>NC_047085.1:145598196-150598196 GCF_902459505.1 Geotrypetes seraphini | reverse complement strand
ATGGACGTATTAGCGTTTAGCGCACGCTAATCGGTAAGCGCACCTTAGTAAAAGAGGAGGTAAGTGTTATATGGGGCAATTCTATCAAATAGGTGCTAGTGTGTATTTCCATGGTATTAGGTGCGTAAATATCTAATATAATAAAACGCTAGGCCGTGCATGCGCACTCCCATCGCGTGCATCCGTTTTCCGTGAGCTGTAGCGACCCGCAGGTAGGACTGCGTATGCGCGGCTTACGGTTCAGTTTTTCGGTCTGCCCTGCTCCCTGCTGCTCCTTGCCGTATTGTATTTTTTAGTTGAAAGACGCAGCGGTGGCTCCTCTCACGATCCCGACGCCACCGCTGCGTCTTTCAACTAAAAAATACAATATGGCAAGGAGCAGCAGGGAGCAGGGCAGACCGATAAACTGAACCGTAAGCCGCGCATGCGCAGTCCTACCTGCGGGTCGCTACTGCTCACGGAAAACGGATGCACGCGATGGGAGTGCGCATGTGTGGCCTAGCGTTTTATTATATTAGATGACTATGAGTGGTGTAAATGCTCACGCCTGACCATCTTTGCGAGTATATATCTAGTTATTCTAGTAGGTACCTACTTTCCTTTATAGATTAGGCTGCTACCTAGTACCCTGTTATATTTACTCAGTTACATTTATGTGGGAATTATCACATGCTAATAGTCATGGTGCTGGGATAACTGTTAGCACAGGCTAATTGCCATGCTAAACATGGAAATTACCTTTGCAGGGTGTGAAATAGGCAGGGGCTGCATCTTGCATTTTAACATGGAGATTGCTACTGTATATTAAGGGGTCCTTTTATCAAGCTGCGGTAGGGGGTTTAACGCGCGTAATACCACCTGCTGCGCTATCCGCTAACGCCTGCATTGAGCAGGCATTGGTTTTTTAGCTGGCTGCGGGAATTAGCGCGTGATGAAATGTCCGAAGCGCTAACCCTGCTAGCGTGGCTTGATAAAAGGACCCTTAAATGTTAATGCACTAGATAACACAATAATACTTTGCTCTCACACAAGTGACCTTGAATTACCCTAGGATGGTAATCATGGGAGAATAAATAAATAAATTTCAATCTAAATGCTGAAACCTCAGATGCCACCACAGCTGTCATTTTGGATATGATGACAGCACTAGAATTCAGAAGAAACCAAGGAACACTGTGAAATGACGATGTTCCTGAAATGGACTTAATGACAATTTAAAAGTTCCACAAGTCAATGTAAGGGTCCAGAGAAGAGCGATTAAGATGGTTAAGAGGTTGAAGGAGCTGCCATATAGTGAAAGATTAGAGAAACTGGGCCTCTTCTCCCTCGAACAGAGGAGATTGAGAGGGGACATGATCGAAACATTCAAGGTACTGAAGGGGATAAACTTAGTAGATAAGGACAGGTTTTTCACCCTCTCCAAGGTAGGGAGAACGAGAGGGCACTCTCTAAAGTTGAAAGGGGATAGATTCCGTACAAACGTAAGGAAGTTCTTCTTCACCCAGAGAGTGGTAGAAAGCTGGAACGCTCTTCCGGAGGCTGTTATAGGGGGAAATACCCTCCAGGGATTCAAGAATGTGCGCTGGTAGGGATAGTCTCGGTTAGGGTGCTGGTCTTTGACCAGAGGGCCACCACGTGAGCGGACTTCTGGGCATGATGGACCACTGGTCTGTCCCAGCAGCGGCAATTCTTATGTTCTAAATAAAATGATCCACTAGAATTCACACAGGTGATCAATTACCCAACCCATGAAAAAGGTCACATATTAAGCTTGGTATTCTACATAGGTGCCGACTTCCCTGAATACTGGGATAGCAGTATTGAAATAACAACCCTATCATGGACTGACCATTTTCTAATCAAGTTTTCCCTAAGTGACCACCTGAAACAAATGGCACCGCCTAGAGTTTGGAAGGCAATTAGAGACAAGAAAAAGCTGACTTCTGAGAATTTCCTAGAGGCCTTGGATTATCCACGGGTGGATGAAAAGACAACTACAGTGTCAAAACAGACCTTAGAGAAAATGACATCACTAAAAAAGGTTGTGTGCCCCACTCACAAACCCTCACCTTGGTTTTCTCCAGACCTTTGGACCCTTAAAAGAGAAGAACGGAAACTGGAAAGGAGACGATGCAAATCTCACCTGGGTGAGGACAGGCTAAGCTGTAGGAAACACATGACAAAGTACTGTCAAGCCTTGGCAGCAGCCAAAAAGCAAAAAATTCTCTCAGTGTATTGAAGATGCTGCCAATTCAACCAAACACCTGTTCAGCATAGTAGACAGCCTACTGCATAACCCACAACAAAACCAGCCTGCCCAGTCAAAATTGAACTGCAATGATTTTGCTGCATACTTTGCCAACAAAATTAAAAGTCACCACCAGGATTTACAGGAAATCTCACTCAGTCTCCAAGCTGCTAATCAGGAGCGCACAAACTCACCACAAATATAAACCAAGACCACCATTTTGGGGTCATTTTTTTGGCCCAAAAATCTTAGTTTATATTCAAGTTTATTCTGTATATGAGGAGCCCTTCAGGAATAGCAAAAAATATACTGTACTCAACTGTACACCACTGCAGTAGCCTTTATGCCTGCAGGTGTCACCTACACATAGGTTCAGTAGGTATTTTGTGGGTTTTGGGGCATTCACTCTTTCCATCAGAAGTGCGATATGGACTTGGGTCCCTTTCTCTGCAGTGCACTGCACCAACCACTAGGCTACTCCTGGGATAGCCATTATATCTTCAGTTATGATAGAGCCTGGTATGTACTATTACTTTCTTTAGGGGTATGTGAGGGGGGTCAATGACCACTGGGGATTAAGATGGATCATGTCTTTTGTACCCCATTGGTCATTTGGGTACTTTTTTGGCACTTATGGCCAATTCTATAAATAGCTAAACCACTATGAACCCTAAAAAAATAATAGTCTGCCAGTAAAATAAACTAAATTACCAATAATAAACGGGACAGAACTCTAGTTCTTGTGGAAAGAATGTTGAATAACATGTGCAAAAAACTAGAGCAACCAAATAATTAGCTTTAAATAATGGATATCAATATGAGCCTTGCTATGCCCTGCGGGAGACAAATTGGCTCAGGCAGCAACTCATAAGTGACTAACACTAGACCATGGGTCTAAATAAGGACTGCCTCATACATCACATAGTCCATCTATGTATCTGCTACAACATTTTTTCCAGTAGAACTAGTCCTTAATGATCTCCCAAGACTCCAAGAAATATTTGAAAAAGTGCTGAAGTGCTAGAAAAAGTGCATAGAGTCCTTAAAAATACTTAAAAAGCTAAAGAACTAATTTGTGATGGATATATAAAGTACAGATGCAAACGCTTGACAATTTATCCAATAAAGCCCAATTCATTCATTATATCTTTTCTTCATGAAACCAGTGAGTATAAAATTCCTATCAAAAGCAGTCATATATAAAACATCCAAAATCAATATGTGCAGTTTGTTATATGTATCTTCTTTGGCAATTCAAGTAAATATCCTCAGGATGAATCCGAAGGATATATGCACATCCAAAGTCCTTAGATTTAAATACTTAGCTTCATTTGGAGCTTTGTAGTCTGTGTAATCTGTAGAGGTCTTTAGCTTTTTAAGTATTTTTAAGGACTCTATGCACTTTTTCTAGCACTTCAGCACTTTTTCAAATAATTCTTGGAGTCTTGGGAGATCATTAAGGACTAGTTCTACTGGAAAAAATGTTGTAGCAGATACATAGATGAAATATGTGATGTATGAGGCAGTCCTTATTTAGACCCATGGTCTAGTGCTAGTCACTTATGAGTTGCTGCCTGAGCCAATTCGTCTCCCGCAGGGCATACCAAGGCTCATACTGAATATATCAAGAGTGTGTAGGTTAAAGTCAAAATCTTACTTTTCACAGAAACAGCAATAGGGAGCCCTTGGGGTCAGTGGTGTAGTAAGGGGAGGGCGGGGAGGGACGCTGGCACCTCTCCTCCTCTCCGCCCCCTGATTCTTTCCACGCCTCCCCTGCTGTGCACGCACCTTCACTTCCTCCCCCACCGTACCTCTAGTTTTTCACCAGCTTGAGCTCTAGCTCTAACCTGCTGCTCACGATGGCCTCAGAGCTCTCCTCTAACGTTGCATCCGGGTCATACAACTAGGAAGTGATATCAGAGAGAGAGCCGACACCGGCACGGGCAGCATGTTGGAGATGCTGCTCGCATTGGGGAAGCTAAACAGGTACGGGGGGAAGGGGCACGGGGTGCGTGGGGCAGGAGGGTGGGGAAGGAGCACGGGGTGGAGAAGAGGGCGAGGGAGAGCGCCACTGCCCTGGTCGCCTCCCACCCTTGCTACGCCAACCCATGGGGGCTTCCTGAAAGTTGGAGAAACCCGATTGGAATATTTCAAATTCAATACAGTTCTAGCTAAAGTGTTGGGGTTTTTTTTTGCCGGATGCAACCTAAGCAATTCTCTCTGAGGTAACCCTAAGTTTAAAAAAAAAAAAAAAATGAAAATCATTATAAATGCTGCTAGGAGAAATAAGATATCAGTTGGCTAATTCATTTTTAATTTTAAACAGAAATCTTATGTATCATCTCAACCGTAAGTTCTATATGATTTACAAATTCATAGAGGCCACCAATTCAGTGAGAAAAGTGCAAATACTGTATAATAATTAAAAAAAAATCCTAACAGTTGATCAACTAAGGTATTTCTTAAATAGCCAAGTATTCAACAATATTTAAAATAATTGCTCTTGCACCTCAAGAGCATCGACAAAGAACTCCACATAAATGGGAAAACAGTATTAAACAATTTCTTATGGTTAGAGATCAAACGAGTAATGGATGAAGAAGGAAGCATAAACTTGCAGGAATGAATCAACTTTGAGACATTTGGCCAAAACTATTAAACTGCGCTAGCAGTTTTTAGCGCTGAATGGCCCGTGCTGCTCCCGACACTCATAGGAACTCTATAAACATCGGGAGCAGCGCAGGCCATTCAGCGCGGCTCCCCATACTAGAAACTGATATTGCAGTTTCGTAAAAGAGGGGGTTAGTGTCATCCTGTAACCAAGAGCTTCACTATAAAGTAACTTAAAAACTAGACATAAAATCTTAAAAGTCAATGTATGCCTGAACAGTTAACTGATGCAATTCATACTTTGTGGTTACTGTGTGTATGCCTCAGACTTGTTTGTTTGCTTTCTTAATAAAAACGTTTCAAACCCGCCCCTCCCCCCCAAAAAAGAAAAAGTGGAGTCACACTATCAAATTTGGCTTTGTTTGAAAGCAATCTGGCAGCCATGTTTGCAAAAGTTGCAATCTGGCCAAAAAACATCATGGTACAACCTAAATAAAGGGAATTAGAATAATCAAATCAGAACACAAAAGTATACATCAATTTTTGCAGTCATTGGAAAAATAGGTTCTGACCTGCCACAAAAAATGTAGTTTACCAAATGCAAAAACACTGCCTGATGAACTGAGAAGAACCCTCTAAACTGGAGTCTAGCCACACCCCCAACTTATATATTTTAGACTGAAGGGTAATAGATATGCCATCCAGAATTACATAGATAGTTGGATGGGGAACCTTTTAATTGTAGATCAGCAAAGCATGATTTTAAAACAACAGACATATTTAGATGAAACAAGAACACTGATTCTAAGCAAAGGTCCCGATTTCACAGGCACAGTTTCATCATTTACCCTTTAACAACGAGTAGTAAATCTCTCTAACCCAAGACTTGAAGTATAAACTCATATCAAGTTCTGCCTTACTTACAGAAGAATCATTAATTCCGAAGATGTCTCTTACGTCCCTCACAGAATGCTTGTTTTTCTTTCTCATGGTCTGAGTGTAAGTGTTATATCGTTTCTGCACAGCAGCTGCTTGGGTTCGAGTCAGCGTGGAGAGCAGTGCTTGGCCATCGTCTTCTTTATCTCCAGAGATGAGAGTGGACAAGCCAGCCTCTTGCAGCCACTGGGCTTCCAGTTCTCCGTCTGTAAATGATGTACTGTGTTAGTGCAAATGAAACTAGCCTTGTAATATTTATATCTAATTTAATACCAGGGCTTTTTATTTTCCTGTCAGGCACCTTTCTTTTTCTTGCTGCATCTGTCCTACGAAAGGCCAGGTGGGGAGGACTAGATTAGAGAACAGCGTAATTCTTGTCTGTCTTGCTCTATTTCATTCCATTCCTTTCTTTGCTCTGTCTACATTCTCTCCCATCCCCTTCTGATCTCTTCAGGCTGTTGCTTGGGTGGGAAGAAGCTGGATGTTCTCTGGGAGGTGGGGGGGGGGGGTGCTGCCTAATAGAACTGGGGCATTAGAAGCTACTAATAACTTATGTTTTATGTTTATTGGCCTTTGATGTACCACCCTATCTTGAAGAAGTTCAGGGTAATGTACAATTTTTTTTTCTTTCTGTCCCAGTGGACTCATAATCTAACTATGGCACCTCACTTCCGGTCTTGCCACATTTCAGTAGGGTTTAGGTCAGCACCTCAGCTTGGTTATCAAAATGCAACTGCCTAAAAGTTAGGTGTATTGTACCCTTTAATGCTAATTCTTGTTGCTAGAACTATTAAAACTCCTATTGCCAACTCCTAGAATTATTAAAACTCCTATTGCCGTCTTGACAGCTGCCCACCTAGCATCATCTTCCGAACCCTTCAAAGTTCTGCTCTATGGCTAGACATCACAACAAATGATCAGTGATATATTCCCAACTCATCACTCCCATCATCAAAAATCCAATATCCCTACCCTACCCTCCAACTACAGACCAGTAGCCAACATCCCCTTCTTCACCAAACTGATGGAAGGTCTGATCAACACAGCCCTCACAAACTACCTTGACAAATTCTCAACACTTCATGAATTCCAATCAGGCTTCCACACTCACCACAGCACTGAAACTGCCTCAGCCTCCATTGCTGATCACATCTCCCATATTCTTAGCACTGGGAAGCAAGCACTAGTACTCCAATTTCATCTGAGCAATGCTTTCAACTTGGTAGACCACAATATCTTAATCAACTGCCTGGATGCGATCGGCATTACGGGCCAAGTATTAAACTGGTGACTTGCCACAGGTTCAAAGATTTCCTAAAATCCCGTTCCTATCAAGTTGTCAATGAACAAGCCTACTCACAACCATGGGCCAACTCCTGCAGCATCCCACAAGGTTCTCCCCTCTCTCCCACCATCTTCAACCTCTACATGGCCTCTCTAGGACACACCCTATTAAAACTGAACCTCAAATCATACATCTATGTGGATGACATCACAATCATCATCCCTATCTCGAACCTTTCATCTGAAACTAGAGACTTCATTGCTTCAGTCATCAATCAGGTGGCACAATGGACAAACAATTTTAAACTTAAATTAAACCCAGAAAAAAACAAATTCTTCATGGCCTCCCCGACCACCAAAAACACTGAACCCACTGAACACTTGACATAAATGGAAGAAACTTCCCAATCAACTCCACAATAAAAATCTTAGGCATTATTATTGATCAACAGCTCATATTTGAGATCCATATATAAAAAATGCTTTAACCTTCTATAGAAACTACGCACACTAAAACCGTTCTTTGATTTTGCCGCATTCAGACTTCTAGTCCAATCTCTGATTCTAAGTTCACTGGACTACTTCAACATTGTATACCTAGGATCTCATAAGAAAACCATTAAAAGACTAAGAATGATTCAAAACACGGCGGTACGTCTGATCTTCAGCCTGAAAAAGTCCGACCATATTACCCCATACTACAGAAAATTACATTGGCTGCCGATTGAGGCCAGAATCATCTTTAAATTTGGCTGCCACTGCTACAAGGCACTATTCAGTACCTCGCCCACCTACCTCCTGAATCACTTCATCCTGCAGGATAATCCCCGCCCCACCTGCAAAACATTGTTATTCTCATTCCCAACCCCCAAGGGATACAACTACAAAAGATTCCAAGATAGAACACTTTCCTTCCAAGCAGGCATATGGAACAACACCCTAAGCAACCTCCTCTTGAACTCCCCAACGTACCAAGCTCTCAGAGGAGACCTCAAAACCCATCTATTCAACAAATTTTTCTGATTCTAAATACGCCTGACTCTTTCTGAAAGCCCTGTCCCTCTCTTCCCCCCCTCCTTCCCCTTTCCCCCTCTACTTCCACCTCTATCTCTCTCTGTCTTCTTTCCCACTACCCCCTTACTCTACTTATATTGGTAATTACACCACAATCCCACTCTTAAATCATTCACTACTGTATTCACTATTGTATACTGTCTAGAACCGAAAGATTCATCTTCTACTTTGTACTTTTCCACTATTGTATACCGTCTTGAACTGAATAGATATGACAGGATATAAATAAACCTGTTGTATTATTATTTTAAAAAATTTCTTCTAGTGCAGTGGTTCTTAAACCTGTCATGGGGGACCCCCAGACAGTTGGGTTTTCTTATCTCAAGAAAGATATAGCAGAGCTAGAAAAGGTTCAAAGAAGAGTGACCAAGATGATAAAGGGATGTAACTCCTCTCGTATGAGGAAAGACTAAAAAGGTTAGGGCTCTTCAGCTTAGAAAAGAGACGGCTGAGGGGAGATATGATTGAAGTCTACAAAATCCTGAGTGGAACAGAATGGGTACAAGACTAGGGGACACTGAATGAAGTTTAAAACCAATAGGAGGAAATTTTTTTTCACTTAGAGAATAATTAAGTTCTGTAACACATTGTCAGAAGTTGTGGTAAGAGCGGATAGGTTTGGACAATTTCCTGGAGGAAAAGTCCGTAGTCTGTTATTGAGAAAGACATGGGGAAGTTACTGCTTGCCTGGGGATCGGTAGCATGGAATGTTGCTACTCCTTGGGTTTTGGCCATGTACCAGGGACCTGGATTTGGCCACCATGAGAATGAGCTACTGGGCTTGATGGACTATTGGTCTGATCCAGTAAGGCTATTCTTATGTTCTTTTGTTCAGTTATCAGTGCTGATTAGTTTGTTAAACAATTAAGTTGCACATGCAAATCGGCAGTGGGTACCAATTTGCATGTGAAACTTTGGATAGAATGAACTTAGAAAGTTGTGTACGTAACTTCTAAATTTCTTAATTGCCACTCATCGGTGCTGATGTCATTTTATTATTAATCTTTTGTTAACCGCGTTGAACTTACGGTTACACATTTTATAAGTACGATGTTATGTTATGTTATGTATACGGATTTGCATGTGCAACTTTGGTCACACTAAACAAAATGTAGTCCAATGTGTACCCTTTCAGAAAGAGTGTACCCTCTTTCAAAAGAGTGTGCACTTGATGCTTTTGCTCCTGTAATGAAAACACAGTCAAA
Source organism: Geotrypetes seraphini (assembly GCF_902459505.1). Classification (NCBI taxonomy): domain Eukaryota; kingdom Metazoa; phylum Chordata; class Amphibia; order Gymnophiona; family Dermophiidae; genus Geotrypetes; species Geotrypetes seraphini. The sequence goes on along the minus strand of NC_047085.1, from coordinate 150,588,839 downwards.
TAAAAACGATTAAAACAAACATTCCAGGAAACGACTCAAAATGAAAATGTTCTGGCTGTCTATGACTAATAGCAACCATCAGTATGGGGGAAAATCTCAGCGGCCCATATCTGAGGTAGCTGTTGGTTTCCTTCTGCTTTGAGCCAAACTTCCTTAAAGTGGCTCAACCAATATTTTAGTGCTTTAATTAATTAATTAATTAATTAATTAAGTTGGTTTTATGTCCCGTCCTTCCAGAAGAGCTCAGAATAAATATTCAGAACACCTAGTTGCCCATGTTACATGTGATAGAGGTGCTGAGATGGAAATTGGAGTGTTGAATTGGCCTAGTGGTTAGTGCAGCTAAGAATTAGGGAAGTCAGGGTTCTAATCCCACTGGTCACCGTACCTGAAGAAGGATATGGCGATACTTGAGAGGGTCCAGAGAAGAGCTACACATATGATAAAGGGTATGGAAAACCTTTCATACGCAGACAGGCTAGAGAAACTGGGGCTCTTCTCCCTGGAAAAGCGGAGACTCAGAGGAGACATGATAGAGACATATAAGATCATGAAGGGCATTGAGAATGTGGAGAGGGACAGATTCTTCAGCCTACGGGGAACTACAATAACAAGGGGGCACTTGGAGAAACTAAAAGGGGACAGGTTTAGAACCAATGCCATGAAGTACTTCTTCACTCAGAGGGTAGTGGATACCTGGAATGCACTTCCGGAGGGTGTAATAGGACAGAGTACTTTACAGGGTTTCAAAGAGAAATTGGATATATTCTTGAAAGAAGAAGTTATTGAGGGATATAGATAGGGAAGATATAGGATGAAGAAGTGTACAGTTAGAAGGATATAGATAAGGTAGAGAAAAAAAAAAGGGATTGAAGGGATAGAGGTGTACATACAGAAGACTACTACGCAGGTCCTAGACCTGATGGGCCGCCGCGCGAGCGGACTGCTAGGCACGATGGACCTCTGGTCTGACCCAGCAGAGGCACTTCTTATGTTCTTATGATGCTCCATGTGATCTTATTCATTGCCTCAGGTACAAACTTAAGGGCCAACATTGGAAGCTCTTATCTGGAACAGAACACCAGCAATTCAGACGATGGAATCAGGGTAGGCTTAGAGCTTATTTGGATATTGAGAATACTCTGACTACTATCCAAATAACTTTGGATAGATAGAAAGATGCTCTAAGTTATCCAGATAGTAGACTGAATGTTGTCACTATCTCAATAAGTTCTGGTGCCTCATCCAGATATTCAGTGCTGGCCACTATTGGGATTCTGGTACTGAATATCCAGATAATTTTTGACTGCTGCGGTTGGCATTTAAAAATGCAAAACACTAATCAAGGCAGCTGAATATTGACCCATTAAATCAGTGGTTCCCAACCTTGTCCTGGAAGAACACCAGCCAGTCAGATCTTCAGGATAGCCCTAATGAATATGCATGGGGCAGATTTGCATGCCTGTCACCTCCATTATATGCAAATCTCTCTCTTGCATATTCATTAGGGCTATCCCGAAAACCTGACTGGCTGGTGGTCCTCCAGGACAGGGTTGGGATCCACTGCATTAGACTTTCTGGAGATAAATGCCTGCTGTGCCTGAATATAACTTGCTTTATACTCAGATCTGTACTTTGAAAAAGCTAAATTTATAAGCACTGGTGATACATTAAATTAACTGTGTGTTCCCCTAATCCTCCTATAATACTGGAAAAATGAGGGGGAAATGTGGGAATTATAGTGCAAGCTCACCCTCTGCTGGCTTAACTTCCATTAGTGATTGATCGTCTAGCTCATGCTCACTGCTCTCCTTGATGCTTTCCACTTCACACCAGAAATCCTCCATCGATGTACTGTCCATAGACACCTGGGAGATGGAGCGGTTGAACAGCGGTGATTGTAAAGATTCATTAGAAAGCATCCTGTTGATTCTTCGGCTCTGAGATCTGCAAATAATAATAATACAGTATATTGTTAATCAGGAGAAAATGCCATATTTCTTTCTTAGGTGATAGCACCATCGTTTCATCAGCTGTCTTTATGTCAGTTTTAAAAGCTGAACCACATTAATGAACTTTAATATCATCATCATTTATTGTAATTGAAATGGGCCTAACCTCATCAAAAACCTCAGGTTCACCTTAGTGCTGTTGTGTATGCCTTTTTTAAGGAATTCTATTTCTGGTTCAGAAGACGGTATTTTTCCATTGCCATGAGTCTTTGTTTTAAGATTTTTTCCCTCTTACATCTTTGAATAATTAGGACAAGAACTGAATGTCTTAGACCATAAACAAACTATCTGCAATAGTATTTTCTTTGACAATATTATATAATATATCAAGGAATATTGTACAGCATGAATCTGAAATAATTATATTGAAGACTATTTTGTATAGCTTGTCTAACTAGGAAGTGGAATGCCCAGGTTGTGATGTGTACAGATCCCCAAGTATTTCACAAAAGGCTCTCTCAACGTGGAGTCTTTTCTTAAATACAGATGTAGAAACTGGGAAATACACACCTAATTGCTGACACACTCAGTAAGAGCAACTGTATGAAAAACACCTGAAAATAAGGAGTAGTATTGTGAATGTGTGTGAGTTTACAGCAGTGTCTCGCAAACTTTCTGGCCGGCGGCACACTAAATTCAGTGCCCCAGCCGGTAGGCACCCGGAAGTGCACGGTCATCAATGCGATGACATCACACACATGTGTGACATCATCACATCGCCTTCCTTGCAAACGTGGAGGCCCATCCAACCGCAAACTACTTCAGTGGAGGGATCCGGGAGGTGCGGGGATTGGAGAGACACTGACAAGGAGAGGCATGTCCTGCAGGAAGTCAGCTGGCGCAGATGACTCTCCTTCTGGCTGGTGTCTCTCCAATCCTTGCACTTCCCGGATCCCTCCACCAGAGTGGTTCGTGGTCAGATCACGTATACAAGGAAGGCGATGTGATGATGTTCGTGCACTTCCAGGTGCCTTCTGGCTGGGGCACTGGAATTGAACATCATCAGCATACTGTACAGGTCCTGTACGAACCTGATCTCATCTAACAGATTTCCTACAGGGGATAAATAAATGTTGAAAAGAATTGCAGATGATGTGATCCTTGCGGAACACCTCTTTCAACCAAAACTTTGTGTGAAATTTCACTGTTGTTGTGAACATACATCTTTCTTCGTACCAGGAATGATCTCTAAACCATTCAAGGCCCTGGTAATAGCGCATGAAAGAATTTACGCCACCACCCCAGGCTACATAGGATCCAAGCTAACCTTATACATCCCCACCTGCCCCCTCCACTCTGAAACGGAGAAACGCCTATGCATCCCCCCCCCCCAGGAAGGTCTCTCTTGTCAGAAACTGCCCACAAACACTCCTACAGCCACTTCATCCCCCAACTCTGGAACCAACTCCCCCCGCAAATCAGATTACAGAACTCATTGATGACCTTCCGGAAAACTGTAAAGACCCTCCTCTTCATCTAAAATTCCAACCGCAATCAACCCCCACTACCCCCTAAAATTCCCCCTTCCTCCTGCACCCACATCTCCATTCTTAACCTATACTTAAGTTGCTGCATAGTCTTTGTACTATCTAACTGTATTCCACTGTGAATGTTTGCTTGTAGCCCATTCTGAGCTACTGGGAGGACAGGATAGAAATCAAATTAAATAAATAAATAAATTCCCATACCGTTCCTGCAATCCCGAGTTGTCTAAGTCTCAGTAGTAATATTTCAGGATCAAGGGAATCAAAAGCAACAGAAATGTCCAGAGAAACCACATAAAAACATATCTCTTGGTCTACACCTAACTGTAGCTCATCAATTGTGGCTAACAGTATGGTTTCCACATTGTTTACTTTCCTAAATCCAAATTGATTTTTAACCAAGCAATCATTTTGATCTATAATCTTTACTAATTGTGGCAATGCTGCTTTTTCCATTGCCCTGGCCAAGAAAGGCATAACTGTACCTTGGCTGGTGGGAATGCTCAAGCCCTGCCAGCCGAAGAGGTCTGCTGATCAAGTCTTTGCCCATGCCTAAGGATCATGGAATTTGGCAGTGTGTTTCATCTACTGATGCCAACACTCCTGTATATGTTCAGTTTAGTCACTGAGCTGAGCATGTGTGAGAGTGAAGCACGCAACCAACTTAAATGCTGCTTAGGCATCACAGGTAGGAACTCGGGCATCAGACCTCTTTAGAAGGCAGGGCTTGGACATCCCTGCTAGGTGTTAAACCAGTCCAACAATTTTGGAGGGGGCTCAAGCCTAAAAGTCTTCCAAAACTGGACAGGAGATAATTCTCCATAGATCACCTAAAGTTAAGCATCGGGATGATGCGTGCTAACAGTCAGTGGCATAGCGAGAGTGAGAGGCACCCAGGGCGGTGACACCCCTCTCCCGCCCTTGTCTCCGCCCCTGCTCCTTCCCCACTCCTGCCTGCTGCGTGTGCCCCCTTCCCTTCCCCCGTACTTCTAGTTGAACTTGTTGCTTGTGGCAGTCAACAACATGCTCCTCGCAACCCCTGTTGGCTATCCCTCTGATGTCACTTCCTATGTGCAGCACCCGGAAGTGACATCAGTGGGAAAGCCGAAGGGGTCGCCGAAAAGCACATTGCTGACTGCTGTGAACAACAACTTCAACTAGAGGTATGGGGGAAGGGAAGAGGGGTGCGCAAGTGGAGGGAAGGAATGGGAAGATGCGAGGGTTGGAGAGGAGGAGGCTTGCCTTTGCCCCCACCAACATGGCGCCCTGCCGATCTGATCGTCCAAGCCGCTAAATCAGGTGTAGGGAACTCCGGTCCTCGAGAGCCGTATTCCAGTCGGGTTTTCAGGATTTCCCCAATGAATATGCATTGAAAGCAGTGCATGCAAATACATCCCATGCATATTCATTGGGGAAATCCTGAAAACCCGACTGGAATACGGCTCTCGAGGACCAGCGTTCCCTACCCCTGCGCTAAATTGTCCATCTTTATACCACATTTCCGTCCAACTTTCCATCCAAGTCCAAAACGCCTAGAACAAGCACTGTTGGATGTAGGAGGGGTCTGCAAAGTGATGGACTGTACACCCAGACATGCCACCTAAATAGTGGGGTACCTTACAGGGCACTGCTGTGAACTTCACAAAAAGGGTGCAATGTCTTCTCTTCCCTACAGCTCCCTTATAGGTTATGGTGAGCCCCCCCAAACCACCTCCAGAATCCCCTAGACCCACATCTACCACCCCAATAGCCCTTATGGTTGCAGGAGTCACTTATATGCCAGTAGAAAAGGGTTTTGGGCAGTGCACATGTTTAAGTATCAATGTAGTGATTACAGGGGTTTATGGGCATGAGTCCTCCTCTCTATGGGTCTCTAACCCACCCCAAGACGACTTAAGCTGCCTCTGTGCTGGACGACTAGGCTTTCCTATGCCAGGCGGCCAGGTGATGATGGTCTGGAGGCTGAATTTTCAAGTTGTGATTAAAAATTTTATGGGGGTTGGGGAGTCGTTGATCACTGGGGTAGTGTATGGGGGGATCTGTTTTATGTGTTTTCAGTGCTTATCTGGTGACTTTAGGTGTTTTTTTGTGACTTAGACCATGCTTTACATGGTCTAAGTCACAACGTCCAAGTTTCATCTAGGCTCTGTTGTAAAACTTTTGGTTATACATGCTGTACAACTAAGTCTAAGCCAGCCCATGTCCCGCCCAACTCCTACCCTCGACACTCCTCCCGAAATGCCCCATTTAGCTTTGGTCGTTCGGCAGCACTATGAAGGCCTAGGTCGTTTAGAAATACGTCTAAAACCCGGTTTTATTATCGGCACTTGGATGTTTTTTGAGAAATGTTCATCCAAGTGCCGACTTAGGCGGGTTTTTGGACGTTTTTCTCTTTTGATTATGAGGCCCGTGATAGTCTTTACTGCAGCCACTTAGTCTATCAATATGCAGTACAGACTAATTACTACTAAGATAAGTAATATGAATATGGAATAAATAATATAGAAGAAATAAAATACAACAAAAAAATTTTCCTGTTGGAAATAGCTAGAACACATTTATAGAATTCTCACCCTTGACCTATGAGGATTTTACACATATATCTCCCTGCAAAAACACATGGGATGGAGAAGTGGTGTTTCTGAGGTCTTTGAAGATAGAAAGACAATATAATAAGAAGAATTGAAGAGCATATGTTTAACTTATAAATAGGAGAAAATGAATGCAGACATGCTGGGGCATAATAAGATATTCAAATTAGTTTGGGGTCCATTGACGTCTTTTGTAGATTTGCTATAGTTGTCCTTTATTTTTATTTTCCATTGTTTTTCACCCACACATCCAGGGGGGGGAGGGAGCGGGAGGGGGTATATCTTTTGTTTTGGTATTATTTCTGATGGTAATGATGGATAGGGGAGGTAATTTTTATCTTTTGTATAGATACTGATTGATTATAAGTGCTTGGTTGATTATCATTATTTGTATATAAATTGTATTGCACTTTTTGTTGGCATTAAAAACTAAATAAAGTAAAAAAAAAAAAAAAGAAGAGCTATAATAAAAGGACTGTACTTACAGCAATTTAATCTGGAAGTGTGCCTAACTACTGGCATATAACTGTTACTATTCTATAATCTGTGAACACAACCTCTGGCTCTGCTCTCCCCCGACCTACCCATGCTCCTCCCAGGTCCCCACATCCTTGCACTTATGTTCTTTGGATTTTATGCGCACAATTTGTAGAATACCCCATGAGAGCAGTTCCAATTAGCACCAACTATATTCAATAATTGGTTGTCTTTGCCAATCTCCTGATAATTATTATATTAAGTTATATGTTATGCACACCTCTGTGCGTAGCTTGTGCACCCAAGGTTATAGAATTAGAGGGTCGATGTCTCAGAAAACTCAATTATGGATATGTGAAAAAAAACCTCTCTTCTGCAAAAATGTTGAGGTGGTTTTAAATCCAAAAAGATAAGAAAAGTACTTATCTCAGCTGTTTCTCCATTGTCCTGATCAGGAAGGCGGTGATAGAAGTGCAATGAGGCCTTATGCCAGCAGGCAAGCAAGTCCATGTGTTCCCATGTCCCCGGAGGTGAAAATAAAAAAAATCAAAAACAAAATCACATGCCCGGCGGGTATGGTCCCGCTGAGTTTGGGAGTTTGCGGTCTTTCTTTCTCTGACCCACTTTGGATTCTTCCTCTTGAGAAAGAACAGTTTGAAATACGATCTGTGTCGAGGAAGCAGAGTGGAGTTCGCATTTATTTGGGATTTTGCTGTTGTGGATGTGGAGGATGTATGGACTATTTTGGATGTGATTTTGATTTTTTCACTGAGGACATTCGGGGACATGGGAACACATGGACTTGCTTGCCAGCTGCTATAGGGCATCATTGCATTTCTATCACCGCCTTCCTGATCAGGACAACGGAGAAACAGCTGAGATAAGTACTGTTCTTATCTTTTCACACTGTGCATGTATAAGCCTGCTTGATGGAGGTAGGTAGGGCGTGTGCTACGATGTAATTGGTTAAACATTTTTTTCAGCCTTCCAGTGGCATTTATTGATGTTAACTTCACTGAGCACATATTTAGGGCTCCTTTTACTAAGGTGCCCTTGGGCTTTAACGTGCGGAATAGCATGCGCTACATTGTCGCACGCTAGACCTTACCGCCAGCATTGAGCTGACATTAGTTCTAGAAGCGTAGTGCGTGGTGTAGCGTGCAGTAATTTCCTGCGTGCACTAAAAATGCTAGCGCACCTTGGAGCTCCTTTTATCAAGCTGCGGTAGGGGTTTAACACGCGGAATACCACACGTTAAACCGCCTGTCACGCTAGTCGCTAATGCCTCCATTGACAAGGCGTTACTTTTTTGGCTTGCAGCAAGGGCTAACGCATGATGAAATGTCCGACACGCTAACCCCGCTAGTGCAACTTGATAAAAGGAGCCCTTAGTAAAAGGAGCTCTTAATTTAATTTAATCTATACATATTGATTCTTTATTTAATAATATTTATCTAAATGCTCTTGTTTTTGGTTTTACATATATCTTGAGAATTTAGTTATTATTTGTATTTTCATTTTTTCTCTCGTTTGAGTTTTTTTGAGGTGGTTTTAAATACCAGAGAGGTAAGCAGAAATACAATTTTCCCCTAAATCCCTAGTTCCAACACTTCCTAAAAGCATGTACAAATGTTTGATGTCTGGTTTAAAAAAAAATAAAAAGCATGTATTACTGTTACAACATTGGAAATGAATATATACTTTTTGGCCTGCCAAAACCACACCTAGAACACAACCTCTTCAAAATTGTGCATACTGCAGAGCTACACACGTAAGTAATTTAAGCGGAAACCTTTTAAAATGGCCTCCTTAAGCTATCATATGTCATATGCAGATTTTTCAAAATGAATAGCTTCCATTATCTTTAATTGAGATCTGATTTTAAATAAAAAGCATAATATGATACATTACAGTAGGGTTTGGGAGTAAATACAATTATTTTCCTAAGGCTGAAGTATTTAAAATGCCAGTCTGACTTTAGGAGATCAGTTTTTGCTGAGTGTCAGCTTTAAACACAGTGCATTCCTGTTCTGTGACAGCTGCTCCCAAAGGATGTTTAATGCTTTTAGCTGTTCATCAACATCAGCCCGTAATAGATGTAGACAGAGATACAAAGTGTAGTAAAGATTGCCAAACACTATTACACACCTTAAAACAGTGTCCCGCAAACTCTCTTGAGCTGTGGTGCACTAAACGTAGTGGCCATGGCTTGAGGCATCTGAAAGTGCAAGGATGTTGCCGTGATGACATCACACGCATGCGTGACGTCATCTTGTCAACTTCTGCGCATGTGCAAAGGCCATCCAGACAGTCCCCGAGACAAAAGTGGGGGTTGGCAGCAGGGAAGAGGGTTGGAGAGAAGGAGAGGCGCTGGCTGATTGCCTACAGGACGTGCCTCTAGCTGCGAGATTTCAGGAGGCACACTAGTGTGCCACGGCATACAGTTTGCGATACACTGCCTTAAAGAAACATAGGAATCAAGAAATGAGTCCTGATATTTAAAAAAACATGGAACTCAAAATGAAATGCTTAGGACCTCTTTTACTAAGCCGCGGTAGCAGTTTCTACCGCTGTCCGGAACACGAAACCCCTTCTTTACTAATGCGTAGCGTGGGCTTAAGCACTGGCAGTTACTGCTCCAACGCTCATAGGAATTCTATGAGCGTCAGAGAATTTAGCACTCTGAACCGTGGTAGAAACCTCTAACGTAGCTTAGTAAAAAAAAAAAAAAAAAAATGTGTGTGTGGTGGTTTTCAATTTGAATGACCAGGAAATAAGAAGAAAATTCTGTCACCCGATTGTACATTCTGAGTTTTTCTCCTGAGACATGATTTGTTATAAGGGTCGATTATGCTAATCGAAAAATTTGGTGAAATGACAAATCCAAATAATTATGGAAAGACTTGAATGCAGATTTAATAAACTGGTTGTATAAATGCTAGAAAACATTTTTTTTTTTTAAATTCTTTATTCATTTTCAAATTTATAATAAGTGTAGCAATATATCCAAACAAATTAACAATAAATATAACACTTAATAATCATCAATGGTACAAATGATATGCTCTTATATCCCACCCTTCCCACCCTCTCTTATCATATAATCAATATCTTATACAATATGTAACAATGAATTTACCCTCCCCTCCCCCCTCATAATTGGACTTGTAAATTTAAGGGGGGGAAAAAAATGTCATCTAATCAGTACAATACTTTGTAAATGGCTCCCATACATCTTGAAATTTCCTGAAAAACCCCCCGCTGTATTGCAATAAATCTCTCTAGAAAACAATTTTTAAAAACTGTATATATTTCAGATTCTTCCCCAAGCACCAAACAATATCCACTTCGTAACAGCTTCTGATAAACAAAATTACCAAAATACTTCCTTGAAGAAAATATTTATAGACTTTTTTTTTTTTAACATAGCATTTGACAGCGTTTTCAGTTCATACTGGTATAATCTACAGTACAGACCTCTAGCACAGGCAGGATAGCTGTGCACATATTTAGTTTAAAAAAAAAAAGTTTTATGAAGTATAAAGAAAAATGCCGCTAGTGGGAAATTTTAATGCACTGTCCAAGGACTGAAGCATCCTATCTGCATAAACCCAGAAAAATGTTAAATGTCCTTCAAGGATCACTCCTCGGCTAAATGGTAACAGATAGAACCCACAACAGAAGGATTAGTACAAGACCTGTTAGATACAAATGTGGAAGGTATTTCTGATGTCAAAGTAGGTGGTCCTCTGAGCTCCAGATCTGGTCAAGAAAGTGTGTTTTATTCGTTAAAAGAAAGTCAGACATGGCTGAAACAAAGGTCAAAATCCAGGATAAGATGGGGCGGTGTCTAAGGAAAACACTAGCAGACTGGGCTAAACTAGATGAAGGGGAAGAGGGGGAAAACCTAAAAAAGAGCTGCTGTCAAGGTAACAAATCTTTATATTCAGATAGTAAAATCAAGAGAAGAGAATCAAATTGCAGGGCAATACTAGAAATAGACAGCTGGGAGCTCTCAAACCAGTGCAAGTGTTGTGGTAGATCAGAGGTAATTACCCTACCCACTTCATGGTTCATTAAAAGCATATGAAGCACAACTGAGGCTTTTTCTCTACTTTCTTTTCTTTTTTCCTCAGCGAGTGAGGTGGGATTGACAGCGTGTGTGGGTTTGTTTGGGGGTTTTGCCTTGCTGTGTCTCAGGGGTCTCCGTTTGTTCCATATAAGTCATAATTTTGAGTTAGTGTGATTGTATATGTCCTTTTCCCTAGTGATTCTTGAGTAGTGGGGTACGTTTAGCCCCATCCTGGATCTCAAGAGTGATGTTAAAGTATAAAATGATTGTATTTTATGTTACACTTATTGTGAGTTTTAAAAATGAATAAAGATTTATTAAAAAAAAAAAAAAAAAAGAGTGTCAGTGCTTCACTCCAGGTCCAGCACTTTTGCACAGAGATAAGGCTACCAGATGTCCGTAAAAACCCGGACATGTCCTCTTTTGAGAGTTCTGTCTGGGTGCCCGGACAGACTTTCCAAAACCCGGTAGTTTGTCTGGGTTTTGGAAAGCCCCAACCTCCCAACCTCCTCTGGACGGTCTCCGAGCATGCGCGAATGATGTCACACACATCCGCGCATGCTCAGAGACCTTCCAGACGTGGCCCGAAGGTTGAAAAACAAAGACGAGGCTTTGCAGGGGGTGGTGCTGGAGGCAGAACAGGGTAGGACTGGAGGTGGAACGGAGCAGAGCGGGGCTAGGGGGTGGAATAGGGTGGGGGCCATGTATTCAGGTTTATCCGGACAAAAATCTGGTAACCCTACATAGAGATTCTAAGATGGTAATAGCATCAGTCAGGCAAGCACAGTTTTGACCTCTCAAAAATTGCAGATCTTGTCATGCACAGATACCTCTCTCTTCTTCGAAGCAGAGTTGGTTTCTGTTTATTTAAAGCCTTTCTTTTTAGCTAACGTGGTTTTTCCATTTCATTTGAATCTATTTCTTATCTAGATTCTATTTCTTTTCTATCTTATCTCAACCAGGGCGAAGGATAGTTTGGCTTCAAAATGGGATGTTTCTAGGGACCTAATCTGGTATTTGGAAATCAGTAGCAAACACAACAACAAAAGTGACCAGTTGTTGTTCAGTCTCTTTTATTGTAATGGACTTGACAGGGTCGTGTTTCGGCCTGTGAGGGCCTGCCTCAGGAGTCTTGTTGTAAATCAATTCATGCAATTTCCACAAGCTTTCAAACACATGTTTTAGTAAACTGCTTCTCGAGGAACAGACATGTAATGCTTATTGTGGCTCGAATAACAGCTTCATGAAGTCAAACCCCATAAGGATTGATGTCCTCTGTAGCTTTCTGGACTACAGCAGTGATATAGTCAATATATTGTTAACTATATGGTGATGCCAGATGGGCTCCACTCACATTCAATATGGGCACAGGCAACCTCCTGGGTGGAGGCCAGAATGTAAATTCTCTGGTGTGATTTTAGACTCTTCCTGTGTCTAAAGGTCCTACTACATTCAGTGAATAGTGTCTCTTAGGGTAATGTATGTTTATGTTTAATAAAAACTTTCTATACCCCATAACAGCCTAAAAAAGGATCCAAGCGGTGTACAATATACAATACACATTCATCAAGAATGGAACTCCATTTAAAAATAGGATAGAAAAAAGTTAATTTTTTTCCCCTAAAATACAAACAATCAAAATCTCCATAATAATATTTCTAATAGCAATAAAAACAAGCAATCAAATCTCAATAAACCATAATAAATACATGCAATTAAAAAGAATTGGTTTTCCATATCAAAAAAATTAATCATTATATAAATACAGATTACAGTCCCAAACTCAACAAATAAATTTGAAAAAGCCAATTGAAAAAAATGCGCTTTTAAGTGTCTTTTAAAGTTCATGTATCCGAATGGCTTAAGGCCTGTTTTACAAAGCCGCACTAGCAGCTTCTGCGTGGTAACGGCCCCAAAGCCCATAGAGATTTAATGGGCTTTGAGGCTGTTGTCACGCGGCTTTGTAAAACAGGCTGTTAGTTTTTGCAAAGATGAAAAAAAAGGCAATTTTCAACTGCAGCACAGTACCATAGGCAGAATACTGGGGCAGCAAAGCCAGTTGGTTCAACAACATATTATTGGAGATAGGAAGACCTCCACCTCATACCAGCTTCCTGCATGAGATGGTTTCTGGGCTTAATTTATATATTAGCTAGCGAAATTATAGCTCAAAGCCTCACAGTACAAGTGACTTCATGCTTCACTTAAATAAACATTAGATGAATCTGTAAATAATAAACATTACCATATAAAATAAATATAATAATATTTTTTTTTTATTTACTCATTGTCTATGACAATTTATTTCCTACTTAATTGAGGGGGCTTCTCAAATGTTACAGCTTAGGGGGCCAAATATCTAACTGGCCCTGGCTCATACACAGGTACCCTTGCTGCTACCCCATATGCTACTATGTAAATATTTTGAATTTGATGATGGTGTTATACAGTACCCGTGGATTCAGTTATTCACAATTTTTTTTTAAAGAAACGCTACATCCTGGACCTTCCCCAGACCTTACCTGGTGGTCTAGCAGCGACGCGGGGCAGGATAGATCGTCCTATGTCAAGCCCCTTGTAGAGCCATCATCAAAATGGTTGCCGTGAGCTCCAGTTGTAGTCTCGAGACTACAATGGAAACTCACGGCCGCCATTTTGATGATGGCTCTGCAAGGGGCTTGAGCATAGGATGATCGATCTTGCCCCGTGTAGCCGCTAGACCACCAGGTAAGGTCTGGGGAAGGTCAGGATGCAGGAGGGAGGCAGGGTGAGTTAGAGCCAGCCCTGAAAGTTATCCATGATATTTTAATATTCAAGGGCCGGCTCTGCCCCTAACCCCCATGAATATTGAGGGTCTGCTATAGTAAAGTCTTGAGTTATTTGACTTGGTTTCATTTTGATACTTAATATACTGCTAAAAATAATAATAATAATAATAATAACTTTATTCTTATATACCGCCAACAATCCTGCGACTTCTAGGCGGTTTACAATGAAGAGAAACTGTACAGACAGCGAATTACAGAGTATAGCATTGAACATCAAGTGATAGTAACAGGAGAGTTACAGGGCTGTGTATTACATGGTTTCACAATGAGTAGCATTATACAGTCGACAATATTCAGAGCATAAGTAGGAGAAGAGAAAGGAGATTGCGCTTTGAGTTACAAAGGTGCAAGGCTGCGAAGGTGAAAAAGATAACATAAGATGTTGATGAGAAGTAAGTTGTTAACTTGGTACATTTGAATGAAGGACGGGCACCAGTGGGAAAAACTGGTAACAATTAAAGATAGAAATTTTGGCAGAAGAGGGTAGACGGACTCCTTGGGATGGGAGGAGGCTCCGATTTTAGGGGAGAAGTCTGGTTAGGTTATAAATTTCTTAAACAATGTGGTTTTTAGTTCTTTCCTAAAGATACTATATGATTCTCTGGCGGCATAAGTGAAGTAGCCTGCCCAAGTTTGCAGTTTACCTGCTTGGAATTTGAATGTTCTATCAAAGAAGGTGCGATATCTACAGCCTATGATATTTGGGTAGGTAAAGAGGTTACGGTTTCTGGTAGGCCTAATAGAGGAGTGGAATTTGAAGTGAGGTAGTAGGTAGCTGGGGGCCAGTCCCCAGATTAGTTTATAGCAGAGGCAGGAGAATTTGAATAGAATTCGAGCTTCAATTGGTAACCAATGAAGGAGTTTGTAGAATGGACTAACATGATCGCTCTTCTTTAGTCCGAATATTAGACGGATGGCCGTATTTTGAACTATTCTCAGTTTTCTCACATTTTTTTTTAGATATTCCCAAGTAGACAATGTTACAGTAGTCCAGGGTGGATAAAATCAGTGATTGTACCAATATTCTGAAGGATAGCGGGTCGATGTATTTTTTTATGGTTTTCAGTTTCCAAAGGATGAAGAAGCATTTTTTAGTCACCGAGTTTATGTGCTCGGTCAGGGACAGGTGGGTATCCAGGATGACTCCCAGTATTTTTATGGTTTTTAGTATTGGGTGATCATGGCCATTTACATATATTGTAGTTGCGGAGATTTTCTCGTTTGGGCTAGCAAGGAAAATCTTTGTCTTTTCTGAGTTTAATTTCAGTTTGAAGTTTAAAGTCCATTTTTCTATTTCGAGCATGATGGAGGAGATATGTTTTGAGTTGGTTGAGGTCACATTTGTTATTGGTATTAATATGGAGATGTCGTCTGCGTATATATAATAAGTTAGGTTAAGCTTTTGTAAAAGGTGGCCTAGAGAAGAGATGTATATATTGAACAAGGTGGGAGATAGGGGGGATCCTTGTGGGACTCCCGAGGGGCTTTTCCAGGGTTCAGAGTAATTTCCTTCATGGACCACTTGATAAGATCGTTTGGTTAGGAAACCTTGGAACCAGGTCCACACTCTTCCTGATATTCCCATTTCGTCGAGGCACCTAAGCATAGTTTCGTGGTCCACGAGATCGAAGGCACTGCTGAAGTCTAACTGTAGGATCAAGGCGCTGGAACCTTGATTGAAAAGGTCGTATAGGTGGTTAAGGAGAGAGCCTAGGACTGTCTCGGTGCTGAATCCTTTTCTGAATCCAGATTGGTGGTCATTTAGGAGAGAGTTCTTATCTAAGTGATTTACTAATTCAAAATTGACCAGCCCTTTCAGCATTTTGGTGAAAAAGGGGGTGCTCGTTATGGGTCTGTAGTTGGACGCCAGTGTGAGCGAGATCTTCTGGTCTTTGGGTATGGGTGTGATTAGGATGTGTCCCATATTTTCCAGGTAGGTTCCATTTTTGAGAGAGTAAGTTGCCCAGTTAAATAGGTCCCTCTTAAATTCTGGTATTGCATCTTGCATGATCTTAGATGGACATTCATCTAGTAGACAATTTGATTTGGAGTATTTGTTGAAAAGTGCAAGGAAGTTATTTCAATCTGGGGGCTCGAAGTGGTTCCAGCTCATATCGCCTTTGGATTCACTACTCTGCGTTTTGAGGTTGAATTCAAGATTGGGTGGAGGAGGAGGTATTGAGGCTCTGAGGTCGGTGATTTTTTTCCTAAAGTGGTTGGCTAGGGTGGAGACCTCTGGGATTTGATCGTGATGGTTCTGTAGTATCTGTGTGGTGTCTGTTATTTTGCTTACTAGTTTGAATAGTTCTCTACTGTTTGTATTGGTTGTTCCTATTTTCTGTGCATAACAGTTATAACGCTTTTCTTTGATCCGATTCTTGTAATTTTTCATTTTTTGTTTCCATTTAATTTTATCTTCCACTTTGTCTGTTTTTTGCCATACTCTTTCCAGTTTTCTGAGATCTTGTTTGAGGGCTAATAATTCGGCGTCATACCATTCTTTTGATGCCCTTGTGTTCTTTTTGTATGATTGAACAGGAGCTATTTGATTTAGTGTGTCTTTTGTGAATTTGTCCCATCTAGTGGGGAAGTCTTGCTCTTCCTCTATTTTGGGGTGTAGTTCATAATGGGTCCAGAATTCTGTTGGATTGGTGATGTTTCTGCAGGTGACTGTTTTTTTCAAACTGGTTTTGTTTATATGTTTTGCTGTTGAGTGTTTCTTTTGCCAACATAATTCATAATTGAAAGTATAGTGATCTGACCATATGTTCTTAACCCATTTTCCTGCATGGTATTGTATTTTTTTTTGTGTCGGGGTCTTTGTGGGAAAAAGTGACGATGTCCAGTTGGTGTCCCTTTTCATGTGTTTCCTCTTTGTCAGGAATTTCAAAGCCCAGGGTATTTAGGAACAAGTCGATTTCTGTCACTTTCGGTTTTTCCTTTTTCTCTAGGTGAACATATGTCTCCCAGAAGTAAGTTGTATGGGCTTTTTATGGTATTGGATGAAAGGTATTCAAAGAATTCTTCTTTTGCACTTGACCATTTATTGGGGGGGATGTAGAATAGTGTGGCTATTAGAGATTCTTCCAGTTCGGGGTTGGTGATCTTGCAGGTGATGATTTCCAGATCTTCTGTGATTTTTGAGTCCATTCTGGTGAAGTCAAAGTAGCATTTAAGGATTATCGCTAGGCCCCCTCCTCTTTTCCAGCTTCTAGTTATTGGGACGATTTTATAGCCCTGCGGTAACATTTCCTTCATAATGACATCTGTGTCTGAGATCATCCATGTTTCGGTTAGGAATATGATGTCCGGATTTTTGTGTTCTATCCAGTCATGTATGATGTGTGCCTTATTTCTCACCGACCGGGCGTTGAGATAGTATCCTTTGAAGTTCCTGTATTGTTTGGGGGTGGGGGTTTCAATATGTTTCAGTTGTTTAAAGTTTTTTTTGTTTTTGGTCTTGTTTCTGTGTTGTTTGGATGCTTTATATTTAGGGTTTACTGCTACAAACTAAATTGCTATAGTGGTTTACAATTCTAAAAATAGGTCATTATCCCCCATCCCTTATACAAAGTCGCAATAGCAGCTGCTTTGCAGCAAATGCTCCAATGCCCATTAAATCCCTATGGGCAATGGAGCAATTACCACAGCATCAGCTACTACTGTGGCTTTGTAAAAAGAGCCCTATAACAAGTTATGAACTTAATAACATCTCATTGTGCAACAACAATAATATTATACTAATTATATCATTATATCCATAGGACCTGCTCCAAATATCATCTAATTGCAACCCTCATTATTGTTTATTTTAAGCTTCTATACTGCTATTAATGACTGGGGAGTCAATTTAGAGTGGCTTGTTTGAGCTTCAGTAACAGTGTTTCCGAACTTGAGCTTCAGTAAAGGTGTAACAATACATAAGAACATAAGAATTTCCGCTGCTGGGTCAGACCAGTAGTCCATCGTGCCCAGCAGTCCACTCATGTGGCGGCCCTTAGGTTGAAGACCAGTGCCCTATTTGAGTCTAGCCTTACCTGCGTATGTTCTGGTTCAGCAGGAACTTATCTAACCTTTTTGTGAATCCCTGGAGGTGCTTTCCCCTATAACAGACTTTGGAAAAGCATTCCAGATTTCTACCACTCTCTGGGTGAAGAAGAACTTCCTTACGTTTCTACGGAATCTATTCATTTTTAACTTTAGAGAGTACCCTCTCATTCTCTCCATTTTGGAGAGGGTGAACAATCTCTCTTTCTCCAAGTCTATTCTCTTCAATATCTTGAACGTTTCAATCATGTCCCATCTCAATCTCCTCTTTTCAAGGGAGAAGAGGCCCAGTTTCTCTAGCCTCTCATTATACGGCAGCTCTTCCAGTCCCTTAACCATTTTTTTGTCGCTCTTCTCTGGACCCTTTAGTACTATGTCCTTTTTCATGTACAACGACAGTGTTGGATGCAGTATTCCAGGTGAGGGCGCATCATGGCCTGGTACAGCGGCATGATAACCTTCTCTGATCTGTTTGTGATCCCCTTCTTAATCATTCCTAGCATTCTGTTTGCCCTTTTCACCGCCACTGTGCATTGCGTGGACGGCTTCATTGACTTGTCAACAAGTACTCCCAAGTCTCTTTCCTGGGGGCTCTCTCTGAGTACAGCACCGGACATCCTGTATTTGTGTATATAAGAGCATAAGAATTTCTGCTCCTGGGTCAGTCCTGTGGTCCATCCTTCCAACAGCAGTCCGCTCATGCGGCGGCCCCCAGGTAAAAGACCAGTGCTCTAAATGAATCCAGCTGGATTTTTGTTACCAATATGCATTACCTTGCACTTATCCATGGTGAACCTCATTTGCCATTCCTTGAGTGTGTTTATATGTCATTGTAGGTCTTCGCAATCCTTCTGTGTCCTCACTACTCTGAATAACTTTGTATCGTCAGCAAATTTAATCACCTCACTCATCGTACCAATTTCCATGTCATTTATAAATATGTTGAAGAGCACTGGCCCGAGCACTGGACCCTGCGGCACTCCCCTGGTGACGCTTTTCCAGGCCAAGTATTGTCTATTTACCCCACTCTCTGTTTCCTGTCCACCAACCAGTTTTTAATCCACGTGAGTATATCACCCTCAATTCCATGGCTCGCAATTTTTCGAAGTAGACGTTCATGCGGAACCTTGTCGAACGCCTTCTGAAAATCTAAATATACAATGTCGACCGGGTCACCCTTGTCTATCTGCCTGTTTACTCGCTCGAAGAAGTGCAGTAAGTTTGCCAAGCAAGATCTTCCTTTACTGCTGGCTTCCCTTGCTGGCTGGTCCTCATCAGATTGTGTACGTCAAGGTGATCAATGATGCGGTCCTTTATCAGCCCCTCTACCATCTTTCCCGATACCGAAGTCAAACTCACTGATCTGTAGTTTCCCAAATCTCCTCTCCAACCTTTCTTGAAGATTAGCGTAACATTCGCCACTGTTCAGTTTTCCAGAATCCTTCCTGATTTGATCGCCAGATTGGCTATTAGTTGAAGTAGTTCAGCTATAACCCCTTTCAGTTCCTTGATTATCCTTGGATGGATGCCATCCGGTCCTGGGGATTTATCATTTTTAAGCCTATCAATCTGCCTGCATACCTCTTCTAGACTGACTGTCAGTTTCCCGACTTCATTTCCTGTTGGCTTCTGGTATATTGGATATATCCTCTTTGGTAAATACAGACGCAAAAAAAAAATGTGTTCAGTTTGTCGGTGATGGCTTTGTCCTCCTTTAGTACTCCCTTTATTCCATGGTCATCTAACGGCCCCACTGCTTCCTTCGTGGGTTGTTTCTCCTTAATATATTGAAAGAACGGCTTAAAATTTTTTGCCTCCTTGGCTATTTTTTTTTTTCCTCATAGTCTCTTTTGGCCCCTCTTACTGCCTTCTGGCACGTGCTTTGATTTTGTTTGTGCTTTTTCCAGTTTTCGTCCTGTTTGTCCTTTTCCATTCCATAAACAAAGTCTTCTTGTCTCTGATTCCTTCCTTCACTGCTACAGTAAGCCACGCCGGTTCCTTGTTCTTTTTCCTCTTGGAACCCTTGTTGATAAGCGGTATCTATAGATTTTGCGCCTCGGTGACTGTGTCCTTAAAAAGGGAACATGCTTGCTCTAGCATAATTAGAGTGTACATATACTATAATTATAGTTTCTGCATTATCATATACTCATCTGTCTTTGTATTATTTGTGAGTTCACCCTTCGTGTTCCAAGTGGGGAGTAGCCTCCTGTTTTCTACATTTTGTTATCCCCTTTATAAAATAAGCATAACATACTTTTCACATTTGTAGACGCTTTGTTAAAAATTCCCATTTCTGGGGGGGCGCTGTTGAGCCCACGTGTAATGGCAGCCTAAACGAGGAGCTCCTGCACCCGATAGAAAAAAATCAATATTGCAGCGCGGCCACTGGCACCCTGCCTAACTCAAATATAAACGAAAAGCAAGCTTATAACATCTTTTCTCAGGATCGCTAATTTTTAACAGCGGGAATGGCGGATAAAAAAGTGAACAAACGCCACAAACCCGATCCCCCGTCGCCCTCTAAAACGCCGCTGCCGGGTCCCGAAACCGGAACTGCGGCTGAGATTCTCGCCGAACTTCGCGAGTTAAAAAACTTGGTTTCTGAAACTAAAAGTGCTACTGAGGAAATCAACGACAAGCTAACTACACTTACAACTGATTTCTCCCTGTTGCAGACCAGAGTACAGACGCTGGAGGGTAAAATGGAGGCCACCTCTCAACACGTGGCAGAGCTGAAAGCACAAACCAGACGTATAGCACACTTGGAATCAGAACTGGAGGATAATAATAATAGATCTCGTCGCTGTAACATTCGTCTCCTTGGGCTCAAGGAAGGATCTCACGATCAAGACCTGATCAAATATCTGGAGGATTTAATACCTAAATTGCTGGATCTTACCTTTACTCGTGAGTTTGAGATAGAAAGAGCTCACAGAGTACCTTCTTCAAAAAATCCGAATGATCGTTTCCCCAGACCGGTAGTCATCAAGCTCCTCCGCTATCAACACGTCTTAGATATAATGCAGCGTGCCAAAATCAGAGCACCCATCAAGCACGAGGGGGCCTCCATTCTCTTCCTCCCAAATCTGAGTAAAACCACAGCAGCAAGAAGAAAGAAACTTCTCTCATACTGAAGCAGCTTAATGCTAAATTTGGCATGCTTTATCCGGCCAGGATGAGAGTAACCCTCTGCAATCAAACTAAGGATTATACCAATCCTGAGGACTTGGCTGCCTTTATTGAACTGCAGTCTCCCACTCCCATCCACCAGGTTTAACTGCTTGTCACTGAGATGATTTATCTAAGCCGCTGCCGGCCGATAAGCAGATCGAGACGTGCAGCTTCTTGGAGTCCGTGTCCCACCTGCCCCCGTTCTTCGCTTTTTTTCTAGGCTTTTTTTGAAATTCCCCTTTTTTCCTTTATCACCATGGACCCCTGATGAAGGTTGTCCAAAACACGGACCGTGTTGGGTCCCTTGCCTGGTAAAAAGGTTTTTAGCTAAGATTGTTTTGTCACAGCGCCAACGGCACGCCGCCGTTCGGCACCTGAGAGGAGCACCTGAGAGGAGCACCAGCGGACCTTGGAAACGGGAACACCAACGCCCCAGAGACCACTCCACCAGACCTCCTGCCGACTTCCATTATAAGGCAAGGAGCGAAAGATCCCCGCTCCTCCCCCTCCTCCAACCAGGACTCTAAGAGAGAACCATTCCCTCTACCTAACACTCCGAACACTCCGAACCAGACATCAAACATGAAGCTCTCCCTGCATACACACAAACTAGCCACCCTCCTGATAATCCTCCTCATCTCTAGCTGGAAAACAACAGCATACAACTTACCCACCACAACCTCAACTGCCAGTACAACCAACTTCCAAATTCCCAACAGAAGAATACTCACATCAAGAAACCCGAACCACCACACCAGCACTCAACAACCCATCAATGTTATCTGGAGAAGAAGATCAACACCTCCGAAAACAAAATCTCACCCAACTCCCACAACACTCATATACCCGGAAATAACTTACATTCCCCAGACCAACACGACCTCCCTTACTTGTGCCTATGTTAACATCAGATCTCTAGGACCCAAAACAGAAAACATAAAAAATTGGCTAAAAACAGAAAAACTTGACTGCCTATTCCTCACTGAAACCTGGTTAACCTCAGACACAGACCCTAGAATAAAAGAAGTATGCCCGCCAGGATACAAAATAACAGTAACCTGCAGAGAGAAAAAAAGAGGAGGAGGACTAGCAATAATATTCAAGAACTCCCTAACTCTAAACATTCTTGAGAAAACATCCACTCCACAAATGGATTTCCTAGCGTGTCAACTCACAAACCCAACACTAAAAAACTCTCTAAACTGCTTGCTCTGCTACATAACACCAGGAAACTGGACCACAGTGAGACCTGAATTCGAAAACTTCATCTACCTAAACTCACTAACAGCTGAATATAACCTCATCCTAGGAGACCTAAACCTACACCTAGAAGACACAACCTCCACACCAACAAATAACTGTCTATCCTTCCTCAATGCCTTATCCTTCCAGATCCTAAACCCACAAACCACCCATGAAAAAGGTCATCAACTGGACATTGCTGCATTCATGTCTCACCAACCATCCAATCCAGCAATCCAAACTCCTAACGGAACATGGTCCCCATCCCTATGGTCAGACCACTACATTTATAACTTCAACATCAATTGGACCAAGACCAAACACACACCTCAATCAAAAAAAACCACATATACCTCACGCAAACATATCGACCCAACCATTTTCTGGTCAAATGTAGACGAAACTATCCAAGACTGCGACCCAAAAAACTTCATCTCCCACTGGAAAAATGTATCCACCAACATCCTTGATGATCTGGCACCCCTACAAACCAAAACCAGAACCAGCAGGAAATCAGACCAATGGTTTGATAATGAATTACTCCAACTCAAAAGACAGTGTAGAAGATTAGAAAGAAAATGGAGAAAAAAGAACCAAGATCAAACAAAAACCGACTGGAAAAAAATCAACAAACAATACAAAAAGCTACTAAAAGATAAGAGGAAAAGCTACTATACTAATCTCATAGGCACGGAAACCCAAGATTCCAAAAAAATATTCCAAATCCTGAAAGAATTAACAGACACCAAACCATACACTACCACCACGAACACACCTCCACCATCACCCACCCTCTTAGCAGAACACTTCAAGAACAAAATCACCAACACCAGAGCCACACTCATCCTTAACCCATCCCATCAAAATCCAATCACAATCCACCCTACAGGAAAAGAGGCAATCGCAGCAGACAGAATTTGGACTCAATTCCCTAACATACAATGGTCAGAATTCAACAAATTCTACAAAAAATACAGCCATGCCTCCTGTGACCTCAACCATTGCCCCTCATATCTCCTTACCACCTCTAGTGTAAAATTCCGCACCATAACTCTACAATGGATCCAAATCACGCTCACAGAAGGCACATTCCCTGCTGACCTCAGCGAAATTGTCATCACCCCAATCCAAAAAGACCCAAAAGCACCACAAAACCTCCCATCTAACTTTAGACCTATAGCCTCAATTCCGCTATATGTCAAAATTATAGAAGGCCTAGTAGCCAAACTCCTCACCAATTACATAGAGGACCATAACCTACTCCACCCCATGCAATCAGGCTTCAGAACAAACTTCAGCACAGAGACACTACTAGGCTCCCTTATGGATACCGTCAGACAACAACTTAGTACAGGGAAAAAAAATGCTACTCATTCAACTGGACCTATCGGCGGCATTCGACCTAGTAGACCACAACATCCTCCTACAGATCTTAGATGCAATAGGCATCTCAGACAAAGTATACTCCTGGTTTGAAGGATTCCTAAAACTCAGAACCTACAGTGTAAAATCAAACAAAGAAAAGTCAGAATCCTGGTCAAACCCCTGCGGCGTACCACAAGGATCTCCACTATCCCCTACCCTCTTCAATCTCTACACTGCTTCTCTAGGAACGCATCTGGATAATCTAGGCATAACCTCCTATAGTTATGCGGATGACATCACCATCCTCGTCCCATACGATCATTCTAAACCTACCATGACAGACAAACTTCACCAAACACTTGAAGCAGTCACAACCTGGATGGAAAATCACAAACTTAAACTCAACCAAGACAAAACCAAATTCATCCTCCTAGAAAATGACAAGATCCAAACCACAACCAGCCTAGACATAAACGCAACCAAATATCCCATCCAAACCACCATAAAACTACTAGGCATGACCATAGACAGATGCTGCACAATGCAACCGCAAATAAATAAAACAATTCAAAAATCATTCGCAATCATGAGAAACCTGAGACAAGTCCGAAAATTCTTTGAAAGAACACAATTCCAACTTATAGTACAATCCCTAATACTAGGTATATTGGACTACTGTAACATAATCTTCCTTCCATGTCCTGCAACCACGATAAGACAACTCCAAACAATCCAAAATACAGCTTTGAGACTCATCTACTCATTGAAAAAACATGACCACATCACTGAAGCCTTCATCAACTCACACTGGCTCCCAATCCAAGAAAGAATCCAATTCAAATTCTACTGCATATTATTTAAAACCCTACACGGAGACAGCCCATCATACCTGAACAATCGCCTCATTCAAGCACCCAGTACCAGACACAGAAAAACGCACTCCCCATTCATACCCCCCCCAATCAAAGAAGTAAAAAGAACAAAACTACACGACGGCCTCCTAGCCACCCAAGCCGCAAGACTGGACAACCAGATCTCCAACCTTCTGATGACCACCCCAGACTATAGGACGTTCAGAAAAGAAATAAAAACCACACTTTTCAAGAAATTCCTGAAACAGCAATAACAACACGACCTCTAAATGCTCCTAAGATCTACAACTTACCTCTCTAGCAAATCACTGTAACTCTGTCTTTTTTTAAATTAACCTTTTGTAATCCGCCTTGAACCGCAGGGTAATGGCGGAATAGAAATCCCTAATGTAATGTAATGTAATGTAATAATAAAATTTGCCTGCACCGTGTACAAAGCCTGCAGTTTTGGTTTGTTTGCTTTTATCTAAGCTTCTCTTTACCATGAAAGCTTGCTGTCTGCTATTGTTCACTAATGTTTCAGAATCTTGCAAGAGAGTTTGTCTTATTGCATGCTGTTTAGTATACTGAGTTTCTTATTAGTAAATGCATATTTACACTGTTTTACTACTATGGGTGCTCCACTTTAATGGTTGTTGTTATCACTCTCAGAGTGCACATGGGTTTTATAATGTATGGCTTAAGGTCATTTCTTAGGTATTTTGGTCCTCAACAGTTTCAAGTCATGAAGTATGCTAATATGTATTTTTCTCCTAGGTTGTGCAGCGGTTCTTTAGCAATAACTCTTCTTTTCACCTCATTGAAGCTGGTTCATATCCATTCTACTGCTAATCTATGTGAACTTATATATGTCCCTTAAATGTATCTCGCTAAATACTAAAGGGCTAAATAATTCGATCAAACTTAAGAAAATACTGCTATATCTTGAACAACAAGCACCTGACATCATTATGCTGCAAGAGACCCATCTGGATAGTGTAGCTTCTGATAAAGTTCGCTTTGGATGAGCTATGCCTGCATTTTACTCACCTGCCATAGAGAAAAAGGGAGGTGTCTTGACACTAGTCCGTAACAAACATGATCTTAATGTTATCTCCTCCTCACATGACCTGCTAGGCAGATGGGTCAAGGTCAAGATTGAATACAGTGGACAGCTGTTAACTTTATTCAATGTGTATGGCCCCAACATGGACACCCCCAAATTCTTTAATGGAATTTCTTCATCAATACTACAGGACTCTGACTCTCACCTGTTGCTGGGAGGTGATTTTAATCTCGTTTTGAACCCAGAAATTGATAGAAAATCCCAATTTAGATATAAAAAAATCTAAATTTAGATATAAAAAATCTAAATCGTGGTTTGCTCTCCATCATATGATTTCGGACCTTCATCTAGTGGATATCTGGAGAACCACACATGGCTCGGACAGGGGCTATACGTTTTATTCCAACCCACACATGTCATATTCACGTATTGATTACTTTCTACTTGATAGATCCTTGTGTGACTCAGTTACATCTGTTGACATTTTACCTATCTCGATATCGGATCATGCGGCCATTTCTCTCCATATCAAATGTGGTACATCTAAGTTATCTCACCGTCAATGGCGATTTAATTCTTCCTTGCTCCATGATCCGCAATTCAAAATAGAAGTACGCAAGGCCATAGAAGATTACTTTTCCTACAATACACCTGAACAGACTTCCTGGATTACCTGCTGGGATGCCTTCAAAGCCTACATAAGAGGAGTCATCATATCCTACTCAGCACGCTCGAACAAAGCCCAGAAGGAGGCAACACTTCAGTTGGAAAACAACATCAAAGAACTAGAAAAGATGCATCAACGTGATCCGCTGGACATCCCTACTCTTACTAACCTAGCGAAGGCTCGATATTTATACAACTCCATGCTCAGTAAAACAGCTGCAAATTCAGTATTTCAACAATCAGCTTCTTATTTCGCTGATAACAACAAGTGTGGACACTTGTTGGCCTCATACCTGAAGAAAAGAGCAGATAAAAAGAACATCATAGCTATTGAGCTGGATAATGGAGACACTCTAACCTCCAATCAAGACATTTCCCAGGCCTTCAAGTCGTTTTATGAGACGTTATATACTTCGGAATTAGATAATACTGTGCCAACTACACAGTTTCTAGATGACCTCCCTCATCCCACTCTCTCTTTGGAAGACAACATATCCCTGGATGAACCCTTGTCTTTATTTGAACTCACTCAAGTGATCGACTCAATGGCACCCCATAAAGCTCCCGGACCTGATGGTCTAACGGTTGAGTTCTACAAAGAATTCCAAGACATACTCAATCCTTATTACTTGCTATTTCTACAATCAATCATTGACTCAGGGCAAGTACATGGTACATTCACTGAAGCTCATATCATTGTTCTCCCGAAACCTGATAAAAATCCTCGCCTAGACCTCTTTCTCTCATAAATGTGGATGCAAAGATATATGCTAAGCTTTTATCCAATAGGCTACAGGGAGTCATTACCAATTTAATCAAGCCTGATCAAAGTGGGTTCATCACTGGAAGGTACTCCACTGACAACTCGAGAACCTTCTCACATATCATTGCACAATCTCAGCACCGCCATCAAGATCTCATCGCGGTAGGGCTGGATGCAGAGAAAGCCTTTGATCGAGTGGAATGGGCTTTCCTATTTTGAGTCCTGTCATGGTATGGTTTCTCTGCTGATTTTATCCAGAAGATTAAGGTACTCTATACAGCCCCATCTACCAGAACTCTTATAAATGGAACATTGTCCTCTGCCTTCCACCCGACACGAGATACTCGACAAGGTTGTCCTCTATCCCCCCTGCTGTTTGATCTTGCCTTGGAACCTTTATTAACTACAATACGGGCTAACAAACTCATTGAGGGGTTCAAAGCTGGGGAGTCGGAGACCAAAATCTCGGCATATGCCGATGACATACTCTTATACATCACTCCTCCATCTTTTCCACACTTACTTGCAATGATCAAGCAATATTCTGTGCTGTCTGGTTACAAATTAAATATGAATAAAACGTTGGTCATGCCTCTCAACTGTCCTGAGGTTAAGTCAGTAGTTGAAACATATGGAGTCCAATGGTCCGCCACGAAAATGAAATACTTGGGAGTTTACTTCGGACCCTCCTTGGAAGAAACAATACAACTAAACTCTGATTACTTACTTCAGATAGCCCGTCATACAACATCTGTTTGGTCCCCGCTAAACCTCTCTTGGTGGGGAAGGTTGGAATCAATACGCATGATGATTGTTCCCAAAATCAATTATGTTTTGAACGTTACCGTTTTATTTGCCTCGCTCCTTCTACAAGAGCTTAGAATTTATCCTCACACAGTACATATGGAACAAGAAACAACTTCGTATTGCTCTCAGAAAACTCAAACTGACAAAGATGGAGGGGGGAGTAAATTTTCCAGATTTTTACAATTACCATAGTGCCTTTCTTATACGCCATTGGTCTCAAGGGCATGTTAACAACAGAACGCAGGATAAACCAGGCTGGATTAATCTAGAAATACATCTATACGGAGCATCTCGCATGCGGTTCCTTCCTGGTCACATTCTATCTCGCTTGGATAAAGAGGATTGCATCCTCCAAGCATACAAAACTGCAATTCATATTCTTGATTCAAACCTATCTCATAGCTGGGAAAAATCTTCGCTAATCCCAATTTGGCAAAACCAAAGGTTCCTGATTCAGTCCAAATATTTTCTTTGGCCTCTATGGCAACAGAGGGGCATCGAGACTATCAAAGACCTGATAAAAGCGAATGGTTTGATGTCCTTCAAAGAACTTGCAGAAGCTTGGAACATCCCCAATAACCAGCACTATGCATGGATCCAACTTACTCATTGCTTGCGTGCTGCCCTTCCTGAACTAGGATCCCTGGTAGATACACCGAGCTTAAGTACACTTCTGGACAAATCCTCGGTGTTCCAATATAGAGCTTCCGTCTGGTACAAGTTGATCCAAGCGTCCTCAGTGAAGGAATCGCTGTCTTATGAAACTAAATGGCAGCATGTTCTAAACCTACCTTCTGATGCCATTGACTGGAATGCTTCACGGCTAACATTACACAAATCCATAAGATCGGCCTCGGTGTTACAGTCCATGTTTTTCCTGCTACATCGTGCGGTATGGACTCCTCAACTATCGCACAAAATAGACTCATCCTCTCCATCTAAATGCTGGACATGTGACAGTGAAGATGGCTCTTTGGAACATTTACTCTTCAACTGTAAACATCTCGCCACTTAATGGAATAAGGTATGGGACACCATATGCTCAATCTTATCCATTTCAGAGCCACTTACTCTCAGAATTCTCATACTAATGTCCCAAGGTTTGACCTCCCCACTGGACAAGTATAAAAGCCATCTCCTTACAGTTATGTTGTCGTTAGCAATACAAAATGTTCTTTTTGGATGGAAACATCTAGATAATGTAGAATATCATGCTTGGTGGAACACACTATGCCTACATGGTAAATATGAACAAGTAATAGCAGAAAAAAGAAAAGCCCTTGTACAGTATAAGAATGTTTGGTCTCCTATACATCACTATTGTTCACATATGTGAACTTGATATTTTATCTCCTTAAAATTGTGTTTATATCTTTTCTGACAGTGGAATTTGGATTGTTTTTGCACTGCACTACCTTTAGCACGATAACTTTTGTTATCGCTTATTCTCATTACTTCAATGACTATATGATTCAGGACTTTACTGTAACTGGTTTTTCATTTTTATGTTCATGGACCATATACTTTATAATGTATTTTTTTTTGTTTTGTTGTCCTTTGTATTGTGTTATTGGAAACTTAATAAAAAACTTTGAACTAAAAAAAAAAAAAAAAAATTCCCATTTCTGGCTATCATAAAATGATTTGTATCTTTGAATAAAAAATGTACATGTCTTACTTTGCAAGTGTTAGAAAAATGTTTTTTTTTCATAACTGAATTGCAAAATGTTAGAAATTGTGCCAATGTGTTTGTAAGAACTTCTTTTGCCAAAAATCATGGGTTTGTCTACTTTTTTTTAATATATAAAGTGCCCTTTTGGTTCTGAAAAATGACCTGCTTTTCAAAGCTCATGAGAGATGGCAGAAAGCCATTTAGTGGTTTGTCTTTAAGCTTCTGTGAACAAATTACTGCACTTGCTGATGGTGGAAGGCGATGACACTGATATCAGCATTCATCAAGAAAAAAACAAGATTCTGATCCCTCTGCCTCAGCCCCTCTGACACCTTAACTGAACTCAAACTGTAGCTGTATAATCTCCAAATTAGGAAGCAAGATGTGTTCTGCATCGGCAGAGGGTTTTTCTTTCTTTTTTTCTGTAATATTACTGTATTATAAATGAAAAACATATGATGTATGTTGTGGTAACATAGAGCAAAGCAAACAACATTTTTACAAAGTTTAAAATCATTTGGAGGAAGTAATCAACATGGGCTATTGTCAAAAAGACATTTAAAAAGAGAGAAGGTCCTGGTGTTCAGAGACTCCATTAACAAAAAGGCAAACAAACCAAAACCAAAACCACCCTTACTTTTCAGGGGAATAGAAATGTAGAAAGCTATCTTGTGAAGGATCATATCCGAGCAATAGCCGTGTTCTTTGTGGTTTGCTCACCCCTTGTCCTGCCCACTTTGCCATTGCCAAAGGAAGCAGATTGAGAGCAGTTTCTGTACCCCGTGGATCACATCACCCGCTTAACACTTTATATGGTGCTGTCTGGTTGAACTGGGCACTGTAGCTCCAGGAGACTACAGATGATGTGTGGGGTCCTGAGGGGCAAAGTAAAGACTAATTTTCATGGCCTAGTTTGAATGATCACTCCTTTCAGTTTTGTTTGCCCTTTCTCTCAAGGTTCTCATCCAGCTTGAAAAATGACTATTCCAGAACTATAATTAAAATATATATCAATAGACTCCCCCTTCCCCCCAAAATTCAGCCAGTGGCGGTCAGCGTTTTTTAAACACTGATTGTTGCTGGTTTGCTTATGCCCAGGCCATGTCCGGGCCTGACAAATATTCAGCCAGGATAACAAAAAAGAAGATATGGGAGATCCTAAATCTTAAAAATACTGATGTCACCTACCCTATGAGATAATATAGATCATGATGAAAGCATAGGTAGTAATATTTTCTTCATGTTATGAAATGTCTAAACGGGTCATTATTCAAAAGAAAAATTATTGATCCAAATCAAGTAATTATTACTAACAAAAAAAACCCTTAAAGAACATTCTTGTGAAAAACTATCCTTATAAAAAACTGTTCACTCATCACAACAGACGATTCTAATAAGCACCCAGAGGGGAGAAGCATCAGAGTCCCGATTAGAAAGGGATCATGGGGCCTCCTATAGCTCCTGCTATTGCAGTACCCATTTCACCGATCCTTATCAATTATAATCATTTGCTTCTACCCCCAACCTTCCTACAATAAATAAACTCTATTGAAAGAGTGAAAAGGATCATTTATATATATATAAATATATATATATATATATATAAATTATAAAACCTTTTCAAAATATTCAAAGATATACTAAACTAGTTTATATGGAAAGATTCCTTCGACAATAATCATAATGATAAAGTGTAAGGTTTCACTTATACAATACAATCTTTATTTGTATACTGCCAATACCTTATCTGGTCCACAGGACCCCAGCGCTATTATTAATTGAAAGCTCCCGATGCCATCACACAGGTTTTTGACCTATGAATGATACCCACCACCACTTTACTTTCCATATACAAGAGGAAACGCAATTCTGGACCTAATTCTACATGGACTGTGAGGACCGGCACAAGATGTAGAAGTAGAAGGGACACTGAGAAACAGTGATCACAATACGATCCACTTCAACCTGGAAATAGGGGCGAAACATTGGTCCAGAACGAATGCCATGGCGTTAAACTTCTGAAAAGGGAATTACGAAGCTATGAGACGCATGGTGGAGAAGAAGATGAAGAAGAGGATAAACACTGTAAAGACGCTAGAGCAAGCTTGGTCTCTTTTTAAGGATACGGTCACTGAGGCGCAAAATCTATATATACCGTGTATCAACAAGGGATCAAAGAGGAAAAAGAATAAAGAACCGGCATGGCTCACTGTAGAGGTAAAGGAAGTGATCAGAGACAAAAAACCTCGTTTAAGGAATGGAAAAGATCAAAAATGGACAAAAACTGGAATAAGCACAAACAACATCAATGCAGGTGCCATAAGGTGGTAAAAGGGGCCAAAAGAGACTACGAGGAAAAAATAGCCAAGGAGGGGAAAAACTTCAAGCCGTTCTTTCGATATATTAAAGGAAAATCACCCGCGAAGGACCTCATTTAGAAAATTGTGTGCAATTCTAGAGACCACACCTTCAAAAAGATATAAAAAGGATGGAGTCGGTCTAAAGGAAGGCTACTAAAATGGTTCGTGGTCTTCATCATAAGGCGTATGAGGACAGACTTAAAGATCTCAACATGTATACTTTGGAGGAAAGTTGGGAGAGAGGAGATATGATAGAGACATTTAAATACTTACATTGTGTAAATGTGCATGAGGCGAGTCTCTTTCATTTGAAAGGAAGCTCTGGATTGACAGGTCATAGGTTGAAGTTGAGAGGTGACAGGCTAGGAGTAATCTAAGGAAATACTTTTTTTACAGCAAGGGTGGTGGATGTGTGGAATGGTCTCCCAGAGGAGGTGGTGGAAACAAGAGACTGTCTGAATTCAAGAAAGCCTGTGATAAGGACATGAGATCACTTAGAAAAAGGAAGAGATAATGGTTACTGCGGATGGGCAAACTGGATGGGCCATTTGGTTTTTATCTGCCATTGTTCTTCTATGTTTCTTCCACTCTTTTGTAAAAATGTGTGTGGGGGGTGTGTGTGTGTGGAATAAAATATGTATACAAAAATTGAACCATAAAGAAGCCAGGGTCTGTATACAATGCAATACCACAGAAACAGTGGTGCATATCCCCTAATAATGTACAAAATATAAAGATAGCAGATATAAATTTAATAACAAATCACTTTACAAATTAACAAATAAAAATATTCAGTGTATGGAGCCTGTCACTGGTACGTAGTTTGTAGTAAATGCTATATATGGCCTAAAAAAATCAGCACTGAAAAAGTTAGTACTTAGATTCTATAAACTGCCTAGAGTCAGGCACAATTTATACAATCACTTGTAATGCTGGTCCATGCAACTAATATTTAGGCTCATGCATTTATGGAGGTGAAAACCAAACCTAAATGCCTCATAGACATAAAAGGAGAACAACCCCTTTAAAATATCAGACTCACGGACAAATCTAGTTCTCCGAAGCATGCAGGTAGGAAGAGCAATTTCCAGACTTTCCAAACCCAGCATGGCCCAACTCCATTAGATGAAAACAAGAGTAGACAGACCTCCCCAGCCAATTTACCTACAAGCAGGGGTAAAAGAAGTACATCAGGTGCTCTCAATCTCCCCTTCATTGGCTCTTAGGGTAGGAAGCCTGTGCAAGCTTGCTTCTCATGTCCGTGCTGCTGATTTGTGCGATGCTAGCCGGGAAATAAGGAGGAGCCGGGCAGAGCGAAGGCTGTGAGCACCGTCTGCAAGGTAGGTGCCATGGCAGAGAGGCAGGGAAGCCAGCTAGAGCTGCTAGGCCTATGAGCAAGGAGAGTGGGCTGGAGCTGATAGACCCACGAACAGGGAATGGGTGGGTAGGATTTAAAAAGGTACGGGGGGATGTCTGGCTGGCTGGCCTGGGACTGGCTGGCTGTCTGGCTTGGAGCTGTCTGGCTAGCCTGGGGCTGGCTGGCTGGCTTGAGGCTGGCTGGCCTGGGGAAGGCTGGCTGGCTTGGGGCTGCCTAACATTAGACATGCCCACCAATAGATGTGCCCTGTACCCTGTCCCGGCTTACCACTAGACCACCAGGGGGGGAGAGGGACAGGGTACAGGCCACACCATTTGGTTCAGAATTTTTTTTTCTTGGTTTTCCCTCCTCTACAGGTGGGTGGGTCTTATGGTCAGATGCGTCTTATGAAGCAAAAAATATGGTACATGATTTTTTAGTATCTTCGTGCCACATTTACATATGTTATAGACTAGTGTCATTTTAGACTAAAGTGATGCAATTAGGCACATGCTTTTACATCTATCATATCAATATTTAAACACCAGTGCCAGTCATAATTGTGCTTTTATATATTTCATACCATATATTTAAACATTTAGGCTGTTCCTTTCCAAACATTAACTTTAACTTACTGACATATATATGGTGTTTAAATATTGATATTGTTTGGCCAGTCAGAAAACCTTTTCCCCCCTGGTTAAAGAGATTTACATCTATCATAAGCACGGTGTAAGTGGGAGCACCTAAATGTTGGCACCTAAATGCTGACATACACTAACATTTTGTAATGGACTCTATGAGCCCCATGTCCCATTATAGAATTTGAGCTTAGTTCCCAATATTTTGGTGCCTAACTTTTGGCACATTTTATAGAATTGCCCTCTATCCCCCCAATTCTATATATAGCAACCCAAAAAATTGGCACTGGCTAGGACGGCACTTAGTGCGATTCTACAAGATGAATGTACCTTTTATAGTTTATCGCTAGGTGCATCCATTTAGGCCAACTAAACCAGGCCTAGATGCCTGCACCTAAGTTGTGCGCAGATCAAGCGTATTCTATAACAATGCACGCTACTTTTAGGAATCCCCCATGATCCGTCCATGCCTCTTCCCTGACATGCCCCCTTTTCAAATTCCCACACTAGAACTGGTACATACTTTCTATAGAATCATGCTTTCCAAGTTCTGCGTGTAACTTTTAATTAGTGTCAATTAGCATCAATTATGATGTATTAATTGCTAATTATCAGCACCAATTAGGCCAATTAATTAAGTTGTGTGTGCAAATCGGTTGTTCACACCAATTTGCATACACAACTTAAGATGCCATTTACAGAATTTGGGGGGGTGTTTTTCAACTTGAATTAGCACATGTTAATGTGCCATTTGCACCTGTGGCAGTGTAGTGTTGACTGCCTTACCTATGGAGTTTCAGCAGAATTTAAACTCTGGTTTCCCTGATCCACAGCTCCCTGTTCTAACACCTCCACTCCACTAAGGTTATACTGGATAATAAAGGTTTTGCTTCTTAAACACTTTCGGGAGTATCTTACAGATATTTGCCTGCTGATCATGAAAATCACATTTAAAATTATGTATCATGTACTGATTTAACAAAAAAGTACATATTTACAATTTCTTGTTATACTTTCAGGCTAATGCAATTAATAATTAATAACTGACACCAAGATTAAGGAAGGCATTTTTGTCGGTCCACAGATCAAACACGTCATCAATGACGAGAGATTTAAAGATCTGTAAGTCGGGCCAGAGAAAATCACCTGGAAAGCATTCAAGGATGTCGTTGAGAATTTTCTTGGCAATTAAAGAGCACCAAACTATATTCAACTGGTTGACAAACTTCTTAGAACATACAAAAACATGAAGTGCAACATGTCACTGAAGATGCACTTTCCACATTCACACTTGGATTTCTTCCCTGCAAATCTTGGTCAGGTCAGCAACGAACATGGTGAAAGGTTTCACCAGGACATTGCCACCATGGAAAAAAGATATCAGGACAACTGGAATCTATCAATGCTGGCTGACTATTGTTGGAGACTGCATCGAGATGCACCCAGACACTGAGTATAAATGAAACACCACAGCTTATCAGAAACTTTGTACATTAAAATATGTTATAGTCCATTAAAGATACCATCGTGTTTCTCAAAATTCCTACGTGATACAGTCAGTGGGAAATTATATTTGTGTTTATTTTGAAGGGGTCTATTATAACCAGTTTGTTTTAAGGAAGCAAAACCTTTGAAAAAAATTGTTGTCCAGTGTTATTAAGAGGGTATGTAAGGCCAATTGATGTTAGGGTCATACAGGGTATGAGGCAAATTTGCCACTGTGACTATTTACCAATGGTTCACAAGCAAGGGGTGGAAGTGGGGGGAGGGAGTGGATGTTCATTCACAGTTTATACAGTGGCTGCTACTCTCCTATACTGCTACCATAGGAGCAAGTGCAACTCCTGACTTCCATGGTAGAGCAGGAAGTGATGTCAGGGTAATGTCTTCAAATGAGTTACTGCATTTTTCACTTCATAAGATGCACTTTTTTCCCCCCAAAAAAGTGGGTCAAAAAGTGGGTGTGTCTAATGGAGCAAATACAATTTTTTTTTTAAAAAAAACACCTCCACCTACCAGGTACATTTTTAAAAATGCTCTCTTGCGCAGATCTTCCAACTCCTGCTCCTCCGAAGAACCTCAGGAGCACAATGAAGACGCAGAGACCCAAGGAGATGGCGAGCAGCGCCTGATGAAAGAGAGAAGGCGCCATTGCAGCAGCCTGTAGAGCTGCAGATACTCCCTTGGGTCCTGCTGTACAGAACCGCCCAGGGGGGACAAGCGTGAGTTCTGTGCCACCATTTGTCATATGGGCAAAACATAATTATAGAGCACGCTTAGGCTTCTCTTTGGGGTATATTTCGCTGGCACGTGCTCCCAGCTGGAAACATTGCCAAGCACCGCACAAGCTTCTCCTCTTGCCCACAACTGATATGGCCGCAGAGCCCTCGTTTTTCTCCTTTACAGCAACTGCCCAGTTGGGGGATTGGGTGGGGTGCCTGATAATTGCGACTCCTGGAATAGCTGAGGCCAGATCACTAAGGTGCAGGGGGTGGGCCGGGCCCCTATTTGGGCAGCACAGCAGCTTCGGCCTCGGGCTGTTTACGGAAACCTAAGCAACAGCTGCTTCCTTCCGCCTGGGCCCAGGGCTGTCAGGCTTAGGGTTTGGGGTCTTTGCGTGAACAGGTAACATGGAGCATAATGATGGCTATTACTGAATACTATATATATTTTCATGTATAGGCCCCGGGGAATGGAGCAAGCTTCCATCAAATATCCGTCAGCAGAATAATTTATGGAGTTTAAAAAAATTATTGAGGAAGCATCATTTTTTGTCACATGAAGTACTGTATTTGAATTTGATACTCTGAATTTTATATAGTATGAAGAGCGCTGGTCGATCTATTTTCCTTTTACTTTTTGTAACTGTTTGTCGCAGGGAGGGGGACAGGGTGCAGAGCCTGGCAAGGAGTGTGGGGTTGGGTGCTGAACCTGGCAGGGAGAGAGGGGGGCTAGGTGCAGAGCCTGATGTATATTAGTACACAATTTGGTTCAGAATGTTTTTTTTCTTGTTTTCCTACTCTAAATCTAGGGTGTGTGTTATGGTCCGGTACGTCTTATGGAGCGAAAAATACGGTAATTCTGTGCATACTGTGACAGTAATGAACCTCACTCCTGAGCCAGACTATGTGGAATAGGATCTCAGTCTCTTAAATTTACTGCTAACACTTGCCATAGTACCTGCATCGTGCCAATGACAGTTTCCTTCTGGAGAGAATTAAACTGTCTTGATATAAGAACTGCTATTGCTTTCTGACCATCTGATAGATGATAACATCTTCAAAAATATTTCCTTCATTAAACACATGCTTAGCTCATATAATTTTATACCTTGTATGTACATATTGATTTTTCTATAACTGAGTTACACAAGTAAGCTGTCCTTTTGACATCCTTGAGAAAGATAAATTAAACCTCACTGAAAATAAATCTAATTGGGAGAGATGCAATCATTGCTTGAAAGCTGTCTGAGTAATGACAGCTGTGCAGCTCTGTATGAAACCTAATTAAGGGATTATCAGTGAAGGTTCCATAAGACAGAAGGTGAGCAGTGAAAGTAGCCATGTATTTGACAGAGTAGCGTGTCATGCTTTATTTATGAAGTAATTGAGAAGGGGGAGGTGCCTGCACACATTCTTGAGGCAGGGATCTACCTTTTAAGCAAGAATGCCTTATTTGAGCAGACACCGAGGGCCAGATTCCGTACATGAGTGCCCAAAGTTATGATCCATACAACCTTTCGAATACTCATAGCGTGCATTTCGCACCGAACTTTGGACACGAACAGTTTCACCTACCAAAAGCTGGTGTAAATGCTTGTGCCCAACTGATGGCAATTAGGCGTTCAAAGGCAGGTGTTCTATAGCGTGGGCCACGGAAAGGTAGCTTGCCTCCGGCAACAGTATGACAAGATGAACGAGCAAGTGGATCGTATCTATTCACTTTACCCACAAGTTACAACAGATGGTGAACGTGGTCCCCGTTCACGTCTACGCACCTTCCACAATCACATCGGTATTGGAGGCGGGCTACTTTTCCGTGGCCCACACTGTGTGACATGGTGCCTAAATTCTGGGAATGTCCCAGACTCACCCATAGCCACACCCCTTTTAGAACTGCACGCTATGAAATTTAGGTGCACGTATTATAAAATAGGGCATAGGGCAGATTTGTGTGTCCTAATTAGCACCAATTAAGTGCTTAACACCAATTACTGATTGTTAGTTCTATATTGGCTAATTAGTTTACATGTGGATCTGGGATCCATGTCCATATTTGGGCGACTGATACAGAATCTAAGTGGTGAGGGTGTTGCACTAGCCTTTATTTTAAGTACAGGTGGTATACCATTACGAATATGCTTTAAAATATCAATCTGTATGGGGAACGAAGACTAAACTCATGTTCCTATTTTTCTTCAAGCTTATGCATCTGTACTGGTAGTTTTGTTTAGATTGCATTTTTGGCATAAGAATCAATTTTACTACATTTGCTTATTACTCTTTTTAGAACAGTGCTGATAGACAGGCCATAATATCAGTTTTCCTGACTCTTGATCAATTTTTTTCCCTTGTTATCTCTAATTTTTGGACTGCCTTTTTAAAAATAGAAACACTATGCTCTCGCTTCTATCAGAGTCTTCCATCACGTCTTCCCCCCTCCCTCTCTCTGCATACTCTGGTCTAGCTTTCTGCCCTTTTTTTTTCTTAAAAACTGTAAACCACATAAAAGTCCTTTGGCCCATTGTGGTATATCAAGCTCAATCAATCAACAAAGAAAGAAAAATTATGTATATTCAGTAGTGTATACCAAAGGCAGTGGAATAATTTTTTGTTTGGGGTGTCCAAGCTCTTCCCCCAACCCCAGCCCAACTCACCCCTCCAGCCACAGTCTCTCCACCTATCTCCCACACCCCACTGTGCTTTCCAGCAACTCCACTCTTGTATGGACTGTACCATCACTATCCCATGGAAGAGCAGTAAGAAAATAAACACTTCATGGAGGAAGGCAGGGAAATTTAGGAATGGCAAGGCACCTATGATTCTTCCTGTTCTGACATCTATGGTCTATATTTCTTCCAACTCTGTGACAAGCACTTTAGAATTTCCTGTTTTCCATGGATATAACATCACTTTTTAGGAGGTGTTACAGTCTCATAATACTTTTTCCTTTTTCTTCTTTGGAATTCAGATTTTTATTAATAATTTCAAGTTGTAACATACAACTTTAAGAAAGAACCTATATTCATATTTGAACAGTTAACTTTTTAAACTATTTCAATGCAAGCAGTGGCTTCTCCCATGTCTGTCTCGATAGCAGACTGTGGACTTTTCCTCCAGGAACTTGTCCAAACCTTTTTTAAACCCAGATAGTCTAATCGCTGTAACCACAACCTCTGGCAACAAGTTCCAGAGCTTAACTATTCATTGAGTGAAAAAAATATTTCCTCTTATTTGTTTTAAAGGTGTTTCCATGTAACTTCATTGAGTGTCCCCTAGTCTGTAATTTTTGATGGAGTAAAATATTGATTCTCTTTACCTGTTCTATACCACTCAGGATTTTGTAGATCCCCCATCAACTATCTCTTTTCCAAACTGAAGAACTCTAATCTTTTTATCCCCCCCCCCCATTAGAGGCGTTCCATCTTCCCCCCTCCCCCAGCACTATATACAAACATGAGACAGTCCCTGCTCAACAGAGCATATTGTATCATAAATTCAAAACAAACTGTATTACCACTGCCAAATAAAGATAGATGCAAATATATATTAGGCTTTTGCTGGTCGTTGTAAATATACATGCAACTTTCCTTGTATACAATTGCCACTTTTTCTATGTACTGTATACTGTCCACATCTGCTTATGCAACGAGTCATAAAATCATCTTTATGTGCATTTCATACATCTTTTGGTAGATAGAGTCAGACATCTAAAATAAAGTTAAAATTAAAAGCACAAAGGAAGAACACAAGGAAGCCATAAAACTCAAATGAAAATAAAAACAGCACATGTACATCTATATATAAAATAATAAATCTAAATAAAATACTTTTTTTTTTACTATTGCACCTTGCTCTCAAAAGGCATCAGATCGCCAAATTCTCTCCCTCTGTAGCAGCTGTAATAAGATCCGGGCTCCAAGTCTTCCAAAATTATGCAGAAAAGTGGCTCCAAGATTTTTCTCAGAGTTACTTGTCTATCGCACAGTGTAAATCTCCCACAACTGATATTCTGTCACATGGATTGCTTCTTATTCTGAACGATATTCTGTCTGGCATGCATTCATAGGAATGTGGTCTGGCAAAAACAGGACAAAATGGAAAATATGTGGTGGATCAAGAACCAGTGAGCATAAAATGTCACTTCCTGAGTGACAAGTTGGAAAATATTTCTATAAAGTGTGTCATATCTATTATTTGCATTTCTTTGGAAGATACATACATGGGCCAACATGACATAGGAGAGTTTTCTTATAAGTGTTCTTATGAGACTGAGTCTATTCAGCCAGTTCAAAGCCATCAGAGTCTGGATAGTTTAGGGCAGTGGTTTCCAACCTTGTCCTGGAGGACTGCCAGGCCAGTCAGGTTTTTCAGGATAGCCCTAATGAATATGCATGAGAGAGACCTGCATATAATGGAGGTGCCAGGCATGCAAATCTGCTCCATGCATATTCATTATCCTGAAAACCCGACTGGCCTGGAGGTCCTCCAGGACAGGGTTGGGAACCACTGGTATAGGGTACAAATGCAGCTCAACATAGCATGTTCTGATCAGCATATGAGGGGCAAATTTTAAGGTTGTATAAAGGGCTCTGACTTTTATAGCAGTCAGTAAGTGATGGAGCAACTGATAAGGGACTGGGATGGGAATGAAAGTGGAGAAAAGGTGAGTGAGGAAAAAATGATTTGGAGGGCAAGTGACCAGATAAGGGGCCATAGGCTGTATAGGGAGAGCAGGTGAGTGAATGTGTAGAATCAGAAGGAGTTCAGGAATATGAGGAGATCGTATGACATTACCTATGTCCGCTCGTTAATTCTGGGTGCGCCGCTCACAGATTTTACATGGTCGCTCACAAAAATACTTGCAAATCTGGAAAATTGTTGGTCTTTAGAACTTGCCGCTCACACGAAAAATGTTTTTAGAACTTGTCACTCGCATGATAAAAAATGTGCACGCACCCGGCCAATCCTTAGAGGGAGCATTGGATGTCACTCCCAAACATCTCTGAGCAGAAGCAGCCCATCATCAATCCATCAACAGTACTTCCATACCCAACCCCTCCCCATGACTTACTCTTGGCAACCTTGGTAGCTTAGCAATTTGTAATTGGTCCAAGTGTAGAATGAAAGCTATGACCCCGATTAAAGATCAATTGTTCGGGGGAGGGGCTTCAGCTTGAAGGGGTTATTGAGGGGGATTTTTGGAGGGTTTTGTTGGGGAAGTTTTATATGTGGGAGGCTGATTGGGGTGGGATACTTCATGAGGGGCTGAAATGCTTTTTTCCCCCCTTTGATGTTGCTGCACTAAATGTTGGTAGTAAAGATGCACTTATTATCACCTTTTCAAAGTATTTCCTCTGCTATGAGTACCGGTAGTTAAAATGTGGGAATGTCCCTTGTGTTACTCATCAGGGCAGGCCATACCCTTTCTTTTTCTATAACCAACCTGAATCCTGTCCCAAACTCTGCTAAACAGCGTGGTATTTTTACTGTGCTGGTTGGTTGTAGAGTGTCGTAGCCATTGTAATGGATCCACACCAATGGCTACCAAACACAACCACCCACACTGAAAAGGTAACTGGGTGGCTCCATTTAAGCACCACATGGTCAGGTGGTATAACCCATTCTTGGCATGAATAACATTCAGGCACCCACATTTACACCAACCAGAACCATTTATGTTTTGCTATGAGTGGAAATGCTCTATATAGAGTAAAATCACCTTTGTGTTTGTCCCATGCTTTTTGGAATTCTGTCACTGTTTCTGTCCCCACAATCTCCATCTCATATAATTTATTTATTCAATTTTTTATAACATTCTCCCAGGGGAGCTCAGAATGGTTTGCATAAATTTATTCAGGTACTTGAGCATTTTTCCCTGTCTGTCCCAGTGGGCTCACAATCTATCTAATGCACCTGGGGCAATTGGGGGGGGGGGGGGTTAAGTGACTTGCCCAGGGTCACAAGGAGCAGTGTGAGTTTGAACCTACAACCTCAGGGTGCTGAGGCTGCAGTTTTAACCACTGTGCCACACTCTCCCCACTATAATCTTTTTAAAGTACAAAAAAATACCTTTGGGAGCTTTTCCGTTTAATTGAAGGCATTTATGCTTATAAGTGTCTGGAATTTAGCCCTTATGCACACAAATGGAGAAATAAATAGCAGAAGTAAACTTTGGCACTTCCATGTATAATTCCTGCCATTTATATGTGGAAGCCGCCCAGTGATGCCACTCTTTTTCTGTGTGTGCAGGTTTCTCAAATAATTGCTTCTGGTGTACCTATTGATAAATACATCTGCAATTGCTGGCCTACTTACAGAATTGTACAGAAAGTGCTGCCAATATAGGGTTACCATATTTGGAGCCTCATAAACCTGGACGCATGGCCCCATTCCACCCCCCCCCCTTCCAGCACTGTTGGAGGAGGGGTTTTGAGCTGTCAAGCCTTACTTTCCTGTCAGTGCTTGAGCCAATCAGCGCTCAGGCACTGATCAGAAAATAAGGCAACGTCAAATTTTGGACGCAAATGTGGCACTACGAGGTTTGAGAATCAGAAAACAATTACAGAGCATCACTCAGAGTGATCATTTTAATATTAATGACCTCATTGTACTACTTTTGCATGGCAATATCAGAGACTGCTAGAAAACTCGTAAAAGACCTCTGTAAGCCGTTTTGATAATTTGCCGCAAAAATACATGCACGTTAAATCAGCTGGAACCAGTTTAGCAAGCACGTTAAAAGCAGATTTTAATTTTGAGAATCTGGTCCAGAGAGAGGAAAAGATTTTTTTTGTTTATTTTGTTTATAACACAGTGTTGTCATGGGGTTGGAGAGGTTGTAACCCTATGTAATGTTATATTGTATACTGCTGTTATATTGTATAGTGTTATATTGTATCACCATGAATATTAAACTGTAACCCATTCTGAGCTCTTTGGGGAAGATGGGATATGAAATTAACTATCTAACTAACTAACTAAATATATCAAGCTCTATGGCAACTGCGGATGATACGAATTTATTCAGAGTAGTGAAGACATAGGGGGATTGCAAAGATCTACAAAGTGACATAATCAAGCTCCATGATAAGTGCAAAGTGATGCATATCGGTAACATAAATCTCATGCACGAATACAGGATGTCCGGGGCAGTACTTGGAGAGACCTCCCAGGAAAGGGACTTGGGAGTTCTGATCGACAAGTTGATGAAGCTGTCCATGCAATGTGTGGCGGCGGCGAAAAGGGCAAACAGAATGCTAGGAATGATAAAGAAGGGGATCACGAACAGATCGGAGAAGGTTATCATGCCGCTGGACCGGGCCATGGTGCGCCCTCACCTGGAGTACTGTGTCCAGCACTGGTCACCGTACAAGAAGAAAGACACGGTACTACTCGAAAGTGTCCAGAGAAGAGCGACTAAAATGGTTAAGGGGCTGGAGGAGTTGCCATACAGTGAGAGATTGGAGAAATTGGGCCTCTTTTCCCTTGAAAAGAGGAGACTGAGAGGGGACATGATTGAAACATTCAAAATACTGAAGGGAATAGACTTAGTAGATTAAGACAGACTGTTCACACTGTCCAAGGTAGGGAGAACGAAAGGGCACTCTCTAAAGTTGAAAGAGGATAGATTCTGTACAAACGTAAGGAAGTTCTTCTTCACCCAGAGAGTGGTGGAGAGTTGGAACGCTCTTCTAGGGTCTGTTGTAAGGGAAAACACCCTCCAGGGTTTCAAGACTAAGCTGGACAAATTCCTGCTAAACTGGGACTTACATAGGTGAGGCTGGACTCGTTTTAGATCACTGGTCTTTGACCTGGGGGCCACCACGTGAGCGGACTTCTGGGCACGATGGACCACTAGTCTGACCCAGCAGCGGCAATTCTTATGTTCTTATGGTCATTCTTCTTAGAGCAGCAAGAAGGTCCCTGGAATAATCTAATGGTCGGTGCAGTGGATTGTTGAGGAGACCCAGGCCCATATCCCAAACTAACTGGCAAATTTGCTGTGGAAGGTATGAACTCTCCCAAAAAAATAAAACACCTACATATAGGTGATACCTGCAGACTTAAGGGCTACTCATTTTATGGTGGTGTATAGTTGGGTACAGTTCCTGCCTAACTCGTACAAGCCTGGAACTATGGCTTTTGCTGGTGTTCCGATTGCTTTCACGGTCACACTGAGGATACACTTTCACAATATATTTATATTTTTTTTTAAAAAAATCTTTAACAAATGTATAATTATATTAAATCTACAAAAGATGTCAATTGACCCCATATCCAGGGAGGGGGGGGGGGAGGAATATATAGGTTATAATCAAATATTATTATGGATAAGGGCAGGATGGTTTATAAGTTTAAAATATGTCTAAGTGGATAAATGTGTAATTTTATGTTTAAAATATATAGTGAATTATGGAATTATGATAGATCTATAGATTCTTGAATGATAAAGAATAGTTTGGGTGGGAGGGTTATTGGTCTGTAAGA
Organism: Geotrypetes seraphini; assembly: GCF_902459505.1. NCBI lineage: Eukaryota > Metazoa > Chordata > Amphibia > Gymnophiona > Dermophiidae > Geotrypetes > Geotrypetes seraphini. The sequence continues at coordinate 150,544,655 of NC_047085.1, read as the reverse complement.
ATATTGTAATATTTTAAGTGATGTCTATAGTGTAAATGTTTTAATTATTGTTCTTCACTTATTGAATTTATTTTAAATTGAATAAAGATTATTAAAAAAAAAAAAAAAAAAAAATCTTTATTTCCAATTTGTCCAAACTATTTCTACAGGGACATAGAGATTTGTGTAAATACACATGCAATTTGGTCCACTCTAATGGTCCTGCACATGAAAACACACTTTTCCTTATAGTACAGACTTTTCTGAGAAGGGGCGACCAAGCCTGTCTATGTAGAAGATCTCAAATCTCTTGTAGATACATGGAGTGTCAAACAATCCTGTAGATACTTAGATGTCATGTGATTAAGGCTCAAATGAACCATCAGTAATAATTTATACAGTACATTACCCGAAACTCCATAGTTAACTAATACATCACTATAAAATGCCTAGTAACATGTTCAAATTTATCGATCCCACACAACAAACGTATTATAGAATTCTGCACTGCTAGCAAAGCACACAAATGTTACTGATATTCCCAAGAACACAATGTTACAATAATCTAACCCTGCAAGTACTACAGTCTGAACAACTTTCTTGAAATCATATCTAGGCAAGTATGCTCAAAGCTTGTTTAACATTCACAACTTGAAATGTCTTTTTAATTACAGCCTTCAAAAATACACAAAAAAACCTCCAGTTGTGATTGCTTTATATGTCAATATATTACGCAACAACAAATGTGAAGGTCCTATTGGAAAAAATGTTCTTTACTGCTTCTGAACTGGAAATAAATCCTGATGATACTAAGATTTCTATTGGCCCTGATTTTCTCAGCTCAGTGATGAAGTGATCAAAGGCTTAAGATCAGGACATAGTTATGGCTATAGAATTGTAACTACCATTAAAGCAAAGTTGAAATCCATGTGGGAAGAAGCCAGCAAAGTTTCTGTGAGCAAAGCAAAACTGGGGGAGAAAGACATATTTATGGAGAAGTTCCAAACACTGATGGATATACCTATCAGCAAGTTAATGATGTCAGGTGACATGCTAAAGGATCTGGCTCTGTAGGAAATAAGACTAGTGTCACATAGCAGATGGCTTGCACCAGTGGCATAGCAAGGGGTGCAGTCCGCCCCAGGCACTGTCTTGGTGGGGACGCCGCACCTCTCTGCCTCTACACCATGCTCACACTCTCCCTCCCCCCATACCTCTTTAAATCTTCACCAGTGCAAGCAATTTCTCTGGCCTGCTGCTCACCCCGGTCTGGCTCCCCTCTGAAATCACTTCCTGGTCACGGGACCAGGAAATGACATCAGAGGGAAAGCCAATGCTGGCCACAGGCCAGAGAACTGCTCCCGCTGGTGAAGATTTAAAGTGATATGGAGGGAACAGGGGATACGAGTGTGGCGTGGGGAGTGGAGGTGGGGGGGGGGGTGCAGGGGTGCCATCATCCTGGATGCCTCCTTACTCTTACTATGTCACTGTTCACAATTTTAAGGTTCATAAGAATATGGATTTCCAAGCATAATCTGAAAGGAAAAAATCTGAAAAACTTAAGAATGATTGTAGAGTTCAATATAAAAATAAATAGCAATCGGACACAAGGTCCCAGGCATCTCCTCTTTCAGCTGTAACTGTTGAAAGAACAGTGTGAAGAGGAAAGGAACATATTTATACTTACAGTGAGAAGGATGGCTTGGGATGGTTACAGCAAGTTTGTTCTGCAAGCTATGTTGTGCAGGGAAGAGGAACAGGAGAGAACTGATGCAATGGTGAAGACATTGAAGATCAAAAGTGAAGGAGATAAAAAGACACTGAGGCAACTACACTCACCCAATTACTTGACTGGCACGCCAGAGTCTCTGCACCTCCTCTTACCTGTACCATGACAACAGCAGAGATCAAGGCATTTCTGAGCAAGCCCATGTATAAATATGAAAACTGAGGCTGCTGGTCATGTGTGCAATCAGAAGAGGAGAGAACATTATATTAGGGGTCAGATGGTCAGGAGGGAGCTCATGAGCCGAAACAGAAGCAAACAAGATACGGCCTCATTGCTAGATTTTGTTAAAAAACATTAAATTGACTACATAAATGACATTTTAAAGACAATTATGTGGCTACAGATGTAACATAGAAACATAGAAACATAGAAATAAACGGCAGATAAGGGCCACGGCCCATCCAGTCTGCCCACCTCAAAGACCCTCCCCTACCTTTCTTTGTGAATAGATCCCACGTGTCTGTCCCATTTGGCCTTAAAATCAGGCACGCTGCTGGCCTCAATAACCTGAAGTGGGAGACTATTCCAGCGATCAACCACCCTTTCAGTGAAAAATAATTTCCTGGTGTCCCCATGCAGTTTTCCGCCCCTAATTTTCCACGGATGCCCCCTTGTTGCTGCTGGACCCTTGAAGCAGAAGATATCTTCTTCCATCTCGATGCGGCCCTTGAGATGTTTGAATGTCTCTATCATGTCACCCCTCTCTCTGCGCTCCTCGAGTGAGTATAGCTGTAATTTATCCAGCCTTTCTTCGTATGGGAGATCCTTGAGTCCCGAGACCATCTGGGTGGCCATTCTCTGGACCGATTCCAGTCTCAGCACATCCTTACAATAATGCGGCCTCCAGAATTGCACACAGTATTCCATGTGGGGCCTCACCATTGACCTATACAATGGCATAATGACTTCCGGCTTACGGCTGACGAAACCCCTCCGTATGCAACCTATGATTTGTCTTGCCTTGGATGAAGCTTGCTCCACTTGATTGGCAGCTTTCATGTCCTCACTGACGATCACCCCTAAGTCTCGTTCAGCTACCATTTTTGTTAGGATCTCTCCATTAAGGGTGTATATCTTACATGGGTTATGGCCGCCCAGGTGCATAACTTTGCATTTTTTGGAATTGAAGCTGAGTTGTCAGTCCCTAGACCAGCGCTCCAGGAGGAGCAGGTCGTGCATCATGTTGTCAGGCATTGAATCTTCGTCCGTTGGGTTAATGCCCACAACATTGCCTAATTTGGCGTCATCGGCAAATAATGTCATTTTACCTCGCAGTCCTTCTGCTAAGTCACTTATAAAGATGTTGAATAGGATCGGGCCCAGGACCGAGCCCTGCGGCACCCCACTGATCACCTCCGTCATTTCTGAGGGAGTGCCGTTCACCACCACCCTCTGAAGTCTACCTCCAAGCCAGTTCCCAACCCATTTCGTCAATGTATCGCCCAATCCCATAGAACTCATCTTGCTTAGTAACCTGCGGTGTGGTACGCTATCGAATGCTTTGCTAAAGTCCAGGTACACTATGTCCAGGGACTCCCCTACATCCAGCTTCCCCGTCACCCAGTCAAAGAAGCTGATTAGGTTGGATTGGCATGATCTCCCCTTAGTAAATCCGTGTTGACGGGGGTCCCGTAGATTCTCCTCATCTAGGATCGTATCCAATTGATGTTTGATAAGAGTTTCCATTAGTTTGCTCACTATTGATGTGAGACTCACCGGTCTGTAGTTTGCCATCTCCATCTTGGAGCCTTTCTTGTGGAGTGGAATAACGTTAGCCGTCTTCCAGCCCATCGGGACGCTGCCTGTACTGAGGGAGAGGTTGAAGAGTGCGGACAGTGGCTCCGCCAAGACCTCACTCAACTCCCTAAGCACTCTGGGGTGTAGGTTGTCAGGTCCCATCGCCTTGTTAACCTTGAGTTTTGTCAGCTCACCGTAGACACTGCTGGGCGTAAACTTGAAGTTACTAAACGGGTCAATTGAGGCAACCCTTGTCTGTAGCTGAGGGCCAAGCCCCGGTGCTTCTCTGGTAAATACTGAGCAGAAGTAGTCATTAAGCAGCTGTGCTTTTCCTGAATCTTTTTCCACGTAGCCTCCGTCTGGTTTCTTAAGATGTACAATCCCTCCTGAGTTTTTACTTCCGTCACTGATATATCTGAAGAATGATTTATCTCCCTTCTTGATGTTCTTAGCTAGAGATTCCTCCATGTGGAATTTAGCCTCTCTGTAGTCCATACAATTTGCACATTCAAATAAATTTCTGCATATTTCAGTTGTGATTTGATCTAGGTAAGGCTCATATTAAGCAGTTTTTGAAGACAGCTTTAGAGTGTGTGGTGCAGTGGTTAGAGCTACAGCCTCAGCACCCTGAGGCTGTGAGTTCAGCCCTTACACTGCTTCTTGTGACCCTGGGCAAGTCACTTAATTCCCCATTGCCCCAGGTACATTAGATAGAGTGTGAACAGATAGGGAAAAATGCCTTTTTAATCATTGCGCTTACTTTTATATGGTAACTTTGAAGTCATTTTATAAAAACCCTTTTACATACTTTAAAAAAAAAGTCTTAACTCATGACAAAGAGTTAGGAAAATGCAGACCAAAGCCAAGTGAAATAGCTGGTTACATCATAAGTTTCTTTGTCCAGCTCTAATTGAAATGGATTAATCTTGCAGTGATTAAATCCTTCTCTGTTCTACTTCATTCTCACCTTCTAATTTATCAAAGGTTTTTGCCAAGTTCAAGCCAAAAGAAAAACTCCTCGATAAATTAGTCCTTTTGAATGGTATCTTATCAGACACATGTTCCTTATGTATACAGTAGATACACACATGCTGGCAGTTACATCCAGTACTTACAAGCAAAATTGTATCCTTGAAATACTAGTTACAAGATGTGGGTAAAGGAATGTAAAAACAGCATATTTGGAACATCCATTTCCTTCTACATGTCAGAATTCAGGGACATAAACTATTCAGCAATAGATTAAAGAACCACACACACTGCTTTTCAAACCTCATTCTGGTGGGCAACGGTTGTGATGATTCATAAATATGAATATGAAACCAATTCCCTTACGAATAAAAGTTTTAAATCTAAAAAAAATTGGGTCACCAATAGCAAATATCTCTTCTTTATCCTAATTTAGTTATATTCCAACTGGAATTATTGAGTATAATATACAAACATAACTCTAATGGTTTCTCATAGCTAGCTTTTCCAAGCTACACTATAATCTAAATTATTCTAATCTAATCTCTGGTCTGAATGGGAGCATTTAATTTATTTCTAATAGATGACTTCATATGTATATTGGGTGTCAGGTCAAAAGCGCGCCGGGACAAAGGCGCGCCCAGACAATTGAGCGCAGCGTGGAGGCGCGCACCGCTCTAAATTACTGTTTTTAGGGCTCCAACGGGAGGGCGTGGGAGGGAACCCCCCCACACTTTACTTAATAGACATTGCGCCGCGTTGTGGGGGCATTGTGGGGGGTGTGGGGGGTTGTAACCCCCCACATTTTACTGAAAACTTAACTTTTTCCCTGTTTTTAGGGAAAAAGTTCAGTTTACAGTAAAATGTGGAGGATTACAACCCTCCAAACCCCCCATAACGCCGGCACAATGTCTATTAAGTAAACTGGGGGGTTCCCCAACAAAACCCCCCGTCGGAGCCCCTAAAAACTGTAATTTTATGTGGCGCGCACCTCCACGCTGCGCTCAATTGTCGGCGCGCGCTTTTGTCTTTCGCGCCGTTGTCTATGAACCGAATATTGGTTAGTTGGCATAGATGCTTTCTACTCCTCACTGCAGCTATGATTTGCATGTATGTAAGATTTGTATCATACAATCTCCTTGTTTTTAATTTATTCATTTGTTACATTTTTTTATGCTAAAATTTCCATAAAAATATTTTTAAAAATGAAAACATGGTAGAAAAACAGCAGGCCAACACTGCAGAGAATATAACTGCTGCTACTGAAACAAAGAAAAATCTCATGTAATGAATCCTTCTTTAGCATGGAAAAGCCAAGTGTAAATAATGTTCTCTGGGCTGGTATAAAAGATAGGTCTCATGGATCCTCTCAATCCAGCACAAATGTTCACCAGCCTGAGCTGGATACATAGAAGAGCTGGATACATAGAAACATGCAGACAGAAAAAGGCCAAACGGCCCATCCAGTCTGGCCGTCCGCAGTAACCATTGTCTCTTTCAGGGCCACGTCTGGAATACCTCTGAGCATGTGTGGATGTGACACGAAGACATCACATGCATGTGCATATGTGTGTGACATCATCACGTCACTTTTGCATATACTTGGAGATGCAGGCCCGATCTTAAGGAAAGAAAAGAGAAGAGGTTTATGTTGGGGGGGGGGGGAGGGGCTGGGGTAAAACTGGGTGGAACTGGTGGAAGGAGCCATATGACCAGTTTTTGGCTCCACAAAATCTGGTAACTCTAAGTGGATATAACCTTTCTGTTATGAATTTAGTGCTGCATGCAGGTAGACAAAGTACTTCTAGGTGCAATTAATGCTGAATCCGTGTAGATTCTACCCTTTTTGTGAGATTTAGGGCTACCTTCAGGTGTATAAAAAGGATGGAGTCAGTTCGGAGGAAGGCTACTAAAATGGTGTGTGGTCTTTGAGATAAGGCGTTATGGGGACAGACTTAAAGATCTCAATCTGTATACTTTGGAGGAAAGGTGAGACAGGGAAGATATGATAGAGTCATTTAAATACCTACGTAATGTAAATGCGCATGAGTCGAGTCTCTTTCATTTGAAAGGAAACTCTGTAATGAGAGGGCATAGGATGAGGTTAAGAGGTGATAGGCTCCAGAGTAATCTGAAGAAATACTTTTTTACGAAAAGAGTGATAAATGTGTGGAACAGTCTCCCGGAAGAGGTGGTGGAAACAGAGACAGGCATGTGGGATCTCTCAGAGAGAGAAAGAGATAATGGCACTTGATCGCTCTTCAAGGAAGGATCTCAACAAAATATTCAAAGGCAAGGAAATAACACTCCAAACGAAGATCAGACTTGTCCATGCACTCATTTTCTCAGTGGTTAATTACGGATGCAAAAGATGGACACCACAGAAACAACACAGAGAGAAGATTGACTTATTTAAGCTTTGATGCTTGGAGGAGGATTTTATGTGTGCCATGGACCTCCAGAAGAACTAACAAATCTTTTCTGGAAGAGATTAAACTGGCTATGTCACTAGAAGCCCAAATGATGAAGTTACGACTGTCTTGCTTTGGTCATACGTTCAGAAGAGAAAGATCATTGGAGAAGGACATCGAGTTTGGAAAGATCAAAGGAACAAGGTGAAGAGGGCGACCTGCTTTCAGATGGCTGGACATGTTGAAAACAACCATGGGGATGATGCTGGAGGATCTTACCGGATTAGCAAAAATCTGATTTCTTTTTAGATCTGTAATTCATCAAGTCGCTAGGACTCGAGCACGAGTAGACAGCACCTAAGAAGAAGAATTGACACTAATTAAAAGTTTCATACACTATTTGGAAAACATAGTTCTATACAAGGTACACACCAGTTGTAGTGTGTGAATTTGAAAAGGGCCAGGGGAGGAGCATGGGTGGATCATGGGCTTTCCTAAAAGATAGGTGCACTGTTATAGAATGAGCACATAAGTTAGACATGGGGATTTAAGCCTGGTTTTCCTTGGCCTAAATGTGTGTGCCTAAAAGTTACGCAATGCACTGGCACTTAGCATGATTCTATACAAAACACACATACCTTGTAGAATCATGCTTAGTGTTGTTCTAGTAGGTTAGAAACATAGAAACATAGAAAGATGACGGCAGAAAAGGGCTATAGCCCATCAAGTCTGCCCACTCTACTGTCCCACCCCATTAAGTCAGAGTGCTGCTCGACCCACGTAGAGATACCACGTGGATGTCCCATTTATTCTTAAAGTCGAGCACGCTAGTGGCCTTGATCACCTGCACCGGTAGTTTGTTCCAGTGATCCACCACCCTTTCTGTAAAGAAATACTTCCTGGTGTCACCACCAAATCTCCCTCCTCTGAGTTTGAGCGGGTGCCCCCTTGTGACTGAAGGTCCCTTAGGAAAGAATATGTCGTTTTCCACCTCGACACGACCCGTGACGTACTTGTCACCCCTCTCCCTGTGCTCCTCTAGAGAGTAGAGCTGCAACTTGCCCAGTCTTTCCTCGTATGAGAGACCCTTGAGTCCGGAGACCATCCTAGTGGCCATTCGCTGGACTGACTCAGCTCGAAGTACATCTTTACGGTAATGTGGCCTCCAGAATTGCACACAGTACTCCAGATGAGGTCTCCAGATGAGGTTTTGCTATAGTTTCTGGTTTTCTATGCATTAAACTGTGCATTGATAAATTGTTTTAGGGGACGTGACATAAGCAGGGAATGGGCACAAAAACATTAGCCAGCTAGTATGTTATATTTATCGTGTGCTAACTGGCTAACACACAGTTAATGCCTTCTAAATAGCAGATAAGTGCACCTGCATTAACTCTGTGCAGGTACCACACACTAACAATAGTATTAATGCACCACCTGCGTATAAAATTAGAGGAAACACCCCTCAAAGGTGCTGCACTAAATCTGGGCTCAGCACACAGTAAAATCATGCATTAAGCCTAGATTCTAGCCCACTATAAAAGGGCCTCTACGAACGAGCACAGAATGTTATGCCCTTCACCCCCTTGAGCAGTGTGGCTAAGAGGGTGGGCTCCGTTACTAAAGCGAGTACCATTTGTATGATAAGCAAGGCCTTGAAGAGGGCAGGAACGGCTCCAGATGGAAACAAAAAATACAGCTTTATAATTGCAGTTGTGATTGCTTTTTTTCCACTTTCGCTACTGTTCCTGCAAATTGTAGGAGCCCACTTCGCTTGCAAAGCCGCTCACCACACCATTTTATCCAGTTGTCATCCACAAAGTTTTCCTGTATATGGTATAATTTTGGACCCCTGAGGAGGAGTGTTTCTTCGAAACACGTGTTGGGTCCAGGTTCACCAACCCTTGCTCATAAACCGTTTTATGATTATATTTATGATTTTATATTTGCTTATTTATTAAAGACTTGGCATCTTGTATATTATTTCTGCAGTTTTCCCTTTGTTTTTTTGTGATTGCTAACAGAACATATCATAATAAAAATACTGTAGACAAATGACATGCCATTCATAGGAAGCATGAGTCCACTTCAAAAGCTAATGTGTATCAGTCCACACACAGCAGTTTATCGCTTCACATGTCTGACTTCATCTCCTGCTTCAGTTTTGGCATTATACCAAAAGTCTTTGCAAAACTGCCTGCAAGATGCACAATAATTCATGTTCTTCTAGTCAGGCTATTATATACAATTTTCTTCCAAACCACAAATATGTTATCTAAAAATGAAGGCCAACAAGGATGATTACAGATAAATATACAGAACAAAAATAGAAACAAGTCATCTAAACCTGAAAAGCAAAGTTGTTTTTTTTTATAACGATGTACATTTGTTAGAGTGCATTTGGTTTCGTGGGGGTCCTTTTATTACAGCTGCAGTAAGTACAAATGCGTGCTTACTATAGGTTACAATTCATTACTGCAGCGTGCATTCAGGCATCCTTTGGCAGTTTTTGCATGTGATCATGCAACACACATGTCATAAAAGTGAAAATTATTTTTTAGCTCTGTTTGGGGGTGGAGAGTGGGCTCAGCTATGGTAATAAATTAGAACATAGGCACTGCCATGTGCTAACTAATTAGCGCAGGACTGGTGAGTGAGCCCTACAACTTACAAAATAAGTCTCAGAAAGTATTTATGCGGTAATGGCCATGTACTAATGGGAAAAATAGCATGTGGCCATTATTTCAGAAATAGGAAAAATGGTTATTTACCAGCAATGCTTGAAGTAACCTTTGTCAGGGGTGCCCACACTTTTTGGGCTTGCGAGCTACTTTTAAAATGACCAAGTCAAAATGATCTACCAGCAATAAATTTTTAAAAACACAAAACACACTGTATGCAGAGAAAATGTTAATTATCATTTATATTCTGGGGGGTTTTCAAAGAGATCAAGGCAGATGACTTTATGCAATGTCACCTCAGTAACAACCATACAAAAATAGACAAATATACCCCCTCCCTTTTTACTAAACTGCGATTATGGATTTTAGCTCAGGGAGCTGCACTGAATGCCCCACACTGCTCTCGACACTCATAGGCTATCTGCGCTAAAAAACACTATTGTAGTTTACTAAAAGGGGGCCATAGTGCAAAATATAGACAGCAGATATAAATTCTCAAAAAGGACACATTTTGATCACTAAATTGAAAATAAAATCATTTTTCCTGCCTTTGTTGTCTGGTGATTTCATGAGTCTCTGGTTGCACTTTCTTCTTTTGACTGTGCATTCAAAATTTCTTCCCTTCTTTCAGCCTCCTGTATGCTTCCTCTCCTCCAGACTTCATTCCCTCCCCCAACTTTTTCTTTCTCTCTCCCTGCCCCTTCCCCTTTCTTTCTTTCTCCCTGCCCCCTTCTTTATTTCTGTCTCCCTGCCCCCTTTCCTTGTCTTTCTCTCTCCATGCCCCCTTTCTCTCTTTTTGTTTCCCTTCTTTCTGTCTCCCTGTTCCCCTTTCTTTCTTTCTTTGTCCCTTCTTTCTGTCTCCCTGCCTGCCCCCTTTCTTTCTTTGTCTTTTTTCCCCTGCCCTCCCCCAAGCCACCACCACTACCATCGTGGAACAGGCCCCCAAGCCGCCCGTCACTGAGTTGTGAGCTTTCCCTGCTTTCCGATGCGGTAAACAGAAGTGCCGGGCCAACCAGCCTTCCCCACGACGTCAATTCTGATGTTGGAGAGGACGTTCCGGGCCAACCAGGCAGCGATTGGCTGGCCCAGAACTTCCTTTCCGATGTCAGAATTGACATGGGGGGAGGGGGGTGGGGGGATGGTGATGGTGGTGGAAAGTTGGTCGCCCCAACGCTTCTGTTTACTGCGTCGGGAAGCAAGTACAATGTGAAGGCAGAACGCGAATGGGCTCCGCGATCGACTCGCGTTGCCTTTGCGATCTATTGGTCAATCACGATCAACCTTTTGGGCATCCCTGCCTTAGTGCATTGGAAAGACCTGTGCTGGGGATAGAACATGCCATTTTTTAGCATTGCATAGTAAAAAGGTCCCTTAATGCACTTTACAAATTTACTGCAAGTTAAATAGATTTAATGCACGTTAACCTACGAATTAACCTGTGTTAAGCTGATTAACACAGATTAAAAAATAATAATAAAATTAATGTGTGAATTTAACTGAAAAAGTACACAAATTAAGAAAAAAAGAATTTGAACAATCCAAAAATTTACAAAACCCTTTCTGTCCTTTCAATATTCCTCAAAAGTTTTCTTATCCCAGGTAGACCTGGTGCACTGGTTAGAGCTACAGCCTCAGCACCTTGAGATTGTGGGTTCAAACCCATGCTGCTCCTTGTGACCCTGGACAAGTCCCTTAATCCCCACCCCATCCCCACCCCATTGCCCCAGGTACATCAGATAGAGTATGAGCCTACCAGGATACATAGGGAAAAAATCTTGAGTATCTAAATGTAAACCACTTAGGCAATAAGTGGTATATAAATACTAATAAATATAAATAAGTACATATTAGTTCCATTGTACTCAAATAATATACAATTAACAAGCAGTTCTGTGATAAATAGGAATAACAAAGGGATTTTTCCATATCTGTTTAGACATCCTACTGAAACCATTTCTCCAAGGGACATACTACTAGACTGGATTTTACAGAAAATACAATTCTCATATTGTTGAAAGTTGCAATGTTCCATCTAGACAAAATGAGGATGTTTCAAGCTTAATTAACCTGTTACCCCAGCATGACTTGTTTTATATTAGGCAACTTGTACTTTTAGAGAACGCATCAATTTGGATAAGTTTCCTGAAGTAGTTATTGAGAACTTACTTTTCTGAATCTTTCTTTCACAGTTGTTAGGTGTTAGCAACTTGCCTAGGAAATAATGTGAAACATCACGGTTTTTCAAAATATTTATATATTCAGCAGCACAGTCTCCCTAAGTTTATAATCTTAGCACCTAAAGATAAGCACCGTTTGTATACTAAGAGAGAAATTCTGCAAAAAAAAAAAGCTTAGCCAATTTTCACATGCAACTTAATTTTTTAAAATTAGGTTAATTGGCATTTTAATTGAAAAACAATTAAAACCTAATTTATATTTTTTTAAAAACCATTCATTTATGTTGTGCACAGATATCCGCATAGTACCTAATGAGGCCTATACCGAGGCACCTACCCATGCCTACTCGATATGTAGGCATGGTTATGGGAGGAATGTAGGCGTGAAATGAGGTAGGTGCCAGTAAGTGTCTGAGTTAGGAACCATTATTCTGTAAAGTGGCATGTAAATTTAAGTTGCCATAAATGGGTACACTTAGGGCTCCTTTTACTAAGTGGCGCTAGCGGTTTTAATGCACGCACCAGATTAGCGCGTGCTATAGTGCATGCTAGCCGAAAATCTACCGCCTGTTCAAAAGGAGGCGGTAGCGGCTAGCGCACGCGGCAAATTAGCGTGCACTATTCCGCGCATTAAGGCCCTAGCGTGGCTTTGTAAAAGGATCCCTTAGTATCAATTCTGTAATGACATTAGGGCGCATCTAACCTTCGTGGAGAATGGAGGTATTGAACTAGTTAATATAGATCTTAATATTTTTACTTTTTTGCTGAGCTGTATGTCTCATATCTACTTTTTTTCTCCAGCATCACAAGAAGAACCAGGGCTGAATTAGAGCCAGGCATGATGAGCAAATTAATGGAGGCGAAACATAGGTAAAATTAGTTTTCCTGCTTTGAAATGCTGGTTTTGAAATTGGGAAGATTACCAGGAAGGCCTCAAGAAGATAAGAAAGCCCTTGTGAAGAAAACAGGCATTTGCGGTAATTATTGCTGTTTCAGTTTGTTGGAACTTAACTTTTTCTGTTTATTTTTATTTTATTCTGCCTTTATAATTTGACACTGTTTTATATTTATTTGACACTCTTTTTGTCTTCCAATTAATATTTGATTAGCAACATATGAAAAATAATGTTTTATTTTATAGCTATCTTTATTATATACTTCTTTGTCAATGATTTTCCATCATCCAATTAAAAAGGCTAAGGTATAAATGAACCTTGTTATTTCTAAAAAAAATAATGATATACCCCAGCTGGAAAAGAAACTTAAAAGGTACTTGAAAGAGATAGCATTAATTAAAGAAAGTTTATGACTTGACCCTGAGGTCAGTAGACCTAATGAATATGCATGTTGCAATTCAGTTAATATTACAAGATAATCTATAAATACTGACCACTGAGTTTTAAAAAAACAATGGTCTCTGACCAGACTGCTTCGGAACATGCTTCTCTGAGGGTCAGTGCAGATTCTCATCTTCTCTCCCCTGTCTGCATCTTGGTTCTGAGCCAGTATGATTATTACAATAGTTATCCTGTAGTGCTAGTGTAGTTTAGGAGTAGGCATATAAGATTTGTCACTATTTAGTCAGCATATAATCCTTTCTGTTTAATAAGGGTGTTAAGTTATATTGGGCTATGTATTCTTAGAATTTAATATGGAAATTTTGGCTATAAGGTTTTTGCTTGCTTTTACTTTAGTGAATAAAAGAGACGATATGAGAAAATGTGTGTGTGTATGTTGTTTGGGCACTATTATTATCTGGAATGGGTGTGGGACACTGGACATGTCTGGGTGCTCATTGTGGCCCCTGGCGCTTGTCTAGGGCCCACACCTGTTGAGAGTACTAGCATTAATCTGATTGGGCATATCAAAACTTAGGCATATCCAATTATATCAGGCCATTGGCTGGCATAACTTGGCATACGTATGTGTGCCTTGTAATGTATGCAACTAATAGTTTTCTATAATTTGGGTGCACTGCTAGGCTGTATGTCCATGACACATCCATAATCTACCTCTTGGTATAGCCCACTTACAGTTATATGTTGACAAACCTACAAAGTTTACAGAATAGTGCATAGCATTTATATACAAAGGGATCCATATGCAATGTAATTTAAATAGCATAAATGGCTCCTGGTTGATTAAATTGTCTCTTTTTGATACAGCCTTCAATCTACAACCCTACTACCCACTGCCTACTGCACACCACCCTAGCCAGCAGATTAACCATTCCCCCTAACTGTATCCCCCACCCTTGCATCCTGTCTGTCATGCCTGTCCTATTGCTAACTTGCCTTTCTTAGTAAAAATAGTCGAAAAACTGGTCTTCAATCAACTGTCCAACTTTGATGAAAAAACTATCGCTCTGCACCCCTACCAAACAGATTTATCGAAAAAATCACTTCACTGAACTCTCGCTCATCGGACTAACTACTTCAATTCATTATTTAAAGACCACTGTAAATCCTCTGTTTTAATTTCTCTAGACCTTACATCTGCTTTTGACACTATTGATCATTTTCTACTTCTTACATGACTAGAATCTATCAATATCTCTGGTACAGTTTTGCAGTGGTTCTCTTCTTACTTTCAGGATCGAAACTATAAAGTTAGTTTCAATGGCTCTATCTCCTCCACCATTTATCAAAACTATGAAGTCCCCAAGGCTCAATTCTTTCTCCCCTTCTTTTTAATATATTCTTGACATCATTACTCACTGTGGCCCAATCTATAGGTTTCACCGTATTTACATATGCCGATGATATTCAACTACTCCACCCCTAAATCCCACAATGAAATATCAGAAATTAATCAAAAACTCAATAAAATCAGCCTCTGGCTATGGCATAACAAACTTTAACTGAACATCCTTAAAATTATCAGTGTCCCTTTCTCGCTCTCTCCAGATGAACATCTATGTCTGCCCAACTGTATCGATTCTTCTTCAATTCAAACGGATAGTAAAGTTAAATTTCTCAGAGTCATTCTGGACAGGGACCTTACCTTTCATCAACAAGTTAGTGCAGTTATGCAGAAATGCTTTCATAAGCTTAGGCTCATCTGCTCTATTTCTTCTTTTCTCGATCCCCCTTCAATCAATATCCTGATTCACTCCCTTGTAATCTCAACCATAGATTACTCCAATGCCCTTTATCAAGGCATAACTCAGAAAGAAATCTGCCATTTACAACTATTACAAAACACTGCTGTTAAATTTATCTATCATGCAAAAAAATTTGACCATGTCACTCCTCTCCTTCGCAAAGCACATTGGCTACCTATCACTCATTGCCTCTCCTATAAAATACTCCTCACCTTTAAAACAAAAAAACTAACCAACCGGCATTCATAGATAAACTTCTGATCCCTTACTCATCATCTAGGGCTCTGCGATCTAATAATCAAAATGTACTCTCAATACCGTCAATACGGGAACTGTTATACGATACTACTCGCAAATCTATTTTTTCGGTCACCGCCCCCTCTCTGTGGAATGCCCTCCCATTAGACATTCGATTAGAGAACTCGCTTGAAAAATTTAAAGCCATACTTAAAACTTTCCCCTTTATAGATGCCTTTACTCTTTATTATCAGCTTTCGTCTCTTAATCCCTTGATCTTAGTGAAGCTTTGAAACATTTAATGCTTCCTCTGAAGTGATTCCCATCCTGTTTATACCACTCCCCCATTTACCATCCCTTTTTTTACTAATTTTACTTCGATGTATTTTAAACAATCCTTCCCTCTCGTACTTTCCTTCTGTTTCATGTACATTAACCTAAATTCATCTAGGAATTAATATTTGATAAAATATTGTATTTATTTATTTTAATTGTTTTTTGCAATTTTTTTTATATTGTACAACGTTTAGACACTTATTTTTATAGACGATATATCAAAAATAAATAAACTTGAAACCTAAGCTCTTTTGAGCATGGACTGTCTCCTTCATGCGGACATCTGGTAGAGCTCTAGAAATAATTAATAGTAGTAGTAATAGTATGCTTCAGGATTAATCAGTCATTTTCAGTGACAGTTAACTGGTTAGTGCCACTGAAAATAATCATTTAGCACTGAACTCTTAACTGGCTATTTGGGGGGCATTGTGGGGACAGTCAGTATTTGGCTGGTTAAGTGCTAATCCTGCATAAACAGGAATGCATATGAGGTCTGCTCAAAAAGTTCCAGGACAGTTTGAATTGTGCACCAACAGGAAGTTCTTTTGAGATGTGCTAGGTTGCATTGAGTAGCTTGAAACCTCATGAGTAACCTCCTTTTTTCTGTTTGTTGATATCTGTTTTCGTCTCTAAGCAACATCAGTTTTTGAGATCTGCTATTTTTTTTATCATGTGCGACCTCAATGAGCAGCGCTACAGCGTGAAGTTCTGTTTTAAATTGGGTAAGACTGATACAGAAACATATGAAATGTTGAAAGTGGTTTATAGGGAACATATCATGAGTCGTGGAAGGTGTTTTGAATGGTATTCACACTTTAAAAGTGGCCGTGAATCAGTGGAAGATGATTCACAAACTGGAAGACCATCAGTGTCAACTTATGATGATCATGTTGATCAAGTGATTGTTCTTATGTGCGCTAATTGGTGATTAATTTTTTGAGAATTGGCAGAAGAATGCAACATCTCCATTGGTTCATGCTACAACATTCTAACAAAGAAGTTGGAGATGTCTTGTATTGTGGCAAAGTTTGCTCCACAGTTGATGACCGATGACCAGAAGAACAACTGGATCATGATCTGTCAGAATCTTCTTGAGAAGGCAATTGAAGATAAAACATTTCTTGATAAAGTGACAACTGGTGATGAGACATGGGTCTATGGTTTGATGTAGAAACCAAAGCTCAATCGTCTCGATGGAGAACCAAAACATCGCCAAGACTGAAAAAAGCTCCGCAAGTTAGGTCGAACGTCAAAGTGAAGTTAAAAAATTTTTTTTTTTTTTTTACAGTTGCAGCATTTTTCATTATGAATTTCTGCCACAAGGACAAACTGTCAACCCAAATTATTATCTGAAAGTGTTGAAACAACTCCGTGAGAGAATCAGGATGAAGCAGCCTGAACTTTGGATGGAGCAGTCAGGGTTCCTGCACCACAAAGCGCCCGCTCATACTACCATCAAAGTTCACAAATTTTGCACAAAAAACGAGATGACAGTTCTTCCACAGCCACCTTACTCTCCTGACTTGGCCCTTGCTGACTTCTTGTTTCCTAAACTTAAATCCACACTGATAGCAAAGCGATTCGACACCATTGAAGACATAAAGCATAATTTGGCTCAGCAACTTTTGGCAATTCCTGAAGATACATTTAAGGACTGTTTCCAAAAGTAGAAACAACATTAGGAAAAGTATATACGTAGGGAAGGGGAGTACTTTGAAGGGGGTCCAATGGAATAAATTGTAAGATTGTTTAATACATTTTTATAAAATCAGTCCTGGAACTTTTTGAACAGACTCGTAAAAGTCATTCCTGTCTTTATGCAGTGCTCCAGGTTCATAGTCATTCGCACGCGAGACACCAGCGCGCCGACAATGGAGGACAGATAATTCAGTGCAAGACACCAACGCGCCGCGGGAAAACTTAGTTTTAAAGTGCTACGAAGCGGGGTGTGAGTGGGGAACCCTCCCACTTTACTGCATAGTGTTCGCGCTGATGTTGGGGGGGGGGTTTGGGGAGTTGGAACCCTCCATTATAGAGAAAACGGAACTTTTTCTGATTTTTTGGGGGAAAAGTTCTGTTTTCTCTATAATGTGGGGGGTTGCACCCCACACCCCCCACGGCAGTGCAAACAGTATGCAGTAAAGTATGTGTGTGGGGGCTTCCCCCACCCCACCCTCATCGGAGCTCTTTAAAAGTTTTCCCGCGGTGCGCTTGTATCTTGCGCCAAATTGTCAGCGCTCGATTGTCGGTGCACTGGTGTTTGGCGCGCGATTGTCCCGTTACCATGCTCCATAGCTGGTTAAGTACTAAATATTGCACTTAACTAGCTATGTGTTAGCTGGCTCTGCAAATCCAAATATTCAGTGCCAGACATGGCCTGACGTTGAATTTCCAGGTTCGGTTAGTGTCAGCGGCATTCAGCAAAACTCTGATCACTGCTAGCTGAAAATCAGGCCCATAACTGCCAATTTATGGTGCCAATTATGTGTGTGAGAGCAGCTACTACTACTATTTATCGTTTCTATAGCGCTATAGCGCTATTTCTATAGTCCTGTAAACTTTTCCCGCCAGCGGCATACTAAATGTAGTGCCCCGGCCGGAAGGCTCCCGGAAGTCAACGCGATGACATCACATGCATGCGCGGAGGCCCGTCTTGCCACGACCCCGCCGTTACAGGGATCCGGGAGGTTCAGGGAGAAGAGGAGAGACGCCAGCTAGGAGGAGAGTCGTCCACACCGGCTGACTTCCTGCAGGACGTGCCTCTTGCCGCGAGAGGCACGTCCTGTAGGCAGGCAGCCAGCGTGGACAATTCTCCTTCTCGTCAGTGTGTCGCGGCACACCAGAAATCTCAGGAGGCACACAGTTTGCGATACACTGCGCTAGTAGTACCGTATTTTCTCGCATATAACGCGCGCGTTATACGTGGTTTTTACAAACCGCACATACCCTTGCGCGTTATACGCGTGAGCGCGTTGTACAAAATTTTTTTTACATAGTTTCCCACCCCTGATGCCCGATTCATCACCCGGAAGGAGCACTCGCACTCCCACCCCGAAGGACCGCTCGCACCCCCACCCGAAGAACCGCTCGCACCCCCACAGCCTCCCCCCCTCCCCCATGGAGAAGCTGTCTACCTTGTTTCCGGATGCCAGCCCAGCTGCTTCCTCTGCCGGCAGTCCTGCCCCTTCTCAGAGCCCTGTGCTGCGCTGCTTCCTCTTCAGGCGGTCCTGCCCTTTCTCTGATGTCAGAGAAAGGGCGGGACCGCCGGAAGAAAAAGCAGCACAGCAGGTATATAAAAATAAGGAACTGCTTATATGAATAATTTATAAATGCATTTAGTGCTGCTTCACGAAAATGCCTCATTGACTCTATATGTAATGCCAGATGTGTGAATGAAATAGAAAAGTGACATTACAAATGTAGTGCCATTAGATATTTTTTTTAATATAAAAAACAAACATAGAAGTGCATTCCAAATCTCGGATCCACATTTTTTGACTTTCTTAAAAAATTTTTACTTTGTGATATCAGACCCCTTGTGTAGGGTTACCATTCGTCTGGGAAAACCCAGGCATGTCCTCTTTTTAAAGGACTGTCTGGCGCCTAGGGGGATTTCCAAAACCTGGCAGCTTATCCAGGTTTTGGAAATCCTAAGCTCTGAGGCCACGTCTGGAAGCCTTCGCACTTCTATGGCCATCACCATGATGGCATCATACGTATGTGTGCATGTGTGTGACATCATTGCATCGACAACAAGCCCGGGGAAGTTTTGTGGGGGCGAGGCCTGGGGAAGAACAGGGCGGAGCCGGAATCAGAACAGGGCAGGATGGAGTGGGACTGGGAGCAGAACAGGGCGGGGCCAGGCTTTTCACCTGAAGGTTCATGTAAATGTGCAAGCTACCATTTTTTATGCTAACAAATTAATTCAAAATAAAGGACCTGAATCACTGGGGAAATCCTGAAAACCCAACTGGATTGCGGCCCTCAAGGAGGGACTGTGAGATCCCTGTATGTATGGGAAAGACAGCACAGTGAATCAAGTTCAAAGTCTTTAAACCTAAGCGTCCAAACACTTACCTGTTTGTTGTCCTTTATTCAGACACAGCTGACAAGTTCACTCACAGCTGGCCAATCAGATCCTTAGTTCAGAAAAGGTCCTTGACTTTATATCAAACATCTCCAGCTTCTATAGGAATGACGGCGAACTTTCCCACTCACAATTCTTTCTCCTAGCTCTCATGGCAGTTCTGCTCCAGGAAATTCCATCTGTCACCCCCTCCCCCTCTGAGAATCAGGTTACTTCTTTCTACTGCTTTCACCTGGTCCAGCCTACCACACAGAAGCCCTGCCTCACCATGCTACTCTGATTCTATTTATTGCATTAATTAATTATTTCAAAATCTATATATTCTCTACACAGAATTACCATTCTAAGGGGTAATAAACCCAGCCTGGATCTAATAAAGTCAGCTTCACTATTTTTGAGGAAGTTATTGCACTTCTGATACTGGCACAATACATAGCAACAAAACAGCAAAATGTAAAACAAACATATTAATATCCCCGTATCAAGATTTCATTTAGTTCCTGAGGAGAATTAAGGGCTAAAATATTTTCAAAAATAACTACTGTAGTTAATATTCCCTAAATAAACATTTCATTTAAAGTTTCTGAGTCAAATTACATGCTTAACATTTAAAAAAAACAAACTAGCATTCCCTAATTAAGATTCTGATGGAATCCTGAGGAGAATTATGCACTAATCTTTTTTAAAATTTCCCTTGGCTATCTTCTCGTATTACATTGAATCAAAGATAATCCAGCCATTTTGACATTGTACTTATAAAATGTCAGTGACGCCATCCTCTAGAGCAGGGATGTCAAACTCAATTACATAAAGGGCCGAAATCTAACACATAGGCTACGTCACGGGCCAAATTTTTATTAAGATATTTAGGAGTCCTTTTATTAAGGTATGCTAACCGATTTAGCGTGCCCTAAATGTGCTCCTTAATAAAAGGACCCCTTAGTCTTAGTAGAAGTATAAGGTTACCACCTCTCTAACCCCACGCCGGCTCTATGATATAAACAAAATTTAAAAAAAAAAACTTTTCCTCTCTCTTTTAGGTCCTCGTTCATGCTTGCTATCTAACACCAGCTCTGGAGGATTATAAATATATTTTTTTCCTTTTGGTTTGCAGTGAGGATATATTCAAGGAAGCTTCCTAGCTATTAATAATAATAAATAATTCAAATTCCGCATGCTTTCCATTTCTTTCAAGTTTCACACTCTGCAAACTTCAGCAATCTGCTGCCTAGATCCGAACACCGCCCACAGGAGCCTCTTTATAAGCGCCATCAGAGCACAGGAACTGCATCCTGAGGTTTGCACACCTTGGTCTCCTGAAACGTACCTGCCGGCTGCATGCCAAAGTGTTCTCCGCTCCTCCTTTTCCAGTACCTTCTCGGGGCACTTTACGTTTTCCTGTATCGTGGGGCGCAGAGGGTGGGGGATCCCTCGGTGTGAGTTGATCACAGCACTGGGAGAGAGAATACCCAGCAAAGGCTCTACAGTCAGTCCCCGCAGCACATTCCCTCTGCCACGGTCCTGCCCCTCCTCTGACGTACGGGACCACGACAGATTGAATGTGCTGCTGAGGTTACGGCAGCCTGCAAGGATCGCTACAGCTGACCAGCGATCCTCTGCAGGCTGCTGCTGTGGCGCTTGTACCAGCAGGTCAGCTTAAGTTGGCATTTCTGATGTGGTGCTTGTACCGGTGGGCCAGCTTAAATGGAAAGTTGAAAATGTCTGCCGGGCCAAATTTTACTACACCATGGGCCAGATGTGGCTCATGGGCCAGAATTTTACATGTCTGCCCTAGAGCCATGCAAAGCATGAATATGGTATAAAATAGTGGCTTATCTGTGTCTTCCTGCCTTACTGTTCCATTAAAAAGTGGCACACCTTGGCACACTGCACAGAAGTGTCAGAATATGGGTGTCTGTCGAGGAATTCCTGCTGCTGAGGGTTCTGTCAAGGGAATTTGTGTTGCTGGGATTTTCAAACAGCTGGTACAGTGCCATGGTGGGGGTGAGGGTGGGGGGAATCTATTGGGAAGATTATGTTTTTCTGTTGCAGGAAGGAGGGAATGGTCAATGTGAAATGGTAGCATATAAAATCTGTACTAGAAAATGACAAGGAGACAAATATTTCCCTGTTCCGTCCCAGTGAGTTCTTTTCCTGTCCCTGCCCCATTCCTGCAAACTCTGTCCTCATCTGCACAAGCCTCAAACACTTTAAAATTATAAGTGTTCGAAGTTTGTGCGGTTAAGGCTGTGGTATAGTGGTTAAAGCTACAGCCTCAGCACCCTGAGGTTGTAGGTTCAAACCCACGCTGCTCCTTGTGACCCTGGGCAAGTCACTTAATCCCCCCGTTCGGCTCTGTGCTGCAGGCAGGGCAGGAAAGGAGAAGAAGAGTAGCCTCGCGGCTCGAGTGGCGTACCAAGGGAGGGGGAGATCCGCCCCTAGTGCAGCACAGCCGGCCAGGTCCCCTTACTTTTGTGGCGCTTCCCCAACCGACAATAGCCCCGGTCGGACAAACCTCCCTACCCTGTAGCCGCGAATCTAAATTACCTTCTTACAGCAGATGTAAGAAGGTAATTTAGATCCGCGGCTACAGGGCAGGGAGGTTTGTCCGACCGGGGCTTTTCTGTTGTCGGTTGGGTGGGGAAGCGCCACAAAGGTAAGGGGTAGGGAGGGAAAAAGGGAGGAAAGGTGGAGTGGAGAAGAAAAGACGCTTAAAGGAAATGGGTAAAACTGAGGGGGGAGAAGGATGCTGAAAGCACTGGGGAAGACAAAGGCATGGAGAAGGATGCTGAAAGGCCATGGGGAAGACGGTGGGGGGGGAGAAGGACGCTGAAAGGACATGGGGAAGACAGAGGGAGGGAGGACACTGAAAGCACATGTGGAAGACAGAGGGGGGAGAAGGACACTGACAGGACATGGGGAAGATGGGGGGGAGAAGGACGCTAAAAGGAAATGAGGAAGAGAGAGTGGGGAGAAGACGCTGGCAGGGAAGAAGACAGAGATGCCAGTCTATGGGGGGAGTGGAGGGAAGAAGATGGGTGCCAGACCAATTTGGAAGAGGGGAGAAAGGGAGAGGCACAGTAACAGAGCAAATGGAAGACGCAGAGGGAAGAGAGACAGTGGACGGAAGGAATTGAATGAGAACATGAGGAAAGCAGAAACCAGGCAACAAAGGTAGGAAAATAATTCTATTTCTTTTTTTTTTTTTTTTTTTTGCTTCAGGATAAAGTAGTATATTAGTTGTGTTGATAAAAATTTATAAACATTAGAGGCTCTGGTAGAAACCCATTTACAAAGTATGTATTCTTCCCAATTAATATTTCCAAATTAATAAAGTCTTTTTGCTTATTTGTAAATGGGTTTCTACCAGAGCCTTTAATTCAGTAGCATAATTAAATGAAATAACTATTCTGAAGTTTATAGGGACGGGCGGGGACGGAGGGGATTCCTCATGGGGACGGGCGGGGACAGAGGGGATTCCTCACGGGGACGGGTGGGGACGGGTAGGATTTCTGTCCCCGTGCAACTCTCTAGTCTGCGCTGGGCCGGAGAGATCTTGGGGAGCCTCCGACAGTGGCTTTCTCCCCTCTCTGCAGCTCTCCTTTACTTCCCAGGGCAGCGATTCACGAAGGCAGCCTCGGGGCTTTTGCTGAGTCGCGGCTGCCTCTGATGATGCAACTTCCTCTTTCCTCAGAGGCGGCGCGACCCAACAAAGGACCTGAGGCTGCCTTCCTGAATCGCTGCGCTGGGAAGTAAGAAGAGCTGCTGGGAGGGGAGAAAGCCACTATCAGAAGCTGCTGGGCAAGGAAAAAAAGGGACAGCTGCTACTGGAGAGGGAGAAGGAGAGATGCTTCTGGGAGGGGAGGAGGGAAAGGAATCTGGGAAGCTGCTGGGCAAAGAAAAAAAGGGACAGCTGCTACTGGAGAGGGAGAAGGAGAGATGCTGCTGGGAGGGGAGGAGGGAAAGGAATCGGGGAAGCTGCTGGGCAAGAAAAAAAAGGGACAGCTGCTACTGGAGAGGGAGAAGGAGAGATGCTGCTGGGAGGGGAGGAGGAAAAGGAATCTGGGAAGCTGCTGGGCAAGAAAAAAAAAAGGGACAGCTACTATTGGAGAGGGAGAAGGAGTGATTCTGCTGGGAGGGGAGGAGGGAAAGGAATCTGGGAAGCTGCTGGGCAAGGAAAAAAAGTGACAGCTGCTACTGGAGAGGGAGAAGGAGAGATGCTGCTGGGAGGGGAGGAGGGAAAGGAATCTGGGAAGCTGCTGGGCAAGGGAAAAAAAGGGACAGCTGCTACTGGAGAAGGAGAAAGAGAGATGCTTCTGGGAGGGGAGGAGGGAAAGGAATCTGGGAAGCTGCTGGGCAAGGAAAAAAAGGGTCAGCTGCTACTGGAGAGGGAGAAGGAGTGATTCTGCTGGGAGGGGAGGAGGGAAATGAATCTGGGAAGCTGCTGAGCAAGAGAAAAAAAAAGGGACAGCTGCTACTGGACCTGGAGGGAAGGAGAAGGAGAGATGCTGCTGGGAGGGGAGGAGGGAAAGGAGTCTGGGAAGCTGCTGGGCAAGGGAAAAAAGGGACAGCTGCTACTGGAGAGGGAGAAGGAGAGATGCTGTTGGGAGGGGAGGAAGGGAAGAGAGTTACTGCTGGACAGGAGGAGGAGGGAAGGGAGAATGAAAAAAGGAAGGAAACAGCTGGCAGAGAGATTAGAGGAGGCGAAGGGGAGACACAGGCATGAGAAAGTAGACAGATTGATGATAGGAAGGGGTCAGCAGAAAAATAAGCAGAGAGGGACAACTATGATAGATCTGGTGTAGGAGAGATAAAAATGAAGAGAGCAATGAAGCTGGAATGAATCATGTAAAAAGGAGAGAGGGGTACAAGCTGGATGGAAAGGGGAGAGGGGCATAGAAAGAAGACAGATACCATATGGAAGGGGGAGAGGGCAGATGCTGGATTGAAGAGACAGAGAGGGCAGACGCTGGAAGGAAGAGAGTGAAAAGAAGATTGAAAGCAGAAACCAGAGACGACAAAAGGTAGTAAAAAATAATTTTATTTCTATTTTGTGATTAGAATATATCAGATTTGAAATATATATTCTGCTAGAGCTGGTGTTAGACATAACTGGGGAATGCAAAACCCAGGCAGTGCTTCTTTTTTTTTTTTTAGTTCATTAATTTTATTGAATATTATAAGTAATATACAGAAAGCAGTTCAAATACATAAAAATTGAATAAGAAATAGTGATGTAGAAACAAAAGAAACCATAATTGCTGTTATTTGCATATAGTAGATTAGTAAGAAGAATTCAGAGTATTTGAAACTGCTAAGAAAAGAAATAGAAAGGATAGAAAAGCAGAGAAGATGAATTGAAATAAAAAAGAAAAAAGAGAGATAAAGAAAGAGAGAGAGAAAGAGAGAGAGGCAGAAGTGTCTACAAGGCAGAATGAACATATGAATCTAAGAATGACCAAGGTGATTTATTTCGTACCAAATTTGTAGATAAACGAGATATCGTGTTCTTTTCATATGCATATGATTCGAATTTGTGGTACATGCTCAATGAGTTCCACCGAAAGGTGTAGTCTAGTAGTGTGGGTGACTTCCAATTTTTCAAAATGTGCATAAGAGCTGTCACAATCATGGTGTCAATAAGTTTAGGAGGACAGTTTGATAGTACGAAACAAGGGTGTTGAGAACGAAGGATTATAATGTCTATGGAAATAGCTTCTGAACATTTGGTAATAGATTTTATGGTGTCCCAGATACGAATCCAAAAGGAATGAACCATAGTGCAGTGAAGAAGCATGTGATCAAGAGTTCCAGGCTCTTTCAAACAGTTCCAACAGGTAGGGTCTTGTTTCAGTTTCGCTTTCCACATTCGAAATGGAGTCCATATTACATTCCACATAACAAAGAACATTGATTGCGAAACTCTTGAGGATAATAGAGGACGATTTGTAGATGACCAGAAGAGTTCCCAATCTATTTCAGAAAGCGTGGTCTTTAGGATAGAGCCCCAATGGTTCATGGATTGAAGTGTAAAGGTGAAGGAGTGATCTCTTAAGATGCTATAAAAAAGAGATATCGCCCTACCTTTCAGTAAAGCCAAAGTAGACCAGTGACGAATAGTTTGTTGAGAGGTCATAAAGTCAGGGCGCATTTGCACATTAGCTAGTATTTCAGTAAGCGTAAGCCATTGGGGATATATAGAGGATGGGAGTGAGTTTACAGAACAAAAAGTATCAAATGGGATAAATGAAGTGGAGGAGATCAATTGATGAACAAACCACACCCCTGCCCGTTGCCACCTCTTCCATGAAAGGGATCTACCCTTATTTTGAATTTTAGAATTATTCCAAAGGGACATAAGTGGGCCTTCAGCAACAGAGATCTCAGCCGCTGCATCTAATAGTTGAAAAGCATGTTGCGTTGCACTCAACAAAGAATATTTTCTCAAGTGTCTAGGTATCGACACTGTAAGGAAGCAAGAGATGTGTAGTGGTGCACATAAAAAGCATTCCATTTCAAACCATGCTGGTTTATCCTGTGGATATGAGTCAACAATCCAGTGAGCTCCGTATTTGGCTAAGGAGGCGATGTAGTAATAATAACAATCAGGTAAATTTAAGCCCCCATTAATCTTAGAGGCCTTCAGCTTGGCGAGAGCAATACGAGGTTTTTTCTTGTTCCAAATAAATTCAGTAATTTTCATATTAAGCCAATGAAAGAGTGATTTATGGCAGAGAAGGGGAAGCATAGATAGAGTATAATTAATTTGTGGGGCTAAGGTCATTTTAATAGAGGCTATTCTACCCCACCAGGACAAATAAAGCGGGGACCAACGAGATGTAGTACTTGAAACTAAGTTTTTGATTTTAGATATATTGAGATCCTGAGCAAGTAATGGGTCTTTATGTATTAAAATCCCCAAATATTTTACAGCTCCCTGTGACCATGGAAAAGGAAAATGAGCTAGATCTGAGGAGGAAATGTGATCATTTAGCGGAAAAATCTCTGATTTCTCCCAATTAACAGAATATCCAGATATTTGAGAGTATTGAGATACGATGTGGATAAAATGAGGTAAGGAGATAAGAGGATCTTTGAGAAAGAGAAGAACATAGTCAGCGTAAGCTGCTAGTTTAATCTCTCGATTGGACGAGGGAATACCTTTAATTAAGGAACATTGTCTGATAGCTGTCAATAGAGGTTCCAATGCTAAATCAAATAATAATGGTGAAAGGGGACAGCCTTGACGGGTACCTCTATGGAGGGAAAATCTATTAGAGAGAGAGTTGTTAATCAAGATACGAGCCGTGGGTTGTCTGTATAATGTTTCTATCCAGTCTGTAAAGAAAGAACCAAAGTTGTACCATTTCAGTATTCGGAATAAGAAAGGCCACTCCACTCGGTCAAAGGCCTTCTCAGCATCAATGGCTAGACCAATCACAGGGTCCGACATTGATTTGGCGTGAGCATTGATATGATGAAATAAACGAAGATTATCCCCAATGTATCTATATTTGATGAATCCAGTTTGATCTCCATGTACGAGAGATGGGATCACTGTGTTGAGTCTTAGTGCAAGTAATTTAGCCATAATTTTGTAGTCCAAATTAAGAAGAGAGATAGGACGAAAATTTTTAACCAGAGTAGCATCTTTGTCTGACTTGGGAATAACTACAATCGTGGCCTCAGCGAAATTAAATTGTTTGTCCAGAGTGGAGTGAAGGAAATCATAATATGCAAGGAGTTGAGGAGTCAATAGGGTTCAAAAGCATTTGAAAAACTCATTTGTAAAGCCATCCGGGCCCGGAGCTTTCCCAGTGGGTAGAGAGGTTATAGCATTTTCAATCTCAGATATAGTTATAGGAGCATCCAGTTTTGCTTTGATAGATTCCGATATAGTTGGATGAGCTAGTGAGGATAGAAATAAATCTAAATCCATTTCAGAGGCTGAAAAATCAGATTGATATAGGGTAGTATAAAATTTTTCAAATTGGGAAGAAATCAGAGATCTGGTTCTGGCTAATTGTCCTGATGAATCTTGAACAGCTGAGATGTGCAAGCGTTTTGATTTAGTTTTGAGATATCTAGCCAAAGGGCGACCCATAAGATTATCTCCCATATAGTGACCAGAGTTGGAAATGAAAATGTCACGACGGGCCGTACATGAGACTAGAGTATTGAATACATATTTTAAGTTTTGAATACGTTGGAGCATGGATTGATCTTGTAGATGGTTGGACATATGTTGTAGTTCTAAATTTTTAATAGAGGTTTCCAGTTCTTTTTCTTTTTGGATGGATTGTTTTTTTTTTCCAGGAAGCAAGTTTGATCAATTCACCTCTGAGAGAAGCTTTGTAAGCTTCCCAAATAATAGAAGGACAAATTTCTGGATCTTTGGTGTTGATTTCAAAAAATTCCGTAGTAAAAGATTTGATTTTTTCTACTATTACCTCATCTAAAAGCAGAGTATTGTTAAGTCGCCAAGAGGGAGATTCTTTACGTGGGGCAGAAATAAATAAATGTAATGAAATAGCTGCATGATCTGTAAGAGTTATTGGGTGTATGAAAGTATTTGTCACGTCTTGAATGAGAGAGGAGGAGAGAAGGAAGAAATCAATTCTCGAGTAGGTATTATGTGGTGGTGAAAAGTGTGAATATTCTCTACCTTTGGGATACAGTAAACGCCATGAATCTACAAGAGAAAAGGCTTCTTTTAAAGCATGTAGAGCTGCAAAAGATTTAGATTTTGAGGGTTTGCAAGAGGATGATCGATCTATATAGATATCTTGAATTTGATTAAAATCTCCGCCCAATATTCGAGAACAAGAGTCATATTCAACTAACGCCAGCTGAAGATCTTTGAAAAAATCCGGATGATCCAAAACAGGAGCGTAAATATTAAGGAACACAAAATCCACAGAGTGCAACGCAGCATGTACCAGACACCACCTTCCATCAGAGTCTGTTTTAACAGAGTGAATGATAGGGGATAGTTTATCACTGAAAAGTATTGATATTCCATTTTTCTTTCTCTGAGTCGCAGGGGAATACAAATGAGTGGAATATCCCTTCAAATCAAATTTAGAAGCGGCAGCAGGTGGGAGATGGGTTTCCTGTAAATAGATCACATCGGGATGTTTATTTAACATGTAATTAGTTATCTTCTTCCTTTTAATAGGATGATTCAAACCATTCACATTAAAAGAGATGATATGTAAATCAGCCATAGTCTATTGTATACGATGGTAAGACATAGTAATCATCACCTTTATAAGGAAACAACAAATAGTAAAAGCAGGATACCAGGTAGACACTACTGCCAGAAGGAATAAAAAGAAAGAAAGAAAGCATAAGAATAAGAGCAAGTATACTATTAGTGACAGCATATTGTAAGGTCAGAAAATAGAGAGACCTTACTATTATGTATAAGATAGTACAGTTTAAGGGTGCTCCTGTGAGCATGAAGAAACAACTCGTATAGAACAACTTAATTAACTCCACACCCATTCAATTTAAGAAATTTAAGTGCTTCTTTAACTTCCAGCTGGCTTAGGGCGCTCTCTGACCAGGGGGCAGTTGCCTAGTTGAACTCCCCTAAAACTATTCCTGTCATGTGTGACTGCAGTATTCTGTTAGCATATTTCTGTGTAGCATTCTGTAATAATTTGGCTTGTTCAGTTTTCTTGATAGCAGAGGGGATATATGTTAAGGGGAGGGGAGACAGGGGTTTTGTTGATCCTTGCTCTGAATTATTTGTATTTATAAAATGACAATTGTACAGAATATTGTTTCTTTTTATACTTTATTAAAATACATTCAATATAAAATCATAACTGAGGCTTGTGTGGATGGGATCAGATGATTTGTGGGGACCGAGCTCGCGGAGATGGGGCAGAAACGGGGTTTTTAAATTTTAGTCCTAGTAGTTTGCCGGTCCACAAAATAATTCTTTTTTTCTGCAGGTCCACGGGTGTAAAAAGGTTGAAGAATACTGGTCTAGAACACTAAGGGCTCCTTTTACAAAGGCATGCTAGGGCCTTAACGCGTGGAATAGCGTGCACTAAAATGCCGCTCACGCTAGCCGCTACCGCCTCCTTTTGAGCAGGCGGTAGATTCTTGGCTAGCGCACGCTAATCCGGGGCGTGCGGTAAAACCCGTAGCGCACCTTCGTAAAAGGAGCCCTAAGATCCTCAGTGTGAAGGAAAAGTGAAGGGAGAAAATTCTCCATTAGACCCTTTACTGTTTTTTGTGTTGCTATTTAGTATCTTGTGTAGTATTTTTGGGAATTATTCCTAGCTCCCAATACAGCATTGTCCTGTTCACCATGTAAACAATAATGTTCAGAAGTACTACAACCATAAAATAATTTACCTATCAATGTTTTACGCAGGTTGCCAAATGGCCACCAGAGCAGCTTTGCAAGCCTTTCATTTTCTGTTGACTTGCCAAACATTAGGTATTATCTGTATTAACTGTACCTAATACAGTAAACCTTGGATTGCAAGTAACTTGGTTTGCAAGTTTTATGCAAGACAAGCAAAACATTTTATTAAATTTTAACTTGATATACAAGTACATACAGTATATACACATCACAACTGAGCCGATGGTACTTTTCTCTGAGTGTCGTGACTGTTCTAAATGAGCGAGGTCTTGAAATACAAGTACGCATAGTATTTTGTATTAAAGTTTTGGGGTTATTTCTTATGCGGAAAAATACCTACTGTACCTGAATGTAACTTCCCTTGAGCTATTGCTGAGAAAGGTTTGGTGTAATTTCAATCCAATATGAGGCATAATGTAAAGTAATACATAATACTACATATGTCACTCAGGTCCTACAGCGCAATTGCACATACTATAATAGCAGTAACTTCCACAAGTCACACAAGGACCTACTTAGGAAAAGACAGCACTACAGTGGGTGCTAGAAAAGACATGGGGGAAGTCACTGCTTGCCCTGTATCGGTAGTATGGAATACTGCTACACCTTGGGTTTTGGCCAGGTACTAGTGACCTAGATTGGCCACCGTGATAACAGGCTACTGGGCTTGATGGACCATTGGTCTGACCCAGTAAGGCTATTCTTATGTTCTTTTATTCTTATCAATGCACTGATTGGAAAACTAAACAAGCCAGATTAGTACAGATTAATCCTGCAATCAATGCTAGCAGAAAGCCATATCTCTTTCACACATGTAGAATACAGACCATCACCCAGTATAGAATTAGTAAACAAAAATTAAAAATATAAATAAAAATTAAACTGAATCCCCAAGAATTCTATATACAGTGCAACACTAGAAAGATATACTGTGATGCATGTCCCTCTGTACTTTGCAAAATATAAAGATAGAAGATAGTAACATAGTAACATAGTAGATGACGGCATATAAAGACACGAATGGTCCATCCAGTCTGCCCAACCTGATTAAATTTAAATTTTTTTTTTTTTTCTTCTTAGCTATTTCTGGGCGAGAATCCAAAGCTTTACCCGGTACTATGCTTGGGTTCCACCTGCCAAAATCTCTGTTAAGACTTACTCCAGCCCATCTACTCCCTCCCAGCCATTGAAGCCCTCCCCTGCCCATCCTCCTCCAAACGGCCATGCACAGACACAGACCATACAAGTCTGCCCAGTAACTGGCCTAGTTCAATCTTTAATATTATTTTCTGATTCTAAATCTTCTGTGTTCATCCCACGCTTCTTTGAACTCAGTCACAGTTTTACTCTCCACCACCTCTCTCGGGATATAAATTTCAAAAACCGACATATCCCAATTACTACATTACAAACTAACAAATACAAATAATACAAGAAATGGAAAATATGATACAATCTTATTGGACTAAAAACATTTTTCAGTTAGCTTTCAAAGGCCATAACCCTTTTCCTCAAGTCGGTACAATTTACTGAATATACGAACAGCCTTACTGGGTCAGACCAATGGTCCATCTAGCCCAGCAGCTGGTCTTCATGGTGGTCAATCCAGGTCACTAGTACCTGGCAAACCCCCCAAAAGTAGCAACATTCCATGCTACCTATCCAGAGCAAACAGTGGCTTCTCCATTTCTGTCTCAATAACAGACTATGGACTTTTCTTCCAGGAAATTGTCCAAACCTTTTTAAAAACCAGCTACGGTAACCACTCTTACCACACCTTCTGGCAATGCATTCCAGAGCTTAACTATTCTCTGAGTGAAAAAATATTTCCTCCTGCTGTTATGGTATCCTGTTCTGACCTGAGAAAAGTAGCTTTGTCTCTTAAAGTTAGTCAAAAAATAATTAAAATTAGTCCAAAAATAAAATAACATCTCATTTCAATTTTCATTTATTAATGTTTATTAACACAGTTACCACACTACTTTTATCTTAAATGGAAAATAAAATTCTTTTTTTTATACCTTTGTTTTTTTTCCATCCCAGTCTCTGTTATCTACTTTTCTCTTTTTCTCTTAACTATCTTGCCAGAATTTCCTATTTGTTGTTTTTCGCTTCTCCTTTTCCTTTCAGCTTTCTTCAATTTATTTTCTGCCTCAACCTAGATTTAATTCTATCTTACTATCCCATCCTCAATTTCCCTCTTTTCATTGTGTCTACCTACAGCTTGCCACCTCTTTCCCTCACCCCCTCCATTATCTCATTAACTCTGTCCTCTTCCCCATCCTACATGTGCCTTCTTTCTCTACCCCTTCCATCCAGTGTCTGAACCTCTCCTCCCCACTTCCAACTAGCATTTTCTCCTCGCTCTCCTACTTATTTCCATCTAGTGTCTGCCCCCTCTCCCTCTTCCCCACTTCCATCCAGTTTCTGTTCCCCTCTCTCTCCTCCTCACTTCCATCCAGTGTCTGCTCTCTCTCTCCTCCCCACTTCCATCCAGCATTTGCTCCCTTTTTTCTTCTCCCTACTATTATCCAGCAGTCTACTTCTCTCCCTCCCCTCCTCACTTTTATCCAGTGCCTGCTTCCTTCTCTCTCTTCTCCATTTCCATCCAGCATCTTTCCTACTTCCATTCAGCACCTGGACCCCTCTCTCTGCTCCACACTTCCATCTAGCATCTGTTCCCCTCTCCCTCTTACCTTCTAGCAGTCTGCCCCCTTCTTTCTCTCTCCAAGTTTATTCAAAAATTTTATAAACTACCCAATCGGCCTTCTAGGCGGTGAACATTATGTTAAAAACATATATGGGGTAACTATACATTCTTTAAAACAATAATCATTATTTAAAACATTTAAAACCAATACCAAAACAAACAGGAACAAAAAAGGGAAGAAGGATAGAACTACAATTTATCAAGTAAGAAAGAGAACATATAGGGAAAGGACAAAAGGGAGGGTATCTAAAAGTAGAATAAAACTATGTAGCCCTAAAAAGGGCATTTAGGTCTCTCTCTTCCTTCATCCCACTTCTATCCATCTTCCTGCTCCCTCACTGCTGATGCTTTCCTGAACCAGCAGCAGTATGAAACCTAGCCATTGCAGGACTTTACCGCACCTACATGCAGCAAACGGCTCTGCAAAGGAACAAGGAAGTGATGCCTGAGGGGATGGATCGGCAACCAAGGATAGGTACAGGAAGGTCCTGCAATAGCTGGATTTCAGTTAGCAGCTGCTGCTGGTTCAGGAAAGAAGCAGCAGTGATGGCAGAGTAAGGTGGGAATGGGGCTATGCAGCTATGCTGCTTCCTCTCAAAAGGTGCATGGCTAGGCAGCCACGCAGCTTAGAGGGAAATTTGCTTATAGAAACATAGAAACATGATGCAGGTATTGGCCCATCTTGTCTGCCCATCCACAGTAACCATTATCTCTTCCTCTCTCTAAGAGATCCCATGTGTCTAGCCCACGCCTTCTTGAATTCAGACACAGTCTGTCTCCACTACTTCCTCCTGGAGACTGTTCCACACATCTACCACCCTTTCTGTAAAAAAGTATTTCCCTAGATTACTCCTGAACCTATCACCTAATTTCATCCTATGTCCTCTCATTCCAGAGCTTCCTTTCAACTGAAAGAAACTCGACTCATGCGCATTTGCTCCAAGTATGTATTTAAATGTCTCTATCATATCTCCCTTCTCTCACCTTTCCTCCAAAGTATACATATTGAGATCTTTAAGTATGTCCCTCCCCATACGCCTTATGTGCATGACATTTTCCAAGCCATAACAGTGAACAAAGGGGAGAAGTTATCCATGTGAGCTACTATTAATATGTCTTTGATAAGCTGGGTTATTAGTAACCAGGAAACCCTTTACCTAAGGTACTGTTCGCTAAGAAAATAACTTAGCATGTTTTAACCTAGGACTTTCCTGCACACTAATCTCATTTCTAAAGTGTCCCTAGTGGGTTCCATGTTAATTTTTCCATTACTGTGAGAGACCTGCAAAAATATTAATGTGGGAACACTCGCTGCCTCCTATTTAGGAAGTGCTACATGCTCCCGCATTAAGTCATTAGGGCCTGATTGAATATATCAGACATGGGCAACTCCGGTCCTCGAGGGCCGGAATCCAATCAGGTTTTCAGGATTTCCCCAATGAATATGCATTGAAAGCAGTGCATGCAAATAGATCCCCATGCATATTCATTGGGGAAATCCTGAAAACCCGATTGGATTCCGGCCCTCGAGGACCGGAGTTGCCCATGTCTGGTATATATCATGCCTAAAAATTCAGCGCAGACTGGTGTGGCACATAACTTCCAATTAATGTCAATTATGAGGCATTAATTGCCAATTATTGGTGCCAATTAGGCATATTATTCAATTATGTTGTGCATGTATATACCCAACTTTAGGCATCATTTACAGAATGTCGGGCTAATGCGTGTTAAAGCAAACATGCTAGCTGGATAACCTTTCCATGCCCATTCCCCACCCATGACATTCCCCCTCCCAGTATGAGGGTCATCTTCAGTGGACTCTCTTAAACTGTTGCTCCAAATTTTTACTTTGTAGGATGATGGGACAGACTCACTATAAACTGTAGTCATGCATTCATGGATCTCCTTTGGCTTTTCTCCTCCTTTGGTGAGAAATGTTATCACTGAACGGTGCTCCACAATTAGTAGTTTCTTATTTGATTTGCATGAGGACTCTCCTGACATCCTGTCTCTTGGAATGTTAGACTCGCACTGAACCGCAGCTGTGCATGAGTAAACTTAAGACATGTCACAGCATGCACACACTTGTTTCATCACACCTCCTACTTTCTTTCATACTGAGGTAGATAAATTGAACGCCCCTCGTAATTTGCATGTGCTGATAGGCAAACTACCACAAAATGCTTTAATGTATTTAATGGAAAGCCTTTTTGCCTGTGTTAAGCACAGTTCAGTAAAAGTGTCCATATAGTTCATTGCATAAAATGGGACCATAAATTAGTGGTAAAACAACTTGGCTTAACAGCAGCCCACGTTGATAACTGTGCTCCCAAATGTACAGCCTTAGGCCCTCTTTTACAAAGGCGCGCTAAGTGTTTTAGCGTGGATTTAGCGTGTGCTAAATCAATGAGTGCACTAACCACTAACACGGCCATAGGATAACATGCACATGTTAGCGTTTAGCGCACGCTAATATTTAGGGCCTCTTCTATTAAACTGCGCTAGCAGTTTTCTAGCGCAGGGAGCCGCGCTGAATGGCCTGCTCATAGAGTTCCTATGAGCATCGGGAGCAGCGCGGGCCATTCAGCACGGCTCTCTGCACTAAAAACTGCTAGCACAGTTTAATAGAAGAGGGGGCTAGTGTGCGTTAAAAAGCTTAGTGCACCTATGTAAAAGAGGGGGTTAGTGTAAGAAGAAATAAATACAAACATAGTAACATAGTAGATGACGGCAGATAAAGACCCGAATGGTCCATCCAGTCTGCCTAACCTGATTCAATTTAAATTTTTCATTTTTTCTTCTTAGCTATTTCTGGGCAAGAATCCAAAGCTCTACCCGGTACGGTGCTTGAGTTCCTACTGCCGAAATCTCCGTTAAAACCTACTCCAGCTCATCTACACCCTCCCAGCCATTGAAGCCCTCCCCAGCTCATCCTCCACCAAATGGCTTTAAACCACCCAAATCAGATTTAAAAACAAAAATTAAGCTTTCCAAACCTGACTACTTCAGCAGACAATGTCATTTCATATTTACAATTTTGAGAGGTATTTTGTCACACACATTTCAAAGAATAAGCTTCCTTACTTGTTAAGGAACTCTATATTTCCTACTGGTTTCATAGATATACACTGTGCATCCTAGTTCATTAAACAAGTTTTCTCTCCCCCCCCCAAGCTGGAACTCTATCCAGAATATAAAATAGATATATACTACATTTAAAAGGTTTAGCATGGATTGTATTTTTTAAAAGATTTTTCTGTTTGACGCAGCAGTAAATACCTTAGATCTAAATTCATGCTTGCAAAAACTTCTGATAGCTCCCCACTGCAGACCTCATTCTGTCATTCTTTCCTAAATAAACGGAAATTTCCATGAACTGTGTAGCCTTGACATTCTCCTTTGAAGTTTATTGAAATTTCAGAAGAAACAAAGAAACTTTATCTACAAGCAGATTTGAAAGAGGACAAGGTAGAGGCATTTTAATAGCAAGAAATGTTTATAGCAATCCAGAATTCCTCCTTCACTTACCTCTGAGCAGACCATGTTCATTTAATCATCCAGTGGGAAACATTTCTGCAGTAAACTGAGGGATGTAGCATGTCCATAAAACAAAGTACCATTAGGATCCAAGCATTAGCACTAGCTCTTCACCCTCAGCACAAGGATAACCTTATCTCCCTGATATCTGGAGACTCTGTGAAGAGATAAAGCTTAATGCCTGTGGCTATCCAAGGGCCAGGGAAACAAACAGAAACAGTTTGTGTCTCTGTGAAATAGCACTAAAGATGCACCGGAGCTATTAAAGAGATGATGTCAGCGGGATAAGCGCTTGTAGTATAGTTTCCTGTTTGTGTTAAATTCAGATTTTGTCATCTGTTGCCTTAGGAAAATGGCATCGTGATTATCTCCTGGTGTCCTAACTCATGAGCTGCAGTATACAAAATTAAAAAAAAAAAAAAATCAAAACTAACTTTACTCTTCCCACTAAAAGAATAAGAACCTTCATTTAGTTTTATTACAGCATGTGGGGAAACCCAAAGC
Source organism: Geotrypetes seraphini (assembly GCF_902459505.1). NCBI lineage: Eukaryota > Metazoa > Chordata > Amphibia > Gymnophiona > Dermophiidae > Geotrypetes > Geotrypetes seraphini. The sequence goes on along the minus strand of NC_047085.1, from coordinate 150,508,011 downwards.
TAAAAACAGTTGTTAAAGAGGTTGCTTTTATTAACAGAACTTGATGTGATAAGTACTAGAAAAGATTTGGGGGGATTGAGGCTCATAAATTAAAAATAAAAATGGAGTATAAAAATTGAAGTATTTATATAAATATTTGTTCTCTTTTTTGGGGTGGTCTGGAATGCACAAGCTACTGAGAGAAGGATACAGCTTTAGAAAGAGCAATAAAGAAACAAACTGTTCTGTCCAAGAGGTCTGAGAGTGAGAGAAAATGAATTTTATTTCCTAGGTCTTGTTGACTAGATTAGTGTGGTACCTCTTTGCTTTAGGTCTGTATAAAATCCCATCAAGGGAAAAACTATAATGGATGCAAGGGAGGAAGTTAAAAAATTACATAGAAGGGCACTTTCGATAGTGGGTTTAAGTTCGACTTTAGACGCATCCCACAAAATGTCCAAATGTCAGGGCCGGAAAACATCCATTTTGAAAATGACCTATTTGGACGTCTTACTTACATTATGGCAATCAATGGGCTTTACCCCATTTGCGTATGCCGATGATCTCCAGTTACTTCATCCATTGGAAACAAACGACCTAAGTGAAATTATGGGCATCAACCAGAAAATGGAAAAAATAAGTTACTGGCTCCAAACAAATATGTTAGCGCTCAATATCTCAAAATCATCAACAATATTATTCCTGTGCAAAGAAGGATTGCAACTACAATCACCCTTGAGTCTCAACTCTTGGGAGTTATCCTGGACAGTAAACTAACATTTCACCAACAAATCAGTACTGTCGTTCAAAAATACTTTTATAGGCTTCGATTAATATGTTCTCTTTCCAAAGTCCTTGAGTCCTCTGCATTGAACATAAGTACATTCCCTGATGATCTCATGTTTAGATTACTGCAATTCACTATATAAAGGCATCACGCAGAAAGAAATCAGACGCTTGCAAGTTATACAAAACACAGCAATAAAACTTATTGGAAAAGCAAAAAAAATTTGACCATGATATAAGCTCCCTATTCTACACAGAATAACCTATAAAATCATACTTTTAACATTCAAAACACTCTGTAACAACCAGCCAGAATTCTTAAACAATTTTCTAATTCCCTACACCCCAGCTAGAACACCGAGATCACAATCACAAAATCTTTTAACGGTTCCATCTTTCCATATTATTAGCACTACACAAACAACAAACTTCTCCATCACAGCCCCATCTCTTTGGAGCTCATTACCCCTAGAAATACGGGATGAACCCATGCTAGATCGTTTCAAAGGAAAACTAAAAACGTTTCTTTTTATAGATGCATTCAACCTCTAATGCACTTACCTTATGAAACATCTTCATTTCTGCTTTGGTTATCAGATGGGATCTCCCTTCCTTTTATATTTCCCCTATATGGCTCTCTTTCCTATTTTATAATGTAGTTCTTTACCTTAATCCTATCGTTCTATTAGGTCCTGTATGTTTTAATATATGTTACTCTATTTTATTATGTACAAACTGCTTAGAAGACTAATAGTCAGTATACAAATTTTTATTAAACTTGAAACTTGGCCTTTAAGACATCTAACTTTTTGGGCCATTTTCAATTACATAAACTCCCATTTGAATGTGGGAGGGGCCAGAATCTTAATGGACTGGCCATGCACACATCCCCCCAAAATGGAAACCGACTCCATGTACTGATATATCTGAAATGGATCAAGTCATTGGAGGTTTGGACCTATGATTGAATTGAGATATGGGCATGCAGTACTGCAGAATGATGTTCACTGGCACAGTTTGTCCCATTCACTGAGGCTATTTTTCCTTCTTTAACTGAAAGTGTAAGAAAAATTTGTTGAAAACGTAATAAGAATCTCTTTTGGGTCTTATCATTTCCACAATTGATGCAAGCAGACATTGTAATAGAGCAGTGAGGCACCTTAGGGGGCACTGCTGTGAACTTTACATAAAGACTGCCAGGTACATATTTCACCAGAACCCCCTTTTAGTGTATGATGAGCCTTCCATAACACCCCCAAAACCTACTATACCCAAAAGCCCTTATAGCTGCAGGTGTCACCTATGTGACAGTACAGTAGGTTTTGGGTGGGTTTTGGTGAGCTCACACTTTCCACCATAAATGTAGTGGGTAGAGTGGCTTATGAGCCTGAGTCCTTCTATCTGTGCTTCACTAGCCTACCCACCAGGCTACTTAAGACACCTGTGTGCTGCTTTACTGACTTTCCCATACTAGGTACTGCAGTTCTAGAGATGGGGTCATTGACCATTGTGGTAGTGTGTGTGGGGGGGGGGGGGCATACGTTCATCTCTCCAGTGGTCATCTGGCCAGTTTGGGTACCTTTTTGACCCTTATTCACTTTTAAAACAGGTCTAACTCTGAACGTCTAAATGGACATTGTGAAAAAACTTTGATTATCCCTGCATGACGTCCAAGTGCTAAGCCTGCCCACATCTCACCCAAACCATACCTCTTACACGCCCCCATCCTGGAGGGTGAATGCCCTGCAATATGTCTAAAAAATTAGTTTTGAATATCAGCACTTGGACGTTTTGACAATTAATACATCCAAGTGCTAGTTTATTTGGATGTGTTGCATGTGCAGTGACCCTCCAGACGAAGCCCTGAAAAGACGAGATTTGTGTGGAGTTGGGGGGGTGAAATGGGGCAGCACTGTGGGGGAACAGGGTTGGTCCTTGGGAGAAATAAGGCTGGGCTGTGGGCAGTGTCGGATTAATGAATAGGCCCAAGAGACAGGTGCCTAGGGCCCGAAGTTGTCAGGGGGGCCCGTTGAAGAAACAAACAGGACTCTGATTGATTTTTTTTTCCTTTTGGCAGCGTCGCCCCCCCCGCCCCCCGGAAAGATCAGCAGCGCCTGGTACCCCCAGAAAGATCGGCAGCACTGGGCCCCTCCGCGGAAAGATCGGCAGCGTTGGGCCCCCCCCCGGAAAGATCGGCAGCATCGGGCCCCCCTTCAGGAAAAAAATCGGCATTGCCGCCCCACCCCCACCCCGGCGGCAAGTTCGGAAACCGTTCCTGCAAGCGGTGCTCATCCAATAGCTTCCACTCTGACACAGCTTCCTGTTTCTGCCTGTGCGACTTGCATCAGAGGGCAGCCTTGGAGCCCCAGCATCACCGCTTGCAAGTTGCAATGGAAGGGTTGCCGTTGCTGCGTTGCCGGGCCCGTATCCATCTTCATTTGAAGGTGAGACTGCAAGTTTTGTGCAATTCCTCTTACTGCCCAGGGAGAGGGACGTCAGCCAACCAACCAAATTTAAGGGCCATTAGTGCAGTAGAGGAGGGTTAATTTGCTTGTTAAGACAGGACTAGTCACTAAATAATATTAACATGAGCTAAGGACTCTATATATGCATAGCGCACTTTTGAGTTCCTATGCTGGCAAATATTGTCTGTCAAATATTGTATTTACACTTTTATTTGAAGAGCTGGTTTTGTTAAAGCGTTAATCTCTGTTCAGTAAACTCTCCAATATTGAGAGCTAAAGAAAGACAGGCATTATACACAAAAACCCAAAAGCACAACAGAAAAGTCCCATAATCGAAAGTTTCCTCTCCTCAAGGACTATATTTCCAATGGCATTAAACTAATCTAATCTAGAATTTATATTCCATTGAATCCTGTGAGGTACAAAGCAGATTAGAAATGGTAGTAATATACTGTAAGAGTCAGCAATTTCAGATACATATATATTTAAATGATTTAGTATAAGAATTTTTGACTTAAAGTTTTGAGAGAACATTGAAAGACAGTACGACTTTATATCTGGTGCCATGTGCCTCTACTTAAGGTGAAAGGGTTTTAATGGGTAGGAACTACAACACAAGACTTCTGTAAATTTCACTCTTAAGCTTTTCCATTCTTCTCTTATCTATGACCTCAAGTCCTGACAGACCTCTAAATTAAATTCTTTGCTCCTATTCAGTCCTCAGTTTCTCTCTTTTCACTGTGTCTACTCACAGCTTGCCACCCCTTTCCTTCACCCCTCCACTATCTAACAATGTGAAAAATTCTGGTTGTACACCTGATTGATGTCCAGAATGTGTTTGACATGTAAGCAGTCTAGCATAACAAGTTAGCTCGGTTTGTAGAGTATGATTATTGACTTTAGTTTATAGATAGTAGATTCATTGTTATATGGTTATTGGTTACATGTTTATATGGTCATTGCTTAGTCTATGTAAATGAGTTCAAAGACTGTGGTTGGATCATCGGAAGAGTTAGGTTTCACTGCTTTCCAGTGTTCATTAAACCTTCCAATGATCGGAATATAGCTCTGAGAACTGGATTTACTGTTCCTAATAGCCTTGATTAGCAAGGACTGTGTAGAATTGGTTTACCATGATGGTTTTACTTCCTATAAGTGGAATTTTGAAAGTGTGTGTCAGAACAAGAAGGTTCAAAAGAAGCCTAAAACATTACTGGACATATTTTGGCTGCTGTAATAAAGTAAAGCTGCTATTTATATAGGCTGCTCTTGAACTTCCTACCTTTCAACCCACCTTCAACTTGCTGTCATATGCCTTCAAATGTACCTAGCTATACCACTCTCTAACTGTTCAGGAGAGAGGTCATTTTCTTTGTTGAAACGTGTGAAGAATTATCTTCACTCAACAGTGAAGGACGAAAAACTAAATGCATTTGCTTTACTAGCAATTGAGAACAAATTTACATTCTCCTTGGATTATGATGACATCATTGATAAGTTTGCCAGGAGAAAAGAAAGAAGAAAGTTACTGTAAAGTAATCCTAGGTCAGAAAAAAACTCCACACATCATTACTTTTGTTAACAGTCCATCCCCAGAAACTCCTGGAAACTATAGGGTGCCCACAAAAACACTCCTTGATTTTAAATGGTTACAAAATCAAAACTTATGTTTATAAATAAGATGATAGCAAATACAAGTCCCAAAAAGCACGGTTAGCAATATCTTACAAATCCCAGAGTTTACAAAAGCGAACTAATTAACATACTGGTATGCAAATGGGTGTGGGAGTTTAAAATGTTATTGTATTGGTTTATCATTGTATGATATTGTATATTTAACTTTCCTCTGTTTAGTGGGACGTGTGAAATCAAATGGAAATCCTACCTGATGATGAATCAAGATTGTAGTACACTTTTATATATGCATGGAAAGGGTTCAGAGTTAAAGTCCTGGGCAAGTAGTTGGAAAGAGAAGGAAGAGGTTATTTGTTGCATAGAAGAAAAACTGTGCAGTGGTATGGTAATCTTTGTTGTTTGTTTTGAATTTTAAAATAAAAAAAAAGAAATACAAATGGAAATAAAGAAGTAAAGTTTCAAGTTTATTAAAATTTTGATTGCCTATTGTGATTTCTAGGTGATGTAAAATAAAAAAAGAGTATATAATCATTTAATAAAAATCATAAAAACAAATTAAACAGGTAAATGGGGCAGGGCAGGGGCGGGGCAGGGGGTGGGTGGGGCTTGGGCAGGGCCAGGGGGCCCAGTGTACTTGTGTGCCTAGGGGCCCTTGAAGAATTAATCCTGCTTTGGCTGGGGGTAGAACAGGGCAGGTACACATCCTCTTTTTTTGCATAACCCTAGTTAGACAGAATGCTTATAGAATAGCACAACAGAGCCAGCTGTGTGCACAAACTTTTAAATGAGTGTCAATTAACTTCAATAACTGGTTGTTGGCCCCAGTTCAAGGTTCATTACTCAGTTGTATATTCATCTTGGATGCACGCATAAATTTGGTTGTGCAAATCTGGGCATCATATATTTTGTGAACCACAAAACAACACATCCTAATGTGTTTCGTTGTATCTTCCACAAACCTCGGCCAGTTCTTTTGAAATTTAGTGTGTCGTATCCTGAGGGAAGTTGATGTACCACAGCACTACCTTGTGAAAATTCATGGTGAGGCATAATTTAAAAAAAAAAATGTCTAAGTCCCCTTTTGGGCTAAGGCCTTAAAACGTTGAAAGTAGAAGCAGGGAAAATGTCCATTATCAAAAAAAAGGTCCAAAAGAAGGTTTTTTTTATTATACCATCAGCTCAGGGCTCTTTTTCAGCACTTATACCTGTTTTGACTTGGTCTAAGTCAAAACGTATAAGTGTCGACTAGGCAACCTGCCTAAAGTTTTGGTTATACCTGCAGTACGCCTATGTCTAGGTCGGCCCACTTCCCGCCCTTTCCCCTCCTCTAAAAATGCCTCTTTTTGCTCCACGTGTTTAGAGGCAGGGGAAAGGCCTAAGCTGGTTTGAGATACGTCTAAAACCAGCTTTGTTTATGGGTACTTGGACAATCAGGCTTTTTGAGTGTCCAACTACCCATTTAAGCCACTTTTTAGACTTTTTTTAATTATGAGCCCCATTGTCTCTATGGGATACATGCAGAAGCAAGAGATAATTTGTAAACAGTCTGTATCAAAATGGTTTTCACTGCAGAAGACCAAATTCTGATAAAAACTTGGTACTGCTATAAAGTTACAGCAGTAAAAGATTGTTGAAAGAGTTCCCACAGAAGGGTTGGAACAAAAATGGCCTTGATGTGTTGCTACGCAAGATCTGAGCAACGGCACTGTGGATCGTAAGCCAGGCAGCGGACGGCGTTGCCCGATGTACACACAAGAGCGCATTGACATGGCACACGATCTTGTACTGAGCCAGGAGGACAAGCCTCAAACACACCGATCAAGGCTGAGGGCGTGCCTTCATGCAAAGGGAGCGCACTTCGAACACCTGATAAATTGAACATTACTGTATGAGTTTAGATTTTTTGTGCAAGATACGCCATAAAACTTTTTGATGTGCTTTTATTCAGTTCACACTTCATTTTCACAAGGTAGTGCTGTGCTACAGCGGAGAATATTTACATCATTTTACATCAACTTCCCTCAGGATAGGACACAGTAAATTTCATAAGAATCGGCCGAGTTTTTTTTTTTTTTTTTCTTAATATATGTTTATTATCAGTGAGGTAACACAAACAACCAGGGGGCAATTCTTCTTGTGTCTCATGCTAATGGCCTGTACTGTGGGTTCTCGTACTCTGGTTTGCTTAGCCTATGTCAGCTGCTCTTGCACTTTGAGAATTGGCTGAATTTTGTGGAAGATATGACAAAAAACATTAGGGTGTGTTTTTTTGGGGGGTTTTTTTTGGGGGGGGGGTTAGTGTAGGATAGGGCAAGGACTTGGCAGGATATGGGTGAAGAATTGAAGTCATATTACATATTATATATATATATAATATGACTACACATTTCAGTCAGCAGGTGGCAAAGCATGCTACCTGTTATATGTGCAGTTAATGCATGTTAACAATGCCATCTGAATAGATAGAGCTAGGTGCATTCAGTGGCGTACCTAGGGTATGTGGCACCCGGGGCCCATCATTTTTTGACACCCCCCCCCCCCCCATGGAAAATTTTTTTTTTTTTTTTTTTTGCAATAACCATGAAATGGAATAAATGGTCAGAATAGAAACAGGCAGTGAAAATTTTCTTTTATTGAACCTCATTTATGTAACCATTATTCCAAACATAACATAACATAAATTATGTCGGAATTGTCATGACATCAGAAGTACATATGGAGTAGTTGCAGGTGATGCTTGGGACAGTTCTGATTATGTTAGTTTGGTTTTATGTGTTTTTTGAATAGAAGGGTTTTTATTTCTTTTTTTAAGGTTTTGTAGTTTGTGGTCGAGGTCAATAGGTTGTAGAGTTGGGGGTCAAGTGTTGCAGCTCGAATGGCTAGGAGGTTGTCGAACAGTTTTTTTCTTTTGACGTTTTTGGTTGGAGGGTGTGTGAATGGTGCGTGAGTTCTCCTATGTCTGTTTGAAGTGGATTGAATTATTTAGCTGAAGAAATTAGTTACCCCCCCATTCCACACACATTAATTCTCTTCCATTTTTGTTCCCATTATAAAAAAACACTGATAAGTTCCCAGGAAAAAAATACATTAAAATAAGAAGTGAAAACAAAGGCCCCTACAGATGAGAACATAACATAAGAATAGCCTAACTGGGTCACACCAATGGTCCATCATGCCCAGTAGCCCATTCTCATGGTAGCCAATAGTGCTGCCCGATTCAGAGAAAAATATTTCATTCGATTCGATTCACCCTGTTGAATCGATTTTTCGATTAGATTCACTGTTAATGACACCGCTTTTTAAGTTTAAACAAAGTATAACAATAAATTTCACAACAACAATAAATTTCACAAAGTACTTAAAAAAAAAAAATCACATTTTTCCATTAAAGCAGTTCTGGAGACATTTGCTTGAACAGTCTTTTTTCCCAGTCCATAAGCAAGCAATATGAAAAAGATTTCCTTAATTATCTACTCAAACATTTTTGCTATTTACTTTCATTGTACCTAGACTATTATTCAGTAGAAAAAATTTAGTTTGTTCAATCAAGCAGAACATTCACTCATAGAAGTCCAATGTCCACACAGGATTTGATTGAACAAACCATAGCAAAAATGTTAAAGCCACACAGAAAAGCAGTAAAAGTCAATAGGTTCTCCAAGTGGGAACAACCTGATGTCTCAGCACTTGAGGAAAAGACCACGTAATAATGTTTATAAGATAAATCATATAAATGATTATACTGAAGCAGGGTGTCCTCAGCATGAGAGGTAAGCGAGAGGAGAGAATTCTCCAGTGCTTTACACAATAAGGCTCCTCTGCCTGCAGTGCACACCATCATAGGACACCTCAGGTGTGCTCAAATTAATCAATGTGATAAATTAAACAGTGATAAACAATTGGTCAATCACAAGAGTGCAAGATCAAACAGGTTGTTCCCACTCAGAGAACCTATTGACTTTACTGCTTTTCTGTGTGAGTAGATAATTAAGCAAATTTCTGATAGCCTACAGAACTGATTCTCACCTTCCATCCCCAGCCCCCAAGACTTACCAGACCCCCCCTGCCGATGCATTTACTTACTGCCTGAACTGGATATTAAATCGTGGGGAAGAGAGGAGAAATGCGGGGAAAGAGCCAGCCAAAACTAGTATTTGTTGCTGCTGAGTGCACCAATCCAGGGCAAGCAGACGCTTCCCCCATGTCTTAATAACAGACAATGGACTTTTCCTCCAGGAATTTGTCCAAACCTTTCTTAAAACCAGCTACGCTATCTACTTTTAACATAACTTCTGGCCACTTCATTTTTAAGCTTATATCTTTCCTTCCAAACAGAGACCTTGCTAGATGTCAAATACAGCACAAGGTAACTTCACACGGACTTAACTGTGCAGGAAATGAATATCCTCATACACCCACCATATAGTGCAAAAATGTGCAAAGGTCTGTTTTTTTCTTTCGATCACTACATAGCCTAATGCCACACAAGCAGCGCTGTTACAAACATATTCTGAAGGTCAATGCTAAGGTTGACAAAGTTTCCTTCCTTGGACCAGAAGGAGATACTGACAAACCACTGGAAGAGATTCTAAAACAACTACCCAGAAATAACACCCAAAGACCCACTCAGTGTGTGAACCAGTTGAGTGGAGTGGACTAACTGGGGGTGGAAATGGGCCCAGAGTTTGCTCAGCAGAATTTCCCAGACTACCTCTTCCTCTCAACACACTGACATGCTACCACCACCACCAACACTAGGAACACCTCACCGAGTATGCCAGCAATGCTTATAAACTTTATAAAACACATTATTATATTTTCTTATAAAGCATATATTTTAACTGAACTCAGCCTTGCCATTCACAAAAATAGAAAAGTTCCCATTTCAAGCTGTCTCATGTACACTTTTCAAATCTAACATATTGTAATCACAAAACAGAAAATAAAATTATTTTTTCTACCTTTTGTTCTCTGATCAATATTCAAATCTTGTTGGTCCCAGGCTCTTGTTGTCTTGCTTGCCAGGGTCTCCTTTCTCCGTGCTAACCATCCGTCTGCCATCTCTGTTCTCCCCTTCCGTTTCCCTTCCCTCTCCCGGAGATCTGGCATCTTTCCTTTTTTTTGTCTCCATCCACAGATTCACCTTTTCTCAACTCCCCACCACCCCAGGATCCACCATCTCTCCCTTTCTGTTCCCAACTATCCTCCTATCCAGTATCTCTATCCCCCCTCCACACCATCCCCTGTTTCCAAGTTCTCTCCCTTTCTGTTCCTTCCCTCCCTAAATCCCATTATGCACCATCTCTCTCCCACTCCTCTGTTTTTAGACCCATTATTTCTAACCCCCAAAGTCTGGCATATGCACGTATCTTTGAACCCCCCCTTCCCTCTCTCCCTCTGTGTACTTTTACACCAGGACCCCCCTCCCCCGAAGGTCTGTCCCCCCTCAGAAGGGCTACACCCCACCCCTGAAGACCTGCACCCCCCGAAGGACTTTACCTCCCACCCGAAGGTCTGTCCCCCTCTGAACGCCTAAACCCCACCCCTGAAGGCCTGCACCCTCCCCGAAGGATTGTACCCCCCACCCGAAGGTCTGTCCCCCCTGAAGGCCTGCACCCACCCCGAAGGCCTGCACCCACCCCGAATGCCTGCACCCACCCCGAAGGCCTGTCCCCCCCCCTTGAAGGCCTGACCCCCCCTTGAAGGCCTGCCTGCTTGTCCCCCCTTGAAGGTTGGCACCCCCCCAAAGGCCTGCACCCCCTTGAAGGCCTGTCCCACCCCCTTGTAGGCCTGTCCCCCCCTTGAAGGCCTGCCTGCTTGTCCCCCCTTGAAGGCCTGTCCCCCCCCCTTGAAGGCCTGCACCCCCCCCTTGAAGGTTGGCACCCCCCCAAAGGCCTGCACCCCCTTGAAGGCCTGTCCCACCCCCTTGTAGGCCTGTCCCCCCCTTGAAGGCCTGCCTGCCTGTCCCCCCCTTGAAGGCCTGCACCCCCTTGAAGGTCTGCACCCCCCCCCCGAAGACCTGCACCCCCCCGAAGGCCTGTCCCCCCACTTGAAGGCCTGCCTGCCTGTCCCCCCCTTGAAGGCCTGCACCCCCTTGAAGGTCGGCACCCCCCCTGAAGGCATGCACCCCCCCTGAAGGCCTGTCCCCCCTTGAAGGCCTGTCCCCCCCCCTTGTAGGCCTGCACCCCCTTGTAGGCCTGTCCCCCCCCCCTTGTAGGCCTGTCCCCCCCTTGAAGGCCTGCCTGCCTGTCCCCCCCTTGAAGGCCTGCACCCCCTTGAAGGTCTGCACCCCCCCTTGAAGGCCTGCCTGCCTGCCTGTCACCCCCCTCCCCCTTGAAAGTCTGCCTGCCCGCCCGCCCGCCCCACCCTGAAGGCCTGATGCCCCGACCCACCCCGAAGGACCATTCGCCCCCCTGGCCTCCCCGCACTACCTATGAAGCAGCCGCAGCAGGATCGCGACGTCAGCTATCTTTGCGCTGCTTAGGAGCTGCTTCCTGCGCCGGGCTACCTTAAGCTACTGCCCCCCCCACGCCCGAAGGACCGCTCGCCCCACTGACCTTCCAGCACACCTATGAAGCAGCCCGCAGCAGGATCGCGACATCAGCAATCCCTCAGCTGCTTGGGCGCTGCTTCCTGCGCCGCGGTCCCGCCCCCTCCTCTGACGTCAGAGGAGGGACGGGACCGCGGCGCAGGAAGCAGCGCCCAAGCAGCTGAGGGATTGCTGACGTCGCGATCCTGCTGCGGGCTGCTTCATAGGTGTGCTGGAAGGTCAGTGGGGCGAGCGGTCCTTCGGGCGTGGGGGGGGACTGAGCGGCAAGGCCGGGAACACCCCCTCAGGGCTGGTACCCGGGGCTGGTACCCGGGGCGGCCCGCCCCCCCCCCCGCCCCCCCCTAGGTACGCCACTGGGTGCATTTATACTTGATAGCATCTAATGGCTTTAGCACTTAAGGCATGTTTATTTATTTATTTTAAAAATTTATGAATCACTTAAATCTAAGCGATGCGCAAAACATTGTAAAATGCAGTAAACCAATAAGCCAAAATTCTACACAAATTTCCTAAATACAGAATCCTTTAAATCTAAAACAAGTGATAAACACAGGGTTAGAGAAAGACGTCCACAAACAATTATGTTTTAAACATTTTCTTAAAAGACACACGATCTTTGCATAATCTCATAATACCTGGAATTGAATTCCAGAGGTTCTTACCGGCAAGTGAGAAAATAGATATTCTAGATACAGAACTGGTCGCCGTACCTCAAGAAAGACATGGCACTACTCGAAGGAGTCCAGAAAAGAGCTACTAAGTTGATAAGAGGTATGGAAAACTTGCTGGGGCTGTTCTCCCTGGAGAAGAGGAGACTTAGAGGAGACATGATAGAAACCCATAAGATCCTGAAGGGCACAGAGAAAGTGGATAAGGACAGATTCTTCGAACTGCGAGGAACCATGAGCACCAGGGGTCACTCGGAGAAATTGAAAGGGGACAGGTTTAGAACCAATGCTAGGAAGTTCTTTTTTACCCAGAGGGTGGTGGACGCATGGAATGCTCTTCCGAAGGTTGTAGTAGGCGAGAGCACAGTAAAGGGGTTTAAGGAAGGTTTGGATAGGTACCTAAAGGATAAAGGGATCGAGGGGTACAGATAGCAGCAGAGGTAGGTTATAGAAGTAGAGGTAGATTATAAAGGTCAAGAATTCACTTCACAGGTCAAGGACCTGGTGGGCCGCCGCGGGAGCGGGCCACTGGGCGAGATGGACCTCCGGTCTGACCCAGTGGAGGCAACTTCTTATGTTCTTATGTTCTTAGAAGAATTTGTGTTATTTAAACAACTGAATTCACTTCATCATTGTCAACCCTTTATCCAGTAACTCTCTACATCAGGTGGATGAATTATCTGCTTGTTAAAATATTTTAATAGTAAGGAAAAAATGTCTGGTATTCTTAATAGTCTCAGTACTATGTCAGTTTTGATTTATTGAATACATTGCAAAAAACAGGCAAAAATGTCAGACCTACTCTATCCATAACAATATTAGCACATTTTGCTGAAATTCACAAGAAAGGCACTGCAAATTTCTGCCACGTGAGTGTAAACTTCTGCCAGTAATTCTTATTAGAGCTAAAATGTTAGCACTACTACTACTATTTATCAATTCTAGAGCTAAAAGGTGTAATTGGCTGTCCCTGCTCAGAAGAGCTTACAATCTAATTTGGACAGACAGACAAAACATATAGGAGTTGGGAAGATTATTGCAGAGAGAATGGTAGGATGGACATAGGTATCTTATGGTGAGGGGCAAGAGTTCAAAGCTGCCTCAAAAATGGGCTTTTAGTTTGGATTTGAATACTGCTAAAGCTGGAGCCTGATTTAATGACTCAGACAGTCTGTTCTAGGCATATGGAGCAGAAAGATAGAAAGGGGTTAGCAGTGGAGGAAAAGGCTATGAATAGGAGGGACTTACCCAGTGAATGGAGTTCGCCGGGAGGGGAGGGGAGAGAATAGGGGGAGATAAGTGAGGAGAGATATTGAGGACCTGCAGAGTGAATACATTTACAGATCAGTAAGAGGAGTTTGAACTGTATTCAGAAATGGATAGGGATGCCCAGTGCCTCCTACTGGAAACCCACCTACCCCCCGAAGATCACTGGCAGAAGGGATGCCTAGGCCTTCCTGCCAGAATCCCTCATCTCCTGAAGACATGCCTCCACCCCAAACCCCCAAGCCCACCCGGACCCACCAGTACCTATTTTTAGTAGGCCGGCTGGAAGGATGTTAACTCCCTTGATTGAATTACAGTGGCCGAGCCTGGGGAGGAGGTAGGTGGAAGAGTCGGGAGAGCCAGCTAAACCTGGACAGAATCCTCCATTAAAAAAAATAAATAAATAACACTATCCGGGCACCCAGACAGTCCTTGAAAAAGAGGACGTGTCTGGGTTTTCCTGGACATCTGGTGACTCTAATGGAGAGGTTTATCACTTGGGAGCCTTTCAGATTAGGGAGGGTATTGATGGGGTTGGGGGATGCAAGAGGGAATTTGTGTGTGTGTTTGGGGGGAGGGGCGCTCTGTCTATAGCTATACTGTAGGGATGCCAAGCCTCTATGGCAGAAAAATACTCTAGTGGCTATACTTATAACTGGAATCAGTCTATATAATTATATCAAGAAAAAGTCCAGTTGACTATTAATCTTCAAACATTGATAAGGAAATACTTTGATACCCGATTCTCAGAGGGTTAATTTCCCATTAGTTCAAGTGGACAGAGCCCACCGAACCCGATCTTCATAGGATCAAATGTATCTTTTTTTCTTTTTACGTCATTTATCTCATTCATAAGTTATAAATATAAAACTTTTACTTAGCTTTTTTTAAAGGGGGAGCGCCTCCACCAACATGTCCATGTTTCACACGCTTTCCTCAGGGTCGAGGCTCCCTAATATATTATTTTGCTCAGCAGAAATCGCTCCGTTCGATATGGTGTCATTCTAGCCTCTAAGGCAGTGCATCGCAAACTGTGTGCCACGGTACACCAGTATGCATCCTGAGATTTCAGGTGTGCCGCAACACAATGATGAAGGGGAGAGTCATCCACGCCAGCTGACTGCGTACAGGACGTGCCTCTCGCGGCAAGAGGAATTCAGCCGGCACAGATGACTCTCCTCCTGGCTGGCATCTCTCCTCCTCTTCTCCCAACTCCCGGATCCCTCCACCGAAGCGGGTCGCGGCCAGATGGGCCTCCACGCACGCACGTGATGTCATCACGTCGACTTCCTCACACATCTGGGGGCCTTTTGGCCGGGGCACTGGATTTAATGTGTCTCCGGCTGGAAAGTTTGCGAGACACTGTTCTAAGGATTGGCCGGGTGTGTGCAAATTTTTTCTCATGTGAGCAACAAATTCTAAAAAAAAAAAAATTTTTGTGTGAGCAACAAGTTCTAAAAACCATGAATTTTCCAGATTTGCAAGCGTGTTTGTGAGTGACCATGTAAAATCTGTGAGTGACTCTCCTAGAATGTATGAGCGTTTGCTCTTGTGCTCAGCTTAGAGGGAACATAGCCTGGTAGCACCAAGCCATGGCTTAGCAGCTCAGTACTCCTGGGTGGTAAAGTAACCCCAGCTTTTTGCTGGTTTGATTTGACTGGCTAAAAATTATCTTGTGGAGTGCACATGGTGTTCACTGCAAGCCTTATTACAGGCTGATGAGATGCTTTACATGCATTTGTATGTTTTGCATCTCATTACTATGTACCGCTGGTAACCAGTGCTAGTTAGGTCAACAAAACCAGTATAACCAGTATTGGAGTCATTAAGAAAAGTTCATTTTCCCTTTTTCATTAGGTTCAACTAATTTTATTAGAACTTTTCCAATACCAATAAAAGCCAAAAAGAGAAACAAGCAGTCCTATGAAAGGCATGACTACACACAAAAAAGAAATAAATCATTATGATACAGCAAAATCAGTTACTGGAGAGAACATACTGTATACGTAAAACAGTGTAACGCACCCTGTGCACAACCTGCT
The DNA here is from genome assembly GCF_902459505.1 of Geotrypetes seraphini. NCBI lineage: Eukaryota > Metazoa > Chordata > Amphibia > Gymnophiona > Dermophiidae > Geotrypetes > Geotrypetes seraphini. Next base: position 150,492,620 of record NC_047085.1, on the reverse strand, counting down.
TGTATCTGGCAATTAAATATTATTCCATCAACAGTCCTGCAGTAAAGGTCCAATGTGGATGTGCAAACCATGTACTAAAAATATTTTAATTTTTAGGGTGGGTTTTCAGAGGGTGTGTCTGGGGGCAGAGAGTGGGCACTTCTGCGCTAATCACTTGATGCAGCTACATTGCTATTGTGCTAACTGATTACATTGCATTAGTGATTTTTTATTCCGCCATTACCTTCAAGGTGGATTTCAGAAGAGGATTTCTGGACATGTCCAGAGGTGTAGAACCAGAGTGGAATTGTCCCAATCAGAATGGTTGAAGCAAGGCCGCAATGACTTTTACTGCTTTACGACCTCCAATATAGAATCCGCGTTTAGAGGGTGCGTGTATCTTTATACTTTGTACGTTTTTCTAATATACCCGTCGAAGACTCACAAGACTCCTGAGGCAGGCTGGTTAGGCTGAAACATTTGCATGTCGGGTCATTGAGTCATTGGATGAATTTATGAGACTTTGGATGAATTAAAGCATTTGCATTTATCAGATGAGTTGAAGGACATTTTTTGGTGTACACCATTCTGATTGGGACAATTCCACTCTGGTTCTGTGTTTTTGAGTTTGTGGTTTTGTTTCCCCTGTTTCATTTTGCGTCATGTCCAGAGGTGTTACAGAGTAGAGTGGGTTGCTTCAGAGGAATGAAATGTTTCATTCGGTGATAGTTAGCCTTCATGGATTAGTGGCCAGAACTCCCTTTTACCATGTTTGACTGGCAGCAGTGATATCCCTAAGCCACCGAAGCGGGCATGCTTAGTTGTTGGTGGCTCACGTATGCTGTTGCCAACTGCACAGCTTGGTAGAAGGGAGTTCTGGCCATCTTTGGAGGGGGTTCTCAGCTGGAGATGCTTAAAGATATCCACCAGCTATACAGCAAGGGTCAGGCCAGTTTTAGACATGCTAGGATCAAGGTCAGAAAATAAAGAAGGGACCCCCCCCTTGCCAATCCCCTCTCTTCCCTGCCTCCCCTCCAATTTCCCCTCCTGCCATTACTATCACACTGACAGACCCGCACAAAATACAGAACAAGGGGTTACAAATTAAAAATAAAATGAACTAGGAATCCCAAGACGTTGCATTTAGCATGTACTGCAACACTGGGGAAATAAAAACATATGGTAGAAGACCCTGCATGCTCAAAGCAGGAAGGAAATAGTGGGGAGTAGCATCATTGCATTCTGCTTCATTTTTTCAATCAAGTTCCTTATATTCAACTATATGTATTTTATTTGTTCTATGTATTACTTCTTTCCCTTCCATGCCGGAATTTTCTGCATTATATCGTAAATGCTTTCTGTCTTTATCTGTTTGTAAGTCCATTATTCTAATTTGTATTTTATCTGTATCCCAAGTATTAGCTCACCTTGTTGTGAACCGCCTAGAACTTTTTCGCTATGGTGGTATATAAGAATAAAATTATTATTATTATTATTACTAGTCTTTAAGCCTGTTACATTAATGGGTGCTAGAATAGATGTGTGTCTCTGTATTTCTTTTTCTTTCCTTGGCTGCTTTCTTTCTGTCTGTCTGTCTTTCTTTCTTTCTGTCTCTCTCTTTCCTTGGCTGTCCACCACCACCCCTTGCCTGTTCCCTCTGTCCAGCAGTAGCCCTTCTCCCTTCCTTTTACCTCCCCCTTGCCCCTGTCCAGAAGTAGGCCTTCCTTCCTGTTACCTCCCCCCCTATCTAACAGCATCTCTTCCCTGCTCCCCCTGTCCAGCAGTAATAATAATAATAATAACTTTATTTTTGTATACCGCAATACCACAAACAGTTGAGAGCAGTTTACAATGCAAGAGACTGTACATACACAGCGAAGATACAATGCAAGGGAATATACTATGTAGGCCTCCCTGCCTGTTACCTCCCCCCTGTCTAACAGCACCTCTTCCCTGCTCCCCCTTTCCAGCAGTAGGCCTCCCTTCCTGTTACCTCCCCCCTGTCTAACAGCACCTCTTCCCTTCTCCCCCCTGTCCAGCATCTAGCTATTTAGAAGAGGAGGGCAGACAGAAGAGCAGCAGAGGGCCTTACAGTGCTCCCTGGCTGTGGATAGGTCTGCCGCTGCTTGGAGGAGCTGAAGAGCAGGGAGGCCCGCGCTTAGAGGGTACTCGGGTGCATGGGAAGCTGTTTTGCGGGCTAGTGGGTGTGAGGATCGGTTGGGATCGCAAGAAATGCCCGACGTTCTGTTGCCAACCGTTTAGTTCTGTGCCGGAGGTATTTTTAAGTTTAAAGCTGCCGCCGCGATTCCTCTCCCGATCCCCGCCTGCGTCGGAAGCCTTCTCCGACACAAGTGCGGCTCGTGAGAGGAGCCGCTGCGGTGGCTTTGAACTTAAAAATAACTTCAGCCATAACTTACCACTGAACTTAAAAATTACTTCAGCGAGAACATCCTTGGGGTCCGCGAGTGTGGTGCCATTTTTCCTCCCAAACTCATAGAACCGTAAGCGCGCATGCACACTCCTGCCTGCCACGGACATATGGAACACGGAACACGCAGGTAGGTTGCGCATGCGCGCTTAGCATTTTATTATAGTAGATTATTATTGTTGTTATTTGGCTGATGGAACTCAGCATCCCTACCAGCAAGGTAGAAGGGGATGCTGGAGTTTTGGAGGTGGCCTGAGACCAGCGGGTGGGGTGGGGGGCAGCCCCCTGTAGCTCCACCACAGCTCCACCTCCATATTAGCATCAATGCAGTTGGAGGACTCCCATTCGGCTTAGAGAGAACAGCTTTCTCAAGTCTAGTTCTATTATCACCCGGTATTAAATTTACTTATCTGGGATTTTGCAACAATATTTTCTGGTGCATGCAGTTTATGAAGATATGAATAGAAAACGTAAGGTTCACCAAAAGTGCATGCAATGATTTTGCAATGCTGATGAGTTGGCTGTAAATTTAGAAAACAATAAAATACGAGATCAGAAAGAAGTAATACAGAATGTGTGATAACATATCAAGTTTACCAGAGGATGAAACCCATTCTGTTGACAGCTGTTTTGTAATTACACAGAAAGCATCATGATTAATCACTCAGATTCCAGGCAGCATTCCTTAGACTGTGCAATGCCAGTATCGGGCTTGGCATGCTACAAAGAGCATTTTTCAGGAAAACTTACAGCAGAGAAAGAAATCCAAAACCACTGTTTCTCATTGTGTGCAGAGATTAAGCAGCTGCTAGTACGGGCCTAGGTGTTTTGTTTTGTTTTTGACAATTAAGGGAATGTGCTAACATAGGCTGGCTATAATATCTTATTTATGCAGGAAGTGACAGTTGTAGATGTTTAGAAAGATCACAAGTGAGAGATAACAGGCTTCAAATTATGCTGGCTTCTAAATTTTGTTTCATGCAAGGTTTATGAACCGTTCTCAAAGGTTATCATTGTATGAAAAGTTGCTGATAAACAATTAGCATGTCTGTTACCCTTAAGGGGGCAAATCTATAACCTAAGTGCTAACATTTACACCCTGATTATGTGCATAAATGTTTGGCATAATGGTGTTTACACAAAAAGACTTGTGAATGGCAACATTCTGCTTATGTGCTGTTTTGCAAATACCCTCAACTTGCGTAGCATGAATTTGAAAGGGATGGGTGGGGGAGGGGGGCATGGGTGGACCATAGACAATGCTCCCACATGCCTAACATATAGCTCAATGGCTGGAGGAAGTGCTTGCACCTGCTAGGCATGTATTCAGCAGTACAGTCCATTCTCATTCACAGTGGTAACGGTTCCCAAAAATGTTTGCGATCCGTGAAATTGTGAATAACGAAACATCAAGTCTATGGGGCAATAGAGGTTAGGTTCCAGCAGTACAAGCTGCGCCTCAAAAACACAGAACGCAAACAGTGGATCCTATTGGGACAGAATTTGAAGTACCTGTGATTCACTCTTCGGATGCTTGGAGGCCATATCTGGAAGCAAAGCCTGACAGTGAGGTGAAAGTGGAAGCAAAAAAAACCTGTTTTTTTTTAAGTGAATGCATGAACCCAGAGGTGTGAATGGGGAATACTGGTTGCTATTGATGCAACTGCAGATAGGCCAAATGATGCATCGTGAATGTGCGAATAAGAACGGACTCTATCAATATAGGAAATTAAGCATCTATATTTCTTTACAGAATAGTCTTCTACCAGACTTGCCATATAAATGTATGTCACAAAGTCTAACCAAGAACATATATTGCAAGGTCCAAATGTCAGTCTGAAATGCCACTAATTCTTTAAAGGGAAGGGAAAGACCTCAGCCATCCACATCCAGCAAGACTTGCTGACTGCAGGACTCAAGACCTACATATAGCTTTTACATTTTTCTGGCCAACAACAGACAAAAACCAGTCTGTTGGCTGCTTGAGCTGAATTTCACTAAACAGAAATAGAGCAGAAATTGAGGGTAGTGAGGGTGAGAGGCGCCCCTGCCCCATCCTCTTCTCCACACCCCCATTCGCTCCTTCCCCGCTCCCTCCTGCCACTTGCGCCCCTTCCCTTCCCCCGCACCTCTTTAGCATTCCCGACTTGAGCAGCAACCCCAAACTGTTGCTCGCACCAGTGTCAGCTCTTCCTCTAACATCACTTCCTAGGCACGGGTCCAGGAAGTGGCATCAGAGGTTATAGGGATATAGGAGTAGAGGTAGGTTTTAGGGATAGGATTAGAGGATTAGAGGCAGTTACATAATCAGTCAGGGACACTGTTCAGGCAATTAGGCCTGATGGGCCGCTGTGGGTGCGGACTGCTGGGCAAGATGGACCTCTGGTCTGCCTCAGCGGAGGCAACTTCTTATGTTCTTAGGTTCTTATGAAAAGCCGATGCTGGTGCAAGCAGCAGGTTAGGGTTGCTGCTCGTGCCGGGAAAGTTAAAGAGGTAACGGGGGAAAGGAAGGGGCACGTGCATGGTAGTGGGGGGTGGAGAGGAGGCCGGGTGCTGGTGCTTCCACTAAGATGGCGCCTGGGAGGATTCCCCCCCGCCCCCTCTTCCTACACCACTGTATATAGGAGTCCTTTTACTAAACTGCAGCAAGCACTAATGCGTGCTTACCACAGATTAAAAAGCACTACCGTTGGGGCGCGCTCAGATGAACGACGTTAGTTTTGGGATCAATGGTGGTTTACTTTTTGAAAATAGGCATTTTCTTACTGCCAACTTTGTAATATAGTAACCTAGTAGATGACAGCAGATAAAGATCCGAATGGTCCATCCAGTCTGCCCAACCTGATTCAATCTGAAAATTTGTTGTTGTTTTTCTCTTCTTCTTCTTAGCTATTTCTGGGCAAGAATCCAAAGCTCTGCCTGGTACTGTTCTTAGGTTCCAACTACTGAAGTCTCCGTCAAAGCTCACTCCAGTCCATCTAATTCTACACCCTCCCAGCCAATGAAGCACTCCCCAGCCCATACTCAACCAAATGGCCATATACAGACACAGACCGTGCAAGTCTGTCCGGTACTGGCCTTAGTTCTTCAATATTTACTACTAGCTGATGCCCCGGCGTTGCACGGGTATTTAATTATAGCAATAACACTGTAAATGGATTCAAATAAAGATACTTTATAGTGGTGAATGAAATTATTTTTTTACAGCTTTATAAAAAGTACAATATTCAAATTATAATGTGAAATATTTGACAAAATGAATACAATAAAACAAACACAAAACTTGATTATAAACAACATTTTTAGTTTCACCTCCAGGAGCAAAAACATATAAATTCTTGGGTGAAGAGACCCCCAGAACATATCACCCCAGGTAGTGAGGGATCTGCATACCAAGTTTCGTTCAAATCGGTCAAGCCGGTTTTGATTTACTGTGAGAATGGCAGCAGTTTACATTTTTTCCATTGACATGAATGGGTGAAATCTGATGTTCTGTTTGTAGCTCCGCCCACATGTGCAGGTGGGCCGAAAGACCCCCAGAACATATCACCCCAGGTAGTTGGAATTACTGTGACAATGGCAGCTTTTTACATTTTTTCCATTGACATGAATGGGTGAAACCTGATTTTCTGTTTGTAGCTCCGCCCACGTGTGCAGGTGGGCCGCGAGACCGCCAGAACATATCACCCCAGGTAGTGAGGGATCTGCATACCAAGTTTCGTTCAAATCGGTCAAGCCATTTTTGAAGTACTGTGAGAATGGCAGCTTTTTACTTTTTTTCCATTGACATGAATGGGTGAAATCTGATGTTCTGTTTGTAGCTCCGCCCACGTGTGCAGGTGGGCCGTGAGACCCCCAGAACATATCACCCCAGGTAGTGAGGGATCTGCATACCAAGTTTCGTTCAAATCGGTCAAGCCGTTTTTGAAGTACTGTGAGAATGGCAGCTTGTTACTTTTTTTCCATTGACATGAATGGGTGAAATCTGATGTTCTGTTTGTAGCTCCGCCCACGTGTGCAGGTGGGCTGAGAGACCCCCAGAACATATCACCCCAGGTAGTTGGAATTACTGTGAGAATGGCAGCTTTTTACATTTTTTCCATTGACATGAATGGGTGAAATCTGATTTTCTCTTTGTAGCTCCGCCCACGTGTGCAGGTGGGCCGCGAGACCCCCAGAACATATCACCCCAGGTAGTGAGGGATCTGCATACCAAGGTTCGTTCAAATCGGCCAAGCCGTTTTTGAATTACTGTGAGAATGGCAGCTTTTTACATTTTTTCCATTGACATGAATGGGTGAAATCTGATGTTCTGTTTGTAGCTCCGCCCATGTGTGCAGGTGGGCTGCGAGACCGCCAGAACATATCACCCCAGGTAGTGAGGGATCTGCATACCAAGTTTCGTTCAAATCGGTCAAGCCGTTTTTGAAGTACTGTGAGAATGGCAGCTTTTTACTTTTTTTCCATTGACATGAATGGGTGAAATCTGATGTTCTGTTTGTAGCTCCGCCCACGTGTGCAGGTGGGCTGAGAGACCCCCAGAACATATCACCCCAGGTAGTTGGAATTACTGTGAGAATGGCAGCTTTTTACATTTTTTCCATTGACATGAATGGGTGAAATCTGATTTTCTGTTTGTAGCTCCGCCCACGTGTGCAGGTGGGCCGCGAGACCCCCAGAACATATCACCCCAGGTAGTGAGGGATCTGCATACCAAGGTTCGTTCAAATCGGTCAAGCCGTTTTTGAATTACTGTGAGAATGGCAGCTTTTTACATTTTTTCCATTGACATGAATGGGTGAAATCTGATTTTCTGTTTGTAGCTCCACCCACGTGTGCAGGTGGGCCGCGAGACCGCCAGAACATATCACCCCAGGTAGTGAGGGATCTGCATACCAAGTTTCGTTCAAATCGGTCAAGCCGTTTTTGAAGTACTGTGAGAATGGCAGCTTTTTACTTTTTTTCCATTGACATGAATGGGTGAAATCTGATGTTCTGTTTGTAGCTCCGCCCACGTGTGCAGGTGGGCTGAGAGACCCCCAGAACATATCACCCCAGGTAGTTGGAATTACTGTGAGAATGGCAGCTTTTTACATTTTTTCCATTGACATGAATGGGTGAAATCTGATTTTCTGTTTGTAGCTCCGCCCACGTGTGCAGGTGGGCCGCGAGACCCCCAGAACATATCACCCCAGGTAGTGAGGGATCTGCATGCCAAGGTTCGTTCAAATCGGTCAAGCCGTTTTTGAATTACTGTGAGAATGGCAGCTTTTTACATTTTTTCCATTGACATGAATGGGTGAAATCTGATTTTCTGTTTGTAGCTCCGCCTACGTGTGCAGGTGGGCCGCGAGACCGCCAGAACATATCACCCCAGGTAGTGAGGGATCTGCATACCAAGTTTCGTTCAAATCGGTCAAGCCGTTTTTGAAGTACTGTGAGAATGGCAGCTTTTTACTTTTTTTCCATTGACATGAATGGGTGAAATCTGATGTTCTGTTTGTAGCTCCGCCCACGTGTGCAGGTGGGCTGAGAGACCCCCAGAACATATCACTCCAGGTAGTGAGGGATCTGCATACCAAGTTTCGTTCAAATCGGTCAAGCCGTTTTTGAAGTACTGTGAGAATGGCAGCTTTTTACTTTTTTTCCATTGACATGAATGGGTGAAATCTGATGTTCTGTTTGTAGCTCCGCCCACGTGTGCAGGTGGGCTGAGAGACCCCCAGAACATATCACCCCAGGTAGTTGGAATTACTGTGAGAATGGCAGCTTTTTACATTTTTTCCATTAACATGAATGGGTGAAATCTGATGTTCTGTTTGTAGCTCTGCCCACGTGTGCAGGTGGGCCGCGAGACCCCCAGAACATATCATCCCAGGTAGTGAGGGATCTGCATACCAAGTTTCGTTCAAATCGGTCAAGCCATTTTTGCGTGATCGCAGCACATACACACATACATACCTCCGATTTTATATATATAGATTATTTTCTGATTCTAGATCCTCTGTGTTCATCCCATACTTTTTTGAACTCCGTCACCGTATTCCTCTCCACCACCTCTCTCGGGAGCACATTCCAGGCATCCACCACCCTCTCTGTAAAGAAGAATTTCCTTACATTGCTCTTGAGTCTACCACCCCTCAACCTCAAATTATGTCCTCTGGTTTTACCATTTTCCTTTCTCTGGAAAATGGACGTCTTTGGACATCTTGCACCATACGTCTAAATCGGACTTAGACAGATGTTTTGAAAATGCCCCTCTATGTGTATTTTTAAGGTTCCAGAGAAAGAAATAAAAAATGCTTATTCTGATTCGTCATTTGTAAAGGTGCTCTTAGAAGCCTGGAGAGTGATGGAGAGCGAGCCTGCTATAACAGTGTAGAAACACCTGGCTGTTGCCAATTGCATACACTTGCACCATACTTTGGTGACAGCGTAACTGCAGCTTGTCCATGCACTATAGGACTGTTGCTTTGATACTGAAATTAGCACAGATACTGTATGATGCAGATTTTAACAAGCAGAATACCGGATGCCAGATTCAGGCCCCGATGCTCAAAAGCTTTCCGTGCTGGTAAGACTTGTTAAACCAGTTTTACATGGCATACAATATCAGCCTCTAATGCTCAAAAGGGTCCTCGGGGGGGGGGGGGGGGGGGGGCTGTTACCCATCCTCATAGCGGTCACCAAGAACCCTATGCAAAACACATTACAAAGAGCTCATTAGTGCTTAAATGAGCTTTCTACCTGTGATGCACAAAAGAGACTCCCCCCCTTTTTTTATGGGGCAACATTTTCCAGCAGGACCTGCTAGCAAGTGTGTCTGCTGTGTGAGTGTATGTACCATGCCTTTGTGCAGGACACACACAACAGTTGCACCCATTTTGAACTTAAAAACCTCCTAAACTGCTTCTCCCCTGCCCGCGATCAGCTGAGAGATACTGGAGCAGAAATCAGCTGAGCCAGCTGGAGAGAAGAGAACTGCAATTAGCTGAATCAGCAGGGAAGATGAGAAGAGCTGCGATAAGCTCATCTGGCACTGAGCCATGATCAGCTGTTTTAGCGGCTCAGCCAATCACAACTCTGGTGCCAGCCTAGCTGATTATGGCTCCAGTGCCGGCTCAGATGGTCGCAGCTCAGGTTCTGTCTCAACTAATCATGGCTCCAGTGCCGGCTCAGCTGATCGTAGCTCAGGTTCTGTCTCAGCTGATCACAGCTCCAGTGCCAGCTCAGCTGATTGCAGCTCAGGTATCGCCTCAGCTGATCATAGTTCAGGTTCTGTCTCAGCTGATCAAGGCTCCAGTGCCAGCTCAGCTGATCATGGCTCCAGTGCCAGCTCAGCTGATCACGGCTCAGGTGTCATCTCAGCTGATCGCAGCTCAAGTGACAGCTCAGCTGACCGCAGCTCAGGTTCTGGCTCAGCTGATCATGGCTAAACTGCTGGCTCTGGTGCTGGCTCAGCTGATTGAGGCTCTTCTCTTCTCCCCTGCCAGCTAGACTGATCATGGTTGCAGGCAGGGGAAAAGAGGGTTTCATTTTGCAGCAGGCAAAGTGAGGACAGAAGGGGAACAGCTGTGCCTACTGATTGTTGTTCTGAGCAGGCACCAGGCACAGTTTCTCCCCTTTTTACTGGGGCTACTCCACACAAATAGAAGGCAAATAATTTGCATAATATTGTGTTGAGCATCACACAGTAAATTAAAATCGCTCCCAACACAGTGCATCCTGCTTTCAGATCTTAATGCCAGTCCATGACGGGAATAAATACCAGAAAATAGCATGATGAGCATGATCCTACCTTTTCTGTTGCATTAAAACTATCTAAGTAGGAGTTACATCCAAAATCCCTATATTTCTACAAATAAAAGGCTATAAAGTAAACTTATTGCACACTTCAAGTAGAGTCTAATAAAAGGAAGAGTCGGCCAAAAAAGATATAAATCCTAAAAAAAAGTGATAAGGGAATGAGAGATTACATTTTTCTATTGACTGCAAATCCTTTAATGTTGAAATCCTTGTTCAATGTTGGAGTATGAAAATATGCAGAGCTCTGAACTTCCTATCCATGCTCCTCCCTTCCCCCAACATATAAAGAAAGAAAAAAAAAACCCATCAGCCTATAACACTGAAATTTCATACTGATCATATGGGTTTGTCTTCCTTTCAACAGAAGTCATTTTTTTTCTGCAGGCGGACCTTAGGAAATTGAAAGACTGGGTGTCCAAATGGCAGATGAAATTTAATGTGGACAAATGCAAAGTGATGCACAATGGGAAGAATAACCTGAATCACAGTTACCGGATGCTAGGGTCCACCTTGGGGATTAGCGCCCAAGAAAATGATCTGGGTGTCATCGTAGACAATACGATGAAACTTTCCGCCCAATGTGTGGCGGCAGCCAAAAAAGCAAAGAGGATGTTAGGAATTATTAAAAAAGGGATGGTTAACAAGACTAAGAATATTATAATGCCCCTGTATCGCTCCATGATGCAACCTCATCTGGAGTATTGCATTCAATTTTGGTCTCCTTATCACAACAAGAAAGATATAGTGGCGCTAGAAAAGGTTCAAATAAGAGTGACCAAAATGATAAAGGGATGTAACTCCTCTCGTATGAGGAAAGACTATAACAATTAGGGTTCTTCAGCTTGGAAAAGAGACGGCTGAGGGGAGATATGATTCAAGTCTACAAAATCCTGAGTGGAGTAGAACGGGTACAAGTGGATCGATTTTCCACTCTGTCAAAAGTTACAAAGACTAGGGGACACTCCATGAAGGGAAATACTTTTAAAACCAATAGGAGGAAACTTTTTTTTTCACTCAGAGTATAGTTAAGCTCTGGATCGCGTTGCCAGAGGGCGTGGTAAGAGTGGATAGCTTAGCTGGATTTAAGAAAGGTTTGGCCAAATTCCTGGAGGAAAAAGTCCATCGTCTGTTATTGAGAAAGACATGAGGGAAGCCATTGCTTACCCTGGATCGGTAGCATGGAATGCTGTTACTCTTTGGGTTTTGGCCAGGTACTACTGACCTGAATTGGCCACTGTGAGAATGGGTGACTGGGTTTGATGAACCATTGGTCTGACACAGTAAGGCTATTTTTGTGTTGTTATTAATTTTTGGATTGGATTTATTTCATTTGATATAAGACTAGAACAAAAATGTAGTAAGCAATGTTAATATACACTCAATCCTACACATTAATCCTATACTGTAAAGTGAGAAATAATTGTATGTTTATATGTATGTAGCTACATTTTGTTTTGAAAATAATTTTCATGAAATAGGGTGAATTTAGGGGTTTGGGGTGTAAGAAAGTGATTTAGCTAGGTCTGGAGTTTGGCAAAATTTCTGTAGAGTCCCTCGAGAATGGAATGAGATTCCGATGTATATATTATTTGTGATTCATTTATTGTGTGTGCATTGTTGTGTTTATTATGCGGAAAAACTAACACCAGCTCAATGGAGGCATTGGCGTCTAGCATGCACGGCTAGTAAAAGGAGCCCTTAAAGTTGCTAAGGCACTGTCTCTTTAGCTACTGCTCTCGCCTCCCCCTGTAGCCCATTGGTCAGACATTCCTAAATAAGCTTAGCCAGCTAATAGGCTGCAGGAAAAGCAGGATTGAAGGTTGCTAAGGCACTGCCTCTATGACTGCTGCTCTATTTTCCCCTTGCTTGAAAGTTGATAAGGCATTGTCTCTGTAGCTATTGTTCCCACCTCACCCTGCAGCTCACTCACCCTACTTCTCTGAGCGAAGCTCAGTCTTCCAGGTACTTGAAATATTTAAAAGATATACAGTAGATATGTAGTTGTAGTAGTAAAATATTGTGAGTACCTATGGGATTTTGTCAGCTTTTTCTAGTGCTCATTATCCTTCCTGCACCTAATATGGGAAAATATAATAACTGATATGAAAAATAAAATTATTATTTTAAAAATTTTTATTCTGCTTAGAACTTAAGCAGATTATAGCAGTTACATACATAACTTAGGCCTCCTTTATACAAAGCTGCGATAGCAGTTTCTACCGCAGGGAGTCATGCTGAATGAACATAAGAATTGCCGCTGGTGGGTCAGACCAGTAGTCCATCGTGCCCAGTAGTCCGCTCACACGGCGGCCCTTCGGTCAAAGACCAGTGCCCTAACTGAGACTAGCCTTACCTGCGTATGTTCTAGTTCAGCAAGAACTTGTCTAACTTTGTCTTGAATCCCTGGAGGGTGTTTTCCCCTATAACAGCCTCTGGAAGAGCGTTCCAGTTATCTACCACTCTCTGGGTGAAGAAGAACTCCCTTACGTTTGTACGGAATCTATTCCCTTTTAACTTTAGAGTGCCCTCTCATTTTCTCTACCTTGGAGAGGGTGAACAACCTGTCTTTATCTACTAAGTCTATTCCCTTCCCTTGAATGTTTCGATCATGTCCCCTCTCAGTCTTCTCTTTTCAAGGGAGAAGAGGCCCAGTTTCTCTAATCTCTCACTGTACGGAAATTCCTCCAGCCCCTTAACCATTTCAGTCGCTCTTTCTGGACCCTTTCGAGTAGCACTGTGTCCTTCTTCATGTACAGTGACCAGTGTTGGATGCAGTATTCCAGGTGAGGGAGTACCATGGCCCAGTACAGCGGCATGATAACCTTCTCCGATCTGTTCGTGATCCCCTTCTTAATCATTCCCAGCATTCTGTTCGCAGTTTCATAAAAGAGGGGGTTAAACTATTACATTAACATAACAAACTTGACATAGGATTTGGCCATTTCTACAGAAATGTTGGCTTAGACAGCTACATGTATCCACTGGTTTCATTTATAAAGGATCCAGAAAGGAGCTTGTTTGAAAAAAAAAAAAAAAAAAATTAGGGTTTTTATGGGTGATAAGATCCAAACATACTAAACATAAATATTTTATGAAGAAGTGACAAGCTATACTAGCATCGTGAGATAAATTTACATTAAGATGCCCTATGGAAAGTTTCTCAAAGTTGCCCCAGTGACCCCACATCCATTCAGGTTTTCAAGACAATCCAAAGTATAGCCATGAAATACATTTGCTTGTACTATGGGTGACATGTATATATCTGAACTTCATATAGATCGTAAGGGGACCGATTTAGGTAGAACTTGGATAGACCCAAAATATACACATGTATTTCCATTTCAGAAGGGAATGCATATGTTCCAAATATTATCATGATTTACAGCCGCTCCCCTGTGACCCACTGAGCAAAAAGGCAACAACAATGGATTTACGAGTAACAGAGATAAAGGCTATACAAGTTTGGAGGGCCAACTTTCATCTTTGACAGATTTGTGTACTATAGGGTCAGTAGAATGAGATTATGCAATTATGTTTTACAGCTTTGATGTTTTTCATGTTCTACAGTCTAAAAATTGTAGGTACCTAAAGTGAGTTTTGTGATTTTTACGGTTAATTACTTTTTTTGATAAACGTTTCTCATTTTGTAAAGATTTAATTAGCCCATACCTGAGGCTGAAATTTTGCAGGATTATAAGAACATAAGAATTGCCACTGCAGAGTCAGACCAGTGGTCCATCATGCCCAGCAGTCCACTCACGCGGCGGCCCTCTGTTCCAAGACCAGCGCCCTAACTGAGAGTAGCCCCACCAGCGCACGTTCCTGTTCAGCAGAAACTTGTCTAACTTTGTCTTGAATCCCTGGAGGATGTTTTCCTCTATAACAGCCTCCGGAAGAGCGTTTCAGTTTTCCACCACTCTCTGGGTGAAGAACTTCCTTACGTTTGTATGGAATCTATTCCTTTTCAACTTTAGAGAGTGCCCTCTCGTTCTGCCTACCTTGGAGAGGGTGAACAACCTGTCCTTATCTACTAAGTCTATGCAGTTGATATCCCTCTATCTTGTGGGATAAATAAGTTACATATCTCACTTTTTGATACCTTTTCACTCAGCAGGTCACATTTGTTAAAATTGCTCACTTGGACCAGCCCTTTACAGATGGAATTAAAGGATTTTTCCTCTTTAATACTCTTTTTTTTCTTATTTCTCCCTCTGTTGTTCATTAGGGACATCTATAAGTATGGATTTGTAATATAAGAGTTTACAAAATGGCAGGCATGCACTTGTAACTTAGACATGCAAGTTGTAAAACACAGACATACCTTGCATAGTATGTCACAATTTACACATATAACTTTCAATCTAGGGGGGAAATTATAAACATTAGGTACTGTTAAGACATGCTATTTTACTATTAACCCCAGGTATTATTTATTTTATTGATTTAAATATTTATATACCACTTGTAGCCTAAGTGGTTAACCTGCAGGTACTCAATCATTTTCCCCTGTCTGTCCCGGTGGGCTCACACTCTAGCTAATGTACCTGGTGCAATGGAGGATTAAGTGACTTGCCCAGGGTCAGAGGGAACATCCAGGGAGCCAACTTTTTATGAATATGACACAAAGCAGGAAGTAGAACAACAAAAGGATTAGAAAACCATGTCACAGTGAGTACACAATTGTTTTTTGATTAAGTAGTTTTGAAATGATTGTTGGGCTTTTGATACACAGATTTTTGGTGTTCCACAGTGCTGCTTATGGGATGGTGAAGTCCATTATGCCCTGAAGAAGTGGTCTTAGCATTGTGGCACATTGGCTTCTTCAAATGGACTGAGAATATTTTTTGCAGTAGGAGGTGGTTTGAATGTTCCATAGTTTAATTAGAATCTGTTCTAGACATTTTTTCATTAGACTTGGCAATGGTCACCCCTGACAAAAGTTTTTTAAGCCGATAATGTGGGCCCTTTTGCCAAACTGCAGTAAAAGTGGCCTTAGCATGCGTTAGTGCAGGGGTAGGGAACTCCGGTCCTCGAGAGCCGTATTCCAGTCGGGTTTTCAGGATTTCCCCAATGAATATGCATGAGATCTATTTGCATGCACTGCTTTCAATGCATATTCATTGGGGAAATCCTGAAAACCCGACTGGAATACGGCTCTCTAGGACCGGAGTTCCCTACCCCTGCGTTAGTGGATACATTTGCTGTTCATTGGCTTTCTTATTTGCTTGCACTAAGATATATTTTGATGATGATTAAAATAAGTTAAAATAATATGAATATGCTTTTATGAAACTTGTTCAAAATACATCCCACATCATGAGCACATTTTTATAACTTGGTGTGAATATGTTTAACATCAGTAACTCTTACCTTGGGTCTCTTTTAGGTTTCTTCATATTCCTACTTGACCTGAATGTCCACAGTTCAACCTGTTCTGATCTATCTTTAAAATATCCTGAATGTTTACACAAACGCACTAACCAGAGCAGACACAGGTCAAACAGGAATTTCCTGCTTAGCAAGATAAGGTCAAGGAATGGAGTTCATTTGTGACTCTCCTAATTAGAACTAAGGAGGACTCGATAAGCTTTCTCAGCTTCACTGGCTAAACAGGCTTTGACTGCCTTCACTCATAAGGACTTTGAAAAACAGTATATAGTTGAATATCCACTTTGCTCAGTAAAAATAATCACATAAGAACTTAAGAATAGCCTTACTGGGTCTGACCAATAATCTATCTAGCCCAGTAGCTTGTCCTCATGGTGGACAATCCAGGTCACCAGTACCTGGCAGAAACCCAAAGAGCAGAAATATTCCATGCTACCAAACCAGGGCAAGCAGTGGCTTCCCCCATGTCTGTCTCAATAACAGACTATGGACTTTTCATCCAGGAAATTGGCCAAACCTTTCTTAATGCCAGCTATGCAATCCACTCTTACCACAACCTCTGGCAATGCGTTCCAGACTATTTTGAAGGAAGTACAGAGAATAGTGAAGTTTCTGGAATCCAGTGGATTATAGGACTAGAGGCAACATGGTTTCACTAGAGGTAGGTCTTGTCAGACAAATTTGATCAATTTATTTGATTGGGTGACTAAAGAATTGCATAGAGGGAGTGCGCTAGATGTGGTATAGTTAGATTTCAACAAAGGCTTTGACAGTGTACCAGATAGACGGCTAATAAATAAACTGAGTGGTCTTAGGATGGACCCCAAAGTGATGGGCTGGGTCAGGAAATGGTTAAGTGGAAGATGACAGAGGGTAGTGGTCAATGGAGATCACTCTGAGGAAAGTGATGTTACCAGAGGTGTGCCTCAAGGTTCCATTCTTGGGCCTTTTCTTTTTAACATTTTTATAAGCAATATTACTGAAGGGTTCTCAGGTAAGATTTGCCTCTTTGCGGATGATACCAAAATCTGTAATAAAGTAGACACCCCGGATGGTGTGAATGACATGAAGAAAGACCTAGCGAAGTTTGAAGAATGGTCTGAAATTTGGCAGCTAAAATTTAATGCTAAGAAATGCAAGGTTATGCATTTGGGATGCAAAAACCTGAAGGAACGTTACAGTATAGGGGGTGAAGAACTTTTGTGCACGACAGAAGAGCGGGGCTTGGGTGTGATTGTATGTGATGATCGTAAGGTAGCCAAATAGGTTGAAAAGATGATGGCAAAAGCTAGAAGGAAATACTTTTTTTTACAGGAAGGGTGGTAGATGTGTGGAACAGTTTCCTGAAAGAAGTGGTGGAGACTGTGTCTGAATTCAAGAAAGAGTAGGATAGGCATGTAGGATCTCTCAGAAAGAGAAAGAGATAATGGTTACTGCTGATGAGCAAATTAGACGGGCCATTTGGCCTTTATCTGCCATCATGTTTCTAGATGAAGGACAATCTGGTTTTAGGACCGTGTTTAGTATAGAAACTGTATTGTTGGCTTTACAAGATGAAATACACTACTTCTTGGATAAGAAGGTTGCTGGGGTGTTGATGTTTTTGGACAGCTATGTGACATTTGATACTTAGGAGCATGGGTGTTTGTTAAAAAGGCTATGGGAAGTTGGGGTTAGGAGTAGAGCTTGACATTAATTAAATCCTTTTTAATAGATCATAGCTTTCAGGTATTGGGGTAGGATGGACTTTCTGCTTTGAGAACTTTGCAGATGGGAGTCCCTTTGGCCTCTGTAATTCATGCATTTGGGTATCATCCTCTTTCTTTTTTAGAAAATATTTCTTACAATCTTACAAACAACGTAAAGATATGGATCACTTAAATATAATAATAAGGAAATTACAATACAATGTTTAAAATACATAAACAAAGAGAAATCCATCTAGCCCACCAATTTTGGTAGGAAACCTTCATTAGTTCAAACTAGAAATATCACAGAAATCAAAAGCATGCAGTAGAACTTGAAGAGCATTCTTGCTTCTACTGGGAGCCAGTGTGAATCTAGGTATGCAGCAGTCTGAAGGCTGTATTTTGCACTGTTTGTAGTTGTTTTATCGCGGTGGTGTGGCAGGAGAAGTATAGGATGTTGCAGTAGTCTAGGAGTCTTAGGATTATGGTTGGAATTAGGAGTCTAAATTGTGCTCTCTTGAAGTATTTTCTGATTTGTCTTAGGTTACGCATAACTGCGAAGTATTTCTGGACTATCTTGTTGATTTGCAGTTGCATGGTACAGCCTCTATCTATCTCTCATCCCTAGTAGTTTTAGGTGGGATTGTATGGGGTATGAGATGGAGTTTATTTCTAAATTTGTAATGGTTGGGATATTGGTGTTTTTGAGACGTAGGAATTTTGTTTTATGTGGGTTTAATTTTAGTTTATAATGTTTCATCCATTGTGTTACTGTTTCTAATGTTTTGTGTAGTGAGTCTATTTTGGTGGTGGCAGGTTGGTTGAAGGGAATGAGAATGGCGATGGCATCTGCGTAGCTGTATGATGTTATGTTCAGTTGGTCCAAGCAGGTTCCGAGGGAGGCTAGATAGAGATTGAAGAGATGGAGATATTGGGATCCTTGGGATACACCACAGGGTTTGTACCAGGATTCTGATTTTTTCTGTGCTGGCCAGCTGTGAGGGATCTTCTGTAATACTAATTGTAGCATTGCTTCCCTGGAAGAAGAGAAATAAGAAGATGGCCACTTTGCCAGGGAGGAGGGTGGGGGTGGGAATGAGTGTAGAGGTGGAAGGAAGGCGAGAGATATGATGCTGGAGACCATGAAGTGAGGAGTTGGGAAGTAGAGAATGAGAGAAATGCTGGATACTATGTTGGAGGTGGGAGTGGGGTGGGGAGAGATATGCTGGATGACATGGGGGAGATAAGGGGTTAATGCCATACAATGGAATGGGGGATAGAGTTAGGGGCAGAGCTAAGTGCCCAAACAAAAGGCATTCCATTACTCCTGTGTGATATTCGTGCCAATGGATAATATCACCTTTCTGTGGGTAATAGTGTTACCAGATTTTCCAACATAGACACCTGTACACATGTCTCTGCCCCGTTCTGCCCCAGCCTCACCTCGTTCCATCTCCAACCCCATCCTGTTCCACTTCCAGCACCATCCCCCACAAAGCCTCATCTTTCTTCTCTAACCTCCGAGCCGTGTCTGGAGAGCTTCCGAGCATGTGTGGATGCATGTGGCATCATCCAAGCATGCTCAGAGGCTCTTCATATGTGGCTGGAAGTCAGGACTTTCCAAAACCTGGGCAAACTACCAGGTTTTTGGAAAGTCCATTTGGGTACCCAGTGCTCTAAAAAGAGGATATGTCCGGGTTTTACCGGACATCTGGTAAACCTAGTAATACCACCTTTTTTTGGGTACAATCAAAGTGGTTTACATATACTATATGCAGGTTCTTTTTCTGTCCCTAGTGGGCTCATAATCTAAATTCTGTACCTGGGGCAATGGAAGGTTAAGTGACTTGTCCAAGGTCACAAGGAGCTGCAGTGGGAATCAAACACAGTTCCCCTGATTCTCAGTCCACTGCATAGAGCAGTATCTCTCAAACACTAAACAGTGCAAATGTTTTTTGGGGCATATTATAATTGAAATTATAAAATTGCAAAACCAACAAAAAATTAAATATTAGTTATTTATTTATTTAAAATTCTTTAAGCTATGTATGGATAATTGTAACAACGGTGAAACTAAAGTAGATAGAATATAATTGCTAATCAATGCGATGGATGTGCTTGTTTTTGAGAGCAAATTAAACTCAAAATGCAGCTTGATAGTGGATAAGCAAATATGCATTTCATCATCCCCATCTGCAGTCATTTTCTTTTTTTAATTTAATTTCTGTCAGAGCTGAAAATCCTAGATCATCCAAACAGTAACAAAGCCTTGATTGCTTTGTTAATCAAGTTAGTATAACTACTGCATAAAAACTAAAACTAAAATTACTTGCCGTTAGTTTTCAAGGACCAATGATGTCAGAGAATGATGCTTGTCTGGGTGGTTGTATCCTTACATACACAGATGCTCATAACATTGACAGACTCTTGTGTACACAGTGTACATGCTATCTATTTTAGTCTATACTTATGAAGGGAATTTTTAAAAATAAAATAAAATTCTGGAATCTCTTTGGGGCAAACTACTGTGCCGGGGCAAACAGTTGACACTGGCATAGAGAGTGCCTCTGGATTGATTCCCGAGTTATTTTTGTCCAGGTAATGCTGTGAAAGCAGTGTTCACAGCCTCTAGAGAGGAGAAAGATTTGTGGTCATTACATAAGCTTATACCTAATAGACATAGGACTAATAATTGCAGCGTTCTCAGAAAAGCCTTTGGAAATGGATTTTGGCCTAAAATGTTACTGCAGTGATTAGACTGGGGATGAATTATAACATAAGGTTAAAAAAGATCCCTAGGTATCCTTGAAAGAAGGAACACGATGACAGATCTCCCTTCCAAAGGAATGGGAAGAAACTGATGGATTAAAAATAATAAAAGTCCTATACATGAACAACTTAATTTTGTAATTTTTAGATTATTTTTTATTATAAATATAGTCTCTAAATAGTCAGATTTTACTGAGTATGGCCTGACTTTGACTCTTCTTGAGATGTCTAATTAATTTAGAAGTTTTGTGCCAGTTCAATGTATGCTAATATGCCAAGACAAAAGAGTATTTTTTGAAATTCTAGCCAGAGGCAAGATTCTCCACATAATTCAATTTTGACAGAGACATTATTTTGAGAAGTCTATGATCTGTTGATGGAGTAGTTGTTAGGACTCATTAAATGAAAGCTTTGATCACATTTATTCTATTGTCCTTCATGCATTTCAGAAAATAATTTGCTTAAATGTATATTTTAAAACACAGGAATTGTATTTTCTAGCAAAAAAAAAAAAAAGTGCCAGTATTCAAATACCAGGCCATTCTTCAGGAGTAGGATGATTACTGAGAGACCCACCCCTCAGTAGCTAGGCCCCCAGCCACATAATCTAGGAAAAGGGGATGGAACGCCTCTCGTATGAGGAAAGTCTTAAAAGGTTAGAGCTCTTTAGCTTGGAAAAGAAAAGGCTGAGTGGAGATATGATTGAAGTCTATAAAATCCTGAGTGGAGTAGAACAGGTACAAGTGGATCGATTTTTTACTCCATCAAAAATTACACAGACTAGGGGACACACGATGAAGTTATAGGGAAACACTTTTGAAACCAATAGGAGGAAATATGTTTTCACTCAGAGAATAGTTAAGCTCTGGAGCGCGTTGGCAGAGGTTGTGGTAAAAGAGGATAGCGTAGTTGGTTTTAAGAAAGGTCTGAACAAATTTGTGGAGGAAAAGTCCAGTCTGTTATTAAGACATGGGGGAAGCCTCTGCTTACCCTGGATCGGTAGCATGGAATTTTGTTACTCTTTGCGTTTTGTCCAGGTACTAGTGACCTGCATTGGCCACCGTGAGAAAGAGCTACTGGGCTTGATGGACCATTTGTCTGACCCAGTAAGGCTATTCTTATGTTCTAATCCTGAGTGTGCAGAACCTGAGCTCTTTTATTAATATTTGGGGACCGTGCGTCATTTTTATCAAGCAATAGAAAAAGTGCTGGTACTCGGTGCCAAGGAGCATTTCTAACCACACCATCTCCAAAGGACATCACACAAAGTGACACTTGTCAATGAGCTATCACTGGATTAACACTTGCACTCTGAAATGCAGTCCCTGAAAGGCTTCACTCAAAGCAGGACTTTCTGTATGTTAGTCCCTTTATTTTCTATCTAACTTCTGTTCGGTGGCATAGTAAGGGGGTGCGAGGGAGGCGGTCTTCCTCGGGGCACCGGCACCCCTCCTCCTCTCCGCTCCCTTCTCACTCCTCTCCCCTGCCACGCCCATGCCCCTTCCCTGTACCTTTTTAACTTCAGTGCGCACAGCAAAGAACTTGCTGCTCACACCAGCTTCAGAGCTATCTCTGACTTCACTTCTGGGAGGAAGTGATGTCAGAGAGAGCTCCAAAGCTGACATGGGCAGCAAGTTCTTCACTGCTTGTGCCAAAGTTAAAAAGATACAAGGAAGGGGCACAGGGAAGAGGGAAGACGGAGGGGTGCCACCACCCCAGGCACCTGTCACCCTCGCTATGCCACTTTTTCTGTTACTCTATCTTATTTGAACAATTTTACTGCTGTAATTGTCTATTGCCTATGTCCAGATTGTTCTTGCTGTGCACCCAGTGTGGGTGAATTTCTTCAAAAAGGCAGTAAATAAATCTTAAATACATTATTAAAATAAGTAATAAATACTGTACTTTGTTGTGGCTAACTACTGCCCAATTAGACAGGGCAGGTAGTTTTCTGTGCAGGACATATAGTAAGGAAAGCACATTAGTAGATTTTTGTTAAGATGCAGAGGGGTTTAGACTAGGATTGTAAATGATTGATTATATCATTAGATCTTCAGGCAGCTTTTGAAATTGTTGATCATCAAATTCTGTTGTAAAGACTAGAGGAGATACGGATTATACAAACGCTAACGCCCAGATTTTCTAACCGGCACCAAAGTTGGAGGCTGCCTTATAAGTGGCCACCACTCGAGTGTCAGTCATGCAATGGCACCTGTTAGAGAATTGCACCTCAAAAATCTAAATATTCTAGGGCTTGCCATCAGCTGATCGCGGCAGGAGAATCCCTGATCAGCTGAGCTGTGGCTTCGGGGTAGTCCTGACAGGTCAGCTGATCAGGGCTTCCCCCGCTATGATCTGCTGATGGCACATTTCTTCTCTCTCTCCTTCCCACCCACTGATCCCCCCAGCCCCCCTCCAAAGAGAGCCCCCCCCTCCCACCGAGGTCAATACCCCATACAATGCCTGACACACTTCCACACCCCTGACATCCCCCTAGCCCCCCCTCCTGACACCCCATACACCCCCCAACACCCCTCTACACACACACACCCTGTTCCTTTGGATGCAACATTGGCAGGAGGCATGCCCACTCCCTCCTCCTCAAAATGGGCCACCTCTTCAAAGTGGTGGCCTTTCCTCCCAATGCATCTTGGGAGCACCGGAAGGGGCATAAGGCCCTAAGCCAATCAAAGCCTTACTCCCCTCCCTGCACTGGGATCTAAACAAACAATTATTTATGCTAATTGGAATCAATTAAAATGTACATGCATATTTTTAGGTACAGTATCTACATGTAAATTTTACATATGGTTCAAAAAAGTGGGTGTAGCCATGGGAAGGTCATGGGTGATCCTTAATTTTACACATGTGGTTATAGAATAAGTGGGGATCTATGCTTACTTTAGGTGCAAGGATTTACACCACATTTCTGATGGTATAAATGACTGTGCCAAGTTAGGTGTAGGAGGGCATTGCTACCTCTTTCTTTTTCTGCACAGTTCTGCTGGAAGCAGTCAGCATATACTGCAGGGATGTACAGAGACAAAAATATGTTTGGATCATTTTTGGAAACTGGCTTTTTATACTAAATTTTATGTTTTATTTTCACACATTAGAACTTTTAATGGATGGATATTGATTGTATGTACATTAATTCATAGGTTAATGTATATTCAAATAATATTATGAACACTACATTTTTAAAAGTGGTTTAATGAACTGCATGCATGCTAAAACAAAAATGCATATCCCTAGTAAGCAGGTGATCATGGAAGACCCAGAGAAATGCAGGTACGTACACTGAAAATATGTTTGATTGGTCCATATATCTCATGACATCTTTCATCATGAACCACTGGAAAATCACTATTTCAAACTAGCAGTCATACATATGTACACACACCACAAATTCAGGACTGAAGATCAAGTATGAAGTAATTTGAGATCACATATATTGTCTTTCTAAAATACTGACATCCCAACATTGAACTCAAGTTGAGGGGAGTGTGTGGCGCAGTGGCTAAAGCTATAGCCTCAGCACCCTGCGGTTGTGAGTTCAAACTCTTTAATCTCTCCATTGCCCTAGGTACATTAGATAGATTGTGAGCCCACCAGGACAGACAGGGAAAAATGCTTGAGTACCGTATATACTCGAGTATAAGTTGATCTGAATATAAGTCAAGACTCCCATTTTCCCCCCCAAAAGAAGGAAAAATGGTTGGCTCGAATATAAGACGGGGGCTTAATATTCAAGTGCCATGCCCTGCCAGGATCTGCACCCAGTGTCCCCTCCCTCACACCCTCCCCTGCCAGGTTCTCCACTCAGTCCCTCTCACTGCCAAGTTCTGTACCCAGCCCCCTTCCCTCCCTGCCCTGCAAGGCTCTGCACTCAGTCCCATTCCCTACCAGGCTCTGAACCAAGCCCCCTTCCCTGCCAGGCTCTGAACACTGTCCCTCCTCTCTACCAGGCTCTATATCCTGTCCCCTGTCCCACCTTCCTTCCCTGTACTCTCTTCCCACTATAAAGAGCCAACATCATCAGTGATGTCACAATGGCTTGATTGTCCCGTACTCCCCTGTGCCCTCCAACTCAGCCAGCAGATTAACCCTTCCCCTTAATTTAAACCACCTAGTGGTAGGCCGGGACAGGAGTGATCCCTCCCATCTACTGTACCGGTCAACACTAACAATTATCACCCTCCCTCCCTCGCGTACCTTTTCCCTGGTGGTCCAGTGTGTATCTCACGTTGAACACCTCCTGTCGATTTCAAAGGAAATTGCCAGCAGCGCACCCGGGTCAGCGCGCAGGAGCGAGCTTTATGTGCTCCCGGCCGTCCCTGCACCGCTCCTTGATAGGCTGCCGTGAGAGCCGCAAGTCCCATGAGAACTCGCGGCAGCCTATCAAGGAGTGGTGCAGGGCCGGCCAGGAGCACGAAAATCTCACTCCTGCGTGCCGGCCTGGGTGCGCTGCTGGCTACTACCTTTGAAATTGGCAGGAGGGGTTCAATGTGTGATACATGCTGGATCACCAGGGAAAAGGTACGCGAAGGAGGGTTGGTGGTAATTGTTAGTGTTGGCTAGGAAAGGAGACAGGAGGGATCCCTCCTGTCTAGGCCTAATGGCAGGCCTGCAGGAAGTCCAGGAGGATGTTGGGTGGTCACTGGGGGATGACCCGAATATAGGACAAGACCCCCATTTTTGGGGCCATTTTTTTTGGCCAATAATTCTCATTCTATATTTGAGTATATACGGTACCTGAATAAATTTAAGTAAACTGTTCTGAGCTTCCCTGGCAGAATAGTATAGAAAATTGAACAAATAAATCTTCATCTGCACTGAAAAAGATCAAGGTTACCCTCTTAAGAGAGATGATGAGACTGTCAAGTAAAGGTAATATTGGAGCTAGGGTTGGCATCATACGCAGCTGGAAGTTACTGTAATCACTGCTGAGAAATGTGGACAAGTTTCTGCATGAAAAACCTAAGCCAGTGTTTAAAAATATAAAATAAGCTGTTGAATTTATTGTTAGGGTGTTGCCTAAGAGTAGGAAAAGTAGATGTGACCAGCTAGCTTTCCTATTTCTCTTCGCAAGAAATAATGACATCTGTGTGACTATTGTAGCCCTGCAACCTGAATATTTACCAGTTTGAAACAGAGATTGGTGTATTTAGACCCGAGAGCTGCCTGAGGTGAATACAATGCTGTACCAAAACAAACGCTACCAGCAGATACTCTTCCGTTATATAATTTTTGCAGCATGCACTGAATATTACGTTATAAAAGTCTTCAGAGAAAATGGTAATTGTGTGAGACCATAATGTGGATTAATGCCGCGGCCAAGCTCATCTTCGCTAAAAGTAAATTTGACCATGTCTCCCCGCTCCTGGCCAAGCTCCACTGGCTTCCGATAATCGCCAGGGTCCACTATAAATGCGCCTGTTTAACTTTCAAAATCCTATATGGTATCCTCCCCTCCCTTTATCCCTCTTTCTTGGAATTCCTCAAACCCTAATACCACCAGATCCTCCTACAAATTAAAACTATCCTTCCCCTCGCTAAAAGGCATTTTCCATACAGGAAAGCTAGGGACCTCCCTCCACTTCAAAATCACTGAGCTCTGGAACAACCTTACCTCCCCTCTTCGGAACTTGAGCTCTCTCCAAGTTTTCCACAAACATCTGAAAACCTGGCTTTTCTCAAAAAATGTAAGTCTCCCTCCAATTTAGGAATCAAGGAAACTCTTATATCTTGGCATCCCAAGTCCTCTAAATTTTCTTCACACTTCTACCTCTAACCCTCTGTTGTAGTTCCTTCCTATTTCTCCTACTGTAAACTGCGTCGAGCTCTACGAACGTGGAGATGATGCGGTATACAAACCTAAGGATTAGATTAGATTAGTCAATGTCTCATATTCTCAATCATTGCACCTCTTATCCATGAAACTATTCAAAAATGGGAAAAAAAAAACCCTGTTAAGAAAGAGTGAAGCAGAGATTGTTCCAACCTTTTGATTGTAAGGAGACACGTTTCTTTGACAGGTTCTCTGAAGCAGCACTCCTTGCGAAATGCATCAGAACCCTGACAGGAATGTTAAATCCCTTCATGAGATAAGTGAAAACCACATTTTTTGCATTTTTGAATAGTTGCATAGATAAGAAAGTATTAAAGGTTACAATGATTGAGAATATGAGACATTGACTAGTGGGCTTGATCCACGTTATGGTCTCACACAATTACCATTTTCTCTGAAGACTTTTATAACGTAATATTCAGTGCATGCTGCAAAAATTATATAAAGGAAGAATATCAGCTGGTAGCGTTTGTTTGGGTACAGCACTGGCTTTTGCTCTAGCAGTAACTATATAAATAAATTCCCACGATTAATTTGAGGTGAATGCAAAGCATGTATGTAGTCAGGTGAATGAAGGTTTGGAGACATTCCAATGACGTTAGTAGAGTATGTACAGTGCCTCCCATTCCATCTCTTTTTTCGGGTTATGACAAATATTTTCTTGTCAAATGTCTGCTTTTATAATAAAGTAATCTAAATTAACCAATGAGTTAGCATAGGGGGTATTCTCCCAAGCAAATGATTATCACTCTATGCTTGGCGTACAAATGGTTTCACTTCACCAAGGGGTCCTTTTATTAAGGTGCACTAACCGATTTAGTGCACACTAAAGATTATCGCAAAGGTGCCTAAAGAATATAATCTTTAGCGTGCGCTAAATCGGTTACCGTGCCTTAATAAAAAGTCCCCCAAATGAGGTTAGTACTTCTTTGTGCTTCAAGACTATTTTTTTTTACATAGAAAATTATTAGAATGAATATGAAAACTTTATTGTGGGTTTATCCTGCCATTGTTTTTATAGACATAGAGACAACCAAGTGAATCAGATTGCCTACAGCAGGGGTAGGGAACTCCGGTCCTCGAGAGCCGTATTCCAGTCGGGTTTTCAGGATTTCCCCAATGAATATACATGAGATCTATGTGCATGCACTGCTTTCAATGCATATTCATTGAGGAAATCCTGAAAACTTGACTGGAATACGTCTCTTGAGGACTGGAGCTCCCTACCCCTGGCCTACAGGATTTAGTGTAACCATACAGATATGTGTATTTGAAATGCAGTGTTATTCAAAGTACTTGGTCAAAGTACTGAAGTAAAAGTAAAAATACATCTATACATTAATACTTAAGTAAAAGTACAGTGAAAAATGCATTTTAAAAGTTTAAAAGCGGGGAGGTGGGGTGGAGGGGACATGGGGAGGAAGAGAGTTGCGAGGGTAAAGGCGGAGGGCACAGCAGAGGCACCGGGAGCGGGAAAACGGCCCGAGACCCAAGGGAAGCTGGCCCAGGTAAAGGCAGAGGTGGAGGACAAACACCGGGACCTACAGTGCTTATACGCAAATGCAAGAAGCCTCATGGCTAAGATGGGTGAACTGGAAGTCATGGCCAAGGGGGAGGACCTGGATATAATAGGAATTACAGAAACCTAGTGGACAGAGGAAAATCAATGGGATGTGGCGCTGCCAGGGTACAAGCTCTACAGGAAGGATAGGACCCACAAGAAGGGGGGAGGCATAGCGCTGTATATAAAGGACTATATCTACTCGATTGGGATCGATACGGCAACAAAGGCAGAGGAGCTGGAATCGCTATGGGTCAAATTGCCAGGAAAGAAGAGTGCAGACATAAAGCTGGGGCTGTATTATCGCCCGCCTGGTGCGTCAGAAACAATAGGACACGACTTGGAAGCAGAACTGAGACAGGAATGCAGGACTGGAAGTGTAACAGTGATGGGGGACTTCAACTACCCAGGGATAGACTGGAGTACGGGACACTCCAACTCCACGAGGGAAGCAAGATTCGTAGAAGCTGTGAGGGACTGCTTCATGGAGCAACTAGTCAAGGAACCGACGCGAGGGGGTGCTACTTTTGACCTCATCCTTAACGGATTAGGGGGGCCTGCAGGAGGGGTAGAAGTAGGAGGAACACTAGGCAACAGTGATCACAACATGATCAGATTCACATTAGAAAGGGGGTCACCCATAGTGGGAGGACCGCAACGACTGCGCTCAACTTCAGGAAAGGGAACTATGTTGCTATGAGGAAAATGGTGGGGAGGAAGCTCAGGAACGGCTTTAGGATGGAGACTGTAGGGAGCGCCTGGACCCTTCTCAGGGACACACTGCAGGAAGCGCAAAAACTGTACATCCCCAGTTTCAGGAAAGGCCGCAAGAACAAGCGGTCAAAAGACACGGTTTGGATGACACCTGAAGTAAAGAGGGCAATCAGTGACAAGAAAGTTTCCTTCCAGAAATGGAAGAGGGATCCAATGGAGGAAAATCACCAGGAGCACAGGAAATGCCAAAAGGAATGCCACCGAGAGGTTAGAAAAGCAAAAGGGAAATACGAGGAGGGGCTGGCCAGGGAGGCGAAAAACTTCAAGGCATTCTTCAGTTACGTAAAGGGGAAGCAACCAGTGAGAGAGGAGGTGGGGCCATTGGACGATGGGGATAGGAAGGGAGTGATTAAGGAGGATAAAGAGGTAGCTGAGAGGTTGAACACGTTCTTCTCGTCAGTCTTCACGAGCGAGGACACGTCCAATATACCACACTCAGAGGAGCTCATGAGTGGGGAGCAGGCCAAAAGATTGGGGCATATAGAGGTAAGTCGGGAGGATGTCCTCAAGCAGATTGACAGACTGAAAAGCGGCAAATCACCGGGACCGGACGGGATCCACCCAAGGGTTCTAAAGGAACTAAGTCAGGAAATAGCGGGCGCAATCCAGCATGTTTGCAACCTATCCTTGAAAACTGGAGAGGTACCAGAGGACTGGAAACTGGCGAATGTCACACCTATCTTTAAGAAGGGTTCGAGAGGTGACCCCGGGAACTACAGGCCGGTGAGCCTGACTTCAGTTATAGGGAAGATGGTGGAAGCAATGATCAAGGACAGCATTTGCGAGCACATCGAGAAAAATGGCCTACTGCAGACAAGCCAGCACGGATTCTGTAAGGGAAGGTCATGCCTGACAAACCTTCTGTACTTCTTTGAGGGAATAAGCAGTCAGGTGGACAAAGGGGAACCCATAGACATCATTTACCTCGATTTTCAAAAGGCCTTTGACAAGGTGTCACATGAAAGGCTGCTTAGGAAGCTGTGGAACCACGGGGTGGGCGGGGATGTACACAGATGGATCAAGCACTGGCTGTCAGGTAGACTACAGAGGGT
This sequence comes from Geotrypetes seraphini, assembly GCF_902459505.1. NCBI lineage: Eukaryota > Metazoa > Chordata > Amphibia > Gymnophiona > Dermophiidae > Geotrypetes > Geotrypetes seraphini. The sequence goes on along the minus strand of NC_047085.1, from coordinate 150,463,324 downwards.
CGGAGTAAAGGGCCAATATTCTGACTAGTGTGGAGTCACGAGCGGTGTGCCGCAGAGATCGGTGCTGGGGCCGCTACTCTTCAACATATTTATCAATGACCTGGAAACGGAGGCAAAGTGTGAGGTTATAAAATTTGCAGACGATACCAAACTCTGCGCCAGAGTTAGGACCAGGGAGGAGTGTGAGGAACTGCAAAGGGACCTCGATAAGCTGGAGGACTGGGCAAACAAATGGCAGATGCGCTTTAACGTAGATAAATGCAAGGTCATGCACATAGGGAAAAAGAACCCGTTGTTCGAGTATAAAATGGAGGGGAGATTGCTGGAAGACACCGGACTTGAGAGAGACTTGGGGGTGCTAGTGGATCCATCCATGAAACCATCCGCACAGTGTGCAGCAGCCTCGAAGAAAGCCAACAGGATGCTGGGCATCATCAAGAGCAGCATATCAACCAGGACGCGGGAAGTCATCATGCCGCTGTATCGAGCGATGGTACTCCCACATCTGGATACTGCGTTCAATATTGGTCGCCACACTTCAAGAAGGACATGGCAGTTCTTGAGAGTTCAAAGGAGGGCAACGAAACTGGTAAGAGGGCTGGAAAACTGCCCATATGCCAAGAGGCTGGATAAACTGGGGCTCTTCTCTCTGGAAAAGAGGAGGCTCAGGGGGGATATGATAGAGACCTTCAAAATACTTAGGGGCATAGAGAGGGTGGACAGGGACAGGTTCTTCAGACTAAAAGGGACGACAGGTACGAGGGGGCACTCAGAGAAACTGAAGGGAGATAGGTTCAAATCAAATGCAAGGAAGTTTTTCTTCACCCAAAGGGTCGTGGACAAATGGAATGCGCTCCCGGAGGAAGTGATCCGGCAGAGTACAGTACAGGGATTCAAACAGGGATTGGACAGATTCCTGAGGGAAAAGGGGATCGTGGGGTACTGAGGGAGGTGCTGGGGTGTTGCATAAGTATAGACAGATCACCAGGTCGTGCAGGTGCAAGGCCAGAGGGTTAGGACATTGATGGGAAGATAGGACTTCGATGAGAAACCTAGGGGGCAAGGGGGCCCCTTCTGGTGATTAAGGCAGGTCAAGACCTGTTGGGCCGCCGCGGGGGCGGACTGCTGGGCGGGATGGACCTCTGGTCTGACCCGGCAGAGGCACTGCTTATGTTCTTATGTTCTTAATATATTACTTTTGAATAAAAAGTAAAAGTGCCAGAACGATGAATGCAACTATTAACATTTTTATTCCAATAACTTTGTTGCTCTGCAGTTCAATCCACATTGCTTTAAGTAAAACTAATTTTTTTGCAAATGACTGTCACTCGGTGGCGTGATAAAGGAAGGGCAGTCCACCCCAGGCACTGTCTTGGTGAGGGCACAGGCACCTGTCCTCCTCTCCACCCTGCCCCCCCCCCCTCACTGTCACGTTGTAATGCTCCTGGCGTAAGCAGCAACCCCCAAGTTGCTGTCGCGCCAGGGTTGGGTCTTCCTATGATGTCACTTCCTGGATCTGCACCTTGGAAGTGACACCAGGGGAAGAGCCAATGTGGGCACGACAGTAGCTTGGGGTTGCTGCTCGCGCCAGGAACGTTACAGAGGTACAGGGAAAAGGAAGTGAGCTCGTGAGCAGCAGGAGGGGGAGGGGAAGGAGCGTGTGGAGGTAAGGGGAGGAGAAGAGGGCAGGGAAGGGGTGCCACTGGCCTGGGCACCTCTCACCCTCGTTATGCCACTGCTGTCACTTATGGCTATAAAGATGTTCAAATGCACTGGCACAAAGTGGATTATTCAGTTTGATTTAAATAAATCCCTTCAAATTAAGCTACCGTATTACTGAAGACTTCTGACTTGGTCTGCAGGTATTGATCAAGTGAATGTCTGAAACACTTGATTTTAATATAGCAAAGAGGGTGACGGGACAAAAGTGCACGAGACAATCGAGCGCCGACAATACAGAGCAGACAATCATGCGCAGGACATCAGCGCTGATGTCCTGCGCGCAATTGTCTGCTCTGTATCGTCGGCGCTTGATTGTCCTGCGCGTTTTTGACTATGAACCAGCAAAGAGTACTTTATCATCATTCCTTTGATTAGTAGTGCTAATTCATCACTTGTATCTTCATCCTCATCATCCTCATGCTATCCAATCACACAGAAAGCTTTCATAAAGTTGGAATCATTGTCTGTTTTAACAATGTTTTGTCTGATGGCAAACTCTCTGAATATCTTCAAGAACCAATGCAAGAACATCAAATGCGTGGGAATCCTTCAATCTTAAGAACAGACAAGCAGGCATTTTTTTTTCTAAAGACTCTACCAATCCAGTGGACAGTCACCCCAGTGTAATATTTTCCTTGCTGTAGCAGAGACATATGTCTGTTCACCAAGAATTGCTCAAACTATATGTAAGAACGCATTGAGAATACTGTTATGATAGCATAGGACCATTCATACCACATTAACACAGAACACTCATTAACATCACACCATCAATATGAGAAATTATAAAACAACGGAGAAAAATAAACCTCAAGTGTGAGAGGCCGGGACTACACAAGTACCCGAGTCTACTCACATCATCACTGGTTTATAAAAAAAACTCCGTGTACATTTAAATCAATACTTTTTCATTCACACTCAATGACTTCTTAAGAGTTTTCAAAGAATTTTTTCAAAAGTGTTTCAGAGTAATATATAAAGACATATTCATGGCATGAACCAGATCCCAAACTAATCATAAACAGCACGAGGGCTACAGCTCAACTAAACAGGTGTGTGCAATTGTTGAGGCATGGAAATTTGGAGCACAAGAATGAGAACAAGCAACCACTCATCTGAAAAAACGGAGTGTCCCAAACGATTCTCAGTCCTTTATCCCGACAGAAAAGTCCTTCTGTTTCGCCTAAAAGGCTACTTCAGGGGAGAAATCCAATGTCCAAAAAATCTCCTGCTTCTTCCAACGCCACAGATGTGCAGCTGGCTCCTCTCAAGATAGTACTGGCTTCTCACCAACAATTGCTACCAGCTTCATCTCTACTTCAAAGTGACCCAACTTAGCACTGTTGTGTTTAGCTGGAGACCAGTAACCAGTTCAACAAACGTAGGCAACTCCACTGTTCTTATAAGCTATAGTCACTGAACAGCACATGCGCATCTATTGTTTGCGTGCCAAGGTCTGTAATAGCAAAACATGTTCCCAGTTTTGCTGTTTCATTTGGTTTACTGAGGAATCATCATTTACATCTCGCTTCTGCTTTTACTTTTAATGTAATGTAATGTAATGTAATTTATTTCTTATATACCGCTACATCCGTTAGGTTCTAAGCGGTTTGAAGAAAATATACATTAAGATTATAAATGAGAAGTAAGAAGGTACTTAAAAAATTCCCTTACTGTCCCGAAGGCTCACAATCTAACTAAAGTACCTGGAAATTAATAAAGAAGAGAAAATAAAGATGGTTGAAAAAAGAAAAATTCTATGTGAATTTATAGGATGGAAATTAAACTGACAGTGAAGAACTGTATGAAAAATACATATGGAATGCAGTTAGAGAGGGTAGGTTACAATCTATTTATGGTATTTGTTTAATTGGAAGGTGTTAAGGTGGGTAATTTGGGGGAAGGTTATCTGAAGGTAGGTGAATCTTCTGGAGGTAAAAGAGGAGGGGTTAAGATATTTGGATGAATTTTTTGAAAAGCAGGGTTTTGATTTCTTTTCTGAATGTTTTGAAGTTTTAACTGCAAGCATCAGATGTAACCAGGTAAAAATAATGAAAATTGGCAAAATTATTATTTCAGTAAAAGTAACAAATGTTATCTTCTACTTTTTTACAAGTAAAAGTAACAAAACTTCTACTTAAGTACCGTAATTAGTTATATTTACTTAGGGGTTCTTTTATTAAGGCGCGCTAACTGATTTAGTGCACATTAACCGATTTAGTGCATGCTAACCGATTTAGCATGTACTAAAGAGTAACACATGCTAAATGCTGTGGCATCCATTATATTCTATGGGCGCCTTAACATTTAGCACGTGCTAAATCGGTTAGCGTGCTTTAATAAAAGGACCCCTTAGTTATTATACAACACAAAATTTGTGTCTTACGGCAATTGCCCTGTCTGGTTTCCTGTTCTGGATAAACAATTTAGCTTATTGCAAATATGTGATCTCAGGAGGGATAAACTGAAGGGTTGTAATTTAATCTAACCCACCGCTCTGCAGCCACAAAGAGGAATGCACATCATCAGCCTACATATTCTCGACCCTTAGGAACTTAAGCACTTTTGCAAATTCCTATACAAAACGCTGTCAGATAAATCACTTCAGGCACTCAGGGGTTAAAACATAGCTTTTTTTTATAATGCATTATTTTAATTAGGCAGAAAATATAGATCGGACATTCTGCAACATGGTGCTAGGAATGAACGAGAATACAAATAGCCCAGTGCAATAACAAAACACAATTTAGACATGCACATCAGACTCTGGAACTGTCCTGCAATCATTCCACTAACAGCAATAAAAAGACCAAAACACCTCCATCTCAAATTCAGCCGACTCCATTTTAGTAGGTCTCAGAAATTCACCCTCTTAGCAAAAGAAAATAATAATAATTAAAGGGTTATTTCTACCTGCACAGCCCCAATTTAGACAGAGAGCCAGATTCTGCAAAAGGCACCTACATCAATGGCTGCCTACAAAAATGCCGCCAATTGCATATCAGTTACACTATGGCGCCATTAGACATAGGTGCCGGTTTGAAAGCCCACATTCCCAGCACCTATGTTTGATGAGAATCAAATCTACAGAAGTGCCTAGCAGCACCTAAGGTCATTTCCAGCATAAACCACATCTGCTTTGACCTTAGCCGCCATTAGATACCTCTGTAGACATGATTATGGTGTTCTTTTTTGTAGGCGCCTATGGTGGTGTAGTGAGGGAGGTGAGGTGGTGGTGCCTGGGGTTGCCGAGCTGTGCACTCCCCACTATTACCCGCCACACTACATGCCTCCTGTGTATCTCTTGAAATATTCACTGGTGCAAGCACCATCTTTCACCTGCTGCTTGTTACGGCCTCAGTTCCCTTCTGACATCACGTCCTGGTCCCGCGACTAGGAAGTAACAGGAGCCGAGGCCGGCACGAGCAGCATTTCTGGCAAACACAAAGATGTGTGTGGGGGGTGGGGGTGGGACGGAGAGGAGGAGAGGCACTGGCACCCCCACTAAGACAAGGTAGGTACTCTTACTACGCCACTGGGTGCCTACATTTTTTGAAAATGAAATTTTAATTGGTTTTAAACGATGCGGTCAATTATCACGCCAATTAACACCAATTAAATGATTAAGATAGGCGGTGGTAGGAAATCTACCACTGTCTAACTTACGGCGCCATTTAGAGAATTTGGGCCAGAATGTAGAAAATGAAATTGAAAGACATTCAGGAAGTATTTCATGAAAGAATCTGCCAACATAGAATCTTTTTAAAAATGCATGCAGAAATGCACATGTATGCAGTTGTTACGTGTGGCAGCATCAACCATTTTACTTATGCCATCATCTAAAATATCAAAGAGGTGACTAGGCATCATACACATCTAACCCCCTCTTTTACTAAGGTGTGCTAACCGATTAGCGCGTGCTAAACTAACGCATCCATAGACTAACATGCACGTGTTAGCATTTGCTAATTCAATTATCACACGCTAATCGGTTAGCTCACCTTAGTAAAAGAGGGCCTAAGTATTGGCACTTACATCTGTAAGTTAGTACTTTAGAAACTAGATATATACATGCCCCACATGGAACTTTTTGAAATCTATACATTTTCATGTTTTCCCAATTAAGTATAGAGACTACAATTATTCAGCGGAATCAGTGTTAAGAACAACAAAACAAAAAAAAAAATCACTAGGATTAAGGGCAACATCTTCCTTATTCCCTCCTGAAGAGTGCTGCCCAAAATGAACACTTCTACAAAACCTACAATTCCTGTTCATCATGGTGACAATAGACATACATTCCCATTCAGAAATGTGGAATATATGTGTAGTTTTTTTGATCCCACCCTGGTCCCTCCCAAACCCTGTTCCCTTATCATATGCACATATTACAGATTTATATATGGAAATCCTTGCTTTCTGACACTAATGGTTGCCTACCTATATAAATCTGTTTTTATCTTTTTTTCTGTTTTATTTGTAGTAATGCACCACTGAACTACTGTAAAGTTAATATACTAAGTCAGCATAATGACTGAATTCCAAATGATTAAAAAGCCCGATTCAAGAACATCAGACATCCTGGTAAAAGAGGAAAACTCAGAATGGCACTGATTTTAGATGAATCAGTTTCAAGTAATTATTCTATGAATCAGGTATAGAGGGAGAAGATCCTCAAACATCAGGAAATGCAGTCAGAGACAAAGAAAATGTGTCAGGAAGAGGCAGAAATGTTTCCCACTGCATTGGGCATCACAGGCCTGATTAAACAGAATTTTGAAGCCAGTGGCATAGTAAGGAGAAGGGTCCGGGCCATCCCGGGTGCCATCTATGTAAGGGGGTACCAGCACCTCCACCTCTCCTCCTCCCCCTTAAAAGTTTGCTGGTGCAAGCAGCATCTTCCACTTGCTGCTTTCATCAGCTTCAGCTCCCTTCTGATGTCACTTCCTGGTTGTGGGACCAGGACATGACAACAGAAGGGTGATGAGGCCAGCATGAGCAACAGGTGGAAGATGCTGCTTGTGCCGGCGAACATTTCAAGAGGAATGTGGGGATGGAGGGGTGCTCAAGCCATAAGGAAGAGTGGCGGACATGTGGCACAGCAGGGAAGAGTGGGGGGAGGGGGCACATGGCAGGGAAGAGTGGGGGCATATGGCATGGTTGCCAGGTGCCAATGCCCCAAATGCCAATCTCCCTCGCTATGCCACTGTTTCAAGCATCACAAAAAATATATCCAACAGAGTCTGCAATAAACAAAAAGCAAGCAAAAACCAAAACCAAAACTGCAGACCATGTACAAGATGCAGGCACTGTTTATTACAATATTAATGCAGTATGGTAAATATACCACCTTAATACCAACCAAGGGACCCAACACGGTCCGTGTTTCGGACAACATCTTCCTCAGGGGTCCGTGGTGGATAAGATATATATCAGACTGCAATAAGCAAATCAAACAAGTGCCATACCGCCTCCAAAGCTAAGTGCAGGACTACGTCGCTATCCACCATGGACCCCTGAGGAAGTTGTTGTCCGAAACATGGACCGTGTTGGGTCCCTTGGTTGGTATTAAGGTGGTATATTTACCATACTGCATTAATATTGTAATAAACAGTGCCTGCATCTTGTACATGGTCTACTGTTTCAAGCATACCTTGACTGGTTGCCTATACAGTACGTACCACATCTTATGAACTCCAGGAAAAAATCTCTCTTTGGCACAATGCAAGTAGTACATTGAGTCTTAGCAGTAAATTTGAGAGACTGAGATCATACTCCACATGCTCTGATTTAGGAGTGAGGTTCATCACTGTCATGGCATGCTCAAAAGCAATGGCATAGCCAAAATACTTATGTTACTCAGCCAGTAATGGATGTACACATCAGAGTAAGTAGCTTTATAAAAAAATACAGTGGAGTAAAAAGCCTCCAACTTACCAGGCGGCAATCTCATAAATTATGAGTATAATAAGCTGCCTTAAATGGTTCATAGTCTTAAGCGCGCGAGACAGATGCGCACCGACAAACGAGCGCCGACAGTTTAGCGCAGGGCTTCATCACGCCAAAGAAAAACCTTCTTTTAAAGGGCTCCGACGGGGTGCGTGGGGGGGAACCCCCCACTTTACTTAATAGTGATCGCACTGGCATTGGGGGGGTTGTAACCCCACATTATACTGTAAACTCAACTTTTTCCTCTATTTTTTAGGGAAAAAGTTAAGTTTTCAGTATAATGTGGGGGTTACACCCCCCCCCAACGCCAGCACGATCCCTATTAAGTAGAGTGGGGGGGGTTCCTCCCCCCCACACCCCCGTCAGAGCCCTTTAAAAGAAGGTTTTTCTTCAGCGCGATGAAGTCCTGCGCTGAATTGTCGGCGCTCGTTTGTCAGCGCGCGTCTGTCTCGTGTGCTTAAGACCCATCACCGCCTTAAATTCTATCATGGGCATAAAATAACTCCACTGGCTATGCAATTAGGACTGTTACTGGCATAGAATATTTTGTGTGATGCACAAACCATTTAGAGATGCTGCCTCACAGCAGCTTGTTATATTTCCAAGTCATCAAGTTTCTCTGTTTTATATTTTTGTTTTATTCATAATTGCATTTGATAAAGAGACCCAAGCAGGAGTAAATGTAATACAAGACCAGCAGGAGTTCTGGAGACAGTACTAATAGCCCCTGAAGTAGGGGCTTTCATTCATTGCACATAACAATATCTAGGGAACAATTCTACAACTAGGTGCTTGTAGATAGATACCCAGAGGGCACTTGGTAGGAGCCTTCTCTAGAAAGGAAAATAAGTACCTACAGTATTTACCTTTACAGAATATTAGCATAAGCAGTTATTGACACCAGGGCTGGAAATGGGGGGGTGGGGGGGAGGCAAACAGGACAGCTATCCTGGGTTCCACAGCTCCAGGGGGTCTCCTGTGGGTTAGGATGTTATTACCTTCTCCCCACCCTGTGCAAACCCCCCTCACCTTTTAAAATGCAAAGGGGTCAATTCTCTGGCACTGCTCACAGCATCCTCTGCTGCTGTCCACCCAATTGGAAACAGGAAATTGTTTCAAAGGGGGCGGACCATGGCAGAGGAAGCAATGAGCAGCACTAGGGAGTTTTAAAGGGTGGGAGGGGGAGCCAGAATGGGGTGGGGAGAAAGGAAGGACATCCTGGTCCAAGGGGGCCCCATGGAGCAACTGATTTTTAAAAGAAGGGAACGATGCTGAATAGGAGGGCATGGGATGGACCTGGGGTGACAGAAGGGAGGGAAGGAAGGAAAAGAAAGGGAGAGATGCTGAAGGGATGGCGTTTGGTGGGTGGGAAAATTGGGAGAAAGGCAGGGAAGAGAAGATTTGAGGGCCCCCTCCTTAATTTCTGCCCTGAGCCCTAGCATGTCTAACACCAGCTCTGATTAACACGCCTAACATATCAGTGAAATCAGTTAGCTTAGCAGGGTTTAAAAAAGGTTTAGATAGTTTCCTAAAAGAGAACTTCATAGGCCATTATTGAGATAGCTTGGGGAAATTCACTGCTTATTCCTAGGACAAGCAGCATAAATATTTGTTTTACTACTTGGGATCTAGCCAGGTACTTGGGACCTTGGTTGGTCACTCTTGGAAACAAGATATTGGGCTTGATGAACCTTCAGTCTATCCCAATATGGCAATTCTTTTTTTTTATTTCAATAATTTTATTGAATATTATAAATAATATACAAAAAGCAGTTCAAGTACATAAAGATTGAATAAAAAAAATAGTGATGTATAAACAAGAGAAACCATAATTGCATTCATTTGCATATAACAGACAATATGGCAATTCTAATGTTCTTATGTTGCTTGTACATATGTCAGCCATAGAGCTAGTGTAATTGGCAGGGACACGTAACTCAGTATTCTGTAAATTACACCTGTGAGTAGGAGTCCTGTGTCCCATTTAAGCTCTGCTCCTATAGATGCTATGTAATTTCAGCAGGTATTTACAGAATAGCACTTAGGTGCTGTACTAGATTTACTAAATGAAATGAATGAGACGATGAATATCTGTTAAAGTGAAGATGAAATATTCACTATGAAATATTGAGGTATATCAGAAGATATTTATCAACTTCTTTCATATATAAACAAATGAGGATACCTATACTGATGAATAAATGTAAAGAACCTCATTTAAATTGGATTTGAAAATCAAATTTGCCATTAAAATATATATACATGATTCTCAATGGCAACTATTAACACTAATGAGTACTAGATTTACATGCATAATGTGCAGGTAAATGTGAGCACATAATGTACATAAATAAACAGAGTGCCTCATTAGGGGATAATTTTATATGGCGGGTGCCAATTTTGAGGCACCAATAATGTTAGTAGATGACCAGAATACCTGCTTATATGAACTTACATGTTCACATACATGTGTAAATGCCAGACTTCTGGCTTTGTGCTGTTCTATGGAATGGTAGCTAAATATGATGGCATGTAACTTGAAGGGGGTGGAGCTGGAAGAGTGGGTAGAATCTGGCAAGATCATTACATTACATTACATTAGGGATTTCTATTCCGCCTGTGCCTTGCGGTTCTAGGCAGATTACAATATAGAAAATAACTGGGACATTCCAGTAAAGTTACATTTCAGGGTAAGAGTAAGTTACAGGAACAGTAATGAGTTATGATACTACAATTTCACAGAAGATAATACTTATTATAGAAGATGATACATATAACAGAAGATAATGCATAAGTTACACCTTTTTTTTTAGCATTTTGCCTAAGAAAGGAGCGCTACGGCTTTAAAATAGTGAACCCTTGAAAAAGCCAGTAAAGCCGACGAAATGGGTCCCATTGGGCCATTGAAGTCTGCATTTTTAAAGATATGTGATTTATGTCCTTTGCTTTGTTTGGGATAAGTAAACACTAGAAGTGGAAATGTATATAAAGAATTTTAAGAAGAATACAAAATAAAGAAGTCTCAGGCTAGCAAAGGAGTTTAGATTAAGGTGGGGGAGGATTAGAGGATCAATGAATGAAACTTGGAACCTGTAAACCTTGGTTAAAGGTTTATTTATCAAATTCACAAGTGGGTTTCTGAGATCCTTATTCTCCCTTTATCTACACTCCTTTTTTGTATAGTGAGATTTTTTTTGTGTACTGTTGGGCTGATGTAAATATCCACAGGATTCACTCATCTGTATTACTCAGGTACACCAGTTCAATTCCCTGTTACCCTCACCTTCATGCAAGGCTTTCCTTTGACTGATAGCATCCTGTTTCTTGCTTTTATTACTGCTTTGATTTGCAGTAAAAGGCAGTAAATAAAATCCCTACCAGTATTTTTCTCTTCATAAGACACACTTTTTTTCCAACCAAAATTGGGTGGAAATTTTGGTGCTTCTTATGAAGCGAAGGTAACTTTTTTAAAACACCCCCACCCACCCCGTTGTACCTTTTCAAAATGTCCCACTCGTTGGGGGTATGCGGGCTGACTGCCGTCCGCCTGCCTGCCACCACTGCTCCCTGCTGGCCACCATTGCGCTGCAACTCCAGGAAGGGAAGGGAAGGGCCAGTGGACTTTGTTCTTTGACCTCCCTCCCTCCCATGTCTCGAGTTCGTGCCTCCTCCCCTCACTGCCTTCCAAGCCTTTGTCCTTCCTGCCACGCTGGACACTGTCTTCCTCCCTTCCTGCCACGCTGAAGCCTGCCTACCCTTCGCTGATTCCTCCTCCTCTGGCCCGGGTCCGCCACCGCCGCTGCGCTGCAGCTAAAAGAAGGGAACTGCCAGCGTGCAGTGATTGCACGTCGTCAGCCCACAAGCCTTCTCCCGACATCAGAACTCATGTCAGTTCTGACATTGGGAGAAGGCTTGTGGGCCGGCGACATGCAATCACTGCACGCTAGCCCTTCCTTTCCCTTCTTTGAGTTTCGGTGCAATGGCAGCAGCGGACCCAGGCCAGAGGAGGAGGAATCGGAGGAGGGTAGGCAGTTTTCAGCAGCGTGGCAGGGAGGGAGGAAGGCAGTGTCCAGCGTGGCAGGAAGGACAAAGGCTTGGAAGGCAGTGAGGGGGAGGAGGCACGAACTCGAGACATGGGAGGGAGGTAGGTCAAAGAACAAAGTCTGGAAGGCAGTGAGTGGGAGGGGGCATGAACTTGGGACAAAGGAGGGAGGAAATAGAAAGGGACAATTGTTGGGCCTGAGTGAAGAAAGAAAGGAAGAAAGGAGATTTGTGAAATCACCAGACAACAAAGAAAAATGATTTTATTTTCAATTTAGTGATCAAAATGTATCAGTTTCGATAATTTATATCTGCTGTGTGTATTGTGTGTATATGAAAAATGAAAGGAACAGCCTGGCAGGGAAGGGGAGACAGGGTGCAGAACCTGGCAGGGAGTGGGTGGGTGGCAGGGGGTTGGGTGCAGAGCCTGGTATATATTAGTACACAATTTGGTTCAGAACGGTTTTTTTCTGGTTTTCCTACTCTAAATCTAGTGTGCGTCTTATAGTCCGGTGCATCTTATGCCGCGAAAAAAAACGGTAATAAACAATAATGGATCCTCCAGAATTTTTTTATTCACATTGTTATGGGTAGGTAAACTGTGTGCTCCTGGCAGCTGCATCATTAGATGGTAGTTTTCATCAGAAACAGTAATTCAAGTCCTTCAAAAATGCCCTTCGTGTCTCCTAGAAAAAAAAAATGCCACTGGTAGTCTGTGGCCCACAACCAACCCCCAGACTACCATTGGCACAGGCCTTACAAGGGGGAATATGAAAGATCTCCAGGTGCCTAGCTGCTGATACTTTTGTGCCCTTACATGGTTTTTCCTTCCACAATAGTGTCTGCCATACTGAAAAAAACAAAAACAAAAAAACCCCACGTCAGACTCATAATGGGACTTGTTTACCTTTTTTATTCTGGAATGACAGTACAAAGGTGACTGCTAGAAATAGCTACAAGTATCATATATCACTGGAGCTGTTCAAGGTGTCACAAGTCTGGCATATTTGACATACTGTGCCTTTCACCTCTGTCATACTTGAGTTGTTGAGAGGCACCTTCTTGGTAAAAATATGTAGTTGTTAATGTGCATTCATTCCTTTAAGATGCTTAAAATTTTAGTGCATAAATTAAAATGTGTACAATTGATTTGCATGCATTAGAGGCCCAAGCAGGAGTAAATGTAATACAAGACCAGCAGGAGATCTGGAGAGAGTACTACCGTATTTTCACGCATATAACGCGCGCGTTATACACGATTTTACAAACTGAGTATAACCATGCGCGTTATATGCGTGAGCACGTTGTACAAATTTTTTTTTACATAGTTCCCCCCCCCCAGCGTCCGATTCATCACCCCGAAGGACCACTCGCACCCCCACCCTGAAGGACCACTCGCACCTCCACCCGAAGGACAGCTCGCAACCCCCCAACCTCCCCCCCCGCATGGAGAAGCTGCCTACCGTTGTTTCCCGATGCCAGTGAGCCCTGCTGCTTCCTCTGCCGGCGGTCCCTCCCTTTCTCTGATGTTAGACAAAGGGCGGAACCGCAGCAGAGGAAGCAGCGTAGCGCAGGGCTCAGAGAAGGGACGGGACCGCCAGCAGAGGAAGCAGCAGGGCTCACTGGCATCGGGAAACAACGGTAGGCAGCTTCTCCATGCGGGGGGGGGAGGCTGGGGGGTTGCGAGAGGTCCTTCAGGGTGGGGGTGCGAGCGGTCCTTCTGGGTAATGAATCGGACGTCGGGGGGGGATCAGGCTTTCAGGGTGGGGACAGGACTTCAAGTGGGGACAGGACTTCAAGGGGGGACAAGACTTCAAGGGGGGACAAGACTTCAAGGGGCAGGGCTGGAAAGTGAGAGTCGGGACAAGAGGAGACTCAGGGCAGGGCTGGAAAGTGAGAGTCGGGACCAGAGGAGACTCGGGGCAGGGCTGGAAAGTGAGAGTCGGGACCAGAGGAGATTCGGAGCAGGGCTGGAAAGTGAGAGTCAGGACCAGAGGAGATTCGGAGCAGGGCTGGAAAGGAGAGTCGGGGCGGCGACGGGAGAGTCGGGGCGGCAAGCAGCATGCGCGGTATACACGTGTGCGCGCTATATAAAATTTTTTACATATATTTCGGTTTCCCGCACGCTATACCCGTGTGCGCGTTTTACATGGGTGCGCATAATATGCGTGAAAATACGGTAATAGCCCCTGAAGTAGGGGCTCTCATTCATTGCACAAAATAATACATAGGGAACAATTTTACAACTGGTCGGCATGGGAGGTGGATATAGACGTGAGGCAGAAGGAAACTGTGACTCATTGTCAACGGGAGAGTGAGTTTTTGTCACCCTATGATGTCATCATCTGGCGCCATTTATATCAGTTTCTCCCGCCGTCCTCACCCTTACAGACGGCATCTTTCAACTTTGGAATCAGATATCACCAGAGATTTCTAGGAGTCTGTTTCATATCCACGTTTTGTTTTTAACTATCGAATCCTTATCATTTTAGGACCCCTGAAGAAGACGGTTCAGTTGAAACACAGAGCGGGTTGGCTCCCTATCTTTCAGCATATATGTGGATATAATTGGTGTGGTACTTTCCGTTGTTGGAATAAAATTCTTTATCACGAACATCATTTCTGCAGTTTTTCTTTGCTTTTAAAACATTTAAGTGCATGTTAACAAATATGTGAAATGAACAGAAAAAAAATGCCTGAAAATAATAAAGAAAATCCAAAATTGTCTGAAAACAAACTACCCCCCCCCCTTTTACAAAGCCATGCGGCAAAAGCCCCAAAGCCCTTTAAATCCCTATGGGGCAGTGCCACAGCAGCCCATGGCATCAGGCTTTGTAAAAGAGGGAGTAAGTATATTGTAGGGGTGGCTCCTTCCTCACACACCTGAAGGTTAGCCCTCTCACTGACGTCATAAAGCCTGAACAATCTTTCCAGCATGAACCACTGTCTGCAAGAAATCTTTCCAGCATGAACCATGCAAGAAAAGAAAAAGAAGAAATCATCTTTGCTGCTTGCCAGATGCATTCTGGGTATGTTCACCAGAACTATGTGTTTCTCTAGTCAAGGACATCCGACTATGCTCAGCCCGTATTTCTATGCTGTTCTTATCTAAGAAGGTGCCTCTTCCAAGGCCTGTATGAGACTTTACACAGAAAGGCTATTCATCCAAGTTCTGTTTCTGGATTGGTTCTGAGAGGTCATCTGATGAGAACTAAGGAGAAGGTGTCTAGTTAATTACTAGTCTGTGCTAGGGTGTAAAGAAGCTTGGATCTTAGCATAGGTTTCTCTGCACACCTTCTATAATAATTAAGACCTGATAAGTTACCTCTTGAGATTAGCTCTCTTCCAGGGAGTGAAGAAACAGGACTTTTATCCAGACTTGGTGTTCATATCACTTAAGGAACTATTGCTGACGAACTTTTACAGCTTACTTCAGTAAATAACGGACTCTTGCTGACCGGAAGAAATTCTACATCGTGCCACGCCGAGAAAGGACTGATTCTATTTCCCTGAGGCTTGACCTGCAGGATGGTGAGCTAGGAATCATATTTTCTTATCAGCTGGGCTAGTTAGATCTCTAATTGGTTACAGGAAAGGAGTTGTTAATTAATCTGGGTGATAAACTGTAATAGATTGCTGCTAATCAGGACTTATTTTATAAGGAATAATTTAATGCGTAAGAACTAGTATTATTTACTCATCTACTTAGCAAGTATTGTGTGATAATTATGTACTGAGTTTTATACATGTATTCGGATATTTTGTGAACAATAACTAGTTATTATTTACTGCTGGCTTGTGAATTATATTTTTCTATTTCTATAATAAAATATTTCATATAGCCCTGGTCTCTATTTTTGTATAAGTAGGAAAAGATAATGAACCCTGGCTAAGGAGTTTATGGTTACCCTAGCAACTAAGATACACATGACTTGTTTATGTTGTGCTAATTAGTTACCCATAAATCTACCTACAATATACTTTGGACCTGATTCTATAAATGACATCTAACTCGGTAGGTGCCGTTGAAAACCGCACCTACCACATGTTATTAAAAGTTAGGTGCCGTTTGTAGAATCGCGCTTAGCGGCGCCTAACTCAACAGGCACCAGTAGGCATCATAATTTTAGTCCACCTAAGGCACACCTAGTCCACACCTAAAATCCACCCGTAACCATGTCTACTTTTCGAGTAAGTGCGGGTAGGCGCCTCTGTTTAGACGCCTACCAGAAAATTAAACTTTTTTAAAATAATTTTTAATTGTTCTTTAATGGCGCTGTTTAATTAACAATGTCAATTGAATCAATTGAAAAAAATTGTTAGGCCCCTACGCTGGTAGGCGTCCTGATCTAGGTGCACACTGGTAGGCGCCTCTATGCATATCGCTGTGTGTTGGCTTCATTCACTTTGTCTTCATATTTCCTTGTGTAGAAAATATTAGTATCTTAGAAAGAAATCCAGCAATTCCTAGTGGCAGAAGCAGTGCCAGAGCTGAGCTGTGGTTCACAGGTTATTCACCCATCTTGCATAAGTACCAAAGGTGGCCTTAAACAACAGTAGCAGAAAAAAAATTGTGTCTTTAAAAGAGATGTTCTGACACTTTTGGCACAAACACCAAGGATCAGAAATACTGTATTTAAAGTACTTATGATAATTCTGAGCCTTATTGGATTGACAGACACCTGTTTTGCAGTCTGACTGTAAATGTATGTAGGTGTATTGCCATATTTAACTAGGTAAATTCACTAGAAAAGGCGGTGCTACTTGGAATGGCCAGTGGTAAAAGGAAGCAGGGGAGACCAAAAGCCCGTTGGCTGGATCCATCAAGAATGGCACGGGAATGAGAATCAAGCAATTGAAAGAAGCTGTGGAAAGCAGGGAAGCATGGCGAGGTCTGGGCCAGTGTCGGGGACAGAAGTTCAGAAAAGGTTTCAGGTTGGCAACAAAATGGTTCAGATCAGTGAGCTGGAATTTTCTGTTAGAAAAAAAAATCACTGTCTGGCTTTTGGTGTCAGATGATGCATCTGATAAACACCCATCTTTTTTTATTATCCTACTTGTCCCTCTGCCTTTCGGAAATAAACTCAACACCCAAAATTAAATCCCTGCTTTACATACAAGTCTGAGAATATCCAAGTGTCCATATGCTGCCATTGTTGGACATTGAGGAAACATGACATTGCCTTGAATAATGTTTGCTGTACCTAAGAAAGAAGACCTCTGGGAATCCATACTCTGACAACAGGTTGACTTTCTGCTTCTAATGTCATTGTTAACTTTTATATTTTCACCAAAAGGTTCCTCAAATTATGCTTTGGCCTGTATGAATTTATTTGAATTGGCAGTCTGAGCTTCCTCTTTCTCTATAGTTCCCCTTTCTAATGTTAATATTTTTATATTAGATATTTTCACTTATTTCCTCCTGCAAGGATACTGAGGGCTCCTTTTACAAAGGTGCGTTAGGGCCATAACACGCGGAATAGCACGCGCTAAAATGCCGTGCGCTCTAGCCGCTACCGCCTCCTTTTAAGCAGGCGGTAATTTTTTGGCCAGTGCACGCTAATCATGTGCGTGTGCTAAAAACGCTAGCGCACCTTAGTAAAAGGAGCCCTGAGTTTGAGTATTCAATGTTCATACATACAGAATGACTCATAAAAAATTTGCTTTTTGAGTATGAGTTTTTGCTTGGTTTAAAAATTAATGCTGAGTTTTACTAAATCCCAGCAAAATTTCTTGCCGTGGTCTGGCGAGGTAAATGCTCCAGTACTCATAAGAACTGAATGAGTATCGGAGCATAAGAACATAAGAATTGTCGCTGCTGGGTCAGACCAGTGGTCCATCGTGCTCAGCAGTCCGCTCCCGCGGAGGCCCCCAGGTCAAAGACCAGAGCCCTAACTGAGATCAATCTTGCTGGTCTGCAGTAAGAAACTTTTCCGCGGTTTAGTGAAAGGAACCCTAAAGGTCTTGCCCTAAAGCTTGATGTGCACACTAAAACCATTTAAAGGAGAATTTGATAACTTAGGCACTTACATTTATACATGTATTACAAGCAGAAATGTTTAGAATACTAGCATTTATTAGCATATGTGTGTACTTACACATGTAAATGCTAGTATGATGCCTAAGAAATGTCCTGCAAATACCCGTGAAATATACATAACATGTACTGCAAGGGGGCATTCATAAAGGAAGAGCATAGGCCAGTGGTCTTCACTAATTTTCAAGTGAGAGCCATTTTGTGTCCAAAAGGGCTAAAGGAGAGTCGACAAATGTCTTCCTACTTAAGGCCATAACACCAATAAAGCTTCACGACATTCATTCCTACCAGAACACCTGGCCTTGGTCACATGTGTAGAACCCAGATAAACCTTCTGCAAATACAGGACCACAATCTAAAAGTCTGAAATCCATGATGCCTGACTCTGCATGCAGAACAACACCAGAGAAATAGAAAGAAATGCATTTCTTCCTGAACAGTTCAAAATATAGGCAGCAGGTGTAAATTCTCAAAACTGACATATTTCAATCACTAAATTGAAAATAAAATTTTTCCTACCTTAGTTGTCTGGTGATTTTATTTTTCTAATAATATTTTCCCAATCTCTGTTTCGAGGGCCTTCTTATCCATTTGCTGTTTTTCTTTCCTTTCACTTTCTGCCCTACATCCATTTTTGGCATTAACTTTTAACATTCAGCTTTCTTCCATTTCTCTGCTTCCTTCTCAAATCTATCTATTTTTCCATTTCTTCCCTTCCCTTCCCATCTCTCCATGTGCACAATCTCCTCCCTCTCTCTACCCTTCTCCTCCATCCATGTGTGCCATGTCCTTTCTCTCTTTTTTCTCCCTATTCCCATCCATCCATAAACAGCATTTCTTTTATTTCTTTTCCTTTCCCCGCCCATCCCATCCCTGTGCGCCATCTCCTCCCTCTCTTTCTTTCTCCTTCCCCACCCCTCTCACTCATGTGTACCATCTCCTCCCCCTCTCTCCCATTTACCTCCATTCCTGTGTACCATCTCCTCTCTCTCTCTCACTTTCCCTTTTCCATGACCTGACATGTCTTTACCCTTTTCCCCTCCTATGGTCTGGGATCTTTTTCCTCTCCTTCCCACAGTTTGGCATGTCTCTCCCCTCCTTCAATTCTTTCCTTCTCCCTCTGTGGTCTGGCATCTCTCTTTGTTTCTCTTCCCCCTCCCCTACCTTTGTCTGGAATCTCTCACTCCTCCTTCCATTGTCTGACATCTCTTTCCTTTCCCTCTTCCCATCCAGTTGTCTGATATCTCCCTCCTTCCCTTCCCTCCCCTTTCTGTGGTCTGGTAGTTCTCTTCACTCCCTCCCTTGTCTGGCATTTCTCTCTCTTTTTCTCCACTCTCCCCTACCCGTGGTGTGGAAACTTTATTCTTCCCCCTTCCCTTCCCCTGGAGGTCTGGTATCTTTCTTTCCCTTCCCTCCCCATCCTTGCAGTCCAGCATATCTCTATTACCCTCCCTTTATTTCTCTCCCCTCTTTCCCTTGCATCTCCTTATCTGTTACTTCTCTCTTCTTCCCTCCCCCCTCCCTTGATCTGGCATCTCTGTCTTCCCCTTCCCTTTCATGTACTCTGTCATTTTGAGGGAGGAGCAATTGGAAATTGATTTTATGCCAAGAATAAAAGTGTTGGTTTTTTTCAGGTTAAAAAAAATCATACATGCAGAATGTTGCAATTACATGACACTAGTTTTCTGATCTTGTTTCCCCAATTTGGACTAATGCTTCTTTCAGAAGAAATAGACCAATAAAGGGGCGAGAGTGGTTATGATTTGCTAGGAAGGACCAGTTCTGATTGGTTGATTTTACCATAGAGACACCTTTTCTGGCCTTTAAATGTCTGGACACCATTTTCCTAGGAATGAGTGGTAGATATTAAAAGGGGAAGTTATCAACATGGTCTACCTTTAAGCTCATTGGTTACCAGTCTCCCATCGAACTACATATAAAAATACTTTTGCTCGTTTTCAACATTAAACTCACCTGCTCTCTGGTTTTTCTCAACAAACATCTTATTCCCTATACTTCATCTAATGACCGTTCCCCCGATTAAAGAGCTGAGGGAGAAGGAGCGATGACTAGTGAGTTCTGAGTGCTGGTCATGGAGGCATTCGATGGTCTAGTTTGTTTTATTTGGTTTAATGATTACATTATATTACATTAGTGATTTCTATTCCGCCATTACCTTGCGGTTCAAGGCGGATTACATTCAAACTAAAAACAAGAATTACATTCAAAATTTGAAAGAATAGAATAAGCGATGATATAAAATTTTTAAGGTAATAAAATAAAAAAAAAGTTGGGTAAAGAGTTATCAACTGGAAGTAGAAGTCTTTAGGAGATAAGAATGGGGTGAATTATGTGGTTTTAGATAACATTAGGTAAATAGAAGAATATTAGAGAGTACTAAGGGTATAGAGAGTGTTGGATGTTGGGTTGAGATTAGTCGTGCTGGATAGGTTTTATGTGTTTTTTGAAAAGTATGGTTTTAGTATCTCTCTTGAAGGTGTTGTAGTTTGTAGTTGAAGATAACAGGGTGGTGATTTGTCTGTCCAGTTTAGCTGCTTTGGAGGCTATTAGGTTGTCATAAAGTTTTTTTCGTTTGACATTGATGTCTGTAATTGAGGCATCTTGTATGACTTATGGAATTTTATATTTTGATGTATGTGTGGGTTTGGCCAGTTTTGGCCTTAAATTAAATTATATTTGTCACTGATGCGACGTGTATGTTATATGTAAGTATGCAATTTGTTATAGTGTGTCCTTGAAGTGTTTTGTACGACAAATATAATTTTTTTAATTTGTATGTTAATATGTAACTCGCCCTGGATAAGGGCAGGTGAGAAATAAACAAACAAACTCTTTTACACCAGAAATACCATTTCCTCCGCCATAGCCCATGCCCTCTGGATTGCCATGCCATCACATCTCCGTCACAAAAATTCTCTTGACAAATTCAAAATCAAGACGCTTACCAAAACACCAGATAAGATTCTCCAACCACATCATATCAGCCATGAAAACCGCTTTCACGAAGCAACCCCCCTTTCCTCTCTGTTTCTCCCCTTCCCCTCGTACCCCCTTTAATTTTATTTTTTGATGTAATTTCAAATTTTCCCCTCCCCAAACACCCTTCATATCTACAGTATTTGTGCCAATCTCTGTCATAGTCATGTTCCCTCCCCCCCCCCATTTTAATTTTCTTATTTTAAATTTTCTTATTTATATTTTTAATATTGTAAACCGACCAGATACATGTTGATGGTCGGTATATCAATTTATAAATAAACTTGGAAACTTAGGTCTTTGCATGAAATTGGACCAGTGCTAAAATAGCATGAATTAGCAGTAAAATAATATATCTTAACACCACGTGCTCACATTGATAATCTATGGCCCTGAGAGCCTGTATGTTCTGTATATGCTGCATGTTTGAATTATCCACATGCCCTAATGATTTTGATTTGTATGTAGGCAGTGACCTGATGCAGTATGGGTGACATTCCTTTCTTCATCCTATATACTGCAGTACGAGTAAGTGACAGCATGGTGTTACTTTTTCTTCATTTATGCAGCAACAAACTACAGCTTTATGGAGGTAAGCAATATTAAGCAGGAAGACGAGAGAGAGCAATTTCTCATTCTGGAAATAAGCTATGAGAAAAATCTATGTTCTGGGATCTGCAACTACTACTACTACTTATCATTTCTATAGCACCACTAGACATACGCAACGCTGTACATCAAAACATAGAAGAGACAGTCCCTGCTCAAAAGAGCTTACAATCTAGTCAAGACAGACACACTGGACAAGAAGGTACATCAACGCACTGTGCTCAGGTGGGAGAACCATATACAATTGCATTATGATGTCATCAAGAATTCTGAGTATGACTCAGATGCATTGTGATGTCACAGAATTCAGACAGCTTCTACTAATCATTTCTATAGCGCTACTAGACATACACAGTGCTGTACATCAAAACACAGAAGAGACATTGCTTGCTCAAAAGAGCTTATAATTTAGTCAAGACAGACAAACTGGACAAGAAGGTGCATCAATGCACTGTGCTCAGGTGGGGGAATTATAGAGAGAATGATAGGACGGATATTGGTGCTTAGAAGGTGGGTTGGAGTTTGGAATTGAAAGCATTTATTTATTCATTCAATTTTCAATACTGTTCTCCCAAGAGAGCTCAGAATGGGTTACATGAATTTATTCAAGTATTCAAGTATTTTTCCCTGTCCTGGCAGGCTCACAATCTGTCTAATGTACCTGGGGCAATGGGGGGATTAAGTGACTTGCCCAGGGTCATAAGGAGCAGCATAGTTTTGGGCCCACAACTTTAGGGTGCTGAGGCTGTAGCTCTAAGCACTGCACCATACATTCAAAGAAGTAGGCTTTGAGTCTGGATTTGAGTACTGACAGAGATGGAGTCTGGCAGTTTATTCCTGGCATATGGTGCAGCAAAGTAGAAAGGACTAAGTCTGGAATTGGCCATAGAGAAGAAGGGTACAGATAAGAGAGACTTAACTATGAGTGGAGTACTGAGTTGCTGCAGAGCAAATATACTGTCAGAGAGAGGATGCTGGGCTTGATGAACCTTGATGGACCTTGGTCTGATTCAGTATGGCTTTTCTTATGTGGATAAGATGCTTTTCCTAGTTTGCATTTGCTAAACTGCAATATTGGTACATACATCGAACACGATTTGTGATTTGTTTGCATTTTTTTAGGGGATTTTGTAATGGTTGGTATTGCCATTACAAAATAGGACAGAATGCATTCTTTTCAAACCTGCCCTTTAAAACTGTGCATGCCATGGACGTGCATGCGTAAATAGCAGCTTTTCTAAAATTGCTGAAAGTACGTAAGGGGCCATTTGCATGTGTAAACTTGCTATTTTCACATGTAAGTGCCATGTGCTCTTACCCTTCCACTATGGTCTCTGATATAAGAACATAAGAATAGCCTTACTGGGTCGGACCAGTGGTCCATCAAGCCCAATAGTCCGTCCTCACAGTGACCAATCCAGGTCCCTAGTACCTGGCCAAAAAAACAAGGCTTAGCAACATTCCATGCTACCGATCCAGGACAAGCAGTGGTTCACCCATGTCTTTCTCAATAACAGACTATGGACTTTTCCTCCAGGAAACTGTCCAAACCTTTCTTAAAATTGAACCCTGAGTAATCCAAAGAGGGGGATAAAACACATCACAATCTTCAGGATTGTGGTTTGGTTTTACCCATTGCGGGGTTTTTTTTTTTTTTTTTTTAATGAGAATGCTATTGGGAAAGCAGCTTCAATGTTTTGACACTGCACGATGGTTTTCACAGAGGGCAAGGAACAATATAATTACTGTTTGCATTATCTGATTTTAGTTTGGGTAAACTGAGGCACGAGAAGGTAAAAGGCTTTATCCAAGGTTACCAGGAGTTCTGGCAACAGTAGTACTGACTTTAGTATCTATTTTATTAGTGGCAGTAAGATAAAATGGAGGAAAGGGATGACACAAAAACTTGGAACCTGGAGGTCATTTTAGGGCCCCAGAACCTACGGTTCTAAGATGCTTAGGGATCTATGTAATTTGAGCTGAAAAGGAACCTGTGTAATACATTTTGTGGCATATTAAGGGCTTTTGTGTTCCCAGTCGTGACATATGGCTGCGAGACATGGACACTCATAAAAGCAGATAGAAGAAAAATCAGCGCCTTCGAGCTGTGATACTGGAGAAGACTTCTACGAATCGAATGGACAGTTAGGATCACCAACAAAGATGTTCTTGATCATATATACCCAGAGTTGTCCCTGGAAGGCAAGATTACCAGACAAAAAATGACCTATTTTGGACATGTAATGAGGGCAAATTCACTAGAAAAGGAGGTGCTACTTGTAATGGACAGTGGAATGAACATCAAGCAATTGAAAGAAACCGTGAAAAACAGGGAAGCATGGCGAGGACTGGCCTACAGACTATCCAAGAGTCGGACATGACTTAATGGATAGTAGTAGTAGTAGTAGTATCAAGGGCTTTATTATTCACCAGCATAAGAACATAAGAATTGCCATACTGTGACAGACCGAAGGTCCATCAAGCCCAGTGGCCAACCCAGGTCCCAAGTACCTAGCTAAATCCCAAGTAGTAAAACAGATTTTACCTGCTTATCCTAGGAATAAGCAGTGGATTTCCCCAAGCCATCTCAATAATGACCTATGGACTTCTCTTTTAGGAAATTATTCAAACCTTTTTTAAACCCCGCTAAGCTAACTGATTTCATCACATCCTCCAGCAATGAATTCCGGAGTTTAATTACATGTTATGTGAAGAAATATTTTCTCCGATTTGTTTTAAATCTACTACTTAGTAGCTTCATAGCATGTCCCCTAGTCCTAGTATTTTTGGAAAGCGTGAACAAGCGATTCACATCTACCCTTTCCACTCCACTCAGTATTTTATAGACCTCTATCATATCATTCCTGAGCCATCTCTTCTCCAAGCTGGAGAGCCCTAGCCGCTCCATCCTTTCCTCACAGATAAGTCGTCCTATCCCTTTTATCATTTTTGTCACCCTTCTCCAAGTATAAAATAAGTACATGTATATAATATGTAAATCAAAGAAAATCAGTATTTCAAATCCCATCCCCCTTTCCTTTAATATTTATTTATGGTCCTATTTGTAACAACCACCATGAAGCCCACTGAATCACATGAGTGGTATATCAAATATAATAAAGACTAAAGACTAACAAGTATTTCCTATAGAGAGTACTATGGTGTTGATAAGGCACACAAGTAATATCATCCAGCGGTACCAGAATGGAACTCCTTTCCAATCACTAAAACTCCAAGTCAAAGGTATATACTCTGAGCAATGGCGTGTGGTGAGGGCTTTCAAGGGATTTAGTGAATCCCCAGATCTACAGCTCAGCTCTACAGCCAATTAAAGGCATTTTATTTATTTATTTATCTCAAGCATTTTGCTCATAGTTTTTTTTATAAACAAACTGCAAAACAACGGTTTTATTTTCCTACTAGTCTTTAAGCCCTAATGTACTTAATCTTTTCCCTCACTTAAATTGTAAACGTATAACTAGTTTGACTTCATGATTGCTTTGTTATGTTCCTCAATTTCAACCGCATTGTCTGTATTTCATCTAACTGTTGTGAACCGCCTAGAACTCCCTGGGTATGGCGGTATACAAAAATAAAATTATTATTATTATTTATTATTATTTAAGCCCTTTACATTAACGGTGCTAGAATAGATGTGTGTGTGTGTGTGTTTCTTTCTTTCTGTCTCTCTCTTTCCTTGGCTGTCCACCACCACCCCTTGCCTGCTCCCCCTGTCCAGCAGTAGCCCTTCTACCTTCCTTTTACCTCCCCCCTGTCCAGCAGCACCCCTTCACTGCTCCCCCTGTCCAGCAGCAGCTCTTCTCCATTTGTTTTACCTTCCCCCTGTCCAGCAGCAGGTCTTCTCCCTTCCTTTTACCTCCCCCTCCTGTCCAGCAGCAACCCTTCCCTGCTCCCCCTGTCCAGTAATACCCCTTCTTCTTTCCCTTTTCCCCCTGTCCAGCATCCGCTAGCCCGGGTAGCCTCGGGGCTTTTGCTAGGTCGGCCCACCTCGCATTATCAAAGTGGGCTGGGCTAGCAAATGCCTCGCGGCTGCAAGATGAAACCGTGGCTGCTGCGTTTGCTGGTCTGGGGGTGAGACGAGGCGTCCTGGCAGCGGCAGTGCAGAAAGTCAGCCGTCATCGGAGATCGGGGCAGAAGGCAGGCAGTGCGCATGTGCGGCACGGAAGCACACATGTCAGCAGGGATCACAGCATCGTAAGTGAGCATGCGCGCATAGGGTTTTATTATAGAGGATTACAGCATGGGGGTAAGGAAAATGCCTCTACACTGAATGGTTTTATATGCGAGATTGGTAGTTAGATGAGTTTGCATGGTGCTGAATTTGGCCAAGACTGAGATTATGATTGTTGGAAATGTGATGGAATATCTGTGGCCACTAAAGCGCTCGCTAGCTGAAAAATTACCACTTGCTTAAAAGGAGGCGGTAGTGGCTAGTGCACACGGAATTTTAGCACACTCTAAGCGCACTCTAAAACCGCTAGCACACCTTTGTAAGAGGAGTCCTTTGTCTGTGAATGGCATACCACTTCCTGTGAAGCAGGTTAGGTTTGGTGTTGGAAGCTATGAGTGCTCAAGCGATGAAGGTTGCGCAGTCTGCGTACTTTGCAATGCGTATGTTATATCAACTGAAATCGATGCTCTCAGCATTAGATTTTAGGGAAGTGCTGCAGAATATGGTGTTGTCTAAATTGAACTACTGCATTATCTTATACTTGGGCGTGGCTAATGCTCGAGCGAGGGCATTGCAGGTGGTTCAGAATTTGGCAGTAAGATTGCTAATGGGTGTTTTTTGCTTTGAAACGGTTGCACTGGTCAACTCAAGAGACCCTACATAACAGCCTCTAGGCCTCATGCTTTGATACAGACCTCCTGGTCCCTAGTCAAAATGTACACCCAAAGTGCATTAATTTATGTCTAATGTGGCACTAACACTGCTAGAACTGTAGAAAACACTTTAAATAAGGGTGTTAATGAGCTTACTCCCTCTTTTACTAAGGTGTGCTATGCTTTTTAGCACACGGTGCATATCGCATGCTAAACATGCGCTAAATGCTAATGCATGTTATCCTGTGGATGCATTAGCGCATGTGTTGATTTAGCGTGCGCTAAATGCGCACTAAAACGCTTAGCGCACCTTAATTTCTGGACAATTTTTCAATTATATACTGTATACCAAAATAGGTCCTATGCATGCAAAAGTCTGCTCACTAGATATGATCACAGCAAATGAACCAAAACCATTGTCTTTCATTGAATGGTCACCATTAGTTTGGTCAGACCACTAAATATGTAGATTCACCTTAAATTATGGAATATTACATGCCGACCCATATCCAATAAATAAATTGATCAAATCCAGATGGAAAATCAATGCTCATACATTCTGGGAAAAGAGGGAAACCCTCTCTACAAACAATGAACCCAAACCTGGATCAAAATCATACAGTGTGGACAAAAGCAATAGAATTCACATTAGAATCTATAGTTCCTTTAGCAAAGAGAAAATTACCTAGAAGCAATAAAATTCTGTGGTACTTGGCAGAACTGAGAAGCTTAAAAAGAGAATTCCGAAAACTAGAAGAGCTTCAGGAGGAAGTCAACAGATCATTCGCTTAGAGACAAATGGAGGAAACAATATACAAATTATAACAGACAAATAATACAAACAGAAATATTATTCAGATATGATTGGGGTAGACCAGGGGTGTCAAAGTCCCTCCTCGAGGGCCGCAATCCAGTCGTGTGTTCAAGATTTCCCCAATGAATATGCATGAGATCTATTAGCATACAATGAAAGCAGTGCATGCTAATAGATCTCATGCATATTCATTGGGGAAATCCTGAAAACCTGGCTGGATTGCGGCCCTCGAGGAGGGACTTTGATACCCCTGGGGTAGACAGACCAGACAAGGGAGATGTTCAATATCCTGACAAAAACTGACAGACTGCTCATTAGTGACTGCCTCAAATATAGATCCCTCTACACCCAACTCATTAGCTTTATACTTTGCAAACAAGATTGGGAACTCAGTTTGTCGGGTAAGTCTTTTTTGTCTGTACCCTTTTCCTCTACTGCCATTTCCCGACTTCATCCCTTCTACCTTGCCGTGCCATATGCCCGGAATAACCTGCCTGACTCAATACGTCAGGCTCTATCTCCGGCGGTATTCAAATCCCTGCTGAAAGTTCACTTTTTTGAAAATGCATTTAAGTCCTAATCCAACCAGCTTGTAAAGCACCCATATTTGTCTGTCATTCCCTCTTTAGTACCCTACCCTATTCACCTCATAATTCCCTGTGCAATCCTCTACCTGAGCAATGCATATAATTCACCATTTTTGTCCTGTTTGTCTGTCATAATTAGATTGTAAGCTCTTTCAAGCAGGGACTCTCTTGTATGCTTATTGTAAAGCGCTGTGTGCATCTGGTAATACGATAGAAATAATAAATAGTAGTAGTAGTAGAAGTATATTTAGGTTATTTGGAAACACTGCAGATAACTAACTAGATGATATTAATTCTAAAAGTGCTGGTGGATGCATCACTGAAGCCATCTGCACAGTGCGCAGCAGCCTCGAAAAAAGCCAACAGGATGCTGGGCATCATAAAGAGGGGCATAACAACCAGGACGCGGGAAGTCATCATGCCATTGTATCGAGCGATGGTGCGTCCACATCTGGAATACTGCGTTCAGTATTGGTCGCCACACCTCAAGAAGGACATGGCGATACTTGAGAGAGTCCAAAGGAGAGCAACGAAACTGGTAAAAGGGCTGGAACGCTGCCCATATGCCGAGAGGTTGGATAGGCTGGGGCTCTTCTCTCTGGAAAAGAGGAGGCTCAGGGGTGATATGATAGAGACCTTCAAAATCATGAGGGGCATAGAGAGGGTGGATAGGGACAGATTCTTCAGGCTGAAGGGGACAACAGGTACGAGGGGGCATTCGGAGAAACTGAAGGGAGATAGGTTCAAAACGAATGCAAGAAAGTTTTTCTTCACCCAAAGGGTCGTGGACACTTGGAATGTGCTACCGGAGGAAGTGA
Source organism: Geotrypetes seraphini (assembly GCF_902459505.1). Lineage (NCBI taxonomy): Eukaryota > Metazoa > Chordata > Amphibia > Gymnophiona > Dermophiidae > Geotrypetes > Geotrypetes seraphini. The sequence goes on along the minus strand of NC_047085.1, from coordinate 150,434,905 downwards.
TCAGGCAGAGTACGGTACAAGGATTCAAACAGAGACTGGACGGATTCCTGAAGGATAAAGGGATCATGGGATATTGAGAAAGCTAACCAGAAAATAAGTATAGAAACCCAGGTCATGCATGTGCAAGACCGGAGGGCTAGGAAGGGAAACCATGGGGGCCCCTTCTGGTGATTTAGACAGGTCGTGACCTGTTTGGGCCGCCGCGGGAGCGGACTGCTGGGCAGGATGGACCTGTGGTCTGACCCGGCGGAGGCACTGCTTATGTTCTTATGTTCTAATACTGGGCAGAGTATAGACAGTTTTTAATAGTGTCACAGCAACGGAATTAAGACCATTGGTAAACAGACTTTTCGGAATGGAATGTCATCTGGATCTATACCCATCCCACTTACACTGAGATATGCTGGATGGTTAATTCTACACTGGAGTGAGGGTGGGTTTCTGGGAAGATTTTACTTACAGCTATCCCAAAAGGAACAGATTTAGACCAATCCCAAGCAGTAAGCTACAGACCAGTAGTGAGTTTGTAGTCCCTTCCCAGCTAAAAATGTATATTGTAAACCGGAATCTACTATCACCCTCCCGACATGGATTTAGAAACCTATACAGTACAGAAACATGCTTGATAGATCTGGTATCTAGGGTGCAATCAGTGTTAAGTACAGGTGAACAAATGCTGATATTACAATTCAATGTCTTAGCAGTATCAATAGTATCAATAGAGGCTTCATCAGCCACAAACCTGAAGTCATAATTCCGCTCTACAGAATCATGGTGAGACCTCACCTGGAATACTGTGTGCAATTTTGGAGACCACACTACCGAAAAGATGTGCTTCGAGCTGAATCGGTCCAGCGAATGGTCTCCGGACTCAAGAGTCTCCCATACGAGGAAAGACTGGACAAACTGCAGCTCTACACTCTTGAGGAGCGTAGAGAAAGGGGAGACATGATTGAGACGTTTAAGTACATCACAGGTCGTGTTGAGGCGGAAAGCAATATATTCTTCCCCAAGGGACCCTCGGTCACAAGGGGGCACCCGTTCAAACTCAGAGGAGGGAAATTTAATGGTGACACCAGGAAGTATTTCTTTACAGAAAGGGTGGTGGATCAGTGGAACAAACTTCCGGTGCAAGTGGTCAAGGCCACCAGTGTACTTGACTTTAAAAATAAATGGGACATCCACGTGGGATCCCTACGGGGGTTGAGCTAGTGAACTGGATCATTAGCACTCAGACTTGATGGGGTGGGTCAGAAGTGTGGGCAGACTTGATGGGCTGTAGCCCTTTTCTGCCGTCATCTTTCTATGTTTCTATTCGATATGGTAAATCATACGCTGTTGCTAAATAGACGATCTGAAGTAGGAATTTCGAGACTGGTATTACAATGGTTTGATGGCTTTTTGATGAAGTTTCAAGTTTATTTAAAATTTTTTATACCGCCTAATCAGGCTTCAAGGCGGTGTACAATTTTAATTAAAAAAAAAAAAAAAATTATCAATAATACAAATTTAAAATAGATAACTTTAGGGGTACTTAATACATCCAAGGACGCATTAAACCAAGGAAGAACAGGAACAGAAGGAAAAAAAAGGTTGGAACTACAATGTTATAGAAAAGAAGAGGACATTTAAGGAAAGAACACTGGGAAGGGTTGTTGCTATGGAGAACATCCTGTTTTGCCCTTACAAGGACACGTGGGGCTCCTTTTACTAAGGTACGCTAGCGTTTTTAGCGCACTAAGGAAATTACCGCATGCTACGCTTCTAGAACTAACACCAGCTCAATGCTGTCATTAAGGTCTAGCGCAATGTAGCACGCGCTATTACGCGCGTTAAAGCCCTAAAGCAGCTTAGTAAAATGAGCCCTTAGGTTTCAAAGGTATCGATAAATAAATAAGTATTAGTAGATCCTTCTCTGACTACTGGTCTCTGACATGTGGTGTACTGCAAGGATCTATCTCACCACTATTATACAACATCTCTATGGCCACACTAAATTTGAACATTCTCAGACCTGGGGAATAGCACTTTTCATATGCAGATGATGGTTTTCTATCAATTCCTGTGGATCTGAACCAAGCAACTGTCACCTCTCATTTAGATTACTGCAACTTGCTTCTCTTAGGTCTTCTGCTCAACCATCTCTCTCCTCTCCAATCCATGCAAAAGTCTGCTGCACAATTTATATTCTGTGAGAGCTGCCATGCTCACATTACCCCTCTTCAAGTCACTTCATTGGAAAAATATGGAACGAAAAAAGTGGAAAATTGCTGGACTGCCCCACCTTTGTTGGTTGGGCTGAGAACTTTTCAGCCTCCCCCTCATAAGTGCATATTTACAGAATATTGCTTAGCCAGAAACTGCTTATTTATGTGTCCACATGACTAGAATATAAGCATTTATGTGTTCTTGCCACCTAAAGTTACTTTGTGGATGGCTCCTTATAGAATTACTCCAATAGTGCCAGGAAAGAGTGAGGGAAAAGCAAGGACATTTCACGCAACTATATGGATAGTGGCAATATTCAGTTGCTTACTGTACAGGCAAGTAGTTCAAGTTAGATCAGAAAAGTTGCTGCCCACTTTTCAGATAGTAGCTATGGATAGTGGCAATATTATCTCTATATTCATCAACAGCAAGCACTATCCAAATTCTTTAAGTGTCACTGCTAAACCAGAGAACAATGCTGGATATACAGTATGTAATTTAAAGACTGTGGCTGGAAAATTTACACAAGTGCTCCCTGTGGTGTTGAAATATTTTCCCAAATGAGTCCAGTTGCCTCTTCTAATATTACTGACATCTTGGGAATTCTTCTAAGCCCCCCCCTCCCCCCCAAGTGAGAGTATGGCTATTGTGATATACGTACGCATTTTTATATGTCCAAAGCACTATTCTCTCTAAGCTGAGCAGGAGTTTTCAATCTAAAGTCAAGCCAGTGGGGGGTGCTGTTTAATTATCACTTTTCTAGTAGTGAGGGACAGGCAAGATCTGCAGTACTCCAGGGAACCTGCCTGTCTCTAGTGATTGAAAGCACAATATTGAAGCACCCCATCCCCCCTGTTCAGCTTAGAGGGAACCGTCGTCTAGATGAGGCAATAATTAAAAATTCCCTGTCTATGGGAAAAATCAACATTTTACATGCTGAGAGGACTTTCATTTCATAAATTATAACTTTTGCCAGCTGTACACAGTTTTCACCCACATTACGTAATGTGATTAGTTTATTTTTGAATGTGCATATTTTTAACAGTTTAGGCTTATCACTGATTCTATAAACCTCACATTGTACACTTATGCATTCTGCTTTTCATATTAAAATCCTCCCTCTCCCCAACCAAGAGCTCAGTCTTCTTATTCTCCTAGACATAACTGTTGTTTTATTATACTTTGCCTTTAAGCTGATTCCATTTCCTCCAGGGAGGGCTGATGTATGGCTGTCAGATGCTTGTATTTTTTTGAGGGCAGCCCCCAACCATCATCTAACGGAGATCATTGACATCGCTAGAAATGGATGGGGCAGTTGGCCAAGCTTTTGACTGAACGAAGCCATCAAAGATGCAGTGCCATATGTTTTCCATCTGCTCTGCATGCTGAGGTACCAACGAGATCAATGGGATAGGGGAGCACCATACCAGAATGAAACATGAGAAGCCAGTTTGGATTTCAACCATAACATAAGGAATTAAATCTAAATACTGTATCCCCTACAAGGAGTACCCCAAGGACATTCCATGTGTGTTTCTAAATCCAACAGGAAAGAGAATGTAGAACTATTGCCTGACCTTTTTGTGCAAATGGTAAGGCTGAATAGTTTAGCAGACATTCATACAGCCCTGTACGCCAGATTGTTTTCACATTAAACAATCTATTGGAAAGTCATTGCTTTTGTTCATAATCTAATGAATATAATTCAGCATGAATGTTTTTACTCAGTTAAGCACCCTACATAGCATTCAGCTTAAGCTAATTTAACTATAATGCTTTCCATCCTACTAATAAAAATTAACTTTTCAATAGCCATGGCTAGTTCATCCTTCTTAGGTTTCTCCAGATGTCAGGGTAAACAAAAGTCTTACATGGAATTAATGGAAGGGCACAGACTGCCCAAGAACAGTTATTTCCAATTTTTCTGAAACTGAAAAAAAAAGAAAAAACAATCAACTTGACTGACAACTAGAAATGAACCACATCTGGCTGCATTATTCATGAGTGCATGCACCATGCTCAGAAGAAGCCTGGATTCCAGACACTTAGGGGCCTGATTGCTGTTAACGTCAGAGGCAAGCGTTTGAATTTTATGTGAAAAGAAAGAGTTTTTGCTTTTTTGACCTCTGCTGCAGTTTGCTATGGTGTTAGCTAGATTTATTAACGAATGCTTCCCAGCTAGTGTATTCTAATGATGTGAATGCATGTTATTAGTTAATAGGTCCTTTTCACTAAAATGTAATTCTGTCCCCCCTTACTCTTCTCTTCTATATATAAGTTCATGTAAACCTTTTTTTTTCTTCTCTTCCTATATTTTAAGTTCTTGTAAACCGTGCCGAGCTCCACATCCGCGGAGATGATGCGGTATATAAACTTAAGGTTTAGTTTCATTTAGGTCGCAGTACATAAAATAACATGTTTTACCTTCATTTCGGTATCACACTGTGACGGATCACTACAAGACCCAGAATGGATGGGTTTTTTTTAGAAACTACTTCAATCCAGTTGTATTTTCAAATGGTTCTCAAAAACTGAGTTTGTGACACATGTAAGACCACTGAGGAAGGAGTGTTTTTTGAAACACGGACCGTGTCAGGTCCAGGTCTCAAACACAAAGTGAGCCATCTTCTTTGGATATAAACTGTTTATTGTTCAAAATAAAGTTCTGGCATCTTGTACATCATCTCTGCAGTCTTTTCTGTTGTTATTTTAAAATAACATGTTAACAGCATCACAGTGAACTAATCATATTTTATTAAGGGACTTTTACTAGACTGTAGTAAGTTTTTGCACTTATTGCATCATAACTGCAAAGGTGAGTGTGTTTAAGTGTAAAACCCATACAGTAAATACAAGGCAGGGGGGGAGGGTTCAGCATCTGCCCTATATACTGTATAGTGCACTGGGCAGACACTTACCAAAGGGGTATTGAATTACATGCCAGGGTAGATAGCATGGGTGGCCTTGAAATTTTTTACAGTAGCATTTTTTTCACTCTTAACTTGCGTGCCCACTGGCAATCCGGGCCTTAGCGCGCAGTACATGTAATGTTAACTAATGCGTCCATGCCCACTCTGTGAGCATACCATACTCCCTGAAAGTAATGCGTGGCAATAGACAATCAACTGCAAATCCCCTTACGTGGTCGCACAGTAGCCTGTTTCAGCACATTAATGACGTGTTGTGTTTAATGCCCTTAAGTAAAGGGCCCCTATATGAAATTAAATTTGTATTTTAAATATCTCCCTATGGTACGGTTTCTTGGATCCTTGCAGTGTAATTCATTACTCGTGCTGAGATATTGTTACGGAATAATTTTATCTTGTGGTGCAGGATGTTTTTTTCTATTATCAAGTTTTCCTTGGTTTATATTTAGAGTGGGAGATAGAAGACAAGCAGGCCATATGAAGTAACAAAGTCTTTATTCAATGTAATTTCAGGTTACAGATAAAATGACTGACGTAGCTGCGTTTTCCCAGAGATGACTGAGTCAGTGAGTTAGAAAGGGGACCGTTGCTGCCCAAACACTGTACCACCAATCAGTGGCGTAGTGAGTGAGAGGCGCTAGGGGGGGTGGTGTGGTGCCCCTCCCCTGCCTCCTGCTCCTTTCCCCCTCCCCCCATCCTGCCGTGCATGCACTCACCTTCCTTACCCCATACCTCTTTTAACTTCCCCGTGCAAGCAGCATCGCTAACTCGCTGCCCATGTCAGCTCTTCCTCTGACATCACTTCCTAGGTGCGGGACCTGGAATTGATGCCAGATGGAGAGCCAACTGCTGGCGCAAGCACACAGGTTGGAGTTGCTGCTCGTGCCAGCAAAGAGATAGAGGCACGGTGGGGGGAAATGAAGGCACATGCGTGGCAGGAAGAGGAGTAGGAAGGAGCGGAGGGCAGAGAGAAGTAGGGGTACCGGTGCCTTCACCAAGACGGCACTCAGGGCGAACCATCACCTCTTCTCCCCCCCCCCCCCCCACTTACTATGCCACTGCCACAAATATTCCCGTTTCTTTCAGTTTTGGTGAAGATTGTGTGTTGCCCCTGATGGAGCCACCTCTGGCACAACGTGGCTACATCGAGCATCTTATCTGTATCCTGGGAGTACATTGAATAAAGGCTGTGTTTCTTCATAGGGTCTGCTTCACGTCTACATTGGATTTAGTAGGCAGGCTGTCTTACTGTTTGCTTACTCATATTTATTTAGTTGTAATTTTTTTTTAATAAAAGATTACTCCACAGATAACAAAACAATTTTTACATTTAAGATCATTATGATTTGTCAAACTGATCTTTGGGACATATCCTGTTGAAGGCACCTAAAATATTGGTGACTAGTATGGCACTAAGCAAAATTCTGTAAAAGTTAGGCGCACTTTATGGAAACATGTTTAGTTCCTGTGTGTTGCATAACTTTTAGATGCACCCATTTAGATCTGCTAAAACCAGGCCTAAATGCTGGCGCCTAAGTTGTATGCAGATCGGATGCATTCTATAACAATGCGCATAACTTTTAGGGATACCCCCTGATCTGCTCCTGGCCATGCCCCCTTTCAAATTCACACACTACAACTGGCGCGATCTTTTTACAGAATTGCGCTCTCCAATTTGTGTGTATAACTTTAGTCCCAATTAGCGTCAATTACAAGATGTTACTTGCCAATTGTAGGCGCCAATTAGGCCAATTAATTAAGTTGTGCGCACATGTCAGCTACACACGCTGTGTGTGCACAACCTTACGCACAATATACAGAATTTGGGGGTTTGTGAATAATGTTGTCATCATCCATTTAATAAATGCTACCATCAGCTCCTTGTATAGCTATCATATTGTACATTCATCCTTTTTTTAAACTAAACTAAATTTTAAGCTTATATACCGCATCCTCTCTATAAATATAAAGCTCGGCACGCTTTACATGAACATTAAAATAAGGAAAAATACATAAGAATTAGTGAATATGAAGAGAGCAGCGAAATTTATATTTTTGAGAATAGCCAAGTTTTCAGATGTTTTCGTTAAACAGAGAAAATCAGATATCAATGAAAACTGCCCTGATGCAATTTTTTTGAACATACCGTAGAAGCCGTTTTTACTAGGGTGTGCTAAGCCCTAATGCTGGCTTAGGCCCTCTTTTACAAAGGTGCGCTAAGGGTTTTAGAATGGATTTAGCACGTGTGCTAACCGCTAATGCATTCATAGGATAACATGCATGCGTTAACATTTAGCGCTTGTTTAGGGTGCACTAAAAAGCTTAGCGCACCTTTATAAAAGAGGGGGTTAGTGTGCCAAAAAACATGTACTGCAAGACACACTAAAGCATCCTGCAGTAATTTTCCTTATTGCACGAGTTAATTACACACTATTATTATTCTATTTATTTTAGGAGGAAATGTGGCATGGATGTAAAAATGGGTGGTGAGTGAATGTGGAAGAGCTAACCAGCTAGCATATTTATATTACTGTGCGATAACTGGCCTACATAACTAGCACCTCCTAAATACGAGGCAGTAAGGCCCTGGTTCTATAAATGGTGCCTACCTAGATCAGGGAGCCTGCCACTGGACCTTATGCAGGTTCCAGTCAATATTCAGCCAGTTAGGACCCACTTAATTAGTTTTTAAGTTTTAAGTCTCCCAGATCATTCTCCCAGCACCCCTCCTTCCTACTCCCTCCTCCACAAGCCCATAAGACTTAGCACCTTTCTCTACCCCCTCCCCCCAAAAAATGGTTCCCTACTACCTGATAGCCCTGGTGGTCTTAATGGGGGTGAAGGGGGCATCAGCGAAGCCTCCTAGCTTGTGCCTGTGGAAAATGGCTGCTGCAACGTCTCACTGCAGCTTGCAATACTAGTGTAGGTACTGGCACTGAATATTTGCAGCATCAGCATAATCACTGGCTCCTCCCCAGTGCCATTTCTTATACCACCCCTGACCGGCCCACTTCTAGCATGGGTGGTTAGAGAAAATATTCAGTGATACTGCCCACTTTAGTGCTGCTGAATATTGGCGGTTGGGCATTTCACTGCGATTTAAGTGGATTTTCAATATATAGAGCCACTTTTATCAAACCATGCTAGAGCTTTTTACCGCAGGCCAGTGAAGTAAATGCTCTGATGCTCATTCAATTCCTATGAGCATTGGAGCATTTTCCTTGCTGGCCCACGGTAAAAAGCTCTACCGCGATTTGATAAAAGGAGTCCATGATTTGTAAAATTTATTTTCTTATTTCACATCTCTGCAAGTGAATACGAGGGTGGTTTAAAAAATTTGGTAACTCGTCAGACTAACCCCCTCTTTTACAAAGATGTGCTAAGCCTTTTAGCACGCGCTAAACGCTAATGCGTGCATGTTATCCTCTGGATGCATTAGCGGTTAGTGCACACATTGATTTAGCGTGCGCCAAATCTGCGCTAAAACGCTTTGTAAAAGAGGGCCCAAGTATATAGCTCCCAATGGGCACGATGGACCACTGGTCTGATCCAACAGCGGCAATTCTTATGTTCTAAATATAACTGTTTTTAAAAAAATATTTGTATAATTTGATTTTTTACTGAACTTTCAAACCGCCCTCATATTATGCACCAGACATTCCCCTGAATTATAACAATTTGATTACCGAATTTCAAAGATCTGGCAATAGAATCTATCCTCAGGATGCCTCTAACAAACTATGAAACTTGGAATAACTGGTCTGAACAAATCATCATTCTGTTCAATCCTGAAAGTCTCTTGTATAAAGCAACAACAATCAAAAGCTGAGCTGCACACATGGTGCAAAGTCCTTACCATAAAACCTATAAGACAAGGTTTAAATACTTCAATATCTAGATAAAAAAAACAAACAAAAAACGATAAAGGGGAATGCGAGACCTTCAAATCCCTCAAAAATAAACCAACATTTTTCGCAGAGGTTTTCAATGGCATGCCAACATAATCCTCTCTCCCCCCCCCCCTCTCAGATACCACTTGTACGATATACTGAGAAATAAGAAGCCAGCGCTGTAATATGCATGTTCCATGTGCCACGGGGGCTGGGCCTTTACATGATTGATTTAGAGAAAAGTTATTAAGGTGCTATAAAAGTTGGGCTTTTATCACACCTTAGTTTGCCATGGGAGTCATTAATGTGGTATCTCGGTGACTCCCGCAATATGGGGTCCTTTTACTAAGGCGCGCTAACCAATTTAGCACATGCTAACAGATTTAGTGTGCGCTAATCGATTTAGCGCACACTAAAGATTAGCGTGCACTAAATGCTAAGATGCCCATAGAATATAATGGGTGCCTTAACATTTAGTGCGTGCTAATCTTTAGCGTGCACTAAATCAATTAGTGCGCGCTAAATCGGATGGGATAGGCATGTGGGATCTCTCAGAGAGAGCAAGAGATAGTGGTTACTGTCGATGGGCAGACTGGACAGGCCATTTGGCCTTTATCTGCCATCATGTTTCTATGTTTCTCTGCTTATTCCTAGGATACAGGGTCGGCATTAGGGGCGAGCAAACAGCGTAGCTGCTGTGGGCCCCAAGGCTCTGGGGGGACCCTGGAGGCCAGCATGTCTTTTCCCTTCTCTCCACGCCGATCTGATGTCGCCCTCACCTTCTGTCTCACTGAAAAATCTCCTGGCCTCGGCAGTGATTCAGAAACATTGCCCGCGGCCACCTTTCCTGCTTTCTGTCTGCCATGGTCCGCTCGGGCAGAAACAGGAACTTGCATCATTGGGGACAGACTGCGGCAGATGGAAACCAGGGAGGAGAGCCGTGGGTGACATTTCTGAATCACTGCCAAGGATAAGCCACTGCTGCACATTGACTGATGGTTTTAACATATCCTCAACAATGACACCTAGGTAGATCACTAAACTAGAACACTGCATCATGTAGCTATAGTTTGGGTTCCTCTTTCCCATATGCATCACTTTGCACATGCTCATGTTAAATATCATCTGCCATTTTGTTCACAACCAACAGACATAAAAGAAGCTCACACCTGAATTCTATTTCTCCACCGGTTAGAAGATGTAAATTTAAAAGACATCATCAACATCTTTTCTCACATCAAGCAGCATTATGGGGTAAAGATCTGGAACAACTGCTTATGCCTACTACTTATGGGGAATTTAGGAAACACCTAAAAACATATCTGTTCCTGAAGTATTTAGGTAGCTGACCTATACAATCCTAGTCCACAACAACTGATCTCTAGAGCTGTTAATCACTAACCCTTAACTTTGTTAATTCTACTCAATCTGTAGCATCTTTTAATCATTGTAAACCGCATAGAACTTCACAGTCCTGCGGTATATAAACTGTCATTATTATTATTTTGATACCCAGTCTCCCAAATTCCTCTTGCAGTTTTTCACAATCCTCTTGCAATTAACAACTTTGTGTCATCAGCAAATGTAATTATCTCACTAGTTATTCACATCTCTCGATCATCGATAAATATGTTAAAAAGCAGTGGTCCCACCACGGACTCCTAGAGAACACCACTATTTACCCTTCTCCATTGAGAATATTGACCATTTAAACCCACTGTCTGTTTCTGTCTTTCATAGGGTTACTAGAGGACACATGACCCTGCCCTGTTCTGCACCGAAACTGCCCCTTGGTCTACCCCATTCTGCTCCTAGCCCCGCCCCATTCTGCTCCCCAACCCAGTCCCCCAAAACTCCAGCCCTGACCCGATCTCACAAGTTTTTCAAAACCCGGACAAAGTGCTGGGTTTTAAATAGCCATCCATATGCCCGACATGTCCCCTAAAACAGGACATGTTTGGGGAAATCCAGATATCTGGTAACCCTACTCTTTCAACCAATTCTAAATCCATAATAGGCATTTCCTCCTATCTCAAGACTTTCTAATTTCCTCTTTCAAGTCTTTCAAGAGGTACTTTGTCAAATTGTAGTCTTGTGAACTGTGCTGCTTGTTTGTTGCCTCTTTAACTACAAGTAATTTTTATGATTTTTATGTTTTTATATTTAAGACAGCCAAGGACACTATAAGACCCCTGAGGAAGGCATTTTTATTTTGCCAAAACACGTGTTGGGTTATTTTTATTGTATACGTTATTTGGTTTCTATCTTATGGGTCACTTGTGACTCTTTGTGGATTGTTTTTAATTTATTTGGACACTTATTAAACTTCAAACTGATATATTTGATCTTATGTTCCACATTCTTTATGTTGTTTTGCTGCTTCATTTCCTATATGGAATATTTTTGGTGCTATTTAGATTTTGTTATTTTGTACTATGTCACATGCTTTTTGAAAATCCAAATCCACATCAACTGGCTCACCTTTATCCACATGTTCATTCACCCCTTCAAAAAATGCTATCGATTGGTGAGGCAAGATCTCCTTTGACTAAATCCATGTTGGTTTTCTCTCATTGATCCATGCTTGAGTACCTGATTGTAAAACCGCTTAGATAAACCTTGATAGGCGGTATATAAATACCTAATAAACTTGAAACTTATGTATGTGTTCTGTCATTTTGTTCTTTATAAGAGTCTCTACCATTTTGCCACTCTATAATGTCCTGTATCACCTCAGGAACCCTTTTAAAAAATCATTGTCATATTTGCCACCTTTCATTCTTCTGCTATATTTTAAAGAAAAATTACAAATTGCTAACAATAGCTGTGTGAGTTCATTTTTTAATTCTATCAGCACTCTAGGACGTATACCATCTGCTCCAGGCGATTTGCTACTGTTCAATTTATCAAATTGGCTCATTACATCTTCCAGTGTTACAGAGATTTGTTTGAGTTTCTCTAATTCATCAGAATTGAATACCATTTCTGGCACCAGTAACTCCCCCACGTCTTCCTCGGTGAAGACCGAAGCAAAGAATTAATTTAATCTGTCTGCTATGGCCTAGTCTTCCCCGAGAGGCCCTTTTATTGCTCGGTTGTCTAGCTTTCCAATCGATTCTCTTCCAGATTCTTGCTTTTAATAAACCTAAAAATGTTTTTACTTTGTGTTTTTGTTGCCAGTGCAATCTTCTTTTCATAGGCCCTCTTTGCTGTCCTTATTAGCGCCTTGCATTTTACTTGCCATTCCTTATGTTGTTTACAATCATTTTCAGTCAGATCCTTCTTCTACTTTCTGAAGGATTCTCTTTTGTCTCTAATAGCTTTCTTCACCTCACTCGTTAAGCATGCTGGCTACTGTTTGGTCTTCCTCCTTTTTTAATACATGGGCTTCCAGGATGGTATTTTTGAATAATAGGGATAAAACAGGGGGAACAAAACCACAAACTCCCAAATATGCAAAAAACAGAGTGGAATTGTCCTGATCAAAATGATGTACACAAAAAAAGTGTCCTTCAACTCATCTGATGGTTCAAATGTCTTTATTCATCCAATAACTCAATGACTCCACATGTACATGTTTCAGCCAAACAGGCCTGACTCAGGAGTCTGAGTTTTCTGCCATACAGGAGATTACTGCTTTTTGGTTTTCAGTGGCTGAAGTCTGCTTCCTTTCAACTGGCCGAAACATGTACATGTTGAGTCATTATTGGATGAATAAAGACATTTGAACCATCAGATGAGTTGAAAGATATTTTTTTTTTGTGTACATCATTCTGATTAGGATAATTTCACTCTGTATTTTGCATTTTTGAATAATATCCATACCTGATATAAATTTTTGACTTTTGCCGCTGCACTTCTAAGTTTCTTTCTTTTTTTTACCATTCTCCTCATGTTATCATAGTCTCCTTTTTTAAACTTAAGAGCTGTTGTTTTGTATTTCCTGTGTGAACTTATTCCAGGGATAACATCAAATCTGATCATGTTATGATTACTGTTATCAAGCAGCCCCACCGCCATTACCTCCTGCACCAATACATGCGCTCCACTAAGAACTAGGTCAGGAATTGCTTCGCCTCTTGTCGGTTCCTGAACCAATTTCTCCATAAAGCAGTCCTTGATTTCATCAAGGAATTTTATCTCCCTATCATGCCCTGATGTTACATTTACCCAGTCCATATCAAGGTATTTGAAATCACCCTTATTATTGCATTCCCCAGTTTGCTAGCCTCCCTAAGTTCTGAAAGCATTTCAGCATCTGTCTGTTCATCTTGGTACACATGGAATTTCTGCCTTAATAACTACTATCCCCTGCAATATATTTCATTTTTTGTGTACTTTTTGTATTTAATTTTTGCTGCATTATTATTTATGCTTTGTATACTGTACTATATTAAAAACATGTAACAGAATAAGATGTAATCAAATAAACATGCAGGAGGTAATTTTAATGCCACTTTTACTGCATGCAAAGCCAGCTTTATAAGCAAAAGGGCTTCAATAAGATTGTGGACTATATACAAATATAAAAAGCAAGCATGCTTTTGGGTTGGGTTTGGGGACCTATTTTAAAAAGGCAGATAGGCACCTACAGTATGTCACTTTTATAAAAGAAGGATAAAACAAGTGCCTTTCTGGACTTTCACCTAAAGTAGGTTCCTGCTATCTAAGTTGTTGCTGATGACATGGGATACTGGGGGTCTTCAGATTTACCAAGTGAAGGGGGGAGGGAAGAACACCCCCCACCTTCTCTTAATATAGGATTCCAATAAAGGATATATTATCTCACACAGATAAACCACATTTTGCCCTGGAGATAAGGACCAGCATATCAACATCTCCGTAGGAGATATGAGTCTTTCTCAGCACTGACAAAATATTTTGCTGGCTCTGGTTTAAAATTTCAGGTCATGATATAAAATTTGACAGAGTTGGAATACATGAAATTATCTCTCAGTTGAGGTAATCGAGATGAAAGCAGTACTAAACACTGAAAATGTGCTTTTGGTGTTTGGATGAGAACATTAGTCAGGCTGTTTTGGTTTTGGTATTCCTACCAGCATGAAGGAAACTAGGTCCCTTCTACTAGTGATACAAATTTGGAATTACTGTGGTACCTTGGTTTACGAGCATAATTTGTTCTAGAAGCATGCTCGTAAATCAAAATACTCGTATATCAAAGCGAGTTTCCCCATAGGAAATAATGGAAACTCGCTTTGATACGTTCCCACCCCTCGAGGCCAGCGGCGCTGCTCTATTCCCCCCCCCCCCCCACAAGAACCGGCATTGCACCCCCGAAGGCCCCCCTGCGATCCGGCACCCCCCCTCCCGCGGCAATCTGAAGTCCCCCAGACCCACCTGAACCCGCTTCTTACTGTCATCTGGGCCTAGGCACCGGCACCGGCAAGGCCCAGCAAGAAGAGGAGGCCGATCTTTGGGCACCGGCACCAATGCACAGGACATGCCGGTGCTGGTGCCGAGGCCCAGATGACAGTAAGAAGTGGGTTCGGGTGGGTCTGGGGGACTTCAGATTGCGGTGTGGGGGGGTGCCGGATTGCAGGGGGCGCCGCTCACAAATCGAGGCACGCTCGGTTTCCGAGGCGCCGATTTTGCGAATGTTTCTCGTCTTTCAAAACACTCGCAAACCGGTGCACTCGTAAACCGAGGTACCACTTAGATGTCTGCATGGGAACAGGGATCGTGGGAATACCGCAGGTCCTGCGGGGGTCCCATGGGAATCCCCCCTAACCCACGGGACTCCCACGGGGACCCCCCTCTAGCCAACGGGACTCCCACGGGGATGGAAGGCTTTGGAAGCAGGGTTCGTCCATATAATATAATGGACACGTCAGCCTTAGTAAAAGAGGGGGTTTATAAGTTAATTACCGGAACAGAAAACAAAAAAAGGGTTCCACCAAAGAGATTCCACAAGGAAAACAGCAGCGCAAACACAAAAGAAACTGTGGAATTGATGATCCTGTCAGAAGTAATTGCTGCTTTTTATGGGGACGGGCGGGGATGGAAGTAATTCCTTGCGGGGATGGGTGGGGACGGAGAGGATCCTGATGTGGACGGGTGGGGACGGAGAGGATCCTGGCGGGGACGGAGAGGATCCTGATGTGGACGGGTGGGGACGGAGAGGATCCTGGCGGGGACGGAGAGGATCCTGGCGGAGACAGGCGGGGAAGGGTGGGATTTCTGTCCCCGTGCAACTCTCTAGTACCACTGTAGTTGCATTGGGGGATGGGGACAGAAAGGTGGTGGTGAATATGAAGGCCTGTGCT
This sequence comes from Geotrypetes seraphini, assembly GCF_902459505.1. Taxonomy (NCBI): domain Eukaryota; kingdom Metazoa; phylum Chordata; class Amphibia; order Gymnophiona; family Dermophiidae; genus Geotrypetes; species Geotrypetes seraphini. The sequence continues at coordinate 150,419,596 of NC_047085.1, read as the reverse complement.
ATTTTGAGAGGGTGGCTTTGGAGAAAAGGGGATCTGCGTGATGGTAGCATTTTTCTTAAACTATTGAATTGTGTCAGGGATACTCTCAATTACAACAAACATTTATTGTTGGGTTTTTTTTTGTTCATGGTAGATATTAATTGCTGTATACTGTCATGTATTATACAAAGCACATTAGAGTGTAGGTATTAAGGCCCTCTTTTATTAAGGTACGCTAACCAATTAGCGCGTGCTAATCAATTAAGCGCATGCTAAACGCTAATGCATGCACGTTAGTCTATGGACACGTTAGCGTTAGCGCACACTAATTTGATTAGCGTGCACTAATCGGTTAGCGCACCTTAGTAAAAGAGGAGTTAAGTCCCCTGAACATGGTAATGCGAGTTACATGCTGGTTTTAATGCTTTGTGTACAAAACAAATAAGACACAATACCCAGAAATGGGTGACGGGTCTTAAGCGCGTGAGACAGACGCGCGCCAACAAACGAGCGCCAAAAATTCAGCGCAAGACTTCAGCGCACCGCAGAAAAACCTTCTTTTAAAGGGCTCCGACAGGGGGCGTGGGGGGAACCCCCTACTCTACTTAATAGGGATCACGCTGCCGTGTTGGGGGAAAAAGTTAAGTTTCTAGTATAATGTGAGGTTACAACCCCCCAAGCCCTCCCAACGCCAGCACGATCACTATTAAGTAAAGTGTGGGGGGGGGGGGTTTCCCCACCAACACCTCCCGTCGAAGCCCTTTAAAAGAAGGTTTTTCTGCAGCGCACTGAAGTCTTGTGCTGAATTGTTGGCGCTCGTTTGTTGGTGAGTGTCTGTCTCGCGCGCTTAAGACTATGAACCAAGAAATGAGTAATAAATATACTTTAGCCATTCACTCCATTCTGCAATAAATGATTCTTGAGGCGATTTATTTATTTCTGGAAGTGATACCATAGACTTATTCTGTGGTTCCTATTTTTGAATTATGAGTGCTATATTCCAGTTTAGGACCTTCTGTTACTCCATAGCCAGCTTAGGCTGATCAGCTCCTGCATTGTTACATATATCAGGCCAGCTCATCTTTGCCATGATGAGTGGTCATTAACCTTTGATAAAAATGCTCTGTCTTGTGACCAACTGCAAAACACTTTTCTCAGACACAACATCCATTTGTTTAGCTCCGCTTTTTATAGATTTTTTGTTTTATGATGATTACAAACTACACACAAGGGCATGAATAACATCCTAAAAGAACTTGTGGTTGATATTCAAAGCAATCTAAATGTCCTAGCTGGCTAAATCGCTTGTTTGGTGCTATTCGCTGATGTTCGGTGGCATTAAACTGTCTGGTGATACCGAATACCATCATGGACCCTAAACTGAGAGCTGGCTGTTTTGTGGGCAGCCTGGGGTGGAGTTAGCACCTATGCGGCCAAATTGGACTGCATTAAAGTCAGTCCTATCATTATGCAGGGTCACTCAGACAGTTAAGTGCTGAATATCACACTTAACCACATGTAAGATAGCTGGCCACATAAGCCTAGCTATTTACAGTGGGTGCCTGGGCATGGCCCGCCATTGAATATCCTGGAATAACCCAGGAAAAAAACCCCACACTTATCACTGCCAGCTGAATATCTACCTCCTTATTTTTAGTGCAAAGGGTGATCTGAAGAGCTCAGACGGCTGAGGGGATTTATGACTGAAGTCTACAAAATCCTGAGTGGAGTAGAACGGGCACAAGTGGATCGATTTTTCACTCCGTCAAAAATTACAAAAAGACTAGGGGACACTCGATGAAGTTACAGGGAAATACTTTTAAAACCAATAGGAGGAAATTTTTTTTCACTCAGAGAATAGTTAAGCTCTGGAACGTGTTGCCAGAGAATGTGGTAAAGAGCGGATAACGTAGCTGGTTTTAAGAAAGGTTTGGACAAGTTCCTGGAGGAAAAGTCCAGTCTGTTATTGAGAAAGACATGGGGGAAGCCACTGCTTGCCCTGGATCGGTAGCATGGAATATTGCTACTCCTTGGGTTTTGGCCAGGTACTAGTGACCTGGATTGACCATCATGAGAACGGGCTACTGGGCTTGGACCATTGGTCTGACCCAGTAAGGCTATTCTTATGTTCTTATGCACCACTGATGTCAGCACCAGGGGTGTAGCTAGTACTGAGTGAGCCTGGCAATATGTCCCAGGCTGCCTGCAGCTGAACCCTCCTTTCCACACCGAGGTGCAATATCTACCCCCCCCACCCCCCACACTCAGCTACTTACCTGTCTGCTGGGCTCACCACAGCTATAGTATTAGAAACAACACTAAAGGCTTCTTCTCTGGCTGGCTAGATTTTTTTTTGCTAAAATAAGGCAACGGCGATGGAAACAGACAAACTGGATGGCGAGAGTCATGTTTACATGCCTTTATTACAGAAATCAATGGATGACATTGAAAAAAGACTCAACACGATGCCTGCACCAGGAGTCCAAATGCTGTGCTGGTTTCACAAACCTATGTTTTGTAACAACTGGAAATGTTGTGGATTCATAAGAATTCCAAATGCCGACACATACACTGCAAACGCTCAGTAGGGAAATCAGCACGGCATTTGGACTCATGATGCAGCCGAAACACAAATCGTTTTGAGTCTTTTTTTAAAAATGTCATCCATTGATATCTGTAATACAGGCATGTAAATGCGACTCTTGCCATCCAGTTTGTCTGTCTCCATTGCTGTTGCCTTGGGTTGGACTTTGCGATGGTTTTTGTTCTGTTTTCGTGTCTGGATTTTTTTCTCTGTCAGGCCCTACCACGCTGATGCAACTTTCTATGGATGGGATGCTGAAGAGGAAAGGTCCTGCCAGCCAGAGAGGTAGCCTTTAGTGCGGTCTCTGATGCTGTAGGTGTGGAGGAATCCAGACTTGGGGAGTGGGGTGCTAGAACTGGGGGGCACATGTACACGCACTGGGGGGGAGGGGGCATCTCAGTCCTCTCACCCAGGGCCCACTGATTCCTAGCTACACCACTGGTCATCACACCAGTTGGGAGCCCATAGCCAACAGATATAAGACAGTGAAATATGATCTTTAACAATTAAATTAATGTTGTGTCTGAGATACTAAAATTACATTAATATTGTATCTGAGTAAGTAACTTCATTTTAGTAAATGGTGGTTTTTTTGTATATGCTTTTTATTATTGATTAGTAGATATTTGTGATCCATGTAGATCATGACCTAACAGAGACTCCCCCAGAGACAGGACTTGGTAGCAACTGCAGGCAGAGATGCAGCCCGAGGAGAGGTTAGGGTAATTGTCCGAAGACCATTTGCTGAAAGGTTCAGTATTTCACTTCATGCCTTGTGCATTCTCCAGGCCCACATGCCGAGTTAATAAACTCCCTCTGGAGTATGCAGTGGAAAAGTAGATGGAGCCTCTGACGCCCATATGGCAGGCTACAGCTATTGCTGCAAGACAGCTGCTGGAAGTGAACAAGTAGAAATAGGAGGCACTCACTAGGATCATTTTTCCTGTGTGTTCCTTGACTAATGGTAAAAGCTTCCGAAATATGTCGACCACCAGAGCCCCAACATCCTTTTTCTTTTGCAAGGAAGTAAGCAGGTTTGGGTTAATTTTAGTTGATGAATGTGTGATGCAAAACAGAGAAGGGTTGATCACAGCCAAAGAATGTTTGCCATTATCAGTCTTCACGCAGACTTTGACATAGTTATTGCAGTGAACAAAGTTCACCGTTAAAAAAAATATAATTTTTAGTTCACTTCCTTTGTTATCAGTACGGCTCTTCAGCAGTCGTGCATGACACATTTTCCTCTCTCTTTCAGAAGGAAGTGCCTTGAGCTTTTGGAACTACCATACTCTATTAACGTCTAAAAACAGTCTTTATCAAGCATCTCTGTGGCAGACAAGGGGAATGAAAGCATTTAAAACTTTTCTGGAAATAAATCATTGGACTGTGAAATCCACATACTGAGCTAATCAGAGGTAGTTCACTTAGGTGTATATTAAATAAAGTGGAATAGCTATTGATGAAACCAGTTGCAAGTTTTCTTAGACTATTTTGTTAACTCTTTCTTTTTTCTGATTAGTGTCTAGCACAGCCATACATACACTATATCATTTAATAAATTGTATCATCAACTTATTATTTAGCCATCATATTGGACACTCATGATTTTTTAAGTGAGTTCATGTATTCTACAAAATCCTATGGATTTATTGTAAAGTCTAGAATTGTAAAAAAAAAAAAAATACTATGATGAAAATGTAACTATGTAATATGCAAACTCCAGTTGCAGGACATTATTTTTGCATCATAAAAGATGCTGAAATAAGTGTATATATGTTTACTGCTTTGATTCCTCTTTCAAAGAGAGTTGGAACATTGAGACTAGTCCTTTAAACTTTTCTTTCTTTTTGGTGAATCAACAGCAACTGTCTCTGAAAGTAAAAAGCTAGCATGTCCAGTTTCCTTTAGTCTGTTCCTCTATTTAACTCTATATCATCTGTGAATGGCATACCATTATTCAGGTGTTATCCTTCACCTAATATCAACCATTAAATTTCCCTCCAACCCAGTAACAATTTCAAAAGGGTTAGCTATGAAACAAACAAACGGCAACCACAAAAACTCTTGGCAAGGGAGCCCATGGCAGTCCTGATACATTGGATGATGTTCTGTGCACTGTATCTACAGTTGCCCCATTGCAAATTGATTGCACTGATCAGTTCTTTGGAATTTTGCAAAAAAATAAAAATAAAAAAAATTGCCATTTTCATATTTAATCAGATGACTTTGTTTTGCCTCTAGAAACCGGTGGCTGATATTTGCCAAAGTAGCACAAGTTAGCTTATCTATTTGTAGGAGATGAAACACAGAGTAAATCTGTAAACCTGAATGCTTTACCTGCTTATTGGAGACTGGCTGGAGGAAATCTCTGACCCAAGGCTTTCTTCCTTTGTTGGTGTTCTTGATGGAGTGTAAGAATGGTAGCCTGTGAGAACCACTCTGCCTGAGTCCTTTATCTCCATTGTCATAGGTGCATGTCTTCCCTACTTACCCCGGCAGAGAGAAGAGCAGTGTTTACACAGCCAGAGGCGCAAGTGACCCTGTCACAAAGGCAGAAGCATGACTTCTCTGCCTGCCTCTCGCACTTAGACTTGTGTCAGCTGAGAGCAGAGAGAAGCAGTGTAGTGAGAGAGGGATCTGCCTACAGAAAGGACAGTTGTATTAGCATACATTCAAACCACCTCCCACAAACACGACTATGTAGAGGAAGTACTCGTGTTTTAGGAAACTAGAAATCAGGAGTAATCTTATAGAGCTCAGCAAAACTTGTTTGCTAAAGATTTTAATTTCTTTTTTCCAAGGATGGACTTTTTGTTGACCCATTGCATTTTTACTTTGATAGAAAGATGAAGGTTTTGGTTTTTTTTTTGCAATATTTCCTTGAGACTTCAGCCTCTTGACAGCTTCTCACATGGAACATAAGTGTGGGACTTAAGAAATTATTTGCCAGCAATGTGAATTTAATCATTTTAGGTAGAAAAAGTCAATATTCTATGGGGCTCATAATCGAAAGAGAAATACGTCCAAAAATCGGCCTAAGTCGGCACTTGGATGAACATTTCTCAAAAATGTCCAAGTGCCGATACTAAAAACGGGTTTTGGATGTATTTCTAAACGACCTAGGCATTCATAGTGCTGCTGAACGACCAAAGGTAAACGGGGTATTTCGGGAGGAGTGTCGAGGGTGGGAGATGGGCGGGACGTGGGCCGGCTTAGACTTAGTCGTACAGCATGTATAGCTGAAAGTTATACAGCCCACGATCAACGGAACTTGGACGTTGTGACAGACCATGTAAAACATGGTCTAAGTCACAAAATCCCACCTAAACTCACCAGATAAGTACTGAAAACACATAACACAGACCCCCACACACTACCCCAGTGATCACCGACCCTCCCCACCCCCATAAAAATATTAATCACATCTTTAAAATTCAGCCTCCAGACCATCATCACCTGGCCGCCGGGCATAGGAAAGCCTAGCCGTCCAGCACAAAGGCGGCTTAAGTTGTCCTGGGGGTGGATTAGGGATCCATAGAGAGAAGGACCCATGCCCATAAGCCCCTATAATCACTGCATTGATACTTAAACATGTGCACTCCCCTATACACCCCCAAAACCCTTTTGTACTGGCATATAAGTGGCTCCTGCAGCCATAAGGGCTATTGGGGTGGTAGATAAGTGGGTCTAGGGGATTCTGGAGGTGGTTTGGGGGACTCACTGTAACCTATAAGGGAGCTGTAGGGAGGAGAAGACATGGCACCCTTTTTGTGAAGTTCACAGCAGTGCCCTGTAAGGTACCCCACTATTTAGGTGGCATGTCTGGGTGTGCAGTCTATCACTTTGCAGACCCCTCCCACGCCCAACAGGGCTTGTTCTAGGCATTTTGGACTTGGACGAAAATGTGGTATAAAGATGGACGATTTAACAGCTTGGATGATCAGCAGGATGATTTTCAAAACAAAAAAAAAAGTTGGACGTATTTTTTGAAAATGTGTCTTAAGCTGTTTTTTTTACTTTGGATGACTTGCGAGTTGGACGTAAACGGACTTAGGCGTCCCTTTCGATTATGCCCCTCCATGTGACTAGGAAAGACCTCAAGCATAAGGTTCCAAATTTTCTAAACAGCGTCACTAAGTTAGGTGGCAGTAGGTGCCCTCCCGCTGTCTAATGAGCCAATCAGGATGCTTGTTTAAAAAAAATGCAAGCACCATTCTTAGATGCCTGTCTCACACCTCTGGAAGTACATAGGGATGCCTACAGATGCTTAAGGCTGGTTTGCGCCAGAAGGGCAAATGCTAGAAGGAAGAGGTAAGGCCAGTAGGAAAAAGGAGGTATTGATGCCCCTGAATAAGACTCTAGTGAGACTTCATTTAGAATATTGTGTACAATTCTGGAGAACACACTTTAAAAAGATATAGAAATGATGGAGTTGGTCCAGAGGAAAGCTACTAAAATGGTATGTGGTCTTCCTCATAAGGCCTATGTGGATAGACTTAAAGATCTCAATATGTATACTTTGGAGGAAAGGCGGGAGAAGAGAGATATGATAGAAATGTTTAAATACCCATGTGTTGTAAATGCGCACGAGTCGAGTCTTTCATTTGAAAGGAAGCTCTGGAATGAGAGGGCATAGGATGAAAAGAGGTGATAGGCTCCGGAGTAATCTAAGGAAATACTTTTTTTACAGAAAGGGTGGTAGATGCATGGAACAGTCTCCCGGAAGAGGTGGTGGAAGCAGAGACTGTGTCTGAATTCAAGAAGGCATGGGAAGAGATAATGGTTACTAGAGACAGGCAGGCTGGATGGGCCATTTGGCCTTTATCTGCCATCATGTTTCTATGTAAGTGGCTTTAGGCATCCCTATGCACCTCTGTAGGCACAAGACCGGTGCCTTAAATGTAGGCCTTTAAAATGCTTGCCTACATTTAAAGCACCTTTATTAGAAAAGATGTGATTCTGTACACAACGCCTGCCGATGTTGATATTCAGCAGGTGACTGGCTAGGCAGGTTCTGCTCTAAGAATCAGGCCCAAAGAGCCAAATTATCCAAATGGCATCTTGAAATTAGGCCGTAGTAGGCATCCTACTGGCATCTAATAAATAAATCGGGACACATGTAAAAAAAACCAAAAATGGAGACACCATTCTTAGATGCATGCCTGCCTCACACTTAAAGAGGCGCAAAGGGACACCTATGGATGCCTAAGTCTGACATGGGTGTGGTTTGCATTGGAAGTGACTTAGGTATCCGTAGGCATCCCAAAGCGCCTCTGTAGGTGCAAGACTGGCATCTTAAATATACAGTAGGCTTTTAAAATGCTAGCCTACTTTTAAGGTGCCTTTGTCAAAAAAAAAAAAAAAAAAAAAAAGACACAATTCTGGACGCAGCCATTGGAGACTGGCTGGAGGAAATCTCTGGACACAATTCTGGATGCAGCGATTGGAGACTGGCTGGAGGAAATCTCTGGCTTAAGGCTCAGAAAATGTATGTTACCATCACTCTGCAGCTCACCTGCTCTTCTCTGTAAAACTTTAAAACTGTGAACTATAGGCGGAGAGTCTTTTGCTAATGTTTATCAGAGGCAATAAAACCCGGAACTGTGATATACTTTAAAACTAAAAGTGCAAGACTTCTGCAGCTAAAAGTATTGCATTACAGAACTATCAAAATTAGGGGCTGGGTTACTACAATGTGAACAAAGTACTAATTTACGATAGTAAATAGGCCTCATTTCTTGCGATGTAAACTGCGTTAAAATCAGCCAAAATATGCATTATTAACCTGCCTTACAAATGGTTGAGTTTAAGCAGGGTTTAGGTCAATCAGCCTCTTAATGGGTTACTCTTTCTAATCAATCATTCACTTTAAAATCTTGGCTCCACTTTTCATTCTTTAGGACTATGTAGTGAGCACCATAAACATACAAAAATACTGCTTCACCACTTTATTTTGGTTTCAATATTAAGAACTATTTCATTAAATTTGTGGAAAAAAAAAGGTGAAAGGAAAATCAAAATGCAGTCTGTTCTCGTTATTCACAGTAATATGGTTTCCAGGAAGCCTGCAAACCGTGAAATCACAAAAATGCATTTATGGGAAAATAGAGGTGAGGTTCCAGCAGTATTTTTTACACCTCAAACTGCATAAAGGACCCCTTTCACTAAGGTGTTTAGCGCGGGCCAGCGCAATAGACACATCGAAGCCCCTTTAATCCCTATGAGCTTCAGTGAGATTGTTGCACGGTATTGCATAACCACGGTAAGTAACTAATCTGCTCATCAACCGCACTGTGGTTTTTTCACCATTAGAATTAAAGTAACACTGTTAAACATAAAAAATAACAAAAAAAAACAAAACAAATGCATGCAACAATGCTGAAAAGTAAATACAGTAATGTGCTAAAGAATATTGCCACAGTAAGCAATTACAGTCTCACTAACCAATGCAATGCATTAGCCATGCTGGGACACTAAAGGATGCTACAGTGCAAATTGAAAAACGGGGTGACAGGAGAAAAGTGTGCCGGATAAAGCTGTGCTGACATTTCAGCACAGACAATTGCGCGCAAGACTCCAACGCATCCTGTAAAAGTTAATTTTAAAGAGCTCCGATGGGGAGTTTGGGGAGAAACCCCTCACACACTTTACATAATACTGTTAGCGCTGCCATTGGGTGAGTTTGGGGGGTGAAACCCCCACCTTATACAGAAAACTTAACTTTTCCTAAAAAAATCGTGAAAAAGTTGTTTCCTCTATAATGGGGGGTTCCAATCCCCCAACCCCCAACAGCAGCACAAACACTATTAAGTAAACTGGGGGGGTTCCCTCTCACACACCCCCGTCGGAGCTCTTTAAAATTAACTTTTCCGGCAGTGCGCTGGAGTCTTGCGCCCAATTATCTGGGCTCAAATGTCGGCGTGGCTTTGTCCTGTGCGCAAATGACTGTGAACCGGAAAACGGACATATAAAGAGATGAAAATATTGCTTGACAAAAAAATAGCTTTACAGAAATGTACTGTACAGTTTCACACAACCACACTAAGCAATTAGGGACCCTTTTATAAAGCCACTGTAGTGATTCTCTTGTGATAAATGCACCAAAGCTTAAAAAAAATAAGATGGGAGAGTCTGAGTATACAGTACTGAATGAAGAGGTAGATATAATAGGCATCTTAGAGACCTGGTGGAAGGAGAACAATCATTGGGACGCTATGGGGCTCATAATCAAAACTTTAAATCGTCTAAAAATCCGCCTAAGTCAACACTGTGATGTCCTAGCAGATAGAACGTCCAAGTGCCGATAACTAAACCGACTTTCTGGATGTGTAGCGGGATTTCTTATGCCTGTAAATGCCGCTGTACGCCCAGAGCTGAAAGGGGTGTATCTGGAGGAGTGGTCAGGGAGGTATTTGGGCGGGATGTGGGCTGACTTAGACTTAGAAGTTCTGCATGGATAATCAAATGTCCAAATTGGACTTAGAAGTACAGTATGTTTTGATTATGGCCCTACACATTACCAGGGTACAAATTATATTGCAGTGATAGACAAGGGTTGGCTCAGTTGACCCGTTTAGTAACTTTGAGTTTACGCCCAGCAGTGTCTACGGTGAGCTGTCAAAGCTCAAGGTTAACAAAGCAATGGGGCCGGACAACCTGCACCCCAGGGTGCTTAGGGAGCTGAGTGATGTCTTGGCGGAGCCACTGTCTGCGCTCTTCAACCTCTCCCTTAGTACAGGCAGCATCCCGTTGGACTGGAGGACGGCTAACGTCATTCCACTCCACAAGAAAGGCTCAAAGATGGAGACAGCAAACTACAGACCAGTGAGTCTAACATCGATAGTGAGCAAACTAATGGAAACTCTAATCAAACACCAATTAGATAAGATCCTGGATGAGGAGAATCTACGGGATCCCTGACAACATGGATTTACTAAGGGGAGATCCTGCCAATCCAACCTGATCAGCTTCTTTGACTGGGTAACGGGGAAGCTGGATATTGGGGAGTCCCTGGACATCGTGTACCTGGACTTTAGCAAAGCATTCGATAGCGTACCACACCGCAGGTTACTGAGCAAGATGAGTTCTATAGGATTAGGTAACACATTGACGAAATGGGTTGGGAGCTGGCTTGGAGGTAGGCTCCAAAGGGTGGTGGTGAACGGCACCCCCTCCGAAATGACGGAGGTGATTAGTGGAGTACCACAGGGCTCAGTCTTGGGCCCAATCCTATTCAACATCTTTATAAGAGACTTGGCAGAAGGGCTTCGAGGTAAAATAACATTATTCGCCGATGACGCCAAACTGAGTAATGTAGTGGGCAAATGCACAACAGACGAAGATTCAGTGCCCGACAACATGATGCACGACCTACTCCTACTGGAGCGATGGTCTAGGACATGGCAACTCAACTTCAATGCCAAAAAATGCAAAGTTATGCACCTGGGCAGCCAGAATCCATGCAAGTCTTATACCCTTAATGGCGAGATCCTAGCAAAAACGGTAGCAGAACGAGACTTGGGGATAATCGTTAGTGAGGACATGAAGTCTGCCAATCAAGTGGAGCAGGCTTCGTCCAAGGCAAGACAAATCATGGGCTGCATACGAAGGGGTTTCGTCAGTCGTAAGGCGGAAGTCATTATGCCATTGTATAGATCCATGGTGAGGCCCCACCTGGAATACTGTGTGCAATTCTGGAGGCCGCATTATCGCAAGGATGTGCTGAGACTGGAGTCGGTGCAAAGAATGGCCACCCGGATGGTCTCGGGACTCAAGGATCTACCATACGAAAAACGGCTTGACAAATTACAGCTATACTCGCTCGAGGAGCGCAGAGAGAGGGGGGACATGATCGAGACGTTCAAGTATCTTACGGGCCGCATCGAGGCGGAGGAAGATATCTTCTTTTTCAAGGGTCCCACGACAACAAGAGGGCATCCGTTGAAAATCAGGGGCGGGAAACTACGAGGTGACACCAGGAAATTCTTTTTCACTGAAAGAGTGGTTGATCGCTGGAATAGTCTTCCACTACAGGTGATTGAGGGCAGCAGCGTGCCTGATTTTAAGGCCAAATGGGATCGGCACATGGGATCTATTCACAGGGCAAAGGTAGGGGAGGGACATTAAGGTGGGCAGACTAGATGGGCCGTGGGCCCTTATCTGCCGTCTATTTCTATGTTTCTATGATAGAGTGGATCAAATTGGAGCTGGAGGTGTATAGTCATTACGGGGGTGGGGGGTGTCCTGAAGGAGGGACTGCTAAAATAGATGCACACTAAACTGGCTAAAACATATAGCAGGACACACCCATGCTATCAAACCTTCTTCCATGTTCTTTGAGGTTCCTTCTGGTAACGACTGGCTCTGGCCCTCCCAGGGTCAACAAGGTCAGGATTTTGGGCAATGGTGAGGATTCCACTCCGTCCACTCGCTGTCTCTGATGATCAATAGGACTTCTGAAGACAAGCCTCAGGAGGTCGAACTGGCTGGCTCGCCACTGTTACTCCTTTCTTGGGCCTTGAACAGACTTTCCAAGCAGTTCTGGCAGCTCAGAAATATTGGCACAGGCTTATGGCTGTGTCAACATGGTTCAGTGTATCTGGCCCCTGAGCCGGCCTCCTTCTATTGTGAGGACAATCTTTCCTTGGAGGTGGTATGCCCCTTGGTTAACAGCAGCCCTTGGAGATGCCTGGGATTTCAGAACCAGCTCATAGACATCACCCAACACTGCTGTTATCTTTTTCTCCTTTTCTTCAAGCAAACCCACCACCAAAATTGGCGAGGATAAAGTTTTGTCCAGCACATGGGCCTAATGGATCACAAGGCATCTCCTTTGCAAAAGTCTCGGGATCTGCTTTGCAACCAATTGTGTCCTGCTGGGTGTGGTCTTTATAGGTCCCTCTCTCTGCTCTCTCCAATCTCCTTTAATGTGCCGAGGATCCCCTCATTCTGCTGACTCCCTTTCCTCCCCTGTCTCTCCTTCTCCCAAGTTCCCTCGTTGGTGGGGTCAATCTCACCCCTGGCATGGAGCAGCTCTGCCGCTAGACTAATTAATTAATAGATATTCTTCTTAATGCATCACAAGGCTCAGCATTTGAATTTCACAATGCTCTATGTGATTGACACACATGGGTCCCAGGCTGCCCTTTCACCAGTTCTTCGCCAGAAAACACAGTCCACAGTTGGCCAGGTAACAGTTGTTTCAAATTTATGTAAATCCAAATGAAATTTATTAATTTCACTCACTCACAGTCCAGTTGGTGTGGTCTTTAAAAAATTTGCAGCGCCTAATACTTCAACCCTGCTACCTTAGCTTAGAAAGGAGACGGCTGAGGGAGGACATGGTTGAGATCTACAAAATCCTGAGTGGTTTAGAACAGGTAAAAGTGAGTCCATTTTTCACTCTTTCAAAAAGTACAGAGACTAGTGGACACTCAGTGAAATTGCTTGGAAATAAGAACAGTTAAGCTCTGGAACTTGTTGCCAGTGGATATGGTAAAAGAGGTTAGAGTTGCTGGGTTTAAAAAAAGGATTGGACAAGTTCCTGGAGGAAAGGTCCGTAGTCTGCTATTGAGACAGGTATAGGGAAAGCCACTGCTTGCCCTGGATCAATACTCTTTGGGTTTCTGACAGGCACTTGTGACCTGGATTGATCACTGTGCAAACAGGATACTGGGCTAGATAGGCCATTGGTCTGACCCAGTATGGCTCTTCTTATGTTCTCATTTGTGGTTAGTGCCAAAGTGGTCTATGGGTACAGTCAGGAAGCAGCTGGCAGTTATGAGGACATTGACTCACACAGTCAGGATTGCACAAAAGGCAATTCTGTCATGGCCCGCTTATATATGTGGGTGTCCGCAGGGAATATTGGCCAGCACCCCCATAACTTCCAGTTCGGCATCAGCCCAACATATTTAATATTGGTGCTTGGACACGTTCCTGACACTGAATATCAGGGTTAGATTTAGCCCACAGCAGACAATGGCTTTAAAATTGCTGATAAGTATGGGTTGAATACTGGGTGGAATGTCTTTTATTTGGATTTTTCCCCCATTCCATGTTTCATACCATTTTGTTACATTTTAAAGATAATTATTTGCCCAGATACACAGCTGGACAAGAGAGACACTCTCGATCCCTTTTGTATAATTCTTTCCAAGTTCCATTAGGTTGGGAAGAATAGGAATTAACTAAACTACAAAGGAAAACAAGGGAAAATTGATTTGAAAAAAAAGAAAGAAATAGCATTGCAGTGTAACAAAGTAACAGATGACAGCGAAAGATCCTCACAGTCCATCCAGTCTGCCCAACAAGGTAACCAGAGCTTCACCCACCATTCTATGTAGGCCCCCATAATTAAATGTTGGCTGTAAAGTTACCATCATGCCATCCATAATGGGGATGATATATTCCCCCTCTTCTATGAAACCGAACTAGCATTTCTTAGCACAGAGAGCCTGCGCTGCTCCCGCTGCTCATTGAGTTCCTATGAGCGTCGGGAGCAGCGTGGGCCATTCTGCGCGGCTCTCTGCGCTAAAAACCGCTAGCACGGTTTCGTAGAAGAGGGGGATAGTGTACTGTATAGCTGACAGTATTCAATTTACCAGTCAAGATGTCTCCCCCCCTCCCTCCTAATTTGCACAGTTCCCCCACTTGCAGTATGTGACAATAAAATGATCCACATACTGGAGTTTTCAAATCTTCCCCTGTCTCTCACCGCGTGCAAGACACAGATCACACAAGTCTGTCTAGCACCAGGCTCCGTTCCTCCTTGCTGGATTTGGCCACTTTTCTTTGTCTCTTGCCACGTGCAAGACCCTAATCTTCTTTAGCACCACAGGCCATGGTTACAAAAAGGGGAAAGGGCACAGATAAGACTATAATTTGCCGGTTTTTTAAACTTCAGTTGGTTATGATCTGCATAAATATATCCAAGTTTGAAGTATTCAGGGATAACCTGATCTCACACCCAGTCCTCTACTATCTTTGCTGTCAATAAAATTCATTCTGTCACTGTAGACTCTAATCAGACTCTAATTTGGTGATTAGATAAGGACAATTGTTTGACATGAGTATCATAATAGCATAATTCATGTTAGAACAAAAACCATATCTCTTCCAAAGCTGCAGTAACCATCTCTCACTATCACATGATCAGTAATGGCTACACTACTTACATCATGGTGGTGCCACCTGATACTTAGGAGAAGCATTAAAAGACATACAAATCTAATCAGCAGGAAAGGATGCTAAATGTAATTGACCATTTATTCTCTCGGGGTGTACTCGGACCAGCTCGATAATCTAGTCTGCTTCCCTGTGGAGAATAAGCACTCTCTGGACCCCCTTCTGTACCCCTTCCTCCCCCACTGTTGAGCATAAACCATGATCAATGATGCTCTGACATCAAACGGAGTGCCCCTATTCCTAAAATAGGCCATGAAAGACATTGATTGAGCTCTCTTGAAAAGCCTCTTGTGTCCTCCACTTCTTCATTTCAACTTTCTAGTGGTTTCCTCTACATAAGAGGCCATTTGGGTGTTCACTAAACTGATTCATGTGATGCACTACTTATATTTATTTTTTGTCAGGATTTATTGCTGTTATTCTGTATGAAGTACATATTTTATGGGGCTCATAATCGAAAGAGAAAAAGTCCAAAAACCGGCCTAAGTTGGCACTTGGTCGAACATTTCTCAAAAATGTCCAAGCGCCGATAATAAAACCGGGATTTGGACGTATTTCTAAATGACCTAGGCCTTCATAGTACCGCTCAACATCCAAAGCTAAACGGGGCGTTTCGGGAGGCGTGTCGAGGGAGGGAGTTGGGCGGGACGTGGGCCGGCTTAGACTTAGTAGTACAGCATGTTTAACCGAAAGTTTAACAACATAGCCTAGACGGAACTTGGACCATCTAAACTCACCAGATAAGCACTGAAAACACATAACACAGACCCCCACACACTACCCCAGTGATCATCAACCCCCCCACCCCCATAAAAATTTTCTTCACAACTTTAAATTTCAGCCTCCAGACCATCATCACCTGGCCGCCTGGCGTAGGAAAGCCTAGTCGTCCAGCCCAGAGGCAGCTTAAGTCATCTTGTGGGTGAGTTAGGGACCCATAGAGAGGAGGACCCATGCCCATAAGCCCCTGTAATCACTGCATTGATACTGAAACATGTGCACTCCCCTATACACCCCCAAAACCTTTTTTGTACTGGCATATAAGTGGCTCCTGCAGCCATAAGGGCTATTGGGGTGGTAGATTTGTGGGTCTAGGGGATTCTGGAGGTGGTTTGGGGCGGCTCACCATCACCTATAAGGAGCTGTAGTGAGGAGAAGCCATGGCACCCTTTTTGTGAAGTTCACAGCAGTGCCCTGTAAGGTACCCCACTATTTAGGCGGCATGTCTGGGTGTGCAGTCCATCACTTTGCAGACCCCTCCCACATCCAACAGGGCTTGTTCTAGGCGTTTTGGACTTGGATGGAAGGTTGGACGGAAATGTGGTATAAAGATAGACGATTTAGTGGCTTGGATGATCAGATCAGCAGGACGTATAATTAGACGATTTTCGAAAGTAAAAAGAAGTTGGACGTATATTTTGAAAATGTGTCTTAGGCTCTTTTTAACTTTGGATGACTTGCGAGATGGACGTAAACAGACTTAGACGTCCCTTTTGATTATGCCCCTCCACGTGTTTAATATTTTATTTATTTGTTCATTTTTATAGCCCGTCCTCCCCAGAAGCTCAGAACGGGTTACAATAAAATAAAATAAAGTTAGGTACTTGGAAATTTTGTTTTTTACAATGTTATACCTCACTTGGCCCTTTTTAGATGAAGTATATGCACAATTAGAAAATAGGTGATGCACGTACATTTTATTCCTGTTATAACATTTAGTGGTATGCATGGAAAAAAAATTCATTTTGTTTTATGTTTTTTAATTCCATTTACTTTGTTTGTTTTTTTGTTTGTGTCATTCTGTTTTGCTTTCATAATAGTACATCATATCTAGTAATTTCTAGTAAAAGTCACTGACTTTTACTAAACCATGGTAGAGCTTCTAACCGCGGGCCGATGCTCAAAGGAATTGAATGACCATTGGAGCATTTACCTTGTCAATCAATGGTAAAAAGCTATATCGTAGTTTATTGAAAGGAGCCCAGTATTTGCTATTTATTCATAGTTTACACTATTTAGTGAAGAGTAAATAATATCAGCAGCAAAACATGAAGCAAATCAAGAGCCATAGAATATATGTGGTTTATTTAAACCCAGTACCTTATCGTTTCACCCTAAGGCTACGTCAGGGGTTAGAGCTGCAGTATAAACATTAAAAATGTATGAATCCCAAAAGAATTCCAAAACATATATAATAAAACTTCTAAACATGCCATAGAAGCCGCCTCTCTGCAGATCACACCTATATGGGAACAGAAAGTTGCTGCAGAGAAGTAACTTCCTGGGCATGCCGATGGCAGCAAAACCACCTCATTGTTGCTGCTGGGCTACCCAAAGATTCAATGCAGCGACCAGGGAAGAGGGAGGTGGTGGAGTTAAGAGGTGAAGAGAGAGGTCATGCAGATCCTGCTGTGGGGACTGGAAGGAGAGAGAGACAGAAAGAGAAGTCACTAAGGGGAGGGGGTGGAAATATAGACAGACAGAGAAGCACCCCATAGGCAGGGGATTGGAAGGAGAGAGAGAAGCACCTGTGGGGGTGGTTGGGAGTTGGAAGAAGAGAGAGAGAAACATCCTTGGCTAGTGAGTAGGGATAGATGCTACTATGGGAAACTTTTGGGAACTAGAGGTTGACGAGGCAGAGGCAGATGTTGGGATGGTGGGATGGGGGTAGAAATTGAGTTTTGGGGAGGGAAAGAAAGATACAGTATCATGGGGAGGGGGCAAGCAGAGCTGAGATTGTGATATCATAATGCTTCATTCTACCAATGCCTAAGAGCCAACCTCATCAGTGATGTCACAATGGCTTGATTATCCTATACTCCCCTCTGCCCTCCAATCCAGCCAGCAGATTAACCATTCCCCTTAACCGACATCCTGTTTGTTTGTCTTGTATGTTTAGATTGTAAGCTCTTTTGAGCAGGGACTGTCTTCTTTGTGACTCTGTACAGTACTGCGTACGTCTGATAGCGCTATAGAAATAATTAGTAGAAGTAGCACCAGCGCCTTTAATGCTAGAAAAAAATGTACCGAGTAAAACTCATCTAACAGATTATTTTGCAGTAACAGAGCAGAGTGAGACTTATTCTACAATCTATGTATAACTGTGGAAACTCAGGTTTCCTTTTGAGTCCTTTGCAGTGCATCTTCTGCTGAAACAGTGACAAAGAAAATCAGGGCTGAGCTACATGTTTTATTAAAGCCACAGCTGGAAACCTTAACTAGTCTATTGCTAAACATGTGTTAGACAAATGTTATTCAACAAAAAATATTTCATTATAATCACAAGCTGCTAGAATGACTGATGATCATTTGAAGAACTCTTTATGTTCTGTTTCTGTAATGGTATGTTAACTGGTATATGTAAAAGTTATTCTTTCTAGTTGAAATTATTTTCACATTTGAGTCAAAGAAAGTAATGTTCCATCTTCCAACTTATATACAAACATAATTCTGATACAGAAGCATGATAGAACTAGAACTTTTTATGAATTCATGAACACTGATGAAACACCCTTGATGCAAAAAAAGGGTGCTATTTTTGCAGACCACTGTGGGCATTATACCTAGAAATTCAATGTCAGGCCCTGTCCCGCCAAGAGCTGTTTTAAATCATTTTGAATACCAGGCTCAAAGGTTATTGGATAAACAACAGAAAACTACCTCTTCCATTGCCTGTTTTAGATCCCCACTCTGTTGTAGTGCCTTTTCCACACCAATGGCTTCTCAGGTGCACAAATATGTCCATTTCATTTAACCAATAAATGTATCTAACAATTATAGCTGCAGTTACTCCTGGCAGAATTCTGTGCAAAAATTTTGAAAATTCCACGCGCAATATTTCAAAATTCTGTAATGTTTATTTGTAGTGTTTTGCATAGAATTCTCCTATCCTGAGGTCTAAAATTCTTTCCTGCCTTTTCCTTTCTCAGATTCCAGCCTCCTCAGTTCCCTCTCTCACTCCAAATGCAGTTCTGTCTCGCTCTAAATCCCACCCTTCTCTCTTGCAACCTAAATACCCTCCTTGGCCCCCATAGTTTGGCATTTCTCTCTCCTGCTCTCCACAGGCTAAGAATCTCTTCCTCCCTTCCCATCCCCTTTCTGAACTTCGTCACTCTTCCTCTCTCTACCATCCCCCAACCTCCACTTGTAGGTCCAACATCCTGGTCCCCTAACCTCACCCACCATCTCTCTCACTTGCATCCTGAATCTACTTCCCTTGAGTGGTATGGAAAAGGATACAGAATATTTTTGACATACAAATTTAACTTATTTATAAAATAATTATATTACAATCAGTAGGTTTGCCTTCTTTGCTCTGTAAAAAAAAAAAAAGCAGGGAAAGATTGTTTAATGTGCTTATGAGTTTGGCAATTCAATTCATCTGTATGGAAAGATAATGCTGCTTTATCAGTGAATGCTTGGTGGGCTGCGGTTTGCCTTATATGGAAGTATGAGGACATAATTGCTGTTCAATGAGTGGTTGCCCATTTCAGGAAGGTTTACAAAAGAACATAAAAATAGCCTTACTGGGTCGGACCAATGGTCCATCTAGCCCAGTAGCCCATCCTCACAGTGGCCAGTCCAGGTTACTAGTACCTGGCAGAAACCCAAATAGAAGCAACATTCCATGCTACCGATCCAGAGCAGGCAGTGGCTTCCCCCCATGTCTGTCTCAATAACAGACTATGGACTTTTCCTCCAGGAAATTGTCTAAACCTTTCTCCTACCACAGCCTCTGGCAACATGTTCCAGAACTTAACTATACTCTGAGTGAAAAAATATTTCCTCCTATTGGTTTAAAGGTATTTCCCTGTAACTTCATCAAGTGTCCCCTAGTCTTTGTAATTTTAGATGGAGTGAAAAATCGATCCACTTGTACCCGTTCTACACCAGTTAGGATTTTGTAGACTTCAATCATATCTCCACTCAGCCGTCTCATTTCCAAACTGAAGAGACCTAACCTTTTTAGTCTTTCCTTATGCATCTTCTTGATCTTTCCTTATCCATCTTCTTGACCATCTTGGTCACTCTTCTTTGAACCTTTTCTAGTTCCGCTATCTTTCTTGAGATAAGATGACCAGAACTGAATGCAATAGTCCAGGTGAGGTCGCATCATGGAGCGATACAGAGACATTATAGCATTCTTAGTTTTACTAACCATCCTTTTTTAATAATTCCTAGAATCTTATTTATTGTTTTTGGTCACCGCCACACATTGAGCGGAAGGTTTCATTGCATTATCTACGACGATACCCAGATCCTTTTCTTGGGCGCTAATCCTCAAGGTGGACCCTAGTATCCGGTAACTATGATTCAGGTTATTCTTCCCAATGTGCATCAGTTTGCATTTGTACACATTAAATTTCATCTGCCATTTGGATGCCCAGGGTTCCAATTTCTTAAGGTCTATCTGCACTTTTTCACAATCTGCATGCGTTTTAACAACTTTGAACAGCTTAGTGTTTTCTGCAAATCTAATCACTTCACTCGTCATTCCAATTTCAAGATCATTTACAGTATAAATAAGTTAATTAGCACCGGTCCCAGTAGAGATCCCTGTGGCACCCCACTATTTATCCTCTTCCACTGTAATCCTTTAGATACGTGGAGGGGCATAGAAACATACAATATGACGGCAGAAAAGGGCCACCGGCCCAACAAGTCTGCCCACTCTAATGACCCTCACCCCTAAGTTCTTCCTTGAAGTGATCCCACATGCTTATCCCATTTTTTTCTTAAAATCTAGCACATTGCTGGCCTCAATTACCTGCAGTGGAAGATCATTCTAATGATCAACCACCCTTTCGGTGAAGAAATACTTCCTATTGTCGCTATGAAATCTCCCAACCCTGATTTTCAATGGATGCCCTCTTGTTGCCATAGGTCCTTTAAGGAAAAAGATATCTTCTTCTACCTCAATAAGGCCCGTAACATATTTGAACATCTCAATCATGTCACCCCTCTCTCTGCATTCCTTGAGTTAGTATAGCTGCAACTTACCCAGATGTTCCTCATACGGGAGATCCTTGAGTCCTGAGACCATCTTGGTGGCCATTCGCTGAACCGACTTAACTCTCAGCACATCCTTTTGATAATGTGGCCTCCAGAATTGTACACAATATTCCAGATGAAGTCTCACCATGGACCTGTACAACGGCATTACCACTTTGGGCTTTCGGCTGACGAAACTTCTTCAGACACAACCCAGCATTTGTCTAGCCTTGGATGAAGATTTCTCCACTTGATTGGCAGTCTTCATATCTTCACTAATGATCACTCCTAAGTCCTGCTGCAGTTCTTGCTAAGGTCTCACCATTTAGGATGTAAGTTCTGCATGGATTTCTGCTGCCAAGGTCCATGACCTTACACTTTTTGGCATTAAAACTTAGTTGCCAAGTTGTGGATCAATGTTCCAGTAAGAGTAGGTCCTGCGCCATTCTGTTGGGCACTGTGCTTTTGCCCACTATGTTGCATAGTTTAGCGTCATCGGCAAATAATGTAATTTTACCTCGAAGCCTCTGAGCCAGGTCCCTTACAAAAATATTAAATAGGATCGGACTCAAGACCGAGCCCTGCAGCACTCCACTAATCACTTCCGACATTTCAGAGAGAGTACCATTTACCACCACCCTCTGAAGTCTACCTCTGAGCCAGTCTTTAACCCATGCAGTCAATGTTTCTCCTAATCCCAACAAACTCATCTTGCTCAATAACCTATGGTGTGGGACACTATCAAAAGCCTTACTGAAGTCCAAGTACACGACATCCAGGGACTCCCCCATATCTAGCTTTTTCGTTACCCACTCAAAGAAACTGATTAGATTGGATTGGCAGGACCTTCCCTTTGTAAATCCATGTTGGAGGGGATCTCGTAGAGTCTTATTGTTCAGGATTGTATCTAATTTGTGTTTGATTAATGTTTCCATAAGTTTACTCACTATCGATGTGAGACTTACCGGTCTGTAATTTGCAGCCTCCATCCTGCAACCCTTTTTGTGGAGCGGAAAGACGTTAGCTGTTTTCCAGTCCAATGGGACTCTTCCTGTTCTTAGGGAAAGATTGAAGAGCGCAGATAACGGTTCCGCCAGGACATCTCTCGACTCCCTAAGCACTCTGGGATGTAGTTTATCTGGTCCCATGACTTTGTTCACTTTGAGCCTTGATAGTTCATGGTAGACGCTGCTGGTCGTAAACTCAAAATTTTGAAATGGGTCTTCTGAGCTTTCCCTTGTCTGCAGCTGTGGACCAGATCCCGGTGCCTCGCAAGTAAAGACCGAGCAGAAGTATTCATTTA
This sequence comes from Geotrypetes seraphini, assembly GCF_902459505.1. NCBI lineage: Eukaryota > Metazoa > Chordata > Amphibia > Gymnophiona > Dermophiidae > Geotrypetes > Geotrypetes seraphini. Next base: position 150,397,553 of record NC_047085.1, on the reverse strand, counting down.
GTTGTTTGGCTTTATCGGAGTCCGATTCTACATGGTTCCTGTCTGGTTTCCTAAGGCGCACTATCCCATCTGTATTTCTTTTTCTGTCACTAATAAACCTGAAGAAGGATTTAACCCCTTTTTAATGTTCTTTGCTAGATTCTCTTCCATCCGGAGTTTGGCATCTCTGACTGCTGTTTTGACAGCTCTAGACTTTGCCAGATAGTCTTCTTTAGCTTCTAGTTTTTCAGATTGTTTGCAGGAGACAAATGCTCTTTTCTTCTTTTTCACAAGGTCTGAGATCTCCGCAGAGAACCACTGAGGTTTATTGTTCCTCCGTCGTTTACTTACTGTTTTTATATAGAGGTTGGTTGCTTCGTGTAGGGTAGATTTCAGAGCTGACCAAATTACCTCTACATTATCTGTTGCAGCCTGGTTTTGCAGCGCCTCATAGACGAAATCTCCCATTCTTTTGAAGTTAGTGCCCGTAAAGTTGAGGACCTTTGTGGATGTGTTTGATCTAGTGAAACCTTTCCTGAGGTGAAGCCATACCATGTTGTGGGCACTGGAAGCCAACGTATCGCCTACCGAAACCGCTGTGACACTATCTCTGTTGGTGAGTACTAGGTCCAGTATCGCCTGATCCCTAGTGGGCTCCAATACCATCTGTTTGAGTTGTGCTCCCCTTATGGAGGTTAGTAGCCTTCTGCTGCCGCTGGTCCTAGCGGAAAGATTGTTCCAGTCTGCATCAGGTATATTGAAGTCCCCCAACAGTACCGTATCTCTACGCAGAGTGATGGTCTCAATGTCATTGATTAATTCTATGTCTGTCTTCCTGTTGTCTTAGAGGTCTGTATGCATAATCGAAAGGAATGTCTAAGTCCATTTTCATCTAAGTAGCTAGTCATCCAAAGTAAAATATAGCTTAGGCCACATTTTCGAAAAATACATCCAAATTTTTTATCGTTTTGAAAATTGTCTAACTATACATCCTGCTGACCTGATCGTCCAAGCTACTAAATTGTCCATCTTTATACCACATTTTCATCTAACTTTTTATCCAAGTCAAAAACACCTAGAACAAGCCCTGTTGGACGTGGGAGGGGTCTGCAAAGTGATGGACTGAACACCCAGACATGGCACCTAAATAGTGGGATATCTTACAGGGCACTGCTGTGAACTTCACAAAAAGGGTGTCATGTCATCATCTCACTACAGCTCCCTTATAGGTCATGGTGAGCCCCCCAAACCACCTCCAGAATCCCCTAGACCCACTTATCTATCATCCCAATAACCCTTATGGCTGCAGGAGCCACTTATATGCTAGTACAAAAGGGTTTTAGGGATGTATAGGGGAGTGCACATATTTCAATATCAATGCAGTTATTACATGGGCTTATGGGCATGGGTCCTCCTGCCCACCCCCAAGACGGCTTAAGACGCCTCTGTGCAGCATGACTAGGCTTTCCTATGCCAGGTGAAGATGTTCTGGAGGCACAATTTTCAAGTTGTGATTAATATTTTTATGTGTGGGGGGGGGGTCAATGATCACTGGGGTAGTGTGTGTGGGTCTGTATTATGTGTTTGCAGTGCTTATCTGGTCAATTTAGGTGGTTTTTTTGTGACTTAGACCATGTTTTAAATGGTCTAAGTCCCGTCTATGCTGTGCTGTATAACTTTCGGTTATATATGCAGTACTAAGCTGGGATAGCGGTTTTAGCGTGTGCGCTAGTCCTTAATGCCAGCATTGAGCTGGCATTAGTTCTAGCCGCATAACGCGGGTTTAGCATGCGCTAAAAACGCTATCGCAGCTTAGTAAAAGGAGTCCTATATCTAAGCCTACCCAAATCCCGCCCTCGACACTCCTCCTGAAACGCCCTGTTTAGCTATGGTCATTCAGTGGCACTGTGAAGGCCTAGGTCATTTTTAAATAAGTATAAAACCTAGTTTTATTATCGGCACTTGGACGTTTTTGACTGATGACCATCCAAGTGCCGACTTAGCCGGTTTTTGGACGTTTTTCTCTTTCGATTATGAGCCCCTTACTGTTTGTTAACAGTTTTAGTTTAGTTTTTGCATCTTTATTTTATTGGATTTCTATTTTTTTCTGATTAGGGAGCGGAGAAGATAGTGGATGCTGTGGATGGGCAGAGTGGATGGGCCATTTGGCCTTTATCTGCTGTCATGTTTCTATGTTTACCATTTTCTCTAATGTAAGTTGCTTTATTTCAAAGTTGACCTTCAAGCACTGGGAGATGTTATCTATATATGTATGAATATAGGAAATCTATATATGTATGAATAAAATAATATTCTCGGAAACACTTGTATGAGTGTTTCAGAGAATATCCTTTAATAGCATATCAATGTGGTAAGACTATAGGTGAATTTTTGCCTTGTAGAAGAATAGATTACAATTATGCAGGGGAAACCAGATGGCCACAGACAGTGTGGAGAATGTCAATGGTGTACACAGTGGTGTAATTTAAATAATTCATTTCTATTGTCAACTGCCATATGTGGGTAGATCTAGGTTGGTAATAGTTTGTCTCTATGAACAGAAATGATATAATTAATAAGGCTTTGGACAGATCCTTTTGTACAACATTTGGTTCACTCTAGAGTTCTAGATGTTATTGAGATGGGATGGGAGGGAGGCATCTTAAGAATATTTTCAAAATGATTAAGAGCAATGCTGGATATCTACTTTGAATACTATATCACTAGTGGGTTTAAATCATGAAATTGATTGGCAGTCTTTGTTGTGAAACGAAGCTGTTGATTGGCTGGTAGTATCAAATGACAAGGAACAAAAAGATAGTGGCATATCTAATATCACTTAAATAACTTTAATAGCATAGAGATATATTTACATATTACTTGAACAAATTCACAAAAGTTTACAAAGACAGGACTCAGGACACAGAAACACCACATCCTAGTACTACTACTATTTATTATTTCTATTAAACAGTCAAGAGAAGGTCCCTGCTTGAAAGAGCTTACAATCTAATTAAGACGGATACACAGGACAAAAAGGGAATCTATGCATATTGCTCAGGTAGGGATTTACAAGGAAACTGATGAGGTGGATAGGATAGGGGACTACAGAAGAATGACAAAGCAAACAAACAAACCATGCAGCACAATAACATTTGAATCTTCAAAAGAAATTGTTCATTGCCATTGTTTAAATACTTCAAACTGATTCTTAAGATGTGGTCTAAAAATTCTTTCAACCCTCTTCAGCTGGAAAGAGTTCTTAAACTGAATCAGCAAATGTGGTGACCATGCCCTGTACAGAGTCCTTCAGGATTAGAGATGCCCAGCTGTAGGTCTTATGTGAGGGTAATTCTATAACAGGGTCCCTGCTATAAGAAAATAAGGGATACCATATTTTGAAGAATGGCTGTAAAACTTTGGAATTCGCTCCTTGGCATTATGAGATTATGTAAAGATCGTATAAATTTTAGGAAACAATTGAAAACCCAATTGTTTGTTGACGCCTTTATGTAATATGTATAAATGAAATATTGTAATGTAATGTAATTTATTTCTTATATACCGCTACATCCGTTAGGTTCTAAGCGGTTTACAGAAAATATACATTAAGATTAGAAATAAGAAAGGTACTTGGAAAATTCCCTTACTGTCCCGAAGGCTCACAATCTAACTAAAGTACCTGGAGGGTAATAGAGAAGTGAAAAGTAAAGTTAGAGGAAAAATAAAAATAAAATAAACATTTTAACAAGACAGCATTGATCTAAATACTTTGGAAGGTAGAAGAGAGGAGAGAAAGATAAATAAATAGATAAAGTAAGAACTCCAACTTGTAAATTATTAAATGTTAGTGTAAATTTTTGGTTTATGTTATGTATCTTGGTGTGTCTCAATAATATGTATGTGATTTTGTACATTGCTTTGATTATAAGCAGTTTATAAATCTTTTAAACAAACATAGTAACATAGTAACATAGTAGATGACGGCAGATAAAGACCTGAATGATCCATCCAGTCTGCCCAACCTGATTCAATTTAAATTTTTTTTTTTTTTTTAACATTTTTTTTTCTTAGCTATTTCTGGGCAAGAATCCAAAGCTTTACCCGGTACTGTGCTTGGGTTCCAACTGCCGAAATCTCTGTTAAGACTTACTCCAGCCCATCTACACCCTCCCAGCCATTGAAGCCCTCCCCTGCCCATCCTCCTCCAAACGGCCATACACAGACACAGACCGTGCAAGTCTGCCCAGTAACTGGCCTAGTTCAATATTTAATATTATTTTCCGATTCTAAATCTTCTGTGTTCATCCCACGCTTCTTTGAACTCAGTCACAGTTTTACTCTCCACCACCTCTCTCGGGAGCGCATTCCAGGCATCCACTACCCTCTCCGTAAAGTAGAATTTCCTAACATTGCCCCTGAATCTACCACCCCTCAACCTCAAATTATGTCCTCTGGTTTTACCATTTTCCTTTCTCTGGAAAAGATTTTGTTCTACGTTAATACCCTTCAAGTATTTGAACGTCTGAATCATAACTCCCCTGTCTCTCCTTTCCTCTAGGGTATACATATTCAGGGCTTCCAGTCTCTCCTCATACGTCTTCTGGTGCAAGCCTCCTATCATTTTCGTCGCCCTCCTCTGGACCGCCTCAAGTTTTTACGTCTTTCGCCAGATATGGTCTCCAAAACTGAACACAATACTCCAAGTGGGGCCTTACCAATGACCTGTACAGGGGCGTCAACACCTTCTTCCTTCTACTGATTACGCCTCTCTTTATACAGCCCAGCATCCTTCTGGCAGCAGCCACTGCCTTGTCACACTGTTTTTTCGCCTTTAGATCTCCGGACACTATAACCCCAAGGTCCCTCTCCCCGTCCGTGCATATCAGCTTCTCTCCTCCCAGCATATATGGTTCCTTCCTATTATTAATCCCCAAATGCAAATTAAATAAATACCACAGGTGTTGATGTTGAAGGACAGTAGCCACCTACTCATACTTTAAAGGCTTGAGTACTTACACCAGCCTTAAAACTGGTGCAAATGCACCTCATTGTGTCAGAATGCATGTAAATTATAATATTCTACAGTTTTTGTGGATACGTGTGTGCTCCACTCAAGCATACGCCTGTGGCATGGTATTCTGCTAGAGGTCATATACGACAAACTAATATCAATAAACAAAACATTGGGGGGAGTTAATCAAGTTGGTGGCATGTACCTGGTAAGCGCTACTTGCCTCTTTTTTTTTTGTGCTGTTGAGGGTTCTTGCTACGTTGTTACCTGCATTATGCCACATAGAAAGAGAAAAGGACTCGTCCAGGGGGACTTCCTCACCAGCCCGAACGAATCCGATGGTACAACAAAAAAATGAGAGGTATAACGCCAGGAGTACAGCGATTAGCGAGACCGAGGGAGTGTGTCTTGCATCGGACTAGCTGGAAGGAGCAGCTGGGTCTTTGGGGCTTCACGTCCTCTGAACCGTCTCCTCCGCCATGTCCAGCATCGAGAACGGCACACACGCAGGGACAGCAATTGATTGCTGAATAATTGGCTGAGATCCAAAGTACAGTAATAAAAGATCAAATGTTTTTGCAAAGAAAAATAGGACAGATGGAAAATTATAATAGAAGACGGAATCTTAGAATTTTAAATTTTTCTACATGGTTCTGCCATTCTCCCTCTGGATATGTTCATGAAATACCTGATTGAAATATTACCTTCTGATATGATTCCTCCTTTAAATAAAGTATATTACTTGAACATAACTAAGAAGAATGTACAAGGAGAAACAAATATGGCATCAGTTGTTAAACATTAGAAAATGGATTTAAATAATATTTCAACAATTTTGGAAGAGTCTGATTTGGATATTACATATAGGCCTACTTTGCTGGCCTCCTTCATCTTTGAGCAAGATTTGAACAATGTGTTGAGATTATATTTTCTTAATTTGAAAGTTTCTTTTCACATTATATTTAATCAACTACCCATAGTTGTTTGGAGGCAGGATTTGTATAGGTAACCTTAATTCCATTTCATCTTACAATAAGTGCTTGTTTTCCCAATTGTTATGTAAATAAGTCATTTTGGAAATTAAAAAGCAAGTCACTTATATGTGTGAAACTGAGGACTTTAGTTATTAATGTGGGCAACCATTAACGCTAACTTGAGTGATTAGCAACGAGGTCCCATTTCATAAAATGGACCTGTGGTTAAAAAAAATATGCCGTTAGCAGTACAGCCTTAAACTCATAACCCTATTCCCCCTTCGCCCCTCTGTTCACCACTCTAACCAGAAATTTAACCATCCTCTCTAACTGTAATCCATAGCTTGGCATCCTGTTTGTCTGTCTTGATTGTTTAGGTCAGTGTCCTGCAAACTAAGCATAGTGGCCACGGTTTGAGGCATCCGTAAGTGCCCAGACGTCGATGTCGACATCCGTGCATGTGCGAAAGTCCTCCAGATGGGTCCTGAGCCGCCAGTGGGGGGTTGCATGGAAGATACATGGAGAGAAGGAGGTGCCGGCTAATTTGCCTACAGGATGTGTCTCTCGCAGCGAGAGGTACGTCCTGTAGGCAGCTGGCGCCAGTGCCTCTCCTCCTCCCCAACGTCTCTCAACACAACTGAAATCTCAAGAGGCAATACACTGGTTTAGACTGTATGCTCATTCAAGCAGTGGCTGTCTCCTTTGTGACTTTGTATAGCACTGCGTTCGTATGGTAGCACTCTAGAAATAATTAATAGTAATAGTAAAATAACACTTGTTAACTGCAGCACGTTAGTAACTAGGGCCCTGAATCAGATGTTTGACTATCCACCATAACTATACAGCAAAAATGTAGAGTGAGGACAGAATAATAAAGATCTGTTTCCTGTACTGCTGTTGATTAATCGCAGTTAACTATTGCAATTAACTCTGAAAATGTTAATGTTGATCTATTTATCTATGTATCTATAGATAGATAATTTGTACTGTTGAGGGGCTTTGGGTGGGAGGCTGCTTTTAGAAGGGGATTTGAGAGGATGGTACATGCTCCGGAGGGGTCTTTAGGAGGAGGATGGATGCTCTGGGGCTATTGGGAGGAGAGTTGATCTTTTGAGGGACATCAGGAGGAAGATGGATGTTCTAGGGCATCTTCAGAAGGGGTTTGGATGCTGTGGGGATTTTTAGGAGGAATATGGATGCTCTTGGTGTTGGGGGGGAGGAGATCCTTCAGGACCAGGATTAAACATTAAAAATTAAAAATTGTGATTAACAATTTTGATCAAACAGCAGCAAAAACTTCCTACAAATCCTATCCTGCTGTCCTGACTGATGCATTCACTGCTGTTATCAGATGGTGGACCATGAAACCAGTCAGGGATTAAATACTATAAGAACTGTTTAAGGAAAATTATGCTTTGCATGCTGAAGTATTAAAGCTGAATTTTAGTGTACAGGACATCAGTCCATCACTTATGACGAGATGATAAAAGGTGTTTTGTACATTTTTCAGTTGGCCCTTTACACTAGCATCACAGCATGCTTTTATCCTTGCTATATAGAAATATGACAGCGGATAAAGGCCAAATGGCCCATCTAGTCTGCACATCCACAATAACCATTATCTCTTTCTCTCTCTGAGAGATCCCATGTGCCTCTCCCAAGTCTCTTGAATTCAGACACAGTTTCTGTTTCCACCACCTCTTCTGGGAGACTGTTCCATGCATCTACCACCATTTCAGCAAAAAAGTATTTCCTCAGATTACTCCTGAGCCTATCACCTCTTAACTTCATCTTATGCCCTCTCATTGCAGTTTCCTTTCAAATGAAAGAGGTTCGACACATAAACAACTCTATCATATCTCCCCTCTCCTGCCTTTCCTCCAAAATATACAGATTGAGATCTTTAAGTCTGTCCTCATACGCCTTATTATGAATACCACACACCATTTTAATAGTCTTCCTCTGGACCGACTCCATCCTTTTTATATCTTTTTGAAGGTGTGGCCTCCAGAATTGTACACAATATTTTAAATGAGGTCTCAACAGAGTCTTATACAGAGGCATCAATACCTCCCTTTTCCTACTGGTCATAGCTTTCTCTATGCAACCTAGCATCCTTCTAGCTTTCGCCGTCACCTTTTCAACCTGTTTGGCCACCTTAAGATCATCACATACAATCACACCCAAGTCCCGCTTTTCCATCGTGCACATAAGTTCTTCACCCCCTAAACTGTACCATTCCCTCGGGTTTTTGCAGCCCAAATGCATGACTTTGCATTTCTTAGCATTAAAATTTTTCTGCCAAATTTCAGACCATTCTTCAAGCTTCGCCAGGTCTTTCTTCATGTTATTCACACCATCCAGCATGTCTACTCTATTGCAGATTTTGGTATCATCTGCAAAGAGGCAAATCTTACCTGGAAACCCTTCAGCAATATCATTTATAAAAATGTTAAAAAGAATAGGCCCAAGAACAGAACCTTGAGGCACACCACTAGTAATATCCCTTTCCTCAGAGCAATCTCCATTGATCACTACCATCTGCCGCCTTCCACTCAACCAGTTCCTGACCCAGCCCGTCACTTTGGGACCCATCCCAAGGGCATTCAGTTTATTTATCAAGGTGAGGTAGAGCGGAGACAGCACACACAAAAGAGACAGCAAGGCAAGCAACATAAGGAAGCAGCAGGCAAGGGACACAAGCACACACAAGGGAAGCAAGAAATGGAAGCCCAAGGAAGTCAGAAGGTGAGCTTTCCGGTCTTCTGTATCGGCTGCAATATGTATGACTACCTCCCTTCGGGGATCCAGGCATACATTTGCAATCGATGCATGGAGATGGATAGCTTGAAATGTCAGGTAAGACTATTGGAAGGAATAGTGATGGAACTCGAAGACAGAATCCGAGCACAGGAGAAGATTCTAGTGGAGTACAGCCCAAACGAAGAGGTCAAGGAACTAGAAATGTTCATAGAGGAAGCTCATCAGCACCACGTAGAGATCCCAGGGCTGGAAAACTGTACTCAGGAAACCGATGTGAGGAGAGAAGACACCCATGCAAACATAGAAGAAACCGAAGACGAGGTAGGAGACAACCGCACATCAGGAGGAATAGTGAGAGCACAGGAAGACATCGCCCCATCCAAAGAACAGGAAAAAATTTCAAGAGCATCATTGGAGGTAGAAGACTGGCCCTACTCCAAGGACGTGGACCTACGCCCCCCAAGGAACTCCCGAATAAAGAAGATGGGGATCATCGTAGGCGACTCCATTATACGACATGTGGACAGCCACACCGCAGGAGGAAGAGAGGACAGAGTCGTCACCTGTCTGCCTGGAGCAAGAGTGAAGGATGTGACCAACAGGATCTCCAGGATCATAGATGGCGAAGGGGGAGAGGACACCGCTGTGCTTATCCACGTGGGAACAAATGATGTGAGCGGGCGGAAGTATGACAGGGAAGAGCTGAAGGGCCAGCTCCGCTCACTCGGAAGACAACTGAAGATCAGGGAGGTGAAGGTGGCCTTCTCTGAGATCCTCCCAGTACCAAGAGCGGATGGAAAGAGACAAGGGGAATTGCAAGTAATCAACGCCTGGATGAGACGATGGTGCGAAGAAGAAGGCTTCGACTTCGTGCGCAACTGGACGGCGTTCTGGGGAAAAAGCAAGTACTACAGAAGGGACGGACTACACCTCAACAAGGAAGGAGCAAGAGTTTTGGCAGGCAACATGAAGAAGGCAATCGAGAAGGCTTTAAACTGAAAGATAGGGGAAAGCCGACAGTCGACCACCGGTCGATGGCACGGATAGCAGGATGCCCCAACGAAGAAGCCAAGGAAAACTACTCCTACACAAGAGAAGACGACCTCACAGCCAACAAGGGAGAAAAAGCAGGAAGGGACAACTCAGACACAGGAGGGGACGACCACACAGCAAACAAAGGTGATAACACAGGAGCAGTAAAGGATATCGTAATTGAAACTACAGGGACGGCCAAGAGTAGAAGGTCCAAAAAGGTAACACGAAGGGAACTTAGATGTATGTATACGAATGCTAGAAGTCTAGGTAACAAAATGGGGGAACTAGAGACAATAGCAAGACATGACATATTGGATATCATTGGCATAACAGAAACATGGTGGAATGAAGAAAACAAATGGGACATAGTACTACAGGGATACAAACTGTATAGAAGAGATCGAGTAGGGCAGAAAGGTGGAGGTATTGCTCTATATGTTAAGGAGGGAATAGATTCTGTTGAAATAGTTACAACAGAAATGAAAGAGAAGCTTGAGTCACTCTGGATCGAAATTCCTGGTCAATATGGCGCAGATACGAAAATTGGCCTTTACTATCGTCCCCCAGGACAGGCGGAGGAAACTGACTCAGAAATGATGGAGGAAATCAAACAAAAATGCAAGACAGGCAATATAATTATATTGGGAGACTTCAATTTCCCAGGGATAGACTGGAAACTAGCAACCTCCAACTGCGGCAAGGAGGCCAAGTTCCTGGAGGTGCTAGGGGATTGCTTCCTGGAACAAATGGTAAAAGAGCCGACAAGAGGCAACGCCACCTTGGACTTGGTCCTAAATGGCCTCACGGGACCGATAACAGAAGTGGAAGTCATGGTTCCACTGGGAACGAGTGATCACAATGTAATCAACTTTAAACTTGACATCGGGAAAGGGAAACATGCCAAAACCTTAACCACCACCTTGAACTTTAAAAAGGGTAAATACGATCGCATGAGAGCCATGGTAGAAAAACGACTCGAGAAGATGGTGGACAAACTCGAAACGGTAGATCAGGCATGGTCCCTACTGAAAAATACTATCACAGAAGCACAAGATCTCTACATTCCGAGGATTTCCAAAGATCGGAGAACAAAGAGCAAAAGAGAACCGGCATGGCTTACCATAAAGGTGAAGGAAGCCATAAAAGAAAAGAAGGACTCTTTCAAAAAATGGAAATGCATAAAGACAACCGAAGCCTGGAACAAACATAAAGATGATCAGAAGAAATGTCACAAGGCGGTGAGGGATGCAAAACAGGAATATGAGGAAAAAATAGCCCAGGAGGCCAAAAACTTCAAGCCCTTCTTTAGATACGTGAAAGGGAAAAAACCTGCAAAAGAGGCAGTGGGACCCCTGGACGACCAGGGAAGAAAAGGGTACATCAAGGAAGATAAACAAATCGCAGACAAACTAAATTCCTTCTTTGCGTCCGTCTTTACGAAGGAGGACACCTCAACAATACCTGAAGCGGAGAAAGTGTTTGCAGGAGAAATAGAAGACAGCCTCACCACAGTTGAAGTGGACTTAGACCAGATATACTATCAGATCGACAAACTTAAAAGTGACAAATCCCCTGGACCGGATGGAATTCACCCGAGAGTCTTAAAGGAATTGAAGGTTGAAATCGGAGAGTTATTGCAAAAACTTGCAAACCTGACAATCAGAACTGGACAGATACCGGACGACTGGAGGATAGCGAACGTCACCCCAATTTCAAAAAAGGATCGAGAGGGGGAACCGGGCAACTATAGACCTGTGAGTCTTACGTCTGTCCCCGGCAAGATGGTTGAAGCACTGATCAAGGATAGCATAGTCCGGCACTTGGACGCACACGATTTGATGAAACCCAGTCAACATGGATTCAGGAAAGGGAAATCATGTTTGACGAATTTACTCCAATTTTTTGAGACCGTGAACGAGCAAATTGATAGTGGGAAGCCGGTGGACATAATATACTTGGACTTCCAGAAAGCGTTCGACAAAGTTCCACACGAAAGACTTCTCAGGAAACTACAAAGCCATGGCATAGAGGGGGATATACAAAGATGGATAGGCAAATGGCTGGAAAACCGAAAGCAGAGAGTGGGCATAAATGGGAAGTTCTCCGACTGGGAGAAAGTGACTAGTGGTGTACCCCAGGGCTCGGTACTTGGGCCGATCCTTTTTAATATTTATATCAATGACCTGGAGGAAGGAACATCCAGTGAGATCATCAAGTTTGCAGACGATACAAAACTATGCCGGGCGATCAGATCGCAGGAGGATAGAGAGAAACTCCAGAGCGACTTGTGTCGGTTAGAAACATGGGCGGAGAAATGGCAGATGAAGTTCAATGTGGAGAAATGCAAGGTAATGCATTTAGGCAATAAGAATAAGGAATACGAGTATACAATGTCAGGTGCAACTCTGGGGAAGAGTGAACAAGAAAAGGACCTGGGTGTACTGATAGATAGGACCCTGAAGCCGTCGGCACAATGTGCGGCAGCGGCAAAGAAGGCAAATAGAATGTTGGGCATGATAAAGAAAGGAATCTCGAGTAGATCGGAGAAAGTTATAATGCCGCTTTATAGGGCAATGGTCAGACCACACTTGGAATACTGCGTCCAACATTGGTCTCCTTACCTAAAGAATGATATAAAACTGCTGGAGAGGGTGCAGAGACGAGCAACAAAACTGGTGAAGGGTATGGAGAAACTGGAATACGAGGACAGACTTATAACACTAGGATTGTTCTCCCTTGAGAAAAGGAGACTGCGTGGGGATATGATCGAGACCTTCAAAATACTGAAAGGAATCGACAAAATAGAGCAGAGAAGATTATTTACATTGTCCAATTTGACACGGACTAGAGGACATGTAATGAAGCTATGGGGGGACAGGTTCAGGACTAATGTCAGGAAGTTCTGCTTCACTCAGAGAGTGGTTGACACCTGGAATGCCCTCCCAGAGGAGATTATTGCGGAATCAACCGTCCTAGGCTTCAAGAGCAAACTAGATGCATATCTCCTTAAGAGAGGCATATAAGGATATGGTGGACTATAAATTACGCCAGGTGTACACCTGGCAGGGCCTCCGCGTGTGCGGATCGCCGGACTTGATGGACCGAAGGTCTGATCCGGAGATGGCAGTTCTTATGTTCTTATGTTATGTTCTTATGTCTGTATGGCACACTGTCAAAGGCTTTGCTAAAATCTAATTATACCACATCTAGCGCATATCCTCTATCCAATTCTCTGGTCATCTAGTCAAAGAAATTGATCAGATTTGTCTGAAAAGACCTACCTCTAGTGAACCCATGTTGTCTCCAGTCCTGTAATCCACAGGATTCCAGAAACTTGACCATTCTCTGTTTTAAAAGTGTTTCCATTAATTTGCTTACCACAGAAGTCAGACTTACTGGCCTGTGATTTTTTACTTCTTCCTTACTTCTACTTTTGTGGAGAGAGACCACATCTGCCCTTCTCCAGTCCTCCGGTACCACTCCTGACTCTAGAGACTTATTGTAAAGGTCAGTCAGCGGAGCTACCAGAACTTCCCTAAGTTTCTTCAGCACCCTTGGATGTACACCATCCGGCCCCATCGCTTTGTCTACCTTTATTTTAGCTAGCTCCTCACGAACACAACTCTCTGAAAATCGTTAAAGGTCTATTACTCTTCCACCCCTATTCACATTTGTTTTCTGTGGTCCCGTTCCCAGCGCTTCAGCCACGAACACAGTACAGACATTTGTTAAGCAATTTGGCCCTTTCTTTATCAACTTCTACATATTCCTCCCCTTCACCTTTGAGTCTCACAATTCCACTTTTGCACTTCTTCCTATCACTAATATATCTAAAAATATGTCTTGACCCCATTTTACCATGTCAGCTATTTTTTCTTCCATTTGCATCTTTGCTTTCCTGACTACAAGACCAGCCTTTCTTAACTTTTCCAGATATTTTTGCCTGTCTTCCTCTTTCTGCGATCTTTTGTAGTTTATGGAAGCTAACCTCTTATTCCTTACCTTCTCAGCTACTTTGGAGAACCATAGCAACCTTCTTTTACTCTTACTTTTACTTTCTTACCTCACAAAAAGGTTTGTCGCCCTTATAATTGCTCCTTTCAGTTTTGCCCACCGCATTTCCACTCCTTCCAGACTTTCCCACCCAGACAACAATTATTTGATGTAAACCCCCATCCGAACAAAGTTAGTTTTTTTAAAGTCTAGAATCTTTGCTATTGAATGAGCCCTCTCTATATACATCTTAATATTAAATCGTACCATGCAGTGATCACTGGATGCCAGATGATCACCCACTGTAACATCAGAAACACTTTCCCCATTTGTAAGCACTAAGTCCAGTATGACCCCATCCTGTGTGGGTTCCATGACCGACTGCTGGAACAGCTCTCCTTGTAGAGAATCCAGGATCTCCCTACTTCTAGAAGACCCCGCAATAGGGATACCCCATTCAACATCTGGCATGTTAAAATCACCTATTAGCAAGACATCCCCTTTTTTAGATATATTCTGAATGTCTACTATTAAATCTCTATCTACGTCTTCCATATGTGAAGGAGGCCTGTATATCATACCAATGTAAATATATTCACCATGCCATCTTTCCAAAGTGCCTCTTCCTTGTCCTGAAGATCCTGGAATTGTGTGGCTTTAATATGATCTTTAACATATAACGCTACTCTTCCTTCTATTCTTCCTTCCCTTCTTTACAGATTATAGCCCGGTATAACTACATCCCAGTCATGGTTCTCCGTGAACCACGTCTCTGTGATCGCCACTATATCCAACTCCTCTTCTTCCATCACAGCTTCTAGATCCAGTACAGTTGTTTTGTAAACTCTAAAACACTTTTCATATGAGACAATGGCATTCATTATTTTAAAAGGATCCAGATTACATAAGCATTTGAGGCATATTAAAATGCAGCACTGTAGTGTTTGAAGTGTGGGCATACAGTTTTGGAATTCTTGCCCATACTTTGTTAACATATCTTCATGGTTCTTCATCCAGTTCCAGATGGCACTGATATACGAGAAGTGACATTGCATATCCATATAACAAAGATGGGCTTCATTAATGAAATAGGCAATTAATTCTACTTTAAAGAGAAGAACCCGCCTAAAGCTTTTCATTTTTCATTACAGATTAAATTCATTCAGATCTATTCACTGCTATTTGATCTCCAAAAATATAGCACCTGAGGACAGCCAGTCAGCACCATTTTGAACTGTAGTAGTGGCAAAGCAGAAGAGACTTGTGGTATCTTCTCCATACAGACTTAGAAGGGATAGACAAGGATGTGAAAGGCTGGGGGCACATGGCCTGTTACTCTCCTGGCTGGGGGGAAGAGTGTGGGAGGGGTGAACAGAGTTTGCTGTGTCTTTACTATACTGAGAGGAAGAGAGGGATTGGAACTTTCAGTTCATTGATCTTAGGGTCAAGTGAGTGTAGAGGGAATCAATCAGACAGCATGGCCCCTTTAACTTTGCTCCGAGCTTTAACTTTGCTCCAAGGGAAGATGGGAGGGGATGAAATGTCTCCTGCTAACTGGACCTTTTACTTCAAAAGAACCTAAGGACGCAATGCAGGGGACCCGGGCCAAAGATATTGAGCAAGGACACTGTAAAAGAGGGCTCAGGTCTGAGTGGGAACTTTTTGAAAAAGGACCTAAGGGAGAATTGCAGGGGTCTTGTGCACAAATAAAACTGGCAAGCAGCACTAATAGAGAACAACGGAATCCAGAGGGACAACCAAAAACAGGGGAACAGGCTGAGGACGAAACAGACACACCACAGGAGGAGGATGACCGAGACAAGGCTTGGGGTCTGGCAACTCACGAGGGGGCCAGGAGCGCCAAACCACGAGGAAAAACAGCAAGAAAGGCGAACAAACAGGACTTACTTTGCCTATACAATAATGCTAGGAGCCTAAGGGCTAAAATGGGAAAGCTGGAAATCCTAGCCAGCAAAAAGGGCCTAGACAAAATTGGAGTCACAGAAACGTGGTGGACTGATGACAATTAATGGGATGTGGCTTTACCAGGATTCAAACTGTACAGGAGAGATAGGTCACACAAAAAGGGTGGAAGAATAGCGCTATATATAAAAGATTCCATACCTTCAACCAGAATGGAAACAACAGTAAGGGCGGATGACTTGGAATCACTTTGGGTTAAGCTACCAGGAGGAACTGGAGCAGACATAAAATTGGGTCTGTACTATCGCCCACCTGGACAAACGGAAGAAATCGACCAGGATCTGGAGGCTGAACTGAGGCAGGTATGCAAAAGCGGAAGTGTGGTGGTGATGGGAGACTTCAACTACCCGGGAATAAACTGGAGTATTCAAACTCAAATGCATGAGGGAGACCAAATTCCTGGAGGTCACGAGGGATTGTTTCATGGAACAGCTGGTCACGGAACCAACACGGGGTGATGCCACTCTTGACCTAATCCTCAACGGACTAGGGGGACCCGCTAAGGAGGTGGCGGTACTAGCCCCACTAGGAAACAGCGATCACAACACGATCCAGTACAGGCTAGAAATTGGATCATCAAAGGTGAAAAGAACTACAACGACAGCACTTAACTTCAAAAAAGGGAATTATGATGCCATGAGGAAAATGGTGGGAAAGAAACTCAACGACAGCGCAAGGAAGATGGAGTCCATAGAAAATGCCTGGACCATACTCAAGGGCACAGTGCATGAAGCACAGAACCTGTGCATCCCCAAGTACAGGAAAGGGTGCAAAAAAAAATAGAACAAAAAACCCAGTGTGGATAACAAATGCAGTGAAAAAGGCGATAAGTGACAAGAAAGCATCATTCAAAAAATGGAAAAAGGACAAAACAGAGGAGAACCAAAAGGAACACAAAAAACACCAAAAGGAGTGTCATCGAGTAGTTAGGAAAGCAAAAAAAGAATATGAAGAGAGACTGGCAGGGGAAGCAACAAACTTCAAATCATTCTTCAGGTACGTTAAGGGGAAGCAACCAGCAAGGGAGGAAGTGGGACCCTTGGATGATGGGGACAGAAAGGGAGTGGTAAAAGAGAAAAAGGAGATAGCCGACAGGCTAAATAAGTTCTTCACGTCAATTTTCACGAGGGAGGACACAACCAACATTCCGGAGCCCGAGGAGATCGTAAAAGGAGAGCAGGATGAAAATCTGGTCCAGCTAGAGGTGAGCAAGGTGGATGTCCTCAGGCAGATAGACAGGCTAAAGAGCGACAAATCGCCAGGTCCAGATGGCATTCACCCAAGGGTACTCAAGGAACTAAGGAACGAAATAGCTGAGCCACTTCGACAAATATGCAACCTATCCCTAAAAATTGGAGAGATTCCGGAAGATTGGAAAATAGCAAATGTCACGCCCATCTTCAAGAAAGGCTCAAGGGGAGACCCAGGAAACTACAGGCCAGTGAGCTTGACCTCGGTCCCGGGAAAGATGATGGAAGCACTGATTAAAGACAGCATCTGGGAACACATCGACAACTATGGGCAGCTAAAGTCGAGCCAGCATGGCTTCTGCAAGGGCAGGTCATGCCTCACGAACTTATTATACTTCTTTGAGGGAGTAACCAGCCAGGTGGATAAAGGGGAATCCATAGATATCATTTACCTTGACTTCCAAAAAGCCTTCAACAAGGTGCCACATGAAAGACTACTAAGGAAGCTATGGAACCATGGGGTGCAAGGGGAGGTCCACCGATGGATCAAAAACTAGCTGGCGGACAGGAAACAGAGGGTTGGAGTAAAGGGACATTACTCAGACTGGCAATGGGTCACGAGCGGAGTTCCACAGGGGTCGGTGCTGGGACCGCTCCTATTCAATATATTCATTAATGACCTGGAAGCAGGAACAAAATGTGAGGTTATTAAATTTGCGGATGACACCAAACTATATCGCAAGGTCAATAACAAGGAGGACTGCGAAGATCTCCACAAAGATCTGACAACACTGGAAAAATGGGCCAAAAAGTGGCAAATGAGTTTCAACATAGGGAAATGCAAGGTCATGCATATAGGGAAAAAAACCCCGATGTTCACTTACAAAATGGGGGGATCAGCGCTAGGGGTGAGCGACCTTGAAAGAGACCTGGGAGTGATGGTAGACACAACATTGAAGGCGTCGGCGCAGTGTGCCACGGCCTCAAGGAAAGCAAACAGAATCTTGGGTATCATTAAGAAGGGTATCACGACCAGGACAAAGGAAGTCATCCTGCCACTGTATCGTGCTATGGTGCGCCCGCACCTGGAGTACTGTGTTCAGTTCTGGTCGCCGTACCTCAAGAAGGACATGGAGGTACTTGAGAGGGTCCAGAGAAGAGCAACTAAGCTAATAAAGGGCATGGAGGACCTCTTATATACTGACAGACTGAAAAAGCTAGGGCTTTTCTCCCTGGAAAAGCGGAGACATGATAGAAACCTTCAAGATCATGAAGGGCATAGAAAAAATAGACAGGGACAGATTTTTCAAATTAAGGGGATCAATAAGTACAAGGGGGCACTCAGAGAAATTGAAAGGGGAGAGGTTTAGAACAAACGCCAGGAAGTTCTTTTTCACACAGAGGGTGGTGGATACATGGAACGCGCTACCAGAGGATGTGATAAACAGGAGCACGCTACAGGGGTTCAAAGAAGCTTTGGATAGGTACTTGGAAGACAAAGGGATTGAGGGGTACAGATAAGAGTAAAGGTAGATTATAGGGATGGGATTAGAGGTAAGTTACAAAATTAATCAGGGACCACTGTTCAGGCACTAGGCCTGATGGGCCGCCGCGGGAGCGGACCGCTGAGCAAGATGGACCTCTGGTCTGACTCAGCGGGGGCAACTTCTTATGTTCTTATTTTCTTAAAAAGGCAATCAGGAGGTCAACAGTGAAGGGTTATGCAGTAGGAGGAGAGAGAAAGATGGAAGTTGGGGAATTTAAAGATGGAAGGGCATAAGGTAAAGATGGATAAGATATGGAAAAGTGACTCAGCCACAAATTGCATGTGCTTACCTGGATGTTTGTGCCAAGGCTAACCCTGCAGAACCTAAGTGGACAAGATTTTGGTCTCATGTACTACAGCAACCATCAGTATATTTTAGTACTGTAAATGACTTTAAAATCCTAGTTGTGTTAAGCAGTATATAAATGTAACCAGGATTAATAAAATTAAATTTTACATGGGGGGAAAGGGGTAAGACAGAGCCCTGGGAGTAGAGGGGTGTTATTTCTGACCTGTTTAATTGTCTGTTGGAGAACCCGGTGATCGCACCGGATCCATATGTTGATAGAAAGCCATGTGAGACTCGTTCGGACCTGTTAGAGCTCAGGGTCGTGTCTGGCAACATCCGCACATGCTCGTGATATCACTGCATGTATGTGTGTCATGACATCATGGTGTACATGCCTTACAGGCAAATCATTCTGGGGAAATCTGAAGAGTTTAAAATAGAAATTGAGAAATTGTATAATCTAAATTTAAAATTTTCAGAAAAAGATTTGCCTGTAAAGCTATTAAGTGTTTCAAACCTTTCTGAAAGAAAAAGGGAGATACCGTATTTTTCGCTCCATTAGATGCACCTGATCATAAGACAAACCCTAGATTTAGAGGAGGAAAACAAGAAAAAAAAGCATTCTGAACCAAATTCTCTCTGCCAGGCTCTGCACCCAACCCCACACTCCTTGCCAAGCTCTGCACCCTGTTATCCTTCCCTGCCAGGCTCTGTACCCTGTCTGCCCTCTGGTGGTCTAGTGGTAGGCCGGGACAGGGTACAGGGCAGGCAGGCCTAGTGGCTGGCAGGCAGGTAGGGACAGGGGATAGGGCGGGTAGATAGGTAAGCAGGCAGGCCTCTTCCCCCCCCCCCCCCCTCCCATGCAGGCAGCAGGAAAGCCCTGCCCTCTCCCTCCTCATCCCTATTTTTAATTCGACAGGGCCGGCAGGCAGGCAGGCACCGGCCTCTCCCTCTTCCCTCCCTACCCCCCAGGCAGGCAGCAGGCAGGCCCCGGCCTCTCCCTCCTCATCCCCCAGGCAGGGGGCAAGCAGCAGGCAGGTCCTGGCCCTCTTCCTCCTCTCCCCCCTCCCCCGCCAGCCCTCTTCCTTCCCCCCCGCAAGTATCTTTTTTTAACTTCTGACGCCTCACTCGCTGAGAGCAGCGCACAAGGGTTGTTGGCTGCCTGGTCTCCGCCACTTCGGCAGAAAATGGCAGATGCGGCTGCCTCCTCTTCTGTTCTCTCACGGCATAGCAGCATACCAGGTTACCTGCCTGATCCCATACCGCTTCCCATGAGAATTCCCTTCAGGGATTCAAGACAAATTAGACAAGTTCCTGCTGAACCAGAATGTACGCAGGTAAGGCTAGACTCAGGGCACTGGTCTTTGACCTAAGGGCCGCCGCATGAGCGGACTGCTGGGCACAATGGACCACTGGTCTGACCCAACAGTGGCAATTCTTATGTTCATTCTATGAACAATTGAAAATTTAAACAATATAAATGTTGAAATGAAGAGATGTAATCTGGATCAATGAAGACCTTGGCTGTATGATGGAATCCTAGAAACATGATGCAAACTTTGTTGCTTCTAACAGCATTCTGAAGATCCTGTTAAATTACAATGATTTAATTTGTTAAGACTGCAATGAAATAGGTTGACATAGTGTGTTGCTCACATATAGTAGATATGGCATCCACTGAAGCAGTCACAAGTATGTAGTAAGGCAGGCAGGCGGGCAGACTTCTCTCCTTTTAAATACATGTCACAATCATCAGTGTCACTTTATGACCTAAATCAATACTCTTAATCACATTCTTTATATTGATGCTGTTTTCTAGGTCATTTCTATATCATTTTATCACAAGCTTTTTCTCAATTGACTTCTTTTATTACTTCCCCCAACCAACGCCATCAGAAGCGGCACGCTTTTGTGTATCAAACGTAAGATAATAAAGAGTGTGTTTTAGCCGCCATATGCTTCCTCGTCGGCTATGGTGGTTGTTTCACTGAATCTTTGCTCAATTATAAAGAGCAAAGATGGATTTTTGAGCTTCAGTCTTTAGAGCCCAGTGGTTTAAATGCTGAACTGGACTGGCAATCTCTTACATAAGGAGATTTCTGGTAATAAGAGATCATGATTGAGCCATCCAATCAGTAAGCTCTGGGTCATTTATAACGCAGAGTGGGTGGGTCCTTGAATTCACTAAGAAAAAGTCATCGGTGAACACCAAGGCCTGCCATGTTAAATTCTGAAAATGAACAAAATAAATAATGGATGTTTTCTATGTAAGAAAGTGATTTTATAATGTATTATGGGTTGAGTAATGATGCACAAGTGTAATATAAGTTCTATTTTTTTCTATAGACACCGCGCCCTGACGTAGTTTGCCGTATTGGCAAATGAAACATGTATGTCGGCCGTGGACAGTATTAAAACTTTAGTACACAGGCAAGATAAGTACAAGTTTAATATAAAATAAGAATTTCTATATTTAAAAGGAAAAAGGTGAAACAACCACCATAGCCGACGAGGAAGCATATGGCGGCAAAATAAGAATTTCTATATTTAAAAGGAAAAAGGTGAAACAACCACCATAGCCGACAAGGAAGCATATGGCGGCTAAAACACACTCTTCATTATCTTGCATTTGATACACAAAAGCGTGCCGCTTCTGATGGCGTTGGTTGGGGAAGTAATAAAAGAAGTCAGTTGAGAAAAAGCTTGTGATAAAATGATATAGAAATGACATAGAAAACAGCATCAATATAAAGAATGTGATTAGAGTACTGATACAGGTCATAGAGTGGTATATTTGATGAACTGATTTAGACCTGTAGAAACGTGTTTTGGACAACTGGTGTAATAGACAATCATCAGTGTGGCATAAATAATGCAAGCACACTGTGCCCTGCAATTGTTTGTCTGTACTTACAGGGACAATGCAAATCAAATAAAACGAGCTATTTCCCAAACAAGGCACTAATTCCATTGCACAATTTTGAGCTGTGCAACAAGAAGAGCCATTACACTACTGAAGCACTCAGCATATCCATCTCAACCTTACCCTCGCTCCCACCTTGTTGACTGATGCTACCAGGGTTTGACCAGTACTTATATCTTTACCTCTGTATAGTCCTCGTAACATAAATAAGCATCACTATTGCCCTGGTCACTGGTTTCTATCTAAAGAAAGGGCAGAACATGCAAAACATTATGGATTGATTTCAAGCGTTTTTGGGGAACCCAACTACTGTATATGTCTTTCATACAGAATCCTCTTGTTGCACACTTACACATATGCTTTCAACAGCTGCAGGCTACAAAGGAGCCAGAGGAATAAGAAAGAAGGAGGAAGAGGAAGACAAAAAAAAAAAGGAATAGATGAAAGGGAACAGGAAGAGGTAGAAGGAGAAGAGGAAGAGAAACCACCCGAGCCTCAGAAGCAGAAGGATCAGATGAGGAGGATAAAGGAGAGGGAGGATGTTTCTGCTCTTAATGGGAGGAAAAGGAGGAGAAGATGGAAGAGGAAAGAACAGAAGGAGCAGAGGGCCCTTCCTGCACAGGGCAACCAAGTCTGAATGCTTTTACTCTCTACTGGACTAGATGAATCTCCATCAGGTCCTAGTCGAGTTCAGCGACCTGTAAGTCCTGCTCTAAGGCCTCCTTTTAGGAAACTGTGATAGCAGTTTCTAGTACAGGGAGCCGCGCTGAATGGCCCGCGCTGCTCCCGGCGCTCATTGAGTTCACATGAGCATCGGGAGCAGCGCGGGCCATTCAGCGTGGATCCCCGGGCTAGAAACTGCTATCACAGTTTCCTAAGAGGGGGTAAGTCATAGGTATGCACTGATAAATGCAACAGGGCTTTGGAGATGTTTTGAGCTTCATGGACCAGTCACCCATCTAGAAAGAATGAAAGCAGAGCTACATGCCCTTCTCAATGCCATCAGCAGCTGGAAGCACATAGCTCTGCCCCTCCTGAGCCAGAATAAAAAGCTACACTTTATTGTGCTAACAATCTGTTGCTTGTTAGCACAGTAAAGTCTTTTAATTTATATATGTTAAATTCTTTTAACGGTTTTAATATTTTTTGTTTCATGTACATGTGGCAGTTTTGGTGTTATTAAAAAGTATTTGCAAATGAAGTTTGGCTCTCATCTAATGCTTTCCTGATATAGAGTTTACACAAATCATGATTCATGCTACGTATGACCTATGTTCCCTCTAAGCAGAGCACTTAAGCTCATGCATTGTACATGGTCATTGCACAAGTCGCTCACAAAAATACTGAGCCAGCCCAACTTCCAAACGAAAATTAAACTATAAAAAATTAGAGTAAACTAAATCAATTAGTGCTATAGACAGAAATGCATGGCTAATACTGGGCTCAAAAATTGGTTTTTAGAACTTGTTGCCCACATAAAAAAAGAAATTGCACTCACCCAGCCACACCTTAAAGGGAGCACTGCATATGACACATACAGTATGTGAACATTCTCTTGTATACAATTGTCCGATGATCAAGTATGCACTGTAGACATTTACCAATTCCTATAAATAGTGGTGTTTTCAGTCTGGCACATTGAAAGAGAAGCTTTGGGTTGAACCTTAAGTGAACAATCCTATAACTACATGCTTATAATTAGGTGCTTGGTCAGAGCTTATTCTATAAAGAAGCACAGGCTTCTTTACAGAACACTAGCATAAGCACTTTAAAACATACTTAAAATATGTACAAGCTTTTCAAGTGTTTGGGCGTATATTATGGAATATTCGGTGATTTTAAG
This sequence comes from Geotrypetes seraphini, assembly GCF_902459505.1. NCBI lineage: Eukaryota > Metazoa > Chordata > Amphibia > Gymnophiona > Dermophiidae > Geotrypetes > Geotrypetes seraphini. Next base: position 150,374,021 of record NC_047085.1, on the reverse strand, counting down.
ATGTTAGGCCCATATTCTATAAATGGTGCCTTAGATTAGGCACCCAACTTAAGTGGAAAATGCTACAGAGGTGCTTTATGACGCCTAATGCTACTGTAGGTGTTGCTAATGCCAAAAGTGGCATTAGATGTCATAAAGCACCTTCATAGCTGTGAATCATGTGAAAGGTAGGCGCCAGAAATGTAGACCTCGACAACCCTGGCCTACATTTCTGGCACCTACCTTTCACGAAGCCGCAATTCTATAAATGATGCTGTTGCATGATTGACATGTGATCAGTGGCCTATCATTGCTGAGGAATCGCTTGCCATCAGCTGATCACGGCAAGGGAATCCCCGATCAGCTGAGCTGGCAGGACTCTCTGAAGCCACACTTCAGAGAGTCCTGCTGGCTCAGCTGATCATGGGGGGGGGGGAATACCCCTTCCACGATCAGCAGAGCCGGCTGCAGCAGAGGACCCCCAACATGTACCCCAAAAATTGGCAGGAGGGATGCCCACTTCCTCCTGCCGCTGGTCTTTTCAATCCCCCGAACCCCTCCAACAGCAGACACCCCGAAATCTCAACACTCTACCCCAACACCCCCCAAACCTCAACATCCCACCACAGTACCCCTAAGCCCTCACTGACATCACTACTCACCCACATACCTTTCTGAAGAAAGGTTAGTCAGAGGGATGCCTACTCCTTCCAGCTGGCAGGACCACCTCTTCAAAATGGTGGGCCAATTGGAATCTTAGGCTATGTCCATTGCATTCCCCATTTGCGAAGAAGGCCTAAGACCCTAATTGGCCCAGGTATCTAAGGCCTGTTGGGGTTAAGGGTGTTGGGGTGGACTTAGGGGTGCCAGGGTGGTATGTTGAAGTTTATGGGGTATCGGGGTGGAGTGTTGAGGTTTAAGGGAGGTGCTGGGGTGGGATGTTGAGGTTTGGGGGTTTGAAGGGAGTGGGCATCCCTCCTGCCAATCTCGGATTGGGGTATTTGGGGGATCGAAACAGCCGGCAATAGGAAGAATTGGGCATCTCTCCTACCAATTTCAGGGGTATGTGTTGGGGGTCCTCTGCCACAGATGGCTCAGCTGATCACAACAGAGGTATTCCCCCCCATCAGCTCAACCGGCAGGACTCCCCAAAATGCAAGTCTATTTTAACTTTTGAAATGTAAACCAGCATTTTGCTGTCCTACATTTCAGGCATCTGCCGTGGCTCTAGGGAGATGCCTACGGCCACTTATACCTGCCCAAGGCCACTTCTGGGCAATACCATGGCCTTGCCCAGCCTTGGGTGTTCCTACTCATCTCTCTAGACCTGCAACAAACCCCTACATTGTAGGCGTCTCGCCTCGGGGAGGCTTTTTTCTAAAAACGTACATCCCAATTGGCTGCCAGACGGTGATAGGACACCTACCACCACCTACAATCAGGATGCCAATAGAATCAACCCCAGCTGGCAGCAATCAGTGTTTACTGACCACCACCAGGGTTATACCCAGAAATTCAATTTTACTTATTTGTTTAAAATTATTTATAACCCACCTAGCCACAAATCTAAGCGCAAAACAATAATTACATACAAAGTCAAAGTAAAAACAAACAAACAAATACAAAACAGCAGAAAAACAGCATAAGGAGAAATAATCTAGCTCAAACTGTCACAAGACTTGCTCCAAAAAAAACCCACTCAAACAGCAAAATGATCACCCCCTTTCTGAAATGCCAGCGCATATTCAATTGATGCAATGACAAAGGTAAGGCATTCCACAACGCAGGGCCCATGCACAGAAAGCATAGATATGCGCAAATTCTCAAAGCCTTCTGGTCTCGCTCTCTCCGAGATTATCTCGGAGAGAGCGAGACCAGAAGGCTTTGAGCATGCTGTCACCAACCGGCTCAGGACAATGGGCCCTGAGCGGCTGGGACACGGGAGTTGTGCTCTTGTGAGCCGCGGTGGGCTGCACAAGGAAAATTAGTGGAAGAAAAATACTGCCACACCAGGTAAGGGTAGTTACTTAAATTTAAACTCAGGATTTATTCTTTCATTGGCATTAAACATAAAGCTTGTCAGGATATTTCTGCGCTTAGCAAATAGTCCCAAAACAGTAAAAAGAAAAAAAAAACACAAAACAGCAAACTGTCCCAAAATGAAAATGTTCAAAAGTTCCAGTCTTTCCAAACTCAGGCTATTGGCTTCAGCCCATACTTATTTCCCAGCAATGAAAAAACAAAACATTCAAAATACAAACAGTCTTTGAATTGACTACCACAGCACTAGTCAGAGCAACGGCTGTGACTTACCCAGCTGCTAGAATGCTGGGCAGGTAGTGCGCTTCACATGGTGATAAACTGCCAAACAGGCCCACTATCCCACCACAAAATACGTGAGGCGAACCCCCACTACCTGGGCTGGATACAGTCCTTTCTCATGTAAGAGAAACACACAAAAAAAAAACTTTCACAAAAGTCTTTCAAATCTTCTGGAGCTCTTGATTACTAAAGCTCCCACAGGGCAATGCATAAACATGGAAGTCCTTCATATAATAAGGTCACAGCTACTCACATTTATTCCTCAAGCGGCTTGCCTTCCAGAAAGCCCACTTCCATTGGAAGAATTTCACTCATTGGAGCTGCAGAAGAATCTAGGTCAATTTCCATGGCTTGGGATTCTTCATTCTCCTTGAAAGCAGATTCTTCTCCGGCTTCCATCAGCTCCATACATTCAAGTGGAGAACTGCCATCAGTATCTCCCAGCCCTGAGCTCTCCTGCTTGTCCTGTGCCTCTCCTCCTTTAAACTGACTTCCCAGGAGCTTTCCTCTCTGGGCAACTAGTTTGCAGCCCCGCCCCCAACCCTCAGGTGGGAAGTATTTCTTATCAGCAACCCTGGGCCTGAGAGGGGAAGGGCGCTCTGCACTCGTGCTCTCCGACTCCCTCTAGAGAGCAAGGGAGAAATAGCATCAGGAGAATCAAAAAAAAGGTTTATCAGTAACACTGGGGGAAGGGTTGGCCTTTAAACATGGCTCTGCACTAGGGACACACCTAGCAGGCATAGGCTGTGTACCACAATGCGCAAATGCTCAAAGCCTAGTCCAGCCCGGCGCAGGAAGAAGGAGGATCTCTCCCGCACCGCACCGCCCAGCCCAGCCCAAACCAACGAGGGAGGATCTTCGGGCACTGGCACGTCCTGTGCATTGGTGCTGGTGCCGGTGCCCAATCGGGTAAGATATGTTTTGCGGTGCTGGGGGGGATGTAGGATCGCGGGGGAGGGGGGTGACGCGAGCGGGGGGGAGGATGCCGGTTCGCAGGGGGGATGCCGATCGGATTGAAAAAAAAAAGTTGTAAAACGCGGGTAAGCGAGCGGGGGGGAGGATGCCAGTTCGGAGTAGGCGGGAGGAGGTTTTAGCATGCGCGGTATACGCGTGTGCGCGCTATATTAAAATTTTTTTACATAAATTTGTGTTCCCCGCCCGCTATTCCCGTGTGCGCGTTTTACATGGGTGTGCGGTATATGGGTGAAAATACGGTATGCTGAAGCCTCGATTAGGAAAAAAAGTAAACATAAAATTTGTCTTTAGATAACCAAGAAAGAGACACCCATACCAGAACCCACAAGACTACAACACCAGATATATCCAATCTTCTCTCCAAACCATATGCCATAATCATACGCCTACACAAATACAAACCAAATTATCTGTGTCATGAACCCTGATGAAATAATATAATCCCTGGATATGACCAGGCTCTTCTAAATTGTAAATCACATTGAACTGCTATTAGCAATCCATATATACTCATGTAATGCAAATAATGCCCTTTCATGGCCTGCTCCTGCAGAGCTACAGCATTCACTACATTCTCTCAACAACGTAGCACACACTGCTGGGCTCTGGTCTGACTCCCCATATTATCAGTATAATCTTTGGCAGTCAACATAGGCTGGCCAGCATTTGTCCAGGTCAAAGATATTGATTTGCAAGATTCCAAGCTGAAATTGGCCTACCTGTCTCAGTTGCAGTTCACAGGTACATGGTGGAGACATATGCAGTCAGGCGTCACTGCTTCCCTTTGGGCCTCCTTAACCGAGCTATGCCCTGAGCTTTTATAATTCCTGTATCATATATGAGAGAAGTTCCATCCCCTTAATCATTTTGGGAACCATTCTTTGAACCTTTGATAATTCCACTATATATTTTTTTGAGACAAGGCAACTAGAATTACAATAATACTCAAGGTGAGATTGCACTATGGAGCAATACAAGAGTCATTATAGTATTCTTTGTCTCATTTTCTATTCATTTCCTAATACAGTAGAACGCCAATTATCTGAACAATGATTATCCGGATGTCCAATTATCTGGACTGCTTTGAAGGGTCTCAGTTTGTATTTGAGTTCCCCCCAAAGTACCATTTCTATCACCCTCCCTTCCTTCTCTGCTTCTGCTGCCACTGCCATCAGCCCAGCCCCCCACCCCCACTCCCAAACCGGGAGACTTTCTCCCACTCTCAGCATGCCCCTACAAGAAAAGAGAGCATTCTCCCTCCCTCCCCAAACAGACACCATCAACCCCTTTCCCGGAGTCAGAGGAAGGACACCAGGCTTACCTTGTTTCCCTGGTGGTCTAACGGCGCGCTGGGGCAGGAGCAATTCCCACTCGCTCCTATCCATGTTTTTCCAGCGACAAAAATAGCTGCTGAGACTTCCAGCAACAGTCTCGTGAGGCGTTTAGTTAGCCTCTGATAGACAGTATATCAAAAGACAGATAAACTTGAAACTTGAACTATCGCTGGAAGTCTCGGCAGCTATTTTTATCGCTGAAAAAGCATGGGCAGGAGTGAGTGGGGATTGCTCCTGCCCCAGCGTGCAGCTAGGTCACCAGGAAGGCCTGGGGTTTTCCCACTTGGTCCAGGAGCTCCCCAAGCAGAGCGAGGGGAAATGCTGCCTTTTCTTGTCGGGGGGGAGGGGGGGAAGGGAGGAATGCTGACAATAGGTTTTAACAGTTATTATTAAAAAAAATAATAATAATGTCCGATCATCTGGAATTTTTGATCATCAGGACTGCTCTCTGCCGAGGTTACTCCGGATAATCGGCGTTCTACTGTAATTCCTAGCATTCTGTGGGTGTGTTGGTTTTGGTTTTTTTTGGGGGGAGGGGCTGCCACTGCACACTTAATATATTATTTCAATATAGTATGTTGATACTTAGATCTTTTAAGTGGGTACCGATTCTTAAGATGGAACCTAACATCAGGTATCTCTGATTTAGATTATTTTTTCCCATACTACTACTAATCATTTCTATAGTGCTACTTGATGTACACAGCTCTATACACTTGCATGCAGGTACTTTTTTCTCTGTCCCTAGTGGATCAAAGTTTGCTGCTCTAATCATTAAGCTATTCCTCCACTCCACTCCACTCCATTCCATTAGGCATCACTTTTCATTTGTGCACATTACATTTCATCTTCCATTTGGATTCCCCATCTTAAAGTTTCCTACAGTCTTTCTACGATTTTTCACAATCTGCATGCATTTTAACAACTGAATAGTTTTGTGTCATCAGCAAATTTAATAACCTCACTTGTCATTCCCTTTTTCTAGATCTTTTCTAAATATGGTACAGATCCCTGGGGCACTCCACTATTCATCTTCCTCCACGAGAAAAATAGCTACTTAGCCCCATCCTCTGTTTCCTAACCGTTAACCATTTCCTAAGCCACAAAAGAACACTGCCTCCCATCCCATAACTTTTTAATTTTCTCAGGAGTCTCTCATGCAAACTCTTCACAATAGTCTAGAAGAAAATGATGAGGCTTTATCTAAAATTTGGTGTCCATATCTGAAAACTGTACCCCCAAAGGGCTATAGACAGTGTGAAGACAGGTCACATGCAGTAATGTTTTGATTTGTTTTGGTTGGTCTTCATTTTCATTTTGGGAACAGAGTCATTAAGAGTGCTTGCTCTTTACAAAGAGGGCGGACTATTGTGAAAAGTTAGGAAATCTCACTTAAGCTTTCAATATTCCTTTCTCTCCAGAGTCTCCAGCAGTTCCACCTCATGGGATAGTTCTTTCACCTATCGTTGTCACCCTGAGCTTAAAAGGATAGCTGGGAATTCTCCCTCCCCTCTTATCCATTTGAAAACTCATCCTCCCCTGCTCCCATGGGAGGGGGGCCACATAATGTTTATGAACCCATAAGGGTTCATCCTTAGGTTCATTCTGCCAGGTAGTGTCTCCCCTACATGCTGGGCCACTTGGAAGTCTCCCTTGCCCCTTTTAACCTAACCCATTTCCCAGTGTCCCCATGCCTTCATTCCAGCTAGGGAAATAATTTTCAACAGTGGTAGAGAGCTTTGGGGTTGGCCCTGGGGAAAGGCTGGACCCAGCTCTTCCTGATTATGAAAACATATAGGACTCAATTTTGTTTGTTTATGGAGAGAGATTTTGTAGCTGCTGATGGAAGCAGTTTTATAAGGTTATCTGAATTTGAGCAATGTAGTTTCAAGTTTAATATTTCTCTTGATTAATCGCTTAATCAAATTCTAAGCGATGAACAATTTAAAATACATTCAATGAAGGACAATACAATACAAAAGGCAATACAATACAAACTTTAAATAATAACATTGGGTTGAAGACTAATACATCATTGGGTTGAAGACTAATACATCATTCTCATAACACAAGGTAAGATAGGGATTTGAAATACAATTCAGTAAAGAAAAGCAAAACAAAGGAAAAGTACAATAGGGAAACAAATAAAAGCATAATATAATATGATAAAATCACTGGCCTTAGAATTGTTAGATTAAATATCAAAAGCATCTTTAAAAAGAAATGTTTTTAGATTTAGATTTTAGAGTTGTCCCGCAAGTTCCCAAAATTCCTGTCCTGTGCTGTATGGGGAGTCTGTAGTTTCCAAAAGGGATTTTTACATCACTAGATCGGCCACTTATCTTGTTCTTTTCTCTTTTTTCTCTACCAACTAGTCAGAAGAATATGAAAACCCTGTAAAACTTTACTTGCCTATTTTCCTCCTTCTTTATCCCATAAAAAGCAAGTTGAACTCTTCCCTTTACTCTGTTCCCTTTCAAATGTTGTCAACTGTTGTTTTCTTTATTTTCGTTTTTTAATTACATCTATCCATCCCCCACTTACTGGCTCCAACCAGCCCTTGATTGAATTTCACAAAGGATGAGGAGGGGGAGGGGAAGGGGGGAGCAATTATCATGTTAAGCAGCCATGTAATGACTTAGAGAGTCATTCTTTCAGAACTTCTATTCCTCCCCCCCCCTGTTATTGAAATGAAGCAGTTTATCCTGTGCATATATAAAGAAATATCAAAGTTAAATTATTTTTCTTCATATATAAGTAATTCATATACTATATGTGAGAGCCAAATTACTAACCTTTGCCATAAAGACACGTACTGAGATTTTATCATGTTACCTCAGCAAGCTGTTTCCCAAAGGAATGTGTAGACACTATTCTCGGTTAGCTCCTCGTTTATGTTTAACCTTTCTGAAAGTTAACCATGAATGTCTGGAAATCATTCCTAACCACATCTAAAAGCAAATAGTTTCCATAATTTCATTTAGAAAGCAGTAATTGATTTTGCATGGTTCTTTTTTTTTTTTTTTCTTGCATTTTCATCAAGACTAAAAGATCGACTCAGAACAAAATGTTATTATAAAAGTAACATTATTCTACATATCTACAAAATTCTCGATGTGTGGACCTTGGAGGCAATCATGTTTGATCTGACGGTCACAAAACAATGTTGTGAAGCAATAGGCAGAAGCAGAGGAATATTAGGGGGCATGGGGTGGAGGGGAGGGGGAAGGTCAAAGGAGCAGCGTTTTGGTTGGAGGGGCCAAATAAAGCAAATCTTTTGCCCTGCCGCACAGTTCTCTTAATTTCTTGAGCAAAATATTGGTAGGACCATGACCCCAGTGGCCTACCCTATTCCGTTGCCTATGAAGAGAGGTACAAATAGAAGGGAAAAAAGGGATAATAATGCCTCTCTAGAAGAAAATGATGAGGCTTTATCTAAAGTTTGGTGTCCATATCTGAAAACTGTACCCCCAAAGGGCTAAAGACAGTGTGAAGACAGGTCACATGCAGTAATGTTTTGATTTGTTTTGGTTGGTCTTCATTTTCGTTTTGGGAAAATTAAGAGTGCTTGCTCTTTACAAAGAGGGCGGACTATTGTGAAGAGTTTGCATGAGAGACTCCTGAGAAAATTAAAAAGTTATGGGATGGGAGGCAGTGTTCTTTTGCGGCTTAGGAAATGGTTAACGGTTAGGAAACAGAGGATGGGGCTAAGTAGCTATTTTTCTCGTGGAGGAAGATGAATAGTGGAGTGCCCCAGGGATCTGTACCATATTTAGAAAAGATCTAGAAAAAGAGAATGACAAGTGAGGTTATTAAATTTGCTGATGACACAAAACTATTCAGTTGTTAAAATGCATGCAGACTGTGAAAAATCGCAGAAAGACTGTAGGAAACTTTAAGATGAGGAATTCAAATGGAAGATGGAATGAAGGCATGGGGACACTGGGAAATGGGTTAGGTTAAGAGGGGCAAGGGAGACTTCCAAGTGGCCCAGCATGTAGGGGAGACACTACCTGGCAGAATGAACCTAAGAATGAACCCTTATGGGTTCATAAACATTATGTGCCCCCCCCCCTCCCATGGGAGCAGGGGAGGATGAGTTTTCAAATGGATATGAGGGGAGGGAGAATTCCCAGCTATCCTTTTAAGCTCAGGGTGACAACGATAGGTGAAAGAACTATCCCATGAGGTGGAGCTGCTAGAGACTCTGGGGAGAAAGGAGTATTGAAAGCTTAAGTGAGATTTCCTAACCTGTTGGTGGAATTACAAAAGAGACTTGTGACAGGATTTCTGGGAGTCCTGATTTGCTTACTTCATTTGCAAAAAGATGAGGAACAACTGAATGGGGACACAGAAAGAAGGGGATAACATCAAAAACTGTTACCCACTTATCCTAGAGCAGGGGTGTCAAAGTCCCTCCTTGAGGGCCGCAAACCAGTCGGGTTTTCAGAATTTCCCCAATGAATATGCATGCAATCTATTTGCATGCACTGCTTTCATTGTATGCTAATAGATCTCATGCATATTCATTGGGGGAAATCCTGAAAACTCAACTGGATTGCGCCCCTCAAGGAGGGACTTTGACACCCCTGTCCTAGAGAGACAAGTGAAATGGACTAGCTGTTGAATGTTGTCTTGAGTTTCTCCCTGAAGAGAAAAGACGACCCCTGATAAAGGTTGGAAAGAGAGCCACAACCACAAGACATATCATAGGCTATTTGGAGCCTATTGGGGAAGGACTTCAGAGGACGTCAGAGGAGGGGCGGGAATGCGGCGCAGGAAGCAGCGCCTAAGCAGCGCAGAGATGGCTGACGTCGGGATCCTGCTGCGGCTGCTTCATAGGTGGTGCAGGAAGGTCAGTGGGGCGAGCGGTCCTTCGGGGGGGTGGGGGGGACTGAACGGCAAGGCCGGGAGCATAGGTAGTGCTGCTTCATAGTGGTACGGGGAGGCCAGGGGCGAGCGGTCCTTCGGGGTGGGGCGGGCGGGCAGGCAGGCAGGCTTTCAAGGAGGAGGGAGGTGACAGACAGGCAGGAAGGCCTTCAAGGGGGGACAGGCCTTCAAGGGGGGGCAGGCAAGCCTTCAAGGAGGGGACAGGCCTTTGGGGGTGTGTGCAGACCTTCAAGGGGGAGGGACAGGCCTTCAAGGGGGAGCAGGCAGGCCTTCAAGGGGGGGACAGGTCTACAAGGGGGTGGGACAGGTCTTCAAGGGGGGAACAGGCCTTGGGGGGGTGCAGGCCTTCGGGGGGGTGCAGGCCTTCAAGGGGGGGACAGGCCTTCAAGGGGGGGACAGGCCTTCAAGGGGGGGGACAGGCCTACAAGGGGGTGGGATAGGCCTTCAAGGGGGGTGCAGGCCTTCGGGGGGGTTCAGGCCTTCGGGGGGGTGCAGGAAGGCAGGCCTACAAGGGGGGGGACAGGCCTACAAGGGGGGAGGACAGGCCTTCGGGGGGGTGCAGGACTTCGGGGGGGTGCAGACCTTCAAGGGGGGGGACAGGCCTTCAAGGGGGGGACAGGCAAGCAGGCCTACAAGGGGGGGACAGGCCTATAAGGGGGGAGGACAGGCCTTCGGGGGGGTGCAGGACTTCGGGGGGGTGCAGACCTTCAAGGGGGGGGGACAGGCCTTCAAGGGGGGGGACAGGCAGGCAGGCCTTCAAGGGGGGGACAGGCCTACAAGGGGGGGGACAGGCCTTCAAGGAGGTGGTACAGGCCTTCAAGGGGGGTGCAGGCCTTCAAGGGGGGACAGGCAGACCTTTAATGGGGGACAGGCCTTTGGGGGGACCCTAGTTTAGAAGTACACGGAGGGAAGGGGGTGTTCAAAGAGACGTGCATATGCCAAACTTTGGGGGGGAAGAAGAAATAATGGGTCTGAAAATAGAGGAGAGGGAGAGAGATGATGGACCATGGGATTTAGGGAGGGAAGGAACAGAAAGGGAGAGAAATTGGACACAAGGGATGGTGTGGAGGAGGGATAGAGATACTGGATAGGAGGGTAATTGGGAAAAGAAAGGGAGAGATGGTGGACTCGGGTGGTGGGGAAGGAGGGAGAGATGCCGGATGAAAGGGTAGTTAAGAAAAGGTGGATCTGTGGAGAGAGATGAAAAAAAGGAAAGATACCAGACTTCCTGGGGAGGGAAGGGAAATGGAAAGGGAGGACAGAGTTGGCAGATGGATGGTTAGCATGCAGAAAGAAGAAAGAAGGAGACCCCAAGTTATCAGAAGAAAACCAGAGCCTTGGACCAACAAGATTTGAAATATAACCAGACAACAAAAGGTAGAAAAATTAATTTTATTTTCTGTTTTGTGATTATAATATGTCAGATTTGAAATGTGTATCCTGCCAGAGCTGGTGTTGGACTGCAAACGTGAGCTAGGATTTAACAGAGAGAGGAAAAGTCCTTTTTGTTTCTTTATTTTATTTACACCACAGCGCCACTGTGATTAGGAGAAGCCAAAGGGGGTGAAAAAGCTATAAAACCCACCAGGAGTTTTGAAAAAAATCACCCAACTGGGCAGGAAAATCGAATTGAAAAACCAATTCAATAGGCTGAATCGAATCAAAATTTTTTTTTCCTGAATCTGGCAGCATTAGTTTGTGCTACTGTCTTAGACTTTAGGACCTGGGATTGGGGAGAGATGGCATCCTCAGTACTTTATAATGCAAGTGAAACGAGGATTTGGTCAGACTTTTGAAGGGTCTGCAGAAAAAAAATATTGTATAGGCCGGGGACATGAGACAGCAGGAAATGGGAACTTTTCTTCCTTCTATTTTTGTGAATGGAAAGGCTGAGGATGTCAGAGAGTTCAGTTAAAATATGTGCTTTATAAGAAAATATAATAATGTGTTTTATAAAGTTTATAGCATAGCTGGCCTACCCAGTGAGGTGTTCCTAGTGGTGGTGGTGGCAGCGTGTCAATGTGTTGAGAGGAAGAGGTGGTCTGGGAAATTCTGCTGAGCAAACTCCGGGCCCATTTCCACCCCCCAGTTAGTCCACTCCACTCAACTGGTTCACACACTGAGTGGGTCTTTGGGTGTTGTTTTGGGATCTCTTCCAGTGGTTTATCAGTATCTCCTTCTGGTCCAAGGAAGGAAACTTTGTTATCCTTAGCATTGACCTACAGAATATGTTTGTAACAGCGCTGCTTGTGTGGCATTAGGCTATGTAGTGATCGAAAGAAAAAAACAGACCTTTGCACATTTTTGCACTATATGGTGGGTGTATGAGGAGATTCACATTTCCTGCACAGCTAAGTCCATGTGAAGTTACCTTGTGCTGTATTTGACATCTAGCAAGGTCTCTGTTTGAAAGGAAAGATCTAAACTTAAAAATGAAGTGGCCAGAAGTTATGGTAAAAGCAGATAGTGTAGCTGGTTTTAAGAAAGATTTGGACAAATTCCTGGAGGAAAAGTCCATAATCTGTTATTAAGACATGGGGGAAGTGTCTGCTTGCCCTGGATCGGTAGCATGGAATGTTACTACTCTTTGGGTTTTGACCAGGTATTAGTGTCCTGGATTGGCTACCATGAGAATGGGCTACTGGGCATGATGGACCATTGGTCTGACCCAGTTAGGCTATTCTTATGTTATGTTCTCATCTGTAGGGGCCTTTGTTTTCACTTCTTATTTTAATGTATTTTTTTTCTGGGAACTTATCAGTGTTTTTTATAATGGGAACAAAAATGGAAAAGAATTAATGTGTGTGGGATGAGGGGGTAACTAATTTCATCAGCTAAATAATTCAATCCACCTCAACCAGACATAGGAGAACTCACGCCCCATTCACACACCCTCCAACCAAAAACGTCAAAAGAAAAAAACTGTTCGACAACCTCCTAGCCAATCGAGCTGCAACACTCGACCCCCAACTCTACAACCTATTGACCTCGACCACAGACTACAAAACCATCAAAAAAGAAATAAAAACCCTTCTATTCAAAAAACACATAAAACCGAACTAACACAATCAGAACTGTCCCAAGCATCACCTGCAACTACTCCATATGTACTTCTGATGTCATGACAATTCAGACATAATTTATGTTATGTTATGTTTGGAATATAAGAAAATTTTCACTGCCTGTTTCTATTCTGACCATTTATTCCGTTTCATGGTCATTACAAAAAAATATTTTTTTACATGGGGGGCGTGTCAAAAAATGATGGGCCCCGGGTGCCACATACCCTAGGTACGACACTGCCAGGATCCCTCCCGCCTCCTGTCCCAGCCGATTCTAAGAATTTCTACCTCTCTCCTGCCTCCCCTGCGTACCTTTATCCCTGGTGGTCCAGCGGTGAATCGTGGCAGGAGCAACCTTCCTTCGCTCCTGCCCTTGCAGAGCCACTAGCTGATTGACTGCTGTGAGTTCTTGCAGTGAGATTGTATCCAGAGCTGTTTTTGCTTTAAGAAGTGTCTGTTCACTTTCCAGAACTGATTTTGTTTTAAGAAGCACTTATTGGACTCCTGATGCAGGTTCATTCATCAAAACATGGCCCGTGTCGAGTCTTATGCTCATATAGATGATTTCTTATATAGACTGTATTTGTTGCTATTAAAGTGTTCGTTTGAAGACCAGGCCTTCTCTGCTGTTTTCTTTGGACTGCCTGGATTTTGTGCATAGTGGACTTTTATCTGTTGTTTTGCTTTCTGTCACTAGTTCACTCACCAGGCTAGTTAAGACACCTGTGCGATTGTTTAATGAAGCAAAGTCAGCATAGGTTCAGCCGAGAAAGGTCGGTAGAGGCCCGAGTGAAATTCAAGCTTGGTTGCTTTTGTTACAAGATTTTATTCGTACTTATTCCTAAATATCAAACTGATCTCTTTTTCCTTACTATTATCAAACATAAGAGATGTTCACATTTGAGCTTTATTTTTCCATCTGTAAATGGCTGCAAACTTAAAAGAAATCACCAACGTCTACTGTCCTATCTGGCAGCTTTATGGGGCAAAGATTTGGATCAATTGTGACTTCTAGTACTTACCTAGAATTCAGGGGGCATTTAAAAACATATCTATTTGCTAAGTACTTGGGTTAACTAATTCTCTTCATTCAACTGTATATTTCATTTTTTTGTGAACCGCGCAGAGCTTCACGGTCATGCGGTATATATGCTGATTGTTATGTTATGTTATATTATGTTTATCCTCATGGATAAAGGCAAGCCAGTTGATGTAATGCAGGGTTGCCCAAATGGTCGATCACGATCAACCAGTAGATCACAAAAGCAACACGAGTCGATCACATTGCCGTTGCGATCTTTTTCTCCCTGCTGCTTCCCCAAGCCAGGCCAGGCACGTACATGCGCCGGACTTACAAAACTTCACCTCCGACATCAATTCTGATGTCGGAGAGGAAGTTCTGGCCAGCCAATTGCTGCCTGGCTGGCCCGGCACTTCCTCCCCAAAATTAGAATTGACTTTGGAGGTGAAGTCTTGTGGGCCCGGCGCTTATACGTGCCAGGCCTGGCTCGGGGAAGCAGCAGGGAGAAATCACGTTGGTGGCTTGGGGTGGAAGTAGGGAAAGAATTGGGGAAGTGGAGCAATCAGCACGATGGCTTGGGGGGGCAGGGGTGAGAAAAAGAAAGAGGGGGGCAGGGGAAGAGAGAAAGAAAGAAAGGCAGGCAGAAATAAAAAGGGGTCTGGGAAAGAGAAAGAAAGACAGAAATAAATAAATATTGGGTTTACAGAAGAAGGAAGTGCAACCAGAGACTCATAAAATCACCAGACAAAAAGGTAGGAAAAATAGAAACATAGAAATAGACGGCAGATAAGGGCCACGGCCCATCAAGTCTGCCCACTCCAATGACCCTCCCTATCTATCTTTGCGGATAGATCCCACATGTTTGTCCCATTTGGCCTTAAAATCTGGCACGCTTCTGGCCTCAATAACCTGAAGTGGAAGACTATTCCAGCGATCAACCACCCTTTCGGTGAAGAAGAACTTCCTAGTGTCACCGTGCAGTTTCCCGCCCCTGATTTTCCACTGATGTCCCCTTGTTGCCGCGGGACCCTTGAAAAAGAATATATCCTCTTCCACTTCGATGCGACCCGTGAGGTACTTGAAAGTCTCGATCATATCTCCCCTCTCTCTATGTTCCTCGAGTGTGTAGAGCTGCAACTTCCCTAACCGCTCCTCGTATGGGAGCTCCTTGAGTCCCGAGACCATCCTGGTGGCCATTCTCTGGACCGATTCCAGTCTCAGTACATCCTTGCGGTAATGTGGCTTCCAAAATTGCACACAGTACTCCAGGTGTGGTCTCACCATGGATCTATATAGTGGCATAATGACTTCAGGTTTACGGCTGACGAAACTCCTGCGTATGCAACCTATGATTTGCCTTGCTTTGGATGAAGCTTGCTCAACTTGGTTTGCAGACTTCATGTCATCCCTGACAATCACCCCTAAGTCTCTTTCTGCTTCAGTTTTTGTCAAGATCTCGCCATTTAGGGTGTAAATCTTGCATGGATTTCGGCTTCCCAGGTGCATGACTTTGCATTTTTTGGCATTGAAACTGAGTTGCCAGGACCTAGACCAGCGCTCCAGTAGAAGTAGATCATGCATCATATCATCTACCATCGAATTATTGTCTGTTGTGCTCTTGTTCACTACATTGCTTAGCTTGGCATCATCGGCGAATAATGTTATTCTTCCTCGGAGCCCTTCTGTCAAGTCTCTTATGTAGATGTTGAACAAGATTGGGCCCAGGACGGAGCCCTGTGGCACTCCACTTATCACCTCCGACATTTCGGAGGGGGTGCCATTCACCACCACCCTCTGAAGCCTACCTCCAAGCCAGTTCCCAACCCAATTTGTCAATGTGTCGCCCAAACCTAAAGAACTCATCTTGCTTAGCAACCTGCGGTGTGGTACGCTATCAAATGCTTTGCTGAAATCTAGGTAGACAATGTCCAGGGACTCACCAGCATTCAGCTTCCTCGTCACCCAGTCAAAGAAGCTGATCAGGTTGGATTGGCAGGATCTCCCCTTAGTAAATCCATGTTGGCGGGGATCCTGTAGTTTCTCCTCGTCCATGATTCTATCCAATTGGTGTTTGATTAGGGTTTCCATTAGTTTGCTCAATATCGATGTGAGACTCACTGGTCTGTAATTTGCCATCTCCATCTTGGAGCCTTTCTTGTGGAGTGGGATGACGTTAGCTGTCTTCCAGTCCATCGGGACGTTACCTTTACTAAGGGAGAGATTGAAAAGCGCGGACAGCGGTTCCGCTAGGACATCACCCAACTCCCTGAACACCCTAGGGTGTAGGTTGTCAGGCCCCATTGCCTTGTTGACCTTGATTTTTGACAGCTCGCAATAGACGCTGCTGGGTGTAAACTTGAAATTACTAAACGGGTCAACTGATTTAACCCTTGTCTGTGGCTGAGGGCCGATTCCCGGCGCCTCGCGGGTGAAGACTGAGCAGAAGTATTCATTTAACAGTTGGGCTTTTTCCGAGTCCGTTTCTACATAGTCTCCGTCTGGTTTTCTGAGACGTACTATCCCTCCCGAGTTCTTATTTCTGTCACTGATATACCTAAAGAAAGATTTATCTCCTTTCTGGATGTTCTTTGCTAGAGACTCCTCCATGCGGAATTTGGCCTCCCTAACTGCTGCTTTGACGGCCCTTGACTTGGTCAGATATTTTACTCTAGAGTCCTGTGTCCCTGATTGTTTGTAAGAGATGAATGCTTTTTTCTTCTCTTTGATGATGTCCGAGATCTCCGTAGAGAACCACTGTGGCTTGTTGTTCCTATTCCGTTTGCTTACTGATTTAACATAGCGGGTTGTTGCTTCCTGTATGGTGGCTTTCAGAGTTGACCACATTTCTTCCACGCTGTCAGTGTCTGCTTGGCTTTGTAGCGCCTGGTGAACGAAGTCTCCCATGTCTTGGAAGTTTGTGTCTTTGAATTTGAGAACCTTGGTCATTGAGGTAGATTTTGTGAAACCTTTCCTGAGATTGAACCATATCATATTGTGGTCACTGGAGGCCAAAGTTTCACCCACCGAGACCTCTGTGATACTTTCCCCATTGGTAAGTACTAGGTCCAGTATTGCCTGATCCCTTGTTGGTTCAGATACCAGTTGCCTGAGTCTTGCTCCATTCAAAGAGTTTAATAGCTTCCTGCTGTTGCCGGAAGCAGAGGAAAGTGTGACCCAATCCACATCAGGCATGTTGAAGTCACCTACCTACCTACTGTGTCACCCCGCAAGGTGATATTCTCTATATCACCTTGCGGGGTGACACAGTATTGGTAGGTGACTTCAACATGCCTGATGTGGATTGGGTCACACTTTCCTCTGCTTCCGGCAACAGCAGGAAGCTATTAAACTCTTTGAATGGAGCAAGACTCAGGCAACTGGTATCTGAACCAACAAGGGATCAGGCAATACTGGACCTAGTACTTACCAATGGGGAAAGTATCACAGAGGTCTCGGTGGGTGAAACTTTGGCCTCCAGTGACCACAATATGATATGGTTCAATCTCAGGAAAGGTTTCACAAAATCTAATAAAATGATTTTATTTTCAATTTAGTGATCAAAATGTGTCCATTTTGAGAATTTATATGTGCTGTTTATATTTTGCACTATGGCCCCCTTTTACTAAACCGCAATAATGGTTTTTAGCGCAGGGAGCCTATGAGCATCAAGAGCAGCGCAGGGCATTCAGCGCAACTTCCTGCGCTAAAAACCGCTATCGTGGTTTAGTAAAAGGGGAGGGGGTATATTTGTCTATTTTTGTATAGATGTTACTGAGGTGACATTGCATATTTTAAAGTCATCTGCCTTGACCTCTGATAAAATCCTCGAATACAAATGATAATTAACATTTTCTATGCGTACAGTGTGCTTTGTGTTTTTTAAAATTTTATTGTTGGTAGATCATTTTGACTTGGTCATTTTAAAAGTAGCTCGCAAGCCAAAAAAGTGTGGGCACCCCTGATGTAGTGTATCTAGATTTCCAGAAGGCTTTAGACAAAGTTCATCAAGAGAGGCTCCTGAGAAAATTAAAGAGTCATGTGATAGGAGGCAAAGTTAAATTGTGGATTAAGAACTGGTTATCGTATAGAAAACAAAGGGTAGGTTTGAATGACCATTTTTCTAAGTGGAGAAGGATAAATAGTGGTTTGCCGAAGGAATCTGTGATGGGACCGGTGCTATTTAACTTATTTATAAATAATCTAGAAATTGGAACTATGAGTGAGGTGACTGAATTTGCAGATGACACTAAACTATTCAAAATTGTTAAAATGCATGCGGACTGTGAAAAATTGAAGGAAGACCTAAGGAAAGTGGAAGACTTGGCATCCAAATGGCAGATTAAATTTAATATGGACAAATGCAAAGCAATGCACATTGGGAAGAATAATCCAAATCATAGTTATTGAATGTTAGGGACCACCTTGGGGGTCAGCACTCAAGATAAGGATCTGGGTGTCATCATAGACAATACGCTGAAGCCTTCCTCCCAATGTGTGATGGCGGCCAAGAAGGCAAATAGAATGCTAGTAATTATTATAAAAGGGATGTTTAACAAGACTAAGAATGTTATAATGCTTCGGTATTGCTCAATGATGTGACCTCACCTTGAGTATTGCGTTCAGTTCTGGTCTCCTTTTCTCAAAAGAGATATAGCATCACTAGAAAAAGTTCAAAGAAGAGCGACTTAGAGCTCTTCAGCTTGGAAAAGAAGTGGCTGAGAGGTGATATGATAGAAGTCTAAAAAAATCCTGAGTGGTGTAGAACGGGTACAAGTGGATCGATTTTTTTTACTGCATCAAGATTTACAAAGACTAGGGGACAATCGGTGAAGTTACACAGTAATACTTTGAAAACCAACAGGAGGAAATATTTTTTTCACTCAGAGAATAGTTAAGATCTGGAATGTGTTGCCAGAGAAAGTGGTAAGAGCAATTAATGTAGCTGGTTTTAAAAGAGGTTTGGACAAGTTCCTGGAGGAAAAGTCATGGGTTGGTAGCATGGAACGCTGCTACTATTTGCGTTTTTGCCAGGTACTTTGTGATGGGATACTGGGCTAGATGGCCTATTGGTCTGACCCAGTAAGGCTATTCTTATGTTTTTGTGATCTATTAGGCCTTCCCATACCAGGTACTGCTGTTCTTAGACGCAGGTATGTACTGTTTCATTCTGATCTTTGTGGGGTGGGAGGAGGTCAGTGACATGGCAGAGTGTGTGGGGGGTCATTTGGTCAGTTTGAATTCCAGATGACCAGTGGTCATCTGGTCAATTTGGGTTCCTTTTTTGGCACATAGATACTTTTAAAACAGGTCTCGTTCCAAACATCTGAGTTCCATCCAAGACATTTGGGAAATGTTTGATTATTGCCGTAAGATATCCAAATTTAAGCAAGTCCATAACTCGCCTGTAACATGCTCTCCTTAAACTTTGGATGCACAGCGGCTGGGACACCTTGCTAGACGTCCAGAAAGACGGTTTCGAAAATCAGTACTTGGACATCCTAGTGATTAGAATATCCAAGTGCCGATTTATACCACTTTTTGAACATCTAAATTTTTTTGAAAATGAGCCCAAAGTATATTGTTTAATATGTAATATCTCTAGGATTTGGAAATCTTAAACTCAGATGATTTGCTAATGAAGTTGTAGTCCTTAACAGGTGGCAGCAGTGGCGTACCTAGCATATGTGACACCCGCGGCCCATCATTTTTTGGCACCCCCCTCCCATCTGTATGAAAAACATGATTTTTAGTAACAAGCCACACGTCACAAATGAGTACCTAGGAAAAGGCAGCATCTTACATACTGCAGTGAGCAGTACATCAATACACCCATTGTAAAACTAAACAAGCCAGACTAGTACAGATCAATCCTACACCGTCAATCCTAACAGAAAACCATGTCTTTCGAACACACAGAACACAGAAAACACCTTCGCCTAGAATGGAATATGTCATCACAAACTAACCCTTCCCCCTTTTACAAAACTGTAGTGTGGATTTTAGCCACGGTGGTAACAGCTCTGACATTCATGGAATTCTGAGCATCAGAGCTGCTACCACCATGGCTGGCGCTGAAAAATGCTCCACAGTTTTGTAAAAGGGGGAATAAAATAGAAATACATAGACAAAGGTTAAATTGAACCAGCAAGAAGCTGGAATCTGCATACAATGCAACACCACAGAAACAGTGACACATGTCTCCTAAAGCAATAAATAAATAGAAAATTTTTGTTCTACCTTTGTCTTCTCTGATTTCTGCTTTCCTCATCTTCTTGTTACTCTCTTCCTTCCATCCACTGTCTTCCATCTCTCTGCCCCTATATGGCATCTTCTCTCTTTCTATGCCCCTTCCAGAAACTGAATGCCTCCCCCTTCCATCTCTTCTTTCACCCCCATTGGTCTGGCATTTCTCTCCTCTCCTTCCCTCTCCCACACCTCTCTTCTGCAATCCCTTTCTTCCCTCATTTTCCTTTTCAATTTATTTTTTGCATCTATCTAGATTACGTTCTTACTACCCTCTCATCAATTTCCTTTTTTTACTGTCTACCTACAGCTTGCCACCTCTTTCCCTCACCCCCTCCAGTATTTCCCTAACTCAATCCTTTTCCCCCATCATCTGCCCTCTTTTATCTCCCCACTTCCATCATCTGCCCCTTCTCCCTACTTCCATCTAGTACCTTCTCCTCTCTCTGTCCACTTCCATCGTCTGCTCCCCTCTTTCTCTCCTCCCATTTCCTTCCTGCATTTGCTCCCTTATCTATCCCATCTGCACTTCCATCCAGCATAGGCTCCCCCTCTACTTGCCACATTACCATCCAATATCTGCCCCTTCTCCCTCCCCCTTCTCTCCACTTCCATCATCTGCCCCTTCTCCCCACTTCCACCATCTGCCTCTTCTCTCTCCTCTTTCTCCCCACTTCCATCATCTGCCCCTTCTCTCAATCTCTCCATCCACCATAGGCCCATCTTTCTCCCTTCCTCACCTTTCCAATTTTGGCAACAAGATCGGCAATGTCTCTCCCCCCCCCCCCCCCCCCCCCCCGCGATGACACTTAAGATCAGCAACGGGCCTCCTTCTATCCCTGGCATCAACAGAACTTTAGATCGGCAACGCGGTGCTCAGTCAAAAGGTGCGCTATCGTTTTTAGTGCATGCACAAGATTAATGCTCGCTAGCTGAAAAACTACCGCCTGCTAAAGAGGAGGTGGTAGTGGCTAGCACGCGTTAAGGCCCTAATGCACCTTCGTAAAAGGAACCCATAGTATCAGCACCCGTTTCTATATATGCTCAGAAAATCAATCTTTGAGTGCGGTTTTGATGTAACTCACCTCTACTACATACTCAAAAATTTATTTTCTCAGTACATTTTGAAACATGCACTGCTTTTGTTATGTACAGTACTGGAAAATTGACTATTGCAGTCTCATATTAGAAAGAATCCACGCATTGAATGCATTTTACAGATTGATTACTGACTTGATTTAATTCATTTTTTGATATACGGTACCATTTAACATAAAAAGTACTGAAGTGGTTTACAATAATAAAACAATACACAATAACAAATTTACAATAAAAATAACCAATATACAGTACTATAAATTGACAACGTAATCCTCAAAAATATTCTTTATTTTAAATCTTTATTATTATTCCAAATTTGAAGGCCCTTAGTGCTTTTATTGCTACTTTGTTTTTATACTTTGGATTCCCTCTCTTCGGTTGACATCCTATATGGTATAATGGGTCATTCCATGTCAAAAGGTCTAAGGCTTCCTGCCTCACCATCATGGAATTTGATGAAGCTTTGAGTGCTGAATCTTACATGACCCAACCAAATTCTGGTTCAGTTTAAGATCCACCAGTGGAATACTTATGGAGGTAAAGTTCTTTGTTTGATATCATACCATGACCATGTACAGTACTCCTGCAAAATTTTCACAACTTTGAGTCTAAATATTTCCTTGGTTATATAAGGAAAATAAATGAAACTTGGCAATCCTATAAAGCTTTTTTATAATCTATTCAATGAAACTAATGCAGATTTTCATTTTTTGAAACTGGTATATGTAAAAGGCCGGACTCTGTAAATGGCGCTTATTGGAGCAGTAAAGTTTGCATTGCTGCAACAGAAGCCCATTGAGCTCTGATGCCCCATATTATTTTCTTTTTCTATTGAACCTGGGTTTGTCAGTCTTTTGTAAAGACAACACAAACACCTATATTCTTTTTTTTTA
This sequence comes from Geotrypetes seraphini, assembly GCF_902459505.1. Taxonomy (NCBI): domain Eukaryota; kingdom Metazoa; phylum Chordata; class Amphibia; order Gymnophiona; family Dermophiidae; genus Geotrypetes; species Geotrypetes seraphini. Next base: position 150,352,201 of record NC_047085.1, on the reverse strand, counting down.
AAAAAACATGCTCACAAAATAGCTCCCGGTTGTGCATAAATTTTCTCAGATCAACTTACACCTGGTCTGAAGAATGTGTGTGTTCATGTACTCTATATATACACCTGCATTTAATAAAATATGCATAGATGCCATAACTTCATCCCAGTTTCCACAACCTACTTCTTTAATGTACCTATTGTTAATGCTTGTATCCCCACATGTAACTTTATAATATCTGTTCTTGATATTATACAATCCTTATATACCACTCATGTCTCATAGCTGTCATTTGAAATAATTAATAGCAATATGAATATTCCAAAATATAACAAATTTCTACCCTCATAACTACCCCCTCCTCATACTACAACAGAAACAGAATAAAAAGACCCTCTCTTTCCCAGCATGCCCTTCCTCATTTAGGAACAAACCATATTGTCGGGGGGGGGGGGGTATTTATATCTCATTTTTCAGTATATGCAAACAAAGAAAATACACAGGAAAATAAAGGAAAAATCTCGAATATATTGCAACAATCAAAAAGAAAATTTGAACATATAGTCCACATTCTAGGATTTACCATCCAAGACATAGTCACTGTTAACAAGGAATGTGGCAAAAAATATTAACACAAACATCACAATAATCATAATTAAGAATTAGATCTTTAAAGAACAAGTTTATTCATCAAAAAAGATTCAAATGGTAGGGGGTCAGCAAAAATGTCTTCAGTTTCTCTATAAAAGTATCCTACAAAAGGGCTTTTACATTTATATATCTGAGATGGGATATTCTTTAAACTAGCTATCTTCTTTTTGCAAATTGAAAGCAATAAAATAATGGTTTGATTATTATATTGTCTGTCACTTTTTCGACCTCTACCCCCCTCCCCCCCCACACACACACACATGCACACCATTCTCTTTCAGAATATTATTAGAATGCACTTGATGGTTCCCTTACATTTTCTGGTAATGTTAATTTTGCTGATGTAATTCTGACCTGAGGATGGTTGATAACTCCCAAATACTAGACGAGAAATGTATTAAGTTAACCTAATAAAACTGTATAATCTCATTTTTGTCAGCCTTTATTTTTATGCATAATTCCCCAAGGAATTGTCCTAATGGAACCAGGGCTTATTTAATATTGCAGTTATAAAGCAGAGCAGGCACCCTTTACACTTTTTTTTTTTCAGTTACTGCTTGTACACTTAACTCTCTGAAGGATTTGCTCAGCCTACAGAAACGCTACAATTTACAGATCCCCTCATCCCCTCTGGAATTTTGGAATCCTACTTCCTTGTTAATCAGCAGTACACAGGAAATCCTGTCTTCAGTTTCCACAACAGAATAACATTCCTATGTCTTCCATTCATTTATTTAAAAAAATCCACATATTAAATACAAAGTTGTGGTAAACTTACCTCAGAAAGGTTTCTGGGAATTGTCCTTGTTCAGATCGCAGTATCAGACTACGTGGTCCCACCACTGTGTGTTGTTTGACCTACTACTCAGACGTACTTGGGAAGTTAGTTATTTCAGTTCCACTTTTTTTTTTCTGTCCCAGTTTATCTGATAAAAGACAGATAGGGGAGGTCTCACTGAAGTATGCAAACAGTTTTCCCTGGTGCACATAATCACAGTATTGCCACTTTTATTGGGCGGCTTTACCATGTGATATAGGTTGGATTTTATCCAAAAGGCAGCCACAATAAAAGGAACATGGTTTTCTAATTAACTTAACACATGCTGCATTATTAAGGCAGAGGCGTCACTTGTGGGTTGGATATGGTAGTGAAGGAAACCTCCTAATGTTGTTAATACAATCTAGAAGCAATGTGTGAATTAACAACAATAGCCCCAGCTCTACCAAGAATGAGTCTCATCCTCTGATTACTATATACAAAGTTTACCTGGTAATGTGCAAATCACTGCAGACCAGTTGGTTGTTTTTATGTGTCTGTGGCATGACAGAAACAGCTGGCACAGCAGGTATGATCTTTGACTCGCCTCTCTTTCTCCTTGCATATCTAACAGACTGACATAACTTGTTGTTTCTTTCTCTAAAATAATGCTAAAATCTATTCTTTCCTTTTTGAGCAGTCTGGCAAGACCCTTATCCACGCTCTCATCTGGATTCCTGCAATGTGCTCCTCATGGGTCTTCCACTAAGCCATATCTCTCCCCTTCAATCTGTTCAAAACACTGCTGTGTACCTTGTATTCCACCAGGGTCATTATACCCACATTACTCCTCTCCTCAGGTTGCTTCATTGGCTCCCTGTCCATCTACACATACAATTCAAACTCATCTTACTGACATTCAAGTGTACTCGCTCTGCAGCTCCTCAGTATCTCTCCCCTTTTATTACTCCCTATGCTCTCCCAGGGAACTCTGTTTGTCAGATAAGTCCCTCCTGTTGGTACCCTTCTCCTCTACTGCCAACTCCTGTCTCCATCCCTTCTACCTTGCTGTACAACATGCCTGGAACAACCTGCTCGTTACGTCAGGCTCCATCACTGGCAGTATTCAAACCCAGACTGAAAGCCCACTTATTTGAAGCTATGTTGAAATTCTAACCCACCAACGTATCTGTCTGTCATGCCTTCTATAGTCTCCTACCACCCCTTCAGCCCCCTCTAATTCCCTACATGTGTACTAAAATCAGACTCTCCTTTTTGTCCTATGCTATTTTTCCTCATCAGTCCCCCCTCTAATTCCCTACACAAGCACCTTGCTCTGACTCCTCCTTTTGTCCTCTGTATCTGTCATAATTAGATTGTAAGCTCTTTTGAACAGGGACTGTCTCTTGCATGTCCAATGTATAGCACTGCATGTGCCTGGTAGCTCTACAGAAATAATAAATTATTGTTGTATGATACAAAGAAAAAAATCTTCAATTGTTTAGCCTCAGAGTTAAAGAAAAAAAAAAACCTACACACAATTAGCAATAGAAAATTAAAAATAAAACAAACAAACCAAATAGTTGATTAACCTAAGTGCAGAAAATGAAAACAGTTTGTAAACCCAAAACAAAAGGCTAGTCTTGGCTTCAGAGCAAAATTCATATAAATATTTCTGATGCCTTCACACTGATGGAAGATAAGACGTCATCCTTTCTGTGGAACATAAGACAGAGTCCGCTGGATAAGATAACCTTTGAAGGACACACTGAATTTCCACAGGAAATAAGGCAAATTCTGGAACGTCCTAAAGAAAGAGCTGTTCCATTGAGAATAATGCTGTGAGCTAGGTAACATGCCAATGTTTTGTCTTCCTGTTTGGGGAAAAATAAAATGTGTTGAGAAATTTTTGAACAAGATGTTTTTCTGCAGTCCTTATTGTCTCCCCTGGACAAGCAAAAAGATGTAAAATTTTTAATAAAAGTTTTCATTAGCAACAAGTCACCTTTACTTTCTTTCTAATATACTTCACCAGTCTTTTCACATCCATACTCTTACAAGGTGTCTGTATACAACACTGGATTCGAAGGAACGGCTTAGCCATCAGGCAGCCTAGGCCGTCACCCACCCAGGGTAGCAATTTCTGAGGAGGAGGCAAGGAAGAGCTATAGCTGTCGCATAACATTAGGTTCGGACAGCCACACAAACTCAAAAAATTATAGGTGCATATTTTTAAACATTTTTACAAGATTGTTGTAGTAACGGTGATCATAATTCTTAAGTTTTAGGGATCCTTTTACGAAGCCGCATTAGCGATTTAATGCGCATAATAGCACACGCTGATTTGCCGGCCACGCTAGACACTACCATCTCCTCTTCAGCAGGCGGTAGTTTTTCGCTAGCGTGGGGATTAGCGCATGCTAATAAGGTGCGTGCGATAAAAGCCGCTAACGCGGCTTCGTAAAAGGAGCCCTAAGTGAATTTATAGGAAACTATTTTGTAAAAGTGGTCTGAGTTTCTAAAAAGGACAACTAAGGGAAGAATTCATTTATTTATTTTTAAAATTTATATAACGTTTTATTCCAAAGCGGTTTACAAACAGTTACATACATAAAATATTATAAAATCAAGAACAAGGTTATAACAAAACAAACAGATTTAATCCTTACATAAAATCAATTTCTCAAAGAAATGCATCCAGCTGTTTTACCACTCTAGTGTGCGCTATTTCCCCCTTAATGTGTGTTAAAGATCAATAACACAAGTCTGATTACTGCAACACCCAGTATAAGTTAATTTGCTGTAGGTTACATAGTAATAAGAAGCAAAACATAAAAAGGCATGCAAAACGCCTCATCAGTATGGAGATTCTACACTGTGGCTTGTTAGTAGGAGGGTGGAAATGCTGAATGAGGAGATACAGGCACAGGCATGTGGGAACTCGCAGGGAGAGGAGGAGATAGTGGATGCTACGGATGGGCAGACTAAATGGTCCCTTTGGCCTTTATCTGTTTCGATGTTTCTAAGTAAAATAATAACTTTATTCTTCTATACCGCCATAGTCAGATGACTTCTAGGCGGTTCACATCGAAGAGGGCTGGACAATCAGCGAATTACAGAATACAAGAAGTGAGGGTACAACTTATTACACAAGAAATGGATAAGAGGAAAATATGGATCTCAAGTATGCAACCCAGGGAATGAAGTTGGGCAATCAGCGAATTACAGAATGCAAAAAGTAAGGAACATGTTACTCAAGAAATAGACAGAAGGAAAATATAAATTTACAAGTTTAGTGAGGCTTCAATTTAGGAGATGAATCAGCCAAACAGTACAGTTTTAATTACTCTCCAAAAGGCGCTGTAGGTCAGCCTGGCTCCATTGAATGTAATTACCCAGCCAGGATTGCTGTTTGCATGCTTGAAACAAGAAAGACCTGTCCAGAAAGGATTTGTATTTGCAGCCAGTGATCCTTGGGTATGTAAATATGTTATTGTTTCTGGTTGACCGTGCGGGGTTGTGTAGAACGAAGTGTGGTAGAAGATAGGAAGGCGCTAGACCCCAGACCTAATTGAAACAAATACAGGTGAACTTGAACATTATTCGCACCTCCATTGGCAATCAGTGTAACCTTCTGTAGTAGGGGCTAATGTGGTTGTTTTTCTTCAATCCGAAGATCAAGCGAACTGCTGTGTTTTGTACTATTCTTAATTTTCGTACTTGTAGGAAGTGTATGGAGCAATTGTATTAGGACCAACTGCTGAAAATGACCAGAAAGCCTCGAACAAACAATTTAACTGGTCAGCAACAATTTCCTCCTCCTCCTCCTCTTACTTATCATTTCTAGAGAGCTGCTAGACATATTCAGCGCTATATACTAAACCAGGAAGAGACGGTCCCTGCTCAATAGAGCTTACAATCTAATCAGAACATACATATAGGACAAATAATGGATTAAGGAATGACTTATGGTGGAAATGATTAAAACAGAAATGGGTGGGTTTCCAGACAGTTAAATTGTTTTGAGTATTAGCCAGCAGTTTTATTGGATCTTACATTTAAGGTGAGATTTTAATATCAATGTAACTCCAGAATTTGAGTCTGGTTGAATCCTTGCACCAAAATGATACCGCTCCTCATGAAGTTTCTAATCCTTACCCCCCTCTTCTACAAAGCCACGCTAGCAGCTGCCGCAGGGCAACAGCCCCAAAGCCTTTAAATCTCTATGGGTTTCGGGGCTGTACCGCGTTGCTTTGTAGAAGATGGGGTTAGTGTACATATGAATACGTCACTAGCTTTAGTCCAGAGTCTTTCAGAATCCTATGCTGAAATTTTAACCTTATTTAAGGTATATCAAACACAATCTTTCTTAAGATTATTTTAAGTCTATCTACTAAAATTGTATTATCTTTATACTATAATTTATTTTCATTCAGTTTAGTTCCTGATTATACTGCTTATGAAGAAATAAGATTTGTGCTGTACTAAAAATAGTCATTCATTCTCCAATAACTAACCGATATACTTCACAAATATACTGTTAAGTCTGGACATAATTAGTCATCTAGACCAGTGGTCTCAAACTCAAACCCTTTGCAGGGCCACATTTCGGATTTGTAGGTACTTGGAGGGCCTCAGAAAAAATAGTTAATGTCTTATTAAAGAAATGACAATTTTGCATGAGGTAAAACTCTTTATAGTTTATAAATCTTTCCTTTTGGCTAAGTCTTAATAATAATATTGTAATTTATAGCTAAAGAGATATATGATCAAGAAACTGTTTTATATTACTTTTGTGATTATAATAAACATACTGAGGGCCTCAAAATAGTACCTGGCGGGCCGCATGTGGCCCCCGGGCCGCGAGTTTGAGACCACTGATCTAGACCACAATCAAATCTTAGGAAATATGAATAACACTAATTGTGTTTACATAACTGATTATTTTATGCTGCATAGATGTAAAAGTTCAAAGCAGTTTCACCCAGCTGTGGTTATATAGAAAGAATGTGAGAACAGATAAAGAATGAATCCAGGTTGTTGGGTCTTATTTTTTTAATTTCCATCAGTCTTTCCACTTTTCCTTTCTCTCCTTCTCTCTCTCATGAAGTGAGAGTTTTCAATACTGTATCTCTGGAACAGCTTTATTCTATTATTTTTAAACCTTCCAGCACAGGCCTCAAGCATCCTGCCTCCTGTTTCAAAGTCCTAGACATAACACAGGATAATCTTGCATTTTCTCAGGGGTTAAACTGCAGACTTCCTTTCTTGTCTGATTCCGGAAGCCAGAGTAGCCAGCCTAGGCCACTTCATGCTGCTGACACTCAGACGTATAGAACAACTGTTATTTAAAATTGCTTATTCTATTTGCCAGGTCCTCACAGAAAGATACACATCAACTGAAACGTATTATCATTTATAACAGTATTAATGGAAACAGCAAATGAGTGCCTATTTGTTTCAAATGTCAAAAGATCAAAATTTCCAATGGTCAGAGTCTAATCAGCACTCTAAGAAAAATATCTATTAAATAAAGCCAATTTACTCTACAGTACAAGAGACATACTAAATTGATTTGGTTATACTTTTTGAACTAATTGAAATAAAAGCCCTGTAATGTTGATTGAGAGAAGCACTGATGCAAAACTGGGAAAGGTTGCATGTAACATGACACCTGTGCCAACAACCTCAATCTTGGGAAACTCCTATATATATAGTGTGCTCCATTTTGAAAGGTTTAAGCCCAGAATAATAATAATAATAACTTTATTATTATATACCGCCAACAATCTTGCGACTTCTAGGTGGTTTACAGCAAAGAATATTGCAATGTACATCTGATAGTAACAGCATTAATGATAATAACAACAGTTATGTACTGTAGGGTCGTGAAGTACCTTTCGGTTTGCACAGGGTTGGAAGTTAGTGATTGGGGTTAACAGTTTACAAGAACAGATTTGGGGAGTGATTACGAAGGGGGTTATTGTCCTTGTTCGTTGCCTAGGTATTTTGTGAACAGGTATGTTTTCAGGTGTTTCCTGAATTCTCCATAGTTGTTTGTGTGTGTAATTAGTTTATCTAAGTCTTTGCCCCATAAGGCTGCTTGATAGGATAGAAGTTGTTGATGGTATCTCTTATATTTGCATCCTCTGGCTGGTGGGGAGACGAATTTCAGGTTTAATCTTCTCTCATGTCTTCTCAGAATAGTGTGTCTAGAATTTGAGGTCCAAATAGTGAAGTGAATTTTCAAGAATCGTAGACTCAATTTTAGTACTGCAAAGCTCCCTATCTCAAAATATACCAGCTCAATATAGAAAGTAAGTTGTGTGTTTTTCATTGGGTGGTGAATACATTACTTGCTTATTAGGATAAGTCTTAAAATGTGATCAGATAAAATTAGGTTATTTAAATTGCTAAATGACCAGATTTTACAAGGGTCTGGATTAGAGGAAGAATGGAGATAGCACCAGAAATTATTTGTCTAGTAGCGATATTTAGTCACACGAAGAGTAATTCTCTTAATTGGGCACTAACATGTATGCGCCTATTGCACATGTAAATGTTCAGAATACTAGCATATATGCACATATGTGTTTGCACCTAAACCATTGTTCTGCAGATACTTACTTAACTTACATGCATATATTTGCAAGGGCAAACAATATACACTCCAAAAAGAAACTGCCACAATCTAAATCAGATACTACAAAGAGGCAGAGTAGTCATAGGTTCAAGGAAGGGGTCGCTCAGAGGAAATGTTATACCCTACAACATTAAAATACTTTGTATGTATATAGGGTGCCCTCAGCGTGAACAAGCAGCAACGGGAGACAAGCTCCAACGCTTCACAAAACAGGCAGAGGTCATGAACCCCCACCCGCACACCATCACTGGGCACCCAAAGTGTGCAATGATTAAATAAAGTGAAAACACTCACAACTCAATTTAAACAATCAACTAGGGTGAGAAACAAATGCAAACCTCTAAGCGGCCCCTAGCCGAACCAATCCAGCCAGCTCCCCAGCAAAAAATTAAAGAACCAAAAATGAAAAACCAAACTTAACTGAATGTGATAAACATATCTGAAGCACAAAAGTAAGAGGCAACAGAACAACATGTTCAACCAGCCTGGTTTCGGAGACAAGCCCTTCTTCAGGAACCCATACTGGAAGCTGTAAAGATACGAGTCAGCTGGAAAGAGGCGGGGCCGCTTAGAGGTTTGCATTTGTTTCTCACCCTAGTTGATTGTTTAAATTGAGTTGTGAGTGTTTTCACTTTATTTAATCATTGCACACTTTGGGTGCCCAGTGATGGTGTGCGGGTGGGGGTTCATGACCTCTGCCTGTTTTGTGAAGCGTTGGAGCTTGTCTCCCGTTGCTGCTCGTTCACGCTGAGGGCACCCTATATACATACAAAGTATTTTAATGTTGTAGGGTATAACATTTCCTCTGAGCGACCCCTTCCTTGAACCTATGACTACTCTGCCTCTTTGTTGTATCTGATTATATTTGCAAGGGGGCATACATAAGGAAGGAGCATGGGTTGAGGGTGCTCTTATTTACATGTGTAACTTACAGACATTGGGCCTGATTCTATAAGGAGCACCTAGGTTAGGCACCGTTAGGCGTATACATTGAGGACGCCTAGCGATGCCTAACTTAGTTCTGCAATGCTCTAAATTGTTTTAATTAATGGTGTGGTAATTGTCCACATCATTTAAAAAATGATTTAAAATACATTAAAAACGTAATTTAAATTTTGTGTGGAATACTGAGCAATGCCTAGCAACCGAGGTGCCTTCTAATACCTAATGACACCCAGTGGCTTAGTGAGAATGGGAGGCGCCAGTGGCGTACCTAGGGTATGTGGCACCCAGGGCCCATCATTTTTTGACAACCCCCCCCCTATGTAAAAAAATATTTTTTGTAATGACCATGAAACAGAATAAATGGTCAGAATAGAAACAGGCAGTGAAAATTTTCTTATATTCCAAACATAACATGACATAAATTATGTCTGAATTGTCATGACATCAGAAGTACATATGGAGTAGTTGCAGGTGATGCTTGGGACAGTTCTGATTGTGTTAGTTCGGTTTTATGTGTTTTTTGAATAGAAGGGTTTTTATTTCTTTTTGAAGGTTTTGCAGTCTGTGGTCGATGTCAATTGGTTGTAGAGTTGGGGGTCGAGTGTTGCAGCTCGAATGGCTAGGAGGTTGTCGAACAGTTTTTTTCTTTTGACGTTTTTGGTTGGAGGGTGTGTGAATAGTGCGTGAGTTCTCCTATGTCTGTTTGAAGTGGATTGAATTATTTAGCTGAAGAAATTAGTTACCCCCTCATCCCACACACATTAATTCTTTTCCATTTTTGTTCCCATTATAAAAAACACTGATAAGTTCCCAGAAAAAAAATACATTAAAATAAGAAGTGAAAACAAAGGCCCCTACAGATGAGAACATAACATAAGAATAGCCTAACTGGGTCAGTCCAATGGTTCATCATGCCCAGTAGCCCATTCTCATGGTAGCCAATCCAGGACACTAATACCTGGTCAAAACCCAAAGAGTAGCAACATTCCATGCTACCGATCCAGGGCAAGCAGACACTTCCCCATGTCTTAATAACAGATTATGGACTTTTCCTCCAGGAATTTGTCCAAATCTTTCTTAAAACCAGCTACACTATCTGCTTTTACTTCTGGCCACTTCATTTTTAAGTTTAGATCTTTCCTTTCAAACAGAGACCTTGCTAGATGTCAAATACAGCCCAAGGTAACTTCACATGGACTTAGCTGTGCAGGAAATGTGAATCTCCTCATACACCCACCATATTGTGCAAAAATGTGCAAAGGTCTGTTTTTTTCTTTCGATCACTACATAGCCTAATGCCACACAAGCAGCGCTGTTACAAACATATTCTGTAGGTCAATGTTAAGGATAACAAAGTTTCCTTCCTTGGACCAGAAGGAGATACTGATAAACCACTGGAAGAGATCCCAAAACAACACCCAAAGACCCACTCAGTGTGTGAACCAGTTGAGTGGAGTGGACTAACTGGGGGGTGGAAATGGGCCCAGAGTTTGCTCAGCAGAATTTCCCAGACCACCTCTTCCTCTCAACACATTGACACGCTGCCACCATCACCACTAGGAACACCTCACTGGGTAGGCCAGCTATGCTATAAACTTTATAAAACACATTATTATATTTTCTTATAAAGCACATATTTTAACTGAACTCTCTGACATCCTCAGCCTTTCCATTCACAAAAATAGAAGGAAGAAAAGTTCCCATTCCCTGCTGTCTCATGTCCCCGGCCTATACAATATTTTTTTTCTGCAGACCCTTCAAAAGTCTGACCAAATCCTCGTTTCACTTGCATTATAAAGTACTGAGAATGGCATCTCTCCCCAATCCCAGGTCCTAAAGTCTAAGACAGTAGCGCAAACTAATGCTGCCAGATTCAGGAAAAAATTTTTTGATTCGATTCAGCCTATTGCAGGGATGTCCAATGTCGGTCCTCGAGGGCCGCAATCCAGTCGGGTTTTCAGGATTTCCCCAATGAATATGCACTGAAAGCAGTGCATGCACACAAATCTCATGCATATTCATTGGGGAAATCCTGAAAACCTGACTGGATTGCGGCCCTCGAGGACCGACATTGGACACGTCTGGTCTATTGAATTGGTTTTTCAATTCGATTTTCCTGCTCAGTTGGGTGATTTTTTTCAAAACTCCTGGTGGGTTTTATAGCTTTTTCACCCCCTTTGGCTTCTCCTAACCACACTGGCGCTGTGGTGTAAATAAAATAAAGAAACAAAAAGGACTTTTCCTCTCTCTGTTAAATCCTAGCTCATGTTTGCAGTCCAACACCAGCTCTGGCAGGATACACATTTCAAATCTGACATATTATAATCACAAAACAGAAAATACAATTAATTTTTCTACCTTTTGTTGTCTGGTTATATTTCAAATCTTGTTGGTCCAAGGCTCTGGTTTTCTTCTGATAACTTGCTTGCCAGGGTCTCCTTCTTTCTGCATGCTAACCATCCATCTGCCAACTCTGTCCTCCCTTTCCATTTCCCTTCCCTTCAAAGGAAGTCTGGTATCTTTCCTTTTTTTCATCTCCCTCCACAGATCCACCTTTTCTTAAATACCCTTTCATCCGGCATCTCTCCCTCCTTCCCCACCACCCCAGAGTCCACCATCTCTCCCTTTCTTTTCCTAATTACCCTCCTATCCAGTATCTCTATCCCTCCTCCACACCATCCCTTGTGTCCAATTTCTCTCCCTTTCTGTTCCTTCCCTCCCTAAATCCCATGGTCCATCATCTCTCTCCCTCTCCTCTATTTTCAGACCCATTATTTCTTCCCCCCCCCCAAAGTTTGGCATATGCATGTCTCTTTGAACACCCCCTTCCCTCCGTGTACTTCTAAATCATGGTCCCCCCAAAGGCCTGTCCCCCCTTAAAGGTCTGCCTGTCCCCCCTTGAAGGCCTGTCCCATCCCCTTGTAGGCCTGTCCCCCCCTTGAAGGCCTGCCTGTCCCCCCCTTGAAGGTCTGCACACCCCAAGGCCTGAACCCCACTTGAAGGCCTGTCCCACCCCCTTGTAGTTTCTCCCCCCCTTGTAGGCCTGTCCCCCCTTGAAGGCCTGCCTGCCTGCCTTTCCCCCCCTTGAAGGCCTGTCCCCCTTTGAAGGCCTGCACCCCCTTGAAGGCCTTCACCCCCCCGAAGGCCTGCACTCCCTTGAAGGTCTGCACCCCCCCGAATGCCTGTCCCCCACTTGAAGGCCTGTCCCACCCCCTTGTAGGCCTGTCCCCCCCTTGTAGGCCTGTTCCCCCTTGAAGGCCTGCCTGCCTGCGTTTCCCCCCCTGAAGGCCTGTCTCCCCCTTGAAGGCCTGCACCCCCCCTTGAAGGCCTGCACCCCCCCTTGAAGGCCTGCCCCCCCTTGAAGGTCTGCATCCCCCCAAAGGCCTACACCCCCCCGAAGGCCTACACCCCCCGAAGGCCTGCACCCCCCCCTGAAGGCCTGTCCCCCCCTTGAAGGCCTGCACCCCCTTGAAGGTCTGCACCCCCCCAAAGGCCTACACCCCCCCGAAGGCCTGCACCCCCCCTGAAGGCCTGCCTGCCCCCCCTTGAAGGCCTGCACCCCTTGAAGGTCTGCACTCCCCCGAAGGCCTGTCCCCCTTTGAAGGCCTGCCTGCCTGCCTGTCACCCCCTCCCCCTTGAAAGCCTGCCTGCCTGCCCGCCCGCCCCACCCTGAAGGCCTGATGCCCCGACCCACCCCGAAGGACCGCTCGCCCCCCTGGCCTCCCCGCACCACCTATGAAGCAGCCGCAGCAGGATCGCGAAGTCAGCGTCAGCGATCCCTGCGCTGCTTCCTGCGCCACGGTCCCGCCCCTCCTCTGACGTCAGAGGAGGGGCGGGATCGTGGCGCAGGAAGCAGCGCCTAAGCAGCGCAGGGATCGCTGACGCTGACTTCACGATCCTGCTGCGGGCTGCTTCACAGGTGGTGCAGGAAGGTCAGTGGGGCGAGCGGTCCTTCGGGGGTGGGGGGGGGACTGAACGGCAAGGCCGGGAGCACCCCCTTAGGGCTGGCACCCGGGGCGCACCGCCCCCCGCCCCTCCCTTGGTACGCCACTGGGAGGCACCCAGGGCAGTGGCATCCTCCTCGCCCTCTTCTCCGCTCCCCCACTATGCGCGCTCCCTCCCCGTATCTGTTTAACTTCTCTGGCACGAACAGCATCTGTAACTTGTGATGTCAGAGGGAGTCACCAAAGCCAGTGCGAGAAGCAGGTTAGAGCTGCTGCTTGTACCTTGAAGAGCTAGAGGTACAGTGGGTGGGAGGGGGAATTGAAAGTGCACTTTGTCACCAGCAGCCTCAGGGCAATGGGTCCTAGGGCACCGGTAGCAAGAGAAAACTCTTGTGCGTCGCTACGGGCAGTACAAGGAAAGAAAAAGGGTTAACAGAAGAGAACATCGCCATACCAGGTAGGTATTGTATCAAGTAGAGAATGACACGGTGAAAAAATTGGTCCCCGTCACCGCCCCGTCCCCGTCTCACCATCCTCTGCACCGCCCAGTCACCGCCATTCCCTTCACCGCCCCGTCACCGCCACTGCCATCCCATTCACCGCCCCGTCACCGCCACTGCAACCCCATTCACCGCCCCGTCACCATCACCGCTGCATACATAAAAGCCTCAAACGGGTACGATTTTATATACTTTTCTTTATTTACGTATAAAGGAAACATTCTGTAAAACTTTAAAACTTTAAAACTTAGTTAAATATTAGTTAATAACTATACAAAAACACGAATATAGGTGAAGCAAAATTCATCGTGCCAATTTCTCCACTTCCACGATTCTTTCCCTACACTCACCCCCAAGCCAGCAGCCGATTTCACCCTGCTCCTTCCTCGATGTCCTGCCAGCAGCATTCACAATTCACTTCTGTTGCCCGCTTCAGGCCTTCCTCTCTGTCGGGTCCTGTCTTAATGAAAACAGGAAGTAGGCAGGACCCGGCAGAGAACAAGGCCGAAAAAGAAAACCGGCAAACTAAGGAAAGCTGGAGAGCAGTAGCGTACCAAGGGGGGGGGGCGGGAGGGGCGAAAAAGGTAATGGCGCCAGGCCTTGGAGCACCGAGGCAGACCGAACCCCCGAACCTCCTCCCAGCCGAACCCCCGCCGAACCTTTCCGACTTTCCCAGCGAAAGCAGCAAACCTCCCAACAGTAGCGTCATCAGTGACGCGTCAGAGGGAGGAGAAAGCCGCGAAGGAGGTTTAATTACAGGTGTGGCAGTAGCGATTGGTCCTCTTCTTAGGGGGCGGAGTCAATGCGGCAACGTGCAAGTCGGGTTGAGGAGACAGACCACGCGAAGACAAACATGGCCGCCTGGAAAAAAATGACACCCGGTCACGACCAAAGACTCACGGTGAAGACACGGTAAATAGCGGTTCTTTGAAGGGGGTACATTGGCCTGCGGGGACAAATCTTTTCACCTGCGCCTGCGGGCGGTGAAAACTTTTTTCCCCGTGTCTGCGGCGATTTGAGTATAGAGTCTCTGAAGCCCGCAGCCAAACCGCAGGCTCCCCGCGGCTCACTGCGGGGATCTCTCCCCGTGTCATTCTCTAGTATCAAGTAATTACTGGGTTTATTTTTCAAAACAAAACCAGCTTGCTTGTTTCAAATTCAATCAGTTTCATATCAAAAAGAAAACAATCTTGTCAGGATGTTTCAGATATCAAATATAGTCCCAAAACAAACAAAATGCACTGCTAAACAGTCTCTGGGTTAATGTCAGTCAATAAAGTTCAAAAACATATAATTCAAGCTTTCCCAAAGCTGCTGCTGGCTCTCCAGCCGAATAATAGTCCAAACTTTCAAAGCTTCCAAAAAAACCCGTCTTTTGGGCTGATATCCTCAGCCTGTGCTAGTGCTAAGGCACTAAGCCCCAGCAGCTGACATGCTGGCCAGGGAGTGTGCTCTGCGTGGTCGCAATTCGCCAATCAGGCCCTCAATCCCACCACAGAAAATGTGGAGCATTCCCTCACTGCCTGGGACTTGTAACAGCCCTTCCCCCACTCAGAGGGAAGAAAACAAAAAACAAAATTCAAAACAGTTCTTTTCCAGTTCTTAGAGGTGCCTCCAAGCACCACACCTTCTTCAGGGTTACCAACAAAAACATTTAGTCAGCTTAGTTAAGCAGTGTTCAAGTTAAGCATTAAGGCAATCTAAATTACTTGCCTCCAGGCCAGCAAACCTCAATTGGCAGGTCTCCATTCCATAGCTCAGCATATGGCTCCAGCTCCATGTCCTGGAAATCTTGAGGCAAGAAGTTGGGTGACTTCAAACCAGTCTCAGTCAGCTCCATACTTCCCAGCTGTTCTCTGCCATTCAGAGCTCTCAACCCTGAGTCTCTCTGCCTTTCCTGTTGCTGCTGCTGCTTCTCCTTCTGCCTCTCTAACTGTTCAGTTCTCTGGTGTAATAGCCTGCAGCCATGCCCTAAACCCTCAGGTGAAAAGGTTTTCTGGCTGTTTCTACTTCCAGCCTGCAGATGACTGCTGGAAGCTAAACTAGAGCTGTGTGGGGTTTGGGAAACCTGCAAATCTGCTCTCCCGCTCCCTCTAGGGGCCAAAGAAGGAAGTCATCAAAATGTTCAGTAGTGAAATAGAACAATAATGCTGGATGTGTCGTACATCACTACGTTCTGGTTTAAATTTTTTGAAAAGTGAGGTTTTCCTCATGGTATACACTAACAATATAGGAAGATGGCCCAAATGCAGACTACTACAGAACTATTTAGTTTTACGGAGGAAAAACAATCGGCGTTAATAAAAAGACCAACTCTATATGAGGGCAACTCCTCTATCACAAATTCTCCTTCATGGTATGAAGTAGAAATTCAGGAGAAAAAGCTAATTCGCGTTGAATTTCACGTGAATACTTTAGCTTAGTATGTATCAACAGTGATGATACCATGAGGGTTGCGAATACAAAAAAGGACCCATAATGCTTAATGTAACATCCCTGACCAATCTCCCCAACCTTAACATTCAGACCAAAAACCCACCAACAACCCCCCTCCAAAATATCTCTTTTCCTAACTTGACAGGATATTCTTCCTGTCTCTTCTCAATTTTTTCTTTTTCCCTGGTTCCTATTGCTGGCTGCATGTGCCATCTTCTGCTACACAGCTGTGCCCACAAACCATCAGCCACAATCGCTGGGTGTACCTCCTCAGTGTGCATGTGCCCTGCACAAATTCAGCCCAGCTCTGATCCTGTGCTTCCTGATCTTCAGGAGGCTCTCTGAAGCTTCCCCACATTGCTCAGCACTGGCCGGTGACTTCTCTCGCTGCTGGGCCCACAAAAATCCTTTCTCCTGCAATCCCCGTCAAGGACTGTCTCTCCGGCTCCTTTGTGCATGTCTGGCCTAATGATGTCACCACTGCACATATGTGATGATGTCATTGGACACGAACAGAGGCCCGGACACCATCAGAGCCTTCCTCTACCCCAGGCCTGCATTACCACAACCACTGTGCTTCTCCTTTGCCCAGCACCTCTCCTGTCTCCCGGACTCCACCGCCACCACAATGGCCTGCTATAGTTGGAATGGGGGATTACATCAAAATCTGCATTAGCTGCAGTGCCTAACTGTTTCCCCATTGACTTAACCCATTCCCCAGATCTAGAATTTGAATGACTAAAATTTAGCCCCTTAGTGAAACTTTGGAATCTAAATTTAGCCTCTCAACTCAAGTCAGTTGTGATCTTAGCTCTTAGTCACATCTTGTGAGGAAGTGATGTTGGAAAGATAGGCTAGGTAGGTCGTCATTACACTCTGTTTAATTTATTTTTATTTTATCGATGTCTGTTTCTTTTATTTTAAAGCCTCACATGGTGTTCAGCCCAGCAGAGCTGTAAAGAATTCCTTGAAAAAAAAACTGTTTGCAGCTTAACAGAGAGAGAGAGAGAGAGAGAGCGAGAGAGAAAGATGAGCGATGAGAGACACCCATGCAACACAAAAAGTCTTCCTAGTATGTGTATTTTCTTTTAATTCCCATGCCAAGGAGAAAAAAAAATGACTCATTTGCCTGTTTATTTTTCTTTCTTTTAATGTTGAATCTAAGTTGCCTTCATCTTTTTAACTGCAGTTTAAAAGCTGATTAAGTTGCCTTGAAACTGTAAGAAAAACAAAATTCCCTTTCCAAGTGCCGTGGTTAAGCCTTCCATTACACATCAACCCCAGTCACCAGCACCATTTGCAAAGATTGCTACAAAGATCAGGAATGAGCACAGCAGTAAAATAAAAAAAACCAGTGACAATAGATTATATGTTCCATGTGACACTTGTTGCTAAGGGAACGGTGACAGAAGGATACAATTCTTATAGGTCATAACCTCAAAACACAAAAGACGCCATTTACCAGAACCATTTCTTCAGGAGGCTGATGCTGACCTGCATGAGATGTATATGTCACCTTGAGTTCTAGTTAGTATGGCAGGCAATGTATGAGAATAAATACATTCTTAAATACTTATTTGTAAGCTGCACGAGGAAATGCCAGCATTTCCACTTGTAAACTACATCCACATCTAAATTGTGCTTTTCAAAAGGCCACATTATACATGTGGATATGTTATATTGCTTCTATACCGCTACTAATGCGGGTGGGGGAGAGTCAATTCAGATCATATTGCATGAGGTGTTATCACACCTAATTGATTTTTAACTGTCAATCTGTTATAAGTTGGTACTGTAAAGTACTGATGCAGTTTGTAACATCCTGAAAGATGCACTTTGCACTTTTATGTTTTTATATACACAACTGAACACTTATGTCAACAGTGGAAAATCAAGAATAATAAATCCAAACCAATGCAACCCAACATGATATGTATTCACAAGATCTGATTCCAACAGTTGACCAGCTCCTCATTAAATTCCACTTCAGTAAGGCTGCCATTCGCCATCTCTTCCAGAAACTAGAGCCTCTCCTCCGCTCCACCACTTTGGGGGTGGGTGGGTGGGGGGTGATACAACATTTGTTGGTACACATAAAGATCACCACAGCCATAGCGCTTTTTGCTATTAGAAGCTTCCAGTTAGTGGCATAGTGAGGGTGAGAGGTGCCTGGGGTGGTGGTGCCCCTCACCTGTCCTCTTCTCCACCCCCTCCACCCCCTCCATTCCTTCCCCACCCCCCCTCCTGCTACGCACGCATCCCTTCCCCCATACCTCTTTAACATTCCCGGCTTGAGCAGGAACCCCAACCTGTACTTGTGCCAGCATAGGCTCTTCCTCTGACATCACTTCCTAGGCGTGGGTCCAGGAAGTGACGTAAGAGTAAGAGCCACTGTTGGATTTGCTTCCAGAACCTCCCTACTGCATTTCCCTATGCCATTGGTACCCACACGTACTAAGCCATCTACATGCCTAATGATCGAATCTCCCACTATAACGGCTGTCCTAACCCTTCACTCTTGGGTAGAAGCCCCTGGAGACACATCCTCAGTGCAAGAGAACATTGCATCCCCTGGTGGGAAGGTCCTGGCTATAGGATTGCCTCCTACTTCGCCAGGATGATGCTCTCCTTGATGAAGATCTCCCTCCTCTGAGGCAGCCAGACTGGAGGTGGGGCTTTTCTACAATGCCCCTGTAGGTCTCCTCTATGTACCTCTCTGTCTCCCTTAGCGACTAGAGTTTGCTACTCTAGCCTCAAGAGATCAGACCTGTTCCATGAGTGCTAGAAGCTCTTTACACTGAGCATACACACAAGACTTCTCACCAACTGGGAGATAATCAGACTTATGACACAGTGCAAAAGCCCCAATCTTGCTACTGGACTGCTGCCTCCTGCATCTTAATATTGGCGATTTCTTTCTTAAATTGCTATGAGAGTTGGAATATGTACTCTAAGTTTTCCTAAGATTGCTAATTATATGTTAGGCCAGTGTATTGCCACAGTGAGGTTCTGGGTGTGCCGCAAGATGCCGGTGAGGAGAAGAGGTTTCGGTGCTTGCTGACCGCCTAGAGGACATGCTTCTCATGGTGAGAGGCATGTCCTGTAGGCAATCAGTTGGCATCCATGCGTCCTATCCTTGCCGATGCCTCTCCTGCTCTGGCACCCTCCACTGGTGGCACGTGACATCATCACATCGACATCTGTGCATGTCCAGGTGCCCTCCAGTCGCGGCCTGGAGTTTACTGTGCCACCAAGTAAAAATGTCTGCAGGATACTGTTAGGTTATGCTAATGTTTCATTTTTATTATTATTTTGCAATGTTGTAATTGGTAGGTTACCCTTCAAGAATTTCTCAGATTATTTCTTAAAAGCTAATTACAAGCTAATTATGTTTGTAGCCTCCTAATTGGTTTAAGGAACTATAAATCAGAGATCAGGCCAAGGATGGGTGGGAGCAGGGGAGGGTAGGTGGGAGTTAGACACTAAACAAGACTTTCCTCAACTGCTATCTGTGCCCTAATCTGATTTTATGCTCTAAAATGCAACCTAAAATACTAATCTGGACTAAAACACTTTTTATATAAAAACCCCTAACAATACACTATTGCCTTCACTGACTTTGTTGAAAAAGCAGAATACTGAACTAAAAAAAAAGACAATGAAATAATCTACTGAAGTCCAAGTTTTACCTTTTCCCAAGTTTGAGTCCTAGCAAGTAAGATATTCCATTGGAGTTTTTCTTCATCTTGCAGATCCTCTCTCAGCTCCTCTTCAGGACCAACCTGAAATATGTCGGCATTGATGAAGATGGGAGGTGCTCACAGAGAAAAGAGAAGGATGAATGGAAGGGAGAAGATGAGTTTGAAAGCAGAGAATAAGGTATACAACAAGATGGCTGGAGAGGGGAAAGAAAAAAGAGAAGAATATTGAGAATGTGTAGGGTCGAGTGAAAGGGGATAGGGAGTATGACTGGAGAGAGTGAGAATGAGAAGCAGAAAGTGAATTGGAGCAATAGGGAGAGAAATAGAGAAAGGAAACAAATGTACAAAGGAAGTTTGGTGTAAGAATAGGGAGGTACCTTAAGGAGACACACAGGATGTGCATGTGCTCCTTCGTCGTGCTGCCCTGAGGACAGGGGTTTGGTTAAGTAGGTTTGTGAGGTCTCCTGAATGCTTGATTGGCAGCTAGTGGGTGGGGCTATAGATAGCAGTAGGCACCAGTAAGAAGCAGCAAGGGGCGGGGCAACAAGCAGCAGGAGAGGCTGGTCAGCTGTCTATCCTGGAAGAGAGCAAACAATAGCATATATTTTTAGAGTGCAGGTTAGATGGACTTTGCTGGGGGGGGGGGGAGGGCCAAGAAAAAGAACAGACAGGAACAGATGAGATTACTGTGTTCTAATTTATTGACAAAGAAGAGCTCAGCATAAGAGTAGTCTTAATAAATGGGGGAACAGGAGTATGCCATGTACACCGTACATAATGTTGAATCTCACAAAGGACTCCTGAGCTTTAGGAAAGCAATAAAAACTTACTTTTTCACCTAAATCCCTTCCTATTGCAACTATGACTGAAAAGAAATGTGTTTGGAATTAGATAATCTGTTATGTGAAGTTAGAATGAACCCATTGTATTGTAAATATAGTATCAGGGAAAACAGAAGCACACAGTTGAGTGCGCATGCGTGGCTAGCGTTTTATTATATAGGATTGTAATCCCATTTTGACTGTATATTATGTATGTTACCCTGTAACCCATTTTGAACTTGTTGGATAGAGACCAAATTAAATAAATAAATAATCTCTGGAAAGCAAGGTGAGGTGTTAAGTCATGGATTCAACATATTAAAATAATTAGGAAGAAAATTCAAGAGCTTGATGGAACATTTTTCAAGAGACCCACATAAATGTAGTATTATTGGCACTGTACCTCATATTTTCTGTATAGAATGACATCTACTTATTTATTGTTTTTTTTTTTTCCCTTTCAACACATTATACATTACAAATCTTTGCCTTATTTATTTTTCTCAGAGGAGAGATAGAATGCTCCAAAAGGATCAGACATTCATCAGTCACGGTCAGTTTCTTTATTTAAATGCCTAAATATTTTCTAGACTCTTCACAATGATTAATCTGCACTGAGCGTAGAAAGCCCTATCTGAAATGTGAAAGTATCCTCACGGGTCCAGAGCAGTATTTAATTATGATATTGCTTCCTGTTTTAGTGCATGATGTCTCTGGAGTCTTGTGCAATGACCTGCAGTCACAGCTGGCTAGTAAGGATTCCAAGATTACAAGGTGATGAATTTTCATCAGGTCTATTGCCTGTGAGGAAGAAGTTACAGCTACAGAATGCTGGAGGCAGGTGTTATGTCGTGTAGTGTCATACACTGACTGGCTTTAGATGCAGCTTCTTGTTCAGAATGCTCCTTTCACTCTTCACACAAACATGCAGAGGCATAGTAAGGGGGGTGGGGTGGACTGCCCCGGGGCGCCGGCACCCCTCCGTCCTTCCACGCCACACTCGCTGCCTCCCTTCCCTTCCTCCGGTACCTCTTTAAATCTTTGCCAGTGCGAGCAACTTCATTGGTCTGCTGCTCGCGCTGACCTGGCTCCCCTCTGAAATCACTTCTGGGTCGCTTGTCCAGGAAGTGACATTAGAGGGAAAGTCAGCGCCAACATGAGAAGCAGGCTGGAGAAGCAGCTCGCGCTGGTGAAGATTTAAAGAGGTACGGTGGGGTAGGAGGGAGGGTGCGAGTGTGGTGTGGACGGTGGAGAAGGCGCAGGGGGTGGAGAGGAGGGTGTGGAGGGTGCCGCTGCCTCGGGCGCCTCCTATCCTTGCTATGCCACTGCAAACATGTATGTGCTATAAAGCAGTGGTTCCCAACCCTGTCCTGGAGGACCACAAGCTAGTCAGGTTTTCAAGATAGCCCTAATGCAGGGCCGCCATCAGGGCAGTACTACCAGTCCTGCATTCAGGGGCCCGGAGCTGACAGGGGGCCCGGGCTCCCCCAGGGTCCTAGGCAGTGTTCTAAGGCAGGGGCGCCAGTAGCTCGCCAAGGCAAAGTGAGTCGATCACCCAGGACTCACTTTGTCTTGGCGATCTAATCTATCGGGCCGATCAGTCTTCCTCTCCCCGATGTCAATTCTGCCGTCGGAGAGGAAGTTCAGGCAAGCCAATCGCTGCCTGGCTGGGCGGAACTTCCTCTCCGACGGCAGAATTGACGTCGGGGAGAGGAA
Source organism: Geotrypetes seraphini (assembly GCF_902459505.1). Classification (NCBI taxonomy): domain Eukaryota; kingdom Metazoa; phylum Chordata; class Amphibia; order Gymnophiona; family Dermophiidae; genus Geotrypetes; species Geotrypetes seraphini. The sequence goes on along the minus strand of NC_047085.1, from coordinate 150,330,108 downwards.
TGCTGGTCGGCCCGAAGCAGGGAGAGCATGCGTCGGCGTCGGCTTTGGGGCCTGTTCCCCGATGGCAGCGGCAGTGGTAGTGGCTTGGGGAACGGCAGGGAGAAAGAAAGAAAGGGGGCAGGCGTCTGCTTTGGGGCCTGTTCCCCGATGGCAGTGGCAGTGGCTTGGGGAACGGCAGGGAGAAAGAAAGAAAGGGGGCAGGCAGGGAAACAGAAGGAAAGAAGAGAAACAGAAAAAAAGAAAGAAAGGTCAGGGAGAGAGGAAGAAAAAGTTGGGGGAGGGAATGAGGTGTGGAGGAGCAGGGCCGCCATCAGAAATTTCTGGGCCCCTTACTGAGCAATCCTATTGGGCCCTCCACGCACCCCATCCCCCATCCCCGACCCCGCCTTCTTCCATGGGCCGAATACACACATACTTTTCTCTGTCGCTGCACTCTTTGACCAAAAGATTTGTAAGCCTGCAACCACGTCAAGGTAGACTCTTTCAGCAGGGCCCTAACCTAACCTAAACTAAACTAATCTATATCTATCTATTCTAAACTAACATATGTCTAATACTCAACTAATAACAAACTAACAAATATCTGCATAATAAATAACTAATAAATAATAGTGCTAGTAGCTATAATTCACTTTTGAATGTAAAATCTCAGTTAAGGATTTCTTTTGACCTTTGTAGGCCAGAAGTAGATCACAATTGCACAATATTTTTTGTAACAAGTATTAAATGTGTTTTTATAAATACTGTAAGCTTAATAAATATATCAGAAAAAACTACACATCTGAGCCAATGTTCCCTCTAAGGATTGATGAGGTATGTGCAAAAAAAAAAAAAAATGCATGAGCGACAAGTTACATACTCCACAAATTTATGAGCAGGCGCGGACGCATTTTTAAACAAATGTAGTTTATCCTTGTACTCCTTATGTAATTTTAATCATCTATGGATATGTTTGTATGTTTATTGTTCAAATGGTTTTATTTATTTCCCCAAATTTATTTTTGTTATACGCATTGAAAATATTTGATATTGCGTTTAAATCAAAATCTCAATAAACTTGAAACGCGTGCCCATGAGATTGTGAGAGGGTTAAATACTCAAAGCTTAGAAGAATAACAATTTACTTAAAGTTGTTGCTATGCCAGCTTTCTGGTATCTTTACATACAGTGGCGTACCTAGCATATGTAACACCCGGGGCCCATCATTTTTGGCACCCCCCCCTCATCTGTAAGAAAAACATGATTTTTAGTAACAAACCACACGTCACACATGAGTACCTAGGAAAAGGCAGCATCTTACATATTGCAGTGAGCAGTACATCAATACACCCATTGTAAAACTAAACAAGCCAGACCAGCACAGATCAATCCTACACCGTCAATCCTAACAGAAAACCATGTCTTTCGAACACACAGAACACAGAAAACACCTTCGCCTAGTATGGAATATGTCATCACAAACTAACCCCTCACCCTTTTACAAAACTGTAGTGTGGATTTTAGCCACAGTGGTAACAGCCCTGACGCTCATAGAATTCTGAGTATCAGAGCTGCTACCACCACGGCCGGCGCTAAAAAACGCTCCACAGTTTTGTAAAAGGGGGGATAAAATAGAAATACACAGTTTAAACGCTCTAGCTCAGAGGTGCCCAAACTTTTTGGGCTTGCGAGCTACTTTAAAATGACCAAGTCAAAATGATCTACCAACAATAAAATTAAAAAACACAAAGCACACTATACGCTGAGAAAATGTTAATTATCATTCCTATTCTGGGTTTTTTTCAAAGAGGTCAAGGCAGATGACTCTATGCATTGTCACCTCAGTAACAACCAAACAAAAATAGACAAATATACCCCCCATCCTTTTTATTAAACCACAATAGCAGTTTTTAGCGCAGGGAACTGCGCTAAATGCCCAGCGCTGCTCTCGACGCTCATAGGCTCCCTGCGCTAAAAAACACTATTGCGATTTAGTAAAAGGGGGCCATAGTGCAAAATATAGACAGCATATATAAATTCAGACACATTTTGATCACTAAATTTAAAATAGAATCATTTTTCCTACCTTGTCTGGTGATTTCATGAGTCTCTGGTTGCACTTTCATCTTCTGACTGTGCATCCAATCTTTCTTCCCTTCTTTCAGCCTGTATGCTTCCTCTCCTCCAGACCTCATTCCCTCCCCTAACTTTTTCTTCCTCTCTCCCTGCCCTTTCTTTCTTTTTTCTCTCTTGATGCCCCCTTTCTTTTTTTCTGTTTCCCTTCTGTCTCCCTGCCTGCCCCCTTTCTTTCTCCCTACCCTCCACAAAGCCACTGCTGCCACCATCGGGGGAAACAGGCCCCAAAGCCACCGCCGCAGCTGCCAGTCTCTCTCTGCTTCCCACCGGGCCAACCAGCATTCCCCCGACGTCAATTCTGCCGTCGGAGAGGAAGTTCCACCCAGCCAGGCAGCGATTGGCTGGCCCAAACTTCCTCTCCGACTGCAGCCTTAGGGCGGGTGCACAGCCGGGGCGGACTGCCCCCCCTTGGTAGGACACTGAAGATGTGGCAGCGGCTCCTCTCCAAATCCCCACCTGCGTCGGAAGTCCGATGCAGTCGGGGATCTTGAGAGGAGCCGCCGCTGCATCTTTTAATTTTAAAATACAGGCCGCCGCCGCTTCCTCTCACCTCCTCCCGCACTCGAGTGAGCGACAGGGGAAAACGTATGAGCAACGCCACTGAAAATAGTGAGCGATCGCTTATGCGCTCACCTTAGAGGGAACACTTATCTGAGCGCATATCTGAATATACACATCTGTATGATCCCATCCTCCTCTGCTTGCCTATAGCTGCATCATGCATGTTAAAAATGTACGATATGTTGATATGTGCACCTTCCTTCTTTCCCATCCATCCTCCTCAGCCTGTCCTTACACATCCACAGCTGCATGTTAATGATTATGTATATGTTATGATGATAAATAAGTGCATATGAGCACATCATTAACATGCAGCTATGAATGAATATAAAAAGAAACAATATTCTGTACAATTCTCAATTTATAAATCAGCATTTTCTCCCCATTCTCTCTTCCCCATTTCCCTTCAGCGTCCTCAGCCCACTCTCTCTCCACTTTCCTTCAGCACACGCACATAAAAACAAGCAAGTAATTTATATCATTTTCATTCTATTCATTCATAGAAACTAAAGTCTAAATAATGTCAGTCACATAACAAAACATGATTTTACAAAAATAATTCCCTGCAGTCAAGCCTTCAAGGATTACTAGATGTCTTTCAGCAGTTCCCCTCCCTCCCTCCCCCTTACCTTTGTGGCCAAGTCAAAATGATCTACCAACAATAAAATTTTAAAAACACAAAGCACGCTGTACGCAGAGAAAATGTTAATTATCATTTATATTCCGCGGGTTTTCAAAGAGGTCAAGGCAGATGACTTTATGCAATGTCACCTCAGTAAAAACTATACAAAAATAGACAAATATTCCCCCTCCCTTTTTACTAAAACGCGATAGTGGTTTTTAGCGCAGGGAGCTGTGCTGAATGCCCCACACTGCTCTCAACGCTCATAGGCTCCCTGCGCTAAAAAACGCTATTGCGGTTTAGTAAAAGGGGGCCATAGTGCAAAATATAGACAGCATATATAAATTCTCAAAGCAGACACATTTTGATCACTAAATTGAAAATAAAACCATTTTTCCTACCTTTGGTAATTTCATCAGTCTCTGGTTGCACTTTATTCTTCTGACTGTGCATCCAATATTTCTTCCCTTCTTTCAGCCTCCTGTATGCTTCCTCTCCTTCAGACCTCATTCCCTCCCCAAACTTTTTCTTTGTTTCACCCTGCCCCTTCTTTCTTTTTCTCTCTCTCCATACCCCCTTTCTTTCTGTATGTCTGTTTTTCTCTCTCTCACCCTGCCCCCTTCTTTCTCTCTCCACACCCTCTTTCGTTCTGTATGTCTGTCTTTCTCTCTCTCTCTTTCCGTGCCCCATTTTTCTTTGTTTCACCCTGCCCCCTTTCTTTCTTTCTGGCTTCCTGTCCCCCCTTTCTTTCTTTCTCCCTGCCCTCCCCTATGCCACCACCATTGGGAAAATGCTGCCACCACCACTGGGGAATAGGCTGCCACTGCCGCCATCGGTAACAGGCCGGCGCCGAGTTCGCCCTGCTTCTCTTCCCCGCGGGGCCGACCAACTCTCACCACCCGACGTCAATTCTAACGTCGGAGAGGACGTTCTAGACCAGCCAGGCAGCGATTGGCTGGCCCAGAACGTCCTCTCCGATGTCAGAATTGACGCGACTAGCGAAAGTTGGCCGGCCCCACAGGGAAAAGCAGGGAGAACTTGGCGCCGGTCTGTTCCCGATGGCGGCGGTGGCACTCAAGTGGCTAAAGAGCCGCAGTTTGCCAGCCTAGGGAGAACACTGGAGGGTGGCCAGCTGTGCACCCCCTTGGGACGTAAACCCGGGGCAGGGCGGACCTGGTATGCCACTTTCTGTACCTCACTCCCTCCCTATGGCCAAAAATTCTTTCTTCTATTCCCCGTGTACACAACCATCTCTTTCCCTCCCTTCCTCTCTCCCAAGTCCATGCCTTCTGTGTCCAAAAACCCATTCCCTCCCCCACCTCAGCATCTCTTTCCCTCCCTTCCTCTCTCCCAAGTCCATGCCTTCTGTGTCCAAAAACCCATTCTCTCTCCCACCTCAGCATCTCTTTCCCTCCCTTCCTCTCTCCCAAGTTCATGCCTTGTGTCCAAGACGCACTCCCTCGCCCCTTTTGTGTTCCGCGTTTGCCTCCCAGCCCATCTTTGCAACTTTCTCAGCAAAACGAATCTCAAGCCGCGAGGCTTGTCTTCTGTTTCCTGCCTGCCACGCACAAATAGCCGACCGGAAGTATTCTCCGACGTCAGCGCTGACATCGCAGGGCAGGCTTTGCTTAAGCCCTCCCTCCGACGTCAGCGCTGACATCGGGGAACACTTGCGATCGGCTATATGTGAGCGGCAGGGCAGGCAGGAACAGAAGACGAGCCTTGAGGCTCGAGATGTATTGAACTCCGCGGGTCCCCCGTCCATCTCTCTCCTGTCAATGAGGGGCGGACCGCCCCTCCCCCTAGACTGTGGCCTAGGACCCTGGGGGAGCCCGAGCCCCCTGTCAGCTCCAGGCCCCTGAATGCAGGACTGGTGGTACTGCCCTGATGGCGGCCCTGTGGAGGAGAGAAAGCATACAGGCTGATAGAAGGGAAGAAAGATTGGATGCACAGTCAGAAGAAGAAAGTGCATCCAGAGACTCATGAAATCACCAGACAAGGTAGGAAAAATTATTTTATTTTAAATTTAGCAAAGTGGAGGCAGTATTACCACAGTTTTCAAAGGAATTTGCCCAAATAACTTAATAGTTAATTGGGTAAATTCCCAGAGATGAAAACTTCCCTTCACTTACTATGCACAGTTCTGAATTTATATCTGCTGTCTATATTTTACAATATGGTCCCCTTTTACTAAACTGCAATAGTGGTTTTTAGCGCAGGGAGCCTATGAGCGTCAAGAGCAGTGCTGGGCATTCAGCGCAGCTCCCTGTGCTAAAAACTGCTATTGTGGTTTAATAAAAAGGATGGAGGGTATATTTGTCTATTTTTGTATGGTTGTTACTGAGGTGACAATGCATAGAGTCATCTGCCTTGACCTCTTTGAAAAAAACCCAGAATAGGAATGATAATTAACATTTTCTCAGCGTATAGTGTGCTTTGTGTTTTTTAATTTTATTGTTGGTAGATCATTTTGACTTGGTCATTTTAAAGTAGCTCACAAGCTCAAAAAGTTTGGGCACCTCTGAACTAGAGCGTTAAAACTGTGTATTTCTATTTTATCCCCCCTTTTACAAAACTGTGGAGCATTTTTTAGCGCCAGCCGTGGTGGTAGCAGCTCTGATACTCAGAATTCTATGAGCGTCAGGGCTGTTACCACTGTGGCTAAAATCCACACTACAGTTTTGTAAAAGAGTGAGGGGTTAGTTTGTGAAGACATATTCCATACTAGGCGAAGGTGTTTTCTGTGTTCTGTGTGTTCGAAAGACATGGTTTTCTGTTAGGATTGACGGTGTAGGATTGATCTTTGCTGGTCTGGCTTGTTTAGTTTTACAATGGGTGTATTGATGTACTGCTCACTGCAATATGTAAGATGCTGCCTTTTCCTAGGTACTCATGTGTGACGTGTGGTTTGTTACTAAAAATCATGTTTTTCTTACAGATGGGGGGGGGTTGCCAAAAAATGATGGGCCCCGGGTGTTACATATGCTACGTACACCACTGTATGTAAAGATACCAGAAAGCTGGCGTAGCAAAAACTTTAAGTAAATTGTTATTCTTCTAAGTTTTTAGTATTTAACCCTCCCACAATCTCACGGGCACTCGTTTCAAGTTTCAAGTTTATTGAGATTTTGATTTAAACGCAATATCAAATATTTTCAATGCGTTTAACAAAAATAAATTTGGGGAAATAAATAAAACCATTTGAACAATAAACATACAAACATATCCATAGATGATTAAAATTACATAAGGAGTACAAGGATAAACTACATTTGTTTAAAAATGCGTTCTCCGCGCCTGCTCATAAATTTGTTGACTGGAAGGATCTAGCAATGTGGCCAGATGCCATTCAGGACAAAGACAGAGAAAGAATTGTGCAATTTGGATGAATGATGGAAGATGATTTAAAGCAAATAGCACAGTCTATGAGTAAAGATCTTGACGGACGTTCTTTTTATGAATATCTCCTCTATGCCAAATCACCCAATGGACTTGAGAAGATTTTACGGGACTGGCTTAGGTGGAGCATTAGCAGAAAAGTATGTGTGTATTCGGCCCATGGAAAAAAGAGGGGGGCGGCGGGGGGGGGGAAGGGGTGCGTGGGGGGCCCAATAGGATTGCTCAGTAAGGGGCCCAGAAATTTCTGATGGTGGCCCTGCCCTAATGAATATGCATGGAGCAGATTTGCATACCTGTCACCTCCATTATATGCAAATCTCTCTCATTCATATTCATTAGGGTTATCCCAAAAACCCTTCTGGCTGGTGGTCCTCCAGGACAGGATTGGGAACCACTGCTATAAAGGACAACTATCACACACAAGCTGGTTGATGGAATCTCTCTCCTTTATTTATATTAAATATAAGAAGACTTAACATTATAACTAAGGGGTCCTTTTACATTAGCATATTTAGGGCACGCTAATGATTAGTACCTGCTAAATTCATAGAAGCCCATATTATGCCTATGGTGTTCTTAGCATTTAGCACCTGCCTTTAGCAAAGTCCTGATGGTGCCATCTGTTTGTGAAATTCACTGCGAAAAATATAGGAAATCTATATTCTATGTGCCTAGACAACAGTTATGGAACCAATTACCTGAGCAATTGTGAGGGCTTGGCGATGTTGACTGTTTTAAGACTCTGTTGAAAGCATTTTTGTTTAGGGAAGTATATCAATGCTGATTTTTAATATTTTTCCTTTTAGCGTTTTGATGATATCAAGTAATTGTTCTTTCACGTATTGTTCTGTTTTAAATTATATATGTTGGTTGGAATCTGCCTAGAAATGTTGATAGTGTGGAATACAAATTTTTTAAATGAATAAATAAGTAAATAAAATAAATCCATTAGCAGGACTTAGGGCTCCTTTTACTAAACTGCGATAGCGGTTTTAGCATGCGCTGAATTGCCGTGCATGCTAGACCTTAACACCAGCATTGAGCGGGTGTTAGTTCTAGCCGCGTAGCATGGGTTTAGTGTGTGCTAAAATTCTGTGTGCGCTAAAAACGCTATCGCAGCTTAGTAAAAGGAGCCCTTAATAAAAGGTCCCCTAAATCTCATGTGTTGAAATTAAAAATATATATATATTAGGAAGAACAAGATACAAAATTTAGACTTATGCTCACTTACAAATTAAGGCCAGGATTCTGTATAGGATGCCCGGTCTCAGAGCACACAGGCATCCTATACAGAATCACGCCTAAGCCCGCCTAAAAGAGAACCCGATTCTCTAACCGACGTAGATGTTACATATGCCGGTTAGAGAATCGGGTTGCCGCTGAACTTATTGCAGCAAGGGATCTCCCTGCTGCGCTAAGTTTAGCGGCCACAGCTGCATTCACCCATCCCCCGAACGATCGCGGCAGGCGGGATGCCCAATCTCTCCTGCCTGGCACCCTCACCCCCTAACGATCGCGGCAGGTGGGATGCCTCATCCCTCCTGCCCGGCACCCCCACCCCCTAAGGATCATGGCAAGAGGGATGCCCAGTCCCTCCTGCCAGAACCCCCCCACTGTAGATTGCCGGCAGAAGGGATCCACAATCCCTCTTGCTGGAACCCTTCCACCCACCCCTGTAGATCGCCAGCAGGAGGGATTGGGGTTAGGAGGTCTGGGTGGGGGTGGGCTGGGCGATCTATATGGGGGTGGGGGTTTTGGCAGGAGGGAGATCTGGACGCCATTTATAGAATTTGCCTCTAAAGGAACAAAACATCAATGACAAAAAAAAAAAAAAAAGAATGGCAGCTTGCTTTAACAAGATATCAATGGTGATTTTTGAGAATTGGGAATCTCCTGTGTACTACTGATGCTAAAAATGGGTTTGCTCCTGGTATTATATTGGGTGAAATCCTCTATAATAAAACCCTAAGTGCGCATGCGCACATAGGAGGCCGTGAACCCTGCCACTGTAGTGTGTGCTTTCATGGCCGTATTCTATTTGCGGCGCATGCGGTGGTTTGAGGCATGTGTGGCGGCTTGTGGCGCATGCAGCGATTTCAGCAGTGGTGGCGGTTTGACTGCTGTGCTGCTGCTGCTGGGACTTCTCTTCTCACCCCCAGACCAGTAAACGCAGCTGCCGCGGGGCATTTGCTAGGCCTGCCCACTTCAATAATGCAAGGTGGGTTGGCCTAGCAAAAGCCCCAAGGCTGCCTGGGCTAGCGGATGCTGGACAGAAGGAGCAGGGAAAGGAGAAGGGATACTACTGGATAGAGTGATCAGGTAAGGGGTGCTGCTGGACAATGGGGGAGGTAAAAGGAAGGGAGAAGGCCTACTGCTGGACAGGGGGAGCAGGGAAGAGGTGCTGCTGGACAGGGGAGAGGTAAAACGAAGAGAGAAGGGCTGCTGCTGGACAGGGGGGGAGCAGTGAAGGGGTGCTGCTGAACAGGAGGGAGATAAAACGAAGGGAGAAGGGCTGCTGCTGGACAGAGGAGCAGGGAAGGGGTGCTGCTGGACACGGGGGGGGGGTAAAAGAAAGGGAGAAGGGCTACTGTTGGACAGTGTGAGGAGGCAAGGGGTGGTGGTGGACAGCCTAGGAAAGAGAGACAGAAAGTAAGAAAGACAGACAGAAAGTGGCCAAGGAGAGAGAGAAAGAAAGAAAGACAGACACACACATCTATTCTAGCACCCGTTAATGTAACGGGCTTAAAGACTAGTATATAAATAATAGCTCAAACACAAACATTGTGAGATGAGTACTCCAACTCATTTATTTAGAGCAGTATATCGCAAACTGTGTACCACGGCACACTAGTGTGTTCTGGCAGATTTCAGGCGTGCCCCCAAGATGAGGGTGAGCAGGAGAGGCGCCTGCTCCAGATGACTGCTTACAGGAATTGCCTCTCATAGAGAGAGGCACATTTCTCCTTTGGCAGCACCCTCCCCCACCTGTGGAAATACGAGGCTCAGGTCTACGGCTGGAGGACATCTGTGCATGCGCAAACGTTGATGTGGTGATGTAACACATGTGTGTGATGGTCATCTCGTCGACATCCGTGCATTTCCGGACATCCTCCAGCTGCAGCCCCGAGATTAGTGTGCCATAGCTTAAAAGGTATGTGACACACTGATTTAGTGCTCACATTTGGGACTTGTTTTTGGTGTCTGACCCAGACCCTGACCCAGAGAAGTATCTAAAGAGAGGGATTCCTTAAGAGTGTGGTGCAGTGGTTAAAGCTACAGTGTCAGCACTCTGAGGTTGTGGGTTGAAACCCACGCTGCCCTTTGTGACCCTGGGCAAGTCACTTAGGGCTCCTTTTACTAAGGCACGCTAGTGTTAATAGCGTGTGCTAACCATGCGCTAAATGAAAAATACTTAACGCCAGCTCTATGGAGGCGTTAGCGTTTAGCGCGTGTGGTATTGTAGCACGTGCTAAGTGCGCATTAAAACCGCTAGCACACCTTAGTAAAAGGAGCCCTTAATGCCCCCATTGCCCTAGGTACATTAGATAGATTGTGATCCCACTTGGACAGACAGGGAAAAATGCTTGAGTACCTGAATAAATTCATGTAAACCATTTTCAGCTCCCTGGGGAGAACAGTATAGAAAATCGAATAAATAAAGACATACAGATGTACGAAATATGACAGACATAAAAAATATCCAGCACGTACTGCCTGACCCCCTCTCACAATGGATGTAGATGTGTAATCATCCTCATAGCTGCATGTTGCAAATTCTAAAAAAACAACTTTTTTGGACTATCAATACCTTCAGAAAACATTGCAAACCTAGATTAATTGAATTCATCCTGACCCACAACAACTCCAGTTTCATTAATTACTTCTGATTACAGATGCTGGGTATTGCTGTGTGTTCTTTGGTGTTGCTAAGGAGGGTATTTTCCTCCTTCCTTTGTTTTTTTTTTTTTGCTGCTGTGGGTACCAGAATAACACCACAATATGCAAAGCTTTTGATGTCAGAATTGGGAAAAAAATAAATAAAATTCTGATTGATACCACAACAAAACTTTCAAATGTTAATAGTGCATTGATTACACAATTTAAAGTTGTTAAAGCGCATGTGGACTATAAAAAATTGAAGGTAGACCTTAGGAAATTGGAAGATTGGGCATCCAAATGGCAGATTAAATTTAATATGGACAAATGCAATGTAATGCACATTGGGAAGAATAATCCAAATCATTGTTACTTGATACTAGGTTCCACTTTAAGAGTCACACCACCCAAGAAGATCTATGTGTCATTGTGGACAATATGCTAAAATCTTCTGCCTAGTGTGCAAAAGTGGCCAAAAAAGGAAACATGGTGCAACTTTAATGCCCCCTTGTGGCATCTTGAAGACAGTCCCAGTTGATCTATTACTTGTTTGGCTCTATTGTGGAAAGGGTAGCATATATTGGTGTCTCTACCTGAGGAAAAGAGGTGTAAGTGGGTGGGATTACCCTCCTCTCAGAAAAAATCAAAAAAGATTGCTGTGAACAAGGCAGTCTAATATATAGGTTTTATCACACCATATATGTAAGCTTTTTTCAAATACCTAAGAATTTAGAACCTCTTTTCACATTAACTCAGTTTCTGCAAATAATTTCCAACAGTATTAGTATTTAACTTCTTACACCAGACATTGTGCACCATTGGCATACCTAGGGTATGTGGCACCCGGGGCCCATCATTTTTTGACCCCCCCCCCCTCCACCATGTAAAAAAATATTTGTTGTAATAACCATGAAATGGAATAAATGGTCAGAATAGAAACAGGCAGTGAAAATTTTCTTTTATTGAACCTCATATATGTAACCATTATTCCAAACATAACATAACAAACATAACATAAATTATGTCTGAATTGTCATGACATCAGAAGTACATATGGAGTAGTTGCAGGTGATGCTTGGGACAGTTCTGATAGTGTTAGTTCAGTTTTATGTGTTTTTTGAATAGAAGGGTTTTTATTTCTTTTTTGATGGTTTTGTAGTCTGTGGTCGAGGTCAATAGGTTGTAGAGTTGGGGGTTGAGTGTGAGGAGGTTGTTGAACAGTTTTTTTTTCTTTTGACGTTTTTGGTTGGAGGGTGTGTTTATGGTGCGCGAGTTCTACTATGTCTGGTTGAGGTGGATTGAATTATTTAGCTGAAGAAATTAGTTACCCCCCCCCCCCCATTCCACACACATTAATTCTCTTCCATTTTTGTTCCCATTATAAAAAACACTGATAAGTTCCCAGAAAAAAAATACATTAAAATAAAAAGTGAAAACAAAGGCCCCTAAAGATGAGAACATAACATAAGAATAGCCTAACTGGGTCAGACCAATGGTCCATCATGCCCAGTAGCCCATTCTCATGGTAACCAATCCAGGTCACTAATACCTGGTCAAAACCCAAAGAGTAGCAACATTCCATGCTACCGATCCAGGGCAAGCAGACACTTCCCCCATGTCTTAATAACAGACTATGGCCTTTTCCTCCAGGAATTTGTCCAAACCTTTCTTAAAACCAGCAAAGCTATCTGCTTTTACCATAACTTCTGGCCACTTCATTTTTAAGCTTAGATCTTTCCTTCCAAACAGAGACCTTGCTAGATGTCAAATACAGAAAGAACAAGGTAACTTCACAAGGACTTAGCTGTGCAGGAAATGTGAATCTTCTGATACACCCACCATATAGTGCAAAAATGTGCAAAGGTCTGTGTTTTTTTTTTTTTTCAATCACTACATAGCCTAATGCCACACAAGCAGCGCTGTTACAAACATATTCTGAAGGTCAATGCTAAGGTTAACAAAGTTTCCTTCCTTGGACCACAAGGAGATAATGACAAACCACTGGAAGAGATCCCAAAACAACTACCCAGGCATAACATCCAAAGACCCACTCAGTGTGTGAACCAGTTGAGTGGAGTGGACTAACTGGGGGTTGGAAATGTGCCCAGAGTTTGCTCAGCAGAATTTCCCAGACCACCTCTTCCTCTCAACACATTGACACGCTGCCACCACCACCACCATTAGGAACATCTCACCGGGTAGGCCAGCAATGCTTATAAACTTTATAAAAACACATTATTATATTTTCTTATAAAGCACATATGTTAACTGAACTCTCTGACATCCTCAGCCTTGCCATTCACAAAAATAGAAGGAAGAAAAGTTCCCGTTTCCTGCTGTCTCATGTCCCCGGCCTATACAATATTTTTCTTCTGCAGACCCTTCAAAAGTCTGACCAAATCCTTGTTTCATTTGCATTATAAAGTACTGAGATGCCATCTCTCCCCAATCCCAGGTCCTAAAGTCTAAGACAGTAGCGCAAACTAGTGCTGCCCGATTCAGGAAAAAAAAATAATAATTTCAATTTGATTCAGCCTATTGAATTGGTTTTTCGATTCGATTTTCCTGCCCAATTGGGTATTGGTTTTTTTTTGGTTTGCTTTTTTTTTCAAACATCCTGGTGGGTTTATTTTATAACATTTTCACCCCCTTTGGCTTCTCCTAACCACACTGACGCTGTGGTGTAAATAAAATAAAGAAACAAAAAGGACTTTTCCTCTCTCTGTTAAATCCTAGCTCACGTTTGCGGTCTAACACCAGCTCTAGCAGGATACACATTTCAAATCTGACATATTGTAATCACAAAACAGAAAATAAAATTAGTTTTTCTACCTTTTGTTGTCTGGTTATTTTTAAATCTTGTTGGTCCAAGGCTCTGGTTGTCTTCTGATAACTTGCTTGCCAGGGTCTCCTTCTTTCTTCTTTCTGCATGCTAACCATCCATCTGCCATCTATGTCCTCCCCGTTTCCCTTCCCTCCCCAGGAGGTCTGGCAGATTTCCTTTTTTCGTCTCCCTCCACAGATCCATCTTTTTTTAACTACCCTTTCATCCAGCATCTCTCCCTCCTCCCAGGATCCACCATCTCTCCCTTTCTATTCCCAACTACCCTCCTATCCAGTATCTCTATTCCCCCCTCCACACCATCCCTTGTGTCCAACTTCTCTCCCTTTCTGTTCCTTCCCTCTCTAAAAACCATGGTCCATCATCTCTCTCCCTCTCCTCAATTTTCAGACCCATTATTCCTTCCCACCCAGTCCGGCATATGCACGTCTCTTTGAACAACCTCTTCCCTCTGTGTACTTCTACATCAGGGCCCCCCCTCCCCTGAAGGCCTGTCCCCCCCTTAAAGGTCTGCATCCCACCCCTGAAGTCCTGCCCCCCCTTGAAGGCCTATCCCCCCTTGAAGGTCTGTCCCCCCCCTTGAAGGTCTGCCTGCCTGTCCCCCTTGAAGTCCTGTCCCCCCCCCCTTGAAGGCCTGCCTGCCTGTCCCCCTTGAAGACTTGTCCCCCCCTTGAAGGCCTGCTTGCCTGTCCCCCCCCTGAAGGCCTATCCCCCCCTTGAAGGCCTGCCTGCCTGTCCCCCCCCCTTGAAGGCTTATCCCCCCTTGAAGGCCTGCTTGCCTGTCTCCCCCTTGAAGGCCTGCCTGCCTGTCCCCCTTGAAGGCCTGCCTGCCTGTCCCCCTTGAAGGCCTGCCTGCCTGTCCCCCTTGAAGGCCTGCCTGCCTATCTTCCCCCTTGAAGGCCTGCCTTCCCGCCCCACCCTGAAGGCCTGCTTGCCTGCCCCACCCCGAAGGACCGCTTGCCCCCCAACCCTGAAGGACCGCTCATCCCCCTGGTCTCCCCGCACCACCTATGGAAGAGAAGCAGCCCACAGCAAGAACGCAATGCCAGCGATCCCTGTGCTGCTTTGGCACTGCTTCCTCCGCCGTGGTCCCGCCCCTCCTCTGACGTTAGAGGAGGGGCGGGACCACAGTGGAGAAAGCAGTGCCGAAGCAGCGCAGGGATCGCTGGCATTGCAATCCCGCTGCAGGCTGCTTCTCCACCGCAAATGGTGCGGGGTGGGGGCCGGGGGGAGTATCCGGATGTCGGGGGGGGGGAGTACCGGATGCCAACGGCTTCAAGGCTGGGAGCACCCCCTCAGGGTTTGCACCCGGGGCGGACCTCCCCCCCCTTGGTATGCCACTGTTGTGCCCTTGAACCACCTGTATTAGTCTGCAACTCAGATTTTTAGAAATAGTAGCCTAAATAGCTAAAAATCCCTTAAAACTCTTTCATTTCTGTTTTCCAAGGCAGTGGCTGTAAGCTGCTCCCAGCGTCTTTGCTAAGTCAGTATCCCCCTCTTTTACTAAGGTGTGCTAGCCATTTTAATGCGTGCTAAATGCTAACATGTCCATTATAGTCTGTCACATGAAATAATGGCTATTTTTTCTAGATTTAAATATTTTATGAGGTACTATCCAAAATATCAAAAATTAAAGTGTCCTCATTTAGTTATGTATCAAATGGTAATCAAAAAGCTTATTTTCAAAAATTATTTCTGATATATCTGATCAATTTCAATATTTTATAATTAGCAAATAGCAATTCATTTGTATTCTTATTGCATGCTCAATTCATAGTTTTCAATGATAGAAAGGAATAGAACTCAGTGGCTACATCTGTACAGAATCAGATGTCATACTACAGAATTCAAACGTAGCTAGCTTCCTCATTGTCATATCCCAACCGCCATCCTATTAATAAATTAATTCTTATTTTATTTTGATTTTCAATCTCGATTCATAAAACTTTAAATATTTTGATTCAATAAATTAGTATAATAACTTAGCTTATCATATAGCTGAACGGGGCTCTGACATGGATCCACGTTTCGCTAGGGCTGTTTCAAGGAGATACCCCATTTTTCAGACCCGCTACCAGCCTTATATCTCCTTGAAACAGCCCTAGCGAAATGTGGATCCAGCGCCCCCGTTCAGCTATATTATAAGCTAAGTAACTTAATCGAGTGTCCCCTAGTCTTTGTAATTTTTGACCAAGTAAAAAATCATTCCACCTATACCTGTTCTACACCCAACAGGATTTTGTAGACTTCCAATTGTTTCTCCCCTCAGCCATCTCTTTTCTAAACTGAAGTCCTAACCTTCTAGGCTTTCTTCATATGAGAGGAGTTCCATCCCCTTTATCATCTCAGTTGCTCTTCTTTGAACCTTTCCTAGTTCTGCTATATCTTTCTTGAGATAAGGCAACCAGAATTGAATGCAATACTCAAGGTGATGTCGCACCATGGAGCTATACAGAGGCATTATAACATTCTTAGTCTTGTTAACCATCCCTTTTATAATAATTCCTAGCATCATTTGCTTTTTTTGGCTGCCACTATGCATTGGGTGGAAGGTTTCAGCATATTTTCTACAATGACACTCAGAGCGCTAACCCCAAAGGTTGACCCTAGCATCTGGTAACTATGATTTGGGTTATTCTTCCCAATGTGCATCACTTTGCATTTGTCCACATTAAATTTCATCTGCCACTTGGATGCCCAGTCTTCCAAATTCTTAAGGTTTGCCTTCAATTTTTCACAATCTGATTACATTTTAACAACTTTGAACAGAAGGCTATCTCTGCTCTTCACCAGCCCTTGACATAGATAGAGGCCCAACAAGCCATTTTCTTCTGTTCTGAGTTTCTGCAAATGGCCTCTGTGCCTTGAGTACTGCTCCCAAGGGCTACTGCTCCTCTTTTCTTCAGGAGAGCCTCTAAGAATACTCACTTGCTGGAACTCAAAATTACAGCCCTTATAAGGGCTCTGCAGCTGCCACTGTATCCCACCTCTGCCATAACCATCTGAGTTGGCTCAACAAGAGAAATACTATTTACCCACAGTAAACTCAGAACTAACTAAGAGTCTACGCTCTGGGAAGCCTACCCATCTCCCTCTCCCCTAAACTTAGTCTGTATATCATTTACTCCCACAAGCTTTAGTACCTTCATTGAATTAATTCCTTCAAGATGTGTAGAAGTGCTCCTAGCAAACTGTCTGTCTCTCCTTTAGTAAATAATTAACAAAAGGTGCTGCCCACCCCCTCTTTGCTCCACTCAGTTATGCAATATTTATGAAATTGATACATTTCTACTGCAGGGGCTGCTGCTTAGCCAAAATGACAGCCAGATGGTTTACAATGAGGCTCTCTTGCTTGCAGAGGGAATGTTGATTCTTGAGCTAGCAGCGAAGGTTTTTCTACTTGAAGAGTGGAAAGGAGCGAAAATGGAGAGGGTCTTGTCCTTTGTATAGGTAGGGTTACCATATGGCTCCAGAAAAGGAGGACAGATTCAGACATCCGAGTTTTACTTCCATTACTTTCAGTGGAAGTAAAACCCAGATGTCTCAATCCGTCCTTCTTTTTCTGGAGCCATATGGTAACCCTAACTGTATAGGTAGAGAATCTTCTAGAATCTAGAGAGAGCAAGAGGGGAAGTGAAGTCTGCTTACAAGTCACTAATTAGGCTCTAGGAACCTGTTAAGTGGTAATCCAATCATAGTGCAGGAAAAGCTAGCCATGTGCTAGGGAAAAAGGATGAAAAATGGACAGGAAAGGAACATTTTTATCTTTTTAGATTCAGAGGAGAATGGTATATCATTTGAGTTTTACATCACCTCTTGTACAAGCTCCATCTAGCTGCTGATTGTGTCAGCCCTAAGCAGGTTTGAAGACAGAGACTGAGGGAAAGAAAGAAACAGCAGTGACTGGATTAGTTAGAGAAGTGCTTTCTCTCTAAAAGATGTTCCCCAAACTAATTCCATAACTTTTTATGATATTATTTTCACATTATTCATATCTTTCCAAATAAATTTACAGTTGTATATCTTGCTGTTTTTCTGAAACTATGGAAAATTACAGCTATGGATTTTATTGTCGAATCAGTGCCATCTAGTGGTAGAAGGGATACACAATAGACAAACTACATACAACTGAAGCAAAAGGATAAACCTTATACATCGGTAGTTAGCCATTGCATAAGAACATAAGAATAGCCTTACTGGGTCAGACCAATGGTCCATCAAGCCCAGTAGCCCATTCTCACAGTGGCCCATCCAGATCACTAGTACCTGGCCAAAACCCAAAGAGTAGCAACATTCCATGCTATTGATCCAGGGCAAGCAGAGGCTTCCTTCATGTCTCTCTCAACAACAGACTATGGACAATTTCCTCCAGAAAACTGTCTAAACCTTCCTTAAAACCAGCTATGCTATCCACTCTTACCACATCCTCTGGCAACGTGTTCCACAGCTTAACTATTCTCTGAGTGAAAAAATTTTCCTCCTCTTGGTTTTAAAAGTATCTCCCTATAACTTCATCGAGTGTCCCCTAGTCTTTGTAATTTTTGACAGAGCGAAAAATTGATCCACTTGTACCCGTTCTACTCCACTCAGGATTTTGTAGACTTCAATCATATCTCCCCTCAGCCATCTCTTTTCCAAGCTGAAGAGGCCTAACCGTTTTAGTCTTTCCTCATACAAGAGGAGTTCCATCCCTTTACCATCTTGGTCGCTCTACTTTGAACCTTTTCCAGTGCCACTATATCTTTCTTGAGATAAGGAGACCAGAACTGAATGCAATACTCCAGATGAGGTCGCACCATGGAGTGATACAGGGGCATTATAACATTCCTAGTCTTGTTAAAAATCCCTTTTTTAATAATTCCTAGAATCCTGTTTTCTTTTTTGGCCACCACCACACATTGGGCGGAGGGTTTCATTGTATTGGCTACGATGATACCCAGATTCTTTTCTTGGGCGCTAATCCTCAAGGTGGACCCTAGTATCCGGTAAATATGATTCAGGTTAATCTTCCCAATGTGCATCAGTTTGCATTTGTCATCGGCCATTTGGATGCCCAGTCTTCCAATTTCCTAAAGTCCGCCTGCAATTTTTCATAATCCGCATGCGTTTTAACAACTTTAAATTTGCAGATGACACTAAACTGTTCAATCACCTCACTCGTCGTTCCAATTTCCATATTATTTATAAATAAGTTAAATAGCACTGGTCCCAGTACAGACCCCTGCGGCACTCCACTGTTTACTCTCCTTCATTGAGAAAAATGACCATTTAAACCTGCCCTCTGTTTTCTATCCGATAACCAGTTCCTAATCCACAACTGAACTTTGCCACCTATCCCATGACACTTTAATTTTCTCAGGAGCCTCTTGTGAGGCACTTTATCAAAAGCTTTCTGAAAATCAAGATACACTATATCAACCTGTTCATCTTTATCCACATGTCTATTCACACCTTCAAAGAAGTCAAGCAAATTGATGAGGCAAGATCTCCCTTGGCTGAACCCATGCTGACTCATGCTGACTCATGTCTACATGTTCCACAATTTTAGTTTTTATAATTGTTTCTACCATTTTACCTGGCACTGAAGTGAGGCTTACCAGTCTATAATTTCCCAGATTTCCCCTGGAGCCCTTTTTTAAAAAATCAGCATAACATTGGCCACCCTCCAATCTTCAGGTACTACAGATGATTTTAGTGACAGGTTACAGATAACTAACAGCAGGTCAGCAATTTCATATCTCCTCTCAGCCATCTCTTTTCCAAGCTGAAGAACCCTAAGTCTTTCCTCATATGAGAGGAGTTCCATGGCAGCAAATATGTTTGTTTAAATGCTAGCCACAGCATAAAAAAAAAATAATCTAGGAAGGTTGTTGTTGTTTTTTTAAATCCTAAATTGGATATATAGATAACTACTGATTTCTGTATAAATGGCTAGAAGTTGTGTGCAGTTAAAACAAAAAATTGTTTGCTGTTCTTTGTTTATTTTGATTTCAAGGCAATTTTGTTAATGAAGTGGTGGTGGCTATAGCTGCTGGCTAATCAGACAAGCAAAAATAAAGCCCAACTTGTATAACCCCTCTGCCCCAAATGACAACCCACATCCCCTGGTATTACCAAAACCATCTTTGACCCCCTATCAAATCCTCTTGCACCATGATTAAACAATGTATAACCCACCAATGAAAAGGCTGCTGATCCTCTCTGCCACTTACTGGGAAGCCCCTGGACAGAAATACTAGGAACATATATATATATATATTTTTTATTTTTTTTTTGAGGAGTAAGCAAATGAAGATCTCCTGGGCCTCTTTTGTAAGACCCTCCTGTGGGTATGCCAGGAAACCTTTCATAAGGTTCCTCTCTAATGCAGAACTGCTAATTTACCCAATTCCTGCAGAGAGACTTTTTGGCCAATCCTGAATTTACACATGAAAGTTGTGTGGGATTCGTAGTCCTTGAATTTATCTATTGAAATCTATGCTGCAGATCCCATAATGCATCAGGATAGGCTCCTCAGAAAACCAGGATAAGGCTTAAAACTTCCTCTGCTAAGCTGCTGTGGGTAAAGTAGAGTGGTTGCTGTGTTAGTTGACATTAAAGGAAATGAATAGGGGGAAAACAATACACACACAAAAATAAGAGGATACCTTTCTGTATATTTGTATTAATTACCTTTATGCTACTATAGACATACAAATTTATCTGAGTTCTTCTATCAGCCTTATTTAGGTGACTAACAGGGGCATTTTCAATATGTTCTCTAAATCTGATTTTGGGAGAAACAACCAGAAATCCAGTAGAGAAAACAACCACGTTCAAACCAGATTAACGGCCAGCTTTTTGTTTTGAAAAAGGCCATTTACTAGACATTTTTTTTAGCTCACTGCATCTATGTTTTAGAGCCATAAAAAAATATATCCAAGAGAAAACCACACAAAAACAAGCCCTTAAGATGTATGGGAGGGCTAGCATTCTTAGTAGACTGGCCACATAGGTCCAGATTCACTAAAGATAGCGACTCAATCGCTGTTGGCCGATTCTCTGGCCAATTTTTAAACAGCGATTGGTTCACTATCTTTTTTGCATGCAAATGATTTGGTTTTATATAAAAGGTGTTTTAGTCTAGATTACTATTTTAGGTTACAGTTGAGGAAAGTTTCTGTTTAGTGTTTAAACATTAGTTTAAAGTACAGCCAATCTAGAAGAGGACATTGCTGTGGTAGGATATTTTTTTTTTTCTTTCATCAGGTGTGAGCATTTATGCCACAGTACAGCTGGAAAACATTGTGTTACCAAACCTGTTGCCCAGGCTACAGCTTCTATCTGTGCAGACAGAGGGGGTGGTTCCATGTACAAGCTGTCTTGCATCCCTCATGAAAGAAGTAAAGGAACCGAGAGAGGAGGAAGCAAGGCTGAGAAGCATCCACAAGAATGAGAGATACATTGAGGAAATGCTTCAAAAGGCATCAAAGATTTCCAGCAATGGAGAAGAAGAGACCGTGTTAATGGAGAACAGCTGTACTTGGGTTACGAGACCCTGCAGGATTGATACTGTGACTCCACCTACCATTGAACTGAAGAACCAGTATGCAGCCCTGGAAGTGGAGGAGATGAGAACATCCCAGGGAAAGGAAGGACCAAAGCTTGAAATCCCCAAAGTTGCTGGAGGGACCTAAAACATCCTGGGCCTTAGGCCCTACCCGGCACATCCCAGAATGCACCGGGGAGGGGAAGGACCACCATTTTGAAGAGGCGGGCCTGTTGGACGGAGGGAGTAGGCATCCCTCCAGGCAGCCATTGTAAACAAGGTAAGGGGGAGGGGTTGGTGGATCTCGAGAAGCGCAGGGGGTGTTGTTTGGCAGCGGGAGGGAGAGGGCATCTCTCCCGCTGCCATGGGGAGGGGGGTGCTTGACTTTGGCGGCGGGAAAGAGTGAGTATCTCTCCTACTGCCGGAGGGTGGGAGGTGCATTATTTAGCGGTGGGGGGGAGTGGGCATATCTTCCGCTGCCATGGAGGGAAATTAGCAGTGTTGGGTGATTGTGCGACGTGGCAGGAGAGAGTGGACATCTCTCCTGCTGATCTTCAGTTTGTGGTTTGTTTGTTTTTTTT
This sequence comes from Geotrypetes seraphini, assembly GCF_902459505.1. Classification (NCBI taxonomy): domain Eukaryota; kingdom Metazoa; phylum Chordata; class Amphibia; order Gymnophiona; family Dermophiidae; genus Geotrypetes; species Geotrypetes seraphini. Next base: position 150,308,584 of record NC_047085.1, on the reverse strand, counting down.
TAAATTTTAATTTGTGTTGGGGGGGGGGGGTTCTGAGCTATCAAGCCTTAATTTCCTGTCAGTGCCTGAGCCAATCAGTGCTCAGGCACTGATCAGAAAGTAAGGCAACATCAGCTCAGACCTATCTGCACATTTTGGTTTCAAATGTGGCACAACGAGGTTAGAGAATCACTCAGTGATTATAGAGAATCGCTCAGAGTGCTCATTTTAATAGTATTAACTTCATTGTTTTACATTTGACGGCAGTATCAGAGACTGTCGGAAAACTCGGAAAAGACCATGGTAAATCTGTTTTAATAATCAGCTGCTAAAATACATGCACGCTAAACCAATTGGATCTGGTTTAGCGAGCACGTTAAAGGCAGATTTTAGTTTTGAGAATTTGGCCTTCACTTTGAAAGAATGATACACCTCCTTTCAAAGGGCCAGGTTACAGTATTTGAGACTGAAACATAACAGATCTTGCCAAGTATGCCTTTGGTCTGTATGCCAGTTGCAGTGACTTGTATTTGTTATGCATGTTGCCTAGTTAGTTACTGTTTAACAATAAAATGCCCACTTCAAAATCTCTGCTGCTCGGAGTTCGGGGGTACTCCGTTGAAAATTTTTCGATCCAGGGTGTACTGAGCTTGAAGAATTTGAGAAACTGCTCTTGGCTACTCCATGGATATGCTTGCTGCTCTAATAGGACTGTTCATAATATTTGAAGCTGTCATACATGCTGGTATGTACTATTTATTTCATATCTTTGGGGGTAGGACAGGGTCAGTGACCACTGGGAGAATAAGGGGGGTCTAGTTCCTCCAGTGGTCATCTGGTCAGGTTGGGTATCTTTCTGGCACTTATTCACGCTTAGACTACTGCAACGTACTTTCCTCAGGTCTCCCGCGTACCCACCTCTCACCTCTTCAATCCATTCAAAATGCTGCTGTACGACTCATATTCCATGAGAGCCGCTATTCTCACATTGCCCCTCTCCTCAAGTCACTTCATTGTCTCCCCAACCATTTCCGAATACAGTTCAAACTCCTCTTACTGACTTCCAAGTGCATTCACTCTGAAGCCCCCCCCCCCAATACCTCTCTTCACTTATCTCCCCCTGTGCTCCTCCCCGTGAGCTCCAGTCATCAGGCAGGGCCATCTTATCTGTACCCTATTCCTCCACTGCCAACTCCAGACTCCGTCCCTTCTCTCTTGCTGCACCGTATGCCTGGAACAGGCTGCCTGAATCAATACGTCATGCTCCATCCCTAGCAGTATCCAAATGCAAGCTAAAAGCCCACTTTTTTGAAACTGCTTTCAACTCTTAACTCCCACTCACTGCTGTCAGACACCTATACCCACTGAATGGGTCACACAACTACCTTATTTTACATTGTGTCAGAATATTACCTGGTATTTACTTTTATGCCCGCACTATACTTTACAGAGGATGAGAATTATTCAAATGCTCAGCTCAAGTATGGCCACAGCATTGATTTGGCCATGCAGTGCTGCTGTGAATTCTGTCACACAAAGCGACTTGATACTCAACAGTTGTCCCTGAGGCTGACAGCAGAAGAATAGCATCAAGGGAAACAATGCTGGGTTTTATCACTATTTTTTTGCCTTGTTGATGCTGACAGATATTCCTTTAGCTTTCTCTCCCCACTGCTGCACCTGGTACCCCATTTTTGCTCACTGACTTTGCTTTGCCATGACCAATGACAAGGATTCAGTGACAGCCTGGCAGTACAGCCTGACTGCCCACTTTTTCTTATTCTTTTTTCCTTGTACATTGTGATGCATGAATTATGGTATAAATGAATAATCATAAATAAATAAGCATCCCTTTCTCCAAGCTGTACCTGCTCTGCCCATTGTAAAATCTTTCTGCTATAGGCATTGCAAACAAATTAAGGTGAAACTTGAACCCAGAGATTTAAGTTTGGTTCAAATGCCTGGGACTTTTGAGAATAGGGGTGAGCAACCTCAGTCCTCGAGGGCCAAAGCCCATTTAGTTTTCAGGATTTTGCCAATGAATATGCATGAGATCTATTTGCATACAATGGAGACAGTGCTTGCAAATAAATCTCATGCATATTCATTGAGGAAATCCTGAATACCTCACTAGGATGTAGACCTCCAGGGCCAAGGTTGTACACCCCTGTTTTAGAATATAATAATTCAGCCAAAATATGTGTTATTAAGCTGGTAAGGAGAAAAGGGACTCCAGAGTTTGCATAGCCTTCAACCACTTATCATAAGAACAGCCATACTGGATCAGAGCAATGGTCCATATAGACCAGTTTCCTGTTTTCAACAGTGGCCAATCCAGAAACCCAAATAGCAGCAACATTCCTTGCTACCAATCCAGGGCAAGCAGTGGCTCCCTCCATGTCGGTCTCAAATGCAGTGTTACTCCTTGTCTTTAGTTCATATATTGTAACACATGAACTGTACTGTCATTGCTGAATTTAATGTTAATATGTCAATCAAAGCTGCTCATGTAAACCACTCTGAATTGACTTCATAGTCATTAGTTAGCGGTATTAAAGCTTTAAATAAACAATCAACTTTTCCTTTAGGAACTTGTCCAAACCTTCTTTAACCCAGATATAGTAAATATAAAAATCTAGGAAGTATACACTTCTCCCTCCGTATTTGCGGTTTCAGCAATCATGGTTTCAATTATTCACGGTTTTTAGCTTGCTGGATTCTCCCCCCAAATTACATCAGCTTGCATAGAAAAATCCGCAGATTCCCAGCACTTTCTTCACCGTGTTTTGCCTCTCCTTCAGGAACAGGCCAGGTCTCCCACCATGTTAATCGCAGTTTCACCATATTCACGATGGTTTTTTAATATAAAACAGCGAATAACATATGAAAAAGTTATTCGCAGTTTTTCTGTATTTGCAGTTCTGTTAATCCCCTATCACAGTGAATACAGAGGGAGAAGTGGAGTCATAGGTGTTTCTAAAAAGGAAATCTTCATAATCAGCCATATAATGAGTGAAAGTGCAATAACTTACCAAAACTTCAATACTCCATAACACAAGTTTTATAGAAACTTCTGATAAATTATAGTGTACACTTATCTCAAATGTTTATCACTTCAAGATCTGCATCTCCACACCTTCTCTTTTTTTTATTTTGTAGCAAGAAACATTTGGAAAAGTGTGCACTATGATTTATTGACAGTTTCTATCACATTTGTGAGTTGTAGACTACTGAAGTTTTTAAGCCATTATATTGCTGATTTAAAGTTGTCTAGAAAAGCATACGACTATCACATAGAACTTATATTCAATGTTAAGCAACTGAAGCTGTGGGACTCATAATCAAAAAAATAAATGCGTCTAAAAACTCGACTAAATCGGTACTTGGACGATCAAAAATACAGGTCATCCAAGTGCCGATAATCGAAATGGGTTTTAGACGTATCTAAAAACAGCTTAGGTCTTTTCATTGCTGCTGTACACCCAGAAAAAAAGGAGTGTTTTTGAAGAAGTGGTTAGGGCGAGAAGTTGTACTGCAAATATAACCGAAAGTTTAATGAGACTGCCTAGACGGAACTTACACTATACGTAGTGACTTAGACGATCTAAAAACAGGTCTAAATGCCCAGAAGGTATCAAAAGTGACCAGATAACCTCTGCAGACACAAAGTACAGATTCATACATACTCCCCCAGTGATCAATGACCCCCCCCACTTCCATAAATATCAGAATAAAAATGTATATACCTGCCTGCAGAATATCAGCGCCTGGCATAGGAAAGCCTAGTGGAGCTGCAAAGAGACGGCTTAAGTAGTCTGGGGGTGGGCTAGTGAAACATAGAGAGGAGGACCTAGGCCTATAAGCCACTCTAACCATGGTGAAACATGTGCTCCCATCAAAACCTCCCAAACCCTATTGTACTGCCATATAGGTGGCACCTGCAGCCATAAGGGCTATTGGGGTGGTAGACAGGTGGGTAGAAGGTTTTTGGGTTTTTGGCAGGGCTCACCATAACCTATAAGGGAGTTGTGGTGAGATGTTTATGTGGCACCCTTTGTGCCCTGTAAGGTGCCCCACTACTCCGTTGCCATGTCTGGGTGACCAGTCCATCACTTTGCTGGCCCCTCCCACATCCAAAAGGTCTTGTTCTAGGTATTTTTTACTTGGACAAATTTTTGGATGAGAATGAGATATAAAGCAAGATGACTTAGCAGCCTGACAATCAAATGGCTGGATGTATAAATAGATGATTCTCGGAAAAAAATATATATATTTTGGATGTATTTTTCGAGAATGGACTTTGGACATTTCCGACTTTGGGCAACTAGCGACTTAGGCCCAAAATGGACTTAGACATTTTTTTGATTATGCCCCTCTGTATGTCTCTTTTTTTTATTATGCCCCTCTGTATAGGGTATGTCTCTTTTCAGCTTACCAATGCCATATGTTAGGTGAATTGTTATGTTATTGATGGTTTGTCTACTGATTTATAAGGATATAAGAACATAATACTAGCCTGGGTCAGACTAGTGACCCATCTTGCCCAGTATCCCATCTTCATAGTAGCTAATCTAGGCCATAAGTACCTGGCAAATACCCAAATAGTAGCAACATTCCATGCTACTGATCTAGGGCAAGCAGTGGCTTTCCCCATGTCTGTCTCAATAGCAGACTATGGACCTCTCCTCCAGGAACTTATTCAAACTTTTTTTTTAAATGGAGGGTCAGATTAAGTTCAACTGATGCTCTTAGCACAACCCCAAAATAGTGCCCCTTGGCCCTCCATTGCTTAAGTGACAAGACATTAAGACTCAATAAGTGCTGAGAAATATCATTATTGAATGACGCAAAACATCATACATACTTATAATGATTAGAAAAATACTGAAATTCATGTTGGGTAATAGATATGGTAGACAACAGTGAAAGAGTTTAGGGCATGATAGCTAAGGGGGGGGGGGAACCCTTTGTGGTGCGCTAACTATGTACTTATTTTAAGAATATAAGACTTGTCATACAGGGGCAGACCAAAGGTCCATCAAGCACAGTATCCTGTTTCCAACAGTGGTCGACCCAGGTCCCAAGCACCTAGCTACATCCATCATCTTTTATCTTACCAGGCAGCATCCTGAGGCAAAGATTTAAATCTTTTAATCATGAGCCAGCCCGCAAAAAAAAGAAAAATTATGAACAACATTAGGGTTGACTGACCTACCCATCTCCCCTCCCGCCACCCAGACATCTCCACACCTTACCTGGTGGTCTTATGGTGCAGTGGGGCAGGAACGATCTTCCTACACTCCTGCCCCATGCAGAGCCATAAACAAAAATGGCTGCCATGCATTCCCACTGTAGTCTCGTGAGACCATGGAAATGGACAGCCATTTTTGTTTGTGGCTCTGCATGGGGCAGGAGTGTAAGGAGATCACTCCTGCCCTGCTTCACTGCTAGACCACCAGGTAAGGTGTGGAGAGGTCAAGGAGATGGGAGGGAGGCGAGGGTGGGTCAGGGTTTATAAACCCGTGAATAACTGAAATTGCGAGTCCTAAACCCATGAATATGAAAGGGGGGGGGGCCTGTATATCTTTTTGAAAGTGCGGACTCCAGAATTGTACACAACATTCTAAATGAGGTGTCATATAGGAATATTAATACCTCCTTTTTCTCACTGGTCATTCCTCTCCATATGCACCCAAGCATCCTTCTAGCTTTTGCCAGCCCTCAGTGGAGACTGCCCCAACTTTGTTGGTTGGGCTGAGAAATTTTCAGTGGCCCTTGTACTTACTGAGTTTGTCATCGACATGACTCAAAAGTATAAATATTGTAAGAATTTTCTTGATTTTAATATGACAGACAGAATAAGAGTTGTAAGCATTCTTTATTTTTGGATTCTATGGATAAATTAGGTTTTATTCAAATTACATCTGCTACACATCATTTAGGCAATTCCATAGATTTAATTTTTGTATCTCATGAATTAAATTCTGATTCAACATCTTTATCTGTTTTTCCAGTCACTTGGTCCAATCATAATTTTATCTTTGGGGACTTAAAATACATAGCGGGTTAGGTAATGTTGAAAGTATGTCTATTTTATGTTTTGATACTGGAAACCACTTAGGGCTCCTTTTACTAAGCTGCGCTAGCGGTTTTAGTGCACGCTTAGCGTGCGCTAGATGCTAACACCAGCATTGAGCTTGAACATTCCATGATAGGACTCACAACCAACATACAGTACTATTTAGATCATCATAAATCAGTTCTTCTGTTCTCACTTGATTTATCCTCGGCTTTTGATACCATAGACCACCATTTACTTATCAAAAGATTGTCTTCAATTGGCATTTCCGACCAAGTACTAAACTGGTTTGAATCATATTTTCAAGAACGTTCAGCTAAAGTCATCTTTAATAATTCATCATCTAACAACTTCACTAACTCTTTTGGGATCCCACAAGGTTCAATCCTTTCTCCACTTTTATTTAATATTTTCTTATCTCCTCTCCTAAGCCTCAGTCAGTCTATTGGATTTTCCTCATTCGCATATGCAGATGATATTCAGCTTTTGTATCCTATAAACTCAGCAGATCCAACGGAAATAACCATAAATAATAAATTAAACCAAATCAGCAAATGGCTAAAGGACAATATGTTGGCCTTAAACACAACAAAATCTTCAGTAATATTTTTTCCATGGAAAAAAGATCTTAAACTCTCACCACATATACTCCTAAATAGTACCCCTCTTCAAATAGTAACTACAATAAAAATATTGGGAATAACACTAGATCAGGAACTCTCTTACCATAACCAAATTAGCTCAGTAGTCAAAAACTGTTTTTACAAACTACGACTCATCAGATCACTATCAAAAGTCCTAAAACCAGAAGCTCTTAACACCTTAATCCACTCAATCATTTCCAGATTAGACTATTGCAATACTTTATACCATGGCATAACTAATAAGGAAATTAGGCGACTACAGATAATACAAAATACAGCAACAAAAATTATAACAAATTCAAAAAAATATGACCATGTTACACCACTTTTACAAACTGCTCATTGGCTACCAATCACACACAGAATAACTTTTAAAATCATACTCTTAACATTTAAAATCTAACAATCACATGTGCCACTATTTTTGGACCGTTTTTTTGATACCATATTCATCATCTAGGACACTCAGATCAACACAACAACATCTATTAACTATTCCATCTTTAAAAATAATAGGGACCAGGAGATCTACCATTTTTTCGGTCATAGCACCTCAGCTCTGGAACAATTTATCACTATTTATACGTAATGAACCTTCTTTAGAAAAATTTAAGCGTTCCCTTAAAAGCTTTCTGTTCAAGGACACTTTCAATATATAGAAAATATTACCTACAAATATTAAATCCCAGTTTTTAATGAGTGTTATGTGTAGGTCGCCAAAATACTCTTTATTTCACTTTATATCTTGGATTTGAGATCCTACCATATATGTTTTCCATGACCCCTCCATATGTGTTTTTTTCCTTAAATGTTTCTTTTTCTATTCTTAAAAAATTTGTAGTTCACCCCTTTTGCCTTTTGTACCAGTTTGTAATAGAATGCCAAAATTTGTCTATATTATCTTGTTTTGTTCTTCCCAATTTGTTAATTGTTATTTTAAAAACAATTGTTATACGCATTGAAATATGATATTGCGTAGATAACAAATCTCAATAAAACTTGAAACTTGCATTAGTTCTAGCTGTGTAGCACGGGTTTAGTGCGCGTTAAAAACGCTATCACAGCTTAGTAAAAGGAGCTCTTAGACTTAACACGGTATATAAATGTATTAAATTAAAAAGTAATTGAAAAGATAATTTTAAAACATTAGAATCTTCAATCAGAAATAAATAAGGAGAGGTTTTTTTTTTCTCTCTGTTTCCAAAATCCACTTGGAAAGAGAGGATGGTAGAATGGAATAAAGCTAGTAGGACTAAGGGGCATGCAATGAAGCTACTAATCCCCTCTTTTACTAAGGCGTGCTAGCTGTTTTAGTGCGCGCTAAATGCTAATGTGTCCATAGAATATAATGGGTGTGTTAGCATTTAGCACGCACTAAATAGCTTGCCTTAGTAAAAGAGGGGGGTAAGAAGTAAATTTAAAATAAACCTGAGAAAATATTTCTTCACTCAATGTGTAATTAAATTCTGGAATTTTTTGCCAGAGAATATGGTAAAAACTGTTAGCTTAACAGGGTTTAAAAAGATTTGGACAATTTCCTAAATAAAAAACTCCATGCCATTATTAAGATGGATTTGGGGAAAATCCACTTCTTATGCTGCTTATCCTAGAAATAAAGTCTGTTTTCACTTTTGGGATCTTGGCAGTAGTTGTGATCTGGATTGACCACTGTTGGAAAAAGGGTTCTGGGCTTCATGGCCCTTCAGTTCGTCCCAGCATGGCAATGCTTATGTTCTTAATTGCAATAAAATTGGGTGGAAATCTTTGGGTTGTTTTTTTGTTTTTTTTTATCTTGGAGCTTGAAGCAGTGAAAGTGTTTAGTGGAGTAATAGAAGACAGCCTCACCACAGTTGAAGTGGAGTTGGACCAGATATACTACCAGATCGACAAACTTAAGTGACAAATCCCCTGGACCGGATGGAATTCACCCGAGAGTCTTAAAGGAATTGAAGGTTGAAATTGGAGAGTTATTGCAAAAACTCGCCAATCTGACAATCAGAACTGGACAGATACCAAATGACTGGAAGATAGCGAACGTCACACCAATTTTCAAAAAAGGATCGAGAGGAGAACCGGGCAACTACAGACCTGTGAGCCTTACGTCTGTCCCTGGAAAGATGGTTGAAGCACTGATCAAGGATAGCATAGTCCGGCACTTAGATACACACGACTTGCTGAAACCCAGTCAACATGGGTTCAGGAAAGGGAAATCATGTTTTAACGAATTTACTTCAATTTTTTGAGACCGTGAACAAGCAAATTGATAGTGGAATGCCGGTGGACATAATATATTTGGACTTCCAGAAAGCATTCGACAAAGTTCCACATGAAAGACTTCTCAGGAAACTACAAAGCCATGGAATAGAGGGAGATATACAAAGGTGGATAGGCAAATGGCTGGAAAACAGGAAGCAGAGAGTGGGCATAAATGGGAAGTTCTCAGACTGGGAGAAAGTGACTAGTGGTGTGCCCCAGGGCTCGGTACTTGGGCCGATCCTATTTAATATTTATATCAATGACCTGGAAGACGGAATATCCAGTGAGATCATTAAGTTTGCAGACGACACAAAGCTATGCCGGGCAATCAGATCGCAGGAAGATAGCGAGGAACTCCAGAGCGACTTGTATCAGTTAGAGAAATGGGCAGAACAATGGCAGATGAAGTTCAACGTGGAGAAATGCAAAGTAATGCATTTAGGTAGTAAGAATAAGGAACACAAGTATAGAATGTCAGGCGCAACTCTGGGTAAGAGCGAACAAGAAAAGGACCTGGGTTTACTGATAGATAGGACCCTGAAGCCATCGGCACAATGCAAGGCAGCGGCAAAGAAAGCAAACAGAATGTTAGGCATGATAAAGAAAAGAATCACGAGTAGATCGAAGAAAGTCATAATGCCGCTTTATATAGCAATGGTCAGACCACACTTGGAATAATGTGTCCAACATTGGTCTCCCAACCTAAAGAAGGATATAAAACTGCTGGAGAGGGTGCAGAGACGAGCAACGAAGCTAATAAGAGGTATGGAGAACTTGGAATATGAGGAACGACTCAAGAAACTGGGACTGTTCTCCCTTGAGAAGAGGAGGCTGCGAGGGGACATGATAGAGACGTTCAAAATACTGAAAGACATCGATAAAATAGAGCAGAAAAACAAATTATTTACATTGTCCAACGTGACACGGACAAGAGGACATGGTTTGAAGCTAAGTGGGGACAAGTCCAGGACAAATGTCAGGAAGTTCTGCTTCACGCAGCGAGTGGTGGACGCCTGGAATGCTCTTCCAAAGGAGGTTATTAAGGAATCCACTGTGCTGGGATTCAAAGGCAAATTAGATGCACATCTCCTTATGAGAGGCATAGAGGGATATGGGTGACTAAAACTACATCAGGTGTATACCTGACTGGGCCTCCGCGTGTGCGGATCGCCGGACTCGATGGACCATGGGTCTGATCCGGAGATGGCAGTTCTTATGTTCTTATGTTCTTTGCCCCCTCCTTTGCAAAGCCGCACTAGCGTTTTTAGCACCGGCCGCTGTGGTAACAGCTCATAGAATTCCAAGCTGTTACTGCGTCAGCCAGCACTATAAACGCTAATGCTGATTTCTAAAGGAGGGGGTTGGTTCTTTGCTTTGGTTTCCGTGGATCTGTTGTCTTTTTTTGTTTGTTTTCTGGATGATCCTGAAAGCAAGACTATTTACGAGGTACTGAAGGACCAACTTGAGAAAAAATTTAATAGTGTAAACCTACTCTTTTCCTTCTCCTCCTGCTCTCTGTCTCTCTACTACAGTATATACTTGACACTGGAGCATTCAACTTTCTGTTCTTTCTGCTAGGTCTCTGGAGCCTTTAGTTTTTATCTATTCATATTTAACTTTTCAAATAAAGTCTTTTTAAAATATCTTTCTTACCTTTTAAGCATATGCAGGGAAAAGTCTGGAGAGAATGTTCATTTATAAAATGTTCATTTTCTTTCTTTGACATTGGAAATGGGTTCTAGTGAGCCAGAATCATTTTTAATGTGCTAATGAGAACTTCAAGTTCTCTAGCTGGTACTAAATATTTTAGCATTGCTGTGATAAAAAAAAGAAGAAGAAAACTTGCTTAAAATCACAGCACCTAAACTTATTTTGTGTACTTTTAAAGAATACAAGTGTTATGACCATTTCATTTCTGAATAAAGGCATCGATTCTCAAAATAAGACTTTAGACCCTTTTCTCCATCGTTCAACTGGTTTAAACTTGCAAATGAATAATATCCTAATGAAGATGTACTGCTATATTTCAGCTCTGGGAATTCCATAGTCTCTATATTCTGTCATATGACTAATTTCACCAGTGTCTACTGCTCTTAAATAGCAAATGTTTCACAGTTTTACTGAACAGACTATTAAAGCTGCAGTTCATCATTGCCTGTCCTAAGATAACCATGCACTGTAGAGTTTATTGAAGGATAAACAGAATGAAAACTACTTGTAGATTTTATATCTCCTCAAATAGTCTGCTCTGTGCTATCCCTTAACGATGAATCATTTGAAAGTTACTTTGAAAAAATATATTCCAATTGGATAATATTCAGCTGGTAGTAGTCAGATGGGCATCATATTCAATAGGCTCATATTACACTAACATTATAAACGTCATATCTATATTATTTCATTGTTCTAATCTAATGTATGCTTATTAAGATGAGTCATGCTAGCGGCTTTAGAGCACACTAAGCGCAGGCTAAAGTGCCGCGCACGCTAGACGCTAATGCCAGCACTGAGCTGGTGTTAGTTCTAGTTACATAGCGCGGGTTTAGCACGCACTAAAATTCTGAGTGCACTAAAAACGCTATCGCAGCTTAGTAAAAGGAGCCCTAAATGAATCTACCTGCAGAATGGTACTGATGAAGAAACTCCGGCATATGTGAAAATATTTTGGTGAAGGTCTTCCTAGAAGTTTTTAATCTTTGTCTTGAAATTTGTAACTGAAAACTTTGGAGATGTAATTGAATAAGGTGAACATTTTTGGCATTATAGAGGTGATATGTTGCTTGAGATAAAGATTGCTATGACCGAAATGATAGTGATATCTGCCTTCATGTTCTATGTTTCTATTTTGTAGATAAATTTGTGACTATTATAATATCCCCTATATGATGGCCCATCTATACTCATAGTTAACCTTTAGATTTTGATTATACAATACAATACAACTTTTTGTCACACAGTTTTCTACATGGAATCAATGCGGCTCACAGCAAGAGGAATTTACATTAATGACTCAAGATGTAGGAGAGGGGAGTGGTTCAACTAAGATGGCCGCTGGTAGCTGTAGTTGAGACGCCACAGATTTGCTTGAAAGCCTATTTCTTACCGTTTGGGGTGGTCAAACGGAAATCTAAATCCCAAGTCTTCCCGGAGGAATCCTCAGGGGCAGCAGGCCTGATGGACGCCTTTCTCCAGTGCGGGGCTCAAAGAAGTGAACCGGAGTTTTCCTCAGCTGTGAGAGGCATGCAAGCTGAAGCGTCGGCACTCTCCCTCGAGGCAGCATCTCTATCTCCGGAGGAGTGGAGTCCTCCGAGTCGCCCTGGGGCATTGGAGCAGAAGGTGGAGGAGAGAACGTTCTGGAGTGTTCTCTCTCTCGACCAGCTGAGTAGGTGGCCGACTCAGCAGGGGGAGTATAGAAGCTAAATCAATCATCAAAGCACTCTGAGGAATTGAAGCAGCGGATCCCTCAGGATTTTCTTAGCCCGAATTCATCTTCTGCTGAGTCTACAGGTATCTTATTCCCATCAGAGGGTCTTGGTTTAGAACTTGTACCCATGAAAAGACCCAAGGTCTTTAATATGGGAACACTTTGGGATGCGATAGCTAATTTGCAACTCTCTTTGGGAACCCAAATACAGCAACTTACAGCACGCTATACTACGGTTGTTTCAGAAAATTTGGATTTGAAAAATAGACTATCTAGCCTGGAAAATAAAGTGGATGGACATTAGACCAGAGTAAAAAATGTGGAGTGGAAAGGGAAATCTTAATTTTAAGGTGGAGTGGACAGTGGAAATCTCAATTTTAAGGTGGAAATGCTGGAAAACATGACTAGGAGATGTAATCTTCGGATTACAAATTTTCCAAAATTACCACTTATACCAGTACAAGATACTTGGTCGAAGTAGACTTTCAGCTCAGAACCCAAACCAGCAGAATTTATCTGCTGATAGTTTAGACTTAACAGATTTCCTGGAGAGGTCAGATAATGAGGCACCGGCAACTGCTACGCTGCTTGTACAATTTGCTATTGACTCGAACAGGGGTTGGATGCTTAAGCTGTTGTTTAAATATAAGGATATTCCATTTATGTCAAAAATAGTGAGAAAATATCCAGATGTGTCACGATCTACCCAAAAGAGAAGAAAACAGTTTCTCATTTTGAGACCTCGGGTATTTCAGTTGGGTGTGAAGTTCATTCTGAGATACCCCTGTAAATGTGTGATGGTCTATCAAGGGAATAGATATGTCTTTTTCGAACCTCAACAGTTGATAAAGTTTATTTCTGCTAGAGAGCAAGAGTAGTAATTCATGAGATTCCCTACTTCAATATCAGCTCAGTGAAGTTAAGTTTTAGAGCCCAACCAGCCACACCTTTATTTCCCTTTGTAAATGTTAATTGGTAAAATTTCAGTAAATTCATAGCTGTCCCCCCCCCCCCTTTATTAAGGACTAACTATATAAACCAGTATATTTGATTCCCGGGTTTAGTTCTGTATCTTTGAATTTATGGAAGGATGTTTCCTGATATATTTGTTTATCTGCTATCTTCATCTTATCGTAACTTTACGTTGCTATTTATCCCCAACAGGTCCTGTCGGACATTACCTACTAAAATGTACATATTACATTTTCACTCAGCAAATTGTATTTCTATACTATTGCCTCCTGAGGTCTCTGATCTCTGTATTTCCTCTGAATATCTACTTATTGTATTTCGCTGAATGTCCAGCACTCTTGATTGTAAACCGCCTAGAAGTCGCAAGATTGTGGCGGTATAGAAGAATAAAGTTATTATTATTATTATTTGATGTATTGTTTTCTTCTTTTTTTATTCAAAGATGTCAAAACTGGTATTGTATTTCTTTGTTTTTGACTAATGTTTTGTCAAAAGGATAAAATGCAAATAAATAATTTTGTTTAAAAAAAAATGACTCAAGATTTAGAGATAAGCGAATTTATCATTGATGGCTCAGGTTAGAAGTAATGACAGACAAGGAAGGTAATAAAGTCCACGAACAGTGTTGGGGAAAAGGAATGTCTTGACCTGCCTCCTGAAGTGACAGTATGTGGTGGGCTGCCACAGGTACATAGGCAAACTATTCCAGATGCTAGGAACTCAAAGGTGGAGTCAAACATTTTTTTTCTGGTGTACTTGCTGGGAAGATGGAAATGGTATCTTAAAGCATGGTGTGGATATTGCATTGAGGAAGGCGGGTGTGACCTTAATGTGAACACTAGGCTGTCAGATAGCCTTGTAAATCATACAAACTATCTTGTAGTGCAGTGTTCTTCAATCTTTTGATACCTATGGACCGGTGGAAATAAAATAATTATTTTGTGAACCGGCACCAGTCCGTGGACTGACAGTTGAAGAACACTGGGTTAAGTTGTGCCCATCTCCACCCAATCTCCACCCCAGACCCCGCCCCCATAACAGTACTAATTATAACACCATTTTTTCCATTTATTTTTCATATACAGTATACACACACAATATAATCGTATTAACAACACATAATGGTTAACCACAAAATTAAAATACACAAAACACACTGTATGCTTTTCAACATTCATTCCTACCAGAAAAAAAGATAACCCCATGCAAACGCAGGACCAAAAACTAAAAGTACTAATATTTACAAACTAAGATGCAAGTCTCTGCAAGCAGTACAACCCCAGAGGAAAAGAAAAAAATGCATTTCTTCCTGAACAGACAGAAAATGTAAATCAATCACTAAATGAAAAAATAAAAGCATGCCCCCTACCGTTGTTGTCTCTCTTCCTCCATGCTATGCCTTGCCTTCTGGCCTGCCCCCTGGTGTTATCTTTGGGCTGATCCACGGTACGATCAGGTGTTATCTTTGGGTTGGTCCACGGTACGATCAGGTCTTGAGGACCGGACTTGGGCAGCCCTGGTCTATGGCTTTTCTGATAACAACGTTGGAAGATATGGACCACTTTTGCTAATCTATCAGAACAGAACCTAACTACAACACATTTCAGAGGAAACTGAAAACCCTTCTTATTGATACCTGAACTCTACTTGAATCCAAGTCCTACTTCATCTATTACTATCCCTCCACCTCTCTACTTTCTGAAACTTCAATCTATTATGTCTAATTTGCCCTAATCTCAATACCCTTCCAATTTATCCCCTGACCATCCCTGATCCATTTGTGTTAATGTATCTCTTTTTCATTGTAAATCACCTTGAGCCTATGTAGGTATTGTGATGCACAAATAACAGATTATATTAGGTTAAGGAGCTCATAATCAAAAAATAAATACGTCTAAAAACCCGCCTAAATCGGTACTTGGATGATCTAAAAGACAAGTAGTCCAAGTGCCAATAATCGGAACGGGTTTTAGAAGTATCTAAAAGCAGCTTAGGCCTTTTTACTGCTGCTGTATGCCCAGAGCTGAAAGGGGCATTTTAGGAGGAGAGGTGAGGATGGGATTTGGGTGGGATGTGGACTGATCTAAACTTAGTCGTACTGCAAGTATAACCAAAACTTTAATGAGGCTGCCTGGACGGAAGTACTTTGCATGTACGTTGTGACTTAGGCCATGTAAAAACAGGTCTAAGTGGCAAAAAGGTATCCAAAGTGACCAGATAAGCAATGCAAACACAAAGTACAGACCCTCCCACACTGCCCCAGTGATCACTGACCCCCCTCCCCCACCACATAAAAATCATAATAAAAACATACACATATGCCTCCAGAACATTAACACCTGGCAGCCTGGCATTAGAAAGCCTAGTAGAGCTGCACAAAGGTGGCTTAAGTGGTCTTGAGGGTGGGTTATTGAACCATGGAGAGGAGGACCCAGGTCCATAAGCCACTCTAATCACTGCATTCATGGTGAAACATGTGCACCCCCCCCAAAAAAAAAAACAAAAAAAAACACACCCTTTTGTACTGCCATATATGTGGCACCTGGAGCCATAAGGGCTATTGGGGTGGTAGACGGGTGGGTCTAGTAAGTTCTGTGGGTGTTTGGGGGGGCTCACCATGACCTATAAGGAAGTTGTGGTTAGATGTTTGTGGTACTCTTTTTGTGAAGTTCACAACAGTGCTCTGTAAGGTACCACACTACTCTGGTGCCATGTCTGAGTTTCCAGTCCATCACTTTTCTGGCCCCACCCACATCCAAAAGGTCTTGTTCTGAGCTATTTTGATTTGGACAAATTTGTAGACGAGAATGATAGATGACTTGCTGGTCGTCTAAGTAGACAATTTTTTTAGGGGGGGGAGAAATATTTTGGATGCATTTTTCAGGAATGGACATTTTCCTTAGCTGACTTTAGGTGACTAGCGACTTAGGCCAAAAAACGGACTTAGATGTTTCTTTTGATTATGCTACTCTACGTGTTTTAATGCATACAAAATAATGCAAGCTACATTATTCTCAGTGTGGGCCTATATATTAACTGCATTTAACTTGCATTAATGCATATCAAAATGTTAATACAATTTAGTAAATAAGAACTTTTAATCCCAGGTTTCTTCTGAAGAATTATTCCTATTGTGCCTAGAAATGTCACCTCTAGGTGGCATGCTCTCAGTACAATTACCAGCTCTGCATTTCAGTTAGTTTTTGCTCAGTTTGCTGGTTTACATATTTATTTTATGCTATCAGGCTATCTTGCTTTTGATATCATAACAATTACCAAATTGATTAATGTCATGCAATAACACCACATATTAGAGTTTTGTGTGTGCTTTAAAAATTTACACATATTTGTTTTTATATATTCCCAGAGCAAATGAGGAAGTCGCATAGCAAATACATACAATTTGAAGACCTATGAAGGGAAATTCAAATCCACTACTACAATCATGTACTTTAAAAAAAAAAAAAAAAAATTCTCATTGTGGGCAATGTATGGTTTTTGGCTGCATGAGTAATTCTAGAAAATAGCTAACATTTACATGTGAAATGTTTAGGCTACTAATACTCTATGCATGTATATACCAATATGTCTCCTAAGTGCTAGTCTGTAAATAAGCAGGTATCTCACATCACGGATATTTTCATGAGGGTCAGGACTGGTGCTAGATTTAATGGGGTCCAGGGCATATGCTAGGAAGGAAGCCCCAAAGCTTGCTTGCAAGTTGACCCTCTTTCAACTTCAGGTAAGTTTGGGGACCCCAGTGACATGAGGACCCAGGACAATTGCCCTGTTTGCCCACCCTTAGCGCCAGGCCTGTTGAGGGATATGCATGGGGAGGGGAACCTGGGTAGGGCTCACACATATGTAACTTATAAAATGCTATAAGTTAAAAATGGTATAAAGGTTTATACCTAAATTCGAGGCATATATGCACCTGGTTAGGCTAGTATTCTATAATGGAAAGTAGCTGCTTAAGTTCCTTTGTTATATTTTGTGCAATCTTATATCATGTCAAATCCTCACAAATCAGAGTTCTAGGCAAGTTTCAGGCGCATCCCTCCCATACCTCCCCCTGCCTCGTGGTGGTCGGGGGGGGGGGGGGTCGGAAGCAAGGGACGCACCCCCGGGTGGCTCCGGCCCCTGCAGGATGCATTTCCTCCAGCTGCGGTATGCCACGACCGGCTCCGGGTCAGCTGGGAAGGTGGCTTGCAACCCTTAAAGTGGCGCATGTTAGAGCCCCCCTGACAGCAGCTTCACCGTTTTACCCAAGGCCGAGGGGGTCTTCTCGGAGTCGGGTTGTTTGGGAATGAAGCCCAAAGCAGGTGGTAAACTCCATCTAAGGCAAAATACAGGCCAATAGCAGACAAGTTCTGTAAGGGAAAGTTGAAAAGTTGAAAAAAAGATAATCAGTTATAGATTTTACCCGTTCCTGCGGTTTTATTGTGGTTAGCACAGTAACGAGTCACCATGTCATTCTCTAATATGCAGCATGCCGCTATAAAGAATTATACATAGAATCATACATGCTACAGAGTTACGCATGTTACACATACAATTATACATATAACGTAAGATAAGACACCTAAAACAGTCAGTAACCACTAATATTGTAATAAATGTTTGAGTCTCCTTAGGCCCCTAACAGGGACTTCTTGAAAAGCCATGCTTTCAGACTTTTGCAGAACTGTTCATATAAAGTGATTGCACAAATTTTGATTGGAAGTGAGTTCCATACTCTTGCAATTTGGTAGTTAAATGATTTGCTATGAGGCGTTTTATATTTTATGACTTTCAAAGTTGAGATTGACATGATCATGAGGTCAGAGTTATGATGATCAGCAGATCTACCTAATAGTTCAGTAAATCTGGGGAAGCTATTAGGTGCGTCACCATACAAGGGGGTGCTAAAAACTTCTCAGCCCAACCAACTTACTAAATTCTGAGTGTCATTTTGCCACTATAGCTGAAAAGAGTGTTATTTTATTTTGCAAAATGCCAATTTGCATAATTGTAGTTTTATGTTTTGACATTGTTTCAGATTAATTGTAGAATTACCAGACGTCCGGATTTCCACGGATACATCCTCCTTTTCAAAACCCGGCCCTTTTGTCTGTACCAGATTCTGTTGATGACGTTACCCACATGTGAGAATATTATGGCTGCTTGTCCCTGGAGAAGAGCCCGGATAACTTTATCAGGATAAGTTATCTGTATAAAGTTGGTGCCACCTTATCTGCAAAGACTGGTGTGTAAGTTTTCTTAGAAGTATTTTACACTCTGCAAATGCTATATTGATGTTTATTCCTTCAATTAAATGATGCTCAATTGGCTGCTGCAAGACCTAAGCTACTGTTTCCACTACATGCAAATCTTTTTCATGAATATTCATTGTGGATAGCCTGAATATCTGACTAGCTAAAGAACACCCAGGAAAGGTTTGGGAACCACTGAGGAAGGGTTTTCTCGGTAACTAGGCCAGTTATGTAAAATAAGCTCTCACTAGAATCATGTCAGGAAATGAATGTTGAGATTTTTAGGATTATTTATGGAGGAAATAGGGTACTAGGACAACGGGCAATTAGAGAATTTGATGGGCAATTAGAGAATTTGATAATTGCTGTCATTGTTTAATGAATATTTTATTATATATTGTATTCTCCTCTTTGTGTACTCTTGATTTTTTGCTTTATTTACTGTATCTGCTGAACCTGAATTATGTACCACTTGTAGCCAGGCCGGTACCTGTAGTCCAGGCCACCACGGCCTCGCTCCTTGTAAACTGCTTCGACGTGCCTCCCCAACTGAGAGAGGTCCTGCTGGATTCTATTCACTAGCTTCTCAGTGAAGCAAAACAAAACAAAAATGAGTCAATGTTTATCAAACATGAATTATCCACTTTATTTGATGGTGAGTATGTTTAGCTTGGCATAATAACTTGCTCCACAAATACACACTCTTAAAGCAAATACTTTAACTTAGGAACTCCGGCTGGAGTGGTTTCAAAAGGCAAAAGCAACCACTCAGTCCTTTCGTCAGGTAAGTAGTCAAGCATCAAAACATCAAAGAAAAAAATAAGAGTGTAAACAGTTCTTTTCACTGGCACAACAAGTCCAATTTCTCTGCACCGCCGAAACTGTTCAGGTGCACAAGCCTGTCGCTGTTCTGGCTTCTTCCCCAGCCAGATCTTCAGGAGTTGGTGAGGGGGAGGGGAAGCAAGAGAATTCACCTAACTTAATCTGTATAACAGACTTGCCAATAATGGCCCCACTATCCCAACCGGATGTATAGTGAATTCTTCCCCACTTACTTCCCTTGGGTTCCCTCACAACCCTGACACAATCAGTCAGCTTCAACTTCAGCTGACTCATTTAAACTTGAAAAAAAAAACGTTTTTTTTTTTTCCTTTTCCTTGCTGCTTAATTCAAGCAGGGCAGATACAGCCAGCACAAGTCCTGCAATGGGGTTTTCATTACAACCACCCTTTTCCTAAGCAGTGCACAACCCCCAAGCTCAACAGGGAAAATGAACAAACAATCTCTAGACCTGTCACTTAACTGACTTCCATAAGGTCTTCCTCAGAGAGACTGGAACTTTCAATACATTCCATGGGTTCCTCCCCAGTAAACTGCCCGGCCACAGTGTCAGCATCAGGTTCCTGCATTTCCCAGTCTCTTCCCTCAGGAGTACATTCAGGAGGGTTCCTTTCCTTGGCTGGCTCTGCAAGGACTGCCCTTCTTCTCCTTAGAGCAGCCTCCAAAGTAGTCAGAGGAAACTGCCCTGCCCTCTGGAGGGGAGGAGCTTTTGGCTTACTCTCCCTGCCTGCCTTTGGGAGCCTAATTATCCTCTTCAGCTGATGATCCCCAGGGAAAGAAAGGCTGTTGTGGGCTGTCCCAACTCTCCTCTTCTCCTCCCTGGAGATCAGACCTGTCTGCTACAAAGGGAAACCTGGGTTTTTCCCTAGGCTTGGTCACAATCCTATCCCCGTGATTTGCCCTCCGGATCACCGGGCCAGGTTTAACAATAGCCTGCCCTGGCGAAAGCTGCACTTTAGGGATAGGATTGTGACACACTTTGATAGCTATTGTGTTTGCAGAGTTTAAAAAAATAAATAAAAAATATGTTCTGCTGGAGTGTGCCAAGAGAAATATTGTTTCTTGGATTGGCATATAAAATATAATTTTAAATAAAGTTATGCCTGCATATCCAACATTCACTCTTGAATGCACAGAGGGGCTGAAAATCAGATTCAGATACAATATCTTTATTTAAAAAAATAAAATCTTTATATAGTTATACGCATCTGTGTTTTGATTTTTGTTTTGGTGAATGTACATTAGTATTATATCTACCTGATATGAAATCATGGGGAGGGCAAAGAGGATGTAACCTACAGGCAGTTTATATTCTGCTTATTTGAGATCATGTAGGCCTCATTTTTGAAAAGTGACTCAGTGAGGCATCAGAAAAAAGATTCAGTATGGTCTTGAAAACACACATGCCAACACTCTTCCAATATGTCCTATGATGGTCCATTGAAAGATATCACAACCTAGCATAAATCCAATTCTTTTCAGGGCGATTGGGGCTGCTAGAACTCTGGCACCACTTATTACTAGTCAAAATACATTTTTGTTACTGTCAGAGTTAATCGTACCAGTACAGATGAAGAATATTGACCTACATTCCTTTTCCTTCACAAAATATCAGTAATGGTCACAAGTAATGAATATGACATACTCGCTTTTCCTGTCTGTTGAAAGATATGAAGTAAGTTCCATACTTTTGCAATTTGGTAGTTAAATGATTTGCTATGCGGCGTCTTATATTTTATGTCTAGATTTCCTCAGTGCTCAATAGCTCAAATTAGCAAAAATCACACTTTGGCTAATAATCTGAGCCAGCACAACAAAAGAGACATGAAGGAACAAATGGCTCTGAAGCTGTCCTCAGTAATGTGTGTGACATCTAAAGCTTTCCTGTAGAGATGAAAAATAGGAAAAGAAAATGTAATAAGCTGATGTTAGATTAACTACTGGTGCTGTTTATAGTGGTAGAACTCTAAGGGCTCTTTTACGAAGCTGCGTTAGCGGTTTAACATGTGTAATAGCGCTAGCCACTACCACCTCCTCTTGTGCAAGCGGGAGTTTTTCGGTTAGCGCAGGGGTTAGCACATGATGAAAAGTCCCATGTGATAAAGCCACTAACGCGGCTTCGTAAAAAGAGCCCTAAATAATGTGGAACAGAAGGAATTCATAATATGCAACAATGAAAACAGAATAATTTTTTGTGACTTAAGCTCTGCTGTTATGGCTATCAGAGGTGTAGCAAGCCTGGTAAAATAGTGGACACAGAGAAGAAATCTCAAAAGGACAGGAGACCCTAGAAAGAATTAAGCTTGGAAAAGAGACGGCTGAGGGGAGATATGATTGAAGTCTACAAAATCCTGAGTGGATGGAGCAGAACGGGTACAAGTGGATCGATTTTTCACTCCGTCAAAAATTACAAAGACTAGGGGACACTCAATGAAGTTACAGGGAAATACTTTTAAAACCAATAGGAGGAAGTATTTTTTTCACTCAGAGAATAGTTAAGCTCTGGAATGCATTGCCAGAGGATGTGGTAAGAGTGGATAGCGTAGCTGGTTTTAAGAAAAGTTTGGACAAGTTCCTGGAGGAAAAGTCCATAGTCTGTTATTGAGAAAGACACGGGGGAAGCCACTGCTTGCCCTGTATTGGTAGCATGGAATATTGCTACACCTTGGGTTTTGCCCAGGTACTAGTGACCTGGATTGGCCACCGTGAGAATGGGTTACTGGGCTTGATGGACCACTGGTCTGACCCAGTAAGGCTATTCTTATGTTCTTATGAGAGACACTAGGACCAAAGCAATGCTCAGACAACAAAGATGGGGAAATTTATTTTTTTCTAAATTTTTTACACAGTAGAATAGGTAACATAGTAGATGACGGCAGATAAAAACCTGCATAGTCCATCCAATCTGCCCAACCTGATTCAATCTAAAAATTTGTTGGGTTTTTTTTTTTCAATGCATGCTCAGATAGATGCTGTAGTGCTTAAATGCCACTTCACGTTATGGAAATTGCGAACAATTAGATCTTATTTTCAATTTACTGCTTTTAGATTACTGGCTCAATCATTACTACTGAGTCTTCTCAATTATTGTAATACTAGTCTTATAGCCCGTTACATTAACGGGTGCTAGAATATTTGTGTATGTGTCTGTCTTTATTTCTTTTTCTCTCTCCTTAGCCACTTTCTGTATTTCTGTCTTTCTTTTTTTTTTTTTCCTTGGCTGTCCACCACCACCCCTTGCCTGCTCCCCCTGTCCATTCTCCTTTCCTTTTACCTCCCCTGTGTCCTCCACCACCCCATCACTGCTCACCTTATCCAGCAGCAGCCCCTCCCTTTGTTTTACCTCCCCCCTGTCCATCATCACCTCCTTCCTGCTCCCCTTGTCCAGCAGTAGGCCTTACTTCATTTTTCTGCCCCCCCCCCCCGTCCATCAGCACCTCTTCCCCTGTCCATCAACCCTTTTTCCTGCTCCACTTGTCCAGCAGTACGCCTCCCTTCCTTTTTCTGCCCCCCCCTGTCCATCACCACCTCTTCCCCTGTCCATCAACCCCTTTTTCCTGCTCCCCCTGTCCAGCAGTATGCCTCCCTTCCTTTTTCTGCCCCTCCATTTCCCTGTGCTGCAACATTTCCCTCCCACCCCACTTCCCTGTGCAGCATTTTCCTCCCCCTCCCCCTGTATTCCTGCATACCTTCCTCCTTACCTCCATGCCCTACCATTCTCCCCCTCTGCTCCCTTTCCTCCTTAAACTTCATTGGGCAGCAGCAGCAGCATTTACAATTAATTGCTGTTACCGGCTTCAGGTCTTCCACTCTGGCGGGTCCTGTCTTCATGAAAACATGAAGTAGGCAGGACCTGCCAGAGAGGAAGGTCTGAAGTCGGCAACAGCAGCAAATTTTAAACGCTGCTGCTGCCCGAAGAGGAGAAGCGGCGGGGTCGGAAGAGGCGGAGCTGCGGCTCCCCGAGCTACAATTTCTGCCGTTGGCTCCTTCGGTCCCAGCTGTCTCTCTAAAGACGCAGCGGCGGCTCCTCTCAAGATCCCCGACTGCATCGGACTTCCGACGCAGGTGGGGATCGCGTCCCGTTTCCTCCTTCCTTTCTTCCGATGGCAAGAGCCGCCGCGGCCGACAGGCTCCGCGCGCGCCGCGTATATGCGCACTCCGACCTGCGGGTCCCTACAGCTCACGGAAAATGGGCTCACGCAGATGGGAGTGTGCATGCGCGGCTTAGGGTTTTATTATATTAGATTATCTATCTGACAGTCACCAAGAAAGAATTAGCAAGATTTACAATAATACAGAATACAGCGGTCAAAATGATTTATGGCCTAAGAAAATTTGATCATGTTACACCCTTTTATTGCGAATTGCATTGACTGCCAATGGAGGCCCGGGCATTATTTAAACTAGGCTGTTTCTGTTAAAAGGCTGTTTATGGTACAGCTCCTTCTTACTTAGTCAATAGATTTTCTTTAGCATCAAACAGACTGAAGAGGCCTGGGTTGGCGCATACTACACAGAAGCGTTAGCAGGGCATGACAGAGACCTGCTTAGTTCTGATCAGAGGGACTTATATACATGCAAACACATTTAAAACTTTTAAAAAATCAGGATAATAAACAAAAGACCAGGAAACCGATATATAGCATAGGAACAGGGGAATTCACTATTTGTGTGAGGTGTTAGGTGGGGCAGAATCATAGAGGAAATTAGGTAATGCGTAACATACATACATAGAGATATTAAGAACTCCATTTTGAGATAGTGACTCCATTTTGTGTTAGTGATTTTCTCTCTGCTTTTCTTTGTTCAGCTTCCCTCATGGTCAAATTGATACCAGATGGGCTTGGGTTGGATAGCTTGATTTTACATTCCAATACTGGACATTTAAGAAAAGCTTTCTTGCATTAAATATGAATGAAATATATTGTGTGGATCTGTGGATGCAAGAAACTCTAAGGAGAAATCTTGAGGCAACATTTGGAAATAGTTAAGTTAGAATCAGAGACGCTGTACTAGTCTCCAGTATAGGAAGGCTTCTGTGTGTATGTCTGCAAAATTTGAAACTGTCAGTTTTTGCAAAGCTTAGAGCAGGAGGGGGAATATCCCTCCTCCTTTCTAGTGCTGATAGAGGCAAGAACTTTTCAGCAGTGTTAGATTTAAAGTTTTGGCTATGTTATAAAATGGTTATGTATATTTAGAAATGAATGTAAACAAAAATATGATTTCTGAAACTTTTATTCATGTTAAAAG
The DNA here is from genome assembly GCF_902459505.1 of Geotrypetes seraphini. Lineage (NCBI taxonomy): Eukaryota > Metazoa > Chordata > Amphibia > Gymnophiona > Dermophiidae > Geotrypetes > Geotrypetes seraphini. Next base: position 150,283,888 of record NC_047085.1, on the reverse strand, counting down.
GAAGTTCTTTGTCCAAATTTAAGGACAGCCTCTGTTAATTGATTGGCTGACAAGTAATGATGCCAAGCAGGACAAAGGTACATATTGGGGAACAACGAATTATCGAGTTGAGATCTTTGTCAGAATGCCAGCGTTTGGCATCTGTAAAGATATCCCGGTGACGCAAAACTAACCTTTTGATAATTCATTATGGCAATTAATAAAACGGAATACCTATTTTAATAAAATTTGCGTCATGTGTCATTTTCTATGTACTTTTTGCACACCTAGAGCGAAAGCTAGCAGCTTAATTGGCAACTGCTGCTTAAAAAGTGCGCTTGTGTTTACCCTGCTCAAGACATAGTAGAAGAACTCATCCTTTGTTTAATTTTCCATCTGTCCAGGGTTGCAGGAGTAAGAAATTTCTAAATCATACTTTGGCATCTCAGGCAGCTCTTCATGACAATGAATTCCGAATACTGATGCGTACTACTCATTCCTATGGCCATTTTAGAAAACAATTGAAGACCTATCTTTTTCAAAATATTTGACTGTTTAATGAATCATCTTATTTCATGTAACATATTTACTTTTATAACTTTTTGTAAACCACGTTGAACTTCTGGTTACGCGGTCAATAAGCACAATGTTATGTTATATTTCTTAGCTATTTCTGGGCAAGAATCCAAAGCTCTGTTCTTAGGCTCCAACTACTGAAGTCTCCGTCAAAGCTCACTCCAGTCCATCTACACCAGGGGTCTCCAAAGTCCCTCCTCGAGGGCCAAATCCAGTCAGGTTTTTGGGATTTCCCCAATGAATATGCATTGAAAGCAGTACATGCACATAGATCTCATGCATATTCATTGGGGAAATCCCGAAACCTGATTGGATTCGGCCCTCGAGGAGGGACTTTGGAGACCCCTGATCTACACCATCCCAGCCATTGAAGCCCTCCCCAGCCCATTCTCCATCAAACAGCCATATATAGACACAGACCATGGAAGTCTGCCCAGTACTTGCCTTAATTCTTCAATATTTACTATTATTTTCTGATCCTCTGTGTTCATCCCACGTTTTTTGAACTCTTGTCACTGTTTTCATCTCCACCATCTCTCTCGAACGTGCATTCCAGGCATCCACCACCCTCTCCGTAAAGAAGAATTTCCTTACATTGCTCTTGAGTCTACCACCCCTCAACCTCAAATTTTGTCCTCTGGTTTTACCATTTTCCTTTCTCTGGAAAAGATTTTGTTCTACGTTAATACCTTTCAAGTATTTGAACATCTAAATCATATTTCCCCTGTTCCTCCTTTCCTCTAAGGTATACATATTCAGGGCTTCCAGTCTCTCCTTCATATGTCTTTTGGCACAAACCTCCTATCATTTTCATCGCCTTCCTCTGGACCGCTTCAAGTCTTTTTGTGTCCATTGCCAAATACGATCTCCAAAACTGAACACAATACTCCAAGTGGGGCCTCACCAATGACCTGTACAGGGGCATCAACACCTTCATTCTTCTACTGGTTACGCCTCTCTGTATATAGCCTAGCATTCTTCTGGCAGCAGCCACTCCCTTGTCACACTGTTTTTTTGCCTTTATATCAGCCTCTCACCTCCCAGCATATATGGCTCCTTCCGATTATTAATCGTAATAGGAAATGTGTATCCCCCCTCAGTTCCCACCAGCTTGGAAGTGATGTTGTGAGGGATTAAGGGATTTTCCCTCACTAGCGCTATAGTTGTGCCACTGGGCAGCAGGGGGCACTAGAAGAATGTGGGAAAACTACCACTCCCAAAATGAACTGAGTTTTTGCAACTCAGTGCTGAGAGACATTGAAGAATGCAACCCTGCTACCCTGCTGAGTCAGAGGTGTGGAGAGAGAGAGAGAGACTTCTCTAGTCATAGACTGAAGTAGAGCTCTGGGAAGGAGTAGAGTGGTGTGCAGTGGTATAATAAGGGGAGAGAAGCAGTCTGCCATGGGTATCATTTTGGTGGGGTCGCCAGCACCTACCCTTCTTTCTACCTCCTGCTCCTTCCCTGTCCCCCCCCCCCCCCATTACTGCACATGCCCCTTCCCTTCCCTCATATCTCTTTAATGTTCGCACCAGTGTTGACTCTTCCTCTGATGTTACTTTCTGTGCCTAGGAAGTGACATCAGAGGAAGAGCCGATGCTGGCATGAGCAGCAGGTTGGATTTTTAAGCTCATTCCGCAAATGTTAAAGGGTGAAGGGGTGTGCACGCATGGCAGGAGGGGCGAGGAAGGAGCAGATTAGGGCTGGTGAGGAGCACCACTGCCCCAGGCACCTCTCACCCTCGCTACACCACTGGTGGTGTGTGATTCCCAGGTGTGATAACTGAGATCTGCAGCAAATTTTCTAGCAGTCTCCGACAATGCCATGCAAATGGGATCTTGAATACTGAAACAAGCACTCCGATGGATTCTTAAACATCATCAAGTCATTCCCCCAAGAACAGTGTTGGTTTTTGGCAACAAAAACTCAGAGACTAGTCCGGGGATGCTGGAACAGTGCCAGCACTATTAAAAGTGCATCTTGTGCCATATGTTTTGACTGTGGCTAATGAAAATAATAATTACATAATTCTCATAAATTAGTCTTTTTTTGTGGGAGTGGTAAAAGCATGCTTGTTGAGCGCATGTAGTATAGCCCTCATTGGCTGCAGGAGAGATGCCCACTCTCTCCCGCTGCCAAGCCATCCCCCCTCCTTGCCTCCGATGACCTCCTGCCCTCTCTCCCTTAATTTACTTAGATGGCTGGCCAGAGGGATGCCTACTCCCTCCGGTCAGCAGGCCTGCCTCTTCAAAATGGTGGGCCTTCCCCTCCCCAGTGCATCCTGGGATGCATCAGGAAGAGGCCTAAGGCTTTTATTAGATGGGGCCTTAGGCATCTGGGCCAATCAGTGCCTTAGGTTCCTTGTTGATGCATCTAGGGAGGGGACTAAGGCTCTGATTGGCCCAGATGCATAGGAGGGGCTTAAACAACCTTGGCCAATCAGAGCCCCAGGCCCCTCCCCAGTGCATCCCAGGGTGCACCAGGGAGGGGGCCCACCATTTTGAACAGTTGGGCCTGCTAGTAGGAGGGCATAGGCATTCCTCCAGCCAGCCATCTAAATAAAGTAAGAGGGAGAGGGCAGGGGTCATTGGAGGCCTGGGGGGGGGGTGCTTGGTGGCGGGAGAGAGTGGCATCTTTGACAGACAGATTTTCAGCATGGATTTTTCAAAATTTTGCAATATGCCTTAAGCTTAACAAGGCTTTCTTCTCAAAGCCACTTCTTCAATTCCCTCTTTTGTTCTATCTCTATGAATAACACTGTCATCACTCCCTCAGCCCATAATCTCAGACTCTTCTTTGATGCTTTTCTCTCCTCCTCCACACACATCTAAAACACTGCTGAATAATGTCATTTCTTTCTCTTGACCATGGCTAAAATCTAACGCTTCCTATCAAACACATACCCCTTATGATCTCCTACTTAGACTTTTAGAATCTGTTCCTATGAGTCTCCTTGTTTTCCAGTACTAGATATTAAAAAAAAAAAAATCAGGTGTGTATCTTACTTTCCTTCAGCATTTGTAGGATTACGAGGGGATGCTGAAATGTTCTCAGCCTAACCAATCAATTTCCTAAAGTCTGAACGTTATTTTGCCACTGTTGATGAAAAGAATATTTTGTTAAGTAGCAATTTGCAGAAACAAAATTCTATGTTTTGACATATTCTTGGTTGGGCTGAGAACTTTTCAGCACCCCCTCATATGTAACTTTCTTTTTAGGCTATTTCATTGAATCCCCATCTGCTTCTACACACAGTTCAAATTTCTCTTACTCACTTAAAAGTCCATTCACTCTACAGCTTCTTATTACTTATTTCTCTCCCTATATCCTTCCTCATTAACTCTGTTCATCCGGCAAGTTGCTCTTATTTGTATTTTTCTCCTTCACTGCCAACTCCTGACTGTTCTTTCCACCTTTCTGCATCATGTGAGTTGGTGCGTTGTATTTTTCCAATTAAATAAAAAAGTCAGCTCTTTGCAGTTTCTTTTAAATCTTATCCATTTCTCTACAGTAAATAGTTAAAGGCCCATTTTAGATATATCTTATGGAGGGGCGCATAAAGTTTAATATTAAAATATTTATAATCAACACATATACCTGTGAACTCTGCTCTTGCCTCCACTATGCCTACCAGCAAAATATACAATTTCTTGACATGATACACAGTGGCATAGTAAGGGGGGGTTGACCTGGGTGCCATCTTAGTGGGGGCACCAGTGTCTCTCCTCCTCTCCGCCCCGCCTGCTCCTTCCCATTCCTCTCCCACCACGCACCTTCAATTCCCCGCCACCATACATCTATCGCTTGCCGGCATGAACAGCAGCTCCAACTTCCTGCTTGTGCTGACCTTGGCGCTCCCCTCTGACATTCCTTCCGGGCCCCGTGACTAAGAAGTGACATTAGACAGAGAGCCAACGTTGGCGTGGGCAGCATGTTACAGATGCTATTCGCACTAGGGAGCTATACAGCCATCACAGCCTCTAGACCCAGAGCTTATTTCCCATAGTTTGAGCATTAGTATACACAGCTTTCTAGATGTTACCTTTTTAAATCCATTTCTGTAGAGGATTTGATATTTTCCTTATCCGAGAGCTTTTACCTCCAAGTGGAAGCTGCTGTGTTTGAACTGTTCATTTTATGCATGTGCTTGTTTTGAAAAGGTGTCTTCAACATGCTGACAAATGCTTACATATTCCTATAGATATTATAGAAAAGGCTCCATTACAGTTGAGCACATTCAAGTCTGTAATCTCTACATTCTATGTGAAATGAGCCATTAAGCTTATCAGGAAGGTCAGAAAAACCATTGCCCCTGTCTTTTCCACTTCCTTGTATATCTTGATAGATAATTCAGGAACGTAAGGGCTTTCGATGTTAAATAAATATGCTATCTTGAAACTAATAAGAAAAGACAATAAAAATTTAGGGTTCTTAACATAGTATTCTAATCTAAACCATAATACTTCTTTGTCATCTTCTGATTACTCATCCCTCTCTTCCTCTGTTTCCCTCTTCTCCTCTGTTTCCCTCTCTTTCACCTTATCTTTCCCCATTCTGACTATAGTTGAAATGATTTCATGATTCCCTTATATATTATAATAATGCCATCTTTTGTTCATTCTATTCTGACCTGGAGTTTTTTGCTTCTGAAAGCTAGTCAAAAAAAATGTATTTTAAGTTCAATAAAATTGTATCACTTTTTTGTTATTCTTTTCTTTTAGTTTATTAGCCTTTAGAGTGAAATTTTTTTAACTTTATTTAGTTTTTAATGCCAACAAAAAGTGCAATACAATTTACATACAAATTTGGAGGGGCATAATCGAAAGGGACGTCTAAATCCGTTTACGTCCATATCACAAGTCGTCCAAAGTTAAAAAGAGCCTAAGACACATTTTCGAAAGATACGTCCAACATTTTTTTTACTTTCAAAATCGTCTAACTATACGTCCTGCCAATCTGATCATCCAAGTCACTAAATTGTCCATCTTTATAACACATTTTCGTCCAACTTTTCGTCCAAGTCCAAAACGCCTAGAACAAGCCCTGTTGGACGTGGGAGGGGTCTGCAAAGTAATGGACTGCACACCCAGACATGCCACCTAAATAGTGGAGTACCTTATAGGGCACTGCTGTAAACTTCACTAAAAGGGTGCCATGGCTTCTCCTCACTACAGCTCCCTTATAGGTGGCGGTAAGCCCCCCAAACCACCTCCAGAATCCCCTAGACCCACTTATCTATACACACTTATCTACCCCAATAGCCTGTATGGGCAGGAGCCACTTATATGCCAGTAAAAAAGGGGTTTGGGGGTGTATAGGGCAGTGCACATGTTTCAGTATCAATGCAGTGATTACAGGGACTTATGGGCATGGGTCCTTCTCTCTATGGGTCCCTAACCTACCCCCAAGATGACTTCAGCTGCCTCTAGGCTGGACGACTAGGCTTTCCTATGCCAGGCGGCCAGGTGATGATAGTCTGGAGGCTGAAATTTAAAGTTGTGAATAATATTTTATGGGGGATGGGGTGGGGGGGTCGGTGATCACTGGGGTAGTGTGTGGAGGTCAGTTTTATGTGTTTGCAGTGCTTATCTGGTGACTTTAGGTGGGTTTTTTGTGACTTAGACTATGTTTTTCATGGTCTAAGTCACAACGTCCAAATTCTCTCGATCCTTGCCTGTATAACTTTCGGTTATACATGCTGTATGACTAAGTCTAAGCCGGCCCACGTCCCGCCCAGCTCCCGCCCTTGACACGCCTCCCGAAACGCCACGTTGAGCAGCACTATGAAGGCCTAGGTCATTTTTAAATACGTCCAAAACCCGGTTTTATTATCGGCGCTTGGACATTTTTGAGAAATATTTGTCTAAGTGCCGACTTAGGCCGGTTTTTGGACGTTTTTCTCTTTCGATTATGAGCCCCATAATAATCAAATAAGCACTTATAAACAATCAGAATCTGTACAAAAATTAAAATTCCATCCCCCATCCAACATTACCATCAGGAATAATACCAAAACAAAAGATATACCCCCCTCCAGCTTCCCCCCCCCGACATCCTTTAGAGTGAATTAACATGGCAAGCACACTACTTTACTCATATCTTAGGACATATGCTCATACAGCACTAGACAGAGAACTGTAAAAAATTTCAAAAGTTCCATAAAATTTGCTTTATAAGCACCGGCAGCTGATCCTGATGACATCACAAGATGGACAGGTCAGATCAAGTTCAGATCACCACCTTGGACAGATGGGTCTCTGGCAAGCTTCTCCTTTTAAGGTCTTTTCTCAGCTATTTGTATCATATTTTGATCTTTATAGGCACTAGTGGGTACACCCTGATGACATCACCAGGTTGGAAGGTGTCGCAACCCGCGGGCTCCTGAAACTCGCAGCAAGCCTGGGCCACAGCGACTGATTCTATTCCCAGCGCGTTTCCTCCCACTAGGGAATCCTTCAGGCACCCTAGGCAACAGCCTAGGGTAAAACAGCAAGTGAAATGTCCACAGTGCAAGCAAGCAAGGAATACACACACACTTAAAGAGGTTCAAAAATAAAGTTAGACTTTTATTCCTGACCCAGAGTCAGGTTGCTCTGAGGTTCTCAAGTAGGTTGTGATATTTTCCAAATACATTAATGCAAAAGCCAAAACATATAATGCTGGGCCAACCTGGCCACATTGGTCTCACAACTGTCAGAATGAGCCTTATTTCCAAAATCAGAAAAGAAAAAAAAACACAAAATCCAAGACTATGGCTGGGCTTCAATTTCTACAGCTCAGTCCTCTTCACCAGCCTAAATGGGACAAAGTAAGTTCAGCAATGAGGAAACATACACATAGGTCTTGCCGTATGGCAATGAACTTCTCATAAGTAAGAGATAAACTGTTCAAGCTGAAGCACTCTGACACTGGCTGACTGCAGTCAAGGAATCTATCAAAACAGAGCTCCTCCGTGGCTGACATTCCCTGCAGTAGCTTATCACCAGTAATAAGTCTCCAGCTGTGTGAAGAGGAGCGTAAGCCAAAAGCTCCATAGTGAATTGCTCAAGCAGTTTTAAAGCAAAAACACAGCAACAGAATTTTCACAGCATAGCTCTAAAAAAAAAAAATGAGACATTTCTGTTGCACAGCAAAAATAACACAGTCCCAGGCTTTCACCAAAACAACAGGTAAGAAAAAAAATATCAAACACTCCCCACCTTTTCAGCTTGTGTCCATGACTTCTAGCCTCTCACTAGGCTCACTGGAAAAACCAATATCCATCGGTTCACAGCTTCCAAACTGCTTCTCAATGATGGGTTCAGAGTCTTCTGAAAGGTCCACCATCTCACACTCTTCCCCTGGATCTTCAGCATTCAGTGAGGGAAGTCATGCTGCCTTTCTGGGAAATGCTCCCAGCTCCTCTGCTCCTCCCCCTTTGGTCTCAGCTGCCCTGTTTTAACAGGCTCCAATTCGCCCCTCCCTGCTCTGAAGAGGGGGAAGGGAGAAAGCTCCCTCTGCAGCTGTGTCTGCTTAACTGACAGCTTCCTGCCAGTTCTCTGGCCTCCTGGGAGATGTAGTTCCCTGGCTCTTGAGTTCTTATGTGAGCTAACAGCAGGTTTGCTCGAATAACCTGTAACTGGCCTGGACTCTCCCTGGCAGTCCCTGTCTGGCTCATCAATGTCAGTACAAGGGAAGTCAGTGCTTTCATAATCGGCAGGGCCAACCTGGTCAGCTCTCCTGCATAGGGGTTTACTGCTCTTCCTATCTAACCCTGAGACAAAGCTAGCAGGAGATCTAGATTTGTCACAAAGGTCAGCACAAGTCTAAGTCATCATTTCTAGTTTATTAAATCAAACAAGTCTAAGTCATTCAGTTATTATTTTCATGCAGTTAGCAACCATGAAAGTCACCCAGCAAGCCTCTCCGTAAAGACTGATGGCTGTTCCTTCCTCCTAATCTGAACCTCATTTCTTGACAGATGATGTTATAATCAACCTTGATAAAAGACTTGTATACAACAGCCATCTGGGATGTAACCTGATAGCCCTGATGGGCCAAATTCTGTAATAAAGATAGGCCTAAAGTTAGGCACCTATCACATGTCAATCACACTTAGGCATCCATTACAGAATTGCACTTAATGGCGCCTAACTTAAAATTTAGGTGCCTGTAATATAGACCAGGGTTTTAAAGATCTATATTATAGGCACCTAAGACCTTTAAAGAATCGTGCCTATAGATGCCTAAGTCTTTCTCCACCCCTAAACACACCTACTTTAGCACCTATCTTTTGTAGAATTGTACCTAAGAAAGGTGCCTGTGTTTAGGTGCCTCTCCTAAACCCAGAAGAGAATGTTGTGGAGCCATGAAACTTACAAGTTATTTCATACTTTCTTTGACACTTTTCATATCAATGATATGAAATGACACGAAAAGTGTCAAGGAAAGTGTGGAATAACTTGTAAGTTTCAAGGCTCCACAGCATTCTCTTATTAGTTGGGCTGAGAACTTTTCTGTGGTCCCTCGTATTGTGATGTCATAATGCCTCATTCCACCAATGTCTAAGAGCCAACCTCATCGGTGATGTCACAATGGCTTGGTTTCCCTATACTTGTTCCCATTTATTAGATGCATTTGCTTCATTGAAATGAAAAGTGTCAAGGAAAGTGTGGAATAACTTGTAAGTTTCATGGCTCCACAGCATTCTCTTCTTGCTTGGGCTGAGAACTTTTCAGTGGCCCCCTCATATTCCTATGGGCGTCTTTGCATTTAGCACATGCTAAATTGGTTAGTGCACCTTGATGATTTCCCCCCTTTCATGTTATTTAGTCAAATACTTTGTGATTTTGATTTCTGTTGATTCATTTTTTTTTCAGTTTTCTACAAAAGTGTATTAACCACATTTTAAACAGTATGGTTTGGTAAGGTTCTTTTTAATGCTCTTTATCTTTGCTAATCTTTTCATGATTGACAAGAGTGGGAACAGAATGTCATCCATTTAAACAGATGTCTACCTTTCGTTTAGACAGTTCCTTCCAAATTAATATGTGACATTGTTAGCCAGGAAAAGTAACAGAAAAATGAATATATTTTGCTGTTGATTATTTTAAAATTCCATTAAGGGAATAATTTTAAAGACAAATGCAGGTAATTCTGAAGTATCTATCCCAAAGATATACTAAATTTCAAAGATGAAATAAGAGCATACTTTCCTTTTGAAAATTGCCTAGGGGATAGTGACAGCCAATATGTGTGTCTATTTTTTATTCTGGTCTATTTTTTCTGGGTTTTTTTTGTTGGTAAAAACGAGATGCAAAACTGCACATTTAATTGCTGTCTCCAACCATCTTTACCCCAGGTCTGTGCCCTAAGACCCCCAACCAAACCCCCCTTGAACCCCTTCCCAATTGGCCATCCATTAGTAGCACCACCTCTTAATTTGTGACCCATATAAAAATTCCTTAATTGTAAGCCCCCCCCCCCCAATTAAGACCTGTCCTCCCCCTATTTTAAGAAGTCCCAATCAGAAGACTCCACACCCAGCAATCCCATCCCACTGGAAGTTCCCTCTGAAGTACATTCCCCTCATAGAAACTCCCCCCCCCCAAAAAAAAATAAAAAATAAAAAAATAATTATAAGACATAAGAGTTGCCATACTGGGACAGACCAAAGCTCCATCAAGCCCGGTATCCTGTTTCCAACAGTGGCAAACCCAGATCAAAAGTACCTGGAAAGATCCCAAGGAGTATAACAGATTTTATGCTGCTTATCCTAGGAATAAGCAGTGGATTTCCCCAAGCCATCTCAATAAAAGCCTATGACTTCTCTTTTAGGAAATTATTCAAACCATTTTTAAACCCTTCTAAGTTAACTGATTTCACCACATTCTCCAGCAATGAATCCCAGAGTTTAATTACACATTGTATGAATACATATTTTCTTCACTTTGTTTTACTGTATATCTACTACTTAGTAGTATCATCACATGCCCCCTAGTCCTAGAATTTTTGGAAAGAGTAAACAATCAATTCACATCTACTTGTTACTCCATTCCACTCAGCATTTTATAGACCTCCCCCCTGAGCCATTTCTGTGCCAGGCTGAAAAGCCTTAGTTGTTTTAGCCTTTCTTCATAGGGAAGTCATCCCATCCCTTTTATCATTTTAGTCGCCCTTCTCTGTACCTTTTCTGCTATATTCTTTTTTTAGATTCGGCGACCAGTTCTGGTGACAGCACCGGGTGAGAGCAGGGATAGTTGGAGATCGCTCCTGCCTGCACCCTATTAGACACCAGGAAATCATGCAGGTAGGACTGAAGAGCCTTATGGGTGTGCGGAGATCCTTTTGTAGGGGGGCTAACATTTTGAGATATTCCAGGTGGGGGGTACACTTCAGAAGGAGTTTTCAGGAAGGGAGGGAACTTCTGGTTCGGGAGCTTCAGATTTAAGGGTGCTTCTGCTATGGAGGACCTTAACATGCAGTGAGTTTGCATTGTATGGGAGGTCCACCAAGAAGAAGTGCTATGTATGGGGGGCAGTCGGGAAGGGGCTTTTTGGAAGAGGGGTTTGGTGTACCTTGATTGACCTGTGGCCAACCTCTTTAAGATGTGTCCAGCAGCATCGGGCAGAAGCTTTGCAGCCTTATGGTCCCTGAATGGTAAAATAATCCCAGCCTTTAGACATAACATGGCTTGTTGCATGCACACATTGTTTACTGTAAGCCAGGTTGTTGGATTTACAGCATTGTGTATGTCTACTACCGGGGTCTCCAAAGTCCCTCCTCGAGGGCCGAATCCAATCAGGTTTTCGGGATTTTCCCAATGCATATTCATTGGGGAAATCCTGAAAACCCGACAGGATTCGGCCCTCGAGGAGGGACTTTGGAGACCCCTGGTCTAGTAGTACTATAGAAATAAGTAGTAGTAACGAGCTGGTTATATGCATCGCATGTTTGCATCTCATCACTATGCACTTTGGGATAACCTACTGTAAATAGCTCAGTATTAGAGTACTGAAACCCATCTTAGAGCCATTTAGCACATTTTAGAGGCAATCAACATAGATTAATTCCCTAATGCAGCTTGATAACTACCCCCCCCAAAAAAAAAAAAAAAATTGCAGAATAGCATTTTCAAAATTCTGCACTGGAGATCTTAATATCAGTGGTAATACAAGTTTTTTTAAAAAATGGGAGATTTTCTAGACAGCATGCAATCAAATGTCTGTGGTTCCTCAAATGATAGTGTTCTAGATAACAACCTGCAAACATGCACTGGCCCTATCTGACCTTTACTTGTACTGCTCTTAAAGCTTAGATCTCTGGGTTGAGGTTTTGGTACCCTAGCTGTGTTATTGCCTAGGGTTACCATTTGTCCTGGACAACCTGGACATGTCCTCTTTTTAGAGGTGCCTGGACAGACATTCCCAAACACAGCCGTTTGCCTAGATTTTGGAAAGCCCCAATAAGTTCTGGCTGCATCTGAAGGGCCTCTGAGCATGCACAGATGATGTCACACACAGCCACGCATGCTCCAGGCCCTCTAGATGCAGCTGGAGCTTGTCAGGGAAGAAGAGAGGAGGCTTTGTGGGTGTGGGGCTGGGGGCAGAATGGGACAGAGCTTGGGGTAGAACTGAGCGGGGCTGAGGCAGAACAGGGCGGGGCTATGTGTCATGGGTTTTGCGGCCCAAAATGTGGCAACCCTATTATTGCCTCACTTCTACTTAGTGCTCCAGGTGGGCACATTGCCACTGCTTTTCAGCTCTGTGGAGATTGCTTTTTTGTCATGTACACATTAGAAATGGTAGCCTGTATGCCAGAAGAGCACTTAACATCTTTAGTGCATGCATTAAAATATATACTTAATAGTGTATGTTATGGAATTTAAAATTTATTATTATTTCTTTGTCCACTGAAATAGGTCTCTTTTCCTTCAATTGCTATGGACATAGTATTTGAAAGTATCTTTTTTTAAGGTCGAAGACAGAATTACAGTCATCCTATATTGACAATCACAGCCTTGAATTTTGTGAATACCTATGTCTGGTTGCCAGAGAAACTAATAGCCTCTACCTGTTTGAAATTGGAAAACACAGCAATTTTCAGGCATCCAAAGGACCATATGGTCCCTTGCTATATGTCTGTCGGGGATGAGAGAGAAACCTAATTCTTTAGTTTTGCTTGAGAGGCTCTGTTTGGCACTGAGTCATGGGTATATTTTTCTCAAAACCAAGCCTGTATTATTCATCTCTGTTAACCTATGAGAGGCAGAGTGTCAGTGCTGGAATTTTAAGGGTTTCCACTCATTTTAGTTTTAGAAACATAGAAACATAGAAAAAGTGGCAGAAAAGGGCTATAGCCCACCAAGTCTGCCCATTCCAAGTATCCCCCCCCTGAATTTACTCCTTTAAAGATCCCACGTGAGTATCCCATTTTTTCTTAAAATCCGTTACGCTGCTGGCCTTTATCACCTGGGGTGGGAGTCTGTTCCAATGATCCACCACTCTTTCGGTGAAGAAGTACTTCCTGGGATCGCCATGAAACTTCCCTCCCCTGATTTTCAGCGGATACTCTCTGGTGGTTGAGGGTCCCATGAGCCAGAAGATATCATCTTCTGACTCGATGCGTCCCGTGATGTACTTATACGTTTCAATCATATCTCCCCGTTCTCTTCTTTCCTCAAGTGAGTACAGCCGCAACTTCTTTAGTCTTTCTTCATACGTGAGATCCTTGAGCCCCATGACCATCCTGGTGGCCGTTCGCTGAACCGACTCGATCCTCAGCACGTCCTTTCGGTAGTGTGGGCTCCAAAACTGAACACAGTACTCCAAGTGAGGCCTCACCGTGGCTCTGTACAACGGCATCATAACCTCAGGTCTCCTGCTGACGAAACCTCTACGGATACACCCCATCATTTGTCTTGCCCTGGAGGAAGCCTTCTCCACTTGATTGGCAACCTTCATATCCTCGCTAATGATTACTCCTAGATCGCGTTCCACCGTAGTTCTAACCAAGGTCTCACCATTTAGTACATAAGTTCTCCGTGGGTTTCTCCTGCCCAAGTGCATTATCTTGCATTTTTTAGCATTGAAGCCTAGCTGCCAAGTTTTTGACCATTGTTCCAGCAGCAGTAGGTCGTGTGTCATATTATCAGGTGAGAAGCCACTGCCTACTATGTTACAAAGTTTGGCATCGTCGGCGAACAGTGATACCCTTCCTCTAAGTCCTTTCGTCATATCTCTTATGAATAAATTGAATAGAATCGGACCCAGGACCGATCCCTGCGGCACTCCACTGATCACGTCCGATGCTTTGGATGGGGTACCGTTTACCACCACCTTCTGAAGTCTACCGCTCAGCCAATCCCCAACCCATGTAGTTAGAATGTCTCCTAATTCCATCGATTTCAGCTTGTTCAGTAATCTTCGATGAGGGACGCTATCAAATGCTTTACTGAAGTCCAAGTATACCACGTCCAGTGACTCTCCGGCGTCCAGTTGTCTGGTAACCCAGTCAAAAAAGCTAATCAGATTAGATTGGCAGGATCTACCCCGGGTGAACCCGTGTTGGTGTAGATCACGCAGTTTTTCTTTGTCTAGGATTGTGTCAATATTCTGTTTGATCAGTGTTTCCATGAGTTTACACACTATAGACGTGAGACTCACTGGTCTGTAGTTTGCTGTCTCTGTCCTGCAGCCCTTTTTGTGGAATGGGATTACGTTGGCTGTTTTCCAGTCTAAGGGGACCATTCCTGTGCTTAGGGAAAGATTGAAAAGAACAGAAAATGGTTCTGCCAGGACTTCCCTTAACTCCCTGAGCATTCTGGGGTATAGGTTATCCGGCCCTATGGCTTTGTTAACTTTGAGTCGTGAAAGTTCGCCGTAGACACTACTGGGCGTAAATTCGAAATCTTGAAATGGGTCTATTCGGTTATCTCCTGTCTGCAGCTGTGGACCAGCTCCCGGCGCTTCACGGGTGAACACTGAACAGAAGTATTGGTTTAATAATTCTGCCTTCACAGAGTCTGATTCTGCAAAGTTACCGTCCGATTGCTTCAGGCGTACTATCCCATCTTTGTTTCTTTTCCTGTCACTAATATAGCTGAAGAAAGATTTATCCCCTTTCTTAATTTTCCGTGCTAGCTCTTCCTCCATTCGGAGTTTGGCCTCTCTGACTGCTGTTTTGACAGCTTTGGATATGTATAGATAATCCTCTTTCGCCCCCTCTCTGCCTAAATGTTTGCAGGCGATAAAAGCATCTCTTTTCTGTTTAACTAGGTCTGAAATTTCTTTACTGAACCATTGGGGTCTTTTGTTTCTCCTGTGTTTACTTACTGTCTTTATGTATCGGTCTGTTGCTACGTGTAGTATGGACTTCAGAGACGACCACATATCCTCTACATTGTCAGTTTTTGCTTGTTTATGTAGCTCTTGATGGACGAAATCTCCCATGCGGTTGAAGTCTGTGCCTCTAAAGTTGAGAACCCTTGTTGCTGTGTTTGTTTTTGGGAAACCTTTCTTGAGGTTGAGCCAAACCATATTATGGTCGCTGGAGGCCAGTGTGTCTCCTACTGAGACTTCCGTGACGCTATCTCCGTTGGTGAGAATCAGGTCTAGTAACGCCTGGTCCCTGGTGGGCTCCAATACCAATTGCTTGAGACATGCACCCTTTATGGAGTTTAATATTCTTCTGGTGCTACTCGTAGTCGCGGAGAGTGTGTTCCAATCTGCATCTGGCATATTGAAGTCTCCTAGTATTACTGAGTCCCCGCACAGTGTGATGTTCTCTATGTCCTCGATTAATTCCATGTCTTTGTCCTCCTGTTGCCTGGGAGGTCTATATATGACACCAAGGTATAGGCATTTTTCATTCCCTCTGGCCAGGTTCACCCAGAGGGATTCCCCAGTGTAACTAGCATCTGTGATTCTGGTGGTTTTGATGCTTTCCTTAGTGTATAGCGCTACTCCTCGTCCCAATTTACCCACTCGGTCGCAACGAAGTAGGTTGTACCCTGGTATAACCATATCCCACCCATGCGATTCCGTGAACCAGGTTTCGGATATCGCTATCACGTCAAGATCGGCGTTTGTTATCTCAGTCTCTAATTCTAGAATTTTATTGCCCAAACTGTGTGCGTTAACATACATGGCCCTCCATATCTGTGAAGAGTTTACTTTATGAGTTAATGTGGCTCCTAAATTATCAGTGATATTTCTCCCTGAATTATTGTGGATATCATTGGTACTTACCTTAGACTTGGTAGTGCGACTTGCCTCCTCAGGGTGGTTTCTTACTGCTCTGGAATATAAGTATGTACCCTCCCCCAACTTACCTAGTTTAAAGCCCTATGGAGTAGGCGGGCCAATCGATTTCCAAATATGCTTCTACCTCTTCTGGTTAGGTGGAGTCCGTCTGGTCCTTGTAGTCCCTGGAGCGTCTCGCCGTGGTTTAGGAATCCAGTTTTGTTCTATTTCTTTACGGTGGTAAGTTTTTAGAAATGAAAAATTGTGTTTCAATACATCAGTATGATTTTATGCAGATAAATACAACTTTACATACATAGGGGCACATTTATCTGTATCCTGATATTGGGGGGAAGGTAAGGGGGGTTATAAGTATTGGGAATTATAGGTCTGCCTTTCTCCAAGGCTTTATACTGCAGTGCAATTCAAAACATATAAACAAAAAAACCTCTCAGTGGTGGCTAAACATCCTGTTAGCTCACCATGCTTATTCACTACTAAAACTCCAAGAAAAATCTGGCAATTTCAAAACAGCTTGCCTCTGGAGCAATTCTCAGGGTGTAATTAGCACTCTCACCCTAAGCATGGGCTTCTTAACTGTTGTATTACCCTTAGTTAATCAGAAGCAGTAATCCTTAATTTCTGTTACTTTGTTTTATGAGGCAACACCACATTATCAGACACAGCTTTTCCTTCCCTCAAACTTTGATGGAAAAGCTTTTCCTTCCCTCAAACTGTGGCCATGCCTTCAAACATGCCTAATTCCTCAGACTCCATTTCAATATCCCCTACTACCATTTCTTCTGGCATTTCCTCATCATATTCAGTATCTTCAGAAGCATGATTAGAGGCTTTAGTGCTCAAGTTTTCTATCTGCTTGCCTTGGGAAGTGCTGGTCTCTGCCTTCTGAATCCAGGCTTGCATAGGTCTGCCTTTCTCCAAGGATTCAGGAATGCTGTAAGCTTGTGGCTGCCTTCTTTACCTAGGGACCATACCCTTTTCTCTAGCATGGGGCTGATTGCCTCTCAAAACACCTGTGGTTCTCTGGTGCTTTGCTAATGAGCCTGGATAGATTTCCTGCTCACTAACCCTGCTTCCAGCAGAGCTGATTGCAGGAGTTAATCCCTTTGTGGGTTTTGCTCTCACCCACCTGGTGCATGCTGGTACTTGTAGTTCTTTGCTATTAGCATTCCCTACACTAGAGCTAGGCAAGTATAATCAGGTCACTTTTGGATTGCCTTTCACTGGGGATAAATTCTGCAGGGCAATTTCCCTAATCTGCCTGCTTCTAGAAGCCGGCTTAGGGATAGCTTTAGAGCACTGCAGGGTTTTTTCCAGCATGACAGGACTCTCCCTGTCAAAGTGCCCAGTCCATCACTTTGCTGGATCCTCCCATGTCCAAAAGGTCTTGTTCTAGGCATATGGAACTTGGACAATTTTTGGGATGAGAATGCGATATAAAGATAGACGACCTGACGGTCTGGATAATCAAACGGCTGGACGTAGAAGTAGATGATTAAAAAAAAAAAAAAAAAAATATATATATATATATATATATATATATATATATATATATATATATATATATATATATATATTGTGGACATATTTTTCGAGAATGGACTTTAGACATTGCCAACTTTGGGTGACTAGTGCCTTAGGCCCAAAATGGATTTAGACGTATTTGTTGATTATACCCCTCCACATATTTTTGATCATTTACAATTTACATTTAACCAATTTTTTGGCAGCAAAGAAGTCTTTGATTCCTGCTCCTTCTTTGTATCTTTTTAATAGACATAACATATAAATCACAAATCAGAAATACAAAATATCAACCATCTTACAAGTATGTAAACGCATGTCTTAACTAGTTTTCTAAAAGCCAAATTATCATTTATCATTTATTCCCCAAGTAGAAAGTAGTTCCATTTATAGAGGGTCTTTGCCTGCTACATGGGTCACTCATAATGATTTATACAGGGGATGTCATTTATGCTCTCTGCCTTGCTATTAAAACTTAATTTCCCATTGCTAGAAAAATGCTGATGCATTCTATAAACATGTTAATAAACAAAGCTGTTACACTACTATACTGTGAAAGCAAGTCATAAAGCAGTAATTAGTGTAATTTTGTAGCTATCATTCCTTTCTCTTGATAGAAAATCTGGTCATGTCACCCTGTAGATCTATATATGGCACTTAAAATTATATTTAAATTTAAACATTACAAACATGCTTTTTTACTGTATTTAGCAGTTTAAACTGAAGTAATATTATATCAGAAAGATATTAATGAAAACTACATTTCAATGCAGGCAGAAAAACAAGGAAGATTTTATGATAGAAATAAAAAAGCAGTATTTTTATTGTTAATAAGACACATTATACAAAACTCAGCAAGCCTACTGAACCGCACAGTGTATTTTGTCAGTATGAGTTCCTGAAAATAAACAAAGTACCATTATTTTCCTTCTGTACTCTGTATTTTACCTCTTTGGTGTTCTATAATAGCATCTTGTTGTATGATGTATAATTTTTCTGCAAGCAGCACATGCCTTAGCTTGTGTCTGTTTGTATCTCATGGCAAAATTTGTTTTTATACCAACAAATGTGGTGAAAGACTAACCTCCTCTTCTACGAAACCGTACTAGTGTTTTTTAGCGCAGAGAGCCACACTGAATGGCCCGCGCTGCTCCCGATGCTCATTGAGTTCCTATGAGCGTCGGGTGCAGCGCGGGCCATTCAGCGCAGCTCCCCGCGCTAGAAACCGCTAGTGCGGTTTTGTAGAAGTGGGGGCAAGTCAAGGATGTTTTAAACCAATGCCAGTCCAGCCTTTCTGGCAGAATTTCTGTGTTCCCCCTCACTTTTGTTTCTCCCTTTTTTCGTTCTTTCCTATACAAACATTTGTAGCTCTTCCCTTTCCTCCCGTGCCAGTTTGTCTAAGTCAGTCTTGTGAGTCTTGTTATTTTGTTTTTGTTGTTGTTTTCTCCTATTATTTTAAAGTTTTGTGTTCTCCTATTTTACATAAATTTTATGTAAAACCGCTTTGAATTCAGATAAGGCGGAATATCAAATTTTAATAAAGTTGAAACTTGAAAAGTAAATAGTAATGGCACCAATTTTGTTTACATTTTTAGATTTGCTGTGTTGACAAACTGGTTTATTACCATCTTTCATAAGGCTTTAAAATCTGAAACAATAAAACATAGGGCTCCTTTTACAAAGGCGCACTAAGTGTTTTAGCGTGTGCTAAATATTAGCGCCCGCTAACCATGCGCTAAACGCTAATGCGTGCATGTTAGTCTATGGATGCATTAGTGGTTAGCACAAGTGTATATTTAGTGCACGCTAAACGCACGCTAAAATGCATAGTGCACCTTAGTAAAACAGGGGGATAGTAAATCTACTAAAAGGCATTAAGGGCACCTCTTACTAACCCTCAGTATAAAGACCTGGATTCTGTAACCAGCACCATGGTCAGCAGCTACCGATTGCGTGTCAATCATGTGAGGGCACCGGGTACTGAATCACATCTCCGACAAAGGTAGGCACCAGAAATTGGCATAAGGAGGCCTAAAGTGCATACGGAGGCGCGATTCACATCATAGGTAGGCACTGGAAATGTAGGACAGGAAAACCCTGTATATTTTGACATTTATAGATGGTCCCTTCTTAGAAGAGCTTACAATCTAACTTGGACAGACAGCCATGACATAGAGGGTAGGGGATGCAGAACCCAAGGTGAGAGGAGTTAGGAGTAGAAAGCACCCTCAGAGAGGTGGGATTTTAACTGGGTCTTGAACACTGCAAGAGACAGAGCCCGCCATAGGGATTCGGGCAGCTTGTTCCAAGCATATGGTACAACAAGGCAGAAGGGATGGAATCTGGAGTTGGCAATTGAAGAGAAGGACACAGATAGGAGAAACTTACCAGCTGAGCGGAGATGAGCTCATGGGGGGGGTCATAGAGGGAAATAAGTGAAGAGAGATAGTGAGAGGCAACTGAGTGAGTGCATTTGTAGGTCAGTAAGAGGAGTTTGAATTGTATTCGGAAATAGATGGGAAGCCAATGAAGTATTTTTAGGAGAGGAGTAACATGAGTAAAGCGGCTCTCCCGGAATATGAGTTGTGCAGCCAAATTCTGGATGGATTGGAGGGTAGTGAGATGCCTAAGTAGAAGGCCTGAGAGTAGCGAGTTACAGTAGTCTAAGCGAAAGGTGATGAGGGCATGGATAAGTGTTTTGGTAGTGTGCTCAGAGAGGAATATTATAGAGGAAGAAGTGTCAGGTTTTAATGATATGTTGTATTTGGGCAGTGAAGGCGAGAGAGAGGAATCAAAGACGACCCCGAGATTATGAGCAGACAAAACAGGAAGGATGAGCATGTTGTCCACAGAGAAGGAGAGTGAGAGAAGCAGAGAAGTGGGTTTAGGCGGGTAGATGAGCAACTCTGTTTTAGCCATATTCAATTTTAGATGGCAGTGAGACATCCAGGTGGCAATGTCAGACAGGCAGGCTGAGACCCTGGTCTGGGTTTCAGTAGAGATATTTGGTGCAGAGAGGTAGATCTGGGAATCGTCAGCATAGAGGTGATACTGGAAGCCATGGAATGAGATCAGCGCTCCAAGTGAGCAAGCGTAGACTTAGAAGGAGTGGTCCCAGGACAGAGCTTTGAGGACAACTGAATTGACTAGGATATTAATGCTCTTGTATATCAGTCTCACCAACTCTGAAATTATCATTTTTTCAGAAACAATGAAGACAAAGATGTTCAACTAGATTTGCCAACAAAGAATGGCAATGGATGAAGCTACATTACACTATGAACCAATTAATAATCTTCCCAGGCCAAAACTCGCTTATTCCCCAGTAGGAAAGCATGGAACTGTACAGGTTCCAGGGAAAGCCTAATTGCAGGAGGCAGATGACACTGATAACGTTATTCAGAAAGGCTTCAAGTGAATGTGCATAACAGCCTGCTGTAACACTTGCCCCATCAGTCAGTGGCCAGCTGGACTCTCCATTGACAAGGTTTAAAAATCCATCTGTCACACAATGACTGCTCCTTTACCAAACAGAATAAGTAACAGATTGTTGCTGTTGCATTATGTATTATCTGCAAGTTGAACTCTTGTTTGTTATTGTATAATGAAGGCAGTAAGCCGTTAAACATCATATAACAAACAGAAGAACTTTCTTTATTCAGAAATATCAACTATTCAGGATAACCTGGTGCACAACCTCTTCCAGATAAATGATGTTGTGTTGCAATATCTTTTTTTTCTTTCTTTCTAATACTGGGGAGTTTAATTTACATGTTAATAGAGTCCTTGCTGTTTCAGATAATGAGGATTTTCTTCATATGGGTTTCACCCAGATTATATTCGCTCTCACACATGTAGCAGGCAGACTTTAGATTTAGCTTTTTCTTTGACTCATTATCTTTGGGTTCTAGCTTGGTGGAAAGCAAACAAGTTCCTTGGTTTGATCACCACTTAATGAAAGTCATGTTATCTGTAACTTTTTCTCCGTTCTCATCGTCCATCAATGACAGAACACACCATGTATGCGACACTTAGGACTTAGGACAATTAAACCACAACTTATTGATACAAAATGTTTCTAAGGTTGTCAATCTTTGGCATAAATCACTAGAGAACTCTCAGACTGTAGCACAGTTTTTATCACCAGCCAAGGCAGTAACAGCTCCAACGCTCATAGAATTTCTATGAGCGTCGGAGCTGTTACTGCTACGTCCAGCGCTACAAAACATGCTTCGGTTTTGTAAGAGAGGGGATAGTAACTTAGAAAATGACAGCAGATAAAGACCCAAACAGTCCATCCAGACAGCCCAATAGTTATACACATTATAAATTCATGAATAAATTAAATAATCTTTTCTTTTATATATACAGTATATTTCTGGGTCATTGACCACAGATGTCCACCTGGTACTCTTCTTAAGTTCCAACTACTGAAGTTGCCATCAAAGCTCACTCCAACCTATCTGAACCATCTCATCATTTGTGGGATACAGTCCATAAAAGTCTTTTCAGCACTGTCCTCGTGTTCCAAATTTACTGGAGTTCCCGTCAAAGTCCTCCCCAGTCCATGCAAACCGAATTGCCCATTACCGGACTTAGTTCTTCAATCTTTACCATTCATTTCCTAATTAGAGATCCTGTGTTCCTCACATGCTTTTCTGAATTCTGTCACTGATTTCATCTCCACCACCTCTCTCGGTAGGGCATTCCAGGCATCAACCACCTTCTCCATGAAAAAGAATTTCCTAACATTACTCCCAAGTCTACCACCTCACAACCTCAATATATGCCCTCTAGTTTTACCATGTTCCCTTCTGTGGAAAAAATTTGGTTCTATATTAATACCTTTCAAGTATTTAAAGTCTGTATCATATCTCCCCCTAACCCTCTTCTCCTCCAGAGTATACATAATTATGTCTTCCAGTCTCTTTTTCCAGTCTCTTCTCATATGTTTTCTGGCATAAACCCCCTACCATTTTCATTGCCTTCCTCTGGGCTGCTTCTGTGCTTGAAGCACAGAAAGCTTTCCAAAAGCTGGGTGAAGGTCTGAAGTCTTTGGTACAGGCTGTAGTCTTTTCTGAAATACTCCCTACCTGTGGTAAGGGAGCAGAAAGGCTTCAAAATATAGATAAGTTCAATAAATGTCTCAAAGTCTAGTGTTAACAAGAAAGTTTTAGATACATAGGAGGAAAGAGCAATATATGGAAAAACAAAAGACTTTATTATAAGGATGGCCTATATCTTTTTTATAGTGAGAAGGAGGTTACTTACTGAGAAATTCAAACAGTATGCTACTAGGTGTTTAAACTAGAGAATGGGGATGACAAAGGGAAGCAGGTAGAATCAAAAAGTCACCCCCAGAAAATGTAAAAATACAACGGCAGTGGGAAAGCTAATGCTAACACCAACGTCAATAAAGGGGAAGGGAAGAGTAGGCAACAGAAGATACCAGTAAAATGTTGCTGGAAAGCAAGAAGCAAAAATGCTCATAGTTTAGCTAATAAAGTTCAGGATCTGCAAGCCTTGATGTTAGAAACTGAATCAGATATTGCTATCACAAAGACATGATTCAATGATTCCCATGAGTAGGATGTAACTATACTGGGCTATAATCTTTTTAGAAAGGATAGAGATGGCTGAAAAAAGTGGAGGAGTAGAGCTCTGGAATTCATTGCCAGAGAATGTGGTGAAATCAGTTAGCTTAGCAGGGTTTAAAAAAATGTTTGGATAATTTCCTAAAAGAGAAGTTCATAAGCCATTATTGAGATGGCTTGGGGAAATCCACTGCTTATTTCTAGGATAAAAAGAATAAAATCTGTTTTACTACTTGGGATCTAGCTAGGTACTTGGGACTTGGGTTGGCCACTGTTAGAAACAGGATACTGGGGTTGATGGACCTTTGGTCTGTTCCAGTATGCCAAGCCTTATGTTCTTATCTGTGAAAACAAATATTACAGCAGCTGAAATACAGTGGTCCTGAGGAACAGAGGAAGCGTTATGGATCAGCTTGAAGAGAAAAGGTGGAACCTCTATTCACACAGGAGTCATCTATAGGCTTCCAACACAAGTGGAGAGGCTGGAAAAATAGCTGGTTGCAGATATCCATAAGCTGAGTCTGAAAGGGGAGCTGCTGTTACTAGGAGATTTCAACTTACCTGAACTTTCAACTTCCCACATGCAGAATCAGAAAGAAGCAAAGAGATGCCCTTCTAGGGCACTCTGCTCAAACAAATGGTGATGGAATCAAGGAGAGAAGGGACGACACTAGATCTAGTGCTCACAAATGGAGAAAATGTGTCTAATGTCCTGGATGGGTGCTCAGCTTGGTAACAGTAATTATCATACTGTATTGTTTGATTTAAGAGCTAAAGCAGACCACGGACACACAAAACTCAAAATCTTGAATTTCAAGCATGCTTATTTCACTATGTTTATTTAGCATTTATAGACCACATTTTGCTTTAACATCAATGCAGTTTACATAAAAACAATAAATAGGAAAGGAATGCCTTTACAATTGAACGAAAAGGACAAAAAAAAAAAAAAGGCAGGAATAAAACAAAATCCTAAAAATAACTCTAAGGAAATGCTAAATTAAAAATAAGTTTTTAAAAGACCTCTAAATTTAGGATAAGGTAATTCAGAATGAATTTCAAGTGGAAGGGAGTTTCATAGGAATGGGACTGAAGCAAAAAAGACAGAATTCCGGGGAGATGTTACTAAATGCACTGAAGGTAATGACAGTTGATGAGCATTGAATGATCTCAAATTCCAGGCTGGACGATATGGGACCAAAAGTTTTGACAGATAACAAGGTTGGCCTGAATGTACAGCACTCCCCTGAAATTAGAGGGGTTCCATTCCAGGAACCCCTGCAAATTTCAAAAAACCGCCAATATGTTTTTTTGTCTGTTAAAAGGCAGGAGAGGGCAGCTGGGGTGCTGGTGGGTGCAGAAAATCACTCGCGGTATATTTCGACCACCTCTTCCTGTTACTAAAGTCAGGCTACACCAATCAGGAGCTGCTTTGACACGCCAGATAGCGTGTCAAAGCAGCTCCTGATTGGTGTAACCATGACTTAAATACAAGGAAGTGGAGGTCAGAAAATACCGCAAATTACTGAGGCCACAATTCATAAACCGCAAATTTATGAGGGTTTACTGTATAGCCTTAAATGCTAAAGTTAGAGCCTTATGGATCAGTCTAAATTTAACTGGAAGCCAATGATATTCCTTAAATAGAGGTGTAATATGGTCATATCTACGTGCATCAGTAAGAACTCTAAAAGCAATATTTTGCACAGTTTGTAATTTTTTAAATTAATGTGCTGGAAGTCCAGTATAGACAATATTACAATAATCTAATTTAGAAGTGACCATGGCATAAATAAGAGACTCACAACAAGATTTATTGATATAAATCCTAATGGATCTTATTTTACGAAGAGAGTAAAAACATGATCTAATAACTGAAGTTATCTAAGGATAGAAAGTTAGTGCAGAATCAATTGTACTCCAAAATATCTCATAGCATTCAATAAATGAATGGGCTGGGAATGTAAGAAAAGCGCAATGGTTGGACAGTTAGAAGATCCTATAATCCACATCCCTGCGGGTTCAAAACCAATTTATTTTGAAGTGCCCAGTCATCAATCATATCAAGACATTGCTGAAATAAACCTAAATTTTGCGGAAAAGCCAATAAGATATCATCGTTCACCCAAGGTGATGTTGTAGATCACCCTTTATACCTTGTAACTAAGGTGTATCAATCAATCTTTATGGCCCTCAGAGATGCCACCCAGGGATCAATATGATCATATCCCTTGGCTTTACACACCCTATCGTCATCGGGTCAATATCAAATGTGAAAATGATATAAACTTTTTTTTCTTTTTTTCTTTTTTGCTTATTTTACTCGTATGTATTAAACTCTTTTTGCTAATTTTAAAACAATAAATATGGCTAATGAGTTTAAGGTAGATACTTAGCTTCACCGGGATGGTTAGTAGCTGTTGGTAAGGGATACATATGCCAACATGTTTCACCCCTAAGAAGGGGGTTTCTTCAGGGCTACTATCCCTTTTATATTAATTTTACACGGCTGGCCACCCGATCTAAGTTTCTTTCCAGCCGTGTAAAATTAATATAAAAGGGAGTTTAATACATACGAGTAAAATAAGCAAAAAAGAAAAAAAGAAAAAAAAGTTTATATCATTTTCACATTTGATATTGACCCGATGACGATAGGGTGTGTAAAGCCAAGGGATATGATCATATTGATCCCTGGGTGGCATCTCTGAGGGCCATAAAGATTGATTGATACACCTTAGTTACAAGGTATAAAGGGTGATCTACAACATCACCTTGGGTGAACAATTAACAGCACCTTGTAAGAGAATATTGTTCAAGCCTATTGTCCTAATTTAATAAGATATCATCAGCATAAAAATAGCTTTTAATCTGAAACTTCTGAATCCTTAAAGCAAGTGGAATTAAACAAATATTAAATAATATTTACGGGAAAGTACCGATCCTAGTTGGACCCTGCATGTTAGTTTACAAAGTGACAAAAAAGCAAAAGAAAAGAACACAATGTCCTGTCAGACAAAAAAGATTTAGGGCTCCTTTTATTAAGGTGCGCTAGCGTTTTTAGCGCATGCTGCCGATTAGCATGCGCTAACCCCCGCACTGCTAGTGCAGCTTAGTAAAAGGAGCCCTTAAACCAATTAAGAACAGTATCTGTAATTCCGAGATATGCCTAGATTCACAGAGTTGAATGCGGCAGAACTGATGGGAAGATATAAGAAACGTGGTCTAAGCCGTGAAAGGAGCTATAAAAATGGCAATTGAACGCTATCGCCCCCTTTTACAAAGCAGCGCTACTGGCTTTTGCTGCGGTAACTACCCTGAAGCCCAGAGGGACTTAAAGGGCTTTGGGGGTTTTGTCGGGTATCAGCTGCTAGTGGAAAAGGAAACTGTTATCATTCTCTAAACAGGTGACTGAAAAAATAAAGGCATCCAGGGAATACAAAAGAACACAGGAAGAGAAACACAGAAAAGAATGCCAGATAAAACTTAAAGAAGTAGAGAGAGAAATATGACTGGCGAAACTGCAGGCAGAGGGAAAAAAAATGGCTAGAGAGAGAAAAAAAAGAGGAGACAAGAATTTTTTCAGGTATATTAGAGAAAGGCAGAATGTTAGAAATGGAATTGTGAAACTAAAAGATTCTGAGAACTATATGAAAAGTGATGAGGAAAAAGCGAATGTGCTAAACAAATATTCTATTCTGTGTTCACAGAAGAAAAGTCTGGAGAAGGACCTCAGTTGATTGACCAAGGTATATATGGGAATGGAGTACATATCACTCCGTTCATTGAAAGAAAGTATTTGTGAACAACTGGGAAAACTAAAAAGTTGACAAAACCTAAGATATTGAAGGAACTCAAAGAAGTTCTTGCAGCAAGAAAGAAGTAAGGAATTATAGGCCAGTAAGTTTGACTTCTGTGGAAACACTTTTAAAACAGAGAATGGTCAAGTTTCTGCAATCCTGTGGATTACAGGACTGGAGGCAACATTGATTCACTAGAGGTAGGTCTTGTCAGACAAATCTGATAAATTTATTTGACTGGGTGACTAGAGAATTGGATAGAGAATGTGCGCTAGATGTGGTGTATTTAGATTTTAACAAAGCCTTTGACAGTGTTCCATGGGCTTCTTCACATTCGGAACACCACTAATTAGTAGTGCTGCTTTATAAAAGGAACCCTTAGTCCCTGTACCGATTCTGTCCTTGTGTATACATTTGTCTGTGTAATTATTTATTTGCTGTGTGTTATTTTTTTTTTTTTTATTACACTTGGGCCTTGTGTCCTATACTTGTTACTGTAACTGGGGATGTGAACTTAGATCTATAAATCAGGGGATGTGAGTGTGAATTCCAAAGTGCTAATTATAACAAGTTATACGTTCCTATCCATCATCATTTAGGAGGTGGTGAAATTGCCCCCACATAATACACGAGAAAACAAGTGGCATGAAATAGAAATAATACATAAAGAAAAATACTGCACAAACAGTTTACATAGAGAACATAAAATATTAGTTATTGGGGGATTTTTATTGCTCATTTGTATATAAAGGTTAAGGTTTTAAGGGAAATCATTTGTTATAGTAAGAATAGTGGAACAGATATTGTAATTTTGCTATAAGTACAATGCCTTATAAACTATATACTATGCACTGCTGAACAGTAACCTTATGTAATATTATTGTAACCTTATGAGTGTTAACTTTAACCCTATGTAATGTGATATTGTGACACTATGAATGTTAATCTGTAACTCGTTCTGAGCTCTCTGGGGAAGAAAGAATAAGGGGCTGGAGGAGTTGCCGTACAGTGAAAGATTAGAGAATCTGGGCCTTTTCTCCCTTGAACAGAGGAGACTGAGAGGGGACATGATCGAAACATTCAAAATACTGAAGGGAACAGACTTAGTAGATAAGGACAGGTTGTTCACCCTCTCCAAGGCATGGAGAACGAGAGGGCACTCTCTAAAATTGAAAGGGGATAGATTCCATATGAACGTAAGGAAGTTCTTCTTCACCCAGAGAGTGGTGGAAAACTGGAACGTTTTTCCGGAGTCTGTCTTGAGGGAAACACCCTCCAGGGATTCAAGACAAAGTTAGACATGTTCCTGCTGAAACGGAACGTACGCAGGTAGGGATAGTCTCAGTTAGGGCGCTGGTCTTTGACAGAGGGCCACCGTGTGAGCGGACTGCTGAGCATGATGGACCACTGGTCTGACCCAGCAGCGGCAATTTTTATGATCTAAATCTAAATAAATATAGTGTCACTATCTGCAGAATCCTCAACAGCTTTGCATTTTCTGTCTTGTTTTATATTTTTCTCTGTTTAACTGGTTTCACTTTGAAATATTCTGTTACCCGTATTGTTCTATTACTGTGATTCTGCTGCATACATTCTTTATAAAAATAAAGTTATTATTATTATTAATAAAAATTAAAAAAAAAAATCCTCCATCTGCCTAGCTTTTTCAACAGGAGAGCAGGGCTCTTATCTTGCCTCTGCCTTCCTCTCTTCCAATCTATTGATAAAAAGCTACATTTTAGATACTGAACTATATAAGGTTTCTGGCTTCACTATTTTCTCTAATGGATTTTAATAAATGCCCAATATTCAGCCTGCAGCAGTAAGTGGCTTGTAAGCCATTTATAGCTAAGGGATGAATTAACTCTGGATATTTAATGTCATGCATGTCGGCTTCCAGCATTGAATATCCCTTTAAATGCAGCAGCCCAGGAGTTAATTGGGCAGTGCCTGATTAACTCAGCAGATAAAGTTAGGAAAACAAAGGTCTGCAGATGTTTGATAAAGATACTTATTTATTTAGTCATGTATTTGCATGGGAAAGGTGTATATACTGCATGTTCGCAAAAGAAAGTATACATAAACATGCAAAACTGAATGTGGACAAAGCTTTGGGACCAGATGGGATACATCCCAGGATATGAGGGACCAAAGAGAGGTTTTGGCAGACCCTCTAGTCCAGTGGTCTCAAATTCATGGCCTGGGGGCCACATGTGGCCCGCCAGGTACTATTTTGAGGCCCTCAGTATGTTTATCATAATCTCAAAAGTAGAATAAAACAGTTTCTTGATCATATGTCTCTTTAGCTATAAATGACAATATTATTATTAAGACTTAGCCAAAGGAAAGATTTATAAACTATAAAGAGTTTTACCTCATGCAAAATTGTCATTTCTTTAATAAGACATTACGGGCTCCTTTTACAAAGCTGCGCTAGGGCCTTAACGTGCGGAATAGCGCACGCTAGATTGCCGCGCATGCTAGACCTTAACGCCAGCATTGAGCTGGCATTAGTTCTAGAAGTGTAGCACGGGTTTAGTGTGCGCTAAGATCCTGCGTGCGCTAAAAACGCTAGCACACCTTAGTAAAAGGAGCCCTTGGATTTCAACAAAGCTTTTTTAATTTTATTTATTTATAAGATTTTCAATTTTATAAGCATAAAATAACACTTGATACAATTAACCAAACGAAGCAATAAGAAAATTAAACTCTTATTTAGTCCACTATATAGGAGATCAAGAAAAGAAATTAACTTCAGTGGAAATTATTGAATAATTAATGCTAGAGTAACGGCAATAGATACACCTTCCTACAGCCGAATGGCAAGTCATATATCATTAGGCACAGTTACCAACCAACCTTTCTTTTGACTCAATAAATTCTAAAAGCTGCTTAGGCTAAAAAAAAAAAAAAAATCTTGCATTTTGCAGGAAACTTAACAAGAAATGTAGCCCCCAGAGCCAGAACCCTTGACCTCAAGGCCAAGAATTCTTTCCTGGGTTCTTGCATCACCCAATCACATGGTATCTCTAAACCCCAACTAATTGGATTCATGATGATTACCTCACTGTTTAAACTACTTAATACTAGCGCCATTCAATTTCTTTGTTCCAAATCTTGCAGGACAACAGTGTTCTTTTATAGTACATTTTCATAATTTTATACTAAGTAGATAAAAGGAAAACAAATCAGTTGTAAAATACATTTGCTGATAATGGCAATGCTTTTGAAAAACTGTCTGCACTTCTGTTTTCCCTCAAGCATACATCAGCAAATTATATTTCTCTTTGAAGTTGTCATGCTGTCTCTTTTGGAGTCTGATTGTTTTACTAGTGTATTTTGGGTTGGTTTGTTTTTTTTAATGCATAATATAGCCTCCACAGCTGCTGATTTCCATTTTCTTCTCATTAATATGTTCATTCTGCTATTTAAATAATTTTATGGCAAATTATTCCCTTTTAGAAATTACGAAACTGATGAACAAAAGGGAACTGTTTTACACACACACAGCACACACACAAACACATACACACGCTTTGACTGACTTGGATTAACAGAACTTAGTAATAATAGTTTTAGAGACCAGTCCACAGAACAAGACTGTTTAATGGAACATCACTATTTTGAAGAGAGATGATTGGTTCTTCCTTGCAAAATCTTTAGAGCAACTTAAATTATCAATGATGACAGCCACATGCTTAAAGAAATTGTAGGCTGCTGGGACAGATGTCTTACTGAAAACATTTCTTATATTTGAAGTTTGTTATGATGCCCTAAGTTCTGTGGCCTCACATTGAAATATTACTCTTCATATTCCCCGCCCCTTAAGAAGGGAGGGGGGTTGTTACCAAGACAGAAGAATATAGCTCACCACACAATCAGGAACTGGATTTCTGCAGTGAAACTATTGGCTGAGTAACTACTTTTAGCAATATACAAATTAGGACCCAGTCTATATACTCAATCTTTATAGTGAAAAGTGTGAGCTCATCCAAAACCACCCAAACCCTGCAATACTGCCATATAAGTAGCACCTGGATGAATAAGGGGGGGGGGGCATAGACAGGTGGGTATAATGTGTTTTGAGAGAAGTTTGGAGGGTTCACCATACATATAACGGGGGTTATGTTGAGATGAACATTTAGCACTCTTTTTTTAAATTTATATTTTATTGCAATTTTAACATATCTCACAAGAGAACTCTTGCTTAGGAAAAACAGAAAGGAACATCATAAAAAGAAATTTGCAAAATTAAACAATCTGTAATATTGAAGCATTCAACTATATCTTTCTTAGACCACAATAACTAAAATAAAGGGGGGGGGGGGGGTCCAAGCATGATTCATTCTCTTTCTAAACTTCTAGATTCTTTATCCATAAACATCTTAATCCATTCCCTTGTGATCTCATGCCTTGATTGCTGTAATGCCCTATACAATGGTATAACCCAAAAAGAAACAAGACGTTTACAGATAGTACAGAACACATCAATTAAAATTATAGCCCACGCAAGAAAATTTGATCAAGTAGCCCCCCTGCTGATCAAATTTCATTCGCTACCTGTTTAACACAAAATTTTATTATTAATCTTCAAAACTCAAGCCACTATCTTCCCCAAATTTGTTAACAGACTACTCATTCCTTATACCCTGCAAAGATCCCTCTGTTCCATTTCTCAGAACTTGCTTACCATTCCTTCCCTAAGACACATTAATACTATGCGCTCTAACATTTTCTCGGTTACTGCCCCTTCACTCTGGAATTCCACTCCAAATTATTTAAGAGAAGAGACATCCCAAAAGAATTTCAAGTCGAAATGAAAAGCCTTCTTGTTCAATGATGCATTCGGACTATAACCATCCTTTTAATGATTTTTAATGATTCTCTTTTTTTTCTGTACTAATGTTCATTCTTTCCCCTGCTCTCGTATTTCCCCTTTTTCGTTCTTTCAAGAATGTAGTTCTACCTAGAGAATGACATGGGGAAAAAATTTGTCCCTGTCACTGCCCCTTCCCCGCGACCACTGTCCCCGCCCCATCCCCATCCCCATCCCTGCAACCACTGTCCCCGCCCTGTCCCCATCCCCATGATCACTGTCCCTGCTCCATTCCCATCCCTGCGACTACTATCCCTGCAGCATCCATACAAGCCTCAGTACTGCAATATTTAGCTTATTCTTTCTTTATAAATCAAAGTTCTGGCTGCTGAACTATAGAAAGAGATGTTCAGCGGGCAGGGCTTTGTTTATACATTTTTATCAACAAAACTAATATACTACTTTATCCTAAAGGGGGGGGGGGGGGGAAAAAAGGAAATAAATATAATTTTTTTTTCTGCCTTTGTTGTCTGGTTTCTGCTTTCCTCATCTCATTCTCCCCACTCTGTCTTCCCCATTTCCCTTCAGTGTCTTCTCCTCACTCTGTCTTCCCCATTTCCTTTCAGCGTCTTCTGCCCACTCTGCCTTTCCTATTTCCCTTCAGTGTCTTCTCCCCACCACCACCCTTCCCTATCACCACTTCACTATCCTTCAGCATCCCTCACATGGCCCGAGAATCTCCCTCCCTCCCCCTTACCTTTGTAGCATGTTAGCAAAGTAACTTGCTCAAGCCGGCCGAGCCAGCCTGCAGTTGCGTGTGTGTGGGCAGAAGCTTCTCCTCTGACACAACCAGGGGTAACAGCCACCGTGTCATGCTCTAGTTCTACCCCTTTCCCTATTCCAGTTTGTCCAAGTCATTTTATTTACTAAACTAAACTAAACTAAACCTTAAGTTTATATACCGCATCATCTCCATGGATGTGGAGCTCGGCACGGTTTACAAGAACTTAAAATATAGGAAGAGAAGGAAAAAAAAGGTTTACATGAACTTATATATAGAAGAGAAGAGTAAGAGGGGAAAGAATGATATTTTAGTGAAAAGCTAGGTTTTCAGTTGCTTGCAGAATAATTGGAGGGAGCCCAGGTTCCGCAGCGGGGTAGTAAGGTCATTCCAAAGACCTGTGATTCTGATGAGAAGGGATTTTCCCGTTTTTCCTGTATAACGAATACCGTGTAGAGAGGGGAAGGATAGTTTATACCTTTGGGCGGGTCTGGTAGAGTCAGGACTTTACCTCTGTATTCACTTTCTTGTAGTGATGTCTATTTTTATATGTCTTGTAAAATAATTTGTATTATTTGCCATGCCCTTTTAATTGATGTACACTGCCTAGAAGTCTGATTAGGCGGTATAACAAATTTTTAATAAACTTGGAAACTTGAAAGAGAAACTCAAATACAGGTATTACATATCAGGAATAGACTGAATAGCTGAGTTCCTTATGTCCATATTCTGTTCTATACTAACTAAACTTTTCCGGCTGCCAATTTCTTCAAGTCCAAAAAGGCTCATAACTGTTCAGGGATAAAATAAACATATTTTAAACCCAAATATTTTACCATGCATTTGCATAAATAAGCAAGAAGAAATGTTGCACCCAAAGTTACTGTTTCAGTTCTTATTGCCAGAAATAACTTCCTCCGTCCCAGTGTTTGTTTGGTAACGTCAGGGAAAATCCAGACTTTTTTACCATGAAAAAAGCTTGTGAGTTATGAAAATATAGTCAGTAATGTTGCGTTAACATCCTGTTCAAAGACAAATGAAACTAATAGAGTAGCTCTCACTGAAATATCAGATAATGTGGTTTCTAACACCCCTCTGCGGTGGCTTTTTTCTTCATAGGTAAATAATATATTCGATTCATGGGTGGAATATTTTCAGGGGGAAACTTTAATACCTCTATCAGATACTTTTTCAACATTTCAATAGGTACCACTACCAGAGATTTAGGAAAATTCAACAAGCGTATATTGAGTCTACAATTTGAGTTTTCTAATTGTTCAACTTTCTTATTTAGCAAATTTTTATCTTCAACCATTTCAGTTGTTAATACCTGATGATCTTCTACATTTTCTTTAATCTTTTTCAGTTCGGAAGCAAATTCTTCTTTTGTACTATTTAGTGATTTCCCTAAACCATCCACCCTACTCAAAAGAGTGGAGACTTCCTGGGAAGAGTTGACAACTGAATTGTTTCGTTTTACGAGAGCTTCCCAAATTCTCTCTAGTGTCACTACTGCAGGTCTCCTCAACTGAGAGTCAGCCTCCAGGCTAGCTCCCAGGTTACCTTGCTCCTTTCCTCATCTCGCGAATTCCACCCCTTGAAATGGGATCTCCCACACAAGAGATACTGTAAGGGGCTCCCCCTACTGAGCCACAAATGGAGCAGGATGCTCCAGAGGAACAGCTACCAGAGGGGAGAGGAAAACCTCCAGGTCCAATTCTTCGACAATTCTTCCTGCCAGAGACTCCATGGACCGCACTCTGGTCTCCACACAGGAACTCAGGGTGGTGGCATTGAATTCCAAGATTGATCGTTGAGAAGAGGCTGGACGTCCTAGCCACAGAGGGGTCGGGCCAGACATTCCCCTTGTGAAGTGTGGCATCTCCGAAAAGTTAAAATTTTTCTCCTCTTGGAATTGCTGTTAGCAATGCCAGCATCATGCTGCCGCCATCTTGGACCAATCTGGCACTCTTTATGTGAATTTTACAGTAGTGCCCTCTAAGGTGCCTTACTGTTCTGTTGGTTTGTCTGTGTGACCATTCCATTACAATGCTGGCCTCTCCCACATCTAAATGGCTTGAGTTTGGACATTTTGAACTTAGATGTTTTTGTGGTTGAAAATGCCTTTAAAATCTAGATGTCCTGTGTTTGGGCAGCCCAGCCAAAACATCTAAGTAGGTGACCCTTTCCTGCCTTGCTGTGCCTCTGAAATACTTGTTGCTTCCCTGACACCAATGTATTTTGAAACTATTCTCTGTAACATCGCTGTCTGTGCACAGTCTCTCCCTCTGTGAACCGCTCTGAACTGCTTGTGGTACTTGCAGTATACAAAACAAAGTTGTTATTATTATTATTATTTTAAAAATGTGAAAGTTTAGCAGTTCATGTTTGTATTGCCTAATTGAAAGTGGTATCTGCTTGTATTACCTTTCACATATAATGTCATGTATTGTCACAGTAGTCACAGCTCTCTGTATTCTTGGAAACAGTTGCATATCTCCTGACAATTGTCATCTTGATGTACTAGTTTGCCGATGTTGATAACCTGTTTTTCACAAATATGTAAAAATCATTATTTGGATTTATAAACATTCTTAACATGTCCTTTCTGTCACATGTATCTCAGAAACAGTTGTTTGCATATTTTCCAATGTCCCACACATGATTTTACCGACTGCATGAACATGGTTCCTGATGGCTACTGCTCTTCCTCTTTGGCCATTATGCTTTTTCAGTAACCTGCTCTATAGACTTAGGTCCAGGTACTGAAACAACATGAGAGGAGAACAATAGTTATAGGGGTGCTTCTTCCTGTCAAGAATTATTAAACTACACGCTTTTATTGATATAGACATGCTAGAATGTTTGTTAACAAAAGAATAATACAAGAATAGAAAAAAATTGCTTCTTAAAGCTAAAATGATATCAAATGAGTCTAAGTGGAGCAACACAGGTCTGCCCAATTAAAGCAATGTGTTTAACAGTGTCTGACCTGTACAAATAATAATTTCCTTTCTGACCTTTAAATAGTTTATTTCTTTTAGCCTGACACTATTCAGTGAGCATTTTCTCAAAGTGTTAGTAATGCCCTATCATACGGCCACACGTCGAATGCTGTGTGCAATTCCGGTTGCCTTATCTCAAAAAAGATATAGTGGAATTAGAAAAGGTACAGAGAAGGGTAACAAAAATGATAAAAGGGATGAGGTAACTTCCCTATGAGGAAAGGCTAAAGCTGAGTGAAGTGGAAAGGGAATAAAACTCTTTCCAAAAATACTAAGACCAGGGGGCATGCGATGAAGCTACTAAGTAGTAGATTTAAAACATACCAGAGAAAACATTTCTACACACAATGTGTAATTAAACTCTGGAATTTGTTGCCAGAGAATGTGGTGAAATCAGTTAGCTTAGTAAGGTTTAAAAAAGATGTGGATACTTTCCAAAGAACTCTCAAGTTAATCACAGCTATATGATTTTAAATAAAATAAAATTTAATATGATTATTGTGAAGTGTTCAGACCAATACCCTTAGATTCAATGATCTCACCAAACTGGGGTATATTAGGGACCATCATATCACTTCAATGTCCCTTTGCCATCCTGCTCCATTTATATAATATGGTAAACAATGCTGTATATAAAGATAAGTAGATAAATTTCACTTATCTTTGAAATGACTTCAATGGACTTGGCGGCAGACTCCTTAACCTCCAGCAGCGATGAGAGTAAAGTGCAATAAACTTAAAGTGCTGTGTGCTACTTGTGCTTGCCTTAACGGACGTGCTTGCTAAAATTGCTGATGCTAAGCCCGGCCCCCCGACTCGAGTTTCGGGTCCTTCGTCAGGAGGGGTCCCTGTAAGGCTTTCTATAACTGGGTTAACACCGAAAAAAGAGGGTATTGGTCTGACTCTGAACACTTCACAATAATCATATTAAATTTTATTTTATTTAAAATCATATAGCTGTGATTAACTTGAGAGTTGATTAAATAATCATCACAGAATAATATTGTATATCTCCCCAGTTGTTAGTGTATTCAGATACTTTCCAAAGGCCATTATTGAGATGGCTTGGGGAAATCCACTGCTTTTGCCTAGGATAAGTAGCATAAAATTTGTTTTACTACTTGGGATCTTGCTAGGTACTTGGGATCTGGGTTGGACACTGTTGGAAACAGGATATTGGGCTTAAGAACATAAGAATTGCCATACTGGGAACGACCAAAGGTCCACCCCACTATTTACCCTTCTCCATTGAGAATATTGACCATTTAAACCCAATCTCTGTTTTCTGTCTTTCTTAATCCATAATAGGATATTACCTCCAATCCCATGGCTTTCTAATTTCCTCAGAAGTCTTTCGTGAGGTACTTTGTCAAGTGTCTTTTGAAAATCCAAAAACACAGTATCACTTATATCCACATGTTAATTCACCCCTTCAAAGGAATGCAGTAGATTGGTAAGGCAAGATTTCCCTTGACTAAAACCATGTTGGCTTTCTCTCATTAATCCATGCTTACATATATGTTCTGTCATTTTGTTCCTTATAATGGTCTCTACCATTTTACCCGGCACCGACATCAGACTCACCGGTCTATAATTTCCCGGATCACCTCCGGAATCCTTTTTAAAAATCGGCATCACGTTGGCCACTCTGCAGTCTTATGGTACTATGCTGTTTTTTTAAAGAAAAATTACTAACAATAGCTCTTCTTTATCTTATGGGATATTTCACAGCAATATTAAAACCTTTGGGACTCATAATCGAAAGAGAAAAACATCCAAAAACCGGCCTAAGTCGGCACTTGGATGAACATTTCCCAAATATGTCCAAGTGCCAATAATAAAAACGAGTTTTGGACATATTTCTAAACGACCTAGGCCTTCATAGTGCCGCTGAACAACCAAAGCTAAATGGGGCATTTCAGGAGGAGTATCGAGGGATGGAGCTGGGCGGGATGTGGGCCGGCTTAGACTTAGTCGTACAGCATGTATAACCGAAAGTTATACAGGCAAGGATCGATGGAACTTGGACGTTGTGACTTAGACCATGTAAAACATGGTCTAAGTCACAAAAACCCACCTAAAGTCACCAGATAAGCACTGCAAACACATAAAACTGACCTCCAAACACTACCCCAGTGATCACTGACCCCCCATCCCCATAGAAATATTAATCGCACCTTTAAAATTCACCCTCCAGACCATCATCACCTGGCTGCCTGGCATAGGAAAGCCTAGTCGTCCAGCATAAAGGCGACTTAAGCCATCTTGGGGGTGGGTTAGGGACCCATGGAGAGGAGGACCCATGCCCATAAGCCCCTGTAATCACTGCATTGATACTTAAACATGTGCACTCCCCTACACCCCAAAACCCTTTTGTACTGGCATATAAGTGGCTCCTGCAGCCATAAGGGCTATTGGGGGGGTGGATAAGTGGGTCTAAGGAATTCTGGAGGTGGTTTGGGGGGCTCACCAAGACCTATAAGGGAGCTGTAGTGAGGAGAAGACATGGCACCATTTTTGTGAAGTTCACAGCAGTGCCCTGTACCCCACTATTTAGGTGCCATGTCTGGGTGTTCAGTCCATCACTTTGCAGACCCCTTCCACGTCCAACAGGGCTTGTTCTAGGCAATTTTGACTTGGACGAAAAGTTGGATGAAAATGTGGTATAAAGATGGACAATTTAGTGACTTGGATGATCAGATTGGCAGGACGTATAGTTAGACGATTTGCGAAACAAAAAAATTTTGGACGTATTTTTTGAAAATGTGTCCTAGGCTGTTTTTTTACTTTGGACAACTTGTGACTTAGACGAAAACGGACTTAGACGTCCCTTTCGATTATGCCCCTCCACCTGTTTAAGAAATTTGTTCCTAAAAATTTATCTTAAAATTATATGGCTTAAATTAGTTGTTATGGGCCTATAAATTGCATAGTAATAGTACCATTTGAATGTCATTTGGCCCTGTTTTACTAAGCAGTGGTACAGGTTTCTATTGTGGCACAGAGTGCTTTAATGCTCATAGGAATTCTGTGAGCAGTGGAGCAGCATCAGATCATTTAGCGCTCTGGGCCATAGTAGAATCCTCTTTGCAGCTTAGTCTAAAAGGGGGTATAATTCCTGGATATATCCAGCTTCATAGTTATGGGTGGATTATAAATTCAGTTATTATTATTAGTAGTAGTAGTATTAATAGCTGTAAGTGATATCACAATTTTTAAATGAATAGTGATTGGTCACAAATGATGGATATTGCTTTCCTCATTTGCGATACACTTTTAGCCAGAAAATAGCTTACAGATGTTAATTAGTAATTTATAATTAAAAAGGCTATGACCATAAATTAAGATGTAATGGTTAAATTTCTTAGATTTTCCAAAATAATTTATTGCAACATGTAACATTTAGCAGATGTTACATTTCATTGTACTTTGAAAAATCAATTAAAATGGCATTAAAAGTATTTAATAATTACAGCTGTGTGCTTTGAAAAAGAAATAAAATGTTCTTATTACTCTAATTGATATCAACAGTGGGCCTGATATTCAGCAGGCGGCGTTCAGAATTTTGCAGACAACCACCGGCTTTATGCCCAGAAATTCAATACTGGCCTATATCCAGGCTTCAGAATCAAAATCCAAGGGGTCTTTTACGAAGGCATGCCGGCCGATTTAGCGCATGCTAAATATTAGCGCGTGCTAAATGCTAATGCGCCCATTATATTCTTTGGATACATTAGCGGGTAGGGGTTACAGATGTAGGGTTACCATATGGCTCCTGAAAAAGGAATACAGATTGAGACATCCAGGATTTAATTCCATTGCTTTCAGTTGAAGTAAAACCTGGATGTCTCAATCTGTCTTCCTTTTTCAGGAGCCATATGGTAACCCTACATCTGTAACCCCTACCCGCTAATGTATCCAATGTCTCTAGAACAACTCAATTGAGAAGAAAATAATTTTTGAAGTTAAAAGCTAGTTTTGGCTCTAGAGGCATCTTTCTACCTGAAATTTCCTTGTAAATGTTTGGTTAAGTTGCAAGATATTGAGTATGTTTTTTGGGACCCCATACAATTACAGCAATTTTTAGTAGCGAGAGAACAGAAATGATTTTGTTTCATCTGTAGAGAATAAGAGGAGAATTAGAATCCCTATTAGTAAGGAATGATTCAAGGTTCGTTAGGACGAACTGAGAATCTTTGTCCTTAATCTTTTCCTTTAAATTTGTTTGTTTAGAAATAGTAACATGTTTCCCCATAATGTGGGCTTAAAAAGAATTTTGGATATATGAATGAATGATTATGAATTGTTTTGAGAGTTTTTTCTTTTTTTTCCTTGAATTATTGGATATTGTAAATGTATTCAAAAGTATAAATAAAAAAAAAAAAATCCAGGGCTGTATAACTTTCAGTTATACATGCTGTACGACTAAGTCTAAGCCAGCCCATGTCCCACCCAACTCCCGCCCTCGACACTCCTCATGAAACACCCCATTTAGCTTTGGTCATTCAGCAGCACAATGAAGGCCTAGGTCATTTAGAAATACGTCCAAAACTGTTTTTATTATCGGCACTTGGATGTATTTGGACAATGTTCATCCAAGTGCCAACTTAGGCCGGTTTTTGAACGTTTTTCTCTATCAATTAAGAGCCCCATAATATATATGTATGTCAGTTTATCTCTTATAGAAAGATTTTTTTTAGAAAAAAAATTCCAAACCAAAATGTAATATGCACACTATAAAAAATATATATACAAAAAACAAAAACTTACTATTCCATCTTTGCGAATTATAAACACCAGACGTAAAACACTTCTCTCTATCACCACTCCCCAAACTTGGAACCTATTGCCAGTTCCGGTAAGAGAAGAAAAGTCCCTCAAAATTTAAAGCAAAATTAAAAAATTACTTATACAGGGACGCCTTTAACTAATCTCCCTTTGCAGTTCAGTTAATATTTCCACTCGAAGCAGACAAGCACTGATCTACTATAACTCCTACTGTTTTATCCTTTTTTGTTAACTGTCCTATACCAAATTGTAGCTCCTCCCTGCATCTCCCTCTGATGGAATGTATGTCTATACTCCCCAAAAATTGTTTGTCTCCCCTATTTAATTTTTTTATTGTTCATCGCTTTGTAATCCATGAAAAAGCGATTTTATCAAATACGAATTAAACTTGAAACTTGAAAAAAAAAAGCTTCAGGTCCTCGATGCTTGAATGCATTGGGTACCTTTAAATCAGAAGCTGGAGTGCATCTTTTGCTGGAGAGCTGCCATTACTCTCAATACTGGATCACGAAACTGAACTGGCCCGTATTCCACAGAATCAGCATAGGGTCAGAAGAACCTACTACCTCTCTTAATAAAATTAACTGTAATACCCTGAGCTAAACTACCCTACATATGGAGGGCCTTTTCTTAAGATGTTCTAACCGATTTAGTGTGCGCTAACGATTAGCGCATGCTAAATGCTAAGGCATCCATTATATCCTTTGGGCATCTTAGCATTTAGCGTGCCTTAATCGGTTAGCGCACCTTAATAAAAGGACCCCATAGATTTGGAGAAATTACTTTATAAATCACTAGAAGTCCCGATAAGATTTCATCAGTAATAAATTTGGCTTCAGCAGCCACCAGATGTCACAATTCTAGGAAAATCACAATTAGCATGACTTCTTATCCAGTTAAAGCAAAACATTATTTAGAAGCTTGGCTAGTTAACAGCACAGCACATCTTAGCAGACAAGTACTGTTTAAATCTTCCTCTTCTTCTCACCCAAATATTTGGAAATCCTGAATTTTTACTTCAGGTAATACATTTTCTAAAGTTAGGTTTCTTTTTAAGCTCCAATGCCAATATTTTAGGCTTTCTCTAAAAGAAAGGAACACAGTTCAAGATAAACACTTTAAATAATAATTCCTTTTAGGAACTTTATTTTTTTTTCCGGCGCGCTCACCTCCAAACCAGTCCCTACACTGAACACTTCGCCCTAATGTGCGGTGCTCTGCACGAAACAGGTAAGAAAAGAGGGAAGGGGGATTGAACTGGCGCGCTGCCGGAATGAACCCCTCCTCTGCGGCCTACCTGACCCTACCTCTGCCTCATGCTCCCTACGGTGACGCCTATCTCGCTCCAATAGTGCCACACTGCCACGGAGCCATCCTCCATCCAAAGGGAGTAGCCACTGGTGCTAGGCCTGCTCAATGCTAACTAAGGGAAATGAAAAGTGAACATGGGCAGGCAGGGTTAACCAGCAGCGGGGTGTTCCTATCTCCCTGTCGTGCCGATTGAAAATGACTGCGCCAGGAGAGACCACTTAATTAAAATTCCCGCAGCTCCTCCCCTCCACCTCATACTGGCCCGCTGATCTCCCAACCTGCTCTAGTCCCCCCGGAGCCCCACCCCTTGTGGCGGCCCTTTGCTAATCGTCTCAGGCCTTTCTTTCTCTAAAAGGCTTAGCTCCAAAGGAACACAGTTTAAGATAAACACTTCTTTAAACTAAACTAAACTAAACTAAACCTCACGTTTATATACCGCATCATCTCCATAATTATAGAGCTCGGCACGGTTTACAAAAGCTTAATATAGGAAGGAATAACATATTGGGTTTGAAGGCTGAGTACAGGGGGGAGGAGAGCATTACATTTTTGTGAAAAGCCTAGTTTTCAGGTGTTTATGGAATAGTTGGAAGGAGCCCTGATTCCGTAGTGAGGCAGTAAGATTATTCCAAAGCCCAGTGATTCTAAAGAAGAGAGATTTCCCCAATTTTCCCGTGTAGAGGATACCTTTTAGTGAGGGGAAGGATAGTTTAAGTTTTTGGGTGGGCCTGATGGTGTCAGGACTCGAGGAGTTCCAAGATAGTGGGATTAGGGGAGGAAGGATGCTGTGTAGGACCTTAAAAGCTAGGAAGGCGCATT
Source organism: Geotrypetes seraphini (assembly GCF_902459505.1). NCBI lineage: Eukaryota > Metazoa > Chordata > Amphibia > Gymnophiona > Dermophiidae > Geotrypetes > Geotrypetes seraphini. Next base: position 150,241,658 of record NC_047085.1, on the reverse strand, counting down.
TAAAATGAACCCTGGAAATAATTCCTTATAGGAACTTTATTTTTCTCCACATTATTTCAAATGAGAGACAATTTTCTATTTTTTTCTCCTTTCTCATACTGTCCCTCGTTTCAGCTAGTTCCACACAGAAATGTCCAATTTACTCAGAATTGCTTACCAAATTCTGGTAAAAGCAACTTTAGCACCACTTTAGCAGACTTTTATTGGACCACACAACCTCACTAACCCTACCCCCCCTTTCTTTTTTTTTTTTTTACAAAACTGTGCAAGAAAAACAGTATCTACCACCCACTCCTTGAAAAAGTACTTCCCGATGTTATTCCTAAGTGTGCTCTTTTCAGTAGCTACTTGAAATTATTTTTGCATTCCTTCTTTTTAAAGCTCCCAGAACCCTATTCAACTGCCTCTCATCCTTTTTTATATTATGATATCCGTATGGGGCAGCCATAGATGCGTAGTATCAAGAATTGAAAAACATCAGGCACGTGAACAAGTGATAAGGGGGAATGGGGACTTGTATACCACCTTTTTGTGGCTTTTGTATTCAAAGTGGTGGACACTAGAGGATTGAGGGACTTGCCCAGGATAACAAGGAACAGGACTGGGATTTGACCTCACAGCCTATGATGAGAGACAGCAGTGCTACCAGTGAGCCACACCTTCCCACTCCTTGTCTGAACACCTGTAGAAGAAAAGGGAAAGCATAGTTTTCTTGAGGCTCAGCCTAAGGAATATAATAAAGCAGGTACCCATTAGAGTTCAATTTTATGTCCTTAGCTGAATGAATGCAGAAACCCTTCATGCTTTGGAGCAACCCAAGATGCTAGGGCCCTCAAACCAAAGATAGTAAACATTAATTTGCAAACCTAAGATGTCTGTATGGGGGCAAAAGATCACACCCTGAGAGAACACTTTTCCCTTGAGGAATATGTTACTGTCTGACAATTGTGCTTTCTCTGTCATTGCAAGCTAGAATTTACATTTCACTATGTTGATTTCCTTGGAGTTAATTGACATAGATCCTCTATTGGTAACCATAACTTACCTTATACACTGCTATCTTTTGAAATTTATGTGCCTTGTCTTATACAGCAATGGTTCCACATAAAAGGCTATGAAGATTGTACATCAGTTGATTGTACCATGTAAATCTTTTTCAACATCTTATTTTTGTATATAAATGTGCATTTCACTTGTACAACCTTTCTCTTTGTTTTGCATCTGTGAATCTGACGTTAATTTTGTTAGGTTCTATTTTGGGTAAAATCTGAGAAGCTGGAGAGGTGTTTCCATTACAGAAGCACTTATCAATGGCAGCAAGGTGATTAGTCACAAGCCATTGAAAACATTCTTCAAAATGCTCTCTGAGGAATCTGACTCAAATGGTTTGGAAGATATTTGTCATGGAGAAATTAACTCGGGAAATTAGAGAGAGCTATCCAAATGTGAAGATAATCTGGAAGGCTTTCTTGGAACGGTGGATGAAAATAATAGAAATAGACTCAGTGCACATGATTCCTGAGTGAGACACAAAAGCTAAAGTAGCACTATCGAATGGGATTTATTATGATGATTTGACGTTATTTATCCCTTCTCTCTCTCTCTCTTATAGATCAGCTTATTTATTGGTTTAATGATTATTTAGATTCCTGTAACTGAAACACATCTCTTTAGTTGATGAGTTTATTACTTTTGGGATTTTCAGACATTTTCTCATTTCATACAATAAAAAAGCTATTTATACTGCAGGTAGTGGAATATGAAAAATTGGCACTTTGTATCTGAATTTTTATTTTTGCATGATATTGTTATATTTCTCCTTGAATAAAATATTTTTTCCCTTTTGCTCTGACATTTTAAAATTGAAACTGGCAACTGCCAGGCAACCAACATTTGCAACAATCCATTATCTCCAGAAAACAAGACTATTATTGATGAAAATTGATCATGGAGTTTAGGGGCCAGTGTGCTGCAAAATGTCGCTCTGCACCCAGATTTACATTAGGGCTTTTATTGGGCATAGCTAGACTTTCTCCAAACATATTTACAGTATTAGCTGATTGGCCAGGTAGAGGGGTCCAGGTTTTGAAAATCCCGACAATTACACTTGTTTTGTTTTCTCAATAGTGGGGATGACTGAGATCTCTCCATCTTGCTTCTCCTGTGTTCCTTCTTTCATGCCACTTTGCCCTCAGTATATGTGTTTGTTAGCATACATTTATTTGTGTACTTTAAAGATGTAATTGCATGGAAAATTAATTTAATTCTTATTAACCTGCAATTTATTTGCATGTATTAAATATTTTAATTAAAATAAATGTGTGAAAAAAGAAAACATATAGTATTATTTTCACAGCTTTACTTTAATGTTAATAATGTTAACATCCCATAATTACTTTAAATATTAGACCTTATAACCTAAAATATAGTGATGTCACTACATTGAGGTTAACGAGGGGAGCATCATCGCCTTCACCTGTCCCCTGCCCACCCTTGTTAACCAACAGTACGATCAGATAATCTCGATGTACTTATCTGAATAGGGCGGGTAGTTGTTTGTCATTAATCCTCAATGGTGACTATGTGCTCATAAATTTCATGTGCTTCTTTAAAATACTAGAACTTTTCATTCATTCATCCAATCCCGTCCCCCAACTCGAGTTTCACCTCTTCATCAGGGAGGGACACTATTGAAAAATCAAAGTCAAGTTCGAAATTAACAACTCAAAATTCTTAATACATTTTTAATGAATTTCTCAAATCAACCCTGTTATATCTGAGTACCATGTAATGCATGAAATATGGATATTGATGTCTCAATAGAGCGATTTATTATTCTTGGCAACTGGCCAGGCTACGTGTTTGGGTTCAAAGCAACCTGTTTCTCACAGAACAATTCAATGGTTTCAAAAGTAACAAAAGCAAAGAATTTCAGCAATAAACAAAAATACAGCTTTTCCTCCAGCAACTGGTCAGTAGCCACCTCAGCTGTTGCAATTAGCTAAATTTCCAAAGATCTTAGCTTCTTGTCCAGCACTATGCCAGGTACATACACTAGATACAGAGAGGTACAGTATAGCAATACTTTCAGGCAGGTTCTTAAGATAGCTAGTAGCAACGCTTAACTTTATCAAGATATCTTGCCCCTGGTAGCAAAGGCTTAAGTTTATCAAGGTATTTTGTATGCAGGCAGCTTTTGCCCAAAGAATCCTTAAATAACTGTCTTTGGTTATAAGTGAAGAAAAAGGTACTTCTCAATCTTACAGTCCAGCAGCTTGTAATCATACAAAGAACAGTTCTTACATGCAGGCTAGCTCAGCATTCAGAATGGCTTCTAGGCACAGCTGCTGCACTGCTATTAATTAGCTGCCTCCATTCAAACGTATCTCAATGCCAAAACCTCAGCAAAACAAAATAGGAAAAACCAAACATTTTCTCTGAGCTAGTTTTGAAAAGACAAAAACCACTAGCTCAGAAACATTACATTCCATAAGCAGGAAAACCTCTTACAGCACAAGACACTTTCTTCTAGGCAAAATATTCCAAAGAAACACAGTTCAAAATAATGTCCTCCTCAGAGTTAATGGCACAGTCCACACACTCACTTTTACAGTAGTTGATTCTCCTGAGTTCCATACTAGATTCTGGTACACTTTCTGCTGTTTCAAAATCCATAACTTCCCAAAGTATTCACCTCTCACAGTCTGGCTGGGAAAGCAAACGTCCTGTCTCGTCCTTCTCTGCTCTCCTCTCTTTCTCCTGTCCTCTCTAGTATCCTGACTCCCTCACCGGCTTCCATTTAGGGAGCTCCAAACCATGCCCCCTCTGCCTGGCTGATGGGGGGAGGTGAATCAGTTCTCTAGAGCAGTGTTCTTCAACCTTTTGACACCTATGGACCGGCAGAAATAAAATAATTATTTTGTGGACTGGCATCGGTCCGCAGACTGGCAGTTGAAGAACAGTTGATTAAGTCGTGCCCATCTCCAACCAATCTCCGCCCCAGACCCCACCCCCATAATAGTACTAATTGTAACACAATTTTTTCCATCCATTTTTCATATAAACACACATACAATATAATCGTATTAACAACACATAATGGTTAACCACAAAATTAAAATACACAAAGCACACTGTATGCTTTTCAACATTCATTCCTACCAGAAAACAGATAACTAAACTAAACTAAATTAAACTAAACCTTAAGTTTATATACCGCAACATCTCCACGGATGTGAAGCTCGGCACGGTTTACAAGAATTTAAAATATAGGAAGAGAAGAAAAAAAAAGGTAAAAGGTTTACATGAACTTATATATAGAAGAGAAGAGTAAGGGGGCATAGAATTACATTTTAGTGAAAAGCCAGGTTTTCAGTTGTTTGCGGAATAATTGGAAGGAGCCCAGGTTCCGCAGCGGGGTAATAAGGTCGTTCCAAAGACCTGTGATACTGAAGAGAAGGAATTTTCCCAGTTTGCCTGCATAGTGAATACCGTGTAGAGAGGGGAAGGATAGTTTATACCTTTGGGCAGGTCTGGAAAAGTCAGGACTCGAGGAGTTATAAGATAGTGGGGTTAAGGGAGGAAGGATGCCGTGGATGATCTTAAAAGCCAGGCAGGAGCATTTGAAATGGATTCTGGAAATCACTGGGAGCCAGTGAAGTTAGACTAGGAGTGGGGAGACATGGTAAGTCTTGCGTTTTGCAAAGATCAACTTGGCTGCAGTATTCAGAATAAGCAGGAGTCTTTGAAGACTTTTTTTATATAGGCTTAAGTAGATGGCATTGCAGTAGTCTAGTTTGGAGAGGATGATGGATTGGACAAGGTCGGCGAAATGTTGTTGGCGAAAATAGGATCTTACTTTCCTCAGCATGTGGAGGCTGAAAAAGCATGATTTAGCCAAGGAGTTGAGGTGGTCATTGAGGGAGAGAGAAGAATCGATAATAATGCCAAGGACCTTGCTTGAGAACTCAAGCTGCAGTGCAGTACCTGAGGGTAGTGCGAAGAGGGTGGGCAGGTCTAGCGCGCTGCAATTTAGTAAAAGGAGCCCTTAGTCCAGCGAGTTTCCAGTTTTTTTCATGCCATTGGAAAAATAGATTTTGTCAAACTCTGCAAAATACTCAGGCCCATATGCTCAAAACTCACCATGCCTTTAATGACCAATGCTAAACCAGTTTTAACCTGTTTCAGCATCCAAGTATTTCGGCTATCGATTCTCAAAATGCCTAATCACAGTCTTTTCCGTGGTTTGTAGCAGCCTCTGATAATTGCATTTATTTTATTTTATTTTTATTTATTTAATTTTCTATACTGTTCTCCCAAGGGAGCTCAGAACGGTTTACATGCATTTATTCAGGTACTCAAGCAGATTTCAACAAGCTTCTCTGGACCCTTTTTAGTACCGTGTCCTTCTTCATGTACGGCGACCAGTGCTGGACGCAGTACTCCAGGTGAGGGTGCACTATGGCCCGGTACAGCGGCATGATAACCTTCTCCGATCTGTTCGTGATCCTCTTCTTTATCATTCCTAGCATTCTATTCGCCCTTTTTGCCGCCCTTTTCGCCTTTTTGGTGGGCAAGCTTATAAATATGAGAAAATGAATGCAGACATGCTGGGGCATAATAAGATATTCAAATTAGTTTGGGGTCCATTGACGTCTTTTGTAGATTTACAATAATTGTCCTTTATCTTTATTTTCTGTTGTTTTTCACACACACATCCGGTGGGGGGGAGTGTGGGGGGTATATCTTTTGTTTTGGTATTATTCCTGATGGTAATGATGGATGGGGGAGGGAATTTTGATCTTCTGTATAGATATTGATTGATTATAAGGGCTTGTTTGATTATCATTATTTGTATATAAATTGTATTGGACTTTTTGTTGGCATTAAAAGCTAAAGTTCAAAAATAAAAATAAATAAATAAACAAGTATATTTCACGTGATTGGTTTCAATTTATTTACACCTTGGTTTTATATAAATCTAATTCTTATGGGACATCTGTACTGCCAGAAAATAGGTGTAAGATAACATGTAGCTTCATGTAATTGCTCTTTTTAGACCATTTTAAGACTGTGGAGCTGGAACATCTTGTGCTAATATGTACAGCTTCACCAGCTGTATATTTGAGAAGTCTCTGAAATGTTAAATAAAAGATATAATATTTAAAGAAAATAAAATGTACAAATTAACCCCCCCTCCCATTTTCATAAGCACAGAAGAGGTTTTTAGAGCTTGCACGCTGAATGTTTTTTCATAACTGAGTGGGGGGGAAGGGAGGGGGTAAATATGCTGTTTGTTAATACTGGTATCCTTGTAAGTTAAGCTGCTGTTATACTGTAATCTTTGCAACATAATATATATTTCTATACATCACAGATGTATTTCATTTAAACTTCACACTCATGCACTATTTCAATCTCTGTCAATATTTATATATTGTATTGATGTAAGAAGACAGGAGCAGAACAAACATTTACATCCATTGACACTTATATCCCACATTAATCTATAATAGTTCAATGTGGCTTAAAAATCTTTAAAAAAAACCTAAAAAAAATAGAATAAAAACTATAGCACCATTAATGTGCATTATCTATTGCCACTGTCTAATCAGGTTAAGACAATAATCCACAGAATAGGGGAGCGTGGGTTGTCTAAATTATACAGAAGGTTTTAACATATAAATAAGAGTATTTATATTTATATATTTTTGATTAAATATGAATGGAATGGGTATAAACTTATGTATCTGAATATATTAAGAAAATTCAAGTGATGTATTTAATCTTAAATGTTTTATTAATTGTACACTTGATGTAAGTTTTAAAAAATGAATATAGAATTACAAAAAAAAAAAAAAAAGTTTTTAACATTTTACTAAAAGAAAGATAATTCTATTGATATCTTATTTCCTGAAGTAATAAATTCCACCATTTAGTAGCTTGGGATGAAAACCCAGCAGAATAGACAGTTTTATAGATTAGTTTAGTATGTTTCTTTCAAATAGATCAAGACTTTGCATATAAATAAGGGTCAAGCCATATGAAATTTGATGGACAAAAATACATAATTTCAATACTAAGTGGGCCTCTACAGGTAACCAATGCAATGATGTCTACAGGGGAGTTACTCTCTCAGATTTTGATACTCAGTAAATCAGTCTGACCACAATTTTTTGAGCTGTCTGAAGTTTTCTTAAAACACTGCTTATATTCTATGTAAGCAATAATACAATATTCTATAATTTGGCTATAACCAGAGATGAAAAGTATTAATTGCAACTAATCTGTTGTGTAGCATTATATGTTAAGGAGGGCATTGAATGAAATATAATATTGGAATTCCTTTGGGTAGAAATTCTGTAAATGGTTTCCCGAATGTGGGCAGTAGTAGGCATTCTACCACTGTCTAACTAGCCAATCAGAACACATGTTTTCTTTAAAAAAAAAAAGCCCTTGAGGCAGGCCACCTACACTATAGGCATCTATCACAGGTGCAAGGAGGTGTCTAGGGACACTTAAGCTTGCCCAAGACTGAGCCTGGGCATGGTTTCACCTGGAAGTGGTGAGCTTAAGCATCCCTAGCCATAGTTTTGGGGGGGCCTCCTGGTAGGAGGGAGAGGGCATCTCTCCTGCTTATCATGGGTGGGGTGGTTGTTTTAGGGGTTCTGGCAGGAAGTAGTGGGCATCCCTCCTGCTGGGAGACTTTGAGGGGGGTTTCAGGGTAGCAGCAAGAGGGACTGGTCATCCTTCCTGCCGTGGACAGTGTTGGGTGGGGGTTCGTGGTGTCAGCGAGAGGGATTGGGCATCCCTCCTGCCGGTCGAGTTCACGGTGGGGAGGGTCGGGTGTTCTGTGCCACAGCTGCTCAGCAGATCATGGCAAGGGGATGCTCTTGCTGTGCTCAGCTGATGAGAAGGGATCAGACACAATTTTCTTTTTTTTTTGAAAATATTTTTATTGAATGAACCAGTCACGAGAGGTACAATCAGCAACCAAGCCAAAGAGAATAACAACATAGATACAATAATCAGGTATACAATACAGCTAGGCCAGAGATCAGGCATTCAAACATAGCCTTCTCATGAAAGTTCACAATTTTCATGTTTGAAACAGAACAACAGGAAAACAAACCTCCCTCCCTCTCCCCGCCCCAGTTCCCCCCACCCCCCTCCCCTTGCATCCCAAGGAACCGACCCAGCTTAGAACGAGTCCCAGCACGCCACATAGGCCACTGATTGCCAGCTAGTGGCATCCTTCTTGCGTTGCCTCTCCCAGACCGCCATCTGGGACATACTAGCTCTCCATTGTTGAAACGTAGGGCACACACTACCCACCCAGTGCTGCAGAATTAGCTTCTTAACGAGCCCTAGGGCCACCAGCACAAAGCGTTGCAAAGGCGCAGAAATACCAGCCTCAGTTAGGGGATCCGTGACACCAAGCAGCAGAGTCTTGTACGACCAGTCCAGGGAGCATCCCAAAACATCCTCCACCTCTTGAAGTGCACGTACCCACAGCGGTCCCACCAAAGAGCATTCCAAAAAATGATGCACTAGCGTCCCCTTGAGAGCAGGACACCGGGTACAAAAGGCATCAGGCCACAGGCCCATAGTGTATCCAACGCAGCGGGTTACATACGCCCTATGCACGATCTTAAGATGAATTTCATGTAGAGCAACGTTAGGAGTCGCCCCCGCACCATCCGCAAAGCATTGTGACAACTCATCAACCGTAACCTCTTCACCCAACTCAGAGCTCCAGCCATCTGCCATTCGGGACAGAAAAACCTCAGCAGGCCTCCAATCTCTCCCCAGTTTGTACCAAGCCGATAACGAGTTAAGTTCAAGGGAGAGGGAAAGGAAAGCCCTATCCAGCGGGGAAAAGGAGGGTAACTCCCCGGACGGCAGCCGAAGCGAAGAACAATAACTACGTAGTTGTAGATAGAACAGTACGGACCCTGCATTCCACGCCCAGTGCTCCTGACATGCAAAAAAATCCGGCAGTCGCCCCGAACCCAGCTCCACAAGCTGGCCAACAAATCGGCACCCGGATCGGCTAGCCCGCACAAAGAAGACATGTGTACCCGCAGGGAAAGCAGGATTAGCCACGAACTCCAAGAAAGGGGAGGGGCCCGATGAGCCCCCCACTTCTCTGCGCCACCAACCCCAAGCGGTCCGCAAAGGTCGCAACAAGGAAGCACAAGTGCCAGCCCCGGGTCTCAAGAGATTGAACACTGATACCGGGTCCGCCAACATGGACCAAAAACCCCGCGGGGCAAACTTAGTCTCACCCGTGTAGATTTCGTGCACCCAACGAAGCAAAGCCGCCACGTTATAGAGACGAAGATCCGGGAGATTTACCCCTCCCTGAGACCGCTCTCTAATAAGCTTTGGGTAACCAATTCGCGCCCGTTTAGAGCGCCATATGAAAGATGAAACAATGCCTTTATATTTCCTAATATCTCTACATGTGACCCACAGAGGCACCATCTGCAAAGGATAGAGCAACTTTGGCAAGAGGACCATCTTAAAAAGAGCAATGCGACCGAGAAAAGAAATCGGAAAGTCCATCCACCGCTTGCAAAGCGCTCCAACCGCATCTAGTTTATCTAGCACATTTTTTCTATATACCACCCGAGGGTCCGCATGCAAAAACACTCCCAGGTATTTAAGCGTGCCCCCAGACCATTTTAATGGGAAAGAAGGGTCATGATGAGCCACACAGTGCGAGTGGACCGCCAAAGCTTCCGACTTTTCAAAATTAATACTCAGACCGGAAAACATGCCAAATTGTTGGATAATCTGAATTAGTGCAGGCACTCCCGTAATAACATCCCCCAAAAATATAAGCATATCATCAGCAAACAAATTGATTTTAAATTCTTGCGTCCCCAGATGTATACCCCGCATTTTTGTAGTGTGCCTAATCTTAATCGCTAGAGGTTCAAGGGCCAATACGAACAGCATAAGAGAGAGCGGACATCCCTGACGCGTGCCTCGAGCTAGGGAAAAGGAGGAGGTGAGCGCCCCATTCACCAAGATCTGTGCAGTCGGCTGCTCATATAGTGAACGAACCCCGGCCAGAAAGCTCCCCATGATACCCATCTGTGGTAAAATCCAGAATAGATAATCCCAGAGAACTTTATCAAATGCCTTTTCTGCATCCAGGCTGACAATAAGGGCATTCTCCTGACCCTGGTGTCTCCGTAGCAGCGCCGGGTTCTGAAGCACAGATAGGGCTCGCAAAACATTAGCAGAAGAATACCGCCCTGGGACAAACCCGGCCTGGTCCGGGTGAACCAGACCGGGCAAGACCTTGCCAAGTCGTGCAGCCATAATGGCCGCGAAGAGCTTAATATCTTGATTCAACAGGGATATAGGCCGATAGGACCCCAGCTGGTCTTCCGCCCGTCCAGGTTTCGGTAATACAACAATATGAGTATGAGTAAGCCGATGTGGAGACAAACCCCCCTCACACATGGCCTGACATAAAGCCTGAAAGGGACCAATATTCCTCTCCCCCAGCAATTTGTAGTATTCAGGGCCCAGTCCATCCGGGCCAGGAGCTTTCGCAAGCTTTAAAGCCCGTATAGCTCTCTGGATCTCAATGCCCTGCACTGGAGCGTTAAGTGTATCTCTCTGGTCCTGGGACAGCTCAGGAAGGGGAAGGCCACGAAAAAACTCTGCTCTCTGCTCAGTGTCACAGCTCCCCCGATCATATAAAGCCTGATAAAACTGTACAAAGCTCTGTTGAATAGCCTCGGGCGAAGTTGCCTCAGAGCCATCAGGAGCCCAGATTTTAGGAATATGTTGCCTGCGGGCCCTGTGGTTAACCAAGGAGGCCAACAACTTCCCCGCCTTGTTGCCCCACCTATGCAAACGGTATTTATACATCTGAATATCCCTTAGGGCCCTCTGCGCCAGCAAATCATTAATTTGACGTCGCAGCTCCATGTATTGACTCTTGAGGGCTATGGAACTCTTTCTATGCAGCTCCCCCCGCACCTGGCCCAACTGACGGGACAGATCCAGCAGTGCCTTATCCTGTACCTTCCGCTTATGGGAGGTGTAAGCTATAATTTTACCCCTTAGAACAGCTTTACTAGCCTCCCAGTATACCACCTCGGAAACATCAGAAGAGGAGTTATCGGCTAGATAAGAATCCCATTGGTTTACCAAGAAAGTGCGGAAATCTTTATCCTCATACAAAGTGGGATTCATTCTCCAGCCCGACAAGGTCCTCTGGGGCGCCTGGCGATCAAGAAGCTCCATCCAGACCATGTGATGATCGGAAAGTACTCCATCCTCAATCATCACTCTCCGGACTCCGGACAAAAGGGGTGGGGCAACTAGCAAATAATCCAATCTACTGTGAGCTTTATGCACTGGGGAGTAAAAAGTAAAATCAGATTCGTCTGGATGGAGCGTGCGCCAAAGGTCCACAAGGCCCAACTGCGAAGTAACAAAGTTGATCCCCTTGTGGTCCCCTTGAGGTAAACGAGGCCTGGGAGGCTTACAGTCAATTAGGGGGTCAGCAGTAATATTGAAATCCCCACCGAGCACCAGTTGGTACTCGGAAAAGGGAGCAAGGGCAGCAACTAAAACAGAGAAAAAACGATGAGAATACACATTAGGGGCATATATAGAGCAAAAAACGTATTTCGTTCCCTGAAACACCCCTGCCCAAATTACATACCGGCCCTCAGAGTCCGAAATCAGTTTGTGCATAGTACAAGTATGTTTCTTATGGAAAAGCACAGCTACACCCCTCTGTCTGTTATTAAAGGAAGCAAAGACAAGCTCACCCACCCAATCCCTGCGGAGCTTAGCATGCTCAGACGCGTTGAGATGTGTCTCTTGAAGAAGCAATACATCCACCTGTAGTTTCCTACAGTACTGAAGTACCTTACTACGCTTAACAGGAGAGTGCAACCCATCTACATTAAAGCTAGCAATCTTAACCCCAGACATAATAACCAGATATAACCAAAATACACAGAAAAGACCAAAGATCATACGGGACGGCAGCACCAGCCTCCCAGCCGAGCCGGCGCTCCGTCCACTCAAACAAAAAATCAGACTGAGCCAGATTCCTAGGATGCAACCCATACCCCAAACTACCCACCAACTCAACTGCCAACTTCTTCAAACAAACCCCCCCCTGCAATCAAAATGACCCACCCCCCTCCCCTCCAGCAACCCCACCGCCTCTTCCCCCATCCACACTGGCGACCACACCCCCATGCCACCAACACCCACCGCAATCAAACACAGATGCTCACACTCCCCCCGCACCCTCCCCCAACCCCCCCCCCACGCAACCCCAACCACAAGTACCGGTTGCAGCCATGACCAAACTAAAATAAGATAAAACAGTGGAGAGCAGAGGACAGGAAAACATCCCAGCCCCTGGACATAAAGGCCAAACACAGAGGGTCACAAAATAGTAGGAGAGATCCAAGACAGCCAGCCCCGCACAACAAAACAAGGCAGCCAGCTCTCCTGGTCAGGTCAAAGAGGGAGTCAGAAAATAGTTATCAGATGTCCACTCCTGCTCAAAAGCTGGCTGAAAGGGGTAGGAGCATTCCCTCCCCAAGTATCTCGCCAGCAAACCGCCAAAGGCCCCCCAGCACGTATCCGGTGGCAGCGCAACTATGTCCAAACAAATAGGCTCCATCCAAAGGGCAGCAAATCAGTCCAAACAGGCAAGAATAGTCCTTGTCCTAGATGAATCCATGAGAAAGCATGGTAGGCCCGAAGGCTCACCCCCAAAGCGAAATTCTCCTAGTCCTCTGGCAGGGATGCCCCCTGAAGAACAAGCTCATTACTGAGCAGGGAGACTTTCAATGAAGCGCTTCAGCTCCTCTGCCTTAGATACCGTAAAGGTGCGGTTCTCATAGGTCAAGCGCACCTTAGCCGGGTAGAGAAAGGCAAATCGAATTCCTCTGGAAACCAGTTGAGAGCAGTAAGGCGTGAAGGTTCTTCTCAGCTCCGCCACTTTAGTAGAGAAATCCTGAAATATCAATAGCTTAGCGCCCTCGTATAGCAGATGTCGCGCCCTCTTAAACAGATCAAGTAAGCGGGCCTTAACAGCATAGTTGTGGAAGCGGGCCAGCACAGCTCGAGGTCTGTTATTACCATCCGAGTCCGAGTCACGTCGGTGCCCCACACGGTGAACACGCTCCACTACCACAGGTCCCTCAACGTCCAGGAATCCGAGCTCCTTGGGCAGCCAATGTTCAATCAAGTGCTTAAGCTCAGAATCTTGTACAGTCTCTGGTATTCCAATAAATCTAAGATTCTTTCTGCGAGCCCGGTTCTCCTGATCTTCCACTTTCTCCTCCAGCTGGGAAACCCGGGCCTCCAGAGAAGCAAGCCTGCCATCAGCTATTCCAGCCCTGTCTTCCTGAGCCGATAGTCGCTCCTCTACTTGTTGCAGTTGTGCAGCCTGCCCCACCAGGGTATCTTTAAGGTCATCCATAGAGGCATGCAGCTTGGCCAGTTTTTCATCAAGCAGCTGCGAAAGGTGCCTCATGGAGACCTGCATCACCTCGTCAGGGGAGTGGGCCGTAACGGTGTCAGTTTGGGTCTCCGCCATCTTGCTCGCCGGGCTCCCAGAGGACTTTGTCGGCCGCGCAACCTTAGGCGGCATACTCCGCCGCTGGAGAAGTCAAGTCGCGGTGGTGCTCAACCCCCAGGCCGGTTCCCGGCGCCCAGCAACAACTGCGCCGTTAGGGGTCTGTCAAGGGCCGATTAAAAGCACCCCGGGAAGGAAGGAAGTCGGAGAAGTGCAAGGGAGACAGAGCGGATCTTAATGCTGAAGCTCACCAGCCAGCACGTGGTCCCCCGCCATCTTGTGCGCCGTGCTCCCCACTGCCTGTGTCGGCCATGAAATCGTTGGCGGCATACTCCTCCACGGAGGCGTGCAAGCCGCGTTTTTCAGCCCTCCGCCGGTTCCCTGCGCCTAGCAACGGCCGCGCCGCATGTTTTAAAACTAATACCGGTCAGGAGTGCGCCGGGAGGGGAGGAAGTCAGGGGAAGCAGAGCGGAGCTCGGCGCTCAGACGTCCGCTCAGGAACCAGCCATCACGTGACCCCCCGGAACCAGCCATCACGTGACCCCCCCAGACACAATTTTCTAACCAGCACTTATGACATGGACACCGGTTAGAGAAATGGGCTGCTTAGGCGGGGTTGGGTGTCTGTCCCTTAGGGCAGATGTGATTCTGTAAGGGACGCTGGTGTGCAATTTTGGCCGCTTCTTAGGCGGCTGCAGAAACCAGCGTCCTATACAGAATTTCCCCCTCTATGTGTAAAGGGGAAAATGATAGTGATAAAAGTGTACTACCAACCACCTGGCTAGGATGAACCTAGGATGAGCAGGTAGATGCTGAAATGTTATCGGAAATTAGAAAGGCTAACAAATTGGCTAACACAATAATATTGACTGTGCAAATGGGTTCATAGTCTGTCGTGCACGAGACACCAGCGCGCAGACAATCCAGCGCTGACAATTCGGCGCAAGAAAGAAGCACGCCACAGATAAACTTAATTTTAAAGAGCTTTGAAGTGGGGTGTGAGTGGGGAACCCCTCCACTTTACTGCATAGTGTTCGCGCTGCTCTTGGAGGGGGGGGTTTGGAGGGGTGGAACCCTGCATTATAGAGAAAACAGAACTTTTTCTGATTTTGGGGGGAAAAGTTCTGTTTTCTCTATAATGTGGGGGTTTGCACTCCCCCTCCCCTCCCAACGGCAGCGTGAACACAATGCAGTAAAGTGGGGGGGTTTCCCCCCACACACACCCCCATCGGAGCTCTTTAAAATGAAGTTTTCCCACGGTGCACTTCTTTCTTGCACCGAATTGTCAGGGCTGGCTTGTTGGCGCGCTGGTGTCAGGCGCACGATTATCCCGTCACCGTGTAAATGTAACATTAGGGTTTGCCAGGGAGGTAAAATTCCTTTATAAAATCAAGGAATGCTTCATGGAGCAGCTGGTTCAGGAACCAACAAGAGATGAAGCAATTCTAGACCTAGTTCTTAGTGGAACAGATGCGTTTGATGCAGGAGGTAATGGTGTTGGGGCCACTTGATAAGAGTGATCATAACATGATCCGATTTGATGTAATCTCTGGAGTAAGTATACACAGGAAATCTAATACAATAGCCTTTAAATTTAACAAAGGAGACTATGGGGCTCATTTTCAAAAAAAATACAGATGTCCAAAATGGCATAAAATGGAACTTGGATGTTTTAATTGCCAAAGTGTTCAAGTACCAATTTTTGAAACTAAGTTTTTAGACAACTTGCATGGCATTCACCCTCCAGGACATCTAAATGTTAAGGAGGCATGTAAGAGGTGTGTTATTGGTGGGCTTAGCACTTTGACATCTTGCATGGATAATCAAACCTTTTTCCAAGATGTCCAGGATGTCATTTAGACATCTAAGTGTCACAAAGGTGCCCAAACTGACCAGATGACCACTGAAGGGATGAAATCATGCCCCCTCTCCCTGTGGTCACCGACCCCCTCCAACCTTCCAAAGATGTGAAAGAAACAGTACATACTAGCCTCTATGACAGCTGCATATATTATGGGATATCCTAGTAGAGCAACAAACAGTTGTCTGGAGTAGCCTGGTGGTGGTGGTGGTGGGTGGTATGGTCAACCATAGAGAGATCATAGTACATATCCCACCCTACCCACTACACTACATTTATGCTGGAAAGTGTGAGGCCACCAAAACCCACCTTAAACCTATTGTACTGCCAAATAGGTGATACTTGCAGCCATAAGGGCTATTGGGATGGTAGATAGGTGGGTATAGTAGGTTTGGATGAGTTTTGGAAGACTCACCATACTCTAAAAGGAGGGTTCTAGTGAAATATGTACCTGGCAACATTTATGTGAAGTTCACAGTAGTGCCCCCTAAAGTGTCTCACTGCCCTGTTGGCATGTCTGTGTGGTTAGTCCATTAAGATGCTGGTCCCTCCCATATCCAAATGGGATTGATTTGGACATTTTGAACTTGGACATTTTTGTATTTGAAAATCGCCAAAAAATTTAAATGTCCTAAGAGCCAAGACATCTAAATAGGTCATAAAAAATTGAAGGTCTAACGGTTTTGAAAATGGACATTTTCCCACCTTCACTTTTGGATATCTTGTGGGAGATGTCCAAAGTCGAACTTAGACATACTGCTAAAAATGCCCTTCCATGATAACATGAAGAAAATGGTAAAAAAAAAAAAAAAGAAACTTAGATGAACAGCTGCAAAGGTAAAAAATTTATATCAGGTGTGGATGTTATTAAAAAATAACATTCTGGAAGCCCAGATCAGATATATTCCATGTATTAAAAAAGGAGGAAGGAAGGCCAAGTGACTGCTGGCATGGTTAATAAGTGAGGTGAAGGAAGCTATTAGAGCTAAAAGAAAATCCTTCAGAAAGTGGAAGAAACATCTGACTGAAAATAATAGGACACAACATAAGGGAAAAAAAGCCAAATGTAAAACGCTGATAAGGAAGGCAAAGAGACACCTTGAAAAGAAAACTGTATTGCAGGCAAAAACACATATAAAAGCAAGAAGCCAGTAAAAGAATCAAATCATTAGATGATCGAGAGGTAAAAGAGACACTCAGGGAAGACAAGACTATAGTGGAGAGATTAAATAAATTCTTTGTTTCGGTCTTCACCAGAGAAGATGTGGGAGAGATACCAGTGCCAGAAATGATATTCAATGTTGAAGAGTCAAAAAATTGAAACAAATCTCTATAAAACTGGAAGATGTAATGGAGCAATTTGACAAATTGAAGAGTAGCTTGGACCAGATGGTATGGCCTTGTCTTCCTTGAGAGCCCCTTTTATCCCTTGGTTGTCTAGCAGTCTAACTTATTCTCTTCCCAGCTTCTTATTTTTAATATGCCTAAAAAAGTTTTTACTATATGCTTTTGCTTCCAGCGCAATCTTCTTTTCAAGGTCTCTATTTGCCTCCCTTATTAATTTTCCTCTTAGGTCTCTTTTTATAAAATGGGACCCTGTGCTAAAATAGCACACACAAATGGGTAAAATAACCTCTCTTAAAGATAGAGGTTTGGTAACTATGCCCATTTCAGAGGGGAGTTATGAATTAGAGAATGACACGGGGACAAATTTTTCCCCACCCCCATGGGAACACATTTTCCCATCCTGTCCCGGCGAGTTCTTTTCCTTTTCCTGATCCATTCCTGCAAGCTCTATCCTCATCTGCACAAGCCTCAAACACTTTAAAATCATAAGTGTTTGAGGCTTGAGCGGTTAAGGTGGAGCTTACAGGAATGGTGCAGGGATGGGACGGGAAAATTGAGCTCCTGTGGGGATGAGGTAAAATTTTCTATTATGAAGGTGGGCTACTGTTAAGAAATTTTTATTTTATTTATACTTGTGCTTTTTTAACACAGGCCCCATTTTATGCAATACACCCTGGTATTAACAATAAAATAATGGAAACTCAAGACGATTCCACAACCCAAAAATCTTTACACAACCCTAAAAGGTCTGGTTCTGGGCGTTTGGGACTTAGGCTTTTTTTGTTTGATAATGTGTTGCAAGTGTAGACGTAGTGGCGGTATGGCCGTTTAAACTGCTGAACGTAGAGTTTTGCCCAGTTTCCTACGTTTGCATACTCCAGGGGATGCAACCTGTGTGAACGAGTGACTTCTCAGTTTTTGAATACTGATCTAAGTCAATAATCCAATTCTAGGGGACACCATTGGTGTGGTAGGTGCAGTGTGTGCCCTCATGCCAAAGAAACCCAGGAGATCATACATTTTTGTTTGCAGAAAACCCATACCCTCAAGTATAACACAGATTGTAGCACTGAGGGAGTTATTTATATGATTATCTCCCCTTGTCAATTGTTCTATAAGGGCCACACAATGAGATCTATTAGAGTACGGTTTATTGAACATCTTAGTAAGATTCGAAGGGGTGATATGGGAGCCCCCCCCCTTCGCAGCATTGGCATGCACAGTCACACTCTTTGGATGACCTTAAATTTGTGGTTTTAGAAGCCCCGTGATTGAAAAGAGGTGGCAATATGACAGCAATATGGAAGAAGAAGTAGTCATGGATATATCACTGGCAAACCGTAGCCCCCAATGGGCTGACCCGTGAGGTAGAGTGGTGGGCGTTTCTTCACAAATAAGTGACAGCTTCATTGATTTATATCTCGGGGTAACAGCTGTGGGTGACGTCATCAAAACCGGAAGACAGAGAGTCATGCAAGGTATCCAACAGCAGCGTCCTAAGCTTGTGTTATACTATGCTTTTCAATATTGTAAAGTGGCTCTTTTATCTTTCATTGTTAGGTTGAAGTTTTTCTCCTGAATGTCATCTAGCGAGAGTGGGTTCTCTGAGGAAGCCGTTCTGGCGAAATGTGTCAGAACCCGCTGCAGTGAGACAACTTCAGACACGCTCAGATCAGTATTCAAGTTAAGTTGAAAAGTTTCAAAAAAAAGTTTTTCTTTACTTTATACATATTTGAAGTGGACTTTTGAGCAGTATAGTTCATCTTGAAATTATATGAAAAACCTTCTAACTAACTTAAGATGGAGCAATGATAGACATTATGGAAACACATTTGAGGGCTTGTCCCTGTTTGTGATTTCTATACCATGTATGGTTCTGAGCTCCGCCGGTTAGTTTAATAGGTGCATTACTTATTGCGAGTGCTCCCCCTTCTTTTTTGTTGAGTTGATCATTCCTTTGGGACACTTTTTGATTGGATTTTGTATTGCCCAGTAGTGTGTTAGGAGAACATAGAGGTAGGCCATTCTCAAAAAAAAACTCATTTTGGATGTTTTTTTTGAGAATGGACATTTTCCCTGCTTCTACTTTCAACATTTAGGGCCTTAGGCCAAAAGTGGACTTAGACTTTTTTTTTTTATTATGCCCCTCCACATGTACTTGTATTGCAAGACATAGCTTGTATATCAAGTTAAATTTTAATCAAATGTTTTGCTTTTCTTGCAAACCGCTTGCAAACCAAGTTACTTGCAATCCAAGGTTTTACTGTACATCTAAACAGTAGGCCACATTGATAATGTCCCCTTCTCACTGAGGTATGAGTTTTTAATAAAATAATTATTTTCAGAAGATTATGGCCAAATTGGAATCTGTCTCCAAAAGCTTATGCCGCAATAAATTGATTTGTCCATAATATACTAACTGCCTCATTTTCTTTTTGAAGTCATATTATTTGGTAGTAGCTTTCAGATGTATTTTCAGATGCATTAATAGTCCAATATTCATCTGGCAGCACTCAACATTTTGCTGACTGTTGCTGGTGTTATGCCCGGAAATGTAATGCTAGCAGATGTCCAAACTTTAGTATTGAATTTCTAAGTCTGCAGTGCTAGCTAAAGCACAGCCAATTAAGTATAATGTTCAGCACTTAACTGGCTATAAGGTACTGCATAAATATAGGACTGGCTTTTATGCAGTCTTATTAATGGACTGGTTAGGTGCTGAATATCGGCACTTAACCAGCCAAGTGCCAACTCTCCGCTGAATGCCCCCACAATAGCCAGTTTTCAATTAGGCACTTAGGTATAGATTTTGTAAAGTGCGCCTAACTTTAGGCATCCAATTTAAGTGGATAATGAGTGATTTAAGGGTCTTAACAAGTGTTAATTGGAACTTAGATGGACTTAACCGTCCTTTAGGCGTCCGTAGAGCACAAACGCGAGATAGGCGAAGATTTAGGGAATAATTGCGTCTAAGTTTGTTGACGTGGGCTTAACATGGGCGTGGTTAAGCATAGGCACTACATAGATGCTAGTTAGGCGACAGAGGGCGTCTAAACAGTGTGGAAAATGTAGGCGTAGGAAAAGCTGGTCTAAGTGTAGTTTTTGCTTCATTTCAATGGAGCTTAAGTTAGGCATACGTTAGGCTTATGTAAGGCATAAATTAGGCTAAAGTTAAGCTTAAGTTAGCGTATGAAAGGTTTTCCATCCCCTTTATCAGACGCATCGCTCTCCTCTGAACCCTCTCGAGTAACGCCATGTCCTTCTTAAGGTATGGCGACCAATATTGGATGCAGTACTCCAGATGCGGACGCACCATCGCCTGATAGAATGGCAGGATAACTTCTTTTGTTCTGGTTGTAATACCTTCTTGATTATGCCTAGCATTCTGTTTGCCTTCTTAGCGAAGGTGCCAGGATGATGGGTGCTAAGCACAAATTCTATATTGGCAATATGCAATTGCTATTATAGAATATTTATCATAATTCCAAAGTTAGAAGTCTAACTTTAGGTATAAGCACTTATATTAGCTCAATGGCTGGTGTAAATGCTAATTTCTGGCAGTTAGGTGCATAACTGATAGCATCCTATAATTTGTGCATTCAAGTGCTGCACACACCCTTGATCATGTCTGCCCCCTTGCAGACATGACTGTATTATCTGACTGTATTATCATGACTGTATTATCCTGACTGTATTATCTCTATTCATCACAACAACCTATCACTATCTACTATTTGCTTTCAATTTCTCCTGGAAATGTCCAGACTAACAATTGTAACTTGACACACTCTAGATTCTATGTACTGCAACGCTACTGGAAATGTCCAGTCTTCTAATTTGTAATCCGCTTAGAACCGTAAGGCACAAGCGGAATAGAAATCACTAATGTAATGTAATGTAATGTAATTAGTGCCAGTCAACACCAATTATAACCCCTCCCCCCTTTTTACAAAAATGCTGAAGAGATTTTTAACGCTGGCCAGCGCACTGAATGCTCTGTGCAGCTCCAATGATCATAGAGTTCCTATAAGTGTTGGAACAGTGCAGAGCATTCAACACACCAGCCGGCTCTAAAAACCTCTTCCACACTTTTGTAAAAAAAAAAAAGGGGGGGGGGAAAGATAGCCAATAATTAGTGTTAATGCCAATTAGCTGTTAATTATTATATTGTTACATAATTGAAAGTATTCTAGAACTTATGCATACAATTTTAGCATAAAATCGTGTACACAAGTTTATAGAATTAGGGGTTTGTGTGATGATTTTTAAACATTTTTTTGTATATT
Source organism: Geotrypetes seraphini (assembly GCF_902459505.1). Classification (NCBI taxonomy): domain Eukaryota; kingdom Metazoa; phylum Chordata; class Amphibia; order Gymnophiona; family Dermophiidae; genus Geotrypetes; species Geotrypetes seraphini. The sequence goes on along the minus strand of NC_047085.1, from coordinate 150,220,591 downwards.
TTTGGTCACTTGGGGAGTGCCCTTTAAACTCCTGTTTTTATATAAATCATCATCAGCCTCCCTTGTTATCGTTGCTGATTTCAAGTTTGGGTAGCTTGCTCGTGCCCATGCATTGTGAAAGATAAAGCCGGTCACTAATTCTCTGTGTTGAGCGTATGGGAAAAGAGTGGTGGAAGAGATAAGTAGGTTAGAGCCACAGACACCAAAAATACAGTTTTGTTCTCATCTCTTGTAGCACTCTCAACCCCATTCATTAAAGGACAAAATACACCAGTCAGGTGTTTGTATGACAGCAAGTACCTGAATCACTAAAAAAGTTAGGTCCTCTTTTACTAAGCCGTGGTAGAGATTTCGACTGCGGCTTGGGGCGCTTAAAGCTCTGATGCTGCTCAAATGCTGATAGGAATTCTAGAGGTAGAAACCTCTGGGCCGCGGTAGAAACCTCTACCGTGGCTTAGTAAAAGGGGGAAGGGGGGGATAGTGAACATCCATTCATCACTGAATGCCGGGGATTTGGGTGTGTTCAGTTTTACATAGGATGTTTCCTATCTTTAATACAAGTTCCCTCTCATTGGTTGTAATTATTACAAAAGGCACATTATGGTTTCCTAATGAGTATAAACTGTAAGTGGTAGATAACCACAAGAGTGATTGCTATGAATGCAGATCACCAAAGAGTAAGGTGAGTCATTAGATAATTCCTCCACCTTCACATTTGCCTGATTCAATTTCTAATCTACTCAATGGAGAATAATAAAGCCTTATGCACAGGAAAATTTAATGCATTTCTTTTGTATCAGATTAACATTTCGTTCATGTATTAACATATTCATTTTTGGCATAATTAGCATTTGGAATTTTGGTCTTAGTTTTCTTTTTTTTTTTTCCTGATTGTTCAACACCTGAATGGTTATTATACTTTATAATCATCTTTGCTTTCTTTCAGAGAGATTACACAATGGAACTTTCTGATCCAGAAGTCCCAATCTCAGTAATGAACAGAAGTAAGGCTTCACTAATTGATTGTAAAAGTTGAAATACATTCAGTATTTTGTAATATTTGTTCACCATCAAATAAACATACTGGGGTTGGCTGAAAAACAATATAATGCTTAGTAAATATATCCCCAATGGGAACATCCTCTCGGCAGAAAACGACTTAATACATGAATTTCAAATGCGTAACTGTTTTCTTACAGAAGACATGGTGAATCATTTATAACTGAGTCCCTTTGGTGAGTCATTTCATATTTATTGCATTAACTAGATGTATATATTGTAATATAAAAATGAAAGAATATTAAAGTCAGGAGTAGTGGTGGCTGTCAAATAATTTGAATAAAAAATATGGCATAAAATTGTATTCATGTCTGAAGTATGCAGCTAATTATACAGTAGACTATTTTGGAGCTAAGTTTTGTGATAGAAGTGTCTCTTGGAATTATGCAAATATTAATGCACCTTGCATAATAATGTACAAATAATTTGCCAACCTGTTAGAACAGATTATGTTAACTTTCAATTATGCAATGTCGACCTTTTATTTTTACTGTTTTTGTATTAATAAAATCTCAACAATGCACAGGATCATGGATATATATTTTTTTATTTCTTTAGAAATTATTTTAAATCCCACCCCTTCGTTTCTTCTTTCTCTTGCTTAGTAACCTGTTTTTGTATTAATAACACCAGTACTATTAACCCACTAGACTGCATATTTAGAGGGCAATTTTATAAAGTATATTCTAACAGTTATACACCAATTACATGCAAAACTCAGAATAATGCTATATGGGGGGGGCGCTGCTGAGCCCGCACGAGATGGCTGCCTGAGCGCGGAGCTCCCTGATCCCTCTTTACAGAATCCGCATTAACACCACTTTTAAAATCGCTAACCGAAGCGCCTCACTCTGACGCTGTCACCTAACTCGGTGGGATAATCCTTAGTGGAAATCGCCGTCTCCTACCGCCCCGATGTCGGATAAAAAAGTAGGAAAGAGACACAAACCGGACCCGGTTTCCCCTTCCAAAACGCCGCTCCCCTCCTCCACCGCTGGTGATTCTAGCCGCGAAATTCTTGCCGAATTAAGGGAGCTGAAGGTATATTGTCACTGAAACTAAGGTGAGCACCGACGAAATTAATGAGAAAATCACAAGTTTAACTGCTGACCTTGTCTTGATGCAGACACGTGTTGGCACCCTAGAATCCAAGATGGATGCGACCTCCGTGCAACTAACTGAGCTGAGACGCCAGACAGCTTGAATTACACACTTAGAGCAGGAGCTGGAGGAAAATAATAACAGGTCCAGACGCTGTAACATTCGTCTTTTGGGGTTACCAGAAAATGGCAGAGATAATGATCTTATTCAACAGCTGGAAATCCTCATCCCCAAACTGCTTGATATCACATTCACACATGATTTTGAGATTGAACGTGCGCACCGTGTGCCCTCTCATCGCACTCCTGCTGACCGCCGGCCCAGACCTGTATTAATGAAAATCCTGCGCTACCAACATGTCCTCAACATCATGCAAAGAGCGAAAATAAAGGCTCCGATCCAGCATGAGGGCGCCACTCTACTCTTTGTGCCAGATCTAAGCAAACCTACAGCTCATCTTCGCAAGCTCCTGCTATCCTTCCGGCCTCAGCTCAAATCTTTAAATGCAAGATTTGGCCTAATGTACCCAGCGCGTATGAGGGTGACTTTTAACAACAGCACCAAGGACTTTACCAACCCGGATGACCTGGCTTCTTATATTGAACAACTCTCACCGACACCTATAAACCAGGTCTAACATTGATCACTGTGTTACTTCCTCCTTGTGATCCTGACCAATTTTACACAGGCATAATATGATGTTTCTGCTACATTAAATGCCACGGCTATCACTGCTAGTTCTATGTCTTTTTCCTATGCTCAGAGTGCTATACTTATGATAGTTTGGTTTCCATTATAAATGCTCAGGGAGTGAGGGGGGCCCCTGTTGCTCTGGCTCCTGTTTCTGGGCGCCCTTGGCTGCACTCGCACTGTCTGCTAGAGGTGACCCTGCAGTCATCATAGGAGTTATGCGGTGCATTCACTTAGCTGTTTATAGTTGTTTACTGTTTTGGTATGCACTGTTCCATCTTTACTTAACAGACTGTTTTGTATTTACTACTTCATATTTTGTCAGGATGTTCTATATGCCTCCTCAGAGTAAAGGGCATTTGATGATTTCCTTGCAATGCAAAACTTATATGCCATATTACCTGTTATACAATGTCTCTTAACATCATTTCTTTGAACACAAAAGGTCTCAACAACCAAGTTAAACTCAAGAAAATATTGATGTATCTTGAGAGTCTTCAGCCGGACGTTGTAATGCTTCAGGAGACTCACCTGGATTCCATCGCCTCAGCTAAAGTTCAGTAACAATGGGCTCTTCCGCCATATTTTTCACCTGCTGTCGATAGAAAAGGTGGGATACTAACCTTATTTAGAAATAAAATTGATCTTTCCATAATTTCTTCATCTACAGACCTTAACGGTAGATGGGTTAAGGTTAAATTCATTTATGCTGGAGTGAAGTATATTGCCTCTTGAACATTTATGGCCCGAATGCGGATTGCCCAATTTTCTTTCATGCATTACATCAAACGCTTCTAGAAGATGAGGATGACTCCCAATTGATAATTGCTGGTGACTTTAACCTTATAATAGACCCATGCAGAGATAGAAAGTCCTCCTGTGCATATAAGAAAACTAGATCGTGGTATGCACTACATAATTTAATTGAAGATGCCAAACTTCTTGATATTTGGAGGCACGTGCACCGAGATACCAACTCCTACACATTTTATTCTCCTCCGCACTCATCATACTCGCGCATTGATTTTTTTCTGGTCAGTGACTCCTTAAGTACCACCGTGATGAAGTCAGACATTTTTTCTATACTTGTTTCTGATCACGCAGCTATCTCTATTCAGCTTAAACAGCAGAAGCCTCGCTTGATCAATTCTCAATGGAGATTCAATAATTCCTTATTGCAAGACCCACAATTCTGCCAACATATGAGTGCACAGATCGCTGAATATTTTAGATTCAATAAGCCAGAACATACGTCCTGGATTTGCTGCTGGGACGCTTTTAAAGCGTTTGTCCGTGGTGTTACTATCAATTACTCAGCACATAACCATAAAAAATGGAAAGCCGAACAGAAACTACTTGAAGACAATATTAAATCTTTAGAATCACAACACCAGAGCTCGCCCACAGATATGACTCTTCTAACGAACTTGAACAAGGCAAGATTTCAGTACAACTCTATCATGAGTCATAGAGCTTCTCATACTGTCTTTCAGCAGTCCGCGTTCTATTATGCGACTGGAAACAAATGTGGACGCTTACTTGCAAATTTCCTTAAGAAACGTAGCAAGAAATTGCATATTGAATCTATTAAACTGGACTCCGGAGTAGAAATCACTGATCCTATTGACATATCCCAGGCTTTCATGGACTTCTATCGATCCTTGTACACCTCGAAACCCTGTGATCCCCAACTCTCTTACGGTTTCTTGAGAGACATCCCACATATGACACTAGAACACGATGACAATGCAACCTTGGATAATCCAATAACTTTATCTGAGTTATCTGATGTCATACAGTCTATGGCCATTAAAAAAGCCCCAGGCCCTGATGGCCTAACTGTTGAATTCTACAGAACTTTTCTTGAAGTCCTGGCACCATTCTACCTACAATTTATTGAACATCTTATAGCTGATGGCGAAACATCAGGCACTTTCACGGAAGCTTCTCTGATAGTTCTCCCTAAACCGGGAAAGGACAAGAAATATATCACCAATTACCGACCGTTATCTTTAATCAACGTCGACGCAAAAATCTATGACAAGTTACTCTCAGCCCGGCTTCAACGTGTTGTTACCAAATTGATCTCTCCAGACCAGAGTGGTTTCATTACTGGTAAATACTCTAGTGATAATACTAGATCCTTTGCCCACGTCATATCTCAAATTCATCATCAAGATCAAGAGATTATCGCAGTCGGGCTGGACGCGGAAAAGGCCTTTGATAGAATAGAATGGTCTTTCTTATTTCAGGTCTTAAGTTGGTATGGCTTCTCTGATGCTTTCATTACCAAAATAAAGGTTCTATATTCCAAACCTACCACTAAGACGTTCATTAATGGTACCTTATCTTCAGCTTTTCACCCCACCAGAGGGACACGACAAGGATGCCCCCTATCACCTTTATTATTTAACTTGGCACTAGAACCCCTATTGAAACGCATAAGGCACAACCCGCACATATCGGGCTTTAAACTTGCTGAACGCGAATTCAAAATATCGGCCTATGCCGATGATATACTCTTGTTTATCACTCCGTCATCAATGCCTCACCTAATATCCACATTATCTGATTACGCCACAGTGTCTGGGTATAAATTGAACAAGAGCAAATCTGAGGTAATGCCCCTCAATTGTCCAGCGGCTGAATTTGAAATCTCCACATATGGGTTCCAATGGGTGTACCTGGGAGTTTATTTTGGCTCCGCGTTACCAGATTCTATTCGTCTTAATGAGGAATATCTGATTGATACTCTTAAATCCTGTATTAATAGATGGTCTCCACTGACTCTGACATGGTGGGGTAGACTTGAGATGATAAAGATGATGCTAGCCCCCAAAGTTAACTATATTTTGAGTATGTTGCCTTTGTATCTGTCCCCGGCCTTTTACAAACAGGTGGATTCCCTGCTCATAAAATTCCTATGGAACAACAAACAATCACGCATAGCTTTATCCAAATTGAAAGCACCCAGATCACACGGTGGAGTGAATTTCCCTAGCTTCATCCACTATCATCATGCATTTATCATGAGACATTGGTGTGAGGGATATCATGGACCCCGATATCTAGATCCTCCTGCTTGGTTACACATGGAAAGAGCAATTTATGGTGAACAACGTCTATTTTACTTAGCTGGCATTGACCTGACCAATCCAGACAAGCGTGATCCCATATTGTTCGCTTATAAAAAGGCTATTTCAGCTGTTGACTCCACCTTCCCGTTGACTTGGGAGAACTCTAACTTACATTCCTTATGGAATAATGATAGATTCAAAATTCAGCACTCAATGCTGAATTGGAAGATTTGGCAAACCCACAACATATGGACACTGCAGGATCTTATGAAAGATGGGAAATGGTTATCTTTCCCAGAACTGTCCTCCATTACTGGTTTGCCCAGTTCTCAACATTACAGCTGGATTCAACTGTTGCACTGTATCAAACATTCCTTACCATGTGCCCTCACATTGACGAACAACTCTGGCTTAAACAACACTTTGGATAAGATATCTGATGCACCCCAGCGGGCATCCATGTGGTACAAAGTTTTGCAGAAATCGTCTTTCTCTGGTCCTCTTGAGCTAGAGTCCAAGTGGCATCATCAACTTAAGCTACCATCTGATGCCATTGACTGGACCGAGATGTGGTCTTCATTTTTCAAATCCATAAAATCAGCATCAGTGCTCCAATCCATATTCTTTGTATATCACAGAGCAACATGGACACCAATCTTATCGAGGAAAATTGACCCTAAAGCATCTTCACTATGCTGGTCGTGTATGCAACAAGAGGGATCTCTTGAGCATCTTCTCCTGCACTGCCCACTTATTCAACTATACTGGGACAGGGTTTGGTCTACTATATGTTCCATATTAAATATTTCAGATGATCTCTCTCTCTCCGTCCTCCTGTTAAGAGCCCAGGTTCTGTCAACTCCACTGACTAAAGATGCAGACACTCTTTTAACCATTATGATGTCATTAGTGATCAAAACCCTATTACACAATTGGAAGGACCTCTCCAAAGTTGACTACCACATGTGGTGGAATGCGCTATGCATTACTGTTAAATTTGAGAAAGTGTTTGCTGAAAAAACTGATAATCTCACTCGCTTTCATGCTATCTGGAAGCCTATCATCGACTATATTGACAAGTGACCTTTTGTGTACAATGGATTGTTTACTACACGATTTTACCTCTATCATTCCTTTCTGTATTTTTGCTACTCTGAGGTATATCTATATATACTTTAATATGAGTATACACTCATACTGACATAGACGAATCTCTTTCAATGTTTCAAGTTTATTCACAATGCATACACATGTCTTTATGCTGATGAATGTACCCTGAATTGTTCAACTTTTCTGTATGTTCTTTTTTTGACTTGTTCTCTTTATGGTATGTACACCACAAAAATTTCAATAAAACTTGTATTGAACTTAAAAAAAAAAAGAATAATGCTATATAGACTTGTAAGTGTGCACACCTAAGCGATATTGTGTATATATGAATATCACTTAGGCTGAAAAGATCTCAGCCCAACCAAGGAGAGAATGACATGGATATGGTTCAATCAATGATCTGAAACAATGTCAAAACAGAATTTAATTTCTGCAAATTGACTCTGAATGAAATAACACTCTCTTTTCAGCTACAGTGACAAAATAATGCTCAAAATAATGCTTTTTCAAGGCTGCCTGAAAAACACAGAGGAGCAGCGCGTCAAACAGTTTCCTGCTATGTGAGCCTTTGCAGCCCTGAAGAAGTGGCATGTCAGCCACGAAACGATCGTAGGCTGGCCGCACCTAGTTTTTCCTGAACTTGCAGTTTAAGTTTGTAGTTGCTGCTAGCACAGTTTTGCACAGTGGAATTAGAAATATGATTGATTCTCATGTTTTTCTTTTTGCACTTCTCTATATATATAGTAGCCACAAAAGTTTTTTCTGCCTATGATGGATGAATGGTTGGGTGTTTTTTTCCCCCTTCCTGTATAACTGAGGCTTTTTCTTTCATTGGCTTTCATATGGTATCAGAGTTCAGTGCTTGTTGCTGGGTGTTCAATTCTCTTTTGGGGATATTTTGTAAACGGTATTTAGATTGACTATACCCCCATTTCCTCCTTATCAAATTTTTGTTTTGGTACTAATATATTGTGAAACAAGTCTTACAAACAAAGCAATCTCCTGATCCATTTAAATTTCTCAAGAATTGTAGACATGTGGAGGGGCATTTTCAATAGGACATCTAAGTCTGACTTTGGATGTTTCCCGCAAAACATCAAAAATTGGAGCTCCAGAAGGATCCATTTTTGAAAATGCTGGATGTCTAATTTAAAAAAAAAAAAACTTTATTAATTTAATTTTCAAATATTAACAGTGCATTGTAAAAATTTTAAACATAAACAAATCAGGAAAAGCACTTTAAATATATAAACATTCTGAAAACAATCATTTTCTCCCCCCCCCTTTCCTCTCATTCATCAACAAAAGTATAACCCCCCATATAGAATTTCAATAAACTAAGTACATCTCCCTCCTTCCCACCCTGGATGTGTAAGGAATTAACTAAAAAGAAAAGGTACATGACAACTAATGTGATTCAACAAATGATGTCAATGGGCTCCGCAGCTTCTAAATGCATTACTATATCCCAAAAATTCAGCGTTCATTCTTTCATATTTGTAACTGCAACAAAAGTTTGCCCACCAAAAAGTATAATTAAGTCTACCATAACTCTCCCAATTGCGTGTAATCATCTGCATTGCTATTCCTGTCATTATTTTAAAAATCCAGCTTTTTTAAATGAAAATTGTCTACCACCAGGACATCCAACTAGATGTCCAACCTCAGCACGTCTAACTTTATTCCAAAATTTTCGACCACAATACCGTTTAACTTGGGCTAGCTTTCTAATGGACTGGCCACACAGACATGCCAGGAGAACATTGGAGCACATTAGAAGGTACTGCTCTGAACTTCACATAAACAGTGCCAAAAGTACATCTCACCATAATCCCCATATAATGTTTCAAGTTTATCTTCAAATTTATTTCAATTTGATATGCCACCTATTTTAGGGTCAAAGCGATTTACATAAAAATTAAAAACAATGACTAATGCAAACAAAAGGCAAGTAGGTTGAAAAGTTACAATTTAAAAAAAGGGGAAGAACAGTGGCGGGAAAGGAGTAATAAAAGAAATTCTGAAATGCTAAAAAGAATGTCTCATCTTAAACCGGGAAAGCATCTTTAAACAAAAATGTCTTAAGATTTGATTTAAATTTAGAAGTGCAGTTTTCCTGTCTGAGATTGTTAGGAAGGGAATTCCATAACGTAGGTACCACAACTGAAAATATAGTTTTGCTGGTAGTATCATAAACTATGTATGGTGAGCCCTCCAAAAATCCTCCAAAACCTACTATAAGAACATAAGAACATAAGAATTGCCACTGCTGAGTCAGACCAGTGGTCCATCATGCCCAGCAGTCCGCTCACGCGGCGGCCCTCTGGTCTAAGACCAGCACCCTAACTGAGACTAGCCCTACCAGCGCACGTTCTTGTTCAACAGAAACTTGTCTAACTTTGTCTTGAATCCTTGGAGGGTGTTTTCCCCTATAACAGCCTCTGGAAGGGTGTTCCAGCTTCCTACCACTCTCTGGGTGAAGAAGAACTTCCTTACGTTTGTACGGAATCTATCCCCTTTCAACTTTAGAGAGTGCCCTCTTGTTCTCCCTACCTTGGAGAGGCTAAACAACCTGTCCTTATCTACTAAGTCTATCCCATTCAGTACCTTGAATGTTTTGATCATGTCCCCTCTCAATCTCCTCTGTTCGAGAAAGAAGAGGCCCAGTTTCTCTAATCTTTCGCTGTATGGCAGCTCCTCCAGCCCCTTAACCATCTTAGTCGCTCTTCTCTGGACCCTTTCGAGTAGTACCGTGTCCTTCTTCAGGTACGGCGACCAGTGCTGGACACAGTACTCCAGGTGAGGGCATACCATGGCCCGGTACAGCGGCATGATAACCTTCTCTGATCTGTTCATGATCCTCTTCTTTATCATTGCTAGCATTCTGTATGCCCTTTTTGCTGCTGCCGCACATTGTGTGGACAGCTTCATCGACTTGTCGATCAGAACTCCCAAGTCCCTTTCCTGGGAGGTCTCTCCAAGTACCGCCCCGGACATCCTGTATTCGTGCATGAGATTTTTGTTACCGACATGCATCACTTTACACTTATCCACGTTGAACCTCATCTGCCATGTCGATGCCCATTCCTCGAGCTTGATTATGTCACGTTGCAGATCTTCGCAATCCCCCTGCATCTTTATTACTCTGAATAACTTTGTATCATCCACAAATTTAATCACCTTGCTCGTCGTACCTATGTCCAGATCATTTATAAAGATGTTAAAGAGCACGGGTCCAAGCACCGAGCCCTGCGGCACCCCACTGGTGACGCTCTTCCAGTCCGAGTATTGTCCATTTACCCCCACTCTCTGTTTCCTATGCTCCAGCCAGTTTTTAATCCACGTGAGTATTTCACCCTCAATTCCATGGCTTGCAATTTTCCGAAGTAGTCGTTCATGCAGAACCTTGTCGAATGCCTTCTGAAAATCCAGATACACAATGTCGACTGGATCGCCCTTGTCTATCTGTCTGTTTATTCCCTCAAAGAAGTGCAGCAAGTTCGTCAAAAACTACTTCTCCACCACCCCAATAGCCCTTATGGCTGTAGATAGCACCTATACAGCAGTATAGTAAGGTTTTGGAGGGCTCACACTTTCCACCATAAATGTAGTGGTTAGAGCGGCTTATGGACCGGGCTCCTTCTCTCTATGATTCACTAGCCCACCCAACTGACTACTTAAGACACTTGTGTGAGGCTGGTCTCAGTTAGGGCACTGGTCTTTGACCTAGGAACCGCCATGGGAGCGGAATGCTGGGCACGATGGACCACTGGTCTGACCCAGCAGCAGTAATTCTTATGTTCTTATGTGTGATGTTCTACTAGGCTTTCCCATACCAAGTGCTGTTGTTCTACAGTCAGGCATGCACTGTTTCATTCAATTTTGGGGTGGGGTGGATGGGTGGGAGGGGGTCTGTGACCACTGGGGGAATGTGTGGGGCTCATTACTTAATCCCTCCAGTGGTCATCTGGTCAGTTTGGGTACCCTTTTGGCACATAGACGCTTCTCAAACAGGTCTAGTTGAAAATGTCTAAGTTCTGTCTAGGACTTCCTTGGAAAGTTTTGATTATGGCTACAGGATGTCCAATTCTAAGCCCATCCATTCCCTGCCCATGGCATGCCTACCAACATGCCCATTTCAACTCTGGATGCACAGCAGATAAGAAGTTCTGCTAGATGTCCAGAAAGTCAATTTTGAAAATGCCCACTTGGATGTTTTGACTAGAAAGACATCCAAGTGCCAGTTTATGCTGTCTTTTGGACGTCTGTCTTTTTTTTGAAAATGAGCCCAACAGAGACTGAAATTTTAATTTAAGTCCTAAATGATTTTTAAATAAACCCTCACAGCTGTAGCATTTTTGCATGCTTAAGGTTTATCATTTCTAACCAACTGTAGAAACATAGAAACATAGAAGATGACGGCAGAAAAGGGCCTCAGCCCATCAAGTCTGCCCACTCCAACAACCCTACCCCTTTGAATTTACCCCCCTAGAGATCCCACATGTGTATCCCATTTCCTTTTAAAATCCTTCACGCTGCTGGCCTGAATCACCTGAGGTGGAAGTTCATTCCAACGATTGACCACCCTTTCGGTGAAGAAGAACTTCCTGGTGTCGCCATGAAATTTCCCACCCCTGATTTTCAGCGGATGGCCTCTTGTGGCAGAGGGGCCTTTAAAAAAGAAGATATCATCTTCCACCTCAATACGGCCGGTGATATATTTAAACGTCTCTATCATGTCTCCTCTCTCTCTACGTTCTTCAAGTGAATATAGCTGCAATTTATTCAGCCTTTCTCCATACGGGAGGTCTTTGAGTCCCGAGACCATTTTGGTGGCCATTCTTTGAACTGACTCAACTCTCAGCACATCCTTTTGGTAATGTGGCCTCCAGAATTGTACACAATACTCCAGATGAGGCCTCACCATGGATCTGTACAATGGCATTATAACTTCGGGCTTCCGGCTGATAAAACTTCTTCGGATGCAACCCATCATTTGTCTTGCCTTTGATGAAGCCTTCTCCACTTGATTGGCAGTCTTCATGTCTTCGCTAATGATCACCCCCAAATCACGTTCCGCCTTGGTCCTAACTAAGGTTTCACCATTTAGTGTGTAAGTTTTGCATGGATTCCTGCTGCCGAGGTGCATGACCTTACATTTTCTAGCATTGAAGTTTAGCTGCCAAGTCGAGGACCAATGTTCCAATAGAAGTAGGTCCTGCGTCATACTGTCTGGTAAAGTGTTCTCACTTACTATGTTGCATAGTTTGGCGTCATCGGCGAATAATGTGATTTTACCCTGAAGCCCCTGAGTCAGATCTCCCACAAATATGTTGAAGAGGATCGGGCCCAAGACCGAGCCCTGAGGCACTCCATTTTAGAAGCCCCTGCTAATAGTCAGCTGAAATTAATTAGACTTAAATAATCTTTATGGAAATAAATAAGTCTCTGTGACAAACAATAAAAAAGTTAATACTGAGGGCTCCTTTTATCAAGGCGCGCTAGCGGTTTAACGTGCGTAATAGCGCACATTAAACCGCCGGCCGCGCTAGCCGCTAACGCCTGCCTTGAGCAGGCGGTAGTTTTTTGGCCAGCGCGGGGGTTAGCGAATGATTAAAAGTCGCTCATGCTAACCCCGCTAGCGCGGCTTGATAAAAGGAGCCCTGAATCTGATAGGTACTATATACACTATATAGGAGTGACTGGAAGAATTGATTAAAAAAAAAAAAATCTAAGCTAAAGAAGATATAGACTACTTTTTTTTTTAATGCTATGCCTTAGGTGGGTGGTGAGAATAACTAACCTAGAATATGGAAGATAACAGTGAATAATCTTAGAAAATTGGTATTTTCATACTTAATAGAATTGCAATAGATAGATTTTAGCTTCACATGGAAGGTTTTCTCTTTTTTTTTTTCTTTATCTGGGTCACTTACTTGAAAATGATCTTGAAAAGTATAATTATTAGGTTCTTTTCAAGCTGACAATTTAACATCTGTGCTGAGGTCTAGTTTGAAAAGATTTTTTTCCACAGAAACAGAATAGAAAAATACCTGGTGAAACAAAGTTAATGTCTACTTTGAAAATTGCCAGTCATTGCAATGGTTATATATGAATACAGAATTAAATGAAACTTGTTTTAAAAAATAATGTTCTCTTACTTCACTTGATCATCTCTGTATAAGGTTTACATTTTAATGTCTTGTTAGTAAGAAACAGCACTTCCAAAATTTCACTTTTCTCAAATCATCTTATTGCTAAAGTTCTTTGGAAATGTTTTCTATCAGATCTGAAGAAAGGGGTTTAGGTATAGGGATTGTGATGAAGGTATATTTGTGAAATGTGAGGGATATGGATGTTTGTGAGGTATAGGAGTATAGGTGACTGCGCGAGGGAAATTTGTCATACTGTGATAGGCACAGTTCCTGTCCTGTCAGTAAGGGGTTATGGGGAGTGTGTGTGTGTGTGTGGAGGGAGGGGGGGGGGGAACCTAGGACTCTAAATACTTGCTTAGGAATGAACAGATCTAGAGTAGAGCTTGTCAGAAGCCTATAGTGGTTATGAGCTGCAGAATTCTGTCTGGTTCATTCATGCAGTTGACAGAGAAGGTGTTTCCTGTTAAAAATAAAAAGGAAAAGGAATCTACAACTTCTTGGAAACCTGGGCTAAAGCAGGGAATTTCCAGGGCCCAGAAAGGGGAAGGCCAGATAGAAATGTTCTGTCCCAAGTGGAAGGTGAATGGGGGGGAGTGTTCTAGAAGGATGGGGGCAGGGAAGCCAGTAGTCAACAAGAAACTATGCCCAAATTAGGAAAGGTGTCAGAGGCAGGATCATGCCAGAGGAAACAGCTCCGAAGGCCTATGGCAGCTTGCAAAGATCACTAGCACCGGTGATCTTTTCTGCAGGCTGCTGATATTAGGTAAATGGATGCGCGGGAGGCCAGGGGGGAAACCAGACACCAGCACTTCCTGACTGACCCTCCCCCCTCGCCCTCTAAAGCAGGAGCGGCAGCGACCGGCCAGCAAGAGGCAGCACTGCCGCTCCTGCTTTAGGGGGCGAGGGGTGAGGGTCAGTCATTGAATTGGGAGGCCGATTTTTTTGTTTTTAAATTGATTCGAATCGATTCACCCAAAATGAATCGGTGAATCAATTTGAATCATGAATCGGGCAGCACTACTGCCAAGTACTTCTGATCTCGACTGTCTACTGTTTTGTGTTTTTTAAAGGATGATGGGTTAGATGGACCTTTCGTATGATTCATTCTGGCAGTCCTTATAGAAATATTGAAAATGAAGGCAAATAAAGACCATAGAGCTCATTTTCAAATGAGAAAACCATCCAAAAAGTAGCACATAGAAACAGATGGATGTTTTCATCTGTAAATCATCCAAGTTACTATTTTCAAAAACATTTTTTAGAACGTTTTCTATGCAGTTTGTATGCAACACATCTAAATCTCAAGGGGGCATGTTTGGGGTGGGACTAGGGTGGGATTATGATTTGGACATTTTTCTACAATAATGTGCCAAAAGGGGTCCAAACTGACTAGATGACCGCTAGAGGGATTAAGGCATGACTCTCCCTGCACTCCCCCAATGGTCACTGACCCCCCTCCCACTCCTCACCCCCCACCCCTCCAAAGATATGAAAGAAACAATACATACCAGTGTTGTATGACAGCTTTGGATGTTATGGTCAGCAGCAAGCCGAGTAGCCTAGTGGTCGATGCAGTTTCTATACAGATGGGGACTCAGGCTCATATACTGTGGTGGAATGTGTGAGTCTTCCAAAAGCCACCAAAAATCTACTATACCTATATATAGGTGACACCTTCAGTCACAAGGGCTATTGTTGTGGTATACAGTTGGGTACAGTAGGTTTTTGTTAGGTTTTGGAGGGCTCCCCATACAATACAAAGTATGGTGAGATCTATACCTGGAAATTTGTATGTGAAGTCTACTTCAGTGCCCCCTAGGGTGCCCCACTGTTCTACTGGGATGTCTTTGTGGCCAGTCTACTAAAAATGCTGGCCCCCATACATCTTAATGGCTTACTTTTGTGTAGTTTTCCCTTGTACTTTTTTTCCCCCAAAACTGATCCTAAAATATAGACACACTGAGCTCAAAAATGTCTAGTGAATGACCATTTTCAAAATAACATGTTGGATGTTTTTCTGGTTTCAAAATGGCCAATTTCTCTCACTACCCCTCCCCCTCCCCATTTTTATCAAGCTGCACTAGAGGTTTTTAGAGTGGGCCGGCGAGGTAAGTACTCTGACGATCATAGGAATTCTATGAGTGTCGGAGCATTTACCGTGCTGATTCGCACTAAAAACCTCTAGCACAACTTGATAAAAGGAGCCCTAAGGTTTGTACCCAGGACAAATGTAAATCAAGGCCTGTAAGGTATCTCAAGTGAATTTTGCATGAACTATCAGTGCCATCCCCTGAAATACAGCCTTGGAAAATCTGGCAACAATTCATGCTGCACAAACAAATGAAAAGCTTTTGTTTTCTGGTCTGTTTTATTTCATGAAATCTTAATTGAACGTAGCCCTTAAGGTGGCCATTTTCAATTGTTGTGATCTCTTGGTAAAATAGGCAATTTACATTTTAATAGACATACTTCCTACCGTATTGCAGATAGAAATGTGATGGAGGCTTTTCAACTTCAGGCTTTTCCCCTATTAATATGTGAGTGCACATCTTTTGCTAGGCACATACATCAAGTGAAAATAAGAAGCAATGCAATGATACCCTTATTAAGTCTTTCTGCCTTCAGGCTGAGCAAATCAGCACAAGAAATATTGAACTAGCACCGAGTTTAATATATGGCACTTAATTTCCAGCTGAGGAACAGTTCTATGGGATTGAATAAGCAATTGTAAAGATGATAGAATAAATGATTTATTTATTTATTTATTTGCAAAGGCTTGATATACTGCCAGTCACATTATGGTACTGCCAAGTGGTTTACAATTATGTCATTAAAAATGAAAAAGATTAAATAAATGCAGGCTACATGATGTAGACTAGCCATGAAAAAGCAAAGGGAGAAAATCACTTGTGGGGCAATTTTATAAATTGGTGCCTCAGTTAAGGCACTCCAACGCCATGCGCTTAGTGCAAATTCTATAATGGCATCTTGATGCCAAGATTCTGTTCTAGAATACTAGGAGATGTTAGCATTGGTGCGTCCATGATTTTAAGCAGGTGAGCTGGTTGATATAGTGCATCTAGATTTTCAGAAAGCTTATGACTAATTTTCTTAGGAGCTTATCATGAGGAAATTTAAGAGTCATGGGATAAGAAGCAATGTTCATTCATGGAATAGGAATTGGTTATTGGACAGAAAACAGAGGGTAGGGTTAAAATGACCAGTTTTCTCAATGGAGGAGGGTAAATAGTGGATCTGTTCTGAAGCCAATGCTATTTAATTTATTTATAAATGATCTGAAAATAGGAATGGCAAGTGAGGTGATTAAGGGCTCCTTTTACAAAGGTGCGTTAGGGCCTTAACACGTGGAATAGCAGGCGGTAGTTTTTCGGGTAGCGCACACCATAGCACGCGCTAATCCGGTGTGTGCATTAAAAACGCTAGCGCACCTTTGTAAAAGGAGTCCTAAATTTGCAGATGACACTAAACCGTTCAAAGTTGTTAAAATGCATGCAGACTGTGAAAAATTGCAGGCAGACATTATGAAATTGAAAGACTGGGCATCCAAATGACAGATGAAATTTAATGTGGAGAAATGCAAAGTATAGTTACCAAATGCTAGGGTCCACCTTGAGGGTCAGTGCCCATGAAAAAGATCTGTGTGTCATTGTAGACAATATGCTGAAACCTTCTGCCCAATGTCTGGTGGCTGCCAAAAATGCAAAGAGATGGTAAACAAGACTAAGAACATTACAATGCCTCTATATCACTCCATGGTTGCCTTATCTTAAAAAAAGATATAGCAGTACTAGAAAAGGTTCAAAGACGAGCGACCAAGATGATTAAGGGTATGGAACTCCTCTCTGATGAGGAATGACTAAAGAGGTTAGGGCGACCAGGAAGTGACTTCACCACTACTGCTACTACTATTTATTATTTCTATAGCACTGAAAGGCGTACGAAGCGCTGTACATTTTAACATACAATAGACAGTCCCTGCTCAGAAGAGCTTACAATCTAATTTAGATAGGACATTTCAGGGTTGGGGAGGTTATAGTGGGTATAGGTATCTGACAGCAGTGAGGGGGAGTTAAGAGTTGAAAGCAGTTTCAAAAAAGTGGGCCTTTAGCTGGGATTTGAACTCTGCCAGGGATGGAGTATGACGTATTGATTCAGGCAACCCGTTCCAGGCATACGGCACCGCAAGAAAGAAGGGACGGAGTCTGGAGTTGGCAGTGGAAGAGAAGGGTACAGATAAGAGGGGCTTGCCCGACGAGTGGAGATCACGGGAGGGGGGGGGAGCATAGGAGGAGATGAGGGAGGAGAGATATCGGGGAGTTTCAAAGTGGACGTACTTGTAGGTCAGCAAGAGGAGTTTAAACTGTATTTGGAAACGGACAGGGAGCCAATGAAATGACTTGAAAAGAGGGGTAATTTGAGAATAGCGGCTCTCATGGAATATGAGTCACGCAGCAGCATTTTGAACGGATTGAAGAGGCAAGAGACAGGCACGTGGGAAGCCTGAGAGAAGTATGTTGCAATAGTCTAAGCGCGAGGTGACGAAAGCATGGACAAGGGTTTTGGTCGTGTGTTCAGAGAGAAGAGGATGGATTTTGGTAATGTTATAAAGGAGGAAGCGATAGGATTTGGTGGTCTGTTGGATCTGAGCAGAGAAGAATAGAGAAGAGTAAAAGATTACCCCAAGGCTGCAAGCCGACGAGACAGGGAGGGAGAACCAAGGCTGGTGTGAGCAGGTTGGAAATGCTGCTCGTGCCGGTAAAGAGTTAAAGAGGTGCAGGGAGATGGAGAGGTGCTGGCTCCCCCATCAAGATGGCACCTGGAGCACTCTGTGCCCCTCCCCCACAACTACGCCACTGCAAACAAAAAACGGTATTGACAGTATTTGGTCCTAATCTGAAAACCTATATCAGATACAACACTCAGGAATCATGCATTTTTAATCATTCAATATTTACTATAAATATTGCTCCTGTACTTGCCTCTCTGCATAACAGAGACATTAAATATTTATTTAAGCAATCAGATAATTTAGAAAATAACCTCATGTCATTATAGTTTGTAGGAAAAGCTGTAAAGCACTTATCAAAATCGTTATTTCGGTAGATGACAAGAAGTAAAAACTACCTTTTACAAAGCTACAGTAGTGATGCTGCTGTGGTTAATGCACCAAAGCCCATTCAATTCCACGGCAGCATTGCTACTGTGGTTTGTAAAAAGGAACCTAAGAAGTGTATTTGCATGATGTAAAAAAATACAGCAAAGATACTGATATTTAGAAGATTTGTCTGGATAACATTGAGAGCTACCTGGACAAATTGTTGCTTTTAAACATTCCAGCCACGGATCAGATACATTTTGTTTGACCAATGACAACATTTAAGGGCAATCTCTATACTTTGGAGGAAAGGCGGGAGAGGGGAGATATGATAGATTTGTTTAAATACCTACGTAATGTAAATGCGCATGAGTCGAGACTCTTTCATATGAAAGGAAACTCTGCAATGAGAGGGCATAGGATGAAGTTAAGAAGTGATAGGCTCTGGAGTAATCTGAGGAAATACTTTTTTACAGAAAGGGTGGTAGATGCATGGAAGAGTCTCCCAGAAGAGGTGGTGGAAACAGAGACTGTGTCTAAATTCATGAGGGCCTGGGATAGGCACGTGGAGAAAGATAAAAAATAATGGTTACTGTGGATGGGTAGATTAGATGGGCCATTTGGCCTTTATCTGCCATCATGTTTCTATGTTTCAGTTTAGGTTGATAGTACAGAATGCTAAAACCGTTTGACTAAACTTGTTTGGATAATTATGCTAGAGGGCTCAGCTAATTTTAATCATGCTAGAGGGCTTAATTAGTTTTAGTGGAGTATTTTCAATGGCACTTTAGCAGGATAAGTGCTGAATATATAGATAAAGTTAACCAGCTAATGATACTCAGTTAACATTACCAACTTCTGTACCTCACCATTTAATATTGGTTCCAAAGGTTGTGCTATTTTTCACTCAAGAAACGTAGGGGGGGGGGTAGTTATCAAGGTTAGAGAATGACATGGGGACAAATTTTTCCCCATTGCCGCAGGAACCCATTTTCCCGTCCTGTCCCGGCGAGTTCTTTTCCTGTCACTGCCCCGTTCCTGCAAGCTCTGTCCTCATCTGCACAAGCCTCAAACATAAGTGTTCGAGGCTTATGCGGTTAAGGCAGATCTTACAGGAATGGAGGACGGAACAGGGAGAGCGACAAAACTCACGGGGACAGGAGGGGGAAATTGAGTTCAAGGTGCAGTAAAAAAAAAAAAAGTAAACTTCTACCAGCCTTAGATTTACCACAGGAGCCTCCTCCTGAGTCATGTTCCTAACTCCAGTGGTAAGAAACTAATGCTGCCTGCAAGTCACCTTGCACACACCATGTGTATTGGCCAAGGAGATTTGAGCTACAAAATGTGGCCCAGTGCTCACAGGGTGCATCTTAAATGGGCCACTGTGCTGCCTCCCCCCCACCTCCAGCAGCACCCACAACCTACCCTGATAACAATCTCCCCTGATTACAACCTCTCCAATAGCAAGCTTCCTGATACGAAGCAGCCTTCAATAGCAGCCTGATAACAAGTTCCCCCCAAATTAAACCCTCCTCCTGGGTCTTTCCAGCCCATACCTGGAGATATAGGGGGGTCCTTAGCAGGAGCATCCCTGGTTGCTCCTGCCTTTGCTGGCACTGCCTTTCAAAATGGTGACCCTAGCTGTAGTACCGCAAATCTACTGTTAATGGTACCATTATGAGAAATAGAGACAGCAAGAGCTAGAAAGACTGGGGATCATTCCTGCCCAGGACTCCCTTAACCACGAGATATGGAATAGGAGGCCCCATGGGTAGAATTTTGATAACAGAGGGCCTGTTATTAGGGGATTTATGATTATGGGAGGAGGGAGCTTGTTATTGGAGGGGCTTGAGATCAGAGTATCATTGGGGGATGGTAGAAACATCAACTTAGCCCCTTAAAATGCAGCCTAGAAGCACTGGGCTACATTTTGAGGCCCAAGTCTCCTAGGACAGCAAAATAAATCCAGGATTTGACTGAAGCAACTTTCCCAGGTATAAAACAGTACAGCAATGAACTAGTTAATATTCATTTTCAAGTTTTGCATCTCACTGCTCACTGTGCACTCTGCCCTATTCTCCCTGGCACTTTGTGAGGCTGCACTGATCACACAGACTTCAGGATGGTCTTGCACTCTTTCTACTAATCGTACACTCTTTCTACTAATCATACTGTCTACTTATCTTTCCCCTTACTATCAGAAACTCCACTGGATACCCGTAGAATCCAGAATCATCTTCAAGTTTGCTTGTATTTGTTACAAAGCTCTCTTTGGGATGCTTCCAACTTACCTAATCTCCCAGTTCTTTCTCAACGGTTCGAACAAGAGCACTCGCAGAACAAACCTATTTAATTACCCCTCTCTGAAATCTTACCAATACAAAAAGTTTTTAGATAGAATGTTATCTTTCCAGGCAGCTAGGCTGAAACCCATACTTGAGGCCACTACATACGCAGGCTTTAGAAAATCCCTGAAAACTCGATTATTTAACAAATTCTAAATGCCCAACCTCCTCTTCCTCGCTACGGCACTCCTCTCTACCTCGCCTCCCCAATTCTAGATTTGAGACTAACTCTTACCCTCTCTCCCCTTGCATAACACGTCCTGACAAAATGCATCTTTATTGTAAACCACTTGTATCCCATGTACTGACAAAATGTTTCTTTATTGTAAACCGTTTGTATCCCATGTACTGTAAAAATGTATCTTTACTGTAAACCGCTTTGAACTTCACGGTATAGCGGTATATAAGAAATAAATTATTATTATTATTATTAATAACACTTTCCATTGTTATGCTTCAGAGTAATCCATATCAGATACAAGCATGTAGATGTTTTTCATGCTCACAACAAAACACTTTCACGAAATACAGTGATGCCTTGGAATCCGAACTTAATCCATTCCAGAACCCTGTTCGAGTTCCAAAGCTTTCGAGTTCCAAGACAATTTTTCCAATTGAAAATAATAGAAACTGGATTAATCCATTCCTGGGTCCCACAAACTCAGATTTTAACAGGAAATACACTGGATTTTAAGGTAAAATATTAAATATTCCAAAGCAGCATTCAGATTCTGAGGCAGAAACACACACATACAATGTGCAGGGCATTCGGATTCCAAAGCAGAGTTCAGATTCTGGGGCAAAATTTACTAGAAAAAAGTTCGGATTCCAAAACGTTTGAGTTCTGGGGCGTTTGGATTCCGAGGTATCACTGTACAGTGTAATGGATGGAATCTTCACCAAGACCAGCAAACAAAAACCAATCTTAGTCTGCATGAGTTAATTTAAATGCAAAAAAGGAGGAAAAAGCCTAAGAAAATGTGTCACATGCTAGCTGCCACAGCGGCTTAAGGCCTACCCCAACAAAACCTCATGGGCGTAAAAAACCTCATTTTTGCCAAATTCAAAATGACTCTGTGCAATGCAGTGAATAAGACCTGGATAACAGTGCAAAAACTACTTCTTATATTTGTCTTATGCAGAGGATCGGTGCACCAACGATGGCCAGCGTTTCACAGTTCTATGCTGCCTCAGGGTGTAGCCGCCAGTCAATCCTCTTCGGGGAGCTCAGACAAACATCTCTCCCTGCATCGCACAATGGGCTCCTTTTACGAAGCCGCGTTAGCAGCTTTAGCACATGCGACTTTTTATCACGCGCTAACCCCCGCGCTAGCCATAAAACTACCATCTGCTCAAGAGGAGGCGGGGCAGCTAGCGCGGCCGGCAGTTTAGCGCACGCTATTACGCGCGTTAAACCGCTAATTCAGCTTCGTAAAAGGAGCCCAGTGTTTTTCATGCTGCCATATACAAAAGAAATAAATACTTTTCAGCAACTGTATATATTGTAGCAGGACTTGCTTTTCAACTTACACTGCAGCTGAGATCATTTTCATGCATCTTTCTGATCTCACTTGTAATTTTCTTTAATTTAGCCCCCTTATTTTCTATCTAACTCCTGTTATTATTTATGGTTTATTCAAAATCTAATATACTGCCCTTCCTGCAAACATCACAGGGTGGTTTGAATCATAATAAAATAACAGATATCTTGAGTTTAAAAAGTAACCATTCACAAAGCATGAGAGATTAGAAGATAGAAGAAATAGATGATTATAGGATTTAGTAGGTTAGTGCCACCATTAGCTGTTACATCTCCAAAAACCTTCTGAAATAAATAAGAATATAAGAACATAAGAATAGCCTTACTGGGTCAGGCCAATGGTCCATCAAGCCAAGTAGTCCGTTCTCACGGTGGCTGATCCAGGTCACTAGTACCTGGCCAAAACCTAAGGTGTAGCAATATTCCATGCTATTGATTCAGGGCAAGCAGTAGCTTCCCCCGTGTCTTTCTCAATGACAGACTATGGACTTTTCCTCCAGGAATTTGTCTAAACGTATGTCTTATGGGTGATATGAAATTTAGAGTAAGAAAGTTCTAAATAAACTTAGAAAGGGATAAGGATGGGGCAGTACAGTAAAAATATACTATTTTGGTTGATTCTAGCAAAGCATTTCTTGGGTAAGGGATATGCAAGTGACAGTCATTCAGGAAGAGAAGAAGACTCAGTGGGGCATATGGAATAGAACATAAGAACAGTCATACTGGATCAGACCATGGTCCATCTTACCCAGTTTCCTGTTTCTAACAGTGGCCAATCCAGGTCACAGTACCTGAAGAAAACCCAAATAACAGTAAGATACAAGGAAAGCAGTGTCTTCTCCCATGTCTGTCTCAATAGCACGCTATGGACTTTTCATCCAGGAACTTGTCCAAACCTGTCTTAAACCCATTTATGCTTACCACTGCAACCACATCCTCTAGCAACAAGTTCCAGAGCTTAACTATTCTTTGAGTTTAAAAAAAAAGTTCCTCCTGTTTGATTTAAATGTATTTCTATGTAATTTTATTGAGTGTCCCCTGTTTTTGTACTTTTTGAAAGAATGAAAAATCGATTCACTTTTACCCTTTCTACCACTCAGAATTTTCTAGACCTCAATCATATCCCACCTCAGCCATCTTATTTCCAAGTTGAATATCCGCCAACCTCTTTAGTCTTTCCTCATACAAGAGACCCATCCCTTAGTCATTTAGGTTGCTTTTCTTTGAACCTTTTCTAATTCTACTACTGTATATACCATAGAGTAATACTACTACTGGATACACTTCAGAGTAATACAGAGGCATTATAATATTATCAGTCTTATCACTTTCCTAATAATTCCTAGCATCCTGTTTGCTTTTTTGCCACAGCCACACAGGGCAGAGGATTTCAGCACAATGTCTAAAATGACACCCAGATTTTTTTTCTTGGGTGCTGACTCCTAAGGTGGACCCTAGCATAATGTAACTATGGGCTAGAAGTACTAAATTCAGTCAGTAATCCTGACTGGATCGCTGTTGGCCGATTCTTTGGCCGATTGTGGAACAGCGATCGTTGCGCCATCAAGTTTGCATGCAAATGATTTGCATGGAGGTGCAAGTCATTTGCATGCAAACCCGACAGATCAATCGCTCACTGAGCGATTGACACATGCGCAGAGCCCTAACAGCAGTGACAGGGGAAGCAGCCTCCTGTCACTGCTGTTAAGGCATCTTTTTTTTTTTTTTTTTTAATGGCACAGATTTGCATATGTTACACATGCACAATCTGCCCCATTAAAAGAAAAAAGCTCTCCTCGTTCTGATGGCCCACTCCAATGACCCTCCCACAAACCTGCACTGTGACCCTTCCATGGCAGCAGAAATGGCAGGACGTGGACCTGACGGACCTCGCGGATCTAAACACGCATGTCCTTAAAAATCTGAGGTCCGTGACACTTGTAGTTAGTTTCTGGCTCTGACAGACCTCGGTGACAATTTAGCTCTGACGGATTCGTCTCAGCATAGGGAGGGAAAAGTATTAGGATCTGTCAGAGTTAAATTGTCATTGAGGTCTGTCAGAGCCAGAGACTACCGTTGTGGGGATGGGAGGGCTTTGCCGTCCAGGAGTGACGTCTCCGGGCTTTGGTGCAGGTTGGAATTGGGGTTTGACACATTGCAGCGGTCAAAGCTGACACGCAGTGTGTAAGTGGAAAATAGTGGCAGGAATGAATCAGTCCAAACAGTTCTGCGACTTTTAACTGAAATATCCTCAGACATTGTAGCAGGCACACCTATTTCTGGCGATCTGTCTTCCCATCCCTGAATAACTTACACTGACTGATTACTTATTCTGGCAAGCCTCTGGTTCCTCAGGCGCGGGAAAGACATTTTAGCTCTGACGGATCCTAATACTTTTCCCTCCCTATGCTGAGACAGATCCGTCAGAGCTAAATTGTCACCGAGGTCTGTCAGAGCCAGAAACTAACTACAAATGGCACGGATCTCAGATTTTTAAGGACGTGCAGGTTTAGATCAGCGAGGTCCGTCAGGTCCGTGTTTTACCCCTTCCCTGTATAAATATCAGAGTGGAACTGATTCTCTCTTAATCCTAGCCTTCTCTGTTCCAAAAATGTGTAGGATGGTACTGCAGGAAAGCATTTCTCATGTCATTTCCTGTGCAGTGGTAGTGCTAATGGATGCTGAGTAATGATTACTGGGGTGTCCATTAAGCAGGATTTCCAGACTTTAGTGCATTTACATAGAAACAAACATTCTTTTTTAACCAAAAGGGGTATTTTATATTGAATATCTATGTAATTAAAAAGTTCAGATGTAGTGAATCAGTGAAAAAAAAAATAAATCACATGCATTGTCAGGATAAGAGAAACCTACTTGTTTAAATCTCAGACAAAAAGAAGAGTTGCCATGACAAATTACTCCCAAGGAGTCAGCAAGCTGCATTTATCTTGACAGACCACTTGTTTTTCATGTGTGACCTTCCTTATTTCTTTAGACCTTGCACTGCAGTTCAAAAAGTATACAGATAGGTTTCCAATGCAGCACAGTTTCAGGTTCATGTTTGGTCACATCTGCAAACATCTTTCGGTTGTTTATTTTGTTTTTAACCTGAATGCTAATGAGCCATAGATCTCTCAGAGTCAGTGTATCCTTAGTTTTGCTTTTCTTAAAGCATGATCTGCCTGGAGCATGTGTAAGAATGTATACTAATAGCAGGCTGATGCTCAAAACCAAACACAGGCACTAGAGGCAGTGGTGGCACCAGTGCCTCTTCTCCTCTGTCCCCCTGGTGTACCTCTTTAAATGTTCACTGCCAAGAGCAGCGTCTTCCATATGCTGATTGTGCCGGCCTCAGCTTCCTTCTGAGTTAGGAACTGGTTGAATGGAAGATGATAGATAGTAGTGGTCAATGGAAATTGCTCTGAGAAAAGGGATTTTACCAGTAATATGCCTTGAGGTTTTGTTCTTGGGCCTGTTTTTTTTAAACATTTTTGTAAGCGATCTTTGCTGAAGGGCTGTCTGATAAGATTTGCCTCTTTGTGGATGATACCAAAATCTAGACACCCCTGATGGTATGAATAACATGAGGAAGGACCTAGCCGGAGAAGCTGCTCACACCGGCGTAGATTTAAAGAGGTATGGGGGGATGGGAGGTTGCGAGTGAGGCATGGGAGCAGGGAACGAGTGGGGGGGGGGGGGGCAAAAAGGAGGGCACACTGGTTGCAAGCAATCCTGGTGACCAATATTCAAATTTGAATATGTATGAGATTAAAAGCAGAGCCTCAACCCCCCCCCCCATCTCTGCATGATTAAAAGCACCCCCACTATGACACCGCTGAAATAGTGTAAATATTGCCTCCCATACCTGGGGATTAAAACAGTCCTGGGGGACCCACCATTTTAAAAAAGAGCACAACAGTGCCCCCACCACCACATGAACATCCTTAAAGTTGTACTGGGGGGCCCTGTGAGGAGGCCAAACAAGTGCTTGTGCTTGCTGAGATGTGAATGCTTAGCCGGTTTTTCTAAGGAAGAGATACAGATACACTTAGTTCATCTTACAGGCCCCATGTGTGACAAATCCCTATTGTGGAGTTGGGGGGGGGGGCACATAAAATAATGTGCTCTAATGATTTAATTATTGGAGCTAACAAACTCTTAATTGGCACAAATTATATTAGGGTGCCAGCCTGGCCACACACTATTGCTTAACAATAGGCACCTAGATTGGATCACACACAATTCAAAAGGGGCTGTGGCCAAGGGAGGTGCATGGGAGGTTCAGAGCATTCAGAAAAGATGCATACAGTGTTACAGAATTGCAGGGATCCATGCCCAATTTGCGTGCAAGGATTTACACCAGGTTTCAGCTGATGTAAGCCCTCACGCCCAAAGTTAAGCACCAAATTATATTGTCACTGAATTTTCAGTATCATTTATAGAATTTGGCCCTGTCTGTAAGGCTCTAGATGAGTGACTACCAGTGTTAATTTTTGTTCTTCAATTTACTTCCTACTGGGATGCTGCAGCCTGCCACAGCTGCTGCAATTAGTCAGTGAGTGACTCAGCACAGTATCATCCAGTATACTGACATAAATTACTAATGCACATGTGCCCATGAGAATGCAGAGAGACACTCAAGTCATACAGAATAACCATTTTTGTCTTGTGCTTTCTGGTTGAAGGCAAGGCTAATGCTAGACTAGCTGCAAGTACATAAGCAAACATGTGAAAGGTAAGTCAGGTTTGTGTTGAGATGAAGGGGACTATGATCGGGAGGATGGGGGGTCAGTTTTATGTTGGGAGGGGCTCCGTGTGGGTCAGGGTTGACTGGAACAAGTAGCACCATCATGAGTAGCTTTTATGCTGTGTGTTAATGCATGATTACTACTAGGTCGATAGCATGACAGGCTCACACTTTCGGCCCAGGAATGTAACATGGTGGCTATGTGTGCCCTGTGCGTTAAATGCAGGGCAGACGTAGGACACACCCACTGCATTCACTATATATAGGGTTACCAGATGTCTGGATTTACCCGAACTTGTCTTCTTTTTAGAGGACATGTCCAGGTTTTGAAAAGCTTCCAGCTCAGGACGGCATCGGGAAGTCATCTGTGCATGTATAGATGCAACATGGTGATGTCACGTGTCACAACCGTGCATGCGCAGATGCCTTCCTGACGAGACTCCGAGCATGAGAACGGGTTGAGGGGGGCATGGCTGGGGCGGAATGGGGTGTGACATGGGCGGGGTTAGGTAGAACTGAGCAGGCCTGGGGGAGTGGCCGTGTGTCCAGATTTTACAATAGTATAATCTGGTAATCCTAACTACATAGGATCTACATTTACCAAATTTGTCTATGTCTCATCAGTCACTTATGTTTTATTTATAACATGTCCCCCTTTCTTTTACAATTGTACTTTAATTTTAGTATTTTAAACCGACCAGATACTCGCTGATGGTCGGTATATCAAATATAGAATAAACTTGGAATTTGTGCAGTACATGTGTGGTAAGTACAAAAACTATCTCACTTTAGTAAAAGGGCCCCTACATAGCAGATTTTCCAGAGAGAAAATGTCAACCGCATGCAGGACCGGATTAATAAATAGCTCACCTTGCCATTTTTTTTAAACAGCAACAGATCCCCCCCACCGGCAATGATGGCAACGGCCCCCTCCCGGCATCAACGGTAACGGGCCCCTCCCCATCAATGGCAATGCGTCTGGCTCTGTTTCTGTTACAGCAAGGTCCCGCGATGACTGCGTCTGCCGGTCCATCCCCCTCCAATGTCATTTACTTGCTCCAGAAGAAGTGAAGTTGGAGGGGAATGGACCGGCAGACGCAGTCATCGTGGGACCTTCCTGTAACAGATCCAGCTGCATTGCCGTTGATCCGGGGGGGGGGGGGCGTTGCTGTTGATGTGGGGGTGGAGGGGGGGGTGGTGGTCCTGTTGCCATCAGCTGTTATAATTCTGCTTTCGGGCTGCCTTTTGTAAAGGAGCTCAGAGAGCAGAGCCGGCAGCTGCAGTGTTTGGAGGGGGAGAGAGAAAGGAGCATGGAAGGGTGGTGGAGGGAGAGAAAGGGAGAAAGATGGTATGGAAGGGTGGTAGAAGGGGCCCTTGACGAATTAATTCTTCCCTGACCGCATGATTGAAACGGATGCTGTTTGAACCTCATAGGGCTCTGTAGACAGTGCTGTGACTGAACTTGCAGCTTTCAATTGCACAGCCTCGCCAGTATAGCACAGAAGCTGCTCTGTGGCTCAGTGCTGCAATTGCAAGCAACAGAGCACGCACCCGAGAAACCAGCTTAGAGATAAAAATTCTGATTAGGGTGGCATGGCAAATTTTGGGGATAGCACTTGCCACCTCGTGCCACTCCATAGTGATGCCTATGAGTGGCTAACAGAAATCTAGGAGGAGTGCCCCATCTTGCCCTCCTCCCTACGTCCATGGTCCTGGTTATCATATAGCAGGGGATGCTCAATGACTGCATTTAGGGACTGTGAGTGAAGGGTTCAAGAAGGACTGGTGAATGGCCTCTAATGCTGCTGAATGAAAGCTTGTGCTCTGATTGTGCTGGAAGCCCAAAGATACTGCCAGCCTGCAGCCAATGCCAAAAAAGGAAATAAAATAGCCTCCAGCCTATCTCATACAAAAGAAGAGCACAGAGCTTGAATCGAGCAATCACTAGCATATGATCAGAGTTGTGCTTTGAGTTTAGAAATGCATTTAGCAAAGTCTAGGAATTTGTTTGTGACTTATCTCATTGAAAACCTAAAAGTGTAAATTGAAAATCCTCTTCTGGAAATGATATAAATTCATGAGGTAGCGACTGGTTTACAACACCGATTGTAACAATACGTGGGTGTTGCATGCTCTAGAAGTACAGCTCTACTTCATACAACAAAAAAAAAAAATGAATGTCACTCTGCTGAGAAAATTAATTTTTGAAGCTTATGAAAGGCTGTCTAATGCAAGTTATCTATTCTGTTTGAGCATTCCCTTCAACTGGAAAGAAGACAATGAAAACAAAGGCTCACACTTATACATACTGTGTTTCCCCGAAAATAAGACAGTGTCATATTAATTTGGGGTCAAAAAAATGCACTAGGGCTTATTTTTGGGGGATGTCTTATTTTTTCATGTAAAATAATCATCTCTCCCTTCCTCTCCTCTACCCCAATCCTCTTTCCTTTCTCTCCCCCACATGTACAGCATCTTTCCTCCCCTACACCCATCCCCTTGTGCATTCCTTCTGCAGCATCTTTCTATCCCTCCCTCCCATCCCCCCCATGAAGCAGAACCCTTGAGCAGCATCTTTCTATCCCTCCCTCCCTCCCATCCCCCCGTGCAGCAGACCCTTACACAGCATCTTTCTATCTCTCCCTCCCATACCCCCGCACAGCAGAACCATGCTGACCCTCCCACTGCGAGACCGACATACCTCCCTCCAAGCAGCAGCGTTGGCTGCATTTTAAACAGGCTGCTTTGCGGTCTTCTCCCGACAGGTCCTACCCACTGCTGCATCGCCGTGAGACCAACATACCTCCCTCCAAACAGCATCATCGGCAGCACTTTAAATAGGTTGCTTTGTGGCCTTCTCCCACCAGGGTCTTCCCTGTGTCACTTTGCTGATGACATCATCAGTAATGTGGCAGAGAGTAGGACCCTGTGGGAGAAGACCATGAAGCAGCCTGTTTAAAATGTGATGACACTGCTGTTTGGAGGGAGATATGTCAGTTTCGCGGCGATGAGGCAGAGGGTAGGACCCAGTGGGAGAAGAAGCAGGAAGAAGCAGGAAGAAGCAGAGAGAGGAGCAGAGAAGGCGGTGCTAACAGGGGAAGAGGCGAGAGCTAACTCCGCCCACCCCTGACATCACCAGCCAAACCCCTCCCATAAAAGGGGACAAGCCAACAGCAGAGAGTTCACAGTGCAAGGCCAGCCGAAGGGAGA
The DNA here is from genome assembly GCF_902459505.1 of Geotrypetes seraphini. Lineage (NCBI taxonomy): Eukaryota > Metazoa > Chordata > Amphibia > Gymnophiona > Dermophiidae > Geotrypetes > Geotrypetes seraphini. The sequence continues at coordinate 150,190,441 of NC_047085.1, read as the reverse complement.
CTGTAGGAGCATGTGCTGAGCACATGGTAGAACAGTGAGCGGAGAGTGTGCTAGCAGGAAGAAGCAGAGAGAGGAGCAGAGAAGGCGGTATTAGCAGGGGAAGAGGCGAGAGCTAACTCCGCCCACCCCTGACATCACTAGACAAACTCCCCCCATAAAAGGGGACGAGCCAACAGCAGAGAGTTCACAGTGCAAGGCCAGCCGAAGGGAGACTGTAGGAGCTGTGCCTAATCCTGAGCACATGGTAGCAGAGTTCTGAGCACATGGCAGAACAGTGAGCGGAGAGTGTGCTAGCAGGAAGAAGCAGAGAGAGGAGCAGAGAAGGCGGTGTTAGCAGGGGAAGAGGCGAGAGCTAACTCCGCCCACCCCTGACATCACCAGACAAACTCCCCCCATAAAAGGGGACGAGCCAACAGCAGAGAGTTCACAGTGCAAGGCCAGCCGAAGGGAGATTGTAGGAGCTGTGCCTAGTCCTGAGCACATGGTAGAAGAGTTCTGAGCACATGGCAGAACAGTGAGCGGAGAGTGTGCTAGCAGGAAGAAGCAGAGAGAGGAGCAGAGAAGGCGGTGTTAGCAGGGGAAGAGGCGAGAGCTAACTCCGCCCACCCCTGACATCACCAGCCAAACTCCCCCCATAAAAGGGGACGAGCCAACGGCGCGCAGCCGTTCGGCGCGCGGCAAAGGCGAGCGGCAAAGGCGCTCGCCTTAGCGAGAGCGCCTTTGCGAAGAGCCTTAAGAAGAGCCAAACTACATAAGACAACGATACCTTAGGGCAACAAGCGGACCTCTCAAACACACTATCCCTTCACCCTAATCGTACAGGCTCTCATACTAACACACAGACAGCAACCCTCTCAGACATCTCAAACTCTCAGTCTCTCAGACACCCTTATCTTTCAAGCACTAGATACCCCAATCTTCCAACTCTCAGACACCCTAACTTTCAAAATCTCACACCTGCTCACAGACAGATTTTTCTAATTTTCCTAATTCTCTTCCTTACTGACAGGCAGACCTCAATTACAACTCAGCAATGGCAGGGAGGACAAGAAGCGCAAAGTCTACAATCAAGACCAGTATTCCAGTCGCTATGGGGATCCAGGAAGTGACCACGGACTGCGTGCAGAAGGAGGAAGACCCAGGACGGTGGACAGAGGTCTCTGTGCAGACCGAGATCATCCCCCAGCGTTACACTACAGTCTCTACACAGACAGAGGAGGCTGCGCAACTGGATGGAGATCTCATGCAGGAACTAAGGAGCCTCAGGGAGGAGGTGATACGCCTGAGAAGCATCCGAGAGGATGAAGCCTACATCGACGGAGTCGTCCAGGAGCTGTCCCAAATCACCGAGCAGGCCCATGACAAGTCCATCCTCGAGACACCCAAATCATCAGCTTTGAAACCAACAATTGGGATACAGGAAATGGCTAGCGGCACTGACTCCTGGCAGCTGGTGACCTCCTCCACGGGCAAACATAGGAGACCCCCCCCCTTTTTCAATCTCTTCATCTTCTCCTTCTTCTTACAAACAGGACAGCTATACATCAACCCCTCAACTCGTCCTGCGGAACAGATTCCAGATTCTTCAGGAAGGAACTGCCAATGAGGAACAGGAGCAGGAACAGGAGCAGGCCCAACACCCAGCTCCATCTCCAGGGACAACTGACCGGCTCCCCCCAAAGAAGCGCAGAGTAATAGTCATCGGGGATTCCATGCTGAGGGGCACCGAGGGACCAATTTGCAGACTGGATATGCAATCTAGGGAGGTCTGCTGTCTGCCTGGAGCCAGGATACGAGATGTCACCGTCAGTCTGGATAGACTACTCACGCCCCGAGACCACTTTCCTATGCTTCTTGTCCACATAGGAACCAACGACACTGCCAGGAACACACCGGAGACCATCACCAGAGACTTTGGAGCACTGGGTGAGAGGCTGAAGCAGACAGGAGCGCAGGTGGTTTTCTCATCGATCCTCCCAGTTAGAGGCAAGGGAACAGCCAGAGATGAACGTATCCTGAGGACGAACGAGTGGCTACAGGGATGGTGCCGGGATATGAACTTCGGATTCCTAAACCATGGGGAAGCGCTACAAGGACTTCAGGGACCAGACGGACTCCATCTGACCAGAAGGGGTAAGAACGTCTTCGGACACCGACTAGCCCGCCTGCTTCACAGGGCTTTAAACTAGGTAAGTCGGGGGAGGGTACCCATTCACATATTAGTGCAGAAAGGAATTATCCTGATGAGGTGAGTCGAAACTCCGCTTCCATGTCCAAGGTAAGTACCCACATTGCAAACAGTTCTTTGGGAGTCACACCGACTCGGGTAGGATACGCCTCACAGGGACTTAGCAAACACAAGATATGGAGGGCCATGTATGTCAATGCACACAGTTTAGGTAACAAAATTCTAGAATTGGAGGCTGAAATAAGGAATGCCGACCTAGATGTGGTGGCAATATCTGAAACTTGGTTCACGGACTCACATGGGTGGGATATGGCTATACCGGGCTACAATCTACTTTGTCAGGACAGAGAGGGCAGGTTAGGAGGGGGGGTAGCTCTATACATTAAAGAGGACATCAAAACCACCAGGATCACAGAAGTCAAGTACACCGGGGAGTCCCTCTGGGTAAACCTGGCAAGAGGCAGAGAAAAATGCCTGTATCTAGGTGTGGTTTACAGACCCCCAAGACAACTGGAAGACATGGACGCAGAATTAATTGAAGACATAGAGAATATCACTCTACGAGGAGAAGCTGTACTGCTAGGGGACTTCAATATGCCTGATGCAGACTGGAACTCATTTTCAGCGACAACCAGCGGTAGCAGGAGGCTCTTAACCTCCATAAAGGGAGCACGTCTCAAACAAATGGTAATGGAGCCCACTAGGGCCCAGGCGATCCTCGACCTGGTACTCACCAACGGGGAAAGCGTTTCAGAGGTCTCAGTAGGAGATACGCTAGCCTCCAGCGACCACAATATAGTATGGTTCAACCTTAGGAAAGGCTTCCCTAGATCAAACACGAAAACAAAGGTACTCAATTTCCGGGGCACAGACTTCGCACGCATGGGAGATTTCGTCCATCAGACGCTGCAGGACCAAGCGGACACCGATGATGTAGAAGCTAAGTGGTTAACACTGAAATCAACCATACATGAAGCAACTAGCCGCTTCATAAAATCAGTAAATAAACGACAAAGAAACAATAAACCCCAATGGTTCACCGCGGAGATCTCGCACCTCATTAAGGAGAAGAAAAAAGCGTTTCTCTCCTACAAGCGCACGGAGAAAAGAGAGGCAAAAGTAGAATATAGGACCAGGTCTACAGCGGTCAAAATGGCAGTTAGGGAGGCAAAACTTCGAGTGGAAGAAATTCTGGCAAAAAACATTAAAAAGGGGGACAAATCCTTCTTCAGGTATATTAGTGACAGAAAAAGGAACACAGGCGGGATAGTACGCCTTAGAAGACCGGACGGAAGTTACGTGGAAGCAGATTCCGATAAAGCCGAACTACTGAATGAATACTTCTGCTCAGTCTTCACCTGTGAGGCACCGGGACACGGTCCCCAGTTGAAGGCAACACAAAGCACAGAAGACCCGTTTCAGAATTTTGAGTTCACACCAGGTGAAGTTTACAGTTAACTGGCAAGACTCAAGGTGAACAAAGCCATGGGACCAGACAATTTGCACCCAAGAATGCTCAGAGAATTGAGCGATGTCCTGGCGAAACCGTTGGCTGATCTATTCAATCTCTCCCTAAGTAAGGGGAAAGTTCCCCTGGACTGGAAATTAGCTAATGTCGTTCCTCTGCATAAAAAGGGTTGCAGGGCAGAGGCTACGAATTATAGACCGGTGAGTCTCACATCAATAGTGTGCAAACTCATGGAAACACTAATTAAAAGCAAATTGGACACGATCTTGAATGAAGGGAATCTTCGGGATCCCAGTCAGCATGGATTCACCAAGGGTAGGTCCTGCCAATCCAATCTCATCAGCTTCTTTGACTGGGTAACAAGAAAGTTGGACTTGGGAGAGTCTTTGGATGTCGTGTACCTGGACTTCAGGAAAGCTTTTGACAGTGTCCCACACCGCAGGCTGCTAAGCAAGATGGAATCGATGGGGTTAGGAGAGACACTAACTGCATGGGTCAATGATTGGCTGAGTGGCAGACTTCAGAGGGTGGTGGTTAATGGTACCCTCTCTAAAACATCGGAGGTGACCAGTGGAGTGCCGCAGGGCTCGGTCCTGGGTCCACTCCTTTTCAACATATTCATAAGGGATCTGACTCAAGGGCTTCAAGGTAAAATAACACTATTCGCTGATGACGCCAAACTATGTAATATAGTAAGTGAATGCAGTTTACAGAATTATATGGCGCAGGACCTGCTTACATTGGAAAGTTGGTCCTCAACCTGGCAGCTAGGCTTCAATGCTAAGAAATGTAAGGTCATGCACCTCGGAAGCGGAAATCCATGCAGGACGTAATTCTTGAACGGAGAAACTTTAACTAGGACTTCAGCAGAACGAGATTTAGGAGTAATCATCAGTGCAGACATGAAAACTGCCAATCAAGTGGAGAAGGCTTCATCTAAGGCAAGGCAGATATTGGGTTGTATCAATAGAAGTTTCGTCAGCCGAAAGCCTGAAGTCATAATGCCGTTGTACAGGGCCATGGTGAGACCTCATCTGGAGTACTGTGTGCAATTCTGGAGGCCACATTACAGTAAAGATGTGCGCAGAATTGAATCGGTTCAACGGACGGCCACCAGGATGATCTCGGGGCTCAAGGGTCTCTCGTACTAAGAGAGACTGAACAAATTGCAGCTCTACAATCTTGAGGAACGTAGGAAGAGGGGAGACATGATCGAAACATTTAAGTACCTCACGGGACGTGTCGAAGTGGAAGATGATATTTTCTTTCTCAAGGGACCCTCGGCCACAAGAGGGCACCCGCTCAAACTCAGGGGCGGAAAATTTCATGGCGACACCAGAAAGTATTTCTTCACAGAGAGAGTGGTTGATCATTGGAACAAGCTTCCAGTGCAGGTGATCGAGGCAGACAGCGTGCCAGACTTTAAGAATAAATGGGATACCCATGTGGGATCCCTACGAGGGTCAAGATAAGGAAATTGGGTCATTAGGGCATAGACAGGGGGTGGGTAAGCAGAGTGGGCAGACTTGATGGGCTGTAGCCCTTTTCTGCTGTCATCTTCTATGTTTCTATGACCTTGAAGCAGCCTATTTAAAATGCTGCTGACACTGTTGTTTAGAGGGAGGTATGTCGGTCTTGCAGTGGGAGGGTTGGCGGGGAGGGAAAGATGGAAAGATGCTGCACAGGGAGATGGGGGAGTGCAGGGAAATTCAGGAGGGACTTCGAGAGCGATCTAACTAGGGCTTATTTTTGAGGTAGGGCTTATAAAAGTATTTCCTTATAACTCTGATCTTCATGTACATTTTCACAGAAAAACTATGCCAAGTATTTGTCCTGTTTTAGCATACAGGGCAGCCACATCACATGGGCACTGTGTTAGACGCATGGGACAGTGTGGGATTCATAATCGAAACTTAAACACATCTAAAATCCCACTCAAGTCGGCACTTAGACAACCTAAAAGACAGGTCGTCCAAGTGCCGATAATCAAACTGACTTTCAGGATGTATCCAAGGACTTTTTAGGCCTCTGAATGCCGCTGTGTGCTCAGAGCTAAAAGGGGCCTATCTGGAGGAATGGTTAGAATGGTATTTGGGTGGGATGTGGGATGACCTAGACTTAGTAGCCCTCAGGGATAATCAAATGTTTCATGAGACTTCCTGGATGAAACTTATATGTTGTGAGTTAGATGATGTAAAAATAGGTATAAGTGCCATAAACAAGCAAAAAAATCATTACTGGATAAAGCCCAATTCTTTGGAATGTTTTACCAATGGAGATACAGCACTGACATTTTGCAGAGTTTTAAGAAAATCTTTGAAAATGTGTTTGCGTAATCAGATATTTAATGGTCTAAGGATTGAATAAATTAGTTCAAATTATGCTAAAGGAAGGATACTTCTTTCTTAATTAGTTGGTTTGACATTTGCAATGCTGGAATTTCCAGTAGATATAATTATTGTAATCTGCTTTGAGCTGATGGTAATGGCAGAATATGCATTTTCAAATTAAATTTAATTAATTCCTTTTACTAGCAGAAGATCAGATAATTCCATTATCACCTTGTTAAAAACACAGTAACATAGTAGCATAGGAAATGACAGCAGATAAAGACCTGAACAGTCCATTCAGTTTGCCCAATAGTTAAGCGCATCATAAATTCATGATTAAAATAAATGATCGTTTTTCTTTGAAAAAGAGACGGCTGAGAGGGGATAGGATTGAAGTCTACAAAATCCTGAGTGGAGTAGAATGGGTTCAAGTGGATCGATTTTTCATTCCTTCAAAAATTACAAAGACTTGGGGTCACTCAATGAAGTTATAGGGAAATACTTTTAAAACCAAAAGGAGGAAATATTTTTTCATTCAGAGAATAGTTAAGCTCTGGAACATTTGCCAAAGGCTGTGGTAAGAGCGGATAGTATAGCTGGTTTTAAAAAGGCTTTGGACAATTTTCTGGAGGAAAAGTCCATAGTCTTTTTGAGAAAGACATGGGGGAAGCCACTGCTTGCTTTGGATCGGTAGCATGGAATGTTGCTACTCTTTGGGTTTTGACAAGACACTAGTGACTTGGATTGGCCATCCAGTAAGGTTATTCTTATGTTCTTATACGCCATCAACATTGACCCTCTACTAGCTTTCACCCATGACAAACTTAGCTTATGGCTGTCTTATCCATTGTCCTTGATGGGCAGAGTTAGTTTGTACAATATGTTACTTCTACCCTGCTGGCTATACTTTTTCAGGTGTTACCCCTATATTTGAGGAGATTGGATGAGCACAAATTGATCCAGTTACTACAAAAGTTTTTTTTAATTATTATTATTTATTTATAACTTTCAAATACAATTCACAAGAATAACTCTTGCTGAGTGAAACACAGGAAAGAAAAATTATTCAAAGTACAAATCATATAATATCCATATCTTAATATCCTTTCTTAGACCACAATAATAATGGGGTAGTCATCGTATATATAAGGAGAAATTAATTACATAGTCAAGTTGGGGAAAAAGGCTTAACATGAATCAACGACTAAATTAATCTAAACAATCCCCTTTCCAATCATTCCTTGATGATTTTTTTGATATCTAGAAACTGTTTCAAGTGTTCTGGAGAATAAAATGTATATTTAACACCCAAGTACCTAACCAGGCACTTACAGGAATACACAAGAAGAAATGTAGCTCCCAACTTAATTGTCTCTTGACGTAATAAGAGAAAATCCTTTCTTCGCTCCTGAGTAGTTTTAGAAACATCAGGATACAACCATATCTTCTGACCTCCAAATAACTTTTGAGAATTCTTGAAATATAATTGCAAGATCATATTTGCGTCCTGTTCAAAAACAAAAGACACCAAAAGAATAGCTCTCTCTGTGTCAGCTGTTAAAGTTTGTTCAAGAAGTAAAAACACATTTTCAAAATCAATCTGAAGGTCTTGACCATTCTTTTTTCCCGATTCCTTTTGTAAAACCTTTCTCTTTGACAAATAACAAATTTTATTAATTGGAGGAATATTGTTTAAAGGTATTTTTAAGTTCTCATTTAAATATCTTTTAAGGAAATCCATAGGTAAAACACCTGGAGCAAATGGAAAGTTCAGGAAGCGAAGATTTAACTGCCGATTATAATTTTCAATCTGTTCAAGTTTCCTATGAATTAAAGTATTATCCTTAATTGTAGCTACTTTAAACTGCTGCAAATGTATTAACTCTTCCTGTGTTTGCCTGGCCTGGACAGAAATCTCCATTTTCATCGAGTCCACAGTCTCTGTTAAACTATCCAACTTAGTTGTAGTGTTAGTTACCTCCTCTGTGGATTTGGACATTTTACTTTCCATCCGTTGAAGCAGCTGCCAGATATCAGTCAAGGAAGCCTCCGTAGGAGCTGATACTCGTTCAGCCCTCTTGATTGTAGTCATCAGTTGTTCTGCAGTTGACTCTGTGCCCTCGCTGGGAGACCCCGTGCATCCACTTCCTTGATCACGAGTCTCCTGCCCCAGAGCTCCGATAACAGCTGGACACGGAGGGTTAAGGGAAGGCAGAGGTGAAAGAGATGTTTCAAGGCCCGAAAGGGCGACAGGCTCTTCCAAACCAACGTCCAATGCTGGGCTGTTCAAACCTCTGGTTACTTGCATCATTGCAGAATGAGCTGCGAAGAAGCGATTGACCATCTGATGGACAGGGGTAGAAGCTAGAGCTGGCAAGGAAATAGCTTTAATCACCCCTTTCCTCCGTGTGCGGCATCACTACAATGCTGAAAATTACAGCGATCGGACAGCAGGTATGTAGATGGGAATTCCAGCAGTTGCCTGCTCTCAGCTCACATGCCGCCGCCATCTTGACTGCCCCCTCACTACAAAAGTTTTTATGGAAAGGTACCAAAGTGCGCTTGGCCTACCATGTAGCAACATGGCCTGCCTATAAGGGATGGCTAGGTCTTTTGAACTTACATTACTTATATATTAGTTGTCGCATACGTCACACAAATGACTGGTTCCGAGGCACTATGACCTTTACAAACACTCCCCTTGAATTGTAAATTTTTCACAATGAACACTTTAGTGCTTACCTCCATTTGATACCTCCCACAAGCCCATCCCAATTCAACAAGTATGTGTTATATACTCTTTTACGTAGGGTCTGGAAGTGGGTTTGTAAATTTCATGGAATTTCATCCACTGTGTCTCCTTTTCTACCCATACATTTTAATGAAACTTTCCCCCTGGAACCGATAACCCTTTATTGCTGCCTTAGAGAGATATGTGTTACAAGTGGTTACAGATGAGAGTAAGATGAAATCTTTCCCAACCTTGCAACAGGAATATGGACTTTCCCACAAGGACCTTTTTGCCTATCTACAGATATGTCACTACATCCAGCAGCTACCCTCTCAAGATCTTACGTTGGACAGACAAGAGCAACTGTCAATGGCCTACACTCTAGGCTCTCAGCTGAAAGTACCCCTTCATTTTCATCATAGACATTTGAAAGATGAAACTCCAGTGATTGACTATTTTTTACAAACTGCCTGGCAGGGAGACATAGGCTGTACTTTACCAGATGATGTTATTCTGACAGCTGTAAATAAGTTGCATTCTTTGAAAACATACATTTACTTTTGGTAAATGCAATATAAGATTTTGTTGTGACTCCATGTTTAGCCTTTTTGGCTAAAACTATACCAACAGCCAAATGCCCTAAATGTGGCCATGCGGATGCCACCCTTGGCCTGTATGTTCTGGTCTTGCTCCTACAGTACATCTTTTTGGTCTTTGGTTTTTGATTTTATAAAAAGGAATTTAGGCTATAACTATTCGAGTTTGGTCTGTAACCCTCATATCACTCAAAGAAAAGGGGAGCAGGCCCATTTCTTAAATGGTGTGTGTTGGTATCTCTTAAATGTATCTTGCTTAAATGGGTAGATGTTGAAGGATTTACTTTGTCCTTGTGGAGGTCACAAATTATACATACAGTATGTTTGCCTGGGAATGGAAGGGGATTACAGATTTCTCTACTTGGGAACCATTTTGGAACACTATGACCTTTGTTGCCCATAGTCGTATTTTGAATGGGTAACTCTTTGAGATTGTGAACATGTACACTCTGTACCTAACTGCTGATTGTTTGTGGCTCAACTTTCTTGGGACCCTTGGGACGGAGGGGGAGGGAGGAAGGTAGAGAGGGTTACAGGTTACTTTTATTGATTTGACTGTTTACTCTATAAATGAGCATTAAAGATGGAAGAATTTATTGGACTTTGTTCTCTGTACTGTTCTTATGCTAAAAAAAAAAAATTTGTTTGACTAAAAAAATGCCCTCAGCCCATTTTAATGCATTTTAGTAAAATGGCCCTTAACACCTGATTCTATATACAGTGCTTAACTTGTAGGCGCCGTTGAGTGTGTTGTCAATCATCCTCTAGGCATCATTTATAGAATTGCACCAATAGGCTTTGAAACCTTAGGTGTACTGCCATTTAGGTCAGGATTTTTGTTAGCCTAAATGAGTGTGCCTAAGCTAGGGGCCTACCAATGTCGAAGTCAAACCACACCCAAAATCCACTAACAATGTGCCCCTAACCATGCCTACTTTCTGGTAGGCACCTTGGGGTAGACGCCTACCTGAAAGTGGTAAACACCTACTGAGTTTGGTGCCTACTATCTAATTTTTTTAATTATTTTTTAATTATTTTTTTTAAATTGATGCTTTTCAATGATCAGAACTGATTAGGCTAATTTTTTAAAAATAAGGGCTCCTTTTTCTAAACAGTGGTAGAGGTTTCTACTGCAGGCAAGGTGAGGTAAATGCTCCAGCGCTCAGAGAATTTCTATGAGGGTAGGAGCATTTACCTCATTGGCCCATGGTAGAAACCTCTACTGCCATTTAATAAAACCAGTTAACCAGCGGTGGAGTGGTGGGGCTGAGGTATTTTAGAAAAATCATTTACTTTTGAATATTCCAACCTTGTTTATCTTTGCTATCATTTAATAAAACCCAGCATCAGCTAGGTGCCTAGATCAGCTAAGTGTGCCAATCTAGTTGCCTTAGACTGTAAGCCCTCCCAGTATAAAAAAATACCTACTGTATCAGAATGTACTAGACCTTGAGCTATGCCTGAAAAGGCTTGAGCTAAATGCAAATTAATTTCCTTCCTTAAGCAATTGTTCAATCTGTGGTAATGTGCCACTGAACTTGGTGCTTACAGATAGCATTAATAGATTATGTGGAAACTACCTGGGGGGGGGGCGGGGTCTAGTAATCACTATAGTATCTGGTTCAATCTAAACACTAGATCAGGAGCAAATTATATAAGGACATGGGTCCTAGACTGCAGAAGAGCTAAAATCCAGAAAATAAATTATTATGATAGGGAAGTCTTGCTGGCAATAATGGAAGAAAGAGATACAGATGGCCATTGATAGCAATTAAAAGGACTTTCTATTAAGCTACCATAATGCTTTGCGTAGAGTAAGTAGTATTTTTAGTGAAGAACACAATATTAGCATGTAGTAAATGCAAATGTAACATGAAATTTGTAATTATTATACAGTCCCATGCAATATTTGTTGGCCCCTATATTACGCATAATGTGGCCAGGGTAATGAGCTGTTTGCAAGTAAATTCATGCAAAATAGCTTCTTGCTATGGCAGTTGGTTGTACAGTTTATAAGAAAGATTTGTACGCTGTGCTATGGCAAGGAAGTAAGCTCACCTAGGGCTAGATGCACAAAACACGGTCACTAAGACTGTGCGAATTGCTGTGGGCCAATTTTTGGGCTGATTTCTAAACAGTGATTGATGTTGAAATGGTTGCCCATGCAAATGAGTTTTGCGGAGGGCAGTCGTAATCCCAGCTGATCGCTCATTTAGAAAGTGGCTCTCACACATGCACAGAGCCGGTTTGGGGAGGCCCGAACGGCTAAGCAGCAGGGGAAGCTCCAAAGCAGCCTCCTGCCACTCAGCTGTTGGGGCTATTTTTTTTTATGACAGCGATGTTGTGCGTATGTTACAGAAACAAACAAAAAAAGGGCTCAAATATTCAACAGTCAAAAAATGGGAGTGCAGGCACAAAAGAAGAAAAGAGTCTGTGGAAACTAATAATCTTGACAAGGCGTTTATTAAAATAAATAAATTAAAACAATCTCCACTTCACGAATGACTGACGTATGATGTAATGCGGGCCCAACACGGTCTGTGTTTTGGCTAAAAGCCTTTTTTAGGGGTCCAAGTCAGTATTCACACAATGGTATAAAAGATAGATAGCGAATATGGATAAAACTGTTTGCAAGCAGGATGTACGAAAGCAGGGTGAATGCTACGAAAGTGAAAGTTACACACACACAATATCTGTACCCATTAAAAAAAAATGCGATCTGTTCACCCCCCAATGTCGGTCCCTCCAATGACCCCCAGAACCAAAATAGAAGCAGGAGGGATGCCCACTCCCTCCTGCTGCTTCAACCCCCCAACCCCCCCCCCCTCTTGCAAGACCCCCCCACAGGCAGGGATTGTTTCAGGGTTCTGGCAGGAGGGATTGGGTATCCCGCCTGCTGGGGATTGTTTCGGGGGTTCTGGCAGGAGGGAGTGGACATCCCTCCCGCCACAGACAGTATGGGGTGTTAGGGGGCGGTGGTGTAAAGGAGTGGGCATCCCTCCTGCCAACCGACTTGCGGTGGAGTTTGGGGATTCCCTGCTGCAGCCGCTCAGCTGATTGTGGCAGGAAGATTTCCTTGCCGCGATCAGTTTAGTGACCGCGTCTATTTGAAATGTAGGCTAACATTTCTTATTTGGGACATATTCTGTATTTCAAAATTTAAGTCTGGTGGGTGGGAGTTGTGAGATGGGGGTAGATAAAAACACTAAATTATGTAAACTAAGGAAAGAAGGGCGATTTAAATCTAATAAATATCTCAATCACAACCCCACACAGAACAAACGAACCTGCTCAGCAACGCTACAAGGCTTAAACATACATACACCCAACCATCCACAGCAGGAGAAACACTCAATCAAACAGAAAACAAAAAAAGAAGTGGAGAAAAAGCCTCAGTTCAGCTTCATTTGGCAAAAAACTCCACTTCACATACACTCCTACACAAACAAACCGGTAGGGTGAAGAAAGCACTATAATAGCTTGCAAAGTCAATGTTCAAAAGCACCAGGGGTACATAACCCCACACGTGAAAAAAATGTGGCAACAGGGCCCAAAGGCACAGTGATCCGAAATCATAGCATTAGGCCAAAAAAAAAACACTTAGCTGCCAAAGTCCATCAGATATATCTCAATCCAGCGTAGTAACACAGCAGCTAGAGTACCCAACGGGGAATCTCCCATTTCGCCAGTTCTTGCTGCGTCAGGGGTATCCACACAGCTTCATCTGCCAGTCCACGGATCCTTCGGTGCTCCTCTAGTACACCCACCACGTCATGAATCACAAAAAAGGTGCACTCCACTTCTCCACTTCTTTTTTTATTTTCTGTTTGATTGAGTGTTTCTCCTGCTGTGGATGGTTGGGTGTATGTATGTTTAAGCCTTGTAGCGTTGCTGAGCAGGTTCGTTTGTTCTGTGTGGGGTTGTGTTTGAGATATTTATTAGGTAGATAAAAACACTTATGTCCCACAATCAAACAAGGTTTTCTTAAGTTTTAAGCATATACTACCCATCAAACAAACAAGCTGGACCATTGTTGAATTGGTTCAGAAAAAGTCACAAGCTCCTTATCCCCAGTAATGTACTCAAAGTCTTTTTACATAACAGCGTTTGTGCAATTAAAATGAATAGAACCACCAGCAGTGGAATTCCGATTCAGCAACTTACTGTATTTACTGTAGAGCAGTTCCTAAGCTCTTGAAAGTCAGAGAAACAAGATCTCATGTTTCTCAGCTTCCAGTCAGTTTTGCTTCTCATTAATAATAATAATAATAATAATAATAACAACAGTTTATATACTGCAGTACCGTGAAGTTCTATGCGGTTTACAAAAGATTAAAAGATGTTACAAGTTGATTGAACTTAAAGAGGTGCAAGAAAGTGGTTAATAGGTCAAGAGAACCGTATTGAGAAAGAGAATTAGAGAATTACACGGGGAAAAAATCTGTCAACATCACTGCCCTATCACCGGACCACTGTCCCCTTCACTGCCCCGTCCCTGCCGTCCCCTTCACCGCCCCATCCCTGCAGCATCCACCCTTCCCTCTTGCCACCTCACTGCCCTTTGGCACCCCTTGCACAGTCCGTGCATCTCCCTCCCTCCCCCTTACCTTCTCGGCGAAGAGAAGCTTCTGCCCACACACGCACGCAATGCACGTAGGCTCCGGCGGCTTTCAACAAGTACTCTAAAACCTTAAAATGCGCCACAAAGGTAAGGGGGAGGGAGGAAGGGAGATAGATTCATAGGAAGGTAGGAAGGAGGGAGGGGGCCGCATGTGATCGGTGACTGCAAGCATTCCCTCCCTTAACTGTGAGGACATGGCCATTCACCGCTCCACAGGGCCTTGTCACCGTGCCTGCGGCGAGCACCTTTCCCCCCTCCACCGTTTTGGCGGGTTACCCGCAGCTACTCGTGGCTAGCCACGAGTAACATCCACCGTGTCATTCTCTACTTCTCATTTGAAGCTAGCTTTCCACAGGATCACACCCTGTTCTTTCTGCTTCAGGCAGCCTTCAGCCTGTCTTTTAAACTCCTTGAGTTGATCAAGTTCTGTACCTGAGTACAGACAGAAGTGGATCTCGACCTCTTCTCTTTGCCAGAGGTACTCTCTGCCCCTCCCCCCCCCAAAAAAAAAAAACCAAAAAAAACAAAACCCACAGGCTGGCTCCTACAAATACATTTAATATTATCATACTTCTCTTGCAGTGCCATGTCAACTGAAAACAACAAAGAGAAAAAGCAACCACAATAACACAGAAAATATGATTTTGCAGTGGGAGAGAGGAATGATGGCAATACCCCAAGGAATTTATTAAATAAGCAATTTTTAGAAATTCTTGCCCATTATCAGCCTCAGGCATGGTTTCATTGCACAGTGTCTGTTCATAGCATAATTCTATCGAGTTCTGATGACAGAAAGGTCCAGCAGTGTGACATCTCCCCTTACAAAGACTAGAAGGCAAGATTGATCCAGACAATAAACTTTAAACGGCAGCAGTTTATCTCAGGAACACTGCAGTGACAATTTCAGTTGCCAATCCATTTTATCCATCCATACCAGCAGCTAAGCTCTACAATATTTTACTCTCCCTTAGAGATCCTCTATGCTTTCCCCATGTTTTCTTCAATTCAGATGCAGCCCTCATCTTCTTGAGTTTGGAGGCTCTTTTCTCTGTTCCTCCCCAGTAGAGACGTTGCTGGTCCTAGATTTCATGTTGAGAAGGGAGGGAGAGAGATAGAGCGAGAGTCCTGTACAGGTGACAGGTGAAGAGCCTCCCCTGAAAATCCCTTATTAGGCCAATAAACACAACTAAAGGCCTAAGATGGCTGAGAATGCTCTGACTATAACTGTCAAGCCTTTGCACAATCTATGCTTGCTGAAATCAGCAAGCTAAGCGAAACTTATGCTAAAAATGAGCGAGTGAAACGAAACTTATTCTTTTACATGGCAACTGGTATCACATCTGCAGTAATGCCAGGGAAGTGGATCTAAGAAGGATGAGAAGATGTCTTAACCAAAAATATAAAAATACATTATTTTGCAAGAATGCCTTGTAACAAACAGGCTTTTACTGGCCGATGGCTTGAAATTGCTGACATGATAAATTAAAACGGCATATGCGGGAAAAGATAGATTTTATGGTAAGCAGGACATGCATATGGTATGACACAGATATTATGAACCAATTAATAAACTGATAAATGTAATGACGTTTGTAAGTGACCAATAAAAATTAACAATATGATATGGCCAACGTGGCCTCAAGCTGTCAAGAGTTGTATAAGAGACAGCCTTCAACCGATTTCCCTCCTTTTCTTAGGGTTACCATATGTCCAGATTTACTTGGGCATGTCTTCTTTTTAGAGGACTGTCTAGGTGTCCAGCCAGATTTTGAAAACCTGGCAGTTTATCTGGATTTCCAAAGGCCCCATGTCTGCCAGAGCTCGGGGCTGAATCTGAAGGGACTCCGAGCATGCGCGGATTTGACGCATAGATATTGCACACATGCACACCTTCATGTGACATCAACACATTGCACCCACACATGCTCGGAGGCCCTCCAGATGTGGCCCTGAGCTCAGGGAAGGAGAGGAGATGAGGTTTTGTGGGGGCATGGCTGGGGGACGGAATGGGGAGAGACTGGGGGGAGGAGCAACATATCCTCTTTTTTATTTATTATTATTATTATTAGGTTCTTATATCCTGCCATACCCAAAGAGTTCTAGGCGGTTTACATCCGTTACATTAGGATCCGGTCTGAACCCGGATTTACAAAAATTTTTTTGTCGGAATTGCAGGTAGCGTGGAAGGAGGCAAAGTAGTTTTAGCACAGGTTTATCATAGTTGGGTTAGAAGATAAAATGGAGGGAGAGGGAAACCAGAGGAGGGGGGGGGGGGAGAGGGAGGTGGGGGTGGGGGGGGTTGGAGTGTATGCGGGGAGTAAGGATTAAGGGTCTTGTTCGCGGAAGAGGTGTGTTTTGAGAAGTTTTCTGAAGTCTAGGTAGGTCGGGGCCTCTAGCATCATTTGGGCTAGCCAAGGGTTCAGCTTGGCCGCCTGGAAGGCGAAGGTTTTGTCGATGAATCTTTTGAGCTGGCATGATTTTATGGAGGGGAAGGTAAACAACTGGATTCTGCGGGATTTCTTGTTGGTGCAATACATGTTGAAATGTGGGGAGAGGTATTTTGGTGAGAGACCAAATACTGTCTTGTAACAGATGCAGGCGAACTTGAAGAGGACTCGGGATTCGAAGGGTAGCCAGTACAGTTGGTGGTAGAAGGGGGTGATGTGTTCCCATTTGTTCAGGCCGAAAATGAGGCGGACAGCTGTGTTTTGAATCAGTTTTAGTCTTCTGGTGATTTTCTTTGTGGAGCTTAGGTAAATGATATTGCAATAATCCAGTATGCTGAGGATAGAGGATTGAACTAATAGTCGAAATGCAGTGTCATCGAAGTATTTCTTTATGGTACGGAGTTTCCAGAGTGCTGAAAGGCCTTTCTTGACAGTGAGGTCTGTGTGATTTTCTAGGGATAGATGTTTGTCAAGCGTGACTCCTAGTATTTTTAATGTTTGTTCGAGTGGGAAAACCAATCCTTTCACCTGGATTGTGGTGTCTTTGATTTTGTCTTTGGGGGTGGCTAGAAAGAATTTTGTTTTGTCTGGGTTGAGCTTTAGTTTGAAGGAGAGCATCCAGAGTTCTATCTGGCTGAGTATGCTAGTTATGTAGTTGAGAAGATCCTGGGATAGACTGGTTAGAGGGATGACAATTGTGATGTCATCTGCATAGATGAAGAATTTGAGCTTAAGTTTGTGAAGGAGGTTACTGAGGGAGGCGAGGTAGATATTGAACAGGGTGGGGGATAAGGGGGAGCCTTGTGGTACACCGCAGGAGTTCACCCAGCTGTAGGAGAAGTTGTCATTTTTGTGTACCCTGTAGGATCTGTTTCGTAGGAACCCTTGGAACCAGCTGAGTACCCGGTCGGAGATTCCAATGTGGGCCAGGCATTCCAGGAGAATAGTGTGGTCAACTAGGTCAAATGCACTGCTTAGATCAAATTGTAAGATCAGGGCGCTGGAGCCCCGACTGAAGAGTATGTGCAGGTGGTCTAGTAAGGAGGCGATGATGGTCTCTGTGCTCTGGTCCGTGCGGAAGCCCGATTGATTGTCGCTTAGGATATTGAATTTTTCCAGGTATGCGGAGAGTTCTGCTTTTACTGCCCCTTCCGCGATTTTGGTGAATAGTGGTATGTTAGCTATTGGTCTGTAATTGGAAGGTGCGTTGGAAGAGTCCTTTATGCTTTTTATGATTGGGGTTATTAAGATATGTCCTTGTTCTGGAGGGAAGTTTCCTGCGGATAGTAGGGAGTTGACCCATAGTAGCATGTTAGCTTTGAAGTAGATCGGAGCCGTTTTCATCACATTTGGGGGGCACGTATCTAGTTTGCAGAAGGATTTGGTGTATTTGTTATAATATTTGTTGAAGGTTTTCCAGTCGATTGTGGTAAGTTGGTTCCAGTTTAGGTCGGATCTAGACCCTTGGTCTGGTTTAGCTATGTCGATGTCAGGGAGGATGGGAAAGAGCTCCAGGGGATTGGTCTTGGTGGGTAGTGCTGATCTTAGTTTTAGGATCTTGGAGTTGAAGAAATCCGCTAGGGTGTTGGCGGTTAGTGTTGAATCTTCCTGGTTGTTAGTGAGTGTTTCAATGTTGTAAAGGTTATTGACGAGTTTGAAGAGGTTGCTGCTGTTGGATGTGATGTTTCCAATTAAGTGTGAGTAGAATTTTTTCCGTTTTTCCTTGGTAAGGTTTTTGTAGGTTTTTAGTTTGAGTCTCCAGGCAGTTCTGAGTTCCTGGGTTCCTGACTTTATCCATAGTCTTTCTGACTTTCTGAGGTCCCTCTTTAACAGTAACAGCTCTGTGTCGAACCATCCCTCCTGATTTGTGGTTCTGATGTGGCGGGTTTTTGAAGGGGCTATTTCATTTAAAATGTTAGTGCTGTCAGTGATCCAGGCGGACATGAGTTGATCTATTTCTTCGTCTTGTTTTATGTGGGTGTCATAGCGAGACCAGAATTCCTCTGGGTCTATCTTTCCTCTAGTAGTGTGGGTTGTGATGTTTCTTGTTTTGTTGTTTCTTGAATGTTTTTGTTGGCAACCCAAGGAAAAGTCGCATAGTCTGTGGTCAGACCATAGGGAGTCTGTCCAGTTGGCTTGTTTCCAGTATATTTTTGGGTCGGTCGGCTCGTTGGAGGAGAATGTGACCAGGTCTAGCTGATGGCCCTTTTGGTGAGTTTTGGTTGGGGGGGGTTTGAAGAAGCCTAGTTGGGAGGTGAGTGACCAGAAGTCGGCAACTTCTGGTTGGTCCGCTTGCTCAAGGTGGATGTTGATGTCTCCGCATAGAAGGTTGTAAGGACTTGTTAGATAATTAGTTAATAAGGAGTCAGCGAGGTCCTCTTTGGCTAGGGACCATTTTTGGGGTGGGATGTAGAATAGAGTGATAGTTAGCGAGGAGGCAAGGGATTTAGAGGTGAGTGAGATGGCTAATATTTCTGCGTTGGGAGAGGATTTGGTGTTGAGTGCCGTACAATTAAGCTGATCTCTGAAGATTATTGCTAGGCCTCCTCCTCTTCCCCGAGTTCTGGCCAGGGAGAGGATCTTGTATCCTGCGGGTAGGCAATCTTTGATTATAATATCCTTGTCTGATAGTAGCCAGGTTTCGGTGAGTAGGATGAAGTCGGGGTTGGTATCCGTCAGCCAGTCTCTGATTAGAATGGCTTTGTTCCTCATGGATCTAATGTTTAGGTAAAAGCCTAGTAGGTTCTGGTGGTTTGGGTGGTTGGCTGGGGCATAGTGGGAGTAGGCCAGTTTTTTTAGTGTTCTAGGTTTTTTTGAGCTGGGTTTGGTGGGTTTGCGGGGTGGAGGATTTGGGAGCCGTATTAGGTGAGAATGTGGGGTGTGGGGTGTGAGCGTGGGTACTTTGGGTTTTGAAGGGCGATATAGGGAGAAGTGGACAGGGATGGTGGTTGTGTGTGATGGGTCAGCAGAGCAGATCCTGAGGGTGATGAGATATAGTAGGAGTAGTGCTACGCATTGAGGGGTGTTTGGCCTTGCCATGGTGACACGCTCGTGGGGGGGGGGAAGAGCGTGGGGTATGGTAGTAGTCGGAGGGGGGCTGAGGGGGGGGGGTGATGCAAAGTTTGGCAGGTTTCAGCGGCGCAGTGGACAATATAAAGCTAAGCCGGTTACAGCGGTGCCAAAGGCAGTACAAAGTTAAGCAGGTTGCAGCAATGCAATAGATCGATGTAAAGTTAAACAGGCTGAACAATTTAAGCGTGTGCGCGCGGTGCAGTAGGCAGTACAGTACAATGTAAACAATGTAAGCAGTAGGTAATACAGTAAACAATAAGGCAGTGCAGTACAGTGTTAACTTTTCTGGGTTCTAACGGATGAGGCGGTGCAGTGTAAATAACACTATGTATTGCTGTGATCCAGTTGGGGGGGTCGGACTGACTGGCGTCGCTCGCAGTCGCTTGCAAAGGCTGAAACAAATATGGTAACCTTACCTCTTCTTCTATAAGAATTTCTATGTGTACCACTTCCAAGTAAAGTAATACCTCGGAATCCAAATACAGTGGTACCCCAGAATCTGAATTCCCCAGAACTATTTTTTTAATTAAATTTTGCCCTGGAATCCGAACGCTGCTTTGGAATCCAAACATACGGGAACTGCAAGCGTTGCTCAGCCTAAAGCTTCTCCTCTGTCGCAGCTTCCTGTTTCCGCCTGGGTGGTTCGCATCAGAGGGAAGCTTTGGGCTGAGCACCGCTTGCAGTTGCCATTGCCAATCTTGCTGCCTATGCCTGCGGGGATCCGATCTTGCTGTCTATGCCGGTGGGGGCCCGATCTTGCTGTCTGAGTTTGTGGGCCCAAGGAACAAATTAATCCAGTTTCTATTATTTTCAATGGGAAAAATTGTCTTGGAACTCGAATGATTTGGAACTCGAACGAGGTTCTGGAACGAATTAAGTTTGGATTCCGAGGTACCACTGTATTATAATTTTATCAGACTAGGTCAGCAGTTTTCAGCCTTTGTTTCTCAAGACATTGTTTTTTGTGAAGTCTGGGGGAGGGGAGGGGTGGGGCTGTTGTCATGAACCTGACATTATATTTTTCTTCTGCTGGGACTGGATGCAGCTGACTTTTTTTAAAAAAAGTATCCGCCTCTTATACTGCTCAGACAAGAAATAGCTAACAGCCCAGGCAGAAACAGCTAACCTCTGTCCCTTATCAGTTGCCAGAGTCCTGCTTCCAACATCTGTTCTGTGACCCTGGCTCTCAGTAGCACAGATGGTTCACTTTCAGACCATGACCAGAGCCAGATTAAAGCATAGGCAATCTAGGCATGTGCCTAGGACCCAAAATTTTATGGTGGCTCTATCAGATGTATTCAGAAATAAGGAGGCTAAGATTGACAACAGTCTGGATTTTTTCAGGATTCTAACAATTTGTAAACTGCCTGTCTCAAAGCCAGCATAACTGTGTGGATATCTTTCAAAGTTGAGCCCATTACAGCTCTTTAAGGCTCCCCCCTCATGTGCAGAGGCTGATGTAGGTTCCAGCCAATGGGGAGGCTTCTAGCCATAGGGGGTAGGGACTGACCTGCAAGCATTGTGAGGACATTGAGATGGGTTCTTGTGGCAAACTATGGTAAATCCGTGGGAATGGGAAAAAATGCTGCTGGTTTACCATGAAAATGAGAACAAGGCCTTCTACCACCCCACCTCCTCCCCAGCTCTCCTCACACCTATTTTAACTGAAGAAGCCAGCCAAACCACGAGGAAGAATCATCAGAGGCCTGCTTCAAAGCCTTCCTTCTGCTGAGTCCCTCCTTGATGTAACTTTTGGTTTCACGAAACTGGAAATTAAATGAAGGAGGGACTCAGCAGACGGAAGGCTTCTGAACAGGCCTCTGAAAATTCTTCATCATGGTGTGGCTGGCTCATTCAAGTAAAATAGTCATGAGGGGAGCTGGGGAGGAGATGCTGACCTGTGTATGTGGGGGGGGGGAGGGATTACCGCTGCTTATATCATTATTGTTGCCACTGTAACCGCAGGAGGGGGCTGCTAGAATCACAGGAGGACGGGGATTCTCCTGCTATGACCCATGGGAGGTGGCTGGCTGGTTTGTTCCAGAGCTGAAGGGACCTGTGGGGGGCAGAGTGCTGGCTAACTCCAGAGCTGGAGCTGAACTGGAGTGGTGCTGGATCTGGTCTGGGGGCTGGGGGGAGAGAAGTGCTGGACCCATGGGGGGGGGGGTTGAGGCTCATGCTGGAGGGAAGGGAGAGAGGTGTAGTACCCATATGAGGTGGACTGGTGCAGGAGGGAAGGGAAAGAGGTGCCTCAGAGCTGGAGCTAGAGGGAAAGATGTTGGACCCATGGGAAGGGGCTAGAAGGAAGATGGGAGGTGTTGGACTCATTGGGGAGGGTGGAGGGAAGGGAGAAAGGTGCTGGATCCTTGGAAAGTATTGAGGGAAAAAAGAGAGATACTGGACTGAATGGGGGGGAGCGTAGGAAAGGGAAGGAGGTGTTTAATCCTTGGGAAGAGTGTTGAAGGAAGGGAGAGAAGTGCTGGACCTGCAGGGAGGAGGAAAGAGAAGGGAAATAGAGATGCTGAACTATGGGGATGAAGGAAGAGGGAGTGAAATATTTAACACAGTTGGGGGAGGAAAGAGAGGGCAAGAGACACATTGGTGTAAAGGAGTAAAGAGTGGAGAAGCTGGACACAGGAAGATATTCAAAAAGAGGGGAGATGGTGGGCATGGATGGAAGTATAAGTAGAAGGACACAAAGGGGAATGCTGCATAGGAATGGTTTATGAACACGGTCAGTGGAGCAATGCCAGACACAGGAGGCAGTGGTATAGCGAGGGTGGGAGGCCCCCGGGCACCTCTGCCCTCTTCTTTACTCCCCTGCCATGCACACACATGAGGAACTTGCTGCCTGCATCGGCTTCAGTGTTCTCTCTGACGTTACTTCCTCCCAGAAGTGACATCAGAGAGAGCGCTGAAGCCAACACGGGCAGCAAGTTTGTCCCTACTCAAACTGAAGTTAAAAAGGTACAGGGACGGGGCAAAGGTGTACGTGCACATGCACGGCAATGGGAGGAGTGGGAAGAGGGGAGGATCACCACCCCTCGTATCCCCCTTACTATGCCACTGTCAACAAGGCATGGGGTGGGGGAAGGTAATCTGCACTGAGCAGCAAGTACAACTCCAAAGAAGGCCATAAGGGGAATAACCTGTACAAAGCATCATGTTCAACTCTTGATGAACCATAAGTAATCCGGGCACTTTTCAGACTTAAAGGTTAAACCCTGGAGCTCTTCCCATGTGCACATGCTTACTAACTCAACATCATCTGACCTTCAGCAGCCTTTGGATATAATCAATTGAATATGATTGTCTTATCTATGTTCCATCTTTGCTTACACCCTGTGCTGTCTATTCAAATGTTGTATTGCATATTATGTTAACATTGTAATATATCAGACTATGCATTGCTATTTGAATATTTTTACTATTGAAATTGTCTATTCCTTATGTATGACTTATTCTTGCTATAGACCACCTAGAATGAATTCCTTCAAAAAGGCAGTAAATAAATCCTAATAAATAAATGTTGGCCTTTACCTGCTATGGTTTATGATGTTGCAATGTTCTGTCATGGAATTGTATGTCATGTACTATTTCTGTTCCTGTTCAAATCCAGGCTAAAAGTCCATCTCTTTCAGATTGGTTTAACATCTTTGTCCCTTATTTGCTTGTTTAACACCCCCACCTCTTTTTTTTTTTAAACACAATACCGTAGCACGGTTTTTAGCACCAGCTACTTTGGTAACAGCTACAATGCTCCTAGAATTGCTATGAGCGTCGGAGCTACCACCGCAGCTGTCGCTAAAAAACATGCTACGGTTTTGTAAAAAGGGGGGTTAATTGTTTGTTTAATATCCATATTGGTATAAAATTTTTCATTATAAATGAAATTCTCTCATCTGTCTTGAGCAGATTGTAAGCTCTGCTGAGCAAGGGATGCCTCTTATTTTTTGTGTAATACTGATAGTTGTGGTAATAGTTTTATAGCCAAACCAGCCCTTAATAGAGTACCAACCAAATTTACGGCCTCTTTTACAAAGCCGCACTAGTGGCTGCTGTGCGGCAACGGCCCCAAAGCCCTTTAAATCTCTATGAGCTTTAGAGGCCTTTAGTCTATTAGTGCAGATATACAAACTTTTAGGACAGGGGTGTCTAACCTCTGCCCTTGCCAAGTCAGGTTTTCCCCAATGAATATGCATAAGATCTATTTGCATACAATGGAAGCAGTACATGCAACTAGATCTCATGCAAAATTATTGGGGAAATCCTGAAAACCTGACTGGATTACGTCCCTCGTGGACTGAGGCTGGGCAACCCTGTTATAGGAGAATGCAGGCCTAAATTGTTCCTTTTATTCAGTTTTCCTTATTTATTGTACTGTTCTTTTATTTTGTATCAATAAACTTTGATTACTGAATTTTCATTAAAAAAAAACACACTTGCAAAGAACAATTGAGAGAAGTATTATCCCTCAAGGTAAACAATATAGCAAATACCGTATTTTTCGCTCCATAAGATGCACTTTTACCACCCCCAAAAAGATGACCCGCACCCCTCCTCCCAGTAGCTTTTTAAATCATCGCCCGCCCACCCTTTAAAAATACGGCCTGCCCGCCGGCCCTTCCTTTTCAAACACCCCTCACCGCCACCTGCTCTGCAGTACCTTTTAAAATGCCCCTTAAGCCTGGTGGTCCAGCGGTGTATGGGCCAGCAGGAGTGTGCTTTCTGCACTGCTGCCTAGACCTGCCTCACTTTCTGAATGGCTGCATCAGTTCTCACAGGACTCGACCACCAGAGGTGAGGGGGCAGGTTACTTTTCGGGGCAGTGGGACAGGGTACAGAGCCTGGCAGGGAAGGGGGAGGACAGGGTGCAGTGCCTGGCTGGGAGTGAGGGAGGCTGGGTGCACAATTTGGTTCAGAATGTTTTTTTTCTTGTTTTCCTCCTCTAAATCTAGGGTGCGTCTTATGGAGCGAAAAATACGGTACATCTTGTATTGCCCCCAAGTCAATATAAATAGTGATAATAGTGTACATTCTCGGTAGTGTCAATAACACAATATTCTTCAGTGAACACATAGAAATTCAAATGTCAGCAAATAATAACACTAAAATCTTCAGTAGTTATTTATTGGTTTTTCTGCGGGTTGTCAGGAAGCTTTCTGGATCTAGTTCTAAAAAAAGACAACAATCTTGAGGTGATTTGCATCCCCCTTGCCATATAATTTCCTATTTCCCAATTTTCTCCTGAAGCCCAATTAAAGATGTCTTTCTTTCCAATTACAATTTTGCAGTCAGACCTCCAGTCTATATGGCTGAACAAAAGCTGTGGACTCTAACACAGAAAAAGGAAAAAAAAATGCAGCAGTCAAGTACCTGCTATTTCACTGCTGCTCACCCCATGGTGTTCATTTAGATTAGTACTGCTAGAGTGATTTAGCTCTACCTCACAGGGATAATGAGTCTGCATTTTCTTCCTGTTCTTTGCCTGGCTTTGATTGGCAAACTAAAATGTGTGCAGAGGATAATATTAAAGATATCTTATGCATTGTAATTTTTTCAAAGACCATTCTATTGGGGGGGGGGGGGGGGGTTAGGTTTTTTTATTTTTTATTTAGCTGCAGAAACAAACTGCAAGGTGGTTGGTTCAGGCTTTACGGCAGTTATAAAAAAAAAACCAAAACACAAAAAACTGCAAAAAGCCTTCCTTATGCAAGATTACCCTGCTGTTTGTGATTGGTCCAAATATTTTAATTTGAGCCACATTGGAAAGCATAGTAACCTGTGTTTCACATGGAATTTTCTGTGACCTGTCTTGTGTGTAGGGCATCTGTAAGTATTCCCCAGAGAAAATGTCATCTCACTATCTGACTGATACATGACAATAAACCTCAAGACACTTGTCTCTCGTAATCAAGTTTCCTTTGGGATAAGAATTCAGATACGCTGTTTACTGCAGAACACGTTACACTGAAGAAACCTTCTGGCAAGTTACACTTTGCAAAAATGACACTTTTGGGTCACTAATGTAGGACTATCTTTGAATGTTATGAGTAGATCACGGTTGTTCAGTTTAATGTCAAAAATGTGTTTTGTTTTTGTGAATTCAGTTGTTACAGAATAAAATATGTTAAGAAGTTGGAATGATTCTTTCAAAAATTAACACCAGAAGATAGTAATGACACCATGCCTGAAGAGTTCAATGCATTAAACATTTTTTTGTGATGTTCTATCTACAGAGATGTACTTTATATAGTCTTATGTGAGCATTTTAAATGGCACTTGCATTTATTCAGAATTGCATTACATTTTAAAGCATTATTTATATTCTCTGATAATAAACAGCCTTATTGGAAACATATGGGGGTGGGGGTGATGAAAACAGCCCAGCCAAGAAGAGAATGACATGGATGTTGTTCATTCAATGACCTGAAACAATGTCAAAACATAGAATTTTGTTTTTGCAAATTGGCACAGTGGCAAAACAGTGCTCAGAATTTAGGAAGTTGGTAGGATAGGCAAATGCATAGGTCATGTGACATGATTAAATACATCAATGAAAGAACGTCTAGAACAGGGGTTCTCAATGAAATCCTTGGGATATACTTAGCCAGTTAGGTTTTCAGGATACCCAATATGAATATATATGAGATAAATTTGCATATAATGGAAGTAGCACATGCAAATTTATCTCATGCCTTTTCATTAGGGATATCCTGAAAACCTAACTGGCTGGGCATTCTTGAGGACTGGATTGAGAAACACTGGTCTAGAGCAAGGGTGTCCAACCTCAGTCCTCAAGGGCTGCAACCATCGGGCTTTCTGGATTTCCCCAATTAAAATGTATGAGGTGTATTTGCATGCATTACCATTATTGTATTTAAATAGATCTCATGTGTATTTATTATAGAAATCCTAAACATTATAAAAATCCTGAACAGTATCCTGTTTCCAATAGTGACCAGCTCAGGTCCCAGGCACCTGACAAGATCTCAAGGAGTAAAATAGATTTTATGCTGCTTATCCTAGAAATAAGCTGTGTATTTCCCCAAGCCATCTCAATAAAGGCCTATGGACTTCTCTTTTAGGAAATTACGGTATCCAAACCTTTTTGAAAACTTGCTAAGCTAACCAATTTCATCACATAGTCTGGCATTGAATTCCAGGAACTTGTCCAAACCATTTTAAAAAACAGTTAGGTTAACTGCTCTTACCATATTCTCTGGCAGTGCATTCCAGAGCTTAACTATTCTCTGAAAAAAAATATTTCCTCCTTTTGGTTTTAAAAGCATTTCCCTATAACTTCATTGAGTGTCCCCCTTGTCTTTGTAATTTTTGTGAAACTATCCCTGAAATTTTCATGGTTTCCTTGTATATATGTAATGTAATGTAATTTATTTCTTATATACCGCTACATCCGTTAGGTTCTAAGCGGTTTGAAGAAAATATACATTAAGATTATAAATGAGAAGTAAGAAGGTACTTAAAAAAATTCCCTTACTGTCCCGAAGGCTCACAATCTAACTAAAGTACCTGGAAATTAATAAAGAAGAGAAAATAAAGATGGTTGAAAAAAGAAAAATTCTATGTGAACTTATAGGATGGAAATTAAACTGACAGTGAAGAACTGTATGAAAAATACATATGGAATGCAGTTAGAGAGGGTAGGTTACAATCTATTTATGGTATTTGTTTAATTGGAAGGTGTTAAGGTGGGTAATTTGGGGGAAGGTTATCTGAAGGTAGATATACTGATATCTGTTAACATTTGCTTATTTCTGATCTGAAGAAAAAGGGTTACCTTCAAAACTCATCATAAAATGCACTGACTTAGTCCAATAAAAAGGTATTACCTTATTTCCTTTCTTTTTTTGTTTTATTTCTATATATTACCTATTGATGGAGTAAAAAATCAGTCCACCGCCATTCTACACCACTCAGAATTTTGTAAACTTCAATCATATCTCCCCTCAGTCATCTCTTTGCCAAGCTGAAGAGTCCTAACCTCTTTAGTCTTTCCTCATATAAGAGGAGTTCCATCCCCTTTATCATCTTGGTTGCTCTTCTTTGAACCTTTTTTAGTTCTGCTCTATCTTTTTTGAGATAAGACAACCAGAATTGAATGCAATAGACAAGGTGAGATTGCACTATGGAGTGATACAGAGGCATTATAATATTCTTAGTCTTGTTTACCATCCCATCCCTTTTCTAATTCCTAGCATCTTGTTTGCTTATTTTGGCTGCCACACATTAAGTGGAAGATTTCATTGTATTGTCTACAATGATACCCTGATCTTTTTCTTGGGTGCTGACCCCCAAGGTGGATGCATCTGGTAACTATGATTTGAGTTATTCTTCCCAATGAGCATCACTTTGCATTTGTCCACATTAAATTTCATCTGACATTTGGATGCCTAGTCTTTCAATTTCTTAAGGTCTGCCTACAATTTTTCACACTCTGCATGTGTGTTAACAACTTTGTACAGTTTAGTGTCATCTGCAAACTTAATCACCTCACTCGTCATTCCAATTTCTAGATCATTTCTAAATAAGTTTAATAGTACTGGTCCCAGTACAGATCCCTGCAGCACTCCTAAAAACATACCTGTTCCAGAAATACCTAAACAATTGACTCGCTCTCCCTCTCCCTCCCCCTCCCTATTCCACCTGAACTTACAGCACTGTTATAAATATAATCTGTTATCTTCATCTTATCGTAACTTTACGTTGCTATTTATCCCCAACAGGTCCTGTTGGACATTACCTACTATAATGTACATATTACATTTTCGCTCAGCAAATTGTATTTCTATACTATTGCCTCCTGAGGTCTCTGATCTCTGTATTTCCTCTGAATATCTACTTATTATATTTCGCAGAATGTCCAGCACTCTTGATTGTAAACCGCCTAGAAGTCGCAAGATTGTGGCGGTATAGAAGAATAAAGTTATTATTATTGACAAAAATAGCTAATTAACCCCACCCTCTTTATCTGTATAATAACCAGTTCCTAATCCACAACTGAATATTGCCTCCTATCCCATTCTCTGGAACCTCTCATGAGGAACTTTGTCAAAAGCTTTCTGAAAATCTAGATACACTACATTCTGGATATCTTCAAAACTAGACTGGCTTGGGGTTTCTCAAACAATGGGTTGAGAGAGACACCCTGCTATAGGCCAGGGGTGTCTAACCTTGGCATTCACCCATTAGACCAAGTCAAAACAGGTATAAGTGCTGAAAAAGGACCCGCTGAGCTGATGGCGGCTTTCCTATAGAGGTGCTGATGTTCTGGAGACAGGTATGTACATTTGCATTCTGATCTTTGGGGGAGTGTGGGGGTGCCTTACCATGATGCATGCAATGGTCATCTGGTCAGTTTGGACACCTGTGTGGAACTTAGACCCTTCTAAAACAGGTCTAGTTCCAAACGTAAGTGTTCTGTCCAGGATGTCTTGCAAAATGTTGCCCTTCACACTGCCCAAAGCCCGCCCATAACACTCTTACACCACACTCATCTCGTGCTCTTAATGAACACCTCGCTAGATGTACAGAAAGACGGTTTTGATTATCGACACTTAGACATCCTGGCTGTCCAAGTGCTGATTTAGGATGCTTTTTGGACGTCTGTCTTTTGATCATGGGCACCTTGGTCCAGCGATTTTCTACTTTTTTCATTCTGTATGATGAAGTATCCTCGATGTAGACTGCCCCAACTTTATTGGTTGGGTTGAGTACTTTTCATTGGCCCTTCGTAAGCACATTGCAGAATATAAACAATAGTGCTGAAAATGCTGCAAATTTAGTTTTGATCATCAATTTTGCAGTTGATTACATTAAGACCATTCTGCTTAAATTTGCTCCCTGGCATTTTCAAAGGAGCTGTTACATAATCATGAGCATGTGGGTTTATTCATCTCATTTAGAGAACATACTCCAGAATGCAACAGCCCGGTGAACAGACAAATGCTCAATTTTATTTTTACAAATGCAGGGAAGCGTGAAGTCAAGGCTGAATTACTGTGTGTGCCATAGATTCCTTCAAAATGCCTTCTTGCTCAGGTAAAGCTTATTGCAGCATGAAATCTGAGTTCACTCATTAGCAACTTTCAAAGGCAGGACACGGAATTTTTCTAATTATGCAACGTGTATAAAAAGCAATGGTTTGCATTTACAAGCCTGAAGTGAGACCATGATGAGGAAGGGAGATTGGTTGCTAGCTTTGGTGTTTTGGCATGGGATCAAGTAACTATGTTTTGCTGAACAATCATATTGCTGAGTTTCTTAACTCATAATTCTCCCTTTCGCAGCTTCCATTTTCTGTATAATTAATCATTTCGGTTCATGCCCGCCCTACCTCCTGTTCTACCCAAATGAGAGGTTTGCTGCAGCAAGCACTAAAATTCAGAACAATTTTAGCTCTATATTCAGGACTTGCCTAACACAATATTTCTGTAACTGTGATAATAGGCACTGTAACTAATGTTCTGATGATGAAATTGCATTTGCATTAACAATCAACGGTCCCAAAATTGAAAAGGACTTAACTAGGCGGGAGAGGCTCTTGCCTGTGTAAATCTATTGAACACCTCAGGAGAGGAAATGCAGCTGCATTTAACCAGCTAGTGCTGCCAAATATTCCCTCTGACTACCACATCACTGTCTGGGCAGGGCTGAAATGGCCCAGGGCTGGCGTTGTGACAGTCCTCAAAGTTATGCAGGTTCTGCAATGTTCAGAGCTGATACCTGCATAACTAATCAGGCAAGTAGGACTAGTTAACCCTTTCAGGACCATAAGGATCGTACGCCAATTTTTGTGGTTTTGACGACATTTTTATGGTAAAAAGGGCTTGCAGATGCCAAAAAATTGATTTTTTTTGTGAAATATCATTATTTTTTTTAAAAAAAATCAAACTTCTGGCTTATGGACAGTGTGGCAAGTGAATCTTCTCGTCAATCTGGCAACGACGCTAATGAATGAATGTCGGAACCAGTTTGTTTACATAAAGGCAGTATCATATGGAATCCGTACATATCAAATTTAGAACTGTAGACTATCCCAATCAAAATTTATAGGATTTTAAAGTTATGGGACAAATATGTCCCTTGGTCCTGAAAGGGTTAAATAGCAGACCTAACTTAGCTGAATACAGTGCTCCCCCAAAATTTGCAGGGGTTCCGTTCCAGGAACCCCCCGCGAATTTCCAAAAAAATGCAAATGCGGTTTTTCACCTGTCAAAAAGCAGGGGAGGCAGGAGAGGGCAGCTGGAGCGCAGGCGGGTGAGTAAAATCACTCGCAGTCTACTCCGACCACCTATTCCTGTAGTAAAGTCGGGCTACGCCAATCAGGAGCTGCTTTGACATGCAGCTCCTGCTTGGTGTAGACCGACTTTACTACAGGAAGAGGTGGTCAGAGCAGACCACGAAAGAGCGAGTCCGCAATTCGCGAACCGCAAATTCATGGGGAACACTGCCATTGTTGCTGGCCCAGATATGCAATGCTGCTTCCTATACATGGCCCTACATTGAATATCTAGGTATAACTTAGCCAGCGGTAGAGAATGACACGGAGACAAATTTTTCCCTGTCCTCACAGGAACTCAATTTAGCCGCCCCATCACCGCTGTCTCCATCCCTGTCCCATTGCTGTAAACTCTGCCTTAACAGCACATGCCTCAAACACTTATGATTTTAAAGTGTTTGAGGCTTGTGCAGATGAGGACGGAGCTTGCAGGAATGGAACAGGGACAGGAAAAGAACTCACCGGGACGGGATGGGAAATTGAGTTCCCGCGGGGACAGGGAAAAATTTGTCCCCCCTGTCATTCTCTAGCCAGCGGTAATCAGCATGTAAAACAAACAAATAAACCAAAAAAAACCCCACTCATTGTCACTGGTAAATATTGACCTCAATGTGTTCTAATATATCACTTCATGGGTGATTAACCTCACAATACAGCAAAGCAGCCCCCAACCTCTGTCTCACTTCTACATTTTTATTTTGCTCACAGAGGTTTCAAATAAACTCCAAATTGTTATTACCCACAACAACATCTGCACATCTTATCAGCTGTGCCAAATTACAAATGAATTATGCATGTGATAATTGTGTGATAAGTGTTGCTGAACCCTAGAGATCAACCAAGGCCAACTACAAAGCTTTCTCAGAGCCTGCATAAACTAAATACTAGTATGGGCAAGAAATGTATTTTTTTGTCATTTGATTTTTCATTCTCGGGGCTATTTTTCCCTCATACCTGCTTGGCTGGGTGTTACATTTTATGTTTAAATAATAAACATTGTAATTGCAAAAAACTCATCCATATCGTCTTTAGCAAGTCTTTCACCCTCCCTTCCCACCCACCTTTCCTGTTCCAAGCGTCTATTTCGTAAATGTATCTTATATAATACAACAGTTCCATGTTTATTCTAGATGTTTTAGTCATGGGAATTAATGTATTCCAAAAAGGTGTCCAGACTCAACAAAATTGCTTCCCTCTCTGTGAGTCCAAGTCTGAGATAGTGAGACATTCCAACAATGCCATCGTTATCATTAAATTTCACCCGTGAGCCAGGGGGGAAGGCTCTGCTGTCAACCAAAATTGCAATATGCTCTTTCTACCCATGAGGATGGCTCTGTTCTGAAAGGCTTGGTAACCTTTTGGAGCAGAATAATTTCTGGATATCAAGGTGAATGAGTAGGATGCAGGTGCCATGAACACCTCCACTAAGTCAATATATGAGTATGAGGGGCCACTGAAAAGTTCTCAGCCCAACCAACAAAGTTGGGGCAGTCTCCATCAAGGGCTATACACTTAGTCCAGTGATTTTCCACATTTTTTGTTCCATATTTTTCCGATGGAATGAAAAAAGTGGAAAATAACTGGACTAAAGGCCTGATTCTGGAAACAGTGCCTGCCACAGTAGGTGTCTGAAAAACAGGCACCTACCACTTGTCAATCACTGGTAAGCACCGCGTCCAGAATTACATCTATTTTTTTTCGACAGACACCTTAAATGTAGACCAGCATTTTGCAGGCCTACATTTAAGGCATCTGACTTGTACCTATGGAAGCACCTAGGCACGCCTACTGATGCCTAAGACCACTTCCAGTGTAAGCCATGTCTATGCTGGCCTTAAGTGTCCTTAGGCATGCCTAGATGCCTCTGTAGGTATGAGTCAGATGCAAGACCTACATTGTAGGAGTCCTTTGCTGATTTAAAAAAAAAAAATAAGTGCATCCCAATTGGTCATTAGACAGCAGTAGGATACCTACCGCTGTCTACAATCGGGACACCATTTCCAGAATCAGGCCTTAAGTGACTGCCCCAACTTTGTTGGTTGGGTTGAGATCTTTTATGTGGCCCCTCATACTTATAGTTGACAAAAAGGCTCTGATCTGCCGACACGCCAGAACAAGTGGCCCATCGTACCATGTGGTTGCATACATTTCACACATTTGCATATTTTCGCTTTGTATGACCAGTTTGGTCATACAAAACCTTATGGTTCATTTCATAGTCCGTAGTTTGAGGAATAATTTTCCCATAATGAAACAGGCATATTTTTAATCTCTTCTTTTACTTGGCATCCCAGGTTCTGTAACCATTTTTGAGCCACATCCTCATTGTCAAATTTCCCCTGAGTGTTACTTTTTAATATATTCTACCTGACACTTTAACTTTTGGTTGTACATGTTGGCTGAGGAAGCAAACAATGTATTAAGCCTGAGATTGGAAAGAAGGAATGAGGATCTGATGCATATAGAAAAGAGGGGAACTTGACAGCTAGAAGACAAAGATAGAAAGGCAGAAGGAAAGAATTAATGAAGTGATGGGAAAAGGGAGGAAAATGTGAAAGATTGATGCATTAGCTGCTTGTTGATTTTAAGGCTTGCATACTTACACTTTAAAGAATCGCATGGGGTTGAGACAATCTACTTGGGAGAATAGCTAATCCGCTATGCTTGCATATATGAAGCAGTCACTTCCAAAACATATATCACTCACTTATAGTAATAGTCTTCTTTCACTGCTTGCTTCTTAATTCATATCAATTCTTCCCAAAATTATTCCATTGTGACCTCAGCGGCTATACCTGGGTTTCATATTTCATGTAAAACCCCGGTTATACCGAAACCAGCCTTCTCATCAGCCACCCTTAATCTTAGTCTTAATCTTAATTCATCAATATATTTTAAATTTTCCTTCATTTGATTCAAATAATTTATCTTATAAAAACTTTAAATAACTTATCTTAAAGTTGATACACTGAATGGGGCTCCGACGTGAATTCAGCATTTCGCAAGCTAACTGTTTCAAGGAGCGTCCCCATTTATAGACAACACACCATATCTCCCTGTAGACCGCATAACCATAAGTTCAATGCGGTTAACAAAAGCTATGCTGTGAAGACACAAATTATGTTAGAAAAGAACGTGATAATCTAATTGGTCAGGAATTTAGAAAAGAGATATTGGATTGCAAGTAACTTGGGTTGCAAATGATTTGCAAGACAAGCAAAACATTTTATTAAATTTTAACTTGATATACAAGCAATGTCTTGCAATATAAGTACATACAGTATATACACATCACAACTGAGCCGATGGGTCTTCTCTCTCTGACGCTGCAGGAGTATAGTGATTGTTCTAAATGAGTGAGGTCTTGCAATACAAGTACTTATTGTATTTTGTATTCTAAGCTCTTAGGGGAGGATGGAATATAAATCTAAATAAATATACAGTGGTACCTTGATTTGTGAGCATAATTCGTTCCAGAAGCATGCTTCTAACCCAAAGCACTTGTATATCAAAGCAAATTTCCCCATAAGAAATAATGGAAACTCAGACGATTATCTTTTATTTGACCTTAGTGATATATATATTTTTTGTATTTATTTTTACATCATATACCTCTAGGGGATCTTTTGCCAAGGTGCGCTAGCCGATTTAGCACGCACTAAATGCTAATGCATCCATAGAATATAAAGGGCACGTTAGCATTTACTAATATTTAGTGCGCGCTAAATCAGCTATCACGCCTTAGTAAAAGACCCCCATAATTTGGCCATTATATAGTATAAACTGTATACTTAAGTGTTTATTGTTGCTTTTACTTTTTGCCATGTTTTACCTCACATTGTATCTTACACAACATATAGGGCTCCTTTTATCAAGGTGCGGTAGGAGTTTAATGCGCGGAATACCGCACATTAAACCGCCTGCTGCGCTAGTCGCTAACGCCTCCATTGACGAGGCATTAGTAGTTTGGCTTGCCGCGGGGGTTAGCACGTGATGAAATGTCCGAAGTGCTAATCCCCGTAGCACACCTTGATAAAAGGAGCCCATAGAGGCAGTTCCAAAACAAAATGTGGTGGTATATAGTTAATTAGAAGTATCTCAGTTTATATCTACTATAGCTGATTAGAGTATCTCAGATATTTTATCTACTATAGCATGTATAGTTAAATAATTGTATCTCGGCTGTTTAATTCTACTTTAGCATGTATAGTTACCTAGTGTATCTCAGATGTTCTCTATTTACCCTAACTCGGTCATTGTAATGTACCACTAGCTTTCCAAACTAAAACCCTACTCTTCAAAAAATACATAAAACCTATTTAACACGACCAGTTCCTACCCAAACCCCACCTACCCACTCTATACCCTTAATATATTCTAATATGCTTCTAATTACCCTCATTTATCACCTTAAGATCTCGACAACTCTTTGGTAATTTCTAATGTAACTCTTATGACATCTCTTATGTATGTCACAATTCTTGTAACCCAGTGGCGTACCTAGGGGGGGCGGGGGGGGGGCGAGCCGCCCCGGGTGCCAGCCCTAAGGGGGTGTTCCCGGCCTTGCCGTTCAGTCCCCCACCACCCCCGAAGGACCGCTCGCCCCACTGACCTTCCTGCACCACCTGTGAAGCAGCCCGCAGCAGGATCGCGAAGTCAGCGTCAGCATCCCTGCGCTGCTTCCTGCGCCGCGATCCCGCCCCTCCTCTGACGTCAGAGGAGGGGCGGGACCGTGGCGCAGGAAGCAGCGCAGGGATCACTGACGCTGACTTCGCGATCCTGCTGCGGCTGCTTCATAGGTGGTGCGGGGAGGCCAGGGGGGCGAGCGGTCCTTCGGGGTGGGTCGGGGCATCAGGCCTTCAGGGTGGGGCGGGCGGGCAGGCAAGCAGGCTTTCAAGGGGGGGGGGGTGACAGGCAGGCAGGCAGGCCTTCAAGGGGGGACAGGCCTTCGGGGGGGGGTGCAGACCTTCAAGGGGTGCAGGCCTTCAAGGGGGGCAGGCAGGCCTTCAGGGGGGTGCAGGCCTTCGGGGGGTGCAGACCTTCAAGGGGGGGACAGGCAGGCAGGCCTTCAAGGGGGGGACAGGCCTACAAGGGGAAGGGACAGGCCTTCAAGGGGGGTGCAGGCCTTCAAGGTGGGACAGGCAGACCTTTAAGGGGGGACAGGCCTTTGGGGGGGGACCATGATTTAGAAGTACACGGAGGGAAGGGGGTGTTCAAAGAGACATGCATATGCCAAACTTTGGGGGGGGGAAGAAATAATGGGTCTGAAAATAGAGGAGAGGGAGAGAGATGATGGACCATGGGATTTAGGGAGGGAAGGAACAGAAAGGGAGAGAAATTGGACACAAGGGATGGTGTGGAGGAGGGATAGAGATACTGGATAGGAGGGTAATTAGGAAAAGAAAGGGAGAGATGGTGGACTCTGGGATGGTGGGGAAGGAGGGAGAGATGCCGGATGAAAGGGTATTTAAGAAAAGGTGGATCTGTGGAGGGAGATGAAAAAAAGGAAAGATACCAGACTTCCTGGGAAGGGAAGGGAAATGGAAAGGGAGGACAGAGTTGGCAGATGGATGGTTAGCATGCAGAAAGAAGGAGACCCTGGCAAGCAAGTTATCAGAAGAAAACCAGAGCCTTGGACCAACAAGATTTGAAATATAACCAGACAACAAAAGGTAGAAAAATTAATTTTATTTTCTGTTTTGTGATTATAACATGTCAGATTTGAAATGTGTATCCTGCCAGAGCTGGTGTTGGACTGCAAACGTGAGCTAGGATTTAACAGAAAGAGGAAAAGTCCTTTTTGTTTCTTTATTTTATTTACACCACAGAGCCAGTGTGGTTAGGAGAAGCCAAAGGGGGTGAAAAAGCTATAAAACCCACCAGGAGTTTTGAAAAAAATCACCCAACTGGGCAGGAAAATCGAATTGAAAAACCAATTCAATAGGGCTGAATCGAATCAAAATTTTTTTTTCCTGTATCTGGCAGCATTAGTTTGCGCTACTGTCTTAGACTTTAGGACCTGGGATTGGGGAGAGATGGCATCCTCAGTACTTTATAATGCAAGTGAAACGAGGATTTGGTCAGACTTTTGAAGGGTCTGCAGAAAAAAAATATTGTATAGGCCGGGGACATGAGACAGCAGGAAATGGGAACTTTTCTTCCTTCTATTTTTGTGAATGGAAAGGCTGAGGATGTCAGAGAGGTCAGTTAAAATATGTGCTTTATAAGAAAATATAATAATGTGTTTTATAAAGTTTATAGCATAGCTGGCCTACCCAGTGAGGTGTTCCTAGTGGTGATGGTGGCAGCGTGTCAATGTGTTGAGAGGAAGAGGTGGTCTGGGAAATTCTGCTGAGCAAACTCCGGGCCCATTTCCACCCCCCAGTTAGTCCACTCCACTCAACTGATTCACACACTGAGTGGGTTTTTGAGTGTTGTTTTGGGATCTCTTCCAGTGGTTTATCTCCTTCTGGTCCAAGGAAGGAAACTTTGTTATCCTTAGCATTGACCTACAGAATATGTTTGTAACAGCGCTGCTTGTGTGGCATTAGGCTATGTAGTGATTGAAAGAAAAAAACAGACCTTTGCACATTTTTGCACTATATGGTGGGTGTATGAGGAGATTCACATTTCCTGCACAGCTAAGTCCATGTGAAGTTACCTTGTGCTGTATTTGACATCTA
Organism: Geotrypetes seraphini; assembly: GCF_902459505.1. Lineage (NCBI taxonomy): Eukaryota > Metazoa > Chordata > Amphibia > Gymnophiona > Dermophiidae > Geotrypetes > Geotrypetes seraphini. The sequence continues at coordinate 150,153,003 of NC_047085.1, read as the reverse complement.
GCAAGGTCTCTATTTGAAAGGAAAGATCTAAACTTAAAAATGAAGTGGCCAGAAGTTATGGTAAAAGCAGATAGTGTAGCTGGTTTTAAGAAAGATTTGGACAAATTCCTGGAGGAAAAGTCCATAATCTGTTATTAAGACATGGGGGAAGTGTCTGCTTGCCCTGGATCGGTAGCATGGAATGTTGCTACTCTTTGGGTTTTGACCAGGTATTAGTGTCCTGGATTGGCTACCATGAGAATGGGCTACTGGGCATGATGGACCATTGGTCTGACCCAGTTAGGCTATTCTTATGTTATGTTCTCATCTGTAGGGGCCTTTGTTTTCACTTCTTATTTTAATGTATTTTTTTTCTGGGAACTTATCAGTGTTTTTTATAATGGGAACAAAAATGGAAGAGAATTAATGTGTGTGGAATGGGGGGGTAACTAATTTCTTCAGCTAAATAATTCAATCCACTTCAAACAGACATAGGAGAACTTGTGCACCATTCACACACCCTCCAACCAAAAACGTCAAAAGAAAAAAACTGTTCGACAACCTCCTAGCCATTCGAGCTGCAACACTCGACCCCCAACTCTACAACCAATTGATATCAACCACAGACTGCAAAACCTTCAAAAAGAAATAAAAACCCTTCTATTCAAAAAACACATAAAACCGAACTAACACAATCAGAACTGTCCCAAGCATCACCTGCAACTACTCCATATGTACTTCTAATGTCATGACAATTTAGACATAATTTATGTTATGTTATGTTTGGAATAATGGTTACATATATGAGGTTCAATAAAAGAAAATTTTCACTGCCTGTTTCTATTCTGACCATTTATTCCATTTCATGGTTATTGCAAAAAAAAAAAATTTTTTACATGGGGGGGGGGGGGGGGTGTCAAAAAATGATGGGCCCCGGGTGCCACATACCCTAGGTACGCCACTGTTGTAACCTCTTGAAAACCTTTATGTAATCCGTCTTGAACCGCAAGGTATTGGCGGAATAGAAATCACTAATGTAATGTAATGTAATGTAATCTTGTCTTGACTATACTATGTATGTACTCCAGTAATCCATTCTGGGCTCTTATAGGAAGATGGGCTAATTAAATGAATGCAAAAAATATATATTTTTTTAAGTTGTCTTTATTAGCAACTGCAAAGGGACATACAACCAGGATCAAAGTAGAGACTACCCCAAAAGAGGTATGCCATATTGAACAAGCACTGCCAAAGTAGCACAGGAAATTCTGCACTATTATTGCCTGCTCTGAACATAAAGGGCTCCTTTTACAAAGATGCGCAAGCGTTTTTAACGCACGCACCAGATTAGTGCGCGCTAGCCAATAATCTACCGCCTGCTCAAAAGGAGGCGGTAGTGGCTAGCGCACGTGACAATTTAGCGCACGCTATTCCGCGCGTTAAGGCCCTAGCGCGCCTTTGTAAAAGGAGCCCAAAGACTTTGGTTTTCACTAGTTTCTGCCCAGTAAATGCCACAGGGCCACATCTCTTGAAAATATCTTCTTTTGCTGTGAGATTCTGATATCTGCGCACGTTATAACACCTCAACAGCAGGCCACAAATGGTTAATTAATTTGATGTCTACACAGTCTATCTGAAATAAGGAAGAGTATGCCACGCTGATTGCTATAGCAATTTCTGATGTCAATAATTACACCAAAGGTTTTAATACAATGTAGGGTTTCACTTACAAGGTGAAAAAAAAAGGGAACATCAGATCGTGTGCGACTGGGTTACCACAAACTGATCAATAAATCCTGTTAAACATCTGTTTTCTGACGCAATTCTCAGAAAAAAAAGTGATTACAAACAGGAAACAATAGTTGAAACTCTAAAAAGAAAATGATGCTCTACTCCAGATGTTTGATCACCGGAAAGTGTACTAGTGAAATATGCCACAGCACTCTACAGGCAGATATTGCCCAGGTGCAAAATAAGTATCAGTCTGTCCCCCCCCCCACCCACCCTTTTACAAAACTGTAGCATGGATTGTAGTGCTGGCCGTGGCACCAGCCATATCGGTAACAGCTCTGATGCTCATAGGAATTCTATGAATGTCGGAGCTATTAGTGTGCACTAACTTCTACTGCGTCCATAGAGTAATATGCACGTGTTAGCGTTTAGCATGTGGTTAGCACACGCTCATATGCTTAGCACAGCTTAGTAAAAAGAGCCCTTAGCCCAGCGAGTTTCCAGGTTTTTCATATCGTAGGAGAAGTAGCTTATGAAAAAAACTGGAAATTTGCTGGACTAAGGCCCGGATTCTCTAAACTGCACCAGTATTTTAGGCGCTGGTAGGTGCCCAAGCTCAGTGAAAATGCCCATTTAAATGAAGTTTCAAACTGAATTTCACGGGGGCTCCTGGCGCCTACAGAATTGGCACTGGAATTGAGCCTCTGTAGGCATTTTATGGTGCCTAATGCCACTGTAGGTGTGGCTAATACTGGAAGAGGCATTAGGCGCCGTAAAGCACACATGGAGGTGTGAGTCACATCAAAGGTGGGCGCCGGAAATGTAAGCCTGGAAAACCCTGGCCTACTTTTCCAGCGCCTACCTTTGCCGGAGGCATGATTCTCTAACCAGCACCGTCGCATGATTGACACATGAAAAATGGCCTTAACACATGAGAATGGATCAAGTAAGGACACACTATGGCCACTTTTTCCTGCAGTTTGGTAAAAAGGCCCCTTCATTTTTTTCTGCACAGATTGTAACAATTACCATCTGTTTAAAGTGCTTGATCAAAACCTACAAAAACACAAACCTTTTAACATGGTCGATAATCACACATGCCCTTCCCTTCTTTATACCTCTATTTCTTAAGTAGTGGCAGTCCCCACACTAATATTTTTCCTCTTGTGCCCATCAGTCATGCTTAGAGGCACAGTCTGACTCAAATAAAGAAAACCCTTTACCTAAAGTATAGTAATCACACATTTATTATAGTTACGCATGAATTTTTTATGCACACTTAACTCTATTATAATCACAAATAGCACTAATATATTCTGTATGCTGGCTAACCATACTTCTGTTTACACTAACAAAGAATGCATTTCTACATACCATATATACTCAAATAGAAGTCAATCCGAATATATGGTTGACTCGAATATAAGTCAGGCAGCTTAATATTCAAGTGTCCTGCCCTGTCAGGCTCTCCACCCAGCACCCTTTCTTCCATCCCTCCCCTGTCAGGTACTGCACCCAGCACCCTTCCTTCCTTCCTTCCCCTGTCAGGCTCTGAATTCTCCTTCCCAGGCTCTGCCCTCTGTCCTCCCCCCTCCCCCTGCCCTATCTGCATATCTCTGCCGATCTCTGGTGGAGGTGCAGCGGGTCCTCTGCCAATCTGTGGTGGAAGTGCAGCGGGCAGGAGCAAGCTTTCTGAACTCCTGCCCCACTGTTAACTGGCTGTGTGGATCTACTTTGTTCATCTCAGTGGCACGAGCAGCAGCGCAATTTGGCACTGCTTCTCGGTGCTGAGTGGCTTCCTTACTGGCTCTCGCAAATTCTCACGAGAATTCGCAGGAGCCAGTAAGGAAGCCGCTCAGTGCCAAGAAGCAGCGCCAAATTCAACTCCTGCATTCGCGGGAGCCAGTAAGGAAGCTGCTCAGCGCCGAGAAGCAGTGCCAAATTGCGCTGCTGCTCGTGCCGCTAAGATGAACAAAGTGGATCCACACAGCTGGTTAGAAGCGGGGAAGGAGTTCAGAAAGCTTGCTCCTGCCCACTGCACTTCCACCAGAGATCGGCAGAGGACCCACTGCACCTCAACCAGGGATCGGCAGAGGTATGCAGATAAGGGAGGTAGGAAGAAGGGGGGGCTAAGCCTTGCGGCGGCGGCCTTAAAAAAATTCTGGGAGGGGGCATTGACCCGAATATAAACCGGGACTCCCATTTTCAGGCTACTTTTTGGGCCCAAAACTCCCGGTTTATATTCGAGTATATACGGTATGCATAACTTTCTCTATCATAATTCTCCACATGCTTCTTCTGAAGTATTTGATGGTCTCATAAACAACCACTTGTAGAAGAACTGGCACACTATAGTAATCTAATTTAACATGGAAAAGATGACTTTTGAGTTATAAATTTCATTTATTTCATCTCTTTTGAAAATATAGCTTCTGATGGGAACTGTTGGGTATCCTTGGTGGGGGTAAGGAGAGTAGTGAGTGGCTTTCCTATTCTCCTGATCTGGTATTGCTCCCTCCTGCTGGAGGACAAACATGTGATAGTGTGAGCAGGATTTCATTTATTGGAGAATGGTCCTTAGACCTCAGAGCATCAGGGGTGCTCTGCTCCAATCTCTTCCTTCTAGGAAGCCTACAAGGAAGAGGAGAGGGCCAGCCTAGAGCAGAGTAGAAAACTCATTCTATTCCCTAACCCAGATCCTCTTTTCCTGTTGCTCCTGTCTCTGGCCTGTGCCTGCCAAAAACTTCTCCCGGCTCCATTGTTCCACTTTGTTTTCATCTATAAATTAAGTTCTGGGTATGAATAAAGAGAATAAGAACAACAATATTCAATAGACTGCTATAGCAAAGGAAAGCAACACAGAAAATGAAAAGCAAGAATCTAGGCCATCTCCACATCTAAAGGTTAAACTCCTGTAGAAAAATAATCTTCATATCTATCTATTCCAAGCTTGTTCAAGCTATGGCTCTGGGGCCAGAACCCGGCCCTCCATGTGCTTTTTTTCTGGCCCTCAGAAGCTTGGTAATTAATTTGGTGCTTATAGCAAGATTCAAAGGAGCCAACTTTTGAAAATGATTAGGGGTGCTGAACTCAAAACTCACAACAAATTTTTCCTCATGCAGCAAAGAAAATCAAAATACATCTGATAGTGAGGCCTGGATTCTATAAACAGTGTCCCGATTGTAGGCAGTGGTAGGTGTCCTACCGCTGTCTAACGAGCCAATCGGGACGCATGTTTGTTTGTTTTTTTAAATTAAAAAAAGGTCCCGAGGCAGGCCGCCTACATTGAAGGCACCTCCGGGAGCCTAGGGAGTTGCGCCAGCCTGCCTAAGCTCGTCTAAGGCTAGGCATGGCTATGGTTTGGCCCGGAAGTTGTTTTAGGTGGACTTAAATGGCCGTACACGTCTCCCTAGGCCAGTGGGAGACGAGTTACAATGTAGGCCAGCAAAATGGGAGGGGGGGTTCCAGCAGGAGGGATTGGCCACGATCTATGGGGGAGGGGTGGGGGCTTTCAAGCAGGAGGGATTGGGCATCCCTCCTACCAGTGATAATTTGGGGGGGACGGGCGGCCACTAACGCTAAACTTATCGCAGCAGTGAGATCCCTTGCCGTGATAAGCTCAGCGGTCGCGTCTACTTACATGACCCGATTCTCTAATCGGCGTTTGTAACATGGACGTCAGTTAGAGAATCAGGTTCTTTTTAGGTGGTTTGGGCTCGATTCTATATAGGAGACCGGGCATCCTATACGGAATTCGGGCCTGAATGACCAGCCTGTATCTAAATGTCAAGAGCAGGGCAGGTATATGGACAAATGAAAAGCTAGGGTCCTGCCATTCTCTCCTCCCCCTTGCAACTTTTCAGCATCATACTCTCCCTTTCTCTGCATTCAGGCCATGTACAGCATTTTTCTCCAACCAGTCCCTCAGCCCATCATCTACACACTTTTTTCCTTTAATTTTTTTCACTTTCCCCTAATTTCTTTTTCTTCTTCTATGTTCCTCCTTGTCCTCTTTTCCTCCCTCTGCATTTTTTATTTTTTTTCCTTTTACACAGGCATACTTTGATGTTTTATATTTGGGAGCAAGGAGTTTAATAGCTCTCTTCCTACTCCACTCCCTAAATCTTTTTTAGCTTGTTTTGTTTTTCATTTCCCCTTGACCTAGTCTTCTATTTTGCTACACTCACCAGAAAACTCCAATGCACTTTTTCTTAACCAGATGCTATTTATTTAATTAATTAATTAATTAATTAATTAATTAATTAATTTTGCAAGTTTAGCCCACCCATCCCTTAACTGCTTCCTACTCCTCACTATCCTCTAGAGGTGAGACTTCTTTTCCTTAGTAAGTTTAACTCAAGTGGGAAAACATACTCCAGCAGCCCAGGGCATTCATACTAAGCCACTGTGTTTGGGCTGCCTACATGATATTGCTCTAGTGTAGGGTTACTATATGACTCCAGAAAAAGGAGGACAGATTGAGCCATCCAGGTTTTATTTCCATTGCTTTCAATGAAAGTAAAACCCAGATGTCTCAATCTGTCCCTTTTCTGGGGCCATATGGTAACCCTACTCCAGTGGCCAAGGAAAAGTCATCCAGCTCAGGGAGCCGAGTTAAATCTGGGAGATGGCTGCAGAGTTTTACTAGGAGCAATTAAAGATTGAGCAATTAAACATAAGGAACACCAGGGAGCCAAACCAACACACAGAATTTGAGGGACAATATGTCCCTTATCCCCCTCCCTCCAACTTTGTTAATGATTTCATGCTGCTGTGCTACTTTTTTTAGGCTTGAAGGAGTCTGGGACTGGTTTTCCTGAGTTTTGGATTGAGTTTTCTCTTTAATAAAATGCTGAATTATGTTTAGCTGCAGACCTAACTTATCTGATGTTCTAGCCTGCCTGCACTGGGTGTTTTAGCTTGGGCATTCTAGCTTCTTATGGCTATCTCAGCATACGATATTGTATTCCGCCCTCCTGGACATGTAACAGAAAGACTGCAGGGCTTAGATAAGTGACCTGCTAGTGACCTGCTAGTGTGAGCTTAGGACCAATGATTGTTAAGAAAAGTAACACGTGAAAAGTTTTTTCTAGAATTCAGTTGTATAGCCAGAAAAATGAATAAATATCTCTGTAATTTCCTAGTTTCGGCACTTCTGAAGCTACCAGCTTGGGGCTCAGGGGTCCGCATATGCTGAATAAAATATACCTGTCGCTTTCTTCAAGTCTCTAAGTTTTGTGGCTGACCAAAGTGACCTTTCAGGCTCACATAGCCCAGTTCCCATGTTTACCTCCTGTGGGATATAATGGGGAATATTGTTTTTTGTGAAGAATTTGAATAATGCTACTTTCCATTCCCCTTCAGTTCAATTCCGGACCCTAGCCCCTCTCAATACCAGAGCTGCCAAGAGAAAGAAAGATTTCCTGTTCATCGAATTCCATGCTTCCACAACTTTGTTCCCTTTCCTCATTATTGTTTATTGTTTATTTAGTTTTTGATTAAACGCTTTCTCGGTTCTTCAAAGCGTTGTACAAAGTATAAAATAACATTTCAACAAACAATGTGTTAGTTAAAACATACTTTCTATAAACTACATGACTAACAACGATACTTACTAAATTATTATCGACAAACGAACAATGGACAGTTACATTGGACACAAATTGGGAAGGGGGGAGAAATACAATTGAAATAGTAAATGAGAGAAACGTTTAAGGTCAACACAAAAGGATTAGGAATAATTAGAAAAAAAAAGAACTGATTTAAATTAAACTCTAAAATACAATACTTCAATTAAAAGCATCTTTAAAAAGAAAGCATTTTAGGTTGCTTTTAAAATTTTTTAAGTTTTTTTCCATTTTTAAATAAAGTGGAAGGGCATTCCAGATCGTAGGAGCTGTCACGGAAAAAATTGAGGTGCGGCGTGTGCCAATAATTTTTAAAGAAGGAATATTAAGATTGAACTGGGATATAGATCTTAAAGATCTTGGGGGGGGGGGGGGTCGTATGGAATCAGAAGTCTGTCAATGAAAGCTGGGGAATTAGTCTGCATAGTTTTGAATGTCAGAAGGGCGATTTTGTATGTTACCCTATGTGAAATAGTGTCAAAGCAGCTCCTGATTGGTGAGGCCCAACTTTAGTACAGGAAGAGGCGGTCGGAGCGGTCGGTGATTTCCTATACTCGCCAGCGCTCCGGCTGCCCTCTCCAGCTGTCCTCTCCTGGTCAGCGGTTCAAGAAAAATACCGTGAATGACTGGGACCGTCAACCGTCAACCGTGAATTCGCGGGGGGAGCACTGTATAAGACATTCCTACCCAGTGATTCTTAGGCCCACTCAGTTGTGGGGAATAGCTGACAGATTTGAACCATGCCTCCAAAAATCTGAAAATTATCTTTTCTTTACTTGGAGTTTCATTTCTCCTGACACTTCCAGCACCCCAGCCTGATCTTCTCTTATCTCAGAACCCTTTTCTCAGCTCCCTACACTGTTTGGATCCCACAGTTCTTTCTGTCCTCCTCTCTTGTTTTTTTCTTCAGCCCATCTCTCATCCACTTATCTTTGTATTGTAGCCTATGACTAATGTGACCATACGTCCTGTAGCCTCTCTGGGTTTAAAAAAGGTTTGGACAAGTTCTTGGAGGAAAAGTCCGTAGGCTGCTATTGAGGTAGACATGAGGGATCAACAGCATGGTATGTTGCTACTATTTGGTTTGTGAACTGGATTGGCCATCGTTGGAAACAAGATACTAGGTGATCTGACCCAGTATGACTGTCTAGGGTGACCAGGTTACCCATTCCAGAAGGGAGACTTTATGGCCAATCCTGGCTTTAAAATTACATTCCAAAGCAGTGTAGTCCATGATTCTATCCATTGAAATCAGTGGTGAAGGACTCATAGTGCAACAGGATAAGGTTGACAGAAATCCAGGACTGGTAAAAAGTTTCCCTTCTGGAATGGGTAACCTGGTCATCCTAGGCTATTCTTATGTTATGTGCTTGTTTTGCCCCCAGCAGCCTTATACTAGTTTTATGACATGGCTCTAAGATGTGTTAATGCTATTCTCACTTCCTAGAACATTAGTCCTGTTCTTCACCGAAAGGGTAATTGATCAATGGAATAGTCTTCCACGTCAGGTAGTCGAGGCCAGTAACACGCTTGACTTCAAGGGACGATGGGACAGACAGGTGGGGTCGCGCAAGAGGAATGCTTAATAGACAGATTCTTGAGGGAGGGAGGGAGGGTTCTTGAGTGGACAGACTTGTTGGGCCGTCGGCCCTTTTCTGCCATCATACTCTATGTTTCTATGTAGTTATTTCCTGCCATGAAGTGCAAGCATGCATTGTGTGTAATGTAGTATCATGCATGCTAGAGCCAGTCTTGCTTACCTGTATAAGTTTCATTGTTATTGGTCTTTTCTACTGTAAAGACTACCCCTTTCTCTCAACTGAACCTGAATCCTTTGTCTCCTTGCTGCATTTCCTGGACACTTCTACTACCATTGCCTTGATGGGTCAGTAAGGGCATGATCTCTCTTTGTAATCTGTTATCAAGCTCTGTTCCTATTTGTCTCATCTCTTCATCTCCCCTAGCCTTGTGGGTGTTCCCTTTGGACCCTCTGTTTCAGGCAGAGGTCCTCCATCTTGTCTATACCCCTTCTGAACAGAATTAGTCTTTGCACCTTAAGTTACCTGACCACTTGCATGAATGATTCAGCCTCTCACCTCTGGAACTTGGAATATTTTAATCTATTTAATCACTCCCTTATCTCTGCCATAAATCCTTCTTCCTCTCAAGCTTCCATTTTCATCTCCTGCTGCAACATTCAGACCTATGGGGCAGTGAACTTCTGAGAAATCTATATGTGAGTAAATCATCTACATGTATTCAATAAAGTTTCAGAAAATTATAGAGACTCCCGTGCATGTTAGTGTGCTAAGGTTACACTCTCTGGTGAATATAGTATATGTCTGCCTAAGAGTCTGAGACCAAGACAGTACACTAAATAAGACCAGAAGAATGTTTTAATTGAAAATGGAACAGGGAATTGTAAAAAAATTTCTCATTTCATTTGGAAAACAAAACGAGAACAATAAAAATGTATCTTATAGCAGGAGTAACAGATTTTATTTATTTTTTAAAAAGAGAGGCAAAAACCAAACTGCAAATCCAATGTAGAAAAATATATTAAAAAAGAATCAAGGGAAATAAAGGCTCTTTATTAATGTCAAACAAAGGGTGGTCCCAGGTATGTATAGCCAGATTTCAAAATCAACTTTTACACAATGCCTGACATATTTCAGTACCATAGCACCTGCATTGGGGACTCCAATAAACAATTAAATATCAGTCTGATATTTATATGTCCACCTATGAAAGACAACCAGAACATAAATTAAAATAAGTCACTATCTTCCCCTTTTACAAAACTGCGAAAGTGGTTTTTAGCACAGGCCAGTCTGCCGAATGCTCTGCACTGCTCCCAACAAAACAGCGCAGAGTATTCAGCGTGCCGGCCTGTGCTGAAAACCACTTCTGTGGTTTTGTAAAAGGGAGTGGGGTATAAAACAAAAGAGGGGATAAAATAAAGTTGGTGAAATTATCTTTCAACATTGTACCACTTCTCATAAAATTCAGGGAGCTGCTACTACTACTATTTATCACTTCTATGGCACTGAAAGGCATATACAGTGCTGTACATTCCTTTCGCAGCAAGTTTCAAGTTTCAAGTTTATTAAGAATTTTTTATACCGCTTAATCAAATTTCTAGGCGGTGTACAGAAATAAAAAGTATCTTAAAAACAAGTTAAAGTTAAATTACTAAACAGAACCAGGTTAGGTTAGTAAACACATACAAACATATATACAAATTACACACAATTAGGAAAGAAGGGCGAGAACTACAATCTTTGAGAAAAAGAGCACAATTAAGGGAAAAACAATAGGTAAGGGCAAAAAGCTATAAAACTTGTTTTAGTCCTTAAAAGGACAGTTGTTATCCAAAAGCATCTTAGAACAAGAATGTTTTTCATTTTGCTTTAAATTGCTTTAGCATGGATTCGATTAGTAAATGATCATGCAGCGAATTTCAGAGAGAAGGTGCATTGACAGCGAAATTGTTGGATCTCAGCATGTTGATTAATTTTAATGATGGTACGACAAGGAGATTCTGTGAAGTAGAACAAAGCGATTTAGTGGGACTATAAAGAATTAGGAGTCTATCAATGAACTCTGGTTGATTGTTTGAGCGAGTTGTAAAAGTTAAGAGTAAGATTTTGTAGCTAATTCTATGTTCAACGGGTAGCCAATGTGCGTTGAACAGAAGAGGAGAATCATGATCATATTTTTTTGCGCCATAAATAATCTTGATAGCTGTATTCTGCAGTATCTGAAGGCGTCTTATTTCTTTTTTTGTAATGCCCTTAAAAAGGGCATTACAATAATCTATACAATAAATTACCAAAGAATGGATCAGTGTATTCAAGGAAGTTGGGTCTAGTAGTTTAGAGAGGGAACGTATCATTCTAAGACGGTGAAAGCATTTTCTGAACAACTGTACTAATATGATTGTGATAGGAAAATTTACAGTCAAAAGTGACTCATAGCAGCTTTAAAGTGGGTACAACTTTAATTGGGAGAGATTCAAATTTCAAGGGGGCCTGAAGAGTTATTCCATCTTTAAAGAGAAAGATCATTAGTTTTGATTTATTGATGTTAAGGGACAACCTATTTGAATCTAACCACAATTTGATTTTTTTCTAGTTTGTGGTTGATGGATGCAACATCTTCCATGTTATTAAGATCGATGGGGTGGATTAACTGCACATCTTCAGCATAAGCAAATGTGGTGAAGCCAATGGATTATCCCACAGTCAAAAGGGGGGACATAAAGATGTTAAAAAGTAATGGTGACAAAATGGAGCCTTGTGGAATTCCGTGTTTAGTAGACAAAGGCTCAGATGATGTACCGTTGAAAATAATCTTAGATGATCTATCTGAAAAATAAGAGGTGAACCAGTCCTTGACTTGACCTGTTATGCCAATTTCGTGAAGACGTAATAGTAATAAGTTATGATCAATGGTGTTGAAAGCAGAGGAAAGATCTAAGGGGAAGAGCAGAACTGACTGATGATGGTCAAGATGGTAGAGTATTTTTGTGGTTAGTCTTAGCAGAGAAAGTTCAGTAGAATGATGATGAAAACCAGTTTGGTAGGGATGTAGAACCTTTGTTTTCTCAATAAAATCAGAAATTTGGTGAAAGACAATTTTTTTCAGTACGTTTAGCCATAAATGGTATGTTAGCTATAGGTCGATAATTAGACATGTCTTGGATACTGGTTTTTTGGTCCTTGATGATTGGGTAAATAATTGATTGTTTCCAAGTTTTGGGTACGGAACCCGATGATAGGCTAGAGTTAACTAAGTCTTTAACATATGGACCGAAAATGGAGAAGAATCATTTTAAGAAGAAAGGAGGAATGACTTCTGAGCTGGTCCTTTTTATATTAAGTGAGTTAATACATCTTTGTAGTTCCTGTAAAGTTGGGAGGGTGAAACGAGAGCATTTAGAAAAGTACAAATTTGAAGAAGTAGTAGAATCGGTAAGATCTTTAGCATGGCTAAGGATAGGAGTTTGCAAAAAGGTGTTCCTGATTCTTTGTACTTTGTCTATAAAGTAAGTAGCAAGGGCTTGTGCTGATGGTGATTGATTAGTTTTATTTGTCTCTTTTTTCTTCGTTGTTAGAGATTTGACTATTGCAAATAATGCAGAAGTATTTTTTGCTTTCTTAATTTGTTTGGAGTAATATTATTTTTTGGTTCTATTAATTTCAGTTTTATAGTATGCCGCGTGTTCCTCAAACTTATTGAGATTGATGAGCATTTTGTTGCGCCTCCATTTACGCTCAAAAGAGCATAATTGTTTTTTGATTAAGTTCAAATTAGTTGAATACCAAGGATTTTTAAGTTTGTGGGGGGAAATTGTGAAGGTGGTAACAGGCGCTAGTGAGTCTAAAAGTTTGGTGATAGTTTGGTTCCATTTTAAGGCTTTATCATCAACAGTAAGACTGGACATGTTTTCTAAAGTAAGATCAAGATTAGACAAAATAGCAGCAGCTTCTAATTTCTTATAATTCCTAGTAGTAATTGTTTTAGGCTTTAACTTTGGGCAATGGTCTAAGGTTTGTTGTTAGAAGGAAACTAAAAAATGATCAGACCATGGAACTTGCATGGTAGAGGAAACTTGAAAGTTATTATAATGGGATGCTTGGATAAGCACCGTGTCCAAGGTATGACCAGCAATGTGAGTAGGATTGGTTATTAGTGGATAAAGATCTAAATCGCTTAAAAAGGTGAGGATTTCTAAAGTGGAAGTGTTGTTAGTGTCATCAAAGTGAATATTAAAGTCACCTAGAATGACAGGATTAGTGGAGGAAACACAAAAATCTAAAATAGTTGATTGAAAATGTGTGAGAGCACTGCAATGAAATAGTAATGAGTCATAAAATCTTTTGGTATAAAACTTAAATGAATTTCCCCACAGGCTTACCAATGACTCCCATACAAGCAAAAATTATTTATAAAAATTATACAAGGAGAACTATATAAAACATTATTGGAGCAACATAAGAAATAATATTTAGCCTTTGTGATGTATGCATTTGGTACTCTGGGATAGAAATGATGCACAAAGAAAGGCTAATTGAATTATGTGCTTATAAATTTCTCCCATGACCCAAGGGCACATTTCAAACTTAGGCTTCTAGTTTCCCTGATCCTTTGGAAAATAGTCCCCATATGTTTTAAATATCTCATTGCCAGGTCAACACTGTCAAAAAGTAAGGTTTTATTACATTACATTACATTAGAGATTTCTATTCCGCCATTGCCTTGCCATAACATTATTTTATCCATAAATACATATTTTCTTCTCAAATGGCCTTGTCCTTTACTAATGCAAAATTCATTGATTGCAAAGAATAAGCCTGAAGTATCACAGCATCTGGTTTAGGTTAAGGGTTTGCATTTACAATATTAACAGGGTGGATAAAAATCATTGGGCTCCTTTTACTAAACAGCGGTAGAGGTTTCTACCGTGGGCCAGCGAGTTAAATGCTCCGATGCTTATTGAAATTCTATGAGCATCAGAGTATTTAACTCGCTGGTCCGCAGTAGAAATCTCTACAGCCATTTAGTAAAACCCTATGAATGATTTAAATAAAATAACAAAAATTTGGATTTTTTTTTTAATTTAAATTGGATTATTAAAAAATAAAATGCTTTTTTGAGGAAACATCTATAAAGATAGTTTTCTATTTCAGATACATTATAATCTAAAAGTTATTAATCATGAAATAAGGATTAGTTTTTAATTATGTAGCATGAGGCTGTATATTCATGCAATGTTTGCCCCCTCCCCCCTTTTACAAAACCACTTTTACGCAACACTGTACAGAGTAGCTGCTGCTGTGGTAACTGCCCCAAAGCCCATATGGATTTAAAGGGCTTCGGGGCTTTTGCCGCAAGACAGCCGCTAGTGTGGCTTTGTAAAAGAGGAGGCTAATTTTTGGGTAAATTAATTCCATTATTCATAATGTCATGGGCATGATTTAAATCAAAGCTTTCAGACTAGTGATTTAAATCAACTTGATATAGGGTAAAGACCTTTAGTATTGTCATCCTGATTTTAAGAAATATATTAAAAGGACAAGATAATCCAAGAAAACAAGGCAAATGGTTTCCAAGATCCAATATGGAGCTTGTGTGATGCATGGGGAGGGCCTAAGGTACTGATTTGCTCAGATGTCAGACCTTAGGCTCCTCCCAGTTCATCACATGGGATACAGAGGGCGGAGCCTAATGCCCTGATTGGCTCAGATGCCCAAGGCCCCTCTCCTTAGGCATCTGAACTAATCAGGGCCTTAGGCTCGTTCCCATGCATCACATGGTGCACCGGGGAGGGGAAGGCCTGTAGTTTTCCACGTGCTGGTCCATGGAGCTGGAGGGACCATTGCTTCCCTCCAGCTCGCAACATCTACCAAAGGTACGGGGGCGGGGAGCATCCGGTGGCAGGAGGGGGTGGGCATCCCTCCTGCCTTGTAGGGGGAGGAAGGGGGAGGGGAGGGGATGGTTGGACAGTGGTGCAGGGTTCCAGGACCAGGTGGGGACATGGTGAAGGGGTATTTGGCCAGGCAGGAGGGAATAGGCATTCCTCCTGCCATTTTTGCTGCCATGGGGGTACGTGTTCGTGGTGCTGGTTCATGGGGGGGGGTCATTGGGGAGGGCCATCAGCATGGGGTGCTTTTTTCTTTTTTTTATAATGGGACAGATTGTTTGTGTATAACACATGCACATCTGTGGGGCAAATCTGGGGCAAATCTGGCCCGCGGTGCATTAAAGTTGGCCCGCCAGACATTTACCACTATTACTTTAATCTGGCCTGCTGCTGCTGCTCTTCACAAGTGTCTGCCTTCGCCTGGTCTCCTCTTCCTCTTCAAAGCAGCCTGCTGAGGATCGCTGGCCGGCTGTAGCGAACCTCTCAGGCCCGTTGTCAACCTTGGTAGCACGTTCCCTCTGACGCGATCCTGTACGTCATATGAGGAGCGGGACTTGTGCTACTGAGGTCGACGGTGGCCTGCGAGGTTCACTACAGCTGGCCAGCGATCCTCAGCAGGCTGCTTTGAAGAGGAGACCAGGAAGCCGGGATGGAGGAGGGTAGGAATGGCGGGTCCAATCTGAAGGTGAGACTGTGAAGAAGGGAGAAAACATGCAGGCCTTTGGGACAGATCCTGGTGTAGAAGTACCTGGAGGGAGAGAAGGAGGGGTCCAGACGTGCAAATGCTGGACTGAGGGGAGGGGGTGGGGGTGGGGAAAAAATAAAACAGAGGAGAGGGAGATAGATGGTGGACAATGGGATGGAGGGAGGGAAGGAAAGGGAGAGAAGTTGGACACAAGGGATGGTGTGAAGGGGGAGATAGAGATACTGGATAGGAGGGTAGTTGGGAACAGAATGGGAGAGATGGTGAACCCTGGGGTGGTGGGGAAGGAGGGAGAAATGCTGGATGAAAGGGTAGTTGAGAAAAGGAGAGATGGTGGATCTGCGGATGGTGGGGTCCATCGCTGCAGCTTCGGGGATGGAGATGAAAAAAAGGAAAGATGCCAGACCACTGGGGCGGGGCAGGGAAGGGAAACGGAAGGGGAGGACAGAGATGGAAGATGGATGGTTAACTCTGAGAAAGAAGAAAATGACAAATGGGCAAGAGACCCTGGCAAGCGAGTTATCAGAAGACAACCAGAGCCTGGGACCAACAAAAGGTAGAAAAAATACTTTTATTTTCTGTTTTGTGATTACAATATGTCAGATTTGAAATGTGTATCCTGCCAGAGCTGGTGTTAGACAGCGAGCGTGAACTAGGACCTAAAAGAGAGAGGAAAAGTCTTTTTTATTTATTTTGTTTACACCACAGAGCCAGCGTGGTGTTGGAGACATTATAACCCTATGCATCTACTAAGCCTTAGTCACTTAGGGGTCCTTTTATTAAGGTGCGCATATAGCACACGCTAAATTAGTTAGTGTACCTTAATAAAAGGACCTCTAATTATCTTAATTAAAAATTTGTCCGCGACTTAGCCTTTTTTTTTCAGATTTCTGCCTCTTATGAGTTTGACACCCCTGGTCTAGACCTAAAATCTTCACACCATCATATGCTCTTCTGTATACAGTATGTGTGATATATGTTAAATTCACACATGTGCAAAGTTTCATTTTCATAGCTGAATATACAGCAAAATTCCAATGAACCATAATGTGCCACCACAACTATATATATATATGCAGAAACCTAACCCCCTTCTTTACAATGCCATGCTAGTGTTTTTTTAGCACCAGCCACTGCGGTAACAGCTCTGACGCTTATAGAATTTCTATGAGCATCTGAGTTGTTACTGCCACGGCCAGCGCTAAAAACGCTAGCGTGGCTTTGTAAAGGAGGGTGGTAATGAAGAAAATATAAATAACAGTGCACAGATTCTGCATAAGCCCTTCTCACCTACAAAATTCTATAAAAAGCACCTAAGGGGCTAATTTTATAAAAAGCACCTAAGGGGCTTATTCTATAAAAGAAACCTAAAGTTAGGTGCCTCTTAGGTACCTAACTAACCCTCTCCCCCCCAGAGCTCAAAATGCTCCAATGTTGCTCCAACACTCATAGAATTCCTTTAAAAAAGAGGATCTTAATTGGCAAAATACCCTTAATAGCCTCAATAATTAGTAAAAATTGGACGATAGGTGCCTATTCGATTCTACAAAAGATAGATGCCTATCACATGGCACTTAGCGGTTCCTAACACCTAAGTGGGCATTTCTATGAGTGGAGTGTGACTTAGGTGTTGCTAAGCGTGATTCTCTAAAAACTTTGGCGCCTGAAATGTAGGCTTTTAAAACCATCAAATACATTTCAGGCACCTCAGTTTTTACTTAGGCGAACCTAGCCGCAGTTCTGTAAATTTGATTGACATAAGGCCAGCACCATTTTTATGAGCACCGGCCGATTTAGGCACCATTTGTAGAATCAGTCCCTAAATGTCCACTTAAGGGGGAATTCATCAATGTGTGTTGTGTAAGTGCCAGCACCGTGCTTAAATGCTGTTCTGTAACAGTGCATTTGACATTGGCCAAATTCTATTTATGGCTCCTAAAAAATTGGCACCGATCAGAATGGAACTTAGAGAATTCTATAAAAGTCTCCCACTAAATATAGAATCACACTTTGTTACTGTATGCAGCATAACATTTAGGTGCACCTGTTTAGGTCAAGGAAAACCAAGCCTAAATTCCTGTGCCTAGATTGTGCATGGATCGGGCATATTCTATAACAGCGCGCTTAACTTTTTGGATCACCTATGATCTGCCCATGTTTTATCCATGGCCACACCCCCTTTTGTGATTCACACACTGGAAGTGATGTGCACCACTTTATAGAATGCACCTACAAAGTTGTGCCTGTAAGTTCTGCGTGCCAATTAGCATCAATTACATTGTTTAAAAGCAGACTGAAAACCCACCTTTTTGTTATAGCCTTCAATCCTTAACCCTACTCCCCACTGCCCACCACCCTAGCAAGCAGATTAACCATTCCCCCTAACTGTATCCGTGGCATCCTGCTTGTCTGTGTTGTCTGTTTAGATTGTAAGCTCCTTCGAGCTAGGGTGGTGGGCAGTGAGGAGTAGGGTTAAGGATCGAAGGCTTTAACAAAAAGGTAGGTTTACAGTCTGCTTTTAAACAAGGTAATTGACGTTAATTGGTACTCAGAATTTACAGGCACAACTTTGTAGGCGCGTTCTATAAAGTGGTGCACATCACTTCCAGTGTGTGAATCACAAAAGGGGGTGTGGCCAGGGGCAGTGCTGGGCAGATTTTCACAGTCTGTGTTCCACAAATGTCAAGATGGTTTGGATAGAATAGAGTGGCAACTCCAGTAGCTGGAACCTAAGGACAGTACCAGTATACAATCTAAGTCCCAGAAATTTCACAGAAAGAAAATTTAATCATGAATTAATAATGTGTGCCCTCCTCACCTACAAAATGGGTAAAGGGTCATGGTTTTGATATACCGCCTCTCTGTGAGTACAATCCAAAATGGTTTACATATACTATAATGCATGGTGGCAGTAAGTGCAGACTAGGTAACATAGTAACAGTAAATGAGGGCAAATAAAGACCTGAATGGTCCACCCAGTCTTCCCAACAGTCACACATTATTAATTCATGATTAAATTGTCTTTCTTTGAAATTTTTGGGACTTAAGATTGTATATGTCCACCTGGTACTGTCCTTAGGTTCCAGCTACTAGAGTTGCCACCAAAGCCCACTCCATCCTATCCAAACCATCTTGACATTTGTGGAACTCAGACCGTGAAAGTCTGCCCAGCACTGCCCTCATTCTAAATTACTGGGATTTCCCTTGAAGCTTTCTCGAGCCCATCCTAAATTAAATTACCATAAAGAGGACACAGACCATGCAAGTCTGCCCAGTACCAACCTTAGTTCTTCATATCTGCAATCACCATCTAAGCACAATTCGACACATCAAACACATTTAAGTGTTGGGTTTTTTTATACCAGAGAATGAAAACGAAAAGAAACTATGGAGGATGATGTTCTCGATGCTTATTTATTGATGTATTACACAGAAAATCAAAGTCATAATCCACATAGGCTCCAGTGACGCAGAACCCAACACGATCCGTGTTTTGGCGGACTCGCCTTCCTCAGGGGTCCAGATTGATCTTGTAGTAGAGGTACACAAATGTGGATACTACAATAGAAGTGTATCATAGTAACATAGTAGATGATGGCAAATAAAGATTCAAATTATTATTATTATTATTTTATTTCTTATATACCGCCAAAGCCGTAGTAGTTCGAGGCGGTTTACAATAAAGAAGGGCTGGACAATCAGCGAATAGTTACATCCAGTCTGCCCAACTTGATTCAATTTAAATTTTTTTAATTTTCCCTTCTTAGCTATTTTTGGGCAAGAATCCAAAGCTCTACCTGGTACTATGCTTGGGTTCCAACTGCCAAAATCTCAGTCAAAAACCTACTCCAGCCCATCTACACCCTCCCAGCCATTGAAGCCCTCCCCAGCCCATCCTCTCACAAACAGCCATGTACAGACAGATACAGATCGTGCAAGTCTGCCCAGTACTGGCCTTAGTATCGCATGACTCTGTTCTCCGGAGGAGCGGCATTATACCTTCTATTGTGTCCACATTTGTCTACCTCTACTACAAGACCAATCTAGACTCCTAAGGAAGGTGAGTCCACTGAAACACAGACCGTGTTGGGTCCTGCCTCACCAGAACATATGTGGATTATGACTTTGATTATCTGTGTAATACATCAATAAATAAGCATCGCGAACATCAACCTCCATAGTTTCTTTTCATTTTCATTCTCTGCCCTTTTTTTACTGTAGAGCAACTGGGTCGACCTTTTCTCTCGTTGTTGTTTTATTTATACCATTCATTTTCTAATTAGAGATCCTCTATGTTAATCCCATGCTTTTTTAAATTCTGTCACCGTTTTCATCTCCACCACCTGGCTATTAATACAAAAATGACAAAATGCCATTTTTACAGATGTGGTAAAATATTCTTAGCACATGAAATAGATCCACGTAAGGGCACACTAGGCCCATGTTTGACCTCAGCTTAGTTAAAGGACTCCTTTATATCTTCCTAAGCCATTGTCATTAGTGAGAAAATTTGAGGCTTTCAATGTGTTGCACATGCTGTACCTGAGTGTTTCAGATAATGTTTAAATGAGATTGAATGGGGATTAAAGCAAGCAAGCATATTTGGATTACTGTCAACATTTTCTGCTGATATCACACCATAATATGCTCCATGTGCTTCCTTTCCCATATTGCAAATAGTGCTGAAGCCAGGAGTGTGATTTTGTATGTCCAAAATGATTAATGAGCCTCAAGCATACCGTAATGGAGCATTAGATGCTGTGACTGGCCTTCCAACCTGGAAAAGAGAAGTTTATACTGAATCACTTCTCTGAGAAGCAGGGCTTCTTGCCAGCTTCTCTTTCAAAGATGGGTGAATAATCATACAAATTTGTATTCTAATGCAGTCAATATATGTTTGCTCATATATATTCTGGTCTGCTCTAAAACAAGTTGAACTCCAACTGTGTGAAAAATCAAAAGATGGTTGACCTGTAACAAAATCTAATACAAGACTACTATATTTAGTATAACTTTGTATATTCCAGTCTACTTGTAGTGATATTGGAGAGGATTCCCATCTGAGTACATACAAGATAGAGCGGATGTTATTCTATCACCATACATATGATGCAAACTATTTCCATTCCTATGGTTTTTAGCTCTAAACCTATCAATTACATCTATACTTCCATTGTTTGTAGTCTGGACTTTTAGTAGTATTTTTCTACTTCTTGTTTAACTGTTTGATGCTTTCATTGCCTTGGAGGAGCATAATCAAAAGAAACAACTAAGTCCCCTTTTGGCCTAAGTCCCTAGGCGCAGAAGTAGGCAACAGGGAAATGTCCATTCTTAAAAAAAAGCCCTGTCCAAAATTAGGTGTTTTTTTAAGAATGGCCTACCTTTACGGTCAGCAGTTTAATCACCCAGACTGCCACTACGTGTATCCTTACAACACATTCCTGACCAAAAAATCACCCAAGTCCCAAACGTCCAAAGCATGACCTTTTAGGTAAAGGATGGACCTTTTAGGTGAAGGAGGGGCCAGTCCTTCGCCTAAAAGCAGGATTCTCTAACCGACGTCTGTCATAAACAACGCTAGTTACAGAATCCTGGAACCGTCCTCCCCCCAATGATCGCGGCAGGAGAGGTCTCCTGTCACAATACCCCACAATCTCCCCAAATCTTCCCCGGCAGGAGAGATTCCCAATCTCTCCTGCTGGAGATAACCCCCTCCCCTGAACACCCATGCGATCACTGGCAGGAGAGTGTACAATCCCTCCTGCCTGACACAACCCCCTACCCCCGAACACCTGCGTGATCACCGGCAGGAGGGTGCCCAATCCCTCCTTCCGGACACAACCTCCACCTGCTTCACCCTCCCCTGCCGGACCACTCAGCCACCCCATACCCCCCCCAACTGGAATTGGCCCAGATGCCTAAGGCCCTTCCTATGGGTGGGGCCTTAGGCACCTGGGTCAATCAGGCCTTAGGCCCCTTCCCGGTGCATCCTACAATGCACCAGGAAGGGGCAGGCCCGCCATTCAGAGGAAGGGCCCCTCCGGCCGGCCATCTCCCCAGATTAGAGATGGGATTAGAGGGGTCTGGGTAGGGGTGGGAGTGGATGACAGATCCGGGGGTGGGTGCGCAGTCTGGCAGTTATTCAGGGGGTAAGGGGGTTCAGGGGGTGGGGGGCTGTGTCCGGCAGGAGAAATTGGGCACCCTTCTGCTGGTGATGCCGGTGATTGAGCGGATGTTCCGGGGTGTGGGGGTTGTGTCGGCAGGAGAGATTGGGCATCTCTCATGCTGTGATTATTACCAGTGTGGGGGGATGGGTTGCCTGGGCTGTTGAGCTGATCGCAGCTGCCATGATCAGCTCAGTGGCTTGAATCAGAATTTATACCTGTTTTGACTTGGTCTAAGTCAAAACATATAAGTTCTGTCTAGCAACCTATCAAACCTTTTTGATTATGGCTGCCAGACGATTAAGTCTATATCAACCCACCTCCCGCCCTATCCACTCCTCCAAAAACCCTCTGCATTGGCTTTTACACTTGCCTCAGAGTGACGGCAGTTTTCATAAAAGTTCTTATTTTGGTCAGGACTTAATACAGGGGATCAATGGAGATAATGCCTTTAATCCCCTATCCGCTATAATAAAACCCTTTGTGCGCATGCACACTTCAATCTCCATGCTTCTGTGTTCCATGTTTCCGTGCCGCGCATGCTCAGTGCCTGCCTCAGCTGATTTCCTGCTCCGATCTCTGACACCATGGTTTCATCAAGCAGCCGCAGGGCATTTGCTAGGCCGGCCCATTTTGATAATGAGAGGTGGGCCAACATAGCAAAAGCCTCGAGGCTGCCCGGCCTAGCAGATGCTGGACAGGGAGCAGGGAAAGGAGAAGGGGTACTACTGGACAGGTGGGAGGCAAAAGTAAGGGAGAAGGGCTACTGCTGGACAGGGGGAGCAGGGAAGGGGTGCTGCTGGACAGGGGGGAGAGACAGAAAGAAAGACAGACAGCAGGCAGGGAGAGAGACAGAAAGAAAGACAGACAGGCAGGGGGCAGGGAGAGAGACAGAAAAAAAAGACAGACAGGGGGAGAGAGACATAAAGAAAGAAAGACAGACAGACAGGGGGTAACCCATCCCCCTTGCCAGTACTCATAATGTCAACACAATACAAATGAAACACCTTAATAGGAAAAAAAAAGCATATGCCATAATGCTCAAATAACATAGATACGATAAACACTGTCACTGCACACTAAGAATGGCAAATCTTAATAAACATTCATTAGAACAATCAAATAGCATAGGTATGAATCTCATTATGTCTATATGATATCATGAAATATCTTAATGGGCAGTGTTATGGAGTGTTTCCCCCTAGTCAGTTCTGGTAGTGTTGGGTAAGCCACCTTCTTATGGCAATGTGTGGCCAGTGCTTCTGGTATATAGGCTTGGATGTTCTTGGATGTAATTTACCTTATACTTGGAACTACGAGAGGCCACTTGAAAGTTCTCAGCCCAATCAAGAAGAGAATGATGTGGAGCCATGAAACTTACAAGTTATGCCACAATTTTTTGGACATTTTTTTGTTTCATTCCATGTGATTGAAATGAAAAGTGTGAAGAAAAGTGTGGCTCAGCTGTTTCAGAAGGCTAAAGTGGGCAGGGCTGGCAGGAGGGTCTGAATCTATAGTTGTCTTACAGCATACAGAAAGAAAGATCAGCAAAATAGTTGAAGGTAAATTTTAATAAATTTAGATATTAAATATGTATCAAATGCCAAAGAATAAAGTGGTAAGAATCTTTTTACCCACTCATAAACCTTTTGTTGATTCATGGTGCTATGTGCATACTAAATCAATATCCGACGGTGAATTTCCACAGGGTTCACTCCCTCTGCCCAAAGAAAGTGAATCACTGTAAGTTGTTCTTCGATGGTGCAATCATGCAATGGAGCATCCATGCTTCTGACTTTGTGGCTGTCACATGACTAAAGGCTAAGCGCTGCACTGTGCATGGATGAACTATCCAACAGGCAATATACAAGTACATATATTGCATTTCGCTAGCTCTGTTCTGGTTATCGTGTAATTTAACAAGTGACTTTAATTTTTGATTCGCCCTCGTATAAATGCTGAAGCGCAAAATACAACATTATAAATGCCTTAGCATGCAACTATAAAGGGGGCATTTGCATAGGTGGATTAGGGACATGTGTTGCAATTGCATGCATAAGTTACAGAATGCTATCACTTAAGTGCACAAGTACCAACTTAAGATGCCAGCATTTACACCAGCCTTTGACATTGTGTAGGTGCTTATGGCTTATTCTATAATGGCAATTTCACATGTAGTTGCCATTACAGAACTGGCACTTAGCTCCCATATTTTTGGTGCCCTTTGTAGAATCTGTCCCACAGTGTATATTTTTGGGCAAATAATGCATACTATTTGTGGATATTGGGCTGGATTCAATAAATGGCGCTGAAAAATAGGTACCCGGAAAAATTAGAGCTCAGTGCTGTTCTATAAGGGCATAAGGACTTAAACCAGATGAAACATAGTGTAAATCCTGGTGTTCAAATTGTGCACTGATTCCCAAAATTCTATAACACTGTATATATCTTTTGATAATGCTCTTGACCCACCCATGCCCCTCCCCCTAGCCACACCCTCTTCTGGGTTGAGTGCTATGGGTTTTGGGCATCCCAGGCGTATAGAACAACACAAAGCCAGAAGCACATGCATCCCTTAATTGGTGCCAATAAGTGTCAATAATTATAATTGATTGTTAGCATCCAATTATTGATGTTAATTGACTCATTAATCAATTAGGTTGTGTGCGCTTCTCTAGATTGCACCTAACCTTGGTTACAGATATTTGCATACCCTTTATAGAATCTGGGGGATTGTGCATCATGTATGGCAAAGGAAAAAAATAAAATTTATGAGTTTTTTTTTTTTTTTTTCTTTTCTTTCAGGTTAAAAATGTGGTGAATCCTTCCCAATGCCCTTTCAAAACGAATGCATGACCCTAATATATATTTGTTGACAAATACATAGATAATTGAAGACAAAAAGAACAGCATCACTTGACAGTTATACTGTATATGGAAGTGATGAATTTGCAACTTCAGGCTGTACGTGCCAGTTAGCAAGGGAAGGTAGAGTTTTATAAACTTTAAATATAATATATAGGGGATTAAAGGCAAATTCTCCATTGATCCCCTGTATTAAGTCCTGACCAAAATAAGAACTTTTATGAAAACTGCCCTCGCTCTGAGGCAAGTGCAAAAGCCAATACAGAGTGTTTTGTAAATTTATTTATAGAGATTTATTAACATTGATTATGAAGATATTTACCCAAGGAGGTGTACATCAGGTATGGTTTTTAACACAAATCTTACAATTTTATTAACAGCATAACAATAGTAATTAACAAAATATACACATAAATTGTGGAGAGCATGTCCCCAGGGCTCTCCATTGTCTCCAATCTTATTCAACATCTACATGAGCACATTGAAACGTTACGATTTGAATACACAAGAAACTTTACTAACATACGCTGATGAGATCTTCATATTACTTGAGGTTGATCCACATCTCGATAATCTGATATCCAATATTAACCATTGCATTATCAAACTCCAGTCCTGGGTGACGATAGTCCAGATGAAATTAAATACTGCCAAGACTAAGCTTTTATGGCTTGGCCCAAAGTTAGATTCTCTCCCTTCTGCTGTGATCTTAGACTCAGAGAATCTTTTAAAATTGATTTTTCCTCGCTAATTTTGGGTATTGTCATCGATTCATCACATACATTTAAGAATCAACTAAACTTGCTTGTTTAAAAGTGATTTTCGGTGACGGGACAAAAGCGTGAGAGGACAAATGCGCATCGACAAATGAGCGCCGACAATTCAGCACAAAGACCAGCATGCCGCAGGAAAACCTTTTTTTTAAGGGCTCCGACAAGGGTATGTGGGGGGGGGGGAACCCCTCCACTCTACTTAATAGGGATCGTGCTGCCTTGCACTGCCATGTTGGGGGTGTGTGGAGGGTGTAACCCCCCACATTATACTGAAAACTTAACTTTTTCCCTAAAAAATAGGGAAAAAGTTAAGTTTCCAGTATAATGTGGGGTTACAACCCCCCAAACCCCTCCCCCCACCAGCGCAATCACTATTAAGTAAAGTGGGGGGGTTCCCCACCAACACCCCCCCGTCGGAGCCCTTTAAAAGAAGTCTTGCGCTGAATTGTCGGCGTGCGTTTGTCCTCACGCGCTTAAGACTATGAACCGTTTTTTCAGCCTCTGTGCTCTGAGAAGAGCACTCTTTCACCAGCAACACTTCTAATCTAATCTTGCATTTGTGAGTTGCACAAACCTATGCAAGCTCAAGGCAACAGATGAAAGAGGAAGAGGAAAAGGAGTAGGGTGGGGAGCTCGAAGAAGCAAGGGAGGGGCCTAGAAGGAGGGGGTGCTATACAGAAGCTGAAACAGTTAATTGACAAAGAGGTGGATTTTCAGGTTTTTCTGAATGCGGTGTAGTTTGTCTCCTTCCTGATTGCTTCTGGGAGGTCATTCCAGGTTTTACACCCAGATAAGTAAGCATAGAGTGGAAAATTTGCTTGTAGTAGAGGTATTTTGTGGATGGCAGGTTTAGTTTAATTCTGTTAAGAATTCTTCTTGATGTCGACCAAGCAGTAGAGAATAGTTGGATGAGGAGAGCAGCTGAGTTTCTGTAGAAAATCTGGTGTAGGATACATGACGATTTGAAAATTATTCGGAATGATATTGGGAGCCAGTGTAGTTGCCCGATGAAGGTTGCGATCAAATCAAATTTTTTTAATTTATAGATTAGTCTAATGGCTGCGTTCTGGGTGAGCTGCAGTTTGTGGATAAGAGTTGTGTTGATGCCTAGGTAAATGGAGTTGCAATAGTCCAGTTGAGGTAAGACCATCATCTGAATGATCAGAACAAAGTGATGTGAGTGGAAGTATGGTCTCGTGAGTCACAGTTGACGCATAGTGTAGATGGTCTTTTTCCAAAGGTTAGAGATTTGTAGTTCCATTGTGAGAGTGTCATCTAAGATGCAGCTGAGTACCTTGGTGGATTTTTCCATTGTGAGAGTGATGCCTGATGGAAGAGTGAGATTAGACATGACGTTCTGTTGTGCTGTGCAGAAATCAATTGCTTTGGTCTTGGTGGCGTTCAGTTTCAATTGGTTGATCATTGCCCAGGTTTGGATTTTATCTATATTGTTTGAGATTTTTTTCAGCGATATTAGGATAGTTATAGGTTATAGGAATGAGGAAGAAGATGTCGTCAGCATAGGACTGTATGGTTTTGTCTTCCATTTTGATGTGTCCCAGCGAGCTCATGAATAAATTGAATAGGACTGGGAATAATAGGGAGCCTTGTGGGATGCCATAGAATGCCTTCCAAAGGTTGGAGTATTCTTCTTGCTTTTTTTTGTAGGAAGTCGGCAAACCATTTCAGTACAGTCCCTGTTATTTTGATTTCCGAGACTTTGGTTAGGAATAGTTGGTGGTCCACTGAGTCGAAGGCTGCAGCGATATCAAATGACCCAAGCTTAGCAGTTGTTTCATTTTAGTGATTAGAATGAGGAGGAGGAGCTCGGTGCTGTGTTTTTTTCGGAAGCCGTATTGGGATGTATGAAGGCAGGAGTGTTGCTCTATGTAATTGGCTAGCTGCTTGCTGACACTTCTCTGTATTGGTTCAATCAATCATTTTGTCAAGGTTGGATTATTGTAACTCAATGTATTTGGGTTTTTTAAAGGTCAGTCTGCAGAGACTCCAACTAATACAGAATACTGCAGCTAAGCTTATTTTCAGTAAGAATAAATTCGACCACGTAACCCCTTTACTCAAGGAATTACATTGGTTTCCAGTGTATCTCAGATTTCAATTTAAGTGCATTTGTATTGCATTTAAGATCTTATTTGGCATTTTCGCTACTTTGATTCCTTTAGACTAGAATGTGCATACATCTCATCTTGCCAGAAGTTCTCAAAAATTAAAGCTTATATTTCCCTCTCTCAGTGGTAAAAACAGAACTTTCAAGAGATTTAGTCATTCTTTTGCTTTTAAATTAACTGAATTCTGGAATGCTTTACTGCTTTCATTAAGAAGTTTAGGTTCTTTTGATTTATTCCGGAAAGCTCTGAAAACGATTTTGTTTGCTAAACATTTTGGAAACTAACTATTCTAGTCTACTTTTCCTTGTCAAGTTTATGTATTATGTATTACATTACTGTTAACCGAGTCGAGCTCTTCTTGGTTGATGACCCGGTCTTTAAAACTTACCCCCTCTTCTATTAAACTGTGCTAGCAGTTTTTAGTGCAGAGAGCCGTGCTGAATGGCCCTTGCTACTCCTGATACTCATAGGAACTCTATGTGTGTCGGGAGCAGCGCAGGCCATTCAGTGCGGCTCTCTGCACTAAAAAACTGCTAGCGCAGTTTAATAGAAGAGGCCCTAAGTTTTAGTTTAGTTTATAAATACAATAAGGCCCTCTTTTACTAAGCCATGGTAGAGTGACCCAGAGCACTAAATGCTCTGATGCTCATGAGTGTCAGAGTACTTAGCGCTCCGGGCCATGGTAGAAACCTCTACCATGGCTTAGTAAAAGAGGGCCTCTACTGCAGCTTAGTTAAAAAAAAAAAAAAAAGATATAATACAAAAGTACGCATAATACTTATGAAAACACAACACATTCAGATAACATGATGCTAATGCTTTTCTACGATACAGCTTACCATATAACCGGGAGGCCAAGTGCAGATATATAGATAGGGACAAGTTAGGTGGTTCAGAGTTCATAGGGATAAATAGACGGGTGGCTAAACTTAAGGCAAGTTCTTTGTTCAGTTAAACAAGATCTAAGGAACTCGTCCAAGTTACAGTGTATGTAGAAGCTAGACCAGGTGCAGAATGAGTGGATAGTCAGTTACCCTATATATTAAAGGCTTGGTAGAAGAGCCACTGGCATATGTTTATGTTTATCGGGTTTTTACTATACTGCCTTTTCTGGCTAACGGATCAAGGAGTTGGTGAATGCATGAATTTCCACAGGAAAACAGGAAACATACTTATAGTAGTATTCTTACCTGCCCAAATCATACGTACAGCCAGTGGCATAGCGAGGGTGAGTGGATCCAGGGGCAGTGACGCCCCTTTCCGGCCCTCTTCTCCGCCCCACCCCATCTGCTCCATCCCTGCCCCTTCTTGCTGCGTGCACGCTCCTTCCCTCCTCCCGTACCTCTTTAGCGTTCACTGCGTGACCAGCAAACCCAACCTGCTTCTCGCGCCAGCGTTGGCTCTTCCTATGACGTCACTTTCTAGGCGCGGGTCCAGGAAGTGATGTCAGAGGAAGAGCCGATGCTGGCGCGAGAAGCAGGTTGGGGCTGCTGCTCGCGCCAGGTACATTAAAGAGGTATGGAGAATGGGAAGGGCCGTGTGCGCATGGTAGTGGTTGCTGGGGAAGGAGGGGAGGGAGGAGGATGGGTGCTGGCATCCCCACCAAGACAGGTGCCCCCCCCGCCTCCCCCTTACTATGCCACTGCCTACAGCCTGCCCTAATGGTGTCCTGAAAACCTACGTTCACAGCCAGCAGCTTTCTGAAATTATTATTTACATGTGTAGCCCCTTCTAACCCAGGGATCTCAAAGTCCCTCCTTGAGGGCCGCAATCCAGTCGGGTTTTCAGGATTTCCCCAATGAATATGCATTGAAAGCAGTGCATGCACATAGATCTCATGCATATTCATTGGGGAAATCCTGAAAACCCGACTGGATTGCGGCCCTCAAGGAGGGACTTTGAGATCCCTGTTCTAACCTGACCTCACACTATTTAAGTGAATGTTTTTGTCTGTTAAATAGAATGAATGTACTGCATCTGTTGCTGTTGCTATAGCTACAATGGCCTTGAGGGTATATTAAGTATCACTTATATCTTGTTTCTTATTTACTAGCAAAGGCAGCAATTTCTATTATTTACATCATTTCTAATTTTATTCATTTCCTCTTTGCACTATCTTTTTTTGTACAATTCGCATACAAAATACACACAGTTAATTTTTCCTCATAGAATTTTTCTGTGAGTTGTAAATCATGCTTTTATTTCATTTTTGTATTGAAAGTAACTAAATACCATTGCATTACACATATTAATTATCTTGTAGGCTTGCTCACAGCATAACATAGAAAGCAAGACAAGAACTGAGGTTTTTTTTTACCCTTACTGTAATATATCAGGGCATAGGTTTTGTTTAGATGTGCATACTGGAGGGGGGAGGGGGAATTCAATAAGGCCCGGATTCTATAAACAGTGCCATATTTGGCAGCCGCCCACAAAGGTGGTGTCAATTGCGGGTCAATCACGTAACGGTGCCATTTATAGAACTGCAAGTATGTCACAGATAGGTACCAGAAATGTAAGCCAGGGTTTTCAAGGCCTATATTTCTGACACCTATCTGTGAAGAGAATTGCAACTACGGAGGCACCTACTGACACCTAAGGGTCCTTCCGGCATTAACCACACCTATTTTACCCTTAGGTGCTGGTAGACACATACGGCACTATTTATAGAGGTGCCATCTTTTTTTAAAATGTTTTCAATAGATTCAGTATTGAATCTATTGAAAACATTATTGGAGTCCGGTCTAGAAATAGCCTTTATTATTGATTCTATATCTTTTTTTTTATGACATTTTAATTACTTTTACATGACGTGATCAATTATTACGTTGATTAAAGACAAATAAAACCAACGCCATTAGGGTGCCTAATGGTGCATAACTAGTAGCACCTATTATAGAATTTGGGCCTAAATGGCGTGCAAAGTTAGGCAGCAAGATGATCCTTACTAAGTTCTATTAAACTGTGCTAGCAATACTAAGTTAGTATTCTGTAAAGGGTGCTCAACATGGAATACTAGCTTACAAAATACTAGCTTAGTTTGCATTTCATACCTAACTTTGGGTATGAGTATTTATGCCTGCCATAGGATAGTGTCAATGCTTACGTGTAACTGATGCAGGTATTCTGTAAGATTGTGCCTAGTTTCTGGGACCTCCCATGACCCATACAAAGCCCCTCCCATGGCCACTCCCCCTATATAGGTATATGCTATGAAATGTAAGTGTTGCAACCTAAGGGGTGGGATACACTATAGCCCTCCCCACAATATCTTCTATATTACAACTGGTTATTAACAAAAGTCTTCAGGCCCTCAGAGGTGCCACCAGATGCTCAATTATGTCTCATAGCATCTGGCTTTATGCCCCCTATCGTCATCGGGTCTCTTTAGTTTTTTAAAGTTTTTTTTGTGCAATGCTATATTTTCGTGTTAATTCAATAAATAGTTGATAAAAGTTAGAACTTATCTTGGGTGGTTCAGCCAAGAGGGATAGAGTACTGCCAACATGTTTCACCCTATTCGGGTTTCCTCAGGGCACAATCCCTACAATAAAACATAACTTAAGTGCTCAATGCTTACTAAAATTCATTGCATCAACCAAAAACAACTAAACTATTGGCTTACCTCAGAACTGTGTGTGCTCTATACGACGTGGCCACCCGAATGAATGATCTAAGATGGCCGCGGCATCTATTGTGTCTCCTTAAATACTCTACATGCACAGCTGGGGCTGATGTCATCCAATCAGCTCGGGAATGCAGTGGTAACCTCAAAACCGATGGTCCCAGGCTAGGCTTACTTGAACACAAATAAACACTCCTGCTCTTACAATACTTAAGACACACTGAAAACGTGCTGGGGATGTGGGGACCCAGTGAGACCTCACCAGAGGGATTGCCACTCGAGCTCCAGATTGAGCCCGTGGGGTATCACAAAATCTAGTTGATAGAGTTATTCATATGAGTAAATTCATATGAGTAATTTATTCATAAAAAAAGAGTTATTCATATGAGTAATTTTATAAAATGTGTTGTTACATTTATATGCCATTTACATACATAAATCATTAGAATAATGGTATATATAGTATACTGTATGTACTTATATGTGTGCACTATTCTGTAAATACAAGCATATTTTACATAGCATGATATATACATAAGCAGTGTCTGGGTGGGATTCACACTTAGAGCTCCTTTTACAAAGGTGAGTTAGAGCCTTAACGCGCGGAATAGCACGCGCTAAATTGCCCCGTGCGCTAGCCGCTACCGCCTCCATTTAAGCAGGCGGTAATTTTTTGGCTGGAGCGCGCTAATCTTGTGCGTGTGCTAAAAACGCTAGCGCACCTTAGTAAAAGGAGCCCTAAATCAGGTAATTGAAAGAATACTTTATTATATGCGTATCTCTTGTATTTAGGCATTTGTGGGGTATAAGAAACAATATGGTATGGCATATTTTTGTTGGTTTGCCTAAGTTTCTTAACAGAATAGGCTTCTAGTAGACAATCTCTGGGCCTTCTATTTATAGGCCCACAGTTACAGAATTACCTCCAGTACTTCTACTTAAAATTTCTATAATGCTACTAGGCATACACAGTGCTGTACATATGGATATTGTTTGTCAGGACAGCTAAGGAAGGAACAAACATAGTGAAATATTACTCACTTTAGAGCCCAATGTTCATAAGCTTATCATGGAAATAGCCAGTTTTACTTGCAAGGTAGCTCAGCCTCCAAAGCACAAAAGGGTTCTTGGTGGCTTTTATTGGCTGTTGTAGCAGCCAATGAGAATCCTATACAAATGCATTACAAGGAACTCTTTACTATTAAAATGAGCACTCCTTGTAATGCAGTGGTCAAAATTTTCTGGCAGGTCTGGAGCTGTCAGTAGCTTGAATTTTGCTTGCATAGGAGCTGTTTGTACGTGCTTTATGTGTGTTTGTGTGTTCCGTGCCTACCAGCTGTGTCCTGACCATAGGCAAGGGCCACACACACAATATGTGCACAACAGCTGTGTCCAAATCACACTGTGAAACTGAAAAAAAAAAGAAAAAAAAAAACCCTTCCAGCCACAGTTGAAGCCTCTTTTGCTGCAGCAAGTTTGGAAGTCTTATTTTTCTTTGCGCTTGCTGCTTACAGAGCTCTGTGAGTCTGCACTGTACTGGGCCTGCACACAAGAGCTGTTCCTAATGCTCAGCTTTTGTAGACAGGCACCAGGCACAGTTCCTCCCCCTCCCCCCCCCTTCATTGTGGTTTGCGGCATAAATAGTGTGCATATAATGTGCTGAGCATTGCCGGGAAAATGAAACTCACTCCTAACCCAGTGTTTTCCTCTGGGTTGTTGGAGCTCTGTGCATCTGGCCCTTAGAGTCTAGGAGATAGCAGAAATAATTCCTTTAGTCTGGTATAAATACATTCCCCATAAGGCATTGTGATTTTCAGTTCAGGAGAGCTGAGTAAAGCCTTATAGGTGTGTCAATCAGCATCTACCGTAGCTGGAAGTAATCAGGAGTAATGATTAAACAATTGCTTTTCTGGCAGAGAGCTAGAGAGAAAGGGAAAGAAAAGCTCCAGGGAAGGTTACCAGGGAGAGAGCTCGAAACCTAGACAAACTGTATTCTTAACCCAGCCAGAGCTAGGCTGGGGAATATTGCTGATTAGAGACTGTAGTGCAAGCTGTGGCCTGCAGGAGCACTTTGCTGTATCGGACTAGTTTATGTTATTTTCTCCCTTGCCTGTGATGCTAACAGGATCCCTCATACCTGGCACTTTTAATAAAGTGTTTTCTTAAATATAAAAATATAAAAGTCATTTTAAAAAATCAAAGTAGTTAGGCTACAAAGAAGCAGCACAGCTCACAAAACTCCAATGTAGGCTGGCAGATGCTTCGGGGGTGAGAGGGGTGGAAGGAGGGAGTAGACATCCCTCCTGTCACTTGACTTTGCGGGGGGATTTGGGGAGCTCTCTGTCACTGCGGATCTGCTGAGCTGATCACGGAAGAGAGATTTCCTTGCTGCAATCAGTTCAGTGGCATTAGATGGATTAGATAGAAAAGGTTAGGAAACAAAGTGGTAGGATCAGAGATATAGAGGAGAGAATGACATGGGGACAAATTTTTCCCTGTCCCCGCAAGAACTCATTTTCCCATCCCATCCCCGTGAATTCTTTTCCTGTCCCTGCCCCATTCCTGCAAGCTCCATCCTCATCTGTACAAGCCTCAAATACTTTAAAATCATAAGTGTTCGAGGCTTGTGTAGTTAAGGCACAGCTTACAGGAATGTGGCAGGAAGAAGGACAGCAACAAAATTCACAGGGAAATTGAGTTCCTGCGGGCACAGGGACAAATTTGTCCCCATGTCATTCTCTAATATAGAGCAAAACATCATCAGCATATGCTGTTATTTTGTATTCATTCTGTTTATACAATAAAATTCTGTTTATACTTTAAACAATAATATTCTGAAATTCCAGAATGAGATTTACAGTATTTGATAGCAGAAGAGGCTTTAAAGCAATATTAAAAAGGTAGGGAGATAAGGGACAGCCCTCTTTGCAATATTACTGTATCTGACAAGTAGTTATTAGTTAAGATATGTGCTTGGGGGTTCATGTATAAAATGTTTACTCAAGTCAATAAATTTGGAGTGAAAACCAAACCAATTTAAAGTATAGAAAAGGTAGGACCATTTGACTCTGTAGAAAGCTTTTTCAGCATCGAGTAATAATGCAATGACAGGGTCGGATAAGGTTTGAGCTGTGTCCAATAGTTAAAAGAAGAGGTGAGAGCTGTCAGTAATGAGTTTACTTGGCATAAAACCTACTTGATGAGGAGAAATAATTTTACCAATTATCTGTTGCACTCAATAAAAATAATTTTTGCATAAAGTTTATAAACAGTAGTTAATAACAAAATTGCTCTATAATTTTGATTTTATGTTAGACTGAATACAAATGTTTTGATGTTATTGATGCACTTTCTAGGCAATTGATTTTATGTTAGACTAAATATATCTGTTTTATCTTTTTTTATTTTTGTATGGATTCTTAACTTTTTATGTATATAACCCCTTGTAAACCGTTTTGGATAAAAACGGTATAGAAAATTTAAAAATAAATAAACAAATAATAATGGGTCTTTGTTAGGTTTGGGTATGACAGCATCTGAAAAATGACTTTTAGACATGGAGGTAGAAGATAAGGAATTAACCCCCTCCTATACAAAGCTGCACTAGCATTTTTAGCGTCGGCCGCTATAGTAACAGCTCCCACACTCATAGAATTCCTATGATCTTCAGAGCTGTTACTATGTGATTGGTGGGGAGGATGTGCGGAGGAATGGGTGTTTACAGGATTTTTCTGTATTTGCAATGGTGGGGGAGTAGAGTTATATGGGGGAATGTAAGTAAGGGTAGGGTATTGAGATATATGGGATGTTGGTTAGATGGCTGACCCTCTTCTTTCTCTGGTAAATTCTCATGCCCTGTCAACAGTTCCTATTTTTCTTTCTCAAGCAGGTCTTGAAGATCCCTGTCAGACACGATCCTCATGTCATTGATGGTACTGCCACAAGCACCTTCAATCTTTCTAACCTGGCGCTTGCTGACTGTGGAATCCGTGTCAGAGTCAGACAGAAAAAAGCAAAAACATAAGCAACTTTATCATAAAAGACGCAAAATCATAAACATGCACATTTTATGTTCTGTAAATATAGCTTGAAAAATTATTGGGCTTCTATTATTCCCCTATAAATATCTGTTGATGGTAACAAACAGGACCCCCTGTGCTGGTATACAGTGGCAGCTGGTGAACCTGCTGCAGCAGTAATCAGGCAGCAAGAGAAAATATTGCCTATGGATTGATGGTCCAGAATGTTCCCTAGGACATGGCAGATGTTGTTATTATAGGGCTCTCATCCGTCTTGCACTATGTAACATAATAAAGATAAATGACTGTTTTAATTCAATTAAAGACAGCTTGTATACAGAAGCCAGGTTGTGTGATTCCATTCAGTAACTTCTAGTCTTACTAGTAAAGGATCTCTTTGATAATAATCTACCTCTGAAAGTGACACTCCTGCTTCACTCAAGTTTGAGGTGACGCCAAGCCTACTGTAGGAAGCATTTCAATCTAGACTAGAAGATCTGACTGAGAAAATGCCTGATTTGGTTTCACCTATCCAGATTTTATATCTCCAAGCTTTGTGAATGTGAGAGGAATCTTGCAATTCAGTGCAGACTAATGTTAAAGCTTCTTTACAGAAGCAAAAGAGAGAGTGTTTATAGTTTCATATAGTAGCTACTGGCTTCTTCAAGAGAATGACAGTAGCCTGCACATGAGATGAGTCTCTTTCATTTGAAAGGAAACTCTGGAATGAGAGGGCATAGGATGAAGTTAAGAGGTGATAGGCTCCAGAGTAATCTAAGGAAATAATATTTTTACAGAAAGGGTGGTAGATTCATGGAACAGTCTCCTGGAAGAAGTGGTGGAAACAGAGGCTGTGTCTGAATTCAAAAGGGCCTGGGATAGGCACGTAGGATTTCTCGGAGAGAGAAAGAGATAATGGTTACTGCAGATAGGCAGACTAGATGGGCCATTGGCCTTTATCTGCCATCATGTTTCTATGTTTCAGAATTATCAAGTTCAATATAGATGTCTTGGTTATCTGATTCTCATTGCAGTGCTCTTAGAGCAGGTAGGTACCTATTTTATAAAGACAAATGAGTACCTTTACATTTATAAAATACTAACACAAATCTTGCAGAAATTGTGCCTAGATTGAAAGTATGGTCATTATACCTGTGTGTTTTATAAAGAGTACAGGTAAATTGTAACTTTGTTCTGATTCTACCCAAACTCCGTGCCTGAAAAGATCTATTATACAAGTACACACAGGCTTGCACCATGCATACTTTAAGACAGTGTTTCTCAGATCAGTCCTTGGGCCAGCCAGGTAGGTTTTCAGTTTTCAGGATATCCATAATAAATATGCATAAGATAGATTTCTAAGTACTGCCTCATTGGTATGCTAATCTATCTCATGCATTATCACTGTGGGATCCTGAAAACCTGACTGGCTGGGTGTGTCATGTATTATAAGTTGTAAGAGATATTCAGATGTTATAGAAATGTTGTGGTCGACTTTTTTGTTTAGAGGGACAAATATAAGCTGGATTTAGTTAATAAAAAAAGCTTTACCTCTCTGGGTGTCCTGGGCTGGCCCGGTGCTGCTCCAGTGCTCCTAGATGGTGCCAGACATTTCTAGGGCTGGCCTGGACAGGTAGTTGCATGTTGAGACTTGTTTCTGAATCCAATTTAGCTGCATCAACATCTGGCTATACAATGAGGGCTGAGGGCCAGCAGGGCAGAGATACAGGAAAGACAAGGGATGTGGCCTAGTCTCTTCTTGGGCATCTGAGCATGTGCAAACCAGTTTACACAAAGTTCTTGCATTTACAGTTAGCTCTTCAGTGTGCCCTGAGGGTTTGTTTGTTTTTTTTTGTTCCCACCCTCACTCTATAGTGTTGGCTGCTCCGTATGTGATATCTTTTCCTGTCCAGTTTCTGCCATCATTACCCATGAGATTTAAGTAAGTCAGACAGGGACAGCTTGCATTGCCTATAGAAGTGTTGCTAGATAGATTTTTCCCTGAAGCAGCGGAGGTGTTGTTTACCCTGCAAAACGCAGGCCGCGTCGGATGGATGAAAGAAATAAGCAATAAGTTTTATTAAGCAGGAACTAAAGCACTTTAAGCTACAAATGTTGAACATGAATTGAAGTACTTTAGAGCATCAGTGCACTTTTCAACGCAGCACTTTAAAGCACTGTTCTTCAACCACCAGTCCGCGGACTGGTGCCAGTCTGCAGAAAATTCCTGCCGGTCCACGCAGGGCCTGCGAGATCGACGCGGTTAAATTTCCTGTGGGGCATTTCTTCCCCTTTCCCCTCCAGGGCCAGCGTTAGGATCGGCTGTGGTACTGCTACAATGGAGGGCAAAAAAGAAAGACAGAAGCCGTTGGACATTTCCTCTTGCCTGCATCGCTATAGGCTCTGCCGATCTTGATCTCGCCCCCCCCCCCCCCCCTCTGAAGTGACTTCCTGTTTTTGAGGGGCAGGATTGAGACCGGCAGATCTTATAGTGAATAGCAATGCAGGCAAGAGGAAAGGTCCCACGGCTTCTGTCTTCGTTCTTGTTGTCTGATTTAGCGGGACCATAGGTAGGGTAGGTTTAGCAGGACCAGGGTCGAAGGCAGGGCTGATAGCAATCGAGTGCTGGAAGTTTGGGAGAGACATCCTTAAGCCCCATGGAATGGGTGGCTTCCCCACCACTGCAGTTCAGCACTTGTCTGAGGCATCTTTGCATGAGTCAAGTCCCAGCGAGCAAGGGAGGCAGACAGCAGCATTATTGGGCTTAACTCTGAATGAAGAACAAGCCTTTCAAGTTGCTTCCAGAGTTCTGGGCAAGGGAACTGTAAGTAAACTGATGCGAGTTAAGAACAAGGCTGCTTCCGATTTAGTGTCAGTTATGGTGAGACCAGCCATTGTGACACTGAAGTCACTCTGGGGCCAGTAGCCAAGGGAGGGAATAAGAGATGCTGGATTATGAGGAGAGGGAAAAATGTGATATACATGTTGTGGGAAGGGGATGGTAGACCCCGGGGGGGGGGGGGGGGTGATTGGTGTGACAGAAGGGGGAGGATGGTTATTGGAACTAGGTGGGAGTTGGAAGAATAGGGACACAAAGACAGATGCTGAACCTTGCAGGGGGCAGAGAGACATGAAAAATGGTGAACACGAGGATGGAGTATGAAGACAGAAGTAAGATGTTGGACATGGGTAGAGGGAGTAGGGAGACAGAGGGGCTATGCTGGGCATGGTGAATGGGGAATAGGGAAGATGCTGAATAAGGAATGGAGGGAGTAGGGTGATGGAAGGTATCTGCTGGATTAAGATAGGGAAAAGAGGGGAGGTACTGGAATTGGATGGGGAAGATGGTGGGTTGGCTGGCTGGCTCAGCAACAGAAGGAATAAAAGAACACAGGAAGATGCTGGTCATGGAGGTTGTAGGGTGAAGGAAAAAAGCAGACTTGACTGAGTAGGAAGACAGGTGGGAGATGCTGGACAGGAGTGGATGCAGTAAGAAGAAAAAGGAGGTTCTGGATTTTGGAGTAATAGAAGACAGGAAGGAACAGAAGTGGCAGATAGACTGAAGACCTTTGAAAGAAAATTAAGAAAAGACAGAAGAAAGCAGCAACTGGGATAAACATGAACAAAATGGGCAGACAATAAAGGTAGAAAAATAATTTTATTTCTATTTTGTCATTAGAATATATCAGATTTGAACTATATATCCTGCTAGAGACATAACTGGGGACTGCAAAGCCCAGGCAGTGCTTCTTTAGCTTCCAGCTGGCTTAGGGCTCTCTCTGACCATGGGGCACTCCCCTAACACTATTCCTGTCATGTGTGACTGCAGTATTCTGTTAGCATGATATTTCTGTGTAGCATTCTGTAATAATTTGGCTTGTTCAGTTTTCTTGATAGTAGAGGGGATATATGTGAAGGGGAGGGGAGACAGGGGTTTTATTGGCCCTTGCTCTGTATATTTGTATAAAATTTATAAAATGACAATTGTATAGAATATTGTTTCTTTTTATACTTTAATAAAATACGTTCAATATAAAATCATAACAGGCTTGTACGGATGGGATCAGATGGTTTGCGGGGACCGAGCTTGCGGAGACGGGGCGGAAATGTGTTTTTTTAATTTCAGTCTTAGTAGTTTGCCGGTCCACAAAATAATTCTTTTATTTCCGCCAGTCCATAGGTGTAAAAAGGTTGAAGAACATAGCTTTAAAGCAACAGTGCACTTTTCAAAGATAAGTACAATTTTTGCATTAATCTGCCGGTTCTGTTTCTGAAATGAGCTGTTAGGTTATTTTTTTTTTTTTTAGCAATAAGTTTATGAAATTGATTAAGTCCATAATGAGTGTATAAATAATGAATTAGAGAGACTTTTTTTAGATTAACTTTACTATATCAATAAAAGATTTAATAAAATTCAAAAATATAAATTTAGTGAAAGGTAGGGCGGATGGGTTCAAGCCGGTGATGTAACGAGGAACAAGAGAACAGATAGTTTCTCTTTGAAAAACCCGAAGTGAGTGAAGCTCCATAATCTGAGGCTTGTTCCCCTCAGATTATATGAAGTATATGAAATACCCTCAGTGTCATTTTGGTTTTTACTAGTGGTTCTGTGTGTTTGATTTGTCAACGAATTTCAACATGATTGTCTGAAGTGTGTTGAGCTTCTGGCTTGCCCTCCTCCCATTCCTTCCTCCTAAAGTGGCTGTACTGTGTCTGTGCCCACAGCTGTGCCTTTGTCAGGTGTGTACTAAATTAAAAATGTGCCTATTTATTAAGTTTACACATTTATCCAACAATAAATGCACATCCCCCAACAAATAGTACTTATTTATTTTGGCATCTTATGTATCATTACACTTAAGTACCTCAAAACAAATACTGGAGAAAATGTTTCATCTTATGCAGAAAGACCTTGGCTAATAGGATTTAAAAGTGGCGAAGACAGCTATCCATTGGGAAACATGCACCTTAAAACATGACTTCCTGCAACCTTTCAATGCAACTTCTTTTGATATGTGCATGCAGACTTGGAAAGAGAAGTTCATCAATGGTTACTTATTTCATTGGAAGAGGATTTGCCAGCTAGTCTAGCAGAAAATAATATCAGTAAAGCTATCTTCTACAGAGGCAGAGAGCATAGCATTTGCTAAGCTAGTCAAACAGTAATTTTGATGACAGTTGCTTGCAGACCTGAGCCAAGATCTGAACAAACAGATTCTGGAAGACAACCAAAGCTGTATTATGCTAACACAAACCGAGACTGCCAACCCCTGAAACAACAAAACATAGATGTGAAATATTTCCTGAGAGAATCACAGTAGCAAGGATTAATAAACAAGCGCTATTGACTTACAGAGACTATGATATCAGACACTCTTGGGGGACGTACACCAGAAGAACGCCATTGTAAGTTTTTAAGTGAGATGAATCTGTCGCTATAACTTTTTGGCTCTCCTGCTTTTCTTATCCAAACTAACAATCTGAAGCATGTGCCAGACTGACTTTCACACTCTTTAACAGGAAGAAGGCAGAGCCAAGAAAGAAAGGGAACTGATCACATTCCATTTAACACCACAAGAATAATTACAGTTATGATAACACTCTAGGTACTATAGCTACCAGAAATAAGACAGCCATAAAGCTATTACAACCCAGATTTGGCCTAAGTATCATCAGTTAATCTTTTGATTTATGGCTGTTTAAAAAACACAGGAGCCCGTAAACTGCTTGTAAGTAAAAGAAAAATATTAGTGTTATTTAAAGACATTTATTGCTTGTGATATTCTAAAAGCTATTTGATTGGTTGTCCGTACCCCCCCCCCCCGCCCACTTCCCCTTGCAGAGAATAAAAATGAAGGGGGGAACCTTAAAAAAAGTCAGAGATGGAGACAAAAAGAATGGAAAAGATTTCTAAGTTTCCAAGTGAATTTAAAATGTGGTATCCCGTAATACGGTTTTAACCATCTAAGCAGCTTACAATCTAAAAACAAATTTATCCTACATGAACGTGAGGACCAGGGGATGAACTACAATTTTATGACAGAAAAGATAAGGGAAGGGAAACACCAGGAATTTACACCCCATTTATAAAATAATCCAAAGTCAATTTTCAGCAATCCATGAAAACTGGCTTCCAAGGGGGTAGCTTTATAAAATGGTTGTTAGAAAAATGTAAACATGAGGAAAATGGCAGTTGTAAAATTTTAATGGACCATCAAAAAGTATTCACTATATCAATCCAATTATCTGAGATTACTTGGGGCAGATTCCAAAATACGGAGAAAAGACCTCAGTGTTCCCTGAGAATAAACTCAGGAAACTGCTATGACAACTACTGAATTGTCATAGGGTCATAGAAAAACTCCTTTAAAGTGCAGTGCATATATAAATATATTGTCAAATTCTTATAATCAAAAAAATTATGTAATCACAAAGAAGGAATCCGCACTTATCTGATGCAGCAGCTTTAGCGAAACAGGGCATCGGGAAAGATTTTTATGAAGTTGAATTGAGTTCCTGCACCGGGAGACTGTATACTATCGAGCAGCTGCGATCTGTCCCATACTCGACTGTTTCAAAGGGAAATTGAAAAGTCACCTTTTCAGAGATGCCTTCTCGATATAACCTTGAAATTACCCAACGGTCTTTGCTAAAAACAAACATCTTCTCTTATTTTTACTAACCTCCCCTAAACGTTCCTTCCTTCAATGTTTTCTTTTCTTGTAACGATTGTAGTTCTTCCCCGCCTACCCTTCATGCTCCAGTATGTCTGGTAAGTCTGAAATTATGTCTATGTATCTTAACATTGTACAGTTTTTACTTTTGCATTTCGACTAGAAACCTTTGGATAGGCAATTATATCAAATTTTACTTGAAAAAACTTGAAAACTTATTTTCAATGTTTTCAACGCATCTAGCTTTTTGTTTCTAGGTAGCCTCATAGTGATATATTTGCTATGCAACAATGTGAAAAACGTTATATCACTCCATCCAAAGCTACACTCGGTTCACGAACCTGACACTCCCATTAGACTCCTAATTAACCAACAGGAAGAAAGAGTAAATCATATTCAAATAATCACAAACAATAATAGACCTCACCGTACCCTCAAAAAAAGACCAAGGGAGATAAAACTCATCAAAATCAATACACTCACCACACCCACCACAACTACCTCCATTCCCTGCGCCTACCTTAACACTAGATCAGTGAGAAATAAAGCTTTCCTAATCAAAGCCTGGATCGCCCGCAAGAAGCTAGCCTGCCTCTTCCTAACGGAAACATGGTTACTATCAGAAGAGGATCCAATACTAAATGACCTAATACCAGATAACTACAAAATTCACATGTTAAATCGTGACGACCGCAGAGGGGGAGGACTAGCAGTCATCCTCAAGGAAGAACTCGAACTTGAATTAGTTGACTCCAAGATATCCAACCAACTAGAAATACTAGCATGCAAAATCAGCAATAAGGACCTAGAAGGATACCTCTCCTGTATTCTATTTTATGTACCGCCAAAATGCTGGTCAAAGGCCAGAGAAGACTTCTATGAATTCATCCTACACAACTCAATCACTCCGTCTTACAATATTATAGCAGGAGACGTAAACCTACATTTAGAAAACGAGGACAATCCCGACACAAAAGATTTTAAAAACTTCCTATCCTCACTCAACTTCATTCTCCCTTCTCCCTTCACACAAACACATGAAAAAGGCCACCAGCTAGATTTGGTAGCTATGTCCTCAAAAGAAATCCTAAATCCCACTATTTCCATATCAAACGGCATCTGGAACCACGACATCTGGTCCGACCACTACACCTACTACTTTAATCTAAACTGGAACCAACCAAAAGAAAAAACTCACCCAAAGATAAAAAAAGAACAACTCACAAGGGGCCACATTAACCCAGAGGAATACTGGGCCCACTATGAAGCGCGCGAGGAGACAAATGAAGAGGGTGAATTCTGGGAACAGTGGCCAAAAACAAGCACAACTATCTTA
This sequence comes from Geotrypetes seraphini, assembly GCF_902459505.1. Taxonomy (NCBI): domain Eukaryota; kingdom Metazoa; phylum Chordata; class Amphibia; order Gymnophiona; family Dermophiidae; genus Geotrypetes; species Geotrypetes seraphini. The sequence continues at coordinate 150,109,952 of NC_047085.1, read as the reverse complement.
GACAAAATAGCTCCTAAACGAAATAGAACAAACCGCTCAAATAAATATAACAACTGGTTCGACTCCGAACTATTAAAAATGAAACAATCAACACGACGACTAAAAAGGATCTGGAACAAATCAGGTGAAATATCTGACAGGAACAATTGGAGATCAAACATAAAGGAATATAAACAACTGATAAAAGAAAAAAGGAAAACATTCTACTCATCCAAAATACAAATATCCAACACAAGTTCAAAAGGAATCAACACCCATGAACTGTTCAATCTAGTTAAAAATTTATTCGACACCACACGCCACAGTCAATCAATACACGACATAAAACTTCCATCAGCAGACGATCTAGCACAACACTTCAACTCAAAAATTGTGAACCTAAGGAACAACTGCCCAAAAAACAATACAAATGAACAGCAAATAGCCAACATACATGAAAATGAAATACCAGTGGACATGTACTGGAACTCCTTTCAGGACCTAGAATGGAAAAACTTCATAAAACTCTACAACAAATATACTAAATCAAACTGCATCCTAGATCCCTGTCCCCCCAACATAATGAAAGCAGCCCCTTTAGACTTTAAAATAACACTATGGACTCATATGTCCAACAATTTCAAAAACGGAAAATTCCTATCAAATAATGGTCACATTATAATCACCCCAATCCCAAAAAACCGTAAACTACCCCTAACATCAACAACCAACTACAGACCAGTAGCATCCATCCCATTTTTCGTAAAAATAATGGAAGGTTTGGTACAAACCCAACTGATGGACTACCTAGATCGGTTCTCACTGCTACACGAAACCCAGTCGGGCTTCAGACCTCTGTTTAGTACTGAGACGGTGATTGCTGCAATCTTAGAATACCTCCGTAACTTATTCAGCAAGGGCCACAAAGCCTTAGTGATGCAATTCGACATGAGCTCGGCCTTCGGCTTGGTGGATCACAAAAAATTACTACAATGTTTAGATTCAATCGGCATCGGAGGCGAAGTGCTGGACTGGTTCCGAGGATTCCTTACAACCCGCACCTATCAAGTTCGCTTCAATTGCAATCTCTCTAAAACATGGAGAAACCCATCAGGCATGCCACAGGGGTCCCCACTATCCCCACTACTCTTCAACGTCTATATAGCTTCACTAGGCACGTAGCTAACCCAGCAAGGCATAAAAGTATTCAGCTATGCAGACGACTTCACAATCATAATCCCGTTTACTGCATCTCCCTCCGAAATCACCCCCACAGCAACTGAAGCGCTAAACATGATGGAACAATGGACCACAGATTTCAAACTGAAGCTCAACCCAGATAAAACTAAATTCTTCACAGCCTCGCCACACGCACATAACACGACAATATCATTACACATTAACAATCTGAACTACCCCATTCAACAAACGATGAAGATTCTAGGAGTAATACTAGACCAAAGTCTAACCATGAAAAACCACATAGACTCCCTAGTCAAAAAAGGGTTTTTCACCCTCTGGAAACTTAGGTCCATTAAGGCGTACTTCCACACCTCAGCTTTCAGAATTCTAGTACAATCACTAATACTAAACCACCTGGATTATTGCAACATCACCCATCTGACAATCCCCCAGAAGCAAATGCAAAGACTACAACTGATACAAAACGCAGCAGTCAGGATGATTTTCAGGCTGAAGAAGTCCGATCACATAACCCCTTCCTACCGACTCCTACACTGGCTGCCGATGGAGGCACGCACGAAGTTCAAGCTAGGATGTCTCTGCTTCAAAGTATTAAATGGTCTAGCCCCAAAATACATTACAGACCTCTTCTCATTCCCAACCAACAGACATGAAAGAAAAACACACATGAAATTTGTCTCCCCATCGGCTAGAGGGTGCAAATATAAGAGACACCATCAACAACTGCTATCGTATCAAGCAGCCATATGGGGTAAAGACCTAGAAAAACTAATTGCGCACACAAACAAATATGAAGAATTCAGAAAACACCTAAAAATTTACCTATTCTTGAAATACCTAGGTAACGAACCGGAACATCAGCCCCCCTCGTAACACCATCACATACCTGAACTTGTAAATTGGTAACCCTAACACCTAATCACTAATTATGAACACTCCATTCAATCTACGGATTATTTCTACTTCTGTATAAATAGCTTGGCACCTCCCGGCCTTGCAGCACACAAACTGTCGTTAACATTATTAATGTTATCAGATGTACACTGCTATACTCTTAAATTCGTCATATGTACAGTTTCCCTTTATTGTATTTACAGTTTCTCTTATTGTAAACCGCCTAGAAGTCGCAAGATTGCTGGCGGTATATAAGAATAAAGTTATTATTATTATTATTATAGTTTAAAGTTTCTAACTCTTCAATGTACAATATCCCCCTTTTGTAGGTGTCCTCATTCCTTAATTGGTACAGCTGTTTTATGTATTTTACTGCTGTCTTTTCTAAGGGCTCCTTTTACTAAGGTGCGCTAGTGGTTGTAGTGCACGCTAGACGCTAATGCCTCCATAGAGCTTGCGTTAGTATTTTTCATTTAGCGTGTGGTTTGTGCACGCTAAAAACGCTAGTGCACCTTAGTAAAAGGAGCCCTAAGTTGCTCAATTTTACCTTTTATAGTGTGCCAACATGTTTTGGTTTAATTTTAGCTACCTGCAATTTCAATTTTAAGCTACTTACTGTATTACCTCTCCCCATTGTTACTTGTCTTCATGATGTGCCGACAAGATTGCTTTTAATTTTTGCCACCCGCTGTGTTATTTTAGCTACCTGCTCTTCTATTATACTTTATTTATTCTTCTCTATACGTTTTGCAATGTGTTTAATTTTATTTGCCTTTTGTAATATTGCTTACTGTTGGTTTCTCATTTGTTCATTCATACATTTCACACGTTTGGCAATCTTATGCTGTGGCTTCGACTCTGGAATAATTTAATCGATTTTAATACACTTGGGGCTCCTTTTACGAAGGTGCACTAGCGTTTTTAGCGCACGCTACACTGCTGCACGCGCTAACCCCGCGCTACATGGAAAATACTAATGCCAGCTCTATGGAGGCGTCAACGTCTAGCGCGTGCGGCATTGTAGCGCACGCTAAGTGCGCGCTAAAAACGCTAGTGCGCCTTCGTAAAAGGAGCCCTTGGTTTTTTCTTTCATTTGTATGCTTAGTTCATTCTTCCACTTATGTTTCAGTGTGCGAACCTTATTTGCCTCAACCATGCTTACATTTGGTTTTTAATTCATTCTTTTATACGTCCTATATGTTTTACAATTTTATGCTGCTGATTCTGATGTAGAATAATTTCATTGATTCTATTCCATTTTCCTATACATGTTAATTTATTTTTTATTCTTAGAAAGTATTTGCTTTTGATATGTGTGTACATGTATATGCAGATATATTTATATGCTCTTATCTTTTGTTTTTATCTTTTGCTTCTTTGTGTTACATTAGACTCTTGACAAAGGCAGAACTGCCGAAACACTGTCAGTGTCGAGTTTATGCTACTGACTAAATAAAGTTTGCTTTGGATCGTCCACTGCTGCACTTTTGACATCTTTTCCCCACGACTCTTGTATATGGACTGCTCTCCCTGTCATAGAGGCCTTTCTGGTTATTCTCTCCTTTAGGAAGAATGAAACCAGATGCGTTTTATGTGGATTAATTAAGGTAGGTTTAACTTTCGTGAAGCTGCAAGGAGTGTTGCTTCTTAGGAGGATATATAAAATTGATAGTGGGATGGGTGAAACTCTAGATAAGGGTAATTGGGGATTCAGTTGAAGACAAAAGCCATGTAATGTAAATGGGAAGAACTCTAAAAATTAGGACTCTTGTCTCACAAACTGATCTACAACAGAAAAATTCTAACTTTGTTGGGTGGGTAGGATGGATGTCAGACAACTTCTACAAAAGCCAGTAAAGCTAGGCAAGTAACAGAAAGAGCACTGACCTGTGGCCCTGTATTGTGGAATGATTCACAATACTGGAGAAGACTAACCATACAATAATAATTACTACTACTATTAATTATATTTATAGCGCTACCAGATGCACATAGCGCTGCACAGAGTCACAAAGTATAAGAAAACAGTCCCTGCTTGAAAGAGCTTACAATCTAAACAGGCAAGAAAGACAAACAAGATGACATGGATATAGTTAAGAGGAATGGTTAATCAGAGGTCTGGGTTGGAGGGCAGAGGAATAGGGCTAAGGATCGAAAGCTATATCTAAAAGGTGGGTTTTCAGTCTGCTTTAAAACAAGGGAAGGGCTTGATGGACAAACTCGGGTAATTTATTCCAGGCATAGGGGGCAGCTAGATGCAAGGAGCAGTCTGTAATTGGCAGTGGAGGAGAAGGGTAATGCTAAGAGTGACTTATCTGAGGAACGGAGTTCTCTGGGAGATGTATAAGGAGAGAGAAGCGAGGAGAGATATTGAGGGGCAGCAGAATGAACACTTGTAGGTCAGCAATAAGATCTTGAACTGTATGCGATGGCAGATAGGAAGCCAGTGAAGTGACTTAAGGAGAGGGGTGACATGAGCGTAGCGAGGTTGGTAGAAGATGTGTCGTGCAGAAGAATTTTACACAGATTATAAAGGGGAGAGGCAACACTGAGGGATATCAGTTATGAGTAGATTGCAGTAATTTAAGCGTGAGGTTACAAGAGCTTGAACAAGAGTCCAGGTAGTGTGCTCAGAGAGTAAGGGGAGAATTTTGGTGATATTGAAGAGATAGAAGCGACAGGTCTTAGCAGCTTATTGGATATGCTTAGAAATTGAGAGGTTGGAATCGAAGACCAATAGGCACTTATATCTTCCATGATCTCAACGGGGACCTGTTTCACTGTCTGCTTCACCAGGGGACCCAAGGGGGAAAAAAATCACTTAATATAGTGCCACAAAATCATAAACTTAAAGCAGTTATGTTAAGCAGTTATGCTAATGTTATTATTTCTTTATTTATTTATTGGGAGGGGGGGAGGTTGGACCTATGATTAAACTGACCATGATCAAGAAGTGTAAGCACATTAGACACCTCAATTGAGGGGTGCCTGAGGTCCTCTTTTCCCCTATATTATAACTGTGCTGGCACTTTTAATTCATCTTAAATCATTATTATTATATGATTAGTCTCCTCCAATATTGTGAATCAGTGAATGTTTGATTAGTTGGAGAAAGCTTCCTGGTTTTGAAGATTGAAGTTTACCTCTATTATAATGACCATATCAGTGAAAATGTTCTTCAATCCTTAGAACAATGCTTCTCAGCCCTCTCCTGGAGGCATCCTTATCCAGTCAGGTTATCAAACTCACCATGAATACGCATGCAGGGCAGGATTAACCAATAGGCCAAGTAGGCACGTGCCTAGGGCCCGAAATGGTCAGGAGGGCCCAATGAAGGATATCATCAACATTGTTTTTTCCAAACGGCGATGGGCCCCTCCAGCATCAATTGGCAACGCGGGCCCCAACTCGATCAGCAATGCGCCCCCTCCCCCCCATCGACGGAAAGTAAGACAAGCAAGCAACGCGGGTAAGAAAGGCAACGGGAACTGTAATTGTGCAAGCGGTCCTGCTTACCCAAAGCTTCCCTCTGATGCAGCTTCCTGTTTCTGCCAGGGCGCATGATAGGGTGGGGCAAGGCAGGGGGCCCAGTGTACTTGGGTGCCTAGGGGTCCTCGACGAATTAATCCTGCCCTGTACGCATGAGTTAAATTTGAATATAGCCAAGATCAGTATTGTGCAAACTTATCTCATGCTTGTTCATTGAAGTCATCCTGAAAACCTGACTGAGTTGAGGTTTGACAACATTTACATCTGTTAACTTTTTACCCAAAATTCATGTGGGGAAAATAATCCTCATAAGTGCTGGGGTATAATAAGACTCAATCACATACAAATAAGAGAGCCTTCTGCTATTTTACCCCCCTTTTATGAGGCCGCGTTAGTGTTTTTTATTGCTGGCTAGTGTTTTTTATTGCTGGCTGCTGCGGTAAAAGCTCTGATGCTCTTAGAATTCCTATGAGCGTCAGAACTTTTTCCGCCGTAGCTGGCAATAAAGATCGCTAATGCGGATCATAAATGGTGGGGGTGGGGTTAGTTAGTGAAGAATGGCATACAGTATCTCTTTCAAATATTATAATGTATGCTCGAAGAGTGGGGCCTAGGACCTGTTTTAAAACAATCAAATTCTTTTGGAGGGATTAAAAACTTTTGGGGGGATGGAGGAAGCCACTCTTTGAGATAAAATTCATATAAATGATGCTCACTCTGTTTACAAATTCACAAAATTTCAAACACAGAGCAGTGTGTTTTGATTGAACTTTAAAGAGCATTCACTTAGGTTTGGTATGTGCCCATGCTGGTCTCTTTTATATTCTGAGCACATATTATAATATTTGAAAGAAGTGTTTTCTGTCATTGTTCACTAACCCCCCTCCTTTACAAAGCCGCGCTAACGTTCTGGAGGGGGTAAAATAGCTGCAGGTAGAACTTTATTCTTTTAAGCAGAAATCATAGCACTTCAGTCTTAGGGCTCCTTTTACTAAGCTTCGGTAGCGTTTTTAGCGCGCGCTGCAGATTAGCGTGCGCTGCCCCGCGCTAGGCAGAAAAACTAATGCCAGCTCAATGGAGGTGTTATCATCTAGCAAGTGCGGCATTGCAGTGTGCGCTAAAACCGCTAGCGCAGCTTAGGGCTTTAATGCGTGAAATAGCACGCACAACATTGCCGCGCGCGCTAGTCCTTAACGCCAGCATTGAGCTAGTGTGAGTTCTAGAAGTGTAACGTGCAGTGTAGTGCACGGTAATTTCCTGCGTGCGCTAAAAACGCTAGCGCACCTTAGTAAAAGGAGCCCTTACTTTTTCACAAAAACGCATGGTTTAGCTCACATTTCTTTCTTCTCATCGTTTGTGTCCACTCTCTAATAGTGAAAGCTTTTTAGTTGTCTCCATGCCTTATTAGGAATGTGTTTTGCACTTTCACTTGACATTTTTAGGTGTCAGGTAGAGCGTTTTATAAATGCCGTAACTATTGTTACTGTGGTTGCTAGTCAAAGCAGGCTCACTATTTACTGCTGTGAAGTCTATTCAGCAAAATATTATTACTTCTGACACTGAATGACTCAGTGGTTCTGCTGCAGTAAAACTTGCAATCTATAAATTTGCAGCTAACATTTATCTGTGTGCTATTTTGGGCTAGGCTTGATACCAAGCTTTTTCTTTTCTTTTTTCTCTTTTTCTTCTTTTTTTTTTTTTTTTTACAATACTCCCTAAGCAGTATGAACTTGGAAGTTATTTCTTTCTCAAATTCTAGCATATGAAAGATGTCTCACAGCTCTGTCTAAAGTTATGTAGATTTGGAGGAATGACTGAAGGCACTGTAACCCGATAATAGCTTTGCAGACTGCTATATTTAATTATGCCGATGTACCGCAGAAACCACTAGTCAAATTCCAAAGAAGTGATTGAGAGGTTAGACTGTAGGTCCTGTCAAAATCTTAATTGCACTGGAAAAGTTATATGGTTTGCCAGCAAAGAGAGACCAAAGTCACTGAACATGAAAAACAACTTATGTTAATTATACCAAAACACTTTTGAAGAAATAGACTGTTCATCAAAGATGAACTATTAATAAAAAATAATTGACAGTGCTAATAGATTTCTATCTACCTGGAAATACTGGTTCAAAGGGGAATATTGTATTTGGAAGTGTTCTTGTATAGAGGCCAAGATTTAAAAAAATAACTGAGCGCCAATATTTAGTAATCTAATATAGGTTTAGGATCTCAAACTGACCTCTTTGAAAAAGTAAGTAGAGAAATTCATAAACCCTCCCTTTTACAAAAGTGTAGCGTGGTTTTTAGTGCCGGCCACAGCGATAACAGCTCCTACACTCATAGAAATTCTATGAGCGTCAGAGCTGTTACTGCCACAGCTACTTTCACTAGGGACCAAATAATTGAAAGGCATTATGGGGCCAATATTCAGCCAGCAGCACTCAGAGCCGAATTCTCTAACCGGTGCTGTTGTCGGCGGCCATCTTAAAAGTATGTCAATCACATGATGATGCCAGTTACAGAATTGTTCCTCTGGCAAAAGCAGGTACCAGAAATGTAGGCCAGGATTTTCCAGACCTACATTTCTGCCGCCTTCCTTTGATGTGACTCATGCCTCCATAGGTGCTATAGGTTGCCTAATGCCACTTCCAGTGTTAGTCATGCCTACAGTGGTGTTAGTCGGCCTAAAGCGCGACTCTGGTGCCGATTTTTAAAGAATGAATCAGAATGAGTCTAAAACAAGTTGCCTGGCATTATTAAGATAAGTGCTTTTTACACTTTTGATATTATTTATATATTATCAATGCTAGTTTGCACAGCATGATTTTTGCACAGTAATTAAGGGTGGTGAAGGATGGCCAGTGATTGAAATTGATGTCCACATTAGCTGGCATGTGAAAATGGACACATGATCTGAGGCTTTCCTCCTTCTACAAGAGATAATTGACATATTTTTCCAGTCTTACATCTACAGTTTTATGATTTTGTTTTGATTTTTGTAACCTTTGGTTGTTAATTTTTTGATTCTTGTTTTTGGATTGTTGTTGACGTGGCCAATTTTTTAAGCACCATAGACGCCTTGAAATTCAGTTAAAACATCATTAAAAGCATGAGTTACCATACTGGGTCAGACTGAAGGTTCATCAAACCCAATATCCTGTTTCCAATAGTGGCCAACCCAGGTCCCAAGGACCTAGCTAGATCCAAAGTAGTAAACAAATTTTATGCTGCTTATCCTAGGAATATGCAGTTGATTTCCCCAGGCCATCTCAATAATGACTTTTGGAGTTTATTTTTACTGAGCTTGGACAACGTTTAAAAAATCTGGGTCTCATTGTTCCTCTGACCACTGCCTGATAATTCAATGCCAGGCCATGCCTATGCAGTTCACATTAAAAACATGCATAAAAATTTGACAATACAGCCCTAGTAGTTATAAAGGCAAATAATATATAACTTTAGAATAACATCAGAGTGCATAAGACTAACTTTTATGTGGCCCTATTCATGCTGGATATTGGCATTTAACTGACCAAGTGCTAACTTTACCTCCAACACATTCCCCAAATAGCCAATTTTCAGCATTAACCTGTCATTTTCAGTGGCACTAACCAGTTAAGTGTATCTGAAAATGACTGGTTAACCCCAAACTGGTGATTTAACTGGCCAGGAGCCACTTCTTGCCAGTTAAATCATTTTAACTATCAACCCTACTATGTTTACTGGTGGTTGGCAAATGTGCAAACCCGCTAGCCTGGTAATTTTAATGACAATATCCAAATTAAGAAGCAGAAAAAAGTGAGGATGAAAGATTAATACTTTTTTAGGAACACACAGTCTTTATTGTAGAATCACTTGAAATGGATTACAGTTCAGTTTGACACGGCCAGTATTTCAACCCATAAACAATGTGTCTTCATCTGGAGTCGTTATGAATCCTCTTAAAGGTGTGAGATTGATAAACAGTAGGCAGTAATCCACAAACTGAGCGATTCTTCAGAGCAATAGGATGCAAAAGCTGTAATCCATTTCATGTGATTCTACAATAAAGATTGTGTGTTCCTAAGGAAGGACTATCCTTTCATCCTCACGTTTTTGGCTTGTGCATTTAGGGGCTGATTCTATAAATGGGTGTCCCGATTGTACATAAGAATTGCCGCTGCTGGGTCAGACCATTGATCCATCATGCCCAGCAGTCCGCTCACGCGGCGGCCCTCTGGTCAAAGACCAGCACCCTATCTGAGACTAGTCCTACCAGCCAGGGCAGGATTAATTCGTCGAGGGCCCCTAGGCACCCATGTACACTGGGCCCCCTTGCCCGCCCCACTCCATCATGCACCCAGGCGGAAACAGGAAGCTGCGTCAGAGGGAAGCTTTGGGCAAGCAGCACCGCTTGCACAATTACAGTTCCCGTTGCCTTTCTTACCCGCGTTGCTTCCTTGTCATACTTTACGTCGATGGGGGGCCCACATTGCCGATCGGGGGGGGGGAGCTGCGTTGCCAATCGATGCTGGAGGGGCCCATCGCTGTTTGGAAGAAACAATGTTGATGCCCTCCTTCATTGGGCCCCCCCTGACCATTTCGGGCCCTAGGCACGTGCCTACTCGGCCTATTGGTTAATCCTGCCCTGCTACCAGCGTACCTCCTTGTTCATTATGAACTTGTCTAACTTTGTCTTGAATCCCTGTAGGCAATGATAGGCGTCCTACCGCTATCTGGCAGCCAATCAGGGTGCACGTTTATTAAAAAAACACAAGGCAGACTGCCTACACTGTAGGCATTTGTCGTAGGTGCAGGGAAATGCCTAGGGACACTTAAGCTCGCCCAAGGCTGGGCATTGGCATGGTTTTGCCTGGCCTACATTTCAAAAACTAAAACTAGACATGTCCGGCCGAACTGATCGTGGCAAAGAAATCCACAATCACCTGAACTGGCAGAGTCCTGTCAGCTCAGCTGATCAGGGAGAAAATACTCCTGCCGTAATCAGCTGAGCAGCTATGGCACGGGACCTCCCCCAACATTGGCAGGATGGATGCCCATTCCCTATAGCTGGAATCCCCAATCCCCCCTCCACAAAATCCCCCAGGAGAAGGGATGCCCACTACCTCCTGCCAAACACCCCCCCTGCGAAGTCCTCCAGCAGGAGGGATGCCCACTCTCTCCTGCCAAAACCCCCACAGAGCTTCCAACACTTCCCCAAGCCTCTAGACCACAGAACCTGCACCCCAAAGCCTTCCCAACACACACACACACCTGAGAAAAGTCTGGCCGGAGTGATGCTTACTCCCTCTGACTGATAGGCCCGCTTCTTCAAAATGGTGGGCCTTCCTCTTCCCAGTGCATTCTGGGATGCACTGGGGAGGGGACTAAGGCTCTGATTTGCTCAGCTGGCAGCGTCTAGTTTTAAGGCATGATTCTGTAACTGGCACCTCTGATATGGGTGCTGGTTAGAGAATCAGAGGCATTAGATGGGGTTAGGAGAGGTTAGGCATCTGTCCATTAGGGCAGACACAATTCTATATAGGATGCCAGTGTGTGATTCTCAGCCGCTTCTTAGGCAGCTGCTTAGACCGACATCTATGCAGAATCTGACCCTTACTACACCGGGTAGGACTTTCCTGTTTCTTTTTAATATCCAAATTAGAGCCAACAAAAATTTATTTTGGTAGTATCTAGATAGTGAAGGGATGGAGTTAGAACAAAATGAGAGCAAAATAGCTAGCTATACATTTAAGATTAGATTCTATAAATGGTGCCAAAAAAATCAGCACCAGAAAAATATAGCACTAAGTACTGTTCTGTAAATAGCACTTAAAGTTAGGTTTGAGTAACACTTAGTGCCAGGAACTATGCCTAACTTTCGACATGGCTATTTAACACCAACTGAAATGTGATGTAAATCGTCATGTCAAAATTAGACGCAGATCCCACTTATTCTATAACCATGCTTACAAATTGCAGCAACACTCTCTACTCTATGATTCACAATCGGGATTTAGATCCTACTTTAGCACTGAAACTGTGATAGCGTCACTACTGGACTACTTAACAAGCCTATTACAGTAGAGGCAGAAGTGCACTGGTGCTCCAATTCGATCTTAGTAGCGCCTTTACTCTTGTGGACCATTCTACTTTATTAATTTGTTTGGATGCCCTGGGCCTTCAAGGAAATGTTTACTCTTGGTTTAAAGGTTTTCTGGAGTCTAGATTGTACCAAGTTAGGTTTAAAACTCACCTTTCTTCTATCTGGAAAAACCCATGGGGCATTCCCAGGGATCTCAACTTTCACCCACATTATTTAATGTTTATCTTTCATCACTGGGCTCGTGTTTGAGTAGTCTGGATGTAGGACTGTTTAGTTATGTTGTTGACATCACTATTGTCATACCTTTTACCTCAGTTTTATCTCAGATTACCATTAAAGTTGAAATTGTAATGAAACAGATGGATTCTTGGATGCAAAAATTTAAACTCAAACTTAACTCTGGCAAAACAAAGTTTTTTGTGGCGACCTCTAGTAAAATTCCCTTTGAACCTTCCATTAGTATAAATTCAATTCTGTATATAATCCATCCAACGATTAAAATGAAAGCTCAGATAGATGCTGTAGTACGCAAATGTCATTTCATGTTATGGAAATTACGAACAATTAGATTCTAGTTCGAATTTACTGCTTTTAGACTATTGGTTCAATCATTATTACTGAGTCTTCTCGATTACTGTAATATCATCTAACTAACAGTCACTAAGAAAGAATTGGCAAGACTTATAATAATACAGAATACAGCGGTCAGAATGATTTATGGCCTGAAGAAGTATGACCATGTCACACCCTTTTATTGTGAATTGCATTGGTTGCCTATGGAAGCTCAGGTGTTGTTTAAGTTGGGCTGTTTCTGTTATAAGGCTGTCTATGGTATAGCTCTTTTTTACCTAGTCAACAGATTCTCTTTGGCTTCATACAGACACAGTAGAAGAACTCATCCTTTGTTTAATTTTCCATCAGTCCAGGGCTGTAGGAGTAAGAAACTCCTTAATCATACTTTGGCATCTCAGGCAGCTCTTCATGACAATGAATTTCGAACATTATTGCTCACAGCCCATTCTTACAGACATTTTAGAAAACAATTGAAGACCTATCTTTTTTTCTAAACATTTGACTGACTAACTAACCATCTTATTTTATGTATTATGCTCACTTTTATAATCTTTTGTAAACCGCGTTGAACTTCTGGTTACGTGGTTAATAAGCATTATTATGTTATGTTATGTCACCATCTGATCTGACCCTGACCCTCCCATGGTCATGTCCCCTTTCTGGATCCAAGCATAAAATTTACATGCAGATCCTGTGCCTACAAATACTTGTGTACGTTTTAATTGATAATTAGCACTGTAATTGCTTATTAAGATCCCAGTTATTGATGCTAATTTGTTGGATGCAAATGGGGCACACGCCCAGATTTGCATGTGAATTTTTTAGCACCTTTTATAGCATTACGATGATAGCAGAAATATTCAGTTTATGCATAGCTAAGGAGTTTATTTTAGATGTGCTAAAACGTCCAAAAATAAACTGCATAGATCAGTGTCCCCCAAAATTTGTCGAGCCAAGGCACACTAAACCTAGTGGTCACGGCTTGAGGCACCTGGAAGTGCACGGACATCAACATGATGATGTCATATGCATCATCACATCAACGTCCACGTGTGCATGAAGGCCCTCTAGATGGGCCATGAGCCACTAGTGGGGGGTGCCGGCAGGGAAGACATGCAGAGAGGAGAGGCACTGGCTGATTGCCTACAGGATATGCCTCTTGCTGTAAGAGACAAGTCCTGTAGGCAGTCATCTGGTGCTTCTCTTCCTCCCCAGTGTCTTGCGGCACAGCTGAAATCTCAGGAGGCACACTACCGATCGATTGACAGAGGGTTAAGAGGTGAGCCAGGTAAATGTTGAAAAGCAGGGGGGACAGTATGGAACCTTGTGGAATGCCAAAAATGGGACTTAAAGGATTCAGAGATTGAGTTATTAAAAAGAACGGTGGATACCATATCAGAAAAGTAGGATCTGAACCATTCAAGAACTTGATCGGATATACCAATGGATGCAAGACGTTGAAGAAGGAGATGGTGATCTATAGTATCAAATGTAGCAGCTGGATCTAAGGAAATAAGAAGGACAGACTTGTGCTGATCAAGGTAATAATGGATAGTTGTGGTAAGTCCTAAAAGAGAGTGTTCTGTGGAGTGATTTTGTTGGAAACCTGCTTGATTAGGGTGTAGGGTCCGTGTTTTGTCGATGAAATCTGAAAACTGATGGATCACCATGGCATATAAGGTAGGCCTGGGGGAGTGGATTTATGGGTGGATGGGTAACTAGAGAGGCACTTGGGCAGACCAGGAGGAAGGTTATTTCTGTTTGGGCTGCATGTTTAAGGCCAGCTGTTCAGACAGAAGAGTGTGGCAGTAGCAACATCAAGGGAGAGTGAAGAAATTGCAGGCAGCATTTTATTATACAAGTGGAGTCTGTATTAGCCAAATGTTCTGTTATTTAACAATCTCTTGACCCCATTTAAATTGGATAATTCAGACTCCACTGTATATTTATTTGGGGAATGATTAAAACAACATGGGTATTGAACAGATGGATAATGAGTTAAGAATTAAATACAGTCTCAAAAAGTTGAGCTTTTAGCTTGGATCTGACATACCAACGGCACAGCAAGATGGAAGGAACTGAAGGCTAGATTCTCAAAAATTTGCGTTAAAAACTGATGGGCCGCTGTTGCAGTCATTATTGTAACAATTTCAAAAATGAGAGTCATTCTTCACAAAATGTGCATGCAAATGAGGTTGGTGGAGAGTATCGAAGGTTCACTAAATTTGCATGTGCCCCTTTCTGGTGGTAGTGATTGACATATGCTCAGAATAAACACACACACACACAAAAAAAATCAAAGATGGGTAGGAGGGATGCCCACTCCTTCCTACATTCCAAAGTCAAGTAAACCCCCCACCTGACACCAGCCCACCCCGGCAGCGGAAGAGATAACCACTCACTCCAGCTGCCAAGCAACATACCCCACGACACCCCTTTGGCAGCGGGAGAAATGCCCACTCCTGTCGCCAAGCAATACTCCCCCAGCTACGGGAGAGATGCCCACTACCTCCTGCTGCCAAGCAACCACCCCACAACACCCCCACCCCTGACAGTGGGAGAAATGTCCACTCCCGCCACCAAGCAATGCCCCTGACCCCTCCCCAGCTGTATTTCAAGGCCGCCGATTCTCAAAAAGATATAAAATCTCTGCCAATTTGGCTTTCAAGCCAAACGTGGCATTTAGATTTTGTCTGTCTTGATATTATTGTTGAGGGTTTGAATTGAGTAATTTGGGCCTGATTCTATAAACGACTCCTAACGGTGCTTAATTTGTAGGTGTTGCTCTGCATGGTTCTCAAACAGCTGCTAGGCATCCTTTACAGAATTGCATATAGCTTAGGTTTCACAAGGCTTCCTAGAGGTAGGTGCCGGTATATTTCCCAGCACCTACTGCAGATGCCTAGCAATGCTTGTTAACCACACCTATTCTTCATCCTCTAACCATGCCCACTTTTCAGGTAGGTGTCAGTAAGAGTCGGAGGGTGGCCTGGCTTAGTCATTGCTAGGTGCTATACAAATATTCGCACGCAATCTATATTGATGATTAAAATTATTTTTAATCATTTTTTAATAGCGTGGTTAATTACCACTCCATTTAACCCATTAAAAATTAATAAAGCTGCACATAAATTTAAGTTAGGCATTGCTAGGCATCCATGATTAGGGTGCCTAGTGGCGCCTAACCTAGGCTCCATTTATAGAATTGGGCCCTTTGTATGTAATGGTAGATGACATTTCTGCAATATTTGATATAATTAATCATAGCATTTTGTTGAGAAGACTAGCTGCTTTAGGTATGGGGATCATATGTATGGAAACTGCCTTGGGTTTAGGTAGTGAATACATGTTAAAAATAGATAATAATAAACAAACATGTTCAAACCAGACCATTTAACTCTGTTTATAAGTTGCCAGTCAAAATATCCATAATTGCATTTCTCAGTATTTCATCTTTCTTGAATATTCAGAATCAGCTGTTTTCTAGGACAATATATTTTTTGTCCATATGGCTGTCATGTTCGTCATTGGTCTATTTTTATAAAGAGAGTTAAATGGTCTAGTACGGACATGTTATTATGACTTACTGATAATATCCAGGCTTTAGGAATTACTGACCATAGATAAGGAGATTAGGTATGGGGTTAGCATTTTACAATGGTTTAAATTGTTTTCATGACTCATATGCAACAATTAGATGGAAGCTGATCATTCTTCACGCTACACTTTAACTAGGATTCTACAGTACTGTACTTCTTTTTAACCAGTTTGCCAATTATTGGCAGGCTTAGGTGTGATCACCTTTATGCTGATGATATACATTTTTTTTAAATTTCTATTGGTAATTCAGCTGAAAAGTCTATAGAGAGGGTGGTGCAGTTAAAGCTACAGCCTCAGCACCCATGCTGCTCCTTGTGATCTTGGACAAGTTACTTAATCTTGCATTGGCCCAGGTACATTAGATAGATGGTGAGCCTGCTAGGACAGACAGGGAAAAATGCTTGAGTACCTGAATAAATTCATGTAAACCGTTCTCAGCTCCCCTGGGAGAAAAGTATAGAAAATTGAATAAATAAATGAAGCTTGAGCAGCTTTATTTAAGGTAATACAGACATAAGAATAGCTTTACTGGGTCAGACCAATAGTCCATCTAGCCCAGTAGCCCATCTTCACGGTGGCCAGTCCAGGTCACTAGTACCTGACAAAACCCAAATAGCAACATTCTATGCTTCCGATCCAGGGCAAGCAGTGACTTTCCCTAGGTCTGTCTCAGTAACAGACTCTGTACTTTTCCTTCAGGAAATTGTCCAAACCTTACTTAAAAACAGCTATGTTAACCACCTTTACCACAACCTCTGGCAACATGTTCCAGAGTTTAAATATTCTCCAAGTGAAAATATATTTCCTCCTATTTAGTATTTATAGACCACTTATATGAGGCCAACCTGTTACTTCCAAACTTCATGTTAATCAATGGTGGAACTCAATTTGCTTGTTGGTAAAATTTGAATGTCATTTTGCTGAACGTAGCAATTTCCTGGCCTCATATACAAAAACCTGGTCCCCACTACTTGATTATTGCAAGTCAGATCTTTGACTTCTTTATTATTATATTTTTCTATCACACATCACTTATTTGGTGGAATTACTTGTCATATTATTGGGACTGTAACATATATTAGTTTCCTTTCTGTTTGATTGCTTTACACTAATTTTCCTGATTCACATGTACAATAATTTTCATACTCTATGTCTCATCTCTTTTATTGTCCCTTACTTTTATATCTTTGTACATGCATTTACTGGTGCAAGACTGTTATCGCATTGTTGACGCACTTCACATTTGTTAATGTTTATTGCTATTATGTGTTCCTCTTTAGGAATACCCACATTGTTGGAATGGTATTTTATACTTTATAAAATCAATAAAACTCTTTGAACTATAAAATACAGGGGGCTATTCTTTTTTTGCAATGCTGAAGCTGGCATTACACAATAGGGACCAACCCGCTTTGGCATGCTGAAACTGAGGCATTTAAGTCTTCAATTCATCAACTTATATCTAGCATCTAACCACTTACAAGACTCAATTGAGACACACGTGGGAAATCTCAGAACGCCACCTGTCTGATACAGCACAGAGTGGCAGCACTCTTCACTGGCTCACCCAATCGTGTATTTGAATCTATATCATGATCTTTTTTTTTCTCTTTTATACTTTTTGTGTTTTTTATATTTATATTTCTTTACTATTCATTTTATTTGATTTGTGCTGGCAATTCAATAAATTAATTAAATAGAATAAAATTTATCTTCTAATTCATTAGCAATTCATTTTATAATTCATTTCCCCTATAAATGTTTAAGCAACTTAGCTTGTTCAATGTCACTGTTACATTGTACCCCACCAATGCATTTCGCTTCTTCCTCAGGACGTGGAAAGTGACATAACAACTACATTGCTTTCACTCTTTCGATATTGAAACACCAACTGGCTGGGTGTTTCAATATCGAAAGAGTGAAAGCAAAGTAGTTGCTATGTCACTTTCCACGTCCTAAAGAAGAGGTACAGTGTAACAGCAACATTGAACAAGCTAAGTTGCTTAAACCTTTATAGGTGAAATGAACTGCTAATGAATTAGAAGAGAAATTTTATTCAATTTAATTAATTTATTGAATTGCCAGCACAAATCAAATAAAATGAATAGTAAAGAAATATAAATATAAAAAACACAAAAGTATAAAAGAGAAAAAACAGATCATAACATAGACTCAAATACACGATTGGGTGAGTCAGTGAAGAGTGCTGCCATTCTGTGCTGTATCAAACAGGTGGTGCTGAGATTCTCCACGTGTGTCTCAATTGAGTCTTATAAGTGGTTGGGTGCAAGATATAAGTTGATGAATTGAAGACTTAAGTGATTTATAGTATACTTTCTAGTGCCTATTTCAAGTGTGAAACTGAGGCATGACAGATTATATTAGGTCAACAGCAGTCATAAGCTGGTGTACCTTGCAATGCATGCATCTGATACTATTCAATAAGGTGTATATGTTACTAGGCAGAATGCCCATGATATACCCACTGGTAAAGCCCATATGCTGTTAGACACCAGGCGACTAGTGTGCCAGTTTTATAAAATAGCACGTAGCTCATATGTAGCCCATTTGTGATGTCATTGACGTGCCTATTCTATACATTTGGGCTCTGATTCTATAAAAAACGCCTACAGTTTGGTGCCTAGATTGGCGAGCCTAGCCAATCTAGGCACCAAACAATATTTTTAATTGGCTTACGTAACACTGATAATTGAAAGCACCATTTAAAACCAATTTTAAAAATTAATTTGATGGTAGGCACCTACCACTTTGATGTAGGTGTTTACACTGAGGCATCAACTGGTGCCTACCAACAAGTAGACATGGCTAGGGGCAGATTCAGGGCCAATTTGGGGTAGAGTTTTGGCACAGATTGTTAGGCACACTCAGACTCGCTCATTTAGGCCAAGAAAGCCTGGCCTAAATGGCAATGTGCCTAAGGATTTAACGCCTACTAGTGTCCAAGAATGCTTAGGTGTTGATAGGCATGATTCTATAAATAGTGCATGGTGGTTGATTGACAACTGTGCTAAACTGTGCCTAGGAATTAGACACCATTTATAGAAACAGGGCCTTGGCGCAAAATTGGCGCCTAGCTTTGAGAACTGTTTAAAGACTTGCCATTAATATTCCTGACTACAGCAAAGTGAATAAAACAAACAAACCCAACTCTGGATTCACTAACCTGTGGTACTGAAACAATTCTTCATGAGTAAGCAAGCAAGGGTCAAAATTAGGTATATGATGGTTGAAAATAACTGTAAGGCTCCTAACATATTTTCCAGTCAAATTCTGCCCCAGGCTATGTGCTCCATCATGACTTGCTTAGACTTACAAAGTTGTCTGTCCTTATACTACTACTACTGTTAATTATTTCAATAGTGCTACCAGACACGCAGTGCTGCACAGTCACAAAGAGTAAGAAAACAGTCACTGCTCGAAAGAGCTTACAATCTAAGCAGGCAAGACAGACAAACAGGATGTCATGGATACAGTTAAGGGGAACGGTTAATCAGTGGGCTGGGTTGGAGGGCAGAGGAGTAGGGTTAAGGATTGAAAGCTATATCAAAAAGGTGGGTTTCCAGTCTGCTTTTAAACAAGGGAAGGGGTTTGATGGGTAATTTATTCCAGGAATAGGGGGCAGCTAGATGGAAGGTACAAAGTCTGGAATTGGCAGTGGAGGAGAAGGGTACAGCTAAGAGCAGCTTATCTGAAGAACAGAGTTCTCTGGGAGGTGTATAAGGAGAGAGAAGTGAGGAGAGATTGAGGGGCAGCAGAATGAACACACTTGTAGGTCAGCAATAAGATGTTGAATTGTATGTGATGGCAGATAGGGAGCCAGTGAAGTAATTTAAGGAGAGGGGTGACATGAGCATAGCGAGGTTGGTAGAAGATGAGTCGTACAGCAGAGTTTTTCACAGATTGCAATGGGGAAAGGCGACATTGAGGGATACCAGTTAAGAGTTGCTCTGTTCTACATCATGTTTATCTCTAAATAGTCTAGTTCACTGTCTTGTCCTGAATAACACATTTGTATTGCTATTTTCTCTTTCATCTTATATTTGCTTCAGAGCATTTTAGGAAACAAACTCATTATTCTATAATGAATGCTACACAGGCTAGTTGAAAAATAAACAGATCTAAAAGAATGAAATATTTTTAATTGCTGTATTTAGTTCAAATATTTATATCATATAAATCCTAATGTCATAAAAGGAAAATGACATAAATACAGGAAAACTAATTAAACATTGAAATATAAAATTATAGTAACAAAATCTTAATTCACAGATTCAAAAGCTTGTTGGAACCAAAATGTGTTAAACCTTTTTTCCCCCAAAACTAGAGGAGATTTGGTCCACTTGGATCGTATGAGCAAACTAAAATCAGAGTCAACCCTGCAACATCTAGCACGGACACAAATGATGCCGGGACACTAATGACTTTGCCCTTAGTTCATCCTTTGGCAGCAGCATGCCATCCTCTCTTGCCTTCTGTTGCTGGCAGTTTTAAATTACTTGCAGCCTGACAGCTTCAGTAAAGTAGACATGTGATTTGTGGAGTCTAATGCCAATCAGTACAGTGCTGCAATTAAAACATATAAACCTTGTACTCTTCCCAGTACTCTTCATTAATCTACTCAATCGAGATCACTATCTAACATAAATACGAAGCTGAACACAAACTGTACCTACATCTCAGGATGGACCTGCCAGATTAATCTCCTATGGAGGTAGTGTGGCACAGTGGTTAGAGCCACAGCCTCCACATCCTGAGGTTGTGGGTTCAAACCCTGTACTGCTCCCTATAACCCTGGGCAAGTCACTTAGGCCCAAATTCTGTAACCAGCGCCTATTTCGGAGGCGCCCAACTAGATCGGCGCCTATCTAAATTGAAGAACAAGCTCAATTAAGCTTTTTAATCAGCACAGATTGAAACATAGGCGCCTATCAAGAAAGCGAGATTCTGTAACAAGGCGCCTCTATAAATTTAGGCGGCTTTCAAAAAAATAGGTGCTATGCCTGTTAGGCGTGGGCGTGGCTACGTGTTAGGCACCTTCTTACAGAATTGCTGCACTTAAGCATGCTTAAGCACTCGCAAGGGCGCCTAATTTTTAGTTGTGCCTAGAGCTGGCCTATTTATTGGGTGCCTCCAAAATAGGTGCCCAAATAGGTGCCGCTCAGCGTGATTCACTAAACAGCACCTAATTGTACTTGAATCGCGCTGAACAATGCCTAATTAGGCGCCTAACTTTTGGGCGCTACTTATAGAATTTGCCCTTTAATCCTCCACTGCCCCAGGTACATTGTGAGCCCATAGGGATAGACATGGTAAATGCTTGAAGTACCTGTATGCAAACTACTTTGAATGTAGTTGTATACAAAGGCAGTATACAAGTCCTAATCCCTAGTTTATAAAATCTGAATAGCAATAGTGGACAGCTCCTCAATACCACCACCACACCATAGCAGTTGTTGTAAGTGCCTGTACAGTATTTGTTTATAAAATATTTGCACAAGCTCCTATATTAGGAGAGCACAGGAGGAGCCACCATAGTCAAAGCTTGGGTCTTGGCATTAATGGGAAGACATTATAAATGTGGCTACTGTTATAATGGGTTATTTATCTGCTAACACCCAGGTTATTAGTAACTGGGGAGGGGGAGACTACTGTGGACTATTGTTAAGAAGTGTAGTTTTACCTCAACTCAGGCTATTTTATGAGGGACCACTGAAAAGTTTTAGCCTAACCAACAAAGTTGAGGCAATCTCTATCAGCTATACACTTAGTCCAGTGATTTTAAGTGTATAGTCCTTGATGGAGACTGCCCCAACTTTGTTGGTTCGGCTGAGAACTTTTCAGCAGCCCCCTCATAGCAGAAGACCCTTTTTTTTTTTTTTTTGCAAAGAGACCTAGGGGCTCATTTTCAAAGCACTTAGACACACAAAGTGCCATAGTAACCTAAGGAACTTTGTGTGTCTAAGTGCTTTGAAATATGCCTCTTTATTACTAATAACCTGGATTAACAGTGAAATAACCCATTTTAACAGTAATCCATATTGATAACTTTCTTTTAATATTTTTAAGGGATAAAAATGCACAAATACTCTTATAGTTGTTTCCCAAGGAATTGTGCATTGTTTTAGATTAATTAAGCATTGATATAGATATTATTACCATAAGTTCTTTTTTATATGGTCCCTATAGATGCTCTATAAGAGCCTTCTGGACTGCCTTTAGATATGACAACACAAATGTATTCATCTAAAGATATACTGTAGGCACATATTTAACTTGAGGACCCAACCTATATCTTCAAGGTGACATAAAGGTGGCTAGGGTATAGACAAACTTCTATGATTCCCATTACAGCCTATAGGGAGCTCATTGATATCCATTAATATATTTTCCAAAACATAGAATTAATGTCATACTTTCTTTTAGCAAATTTTTACAACTTTTCAGTACATTTTTAAAAACCCTTGTCTGCAATACCATTGGCTCATTTGGTGCTTTCATTCTGAAAGATACCATCATATGATCAATTCTCCATTGTATGTCAAGGAAAATGTACAAAGCATCTTGCTCATTATGGAAACATAGAAACATGATGGCAGATAAAAGCCGAATGGCCCATCCACAGCATCTGCTTTCTCCTCCTTTCCCTAAGAGATCCAACATGCCTGTCCCATGCTATCTTGAATTCAGATACTATCTTCATCTCCATCACCTCCATCGGGAGACTATTCTGTGCATCTACCACCCTTTCTGTAAAGAAGTATTGTCTTATATTACTCCTGAGCCTATCACCTCTTAACTTCATCTTATGCTCTCTCCTTCTGGAGTTTTCTTTCATTTGAAAAAGACTCACCTCCTGTACATTAATGTAATGGAGGTGTTTAAACATCTCTATCATATCCCTTCTCTCTCCCTTCTTTCTTCCAGAGTATACATATTAAGGTCTCTAAGTCTTTCCCATATGATTTATGACCATTTAAGACCATAAATCTGTGAAGTAACCAAACTTACTTAGAATTGCAAAAGACACATTCAAAAGAGCTTTCACACAAGGTTGAATTGTGGCATCTCTTATTCAGCCAGCCTGCATCTCATACATTTTTAAAACTCTGAACTACAAATGTCTCCTTTGATTGTATAGTTACCACCCAGCTCACAGTAAATGAATTGCAGATACTGTGCTGAATTTGTTCACATAGAAAAATGACTCAGGGAGGGTTTGCAATTTTCAAAGTCATTTCTTAGACTAAAGCAATGTTTCACCCACGGAAATGAGTTCTTATAAAACTGTGTACCCATTATCATGATAAAACATGCACATGCATCCTTTAGAAATGTATTTTTACACATCGAATACTGAAGGCCAGGCTTTAACCTCAAGACGTCCTTACACCTCCTTTTTGTTGGATGAGAAAAATCAGGACATACAAAAATCTAATATGCCTGATGTATAACAACAAAAGGGCAGCTGGAAAATTTTCATCTTGAGTTATTTCCTGTGTCGTTTCCGGAACTGTTCATAACATAAAAAGTTACTTCAATACCAAAGCCACCGTTAAGTCCTAAGGGGGTTACAAAAGAAAAATAACACAAATGAATGAAAAGTTTTAATCACCTAAGTATCTAGAGAACAAGTATATTTTCAGGTGTCTCCTCAATAATAGGTAAGAACAAGATGTGATTAGAGAGACTAAATCCGTATCCCAAGATGCTGCCTGGTATGACAAGAGGCGATGATGATATTTTTTGGATTTACATCCTTTAACCGATGGAAAGATAAATAATGCATGTGAACGTTTGGAAATTTTATTATTAGTAAATGTGAATGAATCTAAAAGACAGTTAGGTGTCAAGCCAATCAAGATCTTATATCAGATACAAACAAACTTAAATCTGACCCGATTGTTTTCATTTGGCCAACTTTTCATCACAATAGCAGTCACTTAGGGCCCCTTTTACAAAGCCACAGTAGCAAGTCCTAGCACAGCTTATGTGAACACAGGTCAAAGGAATTGGACAGACTGAGTCGCATTGGCTACACAGGAATCGCTACCGTAACTTTGCAAAAAGGGCCCTTAGTGTGCTCTATTTAGAAAAAAGGGTTCATTTTTCCGAAAGAATGTGCACTCTTTTCCAGATAGCATGAGCATGCATGAATTATTAGAGTAAATCAAATCAATGCACTAATTATAAATTTTTATCAAGGTGCCAAAATATTCAATTCACAGATATAACCAGAATGTAAACTTTCTTAAGGCTATGAAACCACCTTGTATAGTTTTTATAATTTTTTAGGATTTTTTAACCCAACCCTCAGTGGCACTACTCAGGACTCAAACTTCTCATTGTCCTGAGCTTTATGTGTCAGCTCGTCATCGACCCGATGACGAGCTGACACATAAAGCTCAGGACAATGAGAAGTTTGAGTCCTGAGTAGTGCCACTAAGGGTTGGGTTAAAAAATCCTAAAAAATTATAAAAACTATACAAGGTGGTTTCATAGCCTTAAGAAAATGAACTATTAGAGTATGCACAATGATTCACACACATATGATGGTTGTGACCATGCACAATGACATGCTATGGGGAAAACTGTGCGCTATTATCAGCAAATAAAAAAAGCCAGATTTCATGTTTGGTTTACATACATTTTTCAGTTTTAACCTGCAATGGCATGGGATATGCCACTGGCATTTCCCATATCATTACAAATGACAGTTCATCCCTAATTCTGATCTGGTTCTTAAGTAAAACATCCAAGTGCTGATTTATGCCATTTTTGGACATCTTAGTGTTTTGAAAATTCCCCTAACTTTGGCTCCATGAAGTGCTGATGATGGTTTCAGAGGATTTGCCCCCTTTTATTTGGGGAATCTCTACTAAAGAAAAGCCAAAGAGAGAGAGATACTGGAAAGTTTAACTTTGACTGGTTTCATGTAAAACCCTGTGGGTGTGGTTAAAACCACGCTGGTAATATTTACTTTGAATATGCAACTAGTTGATTTCTACTATCTTCAAGCAAGATAATAAACCATTCAATTTGTTCGAGTTTACCTCTTGGTTCCTGCATGTTCTTCATCTCAAGGGACAGGGGAAACTGAGTGGGTGATTGGAGCACCGACATCTGCATTTCCTCCGGCCTATCAGATTTGTCCAGCTCTGGAGGAATAGTGAGTGACTGTGAAAGTGAATGTGACTGTGACTGACTGTGCTTTTGAGTTAATTTATTTTATTTATGGGCCCTGGTGCGGGGCGGGTGAACCCCTGACTCCGAAGAGCTGTATGGAGCTCACTGCAAGGCACGGGTGGGATGCCAGGGCTACATAAAAATGGTGCCCAACATGGGGTATAAGGAGTGCAGGATCCTGAAGTGAGGAGAGACAAGAGACTGAATCAGAAGAAGTGTATGAGATAGCGACTTGCCTCCATGGAGAAAATTATATAGAGAGATTCCCTGCCCAGAACTATGAGTACCAATGGGTCAGAATTTGGGTGGGAAGATGTAGAGACAAAAATGGTGACAGAGGAGGTAGAATTGCTCCCCCAGATTCTGTGTGTTTTGTGTGAAGTGCTCAACTTCTTGGTTTTATCAGCCAATCTTCCCTCCTGTCTTTTTCCTCAGTTGAGTGTTTAAATCTTTCTTTCTGTGTTCTAAGCTTCATCCTGGTGCTCCAATAGCCTTTCAGATCTCACTCTGGTGCTCCAGCAGTCTTATGCATCCCAAGCCTCATTCTGTTGTTCCAATAGCCTTTTTCAGTGGATTCCAAAGCACTGAAGTCTTTCTCAGTGCATTCTAAGCCTCATTCTGGTGCTGTTCCAAACATCTTTTCAAATCCCCAAAAGATCCCCCCCCAATGAATTTCCCTAACTTGATGCCTAGCTAAATCATTTTCTGGTACCCTAAAATATAGTCTCTTCCCATTTCATCAAAATCCTTAGAGCCATTTTCAAGATAAAATTTCCAACAAACATACAGTATAATTATTGCTCTCTTTATAGTATTCAGGATTATGTGATGGGTTTTGTGGCAGATAATGTTCAATGATATCATTATTACTAGTTAATAGGCATGTCTATTAAAGGGCATTATGCCCTAACACATACTTAGCCTGCATGAAAATGGTTACCACAAAGTGCTTTACAGTGTTTTGTGGTAAGTAATCTATTTGTGTGTGCTAAGCATTCAGGTTTTTGTTTGTTGGGGGAGGGGGGGGAGGGTTGTATTTATTTTCTGGAGGAGGTGGGCAGAATGGGACATTCTGATGCCTGTGTGTTGTCAATCATACAGCAGTAGGTAATCCAAAGCAAATTTTATTTTGTTTCACATCATTGATTGAACCATATCCATTTCATTCGCTTTGCAGTTAGGCTGATAACTTTTCAGCACTCATTGTAGTATGTCACTAAGGAGGTTTTTATGTCTATGACTGAAATGTAATCGCATTGGCAAGAACATAAACTCAGAATAGGGTCAAAACAATATGGAAGAACAGAAGATATGTAATTGGTGAAATTATTATACTAAAAACTAAAGCAGAGGGGATAATTCATTTGAGACAGCAAATTTACGTTAGGTTCCTGTTTTCTGCCACAGCTTCCTCTGAGTTTGAATCTCTGCAGAAGATAAGTTGTTGTTGTTGGTTTTGGTTTTTTTTGAATGATATGTAAAAAGAAAAAGAAGGACCAATGAAGAATATTATAGTCTATTCGTACTGTTTCTGAGAAGAAGAAAGCTTTGAAAGGCTACAAGACTCTGACATGGAGGAGAGGCAGTTCAGGGGAGATATGATAGAGGTCTATAAAATATTGGTTGAGTGGATAGGTGTGACATATGACGAAGCTACTAATTGGAAGATTTAAAACAAACCGGAGAAAATATTTCTTCACGCAACATATAATTAAACTCTGGAATTCATTGCCGGAGAATTTGGTGAAATCAGTTAGCTTAGCGGGGTTTTAAAAAGGTTTGGATACTTTCCTAAAAGAGAAGTCCATAGGCCATTATTCAGATGGCTTGGGGAAATCCACTACTTATTCCTAGGATAAGCAGCATAAAATCTATTTGGGATCTAGCTACATACTTGGGACCTGGATTGGCCACTGTTGGAAACAGAATGCTGGGCTTGACGGACCTTCAGTCTGTCTTTGTATGGCAATTCTTATGTTCTTATACTCTTATGTCCCTAGGCGTAAGAGGGTGCCTCCACTTAAGAGTTCATTTAAGAGTCCATTTAAGAGTTCAGTGGCAAACTCTTAAATTGTTGTTTTGGTTTTTTTTGATTGGCTGAAAACTAGCATGGTCAATTATCACACCAATTAAGCCAATTAAAAAATAAAAGTTAGGCACGGATCCCAAACATAGGTGTTGCTAGGCAGCTGCCATTAAAGCACCTAGCAGTGCCTAATGTAGGTGCTGTTTATAGAATATGACCCTGAGTGCTCATCATAACTCATTCCATTTTCTCTGTCCCGTACAAAAAAAAACGATATATCACCTGACATCCTCAAAAGAAAATTTTGCAAATTAGGTAGAGGAAGAAGATGAACTACTTTGGAGCTCAGAAAGCAAGCAGGTATATATGTGTATAGTAGACTGGTGCTTGGCTCTATTGACTATTGCTGTAGGGCACATGTTTCAAACACAAGGCCTGCGGGCCGAATCCAACCCGTCTGGCCTTTTTATGTGGCCCGTGGCAACGTTCCCAATCTTCCCCTTCTGAGCCCAGCGTATCCTCCCCTCCGCGCCGGTCTGACGCCGCCAACGCCATGCCGGCAGTGCTGTTCATTGCTCCCCCTCCTGCCCTCCGTCCACTGCGGTCCACCCAGGTGGAAACAGGAAGTTGCATGTCATTGGAGACAGACTGCGGCAGGCAAAAAGCAGGAGGAGGAGCCACGCACAGCATTCCTGAATCGCCGAGGCTGGCAGATTCCATAGCATGGCAGTGACATCGGACCGGCGCCGGAGGAAAAGGCATGACGGGCTGTGAAGAGAGCGAGATGAAGAGAGAGAGGTTGGACCTGGGGTAGTGTGGAGAAAGAGGGGAAAAGATACTTGAAGGGAGAACCGTTGGGAATAGAAAGGGAGAAATGGTGGACCTGGGGAGATGGAGGCAGGCAGACAGGGGGAGAGATGGGATGGGGGGCAGTTGGGAAGAGAAAAGGAGAGAAGTTGAAAGGGAAAAATCAATATGTTGAAGACAGGGACTGCAGCAAGAGAGAAGAGGAGAAAGTAAATGGACAGCAAACACTGGAAAGAGAATTAGAAAATAGTCAAAATCAGAAAGAGAAACTGGGACCAAAAGCAAAATGACCAGACAACAAAAGGTATTTTCTATTTTTTGATTACAGTATGTCAGATTTGAAATATGTATCCTGCCAGAGCTGGTGTTAGACAGCAAGCATGAACTAGGACCTAATAGAGAGCCAGCATGGGGTTGGAGAGGTTGCATCCCTATACTTCTACTAAGACTAACCCCCTCCTTTGCTGGCGTGCAGCATGGGTTTTGGTGCTGGTGCCAGCGATTGATCTGACGCTCACAAAGGAGGGGTCAGGTATCTTAATAAAAAATCTGGCCCACGACAGCCTGCATTTTAGATTTCGGCCCCTTATGTGATTTGAGTTTGACACCCTTGCCATAGGGTAAATTGCTCTAGGGTAAAATACAAAGTTATGTATGGGCTATGTCACTCGAAGCCTAAGTTATAAGTTACGACTGTCTTATTTTGGTCATATCAACAGAAGAGAGAGATCACTGGAGAATGACATCATGTTTGGGAAGATCGAAGGAACCAGATGAAGAGGGCGATCTGCAATCAGATGGCTGGACATGTTGAAAACAGCCATGGGGATGAGGCTGGAGGACCTTGCCGGACTAGCACAAAACAATTTCTTTTTAGATCCACAAGTCATCAAGTCGCTAGGACTCGGGCACGAGTCGATGGCACCTAACAACAAAATACAAAATTATAGAAGTTTAAACATGTAACTTTTGCAGACTGCTTATGAACCTGTGACATGAAAAACAAGCCATTCTCAACTTTTTGGATCTGAAACTTTAGTCTATTTTTCCCAGAGATGGTCACATATGTTGCCTGTATATAGGTTATATTTTACAGTCTAGAGAAGGTGATTGTGTACGATTGGTGCTTGGCCCTATATGACTATTGATATAGAGGTTCACATGGAAATTTTCTTAATGGCCACACATCTAATGGCAAAATTAGTTTGTGACCACTCATTCAGAAAATGAGAAAATTAGCCAATTTCCAGCCACTGCATAAATGACCTTAGCACACAGGAAAGATCTGTGTAAGGGATAAGCTAAAACCAGTTTGTCATGGCTTTAGTAAAAGGTAAAATAATACACTGGTAAAATAAGTGCACGTTTGGCTTTTTTTTTTTTGTAAAAACTCTCAGAAAAAGCGAGAGGAAAGAAATTTTACCCGAACCAAAATTGCTATCAAATAATATATATAGTAATATAAACGATAATTAAATTTCTCTACTTGTAACAAATGCTGAATGAGAAGGCAGCTTTCTCTACTCGTAAAATCAGCTGAATGATAATAATAATAATAATAATAATAATTTATTTTTGTATACCGCCATACCCAGGGAGTTCTAGGCGGTTCACAACAGTTAGATGAATTACATACAGTGCGGTTGAAATTGAAGAACATAACATAGCAATCATAGAGTCAAACTAGTTTACGTTTACAATTTAGGTGAGGGAAGGACTATATATATACAGAGCATATACAGTGCATACGGTAAGAGAATACATTGAATTTAAGAGAAGGGAACAAAGCATAAAAATTGAATGGAGGGAGCAACAATCTTAGAAGAGTGGGGAGGGAAGAAGTAGAAAAAGTTAAGGAAGAGGTGGGAAACGTTAAGGAGGAGGTGGGGGAGCATTAAGGATTTAGTCTGTTGAAAAGAAGAGTTTTGATCTGTTTTCTAAAGTGGTGATATGAAAAGTTAAGGAGGAAGAGGGGAGCGTTAAAGATTTGGTCTGTTGAAAAGTAGAGTTTTGATCTGTTTTCTAAAGTGGAGATATGAAGAGGCGTCAAGTATAATTTGGGCGAGCCATGAGTTCAGTTTGGCCGCTTGAAAAGAGAAGGCAGCTTATAAACACATCACTGCAGATAAAATCAGCAAGTTCACCCATGTAAGCATTTTTTCACTATCCTCTGGATTCTATATATGGCACCTTGAGTTGCATGTGCAAATTTGGTCATGTGCCCAATTTGTGCATGCAATTTAATTGATGAATGAGCCAATCAGAGGGGGAGGAATTCATCAAGCAGTGTTAGGGTTTAAGCCTTACCATGAGTTAAACAGCCATAATGCTGCTGTTCCTAAAATAGTGTGGTAATATTTAAGTCACCGTGCATTATTTATTAATGAGATGCAAAATAATGCAATGCATGTTTTGCATCTCATTACTATGGAAATCCCCTATTGTGACTTGTGGTGATATACTGCAAGTCACGATAGGGCCCATAAAGCATGGAATAATGACCCTAACTTTTTGCAAGGGTTATTTTATCATCCAGGTGCATAGGGTAACACAGTCATGGCCTGATGCTCGAGTGCTGCAGCCTCCAGACCCAACCCTCTACAGGCTATCTGCAAAATCACTGGTGGTCCAAGGGAGTCATCCAGAGGGGTCTAGTGGGGTCAGGTGGGGGTGCATGGGAGTCAGTCAGGAGCAATGCTCAATTGCTCCTGGCCACTCCAGGGCTGACATCAAAATAGCACCCCTAGAAGCAGTTTCACTTGACTACTGCTAGGTGTCATATTTCCAAGTCATACAGCCAAATAATAAGGAATTTAAAAGTCATTGAAGTGAAATCTTACATACCCAGCAGATGCAGTTCTCCAAGCTTTCGCCTGTCTAGTATAAACAAACTAAATAGATAAGATCTCATATCTTAATATCACCAAATAGAATAGAAAATATGTCTTATATAAAAATCATGCCATAACACCCCAGCTGAAAATATAAATACAAAGTACTACTCACCAGAGTTCATCACTGTCACTGATTCAAATCACAAAGCAAGCTGCTTGCAATGAATCAGTCACACCTGTAACAACTGTTGCTAACATTTTCCCTACATGCAGCTTTTTCAACTTTACCATACTCATTTGAGGGCAGATTATTTTACATAAAAATATATAAATGCAATTAATGCAAAATACAGTAATAGTAAAATTTTAAAAAAACATTTTTTGCTTAAAAAATTTAAATATTGTATTCCTGTAACAAAAAACATTTCTGATAATAGCAGGCCTTTAAATATTTCTTTAAAAAGAATAATAACAATGCATTCTTCTTAAATCAATATGAATGTCATTCCAGAGGTGAAGACTCATATATCCAAACCCAGGAGTACAGGTTAACACTACACTAATTCTCTTTGGTATTTGCAGAAAGCATTCTAAGATGAATGTAATAACCTAGAAATCTCATAAGGTAGCAACAGCTTTGTCAAATATATTGCTCTCTCTTCAAACAGAGCACAAAATACAAGGCATAAAACTTTGAAATGCACTCGACAATCAATAGGAAACCAGTTGTAATACTCGTATATCTAAGAAGGTTTTGTGTTTTACAAATGTATTGCTGTATTTTGCACTAATTGCAATATCTTTATTTGATATGTACTCAGACCATAATAAAGTGCATTACGATAGTGTCACAAATGCTTCTGGTTGAACAAAGATCTGAACTGTCTAAGCAAGCAAAAAATAACTGAACTACTGTACTATGAAATCTGGTCTCTAAGGCCCTGATTCTATAAAGTCCACCTAAAGTTAGGCTCCTATATTGACATGCCTAGCTAACGTAGGAGCCTAATTTACCCCCTCCCCCTTTTAAGAAGCCGTGTTAGCGTTTTCTTATCACTGGCCAAGGCAGTAAAAGTTCCAACGCTCATAGAATTCCTATGAGCGTTGGAATTTTTACTGCTATGGCTGGCAATAAAAACACTAATGTGGCTTCATATAAGAGTATAGGGCTTTGGAGTATCTTTCCACCCTCATTAATCTCACTTGCCCTATGTACAGAAGGAAGGGGAGGGATTTTGGTTGATGTTACTCTTTTATTGTATATGATGCATTATTATTTGTACTGTGCACCTTTGGGGTGCGCTGGTGTTGTATTTGCTGTGTTTGCATCAATAAAAATTGTTTGAACCTAAAAGAGGGAGGGGGTTAATTGCTTAATAGACTTAATTAGCATTGATAATTGACAGCACCTTGTAATTGCACTTATTGGAATGTAGGCGCTTAACTTGGTAAGCGCCTAATCTAAGGTGCCTACCTCAAACTAGGAGTGGTTAGAGGCAGAACATGGGTGTGTTTTAGATGTTTTAGACTTAGGCACTTTAAGACTCCTAACTTAGGCACCAGTATTTAGGCCAAGAAAACCCTAGCATAAGTAGGATTGCCTAGTGATACCTAAATCCGTTTAGGCGGCACTAAGAGTGATTCTATAAAATGCGCCTAAACTTTTTTTATAGAAATTGAAATAATGATACTGTACATTCACTTTCATTCTATTTCAAAATATCAAAATTAATGAACTGGATCTTCAGAAGTAAATATGCAGTAAACTCTTATTTCAGTTTTGAAATTATTCTGTATTTTAATTATTGGCTGTATGTATTCTTTGTTGTGAACCGCTTCGAACTTTTGGTATAGCGGTATACAAGAAATAAATTATTATTATTATTATTATTATTAAAATCATAAATGATCCACTTGTTTCTTTTATTGTTGTTTTTATATATACTTTAACACATTAAGCATTCTTTTTCTGAATTTATAGAGAAACACTCATCTTTCTTTGAGGTTACTGTCGGTTGAAGACTCTCATGCTTAATTTTTAGGCATCATTTATACATTTCAACGTATTTTCCTCTGCAGATGCTGGCAAATACACATGTAGTTGGCATGTCATTTAAATTATTGTATTTTACAAAAGGCTCTGTATTTGACAGAGCCATTGTGAAATGCAAGAGGAATTGTAGACATGCCAACCTTGAAATCTTAATTTCCCTCTTCATTTTCTATGTAAATGGTCTTATAATTTCTGAAATGGAGTTGCTATGTTGGCACTTTTATAGGAATAACTACAATCGAGAGAATAAATATTAAAGAAAAAAATAACTAAATTCTCAAAAAATATGTAATCATAAAACAAGAGAATTCAAGTAAATTCAAAAACACATGCATACAAAAACATCAAACAAGATAAATTCAATGTGTGCTCAGTGAAATCAACATCAAATATGCCATAGATGGGTTGAAGAGATGTTAAAAATATACATCATAGCATACACCCTCCCTACCTCCATATATAAATAAGCAGAGTAAGAAGATAAGAAAAATACTTATCTCAGCTGTTTTTCCAATGTCCTCTCCTATTCAGGAAGGCAATGATTAGCGCGCCCTGTCCCATCTGGCACGCAAAACCTTGTGTTTCCCTGTCCCCAAAACTCTTCAGTGAAAAATCAAAACAAAATCAAAATCAAATTCAAAACTGCATCAAAATGATAATCCATACACTCTCCACATCCATAGCGATAAAATCGAAACTGATATGAAATTCCCCTCTACTTCTTCGACACAGATCGTGTTTCAACTATTCTTTTTCAAGAGGAAGAATCCAACGCTGAAAATGGAGAGAAACACAAGAAAAACATCAGCACAAACCTCCAACAAGGCTCAAAAAGCACTTGCTATGCTTAAATCAACCAGTCTTTGAAAGCATTGAAAAACAAATTCCAAAAACATTTGCTGACTTACCGGGTGAGGGAGAACACGCCACCAACTTCCAAACTCAACAGGACCACACCCGCTGGGCAAACTCTCGCGATGAAATCAAGGAGCATAGATCTTTAAACAGTCCAAAACGTAACATGAGCTCCACAGCTGCATAACGTGTAATCATCAAGAGAGCCCGGCGGGTGTGGTCCTATTGAGTTTGGAAGTTGGTGGCGGGCACTTTTATAGGGTTATGGATGTCTTGACCTGGACATTCCATTTCCCACATCAGGCCCCTATATGAAATAAGGCTTAAATGAACACCATCAATTAAATTAGACCTGGATATTCATTGCTGGCGATATTCAGACGTTGACACTGAATATCTGAGTCTTTGCTGAAACTCACAGTCATGCAGGCCGATATTTAGTGCGAGTACATGCATTGTTTTGGGTGAATCTCTTCATAAAGGTGCTTAGTAAATCACAATAAATAAATAAGAGTGAAGATAGAACTGCACGTTATGATAACTGTTAGCACAATGATTTTAAACACGGTACAGAATACGAATGTGCATTCATTTGAAACATGGGAAATTTCATGACGTATCCTATGTTGTACAAAAGAGCACAAGACAGGCAAGTGATTACATTGCATTACATTAGGGATTTCTATTCCGCCATTACCTTGCAGTTCAAGGCGGATTACAAAAGAATTATCCAAGATGTATTACAACAAGAACTTACAACAAAAAAAAAAATTGGTCATTTTCAAAAAGAGTAAGAAATGGGTAAGGTTATTTGTTTGGGGTAGTTGGCTTTAGTGAGAGGACAAAGCAGAACATAAGAATAGCCTTACTGGGTCTGACCAATGGTCCATCAAATCCAATAGCCCGTTCTCATGATGGTCAATCCAGGTCCCTAGTACCTGGCCATAACCCAAAGAGTAGCAACATTCCATGCTACCGATCCAGGGCAAGCAGTGGATTGCCTCATGTCTTTCTCAATAACAGACTATGGACTTTTTCTCCAGGAAATTGTCCAAACCCTTCTTAAAACCAGCTACGCAGACCAAATGAAAACAATGATCTGAAGTGCTTTATTAAATAATGTGCCTGATATGGCCATGTTTTGCCAATGACTGCATCAGAGCCAAAAAACAAAAGCTAACTAAAATACATTTCTTCCAGAGAGGTGAGCAGTTAAAGCATATACATATACTTCTCTCTGGATTAACAAGGCAGATAAAGCAGCACAGCATCAAGTGATGTAACAACGTCAGGCATATTATTTAATAATTTTCACATTAATCTGGAAACCAGGGAGGAAACAAATAAATTACAAAGTAAAAAAATTTTCCCCATTATGGTGGATATAGTGTGGCAGCCAAGATGAATGACTGCCTAAAAAAAGTTTTTACTAAATATGAGGAGCCATAGAGAATGACACGGGGACACATTTTCTCCTGTTCCTGTAGGAACTCAATTTCCCCATCCCGTCCCCGCAAGTTTTGTTGCTGTCCCTGTCTCTGCCAAACAACCCTCGAACACTTAAGTTTTTAAAGTGTTTGAGGCTTGTGCAGATGAGGACAGAGCTTGCAAGAATGGGGCAGGGGCAGGAAAAGAACTCGCCGGGACGGTAAAAGGAGTTCCCGCAGGTACGGGGAAGAGTTTGTCCCCGTGTCATTCTCTATGAGGAAGTACCAGTGAATAATAGTGCATTGCAAGCATTTTTGCATGACAAATCAGTCCTGAAAACCGGCTTTACTGTCACTGGTGATTCACATCGTTTTGCTCCTCTTCATTTAAATTCATAGATACTTTATTTAATATTAGTGTCACTTCTTCTAGTGAATGTGAAAATAAACAATAAATATATAGTAGTATACCAATCTCCTCAGTCACCACATGAATCCAATGTAAGTAATATTCACAGCTGCCTCTATATTGAAAAGTAAGTGCTCAAATGCAAGCTGAATTCATAACTTATCTGGAAGATTCATGAACGAATGGCACTATTATTCATTGATCCCTCCTCACATATAATTTTTTAAAAAATAAAAATTTAGGTAGTCATTCATCTTGGCCACCACACTATATCCACCATACTGGGGAGTACTGTTGTACTTTGTGATATTATTTAATAAAGCACGTCAGATCGAAGGTTCATCTGGTCTGTTCTTTGTTCTGTTATATCCTATGTTGAGTCATGTTACTGGCAAATAAAAACGAGCAGGAAAATATTGAATTCCATCTCTTTCCCTGGCCATCAATAATGCATGTACTTCTTTCAATTGTGTGAACACTGTTCAAGTTTCAAGTTTAATCAAGTTTAATAGTTTTTTTTGATTAATCGCTTAATCATACTTCTAAGCGATGAACAATTTAAAAATGACATTTGATGGGTAACAATACAATAAACGACAATATTTAAACAACAACATGGGATTAAAATCAAATTTTAACATAATCATAACATTGGGTAAGGGAGAATGAAATACAAATCAATAAAGTAAAGAAGAAACATTAAGGGAAAAATACAGAAGGTAAACAAAATAACAATAGAATATAATAAGATAAAATTTATTAGGGTATAGGATATTAAAATTAGTTTTCAAAGGCATCCTTGAAGAGAAATGTTTTTAAATTACTTTTAAATTTTCTCAGTTCCTGTTCTTCCCTTAAAAACATTGGAAGGGCGTTCCAAGTCTGTGGTGCAGTAACTGAAAAAATAAATTGCCGTCTTGTATTAATAACTTTCAATGAAGGAATAGTCAATAAGTTCTGTTCATTAGATCTCAAAACTCTATTTGAGGAGTATAAAAAATGCTCGCCTTTCCTGAGTGTGTAATCTTTCCTGATAATGTGTGTATGCACAAACTGGATCAGACCAATGCTCCATCAAGCCCAGTAGCCTGTTCTCATGGTAGCCAATCCATGTCACTAGTACCTGGCAAAAACCCAAAGAGGTTTTATTTATGAGTATTTTTGTGCACAAACCATGTCACATGCACACCTTATCAGGAAAGAATGTAATATTTGCATTAAAAAAAAAAAAAAGACACAAACTCTTTGCAAGTAGTGTGCACTCTTTCAAAGAATATGGGGCTCATAATCCAAAGAGAAAAATGTCCAAAAACCGGCCCAAGTCGGCAATTGGACGAATATTTCTCAAAAACGTCCAAGCGCCGATAATAAAACCGGGTTTTGGACATATTTCTAAATGACTTAGGCCTTCATAGTGTCGCTCAATGTCCAAAGCTAAACGGGGTATTTCGGGAGGCGTGTCGAGGGCGGGAGTTGGGTGGGATGTGGGCCGGCTGAGACTTAGTCATATAGCATGTATAACCGAAAGTTTAACAACAGAGCCTAGACAGAACTTGGACGTTGTGACTTACACCATGTAAAACATGGTCTAAGTCACAAAAACCCACCTAAACTCACCAGATAAGCACTGAAAACATAACACAGACCCCCACACACTACCCCAGTGATCACCAACCACCCCCCACCCCCATAAAAATTTTCTTTACAACCTTAAATTTCAGCCTCCAGACCATCATCACCTGGCCGCCTGGCATAGGAAAGCCTAGTTGTCCAGCCCAGAGGCAGCTTAAGTCGTCTTGGGGGTGGGTTAGGGACCCATAGAGAGGAGGACCCATGCCTATAAGCCCCTGTAATCACTGCATTGATATGAAACATGTGCACTCCCCTATACATCCCCAAAACCCTTTTTTACTGGCATATAAGTGGCTCCTGCAGCCATAAGGGCTATTGGGGTGGTAGATAAGTGGGTCTATGGCAGGGATCTCAAAGTCCCTCCTTGAGTGCCGCAACCCAGTCAGGTTTTCAGGATTTCCCCAATGAATATGCATTGAAAGCAGTGCATGCATATAGATCTCATGCATATTCATTGGGAAAATCCTGAAAACCCGACTGGATTGCGTCCCTCAAGGAGGGATTTTGAGATCCCTGGTTTAGGGGATTCTGGAGGTGGTTTGGGGGGGCTCACCATCACCTATAAGGGAGCTGTAGTGAGGAGAAGCCATGGCACCCTTTTTGTGAAATTCATAGCAGTGCCCTGTAAGGTACCCCACTATTTAGGTGGCATGTCTGGGTGTGAGGTCCATCACTTTGCAAACCCCTCCCACGTCCAACAGGGCTTGTTCTAGGTGTTTTGGACTTGGACGGAAGATTGGACAGAAATGTGGTATAAAGATAGACGATTTAGTGGCTTGGATGATTAGATCAGCAGGACGTATAATCAGACGATTTTTGAAAGTCAAAAAAAGTTGGACGTATCTTTCGAAAATGTGTCTTAGGCTTTTTTTAACTTTGGACGACTTGCGAGATGGACATAAATGGAATTAGACATCCCTTTCGATTATACTCTTCCACATGTTCTTTTGAAAGCATTGTACTCTTTCAAAACAGTGCACACTTAATGACACTGCTTTCATGATGACATAAGGATAAACATAAGAACAGCCGCTGCTAGGTCAGACCAGTGGTCCATCGTTCTCAGCAGTCCACTCACACGGTGGTCCTTAAGTCAAAGACCAGTGCCCTAATTGAGTCTAGCCTTACCTGTGTATGTTCTAGTTCTGCAGGAACTTATCTAACCTTTTCTTGAATCCCTGGAGGGTGTTTTCCCCTATAATAGCCTCTGGAAGAGCGTTCCAGATTTCTACCACTCTCTGGGTGAAGAAGAACTTCCTTACGTTTGTACGGAATCTATCCTCTTTTAACTTTAGAGAGTGCCCTCTCGTTCTCTCCACATCGAAGAGGGTGAACAATTTCTCTTTCTCTAATAAGTCTATTCCCTTCAATATCTTGAATGTTTCGATCATGTCCATTCTCAGTCTCCTCTTTTCAAGGGAGAAGAGGACCAGTTTCTCTAGCCTCTCATTGTACGGCAACTTCTCCAGTCCCTTAACCATTTTTGTCGCTCTTCTCTGGACCCTTTCGAGTAGTACTATGTCCTTTTTCATGTACGGCAACCAGTGTTGGACGCAGTATTCCATGTGGGGGTGCACCATGGCCCGGTTCAGCGGCATGATAACCTTCTCTGATCTGTTTGTGATCCCCTACTTAATCATTCCTAGCATTCTGTTCGCTCTTTTCACCGCTGCCACCGCGCATTGCACAGACAGCTTCATTGACTTGTCTACAAGTATTCTCAAGTCTCTTTCCTGGGGGCTCTCTCCGAGTACATCACCAAACATCCTGTATTCGTGCATATAATTTTTGTTACTGACATGCATCACCTTGCACTTATCCACGTTGAACCTCATTTGCCATTTCGCAGCCCATTCCTCGAATACATTTATGTCTTGTTGTAGGTCTTGAATAAAACAAACATTCCTGGAAGCAAGATGAGAAATGATACAAAATAAACATTTTCTGGCTGCACCGCTTAGTCATCTTTTAAAGGGGCAGCAGATTCTCTACTATCTCTCCCTGGAGGGGGAGGGGGGTATTTACTTTGTTCCTGCAGTGGTTATCTGGTCACTTTTGAAACCTTTTTGGCACTTATACTTGTTTTTACATCGTCTAATTCACAACGTATAAGTTTCACCTAGGAAGTCCCTTCAAACATTAGATTATTCCTGCAGATGACTAAGTCTAGGTCAGTCCACATCCCACCCTAACCACTCCTCCAGAAACGCCCCTTTGAGCTCTGGACACACAGTGGGATTCAGAGGCCTAAAAAGTCCCTGGATATATCCAGAAAGCCATTTTGATTATTGGCACTTGGACGACCTGTCTTTTAGGACACCCAAGGGCTGACTTGGGCAGGTTTTTAGACATGTAGGGAGTACAGAGCAGGTGGTTTGCAGAGTAGGGGGAAAGGGTTATTAAGAGTGTGCTGAGGACATAATGCTACCTAACCAAACATTACAGCTACTAGTAATTTGGAGAAAACAAATATTTTTATGGCAAAAGATAATGGATGGGGAAAATTTGAGACAGGTAGCTAAAGAGAAAGATGAACTAGTTTTGCTATGGGGCAGAAAAGAGAAGCCAGGGGAGATGCTTGTTTTTCAGAGAAGCAAGGAATTATGTACTATGCTTAAAAACATTGTGCTAATACATTTTCTGTATCTAAGAAGGGTTCCAGAGTAGGAAAGGAAATTGAGGCCTTAAAGGCCATGTACAGGGTCCTCTGCTGGGAAAAGCCTGCCTTTCCGTAGTACCTGAAGCATGAGATGACAACCACTAGTGGTAATTCTTGTTGGCACGAATATCATCATACATTGAAAATCTTTACTTCCTATTAGTGACCATGCATTTTCTGAGTTGCTAGTTCCAGGGGGTGAGATGGCGGCACATTTCTTTGTTAATGTCTGTCTACATTATTGCTGTTAAAGCTAGTGCAAACAATGTGCTGACTTCTGCTCTACAACTGTTGCTAATATGGTATAATCATCCTTGAATGTGGCCTACATTATAATGGCGCAATTAGTGCTAATATCAGATTTCCTACCTCTGCACAGCTAGCCCTAAATGTTACTTACTGTAAGCTGTATGCAACTGTCAGATCCTGCATAAATTGATTTGCTATTTTCCAGCAAATGCAACACGTCATTTGCAGCTAACATTCACTATCGTCCAGTAACTTTCCCTATGCACAACTTGGCCCACTAAAGTCTAAGCATATGGGAAGTGGATGTTAATTTTAAGACTATTTTTGGGAAAGAAAAACCACAGATTTATGAAAAAGAAAAGGTTTTCAGCTCTGATTTGAAATATTCTAAAAATGTTTGGGGTCGTAAGGATGCCAGAAGAGAATTCCAAAGCTGTGGACCGTGAACTGAGAAAATAGTGTCTTATATGTGTTTATGTAGTATCTCACGATGTGGGGATCACCAGCTGATTTAGGTGGGCAGATCTGAGAGTTCTCGAAGGTACATATGGAATGAGCAAGCGTGTTGAATAGGCAGGTTCGCCTGAATATAGTATTTGAAGACAAGTAATAGTGTTTTGTAAGTTATTCAATGTGTAATGGGTAACCAGTGTGCTTGTTTCAACAAAGGAGTGATATGGTTATATTTTCTGGCATTGTGTATTAACCAAATGTCTATGTTCTGAACTACTTGTAACCTATGAAGGTCTTTGTTTCAAAGGCTTGTGTAGAGGGAATTATCGTAATCTAACTGTTGAAGAATGAGAGAGTGAAGTAGGATGTTCAGCGCTGAAGGGAAGAGCAAGGAACAAACTGAACAAATCAACTGAGTTTGACAAATGAGCATTTAACTATTTGTGAAATTTGGGGCCAAAGGGTAATTCTCTTCTGGCATCCTTACGACACCAAACATTTTTAGAACATTTCAAATCAGAGCTGAAAACCTCTCTTTTCCATAAATCAGTGTTTTTCTTTCAAAAATTATTCTTAAAATTAACATCCACTTCCCATATACTTATACTTTAGTGGGCCAAGTTGTGCATAGGGAAAGTTACTGGACGATAGTAACTGCATTGCGTAATGTTAGCTGCATATGACATGTTGCATTTGCTGGAAAGTAGCAAATCAATTTATGCAGGATCTGACAGTTGTGTACAGCTTACAGTAAGTAACATTTAGGACTAGCTGTGCAGAGGTTGAATATCTGATATTAGCACTAATTGTGCCATTAATGTAGGCCACATTCAAGGGTGCGAGTCCCTGGGGTCCCATGTGGGAGATCCCCCCTGGATGCTTGGAGGCCATGGCCCAGTGCTAGCTTGCTGCTCTACGATGCCATCCAAAGTAGCTGTCCGCTCCGCTGTAGACTCCTGAGCACCACCAGCAACAGCCTTGATAGTTCCTACGCTGCGCCATCACTCCAGGAGGCTCTTCTTGTGCCATTCAATTTTGATCCTACTGCCTTGCCACTGCTGTCTCCAGACCTTCTCTCGGATCCTGCTGAGAAAAATCTGAGACAGAAGCAGCAACTAGGAATCCCCCACTCCCCTTGGCCCTGCACACCATTTACCCCAGCACCCCCTGGGCTCAACCCTGGCTGCTAGCCCTCTCCCTGCACCGAGCCCCAGGGAAGCACTGGGCCATAGGATGGCTTCAAGCATCCAGGGGGATCTCCCACATGGGACCCCAGGGACTCGCACCCCAAGTGGCCTCTGCACCAGCCTGTCCCTCGGGCATACCCACACCAGCCACCTCCACATTATCCCCTCTGTCCCCTGCACCACTACCAACAACTATCCCCCCACCAGCACCAGCACCCAGCATAGGCACCGCTGCCTGCCACGCCCTGCTGACACCTCTATCCAGCACAAGGCTTTCCACTCTCCCAACACCCCTCCCCAAACTGCGGCCTACGTGCCTGCTCTTCCCCTCCCCCACTGCGCCCTAATCAGCGCTGCAGGCCCTGCACCACGACCCGGTCCTCCTTCCTCTGACGCTCTGCCCCTATCACCACTAACGCTGAGTGCAGCCGTCTTAGAAAGGTGCACCGTCCATCCGATTTCCTCGCTCTGTCCAGTGCCCACCTGCTCTCCCTCACTGAGGAAATTGCCGGCAAGCAAGGAGATCTCTACCTGCTCCTCCGCCCCCACGCCGTCCTATGATCTAGCAGCCATCGCCACAATGCCTAGACTTAGGCATATAGCCACACTCACACATTGACAACTGACAAATTGGGAGAAGCTTGCAGCTACTGCCTTGGCAACTGAAGGAGTTTTAAAGGTTTTAAAAGACTCTCGGTTAATGGTTTTAAATTGGTGAAAGCTGTTTATG
Organism: Geotrypetes seraphini; assembly: GCF_902459505.1. Classification (NCBI taxonomy): domain Eukaryota; kingdom Metazoa; phylum Chordata; class Amphibia; order Gymnophiona; family Dermophiidae; genus Geotrypetes; species Geotrypetes seraphini. The sequence goes on along the minus strand of NC_047085.1, from coordinate 150,067,602 downwards.
ATAAGTGGCTTTATAATTAGTCCTATATAAATAGTTCAATAAAACCTGTTTAATTTATTCAAAGAAGTCATTTTGGATTTTTCCGGGGGGGGGGGAGAAGAGGGTAATTCCACCCACTGACACGTATTTTCCTCAGGTGGAGGCACTGAGCGCTAAACGAGTGAGGAACTAATGGAGACTTCCTTTGGGGGACTCCGGGGCAGCTCTGGGTCTGGGGTCCAACATGGCTTAAGGTGCTGTTACACATGTAAATAAGAAAGTTTTAAATGTCTACAATGAAGATCTTCTTTCCTTATGTAACACCTAGGGCCAAACATTCCGTAATTTTTTGTAACCATAATGCTAACTGAACCAAATTCACAAGTGGCAGTTGCAAAAGATTCAATTGAGGATAAAGAAGAACACCAGATTCATCTGGTGTGATATAACATTAGCTGAGCTGATGTCACCGGCTGGTAATATTTATTGAGTGATGGGGGCAGGGTGGACAGAGGGTAAAGGGAATATATGAGGTGTTATCAAGGGTCTGTAGAATAAAGATTGACAATTTTATAAGAGGAAGTAAGAAAGGGTTAACAGACAGAGCTTGTAAGAAAGAAAAATGATTAGGGAGGTTTCTAAGGTGATGGGGTGGAGCAGTCACGTGATTGGTTGGATGTTGTGGCAGTTTGGAGTGAATTCTGTGAGGAAAGGGGAACAGTAGAGTAGTCTCTTCAGGAAAAGATTATTCTCTTCAGAGTATATTAATTCTTACTAAGAATATTATTCTTCGTTGTGATTTTAATGTTAAGAAGTTTGTTTTATTTTGAGTAAGGGAATTTTTTGCCTTGTTAACTTTCTCTGTGTCTGTGTTTTAGTCAGAGCAGGCTATTTTGTCTGCCAGGTGCTGGATTTGTTGCCTGATTAAGCAGAGACTGCAATGGAGAGGAGAAGTTTGGGCTCTTCTGTGGAGGTTTAACAGCCTGGCAGTACAACAGTCCCCTGTGAGGAGCAGCAGTTAGCGTTGGGCTGCCATTTGGTGAGTTGTCTGCACGACCGTGGGCAGAGTGGGTTGACTGTGAGGGAGATGGGATGTGAAAGGTGTTTGCTCGCTAATGTACAGTATGTCAGAGAGGGACTTACCTGTTGGGGTTATTTCGTGTGACACAGAGAGGTCTTTCTGTTGAGGTGTAATTTAGCCAGGTTGTTTCTTAGTAGGCTAGTTTAGGGGAGCTGGCAGGTGGTTGGTCTTTAGTTCACGAGGGTAGTGACTGGCTGCTCTGTGTGCCACACGGTTGGGCACTTATGGAAAGGTTTGAGGATTTGACGTGAAATTCTGGTGTTAGAGGTAAGGAGGGAGTTGGGAGGTGCTGATGCTGCACTCAGGTGTTTGTTTTTTACAGCTAGGCAGAGTTGTGGATTTGCGGCCTTCGCAGATTTGGTGTTCCCGTGTCTGGGAGCTGAGGAGCACTGGCAGCTGCCATTGCAATAGTTATGTGCTCAGCGGCTGCATGACTGTACGGCATCACTATTTTCACAGCATTGTGATTTAAAATGTTGTTTGGAGTGTCAATAGGGGCCATTTTCCTAATTTTTCTTTTGTGCTGTGGCCTTTCTGGTTCTCTTGTATCTTCCTGTGACTGGCATTCTTTCTGTGTCGATTCAGCTTGGTGTCAGCTGTCCTGACTTGTTAGCTTAGCTGGAGATGACCTATTCTTGGTGTTTCAGGTACATTCATATTATGTACTTGTGGGTTGTTGTTTTTTTCTAGGTTTGTGGTGTGTGTGTGTTAGGGGAAATAGATTTCTTGGTGTCTGTCTCTGTGGAAAGGGGGGCATTGTAATAAAAATGAGGGTTTGGTTTATTTGTGCTGGAGAAATTAAAGGGAAAAGTTTTTATGGTGTTAGTGGGGAATCATCTAGGTAAGTAGTGAGCAAATTTGAACACAGTTATTGTGTATGTCATGTATAGGAACTACTGAGTGGAGTGCAGAGAAAAGGGTGGATGTGAATTGCTTATTCACTCTTTCCAAAAATATTAGGACTAGGGGGTGTGCAATGAAGCTATTAAGTACTAGATTTACAACAAACCAGAGAAATATGTCTTCACACAACATGTGATTAATCTATGGAATTCATTGCTGGAGAATGAGGTGAAATCAGTTAGCTTAGCGGGGTTTAAAATAGGTTTGGATACTTTCCTAACAGAGAAGTACATAGGGCCTTATTGAGATGGCTTGGGGAAATCCTCTACGATAGGCAGCATAATTTCTGTTTTATTACTAGGGCATGGAATTTGGATTATAGGATCTCACTAGGTTCTTGGGTCCTGGGTTAGCTACTGTTGGAAACAGGATACTGTTCTTGCTGGACTTTTGGTCTGTCCCAGTATCACAATTTTTATATTCTTATGAGGTGCAAGGCATCAGAGGCACTATTGGATAGAGTTAAGGAGGGGTTAGTCGAGTAGTCTGGAAAGTGAAGATGGAGATGGAAGGATAAATAGCTGCCACGGTAATGATGGGGTACAAGACAGTTTTAGATTTATTAGGGATAGGAAGACATGCAAAGTGATATTGTGGAACCCAAAGTAACAGCTGATAAAAAGATAGCTGACTTCTTCACTAATATTTTCTGTTCTGGGTTCACAGCTGAAGTGTTTGGGGATTAGGGTGTACAAACACCTCATGTGACTGGGGCAGGAGGTGTAATAAACCCTGATTGATTTTCAGTGGCTTGGGTTGTGAGGGTTCGTTAGAACTACGGGTGGATACTGCGAGGTACATCCAAGGGTAATGCAGGAATTTGGGGGTAGTTCTGGTGACTCTGCTGACTGACCTTCTCACTGCTTCTTTAGAGTCGGGAGTGGGTAATGCAGGAATAGAGCAGGGAGGATGTGGTTTCTCTCCACAACAAATGGAAAAAAGGCAGCACTAGGGATATACAGGCAGGTAAGTTTGACTTTTTGGTAAGTAACTCAATAGAAACACTTTTACAACAGAGCTTGGGGATTCACTAGAGATGGGTTTGGATAAGGAGAGTGTGGTGAATATGGTGTATTTTGATTTTAGTAATTTTACCATTTTCATAGGCATATCGTACTCAGTGTTCTCGGTATGGGGGGCTCCACTGATGGTCTGGGGCAGGAACTAGTTGGTCAGTAAGGTGTCAGTGGGTTATGGTCCCAGGAGATGGCTATGCCAAGGGGGGATCTTATCAGTAGTGTGTTTGAAGCTTTGTTATTGGGCTTGTTCTTTTCACAATTTTGTAAGTGGGATTGTTGTAGGGTTGTAAGTAAGATTTGCCTTTTTGTGGAGGAGGCCAAAACAGTAATGGACCAGACAGTCCTGATGGTGTGCCTAACAAGGATGGGCTTAAGTTTGTAGAATGGCTTCCTATTGTGCAGCTCAGATTTCATGCTCGCATGGTGTGATTATGGGATGAAGAAAGACCTTGGTGTACGAATGAGAAGTGGGGTTTAGTGTGATTATATGTGATGAGCTTCAGGAGGCAACCAGGTTATAATAGTGCTAGCAAAAGCTAGACAGATGTTTGGGTGCATGGGGATCTGTATGGCCAGCAGGACAATGGAAGTTTGCTGCCCCTGTAAAAATTTTGGTAAGACCTCCTTGTGAATTTTGTGTACATTTAAGTTCAGTTCAAAGGAAAGCTACTAAAAGGGTTGATGGTCTATGTCCTATAGGCATATGGGAACTGAGTTCATGATCTCCATCTGTATACTTTGAGGAAGGGCATGAGAAGGGAGATAATAGTGATGTTTAAATACCTATGTGGCCTAACTATACATGAGATGACTCCCCTTTTATTAGACAGCAAATCCAGAGTAAGAGGGCAAGGGATGCAGTGCAGCAGTGCTGGGCTCTGCAGTACTGTATGGCACTATGTTGTTACAGAAGGTGAGGTAGATGCATGAAATAGTTTCTGAATTGGGGAAGGCATTGGATAGGCACATGGACTCTCTGGGAGAGAGGAGAAGTTAATTGTTGCTTTGGAGGGATATACTGGCTGGACATTTTGGTCTTTATCTGCCCTTATGTTTTTTCTAGGTGGCTTTGCTTATGTCCTCAGACTGGGTTACGAGGAACTGCAAGGCGCTGGCTATGTACTGGGAGCCAAACTGCTTTTTTGTCTCATTTTCTGCAATTTTTGGGTGCCAGAGGTGCGTTGCTCTTTTCTCATATGAAGCAGCCGAATGTTCTATTAGTTCTGTATGGTTTGTTTGTAGGATGATTTTGGAAGATGGTTCACTGGACATTTGCTGGTGTGGGAATTTTATGGAAGTTATGAAATTGGTACTGAAATTGGTTGTGGGTGTGTGTGATCCAGTGTCCATGTGCAGGGTTTACTTGTTTGTTTGTTTTTTGTATGAGGGTTTGGTGACATTTGTTTGCAGTATTGCCTGATGTGTGCACTTCATGATTTGTAGTGGTGCTCTGGCGATTAGCCTTTTTGTGGCACTTATCAGCTTATCGAGTGGGTGAGCTGGCACCTTCTCAACCTGCTATTGTGTTCAAGGGGTAGCTGTTTGAAGATGTTGGGTTGACTGCAGGTTAAATGCAATTGCCTATTCCCTGGTCACCTGCTTGGAAGGATCAGGAATTTGGATTCTTTTGTACGTGTGTGTGGAGTAACGGGAATGTGCAGTATCTTGTGTACCATTCTAGTGGGCTGGGGAGGATTGTCTTAGCTGTTTCTGAGTCCAGTGGGGCATGGACTATAGATTTTATGGTTAGGTGAATGGAGCATTTGTTGGGAATGACTCTTGCTAATCCTTTTACAGCAAATCCAATTTCTTAATCTCCTATTCTGTTTCACTTCCGATTCTTTAGATGGGTTGTGACATTTGTTCAGCAAAAGGAGAGGATTTCATACTGCCCCTGAGGCGGGATCTGTGTCTGTGTTTTCCCTAATGCCCTCACCCCTTTTGTTTTGTTTGGTCCTCTATTGAGTGTGTAAGGAGGACTGGGACATGGTTGCTATTGAGTGGTTGCATAAATGGGTTTAATACTAAGCTTTTGGAGTTACAGATAGCTTTTGGGGGTTTAGAGTGGCTTCTCATGAGTTGTTGCAGCTATTTTCCCTAGACATTATTGTCCTGATGCTGTCTACTTTTCAGGCATAGGTTTGGCCAATTTTATTGGGGTACTCTATAGAATTTGTTGGAGACTTGTTTTAAAGATGTTGGCCGCAGCTTATGAGGTGGGGGGAGCGGTGACAAGCTCGAGGCTGTCACCGCTTGTGGCGGAAAATGGGGTTTGGCCCAGTTGGATCTGGGAGATGAGCAGTTAATAAATAAATAAATGTAACACTCGTATGCGATACCGCTGCGAGGGGAAGCATGGCCTTGCGTCACCGTGGATCATGTTTGGGGGGAGGGGAAGCATGACCTGGCGTCACCGTGGGTCATGTTTGGGGGGAGGGGAAGCATGACCTGGCGTCACCGTGGGTCATGTTTGGGGGGAGGGGAGGGGAAGCATGGCCTTGCGTCACCGTGGGCCATGTTTGGGGGAATGTTATAAATTTAAAGACTTAACTGGAGCTAGTTTCGACACCGAATAGCTCCCTGGGGATGTGTGAAATATGCATTGGGGGTTTGTTGGTTTTTGGACACAGATTGTATTGTAAGTGAAGATAATATTCAGATAGATAATAAAGCTGCGGCCAAATATTTATTCCAATAAAACTGAGTTGTGTGATTATTGATTGATGGTGATTAGCTTTCAGTTGCAGGTGACGGGAATGCGAATGCTAATGTTAAGAAGAACACCAGATTCATCTGGTGTGATATAACATTAGCTGAGCTGATGTCACCGGCTGGTAATATTTATTGAGTGATGGGGGCAGGGTGGACAGAGGGTAAAGGGAATATATGAGGTGTTATCAAGGGTCTGTAGAATAAAGATTGACAATTTTATAAGAGGAAGTAAGAAAGGGTTAACAGACAGAGCTTGTAAGAAAGAAAAATGATTAGGGAGGTTTCTAAGGTGATGGGGTGGAGCAGTCACGTGATTGGTTGGATGTTGTGGCAGTTTGGAGTGAATTCTGTGAGGAAAGGGGAACAGTAGAGTAGTCTCTTCAGGAAAAGATTATCCCTCCCTCCCTCCCATTTGTGCTGGTGTTATGTTTTGTGTTAGTGTTGTGGGGTGGGGTGGGGGGTGTACATGTTATATGTCGACTTGGGTGGATTTGGTGAAGCTTATGGGGTTGGGGGAGGTGGTCGCAGCTTTGGGTGGGGCGGAAAATGGGGTTTGGCCCAGTTGGATCTGGGAGATGAGCAGTTAATAAATAAATAAATGTAACACTCGTATGCGATACCGCTGCGAGGGGAAGCATGGCCTTGCATCACCGTGGATCATGTTTGGGGGGGAGGGGAAGCATGACCTGGCGTCACCGTGGGTCATGTTTGGGGGGAGGGGAAGCATGACCTGGCGTCACCGTGGGTCATGTTTGGGGGGAGGGGAGGGGAAGCATGGCCTTGCGTCACCGTGGGCCATGTTTGGGGGAATGTTATAAATTTAAAGACTTAACTGGAGCTAGTTTCGACACCGAATAGCTCCCTGGGGATGTGTGAAATATGCATTGGGGGTTTGTTGGTTTTTGGACACAGATTGTATTGTAAGTGAAGATAATATTCAGATAGATAATAAAGCTGCGGCCAAATATTTATTCCAATAAAACTGAGTTGTGTGATTATTGATTGATGGTGATTAGCTTTCAGTTGCAGGTGACGGGAATGCGAATGCTAATGTTATGTTTCATCAGTTTGACTCCTAGATCTATTAATTTCCAACAGGGATAGTTGATATGTGGACATGCCAGTACTCAGGAAGTATATGAGGGCATTGAAACAACAAGCTGTATATTACTGTCATACTGGCAAAACACTTCTTCAGGAGTTTGTTATTCGGTTAGTTAATATGTCATAATGTGGCATGTTACCAAACTGTATTTCCAAATGATTTCCCTTTTGGACAGAAAGAATTGTTCAAAGTACATGATGCTCCTCTTGTAGCTGAGTGTGAAACAATTAAATTTGGTCTAAAATGCAGTCATACAGATGATAGCAAACTAATTAAACTTGTTTGACTGTCAAAGCGGTGCTGATTCATTAGACAATGGCATAGTATAAATCACAATGGAGGAAATTAATGTACTAGAAGAGTATGGTATGAATAATGCAGCTTTTCTTCAGAGATGCTTCAAGGATGATTTAGATGTGATCTAGTAACATAGTATAAGATACTAATAAATCGCTTATCAACTGTTATAAGAAAAGGTCTTCTAATGTCTGCTCTGTAATCACTGGGAAGGTGTTTTTTAGAACTCAGCGCCCACCTTGTGCAGTACTCAGTACAAAAGGAGTCTCCTTGAAGGTTACAGACAAGGAATGATGTTGAATATATTGTCATGGGGGTAATGAAGATCAGAACTGGGGTTCTTGTTCCCCCTCAAATAACCAAACTCTTCCAGTGTTCAGTCCACTTGAGGTTACATTCTAGTCTACATTTTGGATTTTGTTTTTTGATTGTCTTTTAATGGCATTTTCATTTATCACACCATTTAAGTCAATTTAAAATTGTAGGTTTTGTGTAGAAAATTGGCTAGGTTCCGACAATCTAGGTGCCTACCAACGCCTAACAAAGGCACCATTTATAGAATCAGGGCCAATGTCATCAAATTTTGTGCTACTCTTTTATAAAAAATACATAGGTGTTGGTATAAAATATCCTCAAAATAGGTGCCTACATGAGCTCTCCACTCAGAAGATTTAATATATAAATTATCCTTAACTTATTTTGACACACAGGAAATTTTTTTTTTCAATTGCTCAGACTGTATGAAGGGCATTCAATAATTGTCAGGATGTCAGGAGAGTCATCATGTAAAATGTCAGGAGAGACCTCATGCAAATCAGATTTGAAGCACCATTGAGTGATCAAATTTCTCACACAAGAAGGGAAAAAGCCAAAAGAGGTCCATGAAAACACGACTGCAGTTTATGGTGAGTTTGCCCCATCATCCTTGAAGCAAGCAGTTTAAGTGGGGTAGAAAGTCCATTGAAGATGATCCTCACACTGGACAACCTGGGGAAGCAATTTCCACAGAAATGTGCAAGAAAGTTGAAGATTTAATTTTGGCATACAGTCAAATTGTTTCTCAAATAGTTTAATGTAATTTAATTTTTTTTAAATTTAATTTAATTCTTATATACCGCTAATAACCGTGAGCTTTTAACTTTTTTAAAGAGCTCCGACGCAGGGTATGAGTGGGGAACCCCCAAAGTTTACTTCATACTCTTCGCGCTGCCGTTGGGGTGGGGTTGGGGGGTTGGAATCCTCCATTATAGAGTAAACAACTTTTTCCCGATTTTTTAGGAAAAAGTTTTCTCTATAATGTGGGGGGTTGCACCTCCCACACCCCCCCCCCAACGGCAACACAAAGAGTATGAAGTAAAGTGGGGGTTCCCCCCACACACCCCTGTCAGAGCTCTTTAAAAGTAACTTTTTTGGCGGCACGCTGGGGTCTTGCGTCGAATTGTCGGCGCTGCAATGTTAGCGCGCTGAAGTCTCGCACACTTTTGTCCCGTCACCCACTTTAAGTTAGGTGGCGTTATAGCCTGATGTGTTTGGCAGTTTTTTTGATGTGGTGAGCTATATTCATGTCACCTCTGTTCTTTTCTTTACACTCCAAGGATTGTATTCGACACCTGCACTGCGGTTCATTTCTAGTACAAGTGTTTTGTCTATATCAAATGTAATTTTCTACTTGCTTGTGTTTGTTATGCTAGTTCTTTTATTTAGGACAGACCTTATAATGAATAATGCTTCATTTGGGGGAATGTTCGTGTAACTGTCACAAGTGAACATTCATGTCCATCTTAATCTTCTCTAAAATGAGCTGAGTCTGTTATATATGATTTCATCGTCTGCTTCTTCCCGGTCCCAGATAATCCCGATTGGAATCCACAAGGCATTGTGCCGCCTTCTTTGCAGCCCCCTCTCTATGGTAAGAGTCTGTGTTTTGCAAAGTGATAGAGACAGAGTTCTTTGTTTGCACTGAATATCTGTATAGGATCAATCCATGCTAATCAGGCTTATTTCGTTTTCCAATTGGTGAATTGTTCTAATGCCCACTGCCTTTTTTTAGATAGGCCTTATTGTATGACTCCTGGAAGTTAATGCTGTAATATGTAAGTTTCAAGTTTAATAACATTTTGATATACCACCTTATCATTTATTTCAAGGTGGTTATACATTTTAAAATAGGGCAGAAACAGATAATATAATTTAACATAACTTTAACAAAATAAACATACACGATTAGATAAAGACAATGACATACACGACTGGACAAACTGGTACGAGTGGAAAAGAAGGGGAGAACTACAATGATAAAAGAAAAGTAAGATATTAAAGGTATAAACAAAAGGGTGGGGTTAAAAACAAGTAAGTCCAATAGAAGTGGACTCGTAAAAGATAGGTTTTGAGTGACTTTTGTACGGATTTTTTTTATTACTTCACAATAGTTCTGGTACTGGATTTTGGATTCAGATTTAAGCTTGTGCTTTTTTCAGTTGTAGTTCAATTTGAGTTACATTAGGGTACAGTAGGTGTTCTCCTGCCCCTGGGGAACTTGTAGTCTATTTGTACCTGAGGTAATAGAGGGTCAAGTATGTCCAAGATCTCATGGAGTTGAAGTAGGATTTCAACTGTGACTTCCCTGGTTCTTAGACTGCTGCTCTAAGTATTAGGTACTGCTAATATGGATAAAACATATTTCATTTACTCATATGAGTAAGTAGATTCTGAGTGCTTTATTATAAATTGAAGCTCCCAAGAAATTTGAGTTTAAAACATATTTCATACATGTTTGATAATGCAACAATAAACTAAAAGCCAGTAGATCTGAAGCCTGGTGGCCATTTGGCATTGACTAAAAAAATTGTTAGACAAATCATTTTATGGTTGCCATTAACCACAACATTTCTGAACACTATTCACATGGCTAATTGGAAGATGGTGGACTGCGGTGGTGGGGATGATAGGGGGGCCCAAGTGTTAAAGTACCTGTGTATATTTCCAGAATATTGCAAATACGAAGGGCTGCTGAAAGTTCTCAGACCATCCAAGAAGAGAATAGCATGGGTATGGTTCAATCAATGATCTGAAACAATGTCAAAACATAGAATTTTGTTTCTGCAAATTGGCACTTAACGAAATAAGCTAACACCCTTTTCAGCTACAGAGGCAAAATAATGCTCGGAATTTAGGAAGTTAGTTGGTTGGGCTGAGAACTTTCCAGCAACCCCTTATATTGTTCTATTTAATATATGGTAAGAACATAAGAATAGCCTTACTGGGTCAGACCTATGGTCCATCAAGCCCAGTAGCCCATTCTCACAGTGGCAAATCCAGATCACTAGTACCTGGCCAAAACCCAGAGTAGCAACATTCCATGCTACCAATCCAGGGCATGCAGAGGCTTCCCCTGAAGCTTTAGTGCATTATTTTGATTTTTTTTTTTTGTACATAATTCCTGGACTAAATTCAGTTTGCATATTACCTTCAGAAACAGAGGTATGGGGAGGGAAGTGAGACAGCTCATGCTGCTGCACCAGAGTCACACAGTGAGGGATTTTTTTTTTCCTTGCTATGTTCAAAAGTGCCCAGCTATGACTTTCCTGCAAACATAGATATTAGTCTCACCCCAAGAATTTTAATTTCAAGTTTCAAGTTTCAAGTTTTCAAGTTTATTAGGATTTTATATACCGCCTATCAAGGTTATCTAAGTGGGGTTTTTTTTACAATCAGGTACTCAAGCATTTTCCCTCTCTGTCCCGGTGGGCTCACAATCGATCTAACGTACCTGGGGCTATGGAGGATTAAGTGACTTGCCCAGGGTCACAAGGAGCAGCGCGGGGTTTGAACCCACAACCCCAGGGTGCTGAAGCTGTAGATCCAACCACTGCGCCACACACTCCTCATTTGCTCTATTCTGCCTAGCCCCACCTTATATTGTGCCTTAGCCCCACACCCAATTTAACCTCTCCAAACAGCTGAGTCACCAATCACTTATGCTTACACACCAAGCTAGTTATATGTGCCTTCATAGGAATAGCGCAAATGTCATTTCCACACATAACACCAATTTAACATGTGCATAATTGTAGGGGCCAGTTTATAAGATTTCTTCCTTAATGCGTTTTTTTTCCGTACCTCCCTGAAGTTTGTAAACCATATTGATGTTACTTTTCTAAATATGAGGGGGTGCTGAAAAATTCTCAACCCAACCAACCAATTTCCTAAATTCCGAGCATTATTTTGCCACTGTGCCTGAAAAGAGTATTATTGTATTCCATTTTGTGCCAATTTGCAGAAATTAAATTCTATGGTTTGATATTGTTTCAGATCACTGATTGAACCATATTCACATCATTCTCTTCTTGGTTTGGCTGAGAACTTTTCAGCACCCACCTCATATCAGGCACCTAAGGTGATTTGAATTGTGCCATAAAAAGTCATGTAGGAAGGCAATTGTCCAAGTCACATTCCATTAAATGAACACTTGTCTTCTCTTCAGGAACATCAAAATGCTTTTTTACTGTACTCTTAGCTTCCATCAAGGTCTGCAAACATAATTAAAGAAAATAAAAGCAACTTGGCAACTGTTGACACCAGCAGTATTTCTGCTTTGAACTCCTCTAGTCTGCTTGCTTCAATGGCTTGTTTATCAGTTTCATCCATATGTTATTATTCTCTACATGAAATACCTCTGCCTGGCTTCCCTGTTTGCTTTTAATTTCCTTTTTTTTCAGACCTTAACCTCATATAATTCAAGACTTGTGGGTTTGAATTCTCTCATCTTGTTCACATTTATCAGTCCCTTTGTAATTTTTTATAATTTGATTTGGTCTCACCAGAGAATTCTCTGTCCTTTTTTAAATTGGCCTAACCTTTTCTGCCTCTACAAATATTCTTAAATCTTGAAGTCAAACCTGCCTTCCCTGCATCATCCCTTCTCTAGAAGAATAATATCAGAAGGTAAAATCTTTCTGATGAAAAGATTTTTGGCTGAGTCATTTTTCCATGCAACTAAGCTAGAATTTTGCATTACTATTTTCAGCTGATGAAACAGATTGCATCATGTATTGGCTTTCGTGCAACTCATAGAATATTTGCACAGAAGTTGGGGATAGAGGAACAGGTAGCTTCAGAGGATGATTATTTCACTTTTTCATGGAGCAGCGTTTTAGTACCCAAGAAAGCTTTCATCCTATTTTTAAATTATTATTTCTCTTGTTCAGCCACGCTGCGGATGATCATTTGATGTTTTGTACAACCGAAAAGGAATAGCAAAATGCATTGATGACATTTATATGTTTCTTGCACAGTTTATGTACTGCTTTTTCCTACTTACCAGATGATTTACATAAAAACATATACATAATAACATAAAACAAGATCAGACAATAAAGCATAACAACAGGAAACAGAAATCTCAGTCAAAATTTCTGACATCAAGAACTATAAGACACTGATGCTATTTATACTTTTCCCAAGAACTCTGATTGGTTTTCTAGATGGCTTTAAGGATGATCAGCCAGAACATTTTTGTTTAGTGTCATTTTCAGGAATGTTCATTTTATTCATTTCTGTTTGGCCATTTTTTCATCATGTGAAGAAAGTAATTGACTATTCAGTCTTTTGAAAGAATACACATTATGCATGCACAGTACCTAGGAAAGTCTATAAAGTCCACCTAAAGTTAAGCAACTACATCGGCGTACCTAGCTGATGTAGGCACCTAACTTACCCCCCCCCCGCCCCCTTTTACAAATACATTCTAATAGCTGCTATGCGGCAATGGACCCAAAACCCATTAAATCCTTATGGGCTTCGGAGCAGTTACCACAGCGGCCTGCACTAAACTTCTATGTAAAAGAGGCCCTCAATTGATTAGCAGGCTTAATTGGTGCCAATAATTGGCAATTAACATCTCATGATTGACATTAATTGGAATTTATAGGCACCTAACTTGGTAAGCATGATTTCATACAAGTTAGGTGCCTTGTCCAAAGCACCTATCTACAAGTGGACGTGGTTAGGGGCTGATCATGGGCGTGTTTTGGAGTTAGGTGCACAACAACACTTAAATCAAAAACAGACACCCAACTTAGGTGCACATATTTAGGTCAATAAAACCCTCGCATAACATAGTAAATGATGGCAGATAAAGACCTGAATGGTCAATCTAGTCTGCCCTGTAATCACATGCATTACGATTTCATGATTACCGGTAAATTAAAATGTCTTTTTTGTTTGTTATTTCTGGGCCATAGATCTTAGAAATCTACCCGGTACTGTCTATTGGTTTCCAACTACTGGAATTGCCATTGAAGCTCACTCCAGCCTATCCAAACCATCTCCTTTGCTGGATTTGGACTGTGAAAGTTTGCTCATTTATATTCTAATTAGTGATTGTCTGTGTTCATCCCATGCTTTTCTGAATTCCATCAGTTTTCCTCTCCACCATCTCCCTCAGGAGGGCATTCCAGACATCCACCACCCTCTCTGTGAAAAAGAATTTCCTAACATTTCTCCTAAGCTTACTACCCCTCAACCTCAATACTGTATATGTCTTCTAGTTATACCAATTTCCCTTCTCTGGAAAATATTTGATCCTATATTAAGACCTTTCATAGGCCTTAGTAAGAACTCATAGGGCTCCTTTTACTAAGGTGCGCTAGGGCTTTAATGCGTGGAATAGCACACGCTACATTGCCACGCGCACTAGACCTTAACGCCAGCATTGAGCTGGCGTTAGTTCTAAAAGCAAAAACGCTAGCGCACCTTAGTAAAAGGAGCCCATAATATATTTTGATCCTTAAAGTGGCACACCTTTTATCCAAAAGCTTGGCCAATTAAAAGGCTTAACTTGCTTTCTAAAACAACAGTAATTGTGTTGACCTCTGATTTCCTCCCAGCATAGAATTTCATAGTGTTGGGGCAGCAGAAAGGAAAGCTGTTTGTCTAGTAGAAATTAATTCAAAAGATGCCTTTAATAAGCTGTATTATATAGCTAGCATCAGTTTTACCACACGATAAGTATCAGCTACATTGTGTTAGAGAAAAATTGCACTCTTTCAAACGTAACTTGCAGATATATAAAATAATGTAAAAGAATATATGTAATTATATAGCCCACAAATCTTTATTTTGTAACTTAAGGACCATCAGAGGTGAAATTCTCAAAAGTAATATCAATGAGAACATGAATTCACCACAATTCCTCATGAGTCCAATATTTCACAATGTTACAGTAGCTTTTCATAGATTGATATTTATCACGTTTAATTCATATTTTTCACAGAAAAGATTTGTTCAATATCAATATAGCTTTATAAAAGGGAAATCAAATTTCACTTATCTGGATTTGCATTGGGGGAGTCTAGTCAGCTGACACAAATTTATGTTTCACCTAAATAGACTGTTTCAAGGCAGCTTCACCCTAAAAAATACAAAAATAAAACATATCAATCAATATTTATATGAACCTTCCCTAAAAAAAAAAAATGTATAGCAGAATTCATCTGACGGTCACACCTTGTAAATGGATCTCTCAACCTTGTTCATTCATAAACTCAAACTTGGTCTTGGCAACTTTTCACTTTTGCCAACAGTAGGGTCATGTGACCTTAATAACTAATCAGCTATTAGGCTTAGACCAATATCATCCATTCAGCTTCTTTATTTAGGCCATAAGGCTCCACAGTATTCAGTTTAAAAATCCAAAACTGTTCTCTATAATTCATTCTGCCCTGAATATCATCCCCCAACTACCTCTGTGGATGGTGTGCAACTGAGTCTAACTTTATGAGCATAATTCTAGACTGTTTTTCGGTGGCTGTAACAGTGTTTTATTTACAGAAGTAGGACCTTATAAAATTGAATGAGGACATGTGCACATGAAAGTATAGTCTATCAACTCATACTTTTATGTAGAACCAGGAATGAGTGTTCCTGGGGGCTGAGCTGGAAGATACAGGCTTATGCATGCAAACTTAAGATGAATAATTTTTGCCTGTTTCAGAGCAAGTGCAAATGTCTTCCCAATTTTCCAGTATGGCTATTTTATATCCAATTAATACTTCACCAAAATCAGTTCCCTAAAGCAGATAGAAGAATGTCTCAACATGCACAATTGAAAAATATAAAAGCTTAAGGTGTTTATGAAGGAAAAGCTGCAGAAGCTATGGGGCTTATATTCGAAAGAGAAATACGTCCAAAAACCGGCCTAAGTCGGCAATTGGACAAACATTTCTCAAAAATGTCCAAATGCCGAAACTAAAAACTGGTTTTGGACGTATTTCTAAATGACCTAGGCCTTCATAGTGCCGCTGAACGACCAAAGCTAAACGGGGCATTTCGGGAGGAGTGTCGAGGGCGGGAGTTGGGCGGGACGTGGGCCAGCATAGACTTAGTCGTACAGCATGTATAACCAAAAGTTATACAGTCCATGATCAACGGAACTTGAACGTTGTGACTTAGACCATGTAAAACATAGTCTAAGTCACAAAAACCCACCTAAACTCACCAGATAAGCACTGTAAACACATAAAACAGACCCCCACACACTACCCCAGTAATCACCGACCCTCCCCCCACCCCTTTAAAAATATTAATCACACCTTTAAAATTCAGCCTCCAGACCATCATCACCTGGCAGATTGGCACAGGAAAGCCTAGTCGTCCAGCACAGAGGCGGCTTAAGTCTTCTTGGGGGTGGGTTAGGGACCCATAGAGAGGAGGGCCCATGCCCATAAGCCCCTGTAATCACTGCATTGATACTTAAACATGTGCACTCCCCTATACACCCCCAAAACCCTTTTTTACTGGCATATAAGTGGCTCCTGCAGCCACAGGGGCTATTGGGGTGGTAGATAAGTAGGTCTAGGGGATTCTTGAGGTGGTTTGGGGGGCTCACCATAACCTATAAGGGAGCTGTAGGGAGGAGAAGACTTGGCACCCTTTTTGTGAAGTTCACAGCAGTGCCCTGTAAGGTACCCCACTATTTAGGTGCCATGTCTGGGTGTGAAGTCCATCACTTTGCAGACCCCTCCCACATCCAACAGGGCTTGTTCTAGGCATTTTGGACTTGGACGAAAAGTTGGACGAAAATGTGCTATAAAGATAGACGATTTAGCGGCTTGGACGATCAGATCGGCAGGACGTATAATTAGACGATTTTCAAAACGAAAAAAAGTTGGATGTATTTTTCGAAAATGTGTCTTAAGCTGTTTTTAACTTTGGACGACTTGCGAGATGGACGTAAACGGATTTAGACGTCCCTTTCGATTATGCCCCTCCACATCTTTAGTCCTAAATAGACTTAAGCAAGCTTTCAATCATTGGTATAAAACTTTCATTCAAATATCTGCATTTATATATGAGGGTTCTTCAAAAAGTTTCCACACATTCATATTTTCTCTGGAAATGGTTGGGGTGGGAGAAGTGGTAAGAGGGCATGTTAGTAGGACGCTGGGAAAAATGCATCACACAACAGGGCGATTATGTGGAAAAGTAATTTTACTTTTGAGATATATAAAAAATAGTTTAAAAAAAAATAAAAGTGTGGAAACTTTTTGAAGATCCCTTGTATAATAAACTTAGCAGTGAACTGTTTCATAATTGGGCATGCATTTATAGAATAGGATCAGTTATGTGCATAACATAATTAACTCATATAGGCGTTTATCATCTGGACTCTATATTGTTAACATCAGTAATAAATCTCAAAGGGAAGCCTCAGCCCCACCACTCCACCGCAAAGCCGCTTTTCAAATTGTGGGAAGCCTTACGTGGCGCCTTATCATTGGCTGTCACCTTCTTGATAGTAAACTTTTCTTTGTTCTGCTTTTTATGTGGTGAAATTATCTAAATATTTTTTTGTTGCATAATAGCATTTCCTCTAATAAATATATATAAATATAAAGTGCTTAAATAGTGCATTTGTACTTAGCTTATAGCACAGCCAAAACCTAGGAGTCTGACCCGACATGTTTCACATACATTGCTGTATCAAGGGTCCCCCTACGGAATAAAGCATAAAAAGCAGGAAGCTGTGAAAAAACCATTCATACAACACAGCTACCCACTATAATCCTTTCAATGCTTCTTATATAAATGAATAGAATGTAGCTCACCGAGGTCGCTGTTGTCATCTGACTCCAAAATCTGTGAGAGAAAGATGGCCGCAGCGTACTAACCGGTGTTTATATACTCCTCCCCATTCTAATTCAAAACCTCCCTCCCCCCATTCCTATTGGTTAGATTTAGCCAATCCCCGATAGCCATTCTATTTCCCCATTTAACCCTCTAGGGTCCACCATATCCAACAGGAAAATATATCGTTGTTCGCTTTGATTTAACCTCCTTTGATCAAAGGGAGCAGGAGATAAGGAAGATAAAGGGTCTACAGGCCCTCCCAATTATGCCCCTTTATCTTCCTTATCTCCTGCTCCCAGGGAGTCTTACCAATGGGTTATTTACATAAGCAGTTCCCTTAATGCGGCAGAGCTACCTTAGCATGGCTCCGGTTTAAACAAACAGCTGGCTTCCTTTATAGGATAGGACACAATCCTCACACACTGTACTCTCATAGGTCCATGTCCTCATCACCCACACTTTCCCCAGGGTCACTACACATATCCCACTCAGACTCTGGGTACCCCAGGTTTTCCACTTCCACATTCATTCCAGGCTTTATATCCCATCCCCCTCTCTGCATGTCTGCCAGCTTCCCTGCAGCATTTCCATTAGGGTAAACTTCCAGCCCTTCCCTCTGGGGTTTAATAGGCAAGTCACTATACCTCCTTTGGGTTATACTGCCTCTCCTTGTGGGCTGGCCTCCTGCAAAACGTCCCTGCTGGGGCTTAGGCAATGTGTGGAAGCTAGGATCACCGTGGGTTGTTTGGCTTTCCCAATCAGAGCCAGCTGAGCCTCTCCCCTGCTGCCTCTGCTTATTTCTCATTTGAGGCTTCCCAGCCTGCAAACTCCAGGGTCTAACTCCACCTCTCTCCAAATTGGTCTCAGGTTTCTCCCTGACTCGGGGGAAAGGAGTGATAGGGGAAATTATCTGCTTGCAGTGCCCTCCCTGCCTGAATTTTGGGCTGTGCTATCACCTGCTTATGCATTTTCCTTCCTGGCTGAGCCGGCTGTCCGGGCTCCATGCCAGGTTTTCCAGGGACCAGGGCTGTGTGCTTGCTGGGTTTAGTAGTCCTTTTAGCTGGGACAGGAACTTCCCTGTCACATACCGCCCTACTTAAACTCCTATCGGTCCTTTCCCGGGGTAATCCCTCTGAGGATCTTTCCCCCAACCATGATAAAACCTTTTGGGATCTCAGCTTCTCTACCGACACTTCTTTTGAATCAGAGGAGCCCCATCCCTGCTCCCCTCGGGTCGTGTTAAGACTTATCTCTTCCTCACGTATTTCAGGGATCTCGGCTCGTTCACATATTAGTTGAGCAATGCACTCTCCCTCTTTTATTTTGTATTCCTTCTCCCCTAGATTTATTATCAAAATCTTGAGAGCCCCCCCGGTAAACAGGGTCAATCACTCCCACCCCTACGTGTAGGCCATGCTGGAGTGCTAAACCTGACCTCGGCACAATGCGCCCATAACATTCCTCCGGTAAGGCCACCACCAATCCCGTGTCCACTAATTTCCTGCCCCCCTTGGGCACCCCTATCTCTTGTATGCTACTTAGGTCCAATCCTATAGATTGCGGCGTGGCTCAGACTGGTAGTCGGGATCTAGAGGATACCCGCATAACCTTTAAAACGGGCTTCTGCGCATCCAAGGTGACTACCGCCAAGTGGACCTCTTTCGTTCTGCTATCTGGAGAAGTCTCTTTCTGGTCCACCCCAAAATATCTTATGCCCTTCTTACACTCGGGACATTCCTCGCACCATCCCCTCACCTTTCGCTCCTGGCCAGGCCAATAGAATTTGGCCTGGATCCCTTTTATGGTCTTGGGCCAAGTGCTCTCTTCCTAGGTCCCTATGGACGGACCAAAATATCTGTCTCCTAAAGACTGCCGGCACTACTAGGCGTCTTTGCACACGCTGGACCTTGGGATTCCACCCCACCTGATATAGGAGTCCTCCCACTACTTGGAATTGGCGGGATCCTTTCCCCACGTCCTCCCATTGTTCTATAGCCGAACTCAATGTGGAATCCCTTCTTTGCTCACGGCCTAGGGTGGGAAACCACTGCACTACCTCATATGGTACCTAGAGTCTCCAGGGCAGCTGACTCTCTCCCTGCTTGCCTTGGGAGCAGGTTCTTTTATCCGCTCTCCTCTCCGCTCTACTTTTGGCTCTCTTCTGGGAGGGATCTCCCAGAATATCATCCGCTAGAGGAAAGATCTGGGCTAACTACTCTTCCTGCCTTACGGGATCCCTCACCCCTCGAGTGCTGAAGCATTCCCAAAAATAGGGCCATTCTCGCCCCAGGATCACCTCATAGGGTGGACGCAGCATCAGGGCCATCTTCAGGGGATACTCTCTCCCTTGATACTCCACCCAGACTTGCTTCATTTCATATGGCAAGGAAGTCCCATGCATGCACTGTATCTGGGAATGCTCTTGGGGCCTGTCAATTTCCTGTCCCCTAGTTTTTAGGATCCGCCCCCACACCTTCTGGGATAGAATGGACTGATTGGCTCCAGAGTCTAACAGGGCTACCACTGGGACCCCTTCTAATCTTAACTGAACCATACATTCCTCTTGAGGACCTGACTCCGAGGACCCCACTCTATTCATTAAGGCCATCCGGGTCTGGCATTGAAGGCTCCTGTGGCCGGGCTTCCCATAGGAAAAACATCGGCTAGCCAGAGGGACACTGCCAGGACCCCTATACGTTCCCCCAGACCTTCGGAAGCTCGAGGTTTTGGGTCCCCCTAACTCCCAATTGACAGGCCCCTGTTGTTGAGCCTCTAAGTAAGCCTCCGCTACCCCAACTACTTGCCCCAGGGCCGTAATATTTTGTTTCAGTAGCCAGTTCCTTAAGGCCACTGGCACCGCCTCTAGGAATTGCTCCCGTACCAGCTCACTCATAACCGCCTGCAGGTTATGAGCGTATGGGGCCATCCAGCGCTCACATAACTGCTTTAGTCTTTGTACCAAAGCCTTGGGACGCTCCCCCGGAGTCATCTTCACCGCCCTAAACTGGACCCTGTATCGCTCATGCGATTGACCCAAGTAGTCCAGCAGGGTTTGCTTTAATGTCGGGTAATCGGCAGCTTGCTCTGCACTTAAAGTCTGATAAGCCTCTAAGGCTCTCCCTCCCAGGCAGGATATTAGTCTTACGGACCACTGGTCCACTGGCCAATGTGAAGCAACAGCCACCCGCTCAAATCCCACTAGATAGTCCTGTATGTCATCATCTACTGACAATTTATGCAGTCTTATCGGCTCCCCAAAAAGAGTGCCTGCCGGCCCGACGACTGCTCCCGCACCGCCAGCTGCCGGCGTTGTAGGCCTCTGCGCCAGGTTATTAATGGCCTGGATCTGGGCTGACATCTGCAGCAACAGTTCAGTATGACGGGTTTGCTGCGCTTGGTGGTCCGCCTTCCAGAGATCCGCCTGGGACTGTAGCATGTCCTGGAACTGCTGCTGGAGCTTGTGTATCTCCGCCTCTAAACCGGTCAGGAACTTGGACGCCTCCATCCTGAAAGTAAACCACAAAGAAAAGGAAACCCAAGTTCGGCCCTTTAAGCTTTAGGGATTTTCCCCCCCGCCCCTTCCAGAGTAGAGAGCTGCACGGGAACGGGGACGACGGGAATCCCGCGGGACCCGCAGGCATCCCGCGGGTTCCCCCTTTGGGTCACGGGGATCCCGTGGGGACGCCCCCTAGGGTCGCGGGGATCCCGTGGGGACGCCTCCGAGGGTCGCGGGGTTCCTGCGGGGCTGGATGTACTCAGTCGCGCGGCTCTTCTCTCTACCTTCTCTGCTTGCAGCACAGAGCCGAACGGAAGTCTTCCCGACGTCAGCGCTGATGTCGGAGGGGAGGGAGGGCTTAAAGCTTAAAGCCCTCCCTCCCTCCGACGTCAGCGCTGACGTCGGGAAGACTTCCGTTCGGCTCTGTGCTGCAAGCAGAGAAGGTAGAGAGAAGAGCCGCGCGACTGAGTCGGGAAGACTTCCGTTTGGCTCTGTGCTGCAGGCAGTGCAGGTAAGGAGGAGAGTAGCCTCGCGGTTCGAGTGGCTACCAAGGACGGGGCGGTCCGCCCCGCCACACCCCGCCCCGGTTGCAGCACAGCCGGCCAGGTCCCCTTACTTTTGTGGCACATCCCCGACTGACCGACAACAGCCCCGGTCCGACAATCCTCCCTGCCCTGTAGCCGCGAATCTAAATTATCTTCTTACAGCAGCTGTAATAAGGTAATTTAGATTCGCAGTTAAGGGCAGGGAGGTTTGTCGGACCGGGGCTGTTGTCAGTCGGTCGGGGAAGTGCCACAAAAGTAAGGGGACCTGGCCGGCTGTGCTGCACCCGGGGCGGTAGAGAAGGAGGGGGGGGAGAAGGACGCTGAAAGCACTTGAAGACAGAGGAGGGAGAAGGATGCTGAAAGCACATGGGGGAATACAAAGGGGTGGAGAAGGACGCTGAAAGGCGGGGGGGAAAGGACTCTGAAAGCACTTGTGGAAGACAGAGGGGGGAGAAGGATGCTGAAAGGACATGGGGAAGACAAAGGGGTGGAGAAGGACGCTGAAAGGACATGGGGAAGATAAAGGGGTGGAGAAGGACGCTGAAAGGCCATGGGAAGGGCGGGGGGGAAAGGACTCTGAAAGCACTTGTGGAAGACAGAGGGGGGAGAAGGATGCTGAAAGCACATGGGGAAGACAAAGGGGTGGAGAAGGACACTGAAAGGACATGGGGATGACGGGGGGGGGTGGAGAAGGACGCTGAAAGGCCATGGGGAAGACAGAGAGGGAGAAGGACGCTGAAAGGACATGGGGAAGCAGAGGGGGGAGAAGGACACTGAAAGCACATGTGGAAGACAGAGGGGGGAGAAGGACGCTGACAGGACATGGGGAAGATGGGGGAGAAGGACGCTGAAAGGAAATGGGGAAGAGAGAGTAGGGAGAAGACGCTGGCAGGGAAGAAGACAGATGCCAGACTATGGGGGGAGCGGAGAGAAGAAGATGGGTGCCAGACCAATTTGGAAGGGGGAAGAAAGGGAGAGGCACAGTAACAGAGCAAATGGAAGATGCAGAAGGAAGAGAGACAGTGGATGGAAGGAATTGAATGAGAACATGAGGAAAGCAGAAACCAGGCAACAAAGGTAGGAAAAGAATTATATTTCTTTTTTTTTTATTTTGCTTCAGGATAAAGTAGTATATTAGTTGTGTTGATAAAAATTTATAAACATTAGAGGCTCTGGTAGAAACCCATTTGCAAAGTATGTATTCTTCCCAATTAATATTTTCAAATTAATAAAGTCTTTTTGCTTATTTGTAAATGGTTTCTACCAGAGCCTTTAATTCAGTAGCATAATTAAATGAAATAACTATTTCTGAAGTTTATATGGACGGGCGGGGACGGAGGGGATTCCTCACGGGGACGGAGGGGATTCCTCGCGGGGACGGGTGGGGACGGAGGGATTCCTCACGGGGATGGGTGGGGACGGGTGGGATTCCTCACGGGGACGGGTGGGGACGGGTGGGACTTTGGCGGGGACGGGTGGGGACGGGTGGGATTTCTGTCCCCGCGCAACTCTCTATTCCAGAGTTCTCTGGTCCCCTTACCCTCCAATCCACACCAGCTATCCCCTAAGCACTTTTACCTTGGGGCCTGATAGGTCTCAGCATTTGGGATCTTAGGGCCTCCCCAGCCACTCCTCCGACCAGGATCTCAGGAACCACGATCCGCACCTCCGGACTCCGCTCCGCTCCTCAGCAGACTGTCTCCTCCGGGCGCCTTGACGTTGCTTGTACTCCTCACCAGGAACCACACCTCTCCGGATGCTGCTCCTTCTTCCTGCTTTGCCTTTGAGTATTTGTAATCCACAGGCTCAAATAAAGTCAGGTTAGTGCCAGTAAGGCTTTCAAAAAAACTCAAATTGCTCCAAAATCACAATCCCAATCCCAAAATACTGTATTGCCAGCCTTTACTCACAGTACTTCAGGCAATACTCTCCGCCAAAGGCCAGCGACTTGGCTTGCTTTGTCCAGCCACCAATACAAAAAGAAAAAAAAAAAATCCAAAAGTTATTATTTTTTTTTTTTTCTTCCAGTCTTTGGGCGCACTTCTTCCACCAACCTGTGGGCGGCGCTAGATCCCACCACTGCCATCAACTTCTTGTGGCCGGGCCAGTCCCCAAGTGAATAGGAAAGCCTGGCTCGGACCGCAAGCAAGATTTTGTAGCGCCTTTTATGTTTTCAGAAATCCGGTATCCGGGTTTTTCCTTCACTTGACCACATAAAAGGCGCTACAAAATCTTGCTTGCGGTCCGAGCCAGGCTTTCCTATTTACTTGGGGACTGGCCCAACCACAGTGTCTATGGGCTCCTTTTACGAAGGTGCGCTAGCGTTTTTAGAGCACGCAGCGGATTAGCGCACGCTAGCTGAAAAACTACTGCCTGCTCAAGAGGAGGTGGTAGCGGCTAGCGCGCAGGGCATTTTAGTGTGCGCTATTCCGCATGTTAAGGCTTTAACGTGCCTTTGTAAAAGGAGCCCTATATGCCTTTCACGGTCTATATGCTCTGTTATGAAATTGCTATCTATATAACGAAAACCATCTGAATTAGTACAAAAAAACCCCCAAGATTAAAAACTAATTCATAAAATTGTAAAAAAGAGAAGAATGCTCTTTACATCATGTGTACTTGAATGTGTGGTGTACGGTAGTTTTATAAGAAACATTTTACGTGCATATACCAGCATATCTGTTCTGAAATAATTTTTAAAAATCACTCTTCCAAGGTTCCAGGAACATGGTGGAGAAAATGACAGCTAATCAAACAACTAACAAGCTATTATGAAACATAAATTGCTTAACCTGTGCTGTGGGAAAGCACCACAGTTCAAGTTCACACTCTCAAGGTACAGGACCGGTGATCCATGGAATTATTATGCACATTTGTCACAATATTTACAGGAACACATACATCCTAGGAAAAATAATCAATGCTGTTATTAGGTTCCAAGTCCCCTTATTTAGTTTTATCTATTCCATTCCCATTAGATGTCAAATTAAGCAGCAAAACTGAAATATCTTTTACTGTTGAAGGAAAAAAAACCCCCAAAAACTGGCCATTTCTTTGCAGACAATCCCTACTCAAAGTCCCTACAAAGTAACATATGAGAGCTGCATTATTTTAGGGCATTTGATGAATTATTCATGATTTCAATAGACTTTCCCTAAACATCATTTTGTTGAGATTTTGAGACATATTTTGTTCTTCTAGATTCCTCTGGTAAACAATTATTTTCTGTCAGGTTTCACAAATTCCCTTTATTGACAGGGAAACTCATGAAAAGTAATGTATCTTTTATTGTTCTCTTTTATATTTCATGCAAAAACATTAGAATAAAAAAAATGCCAGCTTGGCTAAATTCATATATGGCCTATTGCCTGGCATCCTAGTTAGGGCTTGTAAATGTAGAATTTGCTGATATACCTCTGCTTGCCATTCAAGCATTCAAACAATTGTTTCAACTCTTATCACAACTCTTGCACGCTATTGTTCCTTGCCCTCAGATCTTTCCTTTATTCCCGTCTACCTTTTACATCTTTTACTTTATCTTATCTATTTATTTAAAACATTTCTACCCACACACTATCACCTATTCTGGGCAGTGTACAATTCACATACTTAAATAAAAACACACAAATAAAATATACATCATCAAAATCATAGCACTGCGCTGATATAATCAAAAATTCTAGCTCTTTGACTTTGATTGTAATTTGAATATTGTTTACTGCTGTAATTGTCTATTGCTCATGTTTGACTTATTCTTACTGTACACCGCCTTGAATAAACTTTTTCAAAAAGCTTAGAGAAATCTTTAGGCTTTTCATGGGGAGAGCCATGCCCTAACCTACCTGAGCTTGCTATAGCTTGTGGCTCTCTTGGGCTCCCCTGGTGACTGTCAGGGAGACTGCAAGACATCCTATAAATAGGACTGGATTTAAAGCCCACGTTTCTAGGTGTGTTCAAAGGAGTGCACTAACTGGGGAGGGTTTCCATATCCTCCCATTCTGGGTCTGACCAATCATCAGGCTGTTCTATCTGGCTCTGTGGTTTAACCTGTGAAGAACGTTTTCTGAGTTTGCCTCCACCTTTTCTATGCAATTTCACTGGGACCATGGAGCCTGACTGGTCACATTGGAAGGACTAATAATAATAATCATCTTATTTATAACCCACTATACCTTAACAGTTCAGAGTGGTTTACAACAAAGAGAATCTTCCAGACGCAGATGAAATATACAGTAACATGCATGGTTGAGGTTCTTAAGCAAAAATTTTCATACGAATGAGATTTCGCAGGTTTCCTTAAACATTTGGTAAGGGAAAGAATTCACATATAGAGGTTTCTCAGACAAATTTGTCATACAAATAAGATTTAACAGATTTCCTAAACATTTGATAAGACAATGAATTCACAAATAGGACACTTAAGGTATTGCTCCAGACACTAGCCTGGTAAGAAAGTTTTGTTCAGGAATCTTTTTACAATACATCCTTTTAGCGTAGGAAAAGAAAATAGAGAAGTTCTCCGCATGGGTCAAAAGTTTGTAGAGAATATAAAGTGGTTGACAAGATATGTGGGAGAAAGTTCTGCTAGTGTTTTGTAACATAAACATGCAAGTTTGAAAATAATTCTGGCCTCTACTGGCAGCCAGTGTAATTTCCTGTAATATGGGATAACGTGATCCAATTTTTTCAACCCAAATATCAAACATACTGCAGGAAATTTTGAATGATTCTCAATCTCCTGATAGTTTTTTTGAATGATCCTAAATAAATGATGCTACAGTAGTCCAATATGCTCAGTACCAGAGATTGAACGAACAGTCTGAAGGATGAAAAATCAAAACAAGGTTGTAGTGTACGTAATTTCCAAAGAGTAAAAGAGTATAGTAACATTTTTTAATCAAGATGTCAGTATGGGTTTCGAAGGTTAAAGATTGGTATAATGTAATGACTAGAATTTTTATTGTGGGATTGATAGTATAGTTTGTTCCATTTATCAGAAGAGAAGATTCCGTGATTTTGTTAGATAGACTTGAAAAGAATATATTTGTTTTTTATGGATTCAATTTAAGTTTCAAAATCTTTAGCCCATTTTTCAATGTGATTGAATATAGATGTTATATAAACCTTTGTTTCTAATGAGAACGTGATAAAAGGAACAACGATTGTGATGTCAGCGTAAATATATGTTTGTAAATTCAGTTTAGATAGTTCTCTTCCCAGAGTGGCCATATAAAGGTTAAAGAGAAAAGGAGACAGTGGCGACCCCTGTGGAACGCCACAGGAGTTAGTCAACTTTTTGGAATATATTTCCTCACTAAAAAATTTGATAAGTGTGGTTTTTTTAGGAATCTCTTGAACCAATTCAATACCTGGCCTGAAATCCCTATGGTGTCTAAGCACTCAAACAAGATATCATGATTGATTGATCAAATCAAATGCACTGTTTAGATCAAATTGTAAAATCAGTGCATTCATTCCCACAGTGAATAATTTAAATATATAGTCTACCATTGAAGCTAGGATAGTTTCAGTGCTATAATTCGGTCGAAAGCCTGATTGAGATTCATGTAAGATATCAAATTTTTCCATATTCTTCATCAAAAGTGTTCACCAAGCCCTCCATTAGTTTAGTGAAAAATTGAATATTAGCTATAGGTCTGTAATTATCTATTGTTGAGATAGATACCTTGTAGTTTTTAATAATAATAATAATATGAGATAGTTCCATTACACATTAAATGTGAAATCCATTCAAAAAGTTTAACCTTAAAGGAGATAGAGGCCATTTTCAGAATAGCTGGAGAGCAGTTATCTAATCTAGAAGTTATTCGACTGTGGCGGTATAGAAGAATAAAGTTATTATTATTATCATCATCATCTCCAATGAGAGCATGAGTACTTATTATACAGTATAGTGTGAGGAATAATTGCCAATTGGGATTATCAAAATGGTTCCAATTCATATTAGCTGGCATTACTTTGTCTGGTATTAGGGTATTTATAGAAGTCTGATTGCTAGAATGTCCTAGAAAAGGTAGTCATAAATTTTGAATTTTGGTTCTAAAATAAGAAGCTAGACTCTCTGATGTAGACATATTGATGAAAGATGAATTTTTCAGATGGTCGATATCAAATAGTGTATTTACTAGTCTAAAGACATCTTGGTACCCTGTCCCTCTTTATCTTCCTAGCTCCTTTCCTATAACCCTTCATTGTAGCTCCTTTTCAACCTAACCCTGTAAACCGTGCCGAGCTCTACGCTTGTGGAGATGGTGCGGTATACAAACCTAAGGTTTAGTTTAGTTTAGTTTAGTTTTACTGTTGACTGTAGATGGTCCAATTTTATTAGAGTATAAAGTTCAACATTTATCTTTAATTAATTTTTCGTATTCTTTTATCTTTGATCTCCAATTAGCTCCATCGGATTCTTAGTTTTATTCCAGTGTCTTTCTAAGGGCTCCTTTTACTAAGCTGCAATAGCGGTTTTAGCATTTGCTTAGAGTGCGCTGAATTGCTGCACCCACTAGATGCTAACGTCAGCATTGAGCTAGCATTACTTCTAGCCATGTAGCGCGGGTTTAGCGTGCATGGCAATTCATCGCACACTAAAAACGCTATTGCAGCTTAGTAAAAGGTGACCTAAGTGTCGTGCTTCTCGCTTCAGTGTTATTAATTCTATTATTGTACCAACCTTCAACTATATGATGGCTCTTTTTTCTTATCTTCAGTGGGTCAATTTTGTCCAATGTATTTTTACTAAAATTATTCCAGTTTGTGTAGAAATGGAAACGAACGAAAACAACCGAAGCTTGGAACAAACACAAAGATGATCAGAAGAAATGTCACAAGGCGGTGAGGGATGCCAAAAAGGACTATGAGGAGAAAATAGCGCAAGAGGCCAAAAATTTCAAGCCCTTCTTTAGATACGTAAAAGGGAAAAAACCTGCAAAAGAGGCAGTGGGACCGCAGGATGACCATGGAAGAAAAGGGTACATCAAGGAAGGCAAACAAACTGCAGACAGAGGCAGCTTAAGTCATCTTGAGGTGGGTTAGGGACCCATAGAGAGGAGGCCCCATGCCCATAAGCCCCTGTAATCACTGCATTGATACTTAAACATGTGCACTCCCCTATACACCCCCAAAACCCTTTTTTTACTGGCATATAAGTGGCTCCTGCAGCCATAAGGGCTATTGGGGTGGTAGATAAGTGGGTCTAGGGGATTCTGGAGGTGGTTTGGGGGGCTCACCATCACCTATAAGGGAGCTGTAGTGAGGAGAAGCCATTGCACCCTTTTTGTGAAGTTCACAGCAGTGCCCTGTAAGGTAAACATAGAAACATAGAAACATAGAAACATAGAAACATAGAAATAGACGGCAGATAAGGGCCCACGGCCCATCTAGTCTGCCCACCTTAATGTCCCTCCCCTACCTTTGCCCTGTGAATAGATCCCATGTGCCGATCCCATTTGGCCTTAAAATCAGGCACGCTGCTGGCCTCAATCACCTGTAGTGGAAGACTATTCCAGCGATCAACCACTCTTTCAGTGAAAAAGAATTTCCTGGTGTCACCTCGTAGTTTCCCGCCCCTGATTTTCAACGGATGCCCTCTTGTTGTCGTGGGACCCTTGAAAAAGAAGATATCTTCCTCCGCCTCGATGCGGCCCGTAAGATACTTGAACGTCTCGATCATGTCCCCCCTCTCTCTGCGCTCCTCGAGCGAGTATAGCTGTAATTTGTCAAGCCGTTTTTCGTATGGTAGATCCTTGAGTCCCGAGACCATCCGGGTGGCCATTCTTTGCACCGACTCCAGTCTCAGCACATCCTTGCGATAATGCGGCCTCCAGAATTGCACACAGTATTCCAGGTGGGGCCTCACCATGGATCTATACAATGGCATAATGACTTCCGCCTTACGACTGACGAAACCCCTTCGTATGCAGCCCATGATTTGTCTTGCCTTGGACGAAGCCTGCTCCACTTGATTGGCAGACTTCATGTCCTCACTGACGATTACCCCCAAGTCTCGTTCTGCTACCGTTTTTGCTAGGATCTCGCCATTAAGGGTATAAGACTTGCATGGATTCTGGCTGCCCAGGTGCATAACTTTGCATTTTTTGGCATTGAAGTTGAGTTGCCATGTCCTAGACCATCGCTCCAGTAGGAGTAGGTCGTGCATCATGTTGTCGGGCACTGAATCTTCGTCTGTTGTGCATTTGCCCACTACATTACTCAGTTTGGCGTCATCGGCGAATAATGTTATTTTACCTCGAAGCCCTTCTGCCAAGTCTCTATTTAGGTGGCATGTCTGGGTGTGCAGTCCATCACTTTGCAGACCCCTCCCACGTCCAACAGGGCTTGTTCTAGGCGTTTTGGACTTGGACGGAAAGTTGGACGGAAATGTGGTATAAAGATAGACGATTTAGTGGCTTGGACGATCAGATTGGCAGGAAGTATATAATTAGACGATTTTCAAAAGTCAAAAAAAGTTGGACGTATCTTTCGAAAATGTGTCTTAGGCTCTTTTTAACTTTGGACAACTTGTGAGATGGACGTAAAAGGACTTAGACGTCCCTTTCGATTATGCCCCTTTTCTGTGCAGAGCTCTTAATGCATATCATTATAGAAATTCAACATTCCATATTTCAATCTTGGGTCTCAAATGATAGCTGCCACTCAAACCATATTATTGGAGAGAGGGAAGATAATGCAATATCAATAAATATCTAATGAAGATTAGACTAATTAGGGTACTATGCAGTGTTATAAACCCAAATTATTTTCTCACTTGCTGCCAAATCTACTTAATACTAGTGTTGTAGCTTCTTATTCTTTTTTTTTTTTTAATTTTGAGGACATGGGATATTGGAGAAATAGAATTCTGCTTTAGAGTAACCAACCTTTTTGTTGCTTGACATGCAAAAGGGGAGATAATTCATTTACATATTAAGAAGGTCAGGATTGAGCAAATCGGCATCCACAGACGCATTTTGCTACTGTGTGCAAGTGAAGCATAAGAATTCATGTGAACCCAGCAATTTTGTTGTCTTTTCATGGGGAATGCAGTGTGCCTCTGCGAAATATGCCTCAGACATCTTTGCAAAGAAACGGCAACAGTGGCAACAACAACATACAGATGATTGACACACTCGTTCCAATCACAGAGCCTTACTGATTACCGATGCATGTCAATGAAGATGATGATTATGCTACATATGGATCATAATCATCAGCTCCACAATGTAATTAATTCAAGAGTATCGTATTTCTTAGCAGCTACTTCATACTATATTTCACCCTTGCTAACTAAATCCAAAGCAGCATATCAGAGCTCAAACAGTATTACTGATATTTAACTCAATCTATTAACTGAGCCAAATACAAGATTGACGTAGTCCCAGATTTTTTTTTGGTTTGTTTCTTTTTTGAATGATTCAAGAACTTGTGGGGACAATATTCAGTCTGCATGTGTCAGCATTTTTTTAAAATTATGGCTGTCGTGAGCTTTCTATACCTGTGTATCAAGAAAAATCGGCAAAAAGCTTTAAGCTACCTGTTAGAAATTCACACCTGTCCAAGGAAATATAAATGTAAAGGAACCTCAGTACGGGCTCAGTCAACCCTTCATTTTTTGGTTTTGTCTGGCCCCGGGCAAGTGTCCATAGATGACTAGCACCAGATCTATGAGGTCTAAATGAACACTGCCCCGTACATCATAACGTTCCTGGTAGTTTTTTTTTTAATTAAATACAAATAATAAACCCTGAATGTGAATTCAAAACAGGAGCAAAAAGCCTAAGAGGCATTTTTAACCCCCCCCCCCCCCAAAGAAAAATTCAGAACACAATCAAAGTGATAATAATAATAAGAAAAGTGCAGTTCATAACGTTGCTAAAAAGCAAACAGCTAAGGTAAAAATTAAACTTAGCCGAGTCCCATCAAGTTCACATCGTCACTCTATGTCCACTAGACGGGGCACTGTTTCAAAATCTTTGTCAGGAGCAGGGAAGCAATACCGGAGAGACGAAAGAACAGCCAGTCCATTCTTATTATTATTATCACTTTGATTGTGTTCTGAATTTTTCTCTAGGGGGTTTAAAAACGCCTCTTTGTCTTTTTGCTCCTGTTTTGAATTCACATCCAGGGTTTATTATTTGTATTTAGGACTCCTTTTATGAAGCCGCGTTAGCGGCTTCAGCGCGTGTGACTTTTCATCACACGCTAACCCCCACGCTAGCTGAAAAACTACCACCTGCTCAAGAGGAGGCGGTAGCGGCTAAAGTGGCCGACGGTTTAGCGCACACTATTACATGCGTTAAACCGCTAACGTGCCTTCGTAAAAGGAGACCTTAATTTAAAAAAAACTACCAGGAACGTTATGATGTACGGGGCAGTATTCATTTAGACCTCATAGATCTGGTGTTAGTCATCTATGGACACTTGCCCAAGGCCAAACAAAAACAAACAACAAAGGATTGACTGAGCCCGTACTGAGGTTCCTTTGCATTTATATTTCCTTGGACGGGTGTGCATTTCTAAGAGGTAGCTTAAAGATTTTTGCCAATTTTTCTTGGTACTTTCTATACCTGGACATTCAGCACAGGGCCATATTCCAGTACCGACACAGAATATCCAAGTATAATGTAGGTACTGGTACTTATATGGACCGTATTCCATGCTACCGAACCAGGTCAAGCAGTGGCTTCTCCCATATCTTTCTCAATAACAGACTATGGACTTTTCCTCCAGGAAATTGTCCAAACCTTTCTTAAAACCAGCTACGCTAACCTAAAGGCAATTCCATCATGTCCTCAAAATGATTCTTTTTGGAGCCTTTGCCATTCTTTGTGGATTATTTTCTTAGATCGTTTCCCTCTTTATATACCAAATACGTATATTCAAGCCTCAGAGCATATTATACAATTACTTGAACAGCCTTCTGTAATAGAATGGCAAGTGTTTTTGGTGACTGTTGACATTTTTGCATTATATTCTAATATCCCACAACAGGCAGCACTGGAGGTGATCGAGAATGTACTGAATAAGTGACAGAACCAACAAATCTCACACAGCTTTTCCAGTTGAGTTGGCCTATTTAGCTTTGACAAGGCTTTTTCCTATTTCAGTCCACCTACTATTTTCAAATTAAGAGAACAGCAATAGAGGCCTCAATGTCATCAATGTCACTAAGTTTGTGATTACACAATATTGTCCCTTTGCTTCTTATATTTTATCTTGAAACTTCTGGGAGCTACATATAGTTGGAGCCTTTTTAATGTGGTTCATAATTATTATTATTATAATTTACAGGTTGTTTTACTACTGATTTGGAGTCTGTTGCTTTTTTAGACATCGTAATCATACGATCTGAGAACAGTTTTGAATTTATTTTTATTTTTTTGTAATTCTTTATTAATTTTCAAACTTAAATAGTGTAATACAAATGATATATCAGGAAAAACACATTATTAACTATATAATTATTACATTAACAAACATTTCCTCCCCTCCTTAACTTATTATTTAAACAATAGTACATATAAATTAATTTCAATATTATAATGAACTAAATTAACTTTTCAAAACATATTTTCCCCGCCCCACCCACCCACCCTCCCTAGATGTGCAAAGAATGTAATAAAAAAAAGAAAAAAAGAAAAAAAAACCAAAACATGACCTAAATTATAATACAATAACATTAGTCAATGGACTCCATACCTCCTTAAAAGACTTAGGAGACATTTTATCAAGCTGCGGTAGGGGTTTAACGCGCGTTAAACCACCTGCCGCGCCAGCTGCTAGCGCCTGCATTGAGCAGGCGTTAGTTTTTTAGCCAGCCGCAGGGGTTAACGCGTGATGAAATGTCCGACGGGCTAACCCTGCTAGCGAGGCTTGATAAAAGGACCCCTTATTATTCCCAAAACGTTCTGCCATCATCTTTTCATACTTACATGTGGTACACACAGTTACCCACCAAAAAGTAAAATTTATCCTATCATAGTTTTTCCAATTATAAGTAATCAATTGAACCCCTATTCCTGTTAATATCAGGAAAAGACGACTTTTATATCTATCTACCAGTTTACCACAAATTATCGCCTCATATGACAAGGAGATAGATGATTCAAGAAAGAGATTAATTTGTCCCCAGATTAACTTCCAGAAAGCAAGTATCAATGGACAAAAATATAACAGATGATCCAAAGTCCCTATATTAATATGACATCTATTAGATTTAGAATTATTAATTTTATTTAAATGAACTGGGCCAGAAAATCCTATGCAATAAGAATAATGTCTCATAGATGCTGACGCTGTACATTTCAACCTCCAAGTCCAAATTTGTGGCCAACGAGACACAGAAATGTACTGTTTTATCTCGATGCTCCAGATATCTCTAAGACTATTTTTTGATTTCATATTTAAAAATCCAGAAATCAATTTATATCACTGGGCGGCCTGATGTCCTACTAGATCTGTCTGGTACCAAAGGATCTGCAATCTATAATAAGTTTTTAAGCTTTTCCATTCAGGGAACCCACTCTGAATAGCCTGCTTCAACTGCAACCACCTTTATTGTTGAGACTTTAAAATGCCAAATGATTGTTGCAGCCATGAAAAATCAAGTAGTTTTCCATTAGACATAACATCGTCCAATGTCCAAATACTTGCCTGCATCCAATTCTTCCAGGCAATCCCAGCACCACCTATTTGAATCATAAGGACTGTAAAGTAGATTTCATTATAGGAACCTCTGTTAATTTGTCAATAAATTTAATTGTTTTCCATGTATCCAATAAAATTATATTCTCCTTAGCATATCTGGGTAGCTTGATACTTAGTACATGAGGTAGTCTCATAGGGGACATGATTTTCCATTCAAGATATAACCAATCCGGCTGGTGTTCCATGAGCTCAGGGACAACAGTTTTAAATTTCAACTTTTCAGAGAAAGACTGATAGAAACGACTACTTCTATTATCCATTCACTCATGTCTGACCCTTGGATATTCTGTAGGCCAGTCCTCGCCATGCTTCCCTGTTTTCTATGACTTCTTTCAATTGCTTGATGTTCATTCCCATGTCATTCTTGATGGTATCCATTCCAAGTAGTACCTCCTTTTCTAGTGAATTCACCCTTATCACATGTCCAAAATAAGTCTTTTTCTGTCTGGTAATCTTGCCTTCATAGGAAAACTCTGAGTTTATATGATCAAGAACATCTTTGTTGGTGAACCTAGCCATCCATGGAATTCATAGAAGTCTTCTCCAGCACCACAGCTCGAAGGCATCAATTTTTCTTCTATCTGCTTTTGTGAGTGTCCATGTCTTGCAGCCATATATCATAATTGGGAACACAATGGCAGTGATCAGTCTTTGTTTGATGGTGACTGAGATATCCTTGCACTTTCATATTTGGTCCATGCTCACCATGGCTGTATGCTTCAATGCTAATCGACGCTTGATCTCTGTTGTCAAACCACCACTGTGATTAATGAGGGACCCAAGGAAAATGAAGCTGTCAACCACTTCTATTTCTTCATTGTTGATCTTTATGTAGACTTTCTTGTTGGTGGTAGTCATGATTTTGGTCTTCTTGATGTTCAGGTAAAGTCTCTAATTTACCATTCACGTGTGAACAAATTTACATTGCTTACACCTTTATAGTTAGTGATAATATTCAAACCTCCAACAAACATGTTAAGCCTTTCAGTTTAATACCAACTTTGTTCCAGGATTTCTGGAACCACAGGTAAGTATTTGACTAAGTGACTTTTAAGTTTCAACAAATTTTTTTTTAACCAGAGAGTGTTTCCCAGACCTAACGTTCAATAATGGGAACAGGGTTTGAGGTCTCTTTAGAAAACATGGAGTTATTTTTGTTTATTCTTTTAACAGTTTTTTTTTTATATATTATTATTGTAAGCCACCTAGATCTGATGAAGATTGGTGGTATATCAAGTTCTTTTAATAAACATAATAAAATACAAAACAAAGTATATATGTGGGCATACAAAAATAAAGTATAAAAAACCTCCCACCTGTTTTCACCAGTACTGCCACTTTCTTGTGTTGGATACTGCTGAGTTGCTGTCCTGTCACCTGTCT
This sequence comes from Geotrypetes seraphini, assembly GCF_902459505.1. NCBI lineage: Eukaryota > Metazoa > Chordata > Amphibia > Gymnophiona > Dermophiidae > Geotrypetes > Geotrypetes seraphini. The sequence continues at coordinate 150,032,231 of NC_047085.1, read as the reverse complement.
ATAACTAGCAGTTCCTTTGAAGATCCAGATTTTTACTTCTATCCTATCTGTAAACAAATGAAAGGAAGAAAACCCCTAACCTCCCTAGATGAATGTGGGCTAAAGTCAGTGTCTTCTTAGGCTAAGACCATGTATTTCTAACTAATCCTCCTCCCTTCTATGAAGCTGCATTAGGATTTATTTTTTTTTTATCACTGGCGCAGCGGTATTAGCTCCAATGCTCATAGGAAGTCTATGAGCATCAGAGCTTTTATCGCTGTGGCTGGCAAAAAACCCACCCTAATGTGGCTATTTTCATGGTGGGGACAGCAGGGGTAGGAGTGGCTGGATATTGCTCCTTCCAGTGCTAGGCCAATTACTAGGGCTTTAAGGTAGGTCCAAGGGAGGGCTAATGGGTGAGTTTGGGAGGAGAGCTCTTTTTGGTCACATGGGAGGGACTGAGATGGTTTTTGCTTTGGCTTCAGCTGGAACCAAGAGGAAAATTTTGGCTGCCGATTTGGTTTTAGCCAAAACTAAGAAACCTGGTTTCAGTTGGCCTCTACCTGAAGGATAGCTTCTTCCTACTCTTGATGGGAAATAACCTTTTGGCTTCCCTTTTCTTAGAAAGACCAATCAAAACTGAATTTTAAATTTTTGGAATATTTTGCATCATTTTTCTAATAAGTATGGCTTTATCAACAGTGCCAGAGGTATCAAATGCCATATCTTGTAAGGGAATTAGTAAGAGAGTAAATGATTGCAGAAAGTAAAACCAAATTAATAAAACAAACAAAAAAAAACAACAACTATGGGGCAATATTCAACTGCCAGTCACCACATAAAGATAAATGGATAACTTATCTGCTTACCTCTTATTGCTAATATACAGCAGCCATATCCATTTAAGTAGGATTATTTGAATATGTGGTTAAAATACAATGTTACATTACATTACATTTATTTTTATCGCTTGTATATCCCAAATAGGAGTTCAATGTGACTTACAATAATAAAACTAGTTATAACCAGGAAATACAAAACAATAAAAGATTTACTGCCTGTTTTACAAAGCCGCACAGCAACAGCCCTGAAGCCCTTTAAATCTCTATGGGCTTCAGGGGCGTTACTGCGCAGCAGCCGCTAGCGCAGCTTTGTAAAACAGGCCCTTAGTAATTACCAATAATCCTTAAGTTCAGATATTACACTGTTGATCTGCATCATATCAATCCCATGTTTCTAGGGATAAAAGAGCTTCCTGTCGATCCTCTATATTGTCTTCATTGGATCGGTATCGGAGACATCGAGGAGCATGGTCTCATCAGTCTCATTGTTCTCCTCTACATTCCTCTTACAGAGAGTCACCTGGAGTTCCTGCAGTTGATTCTGATCGCTCATGTCACCATACTGACTCAGAGTGTGAGCCCACTCTGTTTGCCCCTGAGTCATATGGTATATCTTCAGATCCAACTCCTCCTCCTCCTCCAAGAAGATGATCTCCCCCTGAAAGACTTTCCTTTAACAAATACATTAGACAGTTGGGCAAGGCCCTCCCTGTCAAATTAGAGGCTGACACTGAGCCCATGGCAGAGCTCCTGCATGCCTTAGATTATGATGAATCTCCTAAAGAACTTCTCAAGTTACCTCTGCATAAATTTCTTAAGCAGGCCCTCTTTCAAAACAGGGAGACTCCTCTTTCTATTACTGTAGCCTCAAGAAAAATTGAGAATATGCTGCCTGCTTGTCCTAGAATAAAGCACAGTTACTTATCTTAACAGGTGTTATCCGGGAACAGCAGGCAGATATTCTCCCTCTCACCTCCCCTAGTTGGCTTCTTAGCTTGAACTGAGGAACTGCGAGCCTATGTTGGGCAGGAAGGCACTTGCGCATGCAAGTTAATTTTTCAATTCTATCAGCACTTTGGGATGTATTCCATCCAGTCAAGGTGATTCACTACTGTTAAGTTATCAAATTGACCCATTACATCTTCCAGTGTTATAGAGATTTGTTTGAGTTTCATTAGAATTGAGTACCATTTTTGGCACCGGTAACTAGATGGAACAATTAGCTGACAGGTAGATTATGTTTCAAGAGTAATGAATGTACATTAGAAAAATGCAATAAGGTGTTTCTATCAGCACTATGGTGAGGAAGTACCAGAAGCAGCTCTACCTGTGCTTCATTGATTATACCAAGGCTTTTGACTGTATTGAGCATGACAAGCTTTGGAAAGCACTGAGTGAGGTAGGAGTGCCATCATACCTGATCAGGTTAATCAGATCGCTCTACTACAAGCATGAAGCTACAGTGTGAACAGGTACTGAGATTCAGAATGATTCAGAATCAAAAAGGGTACAAGACAAGGATGCATCCTCTCTCCTTTTCTTTTCAACCTCTATGCAGAAGTAATCATGAGGAAGCTGGACTTAGATGATTCAAGTGTTGGTGTGAAAATGGGTGGAAGAACCATCAGCAATCTGAGATATGCAGCTAATATTACCCTGCTGGCAGAGAGTGAGAAGGACCTCAAGAAGTTGATCCTGAAACTGAAAGAAGAAAATGGTAAATTAGCTTTGCTATTCATTTATATTTAAATTTAATTTAACTTTTTTAAACATCTGATAACAACAATTATTGGACATTTAGATATTAGGCCCCTTTTTATGAAGCCACGTTAGGCTTTTTTATTGCTGGCCGCGGTGGTATTAGCTGCAATGCTCATAGGAATTCTATGAGCATTGAAGCTTTTACCACCACAACCAGTGATAAAAAAAAGCCTAATGGCTTCATAACAGGGGGGGGGGGGGGGAGGTAGTTTTCTTTCACCCTGAATTGTTGTTGTTTTTTAATTGCCACAAATAAATACAAATATTTAAATGTTTAACCTCTGTATTGGTGTGAATTGAAGGGGAAACCTATTGACACATCTGTCTGTGATTGTAACATCTCATACATTTAATTATGGGGTCCTTTTACTAAGGCGCGCTAGCCATTTTAGCATGCGCTAAATGCTAATGCATCCATTATATCCTATAAGGACCCCTATAAGAATTAAATGGTAATGTAATTGCATCACATCACCACTAGGGGGTTTTACATTGGAATACAATGTATTAAGCAGCCCAAATATCATGACAAGATGCTGGCTGACTCCATTTGCAGTTCAATACCCTATTTAATGTCCATTTTTTTGTCTAGCAAAAGACTAACAAGATTTAAAGCTGAGTTAGGGTTTGGGCATAAATATTTTCAGATCTTAAAAATATGTATGTAAAAATTTCTAGGGTAGCCTGGTAGTTAGAGCTGCTGCCTCAGTACCCCTGACCAGTGGCGTACCAACGGGGGGCGTGGGGGGAGGTCCGCCCTGGGTGCACGGCCCAAGGGGGTGAACAGCTAGCCACTCACCGAGAAATAGGCTGCCGCCGAGGAAAGGCTGCCATTGCCATCATCACAAACAAGCCGGCACCAAGTTCTCCCTCCCTGCTGCTCTTCCCCGCGAGCCGACCAACTCTAGCCATCCGACGTCAATTCTGACATCGAAGAAGACGTTCTGGGCCAGCCAATCGCTGCCTGGCTGGCCCGGAATGTCCTCCGACGTTAGAATTGACGTCAGGCAGAGAGATGGTCGGCCCGCGGGGAAGAGAAGCAGAGCGAACTCGGCGCCGGCCTGTTTCTGATGGCCAGTGGCAGCCTTTCCCCGGCAGCAGTGGCAGCAGCATATTTCCAAATGGCAGTGGCATGGGGGAGGGCAGGGAGAAAGAAAGAAAGGGGGAGAGACAGGGAGCCAGAAAGAAAGAAAGGGGGGGGACAGGGAGCCAGAAAGAAAGAAAGGGAGCAGGGTGAAAGAAAGAAAAAAATGGGGCATGGGGAGAGAGAGAGAAAGACAGACATAGAGAAAGAAAGGGGGCATGGAGAGAGAAAGAAAGAAATGGGGCACGGAAAGAGAGAGAAAGATAGAAAGAAAGGGGCATGGAGAGAGAAAGAAGGGGCAGGGTGAAAGAAAGAAAGAAATGGGGCACGGAGAGAGAGAGAAAGACAACAGAGAAAGAAAGGGGTCAAGGAGAGAGAAAGAAAGAAGGGGACAGGATGAAATAAAGAAAAAGTTGGGGGAGGGAATGAGGTCTGGAGGAGAGGAAGCATACAGGAAGCTGAAAGAAGGGAAGAAATATTGGATGCACAGTCAGAAGAATAAAGTGCAACCAGAGACTTATGAAATCACCAGACAAAAAGGTAGGAAAAATGATTTTATTTTCAATTTAGTGATCAAAATGTGTCCGTTTTGAGAATTTATATATGCTGTCTATATTTTGCACTATGGCCCCCTTTTACTAATCTAATCTAATCTAATCTAATCTAAACCTTAAGTTTATATACCGCATCATCTCCATGAGAATAGAGCTCGACACGGTTTACAAGAACTTAAAATAGTGGGTAGAGAAGAAGAAAAAGGATTACATGAATAGCAATAGCAGTTTTTAGCACAGGGAGCCTATGAGCATTGAGAGCAGCATGGGGTATTCAGCGCAGCTCTCTGCGCTAAAAAACGCTATCGCGGTTTAGTAAAAAGGGAGGGGCATATTTGTCTATTTTTGTATAGTTGTTACTGAGGTGACATTGCATAAAGTCATCTGCCTTGATCTCTTTGAAAACCCGCGGAATATAAATGATAATTAACATTTTCTCTGCGTACAGTGTGCTTTGTGTTTTTAAAATTTTATTGTTGGTAGATCATTTAGACTTGGCCATGAAGGTAAGGGGGAGGGAGGGGAGCTGCTGAAAGACATCTAGTAATCCTTGCAGGCTTGACTGTGCAGGGAATTATTTTTGTAAAATCATGTTTTGTTATGTGACTGGCATTATTTAGACTTTAATTTCTATGAATGAATAGAATGAAAATTATATAAAATTACTTGCTTGTTTTTATGTGCGTGCGCTGAAGGAAAGTGGAGAGAGAGTGAGCTGAGGACGCTGAAGGGAAATGGGGAAGAGAGAGTGGGGAGAAGACGCTGATTTAAAAATTGACAATTTTACAGAATAGTGTTTCTTTTTATACTTTAATATAATAAGTTCAATATAAAACAATTCAAGGCTTGTGTGGATGGAATCAGGTGGTTTGTGGGGATGAGAACCGAGCTTACGGGGATTAGTCCAATAAAATGGTATTTTCTTATTTCTCATTATTTGTTTTATTTTTATTTGTTAATTTGTAAAGTGGCGATTGTTATGTATCAGTTTTTTAAAATTTAAATCTACTGTCTTTATATTTTGCACAGTATTAGAGGACATGTATTTACTGTTTTTGTGGTGTTGTAGTGTTGCATTGTATGCAGAGTCTGGTTTCTTGGCAGTTCAGTTTAACTTTTGTCTACATATTTCTATTTTCAGTTTGTGATTATTCCATATTGGGCGAGGGTGTATCTGTGTGTATGAAAGGGACATGGCTTTCTGATAGCATCGACTGTACAGGATCAATTGACTGTGCAGGATCTGGTTTGTTTAGTTTACAATATGTGTTGGTGTTCTAGTGCTCACTGCAGTGTTTAAGATGCTGCCTTTTCCTAGGTACATTCTTGTTGTGCGATATGTAGATTGTAACTAAAAATCATATTTTTCATATAGATGGGGGGTGTCAAAAAATGATGGGCCCCGGGTGTCACATATGCTAAGTACGCCACTGCCCCTGAGGTTGTGGGCTCATTCGTAGCGCTGCTCCTTGTGACCTTGGGTAAGTCATTTAACCCTCCATTGAACCAGGCACCATACTTACCAGCCTGCTGGGACAGATGGGGAAATACTTAAGAGTACCTGATTACTATTCAATGTGTATGTGTAATGCTGGCAAGGTAATTTTCAAAGGAAAGGAAAGATACGGTGCAATTAATGTGCCGCTATACAAGCTAGATAGCCTGTTTCAAGATGACATCCTGGTAGTTAGCAAATGCTAGTAGTAAATAACCCCTTTAGTGCTTAATCACTTCTTACAGCTTGCCTTCGTGTATTTTTCTTTGTCATGTAGAAGCAAAGCTATACAAATAGAAACACTATTTTTATTCTCTCCCACTGAGTTTCACTAAGACTCTATAACTAAACAAAAATTCACTGAAATCTGACATATAAGCCTCTAATGCTTTCAGGTTTACACAGAAATGAAAAAAATATGAAAAAAAACAAACAGTAAACCATTGTTTATGTTACCAGAATTTTCTCTTTGGCATTTTACCCTCTCAGTGATGAATGTGAGGGAGTGGATGGTACGTGGTAGGATTTCCATAGGATTACTCCCTCACCGGTGGCATTCGGTCAGGGCCTTCAGGGGATTCACCTTACCCCCTAAAGGCTTTGAGGGCACTGCTCTGAATTTTATTGGTTGAGCAGGCAACGGGGTGCTGCTGCTTAGCCAAATTCAGATCAGTACTGTCAGGGCCTTCAGGGGGTTTCAGAGAATCCCCAGCCCAAGAACCCTGCTTGGGTTTTTTGTTTGTTTGTTTACTTTTTGTTTGATGCAATTTGGTTGAGAAGGCTGCCTACTCAACAAATCAAACTGCATCAAGCAAAAAGTAAACAAACAAAAAAAGCAGAACTGTAGAGCTGGGGATTCACTGAAAGCGCTCACCACACACCACTGTCCCTCACTGAGACTGAGACACTTTAGGGTAGGTGGTGTTATACCTGCAGAATGAAAGGGATGGGGCTTAGACAATGAGGCGGTTAAATGCTCTGAAATAGAACAGATCATGAATGTCCCAAGTAAAGAGTTTTCCAGGAAGAATCCCTAAGTCAAGTAGAGAATGACATGAGAACACAGTTTATCCCCATCACCATGAGCTCTGTCCTGATAAGCTCTGTCCTTATCCCCACCCTGTCCCTGCAAGCTCAGCTGAGGATGAGGCCCCAGAAGCTGATATTGTGACATATCTTGGCTCATTGTAGCTGAACTCTATCACAGCCACAGATGCCTTAAGACTAGATAAGCTCATTTCCTTAATTGAGGTGCTCTTCAGGCTATGAAGCTGGGAAAATCATGAGAATTGGATGGCTTTATGGTCAAATTCTATAAAGCCTCCCAGGACTCGCTACTCATGTTGCTACTGTCTTTGTTTAACTCTTTGGATGCATATGGAAGGGAAGGACCCCATGAACCTGCTCCTCGTATCATCCAATATCGTTGTTGGGAGTAGATACTAAGATCTTTGCTCGGGTTCTCATAGATAGACTGATGAGTTGAGTACCCCTGTTAGTGCATCCCGATCAGACTGGCTTTGTTGCAGGGAGGCAAGTAGGCGATAACATCAAGAGGATTATGAACTTGAAAGAATGGGCAATGCAGTTAGCCCAGGAAACTGTCTGTCAGTTGATGTGGAAAAGGCCTTTAACCATGTCTCTTGGTCATTTATGTTTCAAGTCTTGGTGCGTACTAGTTTAGGGTCTCGAATGCTCAGCTGGATTAGAGCTTTATATGATTCCTCCCTGTCTGAAAATTAGTGGGAGATATTCTGAAGCAATTGACTTGGCCTGGGGATGAGGCAGGGTGTACCCTCATCCCCTCATTATTTTTTCCTTGGTTGTGAAGCTCCTGGCCCAGTGTGTGTGTGAGAACCCCAATGTGGATCCCTGGGGGAATTATAAAATCAGCTTATTTGCTAATGATATTTTGTTTACTTTGACAGAACCTAAAAGTTCTCTGGAGGTGGTTGAGAAGGAATTATTACATTATGGTAGACTCACCATAATGTAAAGGATTTCAGGTGAACATGACCAAATCAGAGTTGCTAATTTTTTTTCTTTCCCTGGACCTAGAGAGGGCCCTGCATTGTCTTTTCTCCTTCTGTTGCGTGAAAGGTGATATGCATTATATGGGAATTCATTTAGGCCCTCCTTTCCTTCACCTCTATGACTTAAATTATGTACTGACTTTTCAGAAAATTAGGGAAGAACTGAATACTTGGGAAAAGTTCTGCTATTCATGGCTTAGTAGGAACGAGGTGGTCAAGATGATGATTTTACCCCAACTTCTATTTCTCTTTCAAACACTCCTGATTTGGGTAGATAGGAAGGTGCTTGAGGCTATGCAAAGGTGGCTCTTTGCCTTTGTGTCGGCCCACAAGCATCTGAGAATCTGTGGAAGGGTGTTGTGTCTAGGCAAACAGGTGGGTGTTCTGGCTGTGCCATCTCTTTTGAAATACTATTAGGCAGTCCAACTGTGGGTGCTTCTGGGGTGGCAGGTTCAAACCTTCAAGCCCTGGATGGAATAGGGCGGGGATGACTCAACTCCCCTGCTGCATTTACCTTGGCTTCCAGGTGGTAGGAAGTATATGGAGGGTCTGGAAGCTGTGGCGACCGCCCTGCAGATCTGGCGCTCTGTAGAGCATCTGGCCTTGCAGGAAAGATGACACTCCTGGTATACCTCACTTCGGTTTAATCCCAAATTTGTTCCTGGTAATCAGGCGGAGGGTCTTTTGTCATGCACTTACTACCTCATATTTGTTTAAATTGCGTATGAGGTGAAAGAGGGACTGACATCAACCTATTTAATTATCCCTCTATAAAATCTTGTCATTATAAGAAGTCTTTGAGTGAACTTTCCCTTTCTAGACTGATAAATTGAATACGTGGCTTGGAAAAACTGTGTTAGAGGCTTCTTCTTATTTTGATTTTAGAAAACTGTTAAAGACACACCTGTTCAATAGGCTATCTTAATGTGTTCCGTTTTTAAATTACCTAAGTTTCTAATTGATGTATTTCAATTTTAACTGCTTGTTTTTACCTTTATGTTATTTTATCTACACTGTATGTATTAACTTCCCTGTTGTGAACCGCTTCGAACCTTTGGTATAGTGGTATATAAAAATAAAATTATTATTATCTACTTACGGGACTTCCACAGCTCTTTTTGCTGGACTGAATTACCAGAATTGTGCCATGGTTTCGCAGGCACAACAGTGGACAGACTGGTGGCGTCAGTTGGGTCCTCCTGATGCTATCCAAAAGGACACTGTGGCTGTGGGCTCAGTCGCAGGGCGTGGCCACAGGATATGGCCGCATGATGTGGCCAGAGGGGCGTGCCCAGAGGGGCATGCCATGCCCCTTGGGAGCCCCTTGGAGCCACTTCAGCCGCATTGGAAGTTAAGTGACTTTGCTTAATAGGTACTGATATATTTTGTGTGGGGGGGTTTTGTTTCCTATTATGGGTAAACAATAGATTAAACCACTTAGCTCTACACCTTCTTTAGGAGGCCCTATGGACCGCCATGTTGTCCCTATTCTAGAGGGTGTGGTTCCAGCTATGGTAACCGACTCGGTTTACGGAGCATCTCTCAGTCCCTTAGATAGGACTCCTCCTCCCCCTCCTCTGTTATCCTGTGAATTAGGTGCCAAAGTGGCTTCCAAAGGTTCAATGGAATAGCAGCTTTCCTCAGAGAGTCAGGTAATCTTTGGGGTAATGTACAAAGTATTTACCTTAGAAGGATCATTACTTGAGGAATCTGCATCCACAAAGAATTCACAGGATATTTCCTTAAAAGATTTGTGGGAATTGAATATTCATGTTGAGGGGTTGTTAAGATCAGTAGTCAAGCATAATGTTGATTTCTCACAAGAGGTAGTGAATAAAATTGAAAATATTGACTCAAATTTAAAAATCTTAGATAAAAGAACAGTTAAACTTGAAGCAAATATTTTTACATTACAGAAAACATCATCTTCTGCTATTGAAGACTCATTAATGATTCATTCTAAATTTGAATTAATTGAAAACCAAAATTGAGCTAGGAATCTGCGCCTGGTGAATTTTCCTATTACTCATTTATTAAATCCAGAGCTATTAGTACATAAGTACTTTAAAGAAATATTAGGGTTACCAGGCACAGATTCTATAAGTATCTCTAATTGTTATTAAATTCCTCAGAGGAAAAAGAAAATTGTTGAACAGGGAATGGACCAATTAGAATCGGTAGAATTTGATTTAACTGTGTTTTTGGAAGATTCTAAAGATATGATCTCTACTAGATCCACTCTCCTGTTAACTTGCAGTAATGAATCAGATAAGGGAGTTATTATGAAAACATATTTTAAAAATAAGTCAGCTAAATTTTGTGGGGATACAATTCTTATTTTTCCTGACATGGCAAAGGCCACACAATTAATGAGGAAGGCTTTTCTACAATTGAAATCTATGGTATTATCTTTGGGTGCTACATATTATTTGAAGTTTCCCTGCAAATATATAATTACATTCCAAGATCATGAATCTATATTTTTGGGATGTAAACCAGTTGGAACAGTTTCTAATTCAAAGGGAACAACATTAGTATAATTGACTCTTGATCTTTTAGAGAGTAGTCAAAGAATTGATTCATCACCGCTATGTTAGAGGAAAATACAGTCTAAGATAAGTGTTTGTTTTAGTTTCTTTTTTGAGGGAAGATAAATTTCCTGTAGCCGTGTATTACCTTCTTGATTACGTTTTTCATTTTGATGTTTATAAAATATGAAATGGTCCTTCATTAATGTGGGCTAGAGGAATAATGATGATATTATTGAAATGTAATTAAGGTTGATAACCTTTTTTTTTATGTTTGTAAAAATTTCCATTTCCTTGCTGTATTGGCAAAAGTTTGAAATAAAAGTGATATATATATATATATATATATATAAAAGGACCATCTCAGCCATGCCCACACCATACCTCCTTGAAATATATGTGCGCTGCTGACATAAACATCTCAGCAGCACCTGTTCACTTCTAATACAAATACATTGATGCTATTTGGATTTGTGTATTGGGCTAAGCCTTCTAAAATTGCCTTTTCTGTAACATACATATATATATATATATATATATTATTTTTTTATTTTTTATTTTTTATTTTTTTAATTTATTTTTTAAACATAGAGTAAAGGGATTGTAAAACAGTACTGCATAGTTTTCTTCAAATGCAGGAAAACATACAGGAATCTACTGAGGATAGTGAGCATTATGACAGTGAATAATTTAATTTTCTTTTGTTCAGTCTTAGAGCATATTGCTGGCAGGTCCCTTTTACTGATAGCCCAGCCACACACTGTAAAGGTGACGAGCATTAGTAAACCTAGTCCAGCTTTGAAGATTAATAATTTCTTTCTGAGCTTCAGGAGTGCTCAGGAAGAAAAAGTGAAAGGAGACTTTGCATTAGACAATAAGGACAGCAGTGAATAGATGTGTAGTCCTCCTTGCCATTTGACACCAGGTACTTATGTGATTGAAGCCATAAATACAAAGAATATATATGCTTGACATTCGCTTTCAGACATTTTGCCAGTGGTGCAGATATAGCTTCAACAAGAAGACATTATTTATGTGTTTTGCTTTAAGAGCTGGAGATAACTATGCTGAATCAAGGCTCTGATTCTATAAAATGTGCTTGCTGTTAGGCAGTGGCGTACCTAGCATATGTGACACCCGGGGCCCATCATTTTTTGGCAACCCATCCCCCACCTGTACAAAAAACATGATTTTTAGTAACAAGCCACATGTCACACATGAGTACCTAGGAAAAGGCAGCATCTTACATACTGCAGTGAGCAGTACAACATCAATACACCCATTGTAAAACTAAACAAGCCAGACTAGTACAGATCAATCCTGCAGTCAATCCTAACAGAAAACCATGTCTTTCGAACACACAGAACACAGAAAACACCTTCGCCTAGTATGAAATATGTCATCACAAACTAACCCCTCCCCATTTTACAAAACTGTAGTGTGAATTTTAGCCACGGTGGTAACAGCTCCGACGCTCATAGAATTCTGAGCATCAGAGCTGCTACCACCACGGCTGGCGCTAAAAAATGCTCCAGTTTTGTAAAAGGAGGATAAAATAGAAATACATAGACAAAGGTTAAATTGAACCAGCAAGAAGCTGGACTCTGCATACAATGCAACACCATAGAAACAGTGACACATGTCTCCTAAAGCAATAAATAAATAGAAAAATTTTGTTCTACCTTTGTCTTCTCTGGTTTCTGCTTTCCTCATCTTCTTGTTCTCACCTTCCTCTTCCTTCCATCCACTGTCCCTCTTCTCTCTGTATCTTCCATTTGCTCTGTTACTGTGCCTCTCCCTTTCTTCCTCCTTCCAAATTGGTCTGGCACCCATCTTCTTCCCTCCGCTCCTCCCATAGTCTGGCATCTCTGTCTTCTTCCCTGCCAGCGTCTTCTCCCAACTCTCTCTTCCCCATTTCCCTTCAATGTCTTCTCCCCACTCTCTCTTCCCAATTTTCCTGCAGCATCTTCTCCCCACTCTTTGTTCCTCATTTCCCTTAAGCATCTTCTCCCCACTCTCTGTTCCCCATTTCCATTCAGCATCTTCTTCCCACTCTGTCTTCCCCATGTGCTTTCAGCGTCCTTCACCCCCCTCTGTCTTCCCCATGTGCTTTCAGCGTCCTTCTCCCCCATCTGTTTTACCCTGTTTTCCTCTCCACCCCACCTTTTCTTCCTTTTTCCCTCCCTGCCCCTTACCTTCGTGGCGCTTTCTCTTCCCTCCCCCGGCCCGGACAACAGGCCCGATCCGACAAACCTCCTTGCCCTGTGGCTGGCGATGTCTAAACTGCCTTCTTACAGCAGCGGAGCATTGTAGTTGCATATGGCTGCTGTAAAGTTCGTCTCTGATGCAACTTCCGGTTGCATCAGAGATGACCTTTACGGCAGAAACATGCAACTTCAACGCTCTAGAAAAGGGGTGCCCATACTTTATGGGCTTGCGAGCTACATTTAAAATGAGCAAGTCAAAATGATCTATCAACAATAAAAAAATTTTTAAAAAACACAAAGCACACTGTACACTGAGAAAATATTAATTATCATTACTGTTCTGGGGGGTTTTCAAAGAGGTCAAGGCAGATGACTCTATGCACTGTCACCTCAGTAACAACCACACAAAAATAGACAAATACCCCTCCTTCCTATTTACTAAAGCACAATAGCAGTTTTTAGCACAGGGAGCTGCGCTGAATGCCCAGGGCTACTCTCGACGCTCATAGGCTCCCTGCGCTAAAAAACGCTATTGTGGTTTAGTAAAGGGGGGGCCATAGTGCAAAATATAGACAGCAGATATAAATTCAGACACATTTTGATCACTAAATTTAAAATAAAGTCATTTTTTCTACCTTGTTGTCTGGTGATTTCATGAGTCTCTGATTGCACTTTCTTCTTCTGACTGTGCATCCAATCTTTCTTCCCCCCATTCCTTCCTCCCTCCCGTGGTCTGACATCTTTCTCCTTTCCTTCCTCCCCATCCCCGCGTTCCAGCATCTCTCTTACCCTCCCCCCCAGCAGGATCCGGTGCTTGATCATTGTTCTTCCCAGCAGCATTGCTGCAACTCTTCAGGCCACCAGCAGCATGAATGAAGTAAACATGCTGCCTTCAGTGACCCAGAAGCTTTCTCTCTGCTACTGCTTCCCGCCTATGCGGGTACAGGAAGCAGTAGCAGAGGAAAGCTTTTGGGTCGCCAAAGGCAGTGTGTTTATTTCACTCACGCTGCTGGCGACCCAAAGAGTTACAGCAGCGCCACTGGGAACGAAAACAGTGAGCAAGCACCAAATCTTACTAGGGGAGGAAGGGAACTCCGGATAGGTGCACGAGCTGCCTAGAAGGTCTCCGGGCTGCCATTAGCTGATGGGCCTTGAAATTAAGACCATTGCTCTACATTGTGAAACCTTGATGGATTTACTAATTGTAGAGTTTAATTTGGAATCTCCTGCATGTCTTGCTCATGATGAATACACCACTGCAGGCAAAGAGCAAAAAAAAATATCCCTGCTGCCTTGAATGTTGGCGGTTTCTTCCCTCCCTGCTTGTGGCATGCTTACCTCTGAATAGAAATGGCTAGTGATTTCCAAAGGCCTTTGTGGCATTTTTAGGGTTGCAAACCTGCTTTTTTTTTTTTTCTTTGAATTGCTAGGGGCTTTGCTGCTCTGTGGTTCCTCATTTCCTGATTACCGTAGTTCTGGCCTCCTTTTTTTTTTTTCAGTGACACATTTGTTTGCCCTTCTTAAGCCGCTGCCACCCCAAGCTCGTCTTCCATGCATCGGGCCGACCAGCCTTCCTCTCAATTCTGCCGTCGGAGAGGAAGTTCTGCCCAGCTAGGCAGCGATTGGCTGGCCCAAACTTCCTCTCCGATGGCAGAATTGACGTTGGGGAGAGGCAGGCTGATCGGCTCGGTAGAGTTTTCCAGACCTGGCCGGCTGTGCACCCCCCCTAAGGCTGCACCCGGGGCGGACTGCCTCCCTGCCCCCTCTTGGTACGCCTCTGCTGTTAGGTGCCCCATGCAGGTGTGCCTAGCTGATCTAGGTGCTTAACTTAATTTTTTTAATTGGTTCAAGCAGCGCTGTGAACAGCACCATTAAAAAACAATTAAAAAAATTAATTTACCAGTAAGTACCAAACTCAGTAGGCGCCTTGTAGGTGTCTACACTGAGGTGCCTACCTAAAAAGTAGGCATGGTTAGGGGTGGAGTTTGGGCATGGATTCAGTTAGCGCCAGTAGACCTAAAATGTGATTGCCTAACCTTATGACAATTAGGTGTTAGTTTTCTTTAGTGGGATGATCAGTTGGACAACGTCTGCATAGATGTAACGGTACATAAACTAAAGTGCGCGGGACAACCGCGCACTGACAAAGCCGCTCGGACAAATGCACGCAGGATGTTAGCGCGTCGGATTAAAACTTAACTTTAATGTAATCCGAGGGTGTGTGTGGGGTGGAACCCCCCACTTTACTTAAAAGTATTGCTCCTGCCATTAGGGGTTTTGGGGGGAACCACCCCCCATTATAGAAGAAAGTGTAATTTTTCCTCTTTTATTAGGTTCCCCCCCACCCCCACCCCAACGTCAGTGGCAACACTTCTAAGTAAAGTGGGGTTTCCCCCTCACACACACCTTCAGAGCGCTTTAAAGTTAAGTTTTAATCCAGCGCACTGACGTCCTGCGTGCATTTGGCTGAGTGATTTTGTCGGCGCGTGATTGTCCCGTGCACTTTTGACTCGTCACTGATGTAACATTCCCATCCCAGTTTTCTGATGAAGTTTCCTAGTGGTTGGAGGAAGTTGTTGAAGAGTATGAGTGACATGGCTGATCCCTGTGGTACTCCTATGTCTGTTTCTTTCCAGTTGCTTGTATTCCCCTGCAATTCTACCCTCATTAGTTTATTTGTAAGAAAGGATTCAATCCATGCTGACATTTCCTTTGAGGCCCAAGGTCATGCATCTTGATTTTAGCAGTGTGTGTTGAACTAGGTCGAAGGCTGCTGAGAGGTTCAGGAACCATAGTAGCATGTCTTCTCCTTTTGCATGGTGTTTCAGGACTGAGTCCTGTAATACTGCTGCTAGAACAGTTTCTGTGCTCATGCATTGTCTGAAACCTAGGGTTACCAGATTTTCTGGAACAAAAATCTGGACCCAATGCCCCGCCCCCCGGGCCCACCCAGTTCCACCCCTTTCCGCCCAAGTCACGCCCTGTTCCTACCCCAGCCCTGCCGCCAGCCCAACCCCGTCAACCTGTTCGCTTGTCGGGAGGGCATCTGCACATGCGCTGGTGTGACAAATCCTTCTTCAGGTATATTAGCGACAGAAAAAGGAACACAGGCGGGATAGTACGCCTTAGAAGACCGGACGGAAGTTACGTGGAAGCAGATTCCGATAAAGCCGAACTACTGAATGAATACTTCTGCTCAGTCTTCACCTGTGAGGCATCGGGACACGGTCCACAGTTGAAGGTAACACAAAGCACAGAAGACCCGTTTCAGAATTTTGAGTTCACACCAGGTGAAGTTTACAGTGAACTGGCAAGACTCAAGGTGAACAAAGCCATACGACCAGACAATTTGCACCCAAGAGTGCTCAGAGAATTGAGCGATGTCCTGGCGAAACCGTTGGCTGAGCTATTCAATCTCTCCCTAAGTAAGGGGAAAGTTCCCCTGGACTGGAAATTAGCTAATGTCGTTCCTCTGCATAAAAAGGGTTGCAGGGCAGAGGCTGCAAATTATAGACCGGTGAGTCTCACATCAATAGTGTGCAAACTCATGGAAACACTAATTAAAAGCAAATTGGACACAATCTTGAATGAAGGGAATCTTCGAGATCCCAGTTAGCATGGATTCACCAAGGGTAGGTCCTGCCAATCCAATCTCATCAGCTTCTTTGACTGGGTAACAAGAAAGTTGGACTTGGGAGAGTCTTTGGATGTCGTGTACCTGGACTTCAGTAAAGCTTTTGTCCCACACCGCAGGCTGCTAAGCAAGATGGAATCGATGGGGTTAGGAGAGACACTAACTGCATGGGTCAATGATTGGCTGAGTGGCAGACTTCAGAGGGTGGTGGTTAATGGTACCCTCTCTAAAACATCGGAGGTGACCAGTGGAGTGCTGCAGGGCTCGGTCCTGGGTCCACTCCTTTTCAACAAATTCATAGGGGATCTGACTCAAGGGCTTCAAGGTAAAATAACACTATTCGCCAATGACTCAGCCAAACTATGTAATATAGTAAGTGAATGCAGTTTACAGAATTATATGGCGCAGGACCCGCTTACATTGGAAAGTTGGTCCTCAACCTGGCAGCTAGGTTTCAATGCTAAGAAATGTAAGGTCATGCACCTCAGAAGCGGAAATCCATGCATGACGTAATTCTTGAATGGAGAAACTTTAACTAGGACTTCAGCAGAACTAGATTTAGGAGTGGTTGATCATTGGAACAAGCTTCCAGTGCAGGTGATCGAGGCAGACAGCGTGCCAGACTTTAAGAATAAATGGAATACCCATGTGGGATCCCTACGAGGGTCAAGATAAGAAAATTGGGTCATTAGGGCATAGACAGGGGGTGGGTAAGCAGAGTGGGCAGACTTGATGGGCTGTAGCCCTTTTCTGCCGTCATCTTCTATGTTTCTATGTTTCTATGTTACATGCAGATACTGTTCCGACGTCGCTGCTAGCTGAAAGCTTTTCAAAACCTGGACAAAGTGCCAGGTTTTGGAAAGCTGTCCAGACCCCCAGACATGTCCTCGAAAAGGAGGGTGTGTCCAGGGAAATCCGGATATCTGGTAACCCTATTTGAAATCTGATTGGGTCTGGTCAAGTTTTGATGTATTTTCTAGGAAATCTGATATTTGTTGGCAGGCTATTTTTTTCTATTGGTCTAGATATCCATGGTTGATTGGCTACTGGTATGTAGTTGGTGAGATCGTCATGGTCTTTTACTTTATTTTTCAGAATCTGACCTTGAACTGAATAGGTTAAGGTGGAATACAAAACCTGATTAACATAACAGGTAACATATTGGCACATACATATGTATGCATTCACACAAATGTATATATGTCAGTATTTTAAACATTTCTGCCTGTAAGTGCATGTGTAAATGTTAGCACCTATTTTATAGAATTGCCCAATATAGTTTAAGAAAGGTCAGGGTAGTCCTCAGGTACCAGAAATCTTTTAGGTTTAGCAATGCACAAGAAATTAACTCATGCTCAGATGTGTTGCATACATTTTCCTCCCATACATATTCATTCTGAACGCTGCAAACATCTGAACATTTCACAAGCACTCAGTAAATTGCCTTCTGCTTATTTCAACAATTGGCCCCAAGTGAAGGAGCTGATTTACATTTATATATTGTTTGTTATACACAGTATACTGGCCATGAATAAAATGTGTCTGCCTTGGTGTTACAAACGGCTTTTGTACTCTCACTTGGACAGTGAGGTGTTTTAAATATATTCAACCCATGTTCCTAATCCTTCAATTTTGTGGAAAAATATCCTGTTACGGGGCTTCCCACATCCATCAGCCAACTGGGTTTTCTGCATATCCACTATGCAAAGGTGTACAATAAATTAGCACACTGGAAACACATTTATATACAAATATATCTTGCAAATATGTCATGAAAACCTGATCAGCTGTAGGGTCAGCATGACAAGTTTGGGAAGCCCTGTTCTACAATATTTGTCTTGTAATAAAAAAGGGGATGAGTACCTTATACAATGCAGCCATGCTGGCGATCCATAAAATGTATCAAAATTGCATTCTGTATATCTAGAGCCATGAGTACCGTTCTTCCAGCTATAAAACTGAAATAGGCAGGTGACAAGTTACGCAGAAGAATTTGAACACTGGAGTAGCTTTCTAAAGGGGCAGTGTTCTTTAAATATTTAAACATGCTTTGTAAAGCGTTACCTCATACAAATTATGATTTCCTGCCACGGCTATACTTGTCCCTGAATTCATACATCAATCTAATTTCAGTAATTATGTAAACTGCCGCCTACTGAATTCCATGGAAACTTTCCCCTTTTCTCTGAGCAGCAATTAGAAAGGGCAATCAGAGACACTTCTAATATGATTGAGCTAAATTGTCATCAGTAATGTTCTTTCCTCTTCCATCCTTTAAACACAGATTCATTAACTTTAGCTCAGTGGTTTTCCAAAATGTATTATGTACATATTTAAAGACTTTTAACTTGCATATATTTTCCCATTTTAAAAAATCTATGTTGACTGGGAGAGTTGCTTATTTTCTGCAGCGCTGATTATTCTGCTGTTATGTAAAATCCACATGCCTTGTGTTTTAGGGTGAAGTACTTCACCCAGGTTCTGCTCTATTTACACATTTATTTAAAGGGGAAAAATACTGTTTACAGCTCAGAAATCAGTTAGGGCTCCTTTTACTAAGCTGCACTAAAACATGACCTCAATTTACTCTTATGCAGGTGTTTCCGATATACTAAGGCCATTTTTAGTGCAGCCAGAAAATGGGCAAGTTTCCATTTTCTGAATTACCGTATTTTCACTCATATACCGCGCACCCGTGTAAAACGCGCACACGGGTATAGCGCGCGGGGAACTGTAATTTATGTAAATAAATTTTTATATACCGCGCACACCTGTATACCGCGCATGCCGCCCCGACTCTCCTTTCGCCCGCCCCGACTCTCCTCTGGCCAGCCCGACTCTCCTTTAGCCCGCCCTGACTCTCCTCTCCCCCTTGAAGTCCTGTCCCCACCCTGAAAGCCTGATGCCCCCCCCGACGTCTGATTCACCCTCCCCCACAGGACTGCTCGCACCACCACCCCGAAGGACCGCTCGCGCTAGAACACGCACCCGCACCCGCACCCCCACCCCGAAGGACCGCTCGCACCCCCACAGCCTCCACACCCCCCCCCATCATGTAGAAGTTTCCTACCGTCGTCCTGCTGCTTCCTCTGCCGGCGGTCCTGCCCCTTCTCTTAGCCCTGCGTCTACGCTGCTTCCTCTTCCGGCGGTCCCGCCCTTTCTCTGATAATACGGTAATGGCGTTAGATCTAACGCCTTTAACTGTATTCCTCTTCCTGAAAACATCCAGATATCGTTTTGATGTATTAGGCCCAACGTCTTTGATTGTATTCCTCTTCCTGGAAATGTCCAGTTATCTTTTTGATGTAATCCGCTTAGAACTGAAAGGTACAGGCGGAATAGAAGTCATTAATGTAATGTAATGTAATGTAAATACAATATATAGAACCACCAAAAAATACCAAAATGACACTGGAGGTAATTCTTTTCTCTTTTTTTTCTATTCATAAATGGAAACAAGCCTCAGAATATTGAGTATTAAATTCTCACCCATTCAGGGTTCTTTCAAAGAGAAAGACACTTCTTTTCTCTTACTCACATTCACATCACTGACTTGAACCCATCCTCCCTACCTTGAGCTTGAGAAACTCCTTAGGTGGCTGCTCATAGTCTAAAGCATCTAAAAATTGCTTAGATTTTTTTTAAATAAGCTTCAAGTGGTATGGACAAAGTCTCTGACATATCTTTTAAGAATTTGGAAAATGAAGCCTTGTCAGGTTTCGAAGTAGGTCCCTTTGAAGATGGGGGATTAGAATCTTCTTCTGAAGAAACATCCTCATCATCAGAATGTAGAGGTTCTTCGGGGTCGGCTCACCTTCCATAGCGACACCGAAAAGAAGACATTGTTGAACTTGATGGGATTTTTTAACATTCGCTTTTGAAGAGAGGAGCAACGAGTGCAAGCTTCAGCCCTGTGCTCCGGCCTCAGACACTGAAGACACCAGCGGTGCGGGTCTGTGATGGAAATAGGGTGAGCACAGCGATCACACGTTTTAAAACCTGTTTGAGGTCGGGACATTGAGGGAAAAACTTTGATCGTTTGAATTTTAGTTTTTGGTGGCACTCATTATGCCTTTGCTACAGGATAGAAAAAATGATAAATTATCTGGTTCTCTTTCTTCTTTTCGTAAGGCTTTGAAAACTACTCTGTTTACTAAACACTTTGGTAATTAATCCTTTTTGAGATCCATTCAATATGTTCCTTTCAGCTTAATCTAACTATTACACACCAAAGGGTGGGTGGGTGGGTTGGGTATTTTCATAAATGTTAAATTGGGGATGAATATTGAAGGAATATTTATTTTTCCTTGTTCACTCAATTGGGTGGGAAGGGTAAAAGTGATTATGTTTTTATGAAAGATAAAGGTGCTTTTTCTTGTTCACTATATGTACATCTAATTGTTTATTGCACTGTTGGTTTGTAAAATCAATAAAGATTTATTTAAAAAAAACAAAACAGCATCTAACTGAAGATTGATAGCCACTATGTGCCATACTCCTCGGCACCTATTTTATAAGAGCCAGTTATAGAATTTGGGCCTGATTACCACAAAACCATCTTCTCTCTCTTTATATATAGAGAGAGAGAGAAAGAGAGAAATCTTGACTGGGCTAACCAGCCATCCAAGTTTCACACTCTTTCTATAACACAAGAATGACTCAGTAATATAAATTACCTCTTCCCTCTCCACGTCAAGTTCGGAGGAAATCACTCTTTGAATTCACCTTCGAGTTTCATGGCCCCAAAATTTGGAACTTCCTCTCAACCTGCTTACATCAGACCTCTTTCTATCTTCGATTTAGGAAGGTGCTAAAAACGCATCTGTTTTCATTATAGTCTTGCTGTGATCCATAATGTCTATGTTGCTAACCTTATTAATCTTATGTAAGCCGCAATGATTTCCAGTACACATTTGCGGGGTATAAGAAACAATATAGTATGGTATGGTATTCTCTGCCCCCAGACATAGCCCCCTCTGGGTAAAAATAACATTTATTTTGTTAGCATGCGGTTTGCATGTGCATTTT
This sequence comes from Geotrypetes seraphini, assembly GCF_902459505.1. Lineage (NCBI taxonomy): Eukaryota > Metazoa > Chordata > Amphibia > Gymnophiona > Dermophiidae > Geotrypetes > Geotrypetes seraphini. The sequence goes on along the minus strand of NC_047085.1, from coordinate 150,011,086 downwards.
GGGCTTTTACTGCAGGACACCTCAATGCATCCCATGGCAAGCTGTAATAAATTTAGTGCTTACCACAGTTTAGGAAAAGGAGTCCTTAGAGAGAAGCTGTTTACAATACTTGTCTGAGTATAGGGAACCAAAAGCAATGTATTGTAGAGAGAATTCTCAGCAAAGGAAATTTCTCTCTTTCAGCAATCAAATGGATACCACAGTATTTCTTGTTTTAAAACACATCATTACTGCCCTTAATGTTACTCATACATTCCTCCAATGTTTTATAACCTAGAAATAATACAGTTCCAAAGTTCTGCCATGTTCTTTTGTTTTGACAAAAAGTAATAAAAAATGTCTAAACCTGAAAGTTTTACTTGGTGGGTTCTGAGCCAAATTTACAATGTGCAAACAAGAAAGCAGAAGTTCTAGGTCACCACTACTGAACAGGGACTATTTACAGTACTGGCAACTGAGATTAGCTTTGGAATGAATTAATAGCCTGGGCTTTAAAAAAAAAAAAAAATCCCTAGGAACAGTCTTTAAAAAACTTTTTGAAAATAGGGTCTGCAATGTTCAAGTGAATAAGAAAACAAGCATTTCTTGGGCTTCTGCCAATAACAGAATTACCAAGAATAATATCAGGTATAAGCTCTTTTGTGCCTGAGAAGCTCATATTTGCAGTGGAAAGATTTGCTACTGGATTTGGATTTGATTATTTGTTTCCCAAAGCTGAACTCAAGGTGACTTAGTGCTCCTTTTACAAAGCCACAGTAGCAGCTGCTGCTGCGGTAATTGCTCCGAAGCCCTTAGGGATTTAATAGACGTCCACAGCTTTGTAAAAGCGAAGGTTAATTAGGTGTTTTCTTTGCCTAGATGGGCTACAATCTAAAGTCTCTATTTTCTAACCCACAGGAAAATATTGCATGGTTGTGCTATTTTACCATAGGAGTCACACAGTAAATATATTTTTTTAATTATTTATTTATGAAATATATCATAGACATCCAAGCAATAAAATCTGAAATAAGAAAAAAAAATACAAGGTAATTAAATAATCCAGACATAAAATACTCATCTTTCTTTAGTCTGCAATGCAAAGAGCCACAGATAATAAAATACTTTCAAAAGGGGAAAAAAATCCCACTCCTTCAACTGGAATGTGTGAATTATGGAATGACACAATTACCCCTTCCAACACTTTAGAGACCAAAAATATATGGTGCAACTGTTTTGGATCAATGAAAAAATAATTTCTACCTCTTAAAAACAAAGAACATTTAGCAGGAAATTTCAATATAAATGTTGCACCAAGCGCAAGAATTCCTGACTTAGAAGATAATAAATCTTTTCTGCATCAGACAGATCAGAAAATATATGAATATTAGATCCAAAACAATTGCTCATGCAAATAACAAAAGTAAAGAGAAAAGCACATTCTCAATATCTTTCTTCATTCTAGAGAATAAGAATTTCACTGAGTTGTTTGGAGCCTGTATAGTGTCCCATAAGGCAGTGGTCCCCAACCCTGTCCTGGAGGACTACTAGCCAGTTGGGTTTTTGGGATAGCCCTAATGAATGTACATGAAAGAGATTTGCATGTAATGAATATGATAGGAATGCAGATCTGCCCCTTGCATATTCATTAGGGCTATCCCGAAAACCCAACTGGCTAGTGGTCCTCCAGTACAGGGTTGAGAACCACTACAAGGCATTGTCACAATCCTATCCCTGGTGCTCAGCCTTTGCCAGGACAGGCTTTAGTTAAACCCTGCCCATTAATCCAGAGGGCTGACCACGGGGATAGGATTGTGACCAGAGTTAAGGGGAAGGCTGTTTTTCCCTGGGATGCAGGTTTTTCTGATCTCCAGGGAGGAGAGGAGTGTGAGCAGAACAGCCCACAACAACCCCAGAGGAATCTCTCTCCCTCTGGTTACTCACAGCTGAAGGGAATAATTAAAGTCCCAAAGAAAGCCAGGCAGATTTTGCAGGTAACTCCTCCCCCTCAAAGGGCAGGGCGTATTCACCTGAGTACTTTGGAAGCTGCTTTGGGAAAAAGAAAGGCAGTTCATCCTGGGCCAGCCCAGGAAAGGGTCTCTCTCGGCTGTGCTCCTGAGTCCCAGGACTTTGAAATGCAGGAGCCAGACACTGACCTTTCTGCCAACCAGCCAGCAACGGAAGAACCTATGGAGTGTTTGGAAACTCCCAGTCTGCCTGAAGACATCTTGATGGAAGACAGCTAAGTGGCAGGGCTGGGAAGTTTGGGGTTTATTAGCCACTGTGTATGTTTCTGGACTGCTTAAAAAGGGTGCTTTCCTTTATAAGCTGATTGGGACTGGTGCTGGCTGGGGCTGCCCTGCTTGAGTGAAGCAGGAGGAAAAAGAAAGAAAAAACGTTTTTTTTTTGGTTTAAAGTTTCCAGTCAAGTTAAACTGACTGGGACTGTTACTGTTTGGGAGTGTGCGAGGGAAGTAATAATGGGGAGAATCCACAGTCCAAACAGGTTGGGTTAGTGGGGCCATTAGTGGCATTCTGAAATTCAGAAACTTAATTAGTGGATTCGCTTACTCCCCTCCCCCCACCAACTCCTTCTGAGCTGGCTGGGGTCAAGCCGGAATAACCTTAAGGCTTGTGCACAGAGCTTTTGAAAGTACTGTGAAAATTGATTTTGTCTGAAAGTAAAGACAGCAGCATTTTTGCTTTTGTGATTTTTCTTTGTGTTTTTACTTACCTGGACTACCTGTTTAAAGGCTAGAGCTGGAACCTACTCTTTTGAGCAGCTCTAATTTTGGTTTGCTGACATGGACTGATTTTTGTGGTTTTTGAGCTTGGACTATCTGTATGTCAACTCTTGACCCCTTACCACTGAATAAAGGAGATATTGCAGGATCAGTAAAAGTGACTTTGTGTTTTTTTATTTCCTGCCTAGAAGGTGAATGTTGTACAGCAGGACTTCCTTCCTTCAAGGGAAGCACGCCAGAGCAGCGCTAATGTAAGCGTGAGCCGGACCTGCTTGAACCACGGGTACCGGCCCCGCTACAGCATTCATATCCACCACCTCTGTTTTCTGCAATTCTCCAAGCATAAAGGTATTCCCTCCAGATGCTGCTGAAACAGCATGGGTCTTTTCTTCCATGAGAGTCACCACTCCAACTCTGCTGCTCCTCCACTCCAAAAAGGAATGCCATCATCCTGACTCCACAGTAAGGCTCCCTCTCTCCAGTCCATTTGATTTCCATGGCATGGGGTTGCAGAATGCTGTTCCAGGCTAAGCAAAGCTAGTCCACACTGAGGTCTATTGTAATACCAGGCTTCCCTCCCAAAGCAGCAGACACAGCCACATCTTGGGAGGTAAGCAGTCCTGATATCATAGTCTGAGTCAAATATGAGGAGGCTCCACAGGTGGAGGTTTATGGACGCAGTTAGCTCCATTTTGTTTCCCCATTACTACAGGGTACAACACTTTGAATTTAACCATGAACCAGAAAGTTCTAAAGCATCCTCCTCATAAGCCATCTTGGTTCCTAGCAGGTTTGGGACACTCTTCATCTGGTTTCTCCTCAGAGGCCTTTCTGATATGGATAGCCCTTCAGTATAGCCCTCCAAGTCATTGAAACACACAAGCCCCTCCACCACTATAAGGTGGTGTCCTTTGTAGGGGACACAGTAAATATTTTTGATATACCTGATGACAGAAACATCTCACAATCCCAGCCACTGCTATGGAAGAACATAAGAACATAAGAAAAGCCTTACTGGGTCAGATCAATGGTTCATCAAGCCCAGTAGCTCATTCTCATGGTGGCTAATCCAGGTCCCTAGAATCTGGCCAAAACCCAAGGAGTAGGGGGGGGGGGCATGGCTTGCCTTTGAACAAGATGGTCGGTTGACTACACAGCAACTCCTTCATCTGCACCACTAAGTTGATTGCTCAGTGCAAATAGGGAAATTTTTATTAAAAAAACGAGTGCATTTCATTGCTAAGTATACCTGGCATAAGAATGGCTTCTGGGAGATAATCAAAATTAGAAGCGGCATTCGCAACAGGGGGAAATGCCAAGCGGGCCAAGCCTAACCCACCAACCCCATCTAAAATCCCCCTTCTGAATGAGACCTCAGAATTTGAACAACTGATGGATAAATTAAATAATATTACAGTCTTGCTTCAAGATAATACTACAAAATTGAACCTGGTACAAGAGGAAGCACATACTTTGTCTCAACAATTAAAGGTATGTGGGAAAAAAAAACCGGACCTCTTAAAACACAGGGTGACTGAGGTGGAAAGCTGTTTAAATTCAGTTCAAACTGCACATAAGGAAATATCTTGCATTTCCAATGAACTAGAGGATGCGAATAATAGGAGCCGGAGATGTAACATCAGGATTTTGGGGCTCACAGAGGGGGCAGAAGGAGCAAATCCTATCTCCTTTCTGGAGGATCTGTTGACAAAGATTCTTTCACTTACTTTAAAACATCCATTTGAAATTGAGAGAGCTCACAGAGTTCCATACGGAGCTCTCAATGGACAAAAAGATCCAATGCCTCTTATATGCAAGATACGTAATTTCAGCATGCACTGGACATTTTGAATATGGCCAGACAGCTAAAATTGTTAAAGTGGCAAAAACACAAAATACACATCGTATTTTGCAAAGGTAACAGCTTTTGCAAAGGTAACAGCTAATAGGAGGAGGCAATTTATGTTGCTGAGACCTCAATTGCGACAGATGAGAGATAGGTATAGGCTTCTATATCCTGCCATTATGAATATCACCTTTAATAATAAAACTTCCCACTTCGAGGAGCCAGCTAAGCTTGAAGAATTAATCAGCAGATACCAGGATCCCATGTCTTAAGCTAACATTTGGATCCAACGTGCTGTGCTGTGGATTTTTTGATTAACAGAATATATACCTTCATACAGTATATATTTCTCAGATTTAATTCATGAATTTTATTTAATTTTATGTTTTATTCTATTTTTATTTTTTTTTACTGACTTTGAAAGTGCTTGTTATAGTCTACTATGTTTTAGGCTGGCAACAGGAATCAGAGATTGTAGCTCTAAGGCGAGATTTCAAATGTTTTGTGTCACACGACAAGGAAATCTGTAATTTGACTGGTTGCTGGGGCATTTTACATGAACTGTTGGGGTTAGAGATTTAGCCTGAAAGAAGAAAAGCAAGCAAAGATTGTAATGCAGAAAGCAACTTTAGGGTACTGAGGCTTGATCTGTGACAGGATCTGTAAGAGTTCTAAACGGCCCCTCTCCATTTAAAGATTATGATTCTTCTTTCATTCTATACTTGTTTGCAGCATGGGTATGGGGGGGGGGTGCAACAGGGAAAGGGTGAAGTAGTTTTCCAGTTGCTCGATGTGGCCTCCTTCAGCTCTATCCTGGTGGCTACGGAAGACTACTTGATTAGTGGACCTGCTCTTCTGTATGTAGTTAACTGGGCTTTAATTTAACATGCTTTATTCAGAAATAAAACTAAAGTGCCAAACAGAACATAACCAGTTCAACATATGAATAGAAATCATTTCTTTGATTTTATTCAGTTTTATTTGTATGCTATAGTAGAATGTAAAGTTTTAAATGGTGTTTGGTCAGTTGATTTCCTGGTGACTTTTCCATCATCTTTGTATAGTGACTGGTGAACAAAAAACATTTCTGCTTTCTGTTAATTAATTTATATTCTCCCCACTTCTCAAAAACCTCATATAACAAAGTAGGAGACTTATGTTTCATTTATACATGTTAATGTGGTGTTCTCTCTAATATTCACCCAGGCGATTTATTAGAATCACCAGGTCTTCTGAAGTCCGGGGTGAGCAATTACTGGTGGCATTATTTCTTTTCTCAGCCGCCCTCCTTGTCATGATCATGTCTCCACTCTGCCCCCTGTTATGACCACTATTTCTGTCATCCATCCTGCCTCCTGTAATGACTGGCCTTGCACGCCGCCCTTCACTCCCCCCAACTATAGGATCTCTCTTGTTGCCTTGTCTTGTGGCTAGGGTGCTGGGCTGGTGCAGAACCTTGAATATTAGCGCATGCTCAAAGCCTTCACCATGTGCGGGTCCTGGGAGCCCTTCGCCGGCCTATCGCATGGTCTCGGGGTCAGGTGGGAGGGGAGATCTGAGCGTCTTGGGGCAGGATGGAGAAAGTAGAGGAGGAAAATGCCAGGGGGAGGGGTGGGCGGTTTTGTTGGGAGAATTTTGGTTTGTTTAAAAAAAAAGAAAAAAAATGTTAATGTTTTGGAGTTTGTGAAGCAGGAGGTGGGCGATTATTGAAGGAGGGTTATGGGTGATTTTTGGAGAATATACAGTATATTTACTTGGGATGGGTTCTTTATTGTTTGTAAGACAGTTCTGCATGAGAACATGTAGTTGGAAAGTTAATCCTTTTGTGTATGAGGTACTTGCACATGGCTTATTTTAGCTGGGGCATTCTAATAGTAAATGAGGGAGCATTTACATATCTTCAGGGGTCCTTAAGTAAATGTAAATTGTCAACTGGAAAGATGGTGGTTGGGAAAGGAGAGCAATTCATTTTAAATACAGTTGGCATTCTGCTTTCATTGAGGGTTTTTTTTTAAGATAAGTTAAATGAATTAAGGTATAAGGATTTGCTGACTTCCTTCTCTACAACATATTCTTCTGAGCTTTATTCAAATAAAGAAATTGAGGGAAAATAATTTTTAAAATTAATTCATGGGCCAAAAATTCCCGAGCATATAAAAGAAAATCCTGAAGTGCCTATATCACTTAAGGAACTCCAGGCAGCATTGAAGTCTCTCAGAGTTGGATCTGCTCTGGGTAGTGATAGATTCACAGTGGAGTTTTTCAAATCTTTTCAAAACATACTAATACCTCATCTTTTAAATTTATATCAATCACAACTGACTAAGGGTATATCAGGTACTATGGTGGAATTATTAACCATTGTTTTGCTGAAGTCAAATACAGATCCCATGTTGGTTTCAAACTACAGGCCTATTTCTTTAATTAATGTGGATGGAAAACTCCTGGCTAAGTTATTGGCTCTACGATTAGCCAAGGCTCTCCCTTATATGATCAGCATGCACCAAACGGGTTTCGTTGCTCAAAGACATTATTCAAATAATACCAGATTGGCATTTCATATGCTAAATTTAGCAAAAAAACAATGGATGATCTGGCCTTCTCTGTTTCTTTGGATGCAGAGAAGGCCTTTGATAGTGTAGAATGGACTTTCATGTATCAAGCAATGGATTGGTTTGGAATAGGATCTGGATTTATTCAAATGATTCAAACTTTGAATAGCTCCCCTTCTGCCAGAATATATATTAATAATACATTTTCATGGTGGACTTGAGAGATTATACAAATATCTGATTTCTATATAATTTATTAGGTTTCTTTTGTTCTTTTTGATGTAATCACTTTCTGTACAAGATGTATCTTGATCTGTTAATTTGAAAATTATAAATAAATAAATAAAAAAAAATAATACATTTTCAGAGCGTTTTTTACAGAGGGAAGTTAGACAAGAATGTCCATTATCTCCTTTGCTTTTGATATTGTTTTGGAACCCTTGTTGCTGGCCATTCAGCAGGCAAGGAAGATACAGGGAATTCCATATGCAGATCGGGATTATAAGGTTTCGGCCTATGCAGGTATTTTGCTTCATTTGAAGAATCCTGAGTCTACCATCCCGCATTTACTGGCATTGATTGATCGATACGGCAAATTTTTGGGTTACAAAATAAATTGGAGCAAATCAGAGGTTCTTCCATTAAATGTGCAATGTATAAAAGGCTTATTTGATCCATTCCCATTCCTTTGGAAGAGGGTATAAAATATTTGGGTATCATGATTCAAAGAACATTGGAAGACACAATGATAGTAAATGAAAAATCCTTATTATTGAAAGTCAAAGAAATGTGTGAGTATTGGAACTCATTACATCTTTCTTGGTGGGGGAGAGTCCAAACCATTAAAATGATGATTTTGCCTGTAGTTTGCTACCAAATGAGTATGTTGCCGGTTTATTTCCAAGGGTCCTTTTATAAAAAATTGAATGGGATCCTTACAAAATTTATTTGGCTGGGTAAAACTGCTAGAATAGCTTTAATATATTTACAAAAATCACAATGGGGCGGTAAATTTTCCAAATTTTTGTAGATATCATCAAGCCTTCATTTTGCGTCAGGATATGTATTGGATCCTGCTTGAACTCATGGAGAATCTGCCGGATTGGCTGATCTTAGAGAGTCATCTTATGTCCCCATTACGTTTGAGCCACATTTTGAGTATCAAGCTGCCCAGAATATATAAGGACAATATTATTCTTTTTTCCATCTGGAACACATTAAAATTCATTAATAATTTAACATCTGTTCCAATACAACAATCCACGTGTCAATGCTTATGGTTGAACTCCAAGATTCAAATTGTTGAGTCTAAGATCCTTTGGAAACATTGGCTGAATGGCAGGTATACGTACTTTAGATGATGTGATCTCAAATGGGAAAATGCTAAATTTATTATAACTGCAACAATCATTCGGTATATCAAAGTCTCAAGCTTTTAAATGGTTGCAGTTGAAACAGGCCATTTAGAAAGGGTTCCCTGATTGGTGAAATTTAAAAAAATCAGTATAGCTTGCTGGGCCTATGTTTCCAGACAGATTTTCAAGGGCATCAGGACACCAAGTGGTACAAATTAATATCTGAGTATTTAAATAAAAAACCAAAAACAAGCTTAAAAGATATTTGGAGCATTGAGATAAAGCAGCAGATTTCTGCTGCTCAATGGCCACGGATTTGGACTTGGAGGATGAGATCTACAGCGTCAGCATCTATGAGACAAACAATACATAGAATTTTTTGGACCCCCAGTTTGTTTACAAAAGTTGGACAGTTCAAAATCTAATAGATGCTGGCACTGTCATCTTGAAATAGGGACACTGGATCATCTGTTGTTCTATTGTCCCTTGATACTCAAATTTTGAAAATCAATATGGGGACAAATTAATTTGATACTGGAATCTTTGATTCCGTTGTCCTATGAGGTGGTAATCTGTTTGACATTTTTGCCAACTAAACCTCCGTTAGAAAGGTATAAAAGCAGACTCTTTATCATTATGACTGGGATAGCCATGCAAATGATTACCAAGAATTGGAAAAATTGGGACAGACTTAATTTTTCCTTTTGGTGGGAAACTTTATGTTTATGTTATAAATATGAAAAAATGATTTCAGAAATATCGTGTCATAATAAACTATTTAAATTAACATGGGGTCCCTTGACAAATTTTGTTAACTGGATTATGCCTTTATTTCCTATTTGATTTGCAGATCCAGGGAGGGGGTTAATATATTTTGTTTTATTCATTGATCAAATCCAAGTGCTGTTTTATGATATTAATTGTATGCATAATTTAAAGCATTTTGCTTTTGTTCTTAGGGAGGGAGGAGGGAAAAATTTTGTAGTATTCTTTGATCGATTGTAAGTGCTGTCTATGACATTAATTGTATGTATATATTTAATGCACTGTTCTTGAATTGAAAATTAATAAAGATTTATTTAGAAAAACCCAAGGAGTAGCAACATTCCATGCTACCGATCTGGGGAAAGCAGTGATTTCCCTCTGTCTTACTCAATAACAAACTATGGATTTTTCCTCCAGGAAATTGTCCAAACCTTTCTTAAAACTATCTACGCTATGCACTCTTACCACAAATCTGGCAATGCGTTCCAGAGCTTAACTATTCTCTGAGTGAAAAAATATTTCCTCCTATTGGTTTTAAAAGTAATTCCCTGTAACTTCATCAAGTGTCCCCTAATCTTTGTAAATTTTGACAGAGTGGAAAATCGATCCACTCTGATTTAGGGGGCCCTGCATCTGATTCACTGTTGTTGGGTTCAGGACTGTCAACCCAGTAAGCACACATGAACTAGAAGTGCTGTATTTCTTCCAGAAATAATTGCATAGTTTACTAAAATATTTAAAATAAGACCAGGCAGTGCAAAATAATATAGCCATGAGGGGAAAGAGAAAAATAGACTCCAAGAGAGATATGAATGGTAAGGTGTTGGGAAAGCAGAGGTCAAGGTGGGGAAGACAAAGGGGTAAAGAAAATGGAAAGTCAGGAAGATAGAAAGTGCCATGAGGAAAATGAAAGAAGGACATGAGAAAGATGGAGGAAAGTACAGTTATGCTTTACCTGACACTAGACCAGTTCAGGCCAGTGGGATATATCTTCCCTCCTACAAGGGGGAAAAGAGTAGATTCTTGCTCTAACCACTATATACAGCAGGGGTCCCCAAAGTTTCAAGTTTATTAAAGTTTTGATTTGAACGCAATATCAAGTAATTTCAATGTGTATAACAATAATAATTTGGGGGGACAAATAAAAAACATTTAAAGCAATAAACATACAATCTTATCCATAGTTATTTAAAGATACATAAGGAATACAAGGATAAACTACATTTGTTTAAAAATAAAAAAACCAAAAAGGAAAACATTTAGGGAAGAACAACATCAGGAGGGGTATTAAAAGATTTTGGGTGAAACTTGGTCTAAAAGTAATTGGGTTTTTAAAAAAAAAAAAAAAAAAAAGACAATCTAAATGAGAATAGAAAAATCAAGAAAGATTGTCTGATCTAAGCTTCATATGCATCTTTATAAAGATGGCTTTTTAAATTGCTTTTAAATTTTTCTAAGGAAGTTTCAGCACGCAGAAAAGTTGGAAGTTTGTTCCAAAGCTGGGGTCCCAAGATAGAAAAAGTTCTTCTAGTGCCAATTACTTTCTATGATGGAATGGTCAGCAAATACTGATCAGCTGATCTAAGAGATCTAGCTGGGGAATATGGTATTAAATATCGATATAAGAATATAGGAGTATTAGTTTTCTGAATTTTGAATGTTAACAATGCGATTTTAGATATTATTCTGTGTGAAATCGGTAGCCAGTGTGCTTCTTGCAAAAGAGGAGTGGCATGATCGTATTTTTTGGAGTTAGTAATAATTTTTATTGCTGTGTTTTGTATGATTTGTAACCTTCGTATTTCTTTCTGTGTTATACCTTGGTATAGTGTGTTACAGTAGTCCAACCTAGAGATTATCAAATAATGAATTAAGACATTAAGGGGTAAATTCTCTATACTGCGTCTAACCTTAGGCGTGCTTTAGACGTCCGATGTAAGTGAATAATTACGGAGTTAAGGGTCTTAATTAGTGTTAATTAGGAAATAGACGTAGTTAGACGGCAGATAGACGTCCCCAAAAGATAGGCGATGGACTGACGTCTGTAGAAAGCATAGTCGCGTTCCATGGGCATGCCCTGGGCATGACAAATGGAGACGCTAGATAGGCGCTACCTGAGCGGCAGACTGCGTCTAAATATCGTGTATCATGTAGGCGTAAGAAACCCTGGTCTAACTTGGATTTCAATGCAGTTTCAACTTTCGTAATTGCGGCTCTTTGTTAGACGTGAGGCAGACGTCCGCTGTGTTTTTTCATCAATAATTCCAATAGTGAGTTTGAATAGGTAATTTTCATCTTTTCTCTGTCCTAATAAATATAATGACACCATATCAATAGAACAATTATATTGCAAGGATAACAAACCACATTTCTGCCCAAACAATAATATAATTTACACATGGCTTTTACAACCCCCTTTTTTTTCTCAACAAACAGCACTGCAATCGGCTCTCTTTTGAAAGCAAAGAAAAAACAGCAAACACATATCATTATTGCACACATTATCAGCACTTAAAAAGAGAATAAACAGATACACACCTTAACATTCAGCTTCCCTCATTGCAAAATGGAGGTCTTCAGCTGCACAAAACTGACCTCATTGTGACCTCATCAATCTGCACCTTCAAAGTAGTATGCCACAATTAAAAGATGTGCTGGGTGTAGAACTCACAACCTCTGGATGTGAGTTAGGAGCAAAGGCTCCTAACACATAGAGCTACAGCTGCTTCTACTTAGGTCCATCTCACCACCCTTTCATATCATACTTGACTGAGCTGCCTATGCTCATTAGCTATCATATCACATTCAACTCAAAGAAAGCATTTCTGTCTTAACAGGTTAATGCGCCTCATCCGACCTCTCAAGGTCACTGGTTCGACTCCCACTCTCACCATCCCTCTTTTGCACTGCTACCTATTAGCTCTCAAAGGAGTATTATATATATGGTGGACTTTGCTGTTTTCATGATTGTTGGGATGGGGGATGGGGGAGGGGGGAGGGGGGGTCTATGATAACAGAGAACAGGCTGCTGAGAATTCGTGGAGATCATTTTAAGGATCAACTCAAATAAGTTTAAGCAAAGAAATGCCTAAAGATTTGGAAGGTTTTCTGGTAGAAAACAAATATCAAATATGTATTAAGGAATTGCAGCACAAATGACGCTGATCGTTAAGGGCAAAAAAACACCACTTTTCTGGGTATGACGCCTAAACGGAACAGATTACTTACAGTCATACATCCATTAGTACAGTGCTTAGAATGAAGATTAGCGTGTGAGCATGGTCTGGGTTGGACATTAGAAAAATGGAGCTCCACCTCACATGTATTCAACCATACTTAGGAATATGGGTTTGGGGCTCAGTGAAAGCAGCACTTTTAACCATTGAGCTACCACTCTTTTGTCTCAGCCTACTATGAGATTATAGCTAAACTCCTTTTCCCTTAGCACTTCACTAAGATATGATATGACAAGGGAGCCAGAGACATTGGAGCAAAAGGTGCTGTAGCTCAGTGAGTAAAGGCACTGTACCAATCTTCCGGGCTTTGAGGGTTCAACTCCCAGCCTGTATTTCCAGGTACACCTTGATGATGCTTTCCACTTCTTATAGGAGTTGAATATAACATTACTGTACAACTTTGCTGTGTAGCAGAAAAATAAACTTTTCCCCCTTCCATGCTAAGAATTTGAGTTCAACTCATCTTATATTTCTCCTTTTAAACATGGCATACTTTGTTAGTTTTTATCATGGTAAAGTATACATTTCTGAAATCGTGAAGAAACAATAATATACAACTGCAGTGTTTTGTCTCCTACTATAGCAATAACACAACGAGGCAAACCTAGTCACATCAGGGTTCATACGGGGGACGCCCAGGGAGTTAAACTTTAAACTATACTCACAACTCACAAACAAACAAAATATGTGATTGTAACAATGTGAAGGGTGCTCTCAGTGTGAACCATCAGCAATAGGAGTCCAGTTCCGGCACTTCACTTCTGGGTCAAGGCGGTAAGCTCCCACCCCCACACCATCATCGAGCACCCTAAGTGTGCTGAAATTAAAGCAACCTTTCACCAAATAAATCAATAAACCAGTGAGTAAAACAATATAACTCAAACAATAATACTACCTGAGCGACCCCCAAATGAACCCTGCCAGCCAGACCCCCCGGAACACGCTACAAAACAATCAAATTTCACCATACAAAAAAGGAAAAAAAAGGAAAAATACTTATCTGAAAAACATCACACGAACTGCCAAATGAAAACCGCACCAGGAGAAAAGGTTCAACCACGCTGGTTTCAGGGAGGAGCCCTTCTTCAGGAACCTGTCCCCCGATGAAAACGAAAAACGCAGAGGTCGACTGGAGGGCGATTTATTGATTTATTTGGTGAAAGGTTGCTTTAATTTTAGCACACTTAGGGTGCTCGATGATGGTATGGGGGTGGGGGCTTACCGCCTTGACCCAGAAGTGAAGTGCCGGAGCTGGACTCCTATCGCTGATGGTTCACACTGAGAGCACTCTTCACATTGTTACAATCACATATTTTGTTTGTTTGTGAGTTGTGAGTATAGTTTAAAGTTTAACTCCCTGGGCGTCCCCCGTATGAACCCTGATGTGACTAGGATTGCCTCGTTGTGTTATTGCTATAGTAGGATTTTTGGCAAAATTGGAGTGTAATTGTTGTGTTTTGTCTCCTAGCAGAATTAACTGCCTATAAGAAGCGGTATAAGCAAATCAAAACTGCTATAAGCACAAGAAAGCATTTCTAGCTCAACACGTTAATGCTCCTGTTCTGACCTCTCAAACTCCCCGGTTCGACTCCCACCTTTGCTCATTTTAATAAGGTCCTAGTTTTTTCCTATTAGCTCTTATAACAGGGTCTACATGGTGGACTTTGCCATTTGTAAGGTGCACATTTCCCTTTCCAGGCAAACCTATTTTCAACTTACCATGGCTCGGACATCCTAAGCAGTGATGAGAGGAAACCTTTCCTCTGACAGCAAGATAACATTTGTGGATCGCCTGGTTAATGTGCTCTATTACGCCTTGTCCATCTTCTCAAGCACCCTGGTTCAAATCCCATCCTCACCTTCACTTTTGTTTCCTTGCATCCTAACAGTTCTCAGAAGTGGTGGAATTTGCTGTTTCTCCTCAGCATTCTGTAACCACAGGTGCATGAGATACTTTCATTTGCTCCCAACTACAAGCCATTCTAGTAGGAATGTGTTTCTTTTGATGCAATATAGGTATTGGCCAACAGCTATGAGTTAAATCAAACTTAGGAGGGCTTGGACAGGTGTTGAAGAATGATCCAGTTAGGGGGGGATGTTTTTGGTGGGGGAGGGTGTTCAGCATGAGAGAGAACAGGTTGCATTAAATATTAGACAATGGCTGCAGATAATAAAAGCTGAAGCAAAATATTTATATGTAAAGGCAAGGCTAAAGAGTTACCAGGTGTCCTGGCTGAGAAATGAATATAAACCTTACTCAAGACTTGAACCCCCTGATGTATGGAAGATGAAAAAGCAATGCCTTAAGGCATAGAGCTACAGAGGTAACTTTGTTTAGAACATAGAGCTTCGAATCAAAGCTTAGAGATGTGAAGGAAATGACTACAACGTCACTACAGCTGTATATGGCAAAACGACATCCAATACACATCCAATTAGATTTGAATCCTAACGGTTCCTATGACGTCAGCCGCTAAATAGGCGTGCTTAGTATATAGAAAGCTTTGGCACAGCCATTTTTCCTATGTAAGACCCCCTCATGTGAGTTGGTGTTTGTGGTGTTCCGTTTCCTCAATGATGAAACTTTGTGCTATGACTTGCCTGTTCTCCTTTATACTCCCTTCTGCCTTTGCCACTCCTCCCCACCCCCATTATCTGTATTTCTTTAGTTTATGGATTTTTCTGGGTGTTGGTGTGAGGGATTGTTGAGGACTTAGGTTTTGTGTTAAGTGTGGAGAGGGTAGTGGATGCCTGGAATGCGCTCCCGAGAGAGGTGGTGGAGAGTAAAACTGTGACTGAGTTCAAAGAAGCGTGGGATGAACACAGAAGATTTAGAATCAGAAAATAATATTAAATATTGAACTAGGCCAGTTACTGGGCAGACTTGCACGGTCTGTGTCTGTGTATGGCCGTTTGGTGGAGGATGGGCAGGGGAGGGCTTCAATGGCTGGGAAGGTGTAGTTGGGCTGGAGTAAGTCTTAACAGAGATTTTGGCAGTTGGAACCCAAGCACAGTACCAGGTAAAGCTTTGGATTCTTGCCCAGAAATAGTTAAGAAGAAAAAATTAAAAAAATAAAATAAAATAAAATAAAAAATTTAAATTGAATCAGATTGGGCAGACTGGATGGACCATTCAGGTCTTTATCTGCCGTCATCTACTATGTTACTATGTTACTTTTTTGGAAGATCAATCAATACAACTAGATGGGATATATCCAAAGGTTATGAAAGAAATTAGGAAAAATCTGGTGGCTCTGCTGTCCAACTTTTTCAAATTTTCTTTAGAGCTAGGAGTGGTCCTTGACGATTGAAGAAGGGTAGATGTGGTCCTTATCCACAAAAATAGAAGCAAGAGACTATGAACCACAAGGCATAAAAACATAAGAATAGTCATACTGGGTCAGCCCAGTTTCCTCTCTCCAACAGTGGGCAATCCAGGTAACAGGTATGGAGCAACATTTCATTCTACTGATCCAGGACAAGCAATGGCTTCCCCCCAGGTCTGTCTCAATAGCAGACTATGGACTTTTCTTCCAGGAACTTGTCCAAGCTTTTCTTAAACCCAGCTATGTTAACCAAAGTAACCACATCTTCTGGCAACAAATTCCAGAGCTTAACTGTTCTTTGAGTGAAAAAATATTTCCTCTATTTGTTTTAAAATTTCTCAGCCCAACCAAGAATAGAATGACGTGGAGCCATGAAACTTACAAGTTATTCAACATATTCACCCCTAAGTTCAACACACTTGGCACATCATGTCTGAAGTTTCTGTAACCCTTCCAAAAAAATGTTCTGATGTCTGGTCGCCAAAATACTGCTCCGCTGCTACAATCACCTCCAAATCACTCAAAAATTGTGACCCTTTCAAACTCTTTTTAAGGTCTGGAATCAGAGAATTATCAAATAGATTAAGGTCTGGTAAGTAGGATGGATAGTCAATGCATTGAAACTCCAACTGCATCAAAACATTCATCATTTTGCCAGCCTTATGAGCAGGTGCATTGTCTTGCAAAAAGAGAACTCTTCCGCAGCTTCCCTCTCCGTATAGAGAAACTACGCATGCCAATCATGCGATAACACCACATGTCAATCATGCAATGGTACTGTGCTTTTCCATGCCTCTGTGTGGTTACAAAGTGGTTTATATATTATACACAGGAATAAGCAGCATCTCTAGAAAAGAAGTAACAAATGAAAATTGTAGTTTTTGCATATATTAGTTTGCATATGCTTAGTGAAAAGAGAATAAAAGTCTGTGCATTTCCTGTTTCTAACACTCTTGTAAGCAGGCTGTTCACTGCACAAGAGTCTGGCATGCTGTAAATAAAACTCTTGTACCTTCTTCACGCCTCTGTCTTTGTGTGTCCAAGTGACCTTTCACAACCTCTGCATTAGTTACAGGCAAATTATCTACTTATTTCTTCTATACCTACTCTCTGAAGTTTAATATTCTTGGAACCCACCTAAATGCAGTCTAAAATGTCCAAAATAGGGCCCCTCAATCTACAGCATCTGATATTCCCAGGTAGTCCTCCATCCAGGTGCTAGTCAGGGCTGACCCGGCTTAGCTTTCAGTAGTAAGATTGAGCCTATTCAGCACAGCCAGGCTGTAAGCAGTATCAGGCCTGGCTAGAACCTAGATGGGGGCTGCCTAGGAATACCATGTGCTATAGGCTGAGGGGTCCTATGTTGGGCAGCAGCAACATAATGGAGCCACACACTGCATGGGAGAAGGCAAAGGCAAACCACTCCTGTACTCTGCCATGAAACATCACAGGGTGGATTCCTCCCTGTGCATGTTGCCATGAGTCAGTGGCATGATCGGAGAGAAGGGAGCCAGAAGGCCTTGAGCATGCTCAAGGCCCAGTTGGAGGAGAGGCACGATCTTCGAGCACCGGCATCAGCACCTCCTATGGCTTGGTGCTGCATGCCGGTGCCACATTGGGGGGTACGCTTGCAGTTTGGGCGGGTGGGGGATGCCAGTTCACGTGGGAGGGGGCGTTCACGAGGGGGGGGGTGATGCCGGTTCAAGGGGGGGCAGCGTTTGTGGGTGGGGAACCATGCCAGTTTGTGGGGGGAGATGTAGAAGCATACCAGTGGCCTCGGGGGTGGGGGGGGGTCTTTTGAGGATGGAGTGGGGTGGGGTGGAGTAGCGCCGGTGTCCATGGGGGGATGAGAGGTGGAGCAAATCAAGCGAGTTTCCCTTACTTTCTATGGGGAAACTTGCTTTGATATACGAGTAACTTGGTTTACGAGCATACTTCTGGAACGAATTATGCTCGTAAACCAAGGTTCCACTGTATATATATTCAAAGAGGAGACTCTTTATGGGTGCAAATGGTTTTCTTTGATTTCTATGTAAATGTATGATTCAGCAGTACATTATGACCCCTTTTATCAAGCTGTGTTAGGTTTTTTTAATCGCAGGCTATGGTGGTAAAAGCTTCGATGCTCAAAGAATTCCTATGATGTCAGAGCTTTTACCGCAATGCCCCATAATAAAAAACCTAACGCAGCTTATGCATATTTTTAGAATGGCATGAAAAGTGCTTATGTCTATTTTTTCAATATGCTGATATTAGCATTAGTGTACAGCCATTTAAAAAAAAAATTACTGTGAAAGCACTTATCACCACCTATTTAGGAAATTGTAAAGGCTCCTGTGTTAGTGCACTGGTTAGCAAAGGAATTATTATTATTGTTATTTTATTTCACCTCCACTTATAGGCAAATGATGCTACTCTCCATCCGAAGAAACTTGACTTAGCTCATGTAACATCTTTTGTAATCTAGAATATATTGTAATTCTTATTCTCCACCAGTTGTAAATTGACTCAGTTGCTATGTAACATCTCCTGTGATATTGAATGTACTGTAATTCTTCACTATTACCTGTAATTAACACTTCTCCTGTAATGTAATTCTACTGGAAATGCCCAGATATCTTCTTTATTGTAATCCGTGGCTATGTTACATCTGCTGCGATATTGAATGTATTGTAACTCTTCACTGTTACTTGTAATCTACTCTTCTCCTGTAATGTAATTCTACTGGAAATGCCCAGATATCATCTTTATTGTAATCCGCCTAGAACCGCAAGGCACAGGCGGAATAGAAATCCCTAATGTAATGTAATGTAATGTAATTTCTTATATACCACCAAAGCCGTAGTAGTTCAAGGCGGTTTATAATAAAGAAGGGCTGGACAATCAGCGAATAGTTACAATCAGTGAATACAGATACAAAGAATCAGCGAATGTCCACTCTGCCCTTGACTTGCCCCCTCAAAGCAATTAAGAAAAAAATTAATTACTGACAACGCTTTGGTACATCCTGCATTAGGCTATCTGTGCTGCTTAAATTAGGTACCCTGTTGGCACTTTATTTGTGTATGTGCACACATAACACACAAAAATGCTAATATTCTGGACATTTATGCATGCTAAGATCCATAAATGTGGGCATTTAGATTATAAAATTGCCTTCACATGGAGAGAGAAAGAAGATCTTCTATTTCCAAGAAATGCAATCAGAGACTAAGAAAATATGGCAGAAAGAAACAGAAATAGTCTCCTGATAGTACTGACTAAAAGCAATTTCCAAACATATTGCATCCTATGAACCTCAGAAGGAAGCTCTCTGAGTACTATGATAAGCATTAGCAGAAAATGTGTGAACTTGAGATCATATTCCATATACCCAGGGTTAGAAGCGAGGTCCCTTACTGTCATAGATTGTGCAGAACAAACCCATTTAGAGACATTGGGCTAGATTCACTAAGCAAATTGATCATTTACCGATCGGTTTGCGACCCCGATTTTACTCCGGGCCGATTCACTTACTTCTTCTCCAATCCGTGCATGCAAATGAGGGGAACGGCATGCAAAGTAGGCAGGGACATGATTCACTACAGAAATCTTGCAAAACCGACTGGGCTGGCCGATCAACATATGAAGCAACTGCTGAGGACCAGTCGCTGAAGTCCTTTCCGACTGCCCTGCCTTCTACTACCCTGCTCTCCGCCCTGCTTCTCTGCCCCAATCTGCTGCCCTGTCTCAGCCCCAATCTCCTGCCTGCCCTGATTTGCTCTCTGCCCAAATCTCCTGCCCTGCCTCAGCCCCGATCTCATGCCTGCTCCGATCTCCTGCTGTCTCCTGCCTGCCCCGATCTCATGCCCTGCCCCAAATCTTTCCTGCCTGCCGCCCCGACTGCCACCCTGCTCTTGCCCCGAATCTCTCCTGCCTGCCGCCCTGACTCTCCTGCCCTTTCCTGCAATGTGAGCTCGTGGTTTTAACCCACGGGTTTAAAGCGGGTTAAAACCACAGGCTCGCTGGGCTAGTAAAAGGAAAAAAAAAAAAAAGTTGCGGCTCTAGACGGCTCTTAGACCCATTCGCAGACCATCAACAGATGGTGTGCACATGCGTCGGGATCGCACACTAGCGATCTGTAAGGTTGGAGGGGGGCGTTCCTCTGATTGCCCTCATTTGAATTTTTTTGTTTTTTGAATTCGTCGGGCCTGCATGGATCGGCCACAGATTGGGGAAGCAAATGAGGTTTTGTGAATCTAGCCCATTGTCTCCTACTTATGTACTGCCTTATCCTCAAGTTATTTATTATACTGAGCGATTTGTATGTGGGAAATAAATATTTACATGTAGGAAGAATTGGGAGGTGGAAAGCCATGCATGGTCACTTCATCGTGTTGGCCAGATATAAAGCACTAAGGAACAGACTGTCATAAATGCTACTGCTTTAAATCTCATGCTAGGTGTTGAAAGAAATATAAAACTCAATATTGTTCTGGCAAAGAAATGAATTATGCATAGCGAAAAGCTTACAATAGCATAGAAATTCCGCAACACATTGATGTCTGTACTGGCTATGCTGAAGGCCCTGGCAGGACTTTTATCAGAAACAAATTGTTTGTGCTGAGAGGCCCCCCTAGGGATGGCCCTTCTCATTCAAATATAAAGGAAGTGAGAAAAAGGCAGTGCAAGAACTGACTCAAAGAAAACTGAATAAAGGAATTTGAAAGACATATTTTGAAAACATTTTTTACTTAGCACAGTATATACAAATGTCTATTACGAGGGCTGATTGAAAAGTAACGAGACTGTTTTTATTATTATTACTATTCAGAATCAGATTATTCCACAGGATCTGAACATTTTTCTTTTTCAAAGTAGCATCTTTCCCATTCAATACATTTTTTTGCAGTTTCAAAAATGGCTCAAAGACGTGCAGTAGACTGTTCTGCAAACATCACTGTTTTGCAGTGGAGAGCCTCTCAGAACGGGCTTCATCAGTCACCCGTGTGTTACCCACTTTGAAATACTTACATCACCATAACATTTCAAGAGTTTCAATGCCACACTTTCCAAGTTTAGCACAAAATTCGATCACACACCTCTGGCGTACTCTCAAAGACACGTCTTCCTCATCTGCCATGATGAAACATATGATGTTCTTCCTTTCATTGTGACCCAACAATGAATAATCCCTCCTTTTACAAAGTTGTGGTAGTGGTTGCCGCATGGCGAATGCTCCAATGCCCATTAAATCACTATGGGCGATGGAGTGATTACCACAGCAGCAGCCGCTACTGCAGCTTTGTAAAAGTATGTGTGTGAGGGGGTATAAGTTAACTGTCTTGACCTTTATTTGGCATTATTGCTCAGAAGCAACATGTATCTTCTATGGCTCTTATGGGAGAACTGCATTTTCAAATGCCAGTTACTTAGCACTGTTGCTCTTGTTCAACATCAAGTTATGTAAAGCAGCCATTTCACCATCTGCCAATTAAAGTGTTAAAAGATAATTGTAAGAATTTCAGTGCCAACACATAGATCATCACCATACTTGTCCCTGCTTTTATGGCATTCATAATTTGGACATTTTAATTTGGAAAATGGCTGTTCATTTTAGATATTCTAATGTATTTTTGAAGAGGATGTCCTGACATTTTTCTGTACGAAAAGGCTTTGTGATGGATTTCTTATTGGAACTTATGAGCAGGACGTCCCAATTCTGACTTGGATGTTCTTTTGAAAATGCCCCTTCACATGTCTTTATAAAGGGTTGGTGAGATTAGTGCCTCTCTATAATGTGTTTAATGTTATTTTCACTTCTTTGGATTTTAGTGCTGAAGTTACTTCCTGTCATGGTATGTGAGCAATGCATTGTGTGTAATATAGTCCCATACATTTTGCAGCCAGCTTACATAGAAACATAGAAACATAGAAAGATGACGGCAGAAAAGGGCTACAGCCCACCAAGTCTGCCCACTCTTCTGTCCCACCCCATCGAGTCCGAGTACTAATGACCCAGTTCCTTAGCTCGACCCCCGTAGGGATCCTACGTGGATGTCCCATTTATTTTTAAAGTCGAGTACACTGGTGGCTTCGACCACTTGCACCGGAAGTTTGTTCCAGTGATCTACTACCCTTTCTGTAAAGAAATACTTCCTGGTGTCACCATTAAATTTCCCTCCTCTGAGTTTGAACGGGTGTCCCCTTGTGATCGAGGATCCCTTGGGGCAGAAAATATCGCTTTCCGCCTCGACACGACCTGTGATGTACTTAAACGTCTCAATCATGTCTCCCCTTTCTCTACGCTCCTCAAGAGTGTAGAGCTGCAGTTTGTTCAGTCTTTCCTCGTATGGGAGACTCCTGAGTCCGGAGACCATTCTAGTGGCCATTCGCTGGACCGACTCAGCTCGAAGCACGTCTTTTTGGTAGTGTGGTCTCCAAAATTGCACACAGTATTCCAGGTGAGGTCTCACCATGGTTCTGTAGAGCGGCATTATGACTTCAGGTTGACGGCTGATAAAGCCTCTATTGATACATCCCAACATTTGCCTTGCCTTGGATGAGGCCTGCTCCACTTGTTTGGCAGCCTTCATGTCTGAACTGACGATCACACCCAAGTCCCGTTCTTCTGAAGTCTTAGCTAGTGTTTCTCCATTCAAGGTGTAAGTTTTGCATGGATTTCCGCTGCCGAGATGCATGACCTTACATTTCTTAGCGTTGAAGCCCAGCTGCCATGTCGAGGACCAGTTTTCCAACGTGATCAGATCCTGCGTCATACTATCCTTAAGATTGTTTTCACTTACTATATTACACAGTTTGGCGTCGTCGGCGAACAGTGTTACTTTACCCCGAAGCCCTTGGGTCAAGTCTCTTATGAATATGTTGAAAAGAGATGGTCCCAGGACCGAGCCCTGCGGCACTCCGCTAGTTACCTCCGATGTCTCAGAGAGGGTGCCGTTGACCACCACTCTCTGAAGTCTTCCACTCAGCCAATCATTGACCCATGCAGTTAGCTTCTCGCCAAGACCCATCGACTTCATCTTGTTTAATAGTCTGCGGTGCGGGACACTGTCAAACGCTTTGCTGAAATCCAAGTACACTATGTCCAGAGACACTCCCAGGTTCAGCTTTCCCGTCACCCAATCGAAGAAGCTAATAAGATTGGATTGGCAAGACCTACCCCTAGTGAATCCATGTTGACGGGGATCCCTTAGGTCTCCCTCATCCAAAATCATGTCTAATTTTCCTTTAAGTAGAGTTTCCATGAGTTTACACACAATTGATGTGAGACTCACTGGTCGGTAGTTCGCAGTCTCTGCTCTGCATCCCTTTTTGTGCAGAGGAACGACGTTAGCTGTTTTCCAGTCCAGGGGGACTCTCCCCGTACTTAGGGAGAGATTGAAGAGCATGGCTAACGGTTTCGCTAGAACATCGCATAGCTCTTTGAGCACTCGTGGGTGTAAATTGTCCGGCCCCATGGCCTTGTTCACCTTGAGTCTTGACAGTTCTCTGTAAACATCAGCAGTTGTGAACTCAAAATTCTGAAATGGATCTTCCATGCATTGTCTTGTTTCCAACTGAGGCCCGTTCCCTGGTGCCTCACAGGTAAAGACAGAGCAGAAGTAATCATTTAGCAGTTTAGCTTTATCTGAATCTTTTTCCACATAACTCCCATCTGGAGTTCTAAGGCGTACTATCCCATTTGTGTTCTTCTTCCTGTCGCTAATGTACCTGAAGAAGGATTTGTCCCCTTTCTTAATATTCCTCGCTAGAGTCTCTTCCATTCGAAGTTTGGCCTCCCTGACTGCTGTTTTGACCACTGCGGACTTTGTCTTGTATTCAATGTTCGCTTCTTTCTCCCCGGTGCGCTTGTATGAGAGAAATGCTCTTTTCTTCTCCTTGACGCGGTATGAGACCTCTTCAGTGAACCATTTGGGTCTCCTGTTTCTTTGTTGTTTATTTACCGATTTAATGTAGCGGACAGTTGCCTCCTGAACGGTCGATTTCAAGGTTGACCACATAGCTTCCACATTGTCGGTTACTTCTTGAACCTGTAGTGTCTGATGAACGAAATCTCCCATGCGTTCGAAGTCAGCGCCCCGGAAATTGAGTACCCTTGTTCTTAGTGTATAAGCTTTACTCCTAGTGGTCTTTTCTACTGCAAAGATTTCCTCTTTGCAGAAGAAAAGTTCAACTACAGGTTCAGAAACGTTGACGTATGAGTTTCACAAGAACCAGCACAGCAACTTAGATCATCCTGGTTTTATATGTTGAGTATCTATATCATACTCTAATAATGAGGTATGAATTCATATATTGTCATTGTCTATAATTAGGCACATTGTTTTGTTCTTGTTTTATGTGCCTTCTCTATGGTTGGTATATGTTCCCAACCTATGTCTAGACCAGGAGTCTCAAAGTCCCTCCTTGAGGGCCGCAATCCAGTCGAGTTTTCAGGATTTCCCCAATGAATATGCAATGAAAGCAGTGCATGGACATAGATCTCATGCATATTCATTGGGGAAATCCTGAAAACCCGACTGGATTGTGGCCCTCAAGTAGGGACTTTGAGACTCCTGGTCTAGACTATTGTATAAGTTGTTATATCTCTTTTGTGTTAACTTTAAAAAATTTCAATAAAGAGATTTAAAATAATAATAATAATTTAAAAAGAACCAGTACAGTGTTACCACATCTACTTGGAAATAAAAACAGAAGCAGTCTCATTATTTTTCAATCAGCTATCTTACAATGGAACCCTGATATAACGTAATGATTGGGGTCCATAAGATATCATTGCATTAAATGAGGGGTCACATCATAGTGGGGACAATAGAAAATGAACACAATTGAACCAAAAATTGGTCTGCTGCATAAGACTTATTTGCTACAAGCCAAGCTAGCATGAACACAATTGTGTTCATTATGAAACTTCACTTGTGGTGGTTGAACTACAATGCTCTTGTATAACCCCCTAATTCTATAAAAAGCGCCAAAAATTGCATATGCAATTTTGGTCATGTTCTCAAATTACATGTGCAATTTAATTGAATAACAAGCTAACTAGTCATGATAATTGGCATTTTAACAAGCAATTATTGGTGTTAACTAGAATCAGTTAAGAATTACATGCAAAAATTTAGGCACAGGATCCACACCTTCATTTTACAAGTGAGTCAGAAAAGGGAATGCAGAAATGAGTAGAAAATGGGTGGCTCAGGGATGTTCCTTTAAATTGCAAGTGCAATTACAGACCTAAACAATGGATTTATGATAATAGTCTGTAAATACTGAAGAGTTCATCCAAACATTCTTGATGTTTATATATTCAGAAGGCAAAGATTTCATATTTACATGGTGAAAATACCTAGGTGATTTGGACTTCTCAATCATGAGTGGCCAGATTCATTCACTCTTTCCTTCCCATTTGCGTACATTATCCTTGGCTGCTAGTGTCTGATTAGGTAACATTTTGAAACATAGTCCTGTTTCATTGCAGTTGTATATTTGATCCACAGTGTACCCTGCTTCTTACAGCATTTTTTTTTTTTGTTCTCTTGGGTAGAATGTGCTGCATCCTTGTCAGATGAACAGAGATCCTGAGACAAGGATTTCACTGATAGCATCCCTTTTCTTAAATCTGTTGAGCCATCTATTACTGGCTTGAACGTAGGTATATTTCAGTTGATAATTGCCTTTTAGAATTTTTTTTTTACATCAATGTATGATTTAAAGCTTGCTTGTATTTCTGATTTGATTGAATTTGTGCTCTATCCCTGTTTATAACAGGGACGATTAATGATGTTGTTTAGACATGTCTATGCAGTAGCGTACCAAGGAGAGGGGCGGGGGGGGGGTGGTCCGCCCCGGATGCACGCCCCAAGGGGGTGCACAGCCGGCCACCTTCCGTATTCTGCCGCTGCTCTGTCTCACCACCGCATCCCGGCACCGGCTCCCCCGCAGAGTCATTCCTTAACCCGGCCGGCGGGTCGGCAACTGGTAGGTGGAGACAAAAGATGAGGCGGGCTGGTGGGCGGGGAAAAAGCATTGGGCCCAAAAGGCTTCACCTCTGGCGTCAATTCTAACGTCGGAGGGTAAGTTCTGGGCCAGCCAATCAAGTTGTCTGGCTGGCCGGCAACTTCCTCCCCGTTAGAACTGACCCCGGAAGTGAAATCTTGTGGGCCCGATGCTTGTATGCGTCGGGCCTGGCTCGGGGAAGGAGCAGGGAGAAATAGGCTGCTAGCTTGGGGGTGGGGGTAAGGAAAGAATCGTGGAAGTGGAGAAATCGGCACCATGACTTTGTGGGGGCTAGGGGGAGAGAGAAAGAAAGGCAGAAATAAAGAGGGGGGCCAGGGGGGAGAGAAAGAAAGGCAAAAATAAAGAGGGGGACCAGGGGGAGAGAGAAAGAAAGGCAGAAATAAAGAGGGGGGCCAGGGGGAGAGAGAAAGAAAGGCAGAAATAAAGAGGGGGCCGGGGGAGAGAGAAAGAAAGGCAGAAATAAAGAGCGGGGCCAGGGGGAGAGAGAAAGAAAGGTGGAAATAAAGAGGGGGCCAGGGCGAGAGAGAAAGAAAGAGAGGGGGCCAGTAGGAGAAAGAAGAAGGACCAGAGACTTATGAAATCACCAGCCAAAAAGGTAGGAAAAATGATTTTATTTTCAATTTAGTGATCAAAATGTGTCCGTTTTGAGAATTTATATCTGCTGTCTATATTTTGCACTATGGCCCCCTTTTACTAAACCACAATAGCGGTTTTTAGCGCAGGGAGCCTATGAGCGTCGAGAGCAGCGCGGGGCATTCAGCACAGCTCCCTGCACTAAAAACCACTATCGCGGTTTAGTAAAAAGGGTGGGGGTATTTGTCTATTTTTGTATAGTTGTTACTGAAGTGACATTGCATAGAGTCATCTGCCTTGACCTCTTTGAAAAAAACCCCGAATATAAATGATAATTAACATTTTCTCTGCGTACAGTGTGCTTTGTGTTTTTTTTTAAATATTATTATTGGTAGATCATTTTAACTTGGTCATTTTAAAAGTAACTCGCAAGCCCAAAAAGTGTGGGCATCCCTTCTGTAAACAGTGGTGTCCATCCCAGCTTGTGCTCCCTCTGGTGGTTGTTTCACTTCTGGCCAGCTCTCCTGCTCAAAGCCGCGGGTATCAGCTCCTCACACAAGCCACGGCTGCGTCAGAAGTGTTCCCTCTGACATCACGATGTCAGAGAGAAGACTTCCAATGCAGCCGCGGATCGTGTGAGGTGTAGACGCCTGCTGCTTTGAGCAGGGGAACTGGCCAGACATGCTGGGCAGGGAAGAGATGTTCCTGCTGCACAGGGAAGGGGGGAAAAGAAATGCTGCTGCTGCACAGGGAAGGGGGGAGAAATGCTACTGCTGCACAGGGAAGGGGGTGAGAAAAATGCTGCTTCTGCTGCACCCAATTGGGGAGAGAGAGGGAAGAAGGGAGAAGGAAGACAAGGGAGAGGAACCAGAGATGCCAAGTCCATGGGAGGGATGGAAAGGAAAGGAGATGCCAGACCATGGAGGGGGAGGAAGAGATGCCATGGCATGGGGAGAGGGAAGGGAAGGAGATAGAGATACCACACCATGGTGTGGAGTGAGAAGGAAGGAAGGAAAGGAGAAGAGAAAGAGAAAGAGAGAGATGCCAAAGCATAGGGGAGGGGTGGAGACAGAAAAATGGAGAGGGGGTAAAGCTGAAATGAATCATGTGCAAAGGAGAGAAGGGACCCCGGCTATACAGTTTATTGAAGGGACATAGAAAGAGGGAAGATGCCATATGGAAGAGAGAGAGGGTGGATTGTAGATGGAAGGGGCAGAGGGAGTGTGGGCAGTAGATGGAAGGGGTAGAGAGAGAGGGCAGAAGCTGGGTGGAAGGGGCAAAGAGAGGGCAGATGTTGTATGGAAGGGAGAGAGGACAAGCGCTGTATAGAAAGAAGAGAGAGAAGATAATTAAAGCAGAAACGACAAAAGGTAGAAAGATTTTTTTTGTTGCTTTACTTAGAATCAAGTAGTATTGTAACTGTATTGATAAAAGTTTATAAATAGAAAATGGAAATAAGGCAATTTATTGGACTACACCCCTTTCCTCAGGACAGAATAGCATAACAGCAGTATACTGTACTGTTCTGAAGAAAGATTTGGCCTCTGGAAACTAATTGAAAAATGGATTAGTCCAATAAAATGGTATTTTCTTATTTCTCATTATTTGTTTTATTTTTATTTGTTAATTTGTAAAGTGGTGATTGTTATGTATCAGTTTTTTCAAATTTACATCTACTGTCTTTATATTTTGCACAGTATTAGGGGACATGTGTCACTGTTTTTGTGGTGGTGTGGTGTTGCATTGTATACAGAGTCTGGTTTCTTGGCGGTTCAGTTTAACTTTTGTCTACATATTTCTATTTTTAGTTGGTGATTATTCCATATTGGGCGAAGGTGTATCTCTGTTCTGTGTGTATGAAAAGGACATAGTTTTCAGTTGGCATTGACTGCAGGATCAATTGACTGCGGGATCTGGCTTGTTTAGTTTTATAATGTATGTGTTGGTGTTCTAGTGCTCACTACAGTGTTTAAGATGCTGCCTTTTCCTAGGTACACTCTTGTTGTGCGATATGTGGATTGTTACTAAAAAATATAATTTTCATATAGATGGGGGGGGTCAAAAAATGATGGGCCCCGGGTGTCACATATGCTAGGTACGCCACTGTGTATATCTTATATGTGATAATTGTAAGGAAACAAGATTTTATGTATGTGATATGGAAACAGGATTTCAAGAGGAACTGGATAAAAATTTGATAAAAAACTAGTAACCTCCAGTTAAAGCGCTGAAAACTAATGTTCAAATTGTAATCACTTTTTGTTTTGTGCATTCAGCTCATGATACGATAGAACGTTGGAGGGGAGTCAATTAGTTTTATAGCTCTCCTTCATAGCTTTGGAGCATTGATTGCCCTGTAGCTTCTGAAGCAAATTCCTCAATAAATGTTTATTTACTGAAATGTGCTGAGTGCACAACACAGAACGTGATTATGATTTGAGCATTAGTTTTCAGTGCTTTAACCGGAGATTACTAGTTCTTTATCATTGCGATATGGAAACCGCATAGTTGTACGCGGTATATAAATTTTTTAATAAATAAATAAATGTTTCCACCTAGCTTTTCATGATGGGGCCAGTTACAGGGACTCACTGGGACTGAGCTTTGATGAATCTTTGATATAATGCTGAATTCAAGTTTTCATCACATCGTCATTGGGAACAGCCTTCAGCCACATAGGCAGAACTCACCCAAAGCTGTTTTCACGTCAGAATTGGGAACGGTCTTCAGCCACATTGACAACGCTCACTCACAGCCCCCCTCCTCCAAGTGTAGGTAGACATTGCCTGGAGTATATTTCATGCAGGCACAGGGAGTAGGCCCCCCTGACTAGCAGGAGTGCTTTTCGTGCAGGCATAGGGACAGACCCCACCCCCAACATAGCTAGACATTGGCTGGAGTGTTTTTCATGCAGGTAATGAGGGCAGGCCATCCTAGGATAATAAGATCCTTCTTGGAGTATTTATCATGCATGTGCAGTGCGCAGACACAGGGGTAGCCAGACTGAAGTGCTGACAGAGGAGCTGTATATAAAAAAATGGTAGCCAAGATATAATCATGTTATATTCAGATTTGCATTATTGGAGGGTACAGAGCCTATTAGGTCACAGAGAAGGTCATTGAGGGTGGTCCTCAATTGGAGAGAGGTCATACCTTGGCTGACTCAGTTGTAAAGATAATCAGGAAATAGCGGCAAATAGAGAAAGAACTCAAGCTCAGCTGAGGGAAAGAGGAGGTATTTGCAGAAGAAACAACCACTAAGGAGTAAAGCTTATACACTTAGGCCTCCTTTTACGAAACTGCAATAGCAGTTTCTAGCGCAATGCATTGCTTAAATACCATGACAGGAGGTAACTGCAGCACTAAAATCCTAAGAAGTGAAAATAACATTAAACACATTTTAGAGAAGCACTATAAAAATATATTGTGATGCTGCTGGGGACAGAACACTAAGATTTCATATCTAATGTATGTTGACTGCCAAAGTTAATTAGAGCAAATACTCTGTGTTAATTGTTGTCAGAGCTACCAGCACTTAGTGGAGGACATTCATGATATTAGCACAGAACAAAGTCTTGTCACATGTTAATGGTACAGTGATTATGCAGAATGGAGTTAGCTACACCTCTGGAGGTACTGATGTATTTTTAACTGTATTTATTTTGAAATCTCTTAATAAACCATAATTCACAACCTTGCAATGTTCAATAAAAAAAATGTAACTCTGTAGGAGACATTTAGGAAAATATACTGTACAATACAATGTAATAAAACAAAGGAATAGGAACAGCAGGACGGGGAGAGGGGGGATGTATTACACAACAAAATCATTCCAGTAAATAAGCTTTCAAATAACAGATAGAATAGGGATGGGTTGGTGAGATTAGGGGCTCCTTTTACAAAGGTACGCTAGCGTTTTTAGCGCATGTACCGGATTAGCGTGCGCTATAGCGCGCGCTACCCGAAAAACTGCTGCCTGCTCAACAGGAAGCGGTAGCGGCTAGTGCGTGTGGCATTTTAGCGTGCACTATTCCGCGTGTTAAGGCCCTAACTCACCTTTGTAAAAGGAGCCCTAGGTGTCACTATTTGTTCTGCTGTGCTAGTAATTAACACATTGTAACAGTCCTTGCCCTCTAATAGTAATTTCCACTTCAAAAAGATAATTTTATAACAGATAACCTGGTTTAAAAGGGCAAAGAAGCACCCACTTATGTGCTATTTCATAAAGACATGTAGAGGAGCATTTTCAAAAGACCGTCCAAATCAGAATTGGGACGTCTTGCTCATAAGGTCCAAAAAGAAATCCATCCCAAAGACATTTTTGAACAGGAAAAATGTCAGCAGTTACTATTCAAAAATGCATTAGAACATCCACAATGAACAGCCATTTTACTTAATAAAATGGCCAAATTAGGAATGCCAAAATAACAGGGACAAGTATGATGAGGATCCATGTGTCGGCACTGAAATTCTTACAATTATCTTTTAAGACAGTTAGCTTACCCCACCCCCAACACACACACACACATATTTTTATAAAACTGTGGTAGTGGATGCAGTAATCGCTCCAATGCCAATAGGGATTTAATGGGCATTGGAGTATTTGCCACATGGCAGCCACTACCATGGCTTTGTAAAAGGGGGGGATTATTCAAAATTACTGCTTTTCAAAATTAGAATTTCACAATATCCATTTTTTTAATCTTAGGATATGGCTGTTTTTTCCTGTTTCATATTTACTATGTTGTCATTTAATTATAACAGATATGCTAATTTAACCAGCTCCTGTATTCTGATTTTAGAGATTTTTGGGTGTTCTCTGATATATTTAATTGCAGGGCCGGATTTTCCTATAGGCTAACTAGGCTTCAACCTAGGGCCTCAAGATCAAGAGGGGCCTACATTCAAATTGTTAGCAAAATTAAAATTACACTATTCTAAAAACAGTGAACACTAAAACACTGAACCGAAAATAAGGACAAATTATACGCATCTATAATAATAAAACCCTAGAGCGCATATGCGCTCTTGAAAATTCGTGATTCCTGGCGCCATGAGGTGTGCTTCTGTGGCAGTATTCTATTTGACACCTCACGGCGCTTGCAGGGGCTGGAGGCGCGTGCGGTGGCTGAAGGCGCGCGACTGTGCTCTCTCCCTGCCCGCGTCCCTTTTTTGTTTGTTTATTTTGTTTACACCACAGCGTCAGTGTGGTTAGGAGAGGGAAAAGGTGGTAAAGAGACTATAAAATAAACCCACCAGGATGTTTGATAATAACACCCAATTGGACAGGAAAATCAAATCGAAAAATCAATTCAATAGGTTGAATCGAATTGAATCAAAATATTTTTTCTTGAATTGGGCAGCACTAGTAGGCATAGAAAGTTTGGGAGATTTTGGAGGGCTCATCATACAATATAAGTGGGTTATGATGAAATGTGTACCTGGGGCTTTTTATGTGATGTTCACTGCAGTATACCCTAGGGTTCTCCTCTGCTTTGGTGAGATCTTTGTGTGTCCAGTTTGCTAAGAATGCTGGTAACTTCTATGTTCGAAGGACTAGTTTATGTGCTCTTTTCTTTTAGACTTTTTTTTAATGGTCCCAAAAGACACACTAAGCTCAAAAATTCTAGAAAATGGTCATTTTCTCTACTGTATTTTTTAATGTTTTTCACAAAATGTCCAAACTCAGACATAATATAAAAAATGCTCATCCATAGCATCAGTTCATGTATTCACCTCACTATTGTAGAAAATAACTAGAATAAATTAGGGCATCGTGGCACAGGGAGATGTGAGACACTATTATTAAAGCAAGTAAGGAAAGGATGAAAGGAAACAACAGACTAATACAAGGATGGGACCTGCTATAACTAATGAGAGGAGGAAATGTTCTTTATTTTTTAGTATTTTTACAAAAAAACGTTTTTTTTTTTATTTTTCTGTTTATCAGAATTTTTCATCCCTATAGTAATTGTACGATGATGCTTAATTGTTATGTACAATTCATATGGATTTTATTTATTGACATTGATCTGTTTGAAATCATTCTTTTATGGATTTTTGACATATTGTTAGGCTGTAGAATTGAATATATGTGTTTTTGATTATGTGCTCTGCCTTGATTTCTGTTTGGAAAAGCAGATTAGAAATAATAAATGATGGTGCAAAAAAAGCTTCTGTAGTACTCACAGGATTTATATTTTAAATTATGGCACATCATACATGAAAGAATAATTAATTGAGGGGCTCTGCAAGTATAGACAGTGAGTCAGTAGTCAGTGTCATACAAGGCATTCAGCTGTTGCTAGGCCCTTTCCATAGCAGCAGCTTTGCTACTTTGCCTCAATTAATTATCCTTGTTTCCATCACAAAACCTTCCTACATTGAATTAATCTACTGTTCCTTGTAAAGATGAACAGTGTTCAAGTACTTTTTACTGGCATAATCTACTTTTTAGAGTAAGTCATTTTTTTATTGTGGAACAGCACAAAACAGCATACAAAACACCAACATGAAGAGCAGCCAAAAACAGTCTAACAATAGTAACATTTGTCTGTTTCCCCCTCCCCCCTTTTCTCCCCTCCTCCAATCCCAAACTACCCCAGACCCCTTCCCTACCCCTGTGCCAGAAACAGATCCTAAGCAAACAGTGGAAAGCTGTACTCTTATGCATTCCAATTGTTCAGAGACCAAACCCACCAACCCACCCCTGTACCAGGACCCCCTCAAAAACAAAACAAAAAAGCCCCCTACCCCTTCAAAAACCAAGCACACATCCATCCACTCCACCAGTCATACCATTCATCCGTCCCCATGAAACAGTGGGGTACCAGGCCAAAAGTCAGGGACAAGATAAGAGACTGTCTCCCCGAGGGGAGGTAGTCATACATATGACAGTCTGTGCAGAACACTGGAAAGCTCATCTTCTGGTTTTCCTCTGCTCCATTATTGTTCCTACTTTAAGATAACAGTTAAGATTACGTGTTCCTTCTGTGCCTGCTTCCTTCTGCGCCTGCTTCTTGCCTTCCTGCCTTCTTCTTGTCTGTGCTGCCTTTGTTCTACCTTACCTTACTTTTGCTTGTGTGTTTGCTCCTTCTGTGCCTGCTTCCTTCTGCGCCTGCTTCTTGCCTTGCTGCCTTCTTGTCTGTGCTGTCTTTGCTCTACCTTACTTTATTGTTGCTTGTGTGTGTTCGTTCCTTCTGCGCCTACTTCTTCCTTACCTTCTGTGCTTGCCTCTTCCTTACCTTTCAGTCCTTCCCTGGTGCTCTTGGGTGTAGTGACTTGGCCCTTCTTGAGGTCCTTTGCATAGGCGCTCTTGCTAAGGCGAGCGCCTTTGCCGCTTGCCTTCACCGCGCTGAACGGCTGGGTGCCGTTGGCTCCTCCTCTTTTAAGGGGGAGTCCGGCGCTGCCACTGATGCGGTGGGGATGGGCAGAGCCAACTCTCGCCGCTTCCCCGAGCCTTCCGTGCCCTCCTGCCTTCCCTCTCCTGTGCACCAACACTGCTCCTCTCCTCTCCTCGGCACCAGAACAAGGGAACTGGACACCCTAGGTAACCCCTAGGTACCGACGCTGCTCCTCTCTTCTCCTCGGCACTGGATCGGTAGCATGGATTGTGGCTACTCCTTGGGTTTGGGCCAGGTACTAGAGACCTAGATTAGTCACCATGAGAATGGGCTACTGGGCTTGATGGAACATTGGTCTGA
Source organism: Geotrypetes seraphini (assembly GCF_902459505.1). Classification (NCBI taxonomy): domain Eukaryota; kingdom Metazoa; phylum Chordata; class Amphibia; order Gymnophiona; family Dermophiidae; genus Geotrypetes; species Geotrypetes seraphini. The sequence continues at coordinate 149,976,988 of NC_047085.1, read as the reverse complement.
CCCAGTAAGGCTATTCTTATGTTCAAGAATATGTATGTGGTCATTCTTCTGTCTTTGATTGGGTTGTTTCCTACTTTACTAAAAGAAGATGCTAAGTCTGCATTCAAGAGTCATTAACTGAAACTTACACCCTGTCCTGTGGTGTTCCCCAAGGCTCAATGTTGGCCACTATTCTCTTCAATATCATTTTAACACCACTATTAACTCTATCGTAGTCTGTACTGTAGGTCTGACAGCATTTGTTTATGCAGACAATATACAACTACTGTGCACACTTGATCCAGCCAGCATTTCTGACATATGCAGTATCAACCACAACTTAGTCCAGATTACTTCTAGGATTCATGACAATTGATTTCTACTCAATTCCAAAAAGTCCAAAATTCTTCTTGTTTCAAATAGCTACTCTTATTCTTCTTTCTAACACACCTGTTCCATTGGTTTCCTCCCACTTTAATTCTTATTTCTGTATACATATGTCGGCCCTCATGGAACACAGAAATACCTACCGTACCTGAATTTAGAAGACATCTGCAAGTATGATGGCTATTGTAGTGATTTAGCTTTAAGTATAGTGTTTTGGGTTTTTTATCTGTTCCTGGAGGTCTCACAGCAGCATATAATGGAATTGAGATAGGATTTGTACCTGAGTTCTGTTCTTCAAAGTCCATTGCACTGACTACTATTCTGCCCCTCTGGTCTGCAGAGACCTGTCTGTGATCATTGTACAAATGATGCCAGACAGTCATTTTTGTGCCTCCTTGTTTGTACATATTTTCGATGTTAATTTTGGAACATGGCTGTTCATTTTGGAAGTTTTCAGCACACGATAATCTTTCTCACATATTTTCACACAGGAAATCCCTTAATTTCTCTTGTTTGGCTGTGAAACAGACATTTTTTTGACGTTATGAGCAGCATGTCCCAAGTCTGACTTGGACATTCATTTAATACTGTCCCTTCACATGTTTAGCGCTATAGGAACATTTTCTCCACAAATGTTCCCCTGGAAGTTGTTTTTACATTCTTATGTTCTTTACTCCTACTGTTTATTTATGCTTTATTACTCTCAATGATTCACTTGAGAATAAGAAAGATTATTTATTTTCTTTCTCTTCCTTTTGAGAGAGAGAGAGAGACTGCTAATGTTGCTGAATTATTGATAAGATTTAGGGCTCCAGTGTGTGAACAGATGTGATCTATTCATTCTCTCCTGATAGTCTGCATTAAAGACAAACAGCCCTTTGTAGAAGACACAGAGTGAGAGAATCAGGTCAAAAAGTTTGGCAAGTAAAACATCCAAATATAAAGTCTTGGATTATTTTAAAATATGATGCATTATTGTTTATTGGACAGCACCTACTCCTAACATAGTAACATAGTAACATAAAGGCCCGAATGGTCCATCCAGTCTACCCAACTTAACCCTCTCTTTAAATTACTGATTTAATTTAAAATTTCCTTCTTCTTAGCTATTTCTGGGCCAGAACCCAAAGCTCTGCCATGTAATATGCTTAGATTCCATCTACTGAATTCTCCATCAAAGCTCACTCCAGCTCATCTAAATCATCCCAGCTATTGAAGCTCTCCCCAGCCCATCCTCAACTAAACGGCCATATACGGACATAGACCGTGCAAGTCTGTCCAGTACTGGCATTAGTTCTTCAATATACACCATTATTTTCTGATTCAAAATCCTCTGTGTTCATCCCATGCTTTTTTAAACTCTGTCAACATTTTCTTCTCCATCACCTCCCTTGGTATTGCATTCCAGGCATCAACCACCCTATCCGTAAATATGAATTTTGTTACATTACTCTTTACCATGCCTCAACCTCAAATCATGTCCTCTGGTTTTACCATTTTCCTTTCTCTGGAAAAGATTTTGTTCTACATTAATACCTTTCAAGTATTTGAACATTTGAATCATATCTCCCGTCCCTCCTTTCCTCTAGGATATACATATACAGGGCTGCCAGTTTCTCATCATACGTCTTTTGGCACAAACCTCCTAACATTTTTGTCACTCTCCTCTGGACCCCTTCAAGTCTTATGTCCTTTGACAGTTACAGTCTCCAAAACTGAAAACAATACTCCAAATGGGGCCTCACCAAAGACCAGTACTGGTTACGCCTCTCTTTATAAAGCCTATTATCCTTCTAGCAACAGCCACCACCTTGTCACACTGTTTCTTTACCTTTAGATCTTTGGACACTATCACCCCAAGGTCCCTCTCCCCATCCATGCATATTAGTTTAAGTTTAAGTTTATTAGGATTTTATATACCGCCTATCAAGGTTTTCTAAGCGGTTTTACAATCAGGTACTCAAGCATTTTCCCTATCTATCCCGGTGGGCTCACAATCTATCTAACGTACCTGGGGCCACTCACCTTCCAGCATATACGGTTCCTTCTGATTATTAATCCCCAAATGCATTACTCTGCATTTCTTTGCATTGAATTTTAGTTGCCAGATATTAAATCATTCTTCTAACTTTTACAGATCCTTTTTCATGTTTTCCACTCCCTCCCTGGTGTCTACTCTGTTTCAAATCTTGGTTTCATCCACAAATCTTTCCTTCTAACCCTTCAGGAATGTCACTTACAAGCACATTGAACAGGATCGGCCCCAGCATTGAACCTTGAGGGTCTCTACTACTAACCTTTCCTTCCTCCGAGCGAATTCCATTCACCACCACCCTCTGGCGTCTGTCCGTCAACATGTTTCTAATCTAGTTCACCACTTTGGGTCCTAACTTCAGTCCATCAAATTTTTTCAATAGCCTCCTATGAGGAACCACTGGAATCTAAGTAAATTACATCTAGCATATGTCCTTAATCTAATTTTCTGGTCACCCAATCAAAAAATTCAACATCTATGCCCCTAATTCAAACCAAGCTGAATTTTTTAAAATTCTTCAACAGTTGGTACTACCGCTGGCTACTTCTAATATTGTTGTGGCGGGGGACTTTAACGCTGTAATGGATCCATTGTTAGATAAAAAAACCTAATAAAATTCTTAAATATTTTGATACAATCCTATGGATTGAAAGATATATGGCGAAATCTTCATTTTGATGCTCGGGAATTTTCTTTTTACTCTCATTTTCATAAATCATTTTCACGAATTGATTATATTTTTGTTTCAGACCAATTAGTTCAGCAGGTAACAAAAGCCATCATAGATCCAATTATTTTGTCAGATCATGGTGGTGTTTGGATTGAATTTACATTTGCTGAACAAGATAGTAGTAGACCTGTGTGGAGATTCAATAATACATTGCTGGCAGATTCAAACTTTCTGGAAGAATTTCAATTAAAAATGAATGAATGTTTCCAGTTCGATGCTTCAGGGGAAATTTTGTTAAAGATATTGTGGGATGCCTTTAAAGCTACCATGAGAGGGCAAATCATTTCCTATTCAACACATATTAGGAACCAACTTAAAAGGGAATTTACTAATTTGGAATGTAGTATTAAGGATTTAGAATCCAAATTGGCTATGAAATGGGAACACATTACTTTACAGGCCCTCTTAAAAGCAAAGTATAAATATAATGAGATTTCCTCTCAATTGGCTAGGAAATAATTGTTTTCTCAACAGGCTCTGTATTATGGAAACTTGAATAAGGGGAGAAGATTATCAGCTAATTATCTTAAAGCAAAAAAAAAGAAAAGAAAAAATTTTTGCTATTAAAGATGAGAAGGGTGAAACTCATTCTCAAATTGGAAACATTTTAAAGCAATTTCTGAACTTCTATAAAGCCTTATATTCTTCTGACTCTTATTCAAATAAAGAACTTGATGGCTTAGAGTTTTTAAAGTTGATTAAGGGACCAAAAATTCCCAAGCATATAAAAGGAAGTCTAGATGCACCTATATTACTAAAAGAATTATAAACAGCGTTGAAGTCCCTTAGAGTTGGATCTGCTCCAGGTGGTGATGGATTTACTGTTGAGTTTTATAAATTATTTCAAACTACCTTATTACCTCATCTATTAAATTTATATCAGGCTCAACTGATTAAAGGTTGTATTACAGATACTATGGCAGAATCTTTGACTATTGTTTTGCAGAAGCCAAATAAAGATCCCATGTTGGTTTCAAATTACAGGCCTATCTCTTTGATTAATGTAGATGGTAAATTGTTGGCTAAGTTATTGGCATTGTGCTTGGCCTAGGCTCTCCCTTATATTATTGGTATGCACCAAACAGGGTTCGTTGCTCAAAGACATTCTTCAAATAACACTGGACTGTATGTTCTCATATGTTGAATTTAACAAAAGCTATGGAGGATCCGGCCTTCTCTGTATCCTTGGATGCAGAGAAAGTTTTTGATTGTGTAGAGTGGACCTTTATGTATCAAGCAATGGGTTGGTTTGGTATTGGGTCAGGATTTATACAAATGATTCATACCTTGTATAATTCCCCTTCTGCCAGATAATATATTAATAATACTTTTTCAGAAAGATTTTATCTGGAGAGGGGTTAGACAAGGGTGTCCATTATCTCCTTTGCATTTTGACATGGCATTGGAACCCTTGTTATTGGCTATTCAACAGACAGAAGAGATACAGGGTATTCCTTATGCAGGTCGGGAATACAAAGTCTCTGCATATGCAGATGACATTTTGCTTTATTTGAGGAATCCTGAAATTATCATTCTACATTTACTAGATTTAATTGTAAAATTCAGAAAATATTCTGGTTATAAAATAAATTGGAGTAAATCTGAGGTTCATCCGCTAAACATTTAGGGGCTCATAATCAAAAAAAACCAAACGTCTAAAAAGTGGCCTAAATGGGTACTTGGATAATCAAAAAGCCTGATCGTCCAAATACCCATAATCAAAGCTGGTTTTAGACTTATCTAAAACCAGCTTAGGCCTTTCCCCTGCCTCTAAACGCATAGAGTGAAAAGAGGTGTTTATAGAGGAGGGGAAAGAGTAGGAGGAGGGCGGGAGGTGGGCCGTCCTAGACATAGGCATACAGCAGGTATAACCAAAAGTTTAGGCAGGTTGCCTAGTCGGCACTTATATATTTTGACTTAGACCAAGTCAAAACAGGTATAAGTGCCGAAAAAGGGGCCGCTGAGCTGATGACGGCTGGCGCGATCAGCTCAGCAGCCCGGCAACCTACCCATCCCCCACCACAACCATCGGGGCAGGAGAGATGCCTCATCTCCCCTGCTGCAATAGCGATACCACCAAGTGCCGCCAAACACGGCACTTGGGATCACTAAAGCAGCATGAGAGATGACCCTCCCCCTGAACCGATCGGGCCAGGAGGGAGCCCAAGCCCTCCTGGCCCCACCGATTACAATCGGGCCAGGAAGGAGCCCAACCCCTCCTGGCCCCACCGATTATGATCGGGCCAGGAGGGAGCCCAAGCCCTCCAGACCACATGACCCCCCTACAAAATCGGACAGGAGGGAGCCCAACACCTCCTACCCAGGCGACTACCCTGTTCCCCACCTCCACTAAGATCCGGTCAGGAGGGATCCTAGGCCCTCCTGCCCCGACGCAACCCCCCCCCATGACCACCCCCTGAACCCTCGATCGGCCTGCCAAAAACCTCCCTCCACCCTTCCACCAACCCCGCAATCCCACATCCCACCCCAACCCCTCCGTAACTGTAAAACATTGGCCGGACAGACGGGTGCCAAGCCCGTCCATCCGGCAGGCCAGCCATGCCTTTAATGGCTGGCCTTAGGGCCTGATTGGCCCAGGTAGCTCAAACCCCACACAGGTGGGCCAACCGTCTGTCCAGACGTTTTTCAGGTACTGGGGGGTGGGGGTGGGGTCACGGTGTCTCGCGGGTCAGCGGGTATGGGGAGGTTTTCGGCGGTCCAATCGGTGGTTCGGGGGCAGTCCTGGGAGGGTTGCATTGGGGCAGGAGGGCATGGGATCCCTCCTGCCCGGATCGTAGTGGGGGTGGGGGATACGGTGGTCGCTTGGCCAGTAGGGCTTGGGCTCCCTCCAGGCCCAATCTTGTAGGGGGGGGTCGTGTGACCAGGAGGGCTTGGGCTCCCTCCTGGCCCAATCTTATAGGGGGGGTCGCGTGACCAGGAGGGCTTAGGCTCCCTCCTGGCCCGATGTCGGCGGGGGGGATCGCGGCATACTGGGGCAAGAGGGCTTGGGCTCTCTCTTGTCCCGATCATTGTCATGGGGGGGGTCACAGTTCGACGGGGCAGGAGGGCTTGGGCTCCCTTCTGCCCGGATCGTTGTAGGGGGGGGGGGTGGATTCTGTAACCGGTGTTGTTTTTGACAGACACCGGTTACAGAATCCAGCTTTTAGGTGAAGGACTGGCTCCTCCTTCACCTAAAAGCCCTTGTTTTGGGCGTTTGGGACTTAGGCTTTTTTTAGGTTGATTATATGGTGTAAGTTTAGACATAGTGGTGGTCTGAGCGTTTAAACAACTGAATCGTAGAGGCAGGCCATTATTAAAAAAACAACCTCCTTTTGGACTTTTTTTTTTTTTAATGGACATTTTCCCTGCTTATACATTCAACATTTAGGGCCTTAGGCCAAAAGGGGACTTAAACTTTTTTTTTTTTATTATGCCTCTCTTACTGTTCAAAAGGATTATTTGACACATTCCCTTTTCTTTGGAATATTTTGGCATTTGGATTCAGAAACGTTGGAAGAAATGATGAAGGTAAATGAAAGATCCTCATTGCTGAAGGTCACAGAAATATGGGAGCAGTGGAACCCATTATATCTGTCTTGCTGATTTTGCCTGTGGTTTGCTACCAAATGGGTATGTTGCAAATTTTTTTTCAGGGGTCATTTTATAAAAAAGTAAATAGTATTCTCACTAAATTTATTTGGCTGGGTAAAACTGCTCAAATTGCTTTAGTATCATTACAAAAAACAATTGCGGCAGGTAGGGTAAATTTTACTAACTTTTATAGGTACCATCAAGCCTATATAATGCGCCAGGGTATGTACTGGATCCGCCCCGAGCTCATGGAAAATCTCCCGGATTGGTTATACTTAGAATGGAAATTGATGTCCCCAATGCGACTGTTTCATGTGTTGAGTATCAAGTTGCCCAGATGGGTTAAGGACAATAGTATTTTATTAGACACCTGGAAAACTTTGAATTTTATTAATAAATTAACAGAGGTTCCAGTACAGAAATCTACTTATCAATCCTTGTGGTTAAACTCCAAGATTCAAATTGGCAAGTCTGGGATCTTCTGGAAGCAATGGATGCAAGCAGGGATTCGAACATTAGATGATGTTACATCGGATGGGAAAATGCTTGAGTTTTCACGACTGCAACAAAAATATGGTATAGCTAACTCAACAATATAAATGGTTGCAGTTGAAGCGGGCCATTGATTGGCAAAATATTAAAAATTACTATAGTCTGCAGATCCTTTCCTTCCAGACATATACGTTAGGACATCAGGCTACCAGTTGGTATAAATTAATATCTGAGTTCTTGAATAAAAAAACCAAAAAATGGTCTTCGGGACTTTTGGAGCATTGAGATAAAGCAGTACATTTCTGCATCTCGATGGCCACGAATTTGGACTTGGAGGATGAAATGTACAGCGTCAGCATCTATGAGACAAACATGTTTTTTTCTATTACATAGATCTTTTTGGACCCTTGTTAGGTTGCATTAATTAGATAATTCTAAATCCTAATAGATGTTGGCACTGTCATTTAGACATTTGGACACTGGATCATCTGTTGTTCTATTGTCCTTTGATATTCAATTTTTGGAAGTCAATATGGGGTAGAATTAATAACATTTTGGAATCATCAATTCCTCTACCATATGAGGCAGTCATTTGTGGTACAATTTTACATGTTAAGCCCCTTATAGATCAATATAAAGGTCATCTTTTCCTGATAATGACGGAGATAGCCATCCAGATGATCACTCGAAATTGGAAAAACTGATTATTTAAATTTTTCATTCTGATGGGCAAGTCTTTGCTCTAGTTATAGATTTGAAAGAATAAATGCTGAAAATTTGGGGCATGGTAATATATTTAAATTAATATGGGGCCCATTGACATCTTATGTTACCTCATTATAATTATTTGTTGATTGTGAGTCAGTTTGTTCTTTACTTTGGTACATATCCAGGGTAGGGTGGGAGGGGATTCTTTATGTTATAAATTGATTTTTGAATATTCATAATTGGAATGGGTGGGAAGATATCATTATTCAGAATAAGGTAAGATATTTATGATAATATATGTTTTTGTGTTATACTGAATGATTATTGGTGGGGGTGGGGGAAAATGGTTGATTTATGAACATGTGAATGATGAATGTGCTTTTATTGTATTATTATACGTTGCATTTGTTGTATTGCACTGTTGTAGGTTTGCAAATTAATAAAGAATTAAAAAAAAAAATTCAATCAGGTTTGTTCCTTTAGTAAAGCCATATTGCCTCAGATCCTGTAACCCATTAGATTCTAGGAAGTTCACTATCCTTTCTTTCAGTAACACTTCCATTATTTTTCCAACAACCAAATTGAGGCTTACTGGCCTGTAGTTTCCGGCTTCAACTCTGCGACCACTTTTGTGAATAGGGACATCCGCTCTTCTCCAATCCCCAGGAACCATTCCCATCTTCAGAGATTTGTTGAACAAGTCTTTAATAGGACCCGCCAGAACCTCTCAGAGCTCCCTCAGTATCCTAGCATGGATCCTGTCCCATCCTTTATCCTGTCCAGTCCCATCGCTTTGTCCACCTTCAATTTTTCAAGTTGTTCATAAACACTTTCCTTCGTGAACAGCACAGAATCTACTCCATTTTCATGTGTAACTTTGCTAGACAATCTTGGTCCTTCTCCAGGATTTTCTTCCATGAACACAGAACAGAAATACTTGTTTAGCATGTTTGCTTTTTCCTCTTCACTCTCCACATATCGGTTTATAGCATCTTTTAGTTTCGCAATTCCATTTTTCATCTTCCTCCTTTCACTAATATATCTGAAAAAAAATTTGGCTCCTCCTTTTACATTTTTAGCCATTTGCTCTTCCGCCAGACATCTCTCTCTCATGGCTTCTTTCAGCTTCATCTGGTAGTACTTTCTGTACTCCTCTTCTTGTGGTTTTTGTATATTTTACGAACGCCAACTCTTTTGCCTTTATTTCCTCACCACTAGTTTGGTCCATTGCCATTTCTATTGCTCCTTTCAGCTTAGAACAGTTTTTCCACTTCTAGTTTCAAGTTTATTTACAATTTGATTTTAACGTTTATCGGCATTTCTAAGCGTTGTACATTAATAAAATGGGATACAATTAAGTACACATGACAAACTCATAAAGACCTAAATAAACTTACAAAAGAAACATGAGGGAAGAGGGGAGAACTACAATATTTATAGCAAGAAAGACAATTATGGATTGAGTAAAGGGTAGGGATATTTATGTCCTCCCATCCTTACAGCTCCTTCTTCAGGTATTCTCCCATTTTATTAAAGCTCGAATATTTGAAATCTAGGACTTTAAGTTATGTACGGCCACTCTCCACTTTAGCTGTTATATCAAACAAACCGTTTGATGATCGCTACTTCCCAGGTGGGCACCCACTCGAACATTAGATACTCTCCCCATTTTTGAGGACCAGATCCAATATTGCTTTTTCCCTCGTGGGTTCCGTCACCATTTGTCTGAGCAGAGCCTCTTGAAAGACATCCACAATCTCCCTACTTCTTTCCAATTCCGCAGACAGAACATTCCAGTCCGCATCTGTCAAGTTGAAATCTCCCAACAGCAGCACTTCCTCTTTCTTTCCAAACTTTTGGATATCCACAATCAGATCTTTATCAATTTGCTGTGATTGAGGTCTGTAGACTACACCCACGTAGATAGAAGTTCCATCATCTCTTTTCAGAGCAATCCATATCACTTATTCCTCTCCCCAGGTTCCTTGCATTTCAGTCGCTTGGATATTGATCTTTACATAGAGAGCTACTCCTCCACCTTTTTGACCATCTCTGTCCTTCCTAAAAGATAATATTTCGATATGTTTGCATCCCATTCATGGGATTCACTGAACCATGTCTCTGTGATAGCAATAATATCCAGGTCTGCCTCTAATATCAGGGCTTGCAGATCATGAACTTTGTTGCTTAGATGCATTTGTGGTCATTGCTTTCCAGCTATTTTTCAGTGGTAATCTCTTTTTTGTATAGTTTTTTTTTTTGTTTCGTTTCGCTTCCCTTTGCAATGCTAAGAAGTGAGTTGCTAATATTGTTTACATCACTATCTTTACTACCATCACATCTTGTCTTTTGCTGGGGATGGCCTCCATAATTGTCCTTCATGCATACACACCCACCACCACCTTCTAGTTTAAACACCTAGAAACATATTGTCTAAATTTCTTCACAAGGATTATTTTTCCAGCTGTAGTAAGATGTAGCTCATCGGTACAATATAGTTTCTTGTCCTTCCATGCATTTCCCCATCCTCCTATGTACCTAAAGCCTTCTTGATGATACCAGGCTTTGAGCCACCTATTGAAGTCCTCTGTCTTATTAACTCTTTCCTGGAATATCAGAATGAGCCATATGAAACAACATTCACAACAAAACATTTAAACTATAATGTATCATAGTTAGTAACACATACCAGAAGTCAGGGTTCCATTGACATATCCAGCACCATGATGTTTACCAATATGGTAGTGAGTGTGGTAAGATTAGAATATGCTTGTTTGGATTTGACATTGAAAGATTTCATGGAGGGATTTTTAAAACTTGCTGCCAGCTGCTCTTTGACTATTAATCTCCTGTTGCAGAATGCAGCCTTCCTTGACTATTTAGCTCATGCTATGGAAAAATACTACCATTTCAAGTCCTCTCTAGAGTTTGGGATGAGTATAATATAGGTTATCCTCAGAACATAAAGCCCCTAATACTATAAAACTGGGCACCATAGTTTATGCTTATTTTGCAGTTAGGTGCCAAATTTATAGAATAAGGTCAATTCTCCGAGGACAAGCAGGCATAATATTCTCACATGGGTGATGTCATCCATGGAACCTGGTACAGACACTACCAAGTTCATTGTCACTTTAGTATCCACACTATGGGCCTGATTCTGTATAGGACACACAAATCGCGTGATGGCAAGTCAATCACGGAGAGGAGCGGGACCAGGCAGGAAGCATAAAGGTTGTGCTCCTGCCTTATGCATCGCTCTGCAGGAAGAAAGGCAGCCATCTAGCACTGACCACACCAGTTAAAAGAAAGTATTGTGGGCAGGGGGAGAGGTGTATTTGCTCCATAAGAGGCACTCGCTTTTCCACCCCTATCAAAAAGGTTATTTCTTTTACAAGAAAAGTTGGTGAGACGTATTGTAGGGAGTTTAATACTCGGAGCCAAGCCAGGTGACACATGGCTATAGATATGGCAGATATTCGAGAAGACACATCAAAAGCATTGTATATTCCTCTGGCAAGATATTTCCTGGTGGTAAGAAGAGATGCGACCAATTGATTATAGTGTTTAGCCTAGTCAGATAGATGTTTTTGAAAGCTTGATGACTGATGTAGAAGTCATATAAAATAGGTAATTTATGATTCTATTGGTGAACATAGAGACTTGAAAAATACACTTGCCAAAATTATCTAATGTTTTGCCTTCTCTTTCTGGGGGCATGCTAGAGTATGCCTGGAACTATGAGAACGTTATAAGGCTGATTGTACTACTAAAGACTGATGTGCTAGCTGAGTGCCCTAAAAGTTAGGAGAGGACTGAACTCAATATAAAGATTCCAGCAGGGACAACAGGAACTGTTAAAGGAATCTCCCAGTTTTTAATCAGAGTGTCATTGAGGACATTATGAATTGGAAGTTACAGGCATGCATTCTTTAGGCCAGTCTTCATAATTTAGACATTCCATCAATTGTGCCCTTGGTTCTTCCTCTGACTCCATGTTGATGGGAAGTTCTTGGCCCATTTGGCGGATGAAGTCAGTGAAATATTTTCTGAAGACCTTCTGCGTGGCATAGGAGAAGGGTTTGAAGGTATGCCACATAATTCATTGTGAAATTTCTCTGCTGAAGTGTTAAGACAGATGATCATAGCCTCATTGCAATGATAGGCCTGGTGCATCAATACCACAAATTCTGGAGAAAATTGGTAGCCCGAGAGCTCGTCTTGACGGGCGAACCTAACATAAGAACATAAAAACATAAGAATTGCCACTGCTGAGTCAGACCAGTGGTCCATCATGCCCAGCAGTCCGCTCACGCGGCGGCCCTCTGGTCTAAGACCAGCACTCTAACTGAGACTAGCCCTACCAGCACACGTTCTTGTTCAGCAGAAACTTGTCTAACTTTGTCTTGAATCCTTGGAGAGTGTTTTCCCCTATAACAGCCTCTGGAAGAGCGTTCCAGCTTTCTACCTCTCTGGGTGAAGAACTTCCTTACGTTTGTACGGAATCTATCCCCTTTCAACTTTAGAGAGTGCCCTCTTATCCTCCCTACCTTGGAGAGGGTGAACAACCTGTCCTTATCTACTAAGTGTATCCCCTTCAGTACCTTGAAAGTTTTGATCATGTCCCCTCTCAATCTCCTCTGTTCGAGAGAGAAGAGGCCCAGTTTCTCTAATCTTTCGCTGTACGACAACTCTTCCAGCCCCTTAACCATCTTCTCTGGACCCTTTCGAGTAGTACTGTGTCCTTCTTCATGTACGACGACCAGTGCTGGACGCAGTACTCCAGGTGAGGGCGTACCATGGCCCGGTACAACGGCATGATAACCTTCTCTGATCTGTTCGTGATCCCCTTCTTTATCATTCCTAGCATTCTGTTTGCCCTTTTTGCTGCCGCCGCACATTGTGTGGATGGCTTCATCGACTTGTCGATCAAAACTCCCAAGTCCCTTTCCTGGGAGGTCTCTCCAAGTACCGCCCTGGACATCCTGTATTTGTGCATGAGATTTTTGTTACCGACATGCATCACTTTACACTTATCCATGTTGAACCTCATCTGCCATGTTGATGCCCATTTCTCAAGCTTGATTATGTCACGTTGCAGATCTTCGCAATCCCCCTGCGTCTTTACTACTCTGAATAGCTTCGTATCATCCGCAAATTTAATCACCTCGCTCGTCGTACCTATGTCCAGATCATTTATAAAGATGTTAAAGAGCACGGGTCCAAGCACCGAGCCCTGCGGCACCCCATTGGTGACGCTCTTCCAGTCCGAGTATTGTCCATTTACCCCCACTCTGTTTCCTATGCTCCAGCCAGTTTTTAATCCATGTGAGTATTTCACCCTCAATTCCATGGCTTGCAATTTTCCGAAGTAGTCGTTCATGCGGAACCTTGTTGAACGCCTTCTGAAAATCCAGATATACAATGCCGACCAGATTGCCCTTGTCTATTTGTCTGTTTACTCACTCAAAGAAGTGCAGCAAGTTCGTCAAACACGATCTGCCTTTGCTAAAACCTTGCTGACTGGTCCTCATCAGCCCGTGTCCGTCAAGGTGATCAATGATGCTGTCCTTTATCAGCATATAGCCTGATGGGTTCCAGTATGCTGTGTACATCTTCTTCGGTAAATACAGATGCAAAAATGTGTTCAGTTTGTCAGCGATTACTTTGTCCTCCTTTAGCGCTCCCTTTATTCCACGGTCATTCAACGATCCCACCACTTCCTTTGCGGGTCGTTTCCCCTTAATATATCGAAAGAACGGCTTGAAGTTCTTCGCCTCCTTGGCTATTTTTTCCTCGTAGTCTCTTTTGGCCCCTTTTACCGCCTTATGGCACCTGCGTTGATGTTGTTTGTGCTTGTTCCAGTTTTCATCCATTTTTGACCTTTTCCATTCCTTAAATGAAGTTTTCTTGTCTCTGATCGCTTCGTTCACCTCTACAGTGAACCATGCCAGTTCTTTGTTCTTTTTCCTCTTGGATCCCTTGTTGATACGTGGTATATATAGATTATGCGCCTCAGTGACTGTGTCCTTAAAAAGGGACCAAGCTTGCTCTAGCATTTTTACAGTGCTTATCCTCTTCTTAATCTTCTTCTCTACCATGAGTCTCATCCCTTCGTAATTCCCTTTTCAGAAGTTCAGTGCTGTGGCTGTCGTTTTGGACCGATGTTTCTCCCCTGCGTCCAGATTAAAGCGGATCATATTGTGATCGCTGCTTCCCAGCGTCCCTTCTACTTCTACATCTTGTGCTGGTCCTCGCAGGCCATTTAGAATTAAGTCCAGAATTGCATTTCCTCTAGTATTTTCCTTGACAAGTTGTTCCAGGAAGCAAATCACCTACAGCATCCAAGAACTTGGTCTCTCTAATGCAGCCGGAGGTGCCTAGGTTCAAGTCTATTCCCGGATAGTTGAAGTCACCCATGATAACTGTGTTGCCTCCCTGGCAGTTGCATTTAATCTCGTCTGTCATTTCTCCATCAATTTCTTTGGACTGCCCTGGGGGTCGGTAGTAGATGCCGATCTTCACTTCCAGGCCATTTGATCCTGGAATTTTGACCCATAGAGACTCTAACTTATCCGTCAGTTGTGGCATGTTCTCTCCTCTCCAGCAGATTCAATTTCCTCTTTGATGTATATGGCAACGCCCCCACCTTTTTGAGCCACTCTGTCTGTGCGGTATAGTTTGTATCCCGCTTTTATCTGCCTTTTTCCTCCTTTGGCTTCTCTCTCCCTTTGCCTCTCTCTGTAGCTGCTTTTCTCCTGTTCTCTCCTGCTCAGATCAACTGGGAGGCCCGCGTGGCAGCCCATCGGAGACAAGAGGATGGTGGGGGAAGTAGGAGGATGGTGGGGGAAGTCGATGCCCATTCCTCCCGCCATCGGGAAGACCTGCCATTGGTAGTCGTGGTCATGGAGGGCGTGGGGAGGGGGGAGGGTTTATAAACCAGAGCTTGGAAGGACTAAGGGTGTACCTAGTCCTCCGAAGCGGCTTTTTCTCTGCAGCGGTTGATTGTGCAGCATGTGATGGCGGCGAGTGCGGAACCCGGGGCTGAGGTGGCAGAACTCTCCTTTGCGGTTGACAACTCCTTTGATGAAGAGGCGCCGGTGAGTTTGCTGCCTGCTCAGGAGCGTTTGCTGCCACCACGGCATTCACGCACTGTGGCTCGGGATGCAATTGCTCTCGAAGTCGCGGAGGAGCGTGGGTCCACGTGTTGGGTCGGTGGGGAGGCCTGGGCGCGAAGGGGCGAGGGAGATTGTTATCGGCTGCAGAGGGTGCCTCAGGACTGGAGTTTGGTGAGGCAGGGCCTGAGCCACGTGCTGGGGAAGTGGGCCAGCAGGCTGATGGGCTGGATGCTCGGGGTAGGAGGGTGTGTGCGGAGGATCTGGGTGCTGGTGTGCAGGGGGAGGTAGGGACTGCGGGAGTTTCGGCCTCCTTTGGTCAAGTCCCTGTTGAGGTGCTTGCTGGCCGACAGGGTTGGGATTTAGCTGGTTTTCGGGTTGAGGGGTATGAGGGGGGTGAGGGCGGATTGGCTCCGCCCTTCGGAGAATGGCAGCCTCAGGTTTCCCATGCTTTCTGGCCGCCCTGGGCTTTGGGGCCATAGGGTTGGAGTGCTGCACCATGGCCGATAGGTGGGCCATCTTTTCAGGGGAGTGATGCGGCATGGGCAGGGGTGTTGGTAGGGGGAGGGAGGTCCAGCGGACTGGTGGGCCCGGAGGGAGTTGGGGGTTCCGGTTGTCCATCCAGTGTTAGTTCTACTGGTGCTGTGCAGTGTGCTGTTCCCTGTCTGGATTTTTCTTTGCAGGAATTCCGTGGATCTCTTCCGAGCCGAGAGGCTGTGGCCACTGTGTCCCACAGTGGAGCACGTTATTCCTAGGAGGAGGCGGTGCAGAGTTCCGGAGGAGTTCGAATGGCGGAGCCTGATCGGAGTTGTCTTGGTGCCGTGGTTGCTGCGGACTGCACCACTGGAAGAGTCATGTCTGCGGTGACAGGACAGCGGTGTCCCGATACGGTGGTTGCTACGGATGGCACCTCTGGAGTGGCGGGCAGAGTGGGCATCGCTGGAGGAGCGCAAGACACGGGTAATATGGCCTTAGTGGCTGCTAAGGGGGGGTGCCGGGGTAGGAAGAAGGGGAAAGGAAAGCGCAAGCGGAGAGATAGGGATTCCTCCTCTTCTTCGTCTTCTTCCTCTTTAACCTCCACTTCTTCCTCTTCCTCCCGATCTGCGGGTGCGCAGACTGGGAAGGAGGGCCAGAGTAGGGGGCTCCGGCGTTAGTGGTGCTCACTGAACTCTGGGAGAAGGTGCCTAGGGCATTCCGCCGCAGGATCAGGAAATGGGCGTGTATAGATATTTTACGGCTACTCAAAGGTAGGGCGCATAGGAAGAGTAAAAAGAAGGTGAAAAAGGAAGAGGGTAAGGTTAACTCGGGTCAGGTCTCCCGTAATGTCGTGAACTGGATGCGTGCATTTCTGCGGCTAGCTAGTGTGTGGGGACAGGAACATCCTCAGGATTATGGTTTGCTTTTGGCGTATGCTGACTCTGTTCTCGATGCTTATCATCGCTTTGGTGGTTGGGCTTGGCTCAACTATGACGAAGCGTTTCGTGATAAGATGGAAGAAAACCTCCACATGTCGTGGGGTACCCAGGATATTAACCGCTGTCAGTCTTTCTCCTCTTGGAGGAGGGATACCGCCTCCGGCAGTGATTCCTTTGCCCTCATTATTTAGCAGGCCCTAGTTGAGGTTGGCCTTGGCTGGGGCACTTTTCACTGGCAGCCTAGTGTACCTTGTTTAATCCCGGCCGGCTGACAGCTGGGGCTAGGCTAGTTGTGGGCTAGCTGCAGCTCTTTCTCTCTGGATCAGAGTTTTTTTCTTTCCACTCCTTCTGGGTCATTCATGTGGAGGAGTGGGCTAAAAGTTGGATCCGATTTCTCAGTGTCTGATGTTGTTGCTGTATCTATTTGGGGGCTCTGGGAAAGGCACTTATCACTTTGGGGCCCAGGTACAGTTTTGTTGTATTGCTTCTCCTCTGGCATTTTTCTTGACTTTGGTCAACAGTTTGCCTCCTGAGGGAGCTGTATAGATTTGTGCTTCAGAGGCCTTCAGTTAGAGGAGGAGTCTTCCCTTGTCCCGTTTCCAGGCTTGATGCCCTAGACCCTTGCGAGGAAAAGGTCTGGTCTGCGGTGGTGCTCATGCGTTTTGACATCAGCTATGGACCATTGCCAGGCATGATGGTTCCATTCTACAGGAGGATATTTGGGGCCTGTCAGATATGATGGGAGGCTGCTTTGCACTCATTCTATTCGTGGGATGTAGCTGTGTTTTCCACGGCATGGTGCTCTCAGGCAAGGATGGCTCCTTTTCACATAGGCTAGGGAGGGTAGCCTCTGTATGATCGTGGGTAACATACTCTCTGGAATGTAGAATCTCCTTGGACACGTGCTACAGGGCAGGATTTGGGGGCGAGGGATTTCCCGTTCGCTTCTTTATTTCCCTCCCTAGGTTTGGACTGCTTTGATACATCTCACTAGTCTCTGGATTCATCTGCTGTGACTACAGGAAAGAAAATTATCAGGTAAGAATATAATTTTACCTTCAAAGCCAACTTGCATATGCAGAAGGTGTCTTCAGTTAAATATTTATTCTTTTTTTTTTCCTAGAGGCCCAGTTGTCTGCAGCTTTCCCATAATCAAAGTCCTCAGGATCTGGGCCCTCCAAGGAGATCAGCATGAGATTATTTAGTGTGCTTTGATTCATGCGATTTCTCAAACATGACTTGATCCTTTTAAGGGCAGAAAACCCCCTTTCACATTCAGCTGTGCTCACTGGGATCACTAGCCCAATATGAGCTAGTTTGGCTAAATTTGGAAACGACTCTTTGAGCTCTGATGTTGTTGCCATTTTTAGTAAAATTTGTTTTGGATTGAAGTCTTTTTATGATTGACTTCTGATCATTTTTGATGCAACTGTCCATTCTTGCATGCTACTTTCATGGAGCAAGACCTGCTTGTGTTGGAAAAATGGTCCAGTACTTGGCAACTGAAATTTAATGCCAAGAAATGTAAAGTGATGCACCTTGGGAGCGGAAATCCATGCAAAACATACACTTTGAACGGTGAAAACTTAACAAGAACTACTGCAGAAAGAGACTTGGGAGTTCTCATCCGAGAAGATATGAAAGCTGCTAACCAGGTGGAGAAAGCCTCAGCGAAGGCCAGACAAATGCTGGGTTGCATCAGAAGGAGCTTTATCAGCCGAAAGCCGTAAGTCATACTACCATTATACAGATCCATGGTGAGACCTCACCTGGAGTACTGTGTTCAATTTTGGAGGCCACATTATAGAAGGGATGTGAAGAAAATGGAGTCGATACAGAGAATGGCCACTAGGATGGTCTCAGGACTTAAAGACATCCCATATGAAGAACGCCTGATCAAACTGCGCTTATATTCTCTTGAAGAGCGCAGAGAAAGGGGGGACATGATAGAAACATTTAAATACATCATGGGTCACATCAAAGTGGAGGAGGAAATCTTTTTTCTAAAGGGTCCCACAGCGACAAGAGGGCATCCACTAAAACTTAAGGGGGGAAGATTTCATGGTGACATCAGGAAATACTTCTTCACCGAACGGGTGATTGATCGATGGAATGATCTTCCCCGCCAGGTTGTCGAGGCCAGTAGCATGTTGGACTTCAAAGGACGATGGGACAAACAGGTGGGAGCACTGCAGAGTTATGCTCAATTGATAGATACTCCAGGGAAGAAGGGTCCTTGAGTGGGCAGACTAGTTGGAGGGAGGGTTCTCAAGTGGGCAGACTTGTTGGGCCGTCGACCCTTTTCTGCCATCATATTCTATGTTTCTATGTTTCATATTTTAAAATTGGAGGGCTACCATTTTTGGAGTAATGAGCAAAAAGAATTTTAGCAGACTCACTTGAAACATTGCATTGAAAACTTTTGAAAAGCTGGAAATAATTGGCATGTCAGGGAATCTTGCATCTAGGTGCTTGACAACTGTCTCTAGGTATTTATCATATATTGCAATTTTGAATGCCATTACATCACTCTGTGTATAGACAATGCGGAGATCTGACCATTCTTCTGCCAGACAAAGATGAAGGCTTTGAAAATATCTCCCAGGAGTGCCTTTCAACTGCATGATGGACAATTTTGTGGCGAGCAAAATTGGCTCAATTTCGGTAAGATTGACATCTTGCCTTTGCCAAGCCTTAGATAAGTTGGACCACAAAGGTAATACATCTGAAAGCATCATCAGAGAGGAAACAAAATTGTACGTTTTAATACATCTGCTTAATCCTTAAGCTGTGATGTCATTTCGTTCAGTGGCCTCTCTTTCCAGCGCAGCTATGACACTCATCATGCACTGTCGTAGTTACTGTACTGCAGAGGCATGAGACAGCCATCTAGTGTCACTGGCAATTTCCAGCTTAATCTGGGGAATGTTCAGAATATTTTGCATTTCTGTTAAACCAGCCATCCTAACTGAAGAATTTTGGAAGAAATAGAACAGCTACCTTAAGATGTCATTCAGTTTTGTTAAATAAGGTATGGCAGCTGCTGCTTGGGCACTTGCAAGGGCTAATCAATGGTTTACACAGTGGCAGTTGACCAAGAGTCCAGATGTTTTATCTTTAAGCAGTTTTGCCACACCTTTCTGTTTCCCAATCATAAAAGCTGCTCCATCTGACCCTAGTCCAACCAGATTAGCAGTTTTCAAGCCTAGTCTCACTCAGTGTGTTGGTTATAGTCTCCGCTTTGCCATCACTCATACTGCGGGTTGATACAAAACTAATTTTGACCTGTAGTGACCGGGCAAACATATTTAATGTAAATAATTAATTGTTTTACAACTGAGATGTCTGTGGTTTCATCACAGAGAATACTGAAAAAATTTTCAGCGTGCCTATTTTTCAGTATGTTAGACTTTATTTCTGATGCTAAGACATCCAGCAGCTCTTGCATTATTCTTTCTGAAGTGTAATGTGCATTTTTACCAACATTGAGATGTTGTAAAAAGGAACAACCCATTTCTTTACAGTGTTCCAACAGCTTTTCAAACAACGTTGTATGTGATAACTCATTTTTTGCCAACCAATACATGGATCTTAAAGCTCCCACAAAGGCATCTCTCTGTAAATTATTTAACATAGATACAGATCTTTCAATTTGACCGATTCCAGTTTGCTCTAGTACACACTTTCCTAAAAGATCAGAAGACAACTCAATGTGTGTTTTACTTTTTTCATGGTCCAGCAAGCTTTCTTTTCGAATTCTTGTGCATGGCACATTTACCCAAGGTAACTCCCTCCTTGGGAGGTGTTTGTTTGAATATTTCATGCACAATGAGCACCACATACCATTTTCTTTGACCATTAGCCAATCAAACTCTTTAAACCATTGTTTGTTTATGCCGGATAAGCGGTGCTTAGATTTATCAATTGGCAGAGTGTGTGCTGAAAAGATTTCCCCTGATGGACCAGCCTCTGCAATGTCTTTGTCTGAAATTGCCACATCAGCAGTTGACGCTGCACC
Organism: Geotrypetes seraphini; assembly: GCF_902459505.1. NCBI lineage: Eukaryota > Metazoa > Chordata > Amphibia > Gymnophiona > Dermophiidae > Geotrypetes > Geotrypetes seraphini. The sequence goes on along the minus strand of NC_047085.1, from coordinate 149,956,518 downwards.
TTCATTGGTTTATGGCATCTCTTTTCTGAAATAACTGAGCAGTGTTGTTTTCTGAACACTTTTTTTACTCATGTTGGTAAAATGAAAAGTACCTATGAATAAGACTTTTGAGTGGTAACGTGGGAGCCTATTGGTTATTCAGTGCACACTTACACTATGGCAGGGCAAGATATGAACAAAAAAAGGAATGGCAGATGTGTCACTTTAACAGGAACCAGTGAGTGCTACAGGGATTTTTATTTTTTGCTTGTCTGGGCTTAACCTGTGATGAAAGAAGAGGGAAAGGCACAGCCAAGTCTGGCCCTGGACTCTTTTTTTCCCCCTTTCTAGAGGACCTACTGCTATTAAATATTTCTATAGCGTTCTCAGATGTATGCAGCGTTGCAGAGTCACAAAGAGGGAAAAGCACAGCCCAAGTCTGGCCCTGAACTCTTTTTTTTTTCCCCTTTCTGGAGGACCTACTGCTATTAAATATTTCTATAGCGCTCTCAGACGTACGCAGCGCTGCAGAGTCACAAAGAGGAAAAAGCACAGCCAAGACTGGCCCTGGACTCTTTTGTTTTCCCCTTTCTGGAGGACATACTGCTATTAAATATTTCTATAGCGCTCTCAGATGTATGCAGCGCTGCAGAGTCACAAAGAGGAAAAAGCACAGCCAAGTCTGGCCCTGGACACTTTTTTTCCCCCTTTCTGGAGGACCTACTGCTATTAAATATTTCTATAGCGTTCTCAGATGTACGCAACTCTGCACAGAGTCACAAAGAGGAAAAAGCACAGCCAAGTCTGGCCCTGGACTCTTTTTTTCCCCTTTCTGGAGGACCTACTGCTATTAAATATTTCTATAGCGCTCTCAGATGTACGCAGCGCTGCAGAGTCACAAAGAGGGAAAAGCACAGCCAAGTCTGGCCCTGGACTCTTTTTTCCTCCTTTCTGGAGGACCTACTGCTATTAAATATTTCTATAGCGTTCTCAGATGTACGCAACTCTGCACAGAGTCACAAAGAGGGAAAAGCACAGCCAAGTTTGGCCCTGGACTCTTTTTTTTCCCCTTTCTGGAGGACCTACTGCTATTAAATATTTCTATAGGTCTACCAGACAACGCAGGCTGCACAGAGTTAAAAGTAAGAAAATAGTCCCTGCTCCAAAGAGCTTACAACTTTTTTTTCTCTCCAAAAATACCCTGCTGAAAGCACTGAGGGAAGTTAGAACCCTTTCTGCCTGGTCACTCAGCACAGCAGGAAACAAATGTTCTGTCGTTGAAGGAACGGACCTTTGGAACGTGGCCGAAAATGTTTTAATAGGTCACACTATGCAAATTACCCTTCCCTGCTCACGGTGAAGGAGTAGGGGCGGGGAAGGGGTAATTTGCATAGCGTGCTAAGGCGTTGGACCAATCGAAATACAACCCCTTGGCGCGCTATGCAAATTACCCCTTCCCTGCCCGTACTCCACCGTGAGCAGTGGCGTGATTCATGGAAAATCCTTTGGTCGCTAATGCTGGTTCTTCTGCTCATGCTCAGTTAGACCTGATCTGAGCGGAAGAACAGGCATTATCCGAAGTTTGCGTGCTGAATTAAATGCTGCTGAAATTGTGGTTCAGGCAGGAAAGGTATGTTTACCTTCAAGTACGGGGTGCAGGCAAACCGGAAGAAGCAGGCGCTTGACAATTCATGCGCGAACCACCGCCGAGTCGCGAGCCCGATGTCAGATCCCGGAATCGGTCCGGCGCGGTCTCTGCAGCTGCAAAATGGCAAAATGATCTGAGTGGAAGAACAGGCATTATCCGAAGTTTGCGTGCTGAATTAAATGCTGCTGAAATTGCGGTTCAGGCAGGAAAGGTATGTTCACATTCAAGTACGGGGTGCAGGCAAACCGGAAGAAGCAGGCGCTTGACAATTCATGCGCGAACCACCGCCGAGTCGCGAGTCCGATGTCGGATCCCGGAACCGGTCCGGCGCGGTCTCTGCAGCTGCAAAATGGCAGCCGGGCGCTCACTTAAAGTAGCTGGGCGATGCGTCCGGCTGGAACACGCTAGGGAGAACACTGCGAATGTAATTGTCTCTAAATTATTTTTTTAGCCACAAGGAATCAATTGAACTGCTTGCAATAGCTGGCTGAATAAAACCATAACTCATTTCCAAGATACCTGAGGTCCTCTTTACAGCCTGGCTCTGTGCTTTTTTTAAGTGGCATTTTGTTTCATGTTCACTCTGTGTTCTGATTCTCATTTCTTCCTTTCAGAAGCTGGAATAGGTAATAACCAGTTCCTTAAGTAAGCATGATCGCTACAGGAGGTCTCCTGAGGATTTCAGCCAGGAAACAGGACCCCCTCCGAGCTAAAAGCCAAGTTCCCAAACAGAAAAGGAAAGCCAAAAAGAAACGCAAGAATGATGTGGTGGTAGTGAAGGGCAAACTGAAGCTGTGTTCTGTCTCTGGATTGATTGTTCTCTGTGGTATACTAGTACTCTTGATCGGCATTGCCTTGGCAGTTATAGGTTATTGGCCTAAAGCTAGCCAGGTATACAAGGAGAGCATGGTGCCTACACATATACATTTTTTAAGTGGGCAGGAACTTTCTGGTGCAACCAAAAACTGGTCAGACAGCCACCAGAATGCTCATGGGCCTGATCTGGAGGCACCTAAAATCAACTCCAGCAATATCACCAGGGCTTCCTTTCAGACACCGGTTTCCTCCAGCTTCTTTTCTAAAATCATCTCTGGTTACTTGCACTCAGATAAACTCAAAGTGTTTGGCCCCTTGATCATGGGCATTGGCATCTTCCTTTTCATCTGTGCTAATGCTGTGCTGCATGAAAACAGGGACAGGAAAACCAAGGTCATCAACTTGAGGGACCTGTACTCCACTGTAATTGATGTGCACAGCCTTCGCTCCAAAGATGGGGCCCCCTTAAATGGATTTGTCAACTATGTTCAATCCCGGAGCCTGGACATCAAGCCTGGTGATTCCTTCGGGGCTGGTATGCTGGCCAAAAGCTCCTGGCACTCAACCATGAGTGGCAACCTGACTCTGTCACCCTCTGATCTGAGTGATGCCAGGACTTCTTTACCTAAGTCATCTAAACAACTGAAGGAGCCCCCCAGCCTTGCTGAGGCTGTCTACAGTATCTACCGGGAGCAATCGGCTTTTGGCATGGCTGAAGCACAAGCTGCCATTCGCAGTCTCCCAAAGCAGGGCTGGAGCCAAGGAAATACAGGCTCTATAGTGTGTTCCTCCCTCAGCGCCTTTACATTGCCCATCAAGCTAGATAGTGGCTTTCTGGGGAGCAAAGGAGGTTGCAGGCCCAGCTTGAGAGGAGCCAAAGATGTCCCACAAAGGGAATTTGACTTGAACTTAATCAATGTGAAGCAACCTCACCTTCAAGGGGCATTTCTGAGACCCCACAGAGACTTGTTACAGAGGCGCCAGAGTACAAGTTGTCTACCGGATGCTAGGAAATCTCTGTCCCCTGAGCTTCAGGTTCGACTGAGGAGCCCTTCTCTTAGCAGCACAGTTCTAGGCTCCAGCCTTTTAGTCAAGGCATCTTCTTCCAATTATTCCAAGTCCCCAGACCTTGTGGATTCTCTCAACACAGCATCTGTGATCAGGAGAGTCTCTGAAAGCTCTCAGTCTGATCAGTACAGCAATAAGGGCTACACATATCTGGAGGAGGCTGGCACCTCCTTTGAGTCTATTGACAACACCTTAGCCAGTAGCTCCGAGAACCGAACTGGGGACTCCTTCCTGAAGGATGCCAAAAAAGAGTAAATGGTAGAAAGATCTCAGAATCTTCAGAGACAATATACAAATAAGGAAAAACTCCTCATGATTTCCAGATCACATACTACTCAAGTAGTGGAAGACGGAGATCTAGAAAGCACTGGAATTTAAAATGCATCATTTTCTTTGGCATCACAACACTCTAAAATTTCCCGTCTCTCTGTGGATTAATTACTGGAAATCAGTCGGTATCCAAAGATCTGCCATATACGTTTTCATTTACATTCAATAAATTCCTGTTGATCACATCAAGTGAAACAACTGTCTGTCCAATTGTGATTGTATGTTTTGTGCAAGGGAAACTGTATTAAAAAATGAAGGGTCTAGTAACTAACAGTTCCTTTATCTTTCTTAGGATCAAACTAACTGCCTGAATTTTTAAAATAAAATTGTGCACTTTATTCCTTCCTTTTGCTCTGGTTTCCTTTTCCTGTTGATAATTTATCAATAACTGCTAAGGAAGTAAAACAACCATTTTTGGTTTTGCCTTTCCTAATCCCCAAGCAGCAAGCCTGCCTTAAATTCAGCAGAAGTTATTTTATTTATTTATTTTTTACAATGTGTTAAAATAGAGTCTGTAATCCTATGGCCTGAGGTATGACGTTGACATCATAATCTATACACATTTGTTTCATTGTGCTTATCAGAATCACTCTGGCGATGGGACTGTGTTTTCTTATTATACGAGTTGGACAGGTCTATCTTTATCTACATTTTAAAGTTGACACAGGTTGCTTTCCTGAGTAGTACTGCATATTTACTGATTATTAGCATCAATGAATTTTAATAAAAAAAAGTTTACAGTTCAATATATCACACATGCTTACTCATTGATTATGCATGAGGAATGTTTTCTTTTATAAAGTCATGTACATTTTTAAAACAGACTTGTTTAGACTTGCCAGATGGCGCTAGTGAGTTCTGTGCAAATTTCAAAGACAGAATTATTACCATGTTTCGCCTGAAGAGTGTTTTCTGAACTCACAAAAAATGTTTTGTTTTTTTTCAAAAAGCCAGCAAAGCAGCTAGGTACAGATGATATCTTTGTAAGGTTAACAAATGTTCAAATGAGTTAACTTTCTAGACTACTAAATTCACTTCTAAATATTTGTTAGGCTTGTAACTATCTAATGCCACCCAGCTATTTGTTAGTCTTTAATCATGTTGTCATCGTCTTACCTAGTTGTATTTTGCTAATATCATCTAAGCCAATGCTTTCAACCCAGTCATCAGGGCATACTCAGCCAGCTGGGTTTTCAGGATATCCATAATGCATATACTGTACATGAGAGAGATCTTAATGTACTGCCTCCTTTAGATAACCTGAAAACCCAGCTGCCTGTGTATGCCCTGATGACTGGGTTGATTTGGGTATGCCCCAAAGATTGGGTTGAGAACCACTGGTCTAAGTAGCTAGGGTTTATCTCAGTGCATGATTCACCCGTTGCAGAAAATACATTAGACTTATGAGCAGTCTACTCATAATTTATGTAAAATACCTGACCTGCACTGTAAAATATGAGTCAAGTTCTCATTATGGAACTTGAAAAGGCCATTGCATAGCTTAAACATTACTATTGTCTCATTTTTTAATGTAGAAACTATGGCTAAAGACTTTCTCCATTATGCATGGTGGGCATATTTAAGCTAACAAAACCACAGCAAAGGAGACAAAAACCAATGAAGTACCGTATTTTCGCGGATATAACGCGCACCTGTGTAAAACGCGCACAGGGGTATAGCGCGCAGAAATCACGATGATATGTACCAAAACTTTTCTATACCGCGCTCAGGCATATAACGCGCATGATGCCCGACGCTCCTTTCGCCCGCCCTGACTTTCCGTGCGCTGTCCCGACTCTCCGTTCACCCCCCCTGACTTCCGTGCACTGTCCCCCCTTGAAGTCCTGTCCCCCCTTGAAGGTCTGTCCCCATCCTGAAAGCCTGATGCCCCCCCCCGACGTCCGATACATCCCCCCCCCGGCAGGACCACTCGCACCCTCACCCCGAAGGACCGCCGACTCCCCAACAATATCGGGCCAGGAGGGAGCCCAAACCCTCCTGGCCACGGCGACCCCCTAACCCCACCCCGCACTACATTACGGGCAGGAGGGATCCCAGGCCCTCCTGCCCTCGACGCAAACCCCCCTCCCCCCCCAACGACCGCCCCCACCCCAAGAACCTCCGCCCGTCCCCCAGCCGACCCGCGACCCCCCTGGCCGACCCACACCCCCCTTCCCCGTACCTTTGGAAGTTGGCCGGACAGACGGGAGCCAAACCCGCCTGTCCGGCAGGCAGCCAACGAAGGAATGAGGCCGGATTGGCCCATCCGTCCTAAAGCTCCGCCTACTGGTGGGGCCTAAGGCGCGTGGGCCAATCAGAATAGGCCCTGGAGCCTTAGGTCCCACCTGGGGGCGCGGCCTGAGGCACATGGGCCAAACCCGACCATGTGTCTCAGGCCGCGCCCCCAGGTGGGACCTAAGGCTCCAGGGCCTATTCTGATTGGCCCACGCGCCTTAGGCCCCACCAGTAGGCGGAGCTTTAGGACGGATGGGCCAATCCGGCCTCATTCCTTCGTTGGCTGCCTGCCGGACAGGCGGGTTTGGCTCCCGTCTGTCCGGCCAACTTCCAAAGGTACGGGGAAGGGGGGTGGGGGGGTCGGCCAGGGGGTCGCGGGTCGGCTGGGGGGGCGGTCGGAGGTTCTTGGGGGGGGCGGTCGTTGGAGGGAGGGGGGTTTGCGTCGAGGGCAGGAGGGCCTGGGATCCCTCCTGCCCGTAATGTAGTGCGGGGTGGGGGTAGGGGGTCGCCGTGGCCAGGAGGGTTTGGGCTCCCTCCTGGCCCGATATTGTCGGGAAGTCGGCGGTCCTTCGGGGGGGGGGGATGTATCGGACGTCGGGGAGTCGGCCGGGCAAGAGGGCTTGGGCTCCCTCTTGCTCCGATCGTGGATGCGGGTGCGGGTGGGAGCGCGTGCGAGCGGTCGTTCGGGGTGGGGGTGCGAGCGGTCCTGCTGGGGGGGTGAATCGGGCGTCGGGCGGGGTGGGAACTATGTTTAAAAACTTTTCTATACCGCGCTCAGGCATATAACGCGCGAGGGGTATGCGCGGTAGGTAAAATCGCGTATAACGCGCGCGTTATATCCGCGAAAATACGGTAATCACTTTGTATAAATACGCTTTATAATGTAGGTAAACTTGTAACCCAGTCTGAGCTCTTCTGGGAGGACATGATATAAAACCAAATAAATAAATAAACCAAGATGAATTTATTGAGCTATTCAAGGATGACCCAATAAATTCATCTTGGTTTACTCCACTGGTTTTTTCTCCTTCACTGTAGTTTTGTTAGCTACTGATCTGCAGAGGATTTTTTGTCTTCTGTTTTCTTGGGCATATTTAAGCAGCATGTCCTACATTTTTAATTATGGTAAATTTTATCTGTATAAACAGAAGTAAGAGTCAACAAAGTAGTTGTGAGTGGCATCTTTTTATTGAACTAACTATTTGTGGCTAGCTTTTGCGAGCTAGGGTTCCTTTGTCAGGAATCAACTAATCTGACAAATGTAGCTCTAATGGCCTCAGCTTGTATGCTGGAATTTCCCCCCCCCCTTTTTTTTTACAAAACCATAGCATGGTTTTTAGTGCTGGCAGTAGCAGCAACTACTCCAACTCTTATAGAATTCCTATGAGCGTTGGAGCTGTTACCGCCATGGTTTTGTAAAAAGAGGGGGATAGTTTTTAATATCCAAATGGACCACTACATTATTTTACGTGGATAAATAAAACAATATATGGATATTATGAAAAAAGAAATTGTTTTATTCCAGTAGACTTTTTTTTATTTGTTTATTGGCAATGATGTACACAGCAATAACACCTCAGGTCTTCTGTAGCACATGAATGTAAATGGTATCTAAATGTTAATTTTTATTCTTAAGTGCCCTGAACTTAATAAAAATTGAGTTGCACAGGAATAAACAAGTTTACTCCTGTTCCTGAATGACATGTCAGACATAATACTTGAGACTTTCTTGGCAGCATCAAAGAGACTGATTGATTAAGAATAGAGCTTGTAGCAGAGGATAGCAATATTGTCCAAGAATAACACAGGACTGCTGTTGATGATCTATGCTAGTGGTCTCAAACTCGTGGCCCGCCAGGTACTATTTTGAGGCCCACGGTATGTTTATCATAATCACAAGAGTAAAATAAAACAGTTTCTTGATCATATGTCTCTTTAGCTATAAATTACAATATTATTATTAAGATTTAGACAAAAGGAAAGATTTATAAACTATAAAGAGTTTTACCTCATGCAAAATTGTCATTTCTTTAATAAGACATTAACTATTTTTTCTGAGGCCCTCCAAGTACCTACAAATCCAAAATGTGGCCCTGCAAAGGGTTTCAGTTTGAGACATCTGATCCATGCTAACAAAGGATGGAGCTTAGTTTAAACATAAGGGTCAGATACTCTTATTACTGACATTTATTCTATTATTAAAACAGTAGATTTATAAAGTAGACCATAGTCTAATGATTTATGTTCCTTAAAATGTGTCGATAGATCAAGGAAAAAGGAGAACCACTGTGTACTCACCTTAAAAGGACATATACAATAAAAGGATATCTCTAAACATAATGAGGGGAAAAAACTTCAAATTTCCCTATTTGTCAAAAAACCAGAGTTTTTGCAAAGACAATGTGTTGGGGTGTAGATTCTTATCATAGGTCAAAACCTCATTGTGATGTTGAATGCGAAAATTTTTTTTTATAATTTCCAAGAAATAATCCACATTATTGGCTCCTTTTACTAAGGTACGCTAGCGTTTTTAGTGCACGCTCAAAATTGTTGCGCGCTAAACCGTGTGGTACACTTCTAGAATAACGCCAGCTCAATGCTGGCATTAAGGTCTAGCGCGTGTGGCAATTTAGTGCACGCTATTCCGCACTTTTGTAAAAAGAGCCATATGTATCAAAATCCATGTATGTTTTTTTAAAAATTATTTAAGTGAAATATCGTATCAGTAATCACAGTGAACTTGCTGCTTGAAAAGGACTGCGGTAGAACAACCACAAAGCTTTCAGTCTCATAACAATGCTGAGAAAATGAAAAACACAGCAAACTATAGAAGAATACTTATCTTGAATGGCCTTAATGGAGGCCTGGCTGTTTCGCTTATAGCTTTATCAAGGGGTGTGTCCTCCACCTGTGCCAGTATCGGCAACATTGTCTGCAAGTCACATACAAAGTTTAAACCAGCATACAGCTGGGTCATTCTGATCTTATTGTCGATCCTTTTGAAGAACATGTTAAGCCAACAATAAGATCACAGTGGCAAGTACATGTGTAGATTTTTGGGTCAACCAAAACCATGGCCCTTGAAATCTCTGCATGGTGAGGATCTCCACATGAAAATAGCAGTTCAGCTTACATACAAGTGTAAATAGAGATTTTAAACAGTTGCTATTTACAAGTGGGGAACCTCACCATGTAAGGGCCACAATTTTGATCATATAAACTCTCTAGTTTCCCTTAATAATCTGCAAGCTTTTTTCCCAATGTGCTACCTTATTATATTGCTACTAAAAATTTACCCTATGGGTGATTCTGAAAAGATATTTTGTCTGAAAGGCAAAGATTAATCCAAAGTGAAAATAAACATATTCTTTATTAGGAAAAGAAAATGCATCAGTTTTTTTCTACAGAAAATAAAGTTAATGTATGCTCTGCGGAACATGTATTCTCCAAATAAGATAATTTTACAAAGACAAATGGGTTAATTTATCAAGGCAGCACTGATCATGCAGGCAGTAGTACTAAATGCCTTACATTGTGCTGCCACAAGTTTATCATCCAGCACTAAATTAATGAGGCATTGACAATTCTGGTCCAGATACATTAATTTTATGGCACAGAGCAAGAACTAGTGTTCAATAAATAAGTCCAACTGGCTAATTCAGCCCTTTTGCTTGGTATTTGACCTGCAGTCAAAAGGCTCCCAGTACCATTATGAATGCAAAATTTAGAGCAAGTCCAGACCTTGCCCTACCAAATTAAATGAAGGCATTGCATTTCTTAATCTTTAATCCATCTTGTGATAGTCATAACAGAAATTTAGAGAGGGGCAGTTCATTATTTCATCTTTAAAGAGAAAATATTAAGTACTGTATACAATCTAGCCCCCTCCCCCCCCCTTTTTTACCATTGTGGAAGACGTTTTTAGCACCAGCCAGCGCACTGAATGCTCTGCACTTCTCTGACGGTCATAGAGTTCCTTTGAGTGTTGGAGCAGCAGAGAATATTCAGTGCGCTGGCCAGCACTAAAATCCTCTTCCTTTGGGGTTCTTTCACTTAACCTCCTCTTCTATGAAACTGTACTAGCAGTTTCTAGCAGGGGGAGCCATGCTGAAGAGCCCACGCTGCTCCCAATGCTCATTGGAACTCTGAGTGTCGGGATCAGCGCGGATCTGTGCGTTAAAAACCACTAACGCAGTTTTGTAGAAGAGGGGGGTAAGTTGTGGTAAGTAAAAGAACATGCTTACTGTAGTTTAAGATGGCTTACCGCAAGATGCGCTCAAGCATCCTGTGGTAGGTTTGAAATCAGCATGTGCATTCTGTGTGCAAAAAAAATATTTTTAAAAAAATTTTTGTTCAGAGGGGGTGTGTCTGTATTAATCAGCGCAGCTACAATACATGTGCTAACTGATTAGCACGAGCCCTTACCGTCAAGACAGGTCAGTAAGTGCTCTTGTGCTAATCTTTTTAATGTTGCATGGCAATTGAGTAAAAAGTAGAAATTCAGCCATTTTACTGCTTCAGTTGTCGTATCTCAAAAAAAGATATAGTAGAATTAGAAAAGATTGAAAGAAAAATGACCAAAATGATAAAGAGAATGGCTTCAGTTAAAATGGCTTTAGCACACAGAAAAAACTCATGTAAGGGAGAGTTAAGGCCAATTTTTATCACAGCTTAGTAAAAGAACCCCTTATTTTTTATTTTGCTCTTTTTGTAGCCTATTATTTTATTTGTTTTTCTTTTCCACTGTTTGAATTTTAGATTAGGCGACTTGGCTCCTGGGATTTTTCCAGATCTGAAAATATATATGTTAGGAGAGGAAAGAGATGAATTGTTTATATATAAGCAGGGATGATGCTGTATAGGTATATGTACATTTATATAATGCATGTGTTTAGGATGTGGATTTGGGACATATTTATCATTATAGGTCCTGACTGTATGTTAGGTTGCATATTGCCAGGCTTTCCAAACTCATCATAAGAAAATAAGAATAGCTATACCAGGTCAGACCAATGGTCCATCTAACCCAGTGGGCTGTTTACACAGTTATTAATCCAGGTCAGAAATAGCAAAATTCTATTCTACTAATCCCAGGGCAAGTGGTGGCTTCCCTATGTCTGTCCCAATAGCAGACTATTTACTTTCCTTCCAGGAACTTGTCCAAACCTTTTTTAAACCCAGCTGTTACCACATCGTCTGACAATGAGTTCCAGAGCTTAACTATTCTTTGAGCAAAAAAAATATTTTGCTCTATTTGCTTTAAAAGTATTTCCATGTAATTTCATTCCCTAGTCTTCATAATTTTTTTTGAAGAATGAAAAATCAATTCACGTTTACCCATGCTACACCACTCAGGATTTTGTAGACCTCAGTCATATCTCCCCTCAGCTGTCTCTTTTACAAACTGAAAAACCCTGACCTCTTTAGGCTTTCCTCACATGAGAGGAGTTCCATTCTCTTTATCATTTTGGTCATTTTCCTTTCAGTCTTTTCTAATTCTACTATATCTTTTTTTGAGATACGACAACCAGAATTGAACAAAATATTCACGGTGAAGTTGCACCATGAAGTAATATAGAGGCATTATAATATTGGTCTTATTTACCATTCCTTGGCAGGTGGACTGAGATAGGGCTCCACCTTCCATATAACATCCTTCAGGTCCAGCACTTCTCCACCGCCCCCCCCCCCCCCCCCCCACACACACACACACATATGCTATGTTACCTGCCTGCCGGGTCCACATGCTACAGCAGCAGAGAGTACTAAAAACTGCTACTCTGGCTGACGGGGCCTTTTCTCTGCCATGGTTTACTCACAGGAAGTTGCATCAGAGCTGTGAAATGTGGCAGAGGAAAGGCTTCACTGGAGAGGCAGCTTTTAGTTCTGTCTTTGCCACTATAGTTTGTTGGTATGGCAGGTGTGTAATAATTAGCTGAACACTGGGGGGGGGGGGGGGGGGAGACATGTCAGACCTAGAGAGAGTGCATGGTGATGGGAGAGAGGTGTTTGACCTAGGCACACAGAAGAGAGGGTTCAGCTGCAAGCAGCCCTGGGCATTTTGCTGGGCTTGCTCAATGGTAACTATGCCCCTGCACAGGGGAAAAAAAAGCAATAGAGTATATGAAAACGTAAAGCTGAAGGCCTAAAAAGGACCAGGACTTCAAGATATAGCAGCAACTGGGATTATTTCAAGGAGTGAATAGCACTTAGAGTCTGCCGAGGAAGAAGCGCACAAAGGTGGCTGGTGAGGATGAGGTGAGAGATCTGCCCATAGAGAAAAGACAGAGAACGCCATCAAGCTGGATGTTAGCGGCCCTAGAATTTGCCAGCAACAGAATATCTCACTGAAGATGGTTCTGGGCTATGTGCAGATAGCCAGGGACTTCATGACTATGTGACTGAGGGCTTTGCTGAAGTAAGGTAAGAATTCCAAACCCTCAACTCTGGCTTCTTTGCTTCCACAAAATGTGGCAGTTACACCACCAGTTACACCATCCTTTGCCTGCTCACTATGCAACTTGTCACATCCTCTTGTCGCTCTACCTAGCCCCATCTCTGTGCCTGGCTCTACATTTACCAATGCCTTAACTTCACTGGGAATGGGGCACTTTGATTAAATCATCACACTAACACACAAGAAATGTATATAGACAAGTTATGGCCTTGCAGCTACAGATGGGCTCAGCTTAGGGGGGTGGGGAGAGGGGGAAGGCGTTTTCTGATGTACTGCCTTCCCTTCCTCATTACTGTCTGTGCTTTGCAACAGGGAAACCTGAGATTCAACCTTCTTACAACTGAGGGTGAGGTTGTGGAGCATGCAGCAGGTCAGGAAAATGTCACATGTGGTAGCTGGAGTGTAGAGCCACAACCTATTCAGAAACCTGAAGTGAAATTTCAATATTCCCAAAGTCCTCTTTTATCGTAGCTGTGGTATGCCTGTGAGCGCTATTAAAGTTCTCTTTTATTGCTTTCTTAGGATAATCTATGGTCATAAGTGCAAGGTCACATAACCCTGGCCTTTTTTTGTTACTTGCAAATCCCTGCCCATGTTTAAAAGTACATATTGTTTTCCTTTTTTTTTTTTTTTTTATGAAAACAATTTTGATGTCTTGATTTGTGGTATCTCAAAGAAATATGACACCCACCCACAAACTCAAGTCCCCGGAAAGACAGAGCTATCCCCATCCCCACAGATAACTGTGGGAAACCATCCTGTCATTCTTTAGTGTCTTTCTCAACCTCAGTCCTTCTACACCAGCATTATTCAATGCAAGGCTTGAGGGTCAGTGGTTGTGCTTATTCATACTCTGATTCTTCCCTCACCCCTTAAAATATGACATAGGAATGGTTTCCCACAGTTAACTGCAGGAACAGGGACAAATTCTGTCCCGTGTCATTCTCTGTGGAGTAAGAGAGGGGATGGACAAGGACAGGTTGTTGAAAAGAGGAGGCTTAGAGAGCAAGAGAGTATTATGAAGAGAAAGATGATAGAGAAAGTCAGAGATTCCGGATTTCTCAAATGAAGCAAAATATCATCCGCATATGCAGAAACTTTATATTCCCAACCTGAATAAGGAATACCCTGAATCTCCTTTGATTGTTGTATAGCCAATAAAAGGGGTTCCAATACAATATCAAACAATAAAGGAGACAACAGACAACCTTGTCTAACTCCCCTCTGTAAGTCAAAATTTTTAGACAAATTATTATTAATATACAATTTAGCAGAGTATAGGACCGTGAAGGTTTTGCCTATATCTAAAGAAGTTCCTGAAGGTAATGTGATTGTTTCTGGGATTGTTTGTAAATGTTGTGAAACCATATAATTTTAGTTTTGTTGTGTTTAGCTTAAGTTTGTTGATTGTGGCTATCTATCCAATTAGCCTAGAAGACCACCACATTCTGCATCCAACTCAATCTGGATTCAGAGCTAATCACAGCACAGAAACACTTATGTTATCTTTACTAGATATAGCCCGACAGCACCTCAGCAAAGGAAACAAGTTACTAATCATCCAACTCGATCTTTCAGCAGCATTCGACTTAGTAGACCATCCCATACTACTCCAGATACTAGATGCCATAGGAATATCAGGTAGAGTTCACAACTGGTTCCAAGGTTTCCTTAAAACAAGATCATACAGAGTTAAGTCAAAAGATCTTATATCCGACTCATGGTCAAACCCCTGCGGAGTGCCACAAGGATCACCACTATCGCCCTTACTATTCAACCTCTTCATAGCTTCCCTAGGCACAACCCTAGATGCTCTAAATAAAACATCATTCAGCTACGCGGACGACATAACCATCCTCCTCCCCTTCGACATCCAAGACCCCATCTCCAAAGGACGCCTGAAAACAATACTGGAAACAGTAGAAAAATGGATGATGAACCATAAGCTGAAACTGAACTCTGATAAAACCAAATTCCTACTACTAGAGAAGGAAAAAAAACATCCTTAACAGAACTGGAAGTAAACGTAATCAAGTATCCAATACAGAGCACCCTCAAAATTCTGGGAATACAATTAGACAGATGCTGCACAATGCAGACACAAATCCACAAAATCATACAAAAAGCATTCTTCACCATGCGAAACCTAAGAAAAATAAGAAAATTCTTTAACAAAGATCATTACAGGATCATTGTCCAATCCCTTATACTTAGTATCTTAGACTACTGCAACAGCCTCTACCTACCATGCCCAAACAACATGATAAAACAACTACAGACCGTTCAGAACACAGCCCTCACACTCATCTACTCGCTTAGCAAATTTGACCACATTACCGCTGCCTATGTAGACTCTCACTGGCTACCGATAAAAGCAAGAACTCAATTCAAGTTCTACTGTCTACTATTTAAAGTAACCCATGGTATAGCCCCCAGTTACCTAAACAACCGCCTATGCCGTTACCTCTCACCCAGAACAAGGAGAACTCAGAACCTATTCACCTTCCCCCCTCACAATGGTACCCGACGTAAGAAACTATACGACAACCTTATAGCGACACAGGCAGCGAAAATTGACCCTACATTCACCAAACTGATGATCAAAACAACAGACATTAAAGTGTTTCGAAAAGAAATCAAAACATTTCTATTCAAAAAACACTTCCCTACATTCTAACCTCCACCCTAGTCGCACATGCATTCTCCCTCGTGAATAACACATTAGTCAACTCCTCAAACCATACCCCCAATATATATTCAGATACCTAAATAAGCAACCACCATCTGTATCCAGTAAACCTCTTCCTTCAATGTTATGTAATTATCTTCTGTTACCCGAATGTATTGTAATTCTCCACTGTATTCTGTAACTAGTCTTTAAGCCCGTTACATTAACGGGTGCTAGAACATATGTGTGTGTGTCTGTCTTTATTTCTTTCTCTCTCTCTCCTTAGCCGCTTTCTTTCTTTCTTTCTGCCTTTCTTTTTCCTTGGCTGTCCATCACCACCCCTTGCCTGCTCCCCCTGACCATTTTCCCTTCCTTTTACCTCCCCTGTGTCCACCACCACCCCTTCACTGCTCTCCTTATGCAGCAGTAGCCCTTCTCCCTTTGTTTTACCTCCCCCCTGTCCAGCAGCATCTCTTTCCTTCTCCCCCTGTCCAACATTAGTCCTCCGTTCCTTTTTCTTCACCCCCCTGTCCATCAGCATCTCTTTCCTTCTTCCCCTGTCCAGCAGTAGGAATCCCTTCCTTTTTTATCCCCCCTCCTCCTTCTTTTCCCTATGATACTCTTACCTTGCTCTGCCCCTGATCAGAGGTTCCCGACAGCCGCCCAGTTGCACCCATTGGAAAAGTTCCCACTGCCGCATCCCGCACCCCTCCTGATGCGGCTCCCGCTGTCCTTTCTGTCTGTCTCTGTCCCTGGCCCCCTTTGCCTGTCTGTCTTTCTGTGTATCTCCCTGCCCCTGTGTCTTTCTTCTTTTCTTTCTGTCTCCCTTCCTCCCTCTGTCTATCTGTTCAAAGCAGCATTCCATCCTCCTCCATTTCCCTCCCCCCACACCAGTTCCCTGTGCACCTGCCCCTGTGTCTCTTTTATTTTGTTTGTGTTTCTCGTCCTCTCTCTGTCTGTCTGTCCAAAGCAGCATTCCCTCCCCCTCCATTTCCCTCCCCCCCACCAGTTCCCTGTGCAGCAGCATTAGCGTTTCCTCTAACCCCCCCCCCTTCCCTTCCCGCGGTCTGGACTACAAACGTGGTGATTCCAGCAGCGCTTGCATCAGTCTCCACACGCTGCTTCGGGTCCTTCTACTGCCCTGATTTACTCTGGCATGTCCCTGATGACATCATCAGAGACGCGGCAGAGCAAATCAGGGCAGTAGAAGGGCCCTAAGCAGCGTGTGAAGACTGATGCACACGCTGCTGGAATTGACATTCGGGCCCACGGGAAGAGAAGGGGGTGGGCGGCAAAGGAGGAACGGAGATCGGCGGCGGCAGGAGGAACGGAGATCGGCGTCTGGCTGCGGTCCGGCTTGTGGAAGCGATCGGCTGGTGACGTATTAGCGTGCATGCGTACTCCTTCGGCCACAGACTTACATGCGCACAGAACACGCAAATAGGAGTGCGCATGCGCGGCTAGCTCTTTATTATATTAGATTACTTGAATCTTTGTTATATAATTCTCGCGGAAATGTCCAGATATCTTCTAATTTGTAATCCGCTTAGAACCGCAAGGCACAGGCGGAATAGAAATCACTAATGTAATGTAATGTAAATCGCTAGCTTGACTTTTTGGACTGGTGGATTGTTATGATTGTTATTGATAGTTTTACTTTAATTATAGAATACTTTTTGAGTGAATTGCACTATTATTTAAAAAACACACTAAAGAGTACTAAAGAGGCGTGAGAAATAGCCTCTTACAAAGCATCAGCGTGTAACTTGGGTTCCCGAGGTGATAGCCTTTATCACAAGCACTGAGGTTACATCAAAACAAAAATTTAAAGCTTAAATAAATTAGTACACGAGTTATTTCCCCCAATGGCAAGCATTCTTGCAATCCACCATTTCTAAAAGATTTAGAGGGGAATTTGTTTTTTCTAAGTATTTTAAGACAGTATTTTTAAATTAATGAACAAATGAATGCGCCATATAATAGCCCTTCAGAGAGACATACTGGGAGAAACAACCAAAATGAAGGCCTACACTTTTATCAAGCTGCGTTAGGACTTTTTTGTCGCCAGCCGCTGCCATAAAAGCTCCAGGGCTCATAGAAATTGTATTAGCGTTGGAGCTTTTATGGCAGTGGTCTATGATTTTTAAAAAACCCTTATGCAGTTTGATAAAAGGGGTCGAAATGGGTGCAAATTCCTATTCTTTATACCTTGATACAAGAAACAAAATAAGTTAAATAAACATTCCCCCTACACAACAAACTCTCCAGTGACAAGTTAAGCCAAAGATGTCAAGCATAAGTTCTTCTGGGTCAGTTTGTGACGCAATAAATATTGTTTTGGGGCATGACCTATGTCTTCCATATTTAATTTCTTAGTGCCCAATGATGATTTTTTATAAAACACCTTATAGCACAACTTAGACATTTGTAACAGAATAGGGCACATTTTTAATCAACTGCAATTTTTCATTACTGAAATAACATGCATGTTGGCAGTAAAATGAAAACACAAATTTCATTTTATTACATCTAAAATATCTCACTCATGTTGCATCACTTTTCTTTAGAAGCATTAGTTAATGTTTGGTTTTCTGCTAGTGCCATCTGTTGGTGTAGGCCAAGCAATGGACTCTTAATTCCATGCATTCTGATACACTGCAACAGAAATGTGAAGCTAGTTTTTAAAGGCAGAAAACTGATGTGGTTTCCATGACCTCCACAATCAGTATGCTTAAACATATTTGTTATGTCACATTCAATTTGCATGCTACAGTCACCCTCAGAAGGCTGAGATGCAGACTAATAACTCATACAGACTGGAACTGCCCAACGTCGGACAAAGTCAAATTCTTTTTTATAAGTACCAACCAAGTTACAAGAAATGTAAAGAATTTGTTTCATCATTTGAATCTATATAAAGCTAAAGAAATAGTTTTCAAAACTTCCCTTAGAGATTCCTAGCTGATTATATTTCAAGATATCTATAGTGAATATGCAAGAGATGTCTGCAAACAGTGCATGTAAATATCTCAAGTATATGTACTGTGATTATCCTAAAAACCTAATCTAACTTGAAGGCGGGTTTGGAAACTACAGAACTATAGCATTTTGCCTGCCTTTCAAGCTCTTGATTTTGAATTTTACACTATAGTTCAACAATATTTTGATTATATTTTCAACAAACCAAATGTGCTGTATTGCATATTTGCAGAAGGCTGTATGGTAGAAGAAATCAGTCAAATATAAGATCCTTGAGTCTATACAATTTCAAATAATTTTTTTTATATAAAGAGATAAGGTTAAAGTGATTTTGCTCAAGCCCACTTAAGTGATATTAAGGGGGGGGATCTGGATGTCAGCTTTCACAAACCTATGTTTGAACCATTATATTAAACATTGCCAACTTAGCTGAAACAACAAAACACTACAAACTTCAAATGGTACTTTATTTATAAAATATACAGATATTAAAGACCAACGAGGCTATGAAGATAGAATAAGTGTTGCTCAAGCCATTTCCCTGAAGCAGCGGGTGCTTTAAGTTTGCCCCGCGAAACTAAGGCCTGGTCAGATATTAATAAGAAGCAACGACACTGATTTGACTTTGGGCTACTCAAGCTAAGTATCTGGAAAACTATATATTAGTGATTGCATCAAATGGAAGTCATAAGTCAAAATGAAATCAATGTCTTTTTTCAAAATGAATTATTGAAGAAGTGTCTGAAACATTGATTGGAAAGCCAAAAGTTTAAATGAATTCAACATTTTTTTTAAATGTACAAACAGTGATGAAAAATATATTGAAGGCTATAAGTGGAAATTAATTGAATGCCTTTAAATGAACTGCTTTTGAATTGAAGAAATGAACTTTTGTAAGCTTTTGAGTACTTAGATAGTTTTTTACAGTACTCATAATATTTAAGCATTTTTCACTGAGCACTTTACACTATGCACTTTAAGTATCAAAAGCACTATTAACATTTTTATTTGTTGATGAAATGAAAAATATGTAAAATATATAAACTGAGTAAATGAAATGGAATGAAATTGAAACATGAGGAAATGAAATAGAAAAGGATTTTGGAGGAGATAATTCTGATTGAGTGTGATCAAGATGAATGCACAAGATCTGGCATGAGTTGGTTCTGAGTTTCAAAAATTGCATGCTGATTTGTTCAAAATATTGTGTTTGTGTACTCCATACCAAAATAGGATTTTGTAGCTTAATTTAATAAGTTTTTAATGATTTAAATTAATAAAAGAGTAGGAATAGGGTTCTTAGATATTTATTTGTAAGAAAAAATATAATGTAGTTTAAGTTTTATAAGAAGATAATTAAATATTGATTAAACTAATCTATATTGGTAGGGAGGTGGGGCAACAGCCAGTGATGTTATAAGGAGGCAAGAGAGTAATCCCAATTTGGGAAACATACACTCCTAAGTCTGAGGCTTGTTCCTATTAGTATTAAATTAAGCTCAAATCAATCTAATTAAAAGACTAACAGTCCAATTAATAAATTTAATGAAAAGTTGAGATTTTTATAGGCAACTTAGCTGAAAACCATGTTTGAAAATTTACTTTCAAATTTATTTTCTAAGCTAAATTAACATAGAAACCAAGGATGACTGACTATTCAAATTCTATTGCTTTCTTTTTTTTTTTTCACCAAATCAATATTTCAGTTTAAACAAGGGAAACTACTCCGACTTTTGTACATTTTGAACTGTTATGAGTTTGAGTGACATTTGCAGGCAAGCTTTGGTTAAAATATACAATTTGCAATGGAATGTGCATGGCAGTTGTTTTGTGGGGTTTTTTTTTTGTTTTTTTTTGGGGGGGGGGTTAGGCACAAGAGATACATAGCCCTCTGTTAGTTTATAAAGAAAATGCACTAGCACAATTTGACCAAATCTTTAACAGTCTGCTTCAAATCTTACCCAAACTGTGGTTTGACAAGGCTCAAAGAGGACAAACTGACAATTTTTGCACACAAATATTTATGCATTTTCAAAGATGCCTACATAACACATTTCTCTAAAAGCAAAAAAAAAAAATAAAAAATGCAATGAGTAGCATAATATACTATGGTGGTTATTTCCTACAGTTTGGTTTGTTTCTGCCTTTTTTTAACTACCCTAGCTGACATTAAATAATTCAGAAGCATTTGCCTCATCCTTCTTGATAATTAAATCAATTGTGGTTAGTTGTCACTATGAAAGATCACTGAATGCTATCACTGTCATCATTTAGTCTGTATACAATTTTCTAGATGTAATGGAATTTTCAGATTCATTCCTACCATAACTGGCAGGACACAAAAGTAATTATATCACAGTTATTGTGCTCACTAGCTCATCACATGTCATTTGTATTCCTTCACAAATGTCTAAATTAGTAGGTCAATTTGTTATTTTCAGGTTCCTCAATTGCATCCATTAATTCATTTGGATCTAATGAAGAGATCGGGTGCAGACCTGGAGTAGGCCTTCCCATCTCATTTGCAAATTTTAGTACTCATAGCTTCAGGCTATTGAGTTTTCATGTGTTGCTTTGTCTCTACTTGTGATGGAGACTTCACTGTTTACATCTAACTTACCATCTTGTAACATGCAAGATGTAGAAGTGGGGCTTAAATTTGCTGGCCTATCTTTTTCAGATATCTTGGGAGCTCCATTTTGGCATACATCTTTGACCACCTCTTCTGCAGCTCCTTTTGGTGATTCTTGGCCCAAGTACATACTGCTGGATCCAACCCAGATAGAGCACTCACAATGATAATAACCAGGTTCCTTCTGCTTCTTGTGCATGGAACAGAGGTCAATTCGACTAAATGGCTCTATACCAAAGGCACTGTCTTCATACTCCTTATAAAGATCTGAACAAATCTTTCTGAAGCCCTAGATATGAAGAATATAAAAACAAACCCCTTAAGCAACTATATAATAGGGTTAGATACTAAAGTGCTTCACCAAGTTAATACATGTTATTTACTGTATGCACCCATTTCCTAATAATGTACATTAATGTGTATTAGCATGTGAAATAAGCTGAATATTCCAAGGTCTTTATAATAAACTAAAATAATTTTAAAGCTAAACCTGTCTTGCAACTAAGACAAGAGTACATTACTTCAAGGACAAGAAGGATAGTACATCATTATAACCTGGGTGATGTCACCAATGGAGCCTAGAACGGAGAATGTTGCTCCAGTTTAGAGTTTCTAGAAACTGTTGAGTAGGCTTTCTGTTCACACATGCCAATTCCTGCTTGCTGCTTTCAGATGAGACTGCTTCAACTTTCTATAGAGCTGGTTGGAAGCAGGTCACTGGAGCTTACATAAGATATGTTTTTATGAACATTTTTCCAGTTTGTCAAGTTTTCTTCAAGTCCTATAGCTGTCCCGCAGTGATTTTTCTAGTTAGCATCATACTTCCCCACCCTTTTACTAAGCCACAGGAGAGGTTTCTATCACAGCTCAGAGCGCTAAATGCTCCAATGCAGTAGATTCTGGACTGTGAGGGTGGGAATGAAAAAACAGAAAGAGATTTCAGACCTCCAGGGGAGGAAAGGGAAGGGAAGAATAGAGATGCCAGACTATGGTAGGGAGGAGGGAAGGGAAGGAGAGAAGAGAAACTATTAGACCACAAGAAGGGAGAAAGGGAAAGACAGAAATGTGTTAGACTACTGGAGGGGGAAGGGAAGGAGAGAGAGATTCCAGATTAAAGTACAGAAGGAGGAGAGAGAAATTCCAGACTAAAGTAGGGAGGAAGAAGGAAGGGAAGGAGAGATACCAGACCACAAGAAGGGGGAAACGGAAGGAGAGAGATGTCAGCCTACTGGAGAGGAAGGGAAGGAGAAAGAGATGCCAGATTAAGGTAAGGGAGAGGGGGCAAGAAAAGGACAGAGATGCCAAACCACAAAGGGGGAGGAGGGGAGGGGAGGAGGCGAGAGAAATGCCAGACTGTGGGAATGAAAGATGTCAGACCACAAGAGGGGGGAGAGAGAGGGAGGAGATGATGCATAGGGACAGAGAGGAGGGGAAAGAGAGGGACAAGATATGCACAGGGATGGGAGGGGTGAGGAAGGGAAGAGATGGGGAAAATGTTGTTTAACAAAAGATGGGAATAGAGGAGAAAAAAAAGGAAGGAAACAGTACATATTAATGGAAGGGAGGAGAAGGGCAGAGAGAGGGAAGAGATGGCTCATGTGGATAGTGGAAAGAGAAGACATGGAAAAGTAGACTAATTTGAGAAGATGTAGGGAAGAAAAGTGAAGAAGGATGGAGGGGGGCTGGCAGCGCCATGAGGGAGTAGGCATCCCTCCTGCAGTGGACAGTGGCACTGGTTATAGAATTTCATCAATTAGCATGCAGGAATACAGCTGTGCTAAATGATTAGTGCACACCTCATCTTGGTGGATAAAAAAGCATATGATTTGTGTGCACACATTGCAAAATTACTGAGGGACGACTCAGCATGTCCCACGGTAAGCTCTTTTTAGTTGCTAAAATAAAAAGCCCGAGAGCTTGTCTCAACGGACGTCTCTAACGCGGAGCTGGGAGGCCTGCGGGGCCGCCCGTCGGGTAAGGAACCAGGGGGGGTGGTCAAGGTAGGAAGGGCATTTGAATGGGAAGGGTGGAGGTCTTTCCCGCCAGGGGATCGACCTCCGATAGGTTAAAGTCACGGCTGCAGGGTTGGGTGGGTAGGGGTATAAATAGGAGGGCTCTCGGAGGACCTTAACGGTTTCCGGTTCTCCGAGGCAGCTTTCCCGCCCTCCCGCTCGCTAGTACTAGGGGGTGGAGTGTTGGGCTTAGGTAGGCGGTATCCCGAGCTACTGGCGGCTGGTCTCATCATGGGATGAGCGGTGGGCCGGCTGGGAGCCGTGCCTGGTGGGTCGGATGACCCTGGACAATGGGGCATGTGGGGACATGCCACCCCTCGGACCCTTGCTTAGACGGCAGGGTCGGGGGCCATTTATATCTGAGCCGGTAGCGCGGGATCTGGGTCACAATGGTGATACCATTGTGCTGGTTTAATGGATAAACTGTTATTTAATGCTGTTTGTAATGTTATTTATAATATGTTAAATATTATTTAAATTTGTTTATTTTTCAATAAACAGGCTGCGGCCAGGTTTCACCACATAGGTTTACGTGTCTCCTTGGGGTTTGGGTTAAGGGTTTGAAGGGCAAGAAAAATGTTAGCATTAAGGAAGCGGGCCACTCCAGCTTCCGCTGTTAGTATCTACTAGTGTTATAAAAGGACACTATAATATATAAACAAGCATAAAATTGCAAAAACATATCACGAAATTCTTTCATCAATGCACTTAACATTAACAGCACATCAGTTACATATTAAATACTTGTGAAAAAAAAGAAATGCCTTCAAATATTTTGTTAAAACATATTTCTTAACCAATCTGATATCTCTCAGTTTGTTCAATTCAAATGGACCCAATTGACCTGACAACGTAAAAGATCTTTTATGTTTCTATCAAGCGATACTGTTAAGGTAAAGGTAATTATAATTTCTGATTATTTTCTGACTGCAGAAATCTAGATCAGTGTTTCTCAACTCGATTCTGGAGTACCCCCTTGCTGGTCAGGTTTTCAGGATATCCACAATGAATATGCATGAAATAAATTTGCATACTCATATGATGGATATCCTGAAAACCTGACTGGCAAGGGAGTACTCCAGGACCGAGTTAAGAAACACTGATCTAGATAGTACATCATGAAGTAATAAGGTGCTTCCCCAGAAAAAGAGTCGTATAAATTAAAACAAAATATCTTAAATTTGATTCTTTAAACAGTAGAGAGAAGAAAGAATTTGTATCGAAGTGGACGCAAGCCAGACGTAGGAAATTTCTGGCCTATCGTCAATCTGTTTTGAGTTTAGGAGCAACTTTTCAGTTACGTTTTCCTTGTAAATGTTGCATTACTTATCAGAGTAACAGATATATTTTTTATGTACCTGATCAATTGCAATTTTTTCTTGAGGGTAAAGCAACTACAAGAATTCCAGAGACTTCCATGGAATCAGCCAATCAGGCCATTCATTAATTAACTAACTGCACTCTGTAATTTGACTTAATTTAGAGTTATTTCCTGAAATCTAACTTCCCTTGGAAGTGATTGATTCTCTCTCCCCATAATGTGGACTTTAGTTTTAGTTAGTAATGTGGAATTATTTTATAATTGTATTATTGGTTTCTTCTTTAAGAACATAAGAAGTTGCCTCCACTGGGCCAGAGCAGAGGTCCATCGCGCCCAGCAGTCTGCACCCGCGGCGGCCCATCAGGTCCATGGCCTGTCAAGTGGTCCCTGCCTCATCCTGAAACCTATCACTACTTCTATCCGTATCCCTCAATCCCCTTATCCTTCAGGAATTTATCCAAACCTTTAATTGTTATATTTCCTTTCAAGTATTGTTTATTCAACTTGTAAAAGAATACATAAGAAAAGCCCTCACCGGATCAGACCGAGGTCCATCCAGTCCGGTGATCCGCACACGCGGCGGCCCATTTAGGTCCTCCTGATTGGAGACCCAGATATACCATAGCCCTCAATACAATTTGCAAGAAGGTGCGCCTTAGGAAATTGGGATTGTTTACCCTCGAGCAGAGAAGACTGAGAGGGGATTTAATAGAGACTTTTAAAATAAAAAAAATGTAAAAAAATAATTTGTGTAATAAGCGTTGAAATCTGAAAGTGTTAGTCAAACATGCAGCCAAGTTCTGCAGAGCCCAGCAAGCTTGAAACACTTTTGTGGCATTCCTAGTAGTAAAGTTACAATAATCTAATTACACTAAAAACCAATGCTCACAAAACTGTTCTAAAATCAGATTGCATTAAAATCATCTTAAACCATCCACATAATTTCAACCTAAAATAAAAAAAAATCTAATTTTGTAAAAAAAAACAACACAAAACACCTCACCTTTTTATTGCCATTTTGCATTAAGCAGTTAACACATGTTAATTCTCACATTGGGTCAACATGTGTTAACTTTTTGCAGGCTAATTCCTCTAACAGCTTAACACATTTTAGCTAAAAAAAAAAAAAAAAGGTTGCTGGGTGACCCAAAATATTTGTTTCTCTCACCCACTATCTGCATATTGAGGAAGCATACAATATAATTGGGGTATAGAGTGTGTTATGAGTTGGCATCTATCCGGCACTTTGAAATCTCAATTTCTACAGCTGGAAGTTGTCTGTAGTCAGTTACAAGAACCAAGATGGAACTAGGAGGTAGAACAGGGTGAACATAGCCCAGGTATCTGGACTGTTCAAAAATATCTGCATGTTTATTTATTTATTTATTCGATTTTTTAGCCCATCCTCCCAAAAGAGCCCAGAACGGGTTACAATGAATATATTGGTGCATTAAATTTATAAGTAAGATAGGTACTTAGAAATTCCCTTACTGTCCCGAAGGCTCACAATCTAACTAAAGTACCAGGAAAAATGACAATTAGAAGAGTAATAAAGAAAGAAAATAGAGATAGAGGAGAAAAATAAGAAAATAAACATACTAATAAGATTACAATGATCTAAAGGAATTTGAAAGGTTAAAAAGAGGGGAGATAAGAATAGATGCAGAGGGAGAACTGTTGAAGCAATAGAATTCTGGGGAAATCAGTTTGATTTTGTTGTCAGATTTCACTACATCTAATTCAGGGTACCATTAAGTGAAAAGAAAACTGGTGTACCTCTAGACCCCTTTTAGCATGCTGCATTAGGGTTGTTGTTTTTTTAATCGCTGTCCACTGTGGTAAGAGCTCCAGTGCTCATAGAATTCCTATGAGCATTGGAACTTTTACCGTAGTGGCTGGCAATAAAAAAAATCCTAACATGGCTTGATAAAAGGGGGCCCTAGTTAGTAGTTTATGTATTCTAGGTGGTATCCAGAATCAATATAGAGTTAGCTGTGTTAGATAAACAGCGGTATATGAGTGATACGGCATAGTGGTCAGGGTTAAGTTTACTTTCAAGTTATTTCTAGAAAATTACAAAAAATGAAACATTTTTGGAATATCATAAGTCAATTTATTAAGCATTCCTATTTCTTGATTCCCATTTAACAGTAACAGAGTCAGTGTGTAAAAAGTCCACACAGTTATCTTCATAACAATGTACCTTACTAAAGGGGTCTTTTACTAAGGTGCACTAATCAATTTAGTGCACCCTAAAGATTAGCACACGTTAAATGCTAATGCGCCCATTATACTCTATAAATAACACACAACTTTAAATAACATTCAAGCGAACCACTACCTATTTCTGAACAATATCAATCACATAACAACTCCTCATAAAAATTAAATTGGATAAAACATAGAAACATAGAGTATGACGGCAGAAAAGGGCCGACGGCCCAACAAGTCTGCCCACTCAAGAATCCTCCCTCCTTCGAGGATCCATCTTTTAAGCATTCCTCTGGAGCAACCCCACCTGTCTGATAGAAACATAGAGTATGACGGCAGAAAAGGGCCGACGGCCCAAGTCTGCCCACTGAACTGGAAAACCTGGAATGGATCAAATTGTTTCAACCACTGCTCCATTCATGTGATCAAAACCAGATTTTTCAAAGTCCCAATGTCACTTGCTGTATTCAAGACATAACTGAAATTTCAACAGTCATAGCTAAACTATATGAAATCCTGGCAACGCCATTGATCTCTGCACAATCTCACCCAGCAAGCCCGACACAGCACTGTGTTTCGTTGAGTCAGCATCTTCAGGAGCTGCGACTGCTTCAGGTTTTCACTGCTCTAATCCAGTGGTTCCCAACCCTGTCCTGGAGGACCATCAGGCCAATCGGGTTTTCAGGATAGCCCTAATGAATATGCATAGAGCAGATTTGCATGCCTGACACCTCCATTATATGCAAATCTCTCTCATGCATATTCATTAGGGCTAACCTGAAAACCCAACTGGCCTGGGGGTCCTCCAGGACAGGGATGGGAACCACTGCTCTAATCCATCTTGTTATCTTTTAGTTTATCATACAGCCACACCAGCATAAGGTTCAAAACCTTCGTATCAACTTCCCACTTCAAGGAACTAAGGCAGACTATTATATTACATTATATTCTATGGTCGCATTAGCATTTAGCGCATGCTAAATCAGCTAGCGCGCCTTAGTAAAAGACCCTATAATTAAGAAACCACACGTAATCCCAAGCTGTATAAGAACATAAGCATCACCTCTGCTGAGTCAGACCATAGGTCCATCGTGCTCAGCAGTCCACACCCACGGCAGCCCCCCCAGGTCCGTGACCTGTAGTGATCCTTTACTTAAGACATTTTATCCTATATAGTACCCCTCTAACTATACCCCTCAATCCCCTTATCCTTCAGGAACTTGTCCAACCCCATTTTGAAACCCAAAATCGTACTCTGCTCTACCACCTCCTCCAGAAGCGCATTCCAGGTATCCACCACCCTCTGAGTGAAGAACTTCCTAGCATTTGTTCTGAATCTGTCTCCCTTCAATTTTCTTGAGTGCCCTCTTGTTTTTGTTTCCCCCGCCAGTCTGAAGAATCTGCCCCTCTCTACCTTCTCTATACCCTTTATGATCTTGTAAGTTTCTAACATGTCCCCTCTAAGTCTCCGTTTTTCCAGGGAAAAAAGCCCCAGTTTCTCCAGCCTCACAGCATATGAGAGGTCTTCCATGCCCTTTATCATTTTTGTTGCTCTTCTCTGGACCCTCTCGAGTGTCGCCATATCCTTCTTAATGTTCGGCGACCAGTATTGAACACAGTATTCCAGATGCGGGCGTATCATCGCCCGATATAGCGGCAGGATAACTTCTTTGGTTCTGGTAGTGATTCCTTTTTTAATAATTCCCAACATTCTGTTCGCCTTCTTGGAGGCCGCTGCGCATTGTGCTCCCGACTTCATTGATTGGTCCACTAAGACCCCCAAGTCCCTTTCTAGGTTGCTCTACCCCAATACCATCCCCCCCATCTTGTAGTTGAACATCGGGTTACCTTTCCCTATGTGCAAGACTTTGCATTTCTCTACATTGAAGCACATTTGCCATTTATTTGCCCATTCACTCAGTTTGTTCAAGTCCCTTTGTAGTTCTTTACATTCTTCAACAGTTCTAACCCTACTGGAGAGTTTTGTGTCGTCCGCAAATTTTATAACTTCGCACTTCGTCCCCACTTCCAGGTCATTAATGAATGTATTGAACAGCAATGGTGCCAGTACTGACCCCTGCGGGACACCGCTTGTGACTGCTTCCCAGTCAGAGTAGTGTCCTTTTACTCCTATCCTCTGCTTCCTGTCCGCCAACCAATTACAGATCCATCTGTGCACTTCCCCTTCCACCCCTTGGTTCCACAGTTTCCTTAGCAGGTGCTCATGGGGTACCTTGTCAAAGGCTTTTTGAAAGTCCAGATTTGTTCGCTAATCCCCTCGAAGAAGTGCAGTAGGTTCGTTTGGCAGGATCTCCCTTTACAGAAACCATGCTGGCTGGTTCTCATCAGATTATTTCTTTCTATATGCTCATTTATGCTGTCTTTGATTAATGATTCGGCCAACTTCTCCGGAACTGAGGTCAAGCTCACCGGTCTGTAGTTCCCCGGGTTGCCTCTGGATCCCTTTTTGAAGATAGGTGTAACATTTGCTATCCTCCAGTCCTCCGGTACTACCCCTGTTTTTCAAGGATAGGTTGCAAATCTTCTGTAGTAACTCCGCTATTTCGTCTCTGAGCTCCTTCAGTATTCTCGGGTGGATTCCATCAGGTCCTGGCGATTTGTCAGTTTTTAGTCTATCTATCAGATTGAGTACGTCCTCGAGACTCACCTCTATTGATAATAATTTTTCCTCCTGATCCCCCTTGAAGGTTTTTTCCGGTTCTGGCATGTTGGTTCTGTCCTCTTTTATGAAGACTGACGAGAAGAATGTGTTTAATCTGTCTGCTACCTCCTTTTCCTCCTTTACCACTCCTTTTCTGCCTCCCTCATCCAGGGGTCCCACTTCCTCCCTTGCCGGTTGTTTTCCTTTCACATATCGAAAGAATGGTTTAAAATTTTGTGCCTCCTTGGCAAGTCTCTCCTCGTACTCTCTTTTCGCTGTTCTGACCACACGGTGACATTCTTTTTGATGTTTCCTGTGCTCTTTTCAGTTTTCCTCAGTTTTATCCTTTTTCCACTTCTTGAATGATTTTTTCTTGTTTCCTATCACCTTCTTAACTTCATTGGTTATCCATGCTGGGTCTTTTGTTTGATTCTTTTTGCTCCCTTTTCTAAATCTGGTTATATACAGGTTTTGCGCCTCGTTTACCGTGTCCTTGAATAAGGTCCAGGCTTGCTCCACCGTCTGTGTTTTCCTGGAGCTGTTCTTGAGTTTTCTCTTTACCATTTGCCTCATAGCGTTATAGTTCCCTTTCTTGAAGTTAAACGCTGTTGCAATGGTTCTCTTCCCCTTTGGCATTTCTATTTCCACTTTGAATTGGATCCTGTTGTGATCACTGTTTCCTAATGGTCCTACTACTTCCACTTCTTGGGTAGGTCCTTTCAACCCACTGAGGATTAAATCCAGTATAGCTGTCCCTCTTGTTGGTTCCTTAACAAGCTGCTCCAAGAAACAGTCCCGTACTGCCTCCAGGAACTCCATTTCCCTTGAACATCTTGAGGCTCCATGGCTCCGTCTATCCCGGGATAGTTGAAATCTCCCATAATTATGGTGTTTGCGTTTTTACATTCTCGTCTCAATTCAGCCCTCAATTCTTCATCCATTGCTTCTGTTTGTCCAGGTGGGCGATAGTACAGTCCCATCTTTATCTTGGTTCCCTTTCTTCCTGGTATGTTAACCCATATTGATTCTGGTTGGTCCTTTATCGTTGCTGCATTCACTCCGGTCGAGTGAATGGTATCCTTTATATAAAGTGCTACTCCTCCCCCTTTTTGATGCGTCCTATCTCTTCGGTAGAGCTTGTATCCTGGTAGTACTATGTCCCATTTGTTTTCTTCGTCCCAACATGTTTCCATGATTGCTATGACGACCAGGTTCTCATCTTTGGCCATGATTTCTAGTTCACCCATTTTGTTCTTCAGGCTTCTTGCGTTAGTGTACATACAATTTAAGTCTTGATAGTTTTGTTATTTTGTTAATTTCCCTTGTGATTTGTTGTTTTCACCATGCCCTTCCTGTCCTGCAGACTCCTGTTTAATGTCTCTTATATTATCCCCTTGTGATACGTTCTTATTTTCCTCCTTATGCTCCTTCCCTTCCTCTTGTTTCTTTTCATCCTCCCCTTGTAGTAGACTCTTCCTAACCTCCTCTTGATTCGTCTGGCTCTGTTGGTCTTTCATCGTCTGGCTCTGTTGGTCTTTCATCGCCTGTTGTGTGTCTTTGGTGTCTTCCCAGCACTTTCCCCACCCAGTATCCTTTCGGGATACTGTCTTCCGAATCATCAACGCCTGGTCGACTGTCGGCTTTCCCCTTCTTCTTAGTTTAAAGCTTGTTCTATTCCTTTCCTGACGTTGTTTGCTAGTAGTCTAGTTCCCGCTGTGCTCAGGTGTAGTCTATCTCTCCTGAATAGCTTGTTCTTGCCCCAAAACGATGTCCAGTTCCTCATGAAGTGGAAACCCTCCTCTTCGCACCATCTCCTTATCCACGCATTAATTGATTGTAGTTCCATCTGCCTCTTCACATCAGCCCTCGGTACTGGTAGGATCTCCGAGAATGCTATCCTCTGTGTCCTCATCTTCAGCTTCCTTCCCAAGATCTTGAACTGTTCGGTGAGTGCAAAGAATGCTTAGAGACAGGGTTCTACCTAAGGAAAAACAAAATTCTGCTGGGCATCTCAGCGACTGGTGCCTTTTCCACTTACACTCCAGACAGGGGAAGGGGTAAAACGCGGACCTCGCGGATCTAAAACCGCACGTCCTTAAAAATCCGAGGTCCGCGCCACTTTTGAGGCCGTGCCACTTTTAATCTCTGGCTCTGACAGAGCTCTATGACAATTTAACTCTGACGGATCCTAGCATAGGGAGGGAACAGCATTAGGATCCGTCAGAGTTAAATTGTCATAGAGCTCTGTCAGAGCCAGAGACTAAAAGTGGCACAGACCTCAAAAGTGGCATGGACCTCGGATTTTTAAGAATGTGACGTGCAGTTCAGATCCGTGAGGTCCGCGAGGAAGCCGGGGGCCTGAGCTGAGCTGCAGGGAAAGCGAAGGCGGACTTGTCAATGCACGGACCTCAGATTTTTAAGGACGTGCGGTTTTATATCCGCAAGGTCCCTCAGGTCCATGAGACCCGCGTTTTACCCCTTCCCTCCAGACAGTGATGCTGTGGTTTCCCAAAACCACTTTACTTGATAAAAGGGAAAGAGACCATAATACACAGCCCAGACAACAAAGCTTCAACCAGCATTCATGACATAAGCAAGTACAATCAATTTATTACAAAAATTTCCTCAACTGCCAAATTTGATCAAGCAGCTCACTTAGGCACTTAGTCAAAAATAAATATACTTTTTTTTTTTTTTTTGAGAATGCAGCAGACTTGCTACTCATTACCTCCACTATTCCAAGACCTGTCCTTTCCTCGGGCACCTGGCTCACCCTCTGTCACATCAAAGGTGGCAAAATG
This sequence comes from Geotrypetes seraphini, assembly GCF_902459505.1. Lineage (NCBI taxonomy): Eukaryota > Metazoa > Chordata > Amphibia > Gymnophiona > Dermophiidae > Geotrypetes > Geotrypetes seraphini. Next base: position 149,924,699 of record NC_047085.1, on the reverse strand, counting down.
AGAGAATCTCTCTATGCAACGGTGGGCAACCTTGATCTTTGAGGGCCGCAATCCCAGTTGAGTTTTCACCACTCTTCAAATTCTAGCTGAAATTTCTTAACTGACTATTATATATACTTATCTGCTGCCATCAACTGGCTGTGTAGCTATGTTGCACCTTATACCTCCTTTTCCTTTTTTGCCCTCCCTATCTGCCATTCCCCATGTTTCTCATTCAACAGCAGAGGGGTAAATTATTGCAAGGCGCTTAAAATGCAGAAGCATCGATATGGCTGATTGTACTGTTAGAGAAGGGACACATTCTGTTATCAATCTATATGTCAATACCGCCTACATACATTTTAAAACTGTAGAGAGACCAGAAAAATATGAGTTTATTGGGTGGATGGAAAAATTGCTGACGCTCAAGGATTATGTATTCATTTAATTTTCTATACCGTTCTCCCAGGGGAGCTCAGAATGGTTTACATGAATTTATTCAGATACTCAAGCATTTTTCCCTGTCTGTCGTGGGGGGCTCACAATCTATCTAATGTACCTGAGGCAATGGGGGATTAAGTGACTTGCCCAGGGTCACAAGGGGCAGCGTGGGTTTGAACCCACAACCTCAGGATGCTGAGGCCGTAGCTTTAACCACTGTACCATACTCTAGGGACTCAGCATTTAGGACTTTCAAATGAATGCCACAAACACAGATGAAAAGCAGTAAAAGAGCCCTAAGAACTCTTCCGTTTCCTCACTCTTGTTTATTCCCCATAATCTAACATGCAAGGTTGTTTTTGCTTGCACAAATATAATCAATTAGTCTATTTTGTTGCTGACATTTTGGAAGCATAGATTTAATTTGTATAATGGTGCTGAGAGAATACACTGTGAGCAGCAATAACCAAGACTATATCAGAGGAGTTCATGATATCTGCAATTAGCAAAGGTAAACTTCAAACAATGGAGTGTGACGAGCAGGATCGATACCTTCTGCTGACCTCCCCCCCCCCCCCATGATAAATCAGTTAAGTCTCAGAGCTGCCACATTTTTTTAATTTAGTTTACACTGCAGCATTGGTATCAAAGTGGAGTGGCACACAGAATTCTCTGAGGATAAGCAAGGTCATTAATTTTACAAGTAAGTGATGTTATCTTCCAGAGCCCTGTTGCAGAGGCTACCCAGCACTCTATAGCTTTAAGAGGCTTTTGGCAGCATCCCACCTTACATGTGCGAGTGCCATCTTGCCCAGTGTGAGCGTATGGGACCTCTCATGGAGCAGAGAAATTGCGTTTCTGTAAGCTTTCCTCTACACCAGGGGGGCCCACACTTTTTTGGCTTGCGAGCTACTTTTAAAATGACCAAGTCAAATGATCTACCAACAATAAAATTTTAAAAACACAAAGCAGACTGTACGCAGAGAAAATGTTAATTATCATTTGTATTCGGGGTTTTTTTCAGAGGTCAAGGCAGATGAATTTAAAATATGCAATGTCACCTCAGTAACAACTATACAAAAATAGACAAATATACCCCCCCTCCCCTTATACTAAACCGCGATAAAGGTTTTTAGCGCAGGAAGCTGCGCTGAATGTCCTGCGCTGTTCTCGATGCTCATAGACTCCCTGTGCTAAAAAACGCTATTGCACTTTAGTAAAAGGGGACCATAGTGCAAAATATAGACAGCAGATATAAATTCTCAAAACGGACACATTTTGATCACTAAATTTAAAATAAAATCATTTTACCTACCTTTTTGTCTGGTGATTTCATGAGTTGCATTTCTTTCTTTCTGCCTTTCTTTCTCTCTACCCCTGCCTGCCTGTCTTTCTTTCTCTCTACTCCTGCCCCCCCCCTCTTTCTTTCTGCCTTTCTTTCTCTCTCCCCCTGCCCCCCCCAAGCCATCATGCCAATTTCTCCACTTCCCCAATTCTTTCCCTACCCCCTACCCCAAAGCCACTACGCCGATTTCTCCTTGCTGCTTCCCTGAGCCAGGCCTGACACGTACAAGCGCCGGGCCCACAAGACTTCACCTTCAATGTCAATTCTAACATCGGGGAGGAAGTTCCAGGCCAGCCAGGCAGTGATTGGCTGGTCCAGAACTTCCTCTCCAATGTCAGAATTGACATGGGAGGTGAAGTCTTGCGAGTCCTGCGCTTGTACACGCCAGGCCTGGCTTGGGGAAGCAGCAGGGAGAAAAAGATCGCAAAGGCAATGCGATTGATTCGCATTGCCTTTGCGATCTACTGGTCGATAGCAATCAGCCATTTGGGCAACCCTGCTCTACACTATTGTTTTGACAACTTTGAAGAGTCTTCTTTGCTACAAGTACTCTTTTTTCTTCATATTTTTCTTTCTAACCCTTTTTTTTTCTGCCTGGTTTAGTTTGTACTTAGGAGTCCTTTTACTAAAGGCGCACTAGTGCGTCTTAGCGCATGCTAAATGGTAACGCATGCTGATGCGTCCATTATATCCTATGGACTCGTTAGCCTTTAGTGTGCGCTAAGATGCACTAGCGCGCCTCAGTAAAAAAGCCCCTAAGTTTTGTGGCAGTTTTAAGTTTCCCCTATTTTTCAGCTCTGAGGCCCACTTAGGCTTGAGCACTGGCCGGGTGTTTTCTGTGAGGTCTCCCTTTTATTTCTCACCATTCAGTCATGTGATTTAAGCCTCAGCTATTTTCTCCCCAATGGTGCAGCAGACCCTAGTGCTAAATTTAACAGGGTCATTTTTAGTATGGACGGAACCCCCCCCACACACACACACAATTAGCATTTGTAGTGCCTAAGCCCTGATCATGACACCTCTGACTATTATATCTGTTTAAAAATGCAGAAAAGGACATAGAAAGCAAGGCTGGCCTAGACACAGAATTTATGGGCTTGATAAGGCCAGTCTATTATCATCAACATCGGTCCCTAAGGCTGCTGGAAGTGCATAAGTTACCAGGAGTGCATTGCCATCAAGGTGGTCAACACCTGCCTGAACATTGAGCACTTGTAGCAGGCCCCAGGACTGATGAGACCCAGCACCAAGGATATGTGTGGATTCGACTGTCCTTTTAGGCACTGAGAGATCGCAATGCTATGCCTCGGATGAAGGCTAAGAAGCATAGGCTTTGGTCCTCTTAAGGGCATGGTGCTGGAAACTCCAGGAATTCAGCATTGCCACCCCCTGAAAAGTGTTGGTGCTGAAAGGATCGCTCTCCCTCTGTGGTTGTGGTGTCAGGACCCTTCTTCCAATTCAACACCTGCAATTTAATCAGGTGGTCTCCACACCAGCACAGTTCTAGCCTTTTTGTAATACCTGTCATTGAGGGGCGGATTCAAGCCATGCTCCAGAAGAAGCTGGGACACTTCCTTGTGCAACATGGTGCAGAGGCATTAAGGGCACATGCCAAATATGGAGTCATTCCAGCCCATCCTGGAGACTCATGCCCTGCCTGCTAGGCAGTTACCGACCCCAGTGCACTTATCAATGCCTATTTTGTGGGTGGTTAAGGGTCCACGTGCTAATCATATGCTAATCAGTTAGCATATGGTAAGGAAGCTGTGCTAACTAATTTGCATTGTCATGTCCATTCTCCCTCCCCAGACACACCCCCTCAACAGAAAGTTTTACATATTTTTAGCACATGGTTTATACATACATATAGCTGATTTATTGCGGGGTATCTAAGCACATCTTGAGATATGCCATTTTGAGCTATGGTAAGCATGTCTTTATGCTTACCTAGGGTTACCATATGGCTCCAGAAAAAGAAGGACGGATTGAGACTTCCAGGTTCAAACTTCTTTCTCTGGAACCATATGGTAACCCTATGCTTACCGACCCCTAGACCCACTCCCAGAGCTACCCAGTTCCACCCATCCCTGCCCCATTATGTCCCAGTCACCCCCAATCCTGTCAGCCTCCCCCTCCCCCCAGCTGCCTGCTCTTGTTGGGCAGAGGTCTCTGGTCAAAGATTACCTTCGATTTACACAGGCTCATGTTTATTTTTGTTTGCAGTTTAATTTGATACTTTGTCAACTAGGGACCCCTGATGAAGGCGTGTTAACCGAAACACAGACCGTGTCGGTTCCCTTGGTTTGTAAAAAGGTGGTAACATTAACTGTAATTAAGAATTGATATAATAAACATAGCCTGCATCATGTACGCTCGTCTGCAGTTTCCTTTGTTTTTGTTTGTGCAGTCTTTTCCTCACTGCAGATTGTGTTGGATTTTCTCTTTTGTTTTTCGTTTTACCTCCAATAAAGTTCAGCTTCCAGTGATGATCCTGTATACAAGCTAAAGAACTCAAAAGGCTTCAACTAATTCAAAATACAGCCATAAAACTTATAACAGGTCGTAAGAAATATGATCATGTTACTCCTTTACTCAAATATGCTAACTGGCATCCAATATCTCACCAAATTACCTATAAAATTCTATTATTAGTTTTCAAAATTCATTCCACAGACAACCCTTTATTTCTCTGTAAATTTTTAACACCCTAGACTCCATTTTGAACTCTAAGATCTCTCAATCAAAATCACTTAGTAGTTCATACCTTTAGAGAAATATTTCTTGACTCTAATACTACTATTAATTATTTCTATCGAACTACCACACGCACGCAGCACTGCACAGAGTCACAAAGAAGAAGAAAACAGTCCCTTCTCAAAAGAGCTTACAATCTAAACAACCAAGACAGACAGACAAACAGGATGTCATGGATACAGTTAAGGGGAATGGTTAATCAGCTGGCTGGGTTGGAGGACAGAGGAGTACGGTTAAGGACTGAAGGCTATATCAAAAAGGTAGGTTTCCGGTCTGCTTTTAAACAAGGGAAGGGAAGGGGCCTGACGCAATACGCAACTCAATTTTTTCCATTCAAGGTCCTGAATTAGGGAAGTTCTTCCCAGTCATCTCAGACTACAGACTTCTCTTGATAGTTTTAAGATACTTCTCTTGATAGTTTTTATTCACCGATACTTTTTCTTAGGCATCCGATTTTATAACTTGTAATGCTGGTTACACCAGACAAAGTATAAAGACTATTCCTAGACCTCATGTATTATCCTTCCCCTTACTTTTCTATTTTAATTTGTATTTCCCTCTCTATCCTTGTGTGTTACGTATTGTTTTTATAATTGTTTTATTGTTTTTATCTTCAATATTATTAGTTATTTGTATCTATCAATTTTATTGTAAGCCACCTAACTGTTATACGATTTGTGGGATATCAAGAATTAATAAACTTGAAACTATCACACACTTCTTGATACTTTTCATTTCACTGATATGAAATGAAACAAAAATTGTCAAGAAAAATGTGGAATAACTTGTAGGTTTCATGGTTCCATATCAATCTCTTCTTGGTTGGGCTGAGAACTTTTCAGCAGCCCCTCATAGGTCTTGCTACATAGTTTAAGGATCTTTTCAGGACCCTTACAAGTCTAGTATACGCTAGCATTCATGGCCATAATAGCCTATGAAAGGGTAGCCTCTCCCTTTTGAAATGGCTATAATGATTCTGCCTGCCATTAACTAAACTACAAATCTACTTCCCAAAACGACCACTGAGGTCCCAAGGAGAAAAACGACTGACCATACCTTCTGGCCGTTCCCTCAAAACTGAAACTGCCTGCAAACGCTCCTACTCACATTTCATACCCAAACTTTGGCACACAATCCCTCCATCTGTCAGATCACTAGATGGACTCTGGAACTTCAGGAAGGCCATGAAAACCTTCCTCTTTACTAACCCAGCGCCTTAAAGTCATTCACCCTGAAATGCCACCCAGTCAACTCACCTTTGTCACTTAATTTCACCAGATGCTACTTAGTACATATGTTTTATTGTCATGTTTATATTGTAATTTATGTAAAATGTCATCTCTGCTCTGTCTGGATTATTATGGATGTACTTTGTAACCCGTTCTGGGCTCTTTTGGGAGGACGGGCTAAAAATCGAATAAATAAATAAATAAATAAATAAATTATGTAAGTCAGAGACCCTTAGGATGCATGTGGATTTTGCTGGTGGATTAGTGTGGATTTTCTGAGAGAAGCATTGCATGTAGGGCTCAGCCCTTGGGCTTAGTTAAGTGTTTTGTGAAGCCTCACTTGAGTTTTTATCCAGTGTGAAGTGAATATTAAAGATGTAGGTTTTATCCACCCTACTGCTTACTATTTAATTAAAGAGTTTAGCAGCAGTTTGGCCTTCAAGTCAAAGGAACAAGATGAGAAAACCCCACTCAGGAGTTGGACTACTGGAGTTAACATAGTAACATAGTAGATGATGGCAGTTAAAGACCCAAATGGTTCATCTAGTCTGCCCAACCTGATTCAAACTAAAAATTTGTTTGTGTGTGGGGGGGGGTGTCCTCTCCTTAGCTATTTCTGGGCAAAAATCTAAAGCTTTGTCCAGTACTATTCTTAGGTTCCAACTACTGAAGTCTCTGTCAAAGCTCACTCCAGTCCATCTACACCCTTCCAGCCATTGAAGAACTCCCCAGCCCATTCTACCCCAAATGGCCATATATAGACACAAAATGTGCAAGTTTGCCCAGTACTGGCCTTAGTTCTTCAATATTTATTATTATTTTCTGATTCTAGATCCTCTGTGTTCATGCCACGCTTTTTTAAACTCCATCACCGTTTTCCTCTCCACCACCTCTTTTGGGAGCGCATTCAAGGCATCCACCACCCTCTCTGCAAAGAAGAATTTCCTTACACTGCTCTTGAGTCTCCCACGCCTCAATCTCAAATTAGGTCCTCTGGTTTTACCATTTTCCTTCCTCTGGAGAAGATTTTGTTCTACGTTAATACCTTTCAAGTATTTGAACATCTGAATCATATCTCCCCTGTCCCTCATTTCCTCTAAGGCAGAGGTGTCCAATGTCGGTCCTTGAGGGCCGCAGTCCAGTCGGGTTTTCAGGATTTCCCCAATGAATATACATGAGGTCTATTTGCATGCACTGCTTTCATTGAATGCTAATAGATCTCATGCATATTTATTGGGGAAATCCTGAAAACCCGACTGGATTGCGGCCCTCGAGGACATTGGACACCCCTGCTCTAAGGTATACATATTCAGGGCTTCCAGTCTCTCCTCATACTTCAGGGAACCTGCAATAGATAGATTCTTGGCTTTCCTCTTCCCCATCACTGCAACTTGGGCCAAGGGGATGAAGAGGGAAAGAAAGAAACCCACAGCAGGAAAGAAAGGGGAAGACAAGCAGGTGAGCCAGATGCTGGAAGCAGGGGGGGGGGAAGAAAGAGGGAAAGAAGCTAGATGGGGTTGAAAAGAAGAGACACACTGGTATGGAAGAGGAAGATAGGGGAAATCTGGACAGAGGAAGGTAACAGAAAGAGGGGAAATTATGTGCATGGGGCATAGGGACAGAGACATAAAAGCGTCATGCCATGGGGATGGTATATGGACACGGGGGGGGGGGGCAATGCCAGATACATAGGGGAGATATTAGAAATGGGGAAAAATAGGAACACAGAAGAGAGATGGTTTGTGGGGATGGGACAGGGACCGAGCTCGAAGGCTCCAGCGGCTTGCACAAATTACATTGTAATTTAGATAGATTGATTGATTACATTGTAATTTAGGTAGATAGATAGGCCACCCGAGAGGAGCTAAAGGGTGGTAGAAAGGAACAGATGGTAAAGGAGGAAGGGAAGGGTGGTGGAGCAAAGGAATAGAACAGACATTGAAAAAGGGTAGAGAGGAACAGACCCTGAAGGGAAATGTGGAAGACAGAATGGGGAGAAGATGCTGGAAGGGAAGAAGACAGATGCCAGACTATGGGGGAGCGGAGGGAAGAAGATGGGTGCTAGACCAATTGGGGGAGGCTGAAGGGAGAGGCACAGTAACAGCAAATGGAAGACGCAGAGAGAAGACACACAGTGGATGGATGGAAGGAATTGAATGAGAAGATGTGGAAAGCAGAAACCAGACAACAAAGGTAGAAAAAAAATTCTATTTATTTATTTATTTTTTGCTTTAGGATAAAGTAGTATATTAGTTGTGTTGATAAAAATTTATAAACAAAGCCCTGCCAGCTGAACATCTCTTTCTCTAGTTCAGCAGCAGGAACTTTGATTTATAAGAATGGAATAAGCTAAATATTAGAGTACTAAGGCTTATATGGATTCTGCGGGGACGGTGACAGGGCGGTGAATGGGATGGCAGTGGCGGTGGTGGGGGCGGTGAAAGGGATGGCGGTGACGGGGCGGTGAAGGGAACTGCAGTGATGGGGCAGTGTAGAGGATGGTGGGCCGGGGACGGGGCGGTGACGGGGACAGATTTTTTCCCCGTGTCATTCTCTAGCTTGGATATCAATCCTTACACAGAGAGCAACTCCTCCACCTATGTACAAGTTTATTCTTATTGGGAAAAATCTGGTGGAAGTGGATCCCAGAAAAGAGAAGCTGTGTATTTTACTTAGAAGCAAATAGGATTGACCATGTACACGGAAAACCCTTTGCCCCAAAGGACTGATTATTCAATCCTGTACAACCTCAGGACAGAAAGACTACCACAAAGCAATAATTGTTTTATGTATATCGTCAATAAAAGGAGCTGGACTACCTCATATCTTTCTCTGAGCGATTTGTTTGAAGGGACCTCTTTGCCCAAAACCTAATGAAGCAATTATTTTGACTAGAAAATTATTTCACTATGTATTTGTTTTTATTAACCTTTACTTCCACACTTCCAAATGAATTAACATGAGAGGTGTATGATCTGCTCCCGGTTTGAAAAACAACAAAAAAAAGCTTAAAATCTCCATAGAAACATGATGGCAGATGACGGTCAAATGGTCCATCCAGTTTGCCCATCCGCAGCACTCCATAAGAGATTCCACATGCCTGTCCCATACTTTCTTGAATTCAAACACTGTCTTTGACTCCACTACCTCTACTGAGAAACTATTTCACGCATCTACCACCCTTTCCTGTAAAAAGCATTTCCTTAGATGACTCCTAAAAATACTTTGCTTGAGGATATATGAAAGCTTACTGCTACTAGGCATTTTCAACAAATCACTGTTCTTCCACTTCTATGGGTAATTACCATCCACATTTATCAACAAAGGTTGGGCGAATTTTCACCTAAATATGAAGTACATCATTCACAATGATAATGATCAAGACAATTGACCAAGAAATATAGAGTAGAACAGACCTAAATATATAGTATCTTTAGTGCATCAAAACAGTAATTTGATAAATTGATTTAGCTTTTTCCTGCATGTAAAGGCTATCTAATTTGTAGAATGGTATAAAACTAATGGTAAGAATACAGAGGCAGCTGGCTTCCAAAAAGTAATAATCCATTACCTTCTAATGCACTAGATATAATTTTCTTAACTATACATTATATTTAAAAGGATTCACTCACTTAATCCGGTTATTTCACATATGAAAATTCAAGCTCGTTATTTTCAAATTTACCAGTTGCTCTCTTGAAGAGATGTAGGGATTAATCAATCTAACAGAGCTCCCAGCAACTTCTAGGCAAATGCTCCACTATTTTGGTAAGCTCCCAAGAAAAGAGGCATCAGATTCCAATCCAGGAGAACCAGGTCTGTTTTTTTATATTATGTGCAATGGGTCTTTTATACAGTATGGTTGCTGCCAATATCAACCTCATAAGTAATGTCAAATATTTTACTTGTCCCCATTATATACATAACACTGGACAACAAATTTTTCCAAATGTTTTGCTTCCTTAAAATAAGCTGGTGATTATGATAGACCCCCTTCAAAATAAACACAAAAATACCCCCTTTTACGAAACTGTAGCTCAGTTTGTTACGCCAGCTGCGGCAGCAACAGCTCTGACACTCATAGAATTCCTATGAGCGTCAGAGCTGTTACCACCACAGCCGGAGCTAAAAACCACGATACGGTTTTGTAAAAGGGGGTGATAATTTCCTACTAACTGTATCACATAGGAATTTTGAGAAACACGATGGTATTTTTAATTGATTATTACATGTTATAATGCATAAAGTTTCTGATACATCATGGCTACAAGTGTTTTCCTGCTGATTTTCATTTGTACTCAGTGGCTAGTACATCTTGTTGCAGTGTCCAACAATAGTCAGACAGCATTGATGGATTCCAGTTCCCCTGATATCTTTTTTCCATAGTGGCAATGTACTGGTGAAACCTTTTGCCACTGACTGCACCAAGATTTGCAGGGAAGAAGTCCAAGTGTGAATGTAGAAAGTGCATCTTCAGTGATACGTTGCTCTAAGAAGTTTGTCAACCAGTTGAATATACTGTAGTTTGGAACTCTGTAACTGCTAAGAAAATTCTCAACATCCTTGAATGTTTTCCAGGTAATTTTATCTGGCCCGACTAACAGATCTTCATATCTCTCATCATTGATGACGTATCTGATCTGTGGACCGACAAAAATGCCTTCCTTAATCTTGGCATAAGTTATTAATTATTAATTGCATTAGCCTGAAAGTATAACAAGAAATTGTATAAATGCACTTTTTTGTTAAAATGGTATGTGATATGTAATTTTAAATGTAATTTTCGTGGTCAGCAGCTAAAAATCTGTAAGATACACCCAAAAGTGTTGAAGAAGCAAAAACTTTGTTGTTCATTGTAATTTTATGCATAGATATAGCACTGGGACGTTATTTATGGAATGAAGAAATTTGGCTACGCTGTATAAGTTAGACCCTCAATAAGCTTAAATTACACATACAATGACAGTGTGGTCACTCCTTGCACATATATTCAGTCTTACTGACTTTTTATGTGGCCTTTGGCCACTGAAAAACTAACCTACTAATCTATATGAGGGTTACTTAGATAAAATAATTTATTCACAATGAGTTTACATATTATGCTTATTCTGAAAACCGGACATGTTGGTGTAGCAGATTAATTTTGCTAGATCTAACAATTATAAAAATATGGCTTGAAATCTGAATCTAAGATTTACAAAAAAGTATTTCTTAAAACTAACTGAAAGCCTACAACAAAAGGATTTAATTGCCCAATCAATAGATTACAAAGGATGGCAGGGTCATACAGCAGTATCTCCTCAGACCTTTAGAGATAGAGTCACTAAGCTAACCGATTGTGTACCGATGTGACCCCTTTGCAACCCAATTTCCCTCCGACCCAATTCACTAACGTCTGTCCTGATCATCCTTCGATCCGCACATGCAAATGAGGGAGAATGGCATTGAAATGATGTCAGGCAGCAATTCACAAACAAAAACCCTGCAACACTGGCTGGGCTGGCTGATTACAAACAAGCGATTGCTGGGGACCAGTCGTTCACTGCTTTCCGACTGCCATCTCCTGCTCTGCCTGCTGTCTACCCCAACTTTCCAGCTCTCTGCCCCCGACTCTCTGCCGTGATTTTCTCTTGCCGCCCTGCTTTGCCCCAAATCTGATCTCCTGCTCCTTGTCCTGACTCTCTGCCTTTTTTTTTGCCCCAAATCTGCTGTCCTGCTGTCCTGACTCTCTACCACGAATCTCCTGTGTGGCTCTCTGCCCCAAGCGCTGCCCTGGCCTTCCCCTGCAGTGCGAGCCTGTGGTTTTAATCCACAGGTTTAAAGCAGGTTAAAACTATGGGCTTGCTGGGCTACTAAAATTTTTTTAAAAAAGTTGCGGCTCAGATGCATGCGTAGGCCATCTACAGATGGTCTGCGCATGCGTTGGGATTGCTACAGAGCGATCCCGGTGGGTGGTTGGGGGCGTGATTCCAATCACCCTCATTTGCATGAGGACGATTTGTGAAATAAGCCCCCCGGACATGGACTGGATCTCTCACAGATCAGATCAATCCATGCTCTTAGTCGTTCCTCTGCACAAAAAGGGATGCAGAGCAGAGACTGCGAATTACCGACCAGTGAGTCTCACATCAATTGTGTGTAAACTCATGGAAACTCTACTTAAAGGTAAATTAGACACGATTTTGGATGAGAGAGACCTAAGGGATCCCCGTCAACATGGATTCACTAGGGGTAGGTCATGCCAATCCAATCTTATCAGCTTCTTTGATTGGGTGACGGGAAAGCTAGACCTGGGAGAGTCTCTGGACATAGTATACTTGGATTTCAGCAAAGCGTTTGACAGTGTCCCACACCGCAGACTATTAAACAAGATGAAGTCGATGGGTCTAGGCGAGAAGCTAACTGCATGGGTCAGTGATTGGCTGAGTGGAAGACTTCAGAGGGTGGTGGTCAACGGCACCCTCTCTAAGACATCGGAGGTGACTAGCAGAGTGCCGCAGGGCTCGGTCCTGGGACCATCCCTTTTCAACATATTCATAAGAGACTTGACCCGAGGGCTTCAGGGTAAAGTAACACTGTTCGCCGACGACGCCAAACTGTGTAATATAGTAAGTGAAAACAATCTTAAGGATAGTATGACGCAGGATCTGATCACGTTGGTCCTCGACATGGCAGCTGGGCTTCAACGCTAAGAAATGTAAGGTCATGCATCTCGGCTGCAGAAATCCATGCAAAACTTACACCTTGAATGGAGAAACACTAGCCAGGACTTCAGAAGAACGGGACTTGGGAGTAATCGTCAGTGCAGACATGAAGGCTTCCAAACAAGTGGAGCAGGCCTCAACCAAGGCAAGGCAAATGTTGGGATGTATCAATAGAGGCTTCATCAGCCGCAAACCTGAAGTCATAATGCCTCTCTACAGAACCATGGTGAGACCTCACCTGGAATACTGTGTGCAATTTTGGAGACCACACTACCAAAAAGATGTGCTTCGAGCTGAATTGGTCCAGCGAATGGCCACTAGAATGGTCTCCGGACTCAAGTGTCTCCCATACGAGGAAAGACTGGACAAACTGCAGCTCTACACTCTTGAGGAGCTTAGAGAAAGAGGAGACATGATTGAGACGTTTAAGTACATCACAGGTCGTGTCGAGGCGGAAAGCGATATATTCTTCCCCAAGGGACCCTCGGTCACAAGAGGGCACCCGCTCAAACTCAGAGGAGGGAAATTTAATGGTGACACCAGGAAGTATTTCTTCACAGAAATGGTAGTAGATCACTGGAACAAACTTCCGGTGCAAGTGGTCAAGGCCACCAGTGTGCTCGACTTTAAAAATAAATGGGACATCCACGTGGGATCCCTACGGGGGTCGAGCTAAGGAACTGGGTCATTAGCACTCAGACTTGATGGGGTGGGTCAGAAGAGTGGGCAGACTTGATGGGCTGTGGCCCTTTTCTGCCGTCATCTTTCTATGTTTCTAACAATCAAAGAAGAAGTGTTAATGACCTCCAGTCTCCTTGGACAATTTCTAGCTATCAGAGGCTGGGGTGTAACAAATGAAATACCATCTCCCTCAGACTCTCAGACAATGACCCTCTTAAAAACTTATCAGGACTCTGCTCAGCCAAGAAAAGTGACCAGCTAAACCAGAAGAAACTAGCATCTATCCCTAAAATTCAGAAAGAAACCACTTTGAACTGTTCCTGAATTATGATTAGACTGTTATATACCACCCAGTGGCTTACCTAGCATATGTGACACCTGGGGCCCATCATTTTTTGACACCTCCCTCCCAATCTGTATGAAAATCATGATTTTTAGTATCAATCCACACATTGCACAAGATTGTACCTAGGAAAAGGCAGCATCTTACTTACTGCAGTAAGCAGTAGAACATCAATACACTCATTGTAAAACTAAACAAACCAAACTAGTACAGATTGAGCTTGCAGAGTCAATGCTAACAGAGAACCATGTCCCCTAATATTGTGCAAAATATAAAGATAGCAGATGTAAATTTGAAAAAAAAACAGAGAAATAGAAACATGATACCATATAAAGGCCAAATGGCCCATCTAGTCTGCCCATCTACAGTAACCATTATCTCTTCCTCTCTAAGAGATTATCACTTTACAAATTAACAAGCAACCCCCCCCCCTTTTATGAAGCTGCGTTAGGGTTCTTTTTATTGCAGTCTGTGGCAGTAAAAGCTCTAGCGCTTCATAAAAGGGGGCCAAGGCGGGGGGGAAATAAAACAAAAATGGAAAATAAGATAATACCATTTTATTGGACCAATACATTTTTCAATTAGCTTTCAGAGGCCAGAGCCTCTTTTCTCAGTTCAATAAAGTATACTGCTGTTACAGTATCCTCTTCTGACCTGAAGAATGGTGTTTTGGTCGCTTAATTAGACAAAAATATATTAATTAGTCAAAAATATATTAATTAGTCAAAAATGTATTTCAATCCTACATAATAAAACACTAGCCGTGCATGCGCACTCCTATCTGCATGTTCCGTATGTCTATGGCCGCAGGAGTGCGCATGCGCGCTTAACAAACCCCCACGCTCGCAGCAGCAGAAAACACTCCTTTGCTGGCTCCCCACTCGGTAAAGTTTTTTCGCCGGTCTGACCCTCCTTCCATCCCTTCCCAATGTCTTGACTGCTCACTTAGTCCTTTGCCGCCCCCCTTCCCTTCCCGCAGTCCTGACTACGAACCTGGCGATTCCAGCAGCATGATCAGCAGTCTTCACACACTGCTTCGGGCCCTTCTACTGCCCTGATTTCCTCTGCCGCTTCTCTGATGATGTCATCAGGGACATGCCAGAGTAAATCAGGGCAGTAGAAAGACCCGAAGCAGCGTGTGAAGACTGCTGCACACGTTGCTGGAATTGCCAGGTTCGTAGTCGGGACCGCGGGAAGGGAAGGGAGGGGGTGGTAAGGGACTAAGGGAGCCGGACAGACCGCGGGAAGGGATAGGGGGATAGAAGAAACGCTACTGCTGCTGCACAGGGAAGTGGTGTGGGGGGAGGGAATTCTGCTTTGGCTGCTGCACATGGAAATGGTGGGAGAGAAATGCTGCATAGGAGGCAGGGAGAGAGACAGATAGATAGAAAGACCGACAGACAGATAGCGGGAGGAAGGGAGACAGAAAGAAAAGAAGAAAGACACAGGGGCAGGGAGATACACAGAAACACAGACAGACAAAGGGGGCCAGGGACAGAGACAGAAAGAAAGACAGCAGGAGGGGGAGAGAGACAGAAATAAAGACAGACAGACATATATTCTAGCACCCGTTAATGTAACGGGCTAAAATACTAGTTAATCCAATAAAAGGATCACTTTATTTCCATTTTCTATTTATAAATATTTATCAACATAGCTACAATACTTGTTCCGGAGCAGAGCCGGCAGCCACAGTCATTGAGGGACCTTGTTGCACCACCCCACGGCTCCTGACTCTGCTCCGGAACAAGTAAGTGATGTCGGAGGGAGTGGACTGGCAGCCATGGGGAGGTGCAGGAATGGCAGAGTAGGGTGGGAGGTTCCTTACCTGGTATGCCAGCTGTACACCCCCTTAGGGCATGCACCCGGACAGACCCCTCCCTCCGCCTCACCTTTGGTACCCACTGATATCACCTGCCTACAGCTCCTGTATCCCATAAAAAAGGAAGATTCACTTAGATTTCTCCTCTTTGGATGACCGTTGGACTCTCTCTGTACCTGAACACCTTGATTAACTTCTCATCTGCTCTCAAAACTCCATATTCCACTCCCAGCCATTCTACAAATAAACTTTTCTTCCAGCAAGGGTCCGCATCATCTCAAAACATCCTCTGCAGACACCAGACCTCCTTCACTCTTCTAACTAGGAGCAACAATAAGAAGGAATGCATCATAAGAACATAAAAATTGCCATACTTGGACAAACCAAAGGTCCATCAAGTCCAGTATCCTGTTTCCAACAGAAGCCAAAGGTCCCAATTACCTAGCTAGATCCCAGCTAGTAAAACAGATTTTTTTTGTTGTTGTTGCTTATCCTAGGAATAAGCAGTGGATTTACCCAAGCCACCTCAATAATAGCCTAAGGACTTCTCTGTTAGGAAATTATCCAAGCCTTTTTTTAACTCACCAAGCTAACTGATTTCACCACATTCTCTGGCAATGAATTTCAGAGTTTTAATTACATGTTGTGTGAAGAAATATTTTATCCAGTTTGTTTTAAATCTACTAGTTAGTAGTTTCATTGTGTCCCCCCTAGTCCTAGTATTTTTTGAAAGAGTGAACAAATGATTCACATCTATCCTTTCCACTCCACTCAGTATTTTATAGACCTGAGCCATCTCTTCTCCAAGCTGAAGAGCCCTAGCCACTTTAGCCTCTCCTCATAGGGAAGTCATCCCAAACCTTTTATCATTTTTTCTGCCCTTCTCTGTACCTTTTCTAATTATCTTTTATGAGATATGGCGACCAGAATAGCACACAGTATTCAAGTTGTGGCCGTACCATAGAGCGATGCAAGGGCATTATGAAATTTTCATCTTTGTTTTCCATTCCTTTCCTGATAATTCCTAACATTCTATTTGCTTTCTTAGCTGCCGCCACACATTGAGCTGAGAGTTTCAATGTATCCTCAGCAATGATACCTAGATCCTTTTCCTGGGCAGCAATTCCTAACATAGAACCCAGCATCATGTAGCTATAATTTGGGCTCCTCTTTCCCACATGCATCACTTTGCACTTGATCACATTAAACATCATCTGCCATTTTGATGCCCAGTCTTCCAGTCTCACAAGGTCCTCTTGCAATTTTTCATAATCCTCTTGCGATTTAACAACTTTGAACACTTTGTGTTATCAGCAAATGTAATTATCTCTCTAGTTATTCCCATCGCTAGATCATTGATAAATATCAAATCAGAGTGAGTCCCTTTTAATCTACCTTAATTAATCATTCAGCCTCTATAACAATATTTTATCTTAGAAACATAGAAACATGAAGGCAGATAAAGGCCAAATGGCCCATCCAGTCTGCCCATCTGCAGTAACCATTATCTCTTCCTATCTCTACGAGATTGCACGTGCCTATCCCACACTTTCTTGAATTCAGACACAATCTCTGTCTCCACCATGTTCCCCTTGTGCAAAGATCCCTAAATTAAGAGCTAGATTTACTGCATTTGCTGTATAAATATTGTAAATAAACTTGCTCTGTAAAATAAGATTCTAGCTCTTCCTTCATGTTCTGAGTATGTTAGCATAAATATTTACAGTGAAGATAGTGCTATTCCCGATTTAACATCCATATATATTATATTTCACTTAATACTGGCAATTTCTGAGCACACGTTCAGCATTTGTATTTGTTGTGGAATTCTCTGCTTTGTGGAATTTGTACAGAATTCCCTGCATGTGCAGAAATCTATACTTGCTGTTCAAAATGCTGCACAAGTGCCAGAAAGCAGCATGTTTAACCTACTGCTCTCCTTCCCAAGTGATGCACGCAGACATGATTGAAGTTTAGTGGTGTGGGACTTTCTGAAAACCCACAGCCTGCCCATCTCTGCATCAGGTATTCTACTCTAAAGTTCAACCTCCTGCATACCTCTCCAAGAATCCCTCAATGCAAAAACAGATCTGGACCCTATTCTTAGCTTGTAATCAGCACTAATTGGCACAAGTGGAGGAGAAGAGTAGCTGAGTTTTGGACCACATTCTCTGCTGCCCCACACAGTACAAATTCGATAAGTCAAGTCAAAGTCAGGGTAGCAGAGGAAGATGACATTGTGACATGCAGACTTAATTTTAAGCTTATGGGAAAAGGCATGAAGCTCCAGACTTTGGGGGGGGTGGGGGGGGTACCACCATGAGCGGAGACTACTGTGCACCCTGTTGATTTTGGATTTTCTTTGAGCCTTTTATATGCTCTTAGGGCTCCTTTTACAAAGGTGCGTTAGGGCCTTAACGTGAGGAATAGCGCGGGTGCTAAATTGTCGCGTGCGCTAGACCTTAACACCAGCATTGAGCTGGCGTTAGATCTAGAAACGTAGCGCAGGTTTAGCGCGCACTAAAATCCTGCGTTCTCTAAAAATGCTAGCACACCTTAGTAAAAGGAGCCCTTAGTATTTTTAAAGAATTTTTAAAGTTTGTATTCCCAGCACTGGAGTGAAACCTAGTGGGCCAATAGATACACCCCTAAGGCAGGCCTCCAAGTTTTAAAAGTAGCGTTTTATATGTAACTCAATGATTGACAGGTAGCCAATGAGCTTTAATTAGAAGAGGAGTTACATGGTCAAATTTCTTGGCCTTATAAATGATTTTTTACAGCAGTATTCTGAACTATCTGTAGGCATCTTAGTTCTTTCTTGGTGATTCCATGGTATAAAGCGTTATTGTAGTCCAAATAGGAAATGACCAGAGAATGAATAAGAGTGTTTAAAGCAGAGTGGTCGAGGAGTTTAGCTAAGGAGTGAATCATTCTTAGATGGTAGAAGCATTTTCAAACTGTGCTTATGTGTTCATGAAAAGTGAGATTGTCATCAAAAGTGATTCCTAAGAGCTTAATAGTGTGAACTGTCTGTATCGGGATAGATTTGAGTTTAATGGGAGAGATTAGCGTACAGTCTTTCTTAATTGGGAAAATCATTGTTTTTGTTTTATTGACATTAAGTGACAACATGTTAGAATGCAACCAATCATGTATTTTAGCATGTATTTTATCAAGCTTTTGATTAATGATAGAGATGTCTTCTGGATGATAGAGATGTCTTCTGGATTATCCAGGTTAATAAAGTAGGTTAGCTGGAAATCATCAGCATAGGCATAAACAGTAAAGCCAATTGATTGCTCAAGAGTGATCAGTAGGGCCAAAAATATATTAAAGAGAAAAAGGGATAGTATTGAACCTTGTGGTATACCAAAGTCATTTGAAAATGAATTTGAAAAGGAACTGTTAAATGAGACCTTAGAGGTTTGAGAATTCGGCTGGATATTCTTATCTCCTCTAACCGATGAATGAGTAAATGGTGATCAATTGTGTCAAATGCTGAGGACAGGTCAAGGGATATGAGTATGACCGAGTTATGATGATCCAAGTGGTAATTAATGTTAGTAAGAAGGCCAATTAGTGAAAGTTCAGTAGAGTGATGTTTTCTGAAATCTGTTTGGTTTGGACATAGGGCATTGGTGCTTTCCATGAAGTCAGATATTTGATAAAAGACTACTTTCTCAGTGATTTTTGATAAGAAAGAGATATTTGAGATGGGTCGATAATTTGAACATTCGACAGCACTTACTTTGAAATCTTTAATGGTTGGGTAGATAATAGTTTCCTTCCAAGGTTTTGGGACTGAACTTGAGGTCAGGCTGGTAGAAACAAAATCTAGTATTTGGGGTCCGAAAGTTGCAAAATATCTTTTAAGAATAAAAAGGAGGGATGGAGTCATTGTTAGTACCTTTAATGTTCATGGAATTAATAATTCGCTGAATCTCAGAGAGTGAGGGAATTCTGAAGTGAGCACATTTGGAGAGGGAAACGCAAGAGGTTTGGGAGTCAAGAACAGAGTAAGCAGGAGAAGTTGATTGAACAGGGGAGTGAAATGACAATCTGATTTTCTGAATTTTATTTGTAAAATGATCTGCCAGAGATTGAGCAGAAGAGAGTAATAAGGAGTTGGGACGATTCGAATGATCAATAGTCAATGAATATACAATTCTATATAATGCTGAAGTATTTTTTGCATTAGAAATCTGTTTAGAATAATAAAGGGATTTAGCTTTGACTATTTTAGATCTGTAGTATGATGCATATTCCTTGCAATTAAGCAAATCAGGGATAGATTTTGTATGCCTCCACTTTCTCTCTAAAAAACGGAGTTGTTTTATAATTAAGAGTAGTTCGGAAGAGAACCAAGGATTTTTATGACGTCAACAAGAGATTAGTTGGGTTTGAAGAGGGGCGAATTTATCTAAAAAAGTAAGAACCAAATCATTCCATGCTGAAAGAAGATTGTCAATGTTAGAGGTAAGGGTGGTAATCATAACAGAAATTGAAGTTAGAAGAAATGGTAGAGGCATCTAACTTTGAAAAGCTGCGGAATCTTATATGTTTGGGACTCTGAAAAGAAGTAGCGAGAGACCAGTGATGTGAGAAAATAGAAAATGTCAATGTGAAATTAGACGCTATATTGTTAGATACCATCATCATATCTAGAGTGTAACCTGCTCTATGTGTGGCTGATGATATCAAGGGAGTTAAGTTAAGGTCACCAGAGAATGTCAAATAATATCATCATGTATTAGTAGAGTCTTCAAAATGAATGATTTTTTAGCTTAAGCCTATCTCAACTTTGAATGCTCATTTAGATTTTTTTTCTGTTCTTTCTGTATTGTAGAAAATTGATTTTTAAAATACTTTTTTTTTTATGTTAGCCACTTTAAACTAGATATTGGGATTGGGAAGCCAATAAATCTTAAGCTTGAACCTCATTACTCTGTTGGACTATACACTCTATTACAAGTGTTATATATTTTTTCCATCTTATGGAGACTGACAATCAAGTTACCTTAAGAGATGATTTTTTCCTAATGCTCGAGTAATTGCTGTTCCCTAACTGCCATCCTTCTCTCAGACTATCATTTACCTCACAATTCTGGCCATCAGCCCAGATTTTAATGCCTTTTCATACCAATTTTTGGATATTTTAGATCATCCATCTAATTAACTGTCCTTTTCACTTTTGCCTTTCTTTCCTCTATACAGACAAGTTTACATGTGTATCATAATACATTTTTGCATTATTATTTATCTTTGTTTGCTTGGGGTTTTTTTTTCCAAATAAAGTTTAAGAATGAACCATAAGGCAATTTACTACATAAGGCTGAAAACTGGATCCAGATTCACAGGACAGGATTGATCCAAAGCTAGGTTTACCCCATTGCATGCAGGGACGTGTGATTCTGATTTCCCCATTATATTCCTTAAGAAAGCAAGACTACAAGTCCCAGTAAGCACTAGGGTAAGCCCAGCTCTGGATTAACCCTGTCCTGTAAATCTGGATCCAGTTAGCAACCTTAAATTTACATCCTCTTAACTCATTTAAACTCTTCCCTCATCTCAAATAAAAATCTACTAAACTTCAAGGTATACATACAGGCTTTAAATGAACATATCTCCACCCAGCCCATTTTTATTATCTTTTTTCTCTCCTACTGTCTATTTTCACTAGAAACAATTCCCATCGAATAAATAAATAAATAAATAAATAAATTATGTAAGTCAGAGACCCTTAGGATGCATGTGGATTTTGCTGGTGGATTAGTGTGGATTTTCTGAGAGAAGCATTGCATGTAGGGCTCAGCCCTTGGGCTTAGTTAAGTGTTTTGTGAAGCCTCACTTGAGTTTTTATCCAGTGTGAAGTGAATATTAAAGATGTAGGTTTTATCCACCCTACTGCTTACTATTTAATTAAAGAGTTTAGCAGCAGTTTGGCCTTCAAGTCAAAGGAACAAGATGAGAAAACCCCACTCAGGAGTTGGACTACTGGAGTTAACATAGTAACATAGTAGATGATGGCAGTTAAAGACCCAAATGGTTCATCTAGTCTGCCCAACCTGATTCAAACTAAAAATTTGTTTGTGTGTGGGGGGGGGTGTCCTCTCCTTAGCTATTTCTGGGCAAAAATCTAAAGCTTTGTCCAGTACTATTCTTAGGTTCCAACTACTGAAGTCTCTGTCAAAGCTCACTCCAGTCCATCTACACCCTTCCAGCCATTGAAGAACTCCCCAGCCCATTCTACCCCAAATGGCCATATATAGACACAAAATGTGCAAGTTTGCCCAGTACTGGCCTTAGTTCTTCAATATTTATTATTATTTTCTGATTCTAGATCCTCTGTGTTCATGCCACGCTTTTTTAAACTCCATCACCGTTTTCCTCTCCACCACCTCTTTTGGGAGCGCATTCAAGGCATCCACCACCCTCTCTGCAAAGAAGAATTTCCTTACACTGCTCTTGAGTCTCCCACGCCTCAATCTCAAATTAGGTCCTCTGGTTTTACCATTTTCCTTCCTCTGGAGAAGATTTTGTTCTACGTTAATACCTTTCAAGTATTTGAACATCTGAATCATATCTCCCCTGTCCCTCATTTCCTCTAAGGCAGAGGTGTCCAATGTCGGTCCTTGAGGGCCGCAGTCCAGTCGGGTTTTCAGGATTTCCCCAATGAATATACATGAGGTCTATTTGCATGCACTGCTTTCATTGAATGCTAATAGATCTCATGCATATTTATTGGGGAAATCCTGAAAACCCGACTGGATTGCGGCCCTCGAGGACATTGGACACCCCTGCTCTAAGGTATACATATTCAGGGCTTCCAGTCTCTCCTCATACTTCAGGGAACCTGCAATAGATAGATTCTTGGCTTTCCTCTTCCCCATCACTGCAACTTGGGCCAAGGGGATGAAGAGGGAAAGAAAGAAACCCACAGCAGGAAAGAAAGGGGAAGACAAGCAGGTGAGCCAGATGCTGGAAGCAGGGGGGGGGGGGAAGAAAGAGGGAAAGAAGCTAGATGGGGTTGAAAAGAAGAGACACACTGGTATGGAAGAGGAAGATAGGGGAAATCTGGACAGAGGAAGGTAACAGAAAGAGGGGAAATTATGTGCATGGGGCATAGGGACAGAGACATAAAAGCGTCATGCCATGGGGATGGTATATGGACACGGGGGGGGGGGCAATGCCAGATACATAGGGGAGATATTAGAAATGGGGAAAAATAGGAACACAGAAGAGAGATGGTTTGTGGGGATGGGACAGGGACCGAGCTCGAAGGCTCCAGCGGCTTGCACAAATTACATTGTAATTTAGATAGATTGATTGATTACATTGTAATTTAGGTAGATAGATAGGCCACCCGAGAGGAGCTAAAGGGTGGTAGAAAGGAACAGATGGTAAAGGAGGAAGGGAAGGGTGGTGGAGCAAAGGAATAGAACAGACATTGAAAAAGGGTAGAGAGGAACAGACCCTGAAGGGAAATGTGGAAGACAGAATGGGGAGAAGATGCTGGAAGGGAAGAAGACAGATGCCAGACTATGGGGGAGCGGAGGGAAGAAGATGGGTGCTAGACCAATTGGGGGAGGCTGAAGGGAGAGGCACAGTAACAGCAAATGGAAGACGCAGAGAGAAGACACACAGTGGATGGATGGAAGGAATTGAATGAGAAGATGTGGAAAGCAGAAACCAGACAACAAAGGTAGAAAAAAAATTCTATTTATTTATTTATTTTTTGCTTTAGGATAAAGTAGTATATTAGTTGTGTTGATAAAAATTTATAAACAAAGCCCTGCCAGCTGAACATCTCTTTCTCTAGTTCAGCAGCAGGAACTTTGATTTATAAGAATGGAATAAGCTAAATATTAGGAGTACTAAGGCTTATATGGATTCTGCGGGGACGGTGACAGGGCGGTGAATGGGATGGCAGTGGCGGTGGTGGGGGCGGTGAAAGGGATGGCGGTGACGGGGCGGTGAAGGGAACTGCGGTGATGGGGCAGTGTAGAGGATGGTGGGCCGGGGACGGGGCGGGTGACGGGGACAGATTTTTTTCCCCGTGTCATTCTCTAGCTTGGATATCAATCCTTACACAGAGAGCAACTCCTCCACCTATGTACAAGTTTATTCTTATTGGGAAAAATCTGGTGGAAGTGGATCCCAGAAAAGAGAAGCTGTGTATTTTACTTAGAAGCAAATAGGATTGACCATGTACACGGAAAACCCTTTGCCCCCAAGGACTGATTATTCAATCCTGTACAACCTCAGGACAGAAAGACTACCACAAAGCAATAATTGTTTTATGTATATCGTCAATAAAAGGAGCTGGACCTACCTCATATCTTTCTCTGAGCGATTTGTTTGAAGGGACCTCTTTGCCCAAAACCTAATGAAGCAATTATTTTGACTAGAAAATTATTTCACTATGTATTTGTTTTTATTAACCTTTACTTCCACCACTTCCAAATGAATTAACATGAGAGGTGTATGATCTGCTCCCGGTTTGAAAAACAACAAAAAAAGCTTAAAATCTCCATAGAAACATGATGGCAGATGACGGTCAAATGGTCCATCCAGTTTGCCCATCGCAGCACTCCATAAGAGATTCCACATGCCTGTCCCATACTTTCTTGATTCAAACACTGTCTTTGACTCCACTACCTCTACTGAGAAACTATTTCACGCATCTACCACCCTTTCCTGTAAAAAGCATTTCCTTAGATGACTCCTAAAAATACTTTGCTTGAGGATATATGAAAGCTTACTGCTACTAGGCATTTTCACAAATCACTGTTCTTCCACTTCTATGGGTAATTACCATCCACATTTATCAACAAAGGGTTGGGCGAATTTTCACCTAAATATGAAGTACATCATTCACAATGATAATGATCAAGACAATTGACCAAGAAATATAGAGTAGAACAGACCTAAAATATAGTATCTTTAGTGCATCAAAACAGTAAATTTGATAAATTGATTTAGCTTTTTTCCTGCATGTAAAGGCTATCTAATTTGTAGAATGGTATAAAAACTAATGGTAAGAATACAGAGGCAGCTGGCTTCCAAAAAGTAATAATCCATTACCTTCTAATGCACTAGATATAATTTTCTTAACTATACATTATATTTAAAAGGATTCACTCACTTAATCCGGTTATTTCACATATGAAAATTCAAGCTCGTTATTTTCAAATTTACCAGTTGCTCTCTTGAAGAGATGTAGGGATTAATCAATCTAACAGAGCTCCCAGCAACTTCTAGGCAAATGCTCCACTATTTGGTAAGCTCCCAAGAAAAGAGGCATCAGATTCCAATCCAGGAGAACCAGGTCTGTTTTTTTATATTATGTGCAATGGGTCTTTTATACAGTATGGTTGCTGCCAATATCAACCTCATAAGTAATGTCAAATATTTTACTTGTCCCCATTATATACATAACACTGGACAACAAATTTTTCCAAATGTTTTGCTTCCTTAAAATAAGCTGGTGATTATGATAGACCCCCTTCAAAATAAACACAAAAATACCCCTTTTACGAAACTGTAGCTCAGTTTGTTACGCCAGCTGCGGCAGCAACAGCTCTGACACTCATAGAATTCCTATGAGCGTCAGAGCTGTTACCACCACAGCCGGAGCTAAAAACCACGATACGGTTTTGTAAAAGGGGGTGATAATTTCCTACTAACTGTATCACATAGGAATTTTGAGAAACACGATGGTATTTTTAATTGATTATTACATGTTATAATGCATAAAGTTTCTGATACATCATGGCTACAAGTGTTTTCCTGCTGATTTTCATTTGTACTCAGTGGCTAGTACATCTTGTTGCAGTGTCCAACAATAGTCAGACAGCATTGATGGATTCCAGTTCCCCTGATATCTTTTTTCCATAGTGGCAATGTACTGGTGAAACCTTTTGCCACTGACTGCACCAAGATTTGCAGGGAAGAAGTCCAAGTGTGAATGTAGAAAGTGCATCTTCAGTGATACGTTGCTCTAAGAAGTTTGTCAACCAGTTGAATATACGTAGTTTGGAACTCTGTAACTGCTAAGAAAATTCTCAACATCCTTGAATGTTTTCCAGGTAATTTTATCTGGCCCGACTAACAGATCTTCATATCTCTCATCATTGATGACGTATCTGATCTGTGGACCGACAAAAATGCCTTCCTTAATCTTGGCATAAGTTTATTATTAATTGCATTAGCCTGAAAGTATAACAAGAAATTGTATAAATGCACTTTTTTGTTAAAATGGTATGTGATATGTAATTTTAAATGTAATTTTCGTGGTCAGCAGCTAAAAATCTGTAAGATACACCCAAAAGTGTTGAAGAAGCAAAAACTTGTTGTTCATTGTAATTTTATGCATAGATATAGCACTGGGACGTTATTTATGGAATGAAGAAATTTGGCTACGCTGTATAAGTTAGACCCTCAATAAGCTTAAATTACACATACAATGACAGTGTGGTCACTCCTTGCACATATATTCAGTCTTACTGACTTTTTATGTGGCCTTTGGCCACTGAAAAAACTAACCTACTAATCTATATGAGGGTTACTTAGATAAATAATTTATTCACAATGAGTTTACATATTATGCTTATTCTGAAAACCGGACATGTTGGTGTAGCAGATTAATTTTGCTAGATCTAACAATTATAAAAATAGGCTTGAAATCTGAATCTAAGATTTACAAAAAAGTATTTCTTAAAACTAACTGAAAGCCTACAACAAAAGGATTTAATTGCCCAATCAATAGATTACAAAGGATGGCAGGGTCATACAGCAGTATCTCCTCAGACCTTTAGAGATAGAGTCACTAAGCTAACCGATTGTGTACCGATGTGACCCCTTTGCAACCCAATTTCCCTCCGACCCAATTCACTAACGTCTGTCCTGATCATCCTTCGATCCGCACATGCAAATGAGGGAGAATGGCATTGAAATGATGTCAGGCAGCATTCACAAAAAAAACCCTGCAACACTGGCTGGGCTGGCTGATTACAAACAAGCGATTGCTGGGGACCAGTCGTTCACTGCTTTCCGACTGCCATCTCCTGCTCTGCCTGCTGTCTACCCCAACTTTCCAGCTCTCTGCCCCCGACTCTCTGCCGTGATTTTCTCTTGCCGCCCTGCTTTGCCCCAAATCTGATCTCCTGCTCCTTGTCCTGACTCTCTGCTCTCTTTTTTTTTTGCCCCAAATCTGCTGTCCTGCTGTCCTGACTCTCTACCACGAATCTCCTGTGTGGCTCTCTGCCCCAAGCGCTGCCCTGGCCTTCCCCTGCAGTGCGAGCCTGTGGTTTTAATCCACAGGTTTAAAGCAGGTTAAAACTATGGGCTTGCTGGGCTACTAAAATTTTTTAAAAAAGTTGCGGCTCAGATGCATGCGTAGGCCATCTACAGATGGTCTGCGCATGCGTTGGGATTGCTACAGAGCGATCCCGGTGGGTGGTTGGGGGCGTGATTCCAATCACCCTCATTTGCATGAGGACGATTTGTGAAATAAGCCCCCGGACATGGACTGGATCTCTCACAGATCAGATCAATCCATGCTCTTAGTCGTTCCTCTGCACAAAAAGGGATGCAGAGCAGAGACTGCGAATTACCGACCATGAGTCTCACATCAATTGTGTGTAAACTCATGGAAACTCTACTTAAAGGTAAATTAGACACGATTTTGGATGATAGAGACCTAAGGGATCCCCGTCAACATGGATTCACTAGGGGTAGGTCATGCCAATCCAATCTTATCAGCTTCTTTGATTGGGTGACGGGAAAGCTAGACCTGGGAGAGTCTCTGGACATAGTATACTTGGATTTCAGCAAAGCGTTTGACAGTGTCCCACACCGCAGACTATTAAACAAGATGAAGTCGATGGGTCTAGGCGAGAAGCTAACTGCATGGGTCAGTGATTGGCTGAGTGGAAGACTTCAGAGGGTGGTGGTCAACGGCACCCTCTCTAAGACATCGGAGGTGACTAGCAGAGTGCCGCAGGGCTCGGTCCTGGGACCATCCCTTTTCAACATATTCATAAAGACTTGACCCGAGGGCTTCAGGGTAAAGTAACACTGTTCGCCGACGACGCCAAACTGTGTAATATAGTAAGTGAAAACAATCTTAAGGATAGTATGACGCAGGATCTGATCACGTTGGTCCTCGACATGGCAGCTGGGCTTCAACGCTAAGAAATGTAAGGTCATGCATCTCGGCTGCAGAAATCCATGCAAAACTTACACCTTGAATGGAGAAACACTAGCCAGGACTTCAGAAGAACGGGACTTGGGAGTAATCGTCAGTGCAGACATGAAGGCTTCCAAACAAGTGGAGCAGGCCTCAACCAAGGCAAGGCAAATGTTGGGATGTATCAATAGAGGCTTCATCAGCCGCAAACCTGAAGTCATAATGCCTCTCTACAGAACCATGGTGAGACCTCACCTGGAATACTGTGTGCAATTTTGGAGACCACACTACCAAAAAGATGTGCTTCGAGCTGAATTGGTCCAGCGAATGGCCACTAGAATGGTCTCCGGACTCAAGTGTCTCCCATACGAGGAAAGACTGGACAAACTGCAGCTCTACACTCTTGAGGAGCTTAGAGAAAGAGGAGACATGATTGAGACGTTTAAGTACATCACAGGTCGTGTCGAGGCGGAAAGCGATATATTCTTCCCCAAGGGACCCTCGGTCACAAGAGGGCACCCGCTCAAACTCAGAGGAGGGAAATTTAATGGTGACACCAGGAAGTATTTCTTCACAGAAAGGTAGTAGATCACTGGAACAAACTTCCGGTGCAAGTGGTCAAGGCCACCAGTGTGCTCGACTTTAAAAAAAATGGGACATCCACGTGGGATCCCTACGGGGGTCGAGCTAAGGAACTGGGTCATTAGCACTCAGACTTGATGGGGTGGGTCAGAAGAGTGGGCAGACTTGATGGGCTGTGGCCCTTTTCCGTCATCTTTCTATGTTTCTAACAATCAAAGAAGAAGTGTTAATGACCTCCAGTCTCCTTGGACAATTTCTAGCTATCAGAGGCTGGGGTGTAACAAATGAAATACCATCTCCCTCAGACTCTCAGACAATGACCCTCTTAAAAACTTATCAGGACTCTGCTCAGCCAAGAAAGTGACCAGCTAAACCAGAAGAAACTAGCATCTATCCCTAAAATTCAGAAAGAAACCACTTTGAACTGTTCCTGAATTATGAGACTGTTATATACCACCCAGTGGCTTACCTAGCATATGTGACACCTGGGGCCCATCATTTTTTGACACCTCCCTCCCAATCTGTATGAAAATCATGATTTTTAGTATCAATCCACACATTGCACAAGATTGTACCTAGGAAAAGGCAGCATCTTACTTACTGCAGTAAGCAGAACATCAATACACTCATTGTAAAACTAAACAAACCAAACTAGTACAGATTGAGCTTGCAGAGTCAATGCTAACAGAGAACCATGTCCCCTAATATTGTGCAAAATATAAAGATAGCAGATGTAAATTTGAAAAAAAAACAGAGAAATAGAAACATGATACCATATAAAGGCCAAATGGCCCATCTAGTCTGCCCATCTACAGTAACCATTATCTCTTCCTCTCTAAGAGATTATCACTTTACAAATTAACAAGCAACCCCCCCCCCTTTTATGAAGCTGCGTTAGGGTTCTTTTTATTGCAGTCTGTGGCAGTAAAAGCTCTAGCGCTTCATAAAAGGGGGCCAAGGCGGGGGGGAAATAAAACAAAAATGGAAAATAAGATAATACCATTTTATTGGACCAATACATTTTTCAATTAGCTTTCAGAGGCCAGAGCCTCTTTTCTCAGTTCAATAAAGTATACTGCTGTTACAGTATCCTCTTCTGACCTGAAGAATGGTGTTTTGGTCGCTTAATTAGACAAAAATATTTAATTAGTCAAAAATATATTAATTAGTCAAAAATGTATTCAATCCTACATATAAAACACTAGCCGTGCATGCGCACTCCTATCTGCATGTTCCGTATGTCTATGGCCGCAGGAGTGCGCATGCGCGCTTAACAAACCCCCACGCTCGCAGCAGCAGAAAACACTCCTTTGCTGGCTCCCCACTCGGTAAAGTTTTTTCGCCGGTCTGACCCTCCTTCCATCCCTTCCCAATGTCTTGACTGCTCACTTAGTCCTTTGCCGCCCCCCTTCCCTTCCCGCAGTCCTGACTACGAACCTGGCGATTCCAGCAGCATGATCAGCAGTCTTCACACACTGCTTCGGGCCCTTCTACTGCCCTGATTTCCTCTGCCGCTTCTCTGATGATGTCATCAGGGACATGCCAGAGTAAATCAGGGCAGTAGAAAGACCCGAAGCAGCGTGTGAAGACTGCTGCACACGTTGCTGGAATTGCCAGGTTCGTAGTCGGGACCGCGGAAGGAAGGGAGGGGGTGGTAAGGGACTAAGGGAGCCGGACAGACCGCGGGAAGGGATAGGGGGATAGAAGAAACGCTACTGCTGCTGCACAGGGAAGTGGTGTGGGGGGAGGGAATTCTGCTTTGGCTGCTGCACATGGAAATGGTGGGAGAGAAATGCTGCATAGGAGGCAGGGAGAGAGACAGATAGATAGAAAGACCGACAGACAGATAGCGGGAGGAAGGGAGACAGAAAGAAAAGAAGAAAGACACAGGGGCAGGGAGATACACAGAAACAGACAGACAAAGGGGGCCAGGGACAGAGACAGAAAGAAAGCAGGAGGGGGAGAGAGACAGAAATAAAGACAGACAGACATATATTCTAGCACCCGTTAATGTAACGGGCTAAAATACTAGTTAATCCAATAAAAGGATCACTTTATTTCCATTTTCTATTTATAAATATTTATCAACATAGCTACAATACTTGTTCCGGAGCAGAGCCGGCAGCCACAGTCATTGAGGGACCTTGTTGCACCACCCCACGGCTCCTGACTCTGCTCCGGAACAAGTAAGTGATGTCGGAGGGAGTGGACTGGCAGCCATGGGGAGGTGCAGGAATGGCAGAGTAGGGGGGAGGTTCCTTACCTGGTATGCCAGCTGTACACCCCCTTAGGGCATGCACCCGGACAGACCCCTCCCTCCGCCTCACCTTTGGTACCCACTGATATCACCTGCCTACAGCTCCTGTATCCCATAAAAAGGAAGATTCACTTAGATTTCTCCTCTTTGGATGACCGTTGGACTCTCTCTGTACCTGAACACCTTGATTAACTTCTCATCTGCTCTCAAAACTCCATATTCCACTCCCAGCCATTCTACAAATAAACTTTTCTTCCAGCAAGGGTCCGCATCATCTCAAAACATCCTCTGCAGACACCAGACCTCCTTCACTCTTCTAACTAGGAGCAACAATAAGAAGGAATGCATCATAAGAACATAAAAATTGCCATACTTGGACAAACCAAAGGTCCATCAAGTCCAGTATCCTGTTTCCAACAGAAGCCAAAGGTCCCAATTACCTAGCTAGATCCCAGCTAGTAAAACAGATTTTTTTTGTTGTTGTTGCTTATCCTAGGAATAAGCAGTGGATTTACCCAAGCCACCTCAATAATAGCCTAAGGACTTCTCTGTTAGGAAATTATCCAAGCCTTTTTTTAACTCACCAAGCTAACTGATTTCACCACATTCTCTGGCAATGAATTTCAGAGTTTTAATTACATGTTGTGTGAAGAAATATTTTATCCAGTTTGTTTTAAATCTACTAGTTAGTAGTTTCATTGTGTCCCCCCTAGTCCTAGTATTTTTTGAAAGAGTGAACAAATGATTCACATCTATCCTTTCCACTCCACTCAGTATTTATAGACCTGAGCCATCTCTTCTCCAAGCTGAAGAGCCCTAGCCACTTTAGCCTCTCCTCATAGGGAAGTCATCCCAAACCTTTTATCATTTTTTCTGCCCTTCTCTGTACCTTTTCTAATTATCTTTTATGAGATATGGCGACCAGAATAGCACACAGTATTCAAGTTGTGGCCGTACCATAGAGCGATGCAAGGGCATTATGAAATTTTCATCTTTGTTTTCCATTCCTTTCCTGATAATTCCTAACATTCTATTTGCTTTCTTAGCTGCCGCCACACATTGAGCTGAGAGTTTCAATGTATCCTCAGCAATGATACCTAGATCCTTTTCCTGGGCAGCAATTCCTAACATAGAACCCAGCATCATGTAGCTATAATTTGGGCTCCTCTTTCCCACATGCATCACTTTGCACTTGATCACATTAAACATCATCTGCCATTTTGATGCCCAGTCTTCCAGTCTCACAAGGTCCTCTTGCAATTTTTCATAATCCTCTTGCGATTTAACAACTTTGAACACTTTGTGTTATCAGCAAATGTAATTATCTCTCTAGTTATTCCCATCGCTAGATCATTGATAAATATCAAATCAGAGTGAGTCCCTTTATTCTACCTTAATTAATCATTCAGCCTCTATAACAATATTTTATCTTAGAAACATGAAACATGAAGGCAGATAAAGGCCAAATGGCCCATCCAGTCTGCCCATCTGCAGTAACCATTATCTCTTCCTATCTCTACGAGATTGCACGTGCCTATCCCACACTTTCTTGAATTCAGACACATCTCTGTCTCCACCATGTTCCCCTTGTGCAAAGATCCCTAAATTAAGAGCTAGATTTACTGCATTTGCTGTATAATATTGTAAATAAACTTGCTCGTAAATAAGATTCTAGCTCTTCCTTCATGTTCTGAGTATGTTAGCATAAATATTTACAGTGAAGATAGTGCTATTCCCGATTTAACATCCATATATATTATATTTCACTTAATACTGGCAATTTCTGAGCACACGTTCAGCATTTGTATTTGTTGTGGAATTCTCTGCTTTGTGGAATTTGTACAGAATTCCCTGCATGTGCAGAAATCTATACTTGCTGTTCAAAATGCTGCACAAGTGCCAGAAAGCAGCATGTTTAACCTACTGCTCTCCTTCCCAAGTGATGCACGCAGACATGATTGAAGTTTAGTGGTGTGGGACTTTCTGAAAACCCACAGCCTGCCCATCTCTGCATCAGGTATTCTACTCTAAAGTTCAACCTCCTGCATACCTCTCCAAGAATCCCTCAATGCAAAAACAGATCTGGACCCTATTCTTAGCTTGTAATCAGCACTAATTGGCACAAGTGGAGGAGAAGAGTAGCTGAGTTTTGGACCACATTCTCTGCTGCCCCACACAGTACAAATTCGATAAGTCAAGTCAAAGTCAGGGTAGCAGAGGAAGATGACATTGTGACATGCAGACTTAATTTTAAGCTTATGGGAAAAGGCATGAAGCTCCAGACTTTGGGGGGGGTGGGGGGGGTACCACCATGAGCGGAGACTACTGTGCACCCTGTTGATTTTGGATTTTCTTTGAGCCTTTTATATGCTCTTAGGGCTCCTTTTACAAAGGTGCGTTAGGGCCTTAACGTGAGGAATAGCGCGGGTGCTAAATTGTCGCGTGCGCTAGACCTTAACACCAGCATTGAGCTGGCGTTAGATCTAGAAACGTAGCGCAGGTTTAGCGCGCACTAAAATCCTGCGTTCTCTAAAAATGCTAGCACACCTTAGTAAAAGGAGCCCTTAGTATTTTTAAAGAATTTTTAAAGTTTGTATTCCCAGCACTGGAGTGAAACCTAGTGGGCCAATAGATACACCCCTAAGGCAGGCCTCCAAGTTTTAAAAGTAGCGTTTTATATGTAACTCAATGATTGACAGGTAGCCAATGAGCTTTAATTAGAAGAGGAGTTACATGGTCAAATTTCTTGGCCTTATAAATGATTTTTACAGCAGTATTCTGAACTATCTGTAGGCATCTTAGTTCTTTCTTGGTGATTCCATGGTATAAAGCGTTATTGTAGTCCAAATAGGAAATGACCAGAGAATGAATAAGAGTGTTTAAAGCAGAGTGGTCGAGGAGTTTAGCTAAGGAGTGAATCATTCTTAGATGGTAGAAGCATTTTCAAACTGTGCTTATGTGTTCATGAAAAGTGAGATTGTCATCAAAAGTGATTCTAAGAGCTTAATAGTGTGAACTGTCTGTATCGGGATAGATTTGAGTTTAATGGGAGAGATTAGCGTACAGTCTTTCTTAATTGGGAAAATCATTGTTTTTGTTTTATTGACATTAAGTGACAACATGTTAGAATGCAACCAATCATGTATTTTAGCATGTATTTTATCAAGCTTTTGATTAATGATAGAGATGTCTTCTGGATGATAGAGATGTCTTCTGGATTATCCAGGTTAATAAAGTAGGTTAGCTGGAAATCATCAGCATAGGCATAAACAGTAAAGCCAATTGATTGCTCAAGAGTGATCAGTAGGGCCAAAAATATTAAAGAGAAAAAGGGATAGTATTGAACCTTGTGGTATACCAAAGTCATTTGAAAATGAATTTGAAAAGGAACTGTTAAATGAGACCTTAGAGGTTTGAGAATTCGGCTGGATATTCTTATCTCCTCTAACCGATGAATGAGTAAATGGTGATCAATTGTGTCAAATGCTGAGGACAGGTCAAGGGATATGAGTATGACCGAGTTATGATGATCCAAGTGGTAATTAATGTTAGTAAGAAGGCCAATTAGTGAAAGTTCAGTAGAGTGATGTTTTCTGAAATCTGTTTGGTTTGGACATAGGGCATTGGTGCTTTCCATGAAGTCAGTATTTGATAAAAGACTACTTTCTCAGTGATTTTTGATAAGAAAGAGATATTTGAGATGGGTCGATAATTTGAACATTCGACAGCACTTACTTTGAAATCTTTAATGGTTGGGTAGATAATAGTTTCCTTCCAAGGTTTTGGGACTGAACTTGAGGTCAGGCTGGTAGAAACAAAATCTAGTATTTGGGGTCCGAAAGTTGCAAAAATATCTTTTAAGAATAAAAAGGGGATGGAGTCATTGTTAGTACCTTTAATGTTCATGGAATTAATAATTCGCTGAATCTCAGAGAGTGAGGGAATCTGAAGTGAGCACATTTGGAGAGGGAAACGCAAGAGGTTTGGGAGTCAAGAACAGAGTAAGCAGGAGAAGTTGATTGAACAGGGGAGTGAAATGACAATCTGATTTTCTGAATTTTATTTGTAAAATGATCTGCCAGAGATTGAGCAGAAGAGAGTAATAAGGAGTTGGGACGATTCGAATGATCAATAGTCAATGAATATACAATTCTATATAATGCTGAAGTATTTTTTGCATTAGAAATCTGTTTAGAATAATAAAGGGATTTAGCTTTGACTATTTTAGATCTGTAGTATGATGCATATTCCTTGCAATTAAGCAAATCAGGGATAGATTTTGTATGCCTCCACTTTCTCTCTAAAAAACGGAGTTGTTTTATAATTAAGAGTAGTTCGGAAGAGAACCAAGGATTTTTATGACGTCAACAAGAGATTAGTTGGGTTTGAAGAGGGGCGAATTTATCTAAAAAAGTAAGAACCAAATCATTCCATGCTGAAAGAAGATTGTCAATGTTAGAGGTAAGGGTGGTAATCATAACAGAAATTGAAGTTAGAAGAAATGGTAGAGGCATCTAACTTTGAAAAGCTGCGGAATCTTATATGTTTGGGACTCTGAAAAGAAGTAGCGAGAGACCAGTGATGTGAGAAAATAGAAAATGTCAATGTGAAATTAGACGCTATATTGTTAGATACCATCATCATATCTAGAGTGTAACCTGCTCTATGTGTGGCTGATGATATCAAGGGAGTTAAGTTAAGGTCACCAGAGAATGTCAAATAATACATCATGTATTAGTAGAGTCTTCAAAATGAATGATTTTTTAGCTTAAGCCTATCTCAACTTTGAATGCTCATTTAGATTTTTTTTCTGTTCTTTCTGTATTGTAGAAAATTGATTTTTAAAATACTTTTTTTTTATGTTAGCCACTTTAAACTAGATATTGGGATTGGGAAGCCAATAAATCTTAAGCTTGAACCTCATTACTCTGTTGGACTATACACTCTATTACAAGTGTTATATATTTTTTCCATCTTATGGAGACTGACAATCAAGTTACCTTAAGAGATGATTTTTCCTAATGCTCGAGTAATTGCTGTTCCCTAACTGCCATCCTTCTCTCAGACTATCATTTACCTCACAATTCTGGCCATCAGCCCAGATTTTAATGCCTTTTCATACCAATTTTTGGATATTTTAGATCATCCATCTAATTAACTGTCCTTTTCACTTTTGCCTTTCTTTCCTCTATACAGACAAGTTTACATGTGTATCATAATACATTTTTGCATTATTATTTATCTTTGTTTGCTTGGGGTTTTTTTTCCAAATAAAGTTTAAGAATGAACCATAAGGCAATTTACTACATAAGGCTGAAAACTGGATCCAGATTCACAGGACAGGATTGATCCAAAGCTAGGTTTACCCCATTGCATGCAGGGACGTGTGATTCTGATTTCCCCATTATATTCCTTAAGAAAGCAAGACTACAAGTCCCAGTAAGCACTAGGGTAAGCCCAGCTCTGGATTAACCCTGTCCCTGTAAATCTGGATCCAGTTAGCAACCTTAAATTTACATCCTCTTAACTCATTTAAACTCTTCCCTCATCTCAAATAAAATCTACTAAACTTCAAGGTATACATACAGGCTTTAAATGAACATATCTCCACCCAGCCCATTTTTATTATCTTTTTTCTCTCCTACTGTCTATTTTCACTAGAAACAATTCCCATCGAATAAATAAATAAATAAATAAATAAATTATGTAAGTCAGAGACCCTTAGGATGCATGTGGATTTTGCTGGTGGATTAGTGTGGATTTTCTGAGAAGCATTGCATGTAGGGCTCAGCCCTTGGGCTTAGTTAAGTGTTTTGTGAAGCCTCACTTGAGTTTTTATCCAGTGTGAAGTGAATATTAAAGATGTAGGTTTTATCCACCCTACTGCTTACTATTTAATTAAAGAGTTTAGCAGTGTTTGGCCTTCAAGTCAAAGGAACAAGATGAGAAAACCCCACTCAGGAGTTGGACTACTGGAGTTAACATAGTAACATAGTAGATGATGGCAGTTAAAGACCCAAATGGTTCATCTAGTCTGCCCAACCTGATTCAAACTAAAAATTTGTTTGTGTGTGGGGGGGGGTGTCCTCTCCTTAGCTATTTCTGGGCAAAAATCTAAAGCTTTGTCCAGTACTATTCTTAGGTTCCAACTACTGAAGTCTCTGTCAAAGCTCACTCCAGTCCATCTACACCCTTCCAGCCATTGAAGAACTCCCCAGCCCATTCTACCCCAAATGGCCATATATAGACACAAAATGTGCAAGTTTGCCCAGTACTGGCCTTAGTTCTTCAATATTTATTATTATTTTCTGATTCTAGATCCTCTGTGTTCATGCCACGCTTTTTTAAACTCCATCACCGTTTTCCTCTCCACCACCTCTTTTGGGAGCGCATTCAAGGCATCCACCACCCTCTCTGCAAAGAAGAATTTCCTTACACTGCTCTTGAGTCTCCCACGCCTCAATCTCAAATTAGGTCCTCTGGTTTTACCATTTTCCTTCCTCTGGAGAAGATTTTGTTCTACGTTAATATTTCAATATTTGAACATCTGAATCTGAATCATCTCCCCTGTCCCTCATTTCCTCTAAGGCAGAGGTGTCCAATGTCGGTCCTTGAGGGCCGCAGTCCAGTCGGGTTTTCAGGATTTCCCCAATGAATATACATGAGGTCTATTTGCATGCACTGCTTTCATTGAATGCTAATAGATCTCATGCATATTTATTGGGGAAATCCTGAAAACCCGACTGGATTGCGGCCTCGAGGACATTGGACACCCCTGCTCTAAGGTATACATATTCAGGGCTTCCAGTCTCTCCTCATACTTCAGGGAACCTGCAATAGATAGATTCTTGGCTTTCCTCTTCCCCATCACTGCAACTTGGGCCAAGGGGATGAAGAGGGAAAGAAAAGAAACCCACAGCAGGAAAGAAAGGGGAAGACAAGCAGGTGAGCCAGATGCTGGAAGCAGGGGGGGGGGGAAGAAAGAGGGAAAGAAGCTAGATGGGGTTGAAAAGAAGAGACACACTGGTATGGAAGAGGAAGATAGGGGAAATCTGGACAGAGGAAGGTAACAGAAAGAGGGGAAATTATGTGCATGGGGCATAGGGACAGAGACATAAAAGCGTCATGCCATGGGGATGGTATATGGACACGGGGGGGGGGGCAATGCCAGATACATAGGGGAGATATTAGAAATGGGGAAAAATAGGAACACAGAAGAGAGATGGTTTGTGGGGATGGGACAGGGACCGAGCTCGAAGGCTCCAGCGGCTTGCACAAATTACATTGTAATTTAGATAGATTGATTGATTACATTGTAATTTAGGTAGATAGATAGGCCACCGAGAGGAGCTAAAGGGTGGTAGAAAGGAACAGATGGTAAAGGAGGAAGGGAAGGGTGGTGGAGCAAAGGAATAGAACAGACATTGAAAAAGGGTAGAGAGGAACAGACCCTGAAGGGAAATGTGGAAGACAGAATGGGGAGAAGATGCTGGAAGGGAAGAAGACAGATGCCAGACTATGGGGGAGCGGAGGGAAGAAGATGGGTGCTAGACCAATTGGGGGAGGCTGAAGGGAGAGGCACAGTAACAGCAAATGGAAGACGCAGAGAGAAGACACACAGTGGATGGATGGAAGGAATTGAATGAGAAGATGTGGAAAGCAGAAACCAGACAACAAAGGTAGAAAAAAAATTCTATTTATTTATTTATTTTTTGCTTTAGGATAAAGTAGTATTAGTTGTGTTGATAAAAATTTATAAACAAAGCCCTGCCAGCTGAACATCTCTTTCTCTAGTTCAGCAGCAGGAACTTTGATTTATAAGAATGGAATAAGCTAAATATTAGAGTACTAAGGCTTATATGGATTCTGCGGGGACGGTGACAGGGCGGTGAATGGGATGGCAGTGGCGGTGGTGGGGGCGGTGAAAGGGATGGCGGTGACGGGGCGGTGAAGGGAACTGCGGTGATGGGGCAGTGTAGAGGATGGTGGGCCGGGGACGGGGCGGTGACGGGGACAGATTTTTTCCCCGTGTCATTCTCTAGCTTGGATATCAATCCTTACACAGAGAGCAACTCCTCCACCTATGTACAAGTTTATTCTTATTGGGAAAAATCTGGTGGAAGTGGATCCCAGAAAAGAGAAGCTGTGTATTTTACTTAGAAGCAAATAGGATTGACCATGTACACGGAAAACCCTTTGCCCCAAAGGACTGATTATTCAATCCTGTACAACCTCAGGACAGAAAGACTACCACAAAGCAATAATTTTTTATGTATATCGTCAATAAAAGGAGCTGGACTACCTCATATCTTTCTCGGAGCGATTTTGTTTGAAGGGACCTCTTTGCCCCAAAACCCTAATGAAGCAATTATTTTGACTAGAAAATTATTTCCACTATGTATTTTGTTTTTATTAACCTTTACTTCCACACTTCCAATGAATTTAACATGAGAGGTGTATGATCTGCTCCCGGTTGAAAAAACAACAAAAAAAAGCTTAAAATCTCCATAGAAACATGATGGCAGATGACGGTCACATGGTCCATCCGTTTGCCCATCAGCAGCACTCCATAAGAGATTCCACATGCCTGTCCCATACTTCTGAATTCAAACACTGTCTTTGACTCCACTACCTCTACTGAGAACTATTTCACGCATCTACCACCCTTTCCTGTAAAAAGCATTTCCTTAGATGACTCCTAAAAATAACTTTGCTTGAGGATTTATGAAAGCTTTACTGCTACTAGCATATTCAACAAATCACTGTTCTTCCACTTCTATGGGTAATTACATACCACATTTATCACACAAGGTTGGGCGAATTTTCACCTAAATATGAAGTACATACATTCACAATGATATGATCTACAGACAATTGAACCAAGAAATATAGAGTAGAACAGACCCTAAATTATATTAGTATCTTTAGTGCATCAAAACAGTTAATTTGAATAAATTGATTTAGCTTTTTCCTGCATGTAAAGGCTATCTAATTTGTAGAATGGTATAAAATCTAATGGTAAGAATACAGAGGCAGCTGGCTTCCAAAAAGTAATAATCCATTACCTTCTAATGCATCTAGATTTAATTTTTCTTAACTATACATTATATTTAAAGGATTCACTCACTTAATCCGGTTATTTTCACATATGAAAATTCAAGCTCGATTATTTTCAAATTTACCATGTTGCTCTCTTGAAGAGATGTAGGGATTAATTCAATCTAACAGAGCTCCCAGCAACTTCTAGGCAAATGCTCCACTATTTTGGTAAGCTCCCAAGAAAAGAGGCATCAGATTCCAATCCAGGAGAACCCAGGTTCTGTTTTTTTTATATTATGTGCAATGGGTCTTTTATACAGTATGGTTGCTGCCAATATCAACCTCATAAGTAATGTCAAATATTTTACTTGTCCCCATTATATACATAAACACTGGACAACAAATTTTTCCAAATGTTTTGCTTCCTTAAATAAGCTGGTGATTATGATAGACCCCCTTCAAAATAAACACAAAAATACCCCTTTTACGAAACTGTAGCTCAGTTTGTTACGCCAGCTGCGGCAGGCAACAGCTCTGACACTTCATAGAATTCCTATGAGCGTCAGAGCTGTTACCACCACAGCCGGAGCTAAAAACCACGATACGGTTTTGTAAAAGGGGGTGATAATTTCCTACTAACTGTATCACATAGGAATTTTGAGAAACACGATGGTAATTTTTAATTGATTATTACATGTTATAATGCATAAAGTTTCTGATACATCATGGCTACAAGTGTTTTCCTGCTGATTTTCATTTGTACTCAGTGGCTAGTACATCTTGTTGCAGTGTCCAACAATAGTCAGACAGCATTGATGGATTCCAGTTCCCCTGATATCTTTTTTCCATAGTGGCAATGTACTGGTGAAACCTTTTGCCACTGACTGCACCAAGATTTGCAGGGAAGAAGTCCAAGTGTGAATGTAGAAAGTGCATCTTCAGTGATACGTTGCTCTAAGAAGTTTGTCAACCAGTTGAATATACTGTAGTTTGGAACTCTGTAACTGCTAAGAAAATTCTCAACATCCTTGAATGTTTTCCAGGTAATTTTATCTGGCCCGACTAACAGATCTTCATATCTCTCATCATTGATGACGTATCTGATCTGTGGACCGACAAAAATTGCCTTCCTTAATCTTGGCATAAGTTATTAATTATTATTGCATTAGCCTGAAAGTATAACAAGAAATTGTATAAATGCACTTTTTTGTTAAAATGGTATGTGATATGTAATTTTTAAATGTAATTTTCGTGGTCAGCAGCTAAAAATCTGTAAGATACACCCAAAAGTGTTGATAGAAGCAAAAACTTTGTTGTTCATTGTAATTTTATGCATAGATATAGCACTGGGACGTTATTTATGGAATGAAGAAATTTGGCTACGCTGTATAAGTTAGACCCTCAATAAGCATTAAATTACACATACAATGACAGTGTGGTCACTCCTTGCACATATATTCAGTCTTACTGACTTTTTATGTGGCCTTTGGCCACTGAAAAACTAACCTACTAATCTATATGAGGGTTACTTAGATAAAATAATTTATTCACAATGAGTTTACATATTATGCTTATTCTGAAAACCGGACATGTTGGTGTAGCAGATTAATTTTGCTAGATCTAACAATTATAAAAATATGGCTTGAAATTCTGAATCTAAGATTTACAAAAAGTATTTCTTAAAACTAACTGAAAGCCTACAACAAAAGGATTTAATTGCCCAATCAATAGATTACAAAGGATTGGCAGGGTCATACAGCAGTATCTCCTCAGACTCTTTAGAGATAGAGTCACTAAGCTAACCGATTGTGTACCGATGTGACCCCTTTGCAACCCAATTTCCCTCCGACCCAATTCACTAACGTCTGTCCTGATCATCCTTCGATCCGCACATGCAAATGATGGAGAATGGCATTGAAATGATGTCAGGCAGCAATTCACAAACAAAAACCCTGCAACACTGGCTGGGCTGGCTGATTACAAACAAGCGATTGCTGGGGACCAGTCGTTCACTGCTTTCCGACTGCCATCTCCTGCTCTGCCTGCTGTCTACCCCAACTTTCCAGCTCTCTGCCCCCGACTCTCTGCCGTGATTTTCTCTTGCCGCCCTGCTTTGCCCCAAATCTGATCTCCTGCTCCTTGTCCTGACTCTCTGCCTTTTTTTTTTGCCCCAAATCTGCTGTCCTGCTGTCCTGACTCTCTACCACGAATCTCCTGTGTGGCTCTCTGCCCCAAGCGCTGCCCTGGCCTTCCCCTGCAGTGCGAGCCTGTGGTTTTAATCCACAGGTTTAAAGCAGGTTAAAACTATGGGCTTGCTGGGCTACTAAAATTTTTTTAAAAAAGTTGCGGCTCAGATGCATGCGTAGGCCATCTACAGATGGTCTGCGCATGCGTTGGGATTGCTACAGAGCGATCCCGGTGGGTGGTTGGGGGCGTGATTCCAATCACCCTCATTTGCATGAGGACGATTTGTGAAATAAGCCCCCCGGACATGGACTGGATCTCTCACAGATCAGATCAATCCATGCTCTTAGTCGTTCCTCTGCACAAAAAGGGATGCAGAGCAGAGGACTGCGAATTACCGACCAGTGAGTCTCACATCAATTGTGTGTAACTCATGGAAACTCTACTTAAAGGTAAATTAGACACGATTTTGGATGATAGAGACCTAAGGGATCCCCGTCAACATGGATTCACTAGGGGTAGGTCATGCCAATCCAATTCTTATCAGCTTCTTTGATTGGGTGACGGGGAAAGCTAGACCTGGAGAGTCTCTGGACATAGTATACTTGGATTTCAGCAAAGCGTTTTGACAGTGTCCCACACCGCAGACTATTAAACAAGATGAAGTCGATGGGTCTAGGCGAGAAGCTAACTGCATGGGTCAGTGATTGGCTGAGTGGAAGACTTCAGAGGGTGGTGGTCAACGGCACCCTCTCTAAGACATCGGAGGTGACTAGCAGAGTGCCGCAGGGCTCGGTCCTGGGACCATCCCTTTTCAACATATTCATAAGAGACTTGACCCGAGGGCTTCAGGGTAAAGTAACACTGTTCGCCGACGACGCCAAACTGTGTAATATAGTAAGTGAAAACAATCTTAAGGATAGTATGACGCAGGATCTGATCACGTTGGTCCTCGACATGGCAGCTGGGCTTCAACGCTAAGAAATGTAAGGTCATGCATCTCGGCTGCAGAAATCCATGCAAAACTTACACCTTGAATGGAGAAACACTAGCCAGGACTTCAGAAGAACGGGACTTGGGAGTAATCGTCAGTGCAGACATGAAGGCTTCCAAAAGAGTGGAGCAGGCCTCAACCAAGGCAAGGCAAATGTTGGGATGTATCAATAGAGGCTTCATCAGCCGCAAACCTGAAGTCATAATGCCTCTCTACA
This sequence comes from Geotrypetes seraphini, assembly GCF_902459505.1. Classification (NCBI taxonomy): domain Eukaryota; kingdom Metazoa; phylum Chordata; class Amphibia; order Gymnophiona; family Dermophiidae; genus Geotrypetes; species Geotrypetes seraphini. The sequence continues at coordinate 149,881,938 of NC_047085.1, read as the reverse complement.
GAACCATGGTGAGACCTCACCTGGAATACTGTGTGCAATTTTGGAGACCACACTACCAAAAAGATGTGCTTCGAGCTGAATTGGTCCAGCGAATGGCCACTAGAATGGTCTCCGGACTCAAGTGTCTCCCATACGAGGAAAGACTGGACAAACTGCAGCTCTACACTCTTGAGGAGCTTAGAGAAAGAGGAGACATGATTGAGACGTTTAAGTACATCACAGGTCGTGTCGAGGCGGAAAGCGATATATTCTTCCCCAAGGGACCCTCGGTCACAAGAGGGCACCCGCTCAAACTCAGAGGAGGGAAATTTAATGGTGACACCAGGAAGTATTTCTTCACAGAAATGGTAGTAGATCACTGGAACAAACTTCCGGTGCAAGTGGTCAAGGCCACCAGTGTGCTCGACTTTAAAAATAAATGGGACATCCACGTGGGATCCCTACGGGGGTCGAGCTAAGGAAACTGGGTCATTAGCACTCAGACTTGATGGGGTGGGTCAGAAGAGTGGGCAGACTTGATGGGCTGTGGCCCTTTTCTGCCGTCATCTTTCTATGTTTCTAACAATCAAAGAAGAAGTGTTAATGACCTCCAGTCTCCTTGGACAATTTCTAGCTATCAGAGGCTGGGTGTAACAAATGAAATACCATCTCCCTCAGACTCTCAGACAATGACCCTCTTAAAAACTTATCAGGACTCTGCTCAGCCAAGAAAAGTGACCAGCTAAACCAGAAGAAAACTAGCATCTATCCCTAAAATTCAGAAAGAAACCACTTTGAACTGTTCCTGAATTATGATTAGACTGTTATATACCACCCAGTGGCTTACCTAGCATATGTGACACCTGGGGCCCATCATTTTTTGACACCTCCCTCCCAATCTGTATGAAAATCATGATTTTTAGTATCAATCCACACATTGCACAAGATTGTACCTAGGAAAAGGCAGCATCTTACTTACTGCAGTAAGCAGTAGAACATCAATACACTCATTGTAAAACTAAACAAACCAAACTAGTACAGATTGAGCTTGCAGAGTCAATGCTAACAGAGAACCATGTCCCTAATATTGTGCAAAATATAAAGATAGCAGATGTAAATTTGAAAAAAAAAACAGAGAAATAGAAACATGATACCATATAAAGGCCAAATGGCCCATCTAGTCTGCCCATCTACAGTAACCATTATCTCTTCCTCTCTAAGAGATTATCACTTTACAAATTAACAAGCAACCCCCCCCCCCTTTTATGAAGCTGCGTTAGGGTTCTTTTTATTGCAGTCTGTGGCAGTAAAAGCTCTAGCGCTTCATAAAAGGGGGCCAAGGCGGGGGGGAAATAAAACAAAAATGGAAAATAAGATAATACCATTTTATTGGACCAATACATTTTTCAATTAGCTTTCAGAGGCCAGAGCCTCTTTTCTCAGTTCAATAAAGTATACTGCTGTTACAGTATCCTCTTCTGACCTGAAGAATGGTGTTTTGGTCGCTTAATTAGACAAAAATATATTAATTAGTCAAAAATATATTAATTAGTCAAAAATGTATTTCAATCCTACATAATAAAACACTAGCCGTGCATGCGCACTCCTATCTGCATGTTCCGTATGTCTATGGCCGCAGGAGTGCGCATGCGCGCTTAACAAACCCCCACGCTCGCAGCAGCAGAAAAACACTCCTTTGCTGGCTCCCCACTCGGTAAAGTTTTTTCGCCGGTCTGACCCTCCTTCCATCCCTTCCCAATGTCTTGACTGCTCACTTAGTCCTTTGCCGCCCCCCTTCCCTTCCCGCAGTCCTGACTACGAACCTGGCGATTCCAGCAGCATGATCAGCAGTCTTCACACACTGCTTCGGGCCCTTCTACTGCCCTGATTTCCTCTGCCGCTTCTCTGATGATGTCATCAGGGACATGCCAGAGTAAATCAGGGCAGTAGAAAGACCCGAAGCAGCGTGTGAAGACTGCTGCACACGTTGCTGGAATTGCCAGGTTCGTAGTCGGGACCGCGGGAAGGGAAGGGAGGGGGTGGTAAGGGACTAAGGGAGCCGGACAGACCGCGGGAAGGGATAGGGGGATAGAAGAAACGCTACTGCTGCTGCACAGGGAAGTGGTGTGGGGGGAGGGAATTCTGCTTTGGCTGCTGCACATGGAAATGGTGGGAGAGAAATGCTGCATAGGAGGCAGGGAGAGAGACAGATAGATAGAAAGACCGACAGACAGATAGCGGGAGGAAGGGAGACAGAAAGAAAAGAAGAAAGACACAGGGGCAGGGAGATACACAGAAACACAGACAGACAAAGGGGGCCAGGGACAGAGACAGAAAGAAAGACAGCAGGAGGGGGAGAGAGACAGAAATAAAGACAGACAGACATATATTCTAGCACCCGTTAATGTAACGGGCTAAAATACTAGTTAATCCAATAAAAGGATCACTTTATTTCCATTTTCTATTTATAAATATTTATCAACATAGCTACAATACTTGTTCCGGAGCAGAGCCGGCAGCCACAGTCATTGAGGGACCTTGTTGCACCACCCCACGGCTCCTGACTCTGCTCCGGAACAAGTAAGTGATGTCGGAGGGAGTGGACTGGCAGCCATGGGGAGGTGCAGGAATGGCAGAGTAGGGTGGGAGGTTCCTTACCTGGTATGCCAGCTGTACACCCCCTTAGGGCATGCACCCGGACAGACCCCTCCCTCCGCCTCACCTTTGGTACCCACTGATATCACCTGCCTACAGCTCCTGTATCCCATAAAAAAGGAAGATTCACTTAGATTTCTCCTCTTTGGATGACCGTTGGACTCTCTCTGTACCTGAACACCTTGATTAACTTCTCATCTGCTCTCAAAAACTCCATATTCCACTCCCAGCCATTCTACAAATAAACTTTTCTTCCAGCAAGGGTCCGCATCATCTCAAAACATCCTCTGCAGACACCAGACCTCCTTCACTCTTCTAACTAGGAGCAACAATAAGAAGGAATGCATCATAAGAACATAAAAATTGCCATACTTGGACAAACCAAAGGTCCATCAAGTCCAGTATCCTGTTTCCAACAGAAGCCAAAGGTCCCAATTACCTAGCTAGATCCCAGCTAGTAAAACAGATTTTTTTTTGTTGTTGTTGCTTATCCTAGGAATAAGCAGTGGATTTACCCAAGCCACCTCAATAATAGCCTAAGGACTTCTCTGTTAGGAAATTATCCAAGCCTTTTTTTAACTCACCAAGCTAACTGATTTCACCACATTCTCTGGCAATGAATTTCAGAGTTTTAATTACATGTTGTGTGAAGCAATATTTTATCCAGTTTGTTTTAAATCTACTAGTTAGTAGTTTCATTGTGTCCCCCCTAGTCCTAGTATTTTTTGAAAGAGTGAACAAATGATTCACATCTATCCTTTCCACTCCACTCAGTATTTTATAGACCTGAGCCATCTCTTCTCCAAGCTGAAGAGCCCTAGCCACTTTAGCCTCTCCTCATTAGGGAAGTCATCCCAAACCTTTTATCATTTTTTCTGCCCTTCTCTGTACCTTTTCTAATTATCTTTTATGAGATATGGCGACCAGAATAGCACACAGTATTCAAGTTGTGGCCGTACCATAGAGCGATGCAAGGGCATTATGAAATTTTCATCTTTGTTTTCCATTCCTTTCCTGATAATTCCTAACATTCTATTTGCTTTCTTAGCTGCCGCCACACATTGAGCTGAGAGTTTCAATGTATCCTCAGCAATGATACCTAGATCCTTTTCCTGGGCAGCAATTCCTAACATAGAACCCAGCATCATGTAGCTATAATTTGGGCTCCTCTTTCCCACATGCATCACTTTGCACTTGATCACATTAAACATCATCTGCCATTTTGATGCCCAGTCTTCCAGTCTCACAAGGTCCTCTTGCAATTTTTCATAATCCTCTTGCGATTTAACAACTTTGAACACTTTGTGTTATCAGCAAATGTAATTATCTCTCTAGTTATTCCCATCGCTAGATCATTGATAAATATCAAATCAGAGTGAGTCCCTTTTAATCTACCTTAATTAATCATTCAGCCTCTATAACAATATTTTATCTTAGAAACATAGAAACATGAAGGCAGATAAAGGCCAAATGGCCCATCCAGTCTGCCCATCTGCAGTAACCATTATCTCTTCCTATCTCTACGAGATTGCACGTGCCTATCCCACACTTTCTTGAATTCAGACACAATCTCTGTCTCCACCATGTTCCCCTTGTGCAAAGATCCCTAAATTAAGAGCTAGATTTACTGCATTTGCTGTATAAATATTGTAAATAAACTTGCTCTGTAAAATAAGATTCTAGCTCTTCCTTCATGTTCTGAGTATGTTAGCATAAATATTTACAGTGAAGATAGTGCTATTCCCGATTTAACATCCATATATATTATATTTCACTTAATACTGGCAATTTCTGAGCACACGTTCAGCATTTGTATTTGTTGTGGAATTCTCTGCTTTGTGGAATTTGTACAGAATTCCCTGCATGTGCAGAAATCTATACTTGCTGTTCAAAATGCTGCACAAGTGCCAGAAAGCAGCATGTTTAACCTACTGCTCTCCTTCCCAAGTGATGCACGCAGACATGATTGAAGTTTTAGTGGTGTGGGACTTTCTGAAAACCCACAGCCTGCCCATCTCTGCATCAGGTATTCTACTCTAAAGTTCAACCTCCTGCATACCTCTCCAAGAATCCCTCAATGCAAAAACAGATCTGGACCCTATTCTTAGCTTGTAATCAGCACTAATTGGCACAAGTGGAGGAGAAGAGTAGCTGAGTTTTGGACCACATTCTCTGCTGCCCCACACAGTACAAATTCGATAAGTCAAGTCAAAGTCAGGGTAGCAGAGGAAGATGACATTGTGACATGCAGACTTAATTTTAAGCTTATGGGAAAAGGCATGAAGCTCCAGACTTTGGGGGGGGTGGGGGGGGTACCACCATGAGCGGAGACTACTGTGCACCCTGTTGATTTTGGATTTTCTTTGAGCCTTTTATATGCTCTTAGGGCTCCTTTTACAAAGGTGCGTTAGGGCCTTAACGTGAGGAATAGCGCGGGTGCTAAATTGTCGCGTGCGCTAGACCTTAACACCAGCATTGAGCTGGCGTTAGATCTAGAAACGTAGCGCAGGTTTAGCGCGCACTAAAATCCTGCGTTCTCTAAAAATGCTAGCACACCTTAGTAAAAGGAGCCCTTAGTATTTTTAAAGAATTTTTAAAGTTTGTATTCCCAGCACTGGAGTGAAACCTAGTGGGCCAATAGATACACCCCTAAGGCAGGCCTCCAAGTTTTAAAAGTAGCGTTTTATATGTAACTCAATGATTGACAGGTAGCCAATGAGCTTTAATTAGAAGAGGAGTTACATGGTCAAATTTCTTGGCCTTATAAATGATTTTTTACAGCAGTATTCTGAACTATCTGTAGGCATCTTAGTTCTTTCTTGGTGATTCCATGGTATAAAGCGTTATTGTAGTCCAAATAGGAAATGACCAGAGAATGAATAAGAGTGTTTAAAGCAGAGTGGTCGAGGAGTTTAGCTAAGGAGTGAATCATTCTTAGATGGTAGAAGCATTTTCAAACTGTGCTTATGTGTTCATGAAAAGTGAGATTGTCATCAAAAGTGATTCCTAAGAGCTTAATAGTGTGAACTGTCTGTATCGGGATAGATTTGAGTTTAATGGGAGAGATTAGCGTACAGTCTTTCTTAATTGGGAAAATCATTGTTTTTGTTTTATTGACATTAAGTGACAACATGTTAGAATGCAACCAATCATGTATTTTAGCATGTATTTTATCAAGCTTTTGATTAATGATAGAGATGTCTTCTGGATGATAGAGATGTCTTCTGGATTATCCAGGTTAATAAAGTAGGTTAGCTGGAAATCATCAGCATAGGCATAAACAGTAAAGCCAATTGATTGCTCAAGAGTGATCAGTAGGGCCAAAAATATATTAAAGAGAAAAAGGGATAGTATTGAACCTTGTGGTATACCAAAGTCATTTGAAAATGAATTTGAAAAGGAACTGTTAAATGAGACCTTAGAGGTTTGAGAATTCGGCTGGATATTCTTATCTCCTCTAACCGATGAATGAGTAAATGGTGATCAATTGTGTCAAATGCTGAGGACAGGTCAAGGGATATGAGTATGACCGAGTTATGATGATCCAAGTGGTAATTAATGTTAGTAAGAAGGCCAATTAGTGAAAGTTCAGTAGAGTGATGTTTTCTGAAATCTGTTTGGTTTGGACATAGGGCATTGGTGCTTTCCATGAAGTCAGATATTTGATAAAAGACTACTTTCTCAGTGATTTTTGATAAGAAAGAGATATTTGAGATGGGTCGATAATTTGAACATTCGACAGCACTTACTTTGAAATCTTTAATGGTTGGGTAGATAATAGTTTCCTTCCAAGGTTTTGGGACTGAACTTGAGGTCAGGCTGGTAGAAACAAAATCTAGTATTTGGGGTCCGAAAGTTGCAAAATATCTTTTAAGAATAAAAAGGAGGGATGGAGTCATTGTTAGTACCTTTAATGTTCATGGAATTAATAATTCGCTGAATCTCAGAGAGTGAGGGAATTCTGAAGTGAGCACATTTGGAGAGGGAAACGCAAGAGGTTTGGGAGTCAAGAACAGAGTAAGCAGGAGAAGTTGATTGAACAGGGGAGTGAAATGACAATCTGATTTTCTGAATTTTATTTGTAAAATGATCTGCCAGAGATTGAGCAGAAGAGAGTAATAAGGAGTTGGGACGATTCGAATGATCAATAGTCAATGAATATACAATTCTATATAATGCTGAAGTATTTTTTGCATTAGAAATCTGTTTAGAATAATAAAGGGATTTAGCTTTGACTATTTTAGATCTGTAGTATGATGCATATTCCTTGCAATTAAGCAAATCAGGGATAGATTTTGTATGCCTCCACTTTCTCTCTAAAAAACGGAGTTGTTTTATAATTAAGAGTAGTTCGGAAGAGAACCAAGGATTTTTATGACGTCAACAAGAGATTAGTTGGGTTTGAAGAGGGGCGAATTTATCTAAAAAAGTAAGAACCAAATCATTCCATGCTGAAAGAAGATTGTCAATGTTAGAGGTAAGGGTGGTAATCATAACAGAAATTGAAGTTAGAAGAAATGGTAGAGGCATCTAACTTTGAAAAGCTGCGGAATCTTATATGTTTGGGACTCTGAAAAGAAGTAGCGAGAGACCAGTGATGTGAGAAAATAGAAAATGTCAATGTGAAATTAGACGCTATATTGTTAGATACCATCATCATATCTAGAGTGTAACCTGCTCTATGTGTGGCTGATGATATCAAGGGAGTTAAGTTAAGGTCACCAGAGAATGTCAAATAATATCATCATGTATTAGTAGAGTCTTCAAAATGAATGATTTTTTAGCTTAAGCCTATCTCAACTTTGAATGCTCATTTAGATTTTTTTTCTGTTCTTTCTGTATTGTAGAAAATTGATTTTTTAAAATACTTTTTTTTTTATGTTAGCCACTTTAAACTAGATATTGGGATTGGGAAGCCAATAAATCTTAAGCTTGAACCTCATTACTCTGTTGGACTATACACTCTATTACAAGTGTTATATATTTTTTCCATCTTATGGAGACTGACAATCAAGTTACCTTAAGAGATGATTTTTCCTAATGCTCGAGTAATTGCTGTTCCCTAACTGCCATCCTTCTCTCAGACTATCATTTACCTCACAATTCTGGCCTATCAGCCCAGATTTTAATGCCTTTTCATACCAATTTTTGGATATTTTAGATCATCCATCTAATTAACTGTCCTTTTCACTTTTGCCTTTCTTTCCTCTATACAGACAAGTTTACATGTGTATCATAATACATTTTTGCATTATTATTTATCTTTGTTTGCTTGGGGTTTTTTTTCCAAATAAAGTTTAAGAATGAACCATAAGGCAATTTACTACATAAGGCTGAAAACTGGATCCAGATTCACAGGACAGGATTGATCCAAAGCTAGGTTTACCCCATTGCATGCAGGGACGTGTGATTCTGATTTCCCCATTATATTCCTTAAGAAAGCAAGACTACAAGTCCCAGTAAGCACTAGGGTAAGCCCAGCTCTGGATTAACCCTGTCCTGTAAATCTGGATCCAGTTAGCAACCTTAAATTTACATCCTCTTAACTCATTTAAACTCTTCCCTCATCTCAAATAAAATCTACTAAACTTCAAGGTATACATACAGGCTTTAAATGAACATATCTCCACCCAGCCCATTTTTATTATCTTTTTTCTCTCCTACTGTCTATTTTCACTAGAAACAATTCCCATCGAATAAATAAATAAATAAATAAATAAATTATGTAAGTCAGAGACCCTTAGGATGCATGTGGATTTTGCTGGTGGATTAGTGTGGATTTTCTGAGAGAAGCATTGCATGTAGGGCTCAGCCCTTGGGCTTAGTTAAGTGTTTTGTGAAGCCTCACTTGAGTTTTTATCCAGTGTGAAGTGAATATTAAAGATGTAGGTTTTATCCACCCTACTGCTTACTATTTAATTAAAGAGTTTAGCAGCAGTTTGGCCTTCAAGTCAAAGGAACAAGATGAGAAAACCCCACTCAGGAGTTGGACTACTGGAGTTAACATAGTAACATAGTAGATGATGGCAGTTAAAGACCCAAATGGTTCATCTAGTCTGCCCAACCTGATTCAAACTAAAAATTTGTTTGTGTGTGGGGGGGGGTGTCCTCTCCTTAGCTATTTCTGGGCAAAAATCTAAAGCTTTGTCCAGTACTATTCTTAGGTTCCAACTACTGAAGTCTCTGTCAAAGCTCACTCCAGTCCATCTACACCCTTCCAGCCATTGAAGAACTCCCCAGCCCATTCTACCCCAAATGGCCATATATAGACACAAAATGTGCAAGTTTGCCCAGTACTGGCCTTAGTTCTTCAATATTTATTATTATTTTCTGATTCTAGATCCTCTGTGTTCATGCCACGCTTTTTTTAAACTCCATCACCGTTTTCCTCTCCACCACCTCTTTTGGGAGCGCATTCAAGGCATCCACCACCCTCTCTGCAAAGAAGAATTTCCTTACACTGCTCTTGAGTCTCCCACGCCTCAATCTCAAATTAGGTCCTCTGGTTTTACCATTTTCCTTCCTCTGGAGAAGATTTTGTTCTACGTTAATACCTTTCAAGTATTTGAACATCTGAATCATATCTCCCCTGTCCCTCATTTCCTCTAAGGCAGAGGTGTCCAATGTCGGTCCTTGAGGGCCGCAGTCCAGTCGGGTTTTCAGGATTTCCCCAATGAATATACATGAGGTCTATTTGCATGCACTGCTTTCATTGAATGCTAATAGATCTCATGCATATTTATTGGGGAAATCCTGAAAACCCGACTGGATTGCGGCCCTCGAGGACATTGGACACCCCTGCTCTAAGGTATACATATTCAGGGCTTCCAGTCTCTCCTCATACTTCAGGGAACCTGCAATAGATAGATTCTTGGCTTTCCTCTTCCCCATCACTGCAACTTGGGCCAAGGGGATGAAGAGGGAAAGAAAGAAACCCACAGCAGGAAAGAAAGGGGAAGACAAGCAGGTGAGCCAGATGCTGGAAGCAGGGGGGGGGGGAAGAAAGAGGGAAAGAAGCTAGATGGGGTTGAAAAGAAGAGACACACTGGTATGGAAGAGGAAGATAGGGGAAATCTGGACAGAGGAAGGTAACAGAAAGAGGGGAAATTATGTGCATGGGGCATAGGGACAGAGACATAAAAGCGTCATGCCATGGGGATGGTATATGGACACGGGGGGGGGGGGCAATGCCAGATACATAGGGGAGATATTAGAAATGGGGAAAAATAGGAACACAGAAGAGAGATGGTTTGTGGGGATGGGACAGGGACCGAGCTCGAAGGCTCCAGCGGCTTGCACAAATTACATTGTAATTTAGATAGATTGATTGATTACATTGTAATTTAGGTAGATAGATAGGCCACCCGAGAGGAGCTAAAGGGTGGTAGAAAGGAACAGATGGTAAAGGAGGAAGGGAAGGGTGGTGGAGCAAAGGAATAGAACAGACATTGAAAAAGGGTAGAGAGGAACAGACCCTGAAGGGAAATGTGGAAGACAGAATGGGGAGAAGATGCTGGAAGGGAAGAAGACAGATGCCAGACTATGGGGGAGCGGAGGGAAGAAGATGGGTGCTAGACCAATTGGGGGAGGCTGAAGGGAGAGGCACAGTAACAGCAAATGGAAGACGCAGAGAGAAGACACACAGTGGATGGATGGAAGGAATTGAATGAGAAGATGTGGAAAGCAGAAACCAGACAACAAAGGTAGAAAAAAAATTCTATTTATTTATTTATTTTTTGCTTTAGGATAAAGTAGTATATTAGTTGTGTTGATAAAAATTTATAAACAAAGCCCTGCCAGCTGAACATCTCTTTCTCTAGTTCAGCAGCAGGAACTTTGATTTATAAGAATGGAATAAGCTAAATATTAGAGTACTAAGGCTTATATGGATTCTGCGGGGACGGTGACAGGGCGGTGAATGGGATGGCAGTGGCGGTGGTGGGGGCGGTGAAAGGGATGGCGGTGACGGGGCGGTGAAGGGAACTGCAGGTGATGGGGCAGTGTAGAGGATGGTGGGCCGGGGACGGGGCGGTGACGGGGACAGATTTTTTCCCCGTGTCATTCTCTAGCTTGGATATCAATCCTTACACAGAGAGCAACTCCTCCACCTATGTACAAGTTTATTCTTATTGGGAAAAATCTGGTGGAAGTGGATCCCAGAAAAGAGAAGCTGTGTATTTTACTTAGAAGCAAATAGGATTGACCATGTACACGGAAAACCCTTTGCCCCAAAGGACTGATTATTCAATCCTGTACAACCTCAGGACAGAAAGACTACCACAAAGCAATAATTGTTTTATGTATATCGTCAATAAAAGGAGCTGGACTACCTCATATCTTTCTCTGAGCGATTTGTTTGAAGGGACCTCTTTGCCCAAAACCTAATGAAGCAATTATTTTGACTAGAAAATTATTTCACTATGTATTTGTTTTTATTAACCTTTACTTCCACACTTCCAAATGAATTAACATGAGAGGTGTATGATCTGCTCCCGGTTTGAAAAACAACAAAAAAAAGCTTAAAATCTCCATAGAAACATGATGGCAGATGACGGTCAAATGGTCCATCCAGTTTGCCCATCCGCAGCACTCCATAAGAGATTCCACATGCCTGTCCCATACTTTCTTGAATTCAAACACTGTCTTTGACTCCACTACCTCTACTGAGAAACTATTTCACGCATCTACCACCCTTTCCTGTAAAAAGCATTTCCTTAGATGACTCCTAAAAATACTTTGCTTGAGGATATATGAAAGCTTACTGCTACTAGGCATTTTCAACAAATCACTGTTCTTCCACTTCTATGGGTAATTACCATCCACATTTATCAACAAAGGTTGGGCGAATTTTCACCTAAATATGAAGTACATCATTCACAATGATAATGATCAAGACAATTGACCAAGAAATATAGAGTAGAACAGACCTAAATATATAGTATCTTTAGTGCATCAAAACAGTAATTTGATAAATTGATTTAGCTTTTTCCTGCATGTAAAGGCTATCTAATTTGTAGAATGGTATAAAACTAATGGTAAGAATACAGAGGCAGCTGGCTTCCAAAAAGTAATAATCCATTACCTTCTAATGCACTAGATATAATTTTCTTAACTATACATTATATTTAAAAGGATTCACTCACTTAATCCGGTTATTTCACATATGAAAATTCAAGCTCGTTATTTTCAAATTTACCAGTTGCTCTCTTGAAGAGATGTAGGGATTAATCAATCTAACAGAGCTCCCAGCAACTTCTAGGCAAATGCTCCACTATTTTGGTAAGCTCCCAAGAAAAGAGGCATCAGATTCCAATCCAGGAGAACCAGGTCTGTTTTTTTATATTATGTGCAATGGGTCTTTTATACAGTATGGTTGCTGCCAATATCAACCTCATAAGTAATGTCAAATATTTTACTTGTCCCCATTATATACATAACACTGGACAACAAATTTTTCCAAATGTTTTGCTTCCTTAAAATAAGCTGGTGATTATGATAGACCCCCTTCAAAATAAACACAAAAATACCCCCTTTTACGAAACTGTAGCTCAGTTTGTTACGCCAGCTGCGGCAGCAACAGCTCTGACACTCATAGAATTCCTATGAGCGTCAGAGCTGTTACCACCACAGCCGGAGCTAAAAACCACGATACGGTTTTGTAAAAGGGGGTGATAATTTCCTACTAACTGTATCACATAGGAATTTTGAGAAACACGATGGTATTTTTAATTGATTATTACATGTTATAATGCATAAAGTTTCTGATACATCATGGCTACAAGTGTTTTCCTGCTGATTTTCATTTGTACTCAGTGGCTAGTACATCTTGTTGCAGTGTCCAACAATAGTCAGACAGCATTGATGGATTCCAGTTCCCCTGATATCTTTTTTCCATAGTGGCAATGTACTGGTGAAACCTTTTGCCACTGACTGCACCAAGATTTGCAGGGAAGAAGTCCAAGTGTGAATGTAGAAAGTGCATCTTCAGTGATACGTTGCTCTAAGAAGTTTGTCAACCAGTTGAATATACTGTAGTTTGGAACTCTGTAACTGCTAAGAAAATTCTCAACATCCTTGAATGTTTTCCAGGTAATTTTATCTGGCCCGACTAACAGATCTTCATATCTCTCATCATTGATGACGTATCTGATCTGTGGACCGACAAAATGCCTTCCTTAATCTTGGCATAAGTTATTAATTATTAATTGCATTAGCCTGAAAGTATAACAAGAAATTGTATAAATGCACTTTTTTGTTAAAATGGTATGTGATATGTAATTTTAAATGTAATTTTCGTGGTCAGCAGCTAAAAATCTGTAAGATACACCCAAAAGTGTTGAAGAAGCAAAAACTTTGTTGTTCATTGTAATTTTATGCATAGATATAGCACTGGGACGTTATTTATGGAATGAAGAAATTTGGCTACGCTGTATAAGTTAGACCCTCAATAAGCTTAAATTACACATACAATGACAGTGTGGTCACTCCTTGCACATATATTCAGTCTTACTGACTTTTTATGTGGCCTTTGGCCACTGAAAAACTAACCTACTAATCTATATGAGGGTTACTTAGATAAAATAATTTATTCACAATGAGTTTACATATTATGCTTATTCTGAAAACCGGACATGTTGGTGTAGCAGATTAATTTTGCTAGATCTAACAATTATAAAAATATGGCTTGAAATCTGAATCTAAGATTTACAAAAAAGTATTTCTTAAAACTAACTGAAAGCCTACAACAAAAGGATTTAATTGCCCAATCAATAGATTACAAAGGATGGCAGGGTCATACAGCAGTATCTCCTCAGACCTTTAGAGATAGAGTCACTAAGCTAACCGATTGTGTACCGATGTGACCCCTTTGCAACCCAATTTCCCTCCGACCCAATTCACTAACGTCTGTCCTGATCATCCTTCGATCCGCACATGCAAATGAGGGAGAATGGCATTGAAATGATGTCAGGCAGCAATTCACAAACAAAAACCCTGCAACACTGGCTGGGCTGGCTGATTACAAACAAGCGATTGCTGGGGACCAGTCGTTCACTGCTTTCCGACTGCCATCTCCTGCTCTGCCTGCTGTCTACCCCAACTTTCCAGCTCTCTGCCCCCGACTCTCTGCCGTGATTTTCTCTTGCCGCCCTGCTTTGCCCCAAATCTGATCTCCTGCTCCTTGTCCTGACTCTCTGCCTTTTTTTTTTGCCCCAAATCTGCTGTCCTGCTGTCCTGACTCTCTACCACGAATCTCCTGTGTGGCTCTCTGCCCCAAGCGCTGCCCTGGCCTTCCCCTGCAGTGCGAGCCTGTGGTTTTAATCCACAGGTTTAAAGCAGGTTAAAACTATGGGCTTGCTGGGCTACTAAAATTTTTTTAAAAAAGTTGCGGCTCAGATGCATGCGTAGGCCATCTACAGATGGTCTGCGCATGCGTTGGGATTGCTACAGAGCGATCCCGGTGGGTGGTTGGGGGCGTGATTCCAATCACCCTCATTTGCATGAGGACGATTTGTGAAATAAGCCCCCCGGACATGGACTGGATCTCTCACAGATCAGATCAATCCATGCTCTTAGTCGTTCCTCTGCACAAAAAGGGATGCAGAGCAGAGACTGCGAATTACCGACCAGTGAGTCTCACATCAATTGTGTGTAAACTCATGGAAACTCTACTTAAAGGTAAATTAGACACGATTTTGGATGATAGAGACCTAAGGGATCCCCGTCAACATGGATTCACTAGGGGTAGGTCATGCCAATCCAATCTTATCAGCTTCTTTGATTGGGTGACGGGAAAGCTAGACCTGGGAGAGTCTCTGGACATAGTATACTTGGATTTCAGCAAAGCGTTTGACAGTGTCCCACACCGCAGACTATTAAACAAGATGAAGTCGATGGGTCTAGGCGAGAAGCTAACTGCATGGGTCAGTGATTGGCTGAGTGGAAGACTTCAGAGGGTGGTGGTCAACGGCACCCTCTCTAAGACATCGGAGGTGACTAGCAGAGTGCCGCAGGGCTCGGTCCTGGGACCATCCCTTTTCAACATATTCATAAGAGACTTGACCCGAGGGCTTCAGGGTAAAGTAACACTGTTCGCCGACGACGCCAAACTGTGTAATATAGTAAGTGAAAACAATCTTAAGGATAGTATGACGCAGGATCTGATCACGTTGGTCCTCGACATGGCAGCTGGGCTTCAACGCTAAGAAATGTAAGGTCATGCATCTCGGCTGCAGAAATCCATGCAAAACTTACACCTTGAATGGAGAAACACTAGCCAGGACTTCAGAAGAACGGGACTTGGGAGTAATCGTCAGTGCAGACATGAAGGCTTCCAAACAAGTGGAGCAGGCCTCAACCAAGGCAAGGCAAATGTTGGGATGTATCAATAGAGGCTTCATCAGCCGCAAACCTGAAGTCATAATGCCTCTCTACAGAACCATGGTGAGACCTCACCTGGAATACTGTGTGCAATTTTGGAGACCACACTACCAAAAAGATGTGCTTCGAGCTGAATTGGTCCAGCGAATGGCCACTAGAATGGTCTCCGGACTCAAGTGTCTCCCATACGAGGAAAGACTGGACAAACTGCAGCTCTACACTCTTGAGGAGCTTAGAGAAAGAGGAGACATGATTGAGACGTTTAAGTACATCACAGGTCGTGTCGAGGCGGAAAGCGATATATTCTTCCCCAAGGGACCCTCGGTCACAAGAGGGCACCCGCTCAAACTCAGAGGAGGGAAATTTAATGGTGACACCAGGAAGTATTTCTTCACAGAAATGGTAGTAGATCACTGGAACAAACTTCCGGTGCAAGTGGTCAAGGCCACCAGTGTGCTCGACTTTAAAAATAAATGGGACATCCACGTGGGATCCCTACGGGGGTCGAGCTAAGGAACTGGGTCATTAGCACTCAGACTTGATGGGGTGGGTCAGAAGAGTGGGCAGACTTGATGGGCTGTGGCCCTTTTCTGCCGTCATCTTTCTATGTTTCTAACAATCAAAGAAGAAGTGTTAATGACCTCCAGTCTCCTTGGACAATTTCTAGCTATCAGAGGCTGGGGTGTAACAAATGAAATACCATCTCCCTCAGACTCTCAGACAATGACCCTCTTAAAAACTTATCAGGACTCTGCTCAGCCAAGAAAAGTGACCAGCTAAACCAGAAGAAACTAGCATCTATCCCTAAAATTCAGAAAGAAACCACTTTGAACTGTTCCTGAATTATGATTAGACTGTTATATACCACCCAGTGGCTTACCTAGCATATGTGACACCTGGGGCCCATCATTTTTTGACACCTCCCTCCCAATCTGTATGAAAATCATGATTTTTAGTATCAATCCACACATTGCACAAGATTGTACCTAGGAAAAGGCAGCATCTTACTTACTGCAGTAAGCAGTAGAACATCAATACACTCATTGTAAAACTAAACAAACCAAACTAGTACAGATTGAGCTTGCAGAGTCAATGCTAACAGAGAACCATGTCCCCTAATATTGTGCAAAATATAAAGATAGCAGATGTAAATTTGAAAAAAAAACAGAGAAATAGAAACATGATACCATATAAAGGCCAAATGGCCCATCTAGTCTGCCCATCTACAGTAACCATTATCTCTTCCTCTCTAAGAGATTATCACTTTACAAATTAACAAGCAACCCCCCCCCCCTTTTATGAAGCTGCGTTAGGGTTCTTTTTATTGCAGTCTGTGGCAGTAAAAGCTCTAGCGCTTCATAAAAGGGGGCCAAGGCGGGGGGGAAATAAAACAAAAATGGAAAATAAGATAATACCATTTTATTGGACCAATACATTTTTCAATTAGCTTTCAGAGGCCAGAGCCTCTTTTCTCAGTTCAATAAAGTATACTGCTGTTACAGTATCCTCTTCTGACCTGAAGAATGGTGTTTTGGTCGCTTAATTAGACAAAAATATATTAATTAGTCAAAAATATATTAATTAGTCAAAAATGTATTTCAATCCTACATAATAAAACACTAGCCGTGCATGCGCACTCCTATCTGCATGTTCCGTATGTCTATGGCCGCAGGAGTGCGCATGCGCGCTTAACAAACCCCCACGCTCGCAGCAGCAGAAAACACTCCTTTGCTGGCTCCCCACTCGGTAAAGTTTTTTCGCCGGTCTGACCCTCCTTCCATCCCTTCCCAATGTCTTGACTGCTCACTTAGTCCTTTGCCGCCCCCCTTCCCTTCCCGCAGTCCTGACTACGAACCTGGCGATTCCAGCAGCATGATCAGCAGTCTTCACACACTGCTTCGGGCCCTTCTACTGCCCTGATTTCCTCTGCCGCTTCTCTGATGATGTCATCAGGGACATGCCAGAGTAAATCAGGGCAGTAGAAAGACCCGAAGCAGCGTGTGAAGACTGCTGCACACGTTGCTGGAATTGCCAGGTTCGTAGTCGGGACCGCGGGAAGGGAAGGGAGGGGGTGGTAAGGGACTAAGGGAGCCGGACAGACCGCGGGAAGGGATAGGGGGATAGAAGAAACGCTACTGCTGCTGCACAGGGAAGTGGTGTGGGGGGAGGGAATTCTGCTTTGGCTGCTGCACATGGAAATGGTGGGAGAGAAATGCTGCATAGGAGGCAGGGAGAGAGACAGATAGATAGAAAGACCGACAGACAGATAGCGGGAGGAAGGGAGACAGAAAGAAAAGAAGAAAGACACAGGGGCAGGGAGATACACAGAAACACAGACAGACAAAGGGGGCCAGGGACAGAGACAGAAAGAAAGACAGCAGGAGGGGGAGAGAGACAGAAATAAAGACAGACAGACATATATTCTAGCACCCGTTAATGTAACGGGCTAAAATACTAGTTAATCCAATAAAAGGATCACTTTATTTCCATTTTCTATTTATAAATATTTATCAACATAGCTACAATACTTGTTCCGGAGCAGAGCCGGCAGCCACAGTCATTGAGGGACCTTGTTGCACCACCCCACGGCTCCTGACTCTGCTCCGGAACAAGTAAGTGATGTCGGAGGGAGTGGACTGGCAGCCATGGGGAGGTGCAGGAATGGCAGAGTAGGGTGGGAGGTTCCTTACCTGGTATGCCAGCTGTACACCCCCTTAGGGCATGCACCCGGACAGACCCCTCCCTCCGCCTCACCTTTGGTACCCACTGATATCACCTGCCTACAGCTCCTGTATCCCATAAAAAAGGAAGATTCACTTAGATTTCTCCTCTTTGGATGACCGTTGGACTCTCTCTGTACCTGAACACCTTGATTAACTTCTCATCTGCTCTCAAAACTCCATATTCCACTCCCAGCCATTCTACAAATAAACTTTTCTTCCAGCAAGGGTCCGCATCATCTCAAAACATCCTCTGCAGACACCAGACCTCCTTCACTCTTCTAACTAGGAGCAACAATAAGAAGGAATGCATCATAAGAACATAAAAATTGCCATACTTGGACAAACCAAAGGTCCATCAAGTCCAGTATCCTGTTTCCAACAGAAGCCAAAGGTCCCAATTACCTAGCTAGATCCCAGCTAGTAAAACAGATTTTTTTTGTTGTTGTTGCTTATCCTAGGAATAAGCAGTGGATTTACCCAAGCCACCTCAATAATAGCCTAAGGACTTCTCTGTTAGGAAATTATCCAAGCCTTTTTTTAACTCACCAAGCTAACTGATTTCACCACATTCTCTGGCAATGAATTTCAGAGTTTTAATTACATGTTGTGTGAAGAAATATTTTATCCAGTTTGTTTTAAATCTACTAGTTAGTAGTTTCATTGTGTCCCCCCTAGTCCTAGTATTTTTTGAAAGAGTGAACAAATGATTCACATCTATCCTTTCCACTCCACTCAGTATTTTATAGACCTGAGCCATCTCTTCTCCAAGCTGAAGAGCCCTAGCCACTTTAGCCTCTCCTCATAGGGAAGTCATCCCAAACCTTTTATCATTTTTTCTGCCCTTCTCTGTACCTTTTCTAATTATCTTTTATGAGATATGGCGACCAGAATAGCACACAGTATTCAAGTTGTGGCCGTACCATAGAGCGATGCAAGGGCATTATGAAATTTTCATCTTTGTTTTCCATTCCTTTCCTGATAATTCCTAACATTCTATTTGCTTTCTTAGCTGCCGCCACACATTGAGCTGAGAGTTTCAATGTATCCTCAGCAATGATACCTAGATCCTTTTCCTGGGCAGCAATTCCTAACATAGAACCCAGCATCATGTAGCTATAATTTGGGCTCCTCTTTCCCACATGCATCACTTTGCACTTGATCACATTAAACATCATCTGCCATTTTGATGCCCAGTCTTCCAGTCTCACAAGGTCCTCTTGCAATTTTTCATAATCCTCTTGCGATTTAACAACTTTGAACACTTTGTGTTATCAGCAAATGTAATTATCTCTCTAGTTATTCCCATCGCTAGATCATTGATAAATATCAAATCAGAGTGAGTCCCTTTTAATCTACCTTAATTAATCATTCAGCCTCTATAACAATATTTTATCTTAGAAACATAGAAACATGAAGGCAGATAAAGGCCAAATGGCCCATCCAGTCTGCCCATCTGCAGTAACCATTATCTCTTCCTATCTCTACGAGATTGCACGTGCCTATCCCACACTTTCTTGAATTCAGACACAATCTCTGTCTCCACCATGTTCCCCTTGTGCAAAGATCCCTAAATTAAGAGCTAGATTTACTGCATTTGCTGTATAAATATTGTAAATAAACTTGCTCTGTAAAATAAGATTCTAGCTCTTCCTTCATGTTCTGAGTATGTTAGCATAAATATTTACAGTGAAGATAGTGCTATTCCCGATTTAACATCCATATATATTATATTTCACTTAATACTGGCAATTTCTGAGCACACGTTCAGCATTTGTATTTGTTGTGGAATTCTCTGCTTTGTGGAATTTGTACAGAATTCCCTGCATGTGCAGAAATCTATACTTGCTGTTCAAAATGCTGCACAAGTGCCAGAAAGCAGCATGTTTAACCTACTGCTCTCCTTCCCAAGTGATGCACGCAGACATGATTGAAGTTTAGTGGTGTGGGACTTTCTGAAAACCCACAGCCTGCCCATCTCTGCATCAGGTATTCTACTCTAAAGTTCAACCTCCTGCATACCTCTCCAAGAATCCCTCAATGCAAAAACAGATCTGGACCCTATTCTTAGCTTGTAATCAGCACTAATTGGCACAAGTGGAGGAGAAGAGTAGCTGAGTTTTGGACCACATTCTCTGCTGCCCCACACAGTACAAATTCGATAAGTCAAGTCAAAGTCAGGGTAGCAGAGGAAGATGACATTGTGACATGCAGACTTAATTTTAAGCTTATGGGAAAAGGCATGAAGCTCCAGACTTTGGGGGGGGTGGGGGGGGTACCACCATGAGCGGAGACTACTGTGCACCCTGTTGATTTTGGATTTTCTTTGAGCCTTTTATATGCTCTTAGGGCTCCTTTTACAAAGGTGCGTTAGGGCCTTAACGTGAGGAATAGCGCGGGTGCTAAATTGTCGCGTGCGCTAGACCTTAACACCAGCATTGAGCTGGCGTTAGATCTAGAAACGTAGCGCAGGTTTAGCGCGCACTAAAATCCTGCGTTCTCTAAAAATGCTAGCACACCTTAGTAAAAGGAGCCCTTAGTATTTTTAAAGAATTTTTAAAGTTTGTATTCCCAGCACTGGAGTGAAACCTAGTGGGCCAATAGATACACCCCTAAGGCAGGCCTCCAAGTTTTAAAAGTAGCGTTTTATATGTAACTCAATGATTGACAGGTAGCCAATGAGCTTTAATTAGAAGAGGAGTTACATGGTCAAATTTCTTGGCCTTATAAATGATTTTTTACAGCAGTATTCTGAACTATCTGTAGGCATCTTAGTTCTTTCTTGGTGATTCCATGGTATAAAGCGTTATTGTAGTCCAAATAGGAAATGACCAGAGAATGAATAAGAGTGTTTAAAGCAGAGTGGTCGAGGAGTTTAGCTAAGGAGTGAATCATTCTTAGATGGTAGAAGCATTTTCAAACTGTGCTTATGTGTTCATGAAAAGTGAGATTGTCATCAAAAGTGATTCCTAAGAGCTTAATAGTGTGAACTGTCTGTATCGGGATAGATTTGAGTTTAATGGGAGAGATTAGCGTACAGTCTTTCTTAATTGGGAAAATCATTGTTTTTGTTTTATTGACATTAAGTGACAACATGTTAGAATGCAACCAATCATGTATTTTAGCATGTATTTTATCAAGCTTTTGATTAATGATAGAGATGTCTTCTGGATGATAGAGATGTCTTCTGGATTATCCAGGTTAATAAAGTAGGTTAGCTGGAAATCATCAGCATAGGCATAAACAGTAAAGCCAATTGATTGCTCAAGAGTGATCAGTAGGGCCAAAAATATATTAAAGAGAAAAAGGGATAGTATTGAACCTTGTGGTATACCAAAGTCATTTGAAAATGAATTTGAAAAGGAACTGTTAAATGAGACCTTAGAGGTTTGAGAATTCGGCTGGATATTCTTATCTCCTCTAACCGATGAATGAGTAAATGGTGATCAATTGTGTCAAATGCTGAGGACAGGTCAAGGGATATGAGTATGACCGAGTTATGATGATCCAAGTGGTAATTAATGTTAGTAAGAAGGCCAATTAGTGAAAGTTCAGTAGAGTGATGTTTTCTGAAATCTGTTTGGTTTGGACATAGGGCATTGGTGCTTTCCATGAAGTCAGATATTTGATAAAAGACTACTTTCTCAGTGATTTTTGATAAGAAAGAGATATTTGAGATGGGTCGATAATTTGAACATTCGACAGCACTTACTTTGAAATCTTTAATGGTTGGGTAGATAATAGTTTCCTTCCAAGGTTTTGGGACTGAACTTGAGGTCAGGCTGGTAGAAACAAAATCTAGTATTTGGGGTCCGAAAGTTGCAAAATATCTTTTAAGAATAAAAAGGAGGGATGGAGTCATTGTTAGTACCTTTAATGTTCATGGAATTAATAATTCGCTGAATCTCAGAGAGTGAGGGAATTCTGAAGTGAGCACATTTGGAGAGGGAAACGCAAGAGGTTTGGGAGTCAAGAACAGAGTAAGCAGGAGAAGTTGATTGAACAGGGGAGTGAAATGACAATCTGATTTTCTGAATTTTATTTGTAAAATGATCTGCCAGAGATTGAGCAGAAGAGAGTAATAAGGAGTTGGGACGATTCGAATGATCAATAGTCAATGAATATACAATTCTATATAATGCTGAAGTATTTTTTGCATTAGAAATCTGTTTAGAATAATAAAGGGATTTAGCTTTGACTATTTTAGATCTGTAGTATGATGCATATTCCTTGCAATTAAGCAAATCAGGGATAGATTTTGTATGCCTCCACTTTCTCTCTAAAAAACGGAGTTGTTTTATAATTAAGAGTAGTTCGGAAGAGAACCAAGGATTTTTATGACGTCAACAAGAGATTAGTTGGGTTTGAAGAGGGGCGAATTTATCTAAAAAAGTAAGAACCAAATCATTCCATGCTGAAAGAAGATTGTCAATGTTAGAGGTAAGGGTGGTAATCATAACAGAAATTGAAGTTAGAAGAAATGGTAGAGGCATCTAACTTTGAAAAGCTGCGGAATCTTATATGTTTGGGACTCTGAAAAGAAGTAGCGAGAGACCAGTGATGTGAGAAAATAGAAAATGTCAATGTGAAATTAGACGCTATATTGTTAGATACCATCATCATATCTAGAGTGTAACCTGCTCTATGTGTGGCTGATGATATCAAGGGAGTTAAGTTAAGGTCACCAGAGAATGTCAAATAATATCATCATGTATTAGTAGAGTCTTCAAAATGAATGATTTTTTAGCTTAAGCCTATCTCAACTTTGAATGCTCATTTAGATTTTTTTTCTGTTCTTTCTGTATTGTAGAAAATTGATTTTTAAAATACTTTTTTTTTATGTTAGCCACTTTAAACTAGATATTGGGATTGGGAAGCCAATAAATCTTAAGCTTGAACCTCATTACTCTGTTGGACTATACACTCTATTACAAGTGTTATATATTTTTTCCATCTTATGGAGACTGACAATCAAGTTACCTTAAGAGATGATTTTTCCTAATGCTCGAGTAATTGCTGTTCCCTAACTGCCATCCTTCTCTCAGACTATCATTTACCTCACAATTCTGGCCATCAGCCCAGATTTTAATGCCTTTTCATACCAATTTTTGGATATTTTAGATCATCCATCTAATTAACTGTCCTTTTCACTTTTGCCTTTCTTTCCTCTATACAGACAAGTTTACATGTGTATCATAATACATTTTTGCATTATTATTTATCTTTGTTTGCTTGGGGTTTTTTTTTCCAAATAAAGTTTAAGAATGAACCATAAGGCAATTTACTACATAAGGCTGAAAACTGGATCCAGATTCACAGGACAGGATTGATCCAAAGCTAGGTTTACCCCATTGCATGCAGGGACGTGTGATTCTGATTTCCCCATTATATTCCTTAAGAAAGCAAGACTACAAGTCCCAGTAAGCACTAGGGTAAGCCCAGCTCTGGATTAACCCTGTCCTGTAAATCTGGATCCAGTTAGCAACCTTAAATTTACATCCTCTTAACTCATTTAAACTCTTCCCTCATCTCAAATAAAATCTACTAAACTTCAAGGTATACATACAGGCTTTAAATGAACATATCTCCACCCAGCCCATTTTTATTATCTTTTTTCTCTCCTACTGTCTATTTTCACTAGAAACAATTCCCATCGAATAAATAAATAAATAAATAAATAAATTATGTAAGTCAGAGACCCTTAGGATGCATGTGGATTTTGCTGGTGGATTAGTGTGGATTTTCTGAGAGAAGCATTGCATGTAGGGCTCAGCCCTTGGGCTTAGTTAAGTGTTTTGTGAAGCCTCACTTGAGTTTTTATCCAGTGTGAAGTGAATATTAAAGATGTAGGTTTTATCCACCCTACTGCTTACTATTTAATTAAAGAGTTTAGCAGCAGTTTGGCCTTCAAGTCAAAGGAACAAGATGAGAAAACCCCACTCAGGAGTTGGACTACTGGAGTTAACATAGTAACATAGTAGATGATGGCAGTTAAAGACCCAAATGGTTCATCTAGTCTGCCCAACCTGATTCAAACTAAAAATTTGTTTGTGTGTGGGGGGGGGTGTCCTCTCCTTAGCTATTTCTGGGCAAAAATCTAAAGCTTTGTCCAGTACTATTCTTAGGTTCCAACTACTGAAGTCTCTGTCAAAGCTCACTCCAGTCCATCTACACCCTTCCAGCCATTGAAGAACTCCCCAGCCCATTCTACCCCAAATGGCCATATATAGACACAAAATGTGCAAGTTTGCCCAGTACTGGCCTTAGTTCTTCAATATTTATTATTATTTTCTGATTCTAGATCCTCTGTGTTCATGCCACGCTTTTTTTAAACTCCATCACCGTTTTCCTCTCCACCACCTCTTTTGGGAGCGCATTCAAGGCATCCACCACCCTCTCTGCAAAGAAGAATTTCCTTACACTGCTCTTGAGTCTCCCACGCCTCAATCTCAAATTAGGTCCTCTGGTTTTACCATTTTCCTTCCTCTGGAGAAGATTTTGTTCTACGTTAATACCTTTCAAGTATTTGAACATCTGAATCATATCTCCCCTGTCCCTCATTTCCTCTAAGGCAGAGGTGTCCAATGTCGGTCCTTGAGGGCCGCAGTCCAGTCGGGTTTTCAGGATTTCCCCAATGAATATACATGAGGTCTATTTGCATGCACTGCTTTCATTGAATGCTAATAGATCTCATGCATATTTATTGGGGAAATCCTGAAAACCCGACTGGATTGCGGCCCTCGAGGACATTGGACACCCCTGCTCTAAGGTATACATATTCAGGGCTTCCAGTCTCTCCTCATACTTCAGGGAACCTGCAATAGATAGATTCTTGGCTTTCCTCTTCCCCATCACTGCAACTTGGGCCAAGGGGATGAAGAGGGAAAGAAAGAAACCCACAGCAGGAAAGAAAGGGGAAGACAAGCAGGTGAGCCAGATGCTGGAAGCAGGGGGGGGGGGAAGAAAGAGGGAAAGAAGCTAGATGGGGTTGAAAAGAAGAGACACACTGGTATGGAAGAGGAAGATAGGGGAAATCTGGACAGAGGAAGGTAACAGAAAGAGGGGAAATTATGTGCATGGGGCATAGGGACAGAGACATAAAAGCGTCATGCCATGGGGATGGTATATGGACACGGGGGGGGGGGGCAATGCCAGATACATAGGGGAGATATTAGAAATGGGGAAAAATAGGAACACAGAAGAGAGATGGTTTGTGGGGATGGGACAGGGACCGAGCTCGAAGGCTCCAGCGGCTTGCACAAATTACATTGTAATTTAGATAGATTGATTGATTACATTGTAATTTAGGTAGATAGATAGGCCACCCGAGAGGAGCTAAAGGGTGGTAGAAAGGAACAGATGGTAAAGGAGGAAGGGAAGGGTGGTGGAGCAAAGGAATAGAACAGACATTGAAAAAGGGTAGAGAGGAACAGACCCTGAAGGGAAATGTGGAAGACAGAATGGGGAGAAGATGCTGGAAGGGAAGAAGACAGATGCCAGACTATGGGGGAGCGGAGGGAAGAAGATGGGTGCTAGACCAATTGGGGGAGGCTGAAGGGAGAGGCACAGTAACAGCAAATGGAAGACGCAGAGAGAAGACACACAGTGGATGGATGGAAGGAATTGAATGAGAAGATGTGGAAAGCAGAAACCAGACAACAAAGGTAGAAAAAAAATTCTATTTATTTATTTATTTTTTGCTTTAGGATAAAGTAGTATATTAGTTGTGTTGATAAAAATTTATAAACAAAGCCCTGCCAGCTGAACATCTCTTTCTCTAGTTCAGCAGCAGGAACTTTGATTTATAAGAATGGAATAAGCTAAATATTAGAGTACTAAGGCTTATATGGATTCTGCGGGGACGGTGACAGGGCGGTGAATGGGATGGCAGTGGCGGTGGTGGGGGCGGTGAAAGGGATGGCGGTGACGGGGCGGTGAAGGGAACTGCGGTGATGGGGCAGTGTAGAGGATGGTGGGCCGGGGACGGGGCGGTGACGGGGACAGATTTTTTCCCCGTGTCATTCTCTAGCTTGGATATCAATCCTTACACAGAGAGCAACTCCTCCACCTATGTACAAGTTTATTCTTATTGGGAAAAATCTGGTGGAAGTGGATCCCAGAAAAGAGAAGCTGTGTATTTTACTTAGAAGCAAATAGGATTGACCATGTACACGGAAAACCCTTTGCCCCAAAGGACTGATTATTCAATCCTGTACAACCTCAGGACAGAAAGACTACCACAAAGCAATAATTGTTTTATGTATATCGTCAATAAAAGGAGCTGGACTACCTCATATCTTTCTCTGAGCGATTTGTTTGAAGGGACCTCTTTGCCCAAAACCTAATGAAGCAATTATTTTGACTAGAAAATTATTTCACTATGTATTTGTTTTTATTAACCTTTACTTCCACACTTCCAAATGAATTAACATGAGAGGTGTATGATCTGCTCCCGGTTTGAAAAACAACAAAAAAAAGCTTAAAATCTCCATAGAAACATGATGGCAGATGACGGTCAAATGGTCCATCCAGTTTGCCCATCCGCAGCACTCCATAAGAGATTCCACATGCCTGTCCCATACTTTCTTGAATTCAAACACTGTCTTTGACTCCACTACCTCTACTGAGAAACTATTTCACGCATCTACCACCCTTTCCTGTAAAAAGCATTTCCTTAGATGACTCCTAAAAATACTTTGCTTGAGGATATATGAAAGCTTACTGCTACTAGGCATTTTCAACAAATCACTGTTCTTCCACTTCTATGGGTAATTACCATCCACATTTATCAACAAAGGTTGGGCGAATTTTCACCTAAATATGAAGTACATCATTCACAATGATAATGATCAAGACAATTGACCAAGAAATATAGAGTAGAACAGACCTAAATATATAGTATCTTTAGTGCATCAAAACAGTAATTTGATAAATTGATTTAGCTTTTTCCTGCATGTAAAGGCTATCTAATTTGTAGAATGGTATAAAACTAATGGTAAGAATACAGAGGCAGCTGGCTTCCAAAAAGTAATAATCCATTACCTTCTAATGCACTAGATATAATTTTCTTAACTATACATTATATTTAAAAGGATTCACTCACTTAATCCGGTTATTTCACATATGAAAATTCAAGCTCGTTATTTTCAAATTTACCAGTTGCTCTCTTGAAGAGATGTAGGGATTAATCAATCTAACAGAGCTCCCAGCAACTTCTAGGCAAATGCTCCACTATTTTGGTAAGCTCCCAAGAAAAGAGGCATCAGATTCCAATCCAGGAGAACCAGGTCTGTTTTTTTTATATTATGTGCAATGGGTCTTTTATACAGTATGGTTGCTGCCAATATCAACCTCATAAGTAATGTCAAATATTTTACTTGTCCCCATTATATACATAACACTGGACAACAAATTTTTCCAAATGTTTTGCTTCCTTAAAATAAGCTGGTGATTATGATAGACCCCCTTCAAAATAAACACAAAAATACCCCCTTTTACGAAACTGTAGCTCAGTTTGTTACGCCAGCTGCGGCAGCAACAGCTCTGACACTCATAGAATTCCTATGAGCGTCAGAGCTGTTACCACCACAGCCGGAGCTAAAAACCACGATACGGTTTTGTAAAAGGGGGTGATAATTTCCTACTAACTGTATCACATAGGAATTTTGAGAAACACGATGGTATTTTTAATTGATTATTACATGTTATAATGCATAAAGTTTCTGATACATCATGGCTACAAGTGTTTTCCTGCTGATTTTCATTTGTACTCAGTGGCTAGTACATCTTGTTGCAGTGTCCAACAATAGTCAGACAGCATTGATGGATTCCAGTTCCCCTGATATCTTTTTTCCATAGTGGCAATGTACTGGTGAAACCTTTTGCCACTGACTGCACCAAGATTTGCAGGGAAGAAGTCCAAGTGTGAATGTAGAAAGTGCATCTTCAGTGATACGTTGCTCTAAGAAGTTTGTCAACCAGTTGAATATACTGTAGTTTGGAACTCTGTAACTGCTAAGAAAATTCTCAACATCCTTGAATGTTTTCCAGGTAATTTTATCTGGCCCGACTAACAGATCTTCATATCTCTCATCATTGATGACGTATCTGATCTGTGGACCGACAAAAATGCCTTCCTTAATCTTGGCATAAGTTATTAATTATTAATTGCATTAGCCTGAAAGTATAACAAGAAATTGTATAAATGCACTTTTTTGTTAAAATGGTATGTGATATGTAATTTTAAATGTAATTTTCGTGGTCAGCAGCTAAAAATCTGTAAGATACACCCAAAAGTGTTGAAGAAGCAAAAACTTTGTTGTTCATTGTAATTTTATGCATAGATATAGCACTGGGACGTTATTTATGGAATGAAGAAATTTGGCTACGCTGTATAAGTTAGACCCTCAATAAGCTTAAATTACACATACAATGACAGTGTGGTCACTCCTTGCACATATATTCAGTCTTACTGACTTTTTATGTGGCCTTTGGCCACTGAAAAACTAACCTACTAATCTATATGAGGGTTACTTAGATAAAATAATTTATTCACAATGAGTTTACATATTATGCTTATTCTGAAAACCGGACATGTTGGTGTAGCAGATTAATTTTGCTAGATCTAACAATTATAAAAATATGGCTTGAAATCTGAATCTAAGATTTACAAAAAAGTATTTCTTAAAACTAACTGAAAGCCTACAACAAAAGGATTTAATTGCCCAATCAATAGATTACAAAGGATGGCAGGGTCATACAGCAGTATCTCCTCAGACCTTTAGAGATAGAGTCACTAAGCTAACCGATTGTGTACCGATGTGACCCCTTTGCAACCCAATTTCCCTCCGACCCAATTCACTAACGTCTGTCCTGATCATCCTTCGATCCGCACATGCAAATGAGGGAGAATGGCATTGAAATGATGTCAGGCAGCAATTCACAAACAAAAACCCTGCAACACTGGCTGGGCTGGCTGATTACAAACAAGCGATTGCTGGGGACCAGTCGTTCACTGCTTTCCGACTGCCATCTCCTGCTCTGCCTGCTGTCTACCCCAACTTTCCAGCTCTCTGCCCCCGACTCTCTGCCGTGATTTTCTCTTGCCGCCCTGCTTTGCCCCAAATCTGATCTCCTGCTCCTTGTCCTGACTCTCTGCCTTTTTTTTTGCCCCAAATCTGCTGTCCTGCTGTCCTGACTCTCTACCACGAATCTCCTGTGTGGCTCTCTGCCCCAAGCGCTGCCCTGGCCTTCCCCTGCAGTGCGAGCCTGTGGTTTTAATCCACAGGTTTAAAGCAGGTTAAAACTATGGGCTTGCTGGGCTACTAAAATTTTTTTTAAAAAAGTTGCGGCTCAGATGCATGCGTAGGCCATCTACAGATGGTCTGCGCATGCGTTGGGATTGCTACAGAGCGATCCCGGTGGGTGGTTGGGGGCGTGATTCCAATCACCCTCATTTGCATGAGGACGATTTGTGAAATAAGCCCCCCGGACATGGACTGGATCTCTCACAGATCAGATCAATCCATGCTCTTAGTCGTTCCTCTGCACAAAAAGGGATGCAGAGCAGAGACTGCGAATTACCGACCAGTGAGTCTCACATCAATTGTGTGTAAACTCATGGAAACTCTACTTAAAGGTAAATTAGACACGATTTTGGATGATAGAGACCTAAGGGATCCCCGTCAACATGGATTCACTAGGGGTAGGTCATGCCAATCCAATCTTATCAGCTTCTTTGATTGGGTGACGGGAAAGCTAGACCTGGGAGAGTCTCTGGACATAGTATACTTGGATTTCAGCAAAGCGTTTGACAGTGTCCCACACCGCAGACTATTAAACAAGATGAAGTCGATGGGTCTAGGCGAGAAGCTAACTGCATGGGTCAGTGATTGGCTGAGTGGAAGACTTCAGAGGGTGGTGGTCAACGGCACCCTCTCTAAGACATCGGAGGTGACTAGCAGAGTGCCGCAGGGCTCGGTCCTGGGACCATCCCTTTTCAACATATTCATAAGAGACTTGACCCGAGGGCTTCAGGGTAAAGTAACACTGTTCGCCGACGACGCCAAACTGTGTAATATAGTAAGTGAAAACAATCTTAAGGATAGTATGACGCAGGATCTGATCACGTTGGTCCTCGACATGGCAGCTGGGCTTCAACGCTAAGAAATGTAAGGTCATGCATCTCGGCTGCAGAAATCCATGCAAAACTTACACCTTGAATGGAGAAACACTAGCCAGGACTTCAGAAGAACGGGACTTGGGAGTAATCGTCAGTGCAGACATGAAGGCTTCCAAACAAGTGGAGCAGGCCTCAACCAAGGCAAGGCAAATGTTGGGATGTATCAATAGAGGCTTCATCAGCCGCAAACCTGAAGTCATAATGCCTCTCTACAGAACCATGGTGAGACCTCACCTGGAATACTGTGTGCAATTTTGGAGACCACACTACCAAAAAGATGTGCTTCGAGCTGAATTGGTCCAGCGAATGGCCACTAGAATGGTCTCCGGACTCAAGTGTCTCCCATACGAGGAAAGACTGGACAAACTGCAGCTCTACACTCTTGAGGAGCTTAGAGAAAGAGGAGACATGATTGAGACGTTTAAGTACATCACAGGTCGTGTCGAGGCGGAAAGCGATATATTCTTCCCCAAGGGACCCTCGGTCACAAGAGGGCACCCGCTCAAACTCAGAGGAGGGAAATTTAATGGTGACACCAGGAAGTATTTCTTCACAGAAATGGTAGTAGATCACTGGAACAAACTTCCGGTGCAAGTGGTCAAGGCCACCAGTGTGCTCGACTTTAAAAATAAATGGGACATCCACGTGGGATCCCTACGGGGGTCGAGCTAAGGAACTGGGTCATTAGCACTCAGACTTGATGGGGTGGGTCAGAAGAGTGGGCAGACTTGATGGGCTGTGGCCCTTTTCTGCCGTCATCTTTCTATGTTTCTAACAATCAAAGAAGAAGTGTTAATGACCTCCAGTCTCCTTGGACAATTTCTAGCTATCAGAGGCTGGGGTGTAACAAATGAAATACCATCTCCCTCAGACTCTCAGACAATGACCCTCTTAAAAACTTATCAGGACTCTGCTCAGCCAAGAAAAGTGACCAGCTAAACCAGAAGAAACTAGCATCTATCCCTAAAATTCAGAAAGAAACCACTTTGAACTGTTCCTGAATTATGATTAGACTGTTATATACCACCCAGTGGCTTACCTAGCATATGTGACACCTGGGGCCCATCATTTTTTGACACCTCCCTCCCAATCTGTATGAAAATCATGATTTTTAGTATCAATCCACACATTGCACAAGATTGTACCTAGGAAAAGGCAGCATCTTACTTACTGCAGTAAGCAGTAGAACATCAATACACTCATTGTAAAACTAAACAAACCAAACTAGTACAGATTGAGCTTGCAGAGTCAATGCTAACAGAGAACCATGTCCCCTAATATTGTGCAAAATATAAAGATAGCAGATGTAAATTTGAAAAAAAAACAGAGAAATAGAAACATGATACCATATAAAGGCCAAATGGCCCATCTAGTCTGCCCATCTACAGTAACCATTATCTCTTCCTCTCTAAGAGATTATCACTTTACAAATTAACAAGCAACCCCCCCCCCTTTTATGAAGCTGCGTTAGGGTTCTTTTTATTGCAGTCTGTGGCAGTAAAAGCTCTAGCGCTTCATAAAAGGGGGCCAAGGCGGGGGGGAAATAAAACAAAAATGGAAAATAAGATAATACCATTTTATTGGACCAATACATTTTTCAATTAGCTTTCAGAGGCCAGAGCCTCTTTTCTCAGTTCAATAAAGTATACTGCTGTTACAGTATCCTCTTCTGACCTGAAGAATGGTGTTTTGGTCGCTTAATTAGACAAAAATATATTAATTAGTCAAAAATATATTAATTAGTCAAAAATGTATTTCAATCCTACATAATAAAACACTAGCCGTGCATGCGCACTCCTATCTGCATGTTCCGTATGTCTATGGCCGCAGGAGTGCGCATGCGCGCTTAACAAACCCCCACGCTCGCAGCAGCAGAAAACACTCCTTTGCTGGCTCCCCACTCGGTAAAGTTTTTTCGCCGGTCTGACCCTCCTTCCATCCCTTCCCAATGTCTTGACTGCTCACTTAGTCCTTTGCCGCCCCCCTTCCCTTCCCGCAGTCCTGACTACGAACCTGGCGATT
Organism: Geotrypetes seraphini; assembly: GCF_902459505.1. Classification (NCBI taxonomy): domain Eukaryota; kingdom Metazoa; phylum Chordata; class Amphibia; order Gymnophiona; family Dermophiidae; genus Geotrypetes; species Geotrypetes seraphini. The sequence goes on along the minus strand of NC_047085.1, from coordinate 149,850,003 downwards.
CCAGCAGCATGATCAGCAGTCTTCACACACTGCTTCGGGCCCTTCTACTGCCCTGATTTCCTCTGCCGCTTCTCTGATGATGTCATCAGGGACATGCCAGAGTAAATCAGGGCAGTAGAAAGACCCGAAGCAGCGTGTGAAGACTGCTGCACACGTTGCTGGAATTGCCAGGTTCGTAGTCGGGACCGCGGGAAGGGAAGGGAGGGGGTGGTAAGGGACTAAGGGAGCCGGACAGACCGCGGGAAGGGATAGGGGGATAGAAGAAACGCTACTGCTGCTGCACAGGGAAGTGGTGTGGGGGGAGGGAATTCTGCTTTGGCTGCTGCACATGGAAATGGTGGGAGAGAAATGCTGCATAGGAGGCAGGGAGAGAGACAGATAGATAGAAAGACCGACAGACAGATAGCGGGAGGAAGGGAGACAGAAAGAAAAGAAGAAAGACACAGGGGCAGGGAGATACACAGAAACACAGACAGACAAAGGGGGCCAGGGACAGAGACAGAAAGAAAGACAGCAGGAGGGGGAGAGAGACAGAAATAAAGACAGACAGACATATATTCTAGCACCCGTTAATGTAACGGGCTAAAATACTAGTTAATCCAATAAAAGGATCACTTTATTTCCATTTTCTATTTATAAATATTTATCAACATAGCTACAATACTTGTTCCGGAGCAGAGCCGGCAGCCACAGTCATTGAGGGACCTTGTTGCACCACCCCACGGCTCCTGACTCTGCTCCGGAACAAGTAAGTGATGTCGGAGGGAGTGGACTGGCAGCCATGGGGAGGTGCAGGAATGGCAGAGTAGGGTGGGAGGTTCCTTACCTGGTATGCCAGCTGTACACCCCCTTAGGGCATGCACCCGGACAGACCCCTCCCTCCGCCTCACCTTTGGTACCCACTGATATCACCTGCCTACAGCTCCTGTATCCCATAAAAAAGGAAGATTCACTTAGATTTCTCCTCTTTGGATGACCGTTGGACTCTCTCTGTACCTGAACACCTTGATTAACTTCTCATCTGCTCTCAAAACTCCATATTCCACTCCCAGCCATTCTACAAATAAACTTTTCTTCCAGCAAGGGTCCGCATCATCTCAAAACATCCTCTGCAGACACCAGACCTCCTTCACTCTTCTAACTAGGAGCAACAATAAGAAGGAATGCATCATAAGAACATAAAAATTGCCATACTTGGACAAACCAAAGGTCCATCAAGTCCAGTATCCTGTTTCCAACAGAAGCCAAAGGTCCCAATTACCTAGCTAGATCCCAGCTAGTAAAACAGATTTTTTTTGTTGTTGTTGCTTATCCTAGGAATAAGCAGTGGATTTACCCAAGCCACCTCAATAATAGCCTAAGGACTTCTCTGTTAGGAAATTATCCAAGCCTTTTTTTAACTCACCAAGCTAACTGATTTCACCACATTCTCTGGCAATGAATTTCAGAGTTTTAATTACATGTTGTGTGAAGAAATATTTTATCCAGTTTGTTTTAAATCTACTAGTTAGTAGTTTCATTGTGTCCCCCCTAGTCCTAGTATTTTTTGAAAGAGTGAACAAATGATTCACATCTATCCTTTCCACTCCACTCAGTATTTTATAGACCTGAGCCATCTCTTCTCCAAGCTGAAGAGCCCTAGCCACTTTAGCCTCTCCTCATAGGGAAGTCATCCCAAACCTTTTATCATTTTTTCTGCCCTTCTCTGTACCTTTTCTAATTATCTTTTATGAGATATGGCGACCAGAATAGCACACAGTATTCAAGTTGTGGCCGTACCATAGAGCGATGCAAGGGCATTATGAAATTTTCATCTTTGTTTTCCATTCCTTTCCTGATAATTCCTAACATTCTATTTGCTTTCTTAGCTGCCGCCACACATTGAGCTGAGAGTTTCAATGTATCCTCAGCAATGATACCTAGATCCTTTTCCTGGGCAGCAATTCCTAACATAGAACCCAGCATCATGTAGCTATAATTTGGGCTCCTCTTTCCCACATGCATCACTTTGCACTTGATCACATTAAACATCATCTGCCATTTTGATGCCCAGTCTTCCAGTCTCACAAGGTCCTCTTGCAATTTTTCATAATCCTCTTGCGATTTAACAACTTTGAACACTTTGTGTTATCAGCAAATGTAATTATCTCTCTAGTTATTCCCATCGCTAGATCATTGATAAATATCAAATCAGAGTGAGTCCCTTTTAATCTACCTTAATTAATCATTCAGCCTCTATAACAATATTTTATCTTAGAAACATAGAAACATGAAGGCAGATAAAGGCCAAATGGCCCATCCAGTCTGCCCATCTGCAGTAACCATTATCTCTTCCTATCTCTACGAGATTGCACGTGCCTATCCCACACTTTCTTGAATTCAGACACAATCTCTGTCTCCACCATGTTCCCCTTGTGCAAAGATCCCTAAATTAAGAGCTAGATTTACTGCATTTGCTGTATAAATATTGTAAATAAACTTGCTCTGTAAAATAAGATTCTAGCTCTTCCTTCATGTTCTGAGTATGTTAGCATAAATATTTACAGTGAAGATAGTGCTATTCCCGATTTAACATCCATATATATTATATTTCACTTAATACTGGCAATTTCTGAGCACACGTTCAGCATTTGTATTTGTTGTGGAATTCTCTGCTTTGTGGAATTTGTACAGAATTCCCTGCATGTGCAGAAATCTATACTTGCTGTTCAAAATGCTGCACAAGTGCCAGAAAGCAGCATGTTTAACCTACTGCTCTCCTTCCCAAGTGATGCACGCAGACATGATTGAAGTTTAGTGGTGTGGGACTTTCTGAAAACCCACAGCCTGCCCATCTCTGCATCAGGTATTCTACTCTAAAGTTCAACCTCCTGCATACCTCTCCAAGAATCCCTCAATGCAAAAACAGATCTGGACCCTATTCTTAGCTTGTAATCAGCACTAATTGGCACAAGTGGAGGAGAAGAGTAGCTGAGTTTTGGACCACATTCTCTGCTGCCCCACACAGTACAAATTCGATAAGTCAAGTCAAAGTCAGGGTAGCAGAGGAAGATGACATTGTGACATGCAGACTTAATTTTAAGCTTATGGGAAAAGGCATGAAGCTCCAGACTTTGGGGGGGGTGGGGGGGGTACCACCATGAGCGGAGACTACTGTGCACCCTGTTGATTTTGGATTTTCTTTGAGCCTTTTATATGCTCTTAGGGCTCCTTTTACAAAGGTGCGTTAGGGCCTTAACGTGAGGAATAGCGCGGGTGCTAAATTGTCGCGTGCGCTAGACCTTAACACCAGCATTGAGCTGGCGTTAGATCTAGAAACGTAGCGCAGGTTTAGCGCGCACTAAAATCCTGCGTTCTCTAAAAATGCTAGCACACCTTAGTAAAAGGAGCCCTTAGTATTTTTAAAGAATTTTTAAAGTTTGTATTCCCAGCACTGGAGTGAAACCTAGTGGGCCAATAGATACACCCCTAAGGCAGGCCTCCAAGTTTTAAAAGTAGCGTTTTATATGTAACTCAATGATTGACAGGTAGCCAATGAGCTTTAATTAGAAGAGGAGTTACATGGTCAAATTTCTTGGCCTTATAAATGATTTTTTACAGCAGTATTCTGAACTATCTGTAGGCATCTTAGTTCTTTCTTGGTGATTCCATGGTATAAAGCGTTATTGTAGTCCAAATAGGAAATGACCAGAGAATGAATAAGAGTGTTTAAAGCAGAGTGGTCGAGGAGTTTAGCTAAGGAGTGAATCATTCTTAGATGGTAGAAGCATTTTCAAACTGTGCTTATGTGTTCATGAAAAGTGAGATTGTCATCAAAAGTGATTCCTAAGAGCTTAATAGTGTGAACTGTCTGTATCGGGATAGATTTGAGTTTAATGGGAGAGATTAGCGTACAGTCTTTCTTAATTGGGAAAATCATTGTTTTTGTTTTATTGACATTAAGTGACAACATGTTAGAATGCAACCAATCATGTATTTTAGCATGTATTTTATCAAGCTTTTGATTAATGATAGAGATGTCTTCTGGATGATAGAGATGTCTTCTGGATTATCCAGGTTAATAAAGTAGGTTAGCTGGAAATCATCAGCATAGGCATAAACAGTAAAGCCAATTGATTGCTCAAGAGTGATCAGTAGGGCCAAAAATATATTAAAGAGAAAAAGGGATAGTATTGAACCTTGTGGTATACCAAAGTCATTTGAAAATGAATTTGAAAAGGAACTGTTAAATGAGACCTTAGAGGTTTGAGAATTCGGCTGGATATTCTTATCTCCTCTAACCGATGAATGAGTAAATGGTGATCAATTGTGTCAAATGCTGAGGACAGGTCAAGGGATATGAGTATGACCGAGTTATGATGATCCAAGTGGTAATTAATGTTAGTAAGAAGGCCAATTAGTGAAAGTTCAGTAGAGTGATGTTTTCTGAAATCTGTTTGGTTTGGACATAGGGCATTGGTGCTTTCCATGAAGTCAGATATTTGATAAAAGACTACTTTCTCAGTGATTTTTGATAAGAAAGAGATATTTGAGATGGGTCGATAATTTGAACATTCGACAGCACTTACTTTGAAATCTTTAATGGTTGGGTAGATAATAGTTTCCTTCCAAGGTTTTGGGACTGAACTTGAGGTCAGGCTGGTAGAAACAAAATCTAGTATTTGGGGTCCGAAAGTTGCAAAATATCTTTTAAGAATAAAAAGGAGGGATGGAGTCATTGTTAGTACCTTTAATGTTCATGGAATTAATAATTCGCTGAATCTCAGAGAGTGAGGGAATTCTGAAGTGAGCACATTTGGAGAGGGAAACGCAAGAGGTTTGGGAGTCAAGAACAGAGTAAGCAGGAGAAGTTGATTGAACAGGGGAGTGAAATGACAATCTGATTTTCTGAATTTTATTTGTAAAATGATCTGCCAGAGATTGAGCAGAAGAGAGTAATAAGGAGTTGGGACGATTCGAATGATCAATAGTCAATGAATATACAATTCTATATAATGCTGAAGTATTTTTTGCATTAGAAATCTGTTTAGAATAATAAAGGGATTTAGCTTTGACTATTTTAGATCTGTAGTATGATGCATATTCCTTGCAATTAAGCAAATCAGGGATAGATTTTGTATGCCTCCACTTTCTCTCTAAAAAACGGAGTTGTTTTATAATTAAGAGTAGTTCGGAAGAGAACCAAGGATTTTTATGACGTCAACAAGAGATTAGTTGGGTTTGAAGAGGGGCGAATTTATCTAAAAAAGTAAGAACCAAATCATTCCATGCTGAAAGAAGATTGTCAATGTTAGAGGTAAGGGTGGTAATCATAACAGAAATTGAAGTTAGAAGAAATGGTAGAGGCATCTAACTTTGAAAAGCTGCGGAATCTTATATGTTTGGGACTCTGAAAAGAAGTAGCGAGAGACCAGTGATGTGAGAAAATAGAAAATGTCAATGTGAAATTAGACGCTATATTGTTAGATACCATCATCATATCTAGAGTGTAACCTGCTCTATGTGTGGCTGATGATATCAAGGGAGTTAAGTTAAGGTCACCAGAGAATGTCAAATAATATCATCATGTATTAGTAGAGTCTTCAAAATGAATGATTTTTTAGCTTAAGCCTATCTCAACTTTGAATGCTCATTTAGATTTTTTTTCTGTTCTTTCTGTATTGTAGAAAATTGATTTTTAAAATACTTTTTTTTTATGTTAGCCACTTTAAACTAGATATTGGGATTGGGAAGCCAATAAATCTTAAGCTTGAACCTCATTACTCTGTTGGACTATACACTCTATTACAAGTGTTATATATTTTTTCCATCTTATGGAGACTGACAATCAAGTTACCTTAAGAGATGATTTTTCCTAATGCTCGAGTAATTGCTGTTCCCTAACTGCCATCCTTCTCTCAGACTATCATTTACCTCACAATTCTGGCCATCAGCCCAGATTTTAATGCCTTTTCATACCAATTTTTGGATATTTTAGATCATCCATCTAATTAACTGTCCTTTTCACTTTTGCCTTTCTTTCCTCTATACAGACAAGTTTACATGTGTATCATAATACATTTTTGCATTATTATTTATCTTTGTTTGCTTGGGGTTTTTTTTCCAAATAAAGTTTAAGAATGAACCATAAGGCAATTTACTACATAAGGCTGAAAACTGGATCCAGATTCACAGGACAGGATTGATCCAAAGCTAGGTTTACCCCATTGCATGCAGGGACGTGTGATTCTGATTTCCCCATTATATTCCTTAAGAAAGCAAGACTACAAGTCCCAGTAAGCACTAGGGTAAGCCCAGCTCTGGATTAACCCTGTCCTGTAAATCTGGATCCAGTTAGCAACCTTAAATTTACATCCTCTTAACTCATTTAAACTCTTCCCTCATCTCAAATAAAATCTACTAAACTTCAAGGTATACATACAGGCTTTAAATGAACATATCTCCACCCAGCCCATTTTTATTATCTTTTTTCTCTCCTACTGTCTATTTTCACTAGAAACAATTCCCATAATATTACCTACTGATTAGTTACTACAGCAAAAGCAAAGCTCTGAAAAACAAATCTAAAATAGATTCAAACCACATTTTGACACAAATTACATATAGTGGGCTCCTTAGTTTACATATAGTGTGCTCCTTAGTTTTTTTTTATGGATAGGCCGAGAGCTATAGATAATATAGGTGATCACTAGAGAATGACATGGGGACCATTTACCGCGGTAAACTATGGGTCACTGCAGTAAATCCGCAGGAATGGAGACATTTGCAACTGGTTTACCGCAGGAATGGTGACAAGACCTTTCACCACCACACGGGAATGGGGTCAAGACCTTTCACCGCCCCATGAAAGCGGTGAAAAGTCTTACTCCTGTAGTAAAAAAAATTGTGCCCGTGCCAGACTCAGCATCTTCTCCCCAGCTCCTCCTGTGCCTATTATACCTTCAGAAGCCAGCCATGCCATGATGAAGACAGAAGGAACCTAAAACCAAAGCCTGAGACCAATGTGATTTGAAGAATAAAATTACCAGACAACAAAAAGAAAAAAAATAAATTTATTTTATATTTTGTGATTAGAATATTTCAGATTTGAAATATGTATCCTGCTAGAGCTGGTATTTGACATAACTGGGGATCGCAAAGTCCAGGCTGTGCTTTTTTAGCTTCCAGCTGGCTTAGGACTCTCTCTCTGACCAGGGGGCAGTTGCCCTAGTTGCACTACCTTAACATTATTCTTGCCATGTGTGACTAAAGTATTCTGTTAGCTTGATTTTTCTATGAAGCATTCTGTAGTAATTTGGTTTGCTCAGTTTTCACAATAGTGAAAGGGATATTTGTGAAAGGGAGGGGAGATGGGTTTTCTTGAATCTTGCTCTGTTTTATTGTGTTTATAAAATGACAATTGTCAGAGGATAAGCTTCCGCCCACACACATGCGACTGCAGGGCGGCACAGGCAGGCTTTGCCGGCATCAGTTTCTTTTCTAAAGCACAGCAAAGGTAAGGGGGAGGGAGGGAGGGAGGGAGATAGATTTGGCCATAGGTGGGAGAGAGGGAAGGGGCCATGCGCGATCGGTGACTGCACCCCTTCCCTCCCTTGTTTCTTTACGCCGCAAAGGTAAGGGGGAGGAAGGGAGATCCTCGGGCCCCTGAAGGGTGGCGAGAAGGAAGGGTGGATGATGCGGGAACGGGGCGGTGAAGGGGAAGGTGGGACGGTGATGGAGCAGTGACAGGGACAGATTATTTCCCCGTGTCTTTCTCTAGTGAGTTATGTGAGTCTTCTATTGGTGGACTCCTGTACTCTTGAAAGTTCTCAAAGGCTCACAGAAACCTGAAAATTTTACTGGAGGTGATTGTCTCCTTAGCTTCTTTAGAATCAATGTTTTAAGAACATACTCGTAAGAATAGCTATACTTGGTAAGACCAATGGCCCATCTAGCCCAGTATCCTGTTTCCAGTGGCAAATCCAAGTCACAAGTACTTAGCAGAAACCCAAATAGTAGCAAAATTCCATGCTGCCGATCTCAGGGCAAGCAGTGCCTTTTCCCCATGTCTGTCTCAATAGTAGACTATGGATTTTTCCTCCAGGAACTTGTCCAAACCTTTAAAAAAAACTACAGAACATGAGTATCAATTATGGAAAAATGGAAGAAAAAGCCTCAAAGAACTCCAAGCTGTACTTAGCCCAAAGAGCTAAGAAACCTCTTCATCATTGGCATAAAAAACCTTCCACAAATCCAACTAGATAACAGTTTTTCAAAACTTATTTTATTATAATTTGTGTTGGATTCCTTATGTCATATTTATAAAATGGAAAGATTTATTGCAATACAGCAAGGAGGTTTTAGGTAATTTCAAGATGTGTGGGAGCCATTAACAAAATATTGTACTGATTAGATGACTTTCTTTCCCCTTACATTTACAGGTTCAATTATGAGGGGGGAGGGGGGTAATTTTATTATTACATATTGTACAAGGTATTTGATTTTACATTAGGAAGGGATGGGTGGGTGGGAGATAAGAGCATATCATATGTACTATTGATGATTAAGTGATATAAGAACATAAGAACATAAGCAGTGCATCTGCCGGGTCAGACCACAGGTCCATCCCGCCCAGCAGTCCGCCCCCGAGGCGGCTCAACAGGTCATGACCTGCCTTAATCACCAGAAGGGGCCCCCTTGCCCTCTAGGTTTCTCATCGAAGTCCTATCTTCCCATCAAAGTCCTAACCCTCCGGCCTTGCACCTGCACGACCTGGTGAGCTGTCTATACTTATGCAACACCCAAGCACCTCCCTCAGTATCCCACGATCCCCTTTTCCCTCAGGAATCCGTCCAATCCCTGTTTGAATCCCTGTACTGTACTCTGCCGGATCACTTCCTCCAGGAGCGCATTCCATGTGTCCACGACCCTTTGGGTGAAAAAAAACTTCCTTGCATTTGATTTGAACCTATTCCCCTTCAGTTTCTCTGAGTGCCCCCTCGTACCTGTCGTCCCTTTTAGTCTGAAGAACCTGTCCCTGTCCACCCTCTCTATGCCCCTAAGTATTTTGAAGGTCTCTATCATATCCCCCCGAGCCTCCTCTTTTCCAGAGTTTATCCAGCCTCTCGGCGTATGGGCAGTTTTCCAGCCCTCTTATCAGTTTCGTTGCCCTCCTTTGGACTCTCTCAAGAACTGGCATGTCCTTCTTGAGGTGCGGCGACCAATATTGAACGCAGTATTCCAGATGTGGGCGCACCATCGCTCGATACAGCGGCATGATGACTTCCCGCGTTCTGGTTGTTATGCCCCTCTTGATGATGCCCAGCATCCTGTTGGCTTTCTTCGAGGCTGTTGCACACTGTGCGGATGGTTTCATGGATGGATCCACTAGCACACCCAAGTCTCTCTCAAGTCCGGTGTCTCCCAGCAATCCCCCCCCCCCCCATTTTATACTCGAACAACGGGTTCTTTTTCCCTAGTGCATGACCTTGCATTTATCTACGTTAAAGCGCATCTGTCATTTGTTTGCCCAGTCCTCCAGCTTGTCGAGGTCCCTTTGCAGTTCCTCACACTCCTCCCTGGTCCTAACTCTGGTGCAGAGTTTGGTATCGTCTGCAAATTTTATAACCTCACACTTTGCCTCCGTTTCCAGGTCATTTATAAATATGTTGAAGAGTAGTGGCCCCAGCACCGATCCCTGCGACACACCGCTCGTGACTCCCCGCCAGTCAGAATATTGGCCCTTTACTCCGACCCTCTGTAGTCTACCTGACAACCAGTGCTTGATCCATCTGTGTACATCCCCGCCCACCCTGTGGTTCCACAGCTTCCTAAGCAGCCTTTCATGTGGCACCTTGTCAAAGGCCTTTTGAAAATCGAGGTAAATGATGTCTGTATATTTATTGTTCATCTGTTTTAACATATTGACACACTTATTGTAAGTTTGAAAATGAATAAAAAAATTTTAAAAAACCAAAAAACTTATTTTATTCAAATTTTATTTTTTAACTGAAGATCTGGAAAAAAAATTTTTTTTCATATTTTACAATATCGCATTATTAAGCCTATGATCTGTGTCAGAATTACTTGAAAAGTCTCTGACTGAGGTGTCTGAAAGAACTACACTACTTGTGCCATTTGTCTTTCAACAAGATATGAATGCTGTATTGAGACTTTATTTTCAAAATTCTCAAGTACTATTTTGTGGGAAAAGGATTTGGATGTATCCAAATGTTAAAAAACAAACACACAAAAAAAGAAAATTGTTTTTGGCAATGAGATCTGAAACTTTGATGTTTGGGAATTCATTTTTATTCTATCCATGGTTAGATATAGTTAAATATCTTGGATTGAAATATGTACTTTTTTTTTTTTTTTCAATGGAACAATTTAAAGCTTTCTTGGACATGAAGAAATTGGTCTCCGGGAAAATCTAGCTTCTAGGTCTATTGAAGAACTGATTGATGGTTTCCCTTAACCTAATTTCTTTCTTTAAAGATTCATTTTCTGTATTACTTGAACAAGTTTCAAGTTTATTAGGTGTTTATATACCGCCTATCAAGGTTATCTAAGCGGTTTTACAATCAGGTACTCAAGCATTTTCCCTATCTGTCCCGGTGGGCTCACAATCTATCTAACGTACCTGGGGCTATGGAGGACTGAGTGATTTGCCCAGGTCACAAGGAGCAGCGCAGGGTTTGAACCCACAACCCCAGGGTACTGAGGCTGTAGCTCCAACCACTGCGCCACACACTCCTCAAGTGTATTCTTGTGGAAAAGTTTGAAATATGTAAATAAATAGTTAATAAGTTTAAAAAGCCTATGGTCTTTATGGCCCAAATTCTCTAACCGGCACCATTATTTATTTAGATTTATATCCCATTCTCCCAGAAAGCTCAGAGTGGGTTACACGTTAACAAGTATAATCTTGGGAACACAGTGGAACATAGCAACATCAAGGAGAGGAGCAGATATCTTACATGGAACAGAATGGGGATAACAGCTAATGGATGCACAGAGGGGTGGGCAAAGCAGGAACACAGTAAGGGGATTTAGGTCTCATCAGGGATGAGTAGATGCGAGGAGGGAAGTTCTCTAGACCAGTGTTTTTCAACCTTTTTATACCTATGGACCGGCAAAAATAAAATAATTATTCTGTGGACCGGCGGTTGAAGAACACGGGGCTAAGTCGTGGGCCAGACCCCGCCCATCTCTACCCAATCTCCACCCCAGACCCCGCCCCCATAATAGTACTAATTGTAACACTATTTTTTCCATTTATTTTTCACAGATACACAATATAATCTTATTAACAACACATAATGGTTAACCACAAAATTAAACTGCACAAAGCACACTGACAGCAGATGTAAATTTTCAAAATTTACATAATTCAATCACTAAATTCAAAAATAAAATCATTCCCCCCTACCTTTGTTGTCTCTCTGCCTCCATGCTGTGCCTTAGCTTCTGGCCTGCTCCCGCCTGGCTGTTTTATCAAGCCCCTGATGTTCTCTTCAGGCCGGCTCCCTCTTCCTCACTGATGCAGTGCACATCCCGCACCTCATCTGGAAACCAAGACTTCCGGTCCTGGCGCAGGACACGCGTAGGAGCCACTGCCCGTGGCTTTGTGCACTGAATCAGTGAGGAAGAGGGAGCTGGCTCGAAGATCACACCGCATCGATCGCACCGTGGACCGGCGGTTAAAGAACACTGTTTTGGGTCTGATGCACGTGCTGGCCCTGTGGACCGGCAGGAAATTTCTGTGGACCGGCACCGGTCCATGGACCGGTGGTTGAAGAACACTGCTCTAGACTGCATGTAGCACATCAGGTCAAAGATTGGGTCTTTGGAAAAGGAAGGTTTTCACTGCCTTTCCAAAGTCCATCAGTCTTTGCAGTGACCCGATTTGAAGGGATAGCATGCTCCACTGTCTTGGAATAGGGTTACCAGATGTCCGGATTTTCTCGCACACGTCCTCCTTTTTGAGAACATGTCCGGGGGGGTCCAGATGGCTTTTCAAAACCCGGCACTTTGTCCTGGTTTTGAAACACTTACCATCAAAATTGCGTCAGGAAGGGGCATCTGCACATGCGCAGGCGCAACATGGCGACGTCATTGTGTCGCATCCACGCATGCACGGATGCTGGCTGGGGGTGGGGCTGGGGGGGGGCAGAATGGGGCGGAACTGGGCAGGCCATGGGGCATGGCCATGGGTCTGGATTTTCCTTAGGGAAAATCTGCCCACCCTATCTTGAAAGGAAATGGGTGTAGGAGCACTTGTGTGCTGTTTCCAGGCGGAGAGATCATCCAGGAGGTATGCCAAGTCATTTCTAACAAGGCGAACGCCTGGTTGCGTAAGGTTATAGTTTGGTGGATATATATCTTGGCACATTATAGTGGAAGGTTTTGTAGGTTTGTGTTGTTAGGCCATTAAAAATACAGCATTTGTCCGAAGGTGGGTCCCTTTTGGGATATGGTGTTTTCTGTTTTATCCGATATTTGTGGGGTGCTCATGGTTAAAGATCCGGGGTGTGCATTGTTAAATCTGACACCTCAGGGAGTACCTTCTCGGTATTCATCTATTATTGCCCCTATGGTTACAGCAGCACGGTTGGCCTTGGCTGCCGCATGGCGTCAAGATCTTATACCATCCAAATTACAGGTGGTAACTAAAATGGATTATGTATTTCGTATGTCTCAATTGACAGCATTGCGCCATCACACAATGGGTATGTTCATGCATCGGTTGAAACCCTATATTGCTTGGAAGGCTAGGAGGGATGGATAAACTTTGTTCCTTTTCTTTACATTTGGTTCCTTTTTGTTGCTATTTCTGTTTGGTGTCCAGGACTCGGGGGGGGGGGGGAGGGGTTGATTGGGAGGTTTAGGGGTGGGGGGACTTGCGTCTGGTACTTTTCTGCTTTTTTTGGATTTTGGTTGGCCTTGTTACAAAGAATGATGTTACAACTGTTTGCTTTGTACTAGAGATTTTGGTCTGTTTTGTATTTTGTGTGTTTTTCCTGGTTTTTTTTCAATAAAAGTATAAAATTAAAAAAAAAAAAAAAAAATACAGCATTTGCTGATGGGCAGCCAACAGGCCAAGCAGAGCGCCTGTGAGATGGGGTCATGAATGCTGAGATTCTTCAGGAGGCAAATTGCTGAATTTTGAACCCATTGGAGGCGATGCAGGTTTTTCATTAACAGGACATTGAACAGTATATTACATTAACTATTGCGGGAGAGGACAAAGACATAGAGAAGCTGTGCAAAGTCTGGTTCAGACAGGTTAAGATCAGATTTTTTGCGGCGTTAGGTGCCCTACCACTTATCTTAAATGTTTTAATTGGTGTTAATTGGCGCAATAATTGACTGTCATTTAAAACTAATTAAAATGTAGTTTAAAAAAGTGTAGGCACCTCTAAAAAAAGTAGGCATGGTTTATGCTGGAAATGACCTTGGGTGCCACTAGGCACCTCTGTAGATGCAATTCTCATTAAACATGTAGGTCTGCAAAACCTTGGCCTATATTTCCAGCACCTATGTTAGACATATGTCACGATTCTATTAATATTACAAAGCAGAGTACAATTAACCAAATTACCTATCTTAAAAAGTATTTAATACATATAACTAGACAGGTTTTTTTATTTACATATACTGTATTTTTATTAAATAACACAAATCTTAACACTGTAAATGTAAGTCATGTAGAGGTAAAATCGACCTGGCTGAATTCTGGTCCCTCTACGAATCTCTCTCAAAACAAAACGAAAAAACGAACCAACTCATGACCTCCTGGATCAAAGACAGCACAAATATTCTAAACGAAATTGCCCCCTTAAAAACCCGCAGAATTAGATCTCCAAACCAGGAAGGATGGTTTGATTCAGAACTACTACAGGCAAAGAGGGACCTTAGAAATCAGAAAGACAATGGATTAAATCTGGTGCCCAGGAACACAGAGCAACATGGAGACTCAAACTAAAAAACTACAAAAACCTCACCAAGGACAAACGAAAAAATTTATACGCCCACAAATTTGGAAATGTTACAAATAACAGCAGTAACCTCTTCAAACTGGTCAACGACTTTTACAACCTCGAGGCTCTCACCGACAACCGCGATGAAGAACCTACATTAACCGCTAACATCCTAGCAGACTTCTTTAACTCAAAGATACAGAAACTAAGATCATCGATAACTGCCCCAGCCAACCCCCATAGGGACTTTCCAATCCTTCAAAACACAAACAGGTCCAAACCAGACCCAGGATCCAGAACAGACCTATGCTGGAACCAATTCACCACTATCGACTGGCAAATCTTTAACAAATACTTCAACAAATATTCCAACTCCTTCTGTAGACTAGATACCTGCCCCCCCAAAATTATGAAAACGGCTCCAATCCATTTTAAAGCCAATATGTTGACATGGGTAAACCTCCTACTATCCACTGGCAGTTTCCCAGCAGAACAGGGCCACATTTCGATAACTCCAATCATAAAAAACACGAAAGAACCACCCAACACCCCATCTAATTACAGACCAATCGCAAGCATCCCGCTATTCACCAAAATAGCAGAAGGGGTGGTAAATGCCAAACTTACCACATATCTAGAAAAATTCGATATCCTAAATGACAATCAATCAGGCTTTTGCTCCGATCACAGCACCGAAACCATCATAGCCTCTCTCCTAGATCACCTACACACGCTCTTCAGCCAGGGATCCAGCGCCCTGATTTTACCACTTGACCTGAGCAGTGCTTTCGACCTAGTCGACCACGACATTCTTCTAGATTGCCTTGCCTACATTGGCATCTCCGGCCAGGTCCTCAACTGGTTCCACGGGTTCCTACGGAACAGATCATACATAGAAACATAGAAGATGACGGCAGAAAAGGGCTACAGCCCATCAAGTCTGCCCACTCTGCTTACCCACCCCCTGTCTATGCCCTAATGACCCAATTTCCTTATCTTGACCCTCGTAGGGATCCCACATGGGTATCCCATTTATTCTTAAAGTCTGGCACGCTGTCTGCCTCGATCACCTGCACTGGAAGCTTGTTCCAATGATCAACCACTCTCTCTGTGAAGAAATACTTTCTGGTGTCGCCATGAAATTTTCCGCCTCTGAGTTTGAGTGGGTGCCCTCTTGTGGCTGAGGGTCCCTTGAGAAAGAAAATATCATCTTCCACTTCGACACGACCCGTGAGGTACTTAAATGTTTCGATCATGTCTCCCCTCTCCCTACGTTCCTCAAGAGTGTAGAGCTGCAATTTGTTCAGTCTCTCTTCGTACGAGAGACCCTTGAGCCCCGAGATCATCCTGGTAGCCGTCCGTTGAACCGATTCAATTCTGCGCACATCTTTACTGTAATGTGGCCTCCAGAATTGCACACAGTACTCCAGATGAGGTCTCACCATGGCCCTGTACAACGGGTATTTAAGAACGACTCTTTCTCTTACACCTGGGAAAACTCCTGCGGTGTGCCACAGGGCTCCCCCCTTGTCCCCCACCCTATTCAATGTCTACCTCGCCTCCCTAGGAAACCTCCTGCAAAGCCTCAAGCTCAAATTTTTTATCTACGCAGATGACATTACCATAGTCATCACGCTAACCAGTTTCACGCAAGAACTCCTCACCTCCCTTGCAAGCATACTCAGTCAAATATAACACTGGATGCTATCCTACAGACTAAAACTAAACCCAGACACAAAAAAATTATTCCCAGCAACCCCCAAAGACAAAATCAAAGACACCACAATTCAAGTAAAAGGATCCATTTTCCCCCTCGAACAAACCTTAAAATTACTGAGAGTCACACTGGACAAACATCTATCCCTTGAGAAACACACTGATATCACATTCAGAAAAAGTATCTCGGTGCTATGGAAACTCCGCACCATAAAAAATACTTTGACGACACTTCATTCAGTCTGCTAGTACAATCCTCCATCCTCAGCATATTGGACTACTGCAATATCATTTACTTGAGCTCCACAAAGAAAACCATCAGGAGACTAAGGATAATCAGAACACCGCTGTTCGCCTCATATTCGGCCTGAAAAAATGGGAACACATCACCCCTTTCTACCACAAACTCCACTGGCTACCACTAGAATCCAGAATCCTGTTCAAATTTGCCTGCTTTTGTTACAAAACAGTATTTGGTTTATTCCCAAGCTACATCTCCCCACACTTCACCCTGAACCACAACATTAAGAACTCTCGCAGAATTCAACTCTTCGCCTTCCCCTCCCTAAAATTGCCACTCAAAAAAATTCCTTGACAAAACCTTCGCCTTCCAGGCCGCCAAGCTAATCCCATGGCTAGCTCAAATGGTCCTCAAGGCCCCCCAACTATCTCGGCTTTAGAAAATTACTCAAAACCCACCTATTCCAAGACCAGGACCCTTAATGCCCCTTTATTAACCTCCACCTCTCCCCCCCCTACCGAACTACCTCCCCCCTGACCCACCCTCCCCCACTTCTACTTCGTTGTTCGCAACTTTGATCAATTCGGTATGGAACCGCTTGTAACTTTGTCTAATTGATGTGAACTGCCTAGAACTCTTCTGGGTATGGCGGTATACAAAAATAAAGTTATTATTATTATTATTGCCAATATGCCCTAGAATGCTTCTCTTTATACTACCAGAAGGATGCTGGGCTGTATAAAGAGAGGCGTAGTCAGTAGAAGGAAGAAGGTGTTGATGCCCCTGTTCAGGTCATTGGTGAGGCCACACTTGGAGTATTGTGTTCAGTTTTGGAGACCGTATCTGGCGAAAGACATAAGAAGACTTGAGGCGGTCCAGAGGAGGGCGACGAAAATGATAGGAGGCTTGCACCAGAAGACGTATGAGGAGAGACTGGAAGCCCTGAATATGTATACCCTAGAGCAGTGTTTTTCAACCTTTTTGGGGCAAAGGCACACTTGTTTCATGAAAAAAATCACGAGGCACACCACCATTAGAAAATGTTAAAAAATTTAGCTCTGTGCCTATATTGACTATATATAAAGTAATTCTCTTGAATAGGAATCAAATAAACACAAAGAAAGTATTTTATAATGCTGCCACCGCCAACAACACCGTTGGCGGCGGTGGCACTCAAGTGGCTAAAGAGCCGCAGTTTGCCGGCCTAGGGACAACACTGGAGGGTGGCCAGCTGTGCACCCCCTTGGGACGTAAACCCGGGGTGGGGCAGACCGCCCCCCTCCCCACCCTGGTATGCCACTATCTGTACCTCACTCCCTCCCTATGACCAAAAATTCTCCTTTCTTCTATTCCCCGTGTACACAACCATCTCTTTCCCTCCCTTCCTCTCTCCCAAGTCCATGCCTTCTGTGTCCAAACACTCATTCCCTCCCCCACCTCAGCATCTCTTTCCCTCCCTTCCTCTCTCCCAAGTCCATTTCTTCTGTGTCCAAAAACGCATTCCCTCCCCCACCTCAGCATCTCTTTCCCTCCCTTCCTCTCTCCCAAGTCCATTTCTTCTGTGTCCAAAAACGCATTCCCTCCCCCACCTCAGCATCTCTTTCCCTCCCTTCCTCTCTCCCAAGTCCATTTCTTCTGTGTCCATAAACGCATTCCCTCCCCCACCTCAGCATCTCTTTCCCTCCCTTCCTCTCTCCCAAGTCCATTTCTTCTGTGTCCAAAAACGCATTCCCTCCCCCACCTCAGCATCTCTTTCCCTCCCTTCCTCTCTCCCAAGTCCATTTCTTGTGTCCAAAAACGCATTCCTTCCCCCCTCAGCATCTCTTTCCCTCCCTTCCTCTCTCCCAAGTCCATTTCTTCTGTGTCCAAAAACGCATTCCCTCCCCCACCTCAGCATCTCTTTCCTTCCCTTCCTCTCTCCCAAGTCCATGCCTTCTGTGTCCAAAAACCCATTCCCTCCCCCACCTCAGCATCTCTTTCCCTCCCTTCCTCTCTCCCAAGTTCATGCCTTGTGTCCAAAACGCACTCCCTCCCCCCTTTTGTGTTCCGTGTTTGCCTCCCAGCCCATCTTTGCAACTTTCTCAGCAAAACGAAGCTCAAGCCGCGAGGCTTGTCTTCTGCTTCCTGCCTGCCCTGCCGCACACAAATAGCCGAACGGAAGTATTCTCCGACGTCAGCGCTGACGTCGGAGGGCAGGCTTTGCTTAAGCCATCCCTCCGACGTCAGCGCTGACATCGGGGAACGCTTGCGATCGGCTATGTGTTAGCTGCAGGGCAGGCAGGAACAGAAGACGAGCCTCGCGGCTCGAGATGTATTGAACTCCGCGGGTCCCCCGTCCAGCTCTCTCCTGTCCACGTGGGGCAGATCGCCCCTCTCCCTAGACTGTGGCCTAGGACCCTGGGGGAGCCCGGGGCCCCTGAATGCAGGACTGGTGGTACTGCCCTGATGGCGGCCCTGACCGTACGGCACACCAGGCAACATCTCGCGGCACACTAGTGTGCCGCGGAACAGCGGTTGAAAAACACTGCCCTAGAGGAAAGGAGAGACAGGGGAGATATGATTTAGACGTTCAAATACTTGAAGGGTACGTAGAACAAAATCTTTTCCAGAGAAAGGAAAATGGTAAAACCAGAGGACATAATTTGAGGTTGAGAGGTGGTAGATTCAGGGGCAATGTTAGGAAATTCTACTTTACGGAGAGAGTGGTGGATGCCTGGAATGCGCTCCCGAGAGAGGTGGTGGAGAGTAAAACTGTGACTGAGTTCAAAGAAGCGTGGGATGAACACAGAGGATTTAGAATCAGAAAATAATATTAAATATTGAACTAAGGCCAGTACTGGGCAGACATGCATGGTCTGTGTCTGTATATGGCCGTTTGGTGGAGGATGGGCTGGGGAGGGCTTCAATGGCTGGGAGGGTGTAGATGGGCTGGAGTAAGTCTTAACAGAGATTTCGGCAGTTGGAACCCAAGCACAGTACCTGGTAAAGCTTTGGATTCTTGCCCAGAAATAGCTAAGAAGAAAAAATTAAAAAATTGAAATTGAAATCAGGTTGGGCAGACTGGATGGACCATTCGGGTCTTTATCTGCCGTCATCTACTATGTTACTAAGTTATTATACCTTCAACGGGAGGGGTGTTCAAGTTAAGATCTTTTTCCAACTGCAGTACTTACCGGGTTATGTATGGTATCGTCTGCTCTTGCAGCAGATGGTAAATAGGTCAAACAAAACGTAAAATAAAACAGCGTACTGCTCAACATTTGAGCAATCTGCGTTTGAAAAAACTGGACACCCCATTGGTTAGTCATTGGGAGGAGGAGAGTCATAAAGTAGATGAAGTAAGATTTGTAGTACTCATAGTAGTACAATCCAACAGAGGGGGGGAGGAGATGTTTCTAAAATGCTGTTATGCAAAGAGCAAAGGCTCATTTTCCAATGGGGAACCCTAGAACCTGTTGGCCTTAACAAAGAAGTAGAGTGGAACATTCTGTGATGTCATTGATAGGCTCTGGATTATATGCAGGGTAGTTTAAATGAGATATGTGTGTCACATGGATATTCAAATGTTTGTATCCTGTCTGAGGGGAGAGTGGGCTTATGTACCCGTGCAGTTGTTAATCTATAATGAAATGAAGCAGTGAAGGTATGTTATGGTATTGATTTTGCTGGATTAATGATGTTAGGTATATGTTTTGTAGAGGGAATGGATCCTGTAATGATTTAAGTCAGGGGTGTCCAATGTCGGTCCTCGAGGGCCGCAGTCCAGTCGGGTTTTCAGGATTTCCCCAATGAATATACATGAGGTCTATTTGCATGCACTGCTTTCATTGTATGCTAATAGATCTCATGCATATTCATTGGGGAAATCCTGAAAACCCGACTGGATTGCGGCCCTCGAGGACCGACATTGGACACTCCTGATTTAAGTAATTATGTTGTAGAAGTTGAAAACCTGCCACAGTTTCAGCTCCTTAAGACGCTGTAATAGCGAAACGTGGTGCTACGTCGAGCTGGCTGGACACAGTCTGAATTGGAGCGAGAAGGCATTATAACAGCTTTGTCTAAGAATCAATATATGCTTGTTAGAACATTGGAGAATACTGGAGAAATGAAATAATACACACAGACTATGATGTGGAACAGCTTTATTTGTGAATGGACTGAGTTAAGCTCCAGGTTTCCTTCCACTGTATTGTGGGATAATACAGATTTTAGTAACTGGAAGCGCAATATGGATTCATTTATGTTTAATGTATAATATAGTGTTAAGATTTGTGTTACTTAATTAAAATGCAGTACATTTAAATAAAAAACCTATCTAGTTATATTATGGGCTTCTTTTACAAAGGTACGTTAGGGCCTTAACGCGCGGAATAGCGTGCGCTAAAATGCCGTGCGCGCTAGCCGCTACTGCCTCCTCTTGAGCATGTGGTAGTTTTTCAGCTAGTGTGAACTATAGTGCGCGCTAATCCTATGCGTGCGCTAAAAATGGAGCCCTATATGTATTAAATACGATTCTATTAATGGCACCTACACGGGATTGACATGCTGTTAACAGAGTCTTCTACAGAAATTACTACTAACTGATACTCATTTTTAGACACTTTAATAGCTGAGTAATATAGAGTCAAAAGAATGAGACACCAAGTGAAAATGTTAAATATAACCAGTAGATGGCATCACAATTACTACAATAGTTTTATTCTCCAACTCTATGTTTTACCATTTTCATTTAAAAGAGTACAAAGCTATATACCATGCATTATCACTGAAACAAGATCATTTCAGCTTACAGCAATTCTCAGGACATGAAAATGCTAATATCATTAAATATGATGATGATTTGCTTACAAGACATAAACCAAATTATATTTAAAGCATTTTATTCCATACTATAGAAGGAGGAACAGAGGTTGAGAATGTGCCCCGACACTTTTGCTGTTCCCAAATCACACTGTTCCAACTTTCTAAAAGCTCTTAAGTGGGGAAGACTGATGAACAAAAGCCAGAAGTCAATTTTCCCTCAAAATGGCAATTTTTTTAGACTATCATTGTGAAAATAAAATGTGTTTGATGCTAAAAAGGACCTTCACTTCTAAACTAATGGATAGGTTATCCTCTACAATTATGAAATTTGAAATAGCTCTTTTGGTTTATTTGGGTTTTGCTTGTTTTGTTGGGGGGGGGGGGAGAGAAAGAGTGAATAGAAAGTGAGGGAAGCTCAGTATTACCTTGAATCATCCTTACATTTAGGAGTGTAAGGAGTCTCCCTTAAAGCCTGTAGCCCTGAGCACTTTCCCTTTTTAGCCATTCTCTTTCACTAAATCAGAGATAGGGAACTCCGGTCCTCAAGAGCCATATTCCAGTCGGGTTTTCAGGATTTCCCCAATGAATATGCATGAGATCTATTTGCATGCACTGCTTTCAATGCATATTCATTGGGGAAATCCTGAAAACCAGACTGGAACATGGCTCTCGAGGACCGGAGTTCCCTACCCCTGCACTAAATGAATCATGAGCTAGAGTTAAAATCTAAGATCTATAAACAAGACAGCAGGTGTCACAAGTGTTGGCTCTATTGTAGCTCAACAAAGTCTGAGCAAACACAGGAAAATAAATACTACAATATTTGCCTTTGCCAAGAAGCTATAGGGCCATCTTATTGACTACAATGTGAACAGTGCAAAAGTGACCTTTATTCATTTTTAGTCCTATTTGAAGAAATGTCCCCACACCGTACATTTTATACCCATTACAAAGAATGGATGATGAGATACATTAAGTACTACACTGAATAAACTAAGAAGGTTGGGTGGGTGGGGGGGGGGGAGTTTACATTGCTGTTTTCAGGCACCAGAAAATATGACTTCCAGTTTCTATTTATGTATTTATTTATTTAGTTTCTATTTAATATAAAACTGGTCTTCCTATCGTAGGCATTCTTAGAGTGTTTTTTTATGATGCCGTTTGTGTTATCAAAAATTGGTAGATAAAAAGTTTAGAGATAATAGAAGCAATTGTCGTTAAGGCTTAGGGGAAATCATTTAATTCAAACCTGTATGGGAAGAAATCTACGAAAGGATTTCTATGCATTTTATTTTTACCATTTTAAATTTAACATTTGGGCAGATTGTCATAAACAATTCACAAAATAAGGGGGGGGGGTGGAAAAAGAGAAAAGTAAATCCTAGTTCAGGGGTCTTCAAATCCAGTCTATGAGGTTCACAACATACCCTGGCTTTCAGGATTTTCACAATGAATAATTATGAGATTTATTTACATGCAATAAATACTGTATGTGAAGAAGGCATTTGACTGTCAGCAGAAAATTCAGCTTTGTCTAGTTCTATTTTTTTCTATTTAGTACTATTTAGGGCTCCTTTTTTAAGCTGCATTAGCACTTTTAGCACTCGCTACATTTTAGCATGCGCTAAACCCGTGCTATGCAGCTAGAACTAACGCCAGCTCAATGCTGGCATTAGTGTCCAGTGAGCACGGCAATTTAGCACGTGCTATTCCGCGCATTAATACCTAAAGCGACTTAGTAAAAGGAGCCCTTAGTCTTGTCTAGTTCTATTTAGAGATATGTCAACTTGCCCCCTCCACCCCTGTGATTGTGCCAGTTAGTGATTCAGAAATTCTTTTTTTGATTTACTATGAAGAATATCATGGACCTGGCCCTCTCAGATATAAGAACATAAGAACATAAGAAGTTGCCTCCACTGAGTCAGACCAGAGGTCCATCGCGCCCAGCGGTCCGCTCCCACGGCGGCCCATCAGGTCTATGACCTGTGAAGTAGTTCCTGACTATTTTTATAACATACCTCTACTCCTATCTGTACCCCTCAATCCCCTTAACCTTTAGGAACCTATCTAAACCTTCCTTGAACCCCTGTACTGTGTACTGGCCTATCACAACCTCCGGAAGCGCGTTCCATGTGTCCACCACCCTCTGGGTAAAAAAGAACTTCCTAGCATTTGTTTTAAACTTGTCCCCTTTCAGTTTCTCTGAGTGACCCCTAGTACCTGTGGTTCCCCACAGTCTGAAGAATCTGTCCCTGTCTACCTTCTCTATGCCCTTCAGGATCTTGAAGGATTCTATCATGTCTCCTCTAAGTCTCCGCTTTTCCAGGGAGAACAGCCCCAGCATTTTCAATCTGTCAGCGTATGAAAAGTTTTCCATACCTTTTATCAGTTTAGTCGCTCTTCTCTGGACCCCCTCAAGTACTGCCATGTCCTTCTTGAGGTGCGGCAACCAGTACTGGACACAGTATTCCAGATGTGGGCGCACCATTGCACGATACAGCGGCATGATGACTTCCTTCGTCCTGGTTGTGATACCCTTTTTAATGATACCCAACATTCTGTTCGCTTTTTTTGATGCTGTCGCACACTGTGCCGATGCTTTCAATGTTGAGTCCACCATCACCCCCAGATCTCTTTCAAGGTTGCTCACCCCTAGCAATGATAACCCCCATTTTGTAGCTGAACATTGGGTTCTTTTTCCCTACATGCATGACCTTGCATTTCTCTATGTTAAAACTCATTTGCCACTTTTTTGCCCATTCTTCCAGTCTCGTTAGGTCCCTTTGCAGGTCTTCACAGTCTTCCGTGTTTCTAACCCTGCTGCAGAGTTTGGTGTCATCAGCAAATTTAATAACCTCACATTTCGTCCCCATCTCCAGGTCGTTGATAAATATATTGAACAGGAGCGGTCCCAGCACCGAACCCTATGGAACTCCGCTCGTGACCCATTGCCAGTCTGAATAATGGCCCTTTACTCCAACCCTCTGTTTCCTGCCTGCCAGCCAGTGTTTGATCCATCGGTGGACATCCCCTTGCACCCCGTGGTTCCACAGCTTCTTAAGTAGCCGCACGTGTGATACCTTGTCAAAGGCTTTTTGGAAGTCAAGGTAAATGATGTCTATGGATTCCCCCTTATCCATCTGGCTGTTTATTCCTTCAAAGAAGTACAGTAAGTTTGTGAGGCACGACCTTCCCTTGCAGAAGCCATGTTGGTTCGTCTTCAGTTGTCCCTTGCTTTCTATGTGTTCGCAGATTGTGTCCTTGACCAGTGCTTCCATCATTTTTCCTGGGATCGAGGTCAAGCTCACAGGCCTGTAGTTTCCCGGGTCCCCCCTTGATCCCTTCTTAAAGATAGGCGTGACATTTGCTATTTTCCAGTCCTCTGGGATCTCCCCAGTTTTTAATGATAGGTTACATATTTGGCGAAGTGTTTCCGCTATTTCGTTTCTCAGCTCTTTTAGTACCCTTGGGTGGATGCCGTCCGGACCTGGTGATTTGTCGCTCTTCAGCCTGTCTATCTGTCGGAGGACATCCTCTTTGCTTACCTCTAGTTAGACCAGCTTTTCATCATGGACTCCGTTTATGATCTCCTCAGGTTCTGGGATATTGGATGTGTCTTCTCTCGTGAAGACTGACGAGAAGAACTTGTTTAACCTGTCAGCTATCTCTTTTTCCTCCTTTACCACTCCCTTCCTGTCTCCATCATCCAACGGTCCCACTTCCTCCCTGGCTGGTTGTTTCCCCTTCACATACCTGAAGAATGGTTTGAAGTTTCTTGATTCCCCTGCCAGTCTCTCCTCATATTCCCTTTTTGCATTCCTGACCATTCGGTGACAGTCTTTTTGGTGCCTTTTGTGCTCCTTCTGGTTTTCTTTTGTTTGGTCCTTTTTCCATTTTCTGAAAGATGTTTTCTTGTTACTTATCGCCTTTTTCACTGCATTTGTTATCCACGCTGGGTTTTTTGTGCGATTTTTTTTGCACCTTTCCTAAACCTGGGGACATACAGGTTTTGTGCTTCGTGCACCATGCCCTTGAGTAGGGCCCAGGCTTCCTCTACGGTCTCCATTTTCCCTGAGCTGTTTCTGAGCTTCTTTCCCACCATTTTCCTCATTTCCTCGTAATTTCCTTTTCTGAAATTGAGTGCTGTCGTTTTGGTTCTTTTCACCTTTGATGTTCCTATTTTTAGCTTGTACTGGATCATGTTGTGATCGCTTTTTCCTAGTGCATTTTACTCACTTGTAATGTAGTATGCTCTCATAATAGCATAGTCACATGACCATTGGTGCTTTATGATATTTTTAATGATATTTTCATTTAAAGTTTCAGAGAATTAGAGAATAGTCTTCCACTTTTAGTATATATCTATCCAGTTACTACTGTAGTACTAATATTTATTATTTCTATAGTGCTACGCAGCGCTGTACATTAAACACACAAGAGATAGTCACTGCTCAAAAGAGCTTACAAGTTTCAAGTTTATTTAAAATTTCTTATACCGCCTAATCAGACTACTAAGAGGTGTACAAAATCATAGAAACATACATTGGCTAAAGTACAGATTTAAAAATGACAAGGCATCTCTAGGGATGACAACAGCATTCAGAGACATTTAAAAATATGACAAACGGGAACAGAAGGTAAAAAGGCAAGAACTACAATATTCAAGGTAGAAGATAACGTTTAGGGGAAAAACAATAGGAGGGGATACTGATGGTAAAATAATTAAATTAATTAAGGATTGATTCATCTTGTAAATAAGCCAGGATACTATTCCATAGAGAGGGAGCATTCATGGAAAAAATGGTAGACCTCATTGTGTTTATGTATTTTAATGATGGGATAGAAAGGAGAGGAGCCGGCTTCATTTCCATCGGATTGTAAGAAGCAAGGAGTCATTCGAAGATGGCATATATCCCCTGAAGTAGCCTGTTTTGGGCGAAACAGAAAGTCTTTTCTGTCGGGATTACGAGTTGAAAGCCTCTGTTGAAATTTCATACTTTCAGATGAGTGTACTTTTTCCTTAATTGTGATTTTTGTATTCTGTGCCTCCAAAACGACTTACACAATTGAAACGGAGCTGTAGCCTTCATTACTACTATAGTCAAGCTTGGGGTTCTGGTCACTAATTGTTGACACATATATCACATAGAATTGGGTGTTTACAGCTGTAATTATACGAAAAAAATGTGACTTGATATGAATGGAAGCCCGATTTATTTCTATGTATGCGGAGTTTTTTTTATAAACCCGTGATGATGTGTTGAGGGCTGGGTACTTGTGTAGTCCCAACCTCTCACAATTGAGGTTTATTTTTCTCCGATTTAATACTTTTATTATTTCACATACAGTTTATGTTATGTCAACTTTTTTTATGTACGTGGCCTGAATGAATCCCTGCTAGTAACTATATTCTACAATACGTATTCAATATATATTTATTAGTCATTACGATTGTATCCCAGAAATTTGTTAGTTGTAAAGCCTGATATACCAAGTCAGGCAGGTAGTTCCAGGCATATGGCACAGCAAGGTAAAAAGGAAAGAGTTGGTAGGAGAGGAGAAGGGGAGAGGCAGGAGAGACGGAGTTCCTACAGTGGAGTATAGGGAGCGATACCAAGGAGCTGCAGAGCGAATTCACTTGTGGGTCAATTAGAGGAGTTTGAACGGTATGCAGAAATGGACAAGGAGACAGTAAAATGACTTGAGGAGAGGGGTAACGTGAGCATAACAACACTGGCAGAATATGAGGTGTGTTGCAGTATTCTGAACAGATTGAAGGGGACAGAAATGGCTTAGCAGAAGACCTGTGAGAAGCACGTTGCAGTAGTCCAGGCATGAGATGATAAGAGCATAGATGAGGGTCTTGGCAGTGTGCTCTGAAAGAAAAGGACTTGATTTCATTTATTTATTTATAGCCTAAGTGGTTTACATTCAGGTATTCAAGCATTTTTCCTTATCTGTCCTGATGGACTCGCAATCTATCTAACTTACCTGGAGCAATGGGGGGATTAAGTGACTTGCCCAGAGTCACAAGGAGCAGCATGGGTTTGAACACACAACCTCAGGGTGCTGAGGCTGTAGCTCTAATCACTGCACCACACACACTCCCCACAAATTTTAATGATGTTGTAGAGAAAGAAACAATAGGTTTTGGCAGACTTTTGGATATGCAAAGAGAAGGAAAGAGATGAGTCAAAAAATGACCTTGAGGATGAGAGCAAAATCCACTGAAATAGAGAATGGAGTAGGAGGAGAGGCAGGTTTAGGAGGAAAGATAAGGAGTTCAGTCTTGGCCATGTTTAATTTTAGATGATGGCGAGACATCCAAGTAGCAATGTCAGAGCCAGTTGTGACTCAGTACTGGATTCCTATAGAAATTTCAGGTTTAGAAAATAGATTTGTGAGTCATTAGTATAGAGGCAATACTAGAAGCAATGGGAGGAGATTAGAGCACCAAGGAAAGAAGTGTAAATGGAGGCATGAAGAGGTCCCAGCATAGAGCCCTAAGGTACACTGACCGAGAGAGGAATGACAGCAGAGGAAGATCCTCCAGAGCTTATGCTAAACATGCATAACCAAGAGAGCACAGTGTATCGATGAGAGGCAGTAATCTACAGTGTCAAAAATCACAGATCAAGGAGAATGAGGATGGAATAGAAGTCTTTGGATTTGGCCAGGAACAGGTTATTGGAGACTCTAACAAGGGCAGTTTCAGTAGAATAAAAAGGGTAAAAACCCAATTAAAGTGGGTCAAGGATAACGCAAGACAAATGAAAGTCAAGACAATGGCGGTGAACAGCACATTCAAGTAGCTTGGATAAGAAGGTGAGGAGGGAGATGGGGAGATAATTGGTAGAGTTCAGCGATGATTTTTTTGAGGAGCGGCGTAACTATGGCATGTTTGAAGGCACTGGGTACAGTCACAGTGGAGAGTGATAGGTTGAGGATATGGCAGATAGAAGAAATGATGGGATGGGATCCGAGGAAAAGATTTGAGTTTGCAGGAAGAAAGAAAATTAAGTATATCACCATTTAGACTGCTTTAGAGCGAAGAAAGAACCTTTTGATGTTTGTTCAATCATATGCAATGATTGGGTGGTGAGGCAATATTCTTGGGGTTCGCCCCTTGGTTTTACCTCTATGTCTCTGAGCATATTTTTGATTACATATGAAGACATATGTACCTAAATGATTTTGAATTACCTATAGGAGAGTGATTCTTTGTAGTTTCTAGATACCCTTCTTTAATCACTCTCAGTAATTTAAGACCAAAAGGTTTTTTTTTGTTTTCCCCAGTATAGTTTTGACTTAGGGGTTGATGGAGGGTCAGCAGAGCAGATAGGTGGAGGAAGAGGTGGAGGCAATTTGGTCAAGGACTCAAGGTTAATCTTGTGAACCTTGTCATGGAAGTACTCAGTCATAGTCAGGGGAGAAAGTGAAGGAGGAGTTGGAGGTGAGGGCACTTTGAGTAGAACTTTGAGTGAAGCAAAGAGACAATGAGGGTTAAAGCCAGGAGAATTAGACAAGTACATAGAACATAGAAAGATGACGGCAGAAAAGGGCTACAGCCCATCAAGTCTGCCCACTCTACTGCAGGGCCGCCATCAGAAATTTCTGGGCCCCTTACTGAGCAATCCTATTGGGCCCCCCCCGCACCCCTTCCCCCCCCCCCGCACCCCTTCCCCCCGGCCCCCCTTCTTCCATGGGCCGAATACACACATACTTTTCTCTGTCGCCGCACTCTTTGACCAAAAGATTTGTAAGCCTGCAACCACGTCAAGGTAGACTCTTTCAGCAGGGCCCTAACCTAACCTAAACTAAACTAATCTATACCTATCTATTCTAAACTAACATATGTCTAATACTGAACTAATAACAAACTAACAAACATCTGCATAATAAATAACTAATAAATAATAGTGCTAATAGCTATAATTCACTTTTGAATGTAAAATCTCAGTTAAGGATTTCTTTTGACCTTTGTAGGCCAGAAGTAGATCACAATTGCACAATATTTTTTGTAACAAGTATTAAATGTGTTTTTATAAATACTGTAAGCTTAATAAATATATCAGAAAAAACTACACATCTGAGCGCATATCTGAACATACACATCTGTATGATCCCATCCTCCTCAGCTTGCCTATAGCTGCATCATGCATGTTAAAAATGTACGATATGTTGATATGTGCACCTTCCTTCCTTCCCATCCATCCCCCTCAGCCTGTCCTTACACATCCACAGCTGCATGTTAATGATGATGTATATGTTATGATGATAAATAAGTGCATATGAGCACATCATTAACATGCAGCTATGGATGAATATAAAAAAGAAACAATATTCTGTACAATTGTCAATTTATAAATCAGCATCTTCTCCCCACTCTCTCTTCCCCATTTCCCTTCAGCGTCCTCAGCCCACTCTCTCTCCACTTTCCTTCAGCACATGCACATAAAAACAAGCAAGTAATTTATATCATTTTCATTCTATTCATTCATAGAAATTAAAGTCTAAATAATGCCAGTCACATAACAAAACATGATTTTACAAAAATAATTCCCTGCACAGTCAAGCCTGCAAGGATTACTAGATGTCTTTCAGCAGCTCCCCTCCCCCTTACCTTTGTGGCCAAGTCAAAATGATCTACCAACAATAAAATTTTAAAAACACAAAGCACGCTGTACGCAGAGAAAATGTTAATTATCATTTATATTCCGCGGATTTTCAAAGAGGTCAAGGCAGATGACTTTATGCAATGTCACCTCAGTAACAACTATACAAAAATAGACAAATATTCCCCCTCCCTTTTTACTAAAACACGATAGCAGTTTTTAGCGCAGGGAGCTGCGCTGAATGCCCCACGCTGCTCTCAACGCTCATAAGCTCCCTGCGCTAAAAAACGCTATTGCGGTTTAGTAAAAGGGGGCCATAGTGCAAAATATAGACAGCATATATAAATTCTCAAAGCAGACACATTTTGATCACTAAATTGAAAATAAAATTATTTTTCCTACCTTTGGTAATTTCATCAGTCTCTGGTTGCACTTTATTCTTCTGACTGTGCATCCAATATTTCTTCCCTTATTTCAGCCTCCTGTATGCTTCCTCTCCTCCAGACCTCATTCCCTCCCCAAACTTTTTCTTTGTTTCACCCTGCCCCTTCTTTCTTTTTCTCTCTCTCCATACCTCCTTTCTTTCTGTATGTCTGTTTTTCTCTCTCTCTCACCCTGCCCCCTTCTTTCTTTCTCTCTCCACACCCTCTTTCGTTCTGTATGTCTATCTTTCTCTCTCTCTCCGTGCCCCATTTTTCTTTGTTTCATCCTGCCCCCTTTCTTTCTTTCTGGCTTCCTGTCCCCCCCTTTCTTTCTTTCTCCCTGCCCTCCCCTATGCCGCCACCATTGGGAAAATGCTGCCACTGCCACTGGGGAATAGGCTGCCACTGCCGCCATCGGGAACAGGCCGGTGCTGAGTTCGCCCTGCTTCTCTTCCCCGCGGGGCCGACCAACTCTCACCACCCGACGTCAATTCTAACGTCGGAGAGGACTTTCTAGACCAGCCAGGCAGCGATTTACTGGCCCAGAACGTCCTCTCCGACGTCAGAATTGACGCGAGTGGTGAGAGTTGGTTGGCCCCACAGGGAAAAGCAGGGAGAACTTGGCGCCGGCCTGTTCCCGATGGCGGCGGTGGCACTCAAGTGGCTAAAGAGCCGCAGTTTGCCGGCCTAGGGAGAACACTGGAGGGTGGCCAACTGTGCACTCCCTTGAGACGTAAACCCGGGGCGGGGCGGACCGCCCCCCACCCTCCCCCTCCTTGGTATGCCACTATCTATACCTCACTCCCTCCCTATGACCAAAAATTCTCCTTTCTTCTATTCCCCATGTACACAACCATCTCTTTCCCTCCCTTCCTCTCTCCCAAGTCCATGCCTTCTGTGTCCAAAAACACATTCCCTCCCCCACCTCAGCATCTCTTTCCCTCCCTTCCTCTTTCCCAAGTCCATGCCTTCTGTGTCCAAAAACCCATTCCCTCCCCCACCTCAGCATCTCTTTCCCTCCCTTCCTCTCTCCCAAGTCCATGCCTTCTGTGTCCAAAAACCCATTCCCTCCCCCACCTCAGCATCTCTTTCCCTCCCTTCTTTTCTCCCAAGTCCATGCCTTCTGTGTCCAAAAACCCATTCCCTCCCCCACCTCAGCATCTCTTTCCCTCCCTTCCTCTCTCCCAAGTCCATGCCTTGTGTCCAAAACGCACTCCCTCCCCCCTTTTGTGTTCCGCGTTTGCCTCCCAGCTCATCTTTGCAACTTTCTCAGCAAAACGGAGCTCGAGCCGAGAGGCTTGTTTCCTGTTTCCTGCCTGCCCTTCCACGCACAAATAGCCGACCGGAAGTATTCTCCGACGTCAGAGCTGACGTTTGAGGGCAGGCTTTGCTTAAGCCCTCCCTCCGACGTCAGCGCTGACATCGGGGAACACTTGCGATCGGCTATATGTGAGCGGCAGGGCAGGTAGTAACAGAAGACGAGCCTCGCGGATCAAGATGTATTGAACTCCGCGGGTCCCCCGTCCAGTTCTCTCCTGTACACCTGGGACAGACCGCCCCCCCCCCCCCCATAGGTACGCCACTGGGACCGGTGGTTGAAGAACTGTGGCCTAGGACCCTGGGGGAGCCCGGGCCCCCTGTCAGCTCCGGGCCCCTGAATGCAGGACTGGTAGTACTGCCCTGATGGCGGCCCTGCTCTACTGACCCACCTCATTAAGTCTGAGTGCTAATGACCTAGTTCCTTAACTCGAGCCTCGTAGGGATCCTACGTGGATGTCCCATTTATTCTTAAAGTCGAGCATGCTGGTGGCCTTGATCACCTGCACCGGAAGTTTGTTCCAGTGATCTACCACCCTTTCTGTGAAGAAATACTTCCTGGTGTCACCACTAAATTTCCCTCCTCTGAGTTTGAGCGGGTGCCCCCTTGTGTCCGAGGGTCCCTTGGGAAAGAATATGTCGTTTTCCACCTTGACACGACCTGTGACGTACTTAAATCTCTCAATCATGTCACCCCTTTCCCTGCGCTCCTCTAGAGTATAGAGCTGCAATTTGCCCAGTCTTTCCTCGTATGAGAGACCCTTGAGTCCGGAGACCATCCTAGTGGCCATCCGCTGGACCGACTCAGTAGAAGTCTTGTTTCACAAGCAAAACAGCGGATTGGAAAGAGGGCAGCAGGAATTTGCAGTGCATGAAGTCAGCATGAGTGCAGGATTTCAGCCAGGGATGTTCTACAGATCGGCAGAGGAATGTAAGGAATAGATCTTAAGAGATCAGCCATGGCTGGGATTTGGCATACCTTACAGAATGTGAAATGGAGGAGTGAGGTTATAAAGAGCAGAGGAGAGAATAGTATTATAGGAAGAGACTGTCTCATTGATAGACTTACATAGCATAGTGTTTGAGAGGAGGGGAGAGACAGTGATAGAAAGAATGCATGAGTAAATAGCCTGAATTTTCCTGAATGTATTGGTGAGGAGGATTTAAGAGGAAGGCAGAGTAAAAAAATGTCACCTGTCTTCTCATCAGCCTGTAGCTACAAGGAAAAAACACAATTTGAAAGTATACAGATGCTAGAAGCCTAAAAAATAAACAAGGAGAGTTAAGAGTATATAACACTTAGGGCTCCTTTTACAAAGGTGTGTTAGGGCCTTAACGTGCGGAATAACACGCGCTAAATTGCCATGCATGCTAGCCACTACTGCCTCCTTTTAAGCAGGCAGTAATTTTTCGGCTAGCGCACACTAATCTTATGCATGTGCTAAAAACGCTAGCGCACCTTAGTAAAAGGAGCCCTAAATGATGAGGTCGATATAATATGCAAAAATATGTAATCACACAAAATAGTGATATAAATATTAGGAAAACTAAAATACTCCCACTAAACCACTAGGATTTGGTATCACTTTATTTGATAGTGGTTTGGAGGTAGATATATATATAAAAATATAAAATTTGAACCAGATTGTAACCCTTTAAATATATTTTTCCTAATGTTTTATGACTGTAAGTTTTTGTAATTATGTAATATTATTTGTTTTTTTTAATAATTACCCAAGTTTTTATTTATTCGATATTGTTTGTACATCGCCTAGAATATAGATTAGGCGATTAATCAAATCACATAATAAACTTGAAACTTGAATAAACTTGATATAAGAGGCATCTCAGACTTGGTGGAAGGAAGACAAATCAATGGGACACTTGGATACAAATTATATCGCAAGGATAGAGTAGATCAAATTGGAGGGGGGGGGTTGTGCTATATGTTAAAGAGGGAATTGAATAAAATAAAATAAACATTCTGCATGACATAGCAGTGTGGAATCCATATGGATAGAAATTCCATGTGTGAAGGGAAGGAATAAAAAAAATCCCCTGGCACAAAATGAGCAGACAGATGAAGAAATGTTTTCAGAGATTAGGAAAGCTAATAATTGCCAAAATCAAACCCCTCCCCACAGCAAACCAACTTCAAGCAGTCGTCCCTCCCCCTCCCCTCCCCCCCCCCCCCCACACTCACAGCATGCCAACCACTGCTTTACTGGAAGTCCCTAGGGTCTAGTGGGGCAAAGGTAATACCCATTGACTCCCACTGTGATTCTCTCCTGGGCCAAAATGGCCACCAAGACCTAGCTATAATATCACAGTATTGCCACTAACAGTTTCATTCTCCATAATTCTCCACTGCTCCCTCCCCTTTATCATTTTGGTTGATTTTCTTTGAATCTTTTCTAATTCTGCTGTAGTCATTGTAGATATCCTGAAAATCCAGCTGGCACAGTATGTCACAAGGACCGAGTTGAGAACCATTGCTAGAAACATATACCTGTGAAGGTTATAGTGAAATCAGTAATATTTTAAAAGGCATACCAGGCGATGGTACCAATAAATAAATGATACATTATTCAGTTTATTGAACTAAGAGCTATTAACCCTACTTATTTGATGTGTTCATGGGTTCACAGGTAAGTAGACTGGATACAATATTAGAATTTTCATTTCAGATACAGCTCCTCGCTGATATCTATTTACAAAGTGGAAAACTCAGGCCAGGAGCCCAGGAGCTAAGCATAACACATATAAATATATTGGCAACTGACCCCTCTTGAACCAGATTGTACAAATCCAAACAGCAATGCTTATGTTATCGACCAATAGTCTGTCATTTTTAGCAAAGCTCTTGGAAGCAGTCATGCCCTCAAGCATCTTTAGAGTTTCATGATTTTTTTTCTGATTCATCATAATTGGACTTTTATAGCCTTTATAGCACAGAAACTTTTATTGTAATGTTATTTAACTACATTTAATTTTAGACAAGGGAAGTCAGGTAGTTGTAGCTTTTAATCTCATAGATCATGATTTACTTTTACTTAAATTAAGTGACATGGGCATAGCTGGTTGGTTTTTATTTGTTTAGTGAAGTTTTAAATAGAACACAGTGTCAAATTGTGTATTGGGTTATTTATTCCTTGGAGAATGTGTTGCGGAGTCCCTCCAAGATTCCCTTAAATTCATTTGGCATTGACCTACATGAATTAGGTATCTTCTTTTTCTTTTATGCCAATGATATTCTTCTGACAGATCATTTCAGGAGACTCAGAGCTCCTTTTACTAAGGTGCACTAGCGGTTTTACTGCGCGCTTAGCGCATGCTACAATTCCACATGCGCTAAACGCTAACGCCTCCATAGAACTTGCGTTAGTATTTTTCATTTAGCACGGGGTTTGCGAGCCATAATCTTCAGCGCGCACTAAAAACGCTAGCGCACCTTAGTAAAAGGAGCCCTCAGTCATTTACATAAGCTCTTAGATATTTTTTTTTCTTTTTAATAATAGGAGAACTGCATGGTCAAGAGTCATCTGAAAATTGTTTCCCTCCGATTAACACGTATAACATAGACATGTCAAGACAACATCGTCAATCGTCCCTGTTATAATAGGGATAGAGCACAAATTCAATCAATTCAGAAGTACAAACAAGCTTTAAATCATACAGTGATGTCATAAAAATTCTAGAAGGTGATTATCAACTGAAATACATCTTAGCATAAGAAGGCATTGGCAAATAATTGAGTTTTCAGCATTTTCTTAAAATTCATCTTCCCCATACAAAACCGCAGGATACCAGGTAAGGCATTCCATAATTGTACACCAGCCACAGATATCATTGATGCTCTGATCCTAACATGCATTGTCAACATTCCACCCTCCAAACTTATGGTAATTTCATCCCATTTACATCTCTAAGCTCTCCTCTCGGTTTATAGATCTGGAAGAGTTGTAAGATCTTTGTGGAAGCATGATACAATGTCTGATGTATAATCACAGCAATCTTAAACTGCACTCTTTGTTGCATAGGTAACCAGTGTAGTTTCTTCAACACAGGAGTTAAATGGGTACTCCTAGGAGCCCCTGTGATTAATCTTGCAGCGGAGTTGATAAGCATTTGCAAAGCCCTCAACTTCCCTTTCACAACTCCTAAGTACAGTGAATTACAATAATCCACCCTACTCAGGATCAACATCTGAACCACAATACGGAAATCGTGTGCTGGTAATATTGGCTTCAATCTATAAAGCATTTGAAGTTGCATGTATCCCACCCTGATTATTTTAAATATTTGGTTTTTCATTGTCAAACAGTTATCTAACCACACTCCCAGGATAGTCATCTCCTTTTTTGCCGGCAGTTTTTCCCCCATAACAACCACATTTTTCAACTCAAAATTGTCTCTTTGATCTTTTACCACCATTACCTCCATTTTGTTAATATTTAATTTCAAATCATGTTCACTCATCCAACTTCTGATCATTTCCATATACTTTTGCAAGCAAAAATCTATATTAGGGATGTCTTTTATCCGAAAGAAGAACAGAATATCATCGGCATATATTCTGTATTGCACACCCATTTCTTTAATCTATATGGCCCCATTCCCCAATGAGGCCATATAGATGTTAAACAGCTTTGCTGATAAGGCTGACCCTTGTGGGACTCCTTTTTTAACTTCCACTATTCTTGACACCATACGCTTACTTCTCACCCTTAAAGCTCTTTCATTTAGATAAGATGTGAACCATTTTAATGCATCTCCTGCTAAACCTAGTTGTTTTAATTTCACTAATAAAATTTCCAAATTTACAGTGTCAGATGCACCAGAGACATCTAAGGATACCATGAGATTTTTGTTACTTTTATCTATCCTTTCTCTCAAAGTCTCCAACACTGAGATCATTAACAATTTGACACTGTGCGCATGTCGGAATCCAAATTGGAACTCATCAAGGCAATTTTTTGTAGTATATAATCATTTAACTGATTTAGTACTACTTTCTCGGTTACTTTTCCTAAAAATGGAACTACATAGATAGGACAAAAGTTTTTTAAATCTTCAACATCCAAACCCTTTTTCTTTAACTCAGGAGTTACAGTTGATGCCTTACATGCCTTAGGCAGTTCTCCTTCAGTTAAAGATTTGTTAACAAAGGCAGTAACAAAAGTGCTTGATGTAACAGGTATCTGACGTAAAATACTTGAATTACAAGGATCCAAAATAGTTTGGGTCGGTGAAATATAAGCAATTACTTCACTAATCTCTTCCTTAGTTACGAGGTCAAAGATTGCCACAATTCAATTGATTAATCCTCATCATTCTCTGTGTTATTCTCTCCCATGAAACCATTGTGCCCACTCTCTCCCAATTTCTTCTGCAGATAGCTAGCATATTTATCAACATCTGGTTGTTCTTCATAATTAGGTTGGTTATTCCGATGTAATAAAAATTTACATGTCCTAAATAACTCCTGAGATTTATTCTGGGCATTAGTAATTCTGTCTCAAAAATATCTGCTTTGCTCACTATCACACAACATTTTATATTCCATAAGTGAAACGAAACAAAAATCCATACGAAAAAGGAGATTATCGCTGAAAAATAGCTGGAAAGCGATGACCACAAATGCTCGCACTCTAAGCAACAAAGTTCATGATCTGCAAGCCCTGATGTTAGAGGCAGATCTAGATATTGTCGCTTTCACAGAGACATGGTTCAGTGAATCACATGGATGGGATGCAAACATACCGGGATATAATCTTTTTAGGAAGGACAGAGATGGTCAAAAAGGTGGAGGAGTAGCTCTCTATGTAAAGATCAATATCCAAGCGACCGAAATGCAAGGGACCTGGGGAGAGGAAGAAGCTATATGGATTGTTCTGAAAAGAGAAGATGGAACTTCTATCTATGTGGGTGTAGGCTACAGACCTCCGACTTAATCGCAGCAAATTGATAAGGATCTGATTGTGGATATCCAAAAGTTTGGAAGGAAAGAGGAGGTTCTGCTGTTGGGAGATTTCAACCTGCCGGATGCGGACTGGAATGTTCCGTCTGCGGAATCGGAAATAAGTAGGGAGATTGTGGATGCCTTTCAAGAGGCTCTGCTCAGACAAATGGTGACGGAACCCTCAAGGGAAAAAGCGATATTGGATCTGGTCCTCACAAATGGAGAGAGTATCTCTAATGTTTGAGTGGATGCACACCTGGGAAGTAGCGATCAGCAAACGGTTTGGTTTGATATAACGGCTAAAGTGGAGAGTGGCCGCACTTAAAGTCCTAGATTTCAAACGTATGGACTTTAATGCAATGGGAGAGTACCTGAAGAAAGAGCTGTTAGGATGGGAGGACATAAGAGAAGTGGAAAGACTGAAAGGAGCGATAAAAATGGCTACGGACCTTTATGTGAAGAAAATAAATAAAAACAAGAGAAAAAGGAAGCCGATATGGTTCTCCAACCTAGTGGCTGAGAAAATAAAGGCGAAAGAGTTGGCGTTCATGAAATATTAAAAAAACCCAAGAAGAGGAGAGCAGAAAGGACTACAGGGTGAAACTGAAAGAAGCCAAGAGAGAGATACATCTGGCGAAAGCACAGGCAGAAGAACAAATGGCTAAAAATGTAAAAAAGAGAGACAAAATTTTTTTTAGATATATTAGTGAAAGGAGGAAAATGAAAAATGGAATTGCTAGGCTAAAAGATGCTGGGAACCAATATGTGGAGAGTGCAAACACCTGAAAACTTGGCTCTTTTCAAAAATTTAACACCTTCCGTTCTTTGGTACCCTGTCCCTCTTTATCTTCCTAACTCCTTTTCAACCTAACCCTGTAAACCGTACCGAGCTCTACGCTTGTGGAGATGGTGCGGTATACAAACCTAAGGTTTAGTTTAGTTTAGTTTAAACAAATACTTCTGTTCTGTATTCACAGAAGAAAACCTGGAGAAGGACCGAGATTGTCTGGCAAAGTTACACGAGAAAATGGAGTAGATTCTGCGCCGTTCACGGAGGAGGGTGTTTATGAGCAACTTGAAAAACTGAAGGTGGACAAAACGATGGGACCAGACAGGATCCATTCCAGGATACTAAGGGAGCTCAGAAAGGATCCGGCGAGTCCTATTAAAGACTTGTTCAACAAATCTCTGGAGACAGGAGTGATTCCTGGGGATTGGAGGAGAGCGGATGTGGTCCCTATTCATAAAAGTGGTCACAGGATTGAAGCAGGAAAATACAGGCCGGTGAGCCTCACTTCAGTTGTTGGAAAAATAATGGAAGTGTTGCTGAAAGAAAGGATAGTGTACTTCCTTGAATCTAATGGGTTACAGGATCCGAGGCAACATGGCTTTATAAAAGGTAAATCGTGCCAAATGAACCTGATTGAATTTTTTGATTGGGTGACCAGAGAGCTGGATCGAGGACATATCCTAGATGTAATTTACTTGGATTTCAGCAAAGCCTTTGATACAGTTCCTCATAGGAGGCTGTTGAACAAACTTGAAGGGCTGAAGTTAGGACCCAAAGTGGTGAACTGGGTCAGAAACTGGCTGTCGGACAGATGCCAGAGGGTGGTGGTTAATGGAAGTCGCTCGGAGGAAGGAAAGGTGAGTAGTGGAGTCCCTCAGGGTTCGGTGATGGGGCCAATCCTGTTCAATATGTTTGTGAGTGACATTGCTGAAGGGTTAGAAGGAAAAGTGTGCCTTTTTGCAGATGATACCAAGATTTGTAACAGAAATAGACACTGACGAGGGAGTGGAAAATATGAAAAAGGATCTGCAAAAGTTAGAGGAATGGTCTAATGCCTGGCAACTAAAATTCAATGCAAAGAAATGCAGAGTAATGCATTTGGGGATTAATAATCGGAAGGAACCGTATATGCTGGGA
Source organism: Geotrypetes seraphini (assembly GCF_902459505.1). NCBI lineage: Eukaryota > Metazoa > Chordata > Amphibia > Gymnophiona > Dermophiidae > Geotrypetes > Geotrypetes seraphini. Next base: position 149,811,036 of record NC_047085.1, on the reverse strand, counting down.
GGAGAGAAGCTGATATGCATGGACAGGGAGAGGGACCTTGGGGTGATAGTGTCCGAAGATCTAAAGGCGAAACAACTGTGTGACAAGGCAGTGCTGCTGCCAGAAGGATGCTGGGCTGTATAAAGAGAGGCATAGTCAGTAGAAGGAAGAAGGTGTTGATGCCCCTGTACAGGTCATTGGTAAGGCCCCACTTGGAGTATTGTGTTCAGTTTTGGAGACCGTATCTGGTGAAAGACGTAAGAAGACTTGAGGCGGTCCAGAGGAGGGTGACGAAAATGATAGGAGGCTTGCGCCAGAAGACGTATGAGGAGAGACTGGAAGCCCTGAATATGTATACCCTAGAGGAAAGGAGAGACAGGGGAAATATGATTCAGACGTTCAAATACTTGAAGGGTATTAACGTAGAACAAAATCTTTTCCAGAGAAAGGAAAATGGTAAAACCAGAGGACATAATTTGAGATTGAGGGGTGGTAGATTCAGGGGCAATGTTGGGAAATTCTACTTTACGGAGAGGGTAGTGGATGCCTGGAATGCACTCCCAAGAGAGGTGGTGGAGAGTAAATCTGTGACTGAGTTCAAAGAAGCGTGGGATGAACACAGAGGATTTAGAATCAGAAAATAATATTAAATATTGAACTAAGGCCAGTACTGGGCAGACTTGCATGGTCTGTGTCTGTATATGGCCGTTTGGTGAAGGATGGGCTGGGGAGGGCTTCAATGGCTGGGAGGGTGTAGATGGCTGGAGTAATAGAGATTTCGGCAGTTGGAACCTAAGCACAGTACTTGGTAAAGCTTTGGATTCTTGCCCAGAAATAGGTAAGAAGAAAAAATTTAAAAAATTTAAATTGAATCAGGTTGGGCAGACTGGATGGACCATTCGGGTCTTTATCTGCCGTCATCTACTATGTTACTATGTTAGTAAATCCATTCTTATCATCTGGGTCCTTCGTTTTTCTTCATTTTCTATCAGCTTGCCTAACTTCCCTTCTTACTTGAGTAACCACATCAGATCTCCTTGGGCAAGTTGTTAAGTTAGATCGATCAATAATTAATTCCTGTAGGGCTAAAGTATCAAGTGCAGATGTCAAGGAAGTATGTCATAAATCCACATCCTCATTTACGGAGTGGTTATCATCAATGATCAAATTTTGTTTCAAAACTACAGCTAGATCTTTTGACTCAAACTTATCATTTTAAACTTCCACTCATTTATCTTAGGTGGAATGTTATAAAAACTAAACGTTAATATATGGTGATCCGACAAGGTAACATCCTTGACTACTACTGATTCTTCTAACCTTTCCACCATATGATTAGATATAAATAAAAGATCTAAAACATTTCCAGCTTTATTACTAGTTGCTCTAACTCCATACCTTCCATCGCACAATAGAGCTTATTATCTACTTGACCGCGGGAGAGTATCTTTCCAGGAACTTTTGACTCGCACCTAGTACTTGTCCCATGCTTTCTTAAATTCAGATACACTTTTTGTCTTCATCCCTTCACCAACAGGCTGTTCCACACGTTCACCACTCTTTCTATAACAGAGGTTCTGGTAGGGGAGACAGCTTTTTCAGCTGAACCAGAGCTACATAGTGAGGGATTCCTATTTTGCTGTGTTCAAATGTGCCTCACTGTCCCTCTCCTGCTGACATAGGTATTGCCCCATCCCAGAGATTCTAATTTGCTCTGTTGTGCCTAGTCCTATCTCACCGCAGCCCTACCCAATTTAGCCTTACCAAAAAGCTGTCACCAACCGTCTATGTATGCTACAACAAAGATGCTCATGTTTTTAGAGTTCTTGTATTCTCCATGTTGTGGACTAAAGATGGGATTATTTTCTTTTTTGATTGGAATATTTTTGATTTATTGGAAAATTTTTGATTTATTTTATTTACTTTGAGGGGCATAATCAAAAAAAAGTCTAAGTCCCCTTTTGGCCTAAGTCCTTAAACGTTCAAAGCAGAAGCAGGGAAAGTGTCCATAACCAAAACAAGCATCCTTGTTTTGATTATGGCCTGCCTCTACTAAACGCCCAGATCACCACTACGTCTACAAGTACATCCCCACGACGTCTACACTTTTTGCCCATAATGAACCAAAAAAATACCTAAGCCCCAAACGTCCAACACAAGGGCTTTTAGGCGAAGGAGGAGCCAGTCCTTCGCCTAAAAGCTGGATTCTGTAATCGGTGTCTGTCAAAAACAACACCAGTTACAGAATTCCCCCCCCCCCCCCCACAATGATTCAGGCAGGAGGGTGCCCAAGCCCTCCTGCCCTGTTGAACCGTAAACCCCCCTCCCCCCACGACAACATCGGGGCAAGAGGGAGCCCAAGCCCTCTTGCCCCATCGAACCGCAACCCCCCGATGACATCGGGGCAAGAGGGAGCTCAAGCCCTCTTGCCCCGGCGATCATGCCCTCCCCCCGACTCAATATGGCCAGGAGGGAGCCCAAGCCCTCCTGGCCCCGGCGACCCCCCTTCCGACACAATGGGCCAGGAGAGAGCCCAAGCTCTCCTGGCCCTGGCGACACCCCCCTCCCCTGACACAAAGGGTCAGGAGAGAGCCCAATCTCTCCTGGCCCCGGTGACCCCCCCCCCCCCCCGACTGGATTGGGCCAATGCGATCACTCCTGTACCCGAACTGCCACAACCCGTGGCAGGAGAGATTGGGCATCTCTTCTGCCGCGGGTCACGGCAGTTTGGGTAGAGGGGTGATCGCATCGCGGTAGGGGAGATGGCATCTCTCCTGCCACGATGGTTGCAGTGGGTAGATTGCTGGGCTGCTGAACTGATCGCGCCAGCAGCCATCAGCTCAGCAGCCCCTTTTTTGGCACTTAGACCTGGTTTGACTTCGTCTAAGTCAAAAAGGTCTAAGTGCCGACTAGGCAACCTGTCAACTGTTTTGGTTATATGTGTTGTACGCCTAGGTGTAGTCATCCCACCTCCCACCCACCGCCCGCCCTTTCCCCTCCTCTAAACACGCCGCTTTTCTCTCTGTGCATCTAGAGGCAGGGGAAAGGCCTAAGCTGGTTTTAGATACGTCTAAAAACCAGCTTTGGTTATGAGTACTTGGACGATCAGGCTTTTTGATCGTCCAAGAAGCCATTTAAGACACTTTTTAGACATTTGTTTTTTATTATGAACCCCTTTGTGTATTACTTTGTAAATGTAATATTACAATACTTAAAAAACAACAACAAAACAATGTCCATCTCACATGTATTTTGAAAAAGGATAGAGTTTGTTCTAAAACTAACACACAGGTGAGATGGATGTCCTTTTGTGAAGTACTGACTGAGATATTCACATTCTGAGTTAGATGTCCTTTCTAAAATGCCTCTCTATGGGCGTTATTCTGAATGCAGCCCTTATTATGGAGATCAAAATCAGTGCTTCAGCAAAGAAAATTTCTTTAGCTGGTAGGACAGTCTTTAGATGGGGACAGGGCAGGATTAATTCTTTGAGGGCCCCTAGGCAGACAAGTACACTGGGCCCCCTGCCCCGCCCCACCCCACCATGCGCCCAGGCGGAAACAGGAAACTGCGTCAGAGGGAAGCTTTGGGCAAACAGCACCGCTTGCACAATTACAGTTCCCGTTGCCTTTCTTACCCACTTTGCTTGCTTGCCTTACTTTCCGTCGATGGAGGGGGGGCCGCATTGCTGATTGGGGTGGGGCCCACGTTGCCGATCAATGCTGGAGGGGCCATCGTCGTTTGGAAAAAAACAATGTTGATGCCCTCCTTCATCGGGCCCCGCTGACCATTTCGGGCCCTAGGCACGTGCCTACTTGGCCTATTGGTTAATCCTGCACTGGATGGGGAAAAGCTACTAGTTTCCTAGTCAAACAAATAAAAGCAAGATTATTCAAAGCTTGGTTTTATCTAAATTGGATTACCGGCACTGTAATTCTTCGCTACTAGGACTTCCATTATCTTGTCTGAAACTTCTACAGACAACATAAGGTTGCTGACAGACTTTTGACAGACACCTTGTAGATGCAGCATATTTAATCTTGTTCTCCATGATCTGCATTGGTTACCAGTTATTCATAAAATCAAGTTTAAAGATCTATTATTGTTTAATAAAGCTCTACAGAGCGAGGGTCCATTCTATTTGAACTTTGAAAATATAGAAACCTTCTTTGCTGTCTGTTCAAATTGGACTGAGCTACTTTCCATTTCTGCTATTCTGAAGACACACTTTTCTGAAACACGAGCTTGCTTTTTTTCAATTACAGGGCTAGCAGAGTGGAATCAATTGCCTACGGCTCTGTGGGTTTTATCTGATATTGCCTCTTTTCAGAAGCAGTTAAAGCCCTTTTATTAATGTGTTTTTATGAGTATGTGTGCAGAGTCATATTAGATTGGGTGATAGAGATGTGTACACAATCTCGTTGTGCTGGGTTGACAGACTGGGATTCGCTGTTTTATATAGGCAGGACATTTTCTATGTATAATCTAGTTTTGTCACTTTTATGCTTGTTTTATTGTAACCTACTTAGACATTTGATAGGTAGACTAGATATATTTTAAAATAAATTAGAATAAAATATATTTTTTTTTCCTTTCAAGAATCATTGCGGCCTGAAACCAATGCTTTTCATGGACAGGAGTGAAGTTGTGGAATAGCTTTGTTAGCTAAATTAAAAAATATAACGATAGGAGTTCATTCAGGAAACTGTTGAAAAAACAATTATTTGTTGATGCATTTCTTTGAGCATTGACCTTTTGTAAGGTTTGAATCTTTCTGCTTTTGCTCCTAATTGTTCTGATCTGTTTTAATATCTTATGTATGTATGTTTATTTAAGATTTGATATACTGCTCCTGCATTTTACCAACATAAGCGGTTTACAATGTATCAAACTAAAATGAAATTAGGTATTTGAGAAAAACAACCTTATCTGTCCCGATGGCTCATAATCTAGCTAAAGTACCTGATTAAAATAAAAATATGTAATACATTTCTAAGATCAAAAATCAAAGAAATAGAAAGAATGAAAGATAAAAAATAAAATAAAACAAATTTAAGAGATAGAAAAGTCTATGAGGCGGCTTGATAGTAAGTTCAGTCTGCAGAACCAGGTCAACCAGACGCCATCAAAGAAACAGGACCAGGAACCATGCCAATGAAGACCACCATGACACCAGTCACCGGATAGGCAAAGCCAGGCACCGACAACAGCAGACCCCTGAAGTGAAGTTCAGTTTCCCTTCGATGTGTCCAACAACGTAGCTGCAGGAGTACAAGTCCACCGAGGAGAGGGGGAGAGAGGGCAGGCCAGAGGAGATCCTCCAACGCCGGCATCAATCCACTGCTGGTGACCACGTCGGGGCTGTGCTGCATCGAACCGATGGCTTCCCCCTTCTGCTGCTGGACAAGAGCCTGGAAAGGGAAAGCTGTATTGAACCAGCTGATAGAATCCCCAGGAAGAGCAGCAGTTGGGAGTTGTAACCTTTTTGTAAACCGTTTTGGAATAAAACGGTATAGATATTTAAAAAAAATTTTTTAAAAATAAATATATGGCTCAAAAGTTCCTCAAAATCTTTTGATATCAGCAGGTACTTATAAACTGAAACTTCAATCATCCAAAGATATTTGCCATAAAAATGTTCACAGTATGATTCTAAGCTATAGAGTTTAATGCACAAATAATTATTTACAGGGCAATTCTGTAAACTAATACCTCAGTTTAGCCACCTAGCATTATTTCTATAAAGGCATCTTAGTGCCAAAATTCTGTTACGAGCATGGCAGGATTAACCAATAGGCCAAGTAGGCACGTGCCTAGGGCCCGAAATGGTCAGGGGGGCCCGATGAAGGAGGGCATCAACATTGTTTTTTTCCAAACGGTGATGGGCCCCTCCAGCATTGATCAGCAACGCGGGCCCCACCCCGATCGACGGAAAGTAAGACAAGAAAGCAACGCGGGTAAGAAAGGCAACGGGAACTGTAATTGTGCAAGACATTGTGTAATTGTGAATAGACATTGTTTCTGCATTCCAGTCAAGGTGGGTGAAGATATTTATTCAGAGCTCACCAGGAATCTTTACTGACCAGAGTCATCTGAGGTACAGCACTTCACCTAAGACAGGGCTGCCCAATTCCGGTCCTTGAGATCTACTGGCAGGCCAAGTTTTCAGGATATCCACAATGAATATGCATATGAGAGATTTGCCTGCACTGCCTTCTTGATATGCAAATCTCTCTCATGCATGTTCATTATGGATATCCTGAAAACCTGGCCTGCCAGTAGATTTTTAGGACCGGAATTGGGCAGCCCTGACCTGATAATCCTTTAAATTTCAGCACTAAAAGGGAAGTTATAACACATCAAAATTTAATTTTCTTTTTTATATTTCAAGTACTTTTTATTAAATATTTTCAAACATAAAAACCACTACACAACATTTTAAACACGAGCAATTTCAGATTCTGACTTTTGCAGTGATTTTATAGCAGGTTTTCTGCATTAAAATTCTTAGAACGCTGGGAACATTATTATAGGAAAATCTGAAGTAAACTGCCACACTAAAGGATAGCACAATTTAATACTTCAAACCCCCCCCCCCCTAGTGTGGCTCTACACCAGAATCTACAAGGAGATACAGTAGATCAGGGATCTCAAAGTCCCTCCTTGAGGGCCGCAATCCAGTCGGGATTTCCCCAATGAATATGCATTGAAAGCAGTGCATGCACATAGATCTCATGCATATTCATTGGGGAAATCCTGAAAACCCGACTGGATTGCGGCCCTCAAGGAGGGACCTTGAGATCCCTGCAGTAGATGGTACTTTTGGCAAAGAGTTGATACTCTACTGGCCTGCAAATGAAGACTCAAAGTATACTGTAAATATATACCATGTATTAAAAAAGGAGGAAGGAAGACCAAATGGCAACTGGTGTGGTTGACAAATGAGGTGAAGGAACCTATTAGAGCTAAAAGTGAATCCTTCAGAAAGTAGAAGGATCCAACTGAAAATAATAAGAAACAGCACAAGAAATGGCAAATCAAATTCAAGATACTGATAAGGAAGGCATAGAGAGACCTTGAAAAGAATATTGCGCTGGAAACAAAAACAGATAGAAACAACTTTTTTTAGGTAAATTAAAAGCAAGAAGCCGGGAAAAGAATCAGTTGGACTGCTAGATGACTAAGGGGTGAAAGGGGTGCTCAGGGAAGAAAAGGCCATAGTGGAGAGATTAAATTAATTCTTTGCTTTGGACTTCACCAAGGAAGATGAGGGGGAGATACTGATGCCAAAAATGGTATTTAATGCTGATGAGCAAAGGAAATTAGAACAAATCTCTGTAATACTGGAAGATGTAATGGGACAATTTGACAAACTGAACAGTAGCAAATCACATGGACCAGATGGTATAAATCCTAGAATGTGGACAGAGATGAAAAATGAACTTGAAGAGCTATTGTAAGTAATTTGTAATTTATCTTTTAAATCCAGCATGGTACTGAAAGACAGGAGAGTTGCCAATGCAAAGCCAATTTTTAAAAAGGGTTCCTGAGGCGATCCAGGAAATTATAGACTGGTGAGTTTGACATTGGTGCTTAGCAAACTATTATAAAGACCAAAATGACAGAGCAAATATTTAAGCATGGATTAATGACACAAAGCTAACATGAATTTAGTCAAGGGAAATCTGGCCTCACCAATCTACTACATTTCTTTGATGTGGTGAATGAACATGTGGATAAAGGCGAACTGGTTGATAATGTGTATCTGGATTTTCAAAAGGCATTTGACAAAGTACCTCATAAAAGACATCTGAAGAAATTAGAAATCCATGTGGTAGGAGATTACATCCTATTATGAATTAAGAACTGGTTGAAAGATAGAAAACAGAGTGTAGAGTTAAATGATCTACAGTATATTCTCAATGGAGAAGAGTAAATAGTGGGGTTGCAGAGCCATGAGCATGAACAAGTGCCATTTTGAATACAGTCCATAATATCCTGATGCAGCTGAAAGATGAAACACTGGCCATTATCAGTGGGACCACTTCACAGCAGCTTTTCTGAAACAGATCAAGATAGATATATTTAAAACTAAAAATGAACTTAAGCTGAATGTAATATGTATTTAGAATACTAAAGTTTGAACTCTGGAATCCAATAAGACGTTTTGACATTTACTAGAATTTTTTTTACCAATTAAGTTATTGCCCTCTGCAGTCTGAGGAGAATGTCTTTCTCGAAGGGGTTCTGAGATTTTTTTCTAGTTTGCTTTCAGTTCTGCTCCATCATCTTCATATGAACAGCCTTTGTATTTGTTTGTTTGTTCGGGGTTAATAAAATATAGGGCTGAGGAATCTGTTGTAAGTATTTTGGTGGCCTAAATAGTGGGGTTCTCAAGGGATCTGTGCTAGGACCACTGTTTGTTTGGGGTTTATTTGTTTTTTTAACATATATATGACCTAGAGATAGGAATAACCAGTGAGATAATTAAATTTGCCGATGACATAAAGTTGTCCAAAGTTGTTAAATCACAAGAAGATTGTGAAAAATTGCAAGAGGACCTTGTGAGATTGGGCGTCAAAATGGCAGATGACGTTAATGTGAATAAGTGCAAAGTGACACAAATAAGAGGCAAGGATCTGCCACAAATCAAATACAAAACCAAAAAGCAGATCAGTCCAAATAAAAAATGAATCAGTCTGAAAAACAAGAAGTCTGATTAATACCAATGACCTGATGTGGTTATTCTCCCACAGGCTGTGTCAGGGGTAGAGATTGCAGGGTAAAACAGTAAGAAATAAACCCCTAATTAGCACTTCTGTATCACACAGTAAATCAAAATTTCTTGTTTAAAATGGCAGTATTAATGAGTAAATGTTAATTGTTGTTGTTTGTATTGGGGGTTTTTTCTTTTTTATATATACTGTACATATGACTCATGTTATATATATTGTACTGTTCTGTATTTTATGCAAATACTAATAAAAATTATTGAACTAAAAAAAATGGCAGCAGCTCTTCCTCAAAGATGAAAATGTTATGCCTTTTATCACTTTATGATGCTGCCATATCTCAAAAGCAGTATGCAGTTCTGGTTGCTGCATCTCAAAAAACATATAGCAGGATTAGAAAAGGTATAGAGAAGGATGAAAAAAATAATAAAAGGGATAGGATGACTTCCGTATTAGGAAAGGCTAAAGTAGCTAGGACTTTTCAGTCTGAAGAAGAGACAGCTCAGGGAAAATATGATAGAGGTCTATAAAATACTGAGTGGAATTTGTAGATGTGAATCACTTGTTATACTCTTTCAATAAATGCTAGGACTAGGAGGCATGTGATTAAACTATTAAATAGCAGATTTAAAACAAATTGGAGAATATATTTCTTCACTCAATGGGTAATTAAAATCTGGAATTTGTTGTTGGAGAATGGAAGTGATTAGCTTAGCAGGCTTTAAAAAAGGTTTGGATAATGTCCTAAAAGAGAAATCCAAAAGCAAATCCACTGCTTATTCCTAGGATAAGCCGCATAAAATCTGATTTTCTCCTTGGGATCTTGCCAGGTACATGTGTCCTGGGTTGGTCACTGTTGTAAACAGGATACTGGGCTTGATGGACCTTTGATCTGTCCCAGTATAGCAACTCTTTATGTTCTCCCCTTCCCAACCAGTAGGAAGAGATCCTTCCTTTTGCTTAAAGTCCAACTGGCAGTTTCCCCTCCCCTGAAAATTTATAACTGCCCTGGGGTTTTTTTTTGTTTGTTTTAATTTCAGCTAATTCACATTCTACATAGAAAATGCTACTAAAATTAAAAAGGGATAATATAGGCCATTTCAGAGGAGGGGGAAGGGAAGACAGGGTGGTTGATATAGATTTTGTACTTAATTCAGGTTAAGTGTTAACTTTTTTTTTAGATTTTATTGCATTGGAAATTCTTGGATTTAGCTTACCAATAAATATATTTAAACATAAATAATCGAGTTACCTTTCTTCTCAGGAAAGGTGCTTTAGAAAGTTTCATAAATGTTAGATGAGGCTTGAACTCCTTGCTGCCTGTAATGTCAATGCCCATTTCAAGGAAACAGTTTGCTACAGATTCTGATGAAAAAGTGATTAGTAGTCATCAGAGCATATTTATATACAGTCTATCAATTATGATAACACATGACACTGCACATATAAAGCTGCTTAATTACATTGTGAATCAGGCAAACATTTCAACAGCATACAATTAGTTTTCAAATGACAATGAAAGAACTAGAAAAGAACCATTTGTGCGTGTGATCAAAATAAGAAATTTTTGTGCAGCAGAACTGACCTCTTGCTTTCCTAGGATGCAGATGGATTTACAAAGACTTCAGAAAGCAGCAATGCACACAAAATTTGAGGCATATGGTTTACAGACCAGAAAAAAACCCTCCCCCTGGGAAAAGATAAGTGGTTGTCAATTTCTAAGTAGTTTATCCCATGCAGGGCCATAGAAAGGTGTGTGTGGCTGGTGTGGCCACCTAGGATGCAAGGGAGGCCATAGTGCCAAAGTTTTCACCACATCCATTGCTGCCTCTCCTTGGCCAGCATCTTCCCATTCTCCCCCAAGTGTTATCTATCCTCCCAGAAGAATGCAAGACTATGGGTGAGTTTTGCAGGGTGCAATTATAACTTTCTTTGGCCCTGTTCCTATAAGTTAAACTGGCTTTCTTACAAATGGGTTAACCCATTGCTCATACCCGAGGTGGTTGGCCCAAGTGTTCATGTGGTCAATTGGGAAAGCCAGTTCAATAACATGCAAAAAATCTGCAGAATTCCTTAGCTTTTAGATTAGGCCACTTATTGATATCTTGATGCACTAGATCCAAAAAGCCAGAAAACAGAGGCTTAGACCACTTTTAAGGCCATGAAATTGTGATCTATAACAGATACTGTGTTGCTTCAGTTTAAAAGCAGACTCAATCAAATGAGCATAAATGAGGCAATAAACTCAAAACTTCCAAGAGTTGAGTGATTGAAAGAGGTATCCTGAATCCAATGAAAGAATCACTCTTAGTAATATTAAAAATGTGCTGTTTTTAAACTGCATACCCCTGTTATTGCCTCCATGAGTGTTGGGGTTTTCACCTGTTATTGCCTCCATGACTCTGAGCATAAAATTCACTAACAGTTGTATGCAGTTTAAAATATCACATTTTGAATATTACTAAGAGTGATTATTTCATTAGATTCAGTTTAAAAGCAGGCATGCACAATATTGCACTTGATCCGATTTCTAGGGAGCTCATAACAGGGATGGAGAGATTACAAAAATGGAAGATAACAAGAGGGAGTGCCTTCATTTACAATGCTGCACACCAAACATAAGGGAGCGGTTAAAATGCCTCCTCCGAGCTCTAAAACTGCTTCTGGTATGCAGCCAACTAGATGTTTTCACTGTCTGAACCCTGACATTAAACTGGAGGATTCACAGCATTGGCCTAGGGGGAAAGAGACTCCTCGACCCCTGGGGTTGGACGTTTCACTCTTCCCTCCAAAGAACAGTATGCCACCATGCCCATCGATCCCTGCCACTCCAATGTGGTTTCCTCAAGCGTATGTCACATGTTTTGAGGCCCCAGTGTAGCTGTAGTGGTTTCTGTGGGGTCATTTGGGAAACAAGGAATAGCCAGCTGTTACTGCTGATAAGAAGTTCCCTGAGGTGGTGACATTAAAGAACATTTGGAAGGCTCTCCAGAAGATTGAAATGGCGGTAGAGACATCAACTAAAGAAATTTTATCACTAGTGAGTAAAACTGATGATTTGTCCTAAAAATCTGGATGGGACTAAAATGGAATTTGCAAAGCAAATAACATCCTTAAAGAAAGATATAAGAGCTCTGAAAAATAGTTCTTCATCTTAAACTGGCAATCCATAGAGTATATAGAGAACTATAACAGGAGATTAAATCTTCATTTTTTTGAACTTACCAAGATCATTTGGGATTTTTTCCCTATAGATGCCTTAAAGAGATATTTGGTGGAAGTTTTAAAATATTCCTCACAAATTAAGCCTCCTTTAAACAAAATGAATTATATTCCTTCACAAAATATAGGGGAATCCTTAGAGACCAAGGGCTCCTTTTACAAAGGTGCATTAGGGCCTTATCGTGCAGAATAGCACATGCTAAATTGCCCCGTGCACTAGACCTTAACGCCAGCATTGAGCTGGCGTTAGTTCTAAAAGCGTAGCGCGGGTTTTGTGCGTGCTAAAATTCTGCGTGCGCTAAAAACGCCAGCACACCTTAGTAACAGGAGCCCTAAGTTTCAAGAAACAAGGAATGATGAACTTAATTTATCTGAAATTCTTGAATCTTCTATAAGTGAAAACTCAAAAATTGACATTGTTGGCATCATTTGTTTTTGAACAAGATGAAAATTTAATACTGAAGTTGTTCTTTCGAAACGTCCAAATTCTATTCTATGGGAAAAAAGTATGGATTTACCCAGTTGTGACAAGATAGACTCAAGATACTAGGAAAACTACATTTCTGTTGGCTTATCAATATAAATGTTGTATAAATTATTTGGGGACTTCATATGTCTATCATCAACAAGAGCAATTAAAAAATTATATTGATTTAAAGAAGATCTCCACCTGAGCTATATTATTGAAAATGGAAATATATTCATGCTAGGGCCTTTTCTTTTATTTACAGATCTCCTTACCATTGGATCACTCCCCTCTCTATTATTAGTTTTTCTTTGTTGGATTAAGGATTATTGATCTGTGTTACTTGAGCAAGTGGATAATTGTATGATTATTTTTGAAATGCATAATAAAATATTTTTTAAAACAATGGAAGAAAGCCTGCATGGAAAACATAACCTGATATCAATACGAGGCAAAATATTGTAAATCACTTAAAAGAACAAAATTACTGAACATAACATAGTAACAGATTGGGGGGGCATGTGTGGGTGAGTGTTGTGGGAGTGTCAGATGAACCCCAGGGAAGGGGGGAAGGAGGGAGGGGAGGGAAGAGAAGAGGTGTATTGGTGATCTGGAGGGAGGGGAGAACATAGAGATACAGAAGAGTAGGGCCAGATGGAATATAATCCCCCCCCCCCCCCAGTTTATACTTGAATTAACAGTTTTTGTAGTCTACGAATGTTAATGAAAGTTAGATCATTAGTTCATCAAGATCATTTCTCAGTGCTGGTACAGTCTATTGTACTTGCCAAGTTGGATTATTGTAATTCTGTATATCTAGGTATCAAACAGGGTAATTTAAGAAGACTTCAGTTAATACAGAATATGGCAGCTAAACTCATCTTTGGGAAGAGAAAGTACGATCATGTCTCTCCTCTGTTGAGAAAGCTTCATCGGCTCCCAATCCATACTCAGATAGGTTTATATTTGAGTACATACGGTATATTGCCCTTGGTTGGAAGGGTAGAACTCTGGAGATATAAAAGAGGTCTCTTCCCCTTGTGTCTTCTATACCTCAGGTGAATAAAGCCACTCTGGACACTGATACAGGAGCTGGGAAGTCCAGCTTCCCTGAGGGAAACAGGTAACATTAATGTTTGGTATACCATCTCTTTGTTCATGCACAGGTCATATGGCACTTTGCCATTTTGCCTAATCCTAAAATAATAATCTTTAGACATTGAAAAAAAAATAAAAAAAAGCTGATCTATGTTTGAGTCATTTTGCTTGAGTCACTATGTTTGAATAGTCAAAAAGTTAAATTTAAATTAACACAGTATTTATAACCTAAAGGGCAAAGGCTTCATGGAAAACAGAAGAAGAAGAAAAAAAAAATCAGGGAGGTTAAAACCAGTTTCCTTACCTTAAATGAATTTCCTAAGAATTTATGGGTTTAACAATACACAATGATGACATCCAAACAGTTTCTTTGGGCTATAAACATGTTTATGGACATCTTAGCTCTGCAACAGTATCCATTAGTTTAAACCACGGTCACATGGTCCAACATAAATTGAATTATTGCTCAATAAATAGCTTCTCTAGCAGACAACAGTCACAATGGCCTTATTTATGAATTCTTTGTTTTTCAGATTGGTATCATAAAGCAAAACTAGACTGACATTTGATCACTAAAGGAAATATATTGGCTTTCTAAGATAGTTACACAATGCCATAACAATCTTCCATTGGTCAGCATTTCCTCCCTCACAGTCAATATTTTTCTACTATTAACCTTTGCCAACCAACGACTAATAGAACATAGCAAATCTATCTTGACATTAATGTATATTCACCATTTTTATTATGATGTTAGTGAGGGAGAAATACAAATACTAACCTGCAATTTTACCTAGCATATTTTGCTCAATCTCAGCCATCTTCACATATATCACTTGACCATTAAACTGGCCAATTCCATGGAATGTCATATTAAGTGGTTTGCCCTGCAAGATGGCCTCCACTCTCAATTTACACTGTAACAAAGCAGAAACAGCCCTACAAACAGAAACAAATGAATACATAAAAAAACAAAGAAATCTACTACTACTGCTATTTATCATTTCTATTGTACTCAAATGTGTACACAGAGCTATACATTCAACATGCAATAGATGTTCCCTACTCAGAAAGGCTTACAATCTACCATAATTAATAATCATGCCACCAAATGTCATCAGTATTTGAATAAAGAAGAATAATATGAACTACTGACATTCAGTTCTCTCCCTTGCCCCAGATAAAAGTAATTATTACAAGAAAGATGCTTGCATGGAAGTATGTCTGACATTACCAAATAACTGTATAAAACTGTTAATAGTGGTTAATGGAAGTTGCTCGGAGGAAGGAAAGATGAGTAATGGAGTCCCTCAGGGATTGGTGCTGGGGCTGATCCTGTTCAATATGTTTGTGAGTGACATTCCTGAAGGGATAGAAGGAAAGGTTTAGAGGGGCATAATCAAAAAAACCGTCTAAGTCCCTTTTTGACCTAAGTCCTTAAACGTTCAAAGCAGAAGCAGGGAAAGTGTCCATAACCAAAACAAACGTCCTTGTTTTGATTATGGCCTGCCTCTATTAAACGCTCATATCACCACTACATCTACAAGTACATCCCCACGATGTCTACACTTTTTGGCCATAATGAACCAAAAAAACGCCTAAGCCCCAAACATCCAACAGAAGGGCTTTTAGGCGAAGGAGGAGCCAGTCCTTTGCCTAAAAGCTGGATTCTGTAACCGGTGTCTGTCAAAAACAACACCGGTTACAGAAACACCCCCCCCACACACACACCCACACACACACCCAACGATCCAGGCAGGAGGGTGTCCAAACCCTCCTGCCATGTCGAACTGCGACCTCCCGACAACATCGGGGCAAGAGGGAGCCCAAGCCCTCCTGACCCCGGTAACCCCCCCTCCTACACGAAGGGGCCATCTCTCCTGCCGAGGGTCATAGCAGTTCGGTTAGAGGGGTGATCGCATCGCGGTAGGGGAGATGAGGCATCTCTCCTGCCGCGATGGTTGTGGTGAGTAGGTTGCCAGGCCACTGAACTGATCGCGCCAGCCGTCATCAGCTCAGCGGCCCCTTTTTCGGCACTTAGACCTGGTTTGACTGGTAAATCAAAAAGGTCTAAGTGCCGACTAGGCAACCTGTCAAATGTTTTGGTTATACCTGTTGTATGCCTAGGTGTAGGTTGGCCCACCTCCTGCCCACTGCCCACCCTTTCCCCTCCTCTAAACATGCCTCTTTTCTCTCTGTCCGTCTAGAGGCAGGGGAAAGGCCTAAGCTGTTTTTAGATACGTCTAAAAACTAGCTTTGGTTATGGGTACTTGGACGATCAGGCTTTTTGATCGTCCAAGTAGCCATTTAGGACACTTTTTAGACGTTTTTTTTTTATAATGAACCCCTTAACTTTTTGCGGATGATACCAAGATTTGTAACAGAGTAGACACCGAGGAGGGGGGTGGAAAACATGAATTATAGATGTTTTATTACAGTAATGTAAGTTTTATGTGTTAAATTTTTGTTTAAATGTTAATTTTAAATTTTGTTCAACGCTTTGTAGTTTCGAAAAAGCGTTTAATCAAAAACCTGAATAAACAATAAACAAGGATCTGCAAAAGTTAGAGGAATGGTCTAATATCTGGCAACTAAAATTCAATGCAAGGAAATGCAGAGTAATGCATTTGGGGATTAATAATTGGAAGGAACCGTATGTGCTGAGAGATGAGAGGCTGATATGCACGGATGGGGAAAGAGACCTTGGGGTGGTAGTGACTGAAGATCTAAAGGCAAAAAAACAGTGTGACAAGGTGATGGCTGCTGCCAGAAGGATACTGGGCTGTATTAAGAGAAGCGTAACCAGTAGAAGGTCATTGGTGAGGCCCCACTTGGAGTATTGTGTTCAGTTTTGGAGACCGTATCTGGCGAAGGACATAAGAAGACTTGAAGCGGTCCAGAGGAGGGCGACAAAAATGATAGGAGGTTTGTGTCAAAAGACGTATGAGGAGAAACTGTAAGCCTGAATATGTATACCCTAGAAGAAATGAGGGACCGGGGGAATATGATTCAGATGTTCAAATACTTGAAAAGTATTAACATAGAACAAAATCTTTTTCAGAGAAAGGAAAATGGTAAAAACCAGAGGGCATAATTTGAGGTTGAGGGCTGGTAGACTCAAGAGCAATGTAAGGAAATTCTTCTTATGGAGAGGGTGGTGGATGCCTGGAATGTGCTTCAGAGAGAGGTGATGGAGAGGAAAACAGTGACAGAGTTCAAAAAAACTGTGAGATGAACACAGAGGATCTAGAATCAGAAAATAATAGTAAATATTGAAGAACTAAGGCCAGTACTAGGCAGACTTGCACGGTCTGTGTCTGTATATGGCCATTTGGTTGAGGATGGACTGGGGAGGTGTAGATGGGATGGTATAGATGGGCTGGAGTGAACTTTGACAGAGACTTCAGTAGTTGGAACCTCTTTTTTTTTTTTTTATTAAGTATTTTCAACATTATTACATCCATTCAAACATAATAAGATATGGATTATAAAGAAATTATACACTATCCAAAAACCAAATTTTTACACCCTTTAGGCAAATATCCATCTAGCCCACAAATGAAGGAAGACATCTCATTATTCATATAAACTTAACAGGAATACAAAAATAGGTGTGGAGGGAGGAAGAAAAAACAGACTTACCCCCCTTCAATAACCTATATACCTCTTAGGATGCTATTTGTATAAACCTCCCACTAAGGGAAGCTAGTAACTAGTCTTGTTTCCTTCCTTTAAGAAAAAGTTCTAAATGGGAAGGTTCCCAGTTGGAACCTAAGCACAGTACTGGGCAGAGCTTTGGATTCATGCCCAGAAACAGCTAAGAAGAAGAAGAAAAAAAATTTAAATTGAGTTAGGTTGGGAAGACTGGATGGACCTTTCATCATCTACTATGTTATTATGTTTTCAAGTGTATTACTTTGATACACAAGAAAAACTTTGAAATGCTATTCATGCAATATGAAATGAAAAATTAAACTTTTACTATCAACCAAGGACCTTTTTAATTTTTTTGTATTTCTTCCTACTTTTAATCTTCACAGTACAATCTGCAGTCCTTACTTCTCAGATGATTTAGGTAGCTTTACTTTTTGCAGCAGCTGTTTTGATTACTGCAAATCTTGGTGTTAATCCAATTCTCAAGTTCCCTTTCAGGTCTTAAGCATAGGAACTTGTAAGAACAAGAAAGAATGATTAGAATAGAGAAGCCAATGGTGGCAAGAACACACACACACACACACACACATAAAACGAATTTCAAAATACTTAGGACAGATTTAGAAGGTATCGGTGAAACAGATTTGAGAGAATAAATAAAGTTGGATTGGGAAAGGAGGAGGAGTCATGGCCAGATTTAAGTTTTTGACACATACAGCCAAGATCAGACATCAGATGTCAGATAACAGGGAGGAGGAGGAAGGGGTAGGAAAGTATCAAAGATCCCAAGAATGAGGGAGCCCAGAAGAGAAGCAGAGCAAAGCTCCAATCTAACCCTATCCAAGGTTTACTAACCATTTAATCCCAAGAAAGAGTCCAAAGCAATTTACAATTAAAATATAGTCAATACAATTCAGAACTCAAATAAAAATTAATTACAACAATAAAAAATACAAATCCTAAAAATGTGTTAAAAGTTATTTATCTTTTTTGTAAAAACTAAAATAAAATAAATTAAAATCTTCGTTCTTGTTTGATGACCACAGATAGATTATTCCAATGAGTGCTGCTTGTTATGAAAATGAAGAATCTAATATTTGTTTATAAAGCATACTCATTAATGTAATGGTATGATAACAAAACATGATCGTGCAAGTGAGCAAAGCATCTAGAAGTCAAGCTAACAAATTAGCTACATGCTCAGATATATAAAAAGCTTGAAAAATGATGCATTACACATTAAGGGCTCCTTTTACTAAGGTGCGCTAGCATTTTTAGCGCATGCAGGATATTACCGTGCACTACGTGGCTAAAACTAATGCCAGCTCAATGCTGGCATTAAGGTCTAGCGCACACATCAATTCAGCATGCGCTATTCCGCGTGTTGATGCTCTAACGCACCTTTAGTAAAAGGAGCCCTAAAAATCATACAGGTCTCAAGGGGAAGCCAATGAAGTTTTATTAATGATTGTGAAATACTGTCATGTTTTCTAAGTCAAAAGAAGAGAAAATCAGCTACTCTGTCATATTCTGAATAATCTGTAATTTTTTCTGCAATTTAGATGTTATGCTTTAAATAAAGTGAATTGCAGTAATCCAAATAAGATAATATCAGTATGTGAACTAATAGAGCAAATTATGTAGTACTTTTAACTTTAATTTGTTTTTATGAAACTTTTTTTTTACTCTGTACACTGCCTAGAAATTTGATTAAGCGGTATAAAATTATTTTTTAATAAACTTCAAACTTTTTCATAAAATTAAAATCCCCCCCTCCTTTTACAAAACCACAGAAGTAGTTTTTAGCGCAGGCCGGTGAACTGAATGCACTGAGCTGCTCCCAACACTCAAGAGTTCCTATGAGCATCGGGAGCAGCGCAGGCATTTAGCGCGCTGGCCTGCGGTATAAAAACGCTTCTGCGGTTTTGTAAAAGGGAAGGGAGGTAAACTAGATGAAGTTATGGATGGGCAGACTGATGGGTCATTCGGCTTTTATTTACAGTCATGTTTTTATGTTTCTAATGTGTAATTAAACTCTGGAATTCTTTGCCATAACATGTGATAAAAGCAGTTAGCTTAGCATGATTTAATAAAGGTTTAAATAAGTTTCTGCATGATAATCCATAAGCATTATACTGGGGAATCCATCTGGGTGAACCTGGCCAGAGGCAGAGAAAAATGCCTGTACCTTGGTGTGGTATACAGACCTCCAAGACAATCGGAGGACAAGGACGCAGAATTAATTGAAGACATTGAGAATATCACCTTACGGGGGGATGTCATTCTGTTAGGAGACTTCAACATGCCTGATGTAGACTGGAACACACTCTCAGCGACAACTTGTGATAGCAGGAAGATATTAACGTCCATGAAGGGAGTACGGCTCAAACAAATGGTACTAGAGCCAACTAGGGCCCAGGCCATCCTGGACCTGGTACTTACGAACGGGGAAAGTGTCTCGGAGGTCTCGGTGGGAGAAACGCTAACCACCAGTGACCATAACATGGTATGGTTTAATCTTAAGAAAGGCTTCCCTAGGTCACAAACAAAAACAAGGATACTCAATTTCCGGGGCACTGACTTCGCACGTATGGGAGATTTCGTCCATCAGACGCTGCAGGTACAAGAAGTAACTGATAATGTGGAAGCTATTTGGTCAACCTTGAAATCGACCCTTCATGAGGCAACTAAACGCTACATAAAATCGGTAACCAAACAGCAAAGAAAAAAGAAACCCCAATGGTTCACTGATGAGGTCTCGTACCTCGTCAAAGAGAAGAAAAGAGCATTTCTCTCATACAAACGCACGGGGGAAAAAGAAGCAAACATTGAATACAGGACAAAGTCTGCAGCGGTCAAAACAGCAGTCAGGGAGGCAAAATTTCGAATGGAAGAAACTCTGGCGAAGAACATTAAGAAAGGGGACAAATCCTTCTTCAGGTACATTAGCGACAGGAAAAAGAACGCAAACGGGATAGTACGCCTTAGAACGCCAGAAGGGAACTATGTGGAAACAGATTCCGAGAAGGCCAAACTACTGAATGATTACTTCTGTTCAGTCTTCACCTGCGAGGCACCAGGGCACGGGCCACGGCTGGAAGCAAAGAAGAGCATGGAAGACCCATTTCAGAAGTTTGAGTTCACACCAGCTGATGTTTACAGAGAACTGTCAAGACTCAAGGTGAACAAAGCCATGGGACCGGACAATTTGCACCCAAGAGAGCTCAGAGAGCTATGCGATGTTCTGGCGAAACCATTAGCCATGCTCTTCAATCTCTCCCTAAGTACGGGGAGAGTCCTCCTGGACTGGAAAACAGCCAACGTTGTTCCTCTGCACAAAAAGGGTTGCAGAGCAGAGGCTGCGAATTACAGGCCAGTGAGCCTCACATCAATAGTGTGTAAACTCATGGAAACTCTACTTAAAGGTAAATTAGACACGATATTGGATGAGGGAAATCTGAGGGATCCCTGTCAACATGGATTCACTAGGGGCAGGTCATGCCAATCCAATCTTATCAGCTTCTTTGACTGGGTGACAGGAAAGATAGACTCAGGAGAGTCTCTGGACATAGTGTACTTGGATTTCAGTAAAGCTTTTGACAGTGTCCCGCACCGTAGACTATTAAACAAGATGAAATCGATGGGGTTGGGTGAGAAACTAACTGCATGGGTCAATGATTGGCTGAGTGGAAGACTTCAGAGGGTGGTGGTCAACGGCACCCTTTCTGAGACATCGGAGGTGACCAGCGGAGTGCCGCAGGGATCGGTCCTGGGACCATCCCTTTTCAACATATTCATAAGGGACTTGACCCGGGGGCTTCAGGGTAAAGTAGCACTGTTCACTGACGACGCCAAACTGTGTAATATAGTAAGTGAAAGCAATCTCAAGGATAGTGTGACGCAGGATATGATCACATTGGAAAACTGGTCCTCGACATGGCAGCTAGGCTTCAACGCTAAGAAGTGTAAGGTCATGCATCTCGGCAGCAGAAATCCATGCAGAACATACACCTTGAATGGAGAAGCACTAGCTAGGACTTCAGAAGAACGGGACTTGGGAGTGATCATCAGTGCAGACATGAAGGCTGCCAAACAAGTAGAGAAGGCCTCATCCAAGGCAAGGCAAATGATGGGATGTATCAAGAGAAGCTTCGTCAGCCGCAAACCTGAAGTCATAATGCCACTTTACAGAACCATGGTGAGACCTCATCTGGAATACTGTGTGCAATTCTGGAGGCCACATTACCGTAAAGATGTGCTTCGAGCCGAGTCGGTCCAACGGATGGCCACTAGAATGGTCTCCGGACTCAAGGGTCTCTCATATGAAGAAAGACTGGGCAAATTGCAGCTCTATACTCTAGAGGAGCGCAGGGAAAGGGGTGACATGATTGAAACATTTAAATACGTCACAGGTCGTGTCGAGGTGGAAAACGACATATTCGTCCCCAAGGGACCCTCGGTCACAAGGGGGCACCCGCTTAAACTCAGAGGAGGGAAATTTAGTGGTGACACCAGGAAGTACTTCTTCACAGAAAGGGTGGTGGATCATTGGAACAAACTTCCGGTGCAGGTGATCAAGGCCACCAGCGTGCTCGACTTTAAGAATAGATGGGACATCCACGTGGGATCCCTGCGAGGGTCGAGCTAGGGAACTAAGTCATCAGCACTCAAACTTAATGGGGTGGGTCAGTAGAGTGGGCAGACTTGATGGGCTGTAGCCCTTTTCTGCCGTCATTTTTCTATGTTTCTATGTTTCTATTAAGATAAATAGTAAAATACATTGCTTATTTCTGAGATAAGCAGCATAGAATCTTTTTTTGCTCTTTTGGGATCTTGCCAGGTGCTTGTGAGTTGGATTGGCCACTGTTGGAAAAGGATACTGGGGTTGATAGACCTTCAGTCTGAACCACTACAGCAGGGGTGTCCAAAGTCCCTCCTCGAGGGCCGAATCCAGTCGGGTTTTCGGGATTTCCCCCAATGAATATGCATGAGATCTATGTGCATGTACTGCTTTCAATGCCTATTCATTGGGGAAATCCCAAAAACCCGACTGGATTCGACCCTCGAGGAGGGACTTTGGACACCTCTGCACTACAGCAATGTTTATGTAAATTCTTTAGTCATTTAAGCATGAATGTGGTTACATAAAAGCATGATAAACTAGTAGAAGACAGACATTCTTCACAAAATACAACCTTATTTTTTCCCCCTCAATAAAAGGTTGTATATACAAAAGTTTCCAAGTTTTATTTAAAATGCGATGTACATGCATTGTCAATTTCAACGCGTATTACAAATCTAAAATTGGGGAAACAGTACTGTACATGGACACAATTTGGACAAACTTGTGAATAACAGGACTGGTACGAGAGGGGGAGGGGAGGAACTACAAATGTTATAGTAAAGAAAGAACAAATAAGGATAAGCACAACGGGGCAGGTTTGAGGGGGGGAAAAAAATCAAAGAGCCTCTAAAACGGGGCTTGATCATTGGAGCTAGAAGTGATATGAGCAAAAGAATGCTCACTCTCAATGAAGTTAAGTCTCAAAGTCATCCCTATATAAAAAAAAAACTTTTTAGGGAGCCTTTGAATCTATCCAATGCTGTTTCATTACGTAGATACCATGGTAGGGCCTTCCAGAGCTGGGGACCTGTCACTGAGAAAATTGCTGACCGCCTCGTACCAACAATTTTCAGAGAGGAGATGGTGAGCAGATGATGTTCTGTTGATCTTAGTGTTCTTGATGGAGTGTAAGGTATGAGAAGGTGATCAAGAAATACTGGAGAATTTGTAAGTTGAATTTTGAAAATCATTAATGCTATTTTATAGATAATTCTGTAAGATATTGGTAGCCAATGAGCATTTTTTTACAAGGGGAGTCATGTGGTTGAATTTTTTAAAGTTTGTGATGATTTTTATAGCTGTATTTTGAATGATTTGTAGCCTTTTAAGTTCTTTATGGGAAATGCCTTTATATAATGAGTTACAGTAGTCCAGCTATGATATTATGATATTATAAAAGATTTCTTAATAGAACCCTATCCTTTCAGGTAGGACTTTGGAACAAAAGTTTTAGTGGTTTGATCTTAAATTCTTCTTCTTACCAGGCCTTTAAAAGATCGTTAAATACTTCTGTTTGATAAATATGTATAATCTAGATAAGTTAATCATTTCTTAGGGCTCCTTTTATGAAGCCGCATTAGCGGCTTTAGCGCACACAACTTTTTACCACACGCTAACCCCTGCGCTAGCCAAAAAACTACTGCCTGCTCAAGAGGAGGCAGTAGCGGCTAGCGTGGCCGGCAGTTTAGCGCACGCTATTACGTGCGTTAAACCGCTAAAGCAGCTTCGTAAAAGGATCCTTTAATGTTATATTTTATATATAATGTATTGTGTTTTGTGGTGTAAATTCACTGTATTTTTTGCAGTTCTTATCTCTTATTGTAAACCGCACTGAGGTATTGCGGTATATAAATTTATTATTATTATTAAATACTGACAAGACATTCTTTGCCAGTGGACATAGACAGGTTTGGACTTTGGGAAAAGTATGGCTGGTGTACAGATCATAAAATATTATAATTTACATGAGTATATGACAAATATTGTGCAGATATTTACACCAGCTCAAGGGCCATGCCTGCCACTTGTACTGGTATTTTATAAAGACAAGTAGGTGCATGCTTGTCTGTACAAAACTGAGTTTATATACTTTAGGCGCCTTAAATTGCACTTTAATTATGCATCCCCTATAATACCAAACAATTGCAAAGAAACCCAGAAAAAAATGTGTTGTTTTTTTTCTGCTGCTTTAATCTCTTGTTTTCATGCCTGTATTCTTCTTACCCCTGATACTATCCAGCATACTTACATTTCTTCCAGAAATCTGCTCGAAGGTCATTGGCAAATTATAGCACAGTGGAACATGACAACAGATGGGATATTGCTTCATAGCCTGAAC
This sequence comes from Geotrypetes seraphini, assembly GCF_902459505.1. Classification (NCBI taxonomy): domain Eukaryota; kingdom Metazoa; phylum Chordata; class Amphibia; order Gymnophiona; family Dermophiidae; genus Geotrypetes; species Geotrypetes seraphini. The sequence continues at coordinate 149,786,923 of NC_047085.1, read as the reverse complement.
TGGCTGCTAATATATTTATGGGTTCAATCTAAACATCAGATCTATTATTACAATATAGGGATTTGAATCATCTAAAATTGATCTGGCTACCCCCTCCCTCCCCTTCCTCCAGTTCTTTCTATCTCTATCATTAGTGTTTCAGTCCATTGAGAATGATTAAAAGATCAATCTGTGGTGGGTAGATGACCGATCTTTTACAGTTAACTAGACGACCATCCCGATTGATATTTTGTTACAATAGTAGCTTAGTTAATTTCCTCCCACCTTTTACAAAACTGCGATAGCAGTTTTTAGTACGTCCTGTGCTAAAAACTGCTATTGCGGTTTTGTAAAAAAAAAAAAAAGGGGGGGGGGAGGATAGGAGGGAAAATGCTAAAGTTATGAGGTTCCAGCACAAAATCCAAACAGTATTACGTAGAATGTCAAATAGGCGGAAATAGTATCAAACAGTCAGAAGACGGCATTTGTCAAGCTGGCAAAAGTATTTCCCTGTAGAGAAAAAATTGTTACCCCTAGAAATACAATCCTTACTTGTCCACATCCTCTGAAGTTGGAAGATGGGCCACAATGATAGTAAGATGTGCTTTATCTGCAGGAATCAAGGCTTTCAATAATTTAGCCTCCTTGGTGACTATCAGCTCCTGCACATCTTCAATTTTGTCCAAAATCTACAATTAAAAAACAGAAAAGTGATTATTGAAAAATATTTTTGACAAATTAACCCCCCCCCCTTTATATAAAACCACAATAATGTTTTGTAGTGTAGGCCGGCATGCTGAATGCTCTGCGCTGCTCCCAACACTCATAGAGTTCCTAAGAGCGTCGGAAGCAGCGCAGAGCATTCAGCATGCCGGCCTGCGATAAAAACCACTATCATGGTTTTGTAAAGGGGAGGTTAAATAATTCTAGGGAGGATAGTCAAACACCCTGGGGTGTTGGGAGGGTGAGAAGGACTAAAGTCTCAGTGCGTCAGCAAGATCCCTATCAGCAGTTCTACAGGAGGGCCTAGCAATTGAGACACTATGATACAAATTCTGCTGGAATCTACCTTTTCCCCTTTTTTTATTCTAAATATTCCCAATAAATCTAGCAAGCACTTTCTGTGCTATAATCTCCAACCATTCTTCAAATGCAAGTCTTGAGGGTCAGTGGTTATGTCCATTCATACTCCGATTCTACCCTCTCTCTCCTTAAACAATGATAGGGAGATGGTTTCCTGCAGTTATCCACAGAGACGGGAACGGTGATGAATTTTGTCACTGTGTCATTCTCCAAGAAGGATAGATGCTGGATATGGATTTTGGCACCCTTTATCATTAATGCTCTGATCCAGTGCCTTATCTGGTCCAGCAGGAAAGGGAAATTTAGGTCTCCTTTTACTAAGGTGCGCTAGGGCTTTAACATGCGGAATAGCGCGAGCTAGACTTTAACGCCAGCATTGAGCTGGCGTTAGTTCTAGAAGCATAGCTCATGTTGTAGTGCGCAGTAATTTCCTATGTGTGCTAAAAATGCTAGCGCACCTTAGTAAAAGGAGTCCCCTTAAAAGAGGGGAAGATAACCAGATCACAGGTGGGGGGGGGGCGCAAATGCAAAAGTTGGTTCAGAGCACTATAGTCCCTTGAGCTGGCCCTGGAACTATTTTATAAAGGGCATGTTCTTAATACAGGTTTCTATATTCTTAATACAGGTTTCTGGACCTGATGGGCCGCCGCATGAGCGGACTGCTGGGCATGATGGACCTCTGGTCTGACCCAGCAGAGGCACTGCTTATGTTCTTATGTTATGTCCCCTTTATAGAATAGTGCTTTGTGCCGATTCCCATATTCAACTCTGGGCATCAAATTATGCCTGAAAAAACCTGATATAAATCCCAGTGCCCAAGATAGGTGCAGAAGCCCATTATGGTATAGCACTGCTTCCAATTTTTTGGAATGCTCCTGACCAACTAATTCCCCTCCCATGGCCCTTTTGGGTTGTGTGCTATAGGATTTGAACACCCAATACTATAGTATAGCATGCAGCAAAACCTAATTAGTACCATTTAACATCAGCCAGTTCAAGCTCATTTGCTAATTAGGTTGCATATGCATATCAGGAGTGAGCCTTAATCTGGGTATCATCACTCTTTTCAGAAAGTGTGTGTACTCAATGATTTTATTGCCATGACAGAAAAATAAAATGGCCACAAAAAGACAAAATTAAATTAACATTCCCAGAAAGACACAGGAAATGACAAATTTATGGCTGCTCATCCCTAATATATATACACCCACCGGTTACACTAGTATAAAATTACTCCCCAAAGGCACAACTGCACTGAATGAATTTATTGATTCATTGCATTTGATATACCACCCTTTTAGTACATACCAATAAAAATAGCTTACATTAACAATTCAGGACATTAATGTTAGTAAGCTATTATGTTAATGTTAGTAAGCTATTATGATTTCATTTTAAATACTCATTCCTCAAGCAATACCTATGTTATTTGCTATTTAAGATAAAGAACTCATAATCTGTTTTCTGCCATATATATTCTCATAAATGTATGTATGTACTCTACAGGGGGTAATTATATAATAGGATATACAGTTAGAATAATCTTTTCTATTTGTGTAAATGGTCAATATACGCATGAATGTTTTTGTGTGTGAGCATTTGCATCAGCTATAGAATTAGTGTAAATGCTTGCACCAAATTTGGGAAAGTACACAGGTATACCATAATATTCTGTAATTTGTGTGTCTGAGCCCTGGCAAAACTCTGTCCATGCAAACACCCATCTGCCAAGATGACACATAGGGCCTCTTCTATCGAACTGTGCTAGCAGTTTTTAGCGCAGAGAGCCGCGCTGCTCCCGATGCTCATAGGAACTCTATGAGCGTCGAGAGCAATGCGGGCCACTCAGCGCGGCTCACCACGCTACACACTGCTAGCGTAGTTTGATAGAAGAGGCCCATATTTTCACAATAATGAATAGCCAGATTGTTGTCATTTACATGCACATGTGTTCACATATGCACACAAATGGCTAGAATACCAGCATCTGTATATCTAATTGTTACTTAAATCTAAATGGTTTCTCTGCCAAGGTGTTATATTAAAGAGAAACCTTATATGCATTGAAACTCCATCCAAACTACACTACCAGACATCCCTACACATATTGCATACAAGGTGCAATAATTTTGCAGTACACGTATTTTTTTATGTATGTATACAATTTTACAACCACCATTTACTGCTTTAAAAACATGTCTTTCTAAAATTACTACCTAACTAAATTTGAAATTGTCCTTAGTGTGTATTCTATTTCTGAGAGCATTATTTTGCTCTGTGCTTACAAGTATCAAGATAAAGATAAATTGTAGGTTCTTTTATAAAGAGAGTTTAAAATTTAAAAGAGCAAACTTGATTTATTATCTAGTTTACATATAAAAAAGCCTTTTCCCCATAGTTTCAACTTGAACCTTCTACTAGAGAGAGAAACTTAACCATCACAGCCTACACATTATCAGATAGCCAAGAACAAGACCTAGCTTCCTTTCCTCCCACTCCAACTCCCTCACACCTCTAGCACATTTCTTCATTTACAGTCTTAATTTATAGTCAATTATTCTAATTATGATAACAGGAGGCGTGTTTATTATACTCATTATATTTTATTACTTGCTAAGAATCAAACACTAAATAAAGTATACAATATCATATTTAGGCTCTTTATACTAATCTGATATTCCTAGTTTCTTAATAAGGTTTAATTAAACAGCTCATTACTAAGATGTAAACAGTAGTCCAGCAGCAAGAGGGGTGCTATCCAGCCTTTGCACCAAATGCCAAGTCTATGATTATCTCCCAGTTAGAAAGAGGTTATATTCATAGAAACATGATGGCAGATAAAGACCAAATGGCCCATATAATCTGCCCATCCACAGTAACTGTTATCTCTCCCTCTCTCTAAGAGAACTCACATGCCTATCCCATGCCTTTGTATGTGTGTGCTCAATGTAAAGAGCTCCTAGCTCTCAGAGAATAAGTCTGTTCTCCTTGAGGCAAGAGTAGTAGATTTGGAGAAGCCTTGGGAGACAGAGAGGTAGATAGAGGAGACCTACAGGAATGTAATACCCCCCTCCTCTCCCTAAGCTTATTGAAATTCTTATCTCAGAATTGTAATTGGAAATAGGAATACTGGATCCAGTTAGTTGGAGACAAATATACAGTGAGATTTAAATTGGAAAAGTGTTCAGAACTCTAATTCCAAGGTAATTTTAAAGTTTTAAACTACTTATTGAAATTCTTACATTGCCTTTGTTATTCTTGTGATTACTCTAGTTGTTATAATATCAATAAACACTTTTGAACTAAAAAAAAAATATTTTATTTGGGCAAACTGCAATTAAAGAATCTTTTGCAATGAAAAAAAACCCCCAACATATTTGTGCTATTTGTAACATTGAGGCTGATTCTAAATTTCAAATTTCATCCTGGTCAGGTTCTTCTTAACAAATAGCTCAGTCAAGATTTGATTGGTGCATTTCTCTGTTCAGACCTCATCTGTACATCTAGCCTGAGGTAACTTGGCTACACGACTACATTAAGGATAAAGAAGAAGATTAAAAGATCTACGAAACCCCAAAATGGTTTTCAAGGGTGATGATGATGAGGAACTGAAAGAAATCTCAATGAACCTGGAACACGTACTGAGCCAAATCAATAAGTTAAGGAGGCATACATCCCAGGTTACTAAGAAAGCTCAAACATGAAATTGCTGATCTGCTATTAGTGATCTGTGTAACCTGTTGCTAAAATTGTCCATACTAACTGAAGGTAGGAGGATGGTCAATGTTACATGGTTTAATCGGAAAAACTCAGCATTGGTTAAACCAAAGGATGTCTTGCCTCACCAATTTGCTGCCTTTCTTTAAAAGTATTGTTTATTGGAAGCTTCTATACCGCTACTAATTACTGGGGAGTCAATTCTGAGCAGGTTGCATGAGTTTCAGTAGTGATCCATGAGCACTGTCATCTCGATATAGGGACACTGGATCATCTGCTCTTCTTTTGTCCTTTGATACTTAAATTGTGGCGATCCATTTGGGGTCAAATCAATATAATACTGGAAGTTCCATTGACATATGATACAATGCTGTTTGGTACATTATTGATGGCTAAGAGTCTAATAACTTCACATAATAGATTACTGCTCATCATGACAGCTTATTATGAAAAATTGTAAAAATTGGGCAGGTTAAACTATAGTTTTTTGGTGGGAGTCCTTATGCCAAACTTATAAATTTGAACGTATGAGTGCAATATAAATGGGACATTATAAAAAATTCAAGGAGGTTTGGGATCCATTAACAAAATTTTGTAAAGATTGATTATTAGTTTTGCCCATTGATTATACGCATCCAGGAAGGGTAAGGGGGGGAATACATAGTTAATTTATTTTTAATTAATTATTTGTTGTAATTTTGTTTACCTTGATCATCTGTATTATTCTTGATTGTTTTTATACTGTATGAAAAAGTGGGTGGGGGGAAAGGATTATGTACTTATTATATCATTTGATGGAATTAAGTGCTGTCTATATTGTTAGTTGTTGATAATATGTTGTACTTGTGTTGGTTTATAAAATGAATAAAGATTTGGGAAAAAAAGAAAAGGGATGGTAAAAGATTAAGAATATTATAATGCTTCTGTATCGCTCAATGGTACGACCTCATCTTGAGTACTGCATTCAATTCTGGTTGCCTTATCTCAAAAAAGATATAGGCACATTAGAAAAGGATCACAGAAAAGCAAGCAAGATGATAAAGGGGACGAAACATCACTTGTATGAGGAAAGAATAAAGAGATGGCTGAGAGGAGATATGATTTAAGTTTACAAAATCCTGAGCAGTGGAGAACAGGTACAAGTGAATCAATTTTTTACTCCATCAATAATTACAAAGACTGGGGGCCACTTAATGAAGTTACAAGGAAAAACTTTTTCAGTTCAACTTTTAAAACCAAGAAGAGAAAATATTTTTTCACTCAGAGAATAGTTAAGTTCTGGAACATGTTGCCAGAGGATGTGGTAACGGCGGTTAACGAAGATGGGTTTAAAAAAAGGTTTGGACAGGTTCCTGGAGGAAAAATCCAGAGTCTGCTATTGAGACTGACATGAGAAAAGCCAATGCTTGCTCTGGGATTGGTAGCATGGAATGTTGCTACTATTTAGGTTTTTGCCCGGTATTTATGACTTTGCCACTGTGAAAACAGTGTATTGGGCTAGAAGGACCATTGGTCTGACTCAGTATGGCTATTCTTATGTTCTTATTGCCTATATTTTTACTTGAACATGCAATATTATGGAACTAAGGCCAATAAATCAGTCTTTCAAGGAATTTAGACAACCTTTTTGCAGTCTAAATCACCAAATAGACAACTGATAAAAGCTCTAATTGGTTATGTAAATATTTGTTTTACATTGTTATTTTCTCACTGGTGTGAAACTTAATAAAAATGTTATTAAAAATAAATAAAACAATGGATTGAAATTACCTGATCATTTGTAATTGGAATAGATACAAAATAATTTGGCTTTCTTGTCTGGTCAGTAGAGTGTTTTCCTTTGTTAACATGCTGGTCTTCAGACATATTTGTCTCTTCTGTAATCTGCTGCTTTTTCTCAACTTCTGGTTTTGCTTCAGCCAGGGCCTGCAGAGGCTTAGGGCCCTCTTGTCTTGCTTCGGCTGGAGCCGGCAGAGGCTCGAGGCCCTCTCGTCTTGCTTTGGCCAGGGCCAGCAGAGGCTCGTAGCCCTCTTGTCTTGCTTCAGATGGGGCCGGCAGAGGCTCGGGGCCCTCTCGTCTTGCTTCGGCCGGGGCCAGCAGAGGCTCAGGGCTCTCTTGTCTTGCTTCAGATGGGGCCAGCAGAGGCTCGTAGCCCTCTTGTCTTGCTTCAGATGGGGCCGGCAGAGGCTCGGGGCCCTCTCGTCTTGCTTCGGCCGGGGCCAGCAGAGGCTCAGGGCTCTCTTGTCTTGCTTCAGATGGGGCCGGCAGAGGCTCGGGGCCCTCTCGTCTTGCTTCGGCCGGGGCCAGCAGAGGCTCAGGGCTCTCTTGTCTTGCTTCGGCCAGGGCCAGCAGAGGCTCAGAGCCCTCTTGTCTTGCTTCAGACAGGGCCGGCAAAGGATCGGGGCCCTCTCGTCTTGCTGCAGCCAGGGCCAGCAGAGGCTCGGGGCCCTCTCGTCTTGCTTCAGCTAGGGCCGGCAAAGGCTCGAGGCCCTCTCGTCTTGCTTCAGACTGGGCCGGCAGAGGCTCAGAGCCCTCTTGTCTTGCTTCAGACAGAGCCGGCAAAGGATCGGGGCCTTCTCGTCTTGCTTCAGGCAGGGCCAGCAGAGGTTCAGGGCCCTCTTGTCTTGCTTCAGCAAGGGCCAGCAGAGGCTCAGAGTCCTCTTGTCTTGCTTCAGACAGGGCCGGCAAAGGATCGGGGCCCTCTTGTCTTGCTGCAGCCAGGGCCAGCAGAGGCTTGCGGCCCTCTCGTCTTGCTGCAGCCAGGGCCAGCAGAGACTCGGGGCCCTTTCGTCTTGCTTCGGCTAGGGCCGGCAAAGGCTCGGGGCCCTCTCGTCTTGCTTCAGACTGGGCCGGCAGAGGCTCAGAGCCCTCTTGTCTTGCTTCAGCCAGGGCCAGCAGAGGCCCGGGGCCCTCTCGTCTTGCTTCGGACGGAGCCAGCAGAGGCTCAGGTCCCTGTCGTTTTGCTTCGGCCAGGGCTGGCAGAAGCTCGGAGCCCTCTTGTCTTCCTTCAGCCGGGGCTGGCAGAGGCTTAGAGTCCTGTTGTGTTGCTTCAGCCGGGGCCGGCAGAGGCTCGGGGCTTTCTCGTCTTGCTTCGGCCAGGGCTGGCAAAGGCTCAGGGCCCTCTCGTCTTGCTTTGGTCGGGGCAAGCAGAGGCTTGGGGCCCTCTCGGCCTGCTTCAACAAGGGTCGGCACAAGGTCAGGTCTCTCTCTTCTTACTTTGACATTGGCCTGTAGAAACTCATGTCGTTCTTGTCTTGCTTCAGCAAGAACTTGCAGACACTCATAACCTTCTCGTCTTACTTCAGCAAGGGCCTGTAGAAATTCATGCCCCTCTCGCCTCGCTTCAGCGAGAGCTTGAAGAAACTCGTGTCCCTCTTGCCTTGCTTCAGTGAGAGCTTGGAGAAACTCATGCCCCTCTCGTCTCGCTTCAGCAAAGGCCTGCAGAAACTCGTGGCCCTCTCGTCTCACTTCAGCATAGGCCTGCAGAAACTCGTGGCCCTCTTGTTTTGCTTCAGTATGGGCCTGCTGCCCCTCTGGTACATCTCTATCCATAAGCACATCAGATCTTCTTTCAGGCTTGCTTTGCTTTGGCCTATTGTATTCATACTGGGCTATAGATTGTGATTGTTCAAACACATTAGGCTTTGTCTCTGTAGTCTGAGGCTGCCTATTGGCATCCTCAGTACAGGAGTTTAATTCCACATATCTTAATCCACTTTCACTTTGATTTTTCTTCTGCTCTGACATATCTAATCCCTCTCCAGCTTTACATGACTTCATCTCTGCAATCTTCTGCCCATTCTGAATTTGGTCCTGCAGCTGTACTTCTGATACTCCCATCTGCTCTTCTGCATCATACTGAGGTTGTCTTATAAATCGTATCTTTCTTTGCCAAATGTGATGCTTCCATTTTTTGGGTTTGAAAGTATGTTTATTAGAAACTAAAAAGGAAAAGAAATTTATAAATAAAATAAGAGCCTTCATTGTAATGTGTAAATACAAATATAAGAATAGATCAATTATAATACAGAGAGATGGATATCCTATTAACATACCAAACATTTGAAACAAGAAGTACCCTATATACTCAAATATAAACTAAGATTTTGGGGCCAATAAATGGCCCCAAAATGGGGGTCTTGGTTTAGATTTGGGTCAGCACTGATCTGCCCTCATCCCTAACCTGTTTGCAGTCCTCTGCCAGGCCTGCCATGAGACCTGGTGGTCAAGCGGTGGCTGAGACAGAAGGGATCCATCCTGCCTCCTGTCCCAGCCCAATTCTAATTATTTTTATCTCCCTCCCACCTCCCCTGTCTACCTTAAGTATCCCTGGTGGTCCAGCTGTGAATCGCGGCAGGAGTGACCTTCGCTCCTGCTGTGCAAAACCAGTAGCTAATTGACTATCATCGCAATTCACCACTGGACCATCAAGGGGGAGGCAAAAGGGAAATAAAAATAATTAGAATTGGGCTGGGACAGGAGGCGGGAGGGATCCCTCCTGTCTTCCCCATCAGTCTCACAGCCAAAGAGTGTGTGACTTCTAGGGGGGGAGGGATGTGCATTCATTTAAAACATAGGAAATTTCCCATGTTCCTGTAATTTTGAAACTGAAACAGGAAAACCCCTAGATTTTAATAATGTACATATCAATATCTCAAACAGAAAAAAATGTACATACACAACACTCTAAATTTTAGTGATTTTGGACCGTCAGAGGTATACATAGTATACTGCTCAGCATATCATAATGCATGGACATCACTTCTTCATCAGTCCATTCTTTACATATACTGTAACTTTTTTTGAAGAAAACTTTTTCAGCAATTAGTTTATATATACTTTAACTAAAGCTCTTAAGCACTTATCTCTTAAGCACTTATCTTTAAAGGCATATCATGGGTATTAGGTGCCAACACAAATCCATGTTTCACCCTGACCAGGCTGTTTCAAGGCAGATCCCCCCTCTGTGGGAAATTTTGAAGTTTACCTCATGAAAGTGCTCTGATTGTAATATGGCCACGGTATGTTTGTAATTTGGCAGTATTAGAGCTCACCATACTAGAAAGCTCTACCAGCTTGGAATGCTATGCTTACAATTTTTTCCAAGCTATGCTCCAATTGATGATGTGATCCATACCTAAGGATGAATATCTTACTGTCCTGCACATAAGCATTATTTGTCATTGTGGCTGATAAAAAAGAAAAGCAACCATATTTTGCATGCAATGCATTAAGATGAAACTTAAATAAATAAAGTATACAAGTTGCATACTTATAGAGAGTATGAACACAAATATGGTGATGTGCTGTATAGTAATATCCATTTGGAGCAATTTCCAGGCTATTATTTTACAAAAATATAAGTTCACAAACCCCATTAAAGACCACATTTATAAATCAATCCAAAAGATTAAAATATCATTAAACTAAAACCACTTTTGGATGTCAGCAAGATTTCATATATAACTATCATCTAAAACCAATGTGCATGTGTGTGTATATATTCTATAAAGCAATTGTGGTACATGAGTGTAGATATGAATAATATGGCATTGTTAGAAAGCCATAGAGCTTACTTTCAAACACTTCCCTAATGTCAGTCTGGAGGAAAGGAAGGACTTGTAGCAATCCAAGAGTCTCCTCAGTTCTGTAGTATATACCTGAAACCAAGTGCACACGCTTAGATAAGATTCAAGAGATTGATAAATATCATTTTTACTAAAAAAAAAAAAAAAAGCTTGAGTGATTCTAATATTAAAAGAAATTCTATATACATGTATTGATGAAATTCAAAACATTTTCCCCATATATTTTAACATTCTAATGAATTAGGTATACAACCCCAAGCATTAAATATATGTGCCTGCTTTATTCACTTCCTAATTTCCCTGTAGCACTATTGAATTATGTACAAGCGTATGCCAAATTATTGGCCTCTTTTACAAAGCCACGCTAGTGGCTGCCGCGCAGCAAAAGCCCCAAAGCCCTTTAAAGCGCGGCTTTGTAAAAGAGGCAGTATGTTATGAAATACTGAAGAAGGGTCTACCCAGAATTACTGTGATCAACTGGCCTTGGCTAAAACTGGTGATTTCAGATGCTATGAAAGCCTGTGCACACATATTTTTTTTTAAAGGTATAAGAGCCTCCACGTTCTCCTCCTACATTTCAGGGGTAAAAGCTAAGAAACTGACAATTTTTTTCTATCCATATTCCTATGCTTACTTTCTATGCAAAATTACATTTGAATTTTTTATTATTTAATTAGGAGTTTTTGAAAGGTTACTCTTCACCATAGCTGCCTTTCTTCTACAATGGCTCTGTATTAGGATAACAGTAGTACGTTTTTCTGATAAAAGTATACCAGAGCCATGACTCTAAAGGATAAAGGAATGTTAATTTGCAAAAAGACAGATGAGGGGAAATATGATTGAAGTCTACAAAATCCTGAGTGGAGTAGAACGGGCACTAGTAGATCAATTTTTTACTCCATCAAAAATTACAAAGACTAGGGGGACACTTGAAGTTACAGGGAAATATTTTTAAAACCAATAGGAGGAAATATTTTTTCACTCAGAGAATAGTTAAGCTCTGGAATGGATTGCCAGAGGTTGTGGTAAAAGCGGATAGCATAGCTGGTTTTAAGAAAGGTTTGGACAAATTCCTGGAGGAAAATCCATAGTCTGTTATTGAGAAAGACATGGGGGAAGCCACTGCTTGCCTTGGATCGGTAGCATGGAATATTGCTACTCCTTGGATTTTGGCCAGGTACTAGTGACCTGGATTGGCCACCATGAGAACGGGCTACTGGGCTCGATTGCTCACCCTCTTCTAATAAATAAACTGAGTGCCCTAAGTGATACACTGGGTCAGGAACTGGTTGAGTGGAGTAGTGGTCAACGGAGATCGCTTTGAGGAAAGGGATGTTACCAGTGGTGTGCCTCAAGGTTATGTTCTTGTTAACATTTTTATAAATGATATTGCTGAAGGGCTGTAAGATAAGATTTGCCTCTTTGCAGATGATAACAAAATCTGCAATCAAGTAGACACCCCTGATGGTGTGAACAACATGAAGAAGACCTAGTGAAGCTTGAAGAATAGTCTGAAATTTGACAGCTAAAATTTAATGCTAAGAAATGCAATTTGAGCTCCAAAGACCTGAGAGAACAGTACAGTTTAGGGGGTGAAGAACTTAGAGTGGGGCTTGGGTGTGATTGTATGTGATGATTTTAAGGTGGCCTAACAGGTTGAAAAGGTGACAGCAAAAGCTAGAAGGATGCTAGGGTGCATAGGGAGAGGTATGGCCAATAGGAAAAAGGAAGTATTGATGCCTGTATAAGACTCTGGTGAGACCTCATTTAGAATATTGTGTACAATTCCGAAGACCGCACCTTCAAAAAGATATAAAAAGGATTGAGTCGGTCCAGAGGAAGGCTACTAAACTGGTGTGTGGTTTTCATCATAACGTATATGGGGACAGACTTAAAGATCTCAGTATGAATACTTTGGAGGAAAGATGAGAGATGGGAGATATGATAGAGACATTTAAATACCTACATGGTGTAAATGCACGAGTTGAGTCTCTTTCATTTGAAAGAAAGCTCTGGAATGAGAGAGCATAGGATAAAGAGATGATAGGCTCAGGAGTAATCTAAGGAAATACTTTTTTACTGAAAGGATGGTAGATGTTTAGAACAGTCTCCCAGAAGAGGTGATGGAGACAGAGACTGTGTCTGAATTCAAGACATAATGGGATAGGTATATGGGACCTCTTAGAGAGAGGAAGAGATAATGGTTACTACGGATGGGTAGACATTAGGGAAGCCACTGCTTGCTCTGGATCAGTAGCATGGAATATTGCTACTATTTGGGTTTTGGCCAGGTATTGGTGATCTAGATTGGTCACAGTGAATGGGCTGCTGGGCTTGATGGACCATTGGTCTGACCTAGTAAGGCTTTTCCTATGTTCTTAATAGTTTACAATTCTTGTATTTCTGGATATGGGTTTGTTGTTAGGTCTAAAATATAGAGAGAGTATAACCAGAAAACAGGCTAAGCACATTAGCAATTATATCAATAGAGACTGCACAAGTGGTGAAAAAGACCTCAGATATCTTGGTCCAGCAAGTCCAAATTTCATGAGACTGAATATATTTTATATATAGGAGCTTCTCTAGTCATTAGTCAAAAGAAACTGCACTTTAAGTATCTCACTCTATTGCAGTTAATTGCGAAAATATGTCTTTTACAAAGGTGATTATCACGGTGGGCCGTGGTATTCAGGGCTGATAGGCTGGACAAGCTGGGGCTCTTCTCCCTGGAAAAGAGGAGGCTTAGGGGAGACATCATAGAAACTTTCAAGATCATGAAGGTCATGTAGAAGGTAGACAAGGATAGATTCTTCAAACTACAGGGAACCACAAGCACAAGAGGGCACTCGGAGAAACTGGAAGGGGACAAGTTTAGAAGCAATGCCAGGAGGTTCTTTTTCACACAGAGGGTTGTGTTTACATGGAACGCGCTCCCAGAGGAAGTGGTCGGGCAGAGTATGCTACGGGGATTCAAAGAGGGATTGGATGGATTCCTGAAGGATAGGGGGATTGAGGGATACAGATAGGGGTAGCTAAGAGTATAGATAAAAACAAGGGGGCTATAGGGCTAAATCAAGATAACCTGACAGGTAATGGACCTGATGGGCCGCTGCGGGTGCGGACTGCTGGGCACGATGGACCTCTGGTCTGACCCAGCGGAGGCAAATTCTTATGTTCTTAAGTGTGGCAGCTCCTACTGCACCTTTGTAAAAGGGAACCAAAATCAATTTACATTGAAAAAGAAAGCATCATTGCAGTTAAAAAGTATTAATTAAGCTGAAACAAAAGTTCTAGAGAAACATGAGAATTATGGAATGATTGAAGTTAACAGCCAGAAAATAAGATCAGGAACACAAAATTGGAAGAGCCCTAGCTGTAATGACCTGCCCATTTTTTTTTGATACAAATATTTAACCTCCTTCCACCAAGATTTGGAAAGCTATGGGAAAAAAAATTAGCCAGATTATCACCATGGCTGTCAGGAAAGGCCAAGTAACTTCCCTTAAAAGTACTGCCTGTAATAGATAGACAAAATATACAAATCACAAATTAGCATCATGACAAGAGAACAGAGGGAAGCAACAAAGAGCAGAATATGGAACCACAGACCAGATGCTGCTGCCTACAGCCATTGAGACAAGCTATAAAAACTAATATATTAGTACAGCATGGGTTGCTTTTGATGTAAACCAGCTCTCAGATGGTAGATTTCACATCAAGTTCACCATGAAAACATACCATCTGACTTATGAGAGCTGATCATAAGAACATAAGAACATAAGAACTGCCATCTCCGGATCAGACCCATGGTCCATCAAGTCCGGCGATCCGCACACGCGGAGGCCCAGTCAGGTATACACCTGATGTAGTTTTAGTCACCCATATCCCTCTATGCCTCTCATAAGGAGATGTGCATCTAATTTGCCTTTGAATCCCAGCACAGTGGATTCCTTGATAACCTCCTTTGGGAGAGCATTCCAGGCGTCTACCACTCGCTGCGTAAAACAGAACTTCCTGACATTTGTCCTGGACTTGTCCCCCCTTAGCTTCAAACCAAGTCCTCTTGTCCGTGTCGCGTTGGACATTGTAAATAATTTATTTTCCTGCTCTATTTTATCGATGCCTTTCAGCATTTTGAACGTCTCGATCATGTCCCCTCGCAGCCTTATCTTCTCAAGGGAGAACAGTCCTAGTTTCTTGAGTCGTTCCTCATATTCCAAGTTCTCCATACCTCTTATTAACTTCGTTGCTCGTCTCTGCACCCTCTCTAACAGTTTTATATCCTTCTTTAGGTTGGGAGACCAATGTTGGACACAGTATTCCAAGTGTGGTCTGACCATTGCTCTATAAAGCGGTATTATGACTTTCTCCGATCTACTCGTGATTCCTTTCTTTATCATGCCTAACATTCTGTTTGCTTTCTTTGCCGCTGCCGCGCATTGTGCCGACGGCTTCAGGGTCCTATCTATCAGTACACCCAGGTCCTTTTCTTGTTCGCTCTTACCCAGAGTTGCGCCTGACATTCTATACTCGTATTCCTTATTCTTACTACCTAAATGCATTACTTTGCATTTCTCCACGTTGAACTTCATCTGCCATTGATCTGCCCATTTCTCTAACTGATACAAGTCGCTCTGGAGTTCCTCGCTATCCTCCTGCGATCTGATTGCCCGGCATAGCTTTGTGTCGTCTGCAAACTTAATGATCTCACTGGATATTCCGTCTTCCAGGTCATTGATATAAATATTAAATAGAATCGGCCCAAGCACGGAGCCCTGGGGCACACCACTAGTCACTTTCTCCCAGTCTGAGAACTTTCCATTTATGCCCACTCTCTGCTTTCTGTTTTCCAACCATTTGCCTATCCACCTTTGTATATCTCCCTCTATTCCATGGCTTTGTAGTTTCCTGAGAAGCCTTTCATGTGGAACTTTGTCGAATGCTTTCTGGAAGTCCAAATATATTATGTCCACCGGCATTCCACTATCAATTTGCTTGTTCACGGTCTCGAAGAATTGAAGTAAATTCGTCAAACATGATTTCCCTTTCCTGAACCCATGTTGACTGGGTTTCATCAAGTCGTGTGTATCTAGGTGCCGGACTATGCTATCCTTGATCAGTGCTTCAACCATCTTTCCAGGGACAGACGTAATTGTCCATATTAACATCAAGATCTAGCTAGAATATTTCATGGGATTTATTTAACCAGTTTATAATCCACCTTGCCAAACATTCATAAAAACACAGTTAACACAGACCGCTCAGTATCACAATGACATTAAAACATCAAAATAAAATATAATATAAACAATCCAAAACAGCAGCTATCTCCCAAAACCAGAAATAATTCCACATTAGGAAGTTCCATGGATAGATGTAAATCGCTTGTTTAACCCTTTCCAAAAATATAAGAACTTATGTTCTTATCTTCTGCTTATGTTCTTATCTTCTTCACTCAGAGGGTGGTGGACACCTGGAACGCGCTCCCCGGAGAGGTGATAGGACAGAGTACAATTCTGGGGTTCAAAAAGGGACTGGATGATTTCCTGGAAGCAAAGGGGATAACAGGGTACAGATAGAGGTTTACCTTACAGGACATTGAGCGAATAGGGTATGGATATTTTAGGTTAGGTAGGGAACACTTTCAGGTCATGGACCTGGGGGGCCGCCGCGGGAGCGGACTGCCGGGCACGATGGACCCCTGGTCTGACCCGGCAGAGGCAACGCTTATGTTCTTAAGAAGGCATTGAATATAACTATTAAGAAGTAAATGTAAAACAAATTGAAGAAAATAGTTTTTCATTCAATGTATAATTAAACTCTAAAATTTGTTGCCAGAAAATGTGGTAAACAGAATAGCAGGGTTTAAATAAGGTTTGGATAAGTTCCTACAAGAAAAACCCATAAGCTCTTATAAAGATGGACTTGGGGAAAATCCACTGCTTATTCCTAAAATAAAAGTCACACAGAATCTGTTGTACTCTTTTTGGGACCTTGTCAAGTACTTATGACCTGAATTGGTCACTATTGGTTAAAGTCTGTCCCAGCATGGCAACGTTTGTGTTCATATGTTCTTATAAAGGCTGTACAAATAAATCTTTATACATTCTTGAAATTGTAGTAACACTCTTTAATGCATAAAACCTCAGGCAGTGAATTCCATAGCACTAGGTTGGTGATGAAAATTTCATTGACCTGTCCACTCACTGATGAAACTACCTAGAGCCCAGACCCCAACAGATTAAAAGTAGCAGATCTTAAAACCCAATGAGGAATATCATTCTAATATATCTCTAATATAAACTGGCATCCCCAATATAAATCCAAATCTTAGGTTGGCTCATGTGCCTAAGGCCCCGCACATAGGACGGGTATTAAGCAATTGGACCAATTCTGGTTTGCCCAGGTGCCTAAGGCACTGGGAAGGGGCAGGCCCACCTTTCAGAGGAAGGCGGGCCTGCCGGATGGATGGAGGACCCGTTTGTCTGGCCTTCGATTCAGGTTAGAAGGGGGGGTCCTGCAGAGTGTGGAGGGGGTCCAGGGGTAAGGGAGTTCGGGGGGAGGTTATCTGGCAGGAGGGTTTGGGCTCTCTCCTGCCGAGCCATGCGGGTAGGGGGAGGACCTATCCTGCCAACAATTGCAGGGGTTCGGGGGGGGGGGTTCTGTCCAGCAGGAGGGCTTGGGCTCCCTCCTGCTGGTAATCGCGCGGGTGTTGGGGGATGCTATGTGTCCAGCTGGAGAGATTAGACATCTCTCCTGCTGCAATCATTACCGGTGGGGGGGGGGGGGGGGAGACAGGTTGCCTGGGCTGCTGAGTTGATCGTGGCCACCGCGATCTGCTCATCGGCCCAATTCGGAACTTACACCGTTTTGACTTGGTCTAAGTCAAAACGTATAAGTTCCGTCTGGCAACATGTCAAACCTTTTTGGTTATGGCTGCCAGATGACTAAGTCTAGGTCGGCCCACCTCCTGCCCTATCAACTCCTCCCAAAATGCCCCTTTTTGCTCTAGGCATACAGAGGCAGGGTAAAGGCCTAAGCTGGTTTTAGATACGTCTAAAACCAGTTTTGATTATCGATACATGGACGATCTGTCTTTTTGATCGTCCAAGTGCCAAGTTATGCCACTTTTTGGACTTTTTTATTATTATTATTATGAGCCCCATAGTTTAGGACTAAGGAACTTGCAAATTTGCAAATTTTTATTCTATATTGTGACCTGTATATGATACAGTATATAATGTAATTCTGGCAAAGATAAAACTTTGGATGTTCAGATTCAAACAAACTTTATTCTGAAAAAACAAAATATTTTCTTGCTAGCCCAAACGATACTATCTCAGACAAACAAGTTCTAATTAACGATCAATTTTTTGAAATTGTCCCCTCTATTAGGATTTTGGGGGTTCTATTAGATCATCACTTTACGTTTGAAGAGCATTCGGTTTTATGGTTAAGAAAGGTTTTCTGATCCTCTGGAAGCTTCGAACTATTAAAAGATATTTTGATTTTGCCTCTTTTAGACTTTTGATACAGTCTTTAATTTTGTCTGTTCTCGACTACTGTAATATTATTTATTTGGCATCCTATTAAAAAAAATTTAAACGCATTCACTTAATACAGAATACGGCGGTGCACCTGATTTTTTTACCTAAAAAAATATGACCGCATCAGTCCTTTCTATCAGCAATTACATTGGTTACCTTTCGAGGCACGCATTCTTTTTAAATTAGGCTGTCTTTGCTTTAAAGCTCAATTCAATTTTTATAGATCTTTAAGAAATACTTGTAATAATTTCATGTTTATGTACCCTTCTGTTCAGGCTTCTCATTATAAGAGATTTTTTAATAAGACATTTACCTTTCAATTAGGAAATATGAACTCTTGGTTAAGTCCCTTGATCTTTCAAATGTATTCTTATAATGTTTTTAGAAAGCTCTTAATAACACACTTGTTTGATAAGTTTGTGACATAACTTTGTTAACTGTATTTTTATTATGTTTTTTTCTGAACTATATATATTTCTTCTTTGTGAACCGCCCAGAACTTTTATAATAATAATAATAATAAATGTATTTTTCTATACCACCATTTATAGGTGGTTTATAGTGTAAGAAACTGAACAATCAGCGAAGTACATACATATCTAATTTTTGAAAAGAACAGTAAGACATGGCTTGATGAACACAGTCACCAAGCCAACATTGAAGTTTGCCTGCCTTAAATGCTAAGGTCCTTTCAAAAAAGGTCTTATATCTGACACCATTTGGCTTAGGATAGGTAAATAAGTTAGAGCTTCTTGTAATCCTTGATGGTCTATAAAATTCAAAGTGAGGGAAGAAATAAATTGGATGGTGGTATACAAGAATAAAGTTATTATTATTAAATTAATTGTTTTGTTTATTAGATGTTCCAAGAACATTTGCTGGAGTGATGTTGCAGTGCTAAAAATTTGTCGCGACTAAATTTCCCTTAAATTTATGGCCGAAAGTTGGTCATCCTAAAAATACTTATACTTCAAAGGTCAGCTGAAAGTTAATGATAATACTTAGATATCTAAAACTATCTACAAGCTTTATACTGTGCTTTCCTATAGTCAAAATAAACAATGGTCAATCTCTACCTGCAGTGATACAATAAGCTATTGTTTTATAGACATTCAGCACCAATTTTACAGCGTTTTCAACAGACTCAAGTCCAACAAAGAGGGAAAGTCTATAAGTCAATAATATATCTATCATCGGCATACATATAACCGCTCACTCCTGCCTCCTGAATTAATTCAAGCTTATGGACTTAAAAAATATATTGAATAAAATGGACGATAGGGCAGAGCCCCGGAGAACTCTAAAATATATGAATAAAATGGACAATAGGGCAGAGCCCTTGAGTACCCTACAATCTAATTTTCTCTCTCTTGAAACTTTATTTCTACAGACCAATTTAAATACATGATTGTTTAGAGATGATAAAAACCAGTTCATTACTTAAACCTAAAGACAGGACTGATAATTGCACTATACATCTTGTTACTGAGTTTGATGTGCCCATCTGAAGACCTGTATGCAGAGAAGCAAAATAAGGAAACATCTCATCTACTGGAAACAGTAAATATTAATATCACTGCTCCAGAAAATTATCCCAACAATGGTTTATGGTTTAATAAAAATTTGCTATACCGCCTGGGCTATATGCAATAGATCTCAGCAGTTTACAGTACAAAAATAAAAACATATGAATCTCACAGGGAGATGGTAATAAGAAACAGGACTATGTACTCCCAAACCAGTCTACACTGAATATATATGGATAGGATTATTAGACATCTGGATTAACCCCTTTTAGAGAACATGTCTGGGCGTCTGGCAGCTTTTCAAAACCCGGCACTTTATCAGGTTTTGAAAAGCTTCCTGCTCGGAACGTCGTCGGGAGGGCATCTACGCAGCCATAAAAGCAAACAGAATGCTAGGAATTATTAGGAAAGGGATGGTAAATAAGACTAAGAATATTATAATGCCTCTATATTACTCTATAGTGTGATTTCACCTTGAGAATGGCATTCAGTTCTGGTCTCTGTATTTCAAAAAAATATAGTGGAATTAGAAAAGGTTCAAAGAAGAGCGACCAAAATGATAAAGGGAATGGAACTGCTCTCATATGAAGAAAGGCTGAAGAGGCTAGGGCTCTTCATCTTGGAAAAGAGAAAGCCTAGGGGAGATGGAATTGAGGTCTACAAAATCCTAAGTGGTGTGAAACTGGTAAAAGTGAATCAATTTTTTTCTCTTCCAAAAAGTGCAAATGCAAGGGAACACGTAGTGAAATTATATAGAAATACTTTTAAAACAAATAGGAGGAAATATTTTTTCACTCAACAAGTTAAGCTCTGGAACACCAGTTAGCATAGCTGGGTTTCAAAAAGGTTTAAATAAGTTCCTGGAGAAAAAGTCCATAGTCTGTTATTGAGATAGATGTGGGAGAAGCCACTGCTTGCTCTGAGATTGGTAGCATGGAATGTTGCTACTGTTTGGATTTCTGCCAGGTACTTGTGACCTGGATTGGCTTCTGTTGGAAACACGATACTGGGCCAGATTGGTCTGCACATTAACAGCCACATTATGGCTTCAAGTGGGAATTCTACTGTTGTAGCTTGACAGAGTTATTGACTATAATTATAAACATCACTGGTCTCTTTACCCTCATCCACTGTCCAATATAAATTGTGGATTAAGTGCAATCAATAACTTGTGCAGCCCAAAATAAATGTACTGTATACTCTGTGAAAGATACCCCTGGCAGAGTTCAGTCCAAGTTTTCCAGGACCCTGTGCCTTCTCACACAAACAGTCTGGACTCTCTTGCAGGTATAATAGGATTTTTAAAATAAAAAAAAAATTAAATATAGACCTGAGCCTTTTACTTCACAGGCTCTGATAAGGCAAAATCCTTCCTCAGCTCAAAGATAAACAGTGGGTAAGATTCAAGGGCTGGTTCCAGTCAGACCCATACATATTCCACAATCCTCAGTATAGCAAAGTTGTCTTACACTGTCAGCCTTTCTAAAAGTCCTTGACAGATTTCTTGACTTCCCAGGGCTTTTCCTCAGCCCACAGCTAGGCAAGGGCTCTCTATCTCTCTCTCTCATTCTTCTGCTTCCCAGAGTTCTCCTCAATCCACAGATAGAGAAGGGTTCTCTATTGGCAGTCTCTTTCTCAGGACCACTTTTCTCAGGGACCTCTTCAAATAATTCCAGTCTGGGCAGAAGTACTCCTCCCTGCCTGAGTCCCACCTCTCTGACTCAGCAAGGCTGTATCCCTTCTCTAATGGATCTCTGCACTGAGCTGCAAAGCTTAGGGCATTCTGGGGCAGGTAATTTTCCCTGATTTGTCTGACACCCCTTGCTGCCCAGTGGCATAACTGCAGTCTCGGGGAGGAAAAACCCTTTAATACCTCACATTGCCACTGAAAGACACTTATGTGAGCACTCCCATTGGCACAGGTACCCATTTAGATCGTACACAGTAAGTTCTGTGGAGCAGGAACATATTGTGCCTGGATTACTTAGTTACACCACTCTACATACATCCAGTAGCACTACAGAAATGATACATTGCTACTGTTTATAAAAACAAATGAAAAGAACATTGTCTGAACAATTTTTCATTACAAGTTGTATTGACAGTTGCAGATGAGTGTGCATGGATTATTAATATTTTAGAGTGCAGCCTGGGTGTAAATGTCGTACAACCCTGCACAAAGAGTAGCAATCAAACCAAAGGAGAAAATGATGGCTCCATTGATTTTCTTTTATGAAACCACAGATAGCTGGGAACCAATTCATGAGCAAGGTATAATCAATCAAACTGAAACTGCACACTACCTGCAGTACTTGTCTGATAAAGACATAAAACACATACCATCAGCAATTTCAGGGTCATGAAGATGGGAAACAGAAATATATCCTGGAGACAAAATTTCCATCATGCCACAAACGTGTAAAAAATAAGACTATAGAGATGATGGTTTTTGTGGCAAGTTGCATAAGGGACTAAAGAAAGAGGCCAAATACCTATAACAAAAATAATGTATGAATTCCTGATACTATAAACACACTTCTGAAAACTGCTTTATGAAGTATTTTGTGTCTGTCTAAACTGGTTAATAAACACAAGCACTTGAAATGATTCAACAGCACCGGGAAAGAACAGTTCCGTGGAAAATCAGGGGCGGGAAACTGCACAGGGACACCAGGAAATTCTTTTTCACTGAAAGGGTGGTTGATCGCTGGAATAGTCTTCCACTTCAGGTTATTGAGGCCAGCAGCGTGCCTGATTTTAAGGCCAAATGGGATAGACACGTGGGATCTATTCACAGAGAAAGGTTAAGGGAGGGTCATTGGGGTGGGCAGACTAGATGGGCCGTGGCCCTTATCTGCCGTCTATTTCTATGTTTCTATGTTTCTGTGAGAGCTCATAACCATTATAATGAACTGGATGTGCAGAGCTATTCCTGCACGTAGCAATCTCCTCAGTTTAAAGTTTGGAATCTGCTCTCTGGAAGCTGGGTGGGATTGTATGTCTTAATCCTGTTATCCAGGGGGAAAATCCTGGTACAGCAAGTTATTTTACTTTATTGTTTGAAAGACAAAATTGAATCAGACACACAAGTGGGTAACCTTTTCAATGCTTCACTAGAGTCAGGAGTGGTATAAGACTGAAGAAAGGTGGATGTGGTCTTTCTCCACAAAAGTAGAAGGAAGAAATAGGGAACTACAGACCCATAGGTCTGACTTCTGTGGTAAATAAATTAATGGAAACTCTTTTAAAATGGAGAATAGTGAAGTTTCTGGAATCCAGTGGATTACAGGACCCGAGGCAACATGGATTGACTAGAGACAGGTCTTGTCAGACAAATCTGATCAATTTCTTAGATTGGGTGACGAGAGAATTAAATAGAGGAAGTGCGCTAGATGTGATGTATTTTGATTTTAGCAAAGCCTTTGATAGTGTTCCACACAGGCGTCTAATAAATTGAATAACCTTGGGACAGGCCTCAAAGTGACAGACTGGGTCACGAACTGGTTGAGTGGAAGGCAACAGAGGGTAATGGAGATTACTCTGAGGAAAGGGATGTTACCAGTGGTGTGCCTCAAGTTTCAGTTCTCGAGCCTGTTCTTCTTTTAACATTTTTGTAAGTGATATTGTTGAAGGGCTGTCTGATAAGATTTGTCTGTTTGAGGATGATACCAAAATCTGCAATAGAGTATGCGCTATTGATAATGTGAATAACATAGGGAAGGACCTAGAGAAGCTTGAAAAATTGTCAGAAATTTAGCAGCTAAGATATAATACTATGAAATGCAAGGTCATGCATTTGGGTATAAAATCCCAGAAGGAATGGTATAGTTTAGGGCAGTGAATTGCAAACAGTGGGCCGCTAGGTGCTGGGAAGGAGAAGAGCTGCTGGCGCTGGCTGACTGCCTACAGGACATGCTTCTCATGGTGAGAGGCACATCATCCTGTAGGCAGTAGGCACCAGTGGATCTTCACTTCCTGCACCCCCTTACTGGCAGCTCAGGGCCCTGTCTGGAGGACCTTCGATCATGCGCAGGATGTCATCAAGTCAATGTCCACGCACTTCCAGTTATCTCAAGCCGCAGCCACGTTTAGTGTGCTATGGCTTGGCAAAGTTTGCGAGACACTGGTTTAGGGAATGAAGAACTTTTGTTCATGAAAAAGGAACAGGACTTGGACAGGACTTGGGTGTGATAGTTTGTGATGATCTTAAGGTGGCCAAACAGGTTGATAAGGCAACGGTGAAAGCTAGAATAATGCTTGGGTGCATAGGGAAAAGAATGGCCAGTAGAAAAAAAAGGAGATATGGATGCCCCTGTGTAGGACTCTGGTGAGACCTAATGTAGAATATTGTGTACAATTCTGGAGCCTGCATCTTCAAAAAGATGTAAACATGATGGAATCAATTCAGAGGAAGGCTACTAGAATGATCAGTAGTCTACATCATAAGGCATACAAGGACAGATTCTAAGGAGCTGATTCTTGAGCCGTGCATTTTGATTTTAGGTGGTAGTAGGAATCCTGCCACCATCCAGCAGCCAATCGGGATGCACATTTTTAGAAAAAATGCTACTAAGGAAGAATGCCTGCAAGGAAGGTATCTGTGGTGCATCTATGCAGACATGCAGGTACACTTAAGCATGCTCAAGGTGGGGCATGGGATGGTTATGGTTATAGTTTTGCCCGGAAGAGGACTTGGGCGAGTTTAAGTGTCAGTATGCGTCTCTGTAGATGGGATACAGGTGCCTTAAATGTAGGCCTGCAAAATGCAGACCTGAATCTGAATAGGATGCTGCTGGGTGATTGACACACAATCAGTGGCTGCTTCTTAGGTGGCCATTGATACAGAATCGGGTCCAAAGATCTCAATATGTAAGAAAGGCAGGAGAGGGCAAATATGATAGAGATTTAAATACCTGCATGCAAAAATATGCAAGAGGTGAGTTTCTTTCAATTGAAAGGAAACTCCAGAGTGAGAGGGCATGGGATGAAGTTAAGAGGTGTTAGGTTTAAGAGTAATCTAAAGAAATAGTTTTTTACAAAAAGGGTGCTAGATGTGTGAGTTGGTGGAGACAAAGACTGTGTCTGAATTCAAGAAAGTTTGGGACAGGAGGAGATATGAGCTGTGGATGGACAGACTGGATGGTCCATTTGGCCATTACCTGCCATCATGTTTCTACTGTATATTTCAAAGCTTAGAGTGGATGCAGCATAAGAATTGCCTTAGGATTTAGTAACACAATCACCTGTTTGCAAGAGCTGACAGTAAGGGGGGAATTCATCAGTGAGCACTTACGGTTCGTTAAACACTATAGATGCCCATATATTCCTAGGGACATCTTTATCGTTTAGCATGTGCTTCTTGCGGTAGTACCTGTTGATGAATTTCCCCCCCCCCCCCCAGGCCAGTCGGGTTTTCAGGCTAGCCCTAATGAAAATGCATGAGAGAGATTTGCATATAATGGAAGTGACAGGCATGCAAATCTGCTCCATGCATATTCATTAGGGCTAGCCTGAAAACCCAACTAGCCTGGGGGTCCTCCAGGACAGGGTTGGAAACCACTGCTCTAGAGCAGTGTCTCTCAACCTTTTTTTTTATCGCCAGAACGCTAAACTGAGCAAATGATTTTCACAGGACATTCTAACTGAAATTATAAAAATGCAAAAACAATTTTAAAAAAAATCTTTATTGATTTAATAAAAAACTTATAAAAAGTGCAACAAGTATACAGTCAACAATATCAAGTAACAGCACTTATATTCTTGCAATCAGCTGAAACACAATAACTCATTCCCCCCCTTTCCCTCCCTCCCTACCTGTGTGTTGAAATCTAAGGAAATCTAGGAATTAAGAATTCAGTTATTTTGCTGCTTGACAAATATCTCCAATGGACTCCAAGGACTCCTTTTACAAAGCCGCGCTAGGGCCTTAACGCACAGAATAGCGCATACTAATTTGCCACGTGCGCTAGCTGCTACCGCCTCCTTTTGAACAAGCCTGCCCCGTAAGTAGAATGAAGTGCTTCGGGGCAGGCTTGATCATTGATGTGGCAGCTGCCTGAAGATTTAATTTAGAACACCAGGAAGCGGGTGGGAGGGTGGGCAGCACACGAGAACACCAATCTTTGGGGAGGGCATGGCCCCTGCGGCCTCCCCCGTTATGACATCTATGCTATCGATCCCATGGCAAGCACTGACTTTCCCTATGTCTATCTCAATAACAGATTGTGGACTTTTCCTCCAGAAACTTGTCCAAACCGTTTTTACCACATCCTCTGGCAATGTGTTCCAGGGTTTAACTATGAGAGAAAAACTATTTACTTTCAGTTTTAAAAGTATTTTCCCGTAACTTCATCGAGTGTCCCTTAGTCATCGTAATTTTTTAAGGAGTAAAAACTCGATTCACTTGTTCTATACCATTACCACACAAGATTTTATAGACTTCAATAATATCTCCCCTCAGCCATTTCTTTTTCAAGGGATCCAACATTTTGAATAATAATAATTTTTTTTTTAAAAACCCATCATGGTTGCACATAAGAAAGGGAAGAATCTTAAAGATATTCTGGTCCATTTAGCATTTCTAGATCCTAACCCAGGAGTCACTGGGAGATCATTCTTATGCTAGTGCCAATTGAAAAGCAGAGAGTGAAAGGAATAGGATCTTCTTTCTTTGCCTTAATATTTATGATTTAAGGATAAAGAGGTTTGCCATGCTATGTTTTGTCATGCTATGTCTCACCATACCAGTTTTTGTCATGTTATTTTACCATTCTTTGTTAACTGTTTTGCCATCTTTGTCAAACAATGTCCTGCCATGTCATGTTTGTCATCACTTTGTATTCATACTCTTCAATATGTATGCAAATTTGTAACCTGTTCTGAGCTCTTCTGGGAGGACGGGATATAAAACCCAAAAAATTAATACGAGAGGCGTTCTATCACCTTTACCATCCTATGGCACTTGGTGCATTTTTATGGCTGTTAGTGCAAGCTAAGATTTTGTAAAAGAGTCTTTTAGTTTTTGGCAAGGTTCATTTTGCAAGAAGTGGAAGATGTTGGGGAGCAGTGTTTCCCCCAAGTCGGTCTTGGAGTACCACTTTGGCAGGATAACCACAATGAATGTGCATGAGATTCATTTGCATACACCACCTCCAGTGCACTAGTAAGGGGAGGTGCTTTCTGCCCTGGGCGCAGTCTTCCTAAAGGCGCAGTGGCACCCCTCCTCCTTTCCACCCCCCACTCACTCGCTCACTCCCCGCTCCTCTCTTTGCCGCGTGCACCCCTTGCCTTCTCCCATACTTTTTTGATGCTCTTTCCGATGTCACTTCCAGGACCCACATCTAGGAAGTGACGTCAAAGGGGATTCGGGAAAAGGGAAGGGGGCGTGCATGCTGTGGGAGGGGGGGACGCCACTCACCCTTACTATGCCAATGACCGCCTCTATCGTATGCAAATCTTTCATGCATATTCATAGTAGATGACAGCAAATAAAGACCCGAATGGTCCATCCAGTCTGCCCAACCTGATTCAATGTAAAAATTTGTTGTTGGATTTTTTTTTTCTTCTACAGGATATTTATTATTCATTGTGAATATCCTGAAAACCTGACTGGCAAAGGGATGCGCCAGGCCCAACTTGGGAGACACTGCTGTGACGAGTTTATCTGTATTACATGATATGTTCAGGCACAGCCATGTACATCTGAACCAACTGTTTACGTCAAACAAGAATAATGGCATTGGAAAGTGTACAGTGCTGGCAGCATCCCAAACTCACACCAGCAGCAATATGACCAAAATGCAAAGGAGAGGGGTACCAGGAAGCTTGATAGTATGCAATGCCTATGGCATGTACTCTTTAAACTTATTACTGCATTGTGGAAGAATGTTATTGAAAATCATTTATAATGTCATGACAATGCAAGAGAGGAAGCCATAATTCTGTACTGTTCAGCTATTAAGCGGTGTCTTGTTCCAAGGAAAGATGCAGAGTATCATTTGCCGTTGTCTTCATGAACATAGTTAACCCATGGTTATTCAGGTTATAAAGAAATGGCAGTGGAGGGGGGCTCTAAACTGCTGGAATTGTCCTTCATAACCTGGACATGCTTCATCTCACATCATCTCAACGTAGCATTAGAAGTGATGACTTTCATGAATGTGACATAATCCATCTCCCAACACTATGGCAGTAGGAGCACTGCTGTGCTGGAGACATTATCTTTCATAATCAGGACATGCTTCATTTCCCAGCACAGTACCACGGCACTGTCCTTCATAACCGGGATATTTCCTTATCCTCCAGAAATGACAATTAAGAAACCTGGTAGCTTCATATAATGGAAAGAAACTTCCGTCAGCTGCAAGAAACGGTAACATAGCAGACACAAGTGCCTTTCAAGTGTTTAAGATGCCAGGTGGTCTATTTTAATATAAAATCTATTTCTTCCATAAGAACTTTCTTTAAAACACAAACATCTGCATATTTGCTAATATGGGATTTTCCTGTTATTATTCACATTTGCAAACCAGTGTTTATTTTTGGTTACATCAAATTTTTGTAAAATATTCATTCCATAATAATGCCAGTAGGTGCTTTACAATCAATGGAGACAGAAAATAAGAAGGGAAGAGACATAGAAAGGGAAGAGCAACAAGAACAAGAATGCTGATAGCTGTAGGATAGTCAAGTGGTGTGTGAGAGCTGATTTAAAGAGCAACTGGGTTCTACAAGTGATCCAAAATATCTAGGGGAGACCCAACATAACTGAAGGTGGTGACTAAACATAATTGATTATGTGATTGGAGAAAAAAGGGCCATTTGAGAGAAACACAATGCCCAGGAAGAGGTGTAGGGAATCAAGAGCTTAGATAAGTAATCAGGTGTTGAAGGGAAGAAACCTTTGTACATCAAAGTCAAGAGCTTATGCTTTATTTGTGCTCGGAAATTAGAAGCAGATACACATGATCAAAATGTTGTGCATTGTGTAGGAGCTTGACAGAAGTTGATTGAATAAACTGGAGTGGTTTGAAGGATGATAATGTCAAACCAGAGTAGCAGTACTTCAATAGTTCAAATATGAAATGACAGATTCTGTACAAGTCAAAAACAACAACAAAAAGACAGAAAGAAGTACCGAGTCAATGTGATTTTTAGAGGGAGAGATTGGAATCAAAGGTAACACCCAAGATTCTGACCACCTCACTGAAGCAAATATTCTGTCCTAAAATAGAGGGCCAGGACTGGGGAAATGAATAGCCTCACTTTAGTGACATTTAGAAATGAAAGATTAGGTTCTTACCTGCATAATAATCTTTCTGTTAATCTTCTCAGGAGTCCGTACATATGGTGATCAATCCATTCCCATGAACTGGGACTTGCAGAAGTATGAATACTTACAGTTTTGAGCACCTCCCACATAGATGTGGAGCACACTGTCCCCTCCAGTTATGTCTCAAAGCAACCAAGTTCCACTGGAACAGAATACAAAGAAGGAATAAATTCTGTTTTACTACTTGGAATCTAGCTAGGTACTTGGGCCTGGGTTGGTCACTATTGGAAACAGGATGCTGGGCTTGATGGACCTTCAGGTCTGTCCCAGTATGGTAATTCTTAAGTTCTAAGAATGGGCACGGGGAAAGCCCTCGCATACATTACACAATTCTGTTCTGCTCTATAACTTAGAAACAAGAATTAGAACAACAATGAATTGCAATTTAAAACAGACATAGAGAACGTACCTGCTGTGTGCAACTGGCACTAACATCAAGGGAGCCAGAGGCTGAAGAATACACTTACATACACAGGATTTCTTTTCGCTCAGACATCTTGCTGACAGGAGAAGAACTCCAGGCCTGGAATTTTGAAATATCTGAGGCAGAAAAGCAAGTGGACTAGTATGTACTGAGGGTGGGCCCTACGGACTCCTGAGAAGATTAACAGATAGATTATCCAGGTAAGAACCTAATCTTTCATTCTGTTACATCTGCTCAGGAGTCCGTATGTATGGTGACTTACCAAAGCAATGGTTGACGTCTAGGGAGGGACAGAAGAGCCTGCCTGCAAGACTAAGGACCCAAAAATGGCGTCCTCTTGAGCTGCCACATCCATTCAGTAAAATCTGGACAAAGTATACACAGTATATCAAGTAGCTGCCCTACAAATCTCTGCTGGAAGAACTACCCGAGACTCTGTCCTTGAAGAGGTGACACTACTGGTGGAATACACTTTGAGAGAAATCGGCAACTGTTTACCAATGTATGCCGTAGAGATGGTCATGCAAATCCATCTAGCTATAGAATCCTTGGATGCCAGCCTTCCACGCCTGGACTGACTGGTTTGAATGAACAGATGATTGAAAGGCATAAGTCACTAGTTTTTTCCAAGTACTGGAGCAAAACTCTCTGCACGTCCAGTTTTCTCAAAATTCTATCCTGCTTGCCTGAGCCTGTAGATTGAAAGGCAGGCAGACAGACAAACTTTCTGGTTTACATGGAAATCTGACACAACCTTCAGAAGAAAGGAGGGAACAACCTGGACATAAACACCCACTTCCGTGATTCTAAGGAAGAGTTCTCTACAGGAGATAACTTGCAGCTCCAAGATACACCTTGCTGAAACAATCGCCAACAGAAATACAATCTTAACTGAGAGATCCAAAAGGGATGCATCTGAGTGGCTCATATGGGGTTTAAAACAATGCTAAGGCCCTTTAAAACAATGTTAAGATTTCACAATGTGAAAGGATGCCTCAACAGAGGCTCAGCTGAAGCGTTCCTCTCAGGAATCTGATCACTTTGGGATGAGCTGTCTGCCAAATCTTGTGGCTTTGCACCAGAAAACATGAAAGGCTGGCCACCTGCACCTTTAAGGAAGGCACTACAAGGCCTTTTTCCAGCCTGGCCTGAAGAAAAGCAAGAATGACTGGAATTGGAGTTTGACATGGCTCTACCTGGTACCTTTCACACCACCCTTCCAAGCTTTTGCATAGGTCTCCATGGTAAAAGGTTTCTATGTCTGGAGCAGAGTGGCAATAACCACATCTGAATATCCCTTGCGGACTAGGGCTATGAATTCTCCTTGGGGCCTGGTTGCTGAATGAGAAGCCTGTAAAGAAGCAGCAGCTTGAAGCTTCTGCCCCACTGAAGACGTACTAGATCCACATACCTCAGCCACTAGAATCATGGTCCTGGATGAGTTGTGATCCTACAATGTCCCAGCCCACTATGGGCCAAGATGGGAAAGACATAAAGGAGACCATTGCGTGGCCAGGGATGGACCTATGCGTCCAACCCCAAGATTCCTGTTTCTTCTCTTTGACTGAAGAAGTGCTTCACTTTCGAGTTTTTGACAGAAGTCATCAAATCCATTATTGGGTCTACCCCAGTGATGCACAATGAGATTGAATACCCTTTGGGACAGCGACCATTCCCCAGGGTACAGGATATGTCAACTTAGAAAATTGGCCTGAACATTTTCCACTCCAGTTCCATGGGCAGCAGAACAAGCCTGAAGGTGGAATTCTGCCCACTGGAAGAACATCTAAGCCTCCAAGCATAAGAGAGCATTTCTTGAGCCTCTCTGTCTGTTCACAAACACCACTGCCATGGTGTTCTCTGAGAACTTTCTTATAGCCTTTCCTTCAAAGACTTTTTCTAGAGCCTTCAAGGCTAGCCAAATGGCTCTGAGTTTCAGATGGTTTATGAACCACCCCTTCTGAGGTGAGTCCTCTGGCCCTGAATTAAGTGATCCCCACAATGAGTTCCCCAGATGAAGAGGCTGGCATTGGTCATGAGAGTCATCCACTCCAATATCTGGGGAGGCATGCCCTTTGATAAGGAGGTTTCCTGAAGCCACCAGCATAAGCTGTTCATTGCTGTCCCTGTCCATGGGAGCTGCATCTGAAGAGAATGCCTCTGCAGAGACAACCAAGACAGAAGAGTCCTGGAGAGGTTGCATGTGTGCCCTGGCCCAGGAACAACTGCTAGGGACGCTGCCATGGAGCCCAACACCTGAAGGTAATGCCATGCAGTAGGAATCTGCATCGCCAAGAGAGCAGAATCTATTGACTTGGGAAGAAAAATGCAGCCCCAAGCCATGTCAAAAATAATGCCCAGATACTCCAGATTCTGGGTTGGCTCCAGGTAGCTCTTCTTGAAGTTGACAATCTAGCCCAACCGCTGGAGCAAATCTAACATTTGTCGCCCTGCCAGCTTGCACTCCTGCTTGGATGGGGCTCTGATCAACCAATCATCCAGGTAGGGATGTACCTGGATCTCCATCATCCAGAGATGAGCTGCAACCACCACCATAACCTTGTTGAAAGTGTAAGGGGGGGGGGGGGCTGTCACCAATCTGAACGGAAGAGCCGCAAACTGGAAATGTTGCTGAAGAATGTAAAACCTCTGATATTTTCTAATGCCTGGAAAAATGGGAATATGCATATACACCTCTGTGAGGTTCAGAGAGGACAGAATTTCCCCTGGAGCCACTGCCACAATGACCAAATGAGCCGTTTCCATGTGAAAATGAGGGACTTTCAAAAACGCATTTACCATTTTGAGATCTAAGATGGGCCTCCAGTCTTCTGTGCC
This sequence comes from Geotrypetes seraphini, assembly GCF_902459505.1. NCBI lineage: Eukaryota > Metazoa > Chordata > Amphibia > Gymnophiona > Dermophiidae > Geotrypetes > Geotrypetes seraphini. The sequence goes on along the minus strand of NC_047085.1, from coordinate 149,754,890 downwards.
TTTTTGGGGCATGATGAAGAATCTGCCTCTGCCCGAGTCATTGTCAGAAATAGGTTCTATGGTCCAGATGTCCAAAAATCTTTGAAATATGGCCCAGACCTTGAAATAAACCCAGAGTAGGGTGATAAAACTCGATCTTGTGACCCATTGGTCTGAGAAAATTTCTGCCCCCCCCCTTCCCCCAATATGTGGAGGTGCAACAGCCAACCTGGTGTCATTGGGGCTTTTTGAAAGGTGAGTTGGCGTGAGCCCCAGAGGACTGTATGCTGAATCGCTGCATATAACCCTGGAAGGACCTCTGGATAGAGGGACCCAGGTCATACTGTCAAGAATTAATTCTACTCCTGCCAGGGGGTTGGTGTGGTCTATTTTCTGGCAGAGACTTTGAATGATGATCTGCCACATTGACCATAAGGCCCTTGCCACAAAGCATCTGCCCCTTAAAGGGAATCCTGTTCAAGGTCGCCTTGGACACTGAGTCACCTGCCCATTGCCAGGTCCAGAGCATTCTATGAGCCAAAACTGATAAGGTCATATAGGGTGTCTGCCAAGTAATTTACACCTTCCAGCACAAGCTGGGGGCAGATGCCCTGTTCTGCAGAAGTCTGGTATGGCAGGGCTGTGCAGCAAAGGAAGCAGAAGCGGCCTTGATCCCTAGAGCAAGAGCTTCAAACCAATTTTATGGAATCATGTCCACCTTGCAATCCTGTGCATCTTTCAATTGTTTCCAGAATTGAACTCCAAGATGGCTGCCACTAAGAAAATCAAGCCAAAAACCGGCCCATGAAGTCTTATTTGAAAAATCAAAAACACAAAAAAGGGGTTTTGAAGGTGGGAGACCTGAAGCCTAAAACCAGAAACCCTCAAAACTTGAGATTTTTTTTTTACCCTCCCCAATTTTCCCATAGGAAATAATGGGGCTGTACTCACAGTTCTGTGGAGGTGCCTGTCTGTCAGCCTTTCTGTGCAGCTGGTACAAATCCAACTCCAAACCAAGAACTCTTTGGGCTGCCAGTCAGATTGACCCTGACTGAGACCCCCCACTCCTAAAGAACCTTGAAGGGCGACAGGGTGAGTAAATTATGCAATCAGCACCCTGATACCCAGAGGGTTCTTACACAGAGTGCCCATAGCCTGCGCTGAAGCCACTGAGAATCTCAGAAGGCAAGCTGGCTCCCAGGGGGAATGGATCCCGAGCCCTGAAGTCTCACAGCAGGCTGGTTCTCCAGGTCCACCCAAAGGCTTGCTCTGCAGAGCTGCAGTCCAGCTCAGCGGAACCTGCATCCATTCCCAGGCAGAGAATCCCCATGTATGGGGTCTCAGGGCACCACAGCCTCAGGAAAAACAAACTTAAAGCCAAAAAGAAACAGAAACAAAGCAGAGCAGATCAGGAACACCTCTACACAGTTCGCTTACAGAAGGAAAACTGGAGGAGGCACTGTGCTCCACCTCTATGTGGGAGGTGCTCAAAACTTTAAGTATTCACACTACTGCAAGTCCCAATTTGTGGGAAAGGATTGATCACCATACGTATGGATTCCTGAGTAGATGTAACAAAATAGGTTATCTTTCAGCCATAAGTCAACAGCAGAAGACAGCATGCACTCTTATCAGCAAAAAGTATTCATTTAAACAACTGCCCATCCTTAGTCATTACATCAATGTCATCCAAGCTGAGAGCCTCAGACCATGATTTGTCTCTCAGGTACACACATTAGCAATGGCTGGGAGTCCCTCACTTGTGGCTGTGAATATCTCCTTAAAATCCTCTGAGGAACAAAAGCCAAGTACAGCAATCAAATCAAGGCTTCCTTCACAGCAGCACAAAGCTTAACTGCCAAGCTCTTGAGTTGGGCCTTCAAAAATACTTTTTAATATTATCCCATTGTTGGTTGCCATTGGGACCTCAGAATAACTGTGAAGTACACTATACGCATCCCTATAGTATTCTAAGGCAGTAATTTCTATCGCTGGATTTTACTAAGCAGCATTAGAGCATTTTACCGTGGGCCAGCGAGGTAAATGCTCCAACGCTCATAAGGAATTCAATGAGCATCAGAACATTTACCTCACCGGCCTGCGATAAAATGCTCTTATGCTGGTTAGTAAAAGAAGCTCTATGTGTCAGAAATATTTTTCAGGATTAAGCTTCCCTCTCTCTCCTGAATGAGGGCCCAAAGCAGTCTGAATTAAGCAAAAAGAACAAATCAATAAAATACATCAATCAATACAACGCTGTTATTGCAGGTCACTCAAACTACATTGAAAAAAATCTGCTACAAATCTATTTCTGTTCTGCCTCCTGATTTACAATCCATTTTCCATGCCCATAGGTAAATTCAGTCTATTTGATCCATATTGAGTATCAAGAATCTACAAGACCTGATTCATGTTCTTGTCTTAAATGATGGCAAATATTGTAATTCTCTTTGTAAGTATCAGAGGTTTTCAATTAAGTCACTTTGAAGTTCTTTTATAAAGCTGCAGTCAAAAGTGGTCTTAGCACACACTTGCACATTTTTACCCACACACTAAGGCCATTTTTACTGCTAGGGGAAAAAAGGGCCAATTTTCTGTTTTCTGAATTAATGGCAATACAGAAACGTTTCCATTAGTGTGCGGTAGAGAATGACACGGGAAATTTTTCCTGCAGGAACTCAATTTCTCCGTCCCCATGAGATATGTCGCCATCCCTGTCCCATTCTTGTAAGCTCTGCCTTAACCACATAAGCCTCAAACACTCATGATTTTAAAGTGTTTGAGGTTTGTGCAGATGAGGATGGAGCTTGCAAGAGTGGGGCAGGGACAGGAAAAGAACTCACGGGGTTGGGGGAAAAAATTGTCCCCGTGTCATTCTCTAGTGTGCAGCCATTACCAAAAATTAGCACATAAAACCTTACCATCTACAGAACAGGTGGTGATAAGGGCTCACTGCTATTCCCGCATTAATCAGTTAGGGGCAGAGAAATAGGCGCCTAGAAATATGGCACCAGCTGCATGTCAACCGCACTTAGGCACCGTTTAGAGCAGGGGTGTCCAACCTACGGCCTGAGGGCCGCATGCGACCCCGTGAAGTATTTTGTACGGCCCCGGTCGAGGGCGATGCAGTGTTTTCCTCTGCTGTCCCTGGGTGTTTACCGTCTTGCCGGCTCCCTCCTTTGTCTTGCTGCAGCATTTGCGCTGTCCCAGAAACATTTTTTTCAGCCAATGCGGCCCAGGGAAGCCAAAAGGTTGGACACCCCTGGTTTAGAGAATCACGGCTAGTGGTGCCTATGTAAAAACTTAGGCTCCTGAAATGAGGGTTTTTTAAAGGCACCTAAGTTTTTGGAAAATCATGCTTAGCGGCGCCTAAGTCACATTCCATCCATAGAAACACCCACTTAGACATTAGGCATTGCTAAGCATCACGCAATAACCACCAATTGCCCAATTACATTATTTTCCCAATTATCGAGGCTATTAAGGGTATTTTGACAATTAACACCCCCATTACAAAAGCAACTAAGAAGTTTTTAGCGCCAGTCAGCACGCTGAATGTTTTGCGCTGCTCCGACAGTCATAGAGTTCCTACAAGCATCAAAGCAGCGCAGAGCATTCAGCGCGCTGGCCGGTACTAAAAACCACTTCTGCATTTTTGTTAAAGGAGGGCGAGTTAGGTGCCTAACTTTAGACGCCCTTTATAGAATCAGCCCCTTCGTGTGCGGCAGTGTAGATGTGCTGAACAACACAAAAGCATCCACCTTCCACCCAAGCCCCCCCTCAGAGAATAATTCTAAAATATTTTTTAGTGCGTGGTTTGTGCACACAGTTTTGGAACTTACCGTGGGACACTTCAGTGCATCCCACAGTAAGCCCTTTTAAGCTGCAATAAGCACAAGGTTGTGCTTTTCTCATCTTAGTAAAAGGAACCCTTTATCATGCCTGTAAATATGACCATATTCCCCACTTTTCACCAGCCAACACTGACTACTTACTTCATTTAGAATTTGTCTTGATTCTCACTTGAAGAGCTCCTAAAATAGCACTTTTGAATATAACAACTTCCTTAATTTATATACCTTAGGAAATGCCAACCTGGTTCTCAATAAAGATAACCTCATTATTCCACCACCCTATCCAATTTGGCTATACTGCCCCTGTCCACCTAGCCCTCTTCCTCTAGAATTCTACTATACAGTATATAGTCTGAATCCTCCTTCCCTAAGTTTAAGGTCAATCTCAGCTTTTGGTAGTCTGATTAGAGAACACAAGTAGTGCTTGGTTCCAGGAGTAATAAAAAGCAAAAATTAAAATGTAGACAATTGAGAAAGTGGTCTAAAGTGCTAAATATAGATATAATAGGAGTGGAGAAAAATTTAATTATCACTAAAACAGAAGATCATCAGCTATTTTATTTCACTTGATTACATGCCTCTCCAGTACACTAAGGGGCTCATAATAAACACAATGGGGCTCATAATAAAAAAAAAACAACAACAACATTCAAAAAGTGGCCTAAATCAGTACTTGGACGATCAAAGAGACAAATCTTCCAAGTATCTACTTTAGAAGTATCTAAAACCAGCTTAGGCCTTTACTTTGTCTCTGAACGCCTAGAGCGAAAAGAGGCATTCTTAGAGGAGGGGAAAGGGCGGGACGTGGGCCGACCTAGACTTAGTCGTACTGTAAGTATAACCAAAAGTCTAGGGAGATGGCCCAGTCAGAACTTATATGTTTTGACTTAGACCAAGTCAAAACAGGTATAAGTTCCAGATAGGGGCCACTGAGCTGATCGCAGCTGCCGCAATCAGTTCAGCAGCCCCGGCAACCTGCCCCCCCCCCCCCCCCCCCGCAATGTTCATGGCAGCAGAGATGCCCAATCTCTCCTGTCGAAGGCGTGGCACACCTCCCCCCACCATGACTACCGGCAGGAGGGATCCCAAGCCCTCCTGATGGCACCCCAACCACCCCCTGAATACCAGCAGGAGGGAGCCCAAGCCCTCCTGCCGAAGATGGCGGCACCCCCGACCCTTGAACCGGCAGGAGGGAGCCCAAGCCCTCCTGCCGGAAGGTGAACCCCTCCCCCGAACACCCTGACGGTATTCAGGGGGTAGCTGGGGTGCCAGCAGGAGGGCTTGGGATCCCTCCTGCTAGTAGTCATGGGGGTGGGGTGCTGCGCCTTCGGCAGGAGAAATTGGGCATCTCTCTGCCGGTATTGGGTTTGTTGGGGAGGATTCCAGCAGGAGAGATTGGAACACACAGTCTGTCTCTGATAACTAACAAAGGAGCTCAGAACCATAGGAGTGAATTAACTTTTGGGACACCATTTTGATTCTGTATTACCCAGTAGTGTGTTAGGGGCAGGAGAGATTGGGCATCTCTCCTGCTGCAATTTGCGGCAGTTCGGGAGGGATCGCGGTAGGAGAGATTAGGCATCTCTCCTGCCATGATCATTGCGGGAGGGGGGGGGGAATTCTGTAACTGGTGTTGTTTTTGACAGTTACAGAATCCAGCTTTTAGGCGAAGAACTGGCCCTTCCTTCGCCTAAAAGGCCTTGGTGTGAGCGTTTGGGACTTGGGCGATTTTTTAGTCAGGAATGTGGTGTAGGGATAGATGTAGTGGTAGACTGGTCCAGTAGATTGCTAACGTGCAGGTAGGCCATTCTCAAAAAAACCCCTTCAATTTGGACTTTTTTTTTTGAGAATGGACATTTTCCTGCTGCCAACTTCAGCATCTACTGACTTAGACATTTTTCTTTATTTATTATGGCCCTCCACGAGTATTCAAGGAAGGCATAGTACAAATATTACCAAACCTTTCCCAGCACTAGCACCATAGCGCTACCCCAAAACATTATCTATCTGGAAATGAATACTCATCCAAAGTTAATTCTCATGCATGTTTCCTGAACCAAAGGCATGCTTTCATAGTGGTATATCAAGTCTGGAATAAATGTGAAACTGCAGCTGATGCACCGTCTTCAATATCCATGCAGTAAGAGGTTTCTTCTCATTGTAACCTAAACTTTCTTTTGCATATGGAATTATAAGAATATGTTTTGGAACAATGGACCAGCAACTCATTTCATTGTGACTGTTATATACTGGGGACTTACACTAGGCTAAACACAAGGCACACCATGCTGTGTCAGACTAAAGGTCTATCAGGCCTAGCATCCTGTCTCCTACTGTGACCAATATGAAAGATCCCAACAAGTAGATTAATTCATTGTTGCTTGTTTACAGGAGTAAGCAGGGTTTTCCCCCCATGTATATCTGATTAATAATAGTTTATAGACTTTCTTCTCAAGAGCTTATCCTAACCTATCATAGCTAACTTTAAAGGATATTTAATGCCTTGACCACATTCTCTGGCAACAACTTCCACAGCTTAATTGCACACTGAGTGAAAGTAAATAATTCTCCAATTTATTCTAAATCTACTACCTGTCAGTACAAAAATAGACACTCAAAGGAAGTATTTGAAATGTCAAACAACCATTCCCTAAATACGGTAGCTGTTCCACTGCAGTTATTTCAGAAACCTCTCCATCTTGTTCTCCAAGTTGAAATCCCTAACCTGTCGATCCTTTCTTCATAAGAGAGACATTCTTGCAACTCTTCTCTATATTTTATCCAGTTCTACAATTCCAGATATCTGAATAAAAACAGAAACAGCCAAAAGGCTATTCATACACTACGCGTTATCTGGGAAATATGAGGAATAGAACCACAGATTTCTCCAACTCCAAATGCTGTGCTAAATTAAAAAATAAAATTGTTTTGCTCTTAAACACGAGCATGATTATTAGCTAAAAAGTGCCAATAGTCCAGTGGTTCCCAAACTGTGGCTTCACTCTTAGACACCCAACTGTCATTCTTGCAGTCAGGACATCAGGGAGTCAGCAGCAGTTTGGGGCCTACATGCCTCAGACGATCAGTAGAATAGCGATAGGTCAGAAAATTAGCAGTAACTTGGGGCCATGATCATCAAGGGAGTAACAGCCCAAATAGAAACAGCAGGTGGTCAATCTTGGGTCTGAAGATTCATAATTACTATACAAATAGCATATGGGTTAAGTAGAGACAGAGAGATAGGCAAGAATGAGCTAGGGAAGGTGGGAAAGAGAGGTTGGGATAAGATGAATTGGGGGGGGGGGGGCTTAGAGAGATTGATAGTTCATAGTTGGAGAGACCCATGCAAGACAGATGGAACACATTGCCCTAACCTAAAATCATTTTTAACTCAGAGATGCATATCCATAAATTACATACCTAAATGTGAAGAAAGACAGTCCTCCAGGACACAATAAGCATCCTCTCCTCCCTTCCTATTTTATCTAAAATTGTAGTTTACCCCCTCCCCTTCACTTTCATGTCTGTGTAATATACCCATAATAGCCCTTTAATATTAGAATATAAGCCATCTAGAAGGCATCGACCATTGTGTGGGGGAGTAAGCCCTTATTGAAGTTGAAATTTGACTGAGAAGGGCTGTTACACGAAAAAAAAATAAAAAAAATCACAACTGGGAGAGACAGTGAAAACCCACAAAACTTTTGCAGTTGAGAAAAGATCTCTAAACTCAAAGAGAAAGTGAACCCCTGCACTAGTCATTGATAAATCACAATTTAAGACACAATAATAATAGCCTTACTGGGTCAGGCCAATGGTCCATCTAGTCCAGTATCCTGTCTTCACGGAGGCCAATCCAAGTCACAAGTACCTGGCAAAAACCTAAATAGTAGCAGCATTCCATGCTACCAACCCAGGGCAAGAAGTGGCTTCAGGATGTGTGGAAACCATTAACAAAATATTGTACGGATTAGATGAAACTGTTTCCCTTAAATGTATCAGTTCAATTGGGTAGGGGGGGATATTTTATTAATATGTATTTATATGATTATGGAATTTATGGTAGGAAGGGATGGGAAGGGGAGGAATAAGAATTTATGTAATATACAAATGATAGAATATAAGTGATATATTTATTGTAAATGTGAATATACATATACACTTAATGTAATTTTGAAAATGAATAAAGAATTAAAAAAAAAAAAAAGAAGTGGCTTCCCCCATGTTTGTCTCAACAGCAGACTATGGACTTTTCCTCCAGGAACTTACCCAAACCTTTTTTTAAAACCACTCTTACCACATCCTCTGGCAACATGTTCCAGACCTTAATTAAAGCTTTACCTTCACCTTTTTTCCCCCCATAGTTCTTATCCAAAAGAGTTCAACAAAAATTGAATACTAACATAAGAAAAAAGTCTTCAATTATCTTAAAACTGGTTTGAAGTTACTGTAATTTCAAAACTTTATCTGAAAAGTCTCATTGAGATTATCAGGGTGCTTTATAGCAAACTTTTACAACAGCCTTCCAAAGAGGAGTGCTTTTACCTTTTCTTTTTTTTTTTTGGGGGGGGGGGAGTGGAGTGGTTTGATTTGATAAATTGTGTACAGCAGTAGAAAAATAACCAAGAAAGATCATCTAGAAGCACTTACCTGGGAAAAACTCTTGATCATATGGGAGCAGATTCATAGAGATCTTGGCATTGACATCCAACTGACTTTCCACAGCCATTACTGGAATTTTGAGTTTCCACAAATGTACTTTTTAAATTCTTTTTATTCTATGTTTTCACCTACTCTTGATACACCCTTTTCTAAACTTGGTCAGAAGCTTTTAGGAGGCTTTCTGCACCTTAAAGTTCTGAAGCAAAGCTGCCTCCCTCCTTAAATCAGGGACACTCCAACCAGGGGTTTTGCTTTATCCCAGTTTCCAAATATGAGGGTGGACTAGAGGTGATTTACTTTCAAAACAGTGTTTCTTAATATTAAAGTCTCAGCAATATATCCAAAAATATATACAGAACATTTGTTTTGTCATCCCAAAAATACTGTGAGAATCTGATATTTTATTTCTAGGGCTTGAACTGGAACAGCTTCTTTTTCTAGTGCCTAGATGCAGACAGATAAATTACATCAGGTTTTGTTTTCTTCACTGTTTTACTAGCTTGTCTTGGTCCTTCCTGTTCCCTGACCTGGAATTCATCCAGTGCACCTGTAACCAATTACCACTTCTGCTGGGAGCTGCTGCTGTACAGTCTCCCTGGATGCCAATGTTCAGGTCAGTTATTTTTACCTTCTTTTAAAACTGGGTTTATTGTACCTTTATTTAGAAAACTTTTTGGGTGTTAAATTCTATTGCTTCCTCAGAGAGGGAGTTTGTTTGCCCCCTCCTCTGTGTTGTTCAGTTTCAGCAGGGAGATTTTTGGCCATTCCTGAACTTCTCTGACAACTGCCTTATCATGCTGCATTATGGGACCTGTAGTGCTGATTTCTATGTTGTAGAACCAAGGACTACAAATACCAAACCAGTATGGAATCTGTAGTCCTTGATTTAACCCATAGAAACCAGTGCTGCAGGTCACATAATATTAAATTCAAAAACAGTGCTGTAGTTCAAATGTTGATCTCCTAAAACAAGGTAATTTGGCAGATCTGTATCTGTTTTCTTGCTTGCGTATCCCCTGAATTTACATCCTAAGACACTCAGAAAAGCAATACAGTTAGAGAGATATGGTGAAGAAATGCAGAGAGTCTGAGATGGCAAGTTACCCAGTTCCAGGCTGGAGATTTTGGGCACGCCTGGATTTCTGATGCATTACGGAACTTGCAGCACTGATTTCAATGGACAGGATCAGATAGGACTGGCCAAAAATCTCCAGCCTAGAACTGAACTCCTTATCATTCTTCCTAAACCCGCCTCTCCTCTTACTCCGTTCTCTATGTCAGTTCTTATCCTCTCTGTCTCATTAACTCATAACCTCAGGGTCATCTTTGACTCATCTCTTTCCTTCTCATCACATATCCAACAGACCACCAAAACCTGTTATTTCTTTCTCTACAACATTGCTAAAATCCAGCCAAGGCTCTCATCACCTCTCACCTGGACTACTGCAACTTGCTTCTCGCAGGTCTTCCAGTAAGCCATCTCTTTCCCCTTCAATCTGATCAGAATTCTGCTGTATGCCTCATATTCTGCCAGTGTCATTATGCTCACATTACCCCTCTCCTCAAGTCACTTCACTTGTTTCCTGTCTGAGATAGACACTAAAGAATGACAGTCTCTGGTCTCCAGAGCAGAAATTGTGATATCATAATGCCTCATTCCACCAATGCTTAAGAGCCAATCACATCAGTGGTGACATAATGGCTTCATTATCCTATACTTGGCTCACATAAGAATCAGAGTATGAATGGGCACAGCCACTGACCTTCAAGCCTTGCATTCAAGAATGCTGGTGTAGAAGGACTGAGGTTGAGACAGACACTAAAGAATGACACGGGATTGTTTCCCGCGGTTATCCGCAGGGACGGGAACGGTAGTGAATTTTGTCACCGTGTTATTCTCTACTGTGGATCCCTTTTGGTCTGTAATGAATGCCCTCTGTCCACTTTCTACTGCTGTTTCAGTGTTGCCAGGGTGGCATGTCCACATCCTTATTTGATTGCACAAATGTGCCTATAAAGAATAAACAGAACCAGCATACCAAGTAAAAAGTGAAAGGTATCAAAAGTTCCAAAATACAAAACACTGCAGACACTTCAGAAAGTAAATGTATCTCTTTAGCTTTGCTAATTGTCTCTACCCACACAACACTTACATAGCTTTATATGACTTTAGGCTTTAGGCTTTAATTGTGGGCCATGCTGGCTTTTTTCTTTTTCCTTCTATAGCTTGGCTTCATCACACTCAATTTTCAAACACAGTATAATTGGATTTTCCTGAGCTATCCACATGCATGTATAAATCTCCCAAAACCTTCTGGTAAAGACCACCATCCTCTAAAACAGTGGTCTCAAACTCAAACCCTTTGCAGGGCCACGTTTTGGATTTGTAGGTACTTGGAGGGCCTCTGAAAAAATAGTTCATGTGTTATTAAAGAATTGACAATTTTGCATGAGGTAAAACTCTTTATAGTTTATAAATCTTTCCTTTTGGCTAAGTCTTAAAATTAATATTGTCATTTATAGCTAAAGAGACATATGATCAAGAAACTGTTTTATTTTACTTTTGTGATTGTGATAGACATACTGAGGGCCTCAAAATAGTACCTGGCGGGCCGCATGTGGCCCCTGGGCCGTGTGTTTGAGACCACTGCTCTAAAACCACTACACTCTCCCTCTCTTCAAAAGACTGTGGGCCTGTTTTACAATCTCTATGGGCTTTGGGGCCGTTACCGCAAAGCAGCCACTAGCGCGGCTTTGTAAAACAGGCCCTATGTCCATTTTACTAGGTTGCCGTTATGTTGCATCTCTGTGCCTTCTCTATCCTAAATCTTCTGTTACTATGCACATGCAAGTAGAAGATTGAAATGAGACAATCAAGAAAAATAAACAGTTTTTATCTTCCCATGTTAATGCTTTTACTCTCCATGAGGTTAATATTTGCTGTTTCTAACTTCGTTTTGTTTTTGTATGCCTTAATGTATGTTTCCACTACTCAGCTAGAAAATGGGTTCTAGAAGTGCTCATTTTGACCAAACCCATATAATCCTGTAAAGAAAACATAGCAAGACAATTGCAACTGCCATAAAATGGAAAATTTAACTATAAAATAAATAACACAGTACTAGATACTTCTATTGCATTCCATCATAGCATAAAGGTTATCGCATATATACATCAGTGATACACCTTCATCTGCTATATATCCAGAGGTCTGGCTATGACACCTATGCATTAAGGTGTAATTGCCTGTCTGCTGTGCTCCAAGTTTAGAGGAAGTGTATATGTTTAGATGAGTTTCATACATGTGCTATACTACCCTTTATTAGATACTTCAAAGTGGTTTACAGAAGGAAGAATGCAAGGAAAATCACAAATGTCAAACTATAACAGTAATTAATATATTAGGAGAGATATTTTCAATATGATGTTTCATAAACCTGAGTTTAGACATATTAGAAAAATGTCCAAATATCCAGTAGAAAAAAATGGCCATTTCCAATCCAGAAAAATGTCTGGGGTTGTTTGTTTGTTTTTTTCCTAAAATGTCCATTTCCTAGATGTATTTGCCCTCAGTATATCTGTTCTTTAGGGTTATTAAAAAAAAACAACAACCCAACAACAACAGCCAAATGAAAAACACACAAAAACAAGTCATTGAGACTAAGAGGAGCCAGCATTCTTACCAGACTGTCCACACAGACATCCCAGCAGAGCAATGGGGCAGTCTGGAAGGCACTGCAGTGAACTTTACCTAAAAGGTCCCAGGAACACATCTCACCATAACCTCCTTACATTGTAAGGCGAGCCCTCCAAAACCCAGTCAAAACGCCTGCAGGTGGTACAGTAGGTTTTGAGTGGGTTTTAGAGGGCTCACTTTCCACCATAAGTGTACTAATTAAAGTGGCATGTGGGCCTGTAGTCCACTGCATCAACCACTAAACTACTTCAGAGACCTGCTTGCTGCTCTAATAGGATTGGCCGTAATATCTGAAGCTGCCATACAAGCTAGATGTACTGTTTTATTCACATTTTTAGGGGGTGGGAGAGGGTCAGTGACTACTGGGGAAGTAAGTTCCTGGGGATTGGAATGTTTCCTGGGGATTGGAGAAGAGCAGATGTGGTCCCTATTCACAAAAATGGTCATAGAGATGAAGTGGTAAAGTACAGGCCAGTAAGCCTCACTTCAGTTGTTGGAAAAATAATGGAAGTGTTGCTGAAAGAAAGGATCGTGAACATCCTAGAATCTAATGGGTTACAGGATCCGAGGCAACATGGCTTTACTAAAGGTAAATCGTGCCAAACAAACCTGACTGAATTTTTTGATTGGGTGACCAGAGAACTGGATCAAGGACATATGCTAGATGTCATTTACTTAGATTTCAGCAAAGCCTTTGACACGGTTCCTCATAGGAAGCTCTTGAACAAACTTGAAGCGCTGAAGTTCGGACCCAAAGTGGTGAACTGGATTAGAAACTGGTTGTCAGACAGATGCCAGAGGATGGTGGTTAATGGAAGTCGCTCAGAGGAAGGAAAGGTGAGTAATAGAGTCCTTCAGGGTTTGGTGCTGGGCCGATCCTGTTCAATATGTTTGTGAGTGATATTGCTGAAGGGTTAGAAGGAAAGGTTTGCCTTTTTGCAGATGATACCAAGATTTGTAACACAGTAGACACCGAGGAGGGAGTGGAAAACATGAAAAAAGATGTACAAAAGTTAGAGGAATGGTCTAATATCTGGCAACTAAAATTCAATGCAAAGAAATGCAGAGTAATGCATTTGGGGATTAATAATCGGAAGGAACCATATGCTAGAAGGTGAGAGGCTGATGCACGGATGGGGTGAGGGACCTTGGAGTGATAGTGTCCGAAGATCTAAAGGCGAAAAAACAGTGTGACAAGGCGGTGGCTGCTGCCAGAAGGATGCTGGGCTGTATAAAGAGAGGCGTAACTGGTAGAAGAATAAAGGTGTTGATGCCCTTGTACAGGTCATTGGTGAGGCCCCACTTGGAGTATTGCATTCAGTTTTGGAGACCATATCTGGTGAAGAACATAAGAAGACTTGAAGCGGTCCAGAGGAAAGCGACAAAAATGATAGGAGGTTTGCGCCAAAAGACGTATGAGGAGAAACTGGAAGCCCTGAATATGTATACCTTAGAACAGGAGTGTCAAAGTCCCTCCTTGAGGGCTGCAATCCAGTCTGGTTTTCAGGATTTCCCCAATGAATATGCATGAGATCTATTTGCAAGCACTGCTTTCATTGTATGCTAATAGATCTCATGCATATTCATTGGGGAAAACCTGACTGGATTGCGGCCCTCGAGAAGGGACTTTGACACCCCTGCCTTAGAGGAAAGGAGGGACAGGGGAGATATGATTCAGATGTTCAAATACTTGAAAGGTATTAACATAGAACAACATTTTTTCCACAGAAAGGAAAATGGTAAAACAAGAGGACATAATTTGAGGTTGAAGGGTGATAGACTCAAGAGCAATGTAAGGAAATTCTTCTTTACGGAGAGGGTGGTAGATTCCTGGAATGCGCTCCCAAGGGAGGTGGTGCAGAGGAAAATGGTGGCAGAGTCCAAAAAAGAATGGGATGAACACAGAGGATCTAGAATCAGAAAAAATAGCAAATAGTGAAGAACTGAGGCCAGTACTGGGCAGATTTGTATGGTCTGTGTCTGTATATGGCTGTTTGGTTGAGAATGGGTTAGGGAGGGCGTCGATGGCTGGGATGGTGTAGATGGGCTGGAGTGAGCTTAGACAGAGACTTCAGTAGTCCGCACACACTTGATCTTCACTGTGGACAATGTGGGAAGGAGAAGAAGCAAACGTTTTCAGCTACCAGCACATGCTTTTGGGCTGGATCTTAGATTCAGTTAAAAAAAAAAAAATTGTTGAGGTCTGCATTAACCTACAAATGAATGTGTGTGCAATTGATATTCTTGATAATAAGTTTTAATGTGTGTTAAAATGTTATTAAAACCATTGTGTAAAATGGACTGAAAAATTGTGTAAACATCAGGAAAAAAAAAACAAATGAACTGTTAGTGTTTGTCCCGTGCACATCTCTACCATCGAGGGGCTCAGGATAGCAGCACATGTCGGAGAAAGATGCACAGTATAATTAATGTCCCTTCATAAACAGGAGAATAGTAAATAAAAGATATAGAACACAAATCTTGTTGATGGAAACAGGCTTTGTTTAATCTTTCATTCTGACTCATGCTCTCTATTTTTAATGGGTGAATTTGACCCATAGTGAGCAAAATTGATTAATCTGGAATACACTTAATATATTACTTTAACAAGTTGTTTCTCTATTAAGAAGTAATTGAAGCCAGTAATGGAATGTTTAAATGCAAAATTGCAATTATCTGTGCTATGGCAATGAATTGTTAAGCAATGGTGTAATAAAAAATGTACATAGCAAGCCATATAATATATTTTATTAAGAATTTAATATAATTTGTACACTGAACATTGTCTTTAGAATTAAAATCCAAAATAGCCTTACTCTTTAGAATTGCAAATATAAGACAACAAAAATTGCCATACTGGATTAAACCAAAGGTCCAGCTAGACCAATTATCTGTTTCCAACAATGGCCAATCCAGGTCACAAGTGTCTGACAGCAACCCTAAAAGTAGAATTCTAGGCTACTTAGTCCCAGGGACTTACCCAGGAATTTGTCCAAACCCTTTCTAACCCATAGTAAATTACGGCAGATAGAGACCTGAATGATCCATTTAGTCTGCCCTGTAATCACAATTTCATGATTAAATTAAAATGTCTTTTTTTCTTTGTTATTTCTGGGCCATAGAAATCTACCCAATACTGACCTTAGTTTCCGACTACTGAAGTTGCTATTGAAATTCGTTCCAGCCTATCCAAACCATCTCCTTTGCGGGATTCAGACTGTGAGAGCCCATTCATATTCTAATTAGTGATCCTTTGTGCTCATCCCATGCTTTTTTAAATTCCTTCACAGTTTTCCTCTCCACCACCTCTCTGGGGAGGGCATTCCAGGCATCCAACACCCTCTCCGTGAAAAATAATTTCCTAACATTACCCTTAAGTCTACCACCCCTCAATCTCAATTTATGTCCTCTAGTTTTAACAATTTCCCTTCTTTGGAGTAGATTTGGTTCTATATTACCGTATTTCCCCATGTATAGGCCGCAGCCTATACATGGGTTTTACAATCCCCTGCAGTGGGTGCGGCTTCCTTATATGGGGCAGCCTATCTAAAGACATGAAGGCTGACTCCTGCCTCGTCGCAGCCAGTGCACATGAGATCACTTGTTGGTATGGACAAACAGATCTGGGGACACAAACCCAAAACAAGCAAGTTGATCCATTGGGGGAATATTTCTAGAGCAGTACTCACAATTAGGCCAGAGGCAAGAGAAATGATGTATGCTGGAAATTCAACAAAGCTGCTTACATTTCACCCGGATATGTCCTTTTAAATATTGGCCCTTGATTTTCCTGCTGGAAATCCCTGATATCAGGATTCATCATAATCTTTATCTGGCAAAAGTTGCTCAGTACACTTCTCAGCAGGGAAAAGGGTAGGCCGACTACTCTACTCTGTCTGCTTTACCTGCGGCTGGTCGCCTGTACCGCCTCCTTACACTGCCCTAGCCCTCATTTATCCCTCTTTGGAGAAGGGTGAAGACAAGTGTTCCTGTGAATGTTGGTACCATCTTCTCAAAGAAATATCTCCTGCTTCATCAGTGGATTCCTGGAGATTGGAGCATTAAGTGACCTCCTCTCCTCCACTATTCCCATACTTACTCCTCCTAAGCAGACTAGACTGTAAACTCTAGAGAAGGAATTGTCTCTTTTATATGAATCTGGGGAATGTTGTATATGCCTAATAGAGTTTTAAAAATTATAACAGTAGCAGATGGCAAGCAGGAAATACTTGCCCTACCTGCATTCTCTGTTTTGAATATGCAGATTGTTTAAGATGTTAATTCAATAAAGAGGCACCGATCTTCAGTGTTAAGAATGTACATAAGAACATAAGAACATAAGCAGTGCCTCCGCTGGGTCAGACCACAGGTCCCTCTTGCCCAGCAGTCCGCTCCCGCGGCGGCCCGAACAGGTCACGGCCTGTCTGAGTCACCAGAAGGGGCCCCCTTGCCACCCTGGTTTCCCATTGAGTCTTATCTTCCCATCGAAGTCCTAACCCTCCGGTCTTGCACATGCACGACCTGGTTGGATTTCTATACTTATTACTTGGTTTGCTTTCTATACCTGTGTTACATCCCAGCACCTCTCTCAGTATCCCACGATCCCCCTATCCCTCAGGAATCCGTCCAATCCCTGTTTGAATCCCTGTACCGTACTCTGCCTGATCACTTCCTCCGGTAGCGCATTCCAAGTGTCCACGACCCTTTGGGTGAAGAAAAACTTCCTTGCATTTGTTCTGAACCTATCTCCCTTCAGTTTCTCTGAATGCCCCCTCGTGCCTGTTGACCCCTTCAGCCTGAAGAATCTGTCCCTATCCACCCTCTCTATGCCCCTCATGATCTTGAAGGTCTCTATCATATCTCCCCTGAGCCTCCTTTTTTCCAGAGAGAAGAGCCCCAGCCTATCCAACCTCTCGGCGTATGGGCAGTGTTCCAGCCCTCTTACCAGTTTCGTTGCTCTCCTTTGGACTCTCTCAAGCACTGCCATGTCCTTCTTGAGGTACGGCGACCAATATTGAACGCAGTATTCCAGATGTGGACGCACCATAGCTCGATACAATGGCATGATGACTTCCTGCGTCCTGGTTGTTATGCCCCTCTTTATGATGCCCAGCATCCTGTTGGCTTTTTTCGAGGCTGCTGCGCACTGTGCAGATGGCTTCAGTGATGCATCTACCAGCACACCCAAGTCTCTCTCAAGACTGCTGTCTCCCAATAATGCCCCCCCCAATTTGTATTTGAACAACGGGTTCTTTTTCCCTATATGCATGACCTTGCATTTTTCCACATTAAAGCGCATTTGCCATTTGTTTGCCCAGTCTTCCAGCTTGTCCAGGTCCCTTTGCAGGTCCTCACACTCCTCCCTAGACCTAACTCTGCCGCACAGTTTGGTATCATCTGCAAATTTTATAACCTCGCACTTTGCCTCTTTTTCCAGGTCATTAATAAATATGTTGAAGAGTAACGGCCCCAGCACCGATCCCTGTGGCACACCGCTTGTGACTCCCCGCCAGTCAGAGTATTGTCCCTTTACTCCGACCCTCTGCAGTCTACCCGACAACCAGTGCTCGATCCATCTGTGCACATCCCCTCCCACCCCGTGGTTCCACAGTTTCCTAAGCAGCCTTTCATGTGGCACCTTGTCGAAAGCCTTTTGAAAATCAAGGTAAATGATGTCTATAGGTTCCCCATTGTCCACCCGACTGCTTATTCCCTCAAAGAAGTACAGAAGGTTCGTTAAGCATGACCTTCCCTTACAGAATCCATGCTGGCTTGTTCTCAGTAGGCCATATCTCTCGATATGCTCGCAAATACCATCCTTGATCATAGCTTCCACCATCTTCCCTATAATTGAAATCAGGCTCACCGGCCTGTAGTTTCCAGGGTCACCCCTCGATCCCTTCTTGAAGATAGGTGTGACATTCGCCAATTTCCAGTCCTCTGGTACCTCTCCAGTTTTCAAGGATAGGTTGCAAACATGCTGGATTGTGCCCGCTATTTCTTGTCTTAGTTCTTTCAGAACCCTTGGGTGGATCCCGTCCGGGCCCGGCGATTTGCCGCATTTTAACCTGTCTATCTGCTTGAGGACATCCTCCTTACTTACCTCTATGTGTTCTAATTTTTCAGCCTGTTCCCCACTCATGAGCTCCTCTGAGTCCGGTATATTAGATGTGTCTTCTCTCGTGAAAACCGACGAGAAGAACGTGTTCAACCTCTCAGCTACCTCTTTATCCTCCTTGATCACTCCCTTCCTATCCCCATCGTCCAACGGCCCCACCTCCTCTCTCGCTGGTCGCTTCCCCTTTACGTAACTGAAGAATGCCTTGAAGTTTTTCGCCTCACTGGCCAGCCCCTCTTCATATTTCCCTTTTGCTTTTCTAACCTCTCGGTGGCATTCCTTTTGGCATTTCCTGTGCGCCTGGTGATTTTCCTCCGTTGGGTCCTTTTTCCATCTCCGGAAGGACATTTTCTTGTCGTTTATTGCCCTCTTTACTTCTGTTGAGATCCAAACCGGGTCCTTTGACCGCTTGTTCTTGCCGCCTTTCCTGAAACTTGGGACGTACATTCTTTGTGCTTCCTGCAGGGTGTCCCTGAATAGGGTCCAGGCGCTTCCTACAGTCTCCATCTTAAGGACGTTTTGAGCTTCCTCCCCACCATTTCCCTCATAGCAACATAGTTCCCTTTCCTGAAGTTGAGCGCAGTTGTTGCGGTCCTCTTTACTGTGGGTGTCCCCCTTTCTAATGTGAATCGGATCGCGTTGTGGTCACTGTTGCCTAGTGGTCCTCCCACTTCTACCCCTCTTGCAGGCCCCCCTAATCCGTTTAAGATGAGGTCAAGAGTAGCACTCCCTCGCGTCGGTTCCTTGACTAGTTGCTCCATGAAGCAGTCCCTCACGGCTTGTACCTATTTGAAGCCTATTCAATGAAGAAAAGTAGGCATGGCAGGTTGAATACATGCATATATTTTATGTGTGAGCACTTACAGCAGCCATAGAACTAGAGTAAGTGCCCATGCCCAGTTTGTTAAAGAATGCACATACATAGTAACATAGTAACATAGTAGATGACGGCAGATAAAGACCCGAATGGTCCATCCAGTCTGCCCAACCTGATTCAATTTAAATTTTTTTTTTTTTTCTTCTTAGCTATTTCTGGGCGAGAATCCAAAGCTTTACCCGGTACTGTGCTTGGGTTCCAACTGCCGAAATCTCTGTTAAGACTTACTCCAGCCCATCTACACCCTCCCAGCCATTGAAGCCCTCCCCTGCCCATCCTCCTCCAAACGGCCATACACAGACGCAGACCGTACAAGAATGCCCAGTAACTGGCCTAGTTCAATCTTTAATATTATTTTACTCTCCACCACCTCTCTCGGGAGCGCATTCCAGGCATCCACCACCCTCTCCGTAAAGTAGAATTTCCTAACATTGCCCGTGAATCTACCACCCCTCAACCTCAAATTATGTCCTCTGGTTTTACCATTTTCCTTTCTCTGGAAAAGATTTAGTTCTACGTTAATACTCTTTAAGTATTTGAACGTCTGAATCATATCTCCCCTGTCTCTCCTTTCCTCTAGGGTATACATATTCAGGGCTTCCAGTCTCTCCTCATACGTCTTCTGGCGCAAGCCTCCTATCATTTTCGTCGCCCTCCTCTGGGCCGCCTCAAGTCTTCTTACGTCTTTCGCCAGATACGGTCTCCAAAACTGAACACAATACTCCAAGTGGGGCCTCACCAATGATCTGTACAGGGGCATCAACACCTTCTTCCTTCTACTGACTACGCCTCTCTTTATACAGCCCAGAATCCTTCTGGCAGCAGCCACTGCCTTGTCACACTGTTTTTTCGCCTTTAGATCTTCGGACACTATCACCCCAAGGTCCCTCTCCCCGTCCGTGCATATCAGCTTCTCTCCTCCCAGCATATACGGTTCCTTCCTATTATTAATCCCCAAATGCATTACTCTGCATTTCTTTGCATTGAATTTTAGTTGCCAGGCATTAGACCATTCATCTAACTTTTGCAGATCCTTTTTCATATTTTCCACTCCCTCTTCGGTGTCTACTCTGTTACAAATCTTGGTATCATCTGCAAAAAGGCACACTTTTCCTTCTAACCCTTCAGCAATGTCACTTACATACATATTGAATAGGATTGGCCCCAGCACCGAACCCTGAGGGACTCCACTAGTCACCTTTCCTTCCTTCGAGCGACTTCCATTAACCACTACCCTCTGGCGTCTGTCCGACAGCCAGTTTCTGACCCAGTTCACCACTTTGGGTCCTAACTTCAGCCCTTCAAGTTTGTTCAACAGCCTCCTATGAGGAACTGTATCAAAGGCTTTGCTGAAATCCAAGTAAATTACATCTAGCATATGTCCTCGATCCAGCTCTCTGGTCACCCAATCAAAAAATTCAATCAGGTTCGTTTGGCACGATTTATCTTTTGTAAAGCCATGTTGCCTCGGATCCTGTAACCCATTAGATTCAAGGAAATACACTATCCTTTCTTTCAGCAACACTTCCATTATTTTTCCAACAACTGAAGTGAGGCTCACCGGCCTGTAGTTTCCTGCTTCATCCCTGTGACCACTTTTATGAATAGGGACCACATCCGCTCTCCTCCAATCCCCAGGAATCACTCCCGTCTCCAGAGATTTGTTGAACAAGTCTTTAATAGGACTCGCCAGAACCTCTCTGAGCTCCCTTAGTATCCTGGGATGGATCCCGTCTGGTCCCATCGCTTTGTCCACCTTCAGTTTTTCAAGTTGCTCATAAACACCCTCCTCCGTGAACGGCGCAGAATCTACTCCATTTTCTCATGTAATTTTGCCAGACAATCTCGGTCCTTCTCCAGGATTTTCTTCTGTGAACACAGAACAGAAGTATTTGTTTAGCACATTTGCTTTCTCCTCATCACTCTCCACATATTTGTTCCCAGCATCTTTTAGCCTAGCAATTCCATTTTTTATCTTCCTCCTTTCACTAATATATCTGAAAAAAATTTTATCTCCCTTTTTTACATTTTTAGCCATTTGTTCTTCCGCCTGTGCCTTCGCCAAACGTATCTCTCTCTTGGCTTCTTTCAGTTTCACCCTGTAGTCCTTTCTGCTCTCCTCTTCTTGGTTTTTTTAATATTTCATGAACGCCAACTCTTTCGCCTTTATTTTCTCAGCCACTAGGTTTGAGAACCATATCGGCTTCCTTTTTCTCTTGTTTTTATTGATTTTCTTCACATAAAGGTCCATAACCATTTTTATCGCTCCTTTCAGCTTAGACCACTGTCTTTCCACTTCTCTTATGTCCTCCCATCCTAACAGCTCTTTCTTCAGGTACTTTCCCATTGCATTAAAGTCCGTACGTTTGAAATCTAGGACTTTAAGTATCGTGCGGCCGCTTTCCACTTTAGCCGTTATATCAAACCAAACCGTTTGATGATCGCTACTACCCAGGTGAGCACCCACTCGAACATTAGATATACTCTCTCCATTTGTGAGGACCAGATCCAATATCGCTTTTTCTCTTGTGGGTTCCGTCACCATTTGTCTGAGCAGAGCCTCTTGAAAGGCATCCACAATATACCTACTTCTTTCCGATTCCACAGACTGACGGAGGTGATTAGTGGAGTACCACAGGGCTCAGTCTTGGGACCAATCCTATTCAACATCTTTATAAGAGACTTGGCAGAAGGGCTTCGAGGTAAAATAACATTATTCGCCGATGACGCCAAACTGAGTAATGTAGTGGGCAAATGCACAACAGACGAAGATTCAGTGCCCGACAACATGATGCACGACCTACTCCTACTGGAGCGATGGTCTAGGACATGGCAACTCAACTTCAATGCCAAAAAATGCAAAGTTATGCACCTGGGCAGCCAGAATCCATGCAAGTCTTATACCCTTAATGGCGAGATCCTAGCAAAAACGGTAGCAGAACGAGACTTGGGGGTAATCGTCAGTGAGGACATGAAGTCTGCCAATCAAGTGGAGCAGGCTTCGTCCAAGGCAAGACAAATCATGGGCTGCATACGAAGGGGTTTCGTCAGTCGTAAGGCGGAAGTCATTATGCCATTGTATAGATCCATGGTGAGGCCCCACCTGGAGTACTGTGTGCAATTCTGGAGGCCGCATTATCGCAAGGATGTGCTGAGACTGGAGTCGGTGCAAAGAATGGCCACCCGGATGGTCTCGGGACTCAAGGATCTACCATACGAAAAACGGCTTGACAAATTACAGCTATACTCGCTCGAGGAGCGCAGAGAGAGGGGGGACATGATCGAGACGTTCAAGTATCTTACGGGCCGCATCGAGGCGGAGGAAGATATCTTCTTTTTCAAGGGTCCCACGACAACAAGAGGGCATCCGTTGAAAATCAGGGGCGGGAAACTACGAGGTGACACCAGGAAATTCTTTTTCACTGAAAGAGTGGTTGATCGCTGGAATAGTCTTCCACTACAGGTGATTGAGGCCAGCAGCGTGCCTGATTTTAAGGCCAAATGGGATCGGCACATGGGATCTATTCACAGGGCAAAGGTAGGGGAGGGACATTAAGGTGGGCAGACTAGATGGGCCGTGGGCCCTTATCTGCCGTCTATTTCTATGTTTCTATGTTTCTATGAACATTCCAGTCCGCATCCGGCAGGTTGAAATCTCCCAACAGCAGAACCTCCTCTTTCCTTCCAAACTTTTGGATATCCACAATCAGATCCTTATCAATTTGCTGCGATTGAGTCGGAGGTCTGTAGACTACACCCACGTAGATAGAAGTTCCATCTTCTCTTTTCAGAGCAATCCATTTCGCTTCTTCCTCTCCCCAGGTCCCTTGCATTTCGGTCGCTTGGATATTGATCTTTACATAGAGAGCTACTCCTCCACCTTTATGACCATCTCTGTCCTTCCTAAAAAGATTATATCCCGGTATGTTTGCATCCCATCCATGTGATTCACTGAACCATGTCTCTGTGATAGCAACAATATCTAGATCTGCCTCTAATATCAGGGCTTGCAGATCATGAACTTTGTTGCTTAGACTGCGAGCATTTGTGGTCATCGCTTTCCAGCTATTTTTCAGCGATAATCTCCTTTTTCGTATGGATTTTTGTGTCGTTTCACTTTCCGTTGCAATACTAAGAAATGAGTTGCTGATATTGCTTATGTTGCAGCCTTTACTACTATCACATCTTTTCTTTTGCCGGGGGGTGGTCTCTATAATTGTCCTTCGTACATACATAAGTACATAAGTGCCCATGCCCAGTTTGTTAAAGAATGCACATAGATGGCAGTATTTTATAATCTAGGTACATACTTTATATACTGAAATATAAACCGACCCAAATATAAACCAACGTAACCTTTATTTCCCTTCAACAAGAGGAAAAAGGTTAACTCAAATATAAACCTGGAGGTTTATATTCAAGTACCCTGCTAGGCTCTGCACCTAGCCTCCCTTTCTCACTCCCTCTGCTGCCAGGCTATGCATCCTGTCCCCCCCCCTCCCTGCCCTGCTAGGCTTTGCACCCTGTCCCCACTCTCTAGATGTCTTTCAGGCTTCCACCAGGCCTGCTGTAAGCTCTGGTGGTCCAGCAGTGGGCTGGGACAGGAGTGATCCCTTTCACCGCCTGTCCCGGCTAGCTCTAACAACTCTCACCTCCCTCCCACCTCCCCGATTATAGAAGCAATATTCCTATGCTCCTGCCCCACACAGAGCCACTATCGGTAGTGTGCATCCACAGGCTGTGACATTGTTAATCATATAACAGCCCCACACCTTTGGAAATACCCTACACAAAATGTACACTCTATACTCCACCAAGGAGAACATTGGTAGTGGCATCAAGACTTTCCTGCAATGGTGAAATGACACCCCTGCAGCGTCTTTTATGTGTACTGTATATATAGAACTGCATGTGGAAAAATGTCTCTTGTGGGAGTGGGGAGAGATACAGAGAGAACAAGCAATTTAGACAGAGCTAGTGACTGGAGAGAGAGAGGAAGGAACATGTACTTCAGGAGACAGAGGCACTGTAAAAATAATCACACAACATACATTAGCATGATTACAAAATTTTGTGTAATGTCCTGCATGGTAACGTCAATACTGCCAAAGTAGTCAAATAGAAATTACATTATCCATAGATCCAAGCTATTGAACGATTCAGAGTCCCATAAGCAGTGCCAATCAAATTAAACAATACTTTCTAGCCACTGACTCCACATCCAAGAAGTGCACAAGACAACAAATTGGGAACATTGTCATTTTGTTAACCTTTTGAAGAATAGAACAAGAAAAAGGCCAACAACCTCCACGTCTCCAAGAAACATGGATCTATCAAATAATTACCACACATTAATAACAGAAAAGATCACCTTCACTTAGTCTCCAGACTGAGCTTTCCTTTGTAATTGCTGGTTGGATCTTAGACTTGCACTCTCCTTCCATCAGGAAGACAAATAATGTCAGGGTGAGGGACTGTCATCTCCACCCCACTCCTCCATATTCATTTGAACATGATGGTCCGCATTCTAGGAATTATTTTTTCATCCTAGTGACTGATTTTCAATAGCACGGCATTCTGAACTTATTTTTCAAATAGCATTACTTTACTATAGAAGACTTGGCCAAAGTAATTTTGAAAGCAGTAGTGATGCAGGAGCGACAGAAGATTACTCATTGACATAAGAACATCAGAATATAAGAATATTGGACTCCTGTTAAAATGGCAAAAATGTTACATTTAACTTCAGATCTTTGCTGGTCTTGCCATCAGCATCCTGGGACTCTATTACACCTCCTCTATACATGTCCTAACCTACAAATATATTGGTCAAGCATTTGGTCTAAAATTATTTCTATAAGTTTATTATTATTATTATTCCTAGAAGAAAAAGGGATTGAGGGGTATAGATAGGTATAGACCATTGCTCAGGCAATGGGCCTGATGGGCCGCCGCGGGAGCGGACCGCTGGGCAGGATGGACCTATGGTCTGCCTCAGCGGAGGCAACTTCTTATGTTCTTATGTTCTTAAGTCACATGAATAATAAGTCTATCATACTGCGCTCCTCTAACCCAGATGTCTCAATACTATTATTATATTAAAAAATTTTGATTTCATGATCGCTTTAGCTATCCATCATATTGCCTGCAACTGGAAGGATAATTCTAGGCTTAGTTTCCCCGGGTGGTGGAATCATCTCTGTATTATCAAGAAATATGAGGAAATAATTGCATTCAAACAAAATAATATTGCTAGGTTTACCAAAATCTGGGCCCCTCTTGATAAATTTTGCAAGAACTTGGATGTCAACCCCAATTAACTCCATTATGTTTATGACTTCAGAATTTGCAGCTTACTGTATTTCATTTTTACATTATTTGTATTTGAAAAATTTCAATAAAAATATTATTTTTAAAAAAATACATAAGAATAGCCTTACTGAGTCAGACCAATGGTCCCTCAAGTCCAGTAGCCCGTTCTCTCGGTGGCCAATCCAATCCCTAGTACCTGGCCAAAACTCAAGGATGGGGTATGTAGTAGAGTGGGAGAACCTGGGTGGAGGTAGGAAGTTGAGGGGTGGTGGTGGCGGTGGTCAGCTCTAAGCTTGTTAAGCATTTTATTTTGAACAAATGGTGAAAAAAGGGACCTGACCTTTTCAGTTTTTGCCTTTAGGGGATTTTTCTTTTTTTCATTTGTTTCATTTTAAAGAAATTAAATTAAATTAAAAATCATAAAAACCCACAACAACAAATTGCACTTGGTATTCCTAGTTCCAAGTCATAACTCATAGCACTAAACTTTTAATAGACTTTAGTAGAGAGATGGTTCAATGGGATGCCTGTGAGAGTGATACTCTAAATGGGAGCTGATGAAAAAGGAGATAAGAGTTTTGGTGGTGTGTTCAGAAAGGAAGGGATGGGTTTGATGATGATATAAAGAAGCCTTTAACTAAGTTGTGTTAAGCAGCTAATGCAACATTATCAGCACGGTACACAATGATTCAGGCTATTGTCTACTGCAGTGGTTCCCAACCCTGTCCTGGAGGACCACCAGGCCAATCGGGTTTTCAAGCTAGCCCTAATAAATATTCATGAGAGAGATTTGCATATAATGGAAGTGACAGGCATGCAAATCTGCTCCATGCATATTCATTAGGACTATCCTGAAAACCCAATTAGCCTGGTGGTCCACCAGGATAGGGTTGGGAACCACTGGTCTACTGCGCTAAAACAGGGTTCTTTGCAGCAAAATTGCCATGTTAGCTGCCTAACATGGGCGTAGTCCGAGACTGGGCATGACAAATGTGGGAGATGTAGTGCTTGCTTACAGGTCTTTACTGTGCACTAGCTGTCCTGACTGCCGATAGCACAGCCAAGCTTACAGTCTTCAAAACCTTCCACTTGATGATAATAGACTACATGAAAACCAAACTACAACTCTATATTATACCCCAAACAGACCACTAAGATCTGGACAAGATAGATCGTGACCTTAGAATTACAAGGTTCTAAGTGGCAATTTTCAGTTGACTGACCCTACCACCTGGACACTCTTGCAAGACAGAAATGGCCCGTAATCGCTCCTACTTACATTTCATAGCTAAGCTATGGCATATCAATCCCCCCCCCTCCCATCTATTAGAATGCAGGATGGTCTATGGAACTTCAGGAGGGCAGTGAAAACCTTCCTCTTAAGAGACCTGTAACTTAAGAACACCCACGCCTCAATGCTCAGTAGCTCCACACACTGACTCTCAATGCTTCTCCAAATTGGATCATAAAAGTTGTTGCCTACTGCAACTCAGTTGTTGTCTGACTAGCTATAATTGTCATGTATGCCATGTCCTCTTTGTACTACTGTAACCTGTTCTTGGCTCCTTTGGGAGGATGGGCTAAAAAATCTAATAAATAGATAAATAAATAAATAAATAAAGAGGAGGTAGTAAGTGCAGCTATATAAGAACATAAGAATAGTCTTACTGGGTCTGACCAATGATACATCAAGCCCAGTAGCCCATTCTCACGGTGGCCAATCCAAGTCCCTAGAACAGGCAGTTCAGTAGCTCAGCATGTTGTAAATTCAAATGTAGAAGATGCTAATCGCTGCACATCCAATCCCCTTCCTGGCACTCACATCCATTTATGTGTACTGAGATTTGATATACTACCTTTACTAACTGGCAGACCAAGGTAGTTAACAAGTTAAAATCAATAAGAAATTGAAACGAACTACAATGTCAAATAGGACAGGAGTACATACTCAGTTCAATAACAGATAGGAGGAGGAAGGACATTTTTAAGGGAAGAACAGGAATTTGGAAAATTTAAAAGTAATTTAAAAACATTTCTTTTCAAGGATACCTTTGAAAACTAATTTTAATATCCGATAACCCTATTAAATTTTATCCTATTATATTTTGTTATTTTGTTAACCTTCTGTATTTTTCCCTTAATGTTTTTCTCTTTACTTTAAAGATTTGTATTTCATTCCTCCTTACCTAATGTTATGAGTATGTTAAAATTGATTGTAATTCTGTATTGTTTTTTTTTCTTTTAAGTATTCTTATTTATTGTATTGTCACCCAACAAATGTAATTTTAAACTGTACATCACTTAGAAGTATGATTAAGCGATTAATCAAAAAAATTATTAAACTTGAAACTTGAGAAGAAAGAATGGACAGGAGGACAGTGATGATAGTAGGAGAACCATTTAAGGAGGGCTCAAAAGCATTTTGAAATATCCTTGTCATGAAAATAGCCATGATTTTGATCCCCCTCCCAGAACTCGTACACGTGCTCCTAAACTCCCAATCAACTCAACTTTCAGCACTAGCGCATATAATTCTGATACCTCCGCCCTCGATCCTTCCCCTAGTACAAACACACTTAATTCATCATCCCCAATCGCCCCCTCCCCCTCCCCCTCCCCCGTGCCTCCTCCCCAATCATTCATGGCCTCTCAGTTCTAAATATCGACACTTAGACCTCTCCCTCCCTTTTATTAAACTGTGCTATGAGCATCAGGAGCAGCACAAGGCATTCAGCGCAGCTCCCCGTACTAAATGCTGCTAGCGCAGTTTAATAAAAGGAGGCCTTAATCACAAAAAAGTGCTGACCAGTCCCCAAAGAAGTGCTCACAATCGTCTCGTTATTTAAAATGAATAACATTAGAGGTTTGTGGTTTCATTGATTGATTCAAGCCCAGTGTTATGGAGGGAAGGAGTGGCCCAGTGGTTAGAGCTTCTGGCACAGCACCCTGAGGTTATGAGTTCAATCCCAGCCTGTTCCCTGTGACTCTGGGCAAGTCACGTCATCTTCCATTGCCCCATCTTCCACAGTTAAATGGTGAGCCTGCTGGGACAGATAAGAAAAATACTTAAGAGCACCTGATTACTAATCATTGTATTGTAAACCACTTTAGGTGAATCTATTCATGAAAAAGCAATTAATAAATCCCAATATTAATCATGAGCTAGAATCTCTGTCATCTACACTACATTAACTAATTCTGGCCAGGTATGTTCCAGATTAAGTGAGATTATCAAGGCTTCAATTTTACCTCCCTCCCCCCATTACCTCCCTCCCCCCATTCCTCCCTCCCCCCCACACCTCCCTCCCCCCACTGCGCTAGCATTTTTCATCACTGGTCATGGCAGTAACAGCTCCAACGCTCATAGAATTCAAATAACTCCAGGAACAGATCAAAAAACCCCAAGGAACTAAGAAAAAATTGTTTGTTGTCCTGTGTAATTGTTTTTCTAATCTCGCAGATAAATAGGATATATTTTTTAAAATCACTGTATACTGTAATAAGATTTTGTTAATTTTTTTCTTAATACTTTTGGTGCTCTATAAAGTGGAGTTGTATGCATATATTCCTTTATTAAGTAGTTGCTCTTTTTGTTAAGGTAAAACATATTTATGTTATCCTCTTTGAATAAATAATTAAAAATTCAATAAAAAAAGAAACCATGCCAGTTGTAATTTGATCTTCCCCTTCCACCTTTTATAACACATGGAATACATCTAGTCTGGGCTGCCAAGATGGCATTTTACAACAATGGCAATGCTTGATTTAAACTCCTAACATTTGCAGATGCTTGTTTTAGATTTTATAAACGTTTCCTTTTGAAAGGTAAATGCTAATGCAATAGATTTCATATAGAATGCCTTACCCCCTCTTCTACGAAACTGCGATAGCAGTTTCTAGCGCAGAGAGCCATGCTGAATGGCCCACGCTGCTCCTGATGCTCATAGAGTTCCTATGAGCATCAGGAGCAGCGCGAGCCATTCAGCATGGCTGATCCCGCTAGAAACTGCTGTCGCAATTTCGTAGAAGAGGGGGTTAGTTTACTTTTGCCTTTTATACAATCTATAAGGATACCCTAACTTTTGTATGATAGTATCTCAGTGCATAATCTATCTCTATGAGGCACATTCCTCCTTCAGCTTGAGCAATGTACAATACTGGCATCCACTAATTCCTATAAATGACCTCATGAGCAAGAAGGAATTTTCTTGCTTGCAATCCAGTTTTTCAAGATCTTTACAAGATCCGTCCACAGTTCCAGAGCTGAACTATGGGAATTGTCACCTGTTTAAGAACATAAGAATTGCCGCTGCTGGGTCAGACCAGTGGTCCATCGCGCCCAGCAGTCCGCTCACACGGCGGCCCCCAGGTCAAAGATCTGTGCCCTAACAGAGACCAGCCCTACATGCGTTCATTCTGGTTCAGCAGGAACTTGTCCAACCTTGTCTTGAATCCCTGGAGGGTGTTTTCCCTTATAACAAACTCCGGAAGATCATTCCAGTTCCCTACCACTCTCTGGGTGAAGAAGAACTTCCTTACATTTGTACGGAATCTATCCCCTTTCAACTTTAGAGAGTGCCTTCTTGTTCTCCCTACCTTGGAGAGGGTGAACAACCTGTCCTTATCTACTAAGTCTATTCCTTTCAGTACCTTGAATGTTTCGATCATGTCCCCTCTCAGTCTCCTCTTTTCAAGGGAGAAAAGACCCAGTTTCTCTAATCTTTCACTCTATGGCAATGCCTCCAGCCCCTTAACCATCTTAGTCACTCTTCTCTGGACCCTTTCGAGTAGTACCGTGTCCTTCTTCATGTACGGTGACCAGTACTGGACGCAGTATTCCAGGTGAGGGTGTACCATGGCCCTATACAGCGGCATGATAACCTTCTCCGATCTGTTCGTGATTCCCTTCTTATATCCCTCCGATCTATTTGTGATATTAATAAATTTTTAAGTACTGATTTTAATCCATTGCTTATCTTTTCTGACTTGTGCTATATTATGGCTCCATCATCTACTGCTAGTTATTTCTCTGGGAAGTGCGCTTGCTTTGTAGGTATTGACCATCATTTAACAGACATTGAACCAAATGTGCCATTTTCGAAATATTATCTTCTGGAAACTCCACCAAGTAACATTGATTATGGCACGTTACTGCTAAATAGCTTTTTAATGGATTGAATTTGAAAGGATATTACTTAACTTACCTGTCCATAGCTGCAGCCTTGGTTCTGCACTCATCCCAGTAATCAGGTAAATAAAGTTCTTGTGAAACTGGTAATAGTATTTTATCCCTACAAAATAGACACAGTAGCTATAAATTGTTTTTACAATAAAAATAAAAACAATCAAGGAATTACTTTGCAAACCAATATAAATGTAAATATGTATGTCTACATACAGCCAAGAAATCAATATGCAGCACCATGTTTTTCCACTATGAGCACTTTCTTTCTCATCCCTTTGTGAACAAGAAAAGAAATCTGAGACCAAATAATCAAAGTTTCTTTCTCTGTAAATATGCAAACTCTCTAGAATATAAAAGCTATATAATTCACTTTTGGCACTCATTGGTTAGGTTTATGATGCTGTTCAGTCTGGCTAAGACTTAGGGCTCCTTATACTAAGGTGCGCTAACGTTTTTAGCGCACGCAGGATTTTAGCACGCGCTAAACCCGCGCTACGCTTCTAGAACCAACGCCAGCTCAATGCTGGCATTAAGGTCTAGTATGCGTGGCAATTCAGCGCTCGCTATTCCACACGTTAAAGCCCTAACGCACTTTTGTAAAAGGAACCCTTAGGTCTGACTTTCTAAGATAAAGATAGCAAACAGGTTGTAAAGTGTACCTTTACAATTTGACATAATGGCATGTTTCCTTTTTCAAAATGATGTTTATGGAAAGTATTCTCCTCCAAGGTTTCAATCTTTTTTCTCTTTACATTTTTTGGAAAATATTTATTATTATTAAAGTTATGATTGTGATTATAATTATAATGGGGAAACGAGACCTCAAGTGTTCGCAGCAGTCTATTTTTAGAACAGGTCTTGTCAGAACAGCCTCATGCGAACTATCATGAGTCTTATGTATCCCCCTACTCTTTCAATATTTTTTATTTTCTATTTTCTTTAAAATTCAAAATTTTTTTTTTTAACTTATTAGTTTTTATATTTATCCTAATAATAATCATCTTAGTCAGGGGTGTCCAACCTTTTGGCTTCCCTAGGCCGCATTGGCCAAAAGAAATGTTTCTGGGGCCGCGCAAATGCTGCAGCAAGACAGAGGAGGGAGCCGGCAAGACAGTAAACTCCAGGGGGCAGCAGAGGAAAACACTTCATCGCCCTCGACCAGGGCCGAACAAAATACTTCATGGGGCCGCATGCATCCCTCGGGCCGCAGGTTGGACACCCCTGATCTTAGTCATTCCAATCACTCCTCTAGGACACGTGTCATTTTAAAGCTTTCAGTGTACTTAGCTTGATGTCCCACTGTGCCACTGGCACTTTCTGCTTACAGCTTTAGTGACTGGAAAGCTGTTCAACTGGTGTGTTCACCTCCTGGCTGTATCAGATGGTAAATTACTCAATATTTTTTTTTTAAACATAAAGACAAAAAAAAAAGAAAAAAAGATTGAAACCTAGGAGGAGAATACTTTCCATAAACATCATTTTTATAGGGTGATTTGTCTTAGACATAAATAATTGAAGGAAAAGATGTTTCCTCTTTCTACATCTATAGGTTCAAGTGCCGTGGTATATCGAATGTTTGCAGTGCATCTGCAAAGGTAACGTTTGTAGCTCTGTATGTGTGGTTGGAAATGTCAAGAAGTACACATATATGGAAAATAGGTATGATATGCTGATGTGAGAATATGGATTGTGAGGGGGCATGCATGGGTGGAAGTGTGTGTGTATGTTCTAGGGGTACATATGCAAGGATGTAACTGCTTCCCCTCTTGCAATAATGTAGTCCTCCTCCACAATGGTTTTGGTTTTGTTTATTGGGTTTTTGGTTTGTTTGTTTTTTTGGGGGGGGTTGTAACTCTCTCCCTTTTATGACAGTTCTACCTTCTTCTTCTAGGTGATGTAACTTTGCCCCATTATGTTGCATGGGGCTCTTATCTTGTAAATCGCCTTGAACCTATTCTGGAGAAGAGTATTTAAGAAATTCTGATTAGATGAAACATGGGGGAAACCAGGTAGCCCCATAAAACGTGTAACTGTAGTTTAAGCCTCCTCTTTTTCAAATCTCCAATCTCCCCTCCTATCTATTGTTATTCGTAGGAAGAAAAAAAAATCGCCTGAAAGAATTTCCATTTTCTGTGTCCGGAATAAATCTACAAAAATAAGGGCGATTTAAATTTTAAAAGGTATGCAGCCCAGACCCGTCTCATTTTCCAATAAGCCTGTGAGCTTTCCAACATTATGTCTTGGGCACCAGTTTCCCAAAAAAATGCAACTGTGTGTCTGGCCACACATATGTTGTGGCTGACAAACCCACACGAGTTAGAAGATGGGATTTGGGCAAAAGACCGAGAGGAGAGAGAGCTGCCAAGAATTCTACCTGAGGCCCAAGTATTGAGGCAGTCTGGTGTTCAACAAGCCAATTAGTGAACTGGAAGTCCAGAATAGCAGGAGGAAGAAACTGAGCAAACAAAAAAAAAAAAAAGAAATCTTTATTAGATTACAAAAGAACATAAGAATAACCTTACTGGGTCAGACCAATGGTCCATCTAGCCCTGTAGCCCATCTTTTAAGTGTGTTGCTCAGATATCTCATTTCTGGAATTTGCTACTGTTGACAATCCAAAATAGAGTACGGATGTATATGGTGTTTCGGTATAGGATGGGCTGGGGAGGATATCAATGGGAATTCCACTAACTTGGAACATGAGGACCTTACTGGCCAGACTTTATACTAGATATCCTGCAAACAATGGGATGGATGGATAGGCTGGAGTGAGCTTGGATGGCAACTTCAGCAGTTGGAACCTAGGACAATACCCAGTGGACTTTAGTCTATGGCCCAGAAATATCAAAGAAGAGAGAGGCAAGTTAATTTAATCATGTATTTTTATGAAAATAAGTAATGGACAGACTGGATGGATTTCAGGTCTTTATCTGCCATCATTTACTATAGAGTGAATTTTTAATATATATCCTTGACGTGTTGTAATTTTTAATGTTTAATAACCAGTCTGAACAAGCATGTCAAGGTAGTTTGGTAAATGTTTTGGTGGCCCTCAGAGTTTTCTCACACTGAAGCCCATTACATGAAAAAAATGTATTTATTTAGATTTCTATCCCATCCTCCCATGAGCTCAGAATGGGTTACAAAAGCACATTCACAGTAGATTACAGTAGATATATACAGTCAGTTATATTAGACATTCATGGTACATTACATAGGACAGTCATGGTAGCTTAGGACATGACAGGTTGCAGAGAGATGTTCATAGCAGTCACAGGAGATGTTTCCTGTTAATTAAGAACATGAATGATTGTATAACAGCATTCATCGGAAGAAGAGAGTATAGGGGAACTGTTTGCTGGAGGTAGTTCAGTTGAAAAGGAAGGTTTTTACTGTTCTTCGGAAGCTTATCAATGAGCTCAGTGATCTAATCTGTGCAGGCAGTTGGTTCCATAGCTGCGGGACAAAATGGCTATAGGAGCGCTTACAGGCGGTTTCCATATGGAGAGATCTCCCTGGAGGGATGCATAGCTGCCTCTCTGCCTCAGAGCGGAGGGGGCAGGCTGGGGTGTACTACTGAAGTTTGGATCCCACTGCCTTACAGAATAGCATTTGTCTATGAAGAAGGATGGACTACCCTCCCTAAAAAAAAACCATAATGTACAGTATACTTGTACATATACTTCTTAGTCTATCAGCAATTATATTCACTTTTTATTTTTAGTGCACATAAATAATCTTCTATAACCCCTAGAAAATTTTATGAATAGGATTTTATTTCAGAAGACAGACAATAAACTTAAGAGTCACCTCTATGCAGTCTTTAAATCAAGCACTTCTAAATCTTCCAAAGACATTTAGAAGATCAGTTCCAGATATGACCCATTGATAAAGTTCACTTGTGATATTAGGTACCACACATTTGTGTCCGCCAAATTAGGGCCCCTGAGGAAGGCAGATTTCTTGTTGAAACACAAACTGTGTAGGGTCTGAATCTCACTCTTTGTGAACATGTAACATCAGTGACACAACTTACCTAATGGCATCCCTCCTGATGATCCTGTTCAGTCTGTTGGGGGGATCCCTGAGGCTTAGTTGATTGGGGCAGGGAAAGCAGCTTTGACAGGAGGGAGGAGCTGTGCTTAGTGACTGCTCTTTTGAGCAATCGCTAGAGGCACAGTTCCTCCTGCTTTTTACCGGTGATTTTCTGCACAAATAACATGCTGTTATGCTGAGAATTGCCCGTAAAATAAAAGTCGTTCCCACTACGGGCACTATATCAACTTGCCAGATTTTACCTGCGAGTTTTGAGAATCTTCCTCCTGTTTCCAACAGTGACCAATCCAGATCACAAGTGCCTGGCAGAAACCCAAATCGTAGCAATATTCCATTGGTTGGTTTGTTTGAAAATACAGTCTAACATTCAGCAGCAGTTATTGCACTGGGAAAAAAATGTAAATGTCCCCTAAAAACTGAACAACTGCTGTTCAGATAAACAGTTCAGCACAAGTGCAAAGGGACAGAGTCCAATTACTTCAGTGCATCTAAAAGGGCTATAATGAATTTTCCCTACAGTCCTGATTGCTGCACCATTAAATTATCATTTCAGCCATACTGAGGGAGTTTTCAGAATAATTTAGCCCTAGTACAGACCATTAGAAAGCAAAAATCAGAGGCCCGTGCCACATCTCTTTCATATCCTTCCATCTGTGTGAAAACACTGGAAATTCAGGCATCATTTCTTTTCCAGTGTACAGCAAGATGATTGAGAAATTAATAATATGTGTTGGAAAGGTTAAAATTCCATGAAGGTAGAATCAATTATGTAAAACTGATTTTCAATTGAGCTGAAGAGGAACCAGAGAAAATGTGTTTTTCCAAGACAAGGTTCACATTATATGCTCTCTTAGGCTTCTGTGACTAGTGTCATGGTTTTTATAGCTGTCTCAGTAGTATCACTACTGCTAGGGATAACATTTCTAGATAAGGAAATATTTTCTGATATGGAAATATGATCCTACCAGTAGTCGCATGAGACTACCTCAATTTGGATGTGGAGCTGTAGTGGGCAGGAGTGACTTGGCATCATTT
Source organism: Geotrypetes seraphini (assembly GCF_902459505.1). NCBI lineage: Eukaryota > Metazoa > Chordata > Amphibia > Gymnophiona > Dermophiidae > Geotrypetes > Geotrypetes seraphini. The sequence continues at coordinate 149,719,115 of NC_047085.1, read as the reverse complement.
CTTCCTGAAAATCTCCCCCTCCCCCCAAACTAACAATTATATCAAAGTAGTCCTTGGACGTAGCAAGGACTACCTCTGAAGTGGAAAGTAGGGGGAAGGGGAGTGGGTGGCATGAACTTGATAGGGTTGTATTAGGGGGGGCTTAAGCTGGGGGGGGTGAGATCCCTGTTCTGGCATCCCAGAAACAATTGAGACATGGCTCTATGGCAGGGCTGCCCAAGACCGGTCCTCGAGATCTACTGGCAGGCCAGGTTTTCAGGATATCCACAATGAATATGCATGAGAGAGATTTGCATACCAAGAAGGCAGTGCAGGCAAATGTCTCTCATGCATATTCATTGTGGATATCCTGAAAACCTGGCCTGCCAGTAGATCTCAAGGACAGGACTCGGGCAACCCTGCTCTATGGCCTGATGCTCCTGGGCAATGAAATGACCCCAGCAAAAAAAAAAAAAAAAAAGAGCTTATTTTACCATCATTTTTAGACCCTAATGCAATTTGCAGTGTATCACTATAACCTGTATTACAATATTTGCATAGTAATGAGATTTTTTGCATCTCATTAGCATTTAACCCCCACAGCGACATAGGCAGAGTTTGGGCAGTTTAAGTTGTGTTAAAGACCAAATAATTCCCCCCCCCCCCCTTTTACTAAGCTCCAATACAGATTTCTGCCATGGCCCGGAGTGCTAAATGCTCCGAAGCTGCTCCTACACTCATAGAATTTCTATGAGTGTCGAGCAAGCATCGGAGCATTTAGCACCCCAGGCCATGGTAGAAATCTCTACTGCAGCTTAATAAAAGGTGGGATATGTAACTAAAGGCCCTAACACTGCTTGATGAATTCCTCCCTTAATGCAGACAATTTTAAAATGAAACAATAGGAATATCCTTGGCTTAGCCCAGGGGTGGGCAACTCCGGTGCTCGAGGGCCAGAATCCAGTTGGGTTTTCAGGATTTCCCCAATGAATATGCATTGAAAGCAGTGCATACAAATAGATCTCATGCATATTCATTGGGGAAATCCTGAAAACCTGACTGGATTCCGGCCCTCAAGGACCGGAATTGCTCACCCCTGGCTTAGCCATTAGGCAAACTATTCAGTCACCTAGCTCCATTGTAACTTTAAATTATGTTTGTTCCCCCTTTTGTTGTTTTTTATTTACTCAAACTTTTGTAAACCGCTTAGGACAGGGGTAGGGAACTCCGGTCTTTGAGAGCCGTATTCCAGTCGGGTTTTCAGGATTTTCCCAATGAATATGCATGAGATCTATTTGCATGCACTGCTTTCAATGCATATTCATTGTGGAAATCTTGAAAACCCGACTGGAATATGGCTCTCGCGGACCGGAGTTCCCTACCCCTGGCTTAGGATATAGACGGTGTATCAAATACAATAAACTTGAAATTTGAAACTTCTGGATGATAACAAAGAGCAGCTTTAAGCAAAGCAAAAAAAAAAAGCCAGACAGTGACACAACTCAATGACCCTTCAGCACATCCTTTTAATTGCAAAGAGGCTGAGTAATTTTAGATAGCCTAAGTCGGGTTGAATGGCTTTTAGAAATTGTGTCAAAATCCCCCAAACAGGTAAGAGAAAGGGGCTCATTTTCAAAAGAGAAAAACATCCAAAAAAATGCATAAAATGGCATTTGCACATTTTAATGACTAAAACCTCCTAATTTGCTATTTTCAAAGCATACCTTTTAGAGAGTTTTCTATGCTGTTTCAAATGTACAGTACTCCCCCCGATATTCGCCGGGGTTCTGTTCCAGGAACCCCCGTGAATCTTGAAAAACCGCAAATACGGTCTGGAAACTGGAAAGGGCAGCCAGAGAGGCAGGAGAGAGCAGCCAGAGCAATCAGGAGCTGCGTGTCAAAGCAGCTCTTGATTGGTGAGGCCCGACTTTGGTGCAGGAAGAGGAGGTCGGAGCATACCGCGAGTGATTTCTTTCACTTGCCGGTGCTCCGGCTGCTCTCTCCTGCCCAGCCATTCGTGGTCAGAAAATACCGCGAATGACCGGGATCGCGAATCGACAACCGCGAATGTCCAGGGGAGCACTGTATTTCAATCTTAAGAGATTGTGCTAGGAGCGAGTTTTGGGTGGCATTATGGCAGTTTATGATTTGGCTGTTTTTCTACAATAATGGAACATTGCAAAAAACATCTAGGACAAAACCAGAACGTTTGAGGCTAGACCTCTTTCAGTAATGAATAAGTGCTAAAAAGATGACCAAATTGACCAGATTACTATCGCAATGACGCATCATCAGTAGGATAAAACTAACCTATTGTTCTGTTCAGGGGAGATTCGGTCACAATCCCGCAGATGGTAGCTTCGCCCCACTGGCTCCTCAGCCAAGCACATACACCAAATGACTGAACCTGCGGGTTCTCTAAGTCAGAATCCCCCCTAAACGGAACGATAGGTTAGTTTTACCCTACTGATGAAGCGTCGTTGCGATAGTAATCCTGCTCAGTACGAGAGGAACCGCAGGTTCAGACAAATTGACCAGATGACAGCATGGATGTCCTCCAGTAATTACTGATCCCCCTCCCGCCCCCCCAAAGATGTGAATGAAACAGTACATACACGTCTGTATGGCAGCTTCAGATGTTATGGCCAGTCCAATTAGAGCAGCATGCAGGTCGCTGGAGTAGTCTGGTGGTCAGTGCAGTGGACTAAAAAGAAGGGGACCCAGGCCCATATCCCACTCTAACTAGAACACTTGTGGTGGAAAGTGTGAGTCCACCGAAACTTGCCAAAAACCTACTGTACTGACACAGAGGTCATTCTCAAAGAAAGGCACAATGCATGAGAATTTAAGGATATAAAATTAATTAAAGAGACTTCAATTCTGGGGAACTGCTCAAGATAACAAAGACAGTTGAACCTGAGATGGTATCTCAAACATGGCACTTATGAAGTTAGTGCCTAAATGAGTTCGTTCTGTACATCATAATGTCTCTTGTGATTTAGGGCTCCTTTTACTAAGGTGTGCTAGCTTTATTAGCACATGCACGAAATTACCATTAAGGTCTAGCGCACGCGGCAATTTAGTGCACGCTATTCCACGCGTTAAGGCCCTAACACACCTTAGTAAAAGGAGCCCTTCATCAAAACCAAATATCAAAATCCCAGTGAATATATCCAAATTTGTATAAAGTGCTCTTTTTTGAGATAGGTCCACTCAATAAGTAATATGCAAAAAGTCCGTGTGCCAACCCTGCTTAAAAAAAAATCACATAAGATAGACACAATAATTTAAAAAATATTAATAAATGAAAAACAAAACTTATCTGAATCAAAGAGGAATCATAATGGCTGCCCAACAGAGCTCCGTTTTGATCCTTTCTCAGGGGCAGAAATGTATTCACAATTTTCATGCGATCAAAAATGGCATCTTTGGATGAAACGCTCCAGAAATCCACAGTGAAGGCTGTTTCCCGACTTTTCTGAAGACAGCAATGGCGTTTGTTCAATGAAACGCTGAGGAGCCCGGCGTGTACAGCGCACTCTTTAACTGCATGATGTCATTTTGTTCTTGAACAACTTTATTAAAAGTGTAACTGAACTTACAAAAGAACAAATATAAAACATTTTTGAGAATGAAACTGAGCTTGCAGAACGATATATGAAAGAACCACAATAAAATATGTTGGAACTATGCAATTATACAATTAAAAAACATATAAAGCAGGTCTAGAGCCTTAACGTGCAGAATAGCGCTCTGAATTGTCGTGCGCGCTAGACCTTAACGGCTGCATTGGTGTAGCGTGTGTTAATTTCGTGCATGCGCTAAAAACGCTAGTGCACCTTAGTAAAAGGAATCCCTAGTGATAAAATGAAGAAAATAAAGAAGTTGTTATCTGGATATACCATGTTCTCATTAAGACCATAAGGGCTGAAAGATTTCAAATGAAAAATCCAATATTGTTCCCGTATCAGAAGATGAGATAACTTGTATCCTTTGAAAAAGGAGGGGAATTTGCTCAATGATGCACCATTTAAGCTGGGATAAACTGTGGTTTTGTTCTATATTATGAGACATCATGGCAGCTGTATTTTTCCTAGTGTTTAAACAGCTACGGTTTTCAATCAGCCTCGTTCTGATGGGGTGGATAGTGCACCCCACATATATCAAACCACAAGGGCAGGATTTCACAGATACTACAAAAGAAGAACAGCATGTGATGGCTTTCAGTCTATAACTTGCACCTGTCATGGGATGAATCCAATGGTGTCCTAAAAAGAATGTATAACACATACATATATATTTTTTCTGCCTGTTTTTGTTTTGGTTGGTATTGTTTAATCTACTCGCAGTTTATTATTTTTTTGGGGGGGAGGGTTTGCATCTACTGACATATACATAACACCTGCAGGCATAAGAGCTATTAGGGAGCTACACAGTTGGGTACCGTAGTTTGTGGGTAAGTTTTGGAGGGCTCACCATATAATGTATGGAGATTATGGTGAAATGTGCACCTGGGATCTTTCCTGACTGAATAAAGTGCCTGCATCATGTACATCAGTTCTGCAGTTTTCTTTTTTTGTTCTCCATTACCCGATATCCACTGCAGACCTGTTGGATTTCTTTGTCTTTGTTCACAATAAAGGTAGGCACCAGAAACGTAGGCCTTGAAAACCATAGTCTACATTTCCGGTGCCTAACTTTGGCATTCTCTAAATGGTGCCATTGTGTGATTGACACGCAATCAGCGGCCATTTTTAAGGCATCCACTGACAATGGCACCGTTCAGAGACCCTTGGACTCGACGTCTTCTTGAGATAGTCAGGATAAAGCCTGTGATGCTGATCAACTCCTTGCAACAAGGCCTCAGGCTGCACTGGGTTTGTGGTGATGCCAGTGGTAAAGTCGGTTATCACCACAAACCCAGTGCAGCCTGAGGCTTTGTTACAAGGAGTTGAACAGCATCACAGGTTTTATCCTATCCAGGAAGACATCGAATGCTTGAGTAATTGGAACGCCATTGGTAGATGATTACACCAAAGTGTACGTGTTTAGCGATTAGTGGACAACTGTAACAATTATGTTAAATTTCTGTTTATTCCACAATAAAGTGCAGATATTGAAGGTTCATTTAATAAAATACTGCTAGATATTTTGTATTAAATGTCTTTTTTTCAATGTATCATGCTCCATTAAGCAAAAATAATAGCAAATATTATGGAAACCCAAGCTTTATGTAATCAGTGGCTTTCAGTGACCCCTGGATGGGCTTTAAACTTTTTTTTAAAAATTATTTTCTGATCAAGCACAATCAAATTCATGGGAAAAACTTCAGTTTGCACAGCTTTTTCAGCATTAGGTTTTTCTAGACAACTCTAGCGCTCCCTGCCTCCTACCCCTGATTAAACCAACTCCTGAACCCCACTGTGAGACATGAATATGCCCCCCGAGGTCAGATTTTCCCAGATCAGCTCCTCACCCAAGACTAAGGGCTCCTTTTATGAAGCCACAGTAGCGGCTTTAACACGCGTGACTTTTAATCACGCGCTAACCCCCGCGCTAGCCCAAAAACTACTGCCTGCTCAAAAGGAGGGGGTAGTGGCTAGCATGGCCGGCGATTTAGCACACACTATTATGCGCATTAAACTGCTAACGCGCCTTCGTAAAAGGAGCCCTAGATCTCCCGAAGACCAGGCCACCCACTGAGACCAGTTCCACCCCCAAGACCAGAAAGGCTGAACTCTGGCAATAATACCATGAGCCTACTGTTAACGTTTGCAGCAGCCATTTTAGTACATGGAGCCACCAGGGACAGGAGTGAGCAGGGATTGTTTCTGCCTGGGATACCCTCACTGGACCACAGGGATGTAGGTAGGGCCCAGGGAAGGTCTAGTCTCAAGATAAAGAGTCTGAATCAACAGGGCAGGGATTCAGTAGTGGGATCTGATTCAGCATGTGGTCAGGAGGGTTTTGGAGGGGATCTGAATCAGCTGGGGTGTTAGGGGTTGATGGTGAGAGAGAAACTGACAGATCCAGCTGATATCCAGTCAGAATCGTATAAATATCTTATACATGTCCCAGCTGAGCATCGGTCAGGACCCACATAAGTAAATGACCTTCTAAATTTTTCTATTCATTAGGACTTGATTACAGTGGTGCCTCACACAACGAACTTAATTGGTTCCAGGAGCAAGTTTGTTATGTGAAACGTTCGTTATGTGAAACGCGTTTTCCCATAGGAATACATGTAAAAAAAAATAATTCGTTCTGCAGCATAAAATATGCTAAGATGACATAAAAAAGATAAATTTTTTGTTATTATTTTTATTTAGATACATCTAAAAACATACATCTCCCTGTCCTTTTACTTCCACTATCTTCCTATCCCATCTCTATTCCCTTTTGTCCCTCTCCCCATGATCAATCATCTCACCACCTCTCTCTGCCCTCACCCTCAGGGTTCAAAATTGCTTCCACTCTTTTTCCTGTTGTTCTCTCTGCCTGTCACCCTATGATTTAGCATCCCTTCTGCCCTTGTCCAATATTTCCCCTTCTCTCCCTCCCTCTCATCCCCTGCTCCAACATGTGCTTTCAGCGGCCTTCTCCCCCCTTAAGCGTCTTTTCTTCTCCACTCCACCTTTCCTCCCTCCCTGCCTCCACCTTTGTGGCGCTTTTGCACCCGACCGACAACAGAACAGGCCCGGTCGGACAAATCTCCCTGTCCTGTAGCCGCGAATCTAAATTACCTTCTTACAGCAGCTGGATTATTGAAGCTGCTGTAAGAGGTAATTTAGATTCGCGGCTACAGGGCAGGGAGGTTTGTCGGCCGGGCTTGTTGTCGGTCGATCGGGGGACCTGACCAGCTGTGCACATTCTTCGGGGCGGACCGCCCCCTCCCCCCTCTTTCGTTCGCCATTGCCTTCTTCCTACCTGCCCTGCCGCAGCCGCACACAGCCGAACGGAAGTCTTCCTGATGTCAGCGCTGACGTCGGAGGAAGGGAGGGCTTTGCTTAAGCCCTCCCTCCGACGTCAGCGCTGACATCGGGAAGATTTCCGTTCGGCTGTGTGCTGCGACAGGGCAGGTAAGGAGAAGGAGACTACCCTCGCGGCTCGACCAACCCCGCTGCGATCCAACCCCGCAGGAACCCCGGACTTCGTTGTGTGAAACGAAGTCCGTTGTACGAATCAAGACATAAAGTTCGTTGTGCGCAGCGTTCGCTGTGCGAGGCGTTCGCTGTGCGAGGCACCACTGTACTTTGTATCAACTTATTAAGTAACATACATGCTGTTAGTATGTTAGTTTCCTCACTGGCAGTGTTCCAGTGTCTACCATATTTCCTGACCAGCCTACAAATATTGAAGGTTGAAGTTTACATGGAATCCTTAAAAAAGCTCCAAGTATAGAAAGAAAATAAATAGGCCTCATTATAATTTCTGTTTAATGAGACCGAAATGTATTTGCAGTTAATTTTCAGTGTCAAAATGAAAATCCATTCCAACCTCATTTTAAGACAAAATTTAATTTGGTTGCTAATGATTCATGTACTTAGGATTAAATTGTTGTGATATGAATTAGGTATCAGTGTGTTCCCACTTTCTGTGTTTAAATCATACAACTTATTAACTTTACCATTTTGATGCAAAATAAAACAAGATTCTGAAAGGTTTTTCTAGCATAACAGTAGCCGTTCACAACGTCAGAAATAATGCAGTTCCTCCTACCCATTTATATTGCTTTCTAAAAATCTGTCAGCTCAGTCTCAGGCTTTCACAAATTTATTTTTAGAGCACAGCAGTTTTTCTTTTCTTTTTTTTTCCGATGGGTTAGGACTATTTCATAAAATGAAGAATTTGTCCTTACCTGAAATAGACAGAAAAGTGTGTTTTGAAAAGGAGCAGGGCATGAATTTTAAGTTGCTCCTCCAATTGATGGGGCTGAGGGAGGACTCATGATTTGGGTATAAAACTGTATCTTTACATCTCCTCCACCACTTTCTTCCCAGAACAAGGTAGAAATTTTTGTTTTGTGCCTCCTATTTTGTAGGCAATAGGAGCCCCAGTGCTCAGGGTAGGATTAATTCTTTGAAGGCCCCTAGGCACACAAGTACACTGGGCCCCTGGCCCTTTCTCATACCTGGCCCACCCCCATTTATTTACCTGTTTTCTTCTTTACTGCTTTATTTCCACTTGATTTCTTTTATTTTAAAATTCAAAACAAAAAACAAAAATTTCCATACCCATGTACAGTTTTTCATCTATGCAACCCCCAAATATCTCTGAACATATCCCCCCCTTCCTTCCCTTCCCACCTACTTGCCCAGGACTTAAACTCTGAAAACTTTCCATTATGTATACAAAAGTGTACTGCAACCTTGATGCATCCCACTTGAGCGAGCAAAGAGGGATAAAAGAAATAAAGAGATGCAAATGCCCACAGGATGTCTTCTATCTTGGGCGAGTAAAGCCAGAACCCAGGAGAGAGGGGAAGTAAAAAATGTGCCTGCCTACTGGAGAGAGAGGGTCCAGAGGATGGCTTTCAGTGGAGGTTGGGTGAGGTAGCCTGCTTGGGCAGTACAACTGCAAAGCTGCTGCACCCTGCAGGAAAAGAATTTTGGTGCCGGGAGACCAGGAGAGTGCAAGTCAGAAGACAAGTCCGCGAAGGAAGCTGCCTGTCAATGCGGCACCACCGTCGCCGACTTACAGCGGAACAGGCCACGCAGTCCAACCGACACCTGATGCAATCAACAAAGTCACTTGCGTGTGTTGCGCAGGCAACGATGCAAGCAAAGCACGTGTGGGGGTGGGGCTGAGGCCAGGAGCTGACGGCGGCTGTGCAGGAGCAGGCATGAAGCAGGTGCAAATCACCGTCGCCAAATCGTATTGGGCAGTCCTCAGTGCGTGATGTCATAGCATCACACCTGTGGGGCCCCCTGATGTTTTGAAGCCCGAGGCACGTGCCTACCAGGCCTACCCTTTAATCTGGCCCTATCAGTGCTAACCCTATGCTAATCAATTAGCACACAACAATGTCCCACACACTAAGTGATTTATGTTATGCCTTCTCCCTGCCCTCAGCTACACACCCTTTCACAAAAATTAAAATTTTGCATTCCCCCTTTTACAAAACCGCACAAGAGACTTTTAGCACCGGCCAGCGCTGAATGCTCTGTGCTGCTCTGACGGTCATAGAGTTCCTATGAGTGTTGGAGCAGCGCAGAGCATTCAGTGCCAGACGGCACTAAAAACCTCTTGCATGGTTTTGTAAAAAGGGGGGGGGGTGTTAATTCTTTTATATAATAATAATAATAATAATTTTATTCTTATATACCGCCATACCCGGTGAGTTCTAGGCGGTTTACATCAATTAAAGTAGTATCTGCGTTGACAAGCAGATTTACAACAATTTATCAGATATAAACAAGTTTTAGCCAAACTTGACAAAGGATGACGGGAGGTAGTGGAAGATAGGGAAGAGAGAAGCTATTATGGGGGAGGAGAAGAGCAGGGGGGAGGCGGGGGGGGGGCAAAGTGGTAATGTAAGCTTGATTTTATAGAGCATGTACCGGCAGGGGGGCGGAGTCCACAGCGGGCCGCCGCTACGCGGCGGCTGAAGGGCCTTGAGAGAACTGTAGAGAAGAAGAATGAATGCACAGGTAAAACACTTCAATAAAATAATAAAATCTAAACAAAGTAAAAATAACAGCAGGTAAAGGTGCAGTGCAGTGATATTCCAGCCTTCAGTGACAATAAGCGTGCGCCGCAAAGTGCTTGATTTTATAGAGCATGTACCGGCAGGGGGGCGGAGTCCACAGCGGGCCGCCGCTATGCGGCGGCTGAAGAGCCTTGAGAGAACTGTAGAGAAGAAGAATGAATGCACAGGTAAAACACTTCAATAAAATAATAAAATCTTAACAAAGTAAAAATAACAGCAGGTAAAGGTGCAGTGCAGTGATATTCCAGCCTTCAGTGACAGTATCAGAAGGACTGGCTAGGAAAAATTTTTATTTTTCCTGATTCAGTTTAAGTTTTGCCCTCTTTGTCCATTGCTCAATATGGATTAATAATGAAGAAATTTGATTTATTACTTCCCCTGTAAAGGACATAAGTGGGAGTACTATGGTGATATCATCTGCGTAAATAAAAAACTTGACTCCCAGACTTTGCAATAATTTTCCCAATGGAGCTAAATATATATTGAACAAAGTAGGTGACAGCAGAGAACTCCGGGATACCCCACAAGAATTACTCCAGGGAAAAGAATAACTATCTTCGCCAAACACTTGATAATACCTTGATCTTAAGAAACCCTCAAACTAGTTCCAAACTTTTCCTGAGATACCTATTGAATCTAAACAGTCTAACAATATCTTGTGATCGACCAGATCAAAAGCACTTCTTAGATCCAACTGAATGATCAGTGCATTTGAACCATCACTAAATAAACAGTGGAGATAATTCATCAGGGAAGCTAATATCGTCTCCGTACTGTGCCCTGAACGGAACCCTGATTGACAGTCATGAAGGATATCACGCCCGGAAGTGAAGCATCGGAGCTTCTGCTCCCATTGCTGATGGTTCACACTGAGAGCCCCCTTTACCTCTTGAGTGGAGTTGTTTCAGGCTAGTTGTAGCTTATTCTGAGCGTCCCCCATTCAAACCCTGTTGTGACTGGTTGTGCTTCTTTGTTGTTTCTATATTAGGATTTTTTGGCACATTATTGAGTGTAGTGTTGTTTGTCTCAATATATTCCACCAAGGCGGAATTAACCATCCCTTCCATAACTTTTGTAAACAAAGGGATGCTGGCTATTGGCCGATAGTTGGAATTTAAAGCAATAGATTCCTTTTTGTGTTTCAATATAGGTGTGATTAAAATGTGACCTAACTTATTTGGAAATTGGCCATTATTTAATAAACATGTTGTCCAATTAAAAAGGTCAACTTTAAAGGTATATGGAGCAGTTTTAAGAATATTCAGAGAACAATTGTTCAACCGACAGTTCTTTTTTGCATATTTAGTTAACAATGTGCAAAAACAAATTCCAATCAAAGGTTCAAAATGTGACCAGATCATATCTGCTCTTAGGCCGTCTGTCTGAAGTTCATTTAGTATGTGTAAAGGATCATATGATGATAATAAAGTTGCTTTAAGATTAATAATTTTCTTGTTAGAAAAATCTGCAATGTCATTAGCAGAAGGCAGACATTCCTTTTTAGAACATTTTTTTGAATGAATGTCAAATAAATGATTTATCAATTTGAATAATTCTCTACTATTATTGTTTGCTGATCCAATTTTATTTGAGAAATAATTAGCTCATTTATCTGAGGGAAAGTGGAGTGGGACTTAGGAGTTATAATATATGATGATCTTAAGGTGGCCAAACAGGTCTAAAAGGTGACGACAAAAGCTAGAAGAATGCTAGGGTGCATAGGGAGAGGTATGACCAGTAAGATAAAGGATGTATTGTTGCCCCTATATAAGACTCTCGTGAGGCCTCTCACCTTCCCCCTTTACACCTAACTCTTTAATCTCTCCACTGTAGTTCCTCTCTCATCTTTCTTCCTGTAAACCGTGCCGAGCTCCGCATTCGTGGAGATGGTGCGGTATATAAACCCAAGGTTTAGTTTAGTTTAGTATTATTCTCAAACGCGCACCTTCAAAAAGATTTAAACAGGATGGAGTTGGTCCAGAGGAAGGCTACTAAAATGGTCAATTGTCTTTGTCATAAGCCATATGGGGACAGATTTAAAGATCTTAATATGTATACTCTGGAGGAAAGGCGGGAGAGGGGAGATATGAAAGAGACGTTTAAATACTAATAATTGTCAAAAATTATACCAATAATTGACAAAAATGTTACTCACCAACAGTGAGCTTTACCTAAAAGATCCACATTAATCAAAAGGGTGGATTAATGTGGATCTTTTAGGTAAAGCCCACTGTTGGTGAGTAACATTTTTGACAATTATTGGTAATATACTGTTACTACTGATTTTTTTCTTGAGAGACGTTTAAATGGCATAAATGTGCATGAAGTGAGTTTCTTTCATTTGAAAGGAAATTCCAGAATGAGAGGGCATAGGATAAAGTAATCTAAGAAAATACTTTTTCACATAAAGGGTATTAGATGCATTGAATAGGCGCCTGGTAGAGGTGGTGGAGACAAAGACTGTGTCTGAATTCAAGAAAGCGAGCGACAGGCACTTGGCATATCTCATGGAGAAGAAGAGATAGTGGATTTTGTGAATGGGCAAGCTGGATGGGTTACTTGGCCTTTGTCGGCCATCATATTTCTGTTTCTATGGGGGGTTTTAAAACACAAGACAAAAAAAAGTGCAGTCTTACTCTAAAAGTCAATCTCTTCTCTGCAGACTGTCACAAAATGTCAGAATCTTCTTCACTTCATAGCTAAATAGTCACAACAAAGCAGCCCATTCTATCAAAGCATTCAAACCAGAAGGACTTAGTAAAGCAAAAATTCAAAGTTGTTCTCGTTTTCTTAACCGGCATTTCAAATTACCCCTTCTAATGGAGGCAGGAAAGTAGCCAGCCTGTGCAAGGTGAATTTTGGCCAAGGAGAGACCAGGTTCTTAGTAAGGGAGGAAAGAAATCACTAGAATGTGCTGAATGGAATTGGTGGGGCAAGGGTCATGAATCCTATGAAAGCCTTCACCGCACACCACTGAGTTCAACAGACTGAAGCTACCACAAATAGTGGTAGATGGATACACACACACACACTGATGTAGGCACCTAACTTTAGACTGACTTTATAAAATTTGAAGGTTTGGGCTTAATGTACATCATTCCATCACTTAACTTTAGGTGAGAATTATCCCCTAGGTGCCTAAATATAGGCATATTGTGGCAGAATTGTTCCCATGTCATAACTCATAACTCAGTGCTACTCCTCTGCAAATATAATTTTCAATTTTCCTTTTATATAGATGATCTAACTATTTTACAGATGATGACTGCATGTTGTTACAGATTGCTTATAAAGAGCAATAGCTAAGATCTTTACATATAGTTACTAATTGTAACTTGCATCCAAGGTTCCTGCTTCACATTGGCAGATGGTACAATTCATTATCTGCATTTTGACTCAATAAACACCCACCTGCCAAACACAGGCCAAAAATAAACCAGTATAGAAGGAAATATACTGTCAAACATGGCTAGGCCATGATGTGCTATCAATTTATTATCAGGAGCTCTTGCCAGTTCTGTTCCACTTGATGAGACCTCTTTTGTTTCCATAAAATAATTTATCAAATGGGTCTCCCAGGAACATTTTTTTTCTGAGGATGTAATCTTGTGTACTGCTGTAGTGTACTGGAATTTGCAAACGTTATTTCCACGGTGTGCTGTTTCTATTGTTGTATCATCTACTGCAAAATCTTTCCCTTTTTTGGGCTTTGGGCTTTTTTTTTCCCAATTTTTGAATGTTTTTCAGTGTGTTTTATGGTAATATATTTTTGGATAATATATTAGAACTTTGATGTGGGCTAATTGATTTAACACATATTAATTGAAAGCCTAACACACATTAAATTGATTTAGAACATACTAAATTTTTTTTATCAGGTATACTAATGAATTCACTATGTAACACAATTTTTGTTTCTGGGCAGGAAGTGTTATTTCCAAATTGCTCATGCCTAAATAGTATAGAAAATGTCATATTTCCATAAAACTGCTTTTGTGATCAGGATAATCAAATTTTGCAAATTTTAAAATGTGAAAACGCTGAATTTTCATCCTTTAATTCTCATGTCATATAAAGCAACATATGAATTACATTTAACATGTATTTATATTGAAATTATCCAAAGATGACCACAGAAGTTTTAGAAGTGAGTAATTTGAGATTTGCGATTATATTATATTTGCGAATTCAGTACAAGTCAATCCTGTTATGTCATCAATTCTTATATGGTACGATGCCTGAAATTTTTAATATGATGTCTTGCTATCAACCACAAAGGTCCCTGCATTCTGCAGATGCTGTATTGTTAAAAACAATCCTAAACATGTAGATACGAACGCTATGACCTTTACATGTGCAGGAGTTAAGCTGTGGAATGACCTTGTTGGCCAAATTCGAAAATGTGGAGAGAGGAACTCTTTTAGGAATATGTTGAAGACTCAGCTATTTGTTAATGCATTTTTCTGAGCAATTGATTCATTTTACACTGAATTCATGCTGCACTGTATATTTTTATTTTATCTTCTTATTTTGTATAGACTTTTAACATTTTATGTATGTAATCCCTTGTGAACCGTTTTGGATAAAAACGGCATAGAAATTTTTTAAATAAATAAATATTGTAAGTCACTTTCATAAATCAGCCCTCAGATGTAGTCTCCCATCATGTTCTCATTATATTGTCCTTGGTTGCGGCCTTTGAAGTCCAGTACATCCTGGTAGAAGCGCACACCTTGAACCTCTGAGTATGCTCCCATGTTCTCCTTGAATGTCTCAAGAGAAGCATCAAGGACACAGACTTTGAGAGACATCATACAACCCATTTACTGTAATTCTTCACCAGATTCTCAACCAACTCCACATAGTTTTTGGTCTTGTGATTGCATTAAAGTCATGATGCTTCAAGATATCATCCTCAATCTGTCTGAGGCAAAAGTCATAGCTGGTGTCTTTGTCAGACCACAGATAAAGATCCTGAAGTACATGCAACAAACCTGTTCCAAGTTGCTTTCGCCTTCCTTGCTACCTTCTTGGTAAATTCCATGTACTTCAGGATCTTCTTTATCTGTGGTCTGACAAAGACACCAGCTATGACTTTTGCCTCAGACAGATTGAGGATGATGTCTTGAAGCATCATGGCTTTAATGCTCCTAGATGAGTTGTCAATGAAGAGATGCCACTCTTTAGGGTTACAGGTGATTCCAATTGCCTCAAACAGACTGGTCACATTGTGACAGAAGCAGAGCTCATCTTGATGGGTGAAGAAGATGGAAAAATCTTGGTGATGCTTTCGTTGATTGTGCACACTTTCATCCAACAAGTTCTACTGTTTGAGTCTGCATGTGAAAAGCTTGGCATTGGTGAGGCCAAGATCTTTGATCAAGTCACTGAGGTCTTTTTGGTTTGGATAGCATTGGTTTCTCTCATTAACTGATTTTGTAAATTGGATCTACATCTCCCTCACTCTTTGACTTGCTGCTCTCTTCTGAAGACAGCTGCCCTCTCTCTCTCTCTCTCTCTCTCTCTCTCTCTCTCTCTCTCTCTCTGGGGAAGTATGTATGGGAAGCTCAAAGCAATGTGGCACTGAGACGATGGATGAAAGATTGTTTGGATATGCGACTGCAGATGCATGTTTTCCAGTTCAATGTTTAGAAGGGTCCACCATACAGAAACAGTAGTTACTTGAGTGGTCAGTGGGTTCCTGGCACATTTTTGGGATAACAAACTTCATGGCTCTCTTTTCCCCTCTGTACCATCCTGTAGAGAACAAAATAAACTTATTTCACATATGACTAATGTGTATGAGATTCTAGCAACAAAATTGTCTCAACTTCCAGAGTTTTTTGGCAGTGCTTCTGTGTGAAGTGAGGTGCCCAAGCTTTGTCTTGACCCCCAACAGGCATGTCAAAATATGATTTGTAGACATTACATATCTTAGCAGATGTTTCAACGGAAACCGCCCTTACTAAAGTTTCCAATGACCTGTTCCTGGCCAGATACAAAGGCTTCTATTTTATCCTCATCTTTCTCAAACTATCTGCTGCCTTTGATACTACACTTCCCCCTCCCCATTCGCAGTTTCGACACTCGCGATTTCAAATATTCAAAATTTTTTTGGGGGGAGGGGGAAAAAACCCATTCTTTCGCACATTCCCGCCTCTCTCCAGCCTTACCCCAGGCATCCTGGACTTACCTGGTGGTCTAGCTGGCTTTTGGGGCAGGAGTGATCTTCCTATGCTCCTGCCCCATGTAGATTGCCAATAGGAAATTGCTGCCGTGGTTTTTCTCAATTCACGGTCCAGCTCTGCCCCTATCCCCCGCGAATACCGAGGGAGAAGTGTATTGATCACCATCTGCTCCTTGATTTTGGAGCTTTTAAGGGTAAAAGTGCATATGTTACAGATGTGCCACACAGGGCAATTTAATTTATAATTTTACATTGATGTGAGGGGCCATCATGGATTTTGGAGGTGATTTTTAGTGGATTTGTGTAAAATTGTTAGTGTGAACTTTTTTAAAATTTGGAAAGTGAGTGAAAAACATTATGAGAAAAATGACTGTATTTTTCTTATTTATTTGTGTAAAATTTGTGTTTGGCAATAGGTTTCTTTGAAAAATTTGCTCTAGAACTTTGAATTCAAGTTTAAACTTGTTTATTTATTTAAAATTTATTTATAACCCACCAATCTACAAGCGGATCCAGGCATGCATGCAAAAAAATGGATGGATTTTCTTAATGCATGCCTATGATTAATTAGAGGAAATCAATTTCTAGGGTAAGAGAGCCTGTTACAGTTGGGGAGAAGAATAGTGTTACCAGATTTTATGATTGTAAAGTTCGGACCCATGGCCCCACCCACAGACCCGCCCAGTTATACACAGCCTCACCCCATTCTGCCCAAGTCATACCCCAGCCTTGCCCCTCAAACTGTTCTCGTACTCAAAGCTGCATCGGGAAGGCATCTGCGCATGTGTAGGTATGACATGATGACATCACATGCATGCGTTAATATGCGTGATGTCACTGCAGTGCATCCTCGCTTGTGCAGATGCCCTCCCGATAAAGTTTTTCATAACCTGGATAAAGTGCCGGGTTTTGAAAAGCCATCCAGACTCCTGGACAAGTTCTCAAAAAGAGGACATGCCCGAGTAAATCTAGATGCCTGGAAACCCTAGAGAAGAGTTAGACATGAGTGAGTGAAGATGTGTTGTAAGAACTGATCATGGCAGGGGTATTCCCCCCACCTCTGATCAGCTGAGCTGGCAGGACTCTCCTAAGCCATGTACACTACCCCAATAGCCCTTATGCCTGCAGGTGTCACCTACATGATGGTACAGTAGGTTTTGGGTATATTTTAGTGGGCTCATGCTCTCCTCCATAAGTGTAGTAGTTAGAGTGGGATATGGGCATGGGTCCCCTTCTCCGGAGTCCACTGCACTGCTCACCAGGCTACTTCAGAGACCTACTTTCTGCTCTCATAGGACTGGCCATAACATCTGAAGCTGTAATACAGACAGGTACGTACTGTTCCATTCACATCTTTTGGGGTTGGGAGGGGGTCAGTGACCCCTGAACAGATGTAAGGGGCCATGCTTCCATCCCTTCAGCGGTTATCTGGTCAGTCTGGGCACTTTTTTGATACTTATTCGTTTTAAAACAGGTCTACTACTACTACTACTACTATTTATCACTTCTATAGCGCTGAGAGGCATACATCTAGACATTTAAAAGGCTTGGAGGAGCTTACAGTCTAACTTGGACACAGAGACACGATACATCCAAATTGTGCCCTGGACATTTTCTAAAATGTTGGATTATGGCAGAAAAACATCCACACAACTAAACAAAACAAGGAGAACTTCTTATATGAAAAGAGTCTTTCAACCATAGAGGTGCTCAGAACCTTGAAAACATTACCAGGAAGTGATGCAACTATGGGTGAAGAGGCAGGAAGAAGTTTCACTCTGTTATCGATCCAGCTTATGGGGGCTCTCTGAGGAAGCCAACAGCGAAACGCATTTGAGCCCGCTGGAGTGAGACTGCTTCCTAATCACCCATGCAAGCTAAGTTTCAGAGTTTTTTCAAATATTTGAAACGTTATAGACACTTTTGGTTTAAAAAAATTACTTTGTTATCACAGTTAATTTCATCTCACAAGTTTCACAAATGATCTCTTTCTACCAACGGAGATGATGTGATGATAGAGCAATGAAACACTTATAGGGGCTTGTTCCCAGTTTGTGATTTCACCACCTTTTTCAAGGTTCTGAGCACCTCTATGGTTGAAAGACTCTTTTCATATAAGAAGCTCTCCTTGTTTGGCTCTATCCTTTGGGGGACGGCGTTATTATACATATTTTGACCCAGTAGTTTTTGATTAGAAAAACATCCACGTCATAAGCCTGCCCTTATCCCACCCAAAACATGCCTCTAATACTCCCCCTTGAGATTTAGACAAATTGCAAATAGCATTGAAATCTATCTAAAAAATAGGTTTCAAAAATAGTGATTTGGACGGTTTGGTGAGAAAAACGTCCATCTGGCACTTTATGCTACTTTTTGGACATTTATCTCCTTTGAAAATGAGTCATAAGAACATAAGAAGGTGCCTCCGCTGGGACAGACCAGAGGTCCATATTGCCCAGCGGTCCACTCACGCGGCGGCCCATCAGGCCTATCGCCTGAACAGTGGTCCCAGACTAATTTTGTAACTTACCTCTAATCCTCTCCTTATAACCTACTAGCTGATGCCCCGGCGTTGCATGGGTATTTAATTATAGCAATAACACTGTAAATGGATTCAAATACTTTATAGTGGTGAATGAAATTATTTTTTTACAGCTTTATAAAAAGTACAATATTCAAATTATAATGTGAAATATTTGACAAAATGAATACAATACAACTAACACAAAACTTGATTATAAACAACATTTTTAGTTTCACCTCCAGGAGCAAGAACATATAAATTCTTGGGTGAAGAGACCCCCCAGAACATATCACCCCAGTTAGTGAGGGATCTGCATAACAAGTTTCGTTCAAATCGGTCAAGCCGTTTTAGATTTACTGTGAGAATGTCAGCTGTTTACATTTTTTCCATTGACATGAATGGGTGAAATCTGATGTTCTGTTTGTAGCTCCGCCCACGTGTGCAGGTGGGCCGCGAGACCCCCAGGACATATCACCCCAGGTAGTTGGAATTACTGTGAGAATGGCAGCTTTTTACATTTTTTCCATTGACATGAATGGGTGAAATCTGATTTTCTGTTTGTAGCTCCGCCCACATGTGCAGGTGGGCCGCGAGACCCCCAGAACATATCACCCCAGGTAGTGAGGGATCTGCATACCAAGTTTCGTTCAAATCGGTCAAGCCGTTTTTGAATTACTGTGAGAATGGCAGCGTTTTACTTTTTTTCCATTGACATGAATGGGTGAAATCTGATTTTCTGTTTGAAGCTCCGCCCATGTGTGCGGTTGGGCTGCGAGACCCCCAGAACATATCACCCCAGGTAGTTGGAATTACTGTGAGAATGGCAGCTTTTTACATTTTTTCCATTGACATGAATGGGTGAAATCAGATTTTCTGTTTGTAGCTCCTCCCATGTGTGCAGGTGGGCCGCGAGACTCCCAGAACATATCACCCCAGGTAGTGAGGGATCTGCATACCAAGTTTCGTTCAAATCGGGCAAGCCGTTTTTGCGTTGGCAGCTTTTTACATTTTTTCCATTGACATGAATGGGTGAAATCTGATTTTCTGTTTGTAGCTCCGCCCACGTGTGCAGGTGGGCCGCGAGACCCCCAGAACATATCATCCCAGGTAGTGAGGGATCTGCATACCAAGTTTCGTTCATATCGGTCAAGCCGTTTTTGCGTGATCGCGGCACATACACACATACACACACACATACACACATACATACCTCCGATTTTATATATATAGATTTCTACTCCTATCTGTACCCCTCAATCCCTTTGTCCTCTAGGTACCTATCCAAACCTTCTTTGAAGCCCTGTAGCGTGCTCCTGCTTATCACTTCTTCTGGTAGCGCGTTCCATGTATTCACCACCCTCTGTGTGAAAAAGAACTTCCTGGCGTTTGTTCGCCCCCTTGTACTTGTAGTTCCCCATAATTTGAAAAATCAGTCCGTATCTACTTTTTCTACACCCTTCATGATTTTGAAGGTTTCTATCATGTCCCCTCTAAGTCTCCGCTTTTCCAGGGAGAAAAGCCCCAGCCTTTTCAGTCTGTCAGTATATGAGAGGTCCTCCATACCCTTTATTATCTTAGTTGCTCTTCTCTGGACTCTCTCAAGTACCGCCATGTCCTTCTTGAGGTACGGCGACCAGTACTGGACACAGTACTCCAGGTGCGGGCGCACCATTGCACGATACAGTGGCAGGATGACTTCCTTCGTCCTGGTCGTGATACCTTTCTTAATGATACCCAACATTTTGTTTGCTTTCTTTGAGGCTGCCGCACACTGTGTCGACGCCTTCAAGGTTGTGTCTACCATCACTCCCAGGTCTCTTTCAAGGATGCTCACTCCTAGTGGTGAGTTTCCCATTTTGTAAGTGAACATCGGTTTTTTTTCCCCTACATGCATGACCTTGCATTTCCCTATGTTGAAGCTCATTTGCCAATTTTTGGCCCACTCTTCCAGCGTTGTCAGATCTTTTTGGAGATCTTCGCAGTCCTCCATGTATTTACCCTGCTGTATAGTTTGGTGTCATCCGCAAACTTAATAACCTCACATTTTGTTCCTGCCTCCAGGTCTTGGAGTATGAGAAAATCTCACATTACCACGTCTTAAGTACAGATTTTAGTGTATTTTAGTACAAGGGCCCCTTAGAAACTCAAATTTATAAGCTCAGCTTTCTTTTTATGTCAGACCCTTTGTATTTTAGGTGGGAAGCTATGCTTTCTTGAATAGGCACAAATGAGGAGTGCCATGGAAACATAATTTTTTTTTCTCAGCATCTGGTACACCCACCTTGTGGATTGTATTAATATGCTCTATTTTCTTTCTAGTAGCAATGCAGTCTGTTTTGTATGTAAAATATATCCCAAGTGGAGGGTCATTACAAACTGAGCCTCCAGATCCATTGCACTACATATTGAAATATCATGCAGCCAATCTAGTGCATACCTTAATAACCCCCCCTTTTTATTTTTTTTTTTTACAAACCGTGATAGCGGTTTTTAGTGCAGGCTGGCGTGCTGAATGCTCTGCGCTGCTTCCAACGCTCATTGGAACTCTATGAGTATCAAGAGCAGCATGGAGCATTCAGCGTGCCAGCCTGCGCTAATAATGGCTATTGCGGTTTTGTAAAAGGGGGGGTGGTAAGTAAACTAATGTTTCTATTTTAAGTATATTTGGGCTTTTTGTTACATATGAAAATTCCAGTAACAAACTAGATCTAAAAATGAAAGGTATAGGCAGAAATGATAATAGTACAAAAATAAGGGAAATAGTCAACACAGTAGATATACACATGAAGAACATAAAGTAACAAATGGGGGGAAGGGAGAAATGTATGAATTCAAGCAAAGGAAATAGAAAAATGGAGCTGAATGAGGGGACCTCCTTCCACATTCAAATAAAAAAGACAAAGCACAAAACTATTGTTGGGTTTTACTAAACAGTGGTAGACGTTTTACTGGAAGCCGGTGACGTAAATTCTCCGATGCTCATAGAATTCCTATGAGTGTTGGAGCATTTACCTTACCGGCCTGCGATAGAAACTTCTACCGCCATTTAGTAAAAGGAGCCCTATATTTTGGTTCTTGGTATACAATTTAAAAAAACAGAGAAAAATAAATACAGATAAAGACCATCCTTTCCCTTTCACTCCCTCAGAGATCCTATATACTTGTCCCAAGATTTCTTGAAGTCAGATACAGTTCATCTCCACCAGGAAGTCATGCCATAAATTCCCCACCCTTTCTGTGAAGAAGTATTTCCTCAGGTTAGGTCCGAGTCTGTCCCCTTTCACCTTCATTCTGTGATCCCTCATTCCAGAGCTTCCTTTCAATTTTTTTTTTATCATGTTTGGTACACTGAGTGGAGGAGTGGCCTACTACTACTATTAATTATTTCTATAGCAATACCAGAAATACGCAGAGCTGTACAGAATTACAAAGAAGACAGTCCCTGCTAAAAGAGTTTACAATCTAAACAGACAAGACAGACAAACAGGATGCTATGGATACAGTTAAGGAGAATGGTTAATCTGCTGGCTGGGATGGAGGGCAGTGGGGAGTAGGGTTATGGATTGAAGACTATATAGGCTATATTAGGCCTAGTGGTGAGAGCTGTTGCCTCAGCATCCTGAGGCTGTGAGTTTGATCCCACTACTGCTCCTTATGACCCTAGGCAAGTCATTTAACTGTCCTAGGTGCCAATGTTAGATTACCTGACAGAAAATTGTACACTGTCCTGAACTCCAAGATAGGGCAGTATATCAGATGCCAATAAACGAGCATTGCATGTCATAGCCTCAGATAAATTTTGACTCCTAATTCAGTTAACCTAAGGTATCATCATAGAAAGCTCATCTTCCTATCCTGCATAGTTCTAGAAAAATCAAGAAAAGTGTTTATTTTCTGCCCAAAGAACAGTTCATCTTTGTAGAAAAAAAGGATTTGAGAGTTAAGTTTCTGGTAATTTCCTGTTGCTTTGGAAGCTTTCACCTCTCGAGAGTTTTCCAGAAACTGGACAAGGTTAGAAAGGCACTTGGTTAATAGAAGCGATAGATGCAAACTCAACTCAAGGGTGAGAAGCCTTCCTCATGGAGAAGTGTTGAAGCCTTACAACTGGTTGGAGATTTTCTGCTGGAGAAATTCAGCTTCTCCATCAAATATTTATGAAACATCTCCCTTAAGGTAACCATGGAGAATTTAGGGAACTGTAGAAAATGCAAATTATACCTCCTAAAAATTATTCTCCATCATTTCCAATATATTACGTAATGCCAGATTGTCTCTAATTAATACTGGACTTAACTCCTTCAGCTTCCCAATTGCTGTAACGCAACAGCTAAATTGTAACCCCAAAGCATTCGGAGGTCTTCCCTTCCTTAACTAGGGTTAATAACTTTAAATGCAGGTGGAGTTTCCTTTTTCTCCATTTGAACCTCATCACCAATTCATCTCATACATCTTATTCTGATATCACAATAGTGAGATTTGTAACACATTTGTCACTGGGGTAAAACAACCATCTGGGGGGGAGAAGTAGTTATCAAGCTGCATTAGAACATTAACCCATGTTATTTGCCTTATAATGTGTGTTAAAAGGGCTCTAATGCAGGTTGTAGTACCTTCTAGTGTTATTTTGGACTAGCTTTTTAGCCCATTACATTAATGGGTGCTAGAATAGATGTGTAGACTTAGGCATTTCTTTCTGTATGTATGTCAGTCTTTCTCTCTCCCTGCCCCCTTTCTTTCTTTATGTCTGGCCCATGTCTGTCTTTCTTTATTTCTATCTCTCTCCCTGCCCACTGTATGTCTGTGTTTCTTTCTGTCTCTCCCCCCTGTCCAGTAGCACCCCTTCTCTGCTCCCCCTGTCCAGTAGTAGCCCTTCTCCCTTCCTTTTACCTCCCCCCTGTCCAGCAGCACCCCTTCCCTACTCCACCTGTGCAGCAATAGCTCTTCTCCCTTACTTTTACCTCCCCCCTGTCCAGCAACACCCCTTCTCCCTTCCTTTTAACTCCCCCCTGTCCAGCAGCACCCCTTCCCTGCTCCCTCTATCCAGTAGTAGTCCTTCTCCCTTCCTTTTACCTCCCCTCTGTCCAGCAACACCCCTTCCCTGATCCCACTGTGCAGCAGTAGCCCTTCTCCCTTTTACCTCCCCCATGTACAGCAGCACAGCGGCTCTAAAAGAGAGTCTTGAGAGGAGATGATGGGACAGTTAGGCAGATTTTGCAATGTCTTGTGGATTTTAGGAAGAATGTACAAAATCGATATCCTTGGATGTAGAGGACAAAGGAATTGAGGCTGGCTTCCTGACCCCTAAAGAAGCATGTTTTCTTTGTCCTCTACATCCAAGGATACCGGTTTTGTACATTCTTCCTAAAATCCACAAGGCATTACAAAATCTGCTGGCCGTCCCATCATCTCCTCTCGAGACTCTCTTTTAGAGCCACTGTCCATGTTTGTGGATTTCTTCTTACGTGATATGGTTCCATCTACACCGTTCTATATATTAAAGATTCCAATCATTTTCTGACCATTCTTTCTGAGATTGAACCAGTTGTTCCAACAGCAAACACTCATGGTCACTGTGGATATAAAATCCCTGTATACCTCTATTCCACAATCAGAGGCTTTATCTGTCATTTGGGAGGCTTTAGAAAAACACGCCAACGTCCCATGGACGTACCTTCTGAGTTTTTGTACCAGTTAAGCAAGATTGCACTGACTGAAAACTTTTTCTTGTTTCAAGATGAATTATTTATACAGATTTCTGGGGTGGCGATGGGGACCACCTTCGCACCGAGCACTGCCAACCTTTATCTGGCAGTATTTGAGGCACAGTGGATCGAACAGTCCCCGTTTAAAAGTGCCATCATTTTGTGGAAACGTATCGACGATGTTTTCATGCTTTGGACTGGTACAGAACCACAACTTCAACTTTGCATTCAATGGTTGAATAGCTGCAATTCGTGCATTCAATTTACGGCAAATTGGGCATTTTCTGTCATCCCTTTTCTAGCTGTAGAAATCACTTGGAAAGAGGACAAGTTCTCTACTACAGTCTATAAGAAACAACTCCATTATTAACTTTGACAATCACAATAACTTTATTTATACAAAATTATAAAATTTACAGAAATTTTTTTTAATATCAATGAATTATTGCATTCATATAAAAAGGATGGAGGCGGACCAATGACTGAAACCATAACATTGCATTTGTCAATAGCCTTTGGCTGTTATGAGATGCAGCAATACGGTCTGAGGTTTAGCCTTCTTCCATTTATGATCTATCAGTGTAATTGAATTGACAAAGTTAATTTTTGTTTCATTCCACTTTTTTTGTGTATTTGATATTTGGTTGTGGAATTACTGCTTTTTTGTTTTTGGAATTGGAAGAACAAGCCATTTGCTATTGTTATTCAAAAGTGGAAAGAAGAGATTTGGAGTGCTGTGGTAGGGTTGGGTGTTTGTGCTGGGACAGGAGTTTGGTGGTCTCAAGGAGAGGAGGAGTGAAATATACAAACATGATGGCAGATAAAGGCCAAATGGCTCATCCTGTCTGCCCATCCGCAGTAACCATTATCTCTTCCTCTAAGAGATCCCATGTGCCTATCCACGCTTTCTGTCTTCACCACCTCTTCTGGGAGACTGTTCCACGCATCTACCACCCTTTCTGTAAAAAAGTATTTCCTTAGATTACTCCTGAGCATATCACCTCTTAACTTCATCCGATGCCCTCTCATTCTAGAGCTTCCTTTCAAATGAGACTTGACTCTTGTGCATTTATACTGCGTAGGTATTTCAACATCTCTATCATATCTCCCCTCCCCCACCTTTCCTCCAAAGTATACTGTACATATGGTATCTTAAAAATGTCCTATCTCCCCATTTTACCATATCAGCTATTTTTTTCTTCCATTTGTATCTTTGCTTTTCTGACTACTCAACCAGCCTCTCTTAACTTTTCCAGATATTTATGCCTATCTTCCTCTTTCTGTGATCTTTTGTAATTTATGAAAGCCAACCTCTTATTCCATATCTTCTCCACTGCTACTTTGAGAACCAAAGTGGCCTTCATTTCCTCTTATTTTTACTTACTTGCCTCATAAAAAGGTTGTGATCTCAGGACCTAGAACAGGACCTAAAGCGCAGGCATTTAGTCATGCCTGGGAGCAGGTCTAAATTCTGAGATCTGGGTTTCCGCAGTGGGAAAGCTTGGCACTATGCTGACACTGATGGATGGTTGATGTGCCAGACTTTCTTTTGTAGAGATTTTTACTCCTATTCATAATAATGGCACAATTTTATGTTGGATGTCTATCAATCATTTCATCGATTGACCCCTAACACAGGCGGAAATGCAGAAACACGGCCTGTGACAGGTCCATCAATAAATTTAAGTTTTATTGCCCTGAACTTGAAGGTCCCTTTGTGCTTTTTTTCTGCTCCATTAATTTGTCTATTGTTCTACTGTGTTTGTTCTCTTGTAAACTGCCAAGAGCTTTGGATTGTGTGGTCTATAAGTATAAAATAAATAAATAATGTATCTTTAACATAGGCATTATATTATTTATTACACTGAATTGTACTGCTTAGTAGAGTGGCTAAGTGATTTGTACAGTTGGTATTTTTAAATAAACAAGCAAACAAACTCAGCTCTCCCCTATTATCTCTGCCATGAGGAGTCACAGATTACCTCTCGAGTTGCTTGGCAGTAGCTGGCACCCTTTGCTATCTTGTCATTGGACCTCTCACTGCTTTCAGTCTCTTTCCATTGGGGCTTAACAGAAATGAGGCCAGACTGAAGAATATTGCACTAGATGAATTAATAGTAACATAGTAAATGATGGCAGATAAAGACCCAAATGGTCCATCCAGTCGGCCCAAATATGCACACACTATAATTTAATGACTTAATGTAAATTGTTCTTTTTCTTAGATATTTCTGGGCCAGAAACCCAGAGCTCTGTCCAGCACTGTGCAAAGGCCCCCATCCACTGGAGTCTCCGTCAAAGCCCATTCCAGCCCATCCTCAACCGAATGGCCATATACGGGACACAGACCGTGCAAGTCTGCCCAGTGCTGGCCTTAGTTCTTCAATATATACCATTATTTGCTATTTTGTGTGCTGTTGTGAGACAGTATTGTTAGGAAAAGCCTCTGGCACAGGACTGGAGTTAAGAAATAAAAATGCACTGTTATCTATTTAGAGCAGACGGTCTTTCGTTTCAAGTTGCTATACGGTTTGCTGCAGCCTTTGGCAAATGTGCAATTCCTTCATTCTTCCCCCAACATAATATAATGATCCAGTAATCAGGTTTTTTGAAGGCAAGCCCATTTTTCAGAATCTTGCACCACTAAAATGGTTAGATGAAATGTTATCAAGTTCATCAAGTGTGTTCTGGAGAGCACGTACAATAAAAGTCTCTTTTTCAGTTCCACAGATACAGCCCAGTAAAATGAATGAATCACACAGTCAAATCTCAATATACAAATGCTTCCATTTCTACACAGTAGCATGGGTACTCATTTGTTCTGTGATAACATAATTATATGATTTTTTTTTAAGAGGCCCAGTTATAAATACATTCCATTATGTCATGCTTTTCAACTAGTTTGTACTCTGAAATGGGGGTCCTTTATTTCATTTATTTATTCAATTTTTTATACTGTCCTCCCAAGGGAGCTCAGAACAGTTTACATGAATTTATTCAGATACTCAAGCATTTTTCCCTGTCTGTCCTGGTGGGCTCACAATCTCTCTAATGTACCTAGGGCAATGGAGGGATTAAGTGACTTGCCCTGGGTCAAAAGGAGCAGCATGGGCTTGAACCTACAACTTCAAGGTGACAAGGCTGTAGCTTTAATCACTGTGCCACACTCTCCCATATCTTTATGTAAATGATTAAGTTGCCCCAAAGTAAGTGCATACTTTAATACTTAGATTCTACTCTAGACACTAAATGAGTCGGATGACATGCTGCACCTTGGGAGACCCTTGACACAGCGCCTGTATGGTGCGAAACATGTTGGGTTAAACTCATTGATTCGTACAGCTAAGATGATTTTATAGGTACATATATAAAAAAGAATTAAAAAGATTTAAATAAATAAAATTAGCAGATTTAGAATGACTATGAGCGGCCAATGATGAAGTGCCACATAAATCTCACCGCAGTCAAGAGCTAGCACAGCGGCGGAATGGTGGGGCTGAGGCATACTCATAATTCATTGAAACGATTTGAAAGTATTCCATACCGGTTTCTATACGATTACAGCATACTTTAATACTTAAATCATGTACCCTCTTATAGAAATACCTCTTCTATGTGTCAGTGATTTTATCTTCAGCGATTTTTATATTACCTTTAAAAAAATGATTTTTGATATTATTGAATGTTGTGAAGAAGACACAGGGGGAGCTCTAGCTCCCTGATTATGAGAAAGTTCAGTATAAAGGAAAGGGTCATTTTCCTTGTAGTATAAGAAGCCTATAACTCCCAAAGGGCTGATGGGCTAGAGTTATTCCCTCTAAGAATTCAGGAAACGGAGGAGGAATTTGGGCAAAGCTAGCCCAGCTGAAAGACATGGGAGGAGGATTCTTAAGGGTGGGGCAGAGAAGTCTTGCTATCCCCACAGAAATATTGCTAATACTAGGAAAAGATGGGGAGAAGCACAAATGGATCCTAATCAGAAAAAGGACAGATTGGGCTGTGAGTTGGTGGAGGACTCCATGAGAAGGGTGGGGTTTAGTCCCAAAGTCCCATAAAAGTGGAGGAGGAGAAAGCATCCCAGGGAGAGGAAGAACCTAAGCTCAAAATCCACAAAGTTGCTGGATCCATGACCAATTGGAGAAGAAAGATAGTGGTGGCTGGAGACTCACTTCTGAGGGGTACAAAGGTGTCCATCTGCAGATCAGACATTATATCCCGGGAGATGTGGTATCAAAATGCAAAATGTTACGGAGAACTTGCCAAGACTCATGAAGCCTAATGACTATTATCCAATATTCTTCCTTCTACATTTGCTGTTGAATATTAGCTTTGACTGTTATGAAACTATCCAATTATAGTTTGGGCCAGAGAGTGTTCCCCAAAAGTTATCCAGGCACCAGAGTTAACTATCCAGTACAATATCAAGGTGGGGGGGGGAAGGCAGGGGCTTAGACTGCCCTGGGAGCCAACTTGGCGGGAGAAGGAGCACCAGCACCTCTCCTCCCTTCCTCTAGCAATAGGTTGGGAAGGAATGGAATTGGATTGGACGGGTCTCTTAAGGGCATCACCCCTCTGCTGCCATTTCAAATCTTCATCAGCATCGAGTTGCTTATGGTAGCCTCATCCCTCATTCTGATGTCACTTCCTATTCACAGGACCAGGAAGAACTATCAAAAGGAAGGCTCACCCAGCACAACGAGCAGGTATTCCGGCCTGCTTGCAGTCGATGAAGATGTGATTGAGGTAAGAGGAGGGGGGGGGAGCGCAATGATGTCAGGGCAGCGGGGAAGGCCTGTGGATGCAGTGATGTTTGCAGTGTGGAACATTGCTTCAGGGGAGAGCATGGAATGGCAATCCTGGGTGCCTCCACTTTAAAACATAATAACATGATGGTAGATAAAGACCAAATGGCCCATCCAGTCTGCTCATCCTTAGTAACCATTATGTCTTCCTCTCTCTGAGATTCCACGTGCCTATTCCACGCTTTCTTGAATTCAGCCACAGTCTGTGTCTCTACCACCTCTTCTGGGAGACAATTCTACATATCTACCACCCTTTCAGTAAAAAAGTATTTCCTTAGATTACTCCGGAGCCTATCACCTCTTAACTTCATCCTATGCCCTCTCATTGCAGAGTTTCCTTTCAAATGAAAGAGACTCAACTCATACACATTTACATCACTTAGGTTTTTAAATGTATCCATCATATCTCCTTGCTCTCGCTTCCCTTTGTACACCACTCTAACTATCTGTTTCATTGCCTAAATAACTATCCAAACCAGAAGAACTCTGTAAATAGCAGGTCTATCTTGTCCGTATAGCTGTCCAGGTACTGGCTCTGAATATTACCATTACCTGGATACCTTCCGGGAGCCATTGAGTGCCTGGGTATTCAGTGCTGGTACCCTGACAGGAGCAAACACTATCAAGGCACTATTGAGGTAGTGGCAGTCAGAGTTCATGAAAATGCTGACCATCAGAAGCTGAATACTGCTTTAAGGAAGAAATGCATTTGTTTATTTATTCAGTAAAATTTATATTCTCCACAAATTAAATAGAGTACAACAATATCACAAATTATATCCAATGCATCAAATAAAATATGACTTCAATTTTGAAATAAATTAAACAAAAATGTCATTTCTAAAGTTATTTCTGTTTTATTTCTTTGGAATCTTGCCGGGTATTTGTGACCTGGGTTGGCCACTGTTGGATACAGGATACTAGACTTGATGGACCATTGGAAACTCTTGCATTATTTGTTATGTTTTTAAGTATTGTACTCCGAGCAAAGTCCATCTTCTTTGGCATTTCCAATACAGTTTTTGTCTATACATTTCTATTTATCTCTTTTTGTATTATGAAGCTCTTTTACCAAGCTGCGGTAAAAATTAGCCTCAGTACATTCTTACCTGGGTCATCCCCATGCACTAAAGCCATTTTTTTGTTAATTGATCATTTTTAATTATATATTTCAAACAAAATAAAGTAAAGAATACATAGTCAACATCACTAAAGCCATTTTTACTGCAGGGGTAAAATGCACATAGTAGACCTTTCCAAAAATGTTTAAGATGTGGTGAATATAGTAAACGGAACTAAAATAAATTAGGATGAGTGGAACTAGAATTATCTAGGATGAGAGTAAATAGGATGAATATTGCTAGAGCTATTTATTTTATTTATTTATTTTAAAATTTATATACCACATAAATCTATGCGGTTAATATATTGGTTACACACATAATATACTGATCGCCCTTTAGTCACATGGATATGAAAAAAAAATAGACAAGCATCATATCAATAAAACATTCAACAATAAAACTGTAAAAAGATGCATTCAAATATAGATTACGTAGTGGTAACGGTTAACCACCCCCCCTCCCTTTTTATAAAATTGTAGTACAGTTTCTAGCACCAGCCACGGCGGTAAGAGCTCTGACACTCATAGAATGCTTATGAGCATCAGAACTGCTACCGCTGTGGCCGGTGCTAAAAACCATACTACAGTTTTGTAAAGGGGGGCTATTTAGGAGGGTGTAAATATAGCATTCTTAGAATGGTTAACTATAGTCTTGTGCAAACATGGCATACATATATAATATGTAATAATGCAAATGCAAACATGATACCCTAGCCAAGCAGCTAGGAGGCTGACAACAATCACAGTGGAATCTATATGAATCTGTATCTTTCAAAACTGCACTCAATTGACTACCCAGTGTTTAGCAGTGATATAGAAGCTTCCAATAAAGATAAAGATAAATATTTTTTCCATTTTCAGTATTTATGGCCACGTGTTAATTTTCCCATTAGCACATGGCCATTAGCGCATGAGCCTCTACTAATTTGCATGTGGCAAGGGTTCATGCAATCGTTTAGCATGCAGCAATATCGCTGTGCTAACCAATAAGCACAGAACATGCCCACTCTCTACCCCTGGCCCACCCCAGCCCTAAAAAATGTATTATATGTATTAGTGGATGGGTTGCACACACCAATCCATTTCTACTACAGAACACTTTGCCCCGCAGTAAGGCATATTTAGCTAAGATATAGTAAAAACATGTTAGTGCTTACTGCAGCTTAGAAAAAGGGCCCCTATATGGTATATATATATATATATATATAGGGGCCCCTTTTTTAAGCTGCAGTAAGCACTAAGGTGTTTTTACTGTATCTTAGCTAAATATGCCTTACTATATATATATATATATATATATATATATATATATATAGTATATATATATATATATATATATATATATATATATATAGTATATATATATATATATATATATATATATATATATATATATATGTATATATATATATATATATGTATATGTATATATGTATATATATATATACACTTCTCCCTCTGTATTCGTCGTGATAGGGGATTAACAGACCAGCAAATACAGAAAAACTGCAAATAACTTTTTCATATGTTATTCATGGTTTTCTATTAAAATCCATCGTAAATATGGTGAAACCGCGAGTAACATGGGAGACCTGGCCTGGTCCTGAAGGAGAGGCAAAACACAGTGAAGAAAATGCTGAGAATCAGCGATTTCTCTGTGCAATCTGGGAATCAGTGCTTGGAAAAAAGCGTCAAAATTTTTATCTGCACTCATGGATGATGTAATTTGGGGGGAGGAGCCAGCAAGCTAAAAACTGCAAAGAGTCAAAATTGCAAGTGCAGAAACCGCGAATACGGAGGGAGAAGTGTGTGTGTATATATATATATATATACTAGTGTTTAAGCCCATTACAATAACGGGTGTTAGTAAAGCCTCATAGAAACATAGAAATAGACGGCAGATAAGGGCCACGGCCCATCTAGTCTGCCCACCCCAATGACCCTCCCCTACCTTTCTCTGTGAATAGATCCCACGTGTCTATCCCATTTGGCCTTAAAATCAGGCACGCTGCTGGCCTCAATAACCTGAAGTGGAAGACTATTCCAGCGATCAACCACCCTTTCAGTGAAAAAGAATTTCCTGGTGTCTCCATGCAGTTTCCCGCCCCTGATTTTCCACGGATGCCCCCTTGTTGCCGCGGGACCCTTGAAAAAGAAGATATATTCTTCCACCTCGATGCGGCCCATGAGATACTTGAATGTCTCGATTATGTCACCCCTCTCTCTACGTTCCTCGAGTGAGTACAGCTGCAACTTATCCAGCCGTTCCTCGTACGGGAGATCCTTGAGTCCCGAGACCATCCGGGTGGCCATTCTCTGGACCGACTCTGGTCTCAGCACATCCTTACAGTAATGCGTCCTCCAGAATTGCACACAGTATTCCAGGTGGGGCCTCACCATGGATCTATACAATGGCATAATGACTTCAGGCTTACGGCGTATGCAACCTATGATTTGCCTTGCCTTGGATGAAGCTTGCTCCACTTGATTGGCAGTCTTCATGTTCTCACTGACGATCACCCCTAAGTCTCGTTCTGCTTCAGTTCTTGTTAGGATCTCGCCATTAAGGGTGTAAGTCTTGCATGGATTTTGGCTGCCCAGGTGCATGACTTTGCATTTTTTGGCATTGAAGCTGAGTTGCCAGGACCTAGACCAGCGCTCCAGTAGGAGTAGGTCGTGCATCATGTTGTCGGACATTAAATTTATGTCTGTTGTGCTTTTGCCCACTACATTGCTTAGTTTGGCACCTCCTTCCCTCACATAGCATGTCCCCTATTTTCAGCCCCAGCTCCAAACACATTTTTACCCCACCAGCCCCCTTCTCCCATCTTTTCCCTTTCAGCTTCCAGCCCCAGCCTCCTTTCTCACCAGCAACATTTCCCTCCCCCCCCCCACTTTCCTGAGCAGCAGCAGCAGCATTCCATCCCCCTTCATTTCCCTGTGCAGTAGCAGCATTTCCCTCCCCCCCATCCCACTTCTCTGTGCAGCAGCATTCCCTCCCTCTCCACTTCCCTGTGCAGCAGCATTTCTGTTTGTTTCTGGCCGGCTCCCTTACAGACCCTTGCCGAAGTTATTTTTTAGTTTAAAGCTGCCATGGCGGCTCCTCGCACGATCCGCACCTGCGTCGGAAGCCTTCTCTTTGATGTGACGTCAGAGAGGCTTCCGACACAGGTGCGGCTTGTGAGAGGAGCCGCATTGGCGACTTTGAACTTAAAAATAACTTTGGCAAGGGACTGTAAGGGAGCCGGCCAAACCGCGGGCCGCGCTGTGTTAGACGGAGTGAGGGCGGGAGGAGAGGGGAGTTGCCTCCGTGTGTCCCTGCTTAAGGTGCCTCCGCATGCGCAGAAGAAACCACCGCTGACTCCTTCTACTGTGCATGTGAAGCCATGGAGCTACAAAGCATGGATCATGCAGGTAGGAGTGCGCATGTGCGCTTAGGGTTTTATTATTAGTGATATATATATATATATATATATCACATCATACAGAACAAGCACACATCATGAGAGTAAAAGAAAACCTATAACAAAGAAAAAGAAATCATAACTATCTCTAGAAAATCTGCCACAGTATTAACTGACTATTCCAACCTTTTTTTTTTTATCAAGATGTGCTGCTGAGACGCACAAGATAAATGCCAAGTTGCCCATCCTAATCCTATGGGTGGCATGGCAGCTTGGCTTGATAATAGGGAGGGTATATGTCTTACCTTCTATTATTCAACTCTCAATTTAATCACAGCTATATAGTTATAAATATGATAAAATTAAATATAATTATTGTGAAGTGTTCAGACCAATACCCTTAGATTCAGTGATCTCACCAAACTGGGGTATACTCGGGACCATCATATCACTCCAATGTCCCTTTGCCATCCTGCTCCATTTGTACAATACAATAGATCTTACTGTGTATACAGATAATTAGATGGATTTCACTTATCTTGAAAATGACTTCAGTGGGCTTGACGGCAATCTCCTTAACCTCCAGCTGCGATGAGAATAAAGTGCAGTAAACTTAAAGTACTGTGTGCTACTTGTGCTTGCCTTAACAGACGTGCTTGCTAAAACTGTTGATACTAAGCCCGACCCCCCGACTCGAGTTTCGGGTCCTTCGTCAGGAGGGGTCCCTGTTAAAAACACAATTTTAATTAAAACCTAATTAAAACTTAAATTTTAAGATGTACTGAATCAATATTCGTATTACTCTTATTAATATGAATCTCAATCTACTTGTCCCATGAACCTACTATTATAAATCACTCTTACATACCTGTGAGGCTTTCTACTACTGGGTTAACAGCTACTTTCTACTACTGGGTTAACACCTTCTATTATTCCCATAAGCCACTCAATCATATCCCAAATTCTAAATTAAATCTTCCTAATTGAGTTGGGTTCCAGAATACAAAATTAGTTTCTTCATATGTAATCGTATATTTTCAAGGACATTTCAAGAAGTAAGTTGATTCCAGGGCCAACACGTGTGGTTTCAAGACTAGAAAACCCTTTCTATGCACTTGTGCAGCTCTGGAAACATCCAGAAAAAAATCAAACATTAGAAAATACTGTATCTTTCTTTTAAAGTAACTTTTCAAAATTGAAATCTTATTTCTCTCATCATTAAAGGTTATAAGAATAGCCCTTAAGGCTATATATGGAATCTTTGGAATCTTCCAAAACGGAGTTAAATTAATTTCAGGAGATAACAAAATATCTACAACGTCTTTCCCTGAAGCAGAATTTTTTTTTTTTTCAGGAAATCTGAATATTATCTGCAAAAGCACACAAAAGAATTTCCCTGAGATGTTACCACAGGAAAATTCAATAAATGAAGGCTCCGTTCCTCTGACAGGGTTCTCAAGTTTTTCCATTTTAAAAAGTACATTAACAGATTCCTTTATGGTGGAGACAGAAGCTGCATGAACAGTGGTAACCTGTGATTTTTTAGCCTGAGTTTTATTTTCCAAAGCAGAGAGATTTTGTTCACATTAAGGAACTTACAAACCACCTCTGTAGAAAATATTGTTCTTGGGTAGTTAAGATGCTTAACATCCCTATTTCTGATCATTTATTTTGCATCTATTATAGAATTATAACAGGTCAGGCGCCCTCATATCTTTTGGATGTATTTACAGTCTCTAATTCAAAATACTCTCGTAAAGCCTGTGCTTTCTTCGTCTTCATCAGTAAAGGGTTGCAAGTTTAAAAAGATATCCTGAACGTACATTGTCATATCAGGCTGCTCTCTGGGATAAATATTTTAAGCATCTATTCTCTGCATCTATCTCATACTTGGATTTCAGAAGGCATTTAAAGACCTACTTATTCTCTAAATTTCTGGGTAATTGATTTTTTAATGTTCTATTTGTGATTTATGTTAATCTTTTGTAAACCGTATAGATCCTCACGGTTATGTGGTCTATAAGTTGATTTTATATTATGCTGTGTGTATCCTTATTTTTCATGTGTGACCAAGGTGAAGTATTATGTGAGCATGTAGTTTTTGTGAAGGGGTTTGTAGCAGTATAGCTTCTTTTTTCCAGTAAGCTATGAATCGCAACCACTGTAATAAAACTTAAAATTGAGGATATTGAGGAAGCTCAAATGGATTTTGGTTGGTCCTCTTAAAGATTGTATAATAGATCCTTGGAGACAGGGGACCTTTCATGAAATTGGAAAAGGGTAGATGTGGTCCTTCACCACAAAAATGATGACAGAGAAGGCTGGTAAAACTTACTTTGGCGTTAGGAAAATTATGAAGGCACTGCTGAAGGAAAGGATAGTAAAATTCCTAAAATCCAATGACTTATGAGGTCCAAGGTAATAGAAAAATTGTGTCAACAAATTTTTGACTGAGTGCCCAGAGAACTGGATCAGGGACACAATGTTGGAAGCCTGTAAGCAAACTGAATGGTGGCGAACTGGATTAGAAACTGGTTGATTGACTTATTTCAGAGGGTGGTAGTGAATGGAATTCACAGGGAGGAATGAAAGATGAGTAGCGGAGTGCCTCAAGGATCATTACTGGGGCCAAATATATTCAGCTCAGCATATTTGTGAATAAAGAGAAAGAAGGAAAAGTTTGCCTTTATGTGGATGACATGAAGGTTTTCAACAGAATGAATACTCAATAGAATGGAGTGGATATTAGAAGTGGTCCAATGCAGTAGTTCTTAAACCTGTCCTGGGGGAGGACCCCCAGCCAATTGGATTTTCAAGAGATCCCTAATGAATATGCATGAAGCAGATTTGTATACCTGTCACCTCTATTATATGCAAGTCTACCCCATGTATATTCATTAGGGATATCTTGAAAATCCAACTGGCTGGGGATCTTCCAGGACAGGTTTAAGAACCATTAGTCTAATGTTTGGCAATTAAAATTTAATGCAGAAACATGTACAAATATGCATATGGGGTATAGAAACCCAGAAGAACTGTATTTGCTTTGCGATGAGAGGATGATAAGCACAGACTGGGAGATGGACCATGGGATAAGGATTAAAAAATGACACGGTGACAAAATTCATCACTGTTCCCGTCCCCGCGGATAACCGCGGGAAACCATCTTCATGTCATTCTTTAAGGAGAGAGGGAAGAATCAGAGTATGAATGGCTACAACCACTGACCCGCAAGCTTTGCTTTGAAGAATTCTGATGTAGAAGGACTGAGGTTGAAATAGACACTAGAAAATGACATGGAATTATTTCCCGCGGTTATCCGCGGGGATGGGAACGGTGATGAATTTTGTCACTGTGTCATTCTCTAATAGGATCCTAAGACAGCGAATCAATTTGACCAGGTAGTGGCTATAGCCAGAAGGATGCTTGCTGCACAGATAGAGGCATAGCCTGTTGAAGAAAGGAGATATTATACAAGTCATTGGTGAGGCCTTATTTGGAGTATTGTGTTCAGTTTTGAAAGTCATATCTCACTGAAGGCATCAAAAGACTTGAGGCAGTTCAGAAGGTAATAAAAATTATATTGGGCTTGTGACAAAGAATGTATAAGACTTGAAGACCTCAATATGTACCCGAGAGGAAAGTAGGGATGGGGAAAAAAACATAGTAGAAACATAGAAACATAGAAAGATGACGGCAGATAAGGGCCATATAGCCCATCAAGTCTGCCCACACCATTTACCCACCCTCTTAAGTCTTCTGACCCCTTAAGTATAATTGTAATTATACTGTCACTCTACTGACCCGCTCATTCAAGTCCTAGTGACCCTATCCCTTGGCATGACCCCGTAGGGATCCCACATGGGTATCCCATTTGTTCTTGAAGTCTGGGATGCTGCGTGCCTCGACCACCTGCACTGGAAGCTTGTTCCAATGCTCGATCACTCTCTCTGTGAAGAAGTACTTCCTTGCGTCTCCACGAAACTTCCCTCCCCTGAGTTTGAGCGGATGTCCTCTTGTGGTTGAGGGTCCCCTGAGAAGAAAGATATCCTCTTCCACCTCGACCCGTCCCGTGATGTACTTAAATGTCTCAATCATGTCTCCCCTCTCCCTACGCTCTTCAAGAGTGTAGAGCTGCAATTTGCTCAGTCTTTCCTCGTATGGGAGACCCTTTAGCCCCGAGACCATCCTGGTGGCCATCCGCTGAACCGACTCAATTCTGAGCACATCCTTACGGTAATGTGGCCTCCAGAATTGCACACAGTACTCCAGATGAGGTCTCACCATGGCTCTGTACAATGGCATCATGACTTCAGGTTTCCTGTTGACGAAGCTTCTCTTGATACAACCTATCATCTGCCGTGCTTTAGATGAAGCCTTCTCCACTTGAGTGGCTGCTTTCATGTCAACACTGATGATTACTCCTAAGTCTCGTTCTGCCGTAGTCCTGGTTAAAGTTTCTCCATTCAGGGTGTAAGTTCTGCAAGGATTTCCGTTACCGAGATGCATGACCTTACATTTCTTGGCGTTAAAGCCCAGCTGCCACATCAAGGACCAACTTTCTAAAGTACGCAGGTCTTGCTCCATAGCATCTTGTAGATTATGGCCGTTTACTATATTGCATAGTTTGGCGTCATCAGCGAATAAGGTTACTTTGCCTTGAAGCCCTTGAGTCAGATCCCCAATGAATATGTTGAAGAGGAGTGGGCCCAGGACCGAACCCTGTGGCACTCCGCTAGTCACCTCCGACATTTTAGAGAGGGTACCGTTAACTACCACCCTCTGAAGTCTGCCATTAAGCCAATCTTTAACCCATGCAGTTAGAGTCTCTCCTAATCCCATCGATTTCATCTTGTTCAGCAGCCTGCGGTGTGGGACGCTGTCGAACACTTTGCTGAAGTCCAGGTACACGACGTCCAAGTACTCTCCTGAGTCCAGTCTTCTTGTTACCCAGTCAAAGAAGTTGATTAGATTTGACTGGCATGACCTACCCTTGGTGAATCCATGTTGGCTGGGATCCCGGAGATTTCCCTCGTTCAGGATCGTATCTAATTTATACTTAATTAGTGTTTCCATGAGTTTACACACTATTGAGGTGAGGCTTACCGGTCTATAGTTTGCAGCCTCAGCCTTGCAACCCTTTTTATGTAGAGGAACGACGTTGGCTGTTTTCCAATCTAACGGAACTTTCCCCGTACTTAGTGAGAGATTGAAGAGCACTGCCAACGGTTCCGCCAGAACGTCTCTCAATTCTCTGAGCACTCTTGGGTGTAAATTGTCCGGTCCCATGGCCTTGTTTACCTTTAGCCTTGCCAGTTCGTTGTAAACGTCCTCAGGTGTGAACTCAAAATTCTGAAACGGGTCATCCACGTCTTGTTTTATCATCAACTGTGGTCCGTGTCCCGGTGCTTCGCAGGTGAAGACTGAGCAGAAATATTCATTTAGTAGTTCTGCTTTTTCTGAATCCGCCACCGTGTAGTTCCCGTCCGGTTGTCTAAGGCGTACTATACCGTCTGTATTCCTTTTCCTATCACTGATATACCTAAAGAAGGATTTGTCCCCTTTTTTAATGTTCTTTGCCAGAGTTTCTTCCACTCGAAGTTTGGCCTCCCTAACTGCTGTTTTGACCGTTGCAGATCTGGTCTTATATTCTACTTTAGTTTCTCTTCTCTGCGTACGTTTGTAGGAAAGAAATGCTTTTTTCTTTTCCTTAATGAGGTGCGAGATCTCTTCAGTGAACCATTGGGGTTTGTTGTTTCTTTGTCGTTTATCTACTGATTTTATGTAGCGATTAGTTGCTTCGTGTATGAATGATTTAAGGTACGACCACATAGTTTCCACGTTGCTGGTCCCTGCATGGTCCTGCAGCGTCTGATGAACGAAATCCCCCATGCGTGCGAAGTCGGTGCCCCGGAATTGGAGCACCTTTGTTTTTGTAATTGATTTAGGGGATCCTTTCCCAAGGTTGAACCATACCATGTTATGGTCGCTGGAGGCTAGCGTATCTCCTACCGAGACCTCTGAGACGCTTTCCCCATTGGTGAGTACCAGGTCTAGGATCGCCTGGGCTCTAGTGGGTTCCGTTACCATCTGTCTGAGATGTACTCCTTTTATGGAGGTCAAAAGCCTCCTGCTGCTGCTGGTTGTTGCTGAAAATGTGTTCCAGTCTGCATCAGGTATGTTGAAGTCCCCTAGCAGTACAGTGTCGCCCCGTAGAGTTATATTCTCTATGTCTTCAATTAATTCTGCGTCCATGTCTTCCGGTTGTCTTGGAGGTCTGTATACCACTCCAAGATACAGGCATTTTTTGCCACCTCTTGCCAGGTTTACCCAGAGGGATTCCCCGGTATACTTGACATCAGTGATCCTGGTGGTTTTGATGTCCTCTTTAATGTATAGTGCTACCCCTCCACCTAACCTGCCCTCTCTGTCCTGACGAAGTAAATTGTACCCCGGTATAGCCATATCCCACCCATGTGCGTCTGTGAACCAAGTCTCGGATATTGCCACCACTTCCAGGTTGGCATCCCTTATTTCAGTTTCCAGTTCTAGAATTTTATTGCCTAAACTGTGTGCATTAACATACATGGCCC
This sequence comes from Geotrypetes seraphini, assembly GCF_902459505.1. Lineage (NCBI taxonomy): Eukaryota > Metazoa > Chordata > Amphibia > Gymnophiona > Dermophiidae > Geotrypetes > Geotrypetes seraphini. Next base: position 149,679,092 of record NC_047085.1, on the reverse strand, counting down.
TCCACACTTTGTGTTTGCTGAGTCCCTGTAAGGCTATTCCTGACTGAGTCTGTGTGGCTCCTAGAGAACTGTTTGCATATTGGGTCCTTACCTCGGAAACAGAGTGTCGACTCGTCCCATCAGGATAGTTCCCTTCCACACCAGTATATGAGTAGGTCCCCTCCCCCAACTTACCTAGTTTAAAGCCCTGCGAATCAGGCGGGCTAGTCGGTGTCCGAAGACGTTCTTACCTCTGCTGGTCAAATGGAGTCCGTCTGGTCCCTGTAGTCCCTGCAGCGCCTCTCTATGATCCAGGAATCCGAAGTTCATATCTCAACACCATCCTTGTAGCCATTCGTTCGTTCTCCGGATGCATTCATCTCTGGCTCTTCCCTTGCCTCTAACTGGGAGGATTGATGAGAAGACTACCTGCGCACTTGTCTGCTTCAGCCTCTCACCCAAGGCTCCGAAGTCTCTGGTGATGGTCTCTGGGGTGTTCCTGGCAGTGTCATTCGTACCTATATGGATAAGAAGCATAGGAAAATAGTAACATAGTAACATAGTAGATGACTGCTGATAAAGACCCAAATAGTCCATCCAGTCTGCCCAACCTGATTCAATTTAAAAAAATTTTTATTTTATTTATTTTAATTTTTCTTCTTAGCTATTTCTGGGCAAGAATCCAAAGCTTTACCCGGTACTGTGCTTGGGTTCCAACTGCCAAAATCTCTGTTAAGACTTACTCCAGCCCATCTACACCCTCCCAGCCATTGAAGCCCTCCCCTGCCCATCCTTCACCAAACGGCCATACACCGACACAGACCGTGCAAGTCTGCCCAGTAACTGGCCTAGTTCAATATTTAATATTATTTTCTGATTCTAAATCTTCTATGTTCATCCCACGCTTCTTTGAACTCAGTCACAGTTTTACTCTCCACCACCTCTCTCGGGAGCGCATTCCAGGCATCCACTACCCTCTCTGTAAAGTAGAATTTCCTAACATTGCCCCTGAATCTACCACCCCTCAACCTCAAATTATGTCCTCTGGTTTTACCATTTTCCTTTCTCTGGAAAAAATTTTGTTCTACGTTAATACCCTTCAAGTATTTGAACGTCTGAATCATATCTCCCCTGTCTCTCCTTTCCTCTAGGGTATACATATTCAGGGCTTCCAGTCTCTCCTCATACGTCTTCTGGTGCAACGAGATATAATACAGATGTTTAGAAACTTAAAAGGTATTAATGTATAAATCTTTTTTCAGAGACAGGGAAGTGGTAGAACTGAGGGTCATGAGTTGAGGGTGAAGGATGGGGAGACTTAGAAATACTTTTGTCAGGAATTACTTTTTCACAGAAAGGGTTGTAGATGCTTGGAATGCCCTCCCCCAGGAGGTTTGTTTAGACAAAAACAGTGGATGAATTCAAGAATGCATGGGATACACATGGAGGAACACTATAAAGGTAGTTTGAAAAGTTTGGTAAAAAAGCAAGTTAAACAACGTAGTCTCCATTGAGGGCTATACACTTAGTCTATCGAGTTTCCAAGTGTTTTTATAAGCTGTTTTAACTGCGATATGAAAAATCTGGAAACTCACAGGACTAAGTGTATAGCCCTCAATGGAGACTACATTATTTAACTTGCTTTTTCACCACACATTTCAAACCACCCTCATATATAGAAAAGGATGTAATCCTCTTTAAGCAACACTTAAATGACCTCAAAAAACTGGAGTGAGCTTTGATGGCAGCTTCAGAGGTTGGAAAGCAAGACCAATGCCAGGCAGACTTCTAAGATTCCCATAAATGGCAAAAACAGATCAGAATCAAGGTTTGAATTGGCTCCTCCAGCAACTCCAGTAGCTGGGAAGTAAGACCACTGCCGGGCAGACTTCTACAATCTGTGCCCCACAATTGGCAGGGAGAGAGAACATAGTATAAGAATTGTCATACTGGGATAGACTGAAGATCCAGCAAGCCTAGTATCCTGTTTCCAACAGTGGCCAACTCAGGTCTCAAGTGCCTAGTTAGATCCCAAGTAGCAAAACAGATTTTATGCTGCATATCCTAGGAATAAGCAGTTGATTTCCCCAAGCTATCTCAATAATGGCCTTTGGACTTCTCTTATAGGAAATTCTATCTGTTTCAGAGTAGTGTCAGAGCATTTAGCGCTCCAGGCCACAGTAGAAACTTCTTCCACAGTTTAGTAAAAGGTGGGGGGAGTGTAAGGATAGCCCGTCCTGTGATTATCACACCTTTTTTTGCTATAGGAAAAGTACACTACATGAGGTTCATTTCCATAACAATTTATGCACATATGTGCACATTTATGCATAACAATTTATGCACATATGTTTCATGCATATTAACATTAGATATCCTATAAACCAGACTAGCCAGAACCAGCATGAGAAATACTGCATTGGTTAAAGTAAAACTGTTTTCAACCTAATGATGTAAATATTATTTCTATCCACAAGGTGGCAGCCAAGTATATCTTAGCCAACAGCACACTATTCTGTTTTTGCACACATGCTGCAGTAATACCCCCCCCCCCCTTTTCTTTTTCTTTTTTTTTACAAAACTGTAGTACGATTTTTAGCACCAGCTACTGTGGTAATAGCTCCAGTGCTCATAGAAATTCTGTGAGCATTAGAGCTGTTATCACCGAGGCTGGTGCTGAAAACTCTCTACAGTTTTGTAAAATGGGGGGGGGGGGAAGGGTAATTTGGGGGTCCTTTTACTAAGCAGCAGTAAGCACTAACACATGCTTATTGCAGGTTAAAAAGGCACTACAGCGGGATGCACTCAAGCATCCCACAGCAATTTTACAATCGGTGTGCACTACCCATGTGCTAAAAAATAAGTTTTATTGTTTTAGCGCAGGATCATGTTTGGAGATGGAGGGTAGGCGTGTCCTGAGCTAATCAGTGCAGCTACATCACCGTGCACTAACCAATTAGCACATGGCTAGTGTGTAAACTCTTACCACCTAGTAAGGAGGCGGTAAGGGCATACATGGTAATGGCTACACTCTAATTGGGAAATTAGTACAAGCCATTAATAGGAAAAATGAGAAATGAGCTCACAGGAAACCCCCATGCTAATAATAAAGCAGGTCACTTTTTTCTGCAACTTAATAAAATGGCCCCTTAGCCTGACTATATGTTCAAGCCTTAGCTCTTGTTCATTCTCCTGTTTTCATTTATTGCTCCTTAAATGGCTCCTATACACAACCTGGTTACAAAAATGGGGTCTACCACTTCAGCACCTGTGTGAGCAAGAGTAAGGAGGAATTAAAAACTGAATAAAAAAAAAATCATCCTGGTCAGTAGGCCTCACGAAGACTAGCAATATTAACTGCAAAGCTCCACAAGGTGACAAAAATTCACTGTGGGATTATGTAAGGGAATTTCTAAGTACCTATCTTACTTATAATTTTAATGCACCAATATATTCATTGTAACCCGTTCTGGGCTCTTTTGGGAGGACGGGCTAAAAAATCGAATAAATAAATGTGATTTTCAAAGTTAACAGCATTTTACTTTCTAAAATAAATTAATAATTCTGTATTCTTGGGAACACACTGGGTCTTATTCACTGTAACTTACAAACCCCCCAGCATAGAATTTTCAATGGATTTCTGATCTGAAGAAGAGGTTGTTACCTTCAAAAGCTAATCAAAGATTGTACTTAATCTAATAAAAAAGGTATCACCTTCTTTGTTGTCAATCCAAAGTTTGTATAAAGTCATTTATTCATGGACAGTTATAAAATCTCCATATAGACCAGTTATCATAACAAGTTTTGATTACAAAAACCTACTACGTTTATCTATTTATATAATATACTAGTCTTTAAGCCCGTTACATTAACGGGTGCTAGAGTAGATGTCTGTATGTATGGTGTGTTGTTGTTGTTTTTATTTGTCTCTCTCCCTGGACGCTGTCTGTCATTCTTTGTGTCTGTGTCTCTCCCAGGTCCCCTGTCTGTGCGTCTTTCTTTCTGTCTGTCTCCCTGGCCCCCCCTGCTTGCCAAAGCAGCCCCCTTTCATCTCTCCCCCTGTTGTGCAATGCCTGCCTGCTTCGTGCCCCCCCCCCTTCTGTTCCTCCCTCCCCCCGATTGCTATCTGCCCCCAGCACAACTCTCCCCCCAAAGCAGTCCCCTTTCCCCCTGTTGTGCAATGGCTGCCTGCTTCATGGCCCCCCATCTGTTCCTCCCCCCGATTGCTCTCTGGCCCCAGCACACCCCTCCCCACAAAGCAGCCCTCTTTCCTGCCTGCTCCATAGCCCTTCTTTTTCGCTTCCCCTCCCGTTCTTCCCCTCCCTCCATCCACCCATGGTTGCTTCCGCCGCTGCCGCTCCTGTTCAAAGCGGCCTGCTTAGTTACACGAACGGCTGTAATGAACCTCGCAGGCCGCTCTCCATATGGTAGCATGTTCCCTCTGATGCAATCGCGTCAGAGGGAACGTGCTCCATGTGGAGAGCGGCCTGCGAGGTTCTCTACAGTCGGCCGCAAACCTCAGCAGGCCGCTTCAAACAGGAGTAGCAGCAGTTGATGCGGGAGGGGGACTCGTGGACGTGTTCCCTACCGGACACTGCCGCTGCCAGCGCTGCTCCGCATCCCCTTCATCTTGCCCTCTGGTGTGCCAAGCCAGCGCATGCGCGTAAGCCGCTGGCTATCTGCCTCGGGGGGGGGGGGGGGGTTGAGGAAGAGAGAGAGCGGAGAGGCGTCGATGGCAAAGTTAGTGTAAGGGAGACCCAGCACCTCTTGCACCCTGCATTCTTGTGCCGCCGCAGCCGACATCCGTCTCGGGGGGGGGGGAGGAAGAGAGAGAGCGGAGAGGCGGCAATGGCAAAATTACTGTAATGGAGCACTGTAAGCCGCGCATGAGCACTTGCTATGTGTCGCTACAGCTCACGGAAAACCGGCGCACACATAGGAAGTGCGCATGCGCGGCCTAGCATTTTATTATATTAGATTGTTCATAATAAAACCAGTTGGAAAATATTAGATTAAAAAGAAAAATTTTCTATTGGTGACCAAATTTTATTGGATTTGAAGCTTTTGTTAATAAGGAAGTTGGCTTTGCACTCATATTTATGACTCATCATAATCGTTGCCCACCAGAAAGACACATTTAACTGCTTAGCTGACTTCCAATGAGAAAGAATTATTTGTATTGTATATCAAATAATTTGGACTGCCATTTAATCAAATCATCAGGCAAAGCAAGAGATCGGAAGAGAACAATGATAAAAGATAACTGGGGAAAAAATTGGTAACACAGAACAAATATTTTTCAAAACTGATCCCCAGAATGGCTGAATAATTATCATAGACCTAATTATGTGACCTAAAACATAGAACATATGTTTTAGGTCATATAAATTAACCATACAATGCCAACATTTGTTAGAGTCTGTTAAATTAGCTCTATGTAATTTATTGGGGGGGGTCCAATATGCTTTATTAAATATAAAATATAGTGATTGCATTAAACTAGTAGAAAGTGTGGGGCGCTGTAAAAACTTGAGAAAATGAAACCATTGCTCCTCAGAACCAGACCAGGTGGATTCAGAATTCCATATACATTTCATACGCTTATTATGGGATAAAGATGATGAGATAAAAAAAAACTTGTAATACAGCGAGGTCTATGATTGGATTGTAAGGAACTTTTTAATTGTAAAGTATCCTTGCTATTTATTTATTTGTGATTGATTGTAAGTGATGCTGTTAACTGTAAAATATCCTTGATTTATTTTATTTATACATTTATTGTGTTAAAATCCAATAAAAATATTTAAAAATGAAAAAGGTATCACCTTATTTTCTTTTCTTTGTTTTATTTCTATTGATTATTTTTTAAGAGTGGATTAATATGGCTGCCCTATCACTTTAGCTAATGAGGTAGCTGAAAACAACTTTTTCCATGGAACAAAAATGAGATTAAAAGGAGAAGACACTGGAAAGAAATGTCAGGAAATATATTTTTTTCACTAACAAGAATGTGGGCACCTGGAAGAAATTTCCAGTAACCTAGGGCAGGGCAGGATTAACCAATAGGCCAAGTAGGCATGTGCCTAGGGCCCGAAATGGTCAGTGGGGCCCGATGAAGGAGGGCATCAACATCGATCGGCAATGTGGGCCCCACCCCAATCGGCAATGCGCCCCCCCTCCCATCGACGGAAAGTAAGACAAGCAAGAAACAGGAACTGTAATTGTGCAAGCGGTGCTGCTTGCCCAAAGTTTCCCTCTGACGCAGCTTCCTGTTTCCGCTGGGCGCATTGTGGGGCGGGGCGGGGCAGGGGGCCCAGTGTACTTGGGTGCCTAGGGGCCCTTGATGAATTAATCCTGCCCTGACCTAGGGGTCCTTCTATTAAAGAGTATTAAGCACTTAGGCACGGATTCTCTAACCGGTGCTGTTGTCGAGGGCCACATTAAAAGCGGCCGCTGATCTTGTGTCAGTCGTGCAATGGTGCCAGTTAGAGAATCACACCTCCAGCAAAGGAAGGCATCAGAAGTGTAGGCCAAGGTTTCCTAGGCCTACATTTCCGGCATATACCTTTGATGTGAATCACACCGCCTTAGGCACTTTATGGCAACTAATTCCACTTCTGGCATTAGCCACGCCTTCAGTAGCATTAGGCGTCATAAAGTGCCTACTGAGGGGCAATTCTAGTATCAATTTTTTAGGCGCAGGTAGGTGCCTTGACACTCAGTTAAAAACATTGTTTAAACAGTATTTTTTTACTGAGCTTGGGAGATCTGACTCAGGGGCCTGAGGGTAAAATCACATTATTCACCGATGACACCAAACTATGCAACATAGTAAGTGAGAACACTTTACCAGACAGTATGACGCAGGAACTACTTCTATTGGAACACTGGTCCTTGACTTGGCAGCTAAACTTCAATGCTAGAAAATGTAAGCTCATGCACCTTGGCAGCAGGAATCCATGCAAAACTTACACACTTAATGGTGAGACTTTAGTTAGGACCAAGGCGGAACATGATTTGGGGGTGATTATTAGCGAAGACATGAAGACTGCCAATCAAGTGGAGAAGGCTTCATCAAAGGCAAGACAAATGATGGGTTGTATCCGTAGAAGTTTTATCAGCCAGAAGCCCGAAGTTATAATGCCGTTGTACAGATCCATGGTGAGGCCTCATCTGGAATATAGTGTACAATTCTGGAGACCACATTACCAAAAAGATGTGCTGAGAGTTGAGTCGGTTCAACGAATGGCCACCAGGATGGTCTCGGGCAGTGGCGTACCAAGGGGGGCGTGGGGGGGTGCGGTCCGCCCCGGGTGCTCCCGGCCTTGCCGTTAAGTCCCCCACCCCACCCCCGAAGGACCGCTCGCCCCACTGACCTTCCTGCACCACCTATAAAGCAGCCCACAGCAGGATCGCGATGTCAGCGATCCCTGAGCTGCTTGGGCGCTGCTTCCTGCGCCGCGGTCCTGCCCCTCCTCTGACGTCAGAGGAGGGGCGGGACCGCGACACAGGAAGCAGCGCCTAAGCAGCGCAGGGATCGCTGAAGTCGCGATCCTGCTGCGGCTGCTTCATAGGTGGTGCAGGGAGGCCAGGGGGGAGAGCGGTGGGTCGGGGCATCAGGCCTTCAGGGTGGGGCGTGCAGGCAGGCAGGCTTTCAAGGGGGAGGGGGGTGATAGGCAGGCAGGCAGGCCTTCAAGGGGAGGGACAGGCCTTCGGGGGGGTGTGCAGACCTTCAAGGGATGCAGGCCTTCAAGGGGGGGACAGGCAGGCCTTCAAGGGTGGGACAGGCCTACAAGGGGGTGGGACAGGCCTACAAGGGGGTGGGGCAGGCCTTCAAGGGGGGGACAGGCCTTCTGGGGGTGCAGGCCTTCGGGGGGGTGCAGACCTTCAAGGGGGTGCAGGCCATCAAGGGGGGGACAGGCAGGCAGGCCTTCAAGGGGGGGACAGGCCTACAAGGGGGGGGACAGGCCTACAATGGGATGGGACAGGCCTTCAAGGGGGGACAGGCCTTCGGGGGGGTGCAGGCCTTCGGGGGTGGTGCAGGCCTTCAAGGGGGGGGACAGGCCTTCAAGGGGGGGACAGGCAGGCAGGCCTTCAAGGGGTGGACAGGCCTTCAAGGGGGGGCAGGCCTTCAAGGGGGGGACAGGCCTACAAGGGGGTGGGACAGGCCTTCAAGGGGGGTGCAGGCCTTCAAGGGGGGACAGGTAGACCTTTAAGGGGGGACAGGCCTTTGGGGGGGACCCTGGTTTAGAAGTACACGGAGGGAAGGGGGTGTTCAAAGAGACGTGCATATGCCAAACTTTGGGGGGGGGGGAAGAAATAATGGGTCTGAAAATAGAGGAGAGGAAGAGAGATGATGGACCATGGGATTTAGGGATGGAGGGAAGGAACAGAAAGGGAGAAAAATTGGACACAAGGGATGGTGTGGAGGAGGGATAGAGATACTGGATAGGAGGGTAATTGGGAAAAGAAAGGGAGAGATGGTGGACTCTGGGGTGGTGGGGAAGGAGGGAGAGATGCCGGATGAAAGGGTAGTTAAGAAAAGGTGGATCTGTGGAGGGAGATGAAAAAAAGGAAAGATACCAGACTTCCTGGGGAGGGAAGGGAAATGGAAAAGGAGGACAGAGTTTGCAGATGGATGGTTAGCATGCAGAAAGAAGAAAGAAGGAGACCCTGGCAAGCAAGTTATCAGAAGAGAACCAGAGCCTTGGACCAACAAGATTTGAAAAATAACCAGACAACAAAAGGTAGAAAAATTAATTTTATTTTCTGTTTTGTGATTATAATATGTCTGATTTGAAATGTGTATCCTGCCAGAGCTGGTGTTGGACTGCAAACGTGAGCTAGGATTTAACAGAGAGAGGAAAAGTCCTTTTTGTTTCTTTATTTTATTTACACCACAGCACCAGTGTGGTTAGGAGAAGCCAAAGGGGGTGAAAAAGCTATAAAATCCACCAGGAGTTTTGAAAAAAATCACCCAACTGGGCAGGAAAATCGAATTGAAAAACCAATTCAATAGGCTGAATCGAATTGAAATTTTTTTTCCTAAATCTGGCAGCATTAGTTTGCGCTACTGTCTTAGACTTTAGGACCTGGGATTGGGGAGAGATGGCATCCTCAGTACTTTATAATGCAAGTGAAACGAGGATTTAGTCAGACTTTTGAAGGGTCTGCAGAAAAAAAATATTGTATAGGCCGGGGACATGAGACAGCAGGAAATGGGAACTTTTCTTCCTTCTATTTTGTGAATGGAAAGGCTGAGGATGTCAGAGAGTTCAGTTAAAATATGAGCTTTATAAGAAAATATAATAATGTGCTTTATAAAGTTTATAGCATAGCTGGCCTACCCAGTGAGGTGTTCCTAGTGGTGGTGGTGGCAGCGTGTCAATGTGTTGAGAGGAAGAGGTGGTCTGGGAAATTCTGCTGAGCAAACTCCGGGCCCATTTCCACCCCCCAGTTAGTCCACTCCACTCCACTCAACTGGTTCACACACTGAGTGGGTCTTTGGGTGTTGTTTTGGGATCTCTTCCAGTGGTTTATCAGTATCTCCATCTGGTCCAAGGAAGGAAACTTTGTTATCCTTAGCATTGACCTACAGAATATGTTTGTAACAGCGCTGCTTGTGTGGCATTAGGCTATGTAGTGATCGAAAGAAAAAAACAGACCTTTGCACATTTTTGCACTATATGGTGGGTGTATGAGGAGATTCACATATCCTGCACAACTAAGTCCATGTGAAGTTACCTTGTGCTGTATTTGACATCTAGCAAGGTCTCTGTTTGAAAGGAAAGATCTAAACTTAAAAATGAAGTGGCCAGAAGTTATGGTAAAAGCAGATAGTGTAGCTGGTTTTAAGAAAGATTTGGACAAATTCCTGGAGGAAAAGTCCATAATCTGTTATTAAGATATGGGGGAAGTGTCTGCTTGCCCTGGATCGGTAGCATGGAATGTTGCTACTCTTTGGGTTTTGACCACGTATTAGTGTCCTGGATTGGCTACCATGAGAATGGGCTACTGGGCATGATGGACCATTGGTCTGACCCAGTTAGGCTATTCTTATGTTATGTTCTCATCTGTAGGGGCCTTTGTTTTCACTTCTTATTTTAATGTATTTTTTTTCTGAGAACTTATCAGTTTTTTATAATGGGAACAAAAATGGAAGAGAATTAATGTGTGTGGGATGAGGGAGTAACTAATTTCTTCAGCTAAATAATTCAATCCACCTCAACCAGACATAGGAGAACTCACGCACCATTCACACACCCTCCAACCAAAAACATCAAAAGAAAAAAACAGTTCGACAACCTCCTAGCCATTCGAGCTGCAACACTCGACCCCCAACTCTACAACCTATTGACCTCGACCACAAACTACAAAACCTTCAACAGAGAAATAAAAACCCTTCTATTCAAAAAACACATAAAACCGAACTAACACAATCAGAACTGTCCCAAGCATCACCTGCAACTACTCCATATGTACTTCTGATGTCATGACAACTCAGACATAATTTATGTTATGTTATGTTTGGAATATATTAAAATTTTCACTGCCTGTTTCTATTCTGACCATTTATTCCGTTTCATGGTCATTACAAAAAATATTTTTTTACATGGGGGGGGTGTCAAAAAATGATGGGCCCCGGGTGCCACATACCCTAGGTACGTCACTGGTCTCGGGACTCAAAGACCTCCCGTATGAGGAAAGGCTGAATAAATTGCAGCTATACTCACTCGAGGAACGTAGAGAGAGAGGAGATATGATAGAGACGTTTAAATATATCACGGTCCGTTTTGAGGTGGAGGATGATATCTTCTTTCTTAAAGGTCCCTCGGCCAGGCTGAAAATCAGGGGTGGGAAATTTCATGGCGACACCAGGAAGTTCTTCTTCACCGAAAGGGTGGTCGATCGTTGGAATGAACTTCCACTTCAGGTGATTCAGGCCAGCAGCGTGCCAGATTTTAAAAGGAAATGGGATACACAAGTGGGATCTCTAGGGGGGTAAATTCAAGGGGATGGGGTCGTTAGAGTGGGCAGACTTGATGGGCTATGGCCCTTTTCTGCCGTCATCTTCTATGTTTCTATGTTTCTACCAGTGCTTTAAAAATCATGTCAGAGATTCTGAGTCTTAATGCATAGTTAACATGAAAAAACAGGTTGCCACGTGACCACTTGACATCCCAACATCCCACCCAACATTTTTGGTATCTGGATCAATCGGAGTCTTAAGATACTCCCAGGATGAACCAGGAAGGAGGCCTAAGGCTCTAATTGGCCCAGGTGCCTAAGGCCCATCCAGGGCATCCCAGGATACACCAGAAAAGGGAAAGCCCAACATTTTGGAAGAGGCGGGCCTGCCACCAGGGGGTGTCAGGGTAGGATGTTGAGGTGTCAGGGGTTGCTATGGATTTGGGGGATCGAGGAGGCCCAGCAGCAAGAGGGAGTAGGCATCCCTCCTGTGGATTGGATGTGGGGGGGGGAGGGAATTAGGCAAAAGGGAGTGGCCATCCCTCTTACCGATTGCAGCAGGTGGGAATGTGGGGGAATCCTCTGCCACAGCTGATCATGGCAGGTGTATTTTCTCCTCAATCAACTGAGTTGGTAGGACTTCCTGAAGTCACAGTTTCAGGAAGTCCTGCTAGCTCAGCTAATCAGGGATTCTCTTGCCATGATCAGCTGATGGCAAAGGATCCCTTGGCAAAGATAGGCAGTTGAGTCGCCTATCTTTGCAATCAGGCAGGCGCCATTCTCTAAATGGTGCTGATTAGAGAATCGGGGAAGGGGGTAAAGCATCTGTTCTTTAATACAGATGCGATTCTGTATTGGACGCTGATGCGTTATTCTCAGCTGCTTCTTAGGCAGCCAATGAGACCGGCAACCTATACCGAATCAGTCCCAGAATGCTTTTTTTGTGCAGAAGTTTCTAATTCTTGCTATAGGAAGAGAGGACAGGGAGAAGTATTGCTACTGTTCCCCTAGCCTGCCAGCGCTTGTATTCAAGTGTAGCCTGTTGCCCTGTAAAGTTAATTACATGTGCTGACACCCAAGTCAATTGTCAAGAATTTAATATTCCATTATGACAGCAGTTCTGACACTAAAAGCAATGCAGACATCATCACAAAAATAATATCAGAAGATTAGCTCTCATCTCTGTGTATGGAAGGAAGAGGATGACTAACAGAGAGTTTGGAGGAATGGCTCAAGCCATGCAATTGCTCAGTCAGATGAAATGTCAGTAGTCAAGGGGATGTATTCCAGTGGTCTCAAACTCGCGGCCCGAGAGCCACATGCGGCCCACCAGGTACTATTTTGAGGCCCTCGGTATGTTTATCATAATCACAAAAGTAAAATAAAACAGTTTCTTGATCATATTTCTCTTTAGCTATAAATGACAATGTTATTATTAATATTTAGCCAAAAGGAAAGATTTATAAACTATAAAGAGTTTTACCTGATGCAAAAATTGTCATTTCTTTAATAAGACATTAACTTTTTCTTTCTGCGGCCCTCCAAATACCTACAAATCCATAATGTGGCCCTGCAAAGGGTTTGAGTTTGAGACCACTGATCTATTCTCATTCAGTTTTATTTGTTTGAGTGCCTTACATGTGAATGTAACATAAAAAAAGAAGAGGAAAGCTTTGGTGTCTTAGATCCCCTTCCTCCCCCCCCCCCCTCACCTGGTTCCTCATTCCCTCACTACATTTCTTCTTTACGGGTCTTTTTTTCATGGGGTACTCAGTGGTATGAGTACTGGCACCTCTGTTATTACGTGCTACAATTGATAACATAACACAACAAAATTTCTTATATACCGCAGCTACCTCGCGGTTCTGTGCAGTTCGCAAAAATTAAAATACAAGTGTACACGATAAGCAGAGTTAATTACTCAAAATATTTGCCAAATACATCAGTCTTCATAGATTTTCTAAATGCCAGATAAGAAGTAGAGATAGAAAGATACATACTAATTTGTTTATCTCATAATGCTGCCTGATACGCTAAGATCTTACTAAAGAAACATTAGCATGTATTAATGAAAGACCTGGGCAATGCACATACTGAGTGCCCCACTCCCCCCTAGAGAAGTTTCAAGTTTTATTTGGTCTTGATATACCGCTTTTAAATGCAAAGCGGTTTGCAATTATACAGAAATAAAATTTTTTAAAATGAGGTGGCATATACTACACCCAGCACATAATAACTCGGCCCCCACAAAAAGCGGGAGCCACGGGCTGAAGAGGCCCAACTATCCAGAAAGTAAAAATGAGAAAAAAAAAATTATTGATTTTCAAATCTGTAACAGTGCTTTCAAATTATACATACAATTATCATCAGAGATAGCACTTTCAATCAGAAATTAATACAACATAATTATCTCCTCCCTCCCACCCTAGTTTGAGAACAAAAAGAAATGCTTTAAATGATACATGAAACTAAAATCCCAGACCACACTTGTTAAGTATATAACTCCCCCCCCCCCGCCCTCCCTCCCACCCAAACTGGATATGTAATCTAAAAGGGAAAATAAAGCTAAAATTCAACTAATCAGAATGAACAAAATTTGTCAATGAACCCCATGTTAATTTAAACTGCTTATTATGGCACGATGTTTCCAAATTAATTTCTCATATTTGTAATATAAACATAAAAATTCCCACCAAAAGGTAAAATGGAGTCTCCCAATATTTCCAGTTTTTAGCGATCATTTGCTTGGCTATACCAGTCATAATCATAAAGGGGCCCTTATACTAATGTGCGCTAGTGTTTTTAGCGCACGCAGGAAATTACTGCATGCTACGCTTCTAGAACTAATGCCAGCTCAATGCTGGCGTTAAGGTCTAGCGCTATTCTGAGCGTTAAAGCCCTAATGCGGCTTAGTAAAAGGAGCCCAAAGAGCCTCCTCCTATGCCTATCTAATGAAGGTTTGGTCTGTAATGATGTCCCACATAATACCATCTCATATATCAATGGAATTGAGGATTCCAGTATCAAGTTGATTTGCCCCCATATAGATCTCCAAAAGCTGAGTTATCAAAGGACAATAAAATAGTTTTTAGTTTTGGTTTAGTAATTTTAAGATGCCAATTTTGAGGATCCAAAAGTGCAGCAACTGTGATATCTTTATTTTGCACAGGCTAGGAGTTGCATGGTGTGGTCCACTCTTCAAGGTAATATGTAGAAATAAAACAAAAACATAAAAGACAGGAGAAAATGCATTATTATTATTCCAGACACAGTTCATCTTCTTGGAGTTTTCAGTTCAATTTTGGTCTGCACATTTCAGTTTCTAATATAAGCATCATCAATCAGTGCTTCTCTGGAACTACATGTTAGCTGGTGAAATACCCATCAGAGAAAAGGCTCTCTCTCCTTTCTGAGAATGTCTCCTTCTCTCTTTCTGCTTCCTCTCTACCTTTCTCCTGATCCAGCAAGAGGGCATGATAAGGAGGACATCGTGTCACATTTAGAACACTTTGCTGACTGAATGAACAGGGCACACAAAGACTTTGGCATAGGTATGTGCATGACATAAGGCCTTGGCTAATTAGGGCCACTGAGCTGACTAGAAGATGGATGTTCTCAGTATAGTCGAGGATGGCTGTTCTGCAGAAAATATAATGAGGCCCCTGGCCTTGCAGATGGCTTTCCCTATCCCTGCCCCTAATGAAGGTTACCTCATTCCATCTAATTAAATCTTACTCTGTAGGTTTCACACCATAGAGAAACACAGATGTTCCTAGGAATGTCAGTCTGGGCAGTGCCCAAAGGAAGACCTGGAGTAGCCATGACAGGATGGTCACAATACAGCCAGAGTTTGGTTTATAGGCCTCAGTTAGGCTAATGCAGGACTTACACATACAAACAGGTATTGACAGTATATAATCCTACAAGTTCCAAAGAATGGAAGTGACTCCTTCTAATATTCTCTTCCGAGTAGATATCAATCTGGTACCTGAAATGGAAGGATGTTGTATTTTATTGGTATGTACGTGCTAAGAGAAATGAGGCATAGGGGTACAGCTACTAATATGCACAAGTAAATGGGAAAGGGAATGGGGACTTATATACCACCTTTTTGTCACTTTGGGGGAATCCAGGTGAGGTTGGGGGGTAATGGTGAAAGATTCCAGGAGGGGGTGGGGCAAACTTTTTGGGAGGGTCCGGTGGGAGTGGGGGGCAAACTTTCAGAGGTGGGGGAGTGTCGGCAGGAGGGACGGGGCATCCCTCCTACCAGCGATCATTGGGGGGGGTTCACAGGGTGTTGGCCGGAGGGACTGGGCATCCCTTCTGCCGGTAATCATTGGGGGGGGGGGGAATGCGGGGTGTCGGCAAGAGGGACTGGGAATCCCTCCTTCCGGTAATCATTAGGAAGGGGGGGTTTGCGGGTTGTCGGCAGGAGAGACTGGGCATCCCTCCTGCCATGATCGTTACAGGGGTGGGGGATGGATTGTTTGGACCGCTAAGCAGCTTAGCAGCCTGATCCGGAACTTATACCTGTTTTGACTTGGTCTACGTCAAAACATATAAGTTCCGTCCAGACAACCTGTCAAACTTTCGATTATGGCTGCCGGACAACTAAGTCTAGGTCAGCCCACATTTCGCCCATCTCCCACCCTACCCACTTCTCCAAAAATGCCCCTTTTCACTCTGGGCGCACAAGGCAGGGAAAAGGCCTAAGCTGGTTTTAGATACATCTAAAACCCTGTCCGATTATCGGTATTTGGATGACCTGTGTTTTTGATCATCCAAGTGCCGATTTAGGCAGGTTTTTAGACTTTTTTTTTTTATTATGGACCTCATATCTATAATTTTAAATTGTAAATAAAATGGTAACTAGTAAGGACTGAACCCATATAACATTTTAAAAGAAAGATACGATAATTTAAATTCTATTTTAGCAACTATTGGTAACCAAGTTAACAATTTTAATACTGAAGTAGCTCTATCAAATTTAATTTTGTACAATATAATCTCAGCAGTCGTATTTCAGAACAATTGAATTCTAGCTAAGGTTTTCTTGGAAAGACCCAGATAAAGAATATTGCAAAAGTCATAAGAAGATAAAGTAATAGCTTGAGCTGTTAAACAATGGGGGATTAATATATATTTTAAAAAAAAGCTGAACTCCTAAATTTATGCTCCTAAATTAGGCTGTTAAATTTGTGCCCTATTTTCTGCCAAACTTAGGGGTATATCTACTAAAACACGTGAAGCCCTAATGCATGCTTAATGCATGTAACAGTGCTTACCTCAAAACACATTAAAGTGTTTTGTGGGAGTAAGCTGCTTGGGTGATTTAAGGGAGAAATTCCATTAGAGGCACCTAAAGAAACGTACCTAAAGTAACTTAAGCTGGGTTTTACTAAACCATGAAAGAGCTTCTTACTGTGAACCGGCAAGGTAAATGCTCCGACATTGATAGGAATTGAATGAGCATTGGGGCATTTACCTCACTGTACCACAGTAAGAAGCTGTTTTGTGGTTTAGTAAAAGGAGCCCTTAATTAGCAAATTGGCTTCAATTAGGATCAAGTTTCAAGTTTTATTTTAGTATGATGAATCGCTTATTTTCTAAGCGAGGTACAAAATTGCTAAAAATATAAATATACTAGTGTTTAAGCCCGTTACATTAACAGGTGCTAGAATATATGCCTGTCTGACTTTCTTTATTTATGTCTCTCTCCCTGTTCCTGTCTCTTTCTTCCTTCCTTTCTGTCTCTCTCCCTCCTGCAATTTTCTCTCTCGCTCCCTGGCACCCTTTGTCTGTCTGTCTGTCTTTATTTCTGTCTGTCTCTCTCTGGCCTCCTTTGTCTGTCTGTATTTCTTTCTGTCTCTCCTCCCCCCCCCCCCCCCCCACTTTCCTTTGCAGAAGCAGCAGCGGTATTTCTGTTCCCCTCCAGGTCCCTGTGAAGTAGTAGCAGCATTTCCCCCCCTCCCTTTCCACCCCCCTTCTCCCCCTCCCACTTTCCTTTGCAGAAGCAGCAGCATATTTCCCTTCCCCTCCAGGTCCCTGTGAAGCAATTCCCTTCTCTTACGTGAGCTGTTCTGCTCCGTTCGGCCCCTCCCTTCTCTTAATGCGATTTGGCCTGCTCCGTTCGGCCCCTCCCCCTTCCCTTCCCGCGGGCTGGCCTGCTGCGGCCAAAGGTTAGTTTTAAAAGTGCCGGTGACGGCTCCTCTTACGCTGCTGATCCTCCTGAAGAGCAGCCTGCGATGGTGGCCGGCTTTAGCGAACCTCGCAGGCCGCTCTCCAGCCTCGGTAGCACGTTCCCTCTGACGCACGGGATCGCGTCAGAGTGAACGTGCTACCGAGTTGGAGAGCGGCCTGCGAGGTTCGCTAAAGCCAGCCACCATCGCAAGCTGCTCTTTACAGGAGGATCAGCAGCAGCGGCGGCGGCGGCGAATGAGGGCCGAGAGGCGGCGGCGAATGAGGGCCGAGATGTGTTCCCTACCGAGGACGCGGGCAGGGAGAGAGCTTGCCTGGCTTCCAGGGTGAGTGAGGGCGGGAGGAGGGAAGTGGCCAGAGTGATCATTGGCCGGGTTCTAAAATGGAACACGGCTACGGATCACACACCATGGCGGCAGTAATCACGCTTTTTTAAAAGCGCATGCGCCGCTAACCTTTTATTATATAGGATATTTAGACATACAATTTAAAATTTAGAATAATGGGTTAGATAAATAGACCTACAGACCGACTAATACACAAGGTAAGTATTTTTAAAGTACAGAGGAGAACCATATATGGAGTAAACAATAGGGAGGGAAGAGTGCAATCAAAGAAGGAAACTAATATAAAGTTTAAACATAATTTAATTGGGTGATTGGTGCCTATCTTCTGTGATGCAAATACATTAACAGTTGCCCTAGCTTTGTAACGTAACCTAAGGTGAATAAAATAGTTTCGTAGCTTCCTGAGTGTCAACTTTATAAGTAATGTGGCAGTGGCATAGTGAGGGTGAGAGATGCTTGGGGCGGTGGCACCCCTCCCCGCCCTCTTCTCCATTCCCCCACCTCCACACGCTCCTTCCCCACCCCAAACTGCCATGCAAGCATCGCTTCCCTTCCCCCATACCTCTGTAACGTTCCTGGAGCGAGTAGCAACCCCAAGCTGCGTTTGCACCAACTTCGGCTCTTCCTCTGACATCACTTCCTATGCTCAGGTCCACGAAGTGACATCAGAGGAAGAGACAATGCTGGCGTGACAGCAGCTTGGAGGTTGTTGTTCGTGCCGGGAATGTTATAGAGGTACAGAGAAAGGGAAGTAGACCACACAAGTGGCATTGGGGGGGGGGGGGCAGTGAAGGAGCAGAGGGTACAGAAATGGGGATTGGTCCCTGTGCCCTCAACAAGACAGAACCCAGGGTGGGCACCTTCTACACCACTGTAAGGTGGTATTCTTTAGTAAACAGATTTTCTGTATATAGTCTTACCGGAATAATTTGCAAATCAAAAGTACACATGTAATTTGTTCCTGAAAATTCAAGCACAAAACTTTTTCTAATCCAGCCAGTAACAAAATAGCCCCTCAAAGTGTGATGGCCTGAGAAACATAAAGATTTGTTAAAACTTGATTTTTTATTTTTTAAATATGTGAACTTAGGCACAAATTAATATTGTAAGCGAGAACCATATGATAATAGTGAGTGAAATTTGTGAAGTCTCATTTTAAAATCTGCAATTTATATTTTGATTCTGGACTAGTGACTTTATTCCTGTAGAAGTTGAAATATTGCATATTGTTATATGAGTAGCCTGGATCTCTGCTAGAATGAAATAGTAATCCGCTATAATAAAACCCTTAGCGCGCATGCACACTTCAAACTCTGTGGGTCCGTGATCCATGGTGCTTTGCCTGCGCATGCGCAGTACACCGTCGAGCGCTGGCAGTTGGCCGCTGGGGTTGATGTGCTACGGGTTGTAGGAGGTGTGTGTGTGGAGCAGGGGGGGAGGGGAGAGGGGGTTTCTGCTCTTCCGGTCTGGCTGCCGCGTTATAGCGGGTATGGTGTCTCCCTTCCTACTCGCACCAACATGGAAGATGAGGCGACAAAAGGTAAAGAATGATGGTTTCTCTATCGGGGTGCACAGACAGCATGTGAGAACATGACCGCGGCTCTTCGGCATTATGAGGGGTGCTGCTGGACAGGGGGAGGCAAAAGGAAAGGAGAAGGACTACTGCTGGATAGGGGGAACAGTGAAAGGGTGCTGCTGAATAGGGAGGAGGTAAAATGAAGGGAGAAGGGCTACTGTTGGACAGGGGGAGCAGGGAAGAGATGCTGCTGGACAGGGGAGAGAGACAGAAAGAAAGAAAGACATACAGACAGTGGTCCAGGGAGAGAGACAGAAAGAAAGAAAGACATACAGACTGTGGTCCAGGGAGAGAGAAAGAAAGACAGACAGAAAGTAAGAAAGGGGGCAGGGAGAGAGAAAGAAAGAAAGAAAGAAAGCGAGAACGAAAGAGAGAAAGAAAGAAATGCCTAAGTCTACACATCTATTCTAGAACCCGTTAATGTAATGGGCTAAAAAACTAGTACTCAATATAAAGGGTTCTAGCAGGTGGGGGGAGGAAAATTGCCCCAGCTTTCTCTGAATGACTCAGAAAATTTTTTTTAAAAAAAACTTCTACTCCATTCACAAACCAATGGCCTTTCATAATTGTGCCTCACAATAAAAGATATATAGTGAAATCCTTAGTTTTAAAAGGTTAAAAAAACCCACAAAACACAAAAGTATTTTAAGAAAATGAATTTTCTGTAACTGAAAGCCCTTTTTAAAGTCTACTTTCAAAACAGTGAACCCTCATTATAGTTCTTTAGTTGGATCGGCCACCTTTTGTGTCCTCCTCTTCAACCAACTTCCTCATGGACTGGCCCTTCTCCTTTTCTTCCATGGGTCCCAGATGTCTTCATTTTTCTCTGAAAGATGTTCACAAAGCACATTTCCACAAAACAGAGTCCTTTTGGTAGTTGGGTTAAGCACCTGTGTCTATGGCATGGTTGCGTAACAAGAATAACCTCTTGTTCTGCTTCTTTGATTGGATAAGCCAAGCACAAGGATTCTTTATACAATACCCTGATTTGAAAATAGAACTCATCCCCAAAATCTATAAAGAGGTTGAAGTATCATAAAAAATGCATTGTTCTCAGTAAAGAGATCTCTTATAACTTGGATGTTATTTCAAGTCCTCCTCCTGAATGCATGTGATGTAATCATTTACTTCAAACCTCCTTCCTAGCCTTAAATTTAATTATTTATTTATTAATAATTAATTAATTAATCAAACGAACTAACTAACTGGGAGTACAACTCTTTAATCAATTTTTAACATTATTACCTTAATTTATTATTGTCTTATCAAAGCTTAAAATCCATTTATCAATTATGGCTTCTAAATATAAACTTCATAGAAGAGCAACAACACTTGTCTTAGTGGCTTTCCAGCCAAAACCAATGTTGGGGGGCCATGAACTACCCAACGCTCAAACTAGTCTTAGAGTGTTTCAACTAACGAATAGCCTTCATCGGGGGACAATGTTGCTGTTGTGCCACTGCAAAATAAAAATAAGAGACAAAAAAACTGCCGTATTATATAACTGTGAAATATGTAAATGACCACTAACTTACAACATATCAATTTAAAAACTCTTACCAAAGGCAACTAGCCCTCTACATCCTCGTATTTAAGTAAAACTTCAATAACTGGATTAACTAAGTTATAATAATTCACAACTCCCTCAGTTCAAACAAACAATACAGCCTAGCCTACTCAAAAACACAATTAACTCAATTACGAGCAGCTTGGTGAGAATGTTATAACGTCATGCCATTCGAGAGCGACACCGAGGACAAAAAAAAGGGGATATTTCAACAGCATTTAAACTGAATACAGCTGATGCTACGGCAAAGCCGTCATGACATCAAGAGAGTCAAAATGTCACTAGTACTACAATCTCAGTAAGGCTCACCACACGGCAGGACTGTAATAAGGGCACGAACATTAAAGACATTGTCCTTGGTGCGATCACATAAAGTGGTAAATTTGAAAGTCATAGAATGTAACAAAAAAATGCTGATGTTTGAGTCAAATACCATAAAACAGGAGAATTTCCATTGAACATTACCCCTAAGTCATGTGATCTATGTAAATACGAGTAGAAAGATTTTTATTGTTATTGAGCATGATGAAGAAATATCAACAAATTTAAATGCAAAATAAAGAATCACCCATATTATAAATCCCATTCTCTATTGAGTCCTGAAGGTGTCACTGTTTTTAGGTTATCGTCTAAACTGTTTTTAGGGTATCGTCTAAACCAGGGGTGTCCAACCAGCGGCCCTGTGAAATATTTTGTGCGGCCCTGGTCGAGGGCGATGCAGTGTTTTCCTCTGCTGCCCCCGGGTGTTTACCATCTTGCCGGCTCCTTTCTGTGTCTTGCTGCAGCATTTGAAAGTTTGTGCGGCCCCAGAAACATTTTTTCGGCCAATGAACCCAGTGAAGCCAAAAGGTTGGACACCCCTGGTCTAAACGATTGAATAGTGGGTTAATAAGAGTGAACCATCAACTATAAATAAAATAAGACACTGATGCGCAAAAGAAGATCCTTGAAAGGAAGCATTATAAATTTTCCTTTATACCCCCTTTTTCTTTGTTTATGTATATTCAGTTGTGGGTTGGATAATCTATAAATTGATCCGTATGTGTTGTTTAAGCATATGGATTCTGACAGGACCTATCAGGTACTTGTTATCACATGGCAGATGAATGGGCCACAATCTCACTGATGAGACAAAATATAGGCAAGGCAATGGTACCAGACTGGCTAGAACTGTACATAATATGTTGAATTTCAAAGCCTTCCAGGGCTAAGTTTAGCTTACAAAATCCTTAGCCCCATGCTCACAGCAGAAAACAATGAACAAAGGCTGTATTCAAATCTAGACTGCAATTAGATTCAAATCTAATCTTTCATTCTGGAACTTTGTTAAAATGACCAATATTCTTCCACCTCAGACAGGCTGGTTTTAGGCATGGTCATAATACTGAAACCATCTTGGCAGTCTTCCTGCATGAAATCCATAGCTTCCCAAATAGTAGAAAGGGTGCTCTGACAGTCTCTCTTGATTTGAAAACAATAGACTCTCATCTCATATTATCTCAAGGAAATTAGATTAAGCACTACTTTACCTATTTTTTATCCCATGGATGTTCATTCTGTGTGTCATCCAGATCCACTATCTCCAGTTCCTCACCATTATAATGTAGGGTCGCCTAGGGCTCGATTGTTGTGCCGTTATTATTCAACTTCTTTCTTAACCCACTTGGCTACTCTAGTATAAGGACCTCTGTCTGCATTAGCAGTTTTTCATGTGTCAATGATATCCTTCTTATATTTTATGCTAACACTAGTCTTTAAGCCTGTTACATTAACGGGTGCTAGAATAGATGTGTCTGTCTGTCTTTCTTTGTCTCTCTCTCTCTCTCCTTGGCCGCTGTCTGCCTGTCTTTCTGTCTCTCCCTCTCTCCTTGGCCGCTGTCTTTCTCTGTGTCTCCCTCTGTCGCTCTCTGTGTGTGTCTGTCTTTCTGTCTCTCCCTCTCTCCTTGGCCGCTGTCTGTCATTCTGTGTGTCTGTCTGTCTTTCTGTCTCTCTCTCTCACTCCTTGGTCGCTGTCTGGCTCTCTCCTTGGCCGCTGTCTGTCTGTCTGTCTGTCTTTCTGTCTCTTTCTTTCTCTCTCTCTCTCTCCTTGGCTGCTCTCTGTGTATGTTTCTGTCTCTTTCTCCTTGGCCGCTGTTTATGTGCCTTTCTGTCTCTTTCTCTCTCTCATTGGCCTCTGTGTGTCTGTCTTTCTGTCTCTTTCTCTCTCGCTCTCTCTCCTTGGCCGCTGTCTGTGTATGTTTCTGCCTCTTTCTCGCTCTTTCTCCTTGGCCACTGTTTATGTGCCTTTCTGTCTCTTTCTCTCTCTCTCTCATTGGCCGCTGTGTGTCTGTCTTTCTGTCTCTTTCTCTCTCGTTGGCCGCTGTCTGTCTCTCTATCTCCTTGGCCGCTGTCTGTGTGTCTCTCTGTCTTTCTATCTCTTTCTCTCCTTGGCTGCTGTCTGTGTATGTTTCTGTCTCTTTCTCTCTCTCTCTTTCCTTGTCCGCTGCCTGTGTGTCTTTTTGTCTCTCTCTCTCTCTTTGGCTGCTGTCTGTCTTTCTATGTCTTTCTCTCTCTCTCTCCTTGGCCGCTGTCTTGTCTGTCTCTTTCCTTCCCTCTCTCCCGTTCCCTGCCTGCGCCCCGCTCCCCTTCCTTTGGCCGCCCCCCCCCCCCAGCCCATCCCACCCCCTCTGCGGCAGCGCCACCAGCCTCCAACAAATCCTCATCCTCGACCCGGAAATTCACCCAGAGGGAGAGTGGAGGCAGAGGAGAAGGCTGTGTGACCACGGAGCGGCAGTAGTTGTGGCCTTCCCTCCCCTAGCTCCGTAGCTCGTTCGCCGCCGCTGCCGCAGCCACCTCCTCCTTCTCTCCCTGATGTCGGCTCCCAATGTGCACACGCACCGCACACGCGCCACACTCTGCAACATTTCTCTGCCGACCACAGAGCGACGGATGCACGGAGCCACAAAAATTGAAGTGCGCATGTGCACTAAGGATATTATTATCTTAGATGTCTTGGACCTGACTGCAAAGAATCAATGTCTTGATGTGGGGACTTCTTGGCTAGATAGAAATTATCTTAAGTTGCACCCTAATAAGTCCGTGGCCAGCTGGATCACTGGCACACCCTTTCATCTACTGATTTCTCCATCTCTATAGGGTATTTCAGTCTCTTTGGTTGAGTTATTCAAATATCTAGACATCGTCATTGATTATCAGATCAAATTTCTGCAATCAGAGTTTCCTTTTTCACTTTGTGACAATTCTGTTAATTACAATCTTTTCTAAACACATCTAATCAACACACTTTGATATACACTTTTATGACATCCTACTTCACATTACATAATTTTATTTAATCTAAAGCAGCTACAAACTACTTAAAATGCTGCCACTCAACTTTTCTACACCCAGATATTTGGCTAAATAACACCACTGTTTTTCAAGCATCACTTGCTCCCAGTGATTTATCAAATTCACTTTAATATCTTACTTATGACCTACAGAGCACTGAAGACTGAAATACCATGCTTTCTCTTTTATATGATTATGAGGGGCTGCTGAAAAGTTCCCAGCACAACCAAGAAGAGAATGACTTGGAGCCATGAAACTTACAAGTTATTCCACACTTTCCTTGACACTTTTCATTACAATGACGCATATGCATCTAGGAAATGGGAACAATTATAGGGAAACCAAGCCACTGATGAGGTTGGCTCTTAGACATTGGTGAAATGAGGCATTATGACATCACAATAGGAGGGACTGCTGAAAAGTTCTCAGACCAACCAAGAAGAGAATGACGTTGAGCCATGAAACTTACAAGTTATTCCACACTGTTCTTGACACTTTTCGTTTCATTTCATATCTACTGAAACAAAGTGTCAAAGCAAGTGTGGAATAATTTGTAAGTTTCATGACTCCATATCATTCTCTTCTTGGCTGGGCTGAGAACTTTTCAATGCCCCCTCGTACATCCCATGTTTTTCTTCGGCTATTATGTTGCTTGAATGAATATCTTCTGTCCATCCTTCCAGAATTAAGATCAAGGGTCACATCTACCAGACAGGTGACTTCATTTTTATGGCTGCTATGCTGTGTACTTTACTACCTTCTACCTAAATCTAAACACCCATTTCTTTGCCATTAAGAAGGGGCTGGCCTCCTCAATCTTCTTTTTCTATCTCTTTTTCCTGTCATGACACAGAGTTCCTTTGACGCTTTATTCTTATACTTGTATATTGATTGTAAACCACTTTATTACTGTATGTTTGAAAGCTGCTATAGTAAGCAACTCACTAAGCATACACATGATGTTGATAGTGCAGTCTAGATTTGAAGGGTAAGGTAGCAGAAATGCATGACTAGTGTCCAATCAGATTTCAGAGTGCTTTTTTTTTATAAGAAGCTAACACAATTGGGTTTTTGTAAGTTGTTTGAATTAAGGGCATTGCAGATAGTTTAGACCAGTGGTTCCCAAACCCTGTCCTGGGGGACCCCTATCCAGTCGGGTTTTCAAGATATCCCTAATGAATATGCATGAGAGAGATTCGCATACTTGTCGCTTCCATTATATGCAAATCTCTCTCGTGCATATTCATTAGGGATATCTTGAAAACCCGACTGGCTGGGGGTCCCCCAGGACAGGGTTTGGGAACCACTGGTTTAGACAGACTCCATATTAAATAGGAACAATTTTAGGCCCTCTATTACTAAGCCACGGTAGAAGTTTCTACCATGGCCCAGGGCACTAAATGTTCCGACGCTGTTCCGATGCTCATAGGAATTCTATGAACATCGGAGCATTTAGCACCCTGGGTCACAGTAATACCACAGTTTAGTAAAAGGGGGAGAGGGAAGGGGGCAGCCTCAAACTAAGTGGCAAGAGGCTGCTTCGGGGCTTCCCCTGCCGCTCAGCTGTTTGGGCTTCCCCTGCTGACTCTACGCATGTGTGAAAGTCACTTTCTCAATGACCAATCGGATGGGATTTAGGCGAACATACGCAAACTCATTTGAACGCAAACTTGTTGGATCACTGTTTAAAAATCAGTCAAAAAAATTGGCCCACAGTGACCCACATGGTCTTAATGACCATTTTTAATATATCCAGCCCTGTGTTGTCAAGAATGGCAAAACTCTGAAGTGAGGTAGGAGCTTGTTGAAGAGAATGCTGCTATAGATTTTATTAAGTAATTAAGGAATAGAGGATGGTAGGCTAAAGTCCTAGGTATCAGCCTGTATTACTGAGAATAAGACTAATTGAGAGAGGGGATTTTAATGACTGTAGAAAATGTATTGTATACTTCCCCCTCGGTA
This sequence comes from Geotrypetes seraphini, assembly GCF_902459505.1. Lineage (NCBI taxonomy): Eukaryota > Metazoa > Chordata > Amphibia > Gymnophiona > Dermophiidae > Geotrypetes > Geotrypetes seraphini. Next base: position 149,653,165 of record NC_047085.1, on the reverse strand, counting down.
GTCGTGGTGGTTAGGGGCAGAGCCAGCCCACGAATATTAAAAAACCGTGAATAATATTCAGGCGGGTTCTGCCCCTAACCCCCGCTTCCCCCGGCTATTTTAAGTCCTGAAAAGCCCCCCTTAAGCCTTACCTGGTGGTCTAGCGGGTTTTCGGGGCAGGAGCGATCTTCCCACGCTCTTGCCCCATGCAGATCGCTCACAGGAAATGGCTGCCTTGAGCTCCCGTCTCCTCTCGAGCCATTTCCTGTGAGCGATCTGCATGGGGCAGGAGCATGGGAAGATCGATCCTGCCCAGAAAACCCGCTAGACCACCAGGTAAGGCTTAAGGGGGGGCTTACAGAGCTTAAAATAGCCCAAAAAAAGAAAAAGGAATTTTAGGTTTAAAATCACGAATAAGTGAATCCGTAGATACGGAAACTGCGAATACGGAGGGGGAACTGTATACTCAACTTTACACATATTAGCCTATCTGTCTTTATAACACACTAGAGATAAACTAGCAGGAATTGCAGTTAAAGTCACAAGCATCAATTGCAACCACTATTTCCCACTTTACCCACTGTGTTTGCATATTTGAGGTTAAAAATCTAGCTATTTTGCTTTCACTTTCACCTCATGGTCAGGCTTTGCATCCATCTCCATTGTTGAGGTTACTTCATTGGCTTCCTGTTTACTGGCGAATTCAATTTAAGTGGGCCAATGTAATTTTTTAAAATTGTACATGGAATTTTTTCGCCTTTATTACCTCTATCATTTAACTCTCTTCGGTTTCACACTACCAGGAATACACATACATTTAAATTGCTCTTCCCTTCTGTTAAAGGGATTAAAACCCCAGGTAAATTCTCACATTCCTTATCCTATTCCTTGGTAAAAGTTTGGAACAATCTTCTCTCGATTATCAGAACGTCATTATCTCTCTCACTTTTTAGGAAAAATCTGAAAACTTATCTCTTTCAGAGATTCTTAACTGAGGCCTGATCTAATTTATTGAAAACTTTTCTATTACCTTCATTATTGTTTTATATTATATTCCTTTAAATCTTTGTTAACCGGCTCGAGTCCTTGCTGGAATGATCCGGTATATAAGATGGAAATTAGATTAGATAACCTAAGAAAATACTTCTTCAGAGAAAGGATGGTGAGTTTGTGGAATAGTCTATGGGCTCCTTTTACAAAGGTATACTTGCGGTTTTAGCACATAAGAATTGCTGCTGCTGGGTCAGACCTGTGGTCCATAGCGCCCAGCAGTCCACTCACGCGGCAGCCCCCAGGTCGAAGACCTGTGCCCTAACTGAGACAAGCCCTAAATGCGTTCGTTCTGGTTCAGCAAGAACTTTTCCAACCTTGTCTTGAATCGCTGGAGCGTGTTTTCCCTTATAACAGACTCCGGGAGAACATTCCAGTTCTCCACCACTCTTTGGGTGAAGAAGAACTTCCTTACGTTCGTACGTACGGAATCTTTCCCCTTTTAACTTCATAGAGTGCCCTCTCATTCTCTCTACCTTGGAGAGGGTGAACAACCTATCTTTATCCACCAAGTCTATTCCCTTCATTATCTTGAATGTTTCGATCATGTCTCCTCTCAAGGGAGAACAGGCCCAGCTTCTCTAATCTTTCACCGTACGGCAACTCCCCCAACCCCTTAACCATTTTAGTCGCTCTTCTCTGGACCCTTTCGAGTAGTACCATGTCCTTCTTCATGTATGGCGACCAGTGCTGGACGCAGTATTCCAGGTGAGGGCGTACCATAGCCCGGTACAGCGGCATGATAACCCTCTCTGATCTGTTCGTGATCCCCTTCTTAATCATTCCTAGCATTCTGTTTGCCCATTGTGCAGACGGCTTCATTGACTTGTCGACCAGTACTCCCAGGCCTCTTTCCTGGGAGGTCTCTCCTAGTACTGCCCCGGACATCTTGTATTCGTGTGTGGGATTTTTTTATACCAACATGCATTACCTTACACTTATCCACACTGAACCTAATTTGCCATGTCGCTGCCCATTTCTCGAGCGTGGCTATGTCACGTTGCAGATTCTCACAATCCCCCTGCATCCTCACTACTCTGTATAGCTTCGTATCATCTGTACATTTAATCACTTCACTAGTCGTACCCATTTCCAGATCGTTTATGAATATGTTGAAGAGCACAGGTCCAAGTACCGAGCCCTGTTGCATCCCACTGGTGACATTCTTCCAGTCCATGTATTGTCCATTTACCCCCACTCTCTGTTTCCTATCTGCTAGCCAGTTTTTAATCCACCTGAGTATTTCACCCTCTATTCCTTGGCTCTCAATTTTTCGAAGTAGTCGTTCATGCGGAACCTTGTCAAACGCCTTCTGAAAATCCAGATATACAATGTCGACCGGGTCTCCCTTATCTGTCTGCTTGTTTACCCCCTCGAAGAAGTGCAGCAAATTCGTCAAGCAAGATCGTCCTTTGCTGAAGCCGTGCTGACTGGTCCTCATCAGTTTGTGTCCGTCAAGGTGATCAATGATGCGGTCTTTTATCAGCGCCTCTATCATCTTTCCCGGTACCGAAGTCTGACTCACCGGTCTGTAGTTTCCCGGATCTCCTCTCGAACCTTTTTTGAAGATTGGCGTAACATTCGCCACCTTCCAGTCTTCCGAAATCCTTCCCGATCTAATCGACAGATTGGCTATTAGTTGAAGCAGTTCAGCTATAGTCCCTTTCAGTTCTTTAATGACCCTCGGATGGATGCCATCCGGTCCTGGGGATTTGTCGCTCTTAAGCCTATCAATTTGCCTGCATACTTCTTCTAGACTAACTGTCAACCTTGTCAGTTTCCCGTCTTCGCCTCCAGCGTATAGCCTGTCGGGTTCCGGTATGTTGTGTATGTCCTCTTTGGTGAATACAGACGCAAAAAATGTGTTCAGTTTATCGGCGATGGCTTTGTCCTCCTTTAGCACTCCCTTTATTCCATTATCATCCAACGGTCCCACCGCTTCCTTTGCGGGTCGTTTCCCCTTAATGTATCGAAAGAAAGGCTTGAAGTTTTTCGCCTCCTTGGCTATTTTTTCCTCGTAGTCTCTTTTGGCCCTTTTTACTGCTTTATGGCACTTGCGTTGATGCTGTTTGTGCTTTTTCCAGTTTTCATCCGTTTTTGACCTTTTCTATTCCTTAAACGAAGTCTTCTTGTCTCTGATCGCTTCCTTCATGCTACAGTGAGCCACGTCGGTTCTTTGATCTTTTTCCTCTTGGCTCCCTTGTTGATACGTGGTATATATAGATTTTGTGCCTCGGTGACTGTGTCCTTAAGAAGGGACCATGCCTGCTCTAGAGTTTTAAAAGTGCTTATCCTCTTCTTGATCTTTTTCCCCACCATGAGTCTCATCGCTTCATAATTTCCTTTTCGGAAGTTCAGCGCCGTGGCTGTCATTCTGGATCTAGTTTCACCCCTGCATCAATGTTGAAGCGGATCATATTGTGATCACTGGTTCCCAACATCCCCTCTACTTCTACATCTTGCGCCTGTCCTCATAGTCCATTTAAAATTAAGTCCAGAATTGCATTTCCTCTCGTGTTTTCCTTGACAAGTTGTTCCAGTAAGCAATCGCCTACAGCATCCAGGAACTTGGTCTCCCTACCGCAGCTGGAGGTGCCTAGATTCCAGTCTATACCCGGGTAGTTGAAATCACCCATGATAACTGTGTTGCCTCCCTTGCAATTGCGTTTGATCTCATCTATCATTTCTCCATCCATTTCTTCGGGCTGCCCTGGGGGTCGATAGTAGATGCTGATTTTCATTTCCAATCCATTTGCTCCCGGAATTTTGACCCATAGAGACTCTAACTTATTCATACTTTCAGGCGTGTTCTCTCCAGTAGATTCGATTCCCTCTTTGACATATAGGGCAATGCCCCCACCTTTGTGACCCACTCTGTCTCTGCGGTATAGTTTGTATCCCTGTAGCACAGTGTCCCAGATGTTTTCTTCGGTCCACCATGTTTCTGTGATGCTGATGATGTCAAAATTATTCTGTTGTGTCATAGCTTCTAATTCGCCCATCTTGTTCCTTAGGCTCCTTGCGTTCATGTACATACACTTGAATACTCCTGTTCCTTTCTTGCATTTCCTTCCCTCTTGTGTCCCTTTAGATCTGTCTTGCCTGAGATCTGGTGAGTCTTCTCCGCTATCTTTCTGCACGGTATCCTCCGTGTATACCGGTTCCCGAACCATCGACTCTCTCACTCGGTCAACTGTCGGCTTTCCCCTTCTTCCTAGTTTAAAAACTTCTCAACTTCTCTCTTGATGTTGTTTGCCAGAAGCCTCGTTCCGTCTCTGCTGAGGTGGAGTCCGTCCTTCCTGTATAGCTTGTTCTTCCCCCAGAACGTCGTCCAGTTACGCACAAAGTGGAATCCTTCTTCCTCACACCAGCGCCTCATCCACGCGTTGACTGCTTGCAGCTCCATCTGCCTCTTCTCATCTGCTCTGGGTACCAGCAGGATCTCCGAGAACGCTACCCTCGGTGATCTGGTCTTCAGCTTCCTTCCTAGCATCTGGAACTGTTCCTTCAGTACTTCCCTGCTGTAATTCCTGTTGCTCACGTTGTTAGTTCCCACATGGATCACCACCGCCGTATCTTCCTCTTTCACGCTGTTGATGATCCTGTCGATCACTATGTCTTCTATCTTGGCTCCTGGAAGGCAAGTCACCAGCCGATCCTGTCTTCCTCCTATTATGTGGCTGTCAACTTGCCTGAAGATGGAGTCCCCCACGATGATCGCTGTCCTGTCTGACTTCTCTGGCCTCTCCAGCCTCAGGTCTGTGCCCCTGGTTTACGCCCATCTCTCCAGCCGTAGGTCCGTGTCCTCTGTGTACTTCCATCTTCCCTCAACCTGGTGATGTCTTGCATCATCCTGTGGGTTCACTTTGCTGTTTCCAGGTGTCGCTGCTGTGTCACCCATTTCTTCTAAAATGCCCCGCGTGCTAGCCGCTACCGCCTCCTTTTAAGCAGGTGGTAATTTTTCAGCTAGCGCGCGCTATAGCACATGCTAATCCGGTGCGTGCACTAAAAATGCTAGCGCACCTTTGTAAAAGGAGCCCTATATCTTTTATAAAAAAAAGTTAGTTTTAGTACTTAAAACTCTAAAGACAGCTAAACTGACTTTCTTGAGCAAAGCAAGTAATCTAATAATGTCTGCAAATTTGTTCACATCTAACATGGGATCTAAAAATCTGTACTCTAGAATTTACCATCCCTTGCTACAAATTGCAGCTCAGAATGGTGGCATAACACCTTGCTTAAGACATGTACCACATATAGTAAATCAATCAACTTGAATAGCGCTTTACGTTTCAGTCATATGCAGCTGGCAAGAATTACAGTGAATTCCTAAGTCATGCACTTTAGTTGGAAGGGCATTTGCAATACATGAGTTGCACAATGCATCAATATTTTATACAACATGAATTTATTCTTTGTCAGAATTCTGCTTCATTTAACAAACGTGTCACTCAGGGTTGCCATAATGCAATCATAAAATACCACAGTCAACAATATGCAGCCCCTTCATCAAGATTCATCCGACTTCTAACCTCGCTTAGTGTATATTTTATTCCTGTCAGTGCATTTCATGGTCTGCATCCAAAGGTGGTAGATCAACTTCTACAATGTGATGTCACTTAAAAGTCCATTGCCCAAGCAAAGATGTGAGGAACACAAAAGATTCTCCTGTGGGGCAGAAGACTGTGCACAGAACTGAGGGAATCAATGTAAAAATTTGAGACCTACAATCAAGACTCTTTGCAGTTTTGTAGATCATGATTCAACATCCGTCTTAATCCCATCCGATCGGTCATTGAGAAAGCGACTTTCACGCATGCATAGAGTCAGCAGGGGAAGCCCGAATAGCTGAGTGGCAGCGGAACTCCCGAAGCAGCCTCTTGCCACTTAGCAGTTTGAGGCAGGATGACTTTTTTATTTTATTTTATTTTTTTGTAATGGTACTAATGTGCATGTGTTACACGCACAATATCTGTCCCCATTTAAAAAAAATTGTACTGCTCCCCCCCCCATGATGACGGCCTACCCCCAACGGCCATTAAAAAAAGAGCAGCAGGAGGGATGCATGTTCCCTCTTGCCACTGGGTGTCCCACTGCAGAAATAACCCCCGATACCATGAACCCCCCCCATGCCTAAGGCCTTGATTAGCTCAGATGCCTCCTGGGAGGGGCATTAAGCATCTGAGTCAATCGGGGCATTAGGTCCCCTGTCTGGCTAATCCTGGGATACACTGGGAAGAGCCTAAGGTCCTGATTGACTCGGATGCCTAAGACCACTCCCATGAGTCAATCAGGATGCAATGGAAAGGGGAAGGCCCACCATTCTGGAGAGGCGGGCCTGTGGGCAGGAAGGACTGGGCATCTCTTCTGCTGTCTTCTTCAGATGAGATATGAGGGCATGGTGGGGTGAGGAGGGGGGAGTCGGAGGCCAGGTGGCTGAGGCAGGAGGATGCAAGCATCCCTCCTGCTAAATTTTTTTAAGTATTTGGTGGGGAAGGAGAGGGTGTCCTGGTATGGGGGGAGGGGGGGAGTCAGTTCCACGGTGGGCCACCTGGTGGCAGGAAGGAGTGGATCCCTGTCTTTTTTTTTTCCAGGGCTTTCGTGGCAATATGGCAGATCATTTGTAGGAGTCGCTAAATGTAGTGCATGCCTAAGCAATGTTAGGGTATCAATTAGGGTGCTTATTTTTATATGAATGACCACATTTTAATACTAATGAGGTCATTTGCAAGGTAGGATCAGAGGCTGCAATGGACACTCAGAAAAGCACGTGGTGGGCTATTGAGTACATTGGTCAACAAAATAGCATCATCACTAAACCAGTTCAATTGGTTTAGGGACGATCGTTAGACACACTTAGTGCATCCGGACCAAAGTTCAGTTGCATTCAGCTTTTATTTTGATTTATTTACTTTAAATAGTGGTTTGCACTCAGTGGCGTAGCAAGGGTGAGCCTGGTGCCCCTCCCTTGCCCTCTTCCCCGCCCCCCTTACCGCCCATGCACGCCCCTTCCCTGTACCTTTTTAACTTTGGCACGAGCAGCCACCAACTCACTGCCCGCGTCAGCTTTGGCGCTCTCTCTGAAGTCACTTCCTAGGTGCGGGTCCCAGAAGTGATGTCAGAGAAAGCGCCGAAGCGGACGTGGGCAGTGAGTTGGTGGCTGCTCACGCTGACATTAAAAATGTATGGGGGAAAGGAAGGGGCATGCATGTGGCAGGGGAAGGAATGGGAAGGTAGGGCAGAGAGGAGGAAGGGTGCCGGTGCCCCAAGGAAGATGGCGCCCGGGGCCGATCGCCCCCTCTCCCCCCCCTCCTTACTATGCCACTGTTTGCTTTTCACTGTTTGCTACCATGGTCTACTTTTCACTTGATTCCAGCAGCATCCCAAATTGGCTCCAGGTGCTTGATCACTTTCATCTGTGTTCCAAACCCCATGGACTATAATGGACCGGTTAGCGTTTAGCGCACGCTAAAATGGCTAGCGCGCCTTCATAAACGGACCCCTAAATTAATTAAATTTGTTTTCTACCCCCGTTCTCCGGACTTAGCTTTGAAAACCCAGAGGCGTAGAAAGGAGTTCTTGGCTTTGCGGCCAAAAGCCCTGGCCCTTGGTGCTACTTTTTTGCTTAAGTTTCCAGCAAAATGTTTTATTTCCTATCAAAATTAAAATTTTCTCTTTTTTTGAGCCCAATCAGCTATTAGATTTTATAGGGCCAAAAGAAGGGTTGGTTTCTTAGCCCATGGATGAATGACCTGTCAACCGGCTGTGGGGGGGGGGCGGGGGGTTACCCGTTGCCGTTACTCTATATCAGTATAATTTGTGTAATTAATTGAATTTATTTTCTCTCTTGATTCTAAATTGGTGGACTGAATAGTTGATTGAACTTTCTAGTATAAATGTAAAAAAAAATTTCTTGTATCTTTTTTGGATATTCTGATCTCTTTTCAAGATTGTAATTCTTGATGTTGAAATGAAAAAGGATAAAAATAAAAGGGGGGGGGGAAACAGGTTATAGGTTAAATATACCTACCGTAGTACAGAGTACAGTTAACAGGTTACGATGTACTCTGGATTTGCCATAATTTCAGTACACGTACACGATATAAGTTATCATGAGCTCTCTTCCTTTCAGAGATCTAATATGGTCTGTTCTGGTAAGGAGCTGTGAATAACCAGTAGGGAGCTGCCCAGCATATTAATATATCAGTTTGCACATGAACAGCTAAAATTATACATATGGTTTCATGGGCAGACAGGACCCTCAACACAGGCTGCATTGCCTGATGCAAAGCAATAACAAAACATTTTCTGTGTACACACACTACCTTTCACTGGTGCAGACCACTATGAAATTACCCTCATAGTTACAACATACAATCCCTAATCCTAAATCTACTAGATTACTGCAACATCCTCCACCTCCCCTGCCCTGCTACAATGACTAAACAACTACAAACAATCCAAAATACAGCTCTGAGATTCATCTACTCATTGAGAAAACACGACCATATTACAGAAGTATACATCAACTCACATTGGCTACCAATCCAAGAAAGAGTACTATTTAAATTCTACTGTATGTTATTTAAAGCCTTAAATGTAGACAGCCCAATCTACCTGAACAACCGCCTCATCCAAACCACCTCAATCAGACATAGAAAAACACACCCCCCATTCACACACCCCTTGATCAAAGAAGTAAAACGGAAAAAACTATACGATGGCCTCCTGGCCACTCAAGCAGCTAAACTAGATAACCAAATCTCCAGTCTACTGATAACGACACCAGACTACAAGACGTTCAGAAAAGAAATAAAAACTATACTCTTCAAGAAATTCCTCAAACAGCCATAACTTCAGAAAAGAAATAAAAACTACACTCCTCAAGAAATTCCTGAAACAGCCCTAACTTCAAACTTACTGTCCTTCCCCCCTCCCTCTTCCCGCCACACAGAAACTACATAACCTACTCTTTACCTCTCCAGAAAGGACAAATGTTCTTCCATTGTAACCCTCAGTTTTTTTTTATTTCTTTTGTAATCCGCCTTGAACCGCAAGGTAATGGCGGAATAGAAATCTCTAATGTAATGGAATGTAATGTTATCAGACTGCAGATTGTATAGGCCAATTTCATTAATGCTGAAATCAAGATTTCAATAAAATATAATGGCTGAGAACAGGGGAAGGCTTGGAATCCCTGGTAATTCCAGACCAAATTATTTTTATTAAACATAGGGTCTCAACTGCATAACGCCTAACTCAAAGAGACGGGGCATGATGATCAATACATTCACTCTTCCTGACCTGAGCTGGGTTTCCATATCTTTGCTAAGTTACCTGTGGTAATGCTATAGGATTTTTTTTCTGGGTTATTTACAAGATATGCTTATGTATTCCATCTCAGGAATTAAAACATATCTAGCTTGATAACAGAGCTTATATCTTTAAGGGTGTTTTCCGAGCAGAATAGCTGAAACTAGATGTGAAAGAGGGGAAAACAGCATTTAAGTAATGGGGGAGAGGAGAGGGGATAGATTAAGAAAAAGTAAAGAAGTAGCATATCAGAAACAGGAGGGCAATATTGTATGGTAATAATAAGTTTGTGTTTGTGGATCCATCTCAATTAGAAATCTTTCTTCAGGATAAGCCTTTATTGGAAAATGTTTTAAAAACTAATGCAGAGGTTGATGATAATAAGTGACTTTAGATAGATACTTCTCCATGCTCTTGAGATTTTTTTGTTCTCTATTCTGTTATATAAATACAATAAATTTTATTGAACTAAAAAAATAAATAAATAAATAATTTTCATTTTTCTAGGGGACAAGTCAGTCCCAATAATGTAGGCTATGGCCCTCTATTACTAAGGTGCGCTAATCAATTTAACACACGCTAAATGCTAACAAGTACAAGTTAGTCTATGGACGCGTTAGCATTTAGCGCACGCTAATTCGATTAGCACGCGCTAATCAGTTAGCGCACCTTAGTAAAAGAGGGGGTATAATTTGTCATGGTTTTCCCCCCCCCCCCTTATGTTTCTCTTTTTTTACTTTGTATTTGCCTGGATTTGTTACGAGGTGTAACAAATACAAGTATAAATAAATAATAATAATTTTAAAAAAAGAAACAGGCGGCAACATTAGTGTTCTATGTCTGACACATAACCATTCCCTACAAATTGGTGTAAGCTTAAGAGCTAACAGATACTTCGTTTCAATCATGTCACCTTGATAGCAAAATGATGCAGGAAAAAGACATAAAGTCATTTTCTTTGTGACTGCTGCCCCTAAATCAGCAGAATTACAAACATCAGGGCACAAGTAACATGATGCCGCACAGCTTACGTATGCAACCACCTAGTGCCCCCCTGTCCTCCAGAGAGCTGAAGAGAGAACAGGAATTGATGTTGATCCTGACAGCATGTGCTAACTAAATCTATGTTAGATTACATTCTTGTTTATATACCGCATAACCTTGCAGTTCTATGCAGGGCAGGATTAACTCTTTGTTGGGCCCTAGGCAAATAGGTTTGTCGGGGCCCCTCATTGTAATTAAATGATTCTGGCAGAGGACGAAACAGCAGATAAGAGGCCCTGCTCGCTGGCTCCTCCTGCTGACTAGAAGTTAGTACACAGGGAGTGAGGAAGAATAGACAGACCTCTGTGGTGAACAATGGCTCTGCGCCCTCCTGATTCTCTTCTCTGTGGCAGCAGCTAATGTACTAGAGCAAAACTCGGCCTCGACTTACACATTTGAGAGGGCCCCTCCTAAATATTTGGGCCCTAGGCCCATGCCTAGTTTGCCTATGCTTTAATCCTGCCCTGGTTCTATGCGGTTAACAACTAGAAGAAGCTGAGACAATCTCAGGAAACACAGATTAACAAATTATCCAGTTCTAATTTTGTATAAATTTATCAAACAGATGTGTTTTCAGTAGTTTTCTGAAATGTGTATAAGACACAGCGTTGACTAATAGCCAGCTAAATTCTTTGTCTCTAGTTGCTGCCTGAAAAGAGAGTAGCCTATCAAAGCATCTTTTATATCGACAGTTCTTAACAAAAGGAAAGGAAAAATATGTCAGAATACGTTGTGAGTATCTAGATGTAGCACATACAAAGTGTTCCACTAAATCAGGGATCTCAAAGTCCCTCCTTGAGGGCCGCAATCCAGTCGGGTTTTCAGGATTTCCCCAATGAATATGCATGAGATCTATGCGCATGCACTGCTTTCAATGCATATTCATTGGGGAAATCCTGAAAACCCGACTGGATTGCGGCCCTCAAGGAGGGACTTTGAGATCTCTGCACTAATCAGCTGTGAGCACTATGTAGCACACATCACAAATGCAGCTGCAGATTCCGCTCCTGAGTTTGACTGTGGTACATGTTAATTATTTCCATTTCACTATCTCCTCCCATTGCTGTCTTTCAGTGGATAAAGTAGCCTCCTTCACCCTCCTATAAATCTGAAAAAGAGGCAGAGGTATTGGTGCAAATGTGTTTATTCAAGCATCAGGTCAAAAGGAGGATTTTCTGCATATAAAGAAGTGCTAATCTTATTTGTATGCTCATAAGCACCCTCTTTCTATACATAGGGCCAGATTCACTAAGCAAACCAATCGTGTACCGATTGGTTTGCGACCCCTTTACGGTCTGATTTCCCTCCGACCCTATTCACTAACCTCTCCTACGATCCGCTTCTGATCCATGCATGTAAATGAAGGGAAACGGCATGCAAAGTAGGCAGGGACCCGATTCACTAAACAGAAGAAGGAAGACCGATTGGGCTTGTCGATCCGAAGTGAAGTGACTGCTGAGGACCAGTTGCTTCACTTCTTACTGACTCTCCTGCCTTTTAAGACCACGGGCTGGCAATGCACTTTTGCAGAATACATAAAAAAGGAATTCTTCCTTTTTTTATATATTCTATAAAACACTGCCAGCCCGTAGTAGAGACATTCCTGGAATTGGCATACAGTTTTATAGAATTTGTGGGATCCGCACCTAATGTAGGCATGAGATGGTTCCTGGCCAGTTAAATTGCCTGTTTGAGGCTAACCAGTCCTTTTCAGCAGCACTTAACCAATTAGCGCCAAAACTGCAAACCAACTATTTGGGGGTCATTCTAGAGGTGGAGTTGGCACTTGGCCAGTTAAGTGACAATATTCAGCACTTAACTGGCCAGGTTAACTGCATAACAGTCAGTCCTATCTTTACGCAGAAACTCTGGTAAGTACTGAATATTGACTTAACCAGAGTCACTTGGAGCACTACCCACATGCACTCAAAACAGCAGAAACAACCACTATAAAAAGATGCAACAAGAAAGATTTTATTTTTCTAGAAACCTGAGTCTGTTTCCTCACAGATTCTGGAAAGGCACAAACAATTGCTTAGTTTTCATAGCCTTAAATCACTTCCACATTTATTTTCCTTATGGGATTGAATTACCCTGCTTCACATGTCCCAAACTTTTCCATGACTCCCTCAGCCTGTAGCTAGGAAAGGGGAAACCTCTCTCTCCCTGGGACTTTTTTGTTCCTCAGAGACTTTTCTCTCTTGTGGGGACCTCTTCCCAATGATGCTCCCTGCTGAACCCCACCCCCCACCTGACTTGTTAAGGTAGCTCAGCACTGAGCTGTAAAACCTCCATGGTCTGCCATCTCCTTTCCTTCCCCCTTCCCCTTCCTTCACCCTCCCTCTCTTCCCCATGGTATGGTATCTCTCTTTCCTCTCCTCTCCCTTCCATGGTCTTCCTTCTCCCTCCCTCTCCCTCTCCTTCCCCCTACTCCCAATCGGATACAGCATTTTTTCCCCCTTCCCCTCCATCCTTCTCTCACTCTATTTCTCATTCTCTGCCCCCCCATCAGCAGTGCAACATTCACAACTTGTTGCTCTTGCTGATGCTGTGCCTTCTCCTCTACTGGGTCCCACCTACTCCCTACTTCCCTGAAGGCATGGCCTATCAGAGAGGAAGGCCCGATGCTGGAAGTGTGTTGTGAATGCTGCTGATGCTGGCTCTGGACACACCCTCTTATTGGCTGCACCCGGGATGAACCCCCCCCTTCCCCCTCCCCTTTGGTATGCCACTGCTGCTCTAGTACCTCCCTTACAAGAAGCCTGAGGGAAGAGGAGGGTAGGTTGTGAGCCTGGACTTTAGCAAAGAACAGTTACCGTAATCCCTAATCCATCTCCTCTTCTCCTGTTGCTCCTGCTCCTAGCCCACCCAAACCTTTCCTGGCTTCACAGTGTCACTTCCTTTTTTATCTACAAATTAAGCCCTGATAAGAAGACACCTAAATTGAAAGTCTAAGAAAGCACCTATATTATCCCTATTATTTTAGAAAAGACACTCGCCCTGCACCCACGTCAATCAGGCTTTATACCCCTGTGCAGTACTGTGCAGTACTGGATCTCTCAGCAGCATTTGACCTCCCTCTTTTTGTTTCACCTTCGTTCCTTGGGTTTGTGAGATTCAGTATTAACTTAGTTTCACTATTTTATAGGAAGTTGCACTTTCAAAATTTATCTGAAATTTCCACAACCAAGTCATTGGTGTTTGAGGTTCCCTAGAGTTCCATTTTATATCCTTATATTTAACCTGTTTCTATGTCCTTTAGTGTAGCTTATCCAGGATCTAGGAATCTCCTTTCATTTTTATGCAGATGATATTTTACTCCTGTACCACACTGTCCTTGATAATCTGGACATCAGCCCATTGCAACACTATTTAGATTGCATTGTACACCGGTTAGTTGAACATCAACTCATAAGAACATAAGAATTGCCATTCTGGGACAGACTGAAGGTCCATCGAGTCAACTCAGGTCAAATGTACCTGGAAAGATCCCAAAGAGTAAAACAGATCTTCTGCCACTTATCCTAGGAATAAGCAGTGGATTTCCCTAAGTCTATCTGTATAATGGCTTATAGACTTTTGTCTTAGGAAGTTGACAAAACCTTTTAGAAATCCTGGTAAGCTAACTAATTTTACCACATTCTCTGGCAATAAATTCCAGAGTTTAATTACATATTGAGTGAAGAAATATTGTCTCTGGTATGTTTTAAATCTACTACTTAATAGCTTCATTGCACCCCCCTAATCCTGGTATTTTTTTGAAAGAATAAAAAAGCAATTTAAATCTACACAATCCACTCTACTCAGTATTTCATATCTTCCCTGAGCTGTCTCTTCTTCAAGCTGAAGTGTCCTAGCCGCTTTAGCCTTTCCTCATAGGGAAATCATTCCATCCCTTTTATCATTTTTGTCCCCCTTATCTGTACCTTTTCTAATTTTGCTATATATTTTTTTGAGATGTGGAGACCAGAATTGCACACAGTAGTCGAGGTTTTTAAATTCCTTTCCTGATAATTTCTAACAATCTATTTGCTTTCTTAGCCACTGCACACTGAGCTGAGGGTTCAAAGTAACCTCAACATTGACATCTAGTTCCTTTTCCTAGGTGGTGACTCCTAACATGGATCCCAGCATCACATAGTTATAGTTCAGGTTCCTCTTTCCTACATGCATCACTTTTCACTTACTCACATTAAATGCCATCTGCTGAGGGAGTGGCCAAGATGGCGGCACTAAGCTGGTAGTGTTGAGAATGCTCATTGCTTTGGAAGTTTTTCCTGTATTTCAGTGATGCCACACACAAAATGGAAGGGTAGCGTGAGGGCGCCTACCTCCTCAACCCCTCACTTGCACTCACCCAGCGAACTTTAGAGCATTACCTGCCAGAAGTTTGCTCTAGTACAGGCAAATTGACTCCCACTGTGAGACTGAGTGGAGAAGGCTCGTATTCGCTGGGGCAGGAGATCTCGCTCTCGCCCACACCGGTTGTCCCGCCTCCCTGTCTGGCTGACGCAGCCACCCTGGACGTGGAAGGACGAGGAGCCGAAAGTGCACCCAATCCAACCACGGAGGAAGGTTCCATGGCAGATGAGCTTCTGCTGATGCTGACCAGCTTTGGGGAGCTGTCCCCTGTCAGGGAGGGCACTTTAGAGGCAATCTTTAAGACTCTCCAGAAATTGGATATCACTACAACGAAGACGGCAGAAGAGGTAAAGGCTCTTGGAGCCAAACTGCATAATATAACTAAAACTTTTGAACAAACAAACATTGAAACTAAAAATTCAATCATGAAAATAAAAACTGATGTCCAATCACTACAAACATATAAATCACTGGCGATAAAGGATAGCATATTGCTACGTTGGAAAATTGAAAATATTGAAAATTACAACCGTCGGTTGAATGTAAGGATTTTAAACTTCCCTAAGTCTCCAAGGATTTCCCCTTATGAAGTGTTCACAAAATATGTGGTAGAAGTATTGAAGTATTTCTCTCAATTAAATAAAATTTACTATCTACCACTTTCCGCAAAAAAGTCCCAGAAGATTATGGAAGGGGAGAATATACAGTCCTCACAGATTGACTTTAAAAAAATATCTGCTCTCCTAGAGGAATCCACTTCTGAGTCAACATTAAGAACAACACTATTGATATCCTTTGTTTTTCAACAGGATTTGGACTCATTTATGAAGTTATACTTTAAATCTTCCACAAACTTATTTTATGGCAAGAGAACATGGGCATACTTAGACGTAACAAAAATTACGTCTAGAAGGAAACAGTTCCTATCTTTGAGACAATAAATAATATCTCTGGGAGCATCTTTCTTACTAGCTTATCTTTGTAAGTGCATTGTGAAATATGCCCAAATTAAATATGTATTTTTTTCCTCCCAGACCAGTTAAAATTATTTCTGGAGTTAAAAAAGATAGCCAGTGAATTATAAGAAAGTAAACGTGCGTTATAGCCTTACTTTTATATTTTGCCTCGATGTTTAAAATTTACTTCTCAATATTCTGGCTTTAACTCTCCCTTATTTTGTTGAGGTCTAAGGAAGGATATTCAATTATTCTACTTTTAATTGTTTCAACGATTACTATGTAGCTTTATTTTGCTATATTTCTTTCACAAGAAGTGTTATTTTCTTGTACTTATTGTTGGAAAATATAAAGGATTTAAAAAAAAAAAAAAAATGTAATCTGCTGTTTTGATGCCAGTCTCCCAAGGTCCTCTTACAGTTTTTCACAATCCTCTTACAATTTATCAACTTTAAACAACTTATTCTCATCAGCAGATTTAATCATCTCACTACTTAGGACTAGATTTACTAAGCAAACCGATCGTGTACCGATTGGTTTGTGACTCCTTTGTGAATCAATTTCCCTCCGACTGGTTTCACTAACCTCTGTCCCGATCATCCTCCGATCCGTGCATGCAAATGAGGGGGAATGGCATTCAAATGCAGGCAGGCAGCGATTCACTAACCAAAAACTGCAAAACCAACTGGGCTGGCCGATCAGCAAACAAGCAACTGCTGGCGACCAGTCGTTCACTGCTTTCTAACTGCATCTCCTGCTCTCTGCCCCGACTCTCCTGCTCTCTCTGCCCCGACCACTGCCCTGCTTCTGCCCGGCCTTCCCCCATAGTGTGAGCCCGTGGTTTTAACCTGAGGGTTAAAACCACAGGCTCGCTGGGCTCGCTAAAAAGTTAAAAATTAGAGTTTAAAAAAAAAGGTCGCTGCTCTTTAAGCATGCACAGACCATCTACAGAGCTATCCGTGCACTCGGTTAGGGCGTGTCAAAGCAGCTCCTGATTGGTGAGGCCCGACATTAGAATAGGAAGAGGCAGTCAGAGAATACCGTGAGTGATTTCCTTCACTCGCTTGTGCTTCAGCTGCCCTCTCAGGCCTCCCCAGATGAAAAACCGTATTCGCGGTTTTTCAGTATTTGTGGGGGTGAATATTGGGGGAGCACTGTGTTTTTGTTTTTGAGCACCAAGAAACTGTTGCCATGCTTTAGGCAAAATATTAGTAAACATCACAGTCTCCTCTTCTACATTAGTCACCTCTCTATACTCAACACTTAAAAGACTAATGTCTCCACTATCTCATCATCTCTATAATAATTGTTTAATTTTTAACTTTTTTAACGGGCTTCAGACATGCCATTTTTGTACGCCCACATTTTTTGGCGATACAAAATGCTCTTAGTGGCTATGGCTGCGGCTTCTTCATTCGCCCATGTTATTTATGTTTTTATTATTATTTTCTTTAATTTTTCATTTTTAAAGTGCATAGTGCTCTCATAAATATTTGCAATAAAAATATTTTGCAATAAAATTTAACTTATCTTAAATCTCTGTTGGTTCCTTAATAGGATCAAATATCGGGTAGGGGCTTGTCACATCGACATGTTTCGCCGTGAGGCTTTTTCAAGATAATATCCCCTATAAGAATAAAAGAAGACATAATATTTCCCATCATATTTCCTACAAACATATCTTTCCTTAACTTTAAAGGGACCACATAGTGGAATAACTTCAAAACCATATGCTCACCCTTTTTTCTGTGTTTTAACAGACCATCCCGATGTCAAAGTTTTCTGATCTAACAAAGATGGCCGCGGCGTCTTTTTTACGATTTTTATACCTCCCCCACTCGATGACATCACTCCTTCAATTAACGAATCAGGAGCATACATTATAACAAAGTGTTCCATTCCACTTCCTGGTTTAAACCTCCCGGTACCACTGTATTCAACCTATAGATCCATTTTTGTTCTAACCAGTTTAGTCTTTTTTTGTAATTTCCACCCTCCCACCCTTCCTTAATATGTGCTATAACCCGCCATCTTATATCCGTGCTCTGATGCCCATAAGTTTCCCAATGTTCTACTAAAGGGGCTTCCATCACTTTATTGACTATTCTAGACTTATGCTCGTTGAGTCTGATGTTCATCTGTCGGCTAGTTCTGCCCACATATATTAGGTCACAAGGACATAATATAATGTATACTACATTATAGGTTTTACATGTGGTGGTCGTGTCCGCTGTGATCTTGATTTCCCTATGTGGGGGCCACCACTCAAGACCTTCTATTGTGCATTTGCACCACTGGCAGTGTTGACAACTTTGATGACCTAAAATTGTTTGTACTCCACGTCCATGGCGGGTTATAGCACATATTAAGGAAGGGTGGGAGGGTGGAAATTACAAAAAAAGACTAAACTGGTTAGAACAAAAATGGATCTATAGGTTGAATACAGTGGTACCGGGAGGTTTAAACCAGGAAGTGGAATGGAACACTTTGTTATAATGTATGCTCCTGATTCGTTAATTGAAGGAGTGATGTCATCGAGTGGGGGAGGTATAAAAATCGTAAAAAAGACGCCGCAGCCATCTTTGTTAGATCAGAAAACTTTGACATCGGGATGGTCTGTTAAAACACAAAAAAAAGGGTGAGCATATGGTTTTGAAGTTATTCCACTATGTGGTCCCTTTAAAGTTAAGGAAAGATATGTTTGTAGGAAATATGATGGGAAATATTATGTCTTCTTTTATTCTTATAGGGGATATTATCTTGAAAAAGCCTCACGGCGAAACATGTCGATGTGACAAGCCCCTACCCGATATTTGATCCTATTAAGGAACCAACAGAGATTTAAGATAAGTTAAATTTTATTGCAAAATATTTTTATTGCAAATATTTATGAGAGCACTATGCACTTTAAAAATGAAAAATTAAAGAAAAATTAAAGAAAATAATAATAAAAACATAAATAACATGGACGAATGAAGAAGCCGCAGCCATAGCCACTAAGAGCATTTTGTATCTCCAAAAAATGTGGGCGCACAAAAATGGCATGTCTGAAGCCCGTTAAAAAAGTTAAAAATTAAACAATTATTATAGAGATGATGAGATAGTAGAGACATTAGTCTTTTAAGTGTTGAGTTAGGCAAAATATTAAGCATTGGATGAATTGTAATCCAGAAATAAACCAGTTTGCATGAAAAGTGGGACCTGTATGAGAACACTGACCTTTTTGGTTTTCACTTCGTCACCCCTCCAACGAATGATCTGGCGCATGTGTCCACGCTGGGCTATGTGACCTGCTATCAGGTCACCCATGCTGGCCACAGTACATATGTTGCATTTTGCTTGCTCTATTCTGGTTATCACATAATTTAACAGTTGCATTTGATTTTTGATTTGCTCTCGTACATATGCAATTTTATAAGAGCGATTTCAACATGTAAAACATACATTTCATGTGGAAAATTCTTTCTATATTTAACCCCTAAAAATAGCATTGCAGTAGGATAATGCACAAGGTCAACCAGCTGTGTAGATAGGTTAGTCTATTATGTTAAAACATAAATGTGCACAGTAGATACACTTGTGCAGAAAAAAGAATAAGGGACAATATAATAATTAAAATCTTCTAAAATTGGGAGCTCTGGGCCTGTAATACTATATCTGAAATGTCATCTAAAATATATTGCAGAACCTCTTGGGAACTATTAGGTGGTCAATAAACCGATAACAGCCCTAATTTAGTAAGACCTTTAATCTGGACATACTAGCAATCAATACCAGAATGCTGAGCAAGCTGAACAATTTGTAATTGGAGACATCGCTTATAAAAAAAAAAAAATCCCCACCCACCTCCTTACTCATTTCTCTTGTGACAGCGACATAAAGAATAATCAAGAGGACAAAGGGACAGAAAAGTATAACGCAAAACAGATCTGAAAATTCATCCATGGGTGATCTTTTAGTCACCACCTTGTTAAAAAAGCAATAAAAATGGAAAAATTCAATAAAGTTTAAAAGAATCTATCCCCCTCTTTTACTAAGGCATGTTAACTGATTTAGTGCACGCTAAATGCTAATGCGTCCATAGAATATAAATAATGCGTTAGCATTTAGCACGCTTTAGTGAAAGGACTCCTATATTAATAATAATAATAATAATAGTTTATTCTTATATACCGCCATACCCAGCGAGTTCAAGGCGGTTTACATCGAATTAGATTAGGGTCTGCTTAGACAGGCAAATTTACAATTATTTATCAGAATTACAGAATTACAGAATAACAGAATTACAATTATTTATCAGCTTTAATCAAACTAGACAGAGGATGAGGAAAGTAGGGAAAAAGGGGAAGGCCTCATGAGGGAGGCGGAGTGGGGAGGGGGGGAGTTATTGTCAGGGGGGGACAATTCGGGTCTTGTAGAACCTACATTAAAAACAGAAGTAGGTAAACTCATTCTTTCTACTGAGACTAAACAGCATTCTCTCTTAGCTGGTTTCTTGTATAATTTGAATGCTAATTTATACTTGCCCGTACCCATAATAGAAAGAGCTGTACCTAAATTCATCTCAGAAAAACACATCCTCTTCACCAGTGTTCCCCAGGGCTCTTCCAGAGATACACCTGCTTAGCATAGATCTCAGAACAGCCACATTGGCGGCCATTAGAGATCCAGTTAAAACGCATTTATCTCATACATAGTCATTGTGGTAATCCGGAAATCCAGGTGCAGACCGATTGAGACTGGGGTCCCCGGGCACTAAAGGTCATGGGTCCCTAACCACCTTTCAAAAATGATTAACCTGCTCTTTTACAAAGCCGTGCGGCAAAGGCCTCAAAGCCCTTTAAATCCCTATGGGCTTCGGGGAAGTTACCACAGCGGCAGCCGCGAGCACGGCTTTGTAAAGATGTGTGTGTTGGGGGGGAGGGAGTAAATTAGATGAAAGGTAGGGGAGAGTGGGCCACCTATAGCTGCAGGTCTTCAGACGCTGCCCTATGGTCCCAATGGTCAGCCAACCCCTTCTGAAATCCTTACTGGACAGGTATGTTTCCAAGAGAGGGATGGAAAACATTACTATACCCAAATTAATTTATGAAAATATAAAGTCTTACAATTGGAGCAATGGATGGTTGAGTTTCAACTGAAATTAAACAGAGAAAACCTAAATTGTTAATAGTAAATCTTCCTAATTTAGATCATTATGAAATGTTTCTTAAGATTGATAATATGGATTATCCTATTGAATAAATTATTAGGATTCTGGGTGTTCACTTTGATCGCAATCTGTCACTATTACCTCATGTTAATTTGCTGATAAAAAAAATCTTTTGGGTTATTCTAGAAATTGAGGAGCATTAGAAAGTACTTTGATCATTATCAATTTTATTAGTTTAGTCCTTATTATTGTTATCAATAGATTATTGTAACATACTTTTTTTGGGATAATCCTATATCGATATTACATAAAATGAAAACTCTACAAAATACAGCTATTAGACTGATTTTTGGATTGAAAACAGGAGACAGAATTACACCATATGTGTTGAAAGTTCATTGGCTTCCAGTCAAAGCTAGGATTCAGTTTAAATTTATTTGGGTGATGTTTAAAATAAATCAAGGGGAAGTTCCCTCTTATATGCCTCCTTTGTTATGTTATTCAGATACCAGATTATATGGTTTGAGACAAAATTCAAAACAAAGAAAACTGCAGACAGATGTACAAAGATGCAGGCTAAATTTATTAAACCAAAATCATAAATGCGGTTAATGTTACCACCTTGAACCAAACCAAAGGACCCGACACGGTCCGTGTTTTGGTAAACACGCCTTCATCAGGGGTCCCAGGTGGATAAGGTATCAAATCAAACTAAAAACAAAAACTTAGCCTTACAAAGAAATACGAGCAGCAGTAGGACAATCTCTTGGAATACTCCGCCGTAGAGACTGTCCTACTGCTGCTCGTATTTCTTTGTAAGGCTAAGTTTTTGTTTTCGGTTTGATTTGATACCTTATCCACCTGGGACCCTTGATGAAGGCGTCCTTTGGTTTGGTTCAAGGTGGTAACATTAACCGCATTTATGATTTTGGTTTAATAAATTTAGCCTGCATCTTTGAACATCTGTCTGCAGTTTTCTTTGTTTTGGTTTGTGTTCTATTCACTGCAGATTGTGTTGGATTTTTTCCTTTTGTTGTCTCTTGAGACAAAATTCTCCATTCCGATTTGCAGAGTTTAGAGGAAGAAAACTCTAGAATGTTTGCTTCCACATTAGCTTAGCAAACTGCTAAACTTTGGAGAATTTTACCTGAGTTTTAAGAAGGCCTTGAAAACTCATTTGTTTAAGGAACATGTATTGAAAGAGTTATAATTTTAATCTATGTTCATAACTAGATTCTGGGCATTGTCTCCACTTTGTATATTAACCGCTATGAACTTCTTTGAGGTATACAAATAAAAATTGTATTGTATTAAAGAAGTCAAGGTGAAAATCCATTTGAAGCTTTTTTTTTTCTTTTTTTTTATGATGGCAGATAAAGGCCAAATGGCCCATCTAGTCTGCCCCTCCACAGTAACCATTAGCTGCAGGCTAAAGTCCAATACTCAGCTCTTATAATATTAATACCTTGCTCACAAAGCAATGCCAACAAATACAATTACAGATAGAAGTGAAGCAATGTAAACCATATATAGTTTTATCATAAATTTTTTTAATAGGTCATCAGATGTGCTTTCTGTATATGATCACTTCTTTTTTTTATTGTGAATAATGTGTGCACAGCTTAGGCAACGATATCATAAACTTTAATCATTACATAGCACTCCTCATTGACCTAATTTTCTGTGTTTTATTTATACATTTTCTTCATACATTTCTTTTCTGCATTTTATATATTTCGCTTTCATACTATGTTTTATTATTATTTTCATAAATGTACTAAAAAGCACTTATCTTGCGCACTCAGGTTTACTATGTCGGCTGGAGACTGTTTTCCTCCGACATGTTTCGCCTAGTGGCTTTATCAAGGATGTCCCCTGCAAAGCATAAAATATATTATTAAAAACTTTTGTCACCCCAAACGGCACACATTATTTGACTCATGTAAAAGACTTATCAACTCTCTCCACTGTTATAATAATCTCCCTTTCATTTCTTATATTATTTACCTATGAACACTGTTCATAAGAACATAAGAACATAAGAACATAAGCAGTGCCTCCGCTGGGTCAGACCACAGGTCCATCCTGCCCAGCAGTCCGCTCCCGCGGCAGCCCGAACAGGTCACGGCCTGTCTGAGTCACCAGAAGGGGCCCCCTTGCCCCTTAGTTTCTCATTGAGTCTTATCTTCCCATCGAAGTCCTAACCCTCCGGTCTTGCACATGCATGACCTGGTTGGATTTCTATACTTATTACTTGGTTTGCTTTCTATACCTGTGTTACATCCCAGCACCTCTCTCAGTATCCCACGATCCCCCTATCCCTCAGGAATCCGTCCAATCCCTGTTTGAATCCCTGTACCGTACTCTGCCTGATCACTTCCTCCGGTAGCGCATTCCAAGTGTCCACGACCCTTTGGGTGAAGAAAAACTTCCTTGCATTTGTTCTGAACCTATCTCCCTTCAGTTTCTCCGAATGCCCCCTCGTGCCTGTTGACCCCTTAAGCCTGAAGAATCTGTCCTTATCCACCCTCTCTATGCCCCTCATGATCTTGAAGGTCTCTATCATATCTCCCCTGAGCCTCCTTTTTTCCAGAGAGAAGAGCCCCAGCCTATCCAACCTCTCGGCGTATGGGCAGTGTTCCAGCCCTCTTACCAGTTTCGTTGCTCTCCTTTGGACTCTCTCAAGCACTGCCATGTCCTTCTTGAGGTACGGCGACCAATATTGAACGCAGTATTCCAGATGTGGACGCACCATAGCTCGATACAATGGCATAATGACTTCCTGCGTCCTGGTTGTTATGCCCCTCTTTATGATGCCCAGCATCCTGTTGGCTTTTTTCGAGGCTGCTGCGCACTGTGCAGATGGCTTCAGTGATGCATCTACCAGCACACCCAAGTCTCTCTCAAGGCTGCTGTCTCCCAATAATGCCCCCCCCAATTTGTATTTGAACAACGGGTTCTTTTTCCCTATATGCATGACCTTGCATTTTTCCACGTTAAAGCGCATTTGCCATTTGTTTGCCCAGTCTTCCAGCTTGTCCAGGTTCCTTTGCAGGTCCTCACACTCCTCCCTAGACCTAACTCTGCCGCACAGTTTGGTATCGTCTGCAAATTTTATAACTTTGCCTCTTTTTCCAGGTCATTGATAAATATGTTGAAGAGTAATGGCCCCAGCACCGATCCCTGTGGCACACCGCTTGTGACTCCCCGCCAGTCCGAGTATTGTCCCTTTACTCCGACCCTCTGCAGTCTACCCGACAACCAGTGCTCGATCCATCTGTGCACATCCCCTCCCACCCCATGGTTCCACAGTTTCCTAAGCAGCCTTTCATGTGGCACCTTGTCGAAAGCCTTTTGAAAATCAAGGTAAATGATGTCTATATGTTCCCCATTGTCCACCCGACTGCTTATTCCCTCAAAGAAGTACAGAAGGTTCGTTAAGCATGACCTTCCCTTACAGAATCCATGCTGGCTTGTTCTCAGTAGGCCATATCTCTCGATATGCTCGCAAATACCATCCTTGATCATAGCTTCCACCATCTTCCCTATAATTGAAGTCAGGCTCACCGGCCTGTAGTTTCCGGGGTCACCCCTCGATCCCTTCTTGAAGATAGATGTGACATTCGCCAATTTCCAGTCCTCTGGTACCTCTCCAGTTTTCAAGGATAGGTTGCAAACATGCTGGATTGTGCCCGCTATTTCTTGTCTTAGTTCTTTCAGAACCCTTGGGTGGATCCCGTCCGGGCCCGGCGATTTGCCGCATTTTAACCTGTCTATCTGCTTAAGGACATCCTCCTTACTTACCTCTATGTGTTCTAATTTTTCGGCCTGTTCCCCACTCATGAGCTCCTCTGAGTCCGGTATATTAGATGTGTCTTCTCTTGTGAAAACCGACGAGAAGAACGTGTTCAACCTCTCAGCTACCTCTTTATCCTCCTTGATCACTCCCTTCCTATCCCCATCGTCCAACGGCCCCACCTCCTCTCTCGCTGGTCGCTTCCCCTTTACGTAACTGAAGAATGCCTTGAAGTTTTTCGCCTCCCTGGCCAGCCCCTCTTCATATTTCCCTTTTGATTTTCTAACCTCTCGGTGGCATTCCTTTTGGCATTTCCTGTGCGCCTGGTGATTTTCCTCCGTTGGGTCCTTTTTCCATCTCCGGAAGGACACTTTCTTGTCGTTTATTGCCCTCTTTACTTCTGTTGAGATCCAAACCGGGTCCTTTGACCGCTTGTTCTTGCCGCCTTTCCTGAAACTTGGGACGTACCTTCTTTGTGCTTCCTGCAGGGTGTCCCTGAATAGGGTCCAGGCGCTTCCTACAGTCTCCATCTTAAGGACGTTTTTGAGCTTCCTCCCCACCATTTCTCTCATAGCAACATAGTTCCCTTTCCTGAAGTTGAGCGCAGTTGTTGCGGTCCTCTTTACTGTGGGTGTCCCCTTTTCTAATGTGAATCGGATCGCGTTGTGGTCACTGTTGCCTAGTGGTCCTCCCACTTCTACCCCTCTTGCAGGCCCCCCTAATCCGTTTAAGATGAGGTCAAGAGTAGCACTCCCTCGCGTCGGTTCCTCCATGACGCGTCGGTTGCTCCATGAAGCAGTCTCTCACAGCTTCTACAAATCCTGTTTCCTTAGTGCAGTTGGAGTGACCCGTACTCCAGTCAATCCCCGGGTAGTTGAAATCCCCCATCACTGTTACACTTCGATCTACTTCTCACCATCCTCAGTGTAGTTGAAAATGGCTGCGGCATTTTTTATAATCACTCTATAGGAAATACAGCACAGGTGACCAATCCAATTTCTGGTCAGACAGCCAATGACAATCTTTATGTGAAATTTACTACAATGCTTCCTAAGGTGCCTCACTGCTCTGCTGGGATGTCTGTGTGACCAGTTTACTGCAAATGCCAGCCTCTCCTATATGCCAATAATTTTGTTTTGG
This sequence comes from Geotrypetes seraphini, assembly GCF_902459505.1. Classification (NCBI taxonomy): domain Eukaryota; kingdom Metazoa; phylum Chordata; class Amphibia; order Gymnophiona; family Dermophiidae; genus Geotrypetes; species Geotrypetes seraphini. The sequence goes on along the minus strand of NC_047085.1, from coordinate 149,627,373 downwards.
AAATTTTATTTTTTGAAAATAGTCAAGAAAGATAGGCACACTAATGAAGAACACGTCTACAAAGGTCATTTTTGAAAGAAAAAAAAAATAGATGTTTTCCAGTTTCAAAAATGACCATTTTCTCTACCTAATTTTTGGACGCACTTCACAAAAATCCAGATTTTGTAAAAGACGTCTAACTTTAGACAATGTGGATATCCATCAACTTAGGTGTCCAAATAAAGTGGATAATAAGCCCAATTAACGGTTTTAATAAGCAATAATTGGACGTTAGACGTCTAACACTGGATGTGATTCTACAAATAGATGTCCACAATTTTGTGGATACCCATCGGGAAAACTGCACCTAAAAAATAGGCATGGGCATGACGTAGGCTTGGTGTGGGAGTGGCTTTGATTTGGAAATCCATTTAGAGACTCACAGGCCGCTCAGCGCCTGAACGTGCCTATCTAATGCCTAAAATGTAGGTGTTGCAAAATCAGGTCTACTTTTGAGCATGAGCTAGGCGCTAGGTAGACACTAGTTAGGTAGACACGACTTAGGTATCACTTAGGCATGCCATAGGCGCCCGCTTATAGATGAATGGAGCTTTTCTTTGTGGGGTATAGAGGACTCCAGGTTGATATTAAGGTCAAAAGATGTTTAATAATAAGAACATAAGAACATAAGCAATGCCTCTGCTGGGTCAGACCTAAGGTCCATCGTGCCCAGCAGTCCGCTCACGCGGTGGCCCAACAGGTCCAGGACCTGTGTAGTAATCCTCTAACTATATCCCTCTATCCCTTTTTCCAGTAGGAAATTGTCCAATCCTTTCTTGAACCCCAGTACCGTGCTCTGCCCTATTACGCCTTCTGGAAGCGCATTCCAGGTGTCCACCACACGCTGGGTAAAGAAAAACTTCCTAGTATTCGTTTTGAATCTATCCCCTTTCAACTTTTCCGAATGCCCTCTTGTTCTTTTATGTTCTGAAGGTTTGAAAAATCTGTCCCTCTCTACTCTCTCTATGCCCTTCATGATCTTGTAGGTCTCTATCATGTCTCCTCTGAGTCTCCGCTTTTCCAGGGAGAAGAGCCCCAGTCTCTCCAATCTTTCAGTGTACGAAAGGTTTTCCATGCCCTTAATCATTTTTGTCGCCCTCCTCTGGACCCTCTCAAGTATTGCCATATCCTTCTTAAGGTACGGTGACCAATACTGGACACAGTACTCCAGGTACGGGCGCACCATTGCCCTATACAACGGCAGGATGACTTCTTTCGTTCTGGTCGTAATACCCTTCTTAATAATACCCAACATTCTGTTTGCCTTCTTCGAGGCTGCTGCGCACTGTGCCGTTGGCTTCATTGTTGTGTTCACCAGCACACCCAAATCTCTTTCAAGGTTACTTCCCATTAATATGAACCCCCCCATTTGGTAGCTGAACATCGGGTTCTTTTTCCCTATATGCATGACCTTGCATTTCCCTACATTGAAGTTCATCTGCCATTTATTTGCCCACTCCTCCAGTTTGTTTAGGTCCCTTTGTAGGTCCTCACACTCTTCCACAGTTCTAACCCTGCTACAGAGTTTAGTGTCATCCGCAAATTTTATAACTTCACACTTCGTCCCCATTTCCAGGTCATTAATAAATACATTGAACAGCAGCGGTCCGAGTACCGACCCCTGTGGAACGCCGCTCGTGACCCTCCTCCAGCCCAAGTAGTGACCCTTCACTCCAACCCTCTGCCTTCTGCCTGACAACCAGTGTTTGACCCATCTGTGTACGTCCCCTTCCACCCCGTGGTTCCACAGCTTCCTAAGTAACCGCTCATGGGGTACCTTGTCAAAGGCCTTTTGGAAGTCGAGGTAAATGATGTCAACGGATTCCCCTTGATCCAACTGGCTGTTTACGCCCTCAAAGAAATGCAGTAAGTTTGTTTGGCACGATCTTCCCTTGCAGAAGCAATGTTGGCTCGTTTTCATCAGCCCATTTTTTTCGATGTGCTCACAGATGCTGTCCTTTATCAGTGCTTCTACCATCTTGCCCGGAACCGACGTCAAATTTACCGGCCTGTAGTTTCCCGGGTCTCCTCTCGACCCCTTTTTAAATATAGGTGTAACATTTGCTATCTTCCAATCCTCCGGGATCTCGCCAGTTTTCAAGGATAGGTTGCAAACTCGTTGAAGTATTCCCGCTATCTCATTTTTTAGTTCTTTTAGTACCCTAGGGTGAATTCCGTCCGGGCCTGGTGATTTGTCGCTTTTCAATCTATCTATCTGTTGGAGGACATCCTCATGACTCACCTCTATTGTTGACAGTTTTCCTTCTTGGTCTCCATGGAAGATCACGTCGGGTTCTGGTATACTGGATGTGTCTTCGCTTGTGAAGACTGACGAGAAGAACTTGTTTAACCTGTCGGCTACCTCTTTTTCCTCCTTTATCACTCCTTTTCTGTCTCCATCATCCAACGGTCCTACATCCTCCCTCGCCGGTTGCTTCCCTTTAACATATCTGATGAACGATTTGAAGTTTTTTGCCTCCCTGGCTAGCCTCTCTTCGTATTCCCTTTTCGGTCTCCTAACCACTTGATGGCATTCTCTTTGGCATTTCCTGTGTTCCTTCCAGTTTTCCCCAGTTTGGTCCTTTTTCCATTTCCGGAATGATTTTTTTCTTGTCTCCTTTCGCTGTCTTCACTTCATTGTTTAGCCATGCGGGGTCTTTTGTTCGGTTTTTTTTGCACCCTTTTCTAAATCTGGGGATGTACATATGTTGTGCTTCTTGCACTGTGCCCTTGAATAGAGACCAGGCTTGCTCTACTGTTTCTGTTTTCCTTGAGCTGTTTCTGAGTTTTTTCCTTACCATTGTTCTCATAGCATCATAGTTCCCTTTCTTGAAGTTGAAGTTGTCACTATGGTTCTCTTCCCTTTTGCTGTACCTACTTCTAATTTGTACTGGATCATGTTGTGATCGCTGTTTCCTAGTGGTCCTACCACTTCCACTTCTTTTGCAGGTCCCCCTAGTCCGTTGAGGATTAGGTCAAGAGTGGCATTTTCTCTTGTTGGTTCCTTGACAAGCTGATCCATAAAGCAGTCCCTCACAGCCTCTAAGAATTCTGTTTCCCTCACACAGTTCGAGTTTCCAATACTCCAGTTTATCCCGGGGTAGTTAAAATCTCCCATTACTGTCACGTTCTTGTTTTTGCCTTCCCGCCTCAATTCTGCTGCCAGATCTTTGTCGTTTGCTTCCGTTTGTCCAGGCGGACGATAGTACAGACCTAATTTTACGTCAAGTCCATTTTTTCCCGGTAATTTAACCCATGATGACTCCACTCCTTCCGCCTTTGGTTCTATATCCACTCTGGACGAGGGAATGGTGTCTTTTATGTATAGTGCTATTCCTCCACCCTTCTTGTGGGTCCTGTCTCTTCTATATAGTTTGTACCCTGGCAGTATTACGTCCCATTGGTTATCCTCATTCCACCATGTTTCCGTGATTCCAATGATGTCTAGGTCCTCTTTTATGGCTTTAACTTCTAATTCTCCCATTTTGGTCTTTAGGCTCCTTGCATTTGCGTACAAGCAATTTAAGTCTCGGTCTTTTCTTTTTCCTGCTGGTTTTTCATGTGTTTTGCTCCTCTTGCCATCCCCTATTTGGGCTGCCAGTCCCTGATTTCTGCTCCTTTCCTCCTCATTTTTTGGTGTATCTTTTCTGTTCCTTTCTTCCTCATTTTTTAGTGTATCTTTTTCATCTGCAACCTGATTTCCTGATCTCTCCTGTTCCTCTAATTTTATCTGTTTGTCCTTTTTGTTGGTCAACAGCTTCTGTTGTTCGTCTCTTGCCTGTTCCCAGCATTTTTCCCGCTCAGTATCTTCTTTGGATACTCTTGTCCGAACTGTCGACGTCAGGTCGACTATCGGCTTTCCCCTTTTTCTCAGTTTAAAGCCTGCTCAATTGCTCTCTTGAAGTTGTTTGCTAGCAGCCTCGTTCCTGCCATGCTCAGGTGTAGTCCGTCCCTCCTGAAGAGTTTGTTCTTCCCCCAAAAAGTTGTCCAGTTCCTCACTTGTTTTTTGATACTTAACTTTTGGAAGTCAATATGGGGACAGATTAATACCATACTGAAGGCATCAATTCCATTGACGTATGAGATAGTTATTTGCGGAACGTTATTGCATATTAAGCCCCCCATGGACCACTATACATGCAGCCATGCAAATGATTACTCGCAATTGGGAGAATTGGGATCACCTTAGTTTTCCTTTTTGGTGGATGAGCTTATGTTTAACTTATAAGTATGAGAAAATGAATGCTGACATGCTGGGGCATAATAAGATATTCAAACTAGTTTGGGGTCCATCGACGTCTTTTATAGATTTGCTAAAGTTGTCCTTTATCTTTATCTTTATTTTCCGTTGCTTTTCACCCACACATCTGGGGGGGGGGGAACAGGAGGGGATATATCTTTTGTTTTGGCATTATTTCTGATGGTAATGATGGATGGGGGAGGGAATTTTTATCTTTTGTATAGATACTGATTGATTATAAGTGCTTGGTTGATTATTATTATTTATATATAAATTGTATTGCACTTTTTGTTGGCATTAAAAACTAAATAAAGTTTAAAAAAAATAATGCATCACTTAAACAAGGCACATGAAAAAAATATATATATTGCATACTAAACCTTCTATTTTGGGGGGCTAGTGTATCTCTTTTTCTTTTCTTAACTTTTTGGAAATGGGATTTAGTATGCTTTGCTTGAATAATGCATTATTAAACATCTTTTGACCTTAATATCAAACTGGAGTCCTCTATATCCCCAAAAGATATGCCTCCAGCACTCCTAGTTGACGCCTAAGTCATGTCCATCTAACTCAAGCCTATCTAGCGCTCAACTTACGCTCAAAAGTAGATCTGCTTCTCCAAGGAGTCCTCCTTACACCAAAATAAATGTAATATGCAATTGCAGTATACAATATAAATATTGCTTTGATTGAGGAACATAGAGGCCAAATGAGGAATTGGAGAAGTGTTGAATGTACATGTTTGATATATGTCCTAGAGAAATAACTGCTTGTAAATCAAGAGGATATAAGCTTGGCTTTGAATTGACATGCAGTTTACTGAGTGTGTGGGGTGCAGTGGTTAGAGCTACAGCCTTAGCACCCTGATGTTGTTGGCTCAAATCTTCCACTGATCCTTGTGACCCTGGGCAACTGGAACAGAAAAATAATATGATAAAGAACCAAATTTAAATACCACATAGGATATAAGGATAAATAATTAAAAGATAAAATATAATGGTGATGCCAGCATTTTACTGCATACAATTTTAATGTAAACTTCATAAATTGCCATTCTAACGATATCATAATAACATTATAGACGTTACTAGGACATCTATGCAATGCCTAAAAGGCGATTCTGAAATGGATGTCTAACAATATAGATGTGCTTAGATTCGCTCAGCACCACTGAGCGTGATTCTCTATAGTGCATCTATGCATTATAGAATCGTGCTCAGCATTTTGCTGCTGGACATCTAAACAACGCTTAATTTTTTGACGCCCTTTACAGAATCTGTCCCAAAATGTCCAAACTTGGACTTAGATGTCATATTGAAAATGCCCCTCCACATAAGATTAAAATAAATGATATTTTGTCTATGACTTGGAAGCTCCGATGTGGAGTTCCTCAAGAGTTTCCTCTCTCTCAAGTGTTATTTAATGTTTACATTACTTTTTTGCCAAGATTTCTTGGAACATGAAGCAAAATTATTTTCTTATGCTGATGACATATTTCTGTTAATTCCATCTAATTTGGTAAGTAATTCCAAATGCATTAGCCTGATTGAAACTACTGTATCATTCATGGTTTCAAATATTTTAAAAAGATAAAACTAGCTTGGTCTGAGCAGAAATAGGACTGCGTTTTATCCTTTTGTTGAGGGACCTGGCTAGGTGGCCTCTTACAGATAATAAACAAATTAACCAATTACGAATGAATTCTTAAAGAACACTATATACAGCCCCAGATGTCACCACCAGAGTAAATTTCCAGTTCTTTGAGAGACTCAAATTGCGCACGGTGATGGAGCAGGAATTAGACAACCTAAACACCCTTTTAAATGTGAGTGAAATAGCTCTTGCCATTTGAGCCCTCCCAGTCTCAAAAACACCACGGCTGGATGGCCTCCCAGTTGAGTATTTTAAAAATTTGGGACACCATCTCACTCTCACTCTTTTGGCTGTATATAATGAAGCATTGGAGGTGGGAACATTCCCCAAAACAATGCATGAAGCCACAGTTATACCCATTCATATTTCAGGTTGAGACTCTGGGTCAACTAACATTTACAGGCCCATATCCCTCTTAAATGCTAATGTGAAAATCTATGCAAAGTTATTGGCAAATCAACTGATAGATATTATTCCCCCATCTGATAGGCATCCATCAAGTGGGCTTTATTAAGTGATGGAATGTGGTAGTTAATATTCTCAAATTATTAAGTGCAATAGATTTAGTATATAAAGTTCCAGGGAGATATTTTTAAACCAATAGGAGGAATATTTTTTTCACTCAGAGAATAGTTAAATTTGGAACGCATTGCCAAAGGATGTGGTAAGAGCAGTTAACATAGCTGATTTTAAAAAAAGGTTTGGACAAGTTCCTGGAGGAAAAGTCCATAGTCTGTTATTGAGACAGACATAGGGGAAGCCACTGCATGCCCTGGATTGGTAGCATGGAATGTTGCTACTACTTGGGGTTTTGCCAGATACTTGTGACCTGGATTGGCCACCATGAAGATGGGATATTGGGATAGATTGACCATTGGTCTGACCCAGTATGGTTATTCTTATGTTCTTAACAAATAGAATCAATATTTATCAATTTTGATATAAAAAGAGCATTTAATACATTCTCATGGCAGTACATGTGGGGTATACTAGAGAGATTTGGGTACCGGGCTCCTGTATTATCTATGGTGTCAGGTCAAAAGCGCGCTGGGACAAAGGCGCGAGCAGACAATTGAGCACAGCGCGGAGGTGCACGCCGAAGAAAATTACTGTTTTTAGGGCTCCAACGGGGGGGCATGGGGGGGAACCCCCTTTACTTAATACAGATCGCGCCGTGTTGTGGGGGGTTTGGGGGGTTGTAACCCCCCACATTTTACTGAAAACTTCACTTTTTCCCTGGCGCAATTTGTATTAATTAAACTGGGGGTGCTCCCCAACAAAATCCCCCATCAGAGCCCCTAAAAACAGTAATTTTCTTCAGCGCGCGCCTCTGTCTTGCGCTCAGTTGTCGGCGCGTGCCTTTGTCTTCCGCGTTGTTGTCTATGAACCATTATCTATGATTAAGCTTTTATATTGCCACCCGAGGGCATAGCTTTTGATACATAACTTATACCCAATTTTTTTACATACAGAGAGGCACAAGGCAGGGATGTCCCCTGTCCCCCATCTCTTTTTGTGTAATGTTTGGAGCCATTGACCCAAAAAGTTTACAAGATCAAAACATTACTGGCATTCAGGTGGGCCATTCAGGATTTACTCTGGCTCTGTTTGCTGACTTATTGGTAGCTTTTGCTAGACCATGGACATCATTACCTAGAGTTCTGGAAATCCTGTGAGATTTCAGGCAGATCTCGGGGCTGTGGATAAATGCTGACAAATCAGTAGCCTTGAGCTTTTTAGAAAATTTAGTTACCACCTGCAGGGTGTTTTCCCCCTTTGTTGGGTGGGGACAACATTGAAATTCTTAGGATTGTTTTAATGCCACAATGGATGTACATTTTGCAGCACCTACCAGTGATCCCCATCCAAAAAATTTGAAACAATGGAATAATGTTAATTTGAAATTTTTATGGATTTTTTTTAAAAACCAAGAGCTTCCATAAGGCAACTATAATTATCAAGAAAGGAGGGTGGCATGGGTTTACCAGATCTTAAAGTGTATAATGTTGTGTGACATCTGAGAACAGTGAGAGACTGGATGCTCCAAATCTTGATTTTGAACAAAATTTGGCAGAGGATTTGCTTCTAGTTATATAATACATGCAAAACCATCCAAATTTCTTCCAACCCTAAAGCGACATCCTTTAGGAGTTGTTATAGATCAAAACTTGACCATGAAAAAGCAAGTAGATGCTGTGGTGCAAAAGGGTTATTACACATTGTGGAAGTTGCGTACTAGAGAATGTCACGGTGACAAAATTCATCACCATTCCCATCCCCGCGGATAACCGTGGGAAACCATCTTCATGTCATTCTTTAAGGAGAGAGGGAAGAATCAGAGTATGAATGGCCACAACCACTGACCCTCAAACTTTGCTTTGAAGAATGCTGGTGCAGAAGGACCAAGGTTGAAATAGACACTTGAAAATGACATGGGATTATTTCCCGCGATTATCCGCGGGGACGGGAACGGTGATGAATTTTGTCACTGTGTCATTCTCTACTGCATACCATAAAATCATATTTTGAGTTTCTGGCCTTTAAATTTTTAGTTCAATTGTTACTTCTAAATCTTCTCGACTATTGTAACAGCGTCTATTTGATATGTACCAAGAAAGAGATGGCTAGGCAAGACCCTCATTTTCCCCCATAAAAGGAGGAAAAATGGTTGACTCAAATATAAGTCGGGTGGCTTAATATTCAAGTGCCCTGCCCTGTCAGGCTCTGCACACAGCCCCTCTCTGCCAGGTACTGCACCCAGTCCCCTTCCCTCCCTCCCCTTTCAGGCACTGCACCCAGACTCCTTCCTGCCAGGCACTGCACCCAGCCCTCCCTCCCTGTCAGGTTCTTCACCCAGCCCCCTTCCTGCCAGGCACTGTACCCAGCGCTCTTCCCTCCCTCCCTCCCTGTCAGGCTCTGCACCCATCCCTCTTCCCTCCCTCCCTGTCATGCTCTGCACCCAGCCCCCTTCCCTCCCAGCAAGCTTTCTGTGCTCCTGCCCCACTGCTAACCCGGTCAGTGGTGGCTGTCGTGAGATCGGGTTTCTTCAGCTGCTGAGCGGCACCAAGCAGGAGCATGCTTTGGCACTGCTGCTCAGCACTGAGCAGCTTCTTGACTGGCACCCGTAAATTCTCAAATTTGTGGGAGCCAGTCAGGAAGCTGCTCAGCACCAAGCAGTAGCTCCAAAGCTCCTGCTCCTGCTCCTGCTCGGTGCCGCTCAGCGGCTGAAGAAACCCGGCAACCACCACCAACCAACCGATTAGTACAGGATTAACGTGGGATCCCTCAGGGCCAGATTCTATCAACAGTGCCTAACCATGCCTAGCTTTAAAGCTTCGGTCCGTGCAATTGTCAATCAATCGCTAGGCACCACTTATAGAAGCATGCCTAGTAGCCAGGTTTTATCTCATACACCTATCTCATACACTTAGGGCTCATTTTACTAAGCCGCGTTAGCGGCTTTAACGTGTGTGACTTTTCACTACCACCTGCTTAAGAGGAGGCGTAGCGGCTAGCGCAGCCAGTGGTTTAGCACGCGCTATTATGCATGTTAAACTGCTAACGCGCATTTGTAAAAGGAGTTCCTAGTGATGCCTAAGTTTACCACACCTATTCTCTGCTCTTAACCACACCTACTTTACAGGTAGGCCTCATTAGGCAATGGAGGGTGCCTCGACTTAGGTGTTGCTAGGTGCTACGCGGAATTCCACGCTCAACTTTTAGTTTTAAAAAAAAAATTTTCAATTAATTTCAATGGCACGGTCAATTACTACATAAGTAGAAAGCAAACAGCGAAGGAAAACGCTGGTGTTCAATATCTTTTATTGGTATAGCATGACTCGACACGGTCGTGTTTCAGCCCAAGATACTGAACACCAGAGTCTTCCTTCGCTGTTTGCGTTCTACTTTCCAAGTTTTGGGAAGTAACCATCCCTTGTTTTCTTGTGATGGTCAATTACTATGCCACTGAAGCAATTAGGGCGCCATTTATAGAAGCTAGCTCTCAGGCCCGGATTCTATAAATGACAGCGTGGATGGTGGCCGCCTTAAAAACAGCCGCCGATCGTGTGTCAATTGTATGATGGCGCCATTTCACGATGCCTACCTTTCACGTGCATCGTGCCTACGGAGGCACTTTTTGATGCGTAATGCCACTTCTGGCATTAGCCACACCTACTGTGTCATTAGGTATTGTAAGGTGCCTCCGTAGGCGTGATGCAGGCACCATTTTTTTAGGCACCAGTAGGCGCCTTGAATTATTTTTTTAACTGCTTTTAAATTGTATTTTGCATTTAACTTAGACACCGGTAGGGTGCCTACCTGTGTCTAAGTTAAGGCGCTATTTATAGAATATGAGCCTTACTGCCTACAAAATAGATAGTGGTTAGGACTCATGCGCTAATGACCACATGCTAATTTCAAAATTACTGCATGACCATTAAGAGGAAATTATGGCCATTTTAGAACCATTCTAAAAAGTGGCCTCAGCGTGCAGGAAACCCACACGCTAAAAATAGCCCAGGCCACTTTAGCACTTTAGAACTAACTGTGTGATTATATTTAAAATATTATTATAGTAATCATATATAAGATGAGAATAAAACAAAAAAGGAATTAAAATTGTAAAAGTGAAAATTAGACAGCTGAAGTGCATTAAAACCTTGCAGCACTGCAAAAATGTAGGAAACTGTGTCAAAACCTATGGCTGTCACTTTTCTGTAAACCTGTCTAGTTAACAAATCAAGTCAGTGGGAATTGTAAATAGTCGCAGCCAAAGCTGTGATTTACAAAATAAACCTTAGTTTAACATCCCAAATGAAATTTTTCTTAGCAGAGCTGTCAGCTCGCAGCAGTCGGCATCAATTCTCATTCAGAAAACTGGTTCTCTGGGAGCTGAATGTATCCCGCTGTGGTTGGTTGATTGGCATCGGGGATAGTAAACATTATTGCATGCGCTAAACCTGAAACTATGCAGCATAAAGTAAAATAGAGCAGGTGTTATCTTTTCGGGTAGCTTTTTCATGTAAGTTTTCCTGCAAATGTATTGATTTTCAAGGGGAAATTCTATGGCCTTTTTATAGATCTAAATGAGATGCAAAGTTTTTTGGATGCTAGAATTTCTCTTGCCCCTAATTATTAAGCCCTTTTTATTAAGCAGAATTAAGCAGCTAATGTGGGTTTTACCATGCAGTAGATCAGGGCTGCCCAAGTCCAGTCCTTGAGATTATTGGCAGGCCAGATTTTCAGGATAAATATGCACGAAAGAGATTTGCCTGCACTGCCTTCTTGGTATGCAAATCTCTCTCATGCATATTTATTATGGATATCCTCAAAATCTGGCCTGCCAGTAGGTCTCGAGGACCGGACTTAGGCAGCCCTGCAGTAGATAATAGTGCAAGCCCACACTAATGTCTCCTGTGCTAAAGAAGCAGCCAAAGCCAGACCTAATACACTTTGAAATTTTCCAATTTGTTGAACGATATCAAGAAAAGTATGTATAGGCATTGGCATATCCTCAAATTCATAGTTGTTTCAAGCACAAAGAACTTATGATTGCTTATTCAAGAGATAAACATTTGTGCTGGGTTATACTAAACCACGTAAGAGCTTTTTATCCCTGGCCAATGAACTTCTGACGCTCATAGGAATTGAATGAGTATCAGAACATTTACTCACCAGCCAGTGGTAAGATGCACTTCTGCAGTTTAATAAAAGGAGCCCTTAAATTGTGAGCCTGCTGGAACAGATAGGGAAAATACTTAAGAGTACCTGATTACTATTCAATGTATTGTAAACTGTTTTGATGAAAAATCAATTCTTGGGGAAAATTCTTAATAAATCTTAGAGTCTCCACCAGGGTTTATCTCACAACAATGTATGTGTACCCAAAGGCGCACTCTAGAAACTACCCAAAAACATCATATATATTCACCAAGTGTATATCTTTTTAATTAACTACATCAGTCTCATAATAAATTCCAAATCTTGGCAGTTTTCACCAGTAGGCAAACCACATCTTCTTAAAAAAGCAATCACAGCACCTAAAAGAGAGAGCAAGCCAATTCAGCAACAGCAAAAAAAAAAGTATCAAGGGAAACCTTTTAGGTAATCATAAAAAACTCTTAAGTACCAACCTGGATTATAGTAACATCATTTATCTAGCCTACATTGAAAACAATATCAAAAGGCTGCAGATCATTCAGAACACAGCTGTTTGGTTGATTTTCAACTTGAAAAAATTTGATCATGTAACTAAATTCTATCGGAAGCTACATTGGCTCCCAGTTGAGGCAAGAATATTATTCAAGTTAGGTTGAATCTGTTACAAGGCATTGTTTGATCTTATACCTGATTATATTATTGATCACTTCAAATTTACTAACCGAAAATGGTTTTCTCGGCATTTTAGATTATTTACATTTTGTGACAGGGAAGTTCCTGTCACAGGTTCAAAATCTGCTTTAAACCCTGCCACCAAAGCAAATGTGCCTATTCCTAAGCCAAGGAAGCTGCCCATTAACTCTGTTCCAAGTGCTAAGATCAGACAGGCAGGACAGAACAGAGAAGGGATGGCAGAGAAGAACAGAATACCTGTTCCAAGTCACTATAATCCCTTTTATAAACCATCTGTTAATTCTTCTGTAAAACCTCTGGTTAGGCAATATGACACAACAAGGGTTAAGGAAAGGGGTGGAGCTGACTGCAGAACCTGGTTAGAGCACCAGTGAAAGTTCCCAAGCAGAATAAATCAAGGACAACTGAGAAAATACCCAGGCAATCAGGAACCTGGAGGGAAGGACGTTCCTCACAGAACAGGGAACTGAAGGCTAGGTCGCTAGGAGCTCTGTCTTACTGCCTTCTGCTAAGAAACCTCCTGTCTCTGAGGGGAATGAAATGTACTGCAGCCCAGAAGCCCTAAACCAGGACTGCCCAAGTCTGGTCCTCGAGATCTACTGGCAGGCCAGGTTTTCAGGATATCCACAATGAATATGCATGAGAGAGATCTGCCTGCACTGCCTTCATGTTATGCAAATCTCTCTCTCATGCATATTCCTTGTGGATATCCTGAAAACCTGGCCTACCAGTAGTAATCGAGTACCAGACTTTGGCATTCCTGGCCTAGACTATATGTCTGAATGAAGCATGAGTCAGTAAGGTACTGTGTGGGGGAAGGAATAAAAGTTTGTTCTATAACAATGGTCTAAAGCAGTGGTTCCCAACCCTGTCCAGGAGGACCACTAGCCAGTCGGGTTTTCGGGATAGCCCTAATGGGGCAGATCTGCACTCCTATCATCTTCATTACATGCAAATCTCTTTCATGCATATTCATTAGGGCTATCCTGAAAACCTGACTGGTTGGTGGTCCTCCAGGACAGGGTTGGGAACCACTGGTCTAAAGTACTTAAAAGAAACATTTCTGTTCTTATGAGGGACTGTATAATGAATGAGAATTTGATGTTTGAATGTGAGGATTGGTTAGCAACAGAAATTAAACCAGAATCCTTGTATGCAAGCAAAGTGAGGGGTCTCAGTCCCTCCTTGAGGGCCGCAATCCAGTCAGGTTTTCAGGATTTCCCCAATGAGATCTATGTGTATGCACTGCTTTCAATGCATATTCATTGGAGAAATCCTGAAAAACCGACTGGATTGCGGCCCTCAAGGAGGGAGTTTGAGATCCCTGAGCAAAGCATAGTGAGTAGGGGATGGGTAATGCTAACTAACCTAAGAAGGAGAAATAAAGCCCAGAGTGGATTCAGTGACCTGACATGTCACATCCCTGATAGTGGGAACTTTTGGGAGGGGAATCTTAGACCATTGAAACAAGGGTGGATGGTTCCCAGCCCACTGCCCAGAAATAAGAAGGATCAGTGGGATATTCATACTTCAGGTAGTCAGGTGGGGAGAACTTCCTGAAGAAACACAGTGTGCTCCATACAATAACTGTGCCAAGCCTAAGAAGAGTGGAGCTAAACTCTTGTATATAAGTTCTTAAAACCAGAATACTGCCCAGAACTGTGCAAAGCACAGCAGCAGAACTGTGAGTAAAAACCCGGTTTAAAGGGAAATATTTTTGGGTTTTTTTCCTTCCTGATTGAAGGACTTGCTGTAAAAGAGAACTTTTGTTTGTGATAAATTTCCTTCCAAGCATCATCAGCCACTCTGGCTGTATTAGAACCAGTGCAAACTGAACTGGATAATAAAACTTGGAACTGGAAATTATTGGTGGAAAGTTGGTTTGTTTTTTTTTCCCCTCTGCTATGCTTATTCCAGAGTGGTCCTCCAAAGAGCGCTAATACTTGCGCCTGGGGCGGGAGCTGTGTTGCAAGCACTAGGTTTACCCCTGGCCTCGTCACAATTTTCTACTCTAAAAGGTTGCATGTAAAAAAGATTTTTCCATAGAACTTTATCTTTCAAGTTGGATCATAGGATAAACCCTTTCCTGTTCTGATAACAAACTCCAACTCCTATCTTTTCCTTACAAAAATGCTAAAAACATGCTTATTTGACAAATTCTTCTCAATGTGATTATAAAACACTGTGCTTGTACAGTCTCTTGATTGTTGTTAACCACATTGAAATGAGAGATTACTGCGGTATATAAGTGAATTTGTTTTGTTATGTTAAGTTCTTAATTGTTCGGCTACTGATTTAAGGGCCAGGCTCTTTACAAAGACACCTCCACACACACACTACACTGAAAACTCCCAAAGAAAGGAGAACGGGAGTTTTCAGTGTAGGGGGGGGGCGGTTCCCCCTCCCCCCCCACACACACACACACCAACGGGAGCGCCAGGTCCTCTATGTGTCCGGCACACTTTTGACAGGTCACTCTAAAAAGTTTATATGCAAATGATTCACGCGGAGGTTCATCATAATCCCCGACTCTGATCACTGTGAGAACAAATCTCACATGCACAGAGCCGGCAGGGGAAGCCCCGAAAGCAGCCTCCTGCCACTCAGCTGTTCAGGGTAGGAAACCTTTCTTTTCTTTTTCTGTTTTTTAATGGGCACAGATGCTGTGCGTGGTATCAGAGGCTTAAGTGACTTGCCTAGAGTCATAATGAGCAACGCCCACAATCTCAGGGTGCTGAGGCTGCAGCTCCAACCACTTGGCCACTCTCCCCATGACCAGAGTCTCTACATCAAGACCAGAGTCACTGTCTAGAACACAGTCAAATACACGGTTCTATTTCTGCACTCTCTTTGTGGATAAATAATGATTGAATCAGGATATAAACGCTTTCAAATACTGAAAGGCTCAGAATATATCTAGACGTGTACTAATTGGTTCAGGTTGTCTTGTGGGTGCCATCAGCTCAAGAAAGTGTTGAATGAGCTGAAATGGAGACAATTCTGGTGGATGTTTTGTTAATGAGGCCAAACAAAAATTTCAGCAAGCTGTAATAATACTGAGTGCAAAAACTGTAAATCAGCCTTCTTGGAAAGACACCACAGGACTCTTCAACTTAACAGTAAGATCTGTTTAATGCTGATAAACTTTCATTTCTTTAGTTGTCATAGTGTGTAAACCTTGAGAAGTTAATTCATATAATTGTGTGATTATTTACAAAGTCCCTTTCTTAGGCTTTACAATTTGATTTTTTTTTTTTACCTGCTTGCATCTCTGATGCCACGATTACATAGTAAATTAAAAAAAAAAAAAAAAAAAAGTCATTCCAAATTAATTATTAAATACTCAGAATTTCTGTTTCATTCACACTTCATAATGCTTGCAGCTGACATGGGAAGTAAAAGATTTAGGCCTGTTAGTATTATATTAGGGTCTTTTATTAAGGTGCGCTAAATGCTAACATGCCCATTATATTCTACGGATGCGTTAGCATTTAGCGCGCGCTAAATCAGCTAGCGCACCTTAGTAAAAGAGGGGGTATGTGTGTTAAAGATATTAATTATATATGTGAGGGGATCTTATTATATGACCTGCACTGCAAGCTTGCACTACACCAGGGGTAGGCAATTCCGGTCCTCGAGAGCCACAGGCAGGTCGGGTTTTCAGGATATCCACAATGAATATGCATGAGATAAGATTTATCTCAAGGAGGCAGTGCATGCAAATCCATCTCATACATATTCATGGCGGAGATCCTGAAAACCTGACCTGCCTGTGGTTCTCGAGGACCAGAATTGCCTACCCCTGCACTACACAATATTGAAATCAAATACCCTCAGGGCCGGATTCTGCAAACGGCACCGTTAGTGGCAACCGCCTACTAAAGCAGCGCCAATCACGTGCCAATCATGCTTCAGCACCATTTGCAGAATCACGGCCACATCAAAAATAGGCACCAGAAATGTAACTGGAGTGTAGTGGAACATATTTGAACTAGTGGTGCCAATAGAGTACTGGAAAATAAAGAATGCAGTTCGACGGCTTGAGGATGAGTTTGTTACTATGAATCCAGCCAGCCAACCTTGATAAACTATCATTAATTTGTGTGATCATATTGGTATTTCTAGGATCCAATGGGTAGAACAGCTGAATATCATTTGCACTGACAAAAGGTATGAAATCTAGTGACTGAGCTAGGATAAGTAATGGCGTAAGTCTGATGGAAGTGAAAATAATTGTGATGAAATGTCATTGAAACAGACTGCATATGAGCGTTCAGAAAGAGATACAAGCTGAACCATTCCAGTGCTCACTCATATTCCTAGCTGATGTACCCTGAGAAATTTGTGATTGACTAGGTTGAATGAAATGAAAGATTAAGTGATAAGAGAAGTATGGACTTATTTTTATCTAGATGACAATGTATGTAGAGCAGTGCATTGATATTTTCAGAATCCTGTTTGATTGGGATGTATAAATTAGTCTTGGAAAAAAGTCCTAGAATTGTAAGCGGACCACCGATTCAGCATTTTTTGCAAGAAATGGAAGGTTTCTGATTGAACGGTAATTGCTGCACGCTGAGAGGGGTTTCGAGCTATCCTTAAGTTTTTGTCTCAAAACAGCTTGTTTCCAGAAATCTGGAACCAATCCCAGTGAAAGAGTATTGGAGATCATGGTAAGAAAAATTGGGAGTAATTCTGGAATTAAACATTTGAGAAGACTGGAGGGGATAGGATCATGAGGGGCGGTCGTGGTTTTCGTTTTCTTAACAAGGGTGCGGATTTGAGTTACAGAAGGAATATTAAGAACATAAGAAGTTGCCCCCGCTGAGTCAGACCAGAGGTCCATCTTGCTCAGCGGTCCGCTCCCGCAGCGGCCCATCAGGCCTAGTGCCTGAACAGTGGTCCCTGATTAATTTTGCAACTTACCGCTAATCCCATCCCTATAATCTACCTTTACTCTTATCTGTACCCCTCAATCCCTTTGTCTTCCAAGTACCTATCCAAAGCTTTTTTGAACCCCTGTAGCGTGCTCCTGTTTATCACACCCTCTGGTAGTGCGTTCCATGTATCCACCACCCTCTGTGGGAGAAAAGCCCTAGCTTTTAACACAATGTTAACATTTTGTGAGTCAGAGTGCAGGTCTAAAAATATACAAGTACTCTAGAATCAATAGGAAGCCAGTGCGGCTCTAAAAATAGTGTTACTGAGTCATGGTTAAATATAGAATAAATCAACTTAGCTGCATTCTGTACCAATGCAACCTATATGTCAAACATTTTGAGCAGTCAATATAGACTGAATTACAATAGTCTAGTTGTGATAACACTAAAGATTGAACAAGTAATCTAAATATTAGCTAGTCAAAATATTTTCAAATAATTCTTAGCTTCTTGAGCAACAAAAAGGAATTTCTTAGCATTTTATTCACCTGAAATTTCTCCATCCCCATACCCTGCAATCTTCAGAAGTATTTATTTCATTTAATTGTACTAATGAAATACATCAGAGCACCAGTATATCTGCTACTGGGAAACTGGAAAAATATGGACTGTTACAGATTTCTACACACATACACCACATGCCAGCAGAATTCTTCACCTCAGTTGCAGATTGAGAACGTGACTCTCACCTGTCACAAAATAGGGAACTACAAAATACTGTACAAGCAGACAAGAATTGAAAGCAGAAATATTGGACAGAAATACTGGTTGGAGTGGTGAAGAAGGTTCTTGTACTTTGTAGACAGCTGCACCTGGACTGCAACCAAACCATAACGTGTGGAGCAGCATTTTTTTGAATGGATGTGCAAAGAATTGAGATCTCCAGATTGGGATGTTTCAAATGACATCTGATGATGTATTCTAAGAGACATGGTGAAATGGATATTTGTGCATAAGCTATACGCAGACACATGCACATCGTAAATCTCCTGAAATTCATATAACAGGTACAAACACAGTAACATAAATGTGTACATGCTGACATTTCTCAACAGACCTATTTGTGTGCCAGCACACAAATATGCATGATAGCCATTTTAGAAACATACACATCTATGTTTTCCAAACCATCAGGAAGCCCCTCTATCCTTGGCTAGAATTGCTTCTTTTGAAGGAGGCAATTTCCCCTAATCCCTCTAATGAAGCGCTAAAGAAAAAAAGAACTGTTCAGAAACCTAGATGGGGAGCCAGAGTAGAACCCGATACCCATCTTTTGGACACAAATGTGCATTATTATTCATAATACCATCAAGATCCATATAGCTCTAGAGAATTTACAGTTAAGCAGTCTTTTAGATTCCTGTGTGGTTCATTCAGCCTGATGTGAAGTAGCCACTTTCTTTATTTTCTGATGTTAACAGATTTCTCATATCCTGGTACTTAAACATTTGAAATAGTTTAACCCATGAAGGGGTCCTGAAGAAGAGAGGGTGCATTGAGGGGAGGGGGAATTAGGGGCTAAATTTGGGAGAAATGTAGGGGGTGAAAGCTAGATAAGTATGTACCTCAGGGGTAGTGTGCTATGAGTGAGGGGAAAGGAGAAGATGAGATGGATATGTGCTTTCAGGAGGAGGGGTGGGGGCTCAGACTGGGGTTGAGCAAGAGCAGGATGGATGTTTGTCTTGGTAGGTAGAAAATGACACAGGGACAAAATTTTCCCTGTTCCCGCAGGAACTCAATTTCCCCATTCTGTCCCTGTGAGTTTTGATGTTGTAGCTGTCCTTGTCCCATTCCAGTAAGCTCTGCCTTAACTGCACAAGCCTTGGACACTTATGATTTTAAAGTGTTTGAGGCTTGTGCAGATGAGGATGGAGGATGGAGCTTGTAGGAATGGGGCAGGGACAGGAAAAGAACTCGCCAGGACGGGATGGGAAAATGAGTTCCCGCAGGGACGGGGAAAAATTTGTCCTGGTGTTATTCTCTCTTGGTAGGTACTGTCTAGGGATTAAGAATTGAAGAAGGGAATGAATGTATGGAGATGGGGGAAGGTAGAAGAGGGTGTTGAATGTGTGCCTGTGGGGAGGAATGGAAGAGTAGAAGGGTGTGCGCCTTGGGACATATTAGGGGAAGAGTGGGAGCTGTGTGCCTCAAGAGGGACTAGGTATGTCTTGGATGAGGGGAGCTCAGAGTATGTGAAGGGGAGAAGAAAGAATTGGAGGAACAACACAGAAGGATTTAGGAGAACAAGCTATGGGTGGTGGATTTGAAAGAGAGCTATAGTAGAGTGCCTTGGAGGGGAGATTGAGAGAGAACTATGGTAATGTGTTAGAAGGTATGAGAGAGCTGTGGCTATCTATGCTTCAGGTGCTATTTGAGAGCTCACTATGGATGGATGTGTCCTGAAAATTCAAGAAAGAATGGGACAGGCATGTGGGATTTCTTAGGGAGAGGAGGAGATAGTGGATACTGCAGATTTGGCCTTTGTCTGCCTTCACATTTCTATGTTTCTGAGAGGGACGGATATGAGTGTGAGTTATGGGGCGAAGGTGGGGGGCGAGAGGGTTCAGAGAGATAGAGAGAGTGCTATGAAGGTCTGTGCTATACAAGTGTGAGAAAAAGCCATGCCAGTGTATGGGTGGGGAATGGGGGGGTTTAAGACTGTTAGGGATGTGCATGCTGAGGAGGTCTGAGAAACAGAGGGATGGAGACAGAACCTGGAGGGGAGGAGGTCTTGCTGCTGAATGAGAGGGAGAATGAAAACTGTAAGGGTTCCACTAAGGCCAGCGTTAGGGGAGGGCAAACAGGGCAGCTGCCTTAGGCCCCCCACAGCTCCAGGGGGCCCCGCGTTCCAGGCATCTGTTCTCCTTGTTGGCCCATCCCCCCCCCCCCACACACACACCTTTGCGGTCACTTTTCCAAATCACAGTTCTTTTTCAGCGGGGCTCCAGTGCAGCATACGAGGAGTAAAACTGCAGCATGAAGCACTGACACGACTGCTCTGGAGTGTTGCTGCAGCCCAGCAGAGCCCCACTCTACCCCCCCAACTCCAATTCAGCTCCTACACCAACCACCCTCCTCCCCATAACTGACTCCAACAACAGACACCAGGAAGAGACTTGCCAGGGGTCACCGGAAGCAACTCCATCCCAATGGCTCCGAGGAAAGCTGCCTCCGAGGACAGAGAAGAACTCTGTGCCTCGGATGCTCAAGTCCTTTTATCTCACCTCCATGATACCTTGCTCATCCTTCCTTTCAATCATCTCAAAGCCCCTCAGTGGAAAGCCGAGTTTCCCCTCACATTTCCCGCCTCCCTATGACCTCACTATTCCTCCTAACAGCCTTGCAGAGCTGATTCCCTATGGACGACCAACTCGGACCATCCAGCCCATTGTTAAGGTCTTCGGCTCTTCATTCTTGTTCCTTTTAAAGCAATTACAACCTGTCAATGATGAAACATTGTAATTCCTTAAACTATGCTTCATAGTGATACAATGTGTCACAAGAGGTGTTTCCATTTTATGTCTCTTACTGCTGGAACGGTGCTCATTAAGCCTTACGGTGGATGCGTTCCAGATATAGGCACGAATAAGAAAAAAACCGCGAATAACTTTTCAATATGTTATTCGCGGTTTTAGGAATCTGCCACCGTTTTTACTATTGAAACCACGAATAACCGTGATTTCTGGGCAGGCAGCCAGCCAGCCAGCCAGCCAACCAGCGATTTTAGGGCAGGCAACCAGCGATTACATGCATGCTGGGAAGAAAACTTTCTCTCTAGGGTTGCTGGGAAGCAGCGTTTTTATGAGTGCACATTGGGAAATATGAAAGCAGCGATTTTCAGAGTTCCAGTACAGTAATGATAAGAGATAAACTTTTTTTATCAATACTGTACAATAAAAGGAAAAAACTGTAGTGATGACGTTTTTTAGGGGGTGGAGTAAGCGGCCAAAAAATCGCACTTAATCGAAACCGTAGATACGGAAACCGTGAATACGGAGGGAGAAGTGTAATTGTTTTCCCAACATAAACTTTTGACATGGGTACATGATTATATATGTAGCAGTCGCTGTTACAGTCACTAAAATGTTTCAATCTGTAACTTTTGTTATCAGTTGGATTGGTGAAATGACCCACAATACTGGATGATTGCTTGCGTTTAGGTTGTTGTAAATCTGATAGACTTAATTTTTTTTTTTAGATTTCTTCCCCGTGAGTAAGTTGTTCTCAGCTTGATATCTTTGAAAATCTCATGTGATTGGATTATACACCAATGTTTCTTTATGATCTTATCTATAATGGGGCTGGCATGTGTATATTGTGTGATAAGAACATAAGAATTGCCATTGATGGGTCAGTCCAGTGGTCCATCGTGCCCAGCAGTCTGCTCATGAAGCAGCCCTTAGGTCAAAGACCAGTGCTCTAATTGAGTCTAGCCTTACCTGCGTACGTTCTGGTTCAGCAGGAACTTGTCTAACCTTGGCTTGAATCCCTGGATAGTGCTTTCCCCTATAACAGCCTCTGGAAGAGCGTTCCAGATTTCTACCACTTTCTGGGTGAAGAAGAACTTCCTTAAGTTTGTACAGAATCTAACCCCTTTTAACTTTAGAGAGTGTACAATTCTTCTAGAGAATTTAATTTTGGTGTTAACAAGTGTTCGTTTTGCTCTGGTGTATGCACATTTAAGGTCCTTGTTTGTATATCCTCTGCTGAATAGATCATTGAATCATTTTTTTAGATTGTCGCTTGAAGTCAACATCATTGCTGCAAATTCTTCTGAAATGTAAAAATTGTGAGTATGGCAAACCCTGTTTCAGAAGTAAGGGATAGTAACTGGAGGAATGTAGAAAGGTATTTTTGTTGGTTGATTTCTTGAAGACTCTTGTTTCAAATCCTTGTTCATGTTGTTCCACAACCACATCCAAAAATGGAATCTCTTTAAAAGAATGATGGTAAGTAAACTGGATGGTAGGATCACAGGAATTCAACTAGACAAAAAATTGTCAAATTCTTCCAAGGTACCTTTCCATAACAGAAAAACATCATCAATATACCTGTGCCATGAAGAAATCTTGTCAGGAAAAGGTGAGCAATAGATCCAGTCTGAAAACTGATAGTTTACATTAAATGCAGAATAACTGGACAAATAACCAGTAGGATACACAACCCGAGATAGCGTTGTCAGGTAAAAAAAAAAAAAAAAAAGTCCTTAAGTGTTTGATACAATAACCTCATATTTAGCTCAAAATGAGGGGACAAAAGGATTTCACCTTAATATCTACTCTTGTACATGTGAGTTGGTTATCAGAAAGATCGGTAGGTGTCTTAAAAGATTGGGTCGATAATAGAAACATAGAAACATAGAAGATGACGGCAGATAAGGGCCATAGCCCATCAGGTCTGCCCACTCTACTGACCCACCCCCAAGTCTACTATCCTAGGGATCCCACTCCCGGTGACAGGTTCCCTTGGCTTAACCCTCTAAGGGATCCCACATGGGCATCCCGTTTGCTCTTAAATTCTTGCACGCTGTTTGCCTCGATCACTTGCACCGGGAGTTCATTCCAAGGATCAACCACTCTCTCGGTGAAGAAATATTTCCTGGTGTCGCCATGAAATTTCCCGCCCCTGAGTTTGAGCGGATGCCCTCTTGTGGCTTAGGATCCTTTGAGAAAGAGAATCTCTTCTTCCATCTCGATACGGCCGGTAATATACTTAAACGTCTCGATCATGTCTCCTCTCTCCCTACGTTCCTCGAGTGAGTACAGCCGCAAATTTTTCAGCCTTTCCTCATACGATAGATCCTTGAGCCCTGCGACCATCCTGGTGGCCATCGGTTGCACCGACTCTACTCTCAGCACATCTTTTTGGTAGTGTGGCCTCCAGAATTGCACACAGTATTCCAAATGAGGCCTCACCATGGTTCTGTATAACGGCATTATGACTTCAGGCTTCCAGCTGACGAAACTCCTGCGGATGTAACCTAACAACTGTCTTGCCTTAGATGAAGCCTTCTCTACATGATCAGCAGTTTTCATGTCTGCGCTGATGATCACTCCCAAGTCTCGTTCTGTTGAAGTTCTAGCTAAGGTCTCATCGTTCAAGGTGTAAGTTCTGCATGGATTTCTGCTGCCGAGGTGCATGATCTTGCATTTCTTAGCGTTGAAGCCCAGCTGCCAGGTCGAGGACCAAAGCTCCAACAAATGTAGGTCCTTTGTCATACTATCGGGTGAATTGCTATCTCTCACTATATTGCATAGTTTGGCGTCGTCAGCGAATAACGTTACCTTACCTTGAAGCCCCTGAGTTAGGTCACCTATGAATATGTTGAAAAGGAGCGGGCCCAAGACTGAGCCTTGCGGTACTCCACTGGTCACCTCCGATATTTTAGAGAGGGTACCATTAACTACCACCCTCTGAAGTCTGCCACTCAGCCAGTCATTGATCCATGTAGTTAGTGTTTCTCCTAGCCCCATTGATTTCATCTTGCTCAACAGCCTGCGATGCGGGACACTATCGAAAGCTTTGCTGAAGTCTAGGTATACGACGTCCCTGGATTCTCCCAAGTCTAAATGCTTTTTCTTTGTAAGCATTCAATTCATTCATTTAAAGCCTCCAACTGACTTAATCCCCCTTTAGAGACAAGCCACCTGAATGCTAACTTTAAGAACATAAGAATTGCCACTGCGGGTCAGACCAGTGGTCCATTGTGACCAGCAGTCCACTCACGCAGCGGCCCCTAGGTCAAAGACCAGTGTTCTAAATGACCCCAGTCTCACCTGCATACTTTCCAGTTGAGCAGGAACTTGTCTAACTTTGTCTTGAATCCCTGGAGGGTGTTTTCCCCTATGACAGACTCTGGGAGAGTGTTCCAGTTTTCTACCACTCTCTGGATGAAGAAGAACTTCCTTATGTTCGTATGGAATCTATCCCCTTTCAATTTTAGAGAGTGCCCTATCGTTCTCCCTACTTTGGAGAGGGTGAACTTTATCTACTAAGTCTATTCCCTTCAGTATCTTGAATGTTTCGATCATGTCCCATCTCAATCTCCTCTTTTCGAGAGCGAAGAGGCCCAGTTTCTCTAATCTCTCACTGTACGGCAACTCCTCCAGCCCCTTAACCACTTTAGTCGCTCTTCTCTGAACCCTTTTGAGTAGTACCGTGTCCTTCTTCATGTACAGTGACCAGTGCTGGATGCAGTACTCCAGGTGAGGGCGCACCATAGCCCGGTACAGTGGCATGATCCCCTTCTTTATCATTTCTAGCATTCTGTTCGCCCTTTTCATTGCCGCCGCACATTGCGTGGACAGTTTCATTAACTTGTCGATCAGAACTCCCAAGTCTCTTTCCTGGGAGGTCTCTCCAAGTACCGCCCTGGACTTCCTATATTTGTGCATGAGATTTTTGTTACCGACATGCATCACTTTACACTTATCCACGTTGAACCTCATCTGCCATGTTGATGCCCATTCCTTGAGCCTGATTATGTCACATTGCAGATCTTCGCAATCCCCTTGTGCACCACTCCATGTTCAAACTGTTTCATTACGTTAAGCTTGATGTGCAAAATCTTCCCTGGATCAATTCATAATCAATAATTTAATACATTTTAACTTATTAATCAGTTTTAACTTATTAGATAATTCTATCTTAATTTATTCTTAATCGTAAAGACTTAGCTTTTGTTTTGTGGTCACTGTTAGGGACTGCTTGTCGCCAATATGTTTCACGGCAAATGCTTTTTCAAGGCTGGGTCCCTAGTAGTGAAACGCCATCGATCTTGACCACACTACTAGGGACCCAGCCTTGAAAAAGTGTTTGTCGCGAAACTTGTTGGATTAAGTCAGTTGGAGGCTTTAAAAGACTGGGTAGCATACTTAAAAGTTCTTTCTTCTTTTTTTTTTTCATTTTAAAACTTTATTTTATTCAATAAAAAGAAGAACAATACACAGGCAGAATACCAACAGCAAACCAACAATCCCCAACAAAACACCCCCCCTCCCCTAACCGAGTGACATAGCATAATACAAAAACAAAAGAGGAACAGAAAGATCAGGTACAGTGCAAAACATATCCAAGATTCAAAAAAGGCCCTTCCAGGAGCCATAGCTATGCCAAATACGATAAAAAGAACCACAGGTGTCATTGTTCAAAGCAGTCAATTTGGACATCAAATAAAGTTGATCTACCTTAAGCAAAAGATCAGAACGAGTGGGCAGGTAAGTACGTTTCCAATAAGTGGCCACACAAAGTCTAGCCGCCATAGCAATCAGGGCCACAAAGTGGGCCTGATCACTATCAAGGCTCCCCAAAGAAAAATTAAGTAAAAACACTTCCATGCGAAATAGTATGGGTATATGAAGGACATCAATCACCAGTTATTGAACCATCTTCCAAAAAGGCACAATCTTAAAACAATCCCACCAAACATGCCCAAAAGTGCCCAGTCCTCCACAATTACGCCAGCATCGCCCATCTCCACATCGATAGAGACGGTACAACTTCTCAGGCGTAAGGTACCACTGAAATAACATCTTATAACCCTGCTCAATTAAGGGAGATGCTAAAGAAACCCTAAGTAAAGTCCCATAAAAGCGTTCCCATTGCTGAAAATCAAAGGTCTTTACCCAACAAGGCTTCCCACCTATGTTCATACGTTCGAGCCTGAGGTCTGGTATATAAAAGAGCCCTATACAAACGGGAAATAAGGCCCACCCCAGATCCCATTCTAAAGACTTGAAGAAAGGCCGAATCCGCCCCATCCCATTCGAGAATCACCCTCTTTGTCATAAAGTCCCGAAAGCTGAGCATAAGCAAAAAAAATCAGTCGCCGGAAGGTCATATAAAGACTGCAAAGCAGCAAAGGGGATCAAGTCTCCACCCGATACTAATTGACCCAGCACCCGAAGGCCCTCCAATTCCCAACGTTGAAAAATCCCAGTATCTCCGGCAGGCAAAAAACCAGGGGCAAATCTAATGGGAGTGGCATAAAAATAACGCTGACGCGGAAACCAAGTCCGTCGGACCTGGCACCAAGACTGCAGGGTACATACCATCCCATAGGGAGCCCCTTTCTGCAAATCCCGAAGGACCTCAAAGGGAAGCCAAGGTAGGGCAGCCAATGGATAAGTCTGCTGAAGGGCCTGTTCTAAAAATACCCAGCGTTGAGAGGGAAAAGCCCAATGGAACAATTGGGCAGCATAATAATAAGTGAAAAAATCAGGAACACCCATTCCCCCATGTAACCTGTCCCAATACACACGTTCCCTCCGTACCCTAGGCGGCTTATGTGTCCAAATATAAGCAAAGGCCCACCGTTGAAGCCTAAGTAAGAATTGTTTAGGAATTGAGAGAGGCAGGCAGGAAAACAAATATAAAAAGCGGGGCAACACATTCATACGCAAAGCATTAATCCTACCCATCCAAGATAACCATAAACCTTCCCAGCGATCCAGATCCGCAAAAACAGTCCGCAACAACGGAGGGTAATTCAGGTCAAAAAGATCAGTGAGCATCCGAGAAATACGAACACCAAGGTACCGAATAGACCTAGCCGCCCACCTAAACGAAAAAGTGGTGCGCAAGACAGCTACCAAGGAATCCGAAAGCGAAACATTAAGCAACTCAGATTTGTCGATGTTAACTTTAAAGTCGGCCACCTTACCGAAGAGGTCCAAAACACAAATTACTACAGCCAAAGACTGAAGTGGGCGAGTCAATGTAAACAAAATGTCATCAGCATACAATGAGATCTTATGTTCTTCACCACCCACACAATCCCCTTAATATCAACATGTGCGCGAATAGCTGCTACTAAAGGTTCCAAGACCAACGCAAAAATCAAAGGGGACAGGGGGCAGCCCTGTCTGGTACCTTGACGAATCGAAAAAGAGGCGGTATATCTCTCATTAACCCGTAAGCAAGCCTCCGGGTCAGTATACAATAAAGTCACCCAGTGTAAAAAAGCCCCCGAGATTCCCATCCGCTTCAAAACCGCTAGCATAAATGGCCAATAAATCCTATCAAAGGCCTTCTCAGCATCTACTGATAGCAAAACAGATGGAACAGAAAACTGATGGGCCACTCCAATAAGATCCAACACCCTTCTAATGTTATCACCAGGATGCCTCCCTGAAATAAAGCCACGTTGATCACCATGAACTAGGGAAGGCAGAAAACGTTGCAAACGAACTGCCAAAATACGTGTAAACAGCTTATAATCTACTCCTAGCAAGGAAATAGGGCGGTAAGATCCACAAAGGAGAGGATCCCTACCAGGTTTAAGAAGAAGAGAGACCGCTGCCTGCCGAAATGAATATGGCAAACACTCCTCCTCCAAAAAAGAATTAAACAACCGGGTAAGAGGGTCAACAATATAAGTCTCCATTTTCTTATAAAATAAAGGCGAGAAACCATCAACACCCGGAGCCTTAGAAGTGGCCAGATGACGAATAGCTGCCACCACCTCAGTGGGCTGAAATAGGGGAAGAAAGCCAGGCCGCATCAATCTCCACCAAACGAGGTAAATTTACACCAGAAAGAAAAGTATCAATCTCCCCCTCCATTGCTTCAAACTCCGGAGTGTACAACGACCGATAAAAAGTCAAAAACGCCTGATGAATAGCCGCATCATCTGAGCAAAGCTGTCCCGACGCATTTCGAACCCGCGTGATGGAATGCTGCGCCTGCGTTTGCCTAAGCTGTGTAGCTAGCAAGCAGCCCGCCCTACCACCCCATTCAAAATAACGTTGTTTCCTCCATTGTAGGGCCCAAGCCATACCCTCCAGATCAAGCTCCTGTAAATCTCTTCGACACGCCGTCAATGCCACACCACCAGCCACCGACGGGGCTCTTTTGTGAGCAGTCTCCAATCTCCGAAGACGGGTTAATAGCTCCAACCTGCGAGCAACACGACAGTGATTGCGGTATGACCCTCTTGAGATACAACAACCACGAAGAGTGGCTTTAAAACTTTCCCATAGCACAGCTGCACTAATACCGGCCATATCATTAAAAGCAAAAAACTCTCTAACATCAGTCTCCAACAGAGACAAAGTAGAGGGATCTTTCAACAAAAAATCATTCAAACGCCACAGACGACGACCACCCCTATCCAAGCCAACCTGTAACTCCAAGGTAAGTGGAGCATGATCAGACCACACAAGTGTTTCAATACGAGAATCTAAGACCCGCGATAGAATAACACGAGGCAGCATCCACATATCAATTCTGGTATACGAATCATGCTTTGACGAATAGAAAGTATAATCCCGATCACCTGGGTGTAAATAGCGCCACACATTTATCAAATCCTGCCGACGAAGAAAGCGTAAAAGAGCCCTGTCTATCACCTCTAGCATAACGTATAGAAGAATTAGAATATCCTCCTGAGGATAGCAGGTAAGATTAAAGTCCCCTCCCAAGAGGAGAGTACCCTCAGCATGATCCAACAGCAAACGTTCTAACAAAGTAAAGAAAGCCCTCTGACCAGCATTAGGTGCATAGATATTCAATAAGCTATATAAGTGGCCATCCAACTCAGCTTTGACCAGAATGTAGCGTCCCTCAACATCCCACACTACCTCTCTCAATGCAACCTGTATATGTTTGTGAATTAAAATACCCACCCCCTGAGTTTTTTTCTGGATCTTATTAGAAGAAAGAAAAACATGAGGATAACCTTTATGGGTAAGCAATTTCTCATAATGGGATTGAAAATGGGTCTCCTGAATAAATCCAACTGCAATATTCAGGCGACTCAATTCCTTAAACAACAGGCGTCGTTTTTGCGGAGTATTCAAACCATGAACATTATAAGACAACAAAGTAAGCTTAGCCATTCATACAGTGAAAAGAATTGCTCAGCAACGCCAGACCCTTACCACAATCCAGAACACCCAAATCATCCAATCCACGCAATCGCACCCCTAAAGAAAACAGTATACAAACACACTCCCAAACATCCACACTCAAAAACACTCGGCCATAACCCGTCCCACCACCCTTACACCCCCCACCCAACCCCCCATCAACACCCCACATGGTCCAGCTACCAAAGCACCTGGAAACCACGGTACAGGAAGTGTAGAACAGCTCCAAAAGGACCCCCATTACAAACCGAAAACAATCCCTGCAGAATAAATCACACTGCAAATAAACATACACATCACAAGAACCCAGAAACAAGTCCCACATAAGCAAGAGTTCAGTGAGAAGAGGACAAAGCTGCTTCCAAAGGACGACGAGCAGCGGCCGACCTAGCCACTCTCTGCCAGCCTAGCCCTCGCACAGATTTGGTAGCAGGAGACCTCTGTGGAAGCGGAGCCATCTCCGAGGCCGACATCATCCCCGCCTCCACCAATCGAGATTGAACATCTGCCACAGTTATCGCCGAGTAGTTCTTGCCTGCATGAGTAAAGGCCAGCCCTATAGGATAGAGCCAGCGATACCGAACATTGTGCTCCTGCAATATTCGGGTACAGTCTCGATACGTGCGACGGCGGGCCAAAGTCGCAGGAGCCACATCAGGATAAACATCAATGGCAGTGTCCTCCCATTCAACAGCTCCTCCAGAACGCCACACCGCCCGCAGCACATGCTCCTTGTCCATATAGCGATGAAAACAAGCCACAACATCACGGGGGCGGTTGGCATCACGAGAGCCAGAAATGCGATGGGCCCTATCAAGCAAAGGTTTCCCCACTTCCACAGGTAAGCCAGCAGCCTCTAGTGCTTGAATGCAAATAAGATCAATCACTTCCATACAACGAGAGTCGGAGACAGTTTCAGGCACACCCCGAAAGCGAAGGTTGCTATGCCTAGAACGATTCTCCAGGTCTTCCAGCTTTAGGGTGCTTACATCAGCTCGCTCCTCCAGCGTGTCAATCCTGCCCTTCAGCTGGGTCAACTCAGCACTATGAGCCTCCACTGCAACTTCCGCTTCTCCCACACGGTTCCCAATCTCACCCACCTCACGCTTCAAGTCAGCAACGACGCTATGGATATCAGCCCGAACCGCTGAGAGTTTAGTCTTCAGTTCCTGGAACCAGCCACGCATCTCCTGTTGAAAGGTCGGCAACGCGGTATCAGGAAGAGAGCCCACTGCAACCGCGGCCGAGTTGGGCGCCATCTTGGAAATAGCTTTAGCCGGCCCGTTTGAGAGCGGCGACAAAAAAGTCTTAATGTCAGTTTGTTTCTTCCGCGTCGCCATCAAAACCCTGCAGGCTGTCTCCACAAACAAGCAGAGGGAAGTGGAAAGTGCAGGCACTCAAATTCTCGCAAAAGTAGCAAAAAACAGCACCGGGGTCCACGGAGCTATCACTCTAGGCTGCTATTAGCCATGATGACGTCACTTCCTCTCAAAAGTTCTTTCTTCTTGATGATTCTTGGGCTTGGTTAATTTGGGTTATGGTTCAGTCACAACCTTGGAACAAACCAAAAAAAGATGGAACAAACCACAAAAGATGCACCAAATGGCCTGTAGCCACAAACCTGGTCATGAGCTTGATCTGGCAGTTGTGCTGTCTCTTTGTCTTTTCTCCCACCTAAACTCACATCTTCAGTGTCAAGAATACATTTGTGAGCCCCCCTAGGTTGGTCTACATTCTAGCACAGTTTATGCTCAAAGTATGATTAGATTCTAATCTAAACCCTAATAGGTAAGCAAGACAACCAACTGAATAAATAGATCAGACTAAAGGAAGAGCCGACATGACAAGTATGGTCACATGCGGGGGGGGTTGGGGGGTTCAAGAAGGAGTGTGGGGGTGGCCACTCACCCTCGCTATGCCTCTAGTTGGAACCCAAGGTATTGAGCTTTGACAGTAACTCCAGTAGCTCAGGGTGGACTTCTACAGTCTAGCACCTAGTAATATCAAAGAAAAAGGATGATTCAATTTAAGCATACATTTTTATAATTAGTGTAACTTTTGGGCAGACTGGATGGACCATTCAGGTCTTTATCTGCCGTCATTTACTATGTTACTAAACTATGTTACTATATTAAACCCTAATAGGCAAGAAAATCAACCAACTGAATAAATAGCTCAGACAAAAGGAAGGTAGTTTAACTATTTTAAAAGATTCAACAATATTAAAGTATGTGATCCCTTCATTTAGAAACTGGTGGCATCACCTTGTATAGCAAAAACTTCAATTAAATGTTTCTGGTTAACTGTTGATCAGTCTTTCATATCTCCTTTGAAGAATTTTGGCCTATTCTTCCAAAGACATTTGAGAGCTTCCTGGCATGAACAAACTCATTGCAGGACTTGCCACATCATTTCACTAGAATTTAGGTTGGGAACTACCAGTACGTGGCCAGTATCACACACAAAATCTCTTGCTCTTCAGCCATTCTGTTTATTGTCATAGAGTCAGTTCAAGGACAGATGTCTTGTCATTCTCTTCTAGAATCTTACACTACAAAGCAGAATTCATTGTTCCTTCAATTATGGCAAGCCATCCAGGTCCTGATACACCTAAGCAGCCTCTACCACCATTCCATTCAGTTGAGATAACCATAGTTTGGAAGACAGTGTTTGACTTTCACCAAATAAGATATTTGTTATAGTGACTGAAAAGTTCAATTTTTGACTAATCTCTCTACAGAATATTATGCCAGCTCTGAGAACTTTTGGTCATAAGAAACATTCATTTTAGAGAGCAGTGGTTTGGCTTTTCTAAAAATTCTTTATCTAGAATCCAGTTATTACAAAATACAGAGGCCAGCATGATATTTTATAAATCTCAATTTGAAAGGATATTACTTTGTTGACATCCTAGCACTGGCTACCTACAGATGCCAGAACAGAGTTTAAGATTTTATGTTTAGCTTTTAAAATTTTTATATGAATGCAATCCTTCTTTTATCTATCTTCATTAGTTTCCTTGCCAGCTGGTTGGTGCTCTACTTGGCTCATTCTAAGGCATAAACCTTCTCTTTCTGCCTCTTCTACTCTAAAGCTTAATTCCTCCTGCAAGAAGCTATTCACCTTTGTAGTAATAGGATTCTGAAACTATCGCCAGCAGAGCTCAG
The DNA here is from genome assembly GCF_902459505.1 of Geotrypetes seraphini. Lineage (NCBI taxonomy): Eukaryota > Metazoa > Chordata > Amphibia > Gymnophiona > Dermophiidae > Geotrypetes > Geotrypetes seraphini. The sequence continues at coordinate 149,595,113 of NC_047085.1, read as the reverse complement.
ATTAGAGCAAGACCATTTAAAATTTCATAAATTGCTGAAGTTTTGGTTCTTTAAATTTTTGGATTTATATATAGTATATATTGTTAGTTAGAATGATAATATTTTAAGTATTATTGGTTCATTTTTTTATTTTATTATTTTTTAACCATTCTGAGCTATCGGTCTGATATGGTATATACAAATTGTGATTTTGTTTAAATATATATATATATTCATAGTAAGCATAGAAACAGAACAAAAACATGATCCCTTTTCATGTTTCCGCACTCTCCTGGATGCCCACTCTGTTGCAAAAAGCAACCCTTACCTTCTAACTCTCTGGCAATGTTGCTCACAAATATATTGAACAGAATCGGCCCCAAGCACTGATCCTTGAGGCCTGATCCACTACTCACCTATCCTTCCTCTGAGTGAATTCCATTAACCATGGGTGTCGGAATGGGGTGGCCACAGGGGCCATGGCCCACCCAAAAAATTAGCAGTTGGTCAGAGGAGATGGATCTCCCGCCTCTCCCCTCCTCCCTGGCTACTCTCATTTGAAATCTTCGGGCCAGTGGCAAATGATTAAGCCTGCCGTCGGCACGCCCCAGAAGACTTCATTTTGCAGTGTCCAGTTGCTGCAGAATGAAGACTTCCGGGGCAGGCCAATGGCAGCAGGCTCATTCATTGCCACTGTCCAAAGGTATAAAATCAGAGCGGCCGGGGAGTAGGTAGGTGGGGGAGGTAGGAGCTGGAAAGAGAGGTCTAGGGCGGAGCTTTTGCCCCTCCCCCCAAACAAAAAGCATTCTGCTGCCAATGCCATTAACCGCCACCCTCTGTCATCTTTCTAATCTAGTTCACCACTTTGGATCCTGGCTCAGCCTGTTGATTTATTCAAGAATAGGTTACCATATTTAGGGCCGCAAAACTCCAGACACATGGCCCCGCCCCATTCGGCCATGACCCTGCCCAATTCTGCCTTTTGTTCTGTCCCAGCCCCTCCCAGTTCTGCCCTGCCCCCATTCCGCCCCCTTAAACCTCCTCTCATCTTCCCTGACAAGCTCCAGCCGCATCTGCAGGACCTGGAGTATGTCCGGATATATGTGGCATCATCCGCGCATGCTCAGAGGCCCTCCAGATACGGCCAGAGCTCAACGGGGCTTTCCAAAATCCGGATAAACTGCCAGGTTTTGAAACACACCTGGACAGTCCTGTAAAAAGAGGACATGCCGGGTTTTCCCAGACATCTGGTAACCCTATTCAAGAGCCTCCTTCAAAGGCTTTGCTGAAATCTAAGTAGATTACATGTAGTTGTCTTTCATAAATGATTATATTTTGGCTTGGAGAATGTGGGTTTAGCTGAGGAATACAGACTGCAAACTCTGACAATCTCCAGTGGCCCTTACTGGTTCAGTTTCTTGAGTTTTAGCTGTGGTTTCTATTTCAGTTCAGTTGTGGAGGGGCGGGGCGTATGCAAAAATTCTTCAAATCTCTCCCATCCCTGTGATCCTTGACTTTGTGGCAGCTGCCTCCCCAGGTCTTCCCTAGTCTGAGTCCCATCCCTGCAGAAATAGGAAATGAGAGGGGTGGCATACAGCACAGAGAAGACCTCTGGGCGGCAGCTGCCTACAAAGTCGGGTCAGATAAATGGGGACAAGAAGAAGAGGGAAAATCTCCGGCCCAAGGACAACAGAGAGAGAGAGCGAGAGAGCGGAGCTGCAAACTTGCTAAAAAAAAAAAAAAAAAGACCTTACGTCTGTCCCAGTCCGGCAACTCATGTTCTTATTAGACGGTGTGTTGCTGCAGAGCACAGCATCCCTCGCAAGCCCTTCCCGCACAGCCACCCGTGCTAGAAAGAACCCGACTCGCCCGCAGGACCCGCCCGGCCCCGCTCTGCAGCCAATGAGCGGTGCCGTGGGAGGGGCGGCGGCGGGGCTGCGGTCCGCGAGGGGGCGGGGGCGCGCTAGGGAGCCGCGCTGCAGGTGGCAGATCCTTCCCCACTCCAGCATCCCCCCCGAGTCCGGCAGGATCCCGGACCCAGGTAGCGGCCGGAAGGAGTAAGAGGGGGCGCCCGCTCAGGTCAGTGCTTCCACGACAGTGGTCCGGGGAGCGACTCTGCCCCTGTCTTCTTCCCTCAAAGGTCAGAGGCTGCGACCTTAGATAACTCCTCGCGGCGCTGAGTCGGACCCTTCCTACCTGCTCGCCTGCAACGCACAAACTGCGACGCCGGGGAGGGAGGGAGGGAGGGGAGGGGAGGGGGGAGACGGACCTGACCGCGGCCGCTGCCCGCAGTGAGCGTTGTCAGTCCTAGTACGTGCCGGACGCCCCCCCCCCCCCCGATGTGGATTATGGCAGCGGCTCCCAAGCTCTTAAGCTCCAGGATCTGCACGCCTTAGGTGGGCGACGGGCTGTTCCATTTGTTTCTTTGCTTCTTGAGCCCTCGCACTTCTCTTTTCCTCGGCTTGGGGTTTTCTGGGCTGGAGTTTGGTTTTTTTGTGGTTTGTTTGGTTTTTTTTTGCCCTACTGACACTGGATGTGATGTTAATTTATTTATTTTTGTCCGCCTTCTGGCGCTGCAGTGGGACGGGCATGGGCATCGGGGGGCTGGTGTCTTTCTCGCCGTCGCTGCTCCCTACGGAAATCGCTAGACTTTGGCTCTCTGCAGCACTCCGCTAACTCTCTCCTGTTAACTTGTTCGGATGGGTGAAAGGGGGGAGGGGGGGGGGGAAAGAAGCCAAAAAAACGACAGGCTGCTTTTTCTGCGCTAGGAAAATGGATATTGTGAACCTCGATTAGCCTCCATTAGGGCTTATGTGTATGCCAGTCATGGATGGTTACTGGAAGCATGTTATTTGTGCAAAAAAAAAAAAAAAAAAGATACGCTAGCATCATGGTTATACTTTGCCCCCTCCCCCCCCCCAATACTTGTGGAAATGACAAGAAGATTGCGGGGGGGGGGGGGGGAGAAAAACCCACCCAAACTAGTCCCTGAGATTCTAGAAGGGCAGTTTTTGACATGTTGGTTCGATTGCGTTCACTCGTGAGGGTATCCGGTGATCGTTTTAAACCTGTCATCGTGATTTATTTCGCCTGTGCGGTCAGCACGGGGAGCTTTTAAACTGGAAACGCAAGTAGTTTTGCAATACGGATCGATTCGGAAAGATCGCGCGCGCGCGTTTCTTCCCGGGGGGAGGGGGGAGGGGTCCTGCTGCCCAGCGGCGTTAATCGGGCACTCTGCTTATGCTAACGCGCTCGTCGATTGCCCGAGCGCGTTGCTGAGAGGAGACCGAAGCCAGTCGATGCAGTTTGAGGTAATTCGTGGTGCCTTAGCGTGAAGATCAAGGGGGGGGGCGAGAACCTCCCCCCCTCCCGAGTTTGGATGGCGCGGAGATAACGCTTGGAAGTGTGCGGAAAGCTGTGGGTTTTAATTGCCGTACGACGTGGTGTATTCGCCCGAGAGATCAGAGTACAAAGTTAAAGGCTGGGATCAGCAGAATCGAGGCCGGTTTCTGTCACAGAGCCCGAGCTGGAGCTTTCCAGCCTAACTTTCGGTGGGGGGGGGGGGGACCTGCTTGTTTTCCTTCACTGTGTCAGTCAAGGATTTTGACAGATCGCCCACAGCGCGCTGTCGCAAAGTTTACTAGCCGAAACGTCAGGGCTGGCGGCGGCATATTTGGGAATTATTAAGTGTGATGTCCGCAGAAGCCACGAGGTCCAAAGACCGTGTTGATGAGAGTGCTGCAGTCTAAAATTTACAACCCCGCTTCTGCTTTGCGTCCGGAATCGGTACAACATTCCCACCCAAAGTATAAATAATCCTAACCCTTCAGTTCATAGTGGATGTGATGCGGTCGTTCCATTTCTCCTCCCATACACTTATTTATCCTGCCTTTTAAAATTCTAGGGAGCCCCCCCCCCCCCCCCACTGCTGTTATGTATACACGTTACAATATTATACTTCATATAGAAATATTACCACACTCTGCCAGCACCTTATTTAAATATGATAAAGACGCACAGGCAATAAATGCTTGAAAAGTGAGCATATAGGAAGGAAATAATTCTCTTCCAGCTTCTGGCCCTTTTTCTACTAAACCTTTCATTATGACAGATTTAAAAGCTCAAAAGACAAAGCCAGTGCTTGATTTCCAGTAATGCAGCTTCATATTCTATTCAGATTCCATGGCTCAGGGCCAGTCTGCACTGAGAGGACTGTCTCCAATTGATCCAGGAGCTAAAAGCAAGTCCATAATGGATATCATTATAAAGTTTGCAGTTATATATATATATATATATATAAATAGTGGTGCCTCACACAACAAACTTAATTCGTTCCAGGAGCAAGTTTGTTATGCGAAAAGTTCGTTATGTGAAACGCGTTAAGCGCAGTGACTAACGACTGCCTGCAGTGCCTGCGCGGAAGGATGCAATACATCAGCAGCGATCGTGGAAGCTCGGGCGACTTCGTTGTGTGAAACGAAGTTCGTTGTATGAATCATGACATGAAGTTCGTTGTGTGCAGCGTTCGCTGTGCGAGGCGTTCTTTATGCGAGGCACCACTGTATATATATTTCCTTTATGACATGAAGCTATTAAATAAATTCTGACTTTATTTTTCCTTTTTTTTTGGGGTGTGCTGATTCTGACAACCAACTATATGGGCGCATGGGTTCAATCTGTCCTTGGAAACATCTCCACCTTCCTGTCTGGGGGACCTTGCTGATTTGGGTGAGTGCTAACTGGCATTACAGGTCATTTGCCATGCGCCATGGCCTGGGACGCATGCTGTCTCCTGGAAATCTTTCTCAGAGAGGAAGAAAATAAATCTGTTGTGACCTCAGGGTATCTTACTTTCAATACTTTCAAAACTGTCCATTCATCAGAAGTGACTCTTGGGTATAAAGCAGTTCATTTTTCACGTTACCTGCAACGCATGTGCAGTGGAGTTGGGTGGAAGTACTCTTTGATTAGCATTTCACAAAAATTAATAGACTGTGCTTCTGAAAAATGCTGACATCGCTCAAGAAATGTCAGAAACGAAGGGCTTCTCATGCCTGCAGAAGACCCAAACTTACTTAGAGGTCCTTTTATTAAAGTGTGTTAAGCAGTTAATTTGTCTTTTAAACGTTACCAAACAAGGGTGGAAACCATTACTACACTGCCACGAAAGCATGCACTTATTTGCACATTAACTGCACGCCATGTGAGGGGGCGGGAACTGGGCAGATTATAGGTGGAGCATGGGCGTATGCTGACACGTGCAGTTAGTGTGGGTACACTTACTGCTGTTTAAGCGCAGCAAGTGCAAAACTTACCACTCTTTAGTAGAAGGGCCTCTGTTTCTTTCGCAGGTTTCTACTCCTTGGATTGACTGGTGCCAAGTGTTGTGATGGGCAAAATCTTGGGGGAAGATGGCTACTCCTTATACAGTAATAAACACTTTCAAATGGAGACTGTTATGATGTTCAAAATACAGTGTAAAAGCAGTGAAGGCTCAGTATTGGCTCAAAAAGAAGGAAAAAGCCTCAGAACAGGCCCTCCCACCTCCACAAAGGTGGATATAAAAGGTGGTTGAGCGATAACCTCACAGGCAAAACCTTCAATAAATACTGAGCACTTCACTGTGCTTCACTGATATCTAAAAAGATTTTTGATAGAGGAAAAATCCACTTATCTTCTTGCTGATCGGCACACCAACGAAGGCCGGCGTTTCACCAATAGGCTACATCAGGGTGTGACCCGACCGATCTGACTTCTTTCAGAAGGAACGCCGAAGCGCCTAATAAGTCCGAAAAAAGCTTTTATATCAAGTTTCAAGTTTATTAGGATTTTATATACCGCCTATCAAGGTTACCTAAGCGGTTTTTACAATCAGGTACTCAAGCATTTTCCCTCTCTGTCCCGGTGGGCTCACAATCTATCTAACGTACCTGGGGATATGGAGGATTAAGTGACTTGCCCAGGGTCACAAGGAGCAGTGCGGGGTTTGAACCCACAACCCCAGGGTGCTGAGGCTGTAGATCCAACCACTGCGCCACACACTCCTCCTTTGTGGAGGTGGGAGGGCCTGACTGAGTTCAAAGAAGCGTGGGATGAACACAGAAGATTTAGAATCAGAAAATAATATTAAAGATTGAACTAGGCCAGTTACTGGGCAGACTTGTACGGTCTGCGTCTGTGTATGGCTGTTTGGTGGAGGATGGGCAGGGGAGGGCTTCAATGGCTGGGAGGGTGTAGATGGGCTGGAGTAAGTCTTAACAGAGATTTCGGCAGTTGGAACCCAAGCACAGTACCGGGTAAAGCTTTGGATTCTCGCCCAGAAATAGCTAAGAAGAAAAAAAACAAAAAAAACCAAAATTTAAATTGAATCAGGTTGGGCAGACTGGATGGACCATTCGGGTCTTTATCTGCCGTCATCTACTATGTTACTATGTTACTATGTTTTGAGCCAATTCTGAGCCTTCACTGCTTTTACACTGTATTTTGAACATCATAACAGTCTCCATTTGAAAGTGTTTATTTTTATATACATTGGTTTTCAATACATCTGTGTTTGTTGGTACTCCTTATACAGTGACACCTTGAGGACCTTTGTATTTACTCCATGTCCTCAAGGACCACCAATATGTCAAGAATATCCCCATGCATATAGATGAGAGAGATTTGCACAAGGTGGAAGTTGTAGGCCTGCAAATTTATTTCGTGCATATTCATTAGGGATATCCTGAAAACGTGATCTATTGGCAGCCCTCCAGGACTGGGAATGAAGAGCGAGGATGTGTAGAGAGTGCTGCATTTTGCTCTTCAATCGCATGAAGTTCACAGAAGTGTGGGAGGGAAAGAGAGAGGATAGGAATAATGTGGGAGACTGTGCCAGAGTGCACCTTGGGAGCTAGATTAAAAACTGCAGGGGGAGGAGCCCTGGCGGGTGGAGAATGAAATGGGCAGATTTGATGTCTCACTTTGCTTTCTATGTTACTATGAGAATACAGTAAAACCTTGGTTTGCGAGCAGAATTCGTTCCAGAAGCATGCTTGTAATCCAAAGCAATGTGTACAGCAGTCCTTTGTACTGTTATGCTATCACTCATGTTCTCCACAAACAGTACTTCATAACATATTCATTTATAATTTATAATTTTTACTCCCATCATCTCCTTCCCTGTGATCCTTGACTTTGTAACAGCTGCCCCCCAGGTCTTCCCTAGGCTGAGTCCCTGCAGAAATAGGAAATGAGAGGGGTGGCATACAGCACAGAGAAGACCTCTGGGCGGCAGCTGCCTGCAAAGTCGGGTCAGATAGATGGGGACAAGGAATAAGTAAAATTAATAAATGAATATGTTATGAAGTACTATTTGTGAAGAACACGTGTAATCCAAAGCACTCATATTAAAATGAATTTCCCCATAGGAAATAATGGAAACTCAGACGATTCGTTCCACAGCCCCAAAACGTAATACAAAATACTGCATGCTGTGAGCCCTTGAGTGACGCTTCTATTACGTTCAGTCACGCTCTGCGTAAGATGGCACGTATGAAGTGCGTGCTTGAGCTGTGGGCAAATTGGTCACGGCGATTCTATGACGTTCAGCTTTTTATTATGTTCAGCCGCGCTCAGCAAAAGATGTGCGTGCTTCATCTGTGGGTCTTGATGACGCGACACGCTTGTACATGCTCGTATTGCAAGACAACGCTCGTTTTTCGAGTCAAAATGTAATAAAATGTTTGGCTCGTCTCGCAAAACGCTCGCAAACCACGTCGCTCTCTGTCCAAGGTTTGACTGTAGTTTGAAAAAAAGGAGCACGGACAGCACTTAGGGCTCCTTTTACAGAGGTGCGTTAGGGCCTTAACGTGCGGAATAGCACGCGCTAAATTGCCGCGCACGCTAGCCGCTGCCGCCTCCTTTTGAGCAGGCGGTAGTTTTTCGGGTGGCGTGCGCTAATCCGGTGCGTGCACTAAAAAAACGCTAGCCCACCTTTGTAAAAGGAGCCCTTAGACTTTGGCTGTTTTTCTTATGGGTATGAACGGAATGACTCTTTATGATCTTCATGTGAAGTGCAGGTGCATGTACTATGAATCCTTCGTCTTTGGGTGGGGGGGGAAGGAGAGTTTACTGCGTCTAGCGCTGTTTGAGAAGAGGAATTTTTTTCTGGATGGTGGCTAGCCATTTTAGAATTTTGTAAACACCTTTTGAATTGTAATTGTAATTTTAAGGAAGTTGGGTTCTTTTCCCCATTTCTTTTTGTGTGCCTCAGTCCAGCAACTACAGTGGACCAAGCATGCAAAGGTCATATTTGACATATGCTGAGTGGAGCCTTGTGTATTATGGCCTTTAAACCAGTAGTACTGGTTAGATGTAATATGTTTCTTAGCTCTGTTGCTTTCTCATGTGGCTATACTCCTCATTCCTGTTTTTCAATAATAGATTCTGTTTATGTTAAAGTTTGGTTTAGCTTTAGGATAAAAATTACACATTTTTTTCTTATAAACCAGTCTTTTAAATTTTACAGGGATTTTATGAAGCCCAAATTATGGTTATTCATGCTTTTTACACATTTGGATGTATCTGTGTAAGTTCTGCCTGAGGGTTCTGATTAGAGAATGACAAGGAGACAAATTTTTCCCCGATCCCGCGGGAACTCATTTTCCCATCCTGTTCCTGCAAGCTCTGTCCTCGTTTGCACAAGCCTCAAACACTTTAAAATCATAAGTGTTTGAGGCTTGTGTGGATAAGGCAGAGCTTACAGAAATGGGACAGGGACAGCAGCAGAATTCACGGAGATAGGGAAATTGAGTTCCTGCAGGGACAGGGAAAAATTTGTCCCTGTCATTCTCTAGTTCTGATGGTGATCAGCACAGCAGCACCCTGATGCTCTGAGGTTCCTAAGGGAAAGTCTAAGAAAGAGGTATTTTAAATATTAAAATACTGCTTCACGAAATAGGAATCGGTAACCTAAACCACAAATTCTCCTAATCTTGCTTATATTATCAGCTGAATGTAGTAAGCTAATGTGTCAGTATTGCTGTGATTAAGATTTTTTTTTTTAACCAAAGAAGCTGTTCTGTAATATCAGGAATGTATGAAAAGTATGGGCCATGTATGCAGTGCTCCTTCATCAGGAAGAAGGTCTCCAACCCAGTTAAATAACACTGACTGGCCCAAACCTGGATATTCAGTGGCAGATAAGCAGAGAGAACTTCTGCATATCCAGGCAGACCATCTCAATTTTGTCTGAGCAGTGCCTGGGAGGGTAGAGCTGGGAGCTACCCAATTAACTAACTGCCTAACTTTTTGGATAAAATTAGGATAGGTATAGAAAGCCTGTGGCAGTTAGCATTAAAAAAAACCCCAAAACAAAACACTGACCGCTATATCCTGAGCATTGCCCTGTCTCTTTTGCTTTCTGTGAATATCTTTATAAGAAATCAATTTTTTGGACATACTTTTTGCTATAGGACAAAGATCAGTTTCTGCACAGACAAAAGCAAGTTCTTTGTTTATTTAGAGGTCCTTTTACTAAGGGCCTGTTTTACAAAGCCGCGCGGCAACAGCCCCGAAGCCCTTTAAATCTCTACGGGCTTTGGGGCCGATACCGCGCAGCAGCCGCTAGCACGGCTTTGTAAAACAGGCAGTAAGGCATGCTAACTGATTTATTGCGCGCTAATCGATTTAGCACGTGCTAAATCAGTTAGCACACCTTAGTAAAAGGACCCCTTAATTCCCCCCAAATAGCAAACTGACATCTTCACAAAGCTAATGACATCCTTTCTTAACACATTTGATGAAAAACACCACCAGGTTTTGATTTTGTGGGTCTAGAAGATCAAGAAATATAGGTGATTAATGAATAAACGTACGTATCTGCAGATAATTGTATCAGTTTTTACATAAAATTTTGCACAGGTTTATCTAATAACCCCTGTTTTGTAGATGTATTTTATTTGACTGAGTATGGATATAATTGAAGGATTTTGTTTTGTAGAACTATACCTAAATTATCATTTCAATTGAGTGGCTTGGATTTTAGGGTGTGGTATTTTTTAGGGGGGTTCTCTTGGCCTGTGGCTGAGCGGTGTGCTTTAATTTATTACTATCTTCATGCTGTGGAGGTGGTAGTGTTAGAACTTATTGCAATAATTTGTTTCCTGTGCATTTTGGGCTACCAGATCAATAGGAACTGGCCCTCAGTTACCCTTATTTTCTATTCTTCCCCTAGGTCAGGGCTAGCTAATTCCGGTCCTCGAGAGCCACAGGCAGGTCAGGTTTTCAGGATATCCTCAATAAATATGCATGAGATAGATTTGCATCTCAAGGAGGCAGTGCATGCAAATCCATCTTGTACATATTCATTGTGGATATCCTGAAAACCTGACCTACCTGTGGCTCTGGAGGACCAAAATTGCCTACTCCTGCCCTAGTCATTATAGTGACAGTCTTCAGCTGGAGCCACACACCAAAGTTCTCTTGAGTACTGCAGATGTGGGCCCTAAATGTGCTCTCTAGGTGTCAGCAGTTTGTCATGTAGACTCCTTTCTAAAACCCCCACTGGAAACTCAAGTCTTCTCCATGGCCGTGTGTAGCAACACTGCCACTGATCCTATCTTGTGCAGTTGCTCTTTGTTTTTTTATGTCAACCTTCAATAGATTTATACACAAACTTCACTGGACATTACAAGTACATCTTACAGCAGTGTATCATATATATAGTTATCGTGTTTCACCATACATTTGTTATTAGATTGTGTTTTAGTGTATACATTGCCTCTTTTTTTGTGTGTGTGTATAATTATTTATGGATAACACAATACGTTTTTACAACATTCAATTAAAGGGAGGAATAAATTGTATATCCCTGTATTTAATGTAAATCTGTGCAATTCATTTGTCACTTGGAATAAGTATGTACTGCATTTATTTACTGCTTTTATCCTCCCTGGCGGGCTTGCTCAAGGAGCTTAAGAGTAGGGTTACCATATGGCTCCAGAAAAAGGAGGCTGGATTGAGACATCCAGGTTTTATTTCCATTGAAAGTAATAAAACCTGGATGTCTCAATCTAGCCTCCTTTTTCTGGAGCCATATGGTAACCCTACTTGAAGGTTGGAAAGGTGCATCATAGCGCTGTTCATTAAGGTTTCAAGGAATGATTTCTCTGAGATACTCCCTCAGCGTTGTTCGTTGAGGTTTCAAGAGGTGTTTCCTGTGGGATATACCCTCAGTGCGGTTCATTGAGGGTTGGAGGGGTTCTTCCTTTGGCATACACCCTCCATGCTGCTTGTTGAGGGTTGGAAGGGTGCGTCCTCTGAGATATTCCCTTAGTGCTGCATCCTCTGGGATACTCCCTCAGCGCTGCTCGTTGAGGGTTCAAGGGGTGTTTCCTATGGGATATACCCTCAGTGTGGCTCACTGAGGATTGGAAGGGTGCTTCCTCTGAGATATTTCCTTAGTGCTGCTTGTTGAGGGTTGAAGTGGTGCGTCCTCTGAGATACTCCCTCAGTGCTGTTCATTAAGGTTTCAAAGAGTGATTCCTCAGGGATAGTCCCTCAACGCTGCTCGTTAAGGGTTCAAGGGGTGTTTCCTATGGGATATATCTTCAGTGTGGCTCATTGAGGGTTGGAAGGGTACGTCCTCTGAGATATTTCCTTAGTGCTACTTTTTGAGAGTTGGAAGGGTGCGTCCTCTGAGTTACTCTGTGCTGTTTGGCCACCAAGTGCCACTATAGTTGTGGCCTTCCCTCCTTCGACACATCCGGCAATTTCTCTCATCTCAGCAGATCTAAGAGTAGATTGAAACTCAGATTTGTCATATTGCAGCATTCGATGCAATTAGTTGAGCCATATGACTGGCCCGTGGCATTTCATGTTGATTGGGTCAGATGAAAGCCAAGTCTGTTGATGGCAATCAAAACAAGCCATTTCAAAAGAGCAGAAGTTTAAGGACTTGTGGTGCTGCCTACTTACCTAAATGTGCTAAATACGCAGCTGTTGATGTGGATTCACATCATCATCATATTTGTTTTCTTTTTTTTTTCTGTGTGCCATACGTCAATATTACATTTTTTTTAAACTATATGAGAGAAATGGACTTTGAAACCTGGCCAGGGAAAGCTGAAGGTGAAATCTGCTGTGTTTTTAATATTTTTCTCAGAAGTTGCACAGGCTTTGATGTTAACGATGGGATACCAAGCGGATGTAGTTAAAGCCCTAGAGCTGATGCAAAGTCATGTAATCCATCTCCTGTTCTCTTAGAAAACCACAAGCAAAAGAGAATCTACCCTTTAAAAGCTTTACAGTTAGAAAAGTCTTCCTAATAGCTTTGGGTAACAGCTTGTCTGTTGCCATGTAATAAGCTCATTGTCAGAGATGTGCCTAGGGCAAACTTTTGGTTCATATTTTGTTCATTGGGCATTTTAAAGTTAATTTCACATATTGATTGTAATTAAATAAAAAAGAAAAGAATGCACATTGGAGCAATTTAACATGTACTAATTAGCTGTAGTGCATATTAATGTGCATCATAATTGATTTGCATGTTCTAAGTGGCCCTTGACATTAGTGAGAATCCCTGCCAATGCCTACCATGCATTAGAACCACCCAGCGTGGCAGTCATTTGACATGGGTAGGGGAGGTGAGTAGAAGAGTGACACGCTGTGACAGCTAGCTTGTGGACCAGTACCATGTGCTAGATGAGAGTGTGGTGCAGTGGTTAAAGCTACAGCCTCAGCACCCTGGGGTTGTGGGTTCAAACCCACGCTGCTCCTTGTGACCCTGGGCAAGTCACTTAATCCCCCCATTTCCCCAGGTACATTAGATAGATTGTGAGCCTGCCAGGACAGACATGGAAAAATGCTTGAGTACCTGAATAAACTCGTGTAAACCGTTCTGAGCTCTCCTAGGAGAACGGTATAGAAAATTGAATAAATAAAAATAAATAAATAAATGCCAGGATGACTGCTGATAGTGCACTTATCACCACCACTACCATTCAAGAGGAGGCAGCAGGTACAGTCTTGTTATCGCCTCGAAAAAAAACAAGAGATATCGCCTTCCCAGAGCTTGGAAAGTAAGAAACAACAATGAAGGTGACCTTAGGTGCTCAACGCTTTATTGCGTAATAGGACGCGAAATGATCATGTTTCAGCCCAAAAGGGCCTGCCTCAGGAGTCTGAAAACTGATTGTGAAGTATTTATTGCAGAGTATAATGAACAGTCAATGGCTTATGTCATAATGTATAATGTTGCTTTCTGTCTGATGACGTAGCGGTAATCAAAGAAATTCTGCTTGAAAAATATTGCCGAATAACAACTGTAGATTATGTGTGAACGGCTGTCCTCATTTTCGTGCGGACAGCAGTTTACACATAATCTAACATTATGACATAAGCATTGACTGTTCATGATACTCTGCCAATAAATACTTCATGATCAGTATTCAGACTCCTGAGGCAGGTCTTTTGGGGCTGAAACATGATCGTGTTGAATTCTATTACACAATAAAGCGTTGAGTACCCAAGGTCACCTTTGTTGTTGTTTCTTGCAGATATGTTATTAGCACATTGGCAATATGGATGTCTCAGTGAAGTCACTGCAGCAGCCAGTCCATTGATCCAGGGCCCTGACTCAGGACCTCCATAATATGATCCTCCTAATTCCTCCCCTTTCCCCCCCCCCCAAGAACTCCTGGGACTTACCAGGGGGCCAGGGAAGGAGTGGTCCTTTTCTGCTCCTACCCTGTTAGGCTCCAGGTGCACAATGGTGCCTTCTAATCCCTAGTGGTAGTCTCATGGTACTACTGCTAGGGGAAAAAGTTAAGTTTCCAGTAAATGAGGGGGGTTACAACCCCCCAAACCACCCACAATGCCGGCGCGATCTCTATTAAGTAAAGTGGGGGGTTCCCCACCAACACCCCCCGTCGGAGCCCCTTAAAATACTGTTTTTCTTCGGCACGCTTCTGCCTTGCGCTCAGTTGTCTGCGCTGGGTTGTCGTTGCGCCTTTGTCATCGCGTGCTTTTGTCTATGAACCCTAACTTTCAATACCTGAGTCGTATACCAAGGGACCCCATCGTGTATTACTTTTAAAATCAACACAAGGACTTTGTAAGCAATCCGATATTTTACTGATAGCTAATGGAGTTGTTTCAAATCTGCTCCCTCCACAGATTAACCGTGCTGCTGCATTTTGAATTACCTGCTATGCTCTACGTCTTACAGTTGCTATCCCCAAATACAGCGCATTACAGTAATCTAACCCCTGAATGATAACTGAACTACAATCCAAAAATTGTAATTTGATAACATTGGTTTTAATCTACACTCGCATCTGGAAATGTGGGCAGAGAGTTCACTGCCATTGTAGAAGTGTGTGTGTGTGGGATTGTTTGTTATTTTTTTAATTTTTATTAATCGTAAGTGGGCTCGCATGGGCTACCTAGCATTGTAGGGAACAAAATTCTATGTGGCATGTGTCTGCCCTGTCTGGTAAATGCAGGCCAGATGCTTTAATATGCTCCCTGCATTTACTGCACAGGCCTTGCACTTACTGTACATTAGTTTTTATTTTATGTATTTAGATTTATTATCTGCCCTTTTATGAAGAGATTCACCCAAAGCAATTTACAATACACTGACTAGAAATCAGGTGCCCTTAAGTTTTTCCCTATCTGTCCTGTGGTACCTGGGGGCAATGGAGGGTTAAGTGACATGCCCAGAGTCACAGGAATTCAACTCACAACCTCAGGACTGAGGCAGCAGCTCTAACCACTAGGCTTCTGCCTCATTAAAGGCTCTTTTTACTAAATGGCGGGCCGGCAAGGTAAATGCTCTGTTGCTCATAGAATTCCTATGAGCGTCGGAGCACTTACCTCAACATCCCACACTAAAAACCTCTAGCGCCATTTAGTAAAATCCAGCGTAAATTGCCTGCGCAGGGCTCTCTAGGGATATTCATAGACCTAGAAACATAAAGACCATTCGTGAATTCAAAAATAGTCCTTGTCTCACAACTACCTCCACTAGGAGGTTCTGCCACCCTTTACCACCTTTTCTATGAAAAAGTGTTTCCATAGATTACTTTTGAGCCTATCCCCCCCTTTAATTTCATCTTATGCCCTTTCGTTCCAGAGCTTCCTTTCAAATGCAAGAGACCCTCCTCCTGTGCATTTATGCCACGGAGATATTTAAATGTCTTAATCATGCCCCTCTGTGTCTTCTTTCTTCCAAAGTACACATATTGAGGTCTACTAGTCTGTCTTTATATGTTGACATTTGCGAGGTATAAGAAGCAATATTGCATGGTATGGTAATGACGAAGACACCGACCATTTTTGTAGCTGCCCTGTGGACCAACTCCGTTCCTTCCCTGCCCCTACCCTTCCCCCATACCTCTTTAATGTTCCCGGTGCAAGCAGCAACCCCAACGGCTCCTCCTCTGATGTCACTTCCTAGGTGCGGGTCCAGGAAACAGTGTCAGAGAAAGAGCTGACGCTGGTGCAAGCAGCAGATTGGGGTTTCTGCTCGCTCTGGGATCATTAATGAGGTATGGAGGAAGGGAAGGGGTGTGTGGAGTAATGGGTGGGGGGCAGAGAGGAGGATGGGTGCCTGCGTCCACATTACGACAATGCCCATGGCAGCCTGCCCCTTTCCCCCCTTACTATGCAGCGCCATTAAAACCTTCCTGGAAGCAGTTTCTGTAAACCTCACTGTCTCAGGGGGGATGGCTAATGTAGCTCATTGGTTTTCACTTCACACGTATTAGGCTTCCAGAAATGTCATGTTTTTGTCACTTTATTTCAGACACGGAGCAGCAACAGATCATAGACCTGGAAGGAGGAAGACAGTGGTGCAGCCATCACTCAGTGACTGGGGAATTGAATTTCTTATATAGGAGCTATTATGTTTGTGTTAGAAAAGTGATGGGGGACAGACAAGAGATTTATCCTTTTTTGCTGGCTTAATCTTTACTGGCTGGTAGCTTAAGTCCAGCATCCGTAGCCCTGCACCTTTTCCTTCTTTTACTCACCTCCTAACTAACCTCCATAGCAGTATCAACCTAGCAAACAATATTATCCCACCTCTGACTTTGCCCAGAGGAAGTAGAAAACTCGGCTCTGAATGCTTGTGTTACTGCAAACCTATGCAAAAATTCTAGAATATTCTTTGAAGCAGTAGGATGAGTGAGAGCAACCAAGGTTACCACATGATATTCTTGCCATACCATAATAACCCATCAAGCACTAGTGGTATAAATAGAGCATCAAATATGTGTTCTTTATTTTATTATTTAACATGGCATAACATGGCATGTTAGAGGTTTTTTCCTTTCTTATTGTGGTCATGAAATGCATTTCTAGAACAAGGTGAGCTGCTGCAGGAGCCATGTCTTCAGCCAGCGTGGCACCATACTCCTCTCCGGTCCTGTATTAGGCTAGTTCCAGTGCTGGGTTTGGGTAAACAGAGAGTATTCATGGGGATGGGCCATGTGCTGGCCGTGTTTTGAAGTGCGCTTCTGCAAGGAGTTCAGGTGACACCGTCAAGGTCAAGTCGCCTGGAATTTTCAGGCAGAAGCAAAATGAATTATATTTGAAAAGCAGCTTTAATAATTAAACCGATCCATGTACTGTATGCCTTGTCTAAGGATATGCGTCTGCCCTAGAAGGTTACAAAACAGATTTTATGTGCATTTTGTTCTGTAGCTGTGTTGGATATAATCATTTTGACCCCAAAATCAGCGCAGCTAAAATTTCACGCTAACCGCTATTTTATAAACAGCGCTGAGTTGGGTGCCATTTATAGAATAATGCTTGGTGCCCAGTCTTAGGCATGAGGATTTCCACCAAGTAAAGCCTGGTGCAAATTCTCATGCCTAAATTATGCGTAGATCTTCCTTATTCTATAAAACCACGTAAATTCCAGGAATGTCCCCAGTTCACCCATTCCCCTCCCATAGCCATATCCCCTTTTCAGATTCACATGTAAATTTTACACAGGGATCCTGGCTCTTAAAATTGTATGCATACATTTTAATTGGTGCCAGTTAGCGCCGATAATTGATCATTAGCGTCCAATTATTAGCACTAATTGGCTTGTTTAGTTAAATTGCACATGAAAATTGGACACGCCCAATTTCTACATACAATTTTGAGCACCATATATAGAATTAGGCCGTTTATGTGAGGCAGAAAATCGGTATATTTGCCATGTCTTTCTGGAAAATAGGGGTTAGGGGAAAGATGACCTCTTATCGCTGCTCTGTTGTCATGCAGAGAAATAGGGCAATAATAATAATAAATATATATATATATAAATATAAAATAAAATAAATACAATTTATTTACCACCCCGATTTTTACAAAAGTATAGCATAGTATGTAAGATAATAAGAGAAAATCGACCACTTTCAAAACTTTGCTGCTAATGAGGTATGTATTTACAGGTAAAGGAAAGTTTGGCTCAGACAATTTATTAAGATTTGTCCTTCCGAAGACAAATAGTGGTGTCTCATGAGCTGTCATCTTAATGTGTAGATGAGCTAGATGGATTGCTCCTGGGTTTTACAGAGAGCCCTGGAAGAGTAGCCGAGATGGTTGTAGGTTTCTTCCTAATGTTCTAACTTCTTGCTGATCACGTGCATCTCCTCATAAAAACCCCACTTAAGGACTGTTGCTGCTGTAATTCTCTATGCCTCATTTTCTTTACTACTGAGTCATTATGTGCCAGACTAAGTGCCTTGTTAAATAGCACAATTATCAAAAGCAAGAGCTAAGGATGATCAGGCTTCAGAAAAAAAGAAAAGCACCTACATACGTGATGGAATATGAAATGGAACAGCAAGTGCCTGGAACCTGATTTTAATTTAACATTTGTTCTAGAAAAATCTCTTTGGTAATTTAGCATTGCAAGGGGCCTTTTACAGTGGAATATTGGCCCTCAGTTCCAAGGCTCCTGTATCAATCCTTTTTTTCCTTCTAACTAGTCCTTTTTCTCTAACATTCACCTATTATATGTCACATATTTCCCTCCCTTTATCATTCATCTATAGTGAGGTCTTATTAGCTTAAGTCACTACCATAGTTTTATTCTGGAGCATTTATAAGCTCTGCTTCATTTGGCGAAGCAATGCTTTTAGCTAAAACCAATTTAAGAAAGGGCAGCTTAAAGTCTTGGTCTTCACTCCTGGGGGTCATCACTGGTGGTCTAGTGGGACAAGGTACAGCAGTCCCACCCTGCTGTGAGGCCTCTTCACATAGTAAATAGTATCTGATCCCTGGCAGTAGTCTTGTGCTTTCAGGAAACCCATAATGAATATTCATGCAAGAGATTTGGAGGTAGCAGGCCCGCAAAACTATCATACATATTCATTAGAAAGACCCTGAAAACTTGATCCGTTTGTGGTCTTCAAGAACTGGGAGTATTAAGGCAATTCCTCTGTTGTCATCACACTTTCCTTTACCTCCTTCCACAGCTTCAATTTCATTCTTCCTGCAGAGTCTGAATCTCTTTACACTTGCCCTATATAGCTGGAAAGCCAACTGGAAGCCAAGAAGAATGGGAAATGATACCAGATGTACAGACAAAGTATCTCTATTTCAATCTCCACCTGAAGTGGCCACACAAAAGTGGCCTCTTTTACAAAGCCGCGCGGCAACAGCCCCGAAGCCCTTTAAATCTCTGTGGGCTTCGGGGCCGTTAGCGCAGCACAGCCATTAGCGCAGCTTTGTAAAAGAGGCTGAAAGTTTCAAAGGACAGTAAAAAAAAAAATACATACTGTAGATTATAGATCAAAACCAAAATGATTGCTGTAGGGGACACGGGAAGCTCATATATTAAGGGGCATGTGCCATCTGTCCTCTAACAAATAATGCCTTTCTCAGAAAGAATAGGCAGCATAGGGTTTGATGAGGGTCCACAAAAGAGCACTTGAAGTAAATTCAGTCCTGAGTGCCAGCTACTGGAACTTTGTACTAGAGTCTCTGTTGAGATACATTTTACAGTATAACTATTCTCAGCATTTCAAACCATTTCCATACTCAGCAAGGTCCTGGTGTAAGCAATTCTTAACACTTATGATCCCAAATTATTGCATCAAACATTCCCTGTCTTTGATGCTTTCTCCTTCTATATCCGACTTTCATGTCATCATCATACAGAATAAATCATGAAAGGTCGAACTTCTGGAACAGTTGTGTGACCATCTTTTTTTTTTTATCCTATCTCCATATCTCCAGTCACAAAATTGTTCTTCATTTTTAGGATGTTCAGAAATGTTCTCAGTTTTGGGGCATTTCTTTTGGTTTGTTTCACACATACTAAAAAAACATTGAAATGCATGTTAGAAGTTTAGAATGCATACTGATCGGTTGTATGTATGTTGTATAGTGGGTTCATGCAAGTTAAGTTGATTTTGCTTGCGTTAGGGGGATAATTCTGTAATGAAGTCACTAAGATTTAGATGTCAAGAATGCACATAAATGATCAGAATACTGGCATGTGCATATATCCGAATAAATGCCAGTATTTCAGCTATGTGCTATTCTAGAACCTGGCACATAAATGTGATGGTGGGTGTATAGAAAGGTGGGGTGAGGGTAGGGTGCACAGTTATATATCTAAACTATAGACCAGTGTACTTTACACATGTTTTTCAGCAATCCAGGCATGGCTGGCCAGTGGCATAGCAAGGGTAGGAGGTACCCGGGGCAGTGGCGCTCTCCTCTCCACCCCCTGCTCCTTCTGTGCCCTCCTGCCACACTTATACCCTTCCCCGAACCTCTTTAAATCTTTGCCAGCTGAGCAGTTTCTTCGGTCTGCTGCTCGCACTGACATTGGCTTTTCATCTGATGTCACTTCCTGACCCCACGACCTGGAAATGATTTAAGAGGGAACCAGGCCAGCGTGAACAGCAGATTAGAGTAGTTGCTCGTGCTGGCAAAGATTTTAAAGAGGTATGGGGGTCGAGGAATGGAGGGCGCAAGCATGGTGTGCTGTTTGAAACTAATTTCCGAGCGCACAAGTTTTTTTACGCTTTCTAAGTTTGACGGCTGTGCATGGGGCAGGAGCGTAGGAAGATCGCTCCTGCCCCTCGTCACCGCTAGATCACCAGGTAAAGTCTAGGGGATGTCCGGGGCAGCGTTTCTGCATTAAGAAACAAGGGGCAAAAAAATCACGAATAACCAAATTCAAGAGTGGGGAAACCGCGAATTGGGAGGGGGAGCTGTATTCATTTTACAAACTGAAACCTCCAAACTATTAACAGGGTAAAAGAGGGACATGGATGTCACTGTGGCAGCATAGGAACATCCTTGTTATTAAATGGCAACATAGACAGACATGCAGGATGGGAGATCTCGGAGGCCCGCAAGAAAAGAGGACTCGGAGGCATTGGACCGCCAAATAAAAATAGGTATGGGGGGGGGTTGCGTGCTGCCTATCACCAGACACACCTATGTGTAGAGGAGGAAAAACCAAGAAAAAAAAAATTCTGAAACAAATTTTTTTTGGGGGGTGCTGGTAGGGTTTCCTCCTCTACACATAGGTGTGTCTTATGGTCAGGTGTGTCTTATAGAGTAAAAATATGGTACCTATTCTACTGTACTATAGCCATTTTGGTTCAGACCAAGGTTCATCTAGCCCAGTACCCTGTTTCCCACAGTGGCCAATTCAGGTCACAAGTACCTGGCAAAAAACCCCCAAATAGTAGCAATATTCTATGCTACCCATCCCATGGCAAACAGTGGCTTTCCTCATGTCTGTCTCAATAGCATACTATAGACTTTTCCTCCAGGATCTTGTCCAAACCTTTTTTAAACCCAATTACGCTAACCACTGTTACCATATACTCTAGCAATACATTTCAGAGATTAACTATTTGTTGAGTGAAAAATTATTTTCTCTTATTTGTTTTAAAAGTATTTCCCATATTTTTAAAACAAATTTCCATGCAATTTAATTTGTGTCTATCTCATGTATTTTTGAACTTCGTTGCTGCTTTTGTCTTCACCACCTCTATTGGAAGGGCATTTGAGACATCCACAATCCTGTCCATGAAAACATATTTCCTGATGCTACTCCTAAATCTGCCATTCCACAACTGCACGTCTTCTAATTTTACTGCTTCTCCATCTCTGGAAAAGATTTGTTTGTAGATTAATACCATTTACCATATTTTTTTTGCTCCATAAGACCTGACCATAAGACGCAGCCTAGATTTAGAGTAGGAAAACAAGAAAAAAAACATTCTGAACCAAATTGTGTACTAATATATACCAGGTTCTGTACCCAGCTCCCCTCACTCCCTGCCAGGCTTTGCACCCAACCCCACACTCCTTGCAAGGCTCTGCACCCTGTACCCCCTTCCCTGCCAGGCTCTGCACCCTGTTCCTTTCATTTTACATATACATACAATACACACAGCAGATATAAATTCTCAAAACTGACACATTTTGATCACTAAATTGAAAATAAAATCATTTTTCCTACTTTGTTGTGATTTCATGAGTCTCCTTCCTTCCTTCCTTTCTTTCTTCACTCAGGCCCAACAATTGTTCCTTTCTATTCCCTCCCTCCCATATCCCAAATTCGTGCCCCCTTCCCCGCACTGCCTTCCAGCCTTTGTCCTTCATCCTCCCTCCCTCCCTCCCATGTCCCAAGTTCATGCCCCCTCAAGTTCATGTCTTTCTGATGTCGGAGAGAAGGTCTGGTCCATTAAATTTCCTATCGGCAGCAATAAAGTAATGTGTGGGTCCATGTTTAAACAGTTATATTGATTGGTTAAAAAATCTTTCTGTGTAATCATTTGCTATTAATTGTATTTTTCATAGTAGCTTTTGGAATAGAAGTGTGCAATTTTATTTCCATTTCCATTCCATTTCTTTCCATTTAGAGTACATGTACTCTAAGGGCCGGATTCTGTATAGGATGCCCGGTCTCAGAAACTGCCTAAGTGGCTTTTGAGAATCGCACACTGGCATCCTATATAGAATCGCGTCTGTCCATTCATTGGAGGCGGGCCTGCCGGCCAGAGAGAGTAAGCATCCCTCCTGCCAGCCAACTCAATAAGGTACTTGAAGGGGTCAGGGTGGGCTTTGGGGGGATGGGGTCGGGGTGCCGGTGTTTTAGAGGGGGGTGTTCAAGCATCCTGCTAGAGGATGTGTCGGTACAGTCGGTATGCCGTTTATACAATTTGCCCATAAGTCTTTATTTTTTAAAAAGTTATATCCTGCATTATCTAAAATTGTTAGTGAGTTACAACTTGGTATCCTCAAACAACATACAAATTGTAAAAAGAATTTGTGCAAGGCTGTTGCAGAATAAAGCACTTATTCCAGTTAAATTGATATTATTATTCATCTGAGGTCTCATCACTTTTTTCCTTGCCCCACCCAACCCGGCCCATATGCCTAAGGCCCCGCCCACAGGAGGGGCCTAAGCCTACTGGGCCTATTCCGGTTGGCCCAGGCATCTCAGGCCCCACCTGTGGGCGGGATTTGAGCCGCCTCGGCCAATCAGGCCCTAAGGCCAGCCATTCAACAATGGCTGACCTGTTGGATGGACGGGCTTGGCATCCGTCCATCCGACCAACAATTTTGAAGGTGGGGGGGTGGGGGGTGGGGGTCACGGTCGGTGGGTTCGGGGGGGCCCTTGCATCGAGGGCAGGAGGGCTTGGGCTCCCTCCTTCCCAATCATGTCGGGGAGGGGAGTTCGGGGTTCGCCTGGGCAGGAGGGCTTGGGCTCCCTCCTGCCCCGATAGTGTCGGGGGGGGGGTTTGGGGTTCACCTGGGCAGGAGGGCTTGGGCTTGGGCTCCCAAGCCCTCCTGTCCGATAGTGTCAGGGAGTGTCGGGGCAGGACGGCTTGGGCTCCCTCCTGCCCCGATAGTGTCGGGGGGCTTGGGGGTGCCACAGGGCAGGAGGGCTTGGGCTCCCTCCTGCCCAGATCATTGTAGGGTGGGTGGGGAATTCTGTAACCGGTGTTGTTTTTGACAGACACCAGTTACAGAATCCAGCTTTTAGGCGAAGGACTGGCTCCTCCTTCGCCTAAAAGCTCTTGTTTTGGGTGTTTGGGAGTTAGGCTTTTTTTAGGTTGATTATATGGTGTTAGTGTAGACGTAGTGGTTGTCTGGGCGTTTAAACAGCTGAACGTAGATGCCTTCTTTTGGACGTTTTTTTTTATAATGGACATTTTCCCTGCTTCTACTTTCAACGTTTAAGGCCTTAGGCCAAAAGGGGACATAGACGTTTTTTTTATTATGCCCATTTTGATAAGCGTTTAATCAAATTTACAATAAACTTGAAAATTATAGTTTATAAATCTTTTCTTTTGGCTAAGTCTTAATAATAATATTGTAATTTATAGCTAAAGAGACATATAATCAAGAAATTGTTTTATTTTACTTTTGTGATTATGATTGCATCATGTCTGAGGAGGTCGGCGATGGGGAGATTGACGCTGCCGAAATGGTGCAGCAGTGTCCAGTGGTAAACGGCGACGGATCGGCCATACCAGCCGCTTTTCCCCTGCTTTCTAGTGGAGCTAGCCCAGATTTAGAGGAGCTGATGACGGGTTGCTGGCACAGGCTTGGCATCGCACCAGCCCAGGACTCTCAAATACCAAGGGCTCCTGTTACGAAGGTGCGCTAGCGTTTTTAACGCACGCAGCAGATTAGCGCACGTTAACCCCGAACTACGCGGCTAGAACTAACACCAGCTCAGTGCTGGCATTGGTGTCTAGCGCGTGCGGCATTGTAGCGCACGCTATTCCGTGCGTTAAAGCCCTAATACAGCTTAGTAAAAGGAGCCCCCAAGTGTTCAGTCAGAACCATCACATCACTACATCGATTATGGGGGAAATGCAGAGTAGTTCAAACACCGGTGAAGAGGCAGAGTCGATGCTGAACGCAGGTGCTACGGATCAGCAGTGTCCGTTACAGGCTGGACACACGTTGTAAACATGTCGATCTAATCGCCAGGATCGTTCTCATCGCCTGGATTACCCAGCAATTACTTTTCAGCAATTACTTCAGAGCTCAGTGAATTTACCAGCTGGTTCTTCTTTCGCTCCTGGGCAAGTCTTCTCTACGAACTGTTAACATCAGAACCTATTGTCTGACTGGAATTTATTTAATTTAATTTATTTAATTTATTATTCTTTATTATGATTATTTATTACAATAATAACAAATATTCATGAATATCCACAAAAAATTCTCTATATAAAATACATTGAAATATATATATGAAAATAACTTGATCTAGTCCACATTTAAATGGTCGCTAGAGCTTAGACTAGGAAATCAACTCTTACATATTCTACAAACATGGACAGGCTAAATTGGCTTACTTTATATTTCATTCATCTTCCTCCCAATTGAAAATAACAATAACAGAAATTAAACTTTTAATAGAGGTTTAATTTATTTTATATTTAATTTAATTTAATCACTGAATAATAATAATAATAATAATTTATTCTTGTATACCGCCATACCCGTAAAGTTCTAGGTAATACTTGTTGGGTTATACATATCGGCCCTGATTCTCTAAAAGTGCGTCCCGATTTTAGGCAGCTGTAGACGTCCTACAGCTGTCTAATCAGCCAATCGGGATGCACGTTTAAAAAAAAAAAAATGCTCCCCAGGCAGGCCTGAAGGCGCCTCCGGGAGCCTAGGGAGACCCGCAAGATGCCTAAGCTCGTCTAAGGGCCTTAGGCGGGCCTTAGGCTGAACCTAGGCGGCCCTACGCGTCTCCCTAGTAGATGAGAAGCTTAAAAATGTAGGCCAGCAAAATGCTGGTCTACATTGTAAGTAGACGCGGCCGCTATACTTATCGCGGCAAGGGATCTCTTTGCCGCTATAAGTATAGCGGGCCGTGGCCCCTGACCGATCACTGGCAGGAGGGTGCCCAAACCCTCCTGCCCGAAGACGCACCCCCCTCCCTGACACTACCGACCGCCCCCCCCACGACACTACCGACCGCCCCCCCCCCGACATTACCGATCCCCCCCGACAATATCGGTCGCTGGCAGGAGGGTGCCCAATCCCTCCTGCCCGAAGACGCACCCCCCCCCCAGCGCTAACAACCCCCATTCCACCAAACCTGTTCTTACAGATGGGTCTTGCACGTCGAGCAAGCAGGCACGCCTCGTCGAAATGAGGCGGGCCCGCCCCTTCCCGGCCCATCCCGCCGAAGCCTAAGGCCTGATTGGCCCAGGCTCTAGAAGCCTGGACCAATCAGGCCTTAGGCATAGCGGGTCCGCCCATCCCCACTTAATCTAAGGCCTGATTGGCCAATCAGACCTTAGACTTAGTAGGGATGGGCGGACCCGCTATTCCTAAGGCCTGATTGGTCCAGGCTTCTAGAGCCTGGGCCAATCAGGCCTTAGGCTTCGGCGGGATGGGCCGGGAAGGGGCGGGCCCGCCTCATTTCGACGAGGCGTGCCTGCTTGCTCGACGTGCAAGACCCATCTGTAAGAACAGGTTTGGTGGAGTGGGGGTTGTTAGCGCCGGGGGGTGCATCTTCGGGCAGGAGGGATTGGGCACCCTCCTGCCAGCGATCGGTAGTGTTGGGGGGGGGCGATCGGTAGTGTTGGGGGGGGGCGGTCGGTAGTGTCAGGGAGGGGGGTGCGTCTTCAGGCAGGAGGGATTGGGCACCCTCCTGCCAGCGACCGATATTGTCGGGGGGGGGGGGGGCGATCGGTAGGGTCGGGGGGGGGGGGCGGTTGGTAATGTCGGGGAGGGGGGGGGGCGTCTTCGGGCAGGAGGGTTTGGGCACCCTCCTGCCAGTGATCGGTCAGGGGGCCACGGCCCGCTATACTTATAGCGGCAGAGAGATCCCTTGCCACGATAAGTGTAGCGGGCCGTGTCTAATCTAACCCGATTCTCTAACCCGCGTCTGTAACATGGACGCCGGTTACAGAATCGGGGTTTAGTTTAGGCCGATTCTGAATAGGACGCCTCTCCCGGGCGTCCTATATAGAATCAGGGCCTAGGTGTCTTGCAGGCCTCGCCTTCAATATAGGCGGCCTGCCTGGGGAGCATTTTTTTTAAAAAAACGTGCATCCCGATTGGCTGATTAGACAGCTGTAGGACACCTACAGCTGCCTAAAATCGGGACGCACTTTTAGAGAATCAGGGCCATCTTGTCTATCTCTCTATCTTTTCTATCTGAATATGCTTAATGGATTTCCTTTCAGTATTCAATTGTTACATTGTAAACCGCTTAGTTCAGTAAAATGTGGGAGCAATATTTCAAACATCTTAATAAATATAAACCTGAACATAAACATAACCGAGGGCCTCAGAATAGTACCTGGGGGGCCGCAAGTTTGAGACCACTGTTCTATGATATTGGAAAGATATTTCCATAGTGGAGTATATCACCTGGTAGAATACAGTTTGTATCACTGCCAAATATAAAAGAGTTGCAGCTGAAACAATGAAAACAATGCGTTCTTTCACTAAAATTTGGGAACCACTTGCTCAATATAGTTATACACACTTTTTTTTAGTTCAAATTGTGTATTGGCATATCAGTAGTTACATGAAGAAAGAATATAACCAACAAAGTACCGTATTTGCCGACGTATAAGACGACTTTTCAGTACCTTAAAATCCTCCCCAAAGTCGGGGGTCGTCTTATACGCCGGGTACTGTTTAGAGAGCTGCACGGGGACGCCCCTAGGGTCGCGGGGATCCCGTGGGGACGCCCCCTAGGGTCGCGGGGATCCCATGGGGACGCCTCCGAGGGTCGCGGGGCTTCTGCGGGGCTGGATGCTCAGTCTTCTGGATGTACGCGGCTCTTCTTCTCCCTACCTTCTCTGCTTGCAGCACAGAGCCGAACGGAAGTCTTCCCGACATCAGCGCTGACGTCGGAGGGGAGGGAGGGCTTAAACAAAGCTTAAACAAAGCCCTCCCTCCCTCCGACGTCAGCGCTGACGTCGGGAAGACTTCCGTTCGGCTCTGTGCTGCAAGCAGAGAAGGTAGGGAGAAGGAGAGTAGCCTCGCGGTTCGAGTGGCTACCAAGGGAGAGGGGCGGCCCGCCCCGCCCCGGTTGCAGCACAGCCGGCCAGGTTCCCTTACTTTTGTGGCACTTCCCCGACCGACCGATAACAGCCCGGGTCCGACAATCCTCCCTGCCCTGTAGCCGCGAATCTAAATTACCTTCTTACAGCAGCTGTAAGAAGGTAATTTAGATTCGCGGTTAAGGGCAGGGAGGTTTGTCGGACCCGGGCTGTTATCGGTCGGTCGGGGAAGTGCCACAAAAGTAAGGGGACCTGGCCGGCTGTGCTGCACCCGGGGTGGTAGAGAAGGTGTGCGGAAGAAGGGGTCGTCTTATACGGCGAGTATATAACAAAACTCTATATTTTAACTAAAAGTTGGGGGGTCGTCTTATACGCCCAGTCGTCTTATATGCCGGCAAATACGGTAATTGCAAGAGAAGTAATAGCAATGCATGAAAGAATAACATTCTACAAGGTATGCTGAGATACAGAAAGCGCATTACTGAAAAGATAGAAGTCATATTGAGAACCTAACTACATAAATGATAAAGAAATAATAAATAAATAACAAATAATAAATGACTGTTCAGCTGGGTGGCCCAAGTTAAAACATCAGTACAAATATTGTGATGTAATATATACAGAGCAAAAAAAAAGATTATTATACACACTTTAAAACACTACAGGTATGTGCTCACTTTACATAGATTTAGGGCTCCTTTTACTAAGGTGCGCTAGCGTTTTTAGCGCACGCAGCAGATTAGCGAGCGCTAACCCCACGCTACGCAGCTGGAACTAATGCTAGCTCAATGCTGGCGTCAGCGTCTAGCACGCGCGGCTATTCTGCGCGTTATAAGCCCTAACACAGCTTAGTAAAAGGAGCCCTTCTCATTTCTTTTAGTGTACATTCATATTGCGCTTTTTCTTGTACTGTACTCTGATTATTGACAATAATAACCTGTTGATTTCTGGGTTTCTGTTATTTGTACTTTTATTTCTTTTTTCCTTTTGTTTTCCCCCCCTCACATATGTACTGATGGCATGATATTCCATGTATGATCCCATATGTGTATGGTTTTCCTTTTATCACTTGTCGTGATCGAAGATTAACTGTGAATTTAAATTCTGATGTTTTGTGTCTCTTTTGTACTGTTTTTATGTATGCAGATACACTTCCCCCTCCGTATTCGCGGGGGTTAGGGGCAGAGCCTGCCCACGAATATGAAAAAATTGCAAATAATATTAGGACCGGTTCTGCCCTTATCCCCCACTTCCCCTGGCTATTTTTAGCCCTGTGAGCCCCTCCTTAAGCCTTACCTGGTGATCTAGTGGGTTTTCAGGCAGGAGCGATCTTCCCACACTCCTGCCCCGTGCAGATCGCTCACAGGAAATGGCTGCCTTGAGCTCCCGTAGTCTCGCAAGCCATTTCCTGTGAGTGATCTGCACGGGGCAGGAGCGTGGGAAGATCGCTCCTGCCCCGAAAACCCACTAGACCACCAGGTAAGGCTTAAGTGAGGGCTTAAAATAGCCCAAAAAACGAAACTAATTTTTTTCGTTTAAAACCGCGAATAAGCGAATCCGTAGATATGGAATTCGTGAATACGGAGGGGGAAGTGTATATTGTAAACGGCCTAGGATTCAGACAGTGTAGAAATTTTAAAAATAAATAAATAACTCAATAAAAATTATTGAATGAAAAAAATCTCAGTGTCCATAATTTAGTATTCATATTTGAATATGGTAAAATATGGTGTTCAGTACAGCTCTACTAGGGACATATGACTCCTTTTTTATATGTTATACTAACTCTCCATAAAATATTGAGTATTGATTTGCTGGTTCAGTTTTTTAAAGCATTGTTTTTTGACCAGCCGTTTGATCTCACTGCATTGTGTCCAGTGAATTAGTGAATAAGGGGATGATTCTGTAAGCAGCGTCCGACATGCCAGCAGCCCAGAAATGTGATGCCTGCTGCGTGTCGGTCACAGACAGGAAATGCAGGCCAGGGTTTTACAGGCCTATATTTGCAGTGCCTAAGGTCCTTGTAGAACTGCGACCAGTAGCGCTTAGTGACACCGAAGCCCAATGCGACCCCTAAATGTGCCTCCTGGGCTTTGGTGTCACTAGGTGCCACTAGACACCATGGACGCAGGCATCAGTTCTGGAGGGCACCTCATTTTTAATTGGTTTTTAATTGGTTTTTAATAGTGTGATCAATTATCACGTGACTTAAAATCTATTAAAACATAAGTTAGGTGCGAGCAGGCACGATCTAACTTTCAGCGGCTTTTTTGAGAATCTGGCCCAATTTGAGCTAGCATATAGCATATCTTCTGATTTCCTATAAAGCAGGTTTTTCCATTTCTGCATCTCACGGTTGGATTACCTTACCAATGGGGTTTCTTTCTCTCAGCAATGGATTTGTTAAAATTCAGAAAGAAGCTAAAAGTTAACTTTTTTGTGATGACTTAATAGGTCGGGATAACAAATTTTTCAGTTCAGTTCAATCATTTTTATTAATATTTTTGTTACAGAATATAATAAATTTGAAACTTAGGGCTCCTTTTATCAAGGTGCGCTAGCACTGTTAGCGCATCGGACATTTCATCACGCGCTGACCCCTGCGGCAAGCCAAAAAACTAACGCCTCGTCAATGGAGGCATCAGCGACTAGCGCGGCAGGCAGTTTAATGTGCGGTATTCCGCGCGTTAAACCCCTACCGCAGCTTGATAAAAGGAGCCCTTAATAGTAAACTTAATAAACTTGATTACAGCAGATCTGATTTAATTTCTTTGCTTTGTTCTAGACTTTTATTGCTCATACATACTGTGTTGTTGTTTATCTGATTTTGGTTTTGCATTGTTCTTGGTTTTTATTACTTGCACATTTTATGTTGTTGGGTTTATTATTTATATCAACTGTTACCTTCATAGGATGTAAATCTATAAGGAGCTGCCTGGATTTACATGGCAAGAACACACATAAATGGCAGTAATTGAATCATGTATGTACACATGTTGACCATTTTCCAGCTATGTTTATTTATTTAATTTTCTATACCGTTCTCCCAGGGAGCTCAGAACAGTTTACATGAACTTATTAAGGTACTCAGTCATTTTTTCCTGTCTATCCTGGCGGGCTCACAATCTATCTAATGTACGTGGGACAATTGGGGGATTAAGTGTCTTGCCCAGGGCCACAAGGAGCAGTGTGGGTTTGAACCCACAACCATATGGGGCTGAGGCTGTAGCTCTAACCATTGCACCCCACTGTCCCCCTATGCGGTATTCTGAATTATATGCCAATATTTGATGATTACAATATTGCAAAAGGTGAAGTGGGAACATATAAATAAAGTAGTGCAAGAAAACTCCACTTAAAGGTAGTTGAGTGTCTGCTCAAATGGAAGAAAGAGCCTCAGGTTTTATTGGCAGAGCTCAAGCTCCACATCATTTCAGTTGCAAAATATCTCAGTCCTCAATTATTTTAAACCTCAATAGCGAGTTGTCACTCTATGGAAGTTTTTTAGCCAATGATGTGGAGGTGGTGGTTTGAGCTTGCGCTCTGCCAATAAAACCTGAGGCTTTTTCTTCCATTTGAGCAGACTCTCAGCTACCTTTAAGTGGAGCTTTTTATTATTAAATCTGTTTTTATTGATAAAGATAATAACAACTCACAACCACAGAACACAGACAAGGATTGTAACTTTTCCAACAACAGGCAAAAGAGGGACACCTCCCTCCCCCAAAGAGGACTGGACTCTGATGTCCTCTCAGGGAACAAAGAGACCCAAACACCCCCCAACAGACCTGTATCCCCCTCCCTCCAACCCCCACCCCTTTCCCCCAGCAGAAAAAGAATCCCAGGTCAGACAGGTGGAGCAGAATACAGTTGCAGTCTATTCAAAATTCGACTACGACTCCTCGGTGACAAGCTGTCCAAGTAAGGAGAACAAGTGTGAATGAAGTCTCTACTCTTGCAACGAGAGGAGCAAGCCAGCTGGGCCTCCCAACACATCAGCTCATGAAGTTTATTCCTCCAATACCAAAAGGAGGGAGGAACATCGGCCAGCCAATGGTTCAAAATACACTTCTTCCCCAAAATATAACATTTACTCAAAAACAATTTTTCAGCAGAAGAAAAAACAGAAAATGCAGTGAAGTGAGCAAACAGCATGTGAAAAACAGAAAGAGGGACAGGAACCTTAAGAAGGCCCTGAAGGAAGGAGGCTAGCGCCCCCCAAAAACCCTGAATACTTAAGTGGAGGTTTTTTTTTTTGCACTACTTTACCTCGGTTTACGAGTGCACCGGTTTGCGAGTGTTTTGCAAGACGAGCAAAACATTCGCAAACTTGATGCCTCGTAAACCGAGCTTGCCTCGCTGTACGAGTGCCCCCCCCGGCGATCCGGCATCCTCCCCCGCTCGCATTGCCCCCCTCCACCGCGATCCTACTTCCCCCCCCCCGAACAGTCAATGACATCCTTTACCCGACTTGGCACCAGTGCCGGTGCCCGAAGATCCTCCCTCTTCTGGCGCGGCCTGGGCTGGGTGGTGCACTGGAGATCCTCCTTCTTCTGGTCTGGGCTGGGCTGGACAGGCTTTGAGCATTTGCGCATGCTCAAAGCCTTCTGGTCTCGCTCTCAATCTCGGAGAGAGCGAGACCAGAAGGCTTTGAGCATGCGCAAATGCTCAAAGCCAGTCCAGCCCAGCCCAGCCCAGAAGAAGGAGGATCTCCGACGCACCGCCCAGCCGTGCCAGAAGAGGGAAGATCTTCGGGCACCGGCACTGGTGCCAAGTCGGGTAAAGGGTGTCATTGACTGCTCAGGAGGGGGGAAGTAGGATCGCGGTGGAGGGGGGGGGGCAATGCGAGCGGGGAGGGGATGCTGGTTCGCAGGGGGGGAAGCTGGATCGCGGGGAGGGGTTTGGAACATCGGATTCCTCAAGGGGGGAGGGGAATGGAGCAGCGCCGGTAGCCTCGTGGAGGGGGGGGGAGGAGGTGGAACCAATCAAAGCAGTTTCCCTTACTTCCTATGGGGAAACTTGCTTTGATATACGAGCAATTTGGTTTATGAGCATGCTTCTGGAACGAATTATGCTCGTAAACCAAGGTTCCACTGTATTTGATGAGGCATACTCTGCAGTTCCTGGAGGAAAAGTCCATAGTCCGTTATTGAGAGAGACATGGGGAAGCCACTGCTTGCCCTGTGTTGGCAGCATGGAATATTGCTACACCCTGGGTTTCGGCCAGGTACTGGTGACCTGGATTAGCCACCGTGAGAACGGGCTACTGGGCTTGATGGACCATTGCTCTGACCCAGTAAGGCTATTCTTATGTTCTTAAGCATAGTAACATAGTAGATGACGGCAGATAAAGATCCTAATGGTCCATCCAGTCTGCCCAACCTGATTCAATTTAAATTTTTTTATTTTTTCTTCTTAGCTATTTCTGGGCAAGAATCCAAAGCTTTACCCTGTACTGTGCTTGGGTTACAACTGCCGAAATCTCTGTTAAGACTTACTCCAGCCCATCTACACCCTCCCAGCCATTGAAGCCCAGACAAGTCTGCCCAGTACTGGTCTTAGTTCAATATTTAATCTTATTTTCTGATTCTAGATCCTTTGTGTTCATCCCACGCTTCTTTGAACTCAGTCACAGTTTTACTCTCCATCACCTCTCTCGGGAGCGCATTCCAGGCATCCACCACCCTCTCCGTAAAGTAGAATTTCCTAACATTGCCTTTGAATCTACCACCCCTCAACCTCAAATTATGTCCTCTGGTTTTACCATTTTCCTTTCTCTGAAAAAGATTTTGTTCTACATTAATACCCTTCAAGTATTTGAACGTCTGAATCATATCTCCCCTGTCTCTCCTTTCCTCTAGGGTA
Organism: Geotrypetes seraphini; assembly: GCF_902459505.1. Lineage (NCBI taxonomy): Eukaryota > Metazoa > Chordata > Amphibia > Gymnophiona > Dermophiidae > Geotrypetes > Geotrypetes seraphini. The sequence goes on along the minus strand of NC_047085.1, from coordinate 149,562,261 downwards.
TACATATTCAGGGCTTCCAGTCTCTCCTCATACATCTTCTGGCGCAAGCCTCCTATCATTTTCGTCGCCCTCCTCTGGACCGCGTCAAGTCTTCTTACGTCCTTCGCCAGATACAGTCTCCAAAATTGAACACAATACTCCAAGTGGGGCCTTACCTGTACATGGGCATCAATACCTTCTTCCTTCTACTGACTACGCCTCTCTTTATATAGCCCAGCATCCTTCTGACAGCAGCCACTGCCTTGTCACACTGTTTTTTCACCTTTAGATCTTCGGACACTATCACCCCAAGGTCCCTCTCCCTGTCCGTGCATATCAACTTCTCTCATCCCAGCATATACGGTTCCTTCCTATTATTAATCCCCAAATGCATTACTCTGTATTTCTTTGCATTGAATTTTAGTTGCCAGGCATTAGACCATTCCTCTAACTTTTGCAGATCTTTTTTCATATTTTCCACTCCCTCTTCGGAGTCTACTCTGTTACAAATCTTGGTATCATCTGCAAAAAGGCACACTTTTCCTTCTAACCCTTCTACAATGTCACTCACAAACATATTGAACAGGATTGGCCCCAGCACCGATCCCTGAGGGACTCCACTACTCACCTTTCCTTCCTTCGAGCGACTTCCATTAACCACCACCCTCTGGCGTCTGTCCGACAGCCAGTTTCTGACCCAGTTCACCACTTTGGGTTCTAACTTCAGCCCTTCAAGTTTGTTCAACAGCCTCCTATGAGGAACTGTATCAAAGGCTTTGCTGAAATCCAAGTAAATTACATCTAGCATATGTCCTCGATCCAGCTCTCTGGTCACCCAATCAAAAAATTCAATCAGGTTCGTTTGGCACGATTTACCTTTTGCAAAGCCATGTTGCCTCGGATCCTGGTGAGCATTCATATGGACTGAGTTTAGGCAGAACATGGATGGGATGCACATAGGCACAACCATTTACAAAGTGACTACCCTAAGATATAGGTGCTTCTTTGACTTATTATGCTAATATTCTGTAATGAAAAGTAGGTATCTACTTTTCCATTATACAGTAGGCTACAACTAGGTATGTCCTTAGAAATTTAAAACAAGGCATCCCTTTTTAAAATTATCCTCGTATACGTTTTCACGAGCAGATTACAAATACGAGTATAATAAATCAAATGAAGTGTACACATCTATATCTGTGTATATCCATAGATCTAGGACTATAGGAGGAGGGCATTCTATAGAGGCAATGGAAAAAAATTCAGCACAGAATGCTAAGTGCTTCGAGCTGAGCGTCATTTTATAAAACAGAGCTTAGAGCTCATTTCTATGCCAAAGTCTGGGTGCCAATATTTACACCAGCTGAAACTTGAAGTAAATGTTGATGTCCATCTCAGGGCATTTTGGCACGGAACTGGGGCTTTTGTATAACCCTGTGCAAAACGTTTACGAACGCTGCTGCCACTTCTTGGCCACACCCCCTTTTGAGTTGTACACTAGGGGATTTGAACATGCAAGGTTATAGAATAGGGTGCAGGGAGATGAACGTACAAATTTCAGTTATTGCCAATTAAGTACTTGTGCCTCCCTCCCGCGAGTGTACCAGACAGAGCCTCCAGGTGGGATGACTGTTTTCTGCCTTATTCGCTTCTTCACAAGGCCACAGGCGCATTTCCTGCTGGCAGCACATGGCTGATCCGGAAGCCTTCCCTCTGACATTAGAGGGAAAACTTCCGGGTCGGCTGCAAGTGGCGTGAAGAGAGTGCTGCGCACGGTTTTGTGGAGGAGTGAGTATGGCTGGAGGGCAGGAAAAAGGAGGCACTAGTGAGGTAACACTTGGGAGCCCCTCGAGGTGGTCAATTCCCCCCCCCCCGATCCCCACAAACCCAGGGGGAACCCCGCAGGATTCCCCCGGTCCCGAACCTGTGCAGCTCTCTAATTTGCACACAGACTTTGATCTACACACAAATTTTGGCACCAAAAATCATGGCATATATGAATCCAAGCAATATGTACATATAGATAGATATAGATAGAAAAGAGCATACAGTACTTATATAGATATACATCTTGTTTCATTTTGGCCATTTGTAAAACCACTGATGCAGCTGACAAAAAACACGGAGCAGGGCCTTTTTGATTAATTTAAGTTTGATCAGGATGGATGTTTAATTATGAAAAGAACTATAGAGCCTGGCTGGCTGGAGCTAACTGCCTGCACGCTTGTCATAGCCTTGACAGTGGAGTTAAATCAAGACAGCTTCAGTAGACCTCGTTGGGAGAAAGGAGCTGGGAGAGGGGGGGCTACTATTGGGGAATGACTTGTGCTGTTCAAAGGTTGAAGCAATCTGCCACAGTTCAGTTGTCAGCAGAATTCAGTGGTTCATTGAGATTGCGCAGGAAGCTTTAAAACAATTTTTATTGCTTAATGAGCTGATAGCATGATAAAGGATTTGTCAGCAAAACCCTGTAAATGTTGAGCCAAGGCAGGCTTGCAATGGAGCTACTGATTTCTCTCTGCACTTTCTATTTGGTGGCTACTGAAGTCCAGAAGGTAACTGCATTATTACAGATAGTCAGAAGACTTTATACAGCTTCCTCAGATAACTACAGGGTTTAGTGATAGCCATGTGAGGCACAGCTCTCTGTTCAGAGGTTTTCTTTATCTCTCTCTCTTTTTTTTTTCTCTCTCTCTCTCTCTTCAGGATAGAGGGTTCTTGTGTCCTATTTTTAACAGTCAAGTCTGTTTATCCAGAACAGGGGACCTGATATTTTTAGTGTAGTAAATCTGTGACTTCTCAGAGGCAACCTGATGTACTTCTGCTATCTCAGTCTGTATGCAACCTCCCTCAGTGTCACAATTACCGTATTTGCCGGCGTATAAGACGACTGGGCGTATAAGACGACCCCCCAACTTTTACAGTTAAAATATAGAGTTTGTTATATACTCACCATATAAGACTACCCCTTCTTCCGCACACCTTCTGCACAACAAATAAAACTTAAAAGAACATCAGAATTTATTTCAACAATTTTAATTAATTCACTAAAGCTGAATAGAACAATAAACCCATGGGAGCTGCCATGCTATTTGTTTTCTAAACTGTTAACCAAACTGAAACTGTCAATGATAGAAGGAAGATAACACATAGAGGGAGAGAGCAAGTGCCGGGCAAGTCCCTAGCAAGTTTGCTGGCATGACAGTTTCCCTTTAAAAGCCTTCAAAAGCCTCCTGTTCGCCCCCGCAACTTCCTTAAGGGCTAGACTCCACACACGGCCGCATGTGCGAGAGATGTAGTAAAGAGAAAAGGGGTGGGGCCAGAGCGCCGCTGCTTCCCGCTGCGCAGGATGAAGGAGCTGGCACCCTTGTCACACTGATGTCCCGCCATGGCCCCGCTGATGTCCCGGCAGGTTTACTAGTACCGTAAGCACCGTAAGGAGGTAAGGAAGGAGATGTTAGGGCATGTAAAGTAAGGGCATGTAAACAGTACCCGGCGTATAAGACGACCCCTGACTTTGGGGAGGATTTTAAGGTACTGAAAAGTCATCTTATACGCCGGCAAATACGGTAATAAAAGCACAGTGAGGTTAGAAACCCTCTTTTGGTCATAAATAGCCAATCTTTACCAGGAAAAAAACCCCAAAACAACTGCAAGGAACCTGGAAGTTGTAGAGGGCTATTTTCGAAAGAAAGTTTCTCGCAGAACTTCCAAAATTGGAAATGTCCAAGTAGCCATTTTTGAACAGCGAACCACACCTGATACAAAAATAATGAAACCAACATTTGGCCAATGGAGATTTCACTGAATGTTGGTCAAATGTCCGTTCGGTGAAATGTTCATCAGCTAAGTGTCTAGCCACGGCAAGTTACACAGTTACATGAGCCCATTTATGCCTGCTATTGACATGGCATAAGTAGGCATGCCTAAATGCAGGTACTTGTTACCAGATTCTATAAAGGACGTCTATGTTAGGCACCTACATTTAATTACCAAACAAGCTTATAATTGTAAAAAAAAAATAATAATTAATTGGATGATAAGACACCGACCCGAATCTATTAAAGGTAGGTGTCTTATTGCATGGCGCTTAGCTGTACCCAATGCCTAAATGGGTGTGTTTGGGGGTGAAGACAGAGAAAGGCATCAGGTATGATTCTGAAAAGAACTTAGCCGCCTGCAATGTAGGCTAGTAAAACCCTGGCCTAAATTACTACTACCTTAGTTTTGTGATAGGCACCATAAGGCGCAATTCTGTAAATGGCGCCTAAGCATGATTGATACTTGACAGGCACCTTTTTTCAATGCACCTTACGATTTAGGTGCCGTTTATAGAATGTGGCCCTTAGATGCTTAGTTATGTTAGTGTATCTCTAAAGCATCTAAGGGCCAGATTCTATAAACGGCACCTAAATCGTAAGGTGCATTGAAAAAAGGTGCCTGTCAAGTATCAATCAACCTAGCTACTAGAGTCTCAGCCTGACCAGTTCGGAAAATGGGTGACCGAGGGGAAAAATATGCACTGAGCCATTTTGTGCATCAGGTCGGCAAATGTGATTGCAACGATCGCTGACTTTAGTGCATCTGGGACTCAATCCTCTCACTATTCTCTTATCTAAGGAAAACAGCTGAGTCCAAGGTGCAATTGATAACTGGAACTTTTACTTTAACTTGATTTCAAAGTCAATGCAAGAACTAATTTCCAAGGTCTTCTGGTGTGCATAGTGAAACTGGTTTTCTTCCAAACGGTTTATGATTACCGGTAAATAATTTCAAGAAACTGACAAAGTCGCTGGTCAGTCTAGAAGAGGTAGAAGAGGTATGCAGGCAGATTGATAGGCTAAAAAATGATAAATTTCTGGGACCGGACAGCATCCACCCGAGGGTAATCAAGGAACTGAAAGGGGTTATAGCTGAACTGCTTCAACTAATAGCCAATCTATCGATCAAATCAGGAAGGATTCTGGAAGAGTGGAAAGTGGCGAATGTTACGCTGATCTTCAGGAAAGGTTCGAGGGGAGATTCAGGGAACTACAGACTAGTGAGTCTGACTTTGGTACCGGGAAAAATGGTAGAGGTGCTGATAAAGGACCGCATCATTGATCACCTTGACGGACACAATCTGATGAGCACCAGCCAGCATGGCTTCAGCAAAGGAAGGTCTTGCTTGACAAACTTACTGCACTTCTTTAAGAGAGTAAACAGGCAGATAGACAAGGGTGGCCTGGTTGACATTGTATATCTAAATTTTCAGAAGGTGTTCGACAAGGTTCCGCATGAACGTCTACTTTGAAAAATTGTGAGCCATGGAATCGAGGGTGATATACTCTTGTGGATTAAAAACTGGTTGGTGGATAGGAAACAGAGAGTAGGGGTAAATGGACAATACTCGGACTGGAAAAGTGTCACGAGTGGAGTGCTGCAGGGTTTGGTGCTCGGGCCCGTACTCTTCAACATATTTATAAACGACCTGGAAATTGGTATGAAAGGTGAGGTGATTAAATTTGTAGACGATACAAAGCTATTCAGAGTAGTGAGGACACAGAAGGATTGCGAGGACCTACAACGTGACATAAACACACTCGAGGAATGGGTCACAAAATGGCAAATGAGGTTCAGTGTGGATAAGTGCAAGGTGATGCATGTCAGTAACAAAAATCATATGCACGAATACAGGATGTCTGATACTGTACTCGGAGAGAGCCCCCAGGAAAGAGACTTGAGAGTACTTGTAGACAAGTCAATGAAGCCGTCTGCACAATCCGCAGTGGCGGCGATAAGGGCGTACAGAATGCTAGGAATGATTAAGAAGGGATCACAAACAGATCAGAGAAGGTTATCATGCTGCTGTACCAGGCCATGGTGTTCCCCCACCTGGAATACTGCATCCAACACTGGTCGCCGTACATGAAAATGGACATAGTACTACTCGAAGGGGTCCAGAGAAGAGTGACAAAAATGGTAAAGGGACTGGAGGAGTTGCCGCTAGAGAAACTGGTCCTCTTCTCCCTTGAAAACAGGAAACTGAGAGGGTACATGATCGAAACATTCAAGATATTGAATGGAATTGACTTAGTAGAGAAAGAGAGGTTGTTCACCCTCTCCAAGGTGGAGAGAACAAGAGGGCACTCTCTAAAGTTAAAAGGGGATAGATTCCATACAAACGTAAGGAAGTTCTTCACCCAGAGAGTGGTAGAAATTTGGAACGCTCTTCCAGAGGCTTATAGGGGAAAGCACCCTCCAGAGATTCAAGAAAATGTTAGATAAGTTCCTGCTGAACCAGAACGTACGCAGGTAAGGCTAGACTCAAATAGGGCACTGGTCTTTGATCTAAGGGCCGCTGCGTGAGCGGACTGCTGGGCATGATGGAACATTGGTCTGACCCAGAAGCAGCAATTCTTATGTTCTTACTTCTTTTTATGTTACTTAAACTTTTCACTTTTCTCCTTCATACATGTGGTGAGCCACTCCAGGGTCCCATCCTCTTTCCACAGCCCAGGACCACTTTATCTTTCCTGCCAAGCTGAAACATTATTTTATGTTTTCCAGCTAATTTTATTATTACTTTGCAAGTAACTGTAGCTTTAAATTTCAATTTCCAACTGTTCTTTAAGAATAATTGGGAAGAGCCAACTGGTATGATCGTTTTTCGTGGCACATTATAAAATTGCAAAACCAACAAAAAATTAAATTTGAGAGTTATTTATTTAAAGTTCTTTAAGCTATGTATGGACAATTGTAACAACAGTGAAACTAAAGTAGATAGAATAGAATTGCTAATCAATACGATGGAAGTGCTTGTTTTTGAGTGCTTAACTCAAAAGTTGGCTCGATAGTCGATAAGCAAACACACATTTCATTGTCCACCATCTGCAGTCATTATCTTTTTTTCGATTTAATTTCTGTCAGAGCTGAAAATCCAATTTCGCAAAGATAAGAAGAGCCAAATAGTAACAAAGCCTTGATTGCTTTGTTGCTCAAGTTAGGCTAACTACTGCATAAAAAATTAAAATAAAACCAAAATTACTTGCCAAGGACCAGTCGCATCAAAGAATGATGCTTATCTGGGTGGTTGTATCCTTAAGCACACAGATGCGCACAACACTGTATGCGATGTATATGTCATCTATTCTAGTGTATACTTATGAAGGGACTTTTTAAAAGAAAGTAAAATTCTGTAATCTCTCATGGCACACCTAGAATTTCTTTGGAGCGCATCATTGTGCCGTGGCTCACAGTTTGAGACACTGTTCTAAATCATTTATCTTAGGTCTATGAAGCTAGGTTACGCCAGTATTCTAGAATGGAATCTAGGTTGTCACCCTGTTGCATTGGGGCAGCTAAAAAGAGGCACTCACTAATACCCAAGAGGGGGATAATTTGTAATAGGGTGCCTATGTGACACCTATGATATAATCATGGAATCTTGGCACTTACTTTCCTTTATACAATACTAGCATAACGTGTGTATGCAGATAGGGGTGAGGACCTAAGTCAGCCATAGATGAAAATGCGTGCTCTTAAATTCTGGAGAATATGTCACCTATAGTATTCTAGAAGTTATGCATGTTGGCTCAGATTCTGTAAAAGATGCCTAAAGTTAGGTGATTGGATCCCGATCTAGGCACCTAACTTAATTATTTAAAAAGCTTATTTGGCGCCAACACCAAGCAATTAGGACCTCATAATTGGTTTAAATTAAAATTGATTGGATTGTAGGCACCTAGATCGGTAGGCATCTACCACTTTCAGGTAGACACCTAATCCAAGGCGCCCCTCAGAAAGTAGGTGTGGTTAGGGGGGCAGATTGTGGACAGATTGTGTGTTTTGTGTGTAGGCACCTGTTTTGGATTTAGGCACCATTATTTAGGCCAAGAAAACCCTGGTATAAATAGGATAGCCCTAAGTAGGGTTACCAGATTTTCCACCCCTAGCCCCATCCCAGCCCCCCTCCCCCCCTCCCCGCAGTGATTTGTTTCAAGCTTTTCAAAACCCAGACATGTTTGGAGAAATCCGGACATCTGGTAAACCCTATGCTTAAGTCTACTTTAGATGCCACTAAGCACGATTCTATAAATGGCGCCTAACTTAGGATTGGCATGTACTATGCACCACATTCCTTGTTGCCAATATTTTAGGCACTGTTTATACAACTGGGGCCATTATGCCCACTCCTCACACAGAGTCAGCCTGAGTGTATTTCCGTCTGTAAAGTGTACATTGTGTATAGCATTTAGGCAGGGTTTTGGCTTATATAAGTGTAACCCTGATCCCGCTCACACACAGTCCATGGGCACCAACCAGCTTGTTTACAAAAATAATTTATTTGTGAGCAGTTTTTAAAGTCTATAAGCTGGGCACAAGCCGGGGCCAGACTTATTCCGGTAGGCCGAAGGATCACAGTCCCGGGGTTCAATCCCCACACTCAGTCCTAACTCTATTCTCTTATTAAAAGAATCAAGCTGAGACCAAAGCGCAATTGAGAACTGGAACTTTTACTTGAACTTAATTGCAGAGTCAACATATATTTACAACTACTTCTGGTGTGCATTCTGAAACTGGTTTGTATAAGCTATTTATGATAAAGTCACTTCAGAAACACTTCTATTGTGTACCCCAATCTGTCCATACAATTCCTTAATGCATGCAGTGAGCCGCTCCAGGGTCCCACTCTCTTTCCTCAGCTCAGGACCACAGTATCTTTCCCACCAAGCTGAAACACTCCACACAGGCTCTGCAAGAAGCAGGGTCTTTCACTCACAGTTTTCTTTTAGAGATGGGTCTCCACTCACTCTTTTCTTTGTCCTGTCCTGGTGATCCCTTGGAAAATAAAGTCTTATATATTCTCTCTTGGTGAAACTCCAAGTTCCACTTTATCTCATTTCACTCTGCTGTCTGCTCTTATGGCAATCTCTCTCAGACTTTTCCCTCCGTAAGCAGTCAGTACCTCAGGAGTCTCCCTCACTACTAGTGCTCTGGCGGGAGATCAGGATAACCAAAAGCCTTGAACTTACTCCTCACTCCCCTTTTAAAGTGTTCCCTCCCACTCAGGCAAAGGGGCTTCAAACTCCTCCCACAGTGTTCTGATATCCACAAGCACACATACTCAGTAACCCCCAAATTATTCAGTGGCTCTGCCTCCCCCTTTAAGAAAAACATGATTTCCCATACCATCCAGAAATTACCATAACACCCATTTTTCTTCAGTCCTCAGAAAATACCACTGACTTCCCCCCAATCCCTTACAGGGGTCTAGGTAAATCACAATATTTTCACTTGTGTGTCCCAATACACCTTAAACACAATTTTTATTGTCATCCAAAACATCATCATTATATTTCCTTATCCTCCTAACACATTATTCTAAAGCATCATTTTTCCAACACTTAATTTTGGTTTCAACACATCATTATTTTTCTCTGTGCTTTGTTTCTCTAAACAATGATTCTTTACCTTAGAAAGGGAATCGAATCTGATGTCCCTGTATAAGACTCTGGTGAGACCTCATTTAGAATATTGTGTACAATTCTGGAGACCGCATCTTCAAAAAGATATATAAAGGATGGAGTCAGTTCAGAGGAAGGCTACTAAAATGATGTGTTGTCTTTGTCATAAAGCATATGGGGACAGACTTAAAGATCTCAATCTGAATACTTTGGGGGAAAGGCAGGAGAGGGGAGATATGATAGAGATGTTTAAATCCTATGTGGTATAAATGTGCATGATTTGAGTCTCATTTGAAAGGAAGCTCTGTAATGAGAGGGCATGGGATGAAGTTAAGAGGTGATAGGCTCCAGAGTAATCACAGAGTAAGCAAAGAAAATACTTTTTTATAGAAAGGGTGGTAGATGCGTGGAACAGTCTCATAAAAGAAGTGGTCTGAATTCAAGAAGGTGTGAGATAGGCGGGTGGGATCTTAGAGAGAGAAAGAGATAATGGTTACTGTGGATGAGCAGACAAGATGGGCCATTTGGCCTTTATCTGCCATCATGTTTCTATATTTTTATGTATACTGCCTTTTTGTGGGTACACATTCAAAGCGGTTTATATATTTATATACTAGTGTTTTAGTCCGTTACATCAACAGGTGCTAGTAAAGCCTCCTTCCCTCACATGTCCCCTATTTTCAGCCTCAGCTCCAAACCCATTTTTACCCCCCCCCCCAGCACCCTTCTCCCATCTGTTCCCTTTCAGCCTGAGCCCCCTTTTCCCACCAGCAGCATTTCCCTCCTCACTCCACTTTCCTGTCCAGCAGCACCTCTTCTTTGCTCCCCCTGTCCCTCTTCATTGCTCCCCCAGCCCAGTAGCACCTCTTCCCTGCTCCCCTGTCCCTCTTCCCTGCTCTGCCAAAAACACCTCAACACCAGAGCCTGCACCAATTCAAACCCAAACCTCTCCCTGGCCACTGCACTGAATCTTTGGGCAGGCTGCCCGTCCCCAGCCCTTTACCCTGATAGACCCTCCACACATTCACACCTGGTCCACCATCCTCACAGGTCTATCTTCCCTCCGCGTGGGTCTGTTTGCTTGTTAATTATTTTGTCGCGTTTCGTTGAGCAGCCAAGGAGGAAGCGTTGAAGTGGCCAGTGTGCAGCTGCCTATTTTGGGAGTCGGTCATCCTGCCCTGCTCACACAATGTCTGCCTTCTGTGCGCCCGCACCATCGCATTGCAGACCCCAGATGCCTGGCCAGACAAAGTTCATTTTTTAGGTCAAAGCCGATGCTGTGTCTCCTCTGTCGATCCTCGCCAGAGTCGGAAATCTTCTCTGACTCTGGTGAGGTTCGATAGAGGACCCGCGGCGGCGGCTTTGAACTAAACAATGAACTTTGTCTGGCCGGAGCCGGCAAGCCCGCATGCGCACTCTGCCGGCCACGGAACTACAGATCAGGCAACACGCGGTGAGAGTGCGCATGCGCACTTAGTGTTTTATTATAAGAGATATACAGGTACTTATTTTATACCTGGGGCAAAGGAGGGCTAAGTGACTTGTCCAGGGTCACAAGGTGCAGCACTAGGATTCAATCCCACAACCTCTGGGTGCAGAGGCAACTCTACTATTTTCCTAACATAAGATAATAAATAATAATAACAACTTTTTTTTTGTATACCGCAATACCACAAAACAGTTCAGAGCGGTTTACAGGAGAAGAGACTGTACATTTACAGCGAAGATACAGAGAGTTAGATTAACCAGTGTAATGTAACCAGTAGCAATAACAAAATAATCCAGTAACAATTACAAGTGAGTGCAGAATGGGGATAGTAAAATCCGGGGGAGATGAGGTATATAGGTGAGAAGGGAGAGGAAAGGGAAGGAAGGAAGGCGGGGTAGAGTTAAGTAGATTGATCGGGAGGGATGGGGTTAGAGAAATTTATCAAAGAGATATGCTTTGAGAGATTTTCTGAAGGATAGGTAGGATGGGGCAAGAGAGATGAGGGTGGTCAAGCAGTCATTCCATTTGCCAGCTTGGAAGGAGAGGGTTTTGTCCAGGAATCTTTTGTAGATACATCCCTTTGGCGAGGGGTAGGCAAACAGGTGGGCATTGCATATACGGTTGGAGCCTGGGAACACAAAGTGGCGTGACAGGTATATCGGGGATGAGACAGTTAAGGTTTTGAAGCAGAGGCAGGCGAATTTGAAGATGACCCTTGCTTCAATTGGAAGCCAATGAAGTTTTCTGTAGAAAGGGCTAACATGGTCTGACTTTTTAAGGCCATAGATGAGGCGGACGGCGGTGTTCTGAATGAGTCTTAGACGTTTAATGGTTTTCTTGTAGGAACCCAAGTATATGATGTTACAGTAATCCAGGGTGGTTAAGATTAGGGATTGGACCAGCAATCTGAAGGTGGGGAAATCAAAGTAGTGTTTGATAGAACGGAGTTTCCAAAGGGTGGAAAAGCATTTTTTGACCTGGGCATTGGTATGGTCTTCAAAGGTGAGGCAGCGGTCCAGGATGACTCCGAGAATTTTAATGGTGGGATTGATTGGATAAGTTAGCCCGTTAAATTGCAGGGTGTTAGTTGTTAGTTTGTGGTTGGGACTTGCAAGGAAAAATTTGGTTTTTTTCTGGGTTTAGTTTCAGTTTGAAGCGAGTGGTCCAGTGTTCAACCATGGTGAGGACAGTTGAGATGTGTTCTTCTGTCTCTTGTGACAGTGAGGTAATAGGGATGATGATTGTAATGTCATCTGCATAAATGTAGGATTTCAGGTTTCGGTTCGATAGTATGTGTCCCAGTGATGCCATGTAGATATTGAACAGAGAAGGTGATAGGGGGGAGCCTTGGGGAACTCCACAGGGGTTGCACCAGGTATGGGAGAAGGTTCCGTCGTTGTGAACTTGGTAGGTGCGGTTTTTTAGGAAGCCTGTGAGCCAAGATAGTACTTGTCCAGAAATGCCAATGGAGTCGAGGCAGCTAAGCAGTATGTCATGGTCTACTAGGTCGAATGCACTGCTGAGGTCAAACTGGAGTAACAGTGCACTGTTTCCCAGTGAGAATAGTTGGAGGAGGTGATCAGTTAATGAGGCTAGAACTGTTTCCGTACTATAGTTGGTGCGGAATCCTGACTGGGAATCATGAAGGATGTTAAATTTTTCTAGGTAAGCCATGAGGTTATGATTGACAAGACCTTCCATGATTTTGAGGAAGAGAGGAATATTGGCAATAGGTCCGTAATTGGTGGCTGCAGAGGGTGGTTCCTTGGGATTTTTGATTATCGGAGACACGAGGATGTGGCCAAGTTCCAGCGGGAAGAAGCCGGTAGACAAGCAGAGAGTGATCCAGTTGAAGAGTTCGGCTTTGAAGGGGAAGGGGGCAGTTTTCATGTAGGCAGTTGGATTTGGGGAACACCGAGGCAGTGGCACTCCTCTTCCCCAACCGCATCTTCGTAACAATGTCAATTTTGTTTCTCCTCTATATGTTTCTGAACTAGAGGGGCCGTACCCATGTCCACAGTCACCCTGAACCAAATTCCCCTGGATGGGTACAGGAAACGGTTTAGCTTCAAAATTCCAAGGGCTGGTCTCTAGTCCAGAATTGTCTTCCCCTCTCAGAGAGGGGCTCACTGATCCAGAAGCTCCCTTGCACTGGAAAAACTTCCTGCTGGAAACCTGGCTGCATAGCTGTAAGGGTAGTTCAACTCCCCGGGCCTCACACCCATCGCAGATGATCTGGCCCACGAGATTTCCATCCTCTATGGCAGGGGTGCCCACACTTTTTGGGCTTGCGAGCTACTTTTAAAATGACCAAGTCAAAATGATCTACCAACAATAAAAATGCTAAACATATATATATATATATATATATATATATATATATATATATATATATATATATATATACACACACCAAGTGTACTTTGTATTTATGTTCAAATATTTTTCTATTATACAGCCCCCTCCCCCGAAGGACTGACCCCCCCTGAAGGTCTGCACATTCCCCCTCAAAGGTTGACTCCCCCACTGAAGGCCTGCACTACCCCTTGAAGGACTGCACTTCCCCCCCCCCTCCCCACATCCATTTACCTAATTCCAGCAGGGAGCAGTCTGCAGAGAGGATCGCTGGTACTTTAGCGATCCTTGCAGGTTGCCATAGGCCTCAGGAGCTGTCTTCCCTCTGCCCCAAGCCTGTCTCTGACTTAGAGGAGGGGCAGGACCACGGCAGAGGGAAGACAGCTCCTGAGGCCTATGGCAACCTGTAAGAATTGCTAAAGTACCACCTGCCACCGGCCGTCTCCCATTCGTCCCCTTTGGAGATCCCCACAGGAATAAGGAAGTTAAATTAATAGAATACTTAGGCACAGAAAAACAAAGAAATACTTCCAAGAACTGCCCCATAAGAACTGCCTGTCACAATGCTCATTAGTGGAACTGAATAAAAGACAAGTACAATGGATTTAGAAGGGGTCCGATCCGCCCGGGTGCACGGCTTGGAGGGGTGCACAGCCGGCCAGGTCCGGGTCATCCTGCCTTTCTTTTCCCCCGGTCCGCGCTCGGGGCTTGCGCCTGCCTGGTCCCGCGCCGACGCTCGAATGGTGCCGTCAACTCCCGCGAGTCTCGCGATAACCATTTGGGCGGCGTGTGCGAGTCCCGTGCGCAGACCGGTGGAAAGGAAGGGCAGGAGGACCCGGACGGCTGTGCATCCCTCCAAGCCGTGCACCCGGGGCGGGGGCGGACCGCCCCACCTCGGTACGCCACTGATTGGGAGGCCGATTTTGGGGTTTTTTAAATTGTATATCGGGCAGCATTAGGCCTCGCTCTTACCTCAATCATTACAGGCGCTTCTATTTCTTGTGATGCGCTGAGCTCCGTCCCCCACCGCCCTTCACCCCGCCCTTCCAGCACTCTGATTGGCCAGCATTCTTTAAGAGGCGGGCCAGTCAGGAGGGGAAAAAAAGAGAAGGGAAGAAGGGAACCTGCTGTGCGATCGACTGGGGTCGCCTGAGCGAACGACCTGTCGATCGCGATCGACGCGTTGGGCACCCCTGCTCTATGGAGATCTCAATTTGGATGATCAGTACTTCATAATTAACTTTGTGTTTACAGCTGAGGTGCATGCACTTCTTCCCTCCCTTCCGCTCTTTCAATCTCTAGATGCGATCGACAAATTAGGGTGTGATTCCGGTTTACACTTTTCTCTCTCATACTGGAAACCTCCCTGCACGTTTTGCTGACATCAATGAATTCCCTTCTATGTCTCAAACTATGAGGGCAATGCCACCTCTTTCTCAACGCTTCCTGCCAGCAGGAACAGGGTCATTTTTGTAACAGTCTTTCCAGCCCATTCTCAGTCCCGCTGGTACAGTTTTCAGTAGGAATGTCCAGCATGGTCTTTCCAATCTGTGTATCTCCTGGAGGTAAGTTAATAGTTCTTAGTCCTTTTCCTCTCTTGTCATCAATTCTCTGTCTCTCCGAGATTTGTAATTCTTTCTCCCCACATTGGGTGTCATTTTTATAACCCTGGTCCTGCTCACACCCAATCCGTGGGTACCAACCACTCATCGGGTCAGACACCTGTGACCAGGGCTTACAAAAAAATTTAGTATGAAACTTGAGTTTAAAAGGCAAGATGTCAATCTCTCATGTTAGAATTGGTGCAGCAATGCTGTCTGTGGCAGGTGCCAAGCTTTGGAATGAGTTGCCTGGAATTTTGCGATACTGTGCTGGGAAGATGAATTTTAAGAAAATGCTGAAAACTCAATTGTTTGTTAGCACATTCCTGTGTTAGTTCTTTTCTTTTTTCTTTTTTATGAGAGCTATTTGCAATTGTGCCGGTATATGGTGTTTAACCCGTTATGATTGTAATCTTTGTAAACCGTATAGTTAATATACAGTATATAAATTTTTAAATAAATATTTTGGAGTAGTTTTTAAAATCTATGAGCTGGGCACAGACTGTACTGGACTTAACTCTGGTAGGCCACAGGATCACAATCCCAGGGTTAAATCACCACACTCAGTCCTCACGCTATTCTCTTATCAAAGGAATCAAGCAGAGACCAAGGTACAGTTGATAACTGGAACGTTTACTTGCACTTGATTGCAGAGTCAGCATAAAACTATTTACAACTTATTCTGGTGTGCATACTGAAACTGGTTTTACAAGTTGTTTTTGATAAAATCACTTCAGAAACACTTTTGTTGTGTTCCCCAATCTCTCAATACAACTCCTTAATACATTCAATGAGCCGCTCCAGGGTCCCACCCTCTTTCCTCAGCCCGGGACCACTGTATCTTTCCCGCCAAGCTGAAACACTCCACACAGACTCTGTGAGAAGCAGGGTCTTTCACTCAAAGTTTCCCTTTAGAGATGGGTCCCCACTCACTCTTTTCTCTGTCCTCTCCTAGTGACCCCTTGGACAGTAAAGTCTTTTATAGTCTCTCGGTGAAACTCTCCAAGTTCTACTTTCTCTCTTTCTCTGTTGTCTGCCCTTCTGGCAAATTCTCTCAGACTTTTCCCTCCGCAAGCAGTCAGTACCTCAGGAATCTTCCCTCACTACTAGGGCTCTGGCAGGAGATCAGGATAACCAAAAGCCTTGAACTTACTCCTCACTGTAGAGAATGACACAGGGACAAATTTTTCCCCGTCCTCGTGGGAATTCATTTTCCCATCCCATCCTTGCGAATTCTTTTCCTGTGCCTGCCCCATTCCTGCAAGCTCTGTCTTCATCTGCACAAGCCTCAAACACTTTAAAATCATAAGTGCTCAAGGCTTGTGCAGTTAAGGCAGAGCTTGCATGAATGGGGCAGGCACAGGGACAGCAACAAAACTCACAGAGACAAATTTGTCCCCGTGTCCTTCTCTACCTCCCTCCCCTTTTATAGTGTTCCCTCCCACTCAGGCAAAAGGACTTCCAACTCCTCTCACAATATTCTGATGGATCTATTGGCTGCTTCTCTATGGCAGAGGCATTCTTTTTTTTTTTAGGGGGGTGCTCACATGAGCATATGTGTATGTCATTATTCGGAATATTTACATGTATAATCAGCACATAAATGTTGCTGCCCAGTTTATAAATTTATCTGCATATATATAACTAGTGTTTAAGCCCGTTACATTAACCGGTGCTAGTAAAGCCTCCTTCCCTCAGCCCCAGCTCCAAACCAATTTTACCCCCCCCCCCACAGCCCCCTTCTCCCCCAGTGCAGTAGCACCTCTTCCCTGCTCCCCCTGTCCCTCTTCCTTGCTCCCCCAGTGCAGTAGCACCTCTTCCCTGCTCCCCTTGTCCCTCTTCCTTGCTCCCCCGGTCCAATAGCACCTCTTCCCTGCTCCCTGTCCCTCTTCCTTGCTCCCCCGGTCCAATAGCACCTCTTCCCTGCTCCCTGTCCCTCTTCCTTGCTCTCCCGGCCCAGTAGCACCTCTTCCCTGCTCCCCCTGTCCCTCTTCCTTGCTCTCCCGGCCCAGTAGCACCTCTTCCCTGCTCCCCCTGTCCCTCTTCCTTGCTCTCCCAGCCCAGTAGCACCTCTTCCCTGCTCCCCCTGTCCCTCTTCCTTGCTCCCCCAGTCCAATAGTACCTCTTCCCTGCTCCCCCTTTCCCTTCTCTTCCCTTATCTTCCCTGCTCCGTTCGGCCCCTCCCCCTTCTTTTACTGCCGTTGTCGATCCGGCCTGCTCCTGACCCTCCCACCGCCAACAAACCTCGGGGCTCCAGCCGCGTAGGCAGCACTTTAAACACGCTGCTTCACGGCCTTCTACTGGCGATTTCCTCTGCCGCGTCTGTCTCCGATGATGTCATCAGAGACGCGGCAGAGGAAATCGGCAGAGAAGGGCGCGAAGCAGCTTGTTTATAGTGCTGCCTATGCCGCTGGAGCCGGAAGGCGAGGGCAGGGGGTGCTAGCGGCCGGCAGCCGCCGCTCCGCAGGTGGAGAGCAGGGAAGGGCGCGCATGTGAACTTGTCTTGCCTTGTGAGTCCAGACCGTAAGCCGCGCATGCGCACTTCCTATGGGTCGCTACAGCTCACGGAAAACAGACGCACGCATAGGAAGTGCGCATGCGCGGCTTACCGTTTTATTATATTAGATTCCACTTTGTGGCCAGAATTTAAAAACTGGAAATTGATTCATATGTTCCTTTTGTCAGGAATCTAAAAGGACTGAACTACAAGTACATCTAGAAAGTGTTATGAACTTAAATGCAGATAAATATAGAATCTGTTCGTTTTTGAGGGAAAACAATCTTTTGGTCACAGTGGCTGTGCAAAAATGCTATACCGTTAAAACTCGTTTTGTTGAATTGCCTCCCACTCCTGCTCTATGAAGCATTAGTCAAAAGCAAAGTCTCCTTATAATCAAATGCTGATTGCTTCAATTTTAGGACTCTTGATTGGGTCTTTTGAATGTGCCCCATCTGACATAGGAAACACAATTTTGGCTACGGGAACACTGCCAAACTTGTAATAATGAAGTGATGATAATGACCACTTATTTTTAAAGAAGGATGGTAGGAAACAGTTTCTGAACTGTTCTTATTGGTTAAAAGTCTGCACATTCCTATTAACTACTCTGTACTAGGTTCCAAATGAAAAGCATGCAGGGGCTTTCAAACTTTCTAAAGGTATGAGATAGACCTAGTCACTAGCACTTGCTGTTCATGCCAGTTGTATTTTCCTTAAATAGTGCGCACTAAGATTTGAACATGCCTTTTGCATGCTGTAAGGGTGAGAATGCTGCCTGTCATGATTTTAGCTTCATTGAGGGTGGACAGTCTTTAGTTGGCTGTTTTTTGGGCCGTAAAATGCTTTATACCTGTGCAAATCACTTTGAAAGTTCCCTTTTACTCTCTAATTCTATAAATCACAGGTGTCAAACTCAAGGCCCGCAGGGGCAAATCCGGCCTGCCTGGTCATTTTATGCAGCCCGTGGTCCGATGCCCCCAGTTTTACCTTGTGGCCGGTACCCTCCTCCTCACAGCTGTAGTGTGCATGGAGCCGCGTGCAGCTGCTCCTCGTGTGTCCCACACCTTAACCAGAAGCATTCTCTCTGACATTGCGACATCAGTGAAAAGGCTTCCGGTTCAGGTGCAGGATGCACGAGGATCCACTGCACGCGGCTCCGTGCACACTACGGCTGTGAGGAGGAGGGAGTCGGCCACAAGGTGACACCGGGGGGGGGGGGGGCATTGGACCGCAGGCCGCATAAAACGGCAAGGTTGGAGCCGGCCAGAAGGTTAGACACCCGCTGGAGGGAGGTACAGCATGGAGGGAGGGAGACAACAAAGGTAGGGGGAATGGTTTTATTTTCAAGTTAGTGTTGTGTCAATTTTGAGCATTTTAATCTGCTGTCTATCTTTTGCACTGCTCAGGAAGAAATACATTTATTTCTTTTTCTCTGGGAGTTATACTGCATGCAGAATCTTAGGGTGTTTTTTAAAATATATTAGTACTTTTAGTTTTTGGTCCCGTATTTGCATAGGGGTTATCTGTGGTTCTTGTAGGAATGAATGTGGAGAAGCATACATTGTGTTTTGTGTAGTTTAATTTTGTGGTTAACCATTACCATTATGTGTTAATCAGATTATAATGTGTGTGTACATATGAAAAATGAATGAAAAAAATGGTGTTATAATTAGTATTATTATGGGGGCGAGGGTGGAGATTGGGCGGGGTCTGGCCCACGACAGCCTGTGTTTTGGATTTCGGCCCCTTAATGTGATTGAGTTTGACACCCCTGCTATAAATGATGCACACAAGTGTGCATGTAGTTATAGCAGTGTCTCACAACCTTTCCTGCCAGCCGCACACTAAATCCAGTGCCCCGGCCGGAAGGCACCCGGAAGTGTGCGGAGGCCCATCTGGCTGCGACCCACTTCAGTGGAGGGATCCGGGAGGTGCGGGGAGAGGAGGAGAGACACCGGCCAGGAGGAGAGTCATCTGCACTGGCTGACTTCCTACAAGATGTGCCTCTCACCGTGAGAGGCATGTTCAGTAGGCAGTCGGCTGGCGTCGACGACTCTCCTCCTCGTCAGTGTGTTGCAGCACACCTGAAATCTCAGGAGGTACACTGGTGTGCCGTGGCACACCGTTTGCGATACGCTGAGTTATAGTACCACTTACACACATAATTCATTTACTTAATTGACTCTTGATTGGCAATAATTATCAATAATTGACGTTAACTACCATCACCTGGTACTAATTTGCAGTTAGCACGTGATTCTGAAACCTGACCTGGAGGCACCCCAGGGTTTCAGGATATCTACAATGAATATTCATGAGAGAGATTTGCATATCCTGCCTTCGCTGCATGCAGATTTTCTGTCCTGAATATTCTTGGTGGATATCCTGAAAACGTGACTGGCTGGGGTGCCTCCAGGATCAGAGTTGGGAACCACTGCCCTGTTCTACAAGCGATAAAGAATACGTACTGCAACTCAGCTGATTTTTAACAAAAATAAATTTGAACATGTCACGCCCCTCTTGAGATCACTACATTGGCTTCCTATTCAGTCAAGAGTCAAGTTCAAATATGCACATCTAGTTTTTAAAATATTTTATGAACAATTAGGTGACTCAGTTGTATTATTGCTTTCAGGTCTGCCCCGACAAAGTAACCATAGATTTTCTACTGCTTGTAAGCTGTCTTTTCCATCATTCAAAGGTGTTCAGTCAAGGAGTCAAGTCTTCCGTTCTTGCTCTTTTCTGTTTATCACTTTATGGAATGAATTACCTCTCAGTCTGTAGTCATGTACTACCTATCAAATGTTTAGAAAAAATTAAAGACTTTCATATATTCTGCTATTTCGGATTAGGATTTTTATTAATATACTGTGCAAAGTCTTAATGTAAACCACATTGAACCCTAAAATGAAGGATTAGATTAGATTCTGTAATGTGCGTGCATAACTTGTCTAGAATGTAACTGTGAAGGGGACGTTCACTTGGGAGAGTCATGGGCACTGGTACCGATCACTGTTACGCGTGAGGTGCCACATTTATACCTGCCTTGGTAGGCTGTACCTAAATCATCTACTTATCCAGTATTCTATAATGGCAATTAAGTCCTTTTATGGTATTCATGCTTAGTGAATGAAATTTTGGTGCCCGACTTTAGGTGACCTTTCATAAATTGACCTCCATGGCTCCTAACCAAAAGTCTTTACCCCTTGCTGTTTGGTGGCCCTCTGACTTGAGCTGCTGATTTCAATCCAGCTCCCACACAGCTAATATGACCTTCACTGTTTGGTCAACGTAACATTAACGTTTTAGAATATTACAGTTTTACAGTGTTAACTGAAATGAGGATGTTTGGCCGATCCTTTTATTTTAATCTGCATATATTTGTAGCAGCACCACAGGGAAGATTATGAAGTGAGAAAAAAAAGAAAAAGAAAACCCTAGCAAAGCGATCTAATCGCTGTGAATGCTTTAAATTACAGCTGTTAAAACTACATTTACCTGTATGTTTTCTGAAAGAAAAATGTTATGGAATGGCTTTGCTTGAGCTGCCTATTCTTGCTGTCATTTTCCTTTGTGGTGTAATAGCAAAGTTTGCAAATTGGGGCAGCGGTGTTGACCTAAGCCAAGGAGCTGTATCTGAATGAGCCTGTCTGGAGAGATTCCTTGATCCATCCTGGTTCAGTGGAAAGAGCAATAAATTGGGTTCTAGGAGATGTGGGGGGTCAAATCCTGATTTTTCATACTGACCTCTTTTTCTGAGTTAGTTCACATTGTTTCCTCTAGCCAGGAACGACACTATACAAGAGGGGAGGAGTGGCCTAGTGGTTAGACCTGCTGCCCCAGAATCCTGAGGTTGTGAGTAGAAAATGACACGGGAACAGAGCCCTTGGGACAGGTATGGCACAGAGCCTGCGGAGACGGGGCGAGAATGAGGACAGGGACAAACCTTGTCCCTGTGTCATTCTCTAAAAAACTTGAGACCAATATCAGTATGTAAAAACTTAACACATCTTAGCCTGACCTCTTGTGGTAATATCTTGATATTACTGCTAGAGGTCTCTGGCCATTTTGGGTATTCCAAAAGCTGAGGTAGAAGTGAGTAGGCATTGCTCCAGCTTCACTATAAATCAGGGATTACTGGTAAGTCTGGGAAATGGGTCAAGGTCTAGGGCTAGGAGGGTTCTGCCAGGATTACTGTATCAGGAGCTTACACCTTGGGGACAGTTTGAACTAGAGTGTGTGTGTGTGTGGGCATGAGGGGCTGCCACATGTTGAGCTATTGCCCACACACAGGGAAGCCTTTCCACAATGGGGAGGGAGATACTATGGGTTTGTGGACTGTGGAGGACTGCTACTAGGGGTATGTGCCATGAGGGGGTAGCAAAGGCACAGGAGTGCTGCAGGGAGCTCTAACAGGGAGAACAGGGCCCTTTATAGAGAGATCAGTGATTTTAGAAAGCTGCTCACACATCTATGTGGGGGGAGGAAGATTTGTACCTCCCTTTGGGCTCCCCAAAGATGCACAAAATGAGCCTATCCTATTCTGGCATCTGGGTACCCAGATTCCATTATTGAATGCTAGCCCAGACCAGTATTAGGGCACCTCAGTGTGGGAAGGGTGCTCATTACTTATAGTACTCTGCCCTGAAGAGATTCTAGGTATGCCAAGAGAGATTCCAGAATTTTACTTTATTTAAAAAAAAAATTCACTTGATAAGTATACACTAGAATAGATGACATGTACGTTGCATACGCAAGAGTCTGTCAATGTTATGAGCGTCTGTGTGCGTAAGAATACAACCGCCCAGACAAGCGGCATTCTTTGATGTGATTGGTCCTTGAAAACTTATGGCAAGTAATTTTATTTTTATTTTTTATGCAGTAGTTATCCTAACTTCAGCAACAAAGCAATCGAGGCTTTATTGTTTGGGTCTTCTTATGTTTGCAAATTTGGAGTTTCAGCTCTGACAGAAATTAAATTTCAAAAAAGAGAATGACTGCAGATGGTGGATGATGAAATGCACCAACTTGTCAACTATCAAGCTGCGTTTTGACTTAAACACTAAAAAACAAACATATCCATCACATTGATTTGTATTTCTATCTACTTTAGTTTCACCATTGTTACAATTGTATCCATACAAAACTTGAAGAACTTTAAATAAATAACTCTCAAATTTAATTTTTTTGTTGGTTTTGCAATTTTATAGTTTCAATTATAATGTGCCTCAAAAAACATCTGCTCCTTTTAGTGTGCCATGAAAAACATTTGCCACATTTGGCACATTAGTGTGCCAGAACTAAAAAAGTTTGAGAGATACTGCTGTAAAGTAGGTGTATAAGTAGCAACACCACCTAGTGCCCCTCCAGTGCTATGCCCATGTGAACACGCCCTTGCATTTATACGTTATGCCATTTATGCATGCTCTTACAGAATACATCTTAGCTGCCAAAGTGTACGTGTGCAAGGATTCTGTACATCCATGCAGCATACAGGTGCTGCTTAAAAGTTATAAAATTGCCTAGTGTATATTAGCTGGCTCATCTTTTTCCACATGTTTGTTTACATCTTCAAAATATATCTAATAAATTGGCCGCCTTTTCTGAATACATGCTAATTCATTTCCATTAATTTGTGTCTATCTGTATGGTCAATAATTTTATTTTTTAGAACAGCTTCTACTGTCTTTCCCTGCACTGATCAATCTCACCAGTCTCTAGTCTCCCAGATCACCTCTGGAGCACCTTTTGAAAATTTTCATTACATTACCCACTCTCTAGTCTTCAGAAAGTGTGACCATTTTAAACGGTATGTTATGGATTACAAGTAACACAGTAATAGAGTAATTGGCAGCAGAAAAAGGCCTTTATGGTCCATCTAATCTACCCAACAAGGTGACCAGAGCCTCGACCATCACTATGTAGGCTCGGGTCACCCACGTTTAAATGCTGATTGGGAGGTCATCACCATTCCAAATATGATGGGGATGATAATGTATTACAATGTAAGCAATTTCATGTTTAAGCTCTTTGAAAACTTTGGGGTGAATACCATTCAGTCCTGGTGATTTGCTGTTGTCAGTTTGCTCTATTACATCTTGAAGATTTGCAGTGATTTGATTAATTGTTCCAGTTCATCACCATCAAAGAAGCATTCCAGTGTGGGTATGACTAACATGTTCTTCTTAGTAAGGACAGTGGCCAAAAAATAAATCAGAATGCTAGGAATTATTAGGAAAGGCATAATAAAACAAATGACATTATAATGCCTCTGTATTGCTCTGTGGCATGGCCTAACTTTGACTGTAGCAAATATGACCATTTTTGAAACAGAAACATCTATCTTTTTGTTTCGAAAATGATCATTTCTTAGATGTGCACCTATTTTTTGAACCACTGCTGAAAAAAGGAAAAAAACACGTCCAAAAGGAAAATGCACAAAACAAGCCATTGGGATATAGGAGGGGCCAGCAGTTTTAGTAGACTGGACACACAGACATCTCAGCAGAGCAGTGGGGCACCTTAAGGGACACAGCAGTGAAATTCATATAAAAAGGCCCAGGCGAACATCTCACTATAACTATAAATTATCCTTCCCCTCTTTAAAAGGCATATCCCATACAGGAAAACTTGGGACATCCCTCCTCTTCAGGATCACCGAGCTGTGGAACAGCTTCACTGCCCCTCTTCGGAGTTCGACCTCCCTCCAACGCTTCCGAAAACATTTGAAAACTTGGCTTTTCGCTAAAATGTAACTACTCCCTCCCTCTCCATTATACTAAGTCCCCTCTTTCTTTCTTTTTACTAAGCCCTTCTCCTTTCCATTGGAGTTCCTTTCTATATTAATTCCTGTAAACTGTGTTAAGCTCCACTTTTGTGGAGATATGCGGTATATAAACTTAAGGTAAGGTTTAGTTTAGTTTAACCCCCTTATAATGTATGGGGAGCCCGCCAAAACCTACTTGACTCAACTGTATACCACACCAATAGCCCTTTTGTCTGCAGATGTCACCTATATGTAGTGTGAAGAAGAGGCAGCCCAAAGCCCGGGATGAAAGAGGGGTGGCAGAATAAGGCCTGGTCACTGTGGGTTTGGTTAGGAGTCCCAGAGGAAAGGAAGGTGGATCTGAGATGGAGCCCCAAGGAAGGGGACGTTCTTCCAAACCATAACATGGTTTTTTGCGACAGTGGGTGGGAAGGAGTGGAGGCCCAATTCCCCTGGATAAAGAACCTGTATGCCATGCCTCCTCAAGGAAGGGAGAGGGAGAAGTCACCTCCAGGTCTCAACCCAACAGCAGGTACCAGAAAATTCCACAGAAAGAGGGAGGAAGGAGGGACCAATGGACTGGGCTGAGGAGGTACTACCCGACCAAGAAAGCCTGGAGGTTATGGACTGCAACCTGTTTAGGAGCACCAACACTACCAAACCGTAGCAACCCAGTGGGAGGCCACAATGAGTAGTGTGGCACTGTGAGTGGTTGATGAGTCGCCCTCACCTCTAAACAGTAGAATCAAAAAAGTGGTTGAGGAATACAAATGCATTTTGGGAACACTTTACTAGAGTTGATAGACTTTTAGGAATAAACCCTGACTGTGGAGTACAGTGGTTATGTGCTGATCATTTTATTCGCTTTTTGGATTACGAAGACTGTTGTAGTGGATTATAACCATTAGACAAAGGGAAGAAGGAAGGTTGGGAGTTTCCTTTCTTCTTGATTTAAATCCTGGTAATTTTAAAAGTGGAAAACCTAGACCAGCTGAATTTCCAAGGTGGGAGCCAAAGAGTGGCCTGAGTGCCCTAAAGACCCTGAGAATCTTCACAGTGGGATTAGGGTGAGTTTTGCAAGGATCGCATATTCCACCATAAGTTGTCACATGATAGGCCCCTGTGTAGGCCTGAAGGTAGCGCTAACAGCAGCTAACTCAGTATCGGGCGTTTAGGCTAGGTATAAGCCTAGTGCAGCTAATACAAGTGTGTGTTACAAAAAAAAAAAAGAGAAGCACAAGGCTCAATACAAATTCAAAACTTATTCAAGTTCAAAACTTATTCTGACCACTTGGTGTCTAGTTAGGATAGCCAATTTCTCATGAAAAGGAAAATCAGAAAAAATGAAATCATTCTCTTCTCTCAGTTCAGCTGAGGGAGATCTTTCCTCACAAATTTGCTTGACTTCTTTGAAGGTGTGAATAAACATGTGGATAAAGGTGAGCCAGTTGATATAGTGTATCTAGATTTTCAGAAAGCTCCTGAGAAAATTAGAGTCATGAGATAGGTGGCAAAGTTCAGTTGTGAACTAGGGATTGCTTATCAGATAGAAAACAGAGGGTAGGGTTAAATGGTCATTTTTCTCAATGGAGGAGAGTAAACAGTGGAGTGCCACAGGGGTCTGTACTGGGACCGGTGCTATTTAACTTGTTTATAAATGATCTGGAAATTGCAACGATGAGTGAGGTGATTAAGTTAAAATGCATTCGGACCTTAGGAAATTGGAAGACTGGGCGTTCAAGTGGTAGATGAAATTTAATGTGGACAAATGCAAAGTGATGCACATTGGGAAGAATAACCTGAATCACAGTTACCGGATGCTAGGGTCCACCTTGGGGGTTAGCGCCCAAGAAAAGGATCTGGGTATCATTGTAGACAATACGATGAAACCTTCCGCCCAATGTGCGGTGGTGACCAAAAAAGCAAACAGGATGCTGGGAATTATTAAAAAAGGGATGGTTAACAAGACTAAGAATGACATAATGCCCCTGTATCACTCTATGGTGCAACCTCATTTGGAGTACTGTGTTCAATTCTGGTCTCCTTATCTCAAGAAAAATATAGTGGTGCTGAAAAGGTTCAAAGAAGAGCGACCAAGATGGGTGGGGTAAAGGGGATGGAACTCCTCTTGTATGAGGGCTCTTCAGCTTGGAAAAGAGATGGCTGAGGGGAGATATGATTGAAGTCTACAAAATCCCGAGTAGAGTAGATAGGGTACAAGTGGATCGATTTTTCGCTCTGGGACACTCGATGAAGTTACATGGAAATACTTTTAAAACCAATAGGAGGAAATTTTTTTTTCACTCAGAGAACAGTTAAGCTCTGGAACGCGTTGCCAGAGGATGTGGTAAGAGCGGATAGCGTAGCTGGTTTTAAGAAAGGTTTGGACAAGTTCCTGGAGGAAAAGTCCATTGTCTGTTATTGAGAAAGACACGGGAGAAGCCACTGCTTACTCTGGATCGGTAGCATGGAATATTGCTACTCCTTGTGTTTTGGTCAGGTACTAGTGACCTGAATTGGCCACCGTGAGGCTATTCTTATATTCTTGAACCATTTTCATGGTACCTGGGCTTCAGTTTTAGATAGCTCAGTCCTCTTCACCAAGGCCTTATTATCTTAGGAAACTTAGTCCAGTATGTTACAAAACATCCTCAAAAAAAAAAGCAAACAGGAAAACACAGCATACAGGTAAAATACACCACTTTCGACAATTCTCAAAAGGGCCGCCTGCCTTGTAGGTGGAAAGTGAAGCTCACTCTGGAAAATTTCATGTCCAAGCTTTTTGCAGGCAAAATCCAAACCCTGAATACTTAGAAGCTATACTCTGTGCTAGTTGTTAAAGCAATCCATTGATTCACAGTGCTGGTTTCTCATTCCCTGCTGGCTTTAGCATGGCTGGGCAAAAATTGTGGCATACAAAAAAGGAAAACAATGAAACAATTATCCAGGTGAAATACAGCTTTTTATCTTTTACTCCACAGCAGCTAGCGGAGCCTTATAGCCACTTATCTCTCAGCCTCTGAGAGAAAAAATACCCCCCAACCTCTCCTTTTCCTTTTTCTCTGTTTTCAAGTCTGTCACCACGGCAGAAAGGAAAAAAAAAAATAAGTCCAAACAAATAAAACAACAATCCTTAATGCAATTCCTTGTGCAGCGCTTGGTCCTATTTCCATGCTTACTTGAGGCTCCATGAGTACCACCAGCTCCTCCAGGGAGTCCATTTCCTCCACTCCTACTGGCCCTCGAGGGGTTTGAAACAATGGCTGCTTTCCTTCTTCAGCCAACTCCACTTCTCTGCCAGAACATGTTTCCATGTTTTATTTGACGATGCATATGCAAAGCATGGAAAAAGTTCTCAACGAGCATCACGGCATAGCATAAATTAAGCGATCTAATATACAATATGTCAACGGTCTAAAGTCCAGTTAGTTAGTACAGGCCTCCACATTTTGAGAAACCAATTAGTAGAATTATGTTTTTCTGCAATGGCGCTTTCAGATTTGATGGTTATACAAACTGTGTTCCACTATAACATATATTCCACTTTTGATAAGTCCTTCCAACAATGCAAAATGTTTTTGATGGCCAAAAATAGTAAGATGTTGAGCAAGCGTGCATTATGTTCAGATAGGGAGTGCTTAAGGCCCTTTAGACCTAGAATAATAATTTTGAGGTGTAAGGGTTCATGAATGTTCAATGTAGAAGAAATGGTATTCCAAATTCTATCCCAATACAATTTAAGGTGTGGACAATGGAATATCATTTGAGGCAGCGTACCCACTGATTTCTTACAGGACCAGCATAGATTGGAGACAACATTAGAGAATTTAGCAATTTTCTGCAGGGTCCAGTGGGATCGATGTAGCAGGAAGTATATCAATTGAAGTACAGAAGCCGACTGAATAGACTTAAATACTCTAGCCCACACTTCCTGCCATAACTCATCCTCAGCAGATATTTCCAAATCTGTATGCCAAGCATTCATCAGTTGTGATATGTACTGGAGGCGTCTGTCGCAATATTGAAGAAACTACACTGGTTACCTATGCAACAAAGAGTGCAGTTTAAGATTGTTGTGATTATACATCAGCCATTGTATCATGCTTCCTGAAAGATCTAACAAGAATTCTTCCAGATGTATAAACCGAGAAGAGAGCTTAGAGACGTAAATGGGATGAAATTAAGTTTTTGGAGGGTAGAATGTCAACTATGCATGCTAGGATCGGAGCATCAATAATATATGTGGCTGGCGTAGAACTATGGAATGCCTTGCCTGGTATCTTCCAGTTTTGTATGGGAAGGATGAATTTTAAGAAAATGCTGAAAACTCAATTATTTGCCAATGCCTTCTTATGCTAAGGTATATTTCAGTTGATAATCGCCTTTTAGAATTTTTCTGACCTCAATGTATGATTTAAAGCTTGCTTGTATTTCTGAATTGATTGAATTTGTGCTCTAACCCTATCATAGCAAGGACGATTAACGATGTTGTGTAGACATGTCTATGTTATATATGATAATCAGAGGGAAACAAGATTTTTATGTATGTGATATGGAAACCGCATAGTTGTATGCAGTATATAAATTTTTAAAATAAATAAATTTAGAAGCAATTCTCTTGAGAGGGGCGATAGTAATAATTTGTGAAAGAAGATCAGGTGTGGACTTTAGTTTTTGAAGATCCGTATATTTTTCACAGACACAACAATGTTTTAGTTGAAGCCATCTAGAATATTGGTTGGCAGGTAGATCATAATTATTGCACATTTCTTCAAATGTCAGCCATATAGGCCAATCCAAGGTAGTAGTTTGAATTTTGAAGGTGTCATTATTCCATAATGGAATCATAGTTGTGTCTTTCCATTTAATCTTCATTATGCGGTTAAATTGTTGAAACACAGCTTTAATTGAGTGAATGATACTATTAAATTGTTTTAAAGAAGAGTATATTGCCAAGGTGAGACCAAGGGTGTTAGTCCCCATAATACTTTTTTCCATAGGGAGCCATGATGGGGAGGGGGTGTGTCAGCCATTGTTTTATTAAGAATCCATATTGATCCCTGGCGCATTATAAATGCCTGATGATATTTATAGAAATCTGGAAAGTTGACTCCACCATTCATCTTACCATTTTTAAGTTTATGCTTTGCAATTCTAGGACAACTTTTTTCACAAAAATTTGCTCAATGCTAGTTCAATATCATGGTAAAATATTTTGTGTAAAAGGTAAGGTAGCATGCTTAATACGTAGTTGATTTTGAGTTGGATCATCATTTTAACCGTAGCTAGTCGTCTTCACCAAGTGATTTTTAATGGTTACCATCTGTGTGTTAGTTCTTTTATTAGTGTTAATAAGTATTCAATATTTAATTGTTTAGTGTCTTCCAATGTTGGACTTATGAAAAGGCCTAAGTATTTCAGTTTGCAGGTATTCCAGCACGAAACCATAGGATTATATATCTTGTTTGTCTTCAGTGCAGTTTAGAGGCATGATTTTGGACTTGGTCGTATTCAATTTGTATCTGGAGACCTGCGCTTATTGGTCAATTACTTTAATGACTCCAGGGATAGAATAAGGTGTGACATAAAGCATGACCTCATCTGCATATGCGGAGAGTTTGATTTCACCGTCTCTGTGCTTGAATCCTTGGATATCCGACTTTGCTCTAATGGCCACCAATAATGGTTCCAACACTAAATTGAAGAGTAGTGGAGACAACAGACAACCTTAGTGTGTACCTCTGGTAGGTTTAAATGTATCAGAAAGGTGATTATTAATGTGCCGTATTTTTCACTCCATAAGATGCACTTTTTTCCCCCCAAAAGTGGGTGGAAATAAGGGTCCGTCTTATGGAGCGAATACCACAACCCCCCGTACTTGTTTTTAATCGCGGTGCTTCCCTTGATGGCATCTTTCCTGCTGAGGGTTGCGGCAGTTTGGGTAGAGGAGTGATGGCATCGCGGTAGGGGAGATGAGGCATCTCTCCTGCCGCGATCATTGCTGTAGGGCAGTGTTCTTCAACCTTTTTACACCCGTGGACCGGCAGAAAAAAAAAGAATTATTTTGTGGACCGGCAAACTACTAGGACTAAAATTTAAAAACCCCGTTTCCGCCCCATCTCCGCGAGCTCAGTCACCACAAATCATCTGATCCCATCCACACAAGCCTCAGTTATGATTTTATATTTAATGTATTTTATTAAAGTATAAAAAGAAACAATATTCTGTACAATTGTCATTTTATAAATACAAATTCAGAGCAAGGATCAACAAAACCCCTGTCTTCCCTCCCCTTCACATATATCCCCTCTACTATCAAGAAAACTGAACAAGCCAAATTATTACAGAATGCTACACAGAAATATCATGCTAACAGAATACTGCAGTCACACATGACAGGAATAGTTTTAGGGGAGTGCAACTAGGGCAACTGCCCCCTGGTCAGAGAGCACCCTAGGCCAGCTGGAAGCTAAAGAAGCACTGCCTGGGTTTTACAGTCCCCAGTTATGTCTAACACCAGCTCTAGCAGGATATATATTTCAAATCTGATATATTCTAATCACAAAATAGAAATAAAATTATTTTTTTCTACCTTTTGTCGTCTCTGGTTTCTGCTTTCAATCTTCTTTTCACTCTCTTCCTTCCAGCGTCTGCCCTCTCTGTCTCTTCAATCCAGCATCTGCCCCTTCCATCCACTGTCTGTCCTCTCTCCCTTCCATATGGTATCTGTCTTCTTTCTATGCCCTTCTCCCCTTTCTATCCAGCTTGTACCCCCTCTCTCCTTTTTACATGATTCATTCCAGCTTCACTGCTCTCTTCATTTTTATCTCTCCTACACCAGATCTATCATCGTTGTCCCTCTCTGCTTATTTTTCTGCTGACCCCTTCCTATCATCAATCTCTCTACTTTCTCATGCCTATGTCTCCCCTTCCCCTCCTCTAATCTCTCTGCCAGCTGTTTCCTTCCTTTTATCATTCTCCCTTCTCTCCTCCTCCTCTCCCACAGTCTCTTCCCTTCCTCCTCTCCCAGCAGCATTTCTCCTTCTCCCTCTCCAGTAGCAGCTGTCCCTTTTTTTTCCCTTGCCATCAAGCTTTCCTCCAGGTCCAGTAGCAGCTGTCCCTTTTTTTTCCTTTGCCCAGCAGCTTCCCAGACTCCTTTCCCTCCTCCCCTCCCAGCAGCATCTCTCCTTCTCCCTCTCCAATAGCAGCTGTCCCTTTTTCCCCTTTCCCAGCAGCTTCCCAGACTCCTTTCCCTCCTCCCCTCCCAGCAGCATCTCTCCTTCTCCCTCTCCAGGTCCAGTAGCAGCTGTCCCTTTTTCCCCCTTACCCAGCAGCTTCCCAGACTCCTTTCCCTCCCACTTCCCAGCAGCATCTCTCCTTTTCCATATCCAGGTCCAGTAGCAGCTGTCCCTTTTTTTTTTTCACCATGCCCAGCAGCTTTCTCCCCTCCCAGCAACTCTCCTTACTTGCCAGCGCTGTGATTCAGTAAGGCAGCCCCGGGTCCTTTGTTGGGTCGCACCGCCTCTGAGGAAAGCGGAAGTTGCATCATCAGAGGTGGCCCGACTCAGCAAAAGCTCCAAGGCTTCCTTTTTGAATCGCTGCATTTGTAAGGATAGCCACTGGGAGGGGAGAAAGCACAGTATGAGGCTCCCTATTACCTCTCTGGCCCTGCGCGAGTGACAGCTCCTCGATCTTGCCGGTCCTGTGCGGACCGGCAGGAAATTGAAGAAGTTGATCTTGCCGGTCCTGCGCAGACCGGCAGTTGAAGAACTGTGCTGTAGAGGGTAGGCAGGTTGCTGGGGCCGCTGAGCTGATCGTAGCAGCCACCATCAGCTCAGCGGCCCCTTTTTCGGTACTTAGACCTATTTTGACTTCGTCTAAGTCAAAAACGTATAAGTGCCGACTAGGCAACCTGCCTAAGGTTTTGGTTATACCTGCTGCACGCCTAGGTGTAGGTCGGCCCACCTCCCGCCCATCGCCCGCCCTTTCCCCGCCTCTAAAAATGCCTCTTTTCTCTCTGTGTGTTTAGTAGTAAGGGAAAGGCCTAAGCTGGTTTTAGATATGTCTAAAACCAGCTTTGGTTATGGGTACCTGGACGATCAGGCCATTTAGGACACTTTTTAGACTTTTTTTTTTATTTTTTTATTATGAACCCCTTAGTGTATATGGGTTTAAAAAAAGATGTGGACAAAATTTAATTAAAAAAAAAAATTTGGTCGAGTTCCTGGAGAAAAAGCCCATAATCTATTAAGATAGAAATGAGGAATGCTACTGCTTATCCAAGGTTGCTACTGTTTCGGATTCTGCCAGGCACTTTTGACTAGCCACTGTTGGAAGCAGGATACTGGGCTAGATGCACCATTGGTCTGACCTAGTATGGCTGTTCTTTTATGTTTCATCCTTATCTTCCTTTTATCCCCTGGTCATCTACTAGTCAAACTGACTCCCTGACAGATTTTATATTTTAATATTAGTTTTTGTCTCTATGGCAAGCTTCTTTTCAAAATCTCGTGGCCCCTTTTTACTCTTGTATGAACTTTCCAATGCTTATGTTCATTTAGAAGACTGGGAGCGCCTCCACTGACATGCCATGTTTCATTTTTTTTCAGGGTCGAGGCTCCCAGTTTAAGAATTAGCAGGTTATTTTTATTGCATAGTATTTTCTGGACCCCAGTTCGGTTAAATAAAATAGATAATTCTAAATCTAATAGATGTTGGCATTGTCATATTGATATAGGGACTTTGGATCATTTGATATATTTTTGTCCATTGATACTTGATTTTTGGAAGTCAATTTGGGGACAAATTAATCTTATTCTTGAAGCATCTATCCCCTTGACATATGATGCGATAATATGTGGAACGATTCTCCTTGTTAAACCCACTTCAGATAAAAATAAAAGTCGCCTTTTCATGATTTTGACAGGAATAGGGGTTCAAATGATTACATATAATTGGAAAAATCATGATAGGATTAATTTCAATTTTTGGTGGGCAACTGTGTGTACAATGTATAAATATGAAAAGATGATGGCAGAACGTTTAGGTACTAGCAAGTCCTTTAATGGGATATGGGGGTCCATTGACTAATTTTATTATGTCGTAATTAAAATTATGATTCTTTTTTTTTTCATTAGATTCCTTTACACATCCAGGGAGGGTAGGGGGTGGAATATTTATTCGGAAGAGTAAAATTCTTTTTTTTTTTATTATATTGATAGTATAATATATAATATTATTGTTTATAACTAGGATAAGAAGGGGATAAAAAATTGCTTAATGTAATAATTGTGATGATAATGTATTTTCATACAGGTTTTCTGATTCTTCAATTGTATACATTATAAAGTTTGAAATGTCAATAAATATTTACAAAAAAAAAAAAAAAAAATTAGCAGGAGATTCTTCTTTCACGTTCCAACATGAGAGTTGTTAAGAATCTCCTACTAAAACTGGGAGCCTCGATCCTGAAGAAAAAATGAAACATGGCATGTCGGTGGAGGCGCTCCCATGACTTATTCTAAGATACCATAAATCTTTTCTATATAAGTTCTTAGAAATATGTATTGATGGTGTGTTCACACAAATAATAAGAAAAAATTATATTAAAAAAAAATGATCCGTTGAAGCAGTGGCGTACCTAGCATATGTGACACCCGGGGCCCATCATTTTATTGACACCCCCCCATCTGTATGAAAAACATGATTTTTAGTAACAATCCACACGTTATACAAGAGTGTACCTAGGAAAAGGCAGCATCTTACATACTGCAGTGAGCAGCACATCAATACACCCAATGTAAAACTATACAAGCCAGACTAATACAGATCAATCCTACACAGTCAATCCTAACAGAAAACCATGTCTTTTCGAACACAGAAAATACCTTCGCCTAGTATGGAATATGTAACCACAAACAACCCCTCCCCTTTTTACAAAACTGTAGTGTGGTTTTTAGCCATGGTGGTAACAGCTCAGATGCTCATAGAATTCTGAGCATCAGAGCTGTTACAACCACAGCCAACGCTAAAAAACGCTCTACAGTTTTGTAAAAGGGGAGATAAAATAGAAATACATAGACAAAGGTTAAACCGAAGCACCAAGAAGCTGGACTTTGCATACAATGCAACACCACAGAAACAGCGATGTATCTCCCTTAAAGCAAAAAACAAAACAAAACAAAAACAAATTTTTCTACCTTGTCTTCTCTGGTTTCTGCTTTCCTCATCTTCTTGTCACTCTCTTCCTTTCATCCACTTTCTACCCTCTCTCTGCCCCTTCTATATGGCATCTTCTCTCCTTCTATTCCCCTTCCAGAAACTTTGTGCCTCCCCCTTCCATCGCTCCTTTCCCCCCCCCCCCCCCCTTGGTCTGGCATCCATCTTCTTCCCTTCCCTCCTCCAATGGTCTGGCATTTCACTCTCTCCTCTCCCTATCCCCCACTTCCATCAGTATCTGCCTCCTTTCCCTCCATCCCAATTCCAACAGTATCCTTCCCCCTTATGTCTCTTTCCCCTTTCCCTACACACCAATTCCATCAGCATCTGCCCCCTTTCTCTCCCTCCACCACCCTTCCATACCACCCTGACCCCCTTTCTCTCCCTTCACCACCCTTCCATACCACCCTGAACCTCTTTTCCTCCTTCTGCCACCCTGCTATGCTCCTTTCTCTCTCCATCCAAATCAGCAAGGTCCCGCAATGACTGCTTCTGCTGCCTCTGCTCTGGAAAAGGTAAGTGACGTCGTAGGGGTGTAGGCCGGCAGATGCAGGGAGTTGCGGCAAGGTCATGCGATGACTGCGGCTGCCGGTCCACCCCCCCTCCGACATCACTTACCTCTTCTGGTACAGAGGAGGTAGACGCAGTCATCATGGGACCTTCCTGCACTTCAGCGTGGCTCCAGAAAAAGTACCACAGCCGTGCTGAGGTGCCGTTTAGAGCAGTAAGGGAGGTTCCGGACCCGGCCGGCTGTGCACCCTCTTGGAGCGTGCACCCGGGGTAGACCGCACCACCCCCCTTGGTATGCCACTGTGGTAGAAGGACCGTCACCTTTAACACTCATGGTTTTGTTGAGCAGGTTTCATTGAGAGAAACCTCAGTTTTTTGCTGTGGAATTGCTGTCAGAGAGTAAGGGGTCAACAGCTGATAAATATCCCTTTCCTTATTAAACATTTGAAGCAGTGGCGTACCTAGCATATGTGACACCCAGGGCCCATCATTTTTTGACACCCCCATCCACATATCACACAAGAAGAGTGTACCTAGGAAAAGGCTGCATCTTAAACACTGCAGTGAGCACTAGAACACCAACACAAACATTGCAAAACTAAACAAGCCAGATCCCGCACAGTCAGTTGATCCTGCAGTCAATGCCAACTGAAAATTATATTCTTTTCATACACACAGAACAGAGATACACCCTCACCCAATATGGAATAATCACAAACTAAAAATAGAAATATGTAGACAAAAGTTAAACTGAATCGCCAAGAAACCAGATTCTGCATACAATGCAACATCACAAAAACAGTAACGCATGTCCTCTAATATTGTGCAAAATATAAAGACAGTAGATGTAAATTTGAAAAAACTGATATTTAACAATCACAACGTTACAAATTAACACCTCTAGTGTAAAGTTCCGCACCATAACTCTACAATGGATCCAATTCACGCTCACAGAAGGCACATTCCCTGACAACCTCAGCGAAATCGTCATCACCCCAATCCAAAAAGATCCAAAGGCACCACAAAACCTCCCAGCTAACTATAGACCTATAGCCTCAATTCCGCTATATGTCAAAATTATAGAAGGCCTAGTAGCCAAACTCCTCACCAATTACATAGAGGACCACAACCTACTCCACCCCATGCAATCAGGATTCAGAACAAACTTCAGCACAGAGACATTACTAGGCTCCCTCATGGATACCGTTAGACAACAACTTAGTACAGGAAAAAAAATGCTACTCATACAACTGGACCTATCGGCGGCATTCGACCTAGTAGACCACAACATCCTTCTACAGATCTTAGATGCAATAGGCATCTCAGATAAAGTATACGCCTGGTTCGAAGGATTCCTAAAACTCAGAACCTACAGCGTAAAATCAAACAAAGAAAAATCAGAATCCTGGTCAAACCCCTGCGGCGTACCACAAGGATCTCCACTATCCCCCACCCTCTTCAATCTATACACTGCCTCTCTAGGAACTCATCTGGATAATCTAGGCATAACATCCTATAGCTATGCGGATGACATCACCATCCTCATCCCATACGATCATTCCAAACCAACCATGACGGACAAACTTCACCAAACACTGGAAGCAGTCACAACCTGGATGGAAAATCACAAACTTAAACTCAACCAAGACAAAACCAAATTCATCCTCCTAGAAAACGACAAGATCCAAACCACAACCATACTAGACATAAACGCAACCAAATATCCCATCCAAACAACCATAAAACTACTAGGCATGACCATAGACAGATGCTGCACAATGCAACCGCAAATAAACAAAACAACTCAAAAATCATTCGCAATCATGAGAAACCTGAGACAAGTCCGAAAATTCTTTGAAAATACACAATTCCTACTTATAGTACAATCCCTGATACTAGGCATATTGGACTACTGTAACATACTATTCCTCCCATGTCCAGCAAATACGATAAGACAACTCCAAACAATCCAAAATACAGCCTTAAGACTCGTCTATTCATTGAAAAAACACGACCACATCACTGAGGCCTTCATCAACTCACACTGGCTCCCAATCCAAGAAAGAATCAAATTCAAATTCTACTGCATATTATTTAAAACCCTACACGGAGACAGCCCATCATACCTGAATAATCGCCTCATCCAAGCAACCAACACCAGACACAGAAAAACGCACTCCCCATTCATACCCCCCCCATCCAAAGAAGTAAAAAGAACAAAACAACATGACGGCCTCCTAGCCACACAAGCTGCAAGACTGGACAAACAGATTTCCAACCTTCTGATGACAACCCCAGACTATAAGACGTTCAGAAAAGAAATAAAAACCACACTTTTCAAGAAATTCCTAAAACAGCAATAACAACACGACCTCTAAAAGCCCTTAAGATCTACATCTAACCTATCTAGCTATTCATTATAATTCATGTAATTATGTAATTCTGTAATTATGTAACTCTGTAATTCTATAATTCTCTAACTCTGTAATTCTGTAATTCTGTAATTCATTGTAATCCTGTCCTTAAACTAACCTTTTGTAATCCGCCTTGAACCGCAAGGTAATGGCGGAATAGAAATCCCGAATGTAATGTAATGTAATGTAATGTAATAAAAATAAAACAAATAATGAGAAATAAGAAAATAACATTTTATTGGACTAATCCATTTTTCAATTAGCTTTCAGATGCCAAATCTTTCTTCAGAACAGTACTGTTATGGTATCCTGTCCTGACCTAAGGAAAAGTGTTTAGTCCAAAAAATTGCCTTATTTTCATTTCCTATTTATAAACTTTTATCAATACAGTTACAATACTACTTGATTCTAAGTAAAGCAACAAAAAAAATCTTTCTACCTTTTGTCGTTTCTGCTTTAATCATCTTCTCTTTGCTCTCTTCTTTCTATACAGCGTTTGTTCTCTCTCCCTTCCATGCAACATCTGCCCTCTCTTTGCCCCTTCCACCCAGCTTGTGCCCTCTCTCTCTACCCCTTCCATCTACTGTCCACCCTTTCTCTGCTCCTTGCATCCACTGTCCATCCTTACTCTGCCCCTTGCATCTACTGTCCACCCTCTATCTGTTCCATATGGCATCTGCCCTCTTTCTATGTCCCTTCAATAACCTGTATATCCTGTGCCCTTTCTTTCCTTTGTACATGATTCATTTTGGCTTCACCCCCCTCCCCTATGCTCTGGCATCTCTCTCTTCTCCTTTCCTTCCTTCCTTCCCACTCCACCCCATGGTCTGACATCTCTATCTCCTTGCCTTCTCTCCCCCCATGCCCTGGCATCTCCCTCCTATCTCTCCTTCTGGCACCTCCTCTCCTTTCCTCTGGTCTGGCATTTTGTCTCCTTTAGTTTCCCTTCCTTCCCTCCATGCCCTGGCATCTCTCTCCTCTCCTTCCGTCTCCCCCTCCCACTCCATTATCTAGCATCTCTTCTCCTTCCTTTCTCTCCTTCCTTCTACCTGGTCTGGCACCTGCCTCTCCCCCTCCCCCTGACATCTCTCCCCCCCCTCCATGGTCTAGTAGCTCCTTTCCTCCCATGGTCTTGGCATCTCTTTCCTCTCCCTTCCCTGGTGTTCCTTATCCCCTCTCTCTCCCCAATTGGGTGCAGCAGCAACACTTCTCTTCCCCTCCCCAATTGGGTGCTGCAGCATTTCTCTTCTCCCTCCCCCCCAAAATTGGTTGCAGCAGCAGAACATTTCTCTTCCCCCATCCCCTCCCCCATTGGGTGCAGCAGCATATCTCTTCCCTCTCCCTCCCTTGGGTACAGCAGCAGCACTTCTCTTCCCCCTCCCCAATTGGGTGCAGCTGCAGCATCTCTCTTCCCCCTCCCCCCTTGGGTCCAGCAGCAGCAGCATTTCTCTTCCCATCTCTCCCATCGGTGGAGTCGCAAGCTTCCCTCCATCGCTGACCTCTTGCTGCTCTTCCTTGCTTCGGACCTTCCTCGTTGCCGGGTCCTGCCTTCGCGGAAACAGAAAGTAGGCAGGAACTGGCAGCCAGGAAGGAAGAGCAAGCAAGGAAGAGCAGCAAGACAAGTTTTAACTTCCCTCCGTCGCTGATCTGTCTCCCTTAGCTTCCCTCCGTCGCTGACCTTAGCCCTAGCGAACTCAGCCCTAGTGAACTCATGCTCCGTGTGCGTACCTTCTTTTCTCTCTCTCCCCCCCGGAACGTAACTTCCGGTTTTGGAGGGAAGAGAAGGGAAGCTGGCATGCACACCTTAAAGCTCTGAAGCATGAGTTCACTATGGGCTAAGGTGGGAAATCGCTAAGCTGGTGAGAGGTGGGGGTTGGGTTTTTAAAAAAAAAATGTTGAGCAGCGGCAGGATTCGCTATAGATGGCAGTCGGGCGATCATCTAAATTAGCCGGGTGCAGCGCCCGGCTAAAAGGCCCTAGGGCAGTGCTAGGCAAACTCATTAGTCAAAAGAGCGAAAATCAGCAGTACAACGATTAAGAATTTTTTTGAGAGCCATACCCCGTTCCCGCTTACGCTGCGATGGCTACGTCAACCCGACTGACACCCCACTCGTCTGCACGTAGTCGAAATTGATCGACAGGGGGGAAAATTTTGTCTCCATCCCCTCCCCTTCCCCATAAGCTCGGTCCCCATCCTCGCAAACCACCTGATTCCATCCACACAAGCCTTGAATTGTTTTATATTGAACTTATTATATTAAAGTATAAAAAGAAACAATATTCTGTACAATTGTCAATTTATAAATCAGCATCTTCTCCCCACTCTCTCTTCTCCATTTCCCTTCAGCGTCCTCAGCCCACACTCTCTCCACTTTCCTTCAGCGCAAGCACATAAAAACAAGCAAGTAATTTTATATCATTTTCATTCTATTCATTCATAGAAATTAGTCTAAATAATGCCAGACATATAACAAAACATGATTTTACAAAAATAATTCCCTGCACAGTCAAGCCTGCAAGGATTACTAGATATCTTTCAGCAGCTCCCCTCCCTTCCTCCCCCTTACTTTCATGGCCAAGTCAAAATGATCTACCAACAATAAAATTTTAAAAGCACAAACCACACTGTAAGCAAAGAAAATGTTAATTATCATTTATATTCCGCGGGTTTTCAAAGGCAGATGACTTTATGCAGTGTCACCTCAGTAACAACTATACAAAAATAGACAACTATACACCTTCCCTTTTTACTAAACTGCGATAGCGATTTTTTAATTCAGGGAGATGCGCTAAATGCCCCACGCTGCTGTCGATGCTCATAGGCTCCCTGCACTAAAAATCGCTATTGTGGTTTAGTAAAAGGGGGCCATAGTGCCAAATATAGACAGCATATATAAATTCTCAAAATGGACACATTTTGATCACTAAATTGAAAATAAAATCATTTTTCCTATCTTTGTTTGGTAATTTCATCAGTCTCTGGTTGCACTTTATTCTTCTGACTGTGCATCCAATATTTATTCCCTTCTTTCAGCTTCCTGTATGCTTCCTCTCCTTCAGACCTCATTCCCTCCCCAAACTTTTTTTTTTGTTTCACCCTGCCCCCTTCTTTCTTTCTCTCTCCATGCCCCCTTTCTTTCTGTATGTCTGTCTTTCTCTCTCCGTGCCCCATTTCTTTCTTTCACCCTGCCTCCTTCTTTCTTTCTCTCTCCATCTCTGTCTGTCCTTCTCTCTCTCTCTCTGTGCCCCATTTCTTTCTTTCACCCTGACCCCTTCTTTCTTTTTCTCTCCATGCCCCATTTCTTTCTTTTACCCTGACCCCTTCTTTCTTTCTCTCTCCATGCCCCCTTTCTTTCTCTGTCTGTCTCTCTCTCTCTCTCCATGCCCCATTTCTTTCTTTCACCTTGCCCCCTTTTTCTTTCTCTCTCCATGCCCCCTTTCTTTCTCTATGTCTGTCTTTCTCTCTCTCCGTGCCCCATTATTTTTCTTTCTTTCTTTGTTTCACCCTGCCCCCTTTCTTTCTTTCTTTCTCCCTGCCCTCACCATGCCACTGCCATTGGGAAACATACTGCCACCGCCGCAGGGGAATAGGCCGCCATCGGGAACAGGCCCGTGGGGCCGATCAACTCTCGCCACCC
Source organism: Geotrypetes seraphini (assembly GCF_902459505.1). NCBI lineage: Eukaryota > Metazoa > Chordata > Amphibia > Gymnophiona > Dermophiidae > Geotrypetes > Geotrypetes seraphini. Next base: position 149,521,345 of record NC_047085.1, on the reverse strand, counting down.
GACGTCAATTCTAACGCTGGAAATGATGTTCCGGGCCAGCCAGGCAGCGATTGGCTGGCCCAGAACGTCCTCTCCGACGTCAGAATTGATGTCAGGTGGCGAGAGTTGGTCGGCCCCATGGGGAAGAGAAGCAGGGAGAACTCGGCGCCTGCCTGTTCTCGATGGTGGTAAGAAGGGAAGGGAAGTAGGTTGGGCGCCCCTGCTGTAGACGAGCTGCAGTTTGCCGACCTAGGTAGGGCCTAGGGAGAACACTGGAGGGTGGCCAGCTGTGCACCCCCTTGGGGCATGCACCCAGGGTGGACCGCCCCCCCCTTGGTACATCACTAAGTTGAAGAAAATGGCTTATTTTCTCCTTATATGAATTCTGTATAAAAAGAATGAATAGCCAACTGAGTATTCTACAGAAAAAAAGCACTGTTATTTATTTATCTAATGAAAGTAGGAATAATGTGATAAACTTTTGAAACATTATAAGATCTTTACTGGGTTATGAATGTGGTTTTTAAAAAATATATATATCTCTATTAATTTTCCAGTCTGAATACAGTGCATAAATGAATACGTACAAGTAATTTGAAAAATAGCACTTACAGAATGTGTGAATTAGGTCATCGTATCTCCCCAGTTGAATATTAGCCAATTGAAAGTAGAGCACATTTAGAAGACTGGCCACTGAAATAATCTTGCTTCAGAGTTAAGGCAAATGACATCTTGTTTTGGCAGGCTTTTGGACGATGAAGTTAAAATTGCTTCTTATCTCAATAAGTTCTCATTTGAATAGATTTGAATTATTTTTGACTGGTTTGGATCCATAAGAGCTCACTGTGAGTAAGTATGAGCCTTGGACTATGAGGCCTATCTATGTCTCTCTTAATATTTTTGTGGATAACTTTTTGAATTTATTATATTGTTTTCAGTACTTCTTCTCTTGTGGCATTTTATAACAGAAGATCATTGCATGCTTTCGGATTTGTTTCTGTTATCCCATTGCTGCCGCATTACCAAATTTGTTGGCCTCCTAGTTTCTGTCTCTTTATTCTTTCCAGGATGGATCCTTGAATAGATATACTACTACTCTTCCCTGACATACGTGGAATTTCTAAACGTAAAGACTTCCAAATTGCATTTTGTACCCTACAGGACTTTTATCCTGTTTGATTCTGTCATTCTGTAGAGCAGGGATGCCCACACTTTTTGGGCTTGCGAGCTACTTTTAAAATGACCAAGTCAAAATGATCTACCAACAATAAAATTAAAAAAAAACACAAAGCACACTGTACGCATAGAAAATGTTAATTATCATTCCTATTCCAGGGTTTTTCAAAGAGGTCAAAGCAGATGACTCTATGCACTATCACCTCAGTAACAACCATACAAAAATAGACAAATATACCCCCCTCCCTTTTTACTAAACCACGATAGCAGTTTTTAGCGCAGGGAGCTGCGTTGAATGCCCAGCGCTGCTCTCAGGCTCCCTGCGCTAAAAACCTCTATTGCGGTTTAGTAAAAGGGGACCTTAGTGTAAAATATAGACAGCAGATATAAATTCAGACAAATTTTGATCACTAAATTTAAAATAAAATAATTTTTCCTACCTTGTCTGGTGATTTCATGAGTCTCTGGTTGCTCTTTCTTCCCTTCTTTTAGCCTGTATGCTTTCTCTCCTCCAGACCTCATTTCCTCCCCCAACTTTTCCTTCCTCTCTCCCTGCCCTTTCTTTCTCTCTGCCTCCCTTTCTTTTTTTTCTGTTTCTTTTCTTTCCTTCTGTCTCCCTGCCTGCCCTTTTCCTTTCTTTCTCCCTGCCCTTCCCCAAGCCACTGCTACTGCCATCGGGGACCAGGACCCACACCGCCACCAATAACAGGCCCCAAACTGCCACCAATAACAGGCCCGAAAGCCGACCCCGCCCCAAGCTCTCCCTGCTTCGGCCGACCAGCATTCCTCTCCCCGACGTCAATTCTGCCATCGGGGAGAGGAAGGCTGATCGGCCCAAGATCGCGATCGACCTATTGGGGGAAATGCTGCCGGGTCCTGCCTTCGCAGAAACAGAAAGTAGGCAGGACCCAGCAGCAAGAAGAGCAAATGCTTCACTAACCTGTCTCCCGCCTTAGCCCGTAGCGAACGCTTGCTTCAGGGCTCTCAACATGTGCGTGCCGGCTTTCCTTCTCTCCCCCGCCCCCCGGACATAACTTCCGGTTTAGGAGGGAAGAGAAGAGAAGCTGGCACGCACACGTTAGAGCCCGGAGCATAAGTTCGCTATGGGTTGAAATCTCCAAGCCGGGGTTTTTTTTAATGTTCAGCAGCGGCAGCAGCAGCAGATGACAGCTGGGCGGACCTCCCAGCTAAAAGGCCCTAGGGAGAACACTGGAGAGGAAGGCTGATTGGCCCGGTAGATCAGGACGGCAACACGAGTCTATCACGGAGCCCGGGATGGGCTCCACGATCGACTCACGTTGCCTTCCTGAGCTACCGGTCGATCGCGATCGACATATTGGGCACCTCTGCTGTAGAGTATCATCCCTTTACCAGTTTGGTATAATTTGTACATTGGGATCACTGTACACGTCTCCCTCCCAAAAAAAACCGTGAATAACATTTTCATATCATATTCACCAGTTTTTTTTATATAAAACTTAGTGTTGTTATTTGCGATTGCTTTTAAAAACAATCTAGGTATTACAGTTCTTCCATTGTATTATACACCTTAGCAATACAATTCAAGTACTATAGAACTTTTCTCCAACACTGCCGTTTGCCGCACTGAAGCAAGTGCTAAAATTTTCTCTCTTCCCTAGCAAATTGCTTAATCCCCCCATTGCCCCCAGGTATGTTAGATAGATTGTGAGCCCACTAGGAAACATGGAAAAATGCTTGAGTACCTTAATAAATTCATATAAACTGTTCTGAGTTCCCCTGGGAGAACAGTATAGAAAATTATCAACTGGTTTTCTTCCCCCCCCCCCCCTTTTTTTTTTTCTTCAGATCAGGTTAAGCCAGGTCAGGATTTGGTGCAATGCTTGCCTGAGCTACATGTATTGATTTTTTTCAGATAAAAAAAGCATAACTGGATTCACCTGGCCTGAATACCTGGATATAATTGATAACGAACCTAAGCCAGATATTATTTACCAAGTGAAAGCTTCTCCATTTTTTTTCTGTCTGAAGTGGAAGATAGGAAGCCTTGATCGGCAAACCTTTAAATCCAAAGTAAGAAGGGCTCTTTAATTTCCCCTTTAATGGTAGAGAAAAGTTTGTTACATATGAAATATGCCTAACAAAATACAATTGAAATACGAGTATGTGGGGTCCGTGGCAGCTGCCCTCTGCCCATATTTTGGCTTTCTCTCCCTTTTAGGATTATCTCATTGGAATTGCTGTCTATTGCAACACTCATAGCAGCATTGCAGAAACTTGTGTAGTCTCTTAGCCTGAATAGAAACTGGAAGGGGAGGAAAAAAAACATTTTCTCTCCTGGGCCATTCTCTCCGTCCTCCACAAATATACTTAAAACTAAAGGCAGTGTTATCTTGCTTGTATTGCAAGGTTACAGTTCATAGCACATGGTAACCGTTGTGCTTGAATACTCTTCTGATCTCATCATGTCTAGGGTTACCATAGGGCTCCAGAAAAAGGAGGGCGGATTGAGACATCCGGGTTTTACTTCCATTGCTTTCAACGGAACTAAAACCTGGATGTTTCTATCTGTCCTCTTTTTTTTTTTTTCTGGAGCCACATGGTAACCCTAATCATAATAGAGCATATGAGTATGCTTTGTTTTTTTTTTCCTAAGGGAAGACACCCACCAGAAAGGTTTTCAGGATATGAACATTCATGAGAGAGATGTACTGCCTCCAATGCATGCAAATTTCTCTCACGAATATTCATTGTGAATATCCTGAAATCCTTTCTGGCTAGGGTGCCACCAAGACCAGATTTGGAACCACTGTGCTAGGGCAATATATATTGCAGAGGCAAAAACCACCTGGCAAAGTTTGCCTTACACTGTGCATGAGAAAACAAGGTCATGGTGGGAGTGTGTGGTGCAGTGGTTAGAGCTACAGCCTCAGCACCCTGAGGCTGTGGGTTCGAATCCTGCACTGCCCCTTGTGACCCTGGGTAAGTCACTTAATCTCCATTGCCCCAGGTGCATTAGTTCAAGTGGGAGCCCACCAGAAGAGTTAGGGAAAAATGCTTGAGGACCTGAATAATTTTTAAACCGCATAGAATTGTAGGATATGCAGAATATAAATCTTTTTTCTTTTTTTTTTAATGGTGTTGATTTTCACTGAGAAGGAAGTGTCTGACTGAGAGCTGGTCTTAGGGTGCTGATTATGGAGCAGGAATTAAAGTGGCTCTTACAGTAAAGTTGTTAGCTGATGCCTTAGCTGACTGTGTGGAGGGACTGCCTTGTGTTTGCCCTTCTGCTTGTGCATTTTGATTGCTTACTCAGACACGTAGGCTGTGCGGCCCAGCCTTCCTAATTAACAGGCGACTTCTTTAACCGTAACATGCCACTCGCTTCTCAGAGAGGGTTAGTTCCTGCAGGTTGTAAAAATATCTGACTAAATGACAAAATTATATGGCAGCATTGTACAGTATAAGCAACGGACCTGTGTGGTGTGTGACTTGTTGCAATTTGACTGCATTAAATTGCACAGCTAAGTACTATAATTTGTAAAGCAAAATGGAACATGAATTTTTTTTTTTTTTTTTAGATGATACCAAATTTAAATTTGTGGATCATTAAATATGAAGTTGGAAAAGCAGGGATATAGAGGAAATATTTGGCAAAATGCCTGGAATAAACTGCCATAAGATACAAAGGACCATCACATAGGGGCCTTTTCACTAAGCTGCACTAAAGAGTGGCTTGCATATTTTTTTTTTCACATGGGTTACCCATGCGCTGAAGCCACTTTATAGCGCAGCTCTAAAATGGCTGCATTTTGGCATTCCCTATTAATGGTCATGCACTAATTTCAAAATTAGCGCATTGTCATTAGCAAGTGAGCTCTTACTTTTGCCTATTTTGTAGGTAGTAAGGGCTCCCGTGCTAATCCTGTGCTGATTGATCAGCATGTGCCAATGCTCACACTGTAACAAATCAAAAACATAAGAATAACCTTACTGGGTCAGACCAATAGTCCATCAAGCCCAGTAGCCTGTTTTCAAAGGCCTAGATTCCCTAAGCTCACCTTTGCTGGGTGATCCGTGGCTGGGGGACCGATTCACAAAATGTCTTCATGCAAATTGCAGTGATCAGAGACATGTCCCACAGCGACCCCAAGGATCGCTACAGAGCGATCCAGAAGCATGCGCAAACCATCTTCTTAACCTGTAGATGCGGTCCATGCATGCACTGGCTCTCCACACAACAAGCAAAGTAAAAAAAAAATGTGTGGGGAGGAAGGGGGGGGTTGGAACAGAACACGCTTTTCTAGAACACGCTGCAGGGGAATAAGCACAAAATGCGCCAACAAAAGTTGCCAGTTACTCGCGAGCCCTTGGTTTTGAACTTGCGGGTTTAAAGTGGGGCGGCCTCGGGGGTTCATTGTGCCGCAGACCGCCTTTAAATGAACTCAAGTCAAGAGAGCATGAGAGCTGGCAGAGGCGTGAGCGACAGGTCCTCAGCAGTCACTTCTTTTTTGATCGGCCAGCCCAGTTGGTGTTCCTGAATTTGTGTAGTGAATCGCTGCCTTCCTACTTTTGCATGCCATTTCCCCTCATTTACATACGTGGATCGGATCGGGAGGAAGATTAGTGAATCGGGTCAGGGTCGCAAACTGGTTGGGACGTGATCGGTAAGCATAGTGAATCTAGGCCAAAGTGGCCAATCCAGGTCACTAGTACCAGGCCAAAACCCAAGGAGTAGCAACATTCCATGCTACCGAAACAGGGCAAGCAATGGCTTCCCCCATGTCTTTTTCAATAACAGACTATGGACTTTTCCTCCAGGAACTTGTCCAAACCTTTCTTAAAACCAACTATGTTATCCGCTCTTACCACAACCTCTGGCAATGCGTTCCAGAGCTTAACTTCACTGAGTGAAAAAAAATTCTTCCTATTGGTTTTAAAAGAATTTCCCTGTAACTTCATCGAGTGTCCCCTATTCTTTGTAATTTTTGACAGTGGAAAATCAATCCACTTGTACCCGTTCTACTCCACTCAGGATTTTGTAGACTTCAATCATATGCCTCCTCTCCACCCCAAATGTATTTTTTAGAGCATGGGTGGCACATGCTGAATCTGCAATTAGTGTTCCTAAGCATGGCCCGTTAGCACTATTTTTAAGTATTAGCAAGCATACCTTAGCTTACTGCTGTTTAGTAAAAGGGCTGCCACAAAAAGGGGGGAAAAAGGCTTTAAAAAATAAAAATCATCATAGTTGTTCCTGATTGTCCAGTTTTTCTCTTCTGTGGACACCGCCTAGAATTCTTTTGATTGAGGCGGCATAGGAACATAAGAACATAAGAAGTTGCCACCACTGGGTCAGACCATTGGTCCATCGCGCCCAGCGATCCGCTCTCGCGGCGGCCCATCAGGTCCATGACCTGTAATGTGGTTCCTGTCCGTTTCTGTAACCTACCTCTTCTTTTTTATCTGTAACCCTCAATCCCCTTTTCTTTTAGGAACTTGTCTAAACCTTCCTTGAAACCCTGCAATGTGCTCTGGGCTATCACAACCTCCGGAAGCGCATTCCATGTGTCCACCACCCTCTGGGTAAAAAAGAACCTTCTAGCATTTGTTCTAAACCTGTCCCCTCTCAATTTTTCCGAGTGACCCCTTGTGTTAGTGGTTCCCCACAGTCTGAAAAATCTGTCCCTGTCCACTTTCTCTATGCCCCTCAGGATTTTGAAGGTTTCTATCATGTCTCCTCTAAGTCTCCGCTTTTCCAGGGAGAAGAGCCCCAGCATCTTCAACCTGTCAGCATACGAATAGTTTTCCATACCTTTTATCAATTTAGTTGCTCTCCTCTGGACCCCCTCAAGTACTGCCATGTCCTTCTTGAGGTACGGCGACCAGTATTGGACACAGTACTCCAGATGTGGGCGCACCATTGCATGATACAGCGGCATGATGACTTCCTTCGTCCTGGTCGAGATACCCTTTTTAATGATGCCCAACATTCTGTTCGCTTTCTTTGAGGCCGTTGCGCACTGAGTTGATGCTTTCAATGTTGTGTCCACCATCACCCCCAGGTCTCTTTCAAGGTTGCTTACCCCTAGCAGTGATCCCCCCATTTTGTAGCTGAACATCGGGTTCTTCTTCCCTACATGCATGACCTTACATTTCTCTATATTAAAACTCATTTGCCATTTTTTTGCCCACTCTTCCAGTCTTGTTAGGTCTCTTTGCAGGACCTCACAGTCTTCCGCGTTTCTAACCCTGCTGCAAAGCTTGGTGTCATCAGCAAATTTGATAACCTCACATGTCGTCCCCGTCTCCAGGTCGTTGATGAATATATTGAACAGGATTGGTCCCAGCACCGCCCCTGTGGAACTCCACTCGTGACCCATTGCCAGTCTGAGTAATGGCCCTTTACTCCAACCCTCTGCTTCCTGCCTGCCAGCCAGTGTTTGATCCATCGGTGGATATCCCCCTGCACCCCGTGGCTCCACAGCTTCTTAAGTAGTCTTTCGTGAGGTACCTTATCGAAGGCTTTTTGGAAGTCAAGGTAAATGATGTCTATGGATTCCCCTTTATCCACCTGGTTGTTTATTCCCTCAAAGAAATACAGTAAGTTCGTGAGGCACGATCTTCCCTTGCAGAAGCCGTGCTGGCTCGCCTTCAGTTGTCCATTGCCTTCTATGTATTCGCAGATTGCGTCCTTGATTAGTGCTTCCATCATCTTTCCCGGAACCGAGGTCAAGCTCACCGGCCTGTAGTTTCCCGTGTCACCCCTTGATCCCTTCTTAAAGATGGGCGTGACATTGGCTATTTTCCAGTCTTCTGGGATCTCCCCAGTTTTTAAGGATAGGTTACATATTTGGCTTAGTGTATCTGCTATTTCGTTTCTCAGTTCTTTTAATACCCTTGGGTGGATGCCATCCGGACCTGGTGATTTGTCGCTCTTTAGTCTGTCTATCTTTCTGAGAACATCCTCTTTGTTTACCTCTAGTTGGACTAGCTTATCAGGGTTTCCGTTTATGTGCTCCTCAGGTTCTGGGATGTTGGATGTGTCCTCTCTGGTGAAGACTGACGAGAAGAACTTGTTTAACCTGTCAGCTATCTCTTTTTCTTCCTTTACTACTCCCTTCCTGTCTCCATCGTCTAACGGTCCCACTTGCTCCCTGGCTGGTTGTTTCCCCTTCACATACCTGAAGAATGGTTTGAAGTTTCTTGCTTCCCCCGCCTGCCTCCTAGATTTCAAACGTACGGACTTTAATGCAATGGGAAAGTACCTGAAGAAAGAGCTGTTAGGATGGGAGGACATAAGAAAGAAGCCAAGAGAGAGATACGTTTGGCGAAGGCACAGGCGGAAGAACAAATGGCTAAAAATGTAAAACAGGGAGATAAAAATTTTTTCAGATATATTAGTGAAAGGAGGAAGATAAAAAATGGAATTGCTAGGCTAAAAGATGCTGGGAACAAATATGTGGAGAGTGATGAGGAGAAAGCAAATGTGCTAAACAAATACTTCTGTTCTGTGTTCACAGAAGAAAATCCTGGAGAAGAACCGAGATTGTCTGGCAAAGTTACACGAGAAAATGGAGTAGATTCTGCGCCGTTCACGGAGGAGGGTGTTTATGAGCAACTTGAAAAACTGAAAGTGGACAAAGCGATGGGACCAGACGGGATCCATCCCAGGATACTAAGGGAGCTCAGAGAGGTTCTGGCGAGTCCTATTAAAGACTTGTTCAACAAATCTCTGGAGACGGGAGTAATTCCTGGGGATTGGAGGAGAGCGGATGTGGTCCCTATTCATAAAAGTGGTCACAGGGATGAAGCAGGAAACTACAGGCCGGTGAGCCTCACTTCAGTTGTTGGAAAAATAATGGAAGTGTTGCTGAAAGAAAGGATAGTGTATTTCCTTGAATCTAATGGGTTACAGGATCCGAGGCAACATGGCTTTACAAAAGGTAAATCGTGCCAAACGAACCTGATTGAATTTTTTGATTGGGTAACCAGAGAGCTGGATCGAGGACATATGCTAGATGTAATTTACTTGGAAATAGGAGCTGTTGAACAAACTTGAAGGGCTGAAGTTAGGACCCAAAGTGGTGAAAATGGGTCAGAAACTGGCTGTCGGACAGACGCCAGAGGGTGGTGGTTAATGGAAGTCGCTCGAAGGAAGGAAAGGTGACTAGTGTAGTCCCTCAGGGTTCGGTGCTGGGGCCAATCCTGTTCAATATGTATGTAAGTGACATTGCTGAAGGGTTAGAAGGAAAAGTGTCCTTTTTTGCAGATGATACCAAGATTTGTAACAGAGTAGACACCGAAGAGGGAGTGGAGAATATGAAAAAGGATCTGCAAAAGTTAGAGGAATGGTCTAATGCCTGGCAACTAAAATTCAATGCAAAGAAATGCAGAGCAATGCATTTGGGGATTAATAATAGGAAGGAACCGTATATGCTGGGAGGAGAGAAGCTGATATGCACGGACGGGGAGAGGGACCTTGGGGTGATAGTGTCCAAAGATCTAAAGGCGAAAAAACAGTGTGACAAGGCAGTGGCTGCTGCCAGAAGGATTCTGGGCTGTATAAAGAGAGGCGTAGTCAGTAGAAGGAAGAAGGTGTTGATGCCCCTGTACAGGTCATTGGTGAGGCCCCACTTGGAGTATTGTGTTCAGTTTTGGAGACCGTATCTGCCGAAAGATGTAAGAAGACTTGAGGCGGTCCAGAGGAGGGCGACGAAAATGATAGGAGGCTTGCGCCAGAAGACGTATGAGGAGAGACTGGAAGCCCTGAATATGTATACCCTAGCGGAAAGGAGAGACAGGGGAGATATGATTCAGACGTTCAAATACTTAAAGGGTATTAACGTAGAACAAAATATTTTCCTGAGAAAGGAAAATGGTAAAACCAGAGGATATAATTTGAGGTTGAGGGGTGGTAGATTCAGGGGCAATGTTAGGAAATTCTACTTTACGGAGAGGGTGGTGGATGCCTGGAATGCGCTCCCGAGAGAGGTGGTGGAGAGTAAAACTGTGACTGAGTTCAAAGAAGCGTGGGATGAACACAGAAGATTTAGAATCAGAAAATAATATTAAATATTGAACTAAGGCCAGTTACTGGGCAGACTTGCACGGTCTGTGTCTGTGTATGGCCGTTTGGTGGAGGATGGGCAGGGGAGGGCTTCAATGGCTGGGGAGGGCTTCAATGGCTGGGAGGGTGTAGATGAGCAGAGATTTCGGCAGTTGGAACCCAAGCATAGTACCGGGTAAAGCTTTGGATTCTTGCCCAGAAATAGCTAAGAAGAAAAAAAAAAAAAAATTTAAATTGAATCAGGTTGGGCAGACTGGATGGACCATTCGGGTCTATCAGAGTAACTTAGTAACATCTACTATGTTACTATGTTACTCTGTTAGATCCACAGCTGACTAGTTCATTAGTTTGGTTATTGTATTTTTTTTAACTTTTGTTTTTTTTACTGCTAGGTCATTGACCGGATATGCTTAAATATGATGTTTCATGTACTTCGTAATCGGTCCATGACTGTTATATTTTCAAAATATAAATAAAGATGATTGAACTAAAAAAAAAAAAAAAAATTTCAATTGTGCCACAAAAAAACATTTGCTCCGTTTAGTGTGCCAGAGCTTAAAAAGTCTGGGAGGCAGTGGTATAAGTAGTCATACAGTTGAGTGTTTGGTCTTCATCGTTCCAGTAGACTGTCCTAGTGTACATAAATTTTAATCCATGGACTAATGATCCCATTTAGGTGCCTGCAGTTCTGCAGTTAGGTCTGCGGGAGCTAAGGCCAGTAGAGACCATATGTTTGAAATAGAGTCAGACTGCTTTGTGCTGTGTCCGTCTAGCAGTGCATTAGAATTGACTAGTAGTAGTAGTACTTTTCCAAACATGCGTAAAGAGAGACCTGGATACAGCGTGCTGTTTGCAATTCCTGCCAAGGTGTAGCAAAAATATGTTGTCGGGTGCCTAACTTTTGGGCATGTTGATGTCAGTTTAACACCATCTTGAGAGCATTGCTGGGTCCAAGGCCAAGATTGAGCTGGCTGGAGTCTCTTTTGGGCAGTCTATGTCAGGCTCTGGAATGATTAGTGCCTGGTGCTTCTACCTGGGGAAGAAAGGTGTTAGCAGGTTGGATTTCCCTCCATTTCCCCCAGGAAATTAATAAAGACCACTGTGAACAAGGCTGGCTGAAATGTCTTTACAGTTTATTGAACTATTTACAACATACGGTATATTATATGAAAGCATCAAGACGTGCTAATCAGAAGAATTTTGAAACAACCTTTAAACAATGTTTTTTGGAACTCTTGGAACCAGTTAATCTCTTTGCTATTGTGGTATCTTAAAACCATCTTATCTTAGATGTCTTCCTCTCCTGTGTCTCAAAAACACCTCCCTTTAGGAGGAGGAGGGGGGGGGTCGCCAGATTATGCTAATGTAAGAAAACCTGGGTGCTCAGACACTGTTATATATAGAACGGGCTCTCAGCTTGCGACATCAGAGTATTTAAAAGAAGGTACCTACTTAAGAATTGCCACCAAAACAGAGTTTGAATGAACAACTCAGGGTCTGTGTAAAATTTGGAGGGACTTTGTGGGAGCTGGGCTGAATCTGAGCTGTTATTCAGAACAACTTATTCATATAACTGAACCGCACAACTAGAGGTCCAAATTTTATATGGATAATTTATCTGTTTAATATTAGGACTCCGTACTTAGTGCTTCAAAGTCCATTGATTTAGGATATCCGAATAACTTATCTGGCTATGTTTATGTAAATTCAGCCTCTCCGAATATTACCCCTTTTATTATTTGTGTTCTTGTTTGTTTAAGTTTTGTTTTCTTAAAGCTTAGCTTTGTTTGGAGGAAAAAAAAAATTATTTTTTTTCCCCATTGGAACATATCATTAATACTTGTTACAATTCCTGCTCAGAATGACCTTCTCAGCTCGTGCCACCTCCAATTTTGAACTATTCTAAGATATGAAAGAAAAGGTCAGGTGAAAAGGTTTTGTTGACTTAACCCAGCCTGCATCCTTAGCACTCACTGTGGGATCCCATCCAGCTCCCTGGTCCTGACAGGCATTATTTAACTACTCTTATTCATGATGGGAAAACCAATTTAAAAGGTTAGTTACAAAGGCTGTCTGCTAAAGGGGAAAATAATGAAATTGCTATCACTGAAAGCACAAACTGTGTAGTATAATTCCAGAATTCATAAAGACATGATTAAAAATTAAATTAGTCTATTAAACTGAGACCCTAATTTCACTGATTGTCCTTTTTTGAGAAACAATAATCATAGCTCTTGCTTCAAATACTTGATGTGTAAATCCCCAGCGTAACAAGAGGAGATGGTGTGTGTTTCTGCTTTCCATGTAGTACGCAGATTGACTGTTATTGCAGACTGAAATAACTTTGTGCAGCAAGCTCTTGGGAGCTCGGGGCAGTAGAGGCCATGTCTTTGACATACAGTCAGACTATTTTTCCCACCATGCTTAGAGAGAGAGACTTGGAAATAGTGTGCCATTTGCATTTTCTGCCCTGGTGTAGCAAAAATATATTGTCGAGTTGATTTATAGCGATGCTTGCATAGTATATTCTCTGCTGCATTTATATTCTGACGCTATAGATTATCCTGTAGATAAAATGCAGGTATATCTTATCTTGATATACCGCTAACATGGCCTAAAAAAGCATTGAAGCGGTTTGCATACATCATAAAAGCAGTGATAAAAATAAAGTAAAAAATAAGAATACAGTAGAAGCACAAAAAAAGGAGAATCAACAAAGTGGCTATGGTTGTTGAGTACCAAAACAACATATGTGTCATATTCCAAGTCTTAGAAATTGAGTTATTCATATGGCTAAGTAATCAAGAAGATGCTGATTCAAATGCAAAAAGCCACATCTTTCTATCATTTTATTTGCCAGAGAAATACCATTTCAATTAACAAATATAATTCAACAGTATAAATAGAACCTAACTGATATTGTTGCCTCATTTCTCAAGTAACCGTGCACTAAGGGCTCCTTTTACTAAGGTACGCTAGCGTTTTTAGCGCACGCAGGATATTACCGCACACTACACAGCTAGAACTAACGCCAGCTCAATGCTGGCGTTAAGGTCTAGCGCGTGCGGCAATTCAGCATGCGCTATTCTGGCGGGTTAAAGCCCTAACGCAGTTTAGTAAAAGGAGCCCTAAGACTTGGTCCCTTTTCTTAGATTGTGACACATATATGCTACTAAGTGCCAAAAATGTTCATACTTGTATGTTATCATTCCCATTTTCTCCCTAATTCTATAAAAAAGTACTAAAAATTGCATGCGCAATTCTAGTCCACAAAAAGCAAAGAAGATATGGGAAACCCACAAAAAATCCAACAAGGAGTGCCAAAAAAAAAAAAAGTGGGAGACAAAACAATAGGCACAGTGGAGATGACAAAATAAACCAATATTTGAAAGCTCTTTATTAATATAATTCATATATAGGACTCAACACAAGTTGTGTTTTGGCTTTCGTGCCCTTATCAGGAGTCCATATCAGATAATTCTCAAAATAGATTTATTTGAGAATAAATAAAAAGCTCCAATCTTCTTCTCCTCCAACCATGAAAATGGCGGCTGGAGAAGAAGATTGAAGCTCTTTATTTATTCTCATATAAATCAATTCACCAAGGTGAATCGGTGAATTGATTCAAATCAGCGAATTGGGCATCACTAGGTAAGCATTGCCATGCAAGAGACCTGGACTCATTTACCGAGTCCGGTTGACTGAGAGGATGATTGGCATTTTGGGCCATATTCTGTAATGGATGCCTAAAAATGATAGGCGTCTAAAGTTAAGTGCCTATTACATGCCAATCACACTTAGGTGCCCATTACAGAATAATGCTTAGCGGCACCTAACTTAAAACTTGGGCACTTGTAATATAGACCAGGGCTTTTAAATGCCCACATTATAGGCACCTAAATCCTAAGGGGCTCATAATTAAAAGAGAAAAACATCCAAAAACCGGCCTAAGTTGGCACTTGGACAAACATTGTCAAAATACATCCAAGTGCCGATAATAAAAACGGGTTTTAGACATATTTCTAAACGACCTAGGCCTTCATAGTGCTGCTAAATGGGGCATTTGAGGAGGAGTGTTGAGGGCGGGATTTGGGCAGGCTTAGACTTAGTCGTACTGCATGTATAACTGAAAGTTATACCGCACAGGATCGACAGAACTTCGACGTTGTGACTTAGACCATTTAAAACATGGTCTAAATCACAAAAGCCCACTTAAAGTGATCAGATAAGCACTGCAAACACATAATACAGACCCCCCCACACACTACCCCAGTGATCACCGACACTCCCCACCCCCCCATAAAAATATTAATCACAACTTGAAAATTGTGCCTCCAGAACCTCATCACCTGGCAGCCTGGCATAGGAAAGTCTAGTCGTGCTGCACAGAGGCGTCTTAAGCCGTTTTGGGGGTGGGTTAGGGACCCATGGAGAGGAGGACCCATGCCCATAAGCCCCTGTAATCACTGTATTGATATTGAAACATGTGAACTCCCCTATACACCCCCAAAACCCTTTTGTACTGGCATATAAGTGGCTCCTGCAGTCATAAGAGCTATTGGGGTGGTAGATAAGTGGGTCTAGGGGATTCTGAAGGTGGTTTGGGGGGGCTCACCATGACCTATAAGGGAGCTGTAGTGAGATGATGACATGACACCCTTGTTGTGAAGTTCACAGCAGTGCCCTGTAAGGTACCCCACTATTTAGATGTCATGTCTGGGTGTTCAGTCCATCACTTTGCAGACCGCTCCCATGTCCAACAGGGCTTGTTCTAGGCATTTTTGACTTGGATTAAAATTTGGACGAAAATGTGGTATTGTTGATTTAGTGGCTTGGACGATCAGAACAGCAGGACGTATACTTAGACGATTTTCGAAATGAAAAAAAATTTGGACGTATTTTTTGAAAATGTGTCCTAAGCTATTTTTTACTATGGATGACTTGAACGAAAACGGACTTAGACATTCCTTTCGATTATGCCCCTTCACGTCTTTCCCCAACCCTTAAACAAGTTTACATTGGTGTTAGGCACTGATAGGCGCCTATCTTTTGCAGAATTGCTCCTAAGAAGATAGGCGCCTATTTCCCTATCTTCAATTTTTTTTCAATTATAAGCTTGTTAAAGCTCATTGTTGAAGCCAGTTTATTAATTAAGATAGGTGCCTATCTATTTAGACATCTAACTTTAGGTGCTGTTTATAGAATTCCCCAGTTTCCTTATAGAATAGGCTCAAAAGTAGGTATCTACTTTTCTTTATAGGATAGTAATGTAACAGGTCAAAATCATGCATATATTTTAGGCATGATTGCTTATAACAGCTATAGAGCTGATGTAAATGCTCAGATCTAAATTGTTAAAAAAAGCACATACATTCCAGTATTTTATAATGTAGGTAGATAAATCTGTGTTCCACTCATGCTCCATTCAAACTCCAAACAAAAAAAAATGGGAGAGGGGAACAAGAATTCCATAACACAAGGAGAGTAAAAAACAGTGGGGAAAAAAGACAGTATCTGGATAAGTAAAAAAATTTTGTGGAAACAATTGTATTAAAGTCCAGTAATAGCTTTGCAACTGTGCTTCACTATAGACGATGTGAAATGATATACTAGTTCCTGACACGGGAGGACTCCCGATCAGTGGCATAGCGAGGGTGAGTGATGCCCCTCCCCACCCTCTTCTCCATCCCCCTCTCCTTCCTGACCTCCCCCCCCTACCGTGCGCACATCCCCTTTCCTTCCCCATACCTTTTTAATATTCTAGTCATGAGAAACCTCACGAACTTGCTGCCCGTGTCGTGTTGGCTATCCCTCTGAAATCACTTCCAGGGCCCGGAAGTGACGTCAGAGAGAGGCGACACCGACACGGGAGGCAAGTTCGTAATGCTGTTTCGCACTGGAAAAATTATAGGTACGAGGGAAAGGAACATAAGAATAGACTTACTGGGTCAGACCAATGGTCCATCAAGCCCAGTAGCTCGTTCTCACGGTGGCCAATCCAGGTCACTAGTACCTGGCTAAAACCCAAGGAGTAGTAATATTCCATGCTTCCAGTCCAGGGCAATCAGTGGCTTCCCCCATGCGCGTGGCAGGGGGATTGAAAAGTAGCGGGGGGGGGGGGGGGTGTGGAAGAGGAGGACGGGTGTTGATGCTCCTACCAAGAGCTTGCATCATGCAGGGTCCTGCTGTATCATTTCACAAGGCCTAGAGTGGAGTACAGTTTCAAAACTATTTCAAAATTCCTAACTTATCCAGATATTGTCTTTTTGTTCTACTTCTTTTTGCCGTTTAAACTCTACCCATGCGAATGCCCTTTGGCAAAATATGCAATATCAAATCTCGGTGCCTGCTTATCCGCTAGCCTGAAAACAATATATGCATGACTAGAATGTGACTGTTCTACAATCCTGTCAAATGTGTATATTTCTGATGCTGTAGTCCTTTTTTTTTTTCTTGTAAATCTTTATTGACATTTCAAACTTTTATAATGTATACAATTGAAAGAATCATAAAAACTACCGTATTTGCCGGCGTATAAGACGACCGGGCGTATAAGACGACCCCCCAACTTTTAGTTAAAATATAGAGTTTTGTTATATACTCGCCGTATAAGACTACCCCTTCTCCCGCACACCTTCTCTACCGCCCCGGGTGCAGCACAGCCGGCCAGGTCCCCTTACTTTTGTGGCACTTCCCCGACCGACCGATAACAGCCCGGGTCCGACAAACCTCCCTGCCCTTAACCGCGAATCTAAATTACCTTCTTACAGCTGCTGTAAGAAGGTAATTTAGATTCGCGGCTACAGGGCAGGGAGGATTGTCGGACCCGGGCTGTTATCGGTCGGTCGGGGAAGTGCCACAAAAGTAAGGGAACCTGGCCGGCTGTGCTGCAACCGGGGCGGGGCGGCCGCCCCTCTCCCTTGGTAGCCACTCGAACCGCGAGGCTATTCTCCTTCTCCTTATCTGCCCTGCCTGCAGCACAGAGCCGAACGGAAGTCTTCCCGACGTCAGCGCTGACGTCGGAGGGAGGGAGGGCTTTGTTTAAGCCCTCCCTCCCCTCCGACGTCAGCGCTGACGTCGGGAAGACTTCCGTTCGGCTCTGGGCTGCAAGCAGAGAAAGTAGGGAGAAGAAGAGCCGCGTACATCCAGAAGACTGAGCATCCAGCCCCGCAGGAGCCCCGCGACCCTCGGAGGCGTCCCCATGGGATCCCCGCGACCCTAGGGGGCGTCTCCACGGGATCCCCGCGACCCTAGGGGCATCCCCGTGCAGCTCTCTAAACAGTACCCGGCGTATAAGACGACCCCCGACTTTGGGGAGGATTTTAAGGTACTGAAAAGTCGTCTTATACGCCGGCAAATACGGTATATGAAAATACATTATTATCATCACAATTATTACCTTAAACAATTTTTCCTCCCCTTCTTATCCTTGTTAATGAGATTTCTTCACAGATGCTGTAGTCCTAATACTAGGTTTCAGTGTGCCATTTCCAAGTTGACATCTTTGTGTTTATGGTTATATTTGGTCATTTTATTGTGCTGTTAACAAAATTGTAAGTTAAGCTATACCTGCTATACATTGCCTTGGGTGAATCTCTTCATAAGTTTAAGAAATCTCAATAAATAAATAAATAAAATATTGGCATTTACATGTGTGTTTGAGACAAAATTTACACAGCTTCTTACAGGATTACCAATAAGAGGGTTAGCCTTCCAAAATCCAGCCAAATCCCACTGTACCTATATGTGAGGTGACACCTGCAGGAATAAGGGCAACTGTTGTGGTGTACCATTGGATCCAGTAGATTTTGGGTGGTTCACCATACTCCATAACGAGGTTTGGATGAAATGTGTACCTGAAACCTTTTGTGTGAAATTCACTGTATTGCCCCTAGAATGCCCCATTACTCTGCTGGGATGTCTGTGTGGCCAGTCTGGTGCAAATGCTGGCCCCTCCTACATCCCAGTGACTTACTTTGTGAGTGTTTCTTTTGGATTTTTTTTTTTTTTTATTAAATGTTTCAAAAAGATAGATGCACAGAGCACAAACGCATCCATTTTCGGGGGGTGGGGGGGGAAATAGATGTTTTGAAAATGGATATGTGGTACTGGATTTTTTGGTGCGTGTTCCACAAAACATCTAAACTTGGATTTAGGCTTCATATCAAAAATGCCCCTTCGCATATGGCACCAACAATTATGTGCCGAAGTTGTGTTTGCATTTTAATTGGGCACAGTGGTTAGAGCTACAGCCTCGGCAACCTGACCACGCTGCTCCCTGGGACCCTGGGCAAGTCGCTTGATCCTCCACTGACCCAGATACATTAGATCAAGGCTACCCAAGTCTGGTCCTCGAGATCTACTGGCAGGTCATGTTTTCAGGGTTTCCACATTGAACATGCATGAGAGAGATTTGCATACCAAGAAGGCAGTGCAGGCAAATCACTCTCATGCATATTCATTGTGGATATGCTGAAAACCTGGCCTGCCAGGAGATCTCGAGGACCGGACTTGGGCAGCCCTGCATTAGATAGACTATGAGCCCACCGGGACAGATAAAAGGGAAATATGCTTGAAGTATCTGTATGTTAACTGCTTTAAGGGCTCCTTTTACTAAGCTGCGTTAGGGCTTTAACACGTGGAATAGCGCGCGCCAGACCTTAATGCCAACATTGAGCTGGCGTTAGTTCTAGCCGCATAGCGCGTGGTAATTTCCTGCGTGCGCTAAAAATGCTAGCGCACCTTAGTAAAGGGAGCCCTAAGTATGTTTGTATAACTACAAAAAGGCGGTATACAAATACCAATCCCCCCTTCCCCCCTAACGAGCCAACGACTAGCAATAATTGGGTGCTAACAACTAATTGTTGAAGTTAATTGGTTCCAGTTAGAATCTGCAAACGCAGCTTGGTAAGTGCTATTCTATAGAGATCTGTGCGCAAATCTTTTCGTGTGTAACTGGAAAGGGGATGCTGCCAAGGGGCATGGTTGGGTCAGGGCATTCATTAAAGACGTACGCGGTATGATAAAATGCAGGAAATCTGCGGTCTAACTTACATGGCAGGATTTACAACCAGGCTTCACTTGGTATAAATTATTGTGCCCAAAGCTGGATGCTGATCGCAACACAAGCTGCGCGTTCAACCGCCTGCCGCGCTAGTCGCTAACGCCTCCATTGACGAGGCGTTCGTTTTTGGGTGTGCCGCGGGGGTTAGCGGGCGATGAAATGTCCGACGCGCTAATCCCCCCGTAGCGCACCTTGATAAAAGGAGCCCAATGTGTTCTCCTATAAATGGAGCTCAACTTGGAGCACCGTTTAAAGACTAGCACTCCGCATTGATTTTTTTTTTTTTTTTTTCCAGCACCCAGATTTACTGAATCTTGTCCATAGTTTTATAAAATGTATTTCATGTGCATACATCTACCCTTGGTCCTGAGCAGGTATAAATCCACGGTCTATTGCTTCCATTTATCACTCCCCCCATGCTCTGAACTATGTACGCTAAATCTTCTCACTTTAATAATAATAATAATAATAACTTTATTCTTCTATACCGCCATCACCAGCAGTTCTAGGCGGTTTACACGCAAGAGAAACTGGACAATCAGCGAGAGTACAACCACACACTAGTTACAATCTTAAAAACTTCTGTTAGGTAATGAATTTGTCGAACTCATTTTCGAAAAGAACAATAAGACAAAGCTTGATGGATACATTCACCTAACCAAAATTGCAGTTTGCGGGCTTGAAACGACAATGTCCTGTCTAAAAAAGTAAGGCTACACCAATCAGGAGCTGCTTTGACACGCAGCTCCTGATTGCTGTAGCCCGACTTTAGTACAGGAAGAGGCGGTCGGAGAATACCGCGAATTAGTGAGTCTGCGAACCGCGAATTCATGGGGGAACACTGTAAACCACTTTGATTGCAACCTCACAGAAAAAGCAGTGAAACAGGTGCCATCCCCTTTAGATTAACAGCAGTGCAGAGATGAGAACATCAGCGTTTAATCTGGAAATCGCAAATGTATTCTTTCTTGCTGTGAGCCGCAATGGTTCTTTGTCGAAAATTGCGGGATATAAGAAGCTGTATTATTTTTATAAATGGATTCTGGTGTGTATAAACCACAATTTATGTAGGTTTTGTGAGACTGTTTTATAATTGCACAGGTGTCTGTGTTGTCTTTATGGACCAGCCACAAAGTAGGAATCTAGTTTGCCTTTCAACCTACTCAACCTGTTGTAAGGTTACCCGCTTAAAGGCGTAAGTTTTTATTTTTAAAAAGTGCCTACGTAAACAGTCAGAAAAGTCACATATAGTAAAAAGGAAACATGGGGCGGATCCGTGCCTATATGAGGGGTTAATGCTCAGAACCTAAGGCTGGTGTTATAGCTGATTAGTGCTTTTGCTCAGAAGCAACATGCGTGCCAAAGATGACTGCAAATTGTATTTAAATGTAGTCAAACGGATGTTAATGAGGCCATTTGCTTACCCTCCCAGTGCTTATAGAACAGCATACAAACATACAAACAAACCCTGCTCTTTCTGCTAGAAACCTACCATCAGCTCATAGCTGGCATGGGGGGGGGGACTTTAAGAATGGATTTCTTTTGATTTTCAGTTTAAAATCTGTTGATTTTTATTTCCTTTGGAAGCAGAAGGAATCCGGTAAACATATCTCTTCCCCCAGTAGACTCAACTTTTTCCCATCCCTCTTCACCGCACAGACTGCCATCCCTTAAACTAATTTGGCAATATTAATCTCATTTCTCAATAATACTTTACCATCTTGCTGTAAGCTGCAGTGATTCCCGGTTGAAAATTGTGGGATATAAGAAGTGTTGTATTGTATTAACTGAGAAAGAAATGTGTGCGAGTCCGAGCAAACCTGAAGGTGAAAGCACACATTGGCACCTCTTTTCTGCTCCTAAATATAAGCTTTTCAAGTGAAAATACGTTTTGAAAATGTTATATTTAAAGGTACAGAAGAACTGCGCTGATGTGTGCTTTACTTCAGGGTTTGCCTGATGCATGCACACAAGAGCTGCACTTACCGTGAAACTCTTGTGCACATGTGCTGAGCACATAGCACTCTTCCCCCCCCCCCCCCCCCTCTTACTTTCGGTCTCACAGAATGCCATTAGCTTTGAATGCCATTAGCTTTGAGCATTGGCAGGCTATTTTTCTGCACTGTTCCTGTGGTATGAGACAGGTACTGTTCATTTTAGCACCGGAGCTCTGAGCATGGGGGCCTGAGAATGCAACCCAGTGGTATGCAAATGCTTTCGCAAAAATTCACATCTGTTCCTAAGAAGGTGTAAATATCTGTGTGTACTCATGAGTGTAAGTTTGTATTTTACAGCTCTGCTCAATGCACCACCCAAACTACATACCTGAGATAGCCTACATTCTATCTTGTGCATTTATATGTGTGCATTTGGCTGCAGAATTTTTTTTAAGAGCCCCTTTCCACATGTAAAAATATACTTATAGGTGAGGAACGCTACAGTGGAAGCATATCTGTGGCGGAGTTAGGTCAGAGGGTTAAACATCACAGTTCTGAATTTTAAAAGAAAGACGCCAGGCAATGTTTTGGTCTCAAAAAGTATCTGCCAAAGTTAGGTACAGATTTCTGAAGATCATTTTTTGATTTATTTATTTGGCAGTTTTCAAAGTGAAAGTACTTGAACTTTGAAGATTGAGCCATAGATAGGGTTGCCAGATTTTCCTATCAGAAAATCTGGACACCGTATACCGTATATACTCAAATATAAGTTGATCCGAGTATAAGATGAGGTACCCTATTTCCCCCCAAAAAGGAGGAAAAAGGTTGACTTAAATATGACGACGGGATGTGTGTGTGTAGGCGAGTGTTAAGATTCATGTGCCCTGCCAAGATCAGTACCCTGCCTCACTCCCTCCCCTGCCAGGCTCTCTACCCTGTCCCCCTCCTTCCCTCCCTGCCAGGCTCTCTGCCCTCTCTCCCTCCCTCCCTGCCAGGCTTGCCCCCTCACTCCCTGCCAGGCTCTGCACCCATCCCCAGCCTCCCTCCCCCTCTGCACCCAGCCACCTCACGTACCTTTTTGAATCCCTGGTGGTCCAGCGGTATACCGGGCAGGAGCAAACTTTCCGCATTCCAGCCCTGTGCTGAGGCCCTCCCTGAATGGCTAATTTGAGTTCTGGCAGCCCAGCGGTGTACCGGGCATGAGCGACCTTCCTCGCTCCTGCCCAGCACTGAGCCACTCGCTGAATGAACATAAGAACATAAGAATAGCCTTACTGGGTCAGACCAATGGTCCAGCCCAGTAGCCCATTCTCACGGTAGTACCTGGCCAAAACCTAAGGAGTACCAATATTCCATGCTACCGATGTAGTGGCTTCCCCCATATCTGTCTCAATAATAGACTTGTCCAAACCTTTTTTAAAACCAGCTATGTTATCCACTCTTACCACAACCTCTGGCAATGCATTCCAGAGCCTAACTATTCTCTGAATGAAAAAAAATTCCTCCTATTGGTTTTAAAAATATTTCTCTGTAACTTCATCGCGTGTCCCCTAGTCTTGTAATTTTTGATGGATTGAAAAATCGATCAACTTGTATCCGTTCTACTCCTCTCAGGATTTTGTAGACTTCAATCATATCTTCCCTCAGCTGTCTCTTTTCCAAGCTGAAGAGCCCTAACTGTTTTAGTCTTTCTTCATATGAAAGGAGTTCCATCCCCTTTATCATCTTGGTCGCTCTTCTTTGAACCTTTTCCAGCACCACCATGTCTTTCTTGAGATAAGGAGACCAGAAATGAACGCAATACTCCAGATGAGGTCGCACCATGGAGCAATACAGGGGCTTAATAACATTCTTAGTTTTGTTAAGCATCCCATTTTTAATAATTCCAAGCATCCTGTTTGCTTTCTTGGCCGCCGCCACACATTGGGTGGAAGGTTTTATCGTATTGTCCACGATGACACCTAGATCCTTTTCTTGGGCACTAATCCGGTAACTGCGATTCAGGTTATTCTTTCCAATGTGCATCACTTTGCATTTGTCCACATTAAATTTCATCTGCTATTTGGACGCCCAGTCTTCCAATTTCCTAAGGTCCACCTGCAATGTTTCACAATCCACATGTGTTTTAACAACTTTGAATAGTTTAGTGCCATCTGTAAATTTAACCACCTCAGGCGTCATTTCAATTTCCAGATCATTTATAAAGTAAATAGTACCGATCCTAGTACAGAATTGCTGCCTTGAGTTCTCACAAGTCCTGCGAGAACTTGGGGCAGGCCATTCAGCGAGCAGCTCAGCATTGGGCAGGAGTGAGGAAAGGTCATGCCCGGTAGACCGCTGGACATGGAGAACTTGAGGCGGCCATTCAGGGAGGTACGCAGCGCGGGGTAGGAGCATGGAAAGTTATCTCCTGCGTGGTACCACCAGGGATTCAAAAAGGTATATGGGGGGGGGAGGGGAGGCGGGAGGGAGGGAGGGAGGGAGGGAAAAAAATTGGCAGAGTTGGCCGGGATCCCTCCTGTCTCAACCAACCCCACCAGCAGGCCCAGTGGAGGCCTGCAACAAGTCCGGGAGGAGGGCAAAGAGGCGATGAAACGAATATAAGCCGAGACATCCCCCCCCCCATTTTTGTGCTATTTATTTGTCCCCAAAATATTGATTTATATTCAAGTATATACGGTAGGTTCTTTGAAAGAGTGGAAGAGATAATAATGCTGAGAAATGAGAATAATCAGATTGGATGAGCACTATGGTCTTTCTTTATCAGTGTATTCCATGTTTCGGTATATGGGTTTTGAAAGCAATGTACGAGTGGGTGTCGTTATCCTCCACTGCGCATTCTGGAGCTTTAGTATTACCAGCATACACCTTATAAAACTGAGGCAGGAAATAGATTTGGAGTACTATTCAGTTGTTGTTGTTGTTGTTCCCTTCTTTTCCTATTGTATTTTCAGTATGCTTCTAATAGATGAATACTGAATAACACTGATAAATGTAGAGGAGCCCCGATATTCAGCCTGCTGAAATTGTGGTGAGACGCCCAACCAGCGGCATAGTAAGAGGGGTGTGCCCGGGAGTGGCATCCCTCCGCCTCTCCACCCTTCCTGCTCCTCGCTGCGTACCCCTTGCCTTCCCCCTTGCCTTTTTTACTTCTCTGGTGTGAAATTGCTGCTCATATCGGCGCTCTCTTGGATGCCACTTCTGGGATCCGCGCCTAGGACGTGACATCAATGGGCGAGCCGACACCGATGCAGGCACGCTACTCAAGCTGGAGAACTTAAAAGGGTATAGGGAAATGGAAGGGCAAACACGCGCTGCGGGGGGGGGGGGGGGCAGGGAAGAGGGCGGGGGAGGGATGCCACTGGGCAGGGGAGGAGCCAGCAGTTACGTGGGTGCCAGCTAAATTCAGTTAGCATGGACCCACATAGCTAACCGGGCTAAGTTAGGACAGCTCAAAAGCTGCCCTAACTTGGCCAGTTAAGGTATATGGGTCCCAGCACAGAATCCGGGACCCGCATAACTTTGTTTTGGTCTTTTTAAGCCCCCCTCAGCTCGTGGGAGATACAACTCCCTCTTCCCCTCATTGGGCCTATCTGATAATCCTGGTGGAGCTAATGCTGTTAATGTGTGTTATTTAGGGCCTGTTTTACAAAGCTGCGCTAGGGGCTGCAGCTCAGTAACGGCCCCGAAGCCCACAGAGATTTAAAGGGCTTTGGGGCTGTTGCCGCACAGCTTTGTGAAACAGGCCCTTAGTGTCAGGTTTCTTTTTATGTAGTTATTTAGTTATTTATTCAGTTTTCTTTACCGTTCTCTCTAGGGAGCTCAGAACAGTTTACATGAATTTATTCTGGTACTCAAACATTTTTCCCTCTCTGTCCCGGTGGGCTCACAATCTATCTAATGTACCTGGGGTAATGGAGGGATTAAGTGACTTGCCCAGGGTCACAAGCTAGATCCACTTACTGATATGAGTGATTGTGGATAATAACAAGCTGTTAATGTGTGTTTGTAACTTCTATAAAATGTTTGAAAAATTCTGTTTTCTTTATTATGGTTTATTTTATATTTTCTGACTTGTCTCGAGCATTATTTAAATTGGCAAGGCAGGCAATCGATAACACTGGATTAAAAAAAAAACAAAACCCAACAACCCATTGAAGGACGTCTAAATATTTTATTGAAGTGAAAATAAGTCGCGTTTTCAAATTGACTTTCAGGGCTCAAAAGAGCTGTCAGATGTTTTGCTGTGTTATTATGTTTCATCTTTAGTATCTCTTTTCTAATGGCAAATATCTGTCCAGTCTTGAATTGTTGAAAGGAGCAGAGAATGTCCAATTCTCTCGGGCACAATATGATGCGAGTAGGTAAGGGAGCATTTCTTTCAAACTGAGATGAAATTAATTTATCTTCACTTCATGGTAGACTGCTTTGTGACCAGAGCTGCATTGATTGGAGGCCACAGAGAGATTTACTCCCAATTCTTCACACATTAACTGGCACTGCTTCATAAAAAATAGCTTTTTCATGCAATATAACTCAGATACTCCCTCCTTAATCCTACCGTGCCAATGCACTATGTAAAAAGTTGATTGATGAGGGGGAAAAAAAACGGAAGACAGAGCTTGTAGATTCTGTAGTAATCTCTTAGGTGTCTTAAAGCTGGGACAGTATAGCCTTGATAATCTGACCTTCTGGCATATCTGACAGATTCTCCCCTGCCCCCCCCTCCCCCCCCGTGATATCATCACATTAGTGTTAAAAAAGCACAACTTCTCTTTCTGTGTTCTCGCGTAGCATAGAGGGAAGTTTTGCATCTGAGATAATTTGTTTTCGATCCAGGACCCTGCTTTTGCTACATAACAACACGTTGTGGCTTAGAATCCTGCTTTTACTTCCATTTTTAATGGATTGTTTGAAGGGTTACCATTGTTTTCTGTATTTTCTGACTTTTCATTATCTAACAATGGGTCAGTCCCATTTACATTGGATAATTGAGACTATACTTCCCCCTCCGTATTCGCGAATTCCGTATCTACGGATTCACTTATTCACGGTTTTAAACCTAAAATCCCATTTTCATTTTTCAGGCTATTTTAAACCCTGTAAGCCCCCCCCCCCCCTCTTAAGCCTTACCTGGTGGTCTAGCGGGTTTTCAGGGCAGGAGCAATCTTCCCATGCTCCTGCCCCGTGCAGATCTCTCACAGGAAATGGCTCGAGAGACTACGGGAGCTCAAGGCAGCCATTTCCTGTGAGCGATCTGCAAGGGACAGGAGTGTGGGAAGATCACTTCTGCCCCAAAAACCCGCTAGACCACCAGGTAAGGCTTAAGGGAGGACTTTCAGAGCTTAAAATAACTGGGGAAAGCGGGGATTAGGGGTAGAATCTGCACGAATATTATTCGCAGTTTTTTAATATTCGCGGGCTGGCTCTGCCCCTAACCCCCGCGAATACGGAGGGGGAAGTGTATATTGTATTTCCACAGGGTCCAAATTTAAGATTCTGGCATCCATAGACAGGATTGGAGGATGTTACAGTGTTATTGCAGTGCCACTTTGAAGTGCATGTCCCTAAATCATCTCAAATGTGGTTCTGCGGAACCCTAGGGATCCACGAGCCCTTATCAAGGGTGCTTCAGTCACTGACATTGGCATTCCTGCCCATGACTATGGACTTTTCCTCCAGGAATTTGTCCAAACCTTTCTTAAAACCATCTATGTTAACCAGTCATACCTCAACTTCTGGTAACACGTTCCAGAACTTAATTATTCTCTGAAAAAATATTTCCTCCTATAGGTTTTAAAATTATTTCCCTGTAACTTCGAGTGTTCCCTAATCTTTGTAATTTTTGGCAGAGCAAAAAATCAGTCCATTTGTACCCATTCAGAATTTTGTAGACTTCAATCATTTCTCCCTTCAGCCTTCTCTTTTCCATGCTGAAGTGCCCTTTATCATCGTGGTCACTCTTCTTTGAACCTTTTCTAGTTCCGCTATATATTTCTTGAGATCAGGCAACCAGAATTAAACATAATACTCTAGGTGAAGTCGCACCATGGAGCAATACAGAGGCATTATAACATTATTAGTCTTGTTAACCATCCTTTTTAAATAATTCCTAGCATCTTGTTTGCTTTTTTGGTCCCCGCCACACATTGGGTGAAAGATTTCAGCGTATTGTCTACAATGACACCCAGATCTTTTTCGTGGGCACTAACCCCCAAGGTGGACCTTTGCATCTGATAACTATGATATGGGTTATTCTTCACAATGTGCATCACTTTGCATTTGTCCACATTAAATTTCATCTGCCACTTAGTCTTCCAATTTCCTAAGGTCTGCATGCAATTTTTCACAATCTGCATGCGTTTTAAGAACTTTGAACAGTTTAGTGTTGTCTGTAAATTTAATCATGTCACTTGTCATTCCAATTTCTAGATCATTTATAAATAAGTTAAATAGCACCAGCCTCAGTGCAGATCCCTGTGGCGCTCTACTATTTACCCTCTTCCACTGACAAAAATAGCAATTTTACCCTAACCTCTTGGCATGGACATCTTTAACAAAGCTAGATCCTTCCATAACAGCACAAGTTAGTTCAGGGAGGGGCAAGTTGGGCAAGTTGCTGGATGGAGAGTGTAGTGGGGTGAGGGAGCGGTCTGAGAGAAAAGGGTGGGCTGGTGAGAGGGAGAGATAGACCTTTGATCAAGGGATGGAGGGGGGAGGGAGAGACTCAAGATACTGGACTTCAGGGAAGGGCAGGAAGGAAGAGCGATGGAGCATGGAAAGGATAAGAAGAGCAGAAGATGGATGGGACTCAAGGTACAGGAAATATTTTAGGGGTTCCCCTGTTGTAACATGTTTGAGAATCATTGCCCCAAAGCATAGGGAAAGTAGGCCTCTCTTTAGACTAATTATTTGTCTCCTTCAAAGTTTGATGCCCTACGCAACTGCCTATGCTGTCTGCCTAAATCCAAACCATATCTCAAAATACTTAAATTAAATAGTATATGTTATCAGGAAATCACTTGTATTTTTCCAGCCAATGTGTTATGCAGCTCTTTTGTGAGCAGGGCCTATCAAGCCATAATTGTACCCTATGCAACACACCTGTGCCTCACTCATTGCTCTCTGGCAAATAAGAGGTCGCAATGGATAGGGAACAATTTTAGCACCTCTGCCTCCACTGCGCCACTGCTCACACAGCCCTCAGATTAGCCCTACCTCAGAGAATAATATCCATATGACTTGACCAGTTTTAAGCTGGAGTTGTATTTTTATTACAGTATAATCTCGTTATAACGGACTTCAAGGGACGTGGAAAAACAGTCCGTTATATCCAGAGTCCGTTATATTCAGAGTTGCATTTTAAAAAAACTTTAGGTCAACTTGAAACAATGTACAATCGATGAACAACAGTCACTTCACAAGCATATCAGTAACATCAATAGCAAAACTCAGCAAAACATTGGTATGACACGAAATGATTGCAAAACCAGAACACTAAAAGATGTTCTAAAGCATTATGTTGTACTGTACTGGAAAGAAAAATACTCTTGTCATTTTCTTCTGGGCTGCATTTTGATACTATATCACCGGCATGCCACGTGCCTTGTAGGCGGAGCATGCATGTCTGTTATAGCTGAACAAAACTACAGCTAAAAGTGGCTCTGGAGACCAAATTGGTTGTCTGTTATATCCAAAAGTCCGTTATATGCGAGTCCGCTATATGCGGTGATTTTCTGTATGTTTATAAAGGTGCACGGCCGGGACCAGTGGACCTTGTCCACTATAGGCGAGGTTCCATTATAAGCGAGTCCGTTATAATGAGATTATATTGTACTCAAAATACTACAGGATTGCTATAGTTTTCTTTTTTCCTGCATACATAAGTGAACCTATACTCTGGATGCTTCTACACATCAAAAATTGGAATCTTCCGGATGTGTGCAGGGTCTCCAAAACTCTTTCAGGACTTATGAGGGATGAAATGCACTCATAATGTTTGGTGGGATAACCATGAGTGTATTTGTACCCTTGTAAGTGCACATTCTTCCACCACACCCTCAGGGGGGACTTTTCATTCTCCTCCTCCATGCTATACATCATCTTCTTAGATATTGCTGGTCTCTATATGAGTTTCATCCATTTCATGTATTCATCTAGTCTTAAAGTTAATATGTTACCAGCGTGTCACATTTGATAACTTTAAACTAAACTAAACCTTCTCTATAACAGTAGAGCTCGGCACGGTTTACAAAAATTAGAAAAGAGAACAAATACAATGTGGATTTGGAATAGTATGGAGAGGAGCAGAATTTACAACTTTGGAAATAGCCAAGTTTTCAGATGTTGTCGAAATAGTTGGAAAGAGCCCAGATCACGTGGTTGAGCAGGAAAATTATTCCACATCTCAGTAATTTTAAAAAGTAGAGACTTCCCTAATTTGCATTGAAGGTTCTTATAAAAACACAACAATCCAGGTCTTGTTTGTTTGAGTTTTAATGATTTTACATGAAATGTTTTTATAAGGCTGTTGGTTATATGAGCGTAATACAATTTTCCTTGTGTTTTAATAATTTTTTTTATGTCATACATTTAAGCACACGCATGGCTGTTGATCAATTGAGTGTAATACTCCATTGCTTTTATTTCTATTGCGTTTATATGTCACGTCTATGTATGGGTCTTATGATTATATCTGGAAATGTAAAGTTTTAAATTTTAGTTGCTTTGTTTATTTGAAATTCCTTTTTCAATTTGGTATCTGCTTTTCTGTTTTTAAATTAAATTTTCAACCTTTCCATTATGTTTATAGACTCCTGAGGCAGGCCTTACGGCCAAAACACATACATGTCGAGTCTTGACTACTATAAAGATATTAAGCACCACAGGTTGCCTTCTCTGTTATTTTTTATACATCATCTTCCCTCAAATGCCTTCCTTTGTCACGCCTTACACCTGCAAAAGGAAAGAAACTTATCTTGTGGTTAGAGTAGGGTTACCATATTGTCCAAATGGAAAATACAGACCCTTGGCCCCTCCCCCAGGTCCGCCCCCACACCCTGACCCCCTCGACCTGCATGAGCAATGAGCGACGTCGGACGGCATTCGGTGTGACATCGCCACGTTGCCTCCGTGCATGTGCAAATGCTTTCCTGACGTCGCTTGTTGCCAGAAGCTTTTCAAAATGCCAGGTTTTGAAAAGCCATCCGGATCCCTGGACATGTCCTGAAAAGAAGGGCATGTCCGGGGAAATCCAGACGTCTGGTAACCCTAGGTTAGAGGCCAAGTGTGTGTCTACATTATAGTTTATAGGGGCAAATAGAGTGCTCCAAAGAAATGTGTTTTTAAAAAATTCAATCATTTTTTATTGAACTTTTAAAAATAGAAAGAATCACAAAGCAAGAAATAACAATCCGTGCTTTACAGAAACATTCACAATTGAGCATGAAATGTGTTTTGATATAAAAGTGTTATGCAATAGCACAAATTTCTTTTATTTTATCCCAAGACAAACTAATCAATATACCAAGTCAAAGGGAGACATACATCTAAGTCAACCTTTTGTGTCCTGGAATCTTAGTAAGCTATTACCCCGATCCTCAGCGGCACCACTTGGAACTCAAACCACTCTCATTGTTCCAAGCTTTATGTGTCAGATCGTCACTGGATCGTTTTACTTTTTTTATATTTTATATATATATATATCTTTTTTCTTTTTTTGAAACTATTCACATTATTTCAAGGTAATTTTCATAAGGAATTTTTAAGCATGTTACTTAGCTTAGTTCTGTGGTCTCTGGCAGGGGGTTAACACCGACATGTTTCGCATTCAAGCTTTATCAAGGAACCCCTCCATATAAATACCGCCAAACTCTGACCACTGTATCAAGAGCTTGCTGTATCAAGAGATTGCTCTTGATACAGTGGTCAGAGTTTGGCGGTATTTATATGGAGGGGTTCCTTGATAAAGCTTGAATGCGAAACATGTCGGTGTTAACCCCCTGCCAGAGACCACAGAACTAAGCTAAGTAACATGCTTAAAAATTCCTTATGAAAATTACCTTGAAATAATGTGAATAGTTTCAAAAAAAGAAAAAAGATATATATATATATAAAATATAAAAAAAGTAAAACGATCCAGTGACGATCTGACACATAAAGCTTGGAACAATGAGAGTGGTTTG
The DNA here is from genome assembly GCF_902459505.1 of Geotrypetes seraphini. NCBI lineage: Eukaryota > Metazoa > Chordata > Amphibia > Gymnophiona > Dermophiidae > Geotrypetes > Geotrypetes seraphini. The sequence goes on along the minus strand of NC_047085.1, from coordinate 149,489,956 downwards.
AGTTCCAAGTGGTGCCGCTGAGGATCGGGGTAATAGCTTACTAAGATTCCAGGACACAAAAGGTTGACTTAGATGTATGTCTCCCTTTGACTTGGTATATTGATATAAAAGTGTAGCATAAATTTACAAATTTGGGATGATAACTCCTTAGGAATTAGCCTCTCTGTGGAGAGAGACAACATCAGCTGTCACCTCACAAATGTGGCTCAGTCAAACATTGTAGTATCAGTTCCCATTAGCTGCTGTCCATGTGTGTATAAGCTTTATTGCTTGGAAGTAAAATATGGTCTTTCATTGTTTAAATTATTATATTCTGGCTTGGATACTATTTGGGTAATTCTAAAGAATTTCCAGGTTATATTGGGTATAATGAAGCTGCAGCATTTTAATTAAACCACGAGGCTTACAGAAGCTAGATTCTAGGGGAGAGGAACTTGTAGTGATTATTTTTTAAGTATAAATACTGGTCAGCTTATAGTGTTAGTAGAGAAATGATATTACAATGAAATGAAGTTTATAAATTAGAAAATAATTTGAGATATGTATTGCACTTGATTGTCATTTGAATGCATTGTCCTTGCATTCAGTGACATCAATGTACTTTTTTTTATTCTGGATTGTGCATCAGGCAGGTATAGTGGCTGCAGTGTAGACTAATGTCTGGACTGCTTTACATTACGGATTTCTATTCCGCCTATACCTTGCAGTTCAAGGCGGATTATAAAAGAGCTAACTGGACATTTCCAGTGAAGTTACAACAGTTTTTGTTTTTGGTTTTTTTTTGGTTACAAGGGAGGATAGGTAGCTGGATTAATTCCGGAAGAACTTGCAAATTGGATATTAAATTGACTGTGTGATATAACAAATAGATTACAGTTAGGGTACAAATAAGATTACGTTAATTTCAGGGATCTGAATACTTGGTTGGTGTTTTGGGGAGGAAGAGATTATTTAAGTGGAGGTTTTGGGGGAGAATTTTATCTAGGAGGAGGGGGAAGGGTTGGGTTAAGATATCTGGATAAATTTTTTGAAAAGTAGGGTTTTGATTTCTTTTCGAAAAAGTTTTGAAGTCGCCCGTTGCCGTCAACAGGTTGGAGATGGAGTGGTTAAGTTTTGCTGCTTGCATCGCCAGAAGGTTATCAAACATCTTTTTGCGCTGAGTGCCCTTGAGTGGAGGGAAGGCAAAAGGATTCGGAGTTCTTACCCTATTCTACTACTTTATTCTTTACCCTATTCTGCTACTATTTATCATTTCTATAGCGCCGAAAGGCTCTGTACATTTAACATACAATAGACAGTCCCTGCTCAAGAGCCTACAATCTAATTTGGACAGACAGACAGGACATCTCAGGGTTAGGGAGGCTCTGGTAGACAAAATGATACAATGGATATAGGTATCTGACAGCAGCGAGTGGGAGTTAAGAGATGAAAGTTTCAAAAACGTGGGCTTTTAGCTTGGATTTGAATACTGCTAGAGACAGAGCACGACGTATTGATTCAGACAGCCTGTTCCAGGCGCATGGCAAGAAAGAACGGACAGAGTCTGGAGTTGGCAGTGGAGGAGAACGGTACAGATAAGAGAGACTTACCCACTGAATGGAGTTCATGGGGGGGAGCATAGGGGAAAAAAGGGAAGTGAGATATTGGGGGGCTTCAGAGTGAATGCACTTGTAAGTCAATAAGAGGAGTTTGAACTGTATTCTGAAATGGATAGGGAGCCAATGAAGAGACTTAAGGAGAGGGGTAATGTGAGACTAGCAACTCTCATGAAAGATGAATCGTGCAGCAGCATTTTGAAATCTTTATTTTTTTAAAATTACTTACATACCACCTATTAATTGTCTAAGCGGGGCAAAGGAGGATTGAGTGACACAAGGAGCAGCATGGGATTTGAACCTACAGTATCCTGTGCTGAGACTGTAGCTCTGACCACTAAACCACTTAATATAGGCCCGGGTTGCCTGGTCTGGCCTCACGCTGTTCCATCCCCCAGCCCTGTCTCATTCCACCCCCAGCCCCTCCTCCAGCTGAACCTCCTGCCTCTTTCTTTGAGATCTGGAGGGCCTCTGTGCATGCGTGTACATCGATGTGATGACATCATGCACATGCGCGCATACATATGACATCATCGTGTCAACGGCTATAAATGCGCAAAGGGCCTCCAGGCATGGCCCCAAGCTTGGGGATTTCCAAAAACCCGGACATACTGCTGGGTTTTGGAAATCCCTCCAGGCACCTGGACAGTCCTCTAAAAAGAGGACAAGTCTGGGTTTTCCCAGACGTCTAATAACCCTAACTAGATACAAAACAGGAAAAATCTCAGTGCTGCTTTCTCTTGTTACTTTTGCACAGTTTGGGATAGCATAAAGGCCCTGATCCTTTAAACAGCGCCTAAGACTTAGTGCCAAGGAACGTGGCATATAGCGTCGATCAGTCTTCAGTTAGGTGCTGTTTATGCAAATGCACCTAAAATGGACTTAGGCACCCCCTATTTAAGCCAGGGTTTTCTTGACCTAAATATTGGTGCCTAGGTTAGGCACTTGCATGCAAAACACGCCAAAGATCCGCTCATTATCTGCCCCATAACCACACCTACTTTCTGGTAGGCTCTTAGGTCTAGGCACCGCCCCGAAAGCAATAGGCATCTACCACCCAATTAATTTTAATTTAAGCTAATTATAAAGTGCCAATTGCATGTTATCAGTGCCAGTTAAGCTTGTTAAATAATTAACCCCTCCCCCCTTTTATCAAGCTGCACTAGAGGTTTTTAGCATGGGCTGGCGAGTTAAGTGGTCCAACACTCAAAGGAATTATGTGAGCATGAGAGCATTTACCGTGCCAGCTTGCGCTAAAAACCTCTAGCACAGGGCCCTCAGGTGCCTAGACCAGTTAGGAAGAACAATCTAGGCGTATAACTTTAGGCATATTTATAGAATCAGGCTCAAAAAGCTGGTAATCCATTATTTTTAATTTAATACATTCTCAAAAAGTTCCTGTCTCAGAGGAAATTTAACTACGTTGGCATTAACTTGAGAAGCTAAACATACCAATCTTATTAAAGTCTTTAGCCTGTACGATTTGTACTTGGTAATTTGTCTCCTGTGCATTGTTTGCTTGTTCTGTATGCTCATTATTTTCTGCTCAATAAAAATTGTTTCAAACAAACAAAAAAAGTCTATGTTAACATGGCTCTCCCAATTTCAGCCTGGACTGGAGGGTAATAATATTCTGCAGGGTTAGTATAGGGCTACCAACTGCAAGCTTTGACAATCCCCAGTGGGTCTCATTTTCTGCCAGTGTTGTCATATTTATGTTACCCTCTCCTCAAGTCGCTTCATTGGCTCCCTGTCCACTTCCGCATAAACTCTACTTACTGACCTACAAGTGTATTCACTCTACGGCTCCTTAATATCTCTCCTCTCTTATCTCACCCTATATTCTGCCTTGGGAACTCTGTTGGGCAAGTCTTCCTTGTCTGTTCCCTTCTCCTCTGCTTCCAACTCCTGACTTCGACCCTTTTGCGCAGTATGCCTGGAACAACTTACCTGACTTGGTACATTGGGCTCTGTGGTGGTATTCAAACTCAGGCTAAGAGCCCACTTTTTAAAAGTTGCGTTAAAGTCCTAATCCTACCAATTTATAAAGCACCATATTTGTCTATCATCTCTGGAGTCCTTGACCCTCTCTACCTGGAACACATTGAAAGAGTTTGTGGTAACAGCAGATAGCATAGCTATTTTTAAGGAAGATTTGAACAAGTTTCTGGAGGAAAAGTCCATAGTCAGTTATTAAGACAGACATGGGGGAAGCCACTGCTTGCCTTGGATCAATAGCATAGAATGTTGCTACTCTTTGGGTTTTGGCCAGGTACTAGTGACCTGGACAGGCCACCGTGAGAATGGGTCTACTGGGCTTGATGGACCATTGGTCTGACCCAGTAAGGCTATTCTTATGTTCTTATGCTATTTATAGAATTGGGACCTCGTGCTTTTCTATAAGCGACACCTAACTTTGAGCGCTGTTTATAGAAGGGCGTTTAGCACATTTTTTAGACAACACCTTTTATAGAACCGAGTTCCATTTGTATTTCTTCCTATATTAACTGTTTAGCATAGCTTAGTATGGCCTCTCTGTTAGTAAATGGGACCCACTGAGCATAATCAGGGCATGATTAATTCTTCCAGGGCCCCTAAGCACACAAGTACACTAGGCCCCCCTGGCCCTACCCCGTCCATGTCCTGCCCCCATTTATCTGTTTTCTTATTTACTTCTTTATTTCCACTTGTATTTCTTTTTTTTTATTATTCAAAACAAACAAAGATTAGCATACCAGTGTACAGTTTTTCTTCTATGCAACCCCCAAACATCTCCGAACAAATCCCCCTTCCTTCCCTTCCCACCTACTTACCCAGGAATTTAACTCTGAACCCTTTCCATGCATATATAAAAGTGTTCAAATATTTGTAAAGCAGTAATACTATCGGAAATATAAGTCTATATTAATAACCAAGTTTACAACGCCTCTCAACTGCCTCACTCTACATCAACCAACTGTAACCCATATGTATGTATAAACAATCAAATCTGTAACTCCACTAGTACATTCCACTCCATTTATGTTAACTTGCAATGAAACAACAAGGCAAGCAGTCCACCAAAGAATCCAACATGAAACAAAAGAAGATTGGCAGAAAATAAGGAGATTCAAATCAGGTTAATTCAAGGTGCTCCTAAGAACCATGCCTGATGCATTTCGCCAAACAAGGCTAGTCAACGCTAACAAAAAACCATGTCTTTCATACAAACAGAACACAGAAAACACCTTCACCTAGTATGGAATATGTAATCACAAACTAACCTCTCCCCCTTTTACAAAACTGTATGGTGAGTATGGTTTTTAGGCACGGCTAGCGCTAAAAAAATGCTCTACAGTTTTGTTAAAGGGGGGATAAAATAGAAATACGTAGACAAAGGTTAAATAAAACCACCAAGAAGCTCTGCATACAATGCAACACCACAGAAACAGCAATGCATGTCCCCTAAAGCAAAAAAAAATCAATAAATAGAAATTTTTTTTCTACCTTTGTCTTCTCTGGTTTCTGCTCTCCTCATCTTGTCACTCTCTTCCTTTCATCTTCTGTCTATCTGTGTCACTTTTAGAAACTGTATGCCTCCCCCTTCCATCTTTCCCTTCACCCCCATTGGTCTGGCATCCATCTTCTTCCATTCCCTCCTCCAATGGTCTGGCATTTCATTCTCTCCTCTCCCTTCCCCCCACTTCCATCAGCATCAGCCCCCTTTCTTTCCCTCCAACCCAATTCCATCCAGTATCCTTCCCCCTTATGTTTTCCCCCTTTCCCTGCACACCAATACCATCAGCATCTGCCCCCTTTCTTTCCTTCCAACCCAATTCCATCCAGTATCCTTCCCCCTTTCCCTGCACACCAATACCATCCACATCTGACCCCTTTCTCTCCCTCCACCACACGCCAACGGTAACGTCCCCCCCCAGCCACGGCAACAGGCCCCCCACCCGACAACGACGACAACACTGGCCGCCGCCGCCCCTGGCATTGACGGACAGCAACGCGGCCTTCCGCCGGCATCAACGGCAACACGGCCGGCTCAGCTCCATGAAGATCCCGCGATGACTGCGTCTTCCAGAAGAAGTAAGTGGCGTAGGAGGGGGATGAACGGGCAGACGCATTAATCGTGGGATCTTCTTGGAGCTGCGTTACCTTTGATGCTGGCGAAAGGCTGTGTTGCCGTCCGTCGATGCCGGGGGCAGCCGGTGTTGTCATCGTTGTCGGGTGGGGACCTTTTGCCGTGGAGGGGGAGGCCCGTTGCCGTCTGAAAAAAAATTGGCATATTGGTAAGTCGTCCTTCAGCGGACCCCCCCTGACTGTTTTGGGCCCTAGGCACGTGCCAACTGGGCCTATTCATTAATCCGGCCCTGAGCATAATAGGGCTTGCAATGAATAATATGCACATTAGTATATTGATGTGCAATTTCAGTTAGTTAATGAGACTATAAGTTTATGAGGTAAATAACTTGTCCTGGGTCACAAAAATTGACAACAGAGTCTGAACCTAGGCTTCCCTGGTTCTCAGCTGGTTGCTCTAACCACTAAGCTATTCATCCACCTATTAGGAAGAAATATTCCTTAATTCTGATTCTCATTATTGCTAAAGTTTTAGTAGCAAGACATAAAACTATAGAGCTCCCATGTGTTATGAATTAATTGACATGTATAATGATGATAACATTTACTCGACAAATTATGACTGAAATGTGCGCTCCTTTTCACTGGAGACGTTGCAACTGAGTTGAAGGCAAATGCAGAATGTTGATGAAAAACACCGCCTACAAATAAAACAAACTATAGACAGCTTTGTTGTAAGTCATGACCTAAATCAAGAGAATCAAATGGGGGGAGTGTGTGGCACAGTGGTCAAAGCTACAGCCTCAGCACCCTGAGGTTGTGGGTTCAAACCCAAGCTGTTCCTTGTGAACCTGGGCAAGTCACTTAATCCACCCTATTGCCCCATCTACATGACAGACGGAAAAATGCTTGAGTATCTGAATAAATTCATGTAAACCAGGGCTGCCCAAGTCCGGTCCTCGAGATCTACTGGCAGGCCAGGTTTTCAGGATATCCACAATGAATATGCATGAGAGAGATTTGCCTGCACTGCCTTCTTGGTATGCATGTTCATTGTGGATATCCTAAAAACCTGGCGTGCCAGTAGATCTTGAGGATTGGACTTGGGCAGCCCTGATAAACCATTTTGGAGTTCCCTTGGGAGAGCGGTATAGAAAATTGAATGAATGAATGAAATGCATTTCCCTGGTATCACACATGGTTTTCTGGATATCATTGATGAATACACATGAGATAGATTCACATGCACTGCCTCATCATGTAAGTCTTATATTTAGTTAATAGGGATATTCTGAGAACCAGATGGGTTGGTAGTCTTTGAGGATTGCAGTTTGACACTTCTGGCCTAAATTATATATTTTTTTTCCCTGTATTAAAAGACAAAAGAACCAAAAAGAGCCCCTCGCTCACACACTGTTTTGCTAAGGAAGTATAAAGTGTATCCAGCATAGAGTATTTTGAGCATTTATCTAAGCTGAAAGCCTAATACTCACAGTACGACATCTAGCAATCCTGGTGTAGTTGCTGAACAACCAGTAAACAAGCTGATTACTTTGTAATAGCATCAGAGCTCACTCAGGAATCAAGAAAATAATTCTATAGGAAAGGCAAATGGCTTCCTGCTGGCAGAATGCATTGTTCACCCAAGCAAGCTGCTTTAATTCACAGCTAGATTGTGCCGTTAAAGCCAAGCGCTTGGAAGCTTAAATCCTCCAGAATTTGCCGGCGGTGCCTATTCTTGTTTACAGCACGTTCCTTTAAAAGAAACAAGAAGCCTGTTGCAGAGGAATAGTTAAAATATAAACGAGCAGAGTAAGTTTTTCATGCTCTGTTATGCTATCTTGATTGACTCTGTCGATGGAGTACTGCACTTTCTATACCTGGGAAAAATATACATTCTTGTATTTACATATCAGGGAATTGTCTTAAATAAAAATAATAATAACTTTATTTTTGTATACTGCAGTACCATAACAGTTCTAATTGGTTCACAATAAAGAGACAACTGATCAAACAGCAGAGGCTGTTATAGGGAAAAACATTCTCCAGGGATTCAAGGCAAAGTTAGACAAGTTCCTGCTGAACAAGAATGTGCGCTGAGGGTTAGTCTTGGTTAGGGTGCTGGTCTTTGACCAAAGGGCCGCCGCGTGAGCAGACTGCTAGGCATGATGGACCACTGGTCTGACCCAGCAGCGGCAATTCTTATGTTCTTATAATATAGAACAGGGGTGCCCACACTTTTTGGGCTTGCGAGCTACTTTTAAAATGACCAAGTCAAAATGATCTACCAACAATAAAATTTTTAAAAAACACAAAGCACACTGTACGCTGAGAAAATGTTAATTATCATTCCTATTCCGGGGTTTTTTCCAAGAGGTCAAGGCGGATGACTCTATGCACTGTCACCTCAGTAACAACCATACAAAAATAGATAAATATACCCCCTTCCCTTTTTACTAAACCACAATAGCAGTTTTTAGCGAAGGGAGCTGTGCTGAATGCCAAGTGCTGCTCTCGACGCTCATAGGCTCCCTGCACTAAAAACCGCTATTGTGGTTTAGTAAAAGGGGGGCCATAGTGCAAAATATAGACAGCAAATATAAATTCAGACACATTTGAAAATAAATTGAAAATAAAACCATTTTTCCTACCTTGTTGTCTGGTGATTTCATGAGTCTTTGGTTGCACTTTCTTCTGACTGTGCATCCAATATTTCTTCCCTTCTTTCAGCCTATATGCTTCCTCTCCTCCAGACCTCATTCCCTCCCCCAACTTTTTCTTCCTCTCTCCCTGCCCTTTCTTTCTCCCTGCCTCCCTTTCTTTTTTTCTCTCTTCATGCCCCCTTTCTTTTTTTCTGTTTCCCTTCTTTCCTTCTGTCTCCCTGCCTGCCCTCTTTCTTTCTTTCTTTCTTTCTTTCTCCCTGTCCTCCACCAAGCCACTGCTGCCACCATTGGATAACAGGCCCCCAAGCCACCACCGCAATCGGATAACAGACCCCCAAGCCGCCATCGTCCCAAGCTCTCCCTGCTTCCTTGCGTCGGGCCGACCAGCATTCCTCTCCCCGACATCAATTCTGCCATCAGAGAGGAAGTTCCTGCCCAGCCAGGCAGCGATTGGCTAGCCCGAACTTCCTTTCTGACCCGATTTACTAACTTTCCTCCCTATCCGATCAGCACCCGATTCGATCAGTGCATGCAAATGAGGGAAATGGCATGCAAATTTTGGAAGGCAGCGATTCACTAAACAATTTGTACAACACCGATTGGGCTTGCTGATCAGAAAAGAAGTGACTGCTGAAGACCAGCCACTTCTATCCTTGCTGACTCTCCTGCCCTTTAAAACCACGGGCTCGCAATGCTTTTTAGCAGAATATATAAAAAATGAATTTTTCCTTTTTTGTATATTCTGCAAAACTTTGCGAGCCTGTGGTTTTAACCAGACAATGTGCTCTCTCCCCGAACCAAAAAATGCCCCCACACTGAAATCTGCCACCATCGCCACTGCTCACCCCCTCCTCCTGCACAAACAAATGAATACGGCAGGAGGGATACCAAATCCCTCCTGCCATCGCAAACCCGCCATCAGTCCAGCACAGCTCACCCCTCCCCGTACCTTTAAACACCGCTTTTAAAATTATGGCCTCCCTCCTGCCATCTCTACTGCTTCCACCACCCACAAAAACAAATGGAAGGAGGGTTGCCAATGCCATCCTGCTACCCAAGGGACGTCCCCTTCCTGGTTTCAGGCCGGACCCCCCCCCTCCCGGTACCTTTAAACAGTTGAGAGCAGGAGGGGTGCTCAGTCCCTCCTGCTCCAGACCTCCGCCGCCGACGAGTGCGGCCTTAGGCCCTGCCCTGGTGCATCATATGATGCACGGGGTGGGGCCTATGGCCCTGATTGACTGAGGTGCCTCGGGCTCCTCCCTTGGGAGGGGCCTGGGATGCCTCAACCAATCAGGGACTTCCTTAGGGAGGAGTCTAAGGAAGTCCCTGATTGGCCAAAAACAATGCTCACAAGTAAAAAGTTTAAAAAAACAAAACACAGATATCAAACACATGCACAGACCATCTACAGGCAAAGTAGATGGTCTGCGCATGCATATGGATCACTGCAGAGTGATCCGTGTAGTCGGTGGGGGGCATTCCTCCGATCACCCCCATTTGAATACAGGCCCGTTGTGAATCAGTCAGCCTGCATCAGATCGGATACAGAACGTGGTGAATTGGGCAGGTTAGTGAATCTAGGCCTAAGTAGTATCCAGGGATCAAAGAGAAAGCTCCAATTTTCTTTACAAAAGAAAGTGCCTTTCTTTGATAACATATCTTCCACCCAAGGAGATATAATGTGATGCACTCATAGCATTACAGTTATGAGGAGAGCATTTCAACAAAACTTGATTTAAGCATGGTTTCTGCTCAAGAGCTGCTTTAAAGACCATTATCTGCATACTTATTTGTAAGAAATCATACAATAGCAGTAATCACTCCAAGATTGTCTTTTGCTGTGCTTGACTGCATTTTTTATTTTCTTGAGATAGCTAACTAACAGTTCTTTGACAATCTATAATGTTAAGCTCGATAACCATGGCAGAATTGGTTTAATATCTTCAAACCTCAATATTTGTAGCATGATACGATTTGAAGAAACCTATAATGCTAAAATAAGCTTTATAAAAAGCATAATTTTACTTTTAAATCTTATTTCACTGGAGTGTTTTATCATACGGTATTTCTCTGCAGCTCAATATTTATCACCAGTCATGTTTCTGAGAGTCACAGAAGCAGCAATGTTAAAACTGCCTTTATTCTTTCAGTGGTATTATGTAGTATCATGGGAGTCTAAAGCATTTAGGAGGGAATTCAATAAATGACATTGAAAAACAGGATTAAGAGGGAAATTCATCAAGGGGCATTATGGCTTTAATGCACATTAGTGTGTGCTAAATGCTTTGCAGATGATATTTTGTTGGCATATGGTTTATCCCCTTCAACCTCTTTTGGATGGTTTGGATAGCATAGAAGAATGGTTGAGGGAACATGGACTAGTATTGAATGTGTCAAAAACAGTAGCACATTGTATTTCCGGTGACAAGGTAACACCACAACTAGATCTTTCACTACACCATCAGCATATAGAGATAGTAGATAGTTTTAAGTATTTGGGAATTATAATTGACTGTCATTTGAATTTTGAGAAGCAGGTTTCATCTGCAGTTGCAAATGGATTTGGGGCCTTAAGACAGCTTAGAGCTATTCGAGATTTCCTGGATGAGAAATCGTTACATACTTTAATTCATGCTTTTGCTCTATCTAAATTGGATTATGGCAACTTGTCATATGCGGGAATAACAGTTGGGCAACTGAAACGTTTACAAACAGTACAAAATGCGGCAATTCAGTTGTTAGGTCATGTAACTCCAATATATTTGATATTCCATTGATTACCAATGGAATTTAGAATTAAATTTAAAATCCTGATGCTGGCACATAGGGCATTATTTGAGTTACAACCATTATATTCCACTAACTCTCCCTTCCCTCCTACTCCGCCCCCCCTCCCTGACCTCGATATGCCTCCAAACTCTCCGACTTGCCTACCTTGCCAAGCCACTTTATGGCCTCTCATATTCAATCTCTGTTTTATCTAAATATCCTGTCTTGTTACGCCTTTATATTATATGCCTCTCATTGCCATGTATGTAACATTGCTGTAAATGTACAGTCTCTTCTTTTGTTAACCGCATTGAACTTCCATGGTATTGTGGTATACAAGAATAAAGTTGTTATTATTATTATTATTATATCTCTCTAATCTAGTGTTATTTTACACACCTAGTCGCTCGTTGAGATCTTTAAATGACAATAGAGTAGATATTCCCCTATATCTCAAAAAATCACCTTGCCTCAACCAGAAATGGTGCATTTTTCTACTTGGTTCCAATATTGTGGAACAATTTACCAGTAGAGTTAAGGAAGGAAGAATCATTTCAAAATTTTAAGAGACATCTAAAAGCACATTTTTTCAAATGGCTCTCCCGAATTGAATAATGGAATGGGGACCGCAATCTGCCTTAATTTGTATTAATTTGCACTGATTCGTGTTGATTTGGGTTTATTTTATTTCATATAACAGTTTTAGCGGATATGTTTGAGAAATGTTAATTTCTTTGATGCTTTCAAGCTCTGCCAGTGACGGATCTGTGGCGTGGGCTGTGTCAGGAGTTGTGTTAAGACTTGCACTAAAATATGACTGCTATCAGGCCATTTCAGAGACTTTTCTATCTCTTAAATTTGTTTTATTTTATTTTTAATTTTTTATCTTCTTTCATTCTTTCTATTTTCTATCTCTTTGATTTTTTGATCTTGGAAATGTATTATATGTTGTTATTACATATTTTTAGTTTATCAGGTACTTTAACTAGAGGCTCCTTTTACAAGGTTTAACGTGTGTAATAGCACGCGCTAAGCCGCCAGACGCGCTAGCCGCTACCGCCTCCTTTTAAGCACACGGTAGTTTTTGGCCAGTGCGGGGGTTAGCGCGTGATGGAAAGTCGTGCGCTTTAACCCCGCTAGCGCACCTTTGTAAAAGGAGCCCTAGATTGTGAGCCTTCGGGACAGATAGGGTAGTTTTCCTTAAGTACCTAATTTCATTTTAGTTTGATACATTATAAACCGCTTAGGCCAGTAAAATGCAGAAGCGGTATATCAAATCTTAAATAAAACATAAACCTTTGGGTGTCTAGCATTTAGCTCATGTTAATGCCACTAAAACGCATTAAAAGTCATAACGCTCCTTGATGAATTCCCCTCTTAGCGCTATTCTATAAGGGAAGCACGACCTTTATAGAACAGTGTTCAGTGAAGATTCCGCACCTAACTTTTGGGTGCTGTACTTAATGCCTGCTAAAAGCAAGTGTAAATGCCAGTATCCAACTTAGGTGCACTTCTAGACAGATTCCATAATTCTGCACTCCTTTTTCTGGTCACCATGCTTTATATAAAAACATACAGCGAGTGTAGAGGGAAGACAATACCTGGTGCTTAGTGGCATAGCAAGGGTGATCGGCGCCTGGGGCGGTAGTGCCCTTCTGTTGTCCTGCCCCTTCCCCGTACCTTTTTAACTTTGACGTGACGTCAGAGTGCCGAAACTGATGTGGGCAGCAAGTTGGTGGCTGCTCAAGATGAAGTTAAAAAGGGGGAAGGGGTACACGTGCGGCAGGGGAAGGAGGGGTGCCAGTGCCCCGAACAAGATGGCGCCCAGTGAAGACCCCCTCCCCTCGCTCCCCCCTTACTATGTCACTTCTGGTACGAATGTAAAATATATCCTTTGCAATCAGTTGACAGGGACATCTATGAAGCAATTTTGTAAAGGTTTTTTGACACATATGTAGAAAAGACCTTTTATATAATTGTGCAGCACTATATGTACATAAGAAATATATGCACTGAAAGAAAATTATATTTTTATGAAGACATTTTTAGAATAGTGATTATAAAGATTCACGTGTAAATTCAAATTATTGTCAATTACTAACAATAAATTCATAGCACCCAAGTGTTGACACTAATTGGTTTGTTAAGCAATTAAATTGTGCATGTGCCCAAATTTGTGCATACAATTTTGAGCACTATACATAGAATTGGGGGGGGGGGGGGAGGGGGGATGTATTTACCAGAAGGAAGCTCTCGGTAAAATGCAAGCACTGGCAATGGAGCCCTTGCAGTAGAGAATGAGATCAGATCCAACACATGCTAGCTTAGGAGTGAGGCTATTAGAATCATGGATTTTGCATAACTGGCCCATTTGAGTGCATTAACCCGAGAGAACGAGGTTCTGTAATATCAGATCTCTTGGTAGGAGATTTGTTCCTGAGTGGTGTTTGCAATTTGATATATCTCTGTGTTCATCAGAAAAACAATTGCTAAAATGTTATCCCTCTTTTCTAGAATATTTATAGGTAGCTTAAATAACAGGGGCTGTTCAATGATCCTTTTGACCTGCTGTTTTCCTCTTCATTTGAAACAGTTTCCGTTTATGACTGCTCCCTGAAACTGCCTTATATTCAGCCAGTGCAAATAAACTCCTCATTCCCATTTTCTTTTAACTAATTTAACAGCTTTTCCTGTAGTTCTGCATCAGAAGCCTTAGTGAATTCTAATTATTACTACTTTGTTGCTCATATCTACTCATTAGTGTGATGCTTAGTTTCCACAAACCTTTTGCTTCCCTTATGGATTGGTGTTAACGCTTCTCTAATTAATAACCATCCCTTCTTTGACAATTACTGCCAGCAACATTCCCATATAGGGAGTTAAGGCTCTCTGGTCTGTAGTTTTTGAGGTTCTGATGAAAAATTCTGCTGATAATTACTATTACCCTAGTCCTTTGGAAGTCCTTGTAGTTTAAGTAGTGTGACCTTGAAAAGTCATCCCCAAGTCCCTTAAAGAATAAGTCACAGAGATCTAGTAATTTAGTAACATTACATTGATGTCTTCTATCCCGCCAATATCTTTCAGCTCTAGGTGGTTTACAACAAGAAATTAGCCTGGGCATTCAAAGGGAGATTACAAGGCTGATAGCTATAGTATGCGTCGGGATCTGGGAATGGTCGATACGGTATGGTTAGATCATTTGACAAATTTATTGAATAGTATGGTTTTCAGTTCTTTCCTGAATGTTTTGTAGTTGGGTGTCATGGTTAGCAGATTTGAGAGGTGATGGTCTATTTTTGCTGCTCTGGTGGCTAGTAGACCGTCATATATTTTTGGAAGCAATTCAAGTTTTCTCCTAAGGTGTATGCATGCCATTGACCTGGCTTGTATTTATTTGCTAGGGTCTGTTCTATGAATGTCTTTCTCTTTCTAGATAGATGTAAGTGAGTCATGAAATTTTTTTGCTTGATGTTGGAGGAGAATACATGAAATTAATACAATGGTGACCAAGTAATGCTAAATACCTTCTAGCTGGAGCTGAATTATAGGGTGCTTATTAATGTAAATTAGAAGTTAACCTCCACATGTTTAAATTATACATAACTTTAGAAAATGATAAGATAACTGTTACAAAGGACTTATAGCTGGAAACAATGAAAACAAACTGAAGAGTTTAGTTTTGAAAATAGCTTAGAGTTGGTATCATGCTATGCTTTCTTCTCATACCATCATCCCCACTCCCATTCTAGTTACTTATTGTGAGTTGCATTGGAAACTATTCCCAGGAAGTTCATAAGAGTTTTTATAGGTGTTTGTAGAAAACTGTTTATGAATTGTATACTGTGATCAGGCAAGGGTCCTGTCATGTAAGGCAGTGGCCACAAGTGGGAGCTCTAGGACCAGAAATGGCCGATTATAGGGGGTGGTATATGCCCATAGGCCACTGTGGAAGAGCTCCATAGTGTCATATCCAGGGGTGGGTCCTGGTTAGAGCTGTTCCAAAACTATTCAAACCTCACATAAAAGCAGGTTGGGCAAAAGAGAAAGGGAGTGATGAGGGGGAATAGCCTGCATCCTGCCAAATGGAGGAAAGGAATCCTGAATCCTGGAAGAAACCAGCTTTGCAAGCAAGTCTTGGCAGGACTGGAATTATGGAGAGAAGTAGTCTAAAGGCTGTGGGAACAGAAACTATAGTAATGCATGAGAAATGTAGTAGTGCTGGGAGAAGTTAGAAGCTAGCACTCTTTTATTTTTGTGTTGTGTTTCCTTTGGTTATCAGCCAGGGATAGAGGATAACATGAGAAGTAAAATTGGTGTAGGGTTAATGTTATCCAGGGTATGGAAGCATATAATCAAACATAAACTCCCTTGTCCTCTTAGAGGCTATAGTACAGAAACCTGAGAGGACATTGAAAGGGCTCATTTGCATATCTACATAGTGCTAAAGTAGACTCTCTTTTCCAAGTATTGTTCTTCAATGGGGAAGGAGGAACAAGTGAGCGACTGAGCTGGTGGATCACAGGAGGAAGTCTCCCCTCAAGAGAAAAAGGACTTTTAACGGGATACAGTGTGCTGTAATAAAGTCACCTTGAGTGTAGTATTACATAAAGATATAGACCTCTAGGAGGAATTACAGTGTTAACACAAAGGATTTCTCTGAGATTTCTTTCTTAGAGGCAAGGACTCACAATAAATGGTAGACCAGTAATCTCAACAGGTGGCCTGTGGAATGGCTGAGCTGGTTCTATATCTGAGAGAGTCCTGAAAACCTTAATTCCATTAAGGCTGATACTTGATTCAAGTGAGGTCTGGGGGATCCTGTCATAAAACATTGGAAGCCCGCACCCTCAAAGAGTGCTGTAATACCCCCTACACCCTTGGGCCCTTATGCTCAAAACTCACCATGCATTTAATAGTCAACACTAAACCAATTTTAACTGGTTTAGCATCAAAGTATTTCAGCTATTGATGCCCAAAATAGCTAATCGCAACCTCAGATGATCGTATGTAAATAGATGTGATTCACTAAAGGATGTCAATGCATGATTGACATGTGATCGGTGGCTGCTGATATCAGCATCCTTTAGAGCAGTGTTCTTCAACCACCAGTCCATGGACCGGTGCCAGTCCACAGAAATTTCCTGCTGGTCCACAGGGTCAGCATATGCATCAGGCCCAAAACTGTGTTCTTCAACTGCCAGTCCGCGGTGCAATCGATGCGTTGTTAATAAGATTATATTGTGTGTATATATGAATGGAAAAAATAGTGTTACAATTAGGACTATGGGGGCATGGTCTGGGGTGGAGATTGAGTAGAGATGGGCAGGGTCTGGCCCACAACTTAGCCCATTGTTCTTCAACCACCGGTCTGCAGACCGATGCCGGTCCACAAAATAATTATTTTATTTCTGCCGGTCCATAAGTGTAAAAAGGTTGAAGAACACTGCTTTAGAGAATCAGGCCCATAGAGTATAATCAGAAAACAGGCTAAGCACATTAGCAATTATATCAGTACAAGCTGCACTTGTTACAAAAACATGCAGTCCCCGGGTTAAGAACCAGTTACGTTTTTAAAGCTGTTCTTAAGTTGGATTTGTATGTAACTAAGAACTAAGAACTTGTAGATTTTAAGATTCTTGATGCTTACTTCTGCTCCCAGCTGATAAAAGGGCCAACTGTCCCAACCAGTGTTCCCTCCAAGGTACTAACCAAAGATATTGTCACTTATAGTTTGTATGGACCATCAGACAGCAGCTGGGCAAAACACTTCCGGTTGCTTTTACTCTTCGTCGGTCCAGCCTTTATTAATTTATTCATATAAGACTTATTTTGTGATTTTTATATATATATATATATATAGCGTTTTTGTTTTTACTTAAAGCTTTTTTATATATATACTAACTATAAAAGACCGTCACTTAACTTATAGTGATCTTGTCCTATAAGTTAAGTGACAGTCTTATATAGTTAGTATATATATAAAAAATCTTTAAGTAAAAACAAAAACGCTATATATATAAAAATCACAAAATAAGTCTAATATGAATAAACTAATAAAGGCTGGACCGACGAAGAGTAAAAGCAACCGAAGTGTTTTGCTCAGCTGCTATCTGAGGGTCCATACAAACTATAAGTGACAATATCTTTGGTTAGTCCCTTTGTATGATATTTACAAGGACAGAACAATACATGATTTGATTGTTATCAACAGTGGCTTTTATTGATAGCCCTCTAAGGTACAGCATGCACAACCACACACTGATTTTAATGTGGCCATGCATCTTTCCTAAATCTGCTACAGGAAAAGTGTAGGAGTCTATGCCACTGTAAATACTGCTCAATGAAATCAAATGAAGCTGCAACCACGTTCTTAAGTACAGCTCATACTTAAGTTGAGCATTTGTAACTCCAGGACTACCTGTAGTGGAGAAAAAAGACCTCAGATATCTTGCCCCAACAAGCCCCAACTTCATGAGAGTGAATATAGTTTTTTATAAGGGAGCTTCTCCAGTCATTGGTTAAAAAAACTCCACTTTAAGTATACCACTCTATTCCAGTCTTCAAAAAGAATTGCCAAAATGTGTCATTAAGCAGTTTTTTTAAGCACAGTTTGTCATACACATTGAAGTACTTGGCATTGTACTTGATACAATCCCATATCATTCACAGCTTAAAACCATAATGGTTGAAAACAAAACAAAGTCTAGTTGTATTCTTTATCTTGAATTAACAAAAAAATCCTAGCAGTACTAATTTGCCATTGATTTCATGCGGGCCAGTCAAGGACAGCCAAAGGACCGGATTGTCACCCCTAGGCACCTAACCGGCTTGGTTAGTGCGTTTGAGCCGTGACAATATTCTCCCCAGCGTGCCCTCTAAAGCTTGAGGGTCCCCTTCAGGACTTTTATCCAGACTAGGCAACTGCCTAACAGCACAAGTACAGGTAAGAGAGGCAGTCTTTCCAAAACAGACACCCAGTCAGAATGGCTTCAAAACAAAATAAAGGTTTATTCAGGCCACCGGCCAGATAAGTTTCAACTCTTTGGTTATAGTTATTGTATACTTCACAAGTAAGATTCATGAAATGCATTCAATTAAATAGTCCAGGGTTTATGCCCTGAAAACAGTCTTTGTATAAGCAAATATTTTTATAATTCCCAGCCTTCAGTTTACTGCACTGGCATGGACAAAAAGATGGAAAAACAAAACAGCAACCCCCCCCCCAAAAAAAAAAAGACTACCATCACAGATGAAACCTTGGCTATGCTTTCTAGTAGGTTTTAATGGCTGTGCTGATAAGTTAAGTTTGAAAAGGTAGTTTCTATCAACTTTGCTCTTACAATCTTTTAGCAGACTTATGTTGGAGACATACAGACTTAGGCAGTTCCTTAGGAGACAGAAAATATCCTATTGTAGAGCCACAGGTAAGTTTAACAGCATATCACATAGCCTTGAGACATACAGCTTACAGCTCCAGCTCTGCTTGCAGTAGCTATGAAAAATCTCACTGAGCTAATCTCAGCTGCACGTAGCACACTAATCAGCACCAAAGTGGGAAAGAGCTAATGACTCCAATGTAAGGCAAAATTCAAAACGCTTTCTCTTCTCAGTAACATTCTTCTAAAGGATTGTTCTTTCACACACATAGTAAACAAGAACCAAATAGCAGCAAGCAGGAAAGTTTAGATTTGCTTTTAACTTACAGTTTTAGCTGATTTGCATGGCTTTAGCTGGTTCCTGAAACTTTGGTAAGCCTGTACTAATCTCCATAGCTTCACACTGTGGGAGCAACTCGGACCCTGGACAGAGAGGAGATTCTCTTTCCTCTTGCATGTCTCAGTCAGAAGGGAAATCTCTGGAAGGGGACTCACACTGGGCTTCTGGACTGTCTGTGCTCAGACCAATTCTCCTTGCCCTGCCCTAGCTTCCTCCTGGTCTGTAGCTTCCTGGTCTCTGAGGCTCTCATAGCTCTGCCTTCCGTGATCCTGTCTCCCCTCTCTCTGTAATCTGATCTGGCTTTCCAGGATCTCTAAGCCATGACCCCCCTACCCCAGGGTGGGAAAACAGATTCAGGCATTTCTCTGGTAGGTTTCTTTCCCTTCTAACAGCACTCAGCCTTAAAGGGACAGAACTCCTACCAGGTACTAACCTTATAGACGGACTCTGGCTCATCTCAGCCAGGTCCATACTATTCCAAGGCTGGTCAGGATTACTTGGAGACCCAGTACTCAACTGATCTGCCCTTTTACAACAAGGCTTAGGCAAAACCCTGTCTTTCCTTGGAGCAAACCTTGATCTGGCTCTAGGTTTGTCACATGATGTGGCATGGGGGGCCCACACAATGCCCAGGTCTGGTCTACTGTTATAGCTGGTATAAGCACAGGTGTGTAATTGTTAGGAATGCAGATGCTGAATTACGCTAATAGTCTGTAATGGAATCCAGGTGCCCAGATGCTGTTAGAGAATAAACTTGCTGCTTTAATCATTGAAATGCCTTTTAAAATGATACTCTTAGAGCAGGGGTGAGCAACATCAGGCCACAACCCAGTCAGGTTTCCAGTATTTCCCCAATGAATTTGCATGAGATCTGTATGCATGCACTGCCTCTATTATATGCAGACATATCTCATGCATATTCATTGTAGAAATCCTTAATGCTTGACTGGATTGTAGCCCTTGAGCACTGAGGTTGCTCACTCCTGTCTGAGGGTAACTTTTCAAAGCACATGAGAACATAAGAATTGCTATACTAGGACAGACCGAAGGTCCATCAAGTCCAGAATCCTGTTTCCAACAGTGACCAACCCAGGTCACAGGTACCTGGCAAGATCCCAAGGAGTAAAACAGATTTAAATTTTTTTTGGCTGAAACCAGAACTGGACAGAAATAGGATTTTGGACCAGTTTCTGAGCTGTAACTGAAGCCAAAACTAGAATTATGTTGGTCTCTAAAGCAAACATGAACAGACTTAAAGGAGAAAAAATGTGACAAGAGGGGAGATATGATAGAGATGTTTAAGTACCTGCACTGCATAAATATACAAGAGGCAGGTATTTCAGTTGAAAGGAAGCTCTGGAATGAGAGGGCATAGGATGAAGGTGAAAGGGGACAAACTTAAGAGTAATCTAAGGAAATACAATACTTCTTTATGGAAAGGGTCGATGTGTGAAATAGCCTCCCAATGGAGATGTGGGGAAGGAGGACTGCATTTGAATTCAAGAAAGCCGACAAGCATAGAGGATCTTTAAGGAAGAGAAAGGGGATTGAAGAGCTTATTAGTATGGATGGGCACACTGGATAGGCCATTTGGTCTTTATCTGCTGTCATTTTCTCTGTTTCTATTTTAGAGGTCAGGTTTGCAAGTAGGCCGCTGGCACCTGCATCCAGTTATTGCTCGTTAAAATAGATATGAAAGCTCAGATAGCTCTTTCTGGAATTGATATTATTTTGCAAGAATGGTCTTATTTTCTGGTATTGCCAGCTATAGACAAAATGTCATTGTGGTGTTCATCACTTGAAAAATTACTTTAAGTGTGCAGAAGTGGAAGAAAGAATTCAGTTTAAATAAAAACTTAGGCTCCAGGTGTGGTTGGAATCTACTTCAATCTCTCAGCTTCTTTGATGCTGCTGCCTATTTTTTTTTTTGTTAGCTTCTCTGTTTTGTGTTTACTTTTATTTTATTCTCAAGTATTTGCAGCTGTGTGGTTCTGTATTTGCTGTACATTGGCAGATTTACTGGGGCATGTGTCCAGCTAAAAAACTTATTGAAGTTGTGTGTGTTTGAGGAGGGGTGTTTAAGTACAGCAAAACAGTACTAGATTGTGGGAAGCCCCCTCCCCCCCACACACTTACTTTCAAAGGATACATACAAATAAGTGTAGTAGCATATCTATATATTAGCATTTAAGTACTGTTGCAGAGTAGACCATAGCTCACAAAATTTCCAGAATCTGCCAGAACTTGCTGCCAAAATAGCCTAATATTTATAAATCAAACAGATGGTGTTCCATAAAAACTGCACATTCATATTGTGCAATACTTTCCCAATTCTTCAATACCTACCAATCCTGTATATCCTCCAATTGTTTTCCCGAATAGATAAGTTATCCATGTCTCCATCAAATATTACAGTCAAATATGGTAGTGGTGTTTGAACGTCAAATATGTGACAGATTTTAGATCAATCACGTTGCCAAAATAGATGAACCACAGGGCAGTAACACAACAATTGATCTAAATTAGCAGCAGAAGAGGCATAAGACCAGCATAAATTGGGTGTTCTGAGTTTCAGTCGAAAAACCAGTCCATAGTAACCTGTGACCAACAAAGTAGAGAGATTGTGCCAAAGAAGCCAAGGCAGTATGGTGTACTCGATGTATCTAAAAAGAGTGCCAAGTGGAGTCTGACAAATCAGAATGGGTTTTCAATTCTCGTATTGCAGTTAAAGACAATGTAACAGGAATATATGAATTATGCTGTAGCTGTTTGTATATAGTAGATGCAGGGATCCCAACAAAATCAGACTAGAAGAGTTCACCAAAAAGGTTATTTCAGCTTTCCTTGGTTGAAGTATATGTCTAAGTTGCATCCATCTGTAGCATTGTGAAAATGGAAATAGAATTTCCTTCTCGGTTCTTGAGAAGCCTGTGTCCCTTCATAAGATAATCAGAATGGGAGTCCAAATGCCATCAGAGGGAATGCTTGTGGGTCAGTCATGTGCAGCATATGAATCGCTGCCTGCGTCGTCCCTTCAAGGAGTGCCACTGAAGACTGAAGGAGCGAGTACGGCTTGAACAAGAACTGGGTCGGCTTCGGGGGTGGGGGACAGGCAAGGAGGGAGGGATCCCTGGCTGCGGCAGGGAGCAGATAGGAAGGCAGGATCCATGGAGGCAGTGGCGGCTTCTATGGACGGGCGGCTACTTATGTGCAGCAGCTTATGTGCAGGGAGGGGAGGGGCATGAACTCGACACAGATGGAAGGGAGGGGGCATGAACATGGGACACAGAAGGGAGGGAAGAGGGGGTACTAATTGGGACATAGGAGGGAGGGAATAGAAAGGGAGATTTGTTGGGTATAAGTGTGTGAGTGAGAGGGAAAGATGGTGGCACATGGGGAAAGGAAGAAGAAATTTGGTCATATAGAGAGGAGATAGAGATGCATGGGGAGAGAAGGATGAGAGGGAGAAATGTTGGATATGGTGGAGAGGGAGCAGAGGGACATATTGAAGGAGACTGCAATGGGAAGGAATGTTGGACATAGTGATGGAGGGAGAGATGTGGCATTGTGCTGGAGAGGGATGATAGAAGGATAATGGGCATGGGGCTGGTGGGTAGTGGTGAAAAATGCTGCACATGATCTGGGGAATGAGAGAAGGATAAATGTTGGACTCATGGAGGGACAGAGACAGATGTTGGTTGGGAGAAGGGAATGAGGTCCAGAGGAAAGGAAGCGTGCAGGAGTCAGAAAGAAAGAAATATTATATGCACAGTAAGAAGGAAGTGCAACCAGAGATTCATGAAATTACCAGTCAACAAAGGTAGGAAAAATTATTTTATTTTCAATTTAGTGATCAAAATGTGTCAGTTTTGAGAATTTATACCTGCTGTTTTTATTTTTCACTATATTTGTCTATTTTTCTATAGTCGTTACTGAGGGGACATTGCATATTTTAAAGTCATCTGCCTTGACCTCTTTGAAACCCTCCTCCCTCTCCTCCCCCCCCCCCGGAATATAAATGATAATTAACATTTGCTCTGCATACAGTGTGGTTTGTGTTTTTTTTTTTTAATTTTGTGGTTGCCATTCTATATTAAGATTATATTGTGTGTATATGAAAAATGAATGGAAGAAAGTGCTTTACAATTATTTACTATTATTATTGGGGTGGGGTCAGAGGCAGAGTTTGAGTGGGTGTGGGTCAGAGCTTGGGTGGGGGTACTCGGTTGATATTTATTAGACTTAGGGGGCTTGAAGAAGTTGAGAAACACTGGTTTAGACCATTTACTTTCAAAGAAAAAAGCTCCAATGTATCCATAGAAAACTAAAGAAAGAAAGTAGGGAAGCCAAAGGGAGGTCAAAGCAAGAAGCTTACTGATAAAGCACTACAACTGAATGGTGTGTTGGCCCATAGTAGAAATCAGCATGGGAATTTAATTCATATCATAAAATGGCATATTACACTGTCAGATATGGCCCACAGTAATACACATTCCCCAAACATTCCATCTCCCCTGAGTATCCCACCATCTGCTCATGACCTTCATTCACACACCCAATTCAACCTAGGAAGCATGTCCCTCCAAAACTAGCCCATTATCATTCAGACACCTAATCTGTTAACAGTCGCTCCAGAGAAATCAAATAATTAACTGAACAATCACCAAAGTGAACGTAACCAGTATTAATCCCACCCATAAATCAACATATAGCAAATTAACATTCTGCTATAATTAAGACAAAAAAGGAAAGTGTTCAAAGCAAGATAGAGTCAATATTCAGGTTGCAGAGCATCTGAAGTCATTCAAGAAAATCTAGAGTTGTTCAGGATTTTCAAAATTATAAGTTTGATTAACAAGAGTAAACCGGAGTCATGCTAAGTAAAACATACCATATTGCACTTGCAATTGTTTCAGTTGTGGTCTAAAGGAAAGAAGTTGTTTCACTTGTTGAGCTGTGACAGGTGATAAATCTGGTAATGCCAGCAATTTGGTTCCTTGCCAAGAGAGATTAGCTGTGCTCTTCATTTTAGTCAAAATAGCAAGTGCCTGTGAATACGGAGAACCTTTAAAATAAAAGGGCTTGGCCCCAAGAGAGAATCTGGCCTATAAAAGCTACAGAGTCCAGTTCTTCAATCCCTTTCTGGATCCCCAAAATATTAATATTATTTCTTTGGCACTAATTGTTGGAATCATCCAGTTCATGTTGGATAGACACAATCACCTGTCTATTTTGCTGCACTCTTAGAATCTCACTTTCCAGAGATGTAACTTTCCCCTCTAGAATTACATGTTGTTCACCAAAAGAATGCAATTTAGAACTCAAGGTTGCAACTTCAGACTTCAGGTCAGTGATTTTCTGAGTGATCGATTGAATCATCAGTTTAATTTGATCAGTTCGGTCAAAACTCAGAAAGCTCAGAAATCCCCCATGGGGCAGCCATTTTAATGGGATCACTAAATCCTGTTTAGGTTGTTTATTGCTACTGACAGAAGAGAAGACAGAATTGATCTTCTTTTCTTTGGTTCCTGCCATCTTAAATTCGATACATTTGAAAAGAAATTCATAGAAGCACATACAGTGCACTTGGGGAGAGATTTAATAAAACAGGTAGCAGGAGCTCCATTTCAGGTGCCAAACCGGAAGTCCCTGGAACTCATTGAAGTTTCTTGAGGATTTATGTTTTGCTGTAGTGCTTAAGGGTTTTGAAATTTAACTTGGAAGATTGTGCTTGTTTTTGAATATGGAATCTTTAAGGCCCTAGTCTAAAGACGTTGGCTCAGGGGAGACCAGTGTTCTCTGATGTGAGAGAACACAGAACAATTTTACAGAATGGGAGAGCCAGAGGGTCACAGATTTAAAGACATGCATTTAAATTAGTGAGGTCTGGATTGAACTGCTTTGTGCAGAAAATAGTCCAGATCTCAGCCATGAAAATATATCACAGGCTCCAAAAAAGGCAGTAATTCCGGTATATATGTGTATATAGCGACAAAGATCAAAGACCAATTCCTATATACCTTAAAAATGATTAATTGAAAACTTATAGTTGTAGAAAAATGGCCTGAGGTATAGCCTTACTGATCTACATAATCAATAAGGCTATACCTCAGAAGGTCACTTTCTACAACTATAAGTTTTCAATTAATCATTTTTAAGATATATAGGAATTGGTCTTTGATCTTTATCCACTAAAGTCCTAGTGTGAGAGATATCTGGCTGGGTTTTCCAGGAACCCTGCACATCCACCCAGTCAGCACACATAAACCAATTTAGAACGTGCAACAAAATGTTTTATTGAGACATCTACCTGAGCCTATTCCCTCATAAGCTCAGGAAAGGCAAATATATGCTTTTAATGTTTATATCTCGTATCTAGTGCAGTCTGTACACTTTAGGCAGTTAGCCGCCTCACATTCAGTCTAGCAATTTCAGCTTTTGGTCAATTTCCCCAGTTTTCTCAGGTTTAAAGCGCCATAAGTCTGGTCCCTATGTCACTTGTTAAATAGTCCAAATAGAAGAACATTTAGGAGAAAGAAAACCCTTTTCTCTAACAATGGTCTCAACTTGCTTCAGCTCAGCTGCTACACCCCAAACACAGGACAGCCACCTTTAAACAAGCAGATTCAGTGTACAGAGGTCTTGGATTTGAAGCTCACATCTCTATTGTTTTTCTGGATGGGTTCTCGGTTAGCTTTCTCACGCCAGTCCTCCCCAGGGCTTGAATGCAGCCACAGGTAGGGAAGGTTTCTCTCCTTCGGGATCCTTGCACTCTGGGACCTCCCTGAATGATTCTCTTCTGTGGCAGGTAAACACCTCCCTGCTGAGTCCCACCCCTGACTCAGTAAGGTTACCTTGTTAAGGTGGCTCAGCACTGAGTTGTCTGCTCAGTCTTGGGCTAACAGCCCCAGCTGCATGGAGATGGAATGGTAGCATTAGTGGAAGATAATTCCTTACTCTTACACACCTAGACTATGGATATGAGTAGCCAGTGGCACTAAGAATAAATTAGAAAGAATGGGAGAATGATGGTTCCTTGCAGGACTCCAAGAGGAAGAGCATATATCTTAGGAGCGGGAAGTTCATACTTTCACTGAAAAACTACAGTTTTGGAGATAAGAGGAGAACCATTCCTATACCGTATCCTTTACACCTAGTGCAGACATAATCTAAACATAGAATGAAATACAAATTCAGTCTTTCAAAAATTTCCTAAATAAATAAGTCTTTAACAATTTCCTAAAGTTTTAATATGATATACAGTAGATGTAAAAAAATAACTGATGACAGTCTGCATCCCAAATAGCTGCTTGAAATGACAGTAATTGGTTGTGATATCTTTTATAATGGCAGCCTTTGGGCGATGGAAAATCATAAAGTGTATCTATTCGAGTGGAACGTCTTAGGGTGTTGCCTAGGGTGGCAGCACAAAGATGAGATACCAAACAAAGAGTAAAGATAGATATAATACCTTTATTGGATTATGTCTACACTAGGTGTAAAGGATACAGTATTGGAATTGTTCTCCTCTTCTCTTCAAAACTGTAGTTTTTCAGTGAAATTATGCACTTCCTGATCTAAGATATATGTTCTTCTCCCATCAGTCTGACAACCTTTTGGAGGTAGGGAACAATGCTTGACTCTAGATTGAATTCCAAGAAATGGCAGTTGCTCCACAAGAGAAGCAGGATTCATTTATTACTCTGATTTTGGCCAGTCTTGTCCTTGAAACAAAGAACTGTAGGTGTGAGCCAATAGTATACGGAAGAAGAACATAATAGAAAAAAACAACAACAAACTTGTTTGACAGAAAATCACAGTCCTGTATCTGCAGACATTTTTAATAGTTTCTCTTATCAGGATACTGGAAGCAGTTCTCTGATTGGTTGGATCAGAGCTTCCCAGAGGACTGAGCAAAATCTAAATTTTTTTCCAGAAACCAATCATGTCAAAGGCAGATTAGGTAATAAGAGAGAGACAATAGGAAAATGACCCATTTATGTCTTGGGGCCTTCTTATGGAAACACAATTGCTTCATCTACAGTCATCCTAAGGTCTTCAGAGCTGAGAAGGCTTATTGTATCTGTATTTCTTTTCAGTTGTGCACAGCACTTACCAGGTCTGAATTATGCGTAATCTATGAAAATTTTTCTATGTACCAGCAAGATGAACAGTGTTACAATAGTCCAACTGACTAAGGACAAGTGATTGAACCAGCAATCGAAAGGAGTTAATATCAAAATATGCGCTAATAGTTCTTAGTTTCCATAAAGTATAGAAACCCTTTCGAACCAATAAGTCAACCTGATTTTTCATAGTAAGGGTACGATCTAGAATTACACCAAGTATCTTTATGGTTGATTGGATGCTATAGATTTTATCATTTAAAACAATAAATGTAACATTTAAATTTAGTGATGCAAAGAAAATTTTGTTTTTTTTCTGTATTAATTTTCAATTTAAATTCAGACATCCAAAATTCAATTCAATACAGAAAAACCAAAATTATTTTATGCTATTCCTTGCAAGAAGAAAGAAATAGAGATGAGTATAAATTTAAATGGAATTTTGTACTCAATTACTCCTACTGTAAGAATTCCAGGGGTTATTTTAGATTGAAATCTCACAATGAATTCAAATACAGATGCTTTAGTAATGAAAAATTTCTATATGTTGTGGAAATTACAGATTATTAGACCATATTTTGATAGTTTCTTCTTTTAGACTGTTGGTATAGTCATTAATTCTAAGTATTTTAGATTACTGTAATATAGGGCTGCTTTTACTAAGGTGCGCTAGCGTTTTTAGCGCGCGCTAAATGAAAAATACTAACGCAAGCTCTATGGAGGTGTTAGCGTTTAGCACGTGCGGTATTGTAGCACATGCTAAAACCGCTAGCGCACCTTAGTAAAAGGAGCCTATAGTTTATTTAGCGGGTTAACAGAAAAATCTTCATAGACTCCGCATCATATAACACGCGGCAGTGCGATTAATTTTCAAGCTGAAAAAATCAGATCATATCGCACCTTATTACCAAAGATTACATTGGTTACCAGTTGAGGCCAGAGTCAGACTTAAGTTTGGTTGTATATGCTATAAAGTCTTACATGGTTTAGCACCTGATTATCTTGTGGATTATTTTTTATTCATTAATTCACAATGCCCAAGATGTAATTGTAATTTGTTTGCTTTTCCATCGGTAAAGGGTCATTTATACAAGAGCTATTTTCAACGACTCCTAACTTTTCAGGCAGCTTCTTGTGATAAAAAGTTTGTAAATCTGTTATCTCTGTCTCTTACCAGCAATTCAGGAAATTATTGAAAACCTAATTATTTAATAAATTTTTGTAATTTCTAGGTCATTTGTTTTTATTGTCACTGTTTTAATTTTCTTTTGTAAACCGTATAGAACTCCTAAGGTACTGCGGTATATAAAAAAAAATTTATGTTATGTAAATAATATGTTGTGGTTTTGAGGTGAATGGCTGATGCCCTTGACAGTGATTTTATGGGTTTGCTAATGAGTCATGGAAGACTTTGATTAGGCTTTGGAACAAGCAGGTCCTATGGTTCATGTACTCATTGCAATTTCTTTTTTTTTTTAATTTGTTTTCTCGAGGATGTCATGTCTTGGGTTTCTTATCTATAGCTCAAGGCTGAGATAGGAAGCACTTAATCAGATGAGGGAGAATTGGTGGAGACAATGGTATCGGAATTCAAGAAAGCAAGGGATAAGCACAGTGGATCTCTGAAGGAACAGAAGGGATTGTAGAGTGTAGTAGTTGGAGTAGATTGGATAGGCCATATCTCTGGGAAAACATGACTAAAATCACAAAAAGCAGCCTCTCCAAAAGGACTTACAAACAAGAGTTCATTTTTATTATATTGGAGGTTAGGAAATCATAGATTAGATAACAAACAAAGCAGGGAACTCATTAACTTCATTTTGATGTGAACCCATGATGTGACAATCAGCCGTTTTTCAACATTTCAGATACACAGCCCTAGTTATGTTTTCTCAAAGTATTTGAATGAGCAAATAAAACTGCAGTCAGAATTCCCAGCTGCTTACCAGATATGATGATTTTTTTATTGTTTGTATACTTGCTGACATTTGTGAAAGGCTTTCAAAATATTGTATGAACTTGAACATCACAGATGTGAGTGAAGAAGCCACTTAAGACATGAGATTAGGCAAACTAAGTCAGAAAAATAGAGAGAGGTTAGTCTGTGAATGGCTCTTTCTAAAAGCACCATTGAATAAATGTGGGTTTGAAATCCCTACTAAACATAAAAGAAGAGGAATTTTGCTGAGGGATCAATGTTCTATTTTTGTGTAAAGGGTGATTCCTGAAAACATGTTTTTGATAGCATAAACCAGGCAGACAGAACACTTCACCTTGAAATATAAGCAGTACAACAACAACAAAAAAAAGGCAAGGGAGGTGTCTTCAATCAATGATGAAGTCTTTATTTATTTAAGTATTTATATACCAGTTCAGTGTTATCCCCAGAAATTTTTTCTAGCCGGGTGGGTCGGGACGGAGAAATTTGGTGGTGAGGAAAATTAAATGTACACTATTTTTATTAGTTAATTGTTATTAATTATTTTCCAATGCTCAATGTGACTTTCTTTTTTAAGGTTTGACACTTAGGCAGTGTTCCAGTAGCATTTGAGCCACCCTTGAAAAAAAGAATGCAGATCCTCTTATTCCGAATTACTACTGGCCAGTATCAAACCTTCCATTGAGAGAGTTATGTTCAACCAATTTCAAGCTCATGTTGAATTAGTTAATGCTCTTTATCCCCGGCAATCTGGTTTTTATTTAAGCACAGAGACAGTAGTTCCTGCCTTAGGGCTCCTTATACAAAGTTGCGATAGTAATTCTGCCACAGCAAATGCATTTAAGCCCATAGGAATTGAATGGACTTTGGTGCATTTACCATGGGAGAATCGCTACTGTGGCTTTGTAAAAGGGGCCCTTACTGAGTGAACTACATAGTCACCTAGTCCAGTGTTTCTCAACTTCTTCAAGTCTACAAATACCAACCGAGTACCCCCAGCCCAAGCTCCAACCCTGACCCCACCCCCATTATAATAGTACTAATTGTAGTGCAATTTCTTCCATGAATTTTTTATGTACACAGAATATAATCTTATTAATTCATAATGATAACCAAAAAAACACAAAGCACACTGTATGTAGAGAAAATGTTAATTATCATTTATATTTGTTTTATTTTTCAAAGAGGTCAAGGCAGATGACTTTAAAATATGCAATGTCACCTCAGTAACAACTATAGAAAAATAGACAAATATAGTGCAAAATATAGACAGCAGATATAAATTCTCAAAACTGACACATTTAGATTACTAAATTGAAAATAAAATCATTTTTCCTACTTTAGTTGTTTGGTGATTTAATTAGTTTCTGGTTGGACTTCCTTCTGACTGTGCATCTAACATTTTTTTCTTTCTGTCTCCTGCATGCTTCCTCTCCTCTGGATCTCATTCCCTTCCCCACCCAACATCTCTCTCTGTCCCTCCATGAGTCCAACTATTCTTCCTCTATCCTCCACCCCTATTGGCAACATATCTCCCTCTCTCTCCCTCCTCTGTTTTGATCTTGCATCTCCCTGTTCTTCCTCAGGGTCTCTCCCCGTCTGTCTCTTCTGTCTGCATCTCCCATAGTCCAGCATCTGCCTCCTGTCTTTCCCCTTTGGTGCAGATCTCTCTCTCTCTCTCTCTGTCTTTCTTCTGCTTTTGAAAAAAATGTCTGGATGTGAAGGGGAGAACATCGGGGGACGTTGAACCTCTAATTAAATATGGAATTGTAGCAATTTTTATTGCACTAAGAGTATTTTGGAGAGATTATAGCACACTTTTATTTTCATGTATTTTTGCACTTTATGTTAAACACGATTGCACATAAAGGTTCGGGGATGTTACATGCTTAAATAACCCCTTTGGGTTCACACAGCTCTCAACTCAACAATTCAGGGTTCATCCCGACAATTGAGTTGTACTAACTGAGGACCTTGTACACAATTGATTAATAATTTTTCATAAATTTAATTTCTTATTAGGTTTAGTGTGCAGTCTCCCAATATAACCAGCTGCATATGAAGAATTCTTCATCAGCTTCATATTTAGATATTATTCTACATTGGGTTTTGGATTTCTTCTTTTTACAACACCCCTTCCCCCCCCATGTCTAGCATTTGTTCTCTTTTCTTCCAGGTCTTTCTCTACCTCTCTCTTGCTCTCTCTTCCTCCTCCCTCCCTGGTCCAGAATCTTTCCACCTCTCTGCAGTCTCTTTCTCACTCTTCCCTCTATACACTTCAAGTCCAACATCTGCCCCCCTCTCTTCCTCCTCCCCTTTGTTTCAGGTTTCTCTCTCTATCTTCTTTTTGTTAACATTTTGAGTCCTCCCACCTTTGTTCTAGGTCTTTCTGTCTCTCTCACTCTCTTTGTCTTCCACTGCCCCAGGACCTGGCATATCTATCCCCTCGGTTCAGGGTGTTTCCCCTATCTACCCCCTCTAGTCCAGCATCTGCCCTGTCTTCCCCCTCCCTTTTGGTTCAAGTCTGCTTTCCCGCCATTCATCAAGGTCCTTATCTGTTTCTCCCCCCCCCCCCCCCTCCGGGGCCTGGTGTCCAGATCCAATACAAGGAGCTTGCTCAATATTGGGGATCATCAGCACCCATTGGCACCTATGAGCTGGCACCTATGAAAATGACAACTCATGTGAGAGTTTTGCTCTCAGTACCTTCAAAACACATAGACCTAACTAGCCCCTGAAAACCCGACTGGCTAAGAGTGCTCTGAGGACTGGGCTGAGAACCACTATGTTCTGTTATAATGTTTTCCAGGCACAGCCCAGGAGAATACCTATTAATAATAATAATAACTTTATTCTTCTATACCACCACAATCTTGCGACTTCTAGGCGGTTTACAATCAAGATAGCTGGACATTCAACGAAATACAATAAGCAGATATTCAGAGGAAATACAATACAATAATCATGAGAGCTGGACATTCAATGAAATACAAGAAGCAGATATTCAGAGGAGATACAGTGAGCAGAAACTTTAAGAAAGCAAGAAAATAGAAATACAAATTGCTGAGCAAGAGTTTAAGATGTACATTTTGGTGGGTGATGTCTGAGAGGCCCTGTTAGGAATGGGCCACGTGTTTTAGATAATAACAACGAACAATTACGCTAAGATAAAGATAACAGTTTATAAGTATCACAGTGTCGCGAAGCGCCCGGCTAAAAGACGCTAGGGAGCACACTGCACTTATAGCCTAAGTGGTTTACATTCAGGTCTGTTTTAAATCTACTACTTAGTAGCTTCATCGCTTGCCCCTTAGTCCTAGTATTTTTGGAGAGAGTAAACAAGCGATTCACATATACCCTTTACACGCCACTCAGTATTTTATAGACTTCTATCATATCACCCTTGAGCCTTCTCTTCTCCAAGCTGAAGAGCCCTAGCCACTGTAGCCTTTCCTCATAGGGAAATTATCCCATCCATTTTTGTTGCCCTTCTCTGTACCTTTTCTAATTCCGCTACATCTTTTTTGAAATATGACAACCAGAATTGCACACAGTATTTGAAGTGCAGCCTTACCATAGAGTGATACAAGGGCATTATACCATTTTCATCTTTGTTTTCCATTCTTTTCCTGATAATTCCTAACATTCTATTTGCTTTCTTAGCCACTGCCGCACATTGAGCTGAGGGTTTCAATGTATCCTCAACGATGACACCTTTTCCTGGGCAGTCACTCCTAATGTGGAACTATCATGTAGTGATAGTTCAGGTTCCTCGTTCCCAAATGCATCACTTTTCACTTGCTCACATGAAATGTCATCTGCCATTTTGATGCCCAGTCTTCCAGTCTCACAAGGTCATCTTGCAATTTTTTACAATCCTCTTATGATTTAACAATTTTGATAAGGCTAATTACGGTATCTTATTTTTTCGTAGATAAAGTTCAAATATTCATGATTCTCTAGTAGTCCATCCCCCCCGTTCCAATCTTCAGGTAGAAATCTTGGAGGAAATTTCATTTTTATGGAGTGAATGGAAAACAAAGATGAAAGTGGTCCTTTCCTTGCTGCTGAAGAGATATTTCTACTTATTTTGTTTGAAGAGGTCTTTTAGATATGACCAAAGTTTTAAAGATTTCATCTGTTTCCTCTCACTGCTAGATCAGAAACTAATTATATAGTTTTTAGAACACTTTTAAAAACAGTTTTATTCAATAAATTTTTGAACTGATTATTTTTATGATTTTTTTTCAATATTGCTTATTTAACCGGCTTGTTTCCAGTCATCTGCTTTATTGTAATCTTCCTGGAACTCATAAGGGCTATGGCAGAATATAAAATTCTTTGTAATGTAATGTAATTTTCTCTCCCCTTTCCATCCTGCATGGTTGGTTCTTTCTCTCTCTCTCTCTCTCATATGCCAGGCACGCTTGATCCATTCCTTTCCTTCCCTCTAGTCATTCTCTGGCTCTTCACAAATTCTCTTTTCCTCTACCCTTCCCCCAGGCACACTCTTTTCCCCTTCCCTCATCCTAAATATGCTCTCTTTCTCCCCCTTCTAACCCCCCTCCCCAATCGCTCTCCTTCTTTTAACTCCTTTACCCCTTCCCAACACATGGGCACTCTCTCTCTCCTTTATTCTTGCAGTTGTCTCTCTCTTCCCTTCTCGAATCCATTGCCCTCCCCCCCCCCCATGGCTCACTTACTCTTATAGCAGTGCAAGTTCCTGCAGTCCAGCTGCACTACTGCTCTTTATTTCCTGTGGCCCATGCAGCACACCTGTTATTGTGGCAGAGCTCTTCTGCTGCCTCTATCTACCATGTGGGCAATTCTATAAAGGATGCTAAAAGTGAAATGCTTAAAATCAAAGTGCCAAGTAGAGAATAACACGGGGACAAATTTGTCCCTGTCCCGTCCCTGCAAGTTGTATCGCTGTCCAGTGGCATAGTAAGGGTGAGGAGCACCCCTCCCCCACCATGCATGCCCCCTTGTCTTCCCAGTACCTTCTTGGTGCTCTCTCTAATGTCACTTCCTAGGTGCGGGTCCCAGAAGTGTACATCTCTAGTGAATGTCCATCCCACGGTCCCTTTTCAGTTGTATGCTAAAGGATTTATAAGTGCATCTTTATCGAATAGGGCTTAACAAGATGCTTGCATAAATCCAAACCTTTGCCAATTAATGCCATGAATTGGTTGTGGAGACCCAATTAGTACTAATTGGCTCATTACTCAATTTGTGGACATAAATTGGGTGCACAACCCAATTTGCACACACAGTTTTGAGTGTCATATATAGAATCTGGCCCTTAGTGCACATTCTTTAAGAAGTAATGGCAGCTTATTCCTACCCCAGAGGGCTTACAACATAAGTGGGCACCTTAGGCCATTGTTTCTCAAGATGATATTACTACTTCTCTGGTTTTCTGGATGTCCACAATGAATATGCATGTAAGAGATTTGCATACAGTGGATGCATCATATACAAATCCATCTCATGTATAATCATTGTGGAGGAGAGTGTGGCATTGTGGTTAGAGCTACAACCTCAGCACCCTGAGGTTGTGGGTTCAAGCCCTGCACTGCTCCTTGTGACACTGGGCAAGTCACTTAATCCTCCACTGCCCCAGGTAAATTAGATAGATTGTGAGCCCACCGGGACAGATAGGGAAAATGCTCGAGTACTTGATTTTGTAACCTATTCTGAGCTCCTTTGGGATATCAGGCTAAAAAAAAAATTTATAAAAAAAGATATCCTGAAAATCAAACTGGCTAGGGAGTATTCTAGGATTGGATAGAAAAGCTCTGCCTTAGGCAATGAAGGACAGCATGGTAATCACAAAAGGTATTAGTGAGAGAGGCAGAATTTGAATCCTGGCTTCAGTGACTCACAGTTTGCTGATCTAGCCACTAGGATATCTCTCTATATCAGTGTCTCTCAAACTTTTTTTTAGCTCTGGCACACTAAACAGAGCCAATGTTTTTCACAGCACATTAAAATTGAAATTACAAAATTGCAAAACCAACAAAAAATTAAATTTGAGAATTATTTATTTAAAGTTATTTAAGCTATGTATAGGTCATTATAACAACGGTGAAACTAAAGTAGATGGAATAGAATTGCTAATCAATGTGATGGATGCGCTTGTTTTTAAGTGCAAATTAACTCAAAACATGGCTCAGTAGTCGACAAGCAAACATGCATTTCATCATCCACCATCTGCAGTCGTTCTGTTTTTTTCAATTTAATTTCTGTCAGAGCTGAAAATCCAAGTTCACAAAGATAAGAAGATCCAAACGATAACAAAGCCTTGATTGCTTTGTTGCTCAAGTTAGGATAACTACTGCATAAAAAAATAAAATCACTTGCCATTAGGTTTTAAGGACCAAGTCCGTCCAAAAATGATGCCTGTCTGGGAGGTTGTATCCTTACACACCCAGACGCTCATAATATTGACAGACTCTTGTGTACATGATATACATATCATCTAGTTTAGTGTCTACTTATGAAGGAAATTTGTAAAAATAAAGTAAAATTCTGGAATCTCTCTTGGCATACCCAGAATCTCTTCAGGGCACACCACTGTGCTGTAGCACACAGTTTGAGAGATGCTGCTTTATATAGAGGAGAGGAAGAATAATATCTGTCAAACAAACAAACTTTAAATCTACTTGCAGTATATGTGAATTTATTTATTTAGATTTATTTCCCGTCCTCGCCAAAGAACTCACAATGAGTTACAGTTTATAGTGCTTGCTAAATTTTTACTTTAGACTTTGTGACTGTGTGTCTGGGAAATTAATAGAACCCTTCCTGAAATATGATTGTCCGGGTATTAACCAAAATCCTATCAGCAGCTGGGCTTGTGCACACATGCACATCTGAAATTATCTCGTTTGTCTGCTGCCATTTTCCGTGTGTAGAAATACCTGACAAGAAAACGGGTTGCCCTTTAAAAAAAAAAAAAAAAATCTTATCTGCATTCTTCTTGTAGAATTTTGGTATCCTGGTTTTTTTTCTCTCTCTATTTGTGGTTGAAGTGTTAGTCTCCTGTTTATACTGATTATTTGGAGAGCTCTCTTATCTGTGAATTTCATACCTTGTGTCAAGTCTCAGTGTTTTGAATAAGCACACTGTATCAGGAGCTGAGGACACCTGCTTCTTGGCAGTTTTGGATGCGATTGAGAAACTGTAGGCCAGGGCTGCCCAAGTCCGGTCCTCAAGATCTACTGGCAGGCCAGGTTTTCAGGATATCCACAATGAACATGCATGAGAGAGATTTGCATACCAAGAAGGCAGTGCAGGCAAATCTCTCTTATGCATATTCATTGTGGATATCCTGAAAACCTGGCCTACCAGTAGATCTCGAGGACCGGACTTGGGCAGCCCTGCTATAGGCCATGTGTGTCCCTCCTTCACCCCAGCCCATGATGATTATACAGGTGGTCAGTTTAAGTGCAATTAATGCCCTGACAACTGACCCTATCGGAGACTCTGAACTGCTCTGATCTTAACCAATGTGGAAGGATTACACAAGTTAAAGCAAACCTTGAGTCACATGCACATACATATAAACAGAAAAGAGCACAAAAGTAGTTTATGGAAAAAATATTATCCAGCTAGTTAAT
Organism: Geotrypetes seraphini; assembly: GCF_902459505.1. Classification (NCBI taxonomy): domain Eukaryota; kingdom Metazoa; phylum Chordata; class Amphibia; order Gymnophiona; family Dermophiidae; genus Geotrypetes; species Geotrypetes seraphini. The sequence goes on along the minus strand of NC_047085.1, from coordinate 149,453,458 downwards.
TATAATTTTCTATTTAAGAAAAAAAGTTCCTGAATGGGGAAGGGTGTGTTCCATCCCACCTACAGTGGGGAAAAGAAAGCATGTTCACTGATGCTCTGGATTGGTGACACAAAGTTCTTGGTCAGCAATCTGGCAGAAAACCGCCAGTCTGAAACAGTATGTAAAAGGAAGCCTCACGTGTTGCAACACAACATGGCTTGGAGGAGGAATTAGGTTGCCTTCCTGCACTGCCTAGTGACCTGCTGGCACAGTCTTTGTAGCCGTTTAACTAGGAATGAGAAACAGCTGACCTGTACTTACTGTTTGTGTGTGGCTGGACCACCCACTTCCTGGAAACTTGCCTCTCAGAACTTTATCAGTTCCATAATTGACAAAAGCCATTCAGTGCTGTTTCTGAACTTCTCACTAGGGCAGATTCCTAATCCAGCTTTACCTTTCATCTGCCTTCATAGTAGGCACGTATACAACATCACATAATCCCAGTGTGGGTTTTCCTAAACACCCAACACAAATATGTGTGGGTGAGAGAGAGGTATCTAAGAACTTAATTACCATCAGATTCTGCACTATGTTAAGATATTGCGCACTCCTTTCGGAAGTGCCTCCGGACGCCTCCTGATACCTAGTGTGCAAGCTGTTGTGTGACTGGATGTCTTGCTCTTGGTGGTGTGATTAGTCTGCTGGTGCAGTTTTGCATGTTCAGTGAAGTTCTGATGAGCTGGGCTGGGGTGAGCTCCAGCTATGGAGAAAGAACAGTGGGTCAAGGACAGTAATCTATTTTTGATTTCTGAATCCTTTCATTAACATATTGGCCTAGTGACTCTCTTGATGCAATCACTGAAATACAGATACTCAGTTCTACTGTCCATTATCTTGCATTATGTTCTTTCACACCACTGTATATTAGATTAAGGGCTCTTTTTACTAAGCTGCTTTAGGGCATTAACGCGCGGAATAGCACGCGCTAAATTGCCGCATGCGCTAGATGCTAACAGCAGCATTGAGCTGGCGTTAGTTCTAGCCGCTTAGCGTGGGTTTAGTGTACGCTAAAATGCGTGCGCTAAAAACGCTAATGCAGCTTAGTAAAAGGAGCCCTAAGAAAGACTGCTAAGGCATGGTATGCTAGAATTTTATAAAGGAGAATGGTGGCCATACCATACATACTCAAATATAAACTGAGATTTTGGGGGCCAAAAAAAGGCCCAACAATGGGGGCCTCGGTTTATATTCAAGCCACCACCCAATCACTCAGGTTGCTGTCCTCCCTTTAACCCCCAATAGCCACCATCGCTGTTGTAATACACCCCCCTGACCCCCACCCTCTGCCACCCACCTGCGCTTCTCCCCTTCCTCTGATGAACACCGATACTGCTATCCTCCCAACCATCCATGCCGCTGCCCCCCATGCGCATCCCCCTGCCCCGCAGACATCACACTTACCCATTTGGTTTTGAAGAAAAGCTGCTGCTGTCAATGCGGTATGCTGATCTACACATGCTCAAAGCCTGCTGGCTCCAGCCTCTCCCAGATTTTCAGAGAAACATAGAAACATAGAAAGATGACGGCAGATAAGGGCTATAGCCCATCAAGTCTGCCCACACTATTGACCCACCCTTTTAAGTCTACTGACCCCCTTGATTATAATTATACTGCCATTCTATTGCCCCGCTCTTTCAGGTCTATACCCTAGTGACCCTATTCCTTTGCTTGACCTTCGTAGGGATCCCACATATGTATCCCATTTATTCTTGAAGTCTGGGATGCTGCTGGCTTTGATCACCTGCACTGGGAGCTTGTTCCAATGCTCAATCTCTCTTTTCGTGAAGAAGTACTTCCTGGTGTCTCCACGAAACTTCCCTCCCCTGAGTTTGAGTGGATGTCCTCTTGTTGTCGAGGGTCCTTTGAGAAGAAAGATATCTTCCACCTCGACACGTCCCGTAATGTACTTAAATGTCTCAATCATGTCTCCCCTCTCCCTACGTTCTTCGAGAGTGTAGAGCTGCAATTTGTTCAGTCTTTCCTCGTACGAGAGACCCTTTAGCCCCGAGACCATCCTGGTGGCCATCCGCTGAACCGACTCAGTTCTGAGCACATCTTTACGGTAGTGTGGCATCCAGAATTGCACACAGTATTCCAGATGAGGTCTTACCATGGCTCTGTACAACGGCATTATGACTTCAGGCTCCCTGCTGACGAAGCCTCGCTTGATACAACCTGGCAGGTCTTGAGCATGCACCGATGCTCATGGTCCTGCACCAGGTCAGCATACAGAGTTGGTGGCAACAGCTTTTCTTCTACACCAGATGGGTAAGTGTGATGTCAGTGGGGCAGAGGACAGGCATGGATAGCAAAGGCATGGGTCATCTTGGGCAGAGGTTCCCAAGGTGCAGTGCTGCTCGAGTGGGGGAGTTGAGGGGTTGAGAAGGAGTGCTGCTAGACTTGGGGAAGAGTAAGACCTGTTGATGGATGTGGGGGGAGGAGGAGGTTGAGTAGAGTGAGAAGTGCTTCTGGACCTGGAGGGGGTGAGTGAAGAGTGCTGCTGGACTTGTGGGATGTTGCTGGATATTTGGAGGGGGTGAGAGTAAGGGGTGCTGCTGGACCTGGAGAAAGAGTAAGGAGTGCTGGTAAACCTGGGGAAGGGGGTGTGAGAATGGAGTGCTGATGGACTGGGGAAGGGGTGCGAATGAGGGGTGCTTGTGGACCTATTTCTTCTGGCACTTTGTGCACTGTGGTAGTAAGCTAAGGTTTCGGCTTTAATGCCTCACTCTCCTTCAGGGAAAAGGGCTCACTCCTTGCCCTTTCCTTTTTCCTCCCTTGGCCTCTGCTCTGGGGAAGAAGTGCTCTAAGTCCCTAATTGGGAAGCCCAGCTCTAACACCTCTTACATCTTTAGATTCCCCTGATAGAAGGAAGGCACCTGATACCTCCACTACACTCATTTGTCTACTTTCCTCCAATTTTGAGCTGCCACAGGGAGAGACAGAGGTAGGGGGTAGAGAACAGGGAGATTATGGTAGAGGGGATTGTTTAATCTAAACAGATATTGTTTAAACTGCTGTTATTGTAAATGCTGTGTGGTTTTATGCTAATAAAAATATGTAAAGTTTAAATAATTTTGTTAAAACTTATGGCAAGATGCCTAGTTTCTGTAGATTGGCTCATCAGGTTCACCCAAATTTCTAATCTCAGCTTAGATTGTAAGCCACTTTGAAGGTTTTCCCTAGGGCAGGATAGGAAATTTTAAATAAACTTTGAAACTTATATTTGAGCCAATCTTTTTTCCTCCTTTTGGGGGGGGGGAAAGGTCACCTCAGTTTAAATTAAGATCGGTTTATATTCAAGTATATGCAGTCATTCAGTAAGGCTAAAGTGGTCCCTTATTAACTTAAACTGAAACTCTAACAAGAAAAAAACCCCTGGGTATATGGTAATTTTTTAAAGACATATTCTAATGCTTCTAAACCATATGTTGCCTCATTTCTCAGAGTGACTTCGGCTTTCTCTGATTTTAACTTTCTGTTCTACTGCCGACTGCTTTCTCTTTATGAGAGGAAATGTGAGGCAATGATGGCCTTCCTCTACGCAACCTATTGACCTTCAGAAAACACTAAACTCTGGAAAAGATTTCCTTTAAGCAGATATCTTCCTTTTAAGGAGGGGGGAGGGGAAAGGGTCTCCACATCCCATTGTCTGGGATTCCCCTGCAGTAAATACAGTATGTTCATATTTGATTAAAGTGTGATTGGGGTGCTTTTTTTTTTTTTTTTTTTTTTTTTAAGCATTGTGGAGCACTCCAACCGCAACCCCACTCATGCAGGCTCTTGAGTGTCTGCCTGCAGCTCTGGTGATAATCCTATTGTTTGCAAAAGCCATGGCAACATAACCATGCAATCAAACTTAAAATTGTTTCATGATTTTGAGTGTCTGATTGCACTTAATACGCCAAGTGCCTTCCACGGCTTGCATTGTTACAGCTTGAGTTCCTGTCAGTGATCATGCAAATATGACCCTGTCTGCAATCAAGTGTGGTGCAGGATGCTTTAGACCAATAACCACAGAGTTAAAAAATATATTCATTCAGTTTTCAAAGATTTATGCAGAGAGTTCTAGATATAGTTAGGGTTTCTCTTCTTAGATATTTATACATTGTAAATCTAGCTGTTTATTTTCCAGCTAAATGAAGGGTTTTTGAGGGTACAGAATTGATGCATTTTTATTTATGTCACAGGAACTATTGCCTAGTATCGTTTCCAGTGGAACCAAAAATGTACATTTGTGTTTTTTTCGACATTGTTAGCATGGTTAGACAAGCCAGGGAAGGGATGAGAGGATATTAGGGGAAATAGTGTTTTTCTAGTGATTATCCAGTTACACATATCAATTTTTTGTGTGTATGTGCACTGGGGATATTCTGTTGGTGTTTATCAGCTAAAATACTCTCCCAATAGCTATTATAAGAAAAATATGATAGGAATACTTAAAACGACACGAGAGACATTGCCACCTATATATAACAAGGTCCCAATATCTATCACTTGGCGAAAGATTCTGGGTCACTGGGTCAGCAAAACAACACTTCTCCAATAATGAATATCACAAATTTCTTGGAATCATCTTTGGATGTTATAACACAAAGAATTACTTTACTAGTGATATATGTGCTTGAGCATGACTGGAATGCATTACTTCTTTTACATTTCCACACTATTAATTCTTTGGGGTTTTTTTGTTTGAAATATTTTTATTGAGTAGAAAACCAATGAACATACAGAACAAGCAAACAAACAATGCACTGGCAGTACAGGGAGGCAAAGTAACAAGAACAGCTCGGGCAATCTAAATAAGGGGAGGGCCAAGGCCCCCACAGATCCCCTCCCATACCAGCCCTCAGCAAAAACAACAAAAACACCAGTGAGCAAAAAAGAAGCATACTGTTCATGGGTACAAAAACTTGAATATTTTCCTGATCTATCTAGGTTGATTCAAAAAAAGTTGTCAATAGTTCCTGGCCTTGTGGCCTATAACTCTAGCCCTTGGAGCCACATTTTCCTGTGATTCCCATGTACATGTGTAGTTGGTTATCAAGCTAAAAATGACTTATTTTTTGTCCCGAAAGAATTGTAGATCTTGTTGTGGCCAAGAAAGAAATCAGTATTTCTGTATGAATGACCTATTCCGTCTACCCAGTTGAGATTCCTATATGCATCTCAACACCAGCTACCCCTTTTAGTTTGTATAAGGAAAAGCACAATAAGAAGACAGGTCTCATCTACTGGAAAAATTGTAAATATTACAGCATTGGTGTACTGGAAAAGTATTAGAATCACAACCCTAAGAGAATTATTCGGCTAATTTTATTTAGGTGTTCTTTTATTAAAATACGCTAATTGTTTTAGTGCATGCTGTTGTATTCCTATGGGCATCTAAGCATTTAACGCACACTAATCACAGAGGATCTAGAATCAGAAAATAATATTAAATATTGAACTAAGGCCAGTACTGGGCAGACTTGCACAGTCTGTGTCTGTATATGGCCATTTGGTGGAGGATGGGCTGGGGAGGGCTTCAATGGCTGGGAGGGTTTAGATGGGATGGAGTAGGTTTTAACGGAGATTTTGGCAGTTGGAACCCAAGCACAGTACCGGGTAGAGCTTTGGATTCTTGCCCAGAAATAGCTAAGAATAAAAAATTTAAATTGAATCAGGTTGGGCAGACTGGATGGACCATTCGGGTCTTTATCTGCCGTCATCTACTATGTTATATATAAATAAATTAGCACACCTTAATGAAGGTCAGTAAATAAGGGGTTATTTTACTACTACTACTACTACTACTACTATAAATTATTTCTATAGTGCTACCAGACGGACGCAGTGCTGTACAGAGCTGTCTTTATGAAGAGATTCACTCAAGGTGACGCTAATCAGATATAACTTGACATAAAACTTAGAATTTTGTTAAAAGAATAACAATTTAAATTTAATTTTAGCACTTATATTCTACCTAGCCAAATGTAGTTCTAGGCAGATTACAGCACATATACCAGCACATACATCAATTTTAAGTTCAAATATTTTTATTGAAAAATTTTTCCATATAAGCAATTAGATAGTAAAATACATTTTTCAAAATATTCCACGTAACAATTCCTAAAGTAAGCAAGGGATATATATATATATAAGTCTAAAATAAACACTTCCCCTCCCACCCTTCCCCCCTCATACAGAAAGTGTAACATCATACTCATTCATACACATGCATACTATTCATAAGAACATAAGAATTGCCGCTGCTAGGTCAGACCAGTGGTCCGTTCTGCCCAGCAGTCAGCTCACGCGGCGGCTCTCAAGTCAAAGGCCAGTGCTCTAAATGAGTCCAGCCTCACCTGTGTACATTCCAGTTTAGCAGGAACTTGTCCAACTTTGTCTTGAAACCCTGGAGGGTGTTTTCTCCTAACTCTTTTCTCATATGACACAATTAAACAGTAGAATGCATATTTCAAATGTTCCAACAATTAACATAACATAGGCAAGGGATACATATCAGTTTAAAATAAACAATTCCCCCCACCCATCCCCCCATTCAGAGAGTGTGACATCATATTCAAACATAAGCATCCTATTCATTTCTAATCATATTTTTTCCCACAAATTCTTTAACAGGTAGCCATATTTTGTCAAATTTTGCTTTTTTGCCTCTTTTTTCCATAACAACTGATTCATATTTCCCAATTAGACAGACAGAATTCCACCAAAACAAAAATGATAATGAAGTTGAGTCCTTCCAAACTCTTAAAATTGATTGAATAGCCACTGCTGTTAAAAATAGCTGACAATGTCTTATAACTTTTCCTTATAACAATTGAGTCATCAAAAATATTAAAGAGAGCTCTAGCATACGTTAAAGGAATATTGACAGATATCAGTATTTGAACATGACTCCAATTTTTTTTCCAAAATGCCTGCCCTATTGGACAATGAAAGAGTATATGGTCCAAAGTTCTCTTTTTCACCTTTACATGACCAGCACAATGAAAAATTCTCAATGTTGATTTTACTGATTTTAACAGGGGTCCAAATTGCCCTTCTTAACATAAAATAAAGTGATTGCTTCATTGCAGCTGATTGACAGCAGCTAATACATTCAAGCACCATAAGATCCCATTGTTCATTTGATAATTCTATTTTCAATTCATTAGCCCAAATATCTTTTAATCCATTTGTTCTTTTCTTTTGTTGTTCTTTGTGGACTAGAACTTTGTACCAGGTTTGGTTTTTTTTATTTATTTATAAGTTTTCACATTTACAGATCAAGTAAACACTTGTACAGAAAGTTGGTTAGACAGAACAATTTTCTCAAGGTATAAATCTTAATACCTTGATGGTCCTTATCAGGAAATAAAATTAAAAGTACATTAATAATTTCATCTAACACAGCTCAAATCCTCAACTTAAGATCCAAGATTTCTTATAAACAAGAAAAGAAGGTAAATTATAATCAGTTAAGAAATATGCTAAACAAAGTGCTGAGGTAGGAGATACTTATTAAACTTCTAGAGCACTTATTGTTGTTCCGCCATCTATTCGGGACATAGCCAAGAAAGCAGTTAACTGATAAGATTTAAAAAAAACATATTTAACTGAACGGTGGCATATAATACATTTACAAGGATATCTCAGGTAAAAAGTCACCCCTAACAGAATGACCCCTGGTCTCAAAAGAAGAAATTCTCTACGTTGTTTTAGAGTCTCTCTTGAAAGATCAGGATATATTTGAACACTTAGTCCTAGGAATTCTTTTTGTTTATTTTTAAAGAAAAGCCTCAATAACCATCCTTTATCAATTGAAAGAGCTACAGTTAATATCAATGTAGACAGTATTACCATATCTTTATCAGACGTCTCCAAGATTTCCAATACATTTAACATTGCTTGATCAGTTTTTTTTTCTGTAGATGAGGTCCATTTTTATTTGGGAGGTAGTAAACTTGAGGTAATGTCTTGAGGTAATGTCTCTTCAGAAACTTGTAAAATTTCTACCAGGTATCTCCTAAGCATTTCCTTAGGAGTTACCATTTTCAGTCTTGGAAAGCTAATAAGTCTCAAATTATTATTCTCAAGCACTTCCAACTTCTTTCTAAGATTAACATTATCCTTAACTAGGGCCTCTTGGATTTGTTTCACTGCTATAACATCTTGGTCAAGCTTTTGAACTAAAGTTTTTGAAGCTATCTGATCTTCTTTTATATCTTTAAGTTCCTTCATGTGTTGAATCAACTTGTTCTCTATATAATGGAAATTGGGGCTAATAGTTTTAGCAAAATTAGCAACTAAGTCCCATAGAGATTCCAGAGTCACCTGAGTAGGCTTCTCCCATATAGGAAATTGTTGTTGAGTGTAAAAATGCTCACCCTGAAGAAAAGTTCCTTGGCTTTGCTCCATCTGGTTTGTTCCACCACCGCTTGCTGACAAAGCCTCCAAATCTTCTGCAGAGTTCCCCTGTTCAGGGAGTTCTGCCTCCACATTCTCCACCATGCTGTAAACTGCCTCAGGAGTAAGGACCGCCCCCAGCTTCGGGGTTACCTCGCTCCCTGGAGAGCTAGTGATTCATAGCTGCGGGGGTGGGGCTCATATGTCTGGGCTCAAGGTAATATCCGGCCCAGGAGGTACAGAGTTGGTCTCGCTTAACCCCGGTGCCCTCAGTGGGCCAGGTCCAGACAATGGACTTATAATTCCCTGTATCCGCCGCAAAAGATTTCAATGTTGCCGAGAGTCGGCACAGCAGAACGCTGCGAGGCACCAGAAGTGCTCTTGCTCCTCCTCTTTGGCATGATGTAGGAATTGAATCGCAAAAAGCCTCCACGAAGGAAGAAACAAAGAGAAGATCTGAGCAGAAAGGTGCGTACTTCTCAGCACGTCTTAGCAACAACCGTCTTGGATAGGATGAACTTTGTACCAGTTTGATGCTTCATGACCTAAGCCTGTAATTCTTTCACATTGTAATAAAATACTTGGTTTAGATGGTTTGAATGAACTTTTAAAAAGGCTAATTGCATGCCAAAGCTGAAGCCACTTAAAATTATGAGTGAATTTAACTTGATGACTATCTCTTAATTCCACAAAAGACTTGAGCTTGTCTGATATCATGACATCTTCCACTGTGTATAGATTCAACTTCATCCATTCTTTCCATAGTAATGATTCACCATCAATACGAATCTTTTAGTTACTCCACAATGGACATCTAAATGTGTTTCCATAGGGGACGACCAATTGTCTGTTCAAATCAACAAGTGCTTTTTGCATAAAACTAATAATTGGATTTGACTTCAATTGCTTAGTTAATTCAATTCCTATTAGATCATTTAAACAAAGTGGGAAAAACAAATCTTGTTCCAAGGAGCACCAGCTCGGTAAATTAAACTTTTCCAGTGTTAACCAATACATAGCCTGACTTAGTATAAAAGCCCAATGATACTTGTAGAAATGCGGAAATTCACTCCTTCATAGTCTTTTGTTAACTGCAAGGTCTTAAACGCTATCCTCGGCTGCTTATTGTGCCAAATAAATTTACTGATCTCCTTATCTAATTCTTTATATACTGATGATGAAAAAAGATTGGAATTGGAAAGACTGCATTGAACTTATTGTTTTAGCAATCTCCTTTCCAGAAATCGGTATATTTAACACTTTTTTTTTAAATCATCGTCAGAGAGTTTAGGTTCCCTCAGAAAAGAGGTACAAACTTCCCCTCCATTCATGCAGTCTGACTTATATGACCCCATATAATATTCCATAAATTGTTGTGAAATGGCCAACTTCTCCTTCACTAATGTTCCCTCTTTACTTTTAACTGTAACAATTCAATTTCTTTTCCTTTTACCTTTTAAAAATGCAGCTAAAAGTTTACCAGCTTTATTCAAATTTTCATAGTAGCTTGCTTGATTAATAAAGAGCTCTTTCCTTGCTCTTGCACTAAGCATAGATTGATATTGATATTTAATCTTTATCAATTTCTGCAAAATCTCTGAGTCCCATTTCTCCACTAGAGAGTGTTCAAGATCTTTAATTTTCTTTTCCAATAGACCCAATTATTTATTTTTGTTTTTATTTGATATTGCAACATACCTCATAATACTACCTCTCAAAGTTGCCTTAAAAGCATCCCAAAGAACACTCTGCAACACTTGAGAAGTATCATTAAATTCAAAATATTCATTTATAGCTTTCACTATATCTTCTTGAAACTCTGATTCCTGTAATAATGAGTTATTGAATCTCCATATAGGTAATTCTTTACATTCTAAAACACCTATTACTTCCATAGATATACCAGCATGATCAGAAATATCAATTGCCCCAATAAGAGAATCTATTACATTTGGAACTAAATCCTTAGATATTAAAAAATAGTCTATCCTTGAAAAGGATTTATGAACTGGAGAACAGAAAGTATATTCCTTTTCCTGTGGATTAAGAGTTTTCCATATGTCAACCAACCCTCCACTACTAATCAGACAGGCAGCCATTCAGAGCACAGGGAGGGACCAAGCAGGCATGCAAAAAGTGTGTGCCTGCCTCCTGCACCGCTGTGCCACTGACGCTGCTGGAAGAGAGCAGGGGAACCCAGGCAGGAGTGCGGAAAGCACGCTGGATGCCAATAAAGGTACTGGGAGGCCTGCCTGCCTTTGCCTTTGGGCTGGCTAGCTGGCCTGGGACTGGCTGGCTGGATGGCTGGGTTGACTGGGGGCTGGCTGGCTTGGGGGTGGGTTGGCTGTCTGTCTTGGAGCTGGCTGGCTGGCTGGCTTGGCACTGGCTGAGGGTTTGGGAACTGGCTGGTTACCACTTGACGTGCCTATCATTAGACATGCCCACCACTAAATGTGCCCTGTACCCTGTCCCAGCCTACTACTAAACCACCAGAGGGGGTACAGGGCATACCATTTGGTTCAGAATATTTTTTTCTTGGTTTTTCCTCCTCTAGAGGTGGGTGCATCTGGAGCAAAAAATACAGTACTAAATATAAGCATATTGATAAGCATAACTACAATCAATGAGATAAACTTGGAGACATACAGTGTTTGAAATACAGTATTCACACTAACACAGCACAGTAGAGCAAATTGTGTAACTGAAATATGATAATGTCATTAGCACAGTATAAAGGGCACATCTGACTAGGCATACCGTAGAGCATTCAAATAACATAGATATGATGCTCGTAATGTTAGTATGATATAATGAAACAGCTTAATAGACAACTGAGGAGGCATGTTCGATTGACACTACTGGAGCTGCATTTTAGAAAAGATCTACAAATTGGAATTGGAACATCCATGTTGAGATGTGTTAAGTTCCACTCATATGGGCACTGGATTTCTTCAGTATTAACTCTTGATTTACACTCAGTAATGCGCACTTTGATAGGCCGAAAAGTACGGCCCACATAAATTTTATCACGGGGGCACTGGATGACATAAATAACATTTGTTGTATTACTCTAGTGTATATTTGTTCTCCAGTTGTAGGATTAGAACATAAGAATTGCTGCTGCTGGGTCAGACCAGTGGTTCATCATGCCCTGCAGTCTGCTCCCGCGGAGGCCCTTAGGTCAAAGACTATTACCTTAACAGACTAACCTTACCTGCGTACATTCCGGTTCAGCAGGAACTTGTCTAACTTTGTCTTGAATCCCTGGAGGGTGTTTTCCCCTATAAAAGCCTCCAGAAGAGCGTTCCAGTTTTCCACCACTCTCTGGGTGAAGAAGAATTTCCTTACATTTGTACGGAATCTATCCCCTTTTAACTTTAGAGAGTGCCCTCTCGTTCTCTCTACCTTGGATAGGGTGAACAACCTGTCTCAATCTATTAAGTCTATTCCCTTCATTATCTTTAATGTTTCAATCATGTCCCCTCTCAGTCTCCTCTTTTCAAGGGAGAAGAGGCCTAGTTTCTCTAACCTCTCATTGTACAGCAATTCCTCCAGTCCCTTAAACATTTTAGTCGCTCTTCTCTGGACCCTTTCGAGTAGTACAGTGTCCTTCTTCATGTACGGCGACCAGTGCTGGACGCAGTATTCCAAGTGAGGGCATACTATGGCCCGATACAGTGGCATGATAACCTTCTCTGATGTGTTCATGATCCCTTTCTTAATCATTCCTTCTGTTCACCTTTTTTGCAGCCGCCGCAATGAAGCGGATGGCTTCACTGACTTGTCGACCAGTACTCCCAAGTTTCTTTCCTGGGGGTCTCTGAGTACCGCACCAGACATCCTGTATTCATGTATAAGATTTTTGTTACCGACATGCATCACCTTACACTTATCCACGTTAAACCTCATTTGCCATGTTGCGGCCCATTTCTCGGGCGTGTTTATGTCACGTTGCAGGTCTTCGCAATCCTTCTGCATTTTCACTACTCTGAATAGCTTCATATCGTCTGCAAATTTAATCACCTCGCTCGGCGTACCAATTTCCAGGTCCTTTATAAATATGTTGAAGAGCACGGGCCCAAGCACCGAACTCTGCAGCACTCCACTCGTGACTCTTTTCCAGTCCAAGTATTGTCCATTTACCCCACACTCTCTGTTTCCTATCTGCCAACCAGTTTTTAATCCACCCTCGATTCCATAGCTCGCAATTTTTCGAAATAGTCGTTCATGCGGGACCTTGTCAAATGCCTTCTGAAAATCCAGATATACAATGTCAACTGACTTGCCCTTGTCTATCTGCTTGTTTACTCCCTTGAAGAAGTGCAGCAAGTTCGTCAATCAAGATCTTCCCTTGCTGAAGCCATGCTGGCTGGTCCTTATCAGATTGTGTCCATCAAGGTGATCAGTGTTGCAGTTCTTTATCAGTGCCTCTACCATCTTTCCCGGTACCGAGGTCAGACTCACGGGTCTGTAGTTTCCCGGATCTCCCCTCGACCCTTTCTTGAAGATTGGCGTAACATTCGCCACGTTCCAGTCTTCTGGAATCAATTCCTGATTTGATTGACAGATTGGCTATTAGTTGAAGCAGTTCAGCTGTAGCCCCTTTCATTTCCTTGTTTGTCCCCCATGGATCACCACCGCTGTATCTTCCTATTCCGTGCTGTCGATGATCCTGTTGATGCAGCTCACTATGTCTTCTACCTTGGCTCCCAGTAGGCAGGTCACCAGCCGATCCTGTCTTCCTCCCGCTATGTGGTTGTTGACTTGTCTGATTATGGAGTCCCCCACGACGATTGCTGTCCTCTCTATCTTCTCTTGCCTCTCTAGCTGCAGGTCCATGTCCTTGGTGTATGACCATCTCTCCTGCAGTAGGTCCGTGTCCTCTGTGCACTTCCATCTTCCCTCATCTTGGCATTGGGGGCACCATTGGCATCACCCACATACCTTTCTGATTTTCATGAATTTTCATTTTCAGTAGGACAGCGATGTGGGATATTGTGGAAGACAAAGAATATTTATAATGATTATAATATTCTGCAAACTGCAATTATTTTAGGGGTGTAGTATATTTTGGGGCAGATGCTTTGGGGAATCTGTTCTTTTATTAATGTATACTGGCTTTTACAAAGCCGCAGTAGAGGTTTCTACCACGGGCCGGTGATGTACATGCTTCGATGCTCATAGAATTCCTATGAGCATCAAAACATTTACCTCGCCCGCCAATGATAGAAACCTCTACTGCGGCTTTGTAAAAAGAGCTCGGAGTTCTTTTCAGTGTGTGTTTTATTTATATTTTAAACTGTACACCGCTAAATGAGCCTGGTTTTAATAGCAGTATAATTAAGTAAAATAAACTTGTATTTTAGAACCGGATTTGCCAATGTAGAGTCTGTTCTAAGATAAACAGAGAAATGGAAATTTCTGGTTATACATGACAGGAGCATCTATTTTAGAACCATAAGCATTTATTCTATAATATCAATGGGACCAAAACAGGCATCTAAATATTCATGTTTTGGAATGCCAACATACACGTTTGTGATGGAACATAAATATTTGTCAGCCATTTTCGAAACATAAACATTTATTGCACCTAAGCTATCACAGAGTCTGTTACCCCTGTGAGTTTCACATTCGGGGGAGGGGGAAAGCAACCACTGTCCACTGGAGCACTGTACTAAATGAGAACCTTTTTGAAACCTAAACATCCCAGGTTGCAAGTGCAAAGCCAGACATCAAGCTGTGTGAACATAGTCTAGATCAGGGATGGGCAACTCCAGTCCTCGAGGGCCAGAATCCAGTCAGGTTTTCAGGATTTCCCCAATGAATATGTATGAGATCTATTTGCATGCACTGCTTTCAATGCATATTCATTGGGGAAATCCTGAAAACCTGACTGGATTCTGGCCCTCGAGGACTGGAGTTGCCCACCCTTGGTCTAGATGCACATTTCCAATCTGAAATGTGGAATACACACTTTTTTTTAATCTGCCTTTAATTCTACCAATAAGTTCTTCTATATCTGTCTATAGATAATTAAAGAATCAGGGTGAAAGTTATCAAGGTGTGGTAAAAGGCAAGTTTTTTTTTACTATATCTTGATTTGCCAAGACCACATCATTATAACCCCTCCTCCCAATCAAGTGCCTCCTCTTCCATGGTTCTACCTCATTCCTTGGTGGTTTAATGGGTCCCCAATTGCTTCTGTACTTATGGCACAATCACATATAATAGCACCTTATATATAGTCTCTCAATACTACCACTAGGGGTAATGTTTCCATATAAGAGGTGCTGTTTTGTGTGACAGCGCCAAAAGGGCAGGAGCAACTGGAGATCGCTCATTCCCTGGGACCCACTAAACTACCAATGAATGAGGTAGAACCAGTGGGCTAAGGGATTGCTTGAGGGGAGAGGTGGTTCTGATCGTGAAGGGAGTTGATTGGAGGGGATGAGAGGACCCCTGAAAATGATGGCCAAGAGCACTTTGTAGCCTTATGCTCTTGAGCTGGTAAAATAACCCCACGTGTAATTAAACTGTGGAATTTGTTACTGGAAAATGTGGTGAAAGAAGTTAGCTTAGTGGGGTTTAAAAAAGGTTAAATTTCCTTAAACAAAGGTCCATAAGCCTTTATTAAGATGGACTTGGGGAGATCCACTGTTTCTTCTTATGATAAGCAGTATAAAAATCTGTTTTACTCTTTGGGATCTTGTCAGGTACTTGTGACCTTGGTTGGCCACTGTTGGAAATAGGATACTGGCATTGATGGACCTTCAATCTCTTCCAATATGGCAACTCTTGTTTTATGTTCTTACTAGTGTTTAAGCCCGTTACATTAACGGGTGCTAGAATAGATGTCTGTCTGTCTTTCTCCTGCCCCCTGTCTCTTTCTTTCTTCCTTTCTTTCTGTCTCTCTCCCTGCCCCGTTTATCTTTTTTCTTTCTGTCTCTCTCCTATCTTTCTTTCTCCCTCCCACTTTATTTCTTTCTTTCTATCTTTTTTTCTTTCTGTCGCTCTCCCTGCCCAGACCCTCACTGAATAGGCCGTTACATTAACGGGTTCTAGAATATATATGTGTGTCTGTCTTTATTTATTTCTCTCTCTGTCTCCTTATCCGCTTTCTGTATTTCTGTCTTTCTTTCTTTTTGTCTTTCTTTTGGCTGTCCACAACCACCCCTTCACTGCTCCCCTTATCCAGCAGCAGCCCTTCTCCCTTTGTTTTACCTCCCCCCTATCCATCAGCACATTTTCCTGTTCCCCCTGTCCAGCAGTAGGCCTCCCTTCCTTCCCCCCCCCCACCCCCACCCAGCATTCTGCAATAGTTACGTTTGTGAACTTCAAAAAAGCTGAGAACATTGTTATAGAGAAATAAATGCTTCAAGTCAAGCAGACCTTGCCGGCCAACTGGCAGTTCAATTGGGAGCTTCGGTCTGGTCTTGTCTGCTTCCTGTTCGCCTTGCCGTATTTTTTTTTTTTTGTTGAAAGACGCGGCGTGGCTCATCTCATGATCCCCACCTGCGTCGGAAGTCCGATGCAGGCGGGGATCGTGAGAGGAGCCACCGCTGCGTCTTTCAACTAAAAAATACAATACGGCAAGGAGCAGCAGGGAGCAGGCCAGACGGAAAAACGGAACCCTAAGCAGCGCATGCGCACTCCTATCTGCGGGTCGCTACAGCTCACGGAAAACCGGCGCACGCAGAGGAAGTGCGCATGCGCGGCCTAGCGTTTTATTATATTAGATGCTTTATGGAATTTACATAATAATGAGCTACTTTACATGTGTTTGCATGTTTTGCGTCTCATTACTATGTACCAGGGGTTAATTTCTTTAGCAGTGTGTTAGGGCAAGAAACCCAGCTTTAGAGCCCATTAAGTTTATGTTTATTAAAAACTTTATATACCGCGTAACAGCCAAAAAAGGATCCAAGCGGTTTACAATATATATTTCACATTCATTAAGAAAAGAGCTCCATTTAAAAATAGAAAAGGAAGTAATAAAAGCCAAAGTTATTAACCCCCTTTTCTACAAAACTGCGCTAGTAGTTTCTAGTGTCGGGAGCAGCGCGGGCCATTCAACGCAGCTCCCTGCGCTAGAAACTGCTAGCACAGTTTCGTAGAAGAGGGGGTAAGTCATGTTAAGGGGCTAATAACATGGGCTTGATAACTCCCACTAAATATTTATATATCATCCCTTAGGTGTATACATGATGTTTTTAAAACTTATTTTTTGTCTTTAGTGCTGGAATAGTGCAGTGTAGCAGTGTGTGTATTTTATTTTGGTCGGCATTTGGTTGCTTAAATTAGAAATACCACCTAGGAATGTTGTATTTCGCAGGTCTAGGCCAGATAGATACCAGCCATTATTGAGTGCCAGTCACTAGCTATAAACTGTTGCAAACATTTTGTTTTTCTACATCTTTTTGACAGTTTAATCTTGCAATTAGGAAACCAATGGACAGACTGCATTTAGATCATCTGTGGTTTAAAGCCTGATCAGTTTAACTCTCATTTCTCTGTCCCCCTAAGGATTGTCTAGAAGTTGCCACTGCTTTCTGAGATGCCTAAAGTGTCAAAAGTAGCAGTATTAATTAAATAATTTCATTTGTGGACTGAAAAAGAGCTTAAAGAAAATGTCTCATTTTCAGGTGGGCCCCAGGTGTACAGAGAGAGAGAGAGAGCAATCAAAGCCTTTACCCATCTATAAACCAGTGGTTTACTTGCTGTAATGGGCTGTTTGGTTAATGCTCACCCACATTGTGGGGAGAAGACCGCATGCTTTTCAACATGCAAACTTATACTCATGTTGGCCAAGAGCAGAGTTTGATCAGGGAAGGGAACAATGCATGTAGTTCATTATAAACTAAGGGCCCATTTTATAAAGCCGTGATAGTGATGCTGCTGCGTTAAATGCACCGAAGGCCATTCAATTCTTATGGGCTTTGGTGTATTTACTGTGGCAGCATCACTATCATGGCTTTGAAACAGGGGTCCTAGGTATGATGTTGCCAATAGAAAAATCACCTACAGAGAGGACAAGAGCAAATCTCTGACAGTTTCCTAAACTGTGTGTCAGGAGGACCCCAAATGGAGTCACACTGTAGATGGGCTTCTATAGGTACAAACCAAGCAAATTCGGCTAGTAATATAGGGAGAGGAGGCCACCTCTCACCATGAACTCAGGAGAGAAGGATATGGAAGAAAAATATTATTGTGACTCTGTTTCTTTCAATATCCACAAATATGGAAGAGACCCCAGTATCAGGGAACCGTAATAAGTTTATGAAACCTCTGACAGAATCCCCTGGGCTGACAACTCTAATGAAGACTATTAAAAAGCCCAAGTTCCCCAATACATCATGGGCAAACTCACTCGGGCTTTTTAATAGTCTTCATTAGAGTTGTTAGCCCGGGGGATACAGTCAGAGGTTTCATAAATGTATTACAGTTCCCTGATACTGAGGTCTCTTCCATATTTGTGGCTATTGAATGAAACAGAGTCACAATAAGATTTTTTTTTCCATCTCCTTCTCTCCCGAGTTCATGGTGAGAGGGTGTCCTCTTCTCCCCATATTATTAGCCGAGTTTGCTTGGTTTCTATTTAAGTTTGCGGCAGTTTCAGGTTTTTGTTTTTCGCCTTATATAGGTACATCATTATTATGCACCTTCAGGTGTTCATACAATTTTATTTTGCTTCTGTCATGGGGTCAAAAGACCGATAAACATTGATCTATAACTAACTTTTTTATGGGGGCACTGTTAAAAGAAAACTACCTGTGTAAGCTTATTTGAATTGCCAATGCAAAATCAATAGCAGTGCAAGTAATTTGATTATTTATTAGGCATGTATGCATTCTTTAGTGTTCATTTGGGTTGTTAGTGTGCCTGAAAAAAATGTGCATATTACATTAATGCACATTAATCTATCAATTAGTTTTTATTAAGTAGATTAGAGTTTGTTAAAACTTTTTAATAAACCAAGATGTGAAGTGAAAGAAAATAATTCTGAAAACTGATGAAAAAGGCCAAGCAAACTGAATTTGCTTAAGGTTTTAAACAGGGACAGTGTCAGAAAGAAGTCTTCAATGTTATAAAAGAGCTATTCCTGAATAAGAATCTCATACTCTAACCTACCTGTGTCAAACACAAGGCCCGTGGGCCAAATCCGGCCCACCTGGCCATGTTATATGGTCCACAGTGACTGTGCGCCTGACACTACACTATAGTTAAACCCTCTCCAGGAACCTCCATGAGTCCTGACTCCCTCAACTACCACCTCCCCGCCACTGAAATTTAAAATCTTTGGGCAGCATCCTGCCTACATGGGAAAAGGAAGTCCTGCAGAAAGAACACTTCAGGGCAGGCCAATGGCGGGAGGCTGGCTTCGTTGTGCCATTGGCTGGCAGAAGATTTTAAATTTCAGTGGCGGGGAGGTGGTAGGTGGGAGAATTGGGAACTGAGGACAGGTCGTACCATAGGATACAACTGAGAGTGGACAGCTGGGGTTGGGAATGAGGGAAGGACATGCTGCACAGGCTGCAGGGGAAGGGGGGTTGGGAAAGTAAGAAGGACAGAGGCTGCACAGGCTGGGGGTTAGGAAGGGAGGGAAAGAGATGCTGCTGGTGGGTGAGGGAAGAGAAAGAAAATTCTTAGACATAGATGTGTGGAGTGAGAGGGAAAGAGAGATGATGTATATGGGGAAGAGAGAGAATTGTTGGGAAAAATGTTACAACGGGAGAGAGGAGAGACAATTCAAAGAAGGGAGAGATGTCAGATTCCGGAGAAGGGTGATGGAAGGAGAGAAGAGAGAGATGCCAGACCACCGAAGGGAAGGAGGGGAGAGAGAGAGATGCCAGACTGCAGAAAGGAGAGGAGAGAAGGAGAGAGATGTTAGACCTTGGGAAGAGAGAGGGAAGGAGAGAGAGATGACAGACCATGGGAGAGGAGATTCCAGGCTATGGGAAGGAGAGGAAAATATGCCAGACCATATGAGAGGGAAAGGGGGAAGACAGAGTTGTCTGACCTTGTGAGAGGGATGAGATGGTGCACAGGGATGGAGAGGAAGGGGAGACATAGGGAGGAGATGGTGTACAGCAATGAGTGCAGCAGGGAAGAGATAAGAAGAAATGCTTCTTATGGATAGATGGGAATGAGGGAGGAGATGGTACCCATGGATAGATGGAAGGGGAAGACATGGAAAAGTAGATAGATTTTGAGCAGAAAGCAGAAAAATGGAAGAAAGTTGAATGTTAAAAAAGTTAATGCTAAAGATAGGCAGAAAGTGAAGGAAAAACAGCAAATGGATAAGGTGGCCCTGGATACACAGTTAAGAGCACAGATAGAAGGAAGTGCAGCCAGAGACTAAAAATATGATTTGAAAAACAACATCACCAGACAACAAAGCTAGGGGAAATGATTTTATTTTCACTTTAGTGATTGAATTGTGTCAGTTTTGAGAATTTACATCTGCTATCTATATTTTGCACTGTTCATGAAGAAATGCATTTGTTTGTGTTTCTCTAGGGTTGTACTACATGCAGAGTCTTGCATGTAGGGTTTCGTTTGTATAAATTAGTACTTTTAGTTTGTGGTCCTGTATTGCAGGAGTTATCTCTGTTCTGCATGTGTGACTAAGGCTAGGTGTTCTGGTAAAAATGAATGTTGAGAAGCATACAGTGTGCTTTGTTTAGTTTAATTTTGTGGGTAACCATTATGTGTTGGTAATACGATTATATTATGTATGTGTATATATATAATCAAAAAACAGCAAGGGAATATATTTTTCCAAGGTGATACTTATAAATAACTCTTTTACTAATCACCTTTCTTTACTTCAAGCACTAATTTCAACACAAAGCTGATGTGGTTAAGTGAACACTCAGACCCGCAGCTGAGGTCCGGTGAAAAAAATCATGGAGCAGCTGTTAAGGAGACCATCATAGTTGTTCACAGTCTCCTCCACCAAACAAAGACTAAATAACAGCAAATCAAACTTAAATAAAATAAAATAATAAATTTAACAACAACTTAACTTTGAATGGTGTAGATAATAGACATAACTGCTCCGGGCTCCTCAACCCCGACCCCCCAACCTAGGTTTCACCCGCTGGCTTCTTCAGGAGGGGTACAGCACAAACACTCCATACTGCACATACATGAAAAATGAAAAATGAATGGAAAAAATTGTATTACAATTAGTACTATTATGGAGGCGGGGTCTGGGGGCCCCCAAACAAAAAAGCATTCCACTGTCTGTGCCTAGAATGACTATTTGAATAAAGTTGGGATTAAGTATGGTAACATCTATGAGGTGAAAATAACCAGTTGGATTGCTGGAATGGTGTCTCAGTGTGAGGAGGGATCTATACTTTTACTAAGACTAACCCCCTCTTCTATTAAACTGCGCTAGCAGTTTTTAGCGCAGATAGCCGCTCATAGGAACTCTATGAGCGTCGGGAGCAGCGCGGGTCATTCAGCGCAGCTCCCTGTGCTAGAAACTGCTAACACAGTTTAATAGATGTTACCATACAGTTTAAGAGGTCCTAATTATCTTAATAAAATATTTGGCCCTTGACTTAGCTACTGTGTTTTATGTTTATTTGTATTTATATACCGCTCTTTGATTATAACATCAGTGCGGTGTCAAAAGTTTGGCACTGGACTTGGTGAGACCAAGATCTCTGATCAAGTCATTGAGGTCATTTTAGTTTGGATAGTATGTGTTCCTCATCAGCTTCACCACTGATATTGTAAACTGGATCTACAATGTATTTCTTACTCTGACTTGCTGCTCTCTTCTGAAAACAGTTGTTTTCTCTCTGGGGATTGGGTATGGGGAGCTCAGGGCAATGTGGCATTGGGGCAGTGGATGAAGGAACTTCTGGATATGTGATTGCAGATGCATGCTTGTCAGTTTGATGGTTGGAAGGATCCACCATGCAGAAGTAGCAGTTCTCACCAAATTCTTTGGATAGCAAACTTCATGGCTCTTTTTCCCCCTCTGTTCCATCCTGTAGAAGAACAAAACAAAATTGTAGTAATGAAGGCAATACATTTTATTTCACTTATGACTAATGTGTATGAGATTCTCGCAACATATTTATTAACATTGAAAAATTTAAATATCTTTAAAATTAAACATCGTAAGGAATGTTATAGCAGAAAGTTCCATCATCCTAGTGAGAAACAATATTGTCTTACCTTCCAGAAAGGTCCTTTTACTAAAGCCAACAGCATGGGCCAACACGGTAAATACTCTGATTCGCATAGGAATTGACTGGGTATTGGAGCATTTGCCGTGCAGCGCTCGGGGGGGGGGGGGGGGGGGGGGAGAGTTTTTGAACTTAGTAAAAGGGCCCTTAAGTTTACTCAGCTTGGAATCAATCTAGAATGTTCTGCAGAAAAAGTACATTTCAAAATATCAATGTCCTGGTTACAAAAGCAAAGTTTGAGGGGAGTGATAACCATTTTCTGTACTTTTGTGGCATAAGGAATTAAGAAAGAACCTTTATTACCCAGGGAAAACAAATAGCATTTTGTTACATAGTGGTCCTAAACCTGTCCTGCGGAAAACCAGCCAGCCAGATTTTCAGGATACTAAGGAGGCAGTATATGCAAATTGATCTCATGAATATGCATTGCAGATATTTTGAAAACCTGACTGGCTGATGTTCCTCTGGGAAAGGTTTGGGAATCCCTGTTTTGACCTATAGACTGGGCTGCTATCTGAAGAATCAAGCAGTAAAGAATGGTTCTCCCCTATTTATTCCTTATAGCCCACTCCTGTGTATAGGAAATATAAAACAGAATTTGGCAACAGCAGGAAAGAATATACCACATGCATTAGCA
The DNA here is from genome assembly GCF_902459505.1 of Geotrypetes seraphini. Classification (NCBI taxonomy): domain Eukaryota; kingdom Metazoa; phylum Chordata; class Amphibia; order Gymnophiona; family Dermophiidae; genus Geotrypetes; species Geotrypetes seraphini. The sequence goes on along the minus strand of NC_047085.1, from coordinate 149,431,186 downwards.
TAGCAAGGTGCTTTTAATTCTATTAATACTTCAGTTTGGCTTACAAACTATTTGCTACTGCTAATTATATACATCCTGGGATAAGTAGCAGAGTGTGCCAGCTGATGAAGTTTGAACCTATTGGAGAATCAGCAGCAACAGGATATTGTACTGGCTGGGCATTTTCTGCTCCTGCCTTGAGAAAATGAAAGATGAACTCATGAAACCCAGTGAAGAAGCAATGACGCACCACATCAGGAAAGCTGTTCCAAGCAAATGGGGACATCGGGTTCAGTAAGCCACAAATATAACAATGTTCCACAACGGATCATAAAATCAGTTGTGAATTGTAATTTCAAGAAGTGCCACATGAAACCCAGCAGCATCTTTGTTTACTTGCTTTCCTAAGCAGGAATAACTTTCCTAAAATTTTAAAATCTGCTTTTTTTAGTAAGTAGATTTTAAAAAAGGAAGAAAACCAGAAGTATAATTATTTGGTGTGCTGGAGTAACTTACCATATTTGTCGCTCCATAAGACACACCTGACCATAAGACGCACCCTGGATTTAGAGGAGGAAAACAAGAAAAAAAACCCATTCTGAACCAAATTCTCCCTGCCAGGCTCTGTGCCCTGTCCCCCTTCTGGTGGTCTAGGGACAGGGCACAGGGCAGGCAGGCCTAGTGGTCTAGACAGGCAGGGCCACCTACCCAGAGGCAAGCAAGCAGACAGGCAGGGCCCCCCAACGTGCATAATCTTTCTTCTCTTCTTCATTATCCATGTGTACCATTTCCTCCCCTTCCATTAAGTATCGCATCTCTGTATCTTTATTCCTCCCCTTTCCAGCATTATTCCATGTTCCTATGCTTCCTTCTCCTTCAGCATTTCTTTGCTCTGTCTCTTTCCCTCCCCATGTCAAATTTCATTTCCTTCGTCCTGTACTCCTCATCCCCACCCCTACCCTCAGGCAGGTAGGGCCCCCCTCCATACCCCCTCCGACCTCTCCCCCGTACCTCATCCAGTGCAGCTTGACGAAAACGTTCCTCCATGTCCTGCTTGCCGCAGGGGCTGAGGCGAACGCGAAGGGAGTCAGAAGAGTGGCAGTGGAGGCAGCTGAGGCCCGGATGTGCCGCCCAGCACTGCCATGGGGGAAGGGAGGGAAGAGAGCAGGAGGACGGAACCAGCCGCCGCTGCTGCTGTTGCCGTAGCAGCTCACGCCCGGCCTGCGGGGAAGCTGCTGCTTGTGTGAGAAGCAGGACTCGCTGTCTTCAGCGGCAGAGCGGTACAAGGCTACCTCCTCTTCCCTTCTGTAGTGGCAGAGTGGCTCACAAGGCTGCCTGCCTGGTCCCATGCCACTTCTCACAAGAATGGAAGCGGTGCGGTACCAGGCATGCAGCCTTGTGCGCCGCTCTGCCGCTACAAAAGGGAAGAGGAGGCAGCCACATCAGCTGATCAGGAAGGCAGCCTTGTGTGCCGCTCTTCCGCTAGAGAGGCAGCTGCGTCCAGCGAGGGAGGGCACCAGAATTAAAATAAGGTAACCGGGGGTGGGGGGTGGTGGTTTGGGTATTCACTCCATAAGATGCACCCTTATTTCCACCAATTTTTTTGGAGGGAAAAAGTGTGTCTTATGGAGCGAATACGGTAATAATAAAAAGCATCAAGTTTGTTTAAGCTACATGTAACGTAAGCTTTTTAGTTAGTATTTCAATTGTTAGAATTAAAGATTTTCTGTGTGCTAATTAACCAGCAGAGGGAGCCTTCATATACTGAATTGTATGATTTAAATTGAAACTGATCAGGTAAAATGATTTTCTGTAGAGCTCAAATAAAATGTGTTTCTTACCACAGACCAGCAGCTGTGTTGATGCAAAATGCCAGGAAATCCATTCAGCTGAAAGTAATTTTTATTTCCATTACTTTGTAGTGTGGTTCTCGGGAATCTTATACCCTTGGAAATGTATTTTTTCCCTTTTATAGGTATGACAATATGGAGCAAGGGCTATGGCAATTCTACTTAAGGCCTAGAGCCTAGACACTCTGAGTAGGCCCACTCTTACCATCAGAAGCCAAGCAGGGACAGACCTGGATGGGAGACCACCTGGGAATACCAGATGCTTTAGGCTGAGGGGGTCCCATGTTGGGCAGCAGCACTGTGGAGCCACGCACTGCATGGGAGAAGGCAATGGCAAACCACTCCTGTACTCTGCCATGAAACATCACAGGGTGGATTCCTCACTGTGTATGTTGTCATGAGTCGGTGGCAATTCTCCACATTTTCCCCCCAAATGAAAGATGTTTCTTAGTTTTTCCATGGAATATTTTTAATTTCTTCTACTGTCTCTGGTAGATACATAAGGTATCAAACAGTCCCTAAGATACTTTGGTACCATGTGGTTAAGGCTTAAATAAACACCAAAAAGTCCAACAGGACAGAGAATCCACGGGTATAAAACAGTACAAAAGGAAGTGGGAACGGACAATAAACACTCCACTGAAGATCACTGATGTAAAACCAACTTGTTTATTTCAGAAAAAGGACACAAGCAGAAGCTGTGGATCCGACACGGCACTGTGTTTCGCCGTCTGAGGAATGCCTGCATCAGGGGTCACTCGGTCCAACTAACAAGCTTTTCAGTGATTTTGGTTACTCTGTCATGTTAGTTGGACCGAGTGACCCCTGATGCAGGCGTTCCTCAGACGGCGAAACACAGTGCTGTGTCGGGTCCACAGCTTCTGCTTGTGTCCTTTTTCTGAAATAAACAAGTTGGTTTTATATCAATGATCTTCAGTGGAGTGTTCATTGTCCGTTCCCACTTCCTTTTGTACTACTTAAGGCTTAAATAAACCATCAGTAGGAGTAATCCTCTGCCCAAAGTTGGGAACAGGAATCCATGCTAAGTGCTATTTCTATAAAGATTGCTTAGTGCAGATCTTAATGATGCTTAACTTTGGGCACCATTTACTAAATCTGGCCATGAGCTCCTTTTTGCATTGTGGCCCAGATTCTCTAACTGGCGCTGCGGTCGGTGGCCGCTGATCGGGTGTCAATCATGTGACGGCACTGGTAAGAGAATCGCACCTCCAGTAAAGATAGGTGCCGGAAATGTAAGCCAGGGTTTTTTCCAGGACTACATTTCGGCACCTACCTTTGATGTGAATCGCACCTCTGTGGGCATTTTAAGGCATCTAACATCACTTCCGGCGTTAGCCATGCCTACAGTGGCATTAGGCACCATTCGGGCACCAATTTTGTAAGCGCTGGTAGGTGCTTTGACAATTGGTGAAAAACAATGTTTAATCATATCTCCCCTCAGCCGTCTCTTTCCCAAGCTCAGTGAACAATGCTGTTTAAAGTCCACAAAATCCTGAGTGGAGCAGAATGGGTACAAGTGGATCGATTTTTCACTCTATAAAAAATTACAAAGACTAGGGGACACTCGATGAAGTTACATGGAAATACTCTTAAAACCAATAGAAGGAAATTTTTTTTCACTCAGAGAATAGTTAAGCTCTGGAACATGTTGCCAGAGGATGTGGTAAGAGTGGATAGCGTAGCTGGTTTTAAGAAAGGTTTGGACAAGTTCCTGGAGGAATAATCCATAGTCTGTTATTGAGAAAGACATGGAGGAAGCCATTGCTTGCCCTGTATTGGTAGTACTGAATAGTGCTACACCTTGGATTTTGGCCAGGTACTAGTGACCTGGATTGGCCACCATAAGAACAGGCTACTGGGCTTGATGGACCATTGGTCTGGCCCAGTAAGGCTATTCTTATGTTTGTATAAACTTCGGTGCCTACCAGCACTTAAAAAAAAATGGTGTGGTTTAGAAAGTCCGGGCCTGTGTGTCCAGAAATGTATGCAGATACCTTGCACTAACTGCACATTTTTGTATTGGCCTCACACTGTTCCGAAAATGTGAAAAAGCAAAAAAAAAGAATCATCTTCTAATGTTATTTTCAGTGAGCTAATTTATGTCGGTGTGTTTGTCATAGTCTTTTTGGTATAAAGTGAAAGGAGTGTGAGTTCTGGTATGCCCCACAGCACTAGCTTTACCTCTGCTTGAAATTATAGAGACTTGGAGGGGTTATTGCTTCACCTTTTGGATCTGTTCTGCTGTGCGGACAGAGAGCAAAACAGAGGCACGTTGGCTTTCCCAAATGCATTCATCTTCTCTAATTTGTCACCTACCATTCAAAATGTCTTTTGGGAGAAAAAGTCTTGCAAGAAGTAGACCCGAATTATATCTGCAAGATTTGTTTTGGGCCACTATTTATGTGTTCTGTTAACCTGAATTGTGCTTGATCATTTATCATTAGATACACAGAAATGTTTTCTCCGAATTTGGAGGGAAGGGGTAGACAGAGGCACAGAGACCAGAACAGAATGCAACAGCACTATTAGTTTCCAAGCACAGACAGCTGTGTATACCAGAAAGCTTGCAAAGTGCCAGGATCCAGAGCCTTCATTAAATCATGCCCTTCCAGTACACAGTTTAAGATTGTTAGCGTAGTTACGATAAATTTCCTGACATTGACTTTGTTCTTTTTCTGCATTGGATGGAGTAGCGGACCTCTTTATAATATTGAAAAATAATCTTGATTTCATTGCATTTTGTAAAGGGAAGGTGAGGAAATAAGCTTGGAGTTTTTTTACAGGGGCTATTGTGATGGATGGTGGCATACTGAATCCATACTAAGCACCTGTCCTGCTCCTACCCCTTTTGCATTCAAATTCAGGTTCCCTGTAGCTGCATGCACTTATCATACTGAAAAGCACAGGTTGGTGTGTGATGCAGCTCCGTCAATACCGGCTGCTCTTAGAATTTATAAACCTGTTCATTCATTCAAATCTGATCTGAATGTACCAAGTTTTCGATCTGTTAGTAGAACGAACACCCAAAAGGCTATTTTTTTTTATTTTTTTTTTCAAATTGCTGGGCCTAAATTGTGTAATAGCCTCCCAATTGAATTGCATAAAATGGAAACATTGCTTTCTGTTAGGAAACAATAGAAAGCACTTTAATTTTTGAAAACATTTGGTGGATCGTGTTGTACTGATATCAATGATGATTAAATGAATGATTAGTGGATACTGCTGACTAATTAATGCTGATTATGATAATTTGTTAGGTGAATGTACTTTTTGAGGGGAGGGGCTCTAGATGTTGATTGTTTAGACTTTGTAAGATGTCAATGTTGTATTGGAGATTGTGTATGTGAATTTTGCAATCCACCAAGAATGATTGTGTGGAATATAAGTTATCTTAAATAAATAAATGCATGCATGGATAGGAAGGAAGGTCTTCAGTACCCTCCTAAGAAACAGGCAAAAACCATGTTGTATGAAGTTGTACGCACATATTTGTATGGCAAGGAGAAGATCTGGCAGGCCAGTTTTCCTTGTTCTGAGTATAGGATCCATGCTTTGTGGACTAAGGGCCAAATTGTATGAACGGCGTCCCGATTGTAGGCGGCCAACTGCTGCCTAACCAACCAATCAGAAAGCACTTTTTTTAAAACCTAGTGAGGCAGGCCCCCTACATTGTAGGCACCTCCAGGAGCCTAGGGGGTTGCGTAAGCCCGCCTAAGGCTAGGCATGAAAATGCCTTGGCCCGGAAGTAGCCTTAGGCCTAGACGGCCGTATGCACCTCCCTAGACCCAGTACCATCCCTCCTGCCAGAACCCCCACCCCCACTTACATCGCTCCCTGCCACGCCAGACCCCCCCCTAGGTCCCCCACCAGAACCCCCCTACCTTAAAATGTGGGCCAGCCAAAGGCATCCTTTCTGCCTCCAGCCGACTGGCCTGCCTTCCTATGAATGGGCCCATTTTCAATGCATTCTGGGATGTACTGGGAGTGGCCTAAGATTCCATTTGGCCAGATCCCTTAGAACACCCCTGGTCCCAGAATGCACTGCAAATGGGGCCTAAGATTCTGGTTAGCCCAGGTGCCTAAGGTCCCTCCTACAGGAGGGGTTTTAAGCGCCTGGGCCAAGCAGGGCCTAAGGCCTTTTTCCGGTGAATTCCCACCATTCGTGGAAAGGCGGGCCACTGGCTAGAGGTAGGAATGATGCCTCCGTCCAGCCAATGTTTTAAGGTAAGGAGGTTCTGGGGGGGTCCAAGGGGGTGGAGGGGTGGTCCGGGGGGGGGGGGATGCCCATGATGTATGGGAGGGGTTCTAGCAAGAAGTACTGGACATCCATCCTGTACATCCTGGCGATGTATGGGGGGGGGATCCCTCCTGGCGATGTACCGGAGGGGTAGGGGGCGTTCTGGCAGGAGGGACTGGACATCCCTCCTGTTGGCAATCTTTGGGGGCATTTCTGGCAGTTGCCGGCGATGTTCAGGGGAGGTGGTGGGGTTCCGGCAGGATGGACTGGGCATCCCTTCTGCTGGTAGTCTTCAGGGCGAGGGGAACAGGTTGCCGCTATACTTATCACGGCCGGGAGATCCCTTTCTGAGATAAGCTCAGCAGCAACCTGATTCTCTAACTGGCGCCTGTGACATGGATGTGGGATGTGGGTTAGAGAATTGGGTTATTAGGTGGGCTTAGGCATCTGTCCGTGAGGACAGATGCGATCCTCTTAAGGACGCCTGTGTGCGAGTAATGATATGCAAATGGTTGCTTGAATGTCAAGGAGGATGAAGCGAGTTTTGAGGAAGTGGGAGTGGAAGAGATAAAATCTGTGGTGTGTGGATTAATCCCCACTAGATCAGTGTTTGAACCATGTTCATTAGTGATTGTGAAGGAAGTGCTGTATTGACTAAAATTGTGAATGTATCACTTCAGTTGGAAATTGTTCCTGAGAGCTGAAAAATTGCAACAATAAAACAGTTATTAAAAAAGCAGAACCTGTATAAGGAGAATTTAAATACAAACCAATTTCTGTACTTCCTGTTGTTGTAAAAATTATAGTGCGTGTGGTTAAGAGAGTTAGAATGATGTGTAGAAAGAAACAAGTTAGTTAGATAAACATCAATATGGATTTAGGAGAGGGCTAGGTGTTGAGACACTGATGGTGTCTACTATAGATGTGTTGCGTAGAAGGATAGACAGAGGCACAGCATTTTGCATGGTGTCTCTGGACATCTCTGCCTCATTTGACACAGTGGATCCAATACTGTTAAGTAAATTACAGATGGATGGGGTGGGTGGAACAGTTCTGAATTGGTTTTGTTCCTTCCTGATGAACTGGTAATTTATAGTGAAATGTGGTAAGGAACTGTCATCAATGATAATGATGAAAAAGGAAATCCCACAAGGATCTGCCTCATCAGCATTGTTATTTAATATCTTTATTACATCAATAGGACAGGTTCTTGAGGAGTTGGAGGTTCATTATCATATTTACGCAGATGATATACACTTTTTCTTTCCAGTGAGGAAGGAGGTAGATTATGTTAAAAACAAATTGGCCAAATGTATGGAAAGGATACAAAATTGGATGAGTGATTATCAGTTGAGGTTGAATTTGCAAAAGGCAGAAGTGATGTTTGTTGAGAATGATGACTCATTGTTGAATGTGAGAGAATTAAAAGTACAGTAAATGATGTGAAATTACCAATTCTGTCACATATGAGGATACTGGATGCAAGGCTTCCTATGCAAGTTCATATACTGCAGGTGATTAAGGGTGCTTTTTATCGACTATTGTCTAGAGCAGTGGTTCCCAACCCTGTCCTGGAGGAACACCAGGCCAATCGGGTTTTCAGGCTAGCCCTAATGAATATGCATGGAGCAGATTTGCATGCCTTTCACTTCCATTCTATGCAAATCTCTCTCATGCATATTCATTAGGGCTAGCCTGAAAACCCGATTGGCCTGGTGGTCCTCCAGGACAGGGTTGGGAACCACTGGTCTAGAGCAGTGTTCTTCAACCACCGGTTCATGGACCAGTGCCGGTCCACAGAAATTTCCTGCCGGTCCACAGGGCCAGCACGTGCATCAGGCCCGAAACAGTGTTCTTCAACCGCCGGTCCACAGTGCGATCGATGCGGCGTTATCTTCAATCCAGCTCCCTCTTCCTAACTGATTCATGCACAAAGCCACGGGCATCCTGCGCCTGAACCGGAAGCCTTCGCTCTGACGTTGCAACGTCAGAGGGAAGGCTTCCAGATGAGGCATGGGATGTGCAAGGTACAATTAGTACTATTATGGGGCAGGGTCTGGAGTGGAGATTGGGTAGAGATGGGCGGGGGTCTGGCCCATGACTTAGCCCAGTGTTCCTCAACCGCCGGTCCATGGACCGATGCCGGTCCACAGAATAATTATTTTATTTCTGCGGTCCATAGGTATAAAAAGGTTGAAAAACACTGGTCTAGAGTAAAATCTATGATGGCTGTGTCTGATTTTCGGACAGTAGTATAGATCCTGGTAATTACAAAATTAGGTTTTTGTAATACATTGTTCTTAGGGATTGTAAAATATAGGGCTCCTTTTACGAAGGTGCGCTAGTATTTTTAGCACACGCACACGATTAGCACGTGCTATAGCCTTTGTTAGCCAAAAAAACTACCGCCTGCTTAAAAGGAGGCGGTAGCGGTTAGTGCGCGCTAAAACCGCTAGTGCACCTTTGTAAAAGGAGCCCACAGAGTTAAGGCATTGCAGGTTGTGCAAAATACCGCAGTAAGACTGATCTCAGGGGTGTCGAAGTATGTAAATGTCGCGCCAGTGTTCAGGATTGAATATAAAGTTCTGGCAATTGTTCATCAAATAATTCATGGAACAGCATCTTGGAATTTGACACGGGTACTGAGGAGGTATCTACCAGCACACTCACTGAGATCAGAAATGGTAATGAGATTGTCAATTGAGTCAGTAGCGGAGATACAGTACATTAGAAGAGAACTCAGACAACAGCAGTATCAGTTGCAAGTCCACGATGATGGAATTGTGTGCCAGGTTATCTAAGACTATGTAAGGAGTTGAAGTCTTTCAAAAAGGAATTGAAAACTTATTTATTCGTACGAGTATTCTTTTAGAGTGAAATGTTACATTCCAGTTACATTCCAGTTATTTATTTATTTATAATTACATACACAATTGTACAAGAAATACTGAATACATCTTTTTCAATTCATCATAAGATAAATGAATATGAAACAAAAAAAAGGAAGAAAATCTCTTAATATATAGTCCACCTGTTGAGGGAGAAAAAGCTTTAAGAAACCTCCTTGTGGGAATCAAGGATTTAACTACATATAATAAAGAGGAAAAATTACTCGAGCATACATCATAACTAACATTTCATGACCACATTATACTGTTTCACTCTGGACCACGGTCGGAAGCCCTTTACCTTCCAAAAAGAAACTCAATTGGGCCTGTTCAAAAAAAATATACTTATTCCCTTGATAGGAAATAAAACAAGGAAATCTTAATTGAAAGCTTGCCCCTAAAGAAATCACTCTCATACGGTATGTAAGAAATTCTTTCCTGCGAGATTGAGTCCATTTAGATACATCTGGAAATATGTTCACCTTTTCGCTTAAGTAAGAGATCTGTTTCATTTTAAAGTATAACTTCAGTAACATTTCTTTATTTTGTACAAACACAAGCATAACTACCAATGTAGCATGATCTTGCACCTCTATCTCAGATGATTCCAAAAGTACAGAGACATCTAACTCAGTCTTTTCCCCTTGAGTATCCTCTGTAATCTTTTTTAAGTAGTAAATTTTTTGTACAGGGGGTAAGTTAGAGTCTGGAACTTTCAACACCGTTACCAAAATTTTTTAAAAAGTTCTAGAGGAGTCAAATATTTAGCAATAAAAAAATTTAAAAGTCTTAAGTTTAAATTTCTTTGTTGATTTTCCAAATTTTCAATTTTCCTCATTAATAATATTTTATCAGTAGTTTGTTTAACAAGCATAATCTTCGTTTCCTTTGTTGTTTTCTCCAATTTAGATAACTCTTCCTTCTGAAGTTGAGCAGATGTCTCCAAATGGGTTATCTTAGCAGATAAATTTAAGTGTTTATGACAAAGTTAGTACATACTGCATGTAGGTTTTCTATTGCAGTCCAAACTGAGTCCAGAGTCACCGCTGATGGCTTCACGAGTGGCTTGAGGAGGGAAAGATCAGCCTGTTGGAATATTGCTCCTTCCATGGGACACAGCCTGCGGGTTCTCTCACTCTCACCACCACTCGGTCTCAGCGGGGAAAAAACTCCCAGCTTGCATCGGGTCCAGAACATGAGTCGATGGCAACGTGCTGACATCCGGGTTAGCTGGACGTTCAAAACGCTCCTCGCTAGATCCAATTTGTGAGTCCTCCAAACTCATCTGTCCCGTCTCAGTATCTCTGGGCATAGAGGAAGTATGTGGTCCAGGTGGGCTCAGCGAAAGATCGCTGCCTAAGCTAAGGACTTCCCCTGGCATAGCAGCAGAAACACCCACAGAGGTTTGATGGACTGTGAACGCTGTAATCACAGTCTGTCACAGTGTTGAGGTTTCCAGAGCAGCTGAAGGATTGCCCCTCGGCCTTTTGGGCATTCCGCAGGTAATTAAAACTTATAAGGCAGTCGGGCGAACCCAGTTAGGAGGAAAAGTTTCCAAAACGACGGAAGCTCTCTCAACTCGCGTCCTGCTCGAACGCCATCTTGCTTTTTCTTGCTCCAGTTATTTATTTTAACTCTTTGTTTTTGTCAACTTTCATCCAGGGTGAGGGGTTTCATTTAGAGGGAAATAGGGTGGGGGGTAGGGGATGGAATTAAGGGGGTGTAGATAAGATTAAATTAGTTTATTTAAAAATTTAATCTGAAAGAATGATATAAATTTGTATGAAATATTATTATTATGATTCTTATTATATTGAATGTATTTTTATATTATCCTATTGTATTGATTATTTGATTCTTTCAATAAAAAAAACTGTTATATATTGAGAGTGAAATGTTCTGATAGACCTCTGTAATTAGATAATTGAAAGAGAGAGTGATACGTGTAGGTTGTTGATGTAGTTTTTGTTGATGTAGTTGATGTAGTTTTTGTAGTTTTTGTTATGAAGATCATGGGCTCCTTTTACTAAGGTGCACTAGCGTTTTTAGCGCATGCAGCATTGTAGCGTGTGCTAAACCCATGCTACGCTTCTAGAAGTAATGCCAGCTCAATGCTGGCGTTAAGGTCTAGCACGCACAGCAATTTAGCGTGTGCTATTCTGCGTGTTAAGGCCCTAATGCACCTTTGTAAAAGGAGCCCCATGTGTTAAATGTTAACTATGTTTTATTGTAATCTGCTTAAGCCTTAAATGGAAAAGAAATTTTAAAAGTAAATCCTTTCAGCCCCAGAAATAGGTTTAAAAAAAATCTGGATCTAATGCATTTCACCTTAAAAGATCTGAGAATTCAGTTTTTACCGAAGCAGAACATAGCTGCTGTTCCAGCAACTTCGGGGAGCTGCAGCTTTTACCTGTCTTTACAGAGACACATCTACATCTAATGGATTCCATGTTAAAAGAGTTGCTTAAAGGTGGGTAAAACCTGTATCTTCTGGAGCAGTGGTTCTCAACCCTATCCTAGGGGACCCCCAGCCAGTTGGGTTTTCAGGGTATCCCTAATGAATATGCATGAGAGAGAGCTGCATATAATGGAGGAGACAGGCATGCAAATATGTCTTATGCATATTCATTAGGGATATTGTGAAAACCCAACTGGCTGGGGGTCCCCTAGGATAGGGTTGAGAACCACTGTTCTGGAGGCTTTGTAAGCTGCGTTGCTGCTCTGCTAAAGTGGTTGATCTGGATTTCTCTGAAGTTACTAAATTGAGTAAACCTGGATCCTGATCATTTAAGACAGCAAGTATTAGTATGGTTGAAGGAAATTAAAGCCAGATTTTATTTTTCTGGTTTCTCTCCTCTTTGAACATCCACCAAGTTTCTCTCTATCTAATCTAAACCTTAGGTTTGTATACCGCATCATCTCTACATTCGTAAAGCTCGACACGGTTAACAAGAGTTAGGGTAGAAAGGAATTCCAGTGGAGGGAAGAGGCAAAATGAAGAGAAAAATTTAGAGGACTAGAATAACCAGAGAAGGAGGAAGAGTTACATTTTTGAGAATAACCAGGTTTTCAGATGTTTACGGAAGAGTTGGAGGGAGCTCAGATTCCTAAGAGGGGAGGTAAGGTTGTTCCAGAGCTCAGTGATTCTGAAAGGGAGGGAAGAACCTAGTTTTCCTACAAACGCCTTTTAGAGAGGGAAAGGAAAGTTTCAGTTTTTGGGTGGATCTGGTGGAATTGGGGTTAGAGGAATTCCAAGAAAGAGGAATGAAGGGAGGGAGGATGCCGTGTAGGATCTTGAAAGTGAGGCAGGCACATTTGAAGTGGACTCTGGAGATTATCGGAAGCCAGTGGAGCTTGGACAAAAGCGGTGAGACGTGGTCAAATTTGCTTTTTGCGAAGATAAGCTTAGCAGCGGTATTCTGAATCCGCTGGAGTCTTTTAAGGTTTTTCTTTGTTAGGCTTAGGTAGATAGAGTTGCAGTAGTCCAGTCTGGAAAGGATGGTAGATTGGACAAGGATGGCAAAGTGTTTTTGATGGAAACAGGTTCTCACTTTCCTCAGCATGTGAAGGCTGAAAAAACATTTTTTTACTAGGGAGTTGAGGTGATCGTTGAAGGAAAGTGTAGAGTCAATGATGACTCCCAGAACTTTACTTGAATATTCAAGATGCAAAGTGGGGCCAGAGGACAGTGGGATGGAGGTGGGTAGTTGGTCCAATTTTGGGCCGAGCCAGAGAAGTTTTGTTTTAGATTCGTTCAGTTTCATCTGCACAGTGTGGGCCCAGGATTGAAGGTTCGATATACATGAGAATATGTTCGCTGAGAGGTTGGTGAGGTTCCGGTCGGTCTCGAGGAGGACAAAGATGTCATCTGCGTAAATGTAGAGTGTTTCAAGGGGGGAGAGATGGAGGAGTTTAAGGGAGGACATATAAATGTTGAAAAGGATAGGAGAGAGAGGTGAGCCTTGTGGGACTCCACAGATCGGGTTCCAGGGGGAGGAAGAAGTGCCCTTCATGTTGACTATGTAGGAGCGGGAGCATAAGAACTTCGAGAACCAGTCTATGATTGTGCTTCCCTCCCCTTCGGCTTATACCAGTCTCAAATCATTTTCTGCCCTTCTCGTTTTAGCCTACACTCCAGCAAGCTTTTCGTTTGTCCTTCACTTTCCAGCTTCTTTTCTCATATTCTGCTTTCATTCTTTCAGGGCCTGATGCACAAAAATCGTTGTTAAAATCCTGCGGATCCAATTAATTATCCGATTAATTGATCGATATTCAAACAATTTTATATACAAATGAGTTTCCTGGAGTTCCACCGTAATGCCATCCAATCAGTCATCTGAGAAAGCGACTGACACATGCGTAGAGCCAGCAGGGGAAGCCCTGGACAGCTGTGCGGCATAGGAAGCCCTGAAGCAGCCTCCTGACACTCAGCTTTTTGGGGCAGGAAGAGTAGTTTGTTTTTAATGGGCACAGATGTGCATGTGTAACACACATATCCCATTAAAAAAAAAAAAAATCAGACTGGGCTCCCCCCACACTGACGGCCTACAACCCCAAACTTAAAAATATATATATATTGGCAGGAGGGAAGCCCACTCTTTCCTACCTCAGCCACCCGGACCCCCACACACCTGACCCACCACCTTTAAAGGGTGGCAGGAGGGATACCCACTCCCTCCAACTGCTAGGGCCCCCTCAAACCCCTGACATCTCCACCTTTAAATTAAAAAGCAGCAGGAGGGATGCCCACTCCCTCCTGCTTCTGTGCCCCCTGCAAATCCCTGACACCCCATCAGATGTGTCAGGGGTTTGCGATGTGTCAGAAGTTCACGGGAGCTCCGGCAGCAGGAAGGAGTGGGCATCCTTCCTGCCGCTCTGTAATTTAAAGGTGGGCTTGGACCACAGGCAAGATTTTTATGAGCCCTTTATATGGTTGGTGAAAGGAAAACCCGACACTGGATTAAGTTCAAACAAACTTCACCGGGTTTATTATAGAGAAAAAGAAAATCCAAAACAAAAATGGCTTTTCACCGTCACTTATCACACAGTTCCCTTTACACAATACCAATACACAATACTTCTCAGTCTCTCAAAATTCTAGATTGCCCCTCTTAGGGCTGCTGGCTACTCCAAGCCACAGTCCTGGCCAGCACAACTCAGGCACTTCAGGTGCCCGCACTGCTCCAAACAATAGCATAAAAAGAGAGAAAAAAACCCCTTCTTCTCTCTGCTTTTATTATTAGCACTTTTGTCCCTCCTAGGACTTTCACAATCCTGCTCTGCAGGCTGTGTGGAAGCAAGCCTCACTTTGCTCTCAGCTGTTCAGACCGTCCCAAATACCCCAAAGTCCTTTAGCTTTTGTTACCTAGGGACCTTGCTAATAAAGCTACAAGCATGGTTCAAACTACCAGGCACTGCTGCCTTTCTACTTCTGTAAAAGATATATATATATATATATCTAATATAATAAAACGGTAAGCCACGTATGCGCACGTCCTATGAATGCGCCGGTTTTCCGTGAGCTGTAGCGACCCATAGGAAGTGCGCATGCGCGGCTTATGGTCTGGCCTGCTCCCTGCTGTATTGCATTTTTTTGTTGAAAGACGCAGCGGTGGCTACTCTCACGATCCCCGCCTGCGTTGGACTTCCGACGCAGGTGGGGATCATGAGAGGAGCCACCGCCGCGTGTTTCAACTAAAAAAAAAAATACGGCAAGGCGAGCAGGCCAGACCAGACCGGCAAAAGTGAGAGGTGGAAGCCTAATAGCCCCGGCGGCTGTCGGCGGCTGCAGGCCGTGTCGGCTGTCAGCAGCTGCAGGCCGCCGCGGCTAAGCACGGAGCCACCATGGACCCCAGCGCTGGACATCCTGCTCTCCTGTCGGCTCCTCTCAGGAGCCGCACCAGCGTCAGAGAAGGCTTCCGACGCTGGTGGGGATCGAGAGGAGCCGAGGTGACACCTCAAGGGGCGGGAAGGGAAGCGCCGAAAAAAAACTCCAGCCGGCTGTAACCGTGTCGCCAAATAACAGCCTCCCTGTGAAAAAGAATACTCGCGCTGCAGTAGCTGCTGGCTTTCTCTTCAGCTCGGCTCCCCACTTACAAAAGGAGCCTACAGCGAGCCCTGCCCCAGCTGCCTCCGAAAGTAAGGGACACTTGGCATATTCTTTCCCTTGCACCGACATTGAAGAAAATGTATTCGCAGCCCTAGCAACCGACGTAAGCAAAACTAACTGCCGATTTAGAAGGTTGTTTTTTTACAGCAGTTTGCTGGGCAGGAAAAAATACTTGCGGTTTGTTTTAGGTGAAGGGTGTGTGCTGGGGAAGCTGTGAACTATAGTGCATTGATTAGATAAAGGCCAGGGGTTGGTGTGCTGGGGAAGGGGCCCAGGGAGCAATCTTGCTTTCCATTGTGGGGGAAGAGGTGTGATTTGTTGGGGACAAGAAACGATCTTCCTTTCCTTTGGGGGGAGGAGTGTGATTTCTTGGCTACAAGAAATTAACTTGCTTTGCTTTAGGGGTAGGGGTGTGATTGGTTGGGGACAGGTAGTATCTTGGACAAGGGAAGCAGGGAAGGGAAAAGTACTACTCGACAGGGGGGAGTTAAAAGTAAGGGACAAAGGCTACTGCTGGACGGGGGGGGGGGCAGAAAAAGGAAGAGAGGCCTCCTGCTGGACAGGGGGAGCAGGAAAGAGGTGCTGCTGGACAGGGTGGAGTTAAAACAAAGGGAGAAGGGCTGCTGCTGGTTAAGGGGACCAGTGAAGGGGTGGTGGTGGACACAGGGGAAGTAAAAGGAAGGGTGAATGGACAGGGGGAGCAGGCAAGGGGTGGTGGTGGACAGCCGAGAAAAAAGAAAGACAGAAAGAAAGAAATACAGAAACAGGCTAAGGAGAGAGAGAAATAAATAAATACAGACACACACACACACACACACATATTCTAGCACCCGTTAATGTAACGGGCTTAAAGACTAGTATATATATATTCAAGTGCAATTTCTTTTTCGAGTTTGAGCAAACTTGCTAGTAATTAACAATTGGGTCTTCATAAAACCAGCTGGGTCTACAAACTCAAGCTGGCTGGACTCCTCATTAGTCCCGTTGGTTTTATTGTGTATGTTAAGCAAGCTAAGTACAGTTACTAATTTTATGTGTATCTAGCTGGTCAAATTAAATTCAATAAGTACAAAATGAATAAGTACTAAAATGAATAAATGAATTGAAGGAATATTTATTAACTATTTATAAACATACACCATAAAACCAACAGGACTAATGAGGAGTCCAGCCAGCTTGAGTCTGTAGACCAAGCTGGTTTTCTGAAGACCCAATGGTTAATTACTAGTAAGTTTGCTCAAACCCAAAAAAGAAATTGCTGATAAATTTTAAATCATATCTCCATGCATTCCTCTGGCACACTTAAATCTGGTTCAGCCTCATTGCACCTCCCCCACCCTGTATCACTGGGGCTATAGTCACAGTCTTCTATTTCCATAAATTCCCCTGCTTCACTCTCCACCTCCCATCCCCCTCTCTGGGTGTTTGGGATAGTTTCCTGGCAGGTTTCTCCTCCATTTGTGAACTTTTTTCCCCAAGGCTCAACTGGGACCTCATTGTACCTAGCTGGCTGCTGGATTCCTCTCCCTCCTTGCTGGTCTGGGGAAACCCCACGTTCTTGATGGCTTGAAAAAGTTGTTGGGCTCCTCTCAGTGTGCTGTGCTCTGCTCCTCTTGTTAGTCAGCTGGGGTTAACTTATTCACCTGCCTTCCTCCTGCTTGAGGCTTATGTGACTGCAGAGACTGGTGACAAACTCCACCCCCTTCTTTGTTGACTCTGTGTTTCTCCTTAGAGAAGGGAAAGGAATAATAGAGGCTAGATTGTGTTTTAGGTGCCCTCCCTGCCTGAATCCATAGTTGCTGAATTGCCTGTTTTTTCTCTTCTCTCTGGCTTGGTGTAAAGGCTTTATTTTAGGGAGAGCGGGCTTTCCAGCACGGTTTTTAGACACACTAGCTAGATCCCAAGTAGTAAAATAGATTTAATGCTGCTTATCCTAGGAATAAGCAGTGGATTTCTCCAACCCATCTCAATAATGGCGTTTGGACTGGTCGAGTAGTCAAGAAAGCAAAGATGCAAATGGAAGAAAAAATAGCTGACATGGTAAAACGGAAAGACAAGACTTTTTTTTTTAGATATATCGGTGCAAAAGTGGCATTGTGAGACTCAAAGGTGAAGGGGAGGAATATGTAGAAGCTGATAAAAAAGGCCAAATTGCTTAACAAATATTTGTTCTATGTTCATGGCTGAAGCGCTGGGAATTGGACCGCAGAAGACAAATGCGAAGAGGGATGGAGGAGCGGTAGACCCTGATCGATTTTCAGAGGGTTGTGCTCATGAGGAGCTAGCTAAATTAATGGTAGGCAAAGCGATAGGGCTGGATGGTACATCCAAGAGTGCTGAAGGAACTTAGGGAAGTTCTGGTGGCTCTGCTGACTGACCTTTCAGTGCTTCTCTAGAGTTGGGAGTGGTACCAGAGGACTGGAGAAGGGCTGATGTGGTCCCTCTCCACAAAAGTGAAAGTAAGGAAGTAGTAGGGAATTACTGCCCGGTAAGTCTGACTTCTGTGGTAAGCAAATTAATGGAAACACTTTAAAAACAAAGAATGATCAAGTGTCTGGAACCTTATGGATTATAGGACCCAGAGGTAACATGGATTCACTAGAGGTAGGTCTTGTCAGACAAATCTGATCAATTTCTTTGACTGGGTGACCAGATAGAGGATAGATACAATAAAGAACACCTAGATGTGGTGTATTTAGATTTTAGCAAAGCCTTTGACAGTGTTCCACACAGACGTCTAATAAATAAACTGAGTGCCTTTGGGATAAGTCCCAAAGTGACAGGCCTGGTCAAGAACTGGTTCAGTGGAGGGTGACAGAGGGTAGTGATCAATGGAGATCACTCTGAGGAAAGGGATGTTACCACTGTTGTGCCTCAAGGTTCTGTTCTTGGGCCTGTTCTTTTTAACATTTTTTAAGTGATATTGTTGAAGGGATGTTGGGTAAGATTTGCCTCTTTGCGGATGATACCAAAATCTGCAATAGAGAAGACACCCCAGATGGTGTGAATAACATGAAGAAAGACTTAGCAAAGCTTGAAGAACGGTCTGAAATTTAGCAGCTAAAATTTAATGCTAAGAAATGCAAAGTTATGCATTTGGTCTGCAAAAACTTGAGGGAACAATACAGTTTAGGGGATGAAAAACTTATGTGCACGACAGAAGAGCAGGACTTGGGTGTGATTGTATTCAATAGCGTACCAAGGGGGGGGGGAAATCCACCCCAGGTGCAGCCTTAGGGGGGGTGCACAGCCAACCCGGTCCCTATCGCTCTCCCACCCTCCCAGTGAGAGCAGCAAACCTCCCTCTAGTAGCGTCTGCTTCGCGGCTTTCTCCTCCCTCTGCCGCGTCACTGATGACATCATCAGTGACGCTTCGCCGGCAGGAGAAAGCCGCGAAGCAGCCGACGCTTCTGAAAGGAGCAAGGAGGTTTGCTGCTCTCGCTGGGAGGGTCGGAAAGGTTCACTGGGGGGGGGGGAGAGATAGGAGGGTCAGCGGGGGTTCAGTTGGGAGAAGCGGTTTGCCTCGGTCTGCCTCGGTGCTCCATTATCTTCTTCGGGCAGCAGCAGCTTTTACAATTCGCTGCTGTTGCCGGCTTCAGGCCTTCCTCTCTGCCGGGTCCTGCCTACTTCCTGTTTTCATGAATGCGGGACCCGACAGAGAGGAAGGCCTGAAGCGGGCAACAGCAGTGAATTGTGAATGCTGCTGCTGCCCAATGAAGTTCAGGACATCAGGCCATGGGTGACAGAAGGAGGAAAGGGAGCAGAGGGGGAGAGAATTGGGGAGAGTGTGGCTGTACCCAACTAGAGGGAATGAAAGGAGATGCCAGGGCTTTGAGGGAAGAAGAGACGCAAGGGCATGGAGGGAAGGAGGAAGGTATGCCAGATCAAGGGAAAAGGAAGGGGGAAAGGAAGGAGGAGATGTCAGAGCATGGAGGGGGAGGGAGAGATGGAAGAAAAGGAAAGGAGAGAGATGCCGGGAATCAGGGAAGGGATGATGCCAGATCGTGAGGTGGGAAGGAAAGAAGAGAGAGTTGCCAGAGCATAGGGGAGGGGGTGGTGACAGAGAAAAACGGAGAGATGACAGAATTGAAATAAATCATGTACAAAGGAGAGAAGGGGCACGGGATAGATAGTTTGTGGAAGGAGCATAGAAAGAGGGAAGATGCCATATGGAAGAGAGAGAGAGGGTGCACTGGATAGAAAGAGCACAGAGGGCAGTGAATGGAAGGGGCGAGATAGAGGGTGAACAGTAGATGGAAGGGGTAGAGAGAGGGAAACAGACACTGAATGAAAGTGTGGGGGAGAGGACGGACAGCTGCTGAATGGAAGTGTGAGGGAAAGGGGGAGCAGATGCTGGAAGGAAGTGGGGAGGAGAAAGAAAATAAGGGCACATGCCGGATTGAGGGAAGAGGATAGAGTTAGTTACTGGAAGGGGTGAGGGAAAGAGGTGGCAAGCTATAGGCAGACACAGTGAAAGAGGGAAATTGAGGACTGAATAGTAAAAAAGAATTTAGACAGAGGCAGAAAATAAATTAAGAAGGAAGACCAGGGAAGAACAGGAGGAAGGGAGCGGAGAGAGAGATGCCAGAGCAGGGGGGTAGGAGAGGAGACAGATACCAGACCAATGGGGGTGAAAGGAGAAATGGAAGGGGGGAGGCATACTGTTTCTGCAAGGGGCATAGGAGAGAAGATGCCATATAGGGGCAGAGAGATGGCAGACAGTGGATGGAAGGAAGAGAGTAACAAGAAGATGAGGAAAGCAGAAACCAGAGAAGACAAAGGTAGAACAAAAATTTTCTATTTATTTATTGCTTTAGGAGACATGTCACTGTTTCTGTGGTATTGCATTGTATGCAGAGTCCAGCTTCTTGCTGGTTCAATTTAACCTTTGTCTATGTATTTCTATTTTTCCCCCCTTTTACAAAACTGTGGAGCATTTTTTAGCACCAGCCGTGGTGGTAGCAGCTCTGATGCTCAGAATTCTATTAACATCAGAGCTGTTACCACCGTGGCTAAAATCCACACTACAGTTTTGTAAAAGGGGGAGGGGTAAGTTTGTGATGACATTCCATACTAAGCAAAGGTGTTTTCTGTGTTCTGTGTGTTCGAAAGACATGGTTTTTTGTTAGGATTGATTACAGGATTGATCTGTACTAGTCTGGCTTGTTTAGTTTTACAATGGGTGTATTGATGTTGTACTTCTCACTGCAGTATGTAAGATGCTGCCTTTTCCTAGGTACTCATGTGTGACGTGTGGCTTGTTACTAAAAATCATGTTTTTCATACAGATGGGGAGGGGGGTGCCAAAAAATGATGGGCCCCGGGTGTCACACAAGCCAGGTACGCCACTGATTGTATTTGATGATCTTAAGGAGGCCAAACAGGCTGAAAAGGTGATGGTGAAAGCTAAGATGCCAGGGTGTATAGGGAGAGGTATAGCTAGTAGGAAAAAGGAGGTATTGATGGCCCTGTATAAGACTCTGGTGAGACCTCATTTAGATTGTGTGCAATTCTGAAGACCACACCTTCAAAAAGATATAAAAAGAATGGAGTCAGTACAGAAGAAGGTTACTAAAATGGTACGTGGTCTTCTCATAAGTCATAAAAACTTAAAGATCTCAATATGTACAATTTTGGAGGAAAGGCGGGAGAGGGGAGAAATGATAGAAATGTTTAAATATCTATGTGGCATAAATGCGCATGAGTCAAGTCTCTTTCATTTGAAAGGAAGCTCTGAAATGAGAGGGCATAAGATGAAGTTAAGAAGTGATAGATTCAGGAGGAAATGCTTTTTTACAGAAAGGGTGGTATATGTGTAGAAAAGTCTCCCAGAAGAGGTGGTGGAGACAGAGACTGTCTGAATTCAAGAAAGCATGGGATACGTACAAGGGATCTCTTAAGAGAGAGAGGAAGAGATAATGGTTACTGTGGATGGGCAGACTGGATGAGACATTTGGCCTCTTTCTGCCATCATGTTTTTATGTTTCTTTTAGGAAATTATCCAAACCTTTTTTAAACCCCTCTAAGCTAACTGATTTCACCACATTCTCCGGAAACAAATTCCAAAGTTTAATTACACGTTGTGTGAAGAAATATTTTCTCCGGTTTGTTTTAAATCTACTACTTAGCAGCTTCATTGCATGCCCCTAGTCCAAGTATTTTTGGAAAGAGTGAACAAGCGATTCACATCTACCTGTTCCACTCCACTCAGTATTTTATAGACCTCTATCATATCACCCCTGAGCCATCTCTTCTCCAAGGCTTCCCTCAAAGGTCTTTAAAGGGGAAGGATCAGGGTGTGGGGTCCAGGTGGCCTAGGCAGGAGGAAGTAGGCTTCCCTCCTGCCCTTTTTTAAGTTCAGGGGATGGGGGTGTTGTGGGGGCTCCCAGCATGAGTTTTTTTTTATTTTTAATGGGGCACAGATATTGTGTGTGACACACACATCTATGGTCATTAAAAAAGCTGCTGTTCAATGTTTTTTTTTATTGTTGTTTTTTAAAATACTAATGGCACCTCCAGACCTGTCAGAGATTTTGGAGCATTAAAAATGGCACTTCATTTTGTGCATCATGTGGGCATCGATCAGCGTGTTCATTTTAATACCGATGAGCTTGTGTGTAATGCATTTACATACGATTATCAGCGGCTGCTACAAACCACAGAAAAAAACACAATTTGCCATTTTGTGGATGGATAGATGCAAAACAGATTTAGTGATGATCATTAAATGCACTGTGAGTTTTATGTTTATGGGCCTCAGTCTTCTCTCTTCCCAGATTCTATTCTTTCTATTGATCTCCTACCAGCTTTTTCTCTAAACTTCTGTTCTGTCCCCAACATAGTTAACACCAGCTCTGAGCAAAGCTCCCTTTAACTAGGCCCAGAGTGGAGCATACCCTCCATTAGTATCCACAAGGCACATTAGCCCCGCTCTCCCAGCTGCTGCTTATGAGTACTGCCTGGTTCTAAAGGAGTCGGGGGAGAGGGCGTCTCTAACCTTCATATTAATATTTTGTTTTCTTGCACTACTTGTCCTCTGCGAGCCCAAGTTACAGACCGGCAACAAACTCAAATAGGAGTGTTTTCTCTCAGGAAATATAGCAACCATCCATTAGAAACCATCAAGTGCTAGGTGAAGAAATCTGAAATTGGGATTTGATCCGAGAACGGCAAAGGGGCAAAACAGACCCGATCCTACCCATTCATTGCTATCCCTCTAGTGGTGAAAGAAAGGGCCGCGAGCCTTAACTGGGGTGAACTTCAAGGGACAAAGCTCCTCTCCCCGTGCAGCCGCGGTGTGCGAAGGAAAGGGAAAAGACACTAACCCCAGGCGGTAGCGGAAAAAAACAGGCTGTTTTCTCCGGGCAGAAAGGAGCACACTGCTGATTGGCTGCGGATAATAGAAGAAGGCGGGGATGAGGAAGAGGCGCGCCCCAAGACGGCAAGAGGAGGGAGGGAGCTCTGCCTCCGGCTCTGTCGATTGGCTGTAGACGGGAAGGGGGCGGAGCTTGGAAGGCAACCGGGCAGGTCAACGCTTGAGCTGCTCTTCTCCGGTGTGTGTATGTGTATACGCTGCGGCGGTTGTTATTGCTTTTGCTTTCTCAGTGGCAGAGTGAATTAGTTGGGTGTAGAGGGAGCCGATTGTTGTACCTTCCCCCCCCCCTGTTAGTTTTTGGTTGTGTTGCTCCCTCCTGCACGGTCCGATGGCTCCTCTGATTGCGTGAGTAGAAGTGCGGTCCTGATGGCACGCCTGGCAGCGCCGGTTCGCGGCTTCTGCAATGCGGTGGGTGTGGTTTTGTAGGAAGCTGGAACTCGGGCTCTTTGCAGTGCCAGCGCTCGCTACCGGCTCTGCGAGATCGCTGCAAACGCTGCCGGCTCCCTGAGGGCTCTGGCGATCCTGCAGACGGCAGTGCAACGTGGGCAGGGGCCTCTTCTATACCAAACGGTAAGGGTGCAGGAAACAGATGGTATTCATCAGACTGAGAGCTGGGAGACTTGGGGGTTGGGGGGAGTTGTGGAAGACATTTTAGGCCAGACACTGTTTTTCCACTCTTTAAATTTCACCACTTTCTGGAACCAGACATCTGATGCCTGGTATCCAGTTTCACATAGCATTTTTTTTTTTTGCTGTGCTGAATTATCATTTTAAAAGACATTGCCTTCATATGTAAAGTAGCTTTAGGACAGTGTTACGAGACTGGATGAAGTTGACTTTCATATAGTCTCTTTGATGTGTAAAACCTATATTCAAACCGGTAAGAATTATATTTTAAATGTGTATGTACTTTATTCTTAAACACCTGGTAAGCTTTTGGAAATTACTTTCTTTACCTTTTTTATTTTATTTTAAATCTGAGCAGACCAATTTGCATGTTATAAACAAACTTACTTTATAAAGCATCTTGACGTACATTTTTCTACATTTCATTGAATGTAGGGTAAACGGGTTCTGTGTCTTTTCAAAGTCATGGTGTTTCTGGTCCGAAGTTGCATTTATGATTTATGCATAATATATTTTACAAATTTTTGCAAACTTTCATTTTTAATGGCATTAAAGATTCTTGGCTTTGAATTTTCTTCATTGTGCATTCACTGAAAGAACATTTTGCTCATCTGATCGCTTTTTCTGAATTTCAAATGCGGAAAACGTTGTAGGTGATAGATTTGCATTGGGCTAATGATAAGCTTTCCAAAGTTGTGACAAGCTTGCCAGAGTTCTCGAGGAAAAAGCATAAGTGTATTAAATTACCCTAATAAATGGGTATCTCTTACAGCTTATGTGTTGGCTTTTATTCCTATGTAAATGGACTAATGGCAGCCACCACTTCAGATCCAGGAAAGAAAAGCTCCCTTTTATCAGTGAGATAATTGAATGGACCAGCACAATCGAATCTTTTTTTTTGCTGTACAAATAGGAAAAAAAGTCACTAAGCTATTAACTCTATAGCACATCCTGTCTTGGTGGTCTTTCCTGAGTGGCATCTGCCACTTGGCATGTATAGTAGTTATTTGATGTTGAGGATGGAGAAGTTTAATGTGTGCTAGTTGCTGATGAGTAGTTCTCTGCATTAAATATATTGCACACTTCTTTCTTTTTTTGGGGGGGGGGGAGGGGAGGGGGCGGGGGAGGTGTTCTTTATTGTATCTAGATTTTGCTTAGGAAAGTGGTCAGCTCTGATTGCTAAGCAGCCCTTGCAATAATTGTAACATTTTTGTCCTTCACAGAGACCTAGCCTAGTTTTGTTTCCAGTGTTGCCTGTTAACTGTATATCTTGAAGCACTTAATTCTTTCTAATGCATCGTTGTTGCCTGTTTTTAGCTTTGGTTGGAGAAAGTACTGTATGAATTTTTCTTTTATTGTGGAAAAGAAGAACCCAGTAGCAAGTTTTATCATGTGCAGTGATTTCTTGTAAGTTTTGCCAGTCGCACATTGCAGCACTGAATTATTAGCTATAAGCAGCAGTATTGGGCTGTGCTAATTTTGTATTCAGGGATGTATTTGCAAATTCATAGGCTACAGTGTGTTGTGCTTTTTTTTTTAAGACATATTTTTTTGCTAATGAGTTTTTCATAAAAGCAGTTGATCACTACAAATGCATCAATAATGAACGGGGGAGAAGGTGGTCTGTAAACCTAATATTTATACTTTCCATTTGATATGATATACAGGAATAGCTTGAAAGAGAGGAGAGGGATGTATTGGACAAGGTGAAGTCATTGCTTTTAGTCCATAGAGTAATGGTACCAGGGGTGGGGCAGTGTAAAACATGTGTGGCTGAAGACTGCTGAGAGACTTGGCTTCACGTCATCTGAATTAATCAGGGCCTGGGCACTGCAGCACAGCCAGTCTTACAGAGCCAGGCCCATGTGACTCTATATGTGTCTGTTTCCTACAGAGGTAGTGCACCAGTAATTTTTACACTCATTTATTGGTATACAGCGTTCATCTAACCCTCATGGGTTGCTCATTATTAGACTCTCAATATGGCAATATTGTATCGTAGGGTAATTGATTGCCCCACAGTTTTACATCGGAAATAAGGTGTGGCTTTCTTTTCATCCATAAGAGTGTGGATTTTTATTTTTTTATTTGGTAGATTTGGATATTTTGCACAGACATTGGCCTATGATGATCCACTGGTAATCGGTGACCATGCAGGAAGGCCCTGTAAGAATTTGTTTTGAATTCTTTTGTTTATATTCCAGGATAAATAGCTAATTTTGAAGATTATAGTACTCTGGGGTGTCGGGCCCAGATGCACTAAAGAGGATTGGTAAGACCATGCGGGTCTGCTCCGATCTGATTTTTTTTTTTTTTGGCTGATTTTTGGCATGATTTTTTTTTGGCTGATTCATGCACTAAAAAGTTTGCATGTAAATGAATCACACGGAGGTTCATCGTAATCCCCGACTCTCCCATCCGATTCATTGCTGTGACAGCGACTCACACATGCGCAGAGCCAACAGGGGAAGCCTGAACAAGAGAGAGACAGGGGAAAGTCTCCTGCCACTCAGCTGTTTGATGCAGGAAACCTTTTTTTTCCTCTTTTTTTTAATGGTCACAGATGCTTTATGTATATCTGCCCATTAAAAAAGCCCCCTCCCTGCCGATGATGGCCCTCCTGAAGCCCTGATGAACATGACATTGGGAATCGCCCCTACCTGTGCTAGTGAAAATTGGTAGGAGGGATGCCCACACCCTCTTGTCATGCCGACCACCCCACTATGGCAGCGAAATGGCAGGATTCCTGTGCCAGGTGCCCCCTCAAACCATGCTCTCCCCCCCCCCCCAAAAAAAAAAAAGGCAGGAGGGATGCCCACTCACTCCTGCCATGGATGCTTCACTGACCCTCCCTGTACATTTTTTTCAAAGATGGAAGCAGGAGAGAAGCACAGTTCCTCCACCTTCAAGGCCCACCGATCCCAAATGGCAGGCCTTCCCAACCCAGTGCATCATGTGATGCATGGGGAGGGGCCCAAGGCCCTGATTGGCTCAGATATCTTAGGCCCATCCCCATGATGCACTGAGGAGGGAAGGCCCGCCATTTTGGAGTGGCGGGCTTTGAAGATGGAGGGACCGTGATTCCCTCCTTCTTTAATCTTTGGAAAAAGGTATGGGAGGGGTTCGGGGGAGGGTCCGGTGGCAGGAGGGAGTGGGCATCCCTCCTGCTTTTTTTTTGGGGGGGAGAAGGGGATAGGATGGTTTGGTGGAAGCAACAGACACGAGAGTGGGCCCTCTGTGGCAGGAGGGAGTGGGCATCCCTCCTGCCATTTTTTTTTTTTTGGAGGGGAAGGAGAGAGGATGGTTCGGGGGAAACAACAGACATGAGAGTGGGCTCTCTGTGACAGGAGGGAGTGGGCATCCCTCCTGCCATTTTTTTTTTTTTTGGGGGGGGAAGGAGCGAGGATGGTTCGGGGGAAGCAACAGACATGAAAGTGGGCCCTCTGTGGCAGGAGGGAGTGGGCATCCTTTCCCCCACATGAGAAGAAACGGCAGGTGGGGTTGCCATGGCAGGAGGGAATGGGCATTCCTCCTGCCATTTTAGCTGCTGCTGAGGAGGGGGAGGTGGGGGGGGGGCTTTTTTTATGGGGCAGATATTGTGTATGTGTAACATGCCCAGCATCTGTGCCCATAAAAAAAATAAGGGCTAAACTATGGTTAGACACGTAAGCGACTGGTCTTGACCAGCCCCTTTTTTAGTGATCACTTTTTTTTGTGCATCAGGAAGCCATGTTTGAGCATCAGTCGTTCTATTAGTTTACAAGGCATTTCAATATTGATGGTTGGCTCCAAGAATGCAGAAAACCACGTGGTGAGCCGTTTTCTGTGTTGGGTCAACCGATGCAATTGTCGCTAAAGCTGTCAAAACAGCTTTTAGCGACTATCGCTGGCTTTAGTGCATCGGTGACAGTGTCCTACATGGAAAAAGAAATCTAAACTAATGCCTTTGAATTAAATCACACATTGTGAGATGGGGGCTATGATGTTGTCTGAGGGAATGCATTACAATCTTCACCCAAAGAAAGCTGGCTGTTGTAACTGGCCTGTGACTTTGTACCATAGGGTGTTTAGAAACAATGTGTGCAAAGGCCAGCATCATAGGAGTAATGGCGTAAGATATGTGACAAGAAAACAAAACAACTTGTCTGCTCAGGGTTAACTTATCCTAGCAATTGTTGTTGTTTTTTTTTCTCTGCCAACAAGATACTATTGATTGAATATTTGTAAAACATTGTTTGTGGGTACCAGTGACTGGTGTCCTATACATCAGCATTTTGGGAGCTGTATCTTTTTTGGCATTCATCCCAACTCGTTACCCCTTGATTTCACTAGAAGTTTGAAAACTACCCCTACATGGTTGAAGAAAGCGTGCATTATGCACTTGCCGGCTTTTGTCTATGCCAGTGGTCTCAAACACGTGGCCCAGGGGCCACATGCGTCCCGCCAGGTACTATTTTGAGGCCCTCAGTATGTTTATCATAATCACAAAAGTAAAATAAAACTTTCTTGATCATATGTCTCTTTAGCCATAAATTACAATATTATTAAGACTTAGGGCTTCTTTTACTAAGCTGTGATAGCGTTTTTAGCGCACGCAGCATATTAGCGCGCGATATCCCCACGCTACGCGGCTAGAACTAACGCCAGCTTAATAGTGGCGTTAGCGTCTGTGCTAAAACTGCTATCGCAGCTTAGTAAAAGGAGCCCTTATCCAAAAGGAAAGATTTATAAACTATAAAGAGTTTTATCTCGTGCAACCTTGTCATTTCTTTAATAAGACTTTAACTATTTTTTTCTGAGGCCCTCCAAGTACCTACAAATCCAAAATGTGGCCCTGCAAAGGGTTAGAGTTTGAAACCACTGATCTATGCCAACCAAATCAACAGGTTTCCCCATTTCAGTTGTGAATGACTACAGATACCATAGTCCAGTAGAGGTTGCTCCTTGGTGAGCTGGAAGTCCAAAAAGATCAATATGTAAGTCATGTCATAGTCTTAACCAAGTAAAACCAACCTTGAACTTTTATTTTAATTAGTCACACCAACATTGTTTTATTGGAGGATAATGATGTGCGTACTTTCAAAATTTCTGGTTCACTGCCCACCTGGAAGAAGACTTGGTGTGTGCACTTGGGGTATTTGCTCCCTTAAAAAAGCCTTTTTAATAGTTGTGCTCGTACATTTACACATCCCTGGCAGAATTTGTCTAAGATGTGCACCATTTGTGGAAAATATGAGTGATCAGGCAAAACACATTTCTAATGTGTTTCAAATTAAACCACTACGCATCACAGAATAGCACAATCATTAAACAAGTAATGCGTGAAAATACACTGGTCCTGTTCAAACGTCTACATACTCTTAGTTCTTAATATTGTGTATTGCCTCCTTTTGCATCAGTAATGGCTTGTAGTCTTTTCTGATAGTTGTGAATGAGGCCCTTTATGTTCTCATGTGTTAAAGCTGCCTAATCTTCTTGGAAAAAGGCCTCCAGATCTTATAAATTCTGTGGTTGTCTAGCATAAGCTACATGTTTGAGTTCTTCCCAAAGTGGTTCAGTGATGTTGAGATCCAGGAGACTGATGGCCATTCTGGAACCTTTTTCTGCTGCAGCCACTGAAGAGTCAACTTGATCTTATGTTTGGATCATTATGTTGGAAAGTCCAAGTGCACCCCGCATGCTGCTTCCTGGCTGATAAATGCAAATTTTCTTCCAATATTTTCTGATAAGATGCTGTATTCATCCGGCTATCAATTTTGACTAAATTACCTGTACTGTTGTAGTTCCCCCCCCCCCTCCCAAACAGCAGAGATCCACCTCTATGACTGCTATTCAGTGATGTGTAATGGATTTAATTCATTCCTTTGTTGACTCCTTTCCAAACATAGCATTTATGTCAGTTGTGTCCGAAATCTTTCTTACTGTGGCTTGGTATTAACAGAACCCATAATTTTCAACTTCTTGATCAGAGTTTGAATAGTACTGATTGGCATTTTCAAATCTTTAGATAACTTTTAATATCCTGCTGGTTGATAAAGTTGAACAACTTTTGCTTTTCCCTTGCTTCAGTAACCAGCAAAGTCGGTGCAACCCTCATTGAAATGCACAAGGGTTTCTCAAGAGCTAAGAAACTCATTGTAATTGACGTCTGTGTATAAATAGTCAATCAAATAAAGCACAGGTGTGTGAATACTTATCCTTCATTGCCATCTCAACCTGTGTCTGTCAACTTGAGTGTATATTATCAGCCCAAACATTCAAGAGTCTGTAAACTTTTGACCAGGGCAATCTGTGTGAGTTCAGTTATCATTATGATTACTAAAGAACAAACAGTTCTGTGATGATAAATAGCTTAACCTGTCCAATATTTCTAAATTAAAGAATAGTGTTTTGCAGGATCACTCATATTTTCCAAAAATGGTACACATCTTACAAATTCTGCCTGGGGTATGTAAACATATGAGCGCAGCCATATACACGGATTGATGCAGTCTGTGAAGATAGGTGGTGCCATGCTGTTTTTACTCTCCTGACTTCCTTTGCAAAGGTATATTGGTCAAAATAGAGGCAGCCTGGTCTTGGATTGCTGGAAATTCACATGTTGCTGTCAATCAAAATTTGTCCAACAGCATTCCTCTAAGCTTTATTTTCCAAGGGTGGGTCTGTCCTCAGCTTGATAAATCACTCTGCACAGCCAGCTGTTTTCTGGCTATTCTGAAAGATTATGCGCATGGTAAACATGAGTATACTGGATCTCCTCTGTTAGCAGATCTCATGCATATTCACGGGAGGTATCCTGACAACCTGACTGGCCACAGGGTCCTAGAATACATCTGGAAGGCTCATTCTTTCCATCGCAGAGAAAATGAAAGGATCCTGGACCACTGACTTTTTTTTGTAGGCTTGGTTGATGCTTTGCTCATACAGCTTCATTCAGCTTCATACAGTTTCATTCACAGATGTGGAAAACAGTTTGGCTATCATGCAACTGGTGGAGGCATTGCTAACCACTCTCCATTCTATGCGCTCTGCAACTCTTTTATACTACCTGTCTTTTCTATTTAGCTGGACTTTTTTGGTTTTCTTTTACTGAACTGCTGCTGGTGCTCATTTACTGCTCTGTTTGTGTACTTGTTACAGGAAGCCCATAACTGCCATATCTGCTATTCTGTCTCTATCTAGTAAGTGGGTCACTTTGTGGAGAGTACCTAGGGGACTTTTTTGCAGTTGCGTTTTTTTTCTTGGTTTGGACTGTTTTCTTTGCATTGGTACATTAGTTTGACTGAAGTCAAACATTATAGCCTCTTATAAAATCTAGATTGATAGGAAGATGTAGACAGTGGAAGTAAAACAAGGATTTTTCCTTTTTTGAGGAGGAGGGGCTGAGGCTGGGGGGGGGATAAACATATGATGTTTTTATACCATACATCTCTTTAAGCAGACCTAGGAATGGTTTAAGAAATGTATAATAATAATAGCTTTATTTATATTCCGTCATACCTTTTCAGTTCAAGACGATATACATAACAGTAAAATAGAAATACAGCGTGAATACCGCAGGTATAGGTAGAGATGAGCAGAACATGGAGATTATAGCATTGAAGTAACCTGAGTGTGTGGAGTTAGGCGGGGGAGAGGTGGGAAGGATGGAGGGTTCCGAGGGATCAGATAACCTTGTCAAATAAGTGTGATTTTAGGGATTTTCTGAAGGATTGGTATTATGGGGAATTCAGGAGAAGGGCACTGAGGGTGTTCCAGATACCTGCCTGGAAGGATAGTGTCCTGTCGAGGAATTTTTTGAATCGACATCCCTTGGAGGAGGATTATGAGAATAGAAGAGGGTTGTCTTGTAGGACAAAGTGGTTCAAGAGGTAGGTGGGTGAGGTGCCGAATAATGTCTTGTAGCAGAGGCAGCCAAATTTGAAGATAATTCTGGCTTCGACTGGTAGCCAGTGCAGTTTTTTTAGATATGGGAAAATCAGCCTTATCACCATGTTTCGGATCGCCCTTAGTCTTGTTATGGTTTTTTTGGGGGGACCCTAGGTAGATAATATTGCAAGTAGTCCAGAGAACCTAGAATTAGAGATTGAACCAGCAGTCTGAACGCTGCGAAGTCAAAGTAGGGTTTTAGAGTGTATAGTTTCCATAGTAGGCAGAAGCATTTGTTGATTAAGATGTTGGTCCTAGGATTTTTATGGTAGGCTTGATTGGGAAGTTGTTGCCGTTCAGAATGATTGAAGAGTTGATGGGTTTGTTTGATGGGGATGCCTTGAAGAATTTGGTCTTGTCTGGGTTAAGTTGAAGTTTTTTGTCCATAGTGAGACCTGAGTGATGACTGAGGAGATGAAGATTTTGCTTTCGGACGATAGGATGGAGATGGGAATGACGATTGTGATGTCATCTGCATATATGTAGGATTTGATGTTCAGCATTGATAGGCTTTGACCTAGAGAAGACATGTATATGTTGAAGAGGGTGGGGGAGAGGGGGGAACACTCCTGTAAATTTTTTTTGCATTAAAATGAGTTCATTAACAATTTTGTCCAATGCTTAAAGCAATGGCACACGGAAACTCCTTTACTTAATGAACAAAACCTACCAACAGCTCTGGCAGAGTGTCATTTACAGCCACGCTTACCTCCTAACTTCTCCTCTGAAAAGTTTTTTTGCTCTCTTTCCTTTACTGGACACGTGTACAAGAGCTGCGCCCACTTCACAGGTCTTGTGGGCATGCGCCAGGAAGTTCCAAGCCCTTTATTGACCATTGTTCAATACTAACAGCGCACATATAATTTGCATGCCATTAGTACTATTGGTTGCTTAAAAAAATTTGGTGCTGTATGTGTCTTCTAGGCTGAATGCAGCATTTTGCACTGCGACTCTGTGATTCTCTCTCCAGTCATGCTGATGCAGAAATTGTAGTGGGACAGGACTTGTAACTTCAAGTGTTTAGTAACATGTCATGCTTGCAGAACTGGCAAAATAATCCTTGTAGACAAGGTATTGGTTTCCAGTGTAAGGAGCTAGCACTGCCGAGGATGAAATACGAGATGTTTCTCATTTCTGCATATGAAGGGGTTTTGACATTTGTGCTGGTGTAAATACCCATGGTACATGAATGATGGGGATATTTTTAAGTGGTTTTGAAAATGCATTCTGCCATCCTCCTTTCTTTGCTTTCTTTTTTATGTGACATGACTTTTGCATTCTTAGACTAGATATGAGGGAGCTCTTTTTGAAGTATCTTATTTTTGCATAAAATGCCACCTTGGGGTCTTTGGAAATCTATTGCACAATTATTCTGAAAGTTACTATGCCAAAAGTAGGAGAACACTGAGGAGTATGTGGTGTTTTCAGCAGTGGAGAAAAAGCCTCAAAAACACAAGCAGCCCATTTCACTAACATTGTGACAAGCTGCCCTAATACTATTATATCTAACAAAAACAGGGATAATATATTCTATATTGAAAGTCAGTAAAGTCGTTTTGTGAAATTAAAGAAAACTGACTAAAGTAAACAAAAATCTCAAGAGAGTGATCCTATATTTGAATGCGCTCAGAAAAGTGAAACTCTGAAGAGGGGGAGGTAACCCCCCTCTTGGAGCAAAGAGTTTACCATCCAGTCATAGCGTACTTGATATTAAATAGGTCACTCTCTGAGGTAAAACAAGCACTTTTATGTCTTCTTGAATATTATTAAAAATCCGATTATGTTCTTTGTGTGATCCTTTATTGAGCGATTAACGTTCACGGACATCTAAATTGTGTGTCAGCCTTCAATTGTTGAGTGAGAGCTATATAAACTTACAGCTGGGTCTCCTGAAGCAGATATCGAAACGGGACCGCGTTGGGACCCTATAGAATTACTTCTCAAAAGATAAGTGAGGTTTTACCAATGTTCCAGTGATTTTTAAATGTATATATATATATATATATAAAATAGAAAAACAAAGAACATAATCGGATTTTTAATAATATTCAAGAAGACATAAAGTGCTTGTTATACCTCAGAGAGTGACCTATTTAATATCAAGTACGCTATGACTGGATGGTAAACTCTTGCTCCCCCTCTTCAGAATTTCACTTTTCTGAGCGCATTCAAATATAAGATTACTCTCTTGAGATTTTTGTTTACTTTAGTCAGTTTTCTTTAATTTAATACTATCATAGGCATAAAAAAAACTCCACTCATAAAATACCTTTCATATCTCATTGTTGTGTCTTTGGAAATCTGCCAGCAGTAGTATCCTGGTACATA
The DNA here is from genome assembly GCF_902459505.1 of Geotrypetes seraphini. Taxonomy (NCBI): domain Eukaryota; kingdom Metazoa; phylum Chordata; class Amphibia; order Gymnophiona; family Dermophiidae; genus Geotrypetes; species Geotrypetes seraphini. The sequence goes on along the minus strand of NC_047085.1, from coordinate 149,397,843 downwards.
AAGGGCCCTTGATGTTGCTTATAAATGGGTCTACTCGCCTATTTTACCAAATGTGTACTTTGGTGGAAGTCCTTAGATGAGGATCCTTTAAGATGTTTGGGTGTGTGGCAGTATTGACTACCTTGATGTTGTACTCAAAACCACCGGCTCTGGTTTGTGGTACATTAGACCAGTTCTCTGCACCCTCCCTCATTATCCTTCACTTGAGATACCACAGTGAATATACATCTACCTAAAAAATGTATATTTGTGCTTTTTGGATTGTCCTGTCAGAAATATTTGTGAGCCATGAGGAAGGGGGCTGGCAATCCTTTATTCACCTGCTTTTTTAGCATATAACATGCAAGTTCAGTGATAAATGTCACAAGGGAGCCTTCAAGGGTTTACATCTGGCTGATTTCAAAAAAGGGTGAATTGCAGAAGAACCCACCCCCCCCACCAAAAAAAAAAAAAAAATCAAACATACACAGCAGTCAAACATAGCCAGTAAATACTTCATTCCCCCATATTTAAGTGAAAAGTACTGTAAGAATTCAATAAACCAGAAGCTAATAATGCATACATTGCATATGCAAATATTTAGCATACAAGTATATAAACATGTAGGTGCACATTTAGATGGGTGTATGCCAGTGTGCTGTGTAACTGCTATTCTGTAAATATGTAGTTTGGAAATGGGACTGGTGCCAGGCAGGCTTCTATGGTTTTCTCAGGGTTTCCGCAGCTGGCATTGTGCTTGTTGCAGGTTTCCGGGTCTCGCTATGTCTAGTAAGGAGAAACCAGCGTTTCAGCCACCATACTGTGGCTTTCTTCAGGGTATACTGTGAGGTCTGCACTTTCTTTGTAAATAGTGGGTTCACTGACCTGATTGGGAGCAAGGCAGTCCTCCAGTTTTGAATTTTGGCGGGAAAGTCAGTTGGTCAGAAATTTGAATTTTGTTGTGAAAGTCGGTTGGTCTCTCTTTCCATAGAATGGAAAAGTCTCTGGTGGGTTTAAAGATCTCCCAGAAACCTGCAACAAGACTTCTGTGGTCTCTGCCCAGAAATTGGCAGGGAGAGATGGAGATTAAGTCTACCTGTGTTTAATCATGAAGAAGTAGAACCTGTGCAGGATGTCAGATTCAACTGTAGCCATCTCATTGAGCAGACTGGATGGACCGTACAGGTCTTTTATCTGCTGCCCTGTGCTATGTTATTATGTGACTGACTTGCATAGAACATGTTTGTAGGGGATGTACACATAGGCGATTCAAAGGTGGGGATCCCACTTGCACATGTAACTCAAAGAATACTGTAAACTGCGCACGTCTCTGTCCCATTTAAGTTGAGGCCAGCTTTATGGCTGGTATAAGTACAAGTGCCTAGATGTTAGGCATTCAGATACCAGGTTGCACTAGTTTTCTAAGCACCTAGATTCTTCAATAGCATAGACTCCACCTCCTACTGCATGGCCCTGAGGTACCTCAACGGAATGCTCTTGAATTCTGAATTGCCTCCTTGAGCAAATGACTGTGTGAAATGCTGCACCCAAGCCCTTGCCTTGCTTTTCAAATAAAAACAAAAAATATATGTCATGAAGTCCTTCACCAGTGCAGGGGATATGATAGAGACTTACAAGATCATGAAGGGCATAGAGAGAGTAGAGAGGGACAGATTCTTCAAACTTTCAAAAAAATAAAAGAACAAGAGGGCATTCGGAAAAGTTGAAATGGGACAGATTCAAAACAAATGCTAGGAAGTTCTTCTTTACCCAATGTGTGGTGGACACCTGGAATGCGCTTCCAGAGGACGTAATAGGGCAGAGTACGGTACTGGGGTTTAAGTTAAGAAAGGATTGGACAATTTCCTGCTGGAAAAGGGGATAGAAGGGTATAAATAGAGGATTACTGCACAGGTCCTGGACCTGTTGGGCTGCCGCATGAGCAGACTGCTGGGCACGAGGGACCTCAGGTCTGACCCAGCGGAAGCATTGCTTATGTTCTCCCTTCCTATTCTTAGTTTTAGATTTATGCTTCACATCCTTTCCTCATTTACACTCGGGAATGTCTGTGGTACCAAAGAGGTGTCAGGCTGGCAGCAGTTGTATGTTTTGGGAGAGGGGAGACATGGTGTGTATAGGGGTGTAGGTGTGTGACATGGTGTCTCAAAAAATGAGGACCCTTGTGGTGAGAAATGTTATTTCCATGCATAAAGTACGTAGAGAAATATAAATGACCAAGTAAATATAAACAGTCACAATCAGCATGCAAATATTTAATACTACACTGAGCAAGTGAGCCAAGATCCACTTCAGTCCTGCAGCTAATTGGAGAGCCTTCAGATAGGTATACTCGTACAATAGCCTTATAACATTCACAGCTAAACATATCATCCAAAATCCAATACATTTTCTGTCACCACTGAGGGCCCATTGCTAGCTGCACAGAAACATCTTTTCAAGCTGCTGGTAGTGCTATATCTGACCTGATTTGAGTCCATTGTAAATCCTCCAGCCTTCAGACTATTATTTTGTAAAGCTTAACTTCCATCCTCCCCCCCATCCTTCACAGTAGATTCAGTTCATAAGTTCCTTTTTCATATGCTGAGTTAGTCTTCACATATTTCACAACTGCCACATTTATATTATGCTGAGCTAAGCTGGTACTTTTCTACCACAGAGACAGATTTACACACTCCAATTGCAAAGAAAGAAATAAGGAATGTTACAATTTGTGAGACAATTGGTACATCTCCTTTTCTGAGATACTGTACAGTTTATGAAGAAAGGTTCTTGAATATTTTTTCCATTCAAATGGTGTCTAGGAAGGTGGGTTGTATGGTGGTTATGGAGTTGAGGGGCATGGGAGTAGAGTATGTGTATATGTGGACAGTGGATTGTGTCTACCCTTGCCTTCTCTGTCTTGCATATGCTGTTTGTGACCTTGGTTGGCTCTCCCATATCGCTTTGATGGGGCCCACAGTCACCCAGGAGCACATGATTCAGGGTGGCATATCCTTGAAGGATACTATTTAAACAGGACATATAGGGATTCCCAGTGGAGAGGTTTCAGTAATAGTGAAAGAGAGCCAGGAGTGTTTAAAGGGAGAGCAAAATAACAGATGCAAATTATCCCCATTGACTATAAGCAACTTGTAGATACAAGGAAAAACCACAGTTTGCAGTATCTGTATAGAAATGCTAGAAGGCTAAAAAATAAGGTGCAAGAATTTGAATATTTAGCACTAAATGAAGAGGTAGATATAATAGATATTTTGGAGGCTTGGTGGAAAGAGGACAATCAATGGGACATTGTATTAACAAAGAGGCCAATGTCATGCCAGTTTTTAAAAAGGGTTCCAGGGGTGATCTGGTACACCTGACTTTAGTTCTGGACAAAATAGTGAAAACTATTATAAAGAATAAAGTTATGGAACATGTAGATAAAAACATGGCTTAATGGGTCAGTCAGCATGGTTTCAGCCAAGGGAACTTGCTTCATTTCTTTGAAGGTGTAAATAAAAATGTGGATAAAGGGAGTCTGTTGATGTAGTGTATCTAGATTTTCAGAAATCTTTCAATAAAGTTTCTCATGAGAGACTCCTGAGAAAATTAGTCATGGGATAGCAGGTAGTTTTCTGTTGTGGATTAGGAATTAGCTATTGGACAGAAAACAGGGGATAAATGGCCATTAGGATAGTCCACGATAGTATGCAAAAAATCAGCCTTGTCAAATCTTGTCTCCGCAAGGCTTATTTTTGTCCACTTACTGATGTGTCAAATTTCAGCTATATTAGACAATATTTAGAAGTCACCCTAGCATGCACTATTTGTGCATAATTAGTTTGTATGATGTCATCTAGTTTGCGATCTGCACCCAAAATCTGGTTCTTGGGGAAGTCAGCAGGGCTGTGGAGTCGGAGTCGGAGGAAATTTCGGGTACCTGGAGTCGGAGTCAGAAGTACAAAAAACTGAGGAGTTGGAGTCGGAGTTGGAACATTTATCTACCGACTCCATTTTTGAACTTGGCATACCAATCACGAGCGATTCTTTCAGCTATAGCACCCACTATATACACAGCACAAATGTTGCGAGCAGCTTCTGCGGCCTTAGAACCTTGATTAAAAGCAAAAAGAAGGTGGTGTCAAAAATGCTCATTTCTCTCAACTTGACATTCCATTTTAACGATCTGAAAATTAACCAGTGCTGTGGAGTTGGAGTCGGAGTCGAGGAGTCGGAGGAAATTTCGGGTACCTGGAGTCGGAGTCTGAGTCTGAAGTACAAAAAACTGAGGAGTCTGAGTCGGAACATTTATATACCGACTCCACAGCCCTGGAAGTCAGTCTGTCAGTTCTCAACTGCTAGACTGCCACATGGACTGGATGTTCTTTGAACAATTTTCATCACTATGATGAAGGAAAACCTTTACTGGAAAGCTATATGTTGGCGCTTGAGATTTAGAGTGCAAATAGGTTTGTCAGAAATTTAGAAACTGGTCCAAAATCTAAAATTTACTCTCTGGAACTGGCTAAAATGGAATGAAACGCATGCATGCATACATGCAAACATACAAGGTCTGACAAGATCATGAACTTGCCACCGTTTATAGCATATGTTGGCAGTATTGTACAAACAGCTTGGTAAGGTTTTATAACCTTGATACATCAGTGTCTCACAGCTGTGTTCATGTTGATATGTTGTGGTGTCTTGATGAGTGGCATTCATTATTGTTGTTGCATGTTTTTTTGCACCATCGCGAGAATGTCAGAGCTTGAATTAGAGCAAGGAACAAACATTAAATTTCTTGTCAAACTTGGCAAGAGTTGAAGTGAAATAATGGATGTGTTAGTCTAAGTTTATGGGGATAACGCCATGAAGAAAACGGCAGTGTATAAATGGATTAAATGTTTTTCTGAGGGGGGAGAGAGCATCACTGATGAAAGGTCAGGGTGGCCAGTAACAGACAGAACTGACAAAAACATTGCATCAAAATCATCATCTGACTGTGAGAAGCATATCGGACCAAGTAAACATTGATAGAGAAACAGGAAAATCTTGGCATGAGAAAGGAGTGTGCAAAAATGGTCTCAAAGGAGTTCATCGATGAGCAAAAGCAAAGGAGAGTCTAAGTTTGTGAAGACCTTTTGAAGAGGCAAGACAATGTTCTAGGCCATATTATCACTGGTGATGAAATATGGGTATACCAATATGATCCTGAAACAGTGTCAATGTGCACAATGGAAGTCAGCCAGTTCTCCACAACCAAAAAAGTTCAACCAGTCCAAATCAAGAGTGAAAACAATGTTGCTAACCTATTTTGATAGCAGAGGGATTGTTCATTATGAATTTGTACCAACTGGATAAATAGTTAACCAAGTTATTTGGAAGTGCTGAAAGGACTACATGAAAAAGTTTGATGAAAATGACTTGATCTTTTTGGCTCTTGCATCACGACAAATCACCAACCCACACGGCACTGTCTGTGAAGGAGTTTTTAGCCAGAAAACAAATAACTGTATTCAAACACACTCCCTACTCACCTGATCTGGCCCCTCATGACTTTTTTTATTTACCTGAAGATAAAGGAAATATTGAAAGGAAGCCATTTTGATGACATTCAGGACATGAAGTGAAATGCGACAGTTCTGATGGGCATTCCAGAAAAAGAGTTCCAAAATTGCTTTGAAGGGTGGACTAGACGCTGGTGTTGGTGCATAACTTCCCAAGGGGAGTACTTTAGAGGTGACCTTAGTGATATTCAGCAATGAGGTATGTAGCACTTTTTCTAGGATGATTTTGCAAACTTAATTGTTAGACTTTGTACATGTTGCCATGATAAGACAAGAAAAAACGATGGCATCCAAGTAGCATATCCCTGTATATCAATCAGCCAGAGCTCCTCTAAATTGCATCATTTGGTAAGGGGTGGATATTAGTTGTTTGCCCCTCCTTTCTCTTTATTTGCTTGTAGTAGTACATGTGAACTTTATTTGCTTTTCTGTACATGTGAACTTTATTTCTTATGCATGTAAATGCTTGTATTCAGAAAGCATAAAAAAATTACCTTGAATAGTCCTGTTCCTGTCTTGTTCTAGTCTAATAATCTGTGACAGAATGATTTAGCCAAAGTGAAAGTACTGGAAAACTGACTCAATCACCTAAATTATTTTTAAAAAGCTGATTAAAAAATTGGGCTAAATCCGAGTCTAATCCAAAAGGACAGGGAAAAAAAAATATATGGTATATAGCAGGTTTCTTTCTAGTGCCATTAAACTTTAGTTTGTTTTTCCTCTGTTAATAAATACTAAACAAAAGCCAGTCTTGAGCCTGGGACCATGAGATTAGGGGACAGCAGCCTTCCAGGATAAGTTTCTCTGCCTCTTCAAATCTTGCTATAGCCAGCCCATTCCTACCTGTGTCTTCTCGTACTCTTAGTTCCCATTTCCTAATTGGCTTAGCAGGAACTAGCTCAGGGCAAGTTTGAGAATTTCTGTCCCATCTCTGGGTTTGTTGTCTCAGTCTTGTTCTCATGAGACCTGAATACCAGACTAGAATAAGATAAGAACTAGGATACCTTGAGCAATCCTTGTTTTTGTCTTGTGGTCCAGATTGGTCAAAAATATTAACAACATCCTGGGATGTCATGTTCATTAGTGATTGAGTAAAGCAAGTGCAAAACACATTAGCCTAGAGAAGAGACTTCTTTTAATGTAGCAAGTCAACATTCAATGAACATACTTGACAGTTCTCACACAAAAAGACAGAAGACGAAACACAACAGAGTAGATAGGATGATGAACCAGGAGTAGGGACAGACAGATGAGAACAGTGGCAATATCGTCTTTGAAACTCCCATCAGTATGCACAGCTCCATAAGCTTGTGAGTAAGGTGAACCATTATTTTGTTCAACACAGTGTAAGCAGCTAGAGATCTAGGGAATGGGGCCAGAGATTGATTTTTCTCTTTTTTTTTTGCCTCTCCCATTAAGAAGGTGTTTGTTCTATTGTTTCTGCACAGTTCTGGATAAGGTATCTCATGATCCCTGTTCCACAGAGCATGCAGTCGGCCTGTCTCTATTGAGCAGGAGTTTTGAGGAAAAAGGAATAAAGCTGAGCTCTGTTTGACGGGTGCCCAACCACTGTACTATACATCTAGCTCTACAAGTTTCCTTAATATCAATAGCTTGTTTAATAGCGGCTTCTTTTATTTGGCTGTATCAGATGGCTGCTGTAAATCTGTTGTGACAAGACAGCCTGTCCTTCCTCAGATTCATGTGCTTCTCTTTCTTTTCAGCAGTAGCAACAGCTATGGTGATTCAGTGTGTGTTCATCTTCTGTAGTCTGCTTCGCCTGCCCTCTTTAGAATCTGAAATGTTTTCCTACACAGGAAAATAAAGGAACCCAAGGCGTATTCACTTAGGCCCATGTTCTATAAACGGTACCTAACTTAAGTGGAAAACGCCATTTAAAAAAAGATTTAAAGCGGTTAAAAAAAATAAATGTAAACCCAGCGCCTGCATCGTGGTTTCAGAGGCACTTTATGAGGCATAACCCCACCGTAGCCATGGCTAATACAGTAAGTGGCGTTAGGCTTCATATAAAGCACCTCTGTAGCCGTGATTCACGTGAAAAGTAGGCCTTGAAAGCCCTTGCCTACATTTCCGGTGCTTACCTTTTGTGAAGGTGTCGTTGTATAAACGGCACCGTTGCGTGATTTGACACATGACCGGCAGCTGTTTCTTAGGTGGCCACCACAGTGGCGCCATTTATAGAATGTGGGTTTTAATGTCCTGCTGGTTCCCAGAATTGAACTGGTGAAGTCTTAATGACTGCATATCTGCTTTTAACTTTATTTTATCGTTTTCATTTTTGGCTGTTGTATAATGGCATGTCTGAAGATCAAATCTCTACAGAAATTTTATATCACAATTTTTGTGTCTGAATTGAATCATATATGGTGTGTTGGGCTGTGATTTCGGAGGAAAAAAATAGATGATCCGTAGAAACTTGATACAGAAAGTTGTGATCTCATATGAACTGAACACCTTTTTGAGGAGAACAGTAGAGTCGTAGGTTTACAGTTTGTATTCAAATTCTAAATGTGATTTGCCATGCAGAGGATGTTTACTCTTTCTGTCCAGTTCTCACGTAACCAGCCTATTTGGATAGAGGAAGGCCATTATTGCACCTGGGCTCTTGTGCATATCACAAAAGTATATGGGCAGCAACTGCTAAGCACCCATATCTGTTTTATCATTTCCTCTGTAATTACCGCACCTGAGCACTTTATATAGCTGCACCTTTTTATCCCATTTGTCTATCTTAACTAGGTTGTAAGCTCTTTCAAGCAGGAACTCAGTGTTCCATGTTTTGGTGTACAGCAATGCATATGTCTGATAGCGCTATAGAAATAAGCAATAGTCCCTCTTCATTCTGTGAGGCTTTTTGGTATTGGATAGCGAGTATAAACAGTTTCTAATTCTTTCTCTTGCTATATAAACCATGTGATCTGACTCTTTTATTTATTTTTTTTCAAGTTTATAATAAGATTGTTTCACATGTATTTCAAAGGTGCTGATCCCTCACCACCAGAATAAATAAATCTGTCACAGAAATTACAAAGTTCTCTGGTAACTATGGGCCGGAGCCTTCATGTTGTTGGGCCATGATTTTTTCATGCTGACATTTTTCTCCAGAGCAAAATTTTATAGCAAGATTTCTCAAATTGATCAATACTTTCTTTTCTTTTTTTTTTCCTCTAGCAAATTATTTGTATTTGATCAAGGATTGTGATTCAATTAAATCCTGAAACAGAACAGCTTTGTAAAATTTGGGGAGTTGTGTATATGGAGCAAATTACATAGGAACTCTGGGATTGCAGGCATATTTTTGATGTGGACTGTGGCCATTTCTTCTGCTAAATAATATATTTTTTTTAATATACTGCAATACCACAAATAGTTCATAGCGGTTTACAGAGGAAGAGACTGTTTACAGACAGCGATAATAGAAAAAAAACTTTCAAAATTACATTCGCATATTAAGATTGATTGAGTTTATCTGGGAGTGTTTTAGAAATGCATCAAGGCAGAAATGGAGTCAGAGAAATTTGTTAAAGAGATAAGTTTTGATTGAATTCCTGAAAGTTTGATAAGAAAGTACGTTTGATATAAAGTTGGTTAAATGTTTGTTCCATTTGCCTGCTTGGAATGATAGTGTTCAATCAAGGAATCTCTTGTAGATTCAGCCCTTCAAGGATGGAAAGGCGAACAAGTAAGCACTGGTGAGAAAGGTAGATTGTTGATGAACTTGTTATGGTTTTGAAGCAAAGGCAAGCAAACTTAAAGATAACCCTTGTTTCCACAGGCAGCCAGTGTAGTTTTTGGTAATATGAGCTTACATGATCTGATTTCTTGAGGCCGAAGATGAGACGGACTGCAGCATTCTGGACGATTCTCAGTCGTTCGATAGTTTTCTTAAAAGATCCCAAGTATATGATATTGAAATAGTCTAGGGTACTTAAGATAAAAGATTGAACCAGCAGTCGAAAAGAGAGGAAATCAAAGTACAGTGGTGCCTCGCATAACGGACGCCTCGCACAGCGAACACTGCGCACAACAAACTTCTTGTCTTGATTCGTACAACGGACTTCGTTTCACACAACGAAGTCGCCCGAGCTGCATCGTTCAGTGGCGCTACATATTTTAAACCTCCCCCCGCCGCCACTGCATATTTTTAAACCTTCCCCCGCCGCCACCGCATATTTTTAAACCTCCCCCCGCCACCACCGCATATTTTTAAACCTCCCCCCGCCGCCTGGGCCTGCGCTGATCTCTGAATGGCTGCAGTCAGCTCTCGCGGGACTCACAAGAACTAACTGCAGCCAGCTCTCGCGGGACTCACAAGAACTAACTGCAGCCAGCTCTCGCGGGACTCACAAGAACTAACTGCAGCCATTCGGAGATCGGCATGGGCCCACACAGGCGTGCAGAGGAATTGCTCCTGATCTCTGCGCTTCTGGCCTGTACGCCACTGGCTGGGAAAGATGGGAGGAATTAAAAAAGGTACTGGGGAGTATGTGGGGGGTGATTATAATACACAGCAAGGATCAACAAAACCCCTGTCTCCCCTCCCCTTCACATATATCCCCTCTATATCATGCTAACAGCTCTAACAAGATAAATTTATCATTTTTTATGTCATCTTAGCATATTTTATGCTACAGAACGAATTATTTTTTTTTACATGTATTGTTATGGGAAAACGCGTTTCACATAACGAACTTTTCGCATAACAAACTTGCTCCTGGAACGAATTAAGTTCGTTGTGTGAGGCACCACTGTAATGTTTAATGATATGAAGTTTTCATAAGGTGAAAAAACATTTTTTTAACCTGAGCATTGGTGTGATCCTCAAGTCAGGCTTCGGTCCAAGATGATACCAAGGATTTTGATTGTAGAGTTAATTGGATAGTCTGACCCATTTAATCTCAGAGAGGTGTTCATGATCTTGTTATTGGGACTTGCCCCAAAAAACTTAGTTTTTTTCTGAATTCAGTTTTAATTTAATTTGTGTAGTCCATTGTTCTACCTTGGTAAGGACAGATGAGATGAATTGCTTTGTCTCTTGGGTCAGTGAGATTATGGGAATAATTATTGTGATGTCATCCGCGTATATACATGATTTCAATATTAAATTGGATAGCATATTTTCTAATGTTGCCATGTAGAGATATTGAAGAGAGTGGGGAGCCCTGAGGAACTCTGCAGCCTGAGAGAAAGTTATTTTACTATAAACTTGGTAATAATGTTTTTTTAGGAAACCTGTGAACCAATTTAGTACCTGACCAGAAATGCCGATGGATTCAAGGCATCTAAGCAAAGTGTCATGGTCAAAGGCACTGCTCAAGTCAAACTGCAGTACCAATGCGCTTTTGCCCCATGGTCAGTCATGGAAGCTAAAACTGTTTCGGTACTGTAATTTGTTTGAAAGCCAGACTGGGAATTGTGTAGAATGAGGAATTTCTCTATATGTTTCATGAGATTGATGTTAACCAGACCTTCCATTAGTTTAAGAAAAAATGGTATGTTGGGCGATGGGTCTGTAGTTGGCAGTCGGGGAAACAAACTCCTTAGAATTTTTAATAGTAGGAGTCACAAGGATGTGACCAATTTCCACCAGAAATTTGCCCATGCACATACATGAAGAAACCCAATTGAAAAGTTTAGCCTTGAAGGGGATAGGAGCTGATTTCATAATAGATAATAGTCGGTGGGCAACTGTCCATTAGGCAATTGGATTTTACTTATTTTGCGTAAAGTTTGAGAAATTAGTTCCAATTTGTCTAAGTGAACTTTCTTTTTTGCAGGCAGTTAGTGATTGGTAAATCTATGCTTGAACCAACAAGAGATGATCTCAATTTTGTAGCAAAATAGTCGGCTAAAGTCGCAGCAGAGGGAGGAGAATCTGAGTTAGAACGTTTATGTAAATCAATGTCAAACAAAGAGTTGACTATTCTGAAAAGTACTTTACTATTTAAAGTAGGAGAATTAATTTTTTGAGAGTAGTGTTTGCAACGCTTTTCTTTAATCATTCTTCCTTAGCAACAGCAGCAGATGAATCCAGAGACCAATGGGATAGCCCACATCTACCAGCAGGCGGAGATAGAGAAGTTGATTGACAGGAGGTCCTATTGGCTGGCACTTCTCCTGTTATCATCAGTATTCTCTATCTCCCAGCAGGAAAATGTCGCTATTCAACTAGCTCCTGAATTCTGGCTGTGGCTGGAACTTTATTTTCTCCTATTGAGGTTTCTCTTCAGTGAGACTGCCATACTGTTCTCCTGTTGAGGTTTCTCTTCAGTGAGCTGGCAATGCTATTTCTCCTGTTGAGATTTTCTCTTCAGTGAGACAGGGGTGTCCGGCTGAACGGTGCCGGCTTTAGAGGTTACACTTGGGCCACCCCTTGTCCCTGCCTCACCCTCCCTCCGATGATAGAGGGTCTGCCTTTGTCCCTAATTTTTCTTCTTTCCCTTCAAAAAAAAAAAAAAAAGGGACTTCACAGCTACTGTTTTGCCCTGCTAGTGCTGAGCATTTGCCAGCACTACTAACAAGGTTGTGAGTATATGTTTACTTCACTTTGTATTTGAACTGCGGGGCTGTTTTGTGCTGGTATGAACGCTGGTGGTTCCCCGTGCTGGTGGTTCTGCCCTGCTAGTGCTGAGCAACCGGCATTTGCCGGTGTCTACCGGCACTCCTTACAAGGTTGTGAGTATATGTTTAACTCTTCTTGTATTTGACCTGCGGGTGCTGTTTTGTGCTGGGGTGAGCCCGGTTGCTTCACTGTTAAGTGGTTCTTCTTGCTAGAACTTTTCTTTTGTTAGCCGCTGTTTTCTTGTGGGGTAAACGTTTGGTTTTCTCTGGAGTGGCTTCGGTGCAGGGCTATGCTTGGTTAAGGGAGCCGGTGCCTTCCCACGTGGCAGAAGCACACGCTTCTTTCTTTCCCTGGCAATAGAGCTGCAGTGGTTGTGAGTTTCTGGGGCTGTTCCTCCTCAGCGTTACAAGCAGCCAATTGGGGGGGGGGCCATATTTGAGCGGCTCCCGGTGTTGACTTGGGGAGGCGCATATTTGCACGGCTCCCAGTGTGGCCGCGGGGAGGTGAGATCGGCTCCGGGTGTGTTCTTCGGTCACTGTCCGGGAACCGGGTCTTTCCTGAGTGCGAACGGCGCACGCTTGTTCTCCAACGCTGTTGAGTTCATGTGCCTGCCTTTGTTTATTTTCCTCCCCACGGTGTATTTTCAGATATTTCGGCCATGGCTAGGTGTCTGTTTCATATCGGGGCTCCGGGTCTGTGTTGCAGAGCAGTTCTGGGAGCCGACATATTTTGGCGCAAAGCTTCCCGCGCTTGGGTCTCCTCTGAGAGCGGCGATGCCACTGTGTGTTCGGGGAGCGTTTTTATACTGCTGACTTTTTCAGCATGTACCTGGGCTTATCCGGTTCGGGGTCCGGTACATTGAGGCTGTTAGGGCAGCTTTGACCCTTGGGGCAGTGCTCAAGTTTGCTGTGTGTTTGTGTGTATTCCACTGGCTTCATTTGCTGATAGGCTGCTAGTTTTCTTGGGCCGGTCCTGGTATGTCTCAAGGGACTTACAGTAGAAGTTTCTGCTGTGTGTGGCCGCCGACACTCAGTTTTTTCTATGTCGTGGGTGATCGGTAGGCACAGTGAAGTGCCCGGACAGTTCCCATGTTTCTTACAGGGCGTTTCTTGTCTCTCTCAGGGTCCCTGAAGGGTGGTGGAGCTATTTATGTTAGAGGTTTCATTGATCTTTCTTCCTCTGTACAGCGCTGAATGGGTCTGGTAGCGCTATAGAACTCCTTCTTCACCATGTGAGGGGGTCTCTCTTGGGGCTGGTTGGCTCTTCCCTTCTTCCTGGGGGTTTGGGTGTCTCCGAGGTCTGCTGGTTGTTAAGGCTTATCACATGGAGGTCGCTTTCTACTCCTGGCGCGTGCTAAGCAGCCCTCCGATCTCACCGCAAGGTCTATGGGGCTGATGATGGCTAGGGGCCAGTTTCCTCTTCTTCCACATGCTTAGGGTGTCCTACGCTCTATGCCTGTTGCCTCGCCCCTGATTCTGCTCATGGCACATGCTAGACGGCACCCCGACCAGACAGGGCTGTTCAGCTCCTTCTCACCAGGGGCCAGTTACCTGTTCTATTAACCTGCGGAGGAGCATGCGCCATATGGCTGTTAGCATCACCCCGGCAGCTCTCATTAGCGATGGGAGCTTTGTCTATACCTGTTACTGTTAGTCTGCTGTTTTCCACGGGACGGTGGATGCAGCATCTTGATTGAGTCTCGTGGGTATTCACTTTGGAGGCCATGCATATTTCGCTCACGTTACGGGGAGTTTGTACTGTGTTCATGATGCCAATATACTCCTCTTTGCATTGCGTCAAACTTGAGTTTTCCTTGAAGAGCTTCTTTCTTCTTCAAGTTCTCATCCGGATGTTCCCTGACCTTCTGCACTGCATTCTGAGGGGCTCTTGGCTTCTTCCTGTGTCTCTTCAGGCTTTTTCTGGAGGGGGATGACACTATATGTTTGCTCAGGGGGCTGTGGATGTTTGTTTTTCGGAATGCTTGCAACTTTGCATCTTCCTCAGGTTTCCGGTTCGTTCTTGGAGGCTCAATGCTTTGTGTTTCACTATGTGTTACATTTTCCCTATGTGTTGAAATTTCCCTCAGAACTAGGTTGGCTTGCCTCTCTTGGAGCTGTGCTTTTGGTTTTGGCACATGACATTTCGCCTCCCCCAGGCTTTTCTATCCTTTTAGCAAAGATGGGCAGTGGTACCGTTGTGGCACTGCCGGGCGATTCGCTTGCTTCCTTCTGGACGGCATGCTTGATTCGGCCGTCTTCCAGTCGGGCCCTTTGCTGGCACGAAACGGGTGGTTTCTGTGCCTCAGTTCTTTGGGCCGTGAATCGTCGAATTTACGCAGCGCTCTTTTCTCCGGTGATAATTTTGGGTTTATCAGGGAGTTGTTTGTATTCATATAGGAGAGACATGTGTTTCTTCCCACGGACTAGGGTGATGGGTCCCAGTCTCAGGTTTGTATTCGTCTTCGGATTGCTTTCCCATTATACTGCTCCAGCAGTCGCTTTTATTCCGGTGGTTCCCGGTATCTCGGAGCTCCCGTTCTTTGATATTGTTCTCAAGCATTGCTCAGTGTGATTTGGTGGCTCAGCTGGATTTTTTCTTTTCATGTGCATGCCTCGGTCTTTGCTGGACTGGCTTCTGGTCACCAGACATCCCGACCTGGCGGGTTTGGGGGGGCTCAGTGCCTGCCATCCTCAGATCCACCAGTCTGGTCTTGAGAGGCGACTCAATACTTGTTTAGTATTCTGCTCTGGAGCATGGTCAGGCTACCTTTCTGGAGCTTCAGCCATTCCTCCGGTATTCCGCTGAAGCTCTTTTTAGTCAGTATTGTGATGGTGGTTTTTCCTGACAGCCTGGGCTGTAGGTGAGATACTCCATAGGCGGGTACCGTCATGGTTCTACTTCCTGGGTGGACCCTCATCTGACTCTTCAGTTGGCAGCTCATTTTCCGGGTCAGGAAATGGGTTTCTTTAGACTTCTCTCCGTGTAATCTGAGCATGGCTCATGTTTTGTATGTGAAGGTGTACTTCACTGTGTACGCTCTAGCAAGTGTACAGGTTAGTCATAGTGAGATCTTCTCCATTCTGGATATTGTGAGTTTTAACTCAGGCGTTCCGGCTATTTGTATGAAAGTGAGATCTCCTGGATCTAGACCTCATGGCCTCGTCTTGACATGTTATGCTTCCTAGTTTCTGCAGCAAACATAGGGAGTGGGAGTCCGAGGGGGTAGCAGCGTGGCTTCTTTCTCGCCTCTGGTTTCTATTTTTTTCCAGAGTTTCCCATGGCTAATGATGACTTGGCTTAGCCATCTCACGCTCGCTTTCAGGGCGCAATATTTGTAGACTCTCTGGATTGGTTGCGCCGTTTTTGCTAGGCGGTTCTGATGAGTCGGTCGTCCGCCGAACTTGGTGTCTTCTGGTTGCTTACCTAGAGTCCGATCAACATGCTTATTTGTACTACTTTGGTATTACGACCTCGCTTTTGAACGGTCTCGTCTTGCGTGTAGGGGTTATGTGCTGGCAGGTTGTTTCTTCTCTTATTCTGGTGATATAGGCGTATTCCACTGTGGCTTCTGCTTCCTTTTGGAGGTTATTTCCTTCTTGGGTAATTCTCTGCAGTTGCACCCTTCCTGGGTTCTTTTTTGGCCCTAGTGTATTGCCAAGGGCTTGGCATTCATTTCCCTTCAGCTTCAAGGGCCATTCTTGTCTTGTTTCCAGGGCTTGTTATCTGGCTATTCGCTTACTTCTCAGCTTCATGTAGTTCAGTTCCTAAACGGTGTACGGTATATTCGTACACCTCGTAGTAAGCCCTGTTCTGAGTGTAGTCTTAAGGTAATTCTTCGCAGTTTCCGAAGGCTTCGTTTCATCCTTGTCTTTTGTGACGCCAAGTGGCTGTGCCGTGGCACACGTGGTGTCTTGTGGCCATGGCTGCGGCTCGACGGTTTTCCGAGTTGCGGGCCTTGTTTCGGCGGGGACCCATATTTCTGATTTACACAATCTGGAGCGTCAGTTCGGACGGTACCTCCAGTTCTTTCTCAGGAGGTGTCATCTTTTCTTTTATGGCATTCTCACGTTTCCTTCCTTCTTCATGGGGGGGCCGTGCTGTTCTGCATTTTTGCATGTGCTTAGCTTTCTCCACGGGCTAGAATTCTCATGACTTTTCATTGTTTAGATTGCCTTTTTTTGTATTCTTCACAGCATCCAAAGCCTCCATCGCTCGATGTGTTCAGGAGGACATAATTTCTGCTTGCTTGATGCGGTTGGCGACAGATCTTCATGGCCATTCCGACTGAGCGCTGATGACTTCTTGGACTCGGTCCAGAGGTGGTTTTTTCCTGGGAGGGGCTTGGTCTCGCGGCTACTTGGTCTTCCGAGAGTGCTTTATCTTAGTTTTCCCAGTTGGATACGGGGGCATGTGCGGTGGTTGCGTTTCGTGCTTCGGTTGTTGCGGAGGCGGCGTTTGCTTCCCACCCAAATTGAGAATTGCTTTGCTACATCCCATTGGTCTCTGGATTCATCTGCTGCTGTTGCTAAGGAAGGAAAAATTATGTTCTTACCTGTTAATTTTCTTTCCTTTAGACGCAGCAGATGAATCCAGAGCCCCACCCTTTCTGGATATTGTCTGTCGGTTTTTTCTTTTGCAGCTTTCTGAGTTTGTTATTGTGGATGGTTGTATTTTGTATTATTACATTTTGTGATTTGTTATGGGAAAGAAGTTTTTTACATGTTATGCCTATTGATGTTTACGGATGCTTGGGCAAGGAGCTATACTGATGATAACAGGAAAAGTGCCAGCCAATAGGACCTCCTGTCAATCAGTTTCTCTATCTCCGCCTGCTGGTAGATGTGGGCTATCCCATTGGTCTCTGGATTCATCTGCTGCGTCTAAAGGAAAGAAAATTAACAGGTAAGAACATAATTTTTCCTTTTATATTCTTTAATCTTTAGTCACAACAAAGAAAAATGGGGAGACCCAATGATCCACAGTGAAAACAAAAACTGTGGATACAGATGTTCTGGAGATAATTTATTAAACACTGACATATAAAACAATGAAAATTCAATTAAAAAGGTACAATGATAAAAAATACTGTGATAAAAATCCAACCGGACCCTACACAGTCCGTGTTTCAGCGAACACGCCTTCCTCAGGGGTCCAATGGTTTGCAAACTCACATATAAAGAATTGGACTGAAAACAGTCTATTGTCTTTAAACATGTGAGCAAAGAACACCACAGACAAGCTGAAGTAGCAAAAAAATGCTAATCTTTAATCGCCAGATATGTCTGTCCTCATCTTTCCCTAATTTGTACCATATTCTTTCCAGTTTATGTAATTCTCGCTTTAAAGTCGTTGGGTCGGTATCATATCAGTTGTCTGGATGTTGTCTTTTCCTACATTCTAAATTCTAAATTTTAATAAGTCTTGAGTCAAGGGTGATATTTCTTAATAACTCTGCATTAGTGGGAAATACTATAATTGACGTGAAAATGATTATTATATACCCCCTTTTATGAAACTGCACTAGGCTTTTTTATCACCAGCTGCAGTGGTATTAGCTCTGCCGCTCATAGAATTCCTACAAGTAAATCATAGGTGGCATTATAAAGGTGATGTTAACTCTAATCTCCATCATAACGTGATAAAGAATTGAGGTCATTTCTGTCATGGTTTCTACAAAAATAACTCATTTTGAGACATTATCCAAGTGGTATGAAGTAAGATGGGAGAGAACAGATGGACATACCAATCTGAGAACTCATGCCCCAATTAAGCCTTATACATGGTCTATAGAAGTGGTCAGAGAGCATACATCTCCTTCAGCCACCCAAATAAAGGCAATCTAGTGAGTAAACAGCACATCTGCCTCATTTGTGCTCCTCCACAAATAAACCAGCTAATAAAAATGTGATTGTTAACATGCCCTTCAGTGCAAGGATAGTAATGGAAAATAAAATAAAATTATGTGTGATCATAATTGGATCACATTGAACATGCATAGGATGTGAGCTTGACAGTGAAGGATGTGGGACTTCATTGCATTACTTGAGATTTTTGCTAACCATTATTTCCCCCTTTTCTTTGTCGCACATATTTATCATGAAGAAAGGATTCCCTGAATTGCCTTTCAACAAGTACCTAGCTAGATCCCAAGTAGTAAAATTCCATTGGAATATCCTACCTTGTGGCATTCAGACATGGGAAAAGATAAACTTGGGCTTCAGTAGGTTATATCATTGTCTTTCTTTTTAACTTTTTTAGTTCAGTACTCTGCTTTTTTAGCAAAGTTGGCTTCGATAATACTGTTGCCTTTAGAGGCTCTGTTAAGGTTTTATATAAAGTGTTTTAGTATAGGTTAGTATTTTAGGTTGCGGTTGAGGAAAATCTCTGTTTAGTGTTTAATTCCCTCCCAACAAAGGATAACCTTGGGCCTGTTCTTTTTAACATTTTTGAAAGAGATATTGCTGAAGAACTGTCAGGTAAGATTTGCTTCTTTGCAGATAATACCAAAATCTGCAACAGACACCCCTGATGGTATGGAAAGCCTGAGGAAGGACCTAGCAAAGTTTGAGGAATGGTCTGAAATTTGGCAGCTATGATTCAGTGCTAAGAAATGCAAGGTCATGCATTTAGGCTGCAGAAACTCAAAGGAATGGTACAGTTTAGGAGATGAAGAACTTTTATGCACGAAAGAGGAGTGGCACTTGAATGCAATAGTATGTGTTGATCTTAAGGTGGCCAATCAGGTTGAAAAGGCGATGGTGGAAGCTAGAAGGATGCATAGGGAGAAGAATGGTTTGTAGGAAAAGGAGGTATTGATGCCCCTGTATAAGACTCTGGTGAGACCTCATTTAGAATATTGTGTACAATTTTGGAGACTATACTTTCAAAAAGATATAAATAGGATGGAGTCGGTCCAGAGGAAGGCAACTAAAATGGTTGGTCTACAACAGTGGTCTCAAACTTGTGGCCTGGGGGGCCCCATGCGGCCCGCCAGGTACTATTTTGAGGCCCTTGGTATGTTTATCATAATCACAAAAGTAAAATAAAACAGTTTCTTAATCATATGTCTCTTTAGCTATAAATTACAATATTATTATTAAGACTTAGCTAAAAGGAAAGATTTATAAACTATAAAGAGATTTACCTCATGCAAAATTGTCATTTCTTTAATAAGACATTAACTATTTTTTCTGAGGCCCTCCAAGTACCTACAAATCCAAAATGTGGCCCTGCAAAGGGTTTGAGTTTGAGACCACTGGCCTACAACATAAGGTGTATAGTGACAGACTTAAAAATCTCAATATGTATGCTTTGGAGGAAAGGTGGGATAAGGGAGATATGATAAGAGGCATTTAAATACCTATGTGACATAAATACACATGAGGTGAGTCCTTTTCAATTGAAAGGAAATTCCAGAGCGAGAGGGCTTAGAATGAGGTTAAGAGGTTATAGGCTCAGGAGTCATTTGAGCAAATACTTTTTTACAGAAAAGATGGTGGATGTGTGAAATAGTCTCCCAGTGAATGTGTCGGAGACGAGGACTGTGCCTGAATTCAAGAAAGCATGGGACAAGCACTGCTGCGGATCAGTAGACCTGATGGGCCAATTGGCGTTTACTTGCTGTCATGTTGCTATCTTTCTGTTTCTATTGGTCTCAAACTCCATTTTGAATAGGCCCAAAAGAAAAGTTTTTTACAGTTTAACAGGCTCAAGAGGAAATCTTTCTTTATATGTATTCTGGCTTTGTATAACCCCAGGTGAGGATGGAAGGATGATATTATAAGGTTATACTTCAAAACGGATGTCTCTTTTGGTTAAAAATCTTTGAGTTAGGAATGTGTACCCTTCTATTCCCTTATCCTTACTAAGGTGAAACCAAGACATCAGGGCAGGCATTTCACATCGTTTCCTCTCGGGAACATTTTGGAGGTGGTTTTCTCCGTTATGTACCAGGCCAAATCTCTGAGCCTCACATTTTTTATATGTCACTTGTAGCTTCTGAGTCAGATTTGAGGTTCATTCTCTGTGACAGGCTGAATCTTTTCAATCTGAATGTCATCACCTATCAGCTGCAAAAGTCATGTTAGGCAGCCACTTTTTATTCTTTTTAAGTAGCTTCAACAGTATAGCAAAGCTTATTTGACCTAGCAAATATTCCATAGCAAATATTTTGAAAGGTTTTCTAATTTTGGAGAAAACTCTCTCTTTTTGATAAATACACTGTATACTTTGGGTTAACCAGGCTTTATTGTCTGGCGCAAATAGCTCATACTCACTGTTGCACGTTTTCAGTGGGCTTTGTTGTTGTTGTTGCCTTTTTATTTTTTTGCAATGGCTGGTAAAACCCCACTTGATTCCAATAACCAAGTTTATTATAAATTTGATTAATCGCATGTTAAAAATTCTAAGTGATGTACAAATCAATAAAATTACAAATTTCTGGGGGAAACAAAACAAACGAATAGAACTAACCTGACAAAACATTGAACAAAAGCAAAGGATGGGAAAAGAAATACAAGTTGTTGATAGTAAATAAGACACGTATGGGGGAAAAACAATAGAAGGGTTGTGAAATAATATTCAGTTGAGGCTCCTAATCAAGCTTTCTAGCAAAATAGTATCTGGATTCTTGTTCCCCCACTCCCATCCCCAGGGGACAGTTACTTCTATGCATAAAAACATTTGACAAGAACAAAGGAGAAAAGACCTCAAATTCTCTTATTGCTTATATAACGCTGCTAGGAGTCTCTCTTCAATCATTTGTCCTTAAAACTGCTGAATCTAGATATACAGAAAACCAAAAAATTTTTAACTTTCAGGTTGTTTTTTTTTTTTTTAAGAAATACAAAAACAAAGCTTTCATTTTAAGTCCATGTTTGAAAAATTGTCCTTTTTCTCTTGTGACGGATGCCTTCCTTGTGCAATAATCTATGCTTTATCTATGCTTTATTAGCATTCATCTATCCAACTCAGTGGGCTTTGATGGCTGTACTTTTTGCCTTCCTTGGATTGTATAATCTTAGTCTTGTGCATACCATGACCGTAATGACCCTTGCTCCTGAGCCAAGGTATGTGGAGCAGGATCTCAGTTTCTCTGATGTATTGCTAACATGTGCTGTAATACTTGTATCCATGCCAAAAGTTCTCCAGCTTTGTGATTATTAATTGATATGGTTGAGTATTTCAGCTTTGACAGGAATGTAACATTTCCTGTTTTCTGAAATTAATTATAAGTGTACCTTTTCCAAATTATCCCTGGGGACATAACTTTTGGCATGGAGTAGCAGTCTAATGCAGTGTCAAACTTTTTTTTAACTCCGGCACACTAAAACTGAGCAAATGTTTTTCATGGCACATTGTAATTGAAATTTATAAAATTGAAAACTAATAAAATTAAATTTAAAGTTCTTTAAGCTATATGCGAGTAATTGTGACGATGGTGAAACAAAAGTAGATAGAATAGAATTGCTAATCAAAGCGATGGATGTGCTTGTTTTTGAGTGCAAATTAACTGACAATGTTAGCAGGGTTTAAAAAAGGTTTGACTAACTTCCTCCATGATCAGTCTTCTATTCCCTTCA
This sequence comes from Geotrypetes seraphini, assembly GCF_902459505.1. NCBI lineage: Eukaryota > Metazoa > Chordata > Amphibia > Gymnophiona > Dermophiidae > Geotrypetes > Geotrypetes seraphini. The sequence continues at coordinate 149,376,133 of NC_047085.1, read as the reverse complement.
CATTATACTGTGGAGTGCCTCAGGGATCTATTCTTGCCCCAGCTTTAGTCAACATCATCGTGGGTTCCTTTAACTCACTCTTGTTCAATTTAACGGTTTCACTTCATTTACTTATGACATACAACTCCTTCACCCATTGGATCCCTGTGACAGGAAATAACAAACATAAATTCAAAGCCAGACAAGATTACAACATGGCTCCATGAAAACCACCTATTGCTCAACTCACAGAAATCTAAAGTTCTACTATTTACTACTAATGACATCCAAGATCTTGACACTCCCGATATCTCTCTCCAATACACCCATACATTTATCACCAACATGAAAAATCCTGGGTGTAATTTTTGACCCCAAACTGATCTTCATTTGCAGATTTCTCTATTATTCAACACTGTTTTTATAAATGAGATATGATTCACTCAATAGGTCTTTTACATCTTACATTCTCCCCCTCCCTCCCGCCTTCAACATTTTAATCTACTCCCTAGTAATCAGCTACATTGATTGATTATTGCAATTCACTCTACTAAGATCTCCAGCGACTTCAATTAATACAAAATAAATCTCTCAAACTTATCACAGGTAAGAAAAAATATGACCACATGACTTCCCTTCTAAAAGCTGCTGACTGGCTTCCTGTATGACATCTCACCTATAAAATTCTCCTAGTATACAAAACCTATCAATCCCACTCTCCCTAGTACCTGGACAACCTTCTAATTCCCTATGTACCCTCTCATGCCCTTTGTTTTCTCCAACGAAACCTAGTCGTCCCATCACTTAGGCAGATTACCTATGATTCATTTAGAAACTATCTTTTCAGTGCTAGGTCCCACCCTTTGGAATGTCCTCAAATCATTGCTGAAAACTTTCCTTTCCTGTGGGACCTTTGAGCAAACCCCTTTCTATGCTCAGCCCACATCAGGGAGGCTAATCAGGGGTGGGCAACACCGGTCCTCGAGGGCCGGAATCCAATCGGGTTTTCAGGATTTCCCCAATGAATATGCATGAGATCTATTTGCATGCACTGCTTTTAATGCATATTCATTGGGGAAATCCTGAAAATCCGATTGGATTCCGGCCCTCAAAGACCGGTGTTGCCCATGTCTGGGCTACCCTTTAGGCTTGCTCAACATATCTGCTCCTCTCCTGCTTTTATTTTGTTCTATCAAATTATTGTAATTCTGCTTCTCTTTTAAACTATTTTTTCATTGCTCTCCTTACTCTTCTGTTATAGATGCTGTATTGTACACTGCATCGATGCACTGCAGAATGCAGTATGTCAAGCTTAAATAAAACTTGAAACTTAAGAAACATGATGGCAGATAAAGGCCAAATGGCCTTTCCATTCTGCCCATCCGCAGTAACCATTATCTCTTCCTCTTTCTAAGAGATCCCATGTGCCTATCCCAGGCTTTCTTGGAATCACACACAGTCTCTGTCTCCACCACCTCTACCGGGAGACTGTTCCATGCATCTATCACCCTTTCTGTAAAAATATATTTCCTTAAGCTCAGGAGTAATCTATCACCTCTTAACATCATCCTAGGCCCTCTCATTCCAGAGCTTCCTTTCAAATGAAAGAGACTCGACTCATGAGTATTTACGCCATTATTAAGATGGATTTGGGGAAATCCACTGCTTATCCAAGGAATAAAATCTGTTTTACTCTTTTTGGGGTCTTGCCAGGTACTTGTGGACCTGGGTTGGCCATGGTTAGAAACAGGACACTGGGCTTGATAGGCCTGCGGTCTGTCCCAGTATGGCAGCTCTTATGTTCTTATGTTTATAGAATAGGTACCTAGTGCACTAAACACAGGTAACTGCTAATAAATACCAGTTAATGGTACCAATCATGGGTGCTTGGCACCAATTAACCAATTTTAAATTATGTGCATAAGTGATGGTGTTCTATAACTTGCATGCACAATTTTGTACGCAGCAGTTTGCAGTTTATGGAATGAAGGGGTAAATCTTTTTTTGCTCTTGAAGTCATGCTCATCTCCTTCTCCAATAGATCTTGACATGATCTATTGTCCCAGATTCTTTTCTAAATGACTAGAAAATATGATTATAAACAGACCTGTAAGTTTGTTGTTTTTTTTTTTTTTGTTTTGGTTTTTTTTTTCCAAGAATGAAAAGGTTTTGAGGCACTTGTAAACTTCCCTGTCTAAATCCTGGTGCTCGACTGAGGTTTAGCATTCCTGAAGTCCTTTTGAGAGACTGACTTGGTGTTAAGGGTATACTATACTGTAAAACCTTGGTTTGCGAGAATAATTCATTCCGGAAGCAAGCTTGTAATTCAAAGCACTTGTATATCAAAGCGAATTTCCCCATAGGCAATAATGGAAACTCAGACGATTCATTCCACGACCCAAAAACTTTAATACAAAATACTGTACTGTATTGTATAAAATATATACAGTAAAACAACCTGCACTTTACTTTTGAATAGAATCGTGGCTGATATGTGCACTTAAACAGCGGATTTGAACTGAGGGTGAATTGGGCTTGATGCTTTTTATTACATCCAGCCACGCTCAGCGCGAGATGTGCGTAAGTTGTGAACGCTTGAACTGCGGGTGCTTGCGTTACGTTCAGCCGCCCTCAGCGATGCGAGGTGTGTATATTGTGCGTACTTGACGTGATGCGTGTATAAGTGCTCGTACTGGAAGACAACGCTCGTTTTTTATCAAGTTAAAATTTAATAAAATGTGTTGCTCGTCTTGCAAAACGCTCGCACACCACATTACTTGCTATCCAAGGTTTGACTGTACTTGTGTTACACTAGCACACAGGTTTGCTGGAATGTCGAAGGCTGCAGAGCAGGTAATATGCATTGCTGCTGTATTGTATGTATGTGTGGCAGCTGGAAGGCTTAATTATAGGTTGGGAAATCTTTAGGGATTAAGGGAAGCCTTAGCATGAGGGCTGAGCATTAACAGCTGTTGGCCTTGGGCACAAAACAGGAAATGTGCCTATAGGAGAGGGAAAAAAAAATCAAACATAATTCCCAACATATGTTGATATTAGCATATGTGTGTTTATTTAAATGACTAAAAGTCGATGCTTTTCTTTCACAATGGGGAGTCGCAGACACATGGGAAAAGCCCATACCCTGATACTAGCTATGCATTGCAGAATGAATACATGTAAAACTGTTGGAATTATGGTTTTATAACAGTTAGTTTGGCATTTTCCAACTACAACTTGCTATAGGTAAACCCCCAAGCAAGAAGGGAGGTTGCCACGCTTGCATGAACTGTGAGAATCCTTCATGGCAAGACTTGTTACTGCACTGGTTCCAATTCACAGCACCTAACGTGTCACATTTTTTTCTTAGGCAATTTAGAAAAATTGAAGCAGAAAACCATGTTGAGAAATAACTCATCTTCCACATATTAGGGCTGCATTTTGGTTAAAATTCTTAATCACACAATTAAAGGTAGGATTGTAACTAGCAGTCCATGGGAAGTGGCACAGAGTTGGTCTAGGGGACCCCAAGTTTCCTCTTGCCCACCCCTCCACACACACACACATTAAGTATCATATCTTTGCTGGTGGGAATGCGGAAACATCACCAGTTGAAGAAATCTGGTGCCAAGTCACCCTCTTTCTTCTCTTTCTACCTCAGGTGCGAGGACGTCAGTAGTGTACCTCCAGTTGCTGGCACTGGCTGAACCCAAAGTGGGGGTCCATTTTTTTTCTCTCTCTTTCTCCTGTGTGTTTGTTAAAAATTAATCTTTTGCTCCACCCCTTCTGTTGTAAATTTCTGTTTTTGCAAGGGCAGGACGGGTCAAAGGGAAAGACCAGCCTATGAGTATTGCTATTACTGGCCCTGGTGGAGCAAGACTTGATTTGTAAACAGTTACAGTGGTGGGGGGGCAGAATTGATAGCGTTTTATAGAACTGAGAGTAGGTTGTTTAAGGTCCCTCCTGTGGAAGGGGCCTTAAACATCCTTAGCCAGTCAGAGCCTTAGGCCCCTCCCAGGATACACTGGTGAGAGGAAGGCCCTCTATTTTGAAGATGTGGGCCTGCTGGCCAGAGGGAGTAGGCATTCTTCTGGCCAGCCATTGTAAATAAGGTAAGGGGGAGGGGAGATGGAGGCAAAGGAGGGCATTACTTGGTGACGGGAAGGAATATGCATCTCTTCCACTTCTGGGGGAAGGGAGTCACTGGCTGTTGCTTGGCAGCAAGAGGGAATGGGCTTCTCTCCCACTACCATGGGGGGATGCTTGACTTCGGCAGCGGGAGGGAGTGGGCACCTCTTCCGCTGCCATGGAGTGGGGATTTGCTTGACCAGTGGTGGGAGGGAGTGGGCATCTCTCCTGTTGCAATGGGGGAGGTGCTTGACTGGTAGCGGGAGGGCTTGGGCATCACTCCCACTGCTGTGTGTGTGTGTGTGTGTGTGTGGGATGCTTGACTGGCTGTGGGAGAGAGTGTACAGGGAGTGGGTTGCTTGACTTTGGTGATTGAAGGGAGTGGGCATCCCTCCTGCTGAGCTTCGATTTGTTTGTGTTTGGGGGGGTTTATTCTGTGCATGAGCCCATTGCTCTCACCAGCGACGGGCATGTTCAAATTTAGCAAATCTTTGCTACTCTCCGCCAACCTCATTTGCATATGAGTATTTTGGAGAATGACTGATCTTTTTGAAATCACTACAACAACGGCTGCGACAGCGCCCATTGGATTTTACAGCAAAGTTTTAAGAATCTAGTCCTCAATCCTTTGAGAGACTCAAAATCCTTCCCCAGTACCCTCCGTCCCTTTTCAATGCCTTTCATCCTTTTCCCATTCTTCTTGTTCATTCACACTATCTCGGACTTGGCCTTTCCCCACATTTCATCTATGTTCTGTCACCCCTCATTTCACACCCTCACTGATTTCTCTCAATCAATCAACATGCCCACTCATACCCACCAATTTCCAAGTACAGTTCTTGCTATTCTCTTTAAATTTCCACTTTCTGTCTCCCATCCATAATTCCCTGTCATCTGCTTCTCTTTCCCCTATCCCCCTTCGTCCTAGTCTATCTTCTACTCCGTCCTAGTCTATCTTCTACTCTGTTCCCCTTTTTCCCCTACCCTCTATCCCATTGTTTTTCTTCTCCCCCACCCTCCACACCCATCCATATTCTGACCTTTTGAAGATCTGTCTGTTTGATATTTTTTCTCTCTCTACATCCACCATCCTTCCATGTTCTGTCTCTCAAGGGATAAGCAGCTCCCCATGTTCAGCATCTTTCCCTCTTTCCCCTTTCTCTGTATCCCCACCCCAAGGCAAGCATTTCTCCAAATCCTGCTTTAGTATTACAGGTTACATATCAAATCCATGATCTTTTACCCCTTCACCAACTCTTACTCCCTTCCTGGGTCCAAAATCTCTCCTGCTCTCTTCTTCATCTATCCAATCTCTTATCCCACCTTCACTCACCCCTCCCCCATCCCAGCATCTTTCCCCCTCTCCACTTCCAGTCCCCCCCTCTCATCCAAGCTCTCTCTCCACCCCATCCATAATCTGGCATCTCTCTCCTTCCTCCCCCCTACACTGACTAGAGGAGTGCAGCACTGCAGGGAAGGGAGAGAAAGATACAAGATCCCAGGGGGAAGGATCTTAGATGCTGGACAGGCACCAAGACATTCTGAAACTAGTTTGCAGAGAGGTGGCATTTGTCATTCCTTAGCAATACTTAGGGATAAGCGCAGCATGTTTGGGATGGCAGTGTTCCCCCCCCCCCCCAACTACTCCCACGAGAGACAGAAACTGAGCTCCTAAGCTTTCTCTTTCTGAAGTTTTAGTTCTTATATTCCAGCACTAAAGACATTCCTTTTTCTGAGAGAATATTATGGTGTTAGTCTTCAGTCATGCTGTGGTTGTCATATGAGGGACATCCATTCCTGGGAATCTTTATCAGTGACGTATTGTTTATAACTGTTTGTAGTTGTTGACTTTTGGGCTTGCATGATTGCAGTCTGGCAAATGTATCGGATGAACAGACTCAGTAACAGATGGTGGACTGTTGTGGAAGACATAAACAGAGCAAGACACGCAAAACGCCTCATCTTGCTAGGCAAAAGAGTAGTTCACCAGTGTCTGTTCAATACTGGCGGGTTTTATTTAACATTTAAAACAAACTTATAACACTAAAGTTATAGTTATATACAATGTAAAAAGCTCTCTGTATCTAGTCATTAAGATTTATTTCATAAGTGGCAATGTGGGTTATCTGCTGCCTTGGCATATAGATTCTTCTTTTTTTAAATATTGTTTTGTGTCCATTGTTCTGTATTTTTTACCTTAGTTTTACCCCCTCTTCTATGAAACTGCGATAGCAGTTTCTAGCGCGGGGAGCCGCGCTGAATGGCCCGCGCTGCTCCCAATGTTCATTGGAACTCAATGAGCGTCAGGAGCAGCGCGGCTCTCTGCGCTAGAAACTGCTATCGCAGTTTCATAGAAGAGGGGGTTAATGTATAGTTTATTAGTGAGCAATAAGTATTTGAATAAAATAAAAGAATAAAGATTCAAAATGAAGTTAAAAAATATATATATCTGTACTATGGAATATGTTTCCTATTCCTTAAAAATGTCTCCAATCCAAAATTCTTTTAAAATTAGCTTGTGAATTCAGAGTATGAATTCCTCACACTTAAGTTTGTACTGGGACTTTCCAGTAGTAAGGACAGTGTTCAACAAATCACTTAATTTAGCTTTCTCTTCCTCGGTAAAGAAAGGAGGTAAAACATTTTTGGCAGGGGTGGGGTGAAAGAAGGACTTTTGCAAAAGAATCCACAAGGACAGTATGGACAGAGCTTGGGCATAAAAGCCAAATGCAAAACTTGGGGGTGGGTGGGGGGAGGATCGCAGAGGCTGAGGTGCCTTTATGGTGGGGTAACCTGCTACTGGAATATGAGCCCGAGCTATTAGAAATTCTGGGAAAGTCTTTGTAGCAGGACCCTAAACTGTATCCATGGCATCCTATTTGTTTATTTTGTCTGTTTAGATTGTAAGCTCATTTGAGCAGGAACTGTCTTCTTTGTGACTCTGTACAGTTTCAAGTTTATTTTTGATTTAATATACTGCCTATCATTAAGTCTAAGTGGTTTATAAGCAAATTTTAAAATGTCCTTTTTTAAGTGTGTTTTTGGCCATCATGAAAGGGGGGGGCAGCCTTTCTTCCTTCCCACCCCTTCTGGTAGCAGGCTTTTCTATCCCATTTTGAAAGTTGTCCTGTTCACAGGAGTCTGTGAGTGTCGTAAAGCCTTGCCTGAAAGGATGTTATAGTGCCATGTAGTCCTTCAGAGTGGGGTGGGGTATAGTGTTCAGGTGCCAGGTACATACAGAGATCAATAGTTTCTCTCTTTAGAGCAAGATATTCAGCTAGTCATTTTGCAGTATCAAGCCTCTTTTACAACTGGCTCCAAAGTTCTTATCTGGAAACTTACTTTATCAGCAAGACCAGTGTCTCTCAAACTTTCTCGAGCCGGAGCACACTAAAGGTAGAGGCCATGGCTTGAGGCACCCGGAATTATGCGGCCGTCACCGTGATGACATCATCACACCGATGTCCGCGCATGTGCAGAGGCCCTCCAGATGGGCCCTGAGACGCCAGTAGAGGGTGCCAGCAGGGAAGAGCACCGGAGAGAAGGAGAGGCACTGGTATCAGCTAGTTGCCTACTTCAAGCTAAGTACCCCCTAAGTCTAACAAATATCAGCTGAGTACCCCAACCACAGACCTCCCTAGGCCCACCCAAGCTCTGCCCCAGATCCTATCTCCTTTACTAATAGTAATGCAATTTTTTCCATTCATTTTTCATATACACACAGCAAATATAACCAGATACCTTCTGTAATATCTTTTGTAATATATCCTTGATAATTCTTTTGTAATCCGCCTTGAACCGCAATGTAGTGGCGGAATATAAATCCCTAATGTAATGTAATATAAATTCTCAAAACTGACACATTTCAATCATTATATTGAAAATAAAATCATTTTACCTACCGGCGATCCTCTGCAGGCTGCTGTAATTAGCTTTAAAGGTGAGACTGGGAGGCCAGGGGTAAGCCGAAGAACGCTAGAGAGAAGGGGGAAACATGCAGACTTCGGCGAATCAGGCAGCGCTGGCGCTGTACCGCGTAGGGAAGTCAGCTGTAAGGCACCTCTCTTCCAACTCAGTGTGCCGTGGCACACTTGGAATCTCAGGAGGCACACAGTTTGAGATACACTGAGCTAGACCAAACCAAGACCACCTGGGTAGACAAAGGCACTTCCAATCATTTCTATTGGTGTCTCTCAAAGATTCTCTTTTTTTCAAATTCTTCTACACTGATACTAATTTCCTAGGTACAGGCAGTCCTTGGTTTAAGAATGCCCGACTTACGTCAAACTAGTACTTACAAACCAGGGTTCTGCCTCTCCTTTCCTGTGCCAATGCGCCCCTTCCTTCCTTTCTTCCTGTCCAAACTTGACCCTCCTCCTCCTTTCAATGTCCCAACATGCCCCATGTCTTTTCCTTCCATTCTGCGTCCCAAATTCGTGCCTCATCTGACTGGCTCTCTCCTCCCCGTGGCACTTCTCTTTGTGAAGCCGCAGCAGCTGATTATCCCAGGACAAGCAGGCAGCATATTCTTGACTGATGGGTGACGGCACCGACGGAGCCCCGGTACGGACAATTTTAGAGTGATTGCACTCTAAGAACTTGGAAAGTTCTGGTAGGCCGCACCGCGCACGCGCGAGTGCCTTCCCGCCCGACAGAGGCGCGCGGTCCCCAGTTTCTTAGTTTCCGCGGAGCTAAGAAGACGCGTTTCCTCAACGGCTGTTGAAGAAATATTTTTTTGATCTTCCCGCTCGCGTAAACCTTTGTTTTAATAAAGGTTTCTTTATTTCTTTATTATTTTCCTTTTTAAAAAAAAAAAAAAAAAACTTAGTTGTTTTTTTCTTTCTTTTTTCGTTTCGCCCCGGCGGGGCCTGTTGCCACAATCGAAGCCTCGGCTTTCGATTTGGCAGAGGCTGTCTTTACTTTCATGCCCCCTCAGCCCGGGTTTAAAAAGTGCCAGCGGTGCGCTAGGCCAATCTCACTGACAGACCCACATAACTGGTGTCTGCAGTGTCTTGGTCCCGACCATCAAGCGTCCACTTGCACCCGCTGTGCAACTTTGAAAAAACGAACACTTAAGAACCGCCAAATCCAACAGCGGTTGCTATTCGGTGCCGAGATGTCCGATTCCAATGTACCGCCACCGACATCAACTGCATCTCAATCGGCACCGACTTCATCGACACCGCGCGATACCGCGCCGGCGTCGCAACCAGCAGGTAAGCCGGCTAAGAAGCCTTCCCCGCTGGAGCGTCCTCCGGTCTCTACTGCAGTGAGTCCAATCCTGCCGACCTCGAGGCGCCCACGGAAGCGCTCCGCTCCGATTGAAGTTAGCCCCTCGACATCGGGTTCTTCATCGGAGTGTCGAGCGGCACCCAAGGTACCGCAGAAGAAAAAGGCGGTACCGGTGCCTTCACTGGACGAGCGCATTGCCGCCGTTCTGCAGGTACAGCTGAGAGAACAACTCCAACAGCTACTACCTGCCTTTTTGCCCCAGAACCTTCCAGTTCCGGTACGGTCGGAGCCACCGGTGCCGATAGTGGAACGCCCTCTTTTATCGGCATCCACTTTATCGGTACCGGGTCTTACCTCCTCATCGACCTCAATGCCGGTTTTAGCTCCAGAGCCAAAATCTCACCACCAGGCGGTTCAAACCTCGGTACCAGCACAACAGGTTACATCGCCTGGTACCGTATCCATGAGGTCGGGCAAGTCCACACATAAAACCCGACACCAGGAACCGTCCACACCAGAGTCTCGACACCATGGCTCTCAGGTTAGGGATCCTGATTTGTGGGGTGATTCGGAAGAGCCCTTTCTTTCCGAAGGTGAATGCTCTTCTGATGAGGAGGAACACCTTGTTACCAATCCCTCTTCTCATCCAGATTCCGCATCTTTTCCTTCTTTTCTAAAGGAAATGTGTGAATCCTTGTCTATTCCCTTGGAGGCTGAGTCAAAGAAATCTAAGGCATTTCTTGATGCATTGGATTTTGACCAGCCTCCAAGGGAATTTCTTAAACTTCCTCTCCATGATATATTGAGAGAAACGTTTTATAAAAACCTTGAAACTCCCCTGACTGTCCCTGGAGCTCCTAGAAAACTGGACTCCTTATACAGGGTGATACCTATACCTGGGTTTGATAAACCCCAACTCCCGCATGAGTCTCTTTTGGTGGAGTCCACTTTAAAGAAATCAGCGGGAGCTAATGTGTATGCCTCAGTCCCTCCTGGCAGAGAAGGGAAATCAATGGACAAATTTGGCAAGCGGCTATATCAAAATGCCATGCTTGCAAACAGATCAGGAAATTATGCGTTTCACTTCTCATTTTATTTGAAACATTTAATCCAAACAGTTTCTACCTTTGAGAAATATCTGCCTGATCGCAAAAAATCCGCTTTTCACACTTGTACCTCCTCTCTTCTCCAGTTGAGAAAGTTTCTAGTAAGATCAATTTATGACACCTTTGAATTGACTTCTAGAGCCACGGCTATGTCAGTGGCTATGCGCAGGTTGGCATGGCTCAGGGTCTCAGAGCTGGAAGTAAACCACCAAGACCGTTTAGCAAATACACCTTGCTTAGGGGATGAGCTGTTTGGTGATTCCATGGATTCCACCACACAGAAGCTATCAGCGCATGAGACACGTTGGGATACTCTCCTAAAGAACAAAAAGAAGACTCCACCTGCTAGGCCTTTCCGACAACAATCGGCCTACCAACGCCGCTATGCTGCTCGTCCTTTGCCTCAGGCTGCTCAACAGCCTAGAAGGCAACGACAGCAACAACAACGTCAACCTCAAAGGCAGACGCAGCAGCAACAGAAACCTCCCCCACCTCAAAAGTCTACTCAACCCTTTTGACGTGTTTCTCCTGAGCATAGCCAATATCATACCATCTACCCATCTTCCCCAACCTATAGGAGGGCGCCTGACCCATTTTCTCAGTCGGTGGGAGATCATTACATCCGACCAATGGGTCCTAAACATCATCCGCCACGGCTACTCTCTCAACTTCCAAACTTATCCCGCTCAAAGTCTACCAAAAGAGTCTGCTTTGAACACTCATCAATCCTCTCTCCTGATACAAGAGGTTCAATCTCTTCTTCTTCTAAACGCTATAGAAGAAGTTCCTCTAGACCAGAAAGGTCAGGGATTTTACTCCCGTTACTTTCTAGTTCCAAAGAAAACAGGAGATCTCAGGCCCATCTTAGATCTTCGAGATCTCAACAAATGCTTGGTCAAGGAAAAATTCAAGATGCTTTCTTTAGCAACTCTTTATCCTCTTCTCAATCAGGGCGAATGGCTATGCTCCCTCGACCTCAAGGAGGCTTACACTCATATTCCCATCCATCTAGCCTCCAGACAGTATCTCCGCTTCATGATCAATCACTGTCATTACCAATACAAAGTTCTCCCCTTCGGACTTGCTTCATCTCCAAGAGTGTTCACCAAATGTCTGATTGTGGTAGCTGCTTTCCTTCGTTCACACCATCTACAAGTTTTTCCTTACCTGGACGATTGGTTGATAAAGGCCAACTCTCCTCAAACAGTGCTACTGGCCACCAATCAAACCATCTTGTTCTTACAGACTCTGGGGTTCGAGGTCAATTTTCCCAAATCTCATCTCATCCCCACTCAGAGACTTCAATTCATTGGAGCAGTGCTGGACACGATCCTCATGAGAGCATTCCTGCCGTCCAACCGGCTCCACACTCTTCAGGTTTTGTGTCAACAGGTTCTTCCTCAAAGTTCCATCTCTGCCAAACAAATGATGATACTATTGGGACACATGGCTTCAACAGTGCATGTCACTCCTCTGGCACGTCTTCACCTGCGCACACCTCAATGGACCCTTGCTACCCAGTGGTCCCAAGCGACGGATCCTTGCTCACGTCACATATCTGTGACATCATCTCTTCGTCAGTCTCTACAATGGTGGTTGGTATCCTCAAATCTATCCAGAGGTCTTCTATTCCATCTACCTCCTCATCAACTAGTCATCACAACCGATGCCTCCCCGTATGCTTGGGGAGCTCATTTGAACGAGTTCCAAACTCAAGGTCTGTGGACAGCCCAGGAAAAGAAGCACCACATCAATTTCCTGGAACTCAGAGCAATGTTTTATGCCCTTAAGGCTTTCCAACATCTTCTCTTCCCTCAAGTTCTGCTCCTGTGCACAGACAATCAGGTGGCGATGTACTACATCAACAAACAGGGCGGAACGGGTTCTCGCCTCTTGTGCCAGGAAGCCCAGAAAATCTGGACTTGGGCCATAAATCATCATCTATTCCTGAAAGCGATTTACATTCAGGGAGAAGAGAATTATTTAGCAGACAAACTCAGCAGAATTCTCCAACCTCACGAGTGGACACTCGATCCTACAACTCTTCAGTCCATCTTCGCTCAATGGGGCACTCCTCAGATAGACCTCTTTGCAGCTCCTCACAATCACCAGCTGCCCCTTTTCTGCTCCAGACTCTACTCGCCTCACCGTCTGGCAGCGGATGCGTTTCTCCTAGATTGGTCAAATCTGTTCCTGTATGCTTTCCCTCCTCTCCCTCTCATATTGAGGACCTTATTCAAGCTCAAGAGGGAACGAGCCACCATGATTCTGATAGCTCCGAGGTGGCCCAGGCAACATTGGTTCTCCCTTCTACTTCAACTCAGTTCCAGAGAACCTTTTCTTCTGCCACTGTATCCTTCTCTGCTTACACAGCATCAGGAAACCCTTCTGCATCCCAACCTCCAGTCTCTGCACCTGACAGCTTGGTATCTCTCGGGCTGACTTCGAGTGATCCCCTTTTATCTCAGCCTGTTCGTTCAATTCTGAATGCCTCCAGAAAGCCGGCCACTCTACAATGTTACCATCAAAAGTGGACACGTTTTTCTTCCTGGTGTCTTCTTCATCACCATGATCCCACTTCCCTTGCAGTGGAGACCTTGTTGGACTATCTTCTTTCGTTGTCCGACTCTGGTCTCAAATCCACTTCAATCAGAGTCCACCTCAGTGCTATTGCGGCTTTTCATGAGCCAGTCCATGGAAGACTCCTCTCAGCTCATCCCTTGGTGTCCAGGTTTATGCGGGGTCTTTTTAATGTGAAACCACCTCTTAAAGCCCCTCCTGTTATCTGGGATCTCAATGTAGTTCTATCCGCTTTGATGAAGCCTCCATTTGAACCCTTAGCTACTGCTTCTTTCAAGTTCCTCACTTGGAAGGTACTTTTCCTTATTGCTCTTACCTCTGCCAGGAGGGTCAGTGAGCTACATGCACTAGTTGCGGATCCACCTTTTACAATCTTTCATCATGACAAGGTGGTTCTGCGTACACATCCAAAGTTTCTCCCTAAGGTTGTCTCTGATTTTCATCTCAACCAATCCATTGTTCTGCCTGTCTTCTTTCCGAAACCTCACTCGCATTCTGGAGAACAGGCTCTACATACTTTGGACTGTAAAAGGGCTCTAGCTTACTATTTAGAGCGTACTAAGCCCCACAGATCAGCTCCCCAGCTCTTCCTGTCATTTGATCCAAATAAATTGGGACGTCCTGTTTCTAAGCGTACGTTGTCTAATTGGCTAGCAGCGTGTATTTCTTTCTGTTATGCTCGCACCGGACTGACACTGGAAGGTTCTGTCACTGCCCATAGAGTCCGAGCCATGGCAGCATCTGTAGCTTTCCTCCGTTCTACTCCTATTGAGGAAATCTGCAAGGCTGCTACTTGGTCCTCAGTTCATACTTTTACATCTCATTATTGTCTGGATGTTTTTTCCAGACGGGATGGACACTTCGGCCAATCTGTTTTGCAAAATTTGTTTTCCTAATGGCCAACCTTCCCTCCATCCCTCTTTTTGTTAGCTTGGAGGTCACCCATCAGTCAAGAATATGCTGCCTGCTTGTCCTGGGATAAAGCACAGTTACTTACCGTAACAGGTGTTATCCAGGGACAGCAGGCAGATATTCTTGCATCCCTCCCACCTCCCCGGGTTGGCTTCTTAGCTGGCTTATCATAACTGGGGACCGCGCGCCTCTGTCGGGCGGGAAGGCACTCGCGCGTGCGCGGTGCGGCCTACCAGAACTTTCCAAGTTCTTAGAGTGCAATCACTCTAAAATTGTCCGTACCGGGGCTCCGTCGGTGCCGTCACCCATCAGTCAAGAATATCTGCCTGCTGTCCCTGGATAACACCTGTTACGGTAAGTAACTGTGCTTTCCAGCATGAGGCTCATACTTAGAGGAAGGGGGGAGGGCAGAAAGTAAAAAGTTGGATTCATGGAGGGAGGGAGAGAGAGAGAGAGATGTTGGGGGAGGGATTGAGGGCTGGAGGAGAGGAAGCATGCGGGAGGCAGAGAGAAAGAAATGTTGCACTGGTGGAAAGGGAGGAGAAATGTTGGATGTGGCAATAGAGGGAGTGGAAGAGATGCACCCTGGATCTCTTTCTTTCTTTCCCCTCTCCCTTTGTAGCAAGGGAGGGACTGAGAGAAGGATGGTGAGAGAGAGAGGGAGACATATTGCCAATGGGGGTGGAAGAGAGAAGAAGAAAAGTTGGACTCATGGAGGGACAGAGAGAGATGTTGCTTGGGAAGGGAATGAGGTCCGAAGGAGAGGAAGTGTGCAGGAGGCAGAAATAAATTTTGGATGCACAGTCAGAAAGAAGTGCAAGCAGAGATTCATGAAATCACCAGATAACAAAGGTAGGAAAAATGATGTTTTCAATTTAGTGATTAAAATGTGTCAGTTTTGAGAATTTATATCTGCTGTCTATATTTTGCACTATATGTGTCTATTTTTTTATAGTTGTTAATGAGGTGATATTGCATATTTTAAAGTCATCTGCCTTGACCTCTTTGGGGAAAAAATAAACCCTGAATACAAATGATTAACATTTTCTCTGCGTGTTTGTGTTTTTTAACTTTGTGGTTACCATTATATATTAATAAGATTATATTGTGTATCTATGAAAAATGAATGGAGTAAATTGCATTTTAATTAGTACTATTATTATAGGGGTAGGGTCCGGGGTGGAGCTTGGGCAGCGGTACTGGGTTGATATTTGTTAAACTTAGGGAGTACTTGGCTTGAAGAAGTTGAGAAACTCTGCTGTACAGGATCTGAGTTACATACAAGTTCAACTTAAGAACAGTTTAAAAAATGGAACTCGTTCTTAACCCGGGGACTGCCTGTACTCCATTTTTAAAAGCAGTGAAGTTAGTACATGGTCCACTTCTTTCTGTTGCTAGTTCCCATTATTTGGAATTTACTGCCCAGTGATTATCCCTGTCTATAGTGGAATGATTTAAGATGGTGTTTTGATTAGTTTGCTGTTTTAAAGTATTATATAGTTTGTGTTTGTAGACTTCATATTTTTGGATATAGTATTTTGAGTCACAAAGCAGTGTTTCTTAACTCAGTCCTGGAGTACCCCTTTGCCAGTCAGGTTTTCAGGATACCCACAATGAATATGCCTGAAAGAAATTTGCATATAATGGAGGCAGTGCATGCAAATCAAGTTTATACATATTGTGGATATCCTGAAAACCTGACTGGCAAAGGGGTACTCCAGGACCGACTTGAGAAACACTGACATAGAGTACCAGTTTTGCATGGCACAAGGGGCTGAACTCAAGGATATTATGCTGGTGTTTACAAAGCGTGGCACGTTCTGCCATAGAAGGCTTGTCTCCACAGACCCAACTTGTTGGTATGCAGGTTAGATACAGAAAGAGTAGCATTTTTCAGCCTGAATTGCTCTCCTTCTCTCCTTCTGAAAGTACACTTCTTCCTTTGCTCGTTACATGGAAATGCAGAAGTTCTTTTTATCGTAGTAACTTGACTATAACAATGTAAACAGCTTGAGGATGAGATCCCTATCAGGCTAACTTAAACCTATATAACTAGTTTCTGAGAGTTGTGGTCCTTTTTAGTCAGGACCATGCACAGCATTGCCAATCTTGTTGAAAACATATTCCATTAGCCCAGGAAACAGTGACATGTTCAGCTTGCTACATGATCCTTTTAGCAGGGTGGAATTAAAGGTTAGCATGGTAACCCTGCTGCTGTATTTTATTTAATTAAAAATGTTATAGCCCACTACATCCACAGTCCTGAGCGGGTTACACAACATTCATAATAACTAATGTCAAACAAATATTAACCTTTTCCTATCGTGTGTCCCAAATGACGGGACATTCCAAAAATGACATAGACAGTGGATAAACAGTCTGTATGGACTAATAAAGAGCCAGGAACACAAAATATTTGACTTTACAGACTTATGACTTATTTACATTATGTTTTATAATAGCTGTAAATGATAACGGTGAATAATAACAAAACTTAGCTAAACTAATTACGATTGGAACCAGTGTGACGTAAAATTTATTACGATAGGAAAAGGTTAAACATACAATTAAAACATACTAAAATGTATACTTTTTCTTGTATTTATTATATACTGTATACAGAAACTTATTAAAAAAACAAAACGGAACCAGGCCTGCCTGCCCACAAGTCAAGAAAACATCAATTCATTTATATTCTCTCTCAAATAGCATAGCGGTTCTTTTACTAAGGCGCGTTAGCCGTTTTAGCACGCTAAAGGCTAACACGTCCATTATATTCTATGGACTAAACTAAACTAAACCTTAGGTTTGTATACCGCACCATCTCCATGGTCGTGGAGCTCGGCACGGTTTACAGGAATTGTAATGAGAAAGGAACTACAAGGAAGGGCTAGATGAAGATCAGAGGAAAGAAGAATGTTAGAGGGCTAGGATGACAGATGAGTAGGGGGTGTTAGATTCTTTTGATCCTGAGATGCAGTTTGCGTCCTATCTTAAGTTTTTGATCGGATTTCTTTACACCCTGAGGCAGCAGATGAGTGAAACGCTGGCCATCGTCGGTGTACCGATCGACTAATCTAGATAAGTGGATTGTCATCCTCTATCTTTTGCACCGCCGCCCTGCTTTAAGTTCTTTACCACGGGGAGTCGGTCTGGAGGTTTTTTGCCAGTGAGGTGTTACGTCCAACCACCTTGGACCACCATTGTGGTGGTGGAAGGGCTCCTATCTGAGGCTTTTTCCTCCAGTCAGCTGTAACTCCCCTTTGGAACTATAGCAGTGCTGCTTTCTTTTTGTTTGTGACATCTTTTCATTTCAGTGAAAGTGTTTGTTGTAATACTATTGAGTTTCACAATTCCGAGTTTTTTCTTGCTATAGATTCTTGAGAAAAGCCAGGTTTTCAGATGTTTACGGAAGGGTTGGAGAGCACTCAGGTTCCGAAGAGGGGAGGTTGTTCCAGAGCTCGGTGAATCTGAAGGGGAGGGAAGTCCCCAGTTTTCCTGGGTGGGAGATGCCTTTTAATGAGGGGAAGGATAATTTCGATTTTTGGGTACGTCTGGTGGTATTAGGATTCGAGGAGTTCCAAACAAGTGGAATTAATGGAGGAAGGATGCCGTGGAGGATCTTGAAAGTTAGGCAGATGCATTTGAAATGGACTCTGGAAATTATCGGAAGCCATTGAAGCTTGGAAAGGAGCAGGTGAGACGTGATCGAATGGACACATTTAGCACACGTTAAAGTGGCTAGCACGCCTTAGCAAAAGAGGGGGATAGCGTTTATGCATTTTCTAAGGGCTCCTTTTACAAAGGTGTGCTAGTGGTTTTAGCGTGCACTAGCCACTACCACCTCCTTTTAAAGCAGGCGGTAGTTTTTCGGCTAGCATGCGCTAATTGTGAATGTGCGCTAAAAACGCTAGCGCACCTTTGTAAAAGCAGCCCTAAATTGCATCACATCTGAAGACTGCTTAATTTCAATTGGTAGCAAATTCCACAGTACTGCTGGCCACGGGGGTGGGGGGGGTTCATACCTGGATATTCGGCTCTGTGGTATATGTGGATACTGACACTGAATATCTGGGTACAATGCGGCTGCTGGAAGATAGAGCGTGTTTGGTGCAGTGGTTAGGACTGTAGCTTCAGGTTGTGGGTTCAAATCCCTCGCTGCTCCATGACTCTGGGCATGTCACTTAATCCCCTATTGCCCCAGGTATATTATATAGAGTGTGAGTACCTGAATGTAAACCACTTAGACTATGTGGTATAAAAATATATAAATATGGGTACCAGCAATATTCAGACTGGTATTTGCTTAAAGTTAGGGCAGCCTAGCATAATAATGTCCTAATCTCTTAATTGTCCTGTTTCTGCCTTGAACAAATGTGAACTCTGTTGAGCAGGGGCTGTATCATACTTATTTAGTGTACAGTGTTACATATGTCTAGTAATGCTATATGTAGTGGTAGTAGTTGTATAGTTTGCTGGTTAGTGGAGCGAATATTTCAACTAGCCAGATAACTCTTAGCTCTTCCAAGACTGATCTCAAGATGACCACTTTCAATATTTTGGATCTGCTACTTTAGTCCCCTTTTCCCAGAATAATCACATTTTGTATAAGTACCTTGAGGACCGAGCTTCGCTCAGGGAAGTATTGTTAATTATGTCGAACTGTGTGTTTTGTGATGTGTCCAACCTCATGGCTTTATCAGCCAAACGTCCTTCCTGTCTTTTTCCTCAGGTTGAGCGTTAGAATCTTTCTCAGTGTGTTCTAAGCCTCACTTGGTACTCCAGCAGTCTTGTGCATTCCAAGCTTCATTTTAGGGTTAATTCTGGTGCTGTTCCAAACGTCTTTTTAAACCCTCAAAAGACTCCTGCATTGAATTTTCCCAAACTTGACACTTAACTAAATCACTTTCTGATACCTTTCTTCCAATGTGTATATACTGAGAACTTCAAATCTGACCACCTATGCTTTATGGTGAAGACCAGTGACCATTTCAGTAACTGTCTTCTGGAATTACTCCATTTGTTTATCGTTTTGAAGATGTGGGCTCCAGAATAGTACACAGTACTCCAAACGATATCTCACCAGAGACTTAGAGACAAACTGCTGCTTCCTCCTTCTTGCTAACTATTCTGCTCCCTATGCACTCTACTGCTAACTTGGGTTGATGACTCTAAACAAATGTTGACCGTTTATACTATGTACAGTATCTAAAAAGACTTCCATGAGCTGAATATGTATCTCTTTAGTTTATAGGTTGCTGTTTGATGCTAAGTAAATTTGAAATGAATAGTACATTTCTTAATTTCTAGATAATTTTTAGTAGATCACAAAATAGCATAAATTTTCATGAAAAAGGACAGGTTGTTACAGATTTTGAGTTGATGTATGTCTGTTGCAGCCTTTTAACTAGGTAAGTGAACTTTTTTCTTTGGCATATGATTACTTGACTTGAAATTTTGCTTTTCATTGAATGCCAAAAGGGCAAAGTCACTTGAAGTACAAGATTTTGAACAGACTCCATTTGGCATGTCCCTCTTAGGAGAGCTTGCAACAGAATGTCATCAGCATAGTACAGATCATCCAGACACTTGATAGGAATCCATTAGATTTCTTGTCTATTTCCAGGTATAGTTGTTGTTGTTTTTAATGAACAAATCCATGGCAGTAATGACAAGAAACTAACAAATACAGCTTTCCCCAACTCATCTAATAGCACTAAAACGGAGAGGGGTGGTTGCTCCTGCCGTGGTTCACTTTTGGACCACCAGGAATTCTAAAGGTTCGTGGGGGATATGGAAGGGAGATAAAAATTCTTAGAATTGGCTAGAACAGGGGTGGGAGGGATCCTTGCTGCCCAGCCCACCAGGGATTTAAAAGGTACACTGGGGAGGGGAAGGAGATAAGAGTTGGCAGGGACAGGAGATGGAAAGGAGCCCTCCTGTTCCGGCCCACTGCTGGACCACCAGGTCTCATGACAGGCTTGAGAGGAGGGCTAGTCAGTGCTGAACTGTATATAAACCAAGACCCCCATTTTTGTGGCTCAAAAATCTTGGTTTATACACGTAGTTTGAGTATATATGGTAATTCTATGGTTCAGATTCCTTTTGCTATTTTTATAACAAGTTAAAAAAAAAAAAAGTTTGTATTTTCACAAGGCATTGTGCCTATTTGTTAACCATGCCATTAAATTTTTATGTTTAAAAAATATCAAAATAATAATAATAAAAAAAACAAAACACTGTCCTTAATCATCCCATTCTTATTCATTTTGGTTCTTTTTGTCCTCTTCATGCCTTACATGGCACAAAAGGTTTCCATGAAACCACAGGACTTGTATGTTGAAAGGTATTCCACAAGCTATTATCTTTTTGTCCCTGGGTTTTTTGCTTCCCATCCAGGATAGGTCTTTTCTGGCTATAATGTTGGGTAATATTTAACATACCTGCCAAAAATCTCACTGGTTTCACTCCAAAAGCCAGATCCAGGTCTTGGTTTGAGGTTCTTTTTGGGAAAGATCTTTTGAGTGTCTTTTTTAGTTTCTTTGTGAGCTTCTAGCATGCAAGATATTTCTCTAAAACATTTTAAAATTTATTCTCATTTAATATCTAGATGAGAAAGGACAGGGTTGGTACACATTTTGAGTTGACTTATGTCTGTTGCAATCTTTTGCCCTAGGTATGTGAAGTTTTGTTTGTTTTTTTTCTTTGGCATATGATTGCTTCTGGACCATTCGGGTCTTTATCTGCCGTCATCTACTATGTTACTATGTTACTTAAAATTTGCTTTTAATTGAATGCCAAAAGGGCAAAGTCACTTGAAGTACAAGATTTTGAACATACTCCATTTGGCATGCCTCTCTTAGGAGAGCTTGCAACAGATTATCCAGACACTTAGGACTCCTTTTATGAAGCCGTGTTACGAAGTGGCTTTATCGCACACACCTTTTTAGTGCGCGCTAACCCCCACGCTAGCCGAAAAAGTACCACCTGCTCAAGAGGAGGTTGTAGTGACAAGCGCGGCCGGCAAATTAGCACGCACTATTACACTCGTTAAACCGCTAACGCAGCTTCGTAAAAGGAGCCCTTAGTGGGAATCAATTAGATTTCTTGTCTGTTTCCAGATATAGTTTTCCTTTTTTGTTTTTTTTAATGAACTAATCCATGGCAATAATGACAAGAAACTGACAAATACAACTTTCCCCGACTCCTCTAATAGCGCTAAAATGGAGAGGGATGGTTACAAATAACATCGCATTTAGAGGCTTTGTAGAACAGCTTTTTAATATTGATAATTGCCTGGGGATTCCAATGAAATGGAGATTCACAGTGAGGGTCATGAAAAACCTTTTTTAAAAAAATTCTATAAAACTGATGAAAATGGTGCCTTTCCATTTATCTGACTTATTAAGGATGTTTCCAAAAGTAACAGCATAATCAGAGCTGCTTCCCTTTGCTAGAATCAGTCTTCTCCTTTCAGATAACATTGACTGCGACTGAAATTGTTCCAAGGATGGTTCTGTTGAAGATTGCTGTTGCTGGACCATAATGTAATCCCTTGCCATTCACTATGGTTTGCAGAGTAACCTTTTAAGACATGTTAGAATATTGCCAATTCTTACACACACAAAAATAGATCCAGTTTCTTTGCCATCAATATGGAGTGCAGTACGATGGATTTTTGTTTTTTTCTTTAGTAATACAGAGACATAATATGGCAGCAAATGTCCCAATCTTGTTGTAGTACTAAGGTTTCTAACCTTGCACTCGCCCAGTTGAGTTGACAGGGTTTTCCCTTTGAGTATGCATGAAATCTTATTTGCACACAACGGAGGTGGTTCATTCAGATAATCTAATGCACATTTCTTGTGGAAATCCTGAAAACCTCGAGGACCGAGGTTGGACACTTCTGACCTAGACAATCTGTTGCAGTGCCCAGAATACTGAATTAGAAAAGAAATTGCTCAGTCTGTCAACATTTTTTATCAATGAAGCAGTAAAACCAGTGTATTATATAAACAAAATATTTCATACTTGTATCAAATGTTTGGACCAGATTGATGTCCTGTCCCACCAAATATTTGCTGAGACACTAGCCTGAGCTGTGAACCTCTGCGGAAGCTTGAGCACTGTATGATGCCATAGTGGGATGTATCTCACAATACTAAGGAAAAAATTACAACCCCAAGACACGTGTGAGAACCAAAAAAGAAGTGGGGAAAGGACACAATCGAACAACTGCAGGGACAATCAATTTATTAGAACATTATACATATATAGCATATACGAAGAAGGCTAACTTAGCCCAAGCACAGACCGTGTTGAGGTTCACTATGAAAAAGGATTTATGTATATGCTATATATGTATCATTGGGTCACAGTGGGATGGCCATGGGTAGGGGCACAGGGATACCATTCAGTTAGAAAGGCAGAACATACCTATTTATTGCCCCATCTCCAATTCGCTATGCTCTGAGGGTGAAGTATTGGTCTATTCATGGTTCCAATAGCCAGTCCTATTCTGATGTCTATGGCTGGGGCATTGGTCTGTATCTCCCCACCCCCTTCCAATGTCATGGGACTACAAAACTAACAAGTTTAAACTTCTGAAACACCTTTTTAATATTTTCATGTAAAATGATGGGGTTTGGACTGTTGTATTATAACTAGCCTGATATCCTGTTTCCACAGTGGCCAATCCAAGTCACAAGTATTGTACATGACAAAAACCCATTAAATAGCAGCAACATTCCATGCTGCCAATCCCAGAACATAAGAAATGCCTTCGCCGGATCAGACCGAGGTCCATCAAGTCCGGCGATCCGCTCACGCGGCGGCCCATTTAGGTTCTCTATTATGAAAACCTGAAATTACCGTATCCCTCAATATGATTTGCAAGAAGGTGTATATCCAACTTGTGCTTGAAACCCCGAAGAGTAGTCTCCGCCACAACATCCTCAGGAAGAGAATTCCAAGCGCCCACCACTCGTTGTGAGAAACAGAACTTCCTGGCATTCGTCCTAAACCTGCTGCCACCCAGTTTCAGGCTATGACCTCTAGTCCGTGTCACATCTGAAAAACTTAGTAATGCTGCTTCTTGGTCTATTTCATCAAATCCTTTTAATATTTTAAAAGTCTCTATCAAATCACCTCTCAGTCTTCTCCTCTCGAGTGTGAACAGTCCCAGTTTCCTGAGGCGTTCTTCATAGCTCAAATTTTTCATTCCTTTGACTAGTTTCGTGGCTTGCCTTTGCACCTTCTCCAACAGAGTTATGTCCTTCTTAAGGTAAGGAGACCAGTGTTGGACACAGTACTCCAAGTGTGGTCTGACCATTGCTCTATAAAGTGGCATTATGACTTCTTCCAATCTACTCGTGATCCCGTTTCTAATTATGCCCAACATCCTGTTTGCTCTCTTCGCTGCCGCCGCACATTGCACCAATGGCTTCAGGGTTCTATCAATCAGTACCCCCAAATCCCTTTCCTGTTCGCATTTTGCTAATATTACCCCAAACATTCTATACTCATGTTCTTTATTCTTTTTTCCTAGATGCATCACCTTGCATTTATTTATGTTAAAATTCATCTGCCACTTTGTCGCCCATGTTTCCAGCTGTCTCAGATCCTTCTGAAGCTCCTCGCAGTCCCTTTGAGAGCCAACCGCCCGACATAATTTTTTATCATCGGCGAACTTTATTATATTACTTGTTGTTTCCTCCTCAAGATCGTTTATAAAAATATTGAACAAAATAGGCCCAAGAACCGAGCCCTAGGGCACTCCACTAGTCGCTTTCACCCAGTCCGAGAATTTCCCTTTTATGTTAACCCTCTGCATTCTGTTCTCTAGCCATTTACTGATCCATCTATGCACTTCTCCCCCTATTCCATGGCTTAGTAATTTCTTCATAAGCCTTGCATGTGGAACCTTATCAAAAGCTTTCTGGAAGTCCAAGTAAACTATGTCTACTGGATCTCCAGTATCCATATTTTTATTCACTTTCTCAAAGAACTGTAGTAAATTTTTCAAACAAGACTTCCCTTTCCTGAAGCCGTGTTGACTAGACCTTATTAGGTTGTGATCCTCCAAGTGTTGCACAATGCTGTCTTTAATAAGTGTTTCAATTATCTTCCCAGGAACCGATGTGAGGCTCACAGGTCGGTAGTTTCCTGGATCACCTCTTGATCCTTTTTTGAAAATCGGGATGACATTTGCTGTCCTCCAGTCTTCTGGTATTTGCCCTGTTCTAATTGACATGTTAGCTACGGTTTGTAATAGTTCACCAATTTCCACCTTAAGTTCCTTTAATACTCTAGGGTGAATTCCGTCTGGTCCGGGGGATTTGTCGTTTTTTAGTTTGTCAATCTGAACGTATATCATGTCCAACGTCACATTTACTGATTCGAGGTTGTCCTCTATGCCTCCGGTTAATATCCTCCCTGTGTCTGGCACTGATGAAATGTCCTCATTTGTGAAGACCGAGGCAAAGAATGAATTTAACCTATCAGCAACCTGTTTATCCTCTTTAATTGACCCTTTTATTTCTTGGTCGTCTAGAGGCCCCACTGTCTCTCTTGCTGGTTTCTTTCCTTTTATATATCTAAAAAAGGGCTTGAAGTTTTTGGTTTCTTGTGCTATCTTTTCTTCATAGACTTTTTTGGCGTTTCTTACCAGTCTGTGACACTTTTTCTGGTCGATTTTATGACAGTTCCAGGGCATACAGTGGCTTCCCCTATGTCTGTCTCAATAGCGGACTATGGACTTTTCCTCCTGGAAAGCATTACAGAGTTGAACAATTCTCTGAGGCCTGGATTTTCTAAATCAGTGGTTCCCAACCCTGTCCTGGAGGACCACCAGGCCAGTCGGGTTTTTGGGATAGCCCTAATGAATATGCATAAGAGATATTTGCATATAATGGAGGTTACAGGCATGCAAATCTGCTCCATGCATATTCATTAGGGCTATCCCAAAAACCCGACTGGCCTGGTGGTCCTCCAGGACAGGGCTGGGAACCACTGCTCTAAATGGTGCCTTTTTATAGGTGTCCATGCTCTGTAAAAAAAAACCACCGTTTAAATGACATTTTTAACTGAGTTTCAAGGTGCTTAAAAATCAGCACCGGAATCACACTTCCCATAGGTGCTTTATGCTGCCTAACGCCACTGTGGGCGTGGCTAACGCTAGAAGTAGCATTAGGTGACCTAAAACTCCTACGAAGGCGTGATTCACATCAAAGGTAGGCGCCTGAAATATAGGCCTGGAAAACTCTAGCCTACATTTCTGACACCTACTTTTGCTGGAGGCACAAGTCTGTAATTGGGACCGGCATGTGATTGACACACGATTGGAAGCCACTTTTAAGGGGGCAACTGACGATGGCGCTGGTTAGAGAATCTGGCCTCGAGTGAAAAAATATTTCAGTTTAAAAAGAACGTCTCTCTAACTTTGTGTCCTTTAATATTTGTAATTATTGATGGCATAAAAAAATCAATTAATTAGTACCCGTTCTACACCACTCAGAATTTTATAGACTTCAATCATATCTCCCGTCATCTGTCTCCTTTTCCAAGCTGAAGAACCCCACCCTCTTTAGCTTTTCCTCATATGAGAGGAGGTCCATCCTCTTCATTTTAGTTTCTCTTCTTTGAACCTTTTCTAATTCCGCTATATCTTACTATGAGATATGCCGACCAGAATTAAACAGAATTCTCAAGGTGAGGCTGCACTATGGAACGATTCGGAGGCATTATAACATTCTTAGGGCTCCTTTCACTAAGGTGCGTTAGCGTTTTTAGCACACGCAGTAGATTATCGCACGCTAACCCCGCGCTACGTAGCTAGAACACCAGCTCAATGCTGGCGTTAGCATCTAGCGCGCACAGCATTGTAGCACACGCTATTCCGTGCGTTAAAGCCCTAACGCAGCTTAGTAAAAGTAGCCCTTAGTCTTATATACTTGAGCAAAAAATGCCATATGTGAGCTCAAGCTTTATCAGAGCAGAATCAGCCTTGGTATTCTTCCATTGTGTACTGTTTCATTTGAGAAGATAGGAGTCATTTATAAAGGTGCACATGGTAGGAGGAAGCAGGCTTTATGGTTGTGACTCTTATAAAATTTGAAATGAACAGTGAAAGATGTGTATCAACAATCAAAAACCAAGTACCACCACAAGTTGATACTATAGGATTAAGGCCTAAATGGAGGAAAAGATCTCAGATTCACCACTTAAGGAACATATATGATTCTCCCTAAGATATTGTGGTGTTGAGTTTCTTTCATCAATCAAAAAACCTCCATCCTATCCTAATTGCTAATCATTAATAAAACATTTTCTAACTCTTTTTCATTTTATAAATTAATGATAGCATAATAACAGTATTTGAATGAATCTAATTACAGGAGCCACTGCTAATGTAAAATATAATATTCAAAAATGGCTTCCTGAAAATGTCATAGACAAAATGCAGAGAAAAAATATAACTTATCTGCAACAGAAGAGGCACTATATGTAGTTAAAGTGCTTCATTGTTATATTGCACAAAGATAAAATGCGAGTGCCATATTACTCGCACGGAGATAACGTGCTGAAAGTTATACTCAAGGGTCCCGTTTCGTCCTTTTAAACAGGCTTCACCAGGAAACGAGTGTACATATGTGGTTAATCCTTTACTGTCACGTTTATTGCAGCTTATATTGAAGCTAAGCATACCCTTAAGCAGCTCTATAAATCTGTGTTGACGCAATCATTTTCTCAATTCATTTTCTGAAACTACAATCCTAAACTGATTATATACCATATAAACTTTGCATTTTACAGTGGAATGTAGGGATTATACAATTTTAAATTAGTATTAAAATAGGCTTGATTTTTAAATTTACTTTACTTTTTACACAGAGCTTCTACCAAACAGTGATGTGATAAATACCTTGCATACGCTAGAAAAAATCAGGTGTGCATTTATTGCAAAACATCCTATCCTGTTACCCTATGAAGCTTGTATGATGATTATATTGCTGTGTTTTGCATTTAAATGGAAGGGACTTAAGCAGGAATTTCCTGAAGGGTATTGGGGTTAGTTGCAAAAATTTGAGAAGGGAATTGACTTAGTAGAGGAAGAGAGATTGTTCACCCTCTCCGAGATGAAGAGAACCAGAGGGCACTCGCTAAAGTTAAAAGGGGATAGATTCTGTACAGACGTAAGGAAGTTCTTCACCCAGAGAGTGGTAGAAATCTTATAGGGGAAAGCACCCTTCAGGGATTCAAGAAAAGGTTGGATAAGTTCCTGCTGGAACAGAACATACACAGGTAATGCTAAATTCAAATATGGCACTGATTTTTGACTTAAGGGCCGCCGCGTAAGCAGTCTGCTGGGCATGATGGACCACTGGTCCGACACAGCAGCGGCAAGCCTTATGTTCTTAAAGCAGTGCGCAGCCCAGACCTACGGGAACACCCAGCCAGTTGAGTTTTCAGGACATCCACAGTAAACACTCATGAGAGATTTGCATGCATTGTCTCCTTGGTGTGCCAGTACTGGCATAGCCAAGGGTGGGAGGTGCCCAGGGCAGTGGCACCCCCTCGCCCTCTTCTCCGTCCCCCCGTCACATGTGTGCCTCTTCCCCCGCACCTGTTTAGCTTCCCTGGTGTGAGCAGCATCTCCGGCTTGCTGCCTGAACCAGCATCAGCTCTCCCTCTGATGTCAGTTCCTAGTCAGCGGGACCAGGAAATTGCCCACTAAATGTGCATCAACCTGCATTAGTGCTACTACAGGTTACTGAATAGCTTCTTTAGTTGAGTTGGTATTATATGGGTTTTCTAGCTTTTAAGTGGTGTTTGCTTCACCTGCAGTGCATAATGGAAACTTGGAACCATTGGATGAATGACCACTGTCTTCTCTCCAGTTCGCTTCTCTTTTATTTGTTAAAATGGACATGCAAAAGTTTTAGTGTACTACAACAGAGGGAAGCTATTCTTAATTTTATGATTTGTTTACAATATAAGGGCCCCTTTTCCAAAGCCACGGTAGTGATGCTGCCGCAGTAAATGCACCGAAGCCCATAGGAATTGAATGTGCTTTGGTGCACGGACTGCGGCAACATCACCACCATGGCCTTATAAAAGAGGCCCTAAGTTTATTTTAAACAAATTTTTTTCTACTTTTAAATAGAAAATACCAGTTTTTTTAATCTTCTGCTCCCACTCCGAAACATACACCTTGATCACTAAGGAACAGAAAGAAAATGTTGGTGCTTGAGTCTGGAGATGAGGAGGAGTCAAGATGAAGGCATCTCAAGTTTCAAGTTTTATTTAAAATTTGATTGATCGCCTATTCTGGATTCTAGGCAATATACAGTACAATAATAAAAAGGGGGAATACAAAAGTTAAAACAAAGACACATACAAACAAAATACATAGACACAACCTACAATTAAATGAGAGGGAAGAACTACAATAAAGTCAAGAAAAGAGAACATTAATGGGGAAAACAATAGGAGCGAAGAGGAACAGTTTCATTTCCGCTGTGTACCTTTGGGCAGGAAAAGAAAAGGAAAGGGGAAAAATCAGTGTTCGAAGGCGTCTTTAAAGAGAAAACATTTCAATGCCCCTTTAAATTTATCTAGACTTTTCTCCTCTCTAATGTGTAATGACAAAGAATTTCAGATCATGGGTCAGTTACTGAGAATGTTTTCGGGCTTTGATGAAGGTATGAAAAATAGATGTTGAGTTGTAGATCTTGGAGCTCTGGGCAGATCATGTGGAATGTGTAGTTTGTCGATAAAGGCTGGTTCCTTAGTTTTATGTGTTTTGAAAATTAACATGGCAATTTTACATGCTGTTCTGTGTGGGATTGGTAACCAATAGGCTTTCTTTAACAGCAGAGTGACGTGATCATATTTCTTAGAACTAGTAATTACTTTGATAGCTGTATTTTGAATTAGTTGAAGATGTCCAATTTCTTTGTGTAGCATCCCTTTGTATAGGGAGTTACAGTAATCAATTTTTGATATTCCAAGTGAGCGAATCAATGGTTCCAGAATACATGCTAAAGGCCTGATCATTCTAAGTTTATGGAAACAGCTTTTAACCACAGCCCTGATTTGCACATGGTAATTTAGTTTATTGTCAATAATCACACCCAAGATTATAACCGCATTAACTAAATTGATCGGTGTGTTGTCAGTGTAGATTGGCGATGCAAGCTGAATACTTTCCTTCCACGGGAAGAGAAGGCAGTTTGTTTTAGAGATACTTAAGAGTAGCATGTTTTCTCTTAGCCAATTGTTAATTGTATCTAACTTCAGGTTTATGGCGTCTATCTCATTGTTGTTAGAAGGATCAATAGGATGAATATCGTCTGCATACGCATAAGCAGTGAAACCTACTGATTGACACAACGTCAATAAGTGAGCGATGTAAATATTGAATAATAGCGGGGAAAGTGTTGATCCTTAAGGAATGCCATATTTATTTAAGTATGTTTTAGAAATGGAGCTAGTGAAGATCACAGTGGAAGATCGGCCCGCAAAGTAGGAATAGAACCATTCAAGCACCTGATCGGTAATTCCTACCAAAGCTAATCTTTTCAGAAGTAATTGATGGTCGATTTGTGTCAAAGGCTGCTGAAAGGTCCAAAGATACAAGGATGACAGACTTGTGATGATCAAGATAGGATTGTGTTGATGTAGTTAGTCCTAATAAAGAGTGTTTGGAAAAGTGGTTTTGATGAACCGTAAAGTTCCTTTATCTCAAAGTTTTAGGTTCATTTGTCTCTATTCCTAGTACTCAAAAACTTAAGAGTTCATTTTTCCTTGTGTTTTAGTGCTCTCAATAAATGTCTGTAAAATTCAGCCATGCTAGTAAAACTCAGCCAAATGTCATATTGTGCTCATTGTACAACTCAACCAAAGCAGCAGCTGCGTCGGGGCGAACCAGGCTTAATCCGGCATTTGTACTCTGTGCTCACCGACACTGTTAAAAAAGCCACTGTTAGCCCTGGGATTGGTAACATGGAATGTTGCTACTATTTGGGTTTTTGCCAGGTATTTGCGATGTGAATTGGCCACTGTGGAAACAGAACACTGGACTAGATGGGCCATTGGTCTGACTCAGTACGGCTCTTCTTATGTTTCTTTATTTTTTCTTAGACTTCTTCAATTGTATAGATCAGTGGTTCCCAAACCCTGTCCTGGGGGACCCCCAGCCAGTCAGGTTTTCAAGATATCCCTAATGAATATGCATGAGAGAGATTTGCATACCTGTCACTTCCATTATATGCAAATCTCTCTCATGCATATTCATTAGGGATATCTTGAAAACCTGACTGGCTGGGGGTCCCCCAGGACAGGTTTGGGAACCACTGGTATAGATCCACCTAATTTCTAATTTCTTCCCCTCCCCCCCTCCTTTTTTGTGCTCTAAAAGAATCGGCTATAAGAACTTTTACAATTGTTTTCCTTTTTTGTTTTTAAATATTTTAAGGACCTTTTTTCTTGTCTTAATGGTGGTTTGTATTTTTGAATCAAGTGGATACTTGTAAGCATTTGGTTTAATTAATAAAAATAAAGTGTAAAAAAAACTCCTAATGTTTGATAAGTTTTCATAATGGTGGCCTAGTGCATTTTCCTGAGTAGAGCACCTTTTAATTTGCAGTGATTCTGTTTTGTTTTTAACTTCATTGCCTATTTCCCATTAGGGAAAGGAACACGCTGGAAACTCAGCCACACAGGGGAAGGAGGTAATGAAAAACAAAAATTTGTTTTTAACTCAATTTGCTGTATATCTTATTTAAAAAAACAAAACAGAAGTGTGGGGTGGGGGACAATACAAATCCATGTGGTATATGTATTTTATTTCAAGCAGAACTCATAATGTTATATAACTTTTTAGATAAGTAAAATCAAAGTAGTTTTGAATCTTATGCCTGAGACTCCTGCCTCATAAAGCATTAATGGAGCACTTTCATCTGGTGTGTTAACCAGCAAAAAGAAGACATTTGTGTCAAGTGGGATGCCGCAGAACACGACTTGATATTTTATTTTCCCAGCAAGAAAATGATTAGGCACAGGCTTCAAGTTTTACCAAGAACCTCGGTTAGGCCATTGAGGTCTTGGAATGAGAACTAGTTGTAGCTTTCATCAATCATGGAGACAAAGGTCGATGGAAAGCAATGAGGTCAGAATAATTTCTTTAAGCACTGGAGCTTGCTGAGCAAATGCAGAGCAAATCATTTGAATGAGGAAAATTAGAAACATGCATGAGACTGCAGAGGGCCATGATCTGTGAAGTCTTCCACCCACCCCCATTTTTTATCTTTCAAGTGCAGAAGAGTTAATTTTTTCTGATGGAATTTTGCTGTGCAGTGATGCCAAGTACATTAGAACATACACAGCTATGCAAGAGGTCTGAACCCGCCCATTAGGTTCCAGCTCTTTAATTTGCATTAATTATATAGTGAAGACTGCAGTTTGGATGCCACTTACTTCAGATATTCTCATCTGCCATGCAAGTAAATAACATTACACATACCTTTATTTCCGTTATCTGCCTCCCCGAGTTTGAATTATTTCACTCTTGATATGATTTAATTTGGACTGGTCTATCTTCTCGCGTCAAACAAGTCAACCCTTTTAGGAAATAGATTGCATAATTTAAATTGGCATCAGCCTTTTTGTAGAAGGTGTCGATTTTCCTTTTGTTTCACACCCCTGAGTACTTCTTTTCTTCTGAGAGTTGCTGTAGTTTGTCATAGGTCTCTAGATTCACCAAACTTACCTTTCCCATCCGATCTGTGGGCGATCCGTGGCCAGTCTTCATGCAAATTAACTCGCTCATTGACACGCCCCACAGATTGCTGCAGAGCGATCCTGACGCATGCGCAGACCATCTTCTTGCCTGTAGAAGCGGTCCACGCATGTGCTTGCTCTCCGCACAAGGTGGGGGTGCTTTAATGAAACAGAACACCCTGCAAGGGGGGGCTTGGCCAGAGGTAAAGTGAGCAATCACTCCTATGCCTGGTCGCAAGGATTTTGAGACAGCAATGTTAGTGTAGCCACGCTTTTAACCCACGGGTTATAACTGCACGTTAAAAACACGGGCTCGCAGAGAGGCAGGGCGGAAGAGAGCAGGGCACTTTTTTATGGTTTCAGGGCTGCAGGGCTGGGATTTCAGTATGAGGACAGTAGGCAAGGACGTGAGCGACTGGTCCTCAGCAGTCGCTTCTTTTTTGATCGGCCAGCCCAGTCGGTATTCCTGAATTTGTTTCGTGAATCACTGCCTTCCTACTTCTGGATGCCTTTCCCCTCATTTGCATGTGCGGATTGGATCGGGAGGAAGGTTAATGAATCGGGTCGGGACATGATCGGTGGGCATAGTGATTCTAGCCCACAAAATAATGTAGTTAACCCATATAGTCTGTCTGGTTATCCTAATTGAAATGGCTTGTAGCCATGGGCTATGTTTTTTTTTTACTTTTGTTTTTTTAGAAATTGGGTTTAGGTATGTTCCTTTGCAATAGTTATCATGTTTAAATATGAGCTTCTTAACAGATCATTTATGCTTGTATTGCATGAAGATTAGGTATGTGCATTCTGTGAGTTGATTTGAACATTGTTTTGGATTTATTAACTGCCTTTATGAAGCCACCCATGGCGATGTATGGCGAGTGCAATTCAACACAAAAATAATTTTTGTTAACAGCATAACAGTAGTAAAAACACCAAATATAAATGAGGTATTCCAGTGGGCAGGAGGCGGAGGGAGGGGTGCCATTGAATTCATGGGTTTAATGCTAGCAGTCAGTCAGCAAAATACAAGGCTTAAACCTAATGAGAGCCATAATAGATGCAATTTAGATGCAGCCTTTCTTTGGTAAAAAAAATAACCATAGTACGTTTTATTTAAAAATTT
The DNA here is from genome assembly GCF_902459505.1 of Geotrypetes seraphini. Taxonomy (NCBI): domain Eukaryota; kingdom Metazoa; phylum Chordata; class Amphibia; order Gymnophiona; family Dermophiidae; genus Geotrypetes; species Geotrypetes seraphini. The sequence goes on along the minus strand of NC_047085.1, from coordinate 149,343,295 downwards.
TCTTCCCCACTTAATGCCTAAGCGGATTACAATAAGAACATACATAATCCAAATACACACTAACGTAATATAAGACCAGACATCATCTCATCCTATTTTCCTCAAATCTCAACACATCTGCTAAAAAAAACAAACAAACAAAAAACCTAGCATAACGCTAATAAAAAGCTTGCACAATACAATAAAATAGGCTCATCACCAGAAGCTAATAAAAAGCTTTAACAAATAAATAAGTCTTTAACTACTTTTTAAATGACATCTTATCTCGAAACAATCCCAAAAACCCTGGCAGTGCATTCCACAAATGTGGACCTACAACATAAATTGCTATTTGCATCTTCCTATAATACGTCTCACCCAGCGCCTCAATCGATAACCTCGTAGTGGATTGTGACCTCGAGTTTCTGGGAGGTATATACTGTTCCAATGTCTGTTTTAAATACCAAGGTGTCGCCTCATAAATCACCTGGACCTCGAGTTTCTGGGAAGTATATACTGTTCCAATGTCTCTTTTAAATACCAAGGTGTCACCTCATAAATCACCTGGTGTACGATTATCAAGATTTTATACTCAATCCTTAAATGAATCGGCAACCAATGCAGACGTTTCAATATAGGTGTAATATGATCATTCCAAGCTATACCCATATACCCATAATCATTTCCGCAGATGTCTGGCTGAAGGAAAGCTTGGCAGGTGGTGAAGGGGTGGGGAGGATAGCTTTTTGTAGTTAAAAAGCTGAGACATAAGTAGGGTGGAGGGAAAAAAGAGAGCCTGGTGGGACCTTGGCCATATTTGAAGAGAAGAGGCATCACCTCAGATGGCACTATCGGAGTTCATCAGCATGTCAATGGGGTGGGGGAGAGGCCCTCTTGTCTTTGCATTGTGCAGTGTTGTATTGAGAATCTGATTTTATTAAGTGCCCCCCCCCCTAGAGAATGTGAGCAAATGGCAGCTTAGGCCTAAAGGAGCTGTGATAGAACTTGGGGGGGGGAGGTGGACAAGGTGTAAGAATAAAAAAATTATCCACATCAAACGGTCATTGATATTACAGAAATTTAAATTGAAGTTGCCAGTTGGGTGGTGATTTTTCTTTCTACATAGGAAAGTTATATTTTGTGTGTTTCTGCTGTTATATTGTAGAGCTAAAAAAATATTCTGAAGAGATGATGTAGTTTGGTAGAAAGGAGAGCTTTAATTATTTGGTAGCTATGGTTACCATATTTAAAGAAATTGTGACTTGATAATGAATAGAAATTAGCAAGTTGATTTCTTTCTTGAATAGCTTACAATCAGCATCGGCACTAGGGAGGTTGGGCAGATCTTTAAGGTCATAGAACCTTGCAGATGGTTTTTCATTTGTTTTTCTTTATTTTATTAAAATTTGCAATCTGTTGCAGTTAGTCCATCTTTTCTTTAAAAGCCTTTTGTATTTTAATGCAAATTTTAAACCCAAAATCTTTATGATGCATGTACCATGAAATTGATTACTCTGTGTGTCACACTGCCTATAGATTATGGGCTCCTTTTACTAAGCTCAATGCTGGTGTTAGCGTCTAGCGCAGCTTAGTAAAAGGAGCCCTAAGTTCAGAAATTCTGTTTGAATAAAAACATTTATTGGCAATTTATGATTCCAAGTATGGAATAGACAGGCAGGGGTGTCCAACCTGCTGCCCGAGGGCCGCATGCGGCCCAGTGAAGTATTTTGTGTGGCCCCTTTCAATTGCGATGCAGTGTTTTCCTCTGCTGCCCCCGGGTGTTCACTGTCTTGCCGGCTCCCTCTTCTGTCTTGTTGCAGCGTTTGCGCGGCCCCAGAAACATTTTTTTCCGGACAATGCGGCCCAGGGAAGACAAAAGGTTGGACACCCCTGAGTATGGTATGGAGTTCAGGATTTTGCTGTATTTTAGGGCATTGATGTTTTGTAACACAAACATTAGATAAGTATATTCATCAGTGTGCATGCACTAAATTTAATTCACCAAGAGTGTATGATCTCATATACACCCCTCTATAGTCCTCACTTCTAGTATATTATTCCCCGATCCTCAGAAGTACCACCTAGGACTCAAATGCTTTTACTGTCCCAGGATTTATGTACTACTAAACTAAACTAACTAAACTAAACCTTAGGTTTCTATACCGCACCATCTCCATGGTCTTGGAGCTCGGCACGGTTTACAGGGGTTGTAATAAGAAAGGAACTCCAGGGAAAGGGTTAGATGTAGATCGGAGGGGAGAAGAATGTTGGCGAGCAAGGATGTCAGAGAGGGGAGAAGTTAGATTTTAGAGAAAAGCCAGGTTTTCAGGTGTTTGCGGAAGGGTTGGAGAGCACTCAGGTTCCGAAGGGGAGAGGTGAGGTTATTCCAGAGCTCGGTGAATCTGAAGAGGAGGGAAGTCCCCAGTTTTCCTGGGTGGGAAATGCCTTTTAGTGAGGGGAAGGATAGTTTCGATTTTTGGGACGGTCTGGGGGTACTAAGATTCGAGGAGTTCCAGGAAAGAGGAATTAATGGAGGAAGGATGCCATGGAGGATTTTGAAGGTTAGGTTGATGCATTTGAAATGGACTCTGGAAGTTATTGGAAGCCAGTGAAGCTTGGAAAGGAGTGGTGTGACGTGATCGAATTTACTTTTAGAAAAGATAAGCTTGGCCGCGGCATTTTGGATCCGCTGGAGTCTGTGGAGGTTTTTCTTCGTTAGGCATAAGAAGATGGAATTGCAATAGTCCAGCCTGGAGAGGATGATGGATTGGACGAGCACTGCAAAATGATTTTGATGGAAACAGGATCTTACTGACCTCAGCATGTGAAGGCTGAAATAGCATTTTTTTACCAGGGAGTTGAGGTGGTCGTTGAAGGACAGTGTAGAATCAATGATGACGCCCAGGACCTTACTGGAGAATTCAAGCTGCAGAGAGGAGCCGGAAGGCAGTGGGATTGAGGGGGGTAATTGAGCTAATTTTGGGCCGAGCCAAAGTAGTTTTGTCTTGGATTCGTTCAATTTCATTTGGACGGAGTGGGCCCAAGATTGGAGGCTTGAGATACAGGAGGATATGTTCGATGGGAGATCGGTGAGGTTCGAGTTGGTCTCGAGAAGGACAAGGATGTCATCAGCATAGGTGTAAATTGTTTCAAGGGGGGATAGGTGGAGGAGTTTTAGGGAGGACATAAAAATGTTGAAGAGGATAGTAGGAGAAAGAGGTGAACCTTGCGGGACTCCACAGATTGGTGTCCAAGGGGAGGAAGAGGTACCATTCATGTTGACAATGTAGGAGCGGGAACGAAGGAATTTTGAGAACCATTCAAGGACAGTGGAGGTGATGCCAATTTCGGAGAGTTGGTAAAGTAAAATGTCGTGATGAACGACGTCGAAAGCGGCAGAGAGGTCAAATTGCAAGAGGACAGCGAACTTGTTGCGGGAGTGAAGTTGTTGGACCTTGGAGATTAGGGAGGTCAGTAGGGATTCGGTGCTATAATTGGGATGAAAGCCGTGTTGGTAGGGTAAGAGGATGGAGAATTTCTCTAGGTAGGATGAGAGTTGAGTCGATATGATGGATTCGAGCATCTTGGTTAAGAGAGGGATATTCGCTATTGGGCGATAGCTAGATGGAGAGGAAAGGTCAAGGTTGGGTTTTTTCAATAGAGGGGTTAGGGCGATGTGGCCCATTTCTGGGGAGAAAAGGCCCGAATGTAGAGCGGAGTTTAGGAGTTTAGTAATGGAAGAAATGGCTTGTGTGGGTATTTCCTCGTAGAGGTAGGAGGGGAAAGGGTCTAAAGAACAGTTGCAGGATTTCATTTTGAGACAGAGTTTGAGGATGGTCGAAGGCAGCCCAGAGTCTGTCGGTTGAGATAGCGCTGGAGGCCGATAGAGTAGGGTTGGGGTCAGTGAGCACCAGGGAGTTGTAGGAGACTGTAGGAGGGAAGGAGCAGCGTAGGGTAGTGACCTTATCATTGAAGAAATTTGTCAGGACATCGGCTGAGGGAGAGGAGGGGAAAGAGGTGGAGTCTTTTTTGGAGGTTTGAGAGCGCCAGATATTGAAAAGTGTGCTACTCTGATTATTGGATCTGGAGATTTGCTCGCCATAGAAGTTCTTTCTTGCTTTTTTTAATGTAGAATTATAGTGCTTGATGCTGGCTCTCCAGGATTGTTTGTCTGTAGGGGAGTTGGATTTTTTCCATTTGCGCTCCAGGGCTCGACATTTCTGCTTTAGTTCTCTATGATAAGGGAGGTACCAGGAGGCTTTGTGAGGGTAAGAGATGGATTTGGTGGAAAGGGGGGCGAGGGAGTGGTAGGTGGATTCCTCACTGGATCATATTTTTGTGGATATAGTAATAATTTAAAAAATATTTTAAGCATAACTTAGCATACTTGTATACTAAAAGTACTTAGCTTATGTGATCTTCCTTTCAGGGATTAGTGAAGCCAACATGTTTCACCCGTTGGTTTTTTCTAATCATCCCTATCAAAAATAGAACATTCTTATTTATAGTTTTAGTTAGTAATCTTAAGCAAATTTCAGGAAGGGTTTGGAAAATCAATAAAGTTTAAAAAAAAAAATGTATCTGACTTCAAGAAAGTTTGGGACAAATACATTGGATCTCTAAGGGAGAGGAGGGTATAGTAGATGGCATAGATAGGCAAACTAGATAGGAATATGGTCTTTTATTGCCTTTCTTTGTTTCTATACCTAGGATTTGATGGCTGATAAGAGCAGGAAAAAAGTCATGCAGTTTTGCCAATTTACATCCTATTGGAAAACTATACCCTGTTTGGTCTTTTTTTTTTTTTTTCCATCACTTTGAAGCTATAGATATTGATTGAATTTGGTGAACTGCATTCACCACCAATTTTGTCAACTCCTAAGTTTTACCCCCTTTTGAGCCTCATATTTTAATTATTTTGGAAAATGTTTGATTTTTATGTGCTCTATTCATAGCTTTTGGGCATTTGGATGTGTCTTGTTGAGTCTAGTTCCCACCTTTCAGATTCTTAAGTCTCATTGCATAATTCTGCATTAGCTTTGATTCCTGGTCAGGTGGCTGCTTCTACTGTCTATCCTTTTAGGTACTTCCTATAGCATTAGACATGGTATTCCAGGTGAAGTCTCGCCAGTGACTTGTTCAGAGGTAGTATTATCACCTCATACTTGTTCAGACCCCTTCCTGCTTCATCTCACATACAAGTGTACTGAAATCGATACAGATGCAGGAAATACAGATTTCAAAATAGAATGCACAACAATCATTTCAGGCACAAAGCCAAGCCTGCTGAGAGCAAGCTAAAAGAAAAAAAAAACCAATAGATAGAACCATTGTCGGGAAAAAAAATAATTGCGGGTTTTCTCATCATCCATAGTACGTTCCTTGTTTCTGTCAGTTAATTAGTTTACGGTCTACTATGAGAGAGGGCTACTGCTTTGAGATGGGAGCTAAGGCAGCCCTGGGGAGCATAAAGAAATCTAATAATAAAATACAACAACTTTAATTTCACTGTATTGTCTTTTAAACTTGTTCTGGGATCTGTCAGAGACGGAAAAAACTTAGGGAAATTGTTTGGTCCTTCTGAACATTGTAAAAATGTCTCAATTTTAAGTTAAAAAGTCCTCTATACTGTTAATATCTCAACCTACTCCTAGAGGCTAATCTATGTATTCACCAGTCTTTTATTTATTTTTATTTTTTTTAACATTAAAATTGTTTTATGTCTTTCCTGAGTTCCAGTTGGAGCCTTATAGTGCAATCTTTTGTTCTTTAACTTTTCTTTCACCATGTCATCCTGGTCCCTCCTCCCTCCAGGTTATACACGGATTTCAAAAACTAAACAAGACATACCAGGCAAGGTCCCACAAATAACAGCATAATCAAGCTTGCTTATCTACACCTTATAGCCCTCATGCCACACACTTGCAAACTCTATCCCATTTAACTCTTTCTACCGTGACATGATTGGGCTAGCAGCCCAAAGTCTCTTCTCTGATTTGTGGACATTATTTTAGATTGGTTTGTTTTTATTAGAGTACACTTCTCCCTCCGTATTTGCGGTTTCAGCATTCACGGTTTCGATTATTCACGGTTTTTAGCTTGCTGGCTCCTTCCCCACTAATTGCATCAGCTTGCATAGAGAAATCGCAGATTCCAAGCGTTTACAGAGAAAATCGCCAATTCCAAGCACTTTATTCACCGTGTTTTGCCTCTCCTTCAAGAACAGGCCAGGTCTCCCACCATGTTATTTGCAGTTTCACCATATTCACGATGGTTTTTAATAGAAAACAGCGAATAACAAATGAAAAAGTTATTTGCTGTTTTTCTGTATTTGCGGTTCTGTTAATACCCTATCACAGCGAATACAGAGGGAGAAGTGTAAGCAGTTTGTCATCTGTAGGGTCAAATTAAAAGATAATAAAAAGTGATCTTTCTATTACACCCGTTCATCTTTTAAAAACTCTGACCTGCTTTGTGTAAAAGGAAACAAAGTGAGAGCCTAAAACAAGAAAAAATACCACTTGTTAATTTTGGATTTTGGCTTATTAAAGGATATTAAGATTTTTTAAAACGAATGTGACCATGTTTCAGCAGAAGTCTGCATTAGGGGTATGTATTTTAAAATCAAAGTATAATTTTAAAAAAAGATAAGGGGAAAGGCCAGCCTGTCCCCATATAGTTACTACACAAGTATTTTACCGTGCAGGATGATAGGAGTCTGTCTATACTGGTCTGGTTTATATTAAAAGGCAAAGCAAAAAAAAACCCCAACAAGAACTGCAGGAAAAAATGCAAAGCAGAAAACAAAACCAAAACTGCAGTGTAATGTACAAGGTGCAGGAGTTTAATGAAAAATCATAAAAACATGTATAACATATATAAAAAATGTAAAAAATCCAAAAGCTGGTTCTAGTATTCATGTGGACCGGACCTGACACGATCCGTGTTTCGAAGAAACACTCCTTCCTCAGGGGTCCCAGATGATGGTACGCGGAATATCAAAAAACCAGATTGGAAAAAACCAAAATCAAACGGAGAAGGCGTTAAATTCTCCTTGTGTTTCACAGTGCAGCACTCACACAGGAGAATTTAACGCCTATTCCGTTTGATTTTGTTTTTTTCCAATCTGGTTTTTTGATATTCCACGTACCATCATCTGGGACCCCTGAGGAAGGAGTGTTTCTTCGAAACACGGACCTTGTCGGGTCCAGTCTACATGAATACTAGAACAGCTTTTGAACTTTTATTATACTCCTGCACCTTGTACATTACACTGCAGTTTTGGTTTTGTTTTCTGGTTTATATTAAGACTTATTATGTGTGCTTTTATTTATTTATTTATCCCCGCCCTTATCCAGGGCGAGTTACACACTTACATACAAACTATAAAGGGCTCCTTTTACGAAGGCGCAGTAGCGGTTTAATGCGCATAATAGTGCGCGCTAAACCACCGGCCACGCTAGCCGCTACCTCCTCCTTTTGAGCAGGCGGTAGTTTTTCGGCTAGCCGGGGGTAGCGCATGATTAAACGTCGCGCGCGTTAAAGCCGCTACTGCGGCTTCGTAAAAGGAGCCCCAAATTACATATAACAAACAAGTCGCTTCAACGACAGACATCTCCACAAGCAATAAAACAATCCAGACCATAGAATACATCAGTGACCAGCACCCTGCAAACAGTCTCCACTCTTCCTCATTTAAACAGTCTCAAACCCTATATTTCATCTGACAAAACAAGTGCCTTTTGAGTAATTTCTTGAAATTCTGTATGACAAATGTACGCAGGGAAGTTATTCCATTCCCTGGGCCCAATACAATGTAAAATACTATCCCTGGATGATGTTAACCTCAGATCCCGTACAGATGGAATTTGCAGATCAAAATGGTCTGCGGACCGAAGCAATCGAGGTGGCAAGATACTCTGGAGCAGGTGTTTAGGAGCCAAATTGCGTAGGCACATGAAAATGGTTACCAATAACTTAAAGCGTATCCTGTCCCTTAACTTCAACCAATACAAACTTATGTAATATTCACTCACATGCTCTCCCACTCACTTTACTATGAGTCACCTGAAAGTTTAACCTGTGATCGGCCTAGTTTCTCTTGTCATTCCTAAAATTTGAGCATGATCACTGATGGTTATCTTCACTGTCCAATTTAATAATCAGACTAGTAATTAGTTACAGATGATTATTCTAATGCACAGTTTCAATTTCTGATGGATTCGTAATCAGTCTATCCCAGGGGTAGGCAATTCCGGTCCTTGAGAGCCAGAGCCAGGTCAGGTTTTCAGGATATTCACAATGAATATGTATGAGATGGATTTGCATGCATTGCCTCCTTGAGATGTAAATCTATCTCATGCATATTTATTGTGGATATCCTGAAAACCTGACCTGGCTCCGGCTCTCGAGGATCGGAATTGCCTACCTCTGGTCTATCCTGAAACAGAAAGTGATATTCAGTAAACAGATATTTAACTACAACTGTGCATCCTTCGTTCTAGATATAACTATAGATTGCATACACAATTAAATGTGCTTTTTGCACCCTAATTGGATTCATTATGGTTTATGTAGAAGTTGAACAAGGATAGATGCCTTGGACACTCCACACAAACAGGCCCAAGAGAAGGCCAAATAAATTAAGATTTATTCTGGTGCGATAGGAAGGGTAGTAGCTGCAATAGATAAAGGAGAGAGCCTTTCAAGTCCCTCATCTGGTTGGCTGCACATGGCTGTGACATACCAGATTAAATTGATTTAATAGGAAATTATAAGAGTTTAAAGAAATCTTTGAACATAAGAAGTTGCCTCCGCTGAGGTAAACCATAGGTCCATCCTGCCCAGCGGTCCGCTCCCGCGGCGGCCCATCAGGCCCATTGCCTGAGCAATGGTCTATACCTATCTATACCCCTCAATCCCTTTTTCTTCTAGGAATCTATCCAAACCTTCTTTGAAACCATTTAAGGTTTTCTTGTCTACAACAGCCTCTGGAAGCGCGTTCCATGTATCCACCACCCTCTGAGTGAAAAAGAACTTCCTAGCGTTTGTTCTAAACCTGTCCCCTTTCAATTTCTCCGAGTGCCCCCTTGTGCTCGTGGTGCCCCTTAATTTGAAAAATCTGTCCCTGTCTACTTTTTCTAAGCCCTTCAGGATCTTGAAGGTTTCTATCATGTCTCCTCTAAGTCTTCGCTTCTCCAGGGAGAAAAGTCCCAACTTTTGAAAACATATTTGTTTAGGGCAGTGGTTCCCAACCCTATCCTGGAGGACCACCAGGCCAATCGGGTTTTCAGGCTAGCCCTAATGAATTTGCATGAGAGAGATTTGCATATAATGGAAGTGGCAGGCATGCAAATCCATTAGGGCTATACTGAAAACCTGATTGGCCTGGTGGTCCTCCAGGACAGGGTTGGGAACCACTGGTTTAGGGAATATGTCTTGAACAAGTTGTAATTTGTTCTGTTGTTTTTACTTTTTTTGATATGGTTCTTATGTCTTTTATATAAACTGTTATGAACTTCTCCAGCTATTAATGGTATACAAATAAAATTTGCATTGTATTGTATCAAAGTTGCACCAGCAATAAAAGCAAGTTTTCATGTGCAGCGCGCAGACATAGGCATGTGCCTGAAGGGGCATGCCTTGTCCTTTTGGAGCACTTAAGTTTTAGGGACTTGGGAGTGTGCTCAACTCCACAGGGACTATTATGGATGATTAGCAAGTACCCTCCTTTCCTTGGCTGTAAACAGTCGAGCATTCCTGGCTCACCTTCCATGCGGCTCTCCCTCTTAGATGTTACTTTTTGTTTTCATCCTCAAAAAAGCTCTCCTTATCACCTCCTGTGTTCCCCAAGGATAGCAAATAGAACTTATTATTCAAGTTGGGAGAGTGTGGTTTGTGATTAAAGCTACAGCCTCAGCACCCTGAGGTTGAGGGTTCAAATCCACGCTGCTCCTTGTGACCCTGGGCAAGTCACTTAATCCCCCTATTGCCCCAGGTATATTAGATAGATTGTGAGCCCGCCAGGACAGACGGGCAAAAATGCTTGAGTACCTGAATAAATTCATGTAAACAGCTCTGAGCTTCCCTGGGAGAACTTCTTAGAAAGCTGAATGAATGAATAAATAGTTAACAGAAAGGATCAAATGGAGAGAACTGGGAAAAGGTTTGTGGGGTACAGAGGGCTATGCTAACTGGTAGCTGCTGGTTGCCTGATCTGTATTCTTTCACTTCCTTTTACCTATTGAGACATAACATATGGGTTGATGGCACTGTGTATAATTGACAGTGGTGTGACCCAAGAAGCTTGTGCAGGAAAAGCAATTATTACTGCGGATAAACCCCCAGCAGTATCAAATTACCTAAATGTCAAGCAGTATGAAAGGTCTCCAGAGCTTAAAATAAGAAAAGAAAACTTTAATTACAATTTAGGAATTTAATTGTGAGAGTGAAAAATGGTGTAGTTTGGTAATGAAATCTCAAATTCAGCACAGAGCAGTCTGACATGGTCTTTAGCTTAAATACTCTTCAGCCAAACTCTGGAGCATTTGAGACTTGCAACACTACCATTAATTAAACATATATTTTGTGTAAACACAACTGGGAAAGGCTTTTGGAGCAATATATTTTTAGATTACTGTTTGTGTGAATTTGTTTTGTCATTTACTAGTCATTGCAAATCCACGTGTGTTGTGATCAAATATGGTAAAATTCTTGCTAGAGGAACAAGGCCTCCCTTGAAACTGGATGTGATGATTTACTTGAAGGCTTGGATTTTACTACCTCTACTACTATTTATCATTTCTGTAGTGCTGAAAGGCATGCACAGCGCTGTACATTTAACACGTGGTCTTAAACTCGCGGCCCACCAGGCACTATTGTGAGGCCCTTGGTATGTTACCATTGTTCTGGAACGTTGCCTGCCTCACTGCTTTAACCTCATGCAAGCGCTTTCCTGGAGAGGGGTTATGTGAGTAGAATATAAGTTGTGCGGTAGAATTTTGAACTGATTGAAGGGGGAAGAGATGGTTGAGTGGAAGACCTGAGAGAAGCAAGTTCCCCCACGAATTCGCGGTTCACGGACCCAGTCATTCGCGATATTCTCTGACCGCCTCTTCTTGTTCTAAAGTCGGGCTTCACCAATTAGGAGCTGTATGTCAAAGCAGCTCCTGATTGGTGAAGCCTGACTTTTTAGTACAGGAAGAGGCGGTCGGAGAATATCACGAGTGATTTTCTTCACTTGCTGGCGTTCTAGCTGCCCTCTCCTGCCTCCCCAGGCGAAAAACCGTATTTGCGGTTTTTCTATATTCGTGGGGGTTCCTGAAACGGAACCCCCGTGAATATCGGGGGAGTACTATATTCTACTCAGTTTTTCATTCTAAATTTCTTACCGGTGTTTGTCCATATAGTGACTTGAAAGTGTCTTTGACCCATTCTCGTTGTAATATTAAGTCACAAAATGTGGTATAGAAAATGTTTGAATAAGCAAAAACTAGAGGTTTGTGGTGGAAAGTGTTTGTGGGGGGGGGGGGGGGGAATGTTGTTTCTACAATTTCAAAAGTCTCTGCTCAAGAGTGCTGCATAAATAGGGCCTGTGTGGAAAAGTGCTGTGAAGAAAAGCCAGTTCCTACAGTAAAGTGTGTTGGTGACAAAATTCTGTTGTAGCGATGTTGTAGGGATGAGGCTTATGAAGATCAAGTAGCATACTACAGGCAGATCATGAAGGAAAATCCCACTTCCAGTCTGCCATAGACTTTGGATTAAGGTGAAGGTTCAGATCTCAGTAGAGCATTGATACTAAATATAAAGCAAAAGCTATTAATAGAGTTGCCCAATGAAAGCAAGACGAATCCAATAGAAAATCTGCAGCTCATAGACCATCTCTTTCCAACTTGAGAGGGTTTCAGCTTTTTCTACTAAGAACGGACAAAAAGCTGCAGTCTTCTTGTGCAAAGTCATAGATATCTAAAATGATTCATGACTGCGGTTGTTGCAAAAGGGACCTCGTAGTGAGCTGAGTAATCAAATGTAGTAATCATTTTAAAAAATATAATTATTCACTCCATTGACTCACTCGAGGACATTTTGGTTTCTTATTCCTAATATAAGGGCCCTTTTACTAAAGGGTGTTAGATGCACTAAGCTCAGATTCTAATGTAGGACTTTCCTGTGTGTTAAGCCTGATGGCACATTTTAAAAACTTTTTTCTTTTGCAGGCTCTGTACTAATGTTGCTCTTTGCATGCGGTACTTGCACAGCGTTAACTTGAGAACACTTTCCACCACCCATTTAGGAAGTGCTAGGTGCTCCTGTGACAATTCTGCATTGTCCAGTTAGCATGCACTGACTGACTAATGTTTCCCTGCCCATGACATGCCCCCTCTAAAAACATATTAATAATGAACAGTTAATGCAAAGAAAAGTAGAAATTGCCAGAAAACACTTTAATGAGTTTTCTTGCATGCTAAGCGTGCATTGGAGCTTAATGCCCATTACTAAAAGGTCCTGCAAGTTTTTTGAATATTTCTATAATTGTTCTTTCACATTGATAGTGTAGCCTCTGTGTTTTGTAGATCAGTGAAATAAAGCTCCTACTTTCTTGCAGTTCTAATTGCATTTTTTTATTAGACAGTAGGACATGGAGGCCCTGATGCTTCCAGGCAGGTATCTCTGACTGTCCTGTGATAAGATAGCTTAGGAATCTGCTAAGCTATCATATCATATGCCTGGAAAGTGCTATAGCTCAATAAGTAAAAGCCCTGTGCTCCTCTTCAGAGGTCATAAGTTCAAATCCCAACCAGCTCCCCAGCACATATTTTAATTGTGGTATTTTATCTGCAGGTGCACCTTGATGATCTCACAATGAGGTTACCATTGTGCAGCTGCAAACCTCCATTTGCAATGAAGTAGAAGCCATTCTAAGGGCTGTATTTTTGTAACATTTCTAATCATTGTAAACCGCATAGAACTTACATAAGAACATAAGAAGTTGCCTCCACTGGGTCAGACCAGAGGTCCATCGCGCCCAGCGGTCTGCTCCCACGGCGGCCCATCAGGTCCATGACCTGTGAAGTAGTTCCTGTCCATTTTAATAATCTACCTCTACTCCTATCTGTACCCCTCAATCCCCTTAACCTTTAGGAACCTATCTAAACCTTCCTGGTTCTGCGGTATATAAACTGTTGTTGTTATTATTATTATTATTATATATTTGGGTTTTTTTAAGCTTTTGCAAATGAAGTTATCTATGCAATCTATATATTTTTGTCATGTGCTTTCTTTGCTTTCAAGAATGAGCTGATTGGAGCACTGTTTAGTCAGAAAAAAAGGGTAGCTTTTGCAAGAAAACTTAAAGCTATGTTTTTCATGTGCTGTGCTTCAGTTAATAGATCTTTTCCTCTAATTAGCAAATAACATTGCTGTTTGTCCACAAAAATAGAAGGCTTTGCATGCAATATATCTGTCTTGATGTGTCCCGTGTATGTGGTGCCTTATTAAATGTATTAATAAAGCAAAAATAAAAACCCAGAGAGCTATTTAGCAGACCGCATTAAGGACATCCAAACTGTGCCTAAGTTCCGGAAGAACGTCCAAAAAGTGCCTAAGTTCCGTCCATAGAAATCAGGTCTATCTGAAGCCTAAACTGTGCTCAAAAGTAGACTTCCTTACAGTGCCTATAAGACCCAGTTTTACAATTGCTATGCAGCTTGCTACTCACTCTGTAGCACACTTGTTAAACCTATACCCTTCCATCCTAATGTTGCTGGTTCAAATCCCAGTCACTCTGTCTGATGGAAGAGAAATAAATAAAAGCATTAAACAAATCCAACTCCTAATATTACAATTATAATGAAAAACAGCATAAAATTGCCATTCTTTTTTTTTTTTTTTTTAGTTCAATAATTTTATTGAATATTATAAGTAATATATAGAAAGCAGTTCAAATACATAAAAATTGAATAAGAAATAGTGATGTAGAACAAAATAAATCATAATTGCAGTCATTTGCATATAATAGATTAGAAAGAAGAATTCAGAGTATTTGAAACTGTTAAGAAAAGAAATAGAGAGGATAGAGAAGCAAAGAGGATGAAGTAAAAAGAAAAAAGAGAGATGAAAAAAGAGAGAGAGAAAGAGAGAGAGGCAAAAGTGTCTACAAGGTAGAATGAACATATGAATCTAAGAATGACCAAGGTGATTTATTTCGCATCAAATTTGTAGAATAACGGGATATCATGTTCTTTTCATATGCATATGATTCGAATTTGTGGTACATGCTCAAGGAGTTCCACCAGAAGGTGTAGTCTAATAGTGCGGGTGACTTCCAATTTTTCAAAATGTGCATAAGAGCTGTCACAAACATGGTGTCAATAAGTTTAGGAGGACAGTTAGATAATGCAAAACAAGGGTGTTGAGAACGAAGGATTATAATATCTATGGAAATAGCTTCTGAACATTTGGTAATAGATTTTATGGTGTCCCAGATACGAATCCAAAAGGAATGAACCATAGTGCAGTGAAGAAGCATGTGATCAAGAGTTCCAGGCTCTTTCAAACAGTTCCAACAGGTAGGATCTTGTTTCAGTTTCGCTTTCCACATTCGAAATGGAGTCCATACTGCATTCCACATAACAAAGAACATCGATTGCGAAACTCTTGAGGATAATAGAGGACAATTTGTAGATGACCAGAAGAGTTCCCAATCTATTTCAGAAAGCGTGGTCTTTAGAATAGAGCCCCAATGGTTCATGGATTGAGGTGTGAAGGTGAAGGTATGATCTCTTAAGATACTATAAAAAAGAGATATCGCCTTACCTTTCAGTAAAGCCAAAGTAGACCAGTGACAAATAGTTTGTTGAGAGGTCATAAAGTCAGGGCGCATTTGCACATTAGATAATATTCCAGTAAGCATAAGCCATTGAGGATATACAGAGGATGAGAGTGAGTTTACAGAACAAAAAGTACCAAATGGGATAAATGAAGTAGAGGAAATCAATTGATGAACAAACCACACACCCGCCCGCTGCCACTTCTTCCATGAAAGGGATCTACCCTTATTTTGAATTTTAGAATTATTCCAAAGGGACATGAGTGGGCCTTCAGCAACAGAGATCTCAGCCGCTGAGTCTAATAGTTGAAAAGCATGTTGCGTTGCACTCAGCAAAGAATACTTTCTCAAGTGTCTAGGTATCGACACTGTAAGGAAGCAAGAAATGTGTAGTGGTGCACATAAAAAGCATTCCATTTCAAACCATGCTGGTTTATCTTGTGGATAAGAGTCAACAATCCAGTGAGCTCCGTATTTGGCTAAGGATGCGATGTAATAATAATAAAAATCAGGTAAATTTAAGCCACCTTTAATTTTAGAGGCCTTCAGCTTTGCAAGAGCGATACGAGGTTTTTTCTTGTTCCAAATAAATTCAGAAATTTTCATATTAAGCCAATGGAAGAGCGGTTTATGGCAGAGAAGGGGAAGCATGGATAGAATATAATTAATTTGTGGGGCTAAGGTCATTTTAATGGAGGCTATTCTACCCCACCAGGACAGATAAAGCGGGGACCAACGAGATGTAGTACTTGAAACCAAGTTTTTGATTTTAGATATATTGAGATCCTGAGCAAGAAATGGGTCTTTATGTATTAAAATCCCCAAATATTTTACAGCTCCCTGTGACCATGGAAAAGGAAAATGAACTAGATCTGAGAAGGAAATATGATCATTTAGTGGAAAGATCTCTGATTTCTACCAATTAACAGAATATCCAGATATTTGAGAGTATTGAGAGACGATGTGAATAAAATGAGGTAAAGAGACAAGAGGATCCTTGAGAAAGAGAAGAACATCGTCAGCGTAAGCTGCTAGTTTAATCTCTCGACTGGACGAGGGAATACCTTTAATTAGGGAACATTGTCGGATAGCTACCAATAGAGGTTCCAATGCTAAATCAAATAATAGTGGTGAAAGGGGACAGCCTTGACGGGTACCTCTATGGAGGGAAAATCTATTAGAGAGAGAGTTGTTAATCCGGATACGAGCCGTGGGTTGTCTGTATAATGTTTCTATCCAGTCTGTAAAGAAAGAACCAAAGTTATACCATTTCAGTACTCGGAATAAGAAAGGCCATTCCACTCGGTCAAAGGCCTTCTCGGCATCAATGGCTAGACCAATCACAGGATCCGACATTGATTTAGCGTGAGCATTGATATGGTGAAATAAACGAAGATTATCCCCTATATATCTATATTTGATGAATCCCGTTTGATCTCCATGTATAAGAGATGGGATCACTGTGGTGAGTCTTAGTGCAAGTAATTTAGCCATAATTTTGTAGTCCAAATTAAGAAGAGAGATAGGATGAAAATTTTTAACCAGAGTAGCATCTTTGTCTGGCTTGGGAATAACTACAATCGTGGCCTCAGCGAAATTAAATTGCTTGTCCGGAGTGGAGTGAAGGAAATCATAATATGTAAGGAGTTGAGGAGTCAATAGGGTTCGAAAGCATTTGAAAAACTCATTAGTAAAGCCATCAGGGCCCGGAGTTTTTCCATTGGGTAGAGAGGTTATAGCATTTTCAATCTCAGATGTAGTTATAGGAGCATCCAGTTTTGCTTTGATAGATTCCGATATAGTCGGATGAGCTAACGAGGATAGAAACAAATCTAAATCTGTTTCAGAGGCTGAAAACTCAGATATATAGGGTAGTGTAAAATTTTTCAAATTGGGAAGAAATCAGAGATCTGGTTCTAACTAATTGTCCTGATGAATCTTGAACAGCTGAGATGTGCAAGCGTTTTGATTTAGTTTTGAGATATCTAGCCAAAGGGCGACCCATAAGATTATCTCCCATGTAATGACCAGAGTTGGAAATGAAAATGTCACGTCGGGCCGTATATGAGATTAGAGTATTGTATTCATATTTTAAGTTTTGAATGCGTTGGAACATGGATGGATCTTGTAAATGGGTGGACATATGTTGAAGTTCTAAATTTTTAATAGAGGTTTCCAGTTCTTTTTCTTTTTGGATGGATTGTTTTTTTTTTCCAGGAAGCAAGTTTGATCAATTCACCTCTGAGAGAAGCTTTGTAAGCTTCCCAAACAATAGAAGGACAAATTTCTGGATCTTTGGTGTTAATTTCAAAAAATTCCGTAGTAAAAGATTTGATTTTTTCCACTATTGCCTCATCTAAAAGCAAAGTATTGTTAAGTCGCCAAGAGGGAGATTCTTTACGTGGGGCAGAAATGGATAAATGTAATGAAATAGCTGCATGGTCTGTAAGAGTTATTGGGTGTATGAAAGTATTTGTCACGTCTTGAATAAGAGAGGAGGAGAGAAGGAAGAAATCAATTCTCGAGTAGGTATTATGTGGTGGTGAAAAGTGTGAATATTCTCTACCTTTGGGATACAGTAAACGCCATGGATCTACAAGAGAAAAGGCTTCTTTTAAAGCATGTAGAGTTGCAAAAGATTTAGATTTTGAGGGTCTGCAAGAGGATGATCGATCTATATAGATATCTTGAATTTGATTAAAATCTCCGCTCAATATTAGAGAACAAGCGTCATATTCAACTAATGTCAGCTGAAGATCCTTGAAAAAATCCGGATGATCTAAAACAGGAGCGTAAATGTTAAGGAACATAAAATCCACAGAGTGCAACGCAGCATGTACCAGACACCACCTTCCATCGGAGTCTGTTTTAACAAAGTGAATAATAAAATAAAATTGCCATTCTAATAACATAATAAAATATTATAACATTAAGGACATTGTTTGGATGTCTGAATCTCACCTAAAACCTGATTCTCTAAAGGACGCCTAAACATTGCTGAACTCTGCTGAGCGCAATTCTACAAAGTACGTTTAACCTAGGCACCTAAATGGCGCCTAACTTTAGACGCATGTTGCAGAATTGGGGCCGAAATGTACAAGGTTGGTCCAGTAGTTCTTACTTTCTCTATTCCTTTGACTCAGTTGGAAGCAGGGAAAGAGAATGGGGACTTGTCTACCACCTTTGTGTCGCTTTGGCATTTCAGAGCTGACATGCAATGCAATGGGCATTGGAGGATTAAGTGACTTACCCGGGATCACAAGGAGCAGCACCGGGATTTGATCTCACAACTTCTGGGTACAGAGGCAGCAGCTCAACCAGTGAGCCATTGCTCTTCCTGTTGTCATGATCCTTTGTTTTTAACCAATTTGGAATTTTGCCTCTCTTAGTAGGCCTACCCTCCCACTGATCCTAGTTCAGTCATTACAGCAATGTTCTGATGGTGGAAGTAGTGCATGAGGGCCATTTTCAGAACCTTCTATCTTGTTTAATAATCTGGCCACCAGGTATTTCCTTTAACTATGACCACGACTGACTCTTTCCTCTCCCTAGGTCAGGGGTGTCCAGTATGTTGCCCATTGGACAAATGTGGTTTGCTTTAACTTAAAATGTGTTCCAGTTAAGATTTTTAGCTAAGAAAAATATTTGATGTAATTAGTTAGTGTTCATTATTTTGAAGCATTGAAAAACCATTTGGTGGAAATGAATTGGTAATTTCAGAAGAGATTCACTGATTTTTTATCCTGATCTTCCATGCTATAACATGGTAAAATATTTGTGTCCTGCACTTGAAAAAAATTGGATGTCTCTGTTTGGTTTTTAAAAAAATAAACTTTATTAATTTTCCAAACTGACCAAAAAGTGCATACAAATAAGCATACAGATTGAAACAAACAACAGCACTTATTATTGCTTAAATATAAAATAAAACAAAATACCTTTCACCCCCCCCCCCCCTCCCTGGATATGTGTGGAAAAATAAGAAAATCCAAAAATTAAGGATCGTATCAATTAACCAATCTACAATTTAACAAATGTTTCCAACGGACTTCTTTGAACTTTTTATTATTTCCTACCTGCTCCTTAATCATTCTCTCATATCTATAATATAAGCACAATGTTTCCCACCAAAAGGAAATGCTTAACCTGTCATAATTTTTCCAATTCCTGGTTATCATCTGCATAGAAACCCGCATCATAATTAAAAGAAGTCTGCTTTTATGTTTATCAACTGGATTCTTCAGTCTCAATAATGTTCCAAATAAAACCACCTCATATATCAATGGCATAGGAACACCAAGTATCATAATAATCTTTCCCCACATCGATTTCCAGAAATTGAGTATATCAGGGGACAATAAAACAACAAATGATCTAGTGTCCCCAGATCAAGATGACAGTGCCAGCATCTATTAGACTTTGAACTATCCAACTTTTGTAAGCGAACTTGGGGTCCAAAAAATTCTATATAACAAAAAAAAACCAAGTTTGCTTCATAGATGCTGACGCTGTACATCTCATTCTCTAAGTCCAAATTTGTGACCATTGCGTAGCAGAAATATGTTGCTTCATTTCAATGCTCCAAATGTCTTAAGTTTGATTTTGGATTTTTATTCAAATAATAAGATATTAATTTGTACCACTTAGCGGCCTGATGCCCTTGCAAATCTGTCTGGAAACACAGACCCGGAAAGCTATACTGATAGCTATACTGATTTTTTTAAATTACGTCATTCAGGGAACCCGTTCTGAATGGCCTGCTTCAGCTGCCACCATTTATAAGCTTGAGACTTTGATATACCGAATGATTGTTGCAGTTGTAATAAATTTACCATTTTCCCATTTGAAATCACATCATCCAGAATACGTATGCCTACCTTCAACCAATGTTTCCAGAGGATTTTAGACTCGCCGATTTATATCTTGGACTTTAACGTTAGGGATTGACACGTGGAGTGCTGTATTGGAGTAGGAGTTAAGGTATTTATATACAGTAGTTTTAACGTCTTCCAAGTGGAAAAAAAGAATAATATTGTCCTTGTACCTGTATATTCGAGGAAGCTTAATACTCAAAATATGATTAAGTCGTAATGGGGTCAAAAGATGACTCTCCATCATCAACCAATCTGGTAGATTCTCCATGAGTTCAGGAAGGATACAATACAAATTACATACCTTGACCTAAAATAAAGGCTTGATACCTGTAAAAATTTGGAAAATTTATCCCATCCGACAATTGTGATTTTTGCAAAGATACTAAGGCAATTTTAGAAGTTTTACCAAGCCAAAGGAATTTTGTAAGAATCCCATTCAGTTTTTTATAAAAGGACCCAACTGGCAACATAGTCATTTGGTAGCAAACTACAGGCAAAATCATCATTTTGATGGATTGCACTCTCCTCCACCAAGAGAGATGTAATGGGTTCCAATGCTCACACATTTCTTTGACTTTTCAACAATAAAGACTTTTCATTTACTGTCATTGCCTCTGTTCTAAGGGCTGTGAATGGTGTTTGTGCAACATAAGTGGTCTGGTGATGCTACAGCAGATATGATTCAACAAAGCATGGAGCCCACCAGACTGGCATGACTGCATGTCTAGGAATCAAAGGTTTATGAGAAGACTTACTGACGTGGTCTAATAAACATTTTCTGCCTTGTTTGGAAGTAGGCTCTTCTGTTACTTAAGTATTTGCTGAACGCAGCTAGAACTGTATCTACTGCTAATTGATAGTTTTGTTAGTGCCTTGGATAGTATTTTGCTTTTTAATTGGTGCCCTTTGAATTACAGTTGCTAGCTGGCAACTTACTTCTCCCAAGACCCAATACAACTGGTTTGCATTTTTAAACATTTTTTAATTCAGTTTTTTTAAATTAGAGAAACTGGATTCCTTGCCTGGGGGCCAAATATAGCTACCTGAGGTGTGAGAAAACATAATAAATCACATGAGCCAATCACATTCCGTACCATACCATTCTCTTATCCAGTTGTTTCCAATGGCTCCACTATACGCTTCCCCCTCAATATTTGGGATGCAAAGCTGGCCCGCGAATAACAAAAATTCACAAATAACTATAGGGCCGACTCTGACCCGCCCCCAGCTCCCTCCCACCTCCTGGATCCCTCCACAACTTACTTTCTGAAGCCTGGTGGTCTAGAGGTGAAGCAGGGCAGGAGCCCGGTGCAGAGCCGCAAACAAAAATGGCCGCCATGAGTTCCCGCTGTAGTCACAAATTTTACCCTGCTTGTGTGACATTGCCACCTGGATGGCCTACTTCCACCTTATGCTAAATACAGCTAAGAAAGAACTGCTTGTTTCCCCCTTTATCCCATTTCAACTTCCCTTTTCTGTCTGTGGTTAACACTATTGTTGTCCTGGGAGCCTCAGCCTGTAATCTTGAGCTATCTTGGATTTCTTGCGCTTTACATGTATCCAACACATTAGTAAAACCTATCATTTACTAATATTCATCAGTCCCTTTTTGAACACACTGCCCTAGCCCTGATGCACACATTGATCTCTTGTTTGGGCTGCTCCAGCAGAGAGGAGGAGAGGTGCTGGTGCCAACAGTGACCGACTCATCTCTTTTGCGGCACACCTAGAATTAGAGAGTGACACAGTGACAGAATTCATCCCTTTTCCCATCCCGGAGGATAACTGCGGAAAACCATCCCGTGTCATTCTTTAATGCAAGTCTCGATGGTCAGTGGTTGTGCCCATTCATACTCTGATTCTTCCCTCTCTCCTTAAAGAATGGCATGTGGATGGTTTCCCACGGTTATCTGTGGGGACGGGAGCGGTGATAAATTCTGCTCTACCTGGAATCTCGCCGCAGCACACAGTTTGCAATACACTTCCTTATCCTATTCATACGCCTAATAAGAAATTAATCAACCCCCGATTCATTTTTGTCCCATTTGCCTCTGTATTGTAGAGCTCACAATTTATTCAGGATAATATATGCATGTGTTAACAGTGCTGCATAAAGTACAGTAGAAGTGGTTATTTTTGGGATGACTGCTTAATTGGGACTGAAGGAAAGAGCACACGAAAGTCCTCTGCATGTTTCTTTCTCTTCAGTCTTTGGAGGCAATGTAAGATGGTAAAGAACTGGTCTCAAGTGCAATGGTTGAGGGGCGGTCCATGACGGAGCTGCCTTTGCACACACTTGACCTAGAGGCAGGCCTCGTACTTTTGTGCTGGGTGATGAAAGGTCCTACCGAGGTTTTGGAAGCAGTGGCACCAGAACATGGAGGTGAAGACAATCCTATTCTCATCCCGACACACACTCCTTTTATTAAGCTGCTATACCGTTTTTAGTGCACACAGGATTTTAGTGCGCGCTAAACCCACGCTACACGGCTAGAACTAACGCCAGCTCAATGATCTAGCGCACATGGCAATTCAGCGCATACTAAGCGTATGCTAAAACCACTATCACAGCTTAGTAAAAGGAGCCCATAGTGGCGCTAGGAAAGGTTCAAAGAAGAGCAACCAATATAGTAAAGGGGATGGAACTCCTCTCATATGAGGAAAGACTAAAACGGTTAGGGCTCTTCAGCTTGGAAAAGAGATGGCCGAGAAGAGATACGATTGAAATCTACAAAATCCTGAGTGGAGTAGAATAAAAATTACAAAGACTAGGGGACACTCGATGAAGTTACATGGAAATACTTTTAAAACCAATAGGAGGAAATTTTTTTTCACTCAGAGAATAGTTAAGTTGTGGAATGCGTTGCCAGAGGATGTGGTAAGAACGGATAGCGTAGCTGGTTTTAAGAAAGGTTTGGACAAGTTCCTGGAGAAAAAGTCCATACTCTGTTATTGAGAAAGACATGGGGGGAAGCCACTGCTTGCCCTGTATCGGTAGCATGGAATATTGCTACTCCTTGGGTTTTGGCCAGGTACTAGTGACCTGGATTTGGCCACCGTGAGAACAGGCTACTGGGCTTGATGGACCATTGGTCTGACCCGGTAAGGCTATTCTTATGTTCTTATTGTGGGAAAACCTGACTGGCAAAAGGGTGCTTCAGGACTGATTTGGGAAACACTGTTCTAGGGACATTTAACAATATATATTTTGATTCTGAAAGGGTTCAACTGCAGAAATTGTAAAAGGTTTGATGAATTATTGATTTCTGATACTATAATGATGTACACTTCTAACTCCGTATTCACGGAGGCTAGGAGCAGAACCGGCCCACAAATATGAAAAATCCCCAATAACTTTTAGGGCTAACTCTGACCAACTCCTGCCTCCCTCCTGCGTTCCGGACCTCCCCAGACCTTACCTGGTGGTCTAGCGGTGAAGTGGGGCAGAAACGATCTTTCTACGCTCCTGCCCGGTGCAGAGCCGCCAACCAAAGTGGCTGCCGTGAGTTCCCGTTGTAGTCTCGTGAGACCATGGGAACTCATGGCATTCATTTTTGTTGATGGCTCTGCACGGGGCAGGAGCATAGGAAGATCGCTCATGCCCCTTGTCACCACTAGACCACCAGGTAAGGTCCGGGAGGCAGGGATGGATCAGAGGCAGCCTTTAAAATTTAATTTTGTTTTGGAGGCAAAAAAACTGCGAATAATCGAAGTTCCGAGTAATAAACCCGTGAATACGGAGGGAGAAGTGTACAGATAAACTGTATTGTACCATATAATAACCCTCCTTGTAAAAAAAAAAATGAACATGATATAACACATGACAGAATATCTTATCTCATGTGCAATAGTTATTCTGGCCAGTGTGTCAATGACTTTCTTGACCTTTTAACAGATTGACCAACCATGACCTCAGAATCTGGCTCCGACGCAGAATCGAAGCAGGACCAAGACCCTGATCAGCAAAAGCAGGCTGGGGCACAGCAGCAACAGCAACTGCATGAAGAAAATCAAACCACTTTAGAACAGTTTCCTGCTGCCGCTGCACACAGCACACCTGTGAAAAGCGAAAAGGCAAGTACACGCATGGCATTGTTTAATCCCGACCAGGTAATTGCAGACTGCACAGGCTCGACATTATGGAGCGTTGACAGGGACGCAGAAGGTTGGATGCTTACAGCTACTGCAGGGTAGTGGTTTTTCGAGGGATAACACTGGATGGTAATTAGAACTGTACAGTGATCGTTAACACTTTGTTGCATCTGATAAAGAGGTAAGATATGGGAGAGGGCTTTTATTGTTTTGTGGATTTTCTTCTTTTTTCCCCCCCCTTTCTCTTTGCATTAGCATATAATGACAGAAAATTGTAGATCTCGATCTCAAGGAAATGTGCCTAGATTCACATGTCTTTTTCTGCTAAGATTTTATTTCTTGCTTCTCTCCAGTTCAACATTTAGGGGTTGTAACCAGTTTCTTCTATGTGTGTTTAATGTAACAGATTGTATTTTAGTAATACAAACCACTGTGAGACCTGATTTTTTGGGGAACTAGGCATTTCTTATTTTGAAAGCTGAATTTTGCTGGTCTGCATAAGAATGGAGAAGTTAACATTTCACGCTTTCAGTTGCTGGGGTAGATACGGTATCTGTGTGCTGAATCCAAATTAGGAACATTGCTAACAGCTAATGATATGTTAGGTTTCCTAGTGAGATACTGTCACAAAAGAGGGTGGGAGGAGAGCAAGAAAGGATGTTATTTGGTTACGCAATAGAATAAATGTTACAGTCAGCGCTCACTTTTCTGTGCTAACGAATTTCTGTTCCTCTGGGAAGTATATGGCTTTAAAAAAACATGCATTTTTTTTCATCACAGCCTGGCGATAAGGAACGGGAGACTGCAGGAAAAGAGCAGGAATACCAGCAGTTTGAAGACGACAAAGTCTCTCAAAAATCCTCTTCCAGCAAACTTTCCAAATCTCCCCTGAAAGTGGTGAAGAAACCTAAAAACATGCAAGCCAAAGTGACCCTTCTCGATGGCTCCGAATATACATGTGAGGTAGAGGTAAGTGAGGCTGGGCTGTACCTGTTAACGCATTCGCAGTGTACCTCAGTTACCTACTGCTATGGGGAAACCTGGAGTGGATTGACTGACTGACTTTATGTGGTGACGTGCATATACAGTTAAAGACTGTCCATGATTTGGGGCATTTTGGTTTCTAATTGAGCTGATAAGAAATAAAATTCCACAAATCAGTTATAGGTGATATTTCAATTAAAAGGCAATTTAATACACTTCTATTATTACTACTACTACTACTACCATCTGGCATTTTTCTTCTCCTTTCTCTCCTGCTCAATCAGAACCACATCCCTAAGACTTTATTCATACTAGCTAAGGATTTTGTTCTTTGTTTACCCCAATCTCCGTCCATTGCCCACTCCAAATGTACCTAAGTCATTGATGGGACAGGGCCTAGTAACTTGGCTCCCTTTAAACCTTAGAAGGATGGGCTTTGACGCCAGCCATCTTGGTGTCATTCTCATACACTGACCACAACTTGCTTGTCCCAGCAAGGGCTGTGAACAATACTGTTTTCCCAACATTCTCAATTCTAAAAGAAGGCATGAAAGTTCCAACTCCCCCACCCAGGAACCAAACCATAGACTATTTTCCGCATGGTGATTCATAGTACTTAACATCTTGAGCCATCACTGAGCCAAAGTAATGCACTTCTGATTAGATTCAGAGAACTGTGCAGCCATCATTGGTTAATAACGAATGAGCTCTCAAAAGCCAATTAAATATATTAAGTCCAGTAAAAAGTATCCACCTACAGTATTGCTGACCTTAATTTCTACCTATCCAAATGGACTAATAAAGCAGCCGCACTACTGTATTCATGAACTGGACTGCAAAATTTTCCTTATTCCAGTTGGCAGATGTCTTGAAGAGATGCTCCGTCATCTTTTTGTAGGCCTCATAAAATGTATTTTCCAAAAGATGTTATAAGTAGGTGTAGCATGGCATATATGGCTGTTGGATATATTGAACTTTAGTGTCTGGGTAATGGAAAGATTTTTTTCTTCATCTTGAAACTAGTGGAAGTAAGTAGGTCAAGCTATGTACTTCTATTATTTGATAACTCTTGATGTGCTTACAGATTGTTCTTGCTATTTTTGCTCAACATGCCGATTTATTGGAAATTTTTGCCTATATACGAGCCTGACACATTTCTTGGCTAGATTTTGAGACTCCTGAGTAGAGAATGACAATGGGGACGGTTAACTGCGGGACCTGGACAGGGACATAGCCTGCAGGGATGGGGATAGGGACAGGTATAAACTTTGTCCCCTGTGCCATTCTCTGAAAACTTGAGACTAGTATCAATATGTAAAAACTTAACACAGATATTGGCAACTGAATTCAATGATTTCCAAAAACTGCTTTTGGATTTAAATGAACTGCTTTTGCTTTTTAAATGAACTACTGTTAAATGACATAATTTGTGTCTTGTCTGCCTTTGATGTGGCAACAAGAGTCTTGTCTGTTAAACAGATTCAGTTGCCTATGTTTTTACATTATCTGAGAAGGTAATTGGATTGTCTTTCAGACATGGGTGTAGAAGAGAAACTAAACTGTATAGTGGATGAACAGGAAAATAAATGTCTATTACATGTTGGAACTACTCCTTAATGCCAGCAATGATGGATGAGTATGTTGCAGTTACAGTAAGATGCTTTAGCAGCTCAGTAAATGATAGAAGGATGTTGCAAATGGTAGGAAATTCCTACCATTTGCAACATCCTTCCATCATTTGCTGAGCTGCTAAAGCATCTTACTGTTACTGCAACATATTCATCCATCATTGCTGGCATTAAGGAGTAGTTCCAACATGTAATAGGCATTTATTTTCCTGTTCGTCCACTACACAGTTTAGTTTCTCTTCTACACCCATGTCTGAAAGACAATCCAATTACCTTCTCAGATAATGTAAAAACATAGGCAACTGAATCTTTGGGAAAGCTGTACCAAAACCAGATCAAAATGGAAGGCTGTATTT
Source organism: Geotrypetes seraphini (assembly GCF_902459505.1). Taxonomy (NCBI): domain Eukaryota; kingdom Metazoa; phylum Chordata; class Amphibia; order Gymnophiona; family Dermophiidae; genus Geotrypetes; species Geotrypetes seraphini. The sequence goes on along the minus strand of NC_047085.1, from coordinate 149,316,555 downwards.
GTGATTTATAAACAGTTGTGCAGAATATTGTCCCTTTTTATACTTTAATAAAAATTTAAATATAAAAACATAAGTGTTCGAGGCTTGTGCAAATGAGGACAGAGTTCAAAGGGACAGTGACAGATGGATAAAATGGAGCGGGGATTTGGACAGAGTCTATGGGGATGTTTTTTTTTTTTTTTTTTAAATCTATTAATGAACACAATTTTTTGCATGTTAAGTCTCCTCTATGGTTGGTTGGAATATAGTTCCCCTCTTCCCCCCCCTCACCCCACCACTCCTGTTAGCCATGATGTGCTCTCCAGCAGTAAAGGGTAGTTTCTTGGTGTCTGAGATCCCAGATCATTTTTTTGTTCTGATAGTGAATGAGAGTTGTCATTCACTGGCAATTATTATAATTTTGTTAATGGAAAATTTCAGGTTTTAGTTGCACTTTCTTGGAATTAGAAACATCCAGTTACCTGGTTTGTGCAAAGCATACTCGAGCAATGCTTGCCTCACTGCACAATAATTCCTAATGACATGATATATGGTAACACATTTACATTGAGGTGAAATGGTGAGACAGTTTGTTTTGATAAGGTTATTGATACCTTTTGTAACACCTAAACATAGGCCTTAATTAAATACGTTCTGTGTCAAGGGGCAAAAGCTTGATAAACCTGATTTAATGGTTAAGGGACTGGAGAAGTTGCCGTACAATGAGAGGCTAGAGAAACTAGGCCTCTTCTCCCTTGAAAAGAGGAGACTGAGAAGGAACATGATTGAAACATTCAAGCTATTGAAGGGAATTGATTTAGTAGAGTAAGAGAGATTGTTCACCCTCTCCAAGGTGAAGAGAACGAGAGGGAACTCGCTAAAGTTAAAAGAGGATAGATTCCGTACAAATGTAGGAAGTTCTTCTTCACCCAGAGAGTGGTAGAAATCTGGAGCGTTCTTCCAGAGGCTGTTATAGGGGAAAGCACCCTTCATGGATTCAAGAAAAGGTTAGATAAGTTCCTGCTGAACCAGAACACAGGTAAAGCTAGACTCAAATAGGGCACTGGTCTGTGACCTAAGGACTGCCATGTGAGCGGACTGCTGGGTCTGACTCAGCAGTGGTAAATCTTATGTTATTTTGTTCTTATTCTGTAGGCAGTAAGACCTCATATGCTAATCCTGCGCTAATCAGCGTGTGGTAGTGCAGAAAAGCTAACTGATTAATGCAAAAACACCCACTTTCTGCCCCCAGACATGGCCCCTTCCCCCCGCAAAAAAAAAATATATTTTTTTTAGTGTATGGTTTGTGCGCAGTTTGTAAAATAATCATGGAAGGTCTTGGCGTGTTCCGCTGTAAGCCCCCTTAAGCTGCAGCAAGCATACACAAGTTCTTACTGCAGTTTAGTAAAAGGACCCTATTGTCATTGTAATCCCATCTTTTATAAAGGTTGGAAAATAAGTGGACAGTACTATAAACATTTAAAGGGGAATGGGAATCAATGTAAATGTATTTTTATTATAAAAAGGATATAGACCCAATACAGGTAAACTTGAGACACGCTGCCAAAATGGTGCATGATTTGTACCAAAAACCCTATGATAGTACATATCTACATATGTACTCTAACTATATTTGGCCTCATCTCCTCTCCTCTTTTTTTAAAAAAATTTTTACAACACTTAAATACATTTGCTTGTATTTTCTTAAGGAGGCGTTAGTTTTATGCCACAATCTATTACAACATGACTTACTGCAGAGCCTTCTGTAAAATATGGGGGATGAAGCACATCAAAAGAATGGGGTATTGTACCAGGTACATATGTAAACAGGGGATTTTTGCAAAATTAGTTCTTTGGTTCACCTTGCTCTTAGAATCTTGCAAAACTTTTGCATTGCAAGGTGGGTTTTTAAAAAAAATATAAATTATATTGATTTTCAAATCTAGAACAATGCTTACAAAATATATGTATACAATTATCATCAGAAATAACACTTACAATCAATCAGATAGTAATACAAGATAATTATCCCCACCCTCCCTCCTACCCTAGTTTGAGAACAAAAAGAAAAGCAGTAAATTATACATGAAATTAAAATCCTAGACAACATTTGTTAAGTATATAACTCCCCCTCCCTCCCTCCCACCCATCCTGGATATGCAATCTAAAAGGGAAAATAAAGGTAAAATAAAGGTAAAATTAGTCAACGGACCATTATTATGGCACAATATTTCCGAATTAATTCTCTCATATTTATAATATAAGCATAAAAATTCCCACCAAAATATAAAATGGACTTTGTCCCAATTTTTCCAGTTTTTAGTGGTTATTTGTATGTCTACCCCAGTTGTAATCATAAAAAGCCTACTCTTATGAAGGTTTAGCCTGTAATGATGTCCCACATATTACCATCAAGGTCAAGGTGGATTTAAACCTCAGAGGTGAGTCTACTCCTCCCTCAAGCTCTCCTCCAAAGCCCAGGTTCAAATAAGAGATTATGCATAGCTTGAAGCAAGAGAAAGTTTGCCCCCAAGTATACATGTCGTCCAACTGTTAAATCTTAAATTCCTTTCAAAGTCTGCCCAAACTTGGTCCTGAATTCACCACGTTAAAATCTGTGTGCATTACAAGCACATGCATATAAGTAACAACTTTTTAAAAAAATCAGTACTTTGGGACAAATTCTGCCCAACACTCTCTGTGATTTTGAGCCAATCAGGGACTTTGGCCCCTCCCATCGTATCCCAAGATGCATTAGGAGGGGGAAGCCCCATCATATGCAACATGCGACCCTATAGACAGGAGGGAGTGAACTGCCCTCCTGCCTTTTTCTCATCCAAAGGTAAGGTGGGGGGGAGGTCATGAATGTTGAGGGGAATTTGGGGGGGGGAGCAAAGATGTCAGGAGTTATTGGGGGAGGTCCAGGATGTGAGGGGGATGTCAGGGGGAGGGATGTAAGACTCGGCAGCTCAGCTGATCTTGGCAGGGGGAATCCCCATCAGCTGAGCCATCAGGGATTCCTTCTGCTGTGATCAGATAAGGTTGTTGGTGGGGATGTTTACAAAACTTATTTTTGTACATTTTTCACATGGACATTTTATTTTTGAAAATGAGCAAAAAAGGTAGAAATCTTAAGGACCAAAACTTATACCTTACTCATTTTCAAAAATAAAAGATAGACATTTGGCAGCTTTGAAAGTGGACATTTTTCCTACTGGATATATGGATGTCTTGCACAAAACGTCCAACCTCAGACTTAGGCACACTTTCAATTATGCCCCTCTATGGGTTTAGTCTTACTCCAAAAGATGCCAATAATCCATCATATTTAGTTTTTGTAGATGGAGCTGAACCTGTACAATTCTAGTGACCAGCAATTAACAGAACAACTTTATAGTGAGGAAAAGCTTTTCAAATGACATCAAGATGACTTTTGGGCAGGTCAAATGTGCAATGGTGATTTTCTTTAGAGGAAAGTTGAGCAAAACTTTTTCTAAAAAAAAGTCTCTCACTGATGTCTGTGACATAAAAGAACTTCAAGAGGAAGGTGCATATAAATATCTAGGAGTAGAGGAAGAAATTTCTGAGAGAAAAAAATTGTCCCCTTAGTTAAACTAGTTTTCCTCTTTTCTTTTCTTTTTTTTTTTAAATATCTTTATTCATTTTTAATCCATACATAAGTGCAACATATCATACAATCATATTACACTATAAAAGCACTTAAAATCAATCAAATTGTAATCTACGACAAAAAGATATATCACCCCCCATACTCATATTCAAATATTGCACTCAAAGAATTAGAAAATATTTTCCAACCCTCCCTCCCACCCACCCACCCACCCTGGACGTGCATGACCAAAGGGCAAAATCAACAATCACTCTTTGCAAAATTTTGTCAATGGCTCCCAAATCTTCAGAAACTTTTTGTTCAAATTGATTCAAATTGGCAGGTTTAAGGCCATCTGGAAGTACTGGATGAAGGCGGGCATACGTACTTTAGACGGTGTAGTATCAGATGGAAAGCTGCTTGAGTTTTCATGACTGCAACAAAAATTTGGTATTGCTAAATCTCAAAGTTATAGGTGGTTGCAGTTGAAGCAGGCCATTCAGGAGGGGTTCCCTGACTGGAAAAATCTTAAAAATCAGTATAGTTTGATGTTCCTGTGCTTCCAGGCGGATTTCCTGGGTCACCAGGCCGCTCAGTGGTATAAATTAATATCTGGATTTTTGAATAAGAAACCAAAAACAGGTCTTCGTGCATTGAGATAAAGCATCAAATTACTGCGTCTCAATGGCCATGAATCTGGGCTTGGAGGATGAGATGTACGGTATTTGCATCTATGAGACAAACATGGTTTTTCTTGTTACATAGAGCATGTTGGACTCCGGTTAGATTACAGAAATTAGATAGTTCCAAGTCTAATAGATGCTGGCACTGCCATCTTGAACCTGAGACATTGGATCATTTATTATATTATTATCCCTTGATACTTCAATTTTGGAGATCCATTTGGGATCAGATAAACAAAGAAATGGAAAATCCAGTGGCACTAACATATGACACTGTGCTATTTGGCACTTTGATGAAAGCTAAAAGCCAAATATCATCTCATAATAATAAACTTCTCTTTATTATGACAGGGGTTGCCATACAGCTTATTTTAAGGAATTGGAAAAACTGGGATAGATTGAACTATACCTTTTGGTGGGAGTCTCTGTGTCAAGTTTTTAAAATGGAACGTATTATGGCTATACAACAGGGACATTAATTTTCCTCTTTTCATGGCACTAATCTTGTTATATGGAATTATGGGCTGTAATTTTAAAGTCAAAGTGCCCTTTTTGACTTTTCATTCTCAGCTGTCAGGACATAATGTCAGTCCTGTTGCGCTGCTTGTTCATTTTCAGAGGCATAAGCATGGGATCCCACAGACGGTTCCAGAAGGCTACCTTTATCAGTTTTAGCACAGATTGAGTTTGCATAGCTGATGTTGTACAATGTGGAAGCTGTCTGACTTGGTTCAGTGGCTCTGCATTGCAGTGATGCCGATTGACTTTGTTTTGTCCTTTGGCAGGTCTCTTCTATCTGACCCTGTTCATACAAACACTTGGTCTCTTGAGGAATGCTTCTGAATTGGGGCGTGGACATGTTGGTTTAAGACTGGCACATTTTAATGCACTTGCCTTTGTCATACTCCTAGAGACATCGAAATACTTTTGAGCCATGCGGATAGCACCAGAGTCTGTATGATTCAGGAAACTCTTAATTGTATGTATATTGTGTTAAATTAAAACTCAGACATATTTTACTGGGAAAAGCTCTGAAGAGGAATAGGAGGGTAGCCTGAAAAGACTTGACAAGAAAAGTATATCACTGTGGGAAACAAATAAAGTAAGGGTTAGTCTGTGATGCTTAGAAGTTTGAAGGCATAATTCTGACAAAAAAAAGAGTCTTTAAAATAATGGGCAAATAAAAGGAGTCAGAGGAAGTCTATTAATGACAGAACATATAACACATATAGACAGTTAATCTGACAACTGAACATTAAATATAAAAGAGCTGTTGATAACAGCAAAACCACCTACAGAAAGCATGTTAATTACTGCTGAGAAGAAAGCAAAAAGAAGCTGAGTGCTCTTGTAGGGGGGTCTGCAAAACCAAGTTGCTTGGCCATTGGTGAAGCAAAGAACAAAATGGTGTGTGCGTTGGGGAGGGGGGAGGTTAAAAATTAACCTAGGAGGGAATGATGACAAAGTAATTACTGGGGTCCTCCCCTCTTCTGTAGTATGTTTTAGTTGTTCGTCATTGGGCCGAGTGGTCTTCATGTACGTCTCGTATCATGTTGTGGACACCACCCCTGAAAATGGCATCAGCAACTGGAGGGGTACAGCTGACCGAATCATCAACATCAAACAACCACATTTGCCCGTTTACTCCCATGATCCTCAAGACACCATCATCCATCAACATCACTCCCCTTTGTAGCCCTGTGGCTCTCTGCGGTAGGGAAAAGGAATGATCAAATCTCAAAATGACAGTAAAATGTCCTGCAGTAAAACTTCAAAGGCATTCAGTCTTCCTCCCTCCCCACCCACACACACATTTTTGGTGGGACCAGTTCCCTGACTGGTTCTGATGCATAGTTTAGTTCCAGTGGTACTGGCAAAGGGGGAAAAGGCTGCAAAAATTATCACACATTCAAAAAAATTTGATCATGTCACTCCTTTGCTGAAGAATGCTCACTAGTTGCTCATTCATCATTGCATCACTTATAAAATCGCCCTTCTCACTTTTAAGAACCAACAGACCAATTCACCAGCATTTATAGACAGAATTCGTATTCCATATGATCCCCCCAGTCCTCATCTCAACACACACTTAATGTTCCTTCACTAAAAATAATTGGCACTCGCCGTGCATACATTTTTTTGGTAACGGCACCTTCCATTTGGAATTCATTATATTTAAGAGCAGAACAAAGTTTAGATAAATTAAAAAATAGCTTAAAATGCTTTCTTTTTAAAGATGCATACGATTGACGTATCCCATGCCTTCTTAATCTATTTTCACTTTATACAAATTTTAATTATTTCCAAATCCTTTCCTTTCTTTCCTCTGTTTGTTGTTGTTTTTTTAAGAATTGTAATTTTTCCACTTCTATCCTTTTTGCTTTACCCTCCCCCCCCAAGCCGCCTGGGCCAATCAGGCCCTAAGGCCAGCTATTCGAGGGATGGCTGGCCTGCTGACCGGGCTTGGGATCCGTCCGTACGTCCAACGTTTTTCAGGTATGGGGGTGGGGGTGGGGTCGTGGGGTTGGTGGGGGGTTCTCACGGGTCAGCGGGTGGGAGGAGGTTTTCGGCAGGCCGATCAGGGGTTCAGGGGGGGCAGTCGTGGGGGGGTTGCATCGGGGCAGAAGAGCCTGGGATCCCTCCTGCCCGGATCTTAGTGGGAGTGGGGGATAGGGTGGTCGCCTGGGCAGGAGGGGGTTGGGCTCCCTCTTGCCCCGATTGTAATTGGCAGGGGGGGGGGGGGAAGGCACAGATCGCCGGGGCAAGAGGGCTTGGGGAGAGGGGGTTGTGGATCGGCAGGGCCAGGAGGGCTTGGGCTCTCTCCTGGCCCGATCGTTGTCAGCGGGGCCAGGAGGGATTGAGCTCTCTCCTGGCCCGATCGGATCAGGGGGAGGGGTGGATCACAGCAGGAAAGATGGGTCATCTCTCCTGCGGCTTTAGCGATCCGCGTTTGGCGACACTTGGTGGTATCGCTATTGCGGCATCTCTCCTGCCCCGATGGTTGCGGTGGGGGTGGGGGTGGGGGGTGGGTAGGTTGCCAGGCCACTGAGCTGATAGCGCTAGCTGCCATCAGCTCAGCGGCCTGTTTTTTGGCACTTATACCTGTTTTGACTTGGTCTAAGTCAAAACGTTTAAGTGCTGACTAGGCAACCTGCCTAAACTTTTGGTTATACATGCTGTACGCCTATCTCTAGGTCGACCCATCTCCCTCCCTTTCTCCTCCTCTAAAATGCCTCTTTTCGCTCTATGCGTTTAGAGGCAGGGGAAAGGCCTAAGCTGATTTTAGATACGTCTAAAACCAGCTTTGATTATGGATACTTGGACGATCAGGCTTTTTGATTGTTAGGATACTTCTTAGACTTCCCCCCCCCTCCCCCGATTATGAACCCCATAGGGTATTGGTCTCTCATTGTTACTGTTTGAATCTGTATTCAAAGTGACAAGTTTTCAGGAGAACAGTTTGCATTTGTCTTCCTGTAGTACTAGCACTGCGTCTAATTCAAGATGATGTCCAGTTGGACAGAGAATACATTGTGAATGAAAAATAAAGTACTGAATTGGAATATGCTCTGAACATAATATAGCTTTGTCCAGCAGTGAATCACTTTAGAGCATAAATTTAGAAACAAGCCTGTCCAAATCTACTTGGAAAGAATCAAGATGGTTTCAAGAAGAGCAGATGCTCTTTGAACTTGCTGCTGCCTTTTTGATAAACGGGGTGGGGTGTGTGTGTGTGAGGGGGGGGGGATTGGAGGGAGTAGAGATAAGGAAAGATGTAGGAGCCAGTGGTAGAAATTGTGCTGTTTTGGTTAGATAGGCTGTTTCAGGTTGAGCTATGTAAGAGACACTAAAAGTTCCCTGTGAAACTTTTTCCCCCAAAGTGCTAGCTCTGGTCTACCTGCCAGCTTTAGAACTCGTTAAATTGTCAATTTAGGTAAAAGCAAACAGGAAGTCATTGGAGGCATCAGCATCTTACCTGCTGTAGTGTATTTTCAGAAAGGGGAGCATGTTTCCTGTTTTTACCGTATTTTTTGCTCCATAAGATGTACATGACCATAAGATGCACCCTAGATTTAGAGGAGGAACACAAGAAAAAACCATTCTGGACCAGATTCGCTCTGCACCCAACCTCACCCTTCTTGCTTTGTACCCTGTCCCCCTTCCCTGCCATGCTCTGTACCCTGTCCCCCCTCTGGCGGTCTAGTGGTAAGTTGGGACAGGGCACAGAGCAGGCAGGCCTAGTGACAGACCCCATACCCCCCATGTAACCCCCAGTATCTTAAATCATCCCCACATATCCTATGTGCCCCCCAGTACCTTAAATCATCCCCATACCCCCAGTACCTTAAATCATCCCCCCACGTGCTCCCAGTACCTTTTTTAACCATCCCCCTGGTACCTTTTTAAATTCCTCTCTCCTTAGACGGCTGTTTCATCTATTTCCCAGCCAGCGGCGCAAAGGCCAGAAACACAGAGATCAGGAACAAGTGCTCCCGCTTGGGCCCACGCCGATCTCCTAATGATAGCAGTCAGTTCTCGTGAGTCCCAGATATGATGACAGCAGGCGGGGGGGGGGGGGGGTAAAAATATGTGGGACCGGGTTTTTTAAAAATATGCGTTCGGCGAGGGGGAGGGTTAAAAGATGTGGCAGCGGACTTAACAAATTTGTATCTTCGCTTCGTAAGACACACTTACATTTCCTCCCCCTTTTTGGGGGTGGAAAAAGTGCTTCTTATGGAGCAAAAAATATGGTAAATTTCAAAGCATAAAAAGAGAAGTTCCCTACTGGGTCAGACCAAGGGCTCATCTAGCCAAAGGTCACAAGTACCTGGCAGAGTCACAAAAAGCAAGATTGCATTCTATTTACTTCCAAGGATAAACAGTGGCTTTCCCCAGGTCTACCTAAACAGTTTTACAGGCTGTTCCTTTAAAGATTTTTCTCAGAACTAAATTATTTTTATACCCAGCTACAGTAGCTGATTTTACCACTTGTTCTAGCACTGTCTTACAGAGCTAAAGTATGTTGAGTGAAAAATATTTTTATTCTACTTTTGCTTTTTTTTTATTTTAATTTTTCAAGGATTTACAAATGACAGTAAATCAAAGCAACTTGAGAACATTTGTGTCCATTTCTGGGAAGAGGTTACTACGGTCACCTGATAGAAAAAAATATGAGTTTTTATTGAATTCTTGTGAGAGCAAACAATTTGTAAAACAAATCAAAACCCATCCGTTTATGTGGAAAAAAAAAGTTGTAGAAGTTGAAACGTAACTTTTTCATACTGCTTATGGACCTTGACTTGAAAAATCATTTTTTGCATCTGCTACTTTGTTATTTTTTCTCAGAGACAGATTTCTTAGACGAAATTACAAAACCTAATATAATAAATCTTGAATATAGCCCACCTCAAGGAAAAGAAGGAAATTTGACATGCTTGCTTAGACTAACAAAATTACTTCTCCCCTCAACATCAGACCCCTGAGTTTACACATACACTTAAATCTCTCATCTCAACTCCTTCATAATATTCTCTAGCTGTAAAGGTTCAAAGAAAACATACCCATTGCTATGATGTGTCTCCAAGCATTTGCAAGGAAAATATAATTGGAAAAAAACGCTGAAGGATATAACCTTGTATCTCAACAATAGAAATTGTGTACGCCTAGCTTGAGTGATCTTACTAGCATCAGAAAACAAAATTAATCTTTTGGCCAGAAGAAAACATCTCTCTTATCTAGAAGTAACTTTCCAGTACTTTCGTTCTATTTAATTCTGATACAAATGAAACTAATAATGTAACTCTCGAGGGATCTCATCGGTAGAGGATTCTAGAAAGGCAGTTATCTACCTCACTAGGAGGTTCTATAATATTGTCTCCCTCCCTTTCTCCATTGCTTATTACAGTTTTATGAGAAACATAATACAGTGAAGGGTAGCACAGTGATAAAAGGGGATGGGTCGATTTCTCTATGAGGAAAGGCTAAAGCAGCTAGGGCTCTTCAGCTTGGAGAAGAGATGACTGAAAGGCGATGATAAAGGTCCATAAAATACAGAATGGAATGGAGAGATCACTTATTTACTACTTCCAAAAATACAAAGACTAGGGGCATGCAATGAAATACTAAGTAGTAAATGTTAAAAACAAATCGGAGAAAATATTTCTTCACTCAGCATGTAATTAAACTCTGGAATTCATTGGCATGTGGTAAAGGTATCTAGCTAAGCAGGGTTTAAAAAATGTTAGGCTAATTACCTAAATGAAAAGTCCATAAGCTATTTTTATGGACTTGGAAAAATCCAGTTTATTTCTAGGATAAGCAGCATAAAATCTGTTTTACTCTTTTGGGATCTTGCCAGGCACTTTGTGACCTGGGTTGGCCACTGTTGGAAACAGGATACTGGGCTTGATGGACCTTCAGTCCGTCCTAGTATGGAAACGCTTATGTTCTTATGTATTGAAATAACACTGTTGAAAGAGAATTTTCATAAAACCCATTAAGAAATATTTAATTTTTAGCTCTAGCCTTATTCATAGCCAGTTCTCATTGTGTAACAATAAGTGTTCTTGATCAAGAATAACTTATTGTTATACAAATAGAATTGAATGAAAATAAAAAGTCAAAGGGAAAAGGGGCTTCTAAGTTGTTAAAGACAAAGTTCCGCTAATGAGAGGGAAGAAGTTTACAGAGACCACTTATTAGAATAAGTCTCTGCTTCATCCTTCTGTGTCGGGCATAAGGGAAGACTCCTTGTTATGTGGAGCTCAAAGATGCCTCAGATTGTTGGGAGGAACCTAAGAACTTTTGAACTATTTTCACAGGGGGAAATACATATTTTATCAGTTTATCAATAGGACTACTTAACCCTGAAGCGACAGCCATCATGTTTCAAGTTTCATGTTTATTAGGCTTTTCTATACCGCCTATCAAGGTTATCTAAGCGGTTTTACAATCAGGTACTCAAGCATTTTCCCTGTCTGTCCCGGTGGGGGGTCACAATCTATCTAATGCTCACCTTCAACTTAGGGCTCCTTTTACTAAGGTGCACTAACGGTTTTAGTGCGCACACAAAATTACCACGCGGTACGCTTCTAGAATAACGCCAGCTGAATGCTGGCATTAAGGTCTAGCACGTGCGGCAATTTAGTGCACGCTATTCCGCGCGTTAAGGCCCTAATGCACCTTAGTAAAAGGAGCTCTTAGTTTTTCTCTTCCTTATTCCCTTAAGCCAATAACAACAGAGCAGCAGTTTTACATCATGTGACACCCTCCCCCCCTCCTATGGAGTCTTGATTTTATGCAGGCACAAGATGACCTCAACAAGGGGACAGAACTCACAGCACAGCAGCACTGAACTTTCATGCCTCCCAATACCCAGCACTATAACTTGACTTGGGCTCCCTTCTCGTGTGCCACAGGAGCAAACAGCTCACAGTGGCTCCATTTCTCTCCTATTTCTTTCAAGTGTGCTACTGTGTAACTTCATGGTATGTTCCCTAGATTTTTTTTTTATATATCATTCCCATAACCTCAGTGACACAAGAGACAGAACAATTCACCTCATCTGTTCTCACTAAGGTAGAACAATGGACTACACAATTCAAACTAAAACTGAACCCAGAAAAAAAACCAAGCTTTTCCTGGCAAGTCCTAACCACAAACTAACAAACACGTTTTTGAAATTAAACGGGTTAACTTACCCAATCAATTCTACCATCAAAATCCTTGGAGTCATCCTGGACTGATGCCTGACTTTTGAAGAATATACTAGTGCTCAGGTTAAAAAATGCTTTGGCACCCTCTGGAAACTTCGTACCATCAAACACTATTTTGACTTCCTCTCTTTTTGATTTCTGGTTCAATCTCTAATCTTAAGCACCTTAGATTATTGCAATATCATATACTTGGGATCCTTTAAGAAAACCATCAAACAACTGAGAATCATTCAGAATACTGCCGTCCATCTCATCTATGGTCCAACATTGTAAGCCTGTAAGCCCGTATTACAGAAAAGTACACTGGTTATCTTCAAGTTTGCCTGCCTCTGCTTCAAAACCATAACAGGTTCATCCCCAGTCTACCTGTCACACCACTTGCACATGTAATGCCTATCTGTTTGCCTTCCCCTACAAGAGATTCAGGCAAATGGAATAAATGTCTAACCACCCTCGTTTCCAATTCTCCCTCCTACCAATCCTTCAGGAAATCAATTAAAACTTATTCCTTTGATACATTTCTCTGACTCCTTCCTGCCTTGTTGTATCTCTGAAATACTTCCAGATATACCTAACTACTCTCAGCTTACTAATGTAATTTGAAAGTTTTTTTCTGTAACATCACTGTCTGTGTACAGTCTGTTCCTCTGTAAACTGCTCTGAACTGCTTGTGGTATTGCGGTATACAAAAATAAAGTTATTATTATTATTAGTATTAGTTATCAATTCCTATTTATCTGTTCTTCCCCAGTCAGGATTTTATAGACCTCTCAGCTATCTCTTGTCCACGCTGAAGAGCCTTAATCACTGCAATTTATTCTCATATGAGAGTTCTTCCATTCTCTTAATCATTATGGTTGCCCTTTTGTATAACTTTTCTAGTTCTGCTAAGACTTTTTTGAGATGCGATAACCAGAATTACATACAATACTCAGTGTGGTCTCGTACAGAGGCATTTAATTTAAAATAGCATTTATAACCCACTTCTTTCCACAAAAGATTTGAGAAAGGCCCTGCACTCCAGTGTTACGAGTTTATCTTTCTCAACATTAGAGCATTTTGGGTGGGCCTAACATAAGAACTGCCATCTCCAGATTAGACCTTAGGTCCATCAAGTCCGGCGATCCTCACACGCGGAGGCCCAGCCAGTTGTACCCTGACGTAACCTTAGTCACCCGTAGCTCTCTATGCGCCTTGCAAGGAGATGTGCATCTAGCTTGCCTTTAAATCCTAGAATGGTGGATTACGCAATAACCTCCTCTGGGAGAGCATTCCAGGTGTCCACCATTCGCTGCGTGAAGCAGAACTTCCTGATATTTGTCCTGGACTTGTCCCCCCTCAGCTTCAGTCAATGACCTCTTGTCCGAGTCACATTGGACATCGTAAATAACTTTTTTCCTGCTCTATTTTGAAGGTCTCAATCATATCCCCTCGCAGTCTCCTTTTCTCAAGGGAGAACAGTCCCAGTTTCCTAAGTTGTTCTTCGTAATCCAAGTTCTCCATACCTTTTACTAGCTTCAATGTTCGCCTCTGCACCCTCTTTAGCAGTTTTATATCCTTCTTTAGGTAGGGAGACCAATGTTGGACACAGTATTCCAAGTGTGGTCTGACCATTGCTCTATAAAGCGGCATAACTTTCTCCGATCTACTCGTGATTCCTTTCTTTATCATGCCTAACATTCTTTTTGCTTTCTTTGCCGCCGCCGCCGCCGTGCATTCCACCGACGGTTTCAGGGTCCTATCTGTCAGTACACCCAGGTCCTTTTCTTGTTCGCTGTTACCCAGAGTTGCACCTGACATTCTATACTCGGGCTCCTTGTTCTTTCTGCCCAGATGCATTACTTTGCACTTTTCCACATTAAACTTCATCTGTTTCTCTGCCCATTTCTCTAACTGACACAAGTCGCTTTGGAGTTCCTCGCTATCCTTCTGTGATCTGATTGCCCGGCATAGCTTTGTGTCGTCTGCAAACTTGATGATCTCACTGGACGATTCTTCTTCCAGGTCATTGATGAAAATATTAAATAAGATGGGCCTAAGTACCGAGGCCTGGGGCACACCACTAGTCACTTTCTCCCAGTCTGAGAACTTCCCATTTATGCCCACCCTCTGCATTCTGTTCTTCAGCCATTTGCCTATCCATCTCAGTATGTCTCCCTCTATGCCTAGATCTCCAACTAAGCAAAAAACCATGTCCACTTTAAATTTGTGAGCAGTGGCCGTAATAAATAGATAACTCACATTAAAGAAACAGGCCTCAAATTCCCCAGGAAACTAAACACCAACAGTAATAATAATAATAATAGTTCTAGGCGGTTCACATACAGTACTAAAATTATACAATTAGTGAATAAAATGCATCATTCTAAAAAGTCTCAACAAGTTTGTTATTCTCATTGATCCCACTGCGGGGGGAAAAAAACGGAAAAGAAAAAACTCCCAAATACGAGAAAAAAATTCTCAGGTTAAAAAAACCAGCTTATAATTACAAATTCTGATACAGTCCACTGCTCACAAATAGAAAACGAAGAATCGAGGATCTCCTGAATAAAGAAGAAAACAGTTTTTAAATCAGACTTTAAAGCACCACTTAGCTTTAGTCACAGTGTTTCTATGTGGCTTCCAAATTCTTCCGTGCATCTATCTCAAACGATGATTGTAATCCGAACGGATGGCTTTCAGTTTACACCAGAAAATCTCTTTGTCATTACAAACTCAACAAGAGGCTTTGGCCAGAGGCCTTGTTTCACAAATGCTATGTCGGGAGTAAAGGTCACTAAACTTCAGACCGCTCCTGACGCAGCATTTGCGAAACAAGGCCTCTGGCCAAAGCCTCTTGTGTTTTGTTTAAATTCCCTTAACTTTAAGCATGCTTGCATCTACTATAACTGTCGGTATGGAAAACTTAGATTCAGTGGAATAAGGTCAACTTAGCCCTTTTCTCATTTCCCATCTGAGACACTGTGCCAAATAGCTGCATAGACATCCATAATTCAGAGTGTGAACTGTGCCCTGCAGTGAAGATAGATTTTGGGGAAGGATATATGCACATGAGGGCAGTCAGAAAACCAAGGAGAGCTGGTGTGTTCCACTTGCACAGTGATGCTCCTGACACAGTGTAGTGCATCTTCTGTGGAAGATAAGTGGCACATCAGAGACTCGGTTTGCTTCTTTGCAGATGTCCTATAAAATTATAGACCATCATGTCTGCTTACTTTAATGAAATTGTATACTTTAATTCCTTGCTTTATACTTTGTTTTGGAAAAGAGCAGAAGATCCTCACCTGCGAAGATCAAACAAGTTAAAGATTGTATACATCTTTTTTTTGTTCTTGCATCTATCTGCTTTCAGTACCCTGGAGACTATGTGGTTACAAGGTGGCTGCTGCAGGCTTTGATGCTATTTTCAGGGAAAAAAAAAAATATGATTAACATCAAAGGAAGTCAACGGTGACGTGTTTTGCAGCTAGCAAAGAAATTCTCACTGTTGCATTTATTCTTAGATTTCAATTATCTAGTAGCATGTTCCGCTATCGAAATAAATGCGCTTCCAGATGCTCTTTTTGGGGGGCTAACAAGCACTTAGGAATGGATTTGTGGCACTGAACAAGTGGCAATGTTCTCACCATAGTGGATGAGGGGGAGTTTGAATTAAGGGCCAGTGGGGGAGGGATGCAAAGATTGTCTCTGGTCTGCACTTTGGCACAGATGGAGAAAGTACTACAGAAATCACAGGTGGTTAAAAATCTTTATTAGTTAGACCTCATATGGCTGTGTTTTGGCTCAATGCCTGTATCGGGCCCTAAAATCTGGATTGCTGCACCTTGTGGCAGCTGAAATTGGTGCAGCAATCCAGATTTTGGGAAGTTCAAGTTCAATTTATTTGTTATACCACAAATATAAAACTACTACCACTATTAATTATTTCTATAACGCTACTAGACACATGCAGCGCTGCACAGAGTCACAAAGATTTTAAAAAAAAACAAAAAAAAAAAAAAACAGTCCCTGCTCGAAAGAGCTTACAATCTAAACAGGCAAGACAGACAAACCGGATGTCATGGAAACAGTTAAGGGGAACGATTAATCAACAGGCTGCGTTGGAGGGCAGAGGAATAGGGTTAAGGATTGAAAGCTATATAAAAAAGGTAGGTTTTTAGTCTGCTTTTAAACAAGGGAAGGGAAGGAGCTTGACGGACAAACTCAAGTAATTTATTCAAGGCATAGGGAGCAGCTAGAAGAAGTCTGGAATTGGAAGTGAAGGAGAAGGGTAAAGCTAAGAGTGACTTATCTGAGGAACGGAGTTCTCTGGGAGGTGTATAAAGAGAGAGAAGCGAGGAGAGATATTGAGGGGCAGCAGAATGAAGACACTTGTAAGTCAGCAATAAGATTTTGAACTGTATGCGCTGGCAGATAGGGAGCCAATGAAGTGACTTAAGGAGAGGGGTGACATGAACGTAGCGAGGTTGGTAGAAAATGAATCGTGCAGCAGAGTTTTGCACAGATTGCAAGGGGGAGAGGCGACACCGCAGCGGTTTACAATATAACCTGCTTTCATTGTTGATTTTTGGTTTTATGACCCCTAACACAGGCATTGAGCCGAAATATGGCCATTTTGGGTTTATCTAATAAAGATTTATAACCACATATGATTCTTGTGGTGATTTCTCCCCTTTTGGCTGTCTCCACTCCTTTGTTCTCCCGGTGTATCTCTCTGGAATTTTTGATTCTTCTGATGCAGGCAGCCCTGTGCACATTCATATCCTACTTTTTCCTCCTCTCTTTGTGCAGCCAAGTTAAAAGAAGGCTTTCCCCGGATCACGGTGGGAAGCACCTAAAGCCAAATTTTAGGTGTCCAGGATTCAATTCCGTTCCTTTTCCTGGTAATTCCTAACATTCTATGTGCTTTCTTAGTCGTCACTGCACACTGAACAGAAGGTTTCAATGTATCATGACGACACCTAGATCCTTTTCCTGGATGGAACTCTGTAGCATGTAGCTATAGTTCAGGTCCCTCTTTCCCACATGTGTCACTTTGCACTTGCTCACATCATCTGCCGTTTTGATGCCAAGTCTCCTGGTCTCACAAGGTCCTCTTGTAACATAGAAACATGATGGCAGATAAAGGCCAAATGGCCCATCCAGTCTGCCCATCCACAGTAACCATGATCTCTTCCTCTCTCTGAGATCCCACGTGCCTATCCCAGGCTTTCTTGAATTCAGACACAATCTCTGTCTCCACTACTTCCTCTGGGAGACTGTTCCATACATCTACCACCCTTTCTGTAATTTCTAAACCTCCTTGGTCTCTTACCTACACACATTCCTTCTCCTCATTCCCTGATTGGAGCTCTAAGAGGGACCTGTTCCTGGCCACTATTACCATGGAAAATATGGTGGTACATACTTGCTTCCAGAACATCAGCACCTGGCATAGGAAACCTTAGTAGAGCACAGAGGTGGCTTAAGTAGGCTGGAGGGTGGGCTAGTGAACCATAGAGAGAAGGACCCAGGTCCATAAGCCATTCTAACCACTGCATTCATGGTGAGACATGTGCACCTCCCAACCCCCCCCCCACCCTATTGTACTGCTATATAGGTGGCAACTGCAGCCATAAGGGCTATTGGGGTGGTAGATAGGTGGGTGTAGTAGTTTTCAGGGATGTTTTAGGGGGCTCACCATGACCTATCAGGGAGTTGTGGTGATATGTTTATGTGACACCCTTTTTGTGAAATTCCCAGCAGTGCCCTGTAAGGTGCCCCACTCCTCTTTTGCCATGTCTGGGTGTCCATTCCATCACTTTGCTGACCCCTCCTATGTCCAAAAGGTCTTGTTATAGGCGTTATTGACTTTGCCAAATTTTTGGACGAGAATGGAGTATAAAGATAGACAACTTTGTGGTCTGGACGATAGAACGGCTGGACGTAGAAGTAGATAATTCTTTAAAACAAAAATATTTTGAACATATTTTCAAGAATGGACTTTGGACATGTCGGACTTTGAGCAATTAGCAACTTAGGCCCCGAAACGGACTTAGAAGTATTTTTTAATTATGCCCTTCCACGTGGTTTACATTCAAGTACACAAGCACTTTTCCCTATCTGTGCCGGTGAGCTCACACTCTTATCTAATGTACCTGGGGCATTAGGGGATTAAGGCCAGGATTCTAAAAAAAAATTGCAGACGTTTTGATAGTGAATTGAAAAAGCGAGACATTTTCAAAAAATCAGCAAGCAAAGATTCGCTAAATTTGCATGTGGCCATCGCTGGTGATAGCAATGAGCACGTGCAGAAAAAAACACATTAAAAAAACCAAAAACACAACAGCGTGTCTTGCCAGCGGTGAGAGTGGGCATCTCTCACGCTGTGGGAGGGAGGGTGCATGGCTGACCAGCGGTAGGCATTTCTGAGCAGCGGGGAGAGGTCATGGAGCACGGGCAGTGTGTCGTGGGGAGGATTGCATGGAGGAGACCATCGCAGAGGAGGAGACATGGGCATCCTGGGACTATCAACCAAATATCTTACCTGAAGAAGTCCTTTTTCTGGGAACATCATCGTTCCTCCAAAACTTACTTGCTCCACTTCATCACTGAAGCTGAAACCGTGGATTGAAGACAATGTTTTATTTTTCTATTTTTCCAGTTTATGAATTATTTTTAATCTTATTCATTGTTTTGCCACTTGTTTTTTGTTTTGTTCTATTTCTATCATTTAAATTTCTCCAGAATTCTTTTGTTCAACGGTTCCTCCTTCTGCATCTATTCCTTTCTCTCCTCTCTTCTACCTTCCAAAGGTAGAATTTAATTCAATACAGTCTTGTTAGAATGTTTATTTTCTTATTTTTCCTCTATCTCTACTTTTCACTTCTTTATTACTCTCTAGGTACTTTAGTTAGATTGTGAGCCTTCGGGACAGTAAGGGAATTTCTAAGTACCTTTCTTACTTATAATTTTAATGTATATTTTCTGTAAACCGCTTAGAACCTAACGGATGTAGCGGTATATAAGAAATAAATTACATTACATTACATTACATCTCTCCTGCTGCGGGGGGGGGGGGGTCGCTGCTGTTTTGTGGAGGGAAGGGGTGTTCGTTGCCGCTTCAGGGGAGGGGTGTTGTGATGAAGTGGGAGATAGAATGGGCATTTCTCCCGCTGCATCACAACACAGGCTTTCTAGCAGTCTCTGACACTGACCGACACCCCTGGACCTGTCGCTTATTTTTGTTGCCAAAAGCCGATGCCGCTTTTAGAAAATGGCTTAGCATTTTTAAAGAATCCACTCGGTTTACAGTTTGTTAAAAAATGAAACATAACAAGAAAAACTGTGGGATAAAAACAGAAACTGGTTAGATTAGATGGATGGAAAAAGTTAGAAAGATCCAAAGATCCTCAAAATGTGCAGCTGTGCGAATGTACTTTATAAATCAGTTTTGTTCCTGGAGCTCTGTTTTTTAAGCTTGTAAGGAGGGTTCTTTCGTACTCTTTAAAATACCTAAAATTCCACGTGCTGCAAGCTGGCATATACTTTTATCGTATACTTGTGTGGAGTCACAATCTGCATGCATAAAATATATGCCACCGTTTACAGCTGTTCCTCAGCATTCACGGTGTCTGCGCCTTGAATGCAAAGATAAGTTTTATTGTGGATGATAGGCTTCTCTTTTCGTTTGCATTTTTATTAGTATTTAGAATGTGATTGAACTGTATATATTGGTATATACAAGTGCTAGAAAAATGTCCTTCCTGACCCTCTTGCTCTTAACAGGAAAAAAAGACTAAACTCTACCTGGTATTGTCCTAGGCAGGGCTGTGGAGTCAGTAGATAAATGTTCCGACTCCTCAGTTTTTTGTACTTCTGACTCCGACTCCGACTCCAGGTACCCGAAATTTCCTCTGACTCCGACTCCTCGACTCCGACTTCACAGCACTGGTTAATTTTCAGATCGTTAAAATGGAATGTCGAGAGAAATGAGCATTTTCGACACCACCTTCTTTTTGCTTTTAATCAAGGTTCTAAGGCCGCAGAAGCTGCTCGCAACATTTGTGCTGTGTATATAGTGGGTGCTATAGCTGAAAGAATCGCTCGTGATTGGTATGCCAAGTTCAAAAATGGAGTCGGTAGATAAATGTTCTGACTCCGACTCCGACTCCTCAGTTTTTTGTACTTCTGACTCTGACTCAGACTCCAGGTACCTGAAATTTCCTCCGACCTCGACTCCGACTCCACAGCCCTGGTCCTAGGTATTGTCCAGCTGCTGAAATTGCCATCTAAGCTCACTCCGGCCTACCCAACCATCCCATTGTTCGCAGGATATCTATTGTAAAGTCTGGCTAGTAACGTCCTCATGTCCCAAGTTAGTGGAGTTCCCACTGATGCCCTCCCCAGCCCATCCTGCACCAAATCACCATATATGAGACACAAACCGTATAAGTCTGTCCAATGCCTTAGTTCTTTAATTTATACCATTTGTTTTCTGATTAGAGATCCTCTGTGTTTATCCCAGGCTTGTTTGAATTCCAAAACCGTTTTCCTTTCTACCACAATCATTGAAGTTATCAACATGGGCTACTGTTGAGCTGGAATTATGTTATCACTACCTCATGCAGTTTTTAGCACAGGCCTCATTTAAAGCAATGAGGTCAAGTTTTTAATACCTGGGATTAACACTACATCATTTTAACAACAGCCCATCCCGTAACACATCTTAACAAATAGCCCATGTTGATAACTTCTCCCTTAAATGTTAAATTCTAATACTAGGAACCTCTTGCTGATGGAAATACGTAATATTCCAAATATTTCACTTCTCAAAAAGCTTTAATCTGGCTCTTTAAATATAACTGTGGTGTGATGGTTTGCTAAACATTTTTTTAAAGGTTTATTTTATTCCGATAACTTCACTGGCTTCAAATTCAATATAGGATACTTTTTAAAGTTGCATGCTTGGCTTTTAAAATTTTTATTGGGTTGGCTGCAGACAATCTAGTTCTGTGTCTGTCTGAATTTTTTTTCTAGTGATTTATTTTTAAGACTGTGTCAACGGTTGACTTTAATGTTCCTTTCTTCCCTTTGTTTAAATCTGTTCGCTTTAAGCGTATTCTTGAACAATCCTTTTCAAGTAGCTTCTGTCTGGATTAATATCCCAGTGGAGAAGACTCTGGTTTTAACTTCTTATATTTTGTTTCATCTTACCCTTAGAATGTTAGGAACTATCAGGAAAGGAATGGAAAACAAAGATGAAAATGTTTTAATGCCTTTTCATCACTCTATGATGCAACCGCACCTCGAAATTCTGTGAGCAGTTCTGGTCACCGCATCTCAAAATAGATATAGCAGAATTAGAAAAGGTACAGAGAAGGGTGACAACAATGATGGGGTGTCTTCCCTTTGAGGAAAGGCTAAAGGGGCTAGGGCTCGTTAGTCTGGAGAAGAGAGAGCTCAGGTGAGATATGTTACAGGTCTACAGGTGTGTTCATGCCACAGCCCCTCAGTATCTCTTCTCTCGCCGCCTCCTCCAGATAAGCTGCTTTTGTCTTTACCCTTCTCCTCCCTGCCAATTCCAGACTTTGTTCCTTTCATCTAGCTTTCCATATGCCTGGAATAAACTACCTGAGTTCATCTGTCTTGCTCCTTCCTTTACCTTGTTTAAATGCAGACCTTTTTGATTCAACCTAAAATCTGTTACCATACTCTGCTCACCACCCTAGCCATCAGATTAACCATCCTTCCTGTGTCCCCCATCCTGGCATCCTGTTTTGTCTATCTTGTCTGTTTAGATTGTAAGCTCTTTTCAGAAAGGACTGTCTCCTTTGTGACTGTACAGCGATGTGTATGTATGGTAGTGCTCTAGAAATAATAGTAGCAGTACTCTATAAAATACAGAGTGGAGCTGAACAGGTAAATGTGAATTACTTGTTTACTCTTTCCAAAAATACTAGCAGGGGAATGCGATGAAGCTAAGTAGTAGATTTAAAACAAACTGAAGAAAATATTTATTCACTCCACATGTACTTAAATTCTGGAATTTGTTGCCAGAGAATGTAGTGAAAGTGATTAGTTTAGCAGTGTTTAAAAAAGATTTGG
Organism: Geotrypetes seraphini; assembly: GCF_902459505.1. Taxonomy (NCBI): domain Eukaryota; kingdom Metazoa; phylum Chordata; class Amphibia; order Gymnophiona; family Dermophiidae; genus Geotrypetes; species Geotrypetes seraphini. Next base: position 149,294,482 of record NC_047085.1, on the reverse strand, counting down.
ATAATTTCCTAAGTTCATATACCATTATTAAGTTGGCTTGGCAAAATCCACTGCTTATTCTCAGGATAAGTTGCAAAAAATCTGTTTTTTTCCTGGGGATCTTACTAGTTACTTGTGACTTGGGTTGGCCACTAGTGGGAAACAGGCTTTGTTTTTTTCATCAGCAGTAGAGCCTCCATTATCTTTGAGGTGTCCGTTCTGCCCCAAAGTTTCATTCTTAGTTCCTCCCCCCCTTTTAATTTTTTTGGTTTCTGTGAATGGCTTTGGTGTTAGGTACAGACAGAAACATTCCAGTATCCTATCCTCCTAGACCTGACTGTTTCTTTTGAAACGTGAAAGCCTCCATATAGCCATGAGGTTTAAAGAAACTGTCAAGACCAAGAATGTAGTGAAAGCGATTAACTTAGCAGTGTTTAAAAAAGGTTTGGATAATTTCCTAAAAGAGAAGTCCATATACCATTATTAAGATGGCTCACAGCGACTCCCTAACAAAATAAAGAAGCTGCGGTGCTAGAAAGGCACTTAGAAGAATGCAGAGAAGAGAGACAGGGCTTTCTGGCTCCGCGGAAAACTAAGAACTGAGGACCATGAGGAGGGGATGCGCCCTCTAATGGATCAGGAAGGCACACACATGCGTGGTGCAGCACTAGCAAACTTGAAATCTTCAATCAAGTTTGCTAGAAAAGCTGTCCGCGTCGGGGCTCCGTGGATGACGTCACCCACATGTAGAGAATATATGCCTGCTTGTCCCTGGATAACACCTGTTACGGTAAGTAACTGTGCTTTTTCTTCTTGGGATTTTACCAGTTACTTGTGACCTGGGTTGGCCACTAGTGGGAAACAGGCTCTTCGGGGCTTCCATTCTGCCCCAAGTTTCATGCTTAGTCTCCCCCTTAATTGTTTTGGTTTTTGTGAATGGCTTTGGTGTTAGCATACTGGAATGTTTCTGTCTGCACCTCTCCTCCTAGGCCTGGCTGTTCCTTTTGAAACATGAAAGCTTCCATATAGCCATGAGGTTTAAAGAAACAGTCAAGACCAAGACCTACAAAAGCACTCATTCGGTTGCCCCTCACTATCTTCACTTATCTCCCCATATGATTCCCACCCCCCACCCATGAGCTCCATTCAGCTGGTAAGTCATTTCTATCTGTGCCCTTCTCTTCATCTATCAAATCCAGACTCCATCCCTTCTGCCTTGCTGTGCCAAATGCTTGGAACAAACTGCCTGAATCCATATGGTGGGCTCCTTCTCTGGCAGTGTTCAAGGACCAGTTAAAAGCCCACCTCTTTGAGAGTACTTTCGACTCCTAACTCCTCTCACCTTGGGTTCTGCATCTCCAACCCTATATGTCGTGTGCGTTTGTCCAAGTTAAATTGTAAGCTCTTTCGAGCAGGGACTGTCTATAAATGTCAAAATGTACAGTGCTTTGTACGCCTTTCAGTGCTATATAAGTGATAAGTAGTAGAAGTGGTAAGATGGCTGAAGAGTCTGTGACCTGACGTGTAGTGGTGTGTTGCCACCGTCGCCTCTTGATACTTCAGGGAAGAAGGCCAACCCATCTAGCCGTTGCTGCTGCTTGTGCAGAATTCTGTGCAAATTCTTCCATTGTGCAGCGGTGCAGAATAGTAACACATGATGGGGAAAGACTGTCATTCATGCAGGCTAGAAGAATGAGGAATCAACTGATTAAAAAAAAAAAATTATATATATATAGATAGATAGATAGATATAGTAACATAGTAGATGACGGCAGATAAAGACCCGAATGGTCCATCCAGTCTGCCCAACCTGATTCAATTTAATTTTTTTTTTTTTTTTCTTCTTCTTAGCTATTTCTGGGCAAGAATCCAAAGCTTTACCCGGTACTGTGCTTGGGTTACAACTGCCGAAATCTCTGTTAAGACTTACTCCAGCCCATCTACACCCTCCCAGCCATTGAAGCCCTCCCCTGCCCATCCTCCACCAAACGGCCATACACAGACACAGACCGTGCAAGTCTGCCCAGTATTGGCCTAGTTCAATATTTAATATTATTTTCTGATTCTAAATCTTCTGGGTTCATCCCATGCTTCTTTGAACTCAGTCACAGTTTTACTCACCACCACCTCTCTCGGGAGCGCATTCCAGGTGTCCACTACCCTCTCCGTAAAGTAGAATTTCCTAACATTGCCCCTGAATCTACCACCCCTCAACCTCAAATTATGTCCTCTGGTTTTACCATTTTCCTTTCTCTGGAAAAGATATATATATATATATATTTTTTTTTTTTTTTTCATGTCAGCATTTAAATTCTGCTTGGCATGGCACTAAGATTCAACCCTGCTGTACATACTTGAAAGTGTCAAATATACTTAGACCTGCTGAGTTGTACATAATTCAGCTGCTATCCTCATAGCTAAGAGGTTTCACTTAGAACATTGTTTTTGATGGACTCCATTAAACCACTCGGCAATACTTAGCTGCTCTTTGTATAGCTAACTATCCTTATAGTGCTGCTGAAAATTCACAGATGGAAAGCACTTGTATATGTAGTGGCTGCCACTAAACCTATAAGTGCATCTGACTACTGACTTGTGTGTATAATGTTTAAAAACAAACAAACAAACTTTCCCTTTCAATTTGCATACCTGCTAAGTTTGCACCTGTATCTAATTACATTATTTTATAGGAAGAGTGAAGGGTACAAAACAAAATTGAACATGAGGGAAAAATCTGGAACATAAGCTTGAGAAAAGCAAACATGACATCTAAAGTTGAGGCGTGTTGTAAACCTCAAGGGATGTGCTCACACACACTAACACTGTGAGCAGACGAGCTGTGGAAATTTGTCTTATCAACTTGCTTGTTTTTAATCAACCATTTGTTTTAACTGTCCCCAGCATGAAACTCCTTCAGCATTCACTGTACTCCCCCCCCCCTTAACACCACACAGTGGTATTCAGGCCAAATATTGTTGTTGATATTTACTGTGATCCAAGTAGGGCAGGTAAGCTACGAGCTGAGGGCATTCCCCATTTTTGTTTGAGATTGGATATCTGTACAGTTTGGGGTGGGGGAAACGAGGTTATCTTTAATACCTTGTACGCATTTTGATTTCATTGGCAAAACAGGATTGGGCTTGCAGATATGTCGTGAAGGACTGGTAAACGTAACTTGCTGCCTGCACAGCCTGGGACGGAGTATAGCGCTGAGGTTCTTGTAGCCATGTCTTCTGAACCAGGCTGTTTCTTTCTGTTGCTGTTTCCTTTCAGCTGGGATTGCTGCTGCATTTCTTTTTATGAGATGGGTGGGGGGGAGGGTAGGGAGGAAAACGCAAAGCTGTTGGACCATATGGGGAAGAGGGTAGGGGAAGGAATTGCAAAACTGCTGGACCATATGGGGGAAGTGGAGATATTGAGAAGCTGGACTGTTGTGGTGAGGATGGAGGGATTGGTACGAGGAGTTGTTGGGCCATAAATGTGGAGGGGAAGGGAGAGAGGACAGGAAGTTGCTGGACCATAGGAATGGGGGGGGGGAGCGGGGAGAGAGGACAGGAACATGCTGGACCATAGGGATGGAGGGAGGGATAGGAAAATATTTGGCTACAAGTGTGGGCTCAGAGAGAAGAGGTGCTGCACTAGAAGGGTGTAGGGAAGGAGTGGGATAGTGACCATGGGGTTTATTAAGGAGATGAGATAAAGGAAGATAGTGAGCACACAGGGTAAAATATTTGTGATGGGGAATGGGCGAAAGACAGAAGAGAATAGGAGGCCAGGGAAAGAAGTGAGACAGGAGTGTGGTACAGAACTGGAAAGTTGATAGGTAGATAAAATGTACATGGACTGAAGAATGAGAGGGAACAATTTGAGTGAGTAGACAGAAAAGTAAAAATAAGGAGCTATGTCAGAGACAGATCTACTGAGGGGATGGAAGAAGATGACACCCATTGGAAAGAAAGCAGACAATGGGAAAGAAGAAAACTGGGTCTAACATGCTTGTAAAAATAAAATGACCAAAGAGCAACGGCAAAAACATGTTTTATTTTAAATTTGTCAAATATGTTAGTTTTGGGTACTTCTTGTTATATGTTGTGGTACCAGCTTTGTTTGACACTTTGTTTCCAATTCAGTTTTTGCAGATTTATCTTTCTAATTTGTGATCTTGTCATTCTTAAGTTGTTAAAAGCAACATATGAATCACAATTAACATGTATTTATATTGAAGCTATACAATGATAACCAAAGAAGATTTAGAAGTGAGTATTTTTTTTTTAGATTTACAATTATATTGTAAGTCCCCTTCATGAATCAGTCCCCAGATGTAGTTTCTCATCATGTTCTTGTTATATTGTCTTTGGTAGTGGCGTTCGAAGTCTGGTGGAAGCACTCCTCTGTATGTGTTCCCATGTTCTCCTTGAATGTCTCAAGATGAGCATCAAGGCCATGGACTTAGACAGACATCCTACAGCTCATTTTGCTGTAATTCTTCAATAGATTCTCAAACAACTCCATGTGGTTTTCAGCCTTGTGATTGCCCAGGAAGCCCTGAACCCTTGTGACAATGCTGTTCCAAGCCACTTTCTCCTTCCTAGTTAGCTTATTGAGAAATTCCTTGTACTGCAGGATCATCTTTATCTATGGTCCAATAAGTGCACCAACTTTGACCTTTGCCTCAGACAGATTAGGAAGCCTACTAAAATGATTAATGGTCGTCATCATAAGTCCTAAGGGGACAGACTTAAAGATCTCAATATTTATACTTTGGAGTAAAGGCGGGAGAAAAGAGATATGATAGAGATATTTAAATACCTATATAGCATAAATGATCATGAGGCAAATCTTTCATTTGAAAGGAAGCTCCGGAATGAGAGGGCATAGGATGAAGTTGAGGTGAAAGTCTCAGGAGTAATGTAAGGAAATTCTTTTTTACAGAAAGGGGTAGTAGATAGTCTCCTGGTAGAGAAAAAGACTATGCCCAAGTTCAAGAAAGCATGGCATGTGGATCTGTGGAATCTCTTGGGGAGAGGAGGAGATCATGTTTCTGTGTTTCTTGAAGGTGCTTGAAGGCTACTGCCTCCTTGTCTAGAGCTCTGACAAATTGTTTCATTAGGCCTGATTTGATGTGCAGTGGTAGCATTAGCACCTTCCAAGGGTCCACTAGTGGTTCCCATTTGAAGTTGTTCCTCTCCACAGAGAACTCAGTCCACTGTGACCATTCCCTCCTTTGGTAGTGTGCCTTTGAGTTCCTGTTGTCCCAAAGGCAGAGATAGCAGGGAAACTTGGTAAGACCGCCTGGGAGACCCATTAGGAATGCCACAATTTTGAAGTTTCCAATGACCTCTTAGCCGTACTCATATGTCAAGGCACCTAATAAGGTCTTGATGATGTTGTAATCCTCTTTGATGTGCATTGAGTGAGCTAGTAGAAGAGACACTTACTTGTTCCTGTTATGTAACAGCGTGGCTTTGATGCTCCTGGATGAGATGTCAATGAAGAGATCACCACTCTTTTGGGTTACAGGCGATTCCAGTTGCCTCAAGCAGACTAGTCACATTATGGTAGAAGCAGAGCCCATCTTGATGGGTGAAGAGGGCGGAAAAAGCTTGGTGGTTCTTCTTCTGATCTGTGACTTGCACACTTTCATTCAACAAGTTTCACCTTGAGCCTAGACATCAAAAGCTCAGCATTGGACTTGGTGAGATCAAGATATCTGATCACATCATTGAGATTTTTTTGGTTTGGAAAGTATGGGTTTCTCTCATCAGCTGCACCACTGATATTGCAAACTGATCTACATCTCCCTCACTCTATGATTTGCTGTTCTCTTCTGAAGATAGCTGCTCTCTCGCTGAGGAAGTGGGTATGGGGAACTCAGGGCAATGTGATTCTGGGGAGATTGATGAAGGAATGGCTGGATATGTGATTGATGTTTGGAAGGGTCCATGCAGAAATAACGGTTGCTTGAGTGGTCAGTGAGTGCCCAAAAAATTCTTGGGATAGCAAACTTCATGGCTCTCTTTTCCCCTCAGTACTATCCTTTAGAAGAAAAAAAATGAAATTGTGATAATAAAATCAATAAATTTTATTTCACCTATGACTAATGTGTATGAGATTCTCACAATATTTCATATATGATATATTTTCAAATAACATTTTAAAATTTAAATATTTTAAAAATTGAACATTCCAAGACATTTTTATAGCAGAAAATTGTGCCATCTTAGTGAGAAACAAATTTTCTTACCTTCCAGAGATTTTTTTTGGCAGTGCTTACATGTGAAGTAAGATGTCCAAGGTTTGTCTTGATCCCCAGATGGCAGGCCGGAATATGTCTTGTAGTCATTGCACATCTTAGCAGTTGCTTCTATGGAGTACTTTTTCCCTCTTGTCTTGATAAATTGGGTGCATACATTTCAAAATGTATCTGCTGGATGTTTGTACATTAGTAAAAGGGCCCCTAAGATTACTGAGCTGGAATCAATTTGGAATGTGCTGCAAAAAAGGTAAATTCCAAAATATGAATGTTCTGGTCACAAAAGCAAAGTTTGAGGGGATTGATAACCAATTCTATAGTTTTGTGGCATAGGCAATTAAGAAAACACAACCTATGAATAAAAAAAATTGTTACATAGTATAATGGATACATGGCAAAATTAAGAAAAACAAAATTACTGGCTATGATTTAGTGGGAAAGATACACTAGCATGGGAAGAGCTTGACTAAAAAGTTATAATGAATATATACTATAAATAAGGGTGACCCAATTTGATATACAGAAGCAGTGTGTGGTAAGGGTAGGAGGCGCCTGGGGCAGTGGTGCCCTCCTCTCACATCCCCACTTTTCCATGCCACCCCACCCAATCTCCTTCCATGCCCCCCATGCCACACTCATGCCCTCCCTTCCCACTTCCATATCTCTTTAAATCTTTGCCAGTATGGGCAGCTTCTTGCACTGTTGTTGGCTTTCCCTCTGGTGTCACTTCTGGTCCCTCGACCTGGAAGTGATTTCAGAGAGAGCCAGGCCGGCGCAAGCAGCAGACTAGAGAAGTTTCTTGTGCTGGCAAAGATTTAAAGAGGTTCAGGGGTGGGGACAAGAGGTGCCTTCACCGCCACCAAGACGGTGCCTGGGGCGACTAGCCCTCTCCCCCTTTTTACTACCCACTGCATAGAAGGATATTTGCTAAGTAATACTAAATGCAGGTAGGAATAGGGTCTGAGTTGGTCACAGGTGGAGATCAGCGCACTCAGGTAACATAGGACAGTTATTGCATGATAGCTATCAAGACTGCTGATAGCAATCCCTGATTTCCCCCACCCCTCCCCCAATTCTCCTCGGAGCTTATCTGTGGATCTCATCCACTAGACCAGGGGTGCCCAATATGTCGATCGTGATCGACAGGTCGCTCGCTCAGGCGACCCCAGTCGATCGCAGAGCGGGTTCCCTTCTTCCCTTCTCTTTTTTCCCCTCCTAACTGGCCCGCCTCTTGAAGAACGCCAGCCAATCAGAGTGCTGGCAGGGCGGGGTGAAGGTCGGTGGCGTACCAGTGTTCTCCCTAGGGCCTTTTAGCTGGGCGGTCCTCATCTGCTCCTGAATTCTGCTGCTGCCACCGCTGCTCAACATTTTAAAAAAAAAACGGCTTGGAGAACTTATGCTCTGGGGGCTAACGCGTGCTTCCCTTCTCTTCCCTCTGAAACCGGAAGTTATGTTGGGGGGGGGGGGAGAGAAGGGAAGCCGGCACGCACATGTTAGAGCTCCGTTCACGGGCTAAAGCGGGAGACAGGTCAGTGAAGCTTGTGATTAGCTCTTCTTGCTGCTCGGTCCTGCCTAATTTCTGTTTCCTCAAAGGCAGGACCCGGCAGCATTTCTCTCAATAGGTCGATCTTGGGCCGATCAGCCTTCCTCTCCCCGAAGTCAATTCTGCCGTTGGAGAGGAAGTTCTGGCCAGCGGAACTTCCTCTCCGATGGCAAAATTGACGTCGGGGAGAGGAATGCTGGTGGGCCCAAAGCAAGGAGAGCTTGGCCGGCGGCGGGCGGCTTTGGGGGCCTGTTATCCGATGGCAGCATCAGTGGCAGTGGCTTGGAGGAGGGCAGGGAGGGAGAAAGAGGGCAGGCAGGGAGACAGAAGGAAAGAAGAGAAACAGAAAAAAAGAAAGGGGGCATGAAGAGAGAAAGAAAGAAAGAAAGGGCAGGGAGAGAGGAAGAAAAAGTTGGGGGAGGGAATGAGGTTTGGAGGAGAGGAAGCATACAGGCTGAAAGAAAGATTGGATGCACAGTCAGAAGAAAGTGCAACCAGAGACTCATGAAATCACCAGACAAGGTAGGAAAAATGATTTTATTTTAAATTTAGTGATCAAAATGTGTCTGAATTTATATCTGCTGTCTATATTTTACAATATGGTCCCCTTTTACTAAACCGCAATAGTGGTTTTTATTGCAGGGAGCCTATGAGCGTCGAGAGCAGCACTGGGCATTCAGCGCACTCCCTGCGCTAAAAACTGCTATTGTGGTTTAGTAAAAAGGGAGGGGGGTATTTGTCTATTTTTGTATGGTTGTTACTGAGGTGACAGTGCTTTGACCTCTTTGAAAAACCCCCAGAATAGGAATGATAATTAACAATTCTATGCGTACAGTATGCATTGTGTTTTTTTTAAATTTTATTGTTGGTAGATCATTTTGACTTGGTCATTTTAAAAGTAGCTCGCGAGTAAAAAAAGTGTGGGCACCCCTGCACTAGACCAACCAGGTGACAGTAGGATACCCTCTTCGCTTCAGGCCTGTAGCTGCTCTGGGTTCAAAATGTTGACTCACCACTAGTGGTAATAATGTGAGACTTCTTATTGGGGGGGGGGGGGGGGGAGAGAGTCAGAGCTGCCATTTTGATCTCAAAGTGGAGAGGAGCTCCAGGGTGGATTTTATTTAAATCTAATCATTTTAAATCAGAAAGGCTTGATTTAAATAATGCCTTACATTTTGGTAGAGAAACTTCATTACACTATTTCCAACCTGTCTCTCTTTTACAGCCTGCTGCCATTATAGGTTTTCTTCTCCAAGGAGAGAGATATGATGAAAAACCTAAGACTTGTGGAGTATTCTGCTCAAAAGGTTTCACTTAAGACCATAGGAATAGCCATACTGGGTTAGACCAGTGGTGATTCTGTGTACATAGATTTGCAAAGGAACAATAGGGCTAAGGTCTCTTTCTCAGCTATATATATTTTATAACATTTTTGCTGTGAGGAAGCAGCATGTTATCTCTGCAGACATAAATTCACATTTTGAGAAATGCAAAACCAAGCATCTGTGATGATATCTTTTAGACAGAAAAATTGTCTGCGACACTCTTTGTAACCTACTGATATAGATGACTGTGTACCATAGGATTGTTCCTGTATAACAATAATAAATGCAACCTGCCTTGAACTCCAATGTGGGAGATTTGGTGGGATATAAGACCACAGATAACATAGCATTATGAATGGATTAATGGAATTCTTATACTAAAAAATTTAAACATTGCATGAATATTACAGGCTCATGCTACATAATTAAAAACTAGTCCTTATTTTGTGAAGAATAACTTTTGGACTGTAATGTATCTTAAATAGAAAACAGTCTTTAGATAGATTTTTTTTTTTCCTGAAAAAAGCATTTTATTAAAAAAAAAAAAAATCAAATTTAGCATTTTATTAAAAAAAAAATCAAATTTAAATAAAAAATAATTTATCCCCATTTTACAAAACCGTAGCACAGTTTTTAACGCTGGCCACAGTGGTAACAGCTCCTATGCACATAGGATTTCTATGAGCATGGAGCTGTTATTACCGCGGTTGGCGATAAAAACCACGCAACACTTTTGTAAAAGGCGGGGAAAGTTAGGTGCCCTTTATAGAATCGGCCCAAGTGTTAGTATATACTGTACATTATGTAAATGCAGTGGCTTTTCTGTTTTGTGTGATGATTTTATTATATGGTATTTACCGTATTTTCGCGGATATAACGCGCACGTTATACGCGATTTTACCTACCGCGCATACCCCTCGCGCGTTATATGCCTGAGCGCGGTATAGAAAAGTTTTTAAACATAGTTCCCACCCCGCCCGATGCCCGATTCACCCCCCCAGCAGGACCGCTCGCACCCCCACCCCGAACGACCGCTCGCACGCGCTCCCACCCGCACCCGCATCCACGATCGGAGCAAGAGGGAGCCCAAGCCCTCTTGCCCGGCCGACTCCCCGACGTCCGATACATCCCCCCCCCCCCCCAAAGGACCGCCGACTTCCCGACAATATCGGGCCAGGAGGGAGCCCAAACCCTCCTGGCCGCGGCGACCCCCTGCCCCCACCCCGCACTACATTACGGGCAGGAGGGATCCCAGGCCCTCCTGCCCTCGACGCAAACCCCCCTCCCTCCAACGACCGCCCCCCCCAAGAACCTCCGACCGCCCCCCCCAGCCGACCCGCGACCCCCCCACCCCCCTTCCCCGTACCTTTGGAAGTTGGCCGGACAGATGGGAGCCAAACCCGCCTGTCCGGCAGGCAGCCAACGAAGGAATGAGGCCGGATTGGCCCATCCGTCCTAAAGCTCCGCCTACTGGTGGGGCCTAAGGCGCGTGGGCCAATCAGAATAGGCCCTGGAGCCTTAGGTCCCACCTGGGGGCGCGGCCTGAGACACATGGTCGGGTTTGGCCCATGTGCCTCAGGCCGCGCCCCCAGGTGGGACCTAAGGCTCCAGGGCCTATTCTGATTGGCCCACGCGCCTTAGGCCCCACCAGTAGGCGGAGCTTTAGGACGGATGGGCCAATCCGGCCTCATTCCTTCGTTGGCTGCCTGCCGGACAGGCGGGTTTGGCTCCCGTCTGTCCGGCCAACTTCCAAAGGTACGGGGAAGGGGGGTGGGGGGGGTCGTGGGGGTCGGCCAGGGGGGTCGCGGGTCGGCTGGGGGACGGGCGGAGGTTCTTGGGGGGGGCGGTCGTTGGGGGGGGGGGGGGGTTTGCGTCGAGGGCAGGAGGGCCTGGGATCCCTCCTGCCCGTAATGTAGTGCGGGGTGGGGTTAGGGGGTCGCCGTGGCCAGGAGGGTTTGGGCTCCCTCCTGGCCCGATATTGTTGGGGAGTCGGCGGTCCTTCGGGGTGAGGGTGCGAGTGGTCCTGCCGGGGGGGGGGGGATGTATCGGCCGTCGGGGGGGGGGCATCAGGCTTTCAGGATGGGGACAGACCTTCAAGGGGGGACAGGACTTCAAGGGGGGACAGTGCACGGAAGTCAGGGGGGGTGAACGGAGAGTCGGGACAGCGCACGGAAAGTCAGGGCGGGCGAAAGGAGCGTCGGGCATCATGCGCGTTATATGCCTGAGCGCGGTATAGAAAAGTTTTGGTACATATCATCGTGATTTCTGCGCGCTATACCCCTGTGCGCGTTTTACACAGGTGCGCGTTATATCCGCGAAAATACGGTACATGGAATCTGCTGATGTCTGGCAGTGATCCATGGGATATACAGTATATGATTTTTAAATGAAAAACTCCAGAAGAAATTAAAAATCCATGTGATAGGATTCAGTGCCCTATTTTGGACTGGGAATTGGCTTAAAGAGAGAAAACAAATGTGGGACTAAGGGTTAGATAAACTAAACTTACCTTAGCGATCCGATTTGTGGCCGAGTCTTCCTGGGCAACCGATTCACCAAGCCTCCTCATGCAAATTAATGCAGTTGGAGGCACGCCCCACAGAGACTGCACCAATCGCTGCAGAGCAATCCAGACGCATATGCAGACCATCTTCTTTGCCTGTAGATCAGGGGTGTCCAACCTGCAGCCTGAGGGCCGCATGCGGCCCCGTGAAGAATTTTGTGAGGCCCCAGTCGAGGGCGATGCAGTGTTTTTTCCTCTGCTGCCCCTGGGTGTTTACCGTCTTGCCGGCTCCTTCCTTTGTCTTGCTGCAGCATTTGTGCAGCCCCAGAAACATTTTTTTCGGCCAAAGTGGCCCAGGGAAGCCAAAAGGTTGGACACCCCTGCTGTAGATGGTCTATGCATGCACTTGCTCTCCTGACTTCCCTCTCGCCGGCTCCAGGGACTGAGCCCTATCTGCAGTTTTCCGGTCCCCCGCCTTCCCTCTCTCCTTCAGCTCCAGTGAGGAAGTCCCACTTATGACCACTTTGTCCCTCCCAGCTCTGGTGCCTGAGTTGTGGCGGCAGCACCCGCTGCTCTCCCTTTCCGATTCTTCAACTCTCGTGAGGGAGTCTCCAAAAAAATTTGTGCACATTTGAGGGCAAGAGACATATCTCTCGTTGTCTACGATCGGATATGCTACAGGGAAGGGTTACTTGCGAGCCTGTGGTTTTTAACCTGCCGGTTTAAAGCGGGGTTGCACTATGGTGTGTTCTGTTCTGTTCCAGTGTGGAACAGAACACACCATAGTGCAGCCCTGCTTTAAACCCGTGGATTTAAACCACGGGCTCGCACTGCAGGAAAAGGCGGCAGAGAGCAGGAGAGTTGGGGAGGCAGAGAGCAGGACAGTCGGAAAGGATATGAGCGACTGGTCCTCAGCAGTTGCTTCTTTTTTTGATCGGCCAGCCCAGTTGATGTTCCTGAAATTGTTTAGTGAAACGCTGCCTTCCTACATTTGCATGCACGGATCAGGTATGGTTCGGATCGGGAGGAAGGTTAGTGAATCGGGTCGGGGTCGCAAACTGGTCAGGACACAATCGGTAAGGTTAGCGAATCTAGCCCTGAATGTCAAATTTCTCAGTGGCAAAAGGTAAAATAGCGGAATGCCCCAGGCATAGGTACCATGACCAGTACTTTTTTTTAATATATAAATCTGAAAAAGAGAATAAGCAAGGTGATTAAATTTAAAGATGACATGCTGCTTTCCCTCTCCCCTCCCCCTCTCTCCAAAGCTTCTAAACCATAAATATATTGTGAGGAGTTGCTGGATGGCCTGGCAAGAGTTTACATGGCAAATTACATGGCCCAGATTCTATAAACAGTGGCTGAAGTTAAGTTCCTAGATCAGTGTGCCTAGCCAATCTTGGCGTCTAACTTAATTTTCTTTATTTGCTCAATCGGCACTGTTAGTTGAAAGCACTATTAAAAACAATTAAAAGTGATTAATATAATTAATTAGCTTTGTATTGCATCATTCGTATTGCATCAATCCCTTACTCTGAGGTGTCCTGTCTGTCTAAAGTAGATTGTAAGCTCTTCTGAACAGAGACGTTTATTGAATGTTAAATGTACAGTGCTGGATACGCCTTTCAGCGTTATAGAAATTAGTAGTAGTAGTAGTAGCTTCTCTGAAGTTCCTACCAGAAAGTAGGCAGGTTAAGGGAGAATTTGAGGCGTGGTTTGACTTGGGTGCCAGTAGGTGCCTAACTTAATTGCACTCATTTAGGTCAAGAAATGTCTGGCCTCAGTGGGAGTGTTACTAAGGTTTCAATGCTTACTGCGCCTAAGACCACTTAGACGCCACTAGGCACGATTCTATAAATGGTGCCTAGCTGATGATTGACAATTATGCTCAAAAGTGCCTTGAAATTAGGTGGCGTTTATAGAATCGAAACCACGGGGAGAAAAAGCTGTAGGTACCTAATGCTAGGCACCACAGTAGAAATCACCACCAAGGAAAAGATCTTGGTGTTTCTGTCTAACTTCTGCTATACAGATACAGCTCTCTGCATAGTCCTCAGGTTTTTGTACTGAAGCAAGAAGGACTTATGTAAGTTACTGGTCACTGTAAGAGTTTCCTGCTCAGCCAATCCCTAATTCCTTAATCTTGATGTCACCAGTCAATCAATTGAACAGTTCTTTAATAACGAAGCAAACAACTTACAGTCAGATGATAGTTCAATGTAGTTCAAGCCTGTACATTCCTTCTCACTTCACTAACATATCATGTCTATGCTAGGAGTGTCCACACTGTGGAGATGACACCGTTCTCCAGACTTAGAAGTACCGTATTTTCATGTAGATAACGCGCACCCATGTAAAACGCACACACGGATATAGCGTGCGAAAAACACAAATTTATGTACAGAAATTTTTATAGACCGCGCACACCCGTATACCGCGCATGCTGCCCGACTCTCCTTTCGCCCGCCCCAACTCTCCTTTCCCCCTTGAAGTCCTGTCCCTACCCTGAAAGCCTGATGCCCTCCCCCGACGTCCGATTCACCCCCCCGCAGGACCGCTCGCACCCCCACCCCAAAGGGCCGCTCGCACGCACCCGCACCCCCACCCTGAAGGACCGCTTGCACCCCCACCCCGAAGGAGCGCTCGCACTCCCACCCCGAAGGACCGCTCGCACCCCCACAGCCTCCACCCCCTCCCCCATGGAGAAGCTGTCTGCCTTGTTTCCGGATGCCAGCGAGCCCAGCTGTTTCCTCTGCCGGCGGTCCCGCCCCTTCTCTGAGCCCTGCTGTGCTGCTTTTTCTTCCGGCGGTCCCGCCCTTTCTCTGACATCATAGAAAGGACGGGACCGCCTGAAGAGGAAGCAGCGCAGCACAGGGCTCTGAGAAGGGACAGGACCGCCGGCAGAGGAAGCAGCTGGGCTGGCATCTAGAAACAAGGTAGACAGCTTCTCCATGGGGGAGGGGGGGAGGCTGTGGGGGTGTGAGCGGTCCTTCGGGTGGGGGTGCGAGCGGTCCTTCGGGGTGGGAGTGCGAGCGCTCCTTCCGGGTGATGAGTCGGGGGGGGGGGGAAACTATGTAAAACAAATTTTGTACAACGCGCTCACGCGTATAACGTGCAAGGATATGCGCGGTTTGTAAAAACCACGTATAACGCGCGCATTATATGCAAGAAAATACGGTAATCTAAGCTGTATTTGATTGTCAGAATTAAAGGGAAACCTACTCTCATGCTTTCACTCTGGCATGTGCTCAGCAAAATATGGCCACTGCTCTCTGACTGAAGAAGGAAATGGGCTCATGCTCTGTGGAAGCAGCCCAGAGCACTGAAAAGCAAAGCCCTCTGGGAAGTTGAGTCCACAGAGCACCCATAACTACGACCGTATTTCCCCACATATAGGCTGCCCTAGTGTATAGGCCGCAAAAAATGCCTATACATGTTTAAAAACTCTTAGATAAGCCGCCCCATGTTACAAGCCGTGGCTTATCTAAGAGTTTTAAAACCATATGGACGGCCTATACATCCCTCCCTGCCCCCCCCCCCCCCCGGGAAATATCATACCTTCACTGGCTGCCTCCTGCAATGTCGCGGCCGCAGGGCAGGAGCAATCTTTTCAGCATCCATCCAGCTCCGCGCTGCTTCCTCAATGCTTGTGTCAGTTCTCGTGGGACTCGTGAGTCCCGCGAGAACTGATGCAGGCATTGAGGAAGCAGTGCGGGGCCGGCTGGATGCTGAAAGGATCGCTGCTGCCCTGCACCGCGTCCGCGACATGGCAGGAGGCCAGCGAGGGAGTTACATTATTTTAAAAGGTACGGGGGGAATCTACTATGGGGCGGCTTATCTATGATGTCATTAGATAGGCCGCCTCATATAAGGAAGCTGCATCCACTATTTGGATTGCAAAACCCATATATAGGCCATGGCCTATATATGGGGGAAATATGATACACATTTAAACAAACATTAACTGAGCAAATGCCCACATAACATGGGGGCATAAAACTTGGAATAATTGTCGACCATGAAATTCTCAGCTCCAGGTTTGTAGGGTCATTAATCTACAGTGCTGCATCTTGACCAACAATTTAACAATTGCATCTCCTTTTTCTTGCATTGGGACACTGGGGATCAGGGAAGTCCTTGTAGCTATGAAAAGTACTCCTTCCTGGGCTATGGCACAGTTAAGGTACCAAATTATTTTTGTACAGCATTTACAGCACAATAGGGAACCAGAGGGAGGTAGATGAGAGAATAGAGGTAATGTGAATGAGAGAGAGCTCACATTAAAAAGTGGTAAGCCTTCCATTACTTTGGGATAAGGATTTTTTGTGAAATTTTTGTTACAAGTATAAAGTGTTTTTTTTTTTTTTTTTTTTTTTTAATGCATTCAAAAGTCAGATTTGCACATATAAAATAAACTATGCCCACATTGTGGTTAGCTTCTGTTCACTTAAGGATTCATTGAAAACACGTAGTTTGATTGGGGCTGCCTAAACCTTTTCATACAAATTGTGTATTTATACATATATATATATCACATCACAGAAGTGATGCTTCCCTGGGATGAGCTTTATTAGTTTCCCAGCTCCTGCTGCTTCAGCAGTAAGGCAGGGACAGATTTCCTGTGGTGGCCCTGGCTGCTTTTAGACACAGAAATGTTATTTCTCTGATTGTTATCGACGATCTTCACATTGTCATTCTACAGAAAATTGGACTCTGCTCTTTGTCTTGTGGCATATACCAAAAGCAGCGACAACCATCCTGTTAAAAATTACTCTCTGATAGGTCTTCGGTTAGCATATCTTCAGTCCTTCTTTAGATCCTCAGGGAACGTTCATCTTTGAAAATGTGTCATAAATGTCTGGGAATGAGTAGGATATTTTTGAAACTCTATTTCTGTGTTTCTGTCGTCATGATACACTTACTGGATCCACCACTTCATTGTAAGGTAATTGGCTTCCCTGCTGTCATAAAATAAGTCTGGACAATGATTATACCACCTCTCACCATGTTTCTGTTTAGTACTCTTGACTTTCACTTATTGAAACATCTTTTTCATATACATACATACACATACATATATATATGTGTATGTATTTTAATGCTGGATGTAGCGGTAACAGTTCCGATGCTCATAGGAATTCTATGAGCATTGGAGCTGTTACCGCCACAGCTGGCGTTGAAAACTGTGCTATGTTTTTATTTTAAAAAAGGCGGGGGGGGGGGGTTAAATATAGAGAATGTGGCTAGACAAAGCTGGTGGTAGGAATAGGAGATCCTTTTTCCCTAGTGAGAGGGGGGAACGTTATAAAAGGAGAGTGAGTGAGAAATTCAAGGGTTTTGGTTATTCTATTCCCCTGCCAAAGCCTGAGCTTGGGGGACGGACAGACTCCCTAAGGGTCCTGACGAGGCTCCCTAAGGGTTCCTGGTGTGTTGGACAGAGAATGAAGACATTAAAAGGAACTATTTCTAGCTTTTGGTTATCCCAGGTTCCCCCCCAAACCTTAGCACTGAGGGAGGCTCCTTTATGTGTATTGGAGGAGTAGACAGAGTGAACTTGATTTCTCAGATTGATATAAGAGAAATGCAAGGACTTGGTTATCCTAATTTCTCCTGCCAAGTTTCTGATCACAAAAGGAGACCCATCTCTTTTGTGCCTGGAAGGGGAAGGACAGAGAGATTAAAGTTACTCCTAGCAGAATATCGAGAGAAGAAAGAGGATAAAACCATTTTGGGTTAGACCAGGGTTAGGGAACTCCAGTCCTTGAGAGCTGTATTCCAGTCGGATTTTCAGCTTTTCTCCAATGAATATGCATTGAAAGCAGTGCATGCAAATAGATCTCATGCATATTCATTGGGGAAATCCTGAAAACCCGACTGGAATACGGCTCTCGAGGACTGGAGTTCCCTACTCCTGGGTTAGACTGTTATGAAATGCCTTTGTACCTGCAAATTGCCAGCACATCTAAAGAAATTGTAAAAAAGTTCCGCAATTAATACAATAAGTTAAATAAGAGTTCCCGTTTGTTCAGTTATACCTTGGAATTGGCTGTTCCTTCAGTGTGAGAGCAGAATCTAGACAAGTGTGGTGACTAAGCCTTGGGATTATGTCTCTTTTGGCCTACCTGAGTTATCTGGCCCCAGCCTACACTCAAGCTCAGTTAAAATTGTGAGACTGGCTTTGTGTTGCGTATTGGTTGCAAAAAGACAAAATTACTGATTCTCAGTTCGGTGTTTATCGGCGCTGTAAAGAACAAGAGAGAAGCAGTTTGCCTTTCTGTAAAAGAGCACAAAACCTCAAGACCTTCTTAAAACTATTAAAAATCCATGTTACCATCAAGTTAACTCATGAGCCTTCCAGCTGACCAAGGTGGATAACTGCCTGTAACACTGTATTTGATCATATCATCAGCCTATGCCCAGTGGTATGTACTAATGCTGCACGATTCAGGGAAAAATATTTCAGTTCAATTCACCCTGTTGAATTGGTATTTTGATTCAATTTGATTTCAATGTCGCAGCTTTTTAAGTTTAAACATTTTATTTAACCAAGGCAATACCATGTCTAAAATAAGAACATCCAATCTATAACATAGCTTTAAAATTAGTTAGAAACATGGGGTGGTGCCAGCAAGGAAGAGGGCCAGAGAGAAGGAGAGGCGCTGGTGCTGGCTGATTGCCGTGCGAGGCATGTCCTGTAGGCAGTAAGCTGGCGCTGGCACATGTCCTCCTCCCCACTCTGCTGTGGCACAATTGACATCTCAGGAGGCACACTGTTTATGATACACTGCCCTAATCCCTTGAATTGCTAAATGTTGTGGCTTGATATGAATTCAGGTGCAAGCAGACTGCCTTCAGCCGTAGGGTACCTCTGCTATCTCTGTATTGTTAATCTCTCCCTTTCCCCCAAGGGCATCTAACCCCTCCATCATCTCCCCCAAGTCCATGTCTCTCCCCCAAGTCCATTTCCTTCTCCTCCCTATCCCCCCCCCCTGCATCTACCTATATTTTGTTGTAAATTTTGTTGCCGGTGGCGGTTGCGAATGTAGTAATCCACAGAGCTCTCCTGCTGCCACTCCTGGCATCTTCTCTCCACTGGGGCCCACCCTCAGTGACAACTTCCTGTTTCTGCTTGGGTGGCCACAATAGAGAGAAGATGCCCGGACTAGTGGCAGGGTAGCTCTGTGAATTGCATTCGCTATCACTGCTCGGCAACAACTTTTGCATTGAATTGAAGGTAGATGTTGGGGGGGGGGAGTAGATAAACACTGTTTGGGAGAGAAGGGTGGCAGGATCAATTCCGGGAAGGAGTGCGCTGAAAGTGCTAACCAATTTAAAAAAAAAAAAAAAAAAAGCAAAAGAGAAGAAGCCAGGGAGATTTAAGCTCACCTTTCTGCCGATCTGCTCACACAGGCCCACTCAGGCATTCCCTTTGCCGAAGTCCTTTATTCTGATGTAATTTCCTGTTTTGCGAAACAGGAAGTTGCATTAGATGGAAGGACTCCGGCAAAGGGAAAGCCCAAATGGTCCTCTGCAAAATAGATTGGTGGCAAGGGGGCTGGTGAATCGGTGAGTCCGTTTTTTTTTCTGGAAACAAATCGATTCAAATCAGTTTACCCGAAGTGAATCGGTGAATTGATTTGAATCGGGCACCTCTAGTATGTACTTCTATCTGGAAATCCTGATGATCCTATAGCAAATTGTTTCTAGAGTTTGATAAAAAGCAAACACTTTATAGTAAATTTCAGACCAAAGTGGTGGACCAATGTCAGAGTAAAAATCCATTTTCCTCTCTGCTACCACTACCTGCCTCCCTCTAGTGTGGTGTAAGTCCCTAAATTATTATTAAAAGTGTAAATTTGGACCAATGTCCACTTTAGTCCAGTTTTCACCATCACTGCCTTAGGCCACCTAGGCTATATTCAACTGTATGATTCTTTTCCCCAGATTGACAAGGTGGCATAAGCTAATAGTAACTGATAGTCATTGATGATTTGTCAGTAAACAGTCCTAGATGATAACATTTTTATAAATGATATTGCTGAAGGGTTGTCAGGTAAGATTTGCCTCTTTGCGGATGATACCAAAATCTGCAATAGAGTAGACACGCCAGATGAACAACATGAAGAAAGACCTGGCAAAGCTTGAAGAATGGTCTGAAATTTGGCAGCTAAAATTTAAATAAATATATATATATGACGTCATATTTGGCAGCTAAAATTTATATATATATATTTATATATATTTTTAAATATATATATATATTTATATATTTATATTTATATATTATTTATATATATATATATATATATATATATATATATATATGACGTCGGAGAAAGGGCGGGACCGCCGGAAGAGGAAGCAGCGCAGGGCTCACAGAAGGGCCGGGACCGCCGGAAGAGAAAGCAGCAGGACAACGGTAGGAGCTTCTCCATGATGGGGGGGAGGCTGTGGGGGTGTGAGCGGTCCTTCGGGGTGCGAGTGCGAGCGGTCCTTCGGGGTGGGGGTGCGAGCGGTCCTGCGGGGGGGGGGGGGTGAATCGGACGTCGGTGGGGGCATCATGCTTTCAGGGTGGGGACAGGACTTCAAGGGGGAGAGGAGAGTCGGGGCGGGTGAAAGGAGAGTCGGGGCGGGCGAAAGGAGAGTCGGGGCGGCATGCGCAGTATACGGGTGTGCGCGGTATATAAAAATTTATTTACATAAATTTGTGTTCCCTGCGCGCTATACCCGTGTGCGCGGTATATGAGTGAAAATACGGTACTGCAGATGGGCAGACTGAATGGGCCATTTGGCTTTTTATCTGTCAACATGTTTCTATATCTCTTCCCATTGGAGGAATGAGTAGACATTTTGTGATCCTAATATTTAAGGGTATTTGCTGTACGAGTCTTACTCCCTTGGCTTTCCATTATTGTTTGTGTAGCTCCTTGTGGAATGAAATTGCCTCTTCTAGTTATTGTTTTTTTCTTTTTCAGCTTGTTTTTGGAATGGCAGAATTAATTAGCAGTTGAACTGTTAGCCCCAGTTGTTCTCATGAATTTTTAAGAGAACGTCTGGACCAGAGAGATACACATTGATAGAGATGTTATCTGATAGTCTTTGGTTTCTATTCAGCAAGTAATCTCTCTGGACCAAACATTCATGTAGCTGTGTAATTTGTTGGACATATGGATTAATTTGTTGTTAATAATGCCCTGCAGGCAACCTGTGATGCTCTGAATGGTCTGTAGGAGTTCTTAATGACCTCTTTCACTTGCCAAAGAAGGGCTGCTTAGTGGAAATTTAGGTTCTGTGCAAAACAGGCAGAAGGAAGAAATATCACATTACTAGCTGCTCAAAGCAGGATGTTAAAGGTCTGATTTTACTAGGACTTTTCTCTCATTTTAGATCTGTGGGAGGGGTGAAAAGCCCTAAAACTGGGATCTACATTTGAAAGAATCACAAAAGTTTGGAGATTGACTCCAAAATTACTATAGCAAATTAATTTGAAATTAGCACATTGTAACTAACCACCAGAGAGGAGAGTGTCTTGGAGGCAGATTCTCAAAAAGAAAATCTGCCTTTAATGTGCTTGCTAAACCGGTTCCAGCCTGTTCAGTGTGCATGTATTTTAGCAGCGGATTATTAAAACGTCTTACCGTGGTATTTTCTGAGTTTTCTAGCAGTCTCCGATGTTGCCTTGCAAATGTAGTACGAGATCATTACTATTAAAATGAGCACTCCTAGCAATTCTCTATAATCACCGAGTGATTCCCTAACCTCGTTGTGCCACAGGTCTGAGCTGTCATAGCCTTTCTGATCAGTGCCTGAGCACTGATTGGCTTAGGCACTGACAGGAAAGTAAGGCCTGACAGCTCACACCTGTCAGAAAATTTTGCTGCCATCAAGCAACCTCCCAACCTCCCCTCCCTCCCAACAACAGGAGAGAAGCCCACTCCCTCCTGCCGCCAAGCAATGCCCCCCATACCCCTAGCAATGGGAGAGATAGTAACTCCCTCTCACTACCAAGCAATGCCCTGCTGACACCCCCCTCACTCCCTCCAACTGCCATGCAACGCCCCTCTGACACCCCCCCGCCCCCCGGCAGCCTGAAAGATGCCCATTCCTTCCCACCACCAAGCAATGGTCACCACTACACTCCCCTCCCTACCTACCCGGCAGTGGGAGAGATGCCCACTTTCTCCTGCCAAGTGACCCCCCCCCTGCCTCCCATGATCCCCTGCCCCTCTCCCTTAACCTTGTTCACAATGGCAGGCCCACCTCTTCAAAATGGTGGGTCTTCTCCTCCTCGGTGCCGAAGGCTTTGATGGGTCCAGATGCTTAAATCAATACAGTCCCCCTTACATGGGCCTGTGTTTCTTGGCAAAAAAGTCACGTAAGGCTATGCAGCTAATAAGGGCTCCAAGATTTGCATTCAGAATGGACCATCTTTCAATTGATTTAATATAATATTAATTTGGTTGTTTTTTTTTTTTGGGGGGGGTGTTGTTTGACTGCTAGATTTAGAATAGGACAGTACATTATACAGTCATAATAATCTTTTCTGATCAATTACTTAAGTGCATGCCAGGCTTTTTAAATGCTAACTTTGTTTTATAGTATTATTATGGAGTAGCTTTTTAAAGGCTTAACATTTTCTTAATTAAGATAAAAAATATAGCAACAAGAGTTTCCTGCTGCCAGAGCAATTAAATCCTGAGGAGAGATCAGCCTCTGACTGAGATTAAACTAAAACTTGTGACAGTGCTCAAAAGTTTAAGACTACCTGCACACTTAACACCTTAGCTTCCTCATTACTTGAGACAAAATCTTTTGGAAAGGATCTACTATTAGCAAAGATAATAACT
This sequence comes from Geotrypetes seraphini, assembly GCF_902459505.1. Taxonomy (NCBI): domain Eukaryota; kingdom Metazoa; phylum Chordata; class Amphibia; order Gymnophiona; family Dermophiidae; genus Geotrypetes; species Geotrypetes seraphini. The sequence continues at coordinate 149,272,032 of NC_047085.1, read as the reverse complement.
TTATTTTTGTATACCGCAATACCACGAGCAGTTCAGAGCGGTTTACAGAGGAAGAGACTATACACAGACAGCGATGTTACAGAGAAAAAATTTCTAATTACATTGGTAAGCCGGGAGTAGCTAGGTCTATCCGGAAATGTTTCAGAGAAGTTACAATCTCCTCACCTTAATGGAAGTTACAAACCAGAATGGTTTGTTCCCCCCCCCCCCTCCCCAGAGGAGCGTTAAAGTGACTCTGGAGTATATCTACTGAAAGGTGCTAGGAAATGGGCTCAACTTGTGATATTGCAGGACTTTCCTATGTTCTAAGCCCATTTCTGTCATGGCATTTTCAGGTATTTCTTTTTCAGACCATATGCTACTATTCATATTAGCACCTCATATAACCTGGAAAAAAAAAGACATGAGAGCACTTAATGCCTTCTGTTTAGCAAGGAATAAGGACTCCCATATTATGGATGTGTTAAGTACTTAACACATGCAGTTGTCAATATCTACCTATTCTCTGCCCCCTGACAAGTCCCTCCCCAAAAATAAATATGCTTAGGGCATATAAAGAGGTTTCTTATCAAATAATGTTTTAACGTGCTTTGTAGTAAGTGTTTTCATGCACACTAAGGGGCTGATTCTATAAACAGGCATCCCGATTGTAGGCGGCGGTAGGCGAATCTGGCAGCCAATCAGGAAAAAAAAAACCAACAAACCAAGGCAGGACACCTACACTGTAGGCATTTGTCGCGGGTCTAGGGAGACGAGTAGGGACACTTGAGCTCACCCAAGGCTGGGCGTGGGCGTGATTTCACCCAGAAGTGGCCTTGATCAAGGTTAAGCGGACTTGGGCGTCTCTCTAAGGCCATGACAGATGTTAAAAGTAGATACGGCCGGCTGAGCTGATTGTGGCAAGGGAATCCCCGCTTATCTGAGCCGGCAAGCCTCCCCGAAGTGGTGGCCTGCCAGCTTAGCTGATCAGGGATTCTTTTGCCGTGATCAGCTGATGGCAAGGACCGCCAGGCAGGTGCAATTCTGTAACTGGTGCCAGTGACATGGGTGCCGGTTGAGAATCGGAGGATGGTGGTGGTGGTGGTGGTGGTGGTGGTGTGGGTACATAAGAACATAAGAAATGCCTCTGCTGGGTCAGACCCGAGGTCCATCGTGCCCAGCAGTCCGCTCACGCGGCGGCCCAACAGGTCCAGGACCTGTGCAGTAATCTTCTATCTATACCCCTCTATCCCCATTTCCAGTAGGAATTTGTCCAATCCTTTCTTGAACCCCAGTACCGTACTCTGCCTTATAACGTCCTCTGGAAGCGCATTCCAGGTGTCCACCACACGTTGGGTAAAGAAGAACTTCCTAGCATTTGTTTTGAATCTGTCCCCTTTCAACTTTTCCGAATGCCCTCTTGTTCTCTTATTTTTCGAAAGTTCGAAGAATCTGTCCCTCTCTACTCTCTCTATGCCCTTCATGATCTTGTAAGTCTCTATCATATCCCCTCTAAGTCTCCTCTTCTCCAGGGAAAAGAGACCCAGCTTCTCCAATCTCTCAGAATATGACAGGTTTTCCATACCTATTATCAGACGTGTTGCTCTCCTTTGAACCCTCTCGACTAACGCCATATCCTTCTTAAGATACGGCGACCAATATTGGACGCAGTACTCCAAATGCGGGCGCACCATCGCCCGATACAACGGCAGGATAACTTCTTTCGTTCTGGCTGTAATACCCTTTTTGATTATACCAAGCATTCTATTCGCTCTCTTAGCGGCCGCTGCACACTGCGCCGACGGCTTCATTGTCATGTCCACCATTACCCCCAAGTCCCTTTCCTGGGTACTCTTATTCAATAACATCCCTCCCATTGTATAGTTGTAAGGTCTGTGTTTTGTTTTTTTTTTTAAGACAGACAACGATTCTGTATAGGACGCCAGTGTGCGATTCTCAGCCGCTTCTTAGGTGGCCACTGAGACCAGCTTCTTAAACACAATCAGCCCCTAAGTGTGCATTAGGGCATAATGCTCTTTCTGCCATGTTTACGCTTCAAGATGAAGCTTGTTGCTATCTGCTAATGCTAGTGATATATTCCTAGATGAGCCTTACTGACCTCATAGTGCTGTTTCCTAAAGTGCTAAAGTCATAATCTGAAGTTGTCTGCACTTTTCTAGTTCAGAGAAATTGCTGTGCTTTTGGCTGTATAATGTGCTGTAAATAGCTGGAGCTAAGGGTACCTGATCTCCACTCTTCTCTCCCTTCTTCTATACTGTTGTGTTGTTATAGCTATAGCCTTTACCCAGGAGTAAAAAAAAAAAGTCATTTCAGGCACATAATTTTGGTTGGCATTAATGCTAGTTTATATTCCACTTGAGACTAGGAGTTAAATTCCCAGTATTAAAGAAAAATATGCATACTTCTTTGCATTGAGGAGCAATAACTAATGCCTTGATTTAACATAGAATTTTTAAATCGCAACAAGCTTGTATGTGCATGTGCGTATGTGTGTGTGCAAATGTTGTTCATGCTTTGGGCTTCCTTTTGTATGAGGGAAGAATGTTAATACAGTCTTATGATATGCTTTGCACAACACTTTGTGCATTTTATTACATTGGCCTATCATGGACCTGGGAAAAGCATATTTCATAGTCTATCCAAGAGTTGCTGAAAGAGCGAATGAGAGTGTTTCTTGCCTTGTTAACATTTATTGTACTTTATATACTAAACTCAATAAAAAAATTCGGAACTAAAAAAGACCCAAAAATAAAGATTTTGCTAATATTACAAAGAAAGAGAAATGTTTAGAAGTGCTTTGGACTCTACAGAAAAAGGGAGAGGGGGCTGTTGCAAATTTTACTTTTCTCTTTAGCATAATGGTTGATGGTATCGGGCAGCTTCTAGGGTGTTCCAGCCCTAAAACATCCTAAAACACCTACATCCACATTTCATGTTTTCTATCTTCCAGCATGTAAGCTGATAAGTGTTAGGAAAAGATGTGCATGGCTTAAGTCATCTTCAATGTTCCCTTCATAGGAAAGACTTCTCTAGAGATTCTCTTTGCTTTCAATTTTTTTCTCCTTTTTGGAAGCTTTTTTTATTGCTTTCTATTGGCCTTATTTTGGGCAATGCTAGGAGGTATTTTTCCTTTTTCCAAATTTGGTTTCATAGTTTTGATTGCCTATTTGATGTTTATTTTCTAGTAAGGTTCCAACTCTGCTTTCGGTAGGTTCTACTCTCTTGGACCAGTAGGGCTAGTATTCTAGTCTTTAGAAGGTTGTCCTAATGCTCCATTTCAATTTTCCTACTGACTAGACTTGGGAGCACTCTGTGCGGACATTTTGCAAAGCAGTGAAGTTCAAACCTTCTGTGACACTCCTTCCTCTTCAACATTCTGAAGTTTTCTTTTACGAAGAAAAGGAAAGAAAATGCCCTCCTAGTTCAGTTTGTTTCCTGTGGCATCTGGCCAGGCATGGAAGTAGCTAGGCTACTGAACAACAGACTCAAGACAGCACTCTGTTTCCCTCTTAATTACAGAGTGCTGGAAGTACAAGCAACTGTTGTCTTGCAGCTAGATCATCTCAGTTCATTGGAAGTAAATCTGGTGATTCCTGAAGAGACTCTAAATTAGGGAAAGCCTCAAGCAGTGAGTAAGTTGTAACCACCTGAATTGTTGACTAACAGGAAGATTGTATAATGAGACCAACTCTGTAAAGCTCAACCAGGATTGATGATTACATATGTGGCGAAGCGACCAAATCCCACATATTTGCCAAATAATCCAAGAGACTGTGGATTTCTGAATCTTAATTAATGGGTTATTCCAAATGGGGGTGTGGAGAGAGGAAGACCATTTTGCATCCATAAGGTTATCTATATAGGAGAATGCTGATTTAGCTGAAATGAAAATGGCATCAGACTTGAGGGAGGAAGGAGTTTCCATGTCTACAATGAAATTCAAGGGTTGTATATCATATTTGATTTGTTTGATTAAAAGCCAGCAAGGTGGAGTACATAGTATTTATCATAAATATATAAATGTCACACAGAGATATGGATTGAATAACTAAAGTTCATGCAAATAAATTATATATAAACATAGTAACATAGTAAATGGCAAGTAAAGACCTGAATGATCCATCCAGTCTGCCCTGATAATAAAAAAAAAAATAATAATAATAAATATATATATATATATGTGTGTGTGTGTGTGTGTGTGTGTATATATATATATATATATATATATATATATATATATATATATAAATAATACAAGATATTTTAAATATTGTTAATACCCATATGTATAAATTTCAAAAAATGGCATTTATCATCACAAATTCACAGTTACAATATGATCCATTTAAAAAAAACAAAAAACAAAGTATTCATAAAACTAATAAATAAGAAACATAAGAATCCTGCTGGAGAAAGGATCTTATTCTAATTGTGAATTTGTGATGACAGATACCATTTTTTTAAGCTTATATATCTGGGTGTTATAATTATATAAACACATTCTGGTCATTTAAATCCATATTTCTGTGTGACAGTATAATCATCATAAGTACATTAATAATGTATTCTCCTACTTCTATTAATTTTTTTAAATTATTATATATTCCATTTATTTAATTTATATTGCTGCATAATCTTATTTGTTAAGCCTCTTATATGCATACAATCTATGCTCTTATTTATTATTGTTTGGTTGTTTACATTTTTCATCTTTTTTTTTTAATAAATTTTGATTTATTAATCCCTGAAGAAGGCATGTCTTAACCGAAACATGATACTATATTGGGTTACAAATTTACATAGGGCTCCTTTTACAAAGGTGCGCTAGCATTTTTAGTGCACACACCGGATTAGCGTGCACTGTAGCGCATGCTAGCTGAAAAACTACCGCCTGCTCAAGAGGAGGCAGTAGTGGCTAGCGTGCAGGGCATTTTAAAGCACGCTATTCCACGTGTTAAGGCCCTAACACGCCTTCATAAAAGGAGCCCATAATCTAGTAAGGTACCTATATCTAGTAAGGTATCCTAGATGCTTTTATGTGGATTATGACATTGAACTCTTAAAGTCTATATCCAGAACATCACCCTCCACAGACTCTTTTGTTGCTGTTGTACCTATATCTTTGAGAAATCTTTTTGATAGTATACAGCAGTTCCACATTGCATTGAGAGTTTAGATTTAATAATACATTTTAGGTCTCTACGCCTTTTAGGGGAAATACAGAATCTGGAAGAAACCTCACGACCTGATCTAGCCCAGTGGTTCCCAACCCTGTCCTGGAGGACCACCAGGCCAATTGGGTTTTCAGGCTAGCCCTAATGAATATGCATGAGAGAGATTTGCATATAATGGAAGTGACAGGCATGCAAATCTGCTCCTTGCATATTCATTAGGGCTAGCCTGAAAACCCGATTGGCCTGGTGGTCCTTCAGGAACAGGGTTGGAAACCACTGATCTTGCCCATCCACTTCTAAGATGGATTTATATAAACCATTCTGAACAAATATTTCTTTCTGTTAGAAACTTCCATTCCAAACATGCCATCTCCAAACTAGTTGCTAGATTTACTAAATTACATTAACTTGCATTTATATATGTTAACGCAACCTATTATGTCAGTGGGACCTATTTGCTAACTAAACACGTGACTCACATTAACGCATTAATGCACATAAGTAAATCGAGCCCTAAGCTAGAGTACTTCTAGTCATGAATTTCCAGCACTCTGGCCAGCATAGGAGACTTAAGTCAAAAAACTGTAATCATTTTTGTTTTTCCTTTATTATGAACATGAGCATTGGATTGATTGTAATTCCATTTTTAACTGAGGTGGTTGTCTTGCTCTTCCTACCCTCCCATTTTTTTAAACTATTGTTAATAAAAGCAGTGATTTAGAGGTGCTTCTAGTCCAGTTGGTTACATATTTCCATTTTAAAATGCTCAAAGCAAGATGGAAAACCAATAAAAACAAAAATGAGATTCTAACTAAATTCTGGTTATAGCTTCATGAATAAGAGAGTCAGAGAACCAGCCAACAATGAAATTATAAATATCAAAATAAAGTTAATGTTCTATAAAATGGATGTAATAAAATTTCAGTATTCTCTGAAAACACACCTAATAAAATATTAATGCTGAATACAAAATAAATATTTGAAGGAAATGCCAAACCAAAGAGCCATTATTTTGTATTTTTCCTATAATGTAATACTAATAGGGAAAATTACTTTGGATAGTGAGCTCCATAAGAGAGGCCATTTTCTTGTAGAGGCCCTGTCTTGGACTCTTCTTGTTTTCATGCAGAAGATGGAGGAATTTGTTTTGCTGAACTGCATGGCTTTCTATAGAAATGACATTCAGACAAAGGATTAGATGGACATATGCATAGCTGCTGTGCGGCAGTAATGTTTATCAATCAGTGATGAGAGAAAATATAACACAGTTAATGCCTTTTACATTGGGTGGATTTTAAGTGAGATTCATGTAACAGCTTCCACATTCTTCTCACACAGACCATGGGTTGGAAGTAAACATTTCAGGAATAATGATAACTCAGGTCTAACAGTGGAGTGGTATAAATTTGCATAATTGATTGCAGTTGAAAACTCACCCAACAATAAGACCTGAGGCATGAAAACAGGATACAAGGCAAAGAAAACAAGGAATACTACTACTTATTTCTAAAGTGCTGCTAGATACACAGTACTGTATGTTAGAACATTCAAGACACAGTCCCTGCTCTGAAGAGCTTACAATCTATTTAACAGACAAACATGTCAAGTAGGAGGTTGCGGAGTTATCAGGTATTAATGCCTTAGAGCGAGTAGGGGTTGGGGAATTAATCTGGCATGAATGCCTAACAGCAAGTGGGGATTAGGAGTTGAAAGCAGCCTTGAAGTGTGTTTTGAACCTGGATTTGAATACAACCAAGATAGGAGCTTGATTCAGTGATTCAGGGAGTCTGTTCCAAGTGTAAGGCACAGCACGAGAGAAGGAATGGAGTTGGGAGCTGGCATTAGTGGAGAAGGGTACTGATAAGTGAGACTTACCTGAGGAACAGAGTTTCCGGGGAAGAATGTATGGAGAGAAATTGAGGAACTGCAGAGTGAATGCATTTGTAGGTCAGTAAGAGGCATTTGAATTGAATGTGGCAATGGATGGGGAGTCAATGGACTGATTTGAGGAGAGGGGTGATATGGGTATAGCAGTGGAATTTTGGATGGATTAAAGGGGGGAGAGGTGGTTACAAGGAAAACCTGTGAGAAACAAGTTGCAGTAGTTGAGATGAGAATTGATAGAGGTGTAAAGGGTTTTGGTGATGTGCTCTAAGAGGAAGGGTCAGATTTTGATGATGATGTAGAGAAAGGAGCAACAGGTTTTGGTGGTCTGCTGGATTTGTGTAGAGAAGGAGAGAGAGAGGAGTCAATGATGACCCTGAGGTTGCGAGCTGACGAGACAGGGAGTATAAGAGTGCCATCCAATGAAATAGAGAGTGGGAGGAAAGAAGTAGGTTTAGGTAGAAGGACAAGTAACTCGGTCTTGGCCATATTCAGCTTTAGGTGGTAGAGGGATATCCAGGAAGTGATGTTGTACAGGCAGGATGAGACACAGGCCCGGATACCTGTAGATATTTCTGGTGTGGAGAGGTAGATTTTGGAGTCATCAGTGTAGAGGTGGTATTGAAAACCAAGGGAAGAGTATAGATGGAGAAGAGAAGGTGTCCTAGGACAGAGTCCTGGGGTACCCTGACTGATAGCTGGATAGGAGTGGAGGAGGATCTACCACTAAAGGTGCAGTGTATGAGAGATAAGAATTAGAGAATGACACGGTGACGGTTTACCCGCGGCCACCGCATTTAAGCCGCGGGTCACCGCCGAAAACGGGGAAGAAAACTAGCAGTCGCTGCGGTGACGGGGACAAGGCCATTCACCGACCGCGGAAACGGTGAACAGGTTTGTCCCCGCGGGCCAATGTACCCCCTTCTAGGAACCGCTATTTACCTGTGTTTCACCGTGCTCCTCATTTGTCAGATCAACCCTTCCTGCCGGTCCTCCCAATGGCCTCCCCTAAGATCGCCGGCAGGAGGGTACCCAACCCCTCCTGCTGGACCCCCCCCCAACGAACCCTCCCACCCCGGAACCCCCTTAGTCTTACTTTCCAAGTTGGACCGGACAGCTCTCGCTCGTCTGGCCAGCAGGCCTGCCTCCGTCCAAATGAGGCGGGCCCGCCCCTCCCCTCCCCTGCCTCCCAATGGCCTCCCCTAAGATCGCCGGCAGGAGGGTACCCAACCCCTCCTGCTGGACCCCCCCCAACGAACCCTCCCACCCCGGAACCCCCTTAGTCTTACTTTCCAAGTTGGACCGGACAGCTCCTCGCTCGTCTGGCCAGCAGGCCTGCCTCCGTCCAAATGAGGCGGGCCCGCCCCTCCCCTCCCCTGCCTAACCCACAGGATCCTAGGGCCTGATTGGCCCAAGCACCTAAGGCCCCTCCTATAGCGGGAGTGGCTTTAGGTGCCTAGACCAATCAGGCCCTAGGATCCTGTGGGTTGGGCAGGGTAGGGGCGGGCCCGCCTCATTTGGACGGAGGCAAGCCTGCTGGCCATACGTGTGAGGAGCCGTCCGGTCCAACTTGGAAAGTAAGACTAAGGGGGTTCCGGGGTGGGAGGGTTCGTTGGGGGGGGTCCAGCAGGAGGGGTTGGGTACCCTCCTGCCGGCGATCTTAGGGGAGGCCATTGGGAGGACCGGCAGGAGGGGTTGGGTACCCTTCTGCTGCGATTGTCGGGAGGGCCGTTGGGGGGGTCTACAGGAGGGGTTGGGTGCCCTCCTGCCGTGATCGCTGGGGGGAGGGGAGACTTGCAGCCGTAGCCGCGATCACTATGCTAATCACGGCAGCATTTAAAGTACATGTCGTGTTTGTTTTTGCATTGCTAGCCCCAGGGGTGGTGGAAGATTAGTGATTGAAAAACTGTATGAAAAATAACTATTTTAAATTTAGTGATCAAAATGTGTCAGTTTTGAGAATTTATATTAATTAATTTTTTCTCTGCGTGTTTTGTTTTTGTATAGTTATTAACTAATATTTAACTAAGTTTTAAAGTTTTAAAGTTTTAAAGAATGTTTCCTTTATACGTAAATAAAGAAAAGTGAATGGGATTGCAGTGGCGGTGACGGGGCGGTGAATGGGGTGGCAGTGGCGGTGACGGGGCGGTGACGGGGATGGTGAGACGGGGACGGGGCGGTGACGGGGATGGTGAGACGGGGACGGGGCGGTGACGGGGACCAATTTTTTCACCGTGTCATTCTCTAATAAGAATAGAACCAAGAAAGAACAGAGCCTTGAAATCCAAGTGAAGACAGTATCAAGGAGAAGGCAGTGGTCTTACAGTATTGAAGCAGCAGATAGATTGAGGAGGTTGAGGATTAGAATAGAGGCCTTTGGATGTAACCAGGGACAAATCATTGGAGACTTTAGCAAGGGGAGTTTTCATGGAGTATAGAGGGTGAAAGATGATTGGAGTGGGTCAAGAACAGTTTGGGTTGACAAGAAGTCAAGGCAACGTGGTGAAAAGCACATTCAAGTAGCTTGGATAAGAAGGGAAGGAGGGAGATGGGGTGATAGTTGGAAGGGCAGGTAAGGTGCAGTGACTGTTTTTTTGTGGAGACGTTTAATTATGGCATGTTTGAAGACATCTGGGACAGTTTCCAGTGGAAATTGATAGCTTGAGGATGTGACAGATGGAAGGGGTGATAGTAAGAAAGATAGTGTTTTTTGTGGAAAGGTTTAATTATGGCATATTTGAATACATCTGGGACAGTTCCCGTGGAAATTGATAGCTTGAGGATGTGGCAGATGGAAGGGATGATAGTAAGAAAGATAGTGCTGAGTAGATGGGTGAGAATTGGATCAAAGGAGCAGGTGGTAAGTTTAGAGAAGGAAAGTGTTCAGACAGCGATTTCGGGAAAAGAAGAAAAAGTGGCATGGGTTGAAGAGGGGTTGAAGGAGTGGGCTGGAGAGGTGGAGTTGACTTAGTCGAGAACTCAGGGTTGATCTTGTGAACCTTGTCATAGAAGTGGTTAGCCATAGATTGGGGGAAAGAGATGAAGGGGTTGGGGTTAAGGCACTTTGAGTAGAGAGTTTAGGATGGCAAAGAGATGGTGAGGGTTGGAGCTGAGAGAGTCAGATGGGTGGCATATGCTACAAATCGATAAATGGTCTTTCGCCAAGATACATCACTCCCCACTTAAATCTTCACTGCACCAACAAGAAATCCCGCAGAATTCAGCTGTTCGCATTCCCTTCGCCAAAGCTTTGTCAACTCAAAAGATTCCTAGATAAAACCCTCGCCTTCCAAGCAGCCAAGATGAACCCATGGCTAGCCCAAATGATACTCGAGGCCCCCACCTACCTCGACTTCAGAAAATCACTCAAAACCTACCTTTTCAGCAAACAAGACCCTTAACTGACCCTTCAGATAATCTCAGGGCCCCCTACCCGACTCTTCTCCTTCACGATAGCTCCTATCTCCCCCTGCTTCTCCTACCCACTTCCTTCCTCATCCACCAAGTCTGACCAAATCCGTTGTAAATCCGATAAATTTGTTGTAATTCTGCCCTCTTCATCTACGAAGTTGGCTAAACTTGTTGTAAATTTCCCTTTTCATCTGCCAAGTTTTGGCTACAGTTGTTGTAAATCCGATAAATTTGTTGTAAATCTACAAGTCTATGCGGATCCTAATCTAATTTAATGTAAACCGCCTAGAACTCGCTGGGTATGGCGGTATATAAGAATAAAATTATTATTATTATTATTATTAAATTATTATTATTTGGCAAGTGAAATAGCAGACTGGAAGGAGGTCAGGAGGAATTTGAAGTGGATAAAGCTGGCATGAGTGATACAAATGTAAGAAGCAGATTTTGGGGCTCAGCCAGAGCTGGGGTTTGACACACCTGAGAGGACATGAAGTGGGGGAGCGAGGGTGTCTGTCTAGAGCAGAGGAGAGAATATTATAGGAGGAAATAGTCTTATTAACAAATTTGTGTAGCATAGTGGTTGTGAGAAGGGGTGAAACGGTGGTGGAGAGAGTGCAAGAGTCAATAGCCTGGAGATTCCTAAATGTATTAATGAAGATTGGCTGGGTCTGGGGGGGAGGGTGATGAGTTGTGAAAGTTATCAGATGAGGATCAGAGAGGGGAAGAACTGTGGTGGAGAAATTTGTGATGGATCAGGTGGAGAAGAGGACAAGGTCAAAGCAGTGGCCATTTTGGAGCATAGGAATAGTAGAGCACAGCTGAAGATTGAATAAGGATGTTAAGGCTAATTGGAGTTGGAGGAGTCATTGGTGTGAATGTTACATTCACCAAGAATAAGGGAAGGGTATGAAGTTTCAAGAAAGAAGGAAAGCAAGGAGTAAATCAGAGAGAAAGGAGGAAAGGGACTTATCAGGGGGTCAGTAAATGACCATTACATGGAGGGGTAGTGGAATTAATAGATGGATGGAATAGACTTCAAAGGAAGAAAAACAATGAGATTGAAGTGGGAGTAGGGGTTGAAATCTACAAGGTGGTGAGAGTAACAGTTGAACACCACCTCCACCACCAACTAAGTGAGGTGTATGTGAGAAGATAGCCTCCATGATACAGGGCAGCAGCTGAAGTAAGGGGTTGGGGCAGCAGCTGAAGTAAGGGGTTGGGGAATTCATCAGATCCAGGTCTCAGTGTAAGCACGTGGAGAGTTTGAGAGATAAGAAGGTCATGGATGTAAGTGAGCTTGTTGGAGACAGAACGGGCATTCCACAGGGCACCTGAGAAAGGAAGAGAAGAGGGGAGAGGAGAGAAACAGAAATAAGATTGATAATGTTGTAGTGTGAGAAGCATGAGTAGGTTGAGAGTTGATTGGAGGACCAGGATAGGAATTGATATCCCCAGAAGAAAGCAAAAGAATAAGAGAATACGGATGAGTGTGGGAGAGGCACTGGAGGACTGTGCCTCTGTCTAGATGCATGCTGGAAGAGTGGGAATGGCTTGAATGAGAGGAAGAAAATGTTGAACTGTAGAGCTGACAAGAGGGTGGAAGTCTAAAGGGAGGGTTAAGTGGTGAATTCAAAAAGTGAGTGATGCGGTGGTGAGGGTTTCAAAGTGAACTGTTCAGTCTAATGTTTTTGTATGGGAACCATGAGTATGTAAAGCTTGTAAGAGAAAAGTTTAATTGAATATCGGACGTTTCACACATCTTTGATACTACAAGAGTGCCATCTACTGGATGGCAATTGCAACCCCTGAGACAGTCTTTTTGACGTCGAAACACGGACCATGTCAGGTCTGGTATACAGATTGTATTTGATGTTAGGGTCTACTATACAGATTAAGGGGCATAATTTTTAAAAAATGTCTAAGTCCCCTTTTGGCCTAAGACCCTAAACACTGAAAGTAGCAGCAGGGAAATGTCCATTCTCAAAAAAAAAAAGTCCAAAATGAGGGTTGTTTTTTTGAGAATGGCCTACCTCTACATTCAGCAGTTTAATTGCCCAGACCACCACAATGTCTAACCATTAAAACACATTACCAACCCAAAAAATCACCCAAGTCCCAAACACCCAAAACAAGACCTTTTAGGCGAAGGAGGGGCCTGCCCTTCACCTAAAAGCTGGATTCTGTAACCAGCGTCTGTCAGAAACAACACCAGTTACAGATTCCCCCCTCCCCATAGGATCGCGGCAGGAGAATTGCCCAATCTGTCCTCCTGAGATGTATCCCCACCCCCTGAGATGTATCCCGACACGAATACTGGCAGGAGAGATGCCCATTCTCTCCTGCCAAGGCGCACCCCTAGAACCCCCCTCTCGAATACCAGCAGGAGGGATCCCAGGCCCTCCTGCCAATGCGTACCCTGGAACCCAGGCCCTCATGCCAAGGCACACCCCCAGAACCCCCCCTCCCCCGACAACACCAGCAGGAGGGAGCCCAGGCCCTCCTGCCGAAGTTGCCCCCCCACCCGGACCACCTCCCCACCACCCTGGACCCCCCAACACTAAACTTAATGTTGGGCGGACAGTCCGCCATCCTCAAAATGGCGGGCTTGTCCCTTCCTGGTGCATTATGGGATGCACCAGGGAGCATCATGTACCTAAGGCCCCACCCATAGGAGGGACCTAAGGCAACTGGGCCAGTTCCAGTCTTAGGCCCCTCCCCAGTGCATCCCACAATGGCGGGCCTGCTGGCAGGGTGAACCAGGGACCCGGCCGGCTAACATTAAGGTTAGTGTTGGGGGTCTGGGATGCTGTTGGGGTTGTTTGGGGGGGAACCGTCTTCGGCATGAGGGCCTGGGCTCCCTCCTGCCGGTGTTGTCGGGGGGCGGGGGGTTCCACGGGTGCGCCTTGGCAGGAGGGTCTGGGATCCCTCCTGTTGGTATTCGAGGGGGGTTCCGGGGATGCGCCTCAGCAGGAGAGATTGGGCATGTCTCCTGCCGATGTTCATAGGGGGTAGGGGTTTCGGGGGTGCACCTCGGCTGGAGAGATCGGCAGTTCCGGGGGTGGGGGTAGTTTGTGATCATGGCAGGTTGCCAGGGCTCCTGAGCTAATCGCGGCAGCTGCATTCACTCAGCGGCCCCTATTCGGAACTTATGCCTGGTTTGACTTGGTCTAAGTCAAAATGTATAAGTTCTGACTGGGCAACCTCATTAAACTTTTGGTTATACAGTGGTGCCTCGCATAACGGACGCCTCGCACAGCGAACGCTGCGCACAACGAACTTTATGTCTTGATCCGTACAACGAACTTCGTTTCACACAACGAAGTCGCCCGAGCTGCATCCTTCCGCGCAGGCACTGCGCTTAACTGCCCTCTCTCCGCCTGGTTCCCTCTTGCCCCCCCGACTCCCCGACACGATCGGGGCAAAAAGGAGCCCAAGCCCTCTTGCCCCGCCGATTCCCCAACTCCCCACACAATATCGGGCCAGGAGGGAGCCCAAGTCCTCCTGGCCACGGCGACCCCCTAACCCCACCCTGCACTACATTACGGGCAGGAGGGATCCCAGGCCCTCCTGCCCTCGACGCAAACCCCCCCTCCCCCCAACGACCGCCCCCCCCAAGAACCTCCGACCGCCCCCCCAGCCGACCCGCGACCCCCCTGGCCGACCCCCACGACACCCCCAACCCCCTTCCCCGTACCTTTCTGTAGTTGGCCGGACAGACGGGAGCCAAACCCGCCTGTCCGGCAGGCAGCCAACGACGGAATGAGGCCGGATTGGCCCATCCGTCCCAAAGCTCCGCCTACTGGTGGGGCCTAAGGCGCCTGGGCCAATCAGAATAGGCCCGGGAGCCTTAGGTCCCTCCTGGGGGCGGGGCCTGAGGCACATGGGCCCAACCCGACCATGTGCCTCAGGCCCTGCCCCCAGGAGGGACCTAAGGCTCCCGGGCCTATTCTGATTGGCCCAGGCGCCTTAGGCCCCACCAGTAGGCGGAGCTTTGGGACGGATGGGCCAATCCGGCCTCATTCCGTCGATGGCTGCCTGCCGGACAGGCGGGTTTGGCTCCCGTCTGTCCGGCCAACTACAGAAAGGTACGGGGAAGGGGGTTGGGGGTGTCGTGGGGGTCGGCCAGGGGGGTCGCGGGTCGGCTGGGGGGGCGGTCGGAGGTTCTTGGGGGGGGGCGGTCGTTGGGGGGAGGGGGGGTTTGCGTCGAGGGCAGGAGGGCCTGGGATCCCTCCTGCCCGTAATGTAGTGCAGGGTGGGGTTAGGGGGTCGCCGTGGCCAGGAGGACTTGGGCTCCCTCCTGGCCCGATATTGTCGGGGAGTTGGGGAATCGGCGGGGCAAGAGGGCTTGGGCTCCCTTTTGCCCCGATCGTGTCGGGGAGTCGGGGGGGCAAGAGGGCTTGAGCTCCCTTTTGCCCCGATCGTGTCGGGGAGTCGGGGGGGCAAGAGGGCTTGAGCTCCCTCTTGCCCCGATCGTGTCGGGGGTGCCAGGGACCACACGGAGTCACCCACCGTACCACCCGATTCGGGTAAGCGCAGGTATCGGTGGGTGGCTTATTTGCGGGGGGGTGCCTTATTTTACATTTTTTTCTAAAAAGGGGGGGGCTGTCTTATTTGATGGCCCTGCCTTATCATCGGGGAAACACGGTAGAAAAAAAAAAAAAATGAACAGTTAAGTCCCAGTTTTTGCCGCTGAGACTCTGCCCTCTCACTGTAAAATTAGACTCTACTTAGTCTGTCTTTAAATTTAAAAAATGTGTGTTGTTTTAAAAAACAATTATGTTTTTAGATGTATCTAAATAAAAATAATAACCAAAAATTTATCTTTTTTTATGTCATCTTAGCATATTTTATGCTACAGAACGAATTATTTTTTTTAACATGTATTGTTATGGGAAAACGCGTTTCACATAACGAACTTTTCGCATAACAAACTTGCTCCTGGAACGAATTAAGTTCGTTGTGTGAGGCACCACTGTACTTGCAGTACAACTATGTCTAGGATGGCCCACCTCCCGCTTTTTCCTCTCCTTCAAAAACGCTCTTTTCGCTCTAGGTGTTCAGAGACAGGGGAAAGACCTAAACTGGTTTTAGATACATCTAAAACCAGCTTTGATTATCGGTAATTGGATGATCTGTCTTTTTAATCGTCCAAGTACCGATTTAGGCCATTTTTAAAAAAAATTTTTATTATGAGCCCCCTTGTATTTGATGTTATAATTTTCCATACAGAAAACGCATTGTTTCATTGCGTTGGAATAAAACCTTGATTATTTTATCTCTGGTTGATGTGTAATGTTTCTTCCCCATTTTTTAATTTATTGTGAGTTTTTCATGGTGGTATTGGTTTTTTTTAGCTTGTATGAAATTTCTACTTTATCATCATCATTATTATTCATATTTTATATACCAGTGTTTAAGATTAAAAAAAAATACACTTCCATAGCATTTTGTTAACAGGCTATAACTGATTGGAGAATTTATATTGTATCCTGTCCTAAAACGACTCCTATCTGGATTTTTGTAGTAAATTAGTTCTAATATAGAATAAATCAAAAAGGTAGGAGAACACACAATATCATCTAAATCAGTGGTTTCCAACCCTGTCCTGGAGGACCACCAGGCCAGTCGGGTTTTCAGGGTAGCCCTAATGAATATGCATGGAGCAGATTTGCATGCCTGGCACCTCCATTATATGCAGATCTCTCTCATGCATATTTATTAGGGCTATCCTGAAAGCCTGATTGGCCTGGTGGTCCTCCAGGACAGGGTTGGGAACCACTGAACTAAATTCTAGATTTTTCAGTCCAATGAATATGCAAAACTAAAGAAAAATTGCATTAATTAAATGTAATAATGAGAAAATTATAATAGTGAAGTGCTCAGTATGCTATACCAGCCAGGCAACCAGCAGTATAGTTAGAAAATCATAGTACCAGCCCTCCATGACCTACCAAAAAGACAGGGGAAAAGATTGTAAAACAGCATATCAAATCAGGAAAATTTATAAAGTACTGAGAAACAACTTATTTCAGTCTAGATCAGACATGTGCAACTCCAGTCTGCGAGGGCCAGAATCCAATCGGGTTTTCAGGATTTCCCCAATGAATACATGAGATCTATTTGCATGCACTGCTTTCAATGCTTATTCATTGGGGAAATCCTGAAAACCCGATTGGATTGCAGCCTTCGAGGACCGGAGTTGCCCATGTCTGGTCTAGATGTTTCACTTCTTCCAGTTTATAATTCTTTCTTGATCAAAAAAACGCTGATGAATGGCGTAGCTAAGCCTGGCTTAACAATCCCTAGGTGAAAAATCAAAAAAATAGTGTAGTCCGTGAATGTGCTTAAAAAATCTCAAGAGTGAATATATAATTGTTCCTCATCCTCTACACCAGTGGTCTCAAATTCAAACCCTTTGCAGGGCCACATTTTGGATTTGTAGGTATTTGGAGGGCCTCAAAAAAAAAATAGTTTCCGGTAATGTCTTATTAAAGAAATTACAATTTTGCATGAGGTAAAACTCTTTATAAATCTTTCCTTTTGACTAAGTCTTAATAATAATACTGTCACTTATAGCTAAAGAGACATATGATCAAGAAACTGTTTTATTTTACTTGTGATTATGATAAACATACCGAGGGCCTCAAAATAGTACCTGGAGGGGCTGCGAGTTTGAGACCACTGCCCTAAGGAACAACATACTGAAAATCAATATCCTAAACAAAATTAAAACAATAGATAGCAATGACTCAAATATATTAGCGGCAGCTATGAACGTTGGGAGCCGTGTGGAGTATTCAGTATGGCTCCCTTCTCTAAAAAAACCCGTTATCGCTGTTTAGTAAAAGGAGGGGTTAGTTAGTAAAGGAGACCAAAGAATAGCTTTGTCTGAGATCACTGGCTTTTAAGATGCTATCTCAATTTGGCCTTGACTGGGAAACACACTCACCAAACATGTATGCTCCCTTCTCTGCATGTAGCATATATTCCTGCTAATAAAGGTGGCTTCTTTTTAGCTACCAAGATAATTAACAATAAGAGAAGCAAGGATTTTGTACATACCAGAATGGTGGCCCCGTTATTTCTCATTCATTTAATTGGTTTCAGAATATTGATCTTAGTTGCCTTGGTTAGAGTTATCATACTTGTTAAGTGCTTATGAGATGCAACTGGGGAATTAACAAAGACCATTTAGCAAGGTTGAAAGAGCTTCATTTTTATAAACAAAGCTTTTAGCTTCTTCCAGAATAGTACTGCCTGAGTAGATTTCACAGCTTCAAAAGATCTTTTGGCCGTGACCTGAATGATACATAGTACTCTAAATTTAATGGAATATCACTGATCCCTGAAAGTGTGGTGGTGCTTCTAAATGCGGATATGTTAGACAAATGAGACTGAAGGATCTGCCGATGTTCATAAATATACTATAAATAGAAATATGAGGGGGTGCTGAAAAGTTTTCAGTTCAACCAAGAAGGGAATGACATGGAGCTATGAAACTTACAAGTTATTCAACATATTCACCTCTAAGTTCAACACATTTGGCACATAATGTCTGAAGTTTCTGTAACCCTTCCAACAAGTACTCTGATGTCTGGTCACTGAAATACTGCTGCTGCAATCGTTTCTGAGTCACTCGAAAATTGTCACCCTTTTAAACTCTCTTTAAGGTTTGGAAAAAGAAAATAGTCAGATGGACCAAGATCTGCTGAGTAGGGTGGACGATCTATCCACTGAAACCTCAACTGCTTCAAACATCCATCGTTTTGCCAACCTTGTGAGCAGGTGGATTGTCTGCAACTTCCTTCTACTTTTTTCATTCAATGCCTTCTTTAATCGCCACAGCAAGTTACAGTTGTATTTTGCATTAAATGTTTGGCACCTTGGAAGATAGTCATGACAACACCTTTCTAATCCCAGTTTGTTTTTATTTGGACGCTTATTAAACTACAATCTTAAAAACAATCCACAAAAGATGTATGCAGTCGTATGTGACCTACAGGATAGAAATCAAATTATGTGTAGAATAAAAATGACAGAACCACGGGCAGTATTTTGCCAAAATAAAAATGACTTCCTCAGGGGTCTTACAGGATTCTTGACTATCTTAAATATAAAAACAAAAGTCCACAAAATAGCCAAGTGGTTAAGAGGCTACAAACAAGCAGCATAGCTCACAAGATTCCAATGTAGGCCGTGACCTTTCTTGCTGACTTTTGGGTCTTGAATTTCCTTGGAGAACCTGAGTGCCGCCATTGCATGGACCATTGTTTTGTCTCAGGATCAAAGTGGTATAACCATGTTTCATTAACAGTAATTAGTCATTCCAAAAAGTTGGCACCAACTTGCTGAAAATGCTGCAAAATGAATTTTATTTACTCAAATTTTTTAGCCCGTTCTCCCAAAGAAGCTCAGAATGGGTTACATATCAGGTACTCAAGCATTTCTCCTATCTATCCCAGCGGGCTCACAATCTATGTAATGTACTTGGGCAGTGGAGGATTAAATGACTTGCCCAGGGTCACAAGGAGCAGTGCATGATTTGAACACACAACCTCAGGGTGCTGAGGCTGTAGCTCTAACCACTACGCCACACACTCCTTAATTTGGAAGTGTCCACTTGATGTTGTTTCTCATCAGCATTCAAACATTTGGGCACCCACTTGGCCGACATCTGCTTCTGCATACCTAGGGTTACCAAACATCCAGATTTACCTGGACATGCCCTCTTTTTAGAGGGCAAGTCCAGGCGTCCGGACAGCTTTTCAAAACTCGGCACTTTGTCCGGGTATTAAAAAGCTTCCAGCTTGGGAGCTGCGTCGGGAGAGCATCTGCGTGTATACATGTGATGGTATCGCATCACACCTGCTTATGCGCAGATGCCATCCTGACACAGTTCCTGAGAAAGAGGCCATAGGGGGCGGGGCTGGGGCGTGGACTTGGGTGGGCCTGGGGGGGCGTGACCAGGGGGCTGGATTTTACGAAGGTAAAATCTGGTAACCCTATGCATACCCAGCTGCTCTTGGATTCTACACCCAACATGGGCCCTGGATATCTGTAGTGTCTCAGCAATTGTTTTAGCCGATATTATCTGATCTGCCAAAATTAGGTCATGGAACTGGTCAACAATTTCAGGAGTTGACATTGTTTGAGGCCTCCCAGACCTTGCTGCATCTTCAGCCTCAAAATCTCCTTGCTGAAAGCTTGCACATTACTTCTTCACTGTGGAGTATGATGGGCATTTGTCACTCAGTGTTTGAATCATACATTTGGAGTTTTCTTCTGCAGGGATAGGAACTTCATGATGGCTCAGAGTTCCACACTTGAAAATTCCAGCATTATGATTCTGCAAATAAAATAACACTCTTTTCAGCTACAGTGGCAAAATAACGCTCAGAATTTAGGAAGTCGGTTGGACTGAGAACTTTTCAGCACCCCCTCATATGCCTATAATTTATAAACAAGTCAGATTGTAGCATATATTTCAACATAAATTTATAGACTTGTAATCAGTGGATTTGAGGAAGAATTTCAAACAAAGAAAAATTCTGCTAATTATCTTTCCAAGTAGTAATTACTGGCAGTTATCCAATTTCTTGCTGTAGATTAGAATGGATGATGAGTTTAGATGTCTGTGGCAACACTTGCTTCTTGATGTTGGTAACTTATAGACCCCCAGAGTTCCTGTTCTCCTTTATCTTTTCTTTTTACGTTTTCAACTCTCTCTCTCTTGAGTTGTAGGCAGTTGTTTTTTTCTGTTGCAGTTGTCAGCACTTTGCAGACTTCCAACTTTCTTCACTGACTATAACCACTGGATTTATATAATAAGAAAACATAAGAATAGCTATACTGGGTCAGTACAGTGGTCCACCTTGCCCAGTATCTTGTTTCCAATAGTGACTAGTCAGGTCTTTTCATGCATCTATCACAATAATAGATCATGGACTTCCTCCAGGAAGTTGTCCAAATTACTACTGTTACTACTTTTCATGCTAGTCATACACAGCGCTGTACATTTAAATATTCAAGACACAGTCCCTGCTCAGTAGAGCTTACAATATAATCAGACAAACAGGACAAGTAGGGGGTCAGGGAGTTTCTCAGGTATGGGTGTTTTAGAAGTGAGTTAGGGTTAGGATTTAAGGCTGTGAAAACCTTCCTCTTCACAAACCCAGCGCCTTAAGGACATGCACCCAGAAATGCCATTCAGAGTCAACACACCTACGCCACCTACTCTCACCAGAGCTGCTTAGTGGATATGTTTTTTTGTCATGTCTATATTGTAAATTATTTAATCTTTGTCCTGTCTCAATTATATTGTGGATGTACTTTGTAACCCATTCTGGGCTCCTTTGGAAGGACGGACTAAATAATTGAGCAAATAAATAAACAAATAAATAACTTGTCCTGTCGCTCTTGAGGAAAAAAAGGGGTGCAAATGCCCAATATTAGCAGCTTAAATGTGCCCACCACTCTTTTTACTTTTGTAATCATATTATCAGCCACATTATAAGAGATATTAGCTGAGAGCTTTATCATAAAAGCTAATTGTCATTGCATGATGAGATATTTGGATCATGCAGAAAGACATTGTAGATCAATTACCTTTCTCTCTTGTCTACAAATATAAAATCACCCACATACAGTGCCTTGCAAGATTTCAAACTGTTTTTCAAACACAGATAACTGCTGGTACTATATTATCTGGGAACAAATTTCGAAGGTTAACAATCTGTAGAATGGAAAAAAAAATATTTTCTTCTGTCTATTTTAAAAGTATTGCCATGTAATGTCATTGAGTCCCCATATTTGTACTTTGAGTAAAAAAAATCAGTTCACTCCACTCAGGATTTTGTACACCTCTATCATGTTACTGTTCAGCCATTTTCTCTTTTCCAACTTTCCTTTGGTCTGTATATTTGTGTTAAATCAACTGCCACAAGACCACCTGGAGTAGTTCCTTGCTAATGTTTTGTAGTTTAAAGACATTAAAAAGCACTGTTCTAGCTCAGATCTGGTCTTGTTAGGGGAAACCTTTTTTTTTTTTTTTGTAATTCTTTATTGATTTTCAATTCAGTACAAAGTGCAGAAAAATTTTCAAACAAGTAATACAAGAACAGCACTTATATCCATCAAATAATACAAAACATATTCCCCCCCCCCCTTCCACCCTCCCTGGATGTGTATGAAAAACAAATAAGAATTAAAGGCTTATACCATTAATCAAATTCCATTAACGGACCCCATATTGCTCTAAATATTTTATGATGTCCCATTATTTCCTAATTTATTTTTTCGTATTTAGAACATTGACACAAAGTACCCCACTAAAAGGAAAAATTTAGCCTGTCCCAGTTCTTCCAATTCCTGGTGATCATTTGCATGGCAACCCCTGTCATAATTATAAAAAGTCTGCTTTTATACCTGTCTAATAGATTTTTGGCTTTCAACAATGTCCCACATATGACCACATCATAGGACAATGGAATCAGTCTTCCCAATATCATATTAATATGTCCCAGATCGATTTCCAAAAATTGAGTATCAAGGGACAATAAAACAACAAATGATCCAGTGTCTCTACTTGAAGATGACAATGGCAGCATCTATTAGACTTTGAACTGTCCAACTTTTGTAAACGAACTGGGGTCCAAAAAATTCTATGTAACAAAAAGAACCTGGTTTGTCTTATAGATGCTGACGCTGTACATCTCATCCTCCAAGTCCAAATCCGTGGCCATTGAAATCTGCTGCTTTCTCTCAGTACTCCAAATGTCTTTTAGGCTTGTTTTAGGTTGTGTTAGGGGAAGCCTTAAGAGAGTATTTGTTCATTTCATTGGCAGACTGGGCTACATATATCTCGAGTTCTTGAATATTTGCAGTCTCAACAAATTTATATGACCACCTGCTTTCTCACAGGCCAGTGCTACTTTCTCCTGCACTATTCTGTACAGCGCAGGTGAATACCGCAGAAACAGTGCTGAAAAATAACTTCCTAACGTTCAGAGTTGCTCGTTTTTGAGTTGTGTTGTTCCACAGGGATCAGCTTTGTCTGTAGTATTGTTTTCAGGTTATCCAGGACTGGATGTGTGAAAATCTATTGAAGTTAAATGTGGCAAAAATAGAGATTTTGGGCCTCTTCTATCAAACTGCGCTAGCAATTTTTAGCATGGTGGGCAGTGCTGAATGGCCCGTGCTGCTCCCAACGCTCATAAAGTTTCTATGAGCGTCGTGAGCAGCGCGGGCCATTCAGCGCAGCTCTCTGTGCTAAACACTGCTAGTGCAGTTTGATAGAAGAAGCCCTTTGTGTATTGGCTGGGAGAAACAATTGGTGGCATTTCCCTCTGTGGTAGTTTTTGATAATGTAGAGATACCGGTGCTTCATCAGGGTAGATATTTGGGTGTCATACTGGATTCAACATTATTACCGAAGCCACAAATAAAGTCTGTGGTGTTGCGTGCATTCTTTAAACTGAGACTGTTGTGCAGATTGAGAGATTTTTTTTTGTCAGCTGATAATTTTAAAACTATGATAGTGATAATGATATCTCCAGTGTTTGACTACTGTAATGGACTGTATTTAGGCTTACCTAAGTATGTTGTTAAGGCTCTTCAGCTTTCTCAGAACACTGCTGCGCTTGTGATTGCTCATGTGTCGCACTATGAGCATATCACCCCAGCCTGAGGGATTTACATTGGTTTCCTATCCATGCTCGTATTGAGTTTAAAATCTTTTGTTTATT
The DNA here is from genome assembly GCF_902459505.1 of Geotrypetes seraphini. Classification (NCBI taxonomy): domain Eukaryota; kingdom Metazoa; phylum Chordata; class Amphibia; order Gymnophiona; family Dermophiidae; genus Geotrypetes; species Geotrypetes seraphini. The sequence goes on along the minus strand of NC_047085.1, from coordinate 149,248,817 downwards.
CTTCAGACTTCTGAATGATTAGAAAATATTAAAAAATTAAAATAATAACAGTTTATATACCGCAGGACCGTGATGTTCTATGTGGTTTACAATGATTAAAAGGTATTACAGATTGAGTGGAATAAACAAAGTTCAGAGTTAGTGAATAACAGTTCTAAAGATCATTTGTTGAGGACTAAGATTATATAGGTCAGTTACCTAAGTACTTTAGGAACAGATGTGTTTTTAGGCGTTTCCTGAATTCCCTATAAGTAGTAGGCACGAGCAGTTGTTCCAGGTCGTTACCCCATAGTGCTGCTTGATGTGAGAAAAGATGTTGCTGAAGACTTTTAAATTTGCAACCTCTAACCGGTGGAGAAACAAAGTTTGGATGTGAACTTCTCCTATGTCTGTTGGTTGTGAAAGAGAAAAGGTCCGTTATATATATAGGGGCTAAGCCGTAAAGTACCTTGAAGCAAAAACAACCAAATTTGAACTTCACACGTGCCTCCATCTGCAGCCAGTGTAGAAGTCGATAGGAAGATGTTACATGATCAAATTTCTTCAGTCCACAAAGTAGCCTAACCGCTCCATTGCTCCATCCGATTTAGTACCTCTGTTGCTTTGGGGGTGACTTCTGAGATAGAAGTATTGAATGGGATAATTATCGTGAAGTCATCAGCATAGCTAAATAGTTTTATCCCCAGCTGGGATAGTTGTGCACCCAATGAGGACATATAAACATTGAAGAGCAGAGGGGATAATGGTGACCCCTGTGGCATGCCAGATGAATTGCTCCATGTATCTGAGAGATCGTAATTGAAACGGACTTGGTAGGTACCGTACTCTGTAATAGGGCAGAGTATGGTACTGGGGTTCAAGAAAGGATTGGACAATTTCCTGCTGGAAAAGGGGATAGAGGGGTATACATAGAGGATTACTGCACAGGTCCTGGACCTATTGGGCCGCCGTGTGAGCGGACTGCTGGGCACGATGGACCTCAGATCTGACCCAGCAGAGGCATTGCTTATGTTCTTAGGTGTGGGATATAGGGAAACCTCAAAACCAGTTTAATACCTCTCCTCTGATTCCAATTGCATCTAGGCATTGTAACAGTTTCCCATGGTCCACCAAGTCAAAGGCAGAGCTCATGTCAAATTGCATGATCAGGGCATTGAGGCCCTTACTAAACAAGTAGTGCAAATTATCCAGGATAGCCGCAATTACTCTCTCAGTGCTAAACAAAGGCCTAAAACCAGATTGAGTTTCAAGCAAAAGAGAGAATTGGTCGAGATATTCCATCAGTTGGGTGTGTACCAATCCTTCCATGATTTTCACAATGAATGGAATGGATGCTACTGGTCTATAGTTGGTTACTGATGATGATGCTATACGATTTTTTGGAATTGGGGTTATTATGATATGACCATTATTATTGAGGAATTTTCCATTGGTTAGGTTATTGGTTAAATAATTCAACAGTGATAGTTTAAAGTCTAATGGAGCTGTTTTCATAATTTATGGGGGACATGAGTCCAGGACACAGTATGATTTAGAGTATTTGTTATATAACTTGATATAGTTATTCCATTCGAAATTGTGGAAGGAACTCCAAATCATGTCCGCTGGTATTTCATTTCCATGTATATCAGTTGATTGATGTTTGCATGCGACAGTTGTTGAGTGGTTATTTCTTAGTTTTTTAATTTTTGAATCAAAATCTTGTGCTAGATCATTTGCTGAGGGTAGCTTGATATTATGCATGGGTTAAGTGTAGCTTGTGGTGTCGAATAAATTTGTAACTATGTTGAACAGTTCTTTTGTATTAGCTCCTTTTGAGCTAGTATTAGATGAGCTAATTTTGGATGAGTAAAATATTTTACGTTTCTCTTTTATCTGTTTGTAGAGTTTTATGTTGGATCTCCAGTTTTTTCGGTCTGACTGTTTTCCCGGTTTTTTTCCAGATTCTTTCTAATGATGATCATCCGAGGTCGCTGCGATCATTGTTGCATTTATATCAGCCAAAGCGGTATCTTCGTTCCATGGACAAGTTGTGTCTGGATGTGCCATCTTTGAGTGCAGTACGGTTGGCAGGGTTTCAGAAAACCATGTACTCGGTGCAGGGACCTGTGTGTTGGAATATGTTGCTATTGTATTTGAAAAACACCGGAGAGAACTGGCCTGTATAGATAACTAACCTATGAAGGGTGATCAAACAAATTTATAAAAAAGCTCAGAGATACGAAACTCTGAAGGGAAGGTTATAAGACCTCCCTTGGAGAAGGAGTTTACCTTCCAGTCATAGTCCTTTTATGAAAAATCTTTGATCACTTCCTTCAAAGGTATATATGAAAAAATCATCTCTAAAAACTTCAAAAAAATTTGTCCAAACAAGGTACTGCTTTTAAAATTGCACCTGTGGCAAATTCTAAAAGATTTACTTAGCTTGTAGGCAGGATTAAGGGGGTCCCAACGTGGCCCGTTTCGATCCCTGCTTCAGGGGACCCAATTATGGATACTCTAAATAGGTTCCTATAACAAGTTCATGCTGGAAAAAGTTCCTGTTGTGACATGCAGCTGAAGATTCGCTGCTGAAACGTGGTAACTTCTAAGTCTTCAAACCGCTAGGCAGGCCAGCAGTGTGTTGCAGTTCAAGAGGGACTTGAAGACGGTGTTTGTGTGCGCTTTTGTGGTCTGAATAGGCTTTTTTAACTGTTTTTGGTTTTCTCTTTTCTCCCAGTACAGAATAATCTCATTATAACGGACTTCAAGGGACCTGGAAAAATGGTCCGTTAGAGTTGCATTTTAAAAAAACTTTATTTAGGGCAACTTGAAACAACGTAAATCGATGAAGAACAGCCACTGCAGAAGCATATAAGAACATAAGAACTACCATCTCCGGATCAGACCTTTGGTCCATTAAGTCCGGCGATCCGCACACGCGGAGGCCCAGTCAGGTATACACCTGGCATAATTTTAGTCACCCATATTCCTCTATGCCTCTCGTAAGGTGATGTGCTTCTAGTTTGCTGTTAAATCCTAGAACGGTGGATTCTGTAATAACCTCCTCTGGGAGAGCATATGTCCTGATATTTGTCCTGGACTTGTCCCCCCTTAGCTTCAGTCTATGTCCTCTTGTCCGTGTCGCATTGAACATTGTAAATAATTGTTTTTCCTGCTCTATTTTGTCGATTCCTTTTATTATTTTGAAGGTCTCGATCGTATCCCCTCGCAGTCTCCTTTCTCAAGGGAGAACAATCCCAGTCTCTTAAGTCGTTCCTCGTATTCCAAGTTCTCCATACCTTTTGTTAGCTTCGTTGCTCATCTCTGCACCCTCTCCAGCAGTTTTATATCCTTCTTTAGGTTGGGAGACCATGTTGGAAACTGTATTCCAAGTGTGGTCTGACCCTTGCCCTATAAAGCGGCATTATAACTTTCTCCAATCTACTCGTGATTCCTTTCTTTATCATGCCTAACATTCTATTTGCTTTCTTTGCCGCTGCCGTGCATTGTGCCGACGGTTTCAGGGTCCTGTCTATCAGTACACCCAGGTCCTTTTCTTGTTCGCTCTTACCCAGAGTTGCACCTAACATTCTATACTCGTGTTCCTTGTTCTTTCTGCCTAAATGCATTACTTTGCACTTTTCCACATTAAACTTCATCTGCCATTTCTCCGCCCATTTCTCTAGCTGACACAACATATCAGCAACATCAAGAGCAAAACTCAGCAAAACATTGGTATGGCACGAAATGATTGCAAACCAGAACACTGCACTGGAAAGAAAAATACTCTGTCATTTGTTTTATGGGCTGCATTTTGATACTATATCACCGGCATGCCACATGCCTTATAGGCGGAACCTGCATGTCCGTTATAGCCGAATAAAACTACAGCTAAAAGTGGTTATGGGACCAAAATAGTTGTCAGTTATATCCAAAAGTCCGTTATATGCGAGTCCGCTATATCCGATGATTTTCTGTATGTTTATAATGGCGCTCGGCCGGGACCAGTGGACCTCGTACGCTATAGGCGAGATTCTGTTCTAAGCGAGTCCGTTATAACGAGATTATACTGTCGTATGTGTAAATTAGTTTGGGGACAGATTGAGTTTGCTGAAATGTTTCATCTGTTCTTGTATTGTTGTACTAATTGCATTTGTCCTGTTTTTGGTGATTTTATTATGTATGTTATCTTGTAATCCACATAGAATTGTAGGATATGCGGAATAACATTAATAGTTTGCAAATCATATGCAAACTATTAGTGTTGAACATTGAGAAGTTATTCATGAAGTTATTGATGAATCATAACTTGCCTGGCTCATGCACACAAGAACTACGCGGTAAGCAAAGCTCTTCTGTACATGCCCAGGGGAGTGTTTATTTGGGCTTTCCTCAAGATCCCGGCACATTGTCGTTAACGGAGGAGCTCTGATTGCTCCTGCATGCCCTGGAGGCAAATTGGGGAGGAGAGAAAAAGATATGGTTTTTAAAGCTGGGGAAAAGAAAGCCCTGAAATAGAGCTTGCTTCGTTCTGCACAGCCTGGACGTGATAGTCCCCCTAGAAGTAGAAGGGACGCTCAGAAACAGCAATCACAACATGATCCACTTCGACCTCGGCGGCAACGAAAAGGGCAAACAGAATGCTAGGAATGATTAAGAAGGGAATCACAAACAGATCGGAGAAGGTTATCATGCCGCTATACAGGGCCATGGTGCACCCTCACCTGGAGTACTGCATCTAGCACTGGCCACCATTCATGAAGCAGGACACGGTACTACTCAAAAGGGTCCAGAGAAGAGCGACTAAAATGGTTAAGGGACTGGAGGAGTTGCCGTTCAGTGAGAGATTGGAGAAACTGGGCCTCTTCTCCCTTGAAAAGAGGAGACTGAGAGGGGACATGATCGAAACATTCAAAATACTGAAGGGAATAGACTTAGCAGATAAAGACAAATTCTTCACCCTCTCCAAGGTAGGGAGAACGAGAGGGCACTCTCTAAAGTTGAAAGGGGATAGATTCCGTACAAATGTAAGGAAGTTTTTCTTCATCCAGAGAGTGATAGAAAACTGGAACGCTCTTCTGGAGTCTGTTATAGGGGAAAACACCCTCCAGGGATTCAAGACAAAGTTGGACAAGTTCCTGCTAAACTGGAACGTACGCAAGTGAGGCTGGACTCATTTAGAGCACTGGTCTTTGACTTGGGGGTCGCCACATGAGCGGACTGCTGGGCACGATGGACCACTGGTCTGACCCAGCAGTGGCAATTCTTTTGTTATCCCTGGGAGCCAAGCTGGGCAGAGGGAGAGGGAACAGCACAATCAACAGCAACACCCACAGTCCCAGGTGGTCCTTCCAACATTTTCCAGACAAATGCCTAATGCTGGCTATAAGCTGGCATTAGATTTCCTGCAGTAGGGCAGCGTTTTTGTAAGGGCACTATTTCTGAGCACTCACACATTCACCAACTCAATGACACAACATGTACATGCTTCGGCCATCAGGTCTGCCTCAGGAGTCTTAAAAATCTCGATTTTTAAGACTCCTGAGGCAGACCTGATGGCCTAAACATGTCAAGTCATTGAGTTGGTGAATGTGTCATTTTGATGTTTGGATAATAAAGATCATCATATTACCAGACGAATTGGAGGATACTTTTTTGGTGCACATCATTCTTATCTGGAGATTTCCACTCTGTTTTCTGCATATTTGTGTTTGTGGTGTTTTCCCCTGTTTTTTCTTCTTTAGCCATCAAGAACTCTACACGAATCCATTACAAATGCCCCCCAGCAGTAAATAATCAGTTCAGAAATTTTCTGGCAGTTCTAGAGCAGCCGGTAGCTGCTGTGTGTTGTGTGAGCACACAGCACACGTTCCCCCTCCTGTTGAGCCCGTAACCCCCACCCCCTGATGCTGGCCTCACCCTCACTCCCCTACAACCCTGTACTTTTTTTTTTTTTTTTTTTTAATTTGCAGGAGGGGGATGCCCACTCCCTCCTGCTACAGGGTCAGGACCCCCCCCCCCCCCCCCCAAATTACCCTCCACCTTATTCCAAAGATCGGCAGGAAGGAAGGAAGGATGCCCACTCCTTCCTGGCTCTGGGTCTTTTCCAGAGATAAATAAAAAAAATATTTGACATTGATATGTGAACATTTCTTAAGAAAGAACTGAATATTTCCTAATTGTCCTAATTTTACGACAATCTCTGCAGTACCCCACGTGAGGGATTCCAACTAGGTGAAATCTTACCACACATTTTTACTTTATAATGTCTACAAGTAAGGAACTCTTTTATCCAAGATAGTACATTGCCTGTTATCCCCTCAAAACACAATTTACTCATATAAAATTATAATCCACTGTATCAAATGATGCTGAGGCAGGAGCGTCCTCCATCTGCTCCCATTTTGTCTAGCTCTGGGTTTCAAAATGACAGCAATGGTTCCTATCAGTAGTTGAGCAATCCCAGTAGTATGTGGAAGGATAGCCCCCAAGTGCTAGTACCACAAGACTACCACTAGGAGCCACTGCTGCGATTTCTAACCTCAGAACTAGATAGAGCTGGAGCAAAGGAACACTGTTCCCACTCCGCTCCATTAAGACTCTCAGGGAATTCACCGGTTTTGTCCCAGGGAGGGTTAAGATATGGGGGAGAGTCTATAGTATGGCTTTTCGGGGGTGGGAGGCTGCTCTTGATTCTGGAGTTGGGGGTTCCTTTCTGGGTGGAGCTTTGTTTTGGATGGAGGGTACGCTTGGGAGTTGAGGCTGTGCTGTGGTGATTGTTGAAGCTATCAGTTTGTGCCAGATCCTGGATTATATGCCTTGGCAGATAGCATATGTGTAAACTGTGCTATTGTCAAGGCATCTAACACTTCCTCTGTGATACATGTCTACTTTGGGTGGTAAATGCGGAACAGATGCCTCATGCCTATACTGCACTATAAGGCACTTTTATTAAACATGCCTCTAAGCCTCTTACTCAGTTTTCATTGTATATTCAGTGCATCTGTCATGACTCTACTGTGCATTTTATATTTTGTTTGTATAATTTTGTGTATGTCTAGTATGCACTATACAAACCATGATATCTTAGGGAAAAAAAATACCATTTTTAATAATAAATTAAGGCAGTGTTTTAGATAACAGGGTCATATAGTCTCTAAGTATATTGCTGGCAAATGTAAATAGTTTAGGGTCTGTTTTAATTAAATATGTATGAAGTGCCTTAGTTTTTTAATGCAGTCTTCTGTAATGTGGTACATACTAAAATTATTTTTATTGTAGGGTAAATTATAGGTGTTCTTGCCCTGAGGCAGATCAGTTGCTAGCGGGATAAAGGTGGGAAAGGATCCACCAGAGTGCACGATAAAACAGAAAACAGACAGAACAGAATTTTTAAATTCTCAACAAATTCTGTTTATTAGTTTTGGTATACTGCTTAACTTTTGCAAGAACAAATTAACATAAGAATAACCTTACTGGGTCAGACTATTGGTCCATCAAGCCTAGTAGCCATTCTCACAGTGGCCAATCCAGGTCACTAGTACCTGGCCAAAACCCAAGGAGTAGTAATATTCCTTGCTACCGATCCAGGGCAAGCAGTGGCTTCCCCCATGTCTTTCTCAATAACAGACTATGGATTTTTCCTCTAGGAACTTGTCAAAACCTTTCTTAAAACTACCGTATTTTCACGCATATAACGCGCGCGTTATACGCGTTTTTACCTACCGCGCATACCCCTCGCGCGTTATATGCGTGAGCGCGGTATACAAAAGTTTTAAAACATAGTTCCCACCCCGCCCGACGCCCGATTCACCCTCCCAGCAGGACCACTCGCACCCCCACCCCGAACGACCACTCGCACGCGCTCCCACCCGCACCCGCATCCACGATCGGAGCAAGAGGGAGCCCAAGCCCTCTTGCCCGGCCGACTCCCCGACGTCCGATACATCCCCCCCCCCGGCAGGACCACTCGCACCCCCACCCCGAACGACCGCTCGCACGCGCTCCCACCCGCACCCGCATCCACGATCGGAGCAAGAGGGAGCCCAAGCCCTCTTGCCCGGCCGACTCCCCGACGTCCGATACATCCCCCCCCCCCCCGGCAGGACCACTCGCACCCCCACCCCGAAGGACCGCCGACTTCCCGACAATATCGGGCCAGAAGGGAGCCCAAACCCTCCTGGCCACGGCGACCCCCTAACCCCACCCCGCACTACATTACGGGCAGGAGGGATCCCAGGCCCTCCTGCCCTCGACGCAAACCCCCCTCCCCCCCAACGACCGTCCCCCCCCAAGAACCTCCGACCGCCCCCCAGCCGACCCGCGATCCCCCTGGCGACCCCCACGACCCCCCCACCCCCCTTCCCCGTACCTTTGGTAGTTGGCCGGACAGACGGGAGCCAAACCCGCCTGTCCGGCAGGCAGCCAACGAAGGAATGAGGCCGGATTGGCCCATCCATCCTAAAGCTCCGCCTACTGGTGGGGCTTAAGGCGCGTGGGCCAATCAGAATAGGCCCTGGAGCCTTAGGTCCCACCTGGGGGCGCGGCCTGTGGCACATGGGCCCAACCCGACCATGTGCCTCAGGCCGCGCCCCCAGGTGGGACCTAAGGCTCCAGGGCCTATTCTGATTGGCCCACGCGCCTTAGGCCCCACCAGTAGGCGGAGCTTTAGGATGGATGGGCCAATCCGGCCTCATTCCTTCGTTGGCTGCCTGCCGGACAGGCGGGTTTGGCTCCCGTCTGTCCGGCCAACTACCAAAGGTACGGGGAAGGGGGGTGGGGGGGTCGTGGGGGTCGCCAGGGGGGTCGCGGGTCGGCTGGGGGGGCGGTCGGAGGTTCTTGGGGGGGGCGGTCGTTGGGGGGGAGGGGGGTTTGCGTCGAGGGCAGGAGGGCCTGGGATCCCTCCTGCCCGTAATGTAGTGCGGGGTGGGGTTAGGGGGTCGCCGTGGCCAGGAGGGTTTGGGCTCCCTTCTGGCCCAACTACCAAAGGTACGGGGAAGGGGGGTGGGGGGGTCGTGGGGGTCGCCAGGGTGGTCGCGGGTCGGCTGGGGGGGCGGTCGTTGGGGGGAGGGGGGTTTGCGTCGAGGGCAGGAGGGCCTGGGATCCCTCCTGCCCGTAATGTAGTGCGGGGTGGGGTTAGGGGGTCGCCGTGGCCAGGAGGATTTGGGCTCCCTCCTGGCCCGATATTGTTGGGGAATCGGCGGTCCTTCGGGGGGAGGGATGTATCGGACGTCGGGGGGGGGGCATCAGGCTTTCAGGATGGGGACAGACCTTCAAGGGGGGACAGTGCACGGAAGTCAGGGGGGGTGAACGGAGAGTCGGGACAGCGCACGGAAAGTCAGGGCAGTGCACGGAAGTCAGGGGGGGGTGAACGGAGAGTCGGGACAGCGCACGGAAAGTCGGGGCAGTGCACGGAAGTCAGGGGGGGGTGAACGGAGAGTCGGGACAGCGCACGGAGAGGCGGGGCAGTGCACGGAAGTCAGGGGGGTGAACGGAGAGTCGGGCAGCATGCGCGGTATAATCGTGAGCGCGTTATACCAAAGTTTTTGTGCTTATCATCGTGATTTCTGCGCGCTATACACGTGTGCGCGTTTTATACGGGTGCGTGTTATTTGCGTGAAAATACGGTAGCTATCCGTTCTAACCACATCCTCTGGCAACGCGTTCTAGAGCTTAACTATTCTCTGAGTGAAAAAAAAAAATGTCCTCCAATTGGTTTTAAAAGTATTTCCCTGTAACTTCATCAAGTGTCCCCTAATCTTTGTAATTTTTGACGGAGTGAAAAATTGACACATTTGTTCTACTCCACTCAGGATTTTGTAGACTTCAGTCATATCTCCTCTAAGCCGTCTCTTTTGCAAGCTGAAGAGCCCTAACCATTTTAGTCTTTCCTCATATGAGAGGAGTCCCATCCCCTTTATCATCTTGGTCACTCTTCTTTGAGCCTTTTCTAGCACCACTATATATTTCTTGAGATAAGGAGGCCAGAATTGAACGCAATACTCCAGATGAGGTCGCACCATGCACCGATACAGGGGCATTATAACATTCTTAGTCTTATTAACCATCCCTTTTTAAATAATTCCTAGCATCCTGGTATATAACAGACAAAATAAATTGAAGGAAAAGAATTCCATTAAACATGGCAGGAGAGAGCTAAATCATGCACCCAATGAGAGAAAAGTACAGTCAAATACAATCCATATTCTTCATGATCACTAGAAAATACCCTCTCCCCATTGCATTGGATATCAAAATCTTGCAAAGTACAGTGCACTTCAGTTAAGTGCAAGGTCTCCGGACTGAAGTTTCACATGTACGTAACAGAAATAACACTATTCAAAGCATTATTTCAATAATCACACTGAACCAGTATAGCACAACTCATTTAATACTGTTATTTGTCTGTCAACAATTTTCCTTTCATGCTAAATGTTGTAAGGCATAGACAATTTTCCAAAAAATATAAAACAGAAATAAAACTTGTTATATACATATAGTATTTGTTAAATCGGAGAAAAAAATCTGTAGTCTTCTATATAGTGCCTATTTGCATGGTAAACAGAGTCAGGCAGGTTCTAATGTTCAGAGCTCTGGCACCCATTGCCCTCTAGATCAGTGGACCACCAGCCAGTCAGGTTTTCAGGGATAACCCTAATGAATATGCATGGAGCAGATTTGCATGCCTGTCTACTCCATTATATGCAAATCTCTCTCATGCATATTAGGGTTATCTCAAAAACCCGACTTGCTGGTGGTCCTCCAGGACAGGGTTGGGAAGCACTCAGTGTTCAAGCTGTGTAATGCAGCAGCAAAATTTTGCAGTGGATTTTGCAGCAAAACAACAAATGACCCACAGGATAGAAACCGAATAATGTATACAATAAAAATGACCCAGCACGGGCCGTGTTTCTGCAGAATTAAAATGTCTTCCTCAGGGGTGTTATAGGATCTTTGGCTGTCTTAAATATAAAAAACATAAAAGTCGCAAAAAGTCAAGTAGTTAAGAGCTACAAACAAGCAGCACAGCTCCTGTCCAGCTGCTAATGTCCATCTGCATTGGCTCATCGCTAGAGTCTCCAGTATCCTCAATCACAAATTTTAGCATCATTTATATTGGCAGATGTCTGCAGATCTTCTTTAACCGTCGGTGCTGTGAGCAATTGAGGGAGAGGGGCAGGACTTCTCTTCCAGCCTCATTAACTCTCAGCTTTGTGATGTATGACTGCCACATCATAAAGCTGGGTACCAATAACGTTGGAGGGGTGGTCCTATTCCCTCTCATTGACTCACAGCATTTGTGCATCATGGAACTGGGAGTGAATGAGGGAGGGTGCTGGTTCCTTGCCGCTTCCTTGGAGAGTGCACCTAAATGGACCGGTGTCAAAGACTGATTGAAGCATTGCACTTAAAAACGGAGTATGTACTTATGTCTGGTATGCCTAACTGGAGTACTGTAAGTAGACATTACATTAAATGGGAAATATTTGAGACTGTAAATTTCAGTTACAGAAAAGCGGCGTATGCGCTTATGTTTGTAGGTATTTGATGTACCACCTATTTTGGAGAATTGGTGTACAATATCAGGTACTCTTAAGTATTTTCCCTAAATGTCCTGGCAGGCACACAATCTCATTATGGTACCTGGGGTAATGGAGGGTTAAGAGACTTCCCCAGGGTAACAAGGAGCAGCACTGGGTTCAAACCTGAAACCTTAGGGTATTGTAGCATCTCTAACCACTAGGCCACTCCTCTACTCCATCGTGCATTTAAGTGGAGCACAATGAAATAGGTTTTCAATAAAATAAACATTTTAGGGCAGGGGTATCGCAACTTTTTGGCTTCCCTGGGCCACATTGGCTGCAAGAAATGTTTCTGGGGCCGCACAAACCCTGCAGCAAGACAGAGGAGGGAACCGGCAAGACGGTAAATACCTGGAGGCAGCAGAGGAAAACACTCCATCGCCCTCGACCAGGGCCGCAGGTTGGACACCCCTGTTTTAAGGTTTGGTTATGCATGAATCTCCTTTGGAAGCCCATTACATGTCATGAGTACTCGCCCAAAAAATGCTTTCTCCCTAATAGAATCCCAATGAGTTCTAGAGTGATGAGGCATAGCTTTTCAGTGGTCTTGGAGCTTCTGTCTAAGCTTCACTGGCTCCCAGTCACCCTCAGGGTTCGCTACAAGTGCGCCTGTCTCACCTTCAAATCTCTTCACGGCTCCTTCCTCCCCTCTTTCCACTATCCTGGCTCTCGAGTACTCACTCCACCAGATCCACTCAGAAATTTAAACTATCCTTCCCATCTCTAAATGGCATTTCCCATACAGGAAAACTTGGAACATCCCTCCTCTTCAGGATCACCGAGCTGTGGAACAGCTTCTCTGCCCATCTTCGGAGTTCGACCTCCCTCCAACACTTCAGAAAACATCTGAAAACCTGGCTTTTCTCCAAAATGTAACCACCCCCCCACCTCCATTATTCAAAGCCCCCTCTTTCCTTCCTGTTTAGCAGCCCTTCTTCCTTCCATTGGAGTTCCTTTCTCTGTTTTAATTCCTGTAAACCGTGTCGAGCTCCACTTCCTTGGAGATGACGCGGTATATAAACTTAAGGTTTAGTTTAGTTTAGACCTAAGTAATCTAGTCGGCTTATACAAAGTGGTCAAAGAGCTCAGGTAACCCGATCATTGTTCATAATATGCCTTGTGAGCAATACAGAGTATTTTAAATTTTATCCAGTAAAGAATACACAGCTTGTGAATATGTTTGAACAGAGAGATACTATGTTCAAATAAATACACTTGATTCAGTAACTCATTGCGTTTGTGTGCATACTTTAGAAATTCTGGTTCTTTAATTATCTTAATGGTCAACGTTTCCCTTTTTGTATGTGCTTATTATTTTATTGTTGTTTTAAAATATTCATAACCCGCTGATCCAAAATAGTTCTAAGTTCATATAACTCATAAGGACAATCCCCTCCCCCACTCAATTAGAATATTAAACCAAATAAACATAGAAAAACGTTTCCAAAGTTCTAAAAACTATGTTTAGGCTATGCCCATGAAAATGGATGGGTTTTCAGCATCTTACAAAACCTAGGTAACCTTCTTATGGAGAATCGAAGGTACATGATTCCAGCCTTCTGCCCCATTACTGCAAACATATTTGTCTTATAAAAGTAAACCTAATATGTGGGACTGGTTCATATATACATTCTGTAGATCTGAGTGAATGGCCCAGAATCTGACACTTAAAAATTAGCTGCAGATCCACAGGAAACAGCCTCCAGAGATCTGTATTAATAAGACATTTAATAAGTAAACAGTGCATATGATAAGGAAGAGGGTAAATAATTTCATTGATCTTAGAACTGGTTTAACATAGCACAGGGGTTCTCAATTCAGTTTTTAGGGCATACCTAGCCAGTCAGATTTTTCAGGATATCCCCAATGCATGTCTCCATTGATGCAAGAGATATGTCTCCATTGTATGCCAATCTATCTCATTCATATTCATGATGGCTATCCTGAAAACCTTACTGGCTAGGTGTATCCTGACAGCAGTGGTTCTCAATAGAGAATGACACGGTGACAAAATTCATCACCGTTCCCGTCCCCACGGATAACTGCGGGAAACCATCTTCATGTCATTCTTTAAGGAGAGAAGGAAGAATCAGAGTATGAATGGCCACAACCACTGACCCACAAGCTTTGCTTTGAAGAATGCTGGTGTAGAAGGACAGAGGCTGAAATAGACACTAGAAAATGACATGGGATTATTTCCCGCGGTTATCCGCAGGGGACGGGAACGGTGATGAATTTTGTCACCGTGTCATTCTCTAGTTCTCAACCCAATCCCAGCAGAAACATTTTGAACAATTGTGGAGAGTTCAAAGCAAACACAAACAAAACTGTAAAGATTTTAATGACTACTACTACTACTTATCACTTACAGAGTGTTGAAAGGCATACTGAAGGCGATGCAGTCAAAATAATGTTAATCAATATAACACAGCAAGAAAATTTGGTCTGGACCTGAAATGGTCCGTGTTTCTATTGTAAATAACCTTCTTTTGGGATCCAGTCAGATTGTACCACAAAATTTAGATATGCATAAAAGCATCCAAAAATATGTGAGTGAAAATGCAGAGCGCTGACAGCGTTGTATGCTTCACATTCCAAATCACAGTCTAAGTTTCATTTGGTTTTGGTTTTTCCTTTCCTGTGTGGAACAATTTGGTGATTTCTTTGTTTTGGAGATCTCAAAGCAACATCAGGTAACTTTATGTATAAAGAGTACAGGGTCTCCCAAACTAAGAGATTCTGGGTGTGCCACGAGAGATTCCAGAATTATACTCGTAAGTATACACTAAAATAGATGACATGTACATCGCATACACAAGAATCTGTCAATGTTATGAGTGTCTGTGTGCATAAGGATTCAATCACCCAAACAGGCAGCATTTTTTGACGTGATTGGTCCTTAAAAACTAACGGCAAGTAATTTTATTGTAATTTTTATTTTTTATGCAGTAGTTATCATAACTTGAGCAACAAAGCAATTGAGGTTTTGTTACCATTTGGATCTTCTTATCTTTGCGAACTTGGATTTTCAGCTCTGACAAATTAAATCGGGAAAAAATGAGAGCGACTGCAGAGGATGGATGATGAAATGCATGTTTGCTTGTCGACCTATCGAGCTACATTTTGAGTTAATTTGAACTAAAAAACAAGCACATCCATCGCATTGATTAGCAATTCTATTCTATCTATTTTAGTTTCATTGGTTACAATTATTCATACATAGCTTAATTTTAAATAAGTAACTCTCAAATTTAATATTTTGTTGGCTTTGCAATTTTATAATTTCAATTATAGTGTGCCGCAAAAAACATTTGCTCCGTTTAGTGTGCCTGAGCTAAAAAAAAATTTGAGAGATACTGGGTTAGAGCATGATTTCAACCACAGAAAGAAATGTTGATGGAGGAAGCCAAAGCTTCAGCCTTCTGAGTAATCTTAACTTAAAATGTATTTATTTAAAAATATTTATTGCTTCTCAATCCTCGGTTCTAGGTAGTCAAGCGCACAGCCTTGACAATTGGGTGCATAGAGGGATTCTTACCAACCACTACACCTGAATTATTCACCTGCTTTATAAACATTCTTCAGAAAAATTTGTACAGGAGGAACAAAATTTTTATTCTTGATAATAAACCAGGCCTCTCTTTTCTCAAAATTAATCACCAGGCCAATCTTAGTTAGAGCTGTTCCTGGCTAAGTTTGTTAAAGGATAAAGAATGCCCACAGTTTTAAGGTGCTATAGATGTTCTTTAATTCTTTGCTAGTAAATGGTAGTTCACACTGAAAATACAGTAATTGGCTGTGTGTGGTACATTGTCTTTAACCTATAGAACTATATATATTTTTTTGAAACCTGTCAGACCTCTTAAAACTGCTGAATGGCAACTGCTGAAAATATTAATGCCCTTGCGCCGAATTCTTACAGACCATTCCAGCATCGTTTTGATGGTGCTGGGGAGCAGCGAGGAATTCTGCCCAAATATCCATATAACTGACAATATTTAGCCACTCTCCATGTAGCCCAGCGGTCTAATTTTAGGCCCGCCAAAAGGCTATATTAAATTAAATGGCTTCATTATACAGAAAGCAGCTGAATATCATTGCTGATTGTATAGTACAGCAGTCATATTCATGTTAAGGGACAAAGAAGAGTGGTAAAATCCAGCATGGGGGAATAGAGGCTGATACCAGACAGACTTGTGCAGTCTGTATCCCGCACGTGGCAAGAGACAGATAGACAGCTTCAATGTGTTGATAATTTTATTAAACTTATTATGAGAGGGAATTATAATCACAAAAAGGGTGATAATAATAACACTGCTTTAATTAGTCACCCATGCCAAATCTGTAAATCTATTTATTTATAAAATGATCACACAGTATAATTTTATTGTCACATATTGTGAGTGGGGGGACTGAGCAGCCTAGGAAGGTAGGAAAGACATCTTGACTGACGCATTTGGCAGCCTGTATGGTTGACATAGTGATTTCACAACCAGCATTTAAACATGGGTGACCTGGGCCTACACAGAGTGGTGGGCAAGGTGGCGGTTGCCTTGTTGGGCAGGCTGACTAGACCATGAGGGTCTTTTTCTGTCATCATTTACTGTATTACCGTGAATATAGGTGAATGATTTAAAATTGTGACCAGCATTTTGTAAGAACACTTAACTGTGAGATTTAAGTATTAGCCAGTGTGTTTATAATTGGAGCCATAAAATACTTCAGCGAAACAGCAAATTATAGAGGGTGTCAATGTAATTCATAAACAGGTGAAAGATTTCTGGCTTACAGGTTTCCT
This sequence comes from Geotrypetes seraphini, assembly GCF_902459505.1. NCBI lineage: Eukaryota > Metazoa > Chordata > Amphibia > Gymnophiona > Dermophiidae > Geotrypetes > Geotrypetes seraphini. The sequence goes on along the minus strand of NC_047085.1, from coordinate 149,232,455 downwards.
TCTTGTCAGCCGGAACAGCTAGTGACCAAGCCCTATGGAGTTACACTACTGGCATGGAACCATTCAAATTGTAGGTGTTTGATTTGATTGGTGACCTTGAAATGAAAGGTTTGTGTGCAATTATCCAGTCTGCCTCATGCTTGTCTAAACCGTGGCTGACAGAATACCAAGAGTCATGTTTTATGTGGGTACTTCAGTAAGGGGTCGGTGTAATAAAGTGGTGTTAACAACATTAGTGCTGCATGGACTTTGGATGCTGCATAAACATTAGCATACCTTGAGGGCAGTTCTGTGACAAGGTGTCCACATTATCACAGGGATGTGGAGCTGGAAAATGTACCGACTCCGGCTTCAGAATAAAAAAAGCATAGCATATGATAAATTAATTCTATTGTTTTATGCTTCTAGATGCATATCTTTATCATTATGTATCTTTATTGTAAACCGTTTCTATCCCATGTACTGTCAAATGTATCTTTATTGTAAATCGCTTCGAACTTCACGGTATAGCGGTATATAAGAAATAAATTATTATTATTATTACATTACATCACATTTATAGACCGCAAAACCTCACAGATCAATGCGGTTCACAAAAGACAAAAAATTGGACACTTCCAGTGAACTACAGAATAATCGTGAATCATTTTAGTTCTCTAAAGATTTTGTGAATAAGAATGATTTTAATAACTTTCTGAAATGTAACATAGTAACATAGTAGATGATGGCAGATAAAGACCCGAATGGTCCATCCAGTCTGCCCAACCTGATTCAATTTAAATTTTTTTTTTTTTTTCTTCTTAGCTATTTCTGGGCGAGAATCCAAAGCTTTACCCGGTACTGTGCTTGGGTTCCAACTGCCGAAATCTCTGTTAAGACTTACTTCAGCCCATCTACACCCTCCCAGCCATTGAAGCCCTCCCCTGCCCATCCTCCTCCAAACGGCCATACACAGACGCAGACCGTACAAGTCTGCCCAGTATTGGCCTAGTTCAATATTTAATATTATTTTCTGATTCTAAATCCTCTGTGTTCATCCCGCGCTTCTTTGAACTCAGTCACAGTTTTACTCTCCACCACCTCTCTCGGGAGCACATTCCAGGCATCCACTACCCTCTCCGTAAAGTAGAATTTCCTAACATTGCCCCTGAATCTACCACCCCTCAACCTCAAATTATGTCCTCTGGTTTTACCATTTTCCTTTCTCTGGAAAAGATTTGTGTGTAAGAGCGAGACCTTCTGAATAAAATGCGTAACTTTGTCCCAACTAGCTGCCTGAAAAGCAAGCAAGCAAGCATTGCTGGAACTTTTTATAGATACAACCTCGAACTGGGGGAGTGACAAATAAAGCAGTATTACGTAGTGGACAATTCGGTATAAATAAAGTAAATAATTCTAATAGTACTCTGGCGCTTGATCTAAAGTTATATTTACTAGTACTTTAAATCCAGGACAAAAAAAAAAAACTAATATTAATCAGAGCTGCAGTCGTACAGTAGAAAACTGTGGCATCTGAGTTGAAGGTCTACTGTACTCTCCCCACAGCCCTACATTTTCGTACTGCTTTACACTTTCACACCGCTTGAGCACCTAAGTGTACAGAATAATAATAACTTTATTCATATATACCGTCGCACCATAATAGTTTGAGGCGGTTTACAACAAGAGAAACTGAACATGTACAAATCGTGAGAAATACATAATAAATAAACCAAAACAGTAAAAACTTAGAATACTGGGTAAGTATACACTTTAGACATACATATGAATGGCAGTAAAGCAGCTATGAAATAGCGCTTGAATGGCATACTTTCTGATTCTATAAATGGTGCTTGCAGATACTTGTGCAATTGGGCCTTCATTGGGATTTAACTGGTGTTAGTCAGACATGACTAGCACTAATTGGCACTCAATTTATATTATGCATGTGAGTTTTGACTCTGTTCATTCTGGGTTTTTTCTTTTTTGTGGTCAGCGAGGTGTGTTGTGGGAGATTGTGTCCTTGTTAAAATCAATTGCTGATAGAGCTCAAGTAAACTCAACCACATATTTGCCACAAAATTGATCATAACCATTTGCAGCCGGGAACGACGTTCATACTTACAAAAACATAAAGTGAATAAAATGAATGCACAACTTCTGTGTAAAGTGCTGACCAATTAAGTGTTATGTTAATCAGGTTTTCTGTTCCGCCTTTACCTTTTTAGTTCAAGGTCGGATTACATTACAAGAGTTTGGGTCAGTTACAATGGACAGTTTGACATGGACATTCAATAGAGTTGCTAGAACAAGCTGATTAGTACAGTTAATACAGTTTGGTCATAGTTACAAATACATATTTTCAAATTCAAGTAGTGTCATCGTTGGGTCATTGTTATGTCCCAGGTGTTGCATTAGCAAAGGAAAACTGCAGAAATATGTACAACGATGTAGGCTAAGTTTATTGTATCAAAAAATGGTAAATGCACCAAGGGACCCGACACAGTCCGTGTTTCGGAAAACACGCCTTCATCAGAGGTCCTAACAAATCAAAAAATAATGACCATCAAAACTTATGTTAATACATAATGACAAAAGGTATGTACATGTATATATAATTAATATAAGAAACGTACATAAAGAGAGAAAATGTACATAAATAGAAAAAGTTTTAGACCGAAACACCCAAATTTGGAATAAGCATAATGCAAACTATGATAAAAAAGTGAAGAGAGGTAATAATAATAATAAATATATATAAAAAATATATAATAATAGAAATAATGAAGAAATAATATGCAATGAATGCAAAAACCAAAAACTACCCAGAGTAAGACAAATCTCAAAGATATGAGTGATAGAAAGATATAATAAAATAGAAAAAGACCCAGGGAAGAATAACCAAACATAACGTAAAACATTAGGAAAGAACCACCAAATGAGTGAAAAGTGCCATCTTCTTCTTTGTGTTTTACCAGGTGTTGCATTAGACATTTTAGAAATGGGTTTTAACAATTTCAGTTACTTCAGGGTTGGCTCCCTTGTCTTGATACAGAAATGCTTTTAAAAGTTTTCTGAACCTGTGATAGTAGTCACAAGATCATAGTGTAAGTGGTAGTTAGTTCCAGCATTTTGCTAAAGGTGTCTCAAGAAATAAGAAAGCTCCTCCTAAATCTCGATAGATCGCCCTCAGCCAGGTAAGGAATTCCAAGATGCTGTGGCGACAGCTGCCCTTAAGGAAGGAACTCTTTCATAATTTTTTTTTCTCTCCCAGTTTTTACTTTAATCACTAAAATGTATTACTTTGGCAAAATTGTCATGTCAACAAGGTTATCTGAGTTTGAACCTGCCATCATTATGTAAATTTACATGCACCTTGTTTCCCCCTCTTTTTAACATTTATTAGCGCTTCCACAGAGATCTTGCACATGAATGTCAGGAAGCAAAGGTGTCATCAGCTGCCTACTGATTTGAATAAGTTAGCATATTTCTGCCTGGCCTGTTTGTTTTTCTTCTATCTCTTCCAATTTAGTTGTTTGTTTGTTTTTTGCTTTAATATCAGCAATAATAGACTGAAGAAAATTAAAATACAGTCCCCGAAGCCTGCTTAACTTTGATTTGGCATGTTTTTAGTAGAGTCAATACCCACTTAAATATAGATTTTTGGTGTTAGCTTTTATATAATACCTGAAAATAGTGAACTGCTCTGCAGATTTGTATCTTGTTTTTTTTCATTTGTTTACAATGAATCTTAAACTAGTTTGTATGACACAAAAATGCAAGCCTTAAGAAGCAGCAGACTTCAGTGAGTTTATTTGAATTTACATCTTTGGGGGTTTGGAAAATAAGTACTGTAAAAAAAAAAAAAAAAAGTGAATTTAGTGAATATCAATAATGCCAGTTTAATCTCTTAGTGATAAATATTAAATAACTGCAGTTAACTGCTTCATATCTTTACGTTTGCCAAACAAGGGATCTGTTGAACCTCTGTGAAAGGCTGTGGACCCTGTAGGTCAGTGGTCTTCACTAATTTTTAAGCGAGGGCAATTTTGGGTCCAAAGGGTTGAAGGAGAGCTGATAAATGTCTTCCTACTTGGGGCCTGGCACCAACAATGCTTCACAACATTCATCGCTACCAGAACATCTGGCCTTTGTCACAAATTGCAGAATACAGATAAACCCTATGCAAATACAGGACCACAAATTAAAAGTCCCATTAAACACAAATGAAACCCTAAGATACCAGACTCTGCATGTAGTGCAACACCAGAGAAATAGAAAAAAATGCATTTCTTTCTGAACAATGCAAAATATAGGTAGCAGATATAAATTCTCAAAACTGACATATTTCAGGCACTAAATTGAAACTAAAATAATTTTTCCTATCTTTGTTGTCTTGATGATTTTTTATTTTTCTAATCAACTTTTCCCAGTCTCTGGTTGCACTTCCTTCTATCTGTGCTCTTAACTCTGTTTCAAGGGCCTTCATATCCATTTGTTGGTTTTCTCTCCATCACTTTCTGCCCTACATCCATCTTTGGCATTTACTTTTAACATCAAACTTTCTTCCATTTTTCTTCTTCTTTCTTAAATCTACTTTTCCATATCTTTCCTTCCCTTCCCATGTGTACTATCTGCTCCCTCTCTCTGCCCTTTCCCTCCATCCATGTGTGCCATCTCCTCTCTCTTCTCCCCTATTCCCCTCCATCCATAAACAGTATTTCTTCTATCTCTCTTCCCTTCCCCACTCCTCCCATCCCTGTGTGCCACCTTTTCCCTCTCTTTCCCCCTCCCATGGTCAGACATTTGTCTGGGATCTTTCTTCTCTCTTTCCTAAAGTCTGGCATCTCTTACCCCTCTTTCCCCAACTACACCCTCCCAGACATTGAAGCTCTCCCTAGCCCATCCTCAATCAAAAGGCCATATACAGACACATACCGTGCAAGTCTGCCCAGTACTGGCCTTATTTCTTCAATATTTACTATTATTTTCTGATTCAAGATCCTCTGTGTTCGTCCCACGCTCAAAACAGTTCAACAACTTAACACAGTGTATGTAGCCTGCCGAAAAACAACAAACATCATAAAACAACTTGAAGACCATTTTGGCACAAAAAGATGTTCAAAAATTGTCAAATTTTCCTTCTGTGGATGTTTCTGTCGCATGCTTGTCCAAAGGCATTGACATTCCCACCGAAGCATCATGCAGGTTAAAACTATACGAACTGTGACATGGACACTTATTTTGTCTATGAAATAAATGAGTGGTTTAGTAGCAGTTTGCCTTATCTGCATATGCGTCAGGAGCTTCAATTCACTTGGTGCAAAAGCTTGAGCAGGAAATTGGGACATTAACCTCAGCTGACCAGACTTTATTTCCAGTTGTGTCGGTGCTTAATTTGGCAGCAAGATATACAGCTGAGATTGCACATGACATTTTGTACTTGGCAAAAACTGTTTCTTATTTAGCAGCCAGGAGAGCTCTATAGTTTTACAAAGAAATGCCTAATCTCAAGATTATTTTCCTTTAAAGCCCACTTTTCGAATATTCCATATGAAGAAGAATATTTGATCTTCGGGATTTTTGTAACATTTTTTTCAAATATATTAATAAATAATGTGTAGGTCTTATTGTCATATGTGTTGATATTATTTTGAAGAAAGATATCTATTGTTTTTTGTTTTTGCTTTATATATGTTTATTTGGAAACCACTGTGACTCCAAACGGTATATTAAGTTTTTAAGTAAATAAAATAAAAAATAAAACTTGAAAAGATTTTAAAAAGGACCTGAAGGAGAGAGAGCATTTTTCTCAAGACCTACCCGACCTGTAAGCAGGGCTAGAGTTGGGGAGAGAGGCGCAAATGGGGCAACAGCACTGAGCCCCACAGCTCCAGGGGACCCCGTGAACCATGATGTCCTTCCCTTCTCTCCACCCCGTTCTGAAGTCCCCATCACCTTTTAAAATGGAAAAGGGTCACCGGCATGGCATTGCTTATGGATTTCTCGGTGCTGTTTCCCTTCTGTGGTTTGCCCAAGTGGAAACAGGAAGTTGTATCAAAGGGATGCAGACCATGGCAGGGGAACAATGTCAAGAACTCTGTAAGCTATGCCACAAAAATCACTGTTGCAACAGTGACCCCCTTTGCATTTAAAAGGCGACAGAACTTTGGAGCAGAGTGGGAAGAAAGGAGGGACATCCCGACCCACAGGGACCCTCTGGAGCAGCTGATTTTTTTAAAAGAAGGGAGGGATGCTGGATGGGGAGGACATTTGGTGGGCCCAGGGGTGGGGATGCTGGATGGGAAGGTATTTAGTTAGTGAGAAAATCAGGAGAGGAGAGGGGCAGGGAGGAGAGGAATTGGGGGCCCTCCTTAATGTCTGCACTGGGCTCCAACGCATGTAACACAGGCCTGTAAGATGTTCATAAAGATTTTAGAATAAATGTTATCCCATCAAAACTCGTTATAGCTGTCACAGCCACTATTCATGTTCAATTTATTTTATATATCGCCAATATAAAACCATGGTTAAAGTCTAAGCCAATCAGCAATTTTGTCTAGCTTAGCAGATACAGATGAGTGACAAGATGGTGTATGAAAATCTAATGGGTTAAGAACCATCATCTGCATAAAGAAAATGAAACCGAGAGATTGAAGAAGAGTCAGGGGAGTGAGAAAAATATTAGAGTTTAGGACCTAGGACAGAACTCTTGGGAACACCTGATTGGAGATGAACTTGAAAAGGTATTAGAATATTGTACAGTATTTGAGCGATCAGACAAATTTTTTTCCTTTCTGCTTCATGTAGTTTCCAAACATTTCCTAGGCTTCCAGGTATACTTGCATTCTGTAGTATTTCTGGGCACAATTTGTCATTGTCTCAGTGCTATTTTCAGTACAACAAAAATAGTGCCTTTGTCTTCCTGAACCTGATATAATGGGATAATAGCTCCATAGACTAGTAGTCTTCGTTAATTTTTAAGCTGGGGCCACTTTGGATTCTAATGAACTAAAGGAGAGCTGCTAAATATCTTCCCATGTGAGGTCACAACACTGTTGACCAATGTGTGTCAATGACATTCATCCCCAGCAACCCACCTTCAAACTTCATCGATGGGCTAGCCTCAATGTTGTGAGCATTTCCAAATGCATTCTCTGTTGAAAAATGCCTTATTCTTCAATCATGTGGCTCTTCCCCTCTTCGCCCCATCCACTTTCCCCTTTCTGTCCTGAGTAGAGAGGCAGAATAGTTGGAAATAAAACCAAAAAAGACAATGGGGGCCATCCCAGAGGTCTCTGAGGGCCACCATTGGCTCCCAGGCTTTTTGTTGAAGACCACTGCCATAGACTTTTGGCCTTCCCCTAACTCATATGCCACAATTCCAACTCTTTACTTCTGAATTTATGTGATTCTTTACTTTGAGATGAAACGTTCATCCCTGACTGGTCCTTCTTAGTTCAGATTTATTTGTTGATCTCAATTCATCCAAAATAGTAGAGAAAGGTCTGCTCCCTCCTATGTGCCATGCAACTCTGCTTGGTTGTGGTTGTCTCAGTTAAACACAAGTGTACATAACTCAGAGGCAAAAAAAAAAAAATCCCTAGTCGCTGCATCTTATAATGTGGTTCCTGCTTACTGAGAGAGCACCATTACCCACAGTGGCCGTGATTCTATAAAGTCCATCTAAAGTTAGGTGCTGATATTTGCACCTAATTTAATAGAGCTGTATATAAGAACATAAGAATTGTCACTGCTGGATCAGACCAGTGGTCCATCGTGCCCAGCAGTCCGCTCACGCAGCGGCCCCCAAGTCAAAGACCAGTGCCCTAACTGATTCCTGCCCTACCTGTGTATGTTCTGGTTTAGGAGTAACTTATCTAACTTTGTCTTGAATCCCTGGAGGGTGTTTTCCCCTATAACAGCCTCTGGAAGAGCGTTCCAGTTTTCAACCACTCTCTGGGTGAAGAAGAACTTCCTTACGTTTGTACGGAATCTATTCCCTTTTAACTTTAGAGAGTTCCCTCTCGTTCTCCCTACCTTGGAGAGGGTGAACAATCTGTCTTTATCTACTAAGTCTGTTCCCTTCATTATCTTGAATGTTTCATTCATGTCTCCTCTCAGTCTCCTCTTTTCAAGGGTGAAGAGGCCCAGTTTCTCTAATCTTTCACTGTACGGCAACTCCTCCAGCCCCTTAACCATTTTAGTCGCTTTTCTCTGAACCCTTTCGAGTAGTACTGTGTCCTTCTTCAAGTATGGTGACCAGTGCTGGACGCAGTATTCCAGGTGGGGGCGTACCATGGCCTGGTACAGTGGCATGATAACCTCTACGATCTGTTCGCGATCCCTTTCTTAATCATTCCTAGCATTTTGTTTGCCCTTTTTGTAGCCGCTGCGCATTGCGCGGATGGCTTCATTGACTTGTTGACCAGTACTCCCAAGTCTCTTTCTTGGAGGGGGGTGTCTCTCTGAGTACCGTACCAGACATCCTGTATTCGTGTATAAGATTTTTGTAGGCTTAATCAGTGCCTATATTAGCACTCAACACCTCACAATTAGCTTTAATTGGACTTAATTGAAAGGCGCCTAACTGGAAAAACTCAATTCTATAAAAAGTAAGCGCCTACACTAGGTATGGTTAGGGGGGCAGATCATGGGCATGTTTTCGAGTTAGGTGCCTCTTTGTGAATCAGATGCCGATAGGCTTTGATATTGGTACTTAATGTTAGGTATAGACAATCGTGGCATAAATTGAGGCTGTCTAAATGTTAGGATGCTGAGCACCGCCTAAGCATGCTGCATGATTCTGTAATGGGTGTCTAAGTTTTATAGAAGAATGCTAATTTTAGGCAGACTTTATAAAATCAGGGCCAGTCTGTATAACACTTTCAATGCATCACCATACATCAGGGAGATAACGTGTGAACCCTGGTAGCATAGTGAGGGTGAGAGGCATTTGGGGTGGTGGTGCCCTCCCCTGACCTCTTCACTGCCCCACCCCCACTACCATATGCTCTTTCCCCGCCCCTTCCTGCCATGTCCCTCTTCCTCCGTACCTCTTTAACGTTCCCAGTGCGAGCAGCAACCTCAACCTGCTGCTCCCTGCCAGATTTAACTCTTCCTCTGTCACTTCCTAGGTGCGGGTCCAGGAAGTGAAGTCAGAGGAAGAGCCGATGCTGGTGCGAGCAGCAGAGATAAGTGGGAAGGGAAGGATTGCGCGCAGTAGTGGGGGGAAGGGGGTGCAGGGAAGGAGCAGGGGAATGGAAAGAAGGGCAGGTGCATGCGCCCCCCCCCCCCCACCATGATGGCACCTGGGGTGGACTCCCCTTTTTTTACTACACCACTGATGAACCCTTTTGTAATGTTCATAGAAAACACCGATAGCTACACTGACAAGTTTCAAGATAGTTTATAAACTTTCTTCTGTGGCTTCTCCAATTTGGTCCTTGCAGATGACTCAAGTGAATCCAACAGAGCCACTTTTTTGGTCAGTCAGGTTCATTTTTATATGTAGGTTGATTTTTTTTTTTCTCCCCCTTCAGTCTTAACATGGTCCCAAGCATTTACTAAACTAAACTAAAACTTAGCTTTATATATTGGGTCATCAACCAGAGGAAGCTCGACACGGTTAACAATAATTAATAAAGATGTGCTAAAATTGCAAGGAGATTAATTTCCAAAATGTTTAGCAAATAGAAAAGTTTTTAAAGATTTACAGAAGGATTGGAAAGGATTGGGACATCTCAAAATTAAAGGAAGTTCATTCCATAATTGGGAAAAATTTTAAAGCCAAAGAGAGGCTGAAATTCTTGACTCCTTTAATTCCTTTCCTAGAAGGGAGGGAAAGTTTAAATTGTTGAGTGCCTCTTGCATAAGAAAATCTGTAAACGTTTCATAGATGAGGAACAAGAGGAATAAAAATACCATATAAAATTTTGAAAATTATGCATATACATTTAAACTGGATTCTGAGATGAACCAGGAGCCAATGGAGGCTCAAAAGCAAAGGTCGAATTTGCTCTTTCCATAAATCAATTTCGCACCAGTATTCTGAATTAATTGTAGCCTTTGGAGGCAGATATTTGTGATGCTAAGATAAATAGCATTACAGTAATCTAGCCAAGATAGTATAATTGATTGGATCAAGACAGAAAAATGACGTTGATGGAAAAGAAATCTAATCTTCCTCAGCATTCGTAAACTGGAAAAACATTTCTTAACCAGAGAGCTTATTTGATCCTTAAAGGTAAGGGAAGAGTCAAAAAGTATTCCCAAAATCTTGGAGGAGAACTTAATTTGCAGGTAGGCCCCAGAATCCAGACGTTTCCCAAGCTGACAACTTATAAGTGTTCAAAGTAGTCATATAAAAATTGAACAAGATTGGGGAGAAGAGCCCTGAGGAACCCCACAAGGAGGCTGCCAGGAATTCGAAATATTACCTTCAATATTCACTGAATAAGAACGAGAAAGTAAAAATTTAGAAAACCAGTCAAGGACAACCTGATTAAGTCCGATATCTGAAAGTAATTGGAGCAGAATATTGTGATGCACCACATCAAACGCCACAGACAAATCGAACATTTATTTTGTAGTCGTAAATGTTGGATTTTAGAAAGAAGAGAAATCAATAAGATTTCAGTACTAAAATTAGAACGAAATCCATGTTGAAAAGGTTGAAGTAGTGAGAATTTCTCCAGGTAATTGGTAAGTTGACCAGCTACCATGTGTGAGTGATTCCGGGTTCTGGCTTGACAGTGGAGTTCTCTTAACTAAGAATGAGCTCAGATACAGGCTGCTAGAATGGCAACGAAGGCAGAGGGGCTGGAATCGCTATGGGTCAAATTGCCGGGAAACAAGGGTGCAGGCATAAAACTGGGGCTGTACTATCGCCCACCTGGTACGCCAGAAGGAGTCGGACACGACTTGGAAGCGGAATTGAGACAGGAATGCAGGACTGGAAGTGTAACAGTGATGGGGGACTTCAACTACCCGGGAATAGACTGGAGTACGGGTCACTCCAACTGCACTAGGGAAACAGGATTTGTAGAAGCTGTGAGGGACTGCTTCATGGAGCAACTAGTCAAAGAACCGACGCGAGGGGGTGCTACTCTTGAGCTCAGATACAGGCTACTACACTGTAGCCCAGTCAAATCACTTGGTTTTTAGACAGCTTTGTATAAACCTTTGGCGAATAAGAAATAATTGTTCAGAACTGATTTTATGTACTGGCAGTTCCCGGGTTAAGAACGAGTTACGTTGTTAAAACTGTTCTTAAGTCGGATTTGTACGTAATTCAAACCTTGTAGATTTTCAGATTCTTTCTGCTAACCTCTGCTTCTAGCTGACAAAAGGGCCAACTTGCCCCTACCAGTGTTCCTCTTAAGGTACAGCATGAACAACCACATGCTGTTCTTAATAAAGCCATGCACCATTCCTGAATCTGCTGCAGGAGAAGTGTAGGAGTCTATGCCACTGGAAATACTGCTCAGTGAAATCAAATGAAGCAGCAACTGCGTTCTTAAGTACGAGTTGTACTTAAGTAGGGTTACCAGATTTTTGGGAATGAAAATCCAGACCCACGGCCCCGCCCCCAAGCCCTCCCCATTCCGCCCGAGTCACGCTCAGTTCCACCCCCAAGCCCTGTACCCTCAACCTGTTTACTCGTTGGGATGGCATCTGCGCATGCACTGGTGTGACACGATGATGTCATGCGCATACACATAACGTTGCCACATTGGCATTCACGCACGTGGTGACATCACTTGTTACTAGAAGCTTTTCAAAACCTGGACAAAGTGCCGGTTTTGGAAAGCCGCTCGGACATGTCATCGAAAAGGACATGTTAGGGAAAATCCAGACATCTGGTAACCCTACACTTAAAAAAACAAACAGGCAGGCAGTCCCCAACATACAGAAGCCTGATTTATTTGCTGATATGTATGTTTTAATGCTGATTTACCTAAAACAAAGAAACTCAACTATTCCACAGTAGGAAAAGTAAACCCCCCCCCCAAAAAAAAAATATACTGTGGAATGGATGTTTTTGATGGAAAGGTTTATTAGATACAACACTTGTGGATGTGCTTGTATTTTTCAAGTGTTGTATCTACTGTATTTTCACGCATATAACGCGCGTATTATACACGATTTTACAAACCGAGTATAACCATGCGCGTTATATTCGTGAGCGCGTTGTCCAAATTTTTTTTTACATAGTTCCCCCCCCCCCCCGACGTCCGATTTACCCCGCAGGACGTCGGAGAAAGGGTGGGACCGCCGTAAGAGGAAGCAGCGCAGACGCAGGGCTCAGAGAAGGGGTGGGACCGCCGGCAGAGGAAGCAGCAGGACAACGGTAGGCAGCTTCTCCATGATGGGGGGGGATGGGAGGCTGTGGGGGTGCGAGCGGTCCTTCGGGGTGCGAGTGCGAGCGGTCATTCGGGGTGGGGGTGCGAGCGGTCCTTCGGGGTGGGGGTGCGAGCGGTCCTGCGGGGGGGTGAATCGGACGTCGGGGGGGCATCAGGCTTTCAGGGTGGGGACAAGACTTCAAGGGGGGACAGGACTTCAAGGGTGAGAGGAGAGTTGGGGCGGTCAGAGGAGAGTCGGGCGGCGACGGGAGAGTCGGGGCGGCATGCGCGGTATACGGGTGTGCGCGCTATATAAAAATTTATTTACATAAATTACAGTTTCCCGTGCGCTATACCCGTGTGCGCGTTATACACGGGTGCGCGGTATATGAGTGAAAATACGGTAATAAACCTTTCCATCAAGAACATCCATTCCACAGTAATTTTTTTGTTAATGCTGATTTAACAATTATGTATGTTAATTTGGAATTCATCTAACATGTAACAAGGAAGATAAAGAAATGGAAATAAACTCAGCCACCAGATCTGTTCCCTCTCATTGTAGCTGCATTTCACAGACCCTTGGCCCTGCGCCCCCACCCATCCTTTGACCTCTTTCTCAGGAATCTTTGCAAATATTTGCCAGCCTCTGAAATATTAAGTTAATGTTCAACAAATTGCAAAAAAACTGGAAAAATTATGATAGATTAAATTATAGTTTTTGGTGGAATTCATTAGCTATCCAACAGGGACGTTATAAAAAGTTCATTGAGGTTTGGGAGCCATTAACAAATTATTGTAAGGATTGATTATAATTAATAATTATTTCTCCCCTTTTGTCTACTGAAGAATAGGGTGGGGGGAGGGTGGGATTAATTTTAATTATATGAAACTATAAGGTTATATTGGAGGGAGGGTGGGAGGGAGAAATTATATTATGAATTCAATGAATGTATGATTAATAAGTAATATTACAGTGTATATGATTGTATTAAAAAATCACTTGTTGAAAGTTTAAAAATGAATAAAGAATTAAAAAAAAAAAAAAGTTAATGTTAGGAAAACTTTTCTACATGGGTTTCTTCAGAACCATAATTAAGGTTCTTGGATCAAGGATCATATACACACACAGCTAAGTGTCCTCAAAAACCTTTGACACTGCAATATATGAGCAGTATTACCAAGGCTGTTAAAATGAAAGCCTTTTGAATTTGATCACCATGTTTTTATTTTTTTAAAGTTCTGTTGTCTGTCATAGCAAAACTAATATTAAGACAGAAAAAAACAGCAATAATCTCTTCAGAGCAGACTGATTTCTAGAATTTATTGACTACTATTACTGCCTATGTATATAATGCTGCTAGACATACACAATATTTCACAGATAAACTGACACCCCCCCCCTCCCCTGTGGATCTTAGTCTAATTGAGAACACATGGTGAAGCTCCTTACTGCAGGCTGGCAAGGTAAATGCTCCGGCGCTCACAGGAATTGAATGAGCATGTGGAGCATTTACCTCACTGGCTTGCGGCAAAAAGCTCTACCGTTGTTTAGTAAAAGGAGCCCTAAATTGTTTAATGTTTATTAAACTTGATATGCCGCCTTAGTTTCAACACTATTCAAGGCAGTGTGCAATAAAATAACTATTTATAAAAACAAGAGCAGAACGGTCATTAGTGAAATAGGACAGAAACAACATTCATTCTACCGTGTTTCCCCGAAAATAAGACAGTGTCTCATATTCATTTGGGGCCCAAAAAAGGCACTAGGTCTTATTTTTGGGGTATGCACATAACCGTCTCTCTCTTCCTGTCCTTTACCCCAATTCTTCCTCTTTCTCTCCCCCACATGTGAAGCATCTTTCCTCCCCTCCCTCCCATCCTCCTGTATAGCAGAAGTTTGCCCAGCTTCTAGCCTTCCCTCCTTCCCATCCCTTGTGCAGTATAACCCTTGCCCAGCATCTAGCCTTCCCTCCCTCGTGTAGCAAAACCCTTGCCCAGCTTCTAGCCTTCCTTCCCTCCCATCTCTTGTGCAGCATAACCCTTGAATGCCCCCACCACGCAGCTGAACCCCTGCTGACCCTCCATCCTTCAGTAACGCGGCAGAGTGAAATCCCCGACGGACAAGGCCAAGAAGCCAGTTTAGAGTGCTGCTGGCCTGACGCAGCTTCGGTTGAAGGTAGGGTTCGCTCACAGTCGGCAGGGAGGGAAGGATGGAGGGGTCAGCAGTTGGTAAATATGCCCCTTATTGATTTTTATAAAACCTACATTGAAACTTGATGGCAAGCATATCGCCTAATTCAGGTTTGAGATGAGTAGAATTTAGTAAACTTTAGAGATGGATAAACAGAATACATTTTATGTGAGTTTTTAGTTTGTTGTAACAAATATATTTTATTTTTTCACTTTCAGAAACGTTCCAAAGGACAGGTTCTATTTGACAAAGTGTGCGAGCATCTAAACCTTTTAGAAAAAGATTATTTTGGACTAACATACCGGGATGCTGAAAATCAAAAGGTAAAAACACTGACTTGACTTGTCATTTTCTTAATACATTGGCCCTTAGGCTATCTAGTTGGAACTTTAATTGTGAAAATTTTAAGCTGTTCTAGTTAAGAGTTCAGTTGTGACAGTGCCTTTGGGCTGTCATGAGTTACTGCAAGCAAAACCCTTACAAGTTAAATAGCTGAAGTTAAAAGTAGAGAATGACATGGTGCCCGTTTCCCACAGTTAACCTGTGGCAACCGCAGGAATGGGCAAAAATATAGCTGAAGTCAAAAATAGAGAATGACATAGTGCCCGTTTCCCACAGTTAACTCGTGGCAACCGCAGAAACGGGCAGGGGCTGAAGGGAAAAACAGATGCCATCCTAAGCAGATAAAGGAAGAGAAAATGAAATACTGAACACAGCAGAGAGAGGGAGAGACACATGGAGGTATCAGAAACAGAGAGGAAAATAATGAGCATAGAGAAGACAATAGGGTATATGGACACAGAGGAAAAATGCTAGATGTGGGAGAGAATGGGAACACAGAAGGGAGATGAGTAATACAGGACATAGAATAGTGATGATAAATACAGGGAAATGGACACAGGAGAGATGCTAGACACGAAAGTATAAGAGACACAGAGAAGGAAAAGAGTACACAGAGATGGTTGGTGAGCACAGAGAAGAAGAAATGTCAAATGAGCAGGAGACCCTGGCGAGAAGATGGAGGGGAAACAGAAACCAGAGTCTGAGACCAACATGACTTGAAAAATAAAATGATCAGACAACAAAAGGTAGAAAAAATAATTGTATTTTCTATTTTGTAATTAAAAAAATATGAGAACTGAAATGTTTATCCTGCCAGTGCTGGTGTTAGATATGGGTAGGGCACAGGACAGAAATTTGGGAGGGGACCCCAAAGCTCATTACTAGCCCGTGCCATCTTCAGCTTCCAGCAGGCTTAGGGCTTTCTCTAGCCAGGGGGCACTCCTTGACCTACCACTACCCCTGACATGTGTGATCTCTATATTTTGCACAGTATAGGAAGAAATGGATGTTTGTTTCTTTGGTGTTGTGCTACATGGAAGGTGTGGCTTCTTTGGATTTTGGTTTGTTTATCATTTTTGGTCAGCTATATATTTGGAATCTGTGTTCTCGGTATATGACCGAGGTATTATGTTAGGATGAATAATTTTCTATGTAGCAATCAGTTTTCCTGATAGTTAAGCAGATATTGTGAGGGGAGACTGATTTTGATTTTTTTCTGCATTTGTGATTTATAAAATGACAGTTTACAGAATATTGTTTCTTTTTATGCTTTAATAAAATGATTTCAATATAAAATCATAACTATTCAAGGCTTGTGCGGATGGGATCAGACAGAATTTGCGGGTCAGGAACAGAGTTCGTGGGGACAGGGCGGAGATGGGGCAAATTTTTGCCCAGAGTCATTCTCTAGTCAAAAGGTTATTTATTTATTTAAAAAGTCAATATATTGCCTGGAATCGCAGCAGTTTCCAATTTAAATGCTAAATAGAAAAGAACTGTCTGCAGCTGTTGTGGTTGGGGACTTGCACCGTGCCTATGCATGCTCCTCCTTTCATATCTCTGTCCCAATCATTTCTTCACACTTCCTAGGCAGAGAATTAGCAGCCCAGCCTATTCCAGTGTGTCCAGCCACCCAGCCAAGCCAGGAAGTCAAAACGGAAGTGTGCTATGGGCTCACTTGAGCCTGTCTGGCTTAGTCCAGCAGCATCAGAATTTTAAATGGTTAAATGACTAAATTGTAAGATTTTACTTATTGTTCATTTGCTTAAGTATTTAATGTTTTGCATTCCTGGTCCCTTCAGTAAATGTTTTTGTGACAGGAGTTGCAAATGATTAGTTAGTGGGTCTGTGACAATGCTAATGCTGTAGAAAATAATGACGAATTTTCATGCAAGGTGGGTGTCTTTAAATATTTATATTTCTTTCTCATATTTCCTAAGGAAACCAAGCATGAAGTACAAATAACATAAATCTGATTATGATAAATATAAATAATCAGAAAATTAAAATGAAATGAGATAAAAGGTAAAAAAGAGAGAATCTAAATACTAAAGGCCAGAATTAATATGCAAAAAGCCAATGTCAAAAAAGTATTACGAAAACACAGATAATATCAACCTGTATTCTAATAGAATGAAAAAGATGATTCTTGCTGCAATATGAATTTTTTTAAAACATCCAATCAAAAATATTTTCCAGTTAGGTTATAACTTCCATCCAAATGACAGATCCCTTAATAACCTAGGGGTCCTTTTATCAAGCCCCTCTAGCGGGGATAGCGCGTTGGACATTTCATCACGCGCTAATCCCTGCAGCCAGCTAAAAAATTAACGCCTGCTCAATGCAGGCGTTAGTGGCTAGCGTGTCAAGTAGTTTAATGCGCGGTATTACGCGTGTTAAACCCCTACCGCGGCTTGATAAAAGGACCTCCTAGTCTCTCCTAGAATAGAGTTCTAGAGATAGGGAGAGCTATGTATGGAAAGATCTCTTGTTGGGGGTGAAAAGCATATATGCCAAAAAAAATAAAAAATGCAACACCAAGAGCCCATCATTCAATAAGTGAAATATTCTTGAAAGAACATAGTCAAATTATGTAAATAAGTTAGGTCCCATATAATGCCTTAAAAACTACAGGAGGGTGTCTTAAGCTACCTTTGGAAAGCCATTGTTAGCCAATGCACCTTGTTTCAGCTGGGGAGTAATTAGTCTGGTACTTTAATTCTGGCAAATTTGGGGGGTAAATTCTAGAAGCTCAAGAAAGAAATGGGGAGTCACATGGAGGACACATACTGAATGCAATTGATGCCAAGTATTGCATGCTAATATTTTGGCAATAGGAATGGCAAAGATATGTCCTGAAGCATAGGCCTCGGAACGGGGAGGCCACAGGAGCCATGGCCTCCCCAAAAATTATTAACCGGAAGTATGGCTCTCCCGACTCCCCTACCTACCACCTTCCTGCTACTGTAATTTAAAATCTTCAAGCAGCCAGTGGCACAACGAAGCGAGCCTCCCACTGTCAGCCTGCCCTATGCGGGAAGAAGAAGTGCTGCAGAAAGAACACTTCCTGGGCAGGCTGACAGCAGAAAGCTCGCTTCATTGTGCTGCCGGCTACCCGAAGATTTTAAATTACAGTGGCGAGGAGGTGGTAGGTGGGGGAGTCAGGAACTGGAAAGAGGTCGTACCACAGATTCCAGCTGAAGGGGTAGACTGGGGTTGGGAATGTGGGAAGGACAGATGCTGTACGGGCTGCGGGGTGGGGGTTGGAAAAGCAAAAAAGGACAGATATTGCACAGACTGAAAGGGGTTTGGGAAGGCAGGGAAGGACAGATGGTGCATGGGCTGGGAGGGGGTTGGGAAAACATAAGAACTGCCATCTCCGGATCAGACCTTCGGTCCATCAAGTCTGGCGATCCGCACACGTGGAGGCCCAGCCAGGTGTACACCTGGCATAATTTTAGTCACCCATATCCCTCTATGCTTCTCGTAAGGAGATGTGCATCTAGTTTGCTTTTAAATCCTAGAACGGTGGATTCCGCAATAACCTCCTCTGGGAGAGCATGCCAGGTGTTCACCACTCGTTGCGTGAAGCAGAACTTCCTGATATTTGTCCTGGACTTGTCCCCCCTTAGCTTCAGTCCATGTCCTCTTGTCTGTGTCACATTGGACATTGTAAATAATTTTTTTTCCTGCTCTATTTTGTTGATTCCTTTCAGTATTTGAAAGTCTCGATCATATCCCCTCGCAGTCTCCTTTTCTCAAGGGAGAACAATCCCAGTCTCTTAAGTCGTTCCTCGTATTCCAAGTTCTCCATACCTTTTATTAGCTTCGTTGCTCGTCTCTGCACCCTCTCCAGCAGTTTTATAGCTTTCTTTAGGTTGGGAGACCGATGTTGGACACAGTATTCCAAGTGTGGTTTGACCATTGCTCTATAAAGCGGCATTATAACTTTCTCTGATCTACTCGTGATTCCTTTCTTTAAAATGCCTAACATTCTATTTGCCTTCTTTGCCACTGCCGCGCATTGTGCCGACGGTTTCAGGGTCCTATCTATCAGTATACCTAGGTCTTTTTCTTGTTCGCTCTTACCCAGAGTTGCACCTGACATTCTATACTCGTGTTCCTTGTTCTTTCTGCCTAAATGCATTACTTTGCACTTTTCCACATTAAACTTCATCTGCCATTTCTCTAACTGACACAAGTCACTCTGGAGTTCCTCGCCATCCTTCTGCGATCTGATTGCCCAGCATAGCTTTGTGTCGTCTACAAACTTGATGATCTCACTGGATGTTCCCTCTTCTAGGTCATTGATGAAAATATTAAATAAGATGGGCCCAAGTACCAAGCCCTGGGGCACACCGCCTAGGGGTTAGGAAGGGAGGGCATGAGAGATGCTGCTGGTGGGTGAGAGAAGAATTGTTGGACATAGGTATGTGGAGTGGGAGGGAAAGATGATATACATGGGGAAGGAAGAGAGAGGGAAAATTGTTGGACATGATAGTGGTGGGAGGAGGGTGGGAAAAATGTTATACTGGGAGGGAGGAGATTTGACTCAAAGAAGGAAGAGATGTCAGATTCTGAAGGAAGGAGGGAAGAGAAAGACCACTGGAACGGGAAGGAGAGAGGAGAGATGCCAAACTGCAGGAAGGAGAGGAGAGATGCTAGATCACGGAGAGGAGAGAAGGAGAGAGATGTTAGACCACATGAAAAGGGAGGCAAGAAGAGAGAGAATCCAGACCATGGGGGGAGAAGAGAGATTCCAGGCTATGGGAAGGAGAGGAGAAAGATGCCAAACCAGAGGGGAAAGGGGGAAGACAGAGATATCTGACCATAGGAGAGGAAGAGAGAGGGATGTCCAGCTCCTCGAAAAAAGTAGTCATACCTCACTAGAATATATGCTAGTTTCAGTCAACGATTAACTCCATCCTCACCCACTGGGTGTTCTGCTACTATATCGTCCACCAACCCCGTGGAACAAATCCTCCAAGCTAGTTTTCGAGACCATATCAAACGCCTTCCTCAAATTTCAAAGATTACTGATCATTGGGGATATCAATCTCAACCTAGATGACATCACCAACAAGGATTCAACTGAATTTAATAACTTTCTCACCTCTCTAGGTTCCCCCCCCCCACCCTCGCCTCCTTTCCAACCCATGAAAAGGGGCACACACTAGATATCATCAGCTTCCTTGATCTTACGGATTACAAAATTTCAGTTGATGACACCCGCTGGGAACACGTCCCTTGGTCCGATCACTTCTTAGTGTCTCTTTCTGTCTCCCCATTTTCATGTCGCACCTTGAGTCCCCACCCCGCACCTCAAATTCCATTACTTTCCACAAAAAAATTGCGAGTGAACTGTTCTGGACCAAATTTCTCAATCAATTCTTCTCCACTCCTATGCCTGCAATCCCAGAAACCATCTGGCACAACTGGGTCACCCTCTCCGAGACCACCTACCACTCCCTCGCCCCTCTTTCCACTAAAATTGTCTCCTACTCCCGTAAGGCCCCTTGGTACCTTCCATATCACAGAGAATTGAAGCAGAAATGTCGAGCACTGGAGCGCAAATGGAAAAAAATCTAAATCGCCTACAGACAAACAGTCCTGGAGGGTCAATATCAAGTTCTACAATATAGTACTAAAAAACCGGTGATAAAATCTCCAGATCCAACAACCAAAGTAGTGCATTGTTTAACATTTGGCGCTCCTTAACCTCTAAAAACAACTCCATCACGCCCCCTCCTCTCCATCAGCTGATGATCTAGCAAAGTTCTTCAATGAAAAGGTCACTACCTTAAGATGCTCCTTCCCACCAGCAGTTTCTTCAACTCCCTGATACCCTCTGACTCCAACCCTACCCTAACTGTCTCCAACCCTATCCCAGCTGACAGATCCTGGACTGCCTTTGAGCATATATCCGAATCCCAGGTCTCTAAACTCTGCTTCAAACTGAAAGCCTGCAACTGCGCCTTGGACCCATTCCCCTCCTACCTATATGAGAATATTCCCGCACAGGCCATCTCATCTCTTACCAAACTTATAAACTCTGCCCTATTGTCAGGCCTATTTTCTGCAGAAATGGGTCATATTGCCCTGTCCCCACTACTGAAAAAAGCTGACCTAGACCCCTCCTCACCTTCCAACTACCGCCCAATAGCAAATATTCCCCTCCTGACCAAGATGTTAGAGTCCATTATATCTACCCAACCCTTATCCTATTTAGAGAGATTCTCCATTCTCCTTCCTTACCAATATGGCTTTAGACCCAGCTTCAGCACCGAAACCCTATTGGCCTCACTAATCTCAAAGGTTCAACAACTTCATTCTCATAATAAGTTTGCTGTTCTTCTACAATTCGACCTTTCTGCAGCATTTGACGTTGTAAATCACAATATTCTTATTTTCCAACTTTCTGAGATTGGCATTAACTCTACAGTCCTAGACTGTTTCTCAAAATTCTTACGCTCCCACTCTTACACTGTTAATATGAATGGCACCTCACCCTCTCCTTGGAAACCGATTTGTGGAGTCTCGCAGGGCTCACCTTTATCCCCTATTCTCTTCAAAATCTATATGTCCTCCCTGAAACTCCTCCACCTTTTCCCCCTGGAAACACTTTACTATGCTGATGACATCCTTGTCCTCCTCGAGACCGACTCGAACCTCAACAACCTTTCTGAGAACATTTCCTCATGTATAACAAGGCTCCAATCCTGGGCCCTCACCGTACAAATGAAACTAAACGAGTCCAAAACAAAACTACTTTGGCTCGGCCCAAAATTAGATCAGCTATCCACCCTCATCCCTCTGCCCTCGGGCACCACACTGCAGCTTGAGTTCTCTAGCAAAGTTCTGGGCATCATCATTGACTCTACACTATCCTTCAATGACCACCTCAACTCCTTGGTAAAAAAATGCTTTTTCAGCCTTCACATGCTGAGGAAGGCAAAATCCTGTTTCCATCATCAACACTTTGCTGTCCTCATACAATCCATCATCCTCTCCAGATTGGACTATTGTAACTCCATCTACTTAAGCCTGACAAAGAAAAGCCTTCAAAGACTTCAGCGGATCCAGAGCACTGCGGCTAAACTAATCTTCGCAAAGAGTAAATTTGACCATGTCTCTCCACTCCTGTCCAAACTTCACTGGCTTCCAGTAGTCTCTAAGGTCCACTTTAAATGCGCCTGCCTAACCTTCAAGATCCTACATGGCATCCTTCCTCCCCTTTTCCCACTATCTTGGAATTCTTCGAATCCCAACATCACCAGAGCCACACAACAATTCAAACTATCCTTCCCCTCATTAAAAGACATATCCCTTCCAGGAAAACTAGGTGCATCCCTCTCCTTCAGATGCACTGAGCACTGGAATAACCTTTCTGCCCCACTTCAGAATCTAGGCGTCCTCCAACTTTTCCGAAAACATCTGAAAACCTGGCTATTCTCCATTTCGCTATTCAGTCCATGTGGATGTAAGGTATTGAGAATGAAAATCCATTTCTGCTCTTGCTTCCAAAGCATGTGAGCAATGTCTCCTCCTCTAGTAGGGGCAATAACATTCAGTATAGAAAAAGTAAGATCTGTGGGTGCATGTTGGTGGTCTAGCCAATGTTGGACTAAGGGAGCCTCTTTCACTCCACCAGGATCACATTCATCAGTTTCATGGACCTTCCATGGACCTTCCCTTGCCATGTATTTCCCCCTTCTAGAACTTTCCCTTCCTCTTTTAGTGTACCTCAAACTGCTAGTCGGAGGAAGAGAGTGGAGCTTACTTCCCATCCTGGCAGCTAGGGTGGGGGCAAGGGAGTAAATGAGGACCTCATTGTTTACTGCTTTATCAGCCTCTGGGGCCTTATTATTACATACTCCGGCTCTTTACATGCTGAGTCTCTACCAATCTGCTGTCACTTCTGCGGCTTTACAGAGCTATGTGAAATAGAGTAATGCCATGCTTCTGTGCCTGCATCTGGTTTTCTCATGATAGTGCAAGAGTGTAAGCACTCATGTGACTTAGCCTTCAAGCGCTGTGAGACACTACAGAGATGACAGCAGTTGGACGCAGAAGCAGCATGCAGAAGCCAGACAGTTAATGAGGCCTCATACTGGTCATGGTCTCTCTAACTTTGAAAAACACTGGTGTAGTGCAGTGTATCTCAAACTTGTGCCAAGGCACACTAGTGTTCCTCCTGAGATATCAGGTGTGCCGCGGTAAAATTGGGAGGAGCAGAGATGCTGGCGCCTGCTGACTACCTACAGGATATGCCTCTCGTGGCAAGAGGCATGTCCTGTAGGCAATGAGTGGGCGCCAGCACCTATCCTTCTCTCTTGCCCTCTTCCCTTCTGGCACTGGCGTCTCAGGACCCGCCTGGAGGGCCTTCACACACACACGTGGACATCGACATGATCATGTAATGCATGCGCGTGATGTCATCACAGCAATATCTGCACACTTCCAGATGCCTCTAGCCACGGCCACTACCTTTAGTGTGCCGTGGCATGAGAAAGTTTGCTGGACACTGGTGTAGTGTTATTAAATAAGAATCACATTGAGTACTCCCTGCTTCCCAGTTGTCTCGTAAGCATGTACCTATTTTGATAAACCCTACTTTGATGACCTGCATTTTTGAATTATGATGAATTTTCAGTTTCTTAGCCCAGCATTTGTCAGTGATGTTTAATTTTCTACTACAGTGTTTCTCGACATGCGATAGAGGCACCCTTAGGGGTATGCGAACCCCTTGGGGGTACGTGCACTTGCCGCCGCAGTTGAGGATCCATTCCCTCCTTATTCTCCTTATTGCCTGTGCACCTGCACCCCTCCGCTGAAGCTGCTGATATTGCCGGGGATCCCATGCCTTCCTTCCTGCCCGTCCCCCTCCACTGAAGCTGACTTAGAAGGCTTCCCTCTGATGTCAGAGCTGACGTCAAATGAAAACCTTTTGAGTCAGCAGGGGATCCCAGTAACCTCCTTTCGGTTGGGTTATTCTTTCCTATCTTCAGCGACACTTGTTGCAAGGACATGTCAGCAACTTTTTTAATTCTGCACGTGGCTGACCAAGAAACCTTCTCTCTGATGTCAGAGCTGACATCGGAGGGAAGGCTTGTGGGTCAGCGCATCCCTGCAACAAGTGCCGCTGAAGGCAGAAGGAGCAGCCCAACTGGAAGACCCAGAAGGAAGCGAGTTTGGCTCGAGCAACTAAGGGAGAGAGGGGATATGATCTGGGACAAAGGAAGGGGTGGGGGGAAGAAGCGTGTTGGGGCATGGGAGAGGCACAATTTTGGGACAAAGACAGGGGAGCATAAACTCGGGGCACAGAAGGAAGGGTGCACTAACTTGGGACATAGGAGGAAGGGAATAGAAAGGGAGAATTGTTGGGCATGAGTGTGTAAGTGAGAGGGAAAGAGATGTTGCATATGAGGAAAGGAAGAAATAGGAAAATTGGGCATAGATAAAGAGGAGTGAGATAGAGATGCATGGGGAACAGAAGGATGGACAAGGAGAAATGTTGGATATGATGGTGGAGAGGGAACAGAGGGACAGATTGAAAGGGATCCAAGGGAGAGAAATGTTTGACATAGCGATGGAGGGAGAGAGATGTAGCATTGTGCTGCAGAGGGGTGATAGAAGGAGAAATGGGCATGGGGCAGTGGTGAAAAATGCTGCCCATGATCCAAGGGATGAGAGAGGGAGAAATGTTGGATGTATAGTAGAGGGAATGGGAGAGATGCACCCTGGATATCTTTCTCTCTTTCCCCACTCCTTTTGCAGCAAGGGAGGGCATGAGAGAAGGACAGTGAGAGAGAGAGGGAGACATGTTGCCAATGGGGGTGGGGGAGAGAGGAAGAAAAGTTGGACTCATGGAGGGACAGAGAGATATGTTAGCTCAGGAAGGGAATGAGGTCCAAAGGAGAGGAAGCGTGCAGGAGGCAGAAATACAGGATGTCTGGGGTGGTACTGGGAGAGACCTCCCAGGAAAGGGACTTGGGAGTTCTGATCGACAAGTTGATGAAGCTGTCCATACAATGTGCGGCGGCAGCGAAAAGGGCGAACAGAATGCTAGGAATGATAAAGAAGGGGATCACAAACAGATCGGGGAAAGTTATCATGCCACTGTACCGGGCCATGGTGCACCCTCAGCTGGAGTACTGCGTACAGCATTGGTCGCCGTACATGAAGAAGGACACGGTACTACTCGAAAGGGTCCAGAGAAGAGCGACTAAGATGGTTAAGGGTTTGGAGGAGCTGCCGTACAGCGAAAGATTAGAGAAACTGGGCCTCTTCTCCCTCGAACAGAGGAGATTGAGAGGGGACATGATCGAAACATTCAAGGTACTTAGTAGATAAAGACAGGTTGTTCACCCTCTCCAAGATGGGGAGAACGAGAGGGCACTCTCTAAAGTTGAAAGGGGATATATTCTGTACGAACATAAGGAAGATCTTCACCCAGAGAGTGGTGGAAAACTGGAACGCTCTTCCGGAGTCTGTCATAGGGGAAAACACCCTCCAGGGATTCAAGACAAAGCTAGACAAGTTCCTGCTGAACAAGGACGTACTTGATAGGGATAGTCTCAGGCAGGGCACTGGTCTTTGACCAGAGGGCCCCCATGTGAGCGGACAGCTGGGCATGATGGACCACTGGTCTGACCCAGCAGCGGCAATTCTTATGTTCGTATGTTCTTATTGGATGCACAATCAGAAGGAAATGCAACCACTGACTTATGAAATCACCAAACAATAAAGGTTGGAAAAATTATTTTATTTTCAATTTTGTGATTGAAATATGTCAGTTTTGTGAATTTATATCAGCGGTCTATATTTTGTACTATATTTGGCTATAGTTGTTACTGAGGTGACAGTGCATATTTTAAAGTCATCTGCCTTGACCTCTTTGAAAAAAACCTGAATATAAATGTGCTTTGTGGGTTTTTTAATTCTTTTATTTTGTGGTTACCATTATGTATTAATAAGATTATGAAAAGTGGATGGAAGAAATTGCATTACAATTAGTACTATTGTTATGGGGATGGGGGTCAGGGGCGGAACATGGGTGGGGATTCTCGGTTGATATTTGTTAAATTTAGGGGGTACTTAGCTTAAAGAAGCTGAAAAACTCTGTTCTAGTATAAGGACAAGCAGTTATAGTGCATGAAATATACTGTAGAATTGAAAGAGGTTACTCTTCATGCTTTTAGTTAACAGGTCTGTAACAGGTCATTCCTTATCTTGTTCTTTGAATGTTAATTCACCCAGCTCTGATTTGTTTGGATTTAAATGCCATGGAAAGCTATTTAAAAAATATTAATATGTGTCTTTTTTTTTCCTTCTCAGAATTGGTTGGATCCTTCCAAGGAGATCAAAAAGCAAATAAGAAGTAAGTTTCAGATTATTGGTTTGTCCCTAAGAGATGGGGGACAGATTTAATTGCAGATGTGCAAGCAGATGTATCTCGGATTTAAATGTATGGTTAAGGACACATTTGTGTTGAAGACTCTGGTAAATGGGAACAGAGCTTTGGGTGTTGCCGTTCTAAACACTAGCACAGGAAAAGAATCATGGTTTTTCTCTGGATGTCAGGAATTTATTCTGCCAGGTTATGTCAGTAACTTCAGACTGAGATACTTTGTACATTGCTTTTGAGATGCAACCAAAGTAATTTACATATCACATACATTATGAATTATTAGTTGCTAGGGTGATTAGAGAGAGAGCAGAGCTCAATATTGTGGATTTTTTTTTGTAAAATTGCTATCTTAACATCTCCAAGGACCCATTTTTCCAACTGTCTAAAATACATACTTGTGTGTATGTGCCTTGCCTTCCTAGAATATGAAATGTACCTGGTGACCTTTCCTGGGATCTTGTCACCTTTTGGTTCCTAGTGGTCAGCATTTTTCTTCTTTGTTGTTCTGTTGCTGCTTTGTACTGGTATTCTGTTATTACTTCATCACTGATTTCCATGGCACTGACCTAGTTGGATCTCGGGCTCTGCCCTAGATGATTCAATAATAGGAGAATCTTCTGGTAGAAGGGCATGATAGCCCCTATCTGCACACAAGGGACTAGCAGTCAGATATTTTGCAACCATCCATGATAATTCTTTAGATTTTGTTAGAACATAAGAGTTACCATACTGGGAAAGACCTAAGGTCCATCAAGCCAAGTATCCTTTTTCCAACAATAGCCAACCCAGGTCCCAAGTACCTGGCTGAATCCTAAAAAGTAGCAACATTCCAGAGCTGAGATTGTGATGTCATAATGCCTCATTCCACCAATGCCTAAGAGCCAATCTCAGCAGTGATGTCACAATGGCTTGGCAGTCCTAGACTTGGCTCACATAAGAACATAAGAGTTGCCATACTGGGAAACTCATAAGTTTTCACCAAGAAGCGTTCCACCAGTAGAAACTACATGTCTTTTAACTTATCCCCCTTGCTACTAGACTTACCTTTATCTATCTAACTCTGTTCTACTTCTGCATGAAACTGGTTGAATACAGTTGTTTGCAAAATAAACAAAACAAGAGTCTCTTAGCTGTGTTCATGATCAAAATGAATTCTTCAGTAAAGCTTAAGCTAGGCCTAGGCCGAACTCCACAATTTGGGAATCCTCCATCCCCTTTATCTATTGTTTCCTAGGGACCAAGATATTGGGTATCTGTAAATAAAATGCTGTACGATTGTGAGCCCATTAGAGACAGAGAAAAGTACCTGCATAGACTATGTAAACTGCTCTGGTTGTATGTTCCTTTACCCATGACCCCTTTGCCTTCTAAGATTTCTGAGCATTAAGAGGTTAATCAAGGCAGAATTTTACAAGATTTGATGCCAATACTGTGGCTATCTCACAATATGAAGTATACTAAACAAAGGAGATTTTTTTGTCAGCGTTATATAATATGGTATTTATAGAATGTACAGCAGGGGTGTCAAAGTCCCTCCTCGAGGGCCACAATCCAGTCGGGGTTTCAGGATTTCCCCAATGAATATGCATGAGATCTATTAGCATACAATGAACGCAGTACATGCAAATAGATCTCATGCATATTCATTGGGGAAATCCTGAAAACTCGACTGGATCAAGGCCTTCTAATTCTCCCTCTCGCCGAGATTCGCAGAGGCAGGAAGATCTTCTAGCGGCACTCTTGGAATTTTAAGTGTAACCTATTGTCTTAGGAGTATCAAATGATGTGAGACAAGAAGACTTGAAAACCCTATAGAGCAGTGGTTCCCAACCCTGTCTTGGAGGACCACTAGGCCAGTCGGGTTTTCAGGATAGCTCTAATGAATATGCATGGAGCAGATTTGCATGCCTGACACCTCCATTATATGCAAATCTCTCTCATGCATATTCATTAGGGCTATCTTGAAAACCCGACTGGCCTGGTGGTCCTCCAGGACAGGGTTGGGAACCACTGCTGTAGAGAACCGAACAACCTGGAAATAAATGCTCAGTAACATGTAAAATATGATGTACAAAGCATCTACTCTGTTAATTTCAAAAAAATTAGACACTGTTCAGCATAAATCATAGCACCAGCATTTAATTTTTTGTTCAAGACTACTGTTGGCTAAATCTAGCATCTGTGGCTTTGAACCACATTCTCTTAATGCTATCAAGAAAATTTTCTGTTTTATGATTACAATGTGTCAGATTTTAAATTTGTATCCTGCCAGAGCAGGTATTAGACCACAAATGTGAGCTAGGATTTAACAGAGAGAGGAAAAATCTTTTTTGTTTGTTTATTTTGTTTACACCACAGCGCTAGTGTGGGTAGGAGAGGGAAAAGGGGGTGAAGAGGCTATAAAATAAACCCACCAGGATGTTTGGAAAAAAACAGTAGAGGAGATAAAATGGAACCTTGTGGAATACCGAAATTAGTATGATAGGGTTCAGAAACTGAATTTTTGAAATGCACTGTTGAAACTCTATCAGAAAAGTATGTTCGAAACCATTCGTGAACTTGGTCAGTTATACCAATAGATAAGAGTTGTTGAAGTAGTAGATGATGGTCAATTGTGTCAGATGCTGCTGTGAGATCTAAGGAGATAAGTAAGACAGATTTGTGTTGATCCAGGTAGGTAGTGAATAGTTGTAGTGAGTCCTAAAAGGGAATGCTCTGTGGAATTATTTTTACGAAATCCAGATTGATTGGGATGTAGAACCTGAGTTTTATCAATGAAGTCTGACAATTGCTGGAATACTACTTTTTCTGTATTTTTGCTAGGAAAGGAAGGTTAGCTATTGGACGATAATTTGAACTATCATTGAGATTGTTTTTTGGATCCTTGATAATCGGAAGGAGAGCAGAGTGTTTCCATTCGGCTGGAAGAGATGCAGTAGACAAACTTTTATGAATAATTTGAAGGCTAAAAGGCCCAAATATAGAAAAATAACGTTTTAACAGAAAAGGTGGAAAGGATTCGGTTTTGAGACTTTAAGATTTATAGAGTGAAGTATATGTTCAATCTCTTTTAAGGAAGGGAGTATAAACTTAGAACATGTAGCACTCAGTGACATATGCCTGATTGAATCTTTATCTTTTGTATTGGAGATGACACTATCTGAAGATATATCTAGATTAACTTTATCTGAAAAAGTAGAAATTTTGCTAGTGATAATAGATCCTATTGATATGATTTTTGCCTGAAATAAGTTTGCTAAACATTTGGCAGAGGGAGGTTCTTCCGTTGGAATAGCCGGTTTATGTTTGAAAATCGTTAGGTGTTTAAGGATTTTAAAAAGAGTTGAAGAATTTTTTGTTTTGGAGATTTTTTTTATGTAGAATTGTTTCTTTACAGTATTGATCATTTGACAGTAATGCTGAGAATGATGCTTATAGCAGTCCAGATTATTTTGTGTGGGTTTAGGACAGAATGATAACTTATTCCTGAATCCCTAGTAGTTAAAATTGAAGTAGATTTCCACCCTAAGTTAGCAAATGGGTCTACTATTACTGACATAAAGCAAGTTAAGAGGAGCATAAAAAGTGTGGTCACATGCTAGCTTAAAATTAAAAGATAAAAAGCAAATAGAATAAAGGGTATAAAATCAACCCAGTAACTCTCCTTTGTATACATCAGATTGCTTATTCCTGCAGGATCTCCTCAGAGTTTCTAGATAAATAGAATAGTACTTGAAAACCCTAAGAAGAATCTGATGCAAGTGCAAAACTACAGACGGTTTCTGGGGACAGCATTTATTTCCTTCCTTCTGCTTCAGGATACTGCAAACATTTGAGAGCCTGTTCTGTAGGCACTCCTCGGGACTGGGCTTAGGACATGCCAATATGTGCTCTCTGTAGTCTGAATGTCTTCTGATTTCAGACCTGCTATGTTCTCCCCCCCCTTGTTTGCTTCTGCAGTGACATGTAGGTCAAAACTGGGGAGTCTGCCTTCTTTTTAGCGCACGCAGGAAATTACCGCACGCTACGCTGCGCTTCTAGAACTAACGCCAGCTCAATGCTGGCGTTAAGGTCTAGCGCGTGGGGCAATGTAGCACGCGCTATTCCGCATGTTAAAACCCTAGCGCACCTTAGTAAAAGGAGCCCATAGTTCCAAGGCTTTCTTTATAAGGTTCATGTCGGTAACGACTACTCTGCTAGTTGGAGTAATCTGTGTGATGTGCCTCAGGGCTCCCTGCTCTCTCCTCTACTTTTTAATGTTATTTATCTTTGTTAGGTTTAAAATGATCTAGCCCCCCCTCCTATAATAACGCGTAGCGCGGGTTTTAGCGCGGCAATTGCGATAACTGCTCCGACACTCGTTGGATTAGTTACCAACGCTGCAAGCACTAAAACCCACGCTACACGTTAGTAAATGAGGGGGGTAAGTTAGGAATTAAGATATTCAGCTATTCTGATGATGTAACTATCCTGTAGGCAATCAGCCAGTGCCAGCGTCTCTCCTCTCCGCGCGTCTTCCTTTCCGGAACACCACCACCACCACCACTGGCAGCTCAAGACCCGTCTAGAGGGCCTCCGTGCATGCGCAGACATTGACATGATGATGTAATGCATGCATGTGACATCATTGTGTCGATGTCCACACACTTCCGGATGCCTCGAGCCGCAGCCACTATATTTAGTGTGCCGCAGCTCGACAAAGCTTGTGAGAGACTGTAATAGGCGGTCTATATTGCTACTAGACCTGCGCAGTGGTGTACACATTATATGCAGGATCTTTCTCTGTTGCTAGTGGCTTACAATCTAAGTTTTGTACCTGGGGCAAAGGATGGTTAAGTGACTTGTCCAAGTACAGAAGGACCTTCAGTGGGAATGGAACCCAGTTGGCCAGGACTTCAGTCTGCTGCCGTAACCATTAAGCTACCGTTCCACTACAGGTTTGCATTAGTATGCTACAGTGTATGAACACTTATGAAAATCTGTTTTGGAACTTCTCAGACTGTATGGGCAACTATTATATCTTCCGATATTCATTGCCAAGTACCAATTATGATTTGTGTATGCAAGGTTTCTAAAAATGAAAGCATGACTAATGTAAAATACATAAGATTAGCTAAACATAATTTTAAGGGGCCAGATTCACTACAGTTTCTCTCCTATTCTGTGCTTATGAGAAAAAGACTGTGACAAATCAAGTCCTAAATGGTTGACTTCAGCATTGCTTAATTTGCTTTTCTCTTCTTACCGAAGTTGTGTTTCCATTTGCTCATTCAAAATGTACTTTTGCTTGGCATTTTTACAGGTGGTGCTTGGCAGTTTTCATTCAATGTCAAATTCTATCCGCCAGACCCTGCACAGCTCTCAGAAGATATTACCAGGTAGGCAAAAGATCGCCTTCATGCAATATTTTTTTTTTTTTCCTAAACTCTCTTGTGTTTCTCATATTTCCTTGATCCTCACACATTCTTGATTCCTCCATGCTATGGATTCTCCATTCTGCAACAAGCTAAATTTAACTACCATTTGCACCCATTTTCCAATCCAGCCGTTCAAATTAGCTAAAACCCCTTGCAAAGTATCCAAGCGATTGATTCAGTAATATGGTTTGGCTATGCAAAAGAAAACAAAAAACAATAAAAAAATAAGAAAAAAATTCCCCCATCGCCAATGATGGTCCTCCTTAATGATCCCCCTTGGGAGAGGCCATAGGTGTCTAATCCAATCAGAGTCTTAGGCTCCTCCCTCAGCATCCCATGTGATACACAGGGAGGGGCCTAAGGTCTGACATCTGAGCAAATCAGGACCTTAAGCCCCTTCCCATGCATCACATGAGATACAGAGGGAGGAGCCTAAGGCCTGATTAGCTTAGATGCCTAAGACTCCGCCCTTTGTATTCCATGTGTTGGCAGGGGCAGGAGCCTAAGGTCTGACATCTGAGCCAATCTGGGCCTTAGGCTCCTCCCTCCATCCCATGTGATGCACGGGGAAGGACCTAAAATCCTGATTTGCTCAGACAATCAGACTGTAGGTCCTTCCCTGTGCATCACATGGGATACAGAGGGAGGAGCCTAAGGCCCAGATGCATGAGCAGGGGCTTAAGGTCCTGATTTGCTGAGACGTCAGACCTTGGGCTTTGCAGCCTGTGGAAAGTACCATATTTTTCGCTCCATAAGATGCACCTCACCATAAGACACACCCCAGATTTAGAGGAGGAAAACAAGAAAAAAGACAATCTAAACCAAATTGTGCACCCAGCCTCCCTCACTCCCTGCCAGGCTCTGCACCCTGTCCCCCCTTCCTTGACATGTAACCTACCAACCCCCTCACCTCTGGTGGTCTAGTGGTAGGCTGGGACAGGAGGGATATACGGGGAGGGTCCTAAATTCCTGATTTTCTGACAATCATACCCTAGGCCCCTCTGTGT
Source organism: Geotrypetes seraphini (assembly GCF_902459505.1). Classification (NCBI taxonomy): domain Eukaryota; kingdom Metazoa; phylum Chordata; class Amphibia; order Gymnophiona; family Dermophiidae; genus Geotrypetes; species Geotrypetes seraphini. Next base: position 149,199,762 of record NC_047085.1, on the reverse strand, counting down.
GCTTCACATGGGATACAGAGGGAGGAGCCTAAGACCCAGACTGGCTCAGATGTCAGACCTTAGGCCCCACCTTGTGCATCACATGGAATACAGAGGGAGGAGTCTTAGGCATCTAAGCTAATTAGGCCTTAGGCTCCTCCCTCTGTATCTCATGTGATGCACACATGCCTAAGACTCCTCCCTCTATTCCATGTGATGCATATGGAGGGGCTTAAGGTCCTGATTTGCTCAGACGTCAGACCTTAGGCTTTGCAGCCTGTAGAAAGTACTGTATTTTTCACACCATAAGACGCACCCCAGATTTAGAGGAGGAAATCAAGAAAAAAAACATTCTGAACCAAATTGTGCACCCAGCCTCCCTCACTCCCTGCCAGGCTCTGCACCCTGTCCCCCATTCCATGCCAGGCTCTGCACCCTATCCCCCCTTCCCTGACCTGTAACCTACTACCCCCTCACCTCTGATGGTCTAGTGGTAGGCTGGGACAGGAGGGATCCGTCCCAGCCGACTAACAATTTTTTCCTCCTCCCCCCCACCCCCAAGGTACTACTACCATACACACTCCCATGTAACTCCAATATGTTGAAAATAAAGACAAATATATCTAGAAATCCACTCAAAAGAAGCTCCACAATCTGTTTCCATAACAAGGCACACCTTACCACGTGTCCTTTTAGCCTAGTTCCCTCCCCCCCAAGGCATGTGTAAGTTTATTAGTCCAAGTGTGCGCTTTTCAACTTACATTTTTAATGCACTGCATTTTCATTTTCATATTGCAAACGATAATCTCAGAATTGTTCATTCATTGAGCAGTTATGTCCTTCAGCGCCTACTGTTAATGGCTAATATATTTTGTATAAGTAAGCTTTTATGGTGGCTATTATTTTAATAGGCATTAGTTTTAAATGTTATGCACTGTAATTCTCAGGAAAAGCAATGAGAAGTCTACCTTTCCAGTCACAGCTTTCTACTTCAGATCAGAAAACATAGCAATGCTTTGATCTCTTCTTCAAATGATTTTAATTTGTAGAAAGCGCTTTTCTTTTCTTTTCTCTGGGTTATGAGTTATTTGTAATGATTTACTAGAAATGGAGGTTATGTTATACACTTAGTTACACCATTTATAATTCTGTAAAATAATACATGTATATGGGAGAAAGAGTTTATTTTGTACTACCTGTATTACCTTTCCTTTGACAAGGAATGAAACCATACGAAATATTGCCATTTCCTCGTATGTAGAGTATACTTTTACGCAAAGGCAGGAGTCCCAGCATACGCAACAGCAGCAGGAAGTTGCAAGTCAGCTGATGCCGGCGCGATGTAGCACACTGAGCAGGAAGAGAGACATCAGCTGACTTGCAATTTCCTGCTGCCGTCGCATATGCCGGGACTCCTGCCTTCATGTATCCGGCAGATACGCGAAGACAAGAGTCCCGGCATACGACACAGGAGCAGGAAATTACAGGTCAGCTGACGCCGGCGCCTCTCTTCCTGCCCAGAGTGTGAGATCGGGCATAAGACTGCAGGCCGCAAAATAGCACCCAGGGGAGTTTGAGACCGCTGATCTAGAGCGTAAAGGACTACTAGAAACATAGAAGCATAATGGTAGATAAATGCCAAATGGCCTATCCAGTTTGCCCATTCAGCATCTCCTGTCTCCTCTCTCTAGGACATCCTAAGTACCTGTCCCACACTTTCTTGAATTTAGATAGTCTGTCTCCACCATCTCTACTGGGAGACTGTTTCACGCATCTGCCACCCTTTCTTAAAAAAAAATTTCCTTACATTTCTCTTGAGCTTATCATGTCGTAACTTCATCTCATTTCAGAGTTTCTCCCTCATTTGAAAAAGACTCACCTCCTGTACATTAACGCTACAGAGATATTTAAGCATCACTATCATATCCCTTCTCTCCCACCTTTCTTCCAGAGTACACATATTGAGGTCTCTAAATCTTTCCCCATACACTTTGACAAATACCATTAATTTAATTTTGCAGCAGCCCTCTGGACTGACTCCATCCTATTTATATCTTCTTAAAGGTGCAGTCTCCAGAATTGCACATAGTATTCCAAATGGAGCCTCACCAGAGACTTATACAATGGCATTATCCCCTCCTTTTTCCTACTGGACATTCCTCTCCTTATTCACCTGAGCATCTTCCTGGCTTTGATTGTCGCCTTTTCTACCTGTTTTGCCACCTTATGATCGCTAGACATAATCACTAGTGCTACCCGATTCAGGAAAAATAATTTTGATTCGATTCAGCCTATTGAATTGGTTTTTCAATTCGATTTGATTTTCCTGCCCAATTGGGTGTTGTTTTTTGTTTTGTTTTTTTCAAACATCCTGGTGGGTTTATTTTATATCTTGAAACTACAAGGGAACTCACTTATCCAAGGTGATAAAATTAATAAACACTTTCACTAATCACCTTGCTTCTTTATAAAGAACAATATCACTTTAAATCAACAAGTAACTGATGTTGTATAGTGAACACTCAGACCCACAGCTGAGGTCCCAGTGAACAAATCACGGAGCAGCTGTTTTGAGAGACCATCATAGTTGTTCACAGTCTCACCCACCATACAAGGACTAAATAACATAAAATGAAATAAAATAAAACAAAAACCAACTTAGCTTTGAATGATGTGGGTAATCAATATAACTGCTCCGGGCTCCTCCTTTATTCTTATTACTGCATGCACATGCACATACACTGCAGACCCCCCATCCACTGGCTTCTTCAGGAGGGGCGCTAGAAATACAAAATAACCAAAATCAACACTAAACACATCAGTTACCACTACCTCCTCAATGTATTCTTAAACTCTGCAATTACACATAGCAAACATTCACTCTACGACTTACCGGCACAAAACACTCCATACTGCACACAGACAGGCTACTGACGACGGGTTTCGTCCCAGCAGGCCATGCTTTAAATACACACACCTCTCATTCTGTATCGTCATAACCGACGTCAAAATCATCACTGCCAACGTCACTATATAAAATCCCCTCTACAGATGGAACCATTCGATTTCATTGTTTAACCCTATAGGGGCCAAGGTATGCCATTGAAAAATAAACTTCTGTTTCAGATACAGCAGATATTGAGAAACATCTCCAGTTTCTTTATGGGCACATGCTAATACAGTATACTTCAAATCCTCTATCGAATGCTGCTGTTCAAGCCAATGGCTCACTAAAGGAGCCAAAACACGTTTGCATCTGATATTACTCAAGTGCTCAGCGATGCGGATTTTAATTACCCGCCGAGTGTGCCCTATATAATATAGCCCACAAGGGCATATGATGCAATATACTACTGCTGCAGAAGTGCAATTAGTACCAGATCTTAAATAAAATTTCTTGCCTCCTGATTGAGGAATTAACACTTGGTCAGTGTTAAGGACATGAGAGCAGTATACACATTGAGAACAGCACACATGAGGACCCCTGCTAATGTGTTGACCAGGGTCCCGATGTTTAAGAATTTGGCCCAAATTGCGGCCCCGAGTGTAGGCAAACAAAGGAATGTCCTTCATGCTCTCATGTACCTGTAACACTGACCAGTGCTTCAAAATAATTCGTCTAAGTTGTTGACTCCGACTGGAGTAAGGCAATACGCATACCAGGGCCCCACTTTTCTCCTTTTCTTGTGGGTAGAATAACCACTCCCGCTGACAGTTACGGGCTCTTTTCCATGCTGCTCTGACTACCCTGGAAGGATAGCCCCGTTCAATAAACTTTGTGTATAAAAGCGTGGCCTGCTGGAGGAAATCCTGCTCGTCAGAGCAGACCCTCCGCAATCTTAAAAATTGCCCCACCGATATACTGTCCCGGAGAGGTTTTGGATGATTACTGTGGTAATGGAGGAGCGTGTTACGGTCGGAGGGTTTCCTATAAAGAGTGGTGTCAAAACGCACCTGAGAATTAATTTGAGATTTTACTACTTGGATATCCAAAAAGGATACCATATTGGCACTCACTTTATGGGTGAGAGAAATATTAGGATCTACCTGATTCAGTTCTTTAAGGAAATCCTCCAACTCGTCACGCTCCCCATTCCACATGAAAAAGATATCGTCGATATATCTTTTCCACAGGCCAACTTTACTAAACCACCTAGATGTATAAACATATTTTTCTTCATATTCACACATATAGAGGCAGGCGACAGAAGGGGCCACTGTGGCCCCCATCGCCACCCCCTTAGTCTGAAAGAAGAACCTATTTGCGAAATGAAAATAATTTTGACAAACCACAAATTCAGCCAATGTACACACCAGTTCCTTCCTTTGTACTGAAACATTCAAGTTATTCATTACTTTCCTAATGATTGCCAGGGCCGCCGATTGTGGCACATTGGTGTACAATGCAGAAACATCTGCAGTGACTAACAGTCTACAGTTTTTACCCCCACTCCCCTGCAAACTTTGAAGGAAGTGAGAGGAGTCACGTACATAAGACTGAGCAGTACACACTTGTTCACAAATGAAACTGTCGATAAACCTGGACAGCGGCTCCAACACCAAACCAATGCCCGCCACAATCGGACGGCCCGGGGGGCACGTGAGGGACTTATGGATTTGGGGGATGAAGTAAATATAGGGGATTTTTGGGAATTCCACATTCAAACATTTGAACTCCCTAGCTGTAATAACCGCCGCCTGACGAGCTGTATGTAATACAATATCAATTGCTTTCTTGATATCTTTGGTAGGGTCAATATTAATCTCCCTATAAAAACTCACATCCAGCAACTGCCTGAAGGCTTCTGCACAGTATTGATCATGATCCTGTATCACTATCCCACCGCCTTTATCGGCGCATTGGATAATGATAGTAGGATCCTGCTGCAATGACCTAAGTATGCTAAACTGCTGTAAGGATAAATTGGAGCCACATTTGACATTTAGAGTCTCAGAAAGTTCAACGTCCCGTAATACTGCTTTTTCAAAAGCTGCCACAGAGACGTCTGGTGCTCCGGGGGGAATCCACTTAGATTTTGATTTCATTCCTCTCAATGGTTCTACAGGGTCAGGTGCAGTTGACTTATCATCAAAAAATGTTTTAAATCGTAGTACCCGGAAAAATCTGTATAAAGACACACGAGTTTGAAAGGCGTCATAATTATTAACGGGTACAAAAGAAAGTCCTTTAGTCAGTAAATCCTCCTCCGCCCTGGTGAGCACTCTCGAAGATAAATTGAACACTCCCGCGTTCACTTGCGGGGTAATTTCTTGGATCGATTGCCCTTGGGTCTCACCACCGGATCCACTATTTCCGTCGCCTCTGCTGGTAATTGGGTTGGTAACCGTAAAAAAGAGTCCTGTAACAGGGGCTGAGATTCCACTGACTTAACTGCACTTTTTCCTTTAGAAGTTGAATTATCCTCTGTATCTGAAGAGGACCCACTGGTAGATAGCTTAAACAGCACCTTCTTTCCCGTTTGTCGGCTTTTCCGAATGTTAACTTTCTTATTCATCCATGGATACACGTATCCACGTGTATAATCCATGTGATCCCGATGATATTTTTTGATCTTTATAGCTCTTTGTTCGCTAGTGTAACTCTTCATCTGTGCTTCCAATTCCTGTGCGCTTTGTTCAAAAACTTCCTCTGAATTTTGATTTTTTAACAATTCTAATTTTTCAGCCAATTCGTTCTTCTGCTCCTGAATGATGGAGGCTAAAGCGTCAACAGTAAGCAACATCAGGTCTATAGAGCAGCGTGTTAGAGTTAAATTCCAATTCTGAACATAAAAGATGTTATCCATAAATCTTGGTTCCTTCCAGATCCTTAACCCTCGAGGGACCCTCTGGGCATGACAGTAATCGACCAAAGTCGCCGAATGCAATTCAGCCCTAATTAGGGCTTTGTTCAAGGATTTAACCTCTTCCCAGGAACAGATGGGATCTAAATTGGCTTCATCAAATAGTCTAGAGCTGGCCAATAAAGCGGAAATACGATCGTCTGTGAGCCCCGATTTGGAGGCCCATCCCAGGGAAGTCATGATCCCAAATAAAAGACTATATCTTGAAACTACAAGGGAACTCACTTATCCAAGGTGATAAATTCACTTAAATAGCTCTGAATCTTCTAAACTACAAACCTCATGGTCTCATCCTGCCTATTATTCATCTACAGCTGGAAGGAAAAATGGTATGGCTACCCTTATAAGAAAAAAATACAAGATTTATTAGTCTTATCTAGCTCTAATGATACAATCTTCAGTCAATAACAATTCTTAATATTTATGGTCCCAATCTGGATTGTCCCAAATTCTACATGGACTTGGCTAACATATTAATTTCTGACAAAAGCACAAACCACATCATTGGTGATGACTACAATCTTATCTTGGGACCCTACTATAGATAGTCCAAGATTACATATAAGAATCATGGTATATTTTACATGATATAATTGACTAATTTAAATTAATAGGCATCTGGAGAATTTAGCATCCCAATAATAAAGAATTCACATGCTTCTCCCTTCGTCATCTTTCCTAAGCAAGGCTTGATTTCTTCCTCACTATTAGAATAATCTGTCCTCGTGTTACTCATTCTGAAATTAAAGACATTTCCATACCTGACCACACAGCCATATTAATAAAATTAAAAGGTTACACATCTACTCCTAAAAGCAACCAATGGAGATTCAACAAATCCTTAATTGAGGATGGATTCAAAGAAAATATACAGCCATAAAAGAATTGTTTGACATAAATATGCCTGAACACACTAGTTCAGTGGTTCCCAACCCTGTCCTGGAGGAACACCAGGCCAATTGGGTTTTCAGGCTAGCCCTAATGAATATGCATGAAGCAAATTTGCATGCCTGTCACTTCCATCATATGCAAATCTCTCTCATGCATATTCATTAGGGCTAGCCTGAAAACCCGATTGACCTGGTGTTCCTCCAGGACAGGGTTGGGAATCACTGCACTAGTTGACCATATCTTTGGAATTCATTCAAAGCCGACATAAGAAACATAATAATCTCTTTTTCAGCATAACTTTCTAAGCAAAACAAGTCTGAAATTAATAAATTGGAATCAAAAATTAAATCCATGGAATCATTACAGCAAGAAAATTCAACAAATTTAACCACTTCAAACTTCAAAAATTAAGATATAATCTGAACTTACTGTTAAGATCAGAACATACCTCCATATAAGCATAGAAATATACATACAGAGACGTCCTCAGATAAATTAAAACCCCAAAAGGTTAGGATACTGAAACCATGGGATCCCTCAACCAATTTAGAATATGACCACGAATTCTCTGTTTTAAATTTATCTAATGATGTATGTAACCTAATGAATAAAGGAAGCAAATTCCATAAAGATGAGCCCTGTACCGAAAATATTGAATGTCAAACATGTTCATGAATAGTTATTTGATACGACAGTACATGTAACTGATTTTAATTCATTGATCTAAGAAATCGTGTTGGAATGTATGGAATTAAATGACATGCTAAGTAAATTGGCTCACCAAAGATAATAATAATAATAAGAAGAACTTTATATATACCAAAAGAAGTATAAACAAATTGTATGTGATAAAGGAAGCCAGTTTCAAAAGCAAAAGGCCTTTATCATCCCAGAAGCAGTTGCCATGACAGCCTGCAGATTTTTCTGTCTTGAACTTTTTTGGGGGGTGGGAGATGGCTTGTGCTTCCACTGCATTGACTCCATTTTGGACTCTGATCTCTGTGATAGACCCAAGTTTCATCTCCAGTCACCAAACGATGACAAGAAAATTAACTTGGTCTTCACAGAGCATCTCCAAGTTCTCCTGACAGCACTAGAGCCTTGTGGCCTTCTGACATGGCATCAGCATTCTTGGAACCCATATTTTACTAATCTTGGACATGCTCAACTTTTCATGAACTGTTTTCCAGACTGCCTATTTCTTCATCTATTTGTGAAACCTTAATTTGTTTGTCTGATAAAATTAAATCATTGACTTTCTTGCACATTTCTGTGGAAGTTATTTCCACAGGCAGTCCAGTGTGAGGGTCATCTTCAATGGACACTCTAACCCGCGGCCCGGGGGCCACATGCGGGCCCGCCAGTTACTATTTTGAGGCCCTTGGTATGTTTATCATAATCACAAAAGTAAAATAAAACAGTTTCTTGATCATATGTCTCTTTACCTATAAATTACAATATTATTATTAAGACTTAGCCAAAAGGAAAGATTTATAAATTATAAAGAGTTTTACCTCATGCATAATCGTCATTTCTTTAATAAGACATTAACTATTTTTTTCTGAGGCCCTCCAAGTACCTACAAATCCAAAATGTGGCCCTGCAAAGTATTTGAGTTTGAGACCACTGCTCTAACCCATTTAAACTGCTTGCTCTACTTACTAAGGTCATGTGTTATGGATTTCCTTTGACTTTTTCCCTTCTTTTTTGAGAAATTATATCACTGAACTGTTCTCCAAATCTAACAGTTTCTTACTTGATTTGCATGAGAACTCGTCTGACATCCTGTCTCTTAGACCAGTGTTCTTCAACCTTTTTACACTCGTGGACCGGCAGAAATAAAATAATTATTTTGTGGACCGGCAAACTACTAGGACTAAAATTTTAAAACCCCGTTTACGCCCCATCTCTGCGAGCTCGGTCCCCGCAAACCATCTGATCCCATCTGCACAAGCCGCAATTATGATTTTATACTGAACGTACTTTATTAAAGTATAAAAAGAAACAATATTCTGAACAATTGTGATTTTATAAATACAAATATACAGAGCATGGACCAACAAAACCCATGTCTCCCCTCCCCTTCACATATATCCCCTCTACTATCAAGAAAACTGAACAAGCCAAGTTATTATAGAATGCTACATAGAAATATCATGCTAACAGAATACTGCAGTCCCCAGTTATGTCTCTAGCAGGATATATAATTCAAATCTGATATATTCTAATGACAAAATAGAAATAAAATTATTTTTTTCTACCTTTTGTTGTCTCTGGTTTCTGCTTTCATCTTCTTTTCACTCTTTTCCTTCCAGCATCTGCCCGTTCCATCCAATGTCCTGCCCTCTCCCCCTTCCATATGTATCTGACTTCTTTCTATGCCCCTCTTCCTTGTCCATCCTCTTCTCTCCTTTTTACATCATTCATTCCAGCTTCACTGCCTTCTTTGTTTTTATCTCTCTTACACCAGATCTAGCATCTTTATCCCTCTCTTATTTCTCTGCTGACCCCCTTTCCAGCATCAATGTCTCTCTACTTTCTCATTTCTCTCTCTCCTCTTTCTCTCATCTGATCTCTCCATTCCACCCTGACCCCCTTCCCCTCCTGTAATCTCCCTGCCAGCTGTTTCCTTCCTTTTTTCTTTCTCCCTACCCTCCTTCCTTTTTTTCCTTATCCCTTCCCTCCTCCCTCTATCCAACATTAACTCTCTTCCCATCCCTTTCCCTCCTCCCCTCCCAGCAGCATCTCTCCTTCTTCTCCCTTCCCTCCTCCCTCTATCCAACATTAACTCTCTTCCCATCCCTTTCCCTCCTCCCCTCCCAGCAGCATCTCTCCTTCTTCTCCCTTCCCTCCTCCCTCTATCCAACATTAACTCTCTTCCCATCCCTTTCCCTCCTCCCCTCCCAGCAGCATCTCTCCTTCTTCTCCCTTCCCTCCTCCCTCTATCCAATATTAACTCTCTTCCCATCCCTTTCCCTCCTCCCCTCCCAGCAGAATCTCTCCTTCTTCTCCCTTCCCTCCTCCCTCTATCCAACATTAACTCTCTTCCCATCCCTTTCCCTCATCCCCTCCCAGCAGCTTCTCTCCTTCTAACTCCCTTCAAGTCCAGTAACAGCTCTCCCTTTTCCAGACCTTCCCAGCCTCCTAAAGTGGCTTCCTCCCCTTCCAACAGCTCTCGGTACCTGTCTGCAGGAAGTTGCCGGTAAATTGGAGAGCTGGTGGGAGGGGAGACAGCCACAGTGAAGGCTCCCCAGGATTTTGTTTGCACACGCTGACCATCTCCCTCCACCTGCACTGAATCTGCAGCTCTCTCCGGTCTAATCGCAACTTCCCCACAGCCCTCTTCAGCAACTCGGCAGGGGCGGCGATCAAGACACACTGCCGACGTCGGGACCTTCACTCTCTGAGTCCCGCCTATTTTGTTTCAACTTCCTGTTTCCGAACAGGCGAGACTCACAGAGGGAAGGCCCCGACGTTGGCAGCCTATCTTGATCGCCTGAGGCTGGGAGGAACATTAATCAGCAGGAACCGCAGTCGGGAGGAACCGCAGTCGGCAGGAAATTTAACTGCCGACTTGATCTCGCCGGCCCTGCGTGGACCGGCAGAAATTTTCTGCAGACCGCCACCGGTCCGCGGACCGGCGGTTGAAGAACTGTGTCTTACACTGTTAGACATGTACTGAGCCACAACTGTGCACATGTAACCTTGAGACATGTCACAGCAGGCACAGACTTGTTTCAACACACTTGCTACTTTTGTTTCATGCTCAGGTAGATAAATGATTGAACGTCCCTCGTATGCTTCATGGCTACAGCCCACATAACAGGAGCAATGGGGCAGTATTCACCAGATGGAAAAGGTCTCTTCTCTGTAATTTTACTTGGGTTATGCTATCTCATATCTTCAATAAATAAAAACTTTGCAAGGATGGGGGTGAAACCAGTTGAATCATTGTGTTCTCTAGAACTGTTGAATTTTTATGATCCAAATTCTGATAAAAATAATTTTGGAGGAACCTCTGAGATTGTTTTGTGTAATTAGACGTAAGTCAAGGGCCAATGAGTAATTCCAGTTCTCAGTATTTGAGACATGTGGCTTCCAAAATGTCAAGCAATGAAATCTAAGAGCTATTTTACCAGCATGATGGTAGAATCATTTGAGGCTAGAGAGGCATAAACTAAAACCTAGTACATATGTAGATACTTTTCTAATTGGTACAAAAGCTACCATACAGATGGCTGTAAATAAATACAGACGGTGGTAAATAATGTAAGAATAATTTTAAAATTGGAGTTATAAAAAAACTTGATAAGGCATTATAGTGGAGTGGTTTTTGCAAGTCACAATTTATACTTTTTGGTTCAGGGCCTAGATTTTAGGCAAGTATAAGTACATATTGTGGATACATGTAACCTTTTTCTAATATTAGAGGTACAATTGATGGGATACTGTAGAGTTGTCATATAGATTTGACCTGAGATGTCAGAATAGCATAGACAATGACACGGGGACAGAATTTGTCCCCGTCCCTGCAGATAACTGCAGGAAACCATTCCGTGTCATTCTTTAGTGTCTATCTGAACCTCAGTCCTTCTACACCAGCATTCTTCAATGCAAGGTTTGAGGGTCAGTGACTGCCCATTCATACTTCCCTCTCTCCATTTATTACTCCCCCCCATATTCTGAACTATCTATGCTAAATCTTCTCACTTTAATCTGGAATCACAAATGTATTCTTTCTTGCTGTGAGCCGCAATGATTCCCGGTCGAAAATTGCACAGTATAAGAAGCAGTATTATTATTATTGTTATTATAAAGAATGACACGGGTATGGTTTCCCATGATTAACTGCGGGGACAAGGACAAATTCTGTTCCTGTGTCATTCTCTAGAGCAGCAGTGTTTATAAGGCTCATTGCACTTGAAACTTCCAGCTGCAGTTCTCTTAACAAAGCCGTGAACAGCTGCTCCTACATGCTGCCTGCAGCTGACTTGGAAGCCTTCCTTCTGACATCAGAAGGAAGGTGTCTGGGTCAGACGTGGGCTATGTGTAGGAACCGCAGCTTTGTGACGAGAAGTGTAGCTGGAAGGAGGGAGCCAGCCAGAGCATTTAAATACCCAAGGGAGGGAGGCACAAACTTGGGACACAGAATGGAGGGAGGGAGGGGGAGGGGCACTTTGAGACATGAGAGAGAGGAGGCACATTAGGACACAGAAGGAAGGGAGGGAAAACAAACTTCAGACAAAGGAAGGAAGGAGGAAGGAGGCATGAACTTTGGGGAAACTGGAGGGAGGGAGGGGAGCATGAACTTGGGACATAGGATGGAAGAATGGAGGGAAAGAGATGCTTAGGTGGGGGAGAAAATAGAAAGGAATAATTGTGGGCATGGGTGTCTGAGTGAGAGGGAAAGGAAGATGGTACACATGGGGAAATGAAGAAAGAGGAGAATTGTTAGGCATAGGGAGAAAGAAATGTTGGACATGGTGGTGGGAGAGGAGTGAGGTACAGATGATGCAAGGGGAAGAGAGATGAGAGGATCCAAGTTACATACAAATTCAACTTAAGAACAGTTATAAAAATGGAACTCGTTCGTAATCCGGTGACTGCCTGTATATACTGTATTTTTTCATCACTGCAGTACATGTTTGTTGCAATTTGCTCAGCTAGAAGATTGAGCAGTTTGAAAACATTTTCCTCTGTCTTAATTTCTGCAAATATTCCAATTGAGGATGAATGGTAGACCCAGAATTTGGCCTATGTCTTTTTATATTAAACAATAAATTAAAACTTATGGCTTCATAATTGGACAAAACTACGTCCTTCAAAAAATAAAACCAATTGTCTTGATTAATTTTAGTAACAGGTTTGCATCCTGTAGGGCTTCTACCTCTGTGTGGATCGTTTTTGGGTTTTTTTTGCTCTGATCCTTGTAAGAGAATGTGCAAGGGTCTACTGAGCATTTGTATTCCTTGGAAGAAATGTGTGCTAAATTGGATTGTATGCTAAATTGCAAAATAGAAACTGAAACATTACCAGATGTAGTTTTTTGGGAAAGTATTTCCGAAGTAACTAAGAAATGATATGTTTAGTCTTATAGGTTTTGAGAGGTGAGTACAGTTAAGAAGTAATTCTCTAATCGAGATAGAAAAACAGCAAATACCGTACTTAAAATTGTATTTTATGAATAAAAAAGCACTGTTTTGTGGACAACAATTGAATACTTTCCCGGATGAATCCAGACAGACACAGTTTAGGAGAAAGCAATTTCTACAGCTTAAGCCTCAAGTTATGGCTGTGGGAGCTGCATTTTTCCTAAAATTTCCTTGTAAGTGCCAAGTAACATATGGGAATGGCAAATTTATTTTTGTAGATCCACTACAGTTGGAAAATTTATTGAAAGATAAACCTGTGCAGAAAATTTCAGACACTAATTTGGTTGAAGACAAAAAGTGATATATTTGATTTAGGCCTATTTTGCTTGCCAGGAATACTCTATTATCCCAGGACAAGCAGGCAGGTATTCTCACTAGTGGGTGATGTCATCCGACAGAGCCCCGATACGGACATCTTGCAAGCATGTCTTGCTTGAAGAAACTCAGAAGTTTCGAGATGCCCGCACCGCGCATGCGCCAGTGCCTTCCCGCCCAATGCTCCGGGCGTGTCTCCTCAGTTCTTTTTCTTCCGCGGAGCTGAGAAGTCTATCTTCAATTTGCGCCCATTGAATATCTTTTTGCCTTCTTTTTGCCGCGGGTTGAGTTCTTTTGGACTCTCCTGTACGTTTATTTCTTTCTTTGATTTCTTTAAAAAAAAAAATAATAATTTTTCCTTCCGACTCCGGGTCGGCCGCGTGGCTGAGGCCCCGCGCCTTCGACCTTGCGGCGGAGCTTTTCCGGCCTATGTCCCGGCCGATTACCGGTTTCAAAAAGTGTAGCAAGTGCCAGCGCGCGATTTCGCTCACGGACCCTCATCGACGCTGCTTACAGTGTCTGGGACCGGATCACTTTCCGAAATCGTGCCAGCCTTGCTCCACTCTGATGGCGAGAGCGTTTAAGCGCCGCTGTCTGCTCTGGGAGTCCATGTTCAAGATGGAAGCTTCGTCAGATCCTGCAGCTTCAACATCGACATCGACGGGGGCTTCGACTCCTTCAGCGAAGCCCGCTGCTTCGGGCCTCCTGAAACCGGCATCATTCACCCCGGTTTCGGCCCAGGCTTCGGCGCCGGTGCCTTCCTCCGTTTCCTCGGAGCAGGTATCGACCCCTACAGTTCCACCAGTGGTGCTCAAGGTGCCGAAAGCTGGCAAGCAGAAGCACACTGCACCTAAAGAGCGCGGAGACCGTGCGGAAGGGCCCCCTTTTGGTACGGATCCCTCCATATCGGCTTCGCTGCGGTCCATTCTGGAGGCTCAGTTCGTTGAGCTCATGCAAACCATGGGGCCTCGTCTGATTGCCACCATCCAGGGTGACCTCCCAGCTTCGGCTTCGAGGGGCGGACCGCCCCCTCCTCCTCCTCCTCGCCGCACGACCTCGTTGCTCGGCGAGGAGGAGCGGCGAGTGGTGTCCGGGTCCTCGAGGAGGTCCTCCGAGAGTGCTATGCCTCCTTTGGAAACGATTCTCTCGAGGAGGGCTTCTCTTAGTGATATGCCTCCTTTGGAGCCCATTCCCTCGAGGAAACCCTCATTTAGTGACCTGCCTCTCTTGGAACCGATTACTCCGCCCCATGATTCAGTGTGGCGTCCACCTTCGGGGCCATCCAGTCTGGGGCATAGCAGGAAGCAGGACGAGTTCTTCCGAACTCCCTATCAAGCCTGGGCGACGTCCAGAGAAGCACCGACTCTTCCACCTTTGCGATCGACGGCATCGAGTCCGATCTGCTCCTTGGAAGCGTCTGACCCAGTCTCGCACAGAAGGACTCGATTCCCTTCCAGGCATCGGGAGGGGCATCGGTCCAGGCATTCTTCGAAGCATTCCTCTCGATACTCGACCGTCTCGCCTCAGAAGAAATTGCCTCGGTTGGGGTATGCTGCTTCGACTGGGTCTCCTCCTCCGGGCCCGGAGTTCGAGGACCCCGAAGTTTTCTACTCGTCCTGTTGCTCACAGGCCTCTTTGGAGCCTGAGGCTTCGTCTTCTTCTAGTCCGTCTCGCGGACCGGCGACGGCGGACCAATTGTCCTTTTCAAGCGGTCTCATCCTGGCCAGGTCTACGCTTCCGTACCTCCGGGCCGCGAGGGCAGAACCATGGATAAGTTTGGGCGACGCATCTATCAGAATTCGATGATGGCGTCTAGAGTCCTGAATTACAACTTCCACTTTGCAACCTACTTGGAATTTTTTCTACCTGTGCTTCGAAAGTTCACTCCATACATCGAGTCCCAGGCTAGGTTTGAGTTTGAGGAAGTGGTTGCTTCGTTGTCCCAACTCAGACTTCAGTTGATGCAATCTGCCTATGATGCGTTCGAGCTCTCTGCCCGAGTGGCGGCTTGCTCGGTGGCGATGCGCCGGTTGGCCTGGTTGCGGACCATTGATATGGACCCGAATCTTCAGGACCGCCTGGCGAACGTCCCGTGTGCTGGGGCGGATCTTTTTGACGAATCCATCGAGACTGTCACGAAGAAGTTGTCTGACCACGAAAAGTCCTTCCAATCTATCCTTCGGCCGAAGCCCAAGCCTCAGCAGTCTCGACCTTCTTGTCCACCATTGATTTATCAGAGGCGTTATCAGCCGAGGCAAACTCCTCCTGCGAGACAACCGGCGAAGCGTCAGCCTCCCCAGAAGGGTCAGCCTAAGTCTCAGTCGCCGGCTGTCCCTAAGACCACACAGCCTTTTTGACTGTCTCGTCGAGGGCATAACCAACCTTGTTCTGCCTCCCCCTGTTTTTCCCATCGGAGGGCGCCTCCATCATTTTTATCATCGCTGGGAGGCCATAACAACCGACCTCTGGGTCCTTACTATCATCAAGGAGGAATACTCTCTTCATTTCCATCGGGTCCCTCCGGACCACCCTCCAAGAGAGTATCCTTCCAACTTGACTCAGACCGCCCTTCTTCTTCAGGAGGCTCAGGCTTTGCTCCGGCTTCGTGCCATGGAGCCGGTTCCAACGGACCAACTGAACCAGGGATTTTACTCCCGGTACTTCCTTGTCCCGAAGAAGATGGGCGACCTGCGACCCATTCTGGACCTCAGGGTCCTCAACAAATTCCTTGTCAAAGAGAGGTTTCGCATGCTGACACTTGCTTCTCTCTACCCCCTCCTCGAGCAGAACGACTGGTTATGCTCTCTGGATCTCAAGGAGGCCTACACTCATATCCCAATTCATCCGGCCTCTCGCAAGTTCCTCAGATTTCGGGTGGGACATCTCCATCTGCAGTACCGAGTGCTTCCATTCGGCCTGTCTTCACGAAGTGTCTGGTGGTGGTGGCCGCAGCACTCAGGAACCAGGGTCTTCAGGTATTCCCCTACCTCGACGACTGGCTGATCAAGGCTCCCTCGGCCTCGAGGGTCCTCTCGGCGACCCTGTCCACGGTTCTGCTTCTGCAGAGTTTGGGATTAGAGATCAACTTTCCCAAGTCTCATCTACAGCCGACCCAGTCTCTGCTCTTCATCGGGGCTGTCCTGGATACCATTCGTCTCAGAGCATTCCTTCCTTCTCAGCGCATGGCTGCTCTTCTTCATCTCTGCTAGTCTGTGTCTTCTCGACAGACCATCTCGGCGAGACACATGATGGTCCTCCTGGGCCACATGGCCTCTACAGTTCATGTGACGCCGTTTGCCAGACTTCACCTCAGGATTCCTCAGTGGACCCTGGCATCTCAGTGGACTCGGGTGTCGGATCCGTTGTCTCGACACATCACAGTCACTCCTGCTCTTCGGCAGTCTCTGCTCTGGTGGATGACCTCTTCGAATCTATCCAGAGGTTTGCTGTTTCAGTCTCCTCCCCACCAGAAGGTTCTCACAACCGATTCCTCGACCTATGCCTGGGGAGGGCATCTGGATGGGCTCCGCACTCAGGGATTCTGGACCTGTGCGGACCGACTCCATCAAATCAATCTTCTGGAGCTCAGAGCCATCTTCAATGCTCTTCAAACTTTTCAACATCTACTGCACGACATGGTGGTCCTCATTCGCACCGACAATCAGGTCGCCATGTATTATGTAAACAAGCAAGGGGGCACGGGCTCGGCCTCCCTCTGCCAGGAAGCTCTCAGAGTCTGGGATTGAGCGGTTCGCCACAACACCTTCCTCAAAGCTGTCTACATTCAGGGGAAGGACAATGTCTTGGCAGACAAGCTGAGTCGGCTTCTCCAGCCTTACGAATGGACCCTCCATTCCAGGCCCCTTCATCAGATCTTTGCTCAGTGGGGAACGCCTCAGATAGACCTCTTTGCGGCTCCCCACAACTTCAAACTGCCTCTTTTTTGCTCCAGGATCTACACTCCTCATCGTCTCGAGGCAGATGCCTTTCTACTGGATTGGGGGAATCGCTTCCTGTATGCGTTCCCCCCATCTCCTCTCATTCAAAAGACTCTGGTCAAGTTGAGATCGGACCATGCCACCATGATTCTGATTGCTCCTCGGTGGCCTAGACAACCTTGGTTCTCCCTTCTACTTCAACTCAGCAGCAGGGAGCCGGTCCTTCTTCCAGTGTTTCCTTCACTGCTTACTCAACATCAGGGTTCACTGCTTCATCCCAACCTGCAGTCTCTCCACCTGACAGCTTGGTTCCTCTCAACGTAACCCCTCACCAGTTTTCCCAGGCGGTGAGGGAGGTCTTGGAAGCTTCTAGGAAGCCTGCTACTCGTCAATGCTACTTCCAGAAGTGGTCTAGATTTTCTTATTGGTGTGTTTCCAATTCTAAGGAGCCTCAACGAGCCTCTCTTTCCTCTGTATTGGACTATCTTCTACACCTATCTCAGTCTGGTCTCAAGTCAACATCTATACGAGTCCACCTGAGTGCTATTGCGGCTTTCCATCAGCCTCTACAAGGGAAACCTCTCTCTTCTCATCCTGTGGTTTCCAGATTTATGAAAGGACTTTTTCATGTTAATCCTCCTCTCAAACCGCCTCCAGTGGTTTGGGAACTAAATGTTGTCCTTTCTCAGCTTATGAAACCTCCTTTTGAGCCTCTGAGCAAGGCTTCCCGAAAGTTTCTCACTTGGAAAGTGGTTTTTCTGGTGGCCCTCACATCTGCTCGCAGGGCTCGCTGGCGGACCCACCTTTCACAGTTTTCCATCATGACAAGGTGGTCCTCCGCACTCATCCGAAATTCCTACCTAAGGTGGTCTCTGAATTTCATCTCAACCAATCCATCGTGCTTCCAGTGTTTTTTCCAAAGCCTCATTCTCATCCTGGAGAATCAGCTCTACACACTCTGGACTGTAAATGTGCTTTGGCTTTCTACTTGGATCGCACCAAACCACACAGAACTGCTCCTCAACTTTTCGTCTCCTTTGATCCAAACAAGTTGGGACGACCTGTATCGAAGCGCACCATCTCCAATTGGATGGCGGCTTGTATCTCTTTCTGCTATGCCCAGGCTGGATTACCCCTTCCCTGTAAGGTCACAGCCCATAGGGTCAGAGCAATGGCAGCCTCTGTAGCCTTCCTCAGATCGACACCGATTGAGGAGATTTGTAAGGCTGCCACTTGGTCCTCGGTTCATACATTCACCTCTCATTATTGTCTGGATACTTTCTCCAGACGGGATGGACAGTTTGGCCAAACTGTGTTACAAAATTTGTTCTCCTAAGTTGCCAACTCTCCCTCCATCCCATTGAGGTTAGCTTGGAGGTCACCCACTAGTGAGAATACCTGCCTGCTTGTCCTGGGATAAAGCAATGTTACTTACCGTAACAGTTGTTATCCAGGGACAGCAGGCAGCTATTCTCGCGTCCCAACCACCTCCCCTGGGTTGGCTTCTCTGCTAGCTACCTGAACTGAGGAGACACGCCCGGAGCATCGGGCGGGAAGGCACTGGCGCATGCGCGGTGCAGGCATCTCGAAACTTCTGAGTTTCTTCAAGCAAGACATGCTTGCAAGATGTCCGTATCGGGGCTCTGTCGGATGACATCACCCACTAGTGAGAATAGCTGCCTGCTGTCCCTGGATAACAACTGTTACGGTAAGTAACATTGCTTTTTGTTATACTTTCTTTATAATGAAAATGTAGTAGTATAAGGCTCCATTAATGTGGACTGGAAAAGAGGTTTATTTTCTTTCCTGAATTGATTTACTTTATGTATGACATTGTTTATTTTCCTGTATTTTGTTATTATTTTAGTAACAAAAATTAATAAAATATAAATAAAAAAGAAGGAATTCTCTTTGTCAATTTCCTATAACGGTCAAAATTGACCTGCCCAGTTCTGATTCTTAGCTACTTCTTTACTTAGGACCCTTTGGTCTGTATTTTATATGACAGTGGATGCTTATTAATGCAGCTTCACCTTTAAAGGAGGTTCCTTGTAGAAATTGCACAAAAGACTGTTACAACAATCAAAATATTGAAGAAATGCTTGCTTTGACAGGAGAACTACAAAGAAGTAGGAGGTGAAGTCATGTGACTTTTGAACTTCTACTGCTGTTGATCATGTGTCTGGAGGTAGTCAATCCAGAAGCCTTGTTGTTCTAGAAACTGAATGAAAGAAAACAACATGTTGGTGTGATATTTTATGTCTTTCAAAATGCAAGCAGATTAAGGAACTGGTGATAGCGACTCACCCTCCTCCTAGTAGGCTGTTTCAGCCTTTTGACTTTAGAAATGGATGAGAGTTGCAGCCTTGGGATATCACAGGACTGGCAAAGTATGTCCTCAATTGCAAAAATATGGTTGATTTATCAATTTGGTCAAAAGTGCTCTGGTTCCTTCTCAAGGATCTATTTTTAATAGCAGTGAAGTTAGGGGGGGTTTGTTTGGTTTAGAACTTCTCAAACTTGGGGAGGCAGATCCTTCTAAATTCTGTGAAAGAGAGGGAGTGATTTCTTGATATGTCCATTAATTAATGTTTTCATTTGACTACTTGGAATCATAAAATGAAAATTAGGTTGATTTAATTTTCAATGATTTTTAGTCTGTTTAGCAGACTAAAGGAATTGATTTAATGTAATTCAGTATATCAGGAATCTTACTGTGTGCTCCATGATGATGCTGGATGTGTTGTGGGAATTTTAACATCTTTCAAGTCTTGTTGGTTTTTTTTCTCTGCAAATGCATTATTTTTTGTGTGTTCAGAAGAGATTTGCTGCTTGCCACTAGATGGTGAGCAAGAGCTAAGAGAATAGGGCCTCTGTCAAACAAGGTTGATGGGGAAGAATGTTTCACTAAATATATATATACCACATTGGCAATCCCACAAAAGAACATATCTCACTGCCTCTGGAATGATGTACAACTCATAGCTGCCATCTAAGGAGAATGATTTAATTAGACATTATGCAGGGCATACTTAAAATTCCACAAGTGCAACTCCAATAATACATTTCTCAGAATCAATTCAACCAATGTGCTGTTATGTTTGCCCACTATCTCCTAATGAACAAAATCTAAGAACTGCATTTTGATATTTCCCAGCTATACTGCTATACAGATAGCAACTGTTGTGGTTTCTTGGACCACAACCTTGCTTCAAGCTAACCCACCAATTTCTTGCCTGATCAGCCTCTGAATAACCATCCAGGTTATTGGTCAAGTAGGCACTGATGTGTACTTTTGGCACAATTAATTCAGCAACCTTCTAAAGCGAAAAAGCACACGTCTACAAACAAGTGGCTTGTTCTTCTCTGTTGCAGTGTAAAAGGAAAAAATCAAAATAAAGCAATATTGCCTGTTAAATGAGAAAAGAGAAAATGTTTTCAGGCTCTTGAAAGGGGATTCCATGATTGAAAAATGTTTAGAGCTTCCCTTCCCTAGGTCTTGAAATTAGAGACATGTAGAACATGTTAGGGCAATGTGCGGAATAGCGGGCGCTAGCCACTACTGCCTCCTTTTGAGCTAATCCGTTGCGTGCACTTTAATGGGTAAGTATACATTTACATGTATGACAATATTCTATAAAGTTACTTGTGGAAGGGGTAAATAAATGTGGACACTCAATTATAGAATTGCCTTTCATGTGTGCACTAAAATACTACATGATTTATTGAAGCCTCTAAAACTGATAATTTTGTTAAAGCTACTTTGGTAGTTATTTTGATGCTGAAATGCAAATGTCTTGTCCAGAAATCTCTTATAACAACAGGCTTTTAAAGATGGATACATAAACATACAATTTTTTTTGAATCTAACAAAAACATTCAAAATAATTGTATGTTTCCATCTTTAAAAACTTGTCGTTATAAGAGATTTCTGGACAAGACATTTGCATTTCAGTTAGGAAAAATGAATTCCTGGTTATGTAATCTGATTCCACAAGCACAATCATATTATGTTTCTAGAAATTATTAAAAACTTATCTGTTTGATAAGTTTGTAACTTGATTATTGTTGTATCTCTGCTTATATGTATGTTTCACTGATTGTACAGTCATTCTTACATAAGAACATAAGAAATGCCTCCACTGGGTCAGACCAGAGGTCCATCGTGCCCAGCAGTCCACCCACGCGGTGGCCCAACAGGTCTAGGACCTGTGCAGTAGCCTTCTATCTATACCCCTCTATCCCTTTTTCCAGTAGGAAATTGTCCAATCCTTTCTTGAACCCCTGCACCGTACTCTGCCCTATTACGCCCTCTGGAAGCGCATTCCAGATGTCCACAATACGCTGGGTAAAGAAAAACTTCCTAGCATTCGTTTTGAATCTGTCCCCTTTCAGCTTTTCTGAATGCCCTCTTGTTCTTTTATGTTCTGAAAGTTTGAAGAATCTGTCCCTCTCTACTCTCTCTATGCCCTTCATGATCTTGTAGGTTTCTATCATGTCCCCTCTAAGTCTCCGCTTTTCCAGGGAGAAGAGCCCCAGTCTCTCCAATCTTTCAGTGTATGAAAGGTTTTCCATACCTTTAATCATTCGTGTCGCTCTCCTCTGAACCCTCTCAAGTATTGCCATATCCTTCTTAAGATACGGTGACCAATACTGGACACAGTACTCCAGGTGCGGGCGCACCATTGCCCGATACAACGGCAGGATGACTTCTTTCGTTCTGGTTGTAATACCCTTCTTGATAATACCCAACATTCTGTTTGCCTTCTTTGAGGCTGCTGCGCATTATGCCGTTGACTTCATTGTTGTGTTCACCAGTACGCCCAAGTCCCTTTCAAGGCTACTTCCCTCTAATACTAATCCCCCCATTTGGTAGCTGAACATCAGGTTCTTTTTCCCTATATGCATGACCTTGCATTTCCCTACATTGAAGTTCATCTGCCATTTATTTGCCCACTCCTCCAGTTTGTTTAGGTCCCTTTGTAGTTCCTCACACTCTTCGGCAGTTGTAACCCTGCTACAGAGTTTGGTGTCATCCGCAAATTTTATAACTTCACATTTCGTCCCCGTTTCCAGGTCATTAATAAATACATTGAAAAGCAGTGGTCCGAGTACTTTGATGTGAACCGCTTGGAACTTATGGTTGGGTGGTATATATGAATAAAGATTATTATTTTTATTATGAAATACAGTCAAACCTTGGTTTGCAAGTAACGCGGTTTACGAGTGTTTTGCAAGACGAGCAAAACATTCCCGCAAACCTTAACTCACAAAATGAGCACTGTCCTGATAAACGAGCACCCCCTCCCACCCCCGCTCGAACCGGCATCGCACCCCCCTCCCCCCAGAACCGGCATCGCACCCCCATGCTGGAAACGGCATCTGCCCACCCAAACAAGCTCCTTACCCCATCTGCTGCGTGCCGGTGCCAGTTAAGGAAAGATCCCGCCTGCTCAAGGCCTTCTGGCTCTCGTTCTCTCCTAAATCTCGGAGAGAACGAGAGCCAGAAGGTCTTGAGCATGCGCAGATGCTCAAGGCCCAGATCAGGCAAGAGGCGAAATCTTTCCTTAACTGGCATCGGCATGCAGCAGATGGGGTAAGGAGCTTGTTTGGGTGGGTGGACGGGCAGATGCTACTTCCAGCATGGGGGTGCGATGCGGTTCTCGGGAGGGCGTTCACGGGCGGGGAGTGCGATGCCAGTTTGAGCGGTGGGGGGGAGGTGATGGAGCAGCGCCAGTGGCCTCGGGGGGGTTGGGGGTGATAGAGCAGCGCCGGTAGCCTCAGGAGGGAAGGAGGAGGAGGAGGTGGAACGAATCAAGCTAGTTTCCCTTACTTCCTATGGGGGAAACTTGCTTTGACATACGAGCATGCTTCTGGAACGAATTATGCTCGTAAACCAAGGTTCCACTGTATATATATTATGTATATATAACATAGTATGGTTTTTATTGTTATTTGCATAGGGTATATGTAGAATAGAAATGTAAAAATTATGGGTTCCTTTTATAAAGCTGTGTTAGACTTGTTTTTAATCACTGGCCATGGCAGTATTAGCTCCGACACTAATAGGAATTCTACGAGCATTGGAGCTAATACTGCCACGGATTTGTAAAAGGAGCCCATAACTTTTTAATTTAAACATTTCTATTCCATATATACATATGAAAATAATAAACCATACATAATATATGGGTTTAGGAAAATCTTTAAAAGGTAAGAGGAAGTCAATTACCGTATTTTCGCGGATATAACGCGCGCGTTATACGTGATTTTACGTACCGCGCATACCCCTCGCGCGTTATATGCCTGAGCGCGGTATACAAAAGTTTTTAAACATAGTTCCCACCCCGCCCGACACCCGATTCACCCCCCCAGCAGGACCGCTCGCACCCCCACCCCGAACGACCGCTCGCACGCGCTCGCACCCGCATCCACGATCGGAGCAAGAGGGAGCCCAAGCCCTCTTGCCCGGCCGACTCCCCGACGTCCGATACATCCCCCCCCCCGGCAGGACCACTCGCACCCTCACCCCGAAGGACCGCCGACTCCCCAACAATATCGGGCCAGGAGGGAGCCCAAACCCTCCTGGCCACGGCGACCCCCTAACCCCACCCCGCACTACATTACGGGCAGGAGGGATCCCAGGCCCTCCTGCCCTCGACGCAAACCCCCTCCCCCCAACGACCGCCCCCCCCCCAAGAACCTCCGCCCGTCCCCCAGCCGACCCGCGACCCCCCTGGCCGACCCCCACGACACCCCCACCCGCCTTCCCCGTACTTTGTGTAGTTGGGCCAGAAGGGAGCCCAAACCCTCCTGGCCACGGCGACCCCCTAACCCCACCCCGCACTACATTACGGGCAGGAGGGATCCCAGGCCCTCCTGCCCTCGACGCAAACCCCCCTCCCCCCCAGCCGACCCGCGACCCCCCTGGCCGACCCCCACGACCCCCCCACCCCCCTTCCCCGTACCTTTGGAAGTTGGCCGGACAGACGGGAGCCAAACCCGCCTGTCCGGCAGGCAGCCAACGAAGGAATGAGGCCGGATTGGCCCATCCGTCCTAAAGCTCCGCCTACTGGTGGGGCCTAAGGCGCGTGGGCCAATCAGAATAGGCCCTGGAGCCTTAGGTCCCACCTGGGGGCGCGGCCTGAGGCACATGGGCCACCATGTGTCTCAGGCCGCGCCCCCAGGTGGGACCTAAGGCTCCAGGGCCTATTCTGATTGGCCCACGCGCCTTAGGCCCCACCAGTAGGCGGAGCTTTAGGACGGATGGGCCAATCCGGCCTCATTCCTTCGTTGGCTGCCTGCCGGACAGGCGGGTTTGGCTCCCGTCTGTCCGGCCAACTTCCAAAGGTACGGGGAAGGGGGGTGGGGGGGTCGGCCAGGGGGGTCGCGGGTCGGCTGGGGGGGAGGGGGGTTTGCGTCGAGGGCAGGAGGGCCTGGGATCCCTCCTGCCCGTAATGTAGTGCGGGGTGGGGTTAGGGGGTCGCCGTGGCCAGGAGGGTTTGGGCTCCCTTCTGGCCCAACTACACAAAGTACGGGGAAGGCGGGTGGGGGTGTCGTGGGGGTCGGCCAGGGGGGTCGCGGGTCGGCTGGGGGACGGGCGGAGGTTCTTGGGGGGGGGCGGTCGTTGGGGGGAGGGGGTTTGCGTCGAGGGCAGGAGGGCCTGGGATCCCTCCTGCCCGTAATGTAGTGCGGGGTGGGGTTAGGGGGTCGCCGTGGCCAGGAGGATTTGGGCTCCCTCCTGGCCCAATATTGTCGGGGAGTCGGCGGTCCTTCGGGGTGGGGGTGCGAGTGGTCCTGCCGAGGGGGGAGAAGAATCGGACGTCGAGGGGGGGCATCAGGCTTTCAGGATGGGGACAGGACTTCAAGGGGGGACAGGCAGATCTTCAAGGGGGACAGGCACGGAGAGGCGGGGCAGTGCACCGAAAGTCAGGGCGGGTGAAGGGGCAACCAGAGGAGAGTCGGGGCAGTGCACCGAAAGTCAGGGTGAGTCGGGGCAACCAGAGGAGAGTCGGGGAGGGCGAAAGGAGAGTCGGGGTGGCCAGAGGAGAGTCGGGGAGAGCGAAAGGAGAGTCGGGGTGGCCAGAGGAGAGTCGGGGAGAGCGAAAGGAGAGTCGGGGTGGCCAGAGGAGAGTCGGGCAGCATGCGCGTTATATGCCTGAGCGCGGTATAGAAAAGTTTTTGTACATATCATCGTGATTTCTGCGCGCTATACCCCTGTGCGCGTTTTACAATGGTGCGCGTTATATCCGCGAAAATACGGTATATCTCATGTCTTTTTCTCAATAGACTTTTTAATTTTATATTTATTGTATTATTTAATTTTCACATCCAAGGATTATTTACTTGTTCAGAAACACAGAAAACAAGAAATGTAAATGAAAACAAATAGTAATGCATAATTACTTATATTAAAAGGTAAATATTCCTTTCCTCTTAGTCCACAACATTGTGGGGAGATCAAGTGGAAAATTGAAAGGAAGAATAATACAATAAACATTATAATAGCAGGTTAATATCATAGGTCCTTACAGATTCCGTTACTTATTTATTTATTCATTTATTTATTTAGCTTTTCCTCCCAAAGGAGCCCAGAATGGGTTATAAGAGTATATTCACAGTATAAGCAAGATAGACGTTGGAGGGAAGATACAGACTTGGTGGACATGGAGGGTTTAAATTTCAGCTTTACAGTATAGTTGTAACAAACAGACATGAAAATACAAACTTAGTGGACATAGGGTGGATTAAATTGCAATATTTTCCATATAGACATAGCCTAATATAGAGGTAAAATAGCTGTGCTTGCAGATGTGTACATCATTGAAGTATGGCGGTTATTGATCTAGTGGGCGTTGCAGATAAGTTTTGCTAGAAATGAGGTTGGTTTTTATAACATAGTACAATTTGATTTTGTTTGGAGTGATTTCTAAGTTTGGTAGTAGTTTGAGTTATGCTTGCGGTGGCATACAAGTTAGAGTCCCTGCAGGGCCGGATTAAAGGGTAGGCCCAGTAGGCACGTGCCTAGGTCCCAAAATGGTCAGGGGGACCCGCTAAAGGAGGGTAAACAGACAACTCAACATCAATTGGCAGCCCATAAATAAGGAGCATCGATTGGCAACCCATAAATAAGGAGCACCTAGCAACCAGCATTAAAAAACAACGATAGGAAACCATAAATGAAGGAAGAGTTACCTTGTCCGTGAGTAGCAGAAAAAAAACAAAACAAAAAAACACTTTTGAGAAGCAGGAGCAATAGCGGGGACCCAAAAGCGAAAGTAAAATTTAAAGGAAGAATGACATCATAAAGCAGAGAACCACGTAGAACAGAGGCGGGAAACCTGAACGTAGGACAAGGTAACTCTTCCTTCATTTATGGTTTCCTATCGTTATGGGTTTTTTTTAACGCTGGTTGCTAGATGTTCCTTATTTATGGGTTCTATTTGGAAACATAGGGCTCGTTTTACTAAGGTGTGCTAGCGTTTTTAGCAGGGCTGTGGAGTCGGAGTCGAGGAGTCGGAGTCTGAGGAAATTTCGGGTACCTGGAGTCGGAGTCAGAGTCAGAAGTACAAAAAACTGAGGAGTCGGAACATTTATCTACCGACTCCATTTTTGAACTTGGCATACCAATCACGAGCGATTCTTTCAGCTATAGCACCCACTATATACACAGCACAAATCTTGCGAGCAACTTCTGCGGCCTTAGAACCTTGATTAAAAGCAAAAAGAAGGTGGTGTCGAAAATGCTTATTTCTCTCAACTTGACATTCCATTTTAACGATCTGAAAATTAACCAGTGCTGTGGAGTCGGAGTCTCGGAGTCGGAGGAAATTTCGGGTACTGGAGTCGGAGTCGGAGTCTGAAGTACAAAAAAATGAGGAGTCGGAGTCGTAACATTTATCTACCGACTCCACAGCCCTAGTTTTTAGCGCACGCACAAGATTAGCGCGTGTTATACACACGCTAGCTGAAAAATTACCACCTGCTTAAAAGGAGGCGGTTGCGGCTAGCGCACGCAGCAATTTAGCGCGCGCTATTCCGCGTGTTAAGGCCCTAATGCACCTTTGTAAAAGGAGCCCATAGTTGTTTTGTTCCTTAGCCCTTTAGTAACTTTGTCCTCTTTATTAGTTAGTGCTGGATGGCCTTTCCCACTGGCGGAACTAACTTCCTCTGAGTAACATATTACACATTTTTTCTCGTGCTTTCACCGCATTCTCCCTTGAAATTCAGCTTTATGGCACACACACCTTCCTTCCGGTTAACATATCACACACTCACCCAAGGTTACTCATCTGGATCGCTGTTTCAAAGCCCTTCTAGTTCTATTTTTGTTCCATTTCATGTTCTCCGGTTCTTAAGTCTGTCTACATTAGGGGAAACCTTTTAATATTTTTATTTCTTAGATTGTTTTCACTTCTTAGATTGCTTTTCATACAGTTCTTTACATCAGATTTTTGGAACTCATGTTCAGTGTCCTAGGCTCGCCTGGCCCTCTCTCTCTAGTGGGTTTCATTATGTCCTTCACTCAGCCGTTGGTGCCAGTTGTTCTCAGCTATGGCATTTTTTAAATTCTGGTTCCGGCAGGATAGGGAGTGGGGTAGGGGGCAGGGTGTGCGTGGGGGGGGGGGGCCTAGTGTACTTGTGTGCCTAGAGGCCCTTGGAAAAAATTGATCAAAGATTTTAGTACCTAACTGCCTTCTCCAAATTATCAAGCTTCCGTCTCAATATATTGTAGTATTCTTTTTCATAACTGAATTCATCACTTGTAAATTGGATACTATTTCAGCCTGGGCTTTCAAAGTCTGAGTTACTTGAGTTTGTCTGACTAGAGACGTTCATTACAGCAAATCAAGATACAGCTTCAGAAGCCTTCTTCATTCACACTTGAATCTATATGTTCAGCAGTCTCTGATCTTGGTAAGACACTCTCAGCGCAAACGGCCATGCCTTTGCTTCTGCTCCCTTCTCAGTGGCAGCGGGTGTTTCTCTCCTCTCAGTATCCACAGCTGATTTACCCAATGCCGACATTGCAGCAGACTGCCTCAGAGGTGAAAGAATCACTTCGTCTCTTGTCATGGGAGTCATGTATTTTCTTTAATATTTCTGGGCCTTAGACCATAGAAGTCCTCCTGGTTCTGTCTTTAGGTGCCCATTTTGAGTGCCGCTCCTGAAGGCTCTTATTTCCTCATCTACTGTAAAACTTATGTTTGGCCATGTGTTTAGAAATGAGTGATGTGATCACGAGCCAGTTTGAAAGCTGGTGACCAAGTTTAAATGATTAGTTAGACCCCCCCAACATTTACACACACATTTTGGCAGACGCAAGTGCTCATGTCCAAAGTTAAACAAGAGATATACACTGAGCTAGCATTTTGGTAAAGGTTGCTTCATGCTGAGCACCTTTTGCAGAATACTAGCTTAACATGGATCATCCTGGCTTCTGACTTTGGATGCCATTTACTGAATTACTTCCTACATGTCATATAACTTTCATCCACTTGCTGACTTTTAAAGCCAGGAAAGGAGCAATGACTGTGGTTGCGTTGTGCTATCTTTGTTGCCATGGTACCTGTGGCTCCTCCTATTCTGACACCTTTGCACGGAGCCATCTATGTGTCTTAAAGTTCCTCATAAAACCCACAGAAATAGCAGCTAAAATGTGGTTACATACATTTACACCCGAACATAATCTATGCATGTACTTCGTGAAACAGGCTTATCTAGTTCACAGGATGCCTGCTGGGCTCTCAAGGCTTGCTAAAAGAGGCTGAAGCGATGGGGACCGCAAATCAGGGGCCAGTGATAGTTCTGAGCCATAGCTTGACGCCATTCCTCCTGGCAATGAACATAAGAATTGCCGCTGCTGGGTCAGACCAGTGGTCCATCGTGCCCAGCAGTCCACTTACACGGCGGCCCTTAGGTCAAAGACCAGTGCCCTAACTGAGACTAGCCTTACCTGCGTACATTCTGGTTCAGCAGGAACTTGTCTAACTTTGTCTTGAATCCCTGGAGGGTGTTTTCCCCTTTAACAGCCTCTGGAAGAGCGTTCCAGTTTTCCACCACTCTCTGGGTGAAGAAGAACTTCCTTACGTTCGTACGGAATCTATCCCCTTTTAACTTTAGAGATAGAGGCAGCTGGCAACTCCCCGAGCTCCAGAGGCACTGATGCTCCACATTGCAAGTAAGCATCCATCGATCCCTGAAATGAAGCAGAGGGTTGAGGTTGGGGTTCTGAGGAAAACCTTCACTTTGCCCTTCATTTTTACTAGATTAGAACAGCGTGTAGAGCTCCACACTATGATGCAACTGCCATCTTGACTTCTTCTCCTTTTTATCAGTGAAGATATATGTATATATAATATATTTTCATGCTAATATAATTCCTGTAACTTCTTTCACGCGATTCCATCAAGGCAGTAGTTGCTTCATTGATAGAACTATTTTTAAAAACTCTATTGTAAGAGTTTGCCAAGCAGTTATGATCATCATGCAGGGATTTTACACATTATTATAGAATGTGTATGAGATTTTGCTTCTTCTATAACTAATAGTTTTACTAAAATTCTGAATAACTCATTTCCCTTTCTTCCTATACTTGGTTTAGTGTTAAGAAAGCAAGAAAGAAAGGATAAAAGTGTTTAAATATTACTACCACCCACCACTTCTACTATTTATAACTTTTTATAGTGCTGCTAGACATACACAGTGCTCTGTAAATACATATATGAGATGTCCTTGCTTCCTGGAGCTTGTAATCTATTCAAGATAAATATAGGACCATTAGGGAGTTCTATTTATTATGAATATGAACAGAATAAGGGTTATCCCAGGACAAGCAGGCAGCATATTCTTAACACATGAGTGACGTCACCGACGGAGCCCTCGGTACGGATCTTTTTAACTAGAAGTTTCTAGTTGGCCGCACCGCGCGTGCGCGAGTGCCTTCCCGCCCGACGGAGGAGTGCGTGGTCCCCAGTTTCTTCGTTTCCGCGGAGCGAAGAAGACGCGTGTGTTTTTTCAACGGCCGTTGAAACCACTTTTTTGCCTTCCCGCTCGCGCTTTTTTTCCTTATTTTTTCTTCCTTTACCTTCGGGTTTATTTTTCTTTGATTTGCAAAAAAAAAAAAAAAACTTTGCTTTTTTCCCTTTTTCTTTCGTTTTTGCCCCGGCGGGGCCTGTTGCCAGTATACAGGCCTCGGGCTTCGATTTTGCGGAGGCTATCTTCCCCTTCATGCCCCCGCAGGTCGGTTTTAAGAAGTGCCAGCGGTGTGCACGCCCGATCTCCATCACTGACCCACACAATTGGTGTTTGCAGTGTCTGGGTCCGGAGCATCGGGCGGACTCCTGCACCCGCTGTGCTACTCTTCAAAAAAGAACCCTTAAAAACCGAAGAATTCAGCAAACTCTCCTCTTCGGCACCGAGTCGGCGATGGACTCCTCACCTTCAACAGCGGTACCTCAAAAATCGGCACCGTCGTCCTCGACACCGACCGACCCCGCATCGGCGTCACTGGCGCCAGGTAAGCCGGCTAAGAAGCCTTCCTCTTCCCTCGAGCGCCCTCCGGCTACGGTGGCGACACCGTCCCTACCGGCATCGCACCGGTCCCGCAAACGCTCCGCCCCGATCTCGGTGAGTGCCTCGTCATCGGCCTCCTCATCGCCGGGGCGTGGAGCGGCATCTAAGGAACCGAAGAAAAAGAAAGCGGTTCCGATGCCACCCCTAGATGACCGTATCTCGGCCATCTTAAAGGCTCAACTCCAAGAACAGTTGAAGAAACAACTTGAACAACTGTTGCCCACTATCCTGGCACCGCTCCTTCCGGTACCAGACCGGCCCGAGCCCCGTACCGAGCCCCCGGTGTCCACCCCTTCGGTACCGGTGAACACATCCATGCCGATCCTTTCGGCCCAACAACTTCAAGGCGATCCGGTGGTTCATTCTCAGGCCACATTGGATCCTCCTCGGCACCAGGCGGTACGGCATTCTTCTCGGGACCGAGATAGACGCCGGTCGTCCTCCCCTGGTACCGTTTCGGTGCGCTCTGGAAAGTCCTTGTCCAAAACTCGACATACCGCGCCCTCCACCCCGGTGTCTCGACCAGAAGTCAGGGACCCTGACTTATGGGAGGAAACTCCTCTCGGTACCGAGGAGGATCCCTCCTCATCTGATGAGGAACCATCGGCACCCGATGCCACCTCTAAACCAGAGCAGTCCTCATTTTCTAAATTTTTGAAAGAAATGTCTGCTGCCCTATCCCTTCCTCTGGAATCGGACTCAAAAAAGTCTCAAGCCTTTCTAGAGGCTCTAGACTTTGAACAACCTCCTAAGGAGTTCCTCAAGCTTCCCGTGCATGACATTCTACGGGAAACGTTCTACAAAAACTTGGAAAATCCCCTCACGGTACCGGGAGCCCCCCGTAAACTGGACAACCTTTACCGTGTCATTCCCATTCCTGGATTCGACAAATCTCAATTGCCCCATGAGTCCCTTCTGGTTGAATCCACCTTAAAAAAGACTCAGGGCTCCAGTGTCTATGCCTCTACCCCTCCTGGCAGAGAAGGTAAAACCATGGACAAGTTTGGCAAGAGGCTTTACCAGAATGCCATGCTTGCAAACAGGGCAAACAACTATTCCTTCCATTTTTCCTTCTATCTCAAACATTTGGTCCAACAACTGTCTGCCCTCCAAAAGTACCTTCCTGAGCGCAAGGTCCCGCTATTCCAACAGCACATCTCTGGCCTTCTCCAAATGCGCAAGTATATGGTCCGCTCGATATACGACTCCTTCGAGCTCACCTCTCGGGCCTCTGCCATGGCCGTAGCCATGCGTCGCTTGGCCTGGCTCAGAGTCTCCGACCTGGACATCAACCACCAGGATCGTCTGGCCAACGCCCCCTGTCTCGGGGATGAGCTTTTTGGAGAGTCACTGGATTCCACCACCCAGAAACTCTCTGCCCATGAGACCAGGTGGGACACCCTGATCAAGCCGAAAAAGAAGGCACCGCCTACCCGACCTTATCGGCCACAAACATCTTATCAACGGAGATTCTCAGCCAGACCACTCAACCCGCCTCCCCAGCAATCTCGGCGGCCCCGTCAACAGCAACATCATGCTCAGGCTCGATCTCAGGCCATTCAACCCTCTAAGCCTTCTCAGCCTGCTAAACAAACTCAGCCCTTTTGACTCTTCTCTCCAGGGCATAGCCAGTCATCCACCCTTGCTACCTCTTCCACAACCCATCGGAGGTCGTCTCACCATTTTCTCCAGCCGTTGGGAAGTCATCACGTCGGACCAGTGGGTCCTCAACATCATCCGCCACGGCTACTCTCTCAACTTCCAGACTCTACCTCCGGACAACCTCCCCGTAGAGTCTGCTTCAAACTCATCTCAAACCCCCCTCCTCCTGAGGGAGGTTCAATCCCTCCTCCTTCTCAATGCCATCGAAGAAGTACCTCCAGATCAAAAGGGTCAGGGATTCTACTCCCGCTACTTCCTGGTCCCCAAAAAGACGGGAGACCTCCGTCCCATTCTCGATCTAAGGGACCTCAACAAGTGTCTAGTCAAGGAGAAGTTCAGAATGCTCTCCCTTGCCACGCTTTACCCTCTTCTTTCTCAACACGACTGGCTATGTTCCCTGGACCTCAAAGAGGCCTACACTCACATCTCCATCAACCAGAATTCTCGCCGCCACCTACGGTTCCAGGTACTGCACCACCACTATCAGTACAAGGTGCTACCGTTCGGCCTAGCTTCCTCACCCAGGGTCTTCACCAAGTGCCTTATAGTGGTAGCGGCCTTCCTCAGGTCTCACAACCTCCAGGTGTTCCCCTACTTGGACGATTGGTTGGTGAAAGCACCTTCATCTCAACTCGTGCTACAAGCCACTCATCACACCATCTCTCTCCTCCACCTCCTGGGGTTCGAGATCAACTACCCCAAGTCGCACTTGCTTCCCACCCAGCGACTTCAATTCATTGGAGCAGTTCTGGACACCACGCTAATGAGGGCCTTTCTCCCCTCCGATCGCCAGCGGACCCTGCTCCATCTCTGCCGTCAGGTACTCATGCACCCCTCCATCCCTGCCCGACAGATGATGGTCCTACTGGGTCACATGGCCTCGACGGTGCATGTCCTTCCTCTGGCACGCCTCCACCTTCGTACGCCTCAGTGGACTCTCGCCAACCAATGGTCACAGACTACGGACCTTCTTTCTCATCCCATCTCTGTGACATCATCTCTTCAGCAATCTCTCCAATGGTGGTTGAACTCCTCAAATCTTTCCAGGGGTCTGCTTTTTCATCTGCCCCCCCACTCTATGATCATCACCACAGATGCGTCCCCCTACGCGTGGGGAGCTCACCTAGGAGATCTGCGCACCCAGGGACTTTGGACCCCACAGGAGCGTCGTCATCACATCAATTTCCTGGAACTCAGAGCCATGTTCTATGCCCTCAAGGCTTTCCAACATCTCCTCTGCCCTCAAGTCCTCCTCCTTTGCACGGACAATCAAGTCGCCATGTACTACATAAACAAGCAAGGCGGCACCGGATCTCGCCCCCTTTGTTTGGAGGCTCTGCGCATCTGGACCTGGGCCACGGACCGCAATCTTTTTCTCAGGGCGGTCTATATCCAGGGCGAACAGAACTCTCTGGCCGACAATCTCAGTCGCATCCTTCAACCCCACGAGTGGACGTTGGACCCTCCGACTCTGCTCTCCGTCTTTGCTCGATGGGGCACTCCGCAGGTGGACCTCTTTGCAGCACCTCACAATCATCAGCTGCCCCAATTCTGCTCCAGACTCTTCTCTCCTCACCGTCTGGCCCCGGATGCATTCCTGCTCGATTGGAGGGATCGGTTCCTGTATGCCTTCCCTCCACTTCCTCTGATGTTGCGGACCTTGTCCAAACTCCGCAAAGACCACGCCACCATGATTCTTATCGCGCCTCGGTGGCCTCGCCAACACTGGTTCTCACTCCTGCTCCAGCTCAGCTCCAGGGAACCTATTCTACTTCCTGTGTTTCCTACTCTACTTACGCAACAGCATCAGTCTCTGCTACATCCCAATCTGTCTTCGCTCCACCTGACAGCTTGGTTTTTCTCGGGCTGACCTCTCCGGAGAATCTATCTCAACCGGTCCGCCTCATTTTGGACGCTTCCAGGAAACCGGCCACTCTCCAATGTTACCATCAGAAGTGGACCAGATTTTCCTCCTGGTGTCTCCGGCATCATCAAGAACCCACCTCCTTAGCGGTGGAAACTGTCTTGGAATATTTGCTTTCTCTGTCCAACGCTGGCCTCAAAACTACCTCCATCAGAGTCCACCTCAGTGCCATCACTGCGTTTCATGAGCCTATTCTCGGAAAACCCCTCACGGCTCATCCTCTGGTTTCCAGATTCATGAGAGGACTCTTCAACATCAAACCGCCTCTCAAGCCTCCTCCTGTCGTCTGGGACCTGAATGTGGTTCTCTCAGCTCTCATGAAACCTCCGTTTGAGCCTCTTGCCACAACTTCTCTCAGGCTTCTTACCTGGAAGGTGCTTTTCCTAATTGCCATCACCTCTGCCAGGAGGGTTAGCGAACTGCATGCACTGGTTGCCGACCCACCTTTCACTGTTTTTCACCATGACAAGGTTGTTCTGCGTACCCACCCTAAATTCCTTCCCAAGGTGGTCTCAGCTTTTCACCTCAACCAGTCCATTGTGCTGCCCGTCTTCTTCCCTAAGCCTCACTCGCATCCTGGGGAACAGGCGTTGCACACGCTGGATTGTAAGCGTGCCCTTGCTTACTATCTTGATCGTACCAGAGCTCACCGAACAGCCCCTCAGCTCTTTTTGTCTTTCGACCCCAACCGTTTGGGTCGTCCTGTCTCCAAACGGACACTTTCAAATTGGCTTGCTGCCTGTATTGCTTTCTGCTACGCTCGGGCCGGTCTCTCACTGGAAGGAACTGTCACGGCCCACAGAGTCCGAGCTATGGCTGCTTCTGTGGCTTTCCTCCGCTCCACGCCCATCGAGGAAATCTGCATGGCGGCCACTTGGTCCTCAGTTCACACGTTCACTACTCACTACTGTCTGGATGCGTTCTCCAGACGGGATGGACACTTCGGCCAATCTGTGTTACAAAATTTATTTTCCTAATGGCCAACCATCCCACCTCCCTCTTTGTTAGCTTGGAGGTCACCCATGTGTTAAGAATATGCTGCCTGCTTGTCCTGGGATAAAGCACAGTTACTTACCGTAACAGGTGTTATCCAGGGACAGCAGGCAGATATTCTTACGTCCCACCCACCTCCCCGGGTTGGCTTCTTAGCTGGCTTATCCTAACTGGGGACCACGCACTCCTCCGTCGGGCGGGAAGGCACTCGCGCACGCGCGGTGCGGCCAACTAGAAACTTCTAGTTAAAAAGATCCGTACCGAGGGCTCCGTCGGTGACGTCACCCATGTGTTAAGAATATCTGCCTGCTGTCCCTGGATAACACCTGTTACGGTAAGTAACTGTGCTTTTTAGGCCCCAATTCTGCAAAGTGTGTCTCGATTGTAGGCAGCTGTAGGCGTCCTACAGCTGTCTAATTAGCTAATCTGGAGGCACTTTTCTAAAAAAAAAATGCTCCCCAGGCAGACCACCTATATTGAAAGCACCTCTGGGAGCCTAGGGAGGCCCACCTACACTCACCTAAGGCTAGGCGGTAGCTTTAGGCGAACCTAGGCGGCCCTACACATCTCCCTAGTAGAGCGGGAGACGCTTACAATGTAAGTAGACGCAGCCGCTATACTTAATTGACGCAAGGGATCTCCCTGCCACGATTAGTATAGCGGCTACGGCCGCCAGTCTCCCCTCTCCCTCCCCCCCCGACGATCTTGGCAGGAGGGTGCCCAACCCCCCCATCAAAACACTCATCCCCCCCTCCCCGGACCCTACCCCGGAAACCACTCCCCCTCAGGCTTACCTGCAAGTTGGCCGGACGGGTCCTTGCACCGTCTGTCCAGCAGGCCCACCTCCATCCAAATGAGGCAGGCCCGCCCTTCCCCTGCCCAACCCACAGGATCCTAGGGCCGGATTGGCCCAGGCGCCTAAGGACCCTCCCGCTATATATATATCTTGAATATATATATATATAGCGGGAGGGGCCTTAGGCGCCTGGGCCAATCCGGCCCTAGGATCCTGTGGGTTGGGCAGGGGAAGGGCGGGCCTGCCTCATTTGGATGGAGGTGGGCCTGCTGGACAGACGGTGCAAGGACCCGTCCGGCCAACTTACGGGTAAGCCTGAGGGGGAGGGGTTTCCGGGTAGGGTGTTTCATTAGGGGAGGTCCGGGGAGGGGGGTGAGTGTTTTGATGGGGGGGTCGTTGGAGGGGTCCGGCAGGAGGAGCTGGGTACCCTCCACCCGGCGATCTTCAGGGGGCGGGGTCTACCAGTAGGAAGGGTTGAGCACCTTCCTACCGGCGATTGTGGGTTCTGTGGGCAGGAGGGGTTGGGCATATATATACATATATAAATATAATCTTTTGATGTTTTTGATCTTTTGTTTTATTGAAAGATATGAGTGTAATTTCAATGTTTGTTATTGCTTTGTTTACACATCATGTAATTTTTAGCCCAGAGGCAGGCACTAGCTCAAACATGGCCATGTCAGTTTTAATTTTCTATTATGTGACAATTGATTAAACTGGCTTTATTCATTATATTTTCTTTAGTATTTTGTTTTATTCTTTTGTCCTTTGGATTTATATAGTCGGAGAGAGAGCATGATTCTGGAAGTTAATTTCAAGTGTATGGGGCAACAAGGTGGAAAAAACAGAATCTGGAATTGATAATGGAGGAGAGGAGCAAGGATGATGTGATTTAGCACTGCGGGAGCTTTTTTATTTTTTCATATACCTCTCCCGTCCCTCTTTCCAGAATGATTTTCCTGCATATTTTCTATCCCCTCATCTCTTCTGTTAGTAAGTACTCTCTCAGGTTCCCCTAATACTAGAATTCCTGAGAGGGAAAGGAAAGGAAATAGGACTTATATATTGCCTTTTTGTAGTTACACATACATTGCATTTTACATATATACAGGTACTTATATTGTATCTGGGGCAATGGAGGATTAAGTGACTTGTCCAGGGTCACAACGGAGCAGTACTGGGATTTGATCCCATAACCTCAGGGTGCTGAGACAGCAGCTCTACCACTAGGCCAGTGGTCTATATTGCAAGGCTCGCGAGCCAATGGCAGCCCTCAGAGACCTCTCTGGAAACCCATGGATCCTGTGCAGAATATCATCCTCCTTAATATAAAGCAAATGTTTATTTTTCAGAGAGGAAATAAAAGATCTCAGAAACCTGCTCAGCAGTTTTAAGGAAATGAAATAGTCTGAGACTTATCGGTTCCAGATTTCTATCATTGATCTTTTTTAAAAAAAACTCTCTCATTTTTTTGCTAGTGCAATTCACAGTGTTTAAACTTAACTAATTAAGTGTTACTGAACCAAATTGCATGAAAATATGAAAATATGTATTGTTGAAAAATTGTTTGTTGGCATCTTAGCGCTTTATTTAGTTAAGTTTAAACACTGCAAATTGCACTAGCAAAAAAATGAGTTTTTTTTTTTTTTTAAAGATCACAAAAAAGAAATTTTTCTGCCGCGTGAATGAAGTAAACATGCTGCTTTCTGTGACTCTTGAATCTTTCCCTCTGCTACAGCTTCCTACTGTGGTGATAGAAAGCTGTAGCAGGATAGCTCCTAGGGCTGCTAAAGGCAGTGTATTTGCTTCATTCACACTGCTCACGGCCCAGAAGAGGAAGAAGATACCAGACCTCTGTGGGAAGAAAGATGGGGAGGAAAGGGGAAAAAGATGCTAGACTTCTGTGGGAAGAAAGATGGGGAGGAAAGGGGAAAAAAGATATTAGACCTCTGTGGGAAGAAAGATGGGGAGGAAAGGGGAAAAAAGATGCTAGACTTCTGTGGGAAGAAAGATGGGGAGGAAAGGGGAAAAAGATACTAGACTTCTGTGGGAAGAAAGATGGGGAGGAAAGGGGAAAAAGATGCTAGACCTCTGTGGGAAGAAAGATGGGGAGGAAAGGGGAAGAAGATACTAGACTTATGTGGGAAGAAAGATGGGGAGGAAAGGGGGAAAAAGATATTAGACCTCTGTGGGAAGAAAGATGGGGAGGAAAAGGGAAAAAGATGCTAGACCTCTGTGGGAAGAAAGATGGGGAGGAAAGGGGAAAAAGATGCTAGACTTCTGTGGGAAGAAAGATGGGAAGGAAAGGGGAAAAAAGATATTAGACCTCTGTGGGAAGAAAGATGGGGAGGAAAGGGGAAAAAAGATGCTAGACCTCTGTGGGAAGAAAGATGGGGAGGAAAGGGGAAGAAGATACTAGACTTATGTGGGAAGAAAGATGGGGAGGAAAGGGGGAAAAAGATATTAGACCTCTGTGGGAAGAAAGATGGGGAGGAAAAGGGAAAAAGATGCTAGACCTCTGTGGGAAGAAAGATGGGGAGGAAAGGGGAAGAAGATACTAGACTTATGTGGGAAGAAAGATGGGGAGGAAAGGGGAAAAAAGATATTAGACCTCTGTGGGAAGAAAGATGGGGAGGAAAGGGGAAAAAAGATGCTAGACCTCTGTGGGAAGAAAGATGGGGAGGAAAGGGGAAGAAGATACTAGACTTATGTGGGAAGAAAGATGGGGAGGAAAGGGGGAAAAGATGCTAGACCTCTGTGGGAAGAAAGATGGGGAGGAAAAGTGAAAAAGATGCTAGACCTCTGTGGGAAGAAAGATGGGGAGGAAAGGGTTAAAAGATGCTAGATTTCTGTGGGAAGAAAGATGGGGAGGAAAGGGGAAGGACAGAGAGAGAGAGGGAGGAGAATGCTGCACATGGATAGACTTTTCAACAGTTCTCAAGTGTCCATTGGCTTCATGAGTGTCTACATTGTTCTGAAAATACATTCTTGAATAACAGTTCTTATATGGGTTATGATTTAAAAATTAACAAGAAGGTGCTTGTAAGCAACTTAAGAGGAAACTTCAATGAATAGATTAAGAATAGGGCACCTGTAGGTGTTTTATAAACTGTAAATTTAGGAATTTAGTTTCCAGAAAATTAGGGATTCATGCAGGGTACAAAATATTGGTGATGGGTTTTTTTTAGGTTCTGTTGCTGGGTACCTTTCTGGTGGGATAAAACATGTTTGGGTCGCTTTGTTGTCAGCACAGAAAAGGTACAAAGACTAAGGACTCCTTTTACAAAGGTGCCTTAAGGCTTTAACGCGTGGAATAGTGCGCGCTAGCTGCTACCGCCTCCTCTTGAACAGGCAGTAGTTTTTCGGGTAGCGCACGCTTATCCGGTGCGTACGCTAAAAACGCTAGCGCACCTTTGTAAAAGGAGCCCTAAGTGGAGGATACAAAACAGGGGAGAGATGAAAAAGTACTAGCAGTAGGGGTGGTTTTCCAGTTTTTAATCCAGTAAACACCTACTTAAAATATTGTTGTGGGTTTTGTTTTTATATACATTGGGAATTTTACTGTTGATTTAATTATGACCAGCTGGGTTCCAACATGTTTGTTTTCTAAATACAGAGCATACTATTGATTCTGGTCACAGTGTTGCCTGAAAATCCTAATATAGAAAAAAATTGGTTGAAAATTGCAATTTTGAGGGCTGTAATTTTGTTATGGTTCTTAAGTGCGTTCCAAGGCAAAAACCAATCCACTTACCACAAAATAAAAAATAAATCTATGCTTAAGCATAACACAACTCTGTGGAAAGTCAAAGCAAACATCTCGCATATGTATGATTTTTCTTTTCTTTTTCTTTCTGTAGATACTACCTTTGCTTGCAGCTAAGAGACGATATAGTCTGCGGTCGGCTGCCATGTTCTTTTGTGACTCTGGCTCTGCTGGGTTCATACACTGTTCAATCTGAACTTGGCGATTATGATACCGATGAATATGGCAGCGACTATGTGAGCGAGTTCCGCTTTGCACCAAAGCAGACGAAAGAACTGGAAGACAAAGTCATTGAGCTGCATAAAAGCTACAGGTGAATACCAAACAAAATGATTATAGGAACTTTGCCTGTCAGTTTTAGAGATCCCTGATCTTTATTTGATGCATCGGAGTCTGTTGACAAATTGTATATCGAAGAGCAGTTAGGATTTGAAGACCCAAGAGATGTAAAACGCTGACATTTCATCATTAAATCATGTTGCTGTGACCAATGAAAATGTTTGGGGGTAACACATCTGTTTATACTGAATGTTCTTTTAGCTCTTCCTTTAAGAACATAAGAAGTTGCCCGCGCTGAGTCAGACCAGAGGTCCATCTTGCTCAGCAGTCCGCTCCCACGGCGGCCCATCAGGCCTAGTGCCTGAACAGTGGTCCCTGATTAATTTTATAACTTACCTCTAATCCCATCCCTATAATCTACCTTTACTCTTATCTGTACCCCTCAATCCCTTTGTCTTCCAAGTACCTATCCAAAGCTTCTTTGAACCCCTGTAGCGTGCTCCTGTTTATCACATCCTCTGGTAGCGCGTTCCATGCATCCACCACCCTCTGTGTGAAAAAGAACTTCCTGGCATTTGTTCTAAACCTCTCCCCTTTCAATTTCTCTGAGTGCCCCCTTGTACTTATTGATCCCCTTAATTTGAAAAATCTGTCCCTGTCTATTTTTTCTATGCCCTTCAT
Organism: Geotrypetes seraphini; assembly: GCF_902459505.1. Lineage (NCBI taxonomy): Eukaryota > Metazoa > Chordata > Amphibia > Gymnophiona > Dermophiidae > Geotrypetes > Geotrypetes seraphini. Next base: position 149,158,947 of record NC_047085.1, on the reverse strand, counting down.
GATCTTGAAGGTTTCTATCATGTCTCCTCTAAGCCTCCGCTTTTCCAGGGAGAAAAGCCCTAGCTTTTTCAGTCTGTCAGTATATGAGAGGTCCTCTATGCCCTTTATTAGCTTAGTTGCTCTTCTCTGGAGCCTCCATGTCCTTCTTGAGGTACGGCAACCAGAACTGAACACAGTACTCCAGGTGCGGGCGCACCATAGCACGATACAGTGGCAGGATGACTTCCTTTGTCCTGGTCGTGATACCCTTCTGTATACAGAGTTCTTTCCATAGAACCAATTTTAGTAGCTCACTGTGAACAGTCAAAATTTTTAGCAATTTAGAACAATGGCCACAAATGAGAGGTTGAATTTGCTACTTACCATAGTACCAGTTATTTGGATTTCAGTATTAGCTATTATTATTATGTTTGCATTTGTTAATATATCTTTTTATTAATAATGTGTAATCTGGTCTCTTTATAGTACTGTGTTTACTGACCACCTGCTTATGGTATGGGGGCTAGATTTTTAATACAAAAAAGTTCAGAGTGTTTGTGTGATGGTGCACAGACTACACAATAGAACTGAAATATCAAAAGGGAAATAAGAGGTTGCAGAGTGATAGGTATTGAATTTTCTGACATTTGACCTAAACAGTTGTGGGCCCAGTCAGGTAATTAAGGTAGAAGGAAGACAGATGACCACTAGAAAAACAGTGAAATTTATATATGGGTTTCGGCTCCTACTGGTATTATAGTACCTTCATTTATAACCATTTTTCTTTTGGGGGAAAATGTTCCTCCTGCTCTACATTTTACTTAAAAAAATTTTTTTATATAGCATCCAATTAGAGTGGTTTACAAACAGCAAACAGGTAAAAAGATCAGTGCTGAGAAATTCAGACAATATGTTTCTAGGCGTTTATTTTTTTGTAAATGTTTATTAATTTTTAAAAGTTATACAAAGCGCAAACAAAGTATACAGTCAGAAGAATAGCATATAAACAGCACTTTATCTTCAAACAGATAATAAATAAAATATTTTACTCCCCCCCCCCCCCACCCGCCCTCCCTGGATGTGTATAAAGATCATCAAGGAATTAAAGGTTCATCAATTAGTCAGTCTTTAAGTTAACAAATGTCTCTAATGGACCCCCCCATATTTTTTAAAAATTTATATTATTTCCCATTTGCTCTGCATACATTCTTTTGTATCTGTAATACAAACAGAGTGTTTCCCACCCAAAGGAATACTTTAGCCTATCCCAGTTTCTGGTTATCATCTGTATGGCTACCCCTGTCTTGATCAGAAGTCTGTGTCTCTAGGCATCTAAATTAGAAAGTGGAGTGGCATATGCTTGCAGGACAATTACGGTGGCCACCCCCCAGCAAAAGACAAGATGTGACAGTAGTAAAGATAGCAATGTCCACAACAATATTAGCAATACACTTCTTAGCGAGGCAACAGGAAGTGAGACTAAACAAAAAAAAAACTAGCCAAAAAAATGAAATTGCCACAGAAAAGTAGCTGGAAAGCAATGACCACAAACACTCGCAGTCTAGGCAACAAAAATTATGATCTGCAAGTCCTAATGTTAGAAGCAGACTTGGTTATTGTAGTGATCACAGAGACATGGTTCAGTGATTCTCATGGAAGGGATGCAAGCATACAAGGCTATAATCTTTTTAGGAAGGACAGAGATGGTCGAAAGGGTGGAGGAGGAGCTCTCTGTGTAAAGACCAATATCCAAGGGACCTGGGGAAAAGAAGAAGTGCTATGGACAGCTTTGAAAGAGAAGATAAAACTTCTATCTATGTGGGTGTTGTCTACAGACTTCCGAATCAAGTGCATACGGGAAGCAGAAAAACAATGGTCCAAGCTGAAAGGAAACAACATAAAAGTCAAATGGTAATCTATTAGCAAAATAAACAAATGTTAAAGACCATTTGCAAAAAATCAAAAATGAACACTGATTCTGTATTTAACTTAGATATTAATTTAAAATCTACAGGGACAAGCCTCAGACTTAGGTGTACATCTTTCCCAAACTGGGTCTTCTTCAAGAGAAAAATGAATTATTCTCTTGCCTCCTTATAACATCACTGGCGTATTCCCCACCTCCCTATCAACTTATTAATTTATTGATTAACTTAGTTTAAGATTTATATAACCTGCATAAATTGTATACCCTACACTAATTTTTCATATAAATACTTACTAATTTTATTCCCACTAATTGAATAATTTAATCCTTAAAATTTATTAGATTTAAACAGAACTTAATTAATTATTTTGGTATGAGGTACATATAAATTCTAACGAATCAGTATGCCGTCTTTGAAACTCAAGACCAACCCGGATTTCATCTTCTTAGTTCATCTAGTAAATTTTCTCGGGGATTAACTCATCCAAATTTTGCAATTCAATTCATTTCAATCCAATTCATTTCCTCTATATGTTTTCGACATATTTCTTTACTGGTTGAAAGTACTCAAGGTGATTAAAATACTAAAGTGCATAGTGCAAAGTGCTCATATATTCTTATACTGTGTGTAATTCATTTCTTTAGTTCATACTCAATTCATTTCAAAACATACAGTTCATCTCAACTTATTACATCCAATTCAATTCACTTCAATAGATATTTTGTCACTTTTCCAGGTACTTAGCTCAAATTGCTCGATACAGCTGTCGGCGTCATTGCTTATAACCAATTGTCCGACAAGGCCTTTGTTTCGCGGGATAGATTTATATCACCCGCTGCATCAGGGAAGTAACTTGTCCACGCTTATTCAAATCTTCATAGCTGCGTTGGCCCCGAGCAAACAGCTGAAAGGAGCAATAAAAATGGCTGCCAACCTTTATGTGAAGAAAATAAATAAAAACAAGAGAAAAAAGAAACAGTTATGGTTCTCCAAACTAGTGACAGAGAAAATAAAGGCAAAAGAGTTGGTGCTCATGAAATAAAAATACTCAAAAAGAGAAGCACAAAATGGAATACTGGTGCAATCTACCAGGGGAGGGAGGGTTCCTGCAGGAAGGATTGGGCATCCCTCCTTCTAGCGATTAGTAGAGGGGAGGGTCCAGCAGAAGGGATTGGGCATCCCTCCTGCTGGCGATCGGGCGGGACAGGCGATCCCTTGCCATGATAAGCTCAGCAGCCGCATCTACTACAATGTAAGCCAGCTGGCTTAGGGAGACGCTTATGGTCACCTAGGTCCGCCTAAGGCTATTTCCGGGGCAAACCATGCCCACTGCCTAGAATCGGGACACCGTTTATAGAATCCGAGCCAACATATATACTCTGGAGGAGAGGAGGGACGGGGGTGATATGATATGATACAGACATTTAAATATTTGAAAGGTATTAATATAGGACCAAATCTTTTCTAAAAAAGGGAAATTGGTAAAACTAGAGGAGATAAATTGATGTTGAAGGGTGGTAGATTTAAGAGTAATGATAGGAAATCCTTTTTCACAGAGAAGGTGGTGGGTGCTTGGAATGCCCTCCCGAGTGAGGTGGTGGAGAAGAAAACTGTGATGGAATTTAAAAAAAAAAAAAAAAAAAGCATGGAATAAACATAGAGGATCACTAATTAGAATACAAATGGGCAGACTTTCACGGTCTGAATCCATCAAAGGAGTGAGCTTCAATGACAACTCCAGTAGTTTGAACCTAAGGACAATACTGGATAGACTTCTAAAGTCAATGGCCCAGAAATAACAAAGAAAAAAAAAGACATTTTAATTTAATCATGAAATTGTAATGCATGTGATTTCAGGGCAGACTGGATGGACCATTCAGGTCTTTATCTGCTGTCATTTTACTATGTTACTAAGCAAACATATAAAACAAATACATGAGGCAAACAGATAATGATACTTCTCTTTAATTCTGGCCTGCAGCCATAGACTATGAAATAGGGAAGTAAATTTTATAGAGAATTTGGGGCATGTAAAGAACTCTTGTAAAATTATGTGAGGATATATAGGTCTTAAACCTTAGCACACAGGGGAGGTATGATAGAGGTCTATAAAATACTGAATGGAGTGGAAAGGGTAGATGTGAATCGCTTGTTTATTCTTTCCAAAAATACTATGACTAGGGGGATGCGACAAAGCTACTTAGTAGTAGATTTAAAACAAACAGGAGTAAATATTTTTTTGCCCAACATGTAATTAAATTCTAGAATTTGTTGCTGGAGAATGTGGTGAAAGCAGTTAGCTTAACAGGGTTTAAAAAGGATTTGGATAATTACCTAAATAAGTCCATATGCTATTGTTAAGATGGCTTGGGGAAATCTACTTACTCTTTGGAATCTTGCCAGGTACTTGTGACCTGAATTGGTCACTGTTGGAAACAGAATACTGGGCTTGAAAGACCTTTGGTCTGTCCCAGTATGGCAATTATGCACTTTTATTCATTTGTGCATAGACATTCGTAAGCACTCACTTCAAAAAAGTACTAAATCACACTTTCATAAATTGTTAATGTAAATATAGAATTCACAAGCTTCAGCAAAGACACGTAGGGGTAAATTATGTAAAGGACGCCTAAAGTTAGGCGTCCACAATGTGGATGGGCAGCAACTTAGGCATCCCTATAAATTGGATAATAAGCCCAATTAACAATTTTAACAAGCAATAATTGAAAGTTAGATATCCAAAGGCTGTGCATGATTCACAAAATAGGCTTCCAGAATTTCATAGACGCCCATCAAAAAAAGCTGCACCTAATGGGATAGGCATGGGCGTGGCTTTCCTATAGATGTCCATTTACAGAATCACATGCCGCTCAGTGTCCTAACGCATCTACATTCTTGCCTAAAATTTAGGCATTGCAAAGCCAGGTCTACTTTTGGGCGTTAGTTGGGCATGAGTTAGGTAGATGTGACAGCATCTTTTTGGTCTCATAAGAGAGTATGGGTTGTAGACTTTGCCATTTACATTTGCACTCTGCCCTTTCAAGTGTCCAGATGCAGATATCTCCTATAGTATCATCTCATATGGCAGGAATCCCTGCCTAAAAGGAAATGCAAGTGGCTCAGTGTTTAAAGGCACTACTTCCATCTTCTACAGGATATTGGTTCAAATCCCTAGTATAGTCAGGCACCCTAGCACATATTCCTTTTTTATTTTTAGTGACAATCTGCCACCTAGGTGCATATTGATGATGTCACAATGAGTCAGAATTTGCATCAGACATTTGCATAGGTTCTTAGGTGCCCTTATAAAACAGGCTCCCAGAACAAGTATCAGTCATACATAAGCACACACTTGCTCCTAAGGTAGGACCTCCATTTGTGCAGTTACTCAATGCATAGAGTCCCATAGTTTCTGCGCCTAGTTCCACTGTGCCCTTAGGAACATTATGAGACGGCACTGGCACATAATGCGATAATACCCCTGCTTCTCTCATTTTCCTATGATAGCATACTCTAGAGCAGCCACAATTGGAGAACGGTTGGGACATTTAAAGTTTGGGGAAAAAATAAATAGATGGGTGGAAGGTAATTATGGACATGATATATGTAGTAACTGTCAATGGTATGGACAGCTTTTTGTAAAGTACATGCTTTTCCCATGATTATAGATGCTCAATTATAGAATTAGCCACCAGGTGTATGAGGCTCCCCATTCCTGGAAGCAGTGAATGCTGTCTCTGCAGCATCTCCAATCGTCATTATACTATTTTAATGCTGCGTATTAGAAAAAAAAGCTTGGGTGGACTCGAGTGAAGGTTTGTGAAGTAAAGCTTATGGTTCCAGAGTTGCAGGTGACCTTACTCTGTATTCTTAAGGGGGATGACGCCAGCAGAAGCAGAGATGCACTTCTTGGAGAATGCCAAAAAATTGTCTATGTATGGAGTCGACCTGCATCATGCCAGGGTACGTACTCTTCAGATTCCACCTTATGAAGCGTATCGGTGACTTATTTAATATGCTGTGATTATAATTTGGTATTAAGGTTCAGATTCAGTTAGACACTGCCCAAAGTTAGACACTCATGACCCGTGCTAAGTTAGTATTCTGCAAAGGGCACTCCGCGCGGAGTGACCTTTAATAGAATAATAACTTAGTACACATTTTGGACTGGATTCAGTAAATGATGCTCAAAATTTGGTGATGGGATCTGTGCTCAATTTTAAGCGCACGGAGTTAACACCAGCTTTCACCAGATGGACATCTTAGTGTGCAAGATGAGCGTGGGTCCGCACTATTCTCTACACATTTTACGGGAATGCCCCTGACGCACCCACACCCCTCCCATGATCACATCCCTTCCGCAGATCTGCAAAGAAACACCCATGGACAGATTCTGCATAGGGCACCTACATTAGGCGCCACTGGGTGCCTTAATCAAGGGTGCCTAGTGACACCTAAGTTTGGAACCCACGCTCAATTTATTTTTTAAATTGGCTTAATTGGTGTTGTTAATTGATTGCGCCAGTTTTCAGCCAATCGAAAAAGAAAAGCAATTAAGAGTTTGACGCTTAACTCTTAGGACACCTAGCGATGCTTAAGCAGAGGTGCCTTTTCTTTCCTACCTGAAAAGTAGGTGTGGTTGACATAGGCGTCTGAGTTAGGCAAAGTAAAGCCTGGGCTAATATACCAGCGCCTACCTCTAGGATGCCTATGCGCCGCTAGGTGGGATTCTGTAAGTGGCGCCTAGCAGTTGATTGATAACTACACCAAGTGGCACCTACAATGTGGATGCGCTTAGGCACTATTCTATAAATGGGCATGTAATTGTGTGTTTGCACGGTTCTGCAATTTCTGCCATTTTAGCAGCTTACGTCAATTAGAATGCATTTTCTGCGCTGAAAATTCGGCACGGAAGTAGTGCCAAACATTCTGTGCCAAATGTAGAATTCCCCATTTACGCCTAACTTTGGGCACTTATGCCTGCTAAAAGCTGGTGTAATTGCTCACGCCCAACTGATAACAGTTAGGCATGCAAATGCAGGTATTCTATAATATAGTGCCTAATTTCTGGAAATGCCCCTGACCCTCCCATGGTCACACCCCCTTTTGAGATGTGTGCTATGAACTTTAGGTATTTATGAACAGCACTATATGTAACGTGAAAAGCTTCTGTGAGAGAACAGTTCATTAATTATCAAGGTGAAAGGTGAATCAATCTACTACTATGAAGTTTTTGAGTATCGTGGTGGTACCTCTGAGGGTCTTTTCCTATTAAAAATCTTGTTATAAGTGAGAGTTCAAGGGGGGCGATATAGATTGATTCCACTTTAACCTTGGTAATTAATGAACTTTAGGTACGCATGATATAGCATAATGTGCAGGGCAGATCCATATGTAAGTCCTACTTACTGCCAATTAAGTGCTTGTTAACACTAATTATTGATAGCTCTTAAGCTAATTAGTTTACATGTGAATCTGGGATCCATGCCCAACTTTGGACAATCTATACAGAGTCCAGGGGTAAATGACTTAACTGTGACATCTGGTATATATTGCTTTGTTTTGTTGAGACTTCAGAGATTTAAGCAGTGCTCAAAAGGAGTCTAATTTCTGCAAGTCAACATACAATACATGCACCAAGGGGTTTCACTGTTTTGTATTTGGGTGAAAATCTAAATAGGGCCTTAGGTAAATCAAACTGTTATAAGGCAACTTTACTAACATTTTGTTCTAGACTTCTACATACATTATCGCTGCTCAGCAATCTAATTCTTTCAGACTGTGACCAGTACAAAATCTTAATTGTAATGCACACTTCAGAGCCCCTGACAGCTGTAACTAAATAAGTGTCAGTGGATGAATCCCTCTATCTTTTTGCTATAAAACATGTACAAGTAATTGTATTAATGTTGTCAGATGGCTCATCTCTGTAAACTGGTTGCTCTTCTTTGAACCTTTTCTAATTCTGCTTTATCATTTTTGAGATACAGCGATCAGAATTGAACGCAATGCTCAAGGTGGTGTCCCATCATGGAGCGATACAGAGGCTTTATCGCATTCTTGTCTTGTTTACCATCCCTTTTCTAATAATTCCTAGCATCTTGTTTGATTTTTGGCCACCACTGCATATTGGGTGTATTGTCTACAATGGCACCCAGACCTTTTTCTTGGTCACTGACACCCAAGGTGGACCCTAGCATCTGATAACTAGGATTTGGGTTATTCTTCCCAATGTGCATCACTTTGCATTTGTCTACATTAAATTTCATCTGCCATTTGGACACCCAGTCTTCCAATTTCCTAAGGTTTGCCTGCAATTTTTCACAGTCCACATGCATTTTAACAACTTCATTGTGGAAAGCACTGCCTCACTGTGTTTCTTTGAAGACTTGGAGGGACTATTTGTCTTAACACTATTTTTTGGGACCCTACTCTTTTGTGCTCTTTGTGATTCCTGTCTCCTGTGTTGTATATTCTTTTTTTATAAAAATATTTACAAATAGGAAAAAATACCAGAGAAGTTTTGAATTGAATATTTGTCTTCTTTTAGGACTCAGAAGGTGTTGAAATCATGCTGGGTGTTTGTGCCAGTGGTCTGTTAATCTACAGAGACAGACTAAGAATAAACAGATTTGCCTGGCCCAAGGTTCTAAAGATTTCTTACAAACGGAACAACTTTTATATAAAAATACGACCAGGAGAGGTAAGTCAAGTCATCTGCTTACAGCATGAAGGTTTTTATGTGGGGGAGGGGGAGGGGAGGAGGAATCTGGCATATATCAGATGTCTTAAATTTAAAATTTTCATAAAATGCAATATTTTTGGAGGGTTTATTTGAAGCTTATCATGCACATTTTTAGAGAATGACACAGGGACAAATTTGTCCCCGCAGAAACTCAATTTTCCTGTCCCCGCTAGTTTTGTCGCTATCGCTGCCCCATTCCAGTAAGCTTTGCCTTAACCGCACAAGCCTTGAACACTTAGGGCTCCTTTTACGAATCCGCGGTAGTGGTTTAACATGCATAATAGCACGCGCTAAACCGCCGAACACGCTAGCCGCTACCGCCTCCTCTTGTGCAGATGAGGAAGGAGTTTGCAGGAATGGGGCAAGGACAGGAAAAGAACTTGCATGGATGGGACGGGAAAACGAGTTCCTGCAGGGATGGGGAAAAATCACTGATATCTTCATCCTGAGGAATGCTACCGTAGTATATAAATACTAGTGATTTGCATATTATTCTCTTTGCCCCCCCCATTTTTTTTTTTTTAAGGTCACAGTAGAGGTTTCTACCATGGGTCAGCGAGGTAAATGCTCCGACTTTCCAAGGAATTCTATGTGCGTTTGAGCATTTACCTTGTTGGCTCGCGGTAGAAACCTCTACTGCAGCTTTGTAAAAGCCAACGTTTGTTAGATATCTTAGCTAGGAAGGACAGAAACTGTATTGAATCCCAAATAAGGGTGTACCTGAATAACAAATGGTTTTAGACAACAGCCACAAAATCAGATAATACTTACAGCACATAGCTATTTGTAACTACAATACAATGTCTGGCTTAATTTCTCATCAAAACATTTTATGCATTTTTGGCAAGGTGTAACGTACAGAAATAGTGACGGATAAGTTGCAGAAATTTCTAGTCAACAAGCCAGATTTGAGCGCTCTCACTGTCGCTGAGTTTAATTATAAGTTTTAATTTATCAGTAGGATCTGAATTTAAATTTTGTAACCTCAGCATGACAATTGTACTCAATTGTGGTTGCCATATTAAAAAAAAAAAAAAAATAGAATTAGAATTAGTAAAGGTTCAAAGAAAGGCAACCAAAATGATAAAGGGGATATAAGTCCTCCCATCTGAGGAAAGGCTAAAGAGGTTAGGGCTCTTCAGCTTGGAAAAGAGATGACTGAGGGAGGGGGATGTGATAGAAGTCTACAAAATCCTGAGTAGTGTAGAACAGGTAAAAGTGAATTGCTTTTTTTACTCTTTCAAAAAGTCCCAAGACTAGGGGATACTCGGGCCAGGATTCTCTAACCTGCGCCGATTTTTTTTTTTTTAGATGCCCAAACTCAGTTAAAAATGCCATTTAAATGATGTTTTTAACTGCATTTCAAAGTGCCCACCGGTGCCAGAATCGCACATACATAAGCGCTTTAGGCCGCCTAATGCCACTATGGGCATGACTAATGCTGGAAGTGGCATTAGACGGCCTAAAGTGCCTAGATAGGCACGATTTATGACAAAGATAGGCGCCGGAAATATAGGCCCAGAAAACCCTGGCCTACATTCCGGCACCTGTCTTTTGCAGAGGCACGATTCTTGATACGGCGCTGTCACGTAATTGTCACACAATCAGTGACCACTTTTTAAGTAGCTGCCAATATTGACACCCTATAGGGAATCTGGGTCTCAATGAAGTTAAATGGTAATACTTTTAAAATGAATAGGTGGAAATATTTTTTTCACTGAATGAGTAGTTAAGTTTTGGAACTCGTTGCCAGAGGCTGTGGTTGTAGTGGTTAGCATATCTGGGTTTAAAAAATGTTTGGACAAGTACCTGGAGGAAAACTTTCAAAGTCTGCTATTGAGATAGAACTAACTCAAAGAACATCATATCCTCATCCAAGGTAAACTGTACTTCTGATGTCTACTATATTCTTCCTTAAAGAAGACACGCCCTCTCCCTCTTTTCCTGCTTACTGTCTCCTTACGCCTTAATTCTTCTATTTTTTATGCCTATCACTTGAATTATACGTCCCTTTGAACCTATTTAGACATAGAGCGACAAAACCAGAGTGGAATTGTCCCAATCAGAATGGTATACACTAAAGAAAATTCTTCAATTCATCTGATAAATGCAAATGCTTTAATTCATCCAAAGTCTCATAAATTCATCCAATGACTCAATGACCCGACAGGCACATGTTTCGGCCTAACCGGCCTGCCACAGGAGTCTACAAATACATACATGGATATAAACAAGTTAATAACATGCAAAATATTTATATAAAAAATATAACTAATAACAACAAAGAAAAATAATAAATACATATAAAAGCAACTACATTATAAATATAAAAACACCTCATACATCCCATTAGATCATGTACATACTGAAAATAGCAAATTCATTGATGCCTTATATATCATATATATACTTGAAAATATCATTCATGTTTAATAAAAACTCATTAACCATCTAAAAGAAGATATACAACAATCATGTGCCTTCTAAAAACTACAAGCTCATACACAAATATAAAAATTTATTAAATGTAAAATATAACAATATAAAACAACGCATAAAAGAAATATGATTAAAATATCCTAGTCATAAAACAATGCATTATTCACTAGGAAATGGGAAAAACAAACCTATCTCAATGTCTTTAATAAATAATCTATCTTCTACAGACTTCAAACTCATACACTCATATAAAATTATGCGGGAGTAAGATGTAGGGCTTTCAAAACATGTATCAATATAAAACAATACATGAAAGGAATAACCTAGTCCTCAAGCAGTACATTATTTACTAAACAATGGAGAAAACTAATCCTTCACAATGTACGATAGGGAAAGAGGGCACTATTTCAAAAGCTGAATAGTCAAAAAGACCCTTAAAACATAATGGATGCATACCTTGTGAGCTTCCGATGGGTGTATTAGAAAATCGTATGAAGCATAAAGATACACGCACCCTCTAAACGCGTCCTCTATACTGGGAATAAATCAAAATAAACCAAAACAATTAAGAAACATATATCTAAAGGTGAACAATGAAAAAATATATATATATATCTCAAATGAATAACCCCAGGGACCGGTCATCTGCTAATAAAAATGGGGGACAAACTCTGATTATCACTTTAGAGAAAATACGAAAACAGATAAAAAGATAAAAAAGATAAAAATCCAAACATTGCATATGTGTATAAAAGACACTGATGCATATGTGAAAATGAAGAGGGTACATAACTTAAACGCTAAAAAAATGTATAACTGTCAAACAAAAGTGACAGAAAGGACACGGCAAACTAAAAGAAAATGTAGACTGACCATCAAAAAAAGAAGAAAAACGGGCAAACAAATGCCAAGCATCAACAAAATACCAAAAATGCTCAACAAGATGGAGTACAAACTTAAAAAACTTACTTGGAAGTCGTAAAGCACTAAAAATCACTTGCCTTGCTGCAGCTGGAATAGGGAGACGAAGATAATCACGGGGTTTAAATACAAGATGGACGTATACGTGCTGACATCACACAGTCAGCCATAGTAGTGACTCAAGAAAAATATATGAATTCAAAACGGGGGAGCAGATAAACTAAATAAATACATGGGAATGAAAATAAAACATACTAGGAAAGGAATACAACATATGTGTGAATGTTGTAAAAAAAAAAATTTTAATTATGTTAATCGCTTAGAATTTTGATTAAGTAGAACTGCTGTGGCTAGCAATTTACCAAAAGAAACTAGTGAACAGCAGTAGTTAATTGTTGATAAATCGATGACTCTTTATTCTGGCCTAACACACTCCTCCACATGGCGGGCTCTCTTGAGAGACCTGTCCATTTTTCCAGTGTTCTCTCTTCCCTTGAAATTGGCTTTTCAGTTCGTCTGGATCATCAATTTGTATCATATAGCAACGTTATCCTCCTTTTTACTCTTTAGCATTTCTGCTCACTATGGGCTCCTTTTACAAAGGTGCGCTAGCGTTTTTAGCGCATGCACCGGATTAGCGCTCGCTATAGTGTGCACTACCCGAAAAACTACCGTCTGCTCAAGAGGAGATGCCCTGTTTTCAATGCTTTCCACCACCAAAAGGAATATTTATTGTTTAATTGTCACTGCACTGAAGTTGCATGGAAATACTTTTTAAAACCAAAAAGAGGAAATATTTTTTTCACTCAGAGAACAGTTAAGCCCTGGAATGTGTTGCTAGAAGATGTGGTAATAGCAGTTAACGTAGCTGGTTTTAAAAATGGTTTGTACAAGTTCCTTTTTTTCTTTTTTTAAATAATTTATATTCCGCATATCCTACAATTCTGTGCGGATTACAAATTATTCAGGTACTCAAGCATTCCTGGAGGAAGTGTCTGTAGTCTACTATTGAGACAAACATGGGGGAAGCCACTGCTTGCTCTGGATCAATAGCATGGAATATTGCTAGTATTTATTTGGGGTTTTGTCAGGTACTTCTGATCTGCATTGGCCATTGTGAAAGCAGGATACTGGGCTAGATGGACCACTATTCTCATCCAGTACGGCTATTCTTATGTTCTAATGAAGATCAAATTTGTCTCTTTATTGTCCTGTTTTATGGGACTGATTTCATTTGTGTTAAGCTTTTCACTGTCCCCTATTTTAACTCTATTCTATGCTCCATTACATTCTGTCCTGCACCCTGACTATTTTTTTTTCCTGCCTCTCTGCTGTTTGTCATTCCTTACTGGTTTTTATCTAGCTAGTCTTTATCTCCCCAGTTCTCCCTCAGGTTTGCATATGCAATGCATCAAGATTGGGAGTTGCATGTAGTGGTGCATCTCTTTCCAAATTTGTTGTTTCGTTTTAATCTTCTCAAATGTATTGCCTTTTTTCTTCTCCAGTCTTGTAGGCTTCTCCTTCTCTATCCCACTTTGCCTTCGGTTTATTCTCACTTTCATAAGTTTCTTACCTCTGACCTTGTCTTATTCTCTAAATCTTTACAAACTTTTCCATCTCGCATCCTCCATTCAGGGTCAATGTTAAGACATGCTGAGGCCTAAGACAGAAATTAAGGAGAGGTCCCTGAGCTGTTACCCCCTTCAACTTCAGATAGGTGTACAACCCCCTGTGGTATATAGGCCCATAGGAATTGCTCTGGATACGCTTCCCAAATGTTGGCCCTACCTCCATCCCCTGCTTTTGTACTCTTCTACTTTCTGATATTTGAATGTTAGGAGAGGGACCGCTCTGAGGAAAATCTGAACCATTCTTTTGGTTTTCTGCATTGCTCCTGCCTGACTAACATTTTTCATTGATTGGAGAGGGTGCAGTGGAAGAGAGTTTCCTGATCAGAAGGGGGAGAGTTATTGAATAGGGAAGAGGAATGGCGTATGCATCAAGGGGGGAGGGAAGCGTGGGCAGCAGAGAGGTAAGATTAGAATACTTTCCTGTGTTGTAGAACACATCAATCTGAGTAGTTTGATCTTGAAGTTGCATGAAGCTTCAATTGTAACCCTCCCATTCTGACCAGAACAAGACTGGGGAAATTAGGGTTCTAATTCCATTTCTGGTGGGAATAGCTGAGAAGTTTAGACATGATATATCTTTAAAAATGTGTTCAAGCAAACAATGTATTTATGTAAACTTTGTTGTAAATTGTTAGAAGTGAAAACAAAACAGCCTCAGAAGTCTTTCTTCTACCCCCCCCCCACACACACACACACAAAAAGACCTACTTATATAGATGTTCTATAGTCAAGTGCAGGAATAGCCACATCAATCATTTCTATGTGGATGTCAAATGTTTAATAACCCCAAAAAGATTTAATGGCAATGTGTGGAAACATCTTCCTATGATTCAACATTAAATTTTTAGCTTGGACCTTGTCTCTTACAGGGCTCACGGCTGCCTGACTTTAGAACTTGTCTTAGCAAGTCAGCCACTTGCAAGCTATCATAAGTCAAAAAAAAAAACCCTTGATTTAAGTGTATCTATTTTTGAATTGCCACTCGCAATAAATATGAATATAACTTAGTAAAACTTGTACTTAGCTTTATGTCCAAGTTGGATGATAGTATTCTAGGGATATATTGATTTGCTCCAAGCTAAAAGTTTAATGTTGAATCATAGGAAGACGTTTCCACACACTGCCATTAAATCTTTTTGGGGTTATTAGTCTGTGACAAGATGTCAAATGTGTATACAGTTAGATTTGAAATGTAAAATGCTGCTGAGACGGACATCTGAGCACCTCAGATGGCTCTATAGGTGTGTAGGTAAGAGTTTTATCCAAATGCTGTACTTTGAACATGTCTACAGCTGTCTTAACTTGCATGCTACCATTGGAAGTTATCCTTGAATAACCAGAGTATATATTTTTTGGTTCTTGCAAACACCATAAATGTTTTATCGTTTCTCTTTTTTTTTTAGTTTGAACAGTTTGAAAGCACTATTGGATTTAAGCTACCAAACCATCGAGCTGCAAAACGTTTATGGAAAGTGTGCGTTGAACATCACACGTTTTTCAGGTATGGCTTTGAGTTTTGTTTTTTTTTTTGGGGGGGGGGTTTTGGGGGGGTTAAAAATCATGATTAGAAACAAGTGATATGAAGGAAAGTTTCACTCTAGGATAAATATAGGGCAACTATATATTGAAAAACAGAGATGAGCAAGAAAATATTTTTTCAGTTTTGAATTTTTGAAGCTTTTTTTTCACATTTCTGATTTATTTCAAAAATTAATGCACGCAAAATTTAGCAAGTGTATTTTAATGTGTATAAATCAATTTCATATACATTAATTTGGAGGTTTTGTGTGAGTAGAATTGATTTAAATAAAAAAAGAGTGGAATTGTCCTAATCAGACTGATGACCACAAACTATTGTAAAAAATGTCCTTTTACTCATCCAATGTTCAAATAGCTCAATAACTCGACATGTACATGTTTCGGTCAAACAGGTCTGCTTCAGGAATCTTGATAATCTACTAAGTTATAATGGATAATGTCTTGAATAAATGTATAGGCTCTCAAGCCAATGCTATGGTGCTGTGAACAGTGCTCAGAGTTTTTGGCTCTGAGCACTGTTCCAGAAGATTTCATCACAGCACCGTAGCATTGGCTTGAGAGCCTATACATTTATTCAAGACATTATCCATTATAACTTAGTAAATTATCAAAACTCCTGAAGCAGGCCTGTTTGGCCAAAACATGTACATGTCGAGTCATTGAGTTATTGGATGAATGAATAAAGTTATTTAAACGTTGGATCCCTGTTCCTGCCCAGTTTCCTTAAGCTCTGCCTTAACCGCAAAAGCCTCGAACACATGATTTTAAAGTGTTTGAGGCTTATGCAGATGAGGACAGAGCTTGCAGGAAAGGGGCAGAGACAGGAAAAGAACTTGATGGGACGAGAAAATGAGTTCTCATAAGGATGGGGAAAAATTTGTCCCCGTGTCATTCTCTAGCCAGCGTAACTGCTATGCTTCATCTACTGGAAAGTTTACATTGTCTTACAGAGACATTCTGTCACAAGTGAGTTCAGCAGCTATTGCAATTTACTGTGCCAAAAATGCCTTCAAAAGAAATTTACAAAGTAAGGACCATTTCAGGCAGGTAGGCCCTAGTGTTTCTCAAGCTGGTTCTGGAATTTCTCCTAGCCAGTTTGGTTTTCAGGATAATCAGAATGAATATACATGAAAGAAAATTGAACGTACTGCCTCCATCTTCTGCCAAATCTATCTCATGCAAATTAGTTGTGGATATCCTAACTGGTTGTGGGATCATCCAGGAGAAACGTTGACCTATATTATCCAGTTTCTTTTTGTTCTTTCCAGCTTAATTTGCCACAGCTCATTAGACTTTTAGGCTTGGATTCTCAAACTGACGCCAATGGTTTTTTTTCAGCACCAGTAGGCGCCCAAACTCAGTTAAAAATGCCGTTCAAACAGCATTTTTAACTGAGTTTTAAGGCGCCTACTGCCACCTAAAAATTTGGCGCTGGAATTGCACCTACGGAGGCGCTTTAGGCCACTGAACACAACTGTGGGCAAGGCTAATGCTGGAAGTGGCACGATTCACATCATAGGTAGGCACCAGAAATGTGGATCAGGAAAACCCTAGCCTACATTTCCAGCGCCTATCTTTGCCGGAGATGCAGTTCTTTAGCCAGCACCGTCGCATAATTAACACGCGATTGGCGGCCGCTTTTAAGGTTGCCGCCGGCCACGGCACCGGTTACAGAATCTGGGTCTTGGCACATAGTTATGCCCTTTAGTTTAATTGGCTGTAGTTTATATGACAGTGGTATCTCTAACCATTGTATAATTTCATTACCTAGAGCAGGGATTCTCAACTTAGACCTCCGGACACAGCTAGCCAGTCAGGTAACCCACAATGAATATGCATGAGAGAGATTTGTTTAGAATGGAGGGAGAGCATGCAAGTTTCTCATGCATATTCATTGTAGATATTCTGAAAATCTAACTGACTGGGTTGAGAATCCCTGGTCCAGAATACAGTTTGTCTGGAAACTGGGTAGACCCTGCTGTTAAGTTCATTAGATTTCCATGCAAATGAGCAGCCTTATGCTAACTACGGGCTTAGGTGTGTTTTCACAACATCTTGTACTAGAGGTAAACCATGGGGGAGGAAGCAAGACATGTAGATAGACAAGGTCCTGCCAGTATTAGCCCAGATTCTGTTTTATGTAATTGTTATCTATCCCCGTGAAGACCATTTTCCTAAAACTTATCTCCCTAAAAATCAATTCATTTTCCACCATCAGGCCATCCTCTTCCCCTCACTTTGCTATTCATTCCCTAATTTTTCATTTTTGTCTGTCTTTGAATGTTGTAGGCTCTTGTTACCAGAAGCACCCCCTAAAAAATTCCTCACTCTTGGGTCCAAATTCCGCTACAGTGGTAGAACACAAGCCCAGACGAGAAGAGCCAGTGCACTGATAGATCGTCCTGCACCTTACTTTGAACGTTCTTCAAGCAAGCGTTACACTATGTCCCGCAGCTTAGATGGTGGTAAGAGCCTATTAATAATCATGGAATTTGATCAAAAGCCATAATCAAGCAAGGTATCTGACAGATGAGAAAACCACCTATAATCTTTTGATTTGTTAACCGAGTAAAGCTTGAAAGTACTACAGAATGTATTCCTGAGAATCCATTTTTATTACAAATATCTTTGAAATATGTCATGTCTCTAACGTCATTACTCAAACTGAAATAAAAGCACTGTGAGTTAAATACCTTTTGCAATATTACCAGGTTGAGGTTAGGCTTGAAAAATGTCATTTACCATGAAATACTTTAAAGCAAAGCTCAAGATGTCAGTTTTTGTTTATAGACTAGAACACATAATCACATAATCAAACCTTAGGTTAAAAAATACCACTCAAAAGTACCTGTGTATCTTGGGAAAAGTAAATAGGCATGTTTTTAAATGAAATCTTAGGCCAGTCTCCATTCAAAATCATAATCCCTGATTGTCATAATTTGCATAACCTTTATTTCTTATTAGAAATGTGGTACTCTTCTTTGTCACAAACATTTTGAATTTAACAGAAGCCTATTACCACAGTGGTTACTTAGAAATGATATATTATACTTGAATCACCATCTCAGATAATTTAAAAAAAAAAAAAAATCATATTTATCCTAATTCCATATGACCCACTAGGAAAACAAACTGGGAAAACATGTAACAATAGAAGAACATTTAAGAGAATATTGGAGAAATTAGAGAATAGTTGTCTAGAGAGAGAAATATAAACAATAAACTCTAATTCACTTTAGCTTTGACCAGAAAGACTTGATTTAAATCATGTCTGTAACATTATGAATAGAATTAATTTGCCCAAAAAATTGAAACATGCTACATAATAAAAAAAACAAATCCTTATTTCATGATGAATAATTTTTGGACTATAATGTATCTTGAATAGAAAACTATCTTTAGATAGATTTTTCCTCAAAAAAAACCAAAACATTTTATTAAAAATTAAATTAAAAATATGATTACAAAAAAAAATAATTAAGTTTTATCTACTCTGGCTTGATCTCATTCCCTTAGCAGGAGCATCACATGCTGAGGCGCAGTCCCTTTCACAAAAAAATATCTTGAAATATTTGTATGATTATTTTAGAATTGTATTTCTCCATTCTTTTCTGTAGGATATAAAGAGATTATGTCCTTACCTTGATAATATCTTTCAAGGTGTGTCATTCTAGACAAGTGGGTTATCTCCCTATGGCTGCGAGCCATCTGCAAAAGGAATCCACTTTGGATTTTTTCTGCGTCCCTCCTACTTCACTGTGAGCTCTACTTCCACTTGAAGTTTGTACCCAAACATGCTATCTGAAGTAGGGACACCCCAACAATACAATACAATACAACTGTTCTGCTTTAAAATAAAACACTGTAACATGGAATGAACAAGCAATAGCCATTAGAAGCATCAAAGGAGCTCAGGTAATAGCCCTGGAGATATGAAACATATTATACAAAGTTCTTAAAGGCCCAACGGGCTGATTGGCATTCAAGACACATCTTGGAGAAGTATTAACAGAATGAAACAGTAGGCAGATGCAGGAAGGATAGGGCAGGAGTCTAGAATGATGTGCCTATCTACTAGACAAGCAAGACGTACAAAAGAACTCCCAGAAATCCAGGGCAGGCTGATTGTGCCGGCCTGCAACATGGAAGAACCAAAGGCAGAGTCCTCCCTCACCTGCACCAATGTCCACCCTGTGAAACTTGGCAAATGTGCATAACATGGACCAGCTTCTGCACTACAGATCTCCACTGGGAAGACAGCACAATCCTCGGCCCATGACGAAGCTGTACTTTTTGTTAAATGTGTGTTGACTGAAACTGGGGACTGATTCTCTACAGACAATGGAGGCCGAGGAAATGGCCTGATGGATCCATCTGGGGGATCATGGCCCTGGAGGCAGGCATGCCATACTTGGAAGAATAAGTAAGCAAGATGGTCAGCAAGTCTAAACTCATTGGTGACCTCTACATAGAAACATGATGGCAGATAAAGACCAAATAGCTCCTCTATTCTGCACATCTGCAGTAACCATTATCTCTTTCTCTCTACGAGAGATCCCACGTGCCTATCCTAAGCCCTCTTGAATTCAGACACAGTCTCTGTTTCCACCATCTCTTCTGAAGACTGTTTCACACATCTACCACCCTTTTTGTAAAAAAGTATTTCCTCAGATTACTCCGGAGTCTATCACCTCTTAACTTCATCCTATGCCCTCTCATTGCAGAGTTTCCTTTCGAATGAAAGAGACTCGACTCATGCACATTTATATTACGTAGGCATTTAAATGTCTCTATCATATCTTCCCTCTCCCGCCTTTCCTCCAGAATATGCAGATTGAGATCTTTAAATCTGTCCCCATACGCCTTAACACGAAGACCTCACACCATTTTAGTAGCCTTTCTCTGGACCGACTCCATCCTTTTTATATCTTTTTGACGGTGTGGCTTCCAGAATTGTACACAATATTCTAAATGAGGTCTCACCAGAGTCTTATACAGAGGCATCAATACCTCCTTTTACCTTCTGGTCATACCTCTCCCTATGCAACCTAGCATCCTTCTAGCTTTCGCCGTCAACTTTTCAACCTGTTTGGCCACCTTAAGATGATCACATACAATCACACCCAAGTTAAGCTCTTCCGTCGTGCACATAAGTTCTTCACCCCCTAAACTACCGTTAAAAACATAAGAATAGCCCAGTAGCCCGTTCTCCCGGTGGCCAATCCTGGTCACTAATACCTGGCCATAACCCAAGGAGTAGCAATATTCCATGCTACCAATACAGGGCAAGCAATGGCTTCCCCTATGTCTTTCTCGATAACAGACTATGGACTTTTCCTCCAGGAACTTGTCCAAACCTTTCTTAAAACCAGCTTCGCTATCCGCTCTTACCACAACCTCTGGCAATGCATTCCAGAGCATAACTATTATCTGAGTGAAAAAAATTTCCTCCTGTTGGTTTTAAAAGTATTTCCCTGTAACTTTATCGAGTGTCCCCTAGTCTTTGTAATTTTTGATGGAGTGAAAAATCAATCCACGTGTACCTGTTCTACTCCACTCAGGATTTTGTAGACTTCATTCATATCTTCCCTCAGCCATCTCTTTTCCAAGCTGAAGAGCCTTTACCATTTTAGTCTCTCCTCATACGAGAGGAGTTCCATCCCCTTTATTATCTTGCTCGCTCTTCTTTGAACCTTTCTTGAGATAAGGAGACCAGAACACAACGCAGTACTCCAGATTAGGTCGCACCATGGAGCGATACAGGGGCATTATAACATTCTTGGTCTTGTTAACCATCCCTTTTTTAATAATTCCTAGCATCCTGTTTGTTTTTTTGGCCACCGCCACACATTGGGCAGAAGGTTTCATCGTATCGTCTACGATTAAACCATTCCCTCGGGTTTTTGCTGCCCAAATACATGACTTTGCATTTCTTAGCATTAAATTTTTGCTGCCAAATTTCAGACCATTCTTCAAGCTTCACCAGGTCTTTCTTCATGTTATTCACACCATCCAGTGTGTCTACTCTATTGAGATTTTTGTATCATCCGCAAAGAAGCATCTTACCCGACAATCCTTCAGCAATATCATTTATAAAAATGTTAAAAAGAACAGGCCCAAGAACAGAACCTTGAGGCACACCACTGGTAACATCCCTTTCCTCAGAGTGCTCTCCATAGATCACTACCCTGTGTCGCCTTCCACTCAACCAGTTCCTGACCCAGCCCATCACTTTGTGACCCATCCCAAGGGCACTCGATGTATTTATTAGATGTCTGTGTGGAACACTGTCAAAGGCTTTGCTAAAATCTAAATACACCACATCTAGCGCACATCCTCTATCCAATTCTCTGGTCACCCAGTCAATGAAATTGATTAGATTTGTATGACAAGACCTACCTCTAGTGAATCCATATTAACTCTGGTCCTGTAATCCACAGGATTCCAGAAACTTGACCATTCTATTTGCTTACCACAGAAGTCCAGGGCAGTGGATAGTGAAGAAGCACGCTTCCTATGTCCAGCTTCATCAAAATTCAGTCCAACTACCTGGAACCTGTAGCTGTAAACACAGGCAAATCGGCCTGATTTACATGAAATGCTGAAACTACCTTTGGCAGAAAAGAAGGAACCATGAAAGGAAACTCCTCTCTGAAATTCTGAGGAAAGGCTGTCTACCAGAAAAAGCCTGGAATTCTTTTTTTTTTTTTTTTGTAAATATTTATTGATTTTCAAACTAAAACAGTGCATTACAAACAAACAAACAAAAACAAACAAACCAATAATTACTATATACATTGCACTATTAACTATATAGGTAACACATATATCAATCAAAGCCTGGAATTCTGAAACTTGGCACACTGCAACCAGGAACACTGCCTGAGGTATCACGTCCAAGAGGGACACTTCAACCAGAAGCTCAAATGGTGCTTTGGAGAGGCCTCTGAGAACCACTTTAAGATCCCATGAAGGGAATGATGGCTTAATTGTTGATTTAATGTGAACAACAGAAAGGACAACCATTTTTTTGGCTTACTACAATTTATTTATTCCAATATAGTTCCTGTGCTTTGTACATCATTTCTGCAGTTCTCTTTTTTGTTCTTAATGTGAAGAGCATCCTTCAGAAATCTGGCAATGTTTGGATGGAATGCTAGCATAAGTCTACAGTCCCAAGCATTGAAACAAGAGAGCTGGGCAACCTGGATCTGAAGCCAAGCCAAGGCAAGGCCCGTCTGAAGAAAGGCTAACACCATTGAAACTAGAGCTGTAAATGGTTCCACACGCTCTTGAATGCACCAGTGCTGGAAGGCTCTCCACACCTTAGCATAGGCAGAAACTGTGGGTGTCTTCTTAGACTTGAGAAAGGTGGCAAGGACTACATCTGAGTAACCTGTACGGACTAATGCCGTTCCATAGCCATGCCGTAAGAGCAAAGCAATCCAGGACCTCCATGCATATTGGACCCTGGGAAAGCAAGTCTGAATACACCTGCTACCTGAGGCCGTGACCCATTCAAAGCAACATCAGATCTGCATATCATGGGCTGCAAGACCCAACTGGAGCCACAGAACAACTCTGCCCTGAAGATCCGCAATGCATTGAATGATCCGGCCTATCATGGGCTGGGGAGGAAAACATACAACTAGACTCTCTGAGGCCACAGCTGGACTTGAATGTCTAGCCCGTCACTTCCGGGCTCGACTTTTCAACAGAGGAATCAGTAAGCCTTCTTGTTCCTCGTCATTGCCATGAGGTAAAGAGTGGATAACCCCAGTGCTGAATAAAAGCCTGAAATGCTGTCTGAGACAGTGACCACTCGCCCGGATCCAAGGTTTGTCTGCTAAGGAAGTCTGCCTGACCATTGTCCACTCCCACTACATATGCTGCTGATAGGGCCTGGGGATGACGCTTCACCCAGTGAAAGAGCAGGCGGGCTTCCAGATCTAGAGAATGCACTCTTAGTTCCTCTCAAACAATTGTTACAGGCCACATCTGTTGCATTGTTGGAGAATATTCTGACCACTTGACCTGCCAAACAAATTACTTAGCTTTTATCCACACTTGAAATCAAAAGCTTAGCGTGATCCAAACGGGAGCCACATTGCTTGACTTTGACCTGTCTTTGTGGTTCAACCAGGCTTGGTTTCAGGGACCCAATGCTAGTTTTTTAGATAGAAGCTGCTAAATTTTTCAAAAACGGCTAAGCTTTCGATTTCAAGCTAAGTCATTTGTTTGGCGATTTTGCAGTAAAATCTATTGGAGAAGCTTGGAAAGGGGGAGAGTGCTACACTATTTGACATCACATTTAATTATTTTTGGGTGCATTACCGCATTTAAGAAACACAAGAACACCAGTATACCCTATGATGGTGTGCGGCCAAATGGTGAGCTTATGCTCATGTTAGAGGAGCCGACTCAGCTAAGCATTAGAGCATTGGCACTTGCTGCCAGTCTCACAAGTTTATCACCACACACTGAGGGTACACTTTATCCACAAATTATTTATTATGTTTTGGAGTATTGTCTAGTTTTCTGTACTTGTGATTGTATTAGTGCAGTACTCTTCCTGTTTTTTGTTTTTTTTGGGGGGATGGGGCAATAGCTCCTATATGCAAAGAGGCATCTCCTGGCCTGGCATCATTGCAACTTCTTGGTAGAGAGAGCAGCCCGGGAAGCAGAGAACTGGTTATGTCTGAATCCAGAAAATCTCTGCCTGTAGCCAGGGTAGAAATTTTGAAACGTGGAACTGGAATACTGTTGAGAGCGCTGTAAGCCATGAAATTTAGAGTGCACTGAGCCTCTTGTGTCATGCTGTGTCATACTGTACGTATGCCCTGAGCCTCTTGTGTCATGCTGTGCGTACGCCCTGTTTTCTAAATTTACTACCTATTCCCGCAAATGCCATTTTAATATCAAATCATCAATTTTGAGCAAAGGGTCCAGTAAGGATCTGCCCATTCCAGGATGTATCTTGCAAATGATGTATTTTTATATCTTGGTCAGGACATGTCCTTATCCTCCTTATGTTCTCTTTCCTGTTTTTATGACACCATAGTGGATGTGGTACCAGTTGCTATGTGAAATAATAAATTTCACTTGACTTGCTTATTTTAGAGTGTGTGTAAGATTGTAGTGAAAAGTTTGGTCAGCTGGGGACTTACTGGAAAGTTGGATGGATGTTGTTGCTAGTGCTGGTGCTGTGAGTTATAGTTTTTTTGGGCACTTTGAAAGGAAATTGGAATTTAAACAAGAGAGTTTGATTGGTAATTTGTATGAGATTCAGGGAATTTTAAAATAATTTGTGTTTCTTTGCTGGCTGTTGTTAAGGTGAAGGCTGGCTCCAGAGGTGCTCTGTGGGCTTCACGTTTGAGCAAATTGATTTTAAATAATAGCTATCTTACAAGTACTTTAAGAGGAATTAAGAAGGATTTGGTGTGTTTTCTTATTCCTGTGAAGAGAACTGAGAGAGTCTGAGAAGAATCCATGGTTTTAGTTAGAGGCTGAAATTAGTTAGAGGAAAAGTTGTTTTAAAGGCTCTTCTCTGGAAAGCTATTATTATTCAAGGATTTCCTAATAGAAGATTTTCCAGGAAACTGTATTTTTAAGCTGAAAACCTTATCCTTAAGCTGAGTTCTTTTGGATGGTTCAAATTTAGGGCTCCTTTTACAAAGCTGTGCTAGGGCCTTAATGCGCGGAATAGCACGCGCTAGCCACTACCGCCTCCTTTTGAGCAGGCGGTAGATTTTTGGCTAGCGCGCACTAATCCGGTACGTGAGCTTAAACCACTAGCGCGGCTTTGTAAAAGGAGCCCTTACTTTATTTCATCTTTATTAGTACAACTGCAGACATTTTATTTACCATTAAAGTTATCACCTGGAAAAGCTGATTATTTTAGATGTAATTTGTCTGAGAGAAGGAAAGTTTTAGCCTTAACTGTCACAGAATGTTGGGCAGCACAGCACTGCTGAAGCCTTAAGCTGCAGTGTTATTGAGAAGCAGTGTTCCATTAAAGGCATTTTGGTTGGATTTTACCATTTAAATATCTATTAATATTGGTTATGGTGGCTTGCATGGATTGCATGAATGTGATCACATCACTGAAGCATTTTGACCTTGACAGGGGGTTTAGCTCAAGAACATTAAGTTATTTTATTTTTCTTCTACCTAGTCATACAAGGCCTTTTGACTCAAGAAGACACTGATTGAGATCCACGCAGAGGAAGTTAGGTTCTTGCCTCCCTTAAATTTTGTTAAGTTTGGACAGTAGGTGGAATAGTTCCTGATCCTGATGGTGCATCCTGATGATCCATTTTTTAATTAAGTGGCAGTTGGCAGAAAATAATCTCCGGTATCCTACGCAAGCAAGCAACTGAGGGCTACTAGACCATCAGGAGATTGCAGTAGACCTGGGGGAATGCCAGCCTCGCTTGCTAGGGAGGGAAGGAGTACTAGCTGATGTTCCACTGGTGCGCAGATGGGCTGGTGCACAGTATGGCTGTTCCTCTGGCTTGGGAGGGACCAGCAGTTGATGTTCTGATGGGGCGCAGGCAGGGTTGTGGGCGTTACTCTTGAGAATGAAGGAGGAAGTATTAGCTGACAATCCAGTGGGGGTTGGGGCATGGGTGGTAGTGCGGGCATTACTCTTGCTTGGGAAGCACGGAAGCAACACTAGCTGACGTTCCAGTGGGGCACAAGTGGGGTTGCAGGTTGGGAGGAAGGGAGGGAGCATGAAGGAAGCTGATGTTCAGTGGGGTTGGAGCATGGGTGGGTTGCAGGCATGCCCTGATCATAGCAGCAAACGTCTGCCGGTTCGAGGGAGGCTTGCAGCAGCGTAGGAGGGGTAAGAGAATACAAGGAAGGAGGATGGTAGGACATCACAATGGAGGAATGATAGAATATAAACCCTTGGTTTATATTTTGAGTTACCATTTTTTCCCTTTAAAAGGGAAGCAAAAATAGAACCTTGGTTTATATTTGAGTATATATGGTAATTGCAAAGAATAAGCTGTGAATTAGGCAGATAAGAGAAAACACCCTAGAGTTGGGTGAGTTGAGAGGCAGGATGGATGGGTTACAGCACCTAGGGCCTGTAGACTGTATTTGGGCTGAAAGCAATCCCTGGTCTCATATTTATAAAAACCCAGTAGAGACTAAAGAAGACAAGAGTTCAGCACCTAAAATGTAGTAGATTATTAATAGATTGGTGTACAGGAGGGCAATAGACCAGGTTAGAGGCTTCCCATCTCTGCTCTCTGTTGACAAGTTAGAAGTAGAAATTGTTTTATATTGTGCGTTTTATTTATTATTATTAAGAATGTGTGGTTCAAAATCTCAAGGAAGAAATGCAGGTAGCCTAATATCTCAAAGCAAAAACCAACATTAGATAAATACAGAAAATAAGTCAGAATTTGCTTAGCTGTTTGGAATC
This sequence comes from Geotrypetes seraphini, assembly GCF_902459505.1. Lineage (NCBI taxonomy): Eukaryota > Metazoa > Chordata > Amphibia > Gymnophiona > Dermophiidae > Geotrypetes > Geotrypetes seraphini. Next base: position 149,132,331 of record NC_047085.1, on the reverse strand, counting down.
TAATATCTGCAGAGAGCCAGAACACATGAAACAACAAGTTGTCATAATATACCAAAACAGGCAATGAAGCATCATGAAATGTTCACACATCTTGTTAGGAAGCTAAATTATGAAATGCCAGTTTTAAAATTAATCAGTTTCATTTTTCTCATTAACAGAAATCAAGAGGTGATAACTTCTTAAAACCAACATATGTTTCAGAAAGAAGTTACTTTGAACAGTTTTGGCTTATACTTTCTATGAAGTGCCTTTAAAAAAGTGTGTCATGATTTTCTAAATAGCTGCTTTGTCAGTGATAACAAGTTTTATGATAGAATGTCATGTTTTGACCTTTATATAAATTGTTGCAGAATCTAGAAGGGGTGTAGGGGGGTAGGAGCTGGCTGAGATCCAGACCCCCAAATAATTGTTAAGTGAGTAATGCTAGTGCAACTTGTCACACATTTGTTTGGGCCTTGTTCTTTCCAAAAGCCCCACTATGGTTACTAGGCAACCACATCAGTACTGATGTAAATGCACAGAGAGGAATGAACTGCCGATGCACTTTTTTTTTTTTTTAAGACTGCAAAACAAATGATCCATGTAAATTGGTTTTCTTCTCAGAGGTGAAACATTTTGAGATGTGTCGGCTCAAATGTGCCTTGGGCTTCATTGAAAAAAATTGCTTTCAAAATCGGAAAGATGATGTCAACAGTCTAATTTAATTCACAGATGTTAATCAAGATGTAAGCCTTACTAATTATAGGCAAATAGCCAACCCATTAAATTTTTTGTTTGAGCATCAGTTGCAACTATTGATTCATATTTGAAAAAATGGTTACTAAACCTTTATTGGCCTTAACTTAGTTTCAGCTGCAACTGATGCTCAAACAAAAAATTTAATGGGTTGGCTATTTGCCTATAATTAGTAAGGCTTACATCTTGATTAACATCTGTGAATTAAATTAGACTGAAAACCCGACTGGATTGCAGCCCTCAAGGAGGGACTTTGAGACCCCTGATCTAGATCTAGAAAAAGGTGTAACAAGAGTTTCAAAACTTTAATTTTGGAGGGCAATAATTGTGTAATTTGTGTTTCTTATTGAGCGATTCTTGTAGGAAAAAAAGGATGGAAATTTGAACAGCAGGGGCATAGGTGATAATATAGGTAGATAGGTGCATGCCTTTTAACAAAGTTCATGTAGATAAAATATAGCAAAACAGTTGATTAGCAACAGTTAAATTCTTATGAATTTTTTTTCAGAAATTTGCTGTCTTCCAGTTTGCAGCATTCTGTGAATTCATTTAGGTAAATTCTAGTTAGGTTATATGTAAATTTTAATTATCACATTTGCTTTTAGCGTCAGTGAGTGAAAACCATGAAATGTACATGAAGGATTCTGTGTCTGCTGCAGAGGTTGGTACCGGCCAGTACGACACGACAAAGGGCATCTCTCAAACCAACTTGATAATGACAGTGACTCCAGAGAAAAAGACAGAGGAAGAGAAAGATGAGGAGGAGGTGGATGAGAAGAAGAAAGAGGTAGAAGTCACTCCAGTTGCAGCACTTCGGCATGACACAAAGGTACAATTTAATGAGCTCTTACTAGATGTATTTAACTTAGACCATGGAAGAAACAGGGTTGGAGTGGCAGAATCTCCTGAATAGCAAACTACATTAGGGGGCTGATTTTTTAAAAAAAAAAACCCCAACAAAAAACTCCCCAAAAACAAATAAATGTAGAGCTTGTAGAAAATGCAAGCACATTTACAATAATATAACCACTGAAACAAATGATCTTCTGTAGTCTTTGCACTGTTTGGGGGGAGGGAAGAGAGAGCTTCATTTGCTGTTTGTGCTTTGGCTTTGTGTTTTAAGGTAAGAGTGAGTGTGTGTTAGAGTGGGGTACTTGATTAGATGGAAAAAAAAATTACCTTAAAATGTGTTACACTGTGATCACTGCAGAACTCTTCTTTATAAGCTTGATTAAATTGATTTTTTTTTTAATTGTATGCTAATAGCCAGTTCCATCTTTAGTGTAATTGATTTACTTATTGTGCACCATTGCCACTGGGGGTCTTATAGCTTTACAATGCAAATTTTTATTGACTAATCATTTACTTTTTAAATAACTGAAGCTTTTTTTTCTTTTCTTTTGGTGCGCATATGCCTGAAAGAGGAGCTGTGTAGAAATAAGTTTGTTAGTAGCATCCAAAGGGGCTGATAGAGAAAGCTACAGCATACCCTTAATGAGTAGTTTACCTACTCATTAAAGACCATTGTATGCTGGAAAGGTTTCGCAGTAGATATTGGTGCACAGCATATTAAAATGCAAGTTAAAGAACTGACCTGCTATGCTGTAGCATGCAGGCCTGTGATATGTCTACCGAGGGAGTTCAAGGCTAGAAACCTACTGTCAGCTCTGAGGGTGAAGTAGAGTCCCTGCTGTCTGCATTGGCCCCCATCTCCTTACCTCTGACCCATTTGGCACTGACTTATCCCTCTGAAATCACCTGACCCAGTTCCCTCCCCACCATCACCATGTATATATCCACCACCCCATCCATCAAATCCCTTTCCAAGCCTCATGGATCCAAGTACCTTGAAGGAAGCAGGAGCAATGCTCACCCACTCCTGCCTCTGGGCCATCATCAAAATGTTGGCTCCCTGCCCTGTGTATTGCATTCTGGGGATACAGTTGGCCATATGGGGAAGAAATGTTGCATAGAAGCATGATGGCAGATAAAGGCCAAATGGCCCTTCTAGTCTGCCCATCCACAGTTACCATTATCTCTTCCTCTTCCTGTCCCATGCTTTCTTGAATTCAGACATAGTCTCTGTCACTAACACTTCTTCCGGGAGACTGTTCCACGCATGTACCACCCTTTCTGTAAAAATGTATTTCATTAGATTACTCCTGAGCCTATCACCTCTTAACTTCATCCTATGCCCTCTTATTCCAGAGCTTCCTTTCAAATGAAAAACACTCGACTCATGCGCATTTACGCCACGTAGGTATTTAAACATCTTTCAATATACAAATCAAAATCGTAACAAATCAACAACTCTGTCTAAATCGGTGGTCTCAAACCCTTTGCCAGGACCACATTTTAGATTTGTAGGTACTGGAGGGCCTCAGAAAAAATAGTTAATGTCTTATTAAAGAAATGACAATTTTGCATGAGGTAAAACTCTTTATAGTTATATAAATCTTTCCTTTTGGCTAAGTCTTAATAATAATATTGTCATTTATAGCTAAAGAGACATATGATCAAGAAACTGTTTTATTTTACTTTTGTGATTATGATAAACATACCGAGGGCCTCAAAATAGTACCTGGCAGGCCACATGTGGCCCCAGGCTGCAAGTTTGAGACCACTGGTCTAAATGTTACTAGCCAGCAGTGGGATAGCCTATAGAGATTAATATTCAATAACAAAAAGTGGAGAAAACGTGAATTTATCGGCAGCAATCCGCATGGATTACAAGCTGCTCCCTTAATTATCACAGGCACAAAAATCTCCACCTGCAGATACTGAGCCTAAACCCACCACTGTGTACAGGGTATAAAAGAAGGCTGATCACTTAACTTCAGGAACATGGGGTACGCTGTCTCCCAGCGATGCTGTTAATCACAGTCCATGCCCGTTGTGCCTCCAACAAGAGCCTTGATTCACCATTAACCTGCTGCCTCAGGAATTTAACAGTAGAAGCCCTCAACCAGTTCCTGAACCAGCCGGTCACTTTGGGCCCATCCCAAGAGCACTCAGTTTATTCATTAGACGTCTGTGTGGAACACTGTCACAGGCCTTGCTAAAATCAAAATTTACCACATCTAGCGCACTCCCTTTATCCAGTTCTCTAGCCATCCAGTCAAAGAAATTGATCAGATTTGTCTGACAAGACCGTCCTTTAGTGAACCCATGTTGCTGCTAGTCCTGTAATCCACTGGGTTCCAGAAACTTTACCATTCTCAATTTTAAAAGCATGCCTATTAATTTGCTTACCACAGAAGTCAGATTTGCTAGCCTGTAATTTCCTACTTCTTCCTTACTTTTACTTTTGTGTAGAGGGCCCACATCGGCCCTTCTCCAGTCCTCCGGTACCACTCCCGACTCTAGAGAAGCATTGAAAAGGTCGGTCAGCGGAGCCACCAGAACTTCCCTAAGTTCCTTCAGCACTCTTGGATGTATACCATCCGGCCCCATCGTTTGGTCTACCTTTAATTGAGCTAGCTCCTCACGAACACAGCCCTCTGAAAATCGATCAGGGACTATCACTCCACTATCCCTATTTGCAGTCAGCGGAGCCACCAGAACTTCCCTAAATTCCTTCAGCACCCTCAGTTGTTCTTATGAGGTTTGATTTTAAAAAAATACGGTGAATGCTGCTGCCAAGCACCATCCAACGGAAAGGCACAGATCTTTAATATGGGAAGTGGTGCATCAAACCTTAGTAACAGTATGTGGCAAGTTTCAACTTGAACATGAGGTGAGTGAGTGTGACCTGAGAAATGGGCAAACGGTTTCATCTTTCATCATGATAAAGCTTTGTGTCGCACATTTCTTCTGGTATAGCAATTTCTGTCAAATAAAACATTACGGTGTGTCCTTATCCACTGGATCTGGCACTGTGTGACTTCTGACTCTTCCCCAAAGTCAAAATAACCATGAACGGTAAACATTTTGAATTGATTCAGGACTCGAGGCAGCCACAACAGTGCAATTAAAGACACTCATGAAAGAGAACTTCCACAACTGCTTCAGAAAGTGGCAAGAATGATGAGATAAGTGTGTTTAAAGCGAGGGGGAGTATTTTGAGGAGGATTAATGGCAATGTGTCTTTTACTGAAATATATTTTTTATCTAAACATTTATTTATTTTTTTTATCACAACTCGTAAATGGCAGAGTGTCCCTACCCAGTGTATTCCAGAATATGGTGTAGGGACCACTATTCTGGAGGAGATGACCCAAAGGCAGGAGCGAGTAGGCATCACTCCAGCCTCCTTTTAAAGAACTTGGATTCAAGGCTTGGAAAGGGAGATCATGGGATAGAGTGGGTGCCACTAGACACCAAGGACAACTTTTATCTTTTTAAAAAAAATTCTGGTTGGGTGGGGGAAGGAAGGAGGGGTGCCACTAGATACTAGGGAGATAGTTTTAAATAGGGAAGAGGGGGCTGATTTGGTCCTAGTAGTGAGGGAGGGGATGGAGAGGGGTGGACTGGAGCTGTCCCTACCCTGTCTGGGGGTGGGAGGTCCACTAGACACCATTATTTAATATTAGGGGGGAAACTAGGTCAAGACAGGCAAGAGGAGAGGATGCTAGGGCTTGTGCAGATCGCTGACACTTTTTTTTTAAGTCATAGAAACATAATGACAGATAAAGATCAAATAGCCCATCCATGGCATCCACTATCCCTCCTCTCCCTAAGAGAACCCATGTGCCTGTCCCATGCTTTTGTGAATTCACACACAGTCTCCACCTTCTTTACTGGGGAGACTATTCAGCACAGTTACTTTCCGTAACAGGTGTTATCCGGAGACAGCAGGCAGATATTTTCACGTATGGGTGATGTCATCCATGGAGCCTGGTATGGAGAGTCTGAATAGTGAACTATCAGTTTAAAAACTTTTAAAGTGCTCGCGACTATCCACAAAGTGCATGTGTGACTGCCTTCCCACCCAAACAGGCTTGTGGTACTTCTGTTCCGTAAGCAAGCTAAGAAGCCAACCAGGGGAGGTGGGAGGGATGTGAGAATATTTGCCTGCTATCTCTGGATAATACCTGTTACGATAAGTAATTGTGCTTTATCCTAGGACAAGCAGGCAGCATATTCTCACATATGGGACTCCCTAGCTTACTGCAATGGGATGGGGGAGAGTTGGCCATTTAAGAGAATAAAGTTTTTTAGCGCTGTTTGGCCAAAGTGACCATCCTGTCTGGAATAGGATTCCAGGCAGTAGTGAGAAGTGAATATGTGAACTAAGGACCAAGTAGCTGCTTTGCAGATTTCATCTATGGAAGTGGAACGTAAGAATGCAACTGAAGTTGCCATAGCTTGGACCTTATGTGCTGTTACATGACCTCCGAGCTGCAGCCCAGTCTGAGCATAGAAGGAAATACAAGCTGCAAATCATGTGGAAATAGTTCTCTTGGTTACAGGCTGGCCCAGCTTGTTAGAATCAAAGCAGATGAACAGTTGAGAAGTTCTGTGTGGCTTAGTCCTTTGTAAGTAATATGCCAAGGCTCGTTTATAGTCTAATGTATGAAGAGTTGTTTCTCCAGAGTAAGAATGAGGCTTTGGAAAGAAAACGGGAAGCACAATCGACTGGTTTAGATGAAATTCCGTGACTACTTTTGGCAAGAATTTTGGATGGGTGCGGAAGACTATCTTATCATGGTGGGAAACTGTAAAGGATGGGACCAACACCAAGGCTTGATGTGCAGAAGTGACTGAGATTAAAAATATCACTTTCCAAGTGAGATATTTCAGATGAGAAAAGACATTGTTTCAAATGGAGGCTTCATCAAACTAGTGAGAGCAACATTAAGATCCCAAACCACAGGCAGTGGCTTGAGAGGTGGTTTGATATTGAAAAGTCCTTTCATAAACCTAGAGACAAGAGGGTGTTCAGCTAGAGGTTTATTGTCGACTGGTATATGGAAAGCACTGAGAGCACTCAGATGGCCTCTGAAGTGTTTTAAAGACCTGAGTTGATTAAGTGAAATACATAGTCTAACACAGAAGATATAGGAGAGGATGTTGAGGATCACACCATGTTAAAAACCATGTCCACTTCTGTTGATAACAATGCTGTGAAGATTTCCTGGATACATTTAAAATGACTCTAACAGGATCAGAAAGATCAGTGACTGTTGAAGTCAAGCCGTGAGATACCAAGCTATCAGGTGTAACAACTGTAGGTTCGGATGTAAAAGAAACCCTTGACTCTGTGTGAGAAGAGACGGAAAGATCTGCAGAGGGATCCCTAACTGTGAGCTGAAGTAGAAGAGAGAACCACGGTTGCTTGGCCCATCAATGAGCTATAAGGATCTGGTGGAAACGCATAGAGGAACTTGTCCGATCACTCCAGGAGAAAAGCATCTTCCTCTAGGCGATGAGGAGAGTATTGCCTGGAACAGAATTGAGGCAGTTTGTGATTGTTGGGGGATGCAAATAGGTCTATCTGAGGAGTCCACCACTGAGAAAATATCTGATGCATGACTCTGGAGTGAAGTGTCCACTCGTGTGCCCGAAAAAATCTGCTGAGTTTGTCGGCAAGAGTATTTTGTGCTCCCTGCACATAGACAGTTTTTAGGAATATGTTTTGAGTGACTGCCCGGATCCAGATCTTTTCAGCCTCCTGACAGAGAGTCAGAGAGCCTGTCCCTTCATGCTTGTTGATATAATACATAATATCTTGTACCTTAGGCTCAGACCAATATGTCCCTTCTAGTTTAACCTCCTGGAAGTAGAGATGTTCAAATACATTACTGGCCATATTGAGGTGGAAGAAGACATCTTTTTCCTTACAGGACCCACGACGACAAGAAGGCACCCGCTAAAAATCAGGGACGGGAGATTTCATGGTGACACTAGGAAGTACTTCTTCACCGAAAGGGTGGTTGACCTATGGAATGATCTTCCACTTCAGGTAGTTGAGGCCTGAATGTGACTGACTTTAAGAACAAATGGGATCAACATGTGGATTCACTTCAAAGAAGAACCTAGAGGGGAGGGTTCTTTGAGTGGGCAGACTTGTTGGGCCGAAGGCCCTTTTCCTGCCATCATATTCTATGTTTCTATGTTTCCCTTCCACAGGATAGGCATCCATTCTGTATTTTCCACATTCTTGAAGAAGCTTATGCTTTATCTTGGAGTCTTGCTTTATTTTGTCACTCTAGCTCTTCCTTACATCACTGGTTTTCAAAGGCCTTATCATTTTTGATGATGATATTCAGAAATTTCTTTTAAATTCTAGATTTGATTTTTTCGGTTCATGGTGTTAAATGAAATCTACTTTTTTCTTCTACTGCAGTTGCATCAGTTTCTCCATTCCTTTTTCTGGAAATGTGTATTGTTTCAAAATTGCTTTAAAAAAAAAATAAAAAATACCGAGGGTCGGATTCTACAACAGCTGCTGAAAATTAGGCAGCAGTAGCCGCAGTACCACCACCGCCTAACTTATTTGATTTAATTACCTTTAATCGATGCCTATAATTGATTGAGTCATTTAAAAGCAATTAGTCATTTAAAAAAAAAGACGGCACTGGAACCATGACTACGAAGATGCCTACCGGTGCCTAAGGGTAAAATAGACGTGGTTAATGCCAGAAGTACCCTTAGGTACCTCCGTAGTTGCAATTCTCATCACAGATAGGCATTGAAATGTAGGCTTTGACAACCCTGGCTTACATTTCCGGTGCCTATCTGTGATATGGCTGCGATTCTATAAACGGCACCATCACATGATTGACATGCAGTTGGCGCCGCTTTTGTGGGTGACTGCCAATCATGGTGCCATTTATAAAATCCATGCCTAAGTGTCTAAAGCTGCATGGTGGCCTGAAGGAGCAAATCATACAGAGCTGTTATGTTTCTCTGACTTTATCCGCTGGTTGACAGACAATCCAAAGGTTCTAGGCTGATCTGGTAAAACTAAAGGAAAGAAAATTAGCAAGTAAAATCTAATTTCTCCTCCTTGACATTTTAGATCCACTTTCCAGGACTTATAGAGTTTGAATGTATTAGGTGATTTGTTCTCGAAATGGAGAGAAAATAGCTGTTGCTGTCCCTACTGTTCAAAGAACGGATGCTAAGACAATCTTGGACACTCTTGGCCAGAGATCCTGTATCACTTGGCCATTCTATCTGAGGAGAAAGGATTATGCAGAGGAGACAAAAGGGACATAAGTTTAAAGGTGCATGTATTTGATGTATTGGGCTCAGAGCCTGCTCTGTTTTAAGATAAAAGGAACAAATGAGGGCTTGGAGAAACAGTTGCCATCTTTTGGTGAGAAAAACATAAAATTAAAAGAACTATTACAGACCTTACTTGCAAATTCAACCTAGAGAAAAAAGTTTACTGTTAGTTGTCAGTGTTGAACTATGAAAACAAACAAGTGCCTTTTCTCCCTCCTGCCTTCAGAATGACCTTTTATTACTGCTAAAAAGAAAAAAGAAAAGAAATCTGCAAGCAGTGCTTGGACACTGCTTTGTTCCTGCCACAGACCTTTAGTCTTGGCAGTACTAACTACTTGACGAGGGAATTTCTTTCCAAAATGGTCTTTGTTTTACTTAACAAGTTAGTTCTGCTTCAACAAGCCCTTAGACTGCTGCTAATTAGTTGGAGCAAAGAGTCAAGACTGCGATGCATGGTCGCATAGGCATTCAATCCCTCATTAGGATTTCCATGGCAATCTTCAATAAAAGGGAAAGACTAAATTTCTTGCAATTGATCATTACATTACATTACATTACATTAGTGATTTCTATTCCGCCTGTGCCTTGCGGTTCTAGGCGGATTACAAATTAGAAGAGATCTGGACATTACCGAGAGAATTACGTAACATTGATTACCGAGAGAATTACATAACAGTGATTCATGTACTTTACATGGTATGGTAGAGGATTATAAATTATGAGAGATCTAGATTTTTCGTAAGAATTTCATAGTAGGGAATAAAGTGATATCAGGGTACAGTGGAGAATATCAGTATATACTGGTTACCGAAGAAAAATTACCTAATAATGAAGGAGGAAGTTTGTTGGATACTGAAGGTAGGTGCTTATTTAGGAATCAGAATAGTTTTTGGAAGGTAAGGTTCTTGGAGTTGACTAATGTGTTATTCATGCGAGGGAGAGCTTGTGCGAATGGGGAGGAGATTAGTTAGTGGGGACGTGTTTTTTAAATAGAAATGTTTTGATTTCTTTTTGAAACACTTTGATGTCTGTTTCGATCATCAGTTTGGTGATGGTGGGGTCAATTTTCGCTGCCTGAGTCGCTAGAAGGCTGTCGTATAGTTTCTTACGTCGGGAACCATTGTGAGGGGGGAAGGTGAATAGGTTTTGAGTTCTCCTTGATCTGTTTGAGTGGTAACGGTATAGGCGGTTGTTTAGGTAACAGGGTGCAGTACCATGAGTTACTTTAAATAGTATACAATAGAACTTGAATTGAGTTCTTGCTTTTATCGGAAGCCTGTGAGAGTCTACATAGGCGGGGGTGATGTGGTCAAATTTGCTGAGACAGTAGATGAGTCTGAAGGCTGTGTTCTGAACGGTCTGTAGTTGTTTTATCATGTTGTTTGGGCATGGTAGGTAGAGGCTGTTGCAGTAATCTAAGGTACTAAGTATGAGGGATTGTACAATGATCTTGTAGTGTTCTTTTGTAAAGAATTTTCTTATTTTTCTTAGGTTTCGCATGGTGAAGAATGCTTTTTGTATATTTGTGTCTGCATTGTACAGCATCTGTCTAATTGTATTCCCAGAATTTTGAGAGTGCTCTGTATAGGATATTTGATTGTGTTTACTTCCAGTTCTGTTAGTGATGGTTTTTGTTCCTTCTCTAGTAGTAGGAATTTGGTTTTCTCCGTATTCAGTTTCAGCTTATGGCTCATCATCCATTTTTCCACAGTTTCCAGTGTTGTTTTCAGGCATCCATTGGAGATGGGGTCTTGGATGTCAAAGGGGATGATGATGGTTATGTCATCTGCGTAGCTGAAAGAAGTTATATTTAGGGCGTCTAGGGCAGTACCTAAGGAAGCTATGAAGAGGTTGAATAGTATGGGCGATAGAGGGGATCCTTGTGGTACTCCGCAGGGGTTTGTCCAAGGGTCGGATAAAAGATCATTATAGGGGAGAAAAAAACCCTTGGCAATTATAGCTGCCAGTTAGTATTAAGTATTTGCTGTGTTTGTATTGGGGGGAAACAGGGAAAGATGGTTAAATGGTACCTTTTTGGTCATAAGATATATCTAGTAATGTGGATCTTTAAAAATAGATACCATGTTGGAAGGGGTAGACCTCTGTGAATTTGTTGTAGTAGGAGACGCCTTGCCTTCCTACTCACCCTTGGTTGCCTATCATAATTATTGTCAAGGCTGATAATTCCACAGTAGCCAAAATAGCAACTTGCCAGAGCTGCGAGTCCTCACCATGGCTTGAGGTTGCAGGAATAAAAAAAAATGTTTTTGTTTCATGACTATGTCAAAGCCATCTCCTAATCACCTACTGCGCTCCAGGTTGAAGCCAATGAGACTGAGTCACTAAAAGCAATGTAAAAAAATAACACTCTGGTCATCAAGAGAGTAATATTTGAAGGGACTTAAGTCTGAACAACAGCAGTTTACATGCTTAAGTAGGTTCATATAAAACTGCCTGGGATATATGCATGCAAAAAGTAGGTGCACAGCAATACAGTACTCATTTTTACATGATATGTGCATAGATATTCCCAGAAGCAAGCTTGACACTTAATGTGCCTGTTATTGCTGGTTCATATGCATATGCTGTTTATAAATGGCGCAGGTATAAATGTCTGGGCCTATTTTTTGCAGTGTAATTTTATAAAGGCCCATAGGCCTTTATAAATGTATGTTTCTTTCATAGATAGCTGTAACACATGTGCATGATTGCCACCGTGTTATAAAATCACCTTGCTGAGGGTCAGGAAGTTAAGTTCCTATACACTTCTTTGAAAACTGGCTTGACTTCCAAAATGTTGATGGCTATGGGGGCAGGGCTAGAGTAAGATAAAAGATGCCTATCTCAGTGCTAGGCACCTAAACTTAGACAAGTCAATTGCATACTGTTTACTGACTAAAATTTTGGAGCACCTGAAACTTAGGAAATTTGGTGAGGTTAACATAGGTCTACGTCATTCGCTCAATGAAATAAACTTCAGAAAACACATTCAAGCCCATATGCTGACAAAACTCCGACAATAAAAAACCCTGAGGAAGCCATGGTCCGCGGCGAAACGGGACCCGTCGGTTATGGATATAATGCAGTTTGGGCCAGCACAAGTTATCAAGTGAATGGCGAGATAAGTAACATCATGCTTATAAAATCATTATTTTGATTACAACACTGTGCTTAGAAAAATTTCAGTAATATGACTGTGGCACCATCCGATACTCAATAAGTGTTGGTCTCCTGACATAAAATAGATGATGGTTCTAAACAAAAAAGAAAGAAAAAAAAAGTTTTATAAAGTACAATATTTAAAATTAGTTTGATTTTGAAAAGCTTGAAATTAAGTAAGATAAATTAAATAAATTATTAAGAAGCTACATAAGAGTAGTTAGGAAAATGAAGGTTTTGGCAATGAAAGATAACCATCACCACTGAAATTAGGGGTGAAAACCTATATGATCCCTTTTTGTGGTGTTCTGAGACATTTTCCTTCATTTAGGGCTCCTTTTACAAAGGTGAGCTAGCGTTTTTAGCGCACGCACCGGATTAGCGCGCGCTATAGTGCACGCTACACGAAAAACTACCGCCTGCTCAAGAGGAGCCCTTAGTGATAGGCATCTTCACTAATTTGCCTCGTGTGGATCGTATGTTAGTGTGGCGAATTATTTTTTCATATCTAGCTTTGAATCTTGGGAATCGCTAAGCTTTACATAAAATTTAATGCAGTAGTATTCAACTTTTTCTGCCATTTTGTCAAAAATGAAAATCGTACGGCGCTCACTTACACTTCCTCACTCATTGGCATTCTGCCGGCGACTGACAGTTTCTGTAGGCGGGTAAAAAATTCAAGCATGCGCATTAGGGTCGCCTACATACGTGCACCAAACCACACCTCCCTAGCTTTATTTGTTTATGCAAGAAAAATTAAGGTCTGATACTTTTTGAACAGCCCTTGTACACCTGTTTAAAGGAAAAGCAAATACATCAATAGGCAACAATTATTTTCTTTCTTAGACTCCAATAATTAAAAGGTGGGGAGCCGCCACAAGAAACATAGGACTTTAAATAACAATTTAGGAAAACAAATTTTTATAAGTGGCTTAACAGATCAACTCCTCTTAAAACATTCTAACATCCATTATCCCCTGCTGATCTTTTTTAAGTCCAGAAATACCCGTAGCTGGTCTGGAACATAGAAAATATATTTCACCCCAGCATATCTATAAAACATTTGCATGGATATGCAAGTAGGAAAGTGGCTCCTAATTCCTTAGTCTCTTGCTTCATAGCAAGGAAAAACTTTTTCCTTTCCTGCTTTTCTTTATTAACATCAGGGTATATCCAAACACATTGCCCCATGAAAGGAGCCTGAGCATTACGAAAGTAGAATTTCATCATGGCATTGAGATCTTGTTGAAACACAAATGAAATAAGCAAAGTAGCTCTCTCCTCAATTATTGACACTGATTCCTCTAGTATTGCTGATATATTCTCCAAGTCCATAGGAGCTTGTTTCTGAGGTTCTTGAGTTGCTGCTCCTGTTTCATCCCCTGTTTTGTTTTGTTTTTTTAAGACATAGGTATATAGTAAATTATATTAACTGGAGGAATAACTTCAGGAGAGAATTTCAGGATTTGAGGCAAATATTTTTGAAACATGTCCACAGGAGAAGTATCTGATCTTGGGAAATTCAAAATCCGTAAACTGAGTCTTCTATTAAAAATTTTCCAACTGCTCTATTTTCTTATGGATAGATAACTTATCCTTAATTAATTTTTCAGTTACTGATTCTAAAGCAGTAATATCTTCATTAACTGTAGCAAATTTGATACCATTATCAGACTTGATGATGTCAACAATTTTAGCCAGTCTACTTTTCCTACCAGGGTCGAGGTTTCTTCAGCGAATTTCTGTACCGATCCATCCAGCCTTTGGAGCATTCTCCAGACATCTATCAGGGTTACCTCCGGCAGGGTTGAAGGAACTGCTTCTACCTCCAATGATTTCACCTTCACCGTGGCTCCCTCTTCCGACCGGCGCTCCTCTACACAGATAGCCCCCGCAACCTCTCCGGTACTGGGACCTCTCTGATACTCGGTCACAGAGGAATAACTGGATCCAGGGGCGACAAAGAGAGTTCCGGCCCCAGAGTAGCAGCCAAACCCGGAGCCGCCAACACCATCGAGCCTCACATCCCGTTGGATAGAGGAGATTTGGTGGCGAAATCAAGAAAAGTCTGGCACAATGGCATTGACGAGTCCGACGGTGAGGGTTCAGTTCGGACTACACCTTTACATTTTATATGTGGCATCGCCAAGGAAAAGACGAAGAAGAGCATTCTTGCTTCCAGCACACCAGTCACACCGCCATCTTGGCCGCTCCCCTGACCCAGCTTCTTAAAAAAAAGAATTATAGCCCCAACCTTCCCTCACCCAGATCCATAATTAATAATTTTAAAAAAAATCTTCCTAAATACTCTTCCTTCCCCCATAAACATCAGACCTACAGATTCCTTGTTCACATATTGTGATTCCCCTACTATTAAGGCTCTGGCCTCTCAAGTTCTATCAAGTTCCTTCTACACCACATGTGTCAAACACAAGGCCCACAGGCTAAATCCACCCTGCCTGGCCATTTTATATGGCCCGCGGCAGTGCTCCCTGCCTTGGAATCATAGTTCAGGAACTTCCTCTTCTCATAGCCCGGCCTCAAAGCCCTGGGTGGTCCCCATGGCCCAGCATGTCTTTCCTCTTCTGTCCGCGCCAGTCCAATGTCACCCTCACCTTCTGTCATGCTGAAAAATCTGCCAGCCTCAGCAGTGATTCAGCAATTTTGCCCACAGCTCCTCTTCCTGCTTTCTGTCTGCCGTGGTTCCACCTGGGCAGAAACAGGAAGTTGTATCATTGGAGAGAAGGGGGAGGACATGCTGGGTCGATGAAACCTCCTGGACTGTTTTTTTGTTTAAGAACAAAGGGGGGAGAGTATTAAAAGCAGTGCTAGATTGGGCAAGAGGGGAGAGCTTATGGGGCCAGAAACAGGGGACAGAGAAAGAGAGAGATAGTGGGTAATGGTTTGAAGGGAGAGAAGTTGGACCTGGGGTGGTGTAGAGGAAGAGGGAAAAATATACTTGAAGGGAGAACTGTTGGGAAGAGAAAGGGAGAAATGGTGGATCAGGGGGGGGAGGGAGGCAGACAGGCAGAGGGAGAGATGGGATGTGCTGGTGGGGGGCTGTTGGGAAGATAAAGGAATAAAAGTTGGCTCTGGGGGTGGAAGGGAGAAAGAGATGCAGCATCTCCTTTTTCTTTTTCTTTCTTTCCATCTCATTGTTCAGCATGCAGGGCTCTCCTTCCTGCTCCTTCTGGTATCTTTCTGAATGGTTTCTTCATCATTGCCTTGATTGTATGAGTTGCACACTATTTGTTAGTATGCACAATGGTGTTCCTGGTTTTTAAGACATGCTAAATCAGAAATTAAACATTAAATAATGTGCTTGCTAAGTGGTAGCAGTCTTTAGTGATGACTTCCCCCATTGAATGTTAAGAGAATTTTCCAAAGAACATAGCCAATTAACTTAGAAAGTTCCATGGACTGATCTGGGGAGAGTTACTTTTGGCCTTTTTAATTTTAATTGTTTTGAAACTTTTCTTTCACATATAAAGGGGGTAAAGTGCGACAGCAAACATGGTATGAAATGCACTTGCTAATAAGAGATGTTTTTAAGTTGATGGCGTGAAATGTTTCCTGTACCTAAGCCATGCTCAAAAATAGCAAGTGCGATGTACGTGTAAGATGGAAAACTGTCCTAATGATTTCTTTTTGAAAAGTCACTTAAGATTATACATATTTTGGTGTTAACACCGTTTAGTGAAAATTAACCAAGTCTCAGTACAAGCAAGAAATGTGGTACATGGAAATAAAAACATTTGGCTTTTGTAAGGAAAGATTATTTTGTGAGTTTTCACTTGTAGATTTTTCAAACAACTATTAAGTAGTTTGTGAGACTGTATTTCACTAGAGCGATAAATTGAAATTTTTCATTTAATCACAGTTGATAATATTGGATGCAATTGTGGGAACCTGGATTTTTTTTTATTTTTTTTTTTCAGCACGTAAAAGTTTTGGTATTCTTGTTTGCAATACAGTTAGAAAAGAAATAACTAACAGTTTTCTTTTTGTTCCTCTTGATCTTGTATTTTACTGCTCTCTCTTTTATCAGCCATCTTTATTTGGTCCAGATCCATTTCAAATCTTTCCATCCTCTGTTTCAAGTCCCGTTGCTTCTTCCACTGAGCTACGAAGAAGGTGCAAGGAGAGAGGTCAAAAACCAGTAGGTCATGTGCCAACTAGAAACATGTACCAGAAGCATAGTGAGTCCAATTTGGACTCTAATAGAAGAGAGCTGGGTTGTTCTGATGAACAAGAGATGGCTTCTATTTATAAACAAACACCTGGAAAAGGTGGGACATTGTTTTCCTTCTCCTTGCATCTTCCAGATTCATTCCCTTCTGTGTTGGATGAAGATGGCTACCTTTCATTTCCTAACCTTTCAGAAGCTAACATACTGCCTGGCAGCTTGCAACATTGCCTCCCCATCCGCTCCCCATCGCTTGTTCCTTGTTTTCTTTTCATTTTTTTCTTTCTGCTCTCTGCCTCTTTCTCAGTGCCATACGCCCTCACACTCTCCTTCCCTCTGGCTATGTGCCTCTGCTACCTGGAGCCCAAGGCGGCCTCCTTGAGTGCCTCACTTGACCATGACCTGAGTGACAGTTCAGATGAAGAGGTGTGTACCTCGGCATAGAACACACTGCTTTTTTTGTGTGTGTTCAGCGCTTCAGTCCTAAATGGTGTCCGAATGCTTCAGTAGTGGTCCTACTTTCAGAGTCTCATTCATCTTGTTTGCTAGCAATTCAGAGTTCTTGTCACTGGGAAGTGCAGCTTCAACTTGAGGGTTAGGCACAACCCTGTGTATTAGTTCTGAGCTCCCTCGGCAGAACGGTATAGAAAACTGAATAGATAAAGCGTAACCAGGTCTGATTCTTCTTACACTACAAGACCCATCGATTACTTATGAGATATAATTTAGTCAAGTTTGAACATTACAGAAAACTCATTTAGCCAAGTTAAATTATGGCTTAAAATACATATGCATAGCTGATATTTGTTAAAATGACTGGTAATTAAATTCTGCCCTTTGATATTATTGTGAGAATTTGTGTGTTTTCTCAGTTTCCTTGATAGTCTACTGCCACACAGAATTATTTCCACCAGCAACATACTATGCAGTTCAGTAATGTGAGTGCAAAGTGATACTGTTGGAATATACAGATTTAATCATGAAAAGTAAGCCTAGTGGAACAGTCTGTTTTGCTAAAATGTATGCGTATAGAGGTTGACAAGGAAGAAAGGTAACTTGAGAAGGAAGCAAAGCATCTGAGTAGACTGGTTGGGCCAAGAGATTTGGGAGTTATTACTTTACTATATTGTGTCTTTGAGAATAAAAAGATTTCACTGCCCCTTAAGTGACTAATTATGGTATAGTAACAGCTTTTTAGGGGGCTATAAATAGCTTTACAGTAGATTTGAAGAATATGCAGGAATTTTCTGACTTTCCCCCCTGTTTTCTCATTGTTTTTCAGTTTAATTAACGCACATCATCATTTGGCATTGACCAAAGCTTCACTGGTTACCAGTGAAGTACCATATTGTTTATAAGGTTATGTTGCGATTTTTAACTCAGGTGCTGAAAGTGTACCAACTGCTACGATCTTCAAGGTGGAGGGGATGTTACGCATAGTCAGTGAAGAGCTGGTAAATGTACATTATGCGACAATAAGGGCCTCAATAATCTCGGTGGCAGGAATGTTTTTATGGAATAATTTGACAGGCTTACTTAGGCTACTTTCAGATATTCAGAAATTTAAGAAGGTGTTGAAGACAACTTTATTTGTAGAAGCTTTTCCTTGAAAGATTTATATATTTATATTGAAGAAATATTATATGTTGTATATTATCTGTTGTGATGATTGTTTGTACTTTTGTAAACCGCTTAGGTCTAAGTGGGTTATACATTTTTAAATAAATAAATTTTCTTTGAATCTATTTAGTACACATAAAGGGCTCCTTTTACTAAATAGCGCTAGAGGTTTTTAGTGGGGGCCAGCTGGGTGAATGCTCCAATGCTCGTAGAATTACATTTACCTTGCCGGTCCATGCTAAATATGTCTAGCGACGTTTAGTAAAACCCAATCTATGGTGACCTAAAAAAGGCACATCCTTAATAGTTTTCGTTCTATGACCTATGAAATGGATGAAGTAGAGGAGAAAGTAGCCTTGTGAAAGAATATAGAGGAAGAATGATTATTGAGAGAATAGAAAAAGGTGGTAGAAGGATGAAATAAAGATGAATACTGTATATTCCAATAAATCAGGCAACACCTTGGGGAAGGGAATTTTTCCAGTATATCGTACACAGGAGGTTGTCATTAGTATGTTACAGAGGCTGGTTGCACCACAGAGACCTGTATAGACTTATAGAGGTCTAAACATTTGAGGAAATAAGTCTACGTCATCAGAAGAGGATCATTGACCTCAAAACCAAAGCCTCTAAACTTCTTGGTCTGTAGGGAGCTATCAGTTTGTATCGTCATATGCTATCATTTCTGTTTTTAACATTGGGAAATTGTTTCAACAACGATTCATTTGGGGGGCATGAAATGTCTTCCCAACAGATCTCCTATATTTAATAATAAAATAGCCCTGTCACATTTCTCTACTACTTAACCCACCTGCACTTGAACAAAGAAATAAGTAAAATACTCAATGGTTTGGTTTATTCTTAGAACCAGTACCCAGTGTTTCAGGACCACTAGATTTATATTTTAGAATGAACCTTGGTTTCCGGTGAAAATCAGGATTTTAACAGTCTTGGTGAAATCTGAACACGCAAGATGCGCCAAATAAAAGCTGATCAGTAGCAACAAATTGGTAATGCCAGTTGCTGGAGCCATTTGTAAACCTGCTTTGATCTGAAAACTTTTCCCCCAACAACAGGTGGTGCTCAAAGCTGCAAATGCTTATATGGGGTTTTAGATCTTCTAACTTTTCCCTCTGTTAGCATTAAATCAGCAGCCAAAACCAAGTGAAAAATAGCTATTTGGGAAACAAGCCATGCTGTTTTATACCATTCTGATTGCAGTATCTGGGACTTTACACAGATCTTGTGCCTAATCCAGGGTGTACTTCCTGTTCTCCTTTACGTAATGCATGTGCATTAATATGTTTTACAATTGGGCTTGTCTGCATTATGTTGGTTATATAACCCATGGCTGTTCTTGTTGGAAACCATAACAGACACATTGTCATAAATTCACCATAAATAGCAGTCTGTTTGTTCGAAATCCCGTAGCCTACCAATTAGTGCCAGCAGCTGCACATGTAATCTTTTGGAGCATAGTAGGGGTTAGTTCATGACTTTTAACTAGTCATGCTTCCAGCTCTTGTCTCTTGGGGATGTCTTGGCTTACATAATCTTTTCAGACCATGCAACCAATCCATTATATTTTCTCCTTGGCAAAAACTAAACTTCAGAAACATTACCTTTCCCTCTAGATTTAAAACACATATTTTTGCATTTATATGTGGACTCTGCACCGTGTAAGCACAGAATAATGGGTAAAATATGAAGAAATGAAGGCATTTAATTTTAAAAGTTTCTTATAAATGTATTCCCTCTGGACTCTAACATGTAACTACCAGTTGCAGCACAGTTGAGTGGTTCTAGGATTCTTTCTTTGGAAACACTGTCTTCTACTATCATCAGCTCGACAATATTTATTTAAGTTCCATGAATTTACTAAATGTTTTCCTGAACTTTCTATTTGCAATGGGAAGCAATTTGAATGCAATTACAGTATATATTTGTTACAAAAAACATGCATCCAAGCCATGGGTCTATCATGTGGGTGAAGGCGCTCCTTCCTGTAGAGCTTGTTTTTGCACTCATGCTGTAGGTCCTAAGAGGCTGAAGGATTTTGTGTTGGATGATGCTGGCTAAGAGAGATATCCTTCTTTAGGAAAGATGTGGTCCCCATTGCTGTTTTACGACTTCTGTCTGGTTGATGTTACATAACATTGTTTCATTGGGAAGAGCGGTGGAGTCATCCATAGGTTGAGTATGAAAATATTATTGAAGCAAAATTGAAAACTAATGTAGGCTTAACCTCAAGTTTGTTTTACTTTATTTCTAAATATATTAGACTAAGAAGTGAAATGCATTTATATGAACACGTATTCTACAGTTTGACTGTAGCGCAATACAGCAGAGTATGAGTTAAGCTATAGTAACTTAAACTTGATGGTATGTGGGTTATATGACCTAATTTATAGTGGTAATTATACTATTTGTATTCCTGAGGACATAATACATATTGGAAGTTGACATTATATCAAATTAAGTAATATATAAGAAAATTAGTCACAGCCTGTGTGTTATATAGTGCCATATTTTGTTGAAGTTTATTTTATTTATTTTCAATTATTTTACAGCCTGCCTATTCTAGGTGGTATATAAATTCAAACATGCACAGTACAAACAATGAACACACAATATAATAATTATAAATCAAAAAGCCTTTTGAAATAGGATATAAGCTCCTTAAATGAAAATGGTCCTTTTCTACTCAGCTCCATGGTGAGACTAGTTCCACCTTCTAAAACCAGTAACAGAGCAAGGACAAGCTTAAGTATCACTCTTATGCACTTATGAAATACAGTAGAGTATCACTTATCTGACCTTTGCTTATCCAACGTGCTGGATTATCCAGCATACCTCAGTGACAGCACAGCATTGTCACCGAGAAGTGCAAGTCTTTCTCTTTCCCATCATCATGTTCAGTTAAAAAGCACCAGTTTATAAGATTCCTGGGCACATTACGTTTTAACCTCTTAACTGCATCCTCTCTTGAAACATCCATTCAATATACCTGTTTTATGCCTTATCTACTTTTTCTATATTATTTGACTTTTTGATTATGCAGCAACTTGTGTTTCTCATTTATGCTGGATAATTGAGACTCTACTGTAGATATAACAACTAGTAATCCATTTATAGATACATACTGTGTTTATCTGAAGTTTTTGGTAATGCAGACAAGCCTGATTATTTGTAAACTGGGACAAGGAAATTGAATTTGAATGTCCAAATGAGAGGCTGAAAGTCAGGTGACTACTATATAGTAGTTTCTTTATTTTAACTATTTTTTTCTAAAAGTATTTTTCCTCTAAAATTTTTTATCAAAAAGTGCTTCATAACTCAAAAAGATAAAATATATTGAATTATATTTTCTTGCAGAGATTAAGTACATTTGGGTGAATTTTGCAAACCCCAAAAAATATACTCCTGAAGATGAAATAAAATTATCAATAAGTTTTAGACCATGTTTACTTTGGCTAATACACCTTTGCAGTTATAAACCACTGTGTATGCCGTAAGTGTTCCTCTGAGTCTGTCCTGTTTGTTAAATGTTACCTTTTGCTCTTGCTTTTCGCTTCTTACTGACCCTGTGAAATAAACATCATTGCAGGGATATAGCTTTAGCCACTCATTCTGTTCTCTGTGTGGTTGACCATTGATATATTTTTTTGTCCCTGCTTACCTATTGGAACCCTGGGTATTTTGTAACAAAACTAGACTGACAGTGAGCAGACGGACACAGCTGCTGACGGGGAAACAACTGCCACAGAGGTTTGTACAGTTGCCACCGTGTAGTTGGCCAAGGAAAGTAGTGTGTAAACTCCACATTGTCTTCATATGGTAGCGAAGCTTCTCCATTACTCAAGAGGAAGATGATGTTTGTGTATGTGTGTGTGCATGCAAAATGTAGGTAAGGTACAATTTCCATGCCGTTGTTTCCTAATTGTTTTTAATTCAAAGCTTTGATTTTGCAGTGTGTTTTATTTTGGCATTTGTTTCAGTGTGTGCTATAAAACAAAACATCTCCTTTGTGTTTGGTAACCAGCAGATAAGCAAAACGCTCTTAAGACGTGTACATCCTATATGTTTTTGGATGGCATTTATGATCATTGTCTTTTTTTGAAGCCCCAGTTTTTAGTAGATTGTATTTCTCCTGTGTGATCAGAAGGCAAATGGTGGTTTCTTGCCTTTTGTCATTTTGCCTTGCTGCCTTTGAATGAACAGACAAGTGGAAAACGAGAAAACATAAAATACACACCTAGCCAAGAAGTAGAGCTGCGGAAACCATTTGTCATCTGAATTTGAACGGGGCTGGAAGCCACCCGGATGAAATTTGACTTCAGTTTCCAGATTTTCCCCTAATGTGCTAGGGAAGTCCTTCAGACTTTAACCTGCAGATATGGAAAACATTTGAATAAATTGGCTTCTGATTTAGTGAAAAATCAGACAGCTGCACAATGTGCTGAAATCTATTTTAATGTTTTGGTTTTTTGGAAAATGTGAGTAGATTTGAAAAAATCAATCCTTGACACTTCCTAGTTTCATTGAACTACTCGCCCAACCTTATTATACAAATGTTTGAATACATCTTTAAAAAAGGGGGGGATGGGCCTTCCCAATCCAAAGAAAGTACTGCTATATAGTTAGACTATCATCATAAGTCTCTGCAGTTTTGTACTGTGGGTTTTTTTTTTTTTAATATTTTGTTAGCCCTTTTTGTTCATATGCATATGTCAGATCAGTTCAAACACACTGAAAAGACTTCCTGTTTGGACTGATCTGATGTCTCATTTGTTCCTTTTGTTTGTATGCATATTGGTCTGCGGGGCAGAACTTTCTCCTTTCTTCTTTAGCTTTTTTTATTATATATCATAAAATAATTTTGCCATATTCTCTGGCAGTACTTTAGATTGGGAAGGCCGGGGTCTGCCCCAATGTTTTTGTTTTGGATGAGTGCATCTCCAGTCTTCTAGCACTCCCAGTTCCAGGGCCAAAATTTCCAACCAGTAAATTGTATTTAAATATCTTTCAAACACGTTTTGCACCCAGAGAGAGATGATAGTCATTCCTGTTTCATGACAGTACTTGTCCCATGTAACATTTTATATAATAATAATCATGGATGCCTTGATTCATAAATCAAGTATTTAAAGGGCATCAGTACATGATGGACAGTGTAGGTACTTGAAAACGAATAAACAGTTTTAGTATATTGAAGAAGATGATAGCTATTGCACTTCTACCTTTTCACAGTATACAGTATATCACAACATGGTGTAGGGCAGTGGTCTCAAACTTGGATTTGTAGGTACTTGGAGGGCCTCAGAAAAAATAGTTAATGTCTTATTAAAGGAATGACAATTTTGCATGAGGTAAAACTCTTTATAATTTATAAATCTTTCCTTTTGGCTAAGTCTTAATAATATTCTAATTTATAGCTAAAGAGACATATGGTCAAGAAACTGTTTTACTTTTGTGATTATGATAAACATACCGAGGGCCTCAAAATAGTACCTGGCGGGCCACGAGTTTGAGATCACTGGTGTAGGGGAATGATCCTTAATGTCTACACAATGTCTACACACATGCCTTCAGAAAAATCAGTGATATATGTACAGTGCTGCATACGCCTTTCAACACTATAGAAATGATAAATAGTAGTATTTATCAGCAACATTTCTTATACAAATAGCTATCTATATGTAACCTAGCTGCACCAACTATGCCTTTTGTGGTGTTGAAACATTTACTCCATGTTTTAGATCTAAAGGTTTAGCTTTCAGATCCAATGTAAAAACAAATACATAGAAACTGAAAAGGACAGTCAGTGTGAACCCACTTAAGGCCAAGAAAACAAACACACACAAATCTCTGTAGGTATGATATGACTTGCAGGTTTGTTGTGATGCAAAGTGTTATGTCACTTCTTGGGCCTCTCTTTGATATTTGGGATTTGGGCCTGGTTTTGATATTTAGCCTGGAGAAGGCCTTGGAAATAGAGAACAGATGTTTAAAAAAAACACATTTCATTCCATAATTTCTCAAGGCAGGTTTGTAATCAGAAGGCATGGAAACCTTATCAAAGCTACAGTATGACTACAACTACACATGCATTTCACACAATGCTGAGATGCCTTTAGCTGAACCTTTATAATCTGGGTACTGCAAATAGATGACTAGAATTACTAAAGTGCACTACTGCATTAGGATATGCTAACACCATTTTTGCATGTTCGTACTGCAGGTCTTATTTTACACAGTGGTACCTAATTAGTAATGCTTGTTAAGTGTTAGCACATATTAGTGAATCCAGCTGAGAATACAGTTACATTTTGTGCTACTATGGCTTTTTAAACCTTGTGTTTGAGTTCAGCTGATACCAAATAATTTTCCTGTTGTAGATTTAAAAAATTTAGGGCTCATTCAATCCCTATAGGTGTCGGAGCATTTACCATGTCTGCTCGCGCTATCGGACTTCATAAAAGAGGGGGTTAAGGAACATCAAGGTGATAAGTTAGGGGGCATTTACAACATTAACATGTGTTGTTTGCCCCTTAATGCTTTTTATAGGATTGTAACTTGCATGTTAAAATGAGATGTAAATCATGTAAATACAAGCAAAACAGCTCAGTACTATGTAAATTGAACCTCGTGGCTGACAGCAAAAGCTGCATTATCATTGGAAAATATCACCAGCTTTCCAGCCGGGAAGCATCAGATCACAAAGCTGCAGCCTGATTTCAAGGTGTTCCATAAAAAGGAAGTACCTACCTTTTATAATCTTTGGTTTATCATGGGGTTGGGGCAGAAGCGATTCCCATCTTTATTCCTGCCTCTGACTGGCATTGGATTCTAAATGGTGCTAGTGCCCCTTAGCGGTAGTATCATTGTATTACTGCTAGCTTGCTCCCCCTAGTGGTAGTCATTAAGGTACTACCACTGTGAGACAACCGCTAGGGATTCTGCTACCAGCAAGAAGAAGGAGTGGCTGAGGATCACTTCTGCCCCAACCTCATGATACGCCAAGGATTGTAAAGGGTAGGCCTAGGAGGGCCTAAAGTAAGTTATGGATACTTTTGGTGATTAAGGGAATTGTCAGGTCAAAGGGATAGTATTGTGGGTTCTCTAGGGCAGAGAGAATGTCATTCATGGGGGTAATGGGGAGAGAAGACAGCTCCTGATTTAAGTACTGTCCTCTTTAATAGGCACCTGGGTGCATTGGGCTTCATCCTAGTAGCTTGATGTATCCAGGTACTATGATTAAAACTGCCTGTGAGGATGATTGGAAGCATTGTTTTTCATATTCTTGAGAGTAACTAAGCTGTGGTACTGAGTTAACACAGATTAGTCCCTCCCATAATTAAAGTGCAGTAAAACCTTTTTTAACCCCCTCTTAACTACCCCCTCTGATAATGAAATTAGACATATTTAACATTTATCTAATGGATGTAAATGGAGTTGAGTTAAAAAAAAAAAAGCAAAGTACATTGCTCATCTTGCCCAGTTTAGTAAAATTTGTGCTGGTTATGATTTTATATTCAAACTTTTCTTATGGCTGCCAGTCGGATCAAGAGGATGAAACGGATATAAAAGCACAGGTACAGATATATTTATAGACATACACGTACATATAAGTTGGTTTCTATTTTTAGTGCTGGTGTCGGTGCTCATTGCTCTTTGCATGGTTTAGCCAGTAACCTTGCACAGCAAAACAAAGCCACATTTTTGTCCCCTTGGGATACCATCTCCTTTACATTTCCTTTTCTTTTCACTTTTTTCAGAATAGTCTGATTAAGCGAATAAAGGGTGAAAATGTATATGTCAAACATAGTAATCTTATGTTAGAGGTTGGTATTGGTAGATACCACTGCATGTACATGTGTATTGGTTTTTTGATGGTAAACCTGTGAGCCTGTATCCCGATGCATGGTATGTGTATTCCTGCCTGCCGTTACATTTGAGTATGTTTTCATTTTTTAAATGCCTTTTGTATCTGTAGATTTGGTATATATGCTTTTTCTAGCTTAAATTATATATTTCAGATCTATTTTTATTAAACGTATATGCATAATTGTTTCTAACCATATAATCCTAGTCAATGTGGATGACCTCACACAACAGAATTTTTTTTTGTGCTGCTACCCTTGAAAGTGCCAGATTTTCACTAGTGTTGTGATAATGCTGTGATGCAGTAATCCCCTTTCCTAAAGAACTTATTAACTTATTTCCTACTAATCTAATTGCACACCACCTTTAAAATTTTAGTTGCAGCCGCTAGGTGGGCATTTCTAAAAATTCTGCCTTTGTTTTAACACCAGGAGTTAGAAAAAAATCAAGAAGAGCTGATGAAGCACCAGACCAATATCAGTGAGCTGAAACGAACGTTCTTAGAAACTGCCTCAGATTCCACATTAACTAATGAATGGGAGAAGAGGCTTTCTACATCACCAGTTCGACTGGCTATAAGACAGGAAGATGCCCCTATGATTGAACCACTTGTGCCTGAGGAGGTCAGTTCTGTAGGTTCTCTCACCTTCCATCTAAAGATACAAACACCCTTTAGGCCTAGTATCCCAAGGCTTAGGAGTTAAACTGTTGTATAAGGATGCTTAGTTGAACCCTTGCCTACTGGCACAGTAGATGATAGCTGCATTAATATGGTAGATCTCTTCATGCATCCAGTATAACTAAAAAATGGACAAATCCAGAAGAATCAGGGTCAAGGCATGCAACATTTTTTAGTTTGATTTGATGCATAAGCTCTCAGTAGTGATTGATGAACAGAGTGCCTGCATCTATAGTGATCCTTCATTATAGGGAACCTCAACAGAGTCTGGCTTTACTGAATTTTATTTTAAAACTGGGATTCAGTATATGAAATATGGGGCTCACTGTAACAAAATTTGATCTAGAGTTAGTCCTATATGTGCTAGGGGTTCCCAAAGGTTAATTCTTGTTTTGCATAGGGGGTCATTCTTAACAGTTCCATAAATTTCAGTAGAGGAAAGCCTGAAATGCACAATTTTGCCATATTCTGTGGGAAATAAAAGTGAGCAGAGACATTGTTTTACAATTGGACCAGAAGAGAGCAAGAATAACATTCTTAGATGTAAAATTAGAGGTTTTAAGGTACTTTTGAGTCTGGTGAAAGCTCTAATGCTTCAGATATTTTCCACCATCCCTAATGGGAAAAGTCTTTTCAAATAAAGACAAAATTGTTGTCAAGCGCTATCACCTTTTTAATTGTTCCCAGGCTGTTTAATTGGAATGGGTGTTGCCATGAAAAACTGGGAAAGACTCTCAACAGATTGAACAGAAGACAGGGACCCTCACAAATGACCCTACAAATTGTATTGGAAGACCTCATAATCTAGTGTGGTTGAGTTGATATAATCACCTGGAGAAGATTTTTCCATTGAGGACCTGATGTGAGTGTTAGCTGCACAAAAGAGAATGTAGAGGCTTTGTTCGCTCTATAGCAGTTGAACACTTGAAGTTAAAATAAATTAACATCTTAAATATCTGTATTTAAGGTTGCCCATTGGCTCCCAGTAGAGAAATCCATTGATTTTAAGATCACACGGCCTGATTTCTAAAAAAACTTCTGAGAAGATGCTGAAGTATTTTTCTAAATATGTAGCACATTATATTCCTAACCACCAGTATTTTCTGAGGTTAATTCTTAGTCTATCCCCTTTTACTTCCATCCTATGTTTTCCACATTCCAGAGTTTACATTTAGTTGAACGAGACTTGCCTCTATGTATTTATGCCACATACTGTAGGTATTTAAACATCTGTATACCTTCTACTGCATTTCCTTCAAAGTATGCATATTGAGAACTTTAAGTCTGTCCTCATTTGCTTTATGACAAAGACCGCCAACCATTTTAGTAGCCTTACTCTGGACCAACTTCATCCTGTTTATATCTTTTTGAAAGTGCGTTCTTCAGAATTGTACACAGTACTTTAAATATGGTCCCAAGGCTGGCTATTGGCCGTTCCTCTCTCTTTGGTTGTAAATAATAATAATAACAGTTTATATACCGCAGGACCGTGAAGTTCTATGCGGTTTACAATGATTAGAAATGTTACAGATTGAGTGAATAAACAAAGTTACAGATTGAATGAATAAACAAAGTACAGATTTAGCGACAGGTGGTTCTTGCGCTCGATTGTTAAGGACAAAGTTTGAATAGGTTGGTTTCCTAAGTATTTCAGGAATAGATGTGTTTTTAGGCGTTCCTGAATTCTCCATAGGTAGTAGGCACAAGCAATTGTTCAAGGTCTTTACCCCATAATGCTGCTTGATGTGCGAGAAGATGTTGATGATGACTTTTAAATTTACAACCTCTAACCGGTGGAGAAACGAAGTTCAGGTGCGAGCTTCGCTTGTGTCTGTTGGTTGAGAAAGAGAAAAGGTCTGTTATGTATTTAGGGGCTAAGCCATAGAGTACCTTGAAGCAAAAACAACCAAACTTGAATTTCACGCGTGCCTCCATCGGTAGCCAGTGTAAAAGTCGATAGGAAGGTGTCACATGATCAAACTTCTTCAGTCCACAAAGTAGTCTAACCGCCGTATTTTGAATTAATTGCAATCGCTGCATGTACTTCTGGGGGAGTGCCAAGTAGGCGATGTTATAATAATCGATTTGACTCAGAATAAGGGATTGTACTAGAATTCGAAATGATGAGGCATCAAAGTAAGCTCTGATGGACCGAAGTTTCCAGAGGGTGTGAGATTTTTCTGATCAAGGAATCTACCTGGTCTTTCATGGTCAGGTTCTGGTCCAATGTTACACCCAATATCTTCATAGTGGGTTGAATGGGATAACTAAGGTTGTTGATGCACATTGGTGCTTTAGTGTCGAATGGGTATGGCGCTGCTATGAAAAATTTTGTTTTCTCTGAGTTTAGTTTTAGTCTGAATTTGGTTATCCATTGCTCCATCCGATTTAATGCTTCTGTTGCTTTGGGGGTGACTTCTGAGATAGAGTTGGTGAATGGGATAATTATCGTGAAGTCGTCAGCGTAGCTAAATAGTTTTATCCCCAGCTGGGATAGTTGTGCACCCAATGAGGACATGTAAACATTGAAGAGCAAAGGGGAAAGCGGTGATCCTTGTGGCATGCCAGATGGATTGCTCCATGTATCTGAGAGATCGTGATTAAAACAGACTTGGTATGTGCGTGATTTAAGGAAACCTCGAAACCAGTTCAGTACTTCTCCTCTGATTCCGATTGCATCTAGGCATTGTAACAGTTTTCCATGGTTCACCAAGTCAAAGGCAGAACTCATGTCAAATTGCATGATTAGGGCGTTGAGGCCCTTACTGAACAAGTAGCGCAAATTGTCCAGAATGGCCGCAATTACTGTTTCAGGGCTAAATAGAGGCCTAAAACCAGATTGAGTTTCGTGCGGGAGGGAGAATTGGTCAAGGTATTCCATTAGTTGGGTGTGTACCAATCCTTCCATGATTTTTACCATAAATGGAATAGATGCTACAGGTCTATAGTTGATTATTGATGTTGCTGATTCTTTACAATTTTTTTGGATTGGGGTTATTATAATATGACCACTGTTGGTGAGGAAATTTCCATTGTATAGGTTATTAGTTAGATAATTCAATAGGGATAATTTAAAGCCTAATGGAGCTGCTTTCATAATATCTGGGGGACATGAGTCCAAGACACAGTATGAATTAGAGTATTTGTTATATAATTTGATGTAGTTATTCCAATCTGAGTTGTGGAAGGAACTCCAGATCATATCTGCTGATATTTCATTTTTTCGTATATCAATTGATTGATGTTCGTATGCAGGAATTGTCGAGTAGTTGTTTCTTAGGTTTTTGATTTTTGAGTCGAAATGTTGTGATAGTTCGTTTGCTGAGGGTAGTTTGGCATTATGCATGGGTTGAGTGTGGTGTGTGGTGTCGAATAAATTTGTAACTATGTTGAACAGTTCTTTTGTATTGGCTCCTTTTGAGCCAGTATTAGATGAGTTGATTTTGGACGAGTAAAATTTTTTACGTTTTTCTTTTATCTGTTGTTTGTAGAGTTTTATGTTGGATCTCCAGATGTTTCGGTCTGATATTTTTCCCGTTTTTTTCCAGATTCTCTCTAATCGTCTTACTGATTGTTTCATTATTAGGAGTTCGACGTCAAACCATTTGTTGTATTTGTTTGAGCAGCTTTTGCTCTTTCGTATTGGGGCAATTTTATCTAAGATGGACGTGCTAGTTTTTATCCAGTGAGCATGGAAGTCAACTCCTTCTTCTTCTTCTAAAGTATTTTAAAGCCATACAGAGGTAGTTTATAAGGGTTAAATATTTAAACATTTTGAGGCAATCTTGCAAATCTTCAGATATAATTTCAGTTGTGAACATTGTTAATGTTTCCAGAGGAATAAACATACTTGGCTGTTATAGGAAGCTGTAGAACAGGGGTGTCCAACCTGCAGCCTGAGGGCCACATGTGGCCCAGTGAAGTATTTTGTGTGGCCCCGGTGGAGGGCGATGCAGTGTTTTCCTTTGCTGCCTCTGGGTGTTTACTGTCTTGCTGGCTCCCTCCTGTGTCTTACTGCAGCGTTTGCACGTTTTTGCGGCCCCAGAAACATTTTTTTCGGCCAATGCGGCCCAGTGAAGCCAAAAGGTTGGACACCCCTGCTGTAGAAGGTATTGAAGTGAATACAGTCAGCTGAATTGTGATAACTGTTTTTGTTAAGGAAAACAGCTAAGTACAAGGGCAAGAGGAGAAGCAGGAGGATCCATAGGATGATCATTATAACCCATAGGATGAGGCAGATGATCAAAAATTAGTACATATATTTCAAAAAGAAAAGAAACCAGGGGAGTCTGGTTCAACTCCTGCTACTGCTTCTTTTGATCTTGGGAAAGTCCATTTCTTCAGGTACAAATTCTGAATGTACACATCTTCAGTAGGTTGCAGGTAGTAATAAAAGCCATTTTACTAAAGTATGCATTCAAAACAATGGCATTACTTGGGATTTTGAATATGTAACTGCTGGTAGCAAACATGCATAACCAGTGGTTTTCTAGATTACAAATTTCTAAGTGGTGGACTTGATAAAACTGGAGATCTAAAAAGAGCCAGTTAGGAGCAAAGCTACAAACTTTGTTTTGCAATTTTGAGGCATATTTTAATGCCATGGATGTAAGCCCACCCCAGCTCTATTACTTCTGAAATTCTACTTTTAAACAAGCTGTTAACTGACACTTTTGTAGTCCTTAGAGAGGTGTAAATGCCAACATTAAATTTTGATATGTTAGACATGCCCAAACCGCACCCAGAACATGCCTCTTGAAAAATGGTATGTCCTGAGAACATGTATAAGTAGTGGCTATTCACTTGGATGCAATGCATCACATTCTGTTTGCCATCAGGCCTTCTAAAATGACTTCAGTAGCTGTTTAAATTCAGCAAATTTCCAGCTATATTTAAGAGAAACTATAAGTCATCTGCTTATCTTTAAGCAACAACCATGCTGCTGAATGTTGACCAAGGAATCAAAGAACTGAGGTATAAAAATGCAAAAGACCTTCAAACAATGGTGAAGTTGTATAAATGAAGAATTACCTTCCCAGATGATGTAAAAACATAGGCAACTGAATCTTTGGAAAGGGTATACCAAAACCAGATTAAAATGGAAGGCTCTATTTGTGATTTATAAACAGTTGTACAGAATTTTGTTCCATTTTATACTTTAATAAATAGTTAAAAGATAAAATCATAAGTGTTCAAGGTTTACATAAGAATTGCCGCTGCTGGGTCAAACCAGTAGTCCATTGTGCCCAGCAGTCCGCTCACGCGGCGGCCCCCAGGTCAAAGACCAGTGCTCTAAATGAGTCCAGCCTCACCTACGTACGTTCCAGTTTAACAGGAACTTGTCCAACTTTGTCTTGAATCTCTGGAGGGTGTTTTCCCCTATAACAGACTCCGGAAGAGCGTTCCAGTTTTTTACCATTCTTTGGGTGAAGAATAACTTCCTTACGTTTGTACAGAATCTATCCCCTTTCAACTTTAGAGAGTGCCCTCTCGTTCTCCCTACCTTGGAGAGGGTGAACAATCTGTCTTTATCTGCTAAGTCTATTCCCTTCAGTTTTTTGAATGTTTCGATCATGTCCCTTCTCAGTCTCCTCTTTTCAAGGGAGAAGAGGCCCAGTTTCTCCAATCTCTCACTGTACGGTAACTCCTCCAGCCCCTTAACCATTTTAGTCGCTCTTCTCTGGACCCTTTCGAGTAGTACCGTGTCCTCCTTCATGTATGGTGACCAGTGCTGGATGCAGTACTCCAGGTGAGGGCGCACCATGGCCAAGTACAGCAGCATGATAACCTTCTCCAATCTGTTCCTGATCCCCTTCTTAATCATTCCTAGCATTCTGTTCGCCCTTTTTGCCGCTGACGCACATTGCGCGGACGACTTCATCGACTTGTCAATCAGAACTCCCAAGTCTCTTTCCTGGGAGGTCTCTCCAAGTACCGCCCCAGACATCCTGTATTCGTGCATGAGATTTTTCTTACCAACATTCATCACTTTATACTTATCCATGTTGAACCTCGTTTGCCATGTCGATGCCCATTTCTCAAGCTTGATTATGTCACGTTGCAGATCTTCGCAATCCCCCTGTGTCTTCACTACTCTGAATAACTTTGTATCGTCCGCAAATTTAATCACCTTACTCGTCGTACCAATGTCAGATCATTTATAAAGATGTTGAAGAGCACGGGTCCAAGCACCGAGCCCTGCGGCATAAATGAGGGTAGAGTCTGCAGAGGGGGATGGGAACAAACTTTGTCCCCATATCGTTCTCTAATACTTAACTGTAGCAAGTGTACTCCGAGGACAGCCTACCCACCTCTCCTAGTTGTCTTTTTAGTTTTGTTACTGAACTATGGTCCTGTGAGCTGATGTCAGGCAGGAAGGCACCTGTATGCATACAGTATGGGCAGTGCCTAAATATTTAAAGTCTGCACCATTTGGGTCTGCACCATATTTTGACTGTATGCTTATTTTTATGATAAATTACATCATCTTTTGGAACATTTTCAACTTGTTGGATGTTGTTTAAGTATCAATAAACTTTTACATCAAGAACATCGATTCCACAATACCTTCTCTGGTAAAGATTTAAAGTGACAGGGCACTTGGCAGTGTCCTTACTTGGTTCCATGGATGACATCACCCACATGTGAATATATATGTCTACTGTCCTTGGAGAACACATGCTTCAGGTAAGTATCTTTGCTTTTTCCTTTCACTTTAACAGTCTAGGAAGTACATTCCACAGAAGGGGTGCTTTTTATTTTTAGATGTAATTAATGCCTGGGTGGACCGTGTACTAAGATTCAGTTTCTGGCAGTAAGACTTTTATGCAAGACATCTATTGTTGGACCCGAGGATTTCAATAACCAATATCAAGATCTTAAACATGAACCAGAGCCTTGGGGACAGCCATAAAATAATGGGGACTAGATTGAAGACATTCTTTTAAACTGAGAAGCTGGTGTTTGTAGCTCTGAAGAACACTATTACATTATAAGAGGTGAAAGAATCATTTTATGAAACAGAGTAATATTATTTAGGGTTTTTTTGTATAAAACATTTTACCTGCAGGAAAGGGCTCTGTGTGAATGCTGTTAAGAATAGGAGCAGAGTAGAGACATACTGTACATGCAAATTATTCAAAACACTTGCAACCAGAATAGGTGTGAATTTGTGCTTGTTCATCCCAACATTATTGTGGCTTTTTCAGGAGCTCATTTTATAAAGGCCCCTAAGTGCCTATGTTGCTTATATAAAATAGGTACCTATTTCACATTTGTAGGGGCCCTGTTAAAATAAATAAATGTATATACCGTATTTGCCGGCGTATAAGACAACTTTTCAGTACCTTAAAATCCTCCCCAAAGTCGGGGGTCGTCTTATACGCCGGGTACTGTTTACATGCCCTTACTTTACATGCCCTAACATCTCCTTCCTTACCTCCTTACGGTGCTTACGGTACTAGTAAACCTGCCGGGACATCAGCGGGGCCATGGCGGGACATCAGTGTGACAAGGGTGCCATCTCCTTCATCCTGCGCAGCGGGAAGCAGCGGCGCTCTGGCCCCACCCCTTTTCTCTTTACTACGTCTCTCGCACATGCGGCCGTGTGTGGAGTCTAGCCCTTAAGGAAGTTGCGGGGGCAAACAGGAGGCTTTTGAAGGCTTTTAAAGGGAAACTGTCATGCCAGCAAACTTGCTAGGGACTTGCCCGGCACTTGCTCTCTCCCTCTATGTGTTATCTTCCTTCTATCATTGACAGTTTCAGTTTGGTTAACAGTTTAGAAAACAAATAGCATGGCAGCTCCCATGGGTTTATTGTTCTATTCAGCTTTAGTGAATTAATTAAAATTGTTGAAATAAATTCTGATGTTCTTTTAAGTTTTATTTGTTGTGCAGAAGGTGTGCGGAAGAAGGGGTAGTCTTATATGGCGAGTATATAACAAACTCTATATTTTAACTGTAAAAGTTGGGGGGTCGTCTTATACGCCCAGTCGTCTTATACGCCGGCAAATACGGTAGATATATTCTTATAGTATATTGTGGAAACATTTGGTATTCTGAGTACAAAAATTTCAGAATTCCTGCTCTGGTCTAGTGTATGAATACTGCATTTGAAGAAGTATTGCAAGGGGTATTCAGTAAAAGCTCATATTGCTTTCCAGACCCTTTTCATGCCCTTTTGCAGACCCTTCTGCCAGTACTGAAGTAAAAATGCCAGTTTGTACCCGATGAGACAAACTTTGTTTTGAGACCAAATGTGAGACCATTTGCTATAAATTTATTTTGGATTTTTGTTGTCACTCTGAAATCAACATTTATGTATTTGAGTATATATGTATTTCTGTGTATATCCGGTATATGTATAGAAGTGCTTGTTAATTATATCCTGCCAATGCATGCTGAAAACTGTATGAGCATATGGGGGGGGGAGTGATGTTTTAAATGTTAATATTTCATCAGGAATGATATCTTGTTGGGAGGGAAGGGCTAGTAATAGATCTTGATTACATATCTAGTTCACAATGAATTAGGTTAACATAAGGCCAGAAGTCCATTAAATCTTACTATCTTCTGAATGCCTAACAAAAAGAAATGTATTTCTAGTTAGTTCTTCAGCAATGAAAATCATTCTTTTTGAACCCTGGATATGATAAACAGTTCAGAATAGGTTGATTAGCATTTTTCCTTGATCTGCAAATGCTGGATTTTTTTAGCTTCCAAGTGCCTTTTTAAACCATTTTCATTTGAACTACCTTTTACACAATTTTTCACCAGGTATTACATAATTCCATTAATATAACATTAGAACTGTATGTTTGCTTAGATCTGTTGACCTGTTACTAAAAGGTATGTTTATGAGCTATGTTTATGTTCCTTATACTTTGCCCATTTGGATTTGTTGACAATATAGGAAATTCCATAAGCTACTGAAAGCTGAGTTCAATAGAATTATTTCACAACAGACGTTACTAGTTTTGTATGTGTGTGTGTAGGGGGGGGGAGATTTCTATAAAATGTTCTGAAAACAAATATAACAGAAAATAAATCCCTCAACATATGAGACAGCTCTGCGGGTGCCGAGTATCCCCAATATTGAGTAAGCTCCTTCACTATCATGGGAAAGGAAATGTGATTAGCACTCCCACTCATACTGAAAAGTTGGCTCCTATGCTCACAAAAAGTGGAACATATATATATATTCACCTAGCTGAATTCTTGATTGGGGGGTGAGTGGAATTTTTGTTCTTCCCCTTAGCAGATCAAGGAGAAAAAAATTGGAAAAAGAAGTTGCCATTTTTTTTTTTTTTAAATCTTTATTGAATTTTCAGAGCTGTCAAAAAGTGCAATACAATATACATACCAATAATAATAAACAAATAAGCACTTATAATCAATCAGTATCAATACAACAATAAAACCCCCACAACCAACCAACATTTTTATCAAGGAATAAAGTCACATGAAATGTATACCCCCCTTCCCCCCCTCCGTATATGTGTGTATTATACCAACAGAAATAAGGATAAAAGACAATTATAATGAATCCACAAAAGATGTCAATGAGCCCCAAAATAATTTGAATATATTAGAATGCCCCAACATATCCGCATTCTTCTTCTCATACTTATAGCTTAAGCATAAATTTGCCCACCAAAAAATAAAACTAAGACGATCCCAATTTTTCCAGTTACAGGTGACCATTTGCATGGCTATTCCAGTCATAATAAGAAAAAGCCGGCATTTATATTTATCCAATGAGGGTTTGAGATGCAATATCATCCTGCATATGACAACTTCATATGCCAATGGAATCGATGACTTCAGTATGGTATTAATCTGTCCCCATATTGACTTCCAAAAGTTGAGTATCAAAGGATAATAGAACAACAGATGATCCAATGTCCCTATGTCTAGATGACAGGGCCAACATCTATTAGATTTAGAACTATCCAATTTCTGTAAACAAACTGGGGTCCAAAAACTTCTATGTAACAAAAAACCCATGTTTGTCTCATAGATGCTGATGCTGTACATCTCATCCTCCAAGTCAAAATTTGTGGCCATTGAGATGCAGAAATCTGCTGCTTTATCTCAATGCTCCAAATGTCTATAAACTAGTTTTTTGTTTTTTATTCAAGAATTCAGATATTAATTTATACCACTGGGCGGCCTGATGTCCTAGGAAATCCGTCTGGAAGCACAGGACCTGCAAGCTATAATGATTTTTTAGATTTCGCTAATCAGGGAAGCCCTTCTGAATGGCTTGCTTCAACTGCAGCACAACAAAGAAAAATGTATTTTTTATCATTGTACTTTTTTCATTGAATTTTCATGTTTTTATATGTTTTATCTCCTGAACATCTGTATCCATAGTTTTTTGTTTTTGCTTCAACTGCAACCACTTATAATTTTGAAACTTTGAAATACCAAATGATTGTTGCAGTCGTGAAAAATCAAGCATTTTCCCATTTGATAAAACATCATCTAGTGTGCGTACACCTGCCTGCATCCAGTGCTTCCAGAAGATCCCAGACTTGCCAATTTGAATCTTGGAGTTTAGCCATAAGGATTGATAAGTGGATTTCTCTACTGGAATATCTGTTAAGTTATTAATAAATTTCAAAGTTTTCCAGGTGTCAAATAAAATACTATTGTCCTTAACATAACTTAATACTCAACACATGAAACAACCGTAATGGGGACATAAGTTGCTACTCTAAATACAACCAATCAGGGAGATGTTCCATGAGCTCAGGAAGGATCCAATACATACTCTGACGCAGTATATAGGCCTGATGGTACCTATAAAAGTTTGGGAAATTTACCCCACCCGCCACAATTGGTTTTTGTAAAGATACTAAAGCAATACGAGCAGTTTTACCCAGCCAAATAAATTTAGTAAGAATACTATTTAATTTCTTATATAAAGACCCCTGAAAATAAATTGGCAACATACCCATTTGGTAGCAAACCACAGGCAAAATCATCATTTTTACAGTTTGGACTCTCCCCCACCAAGAAAGATGTAAGGGGTTTCATTGCTTACACATTCCTGAGACCTTTAGCAATAAGGATTTTTCATTTACTTTCATCTTATCTTCCAATGTTTTTTGAATTCAAATGCCTAAATATTTTATTCCCTCTTCCTTCCAGAGAAAAGGGAATGTATCAAATAATCCTTTTGGACAATGTACATTTAGCGGAAGAACTTCTAATTTACTCAAATTTATTTTATATCCCCCAAATTTCCAAAATCTATCAATTAAATCTAATAAATGTGGAATGGTAGTTTCAGGATTCCTCAAACAAAGCAATATATCATCTGCATAAGCAGAGACCTTATATTCCCGACCTGCATAAGGAATACCCCGAATCTCCTCTGCCTGTTGAATAGCCAATAACAAGGGTTACAGAACAATATCAAACACAAAGAAGATAAAGGACACCCTTGTCTAACTCCGCTCTCCAGACAGAAATGTTCTAAAAAAGTATTATTAATATATAATCTGGCAGAAGGGAAACTATACAAAGTTTGAATCATTTGTATAAATCCAGAACCGATACAAACTAATCCATTGCTTGATACATGAAGGTCCATTCCACCCGATCAAAGGCCTTCTCTGCATCTAAGGATACAGAGAAGGCTGGATCTTCCATGGCCTTTGTTAAATTTAGCATATGAAAAGCCAATCTAGTGTTATTGGACGAATGTCTTTTGAGCAACAAACCCCGTTTGGAGCATACCGATAATATAAGGGAGAGCCTTGACCAAGTGTAAAGCCAAAGACTAAGCCAGAAGTTTTTCTATCTACATTAATCAAAGAAATAGGCCTGTAATTTGAAACCAACATGGGATCTTTATTTGGCTTCGGTAAAACAATAGTTAAAGACTCTGTCATAGTACCTGAAATGCAACTTTTAGTCAGTTGAGTCTGATATAAATTTAATAAAAGAGGTAATAGGGTAATTTGGAATGATTTATAAAACTCTACACCTGGAGTGGATCCAACTATAAGGGACTTCAACGTTGCTTGCAGTTTAGTGACATAGGCGCGTCCAGAGTTCCTTTTATATGCTCTGGAATTTTAGGCCCCTTGATTAATTTCAAAAACTCCAAATCCTCAAGTTCTTTATTTAAATAAAGCTCAGAAATAATAAAGCTTTATAATATTTCAAAAATTGTTTTAAGATATTACCAACTTGAGAATGAGATTCCCCCTTCTCATCTATGATAGCCACAATTTTTACTTTTCTTTTTTTAGCTTTAATGTAATTAGCTAATAATCTTCCCGCTTTATTCGAGTTTCCATAATACAGAGCCTGTTGAGAAAACAAATCTTTCCTGGCCAATTGTGAGGAAACCTCATTGTATTTATATTTAGCCTTTAAGAGGGCCTGTAAAGTAATTTGTTCTAATTTCAAGGCCAATTGTGACTCTAAATCCTTAATATTCTGTTCCAGATTAGAAAATTCCTTATTAAGTTGTTTCCTAATATGCACCAAATATGAGATTATTTGTCCTCTCATGGTATCTTTGAAAGCATCCCACAATGTTTCTAATAAAATTTCCGCTGAGGCATTGATTTGAAAATATTCATTTTTAATTGAACTTCCTCAATAAAGTTTTGAATCTGCAAGCAATGTATTATTGAATCTCCAAACAGGTCTACTACAATCTTGTTCAGCAGTTTCAAATTCAATCCAAACTCTACCATGACCTGACAAAATAATTGGATCTTTGGTAGCTTTTATGACCTGCTGTACTAATTTATCTGATACAAAAACATAATCTATTCATGAGAATGATTTATGAACCTGAAAGCAGAAAGAATATTCCCGAGCATTAAAATAAAGAATCCACCATATATCTTTCAATCCACAGGATGTACCAAATTATCTAACCCTAATGACTTTAGCATTATACTGGGGGTTTTTTGTCCAACAGTGGATTCATTACAGCATTAAAGTCCCCCACCTCTACTAAATTAGAAACAGCCAGTGGTAGAATCAACTGCTAAAGTGTTTTGAAAAATTCCGCTTGATTTGAATTAGGGGCATAAATGTTGAACAGTGCCAGAATATCTTTCCCCAAGCTCATATCCACATGGACCCATCTGCTTGAGGGATCAACAGAAATCAGATAAAATGCCGCTGAACATAGCCACCCCAGCCTTCTTACCCACAGCAGGAGTGAAAAAACAGTGCTTAACCCACCCCCTTCCAACTTCATCGATTCAATAGCAGATGAGTGTGTTTCCTAGAAATAATAGATATCCGCACCCTGTTGTTTTAGAAAATTGAGTGGGTTTTTTTTCCTTTTAATAAGATGATTTAGCCATTGACATTTAATGAAAATAATTTCAAATGCATTATAGCCATTTTTAACCATCCAACCTCTACATTTATTTTGTCTTGTGTGAAAAAGAATACATGAAACGACTAGAGTTGGTCTAGTTTAACTTAATATACATAAGCACTTCAGCATGAATAGCATTCAATAGCAGGAATGGCAACATTTC
Organism: Geotrypetes seraphini; assembly: GCF_902459505.1. NCBI lineage: Eukaryota > Metazoa > Chordata > Amphibia > Gymnophiona > Dermophiidae > Geotrypetes > Geotrypetes seraphini. Next base: position 149,092,377 of record NC_047085.1, on the reverse strand, counting down.
TTTTGGTTTGAATCTAAGATGAAGAGGAAAACATTTGTGGGGGAGATATTTAAAAATATTATTTTGTATATATTTGTGGTTGTAATGCTTCATTCCCCTTTCAAGTGAAGAGTGGAAAAAAAAACAAAATATCTGTGTTGGAAGGATTTATCCATCTTACCTTAAAAAAAAAAAATAAATAAATTCAAAGTAGAATCTCTACCGTATGGAAATCCTTAGGTGAGCATAATGTTCAAGACACATCACATGCATGTTCTTTAAGCTTTAAATTAAACCATTAAAATGACTGGTGCCTTTTTGAATTTAGAATCCACATCATGTCAAATCCTGACTCTTGTTGTTTGGATTTTTTACTGGTTTTTTCATTAGCCAGGGGACATAGAGAAGAAGCCCCAGGAGGGAAAGTCTACTGGCACAGTGGTTACTTCTCATCAGTTCTTTATCCAGAAAACTGCCCAACAATCCACAGAGGTTAATTTTTCATTCATTTGACTTAATGAAGACCATTCCTTGGTTAAAATGTGAAATGTCTCTGTACATTTTCAATATATATTCTACAGGTCAAATCTGGAAAGTGCATTTAAGTAATAAAAAGGAAGACAGAACATACTAATATTATGGGTATTAATCCTAAAGTATTGGTGGGTATAGTATGTGAAATACAAGATTCAAAAGCAAACCTTTCATTTAGATTAAGGAATCTGTATTTTCCTAAAATAGGATGAACATCAAGCTATTCTAATTTAGCTTTTATATTTCAAATATAGGGCACTGAGGACTGGGTAATTATAGACAGAATACCCACTAAGGTAGTTGATGATGAATCGAAAAACATAGTGACATACAAAGTGATGACTCTGAGCAGTGAAACGCAAGACCCCCTAGCTAAAACTACCAAAACCAGCGATGATGATGCCCATGCCTTTAAAAGTGAAATGAGGGCCAAAGATGTTGACAGCAAACAGAAAACGTATGCTTTAGGGAAGTCCTATGACACTACATCTGGAAGAATTGCAACCATGACAAGTAAAGAAAAAGAAGAAGGAAAGGGAATGATGTTTCCAACACCAAAAGTTGTTCAAACAGTGGAGAAGGAAGTCATAGAAATAGTTAAGAGCATTCCTGTGACTGAGAAGTATGAAATTCTAGAGCCTCTTACTGATGAGAAGGGCAAGTCGTGGAGAGCCTCAGAAGCACAGAGCACAAAGAGGAAGCTATCGGAATCTTTGGCAACTATAAAAGAATCTGATATTCAACAGCTAAGCCCAGAAGAAGAAAGACCGAAAAAGGTGGAAGAGATGGACCAGTCGGAGAAGTTACACGGCACAGTGAAGTTTGCCATGACAAAGGAACAGTTGCCTCATGAAGCTCTACAGATGGGAGCACCTGTTTGGAAAGACTCAAAACTGTCCGAATGGAGATACTCCAAAGACCAGCCATATACCATTGCTACTGCTCACTATATTACTGAATCATCATCGTCAAAACTAGTGGTAAAGAGTGACTTTACATGTCACTGTTTTAACATTAAAGCATGAACTCTAGGCAGAACCCTGCTTCACTATACCTTTCAGTTTACGTCCTGCTTGGCTTTTTATTAACAGCCAATTCAGAATTTTTTCTTTCTTTCTAAGGTTATCTTATCAATGCAGTTCAAAGAAGCATTATCAGTTAAACTTGTTCATAAATATATGTAAGAAAATATTAACATTGCTATAGTGGCTTGCACTAATGAAAATGCTTCAGCTAGCAACAACCCAGTCCTACCTTTGGGCCTTATTCAACAAGTAATGCAGGTTTGCAAAGAGATAAAATGATATATGTCATCCACCACTTGGTCCCTATGATCCCTGCATTTCATTTGGGATGAGAAAAAACCAGTAACAACAAAAAATTTGCAGAGGGTCAAAAATGCCTATAGCTTCCCTCAGCAACAGGTGGCACTGGGATCCCAGAAAGTCTGTTCAGAAAACCCTTGCCTTTTCCTAGATGTACTAGGGTGGGCCAAGTAAAAAGTGTAAAGTATAAAATGTATAGTGAGGTGGATTATATTTGTATAGAGAGAATGGATTAAAAAGAAAAGGGATTCTAGGGATAATATTTTTTTAGCAATGTGTAAATGGTTAGTAGCTGTTCTTTGTTTTTTAAATCAACACTCTGCTCCAAATGTGATTTACTTTTCTTAAGAGAGAAAACACAGTGAAGAGGATTTCTTCTTTTTTGAATTTGTATATCCATGTCTTTCTCCCTGAGGTGGGACAATTTCGGTTGCATTTTAATTTTGAAGGATAACCTGCTTGTGTAATTATTTAAAAAAAATAATATACCTACAGATGGGCATAGAAAGCATAATATCTGGTCTTTAAATATAAAAAAGTTGGATATTAATTTATAGTATCATCTGGTTTTGTTACCCTGAAGTCTAGACTTTTAGATGTAATATGAGAGAGAGGCAAAAGCAGATTTGAAACAGCAATGCCCATGAGAAGCCACCAATAACATTTCCTCCATTGAATTAATTCTGTTAGGTGAATTCCTTGAATTTCTACTACCTTTGCAGTGTGGGGCAGTCGTAAGCCCAGTTGAAGAAGCCCTCTCACTATTTGGATTTTGTAGCCCACATTCCTTATCTTACTGCAGACTTGATTAGCAGGAAGGGGGGAAAAACCCTTTCTTATAGGTTGCTTGTGTTTGGGCATCAGATTGTTGAATAGGGCCCTGTGCTTTCCCACTTTTGTAGTCCCTACGAATTTGTGCTAGCTAGCTTGTTACCTCACCTCTCCCCCCACCTCTACTTCATGTGCACCTCCTACCTTTTCCCATTGTCCTAACCTGTTTCCATCTGTTTACTTAACTCTCTGTACATGTCTGTTGCTATGTGTGACTCTGCATTTCTTTATCTACTTAGAGTAAGCAGTCTTCCGGTGACAAAACCACGGATGATTCAGATATCTTCAGTTTAATAGACTCTGCAAGAAAACCAACTGAGTACTTAGGAGGTCTTACTTCTGCGTCACATGACTGGGCTCAGGTGGCCACTTGATTCTGTCTATGAATTCCAAAAATTGCACTTGTTTGCTATTTTATTTTGTTCTGTATCACGCTTGGAAATATGCACGGTTTGACAAAAGTTTGCATAATTTAGAAATCAAGTTGCGACTGAATTGTAAACATGGGGATTTGTTCCTTGTTTTCAGTGTTGCTAATACCCATGCTAGTGACCCTAATAGTGATGCTCAGCAAACTACTTTAGTGGTAGTCAAGCAAGGCTAGGGGGTCAGCCAGGATGTCTGCAACTATAAACGTTCCTGAAATATAGGAAAAAATATCTTTTAAGTATAAGTTATTTTCATTTTTATCATAATGCTGCCTAACAGCACTATAATGCACCAATGTCATGACCTTTTCATTCTGGCTGACCTCTGACTCTAGAGATGTCATCTTCACCTCTCTTTGACATGCATTGTGCCATTCCACTCACATGTTGTTATGACTGGGTAATGCACTTAATTCTGTACCGAGACCACAAATGACTTGACACCACATCAAAACAGCAGTTTGCCATGGAGCACCAGCTACAGGGACATCTAAACACCCCTTTAGTGTTCCATCCAGAAATGGACTAGTTTAAGCCAGAAAAAAAAAAGCTTTCTAGATCATTGTGCTTGATAAGTACATCTTCCCCAATATCCATTTTGTAGGCTAGATTCAGTCAAGCCTGGACACCTGGGCTGACCCTGTACATGTGCTGTACATGCAGGATTGCCTGTACTGTCTTGTCTGCCATTTGTACAGTCAACAGCATATTCCCAGACAGACAGACAGGCATCATTTCTTTAGGATAGAAACATGACGGCAGATAAAGGCCAAATGGCCCATCCAGTTTGCCCCTCTGCAGTAACCATTATCTCTTCCTCTTAAGACAGTGGTTCTCAACCCTGTCCTAGGGAACCCCCAGCCAGTTGGGTTTTCAAGATATCCCTAATGAATATGCATGAGAGAGATTTGCATATAATGGAAGAGACAGACATGCAAATCTCTCTCATGCATATTTATTAGGGATATCTTGAAAACCCAACAGGCTGGGGGTCCCCTAGGACAGGGTTGAGAACCACTGCTCTAAAAGATCCCACGTGCCTATCCCATGCCTTCTTGAATTCAGACACAGTCTCTGTCTCCACTGACTGTTCCACACATCTACCACCCTTTCTGTAAAAAAGTATTTCCTTTGATTACTCCTGAGCCTATCACCTCTCAACTTCATCCTATGCCCTCTCATTCCAGAGCTTCCTATCATATCTCCCCTTTCCTCCAAAGTATACATATTGAGATCTTTGTCTGTCCCCATACGCCTTACAAGATAAACACCTAGATGAATTAATTAAAATAGTGTTCAAAGATATGCAATGTTCCCCTTCTCCTCCACTGCCTGCTCCAGACTTTGTCCTTTCTATCTTGCTGTGCCATATGCATGGAACAAACTGCCTGAGTCTTTACGTCAAGTGTTGATTCTAGAAGTATTCAATCCAAGCTAAAAGTCCACTTTTTTGATGCTGCTTTCAATCACAACTCCCACTCAAAATAAAATTACTTATCTATCGTATCATTCTCTGCAAGATACTCCCCCAACCCCTCCCCCATGTAAGCTTTTCTGAGCAGGGATCATCTATTGAATGTACAGCACTGTGTACGCTTTTCACCACTATAGAAATGATAAATAGTAGTACCATTTTGCAGTGTTTGCCACTTTTTAAACAAAAATTTAATGCAGCCTATATAACTAATATTTCAGTAGTTTAGCTGAGAGAGTAATATTCAAATATTTAATGTGTTATGTTTTCAAATACAAAATTACCATTATTTTAAATTTTAGAATATGACTTTTAAAGTCTGAAAGTGAAGGGAAACTGCATTACAGGGAGAAAGACACATGTAAAGTTGGTCAGTGCAATATCTTCCCCTGTACAAGGCAAACTGCTCTTTTTGTTGTGATGGTGGTCTTGCTGTGCTATCCCCCCATCGACCTTCCTAAACCACTTTCTCCCAAAACAGCTTGCCCTGTTGTTTTGCTATATCTTTTTGTCCTGATCAGATATATTCTAGTAGAGCCTGCATCTTTGATGGTTCGCAAGCAATTACACCATGGTGGCTCCTAAAAGCAGTCTCTTCCTTGCAGCCTGGCATCTGGGAGCAATTGTATCCCGATTTCAACTGGCCATCAAAGATGTTTGTCAGGCTATAGTAACTGAAACTCGGTCCTGACTGGGGCAAGAAGATAGGGTGGCAACCAAAATAAATTGGGAGTATGATTAAAGGCACATTTATTTGTAAAAGATAAATAATGATGCCCTTTGATTTGATATATTGCCTTTTTTTCAGTGATACTGAGCTCATGCACATTTTTTTTCAGCTACAGCTTTAACATTGTGTATGTGTGTGTGGATAGATAGATAGTCTGGACCAATAAAAGATAGGAGGCTTCAGTGCACTTTTAATTTCATTGCTCACGGTATGTGGTGGTACATTTCAAAAGAGTGGAAGTGCAGTACCCCAGTGAAAACATGAAAACTAAAGTGCTATAAATGCACCTGAATTTTCTGGTTGGTCTCACAACCAGCGAGATGCCAACCATATTTGAGGCACCACAGTAGAAAAAGTCACTCCTGTATAAGGAATTCAAATGTTTTCATCATAATAATCATTTATATTTGAAAAAAGAATTTTAATATCAAAAAATATGCTCAGAGGCTTGAAGGCAAAAACAAGGGGCGAACCCCAAGAATATCGCCTCACCACCCAGTCATTGCATATGTTTAAATAGTTTTGAAAAAACATTTTCTTTGCTGCATCACACAGTCAACTTTTTCCTACTATAAACACAAGTAACAAAGAACTTACCTTGTCAAGATAAGTTGACTTGTGTGATGCAGCGAACAAAATGTTTCTCAAAACTATTTAAACATATGCAATGACAGGGTGGAGAGGCGATATTCTTGGGGTTCGACCTTGTTTTTTGCCTTCAAGCCTCTGAGCATATTTTTTTGAAATTAAAATTCTTTTTTTTTTTTTTTTTTTGTAAATTATCTTTATTAACAACTGCAAAAGAACAAACAACCATGATCAGAAGAATCATAAAACAGAGCAGCCAGAAAACAACACAGGAGACTAGTACAGCAAATGGTGCTCATCACAAAAAACCTCCATGGATGGATGCCCATCGCAATTGACATTTTGAGATAACAATCCCCTCCAAACAGACACATACAAACCCCATGCCCTCACCGCAAACCACAACAAGATTATTGTGAAACCATTTGAATTCCTTATACAGGAGTGACTTTTTCTACTTTGGAACATCATCATTTCTGTTCACCCTCACTAATATTTTGCCAATTATTTGGTTTCCCCGCTGATGATTGAACAATATTTGAGGCGCCTTACAAGTAATTTGGGGGAATAATTGTGAAGGTTTCACAGTTTCATTGCAACTCGAGCTTTTGATCATCTCTGATACTTTATTGTGCTGTGCCACCTAAAATGTGTGCTTTTGTTTTTATTTCTTCACAGAAATTAAAAATGGAAGCGAAAAGCACGTGGGAGACGACCAGCAGTGAAGTCCAGCAGGAGCTCCGGCAACAGGAGATTACGGAGAAGGTTGTTGAAGGGATTATGTTAGTCGAAGAGCGGCGTGTGGTGAATGTTCATGCAATGCAGTAAGGCTGCTAAGCTGGCTGATGTGCAGCTAGAGGCTACAGCCCAGGTTCTACCTGCTTCTGCTTCTTGCATAAAAGCAAATGAGGCAGTAATTAAGGAAAAAACTGAGAAGCCCAAAAAAGCTGTAACCAAACAGGAAGAAGTGATTGCTATTGCAGCTGCCCTTACTGCTTATAAGCAAGAGAAGCAGCAGAGTGCATGGACCCATGTTTCAGAGTTAGTGGAAGGAAAGCCTCATTTTGAGATACACTTCCTCCTCCAGATTCATGGTTTTAGGACTCACAATTTTGATTATTTGTGATTTCCTAAAACCGGAATCACCCCTACCTCCCTCCTGGACCTTACCTGGTGGTCTAACGGTCTTTTGGGGCAGGAGCGATTTTCCTAATCTCCTGCCCAATGCAGATCACTCATCCAAGATGGCTGCCGTGAGTTCCTGTTGTAGTCTCATGAGACTATAGGAACTCACGGCAGCCATTTTGGATGAGTCATCTGCACGGGGCAGGAGCGTATAAAGATCGCTTCTGTCCCGAAAGACCGCTAGACCACCAGGTAAGGTCTGGGATGCCGGGGGGAAGGTGGGAGGGAGGCGGGGTTGGGTCAGAGTTGGCCCAAAAGTTATTCATGAATTTTCAATATTCGTGGGCCAACTCTGCTCCTAACCCCCGCGAATATTGAGGGAGGAGTGTATAAGCCATAGATTGGTTCATAAAGTGTTAAACTATCCAAAAGTTTGTAAGTTGCTCATTGGACTGTGTGATAATTGGGTAACAGTATTCACAGCATTGATCCCCTGGATGCTGTCACATGTCAGGCACTAAAATTCCCAGTCCAGCGTGGCTGCATGCATGCTTTTAAAGTTTTAAATTGTGAACTGTTTTGGGATCCTATTGTGTTATTTTTTTTTTTTTTAATTATATGCAGTTGAGTGTGAGTAATATGCGAATGCATAGGGGTTGGTACTAAACCACAGCAATAAGCATTTAGTCAAAATCCAGCTGCCAAAGTTAAAGTGAAACTGAATATTCAGCACTGTAACCTTTTTTGCTACCTTAACTTTATCGGGATAGTTATCTGGTTACTTGTCTGAAAATGGCGGCAAACCGGATAACCTCTAGCTCTGTCCATTGACTGCACCAGCACTGTCCAGATAGTGTCAAGGCAAAAGGAATATTCATCAGCACTGGTAAGTGCAACTGAATATCCTTCTCACTGGCACTTGAAATATTGACTCCTTAATTTATTAGTGTTATGAAGAAGCAAATCGTTCTTCTCTTGGTTCTCTCTAGCATTATGGTGGAAAGCTTGTGCAGCTAGTGGTAATATGCTTTTATGCTATGCGTATTATAATTCACAGTTATTTTGGAGGAGGTCATGCATAATTCAAGTAGTTGTCAGGTTGAGTGAATATTGTATGGTGGAATACAAGGAAACAAAATATCTGGAATACCAGAGCTTTATTGCAATCCCAGCAATATGTGAACATTGAAAATAGTAGATGAATCTCATGCAGATTATTACATAGACATTTGTGGTGTAGCTGACGAACAGAAGTAAATCTGTCCCTGCCTAGTGTCAAAAGAAAAGGAAGTTGATCATTTAGTCTGCCCTCCCCAGGTTTGACATCCAGGTCATCAAAGCTGTGCCCTTCTCTGTGGTTTCTCTTTTTGAGGTATTATGCAACAGGATGAGCAGAACCCAATGACCCTATAGAGTTGTGTTATATATGGGACTTGACCTACCTTCTTTTTGTTGTTAGTGTTTTTTCTAGTCTCCTTTTGCCCTGGATGAAGCAGGCCCTGACATGGGGGCACCTGCATCATGCTTTCTTTTTATATGGTTAGCTTCTGACAATCTTCTTGAATTCAGACAGACTTTGTCTCTACTGGGAGACTATTCCTTGCATCTACCACCCTTTCTGTAAAGAAGTATTTCCTTAGATCAGGGGTGCCCACACTTTTTGGGCTTGCGAGCTACTTTTAAAATAACCAAGTCAAAATGATCTACCAACAATAAAAATGCTAAACATATATATATTTATTTATATATATATATATATATATATATATATATATATATATATATATATATACACACACCGAGTGTACTTTGTATTTATGTTCAAATATTTTTTTATTATACAGCCCCCCTCCCCCGAAGGCCTGACCCCCCCTGAAGGTCTGCACATTCCCCCTCAAAGGTTGACTCCCCTCCTGAAGGCCTGCACTACTCCTTGAAGGACTGCACTCCCCCCCCCCCCCCCCCCCCGAAGGCCTACCCTACCCACATCCATTTACCTAATTCCAGCAGGGAGCAGTCTGCAGAGAGGATCGCTGGTACTTTAGCGATCCTTGCAGGTTGCCATAGGCCTCAGGAGCTGTCTTCCCTCTGCCCCAAGCCTGTCTCTGACTTAGAGGAGGGGCAGGACCACGGCAGAGGGAAGACAGCTCCTGAGGCCTATGGCAACCTGTAAGAATTGCTAAAGTACCACCTGCCACCGGCCGTCTCCCATTCGTCCCCTTTGGAGATCCCCACAGGAATAAGGAAGTTAAATTAATAGAATACTTAGGCACAGAAAAACAAAGAAATACTTCCAAGAACTGCCCCATAAGAACTGCCTGTCACAATGCTCATTAGTGGAACTGAATAAAAGACAAGTACAATGGATTTAGAAGGGGGACAATCCGCCCGGGTGCACGGCTTGGAGGGGTGCACAGCCGGCCAGGTCAGGGTCATCCTGCCTTTCTTTTCCCCCGGTCCGCGCTCGGGGCTTGCGCCTGCCTGGTCCCGCGCCGACGCTCGAATGGTGCCGTCAACTCCCGCGAATCTCACGATAACCAACAGCACCATTTGGGCGGCGGGTGCGAGCCCCGTGTGCAGATCGGTGGAAAGGAAGGGCAGGAGGACCCGGACGGCTGTGCATCCCTCCAAGCCGTGCACCCGGGGCGGGGGCGGACCGCCCCACCTCGGTACGCCACTGATTGGGAGGCCGATTTTGGGGGTTTTAAAATTGTATATCGGGCAGCATTAGGCCTCGCTCTTACCTCAATCATTACAGGCGCTTCTATTTCTTGTGATGCGCTGAGCTCTGTCCCCCACCGACCTTCACCCCGCCCTTCCAGCACTCTGATTGGCCAGCGTTCTTTAAGAGGCGGGCCAGTCAGGAGGGGAAAAAAAGAGAAGGGAAGAAGGGAACCTGCTGTGTGATCGACTGGGGTCGCCTGAGCGAACGACCTGTCGATCGCGATCGACGCGTTGGGCACCCCTGCCTTAGATTATTCCCGAGCCTATCACCTCTTAACTTCAACTCTTTCCAGAGTTTTCCTTCATTTGAAAAAGACTCATCTCCTGTACATTAACGTCAAAGAGATATTTAAACATCTCTATCATTTTTATAAATGATATTGCTGAAGGGTTGTCGGGTAAGATTTGCCTCTTTGCTGATGATACCAAAATCTGCAATAGAATAGACACGCCGGATGATGTGAATAAAATGAAGAATGAAGGAAGAGAAAGTTTAAATCGATGAATACCTCTTGCATATGAAAATCTATAGACATTCCATAGCAGAGGAACAAGAGGAGCAAAGATACCATGTAAAATCTTTAAAACAATACATAAACACTTAAACTGAATTCTAAAATAAACTGGGAGCCAATGGAGAGAGAAAAGCAAAGGAGTCACGTGGTCGAATTTGCTCTTTCCATAGATCAACTTCACGGCGGTAGTTTGAATAAATTGTAGTCTTTGAAGGCAGTTCTTAGTGATGCCAAAATAAATGGCGTTACATAACATAATAGATTGGACCAAAACAGAAAAATGACGTTGATGAAAAGAGATCTGACCTTCCTCAACATTCGTAAGCTGAAAAAACATTTCTTAACCAGAGAGTTTATTTGGTCCTTAAAAGTAAGAGAAGAATCAAAAAGTATTCCCAAAATCTTAGAAGAGAACTCAATTTGTAGAGAGGCTCCAGAATCCAAAAGTACAGTGGAAGGAAGATGATCCAATTTTGGGCCTAACCACAGAAGCTTAGTTTTAGCTGCATTTAGCTTCATCTGGACGGACATAGACCAAGTTTGAAGTTTAGAGATACAGTGATTTATTTTAAAAGTTAAATTGGTAATATTTGGATCAAACTCAATCAGTATAAAAATGTCATCCGCATAAGTAAAAAGCGTTTCCCACGCAGACAGCTTATAAATATTCAAAGTTGTCATATAAAGATTGAACAAAATTGGGGAAAGCGGACCCATTCTTTTTAACATAATTCTATCACCACTTGTCTTTCTCTTGTAGACTCTTAGGATTACATTTTTAATTTATGCAGATGATATCCAATTTTGGTTTCCCCTTGAAGCTTGCACCTCACACATAATTACTGAAACTTTAAATAAGCTTAACTGCTTTCGCTGATTGGATTGCTCTAAATGGACTGAAATTGAATCCCGCTAATACACTTGCTCTATTTTTTCCCTCAGATTGGTTCCCATGATTTAACTCTCCTCTTTACGATCCATAGTGTACAGTCTGCTTGAGGATATAATGGGTATTCTTAGAGTTGATTGACAACTATCTGATATTTGTAAACCATATTTCCTTAGTGGTTAAGCATTCTTTTTTTTTTTTTTTTTTTTTGTCAAGGTTTGTTTATTGAAATTTTTTTCAAGATACAAAATATGGATGCATATAACAAAACATAGTGAATGAGAGGTACAGTCAAACAGTAAAGTGAGCAGATGCATAATTAGATGGTTATAAGACATAACATCAGTAATCATCGTATAAACAAAGTAGTAGTGCACCTTATATCTAATATTAACATCCAGAAGAATTGGAGGCAAGCATGAATCAAAGTAAAATAACAAAAATGTCTTACATCAATGTAATCTGAATAAATAAATCATCTTCTTTAAAACAATATATATAAATATAACACAAATAGTTGCGATAGAAATGAGAAAAATTAAATAAAAAGCATTACTATATGGAAGCAAGGATATCAAGATTGATTGGGGCGCAAATATAGCTTTAATGAGTTCCATTTGGATTGGGAATGGAGAAACTTGTTAGAGGCCTTAGCTAAGTATGTTTCAGACCGGTAAGTAAGGCAAACCAAGTTCCACCATTGAGAATATGAGGCTTTAGATAAGTCTTTCCAGGAAGACAAGAGAACCTTAAGGGCTAGGGAGAGTAAGAGGTCCAACAGGAAATAATCTGATTCAGGTATTATGTCGTTTAATGAGAAAGACTTCAGTAGAAGCATTTGATATGTCAAGGGAATGTCTATATGAAATATAGAACGTATCGTACCCCATACGGAGGACCAGAAAGAGTTGATGGAGGAGCAGGAGAAGAGAAGATGCTTCAGAGTGCCATCAGATAAATTGCATGTCCAACAATTCTTGGAGAAGGAGGGATTAATACGGTGAGATCTTATGGGGGTCCAAGTGGCTCTATGAAGTAAGAAGAATGATTGTTGAAGAATGGAGGCGGAGCGAGACGTGTGAAAGGTAGATTTAAATATGTATGCCCATGCCTCGTCAGAAATTGAAATATCTAGGTCAGATTCCCAAGCAGATTGTAGGGAGGACAATGGGAATGGCGTGAGAGATTTTAGATGTTTATAGAAATGAGAGGCTGTATGGCCCAGCGCTAAAAATTGTTTGGAGAGGGTAACTAAAGTAGGGATAGGCGAGAGAACTACTGAGTCAAGTCCGGCTTTTCTTACCGAAGATTTTAATTGCAGCCAGCGGTAAAAATTTGTTTCTTTGATTGCAAAATCGGTCAGGAGTTCATAGAAAGTAAGGAAAGACCCGTTCATATGGCAAATGGATCCTATATCCCATATACCTTGGTTATACCAAAAAGGCCAAGAAATAGATTGACCATCAATTTTGATGAGTTTATTAAACCAAATGGGACAATAGGCAGATTTGTTCCATGGTGTTTCTAATTGCTGATCTAGGTCAGTAAGGACTTTATAAGTGGCCCACATGATGGGATTTTTGATCAACTGAGGAGGGTTAGTTGTGCCCATCAATCTAAAAAGGGGGAAAGGAAGTGCCAGAGAAGATTCCAGTCGTAACCAATTGGGTATGTCTAGTGAAGAAGAGGAGGGAATCCATTCAGCTCCTTGACGAAGGAGAAATGCTTGGTGGTAGTATTTGAGGTCAGGAAAATTGACACCGCCTAAGTGAGATGGAGCTTTCAATTTTTGAATAGAAATTCTATGAGGTTTATCATTCCAGAGGAAGTGAGATAGTGTGGATTCCATCTGTTTGTAGAAGGAAGGAGGAAACATAAGGGGAAACATATTACATATGTATGTAATCTTGGGGACCACCATCATTTTAATAGTATCCAATCTACCCCACCAAGATAAGTGAAGCGGAGACCATGCTGAGAGAGTGGTTTTAATCTGAGTAATGAGTTTAGAGGAGATTGTTTGTGCAGTGGATTTTAGATCCCTATCAAATGTTAGACCCAGATACTTAATCCCCGAGGTAATCCACGTGAGCGGTTGTGAAGGAATATGAAAAGGAACACAGGAGTCATTTAGAGGCATAAGTTCAGTTTTGTCCCAGTTAATTTTGTAACCTGAGAGAGTGGAGAAGAAATTAATCAGTTGAATTAGTGCAGATAATGAGGTCTCCGGGTCTGAAAGATACAGCAAGACGTCGTCGGCATAGGCCGATATCTTAAATTCTATGTTAGCAATGGTGATACCCTTAATATCTGGTGAATTTCTAATAGCCGTAAGCAGAGGTTCAAGAGCGAGGTTGAACAAAAGTGGGGATATGGGGCATCCCTGCCGGGTGCCTCTACAGAGTGTAAATGGCGGTGTAGTGTCATCATTTACTATGATTCTAGCAGTAGGAGAGTTGTATAAAAGAGATATCATATGTAGGAAGGGTTTTGGAAAACCAAATTTTGAAAGTACAGCAAATAAGTAAGGCCATTCCACCCTGTCGAACGCCTTCTCCGCATCAAGGGAGACTAATGCTGAGGAACTGGTGTTCGACAGAGTGGAGTGAAGTACATGGCATAAAAGCCTGGTATTATCAGCTCCATATCTACCCTTCAGGAAACCAACTTGATCTCTATGTATAAGATTTGATATAACATTTTCCATTCTAAATACTAATATTTTAGCATACAGTTTGTAATCCAGGTTCAATAATGATATAGGACGGTAGTTCTTAACAAGTTGATGTTCTCTATTCGGTTTTGGTAGAACAACAATATTTGCTTCCAGGAAACGGTGCAGTTGAGAAGGGTTTGCCAGGAGACTTTGGAAATAAGAGAGAAGATGAGGTGTCAAGAGAGGAGCGAATGATTTGTAGAATTCCGCTGTGAGACCATCTGGGCCAGGAGATTTAGCATTTGAAAGTGAAGTGATGGCTCGGTTGATTTCTTCAAGAGAAATTGGTTGGGAGAGAGACTCCTGTTGAGAATCAGTAAGGGAGGGTAGATCAAGTGAATGAAGGAATTTTTGAATAGTTTCTGCCGACGAGGTAGATTCAGAGGTGTATAGGTCAGCATAGAAGGAACGGAAATCTTCTAATATGTCTTTGGTAGTTGTGTGTAGTAGTCCGTTGCTCGATTTGATGTGTGTGATGCGGTGCTTGGATCGGCGTCCCTTGAGGTAGGTGGCCAGTAAATGACCCGCTTTATTGGAGGAAGCATAATAGGTGGCTGAACGACGGAAAATCGTAGCTGAAGCAAGGGAACTAAAGATTTCATTGTATTGAAATTTAAGTTGTTGTAGTTGTTTGTATAGAGAAGGATCATGATGGTCATAGAGATGAGTCTCATATGAATGTATGTCAAGTTCCAATTGATGCAAAGTGGATTTTCTCTTCTTTAGTTGATGGGCAGAGTAACTGATAGTTTCACCTCGGAGCCATGCTTTATACGTTTCCCAGATGATGGAAAATTCCATATCTGCAGAAATGTTTGTGTCGAAAAAGGCATTTGATTCCTTATTAATATGGGAGAGGAAGGACTCATCTTGGAGCAGAAAGTTGTTCAATTTCCAGTGTCTAGATTTGGACATGGAGGACCAGTTAAAAGTACAGGAGACCGCTGCATGATCTGAGATAGTAATATCATGGATCTGTGATGAAGTTACGAGGTTAACCAGATCCTTGGATCCCAGGATATAATCAATCCTAGAGAATGATTGATGCGGTGCTGAGTAGAAAGTGAAGTCTTTGTCAGTGGGATGAAAAATTCTCCATATGTCTGTCCAGCCATAGGAATCCATCAATTTGATAACTTCAGATCGAACTCTGAGTTTGGCCGGACGGCAAGTGGACGATATGTCTATGAATGGATCTAGTGGGAAATTGAAGTCTCCAGCAACAATGGTGTCTGATGTGAGAGAAGAAGAACACACGGTTCGGAAGTGATGAAAGAAGGTAGGGTCATCTGCATTCGGGGCATAGATGTTAAGTATCTTCAGGGGTTTCCCTGAGATAGAACCTTCGATCAGAGACCATCGTCCACCGGGGTCAAAAAGATGGGAAGAGAGTTGGAAGTTTAACGATTTTTTCATCAGGGTAACAACCCCATTTTTCTTATTTAGGGCAGGTGCTGCAAAGCAATGTTGGACCCAGCCGCCGGAAAGTTTTTGAGCTTCCTCCCCACTAAGGTGAGTCTCTTGAAGAAGGCATATGTCTGCATTAAGGTGCTTTAGATAGTGTAAAATTTTTTTTCTTTTGATGGGGCTGTTGATGCCCTTGACATTAAGAGTTATCAAATGAATGTCAGTCATTTGGAAAAAGAGATTGAATCCTCAGAATAGTTGAAATAGTGTACCAATATCGGGAATAGAAGAGACGTTGATTGGCTTCCATGAAAGGATGATAATGTTGAAAAATTAAAGAAGAAAATAAATAAAAGTAATGATTCATACTTGACCTGTAAGCAGACAATGAACAAACAAGGAACCAGAGTTGGGATCCCATGCTGTCAAGAGGATCTCAGCTTCTTCCTCCCAAGAGCCCGGTGTTTTTAATATGAAGGTGAACACAGCTCCAGAGAGAATATGAAAGATGGTATATTTAGTCAGATTGGTTCAGGTCATAGCTCCTACAGTGTCATCCAAAAATTGTTGCAGGGCAATGGGTTCATCAAAGTTTTTAGTGATGTTGTGGTACGTCACCCGCATTCTGGCCGGATAAAATAATCCATACTGCGCTCCAATATTTTTTAACTGAGGACGCATAGCGAGGAATGCTTTCCTTTTTTGTGCTGTGGTTTTGGAGACATCAGGAACAAATAATAATCTTTTGCCTTCTGTAGACAGAGCAGGAGATGATTTGGCTGCTTGTAAGATTTGTATAGCCTGTGTGTAGTGCAGGAGTTTCATAACTATAGGTCTCGGTGGTTTGGATGGAATTGGAGGGCCTGAGGGGACCCTGTGTGCCCGTTCAATTTCCAGATCAGGTTGAAATTTGAGCTTCAGTGTGGATGGTATGAATGAATGTAGAAATTTCAGCAAGTCTGACCCCTCAGTGGATTCAGGGAGTCCAATGAGACGCACATTGCTCCTTCTCATTCTATTAGAAATATCTTCCAGGTCTTTTTGCAAGGCAGTAACTTTCAGCAGATCACGCCGGATTTCTGTGTACTGAGAGTCATGTGCATCGAGACGCTCCTCCGTAAGATCGATGCGTGCATTTTGCTGCTTTAACTGAGTCATAATGTTACTCATCTCGTTTTTAATGTCGGCTGTGGCGGCGAGGTTTTCTTGCATTAGATCTCTCAGAATCTGAAGATCCTGAGAGATAGAGGTGCTGTTTTCGGCTGCGATTGTTTGAGAGGCCTTCGCTGGGGAGGGCGGCTCGTGTTTCGTCCGCTTAGGTGCTGGATGTGCGGCCGCCGAGCTCATGGACGGCGCAGCGTCAGCTCTAGAGGGTTTAGAGGACATTCCGATTGCGGGTAAAATTAGTTTCTGACCTGTGGGTTTTCTCTCCGGGGCCGAAATTGTAATTTTGAAGCCGGGCTGTAACGGAGGAAGCGTGCTAAGCGGCCATCTTGAGCGCAGGCACGTGACGCCCCTGAGCGCAGGCACGTGACGCCCCGTTAAGCATTCTTTTTACACTGAGATGGATCCGGGAAGCTTGTTCCTTTATTTTCATGAAACTTCTCTATGCTTACTGGTCCCTTTTTAATGCTACTGTAATTCTGTTCTCCATGAGGTGCCACAGAATCAACTTTGGGGCCGTTCACTAATTACATAATAACTAGGTAAGGGAGATGTTGACTGTGGTGTGACAGGGGAGGGGTTGAAAGATATGTTATGTAACAAATAAGGAATTTGTACCAGTTTGTAAATACACAAGGAAAAAAAAAAATTATCAGAAAGACAACCTGGTAATTCACTCACTCTAATAACATTACTATAATTCAAGTGGAGTTAACTTAAATAACAGGAGTAAACAAGCACTTACACAAAAGAGAACAAGGTATAAGGTACACATTTTCAAGCACTTATATGCACAATGTATCATAGGGTACTATGGTACTTTGTGAGTCTAAGTGCTTTGACAATGAACTTCTATATCTCATACATAAGAATTACAATACTGGGACAGACCAAAGGTCCATCAAGCCCTGTACCCTGTTTTTAATAGTGGCCAACCCAGGTCCTGTACCTAGCTAGATCCCAAGTAATAAAACCGATTTTATGCTGCTTATCCTAGGAATAAGCAGTGGATTTACCCAAGTCATCTCAATAATGGCCTATGGACTTCTCTTAGAAAATTATCCAAACCTTTCTTAAACCCCGCTAAGCTAACTGATTTCACATTCTCTGGCAACAAATTAGAGTTTAATTTCATATTGTGTGAAGAAATATTTTCTCCAGTTTGTTTTAAATCTACTACTTAGTAGCTTCATAGCATGCCCCCTAGTCCTAGTATTTTTGGAAAGACTAAACAAGTGATTCATATCTACCCTTTCCACTCCATTTATTATTTTATAGACCTATATCATATCACCCCTGAGCTCCAAGCTGAAAAGCCCTAGCTACTTTAGCCTTTCCTAATAGGAAAGTCATCTCATCCCTTTTATCATTTTTGTTGCCCTTCTCTGTACCTTTTCTAATTCTGCTATATATTTTTTAAGATACAGCGACCATAATTGCACATAGTATTCAAGGTGCAGCAGTAGCATAGAGTGATACAAGGGCATTATAACATTTTCAGCTTTGTTGTCCATTCCTTTCCTGATAATTCCTAACATTCTATTTGCTTTCTTAGCCATCTCTGCACAGTGAGTTGAGGGCTTCAATGTATTCTCAACAATGACATCTAGATCTTTTGAATGGGCAGTGACTCCTAACGTGGAACCCTGCATCACATAGCTATAGTTGGGGTTTCTCTTTCCCACATTCATCACTTTGCTCCTATTTCCCTGAAAAGAAGACCACAATTAAAAGCTAAGTATCCTTGAAATATGCTGGAAGGGTTGTTAAATAACAAATTTTAATTTAAAAGTAAAGTTTGTTAGTAAAAATTGATAGCGGCCCCAGTGAGGAGGCAGTACATAAAGCCTAGGGTAGTGAAAACTTTTTAGCCCAGGTGGTACTTCTGAGGAGCTGGGGATTATATATTGGAGGTGAGGAGTTTGAGATATATACTGAGCTTGGTATATATCTTGGTCAGAGTTTGGTGATCCTCACAAGAACATTTATATATAAAAATTGAGTTCCGTTTGGATAAATTTATGTATATGTTCTGTCATTTTGTTCTATATAATAATCTCTACCATTTTGCCCAGCATCAACGTCAAACTCACAGGTCTATAATTGTTCAGATCACCTCTGGAACACTTTTTTTTAAAATGGTATCACAATGGCCACCCTCCAGTCTTCCGGTACTATGTTGGATTTTAGGGAAAAATTACTAACGAGTTATGCAAGTTCATTTTCAATTTTATCAGCAGTCAGGGATATATACCGTCTGGTCCAGGCGATTTGCTACTGTTTAGTTTGTTAAATTAACCTATTACATCTTCCAGTGTTACAAAGATTTGTTTTGAATTTCTCTTATTCATCTGGCATTAGTAACTCCCCCACATCTTCCTTGGTGAAGCAAAGAATTCATTTAATCTCTCCACTATGGCCTTGTCTTCCCTGAGAGCCCCTTTTATTCCTCAGCCGTCTAGTGGTCCAATCAATTCTCTTCCCGGTTTCTTGCTTTTTAATATACCTAAAAAAGTTTTTACATTGTGTTTTTGCTTCCAGGGCAATCCTCTCTTCCTTATTAATGCCTTTTTCTTACTTATTAGTGCCTTGCATTTGATTGCCATTCCTTGTTTACAATTATCATCAGTCAAATCCTTCAGCCATTTTCTGAAGGATTCTCTTTTGTATCTAATAGCTTCATTCTCCTCACTCGTTAACCACGCTAGTTGCCATTTGGTCTTCCTTCCTCCTTTTTTAAATATATAGAATATATCTAGTCAGGACTTCCAGGATGGTATTTTTGAATAGCATCCACACCTGATGTAAATTTTTTACCTTTGTTTTATTTTTTGTTACCGTTCTCCTCATGTTATCATAGTCTCCTTTTTAAAGTTAAATGTTGTTGTATTGGATTTCCTGTGTGAACTTATTCCAGGGATTATATCAAATCTGATCATCTTCTACCAACCTCGCTACACTTATGTCACCACCCCTCTCCATAAATCACTTCACTGGCTCCCTATACGCATACAGTTCAAGCTCTTATTGCTGACCTACAAGTGTGTTCATTCTGCTGCCCCTAAATATCTCAACTCTCTTCTCTCTCTTTATACACCTCCCAAAGGACTCCATTCTTCAGATAAGCTGCTCTTAGCTGTACCCTTCTCCTCCACTGCCAATTCCAGACTTCGTTCCTAGAATAAATTACCCGAGTTTCTCTGCCAAACTCCATTCCCTTACCTTGTTTAAAAGCAGACTAAAATCCCACCTTTTTGATATAGCTTTCAATCCATAACCCTACCCACTGCCCACCAACCCAGTCAACAGATTAATTGTTCCCCTTAACTGTATCCATGACATCATGTTTCTTTCTTGTCTATTTAGATTGCAACCTCTTTCGAGCAGGGACTATCATCTCTGTGACTCTGTACAGCGCTGCATACGGCTGGTAGCACTATAGAAATAATTAGTAGTAGTAGTAGTTATATGATCACTGTTATCAAGCAGCCCCAGCACCATTATCTCCTGTACCAATTCATGTGCTTCCTCTAAGAAATAGGTCTAGAATTGCTTTGCTTGAAAATTAAAGTTCTTTAGTTGGCTAGCTAAACCTAAAAGTCCTGACATAAATATTTACCCAAGAGACATCTGTTTGTGTCCACAAAAAGTTTCTCCTTTTCTTTGTTGTGGCCCAGATAACCTTGGGAGCTCTTTAACTGTGCAGGTGGTATTCAAAATAACAGATATTTTAACACTTTGAAGATAATGCTACTTCCTTTCTGTGTGTTTGTCCCTGTGCTGGTAGTCTCTGAGCACTACCTAGTAAAAGGCTAAAAGTTAAAACAGAATACATTATGTACTTCAATAAAAGCTTTTGCCTTTCTTTTTTCAGATGCTGGCCAAGTTACTAAAACAGTCTTATTCTCTGCTCTTGTCAGTGGGAGGAGTCTATATAGTATATAGACAGCTTTCTTGTTACTATGTCATCTGAGGCCTGCTTGCTGAAATTCCTGCTTTTTTGAAAGATTCAGGGCCCAATACTCAAAAGGTTTCCATTCCAGTAAGACTCATTACTTAGATGCCTGGATTCAATTGGACTTTCTGGTAATGTTCTGACTTGATTTCAAGGTTTCCTAAAGAAAAGATCGTATTAAGTGTATAGTGAGAGTAACTATTCTTCTTGGAGTAACCCATGTGGAGTGCTGCAAGGCTCGCCATTGTCACCCTCACTATTTAACATCTATCTTGCTCCCTTGGGAAATCTATTATCCACCTTAAACCTGAAATTTTACATCTATGCAGATGATATTACTATTATCATTCCCATCACTTCTCTTTCTACTGAGATAAAGAAACATATCTCATTTGTACTTACCCAGATTGAACTATGGACAACTGCGTTCAGATTAAAACTAAATTCTGAAAAAACAAAGGTATTCCTAGCCAGTCCAAATTCTAAAATTAAAGAAACTATTAATACTGGGAGTTACCTTAGACCGTCATCTAACTTTTGATGAACATATTGACTCACTGGTTAAAAAATGTTTCTTTGCATTTAGATTATTGGTTCAACCTTTGATATTGAGTATTCTCGACTATCTCTATAATAAAACCCTAAGCAGCGCATGCACACTCCTACCTGCGTGTTCTGTATGTCCATGGCCGGAAGGAGTGTGCATGCACGTCTACAACTGCCCCACACTAGCGGCTCTGTTTGCATTCCAGTGGCAGCAACTGAGTAGTGGAGAGCAGCCCCGCTCCGCCCGTTGACCCTCCACAAACCTCCCGGCTCAAGCAGCGTAGGCAGCACTTTAAACACGCTGCTTCGCACCCTTCTACTGCCGATTTCCTCTGCCACGCCTCTGATGACATCATCAGAGACAGACGCGGCAGAGTAAATCGGCAGTAGAAGGCCGCAAAGCAGCCTACACTGCTGGAGCCGGGAGGTTTGTCAGCGGTGGGAGGATCAGGAGCAGGCCAGATTGAGCAGGACAATGCAGTAAAAGAAGGGGAAGAGGCCGAATGGAGCAGGCTAGATCGCGGTAAGAGAAGGGAAAGGGGGGTGGGGAAAATGCTGCTACTGCTGCATAGGGACCTGGAGGGGAAGGAAAATACCGCTGCTGCTTCTGCACAGGAAAGAGGGGATAGGAGGGAAATGCTGTTGCTGCTGCACAGGGAAGTGGGATGGAAATGCTGCTGCACAGGGAAATGGGAAAAAATGACAGACAGACAGCGGGAGGGAGGAAGACAGAAAGAAAGAGAGACTCAAAGACAGACAGAGAAAGGGGGCCAGAGAGAGAGTCAGTGGGAGGGAGACACACAGACATATATTCTAGCACCCGTTAATGTAATGGGCTTAATGACTAGATAATAAAACCCTAAGCGGCGTATGCGCACTCCTACCTGCGTGTTCCGTATGTCCGTAGCCGGAATGAGTGCGCATGCGTGCCTACAACTGCACCAAACTCACCGCCCTGTTTGCTGTTCCGAGCTGCCGAGGACTCTTCCAAAGGCCTTGGCAGAGGGTCGGCCGCTGCTCCTGCGTGGGACTGGCGAGATGAAGGTGTTCCGGGCGGCGGCCGGCGGAGGCTCGAACCTGCGCAGACAAAAATCCCTCTCCTCACCGACGCCGAAAAGAAGCCCCGCCGCACCTCCTTGCCACCCGCCCCAGCCCCGCTGTCGCAATCCCTCTCGTGAAAACTTCACATGAGGGTTCCGGAGACTGCAGGAGCAGGAGAGGGAGGAGGAGGAAAGGAAGAGAAGAGAGAGACAGACCCATCTTCCTCCTCTTCTGCACTGCCCCAGCGCCGCCATACCTGCTGCCTCACTGGGGGGCACGACCTCGATGGTAGAGGTAACCTGCTGTCACTGACGCCTACACTCATTGTCTGCGTGGTTGCGTTCTGTGCGAGGCGGTTTCCAAGTCTCAACATGGTGGCCTGCGCCGAGCCCCTTATCAAATAAGCCTGTTTGGGGAAGGGAAATATTTTGCTTTAATTTCGGTGGTGTGTGTGCTGGGGAATCGGTGAACGATCTTACATTACTTTAGGTAAAGGGGGGGTTGTTGGGAAGGGAACAATCTTGCTTCCATTTGGGGAGAGGGGTGTGATTTGTTGGGGACAGGAAACGATCTTGCTTTGATTTGGGGGGAGGGTTTTAATTGGTTGAGAACAATAAACTATCTTGGTTTTCTTTGGGGGGAGGGGTGTGATTGGGAGAAAGGCTACTGCTGGACAGGGGACATGGGAGGTAAAAGGAAGGGAGAAGATACAGAAACAAAGAAAGACTGACAGCCAGCCAGGGAGAGAGACAGTAAGACAGGGGGCCAGGGAAGGGACAGAGACAGAAAGAAAGGGGGGCAGGGAGAGAGATAAAAAACATAAAGTAAGAAAGAAACGCCTCAGCGACCCATTGTGCTAAAAGTCTACACATCTATTCTAGCACCCGTTAATGTAACGGGCTTAAACATTAGTTGTAACATAATATACCTGGGATCCTATAAGAGAACTATCAAAAGATTGAGCATTATTCAGAACTCTGATGTTCGTCTTATTTTTGGACTGAAAAAAACAGATCATGTAAGTCCTTACTATAAACTTTTGCCAGTGGAGGCAAGAATTATTTTTAAATTTGCTTGCGTTTGTTTCAAAACTGAGCATGGGAATTTGGACGCCCGTGCACTCAGTAAGCTCAAGGTGTGTAAATAACAAAAAAATATGAAATGGGATACCAATGCAAGGCTCTATTCAATTTTATTGTTGCTATTGTGCTATCATGGACATCCCAAAGCCAGTTGCATTAGTGGGAGGTCGTTATAGTTGCCAAAATGCTGGCCTTCTGATAACGGGCTCAGCTCAATATCTCAAAACACTCTATTATATACTTTTGGCTCAGTATGACATCATCAGTTTGACAGCCAATAAAAATCAACAAAGGAGGTGTTTAAAAGTTAGACAAAGAAAAAAGTTTCAGAAATTACTTTTGTTTGTTTACATTCATTTCTGAATATACATTAACATTTTATAACATTTCCAATATTCCTATATCATTCTTAAAACTTATTTCAGACAATTTGTCTGTGTGTCAGGCAAGCTGCTGACATGTTCTAAACCCTACAAACAGTGCTGAAAATTTGTCAGCCTTAGAGGAAGAGGGCTCTCCCTAAGCTGACAGTTTCAAATTTCATGGATCTTCACACAGAAGCCTTATCTTGGAGGAGAATGAGGGGCTGTTTTTCCCCCTTTCTATGCTAGAGACTGCTAATTATTTCCAGATGTTGTTTTAGGATTTCTTTAGGTTGCAAATATATATAATATGTTTTTTTCAAAACCCATTCTTTTGTTCAATACAGTCACACAATCACTCCAGGGGCCCCTTTCATTCATTCATAACTTGATTCATTCATATTTAATACCTGTTATATCTTAGTTTGGGATATTTCTTCCTAGCTAGCCTAAGGCACATCTGGTATCAATTAACACCACGATGCTAGGAGCGAGAAAACTTTGCACAAAGAAAATGCAGATAAAACAAAGCAGACAGAAGGTCACTGACACAAAATGGATTCCAAAGCACAGAAAATATAGCAAAACAGAGACCAAAATGGAGTCCATGTATCTCTTGATTTCCTTCATGATCTAGCCTAATAGCAAAGTACATAAAAAAATATTATTATGCTTTCCCTTATATTAATCTGTAGTGTGTTTTTCTGGCCTTGGCCACATTTATATTCAGATTTTTATTCACCCGTTTTTCGTACGCTTCTATTTGGGCGTGGCCTTAACTAACACATATGCTTGTATCTAACTAGAGTTACCCAGAATAATACGAAAAACAGACACTTTTGTAGAAAAACTCCAAAAAATACTGCACTATCATGTTCTGATATCCATTCCATTACCGTCCCATAAACATCATCCCCTACTGGCCACGAGCCACTACTCCTCAAAACGCTAACTGGCTTGGCTTCAACCTATCTTTTTTTCTCATTTCGAGTTGGCTCTTACCATTAAATGCACTCGTAGCTCACATCTTTTTTCATTCCAAGCTGGCAAAATGGTTAAGTGAAATAATCTTAAAGGCCTCTTCCTACCAATCTTTTAGGAAATTGTTAAAGACCTATCTTTTTGATAAATTTGTTACTTCATAATTTTTCTGAGTATCCTTTCTTCTGTTATTTCATAACTACTTTTGTATTCTTGTTATTTGTACTTCCCTGGTTGTCAGTTGTCTCTTATTGTGACCCGTTTAAAACTTATGGTATTGTGGTTTACAAAAATAAAGTTATTATTATTACTGGCACGGAAGCTCTCCTCCTGATGCTGAAAAGGGTTCTCCGTGACTGCTACCTATCCTCATAGCAGCTACTGAGAACCCTATGCAAATGAATTACAAGGAGCTCATTACTATTCTGATGAGCTTTCCTTGTTATGCCCGAAAGGGAAGGCTCCTCTCTTTCCGATGAAATTTTTCAGGCAGCTCTGGAGCTGCCAGTAGCTGTTATGCATTTATATAACACACGCACAACAACTGTGTCCTCTTCCCCCCCCCCCCCCAAAGAAAACCCACAGTTAAGCAGGTAAGCCCCTGCTCTCCTTACCAGCTCATCTTGATCACAGCTTCTGAGCTGTGATTGGCTGTGTGGCAGGGGAAGCCCCCAAACAGCTGAGAAGCAGGGGAATCCCTAATCAGTTGAGCCGGCAGGACTCCACAAAGTTGCCTATCTAGATTTTTAAAATCTTTTTAAACAGAAATGCATAAAAAGGGTAGTAAGCAAGCTGAACAGTATGAAAATAGTTCAGAAAGTTTTAATTTGGCTGAGGTAACTGAGCAACAGAATATTAAATGGTAGTAAATGCAGTCCACTCTTCTAAAGACAGAGGTATCAATGGGGTATCCCAGGGCTTTTTCATGGGAAGGGTAGTATTGGGGCTAGCTCTCTTTAATATTTGAGGTATTTTAATATTTGGGGCTAGCTCATCTGCTGAAAAGCACAATTTTTCAAGTTAGTAAGAAAATGACATGCTGAGGGTGATGGAAGAAATGAAAGGAGACTCAAGACACTGAAAAAATGGATAAGTGGTTTAAAATGAGCTTCAATAGGAAAAAGTATAAAATTATGCATTACAGATGCTAAAATCTATTGCCATTTTATCATTTAGAAGCACAAGAACTGGTAACTGTTGAACATGAAAGAAGAATACTCAGCTCAGAATAAGGAGTGGTTGGTGATGGGAGCACTGTGCTGTGACTCGAGGAAGTCCTGAGATATTAGCTCAAAGTTCTCCTCTGCTATTAACATCAAATATTTCACTTTTATGGAGCATTATTGTAGACATGAAAAGAGAGGAAAGTTGTGCATGAATTAAATGAGGTTTAACATGGATAAGTGTAAGGTGATGCATGTTGGTAACAAAAATCTTATACACGAGTACAGGATGTCCGGGGCGGTACTTGGAGAGACCCCCCCCCCCCAGGAAAGAGACTTGGGAGTACTGGTCGACAAGTCAATGAAGCCATCCGCACAATGTGTGGTGGCGGCGAAGAGGGCAAACAGAATGGTAGGAATGATTAAGAAGGGATCATGAACAGATCGGAGAAGGTTATTATGCCTCTGTACCGGGCCATGGTACGCCCTCACCTGGAATACTGCGTCCAGCACATGAAGAAGAACACAGTACTACTTGAAAGGGTTCAGAGAAGAGCGACTAAAATGGTTAAGGGGCTAGAGGAGTTGCCGTACAGCGAGAGATTAGAGAAACTGGGCCTCTTCTCCCTCGAAAAGAGGAGACTGAGAGGGGACATGATAGAAACATTCAAGATACTGAAGGAATAGACTTAGTAGATAAAGACAGGTTGTTCACCCTCTCCAAGGTAGGAACAATGAGAGGGCACTCTCTAAAGTTAAAAGGGGATAGATTCCGTACAAACGGATTCAAGACAAGGTTGGACAGGTTCCTGCTGAATCGGAACGTACGCAGGTAGGGTTGATCTCAGGGCTCTGGTCTTTGACCAGGGGCCGCCGCGGGAGCGGACTGCTGGGCATGATGGACCACTGGTCTGACCTAGCAGCGGTAATTCTTATGTTCTTATGTTAAGAAGTAGGAAAGCTGTGGGCAAAATTGAAAGGAGCTATTGTAAGAGCAACAATCATTTCATAAGGAAAGTAAGCAGAAATAATAGGAAAAGAAGGCCACTTTGGTTCTCAAAAGCAGTAGCTGAGAAGGTAAGAAAACTACACAAATATGGCTGGGAGGTGTTACCTCATGCTCCCTACAGTCCAGATATGAGTCCACCAGACTTCGACCTGTTTCCAAAGTTGAAACAACCTTTGCGTGGACATCATTTTGCATCTTTTTTCCGCCGGTACCCAAGCCATTCGGCAACTGAACAAAAACAGTGTTTTGGATGGAATAATGAAGCTTCCCGGATGTTGGGACTTGGTCATTGCAAAGCAAGGAGACTATATTGAAGGATTGTAAAGAAATACTTGGAAAAAAAAAAAGTATAAATTTTAAAAAATAGTGTGCATTATTTATGAAATGACCCTCGTATTTATAAGTGATATTATTGAAGGGCTGTCGGCAAGGTTTGTCTCTTTGCAGAGGATACCATTTATGAAATTATACTTTAAATTCTCAAAAAATTTGTTTTATGGTAAAAGAATATGGGCGTACTCAGATGTGACAAAAATTACTCAAGAAAGAAGGAAACTATTTTTGTTTTTAAGATAAAATGTAATATCCCTGGGTGCATCTTTCCTTCTGGCCTACTCTTGTAAATGTATCGTGAAGTACACACAAATTAAGTATGTGTTTTTTCTCCCAGATCAGTTAAAATCCTTCTTGGAGCTGAAAAAGATAGCTTGATGAAGTATGCACAGGTGCAATGAGTTAATGTTAGCAAACTTTTGAGTTAGAGTGTTAAGCCTTACTTTTTAATTTTTATGCATTCTGATTTATTCTCTCCTATTATATAGGCTGTACTCCCCTTATTATTAACATTGTGGGCTAAGGAAGGATTTATAATTATTCCGCTTGTAAATTTTTGATGATTTATATTAACATTATTCTACTGTACTTCTATAACAAGAAGTTCTTTTTCTTGTAAATTCTGTTGAAAATAAAAAAGGAAACCAAAATCTGCAATATACAGTGGACACCCCTGAGGAAGGTCCTAGTGAAGCTTGAAGAATGGTCTGGAATTTGGCAGCTAAAATTTAATGCTAAGAAACAGGGGGTAATGTATTTGGGCTGCAAAAACCTGAGGAAATGGTACAGTTTGGAGGTGAAGAACTTTTGTGCATGAAAGAGAAGCAGAATTTGGGTGTGGTAGTATTTGATCTTCAGGTGACCAAACAGGTAGAAAACGCAACAGTGAAAGCTAGAAGGATGTTTGGGTGTACAGGAAGTGGCCAGTAGGAAAAAGGAAGCAATGATTAGATCTCATTTAGAACATTATATACAATTTTGGAAACCGCATCTTTAAAAATATATAAACAGGATGGAAGGATGGAGTCTATCTAAAAGAAGGCTATTAAAATGGTCGGTGGTCTTCATAAAAAAAAACGTATGAGGACAAACTTAAAGATCTCAATATATATACTTTGGAGGAAAGGCGGGATGGGGGCAAAATATGAGAGCTGTTTAAATACCTACATGGCATAAATGTCCAAGAGGTGAGTCTCTTTCAATTGAATGGAAGCTCTGGAATGAGGGGGCATAGGATAAAGTTGAAAGGAGATAGACTAAGAAGTAACCTCAGAAAATACTTTTTCATGGGAAGGGTAGTGAATGCGTGGAATGGCCTCCAAGTAGAGATGATGGAGTTGAAAACTGTATATGAATTCAAGAAAACTTGGGATTAGTACATTGGATCTCTACGGACGAAGATGTAATGGATAGGCAGATAATCATTTTTCTTTGTTTTTCTGTTTCTAGATTTTTCTGTAAAGCAGAGCAACAGGATCATATTATTCCTCTCTTTATTTGCCTGCACTGGTTGCCTGTTCAGTATAGACAATAGATCAAGGTTTTATGTCTTACAAAACCCTCCACTTAGATCCTCAACTTATGTTTCCTCTTTAACAATCCCTTATATACCATCTTTTTTTTACTATGCTGTCTTGGGTTTTGTTTTGTACATCCTTCCTCAAAATTGGCTCACTATGAGTCTACTTATAGTTCTACTTTTTTCTTTGGAATAACTTATCATATCTCAGGTCTGTATTGTCTTTCTCTAAATTTAAGGCTTTCCTAAAAGCTCATTTTTTAACTGGCTTTTGGTAGCTCCGCAGAGTGCCCTTGAGTTGCTAGTATGTCTGACGGTCGGAGTGCTTTTTTTTTTTTTTTCTTTTTTTTTCAGTCATCTCTTGGAAGCATGAATATGGGACAATTTTAAAAGTTCCAGTGTAGGAATTTTGCAAATAATCTATTGTCACTATCTGGTCTATACAAAAGCATCTAGTTAGGATAAATTTATTCTTCCTATCTGCGGATTTAGTAGTAGCCATATTAGTCCTAGAGTATAGGATCAAGTTCAAGATTTTGATGTTAGCTCATAAAGCACTATTTGAATTACAACCATCATATCTCTCAAATTTTTAGGGCTCCTTTTACGAAGCCGCGTTAGCGGCTTTATCGCACGTACATTTTTAGCGCGCGCTAACCCCCGTGATAGCTGAAAAACTACCTGCTCAAGAGAAGGCGGTAGCAGCTAGCGTGGCCGGCAAATTAGCGTGCGTTAAACCGCTAACGCGGCTTCGTAAAAGGAGCCCTTAGTGTTATTTTATGCCCCTAGATGACTATTGAAATCACTGATTCTAGAGCCCATCTTGCTTCAACTAGAAACTGCATTTTTCTATTTGGTTCCAATTTTATAGAATAATTTACCAATGGAGTTGAGGTTTTTTTTCTTTACTATTTTAATGGAGTTCTTTTCAATAATTTCTGTATTGTTTTGTTAACCGCTTTGATCTGCTTGGCAAATTGTTATATAAAAACTTATAATAAACATAAAAGAGAAGAGTCTCTTGAAAGCTCATGAACAGCATTTTTGTTTTTGTTTTTATATTGGTCCTCTGAGGCCACAGTTTACTGTGACTTGGCTGTTTTATTTGAAAATCAGTCAACCAGTTACTATTAAAGTATTGACAAAAACAGGTTTGATAATTCCTACCTGTTTTGTGCAGTTAATGGAAGGATTTAGATTTAATCTTAGGCATTCTGGTTCAAACCTCATGAGCCCATAGAAATCATTGCTACTTGATCTGGGCCAATTATGATGAATGTGTAGTGCTGATGCTTTGCACTTGCTTCTATTTTCACTGGATAATGCAACTATATTAGTTAACATTGTTAATACTAGATGACTGTTACTACTTAGCTTTTTTAAATCCTCTCTTATCTTCCTACGTTACAAAAAGATATTTATAGCGTTGCATTTGCAGTGTCTCTTGCATAAAGCAAATATTTGAGTTACATGATATTTTTGGTATTGCAATATTTTGGTTCATTATTTAGTAGAATCTTATAATGGTAGGCTGTCACACAAATATGAACATAAAGGTAAGTATTACAGAGAGAAACCAGGGGTCTCAAGTGCTCCCAGCCAGAAGCCCGATATATGTTACAGGGCTAATGGCTAATGTGGTGAGCTATCATCGTTCCCGTTTATTTTCTCTGTAAAATTTTTAACTTATTTTTTGCTTTTTAACTTTTTTTGCTTTTAAACTTTTTCTGTATTGTATATGCTTTTTACTACATTTAGCACGGCTGTGTTGCTGATCTATTACTCTTCCACTTTATACATGAGTAACTATTGAGCAAACTTTAGCAACTTCACTTAACTTTCATATTGACTTGACGACGGATGATCTCCGTTTCGCCCCTATACTTCAAACAGGGGCTTCATCAGGAAAGAACGCCAAAGGCAACACTAGAAGTTGCATTTATTTAGTTCATTATTTAGTAGCACAGACTATTTCTTTTTGTTTTCACTGGCACGGACAACACCAATATACTTTATAGGTTTTGGTAGGAAGAGGGGAAACTAAGACTAAGCTTATTTGTCTCTTGAAAGGGATATTGTATATACAGAAATTCTGTGCAGAAGGTTTACATGCTATAAACTGCACACAATTTGATGCTAGTGCAGATTTAGGCACATGAGTTCTAGAACAGTGCCAATTACATGCATAGCTTGCTAAATTAGCTGCTAATTGACTATAATTGGTGTTAATTGACATTAATTTGCAGTTATGCATGGGACTGTCATTAGTCATATTCTGCAGCTGAGCGTGCAGAGTCCATAGTGCACAACTGCAATGGGGAGGGGGAGGGGCATGCCTAGCACTTATGCACATGATGTATAGAATACTATCCATTACATACCTAACTGACAGCAATTAGGTGTAGGCATCTATACCAGCCATTGAGTTAGCATAAGTGCTTGCACCTAAAAGATGCGTAACTGGAGGTGTATCCTGATATTCTATAATGGCAATTGTATGCATAATTGCTGAAATAGAATCCACACTTATTGTGCATCATCCTGGGATCTAATTTCAGACCAAACTGCATTGTGAAATATATTAGTCAAACCCACAAATCCCTTTTAGCAGGTAGAATATTGAATATGCTTGTGCTGGAAATCCAGCTGCTGATGCATACTGCACCAAAAAAGGAAATATGAATCATCTGTTGCACTTTAATTTGGTTTGCATTAGAGAATGACACGGGACAGATTTTTCCCCTGTCCTCACAGGAACTCATTTTCCCGTCCCCTGAGTTCTTTTCCTGTTCCTCTCCCATTCCTGCAAGCTCTGTCCTCATCTACACAAGCCTCAAACTCATTTTCCTGTCCCCTGAGTTCTTTTCCTGTCCCATTCCTGCAAGCTCTGTCCTCATCTGCACAGGCCTCAAACACTTTAAAATCATGTGTTCGAGGTTTCTGTGGTTAAGGCTGAGCTTACAGGAATGGGACAGTTACAGGAACAGCGACAAAACTTGGCGGGAACGGGGAAAAATTTGACCCCATGTCATTCTCTAGTTTGCATGCCCAGTTGTCTCAAAAAATGTGAAAAATCATAATGCATTCTTAAATGGGTTCCCTTTATGCAGTCTCCAGTGCTGAAGACAGAAGCTGTCAGTTTTAGTACTGTTTCTCAAGGGGAGAGGCTTGAAATATCTACCAAGGATGTGCCGGTAGTCCATACAGAAACCAAAACCATCACCTATGAATTGTCTGAGGTAAACTACAAGAAATGATAGAGAGAAAGGAATTTATCTTGAAATACTCTCTCCTTCTCAAGCTTCTTGCATGTCTGTCTATAATGATGGTTAGTGATGCATATTCTTGGTTTCATTAAGGTGGATTCCAATGCTGATATGGATCCAGGTGTACTAATGAGTGCACAGACCATCACTTCAGAAACTACTGGCACTACCACTACCACACACATCACTAAAGTAAGATTTCCTAGCATTTACACTTAAAACCCTTATCTTTATTGTTAAAAAATTATATTATAAATATATACATCTAAATGTTAGTTTCAGTGAATAGGATTTTTTTTGTTTCAAGAACTAGGATGTAATAAAGGTGTTTGAACTCTGACAGACCTATGGGTATCACAGCTGGACAAACATTTGATGTTTTAATGTCCCTATTCCTCCCTCTGTACACATTTTAGGTTTATTCTGTCACCCCTTGTACCATAGATCTTGTTGCTTCTGTCTGTGGGTTAATACTGTATGAACTAGCTCACTGTTCTCTCGGCTTTTTTTCTCCGATTCAGCACAGTTTAATCCCTATATGAACAGCTTCTCTCTTCCACCAGCTTTGCTACTTCCGTGCTTATCTTTGCCGCTAGACTGCAGTAGCCGATTGCGGCAGGGGAATTCCCCCCTTCCCTCATCAGCTGAGCAACAGGGACTCCCCAAAGCCGTGATTCTGTAGCTGGCACCTAAGTTGGATTGCCTGTCGATCATTCGAGAGCACCAGTTACAAAATTGTGGCTTTGGAGAGTCCCTACCACTCAGCTGATGGGGGAGAGGGAATTCACCTGCTATAATCAGCTGAACCAGCTGCTGCAGATAGAGGCCCCCCTCAACCGGCAAAAAGGATGCCTGCTCCATCCTGCCAGCAAACCCCCCCCCCCAACATATCCCCGGCAGGAAGGATGCCCACTCATTCCTGAGCCAATCAGGCCCTTAGGCCCCTCCCCGGTGCATCCCAGGATGCACCGGGAAGCGGAAGGCCCGCCATTCTGAAGAGATGGGCCTACCAGACAGACTTCTTACAGATAAAGGTACCGGGAGGGGGTGTCCGGGTATGTTTTGGGTGTTGCCGGGGGGGGGAGTGCCTCCTGCCAGGGATGTTGCGGGGGGTGCCAGCAGAAGGGAGTGGGCATCCCTCCTGCCAGGGTTTGTTTTGGGGTGGCATCAGGAGGGACTGGGCGGCAGGGACTCCCCAAAGCCACAGTTCTGTAACAGGCGCCCTCAGATGGTTACACAATAGCAGCTTTGGGAAGTCCCTGCTGCTCAGCTGCTGATGGGGTGGGGGAATTCCCTTCTGTGATCGGCTGCTGCTGTCTAGCAGCAAAGATGGGTGCCTGAAATGTAGGCTAGGGCTTTTCCAGCCCTACATTATAGCTACCTATCTTGGCGTGAATCGTGGCTAGGTAGCTGCTTTAGCCCGCCTAATGCTACTTCCGTCATTGGCTATGCCTACTTTGGCGTTCTGCGGCCTAAAGTGGCTACCTAGCCACGATTCCAGTGTCCACCTTTTATTTAGGCATGGGCCGGCGCTTCTGAATGCATTTTTTAGTTACTTAGGCATCGGCATGGCGCCTGCCGACGCCTAAGTTTAGGCGCTGGTTATAGAATTTCCCCCTCAGTGTGCACTAATTTGTTTGAGTGTGTTAAATCCATTAGCATGCCTTAGTAAAAGGACCTTTAAGCATGGAATATGTAGTTCTGTTTCATTTCAGTGTGGGATTTTTTTTTTTTAGCTTTGTTTTTCAAAGTTAGTTTCAAATGTGGCTTTTGAGTAGATTAAAACCAATGCTGTCCCCATGTGATTTTCATCTTGTAGTTCAGAGTATTGTATTGCAATGGTGGGATTATTGTAATGCACTGTATTTGGGTATGTCATCACCCAAATGTAGATCTTTATAAACGGTTCAGAACGCTGCAGCGTGTTTAGTCTTTGATGGCAGTAAATTTGAGAATGTGACACCTTTACTAAGAAAATTGCATTGGCTACCTTTCAAATCTCAAGTGGTGTTTAAGATATTGGTGTTGATTTTTTAAGCAGTTCACCAAGGGATATCAAGGTATCTTTCACATGCTGTGACATTACATCAGCCCTGTCGATCCTTAAGATTGGAGAACACAATGCATTTATCTGTTGACGAGTTACAGCATGTGAGGTATGCTAGTACCAGAGCTATGGCTATTTTGGTGGCAGGGGTTAAAGCTTTGGAATCTGGTTGGACAATTGAGAATGAAAAATAATTTTTTTAAACTCTGAAAGTTAAACATTGTTACTTGGTTTATTTTGTATGTGTATAGCACACATTGACCACCGGATGATTTAAAAGACTCCTGAGACAGGTTTTTCAGCCAAAACACGGTCCGTGTCAAGTCCAGATGTTAACTTTCATCCATATGGTTGCTATTAGTTTAATTTGGCTTGAAGATCAGGTCTTCTCTGCTCACTTTTGTTGTATAAAACATTATTAAAACCATCACTTTTTATAGCAGCTTTTTAAAGTGGTTAAGAAGCAGTGACTGAAGGAATTGATGGATATGTTATCTGTACATTGTTGTGTTTTATACTGTTTTTATTGTTTTTATCATATGATTATGTTGGGGGGGGGGGTTTGCAATCTGTTTAGGCATAAACGGAATATATGTTTTTTAAATAAATAGTTTTTGGTGCATGCTGCTTCATTTAGCATTCAATAAAAAATTTTAACCAGTGCCAGACCTTAGCAAATGTTTAAAAAAAATAGTGCACACTAAATTGGAAAAGGTGAAATTAAAAGTTTTTATCTTAAACAGGAGATTAATTTTCCAATGCATCACGCAGGTTGTACATTGGACCTTGCTCTTTTCACTTTTGCTAATTCTTTTTCACTGTCTAATTCCTTTGGCAGGACATTATCTTGGTCAGATCACCTTTTGATTATCTTTTCTCTGTCAATCCTGGCTTCAGTTAACCATGCCCAGCGTAGTGATGGATACTGGGCACTAGCTTTTCATTGCCTAGGTCCTGAAACACTGTCACCGCCTTTTTGTTGTTGTTGTTGTTGTTCATTTCGTTCAAACTTTGCTTTTTAGTCCTTAGAAAATCATACTCAACTTTGGAATTCTGTCCTTAGGAAAGCCATTAATAAAGTCGTGTCATTAAAATATAGGATCCTCTGAGGTTACTAAGGCCTGAGGACACAAAGCCATGATAAGGGAATCTCCAGCAAGCCCTGACGCGATGGTTGGGTAATCCCCTGTGCTTGCGGCACATAAGGGAGCCCTGGGACTCACCGCCCCCAGCAGCTGCAAGGAAACCCTGGGAATCCCCACCTCCAGCCGACTCTCCTTTTGCTGCTGACTAGGAATCCTCCTTGCCAGCGGTCATGGCTATGCACAAAGCTGAGCCCGCAGATGATTCCCCTGATAGAGCCAACCTGCGCAGCTGCGAACATGCTGGCTTTGTTGATGTCCTGGCAGGAGCACACAGAGCACTTCTTTGGCCAAGAAGTTCTCATTGCAAACCACCACGTAGTAGGCCTCAATGAAAACAACCAGCCAGCTAGAGAAAGAAAAATAAAACTTCCCTTCAGACCGGCATTTTTTTTTTTTTTCTAAAGGCGCAGACCCCTCTGGCTCTCAAAGCTGTAGTCAATGCCCAAAGGCAGAGGTGTACAGCTGAGGCGTACAGCTGAGGCACCACTAACAAAAAAGAGGCATGGGGGAATGGGGGCTAGAGAGACTCAGCCACCTGAGTGTACCAACCCCGATGTGAAGAAGATACCCCACGGGTCACTACTTCCGTCCGGACAAGAAAAAGTCAGCAAGGGCCCTTGTCTATTTCCCCTGTTGAAGATTTCCTGGAATTTACAGGTGTGGCAGTTGTCACCAATGATATGAAAACTGAGATTGTGGCTGAATCAAAATTAAGTGAATAAATTAAAATACAGTACCTATACTTTAAAATTTGGAAACAGCCTTGAGACCTTGTAATTAAAAGATTAAGCTCACAGATTGGTATTCCTTGTCTAAATTTCTGTATGCTACGGAAACTCAGGTTGATTTTGTGACTTTCAAAACATAAATTTATGTACCATTCTTCATATACATCCATGGAGTTTATAGATAAGGTTCTCAGAGGAACAGGAAACTTAAGTGTTTTACAGAGAGAATCTGTTCCTTATAGATTAGAACATACAATGCTAATTGGAAGGTCATACAGAAGTTAAGATGTGTCTGCAGGAAGTAGGGCTTTTTACTGACATGATTGATGTCTGAGAAGGTCAGAGATCAAAAGTGATTTAAGAAGAAAAAGTGAAACACTAGCATCTGCTGGACTTAATATTAGAATGGACTTAACATTAAATTAAGGATTTAAATGTAACATTGACGTAAAGCATTTTTGGAAAGGAAGTCATGTGATCAACTGTGTATTCTAAAGCATGATAATTATTATGAATTATGTCACATAGGGTATAAATCTGTTTGTCCTTGCATTCTCCCTTTGAAGAGTTTCAAGTTCAAGTTTCAAGTTTATTGGCATTTGATGAATCGCTTATCGCAATATCTAAGCGATGTACATAGTAAAAGCCACCAGACGGTGGTTTAACATACAATTTAGACAGGTTAGACATAAAACAAACAGTTTACTAATAATATTATTAAAATTGACTAAAAAAGTCAAAGTAACTTAAATAAAGTAAAAAATTGTTAAAATCTAGACAGACATGAATTAGTAGGGAGGAGGAGGAAAAGTTACAATGTCGTTATTTGTTGAAATATTACATAAAAGGGAAAAAACAATAAGGAGGGAAGGGATTTAATAAAATTTTGTCAAATTATTATATGATGTAGAAAATTTTAGTATGTCATTTCATGTATCAAATGCATCTTGAAATAGAAAAGTTTTTAACATTTTCTTAAATGAGATAAGGTCTTTTTCGCTTCTAATAAAATTTGGTAGGAAATTCCATAACGTAGGGGCCATAACGGAGAATATGTCATTTCTTCTTGTGCCAATAATTTTCAAAGAAGGGATTGATAATAAATTCGAGGAGGATGATCGTAGAGAACGTGTAGAATTATATGGAATTATCATTTTAGATATAAATTGAGGTTCATTGAAGATTATTGTTTTATAAGCCAAAAATATAATTTTAAAAGTAATTCGGTGAGAAACGGGAAGCCAATGTGATTTGATCAATAATGGGGCACTGAAATTGTGATGACTTGCTCTTCCCAGACAATAGAAGCACTGTTAATTAAACCTAATTGTTTATTACATGGCTTTTCCTCATGTCTGTTATTTGAATTCACAGAACGGAGTCTCTAGTCCAGTCATGTGGGAGAGAGAATCCATTCTGGCAATTCTTTTGGCCTCGATGTTCAAGTCTTCCAGTCTAGCTTGGACACCTCCAACAGAAACCAAACCAACTAAAAGCCTAACAGGACTGCACAGGCTTACTACCTCCACCTGCTGGAGACTGAGAACAGACTGATGTTAGGGGGACTTCACATCCCACTTGTACTGCTGCTAGAATTCAGTTTTGTCTTCAGTCTCCACCTGCTGGCAGAGGGGCATAAATCTATCCATCTGTGCCAGTCTGGAGGGACGCTAAAGAATAACTGCACTTTAGAGGAGAATTTTCTATAAAGAATTTCAACAAGACAATCAAAACTTGGTTGTTCAAGCAAGTGTTTGGGAATACCAACAGATGACAAATTTAGGGGATATGACATGTCTGTAAACTGTGTGTCTTTTGATCTTTTTTATTCTTACATGAGAGATATACTTTTTGGTTTTTATGCCAGAGTTCCTTTTTCGTTCTTTTTATTTAAATTGCAAACCGCTTTGACCTGCCCGTTGGTAAAGGTGGTATATGAAATGCAATTAAATTATTTGAGGTTTAAAAGGACATGTGACAAAACAGCAAATGAATGAAGTTTTTATGGCAAAAGCATTTATACAATGTGCTGGTTATCTTCTGTTATTTTGTCATACTTTTTTCCAGGCCAGACAGCATAGAATAAAACTTAGTAGTAATTTCTCTCTGTTGTAGACCGTAAAAGGAGGCATTTCTGAGACAAGAATTGAAAAACGAATAGTTATCACAGGAGATGCAGATATTGATCATGACCAGGTAGAGTATAAGAATATGTAAAACATAGCCGAGTCCTCTATAGGAGGCAACCTTAGCTTTCAAGATACTATTAATTCTGGCATGCCTAATATAATTCTTGGAATAATTTATTGTTCTGGAATATCTTCTATTTTAATCATGTTTCTCATTTGTAAATTGTGTAATATCTCATGAATCTCCACCTTGCTATTGATCATGCATGTTCCACCTCCTTTTTTTTTTTTTCTTCTTTTTCTTTGCCCTTTTGTGGTTTCTTTGGGCTAGGCGCTGGCTCAGGCAATTAAAGAAGCCAAAGAGCAGCACCCTGACATGTCAGTGACCAAAGTAGTGGTACATAAAGAAACAGAGATCACGCCAGAAGGAGGAGAGGATTGACCACAGGTAAGAGGAAGAGCTGATTTTTCTAGGCACGCTCTAAACTGGCATGTGGCAAAGGGCATTTTTCTTTTAAAATCCTCTTTCATTCTCTCCCTGGCATTGTGTAACCTAAGTAAACATACCTAACTTGCATTAACCTGAATACCTCTTCTGTATAGTATATCTGAGCATTGTAAGGGATGTCAGTGACTGAAGGTTTGGATACATTTAGTCCATTGAATTTCCTGATAATCATGTCAGTGGCTCATAAGATGCCCCTCTGCAGAAGACAAAACAAACATCTTTGATCTGCAGTGTCATATGGCTGTTTGCTTGGTTTCATGCCAGTTAGAAAATGCAAGGAAAGGCATTTCCTTTGTTGGCTTGTTTGAACTTTGCTCATTATTCATGCTTTAATTGCTCTTCTTTTTTCATTCAGAGTGCATTGTTCAGCTATTTGCTAATATTTGACTGATTGCTAAAATGATTGGCTGTTAAAGACGGTCTTAGCTGTGCCAACATATTGGTAAAAACAAGCATTGCTGGCTACCCTGTTTGGGGTACATTTAGGTAATTTCAGGGCTTTAAGGTCAAATTTAACTGTGATTGAAGCTAATATTTTTTTACCCAAGGCTGAATGGTTTAATTTCCTCTTAATTTTTGTATTTTTAAACTAGTGCCTATCAAAATAAAGATAATTTACTGCAAGATGCAATCTCATTATTCTGATAGCCATTAGTTTGTTCTTTTGGTAGCTTCTCTTCTGACATTTGAACTTTTGCTGTGGCTTGCTTTTACCTCTCTATATTATCTGGACTCTTGTTTTTAACATAACATTTGTTCTACAAGATGAAGTAATATTTCTACCTCATTATGGCTAGTTTTGTTCAGGAGGGCAAACATTATTGTCTCAGAAAGGCTCTAGATTTATCTCATCCTGGGAAACTATGCTGTTAAAAACAAAACAAATATTCTACAAAAAGTAAGACAAATTGGGGGGGGGGGGGGAACTGGAGATGAAACATTTGGTCTTGGGTGTTGACCCGATCTTTAGAAGCTCACACCACGCCACTAACCTGCTATGCAACAGTACTACCTGCTGACTCCACCCACACTGTAGAATGCTTTGGAATGCTGTATGGAATAGTCTTGCTGCCATTGTGAACCATATTACTCAATAGCAACATCTTATTCTTTGGAATCTTTTTTTTTTTTCCCCCTACATCATTCTTGCCTTCAAGACAGGTAAGACAGGCCATTCAAGGAATTTATTTCAATATTTTTTTCTGTTTCTGCTCTGGGGTACCAAAGATACTGATTTAAAAAAACTACTGTATATATTGGGAGCAACATTTGTTATTTTTGAAGGTGGAGTTTCTTTTTTGGAGTAGCCTGAGGTGTCTTAGATTTGTAATTCTGTTCTAGTCTACAATTTATGGATGTTTGTGTATGTGGAAATGTATAGGGAAAAACTTGTTAGATAAATTTTCAGTAAAATATGGATAAAGCTCAACTAATTGATATGTTGACTCTCTTTTGAACAGGAATAACTTAACTTATATACAATTCCAGCCTTGCACACCCTTGGGAACATGAGACTCTACAGATGTTGGAGAAAACCATTCAAACCTGGCTGACGTAATCTCTCCATGGAATATTTCAATTTGGAGGGATCAGTTGTGGCATTTCTGAAGACACTGGCAGAAATATCTTCCCAATCAGATTCAGCATTAGTAGAAGAGTACTGCATGAAAGCAATTAGAAAATTACAAAAATGCAGCCTTTTACTTTTCCATAAGGTCCCTCTTTTCAGCTGCTCCTGCACGTTCATGAACAGCAGTGATTATCAAAGCCGCAAACTCATGCAACCAATAAACATGCCTTTTGCGTTGATCAAAGTCTAAACAAAGTCAGCTTTGTTAGATGGCAAGCCTTTTGTTTACGGACAAATGAATATTACCCCTAAATTGGCAAAAGCTGTTTAGGTACTATGTATAATGTTTTATCACACTTTAGATGTGCCAATAACCCAATTTATTCAGTACACACAACTTGAATATTGTATTTGTTTTATTACTATGGCCTGATAAACCACAAAAAATCTTTAACCTTGTGAAAAATATTTAAATGCTTATAAAATGTGCTTTGTATACCTGAGTTAATACCTGATAAGGTAGAAACAATTTTAGTAATTTAACTTGAAATTAAAATGTTGCTCTTGACATCGTCCTAAGTTCAGACCAGAGTGCTTACAGTCATTCTTCACAAATCTAAACTTGTAAATTGTGTAGTGATTTGGAGGAATAGTCTATTTCTCCTTTGTGTTCAATATCACAAAAATAATTACTCTGGAATAATCCTGTTGATTTTTTTTTTTTTTAATTATGATTATTATTGATTTACCTTTATGTTCTCACAAAACAATGTTTTCATTTCAGAACCGATTCATATCTATTGCCTAGTTCAGAAAGCCAAGCCTTAAATTGTACAGAAATTCCACTGTATACTCTGTAGTATTCCTGAGTAATACAAGTAGCTGTCCAAAGGTTATCATCTTCATTACATTCTCAGCTGCATCCCAACACATGGTGAATGTATGTTTCTGCATAGTGAAATAAAAGTGGTAAATGCATTCAAAGTGGTATGTGTCTTTCTGTAAGAAAGGGGGGGGGTTACCCTAAATCAGTGATCTTCACTATTTTTTAAGCAGTGGCTTCTTTGACAAATACAGAATTTCAGAGTGAGAGACTGGACCATTGTTGAAGTAGATAGCACCCTGGGCAAGAGAGAAAGGAGAATCCTGCTCTGATATATGGCCCGTTGGTTCATTCAGGTGC
Source organism: Geotrypetes seraphini (assembly GCF_902459505.1). Taxonomy (NCBI): domain Eukaryota; kingdom Metazoa; phylum Chordata; class Amphibia; order Gymnophiona; family Dermophiidae; genus Geotrypetes; species Geotrypetes seraphini. The sequence continues at coordinate 149,051,381 of NC_047085.1, read as the reverse complement.
ATTCACAGCAGCTGGTGTAACCAGGGCTGTGGAGTCTGAGTTGGAAGCAACTCCGATTCGTAATAGAGTTAAATTGTATGTCATGCAAATTTCATAGATAATAATTTGATTAACCCATTTTTTCAGGATATGTTTTACTTTTAGAATATATTTTGATATCAAGTTATTTGATGATTACAAAATGTAATATATTTGTATATTTATATTAGTGAAAGTGGCACCTAGAGAATGACACAGGGACAGTGTTTGTCCCTGTCTTAATCCATCCCTGCAAACTCGGCCCCTATCCCCATAAACTCTATCATCCCATTTGCACAAGCCTCGAATAGTTATGATTTTATATTGAAACCACCTACAATATGAAAAGACTAGGACTCCTCAGGCCCTTTTTTCAAGAGTGCCACTTTGCTGTGCTAACACAAATGCTTATACTAGATCCCAGCTGGATTATTGCAACTCCCTCTGAGAGTCTAAACTCTATTCTCCTGAACAAACAATAGATGATTCAAAACACGGCGGTCAGACTAATATTCAAACTAAAAAAATTTGACTCCGTCTCACCCTACTATAAGAACTTACACTGGCTGCCTATCAAAACTCGTATCACCTTCAAACTATCATGCATAATGTTTCAAATCTTAAATGCAAAAACTGCTGAACCACTCATAAACTTATTTGTCAACTGCTACGTCAACCAGAAAATTGAAATAGCTTCAAATGCTACTCCCGCCTCCCAAAGGGGTTAAATACAAACACGTATTCGACTCAACTCTTCACATATCTTGGCTTCAAAACCTAGAGCAAACTCCCGAGTGACTTCAGGATAGAAACATTCTATAACAGATTCCTAAAAAAAAATTTAAAACTGTCTTCTTTGAAAGCATATATCTAAAATCACTAAATCCCACCCTTTACTCAATACAATCACTCAATACAAGAACCTCCATTCTCTCATCTCTATTACACTATTCATAATTCTGTCCTCAAACTACTATAATCAAAATATTGTAAGTCACTTTGAACCTATTTAGGCATAGCACGACTCAGAAATACCAGATTAGATTAGATTTTATTAAAGTATAAAAAGAAACAATATTCTGTGCAAGTGTCATTTTATAAATCACATAATACAGAACAAGGATCAACAAAACCCCTGTTTCCCCTCCCCCTCCCAAATATCCCCTCCACTATCGAGACAACTGAACAAGCCAAATTACTATAAAATGCTGCATAGAAAAATCATGCTAACAGAATACCTGTCACACACACAGAACACAAATCCGTAGCAGCTGACCAGAAATTATAAATAACACCTACAGTATACTGTATAGATATATATATAAATAAAGGAGTCTGAGTCGAAGTGGAGATACCATAAATAAAGGAGTTGGAGTTAAAGGTTGTATTTACTGAATCAACAACCCTAGATGTAACTATAATAGTTTGCTCTATCTCCCTGAAGTTTAGGGTTCCCCTCTCTATTAACTTGTTGGCTCCCAAGCATTCATTTTCTTATAAGCTGCTGTCCCTCACCCACATTTCCCTCAGTTTAAACTTGCCCACAATCTCATCCAAGTCAGTCTTAAGCACATCCACCTCTCCCACCAATCAGCTTCCACTATCTTGTCCCATTAGTTAATCTCTACCATTCTGTTCCACTCCTAACCTCACCTAGCCAGCTCTCCCCCCCCCCCCCCCCTTCCTCCCCAGTTATTTAATCCTTCTCTTAATTTTTCTGGAGGCTCAATGCTGGAAATGTCATCAAATTAGTTATTTTGTTTCATATGGAGCAATGCAGAGAGAATAATGAGGGAGGTCAGGCACCACATAGCGCAAACTCTGTGAGAGCCTTGGGATGTCAGATGCAATAGAATACTGATTAGAAATCTGAAGAAATGGTGGGGGAAATTATGTATTTATTATTTATTAAATTTTCTGTTCTGTTCTCCCATGGGAGCTCAGAATGGTTTACATGAATTTATTCAGGTACTCAAGCATTTTTTCCTGTCTGTCCCGGTGAGCTCACAATCTATCTAATGTACCTGGGCCAATGGGGGGGTTAAGTGACTTGCCCAGGGTCACAAGAAGCAGCATGGGTTTGAACCCAAAACCCCAGGGTGCTGATGCTGTAGCTTTAACCACTGAGTCATATTTGTTTTATGGGAGCTCTCGTTGGCTGTGGACCTTGTGATAAAGAATACTGCCCTAAATCTTAAACATGGAAATTACATTCTGTCACCATCTTATCTTTGTAGAGAATAGATGTTTTCAGTGGGAAGTGAATATGTTCACAGTCTTCTGTTCCTTTGTTCATGAACAGACCTCCCATGCTCCACCCTAGACCCGCCCAACTCTTCCGCAAAAATCTAAAAACATGGCTATTCTCAAAATTGTAAGTTTGTCTACTGCTCTAGCCTTTACCCTCAAAAGGGAGGATCGATGAGAAAACCACCTGCACACCTTACTGCTTCACCTTATTTAATTCATTTTCTATCTTCTTGTCCTCAAAGAGCTCAGAACGCGTTACAGGTTAAACATACATAGTATACAGGTAACAGGTTATGATTTACACTGGATTTGCCATAATTTCAATACAAGTTTACGATACAAGTTTTTATCCTAACTAGATACATCCTTAAGGGTCTAATACTAATATAGTAATGTAGTAAATGATAGCAGATAAAGACCTGAATGCTCCATCCAGTCTGCCCAAACATAAACATTCTATAAATTAATCATATAATTTAACGGTCTTTTTTCTTAGATAATTCTTGACCAGAAACCCAAAGCTGCATGGTAGTGTGCTTAGGATCTATCTACTGGAGTCTCCATTGAAGCTCTCCCTAGCCCATCCTCAACTGAATGTCCATATACGAGACACAGACTGTGCAAGTCTGCTCAGTACTGGCCTTAGTTCCTTCAATATATACCCACTATTTTCTGATTAGAGATACTCTGTTTATCCTAAGCTTGTTTGAACTCTGTTACTGTTTTCTTCTCCACCTCCTCCCTCGGGAGTACATTCCAGGCATTAAACCACCCTCTCCATAAAGAAGAATTTCTTAAGATTACTCGACTACTCCTCAACCTCAAATTATGCCCTCTGGTTTTACCATTTTCTTTTCTCTGGAAAAGATTTTGTTCTATGTTGATATCTTTCAAGTATTTGAACGTCTGAATCATATCTCTCATGTCCCTCCTTTCCTCTAGGGCAGAGGTAGGCAATTCCAGTCCTTGAGAGCCGGAGCCAGGTCAGGTTTTCAGGATATCCACAATAAATATGCATGAGATAGATTTGCATCTCAAGGAGGCAGTGCATGCAAATCCATCTCATACATATTCATTGTGGATATCCTGAAAACCTGACCTGGCTCCGGCTCTCGAGGACCAGAATTGCCTATACCTGCTCTAGGGTATACAGGTCAGGAGCACGAAGGTCAGGTGCGAGCTTTCTATGCTCCCGCCTGGCCTCGCACTGTTTTCTGAATAGCTAAGTCAGTTCTCACGAGTCCCATGAGAACTGACTGGAGCCATTCAGAAAGCAGCATTGGCCCAAGCTTCCTCCTGATCTCCGTGCTTCTGACCTGTGCGCCGCTAGCCAGGAAATACACTGGACGACCAGGTACAACGACGATGGAAGCGGGCGGGCGGATGGGTTTAAAAGATGTGGCGGGTTTAAAAAATTTATATCTTTGCTTCATAAGATACACTTCTATTTCCACCCCCTTTTGGGGAAAAAGTGCATCTTTATGGAGTGAAAAATACGGTATATCCCTGATAAATCGAGATTCCTGAGTGTGGTAATACACATACTAGAGGTGTCTCTCTACTTGCTGGTTTAGGTGTAAACAACCATTCCCGATGACAATGCATGGCCCTATTATAGGCCGTTCTGACCACCCTAGCTGGGTACCTTGCTGCACAATCCTTGACCCCATATCCTGTGCATGGAGTTTAAAATCCTCAATGTTTGTACACACACCACACCAATCAAGGATCCCTTTAGTAAAACCATGTTGCCTCAGATCTTGTGACCCATTAGATTCTAGGAATTTCACTATCCTTTGAGCAATGCTTCCATTATTTTTCCAATAACCGAAGTGAGGCTTACCGGCCTGCAATTTCCCGCTTCATCTCTGCAACCACTTTTGTGAATAGGGACCACATCCGCTCTTCTCCGTTCCCCAGGAACCACTCCGGTCTCCAAAGATTTGTTGAACAAATCTTTAATAGGACCCACCAGAACATCTCTGAGCTCCCTCAGTATCCTGGGATGGATCCCGTCCGGTCCCATTGCTTTGTGTACCTTCAGTTTTTCAAGTTGTTCATAAACACTTTCTTCCATGAATAGCATGGTATCTGCTCCATTCTTGTGTGTAACTTTGCCAGACAATCTCGGTCCTTCTCCAGTATTTGTTTAGCATGTTTGCTTTTACCTCATCACTCTCCACATATCGGTTCAAAGCATCTTTTAGGGATCCTTCTACTAAGGTGCGCTAGCGTTTTTAGCGTGCGCTGAAGATTAGCGCGCGCAAACCCCGAGCTAAATAAAAAATACTAACGCAAGCTCTATGGAGGCGCATATGCTAAAACCGCCAGCACATCTTAGTAAAAGGAGCCCTTAGTCTCTCAATTCCATTTTTCATCTTCTTCCTTTCACTAATATATCTGAAAAAAATTTTGTCTCCCTTTTGTACATTTCTAGCCATTTGCTCTTCTGCTTGTGCTTTCACCAGATGTATTTCTCTCTTGACTTTTCAGTTTTACCTGGTAGTCCTTTCTATACTCCTCTTCTTGGTTTTTTTTTTTAATATATTTCACAGACACCAACTCTTTTGCCTTTATTTTCTTCACCACAAGTTTAGAGAACCATACTAGTTTCCTTCTTCTCTTGTTTTTATTTATTTTCCTCACGTAAAGGTCAGTAGCCATTTTTATTGCTTCTTTCAGCTTAGACCACTGTTTTTCCACTTCCCATCTTAACAGCTCTTTCTTCAGGTACACTCCATTTTACTAAAGTCCGTATGTTTGAAATCTAGGACTTTGAATTTTGTGTGGCCGCCCTTCACTTTGGCTGTTATATCAAACCAAACCATTTGATGATTGCTATTTCCCAGGTGGGCACCAATTTGAACATTAGAGATACTCTCCCCTTTTGTGAGGACCAGATCTTTGTGGGTTTCATCACCATTTCTCTCAGCAGAGCCTCTTGGAAGACATCCACAATCTCCCTACTTCTTTCTGACTCCGCAGATGGAACTTTCTAGTCAGCATCTGGCAGATTGACGTCGCCCAACAGCAGCATCTCCTCTTTCTTTCCAAACTTTTGGATATCTGCAATCAGATCTTTATCAATTTCACTGGTCAACAAAAAAAAAATTATTCTTTTCTACTGAAGAACTTAAGAATTGTAATTAGTTAATTTAATGACACTGATTTCAGATCTGTAATTGAAATTCAGCTAGCAAATTGGGTTTCTGATTTTTACACATTACTGATATTTTTGACAGTTTGCCATATCGGCACAATATTGCGAGTATGAACTGTGTCCCACCAGACTCGTGTTAAGGAGTTTACTCTGAAAACAAACACAAAGACAAGGAGGAGACATATTACAGCATATATTTATGCCTCTCTTAACTCACACAAAAGTAATGTCAGCATGTTCAGAAATGTTTGAGACACTTGCTTTTACGCTTGTACTGTACATTTGTCTCTCTTTGCAAGAACCAAAAATAGTCTCCCATCATACTGGGATTGAACTTTCCCTGATATCTGCTTTCCATCACCTTGATATCTTCATGAAATCTTTCCCCATGCTCATCGCTGACATCACCAAGATTGGGTGGGAAGAAGTCATCCTTTCTCATTTTCAGTCTGGGCATATCTTGTAGGGAAGAGGGTAGGAAGATCTGTTTCTTTTCTCAACTTCGCATTTGGTTAGAAATCATTGAAGGTATAGAACTTTGCATCCCTTTTGGAAATCTGAGATCAATCCCAGTAATTCTCATAAACTGAATGGTAGATGGAAGAACAACTGATAAGGGGAGTTGCCACTGTGGTTGGGTGAACTGGTGGACTAAAAACCTAAGAACCGGCAGGAAATATTTTGAGCTGGACTGAGAGGCAAAAGGCTGTCCTGTGAATTCACAGAAGTGCTTTGGTGTCTTTCTTTGGTTAAAAGGTGACTTTGGAAGCTTTCCACCTTTCTTTTCTTCTTTACTGAGATGACTGCACTCGAAAGAAGTTAATACACCAACCATCATCCCCTTGTTGAGGTTGCATCAACGAAACACGGTTATACTATCTTTGCAGTAATGCCAACAAAGCATTGAGTCAACCCTTGATTGGTGTGTACCATTTTGGTTAATGGATCTCTACCATAGGTTTGGGTTTAGGAGGATTAGTCTGAAAAGGTATTTTGTCATCATCTTGGAGAGTCACAATGGCATTTTTAGCTTTTTCTAACCTGGCCCCTTATCTTCCCAATGAACATCCATTCATTTAATTCCACCAATTCCTCAACCTCCATTGTAGAATGCGACCATGGTTGGCCATTTTTGGGAGGGCAATATATTTTCACCAATACTATCTTTCTTCTAAAGTATTTATAATCTTTAAACCAATTCAAAGTATGGAGAATCTTGATCTTCACTGTCTGAAAAAAAATAACTAAATACTATTAAACCTTGTTAAAGGAGGAAAAAGCCTCAGATCCCCGTATGCTTCAAGTACAAGACTGAAGAAGCATACTAGCAAGGGAAACCACTTCATCGCCTAAAAAAACCTCCAAACTTGAGCAACTGTTTTTACAGTGCCACCAGCAAAAGGATGCCATGATAACTTTGCTTCCAAAGATGTCTGTAACAATTGTTTCAATGTCTCATTTCAATTAATTAATCTTGCAACAGCACAGAGAATGTTAGAAAAACTGCACATACATAATTGTTAGTGCTGCTACTGTTTGTCATGGTCTAGTAAAGTGACAGAAAAGCAAAACTTATCTTGCTCAAGTGAAGTCGATTTATTCACTTCTTAATCAAGCTTTCTGTGCACTGTGTGCTGCCTCTGCTGTGCCCCAATCCATTGATGACGAGAGTTAGCTGGTGTTTCACCGAAGGGTTGTTTCAGGGCAAGGACTCGCTCCTCCAAAAAGGAAGAACACAGATACTCAGCATAAGAATAGCAGGAGAACTTAACAGACAGTAAAGAAAACGTTTCTCATACTGAAAACAAAAGCTTACTCTCGGCACATCTACCTCATGCTCACTGTGCAGCAGTTCGGCCAGCCGATATTTAAAGCGTTAAACGTCACTGCTGACATATTAGGTTGTAAAATCAAGCACGGCAGTGAATATCTTTCAAGTGTTGTTTAATAATTGTCCATATCAATTTACTGTTCATTTACAATGTTTAAAAGTAAATTAGGTTCTTACCTGCTAATTTACTTTCTTTTAGCCTCTCCAGACCGGTATAGGTATCTTACAAGTAGGTATATATCTCATCATGACCAGCAGGTGGAGTCTGAAACAAAACTGTGGAATAGTACATAAAAGGTACCTTCCCCTATTCCTATCAGTCTGCCAAATAGCCAAGCAGAACTAAGAACTGGAAACAGAAATAAACAAGACTCCAAACAGGAGTAACAACTAATATACCCAAATGCTGTTGGAACATGCAAAGGAGAGATTCCAGCAAGAAAATGTCCCCACAGCTCGCCAGCTGAGCCACAGCCACTGTTCTTCAATTCTTCTCAGCCCTAGAAAAATACTAGAACCCACAGAAAAACCAAAATATGCACTTGCAACAGCCACAAAAACACTAAATTTGCAGATAAGAACCTAATTTCTCCTTTAGCAACTCTCCAGACTGATATAGGTATCTTACAAACGAGACGTACCAAAGCAGTCCCCATCATGCCTGAACATCCACATGGACAAAGGAATGTGGAATGTGGAATGTGTCTGACAAAGGAATGCAAGGAAGACCAAACAGCAGCTTTACAAATGTCCACTGGAGGTACTAGCGAAGACTCAGCCCAAGACGCCGCCTGACCCTGAGTGGAATAAGCCTTGAGAAATTCCAGAACAGGCTTTTTCTGAAGAAGATACATGGACACAATAGTCTCTTTGATCCAACGTGCAATGGTAGCCTTAGAAGCGCCATCCCCCTTACAAGAAGGACAAAGAGATGATCTGATTTCCTGAACTCCTGGGTTCTCTGCACATAAGAGCGAAGAACCCAACAGACATCTAGCTTGCACAACTGTTTCTGCTCAGAAGATCCCTCCCAACTACCCAACACCGGGAGGATCACTGCCTGATTGCCTGTAGTCTCTTATCCTGCCCCAGCAGTCTTTACATATTTTATAATTAAGTTATGCTCAAGGGGTAATTTTGGATATTTGTATACATTAGGTCACTCCCTTTTTGCTTGGGTCTTTGTGTCTCGTTTTACTTTCCTACACTAGTCTGGCTGTCATCCTGCTTTATCTGCCTTATTTTATGTTTATCTCCAGTTTTAAAAATTATGTTAGACGACATATATTTCACTGGACTCTCTCTATGCAGTTCCTACACTATTTACTGATTTATACACTTAAGGATCCTTTTACGAAGGTGCGTTAGGGCCTTAACGTGCAGAATAGCGTGCGCTAAAATGCTGTGCATGCTAGACGCTACTGCCTCCTCTTGAGCAGACGGTAGTTTTTTGGCTAGCGTGCACTAATCCAGTGCATGCGCTAAAATCGCTAGCACACCTTCGTAAAAGGAGCCCTTATTGCATTTTTAAATGTACTTTTACAAGTTTACATATTGATTTGCTATGTTTTAATATGTCTTGATTAGGATGTATATGTATTTTTTACTTGTATAATTATTTTTATATGTATTTTGACTTTAGTTATTCATTTATCCCCTGATGAAGGCATTCCAGATTGCCAAAACTGGGATCCTAGTTGGGACCTCAGCTTTTTAACCATATTGAGATTTTTACACTAATAAATGTCACTGTTGGTTGATTTCGACATCTCACTTGCCTTTTTTGCTTGTTCACTATACTTTGAGACAAGTTCTTTTCTTTCTTCTGTTTGACTTGAGTTATGGGGGTAACTTAATTGTCTGAATTTCAGAGAACTGAGGAAAAGTAATTCTGATCTCTTAACTAATAAACACAATGATTTCTTAGCAGCTGGTTATAGAGATAACAGTAGATGGAATTATGGGAACTTCTAGACATTTAAATTTTTTCTTCAATGTCCTGCACAATATTGGGTTCTGTATGTATTCAAGCAAATATTTTGATGGCCCCTACCCTTTTCATACCATCCTGAACAGTGCTGGGTATAGTTTTACAATGTTCCATATTCAGCTTTCTATTGCAGAGGAGAAATTACGTCCTCTTGTACAAATCCGCGCCGAAACAGCCCCGAAGCCCTTTAATTCTCTATGGGCTTCTGGGCCGTTAGCGTAGAGCAGCCGCTAGCGCGGCTTTGTAAAAGAGGCCTTTAATTATGCTAAAGAAACTTAGAGCCTGTTGCCTATGTTACTCATTGTCAGTTTTCTTTTCCTTCTCATTGCTATTCAAAGGTGCACACGTGGATCATGGAGTTCAGCTTCTAAAAGCTAATGATTATGCTATTGGATTATGTCAACTCTGGATTCCAGCCCTGCTTTGTTGCACAAGAGGTTGACCTGCTTTGACATTCATGTACTTTTCTGACCTGTAGTCAGATGCTGGTTTTCATGCTTAGGATTGTCATAATGATTCTGTGACCAGATATTTAAAATTCACATCCAGTGGTATGCTTTTATATTGCTTAGAAGATTTTAACAGCGCAGATTTGTTTAATGTGGCTTGGTTATTTGCTAAACTTCCACTTGCACATCATGGGTGTAGGAATGTCTACTGCTATCTATATAGACAGGGCAAATACAGCTGATTGTGTACTATACAAATAATCTTTTGTTAATTGATACAGTCATAGTAACATAGTAGATGATGGCAGATAAAGATCCGAATGGTCCATCCAGTCTGCCCAACCTGATTCAATTTAAATTTTTTAATTTTTTCTTCTTAGCTTTACCCAGTACTGTGCTTGTACAACTTTTGATGGAATACTCTTTTCAGCTGGGCTCACACAAATTCCAGACTGTGTAAGTCAAATAGATATTTTTCACCATTTTTCCCCATAGGTGAATGTATAATCACACACACTCTAAATCGCAGCAAAAGTGCAATCTTCACACAACATTATGTCATCTCTTCAATCTGGTTCATTCCAACATATATTTTATAAAAATGTAAGGAAAAAGCTTCAAAGAGCTGCAAAGAGCTTAACTTACTGTTCCAAATAAACTTGAGAATGTCATCATCAGCTTTAAAAAAAAACCCCAAAAAAAAACCTTTTCCATTCTTAAAGGGTGCAAACACTGCATCAAAATACTTTACAAAATTGAAATTGTATTACTCAAATCAATATAACATAAAGAAAAAGCACTTAATTTTTTCTTGGTGCTTTGTCAAATTTTTGGTGTTATTTATCAAACTACTTTTCGGCGTCTTTTACAAAGCCGCGCAGCAACAGCCCCAAAGCCCTTTAAATCTCTAAGGACTTCAGGGCCATTAGCGCAGCGCAGTCGCTAGCGTGGCTTTGTAAAAGAGGCCATTTGTGCCCATTTACTGACAGTGATAAGCATTTCGTGGAGTCACTAGTGCAAATCTGACCTATTTATTTGAAAAACAAGCACAATATTTATTTTGAACATCTGTTTACATCTATCATACATACTACTATGAAATGACTATAGTAGAACAGTATCCAAAATGCTAATTTTACAATTTGTTCAGGTTAGGAAATTTAATTTCTTTTATAAGTAGGTTTAAGGTTGCATGATATGATATATTTAGACTAGGGAAATGGGGTAATTCTATAAAATATGTACTAACAGTTATATACCAATTTGACATGTAAATCATTAGAATAATGGCATATACCTGTAAATATGTGCACATATTTTAATAAATTCCAAAATTCCTCCTAAGTACAATTCTATAAATATGCACAAGCCATATTCTGTATATGACACCTAAAAATTTGGTACCAAGTAGAACGGTGCTTAGTGCAATTCTACAAGGTGCATGTACCTTTTATAGAATCGTACTTAGGGCTCCTTTTACGAAGCCACGCGACTTTTAATCACATGCTACCCCCGTTCTAGCCGAAAAAACTACCGCCTGCTCAAGAGGAGGCGGTAGCAGCTAGTGCGTCCGGCGGTTTAGCGCACGCTATTATGCACGTTAAACCGCTAACGCGGCTTCGTAAAAGGAGCCCTTAGCGCCTGTGTGAAACACACAACTTGGGCACAGGCATTTAGGCTAGCTAAAACCAGGCCTAAATGCTTGTGCATGGATCCGGTGTATTCTGTAATGTGCATAACTTTTAGGAATGCTCCCGATCTGCCCCCTTTTCAGATTTGTGCACTGCAACTGACACACCCTTTTTATAGAATCATGCTTTCCAAGTTGTATGCGTAACTTTTAATTAGTCCCGATTAGTGTCAGTTATGAGGTGTTAAGTGCTAATTGGCACTGATTAAGCCAATTAATTAAGTTGTACATATACATTGGCTATACACACAACTTTAGGTGCAATATATAGAATTTGTGGGATCTTACATAGCATATATTTTACAGATAGGCATTGGTGGAGTCTGGGTGGAACAGGTGTAAGACTCACATTTACATTCCTACTTACTGTATATAATACTGTAAGTTAAGTGTGTAACTCCAGCATTTAGGCATCAGAATTTACACCAGTGCTTGTGCCTAACTTATAGGCATGTATGTTTTGCTGCTACACTAGTATTCTATATAGAATAGTAGGTGCGTAAGTGCTCTCTAGGTACCTATTTATAGGTGCACAGTTATCGAATTACCTCTTTTCTTCTTCATTCATGTACAACATTGAAATTAGGAGGAAAGGGTGTTGGGGAAAGAATGTTATATCAGAAAATTCTAACAAGTAAAAAAGTATGCAGAAAATATCTCACGGAATTCTTCCCAAGCCCTGTGTGTGTGTGTGTGTTTCCGCACGTACACATGTACTCCCATCTATTTTTCTGTCTGCATTGTGTCTGTGTTTATATGTGTGTATCTATATATGTTTTGTATGTTTACATCTTTAATTTGTGTATCATTATTTTGGGTAGAAGCTAGAATATCTGTGGATGAATGGGGGGATTGCTGTGTAAATGTTTGCTTATATCTATATTGGTTCTTTGTGTATCTGTGATTGGGGGCACAAATGAGAGGGAAGAGCTGTTTGAAAGGTGTTATGCTACATTCAGAGTTTAAGCTGTTGGAATTGCTTTTCCTATTGAAATACATTTTTGGATTTTCAGAGGGATTCATTTCTGTTCATTCTCTCCCCCTAAGACCCTTCCCCTCACCACATGCAGCAGTTTCTTGTGCAGATAACTTACTTCAGTTCCCTTTTTGACGTGTGGCTAGAGCAGTCTTCCAGTGCTCCACTCCTACAGCCTTCACAGTTTGTATCATATTGTAAAGAATTATTTTTTTTTTTTTAAGTTTTATCTGGTACTTGGGGCTGGACTGGGCATGTGGCACCCTTGTTGAGTCCTGTTCTGGGTTTTAAGTAATTCTGGGGCTGTGAAGCTGCCATGATGGTGTGTCTGCCACAAATGACCTGCCATGCCCATGATGGTGTCTCTGCCACAAATGTGAGAGTGCAGCTGGGAGCAAGGCAGCAGTAAAATGGCCTGCCTGGGGCCTAGTTGGGGTTGTGAGCGTTCTTGGTATGTACGAGCTTTTGTGCATGTTCAGAACGGCTCTGGAGCACATAGTAGGCCACAAATGGAGCTAGGCACTCGAATTTTCAGAATTCCTGGTAGGCTACCATGGGTAACCACACCTGAGCAACATTGGGTGTCGTACCAGACCAAATTTGACCATGGGGTAGCTTGAGAATCATCAAGAGACCCCATACCCCCTAAGTTTTAATTTTATTTATTTTACTTTTTATGAGCACTTTTAGGTATCATGAAGTTGGGGTTCACAGGGTTAATTTTAAAAAATTATTTTGTTTGTGAGGGTCTCGGGTGATTTTCTTTAGATGGGCCATAGGGGTCTGATGGTATAAAAATTCATTTTAATGAGTAAATTTGATGGTTTGGCTGTCCACTGACAATATAGAGTTCAGTGGCTCATTTGACAGTGCTGTCATTTGTGGAAATCTCTGGGTCTGTATTTAATTTTTCTAGAATGATGTGTTACCGTATACACTTCCCCCTCCACATTCGCGGTTTTGGCAATCGCAATTTCACATATTCATGATTTTGGGTGGGAGGGGGAAAAAGAGAAAAAAACAAACATAATTTAGCCTTCCCCCCGGCGTCCCGGCCTTACCTGGTGGTCTATCGGGCTTTCGGGGCAGGAGCGATCTTCCTACGCTCCTGCCTCCTGTAGATTGCCAATAGGAAATGGCTGTGGGAAGTTCCTGTAGTCTCTTGAGACTATGATGGAAACTCCCCACAGCCATTTCTTATTGGCGATCTGCACAGGGCAGGAGCGTAGGAAGATCACTCCTGCCTCGAAAGCCCGCTAGACCACCAGGTAAGGCCAGGATGCCGGGGGGAAGGCGGGAGGGAGGCGGGGGTGGGTCAGAGCCGGACCAGAAGATATTCGTGGTATTTCACCATTTGCGGTCTAGTTCTGCCCCTATCCCTCGCGAATCCAGAAGGAGAAGTATATGCTCAAATATACACCGATCTGCATATAAACCAAGGTAACCTTTGTTTCTCCAAAAAAAGGGTGAAATGGGTTGACTTGAGTATAAACCATGGGTTTATATTCAAGTATAGGCATTGGTGGTCTAGTGGTAAGCCAGGACAGTAGCAATCCCTCTTTGTCCTGTCCCGGCTGGCTCTGCATCCCTCCCTGTTGCCGGCTTCCCTCAGGTGAGCCTTGGTGGTCCAGCGGTGAGCTGAGACAGGAGTGATTCCTCCCGTTCCTGTCCCAGCTGGCTCTGCACCACCCCACCTCCCTTCTGTAACTGAAAAGACCTACCTTGAACGCCCCAGTGGTCCAGCACTGAACCAAAGCAGAAACAATCCTGCTTCTCTCCTGCGCCATCCAGAACTGTAAAGGAAATGGCTGCCGTGAGTTCCCAGTCTCACAAGATTGCCATGAGAGTTCGCGTCAGCCATTTCCTTTAGCAGCTCTGCATAGGGCATCAGCGTAAGAGGATTGTTCTTGCCCCAGTTTACCGCTGGACCATCCGAGCATGCAAGGTAGGCCTTTTCAGGTGTAGGAACCGGGAGGAAGGTGAGGTGGTGTGAAGCCAGCCAGGACAGGACATGGGAGGGGTTGCTTCAGTCCCGGCTCACTACTGGACTACCAGTGGAAGGGAGGCGGGGGGAGTGGAAGGGAAGGCGGGGGAGTGTACAGATGGATGGCTCCAATATAAACTGAGACCCCCCATTTTTGGGTCCATAAATCTTAGTTTCTATTGGAGTATATACTGTATATTTTTGTGCGAATGTTGCTTATTTTTGGACAAAAATTGTACAATACTTATAATTGTGAGTATTTTTAAAACTGAAACATATATTGGATTGATACATGGTTAGTATAAAATTTAAAATGAATTTTATTTAAATCTACTGAAATTTTGTGAAAAAATAGTTGAAACTGTAGTTTTCCCATTAATAATAATAATAACGGTTTATATACCGCAGGACCGTGAAGTTCTATGCGGTTTACAATGATTATAGAGAATGTTACAAATTGAATAGAATTGACATAGTTAGTGTCTATTGTTTAGCAGATCTGGAGGTCTGGTATTGAGAGAGATATTCTGCGAATCAGTTACCTATGTACTTTAAGAACAAGTCTAAGGGAAATTGCATTTTCAAAATGGAGATTGTCAGCTGAGGCAAAGTAAATAAGCCTGTTAAGAAAACTATAGGGAAAAAAATAAACCCTGGCTGTGAAAGGATTTGGTTGCAAAAAAAGCTGTGTACCCTATACTCATATCCCTGAGAGAAACTGAGAATATGCCAGTGTACTTGAATGAGACCAGTTTATGACCAGTGCTAGGAAAAACAGTTTTAGGATAGGAGTGTGTCACTCTAGCAGGGAGCAGTAAATTATCTTTTGATTTTATTAGCCAGAAAACCCACTGAGGGCTCCTTTTACTAAGGTGTGCTAGCATTTTTAGAGCGCACTACGCGCCAAAAACTAATGCCAGCTCAATGGTGGCGTTAGCATCTAGTGCATGCGGCAATTTAGTGCACACTAAAACTGCTAGCACAGCTTAGTAAAAGGAGCCCCGAGTTTTAAAAGATGAAAAAAAACCTAGCTGGACAACTTAACCCCCCCTCCCTTTTATGAAGCTGCACTGACGTTTATCACTGGCCATGGCGCTAAAAGCTCTGATGCTCATAGAATTCCTAAGAGCTTTGGAATTTTTACTGCTGCGGCTGGTGATAAAAAATGCTAATGCATCTTCAAGTTTCAAGTTTAATAATTGATTTGATTAATCGCTTAATCATATTTCAAAGCGATGAACAAATTAAAATTACAATTTCTGGGAAACAATACATGACAGAACAATATATAATAACATTCAAAATTAAAAATTACCATTACAAACTTATATACACAAGGAAGGGGGGGAGATGAAATACAAAATCAATATAGAAAAGTAGAACAAAAAAGGAAAAATACAAAATGAGTAACAAAAAAAAACAGTATAATATAGTACAATAAAATAATCTGAGCTGCGGTGAGTTTCATTAATTATCAAAAGCGTCTTTAAAGAGAAATGTTTTTAAGTTACTTTTGAATTTCTCAAGATTCTGCTCTTCCCTTAAATAAATTGGAAGGGCGTTCCATAGCTGAGGTGCAGTAACGGAGAAAATGAATTGTCGTCTTGTATTGATGACCTTAAGGGATGGGATAGTTCGTAAATTCTGTTTGTTGGATCTCAGGGTTCTGTTTGGAGAATATGGAATCAATAGTTTGTAAATAAATGCTGGGGTTTTATTAAGAAGGGTTTTGAAGGTGAGTATGCATAGTTTGTATGTTATCCGATGGGAGACTGGAAGCCAGTGCACGTCTTTTAAGAGGGGTGTTATGTGATCAAATTTCCTAGTTTTAGTTATAAGTTTAATGGAAGCGTTTTGAATGATCTGGAAGCGTTTTGAATGATCTGGAAGCGTTTTATTTCACTTAAAGAGATTCCTTTAAAAAGAGCATTGCAATAGTCAATCCTGGAGATCACCAAAGAGTGAATTAGAATATTAAGTGATTTAGAACATAAAAATTTTGAGATTGATCGAATTTGTCTTAATCTGTAAAAGGTTGTTTTAATAATGTTACTAATGTGATCATGAAAATTCAGTTTGTGATCGAAGATTACCTCTAAAATTTTGGTATTACTAACTATTTGTAGGGGAACATTTTTTATAGAAATGGGAGCAATAAGGAAAAAACTGTCTTTCCAGGGGAAAAGCATCACGTTAGTTTTTTTTATATTGAGTGCTAATCTGTTTAAGTCTAGCCAATGGTAGATTTGATCGAGTTTCTCATTGATCGCTATGATATCAGAAGTTTTGTTAGCGTCTAATGGATGTAGAAGCTGGATATCGTCAGCATAGGCAAAGACTTGGAAACCCACAGATTGGCATAAAGTAAGCAGAGGGGCAAGGAAAATATTAAATAATAAAAGGGAAAGAATAGACCCTTGAGGGACACCATATGTAGACTGTGAAGATTTGGATATTGAATCTTTAAAAGAAACAGAGGAAGGGGGAGGGGGAGGTTAGTGTTGAATCTGACAGATTAAGAATTTTTTTTTTGTTTTTTCACTTTAATTTGGTATAGTCGGAGAGTAGTTAAACCAGAAAGTTCAGCAGAAACATCAGAGCTTTGTTGGATCATCTCAGGCCCCTCCCTCAAGAAAGACCAAAGTCCTCTATCCAACCAAGGGCCCTACAGATAATTGTCCTCTGCAACATCACAAGTACTTCCTGAAAAAAGTAATCATCATATGTTAAGTAGAGAAATAGTACTTACCTGAGTGTAGTACTATTTCTTTTTTTAATTCTTTATTGATTTTCAATTTGAATAAAAGTGCAAAAAATTATACAAACAAGTAATACAACGAACAGCACTTACATCCAATCAAATGATACAATACAAAGCTTATTTCCCCCTCCCCCATCCTTCCCACCCTCCCTGGATGTATCCAAAAACAAATAAGAATTAAAACCTTATACAATTAATCTGATTTGATAAATTCCGCTAATGGACCCCATGTTGTTTTAAGTATTTTATTATGTCCCAATATTTCCAAGTTCATTTTCTCATATCTAAAACATTGACACAAAGATTCCCACCAAAAGGAAAAATTTAGCCTGTCCCAGGCCTTCCAATTCCTGGTGATCATTTGCATGGCTATCCCTGTCATAATTATAAACAGTCTGCTTTTAAACCTATCTAATGGATTTTTGGCTTTCAACAATGTCCCACAAATGACTACATCGTAGGACAGCGGAATCAATGTTTCCAGTATCATATTAATTTGTCCCCATATTGATTTCCAAAAATTGAGTATCAAGGGACAATAGAAAAACAAATGATCTAGTGTCCCTACTACAAGATAATAATGCCAGCATCTATTAGACTTTGAACCATCCAACTTTTGCAAATGAACTGGGGTCCAAAAAATTCTATGTAACAAAAAAAAAAAACAGGTTTGGCTCATAGATGCTGACGCTGTACATCTCATCCTCCAAGTCTAAATCCATGGCTATTGCGTAGCAAAAATATGCTGCTTTATCTCAATGCTCCAAATGTCTTTTAGGCTTCTTTTAAGTTTTTTATTCAAATATTCAGATATTAATTTATACCACTTGGTGGCCTGATGCCCTAGGAAATCTGTCTGGAAATATAGGCCCGGCAGGCTATACTGATAAGTTGCGCCAATCAGGGAACTCTTTCTGAATGGCCTGTTTTAACTGCAACCATTTATAAGCTAGAGACTTTGATATGCCAAATGATTGTTGCAGTTGTAATAAATTTAGCATTTTCTAATTTGAGATCACATCATCTAAAGTACGTATGCCTGCCTGCAGCCAATGTTTCCAAAGGATTTTAGACTTGCCGATTTGTATCTTAGAGTTTAACCATAGAGATTGACACGTGGATTGTTGTATTGGAGTAGATGTTAACTTATTAATGAATTTTAATGTGTTCCAGGTGGAGAAAATAATACTGCTGTCCTTGTATATTCTGGGCAGCTTGATACTCAAAATGTGGCTCAAATGTAATAGGGACATGAGATGACTCTCTAAGATCAGCCAGACTGGTAGATTTTCCATGAGTTCAGGAAGGATGCAATACATACCCTGACGCAAAATGAAGGCTTGAAAAAATTTGGAAAATTAAACCCCCCCCCCCCCCCCCAACCCTCCAATGGTGGTTTTTGCAAAGATACTAAGGCTATTCTAGCAGTTTTACCCAGCCAAATAAATTTTAATTTCTTATAAAATGAACTTTGAAAATAAACCGGTAACATACTCATTTGGTAACAAACCACAGGCAAAATCATCATTTTGATGGTTTGGACTCTCCCCCACCAAGAAAGATGTAGTGGGTTCCAATGCTCACACATTTCTTTGACTTTCAGCAATACAGACTTTTCATTTACTGTCATTGTCCTCCAATGTTCTTTGAATCATGATACCCAAATATTTTATATCATCTTCCAAAGAAATGGGAATGGGTCAAACAAACCTTTTACACAATGCATATTTAATGGAAGAACCTCTGATTTGCTCAAATTTATTTTGTAACCAGAAAATTTGCCAAATCGATCAATCAATTCCAGTAAATGTGAGATGGTAGATTCAGGATTCTTCAAATGAAGCTGCATAAGCTGAAACCTTATAATCTTAACCTGCATTTGGAATTCCCTGTTTTTCCTTTGCCTGCTGAATGGCCAACAACAAGGGTTCTAAAAGAATATCAAAAAGCAAAGGAGATAAGGGACATCCTTGTCTAATTCCCCTCCTCAGACAAAAACGCTCTGAGAATATATTATTAATATATAATCTGGCAGAAGGGGAACTATACAAGGTTTGAATCATTTGAATAAATCTGGATCCTATACCAAACCAATCCATTGCTGAATACATGAAAGTCCATTCTACATGATCAAAGGCCTTCTCTGCATCCAAAGAAACAGAGAAGGCCAGATCATCCATTGTTTTTGCTAAATTTAGTATATGAAATGCCCAATCCGGTATTATTTAAAGAATGTCTTTGAGCAACGAAACCCATTTGGTGCATACCAATCATATAAGGGAGAGCCTTGGCTAATCTTAAAGCCAGTAATTTAGCCAGGATTTTACCATCCACATTAATTAAAGAAATAGGCCTGTAGTTTGTAACCAACATGGGATCTCTGGCTTTGGAAAAACAATGGTTAATGATTCTACCATAGTACCTGATATACAACCCTTAGTCAGTTGTGATTGATATTTAAATTAAAAGATGAGGTAATATATTTTGAAATGATTTGAAAAACTCCACAGTGAATCCATCACTACCCAAAGTGGATCCAGCTCTGAGAGACCTCAGTGCTGCCTGGAGTTCTTTAGATGATATAGGCGCTTCAAGATTTCTTTTTATATGCTCAGGAATTTCTGGCCCATGAATTAAGTTTAAAAATTCTCTACCTTCAATTTCTTTATTTGAATAAAGCTCAGAATAATATAAAGCTTTATAATAATCCAAAAATTGTTTTAAAACATTTCCAATTTGGGCTTGAATTTTACCTTTCTCATCTTTAATGGCCATAATCTGTACTTTTCTTTTTTTTGGCTTTAAGATAGTTAGCCAATAATCTTCATGCTTTATTCGAGCCTGCTGAGAAAACAAATCTTTCCTAGCCAATTGTGAGGAAATCTTATTATATTTATATTTAGCTTTCAGCAGGGCTTTCAAAGTTTCTTGTTCCCATTTCGAGGCCAATTGTGACTCTAATGTGAAAATAGTTTGTTCCAAATTGGAAAATTCTAATTTTAGCAGTTTCCTAATATGCGCCGAATACAAAATTATTTGCCCTCTCACTGTAGCTTTGAAAGCTTTTCAAATAGTTTCCAAAGAGATTTCCTCTGAGGTGTTCAATTGAAAATATTCATTCATTTTTATTTGAATTTCTTCAAGAAAGTTTGAATCTGCAATCAGTGTATTATTAAACCTCCAAACAGGTCTATTAGAATCTTCCTCAGTAAAGTGATATTCTATCCAAATTCCAGCATGATCTGACAAAAGAATCGGATCTATGCTGGATTTAGGGCTCCTTCTACAAAGCCACGTTAGGGCCTTAATGTGCGGAATACCGCATGCTAAATTGCCGCACATGCTAGCCGCTACCGCCTCCTTTTGAGCAGGCGGTCAATTTCCGGCTAGTGCGTGCTATAGTGCGTGATAAAACTGCTAGCACAGCTTTGTAAAAGGAGCCCTTAGTAACCTGTTGAACTAAATGATTCGAAACAAAAAAAATTATTGAAAATGATTTATGAACTTGGGAGCAAAATGAAAATTCACAAAATTCACAATGAAAAATCCACCATATATCTTTCAATCCACATGAATGTATAAGATTATCAAGACCTAATGATTTTAATTGTTTACTGGGTTGTTTACCCATTAATGGATCCATGACAGCATTGAAGTCTCTGGCCACAATTAAATTAGTTGTAGCCAGTGACAGAATTTAAAAACAACCACCCCCCCAAAAAAAAAAAAACCCAAAACAATTAAATAGGGTAAGAACAGAAAGAAGACAAAACGTAATGGAAAACAATTGAGAACATGGGGAAAGAGGGAATCATGAGGATTAGAATAAAAATAAAAAGGTTGGGGAAAGGGATGAACAATGTGGTAAGGGAGGGAACAAAGAATTTAAATCTGCCCACACAGAAAAAAAAAAGTAGCTATCAAGAGGAAGTAAGTTAAGAGCTAAAGGCCAAAGAGAAGTAGTATGCTTTTAATTGTGCCTTGAAGGTTACAAATGATTTCTCTGAACGAAGGTAAAAAGGCAAACAATTCCAGAGAGTAGGAGCCATAATACAGAATGAAGAATTCCTATGGAAATCCAGAAAAAGTTGTCTAAATGAGGGGATGACTAATCACTGCTGTTGTGAGGAGCGTAAGGTTTTTTGAGGCGAATATGGGGCCAGAAGACTAAAAATGAGGGAAGATCACTTGAGAGAATCTGGTGGGAAAGGATGATATATTTAAATGGGATACGATATGACACCGGAAGCATGAGTTCTGACTTAGAAGCGGTGAGATGTGATCGAACTTAGAGCAGGGTCTAGTAGGTATGCTTGGGACACCTGAGCCAGAGAGCTCTGCTGCAGCTCCAAAAATTTTGCAAAGCTTCCTGTTCACATTGTACCAGCATAATGCACTGCAGCAGCAAGTAAATAAATATACACGTGTCTATGGGCTACAGCATCTGTAGTATTTGGGTTTATTTCCTTCTGTAAAAATAAGGGGAGTGAGGTAGTAATGATCAACTGAAATCTCATTCCATCAGGCAAATTAATAGTGTGCTCCCCAAAATATGTAATTTCCGAAATTAAGGGAAGCCTTCATGTTTATGCTTGCTACAAATGGAATAATTGAATTACTGGTAGCTCTTCTATTGGTGAATATTAGTTGAACAGGAAAGCAAAGTTTGCTGAAATTGAAAGTGCACCATTCCATAAGTTGTATTCTGTTACATCTATGCAGGAGTCTGTACATTAGGTGATCAATCCATTCCCATGAACTGAGTTTTACAGAAATGTTACTCATAACTTTCAGCGTCTCCCTGCAGTTTTTCCTTCTGCAAGCGAACTATGCAGAAGTGCTTTGACCTTCTCTGCTTCATTTTTCTTAATTTTGATTAAGTTTTGTTTTTTCTAAGACTTGGGTGCCCTGGGGATTCTCTGCCTGGGAAAGGACATAACCAGACTTCAACTTACAGGGCAAACCTTAGGTTGGACCTGTGGTTCCAGCCTGCTGTGCACTTCTTTAGGGCTCGGGGTCCATTCCCCTGGCAGCCAGCTCACCTTCTGAATTTTTCAGTTGCTTGAGCGCAGGCTTTGGGTGCCCTGAGTAAGAATCTTTTATTCAGGAGCTGTCTATGTATTTTGTGTCCCCCCCCCCCTTGTTATCACAATTTGAGGTTCCATAGGAGTGGAGGTCTCGGATGGAGTCAGTCCAGTTGGCTCAGCCTTTGGCTCCTTTGATGTTAATTCTTGTTGCACACAGCAGATTGGTTCATTATTGCAGCTATGCTATAAATTCCTGTTGATAATTGTTTTTTCTAAGTTACAGAGCAGAACAGAATTGTGTGATGTCTGCAGGGAAGTTCCCTGTACCCCCTCCTTTTTTTGTATTCTATGCCAGTGGAGATTGATTGCTTTGAGATGTAACTGAACTACACTCCACTGGCAAAGTGGGAGGTGCTGAAAGTTGTGAGTAGCACACTTCTGCAAAACCCAGTTCGCGAGAATGGACTGATCACCTAACGTATGAACTCCTGAGAAGAATGACTGAAAGAAGATTATCCAGGTGAGAACCTGTTTTAATGTATATTTAATAAGGTGGGGGAGGTTGGTATTGTACTGACATTGAGTATCATATCTGTTATATGAATGTTTTTCCATGCTGCCTATTATGGAATCTTTCATATTCTGCTGATGGTGCTGTTAAATGTTTATATTTATGATATTGTATCATGTTAGTCCTTTATTAGGATTTAATTTACCATCTCCAAGTTTACCTCATTAACACCCCCCCCCCTTTTTTTACAAAACCGTAGTATGTTTTTTAGCGCCAGCCGCAGCGGTAACAGCTCTGATGCTCATAGGAATTCTATGACCCCTGGAGCTGTTACCGGTGCGGCTGGGGCTAAAAACCGCACTATGGTCTTGTAAAAGGGGGGGGGGGGAGTAATTACATTTAGACATATTTTTGGTCATTTCCCTATTGTTATGCTGTTAACAAAACTGTAAGTTAAGAGGTGGTGGGCTCAGGAGTAATGTAAGAAAATACTTCTTTACATAAAGGATGGTCGATGCGTGGAACAGTCTCCTGATGGAGGTAATGGAAATGAGGACTATCTGAATTCAAGATAGCGTTGGACAGGCATGTGGGGATCTCTTAGGGAGAAGAGAAGATAGCGGATGTTGTGGATGGGCAGACTGGATGGGCCATTCAGCCTTTATCTACCCTCATGTTTCTATGTTTTCTATGTAAGTTTTATGTCAGGCTATACCTGCTGTAGATTGCCTTGGTGAATGTAAAGGTGGTTAATAAAGCCTAATCAATCAATCAGGTTTTAACTTTGAAAATCAAGTTTTATCTTAACTGATGCAAAGATTGTAATGATGATTGTTATACTAGCTTCAGTTTAAATGATTATCTGACTGCATTAAGTTAAAAGACAATTCTGCAGGTCAGAATTACTTCTTAAAAAGCCACTACAAAACACTCAGACACAGCTATCCCTTAATGCAGGTGCCGCACCCTTTTGGTGCTCAGGTGCCAACTGATTCTTTCAGCAGAACTGCCAACTGATTCTTTCAGCAGAACTGTCTAGCATATAAGCCCTTCCTATTCTCAGCCTAATTCCTGTTCAGTTAGTTTGTACTTGCAGATTCTATCCAGAATCCACTGGAAAGCCTGTTTCCCCACTGGTCCTTTTTTTTTACCTGCATACTCCTTTCCATAGTGGTAGTGTTCGCATGGAAGGGATTGGTGAAGGAGGAGAAAGAAGTGGCAGAAAGACTTAACGTGTTCTTTTCGTCTGTATTTACAAACGAAGACGCATCCAACATACCGGAACCTGAGCAATTCTTCAATGGAAATCAAGCAGAAAAATTAACATCCATGGAAGTGAGCCTTGAAGATGTACACAGGCAGATAGAAAAACTAAAAACTGACAAATCTCCGGGTCCGGATGGAATCCATCCAAGGGTTCTGAAAGAATTAAAGGAGGAGATAACGGAACTACTGCAGCAAATTTGCAATCTATCCCTGAAAACAGGCATGATCCCGGAGGACTGGAAGATAGCCAACGTTACGCCCATCTTTAAAAAGGAATCAAGAGGTGACCCGTGAAACTACAGACCGGTGAGTCTGACCTCGGTTCCGGGGAAAATGGCAGAAGCACTGATAAAAGAAAACATCGATGAACATTTTGAAAGAAACTAACCAGCCAACATGGTTTCTGCAAGGGGAGATCGTGTCTAACGAACTTATTGCACTTCTTCGAAGGAATTAACAAACGGATGGACAAAGGAGACCCTATAGACATCATATATCTAGATTTCCAAAAAGCCTTTGACAAGGTGCCCCATGAACGCCTACTCCGGAAACTGAAGAACCATGGGGCGGAAGGAGACGTACATAGATGGATCAGAAACTGGTTGGCGGGTAGGAAACAGAGGGTAGGAGTTTAGGGCCACTATTCGGACTGGAGGAGAGTCACGAGTGGGGTCCCGCAGGGCTCGGTGCTCGGGCCACTGCTATTTAATATATTCATAAATGATCTAGAAACAGGGATGAAGTGTGAGATAATAAAATTTGCGGATGACACCAAACTATTTAGTGGAGCTCGGACTAAAGAGGACTGCGAAGAATTGCAAAGGGACTTGAACAAATTAGGGGAATGAGCGACGAGATGGCAGATGAAGTTCAACGTTGAGAAATGTAAAGTATTACATATGGGAAACAGAAACCCGAGGTA
Organism: Geotrypetes seraphini; assembly: GCF_902459505.1. Taxonomy (NCBI): domain Eukaryota; kingdom Metazoa; phylum Chordata; class Amphibia; order Gymnophiona; family Dermophiidae; genus Geotrypetes; species Geotrypetes seraphini. The sequence continues at coordinate 149,026,546 of NC_047085.1, read as the reverse complement.
CAACTATACGATGGGAGGGATGTTATTAAATGAGAGTACCCAAGAAAGGCACTTGGGGGTAATGGTGGACATGACAATGAATCCGACGGCACAGTGCACAGCGGCCACTAAGAAGGCAAACAGAATGCTAGGCATAATCAAGAAGGGTATTACAACCAGAACGAAAGAAGTTATCCTGCCCTTGTATCGGGCGATGGTGCGTCCATTATTGGTCGCCGTACCTTAAGAAGGACATAGCGTTACTCGAGAGGGTTCAGAGGAGAGTGACGCGTCTGATAAAGGGGATGGAAAGCCTTTCATATGCTGAGAGATTGGAGAAACTGGGTCTCTTTTCCCTGGAGAAGAGGAGACTTAGAGGGGATATGATAGAGACTTACAAAATCATGAAGGGCATAGAGAGAGTAAAGAGGGACAGATTCTTCAAACTTTCGAATAATAAAAGAACAAGAGGGCATTCAGAAAAGTTGAAAGGGGACAGATTCAAAACGAATGCTAGGAAGTTCTTCTTTACCCAACGTGTGGTGGACACCTGGAATGCGCTTCCAGAGAGCGTAATAGGGCAGAGTACGGTACTGGAGTTCAAGAAAGGATTGGACAATTTCCTGCTGGAAAAGGGGATAGAGGGGTATAGATAGAGGATTACTGCACAGGTCCTGGACCTGATGGGCCGCCGCGTGAGCGGACTGCTGGGCACGATGGACCTCAGGTCTGACCCAGCAGAGGCATTGCTTAGGTTCTTATGCCTCCAAGGATCACTGTTATGCCCATGCAGTGCCTATACACCATTGGTGCAGTGAGAGCTTGCCCCAGATACCTGATACTTAATTCAGAAGCCTTCAGCCACCAAAAAGTAATTTAGCAGCAACATTTAAAAAAAAAAAAAGGGTGAAAATTCTAGCATTTTTGTGATCACTGGCATTATACATATATGTTTCTGCTCAGTGGTTGCCGAATATTGGGTAAAGTTTTTAAGAAAAAGTAATCAATGTATAAAAATGAACAAAAAAACATCTTTTTGGTGGACATTACATTTTCAGACTGCCACTGTATAGGTGTTAACCAGTCCCCTGAAATCCCCTCTCTTTAAGTCTTGGGAGAAGACAATGGGGCTCATTTCAAAGTACATTGAGACACACAAACTAGCAAGTAGTCTATTGTACTTTGTATTTCTAATTGCTTTGAAAGTAAGCCCCAAAGCAAGATGACCCAGTGATCTAGTCCCTGGGTCATAGGCAACCAGGTATACCTTTCCTGATGACTAAGAGGAGGTAGCTAGCAAAGACCCTGCACGTACCTTTTTTTATATTCAAGAAGAAAGAGGCAATGAGCATGGAGTTGATTGATATCCTCCCTGTGACCCAGAAGCAAAATTTGAATACAACAAAATTTTGTATTTCTGTTTTGGACATGGCAAAGTCCAACCTGTTCTGAAAGAACTGCATACAGGGCAAATAAATTTTTAAATAAAAGCATGATCCAGAGTCTCTCTTTACCATGAAGTACATTTCTGGATGGTTCACCTTTGCATTTTAGCTACATTTCTAGCCACTGCCTTGCTATTACACTGGATGCACACAATTAATTTAATACTAGCTGGAGGTTATTACAACCACATAATCTGGAAAGATATCTTCCTGTTATAATGCACAAATTGTTATGGGGGAAAAAAAAACAACAAAGCAGATGGGTAGAGATGAAACCTTTATTAGGATAATGAATGTTTTAAGATGCAAGCTTTCAGGACTACTAATTAACTACTATATTAATTTTTCAAATAAATACTGTTACATTATGCAAGGGAGTTGCTATAGTGTTGGGAATAAATCCATATTTCACTTTAAGTGTTTTGAGACAAAATAACATTTAAAATTAAGTATATTTCAGAGCAGTAGTCCAATATAAGTGCTCTTTTAATAGAATAAAATTGTTACTTTGGTGGCCAGTGGGGTCCATTCATGAGCTTCATGGAGCAGGGTTGAGGCTACACTAAATAATAGCAAAGAAAGGACTAGAGTTGGCAGAAGGGTCTTGGAATGAAGGAGGGAGTGCAGAAGCTGGAGTTGGGTGGCACTGACTGAGCAAATACCCGGGAAGTGAAGTGACAAGTGTTTAGAGGGGATGAAAAAGCAGCTACATGCCAATGTGGTGAGTTGAGCCAAGTTCTGGAATGGGAGCAGCCATGGGCCAGGCAACTGGAGCTTCGGGAAAGTTCTTACTGCAGAGATAATGGGAATGAGTCAGTGGTGATCCTGAAGTTACTATATTCTGTATATTGAAGAACTAAGGCAGATACAGGGCAGACTTGTACAGTCTGTGTCCCTAGGATGGGCTAGGGAGGACTTTTATGGGAACTCCAGTAATTTGGAAGAGGACAATGCTAGACAGACTTTATGGTATATATCCGCAAAACAATGAGATGTTTGGATGGGCTAGAGTTAGCTTCAATGGCAACTCTAGTAGTTGGAACTTAATGACAGTGCCAGGTGGACTCTATGATCTATGGCCCAAAAATATCAAAGAAAAAAAAGACAATTTAATTTAATCATGAATTTATAATGCATGTAACTAATGAGCACACTGGATGGACCATTCAGGATTTTTCTGCTGTCATTTACTATGTTACTACATGTATACTATCTCCAGTCATGATACATGGGCTTGTGCCACTGGGGCTTGTGCGCATCTGAGAAGCTGAAAGCTATGCCGTCAGAAGTTTCACTACTAGCAGAGTTTCCCAAGGCGGACAGATTTCAGTGGAGATGCCAATCTAATGATGCACCACCCATCTGGGCAATAGCAGATGGACAGTGTTGGAGGTAGAGGATTGTGTTTGATATGACAATGGTGACATCAAATTTATACTGCGCAGAAGAAAGGCCCAGCAATCTAATTCTGTATTCTGCCAAAAAAAACTTGGTGATGAGACAAAAGAACCGACGTATAGTCCTGGAAGATGGTCCCCTAGGTCGGAAGGCAACAACGTGCTACTAGAGAAAAGCTGAGTATGCCCAGTGTTTGTGAAGCTGATGGATCAAAGCCCCCAGGTTGTCCTGATTCTGATGTTGCTAGACAGAAAAGGGAGATCAGAAGCTGTAAAGATATTCTTAACATAGGAACATAGAACGTACAAAGCATGAACCAAGAAAAATTGGAAATTGTTGATTTGATAGGAAACTGTGAACTCAAATAGTCAGGACAGGGCCATTTTTAATCAAATGAGAGTTGGATCTGCTACTCTGGTCATGAAACGCATAGGAAAAATGGTGTGGCATTCATCCTCAGCAATAAGCTTTCAAAAACAGTACTAAACTAAAGTGTTATTAGTGATAGTTTTATCAATCCATCTACAGAGAAAGCTGATCAATGTTACCTTGATCCAAGTATATGCTCCAAAGACAGATGTGGAAGATGGAGGATGTAATTTTTTTCTAAGAACAACTTCAAAATGAAACAGATCAAACGCTGAAACAAGATCTATTGATCATTAAGGGGGGATTTCAATGCAAAAGTAGGAAGTACACCTGAATATGCAGTGGTTGGAAAGTATGGCATAAGAGAAAGAAATGAAGCTGGTGATAACAGTACAGTTTTGCAAAATGAATCAACTGTCAATCATGAATATGCATTTTCAACACCACAAACATTGCTAGTACACGTGGACCTTTCCAAATGGTGTGTATCAAAATTAAATTGGCTACATTTGCATAGGACAGAGATGGAAATCTGCAGTTTTGACTGCAAGGACTAAACCAGGAGCTGATTATGGAAGCGATCATAAGTTTTTGATATGCAAGATCAAAATATGACATTGAAAATATTCCATCAGACTATTGGATAAAACTAGACAACAGATTTACCTGTCTTGATACAGCGGACAGAGAGCCATAGTTAGTGATGAAGCTTTTTTTAAAAAAAAAAAAAAAACCCACTCCAGAAGAGAAAGAAAGCCAAGAAATCACATTGGATCTCGGAAGAATCCTGAAAAGTAGCAGAAAAAAGAAGACAAGCAGAACTTTCTGATGATAGAGAAAAAGTATCACAAATAAACCAAGTGTTTCAGTTTCAAGTTTGGCAAGACAAAGAATGATATCTAAAGGGTATTTTTCAGAAAATTGAATTGGAACATGTAAACGGAAAAGCCAGATTAGTATATCAGGAGGTTAAGAGATTGCAGCAAAAATTCCAGCTTTGATTGGGGATGCTTAAAGACTCCAATGGAATGATTGAATGATCCAAAAAGCATAAGAAAAGAGATGGAAATGTAGCCCAGAAAAAAAAAGAAAGATGTTTAGAGCTATTTGAGGGGAGATTAGCCTGTCTATAGCTTTAAGAATTCAGAGCTGCATGTGACATCTTCAGAATTCTGGACAGCACAGCTCTCCAGGAGAGTTCCTAACTGCCAAGTTAGTCAGTTGAGTTGGGTGGTTTGCTGTTGATAGGAGAGATTGGTTTTCGTGTTTGTGGCTTGTAAAGAGTTTTTATGTGAGAGTTAAGGTTTAAAGAGAATTTTCAGCTAATTTTAAAATTTGGTTTAAATTTCACTTGATCCTGACGAAGCCTGTATTAATGTAATGATACAGTAATGATTTTGTGTATCACTTTTGAGCTGTGGTGTTTAAATCCTGGCTGATGTGAGGTTAAAAATAAAAAGTGTCAATTAGGCATTTTAAAAAGTTAAGCAGTAGTAAACAATTAAAGTTACTGTGGTAACAGCTGATTCCTACAAAGTTTTGGTTTGCCTGCCTGAATCATTTTTTGTGACATTCTATTCAGTGTTTCTGGAAAAATATTGGAGGTCAGTTGGAAATTGGTGTATGTTTTGTTTTGGTTTTTCTACTTCTATTTAACTACTTTGTCAGTAAAAGTGTTTCAAAAGAAATATTTTATTTTATTTTATTTTTTTTATGTTATGTATATTTTCTTTCTTTTTCAATATTTTTCTTTTTATTTTATTTTTAACTTTGGAATCTAGCCTGAAAATTAATGTATCTTGTGGGAGGGTTAAAGTGTAGGGAAACTTCAATTATCTGTTTTTTCACCTGGGGTTGCTATGATCCACAGTATATATATATTTTTAGAAAATTAAACCAACTCGTAGGGATATAGGTTTCTGCTTTTTTGTGTTTTTATAGTTCGGGAGTAGGTTTATTGTTCTCTGGAGGAGCTGTTCTACCACTAAGAAGCGCGCTGGTACCCAACGGAACCTACAACAGGAGAAGAAGAGACAAAAGAAGAACTGCATACTTGTTCATGTACAAAGAAGTCCAGTTTCTAAACTGCATCAGGATCCCTGTAAGAAGAAAAAACACACAAAGGATCAAATTCTTTTAGAATTCTTTAGTTAAAGTCATTAAAATAGATTAAAACAGAAAATTATGGGCCTCTTCTATCAAACTGCGCTAGCTGTTTTTAGTGCAGAGAGCCACGCTGAATGGCCCGCGTTGCTCCCATGCTACAGACTGCTAGCACAGTTTGATAAAAGAGGCCCTATATGTTGTTATACTTATCTGATGTTGTTGAAGGTACCATTTAGGGGTCCTTTTACTAAGGCGTGTTAACCGATTTAGCGTGTGCTAAACAGCGTGCTCTAAATGCTAAGGTGCCCATTATATTATGTGGGCATTAACATTTAGTGTGCACTAAATTGGTTAGCACGCCTTAGTAAAATGGCCCCTTAGTGAGGAAACACCTTAAAAAATTGTTTTAGATATCTAAAAGGAGAATAAAGAGTTAAAAACTGTTTGTCAATTCTGAACATTTAATAAATATTGATGCTAAATTCAAGTTTGTACAAATAAATTCCAAATGCTATTTAAACAGTAGGGGGCTCATAATCGAAACAGAAAAACATCCAAAAACCAGCCTAAGTTGGCACTTGGATGAACATTGTCAAAATGCCGATAATAAAAACGGGTTTTGGACGTATTTCTAAACGACCTAGGCCTTCATAGTGCTGCTGAACGACCATCGCTAAACGGGGCATTTCAGGAGGAGTTTCGAGGGTGGGACGTGGGCCGGCTTAGACTTAGTCATACTGCATGTATAACCGAAAGTTATACAGCACAGAATCGATGGAACTTGGACGTTGTGACTTAGACCATTTAAAACATGGTCTAAGTCAGTGTTTTTCAACCTTTTTACACCCGTGGATCGGCAGAAATAAAAGAATTATTATGTGGACCGGCAAACTACTAGGACTAAAATTTAAAAACCCCGTTTCCGCCCCATCTCCGCCAGCTCGGTCACCTCAGTAACTATAGAAAAATAGACAAATATAGTGCAAAATATAGACAGCAGATATAAATCCTCAAAACTGAAATGTTTTGATCACTAAATTGAAAATAAAATCATTTTTCCTACCTTTGCTGTCTGGTGATTTCATGAGTCTCTGGTTGCGTTTCCTTCTGTCTGTGTATCCTTTCTTTCATTTCTTTCTTTCTGCACTCAGGCCCAAGAATTGTCCCTTTCTATTCCCTCCCTCTTTCCTTCATATGTCCTTAGTGCCCCCGGTGCCTCCTTCCCATATCTTTAGTGCCCCCGGTGCCTCCTTCCCATGTCTTTAGTGCTCCCAGTGCCTCCTTCCCATGTCCTTAGTGCCCCCGGTGCTTCCTTCCCATGTCTGTAGTGCCTTCAGTGCCTCCTTCCCATGTCCTTAGTGCCCCCGGTGCCTCCTTCCCATGTCCTTAGTGTCCCTTCCTGTCTTTAGTGCCCCTTCCTGTCTTTAGTGCCCCCAGTGCTTCCTTCCCATGTCTTTAGTGCCCCCAGTGCCTCCTTCCCATGTCTTTAGTGCCCCCAGTGCCTTCTTCCCATGTCCTTAGTGTTCCTTCCTATCTTTAGTGCCCCTTCCTGTCTTTAGTGCCCCCAGTGCCTCCTTCCCATGTCCTTAGTGCCCCTTCCTGTCTTTAGTGCCCCCAGTGCCTCCTTCATATGTCCCTCTCACTGCCTTCCACACTTTGTCCCACTCCCGAAGCCAGCCTGCCTGCCTGTCTACCTCTCTCCCTCCCTCCCTGGCAAAAGCCAGCCTGTTTGCCTGCCTACCTCCTTCCCTCCCTGCCCCGCAAAAAAATAAAAAGCTTCCCTCCTTCCTTTCCCCTGCTGCTAAAGCCGACAGGAAGTCTTCTTTCCGACGTCAATTCTGACATCGGAGAGGACGTTCTGGGCCAGCCAGGCAGCGATTAGCTGGCCCAGAACATCCCCTCTGACGTCAGAATTGACATCAGAAAGAAGACTTCCTGTCAGCTTTAGCAGCAGCGGCAGGACGGTAAGAGAAGGGGACCTGGGGAAAGGAAGAAGGGAGGGACAGGAAATGATTGTCTGTCCCGTTGTCCCTGAGCACAGCTTCGGGACGCTGTCCCGAAGCTGTGTGTGGGGACAACGGAACAGGAGGTCTGAAAATGGACATATGGTCACTTTAATCTTGGCAGCCCTGCGCGGACCGGCAGAAATTTCCTGCAAACCGGCGGTTGAAGAACAGTGGTCTAAGTCACAAAAAACCACATAAAGTGACCAAATAAGCACTGTAAACACATAATACAGACCCCCACACACTACCCCAGTGATCACCGACCCTCTTCCCCCCCCCCCCCGGCCCATAAAAATATTAATCACAACTTGAAAATTGTGCCTCCAGAACATCATCACCTGGCAGCCTGGCATAGGAAAGTCTAGTCGTGCTGCACAGAGGCGTCTTAAACCGTCTTGGGGTGGGTTAGGGACCCATAGAGAGGTGCCCATAAGCCCCTGTAATCACTGCATTGATACTGAAATGTGCACTCCCCTATACACCCCAAAACCCTTTTTTACTGGCATATAAGTGACTCCTGCAGCCATAAGGGCTATTGGGGTGGTAGATAAGTGGGTCTAGGGGATTATGGAGGTAGTTTGGGAGGCTTACCATGCCCTATAAGGGAGCTGTAATGAGATGAAGACATGGCACCCTTTTTGTGAAGTTCACAGCAGTGCCCTGTAGGTTAACCTCACTATTTAGGTGCCCTGTCTGGGTGTTCAGTCCATCACTTTGCAGACCCCTCCCATGTCCAATAGGGCTTGTTCTAGGCATTTTTGACTTGGACAAAAAGTTGGACAAAAATGTGGTATAAAGATGGACAATTTAGCGGCTTGGATGATCAGATCAGCAGGACGTATAGTTAGACGATTTTCAAAACAGAAAAAAATTTGGACGTATTTTTCGAAAATGTGTTCTAAGCTCTTTTTTACTTTGGACGACTTGCAACTTGGACAAAATCAGACTTAGATGTTCCTTTCGATTATGCCCCTCCACATGTCTTAAAAGTGTTATTTTTCACCCGGTAAATTTTCTTTCAGGTGAAGTATTTTATTTTGTTATTCTCTTCTCCCTTCTTGAAAGAAGTTCCTACTCTGACACTCGGTAAGCCTGACTACAAAAAGTAGAAATAGTAGGAATTATCTCTCAGAAGGAGAACCAGGGTTACAGAAAGAATATGTGGAAAATCTATACATAAAAGGCAATGAGGATAACATTGGAAAAATTAAACAGAAAACTGACACCAAAGATGAACTGGATATTTTAAAAGTAGTAGTCATAGCGGCAATTGAAGCTTTATCAAAAAACAAGTCACTTGGTATTGATGGTACTCCAATTGAATTAATCAAAGGCTCAGAAGGTGCTCTCATGGCCCCCACTTGACTGTGTCAACAGATTTGGAAGAAAAAAACACGGTCAACCAATTGGAGAAGATCTGACAGTAAAAACTACAGAATAATTGCATTAATTCCACATGCCGGCAAAATATTGCTGAAAATACAACAAAGGCTACAATCATATGTTGAGCAAGGACTACCTGAAGTTCAGACTGGTTTCAGAATGGTTGAGGAATAAGAGACATTATTGCCAATGTTAGATTAATATTGGAGAAGAGCAAAGATTAAGAGAAGACCCTATACTTTGCTTCAACTATAGCAAAGCTTTTGACTGTGTGGATCACGATAAACTATGGAGAACTGTAGCACAAATGAGAATACCCAAACACACAACTCAGCTGATAAAGAGCTTCTATAAAAATCAAGAAGCTGCAGTGAGAACGGAATATGACAACATTGAAGGGCCAAAGACAGTTTGAAGGGCAAGACTTTGTATTGGAAGTGTTGAGGTCCAATGAGAAAATGAAGATACTGTCTGTGAGCAGATAGGATGGATATGTGAGTGTAAGCCTCTTTAATATCTAGAGAGCAAAACCAATCACCTTTATTCCAGTAGAGGTAGAAGGGTTCCTGGAGAGATCATTCAAAAATTTTCATTCAGCAAGTATTTGTTTAGGCCTCAGAGGTCTCTAATACGTTGAAGGCTTGGCCCCTCTCCTGAAGAGGGACAGGTTACATTGTGTTTTGCTGGAGAAGGGCTGAAAGCTCTTGGTGAAGGAGGGTCTTCTGGAAAGAACTGAAAAGAGACTCTCTTAGTGGGTGGTTTGGAAGTTTTCTGAGCAAGTATAGGGCTTAGCCCTAGGTGACAACTCGAAATACTCACTGATCTGTTGTTGTGATAGAGTCTAATGTTGATGAAAGTAAGTTAATTTGCCTCAAATAGGAAGACTGGAAGGAAGATGAAGGGGACTATTGGCAATGCTCTCTAGATAGGAGTCAAAAGGATGATTGCTGTTTGGGCTGAGATTGAGGTTGTGATTTCTGTGTCCTTTGTTGCCTTGCACAGGGTCGTTCAGGAGCAGGCCTAGAATATGATGAAGATGGCTGACTGTAAAGCTGTTTGGTTTTATAGTAATATGAATGTCTGAATGAGGCAGAATACCTTCTAGAGACGATGAAGCTTAGATAAAAGTCATCATAGTATCTATGGGGCTCATTAATGAAACTTAAACACATCTAAAAACGTGCCCAAGTTGGCACTTGGTCATCCTAAAAGACAGAACATAAGAAGCGCCATCTCCGGATCAGACCTTCGGTCTATCAAGTCCGGCGATCCGTACACGCAGAAGCCCAGCCAGGTGTACACCTGGTGTAATTTTTAGTCACCCATATCCCTCTATGCCTCTCGTAAGGAGATGTGCATCTAGTTTGCTTTTAAATCCTAGGACAGTGCTGATAATTGAAACAGCTTTTATAAGAATAATAAGAACATAAGATACCGGATCAGACACTAGGTCCATCTAGTCCAGCGACCCGCACACACGGAGGCCAAGCTAGGTGCTCCCTGTTTGAGACCCTGATTTCCAGTATCCCTCGATGTGATTTGCAAGAAGGTATGCATCCAACTTGCTGAGACATTTCAGCACATGGTACAATTTCATAGAACACACTATCTACGTACAATCTAAAATTATATAATAAAAGTAATACAGTTAAAAATATTCAAGTACAATATTAAAATTATAAAAAAAATTAAAACATACTATGACAATAAGAATAGAAACAGAAGACCTCATTAAAATATATCAAAATTAATATTCTTCGGTGTTCTCCCCAGAAATTTTTTCCAGCTGGGTGGCATGAAAAAGTAGCCGGGTGGGGCGGGATGGGGAAATTTGGTGGTGGGGAAAATTAACCCCCTCTTTTACTAAGGTGCGCGCAAACCCCTGTGCTATGTGGGAAAACTAACGCCAACTCAGTGCTCTTGTTAGCATCTAGCACATGTGGCAATTCTCCACGCACTAAGCGTACGCTAAAATCACTATTGTAACTTAGTAAAAGGAGCCCTAAATGTGTACTATTTTATTAGTTAATTATTATTATTATTTTCCAATGCTCAATATGACTTCCTTTTTTAAGGTTTGACACTTGTGCCAGAATATTTTTACTAAATTTAAGAAGTTTTTGCCCTCTTTCAAATGGTATAGAGGTTAAAAAAAGGGAAAGGCGTTGAAGTCATTAGGTTCAATCTAGCCATTTATTTCTGCATGAATTTAAACAACTTAAAAAAAAAAGAAAAAATAAATATAGCTGATCCAGTCATACAAGAAATGGCTCTACAGCAAGGGTGCCCACACTTTTTGGGCTTGCGAGCTACTTTTAAAATGACCAAGTCAAAATGATCTACCAACAATAAAACCACAAAGCACACTGTACGCAGAGAAAATGTTAATTATTATATATATTCCGCAGGTTTTCAAAGAGGTCAAGGCAGATGATTTTATGCAATGTCACCTCAGGAACAACTATACAAAAATAGACAAATATACCCCCTCCTTTTTTACTAAATCGCAATAGCGGTTTTTAGCGCAGGGAGTTGCACTGAATGCCCTGCACTGCTCTTGATGCTCATAGGCTCCCTGTGCTAAAAAACGCTATTGTGATTTAGTAAAAGGGGGCCATAGTGCAAAATAGAGACAGCAGATATAAATTCTCAAAACAGACACATTTTGATCACTAAACTAAAAATAAAATCATTTCTCCCACAAGTGGACATGCTTAGTTACGTCAGCTCTATGGCTGCTTTAACTGTAAGGCGCCTGAATCTAAGGCTATATGCTACCATTCTGTAATGGAACCTGGGAGCCCATTCACTGCTATAGAATAGGCGTTCCCTGTACAGTCTCAGGGTGCCTACGAGGAAGAACCCACTTGGAGAATTGCCCCTTATTTTTTTTAAGGATTATAAAAACAGAAGCAATAATGTGAAAAACAAAACCCAGCCTTAAAACAGGCTGAATTAATTTGTGAACCATTATTTAAAGGATACTCAGAAAAAATATTGTTTTCCCTTAACTTAAATGAAATAAACATATACCTATCCATCATTTGACTATAGCTAAGTGCAAAAGAACCTTATAGAGCTGCAGTGAAATAGAAAAGTGATTTCGTTTTACTGTAATTTCTGCATTAAGTGGATTTGCACACCCCAAGCTCCTTAAATCCTGATGCACTTCTAGCTTTTCCTGTATCAGACTTTGCAAGATTAATAAATGGAGCATCCTTCTGCCTGCCAGTTAAAGGATGAAAAACAAATGCCTATAAAGTTCAAATCACAGCTTGACTAAACTTGAACTTTCTTGATCTTATTCTTCTTGGCTGACCACTTTATCTTCCACAATAGACACCAAGGTTGCTTGGATCGGAGCTTTAAAGGAGCAAGCAGAATCGGGTCCGATGTCCGTGTATTTGTTTTTCTCAAATGGTATACCACTACACTTGCTGCTTTTACTTGTTTCGGGCCTTCCTCGTTGCCGAATCCTGCCTACTTTCTGTTTCCGCGAAGGCAGGACCCGGCAGCGAGGAAGGCCCGAAGCAAGTAAAAGCAGCAAGTTGTAAGCTTCCCTCTGGGGCTCTATCATGTGCGTGCTGGCTTCCCTTCTCTTTCCTACGAAACCGGAAGTAGCGTCCCGGGGGGGGGGGGGGGGAATAGAAGGGAAGCCAGCACGCACACAATAGAGCCCCGGAGGGAAGCTAACAACTTGCTGCTTTTACTTGCTTCGGGCCTTCCTCGCTGCCGGGTCCTGCCTTCGCAGAAAGTAGGCAGGTCCCGGCAACGAGGAAGGCCCGAAGCAAGTAAAAGCATGCTGGCAAAAAAAAAAAAGGCAGGCGTCAAACAAAATTTTCGGCGGCGAGTCAGCCCGGGAAGGAGCATCGGCGGCAGCAGCAGGATTAGCTGGGCGGTCATCTAAATCAGCCAGGCGCAGCACCCGGCTGTAAGGCCCTGGGGAGAACACTGTTCTTATTTGTCAAATAAATAGGTCTTTAATGATTACCTAAATGTGAAGTAAGAATTAGATTGACTTAGCCAAGAGTTCATCTTCCCAGCTTCATACTCCAAAGTCCTGTCTAAAAAGGTCTTAAAACGACAGGCCTTTGGAGTAAGGAAGATGAACTTTCCAGAATTTCTTTTTGGACGTATCCAGGGACTTTATAGGCCTCTGAATCCCGCTGTGCATCCAGAGCTGAAAGGGACATTTTTGAAGGAGTGGTTAGGGTGGGATGTTGGCCGACCTAGACTTAGTTGTCCTACAGGGATAATTATAAAAGATTTGACAAAACTTGCTAGGCAAAACTTATACATTGTGAGTTAGACTATGTAAAGACAGGTGTAAGTGCCAAAAAGGTATCCAAAGTGACCAGATAACTATTACAGGGACAAAGTAAAGACTCCCACACACTATCCCCCTCCCCCATATTCACTGACCTTGTTGCACCCCCACAAATTTCAGAATAAAAATGTATATACCTGCCTCAGGAACATCAGCACATGCTATAGGAAAGCCTAGTAGAGATGCACAGAGGTGGCTTAAGTAGTCTGGGGGGTAGGCTACTGAACCATAGAGAAGAGGATCTAGACCAATAAGCTACTCTAACCACTACATTCATGGTGAAAAATGTGAGCCCACCCCCAAACCCTACTGCCATATAGGTGGCACCTACAGCCATAAGGGCTATTGGAGTTGTAGACAGGTGGGTATAGTGGGCTTTGGGAGTGTTTTGGGGGCTCACCATAACCTATAATGGAGTTCTGGTGAGGTGTTTTATCTAAAGAACGGCAAAAGCAAGAAGACCCAAATTTTCACAGGAGAAGAAGAGCATATCCAAACAAACGAAACTGGAAACTTAATGTGGATAGAGATTTTATTGTTGTTGTTGTTAAGACACTTTGAATAAACTACAACTTTAGGTCCGTGAACATTGAGTTTCCACAATTTTGTTTGTTTGGAGGTGATTTATCTAGTACCCTTTTTGTGAAGTTCACAGCAGTGCCCTGTAAGGTGCCCCACTACTCTATTGCCATGTCTGGGTAGCCAGTCCATCACAATACTGGCCCCTCCCATGTCCAAAAAGTCTTGTTTTGGGTGTTTGGGATTTGGATGAATTTTTGGTTGAGAATGTGGTATAAATATAGACATAATGGCAGTCTGTACGAACAAACGCCTGGACATACAGATAGTCGATATACGAAAACCAGAATAGTTTAGATGTGCTTTTCGAGAATGGATATTTTACCGGTGCCAACTTTGGGCAACTAGTGCCCTACTTCAAAATCAGACTTAGACGTATCTTTTTATTATGCCCCTCCACGTGTTTTTTTAATCTGATCTGCAACCTCTTTAATTTTATCCTCAAACAGGTTGTCTCCCTTACAAGGAACATATGAAAAGCATTCTTGAACTGAAGTTTCAAGATCAGAGATTCTAGCCCAGGCTAAACAGCACATTGCAATTGCAGATGTACAAAAAGAAACTTCAAATGCTTCGAAAATTCCTCTAGCCATATACTTTCTCGTAGTGAACAAGTTCTTAGATAATTGTTGAAACTGTTTTAGTTTGTCTGGAGGGAGGAATTCCTCAAACTCGGAGTTGTTTAAGCAAGAATTTAAAATAAATGGATATGTAGAATTGGTAGTCCGTAATTCTATTGATGATCATACAGTAGATGATTGAAAATGTATTTGCCAAGAGTCTAAAATCCTAGCTTCCCTGCCTGGAGGAGCAGAAACATAAGATTGTGAGCTATGTGAAAGTTTAGCAGATTCCACAACTAATGAATGATGTTTGTTTCTCCCCCGCTCTTATCCAGTGCGAGCTATAAATGAACATACAAAATAAGACATTAACATTTGTCGTACAAATCAATACAAAAATACACAATGTTGAAGTTGAGGTCTTTCAAATTCTGTACATTTTTGAATTCTATATATTGTGTCTATCTTTTTAGGAGCTACTTCATAGAAACATAGAAAGATGACGGCAGATAAAGGCTACAGCCCATCAAGTCTGCCCACCCTATTGACCCTCCCTATTAAGTCTAATGACCCCCTTAAGTATGATTGTAATTATACTTCCACTCTACTGATCCGCTCTTTCAAGTCTATACCTTAGTGACCCTATCCCTTGGCATGACCCTCGTAGGGATCCCACATAGGTATCCCATTTTTTCTTGAAGTCTGAGATGCTGCGTGCCTCGATCACCTGCACTGGAAGCTTGTTCCAATGCTCAATCACTCTTTCCATGAAGAAGTATTTCCTGGCGTCTCCACGAAACTTCCCTCCCCTGAGTTTGAGCGGATGACCTCTTGTGGTCGAGGGTCCCTTCAGAAGAAAGATATCATCTTCCACCTCGATCCGTCCCGTGATGTACTTAAATGTCTCAATCATGTCTCCCCTCTCCCTACGCTCTTCGAGAGTGTAGAGTTGCAATTTGCTCAGTCTTTCTTCGTACGGAAGACCCATTAGCCCTGAGACCATCCTGGTGGCCATCCGCTGAACCGATTCAATTCTGAGCACATCTTTACGGTAATGTGGCCTCCAAAATTGCACACAGTATTCCAGATGAGGTCTCACCATGGCTCTGTACAATGGCATCATGACTTCAGGCTTCCTGTTGACGAAGCTTCTCTTGATACAACCTATCATCTGTCGTGCTTTAGATGAAGCCTTCTCCACTTGAGTGGCTGCTTTCAAGTCAGCACTGATGATTACTCCTAAGTCTCGTTCCGCCATAGTCCTGGTTAAAGTTTCTCCATTCAGGGTGTAAGTTCTGCAAGGATTTCCGTTACCGAGATGCATGACCTTACATTTATTGGCATTGAAGCACAGTTGCCAGATCAAGGACCAACTTTCTAAAGTACGCAGGTCTTGCTCCATAGCATCCTGTAGATTATAGTCGTTTACTATATTGCATAGTTTGGCGTCATCAGCGAATAAGGTTACCTTGCCTTGAAGCCCTTGAGTCAGATCCCCAATGAATATGTTGAAGAGGAGTGGGCCCAGGACTGAACCCTGTGGCACTCCGCTAGTCACCTCCGACATTTTAGAGAGGGTACCGTTAACCACCACCCTCTGAAGTCTGCCACTAAGCCAATCTTTAACCCATGCAGTTAGAGTCTCTCCTAATCCCATCAATTTCATCTTGTTCAGCAGCCTGCGGTGTGGGACGCTGTCAAACGCTTTGCTGAAGTCCAGGTACACGACATCCAAGGACTCTCCTGAGTCCAGTCTTCTTGTTACCCAGTCAAAGAAGCTGATAAGATTGGACTGGCATGATCTACCCTTGGTGAATCCATGTTGACTGGGATCCCGGAGATTTCCCTCGTTCAGGATCGTATCTAATTTATACTTAATTAGTGTTTCCATGAGTTTACACACTATTGAGGTGAGGCTTACCGGTCTGTAGTTCGCAGCCTCAGTCTTACAACCCTTTTTGTGTAGAGGAACGACGTTGGCTGTTTTCCAGTCCAACGGAACTATCCCCGTACTTAGTGAGAGATTGAAGAGTGCTGCCAACGGTTCCGCCAGAACATCTCTCAATTCCCTGAGCACTCTTGGGTGTAAATTGTCCGGTCCCATGGCCTTGTTTACCTTTAGCCTTGCCAGTTCGTTGTAGACGTCCCCAGGTGTGAACTCAAAATTCTGAAACGGGTCATCCACGTCTTGTTTTATCTTCAACTGTGGTCCGTGTCCCGATGCTTCGCAGGTGAAGACTGAGCAGAAATATTCATTTAGTAGTTCTTCTTTTTCTGAATCCGCCACCGCGTAGTTTCCGTCCGGTTGTCTAAGGCGTACTATACCGTCTGTGTTCCTTTTCCTATCACTGATATACCTAAAGAAGGATTTATCCCCTTTTTTAATGTTTTTTGCCAGAGTTTCTTCCACTCGAAGTTTGGCCTCCCTAACTGCTGTTTTAACCGCTGCAGATCTGGTCTTATATTCTACTTTAGTTTCTCTTCTCTGTGTACGTTTGTAGGAAAGAAATGCTTTTTTCTTCTCCTTAATGAGGTGCGAGATCTCTTCAGTGAACCATTGGGGTTTGCCGTTTATCTACTGATTTTATGTAGCGATTAGTTGCTTCGTGTATGGATGATTTCAGGTATGACCACATAGTTTCCACATTGCCGGTCTCTGCTTGGTCCTGCAGCGTCTGATGAACGAAATCTCCCATGAGTGCGAAGTCGGTGCCCCGGAATTTGAGCACCTTTGTTTTTGTAATTGATTTAGGGGATCCTTTCCCAATGTTGAACCATACCATGTTATGGTCGCTGGAGGCTAGCGTATCTCCCACTTCGACTGACATGGGGTTCCTCCCAGTTCTTAACTAAAGTATCCTTCATGACCTATGCAAAGGCACGTTAATGCATTCATTTTGTGGTGCTTCATAGTCAAGGAGGTCAAAAAGCTCAGAGCAAGATTTACTGTTTCCATTTTGATGAGCAAATCTTGGCTCATCTGCCTGACAAAGCCAGTAAAAGATAGATTTTCTGGCAGAAACTTGCACCAAAGCGGTGGAGAAGGAGCAGAAGGTATACCATAGGATTCTTCTGCTGAGTTCTGGCAAATCTTCTGTTTGGAAATATCTGAGTCAGACTCCTGAAAGTACTCCGTGGTAGGTGAATCAGGGAGTCTGTGTTGAAAAGTGCATTGGTTGTGCGTTGAGGTACTTTGAAGTGTAGGTCAACAATCTGACCCAGGAGATAACTCTTCTGCCTATGATGATATGTGTCTAGTGGGTCCGTGCCAGCCCCGATGCTCAACATCAAGCAGTGGTATGTGACCTCATCCTCAATCAACACTGTGATGTATCCTCAGGTTGGGATGATGCAGGCATGGAAGCCTTTAATGCCTGTGAAGAATGTATCTGCAATAGCTCCAAAATCATTTGAGCATAGCTTGGATTTCCTCCTGAGAGATAGTGCCAGTACTATAAAAGACATCGGCATGGAAGTTTCAAGTTTTATTTTAATTTGATGAATCGCTTATTTAATTTTACTAAGCGAGGTACAAAATTGATAAAAATATAAACATATAATTAGACATACAATTAAAATTTAAAATAATGGGTTAGACAAATAGACTTATAGACTGACTAATACACAAGGTAAGGGGGAACAGAATTACAATTCAGTGTTTTAAAGTACAGAGGAGAACCATATATGGGGAAAACAATAGGGAGGGAAAAGTGAAATCAAAGAAGAAAACTAATACAAAGTTTAAACATAATTTAAAGATTAAAAGCATCTTTAAAAAGAAAGCTCTTTAAGTTACTTTTAAAACAGCTCAAATCATTTTCCTTAAATGCTGAGGCATGGCGTTCCAAAGCTGCGGAGCCATCACTGAAAACATATCATGTCGTCGAGTTCCAAAAACTTTCAAAGAGGGGACTACTATAAGCTTTTGATTAGTAGACCGGAGAGAACGTGAAGTGCTATAAGGGATAAGTAATTTATTGATAAATTGAGGTTCATTAGTGGAAAGGGTTTTGAAGGTAATACGATGGCTGATTGGGAGCCGTTAACAGCAGTATTCTGAATTATCTGAAGGCGCTTTTTTATTTTTTTATGATACTTATTAATAAAGAGTTACAGTAGTCAAGTTTTGCAATAATTAAGAAGTCATTTTCCCATCCTGTCGAGTTCTTTTCCTGTCCCTGCCCCATTCCTGCAAACTCTGTCTTCATCTGTACAAGCCTCAAACATTTTAAAATCATAAATGTTCGAGGCTTGTACGGTTAAGGTAGAGCTTACAGGAATGGGACAGGGACAATGACAAAACTTGCGTGGACAGGGAAATTGAGTTCCTGCGGGGACGGGGAAAAATTTGTCTCCATGTCATTCTCTAGTTTGTTCCTCATAAATCCACCTTGAGAGTTTTTAATGCCTTGCTATTGTCTACATCAGTGGTTCCCAACCCTGTCCTGGAGGACCACCAGGCCAATCGGGTTTTCAGGCTAGCCCTAATGAATATGCATGAGAGAGATTTGCATATAATAGAAGTGACAGGCATGCAAATCTGTTCCATGCATATTCATTAGGGCTAGCCTGAAAACCCAACTGGCCTAATGGTCCTCCAGGACAGGGTTGGGAACCACTGGTCTACATGCTTACAAAATAATTTGATTGACTCCAAACTTGTTTCAGGCAGTGAGATCAAACTACTGTAGTCCCCAAACTCTCCATTCTCTTATTTATAGCAGTTAGCACAAGAGGTGTCCTTACTAACTCCTACTGAAAGTTGTCAGCAAGATGTTCCCCTTTCTCATGAAACGTCTTTTAGATATTTGAAAGATAGTCTCCAGGACAAAGAGGGAATTGTCTAAGTTTCAGGATTTGGGCTCTCAAATTTAGGCTTCTGATAAATGGTTGAAGGTTCTGGAACCCATGTTCAGTCTTAGAAGCAGTTCATCTTTCTCCTTGAAAAATAATGAAGAATAGTTCTTATTTAGTGTATCTAATAAAAAAGGAATGTTAAAACTGTTGTGTTCACCATGTTGAAAATACTTCTTGAACAGAGAACTCTTTCTACCTATAAGTTGTGGAAAAGTTCTTCATTACATTATATATTGAGTGGAAGTAACTTAGAGCTTTGCATAAGTGTGCAACTATAGTATAATGATAGCAATTTGCAGTAGAGAGCTGCAGAACTATAAGATAAAAGCAGCTGGGCTAGAAATTCCAGAAAGAATATACTACTTTTATTTTGTTTCTTCCAACTGAAATCATTAGGACATATTTTTGCAATAATAATCACATTTATGACTCTTAGGTACTGTTTTAGCATCTTTCCAGTTTTTGTTCCATCCTCCTGAAGCACTCTAGTATGATTACTCATTGGCACTTTCTCTGCCTGATGACATTTATTAGGCATAATAATAAATATAGTACTTTCACTTCAGAGTGCTTTCTTCGTCATGAGTATTAATACCTCCTAGGATAACTGAGAATGAATCATGTATGGGCAAGCAGTAGAACTCATGGTTAATTAACGATTTTAAAAAACAAACATTTTATTGTGTCCATCAGATCATTTACCAATGAGATAATTTATTTTCTGTGATCCATTACTATAGTGCATTTATTTGAAAGGGAATTAAGACAATAACCTGGATGATATATTTTGAATAATAATCCTCCTCTAAATATGTATGGAAGGAAATGTAGGCAAGGTAGTATGAAATGAAAGGACAGCAACTCTTCCCTTAGGTTTATCGCCCTCTGTCCAAAGGTGGAGAAGACAAATGAAACCCCAATGGAGTGGGTTTCTGACAAAAAGAAGAAGCTCTTTGAGTATAGTTGGTTTAAAATCAGCATTTATCTGTTTGCATTGAAACTGAATGGGAACAGTTGTGATTGCCATCTATTTGTGATGCAGGAGAATTATATCCAGTTCACACAGGTTACAAAGCAGAGGGGGTTGGATAACACATTATGCAAATCATGCACTGAGGGATGAACACAGACATTTGGAAGGAATACTATACCTTTTAAGAGACTATTTCATGAATGTGAATAAAGCTTGTGGAGATATAAGCTGAGAAGAGCTGATTCAGAATAGGGGAAGAGGAAATCTACTCCCCATGAGCTCAAAGGAGGGAAAAAAATGGTGGGGAGGCATACTTAACCTCAGGTTTAGGGAGTTAAAGGCCCTGTTTTACAAAAGTGCGCTAAGCATTTTAGCGTGTGTTTAGCGCACGCTAAATCAACACATGCGCTAACGCGTCCACAGGATAACATGCACGCATTAGCGTTTAGCGTGCTAATATTTAGCATGCGCTAAAAAGCTTAGTGCTCCTTTGTAAAAGAGGGGGAAAAAGTTAGTTTGATGGAAATGAGTTTTGTACTGCAGAGAGTTATATCTGTGCATGATACTCATTTGGGAGATAGCTTTCTATAGGAAAAACAGAAACCCTGTTACTGGTTATTACAGAGCTCTTATGAGAGCTGGTATTCTGAGTGCCAGCAGAGGTGTACCACTAGAGGTGCTTCAGAAGAAAATAAGACCATCAGCCCTTGGGAGCTAATTTCAAGGCAAGCAGTCTTTGGGATCAGCTCAGCGTAGAAGAAAATATCCTGCAGAGGTACCATAGGTGTCTAAGGGCTGGGAAGAGCAGAGGCAGCCCTCTAGAGGGACTCCTGTTACTGGTGATTGCAGAACCATGTTGAGGGCTGGTAGTCTGAACCCCAGCAGGGAACTACCCCAGAGGCTCCTCTTGAAAAGGGACAAGGCTACTGGGGTGCAGCCGGCACTAGTAGCCTAATGGAGGAACCAGGTTACTGGGAGGGCGATCGGCACCAGTAACCCAAGGGAGAAGACTGCATAGAAACAGTCAGCAGAGGGGGAGAGCTCTTGGGAGTAGGGTTACCAGATGTCCAGGAAAACCCAGACATGTCTTCTTTTTAGAGGACTGTCCGGATTCCCAGACGGACTTTTCCAAAACCTGGAGTTCTGGCCGCATGTTGAAAAACTTCAACAAGCATGCACAGATGATATCGCATGCATTTGTGCATTCTGGAGGCCCTCCAGATGTGGCCTTTGAGGGGCGGGGCTGGAGATAGAATGGGGTAGGGCCATGCATCCAGGTTTCTCAGTCTTCAAATATGGTAACCCTACTTGGAAGGACAGCAGTCCTTAGAACTCTAAGAGAACAACCAGGAAACTACAGCAGGAGCAGAGCCTGGAAGAACAGCAGACACCTACCCCCGACAGCTTCCACTGATGGGTGAGATTTTAGGGACTGGGTAAGGGTGGATTTGAGAGGAGGGATTTAGGCATACAGTCATGCACACTTGTTGACTAAACTGAGAAATCTTTTAACGGTTCCATCTCTCCATATTATTAGCACTACACGAACAACAAACTTCTCCTTCACAGCCCCATCTCTTTGGAACTCATTACCCCCAGAACTATGGAATGAACCCATGCTAGATCGTTTCAAAGGAAAACTAAAAACGTTTCTTTTTATAGATGCATGCAACCTCTAATATCACTCACCTTATGAATCATCTTCATTTCTGCTTTGGTTATCTGATGGGTTCTCCTTTCCTTTTGTATTTCTATATGGCTCTTTCCTATTTTATAATGTAATTCTTTATTTAATCCTATCATTTCAGTAGGTCCTGTATGTTTTAATTTATGTTACTCTATTTTATTATGTACAAACCGCTTAGAAGACTGATAGGCGGTATACAAATTTTTATTAAACTTGAAACTTGTTTTGGATATCTGAAACACAGACTAATGCTACTAGTTAACTGCATAAGTAATGGTGAAATGACTTTATGATCAGGCCTATGTACATAGTTCAAATAAAATTGTTTATCAGCTAACCTTGTTCACAGCTTTATTGGATATTTTCTAGGGGAAGAAGACGGTGAAGCCACCTGCTAACACTTCTTTTTCCCAGGTGAAGGCACCAAGCACTTAACTGAATAAGGGACCAACAGAGACTGCCTTCAGAGGACTCCAGCCACATTGGGTCCCAGACCCAGAGCTGCCCTGAAGGAGGTGTTACACAAAGAACTGGAAATATGAACTGCCACTGATAGAACTCACACTTAGGTGGAGACAAAAAAATATGATGCATATCTCAGCAAAGATGTTTAACCCTGCCAATCCAGATTTCAAATTCTATAACAGCAACCATTATATATTTCATCTACCTTGTGGGAACAATCCCCCTCCACCACCCCCCATAAGAGAACTTTCCAGCATGGCTCAGCTTGTAGTCAGCATAGGAATCTGGTAAGGTGTGAAGTTTGCTTTCTACTTATCTTCAACGTGGACAATCATTTAGTATTCACCCAATTTTCTACCAATAAGGCAGAATTGCCCCCTGTCCATACACACATATACACCAAAAAAAAAGAGAAAACTGAAGTTTTAGTAGCTACCAAAATTAACAGCTTAGAAGGAAACATAGTAGTAACTAAAACCAAACAATGAATTAAATATGGTTGGGACAAACACAGAGGGTAGTGGTAAGGACATGAGGAAGCTGAATTGCTAGCTCAGTTTTATGATATTTTAAAGAGGTTCAAATACAAACCAATGCACACTGAATGGTAGTACAGCTGCATTACTTTTCACTGAAGGCCGAAGTAGTCCGATTTTGGACTGGAAAAATGTTCATCATCTGAATATTCTCCTTTCCATCATCCCCCTTTGCAATATTAATTACTAAAGTCTTTACTGTAGCTTATGTTTATTGTTCAGCACAGCAAAATCACTTCTAATAAATGTCAGGTGAGAGGTCTTAGTGCATGAAGTCTTTTCCTGAATCAATTCATAGACGGTGATAAAAAAAAAGACAAAAGAACCCACTCATCAATAAGTATAGGAGCCAGCTCTGTGGGTATGTGAGCACCCCAATATTGAACAAACACCTTGACTATATCCAGGAAGAGGTAATTTCCATTAGATTTGGCAACCCCAATAATTTTTGAAAAGTAGGTATTTTAAAACAGTGCAGAATCCAAAATTCCCCCCAGTGGACTTCATGTCGTACACATAGGAATATGAAATTTAGCATAAAGTAGAGAATGGCACAGGGACACATTTTTCCCATCCCCACAGGAACTCAATTTCCCCGTCCCGTCGAGTTTTCTTGCTGTATCTGCCCCTGCCCCATTCCTGTAAGCTCTGCCTTAACCGCACAAGCCTCGGACACTTATGATTTCAAAGTGTTTGAGGCTTGTGCAGCTGAGGAATGAGCTTGCAGGAATGGGGCTGGGACAGGGACAGAAAAAGAACTCACTTGGACATGAAAATGTCATTCTCTAGTACAGGGGTAGGCAATTCTGGTCCTAGAGAGCCACAAGCAGATCAGGTTTTCAGGATATCCACAATGAATATGTATGAGATGGATTTGCATGTACTACTGTCTCCTTGAGATGAAAATCTATCTCATGCATATTTATTGTGGTTAGCCTGAGAACCTGACCTGCCTGTGGCTCTAGAGCAGGGGTAGGGAACTCCGGTCCTCGAGAGCCATATTCCAATCGGGTTTTCAGGATTTCCCCAATGAATATGCATTGAAAGCAGTGCATGCAAATAGAGTTCATGCATGTTCATTGGGGAAATCCTGAAAACCCAACTGGAATACGGCTCTCGAGGACCGGAGTTCCCTACCCCTGCTCTAGAGCAGTGGTTCCCAACCCTGTCCTGGAGGAACACCAGGCCAATTGGGTTTTCAGGCTAGCCCTAATGAATATTCATGAAGCAAATTTGCATGCCTATCACTTCCATCATATGCAAATCTCTCTCATGCATATTCATTAGGGCTAGCCTGAAAACCCGATTGGCCTGGTGTTCCTCCAGGACAGGGTTGGGAATCACTGCTCTAGAGGACTGGAATTGCCTACCCTTCCTCTAGTATAAAGCAAGCACACACAATTCAAGAACCACTGGAATGATATGGACTTTTATAACCTGATATTCAGCAACTGGTCATACCCAGATATAGCACGGTTACTTACTTGTAACGGATATTATCCGAGGACAGCAGGCAGATATTCTCACATGTGGGTGACATCATCCACGGAGCCCAGTACGAACAGTGTAAAAAGTACTATCATTTTAAATCTTTTCAAGGTCTTGAGACTGCCCGTACCACACATGCCTTCCCGCCCAACATTGGCTCACAAAACCATCAGTTCAGCAAAAAAATCTAAGAAGCCAACTAAGGGAGGCGGGTTGTGAGAATATCTGCCTGTTGTCCATGAATGTATTCAAAGTAACCATGCTTTATTCAAGGACAGTACATCACAAATTGTGTGCTGCGGCACACTAGTGTGCCTTTTGAGATTTTAAGTGTGCCATGGCTCTCAGGAAAGGAAGAGAGGCTCCGGCGCTTGTGTCAGCTGACTTCTACTGTCGCATTGCGTGTATCTGCTGGGACTCCTGTCTTCCTCATCTCCATGCCCCCAGACCAGCAGCGGCAGCACACAGCTGCCACTAGCAGTCGTTTAGCCTGGTTTCATCAGGCAGCCTCAGGGCCTTTGCTAGGCTTGCCCACATCGCATCATTGGAGCGGGCTGGCCTAGCAAATATCCCAAGGCTGCCTGATGAAACTGGGCTAAACTACTGCTATTGGCAGCTGTGTGCCAAAGTTAAAAGCACACAGTGAGCTGCTGCTAGCAGTGACAGGAGAGGTATTGCTGGACAGGGAAGGGAGAAGGAGTACTGCTGAACATGGGGAGCAGGGAAGGAGTACTGCTGGACAGGGGGGAGGTGAAGGGAGAAGAGGGTGCTGCTGGACCTGGCAAAAAGGGAGGGACAGGAAAGTTGCTACACACTGGAAAAGAGAGTGAGATGGTGCATGGGGAGAGAGCATGTTGGGTTGGGGGGTGAAAAGGAGGGATTCTACTCAAGGGAAGAGGCAAGGACAGAGAGAGAAAGCTAAATCCATGCAATGATTGAAGAAAAAGCTCTTAAACAAGGGGGCAAGAAAACCCCCTAACAGAGTTTTGCACATCTCTGAGCACAAGTCACCAGACAAAGGTAGGGAAAATGATTTTATATATAGTGATTGAAATGTGTCAGTTTTGAGGATTTATATCTGTTGTGTATATTGTGTGTATATGAAAAATGAATGGAAAAAAAATTACATTACAATTAGTAAAGGGGGTGGGATCTGGGGAAGAGCTTAGGTGGGTCTAGGATGGAGTATGGGAGGTCTGTGGTTGGGAGTACTCAGTTGATATTTCTTAGATTTCCCTGCTGACATGTCCTACTGGCATTTCAGGGCCTGTCTGGGGGGCCTCTGCGCATGCGCGTGATATCATCACGGCGATGACCGCACACTTCTGGGTGCTTCGAGCCGTGGCCACTACCTTTAATGTGCCCCGGCTCAAAAAAATTTGAGAGGCACTGTCCTAGGACAAGCAGGCAGCATATTCTCACATGTGGGACTTCCTAGCTTCTAGAGTCAGGGTTGGAGGGAAGTTGGCAATTAAATAGAGAATACATTTTGTAGAACTGCTTGGCTGAACCGACTATTTCTGTCTGGAACGATTCTTCAAACAGTAGTGGAATGTAAATGTATGCATGGAGAACCATATAGCTGCTTTACATATATCTTCAATGAGAGTGAAACGTAGATGAGCTACTGAATTGGCCAAAGCTTGAACTTTATATGCAGTGACACAACCTTCCAGTGTCAACCCAGATGGAGCATAACAAAAAGAGATTGTTCTTTTGTTAATAGGAGTTCCAAGTCTATTTGGATCATACAATGTAATAAAATCTAGCATTGCTTTCGGGAATACATGCTGAAGGCTCTTAAATACCAACACCAAGATCTAGAACAGGACTCTCCATAAAATCGGGAGCCAATGTAACTTAACCAATAAAGAAGTGGCATGTTTATACTGAGGAATACCACCAATCTAGACAGCAAAGCCAGTTCTTCTCCAGGAGGGGCAGAAGAGTTTCCAAAGAGACCATTCTGAATTTCTCCTTCACTAAGTATCTGTTGAGAGTGCAGAGGTCTAGAATTGGATGAAGATCTCCAGTTTTTTGGGGTATCAGAAAATACATGGAATAGAACCCTTGACCCCCCCCCCTCTCTTGCAGAGGTACTTTTTTGATGGCATTGAGTTGGAGGAGGGTTGAGAGTTCTTGATGAAGAAGGATAATCTGTTGGCAGTTGGGGAAAAAAAAACCCTCTTTTGGAGGATGATTTCAAGGTAGTTTCTGGTGGTGGAGAGCATAACCTTGTCTCACAACCTGTAGGACCCAGGTGTCTGATGTAATTTGGGCCCAATAGTGATAGAAATGATGAAGACAACCTCCAGTTGGCAGAGCGTGAGGAGAGAGTTTTGGATGCTGGTCACATTCTCTACTAGAAAGTCAAAATGACTGCTGAGCATTTTGCTGAGCCTGAGGTTGTGTCTTTTGGGGACTCTGTTGCCTAGACTGTCTCTGTGTTGGTGCCCTGGAGGAAGAGGCAAATGGAATATACTTCCTTCTGGAAAAATAAGAGTGCTTGGGATTGTAGAAGTGCTTGACAAGTGGCGGTTTTGAAGATTTTGATGCAGATAGCGTGGACATCGACTGCTTACATCTTGTGATCTTTTGGGTGGCCTCCTCTATTTTCGCCCCCAAAAGTTCATCTCCTAAACATGGTATTGCTTGCTAAACAATCTTGCACATTAGCATCCAGGTCTGATACTCTGAGCCATGCCTGTCTCTTCATAGCAATGGACAGTGCAGATTATTAGTGAGATGATGTAAAGTGTTAAGTTGGTCATCTGGTATGTACTGCTCAAAATGGGATAGTTGTTGCACTAATGATTTCATATAAAATGTCATACAGAAATTATAACTCAAGATTCTACTGGAGAGCATGGAATTCTGAAAGAGCCTGCAACCAAACTTGTCGTCTAATGCCCACCCCTCCCTTCCTGGACGGTTGCTGGCATAGGTGCTTGAACTACTGGATTTCTTTAATGCAAACTCCATGAGGAGAGAATGGTGCTGGAGTTGCAGCTTTCAAAACCTGGGCATGACTGCACCCTGTAAAGAGAATCTAGTTTCCTCTGAGCCACAGGAACTAATAATGGTACCTCCCAATTTCACAACATGGTGTCTTTCATTAAGTTAAACATAGTAACATAGTAGATGACGGCAGATAAAGACCCGAATGGTCCATCCAGTCTGCCCAACCTGATTCAATAAAATTTTTTTTTTTTTTTCTTCTTAGCTATTTCTGGGCAAGAATCCAAAGCTTTACCCGGTACTGTGCTTGGGTTCCAACTGCCGAAATCTCTGTTAAGACTTACTCCAGCCCATCTACACCCTCCCAGCCACTGAAGCCTTCCCCTGCCCATCCTCCACCAAACGGCCATACACAGACACAGACCGTGCAAGTCTGCCCAGTAACTGGCCTAGTTCAATATTTAATATTATTTTCTGATTCTAAATCTTCTGTGTTCATCCCACGCTTCTTTGAACTCAGTCACAGTTTTACTCTCCACCACCTCTCTCGGGAGCGCATTCCAGGCATCCACTACCCTCTCCGTAAAGTAGAATTTCCTAACATTGCCCCTGAATCTACCACCCCTCAACCTCAAATTATGTCCTCTGGTTTTACCATTTTCCTTTCTCTGGAAAAGATTTTGTTCTAAGTTAATACCCTTCAAGTATTTGAACGTCTGAATCATATCTCCCCTGTCTCTCCTTTCCTCTAGGGTATACATATTCAGGGCTTCCAGTCTCTCCTCATACGTCTTCTGGTGCAAGCCTCCTATCATTTTCGTCGTCCTCCTCTGGACCGCCTCAAGTCTTCTTACGTCTTTCGCCAGATACGGTCTCCAAAACTGAACACAATACTCCAAGTGGGGCCTCACCAATGACCTGTACAGGGGCATCAACACCTTCTACCTTCTACTGACCATGCCTCTCGTTATACAGCCCAGCATCCTTCTGGCAGCAGCCACTGCCTTGTCACATTGTTTTTTCGCCTTTAGATCTTCGGACACTATAGCCCCAAGGTCCCTCTCCCCGTCCGTGCATATCAGCTTCTCTCCTCCCAGCATATA
Organism: Geotrypetes seraphini; assembly: GCF_902459505.1. NCBI lineage: Eukaryota > Metazoa > Chordata > Amphibia > Gymnophiona > Dermophiidae > Geotrypetes > Geotrypetes seraphini. The sequence continues at coordinate 148,998,324 of NC_047085.1, read as the reverse complement.
CGGTTCCTTCCTATTATTAATCCCCAAATGCATTACTCTGCATTTCTTTGCATTGAATTTTAGTTGCCAGGCATTAGACCATTCCTCTAACTTTTGCAGATCCTTTTTCATATTTTCCACTCCCTCTTCGGTGTCTTGGTATCATCTGCAAAAAGGCACACTTTTCCTTCTAACCCTTCAGCAATGTCACTCACAAACATATTGAACAGGATTGGCCCCAGCACCGAACCCTGAGGGACTCCACTAGTCACCTTTCCTTCCTTCGAGCGACTTCCATTAACCACCACCCTCTGGCATCTGTCCGACAGCCAGTTTCTGACCCAGTTCACCACTTTGGGTCCTAACTTCAGCCCTTCAAGTTTGTTCAACAGTCTCCTATGAGGAACTGTATCAAAGGCTTTGCTGAAATCCAAGTAAATTACATCTAGCATATGTCCTCGATCCAGCTCTCTGGTCACCCAATCAAAAACTCAATCAGGTTCGTTTGGCACGATTTACCTTTTGTAAAGTCATGTTGCCTCGGATCCTATAACCCATTAGATTCAAGGAAGTACACTATCCTTTCTTTCAGCAACACTTCCATGATTTTTCCAACAACTGAAGTGAGGCTCACCGGCCTGTAGTTTCCTGCTTCATCCCTATGACCACTTTTATGAATAGGGACCACATCCGCTCTCCTCCAATCCCCAGGAATCACTCCCGTCTCCAGAGATTTGTTGAACAAGTCTTTAATAGGACTCGCCAGAACCTCTCTGAGCTCCCTTAGTATCCTGGGATGGATCCTGTCTGGTCCCATCGCTTTGGCCACCTTCAGTTTTTCAAGTTGCTCATAAACACCCTCCTCCGTGAACGGCGCAGAATCTACTCCATTTTCTCATGTAACTTTGCCAGACAATCTCGGTCCTTCTCCAGGATTTTCTTCTGTGAACATAGAACAGAAGTATTTGTTTAGCACATTTGCTTTCTCTTCATCATTCTCCACATATTTGTTCCCAGCATCTTTTAGCCTAGCAATTCCATTTTTTATCTTCCTCCTTTCACTAATATATCTGAAAAAATTTTTATCTCCCTTTTTTACATTTTTAGCCATTTGTTCTTTCGCCTGTGCCTTCGCCAAACGTATCTCTCTCTTGGCTTCTTTCAGTTTCATCCTGTAGTCCTTTCTGCTCTCCCCTTCTTGGTTTTTTTTATATTTCACGAACACCAACTCTTTCGCCTTTATTTTCTCAGCCACTAGGTTGGAGAACCATATCGGCTTCCTTTTTCTCTTGTTTTTATTGATTTTCTTCACATAAAGGTCCGTAGCCATTTTTATCGCTCCTTTCAGCTTAGACCACTGTCTTTCCACTTCTCTTATGTCCTCCCATCCTAACAGCTGTGAAATGGGAGCTTCTCTTATGTCCTCCCATCCTAAAAGTTGTGAAATGGGAGCTTGAGACACTCTCTTGGAATTTGATCATAGTTCAAAGAATCAAGAGTTCAGCTCTGGGTCCAGATTCTTACTCTAGTTTGATTGGCAGAGCTTGAACCATCTGTTACATAAACTTGGTGAATGAGAGACTCACTGATGGCAATCATCTTCTAGATGGTGGAGGAGATGGGTGTGAAGAGATCCCATATGACTCCTCAGCCGAGAGCTCCTGGCATCCAGAGAAAGAGCAGTTAGACAAGTCTGAATCATATTCTCGATGCCGTGTGGAGATGATGTCAAGAATGATGTTGAGTCGAGGATGTGTACTGACCATGACATCAAGGAGAGGGTCAAGAGGTACTTCTAGATCTTCTTTGATGATGATCTGATGTTGAAGTACTTCAACATCTGCACGTTATTCCCCTCGACCTTGGCCAATGCTGATAGGAAATGCATGATATGGCACTTGAGACCCATATGCTGTCCAGGCTGGGCTGGTATTGATTGTGTCACCATAAGGGCTTGAGTTGCTTGTGTCAACACCATGTTAGCCAACTCCCCTTTTAAAATCTCCTTTATCTGCTCCTGCAGAGAGGTCACTGGTATCATGGTAGTCGGTACAGTAGTTGCTGGTGACCCCAATGATGAGGGATGACTATGAGAAGACAGAACCTATACAGAAGGAGAGCATGTCTTGGTGCGCCCATGATTAGAGTGTGTTGAAGGTGTTGGCACCTGAGACAACACTGATGCTTGTCTGGATAGAGAAGCATGTTTATGCTTCTTAGCTTTTTTAACAGATGACCTTAATTAGATAATTGCAAGAACAGCAGAGTAGGACCTGCTGGCATCAAAATCTCATAGAGCATTTTGCTCTGTGAAATTTTGACACTGGCAGGTGCAGATTAAGATAAGTCCCACTCTGCTGTTCTTGCATTCCCCCCGGAAGGTCCCTCCTCTCAGAAACCGCCCGCAAACGCTCCTACAGCCACTTCATTCCCCAACTCTGGAACCAACTCCCCCCTCAACTCAGACTACAGAACTAATGACATTCCGAAAATGTCACTAATGACATTCCGGAAAATGGTAAAGACCCTCCTCTTCAACTAAAGGTCACCCTCAGTCTACACCCAACTCCCTTAAACCCCACCTCTACCCTTCTTTCTCCATTCTAATCTTCTGCCTAAATTTCTGTATAGTCCACTCTCAGCCTATACTCAAATAACTTGTATCTAAACTAAACTACTTATATTTAAACTACTGTTCTTAATTTGCTGTATAGTCCCTATATTTAAACTGCTGCACAGTCTTGTATGTCCAAGTATTTAAATCTACTGTATAATCTTGTATGTCCAATTCACTCCATTGTGAATGTTTACTTGTAAACCGTTCTGAGCTACTGGGAGGACGGGATAAAAAGCTAAATAAATAAATAAATAATTAAGGTTTTTGCATAAAAATATAAAATGAAAAATTATTTATTAAAAAAAATAAAAACTTATGTATAAAGAAAAAAAAAGAAAAATTTTGAGTTAAAAATAGCGAATTATTAGGAGTTTATTTTGGGTCAATGATAGACACTGGAACCCCTCATATATGCGAACGAAAATTATCCCTTGTGGACTCTTTTTTTCTTCTGATTTAATTATCTATCTTTGGCTTACATAAGAGATTCTATACTATTTGTTATAAGTCATAATTTAATCTCTTTATCCTGTAATAGTGAGTTATAGGGTTTGCTGATTATACCAGTAGCCATAAGCAGCCAGAAATTAGATTGTAAGACCTTATGAATGTTTTTACTGATGATTTTCATTTTGATTTTCACAGAATCATCAATATTGGCATGTTTATTCACAGTCCTGGTTCCCCTGAAGAAGCCATTGGTGAAACGGGCACTCTGTTGGGATTTTTCAAGATAAGTGCTGTTAATTAAGTTTTCATTTCATGCCATTGAGGAAATATTTAAGAAAATCATATATGGAGGTTTTTGACCTATGATTAGATGGAGTTGGTGACTGCAACACTGCAAAAAGTTTTTTTTCAGAAAGCAGTTTGTTCCATTCAATGTTTTTGTAGGCTCCACCACAAGTGTAATAGCTAGAGTGGGATATGGGTCTAGGTCCCCTTTTCTATAGTCCACTGCACTGACCACCAGACCAAAGACCTGCTTGCTGCTCTAATAGCTTCAAATCTAATGGCCTGTCCTATCACATAGAATATGGTAGAAAAGAGATAGCTGAAGGGGGATATGATTGACGTTTACAAAATTCTGAGTGGTGTAGAATGGGTACAAGTGAATCAATTTTTTCCTGCATCAATATTTACAAAAACTAGGGGACATTTGAAGTTACAGAATAATAATTTTAAAACCAATAGGAGGAAATATTATTTTTCACTCAGAGAAAAGTTACGCTCTGGAATGCATTGCCAGAGGATGTGTTAAGAGAGGTTAATTGCTAGTTTTAAAAAAGGTTTGGACAAGTTCCTGGAGGAAAAGTCCATAGTCTGCTGTTGAGACAGATATGTGAGAAGCCACTGTTTGCCCTGGATCAGTGACATGGAATGCTTCTACTATTTGGGTTTTTGTCAGGTACTTGTGACTTGTAAATACGGGATGCTGGGCTAGATGAACCACAGGTCTGTCCCAGTAAGGCTATTCTTATGTGAATCAAATGCCATCTGCCCAATTCCAAACATTTATCCAGTAATAGCAAAGCTGAATGTTTATCTAAAATTAATATAAATGTTCTACAATTAGAAGGAATTCCATAGGAGGGAATTAAGGGGGAAACTCATCAATGTGCGCTAACAACATGTGCTAAATGCTAAATACTCCCATTATATTCCTATGGGCATCTTTGGTATTTAGCGCATGATAATCATTGAAGAATAAGGAAATCTAGTAATTCTCTTTCAAGATTCAACCAAACAGATCTTGGGCTGAAGATGCATTTTATTGAAGAGGCTTGATATGAATATAAATCAGAGAAGTTGACATCACCCTGATCTTAATTACGTACATCAAAGTCTACCCCACCATGACAAATATAGTGGGGACCACTTAGTAATAGCTTCATCAATAATGGATATGATTTTCTTTGTCGGAACAGATAGGTAAACTACTTAACCTGGTTACTGTTCAATATTGAAAATTGCTTTGATATCTGCATAGGAAAGATGGTATATCAAGCAAAGATAATCATAACCATAATTTCTGATCTAAATACTTATTGAGAGAAGCAACACCAAAAGAAGTTCCAACAGGGTCTGCAGTACAGCAAGCAACAAGCAAACAACAAACTGCCGACTGGTATGTACAAAGATGCAGGCAATGTTTATTATACCAATTATTATACTAATTCACACAGGCGTTTGTTTTATACCTTTTTATTGCGGTTTATTTCATATCTTATCTACCATGGACCCCTGAAGAAAGCGTGTGCCCCGAAACACGGATCGTGTCAGGTTCCTTGGTTTGTAATAAGGTGATATTATTAACTGCATTAAATATTTGGTATAATAAACATTGCCTGCATCTTTGTACATACCAGTCTGCAGTTTGTTTTTTGTTAAATACTTATTGAGCCATATTCCTATATATTTTAACTGTAATGGGGACTATCTGAAGTTGTGTGATCCTGTATTATTTGGAGTAGTAAACAAATTTAAGGGCATCATTTCTGATATTTCCCAGTTAATTTTATACCCTGAGAAGGAAAAGAAACTTTTGACTGTGGTCATAAGATAGGTAATGGAAGTGGTAGGATGAGCAGAAAATAGTAGATCATCCACGTATGCTATAACTTTAATTTTATTATTGGGCATTCCTATTCCAATAAAGAGCCTCTTTTACAAACCTGTGGTAGTGATGTCCATAGGAATTGAATGGGCGTCAGTGTATTTACTGTGGCAGCATCACTACCGCAGCTTTGTAAAAGGGGCTCTATATTTAAATTTTGTCTTATAGCTAATAAAAATGGTTCCAGAGCCAAATTAAACAGTAGTGGAGAAAGCAGGTATCCTTGCCTTGTATCCCTATAGAGTTGAATATGGTTAACGCCATAATTGGTAAAGGATTTTAAGATAATTGGAGAAATTTGTACCAAGATTAAACTATTCTATCACCTTACAAAGCTAGGGCCATTCAATACAATCAAAGCTCTTTTCAGCATCAAGAGAGAGAGCAACACAACCTTTTTGTTCTTTAGGGGCCAAATAATTAAAGCTATAAAATAATCTAAGATTATCTCCTGTTCTTCAAGAATCCTATTTGATTTGAATGTATAATGAGATTTAATATTTAGGGCCTCTTCTATTAAACTGTGCTAGCAGTTTTAGCACGGGGAGCTGCGCTGAATGGCTTGCTCTGCTCCCGACGCTCATAGAGTTCTTATGAACGTCGGGAGCAGTGTAGGCCATTCAGCGCGGCTCTCTGCGCTAAAAACTGCTAGCACAATTTAATAGAAGAGGGAGTTAGTCTATTTACATATTCATTAGGGATATCTTGAAAACCTGACTGGCCGGGGGTTCTCCATGCCAGGTTTAAGAACTACAAATTTGGGTTATTTTCCTGATGTGTATCACTAAATTTCAACTGCCATTTGGATGCCCAGTCTTCCAATTTCTTACTGTCTTCCTGCAATTTTTCACAATCTGCATGTGTTTTGACAACTTTGAATAGTTTTGTATCATCTGTAAATTTAGGCCCCCTTTATCAAACCGAATTACGTCTTTTATCACCGGCCGCTGCGGTAAAAGCTTCAATGCTCATAAGAATTCTATGAACATTGGAGCTTTTACCGCAGCAGCCAGCAATAAAAAAATTATTAACGGCTTGATAAAAGGAGGCCTTAATTACCTCACTTGTTCCAATTTCCAGATAATTTATACATATATGAAGTAGCACCAGTCCCAGTACAGAGCCCTGTGGCACTCCACTATTTACTCTTTGCCATTGAGAAAAATGGCCATTTAATCCTACCCTCTGTTTCTATCCAATAACCAATTTCTAATCCACAACAGAACATGCCTCCTATCCCATGACTTTTTAGTTTTCTCAGGAGTTTCTCATAAGGAACTTTGTCATAAGCTTTCTGAAAATCTAGATGCATTACATCAACTTGCTATTAACATGCTTATTTGTGCCTTCAAAGCAAATAAGTAAATTGGTGAGGCAAGACTTCCCTTGGCTGAACTCATGCTGACTCTGTCCCATTAAGCCATGTTTGTCTATGTACTATGTAATTTTATTCTTTACTAGACTTTAAGCCCGATAGCACAGTTACTTACCATAACAGGTGTTATCCAGGGACAGCAGGCAGCTATTCTCACATATGGGTGACGTCATTGACGGAGCCCGGATGCGGATGCCTCACAAGCAGACTTGCTTGAAGAAACTCGAAGTTTTGAGTCGCCCGCACCGCGCATGCGCTAATGCCTTCCCACCCAGCGCAGGGCGTGTCTCCTCAGTTCAGATAGCTAGCAGAGAAGCCAACCGGGGAGGTGGATGGGTTGTGAGAATAGCTGCCTGCTGTCCCTGGATAACACCTGTTACGGTAAGTAACTGTGCTTTATCCCAGGACAAGCAGGCAGCCTATTCTCACATATGGGTGACCTCCAAGCTAACTAGAATGGGATGGTGGGAGTGTTGGCAATTTAGGAGAATAAATTTTGTAATACTGTTTGGCCAAACTGTCCATCCCGTCTGGAGAAAGTATCCAGACAATAGTGAGAAGTGAAGGTATGAACCGAGGACCAAGTAGCAGCCTTACAAATTTCCTCAATAGATGTAGATCTGAGGAAAGCAACTGAAGCTGCCATAGCTCTGACTTTATGGGCTGTGACTTTACTGTGAAGGGGTAATCCAGCCTGGGCATAGCAGAATGAGATACAAGCCGCCATCCAGTTGGAGATGGTACACTTAGAAATAGGATGTCCCAAATTATTGGGATCGAAGGAGACAAAAAGTTGAGCAGTTCTGTGTGGTTTGGTGCGTTCCAAATAGAAGGCCAAAGCACGTTTACAGTCCAGAGTATGAAGAGCAACTTCTCCAGGATGAGAATGAAGCTTTGGAAAAAACACTGGAAGAACAATGGATTGGTTGAGATGAAATTCTGAGACCACTTTCGGGAGGAATTTAGGATGATGTCATGATGGAACACTGTGAATGGTGGATCAGCAACTAAAGCTTGCAGCTCACTGACTCATCGAGCAGAAGTGAGGGCTATGAGAAACACCATTTTCCAAGCTAGATACTTTAGATGAGCCGTATCAATTGGTTCAAATGGAGGCTTCATCAGTTGAGCAAGGACAACATTGAGGTCCCAAACCATAGGAGGTGGTTTGAGAGGAGGTTTGACATTGAAAAGTCCTTTCATGAATCTGGAAACCACCGGGTGAGCAGAGAGGGGTTTTCCTTCAATAGGCTGATGGAAAGCCGCAATTGCACTGAGATAGACTCAGATAGATGTAGACTTGAGGCCAGAATTGGATAAGTGCAAAAGGTAGTCCAAAACAGAAGATAAGGAGGAATGTTGAGGCTCCTTATGATGAGAAAAACACCACGTAGAAAATCTAGTCCATTTTTGGTGATAGCATTGTCTAGTGGTAGGCTTCCTAGAAGCTTCTAAAACATCTCTTACAGATGGAGAAAACTGAAGAAGGGTTATGTTGAGAGGTACCAAGCTGTCAGGTGTAGAGACTGCAGGTTGGGATGAAGCAGAGATCCTTGACTCTGTGTAAGCCGAGAAGGAAAAACTAGTAGAGGGTATGGCTCCCTGCTGCTGAGTTGAAGTAGAAGGGAGTACCAAGGTTGTCTCGGCCACCGAGAAGCAATTAGAATCATGGTGGCATGATCGTTCTTCAACTTGACCAGAGTCTTGAGAATGAGAGGGAATGCTTAAAGGAAGAGATTCGTCCATTCCAGAAGAAAAGCATCTGCCTCGAGGCGATGAGGAGTATATCTGGAGCAGTTTGAAGTTGTGGGGAGCTACAAATAGGTCTATCTGAGGCGTTCCCCATTGTGAAAAAATGTGATGAAGAGGCAAGGAATGGAGTGTCCATTCGTGAGGTTGCAGTAGACGACTCAAGTTGTCCGCCAAGCAATTCTTCGCCCCTTGAATGTAGACAGCTTTGAGGAAGGTGTTGTGGCGGATTGCCCAGTCCCAAACCTTCAGAGCTTCTTGACAAAGGGAAGCAGACCCCATCCCTCCCTGTTTGTCGACATAATACATGGCGACTTGGTTGTCCGTCCGAATGAGGACTGCTTGATCGTGAAGCATATGTTGAAAAGCATTGAGAGTTTTGAGGATCGCTCTGAGATCCAACAGATTGATATGATACTGACGATCCGTATTGGTCCAGAGGCCTTGAGTACGGAGACCATCGAGATGAGCACCCCAAGTGTAGGTCAAAGAGTCTGTCGTGAGGACCTTCTGATGGGGGGGCGTTTGAAAAAGCAAGCCTCTGGAAAGATTGGAAGAGAGCATCCACCAACGGAGAGACTGCTTCAAGGAAGGAGTGACTGATATGTGTCGAGAAAGAGGGTCGCAAACTTACGTCCATTGAGATGCCAGGGTCCACTGAGGAATTCTGAGGTGAAGTCTGGCAAAAGGAGTCACGTGTACTGTGGAGGCCATGTGACCCAGAAGTACCATCATGTGTCTCGCTGAGATGGAAGAGTGGGAAGACACTGTATGACAGAGGTGAAGAAGAGCTTCCATTCGTTGTTGTGGAAGGAATGCTCTGAGTTGGACAGTGTCTAGAACAGCTCTAATGAATTGTAGAGTCTGTGAGGGCTGAAGTTGAGATTTGGGAATTGATTTCGAATCCCAAAATTTGTAGGAACCAGGTAGTCCGCTACAATAACCCCTTGAGATGTGGAATCTTTGATGAGCCAGTCGTCGAGGTAGGGAAATACCTGAAGACCATGATTCCTTAGAGCTGCTGCTACCACTACCAGGCACTTGGTGAACACTCTGGAAGACGAGGCCAGGCCAAAGGATAATGCAGATTCCCCACCCAAAATCTGAGGTATTGACGGGAGGCCGGATGAATGGGGATATGAGTGTCAATGGACGCAGGCAAGACGACGCATAGCTACAGAGCAAGCAGCTGCTCGGGCAGACAACTCGAAGGCATCATAAGATGACTGTAGGAGATGTAATCTGAGTTGAGATAAAGAAGCAAGGACTTCTTGAAATTCAAAGTGCTTTTGAGTATCCAAATAAGTCAAGAACTTTGGTAATAGAGAAATGAGGAATTCAAAATAAGTAATAAACTGAAAATTATAATTGTGGCATAAACCTTGGAAGGATGGGACCTCTTCAAGGAGGACTTGACAAGCAGGGATTGATGAGATAACTGAGAGTTGTCAAACCCTTTGCGATGCACAGTTTTATACCTAGAGTCCAATTTTCCTGGAACAGCTGGTATGGAAAAAGGTGTTTCCATGCATCGACCAAAAGTCTGATTCAAAAGCTTATGAAGAGGAAGCTTAAGTGACTCTGCCGGAGGTTAAGGAAGATGCATGACTTCTAGATACTCCTTAGAGTATTTGGAGCCAGTATCTAATTGAAGATCCAAGTCCACAGCCATCTGACAAAGAAAAGATGAGAAAGATAGCTGATCCGCCAATGCTTTGCCTCGAGAAGGACTCGAGGACGTCGAGGCAGCCTGGGTCGAAGATGAAGCTTTCGCAAGAAAAAAGGCATCAAAGGAATATATTGACTTGGACGAGGCAATCGAAACCGGGATATCCTCGAGGTCCGGCATGGGAGACCTCGAACGAGGAGTCGGTGGTCTAGTAGAAGTTGGGGTAGATCAAAGCTTAGTTGAAGAAGGTCTTTCTTTAGAAGAAGAACTATGCCTGGAAGGATGCCTCGATGAAGGCCTCGATCATCGATGAGAACTGTGCCTGGAAGCAGATCTCGAAGATCGAGGAGACTTCGCCTCGGAAATGGAAGCAGCCGATGGTATCAAAGAATGTATAGGACTGGAGGCTGTAGATCGAAGTCTAGAGGCTTGGTGGAGGAACCTCGATGCACTCCCAAAGACTCTGCTCCTTGAATAGAGTGTGAGGATACCTTCCGAGGCACTTGCAAAGATTCTGCTCCTTGCTATATGTGCTTGGATGCCAGACCAGACACTCGCAGAGACTCTGCTCCCTGCAAAGAGTGTGTGAGCTCAGACTGAGGCAGGGTAAGTGGCTCGACCTCGCGGGAGTCTACTGAATGCCCAGGCTGGATAAGAGGAAGAAGCTTCGGTCCCATATTAGTAAGGAACTGAATAAATTGCTTCTCCAACATGGTCTGGAAAGAAGCCAGCAAGGATGGATCCGCGTCTGAAACCGAACCACCTGCTTTGGCTGGAGGTTTTCTCGAGGTAGTGTGATTGTGCTTCGACTTGGAACTCTTAGCCACTTTAATCACTACCGCTGGAACTGTCTGCTGAGCTATCTGACCTGAGGAAACAGGGGAAGATACAGCAGATGTCGTCGAAGAAAGAGCCGCTGCAAATGACGAAGGTCTGATGAGGCTCGAGGTGGAAGCAGTAGAAGCAGGAGGAACCAGGTAGGAGTTGAGGCCAAAGTGGATCAGAAGAAGAATCCATCTCGAAGAGCTTGTCCACCAAAATACGACGATTGAAGGCTCGAGGATGAAGCGTAGCACAGCGCAGGCATGACTTTGGATGACGGTGTGGGTCCGTAAGAGAAATCGCACGCTGGCACTTGCTACACTTCTTGAAGCCCGTGACAAGCCGGGACATAGAGGTAAAAATAGCCGCTGCAAGATCGAAGCCCTCAGGCTGCGGCCAAGCAGCCTGTCCCGGGAAACGGACGGAAGAGGAAAATTTTTTTTTTTTAACTGAAAATAAAAGAAATAAAATAAGAACAGCGATTCGTGAGGAAAAAAATACAAACTGCGGTTCAGAGAAGGCACAGAGTAACTAAGTTAAACACAGTCAAAGACAGACTTATCGGCTCCGCGGAAAACTGAGAACTGAGGAGACGCACCCTGCGCTGGGCGGGAAAGCACTCACGCATGCGCGGTGTAGGCGACTCGAAACTTTGAGTTTCTTCAAGCAAGTCTGCTTGTGAGGCGCCGCATATGTGAGAATAGGCTGCCTGCTTGTCCTGGGATAAACATTAACAGGTGCTAGAATAGATGTGTCATTCCATCTCTCTCTCTCTTTGGCCACTGTTTGTCTGTCTTTCTTTCTTTCTGTGTCTTTCCTTGACCACTGTCTGTGTGTGTGTGTCTGTCTTTCTGTCTCTCTCTCCTTGGCCACTATCTGTCTTTCTTTCTGTCTCTCTCTTTCACTGCTGTCTTTCTGTCTCTCTCTCCTTGGCCACTATCTGTCTTTCTTTCTGTCTCTCTCTTTCACTGCTGTCTTTCTTTCTTTCTGTGTCTCTCCTTGACCACTGTCTGTGTGTCTGTCTTTATGTCTCTCTCTCTGTCTCTCTCCTTGGCTGCTGTCTGTGTGTCTTTCTGTCTCTTTCTCTCTCTCTTGTTGGCCGCTGTCTGTCTTTCTGTCTCTCTCCATCCTTGGCCCCTGTCTGTGTGTTTTTCTGTCTCTTTTTCTCTCTCTCGTTTGCCTCTGCCTTTCTGTCTCTCTCTTTCTCTCTCCTTGGCCGCTGTCTGCGTATCTTTCTGTCTCTTTCTCTCTCTCTCCTTGGCTGCTGTCTGTGTGTCTCTGTCTTTCTGTCTCTTTCTCTCTCTTTCGTTTGCCTCTGTCTTTCTGTCTCTCTCTTTCTCTCTCCTTGGCCGCTGTCTGCGTATCTTTCTGTCTCTTTCTCTCTCTCTTTCTGTCTCTTTCTTTTTCGTTTGCCATTGTCTTTCTTTCTGTCTCTCTCTCGCTCTCTCTTTGGCCACTGTTTGTGTGTATTTCTGTCTCTCGTTGGCCGCTGTCTGTCAATCTGTCTTTCTGCCTCTCTCTCTCAGCTGTTGTCTGTGTCTTTCTGTCTCTTTCTCCTTGTCCGCAGTCTCTCTCTCTCTCTCCTTGGCCGCTGTCTGTGTGTCTGTCTGTCTCTTTTCCTCCCTCCCGTTCCCTGCCTGAGCCCCACTCCCCTTCCTTTGGCCACCCCCACCCTCCTCTCTGCGGCAGTGCCACCAGCCTCCAGCGCAATAGCAGCGAATAAACAAATCATCATCCTCGACCCGCCCAATGAACTCAAATTCTGAGGTAAGGCATGTTGGTTCGCCGCTGGGCGGGTGGAAAGCACAGCTCCTGCAAGCTGCAATGGTGCTCTGACCCAGAGGGGAGAGTGGAGGCACAGGAGAAGGCTGTGTGACCAGGGAGTGGCAGTGGTTGTGGCCTTTCCTCCGTAGCTCCGTAGCTCGGTTGCCGCCGCCTCCTTCTCTCCCTGATGTCAGCTCCGAATGTGCATGTGCTCCAAACGTCCACGCGCATGTGCTCCTAATGTCCACGCGCCACACTCTTTAAAATTCTGCTGGCCACAGAGCTACGGACGCACAGAGCCACCAGGTTTGAAGTGCACATGTGCGCTAAGGGAATTATTTAAAGCGGATTACAGTTTCTTCTATTTTTCCAGAACTGAAGTTAGGCTTACTGGTCTGAAATTTCCCGGATCAGACCTAGAACACTTTTTAAAAATTGGTGCTGCAATGACCACACTCCAATTCAAGTACTAAGGATGAGCCGCAGTCATGAGCCGCAAACCCTCTCGCTCCCTCTTTCCCTTACTCGAAGCACAGCCAGTTAACAGGAGGCAGCCTCAAAATAGGCTGCTCGCAGCCAGCCCCGACAGGGACTTTCCTCTGACATTGGCACCCTTCCCACAGCATCCCAAGATGTATTGGGTGGGGAAGGCCCGTCATTCTGAAGAGGTGGCCCTATCGGCAGGAGGGACTGAGCTTCCCTCCTGCCTATCTTTCATCAGAATGTACCGGGGGGATATCAGGGGGATGCCCATTAAGGTGGGGATCTTGGAGGGGGTGTTGGGTGATGTCAGGGGGTGCCAATTAAGGTACAGGGGTGTCAGGGGGTCAGTGGGTGTGAGGGATGGAGAGAGGAATCCGTTCTCCCTGCTGGTTCAGCTGATCCTGGCAGGGGAATCCCCAATCAGCTGAGCTGGCAAGACTCCAGAAACCAGATCAGCTGATCGGGATTCCCCTGCCGCAATCAGCTGATGACAAGCCTTTCAGACCTCTGCTTGGATGTTCGAAAAGCTGGTCTTTGTGTGTTTTCCATGTGGACATTTTTATATTAGGGAATGAGCAAAAATAATAGATATACTAAGGACCAAAACATCCAGATAGATCATTTTTGAAAGAAAAAAAATATACGCCTTGCTGTTTTAAGAATAGTCGTTTTCTCTCTTGGATTTCTGGACATCTTTCCCAAGACATCCAGACTCAGAGTTAGACGTCCTATCGAAAATGCCCCTCCACGTGTATAGTTCTCTACCCCTAATATAGGGCATTTTTTGATGTTATGCCATTTTGTCCCTAGCCTTTTGAGTCATAGTTCCATTGGTATTGTTACTGTGGAGCCTTTATAACAACTTTAAGCTTTTATGATTGCTGATATATCAAATGCTGAATGCATAAATAAATAAACTCCTTCCCATTCCCCCACCCACGGTCGAAAGTCGATGAAGTAATTTCTGAAAATTCAAAATCTTAAAATTTGGTTTTATATCACTGTTGCCAGGTTTTCTCATCCAATTGGACTGCTTTCAAAAGTTGGTTGCAGGAAATTCCTCTCCACCACTTCCCTCGGGAGGGCATTACAGGTATCTACTACCCTTTTCATGAAAAATAATTTCCTAACATTGCTCCTGAGTCTTCCTCCCCACAACCTCAAATTATGCCCTCAAGTTTTATCATTTTCTTTTCTATGGAAAATATTTGGTTCTATATCAGTGGTTCCCAAACCTGTCCTGGCGGACCCCCAGGCCAGTCGGGTTTTCAAGATAGCCCTAATGAATATGCATGACAGAGATTTGCATAAAATGGAGATGCCAGGAATGCAGATCTGCTCCATGCATATTCATTAGGGCTATCTTGAAAACCCGACTGGCCTGGGGGTCCTCCAGGACAGGTTTGGGAACCACTGTTCTATATTAATACCTTTCAAGAATTTAAATGTCTGTATCATATCCCCTATCCCTCCTCTCCTCCAGAGTATACATATTTAGGTCTTCCAGTCTCTTCTCATACTTCTTTTGGTTCAAACCCCTTACAATTTTTGTCGCATTCCTCTGGACTGCTTCAAGTCTTTTATATATCTTTCAACAAGAAACAGGAGAACCAAATCCACAAAACTCAAAGACCCAAGTTACGGAGTGAAAATGTCCTATAAAGACTGGTGAGTTCAACTTGTTCATAAAAGTCCATTATTCATTAAAAAAAACTCAATGGCTCGACATGTACATGTTTCGGCCAAAAAGGCCTGCTTCAGGAGTCTTGCGAGTCTTGAAAAATAATTAATCAATCCTCAAAAGTATGGACTTGTTAGTTGATGAAATGTTATTGGATCTTCTTAGTAATTCCATATACGAGGCAACAAGCTTGTGGTTCAAACCCCTTACAATTTTTGTCGCCTTCCTCTGGACTGCTTCAAGTCTTTTTATGTCCTTCACCAGATATGGCCTCCAAAACTGAACACAATACTCAAGTGCAGCCTCACGAATGGCCTATACAGGGGCATCAACACCACCCCTCTTCTGCTGGTTATTCCTCCAGCATCCTTTGGGCTACAGCCACCGCCTTATCATACTGTTTAGATGTCTTTAGATCCTCGGACACAATCACCTCAAGAAACCTCTCTCCATCAGTGCTTATCAGCCTCTCACCTTCCAGCAAATACGGTTCCCTCAGATTTCTACTTCCCAAATGCATCACTCTGCACTTCTTTGAATTGAATTTTAGTTGCCAGATGTCAGACCATCAGTGCTGCAGCGCGTTGCGGCATTTGTGACCTCGATGAGGAGGCACGCCTCTAAGGAGACACTAACTGCAGTGAAGGAGATCTCTACTTCTTGTGTTGCATTTTGGCGTGCATTGACATACTTAATGCTTGAAAAGACACTGATGTATGGGTCAAGGGAGAAGCATGTGCTCACTTTAGCATTCTTAGGTGGAAAAGTTGATGGTACCATCTGTGCCAACTTCTATACTTATGCCTCTGGAGAATGGTCTTTAGACTTAGATGGCGAAGGAGAAGACATCATTGAGGGAACAGACCCTTTAAAGTTTCTCATGCTGAGTAAGTTGAACCTTTAAAGAACACTTTTGAAGAGTGGCACATCAGAGACAAGTGTCACTCTAGTGTTCAGGACCAAGTTACTAAAGGCACCAACTGTGCGGATTGGTGATAAAGATGGTCCTGTTGCACCGAAAACACTTTTTTTTTCTTTTTAAACCCACTAGAAGGCTTAGATATTGATAGAAAAAATATCAGCAGCGAGGCTGAAGGACTCAATCATAGTGGTAGTTGAGTGAATTAGAGCCTGAAATTTGATCGATGCAGCCAGCCTGAGGAGAGGAGGCCGAAGGTCCGAAAATCAAAAAACAAAAAAATTTTAGAGAAATAAATTAAAACACTAGAGAAACAAAATAAAAAATTTTTAAAATTAGAAAAAAGAACAAGAAGGCAAAAACCATGTAGAAAAACTGTGCGTTTGGAAACACTCCAGAAACGCAACTTCTTAACTCTGTGGTCCCGCAAGTTGAGGTCAGGCAGGAAGGCACTTGTGCATAAGCTGTATGGACAGTCTCGAGACTTTTGAAGAAGTTAAAGTGACAGTACACTTTTGCACTATCCTTACTGGGCTCTGTGGGTGACATTGAGGGCCAGATTAAAGGGTCGACCCAATAGGCACGTGACTCGGGCCTGAAAACATCAGGGGAGCCCCAGGGCTGGTGTTAGGGGTGAGCAAACAAGGCAGCTGCCCTGGGCCTCACAGTTACAGGGTGTCCCCAATTGCCTGGTGAGGTGATGCCAGCTTCCCTCCCTTCCACTCCCTTGCTGCCCTCTCGTCCACCACCCGTAAGCAAACTGAACCCAGGCGTGGGGCTCTAACACTGCGCACTGACTTCCCTTCTCCTCCCTCCCCCTCATAACATAACTTCCTGCTTCATCGGAGAAGGGAAGCCGGCTTTCAGTGTTAGAGCCCCGCGGCCTGGGTTCAGTAACTGCTTATGGGCAGCGGACAAGAGAGCAGCGAGAGAGTGGAAGGGAGGGAAGCTGACCTCACCTCAGTAGGCAGTCGGGAGCCCAGGAGGAAGAAAATAATTTGTGAGGGGAAGAGAGAGGAGCCCAAAGGCCTCACAAATTCTTACCATGGGCAGCACCTCGAGTTCTGGGGCTGGCAGGCGGACATGTTAGGAGCAGCCCATTCACTCCTGTAGTGACAGCTTCCGGCAGTGGCAACAGTCACAACTGGCTGCTCTTGCTGGAACTGGGTCTTCCTCTCTGCTGAGTTCCACCTACTTCCTGTTTCCAGCAGTGAGGAAGGCCCGAAGCCAGCAAGAGCAGTGAGTTATGAAGGCTGTGCTGCTTTGGGGGGGGAGGGTATAAATGCTGCTGCACCCAATTGGGGAGATAGAGGGAAGGAGGGAGAAGGAAGAGAGATGCCAAGACCACAGGAGGAAAAGGGGGAAAGGAAAGGAGCTACCAGCCCATGGAGGGGGAAGGAAGGAGAGAGGGAGAGGAGATGACAGATAATAGAGGGGGAGGGAAAGATAGAAGAGAAGGAGAGCAGAAAGATGCCAGGGCATAAGGGAAGGGAAACTAAGGAGACAGATTCCAGACCAGAGGGAAAGGAAGGAGAGGAGATGCCATAGCATGGAGAGGGAGGGGAATATAGAAGACGAGAGGAGATACCAGGCCATGGGGTCGAGTGGTAAGGAAAGGATAAGAGAGAAAAATGGAGATAGAAAAATGAAGAGGGGGTGAAGCTGAAATGAATCATGTACAAAGGAGAGAAGGGGCACAGGACAGACAGTATATTGAAGGGACATAGAAAGAGGGAAGATGTCATATGGAAGAGAGAGAGAGAGAGAGGGCAGACACTGGATGGAAAAGGCAGAGAGGGCAGATAGTGGATGGAAGGGGCAGAGAGAGAGAGGGCGGACAGTAGATGGAAGGGGTAGAGCGAGGGAGACAGCCGCTGAATGGAAGGGTGGGAGAGGTGGGAGACAGACGCTGAATGGAAGTGTGGGGGACAGATGCTGAATGGAAGGGAGTGAGAGAGGGGAGCAGATGCTGGAAGGAAGTGGGGAGAAAGAAAAAAGCACACTTGCTCGATTGGGGGAAGAGGATAGAGTTAGATACTGGAAGGAATTAAGGAAAGAGGAGGCAAGCTGTAGGTAGACACAATAAAAGAGGGAAATTGAGGACTGAATAAGAGAGAATTTAGACAGAGGCAGAAAATAAATTGAGAAGGAAGACCAGGGAAGAATAGAAGGAAGGGAGACAAGAGAGATGCCAGAGCAAGGGGGAACGGGAGGAGACAGATACCAGACCTGGGAGGAGCAAAGGAGGACGGAGACAGATACCAGATCTAGGGGAAGAAAGGAGAGAGATGCTAAAATCTGCTGGGAGGGAGAGATGGAAGGGAAGAAGACAGATGCTACACCATGAGGGGAGCGGAGAGAAGTAGATGGATGCCAGACCAATGTGGGAGAGATGAAAGAGACAGTTTCTGGAAGATGCATAGAAAGAAAGCAGATGCCATATAGAAGAGGCAGAGAGAGAGAGAGCAGACAGTGGACGGAGAGAATGATGAGAAGATGAGGAAAGCAGAAACCAGACAACAAAGGTTAAAAAAAAAAAATAATAATAATAATTCTATTTGTTTTATTTATTTATTTTTGCTCTTAGGATAAAGTATTATTGCAGCTGTGTTAATAATCGTTTATTAATAGAAAATGGAAATAAAATGATCCTTTTTATTGGACTAATTTTAATACTTTTTTTTTTTTTTACTAGTTCAGACACCATGACTCCTTTCCTCAGGTCAGGACTGGGATACTGTAACAGCAGTATAGTTTACTGACTTGAAGAAAGAGGTTTTAACCTCTGGAAGCTAATTGAGAAATGTGTTAGTCCAATAAAATGGCGGGCACTAACCCCCTCTTTTACTAAGGTGTGCTAACCGATTAGCGCCCACTAGAATTAGCGTGCACTACACGCTAACACGTCCATCGACTAACATGCGCGTAGCGCGTGCTAATTCGATTAGCACACCTTAGTAAAAAGAGGGCCTAAATTTTCTTCCAGCCATGCCTCCTACCCAAATGCAAAATATAAATTGGTGGACTTCCCAAAGCCCTGCCAACTGCAGATATCTTCCTCTAGGAAGAAAGGGGGAGATTTGTTCAGAGATGTTTGGAGGTTGCATATAAGAAAAACTGCACTGGTATGGTAATCTTTGGTGTTTGTTTTGAATTGTAGAAACAAAGAAGTAAATAAGAAAATGGGTACATAAATGGAGATGTGCCTAGGTGCCTCTCAATGAATTAATCCTGCCCTGGTGACATTACCCATCTGTGAGAATATACTGCCTGCTTGGCTTGGGGTAATACAAAATTACCCCTCCTTAGCTACAATGAAGAAGTTTGTTCAATACTGGAAGTGCCCAGTGCTGGCATAAATCATCCAGCACTGCTGTTTTATTTACAATACTTATGTGTCCTTGATATTTAATCAAAATTGTGTAACAATACATAAAAGTTATAACAATGCAAGTCAGATTGACAATTAGGATTATAACGCAAACAATTACTTCGAAACTGTACATGTAAATGGGTTGTCAAATACATATAACAGCAAAGTAGTGCCAATTATATGAGCTAGCTATACGTCTATCTAACACTAGAATACGTTTCAGCTTTTAATTTTCGAACAGAACGAACTGCTCTGGATCCCGCCGCGCTACACCGAAAGGGGAGAACGCGGAGGTTAAGAGAAGCGCTCGCTCGTCAGAGAGCGCGAGCCCGTGTCTCGCCGCCTCAGGAGCAGGTTCGCGCCCGTGCCAGATACCGAGCACGCAGCGCTCCGTGCACCCGGCGCCAGCACAGCTACCGGCGCTTGGTTTCAAATATCCCTATAGGGAAAGGGCCAGCACTGCGAAATAAATCGCGTTGCAGAAATCTAAGGGAAAGAAGGGAGACAACCTCTCTTTTTTAAGCACAGATCTATGTAATGGTAAAAGCTGTAGTATATGTAACAGGTTAATTTTAACAATAATCACCGACGGGGCTTGACAACCCCCGCCGTCACACTGTGTACACGCACACACAAACGGACTTGCGCTCCAGCCTCTCCCGCTCGCTGTTGGCGGGACCTTTTCTCAGGACGTCACAGGGCGCAAGAGCGCGCATGCTCCTGACGAGAAACCAAGGGCGTGTGCACAGTGGGCGGGCTCCCTGTTCTTTTACTGCAATGTGCATCAGCATAGACACTATTGATTCAAATGGGGAGCGTGAACAAGTAGTACTTTTGAAATAAAAAAAGGACTACCGACTTTATTTTCTGATCCTACTGTATTTGTGTAAAGAAAATAATCTAAATTTGACTCAGCCTATGTGATTTCATATCTCGACTTCAACAACATGAAAGTTTTTTTACCCGACCCCCCTTAAAATAGTTCCGTGCTTGCGCAGCGCGCCATTTCCACGGCGCATGCACATTAGCTAACGCTCGTGCTAGAGGCTGCTAGAAAGAAGTGCACAGCGGCGCGCACCCCGCCAACATAAAATACATATTTATTTATGTACTTTCTTTTATTGACTGTGTCAGCCTGCAGAAACCCCTGGCCGAAATTGCTTTATTATATTGTTATTGGAGGTAAGAAATCCCGACGGTCGCTGTGACGAGACTTGCTGGGGGTGTGCACTGGGATGAGGGGGATGGCGGTCGCTCCGCGCGTTCTCGTGGCGTTGCAAGCAGGCGATTTAGCGGCCGTTCGGGCTATAAGTATCGTGGGTTCTGTGGGGCTAAGGATTGGGTAGATTAGTAGAGAATATATATGTTTTAAATACGTCCAAGGTATTTCTGTGGTAAGCCAGAAATACTGCTTTATTAAATAAGAACTTAATTAAAATATAAAATAACATTTTTTTGAGGAGGGGAGATGTGTATGTGCGGCTGAAGACCGTGAGTGAAGCAACCAAGCTATTTTCTCCATTCCCAGCTGCTTTAGACTGCTGGGGACAATAGGAGCGCGAAAGGAGCTCTCGTGATTCTCTCGGGGACAATGATGGCGCGCGAGAACCCAGAAGACGGAGGCATTCACCTCCCTTCTCTCTCGCATACAGTGCGCGGTGCGTCGTTTAGCGAAAGTGGATGTCTTTTTCTTGACTTATTTATTGCATTATTGTCCAGTTTGGATTCCCCCTCCCTTGTATATTTTTCACGACAAAATCCACGTCATTCTTGACATAGCCGCCGCTTCTTGAGAATGCCGTAGCCTCCGACCGTTTTACATGCACACATTTATCCAGTGAGGTGCGTGTGCACCCGCACACCGTCTCAGGCGCAACAACGTGCGCGTTCCCGGCAAGTGGAACAGTATGTTGTACCATCGCCCCCTTTGGTCATAGACTGTAATGCAGTACTCTGTCATCTAATCTTAAAGGGGCGTTTTGGACTATGAATAGCTGCTGCTTTTCACCATCTGACTTTCAGTGCCAAAAAAGCCTGATCTCCCTCAACAATCAACAGAAATTAGCTGATTATACCTTGACTCTGTCTATTAAACACAAATTTATGGTTGCCAGGGTTTCCCTTTTGGATTTTCTGAAATTACAATCAGGGCAATTTTGTGAAAGGTTCACCTACCATTTATGTATTTTTTTTCACACATAAATGCGGAAGCATGCTTACTTACACCTGCATTTGCCTTTTAAGTGCTATATTGTATGTTTCCATATAAGTGGCATAGCATGCGATTAGGCAGGGTATACACAGGGGAGGAGCATGGACATATCAAACATCAAAGTGCATATCTAATAGAATATGATCTGATGTGCGCACTGAGTGGCACATTTAGATGTGCCCACTAACACCTGTCATTGGCCTAGCATAAGCAGGTTTGCCTTCTTTGTGGCATGCTAATGCAAGATTTGCATTAATATGCTTTAATGGCACCAGGGTGCCATGATGCCATTATAAAATTAGTGTTCTCATGCTGCATTGGGGCACCAAAAAGGAGGTTCCAGTTTACAGAATTGCTCCAAATATGCTTTGTAAGTGGTGCCAAGTTTTATATTCAAAAAAATGGTAAGATCAGTAATAAAATGAAAGAATCAAGCTGTTAAAGTTAACATGGACTACCATTAAGACATGTTATTTTACTGTTAATCTCAGTAAATAGTAACTAAGTTTTCATTGTATAAAGTGGGACTTGTGCTAAAAAAGGAGGTTCCAGTTTACAGAAATTAGGAATTAATGGTAATCAGCATTTGTTTTAATTCAAAAAGAGAACATATTGATAATGTTAGGCATAGGGAACATCTTGTAAAACACTAAGGGCTTCTTTTATCAAACTGCAGTAGAGCTTTTTACCACAGACTGGCGAGGTAAGTGCTCCGACGCCGGCACTCATTCAATTCCTATGTGCATTGGAGCATTTACCTTGCCAGCCCTGTGGTAAAAAGCTGTACCGCAGTTTGATAAAAGGGGGCTTAAAGCAGCGAGTATAAAAGAATAATGAAACATGGTTAAATTAATAAATAAATATTGCCAAAGTGAAAAACTAATTCCAAAATTGGTTGAAATGTTAATGACAAAATTATGGTAAAAGAAATCAGGTAATAATACCAAAGCAGAAATCTACAAAAAGTAGCTGAATATACCCATGACTCCATCCATTGTATCTTTAGTATTTGTTTTCCTACAGTAGAAAGCATTTAGCAGGCTCAATATTTCCACTTATTTAGCCATCCATGTGGCCCAGGGTTTAGTAGAATGGATGCCTTTGAGATGCAAAAATATAAAATAAAATAGAAACCATGTAAAAATTGAGGTATCAGGCTAGGTGAAATAGATCTGGTAGTGAGTGAAATGATAGCAAGATTATGAATTATTTTGGGAATTTAGAATGGGTTGTTTCAGTATGTACATATAGGGGCTTATGGTATATATTGCACGGGCCTGTAAAATGACAGTCTTTCCTATTTCCCCCTTGGTATTTTAATCAGCACTGACTATCTCAATATCTTGTATTAGGCATATACAATATATCTAGCATCGGGCGTCAGGCATGAACAATGGCTACTAGGTGGCATGTGTATAATCTACATG
The DNA here is from genome assembly GCF_902459505.1 of Geotrypetes seraphini. Classification (NCBI taxonomy): domain Eukaryota; kingdom Metazoa; phylum Chordata; class Amphibia; order Gymnophiona; family Dermophiidae; genus Geotrypetes; species Geotrypetes seraphini. Next base: position 148,975,637 of record NC_047085.1, on the reverse strand, counting down.
GTGACTCTAGGTCAGGGGTGGGCAACTCCGGTCTGCGAGGGCCAGAATCCAGTCGGGTTTTCAGGATTTCTCCAATGAATATGCATTGAAAGCAGTGCATGCAAATAGATCTCATGCATATTCATTGGGAAAATCCTGAAACCCGACTGGATTCTGGCCCTCGAGGACCAGAGTTGCCGGAGTTTCTCTATCACATGGTCCTAGGTGTCAAAACCAGAGGAAACATTTAACTTTATTTTTTTGTCAGTTTTAACCATAAGGGGGACTTTTGTTCCATCTCATTTGAGTTTGAACCATGTGTTATCAGTTATTTGTCTTTCTTTCCATCTTCTCTCTCTCTCACCTACAAAAGGTCATCAGATAAATATTTTCCTGTTTCTGCTATGTACCTTTTCCTGTTGACTACATTTTTATACTCTTTGGCCTTGTCTCTTAAACCCACACTCTCCCAGCCACCACTTTAGAATTTTCTCCTTGTTCTCTCTGCCACCCCAAAGTCATCCAACTCCAAATGTCAAACTCTGCTACAGGTTTGTGTTACACTCAAACTCCATGGTTCCATTGATTCTCCTGCTTCTCTGCCATCCCTGTACACTTAATTTACAAACTTCTGCCTTGACTTAGGTCTATATGTGTCTCACTGGATATCTGGCATCTCAAGGCCTGCTCTCAGGCCATATTAATCCCCATTATCATACTCATAATAGTCAGAATTCTTTGTCATCTACCTCCATCTCTATGCACCTCAATGCATAGTCAACCCTGCTATTGATGCACACTCCATGACTCATCAAGAGAGTACTTTAAGGAGTCTGACTCAGATATCTCCAACTATTCAGATGAAGACTTGTCAGAGTACTCAGTAAAATAATTCTACAGTATACCGTCTGATCTTTCCCCTCTTCCTCAATGATGTACATTTCCATCAGAAGGTATATCTTTTACTGGCTTTATAAACAGATGGGACAGGTTCTGCCCATCCAGATGGAAACCGAGGAGGAATCTCGTTCTGAATAGTTTGAACTCCTTGAATTTGAAGCACCACCAAATGAACGCATTAAAGTACCTTTACACAATGTCATGAAAGACACTTTATTTAAAAGCTGGGAGACTCCCTTATCAGTCCAGGTAGCTCCTAGAGAGATAGGCACAATGTACAGAATTCAAACAAGCCTAGGATTTAACAGAACTCAGCTTTAACGTTTATTATTTGAGGAATCTGCCCTCTTGTATTCAGGCACGATCTAATGCTTCTGCTCCTCCAGGCAGTGAAGCCAGAAAATTGGACTTTTCGGCAAACACATTTTCCAGTCATCCATACTCTTTAACAGAATTATGGACTACCAACATTATATGACCATTTACTTCAAGTCTTTAATAAAATAATTGTCAGAATTTTAGGAATTTCTTCCTCCAGGTAATTTAAAATCATTTCAACAATTATCTAAGAATTTGATAACTACTAGAAAGTACAAGGGTGGTTTGAAAAGTTTGGTAAAAAAGTAAGTTAAACAACGTAGTCTCCATCGAGGGTTATACACTTAGGGCCAAATTCTGTAACTGGTGCCTATGTCAGTGGTAGCCTTAAAAGTGGCTGCCAATCGTGTGTCAGTCACATAACAGCGCCAGTTAAAGAACCACGCCTAAATTCAGCCAAGATAGCCAACTGAAATATAGGCCCGGAAAGCCTTGGCCTACGTTTCAGCCATCTATCTATGCCACCACGGAATCCTAAGGCCAGGCTGCTGCAACCATAAACTGATCGTGGCAGGGAAAGTTGCGGCTTTGGGGAGTTCTGCCGGCTCAGGTGATTAGGGGGCAAATACCCCTGCCATGATCAGCTGAGCGGCTGCGGCAGGACAACCCCCCCCCCCCGACATTGGCAGGAGGGATGCCCATTCCCTCCTACCAGAACTCCAAAAGCATCCCCCAACCACAATAGGCAGAAGGGATTCTCCCTCCTGCCTGCAGGTCCCCCTCCCCCCGAACCCATGACCCATCCCAACTGTCAACACCCCAAACCCCCACTAAACCCATGATCCTCCAGGAGCCAATACTCCCAAACCCCACTCCCCCTTACCTTATGCAGCAAGGCTGGCTGTAGGGATGCCTAAACCCTCCGGCTGGCAGGTGCGCCTCTGCACAATGGCGAGCCTTCCCCTTCCCGGTGCATCCTGGGATGCATCGGGGAGGGGCCTAAGGCTCTGATTGGCCTGGGAGCCTTAGGCATCCAGGTCATTCAGGGCCTTAGATCCCCATTCTCGGTGCATCCTGGGATACACTGGGAGACGGACTCCCATTGGCTCCTCCTAGTGTATGCCAGGATGCACTGGGAAGGGGAAGGCCCGCCATTGTGAAGGGACAGGCCTGAGAGTGTAGGCATCCCTCTGTCCTGCCTTGCTACAAAAGCTACAGAGGGGGGGTTGGAGCTTGCGGAGGTGTCAGGATGGGGGTTTGGGAGTATTGGCTGTTGGGGAGTCATGGGTTTGTGGGGTTGGGGAGGGAGTTCAAGGGGTATCGGTGGTTGGGGCAGGTCATGAGTTCAGGGGGGTCTGTAGGCAGGAGGGAGTGAGCATCCCTTTTGCCTATCACGGTTGGGGGGGTGCTTTGGGGATTCTGGTAAGAAAGAGTGGGCATCCCTCCTGATGTCGGGGGGGGGGTCCTCTGAGGCAGCTGATCGCGGCAGGGGTATTTCCCCCCCCTGATCAGCTGAGCTGGCAGGACTCCTCAAAGCCGTGCTGCCAGCTTAGCTGATTGGGGATAACTTCCCTTACCGCAATCAGTTTATGGCTGTTGCAGCCTGACTTTAGGATCCCACAGCGGCATAGATAGGCGGCTGAAATGTAGGCCAGGATTTTCCGGGTCTACATTTCAGCTGCTTATCTTGCCATGAATCGCAGCTAGATAGCTGCTTTAGCTTGCCTAATGCCACTTCTGGCATTGGCCATGCCTACTTTGGCATTCCATGGCCTAAAGCAGCTACCCAGCGGCGACACCAGCCGCCTTTTATTTAGGTGTCGATGGGCCTTAAAACTTTACTTGATGTGTTCCCTTTCAGCCACCAAAATCTTCTAACCATAGATGATTCAATGTTAGGACGGGGTGCTCATCTTGTGGCCTCCACATTCAAGGAGTATGGTCTCACCAAGAACAAACCTTCCGTATCAGTCTCCTAAAACTACGAATGATAGGCAACACTCTCAAAACATTCCTAGACTTAACTCCTCCACCATTTGTTTGATGGTCGGTATATCAAATTGTAAATAAACTTGAAACGAGTCCTTGTTCATACAGATAATCAAGTCACCATGTTGTGTCTGAATAAACAAGGAGGCACAGGCTCTCACCCCCTTTGCTTGGAAGCAATCTAGATTTGGACTTGGGTGACTGCTCAGGCATTTATCTCAGCAGGGTTGATAAAAATCAATGATTTTTAAAAATTTAAATCAGGTTTTTTTTAAAATAAAATACTTTTTTTAGGAAAAAAAATCTATCTATAGTTTTCTATTTAAGATACATTATAGTCCAAAAGTTATTCAACATGAAATAGGAATTAGTTTTTAATTATATAGCATGAGGCTCTATATTCATGCAATGTTTAAAGTTTTTGGTAAAGCAATTCCATTATTCCATTCATAATGTCATGGGCAATTTTCTGTCTAGAAGATATTATCACAGATGCTTGGTTTTGCATTTCTCAAAACTGTGAATTTGTGTCTGCAGAGATAACATGCTTCTTCACAGCAAAAATGTTAACAGAGCTGAGAAAAAGACCTTAGCTCCATTGTTCCTTTGCAAATCAATGTACACAGAATCAGCCCGTTATTTCTTAAGTGCTAAGTTTATTTATCTGCACAAGGAGCTAACCAATTCACTAAAGTCAGCAATCGTCGCTAAACCTCGGGCTCGCTCGTTCGAGATCTGCTACAACCGCCTCTTCCTGTAATATAGTCGGGCTACACCAATCAGGAGCTGCGTGTCAAAGCAGCTTCTGATTGGTGTAGCCCGACTTTACTATAGGAAGAGGCGGTCGGAGCGGACCGCGAGTGATTTTCTTTACCTGCCGGTGCTCCAGCTGCCCTCTCCTGCCTATCCTGCCTTTTGACAGGTGAAAAACTGCATTCGTAATTTTTTGGAATTTGCGGGGGGTTCCTGGAACAGAACTCCCGCGAATTTCAGGGGAGTACTGTATATAGTTTGAGGTTTATCATATTCACTCCTTGGAGGAGAAAATCTATAATGATAGCAGACTGTAAAAGAGACCCAGTTTGGGAATATTTTAATGAAGTCCCTTTACCTATGGGTAAGGTAGGTATGTGTAGAAAACCATCATTTAAATAAAGTCTTTGATTAGTGATATAAATCAAATTCATCCTCCTTATCAGGGCAGCAAAATGTATTAGCAGACAAATTGGACAGACTTCTTCAACCCTACGAATGGTCTCTCAGCACAACCATCTTTATTTATTTATTTAAAAACTTAATATACCACCTGGAGTCACAGTGGTTTCTAAATACACTTACATAAAGCAAAAACAATACAAATCATTCTTCAAAATAATATCAGCACATATGAAAATAAGACCTACAAATTCTTCAGTAACGTATTTGATAACATGTTACAAAAATGCCCAAACAACATTAAGAAAGACAGATCAAAATTATGTGTCTACAAACAGCTTGGTTTTTCAACATCTTAAAGCTGTAGTGGTCTATACATAATCTTAGTTGCCCAGTAAGCTTGTTCCAATATGACATTCCAGCAATGGAAAACATTTTAAGTTGAGTTGTCACATATCTTACATTATCAGTTGTCAGTGCTACGTTTCATTTCCCCCTCAAAACGCAATGCCCTTGAAGGTTTACAAATCTCTCAGAGAAATTGAAACCAAAATGGTACAGTTTGATATACTATTTGATGTACTAGTGACAACACTTTGAATTGAATTCTTTGCTCAGTTGGTAACCAGTGCAAACTTTTCAATGTGGGGGTTATATGGGCTGCCCTCGTCACCCCACTAATCACCCTAGCTACAGAATTCATAAGCACCTGCAGAACCTTCAATTTCATTCTAGGCAGGCCCAAAAATAATGAATTACAGTAGTCCAATCTTGTCAAAAGCAAATATTGGGCCACAGTTTGAAAATCATACTTATTAAAAAATGGTTTTAGCCTATATAACATACAAAGTTGGGCATAACTTTTCTGAATAATACTCCCAATTTGCTTCCCCATAGTTAAAGCCGAGTCTAAGCAGACACCCAGCACTGTAACATGCTTTTTTTACCTAATCTCTTCTCCCATAATATGAACATTCTCTCTCCCATTAGCTTCATCCTTCCTCTCTACTATCATAAGTTCTATTTTGTTCGCATTCAACTTCAAGCCATATTGGGACATCCATTCACAAACCTTAATCATACATTCATTCAATCTTATTTCAACATCACCATCAATAGGAAAGAAAAAAAGAATGTCATTCGCATAAATGGTATAATAGACTCCCAAATCCCGGAAAACCTGCCCAAGAGATGCCATGTATATATTAAACAATAATGCCGATAGGTCCGACCCCTGGGGCACACCTCTAGTAATTTTTTTCTTCTCCGAGACCCTCTGTCCCCCCTTCACACAGAACGACCTACCAGTCAAATACGATGTAAACTATTCCAACACTGTTCCTTGTATGCCTAAGTTCTTCAATTTAGCAAGCATTACTGCATCTTGCATTGGATTTTCTCCAACTGGGGGACACTGGACATAGATTGCTTTGCTTTTTCCGAGAACAACAGACTTCCACTATTCTGCTCCAAACTCTATACCCCCAGTTGCCTGGCATCGGATGCCTTCCTTATCCACTGGGGAGACAGATTCCTCTAACATTTCCTCTGATACCTCTCAAACTTTTCCAGAATTGGGGTACCATGATCCTTATAGCTAGGGTGACCAGGTTACCAATTCCAGAAAAGAAACTTTCTGGCCAGTCCTGATTTTAAAATTACATTCCAAAGCAATGCGGTATTTGTAGTCCTTGATCCTATCCATTGAAATCATTGCTGCAGGTCACATAATGTACCAGGATGAGATTGGCATAAATCCAGGACTGGCCAAAAAGTCTCCTTCCTGGAATGGTCACCCTACTCATAGTACCTTGCTGGCAACGTCAGCCTTAGTTCCTACTCCTCCTAAACCTCTCGTCCAAAGAACTTTACAAGTAGCAACCGTTCCCGATACTCCTGACGCAGAATGATGGATCCCTCCTTCATCCCAACCCTCAATCATTACCACTAAAAGCGTGGTTTCTTCACTGAGCAAGTAAATGCTTTTTGCTTCTCAAATGCAGTCTCTGCTGCCACTGAAGTGTCTAGGAAACCTACTTAGCAATATTGCTGCTTCAAATGGATGAGATTTTCTTCCTGGTATGTATGCAATACATTCTATTGAACCAGTTACATGTCCATTTCCATCCATCCTGGACTACCTTCTGTACCTCTCTTCTGGTCTAAAAACCAGCTCAGTTCAAGTACATCTCAGTGCCATCAATGCATTTCATTCTTCCTTGACAAGAAACCTCTATCTGCTCATTGCTTGGTAGCCAGGTTCATGAAAAAACTTTATCATACCAAACCTATCAGGCCTGTTGCCTGGGATCTTAACGTGGTACTGTCTACTCTTATGAAGTTTCCCTTTGAGCCACTTCTTACTAGAAAGTTGTTTTCCTCAAAGCCCTCACATCTGCATACTGTATGAGTGAATTTCAAGCACCTGTCTCTGATCCTTCCTACACAAGAGTCTATCATGACAGAGTAGTTCTCTAAACCCAACCAAAATTTTTACCCAAATTCATCTCAGAATTCCACCTCAACCAATCCATCGTTTGCTTGTTTTCTTTCCAAAACCACATTCTTCTCTGAAGAGGTAGCTTTTCACATCTTGGACTGCAAACATGCTCTGGCATACTATCTGGACTAAACCTCAAAATGGATCCTCCCATCTTTTTGTGGCTTTTGACACTAATGGACTCGGAGTTCCTATTACCAAGAGAACCATCTCTACTTGGCTGGCAGACTGTATCTTCTTCACATATACTCATGCTAGACTGACACTGCAGGTTCGTGTAACAGCCCACAGTGTCCAAGCTATGGCTGTCTTGGTAGCTCATTTCTGCTCTACCTCTATTGAGGACATCTGCAAAGTGGCTACTTGGTCTTCAATCCAAACCTTCACCTCTCACTACTGTTTAGTACAAAACTTCAGGACAGTCGGTTTGAACAAGCAGTTCTGCAAATTCTTTTTACTTCCTGAGTGCCAACTTTCCCACCAACCCTTTTGGGTTTTGCCAGGATCATATTGATAGATCCATTATTCTCATCCAGAATCATGATCCTGGCAGCTTGGGAGTCCCACATGTGAGAATATTATGTCTGATTGTCCTTTGAGAAGGCAAAGATACTTGCAGGTGTTCTTCAAGAAAAGTGAGCATATATTCTCACAACCCACCCGCCTCCCCTAATTGGTTTCTTAGATTTGTTACTGAACTGATGGTCCCATGAGCTGACATCAGGCTGGAAGACATCGGCACGCGCAAGGTATGGGCACTGCCTGAAAAATTTAGTGACAGTGCACTTGGTAGTATCCTTACCGGGTTCCTTGGATGATGTCATTCACACGTGAGAATATATGCCTGCTGTCCTCGGAGGCAGCTGTCCTGCTACAGGTAAGTATCTTTGCTATGTCTGCACACAAACTAATTTGTGCATCCACATACATTCTCTTTAAAGATGTCTTTAATCTTTAAATCTCTTCTGTCATCATCTTGACCCCTTCTTGCTCCAGCTTTCAAATGAGAACCCCCTTCCTTTTGTATTTTCCCTTGCCTGGATTACTTTACTATTTTAAGATGGATTTCCTACCTCCACACTCTTTATGTTCCAGTTAGTCCTGTTAGTCTCTTGTTTGTCAACCCCTTTTTTATTACTGATTTTCTTGTTTAATTATTTAATTGTTTTACAATGTAAAACCGCCTAGAAGTACGATAGGCGGTATATCAAATTTTTATTAAACTTGATTCCTGATATCTCCCTTCCATAAAATGCTTTAGTGCATTCTGTGTTAGGCCATATATACTGTGTTAGGGCCCCTTAGATTGTAAGCCCTCTCATGTAACTTGCCTTGAACTACTGCTGAATAATTCATTTCAGTTCAGCCTGAGTTGAGCATAATTTGGGTTATATTATATGTTTCATTATGGCTATAAAATGTTAACCCGTGTTTGCTTCATTCCCCACATCTGGAATAAGCTGGCTCAGGTCCCATTAAATTTCAAAAAAAGCTTAGGCAATGGTTCATTTTAGTCTGTCTACTGCAGAGCCTCCTTCATTTCTTTTTTTTTTTAATGTGGAATTATTTGATAGTCTTTAACTTTGTGAATGCACAATTCTACACACTTTGTTTTATCTTTTAGGTACAGAGTTCCCAACATAGAGGTTAGTCTGCCATCATCCACAGTTTGGTGATCCGTCATTCAGAAAATTGCTTCCATTTTTCATGGTACAGTATGCAGTTTGATATTTTCTTTTTCATTTATTAGTTGTGTAGTTGTAGTAGGTTTTATCCCAAGCAGGCAGGCATATTCTCTACATGTGGGTGACGTCATCCACGGAGCCCTGAAGCGGACAGCTTTTCAAGCAAACTTGATTGAAGATTTCAAGTTTGCTGGTGCTGCACCACGCATGTGTGTGCCTTCCCGCTCCACTAGAGGGTGCATCCCCTCCTCATGGTCTTCAGCTATGGTTACGGTGCCTGTGTTCCAGGATATGCTTCGGGCCATTATATCCTCGGAGCTCTCCTCGGCATTGGCCCGCTTGACTCCGGCCTCGGCCTCGCAGTCGATGGACCAGCCTGAGCGTCGCATCGAGGCCCCTCGGGGCAAGGTGCGCCGGTCTCGGTGTCTTTCCTCTTCGGATTCTTCGCCTCGGCCCTCGAAGCGTTCCTCGCCTTCGGGACGCCCGAAGCCGAAGCGCCAGTTGGAGCGTGCCTCGACCCTGTCTCGACGCTTGGCGAAGCGACCCCGGTACTCCCTCCGAGGCGGTGCCAGTCCCCGGGCGGTCGCGCTGCCGGGGTTCTCCGGGTCTCGGAGTTGTCTTGTCCAACCCTCGGTTGTTCAAGTTGCCGATCCGGGAAGCCCCGGTTTCGGGGAGGTCCCCTTCTTTTTCCCTTCTTTGTCTCTTCGGCGCCAGGGGGCCTCGGTGCCCCGGACTCCGGGGTCCTCGCCTCGGGTGCCCTCGAGGCGTCGGCGCTCCTCGAGCCCGCCACATTCCCTTAGTGGGGCATCCTGGGGCTCGGGGCAGGGGGACACTGATCGGCCGCCTCATTATTCTCGGGAGGCACCTCAGTCTCGCTCGGCCTCCCCCCTCGAGGGTTAGTCTGCTGATCGTCCGTCCTCTTTCACAAGGTTCATGCAAGACATGGGGAAGGCTCTCCACCTCGACCTCCAATCTGACTCCAAGTACACAAAGGAGTTTTTGGAGGAGTTGGACCAGCCTTGTCCTCCTCGGTAGTCCTTGCGGTTCCCTTTGAATCCGGTGCTGCGCCAAGCTTTCTTCCGGAATTTGGAGACCCCACTATGCGGTCCCGGCCATCCCATCCAAAATGGGGTCTAAGTACAGGACCGTCCCTTGCCCGGGGTTTGAGAAGGCGCAACTTTCCCACCAGTCCTCACCAGTCTTCCCTGAAGAAGTCTCACCCCTCCAGGGTCTCCGCAGCTGTCCCGCCTGGACGGGAGGGGAGGACGATGGACAAATTTGGCAGGCGCCTCTACCAAAATTCTATGATGGCCAACAGGGTCTTGAATTATAATTTCACCTTTACTACGTACCTTAAGGTACTGGTCAAGTCCTTGCCCGCCTTCCAGGGTGACTTGCCCGCCTCTTGTCGAGCAGAGTTTGGGCGCTTGGTGGACTCTCTCTCGCAGCTTCGTCTCAACTTGTTTCATGCAGCTTACGATGCTTTTGAACTGTCCTCCCAGGTCTCCGCCTTTGCGGTGGCCATGCGCCGTCTGGCGTGGCTCCGCATAGTTGATATGGACCCTAACCTCCAGGATCGTTTGGCCAATCTTCCCTGTTTGGGGAATGAACTTTTTGATGACTCGATTGAGGCGGCCACGAAGCGCCTCTCGGAGCACGAGCGTTCCTTTGCATCGTTGGTGCGGGCCAAGCTGAAGCCCACCCCTCCTAAGGCTTATCGGCTGCCGCCCAGGCGGTACCCGCAGATGTCGATGCCTGCCTTCTTTCGCCCGCCTCCTCGGCAGCAGCAGCAGCAGCGGGCTCCTCCTAAACCTCAGACCCCTGCTGTATCTAAGGTTGCGCCGTCTTTTTGACTGGTGGGGCGGAAGGTGGTTGGCCCCCTCCGCCCTCGACCCCGCCCCTCTTCCTATCGGGGGCCGTCTCCGGGCTTTCTACCAGAATTGGACCCGCATCACCTCGGACGCTTGGGTCCTGACTGTGGTCCGGGAGGGGTATTCGCTGAACTTCTGGGAGTTGCCTCCATACAGTCCTCCCGGCATGTCTCTTTCGAATCGAGCGCAGCTGCCCTTGCTCCTTCAGGAGGCTCGAGCTCTTCTTCGCCTTCGGGCGGTGGAGGAGGTTCCCCCTTCTCAGAGGGGACGGGGTTTTTACTCCAGGTACTTCCTGGTCCCCAAAAAGACCGGGGACCTCCGCCCTATCCTGGACCTCCGGAAGCTGAACAAATTCCTGGTTCGGGAAAAGTTCCGGATGATCTCGTTTCCTGTCTTGTATCCCTTGATGAACGAGGGGGACTGGTTGTGTTCCCTCGATCTGAAGGAGGCCTATACGCATGTGCTCATCCACCCGGCCTGTCGCCGGTTCCTTCGTTTTCAGGTTCGGGACCTGCACCTTCAGTACAGGGTCCTCCCGTTCGGGCTTGCCTCCTCCCCCCGGGTCTTCACAAAGTGCCTTGTGGTGGTGGCGGCGGCTACAGTCGAGGGGCCTTCAGGTCTTTCCGTACCTCGACGATTGGTTGATCAAAGCCTCGACAAAAGAGGGGGTTATTTCAGCGACCCGTCAGACTGTTACCTTCCTTCAGAGTCTGAGGTTCGAGGTGAACTTTCCGAAGTCTCAGCTGTGCCCCTCTCAGTCCCTTCAGTTTATTGGGGCCGTGCTGGACATGGTTCACCTCCGGTCTTTCCTGCCTCCCTCTCGGCAGGCCACGCTCGTGTGGCTGTGCCAGCAGGTTTCCCTGTGGACTTCGGTCTCGGCCAAGCAGATGATGGTCCTCTTGGGGCACATGGCCTCCACTGTGCATGTCATACCGTTCGCACGGCTGCATCTCAGGGTGCCTCAGTGGACTCTGGCCTCTCAGTGGCGGCAGGATCGGGATCCCGCTTCTCTTCCAATTGCGGTGACTTCCTCCTTGAGACGCTTGCTCCGTTGGTGGACCAGCTCTTCCAATCTTTCCAGAAGGTTGCTCTTTCTCGCTCCTCCGCATCACAAGGTCCTGACGACGGACTCCTTGGCGTATGCTTGGGGGCTCATCTCAACGCTCTGCGTACACAGGGCCTTTGGTCGAGCGCGGACCATCGTTGCTACATCAACTTGTTGGAGCTTCGGGCCATTTACCATGCCGTGGTGGCCTTCTGCCACTTGCTTCAGGATTGGGTGGTCCTGGTCCGCAAGGACAACCAGGTGGCGATGTAGTACATCAACAAGCAGGGGGGTACGGGGTCCCTATCCCTCTGCAAGGAAGCTCTTCGCCTTTGGACGTGGGCGTTCCACCAAAACATCTTTCTGCGGGCGGTTTACATCCTGGGCGAACACAACTGCCTGGCGGACAAGTTAAGTCGCCTTTTGCAGCCGCACGAGTGGTCTCTTCATTCCCAGACTCTGCGTCAGGTGTTTCTTTGGTGGGGGACTCCGCAGATAGATCTGTTCGCTTCCCCCCTCAATCACAAGTTGCCTCTCTTCTGTTCGAGGATGTACTCTCCGGATCGTCGCAAGGCGGATGCTTTCCTCCTGGATTGGGAAGGCCGGTTCCTTTATGCGTTCCCGCCTTTTCCTCTGATTCTGAGGACGCTTGTGCATCTCAAGTCGGCACACGCCACCGTATCCTGATTGCTCCTCGGTGGCCTCAGCAGCCGTGGTTCTCCCTGCTTCTTCAATTCAGTGTCAGGGATCCTCTTCTTCTACCTGTTTTTCCTTCTCTGCTGTCTCAGGGTTGGGGTTTGCTGTTGCATCCCAATCTACAGTCTCTACATCTGACGGCTTGGTTCCTTTCCACCTGACTCCTTCCTTTGAGTTGTCTCGGTCGGTGAGGGATGTCTTGGAAGCTTCTCAGAAGGCTTCTACCAGGCAATGTTATTCTCAGAAGTGGACGAGATTCGTTACGTGGTGTGCTTCGAATCATGTGGAACCTCTGTCTGCTTGTTTGTCCTCGGTTCTGGATTATTTGCTTCATTTGTCTCAGTCTGGTCTCAAGACAAATTCTGTCCGTGTCCATCTTAGCGCGATTGCTGCCTTCCATCAGCAGCTTGATGGGAAGTCGCTCTCTGTCCACCCCTTGGTTTTTCGTTTCATGAGGGGTCTTTTGAATGTCCATCCTCCTCTCAAGCCTCCCCCTGTGGTTTGGGATCTGAATGTGGTTCTTGCTCAATTGATGAAACCACCGTTTGAGCCCATGGACAAAGCTCATCTGAAGTTCCTTACTTGGAAGGTGATCTTTCTGCTTGCTCTCACATATGCTCGCAGAGTTAGTTAGCTGCAGGCTTTGGTAGCAGACCCGCCTTTTACTATCTTTCATCATGACAAGGTGGTCCTGCGTACTCATCCCAAGTTCTTGCCTAAGGTGGTGTCGGATTTCCACCTTAATCAGTCTATTGTTCTTCCAGTGTTTTTTCCTAAGCCCCATTCTCATCCTGGTGAGGTGGCGCTTCACACTCTTGACTGTAAAAGAGCGTTGGCTTTCTATCTCCAACGCACCCAGTCTTATCGGAAGATTCCTCAACTTTTCTTGTCCTTTAATCCTAATTGTTTAGGTCGTCCTGTTTCCAAGCGCACCTTGTCCAAATGGTTGGCTGCTTGTATTTCTTTCTGCTACGCTCAGGCTGGTCTCTCGCTGCATGGTCGGGTCATGGGAAATAAAAAGTCAGAGCGATGGCGGCTTCTGTCGCTTTCCTTAGGTCCACGCCAATTGAGGAGATCTGCAAGGCTGCCACTTGGTCTTCGGTTCATACCTTCACCTCTCACTACTGTCTGGATACTTTGTCCAGGAGCGACGGCCGGTTTGGCCAGTCGGTTTTGCGTCTTCTGTTTTCCTAAATTGCCAACTTCCCTCCGTCCCTTTTTTGGTTAGCTTGGAGGTCACCCACATGTAGAGAATATGCTGCCTGCTTGTCCTGGGATAAAGCACAGTTTCTTACCGTAACAGGTGTTATCCAGGGACAGCAGGCAGATATTTTCGCAACCTTCCCACCTCCCCGAGGTTGGCTTCTTTGCTATCTGAACTGAAGACCACGAGGAGGGGATGCGCCCTCTAGTGGAGCGGGAAGGCACACACATGCATGGTGCAGCACCAGCAAACTTGAAATCTTCAATCAAGTTTGCTTGAAAAGCTGTCCGCGTCGGGGCTCCGTGGATGACGTCACCCACATGTAGAGAATATCTGCCTGCTGTCCCTGGATAACACCTGTTACGGTAAGTAACTGTGCTTTAAAGGCAGGGCCAAGAATTCTTCAAATCATTTTTTAACTTATCCCCTCCTTCACTAAGGCGTAATGCGGGTTTTAGCGCCGGCAGCGGCGGTAACTGCTCAGACGCTCATAGGAATTCTATGAGCGTCGAAGCAGTTACCACCGCTGCCAGCGCTAAAGCACTAAATCTGTTAGCACACCTTAATAAAAGGACCTCTTAGTGTGCTAAATTGAAGTTTAGTATAGTGGACACAAGATTTAGCATACTTGACATCTGCTTTTAGTTGACTGGATAGAAGTGACTCATTCTTCTTCACTTAGCAGGGTCTCTATGGATGGCCACTGTATGGATTCATATACATATTGTAAAAGAGTTCCCTCACACATGCCTAATCAGTGTTTGATTTTCATAGGATGGTGAAATTGTGATATGCTTATATGAGGGCCTCAACAATTGCTGTGGCAGGAGTGAAGCTATAGAATGGCTTATCTGGCCTTTTACGGCTTTGTACAAATGGCTTTGAAAAAATGTGTATAACTCAACTTTTTGCAACCGCGTTTTTAATACCTACCCCCTCCCCCCTTTTAGAAAAACGCGGAAGAGGTTTTTATCCCCAGTCGGCACACTGAATGTTCTGTGCTGCTCAGACGCATCCCTATGAGTATCTATGAGCATCGGAGCAGCACAGAGCATTCAGTGTGCCGACTGGGGCTAAAAACCTCTTCCGCGCTTTTGTAAAAAGTGGGGTGGGGGGGGCTAATTAGTTAAGATCTGGAAAAGTTAGCAGATTGTGTGAGCTTTGTAAAGGGCAATTACTGTGGTTTTTTAATGTTAAGTTTTGTTTTATTATTAGGTATGTTTTTCTGTAAATGCCTAGGTTTAGGCGGTGTATAAATTTTTAAAATAAATAAAAATAGTTGCAGGATTTCTGATTTCAAGTGCTTTATAAGATCATGATTTTCATCAACCCCTTGATTTTTATACAGTATGTATATATAAAAATGGTTGAATTAGCATAAGTTGTCAAGGCCTTAGTTACTGTGCCATTCACAGGTTGTTCATTAACATTAATTATTTACTGGCACAGAATTGCCGCTGTGTGCATGTTTCAATATTGTGCTAATTCAGCCGCTTTCCTGAGTGTTACCAATATATAAGAACATAACATAACATAAGAACTGCCATCTCCGGATCAGACCCTGGGTCCATCGAGTCCGGTGATCTGCTCCCGCGGTGGCCCAGCCAGGTGTAACCTGGCGAAAACTTAGTCACCCGTATCCCTCTATGTGTGTGCTTTAAAAATAAATCAGTTTCCATGAAACTTAAAGTGAACTAACAAAACAGACAACTTTCAAAGCTATTTCCATGGATAGAAAAACAACCTTTTCCCTGCTAGAGTGGGATCTTTGAATATCATTCAGTCCTAATGCAGAAAGGCAAGTGGTGTTCTACATCACAGGTAATTTTACCCACATTGCTTGGAGGCATTCCCAAGGATGTGACTAGGTCACAAGGAAGGCACATAGGGCTCTTTTTACTAGGCCACAGAAAGCACTAACGTGCTTACTATAACTTAAAAGAGCTTACCATGAGATGCACCGAGACATCCTGTGGTAAGTTCTGAACGGAGTTTAGCGGTATATAAGAAATAAATTACATTACAATATGCACACGCAAATCACTCGTTAAATAATTTTTCTGGGAGGGTGCATGTTTTTTTTTGGGGGGGAAGAGAATGAGCAAATCAGATCCTGCAGTTACATTGCTGTGTGCTAACTGATTTCACGAGATTAACATGTGAGCCCTTACTGCCTACAAAATGGGTAGCAGTAAGGTCTCATACACTAATAGCAACATTAGGTCATGGCCATTGATTTTTTTAAAAATGGAGAAGTAGTCATTTTTCAGCATCAGTATAAATGGCCTATGAGTGCAGGAAAGACCCACTCGGGAAGCACTGAGGCCACTTTTTACCTCAGCTTGGTTAAAGGATTCCATAGTTTTAGATTTTCAGTATTCATTTATGATTTTGTGTTTTTTTTCACTTTCTTTCCTTCTCTTCTAGATATTCTTCTCCATTCTTCTTCTTTGTCCATGGGTCCTTCCTCCCTTCTTCCCTTGCTTCCAGGTACTCTCCATTAAGACACTACACCTTCCCTATTTCTTCCCCTCCCTCTAGGCATTCTGCTTGCCCTCCCTTCGGGTACTTTCTTTGATGACAGTTGCAGCACCTCTCACTCTCCAGGCCATGCCCTGCCAGTGTCTCTTCCACTGAGTACCAAGGTCCAAATTTTGACCTCATGGCATCTGAAAAATTTCCAGCACTATATGTACCTGTGCTATGCTAGAGTGTTGGGAGAACAAAAGTTCTATTTTTTATGTTCTATGGAGAATGTAATCCTAATGCTTACCTTTTATGTTTAAAATTCCTCTCTAGCATGAAAGTAGCTTCATATATTTTTATTAGTAACAAAAATGAGACTGTAGATGTGTACTGCTCCATTTTTAATTTTTCTAGAGGATTGTTCTCTTATTTCATGTTCAAATAATTTTTTTTTTTAAATTATAATCTTTATTGAAAGTTTTTCATCAATATATCAACAAAATATAAACAAACCCCATACCAAAAAAAAAAAAAGAACACCACAAGATCTGCCACATATTGGAGTAATATTGAAAGGAATTCCATTGAGTAAATGGATGTTCATCTAATATGTGAAGAAAGCTCCTTTAAAGATTGCTTAAGGTCCTTTTCAGGAAAAAGAGACAACACAAAGAACATGGCCAGGCATGACCAAAACAGCAAGCACATTTAATTTTGAAATTCCCATGCTGGCTTTGCATGGCTTTATCCTGCAGGCTTTGCACAAGCATCAACTGCTTTAGAATTTCCTTTTCAAAATCAGCTTTTAGGTACTATGGTACAAAGTACCCACCGGCGTTCAAGCTGCATTCCAGAACAAATTGCTGAGCCTGGAAACCAGAATGTTCAAAGGCAATCCAGGTGCTTCTCTCCACTTTGAAGAAATGGACTCTTTGAAATCCATGTTCCATGATGTTGGCTGCTGAAAATGAAAAACAAAATACTGTGGATGCTGATGTTCTGAAAATGATCCTTTCACAATAAAACCATAAAAGCATAAAAATACATATGAAATACACGGGCCGTGTTTCAGCGAACACGCCTTCCTTAGGGGTCCAATAGATGTCAAATGCACAAATAGAGAAATGGACTAAAAACAGTGTACACTTCTCCCTCCGTATCCATGGGGGTTAGGGGCAGAGCTGGCACATGAATAATATTCGGGCTGGTTCTGCCCCAACCCCCGCTTTCCCCCAGCTATTTTAAGACCTATAAGTCCCCCTTAAGCCTTACCTGGTGGTCTAGCGGTTTTCGGGGCAGGAGTGATCTTCCCACGCTCCTGCCCTGTGCAGATCACTCATAGGAAATAGGTGCCTTGAGCTCCCGTAGTCTCTCGAGGCAGCCGTTTCCTATGAGCGATGTGCACGGGGCAGGAGCGTGGGAAGATCGCTCCTGCCCCTAAAACCCGCTAGACCACCAGGTAAGGCTTAAGGGGGGCTTACAGGGCTTAAAATAGCCCAAAAAATGAAAACATTTTTTTGTTTAAAAATCGCGAGTAACCGAATCTGCGGATGCTGAAACCACGGATTCGGAGGGGGAAGTGTGCTTGTCTTTAAGCATGTAGTAAGAACTGACTGGAGACAAGCACAAAAGGCACAAAAAATCGCTTTGGGATGCTGAAAATTACCCTCATCACGTTTTACTATGTAATTGTACATTGGACATATAGCATGTTATACTAGGTTACACTAGTATTCTAAAATGGAATCTAAACACATGGAGGGGCATAATCAAAAACAATGTCTAAGTCCCCTTTTGCCCTAAGGCTCTAGGTGTATAAAGTAGGTAGCAGGGAAATGTCCATTCTCAAAAAAACAGTTCAAAATGTGGCGGTCTGGGAGATTAAAACTGCTGAATGTACAGGTAAGCCATTCTCGAAAAAAAACACATTTTGGACTGTTTTTTCGAGAATGGCCTGTATGTTCAACAGTTTAATCGCCCAGATCGCCACTGTGTGTATGCTTACATTCCCGACCAAAAAATCGCCCAAGTTCCAAATGCCCAAAACAAGACCTTATAGGCGAAGGAGGGGCCAGTCCTACACTTAAAAGCACAATTCTCTAACCGGCATCTGTCATATACAATGCCGGTTAGAGAATCATGAAACCGTCCGTTCTTCTCCCCCCCCCCCCCCAAATGATCATGGCAGGAGAGATGCCCAATCTCTCCTGCTGCCACCCACAGTGACCCCCCCCCCCCCCCCGACACATCTCAGCAGGAAAGATGCCCAATCTCTCCTGCCACATCTCCACCCCTGAAACCCCCCATGCAATCGCACTCTTCACCGGTAGGAGGGATGCCCAATCCCTCCTGCCGGACAACCCCCCTCCTGAACTTCCTATGCGATCCACTCTTCACCGGCAAGAGGGATGCCCAATCCCTCCTGCTGGACAACCTCTCCCCCACCCCAAACCCCTGCCAGACTGCCCAGTCCACCCCCCAGACCCTCCTTCCATCCCCACATGGATTCCCTCCTAAATCCCCCCCCCAGACCACCCTCTAACCTTTTTTTATGGCCAGGACGGGTCCTATCTTTGTCTGTCTGACAGGCCCACCTTTGGCTGAATGGGGAGGAATCTAGGGCCTGATTGGCCCACATTCCTAATGCCCCGCCCATAGGAGGAGGTCTGGGGGGTGGGCTGGCAGGGGTTCGGGGGGATTGTCCAGCAACAACCTCAGCACCCTGTGGTTGTGGGTTCAAACCCACGCTGCTCCTTGTGACCCTGGTCAAGTCACTTAATCCCCCCATTGCCCCAGGTACATTAGGTAGATTGTGAGCCCACCAGGACAGACAGGAAAAAATGTTTGAGTACCTGAATAAATTAATGTAAACCGTTCTGAGCTCCCTTGGGAGAACGGTATAGAAAATTGAATAAATAAATAAACTATACCTTATACAACATTATGCAATGATTATAGGTTAGTTCTACCATGCTTGATTAGAATCAACTAGATAAAGTGCTTTCTTTTTTGAGTATCCGTGGTGAGCTTTCCTTCAAAAAAGTTTAAATCTGAGGTAAAAATGTGGTTATTCAAACAGGAATTTGGTTGACTGATGAGGGATGCCTCTCGGGGTCAGACTGCAGTGTTTTTCTTGCTTTCTTGATTTTATAACATTTTAGCTTTTTTGTTTTTGTTTTGGATTTTATGTTAATATATGTATGTATTTGGTGTGACTGGTGCTCTCCTATAACAATTTGGAGTTCTTTTCTTTTCTGTTATTTTATTTGTTAGAGATTGTAAACTCCCTTGCTCTAGTCCCATAGTTAAAGGCGATATTGTAAGTCTAAAATAAATACTGTTACGTATGTTTGGGGTAGAGGTTTGGGCTGAGTTTTGATATAGGTATGTAAAATTTATAACAACTCCCAAGCAAGTTTAAATTAACGTGAGGACGTTTACCCATGGTTGTTGTAGATTTTGTAAAACTATCTTACAAAGATAGCATAGACTTCTTTGTTGTATTTATATAATAGGCTCAAAACAAGCACCTGCTTAAACTTCCTACTTAAGCAACCCATTATATAAATCCTCCCCTTATATGTTGGCTATATGCATTCTTTTTTTTTTTTTTAAATCATTTTTATTAGAAAGGGTTCAACAAGATAACTGGAACAACACTAATACCAAAAGTGCAAATAGCCCCCCCCCCCAGGATGGATACCGGAGGGGAGGACTCTTAGTTTCACTACTGAGCGGGAGAGCGGAGTGGGAGTTAGGGATGAAGGGGGGTCTCGGGAGGGCCCTAATTGATGCATTCTCTTTTGACAATTAAGGGCCTGATATTTACAAACACTTATCCATGTCCCTGCAAGCTCTATATGAATAATGCCCTACTCATGAATTTGCAGCAGTAGTAAACACACAGGTGCTACTGAAAATTCTCCTGGATGGAATGTGAACATTCTGTCTAAGTCTGTAGACAGCCAGCAATTTCAACCACTATCATTGTAGCCACATAAACAAATTTAGGATGCCCTGAATTTACTTCTATAGCTATACAGATAAGATTGGATATCGTCAGCTATCTGTATTGTGGTGATGCTTGCTCCAGTATCGCCCAGGTTTCTGTATAGGTTGCCCAAACCCAGATCTGCACATAAACTAATTAGACACTTCAGCACTAACAATTATTTGCTTTAACGAGCCACTTAATTGATAGTAGTTAGAAGTTGCGCGCAGATCTGCAGTATGCCCTATTCTATAACACGTATACCTAAATTGCATTGCATGCATCTCAAAAGAGATGTGGGCGTGCACAGAAATTAGGTGCAGTGTTATAGAGCAGTGGTTACCAAACCTGTCCTGGAGGGACCCCCAGGCCAGTTGGGTTTTCAGGCTAGCCCTAATGAATATGCATGGAGCAGATTTGCATGCCTGTCACTTCTATTATATGCAAATCTCTCTCATGCATATTCATTAGGGCTAGCCTGAAAACCCGACTGGCCTGGGGGTCCTCCAGGACAGGGTTTGGAACCACTGGTATAGAATACTTGCATTTATGCAGCTAACTGCCATCATTTGGGCGCAAACACTTTTCCAAGAGTGCAGTTATTTATGATACAGAGTCGAACAACTAGTATCCAATCAAAGCCCTGGCACAATCCATACACTTTTAAAAACTTTCAAACTTGTGAGTGAAACCTCCCATAAATAATGTCCGCATGTCATTTTCCGGCGTTGGGCCGCTGCTGACACTACTTCCTGCATCAGGGTTAGAGAGCCACTGAAATGAAACATAAACACAAAGTTTAAAAGAGTATGAATTGTGCCAGGGCTTTGATTGGATATCAGTTGGGCACAAGCATTTATACTAGTTTTTGGCAGGCGTAAGTGCTCGCACCTAAAGTTAGATGCAAAAAGCGTGCCAAACTTCTATAATGGATGTTCTGTGCGGAATGTCTTTTAAAGAATATTATGATTATAATGGTGTCTAATTTTGGGCACCATTTACTGGATCTGGCCCTCTATGTTTATTCCACACTACTGCTTCTACAGATAGTGGTGCTGAATATATATGGAATAGCTCACCGTCACAGGTGTTCGAGAAAACTGCTGATCATGGTTGAATATCAACCCATAAATACTGCATATGTGGGTAATTTACTTCTCTGAGCAAATGTTGTGCCTTGGAATACCCCTTTTTTTGTATGTAGCTAAAAGTGAAAGCATGCATACACTTCTAGGTAGCTGAAAATCTAGTTAAATTAAGCCATTTTGCCCATTCTGTGGAGTGCTATAGCTAGGATTTAATGAGCCCTGGGTGAAAAAACTAGGATGGGTCCCTATAACATCATCTCTCCCAAGGTAGAGGAGACAGGGGGTGGGATAATGGTATGTGTGGAAATTGAAGTATATCTGGGGTACAGTAGTACACTTCTCCCTCTGTATTCGCTGTGATAGGGGATTAACAGAACCGCAAATACTGAAAAACCGCGAATAACTTTTTTATATGTTATTTGCAGTTTTCTATTTAAAAAAAACATTGCGAATGTAGTAAAACTGCAACTAACACGGTGAGAAACCTGGCCTGTTTCTGACAGAGAGGCAAATTACGGTGAACAAAGTGCTGGGAATCGGCGATTTTCTCGGTAAACGCTTGGAATCAGCGATTTCTCTATGCAAGCTGATGTAATTTGGGGGAGGAGCCAGCAAGCTAAAAACCGTGAATAATCGAAACCGCGAATGTTGAAACCACGAATACGGAGGGAGAAGTGTAGTTTAGTAGATATGGGTGGATATCGGTGGTAGGAGTGTGCGCGGGACTGGGGTTTTGGGCTGGGGGCATATATGGAATGCGTGGGTGAAAGGTATGAGAGTAGAGGCTTGGGTATGTCAGGGACACAGTGGTGGTGTGATGTGTGCCATTGTGTACAGTTATGTATCAATATAGAGTGACCAAGGAAGTGGGGTAATGTGAGGCAGGTGTGTGTGTGTAAGGAACCAAAGAGAGGGGTGTTAGGTACACAGTGAAGACATAGGATGGACCTACTCTAAGAAAAGCTTCCAAGGTGGTTGGACAGGGAGGAGATATCTGAGGTGGGTTTGCAAGGAAGGTGTATGAAGTGCAGGGGAGGGGAGGTGTCCAAGGTGACTGCAGAGAGTTTAGGAAGCATTCTTCCACCTCTTCCCACTTCTGTTGGGACCTGAAAAACATTTTTTTGTAATCTGGCACACGCTGTATTTGTCTGTAGCAATGCTGTTTTGTGCTTCCTCATCTTCAAGCCTTCCTTCCCCCATGCAGCTGGGCAGCCCATAAAATGCTTGAGCATTTCATCTTGATTGCTACAGGGCTAATGTCTCACAGTAGGAGCTGTGTTATTAAGGCTCTCGTGAGACTTCGACCCTGTGGCATTACAAGATCTAATGCTCAAGCACTTTATCAGCTGTCTGGCCACATGGTTGAGTGGTGGTGAAGACAGGGATTGAAAGGCAACACAGCAGCAGCACTGCTAAATAAGTGCAGCGTGAACCGTACTCGCATCCCAGCTCCCACCACTTGTTTCCTATTTATTTTTGGTTTTTACCAAAACAAAACCTCTGTTATGCCATCAGGAGGAATCCCGGGCTTTATGCCAGGCTTGCAGCTGGCAGCCATGCCCCTGATCTATGCGTGCCTTGAATAAGGTTTTGAAAATTTATTCTAGGTTAGGCAATTTTCAAAGCCTGTGTCAGAGGATAAAAGCATGTTCCACCCACAGACATGTGGCCCCCTTTGAAAATTGTCCACCCCTTGTGCGGATGCTTTTATCCACGTTGAATGGAGGCATGGTTAGAGAAGAGATTGAAACAATTAATATATTTTTGTATTTTCAAAAGTATGCATTCTATTTTATTTGAACAAAAGTATCTACAAGTGTCTGTGGGTACTTTTTCCTTTACTATTTTCCAAAGTGAAAGGCCATGCATGCTTTCCTTTGAAAACTGGTGTGTAGCTCATACTTTGCAGTTATGCAGGCAATATGAAAGTCATCACCTTAATAGTTATAAAATGTTTCTAGGTGACTTAAAGCCATATACATAATTCTGCAAAATCTCTAACATTTTTACAAGTTCCTGAAATATGCTGTTACTTAAAAGAGATATGAGTTAATGCTGACAATTCTCTCTGTTTCTCCTACATGAACCTCTATGACTATCTCCTCATTAGCTATGCAGGCTATCCCCAAGTAGGGGAACACCCATGTTTTTTAATGTGTCTTGCAGTTGGTGTAGCAAGCTGGATTATTGCAAACTATGAAAGGCTAAGGGCTTACTGTATATACTCGAATATAAACCGGGATTTTGGGGCCAAAAAAATTGGCCTTCCAGTTTATATTTGGGCCAGCGCCCCCCTCGCAGAATTATTGCAGGCTGCCGCCAGGCTCTGCACCCTGTCCCCCCACCCCCCTCTCTGCCCTGCCTCCTAACTCCTCTGCCAGTCCCTGGTGTTCCAGAGGTGCAGCGGGCAGGAGCAAGCTTTCCGCACTCCTGCCCCGCTGCTAACCCGGTCGGTGATGGCTGTCGTGAGATCCGGTTTCTTCTGCCGCTGAGTGGCAACAAGCAGGCGTGCCCTTTGGGGGGTCTCGATTTATAATTGGATCAAGTTATATTCGAGTATATATGGTATATTGTTCTAGAAGTGCTATTACCTTTTTTTAGTCCCCATTTTTCTAGAGTTTATGAAATATAAGATTACATATGAATTACATGAAAGATTACATATAATTTATCATAACACCACAAATAAAAATTGATTGAATATCGTTATAGATTATCACTAATGAACTTTTCATTTGTATTCCCTTTTTCGTCCCTTAGGATTTTTTCATCAGTATGTCTGAAACAATAAAATACAATGATGATGACCACAAAACTGTGTTTTTGAAAACTCTAAACGAACAGCGACTGGCAGGAGAATTTTGTGATATTGCTATTGTAGTTGAAGATGTAAAATTCAGAGCCCATCGGTGTGTGCTTGCCGCTTGCAGTACTTACTTCAAAAAGCTTTTCAAGAAATTGGAGGTGGACAGTTCTTCAGTAATAGAAATTGATTTCCTTCGCTCTGATATATTTGAAGAAGTTCTGAATTACATGTATACTGCAAAAATTGCAGTAAAGAAAGACGATGTTAATTTGATGATGTCATCAGGTCAGATTCTTGGTATCCGTTTTCTGGATAAACTCTGCTCCCAGAAACGTGATGTATCTAGCCCAGAAGAAAACAGTACTCAGCCAAAGAGTAAGTATTCTTATGGAACGAGTCTGAAGATCAGCCGTCCAGATGGTGAGTCCAACGACAACCAAGATGATGAAGTGGAAGAAATTGGTGATCAAGATGATAGTCCTTCAGATGATACCGTAGATGGAACTCCTCCAAGTCAGGAAGAGGAAAAATCACCAACTTCTACACTAAGGGTTCAAGAAGCCATTCTGAAAGAACTTGGAAGTGAAGAAGTCCGCAAAGTAAACTGTTATGGACAGGAAGTGGAAGCAATAGAAACAAGTGAGCCAAAGGACCTAGGATCCCAAACTCCTCAAGCTCTAACTTACAACGATAGTATAAGTGAAGTCAAAGATGAGCAAACCCCTGCATGGACCACTGCCCCCAGTGATATGAAGTTTGAATATTTGCTTTATGGTCACAGCAGGGAACAGTTTGCCTGTCAGGCATGCGGTAAGACATTTACTGATGAAGGACGATTGAGGAAGCATGAAAAGCTTCATACAGCAGATCGGCCATTTGTGTGTGAAGTGTGTACCAAAGCCTTCACCACACAGGCACACCTGAAAGAGCATCTGAAAATCCACACAGGCTACAAACCTTATAGCTGCGAGGTATGTGGAAAATCCTTTATTCGTGCGCCAGATTTGAAAAAGCACGAGAGAGTGCACAGCAACGAAAGACCATTTGCCTGCCACATGTGTGATAAGGCCTTCAAACATAAGTCTCATCTCAAAGATCACGAAAGAAGGCACCGAGGGGAAAAACCATTTGCCTGCACTTCCTGTGCTAAGGCATTTGCAAAAGCTTCAGATCTAAAACGGCATGAGAATAATATGCATAGTGAACGTAAGCAAGTCCCCAGCAATGCTATCCAGAGTGAAACAGAACAGTTACAGGCAGCAGCCATGGCAGCTGAAGCAGAACAACAGCTGGAAACCATAGCATGTAGTTAGGAGTCTAAATATCAAACATTGTTGTTAAGACTTTGATGTGCCATTTCTTAATTTGCATTCAACAATGATTTGTAAAATCATGTGTCCAGGTAGCAGAGTACATATGTATTCATCAATTCATTTGATACAGACTGCAAATAGTCCTACAGCCATACCAAAAGTAATGGTACTACTACCTTCACTCATCAAAATATGAACCTGTTGGAGTTTTTTTTACTGTGTCCCTCGTATTTTCTTTTTTTTTTTACATTATATGATATTTGGAATAAATGGTGTATGTGTTTTGTTATAGCCATGGCCCTGTTTTTAACAATAAAGCCACATACTCAGTATTCATATTTGGGACGCACAGTCCTAGGATAGTAATAGTAATGCTCCAGTTTGCTATAAATTCTTAGCAGGGCTGGGTAGTTAAGCAGGAGGTTCTTATAAAATATTGCAAACATTTGTAATCTAAATTGAGATGATAAAAAAAAAAAAAGAAAGAATGTTATTTAATTATCAAGTTAATTCGCTTTTGAAAATCTCTTGGAAGTATTGCAGCATTAACTAGCTGCTTTAAACCATCATTACTGAGTATGATTAGGAATTTTGTTTCAAGGCTGCCAAGAGGTATCAACTTTATTCATTTGCTGTTATTTAAAATGGTTGGAAAAATCCTTAAAGTTGATGAGTTTGATTTTAACTTTGGTGGGAGCTGAAAACCTTTTATAAAAATCATACAAACTAAGAGTGTTCCTTGTAACCCTGGTGAGTCACTTAACCCTCCAGTACGAAATAAGTACCTATATATAATATGTAAACTGCTTTGAATGTAACCATAGAAAGTATATCAGATCCCATCGCTTTTCCCTTCATTTTCAAAGCCATGTCCATAGGTTAAAGCAGTGTTGTTATAGAATTGATTTGTCTATATGTGGCTGAAGTTGTGTGTGTAGGGCAGGGGTGTCCAATGTCGGTCCTCGAGGGCCGCAGTCCAGTCGGGTTTTCAGGATTTCCCCAATGAGTCGGCATGAGATCTAGGTGCGTGCACTGCTTTCAATGCATAGTCATTGGGGAGATCCTGAAAACCCGACTGGACTGCGGCCCTCGAGGACCGACATTGGACACCCCTGGTGTAGGGTATATGGACTAGATTCTATAAATGGTGCCTAGGTTAGGCGCCCCGATTGAGGATGCCTAGCTGAATTCCACACGGACATCAGACTTGATTAATGAGCTTATTGGCATGGTAATTGAGCATGCCATTAAAAACTCATTAAAAAAAAAATAGAAAACAATTAAGAACTCGGTTCGGAACTCGGAGTGGCACCTATTGACACCTAAGTGGAGGCTCCTAATGACCAATGGCGTAGTAAGGGTGAGGGGTGCACGAGGTGGTGGTGCCCCTCCCCCGTCACACACATCCCCTTGCCTTCCCCCGTACCTTTTTGGCACTCTCTCTGACATCACTTCCTAGGCACAGGTCCTGGAAGTGACGTCGGAGAGAGCACCAAAAAGGTATAGGAGAAGGCAAAGGGCGTGCGTGGCAAGGAGAGGAGTGGGCTAGTGGGGGAAGCGAGCGGGCGGAGAGGAGGGGTGACACCGTGCCCTTATGAAGGCCGCGCCTGGGGCGGACCGTACCCCCTTCCTAAGCAGGCGTGATATGACTTAGTCACCAGAAAATTAGGCCAGTAAAGCCCTTGCCCAGTATACCAGCACCTAACGTTATGATGCCCTACTGGCGCCTAAGTCAAGTTAGGCACAATTCTGTAAACTGCACCTAGCAATTGATTGAGAACTGTGACGAGTATCACCTAGGAGATAGGTGCCGTGTTTAGAATCAGCCCCTCAGTGTGTATACCTTAGCACAGAGATTGGATGCAAGTGTGGCGCAGTGATTAAAGCTGCAGCCTCAGCACCCTGAAGTTGTGGGTTCAAACCCATGCTGCTCCCTTGTGACCCTGGGCAAGTCACTTAATACCCCCATTGCCCCAGGTACATTAGATAGATTGTGAGTCAACTGGGAAAGACAGGGGAACATGCTAAAGTATAGAAAATGGAATAAATAAATTTTAACTTTGAAAATATATATGCACAAAAAATCTGATGTAAATTTACAGGTATGTGCATAGTTTTCCGAGGGCAGTTTTTAAATGAAAGTGCTTGTGCTCACTTTTGCTTTGAAAGTGCATCATGTGAAATGCGTCATGTGAAATGCTGCAAAATTGCTTTCTAAGATATGCACATACAAATGGGGCATGTTCTGGGTTGGGAATGGGTGTGTACTGGATGGGACTAAGTAGGGACATTATCCACTGGATTCTGTATAAGTTGCCCAAAATTGAGTGCAGATCGCAGATCCATGCTTTATCTAATTAGTTGATTAGGCACTAACAGGTGTTAGCAAGCACTTGGCTGTGATTAGGAGTTATGCACAGATCTGCCCTGTACCCTACTCTAAAACATGCATGCCTATATTTCATAGCATGCAACTCCAAAGGGAGCATGAACAGGTCAAGGTTTTTCCCAGAATTTAGGCATGTTATAGAATACTGTGATTTATGCACCTAACTGCCATTAGTTGGATACTCCCTCTTCTTTGAATATTTTATCATACTTTTCAGGGCTTCAGACATGCCATTCAGTTACCCATGTTTTTCCGGTAACCAAATATCTTAATGGCTATGGCTTCTTCATTTGCCCCCTCTATAAGTGCTAAAATTTCTTTAATTTTCTTATATTTTTCTTATGTTTTCTTATGTTTTTGCATTCTCTCTTATCGAGTCGGGAAAGGGACCTGTCACATCGACATGTTTTGCCGTTAGGCTGCTTCAAGAAAAAGTCCCCCCATTTATCTGAACCATCCCGATCTGTATAATTTCTGTTAACGAAATTATACAGATTGGGATGGTTCGGATAAATGGATAAAGGGGGACTTTTTCTTGAAGCAGCCTAACGGCGAAACATGTCGATGTGACAGGTCCCTTTCCCGACTCGATAAGAGAGAATTCAAGGAGTAGGACAAAACTTTTAAGATAAGTTTATATTTATTGAAGTTAAATTATAGGTATTTATATAAGCACTAAGCACTTTAAAACATAAGAAAACATAAAAATATAAGAGCATTAAAGAAATTTTAGCATATATAGAGGGGGCAAATGAAGAAGCCATAGCCATTAAGATATTTGGTTACCGGAAAAACATGAGTAACTGAATGGCATGTTTGAAGCCCTGAAACGTTTGATAAAATATTCAAAGAAGAGGGGGACATTGACCGTTTGGATAGGTTGATGAATGATTGGTCAATGCTATATGAATGACTGAGACATTTACTTGTGGAATTAGTTGGATACTGGCATTTACATCAGACTTTGGCAGACATAAATACTCGAACCCAGAGTTAAGCACAAAGGCCCCAATTCTATAAATGTATTTATTTATTTAATTTTCTATACTGTTCTCCCAAGGGAGCTCAGAACGCTTTACATGAATTTATTTAGGTATGCAAGCATTTTTCCTTGTCTGTTCTGGTGTGCTTACACTTGTATCTAATGTACCTGAGACAATGGGGGGATTAAGTGACTTGCCCAGGGTCAGAAGGAGCAGTGTGGGTTAGAACCCACAACCTCAAGAGTGCTGAGGCTGTAGCTTTAACCACTGCGCCTGAACCATAGGCACTAAGAAACATTTCAATCTTAAGTTAGGCACCGTTTATAGAATCGTATCTAGCAGCACCTAAAGAAGACTTTGGTGCCAGTAGGCACCCTAATCTTAGGTGCATCATATTTATGTCAGTGTTTTCTTGGCCTAAATACTGGTGCCTAAGACCAAAACAGGTGTCTACCTGCAAAACACACCCATGATCTGCCCTAATCATGTCCACTTTCTACTAGGCGCCTACTAAGTTAGGCAACTACTATCCAGTTAATTATAATTTGTCAATTATGTGGTTCTATTTTCTTGTCATTGGCACCAATTAAGCTTTTTAAATAATTGTTAGTTGCCTAGATCAGCTAGGTGTGCCTCTTTTACAGGATCTGGCCCAAAGGGCCCAGTTCTATAAATGGCACCTAAAATCTAGGCACCGAGTAGTGTGCCACATAGGCGCAATTCTATAAGATAGGTGCTCTTTATAGAATCACGCCAAGTAGTGTCTAAAGGGTTCATAGACAACGGCGCGAAAGACAAAAGCGCGCGCCACTCTAAATTACAGTTTTTAGGTGCTCCGACGGGGGGTTTTGTTGGGGAACCCCCCCCAGTTTACTTAATAGACATCGCGCCGGCGTTAGGGGGGGTTTGGGGGGTTGTAACCCTCCACATTTTACTGTAAACTGAACTTTTTCCCTAAAAACAGGGAAAAAGTTAAGTTTTCAGTAAAATGTGGAGGGTTACAACCCCCCACACCCCCCACAACGCGGCGCGATGTATATTAAGTAAAGTGGAGGGGTTCCCCCCACGCCCCCCCGTCGGAGCACTTAAAACAGTAATTTAGAGCGGCGCACACTGCGCTCAATTGTCTGGGCGCGCCTTTGTCCCGGCACGCTTTTGACCTGACACCGTCTAAAGTGATCATAAGTGTTGATAGGCGTCCTAACCTTAGGCACACCATATTTATGCCAGGGTTTTCTTGGCCTAAATACTGGTGCTTAAGTCTAAAACAGGTGCCTAAATGTAAAATATGCCTACTTTCTGGTAGGTGCCTTGGACTAGGCGCCTACCTGAAAGCGGTAGGTGCCTATCATACAATTAAGTGCAATTAACATCAGTTATAAGTTGTTAATTGCCAAATATCAGTGCTGATTGAGCTTTTTAAATAGAACGCCTAGATCAGCTAGGTGCACCGATCTACGCACCAAACTTTAGGCATCATTTCTAGAATCTGGGCCAAAATGCTCACTATGCTTACGTTCAGTAAAGGTCGTTCTGTGCACAGAGCACTCTTGACAGAATACTAGTTTAGCGCAGATTATCTTACAGTCTAACTTTGAGTGCAATTTATTGAATTCATCCCTATGTATTTTGTAATGGAACTGCACACTTACATCATCAAAAGTGGGAGTATAATTCTACACCTGTTGTAAATAGCACCTAAAACTGGAGCCACTTGTCTTTTAGGACTTGACGAATGCAGTAGAGAAATTTGATTGAAAATTATTAGTTAGTCATTTTGATGTGGAAGATTTGCCTAGTGGAAAGAGCAACAGGCTGAAAAATACAGAAGCCTGGTTCAAATATTAATTCTCCATCAGGTATTCTATGTTGTCATTTCACTTTCCATTGCCTCAGGTACAACTTAGAGTGTAAGCTCACATGGGTAGGAAAGTAACTTCTGCACCTGGTTGTAATTTGCATTGAGCTTATATTTGGAAAAGGTGAGTAACTAAGCTAAAAATTCCAAATTCATAGAAACATAGACAGCAGATAAAGGCCAAATAGCCCATCCAGTCTGCCATTCTCAGCATCCAATATCTCCTCCTCTCCCTAAGAGATCCCAAGTGCCTGTCCCATGCTTTCTTGAATTCAGACACAGTCTACCGGGAGACTATTCCACACATCTACCACCCTTTCTATCAGCTCTTAACTTCAGCCCATGCCCTCTCACTCTGGAGTTCAGACATCTCTATCATATCTCCCCTCTTCCGCCTTTCCTTCAAAGTATACATTTTGAGTCTGTCCCTGTAATCTTTACTGACAATTTTAATACCCTTCCTCTGGACAGACTCCATCCTCTTTATATCTAGAATTGTACACGATATTCTAAATGAGGTCTCACCAGAGTCTTATATAGGGACATTAATGCCTCCTTTTTCCTACTTACCTTTCCTCTCCATATGCACCCAAGCATCCTTCTAGCTTCCACCATCACCTTTTCAACCTGTTTGGCCATCTTAAGATCATCACATATTATCATACCCAAGTCCCACTCATTCATGCACAAAATAAACTGTACCGTTCCCTTGGGTTTTTGTAGCCCAAATGCATGACCTTGAATTTTTTAGCTGCCAAATTTCAGATCATTCCTCAAACTTCATTAAGACCTAGATTCACTAAATTCTGTGTCCCAGATCGTTGTTGGGCAATTCGTGGCCGAGTCTTGCCGGGCGACTGATTCACAACCGTTCCTGTATTCAAATGATCTGATCGGACGCATGCCCACAAGCTGTAGAGCGATTGAGACACATGTGCAGAAATCATTTCAATTTGTGCAGCCAGAATGGAACAGAACATCCACCCAATCAGCGCTACAGGGGGAAGGAGTTCCTCCGCCCACAGAATAGGCACTACCCTTGGCTCTGGCCCACTTATATTAACTCCTCCCTCTCTCGAGCTTGGCTGCAGTCTCCCGTAGGATAGAAAATAAATAAAAAAACAGAAAGAGCTAAGGAACAGAACATACTTTAAACCCATGGGTTAAAACCACGGGGCTCACAGAGAGACAGGGCAGCAGAGAGCAGGGAGATTGCAGGGATTTCAGTTTTATTTTGATGGTTTTATTTTTTTATTTTGATACTGGGATTTCAGGGCAGCAGAGAGCAGGACAGTCGACAAGGACGTGAGCAACTGGTCCTCAGCAGTCGCTTCAGTTAGTATTGACAACCCCAATCGGTGTTCCTTCTTCTGTTTAGTGAATTGCTGCCTTTCTATTTATGCATGGCATTTCCCCACATTTGTATGTGTGGATCAGATCGGATCGGATATTGATCGCACAGCTGTTTAGTGAATCGGGTCGGGAAACGATCGTAAAACCATCATTACACGATCAGTAAGTTTTGTGAATCTAGCCCTAAGTCCTTCCTCATGTTATCCACACCAATTGGGGTGTCTATTGCAGATTTTGGTATCATCCGCAAAGAGGCAAATCTTACTAGTCAGCCCTTCAGCAATATCACTTACAAAAATGTTAAAAAGAACAGGCCCAAGAATCGAACCTTGAGGCACACTATTGTTAACATCCCTTTCCTCAGAATGATAGGTGTTTTATCTCTACCCACAAACTGGGTCTTGCAGAAAACCACATACTTTTCTCCTCTGCTCCTCCCACTTGGCTGAGGAACATTTGGCAGAGGAACCCCTACAGTTTTTATTTCTGTAAGTGACCCATGTAGAAGGGCTTCTGATCTACTCTGCTTCTGTTTCTTACTTTTTTACTTAAAAGTTCATCTTTTTCTCAGTGGCTTCGGTGCCTTGATACCCATTTTGGAAGGTAAAGGAAGCAATTTTTCATAGAGCCGGACTGCAGTTTCACAGGGCAAGCTTTGGGTGGACTTGTGGAGCCAGCCTGCTGTGTGCCACCATCAGAGCTTGGAGTCTGTCCCCCTGGGAACGAGCTTGCTTTCTGACCTTGTCAGAGGTTTTATCGCAAGCTGGATGCACCATGAGTAGAGAGTTGCGCGGGGACAGAAATCCCACCTGTCCCTGCCAAAGTCCCACCCGTCCCCGCGAGGAATCCCTCCGTCCCCACCCGTCCCCGTGAGGAATCTCCTCCATCCCCACCCATCCCTATAAACTACAGAAATAGTTATTTCATTTAATTATGCTACTGAATTAAAGGCACTGGTAGAAATTACAAATAAGCAAAAAGACTATTAATTTGGAAATATTAATTGGGAAGAATACATACTTTGTAAACGGGTTTCTACCAGAGCCTCTAATGTTTATAAATTTTTATCAACACAACTAATATACTATTTTATCCTAAAGCAAAAAAAAAAAGAAATAGAATTTTTTCCCTACCTTTGTTGCCTGGTTTCTGCTTTCCTCATGTTCTCATTCAATTCCTTCCATCCACTGTCTCTCTTCTCTCTGCGTCTTCCTTTTGCTCTGTTACTGTGCCTTTCCCTTTCTCCCCCCTTCCAAATTGGTCTGGCACCCATCTTCTTCCCTCCACTCCCCCCATAGTCTGGCATCTCTGTCTTAGTCCCTGCCAGCGTCTTCTCCCCACTCTCTCTTCCCCATTTTCTTTCAGCGTCCTTCTCCCTCCCCCCATCTTCCCCATGTGCTTTCAGTGTCCTTCTCCCCCCTCTGTCTTCCCCATGTCATTTCAGTGTCCTTCTCCCCCCTCTGTCTTCCCCATGTCCTTTCTGCGTCCTTCTCCCCCCCCATCTTCCCTATGTCCTTTCAGTGACCTTCTCCACCCCTTTGTCTTCCACACGTGCTTTCAGCGTCCTTATCCCCCCTCTGTCTTCCCCATGTCCTTTCAGCGTCTTTCTCCCCCCATCTTCCCCATGTCCTTTCAGCGTCCTTCTCCCCCCATCTTCCCCATGTCCTTTCAGCGTCCTTCTCTACTCCTTTGTCTTCCCCAGTGCTTTCAGAATCCTTCTCCCCCCTCAGTTTTACCTTAAGCATCTTTTCCTCTCCACTCCACCTTTCCTCCCTTTCTCCCTCCCTGCCCCTTATCTTTGTGGCGCTTCCCTGCCCAACTGACAACAGAACAGGCCCAGTCCAACAAACCTCCCTGCCCTGTAGCCGTGAATCTAAATTACCTTCTTACAGCAGCTGGAGTATTGAAGCTACTGTAAGAAAGTAATTTAGATGCGCGGCTACAGGGCAGGGAGGTTTGTCGGACCGGGCCTGTTGTCAGTCGGTCAGGAGAAGCGCCACAAAGGTAAGGGGACCTGGCCGGCTGTGCTGCACCCGGGGCGGACCTCCCTCCCCGCCCCCCCCCCCCTTGGTACGCCACTGCCTTTTCCCTACCTGCCCTGCCGCAGCACACAGTCGACCGGAAGTCTTCCCGATGTCAGCGCTGACGTTGGAGGGAGGGAGGGCTTTGCTTAAGCCCTCCCTCCGACATCAGCGCTGACATCGTGAAGACTTCTGTTCGGCTGTGTGCTGCGGCAGGGCAGGTACGGAGAAGACGAGCCTCGCGGCTGAGTACATCCAGCCCCGCAGGAACCCTGCGACCCTCTGAGGCATCCCCACGGGATCCCCGCGACCCTAGGGGGCGTCCCTATAGGATCCACGCAACCCGAAGGGGGAACCCGCAAGATCCCCGCGGGTCCCATGGGATTCCCGTCGTCCCCGTTCCCATGCCCGTGCAGCTCTCTAACCCTGAGTAGTAGCTGCATTGGTGAGGTTCCAAGGGGGCAGAGGTTTCAGTTGGGGGTCTGTCCAACTGACAGCCCGAAGATCCTGAAGATTGGACTGTTTGGAGAAAATCTGAGGCAGAAATTACATTCTCTTCACTTCAGCTGCACAGACAGAGCACTTTCGAGGGAGACAACTCATTACTTCCTATGGGATAATCAGGAGGGGGGGGGTCTAAAAACCAAGTTTTTAGCAGTTTCTAGATGTAGGGTCGGGTCTCTCACCTCCAAAGTCCCTATTTTGAATTTTTTTTCCCTAATTTGTCTCCACGGGGCGTTTTTGGTGATAATTTTCTGGCGGTGGCCATTGTGGATTATCTTTATTTAACTCCTTTTTTGTGCCTCATAAACCTTTGATTTTGCAAAAAAATTGGCATGGATAGACTCTATTCAGATGAATTCATGTGTGGATTGTGCTGGGCTACCAGCAGATGAACATCCGTGTGCCGTGGTACATGAGGGAAGGGGGCAGTAGCTTTGGGCTTCTCCTCTTCTAGGTCCTCTAGAGCTGGGGAGCCAGCAAAAATTTCCACCCAGTACCAAGTTTTGGCAGCAACTCAAAACGCAAGTATGCTGAGTCTGAGGACAACTCATAGGCATGGTAGGCATCTTCGGCCCCAGTGTGTGGCTTTTTCCTGGAATTCGTTCAGCTGATATGGAGAGCATACTTTATGGACTCAGCTTACACGACACAGCCAGTGGGCGCATCACAGACTTTCATGCCACTGCATTCCTTTTTTTTTTTTAATTCTTTATTCATTTTCAATAAGTGCAATACAAATTAAATACATTTTATATTTAAGACATCACTTAATACTCTTTCAAGAAACAAATCAATCTATATCCCTCCCCCCACCCTATCCCATAACTATTATAAATTTTTAATTTAATAATCAAATCTTCAAAAAGCTCATTATGATATACATTTCATATCCATAAGAGATAATAAGCACTAATAAATAAACCAATACATTAATTTTACAAAATTTCAGAGAATCGTTTAAAAATAAATCCACCCTCCCTCCCCCTGGATGTGCACATAATATATCAATAAAAATCAAATCTACAATAGATTGACAAAAGATGTCAATGGACCTCATATTAGCTTGAAAATTTTTATATTCCCTAATGATTCTGCAATCATTTTTTTCATATCTGTATATCAAGCATAATTTTGCCCACCTGAATGTAAAGTTAAGACGGTCCCAATTTTTCCAGTTATGCATGAGATTCAAGGTATTCCTCATAGAGGTCGGGAATACAAAGTACAGTATCTTCATATGCAGATGATATTTTACTTTATTTGAGAAATCCTGAAAATACCATTCCACATTTGCTGGTTTTGATTGAAAAATTTGGAAAATTCTCAGGATACAGAATAAATTGGAGTAAATCGGAAATTCTTCCACTCAATGTACATTGTCAAAAAGGCCTATTTGATCCATTCCCTTTTCTATGGAAAGAAGAGGGTATAAAATATTTAGGAATTTGGATTTATAAAACATTAGAAGAGACAATGAGAGTAAATGAAACATTATTATTACAGAAGGTTACAGAAATGTGTGAGCAATGGAATCCATTACATTTGTCTTGGTGGGGGAGAATCCAAACTGTTAAAATGATGATATTGCCTGGGGTTTGTTACCAAATGGGAATGCTGCCAATTTATTTTTAAGGGTCTTTTTATAAGAAATTGAATAGTATCCTTATAAAGTTTGTTTGGATGGGCAAAACTCCTAGAATCACCTTAGTGTCTTTACAAAAACCGATTGTGGAGGGAGGGGTTAATTTCCCAAATTTTTATAGGTATCATCAGGCCTATATTCTGCATCAGGCTATGTATTGGATCCTACCTGAGCTCATGGAACATCTTCCGGACTGGTTGTTTTTGGAATGGAAAATTATGTCCCCAATGTGGTTGTCTCATGTATTGGATATAAAGCTTCCTAGTTATGTTAAAAATAATACTATTATTTTGGATACTTGGAAGACTTTAAGATGTATAAATAAGTTAACAGAAATTCCTATAGAACAGTCTTTATGTCAATCCTTATGGCTGAACTCCAAGATACAAATAGGCGGATCTATAATTGCTTGGAAAGAATGGATGCAGGTGGGTATAAGAGCATTAGAAGATGTAATATCAAATGGTAAATTTATTGAATTTTCAAGATTACAACAATCTTTTGGTGTTTCTAAATTTCAGTTTTATAATTGGGTGCAATTAAGGCAGGCCATTCGGAAAGGGTTCCCTGAATGGCAAATTTTAAAAAATTATTATACCTTGCAGTTCCTTTGTTTTCAGGCAGATATGATGGGACATCAGGCCCCAGGTGGTATAAATTGATATCTGATTTTATGAATAAGAAACCTAAAAATGCGCTTAGAGATATTTGGAGCATCGAGATAGGACAGTATATTTCTGCGTCTCGATGGCCACGTATTTGGTCTTGAAGGATGTGGTGTACAGTGTCAGCATCTATGAGACAAATATGTTGGGGTTTTTTTGTTGTTGCATCGTTCTTTTTGGACCCCGGTTAGATTAAATAAGTTGGATAACTCTAAGTCTAATAGATGTTGGCACTGTCATCTAGATATAGGTACATTGGATCATTTACTATTTTATTGTCCTAGGATACTGATTTTTTGGAAGTTGATTTGGGGACATATTACTAATATCTTAGAATCTAAAATCCCTTTATCTTATGAAGTAGTTATTTGTGGAACTGTGTTGCATATCAGGGATCCGTTAGATAAATATAAAGGTCGACTGTTTCTAATTATGACAGGTACTGCTGTACAGTTGATCATGCCGCAAGATGTGCTATGTTGCATTCCTTTGTGGAGGTCACTGCTCAGGTCACCAGCACCCCAGTCACTACGTACCCAGACTGCCTTAGATGGCACACTGATACTATGCTGGATGCTACTTCCCTTGGAGCAACAGTTAAACATGATGTCTCAGGGAGCCCTGATCCGGGTGCTGACCCCTCCATCTGCCAGCTGTTTAAGTCAGTCTCTGTCTACCATGTTCATGTACAGAAATTTTCTGTGTTTCGATGCAGTGGTGTTCTGTACATGAACAGTCTTGACTTTTTGTCTGTGATGCAGGAAGATTCAACCCCTGATGCAGCATAACGAAATGGAGATTTTCCCATCGGGTTCAACTGGCCGCAGGGTTCAGATGAGGCAGCACTGAATGGAGGTTCTTTGAAGAACAGCCTGGACACTGATTTGCAGCTAAGTTTGAAGTTTCGTTTTTCTGCTCACAAGTCTGTGTTGAAATCGTTTGAGACTCTGTGGATGTGCAGTTTTTTCCTACACAAATGTTTATTCATGTTTTGTGGCATGCTTTTTGTATAAGGGTGGTGTCTCTTAGGGCTGTTGCAGTGTCTTAATTTTTCCACTGTTTAATATCGACCATACTTTTGAAAGTGATTTAATTCTTTCTCTCTCTATTAAGTGGAGGGTTTTTTTTACCAAATGAAGTTCAACTGAGGGGTTTTTTTCTCCACTTTTCATTCTTTTTCTATGAGTAAGTTGTATATGAGATTGTGTGTGTGTTTGTGTGGTAGGCAGGCCTTGCATTGTCATCAGGGACCCCCCTGTGGTTCCAAATAGGGCATATTTTTTTACTCTTAGTGATTGTGTATGTGTCCTTTCCCTAGTTATTGGTGAGTAATTGAAATCACCCATTATTTAGTGTTGCCCATTTCTCCAGCTTTCCTAATCTCTGAAAACATTTCTTCATCGGTCTTATTTTGTCCCAGGGGACAGCAGTCTAACCCTATCTTTATATTCCTTCCCTTCACACATGGAATTTCTATCCATAAGAATTCCACACTGCTATCTATGTCATGCAGAATGTTTATTTTATTTGATTCAATTAACCTCTTTAACATATAGTGCACCCCCCCCCCAATTTGATCTACTCTATCCTTGCAATATAATTTGTACCCAGGTAACACAGCGTCCCATTGATTGTCCTCCTTCCACCAGGTCTCTGAGATACCTATTATATCTATCTCATCATTTAGTGCTATATGCTCTAACTCTCCTATTTTATTTTGTAGGCTTCTATCATTTTACCTCAAGTATGGCCACTCAAGGATTTCCAGACCTCCCTTCATCGAAGGCTGAAAGTAGAGAAA
The DNA here is from genome assembly GCF_902459505.1 of Geotrypetes seraphini. Classification (NCBI taxonomy): domain Eukaryota; kingdom Metazoa; phylum Chordata; class Amphibia; order Gymnophiona; family Dermophiidae; genus Geotrypetes; species Geotrypetes seraphini. The sequence goes on along the minus strand of NC_047085.1, from coordinate 148,937,415 downwards.
GGGGAGCAAAGAGGCTGTTGGTCCACAGTACTGGGGATAGGAGGTTTTTCCTCAGGTTTTGTCCTGGTTATACTTCAGATGAATAGATCAGAAGGAAACGGCACCACAAAACCGTGGAGCAGAAAAAGTGTAGAGGGCCAAAGATGAAACAACTAGGCAGAGCCAGAGTACGAAGGAAGAAACTTTATTTGAAGATCCAACATGGTCTGTGTTTCAGCATATGCCTGTTTCAGGAGTCAAATTGGTGTTAGTATAATTTGAATCTTCCTATGCTAGTTCCACAAACACAAGTTAAAATGTCAACACTCTGAACTGCTTGCCAACGTCAAGGGAAGCATTTTAATCTGTGATTGTGGAATAGTCACGGGAAGGTTTGCCTTGTTCTATCATCGCCTTGACCCTTGATGGAGACATTTGCCAAAACACAGGCCACGGGTCATCGAATAAAGTCATCAGTTCTCCACTTGTTCTGGAGAGAGGAACTCTCTTCTCTCATTTCTTAAGTATTGGAATCCCTGAAGATCTCAGAATCAGTGAGCACAAAGCCCCCAAGAGGGGGGAACTTAATATGGAAGGTATACACATGACCTTTCTGCTGCATAAGGCCCATATCACATAGCTTTGGATGTGGGCCACAGAAAAAAAACAAAATCTGTAATAAAAATTTATCTATTCCAAAAATAGATAGTAACTCCTTCTTCAAGGATCCAAAGGTGGATACCCACTGGCTGTTTGCTGGGAGAACTACGCTCTCTGTTGAGGAAGGTACAGTGTTAAAAGGAGTCCCAAGATAGGGAGATTATATTACTATTGAAGCAAGTGTTTGTGTCCACCACTTGGGTAGTATAGGCAGCAATCTGTGTGGGTTTGTGCTATGTTGCACTGGATTCAACAGCTTCCAGAGAATGTGGTGCAGGCATGTTTGAAGTCAGGAGCTATCTTTCTGGCAGATGCTGTGTATGACCTAGTCTGTCTCTCAGTATGGTCAGTGGCCATAGTATATTGGTTGATGTGGCTAGGCTGCAGATACAGCTTTTAAGACTCAACATAGCAAGCTCATGTTTAAAGGTCATCTCCCTTAGAGAAGAGCTGTACAAGCTGGTGAAGTACCTGGGAGAATCCAAACCACAGAAGCTGCTGGAAGAGCAGACATTTTGATCAATAGGGAGCTATACAGTCACTTTAGAGATTTCATGCACTATTGACCAGGGATACAGTAATTAGCTGTTGGCTGCTTTTTCAGTTGGATGCCAGCCCTTTCAGAGCAATCCTTCAGAGATCTTATTAGGAATGGACCCTTAAAACTAACAGGATCCTAGAGATCATTCTCAGGGATTAGGCCTTTGTACTGTAAAATCTGTATATGGACATGTAAAAGTAACAAGTTACAACAACCTGAGGTCTGATTTTTGTTTTTTCTCAATATGCATAAAATATGAGACAATTAATTAAACTTGTAGGATTCTGTAAAAATTGTGGTTATCTTGAGAGCTGTGATAAACAAATGCATCAGTATGGCTGAGAGTGTTCACAGCTATGTGCTTTCTATAGTTGTCTTAGTATTAATCAAACTGTCAAATGATGTAACAAAAAGAAAATCTGTAGAGCAAATAAGTTTAGTAGGAAAAACAATCCATCAAAAAAGGGACCAATTCACTAAGGCTTTTCATCCATTCTTGTTCAATGGGAAAAAAATTTAGTGAATCGGATTCTTTCTGATGAATTGTTTTTCCTACCAAATTTAATTTGCTCTAGGGATTTTTTTTTCTTTGTTACATCATACAACAAATCAAACAGGCAAATGACAACTATGACAAGCATATAGTTCTAAAGCCTCTCAGCTATATTTGTATAGTTGGGTTCTTCACAGCTCTCAAGATACCCACAACTTATTTCAAGTGACAGGTTGAAATCTGCAACTGGCTCAGAAGTCTGTGTCAACTATATTGTAAAACACGATCTCTAATTTTCTCTTTTAATGTGAACATGCCATGGGTATCAGTGATCATTACACTTAGGCCATGATTCTATAAAGGGTGCCCGGTCTCAGAAGCCGACTTGCGTCCTATACAGAATCGCACCTACAGTGATCCAATTCTTTAACCAACATCCATGTTACAGATGCTGGATAGATAATTTGGTTCACTGTAGGCGCTGCGACTGAGCTTATCGCGGCAAGGGATCTCCCTACTGCGATAAGTTTATCAGCAGTGCGTGTGGCTACCAGTCCAACCCCCCCACACTGAAAGAATGCAGCAGGACGTAGCCATAGGCGGGCACACGCAGCTCCTGATTGGTAAGGCCCGACTTTAGTGCAGGAAGACATACAGCGAGTGATTTCCTTCACTCGCCGACGCTCCAGCTGCTCTCTCCTGCCTCTCTCACTGCCCTCTTTAGTTCCCCCCCTCCCGAAAAAACGTAATCGTGGTTTTTCAAGATTCACGGGGGTTCCTGGAACGGAACTCCTGCGAATATCGGAGGAGTACTGTATGTCTATCATGTCTCCCCTCCCCATCTTTCTTCCAAAGTATACATATTGAGATCTTTAAATCTGTCTTTATAATGAAGACCACTAACTATTTTAGTAGTCACCTTCTAGTCCGACTCCATACTATTTACAGTACTCCCCCAAATTCATGGGGGTTCCATTCCAGGACCCCCTGCGAATTTTGAAAAACCGCAAATTACGGTTTTTAGACAGGGGGAGACAGGAGAGGGCAGCTGGAGTGCCGGCAGGTGAAGGAAATCACTCGTGGTCTGCTCCGACCATCTCTTCCTGTAGTAAAGTTGGGCTACACCAATCAGGAGCTGCTTTGACATGCAGCGGGGAACACTGTATATATTTTTGAAGGTGCAGGCTCCAGAATTGTACCAGTACTCTAAAGACTTATACAGATGCACTCTAACCTCTTTCCTGCTGGTCATTGCTCTTCCTATGTACCCAAGTATTCTTCTGGCCTTTGCTGTTGTCTTTTCTACCATTCAACCACCTTAAAATCATCACATGCAATCACCTCCAAGTCCTGTTCTTCTTTTGTGCACAGAAGTACTTCATCTTCATAAACTGTACCACTTCCTTGGGTTTTTGCAGCCCAAATACATGACCCTACATTTTTAAAGATATCTCCTTATATTATCTACATCTGGGGCCCATCATTTTTGATACCCCCCTCATCTATATGAAAAATATGATTTTTAGTAACAATCCACATATCGCACAACAAGAGTGTACCTAGGAAAAGGCAGCATCTTAAACACTGCAGTGAGCACTAGAACACCAACACATACATTGTAAAACTAAACAAGCTAGATCCCGCACAGTCAATTAATCCTGCAGTGAATGCCAACTGAAAACTATGTCCTTTTCATACACACAGAACAGAGATACACCCTCGCCCAATAATCACAAACTAAAAATAGAAATATGTAGACAAAAGTTTAAACTGAACCGCCAAGAAACCAGATTCTGCATATAATGCAACACCACAAAAACAGTGACACATGTCCCCTAATACTGTGTAAAATATAAAGACAGTAGATGTAAATTTGAAAAAACTGATACATAACAATCACCATTTTACAAATTAACAAATAAAAATAAAACAAATAATGAGAAATAAGAAAATACCATTTTATTGGACTAATCCATTTTTCAATTAGCTTTCAGAGGCCAAATCTTTCTTCAGAACAGTACAGTATACTGCTGTTATGGTATCCTGTCTTGACCTGAGGAAAGGAGTTTAGTCCAAAAAAAATTGCCTTATTTCCATTTCCTATTTATAAACTTTTATCAATACAGTTACAATACTACTTGGTTCTAGGTAAAGCAACAAAAAATCTTTCTACCTTTTGTCATTTCTGCTTTAATCATCTTCTCTTCGCTCTCTTCTTTATATACAGCGTTTGTCCTCTCTCCCTTCCATGCAACATCTGCCCTCTCTTTGCCCATTCCACCCAGCTTCTGCCCTCTATCTCTACCCCTTCCATCTACTGTCCACTCTCTCTCTCTTCCTTATGGCATCTTCCCTCTTTCTATATCCTTTCAATAAGCTGTATATCCTGTGTCTCTTATCTCCTTTGCACAAGATTCATTTCAGCTTCAACCTCCTCTCCATTTTTCTGTCTCCACCCCCTCCCCTATGCTTTGGCATCTCTCTTTCTCTTCTCCTTTCCTTCCTTCCTTCCTTCCTTCCCACTCCACACCATGGTCTGATATCTCTATCTCCTTCCTTTCACTCCCCTCCATGCCCTGGCATCTCTTCCTCCCCCTCCATGGTCTGGTATCTCCTTTCCTTTTTTCCTTTCCCTCCCTCCCATGGACTTGGCATCTCTGGTTCCTCTCCCTTGTCTTTCTTCTCCCTCCATCCCTCTCTCTCCCCAATTGGGTGCTGCTGCAGCAGCAGCATTTCTCTCCCCCTTCCCTGTGCAGCAGCAACAATTCTACCCCCCCCTTCTCTGTGCAGCAGCAACATTTCTACCCCCCTTCTTCCCTGTGCAGCGGCAACATTTCTCTTCCCTGCCCAGCATTTCTGGCCGGTTCCTTGCTGCAGCTGGTTTTCTAAGCTGCAGGCGTTGACACCTCACACGATCTGTGGCTGCGTCGGAAGCATTCCCTCTGACATCATGATATCAAAGAGAAGGCTTCTGATGCAGCCGCGGATCGCATGATGAGCCAACGCCCGTGGCTTTGAGCAGGGGAGCCAGCCACAAGATAAACAACCGCCAGAGGGAGCACAAGCTGGGACGCGGACACCACTGTTTACAGTTTACTGCCGCTGCTGCTGGTTAAGAAAAGCAGCAGCGGCAGAATAGGGAGGGTGGCCGGCTGTGTACTCCCTTGGGGCATGCACCTAAGGTGGACTGCCCCCCCCTTGGTATGCCACTGTCTACATCATTGTCTATCTACTCTATTGCAGATTGTGTTATCATCCACAAAGAAGTCAACCTTACCAGACAGCCCTGCAATATTGCTTAAAAAATGTTAAAAGAACCAGATAAAGAACTAGTTCTTGCAGCACACCACTGATAATATTCTTTTCCTCATAATGAACTCCTTTTACTACTATCCTTTGTCGCCTTCCACTCAACCAGTTTCTAACCCACTCAGTTTATTTATAAATCAACTAGGTAGAAATGTGTTAAAGGCTTTGCTAAAATGTAAGTACGTTACACCCAGCACTTTCCTTTAATCCAATGGTTTGGTCATCAAGTCAAAGAAAGATTTGGCAGACAAGACCTACTTCCAGTAAATCCATGCTGCACCAGGTCCTGCATCCATTGGATTTCAGGAACTTCACTAGCCTCAATTCTAGAAGTATGTCTATTAATTTATTTACAACAGGGGTCACACTCTCTGGCCTGAAGTTCCCAACCTCCTCCTTCCACTTGTGATGAAAGGGATCACATTCACCCCTTCCCAGTCCTACAGGACCACTCCAGAATGTAAAGAAGGGCAAATAGTAGGACACAGCAAACAAACATAGAAATGGAAGTGAAGTAGACCTTCAATGATTTTCAGAACACTGTGTTCGTGAGGAGCTAGCTAAACTAAAAGTAGACAAAAATGATGGGGCTGGATAGAATACATCCAACAGAATTGAAGGGATTTAAGAAATCTCTAGTGGCCCTACTGTCTGACCTTTTAGATATTTCTTTGGCTTTGAAGTGCTTCTTGAAAATTGGAGAAGGGCAAATGTCCCTTTCCATAGAAGCATAAGTAAAGAAGAAATTGAGAACTACAGGCCGGTTTGTCCTCTGTGGTGAGTAAATTAATAGAAACTGCTAAAGCACAGGATAGTGCAGTTTCTGGAATCCACTGGTTTGCAGTATCCAAGGCAACATGGACTTTCTAGAGGCAGGTCTTTTCTGACTAATTTAATTTCTTTGGCTGGGTGACCAGAGAGTTGGATTGAAGGAGAACACTGGATGTGACTTACTTAATTTCAGCAAAGCCCTTGACACAGTTCTACTTAGACAATTTATAAATAAACTGGGCAGCTAAGATTTTATACTAGAAAATGCAGGGTCGTACATTTGTGCTGGAAAACTCCAAGTGAATGATATGGCTTCAGGGGTGAAATATTTTGCATGAATATTGGCGTAGTAAGGGTGAATAGCAACTGGGGCAGTGGTGCCCTACCCATCTTCCCCACCCCCTGCTGCACGCGTACCCCCTTCTGTTTCTCCATACCTTTTTTAACTTCTCCAGGGTGAGCAGCATGCCCAAGGTGGTATCCACTCGTCCTTTGATGTCACCTCCTAGGTGCAGGTCCCAGAAGTGACTGATGCCGATGCAGGCGGCAACCTCATGCCAAGAAAGTAAAAACGGTACGGGGGAAGGCAAGGGAGCCGTGCACACGGCAAGGAAAGGAGCCAGGGACAGAGAGGAGGAGAGGTGCCATGCCCTTAGGAAGACTACTCCGTCTCATAAAAATACAAATGTGGAACCATTTCCTGATGGAAAGGTTGATCCTGTCTACAAGGGAACTTCCACATTGGAGAGGAACAAGTGTACCAATACAGTGTGCTGAAAGTAGATATGTCAGCAGGATGTGGACACATTCTGCATGAGGGAGAAGATTAAAGCATTAGGGGAGAAAAGCCTATATAAACTGTGCCCGGACAGAAAATAGTGGCACTTCTCCCTCAGGGTAATGTATGCCAGACAAATTCAAGCAAGTCTCGCTATGCCAGACAAATTCAAGCAAGTTAGATGGTAAAGGGATCCCATAACAGGATCATGTGCAATTTTAATCACAAATCCCCTGGATACTCTGGAAACTCTCACATGGAACTCTTTAGTAGGCTTCCAAAACTGTATCTGGGATCTTGGGTGGTAAGGCACTGGCAATACTTCACATGACTGGCAGGATCATGGTCGATCAATTGATGCAGTCCCCACAATATGTGGAGACTTGACATCCTCTCTCCTGGGCATCGGCTAGATAGTGATGTCCATATCCATCATAGTAGAGAATGCCAAATGCAGGGAATAAGAGCAGACATCTTGTGTGGATGGAAACATGCCCGCCGCCTGGTTTTCACTTTGTTGAAGCTTTGGAATCTGGATAAGGAGATAGTAGCAGAATCTCAGGAGAAGTACATGTGGATAAGGAGATCCCAGAGGAATGTTGTAGAGACTTGAATCACCAGTGCCAGAAATGTACCTCTGAGACCCTTGGATACCATCAAGCCAAAGAGGGATGCAACTGCTTGACAATGACTAGCCACTTGGACAAGTCCATGCTCTGGATGGTGTACCAGTTGTGGGGCTTAAACTACCTTATGTGCCCTTTCCAGTAATAGCATTGGAGGCTTTTGCCTGATACTGTGGCCAGTGGATATGCCCATGACCACAAGACTGTTCAGTGGTCTCTGCTGCAGTGCCTGACCAAATGGATTATGGGCTGCACCATTCTAAAAAATTCTGTCACAGTTTTCAGTAACATGTGAAGAGCACAACAGTATGTCGTGCCAGTTTGGTCCAGTTCATATTATAAAAATCTGCGATACAGTTTTGATTTATTCGTATGCAAGAGGAAATATATTTCATGCTTCAGTGAGTATCTGAAGTTGGTCTTCACAATAGGAGACCAACTTTACTTAAAGTATCCCTTTATGAGGTACCCTGTATTATGATCAAGTTATTCTTGTGTTTGTGTAACATACAGCACCCTGAGGTTGTGGGTTCAAATCCCAGGCTGCTCCTTGTGACCTTGGACAACTCACTCAATCCTCCATTCCCCCAGGTATATTAGATAGATTGTAAGCCCACTGGGACAGATAGGGAAAATGCTTGAGTACCTGATTGTAAACCACTTAGATAACTTTGATAGGCGGCATATACTGTAAATAAATAAATATCTACAGAGAGTGGTCTCTAACCCAGAGATAAGGTTGAATTTTATTCCAAGTTCAAAGTTTGCTCAAATGCTAAAAGAAGTGTTGTTTGTTGCTCTGCTGTGCTCTACCAGTGCTTATTAATAATTATAGTGATATTGTTAGCTGAAACTTTATTTTGTTAAGGTCATGGTCCTATCACACACTAGGCATCCTTTTCAGGTAAGTTTTGGGGATGTTGGTTGGCTCCTCCATTTCACTTGGAGAGACAGATATAGTTCTCCTATTATTGGGAGGTCCGATGTGACTGGTATAAACCCTCAGTTCACATTAGTGATTTTCCCACTTCATTTCTCAGTGATTTTGAGCCAATCAGGGCTTTAACTCCCTCATACTGCATCCCAAGATGCAATGGGAGGGGGAGAGGCCCATCATTCTGAGCACATGGCCCTACAGGCAGGAGGGAGTGGGCTTCGCTCCTGCTGATTTGGCATCTAAAGGTACAGAGGTGTTAGGGGGATGTCAGGGGAGGGTCCAGGAATGTGAGGAGGATGCTGGAATGGTTTGGGAATGTTGGGGAGGGGGTCTGAGCTGACAGGAATCACCAAAACCGGCTCAGCTGTTAGGGATTCCCCTACCATGATCAGACAAGGTAGCTGGGTACATCTGCAAAACTTGCTTTTTGTGTGTTTTTCATAATGGCGTTTTTATTTTTGAAAATGACCAAAAAAGATTGACATACTAAGGACCAAAATGTCTACATAGGTTATTTAAAAAATAAAAGATAGTCGTCTGGCTGTTTTAAAAATGGACATTTTCTGTACTGGATTTCTGGACTTTTTTCCAAAACATCCAAATTAGACTTAGACATCCTATCAAAAATGCCCCTCCACATGTTTCATTTTGAGTTTATTAAATGGAACATGTTAGCTTTGGGAAATGTGCATTGTAAATGGCTTTGTATTATGTCCAGTATAAGAAGAAAAATGCATTTCTGAGTCTGACTTCATGGGGTTCCCAGTTCAATTTGTGTCTTCATATCTCTATTTGCAATTTGTGATCATTTGTTATGTATTTGATGAGGGTCTGTCTGTGATTTTGATATGACTTGGATGTGGTATTCTGTATATTCGTAGTTTCAGAGTAGAGATCTGTAGCAATTCCACTTGATTTTGTTTTACCTGTAGTGGGTATATTGGTGTTATAGGGCATAGTGTAATAGTTGTAGTGCTGCCTATTCTTAGGTAGGGTTCTTGCTATTTGAATTATAGGATCAGTGCTACTGTCATATAATAAGTTTGTAGCAAAAAACACACGGAAAAGTGAAAAATCAATAATGTTAAAGCAAACACTTCCACTAGAAATATGAACAGGATGTCATGAATGATTAGTGCTGCTATAGTTCCAATTAGGGGAGTTTCAAATTGCTGGAGGAAAAAGCCTCAGATAGGAACCCTTCCACCACCACCTTGGACCACCATTGTGGTGGTGGAAGGGTTCCTATCTGAGGCTTTTTCCTCCAGCAATTTGAAACTCCCCTAATTGGAACTATAGCAGCACTAATCATTCATGACATCCTGTTCATATAATAAGTTTGTTACATGTATGAAGTTAGAATTTTTTCAGGTTTTGTATTATTTCATATTATGTCTGATAGTAGAGAGATTTATATTGCTATTGCTCAGATTACATGAATATCAGAATATATGGGGGGGGAGGTTAATGGTGACTTCCATGGAGAAATTTCCTAGTTTTGGTCCACATCTGTCATTGAAAGGAGGTTTGATTTTTGTGGATGCAGAAAATGTTTATATTTAATTCATAAGAGCTGCTATACTTTGTCAGTCTCAAGGTCCACAAGGGTCATGTAATTGGTATATCACATACATGAGCATTTGTCAGGTGTGTCCAAATGAAAAAAGTTTGAGCCTCGGCAGCATTTAGAAAGCAAAAGAACCTGCAGTTCATTCCAAATATATACCCTAGATGCACCACTAACATGATTTAATAACTGTATATTTCTACATCAAAGTGATTTTTTAAAATATTACAACAGATGCAGAACTTGTAATCTCTGTCAAATGGGAGGCTGGGGGGAAGGCCCATGACCCTTTTTTGCCTAGAGACCCAGATCCCTGTCAGTTCACCCCTAGTTGAGGGGGGGGATGGATTATGTAAATATTGTTAATAGAAATACACCTTTCTAATGATTTTCACCCCAAAGCTTGTATTCATTCAGTGCATGACAGGAGCCTGTTGCCTTACAGGGCCAATAAATAGCCATATTAGATCAGGCAAGATTTGGCTACCTATCTTGTCATGCACGGTACTGCCTAAGTGAAAGTGACAGTAAGCAACAAACAATGTACAAGTATGACAACAACTCCTCATAAATAACACTGGCTCGCACACATAAAATCTTTGGAGCTCTGCCAACAGCAAATGGAAGTGTTGTATACTCTATATCTGCCAACACATTCATTTCCATAACAATAAATAAAGTTTATTTTTGGTACACATTTGCTCTTCTTCTGGTGACTTCCACCTATGTCTTTTGTTATCTGGCATTAACATATCCAACTTATACCTTCAATTTTTCAAGTGCTGCACACTAAAACTCCTAAACTATACAGGCTGTTGCTAAATCAAAGAAATCATTCTACTTATAGAGACTATGGATCTCAAGTGCCTGCGGTTATTTCCGTTAGAACCAGTCTTGGTCAATAATCTACTTGTGGGCTATCATCGGTCCAACTGTCTCTGTTTTTATTATTATATATGGAAACTTTTTATTAAATCATTCTTTTTAACTTGTTATTATTCTTTAAGTGCAGTTTTTTCTATACACCTACAGATGTGGTTTTGTATAAACCATATATATAAATAAACTTATTTTCCCTTTATTTTTAATGGTACTTAATAGTACTTAGCTCAGGTGTGGTTTTCTACCTGGCTATCCAGAAGTAATGTTACGACGGAAGATCTCCATTTCGCTCTATTAACAAGAGCTTCTTCAGGAAGTGAACGTTTTGCGGTTGTAATCGCTTTTATTGCACCTCAGTGTGCTTTTGCCGTCAGAGAAGCCTTTTGAAACGCATATCCAAACCTACCATGATATACTCAATGGTTGTAATCATGACTGCATCCTCACACAGAACTGCCTATGTGCTGTACACAGTGGAGCCCACACAAATATTGCAAAAGTGTAACCTCAGTCACATCTGTATGCCAATGAGTATCTTTCCATATGTAGTCACGGAGCTAGAGTCAGACTCACATAATGAATGTGACATTGAATGGTGATCCAGCTACATCACAGACTGTGATCTGCCTGTCCACTCTTAAACAGTAGATTAGCCAAAAAAACAAACAAACATAAATCCCTCAATGGGAAATAAACAAAGGAGGTATTCCCACTATAATACCAAAACCAAAAACCTCATTTGTGTAAAAGACTTCCTGAATGAGATGCAACAAACACTACTAAATTAAATTATCTTTACTCTTTTTTTCTTCTGTGTGCTCTATCTGTATAATTCATCCTATGCATAGTACAGCGGCATAAATCACACATGTCCCCTGCAGAGGAAGCATACTGCAGCAGTCTACATCAAGGGTGTAGCTACCATTGAGTGAGCCTGACAAAATGCTCATGGTCACCCAATGGTAGGGGACACCTGCAACTGAACCCGCCCTTCCGTGTGCCCGGATGCAGCACCTTCCCCTCTGCACCCAGCTGCTTACGCGCCTACCGGGTCTTTCACCAGCACTAATACTGACTGGCAGGGCCTTTCCTCTGCCATGTCCCACCAATCTAATTCAACTTTCTCTGGGTGACACGTGGTAGAGGAAAGGCCCTGCTGACCAGAGAGGCATCCTTTAGCACTGGTGGAGGATCTGGAAGGCCGGTAAGCAGTTAGCTACAGGGGAAAGATGTTGGACCTGGGAAGACGTTTAGGCAGGGGGCCATTTTGATCCTCCGACCCAGGGCCCACTATGTCACTGGACTGCATGTATCTGGCTAAAGATGACACAAAGGTCAGTTACTTATATTCAACTAACATAGCATATGCCTTTAATGTTATGATACAATGTAATAGTTACTCAAGCATGCCATCTCCCAGGCAGACAATTAGCAATGTCACAACACACCGAGGGTAACCACACCTCTACCAAATGGTCCCCCAGTGGCTGTCAATAACATACATTGCATGTCTGTTAGAGCCTGCTTAAAGAAACACATTATATTGATGTCAGCACTACACACTATTTATGTCCTTCTGAGGTGAACAGCATTGAAGTTACAGAGGTATATCAAATATGTTGCTTGGCAAATATAGGTCATATCTGCCTCATTGTCATGTTCTTAGTATGAAATAAGGGTATCATAGAGCCTCAGACTCCTCAGTGGGACAGAAGGACTCCTCAATGGAAGTGGAGGTGTGGCCTAGTGGTTAGGGCTGCAGCCTCAGCACTCTGAATGGAGATGATTTCTAAATTCAAAGCTGAGTTTCAAAACTTCTTTCTTTACCCAGGGTTTCAGGGTTTTTTCAGTCTTCCATGAGTGATGCAGGGTTAGGTTTAATGGTGAGCTTTACTTTTCTACTACTTTCTTTCTATTTCCCTCCAACTTCCTTTTCATTATTTAGAGCTTTTATTGCAAACCACTCTGGTCATAAACAGAAATACCTTTAAACAAACAAACAAAAAAAGAACATATGCTACAAAGCACTACAGGAGACTAGATTTTAGGATAGGATAGTTCATATATGTACATGAATTCAATGCCGTCTCCCCCATTCCTCTCCCAAAATGACAGGATAAATCTCTTGCATTACCTAACACCTCCTGAAAATTTGGCGTTAATAACCAATATCTAATAAAGCTTCTTCCTTTAAAAAAAAAAAGTCATAATTTTTTTTATTTTTTGTAAAAGTTAAATGAATAATTAAGTCGAGGCACTTGACAATTTAGCTTCTGAAATTAAAGTACAGTACAGTGATAACAATGTTCTCTTTAGCCTAGTCCATTAGCAAGTGTTTCAGACAGCCAGAGATGGAAACCTTGTGAATGTCACACTGCATCCAGCATAGCTTCTGACAGCCATTAATTAGGCACAATTAACGTTCTCCTGCTGGGAGAATCTGCAATCACCGTTTTGCTGCTTCTTCTACTGCACTTCTTGCCCCTCCTGTAGAAGTCAGGGTAATGACTTGTTCTGATCATTTATTTAGCATGGTGCTGGCAGGGAAGGAGAGATTTGAGCCTAGGTCCTCCAGCAGCGTTGCATTCTGGACGGAGTCGGAGAGCACAAGCAGCGGTGAAGGAGCCTCGGAAAGCGTCACATCTGCAAGGAGCTGTCCAAGGTCCTGAATCTTCTCCCTTTCTCTCTTGAGCCCTTGCCTGTGCTTCCGAGCTTAGGATCGCTGCGGGACGCTCAGAGATCATGGTGTTTGCGCCAGGTAAGGCACTCTTTTCTCCCCCTCCCTCTTCTTTCTCCCAACCGGAGGCGGCCTGTTCCCTTTCCATCGCACGTCCTGCTGTGCTGGGAGCGCCCAAGGAAGGAGTGAGCAGCTCCTGCAGCCCTCGCCCCTCCGCCCTTGGGCAAGGAGGAGGAGGGGAGGCATAGCAGGCACGGGACTTTGCTGCTGCTGCTGCAAGCTCCTGTCAGTCGTCTCCTTCAGATGTTAACCTGTAAGTCTCTAAGTGAGCTTCCTTTTCTTTTAGGCATGGGGGCGTGGATTGGAGGGGGAGGTCTTGAAAAGAAAAACTACAGTGGCATTGCCGGGAAAGTTTCTTAAATTTTTGTAGCGCCTCAGCTCACAGGGCATTTGCACCCTTGAAATTAGGATGAAACTTCCTCCCACAAGGTCTTAAGCTCTTGAAAGCAATCTGGCACTTTTGTATGCCAAGTGTATTAAAAGCGGAAGGAGGGCTTGCCTTCCATCGTTTTAATTTATATTTCTCTGATTTGGAAAGTTAAGGATGGATAAATCATTTGACTTTCTGCAATAGTATTATGGATAGTTGGGAAGTATGTTAAAGGTACAGTAGTTGGAAAAAGTTGAGGAAAAAGAAGCTCTTTTAAGCACTCAACTTTATCCACGTACAGTACTGCCATTAATTGCAGCATCTATAAGCATTCTTGTCTGAATGCTATCCCTGATCCCTTTGTTTTAGATCTTTAATAGAATCTCTTTCGACAGTCTTTAAAATCAACATTATTATTGTACTTAAGTCCCTATTCTGTGCTAAAATATTATCTATAGAAAAAAAATCTTTGCATACACCTATAGCAGCAAAAGCCATAGAGGCTCATTTTAAAGCTTGTGTATTTTGTGGCTTTAATAGTAAGGCTTGAAACATGTAGTCCTAAAATCTTATTGGGCTCCTGATAGATGTAGAAAGAAAAGAAGTATGCATTGCATGCTTTACAAAGGGTTTCACCTTGAAGTCTTTCTATTTCTGAAAATCTGCAAAATATGAAGTAGAAATTGAGGTTTCTGCAAAAATGAATTGATAAAAGACAATTTATAAACTGGCACCTCCATCTAGGTTCTCAAATGCCATGCACTTAGTATCAAGTCTATAACAGTATCTTGGAACCAAGATTCATTTATAGAACACTAGCTTAAGGTTGACTCATTTATGGGGGTTCATAGACAACAGCGCGAAACACAAAAGCGCGCACCGACAATTGAGCGCAGCGCGCGCCGCCACGCCGCTCTAAATTACAGTTTTTAGGGGCTCCGACGGGGGGTTTTGTTGGGGAACCCCCCCAGTTTACTTAATAGACATCACGCCAGCGTTATGGGGGGTTTGGGGGGTTGTAACCCTCCACATTTTACTGTAAACTGAACTTTTTCCCTAAAAACAAGGAAAAAGTGAAGTTTTCAGTAAAATGTGGGGGGTTACAACCCACCACACCCCCACAACGCGGCGCGATGTCTATTAAGTAAAGTGGGGGGTTCACCCCCCATGCCCCCCCCCTTCGGAGCCCTAAAAACTGTAATTTAGAGCGGCGCGGCGGCGCGCGCTGCGCTCAATTGTCTGGGCGTGCCTTTGTCCCGGTGCGCTTTTGACCTGACACCATTTATGGGTGCACCCTCAAGCCATGTCAATGGCATACCTTGGTGCATCAAGTGACACGCAAGGGGCCTGAATCTGTATAATGCACTCAAAGTTGCATGTACAACCTAATTGTATAACAAGCTAATCAGTGCCGATAATTGGTAATTAACAAGTAATAATTGGCACCAATTGCCACTAATTAGAAGTTACACGCACAACTTTCTAAGCAGGTTGAAAAGATGACAGTGAAAGCTAGAAGGATGCTAGGGTGCTTAGGAAGAGGTATGGCCAGTAGAAGGAGGTATCAATGCCCCTGTATAAGACTCTGGTGAGATCTCATTTAGAAAATTGAGACCACACCATCAAAAAGATATAAACAGGATGGAGTTGGTCCAGAGAAAGGCTACCAAAATGGGTGGTGGTCTTCGTATTAAGGTATGTGGTGACAGCCTTAAAGATCTCAATATGTACAATATACTTTGGAGGAAAGGCGGAAGAGGGGAGATATAATAGAAACATTTAAATACCTAGGGGAGGGGAGACATGATTGAAACATTTAAGTACCTCACGGGACATGTCGAAGTGGAAGATGATATTTTCTTTCTCAAGGGACCCTCGGCCACAAGAGGGCACCCGCTCAAACTCAGGGGCGGAAAATTTCATGGCGACACCAGAAAGTATTTCTTCACAGAGAGAGAGGTTGATCATTAGAACAAGCAGGTGATCAAGGCAGACAGTGTGCCAGACTTTAAGAATAAATGGGATACCCATGTGGGATCCCTACGAGGGTCAAGATAAGAAAATTGGGTCATTAGGGCATAGACAGGGGGTGGGTAAGCAGAGTGGGCAGACTTGATGGGCTGTAGCCCTTTTCTGCCATCATCTTCTATGTTTCTATGTTAAATGGCATAACTATGCAGGAGGCAAGTCTCTTTCATTTGAAATGAAGCTCCAGCATGAGAGGGCATAGGATAAAGTTAAAAGGCGATAGGCTCAGGAGTAATCTAAGACAATCCTTTTGTATAGAAAGAGTGGTAGATATGTGGAATAGTCTCCCAGTAGAGGTGGTGGAGACAAGAATTGTGTCTGAATTCAAGAATGTGTGGGACAGACACGTGGGTTCTTTTAGGGAGTGGAGGAGATAGTGAATGCTGCGGATGGGCAGACTGGATGGGTCATTTGGCCTTTTATTTACCATCATGTTTCTATATTCTATAAAGTGGTGTGTTTGGATCTCAATTAGGGGTGTGGCCATGGGAGGAGCATGGGTATAAGTTAAGCACACTGTTATAGAATATGCCTGATTTACACACAACTTAGGAACAGGTATTTAGGCCAAGCAGCATATTTGGTATACCTCTGTAACTGAATGTCATTCATGCATACGGGCACTAAGAGTGATTCTATAAACTATACCTAACTCGAGGCATTTCATAGAATCACACTATGTGCCCTCCTTATAGGTGACATATAGAATATGGAGGCGCTTTATGATACCTAATTCCACTGTAGATGTGGCTAATGCAGAAGTGGCATTAGGCATCGTAAAGTGCCTCCATAGCTGCGATTCACATCAAAGGTAGGTCTTGAAAACTCTGTCCCTACATTTCCAGCACCTACTTTTCAAGAAGTCGTGATTCTATAAATGGCGCTCTTGCTTGATTGACACCTGATCAACAGCCATTTTTTAGGCAGCCAACACCGATGGTGCTATTTATAGAATCCGAGCTTATGTGCCTAACTGGGAGACACACCCATGGCCTCCCCATGCTCCACTCATGTATACACCCCCCTTGCAGTTAGGCGCTATGGGGCTCATAATAAAAAAAAAAAGTCGTCTAAAAAGTGGCCTAAATGGGTACTTGGACGATCAAAAAGCCTGATTGTCCAAGTACCCATAATCAAAGCTGGTTTTAGACATATCTAAAACCAGCTTAGGCCTTTCCCCTGCCTCTAAATGCATAGAGCAAAAAGAGGCGTTATTAGAGGAGGGGAAGCGGTGGGCGGGAGGTGGGCCGACCTACACCTAGGCGTACAGCAGGTATAACCAAAACTTTAGGCAGGTTGCCTAGTCGGCACTTATATGTTTTGACTTAGACCAAGTCAAAACAGGTATAAGTGCGGAAAAGGGGCTGCTGAGCTGATCGCTGCAGCTCAGCGGCCCCAGCAACCTGCCTACCCCCTACTGCAACGTTCGCTGCAGGAGAGATGGCTCATCTCTCCTGTCGCAATGGTTATTACCCACCCCCCTCCGAACTGTGGCACTTTGGGGTGAGCATCGTGGCAGGGCATCTCTCCTGTTGGCGATCCTCACCCCGAAGTGCCGCGGTTTGGAGGGGGGTGGGCGATTGCCATCTCTCCTGCAGCGATCAGCCCTCCCCTGGCTATTACGGCCCAAGCCCTCCTGCCCGGCAACACCCCAAACCCCCAACAGCATCAGGGCAAGAGCCCTCTTGCCCCGCCGACTCCCCAACAGCCTCAGGGGCAAGAGGGAGCCCAAGCCCTCTTGCCCTGCGATCCCCAACCCCCCCTCCACTAAAATATGGGCAGGAGGGATCCCAGGCCCTCCTGCCCTCAACACAACCCCCCCACGACTGCCCCCCTGAACCCCCGATCACCCCCTGCTGACCCGCAACCCCCCCACTGACCCCACAACCCCCCTTCCCTGTACCTTAAAAATTGTTAGTCAGACAGATGGGCGCCAAGCACGACCGTCCAACAGGCCAGCTGTCTCCGGAATGGCTGGCCTTAGGGCCTGATTGGCCCAGGCAGCTCAAACCCCGCTCACAGGTGGGGCTTGAGGCGCCAGACCCAACCGGAATCAGCCCAGTTGTCTTAGGCCCCTCCTGTGGGTGGGGCCTTAGGCACATGGGTCGGTTAGGCCCACAGGAGGGGCCTAAGACAACTGGGCCGATTCTGGTTGGGCCAGGCGCCTCAAGCCCCACCTGTGGGCGGAGTTTGAGCTGCTTGGGCCAATCAGGCTCCCTCCTGCCCCAATGCTGTCGGGGAGTCGGCGGGACAAGATGGCTTGGACTCCCTCCTGCCCCAATGCTGTCGGGGAGTCGGTGGGGCAAGAGGGCTTAGGCTCCCTCCTGCCCGGATCGTTGTAGGGGGGGGGAATTCTGTAACCAGTTTGACAGACACTGGTTACAGAATTCAGCTTTTAGGCGAAGGACTGGCTCCTCCTTTGCCTAAAAGCCCTTGTTGTGGGAGTTTGGGACTTTGGCTTTTTTTAGGTTGATTATATGGTGTAAGTTTATACGTAGTGGTGGTCTGGGCGTTTAAACAGCTAAATGTAGAGGCAGGCCATTATAAAAAAAAAACAACCTCCTTTTGGACGTTTTTTTTTTATAATGGACATTTTCCCTTCTTCTACTTTCAATGTTTAAGACCTTAGGTCAAAAGGGAACTTGTTGTTTTTTTTATTATGCCCCTCCATGGCACTTAAGTGTTATCTTATAAAATAGTGCCTAGTGCAGATAGGTGCCTACCCTAGATTTGATGCCAGCTTTGATAAGCACTACTTATGTACATCTCTAAGTGCCAGTTTCATAAAATTGCCCCCATAGATTTTTTTTTCTGATTTAAAAACCTTTCTCACCACAGGTTAGAATGCACTATTGTGGACAGAGCTCAAGCATCCTGTGGTATTGTTTTGCATGTGCATTCACTAACCACATGCCAAAAAATAATTTTTACTTTTTGTTCTGGGGGCAGAGACTGGGCATGTTCTGCATAAATTGGTGTCAGTAAGTGCTCATGCGGTAATGGTTACCTGCTAATAGGAAAATTAGCATGTGATCATTACTGTAGAATAAGGAAAATCAGCCATTTCCTGGCAGTGTTAAAAGTGGTCTCAGCATGCAGGAAAGACTTGTGCAAAAGATAGCGCAGGTTATCTTTTTTTTATTATTATTATATTTATTAAATTTTCAAGAAAATACAATCAAGTATAACAATGCAGCACAGAAACAAAGCTGTCATATACAACAAAACAAACAACAAAGACAGTATCACAAAGGTCAACAATTTAAGTAATGTTCCATCCCTATGCCCATCCCCCTCCCTATCCCAGGAATGCGAGGGAAAATGACAACAAAAACTCAATTCGGAGGTAACCAATTAAGACATGGCTGCGTGCATGTGGGGTTAAGGTATCCAGAAAAGGCTGCCAAAATAGTAAGCAACACTCGTCCCTGTTTAGTATCCCAGTCAGACAGATGCATGGTTTCCATAGTCAGAAGGTGCAGCATATGTGAGCACCAGAGGCCATAAGTAGGACTAAGGAGCCCTATCTAAAGAAAAAGTAAAACCTTCAGGCCCAAGAGAATCACCCGTCAAAGAAAACCTTTAAAGCCTCTTACAGAATCCAAACCAACCACCCCCCCCCCCACACACACACACACACACATACACACACACAACATCGGGGCAGGAGGGAACCCAAGCCCCCCTGCCCCAGGCATCCGCGGCACCCCCCGATGACATTGGGACAAGAGAGAGCCCAAGCCCTCTTGCCCCGTAGCAGCCGTGGCACCCCCTGATGACATCGGGGCAAGAGGGAGCCCAAGCCCTCTTGCCCTGTGGCAGCCGCAGCAACCCCGATGATATTGGGGTAAGAGGGAGCCCAAGCCCTCCTGCCCCGTGGCAGCCACGACACCCCTGACGATATCGGGGCAAGAGGGAGCCCAAGCCCTCTTGCCCCGGCAATCGTGTCCCCCCCACTGAGTACGATCTGGACAGGAGGGAGCCCAAGCCCTCCTGGCCCCGGTGACCCCCTACCCCCCACCCCCCACTACAATACGGGCAGGAGGGATCCCAGGCCCTCCTGCCCTCAACACAACTCCCCTCCCCCCAATGACTGCTCCCCCGAATCCCCGATTGGCTCCTCCACGACCCGCGACCCCCCAGGCCGACCCCATGACTCCCCCACTCCCCCCTTCCCCGTACCTTTCAACGTTGGACGGACGGGTGCCAAGCCTGCCCATCCGGCAGGCCAGCTGGCTCCAGAATGGGGCCGGATTGGCCCAGGTGGCTGAAACCCCGCCCACAGGTGGGGCCTGAGGCGCCTGGTCCAATCAGAATAGGCCCGGGATGGGCCCATGTGCTTAAGGCCCCACCCACAGGAGGAGCCTAAGGCTCCCGGGCCTATTCTGATTGGCCCAGGCGCCTCAGGCCCCACCTGTGGGCAGGGTTTCAGCCGCCTAGGCCAATGTTATATCAGCACTATTATGTAATAGTTCAGTATATTTTAATACATGACAAACTAAAGTTTTAGCCTCCAGAGCCCAAAGGCTGTAAATTCTATGGGCCTGTTCTGTTTGCTGTTAAAAACAAAATATTGGCATATACTATCACATGTTTCAAATCTGAGTTGTTTTTTTGTCTAACCCTAAATTGCTTTCTAATGAGATATGTTTCTATGCATGTTGTTGTGAGGTGTATGGATAACTTCTTTGTCTGACATGAACCAGGATGCATTTATCTTGCAATGCTTCCATTGGTGCACCGCTGGATCTTTTCCTAATTCCTCTTATCTGCTCTCCCAGATGTTTCATGCAAACTAGTTTTTACAAAGTGTGGAACTGCATCAAGAGATTATTATTTACATAACACAAACATAGCTAGCGTACCATCTAGCTATAACATGATAATGCTTTTATAGAATAGCAGAAGTAACCAGCATGCAATGCCATAATTTTAATTCTTCTTTGACAAAAGAAAAATAGTTGGTAAATATAATGTACAATTTCATGTTCAGATGTTCATTGCAGTTAATTTGGTCTTTTCCTTGTGTATGGCTCTAAGCATAAAAGTACTATTTTTTTTTAAATTAAATTCTGTTAAATGTGGAGGTTAAAAAAAAAAAAAAGTTTATTAAAATCTTAAAATAAGCATAGAATATTTCCATCAAGACTTGGGCATATTATTCAAGCAGTCATGATCTATCTGGTATAATGCTTACTCCACTGGGTTTTGTTGCATAAGTGTACAATTTTGCCAATTCAAACAGCATTTTTGTATCTGTTTATACACTGAGCAAAATCCCCAGAGGGATGAGCAAAGTAGTTTAACTCTCTGCTGCACAATGACATTTCCAGTGAAGAAATAAAATGGAAAATTTCATAATGGTAAAGAAAACCACCTCCCGCCCACCCAAGACATTTTAACATGGTGCATTTTGTGATTTTGGACATTTTAGGGCTCATAAGCGAAACTTAAACATGTCTAAAATCCCGCCCAAGTCGGCTCTTGGACATCCTAAAAGACAGGTCATCCAAGTGTCGATAATCAAAATGAATTTCTGGACTTATCTAGGGACTTTTTAGGCCTCTGAATGCCACTGCACCCAGAGCTGAAAGGGGTGTATCTGGAGGAGTGGTTAGGGTGGGATGTGAGAGGGATGGGGGCCGATCTAGATTTAGGCCTCCTTCTACAAAACTGCGATAGCAATTTCTAGCGCAGGGAGCCATGCTGAATAGCCCGTGCTGCTCCTGATGCTCATTGAGTTCCTATGAGTGTCAGGAGCAGCACGGGCCATTCAGCGTGGCTCCCCGTGCTAGAAACTGCTCTCGTAGCTTTGTAAAAGAGGGGGTAAGTTGTCCTGCAGGGATAATCTAATGTTTCACAAGACTTCCTGGATGAAACTTATACATTGTGACTTAGACGATGTAAAAGCAGGTATAAGTGGCAAAAAGGTATCCAAAGTGACCAGATAACCACTGCAGAGATAATATAAAGACCTACACACACTACCCCAGTGATCACTGACCCTCTCACACTGCCACAAATATCAGAATAAAAAAGTACATACCTGTCTCTGGAACATCAGCACTTGCTATAGGAAAGCCTAGAAGCCTGGGGTGGGCTAGTGAATCATAGAGAAGAGGACCCAGGCCCATATGTCACTCTAAACACTACATTCATGGTGGAAAATTTGAGTGCACCCCCTCCCCCTAACCCTACTCTACTGCCATATAGGTGCCACCTACAGCCATAAGGGCTTTTGGAGTTGTAGACAGGCGGGTATAGTGTGTTTTGGGGGTGTTTTGAAGGGTTCACCATAACCTATAAGGAAGTTCTGGCGGGATATTTATGTGGCACCCTTTTGTGAAGTTCACAGCTGTGCCCCAGTGCTCTGTTGCCATGTCTGGGTGGCGAGTCCATCACAATGCTGGCGCCTCCTATATCCAAATGGTCTGGGTGATTGGGTCTTGGATGAAGTTTTGGTTGAAAATGTGGTATAAAGATAGACGTACTGGTGGTCTGGACGGTCAATGGCCTGGACATCCAGATAGACGATTTTCGAAAGAAAAAAAAAAAATGGACATTTTCCCGTTGCTGACTTTGGGTGTCTAGGGCCATACGTCCAAATCAGACTAAGGTGTATCTTTTGATTATGCCCCTCTTTAATGTAGGCAATTTTGTGTTGCAATTTGTGCCATTTGCTTGAACTTATGGTGAAGATTCTTGTTTGATTTTTAATGTAGGGCACTTGAACAGATGGACATTTAAACTGCACTGGTTTTATTTGATTGCAGTTACTTTCAGAGAGCTTTGAGGCCCTCTCAGACGATGTCCTTCTTGTGATTGCGGTCTTTTCCAATGCTGCAATGGCATTCTCCCCCCTTCCCCTCCCCCCACACTGAATACCTTCTGATTGAGACAGAGGGCACTACAAAGGCTGACCCTGGCCTCAGCACTAAAAGGTGCTTGTAGAAAAGGAATAGTTAGATGTCAGTACCTCCTGGCACTATCTGATGCCATATTTTTCCTGCTTGCACACTCTCCTGGAAGGATGTGATATGAAAGTACGAGACTACCATCCTGCATATACCTCCAGGATGATACCACCATTTTACCCCACTCCATAGTAACATAGTAAATGTATTTGTTTCATGACTTCAGGAGTTTTTATTGGTTTGCACTGGCACTTTTCCACATAAGACTGCCTGTTTCGTGACCAGCCCACTTTAACCACTACCAGCAGATAAGTAAACGCGTTTATTTCAAGTTCTTCTATGTAAAAATCATCTAGCTTATGGTGGTACAGACATCGTTGGTGCTATGATGGTCTGATGACGGCCTATGTTTGGTTCACTTCACTTGAACATAAAACAGGTTGTAGGTCTGAGCACTAATTTAAGTATTACTGTCTAGAAATATATGGCTGTGATATATTTTTATCTACATTGAGCAAAGATAAATATTAGTTTGCTCCCTTGAGATATATATAACTTTAGGTGTGACCACATATGCTAGCTCAAAGGCTGGTGTAAATGCTCACACCTAACTGCTGTCAGGCACATAACTGATAGTGTTCTGGACAAGCCCCTGGCCCATCCATGCCCCTCCCAGGTCCACAATCCCTTGCAGTTGTGCACTATGGATTTTGCCTTGCTTATTGGCCTCATGGTAGGGGGTGAGGCAGGGCAGGTGAGACAGAGCACAATTGGTGGGACACAAAAGCAAAGATTGGTCTGGGGCGTCACAGCCTCTTGAGCAAGCCCTGCCAAAGGGGAAAATGTATAACTGGGTACCAAAGTTAGGATACTGAGTGCAAATTCTATAACAGCATCTGGATGCCAAGATTCTGTTATGGAATACTAACATTAGGTTGGCATCTTACATACCTACAATTAGGTAAGTCCATGATACACCATGCCACTAACATGCATAAATGTACGCACCTAAATGCAGCTCTTTAGCACATAACTTACACTTATGCACATAAGTAGAATTCCTGCCTAAGCTCCACCCACCTTTACAGCCTTTACATTTATGCACTAAGCAATTGCGTGCATCATATATAGCAGTGTTTCTCAACTCAGTCCTTGTTCTCGGTATCCAGCTCCTTGGCAACATCCCCAGCCAACTTATGAAACTCTGCTAAAAGCTTAAGATTACAAAGAAGCTTGAGGATGCATACTGCCTTGCTGTGCGCTGCACACCTGGGGATGCTGCCAGGGATCTGGATACTGAGAGCAAATGCCAAGATGTCATACTGTCTAAGGTCCTTTCACCAAAATAACATGCTGGGTGCAGACTTCATTACTGTATCTACCCAAAAGTTAAAGCATGTTCAGGCTGGTTCAAACACAAAAGGAGGAAAGCAGTACTTACCAGCCACGAAAATAGCTCAAGGTAAAACCAACAGATACCTCATTGGCATAACTGTTCTAAATATAAAATTAATAAAATTATTTTGAACTAAAAAAAAAAAAAAAAAAAAAAAAAAGACTTCCTTTATGTTTTTAAAAAAAACATCTCTGTGCAATGCAATATGAGAACATTAAATGGCCGTTGAGTAGAACATCATGAAAAACACACTTCTCTGTGGAAGCATGAACAAATGTATCTCCCTGCACCACAAGATGGCCAGCACAGATTGATGGGTTGGTTTTAAAGGCACTTAAATGTGACGTAGCAACCCGGAAGTTAACAAGCAAGTTTGATGCACTGAAAACCAAACCAGGAATCCAAAAAGACAGAAGATAAATGTAAATCATATGCACGTTTGTTTGTTGTACATAAAAATTAATAACCAGAGGGGCTGGTGACAAAGTGGTCAAATGAAAAACAGGGATTTAAAAAACCGATTCCATTTCAGTTTTACATTGAGCTCATCAGGCTCCTCACTGCACCTTGTGAATCCAGAATTGCTCTCGCTGGGCTAAACGTCTTTTACGATCATAAGACCCTTCCGGAATATGATCAATAATACTACAACGTAGATCTTCAAAACTGTGGGGAGCTTGTAGTTTGTTGTGTGCTAAACAACTTTTGTGTTCAGTGATCCGTGTTCTGAACTGACATGTATTCTCGGACATGGGCAGGTAACCATATAAATCATATAAGAGGTTGTACATATTGTTGTATGTCTCAAAATGTACTCTTCGCCCATCCGTGGATGAAAAAAATATTGGTGCCACTCCAATGTAATCCCACAAATTAAACATTACTGGCATTTGGAATGGCCACCCATCCTTTCTGTTGTTGTTGCCATAGATTTTTATATCAGAAGGACTTAAAAGTTCTTCTGCCTCATAAATGCACTTATAAAATGAAAATCCTGAAAGGTCAGGTGCATCTCCATTACATTCCAATGTCTCCGCAGAGTTCACATCACCTCATTGATTTTGTGCGAATACTGAAAAATGCAGATAACCACATTCTCTTCGGAAATTCTAACCTGAGGGATAAATAACAAGTCCCTGTTCAGATGTTTTGCTAGCTTATAAGTTCCTTTTAATGTTTTTGAAGGATACTCTCTATCCTGTAAACACAGTCAAAAATGTTTGCTTCGTTTCTTAAATTCAGTGATGTCAGAGCATATTCTTCGATACCTGAAGAATTGGGACACTGGTAAACTGTGCTTTAAAGGAAGAGGATGATTGCTTGAAAAGCAAGAAATGTATTCCTGTCAGTGGATTTTCTGAACACAGTGATCTCCAAAACATCCACCCCTTTAGTTATCAAAACATCTAAAAAAGATATCGGATGTGGATCACTCAAGATGCTGAATTGAATTTTCGGATATCTTGAAGTCTCATGGAATGACTCTAAGATTTCCCGGGGACCAGTCCAGATGACAAAAATGTTATCAATGAATCATATCCCACTGTTATCACAGCTCTAATAATAATAAATAATTTAAGTGTAAGTAAAGTGCTCAGACCCATCAACCAATGTCGTTTAGTAATGAAACTAAACTATGGCTGCATTGGGACCATCATTGCCTTTACTGTCCCTTCCTAGAAGGTAGAATGAGTCAATGAATCATAACCATGTAGCTGTATATTCAGCAAACAGATTGTTTTTAATCCAATTCTCTTCAAATTTTTGCATAAAGAGATTGGCTACAGAGGGTGCCCTAGTGGCACCCAAGGCAACCGTTGAGGTTTGCTGAAAATATCTATCCGTATACTGAAAATAATTCTTTTGCATTGCCAGAGCCATGATCTCAACCAAAATGTTTGTAGGAATTCTTGTTGTATCCGCATGTTTTTCCAAAAATTATTTGATAATAGAGAGCTTTCAACTGAGGGATAACTGTGTACAATGCCTTGACGTCCAAGGTCACAAGATGTCACTTCAGAAATATTGGTGAAGTCTGCCAATTTTGACAAGAAATGAGATGAGTCACACAAATAAGACACGATACAATCAGTCTAAGAAAGATGTCAACAAAAGTAGAAAGTGGCTCCAACAGGGAACCTCTGCTGGACACACTTCAACATTAAGATATTCATATACATGCTTAGTCAAAAAACCACTGTCCCACCCCGTCAATGTCAACTTCAGAATAATCTCAGCCAGTGCTGGGGTGGGATTATGTTCCAATTTCATGTAGTCAGTCAAAACCATTAACAACCTTATAACCTCCTCATCGTACTTTGAAATATCCATAACTACTACTACCCCACCCTTATCTGCCTTGCAAATTCGCAAAGATTTATCTGCCTGAAGGGATTTTAAGGCAAGAAATTTGCCTTTTGGGAAAGATTATATGGTTGGTATATTTTCCTTTTATCCATATATCTTTTAACATCTCTCACCACCAACTCCTTGAATGTTATTAAATGGGAACTAGGAGGAGTGGGGGAAACCCAATTGGAGTGATTACGAATAATCAAATCATCCATAGTCTCAATAGAATGTTTGACAATGTATTCTTTTAAGTGTAATTTTCAAAAAAAAAACAAAAACAAAAAACCTTTCAAGATCAACCCTTAGTTGAAATGTTTGAACTGGTTGAACCGAGACAAAGGTCAGGCCCTTAGATTAAACCAATAGCTCGCTAGAGATAAGAGAGTGAGATGATAAATTGAATACTACTGTATGGCTATGTGTGTCTGTGTCTTTGGCTGTGTACTGTCTAAGGTCATCAGTCTATATATCACTTGGATCTACATAGAGCCTTGAGAGAGAGCTAAATCTTGCACTTCAGCAAAAAGTGCAGCCTTGAAGTAAAAGCTGGACTTGATATATTGCTAAAGGTTAGCCAGCCAGCAGTTAAAGGTTGAAAGACTCTTTCTCTGTAATTTTTGCCTACACCATAAATAAAATGTGCCTTAGGGCATGTACAGTACACTTTACCTCTCTATATGGTTGCCAGATCCACATAGTCAGCTGATCACAGACATCCCTTAAAGAGACATTGCTAAGATATATAATTTTGACAGAGTATGGGGTTGACTCCTAGATAGACTGGGAGTATTGAACATGCTTGAATAGCCTCGCAGCATTATTAAAAAAAAATGAAAATTGAAGTAACAGGCATTCAGCCT
Source organism: Geotrypetes seraphini (assembly GCF_902459505.1). Classification (NCBI taxonomy): domain Eukaryota; kingdom Metazoa; phylum Chordata; class Amphibia; order Gymnophiona; family Dermophiidae; genus Geotrypetes; species Geotrypetes seraphini. Next base: position 148,910,215 of record NC_047085.1, on the reverse strand, counting down.
CAATTCTCATGTACAATTTTTGCTGCTATACAACTAAAGAAAATCAAAGTAAAACAGCATATTTGAGCTTTAACATACATTAATAAATTTGGTTCAAACCCCTTTTATTTCCTTCTCAGCACCTTCCTAGACTTTTCATTTGTACAGAAATGGAATGAAATTATAATTATACAGTAGCATAGCAGATGATGAAAGACAAAGACTAATTTGTCCCATCCAGTCTGCTCGGTTATTTTGGTCGGCACTGCTGAGGATAAATCTAAGCTGCCAGCTGTAGACAATATATGTTGGATATCACTCCTTATCTAAATCAGTTTTTGTTCTGTGCTCATGCTGGATAGACAATCATACAAGTTCACAAGTACTCAAGCTCACCCACAGCCTATGTGTTATCATCAGGCTTTTAATAATCTAAACAGTTACCAAAGCTAATGATGCTAGGAACTGGAATTAATAAGGCTATTACCAAATCATCTGGCTGCCAATATCCCTGTGGTCTTACTGGACAGCATCTGAATATTGTCTGCCTGACCCATTTAGTTTCTAGGGCAATGGCTTACAAGTTTATTAAAAATTTGATTAATCATTTATCAAGAATTCTAAGCGATGTACAATTAAAATAAGGGAAATGCAGTGTTCCCCCACGAATTTGCGGTTTGCGGACTCGCTCATTTGCAGTCAAATGCGTGTCAAAGCAGCTCCTGATTGGTGTAGTCTGACTTTACTACAGGAAGAGGCGGTCGGAGCAGACCGTGAGTGATTTTCTTCACCCGCTGGCTCTCCTGCCTCTCCAGATGCCCTCTCCTGCCTCCTCTGCCTTTTGACAGGTGAAGAACCACATTTGCAGTTTTTCAAAATTCACAGGGGTTCATAGAAAACAGACAAGATGGCAAAGACAATAACAGACATACTGGAACATTGGGAAAAGGGTGAGCTACAATGTTGTAAGGAAAGAAACATGACATAGAAGAGGCAAGGGGAGGGGGAAGAAAATGCAAGATGTGTAGAGGTCAAAGCTTGAAGCAGGAAGAAATTAAAAATTGAGAGTTTGAAGGCTAGATGGAATTAGGACTCAAACGCTTCTTTGAAAAGAAAACTTTTAAGGGTTCCTTTGAATTTTTCAATACTTTTTTCCTCCCTTAAGTGGGCTGGCAGGGAATTCCATATCAGTGGGGCTGTTACCGAAAAATATGGTCGTATGATGTGTGTTAACAACTTTTAATGAGGGGACTGACAATAGACTTTGAGCAGTGGATCTTAGTAGACTTACCCCCTCTTTTACGAAACTGCGATAGCAGTTTCTAGCACAGGGAGCCACGCTGAATGGCCTGCACTGCTCCCGACGCTCATAGGAATTCAGTGAGCGTCGGGAGCAGCACGGGCCATTCAGCACAGCTTTTGCATTTCGTAAAAGGAGGCATTAGTAGTGGTCTTTATTGCAAAGCCTGCGAGCCGATGGCAGCCCTCTGAGACATCTGTGGCAGCCAAGAATATCATCCCCCCATCGGGATCCGGAACTTTTTGTTTTCAGCTCTGCAGTCCTGCACTCTTCAGGCATGAATGAAGATGCTTTCCCTCTGGTACAGATGCTGTCCCTCTGCTACAGCTTCCTACCAGAGGACATGAAGCTGTAGCAGATGGAAAGCCAGACCTCTTTGAGAAGAAAGACGGGGAGGAAAGGGGAAATGGATGGTGTACATGGATGGAGAGGAAGGGAAGGGCAAAGAGAGAGATGGTACACATGGATCGAGAGGAGGGGAATACATGGAAAAGTAGACAGATTGAGAAGGAAACAGAAAAATGGAAGAAAGTTGAAATGTTAAAAGTTAATGCCAAAGATGGATGTAGAGCAGAAAATGAAGGAGAGTAAAACAGCAAATGGATAAGATGGTCCTGGAAACAAAAGCATAAACAGAAGGAAGTGCAGCCAGAGCCTGGGAAAAGATGATTAGAAAAAATAAAATTGCCAGACAACAAAAGTAGGAGAAATGATTTTATTTTCAATTCAGTGATTGAAATATGTCAGTTTTGAGAATTTATATCTGCTGTCTATATTGTGCATTGTTCAGGAAAAAAATGCATTTCTCTCTGTTTCTCTGGTGGTGTAGTACATGCAGAGTCTGGCCTCATGGGTTTCAGTTGTGTATATTTTGACTTTTAGTTTGTGGCCCTGCACTTGCATAGGGTTCATTGTGTGATCAAGGCCAGGTGTTCTGGCAGGAATGTCAAGAAGTGCTATTGGCATCATTGCCCTAAATAAGAGGATATTTGTTGAATCTTCTTCAGCCTTTTTGGATCCAAAACGGCCCTCACTTCAAAATTAGTGAAGACCACTGTTCTAAGGAGTTGTGGCTTGCTGGTTCAGTAGTTGGGTCACTATTACAAGCTTTTGAGTGTTCATTTTTCTTGTAGTTCAGCAGGAAAATTGAGCAGATTCAGGCAACAAGCTTGAGCCATTCTAAGAATACCAATAAATGTCTACCATTACAATATGGCACACCAAGGCATTATCTCTTTCAGATTTACATTAAAATAATGGAAAGCTATAGGGACTGATTCAGCCTGTAGCGGCAAATGGCTGGTAAGTCACTTTTAGTTGTGGGCTGAACTAACTCTGGATATTCAATGAAGGGTGTAGCTCCAGGCATTGAATATCTGGGTATGACCATTGTCCCAGAAGTTAACTGGGCAGTGGCCAATATTCAGTCCGGTGCCCAGTTAACTTACCATATAAAATTAGGACAGTTAAGTGGCTGTCCTAATGTACATTCCTTGCAGTAAAGTTTTCGGACACAACATTAAGCTTGACTTAGATAACAGGGCAGGTGGTCTACAAAGTCCAAAATGGTGGTTAACTAAAAAGCAGCACAACCAAAAAGCAAGTTCAATTTTGTTGTGTGGGTTTCAGATAAAACCTGACACAGGCCGTGTTTTGCCCACATTAAGGGCTGCATCAGGGGCTAGTAAAAGTAAAAAAAAACAATAAAACTGAAAATCTCTATCATAATAAAACATTAAAACATATATGTACAATCAACAATATAAAAGTGTCTATAAATGTCTATAAATAACATAGGGACTACAAGAAAAGCCTATAAGGTAAAAAATATACATAAATGCAGGTGATTGCTATACCTTATAAACAGAGGCTCTAATTGAAAAATAATCCAGAGTGTAAATAATGGAATGCTGACAAAGATAAAAGTCCATATTATAGGGACAAAGCAATGTTCCCTCTAAGGATTGATGAGGTGTGTGCAAAAAAAAATATGCATGAGCGACAAGTTACATACTCCACAAATTTATGAGCAGGCGCGGAGGACGAGTGCCCGTGAGATTGTGGGAGGGTTAAATACTCAAAACTTAGAAGAATAACAATTTACTTAAAATTTTTGCTTCGCCAGCTTTCTGGTATCTTTACATACAGCGGCGTACCTAGCATATGTAACACCCGGGGTCCATAATTTTTTGGCACCCCCCCCCCCATCTGTACGAAAAACATGATTTTTAGTAACAAGCCACACGTCACACATGAGTACCTAGGAAAAGGCAGCATCTTACATATTGCAGTGAGCAGTACAGTGGTGCCTCACACAACGAACTTAATTGGTTCCAGGAGCAAGTTTGTTATGTGAAACGTTCGTTATGTGAAACGCGTTTTCCCATAGGAATACATGTAAAAAAAAATAATTCGTTCTGCAGCATAAAATATGCTAAGATGACATAAAAAAGATAAATTTTTTGTTATTATTTTTATTTAGATACATCTAAAAACATACATCTCCCTGTCCTTTTACTTCCACTATCTTCCTATCCCATCTCTATTCCCTTTTGTCCCTCTCCCCATGATCAATCATCTCACCACCTCTCTCTGCCCTCACCCTCAGGGTTCAAGATTGCTTCCACTCTTTTTCCTGTTGTTCTCTCTGCCTGTCACCCTATGATTTAGCATCCCTTCTGCCCTTGTCCAATATTTCCCCTTCTCTCCCTCCCTCTCATCCCCTGCTCCAACATGTGCTTTCAGCGGCCTTCTCCCCCCTTAAGCGTCTTTCCTTCTCCACTCCACCTTTCCTCCCTCCCTGCCTCCACCTTTGTGGCGCTTTTGCACCCGACCGACAACAGAACAGGCCCGGTCGGACAAATCTCCCTGTCCTGTAGCCGCGAATCTAAATTACCTTCTTACAGCAGCTGGATTATTGAAGCTGCTGTAAGAGGTAATTTAGATTCGCGGCTACAGGGCAGGGAGGTTTGTCGGCCGGGCCTGTTGTCGGTCGATCGGGGGACCTGACCAGCTGTGCACATTCTTCGGGGCGGACCGCCCCCTCCCCCCTCTTTCGTTCGCCATTGCCTTCTTCCTACCTGCCCTGCCGCAGCCGCACACAGCCGAACGGAAGTCTTCCTGATGTCAGCGCTGACGTCGGAGGAAGGGAGGGCTTTGCTTAAGCCCTCCCTCCGACGTCAGCGCTGACATCGGGAAGATTTCCGTTCGGCTGTGTGCTGCGACAGGGCAGGTAAGGAGAAGGAGACTACCCTCGCGGCTCGACCAACCCCGCTGCGATCCAACCCCGCAGGAACCCCGGACTTCGTTGTGTGAAACGAAGTCCGTTGTACGAATCAAGACATAAAGTTCGTTGTGCGCAGCGTTCGCTGTGCGAGGCGTTCGCTGTGCGAGGCACCACTGTACATCAATACACCCATTGTAAAACTAAACAAGCCAGACCAGAACAGATCAATCCTACACCGTCAATCCTAACAGAAAACCATGTCTTTCGAACACACAGAACACAGAAAACACCTTCGCCTAGTATGGAATATGTCATCACAAACTAATCCCTCCCTCTTTTACAAAACTGTAGTGTAGATTTTAGCCACGGTGGTAAAAGCTCTGATGCTCATAGAATTCTGAGCATCAGAGCTGCTACCACCACAGCTGGCACTAAAAAACGCTCCACAGTTTTGTAAAAGGGGGGATAAAATAGAAATACACGGCTTCAACGCTCTAGCTCAGGGGTGCCCAAACTTTTTGGGCTTGCGAGCTACTTTAAAATGACCAAGTCAAAATGATCTACCAACAATAAAATTAAAAAACACAAAGCACACTATACGCTGAGAAAATGTTAATTATCATTCCTATTCTGGGTTTTTTCAAAGAGGTCAAGGCAGATGACTCTATGCTTTGTCACCTCAGTAACAACCATACAAAAATAGACAAATATACCCCCCTTCCTTTTTATTAAACCACAATAGCATTTTTTAGCGCAGGGAACTGCGCTAAATTCCCAGCGCTGCTTTCGACGCTCATAGGCTCCCTGCGCTAAAAAACACTATTGCGGTTTAGTAAAAGGGGGCCATAGTGCAAAATATAGACAGCATATATAAATTCAGACACATTTTGATCACTAAATTTAAAATAAAATCATTTTTCCTAACTTGTCTGTGATTTCATGAGTCTCTGGTTGCACTTTCATCTTCTGACTGTGCATCCAATCTTTCTTCCCTTCTTTCAGCCTGTATGCTTCCTCTCCTCCAGACCTCATTCCCTCCCCTAACTTTTTCTTCCTCTCTCCCTGCCCTTTCTTTCTTTTTTCTCTCTTGATGCCCACTTTCTTTTTTTCTGTTTCCCTTCTGTCTCCCTGCCTGCCCCCTTTCTTTCTTTCTTTCTCCCTACCCTCCACAAAGCCACTGCTGCCACCATGGGGGAAAACAGGCCCCAAGCCAGGCGCAGCTGCCCCAAGCTCTCTCTGCTTCCCACCATCGGGCCGACCAGCATCCCCCGACGTCAATTCTGCCATCGGAGAGGAAGTTCTGCCCAGCCAGGCAGCGATTGGCTGGCCCGAACTTCCTCTCTGACGGCAGCCTTAGGGGGGGTGCACAGCCGGCCAGATCCGGACCTGGCCAGCTGTGCACCCCCCTAAGGCTGCACCCAGGGCGGACCGCCCTCCCGCCCCCCCTTGGTACGCCACTGAAGTCATGGCAGCGGCTCCTCTCACGATCCCCACCTGCGTCGGAAGTGTATCGGGGATCTTACTATGCAGTCCTCAGTTTCCCACTGCGTATTTTAGTGAGCGACACGAGAAAAATTATGAGCGACGCCAATGAAAATAGTGAGCGATCGCTCGTGCACTCAGCTGAAAGGGAACATTGGAACCAAGTATAACAGCGCATCAAACAACAAACAAACAAGCCAAACCAGCCATGGAAAAATGAGAGAACATACCTAGATGGCGCAAACAAACTGAAACACCAGCGGCTGAAAGCTAGAAAGGAATTAAACAAGAATGGTACACCTAAGAGCAGAGGCTAAAACACCAATCAAACCTCTAAAACAAAAAAGAGCATAAAAAAGTCATCCTTACCAACAAAGCAAAAGGTAACAGCACTCAAAAGCGTGTCTGTGAAAACTAGCAACATTAAGTGCCTGTTAACAACTGCAGGTACAGTGGTGCCTCACACAACGAACGCCTCGCACAGCGAACGCTGCACACAACGAACTTCATGTCTTGATTCATACAACGAACTTCGTTTCACACAACGAAGTCGCCCGAGCTGCCGATGTATTGCATCCTTCCGCGCAGGCACTGCAGGCAGTCGTTAGTCACTGCGCTTAACTGCCCTCTCTCACAGCCCTTCGCCTGGCTCCCTGTGCAGTGGCGGACCGTCGGCTCGCCTCCTTTTATGGAGGGGCCCGGCGCCTACTGCTGATGCGTTGGGGGGGGCGGAGCTACTCTCGCCGCTTCCCCGATGCTAGAAAAAAAAAAAAAAGAAAAGTTAAGTCCCAGTTTTTGCCGCTGAGACTCTGCCCTCTCTCACTGTATACAGTCGTCCTTTTAAGATAAACTCAATATTTTTTATATATCATGGCTTCTAAAAAAAGCAGGAAGGTGATTTCTGTTGAAATGAAACGGGAAATAATTAGAAGGAGTGAATGTGGGGTAAAACAGTGTGACCTCGTCAAAGAGTTTGGCCTCAGCAAGACCACCATTTTCACCATTTTGACAAATTTATCTTTTTTTATGTCATCTTAGCATATTTTATGCTGCAGAACGAATTATTTTTTTTAACATGTATTGTTATGGGAAAACGCGTTTCACATAACAAACTTTTCGCATAACAAACTTGCTCCTGGAACGAATTAAGTTCGTTGTGTGAGGCACCACTGTACTTTTAAAGTGAGACACAGAGGTCAAATGCTAGCGAAGGTAAAAATCCATATTATAGGGAGCAAGCATGACAGCACATAAAACAATTATAAAGCCAAATCAGCTATTAAAAATATTAACAAAGCCAAACCAGCCATGAAAATATGAGGGTACATACCTAGGTGGTGTATAGAAACTGAATCACTAGCAGATGAAAGCTAGAAAGAAATTTTTTTTAAAAAAATTGTACAATTAAGAGCCAAAGCTAAAACCCCAGTAAAACCTCTAAATCAAAAGAGAAACTGAATAAAAGTCATCCTTACCAGCAAAGCAAAAGGTAATAGCACTCAAAAGTATATCTCTGTGGAGGCTAGTAGTGTTAGATAACCAGCATTCAAGAGTGTATCTCTGTGAAGACAAGCAGTATAATTGTCTGCTAACAGCTGCAGGCACTTTTAAAGTGAGTCACAGAGGTCAAATGGCAAGGAGACAAAACTACAAAAAACAGATTATAAAACCTAAAAAGCACAAAAATAACATTCAGAAATGCTTTAAAATGCTGACAGATGCAAAAAAAGTACATGAAAACCATCCAAAATAAAAACCATGATGATATCATCAGCTAATTAGCATACTGCTCTACAAAAGCTAAAACCAACTTGTAAAGACAAAGAACCAAGTTAAAAACAGATGAAATGACTTGAAAGTGCTTCTTTGTGCTAAAATATACAAAGAAAAAAACCTTTCATAGAACCACAAAAATGTGTACAAATTGTGATAAAAAGTCACTTCATATGAAAGAGAATGTCAAGGGAGGCTAAAATATCTACCGTAATTACTAACACAATTAACGTAAGCAGACAATTAAAAAATGCATATAAAATTACTATCTAAAACATAACATCATGAGCTAACTTGCTAGCTAAAGCCCTAAAGATAAAACTATAATAAATATGCTCCCTGATGTAAAATGCATTTATAAAAAAAGAAGCCCTCAGAGAATCTTAAAATAAAAAACACATGTACAGTTATAGACACTGATAAATCAGTCTCATTATTGAGACCCTCTGGAGAAAATGTTCTGAACTGAAAGATAAATCTCTGTTCTATCTTTAATAAAAGCGCATCTAGAGAACCTCCTCTCCAGAAACCTGACGTTTTAAAGCACTTTTATGCTCCAAAATATGTATGTTAAATCTTCTTTTAGTTTTGCCATAAGAACATAAGAATTGGCGCTGCTGGATCAGACCAATGGTCCATCGTGCCCAGCAATGAGAATTAGCAAGAAAATTATAGGATGAGGGAGATGGAAAGCTGCAAATAGAAGCAGATTGAGATGCAGAAAAATAGATGGGAGGAAAATTGAAAGGAAATGTTTAAAGTCAGAGATGGATGTAGGTAGGGTTACCATATTTTGTTCAATAAAATCCTGGGTGCATAGCCTTGCCCTGTTCTGCCCTAAGCCCCACCCCCCAAAAGCTACATTTAAAAAAAATTCTGACTTATGGGCCATGTCCGGGGACCTCTGAGCACCCATGGACACGTGTGACATTATCCACACATGTTCAGAGGCCCTTCAGACAAGGCCAGAACTTTCCAAAACCCAGACAACTGCTAGGTTTTGGAAAGTCTGTCTGAGCACTCGAACAGTCCTTTAAAAAGAGGACATGTCTGGGTTTTCCCAGACATCTGGTAATCCTAGATGTAGGAGAGGAAGTGAGGAGAGAAGTGACAGATAGACTGAAGACCCTGGAAAGAAAATAAAAAAAGACAGAAGAAGTAGAAACTGGAAACTGGGATAAACATGAATAAAAGGACCAGACAACAAAGGTAGAAGAAAATAATTTTATTTTTAAATTAATGAACAGAATAAAGCAGATTTACAGTAAATTTACACTGCTTTCTTTTTATTTTCCAAAGTGTAGAGTGCTGTTTCTATGTTTTTTTTCTCTGGTGTTGCTTTGTTTCTCTGGTGTTGCTTAATTGTTGTCTACATTTATTTAAGTTTTAGTTGCTTGTAGTTGTGTTTTCCTATGAAAGCACCTTGTTGTGAATATGTTAGCTTTGGGATATACACCATCAATCCACAACGGCATATAATAAACTTCAAAGTGCCTAATTTCTAAGCAATCTTTTTTTCTTCAGATAATACATTTCTAAGTACCTCTATGGTCTTCAGTTCCAGCCAACCACCAGCTAAATTATTTGAAGGCTTGTTTCTCTTTCTGGCTTTTATTCATCATCAGACCTTAGTTTTTTTAAAGTGCTTGTGCTCTATACTCTATGTTTGTGCAAATCAATAAACTTTTCTTATACAACTTTAAAACTTATGTAATGTCAAACCTTGGTTTATGAGCATAATTTGTTCCAGAAGCATGCTTGTAATCCAAAGCACTCGTATATCAAAGCGAATTTCCCCATAGGAAATAATGGAAACTCAGGCGATTCATTCCACAACCCACAAACTTTAATACAAAATACTATACATACTCGTTCATTTAGAATAGTCACTACATTCCCACAGCATCAGAGAGAGAAGAACCATCGGGTCAGTTGTGATGATGTGATGCGTGTATATTGTATGTACTCGTATTTGCAAGACTTTGCTTGTTTAGAACAGTCACTACACTCTTGCAATGTCAGAGAGAGAACTATTGACTCTGTTGTGATGTGTGTACTGTATATTGTATGTACTTGTATTGCAAGACATTCCATGTATATTAAGTTAAAATTTAATCAAATGTTTTGCTTGTCTTGCAAAACACTTGCAAACCAAGTTACTTGCAATCCAAGGTTTTACTGCACTTAGCTTTAGCTATTTCTTCATTTATTTTTTTTGAACCTCGGGAAGGACCTTAAGGTTCAACAAGTTTCTCCCGGATGAAACTTGTTGAACCTTAAGGTCCTTCCCAAGGTTCAAAAAAAAGAATGAAGAAATAGCTAAAGCTAAATACATAAGTTTTAAAGTTGTATAAGAAAAGTTTATTGATTTGCACAAAACATAGAGTATAGAGCACAAGCACTTTAAAAAACTAAGGTCTGATGATGAATAAAAGCCAGAAAGAGAAACAAGCCTTCAAATAATTTGGCTGGTGGTTGGCTGGAACTGAAGACCATAGAGGTACTTAGAAATGTATTATCTGAAGAAGAAAAGATTGCTTAGAAATTAGGCACTTTGAAGTTTATTATATGCCGTTGTGGATTGATGGTGTATATTACATAGACAATGTCATAAACAACATTGGGCTATTTCAATACATGAGCTTTGGGATATATGCATCACATATCTTTTTATTATATTTATTGACTTACGAGACAGCTGATGGGTAAGAGAGTGAGCAATCTTTATAGATTGGCCCATCATGACAACCCAAATTTCTAACCTTGGTTTATATTTGAGTCAACCTTTTTTTTTTTTTGGGGGGGGAGGATACCTCAGTTTATATTCAGATTGGTTTATATTTAAGTATATACGGTAATCCATGAGCAGCTGGGTATGCAGAAGCTGTCAGCCAAGTGGGTGCCCAACTGTTAGAATACTGACAAGATGTTGAGTGGACACTTCCAAGTTGATTTTGCAGCATTTTCAGCGAGCTGGTGCCAACTTTTTGGAATATCTAGTTGCTGTTCATGAAACATGGTTACACCACTATGATCCTGAGACAAAACAAAAGTCCATGCAATGGCGGTACTGTAAGGCCAAGGAAATTCAAGACCCAGAAGTCAGCAGGAAAGGTCATGATCACCATGTTTTTGGAATCAGGAAGGTGTTGTAATGACTGACTATCTTCCAAGGAGCCAAACAGTTAATGGATAATACTACAGTAACTTGTTGGGCCAATTAAAGATGGCACTGAGAGAAAAAAGGAGTGGGAAGCTGCAGAACGTAGTCCTCTTTTTTGCAAAACAATGCACCTGTTCACAAAGCTGGCAAAATGATGGATGTTTTGATGCAGTTGGGGTTTCAGTGCATAGACCATCCACCCTACTCACTAGATCGTGCTCTATCTGACTGTTTTATTATTTTTAAACCTTAAAGAGTTTGAAAGGGTGACAATTTTTGAGTTACTCGGAAGTGATTGCAGCAGTTGAGCAGTATTTCAGTGAGCAGACATTGGAGTATTTTTTGGAAGGGTTACAGAAACTTCAGACACGATGTACCAACTGTGTTGAATGTAGGTGTAAATATGTAGAATTACTTGTAAGTTTCATGGCTTCACATCATTCCCTTCTTAATTGAGCTAAGACTTTTCAGCACCCCCTCGTAGAGTAGGGAGATGACTTGGGGTGTGTGGATGAGAGAATGGATTACATGGCAAAAGGAAAAGCGTTTTGAACATTTTAAGGGCTCCTTTTACAAAGGTACGCTAGCGTTTTTAGCGCACGTACCGGATTAGCGCGTGCTACAACGTGCACTACCCGAAAAACTACCGCCTGCTCAAGAGGAGGCGGTAGTGGCTAGCGCGCGTGGCAATTTAGCGTGCGCTAGTCCGCGCGTTAAGGCCCTAACACACCTATGTAAAAGGAGCCCTAAGTTTCAAGTTTAGTGGTATTTTTTTTTTTAATCTTCATTTAGTTTTCAAAGCCAACAAAAAGTGCAATACATTATACATACAATTAATAATAATCAGATAAGCACTTATAAGTTTAGTGGTATTTGATATACCACCCTTACCCCCCTGCATGGCAAAAGCCCCAAAACCCTTGGGCTTTGGGGGCAGTTATCTCAGCAGCATGCACTATTGGGCTTTGTAAAAGAGGAAGTTAGATTGTTCTTCAGAGTGGTGTACACAATATAAATAATATAACATGAAGAGAAATACATCACATCATTGGAAAGGGAAATATAGAGAGTTCCAAGTAGGCATGAAGACATTAGAATCGGGGGCTATAGGCATCAGTAAATAAGAGAACATAAGTATAAGAGCATAAGAACATAAGCAATGCCTCCGCTGGGTCAGACCTGAGGTCCATCATGCCAAGCAGTCCACTCACCTCGGCGGCCCAACAGGTTCAGGATCTGTGCAGTAATCCTCTATTTATACCCTTCTATCCCCTTTTCCAGCAGAAAATTGTCCAATCCTTTCTTGAACCCCAGTACCGTACTCTGCCCTATTACGCCCTCTGGAAGCGCATTCCAGGTGTCCACCACATGTTGAGTGAAGAAAAACTTCCTAGCATTCGTTTTGAATCTGTCCCCTTTCAACTTTTCTGAATGTCCTCTTGTTCTTTTATTTTCCGAAAGTTTGAAGAATCTGTCCCTCTCTACTCTCTCTATGCCCTTCATGATCTTGTAAGTCTCTATCATTTCCCCTCTAATCCTCCTCTTCTCCAGGGAAAAGAGACCAGTTTCTCCAATCTCTCAGCGTATGAAAGGTTTTTTTTATCAAACGTGTCGCTCTCCTCTGAACCCTCTCGAGTATCGCCATATCCTTTAGGCCAGATTTAAATTTGTCAAAGGTAAAGCAAGTCATTTAGCTTTACTGCAAATTTGCCTCAAAGAAAATATTGAAAATAGCTAGAATAAAGATTTCTGTCATGCTGTTTTCTTCTGCTGATATTATAGTATTCAGTTGTTTTACAACTATAATAAAAACAAGAAGGGAAACTGGAATTTAAATTTAATATATGATTAGGGAGGATTAATCAAGGGGCAATATGGCTTTAACGTGCGTTAATAGAATTAGTGTGCACTATCCCTCCCCTCCTCCCACGAAGCCGCACTAGGCCCCTGTATCGCCAGCCACGGCGGTATTAGCTTCGACGCTCATAGAATTCCTATGAGCATTGGAGCTCATACCGACATGGCTGGCGATAAAAAAACCCAATGCAGCCTCGTAAAAGGGGGTGGGGGTAAGTGCCAAAGCCCCATTCTATACCTATGGGTGCTAATTCCATTAATGCTCATCAAAGTCATATACCCCTTGACAAATTCTCCCATTAATCTTCTAAATGGATTACTAACAACTTAAGATTTCTAAACTTTGTTTTTCATCTCCAAGAGCAATTGTTTGGTTTTTTTTTAATTCCATGAGGTGTTGAATATGTCACTTTTCGATGCGATTACTATTTCGCCTAATGAAGCATGCAAAAGTGAGAATGAGGGTGACCTTGATGTTGTGGTAGCTCAAGATACAAATAATTTGGATCTTTCTGCCTTTTTGAAAACTGCTAAGGCTGAGATCCTCACTAGGGACATCCTCTGGAATCAGAAAAGATTCTGATTTTACAATCTTATTTCTGTTAAAAGGCGAGAATAGTTGTGGACAGAAAATATGTGTAATTTCTTGATGTGTGTAGGGTGACAGACTAAAAGCAAGAGTTTGCTTGAGGCCAAATGTACTAACCATTTTGTTTCTGAAGTTTTCTTGTAAGTGTTTGATTTCCTCTATGGGAAACAGATATATATATATATATATATACGAGGGGCCGCTGAAAAGTTCTCAGCCCAACCAAGAAGAGAATGATGTGGAGCCATGAAACTTATAAGTTATTCCACACTTTTCTTGACATTTTTCATATCATTGAAACAAAAATTGTCAAGAAAAGTGTGGAATAACTTATAAGTTTCATGGCTCCACATCATTCTCTTCTTGGTTGGGATGAGAACTTTTTAGCAGCCCCTTGTATTTATTGATCTTCTGCAACTGGAATAATTTCTACAGGGAAAATAATTTAATATTGTTCTGCTTAGTTTTTTTATTGAGGTATGATTTAGGGGATTTATGTTTCAATTTGGCCTTCTCTACTCAGGGACTATCTCTCTGTGATATGAACTTTGTTTATGAGGTGATGTGGCTCATTTTTGAAACCCCAAAATTGCACAAAGTGGCAGATAGACTTTTTCACAAAAATATCCATATTGCTATTTGTAAGACATTTTTCTCCCCAGTTCATTTAAATCTCAAGGGGCGTGTTGGGGGTGTGTCTTGGGTGAAACTAGGTTGGACTTATGTTTTGGACTCTTTTTTTTGCAATAATGGCCATTCCTCTTAGAGCAGTAAATAACCTAGTGGGTCAGTGCAGTGGACTGTAGAGAAAAGAACGCAGGACCATGTCTCACTCTGGACTCAAGGATCTCTCATATGAGGAACGGCTGGGTAAGTTGCAGCTATATTCACTCGAGGAACACAGAGAGAGGGGAGACATGATCGAGATGTTCAAATATGTCACGGGCTGTATCGAGGTAGAAGAAGATATCTTTTTTCTTAAAGGGCCCATGGTAACAAGAGGGCATCCATTGAAAATCAGGGGGGGGGGGGGGGAATTTCATGGTGACACCAGAAAATATTTCTTCACCGAAAGGGTGGTTGATCGCTGGAATAATCTTCCACTACAGATAATTAAGGTCAGCAGCATGCCAGATTTTAAGAAAAAATGGGATAGGCATGTGGGATCTCTTCATGGAGGAAGTTAGGGGGTGGATCATCAGAGTGGGCAGACTAGGTGGGCCGTGGCCCTTTTCTGCCATATTTTCTATGTTTCTGTGTTTCTAACTGATACGTACACTTGTGGTGGAAAGTGTGAGCATCCCAAAAGCTAAAATACCTATTGAACCCACATATAAGTGACACATGCAGGCATAAGGGCTATTCTAGTGGTGTATTGTTAGGTACAGTACATTTTTTGCTATTCATAGACGGCTCACCATACAATATAAGGGGGATATGATATGATGTGTACCTGGGGCCTTTTATGTGAAGTTCACTTTAGTGCTTCTTAGGCTACTCAGGCTACTCCACTGCTCTGCTGGTATGTCTGTGTAGCCAGTCTACATCCCAGTGGCTTGTTTTTGTGTGTTTTTCACTTAGACATTTTTGTATTTGAAAATGGCCCTTAAAGAAAGATGCACTGAGCATAAAAATGTCTAAAATAGGGCAATTTTCAAAACTGACTGGGCCTGATATTCAAAGTGATTTAAGTGGACCAGAAAGGCTCTAGTCATCTTCAATCCATCCAGCTAGTGCCACTGAATATCGGCTCTGACCAGCCCAAAAAACATGGGTTGGTCAGGGACGGGCCAGGGGGCGGTGCTTGGGAGGAGCAGGTGAGTTTAAGACAGTTCAGAATATCAGGCTGGTGCCCCCATAAGTATTTTTCTTTTTAAAAAATACCCCCCTCCTGCCCCCTGCTGTGAATGCCTCCTTTTCTCCCCTCTCCTCTCTCTTCCTGCCTGTGTTAAAGTCCACCTCCAACTGGCCACCCTTTCCCAATTTGGTACAGCGAAGGTCTTCAGGGGCAGAAACACAGCCCCTTTGCAGTGAATTGCAATTAAACCAAGAAAAAAGAACATTTTTACAGTTGTGGTAAAAATGGCTTTAGCTTGCAGGAAAAACCTGTGTAAGGCCCCCTAAAATAATATACAAAAAAAAAAGAAAGAAAAGAAAATATTTTACTTATCAGGACTTTTAGATTGCACCAATGTTTGTAATTTCCATCTGCCATAGCATTCTAGTTGGATTCATGTTGTAATTTGAGAGACATCACTTGACACACAGCTTATGAAATATTCATGTCTTTGAAAGTTACATATGGGAATTGTTCCTCTCTAATGCATTCCAAATAGAACACACCACAACAAATGTGCAGGAATTCGAAAATTTATGTACTTAAAACATGAGTCTTGACAGAAGGTCATTTATAGCAGATTCTAAAGTGCAATCATAGGGTCAAATCACTCATTTAGAAGCAAGTGAGGAGGTTGAAGAATAGTTATATGAAAGGAACAGATTCAGTGTATGTGAATTCTTTCAGATCAATCAAATTCTGTTTTACCAACATGGTTCCCTCTCACCTTCCGTTTGTGCTTAGTCCTAGTTGAAAAGGAAAAAGGAAAATATTCATATAGGTGGAAAAAAGAACCATTTTCAAACCCGCAAGACGTTCTGCTTTTTTTTTTTTAAAAAAATGAAAATTACCTATTTAGACGTTTTGGCCCTTAGGACGTCTAACTTTTATGGCCATTTTCAAAAAAATCTGTCCAAATTAAAAATGTACACAACCAAGCCTTTTGGACATAGGCAGAGCAACCATTTTATTTATTTATTTTCATTTTCAAAATAAACATACACAAGTATCCACTTGCTACAGAAATACGGATAACTAAACCATCTTAGGAAAACATTTTTTTACATTGGTAAATATAACATAATATCCTCATTAGTCCACCAATTAGCAGGGGAGTTATAATAAACATAGGCGTTCAATCAAAGAAAAATTAAAAATAAGCAATATAGCCCTATCACTAATACAACATATAATCCTATATTTCCATCGTCTTAATCCTTGATAATCTTCTTTAGATCTATAAACACTTTTAACTGCTTTGGATCAAAGAATATATATTTTAATCCTCCAAGTTTTATTAAACATTTACATGGATAACACAATCGAAATGTAGCTCCAAGGTTAACTATCTCTTGCCTATAAGCTAGAAAAGTCCTCCTTCGATTTTGTGGTATTTTGGTAACATCAGGATAAACCCAGACCCTTTGGCCATAAAGGAAAATTTTTAAATTATGAAAATATAGTCTCAATACATTGTTCAAATCATATTCAAAAACGAAGGAAGCTACCAATGTAGACCTAAGTGTAATATCTGATTCAGATTCTTCCAAAATGTCTGAAATATTATTTAAGTCCATTTTCTGATGTTAAAAAACTGGTGTTATGGTCTCTCCTTGTACATTCTTCGGATCTTTTCCAGATAAGCCCTGCCAAAAAGTTAACCCCCGCCACCCAAAAAAAATTATAAAAAAGAGGCGCGATCTGTAGAAAGTAAAGTGGGGGGGGGGTTCCCCCCCCCCCCCCGTCGGAGCCCTTAAAAAATTGGTCGACAGTTTATCCTATTTTTTTATAATGTTAAGTTTCATATCCTCTTTTCTATAATCTTTTTTGGGTGCTCCGATGGGGGGGCGTGGGGGGGAATCCCCCCACTTTACTTTATACACATCGCGCCGCGTTGTGGGGCCGTTATGCTGAGAACTTCACTAGTTAAGGTTGTGTGCGCTGGCAAAAGGTGGCGGGGCTTAACTTTCGGCGCGTCCACTTTTTCCATTAGTGGCGGGGCTTATCTGGAAAAGATCCCATTCTTCTTCGCAACGTTCAAGTAATATACCTTATTTAAAGGCAGAATCGTATCGGAGGAAACACTTAGGGCTCCTTTTACAAAGCAGCACTGGATCCTTAACGCGCGGAATAGCACACGCTAAATTGCCCTGCGCGCTAGCCGCTGATGCCTCCTTTTGAGCAGGCAGTAGATTTTTGGCTAGTGCACGCTATACATTACATTACATTAAATTACATTTGTGATTTCTATTCCGCCTGTGCCTTGCGGTTCTAAGCTATAGCATTAAAAATGCTAGCACACCTTTGTAGAAGGAGCCCTTAATATTTCAATCAGATATTTCTTGAACATATCCAAAGGAAGAATAGCAGAGTCACGTGGAAAATTCAAAATTCTAAGGTTCAATCTCCTGTTATAATTTTCCATTTGTTCTATTTTTCTATGCAAGTACTGTATATTTGATCTTTTAGTACAGTATTTTTAAATTCCTTTAGTGGTTGAACATCAGTAGAAACTTGTATTTTTATGGAAGTATCCTGTTGAACTTCTACAGCAGGGGTATCAAACTCAAATCACATAAGGGGCCGAAATCTAAAACACAGGCTAAGTCATGGGCCAGGTTTTTTATTAAGATACTTACCCCCTCCTTTGCTGACGCACAGCGTGGGCCCCAGCGCCGGTGGTGGCTCCGATGCTCACAGGACTTCTGTGAGTGTTGGATCATTCGCCGCTGGCGCCAAAACCCACGCTGTGCACCAGCAAAGGAGGGGGGTTAGTCTTAGTAGAAGCATAGTGATACAACATCTCCAACCCCACGTCTGCTACAAAATAAATAAAAAATAATTTTCCTCTCTTTTAGGTCCTAGTTCACATTTGCTGTCTAACACCAGCTCTGGTAGCATACACATTTCAAATTTGGCATATTGTAATCACAAAATAGAAATAAAATTATTTTTCCTACCTTTTGTTGTCTGGTCATTTTGCTTTTAGTCCCAATTTCTCTTTCTGATTTTGTCTATCTTCTAATTCTCTTTCCAGTGTCTGTTGTCTATTTTTTTTTTCTCCTCTTCTCTCTTGACCAGTCCCTGTCTCTAACATATTGATTTTTCCCTTTCAATTTTTCTCCTTTTTTTTTCTTTTCTGCCTCTGTCCACTCAAATCTCGCTCTCTTTCTCATCCTTCTCCTTTTTAAATTTTCAGCTACATACCAATTTTCCATCTTCTCTTATTCTGTAGCTCTCCCATTTCCCATCCTCCTATTTCCTTCTATCTCTCCTCCTCTCTCCTCTTAGTTCAACATTTTGCTCCCTCTCTTTTCTATTGTTCTTCTTCCCTCCTCCCTTAATGCTGAACAATGAGATGGAAGGAAAAAAAAAAGAGATGCTGCATCTCTCTCTCCCTTCCACAACCAGGCCTAACATTTCTCCCTCCCTTCCATCTCCAGATCCAACTTCTCTCCCTTTCTCTTCCCAACTGCCCCCCATCCCATATCTCCCCCTCTCTGCCTGCCTCCCTCCCTCCCTCCCTCCCCCCAGGTCCACCATTTCTCCCTTTCTCTTCCCAATGGTTCTCCCTTCAAATATCTCTTTCCCTCTTCCTCCACACTACCCCAGGTCCAACCTCTCTCCCTTCATCTCGCTCTCCTCACAGCCCAGCATGCCTTTCACTCCAGCACCAATTCTGCTCTCCTCACAGCCCAGCTTGCCTTTCCCTCCAGCGCCAGTTCCTCTCTCCTCATACCCTGTCGTGTCATTCCCTCCAGCGCTAGTCCGATGTCACCGCCAAGCCAAGGAATCTGCCAGCCTCAGCGATTCGGCAGTGTTGTACGTGGCTCCCCCCTCCTGCTTCTTGCCTACCGCAGTCTGGCTCCAATGATGCACAATTTCCTGTTTCCACCTGGATGGACTGCGGTGGACAGAAGACAGGAGGAGGAGCCACGGACAACACTGCCAAAGCCAGCACACTTTCTGGCATGACAGCGATTTCGGACCAGCGCGGGAGGGAGGACACGCTGGGCTATGAGAAGGGGAAATTCAGGAACATTGCCGTGGGCCACATAAAAAGACCAGGAACGAAGAGAGAGGGGAGACATGATTGAAACATTTAAGTACATTACGGGACGTATCGAGTCGGAAGATGATATCTTCTGTCTCATGGGACCCTCGACCACCAGAGGGCATCCGCTGAAAATCAGGGGAGGGAAGTTTCATAGCAACTCCAGAAAGTACTTCACCGAAAGAGTGGTGGATCAATGGAAGATTCCCACTGCAGGTGATTGAGGCCAGCAGCGTGACGGATTTTAAGAGAAAATGGAATACTCACGTGGGATCTTTAAGGGAGTGAATTCAGGGGGGCGGGTACTTGGAATGGGCAGACTTGGTGGGCTATAGCCCTTTTCTGCCGCCATTTTCTATGTTTCTATGATTCAGCCCGCAGGCCTTGTGTTTGACACATGTGTTCTACAGTTTTACTAAGAATGTCAAATTTTGAAAGCAAGGTGGTTACCTCAGATGAAGATTCTTTAACTGCAAATGTCAGTTCAGTTATTGCCTTCCAAATAGCCTCCAAAGTAACTGCAGTGGGAAAGGATGAAACTATCGTTCCACCTCATTCACTGTTCTCCACTTCCTGGCAACTCTCATTCAACTCACTGTCCTCACCCTGAACTTCAGTCAACTGCTCTCCACTCGTCTGCTGTTCCTCTGTGTGAACCATTCTTGACGCTGGACATAGTTCTGGGGAGGAAAGGCTGACATGAAGTTCAACAACTGAGTTGCTCCTTCCAACTGGTCCAATGCTTGGTTTTCTCCCTCGGTCTCCCTAAATGCTGTACTCCCAGTTGAATAGCTCTCAATCTTCTGCTGTATCATTGGGTTAGTCTGGGCTGGTGAGGACGTCCCCCGAACAAGCCCTTTCCTCTTTGTATGTGGCATTACGCAAGTAAAACTTCAGCAAGAAACGCTACTGAAGAAACTCAAGGGCACAAAAAAAGAGCTAGGTAACAATCACTGAGGATGTGCCGCCATATTAGTTGACTCCCCCTTTGGCAGAGCAACCATTTATACTTGCCACACAGACACGCCAGCAGAGCAGTAGGACACCTTAGTGGGATCTGCTGAGAACTTCACAGAAAGGATGCCAAGTACACATATCACCAGAATCACTATACATTATATGGTGATCTCTCCAAAATTCCCCCCAAATCTACTGTACCCACCACCACCCTAGTAGCTCTTACGCCTGCAGATGTCACCTATATGTAGGTACAGTGGGTTTTGGTGTGCTAATTCTTTGTCCTAGAAGTGTACTGGTTAGGGTAGCATATCGGGCTGGGTCCACTTCTCTGGAGTCCACTGCACTGACCACCAAACTACTCTAGGAACCTGCTGGGCAGCTCTACTAGGACTGGTCATAGTATCTGCAGCTGTCATAGAGACAGATGTGTACTGTTTCATGCAGATCTACGATAGTGGTGATGGTGGTGTTGGGATGGGGGTGGGGTGGGGGTGTGTGTGTGTCAGTGACCACTGGAGGAGTGTGGTGGGCCATGCCTTCATCCTTCTAGTAGTCATCTGGTCAGTTTGGGCAACTTTTTGGCCCATATTTGTTTTTAAAACAGGATTATCCCCAAATGTCCAAATTGTGCCTTGGACGTTTTCTAAAAAGTTTGATTATCGTTGTAAAATGTCCAAGTGCTAAGCCCACCCATAACATGCCTCCAACTTGCCCCCCCCTTGAGATTTAGACACACTGAAGACAGGAAGCCTAGCAGACAGTCTAGCAATTCTGTTTAGAAAATGGTGACTTGGACCTTTTGGCAAGAAAAATGTCCAAGTGCCACTTTGTGCCTTTTTATTTTAATGCCTTTCTGTTTTGAAAATGAGCCCTTTGGTCTTTAAGCAATTAAAAAAATCCCAGCTACCGTATGTCGCATGTGCTTCTGAAGTAATTTTCTATTAACTTGTATTTCATTGAGTAGATACCATAGTGATTGTGGATTACTTTTTAAGATTTCCTTTTCTTAATCATTCAGGTGGAAAAGCTGGAAATGAGCCAGAGGAGGCTAAGCTGCAGAACACCAGTAAGCAAATTGTGCAGACGGCTATTCTCCAGGCAGTGAAGCAAGTGTCCCAGGAAAGCCAGCAAAAGGAGGTTAAAGAGGACACTATGTACCAGCATCTAAAAGACAAAGAATTAACCAAGACACATGGGAAAAAGAAATGAAGATGTTTCTGGCATCGTTTTCTCCTCTTCGCATCAGATGTGTGGCTAGCACTATGCTGCTGTCAAACAAACCAAAGTGCAGCCTGAAAATAGACGTAGGATAGACTTGCACAAGCTCTCTGCTGTAGGGTAATTTTTCCGAGTGCCTCAATATTTTTTTTTTCCCAAAAAAGCAAATCTCAGCCTAAAAGCAGTATCAAGCACAACGTTTTTAATGGCAGAGTTTTGTATTCAAGATTATGCTGTTAATTGCACTTTTTAATTGCATCTCTTGGCCGTGAGGTACAGCTTAGTGATAAGCATCTCTGTCATTTGCGTCTGTTCATTCCTTGTCTGAAGTAGCTTAATGAATTCATACAAGATTCTTGCTTCTTGGTTAAGTCACATCAAAACTGCGTTGATTTATGCTGGCAGTGCATATAGGGCTTAAGATTTAGAAAACACAGACATATCTCTGCGTTTTTTTTTTTCTTTAGAAAATATAGTCCAAATGGGCAATTATCTTAGTAATGGTAACTGTTATCATTCTCAATGCTCTTTTCTTTATGTAGGCTTTCCCCTCTAACTAAAAGGCGGACTGTGTCCCTCAGTGTCAGCCCTATGTTGTGCTATCTTCACACAGAATACCTTTCATATTATATCCTGCATTCTTTTCACTACCTCCTTTCCTATTGTATCTTAGGGCTCCTTTTACAAAGGTGCATTAGGGCCTGAACGCGCAGACTAGCGCTCGCTAAATTGCCACGCACTCTAGACCTTAACGCCAGCATTGAGCTGGTGTTATTCTAGAAGCGTAGTGCGCGGTTTGGTGTGTGGTAATTTTGTGCGTGCGCTAAAAACGCTAGCACACCTTAGTAAAAGGAGCCCTTAGAGTAATGGTTTCCCCTTCTTACCTTTTTCCTAAATTTTATTATAATTTTATTGCATCGTAGGTTCCCTCATCTCACATCCTTTTTTATAAACCTTTTTTATGA
This sequence comes from Geotrypetes seraphini, assembly GCF_902459505.1. NCBI lineage: Eukaryota > Metazoa > Chordata > Amphibia > Gymnophiona > Dermophiidae > Geotrypetes > Geotrypetes seraphini. The sequence goes on along the minus strand of NC_047085.1, from coordinate 148,887,812 downwards.
TTGTATTATAAACCACTTAGATATTTGTGTTGAATAAAGGTGAAATGTGATATCTGGATAATTTCCCCAGCTGGCACATCCTTTGATTTTCAGCATAAGAACATAAGAATTGCCGCTGCTGGGTCAGACCAGTGGTCCATTGTGCCCAGCAGTTTGCTCTCGCAGCAGCCCTCTGGTCAAAGACCAGCACCCTAACTGAGACTAGCCCTACCTGCGTACGTTCCGGTTCAGCAGGAACTTGTCTAACTTTGTCTTGAATCCCTGGAGGGTGTTTTCCCCTATAACATACTCCGGAAGAGCGTTCCAGTTCTCTACCACTCTCTGGGTGAAGAAGAACTTCCTTATGTTTGTTCGGAATCTATCCCCTTTTAACTTTAGAGAGTGCCCCCTCGTTCTCTCTACCTTGGAGAGGGTGAACAACCTGTCTTTATCTACTAAGTCTATCCCCATTCAGTACCTTCAGCATTTTAGGGGTAGTGGTGTTGAAAATGATTACAAACTGCCACATAGTGGAAGGGTGATGTGACAGTAGAATGGGGCATTAAAAAAATGCCGACTACAAAGTTTAAATATTGGGTTATATTAGAGATATACAGTAATACCTTTGCTGGAGTGGAAGTATGGCCTAGTGGTTAGAACTGTTGCTTCAGCATTCTGAGGTTGCGAGTTTGATCCCAGCCTGCTCCTTGTGACCCTGGGGAAGTCACTTTATTCCTCTGTAGCCCTAGGTACCACAGTTAGATTGCGGGCCTACTGAGATTGATAGGAAAAATACTGAAGAGTACCTGATTACTATTCAGTGGTTAATGTACAGTGCTGCATATATTTAGCAGTGTTATAGAAATAAGAACATAAGAACATAAGCAGTGCCTCCGCCGGGTCAGACCATAGGTCCATCATGCCCAGCAGTCCGCTCCCGCGGCGGCCCAAACAGGTCACGACCTGTCTGAATCACCAGAAGGGGCCCCCTTGCCACCTTGGTTTCCCATTTAAGTCCTATCTTCCCATCGAAGTCCTAACCCTCCGGTCTTGCACATGCACGACCTGGTTGGGTTTCTATACTTTTTACCTGGATACCTCTCTCAGTATCCCACGATCCCTTTATCCCTCAGGAATCCGTCCAATCCCTGTTTGAATCCCTGTACCGTACTCTGCCTGATCACTTCCTCCGGTAGCGCATTCCAAGTGTCCACGACCCTTTGGGTGAAAAAAAACTTCCTTGCGTTTGTTCTGAACCTATCTCCCTTCAGTTTCTCCGAATGCCCCCTCGTACCTGTTGTCCCCTTCAGTCTGAAGAATCTGTCCCTATCCACCCTCTCTATGCCCCTCATGATCTTGAAGGTCTCTATCATATCTCCCCTGAGCCTCCTTTTTTCCAGAGAGAAGAGCCCCAGCCTATCCAACCTCTCAGCGTATGGGCAGTGTTCCAGCCCTCTTACCAGTTTCGTTGCTCTCCTTTGGACTCTCTCAAGTACCGCCATGTCCTTCCTGAGGTACGGCGACCAATACTGAACGCAGTATTCCAGATGTGGACGCACCATCGCTCGATACAATGGCATGATGACTTCCCGTGTCCTGGTTGTTATGCCCCTCTTTATGATGCCCAGCATCCTGTTGGCTTTTTTCGAGGCTGCTGCGCACTGTGCAGATGGCTTCAGTGATGCATCCACCAGCACACCCAAGTCTCTCTCAAGTCTGCTGTCTCCCAACAATGCCCCCCCCCCCAATTTGTAGTTGAACAACGGGTTCTTTTTCCCTATATGCATGGCCTTGCATTTTTCCATGTTAAAGCGCATTTGCCATTTGTTTGCCCAGTCTTCCAGCTTGTCCAGGTCCCTTTGCAGGTCCTCACACTCCTCCCTGGACCTAACTCTGCCGCACAGTTTGGTATCGTCTGCGAATTTTATAACCTCGCACTTTGCCTCCTTTTCCAGGTCATTGATAAATATGTTGAAGAGTAACGGCCCCAGCACCGATCCCTGTGGCACACCGCTCGTGACTCCCCGCCAGTCAGAATATTGGCCCTTTACTCCGACCCTCTGCAGTCTACCCGACAACCAGTGCTTGATCCATCTGTGCACATTCCCTCCCACCCCGTGGTTCCACAGCTTCCTAAGTAGCCTTTCATGTGGCACCTTGTCGAAAGCCTTTTGAAAATCGTGGTAAATGATGTCTATGGGTTCCCCATTGTCCACCCGACTGCTTATTCCCTCAAAGAAGTACAGAAGGTTCGTTAAGCATGACCTTCCCTTACAGAATCCGTGCTGGCTTGTTCTCAGTAGGCCATTTCTCTCGATGTGCTCGCAAATGCCGTCCTTGATCATAGCTTCCACCATCTTCCCTATGATTGAAGTCAGGCTCACCGGCCTGTAGTTCCCGGGGTCACCCCTCGATCCCTTCTTGAAGATAGGTGTGACATTCGCCAATTTCCAGTCCTCTGGTACCTCTCCAGTTTTCAAGGAAAGGTTGCAAACATGCTGGATTGTGCCCGCTATTTCTTGTCTTAGTTCCTTCAGAACCCTTGGGTGGATCCTGTCCGGGCCCGGTGATTTGCCGCATTTTAACCTGTCTATCTGTTTGAGGACATCCTCCTTACTTACCTCTATGTGCTCCAATTTTTCGGCCTGTTCCCCACTCATGAGCTCCTCTGAGTCCGGTATATTAGATGTGTCTTCTCTCGTGAAGACCGACGAGAAGAACGTGTTCAACCTCTCAGCTACCTCTTTATCCTCCTTTATCACTCCCTTCCTATCCCCATCGTCCAACGGCCCCACCTCCTCTCGCTGGTCGCTTCCCCTTTACGTAACTGAAGAATGCTTTGAAGTTTTTCGCCTCCCTGGCCAGCCCCTCTTCATATTTCCCTTTTGCTTTTCTAACCTCTCGGTGGCATTCCTTTTGGCAATTCCTGTGCGTCTGGTGATTTTCCTCCGTTGGGTCCTTTTTCCATCTCCGGAAGGATACTTTTTTGTCATTTATTGCCCTCTTTGCTTCAGTTGACATCCAAACCGGGTCCTTTGACCGCTTGTTCTTGCAGCCTTTCCTGAAACTGGGGACGTACATTCTTTGTGCTTCCTGCAGGGTATCCCTGAATAGGGTCCAGGCGCTTCCTACAGTCTCCATCTTAAAGATGTTTCTGAGCTTCCTCCCCACCATTTCCCTCATAGCAACATAGTTCCCTTTCCTGAAGTTGAGCGCAGTTGTTGCGGTCCTCCTTACTATGGGTGTCCCCCTTTCTAATGTGAATCTGATCGCGTTGTGGTCGCTGTTGCCTAGTGGTCCTCCCACTTCTACCCCTCTTGCAGGCCCCCCTAATCCGTTTAGGATGAGGTCAAGAGTAGCACCCCCACACGTTGGTTCCGTGACTAGTTGCTCCATGAATCAGTCCCTCACAGCTTCTACAAATCCTGTTTCCCTAGTGCAGTTGGAGTGACCCGTACTCCAGTCTATCCCCGGGTAGTTGAAGTCCCCCATCACTGTTACACTTCCAGTCCTGCATTCCTGTCTCAGTTCAGCTTCCAAGTCGTGTCCGACTCCTTCTGGCATACCAGGTGGACGATAGTACAGCCCCAGCTTTATGCCTGCACCCTTGTTTCCCGGCAATTTGACCCATAGCGATTCCAGCCCCTCTGCCTTCGTTGCCATATCCATCCCGACCGAGTAGATAGAGTCCTTTATATATAGTGCTATGCCTCCCCCCTTCTTGTGGGTCCTGTCCCTCCTGTAGAGCTTGTACCCCGGCAGCGCCACATCCCATTGATTCTCCTCCGTCCACCAGGTTTCTGTAATTCCAATTATATCCAGGTCCTCCCCCTTGGCCACGACTTCTAGTTCACCCATCTTGGCCATGAGGCTTCTTGCATTTGCGTATAAGCACCGCAGGTCCCGTCGTTTTTCCTCCACCTCCGCATATACCTGGTCTGCCTCCCCTTGAATTCCGGGCAGTTCTCCTGTTCCCTGTGCTTCTGTTTTGCCTTCAGCCTTTACCCTCGTAGCTTTCGGCTTCCCCACATTCCCGCCACCCCACTTCCCCGCTTTTCCTCTGGGTTTTCTAGCCCTACCGGCCCCCTCCTGGGCTATCATCCCTTGAGCCTCTGTTTGATCCCCCTCGCCTTGTGGCACCCCTATATTGCCCTCAGCTTTCGCCCTCGTGTCACCCAGTCCCCCTGTGTCTCCATGCCCCTTAGTCTCCTCCAAGCAAGCTCCCTTTACCTGATGTTTCCCTCGCTGTCTGATCATAAGATCCACCGGTCCCTCTACTTCCTCCTTGCAGTCAGCCCGTTCAGCATCTGTTCTGGATACTGTTGTCCGAAGCGTCAACATCAGATCATCTGTCGGCTTTCCCCCTCTCCTCAGTTTAAAGCCCTCTCGATCTCCTTCCTCACATTGGCTGCCAGTAGTCTTGTTCCCGCTGTGCTCAGGTGCAGGCCATCCCGCCGGTAGAGCTTGCTCTTTCCCCAGAAGGACGTCCAGTTCCTCACAAAGTGGAAGCCCTCCTCCTGGCACCATCTCCTCAACCATGCATTCACAGCCTGGAGGTCTGCCTGCCTCTTTGCATCTGCTCTCGGTACAGGCAGGATCTCTGAGAATGCTATCCTCCGGGTACTCCGCTTCAGCTTTCGTCCCAGGACCCTGAACTGGTCAGTCAGTGTGGCCATGCTGAAGTTCCTCCAGCTCACATCATTCGTTCCGACGTGGATTATCACCGCAGTCTCCTCTGTCTCTGCTCCGTCCAGGATCCTCTCGATCCTATCAGTGATGTCTCGTGTCTTGGCCCCTGGGAGACAAGTCACTAGCCGGTCCTCCCTTCCTCCAGCTACGTGACTATCTACCTCTCTCAAGATCGAGTCTCCCACCACAATAGCAGACTTCCCATTCCTCAGCAACCTCCTCTGTCTCAGGTCCGTGTCCATGGTGTAGTGCGGTGTCTCTCCCTCGGGGTCCCGGTGAGTCACGGTCTCCTCCTCTTGCGTGGTTCCTCCGCTAGGTCCTTCCCCGGTGTCGCCTTGTGGATCCTGGATCTCGTCTGCCGACATCCGTCTGTGCAGCTGCTGGTCCCATTCCTCCACCTTCCTATAGGCCTCCTCGATGAATCTCTCGAGGTCCCTCACCTGTTCCACAATGGGGCCTGCTCCGTCTGTGTCCTTGGTTGACCAGCTCGTCTCCTCTGTGGTGCGCAGTCCCTCCAGTCCCTCCAGTTCCTGGACCCTGACCCTCAATCTGCCGACCTCCATCCTCAGGCTTTCCAGTTCCTGACACCGACTGCATATGTACTCCCGCCTTCCCAAGAGGAGGTAGTCGTACATATTGCACTCTGTGCAGTATACCGGAAAGTACCTCTGGGATCCTGGGTCCTCCATCGCTCTCGTAAAGTGCTGGTGTACTCCTGCTGTGAGTAAGAGAGAGGGAAAGGAGAAAAGAGAAAAGAAAGTGATTACTTGGCGTTTCTGGCTCCCTCGCAAGGCTCCTTCGCAAAGGCGCTTTCGCTAAGGCGAGCGCCTTTGCCGCTCGCCTTCGCTGCGCGCCGAACAGCTGCGCGCCGTTGGCACACCCCCTTTTAAGGGGGAGCCCGGGCACTGATGCTGCCTCTGACGCGGTGGGGTGGGCGGAGCTTACTCTCGCCGCTACCCCTGCTGGATCACCTGCCTGCCCGCCTCCGCCCGACTCTGCTTGGCCTCTCCGCTTCTCCGCTGCTCCTCCGAGCCCCTGCTGTTTTCTTCGGTCAGAGAAGCAGCCGCGCTCGGCTCGACCCTTTTAAGGGGGAGCTCGGGCGCTGACGCTGCCTCTGACGCGGTGGGGTGGGCGGAGCTTACTCTCGCCGCTACCCCCGCTGGATCGCCTGCCTGCACGCCTCCGCCCGACTCTGCTTGGCCTCTCCGCTTCTCCGCTGCTCCTCCAAGCCCCTGCTGCTTTCTTCGGTCATAGAAGCAGCCGCGCTCGGCTCAACCCTTTTAAGGGGGAGCCCGGGCGCTGACGCTGCCTTTGACGCGGTGGGGTGGGCGGAGCAGGGATGTTAAAGCCCCATCAGTCAAAGAAATTCCCTACCAAATCACTCCCTTCCTTGCACTATTGCAGTAACCTGAAAGTTGGTGGGGTGCTTCCAGCATGAACTGAGTATGCATGAGGAACCCTGGCCTCAGCCTCTAGAAGCACCCTGTCAACCTCAAGGTTAATGCAGCAGAGTGGTGAGGAGGGGAGGGGCTCAGCAGGGAATTTCTTTGGTTGGCAAGGGTTTGGCATCCCCACCAGCTATTTAATGGGTGTAGTGCGAGTTTGGAGGGGGAGCCTGAGCCTAAAGGGACAGCCAGTCCTCCAAGGCCCCCCTTTTGCTATGCCACTGAGTTGTATAAATCTTAAAAGTCTAAATAAATTAAAACAAAGCTGTTCATTGATTTTTTTTAATCTGTGTAGATGAAACACCAACATACTTCTGATCATTCCAACATAAGGGATGTTTTTCAATAAGAAAATATGCAAGTATTTTCTTTTTGAAAAACAGTGGAACATATACATGCTAAAAGTTGCCAAATACTTTCTCCCAGTTTGTATGAACATAAGAATAGCCTTACTGGTTCAGACCAACGGTCCCTCCAGTGACATAGGCCAATCTAGGTCCCTAGTTCCTGGCCAAAACCCAAAGAGTTGCAACATCCCATGCTACTGATCCAGGGCAAGCAGTGGCTTCCCCCATGTCTTTCTCAATATCAGACTATGGATATTTCCTCCAGGAAATTGTCCAGACCTTTCTTAAAACCAGCTACGCTATCTGCTTTTACCACAGCCTCTGGCAATGCATTCCAATGAGTGGCCAAAAGGAGTAAAATAGCAGCCATGTTAGTGAAAATTGAATGTACATGTTTTCCTTGTCTCACTTGAACATGTCTCTTGGAATGACTGAAGAGTGAGCATACCTTTAGCAGGACCAAGAAGAGTCATTCGCAGCCAAGCCATTTTACCTGGATAAGTACATATTAAACTAACTAAACTAAACTAAACCTTAGGTTTGTATACCGCATCATCTCCACATTCGTAGAGCTCGGCACGGTTTACAGGAGATGGGATAGAAAAGAACTACAATGAAAGGTAGAGGTTTACAGGAGATGGGAAAGAAAGGAGCTACAATGAAGGGTTAGAGGACCAAGTATGAAGAGTTTTTGAGGGCTTAGGATGTCATACATGGAAAAAGAATCAGATTTTTGAGAATAGCCAGGTCTTCAGATATTTGCGGAAAAGTTGGAGGGAGCTCATGTTCCGTAGAGGGGAGGAAAGGTTGTTCCAGAGCTCGGTGATTCTGAAGGGAAGGGATTTCCCTAGTTTTCCTTTAAGGGAGATGCCTCTTACTGAGGGGAAGGATAGTTTTAATTTGTGGGTGGATCTGGTGGTATTAGGATTTGAGGAGTTCCAAGAAAGAGGGATACATGGAGGGAGGATCCCATGTAGGATTTTGAAAGCTAGACAGGCGCATTTGAAGTGGACCCTGGCGATTATTGGTAGCCAGTGAAGCTTGAACAGAAGCGGAGAGACATGGTCAAATTTACTTTTTGCGAAAATCAGCTTGGTTGCGGCATTCTGAATCCGCTGGAGTCTATGAAGATTTTTCTTAGTTAGGCTTAAGTAGATAGAGTTGCAATAGTCCAGTCTAGAAAGGATGATGGATTGGACAAGGACGGTAAAGTGATTTTGATGGAAACAGGATCTAACTTTCCTCAGCATGTGAAGGCTGAAAAAGCATTTTTTTACCAAGGAATTGAGGTGGTCATTAAAGGACAATGTAGAATCAATAGTGATGCCCAGAACATTGCTTGAGAACTCAAGCTGCAGAGTGGAGCCAGAGGGCAGAGAGAAGGAGGAGGGTAGTTGGTTAAGTTTTGGACCAAGCCAAAGGAGTCTTGTTTTGGACTCGTTTAGTTTCATTTGAATAATAGGGGCCCAGGATTGGAGGTTCGTTATACTGGAGGCTATGTTCTCAGAAAGGTTGGTGAGGTTCGAATCAGTCTCCAGGAGGACGAGGATGTCGTCAGCATATGTGTAAATAGTTTCAAGGGGGGATAGATGGAGGAGTTTTAGGGAGGTCATGTAAATGTTGAAAAGGATGGGAGATAGAGGTGAACCTTGCGGGACTCCACATAACGGTTTCCAGGGGGAGGATGAGGTGCCATTCATGTTGACAGCGTAAGAACGAGAACGTAGGAATTTTGAGAACCAGTCGAGGACTGTGGAATTAATACCTATTTCAGAGAGTTGGTATACGAGAATGTCGTGATGGACAACGTCGAAAGCGGCGAAAAGGTCGAATTGTAGGAAATAGCTTTAAAAATTGTCACCTCAGGGGTTTATTTTAAAAGTGTCTAGAGCGGTGTATCGCAAACTGTGTGCCACGGCACACCAGCGTGCTTCCTGAGATTTCTGGTGTGCCACAGTATACTGGGGAAGAGGAGAGGTGCCAGCGCTGGATGACTATCTACAGGACGTGCCTCTCGCAAAGAGAGGCACGTCCTGTAAGCAATCTCCTGATGCCGGCACCTCTTCTCTCTGCCAGCCCTTCTCTCCAGCACGGGTCTTTCTGTCGGCGCAAGGCCCGTTTGAAGGGCCTTTACGCATGGGTTGATGGCGGCGTGCTGATGTCACACATGCGCATGATGTCATCACACCGACGCCAGCGCACTTCCGGGTGTCTCAAGCCGGGGAGACTAGGTTTAGTGTGCCCTGGCTTGAAAAAGTTTGAGAGACACTGGTCTAGAGAAATGTAGAACTGCAGTGGTACTTCTTAGACACCAACTTTCTACTAATTTTGAAAGTGAAAGTATGTGTGGACTTTCACTTTGAAAGTGGCACAAGGAAAAAAAAAAAAATTACCCACACGCAATTATTATAGCTTAAAAGATTTGTGGCGACCGCCATTAAAAACAACAAAGGAGAGATCCAAGATGGCCGAAGGGACGGTTAGCTGAGCGTCCCGGCTTAGATCTTGGTGTGAGTGTTTGGCTTACCTGCTACTAAGAGGAACTTTTTCTTATTTCGCTATGCCGAAAAGAAGGGGCCGAAGCGCTGCTGTAGCCTGGTGGCACCCCGACCCAGTTAGATTCGGCAACATCGACGAACTTCTTCGCTGGATGCAGGGAGTGTTGGTGGCGGCATCGGCACCCCCGTTGGAGGCACTCGGTGGAGAGTCGGAAGTGGTTTCTCCGGGACTGGAGATCTCACTTAGCCTCGACACCAGAGCACCAGAGCACCTCCCCCTCTTCATCTTACACCTATCCTGGGGGACCCCCAGCCAGTCAGGTCTTCAAGATATCCCTAATGAATATGCATGAGGCAGATTTGCATATAATAGGAGGTGATATGCATGCAAATCTGCCTCATGCATATTCATTAGCGATATCTTGAAAATCCAACTGGCCAGGGGTCCCCCAGGACAGGTTTAAGAACCACTGAACTAAAACATCAGGATTTATGTGGGTTCTTGTTGCCTACATGGCTCCCTTTAGAATTACCCCCAAAGTGTGCAGTTATTGTCAAATGTTGCATCATCAGTACTAGAAGGGAGAAAAGGTCATCTTGAAGCTCATCCTCTTATTCTCTCATTAGTGAAAAATGTTTGCAGATTAGTTTTGGAGCTCCTCCCACAATGCAATAAATAAAAAAGAAATTTCCACCCATAGAAGAACATAAGAATTGCCATACTGGCACAGACTGAAGATCCATCAAGCTCAGTATCCTGTTTCCAACAGTGGCCAACCTAGGTCCCAAGTACCTAGCAAGATCCCATAATACATACAGAAACAAAATTAACACAACAGAAGGTGCAAACAAAATCCATAGAGTCTGAGGGCTAGGAGCTAGAGGCACTAAAGTCTCCATTCATCTAACAATCATTGCTAAACTGGTTTGACTGGTTTAGCGAGCAACTGTATTTGCCGACCCAATGCACAAATCAGCTCACCATGCGGTTACCATTCTCCAATTCTGGCATGCAAATGAGGGCATGAATATTAAAACCAACCATCTGACTGATGTCCTAACTTGCAAATGAGGGCATGAATATTAAAACTAACCATCTGACTGATGCCCTAACTTTGCATGCCAGTATTCTTACTATGTTTTTTTCCTTATTTTAAAGTTCCTGTAAACCATGCTGAGCTCTATCTTTATAGAGAGGATGCGCTATATAAACTTAAGATTTAGTTTAGTCAGCCTAGTTTTTTTCAATGGCACAGATATTGGCTTAGATTCCTCCCGCTTGTATCCCGGGATGCAGATATAGGAGCCTTAGGCCCTGATTGGCTCAGACTCCTAAGGCATGTCCCAAGGGGTGGGGCCTTAGGAATCTGAACCACAGGGCCTTAGGCCTCTCCCCATGCATCACATGATGCACCAGGGAGGGAAAGCCCTGCCATTTGGAAGCGACGAGCCTATGGCAGGATGGACCGAGCTCACCATTTTCAATGGATACAACTAATTCACTGTCTATCATCACATTTGAAAACTAATCCAATTGCTTTAACAACTCCTGATATTCTCATTAATAAACGCCAATTATACGGGGTCAAAGGTGCTGCATCAAAATGGTATAAAATATTGCAATTGGAACACACTAAACATCGGACTGGTACTGAAAGTACTTGGGAATTTGACCTAAAATCTTGCCTCACTGGTGAACAATGGAAATATGTTTGGTCATCTATATCACTGCTTCCAAATCCTCCACGTTATACCAATCCATGCTCTTTGTATTACATAGAGCAATATGGACCCCTAAGAGGCTAGCTAAATTTAAGAATCAGGAGAATGGTCTGTGCTGGTCTTGCTTAATTGAAAAAGGCATTTTCCTTCATCTAAGAACATAAGAATAGTCTTACTGGGTCAGACCAATTGTCCATCAAGCCCAGTAGCCCGTTCTCACGGTGACTAATCCTGGTCACTAGTGCCTGGCCAAATCCCAAGGAGTAGCAATATTCCATGCTAATGATCCAGGGCAAGCAGTGGCTTCCCCCATGTCTTCCTCAATAACAGACTATGGATTTTTCCATCAGGAAATTGTCCAAATCTTTCTTAAAATCAGCTATGCTATCCGCTCTTACCACAACCTTTGGCAATGCGTTCCAGAGCTTAACTATTCTCTGAGTGAAAATTTTTTTTCCTCCTATTGGTTTTAAAAGTATTTCCTTGTAACTTCATTGAGTATCCCCTACTTTTTCATTGTACTATAATTCAACCTTTTTGGCAACAATTTTGGAAATATAGAAGTTCCTTGTTTCAAATAATTGAACCTCTCACTCCATCAGTTGTAATATTAGGTAGCAGTGGGCTGCAATTTACTATACCACCAAATGTTGACAAACTTTTCAATATAATGATCCAACTGGCAATCAAAACAGTACTGCAAAATTGGAAAGATATTTCAAATGTTAGCTTCAATATGAGGCAGAACACATTATGTCTCACAGCAAAATTTGAAAGAGCTGCAGTTATAAAAAAAACAAAAAAAAACCAGGCGTTGCGCTCTTTTCTGGATTCATGGAATTTATTATTGGAGGAGTCTGTCTTACCCTATTAATATGTGGCATATTATCAGTAATTGTCTTCTTATAGGTTTCAACTATGGTAGCACATCCTTTCTTTCCTATGTTTTAAAATGCATTTGACAATTTTACATACCTTTCACTCTGTAATCTAACTATTTTATGTAATCAAATGTATTCTGGTTGTTCTTTCTCTTGAAAACCAATAAAAATATTGAACTTAAAAACAATAGAAATATGAAGACAAAAATTGAACTAAGAACCCCAAGAAATCAAACTTGCCATGTAGAGCAACATTGAAAAACTGAAAACAGAAATAAAAATTTGTCTTATACTGAACATAATGCAAAGCCATTTGCAAAGCTATCATGCTTTAGCTAATAAATTCAAAATAAAACACCATTTTTTCTACCTTAGTTGATTGGACATTTTATTTTCCTATCATGCTGGCATCAGTTTCACTTTTCTGCTTTCCAGTCTTTCTTCTCTCTTTCCATTGATCATTGTCCTGTGTCATTTCTCCTCTCTCCTCATGCCTTATTTCCTTCTTTCACTACATCTGTCTCTGACATACTTTTCCTTTTATCTCTCTCCCTTTTTTTCTTTTCTATCCACTGAAACTTCACCTCCTTTCTTACCTTCATCTCCTTTTTATTTTTTATCAACTTTTCTCTTTTCACCCTCTAGCTCTCCCATATTTCACCTCACTCCTTTCACAGCTTCCTATTCCCTTTTATCTTTCATCAACACTCCATTATCACATTTCTGCCCTCTGTACTCACTATCTTGCTTTTACTCATCAACTTGAAAACTCTTTATGGTTCCACCATTCCGAGTACCTTCCCTTCCTTTGCCTACCTCCATCCTTAGAACTCAACATCCCCTCCTTCTCTCTCTCTCTCCTTCTCTAACTCCTGTAACCTGACACTTCCCTGTTCTTTCTACCCCACTCAATCCCATCTCTCTTTCCTTGGTCTAGCATCTCTCTTCTGTCTCTCCCTCCCCTCCACTCTGGGTCTAGCATCTCCCCCTCCTCTCAATCCCCTCTGCCCCTGGGTCCAACAACTCTACCCCTCTCTCTCCTTCCCCTTTGAACTCAGGTCTCACATCTTTTCACGTCTCCTTCCCCTCTGTCCCCAGGTCTCACATATCTCCATCTCTCCTCCTCCCCCAATCCAACATCTCCATCCCTCTCTGTCTCCAGATGCAGATCTCTCTCCCTCTTCCTCCCTCTAGCCTCGGATCTCACATCTCTTTCCTACTCCTCCCAGGGTCTATAATCTTTGCCACTTCCCACTCCTAGTCCACCATCTCTGTCTCTCCCTCCCTCAGGCCACTATCTCTGCCCTCCCTTCCCCAGGTTCACCAATCCTCCTCCCTGTTCCCCCTCAGCTCTACTATCTCTATCCACTCCTTCCATCCCCTCAGCTCAATTATCTCTTTTCCTTCGTTCCACTCCCTCAGCTCCACCATTTTTACCCCTCTCTCCACCTAATCTCCATCCCCTCCCTCCCCCAGGTTCACCATTTCTGTTCCCTCGACTCTACCATCTCTGTCCCCACCATCCCCTGAGTCTACTATCTCTGCCCCTCCCTCTGCCCCCATGGCTTCACTATATCTGCCCCTTTCTTCTCCCTGGGTCCAGCATCTCTGCCCCCACCCTCTACCTCATCAGCTCCACCCAATCTGTCTCATCCATCCACCTTCTTCCTTCCCTCCTAGGTCTAATATCCCTGTCCCCTTCCTTGTCCATATCAGCTCCACCATCTCTCTAGTCCATCCCTCTAATCCACCAGCTCTGCCTCTTTCCCCCAGATCTAACATCTTCCCTCCCCCAGGTCTGACAGCTCTGCCCACATCCTTCCCTACCCCAGGTCCAACATCTCTTTCTTTCTCCCTCCCTTCCAACCTGGATTTAACATCATCTCTCTATTTACCCACCCAAGGCCAACATCTTTCCCCTCTCTTCTCTCCATCCCTGTGTCTGGCACTTCCCCTCTCTTTCATTCCCTCCCTCCTCTTCACTCTCTCATCTCTCCTGCCTCTGAACCCCCACGTGTACCTCAAAATGTCAATTTCTTTGGACAAGACTCCAACAGCTAAATAGGCTGTCTGCCACTGATACCAGAACCTTCTCTCTGCTGTGGTCCACCTTTCAGAAGCAGTAAGTAATGGCAGAAAGAACCGAGCCATTTTCACATTGCACAGATAAACATAAGCACAGAGTATTGTATTTTATTGATGTTGGTTTCCAATCTAAAGACCTACATACAGTTTTCAGACTCAGTGAGAGTCAAAACATGACATTTACAGTAGAAATGCTAAGGGCGGGAATTTATTGTAAGTGACTTTCCACAAAATATTTAGTACGAGGGGTACTGAAAAGTTCTCATCCCATCCAACCAACTTCTTCAATTCTGAGCATTATATTGCCACTGTCGCTGAAGAGTTCTATCTTATTTCATTAAGTGTTCAAAATTCTATGTTTTGACATTGTTTTAGATCATTAATTGAACCATGTCCACGTCGTTCTCTTTATGGTTGGGCTGAGAACTTTTCAGCACCCCCCTCATAATGTAAAAAGAAGTTCTTAAAATTGGTTAAATAACCATTGAAACCAATATTCATCAAAACCCAATACTTAAATTTAGGAACCTAATATAGGCCCCTATTTTCAGCAAATCACAATCGATTTACTTTCCCTCATTCCCCCGCCCTCCCCACCATGACAGGTGTAAGTGTGTGAATAGTTTTCCTGAAATCATTTTCTTCTGAAAACTGGGCAAAGTCCATCTAGTGAGAAGTACGTAAGAAGCTTTTGCTAAAGAAAGTGGTTATAAAATTATCCCCCAGAGGGGAAGTAATATTCTGAAGACCATGTAGCTGTAGATACTCTGTAGCTAACCAAATAGATCCTTTTTGTAAACTAGTTAGTAGAATATATGCACACTCAAAGCCCATGGCACATGGTATTTTGAACAGGAGCCCAGTAGAGATATGTAGGGAAAATTTTAATTTGAATGGATCAAGGTCAGCTTGCTCAATAGCACTTCATCCTTCTAGTTTTCAGTCTTTGCATTTCCCCTACCTGCCCCCTCCCCATTAATTAGAGGGCTCCCAGAAGACTGTATTTATGTCTGTGCAGTGATGAATGTGAGACTGTGCTCAGATTAATAACCCTGTCTTGTTTCCAGTAATAAGTGTATGAATTATAACATTGATGTTACAAGAACTGTAAATAAAAAGAATGTTTGTTATTTATGTTGATGGTTAAACACTTAGATACACTATGCAGAGTTGCACTATTTCCTATTTTTTTTTTATATACCACATGTATAAGCAAATAGGATGAGTAAATTTCCCCCCCCCCCCAGTTTATCTTGTCTGATTGTTCAAGAAAAACATTATTGTTCCATGTAATAAATGAACTATCAGTCTTTGGAATCTCTCTATTTTACCTTTGTGTCAATCATTCACAAAGAGTAGCATAATCAAAACGTCTAAGTCCCCTTTTGGCCTAAGGCCTTAAACATTGAAAATAGAAGCAAGGAAAATGTCCATATTAAAAAAAAACGTCCAAAAGGAGGTTTTTAAAAAAAATAATGGCCTGCCTCTACGTTCAGCTGTTTAAACGCCCAGACCACCACTACGTCTAAACTTATATCCTATAATCAACCTAAAAAAAGCCTAAGCCCCAAACGTCCAAAACAAGAGCTTTTAGGCGAAGGAGGAGCACAACCCAACCCAGCCCATGTGCTTAAGGCCCTGCTCACAGGAGGAGCCTAAGGCTCCCAGGCCTATTCTGATTGGCCCAGGCACCTCAGGCCCCACCTGTGGGCAGGGTTTGAGCTGCCTGGGCCAATCCGGCCCCATTCCTGCGCTGTCTGGCCTGCCGGATGGGCGGGCTTGGCACCCATCCATCCGGCCAACATTTTTTGAGGTATGGGGAAGGGGGGTGGGGGAGGGTGTGTCGTGGAGTTGGCGGGGGGTCGCGGGTCAGTGGAGGGGCCAGTCGGGGGTTCAGGGGCAGTCGTTGGGGGGGTTGCATCGAGGGCAGGAAAGCTTGGGATCCTTCCTGCCCATATGATAGTGGGGGGGGGGTTAGAGGGGGTCACGGGCCAGGAGGTCTTGGGCTCCCTTCTGGCTGGGTCGTGTGGTGGGGGGGGGAGATCGCCAGGGCAGGAGGGCATGGGCTCCCTCCTGGCCCCAACGGATTTGGCCGGATGGGGGTTTGGGAATCGTGGGGCAAGAGGGCTTGGGCTCCCTGTTGCCCCATCGAGTCAGGGAAAGTCGGGGTGCTGCGGGGCAAGAGGGCTTGGGCTCCCTCTTGCCCCAATCGTTCTCGGCGGGGCTAGGAGGGCTTGGGCTCTCTACTGGCCTGATTGGAGGGGTGGATCGCTGCAGGAGAGATGGGTCATCTCTCCTGCCACTTTAGCAATCCCAAGTGCCGCGTTTGGTGGTACTTGGTGGTATCGCTATTGCGGCAGGGGAGATGACCCATCTTCTTGAAAGCAGTAAACACTACAAAAGAGGTTCTTGAAGATAGGAAGTGAGGTAAGTTGAACAACTCAAAACAGTACAAAATCCTCACTCAGCAGGATAAACCATTCAAAAAAGAAGAACAAACCAACTTGTATCATTCTTCATTTCATCTTTCTGAAATGAAATGAAGAATGATACAAGTTGGTTTTTTGTTCTTCTTTTTTGAATGGTTTATCCTGCTGAGTGAGGATTTTGTACTGTTTTGAGATGACCCGTCTCTCTTGCCCTGATGGTTGCGGTGGGGGGTGGGTAGGTTGCCGGGCCGCTGAGCTGATCGTGCCAGCCACCATCAGCTCAGCGGCCCCTTTTTTGGCATTTATACCTGTTTTGACTTGGTCTAAGTCAAAACGTATAAGTGCCAACTAGGCAACCTGTCAAATGTTTTGGTCATACATGCTGTACACCTAGGTGTAGGTCGGCCCACTTCCCGCCCACCACCCGCCCTTTCCCCTCCTCTAAAAACGCCTCTTTTCTCTCTAGAGGCAGGGGAAAGGCCTAAGCTGGTTTTAGATACGTCTAAAACCAGCTTTGATTATTGGTACTTGGACAATGAGGCTTTTTGATCGTCCAAGTAGCCATTTAGGCCACTTTTTAGACTTTTTTTTTTTTTATTATGAGCCCCAAAGTGTTATTATAATACTTGGAGACCCTGTAATGAATTACATGTTAGTACTCAAAATTGAATTCAAAACCAGAAGACTCCATCTGAATGGTCAGAACACTGAAGCCATTTTAAACACATGCTAAGTAAGCAAGAAAACATAAAGGGGGCAGGTCTATAATGATTAGACAATGTCTATGAATGTTTGTTATTGGAAACTGCTTAGATCCTAGGCAGTATACAGGCAGTCTTCAAGTTACAGATGCCCGACTTAAGTACGTCTCGTACTTAAGAACACGGTCGTGGCTTCATTTGATTTCACTGAGCAGTATTTCCAGTGGCATAGACTCCTACACTTCTTCTGTAGTAGAGTCAGGTATGGTACACATGGTCACATTAAGAACAGTGTGTGGTTGTTCATGCTGGACTTTAGAGGGAACACTGTTAGGGACAGTTGGCCCTTTTGTCAATTGAGAGCAGAGGTTAGCAGCAAGAATCTTAAAATCTACAAGTTCTGAGTTACATACAAATCCGACAAGAACGTAACTCGTTCTTAACCCAGGGATTGCCTGTATAAATTTTTTAAATAAATATAAAGTGGCACCTAGAGGTAGGCACCACATAGGTGCATCAAAGGTACCGTTAGTTGATAGGTGCCTAGTTGCTCTCTAAGTAGAGAATGACACAGGGACAAATTTTTCCCCGTTCTCACAGGAACTCATTTTCCTGTCCCTGCCCCATTCCTGCAAGCTTCATCCTCATCTGCACACGCCTCAAGCACTTTAAAATTATAAGTGTCTGAGACTTGTGCGGTTAAGGCTGAACTCACAGGAATGGGGCAGGGACATGGACAGTGACACAACTCACAGGGACGGGATGGGGAAAAATTTGTTACCCTGTCATTCTCTAATATAAGGGTCATTCAGTCGTGTCTGACCCTTGAATACAGAGTATCCACGGTTCAGACACGACTGAATGGACAGTAGTAGTATAAAGAACTGTATGAGGGATTCACATATGAGCAAGTCACCCAGGTACACATGTTTATGGAATAATATAAACATGATTCCATAAAGTCCGCCTAAAATAAGGCACCTCCTTTAGTGTGCCTAGCTGATGAAGGCACCTAACTTGATTAATAGGCTAAATTGGTGCAGATAATTGGCACTCAGTACCTCATAACTGGCTTTAAATTTGACTTGGATGCTAGACACCTAACTTGGTAGGCGCCTAGTCCAAGGTGCCTACCAAAAAGTAGGCGTGGTTAGGAGGTGGATCATGAAGGAGAGAAGTATGTAGAAGCTGGTAAAGATAAGGCTGAATTGCTTAACAAATATTTCTGTTCTGTGTTCTGAATATCAGGCAGAATAACTTTAATCAAACAATATTAAGAACAGTACCCGTGGCAATAATTTGCTTCTAGCTATGTACCTGGCTAAATAGCCACCTTTTCGAGATATGGCAGTAAATGTTTCCATTTGGTTTCGTAGATTGTTCAGTTCATGTAATACTTTTCTGTAAGTAAATATTTTATAACACACATTAGAAAATGTTAAATGTACTTAAAATTGATTTAATGTACACCTTTTAAGGTATTTCGTCCAAGTGATAGCACTTATGGGGGAGGCTTTTTCTGCCCTTCCATTTGCCTGTCCATATTCGTAGGCAGAAACACACACAATAAGACACAAAAAGATAGACAGAGAGACACACAACATATACTGAGTGTATGTGAGTGAGAAGTGTTTGTCTAAGTCCCACATACTTCATACAGCACCTGTCATCTTAAAAACTCTCCTTGGTTTTCTTAAATCCTTCATTATCTTTTCTTGCAACAGAGTGAATTATATTACATTATGTTACATTGGTGTCTTCTATCCCGCCAATACCTTTCAGTTCTAGGCGGTTTACAACAAGAGTTGGCCTGGGCATTTCCAGGGAGAATACATGGTTAATAGAGGTAGTATGCGTCGGGATCTGCAGAGAGTCGATCAGGTTTAGTTAGATCATTTGACAAATTTCTTGAACAGAAAGGGGTTTTTTTAAGTTCTTTTCTGAATGTTTTTATAGTTATAGTCAACAGATTGGAGAGGTGGCGGTCTAGTTTCACTGCTCTGGTGGCTAATAGTCCCTCGTATATTTTTTTTTGCTTTGTATACCTTTGATTGGGGGGGGGGGTAAAGTGTGCATGAGTTCTCCTTGGTCTGGATATGTTTTTCCTGTTTAGGCGGTTGCTCAGATAACTTGGTCCGTTTCCATTTAGGGCTTTGAATAGGGTGCAGTGGAATTTGTTTTGTATGCGTGCTTGTACTGGGAGCCAGTGTGAATCTCGGAAGGCGGTGGTAATGTGGTCATATTTTTTTCAGTGAGTAAATCAGTATAAGAGCTGTATTTTGAACTGTTTGTAATTGTTTTAGCATGTTGGTTGAGCATGACAGGTATAGGATGTTATAGTTTTATTGTTGTTGTTTTTTTTGGGGGGGAGCGTTCTTCATCTCTATATACTCATTCTTTGCAGACATGAGCAACATTATACAATGAGAAAACTATCATTTTTTCAAGTTCTCACAGAAGATGTCTGAGTATTAGAAAATATAAAGCCTTCAAACAGGACACATTTGGTCTTTTATAGCTTCAAATAGATTCAGAGTTCTGAATGTTCTCAGATCACATAATTTGTCCCTTCCTGAGAGAGATACATGTACAAATTTAGACAACACTCACAGGTCTAATTGAAAGCTGGATTATAAATGTTTAGATGTCTAGAGGAGTGTGTGGTGTAGTGGTTAAAGCTACAGCCTCAGCACCCCAGGGTTGTGGGTTCAAACTCACACTACTCCTTGTGACCCTGGGCAAGTCACTTAATCCCTCCATTGCCCCAGGTACATTAGATAGAGTGTGAGCCCACCGGGACAGGCAGGGAAAAATGCTTGAGTACCTGAATAAATTCTTGTAAACCATTCTGAGCTCTCCTGAAAGAACAATATAGAAAATGGAATAAATAGATGTTTGTCTAAACAAATAACAACACTTTCTTTTGTCTGATTATGCATATGTTTAATTAAAAGTTGGATCCAATTGCCAAAAACAACGACTAGCTAGAAAGTCACTGCTTTATCACATTTTCAAAATTCTAAGAACTAGACATTTATAATGGTGTATATACAGGGCCGGATAAATCAATAGGTCCACTAGGCATGTGCCTAGGGCCTGAAACTGTGAGGGGGCCCACTGAAGGAGGACAACTCAACTTGCCATCAACGGCAACGGACCCCCTCCCGGCATGAACGGCAATGGGCCCCCCCTCCCGGCATCAAACGGCAACGGCTCTCCTCCCGGCATCAACTGCAATGCAGCTGGATCTGTTACTGGAAGGTCCCTCGATGACTGCTTCTGCCATCCATCCCCAACCGACGTGACTTATTTGATCCGGAAGAAGTGATGTCATAGGGGGATGGACTGGCAGAAGTAGTCATCAGCAGCAATATTTGGAGGGGGAGAAAGGAGTATGGAAGGGTGGTGGAAGAAGAGAAAGGGGGCAGGGTGATATGGAAGGGTTGTAAGAAGGATGGTATGGAAGGGTGGTGGAGGAAGAGAAAGGGGGCTGGGTGGTATGGAAGGGTGGTGGAGGACAAGAAAGGGGGTAGAGTGGTATGGAAGGGCTGTGAGAAGGATGGTATGGAAGGGTGGTGGAGGAAGAGAAAGGGGGCTGGGTGGTATGGAAGGGTGGTGGGAAGGATGGTGGGGCAGCATGGTATGGAAGGGTGGTGGAGGGAGAGAAATGGGGAAGATGCTGATGGAATTGTGTGCAGGGAAAGGGAAGGATACTGGATGGAATTGGATTGGAGGGAAAGAAAGGGGGCTGATGCTGATGGAAGTGGGGGAGAAGGGAGAGGAGAGAGTGAAATGCTAGACCATGGGGGTGTGGGAGAGGGAAGGGAAGAAGAGAGGAAAGAGATGCCAGACCATTGGAGGAGGGAATGGAAGAAGATGGATGTCAGACCAACGAAGGTGAAGGGAAAGATGAAAGAGGGAGGCATACAGTTTCTGGAAGTGGCACAGAAGGACAAAAGATGAAAGGAAGATATTGACAAGAAGATGAGGAGAGCAGAAACCAGACAAGACAAAGGTAGAAAAAAAATTTCTATTTATTTTTTTGCTTTAGGGGACATGCATCGCTGTTTTTGTGGTGTTGCATTGTATGCAGAGTCCAGCTTCTTGGTGGTTTTATTTAACCTTTGTCTACGTATTTCTATTTTATCCCCCCTTTTACAAAACTGTAGAGCATTTTTTTAGCACGGGCCGTGGCTAAAAACCATACTACAGTTTTGTAAAAGGGGAGTGAGGTTAGTTTGTGATTACATATTTCATACTAGGTGAAGGTGTCTTCTGTGACCTGTTTGTATGAAAGACATGGTTTTTTGTTAGCGTTGACTAGCCTTGTTTGGCGAAATGCATCAGGCACGGTTCTTGGGATCACCTTGAATTAACCTGATTTGAATCTCCTTATTTTCTGCCAATCTTCTTTTGTTTCACATTGGATTCTTTGGTGGACTGCTTGCCTTGTTGTTTCATTGCAAGTTAACATACATGGATTGGAACATACTAGAGGAGTTACAGATTTGGTTGTTTATACATACATATGGGTTACAGTTGGTTGATGTAGAGTGAGGCAGTTGAGAGGCATTGTAAAGTTGGTTATTAATATAGACTTATATTCCGGATAATATTACTGCTTTACAAATATTTGAACACTTTTATATATACATGGAAAGGGTTCAGAGTTAAGGTCATGGTAAGTAGGTGGGAAGGGAAGGAAGGGGGGATTTGTTCAGAGATGTTTGGGGGTTGCATAGAAGAAAAACTGTGCACTGGTATGCTAATCTTTGTTTTGAATTAAAAAAATAAATAAATAGGTAAATAAGAAAACAGATAAATGGAGGCGGGACATGGGCGAAGCAGAGGCCCAGTATACTTGTGTGCCTAGGGGCCCTCGAAGAATTAATCCTGCCCTGTGTATATAGGAAGTTACCCACTCCCTCACAAATCCACTTTAATTCCTACAGTACAAAGCATAAAGGGCATGGATCAGTGAAGACAAAGCAGGGATGAGGTGATTTAGGCAGCCAGATAAAAACTCTACAAGGGGTCGCTGAAAAGTTCTCAGTCCCAACCAAGAAGAGAATGATGTGAGCACTGAAACCTACAAGTTATTTCACACTTTTCTGGACACTTTTCGTTTCATTTCATATAATTAAAACATAAAGTTTTAATTATATGAAGTTTTAATTATATGAATTATATCAAGAAAAGTGTGAAATAACTTGTAAATTTCATGGCTCCACATCATTCTCTTCTTGGTTGGGCTGAGAACTTTTCAGTGGCCTTTTATAAATACAGGCAAATCAGGGAAACTCAGGGAAGAAAAGAGCAGCCTCCAGCATATGCCTTCACCCATAGGCGTTGGAATGGGGGTGGGGGGCCACAGGGGCCGTAGCCTCCCCCCAAATTGCCAGTAGCTCTGCTCCCCCACCTGCCTCCTCTTTTAGCCGCTGTGTTATTTCCTTCCCCTTCCCCCACCACCCAGAGGGACTCTGTGGCACAACATCTCTCTTCACCTCCCGACTCCCCCACACCTCCTTCCTGGGCACTGTTATTTCAAATCTTTGGGAAGCCACAGCGTCAACAAGTTCAGCCTTCTGCCCTCGGCCTGCCCCGGAACACTTCATTCAACAGCGGTCCGCTTAGGCGGTAACCGGAAATTGCTGTTGAATGAAGACTTTCGGGGCAGGCTGACAGCAGAAGGCTGATCTAGTTGATGCTGTGGCTGCCTGAAGATTTCCACACCTCTTGTGGGTGAATCACTCTTCTACTGCCAGCTTCAATATCATTTCTCTGTAAACTATTCCCACTCCAGGGAAGCCTTTCTCCAGGAGCCTGGTATCTCAGTAGCATGGGTTCCTCCTGTTTAACATTCTTGTGAGGGAGAGGAATTGGTGCCCAGGGTTTTCCAGCCTGTTCCACCCAACTAGGACTGTTTCTCTGCCTCTGTGCATGAGAGGACTGGTCCCTCTCCCAACTCTCAGCTGTAAGAGATTTATTCTCCCAGGGCTGCTGCACTTCCTGGTGCAGCACAGCTCTACGGGCCCTTCCCCTTTTCTTACCGGCTTTCTCCCCTACTGCTTTACCAGCAGCCTCAGGAAAGAAATAATAAGGTTCCATAGTGGAACGTGGCTCTGCTACTACCAGTGGCATAGCAAGGGTGAGAGGCACCCAGGGTGGTGGTGCCTCTCCTCTGCCTCTCTTCTCTGCCCCCCCCTCACCTCCTCATGCTCCTTCCCCACCCCCTCCTGCCACATGCGAGCTGCTTCCTTTCTCTCATACCTCTGTAATGTTTCTGGTGCAAGCAGCAACTCCCAACTTACTTTTGCGCCAGTGTTGGCTCTTCGTCTGACATCACTTCCTAGTGCGGGTCCAGTAAGTGACATCAGAGGAAGAGTCAATGCTGGCGTGACATCAGGTTGGGGGTTGCTGCTCGCACCAGCAATGTTACAGAGGTATGGGGAAGGGAAACTGTGTGCATGCGTGGGGGCAGGGGGATGGAGAGGAGCACAAATGCCTGTGCCATCTCCCAAGATGGCGCCTGGGGCAGACCGCCCCCCCCCCCTTTAGTATACCACTGGCTGCTACTTTCTCTAGAAATAGCTACTGCCTTAGCTGATCTAGGATTAGCAGCAGGGTTTGTGGCTTCCCTGCCACATAGTGCTAGAGCAGGGATCTCAAAATCCCTCCTTGAGGGCCGCAACCCAGTTGGGTTTTCAGGATTTCCCCAATGAATATGTATTGAAAGCAGTGCATGCAAATAGATCTCATGCATATTCATTGGGGAAATCCTGAAAACCCGATTGGATTCCGGCCCTCAGGGACCGGAGTTGGAGTTGCCCATGCCTGGTCTAGTCAGTCAGGCAACAGCAGGGGTCTCAAAGTCCCTTCTTGAGGGCCGCAATCCAGTCGGGTTTTCAGGATTTCCCCAATGAATATGCATGAGATCTATGTGCATGCACTGCTTTCAATGCATATTCATTGGGAAATCCTGAAAACCCGATTGGATTGCGGCCCTCAAGGAGGGACTTTGAGATCCTCCCTGGGCAACAGGGTGATTATGTGGAAAAGTGATGCAATTGCTTTTGAGGTATATAATATTGTAATAAAAATATGGAAACATTTTGAAGATCCTTCGTATATATAGTATACAGCACATGCTGTCCCATCTATGCCTGCTTAGCTATCTAAATATAGCACTGAAAGTTGGCCATACTGAGATTACTTATGAGTATGCATAATGCATAATTTCACTGCATAAGACACTCTTTTAATGGCTACAGTTAGAAACTAAAGTGTGAACCTTCCTGACAGATGCACACACAAAATAAGTTGATATATTTTTAAACAGTACTGCATGAATACAATAGAACTTATCTGGAGGTTGTTTTTCTATGGCAGTCTATTTCTCCATATCTTTTTCATAGGATGCTTCAACGGTCCTCTCCCGACAGCAAGTACTTCTGTTTCGCTTCATTAAAGAAGCTACGTCAGGGGAAAAGTTTTCTAGATTCATCCAAAATTGTTTTCACAAACATCCATGCTGCACAGCAGTGACTTAGGCCATTCCAAAATGGCTGCGGGACCATCCAAAATTTTAGAATGAGAATTCCTTCTGGTTATCACGAATCAACTAAACATCAAAAGACCAAAAAATATATTCATTGAACTTTATCTGTCTCTAAATTCTAATAGATATTAAACTTTATTTTATTAAATCAAATTTGTGACATGAACCTGCTCATTTACTCACATTGATTTTAACATCTGAAAACCAAACGTGAGCATGTTTTTTAATGTTACTCTTTTTCTTTTGTACCAGAGTAAGCCCCATGGTCTTGCAAATATTAACAGACTAATTAATTCTATTTCCTGCATGCTAAACCAATTTGATCATGTTGTGAATATTTATAGTGACAACAATCAGCATACTTATGCTCCTTACTGGTAAACATCGCTCTGAATAGCACTGTTTCTTGTTAAACACAGCAATATTTGAGGCTAAACCTTTATATTAATCAGTTCATGTCATAGCATCAACACTGCATCAGAAGCATGATTTGCCTTAGCATGCTAGAAACCAAAGTAGTGACTGTCATCACTTTACTGGCAAATATTGAACTCGTCAGAATAGTATTTTAGAAATCATTAGTATAGCAATAGTTAACAAAACAGGTTACTGTTTTCCCCCCTAATGCAGCTTCTAGGTTGATCACAATCTGTATCAATGTCCTACGGTTTAATTTTCAAATCCTAACTTCAGACCATCTGCTTCCATAAAATCTCATACTATCTTCTCAGCACATAGGCTATCTCAGGGGTAGGCAATTCCGATCCTCGAGAGCCGGAGCCAGGTCAGGTTTTCAAGATATCCACAATAAATTTGCATGAGATAGATTTGCATCTCAAGGAGGCAGTGCATGCAAATCCATCTCATACATATTCATGGTGGAGATCATGAAAACCTGACCTGGTTCCGGCTCTCGAGGACCGGAATTGCCTACCCCTGGGCAATCTCAATACACATGGGCTGTCATCAACTAAAAATAAGAAATAGCTCTATGTGATGAGGGCAAATAAACACTAGCTCAGAGATCCTGCCAGTACCGAGGGCAGACGTGAAGAGGCAGATGGAGCTACAAGCAATAAACGCACAGCTGCGGAGATGGTGTGAAGAAGAAGGATTCTACTTTGTGAGGAATTGGACAACTTTTTTGGGGAAGAACAAGCTCTTCAGGAGGGACGGAGTTCACTTGAGCACAGCAGGAACAAGACTTCTAGCAAGCAACGTTAAGAGAGGAATAGAATAGGTTGTAAATTAAGAAGAAGGGGAAAGCTGACAGTCGACCGGAGGTCGACGGTTCGAGTGAGAGTATCCAAAGAAGATACTGAGCAGGAAAAATGCTGGGTAGAAACAAAAGGCAAACAACAGGAGTAGAGAATGATACGGTGGTGGTTTACCCGCGGCCACCGCATTTAGCCGTGGGTAACCCGCCAAAACGGGGAACGAAAACTAGCAGTCACTGCAGGGACGGGGACAAGGCCATTCACCGCCCCGTGGAGCGGTGAATGGTCTTGTCCCCGCAGTGAGGCATGAAGGATCGCGCGGTTCCCGCAGCCCACACCCGCCTGCCCAATCGATCCTAGTGATTAGCCAGCTCTCTCCCTTCTCCTCACCTTAGTTTGTAGGTTTTCTTTTTTGGTGACCCGCACGCTATCAAAGAGCCGCGCACCCGCTGCTGCTCAGTTTCGATCTTCTGCTCTGACGCAACCGGAAACAGGAAGTTGCAGCAGAGCAGAAGATTGAACACTGAGCAGCCGCACGTGCGCGGCTCTTTGGGAAAGCGTGCAGGTCGCCGAAAAAGAAAGCCTGCAAACTAAGGTGAGGAGAAGGGAGAGAGCTGGCTAATCACTACGATCAATTGGGCAGGCGGGTGGGGGCTGCGAGGACCGTGCGATCGCCCGTGTTCCCGGCTCAAACTGGAAGGAGGGAGTGAAAGGGAAAAGGATTCTGGGCCAAGGGGATGAAAACGGAAAGAAAAACCCACAGCAGGAAAGAAAGGGAAGTTCAGGCAGGTGAGCCAGATGCTAGAAGCAGAGGGGGGGGGGGAAGAAAGAGGGAAAAAAGCTAGATGGGGTTGAAAAGAAGAGACACACTGGTATGGAAGAGGAAGATAGGGGAAATCTGGACACAGGAAGGTAACAGAAAGAGGGGAAATTATGTGCATGGGGCATAGGGACAGAGACTTAAAGGGGACATGCCATGGGGATGGTATATGGACACAGGGGGGGGGGCAATGGCAGATACATAGGGGAGATATTAGAAATGGGGAAAATAGGAGCACAGAAGCAAGATGGTTTGTGGGGATGGGACAGGGACCGAGCTCGCAGGCTCCAGTGGCTTGCACAAATTACATTGTAACGTGCCATGAAAATAAGAGGGAGGAAGGTAGATAGATAGGCCACGCGAGAGGAGCTGAAGGGTAGTAGAAAGGAACAGATGGTAAAGGAGGGAGGGAAGGGTGGTGGTGGAAAGGAATAGGACAGACATTGAAGGAGGGTGGAGAGGAACAGACCCTGAAGGGAAATGTGGAAGACAGAATGGGAAGAAGACAGATGCCAGACTATGGGGGAGCGGAAGGAAGAAGATGGGTGCTAGACCAATTGGGGGGGGTGAAGGGAGAGGCACAGTAACAGCAAATGGAAGACGCAGAGAGAAGACACACAGTGGATGGAAGGAATTGAATGAGAAGATGTGGAAAGCAGAAACCAGACAACAAAGGTAGAAAAAAAATTCTATTTATTTATTTTTTGCTTTAGGATAAAGTAGTATATTAGTTGTGTTGATAAAAATTTATAAACAAAGCCCTGCCAGCTGAACATCTCTTTCTCTAGTTCAGCAGGAGGAACTTTGATTTATAAGAAAGGAATAAGCTAAATATTACAGTACTAAGGCTTATATGGATGCAGCGGAGACAGTGATGGGGCGGTGAATGGGATGGCAGTGGCGGTGACGGGGCGGTGAAAAGGATGGCGGTGACGGTGACGGTGACGGGGCGGTGAAGGGAACGGCGGTGATGGGGCAGTGCAGAGGATGGTGGGCCGAGGACGGGGCGGTGGCAGGGACAGATTTTTTCCCCGTGTCATTCTCTAAACAGGAGTTCAAGGAACAAGAGAAATTGGCGAACAAAGGCAAGGGCAAACAGCAAGAGCTAGAGGAACAGGTGAAATTGAGGAAACAAATTGAGGCAGAAAAAGATGCACCAAAGAAGGAGGAAGAAATGAACAGAACTCGGGGTCTGGCAGCTCAAAAAGGGGACGACCAGAGGAACAAATGACAGGGAAAAATAACAGAGAAAGGAAAAAACCAGCACCTAAATTGTTTGTACGCAAATGCAAGGAGCCTAAAGAACAAAATGGGAGAACTAGAAATCACGGCCTGGATGTCATCGGAATCACGGAAACATGGTGGAACGAGGAAAACAAATGGGACATAGTACTGCCAGGGTACAAACTCTATCGAAGAGACAGGACACAAAAGAAGGGTGGAAGAATAGCACTATATATAAAGGACACCATTCATTCAACCAAAGTGGATACGGCAACAGAGACGGATGGATTAGAATCATTATGGGTTAAAAGAATCAAACAAAAGGCTCGGTGTGGATAAGCAATGCAGTGAGGGAAGCAATACGGGACAAGAAACAATTGTTCCGGAAGTGGAAAAAGGACAAAACCGAGGAAAACTGGAAAGAGCACAGGGAACATCAAAAAGAATGTCACCGAGTGGTCAGGAAAGCAAAAAGAGAATACGAAGAGAGACTGGCCAAGGAAGCAAGAAATTTCAAATCTTTCTTCAGATATATTAAAGGGAAGCAACCGGTGAGGGAGGAAGTGGGACCGTTGGACGATGGAGACATAAAAGGAGTGATAAGGGGGGAAAAGGAGGTGGCTGACAGATTAAACATGTTCTTCTCGTCAGTCTTCACAAGCGAGGACACATCCAATATATCGGAATCCGAAGAAATCTTTAACAGAGACCCAGATGAAAAACTATCGACATTAGAGGTAAGCCTCCAAGATGTCCTCCGACAGATAGACAGATTGAAAACCAACAAATCCCCGGGCACGGATGGGATCCACCCAAGGGTATTAAAGGAACTGAAAACCGAAATAGTGGAAATACTCCAAAATGTTTGCAACCTGTACTTGAAAACAGGGGTGATCCCGGAGGATTGGAAAATAGCAAATGTCACACCTATCTTCAAAAAGGGATTGAGAGGTGATCCAGGAAACTACAGACCGGTGAGTTTGACTTCAGTGCTGGGCAAGATGGTAGAAGCACTGATAAAAGACAGTATCTGTGAGCATATTGAAAGGAATAGGCTAATGAAAACGAGCCAACATGGCTTCTGCAAAGGAAGATCATGCCAAACGAATTTACTACACTTCTTTAAAGGGATTATCAGCCAGATGGACAAAGGGGACCCCATAGACATCATATATCTCGACTTCCAAAAAGCCTTTGACAAGGTACCTCATGAGCGGCTACTTGGGAAACTATGGAACCACAGGGTGGAAGGGGACGTACATAGATGGGTTAAACACTGGTTGGCAGACAGAAAGCAGAGGGTTGCAGTGAAGGGCCACTACTCGGGCTGGAGAAGGGTAACGAGTGGTGTCCCACAGGGGTCTGTACTCGGACCGCTGCTGTTCAACGTATTTATAAATGACCTGGAAGCAGGGGCAAAGTGCGAAGTTATAAAGTTTGCATATGACACTAAACTCTGTAGCAGGGTTAAAACTATAGGGGAATGTGAAGAACTGCAAAGAGACCTGACAACATTGGAGGAGTGGGCAAATAAATGACAGATGAACTTCAATATAAAGAAATACAAGGTCATGCATATAGGGAAAAAGAACCCAATGTTCAGCTACAAAATGGGGGGGGGGGGGGGTTTGGTACTGGGGGAAAGTAACCTTGAAAAGGACTTGGGAGTATTGGTGGATACAACAATGAAACCAACGGCGCAATGCGCGGCGGCCTCAAAGAAAGCAAACAGAATGTTGGGTATTATCAAGAAGGGTATTACAACAAGAACGAAGGAAGTCATCCTGCCGCTGTATCGGGCGATAGTGCACCCGCACCTGGAGTACTGTGTCCAATATTGGTCACCATACCTTAAGAAGGATATGGCAATACTTGAGAGAGTCCAGAGGAGAGCTACACGAATGATTAAGGGTATGGAAAACCTTTCATATGCTGAACGGTTAGAGAAACTGGGGCTCTTCTCCCTGGAAAAGCGGAGACTCAGAGGAGACATGATAGAGACTTACAAGATTATGAAAGGCATAGAGAGGGTGGAGAGGGACAGGTTCTTCAACGTACTGGGAACTACAAAAACAAGAGGGCACTCAGAGAAATTGAATGGGGACAGGTTTAGAACCAATGCTAGAAAGTTCTTCTTCACTCAGAGGGTGGTGGATACCTGGAATGCACTTCCGGAAGATGTAATAGGCAGACTACATTAAAGGGTTTCAAAGAGGGATTAGATAAATTCCTGAAGGATAAGGGGATTGAAGGCTACAGATAAGGGAGGACACAGGAGCAAAAAAAAAAAAAAAAAAGGGTATAGATAAAAGGGAAAAAAGGTTTTTTTTAGGATATAAAGGAGTAGGAATCAACGGGTTAGACAAAAGATCACTCTACAGGTCATGGACCTGATGGGACGCCGCGGGAGCGGACCGCTGAGCTTGATGGACCCTTGGTCTGACCTAGCGGAGGCAAATTCTTATGTTCTTATGTTCTTACATGAGGTGGCATGAAGGTGGCCTAAGACTTTGAGATTTCTATCTGTGCTCCGACTTAGGGACTGACTGTGATCCCGGAAGTTTGGTAATTGCATTTTGCTCATTGCCTGACCCCTGATGCAGGCGTTGTACAGTACATCCCCGCAAATTTGCGGTTGGCAATTCGCGGACTCAGTCATTTGTGGTATTTTCTGACCACCTCTTCCGGTCAGAAAATAACACGAATGACTGACCAATGGAAAAGTTCTCTGTTTGCCCTGGCCACGCGCCTCCTGTGCACCCTCCCACAATGCAGTGAGAGGGGAAAGCAGAACTACAAATTCCCTCCTCCCACCACCAACATGGTGATCGCATCACTCCCAACGTCAGCTTCTTCTCGCGGAAACCTGGAGTGTGCTTCCCATGCGGGGTTGTGCAGGAGGAGGAGGTTGAGTGCGCAGGAACTGGCAACGGGGAAGCTGAGACGCCACCGACTAAGGCGACCAGGTAAGTGGTGCAGCTCAGGCTAGAGCAAGAGAGGAGGAGGGGGAGTGCCAATTACAGTACTCTTCCGATATTCTCGGATTTTCAACATTCGCGGTCACTTCGCAAATGTAACCCCCGCAAAAGGGTGGGTTTTTATTTTTATGAAAACCAAATTTCTTTAAAATGTCCTGGCAAGGAACTCAGTCACAAGTTACCAGCTTAGGTTTTTAAAAGTATTTTTGACCCTCAATGTCAATAATCTAAAACCTTTATGCTCAGAGAAGCTGTCACAGAGAATAAACCATAGTTCCACTGAAAGTAACTTAATCTGATGAATTATTTAATAAGAACAGATTTAACTCTCTGGCTGCATAGTTGACCTGACAGCAGGACATAAGTTCAGAAAACCTTCGGTTTAAGGAGTATACCACCATGTTCACCTTTGCCTACACAAACATGAAGCAAAAATTCTGTGGGCTTCACAAATTAACGAACACAATCAAAGCTCACACACACACTGTCAGAAACCCAAACCTGTCATAATTACACTTTTAAAAATCTCTACTGCTTCTGCCACAAGTCCTTCCAGTAAAAAACAGTACCCAGTAAGAAGAGAGATCCGTTGGTTGCGGGGGTGGGGGTGGGGGGGAGGGGGAGGAAGGGTGGAGGAGTGCAAGGCCAGTTATTGCATGAGGTAGGAAGGAAGATAGAAATGGTGATCAAGGGGAACAGAGTGGTGAAAAGAAATGGTCATCACAGGAAGGACAACTGGAGGAAAATACGTCCAAAATATTATACTATACGTCCAGCCGTCTGATTGTCCAAGCTGCTAAATCGTCCATCTTTATACCACATTTTCATCCAAATATTCGTCCAAGTCAAAAACGCCTAGAATAAGTCCTGTTGGATGTGGGAGGGGTCAGCAAAGTGATGGACTGGACACCCAGACAGATGGACAAAGGGGACTTCATAGACATAATCACCTGAATAATGGGGTACCTTACAGGGCATTGCTGTGAACTTCACAAAAAGGGTGCCCCATAAACATCTCACTACAGTTCCCTTATAGGTCATGGTGAGCCCCCCCCAAAATGTACTATACCCACCTGTCTACAACCCCAGTAGTCCTTATGGCTGCAGGAGCCACTTATATGGCAGTACTAAAGGGTTTTGGGGGAGTGCACATGTTTCACCATGAATGCAGTGATTACAGTGGCTTATGGGCAGTGGCGTACCTAGGGGGGGGCGGGCCGCCCCGGGTACCAGCCCTGAGGGGGTGTTCCCGGCCTTGCCGCTCAGTCCCCCCCCACGCCCGAAGGACCGCTCGCCCCACTGACCTTCCAGCACACCTATGAAGCAGCCCGCAGCAGGATCGCGACGTCAGCAATCCCTCAGCTGCTTGGGCGCTGCTTCCTGCGCCGCAGTCCCGTCCCTCCTCTGACGTCAGAGGAGGGGGCGGGACCGCGGCGCAGGAAGCAGCTCCTAAGCAGCGCAAAGATAGCTGACGTCGCGATCCTGCTGCGGCTGCTTCATAGGTAGTGCGGGGAGGCCAGGGGGGCGAATGGTCCTTCGGGGTGGGTCGGGGCATCAGGCCTTCAGGGTGGGGCGGGCGGGCGGGCAGGCAGACTTTCAAGGGGGAGGGGGGTGACAGGCAGGCAGGCAGGCCTTCAAGGGGGGGTGCAGGTCTTCGGGGGGGGGTGCAGACCTTCAAGGGGGTGCAGGCCTTCAAGGGGGGGACAGGCAGGCAGGCCTTCAAGGGGGGGACAGGCCTACAAGGGGGGGGGACAGGCCTACAAGGGGGTGCAGGCCTACAAGGGGGGGGGACAGGCCTTCAAGGGGGGACAGGCCTTCAGGGGGGGTGCATGCCTTCAGGGGGGGGTGCCGACCTTCAAGGGGGTGCAGGCCTTCAAGGGGGGGACAGGCAGGCAGGCCTTCAAGTGGGGGGACAGGCCTTCGGGGGGGTGCAGGCCTTCGGGGGGGGGTGCAGACCTTCAAGGGGGTGCAGGCCTTCAAGGGAGGGGACAGGCCTTCAAGGGGGGGACAGGCAGGCAGGCCTTCAAGGGGGGGACAGGCCTACAAGGGGGTGGGACAGGCCTTCAAGGGGGTGCAGGCCTTTGGGGGGGTGCCAACCTTCAAGGGGGGGTGCAGGCCTTCAAGGGGGGGGCAGGCCTTCAAGGGGGGACAAGCAGGCAGGCCTTCAAGGGGGGGACAGGTCTACAAGGGGGTGGGACAGGCCTTCAAAGGGGTGCAGGCCTTTGGGGGGGTGCCAACCTTCAAGGGGGGGGACAGGCCTTCAAGGGGGGACAAGCAGGCAGGCCTTCAAGGGGGGGTCAGGCCTTCAAGGGGGGGACAGGCCTACAAGGGGGTGGGACAGGCAGACCTTTAAGGGGGGATAGGCCTTCAAGGGGGGACAAGCAGGCAGGCCTTCAAGGGGGGGTCAGGCCTTCAAGGGGGGGGACAGGCCTTCGGGGGTGCAGGCCTTCGGGGTGGGTGCAGGCCTTCGGGGTGGGTGCAGGCATTCGGGGTGGGTGCAGGCCTTCGGGATGGGTGCAGGCCTTCAGGGGGGGACAGACCTTCGGGTGGGGGGTACAATCCTTCGGGGAGGGTGCAGGCCTTCAGGGATGGGGTTTAGGCCTTCAGAGGGGGACAGACCTTCGGGTGGGAGGTAAAGTCCTTCGGGGGGGTGCAGGTCTTCAGGGGTGGGGTGTAGCCCTTCGGAGGGGGGACAGACCTTCGGGGGAGGGGGGTCCTGGTGTAAAAGTACACAGAGGGAGAGAGGGAAGGGGGGGTTCAAAGATACGTGCATATGCCAGACTTTGGGGGTTAGAAATAATGGGTCTAAAAACAGAGGAGTGGGAGAGAGATGGTGCATAATGGGATTTAGGGAGGGAAGGAACAGAAAGGGAGAGAACTTGGAAACAGGGGATGGTGTGGAGGGGGGATAGAGATACTGGATAGGAGGATAGTTGGGAACAGAAAGGGAGAGATGGTGGATCCTGGGGTGGTGGGGAGTTGAGAAAAGGTGAATCTGTGGATGGAGACAAAAAAAAGGAAAGATGCCAGATCTCCGGGAGAGGGAAGGGAAACGGAAGGGGAGAACAGAGATGGCAGACGGATGGTTAGCACGGAGAAAGGAGACCCTGGCAAGCAAGACAACAAGAGCCTGGGACCAACAAGATTTGAATATTGATCAGAGAACAAAAGGTAGAAAAAATAATTTTATTTTCTGTTTTGTGATTACAATATGTTAGATTTGAAAAGTGTACATGAGACAGCTTGAAATGGGAACTTTTCTATTTTTGTGAATGGCAAGGCTGAGTTCAGTTAAAATATATGCTTTATAAGAAAATATAATAATGTGTTTTATAAAGTTTATAAGCATTGCTGGCATACTCGGTGAGGTGTTCCTAGTGTTGGTGGTGGTGGTAGCATGTCAGTGTGTTGAGAGGAAGAGGTAGTCTGGGAAATTCTGCT
Source organism: Geotrypetes seraphini (assembly GCF_902459505.1). Classification (NCBI taxonomy): domain Eukaryota; kingdom Metazoa; phylum Chordata; class Amphibia; order Gymnophiona; family Dermophiidae; genus Geotrypetes; species Geotrypetes seraphini. Next base: position 148,853,798 of record NC_047085.1, on the reverse strand, counting down.
GAGCAAACTCTGGGCCCATTTCCACCCCCAGTTAGTCCACTCCACTCAACTGGTTCACACACTGAGTGGGTCTTTGGGTGTTATTTCTGGGTAGTTGTTTTAGAATCTCTTCCAGTGGTTTGTCAGTATCTCCTTCTGGTCCAAGGAAGGAAACTTTGTCAACCTTAGCATTGACCTTCAGAATATGTTTGTAACAGCGCTGCTTGTGTGGCATTAGGCTATGTAGTGATCGAAAGAAAAAAACAGACCTTTGCACATTTTTGCACTATATGGTGGGTGTATGAGGAGATTCATTTCCTGCACAGTTAAGTCCATGTGAAGTTACCTTGTGCTGTATTTGACATCTAGCAAGGTCTCTGTTTGGAAGGAAAGATCTAAGCTTAAAAATGAAGTGGCCAGAAGTTATGTTAAAAGTAGATAGCGTAGCTGGTTTTAAGAAAGGTTTGGACAAATTCCTGGAGGAAAAGTCCATTGTCTGTTATTAAGACATGGGGGAAGCGTCTGCTTGCCCTGGATTGGTGCACTCAGCAGCAACAAATACTAGTTTTGGCTGGCTCTTTCCCCGCATTTCTCCTCTCTTCCCCACGATTTAATATCCAGTTCAGGCAGTAAGTAAATGCATCGGCAGGGGGGGTCTGGTAAGTCTTGGGGGCTGGGGATGGAAGGTGAGAATCAATTCTGTAGGCTATCAGAAATTTGCTTATTTATCTACTCACACAGAAAAGCAGTAAAGTCAATAGGTTCTCTGAGTGGGAACAACCTGTTTGATCTTGCACTCTTGTGATTGACCAATTGTTTATCACTGTTTAATTTATCACATTGATTAATTTGAGCACACCTGAGGTGTCCTATGATGGTGTGCACTGCAGGCAGAGGAGCCTTATTGTGTAAAGCACTGGAGAATTCTCTCCTCTCGCTTACCTCTCACGCTGAGGACACCCTGCTTCAGTATAATCATTTATATGATTTATCTTATAAACATTATTACGTGGTCTTTTCCTCAAGTGCTGAGACATCAGGTTGTTCCCACTTGGAGAACCTATTGACTTTTACTGCTTTTCTGTGTGGCTTTAACATTTTTGCTATTCAGTATACCTAAACTATTATTCAGTAGAAAAAATTTGGTTTGTTCAATCAAATCCTGTGTGGACATTGGACTTCTATGAGTGAATGTTCTGCTTGATTGAACAAACTAAATTTTTTCTACTGAATAATAGTCTAGGTACAATGAAAGTAAATAGCAAAAATGTTTGAGTAGATAATTAAGGAAATCTTTTTCATATTGCTTGCTTATGGACTGGGAAAAAAGACTGTTCAAGCAAATGTCTCCAGAACTGCTTTAATGGAAAAATGTGATTTTTTTTTTTTTTAAGTACTTTGTGAAATTTATTGTTGTTGTGAAATTTATTGTTATACTTTGTTTAAACTTAAAAAGCGGTGTCATTAACAGTGAATCTAATCGAAAAATCGATTCAACAGGGTGAATCGAATCGAATGAAATATTTTTCTCTGAATCGGGCAGCACTATTGGCTACCATGAGAATGGGCTACTGGGCATGATGGACCATTGGTGTGACCCAGTTAGGCTATTCTTATGTTATGTTCTCATCTGTAGGGGCCTTTGTTTTCACTTCTTATTTTAATGTATTTTTTTCCTGGGAACTTATCAGTGTTTTTTTATAATGGGAACAAAAATGGAAGAGAATTAATGTGTGTGGAATGGGGGGGTAACTAATTTCTTCAGCTAAATAATTCAATCCACTTCAAACAGACATAGGAGAACTCACGCACCATTCACACACCCTCCAACCAAAAACGTCAAAAGAAAAAAACTGTTCGACAACCTCCTAGCCATTCGAGCTGCAACACTTGACCCCCAACTCTACAACCTATTGACCTCGACCACAAACTACAAAACCTTAAAAAAAGAAATAAAAACCCTTCTATTCAAAAAACACATAAAACCAAACTAACATAATCAGAACTGTCCCAAGCATCACCTGCAACTACTCCATATGTACTTCTGATGTCATGACAATTCAGACATAATTTATGTTATGTTATGTTTGGAATAATAGTTACATAAATGAGGTTCAATAAAAGAAAATTTTCACTGCCTGTTTCTATTCTGACCATTTATTCCATTTCATGGTTATTGCAAAAAAAAAAAAAAAATTTTACATGGGAAGGGGGGGTGTCAAAAAATGATGGGCCCCGGGTGCCACATACCCTAGGTACGCCACTGCTTATGGGCCTGGGTCCTCCTCTCCATGGGTCCCTAACCCACCCCCAAGATGACTTAAGCCGCCTCTGTGCAGCTCTACTAGGCTTTCCTATGCCAGGCTGCCAGGTGCTGATGTTCTGGAGGCAAATATTTAAAGTTGTGATTATGATTTTTATGGTGGGGGGGTGGGGGTGATCACTGAGGTAGTGTGTGGGGGTCTGTACTATGTGTTTGCAGTGCTTATCTGGTCACTTTATATAGGTTTTTGTGACTTAGACCATGTTTTAAATGGCCTATGTCACAACGTCCAAGTTCTGTCTAGGCTGTATTGTAAAACTTTCGGTTTTACATTCAGTATGACTAAGTCTAGCAAGGCCCACATCCCGCCCAAACCCCGCCCTTGACACTCTTTCTGAAACGACCCATTTAGCTTTAGTCGTTCAGCGGTATTGGGAAGGCCTAGGTCGTTTGTAAACATGCCCAAAACCCGTTTTCATTATCGGCACTTGGAAGTCTTTTGTTTATGATCGTCCAAGTGCCGATTTAGAACGGTTTTTGGACATTTTTCTCTTTCGATTATGAGCCCCATAGTATATAAGTGCTTATGTGTTGTTATTATTATATTATGTATTCTCTCTGCACTTTATGTTAGTTGTTTTTTTCTAAAAATTCAATAAACAGTTAAACAAGAATTGCCCACCTTAAACTTCAGAAGACCTGGTGTTTCTAAAAATCACCCATGAGTTTATTATAGACAATATGGTTTATATGTTTATTTTTCCATATTATGTAATGTTGTTTATTTATTTATATAATTTGTTTTCTATCCTGTCCTACCCAAAGAGCTCAGGATGGGTTACAGGTTAACATACATAATATACCGTTAACAGGTAACAATTTGCCATAGTTTTTTCCTTGTACAAGTTTTGGTGCTTCCAACTTTGGATGTTTAATGGGAAATGTCCAAATCGGATTTAGATGTCCTTTTCGAAAATGGACCTCAAAACTTTATAAGTAAATCCCCAAACCACTCAGAGCCTTGATTGCAGTTCTCATATGGAAAGGACACATGCTACCACATTTTTCTTGTGGGGTTTTTTAAAGGGCAATATCCCAAACAATTTATGCAAGTAAACAGTGATTTACTTGGGTCAATTGGCTTGTCTGAAAATTGCTTTCCTCAGAGTGGGTATAAACTGTGTGTAGAGCTCACAATGTACATTTTTTGCCACCTTAAAAAGGAGCATACCTTTGACGTTTGGTTTTGGCTAAGTGGCAGGACTAAAACAGGGCATAGGCTTTCCATTTCCACGAGTAGATAAAGCACAGTTACTTACCATAGCAGGTGTTATCCAGGGACAGCAGGCAACCATTCTCACATGTGGGTGACATCATCCATGGAGCTGGATGCAGACAGCCTCGCAAGCAGACTTGCTTATAGAAAACTTCAGAAGTTTCGAATCTGCCGCACTGCGCATGCGCGAGTGCCTTCCCGCCCAGCACAGGACATGTCTCCTTAGTTCAGATAGCTAGCAAAGAAGCCAGCCAGGGGAGGTGGGTGGGTTTTGAGAATAGTTGCCTGCTGTCCCTTGTGACAAACCAAAGTCCGTTTCGGGTTTTGTCTATGACAAACCCAAGTTCGTTTCGGGTTTTGTCCCAGAGATAGGGAAGAAATACACTATACCCCGATGCAAGAGAGCTGATCTAGTAGAATCACAGACTACAGAACGAGCTGACTACTACTAGGACATAGAGTTGGCAACAGAGGAGACATGGCAGGGAAAAGACAGGCTGGAAAGCAGCACACAATTTAAACCTGTCCCGCACCCTGCCAGGAAATCACTACCTTTCCAGCAGCCTGTCCCTGTAAGAGCTAGGGCTGGAAAGGAACCTGCAGTTAACCAAACGGAACAAGTCAGTGTGTGGAAGGCCCTTCCCCCACCTAGGCTCAGGGGGAGTGTCTCTCCACAGCTAAGCAGATGACTGGATTGCAATACTTTACTTACAAAACTTGGTTGGGGGGGGGGGGGTTGTCTCTGTATGAGAAGTTTATGTTTTCCTAAAGTGAATGGGTTTTTTTTTTAAACTGCTAAGCTGAAGCCTGCATTTTTGCTTTGTGAGACCAGTGATTATAATAAAGCTAAGATTTGATGAATTCTGACTTTGACTCTTCCCTAATAGTAAGCCAGGTAAAGTCCTGAGGGGTCCCTTGGTGGTAAGGGACACGCTGGGCCAGAGAACTTTGTCACGATCTCGTGGGCTTGCGACGCAGCTCATGAGCGCGGGTGTGACACCCTGGATAACACCTGTTATGGTAAGTAACTGTGCTTTATCCCAGGACAAGCAGGCAGCCTGTTCTCACATGTGGGTCACCTCCAAGCTAACCAGAATTGGATGGTGGGAGTGTTGGCAACTTAGGAGAATAAATTTTGTAATACTCTCTGGCCAAAATGGCCATCCCATCTGGAGGAAACATCCGGACAATAATGAGAGGTGAAAGTATGAACCGAGGACCAGGTGACAGCTTTGCAAATTTCCTCAATAGGAGTGGATCTGAGGAAAGCTACTGAAGCTGCCATGGCTCTGACTTTGTGGGCTGTTACTTGACTCAGTAGATGCAGTCCACCGTGGGCATAGCAGAAAGAGATACAAGCAGCCATCCAGTTGGAGATGGTACGCTTAGAAATTGGATGCCCCAACTTGTTTGGATCGAAAGAGACAAAAAGTTGAGGAGCAGATCTGTGTGGTTTGGTGCGTTCTAAGTAGAAGGCCAAAGCACGTTTACAGTCCAAAGTATGAAGGGTATGTATACCACGTGTTGAGAAACACTTCTCTAGATTGCAGTTCTCTGATCCATAAGTGTTGGATCTATCTACTTGTAAATCTGTATGATGTTAACTTTTGTTTTAATTTTAAGGAAAGTTAAGGGTGTATGTGACCTAGAGTTTGACAAAACTATCCAATGAAAGCTAGATTCCACAAACAGCGCTGCTATAGATGGCCACCTACCAAAGTGCTGCCGAATGTGTGTCAATCATGCGGTGGCGCCATTTGCAGAATTGCGACTTGTGTGAAAGGTAGGCGCCAGAAAGGTAGGCCAGGGTTTTGAAGGCCTACATTTCCGGTGCCTACCTTTCACGTGAATCACGTCTACAGAGGCGCCTAATAGCATTTCCAGCATTGGCCATGTCTTCTTCGTCAATAGGTGTCAGTAGGCGCCTCCACAGCCCCGATTATGGTACTACTTTGTGAAGCACAGCTAAGCGGCTGCATTTTTTATTTGAATTAGATTTTAAGTAGATTTTATGGATGCGAGTCGCTTAAGTTAGGCGGCGATACAACTATTGCATCCTAACTTAAAGCGCTGTTTGTAGAATCAGCCCCTAAGGACCTCTTTTACTAAGGTGCGCTCACCGATTAGGGCGTGCTAATCAATTTAGTGTGCACTAAATGCTAATGCGTGCATGTTAGTCTATGGACGCATTAGCGTTTAGCAGGCGCTAATTCGATTAGCACGCGCTAATTGGTTAGCGCACTTTAGTAAAACAGAGGATAAGTGTATCCAGCTAAATAGGTGAAAGTGTCAACACAATTGTTTAGATTGTAAGCTCTTTCGAGCAGGGACTGTTTTTTAACTCTTTGTGACTCTGTACAGCGCTGTGTACGTCTGGTAGCGCTATAGAAATAATTAATAGTAGTAGTAGTAACTTGGCTGGTGTTACAATTGTATTTTTGTTTGCATAGCATAATTTATTTTTGTTACTAACACATTATATAACAGAGACTATGATTTTCCAGAATTCATACTGAAACCTCATAAAAGTGTGACCTGTTCCATGCCAGCAACTATTACAGTAGGTTTGCCCTTTAATAATAGCAATTAAATGATGCAAAGTAAATAGAGCATTCGTTCTCCAGTTTGTTTTTCCAATGCAGATTGTAACTGCAAATGAGCAAGCTGCAGTAACACCGAGTCACATCTTTAGAATTTCTAGCCCAGTTTCAGGTTTTTTTTTTAAACTGACCTTTATTTCTTCGCATCTCAGCTATAAGAATAGAACGAAGCACAATCTTGCCATCTACTGGTCGCCAGCAGAAAGGGCAACGCTTTAAGAATTCCAAATTACCCGTGTCGCTGCAAAGCTCCTGGTCAGATCCGAGGATAATATTTTCCACAGGACGCCTAACTGCAAATGTGCACATGGACCTTCGAGCTTATGTTAAAGAAACCCAGTTCCATGAATGTAGTGCAAGTGCAGACGTTGGAGTCAATTTTCAAAGCTTGTTATACATTTTCCAGGCTTAAACATAGATATTCAAAAGCTTTATGGATAGTGCCAGCTACGGTGAAAATATGTCTAAGCACCCCAGCACTATCTAGGAGATTGATTGATTGCTAATTTTATATGTTTTGTAATGTTGTATTTTATTAATAATAATAACAACTTTATTTTTATATACCGCAACACCACAAATAGTTCAGAGCGGTTTGCAGAGGAAGAGACTGTATAAAGAAAGAGATAATACAAAAAACTTTCAAAATTACATTAGCATGTTAAGATTAATCAAGTTTATCTGGGAGTGTTTTAGGAATGCATCAAGGCAGATGTGGAGTCAGAGAAATTTGTCAGAGATAAGTTTTGATTGACTTCCTGAAAGTTTGATAAGAAAATATGTTTGAATGATAGTGTTTGATCAAGGAATCTCTTGTAGATGCAGCCCTTGTGTATGTAAAGTTGTAATCTGTCTTGTTAAAGGCAGACTATAAATAATAAACTATAAATTAAACTTAAAGTTATCTATTTACAATGTAAAGCTAGCTATCCTCTTCATAACCTCTAATTTCTTATTATGTTCTTCCCTTATTTATTGAATTACCTATAAACCGTGCCGAGCTCTATCTTTATGGAGATGATGCGGTATACAAACTTAAGGTTTAGTTTAGTTTAGTTTAAATTATATAGGGAGCAGACAAAGAAAGTGTGGAGCAAGGACAGCACCAAAAATGTATCCATGTATTGGAAAAACTTGGCCAGTATATGGATTTTAATGTTTAGTTTAAGAATAGACTTTGGTAGCAGTTCATCATCGGTAACTATATATAAAGGGCAATTCTGTAATTTAGGCTTCCACAGTTTTGTTCCCCTAGCACGTGTAAATGTGTAGAATTAGTACTGTAAGTTGTTCTGAGTTCTTCTGGGAGGATGGGCTATAAAACAAAATAAATGGATATGGATATGGTTATATGCATATATATTCACTTACCCATGTAAGCGCTAACAGGGCACATACACAGGTAGCACATATTTGCAAGTGGGGCATATGCATGAGTAGAGCATGGGTGGGGCTCCAAGGTATGCATGTAACTTGCAGAATACTATAAGTTACACATGTCCCTGCTGCATTTGCATGTCTGTTTTATGCTAGACCTATGGCCGGGGTAATTGTAAGCATACCAATATCAGGTTGCACTAGTATTCTGTAATAGATTGGAACCTGGGCACTTCAGTTCCATAATAGACTCTATCATGTATCCTTGCAGACATGCCCCCCACAGTGCTTATAAGGAAAAATTTATCTGGCTCATGGCTGGTTAAATAGCATTAGGCCGGCTAACTACTAATATTCAGCAGGAGACAGCTAGGACTCTCCACTGAATATTAGTGACTTAAACTTGGCCGGCTGTATCGTGCAATAGACATCAATTTTAAGTGCTGACTGGCCATGTTGAGTGGCCAAGTCAGGCTGTGCAAAAAGCAAGTCTATCTTTGGCTGCTATAGCTTAGCCAGCCATTTCTTAAAATTGACAAAGCCAGCTAAATCTGATCTGGCCAAAGATAGACTGGATATTCAGTGTTGGTCACCAGAAATGCCCTGGCATTGAATTTTAACTATTAAATACCCAATCAAGTACCTCACATAACAACCCTCTATATGCACTTGAAGAAGGTTGAGGCAAATAGGAGATATGAACAATAAAATCTATAGCAGTATAAAGCTGCTTAATTTAAATAGTATGTGTATCCCTCAGTGTGATTGTTAAGCTATAGAGAGACAACTGCACAAGGCAGAAGTCCAGGCTTTAGTCAGTTGGCAGGCTATTTTCCAAGCCACACCCACACCATCACAGGTATACATGTGTGTAGTGAAATTAACACAAAAGTGCTCTTAAGTGGAATTTATATATATAAGTTTCAAGTTCAAGTTTCAAGTTTTATTTGAGTTTGATGAATCGCTTATTTAGTTTTACTAAGCGAGGTACAAAATTGATAAAAATATAAGCATATATTTAGACATACAATTTAAAATTTAGAATAATGGGTTAGACAAATAGAATTACAGACCGACTAATACAAAAGGTAAGAGGGAACAGAACTACAATTCAGTATTTTTATAAGCTCCAACCTAGTTGCTCAAAAAAAGAATCAAAAAAGTAGTACTTAGCTCAAAATGTGTCCCCATAGTTCATCTTAGAGTTTTTTAAATCTTCTAACCCATGAGATTGCCATGAGTACAGCTATGGCACTGAGTGTAGCCAACTTATACGTCTCCAAATTTGAGGAGGATCATCTGTATAAATCTCATTGGTATATCAGCATTTGGGCACGGTACATAGATGATATCGTCCTGATTTGGACAGACGTATGAGTCTTTGGGGGAGTTCCTCCAGTGGTTGAATGGGTTGGATAGGAATCTGAAATTTACTATGACATGTGACACCAGATTTGTCACTTTTTAGATGTTAAGGTGATGAAGAAGGATGGTTGTTTACACATTATGGTACATCACAAAATTACTGATAGGAATATGTATCTTTCCTATGACAGTTGTCACCTGGTTCGCCTAAAGCAGGCATTACCAATTAGCCAATTCTTAAGGGTTAGACGTTCTTCTGATCAGGAATTTAGAGATCAAGCAAAAATTTTAATGCAACGGTTTAGGGACAGACAGTACCCAGATTTGACCATTCAACAGGCATATCGATGCGCGTTGTACGCTAATCCAAGATTATTATTAGAACCCCAACAACGTGAATCTGTGGACAAACATGTCTGTGTATTGACCTATTCTGACAGGGCTAATAAACTTGCTAAGATCATTCGGAAACACTGGCACGTGTTATCTATGCATGAGATTTTTCGTAAAGGTCCTTGCATAGCTTTCACAAGATCCAAGAATCTGGCTAATCTATTGACCACTGTAAGATCTACAGAAGATATCTATGATCAAAGGGGCACCGGGGGCCATCAACCCTGCAATGCGTGTTCTATGTGTGTGACATCTTTATGTCGTATAACATTCATATATCCACATACTAAGAAAGGTTATAAACTGTTACAATGCTTAGATGCAATTGGTATCAGAGAAGAGGTGCTAGACTGGTTTCGAGGTTTCCTTATGTCTCCCACCTATCAAGTACTTTTCAATTACGATCTCTCTGATACCTGTAGCAATCCATCTGGGGTGCCGCAAGGGTCACCACTATCCCCATTGCTTTTCAATGTCTACATGTCTTCATTAGGTGCGCAATTGTCCCAACTGGGGATAAAATTATTTAGCTAGGCAGATGACTTCACGATCGTTATCCCATTCACTAACTCTCTCTCAGAAGTCACTCCCAAAGCAACAGAAGTACTAAATTTGATGGAGCAATGGATGACAGAATTCAGACTGAAACTTAACTCAGAAAAAAAAATAAATTTGTTGCTTCACCACACCTGCTTGATCCCAAAACATCACTATGCATCAATAAACTCAGTTATCCTATTCAATCTACTATGAAGGTACTGGGTGTAACACTGGACCAGAGCCTAACCATGAAAAACCAGGTGGACTCCATAATCAGAAAGGGTTTCTTCACTCTCTGGAAGTTTCGGTCCATTAGAGCATATTTTGATGTGTCATCATTCAGAATTCTGGTGCAAACCCTCATACTGAGTCAACTTGATTACTGTAATATCGCCTACTTAGCAATTTCCCTGAAGAATATGCAGCGACTACAACTAGTGCAAAATACAGCGATCAGACTGATCTTCGAGTTGAAGAAGTTTGACCATGTCACACCTTCCTACCGACTTCTGCATTGGCTGCCGATGGAGGCACGTGTGAAGTTCAAGTTTGGTTGTTTCTGTTTTAAGGTACTATTCGGTTTAGCCCCTAAATACAAAACTGACCTTTTCTCTTTCTCAGCTCAACAGACATAAGAGAAGCTCACACTTGAATTTTGTTTCCCCTCTGGTTAGAGGATGTAAATTTCAAAAAACATCATCAACATCTTCTCTCACATCAGGCAGCATTATGGGGTAAAGATCTAGAACAATTGCTTACGTCTACTACTTATGGGGAATTTAGGAAACGCCTAAAAACATATCTATTCCTAAAGTACTTAGGCAACTAACCTGCACAATCTCATTCCACAATAACTGATCCCTAGAGCTGTTAATCACTAGCTTTTAACTTTGTTAATTCCACTCAATTTGTACCATCTTTTAATCATTGCAAACCACATAGAACTTCACGGTCCTGCAGTATATAAACTGTTATATTATTATTATTATTATAGTTGTACTACATGCAGTTCTAAATGGGTTATCTATATCATCATTTGTCCCTGTCTCCTTATGTGCGATGGGTGCACTATCAGACAATTAAGACCAGATTGGTGGAGCATCACAGTAGGATTCAAACGCAAGTGATCACGGTGCTTATGGTGCCCCATTGTATAGAGAAAGGACATACCTTTCAAGACCTTTGTTGGTTGGTGATAGAAAGTATACCTGATACATACTTAGGGGATAAGAAATCTCGCATCCATCTCTGCGAGCAGTTTTGGATTATGGAACTGGATTCTGTTATACCCCATGGACTAAATGAGAATTTTGAATACTGTAATATTGAGTGAAGTGTACCACGTGGGTCCAATTGAGATTAAGTTGCTGGATGACATCACTTCTGTTTTAGTTAAGTATCTGCGTTCTCCTGCTGCTCTGCTCATTCACGGTTTCAGTGGTCTTAGCCCAAGGCTGTTTTTGGCGACAGGTGGAAGACTCCTAAGGAAGGGATACTTACCCGAAACTAGGCTTAGTAGAGCCTGAAGGAATTTTTCCACAGTTGGGAATTACCTGAGCATCTCCTTAAAAAGGATTTAACAATGGAAAAACTCTAAGATGAACTATGGGGACACATTTTGAGCTAAGTACTACTTTTTTTATTTTTTTGATTCCGTTTCTGAGCAACTAGATTGGAGCTTATTGGAGATATATTCTTATATATATAAATTTCACTTAAGAGCACTTTTGTGTTAATTTCACTACACATGCGTGTATACCTATGATGGTGTGGGCGTGGCTTGGAAAATAGCCTGCCGATTGATTAAAGCCTGGACTTCTGCCTTGTGCAGTCTCTCTATAGCTTAACAATCACACTGAGGTATACACACACTTATTAAATTTCTTAAATTAAGCAGCTTATACTGCTATAGATTTTATTGTTCATATCTCCTATTTGCCTCAACCTTCTTCAAGTACATATAGAGGGCTGGCATTGAATTTTGGCAATCAGGACCGACGGCAAGAGTTAGCCAACTCCCGTGGTCCCAATATCGGCCCCATGCTGTACCTTTCTCCACTTTCAGGCACTCATTCAGGGGTCACCTTGCAATTTCCACTTCCCAGGATCACCTTCAACGAACAGCAAGTTTTACATATGTTCCCACTGTTGTCTGAAAGGCTGTGTGTGTTTTGCATCTCTTGCAGCTCTCATCAGCACCAACTCCAGCGTAAGTCTTATGACACTTGCACCAGACATTTCTGCACCAAGTGGCTTATAGCTAATCATCAGGTAAGTCTCTACTATCTGTACCCTTTCCTCTGCTGCCAAGTTCAGGCTATGTCACTTCACTTTTGCTGCACCTTACATCTGGAACAGACTGCCTGAGTTTGTATGTCAGGCTCTGTCTCTGGTAGTCAAATCTAGGCTAAAAGTCCACTCTTTTGAGATTGCTTTTAACTCCTATCTCCCACCTATTTGTAAAGCATCCATGCCTGTTTTATCATTACCTCTCTAAGAAACTCGCTAACCCCCTGCTTGTTGCAAGTTTCTGGATCTTGCTGTGTCTTTGTCAGGTAAAAACCAATGTTTCAGCCACCATGCTGTTGCTTTCTTCAGGATATGCTCTGAAGTCTGCAGTGTGACTCTGTAAATAGTGGGTTCACTGACCTGATTGGGAACAGGGCAGTCCACCAATTTGAATTTTGGCGGGAAAGTCAGTTGGTCAGAAATTTAAGTTTTATTGTGAAAGTCCATAGACTGCAAAAAGTTTGAATTTTGGCGACAAAGATGCAGTGAGACCTGGAAACCCTTCAACAAGCACAATGTCAGTTGTATGCATGGTTTTTTGAGAACGGCTTGTCTTTGTTGAATCATTATATTTACGGCTGCTACAGCAACCCTTCCGATTTCACTGGCGATATAAGAGAATCCGGCCCTGAATTCACTACCTCAGGGTGCTGAGGCAGCTGCTCTAACCACTAGGCTATTCTTCCCTTGTCTGGGAGCAGAAAGATGGATTTGGTATTTGAAGTGGTCAATCATTTCATTCTGTCATTCTAAAATCAATTTTCAAGTGAATGTTCAAAAACATCAACATACAATAGCCATAAGCAAATAAACTCTTCATTGTAATCTAAAATGTTTGTTTGCTTTAGGCAGTCAGATGTAATTCCATATTTTCTGTCTCATAAAATTATTGCTCAGTGTCCTGCAGTATTGTCATTGCTATGTAATCCAAAATGCAAATGAAATAAAGCAAATGTTCCTTCTGCAATAAATTAGTGTAAAAATACAGTTATTTATACTTAATTCATATTAGTCATACACCATTAAATCAACCATCATGCTGTACAACAGCTAGTGTTTATTTGCCCTCATCACATAGAGTTTTTTCTTATTTTTAGTTGATGACAGCCCATGTGTCTGACAAAGAGATAATGCTTTTAGAACACAGCATTATCCTTGCCTACTGTTGAAATGCCTACGCACTTTGGGGAAAAGTGATTGCCTAGATTTATACTGAACTCATAAGACATGTTCTAACATACCCACCTCTGGTATTTTCTACTGTATATGGAAAGTGAAAAACTACTTTCAGAATTACATTACATTACATTAGTGACTTCTATTCCGCCAGTACCTTGCAGTTCTAGGCGGATTACAAAAGAAGATAGCTGGACATTTCCAGGAAAATTACAATTTAGGGTGCTGTTTATATGATTGAGACTTTGAAGGGAAAATTACAAGAGTGGACGAGATTTTGAAGGGATAGACATGGGGATGAGTTTTGATATCTAGATACATTTTTTGAATAGCAGGGTTTTGATTTCTTTTTGAAATGATTTGAAGTCGGTCATTGTTGTCAGCATGTTGGATATGGGGTGGTCGAGTTTAGCTGCTTGCGCTGTGTACCTTTGAATGGGGGGTAGGTAAATGGGGACTGAGTTCTCCTTTGTCTAGTTGTATTGTTCCAGTTTAGGCGGTTGTTTAGATATATGGGGGTAGTGCCATTCATTACTTTGAATAATAGACAGTAGAATTTGAATAGTATTCGCGCTTGTATCGGTAGCTAGTATGAGTCTAGGTATGTGGTGGTGATGTGGTCATATTTGTTCAGTGAATAGATCAGTCTGAGGGCTGTGTTTTGTACAGTCTGTAATTGTTTTATCATGTTTGCGGGGCATGGTAGGTATAGGATGTTGCAGTAGTCCAATAGTCCTAGGACTAGGGATTGGACTATGAGCCTATATTGTTCTTTGTCAAAGAATTTTCTTATTTTTCACAGGTTGCGCATAATTAAAAAGGCTTTCTGGGTGGTCTTGTTGATTTGGACTTTCAAGGTGCAGCATCTATCTAACATCACTCCTAGGAGTTTAAGGGTGAACTGTATAAGGTATTTGGTGGAGTTTATTTCTAATTCTGTTATAGATGGGGTTTTGTCCTTTTCAAGCGGTAGAAATTTTGTTTAGTCCGAGTTCAGCTTCACTTTGTGGTCTGTCATCCATTTTTCCACTGTTTCTAGTGTTTTTTTTCAGTTTTTCTATTGAATTGGGGGCTGGTGAGTAGAAGGGGAGGAGAATGGTGATGTCTTCTGCATAGCTGAATGATGTTACATCTAGTTTATCTAGACTGGACCCAAGGGAGGATATAAAGAGGTTGAAAAGCATTGGCGATAGTGGTGACACTTGTGGTACTCCACAAGGGTTAGACCAGGGGTCTGATTTAAGGTCATTTGTCTTTACTCTGTATTATTAGAATGAAATGGACACAGAATATTTGACATTTTTGGTGGTGTCCAGCACCTGCTAATGAAAAGACAACTGCAGGTGGGTTCTTTAATGTTCACTGAGGGGGTGTCTACAACTTGGCACCTACCAATTACACTTGTCATAAAGTTTGCATAAGAATGGGTGCCTAAACGCAGCGGGACCATGTGTCGACAACAAAAGAAGAAAAACCCAACAATTCCACAGTGAATGGAAAGACCAAAAAGCAAAAGAAACTGTGGAAAAGATGTTCTTGATGCAGGCATTTATTCAGTCAATTAAAAGATGCCATAAAAGGTCCACAAGTGCATAGAACAAAAAAAGCACTCAACACGGTCTGTGTTTTGCCAGACAAGCCTTCTTCAGGGGTCCTAATTGGAACTGAAAGATCAAAAAGCAAATGTGGATATGGGAAATCAGCATAAATCCACGCTGAAAGCTGTCCTCCAAACTCTGCCCTTGTGCCAAAATGGCGGAGAACATGTGTAACTTACAGTATTAAGTTACATTTGTAATGGGAGCTCTGCCCATGCTTTGCCCATATACATGCTCCCTTGCATTTAAGTATGAAAGAAGTTTGTGGTAAAAGCAGTTAGCTTAGCAGCAGTGGCAAAGTAAGAGGGGTGCGGGGGGTGGGGGGGACCTGCAACTTTTTGAGAATGCTCAAAGGGATAGAATCCAGTGGAGAAGTTATAGTACATTTCTCCCTCCCTATTCGCGGGGGTTAGGGGCAGAGCCGGCCCGTGAATAGGGAAAATTTGCGAATAACTTTTGGTCCAGCTCTGACTCACCCCTGGACCTTACCTTGTGGTCTAGCAGTGACGCAGGCAGGTGCGATCTTCCTACACTCCTGCCCAGTGCAGAGCCATGCTGTGAGTTCCCGTGGCCTCATGAGACCATGGGAACTCACAGCACGACTCTGCACGGGGCAGGAGTGTAAGAAAATCGCTCCTGCCCCACGTCACTGCTAGACCACCAGGTAAGGTCCATGCTCCTGGGGCAAGCTGTTCGCCTCCTCTGCCTCCGATCGCTCCCCTCCGCCTCCGATCGCCTCCTCCTCCTCCGATCACCCTGTCTGCCTCTGATCGCCTCTTCCGATCACCTCCCTCCTCCTCCGATCGCCTCCCTCCTTGCCCCGATCCAAGTCACGGGGCTGTTTTTTTTCGATGCAGGCTGCTAATGAGCGATTCTCAAGGAGATGGGGGGCCTGGGGAAAAAAAATCACGAATAATCGAAACCGCGAACATCGAAACCACGAATAGGAAGTGTATGTAATTTAGATATAAGTCTTGAGAGTTGTTCTGGGTTTGGCAAATTAAACCTTTTCATATTGCTACTTAAAGAATGCTTCGAAGTAGTATCTGAAATGTGTACGTTTTGAGAGTTTCCAGTAAGGAATGTCTTTCTTAGGTTTCTGATTTTAATTTGATAAAATTCTGCTAATTCTTGAGCTGTAGGTAGGTTTGTGTTTTGGTCATTGGTCATACATGTTTGCCTGATACTTGCCTTAGCTCTTGGTCTAAAAGTATGCTTTTATTTATTTGTGTTATATTAAGTGTTTCTTGAAAATATTTTGTTCATCAAATACATTATGAAATGATTGTGGTTCTATTTGAATTTGTGTTCTTAGAAAGAATTTTGGGGCCATTTATTAGAGCTACCATATGGCTCCAGAAAAAGGAGGACGGATTGAGACATCCAGGTTTTACTTCCATTGCTTTCAATAGAAGTAAAACCCGGATGTCACAATCCATCCTCCTTTTTCTGGAGCCATATGGTAACCCTTATCCATCTCACACTGATTTTTCATGGTGGCAATGTTTACCTTTCTCTGTTTTGTGTAATTACAGCTAAAATTTAATTCATCTCAGCAAATAAGGAGTCGATATCAGTTTTGGTTAGTGGTGAAACTAGTTTTTGGCTGATACTGCAGAGGCAGGTCTCATTTCTGCCTTAGGTTGTCATTAAGCAAAGGATTCTTTCCGTGAAAAGACCACAAATGAATTCAGAATGTCATAACCCAATTTGTTCAAGATGATTCCATGAGGTAGGTAGTCTCAGGCAAGAAATAAACATGGCGGTTAACAATAGAGTTATGAAGGAATGTACAATGACAGGTTTCCTTTATCAGCAATAGCAACTCAGAGCTTCAGTAATTGACATGAGATGTCAGATCTATTAAGCATTCTGCGTTATTTTTCAGGAAACAATTTCAGAGTTCTCTAATGAGATTCCATATCTGCCAGAGTGTTACATTATACACAGTGACTAACAGACTGGTTGTCGTCAGAATTGACTCAGATGGTACAAACAAGAATTGTGGAACTTACAAGGTCTATATTTGTCTGAGTTTCACTTCTAGTCTCAGTGAGAGCAGCAGGAGAAAGGGAACCTCATATTACACTGCACAACAATTTTTTGGTTAAGTCTTGATTCCTGAAAAGTTTTTGGTGATTATGACAGGTACCAACTTGGTATGCTCAAATATGGTTTTGGTTTTACTGCATCACGTAAGAACTATGAGAAATAGACATTTTTATGTTTACTGACAATAAAATATATAGTCAAGTTTACGTTTCGCACAAGCGACTAAATGAAACAGAATTAAAAGTGTTTTGCTCCCGAGTTTCTTTTATATTCAGTGTCTGGTGCATCACGTTGTAGCATCCAACAATAGTCGGCAAGCATTGACGGATTCCAATTGCCCTGGTATCGTTTCTCCATCGTAGCTATGTCTTGATGAAACCTTTCACCGTGCTCGTCACTCACAGCACCGAGATTTGCGGGGAAGAAGTCCAAGTGTGAATGGAGGAAATGAATCTTGAGTGACATATTGCACTTCATTCTCTTGTATGCTTTGAGAAGTTTGTCTACCAGCTGAATGTAGTTTGGGGCTCTGTAATTGCCCAGAAAATTGTCAACAACGTCTTTCAAGGCTTTCCAGCCAATTTTTTCCGGCCCAACTAACAGATCTTCAAATCGCTTGTCACTCATAACATGTCTGATCTGGGGGCCAACAAAAATACCCTCTTTGATCTTGGCATCAGTTATTCTTGGGAACATCTGTCTTAAATAACGAAAACCTTCCCCTTCCTTGTTCATTGCTTTCACAAAATTCTTCATGAGTCCCAGTTTAATGTGAAGAGGAGGCAAAAATATCTTTGTCGGGTCAACAAGCGATTCATGTGCTACATTTTTCTGTCCTGGAACTAACTTTTTACGGAGTGGCCAGTTCTTTCTAGAATAGTGCGACTCTCTGTCTCGGCTGTCCCATTCGCAGATGAAACAGCAGTACTTTGTATAGCCAAGCTGCAGTCCTAGTAACAGAGCAACGACTTTGAGGTCTCCACAGATATTCCAGTTATACCTGGTTGATAAGACACTTATGGGAGAAAAAATTGTTTGCATCCAAATATAAGAAAAAATCACGACAAAATTGAAGATTTCTCTGAAATGGTACGTGATGGGTAATTTTTGATGTAATATTCATGATCAGCACCCAAAATTCTATAAGAAACACCCAGCAGTGTTCAGGAAGCAAAAACTTTGTTGTGCAGTGTTATCTGGTTGATGGGATGCAAAATTTATCTCTGGATCCTTTACTGATTTCATTTATTGGAGGGAGATATTTTTATTTATTTTTTATTTTTTTTGCAGCTTGTAGCAATATTCCCTTGTGTATTTTCCTGTCAATAAACAGCTGCTATGGGTCTTAAAATGTAAATAGCAGAACTCTTTCAGAGTTCGTGTAATTTTTTTCAATTACAATCTGTTGTTGGTTCTCAAGCCAGTATTCAAAAATACCTATACATGTAGCAGCACTGGCATTTTTGAGGGGGATCTTTTTTGGAGGGTTTTTTTTTTTCTTTTTTGTTTGGCTTCTTATTGGGGTATTCATCTCTGCACACTGTGGAGATATTGCTACACATCTCTGCAGGCTAAACCTTCATTGTCCCTTCCCTGTGTATGAAAGGTTAGATAATGCCTCAAATACTGTCCATCTAAAACCAGAAGCTGTGTGAGCTAATTATTCTGCTGGCATTGTATTAAAAGTATATTAAAAGTATCCATCATATCCCATGATGTGTGAGTTTGTAGTCTATGCACATTTCCTCTGAAAATACAAAAGAACTCACAAGGTACAATCTAGATTAGAGAGTTGCACGGGGACAGAAATCCCACCCATCCCCGCCCGTCCCCGCCAGGATCTTCTCCGTCCCCACCCGTCCCCATAAAATGCAGCAATTACTTCTGACAGGATCATCAATTCCACAGTTTCTTTTCCTGTTTTCCTTGTGGGATCTCTTTGGTGGAACCCTTTTTTTGTTTTCTGTTCAGGTAATTAACGTATAAACCCCCTCTTTTACTAAGGCTGACGTGTCCATTATATTATATGGATGAACCCTGCTTCCAAAGCCTTCCATCCCCGTGGGAGTCCCGTTGGCTAGAGGGGGGTCCCCGTGGGAGTCCCGTGGGTTAGGGGGGATTCCCACAGGAACCCCGCGGAACCCATGGGATCCCCGCGACCCCCGTTCTCGTGCAGACCTCTAATCTAGATCCTATAGACCACCAAAAATGGTACCCTAAATTAAACCATCGTTTCTAGAGGATGAGAAATGCTATCTTACCATGCCTGTTGTATGCAAGCCTTCTGACAGCATATCCAGTGATGACCTGTGTAAGCATTTCCAGCATAGCCTTATAAAATCTATATTTGTCTCTGCTCCTAGATTTTTCTGGGCTGGCAGTAAAGTACCTTGACCACAGTCCACTTTCCTGTGCTACAATTATTAAGTTCTCATCTTTAAGTTCCTGTGTCTTGACTGACTTGCATTTTCTAAAGTAACTCTGCTCTAGTTCTGCTTTACCTGTTTCTTTTTCCTTCTTTGCTAGTCTGATTCTTAATGATTTATTTTTTTTTCTCGTGATTGCTTTTATATTTTAGCAATTTATTTGGGCCTAAAATGTGTAAAATGTTTGCATTATAAAATTACCTCCCCCTCTCCTCCCTTATAAAAGTAATGGGTGCCTGCTTAATAAATTATGGTGAGTTTTAGCCCTTACTGCAAGTTCATTGCAAAAGTTAATCTGCATAAGTGCAAAGCCTGTGCATGTGTAGTAACTGTTGGGGGCAGGATACATCACATGGTAAATTCATCCATAGATAACGAGATAAGTGCATCTGTTGTACGTGCAGAGGAATTGCCCTGATCCTCTCACTTGCGCCTCCCCCCCCCCCCCCCCATACACACATACTTGATCCCCAGCAAATAACAGTTTTTATTTATTTATTTATACAGTGATTGAATTAACAGCTGCAAATACCTGGTGTGCTCTCCTGAGGAGGCTTTAAGTAGGACATTTTATAACAGAGAACATAAGAATAGCCATACTGGGTCAGACCAATGGTTCTCTTAGTCCAGTATCCTGACTCCAACAGTGGACAATCCAGGTCACAAGTACCTGGCAGAAACCCAGATAATAGCAATATTCCATGCTACTGATCCCAGGGCAAGCACTGGCTTCCTCCATATCAGTTTCAATAGCAGACTGGACTTTTCCTCCAGGAACTTTTCCAAACATTTTTTAAACTCAGCTATACTAACTACTTTTATCACATTCTCTGGTATAGAGTTTCAGAGCTTATGGGACTCATTTTCAAAAAAGATAGACGCCCAAAAGACAGCATAAACCAGCACTTGGACATCTTACTAGTCAAAACTTCCAAGTGGACATTCTCAAAACAGACTTTCTAGACGTCTTTCTGGTTGTTTTGTCTCCAGTGCATCCAAATCTTAAGGGGGCATATTAAAGGCGTGTTTTCAGTGGGCTTAGGGTGGGCTTAGGATGCTCGTCAAGCATAATCAAACCTTTAACTAAAGGTTCTGGGCTTTTTTTAGATGTTTGGAGCTAGACCTGTTTTAAATTTTAGCATTGTAAACCGACCAGATACTTGTCAATGGTCAGTATATCAAACTGTAAATAAACATGGAAACTTAGGCTCAGCCAGGAACTTATGACCTGTCCCGGCAACTGTTAGAGATAGGATATGAGGCTCAATGGACTTTGGTCGGCCTGTCAGCCTCTCTCATCCTATGTTTTTATGCTCTGTTAGGCTTATTTGTCATTGGTCTTTCTTTGCAACGTTTCTAATTTTTCCAGTAATTCTAGACTATCTGGACTACTTATTCAGGATGTCTGAACTGTTCAGGGACTTTGGTTTCTAGTTGAATAAACTAAAGGTTGAGACTGTACATTTTTTTTTAGTAAATTTAGAAAATAGCATCTGACTTTGTGTTCTATTTTGCTGCAGCTCTGTCATCTCATAATAAAGCTGGAGACCAAGGGATAACTATTATGCACAATTTAACCAGGTAGAAGGGCTCCTGCCCAGTGAGATCAAGATGTCGGAGCCCTAATGCTGATGTTCAGCAGCAGTTGAAACGTAATGTGCTGCTGAACAACAGCACTTACTGCCACAACCCTCTCTAATTACTGCTGGAGTGGTCCAGGGTGGAGTGATGGTTTGGCTGAAGTTTTTTGGGCACTGCTGTGCTTTATTGCTGGTGCTCAGATAATTATCAGGGCAAGTTGGGAAAGATAAAAGAGCTGTCCTAACTTGCCTGGATAGTGTGACAGGAATCTGGCTAGCCTTACTAGAAACAGGGAGAAAGACCCTGTAAGCCCCATTAAAAACCCTGTTACCAGGTATAGGAAACATCCTGAACAGTGTAGAAATCCTGTGCACAACTTTAGAAAGGAGCCCGTCCCTTTAAGAATGTCCAGAGTTCAGGCTGACATTGAGAATGCAGGGCCCTTTAAGAGTTTGTCTATCCCTGCTAGGAGGGGGCGTGGCTGGTTGTCGAGGCTCCCATTTACTGAGCTTTCCTTGTCTGAGAAAGGAGAAACAGCTGGGATAAGCAGCTGAACGGAAGCTGGGAAGGAAGCCAGTCCTTCCAGCTGAACCAGGGCTAGCTCAAGGCAGTTTCTCTGAGGACTGGAAGATGGAGGTACTGGAAGCCAGCCATACCAAACCAGTCTCAGAAGCCCAGCCTGAGGACTATGATATGAAATGCCAAGAGGACTATGTTTTGCCTGACTGGGAAGAACAGCAGATGGACTGTGAGTAGGCTGTTAAGCCAAGCAGTTTTTCCTCACTGGAGTTTTGCATTTTGGCCTTTTGTTTTAAAGCCTGCCAGAGTATTATGTGGGGTATTGTGGGGTTCTAGCTACCCCAGGAACTATAGAAACCAGTAGCTGAAAGTTTTGGAGTTTTTGTGTTTTATTTTTGGAGCAGCTTGTGCACTGCTCTGAGTTGTGCTTGGGGGTGAAGAAGTAAAACCTGAGCCTGTCTTTTGGGAGGGCGGCAACACCTGTAGTGTACAGGCCTATCTCCTCCCAGCCTGTTGGGGATTCGGCTCTACCCAAAAGGGCCACAGCCAGAGCCAGTGAGAGTGTTTTTTTCAAAGGAGAAGTGTTTGGCTAATGCACTGTTTTGCTGGGCCCAAGAATGAGGCCAGAAGGAAAAGTTTTGGACTTTTGTTTATGGACTAGACTGAGTCTAAAAGCATGGCTTGTGCTAAAGTGGAACTTACTTGTTTCCTAATCAGAATGAACTGAATTCATAGAAGCCTTTTTTCTCGTGCCATTTCTGCAAGTGTGTTTGAAGTTTGTTTACTATTAAAGTGTTTTGCCTTATTCAACCAGGGAAATCTCAGTGTCCAATTCTTGAGAGGCACTGAATGCTGTGTTCCACCACCTTTATTCAAACTCTGGGACTGGGATTCAAAGGGGCAACTAAGCCTAGCCAGGATCCTGTCCCACAATAGTTATCCAGGTCATTCATAGCTCATAGTTCATTTTTATTTGATATTCCGCCTTTAATGTTGTATATCTAAGCGGCAGTACACTTCCCCCTCCGTATTCGTGGTTTCCATATCTACGGATTCACTTATTTGTGATTTTAAATCAAAAATTCCTTTTTCTTTTTTGGGGCTATTTTAAGCCCTGTAAGCCCCCCACCAGAGACCCAAATATAGAAAAAAAACGTAAAAAAATGTTTTCGAACGTTCACATGTTGTTATAGGAGGCTTGTGATCCCTAAATCAGTGTTTTTTTTTTTTTATTTTGACATTTTAGTAACTTTTGGGGAGGATGTTGTAAAATTGCAACGCTGGGCCTGTAAGGTAGCAGAATTTCAATAGTGTCACTCTCTCTCTGAACACATGTAAGGAATAATTAAAAGTTTATTTGTACTTTACAGCTTATAAAGACCCACCTAAGTTTATGTATATACACAACAACAATAGTATAATAAAGAAAAAAGTAATTTTTATTATCAATTTAATACAAAAAATGAGTATCATATAAAAACGCAAATTTTTCCCTGTGAAGCGCCCATTGACTTCTATCAGCGGTAATCAAGAAATTTCGTGTTTTTGCACAAAAAATTTCATGTTAGCGCAAATACGGGTAAAAACGGCCACGCTATGAAATAGCACTTGTGCTATCTTCATAGCACGGTTTTGTGAATCGAGCCCTATATGTGCATGTTTTATTTGTTCATTTATTCAGTTATGGTAGTTCCAAAAACAGTTATTTTGCTCTGAAAAGCACAGGCGAACATTGCACTTCCTGCAAAGTGTGTTGGTATAGCCTTTTGCACAGTGTCGGCACCGTCCTCTATCGGCTTTGATGGGAAAATGTCCAATCATGTCCTTGCAAACTTCCTTTGGAGGGTGTGCATTTGACTTTTTGGCTGTCATGGCAGCTGAAGAACCTCCATCATCTGTAAACTGCCTCTTTTGGGAAGTCAA
Organism: Geotrypetes seraphini; assembly: GCF_902459505.1. NCBI lineage: Eukaryota > Metazoa > Chordata > Amphibia > Gymnophiona > Dermophiidae > Geotrypetes > Geotrypetes seraphini. The sequence goes on along the minus strand of NC_047085.1, from coordinate 148,830,441 downwards.
GGTGCCCCCTCTTGATGAAACTGGGCTTGCAGATGGTCGCCCTCGCTTTGACACTGACCCAGCCGTTCCGATCAGGATAAGAGAAGATGCCAACTGGGCCTGAAACATTCTCCTGTTTAGCATCTGTTTCTTTGGGATATCCAAAGCTTTGCAGTCCCTTTTGTACAGGAGCCAAGCATTGATCACAGCTAGGTTAATGGTGTGCCAGAAGATGTAAAGGTACCAGCGGTAGGACTTCAGTGGAAACTTGTATTTTGCTGCAAATGAGTCTAACAAATCCACTCCGCCCATGAATTTGTTATAGGCAGCCACGATATAAGGCCTCTCAACTTCAACAAATCTTTTGGCAGTTTTGTCCCAGCGTTGAATCTTCTCCACTGGTTGTGGGCCAGCAAAGGAAGACACAAGTGTAACCTGTCTGTTGTCAAACCATTTCACAGCACAAATGTTGTGATTTGACTCCACTCTGACATCAAAGCTTCCTCTTCCCTTTTTCTTCAAGCTTTTCTCATCCTCAAGATTACAGTTTGGAAGGCGCACTTGTCTGGCTGTTCCTGTGTAATGAATTCCACAATCCAGCAGCCTAACTATCAATGGGATGCTGGTGAAAAAGTTGTCTGCATAGATCTTGTAGTTGTGACTATGTGGAAGTGTGGAAGCAAGTTTCATCACAACATCCCCTGATAGTCCAAGTTCAGATCTTGCCCGTATTCCATTCACACTGCCTTGGTACACATCAAAATCACAAAGTATACCAGAGATTCCAGTCCTTGCCCACAGCTTGAACCCCCATGGGTTTGGCTTGCCACGCATGTACTGTTTGATGCTGCTGAATTTCCCCCTGAAAGGGATCATCATTTCATCAACAGAGTTATGTTCTTCAGGGACCACTTTTAGGCATTTCTCTCTGAAAGCATCAAGCCATGGTCTGAGTTTCCAGAGTTTGTCACTTTTTTGTTCCATCTCAGACACGGTTAGATTGTTCACAAAATGTAATGATGTCAACAGAGACTGGAATCTGTTTCGTGACATTACATCAGCGACAGGACTGTATCTTGTGTCTGCTTCCCAGTACATACGGACTCCAGGCATTTGGACAAGACCCATCTTCAGATACATGCCAATCATTTGCTCTATTTCCTTTGTGTTTGTGTTTATAGATGATCCTTTCTTCTGAAAACTGTACTGATTTGTGTTATCTGCCAGAGCGTTGATCATATCTTCTGTCACAAACTTCTGAAAGTACTCCAGTGGTGTGCAGAGGGAATGGACATCATTACTCCAAAGCAGGCAACAGGGTTGTATGACTTCATGGCCAGATAAACAGACCTATTTACACATTCAACCATCCAATGGTGTTGCAGAACTGAACAATAGGTTCTATTAGTAATGTACATGAAGTTTTAAAAAGAAAAAAAATGGGGGAGGGTTTATTTTGTAGCCTTAAATGTGATGTTGTAATATTACAACACTGGGTCTCTGGGTGTTAAGCCTTACCTGGGGGTCTAGCAGGTTTTCAGGGCAGGAGCGATCTTCCCATGCTCCTGCCCCGTTCAGATCGCTCACAGGAAATGGCTGCCTTAAGCTCCTGTCGTAGTCTTGAGAGACAACGGGAGCTCAAGGCAGCCATTTCCTTTGAGAGATCTGCACGGGGCAGCAACGTGGGAAGATCGCTCCTGCCCGAAAACCCACTAGACCACCAGATAAGGCTTAAGGGGGGGCTTAAAATAGCTGGGGAAAAGCGGGGGTTAGCGGCAGAACTGACAAATATTATTCACATTTTTTAAATATTTGCGGGCCGGATCTCCCCCTAACCATCGTGGATACGGAGGGAGAAATGTACACGGGCAACTGTCAATGAATGAGATCCTTATTACACTTCCCCCTTCCCATTCACGGTTTCCGCACTCACAATTTCACATAATCATGCTTTTTTTGGGGGGAGGGGGAAACCCCCCCATATTTTTGCCTTCCCTCTGGCATCCCAGCCTTACCTGGTGGTCTAACAGGCTTTCGGGGCAGGAGCGATCTTCTTACGCTCCTGCCCCGTGTAGATCGCCAATAGGAAATGGCTGCCGCGAGCTCCCGCCGTAGTCTCGAGAGACTACGGGAACTCACGGCAGCCATTTTCTATTGGCAATCAGCACGGGGCAGGAGCATAGGAAGATCGTTCCTGCCCCGAAAGCCTGCTAGACCACCAGGTAAGGCCGGGATGCTGGGGAAGGCGGGAGAGATGCGGGGGTAGGTCAGAGCCGGATATTTGCAGTATTTCCCTATTCGGGGTCCGGCACTGCCCCTATCCCCCGCGAATAACGAGGGAGAAGTGTACCAGTCTCTAGATATAGCCCAGTGCTGAATATCCAATCCTAATCTGCAAACAGTAGTCAGTGTTTCAAAGAATGTTGCCCACCATGAACTGAATATCAGGAAAGGAGGGTAGGGTAGGGTTGTATTTTTTAAGTCTCCACCACTCCTAATGTGTAGTATTCCTTGTAGTTTCAAACAGAGTTGTTATATGCAAAAAACTCCTTTTAGGTTGGAAAAGATGGTGTGACAGAGACTGTGAGCTCCATGACCAATTTTCTCCTAGCTTGGAATTATGGTAGAAAGAAAAGAAGAGAAACCCACAACTTCCACAGAGGATCCAATGGATGCTTTTATTTCATGGTCCAGGGCCAAGTAAGAATCAGGAGTTGTCTCAGCTGCATCAATGCCAAGACAAGAAGCTGGTTTCAACTCAGATTGGAAACATCTTTATGTCTAGAGGAAAAGTCCATAAACTGCTGTTGAGACAGACATGGGAGAAGCCACTGCTTGCTCTGGATTGGTGGCATGGAATGCTGCTACTATTTGGATTTTTGCCAGGTACTTGTGACTTGGATTGGTCTCCGTGAAGATGGGATACTGGGCTAGATGGATCATTGGTCTGAGCCAGTAAGCCTATTCTTATGTTCTTATGTCTTGAGTGGCAAATCCCTCCACTGCAACCTGCTTTAGCTGAGTTTCAGTCCCTAGTGTCTGCAGTACAAGGGTGTGTTGAAAATTTCTCAGACCAACCAAGAAGAGAATGACGTGGATTTAGTTCAATCAATGATCTGAAACAATGCCAAAATGTAGAATTTTGTTTCTGTAGATTGACATTAAATTAAATAAGATAGCACTCTATTCAGCTATGGTGGCAAAATAACGCTTTGAATTTAGGAAGTTGGTTGGTTGAGCTGAGAACTTTTCAGCACCCTCTTGTACAACTGATGCAGCATATTTAGCTGTTCTAGGAGAAAGCTGAAAAAGCTAGCTATCCTGTGTTTCTCTTCTGAGGAATTACCAGAGAGCAGAATTGATTGAGGGAGGGGGGAGGGAGGAAGGAAAATGTAGAGTACTTCCATATTTAGAGGAACATACCAGATGGTCACTGTCATTTCAAAGTTCTCTACCAGCAGAGATGCAGTTTTTGGTGCCACGGTTCCAAAGGCAGCTGGAGGTTTTTACTTCTTCATCTAAATTTACACTAGTACACCCAAATGTATTCATTAGAACCTGTTTGGTAAATGATAACGGGCTTGGGTCAAGCTTTGCTCCCACAATTTACAATATTAATAATAATAATAATAACTTTATTTTTATATACCGCCAACTATCTTGCGACATATTAACTGCTACTGCCCAGAAATATTCTGAGAAAATGCCTTCTCTGGAAGCAGATATGTCTCAGTTAAAATCATCTATGGAGGACTTGAGTTTTAAAGTTCAGTCTATTCAAAACCATAATGAAGTTGTTAAAAATATGACTTCTTTGAGGAATAAGATTTTAAGAATTGTAATTTGCACAACATTAATTTTCAACATTCTATGATATTTTCTCTAAGAGATATTCAAGAAATTGCTATTAAAAATATAGTACCCCAAACTGTATTACTTCTCCCATATCAAATATAAGGAGGGGCATAATCAAAAGAAACGCCTAAGTCCATTTTGGGCCCAAGTCACAAGTTGACCAAAGTTGGACACGGGAAAAGGTCCATTTTCGAAAAATATATTCAACTTTTTTTTTTTTTTAAATCGGCCAACTGTACGTCCAGCCGTCTGATCGCCCAGACCGCTAAGTTGTCCATCTTTATACCCCATTTTCATCCTAAAATTCATCTTAAGTCACAAACGCCTAGAATAATACCTTTTGGGCATGAGAGGGGCTAGAAAAGTGATGGACTGGACACCTAGACATGGCAACAGAGTAGTGGGGTATCTTACAGGGCACTGATATGAACTTCACAAAAAGGGTGCCACAAACATCTCACAACAGCTCCCTTATAGGTCATGGTGATCCCCCCAAAACACCCTCAGAATCTACTAGAACCACCTTTCTACCACCCCAATAGCCCTTATGGCTGCAGGAGCCACTTATATGGCAGTACAAAAGGGTTTGGGGGGTGCACATGTTTCACCATGAATGCAGTGGCCTGGCTCCTCCTCATCATGGTTCACTAACCCACCCCCAAGACCACTTATGCCACCTCTGTGCAGCTCTACTAGGCTTTTTTATGCCAGGCTGCCAGGTGCTGATGTTATGGAGGCAGATATGTAAAGTTGTTGTTATAATTTTTATGGGGGGGGGTTCAGTAATCACTGGGGCAGTGTGTGTGGGTCTGTATTTTGTGTCTGCATAGCTTATCTAGTCACTTTGGATACCTTCTTGTGACTTAGACCTGGTTTTAGATGGCCTAAGTCACAAAGTCCAGGTTCCGTCTAGGCAGTGTTGTAAAACTTTCGGTTATACATGCAGTATGACTAAGTCCTGCCCAAATCCCACCCTCGACACTCCTCCTGGAACGCTCCTTTTAGCTCTGGTCGTTCAGCAGCACTGTGAAGGCCTAGGTCATTTTTAAATACGTTTAAAACCTGATTCGATTATTGGCACTTGGATGACTTTTGGTACTGATCGTCCAAGTGCTGATTTAGGCCGATTTTTAGACATTTTTCTGTTTTGATTATTAGCCCCATATTATTTTCCTCTTAAAAATAGATAAGAGGATTCTGGTTAGATTATGAATGGATTAGATGTGATTACACTTTTGGAACATTTACATGGGCAAAGTTATTCCTGCAACTTTACTGACAGAAAATGGTTGCTAGTGCATTATATTTCAGAAAGGGCGTGGCATAGGTAGGGAATGGGTATGGAAGCATTATGCAGCTACCTCTGGATTTTGTATACTGCAGTCAAAGTTGTGTATGCAAATCTGTGCGCATTGCTGATTTGAGGGTGCAACTTAATTATTTATCAAGCCAATCATGCTGATAATTACCAATTAATATTTATCTATTGGCAGTAATTATAATTTATATGCATAACTTTCCAAGTGTATTCTACAAAGTGCTGCGTGTAAATTTTAGTATGCAGATCTCAAAAGGGGGCATAGCTGGGAAGGGGTAAAAGGCAGACCTCACGGACCTTACGGATCTAAAACCACACGTCCTTAAAAAATCTGAGGTCCGTGCATTGACAAGCCTGCCTTTTAGCTTGTTTTACCCAGACCATTATTCCACCGCTTTCCCTGCAGCTCAGGCCCCCGGCTCTGCCTTCCCTAATGGCTAAGAAGGGAGGAGGCATACCATGGCTTTTGCTAATTAGCCCGATCGTCCCTTCCTCCAGATCTCTCCCTCCGCACTGATTCTGAGAGCCCCTCAATATGACACTAGATGGCAAATAGCTGGGTTTGGGGGTGGTTAAAAAATGTGTGCAAAGGTCTGCAGTGCATCTGACCTCGCGGACCTCACAGATCTGAACTGCACAATGCACATCCTTAAAAATCTGAGGTCCGCGCTACTTTTAGTCTCTGGCTCTGACAGACCTCTATGACATTTTAGTCACTGATGGATCCTAATGCTTTTCCCTCCCTATGCTGAGACTAAAAGTGGCACAGACCTCAGGGCAAAAGTTTTGCCGCTAGTCTCAGCATAGTGAGGGAAAAGCATTAGGATCCGTCAGAGCGTCGGGAGCAGTGCAGGGCATTCAGCGCAGCTCCCTGTGCTAAAAACTGCTATCATGGTTTAATAAAAGGGGAGGGGGTATATTTGTCTATTTTTATATAGTTGTTACTGAGGTGACATTGCATATTTTAAAATCATCTGCCTTGACCTCTTTGAAAAAAAACCCTGAATATAAATAATAATGAACATTTTCTTTGCATACAGTGTGCTTTGTGTTTTTTAAAATTGTTGGTAGATCTGTTATATTTTTGTCCATTTATATTAATATTTTGGAAGTCAATCTGGGGACAAATAAATCTAGTTTTAGATTCAAATGTTCGCTTATCATATGAGGCTATAATTTGTGGAACAATTTTACATGTGAAACCCTCTAGATAAATATGAGTCATCTATTTTTGATCCTAACAGGTATAGCCATTCAATTGATTACAAGTAATTGGAAAAACCATGATTGAATAAATTATACTTTTTGGTGGGTGAATGTGTGTACTATATACAGATACGAACAAATTAATGCTGAGTGTAGGGGATTTAGTGAGATATTCAATAAAATTTGGAGCCCATTGACTAAATTTGTAAAAACATAATAATGTATTTTCATCTTATTTTTTATTTGGTTTATTTATCTATGCACATCCAGGGGGATGGGGGGTTGGATGGAGGGGAGAAAATATTGATAGTGATATTTAGGTAACTTGATTTTTCATTTATATTATATATTAGGTTATTGTGTTATTATTATATATAAGAAAATGAAATTATTGAATGATAGTTATGTTGCCTATATAGATATTAGTGTAATGTATGCAATACCTACTGTTCTTTTATTTGAATGACACTGTTTTTGATTAAAAATCAATAAAGAATTTAAAAAAAAAAAAAAAAAAAATTGTTGATAGATCATTTTGACTTGGTCATTTTAAAAGTAGCTCACAAGCCAAAAAAGTGTGGCCACCCCTGTCCTATCCCATGACTTTCTAATTTCCTCAGAAGCCTTTCATGAGGTACTTTATCAAATACTTTTGAAAATCTAAATTTACTGGCTCACCTTTATCCACTTGTTCATTTACCACTTCAAAGAAATGTAGTAGATTGGTAAAGCAAGATTTCCCTTGACTAAATCCATGTTGGCTTTCTCTCATTAATCCATGCTCATGTATATGCTCTCTAATTTTGTTCTTTATAATAGTCTCTACCATTTTGCCTGGCACCGATGTCAGACTCACTGTTCTATAATTTCCCAGATCACCTCTTGAACCCTTTTTAAAAATTGGCATCATGTTGACCACCCTCCAGTCATCTGGTACTATGCTCCTGATTCTACCACGCCACTGGACCACCAGGGATCTCAGATAAGCCCCACTCCTTTGTGGGCCTATCTGACCAGGGAGTGGATTGGCCATGTGCATGCAAATTTTCTCTCATGTGAGCAAGAAGTTCTAAAAATATTTTTTTGTGAGTAACAAGTTCTAAAAATCAACAATTTTCTAGATTTATAAGTATTTTTGTGAATGACAATGTAAAATTTGTGAGCAAAATGTATGAGCGATTGCTCATGTGCTCAGCTTAGAGGGAACATAAGATGCAACATGTTTAGTGGGATGGGGTTCAGGAGGGAGAATCTGAAAGAGCTGTTTTGGATGGGTGGGTGGAGCATAAGCTCCAGCTGCCATGGAACATAAAATTAGCATCAGATATTCAGTGCCAGTGCCTGCACATGGCCCGGCACTGCTTATCTGATGCTAGTCTAACTGGGAACAGTGATGATTAAAAAACACTGACTGAAAATTATTCACATTATGAATATCCTGAAAATCCAACTGGCTGGGTGTGCCATGAAGTCTGAGGTTGTGAACCACTGTCTTAGCTGTTCATTGTTTACAGATATCTCTCAATAAGTTCTAAGCATTTTGATTAACACTGGAAAGAAAAGCTATGTTAAAGTGCAGAATAGCTTTCTCCATGGGCTTCAATGGAAATGAATAGAAATAGAGAAATAATATGGCAGATAAAGGCCACATTGCCCATCCAGTCTGCCCATCTGCTATCTCTTCCTCTCCCTAAGAGATCCCACATGCCTGTCCCATGCTACCTTGAATTCAGAAACAGTCTTCATCTCCACCACCTCTTTTGGGAGATTATCCCACACGTCTACCATCTTTTCTGTAAAGAAGTATTTTCTTTCATTATTCCTGAGCCTATCACCTCTTAACTTCATCCTATGCCCTCTCCTTCAGGAGTTTTCCTTCATTTGAAAAAGGCTCACCTCCTGTACATTAATAGCACATGTCTCTATCATATCCCCTCTCTCCCATCTTTCTTCCAGAGTATACATATTAAGGTCTCTGTCCCCATACGATTTATAACAAAGACCACTAATCAATTTTGTAGCAGCCCTCTGGACTGACTCCATCCTATTTATATCTTTTTGAAGGTGTGATCTCCAAAATTGACACAATATTCTAAATGGGGCCTCACCTGAGACTTATACAATATTATCATATCTTTTTTCCTACTGGCCATTCCTCTCCTTATGCACCCAAACATCTTCCCGGCTTTGACGTCACCTTTTCTGCCTGTTATATCGCCCTGAGATCATTGGATACAATCACCCCCAAGTCCCGCTCTTCTTCCATGAACAGAGTTACTTCGCCTCCTATACTACGATACCGTTCTTCTGGATTTTTGCAGCCCAAGTGCATGAAATTAATTAAACAAATCATTTGCCTCCAAATTCTATAAATGTTGCCAATGATAGGCTTGCAGATGGGTGCATGATTATAAGAACATAATAATTGCCATACTGGGACAGACCAAAGGTCCTTTATCAAGCCTAGTATCCTATTTCCAACAGTGGCCAACCCAGGTCCCAAGTAAATGTAAAACAGATTTTATACTGCTTATCCTAGGAATAAGCAGTGGATTTCCCCAAGCCATCTCAATAATGGCCTATGGACTTTTCTTTTAGGAAATTATCCAAGTCTTTTTTAAACCTGGCTAAGCTAACTGATTTAACCACATTCTCTGTCAACGAATTCCAGAGTTTAATTAGCTATTGTGTGAAAAATATTTTCAACGGTTTGTTTTAAATCTACTACTTAGTAGCTTCATTGCATGCTTTCTAGTTCTAGTATTTTTGGAAAGAGTGAACAAGTGATTTACATCTATCCTTTCCACTCCAGTCGTTATTTTATAAACCTCTATCATATCACCTCGAGCCGTATCTTCTCCAAGCTGAAGAGCCCTAGCCACTTTAATCTCTCCTCATAGGGAAGTCATCCAAAACCTTTTTTTTTTTTTTTACACCGTTCTCTGTAGCTTTTCTAATTCCACTATATCTTTTTTTTTTAGTCAATTGTACGTATAACTTAATTTGCTAATTGTTACTTTATTGGCAATGAGTATCAATTTATTGATCTTAAGAAGCCCTAATTGGCAATAATTTGTAGTTATCTGTGTAACTGACTTACACTCCTATTCTATAAACTAAGCACAGCTTCAAAGAGGATGTGGAACTGAGAGGGGCATGGGTAAGCCAAGGGATATGGCAAGATATTATAGTATAATGTCATTTGCATAACTAACTGCCAATACTCAGGTGCAAGCATTTTATATGAGGGGTTGCTGAAAAGTCCTCAGCCCAACCAATAAAGTTGGGGCAGTCTCCATCGAAGGCTATACAGTGATTTTCCACTTTATTCGTTCCGTCGGGAAAAATACGGAGAAAAAAAAAAAGTGGAAAACCACTGGATTGAGTGTATAACCCTTGATGGAAACTGCCACAACTTGGTTGGGCTGAGAACTTTCCGGAGGCCCTTCGTACTAGCCTATGAGGAGTAAATGCACCTAAACTTAAGTGTGAAATTGCACGAACGTGCTAGTATTCCGTAATAGCAGGTCTTTGATGAAATGCTGTTATAGATACATAGTTATGACTTTCTAATCAGGCGCTCCTAAGTTAATTATCCCAACGCGCACTCTATATCAATTTCACATTTACTTCAGGAAACTACAACATTCCATTTCATAACTTCTTATAGGGTCTCAGCGGCACCACTCAGAGCTCAATAAATCTCTCATAGCTCTAAGTTTTACGCACAAGCCTCCTCATTAGTTCTTTCTTCATTAATAACTTTAATTTAAAATACTACTTATAGTATTATATTATAGTTATTATAGTTATATTTTTATAAGTTTCAACTTATGTTTTTGTTGGTTTTTTTTTTGTTCAATAATTTTTATTGATTTTTAAATAAGCAAATACAACAGAAAAGGAAAAAGTATCAACATCTCTTAAAATTATATTTTCCAAATGGAAGAATTTTAATGAAGCAACTTATGTTTTTTAATCTTTTTAACTATCTATCGGCCAGGGGTTATTTTCATCCAACATGCACCATGTTTCACCACATAGGCTTTCTCAAGGATACTCCTGCAAATAACACACTCTTGTTAAAGTATACAGTATCTTTAAAAGCAACTTCATTATTTTTAATCTATAGAAAGTCTCACCTAATATGCTGAATACACCACAAACCCCAGCTCTTCCTGGACTAAAATCATGCCATCATTTAAATCTTTTTCACATAAGGAAAGCTAGGGACCTCCCTTCACTTCAAAATCACTGAGCTCTAGAACAACCTTACCTCCCCTCTTCGGAACTTGAGCTCTCTCCAAGTTTTCCGCAAACATCTGAAAACCTGGCTTTTCTCAAAAAATGTAAGTCTCCCTCCAATTTAGGAATCAAGGAAACTCTTATATCTTGGCATCCCAAGTCCTCTAAATTTTCTTCACACTTCTACCTCTAACCCTCTGTTGTAGTTCCTTCCTATTTCTCCTACTGTAAACCGCGTCGAGCTCTACGAGCGTGGAGATGATGCGGTATACAAACCTAAGGATTAGATTAGATTAGATTAGATAAATTGACCATTTCTACCAATCACCGTCTCTCCTCATCAAAATAGAGAAGCCCACTTAACCTCCGCATTAAGACCAAGTGGCACCACTGTTTGTAGCTGATAAATCCAATGTTCCTTAAAATGTAAAGTTCTTATTATATTTAAATCTTTTTATTAAACAGTGACAACAGCAGGAACAACAAAAGCGTAAGATAAGGTCTACAATAAAAACTAGCTACCGCGGAGGACTGGACTCTTATGTCCTCCACGGTCATGATCAACACCCCTAGCCTGCAGAAAGAACCCCGCCCACCCATCCCCTTCCCTCCCTCCCCCACTAAAAAAATACTACAGTACACAGACAGGGGTTAGATGTCTATTCAGGATATGGCTACGACTCACAGGGGACAAAATGTTCAAATATGGAGTCCAGGTGTTGACAAAGTCTCTGCACCGGCAACGAGAAGAACAGGCCAAGCGAGCCTCCCAGCCCATAAGCTCATGTAGCCGATTTCTCCAAAGCCAAAAGAGGGGGGTTCAGAAGAGAGCTAACAACATAAGATGCATATCTTCCCCAAAATGAAACATTTACTAAGAAGTAGTTTTTCTGAAGAAGTGTACATGGAGAGCAAGGAAAAATGAGCAAGTAACATAGAAAGCACCGATACAGGCACGGGAACCTGCAAAAGGTCCTGCAAGAAGGAAATCAGCGCCTTCCAAAAGGCCTATATCCCCTCACAGCTCCAGATACCATGAAAATAAGAATTAACCTCAACAGAACAACACACATAGAGTTGAGTGTCAATACAGCCCATATAATAAGCCTGACTTTGGGAAACTTAAGCCCGCAGGACTGTGTGATAGTGACAGTCTCGTAATTCAGCATTATAGACTAGAGGCATAGGTCACATCATTCTGGTGACTAACTTTAGGCAATCTATAGAGAATTACCCCCTTGATATATGAAACCAAATCAAATCAGTGATAGGCACAAAAATGAACTGGATCTGAAAATTTTTGATGGGCATGGCCCTAGTAATTGGTGTAACTGGAAGAAGTCAATTTAGCTGCTTCCAGGACTTTAGCTTCCATGGTGAGCTTAGCGTTAAGCGTTAAACATTAAAAAGGATCTATGTGGTTAACCTGAAACGTAAGTCCTTTGAAACCATTGTTCAGGGCTGCTGAATGAGAAAACTTTTGGCCAGACGCTTTAATGTCCAAGCTACAATTATATAGTTACAGTTAAATTATTTATATTCCACTATTGCCAGCAATTAGTTCATAGCGGATAACATACAAAGAAGCTAGGTTAATTGATCTAGGTCAGGACATGCAATGATGGATTCAGTTTAGGCACAGAAAGACATTAGCTCATTATTAATTACTGAGATTGAAGTTCTGAAACAAAAAAGTTTTAAGCCCTTTTATAAAATATTAAAAATGATTGTAGATCACATTTGAATTGGCAATGTTGACCAAACAGAAGACAAAGTGGTGAATATTTATTCAAATAAGGCGGAGTTGGAGACATGGTAGGGGTGGTAACATTATCTGGGCTTCTTAGCTGCAGATAGTGCAGGTCAAAGATATCAGGATTCAGGACAAGCTATCTAGATATCTCCAAGCAGTGATTACATGCAAAGACATTTAGCTAATTTATCTTTTAGCAGATTACGCCTGATTGGAAATAAGATTATTATAGTTCAATATTCCAACTAAGCTGTGGTCTTAGTGGGTGTAAGATAAAGCTAACTCTTTGTAGATCACTTTTGGGTTTAGTTTGCCAGGATCTTTATTGTCTATTTATAGAAGCTCTGACAGTTCTGGGTGTAGTTTCTGTTTGTTCTGGCATAAGCCACGTGGAGGTTCTCGCTAAATATTCACTGGGCTGAAAGAAAAGGGGACCAATAATTGTATGTCATTGGCATATGAGCAGTGGAGGATTTGACCGTATCTGATGTTCCTTAGAGGCAATACAAATTTTAAATAATGTTGGTGATAGGCTAGAGCAGGGGCTGGCAATCTATTCTACAGCATGTGCCACTTTCTCCAGACTGAATTGCATGATGTCATCAGTGAATACCACTTAGGCATCTTGGGAATAACAGACCTGGCTGGATGAAAGTGGAGAAGCACCATTGGCTGAGCAGTGCCCCACAAGTTTCACTATTTTGTACCAACCAAAACAAGGGAAGTGAAGTGGAGGGGTAGCAGCCATGATCTGAGAGACAATCAAAATGTGCCAAGTCTCCATCTCCCACCGATCTGAGTTAGAATACTTCCTAATCCAGCTGGGAGATAAGGAACCAAAGTGGCTGCTCGTGGTGTACAGAGCACCTCGCAATAACGCATGCTCTGCATAAGAACTGCTGAATCTGGTGACTTAAGGTAAGCCTTAGCTACTCTAGGTTATTGATCGTGGGAGACTTTAACCTAAACATCGACTGGATGCATTTCAGGGCCTATAAGAACACAAGGCTTTGGTAATAGGCTGTACTGCTATGTTATGGCTGACTCCCGGGAGGGTGGGTGGGTTTAAAAGGGGTTGGTATTGTTTGCTATAACATATTGAAAACTTTTGATGATATTGTTTGCAGATGTATTCTCTGATTATTTTGATGTTCTTTCGTTTGGACTTATGTGCTCTTTTGCTGCTGCTTTGTAAGTTCTTGCTGTTCTGTTTCATCAATAAAAATTGTTTCAAAATGACCTACACATTGAAACTCCAGATACCACCACTATTGCCTTTCTTGATACAATGGCAGCTCTAGGATTCACTCAGGTGATCAAATCTCCAACCCATGAAAAAAGGCCATATGCTAGACTTGATGTTCTGCAAAGGAGTTGAAATCTTTGAATACAAGACTGGTAGCATCTAGATAACCCCTCATATCGTGGTCTGATCATTTTCTAACTAAATTTTCTATTACATCGTTAAATATTTGCCAACAAATGTGTAACAGAGGATAAATGAAAACCAAATATGATTAAAATGAAGAAAATTCCTTCTGGAAGCAAATAATTGCTTATGTAGCGGGCATCTGGGGCTGCACATGGCATTTGCATCCCAGTTTTCTCTTTACATTGACTGCTCGATTACATACAATATGCCCTGGCTGTAAAGCTTTTTCTTCGACTGACTTTCATTTTGGGTAGGAAATGAAATCTGACCTGCTGGCTTTCTACACAACCGCCAACGATTTCTCATTGGAGAAACTTAATGATACAACAAGTCTTAATGGAGCGTCGAGACATCAATGAGTTGGACTCACGAGTGAGGCGCTTGTTTGAACACTGCTGGATGCCATTCTGTGCTACATTGACTGCATATATTAGAGCTAAGATTTGGTATTGATGTGTTTATGTTTTTGTGTATGTAGAACTTAGGAACCCTATGGTAATTGTGGCTGCTGTTCCCTGAGAGGGTTCGTAGGTGGGGGAGGGGGATTGAAGGGGTTAGTTGTCATTCGTATAATTATATGAGCTTGTATGATGTTTGCCTCACTATATTACATAGAAACATAGAAGATGACGGCAGAAAAGGGCTACAGCCCATCAAGTCTGCCCACTCTGCTTACCCACCCCCTGTCTATGCCCTAATGACCCAATTTTCTTATCTTGACCCTTGTAGGGATCCCACATGGGTATCCCATTTATTCTTAAAGTCTGACACGCTGTCTGCCTCGATCACCTGCACTGGAAGCTTGTTCCAATGATCAACCACTCTCTCTGTGAAGAAATACTTTCTGGTGTCGCCATGAAATTTTCCGCCCCTGAGTTTGAGCGGGTGCCCTCTTGTGGCCGAGGGTTCCTTGAGAAAGAAAATATCATCTTCCACTTCGACACATCCCGTGAGGTACTTAAATGTTTCAATCATGTCTCCCCTCTCCCTACGTTCCTCGAGAGTGTAGAGCTGCAATTTGTTCAGTCTCTCTTCATACGAGAGACCCTTGAGCCCCGAGATCATCATGGTGGCCGTCCGCTGAACCTATTCAATTCTGCGCACATTTTTACTGTAATGTGGCCTCCAGAATTGCACACAGTACTCCAGATGAGGTCTCACCATGGCCCTGTACAACGGCATTATGACTTCAGGCTTTCGGCTGACGAAACTTCTATTGATACAACCCAATATCTGCTGAGTTTGTTTATTTTGGAAATATCAATAAAATGATTTAAGCATAAAATGAAGGAAAAAGAGAGATACACTTCTCCCTCTGTATTCGCGGTTTCAGCAATCGCGGTTTCGATTATTCACGGTTTTTAGCATGCTGGCTCCTCCTCCCAAATTACGACAGCTTGCAAGGAGAAATCACAGATTCCCGGCACTTTCTTCACCTTGTTTTGCCTCTCCTTCAGGAACAGGCCAGGTCTCCCTCCATATTATTTGCGGTTTCGCCATATTCACGATGGTTTTAAAAGAAAACAGTGAATAATATATGAAAAAGTTAGTTGCGGTTTTTCTGTATTTGCGGTTCTGTTAATCCCCTATCACAGCGAATACAGAGGGAGAAGTGTACAGAGGATAATGTTTTGAACTGGCAGAAGTGGTCAACAACCACTAGATGTCTCCTCTCACTAGGCTTAATTCAATTGCAAACCATATAATACAACTGTAAATATGTTATACTAATTTTAGCAAACCAGATCTCGAATTACAAATTTTCCCATTCATGTAAAAATGTCTTTTTTCAATTGGTGTTGAAAGTTTTGTATTTCAGTAGATGTAAAGGCATTTGAGACATCTTACTATCTTTAGAACCCAGTCCCCTGAAGCTGTTAAAACTAGTATAAGTTATATTTATTTATTTTTTACAGCTTACAGATAGCCAAAATTGGCTACCTTATCAGACAAAAGTGGCAGTTTCAGCACAGACAAAGGGGATCCGATGGTTTCTGTACAAGGAAGGCTAACGAGCCTACAGTTTTACAGCTTGGAGAAGAAATGGCTGAAGGGAAATATAATAGAAGTCTATAAAATACCATGTGGAGTGGAAGCAATAGATGTGAATCAGTTCTCTATTCTTACCAAAAAAAAATAGGACTAGGGGGCATGCAATGAAGCTACTAAGTAGTAAATTTAAAACAATCTATGCTCTAGAATTGTTGCCAGAAAATGTGGTAAAAGCAGTTAGCTTAGCAAGGTTTAAAAAAGGTTTGGAATGGAATGTTTCAGCGCATCCGTTTCAGCATGGCCATTTCAGTGTGTGATGTTTAATTGCAGCCTTTTAAGAGTTGGCTATTTCATTGTGCTGAGCCAGCCCCCACCCAGCTCACCTGAATGGGCGACTTGCGAGGAGTCTGACACAACCTGATTCTGACAGATGCTGTCCTGGGTCGGCCCCATTGTGCTGAGTTGGCTCTCACCCAGCTCACCTGAAGAGCTGAGGAGTCTGACAGATGTCCCCATGCTGTCTCAGATCACTTTATTGAAGCACCAGTGTGTGTTTGGTGGGGGAGGGGTAGTGGGCAAAATGAGCACTTCCAGCAGCAGCAGTTGCCTTTAGATAAATTTATTGAAGCACTAGTGTGGGGTGTGGGGGGCACTTCTGGCCAAAATGGGAGCCTTCAGATAACTTTATTGAAGCACCAGTGGTGAAAACAGGATACTGGGCTTCATGGACCTTCAGTCTGTCCCAGTATGATGGCAATTCTTATGTTTTTAAAGTATTGTTTCATCCACAAAACATAGTTGCAAAGCATAATTGTTAAATGAATATATTATTTGCATAAGTAAACCATCTCTATCTCTGTCTATATAGGAAAGCCAATTATTTTCAGTAAATTGTCTATTGGATAATCCTGTTCATTTCTGTTTCTTTACAACTATGAAAAATTGGTATCTAACATGAAAATCACTCCTGGAATGCCGCTGGGGATAGTGCACATGTGTGTAAGAGTGTAAATACACCCTAACTCAAATGAAAAGACCTTAATTAGATTAAATGGATCAAAGGGATCAATCAGTACGGGCCCGATGCCCTTATTTCAACCATTGGCCCCAGGTGGAGTTTATACAGTGATAACATAATGCACCTACTCACACTTGTGTATCATATCAAAGTGACTTTCATTCAATACATTATTTGTTATGCCTTAGTCCTAAGGTAAACTACCATTTCTGGGGCCTTAGAGTGTGCCCCACCTGTCTCCAAAAAAGCAGCTATGAAAGATGAAATCAACAAAGTAAAGAAGAAGTTAGCAGCTATTAAGGAAGCTTTCAGGACTACCCAATTCCCAGCCAACTTACCACCAGCACTGCCTCAGAGAATAAAACAGTAAAGGAATAGATGGATTACAGTAGGCTCAGATAGATTACAAGCTGCATCACAGACGCATTCACCCTCCCAATCGTTGCCCTTATATCATTTTTTTGCTGCACTGGAGCTTTATTATGATCAGAAAAGAAGTACCTAGATGGGGCCAGAGGCAAGGAATGTTACTCTGTGTAAAGGATCTCCCCTAAACAATGACAAATTGGCTCGAAGCAGAAAACTCTTACTGTGAGGAGACCCCATTATAAGAGGTATTACCTTAGGAATAGAGTTCAAGGGTCCCAATCTAGTGACATGCCTTACAGGATCCTCTTCTACCAGAAGTACCAACCATATAACTGAATGTGGTCCGAGAAGAGAGTAAGTAGTCTAATACTGATATTGTAGGAGAGGAATAAACCAGGAGGGTAAGTAGAACATGAGGAAGTGTACCAAGAAGGAGAGAGCTTCTAAGTTTTAAATGTTGAAAGCATCTTGGAATAGAAAGATTTTTAGGTCCGATTGGATGTACAGTGTTCATGTCTTAAATTGATAGGGAGGGAGTTCCACAAGATGGTTTTACGGTTGGTATCATAAACTATTTGGCGCATGGAGGGGATAATAAGAAGAAATTGTTGGGTCAATTGAAGCAACCTTGAGGTAGAATAAGGTATCAGTCTATCAATAAAGACCGTTATCCAAAATATGGCAGTCCGATTGATTTTTAACTTGGGTAGGTTTGATCACATTACTCCTTTCCTCCGAGAGCTCCATTGGTTACCAGTGGAGGCTCATGTGAGGTTTAAATTTGGCTATGTTTTAAGGTGTTGTTTGGTCTTGCACCCAATTTCCTAATGGAATCATTTGCATTCGTTGAAGTGAAATGCTCAAAACGTACACATGCTCTTTTTGTCTCTCCTTGTGCTAAAGGATGTAAATTTAAAAAATATCACCAACGCCTCTTGTCATATCAAGCAGCATCATGGAATAAGGACTTGCAGTTTCTAATGGTGACTTCTAGTACCTATCAACATTTTAGGAGAAATCTAAAAACTTATTCACCTGTTCACTAGTTTCTTGGATAACTGTAACTGAAATTTCCATTACAACTGTAACTTGAATTTCTTTTGTAAACTGCATAGAACTTGACATTGTTGCGGTATATAAATAAGTTTTTATATTATGTTATTGTGTGGAGCACAGAGAGTGTTCCAGAAGCTTGGGAAGGGATTCAAGGCTTTGGTTCAGACTGAGGTTATTTCTACCTATGGAAAGAGAGAGGAAAGACTTAGTAAAGCAGAGGCGTTCGATAAGTGGTTTAAAAGGTGGTGTAAAGAAGAAGGTTTTAGATACACAGGAGAATGGGGCAATATTTAGAAAAATACCAGGCTGTACTGTAATGATGGGCCCAGAAAAGCCTACCCTTATCTCTTTGTAAGTTATTATTTGTTGTTATCATTTATTACTCAACAGAACTTAAAATCATTAATACTGAAACTTGGAAGGAATCAGCTCATTAGGATATCTGACTGTTTCAGAGTCCAGACAATTTCTTGCAGAAATTACACCACTGATTTTGTGGCACAATGCAGGTGTGCCCCTTACATTATTCTCCTTTCCACATTGAGTTATAAGTGTCCCAATCAAGTGAAGAGAATTTTAAATGAAAACAGTCACTGAGAGCAATGTCTTTCTTGAATTTATTTAAAGTGATTAAAGTCCAACATATGCAAAACTAAAACCAAACAGAAATAAATAGGTATTTGAAATCGATAGTTGACATCCATACCATTTGAGAACTGTGCTTCCTATTAGTCAATTCCTTCGGATACATAGGATCTGTTCATTTATCACAGAATACAATAAAGGAGCTGAAGTGTTTTTGAAGAAACTAAGGGCTCCTTTTACTAAGGCGCGTTAGCGTTTTTAGCGTGCGCTGAAGATTAGTGCGTGCGAACCACACGCTAAACAAAAAATGCTAACGCAAGCTCTATGAAAGCGTTAGCATCTGGGGTGCGCGCTAAAACTGCTAGCGCACCTTAGTAAAAGGAGCCCTAAAAGATAGGAGATATCCTAACCATATTATACATCAAGCATACCTACGGGCAAAGTTTGCCAATAGGGCTTTGCTATTGACAGACAACAGAATGAGACCTCCAAACAAGTCTGTGTATTATCTTATTCTACACAGGGACATTTAATTGCCAAAAGTATACGCCAGCACTGGCACATCTTACAGTTGCATACTGTTTTTCAGAACGAACCATGCTTAGTTTTCACTAGGGGCAAAAATTTGTCTGATGGATTTGTATCTTCTCAATTCTCGACAGAAACCATGGTTGAATGGACAGTGTGTGTGTGGGGGGTCATATGTCTTGCAGTCAGTGCACCTTTTGCGACATGGCTATAACTGGGGAACATTGGAACCATCCCACTACTAGACTATCTTACCGTTTGAAGTCTAAAACTACATGTGTTTCTTCTTATATGGTGTATGTCATTGTGTGTCCCTGCAATAAATTATATGTGGGATGCACTACAAGATCTAATCTAATCTAAAACTTAGTTTTATAGACCGGGTGATCAACCAAAATGGAGCTCGACTCAGTTAACACTAAATGATAACATAATACAGAGGAACTGAAAAAATAATCTAAATTAAAAGATAAAAATGATTAATTTCTGAGATTGATAGGTACCTGGCTTATTGAACACTGAAGTTGTCTCAATACTAAAAAACAGAATACTCCCATACTACCATAAAGAGCACAATCATCGGTTCCCTCAGCTGAAGTGATGTGTTCTGGAACAAATTTCTACCACATTTGATGGTGACAGAACCGCATTTTTGTTGGTGAGAGAACAATTCTAGATATTGTGGCCGGGCCAGGACCCAGGTACATGGGCAAACCTGGCTCGGACTCCAGGTAAGATTTATTTGTGCGCCTTTTATATGGTGGGTGGAAGAAAAAAGCCCGGAGACTGGATTTCTTAACCAAAGCCTAACTGGGTTTATTAAGGTGCAAGAAAAAAATTCTCAAAGTGAACAATTAGTTCTCTCAGGCACTGATTATGCAGTTACTGTTCATTCAAGTCCTGGGCCCTGCCTCTGTGCCTTAGTCCAGGGACGGGACAGTCCTCATCAACAAAAGATAAATCAAAAATCAAATAGGTCTTTCAGTCCCTTCAATGTCCAATATTCTCCCTTCTCAGGGAAGCTGGCTTCTATGGGCCACAGTTCATGACAGCACGGCTGAGCACTGCAGGTGCCCGCCTTCCTTTCAAAAATCTTTTCAGTCAGAGAGAAAATAAATGTCCTCTCTCCCACTATTTTCCCTCTTTAGCACTTTGTCCCCTTTTAGGACGTTCACAGCTCTGCCTTGCAGGCTGTGTGGAGCAAGCCTCCCTTTACTAAGGTCTTCAGCCCCACCCCTTACACCCTTTAGCTTTAGTTCTTTGGGAACTTGGGGAAATGAGGTTTAAAGAAACACTTTTTGAATTAGGCATGGCTGCCTTATCACTACCTGCAGCCTTACTCTGGCTCAGGTTTCTTTGGCAGGGACTTGTCTCCTTACTGGGAGGAAGAAAGTAACCACACACTGTTCAATTATATTTCCATGTCTTCCTCCAGCACACTTTCCACTGGGTCCATTTCATTGTACAGTTCCCATTCTGTATCCTGAGGACTGGAGGTTTCCATTAAGTCCTCCATTTCCTGCTTTATTTCCCATCCCCCTCGCTGAGTGCTTGGGAGCTTGCCTGAACAGTTCTCTTCATCATCATAATAAACTTCCAGCCCTTCCCCCCAAGGCTTAATTGGAAAGTTACTGTACCTCCCTGGAGTCAGGCTTTCTCTCCTTGCTAGTTGGCCCCATGAAAACCCTCTTTCCTGGTCGATGGGAGAAGTTTGGAAGCTGCCCTCCTTGTGTGGTGCTCTGCTTCTCCAATTGGGATTAGCTGTGTCTCCCTGCTCTCCCTGCAGTCTTGCTACTTGAGGCTTATGAGCCTGCAGACCACGGTGGCTGACTCCACCCCCTTCTGGGTTGGTTTCACGTTTCTCCCTAGCTCTGGGAAAGGAGTGATAGGGAATAGACTCTGATTTCTGTGCCCTCCCTGTCTGAATTCCTGGCTGTGACATCACCTGGCTTTTCTTCCCTCTTTCCTGCTGTACTGAACTACAGCTGTTAGCAGGGGGTCCAGGCTTTATTCTGGGGATTACAGGTTTAAGGGCTGCACTTTGAGCTGGGCTAGCAGTCTTTTTAACCGTGACAGGAGTTTCCCTGTCACAGTATACAACTTACAATCCTACCTGCCATATGGAATGAATGATGGTGCCGATTATTTAAGCAAGCCAATAAGATGATTGAGTTATTGTGACATCATCACATTCTTTCTTTTTATAGGGCATGTTTCCCTTATCAGACTTCTATCTTTAAAAATGGATCATTCTCACGGAGTTCAAATCTGAGTTTGTCTATAATATGATAGAGGGTTACTGCTGTGAAATCTTTTGAGGAAAGAGGTTACGAGTCTTCATTTGCCCATGACGAAAGAAACAAAACAGGGTACTCTGTCAGGCAATCAGTTCTTATGCCCTAAAGATAAGTCCCTCCATATTTAGCAATTGATTTTGCACATGTTGGACTTTGATCACTTTTTTTTTTTTTTTTTAAGATGTATGGCTCTCAGTGACTGTTTTCATTTAAAATTCTCTTCACTTGATTGAGGCACTTACATCATTCTCCTTTCCAAGTTAAATTATAAGGAGCACACCTACATTGTGCCATAAAATCAGTGGTGTAATTTCTGCAGGAAATTCTCCAGAGGACTCTGAGACAGTCGAGTCTCCTAAAGAGCTGATTCCTTCTACGTTTCACTATTAATGATTTTCAGTTCTGTTGAGTGATAAATAATAACAATAAATAATACGAGTACTTACAAAGAGATAAGGTTAGGCATTTCTGATAATATTTTCACTTTAACTCCCTTTGTTGGGTATTTAGACGTTTTTGTTTAGAGGTTTATCGTAATGATGGGCTACATCTTCCTGAAACAGGAAAAAAATATCCTTGGAGAGAAATTCAGACAGTATCGGCCTCTTTTACAAAGCCGCGTGGCAATAGCCCCGAAGCACTTTAAATTTCTATGGGCTTCAGGGCCATTAGCGCAGCGCAGCCACTAGTGCGGCTTTGTAAAAGAGGCCGTATGTTTCTAGACATTTAAAATAGAGGATGGAGGTGACAAAAGGAAGAAAGGGAATTCAGAAAGTCACCCCCCTCCCTCCCACAAAAACTCTGTAAAAAATTACAAAGACTAAGGGACGCTCAATGAAACTGCAGGGAAATACTTTTAAAACCAATAGGAGGAAATATTTTTTTCAGTCAGAGAATAGTTAAGCTCTGGAACACGTTGCCAGAGGTTGAGGTAAAAGCGGATAGCGTAGCTGGTTTTAAGAAAGGTTTGGAGAAATTCCTGGAGGAAAAGTCCATAGTCTGTAATTGAGAAAGACATGGGGGAAGCCTTTGCTTACCCTGGATCGGTAGCATGGAATGTTGCTACTCTTTGGGTTTTGGCCAGGTACTAGTGACCTGGATTGGCCACATGAGAATGGGCTACTGGGCTTGATGGACCATTAGTCTGACTCAGTAAGACTATTCTTATGTTCATTACAGGACAATAGAAGCTGTTTTCAAGAAATACAGAAAAGCGCAATAAGAGGATCATAGAAAAGATTACTTCAATGAGTAAACTGAAAAAAGTAAAGAGGGAAATGTGGCTAGTAAAAGTGAAGGTAGAAAAAAAATGGCTAAAGATGTAAAAAGAGGTACTGGGGAAAGGAGAAAACCTAAGAATGAAATTTCAAGACTGAAAGATGCTGAGAACGGCTATGTGGAGTGTGAGGAGGAAAAAAGTGAATGTGCTAAGAAATGCTTCAAAGAGTGGCACAGTTCACGGAAGAAAATCCTGGAGAAGGACTGGATTGTAAGCTCTTTTGAGCAAGGACTGTCTCTATGTTTTGATGTACAGAGCTGCTTATGTCTAGTAGCGCTATAGAAATGATAAATAGTAGTAGTAAGCTGCATCTTCTTATTTATCTACTGTCCACCTGAAGGTAGCAAGGTGTTTTCTCAGGAGCTGGGTCCATGAATCCCTGCTGAATGATGCTGTCAAAGATATTTCTGGGAATGAAGTGGATATTGATTTTTTTGACTGGATGACTAAGGAACTGGATAAAGGATGTGCGCTAGAAGTAATCTACATGGATATTCAGCAAAGTGACTCTTGAAGTAGCTGAGAGGGCTGAGGGGAGATATGATTGAAGTCTACAAAATCCCGAGTGGAGTAGAACGGGTACAAGTGGATCGATTTTTCACTCTCAAAAATTGCAAAGACTAGGGGACACTAGATGATGTTACAGGGAAATACTTTTAAAACCAATAGGAGAAAATATTTTTTTCACTCGGAGAATAGTTAAGCTCTGGAACGCATTGTCCGAGGTTGTGGTAAGAGCGGATAAAGTAGCTGGTTTTAAAGAAATTTTGGACAAGTTTCTGGAGGAAAAGTCCATAGTCTATTATTGAGAGAGACATGGGGCAAACCACTGCTTGTCCTGGATCGGTAGCATTGAATGTTGCTACTCCTTGGATTTTGGCCAGGTACTAGTGACCTGGATTGGCCACCATGAGAATGGGTTACTGGGCTTGATGGATCATTGGTTTAACCCAGTAAGGCTATTCTTAATTTAGGACTCAAAGTGACGAACTGTATTGGAAACTGGTTGACCAACAGGCAACAGAGAGTAGTGGTAAATGGAATTCGTTTGGAGAAAGGAAGGTGAGTAGTGGCATGCCTCAGGGGTCAGTACTAAGCCACTGCAGACTGGATGAATGCCATCATTTACAATGAACTTCACCCCGCCCCCCACCATAACATCCCAGTACGTTTCGGAGAACAGGACCAAGGCTTGAGAATGAACTATGCAATGTCATTAATACATGCAGCCTTAAAATGAATGCAGTTGCTTTTATGCTTTCTTAGCCAGCTTGTGGAGGGGGGAGGAGAGGGTATGCGGAGGTGCACCTTTGACTGTTGCAGCTTTATGATGCTATCCCAAAATGCTGGAGTGGAGTAACAACAACAACAGAACTGAGCCAGTAGAAAGCATATTGAAATCCTGACCAGGATTATTGACACATATGTACAAGGATATTATATCTTATTTATTTCATATCTACAGGGTAATATGACAGTGTGAAATAAATGTTGCTAAGCTAGTCAATAACATATCTCATTTTTTTCTCCCCAGGTAAAGGAAAAAGGTAATGGATTTGATATATCACCTTTCTGTGGTACAACCAAAACGGTTTACATTTATTTGTAAGCAGGTACTTTCTTATTGCATCCCTCTTTAACTTTGATCCTTTTTTTTCTTTCAGATGAAAGCAGTAATCATGATTTAAATGTGCAAAGCTAATTGGTTTACTTAGCCTTGTCTCCATAGAAACATGAGATCTGGAGGATTTGGAACACTTTTTTTTTTGTCATACTGTACTAAAAATTTAACCCAGTGTATACCTAACACCAAACTAGCTTTTATTCTTTCTGCGACTGCAGCTAACATGATATGACAGATTGAATTGTGTGTTAATATATACAATCTGCTAGCAAATATTTTCTATGTTATAGCCTAAAGTACCATTCACAAAATGTAAGGACTCGATCAAAGACAGTCTCATTTATTTTTGAGTTTTTGATCATCAGAAAAATGTCCTTCTCAGCTTTCTCATAAGTAAAGAGGTTAGTGATAACAAGTATGCAACCCCCCCCCCCCAAAAAAAAAAAAACAACAACAACCTTTCACACTTACGACTCTAAAGGGTACAAATTTATCAGGTTACCTAAAGCAATTGCAAAATTGTGCCATATCCTTCAATCAGAACATCCCCCTATTAATAAGGGAAGAGTGTGGCGCAGTGGTTAAAGCTACAGCCTCAGCATCCTAGGGTTGTGGGTTCAAATCCAAACCACTCCTTGTGACTCTGGGCAAGTCACTTAATCCCCCCATTGTCTCAGGTACATTAGATCGATTGTGAGTCCACCAGGACAGACAGGGGAAAATGCTTGAATACTTAAATAAACTCCTATAAACCGTTCCGAGCTCTCCTGGGAGAACAGTATAGAAAATTAAATTCATTAATTAACACAGTACATTGGGTTATTATTTTACTCCCCCTTTTACTAAGCTGTGGTAGAGGTTTCTACCGTGGCCTGGAGCGTTACCTGCTCCGACGCTACTCTGTCATTCATAAGAATTCTATGAGCACTGGAGCAGTTTCGGAGTATTTAGCACTCTGGGCCGCAGTAAAACCTCTACTGCAGCTTAGTAAAAGGTGGGGTTAATGTATTATTTCTAATTAATTTCTTGATATAAATCACCTGAAAGCTCATGGGAAGATGTAGCAAAAAAAAAAAAAAAAAATCGGAGAAATAAAGAACTATTCAAAAGATTTATTTATTTTAGGTGTGTGGAGCTACAAAAATTTTCTTTTATCTAATAAAAGATGACATATCAAAACTCTTATAAATCTTTCTACTGCCACAAGGGCACTGAAAATCATTCCATTTTAATAGACCTGCACATTAAAGTGCACATATCATCTGGCAGAAAAGATGATGTTTCAACAGTTTCTTAAGTTGACGCAAATCTTTCTGCTGCCGAAGGAACACTGGAAGTTTATTCTTTTTGTTTAACATTGGTTCATCATTTTTTTTCCGTGCCTTCTAAGGGATCCTTTTACAAAACCGCACTAGGGCCTTAACGCGTGGAATAGCAGCCTCGTGCGCAAGCTGCTACCGCCTCCTTTTGAGCAGACGGTAGATTTTCGGCTAGCGCGCACTATAGCGTGTTCTAATCCGGTGTGCGCGCTAAAACCGCTAGCACGGCTTTGTAAAAAGGAGCCCTAAATTTTTTTTCAGATACACTCCAAACATTTACCCCCTCTTTGACGAGCGCAGGCAGCAGCGGTGACTGCTCCGACCCTCATAGGAATTCTATGAGCATTGGAGCAGTTACCGCCACTGCCGGCACTGAAACCTGCGCTATGCGTTCGTAAAAGAGGGGATTAGTACGTACTGAAACCAATAAGAAGGATTATTTGCCCATAAAAGCCTTTTTACAAATGTAAAAGGCATCTTATACAATTACCCCACAGGTTATACTCGTAAAAGATGTGTGGTGTCAAGAGGGTGTGCACTTTCAATATGACCCATATTTAGGTGTGTTTGAGGTGGAGTACGGGTGGAGTCACAGTTTGTGAGAATTCTTTATAAAACACATGCACATATTTTGCATATTAACATTTGTGCCTGCTCCTGAGCAGAAACAAAGCATCTACAGCAGGGGTGTCCAACCTGCGGCCTCGTGAAGTATTTTGTGCAGCCCCAGTTAAGGGCGATGCAGTGTTTTCCTCTGCTGCCCCCGAGTGTTTACCATCTTGCCGGCTCCCTTCTCTGTCTTGATGCAGCATTTGCGTGGCCCCAGAAACATTTTTTTGACCAATGCGGCCCAGGGAAGCCAAAAGGTTGGACACCCCTGATCTACAGTGTCGATCTAGCCATGATTTTTGCCAGACTGCCCTAAATATCCAATTATTGACAGTTGCATGGACAACTGGCAGTGCACCCAATTTGGGCACCATGTATAGAATCTGGGGGAGTAAGTTTTTTAAACCCTGGCAGTCGCTATTTTGTTAGATGACAATAAATTGTTTCTCAGTTGGAATCTCGGTCCTGCAATGTCTGTGGCAATATAAAGAAAAGAGCCATAAAATTTCAGTAGCCTTTTGTATGGCTGCATTAATGTACACATTTCCAGCTTACTTCTGTCACGCAGCATTTGATTTCACACAAAATATTAAGAATGTTACAGTCTGCAGGGAAGTACCAAATTAACATATATTACAGGGGCAGCTGTAGGAATCCTGGGTAGTTAGACAATTGCATCCTCTGTTTTAAACCTAAAGAAGAAAGTGTGTAGCAGGTTTATATCTAGCTCTGCTGATGCAATGTGTACTTTTACCTCAAGGTACTGTAAAATCAAATAATAGCTGCTGACTGAGTACAAAAAAAACTCCTTTCTTTCCCTTTGTGATTTACTGATACTATAAAATGCACAAACTATTTCCTATAAAGAAGATAATTTCAAGCCCATAAATTAATGATAATTCATGTGCTCCCTACTTCAGCACACACAAAATCTAAAGGGAAGTGATATTCAGCCGTGAGGAGCAACTATGGCCTCTCTGGGCTCTGGTAATTATTTTCTGGGTCTTTAGTGGACCTGAAAGTTATGAGGGTGCTGGCCAATATTCACCATTGCTACTCGCATATCTCAACAGCCAGTGACAGGATTGCTTTTTGTGTGGCCCTCTTTTCTGATTAGGTGTACAGCAGGGGTCTCAAAGTCCCTCCTTGAGGGCCGCAATCCAGTCGGGTTTTCAGGATTTCCCCAATGAATATGCATGAGATCTATGTGCGTGCACTGCTTTCAATGCATATTCATTGGGGAAATCCTGAAAACCCGACTGGATTGCGGCCCTCAAGGAGGGACTTTGAGATCCCTGGTGTACAGGTACTAGAAATGGGACCACTCCCAGACTCCCTCTGCTCAAGCAGTGTTGAGGAAAGGAAAGATGCTCAACTTTGGTTGCAGGGAGTTATGCCATGGATGCCAAACTCAGACCCGTGGGCAAAATCTGGCCCGCAGTGCAATTAGATTTGGCCCACAAGAAAATATCAAATGTCTACTAGAGCGACATGGCTATAACTGGGGAACATTGGAACCATCCCACTACCAGACAATCTTACCGTTTGAAGTCTAAAACTACATGTGTTTCTTCTTATGTGGTGTATGTCATTGTGTGTCGCTCTAATAAATTATATGTGGGATGTACTACAAGATCTAATCTAATCTAAAACTTAGGACTCTTTTTACAAAGGTGCGCTAGCCGAAAAACTACCGCCTGTCCAAAAGGAGGCAGTAGCGGCTAGTGCACGTGGCAATTTAGCGCATGCTATTCCATGTGTTAAGGCTCTAGCGCGGCTTTGTAAAAGGATCCCTTAGTTTTATAGACCGGGTGAGCAACCAAAATGGAGTTCGACTCGGTTAACACTAAATGATAACATAATACAGAGGAACTGAAAAAATAATCTAAATTAAAAAGATAAAAATGATTAATTTCCGAGATCGATACGTACCTGGCTTATTGAACACCGAAGTTGTCTCAATACTAAAAAAACAGTATACTCCCATACTACCATAAAGAGCACAATCATCGGTTCCCTCAGCTGAAGTGATGTGCTCTGGAACAAATTTCCACCACATTTGATGATGACAGAATCGCATTTTTGTTGGTGAGAGAACAATTCTGGATATACAAATTACAATGTGGACATGTGAAAATGGTGTGTACACAAACTATCACAAAACGTACAACTTGAAACCAACCTAAGTGACAAGAAAGCAGGCCACAATTGTGCATGATACACTTGTCATTCCACGTAATTGTGGCCTGTTTTCTTAACACTTAGGTTGGTTTCTAATTTTATATTTTGTGATAGTTTGTGTTCACACCAGTGGCGTACTAAGGGGGGGGCGGGAGGGGCGGTCCGCCCCGGGTGCCAGCCATGAGGGGGTGTTCCCGGCCTTGCCGTTCATTCCCCCCACCACCACCCCCGAAGGACCGCTCGCCCCACTGACCTTCCTGCACCACCTGTGAAGCAGCCCGCAGCAGGATCGCGACTTCAGCGATACCTGAGCTGCTTGGGCGCTGCTTCCTGCGCCGCGGTCCCGCCCCTCCTCTGACGTCAGAGGAGGGGCGGGAACGCGGCGCAGGAAGCAGCGCCTAAGCAGCGCAGAGATCGCTGACGTCGGGATCCTGCTGCGGCTGCTTCATAGGTGGTGCAGGAAGGTCAGTGGGGCGAGCGGTCCTTCGGGGGTGGTGGGGGGGGGACTGAACGGCAAGGCCGGGAGCATAGGTAGTGCTGCTTCATAGTGGTGCGGGGAGGCCAGGGGGGCGAGCGGTCCTTCGGGGTGGGGCGGGCGGGCAGGTAGGCAGGCTTTCAAGGAGGGGGGGGGGTGACAGACAGGCAGGAAGGCCTTCAAGGGGGGGGGGACAGGCAGGCCTTCAAGGGGGGGGACAGGCCTTTGGGGGGGTGTGCAGACCTTCAAGGGGGAGGGACAGGCCTTCAAGGGGGGGCAGGCAGGCCTTCAAGGGTGGGACAGGCCTACAAGGGGGTGGGACAGATCTACAAGGGGGTGGGACAGGCCTACAAGGGGGTGGGACAGGCCTTCAAGGGGGGAACAGGCCTGGGGGGGTGCAGGCCTTCAAGGGGGGGACAGGCCTACAAGGGGGGACAGGCCTACAAGGGGGGGAGGGCAGGCCTTCGGGGGGGTGCAGGCCTTCGGGGGGTGCAGACCTTCAAGGGGGGGGGGACAGGCAGGCAGGCCTTCAAGGGGGGGACAGGCCTTCAAGGGGGGGTGCAGGCCTTCAAGGGGGGACAGGCAGACCTTTAAGGGGGGACAGGCCTTTGGGGGGGGACCCTGGTTTAGAAGTACACGGAGGGAAGGGGGTGTTCAAAGAGACGTGCATATGCCAAACTTTGAGGGGGGAGGAAGAAATAATGGGTCTGAAAATAGAGGAGAGGGAGAGAGATGATGGACCATGGGATTTAGGGAGGGAAGGAACAGAAAGGGAGAGAAATTGGACACAAGGGATGGTGTGGAGGAGGGATAGAGATACTGGATAGGAGGGTAATTGGGAAAAGAAAGGGAGAGATGGTGGACTCGGGTGGTGGGGAAGGAGGGAGAGATGCCGGATGAAAGGGTAGTTAAGAAAAGGTGGATCTGTGGAGGGAGATGAAAAAAAGGAAAGATACCAGACTTCCTGGGGAGGGAAGGGAAATGGAAAGGGAGGACAGAGTTGGCAGATGGATGGTTAGTAAGCAGAAAGAAGAAAGAAGGAGACCCCAAGTTATCAGAAGAAAACCAGAGCCTTGGACCAACAAAATTTGAAATATAACCAGACAACAAAAGGTAGAAAAATTAATTTTATTTTCTGTTTTGTGATTATAATATGTCAGATTTGAAATGTGTATCCTGCCAGAGCTGGTGTTGGACTGCAAACGTGAGCTAGGATTTAACAGAGAGAGGAAAAGTCCTTTTTGTTTCTTTATTTTATTTACACCACAGCGCCAGTGTGATTAGGAGAAGCCAAAGGGGGTGAAAAATCCACCAGGAGTTTTGAAAAAAAATCACCCAACTGGGCAGGAAAATCGAATTGAAAAACCAATTCAATAGGCTGAATCGAATCAAAATTTTTTTTCCTGAATCTGGCAGCATTAGTTTGCGCTACTGTCTTAGACTTTAGGACCTGGGATTGGGGAGAGATGGCATCCTCAGTACTTTATAATGCAAGTGAAACGAGGATTTGGTCAGACTTTTGAAGGGTCTGCAGAAAAAAAATATTGTATAGGCCGGGGACATGAGACAGCAGGAAATGGGAACTTTTCTTCCTTCTATTTTTGTGAATGGAAAGGCTGAGGAAGTCAGAGAGTTCAGTTAAAATATGTGCTTTATAAGAAAATATAGGGAGCAGCTTACTGGACTGGAGGAGAGTTGTGGGGTGTCCCGTTGCTGGTCCCGGACTGTACAGCGGCGGCTTTTCTTCTCTGCTTTGGCG
Organism: Geotrypetes seraphini; assembly: GCF_902459505.1. Classification (NCBI taxonomy): domain Eukaryota; kingdom Metazoa; phylum Chordata; class Amphibia; order Gymnophiona; family Dermophiidae; genus Geotrypetes; species Geotrypetes seraphini. The sequence goes on along the minus strand of NC_047085.1, from coordinate 148,799,562 downwards.
GCGCATACAGGCACTTACAGAGACGGACCCCTGACGTCACTGGGTCCGTCTCCGACAGCATTTAAAGCACCCGCTGCTGTAGCCACACTGGGAGCAGCTTACTGGACTGGAGGAGAGTTGTGGGGTGTCCCGTTGCTGGTCCCGGACTGTACAGCGGCGGCTTTTCTTCTCTGCTTTGGCGGCGCATACAGGCACTTACAGAGACGGACCCCTGACGTCACTGGGTCCGTCTCCGACAGCATTTAAAGCACCCGCTGCTGTAGCCACACTGGGAGCAGCTTACTGGACTGGAGGAGAGTTGTGGGGTGTCCCGTTGCTGGTCCCGGACTGTACAGCGGCGGCTTTTCTTCTCTGCTTTGGCGGCGCATACAGGCACTTACAGAGACGGACCCCTGACGTCACTGGGTCCGTCTCCGACAGCATTTAAAGCACCCGCTGCTGCGGTTGCGGCCGCAGCCGCGCAGCCGCGGGCGTGGCCGAAGGGGCGTGCCCTAAGGGGCACGCAAGGCCCCTTGGGAGCCCCTTAGGAGCCACGAGGAGTCCGGGAGCCGGTAGTAGGCAAATTCATTTGGGGTACATAGACCCGGATCGGATCCTGCTCCCTATTATTGGATCTAAGATGTTTTTTCCTTGTCTGCTACAGTGAGGTCGGCGTTGAAGTTCTTCTTTCTTTCTTTTTCTAATAATGCCGAAAAGACGAGGAAGGAACACCGGAGGAGCCTCCCGGCACTATTGATGATTTTCTCCGACGTCTACAGTGGGAACAAGAAGGGTCGGGAGCTAGCTCGTTGCAGATACCCCCGGAGAGTAGTGCGGAGGGTTCCCCTGAGCATGATGTCACTCTTAGCCCCGACGTTAGGACGCCACCCCTCCAACCGACGCCGCAAGCTGCCAGCTCCCCACGGGACCAGAATCCACCTGAGGAGGTGGTTACTTCTTTGTCCACAGAGGCTAGTATGGAGGGCTCGCTGAATATGACAACGGGACTTGCGACCGGGACAACAGAGGTTGGAGGACTACAAGACGTCACTGAGGTAAAGCTAATTTCAGAACATTTAGATACTACACCATTACAACTTTTCTCACCTACGAAACCTCCTACAGTCACACTCGAAGCATTATGGGACTTGGTAGTGAATCTAGGGAATTCCTTAAATCCTCAAATAAAAAGTTTGGATAAAGAATTAAAAGAACAAAAGGAAGAAATAAAAGTTTTAAAGCAGGACATATTACAATTTAAAACTGGGACACAAAATACAAATAAGGAGCTAACGTTACTGAAACAAAATCAAGATATGTTGGTTAAAGATAATATATTACTCAGGAAGAAGTTGGAAATGCAGGAGAATAATGGTCGAATAAATAATTTGAGATTTATAAATTTTCCAAGAATCCTGTCAACTTCTCCCAGAGAAATGGTAAAAAGATATTTTATGGAAATTTTGGAAATTCCTGAAAACTCCTTACCTCCTCTTACAAGAGTGTATTACTTACCTGCTAAGCCCCAATCCAAAGAAGAAGAAAAAATTGAGGAACTCCGGGAGAGGTCATTGGACATTTCGGCTATATTGGAACAATCAGATAGAGAAATGGCTGTTCCAGCTACTCTCTTGTTGTCTGTTGCTTTGGCTCCAGACAAGGATTGGATATTAAAACTTTTCTTCAAAAATAGATCCAAAGACTTCCTGGGGCAGCATATTCAGATTTTTCCTGATGTCTCTAGGGAGACTCAGAAAAGAAGGAAAGAATTTTTAATTCTAAAACCTGGAGTGACTCAAATAGGGGGTATTTTCTTTTTGAGATATCCATGTAAATGTGTAGTTAGATATTTATCATTGAAGTATATATTCACAGAGCCATCTCAACTGATTAGTTTTCTCTCAATGAAACGTCTAGAAAAAGGAATAACAACATAAAACGTCTATGGAAAGTTAGTTCCCTGCACTTTAGTCAGATAAGGATTTTTCTTATTTAATTAATTTGAATTATATAAGTTCTACTCTCAATGATGGATCCAATAATATTGAGAACTAGTGTGAGATCAGCTAGATTAAGTATTTCCTTGTAGTAATATTAATTATGGAATTTTAGTTTAATATGTTGTTTGGTCTCACTTTACTGTACAAGATGTATATGCTTGGAAATATTGTAAAATTTTATAAATATATAATAAAAAAATAAAAAAAAAAGAAAATATAATAATGTGTTTTATAAAGTTTATAGCATAGCTGGCCTACCCAGTGAGGTGTTCCTAGTGGTGGTGGTGGCAGCGTGTCAATGTGTTGAGAGGAAGAGGTGGTCTGGGAAATTCTGCTGAGCAAACTCCGGGCCCATTTCCACCCCCCAGTTAGTCCACTCCACTCAACTGGTTCACACACTGAGTGGGTCTTTGGGTGTTGTTTTGGGATCTCTTCCAGTGGTTTAGCAGTATCTCCTTCTGGTCCAAGGAAGGAAACTTTGTTATCCTCAGCATTGACCTACAGAATATGTTTGTAACAGCGCTGCTTGTGTGGCATTAGGCTATGTAGTGATCGAAAGAAAAAAACAGACCTTTGCACATTTTTGCACTATATGGTGGGTGTATGAGGAGATTCACATTTCCTGCACAGCTAAGTCCATGTGAAGTTACCTTGTGCTGTATTTGACATCTAGCAAGTTCTCTGTTTGAAAGGAAAGATCTAAACTTAAAAATGAAGTGGCCAGAAGTTATGGTAAAAGCAGATAGTGTAGCTGGTTTTAAGAAAGATTTGGACAAATTCCTGGAGGAAAAGTCCATAATCTGTTATTAAGACATGGGGGAAGTGTCTGCTTGCCCTGGATCGGTAGCATGGAATGTTGCTACTCTTTGGGTTTTGACCAGGTATTAGTGTCCTGGATTGGCTACCATGAGAATGGGCTACTGGGCATGATGAACCATTGGTCTGACCCAGTTAGGCTATTCTTATGTTATGTTCTCATCTGTAGGGGCCTTTGTTTTCACTTCTTATTTTAATGTATTTTTTTTCTGGGAACTTATCAGTGTTTTTTATAATGGGAACAAAAATGGAAGAGAATTAATGTGTGTGGGATGAGGGGGTAACTAATTTCTTCAGCTAAATAATTCAATCCACCTCAACCAGACATAGGAGAACTCACGCACCATTCACACACCCTCCAACCAAAAACGTCAAAAGAAAAAAACTGTTCGACAGCCTCCTAGCCATTCGAGCTGCAACACTCGACCCCCAACTCTACAACCAATTGACATCGACCACATACTGCAAAACCTTCAAAAAGAAATAAAAACCCTTCTATTCAAAAAACACATAAAACTGAACTAACACAATCAGAACTGTCCCAAGCATCACCTGCAACTACTCCATATGTACTTCTGATGTCATGACAATTCAGACATAATTTATGTTATGTTATGTTTGGAATATAAGAAAATTTTCACTGCCTGTTTCTATTCTGACCATTTATTCCGTTTCATGGTCATTACAAAAAAATATTTTTTTACATGGGGGGGGGGGGGTGTCAAAAAATGATGGGCCCCGGGTGCCACATACCCTAGGTACGCCACTGGTTCACACCATTTTCACATTTTCATTTTCATTTCATATTTTTCACACCATTTTCACACATATATATGTATTCATATTTTTTATGCATTTTCTGAGTTTTTCCATTTTGGTTTATTAGGACCCCTAATGAAGGCGTGTTAACCGAAACACGGACCATGTCGAGTCCTTTGGTTTTTTTTAAGGTGGTAATACTAACCGCATTCATAGTTTTGCTATAATAAATTTAGCCTGCATCCTTGTACGTTTCTCTGCAGTTTTTCTTTGTTTTATCAGCTATTTTAAGAACATAAGAATTGCTGCTGCTGGGTCATACCAGTGGTTCATTGTGCCCAGCAGTCCGCTCATGCGGTGGCCCCTAGGTCAAAGACCAGTGCCCTGAGTCTAGCCTTACCTGCGAACATTCTGGTTCAGCAGGAACTTGTCTAACTTTGTCTTGAATCCCTGGAGGGAGCGTTCCAGTTTTCTACCACTCTCTGGGTGAAGAAGAACTTCCTTACATTTGTATGGAATCTATCCCCTTTTAACTTTAGAGTACCCTTTCGTTCTCTCTACCATGGAGAGGGTGAACAACCTGTCTTTATCTACTAAGTCTATTACCTTCATTATCTTGAATGTTGTGATCAAGTCCCCTCTCAGTCTCCTCTTTTCAAGGGAGAAGATGCACAGTTTCTCTAATTTCTCACTGTACGGCAACTCCTCCAGCCCCTTAACCATTGTAGCCACTCTTCTAAGGACCCTTTTGAGTAGTGCTGTGTCATTCATGTACGGCGACCAGTGTTGGATGCAGTATTCCAGGTGGGGGAGTACCATGACCTGGTACAGCGGCATGATAACCTTCTCTGTTCTGTTTGTGATCCCTTTCTTAATCATTCCTAGCATTCTGTTTGCCCTTTTTGCTGCCACTGCGCATTGCGCGGATGGATTCATTGACTTGTCTACCAGTACTCCCAAGTCTCTTTCCTGGGGGGTCTCTCCGAGTACTGCACCGGATATCCTGTGTTCGTCTATAAGATTTTTGTTACCGACATGCATCACCTTACACTTATCCACATTAAACCTCATTTGCCAAGTCGCAGCCCATTTCTCGAGTGTGTTTGTGTTACGTTGCAGGTCTTCTCACTCCTTCTGTGTCTTCACTACTCTGAATAACTTTGTATCATCTGCAATTTTAATCACCTCGCTCGTCGTACCAATTTCCAGGTTGTTTATAAATATGTTGAAGAGCATGGGTCCAAGCACCAACCCTGCGGCACTCCACTGTGACTCTTTTCCAGTCCGAGTATTGTCCATTTACCCCCACTTTCTGTTTCCTATCCGCCAACCAGTTTTTAATCCACATGCGTATTTCACCCTCAATTCCATGGCTCGCAATTTTTCAAAGTAGTTGTTCATGCGGGACCTTATCAAACGCATTCTGAAAATTCAGATATACAATGTCGACTGAGTCACCCTTGTCTATTTGCTTGTTTACTCCTTTGATGAAGTGCAGTAAGTTCATCAAGCAAGATCTTCCTTTGCTGAAGCCGTGCTGGCTGGTCCTCATCAGATTGTGTCCATTAAGGTGATCAATGATGTGGTCCTTTATCAGCGCCTCTACCATCTTTCCCAGTACTGACGTCAGACTCACCGGTCTGTAGTTTCCTGGATCTCCTCTTGAACCTTTCTTAAAGATCGACGTAACATTCGCCACTTTCCAGTCTTCCGGAATCCTTCCTGATTTGATTGACAGATTGGCTATTAGTTGGAGCAATTCAGCTATAACCCCTTTCAGTTCCTTGATTTATCGTTTTTAAGTCTATCAATCTGCCTGCATTCCTCTTCTAGACCAACCATCAACCCTGTCAGTTTCCTGTCTTCGTTTCCTGGGTAGAGCCTGTTGGCTTCTGGTTGTTGTATATATCCTCTTTGGTAGTAAATACAGATGCAAAAAAAATGTGTTCAGTTTGTCGGCGATGGCTTTGTCCCCTTTTAGTACTCCCTTTATTCCATGGTCATCCAACGGCCCCACCTCTTCCTTTGCAGGTCGTTTCCCCTTAATATATTGAAAGAACGGCTTGAAGTTTTTTGCCTCCTTGGCTATTTTTTCCTCTGAGTCTCTTTTGGCCCCTCTTATCACCTTATGGCATCTGCTTTGATGTTGTTTGTGCTTTTTCCAGTTTTTGTCCATTTTTGACCCTTTCTATTCCTTAAACAAAGTCTTCTTGTCTCTGATCGCTTCCTTCACTGCTACAGTGAGCCATGCCAGTTCCTTGTTCTTTTAACTCTTGGATCCCTTGTTGATACGTGGTATATATAGATTTTGCGCTTAGGTGAGTGGGCTAGTTGTATCTTGTGTCATTGTTTTTTAAACATATCGTTTTTTTAAAAAATATATTGGTTTTTAAACATCTTGTTTATAGTTTCCTTTTGGAGTTTTACAATTATTATTGGGTTTATCTTTTTATTTTTTATTAAAAGTTTGCTGAGAAGGAAAATCTTCCTAAATTGTACACATTTTTTCAATAAATATCAAGGTTGTCCCGCGACTTTATCCAAGTTTTTAATTTTGGCCCACTGTGTATTTGAGTTTGACACTCCTGAGTTACGCCAGCTGAAATCAGGCATAAACCCCAGCACACACGTTGGGTGCAGATCCACATTATTCTATAACACTGTGTGTATCTTAAAGGAACACCCCTGACTTGCTCATGCCCCTCCCATCATTATGCCTTCTTTGTAGATTTGCGTGGAAACACTTGGAAATTATTCTGCTGTTTCTGCCCCATTTTGGTTTCTTGCATTTGTTAGATTGCTTTTTTCGGCACTGAAAACTCAGCACAGAAGAGGCACCTAATGTGTGGCAACATATATAAAATTCTTCTGTTAATGCAGGAAAAATGGCCTAATGCAGGATGTGGTAAAGTGTTTTGCATTACCTTTCCCATTTGTGTGCACTAATTGCTCGGAATTCATTTAGTTTTCTTTTCAGAGGAATTATGTCGGGGGCAGACAAAGAACCCAGAAGTGCTATTTAGCCAGCACACTGATATTATTTACTAGAGAGGATGGGCCAGAGGTGGACATGGTGCGTCGGGGCCCATTGACATTTCCTGGCAAGGAGTCCATTTTCCTGGGCTCGTTCTGCACTTCTCAATTGGACAATAAGCCAAGCACTAGAAGGAGAAACCTAGAATAAGATTTTGGTAGGGCTGAGACTACTGTGCGCTTCCTGTTTTTCTGATAGGTTGTTTTTGGTTTTGGTTTTGTTTTTTTGGGGGCTGGAACTTCTTCTCCGACGGCCGAATTGAAGTCGGGGAGAGGAAGGCTGATCGCCCGGTAGATTGTGAAGGCAACGCGAGTCTATCACGGAGCCTGGGATGGGCTCTGCGATCGACTCACTTTGCCTTGGCGATCGACCTATTGGGCTTCCCGTGTTAAGACATACTAAGGCCATTTAATAGCACAGTTTAGTAAAAGGGCCCCTTAGTTACATCATGCAGCAAACTGTCTCATACCCAAAAAGTAACCTGCAACTCCCACACCACTCCATATACTGACCCACACCCAAAAAATATCCCCCGCAGCTGCCACATCACTACTAGACTGCCCTACCCCCTAAAATGACCCACCTGCCCTATCACCTTGTAAACCACCCAAAAAACTACCCCCACCTCACAAACTGACCCCACCCCACCAAAATACTACACCCACAACTTCCCCGACATCCTGAAAATTACACTACTCTCAAAACTACCCAGCTTTCAACTTACACAACACCCAACAAATTACCCCAACCCCCCAAATCTACCCTTGCAACTGCCCAGCTACCCAACAAATTGACCCATACCCAAAACTCCTCCATATGCTTTTGGCAGGGTCAGATTAAGCCATTGGCAAACTTTGCACTTAGATTGTGTTTAAATATTTAAGGGAGAGCAGTGACATGTGTCCAAGACTCAAGAGATTAAGATTCCCAACTATTTGACTTTTGTCAGAAGTCAGTAGAATTTTACATTAATGTCTAGAAGGTAGAAGACTGGGTAATATGTGTAGGCATTTTTCTGAGTTTGAAACCACTACCTCCAGTTCTCTAGTTCCCCCTCACCCCCACCCCAATGTGAGTGAGTCTGAGCCTACAATGTAAAGAAATTCTTCTTTACGGAGAGGGTGATGGATGTCTGGAATGCACTCCCGAGAGGAAAACGGTGACAGAGTTCAAAAAAGCATGGGATAAACACAGAGGATCCAAAATCAGAAAATAATAGTAAATATTGAAGAATTAAGGCCAGTACTGGGCAGACTTGCATGGGCTGTGTCTGTTTAGTTGAGGATGGGCTGGGGAGGTCTTCAATGGCTGGGATACTATGGATGGGCTAGAGTGAGCTTTAATGGAGACTTCAGTAGTTGGAACCTAAACACAGTACTGGGTAGAGCTTTGGATTCTTGCCCAGAAATAGCTAAGAAGAAGAAAAAAAAAAATTAAATTGAATCAGGTTGGGCAGACTGGATGGACCATTCGGGTCTTTATCTGCCGTCATCTACTATGTTACTATGTTACCTGCCTGCCTTACTTGCTTCGACTGTAACCACATCTAAAGAGATGTTTGTGAACACTTAATTAATATCTGTGAAGAAATTAGAGTACTTGGTGTGATGGTAGATGCACATCTATCTTTCAAAGCACAAATCTCAAAAGTAGTGAGATCTGCTTACTTCACCATGCAGAAATTGTCTCACTTGAAGAAAATGGGATTTGAGATAGCTAGTACTATACCAGATAGATTACTGTAATGGCATCTATCTGGTTTTACGTATTAAAGCGTTACAAATGATATAAAACTCAGCTTCCTGGCAACTGGCTGGAGTATCTCAATACGAACATATTACACCTATTTTATTTTATTTTTTTTAGTTCAATATTTTTAATTAAATTTTTCAGAGTAATACAACACCTATTTTAAAAAGACTGCATTGGTTGCCAATATTTTTTGGATCCAATTCAAAGTTTTGAAACTTGGCCAACAAGGTGTTTATGACATCTTGCCAAATTATTTGGCAAAATGGCTAACACTATATACTCCGCCAAGGATGCTGTCACAAAATCATTGGTTGTTAGACATAACAAAGGGGAATATTTTACAATATGTACTGACCAAAAATTCATGTTTCTCTATAGCTGGACCATTTATGTGGAATGCATTGTCTAGTACCTTACAGTTTTGTAGAAATCTGTCTGATCAAGCTTTTTAAAACTAATATCCTGCTTCTTAAGTTAATACTTAACCTGCAAAAAAGATGATATTCAGAAGATAATTAGATGTGTTGCTGCTTTATTGAAGTAATGTAGTAGATGAGCGGCTGAGATGTAATTTATAGGCTGAGATGGTATAATCTTATGATTTTTGCTGATGTATATGATTTTTAAGATGTTCAGATCCTGAAATGTGTATGTGATACTGTGAGCAGCCTTGGATAAAGGCAGATTAAAAATGTCTTATATAAATAAAATCTCAAGTAGAATCCAATCAACAGAAAGGCAATGGGGGTGGAGGAGTGACACAGGGACAAAGTTGCTCCCGTCCCCAGAGGATCTCAATTTCCCATCCCATCTCTGCGAGCTCTGCCCCTGTCCTGCAAGCTCTGTGCAGCCCCCGCCACAGGAAGGGAGGAAGTGATGTGAACAAACTTCCTGTGTGGTAAAAGTGAAGTTTCTGTAAGTGGTGCTGTAAGAGAAATGAACCCTCACCAAGAAAAGCCCCAGTATTTTACTGATTCACTGTAACATGGTTATTAAAGGAATTGTATCACTCATACTGCCTTTCCCTGTCATCTCCTCCCCTAATTACAAATAACAACCCCCCCCCCCCAAAAAAAAGCACACACACATGAAATTATATACACATTCATACCAATGCACAGGCGGACATGCACAGACACACACATACATGTACAAACACTCTCCCCCCCCAATATATACATACTCATATTTATATGCAAAGGGGTTGGAAATAATCCCATAAGTCATACTCCAGATTCTTTCCCTAGTTGTTAGGTTTCTGATTATGAATATGATTATGTATGCATGCTTGTAAACTGCTTAGAAGTACAATGATGGGTGGGTACACATATATTAAATGAAATGAAACATGGAGGGGCATTTTTGATATGACATCTAAATCCAATTTTGGATGCTTTGGGGAACACATCCGAAAATCCAATAGTGAACATGACCATTTTCAAAACAAGAAAACACCTGTCTTTTTGTTTTGAGAATAGCCTTTTCCTAGATGTGTTTGTGCATAGTGTGTCAATCTTTCTGAACCATTTTTGAAAAAAAATAAACAAAAGTCCAAAAGAAAACCATACAAAACAAGCCATGGGATGTAGGAGGGGGCCAGCATTTTTAGTACACTGGCCACATAGACATCCCAGTAAAATATTGGGACACTCTAGGGGTCACTGCTGTGAACTTCACAGAAAAAGTTCCAGATATACATCATGCATCTCCTCATATTATATAGTGAGCCCTCCAAAACCCACCCGAAACCAAGTGGACTCAACTGTACATTACAAAATAGCCCTTATGCCAGTAGGTGTTTCCTATATGTAGGTACAGTAGGTTTTGGAGGGTTCACTAGTGTAGTAGTTAGAATGAGATATGGGCCTCAGTTCCTACCTCTATAGTCCAATGCACTGCCCTCTAGGCTACTCCAGGAACCTACTTGCTGCCATAAAAGGACTGGTCATAACATCTGAAGCTATCATACAGACTGGTATGTACTGTTTAATTCACATCCTTGGGGGTGGGAGGGCTCAGAGACCATAGGGAGAAAGTGAGGTGGTCATGCATTAATCCTTCTAGTGGGCACCTTTTTGACGCATTTGTTATTGAAACAGATCTAGCCTCAAATGTCCAAATTGTGCACTGGACGTTTGCTACCATGTTCCATTTCTGCAGAAAAAAAGTCCAAATCATAAGTCCACCCTAGTCCCTCCCAAACCATGCCTCCAACATGCCGCCTTGAGATTTAGATGCACTGCAGATGAACAGCTTAGAAAACCGTCTACAAAATGGGTTTCGAAAATAGTGATTTGGAAAGATCTGGTGAAAAAAAACGTCCATCTGTCGCTTTATGTCACTTTTTGAACATTCTTCTCTTGAAAATGAGCCCCTTAGGGGGGGAAAAAAAAAATCTGTGCAACGTCATAAGCAAACTCAGTATGCTGAGACTAATGATTATCTGCTTTCATTATTTTGAAAACAGGGTGGTCCTATTGTATAGATGAAGATGTAATTCTGGTGTTTGTGACCAGTAAAGTCAGCAACTACTCAGCTGTACCTCGAAACACAAAACTACAGATGATCCCATTTACTATGGAATACCCAGACCATACAGTACAATAGGATTTATAGTGATATCATTTTAGGGGTCAATATTTAAAATGATTTAACCGGGCGGGAGAAGCTCCGGCTCAGTTAAATTGTGCTACATCGGCACTTGACCAGTCAGAGTCACTGAATATCTTCTCTGACCATTGCCTCAGTATCCCGTTAGCACCAGGTGGGTGGAGCGGGTGTGGGGCAGAGCAGGAAGTGATCCAGGCATTGCAGATATTCAATGCTATTGTCCAGACAGCTAACCAGGCATATTGGACAGCAAATGGTGCTATCCTGAGGTATGGCACTGAATATCAAGTGTGCTCGGATAACTTCTGGACACCGGTACCCGCATAAGGGCTGATATTGAGTATCTGGGTCTAATTTAACTAATGATAGCCAGTGTTTAAAGAAATACTGACTGCCATGGACTAAAAGTGCCCTCTTAATATATTTTGAGACATCAAGTCCATATATAAAGACTCAAAATAATGAACATCTTTGTTTTTCATTACATGTACTCTGAACTAAGGCAAGATATGAACATGACTGTCCACGAGAGCCACACAACGTAGAATACCAGTCACATTTTCAGCTTGTTGCAAAGGACTATTTGCAACTGTTGTATTTTAAATATGAGGGGCCACTGATAAGTTCTCAACCCAATCAAGAAGAGAATGATTTGGAGCCATGAAACTTACAAGTTATTCCACAATTTTCATGACATTTTTTCATGTTTCATTTCATATCAGTGAAACGAAAAGTTTCAAGAAAAGCCTGGAATAACTTATGTTTCATGGCTTCACTTCATTCTCTTCTTGGTTGGGCTGAGAACTTTTCAGCGGCCCCTCATAAGGTAATTAATATTCCTGGAGCATCTCATATTACCATAGAAATCATATGTCGCATTCCCACTCTGAATACTCCCCTCTCTCTCTCTCTCTCTACAAATCTGACTCATTCATATTTGCAAGGGACTTCTCAATGAATTAAACATTTTCCCTAGATTACCATGTTTTCTAATCTTTCATCTTAAAATCCCAGGGCATTTTACAAATATGCTGTTTTAGCTTCTGCATTATATAATAAGAATTAGAAGTGTACAAAATCTTGTGGGAAGACCAGGGCCGTATTTAGATGAAAAGAGGCCCTAGGCTATTCCACTTTTGAGGCCCTTTCACCTCCCATTTTTAAGTTTGTAAATTACACGAGAGATAATAAAATACATCATTACTGTGATATATATCAATATGTTAAATGAAACATGTTATTGGTACTAACCTTTATAAAAAATGTGACACGGATCTTGAGGCCCTAGGCTGAAGCCTAGTTAGCCTATAGGAAAATCCGGCCCTGGGGAAGGCTAGCCATGACTCAGGGCTCCTTTTACAAAGGTGCGCTAGCATTTTTAGCGCACGCACCGGGTTAGTGCGTGCTACCCGAAAAACTACTGCCTGCTCAAGAGGAGGCGGTAGCAGCTAGCGTGTGTGCCATTTTAGCACGCGCTAAAACCGCTAGCACGCCTTTGTAAAAGGAGCCCTCAGTTAAAAACTTCCTCTGGCTGAGTTAAGCCTCTGTGGTATGCTATACAGAATGAGGATGGTTGTTTATAACAGGCCATCTATATGTGAAGGTATGGTAGGCAGTGGCAAAGCCATGTGTGGGTCTGGGTGGGCCTTTCAGGTCAGGCCCATTCAGTGGCAGTATGCATTGCTAGCGTAGCTGGTGGGGATCCCGAAGCTCCACCAGCTGAAGAGTCTTCTGTGGATCTTCCCTAAGCTGTGCAAATCTTGGGGCAGTTGACAGCATGCTTCTGGCCACTGATGCCAAGAGCTCTCTGTGCACGACCAGCTCATAAGCACGTGCGGAGAGCTCTCAGCATCAGAGGCCGGACACATGTCACTGACTGCCCTGAGGTTTAGACAGCTTGGAGAGGTTCCACAGAGGACTGTAACTGGCAGGACTTCGAGATCTCTGCCAGCCAAGGTGTTAATTTACACCATTTTATGGAGGAGAAAGGAGGGGGTATCAGGCAGGGAGGAAATGTATGGGCCCGGTCCATCCAGAACTAGAGATCTGGCTATGCTGCTGCTGGTAGGTGCTCATGTTGACCTTCTATTTTGTGAAGCCACATAGGACCCTGTGTCTCTATAAAACATTAGGAGTAACCCAACAGAAATCATACCTAGATTAAAGCAGCAGACAGTTATACCTCATGAGTAAAAGTAAGGGCTCCTTTTACTAAGATGTGCTAGTGTTTTTAGCGCACGCAGGAAATTATTGCACGCTACGCTTCTAGAACTAATGCCAGCTTAATGCTGGCGTTAAGGTTGAGCGCGCGCGGCAACGTAGTGCGCGCTATTCCACGCATTCAAGCCCTAGCGCACCTTAGTAAAAGGAGCCCTAAATGTCAGTGAGGAGAGTGTCACAATATAATGTGTATCCAACTTAGATTTAACTTGGTTTTAAGTTCTATGCCCATATATTTTCAGACCTCAGTACCACCACTTTCATAACTTTGTATAGTGGGAAGAATTATGTGTATTTTCATCAATGGCCTGTGCAATTTAATATATTTAGCTTCTATTTTAACTGGTTTTTCTTTTTAAAATCCACATTTCTAAATGATATTCAAGTATTATTGTAAAGGCACTTACCTTTTTTTTAAGTCAGCTTAAGTCACGAAGAGCAGACCCAACATGTTTCGCAACAAGTGCTGTTTCAAGGGTCCCCCTACGAAAACAAAGTAACAATTGATATATCTTTTATCAAAACATTTCTCCCTTCCTCCCTTCCTCAATATTAAAAAATCAAATGATTTTAATAGCAAGATGGCGGTGGCGTTTAAAATAATACTTGAATACCATTTAGAAATGTAGATCATAAAAAGAAAAAACAGTTAAAATAGAAGCTAAATATATTAAATTGCACAGGCCAGTGACAAAAATACACGTAATTCTTCCTGCTATACAAAGTTATGAAGGCAGTGGAGTGGAGGTACTGAGGTCTGAAAATATATGGGCATAGAACTTAAATCCAAGTTAAATCTAAGTTGGATACACCTGGAGTGCATATTATATTGTGACACTCTCCTCATTGACATTTACTTGTCGCCATACATGAAGAAGGACATGGTATTACTCGAAAGGGTCCAGAGAAGAGTGACTAAAATGGTTAAGGGGCAGGAGGAGTTGATGTACAGCGAGAGATTGGAGAAACTGGGCCTCTTCTCCCTTGAAAAGAGGAGAGAGGACATGATCGAAACATTCAAAATACTGAAGGGTTAGCAGATAAAGACAGATTGTTCACCCTCTCCAAGGAAGGGAGAACAAGAGGGCACTCTCTAAAGGAGATAGATTCCGTACAAACGTAAGGAAGTTCTTCATCCAGAGAGTGGTATAAAACTGGAATGTTCATCCAGAGTCTGTTATAGGGGAAAACATCCTCCAGGGATTCAAGACAAAGTTGGACAAGTTCCTGCTAAACTGGAACGTATGCAGGTGAGGCTGGACTCATTTAGAGCACTGGTCTTTGACCTGGGGGCCGCCGCGTGTGCGGACTGCTGGGCACGATGGACCACTGGTCTGACCCAGCAGCGGCAATTCTTATGTTCTTATGTTATATTGTGATATCGATTGGAGTTCCAGGTACATTTGAGAGACAAATTGCATCATTATTTTTTTGAGCAATGAAGAGAGTGCGGCATAGTGATTAAAGCTAGAGCCTCAGCACCCTGAGGTTGTGGGCTCAAACCCATGCTGCACCCTTGTGACCCTGGGCAAGTCACTTAATCCTCCACTGCCCCAGGTACATTAGACAGATTATGAGCCTACTAGGACAGCTAGGGAAAAATGCTAGAAGTACCTATATTTAACCTGTTTTGAGTGTAGTTGTAAAACTATAAAAGAGGCAGTATACAAATCCCTTTCCCTTTAAAGTATGCATGTACTGTATTTTATAAAATATGCACTCATATCATGACTCCACCCATTTTCCCTCACAGAACATGCCCACACATGAGTAACAAAAGTACATGCTATTTTGTCACCATATGTACAGTACATACTATTCACACATGCAACCTTTAGGTTAATTTTGTAAAAGTTCTTGTATGCCATTCAACAAATTACTTATAATTGGAAGAACTGGAGTAGACTAAATTATAATTTTTGGTGGAATTCCCTATGTCACATATATAAAATGGAAAGATTTATTGTAATACAGCAAGGGTGTTTTAGGAAATTTCAAGATATGTGGGAGCCATTAACAAAATATTGTACTGATTAGATGACATTTCTTCCCCTTAATTTTACAAGTTCAATTATGATGGGGGTGGGGGGATAATTTTATTATTTTATTATTATATATTGTACAATGTATTTGATTATATAATAGAAAGGGATGGGAAGGGTGGAAGATAATAGCATATTATTTGTGCTATTGATGATTATTAAGTGATATATTTATGATTAATTTGTTTTAAAATACTGATACACTTATTGTATGTTTGAAAATGAATAAAGATTTTTTTTTTAAAAAAGTTCTTGTATGTGCATAAAAAGGCCTTAATGTGCAACCCCCCCCCCCCCCAACAAACGTTTCTAAAATTATTTCTAGTGTGAGCTACAGTACAGGATGAAGGTAGAAGAGGCTTCATGTCTTGCTGATCAGACTATCCCCCTTTTTTACTAAGGTGTGCTAACCGATTAGCGCACGCTAAACGCTAACATATCCATAGACTACATTAGTGTTTAGTGCACGCTAATTGGTTAGCGTACCTTAGTAAAATAGGGCCTTAAGATACAATGGACATTATGATAGTTTCTCTGTTAATGCATAGTTTCTTGCAGTGGAAATCTATATAAATGAGTCCCGTAAGGTACCAACCACTGCTAATTCATCTACTCACTTTATCACCCAAACTATATCTATTCTTCTTATCCAGTAGTTATTTATGCTTGTGATAGTGCGTTCTACAGTTTACTGTTACGTTCTTAGCTACAGTAATGAACTGCTTTACAAGATTTTGCATTGGTAAAAAAAACACAACTCAGTATAGACTGTGAAAAATTAATTTCAGATGTATTTACATGCCTCTTCCAAATTTAATTGCGATTTAATAACTTTCTTTTTTTGTAAAATCTTTATTCATTTTCAAACTTACAATAAGGTGTCAATATGTTAACACAGATTAACAATAAGTATATCACTTAATAATCATCAATAGTACAAATGATATATTCTTATCTCCCACCCTTCCACCCCTTCCTATTATATAATCAATACCTTGTACAATATGTTATCATAAAATTACCCCCCCCCCTCATAATTGAAGCTGTAAATTTAAGGGGAAAAATGTCATCTAATCAGTACAATATTTTGTTAATGGCTCCCACACATCTTGAAATTTCCTAAAACATCCTCGCTGTATTGCAATAAATTTTAATAACTTTCTTTATGCAGAGGTTCACCCAAGGTGGTATACGGCAGAGGTAGCTTGACATAAAAATGTAAAGTTTTGTTAACAGCTTTACTAAAGTAAAATTGGCAAACTTAAGAATACAATCAATGAAGCAAACATGCAGATAGGACATTGAATCTTAATAATAGAACCAACATGATACAGTATCAGAAGTGTACACGTTTAGCAGCACTACAAGACAGTCTCAAAGAGTTGCAATCAGGTGCATGTGTCATTTCCCTGTCCAAGTGAACTTAAGATCTAGTTTGTACTTGAGGCAATTGGGTTAGAAGGAAATGGATTATCTAGCTATTAGATACAGCTTGCCTAATTTTACAAAAGTTTTTTAAACACACATGGGGGCACATTTTAGACAGAATGTCCATATTAGAACTGATTTGACTGGTCCAGTTAGTGTCTAGTTGTGTAAACTGAGGACTCCCCCATCACACTTAAATTTTATTTGACTTTAACATCTTACCCCCCTCTTTTACGAAGGTGCGCTTACTGATTAGCGTGCGTTAATCAATTTAGCACGCACTAAATGCTAACGTGTGCATGCTAGTCTATGGACACATTAGCGTTTAGCACGTGCTAATTTGATTTGCATGCGCTAATCGGTTAGCGCACCTTAGTAAAAGAAGGGGTTAGTGTGCGAACCATTGTTCTTGGCTGCTACTATCTTCATTTTATCCTTGAAGCATTTTGGATTTCCAAATTAGAACTGAGACATCCAGGTTGGGATATCTCAAGGTCCACTAATATTTTAGAACAGGATCTACCAACACAGAGCACATTCTACCATGCATCCCAAAATGGATATCGATGTGTAAGTAATACTGCAGAAGCATCAATTTCTCAAGCATCGGCTTCTAAACTATTAATAGGGTCAATATGGCAACATAGTCGTATTTGTGCTAACTGTACCACTACTACTACCCATTCAGTCATCTCTGACCCTTGGCTTCTCTGTAGGCCAGTCCTCGTCACGCTTCCCTATTTTTCATGGCTTCTTTCAATTGCTTGATGTTCATTCCCGTGTCATTCTTTTTATTTATTTATTTATAAATTTTCAAATTACATACCAAGTAAACACTTGTACAGAAAGTGGGTTAGTATAATATGATCTATATCCAATATAAATCATAATCAAACAAAATGAAAAAAAAAATATTTCAACTAACCCAACTCAAGTCATCAAAATATAGATCCAAGATACATTAAAGTGAGCAAAAAAAGAAATAATAAGAAGATAAATTACAGACAGAATTGAGATATGGGCAGTTATACAAATTATAGAGCTGTTGGTTTCTCTTTATCCAGTTGAGACATAGCCAGAAAAGCAGTTAACTGTTGAGGTTCAAAGAAGACATATTTAACTGAACGGTAGCAAATTATACACTTGCAAGGATGTCTCAGGTAAAACGTTGCTCCCAGTAAAGTGCCTCCCAGGTTTCAATAATAGAAATTCTCTACGTCGCTTTTGAGTTTCTCTGGAAAGGTCAGGAAACATTTGTATTTTACAACCAAGAAACTCTTTCTGTCTGTTTTTAAAGAAAAGTCTCAATAACCATATTTTATCTATTGCAAGAGCTACAATCAAAATCAATGTAGAAGGTACAACTGTTTCTCTTTCTGATGTTTCTAAAATTTCAGAAACATTCAATGGTGCCTGGTTCGGTGTTTTAGACTGCAATTGAGCCATCTTTATTTGGCAAGTAATACACTTGAACAAATGGTGGTAAAGTTTCTTCTGAAACTTGCAAAATTTCTATCAGGTATCTCCTAAGCATTTCTCTAGGAGTAACCGTAATTAATCTAGGGAAGTTAATTAATCTCAAATTATTATTCCGAGAGTTATTTTCAAGTGTTTCCAACTTCTTTCTTAGATTGATATTATCTTTAATTAGGGACTCCTGTACTTGTTTAGTCATAAAAATATCTTGGTCAAGCTTTTGAATCAAAGCCTTTGAAACAGTCAAATCCACGGTCAAATCTTTCAGCTCTCTAGAGTGTTGAATCAATTTTCCTTCAATATATTGGAAATTGGGACTGATAGTTTTAGTAAAATTTGCAATCAGATCCCATAGTGAGTCTAAAGTCACTTGTACTGGTTTCTCCCATATTGGAAAACTTTGCTTGGTGTAAAAGTGCTCATCGTCAGAAGAAGAAAAGTTTTCCTGGTTAAGTTGTGGCTGGAATCCTTCACTTCCGGTTGCTTATCCTACCCCGACTTCTTCTGCAGTTACTCCCTGGTCAGAGTGCACTGCTTCCTCAGTCTCCAGCGATGATCCTGCTGCCTCAGGGGAAAGTTCCTCCCCCAACTCCGGGGTTTCCGCTATCCCTGGAGAACTGGTAGACCGGGGTCGCGGAGGTGGAGCTCTCAAGTCGGGACTTAAGGTGGTCTCTAGCCCAGGAGAGACAACCCTGATCTCGCCCCCTTCAGGTGCTCTCAGCGGGCTTGCTCCTGACACAGGCAAAACTGCCTCCTGCAACCGCCGCAACATCTCATCGACTCTGCCGAAGGAGGGCACATCAGAGCGCCACGAGGCGCCAGCCACACTCCTGCCTTTGCAGCATTTCTCCCCCTTGCTTGTGCAGTATTTCTACCCTCCCTTCTTCCCTGTGCAGCATTTCTACCCTTACCGCTTCCCTGTGCAGCATTTCTACCCTCCCTCCTTCCATGCCCAGCATGCCGGCTCCCCTGCTGAAAGCCATGGGCGTACACTCCTCGCGCGATCCGTGCCTGCGTCGGAAGCCTTCTCTCTGATGTCGTGACGTCAGAGGGAACGCTTCCGATGCAGCTGCGAATCTCACAAGGAGCGGACACCCACGGCTTTCAGCAGGGAAGCCGGCCAGAAGATGAGCAACGCCAGTGAGCACCCGTGGACACCCTGTTTACTGCCACTGCTGCTAGTTAAGGAAAGCAGCAGTGGCAGAATAGGGAGAGTGGCCGGCTGTGCACTAGAGTTGCACAGGGACAGAAGTCCCACCCATCTCCGTGAGGAATCCCTCCGTCCCCACCCGTCCCCGCGAGGAATCCCCTTCGTCCCCGCCTGTCCCTATAAACTTCAGAAATAGTTATTTCATTTAATTATGCTACTGAATTAAAGGCTCTGGTAGAGACCCATTTACAAATAAGCAAAGACACTTTATTAATTTGGAAATATTAATTGGGAAGAATACACACTTTTTAAACGGGTTTCTACCAGAGCCTCTAATGTAAATATAAAATATAAATACTCAGCTGATGAGAACCCCCAAGCTGTCAGCCGAGGACTTCCTTTGCAGTTGGCCGAAGGTCACTTTTGCCAAGCTTGGCAAGCAGCAGTAGCGTCCCTGAGTCACAAATGCTGGCACCTCAATGGCTCATGGATGTTGCCAACGACTGCTGTGCTTGGTGGAAGGGAGTTCTGGACGTCTCTAGAGGAGGTCCTCTGCTGGCTGCGCTTGGGGATCCCCACCAGTCACAGCAAGGGTCAGCAAGTACTTCAACACTGTAGAAATAAAACCAGAAATGCATTTCCTTTTCTGTTGAACACAATACAAATACACTAACAACTGGGGAGATATACAATATTATTCTGTGATGATTATTAAATCAACTCTCAAATTTATCACAGCTCTATTTAAATCAACTCTCAAATTTATCACAGCTACGCTAGCAGGCTTTGCTTAAGCCCTCCCTCCGACGTCAGCACTGACATTGGGGAAGACTTCCGGTCTGCTATGTGTGCGCGGCAGGGCAGGTAGGAACAGAAGACGAGCCTCGCGGCTCGAGTTGTATATAACCCCGTGGGTCCCCCGTCGTTCCCGTTCAGCTCTCTCCTGTGCATCCCCTTGGGGCGTGTACCCAGGGCGGACCGCCCCCCCCTAGGTACGCCACTGCCATGTCTCGCAGCCATATGTCATGATTGAGAATACCATGGCAATGATCAGTCTTTGTTTGATGGTGACTGAGACATTCTTGTACTTCCATATTTGATTCATGCTCACCATGGCTGCACACCTCAGTGCTAGCAGTGCTGGGTGCCAACTACTTAAAAAGTAGTTTAACTACCTGGTTAACTACAATTTTCACGTATTTTAACTACATGAGACTACTTCTACGGCATTTTAATTTACCTTAAAATCAGTTGCACAACCATCACACTTGGGAAGAAATGTGTTTAATGTTTAAAAACAGAGTTGATAAATTCTCAGCAAAACTGTTCCTGTGAAATATGTCTGGGAAGAAAGCTGTTGAACAGAACTTGAATACATTTTTTTTCATTGGTGGCTCTGGTTGCTTGGATTGATCACCTCCTTCAGCACTCCGCTTTTTGCTTTGTTGTTGTTCTTTGTTACCATTGTCGATTACATGGCCATAAACATTTCATGATAACTAGGATGTTGTTTCTGTTTTAATGCAATGCTTTGCTCCTAAATTTATTTATAGAAGTTAAATATTGTATTTTATTTATTTATTTAAAACATTGATATCCCACATAGCAGAAAATCTATGCGAGTTACAATTAACATGAATAGACAAACAACCAAACATGTACACATTAGCAAAAAAAATTCCAAAACATTATCTTATAACTCCCCTCAAAGGAAAATATCTATAAAACTGTAATATTTCCCCTATATACTTCCAAAGGCCTCCTGAAAGTAATAAGCCTTCAAGTACTTACATCCTTAGTCTCACTGAAGGAAATATAGTGAATAAATGAAATTAAGCAAAAGTAAGTGATTTTAGATTTCATTTTTAGTTAATTTTATATAACAACTCAATTGCAACATGATTAGACTTAAGCCCCAGTTTTACAAAGCCAAGCCTAGTGCACACTAATGCATTTAAAAAAAACACTAAAGAAAGCTTGCCCACTGCTAAAATCAAAACTGTAATGTATCAGATGAATACATGGATGCATCAATTTAAGCTTAAACTCAATTCAGACAAAACTAAGTTTTTTGTGGCATCTTCTAGTAAAGTTTCTTTTGAATCCTCCATTAATATAAATTCAATTTCTTATACAATCCATCCAACGATTAAGATACTAGGAATCATCTTAGATCAGAACCTTACTATGAAAACCCAAATAGATGCAGTAGTACGTAAAAGCTATTTTACTTTATGGAAGCTACAAATCATTATAGCTTATTTTGCATTTACTGCCTTTAGATTATTGGTTCAATCGCTATTATTGAGTCTTCTTTACTATTGTAATATTATTTATTTGACAATTACCAAGAAAGAACTAGCGAGACTTGTATTAATACAAAACACAGCGGTTAGAATGATTTATGGCTTGAAGAAATATGATCATGTCACCCCCTTTTATTGTGAGCTACATTGGCTGCCTGTGGAGGCTCGGGTGTTGTTTAAGCTGGAATGTTTCTGTTACAAGGCTCTTTATGGTACAGCTCCTCTTGGGGCTCCTTTTATCAAGGCGCGCTACGGGGGTTAGCGCGTCAGACATTTCATCACGCGCTAACCCCTGCGGCAAGCCTAAAAACTAACGCCTCGTCAATGAAGGCATTAGCGACTAGCACGTCAGGCGATTGAACGTGCAGTATTCTGTGCATTAACCGCCTACCGCACCTAGATAAAAGGAGCCCTTGGTTAACAGACATAGTAGAAAAATTCATCCCTTGTTTAACTCTCCTTCTGTTCAGGGCTACAAAAGTAAGAAATGTCTAAACCACACATTAGTGTCCCAAGCAGCTCTTCATGATAAAGAATTTCAAACATTCCTGCTTACAGCTTATTCTTACAAACAGTTTAGATTACAACTGAAGACCCATCTTTTTACAAAATATCTGACTACTTAATTCATTTTATTTCTCACATTGTGACCATTGTTAGTAATCTTTTGTACACCGCGTTAAACTAATGGCTATGTGGTCTATAAGTACAATGCAATGTAATGCAACTCTTATCAAAACTTGGCCAATTTCAATAAAATTTGGAATATATCATCTTGAATGCTATACCAAGAATACTATAACATTAAATTAATTAAATATTTAATTTTATTGATTTCTTTAATTCAATTCATATCCTAAAAACTAACAAAATTTATTTCATCTACATTTAAAATCTGCAATAACATGTAAAACAAAGTGCTACTAATAACAAAATCATAGGCTGGGGAAACTCTTATTATTATCTTAGTACTTATATCTTCAACCTCCCAGATGATGAACTCAACTGAAACTCACCTGGAGTTGGAGGCTTATGCTGATTGAACAATATAAGTACAGGTAGTCGTCGACTTACAACCACAATCGGTTCTGACTGATTCAGTCGTAAGTGTACCTTTTCCCTGGTGGTCCAGCGGTGTATCCTGCCTGAACCCCTCCTGCCGATGTCAGAAGCCAGCAGCACACTTGGGCTGGCAGGCGCAGGAGCAAGCTTTTAGAACTTCCGCCTCGCCCTGCTGCTGACTGAAACACTGCCATAAGTTCTCATGGGACTTGAGAACTTACGGCGATGTTTCAGTCTGTGGCTTGGGATGGGAGTTCTAAAAGCTCGCTCCTGTGCATGCCGGCCCAGTTGCACTGCTGGCTTTTGACATTGGCAGGAGGGCTCAGACAAGATACACCGCTGGACCACCAGGGAAAAGGTACGCAGGCAGGGGTAAAAAATACTGTACAATGGGCTGGGGAAATGCGTCGTAAAGTCGAACGGTTGCATGTTGCATAGGTTGTAAGTCGACGACTACCTGTAATTAAAACTGGAAAACTTTAAGGATTAAGAAGAGAGAACCTCAGAATTGATTAAGCATTTCTAATTGGATCATTAATATAAGGAACAACTGGCCTGGTTAAGCCTACATATTACTACTCAAGGAGATAGTGGGACTTTAATTGACTCATCATCAAGTTAAGTAAGCTTCATTGGGCCTGAATGGCTTCAAAACTTATCATCATTAAGAACCTTGAAGATTGATTGATGGACTCTACTTTACTCTACTTTAAAGCTTTAGATAGAACCTGTAGCTTTCCCCAGCCTATGATTTTGTTATTAGTAGGACTTTGCACTTTGTATTACATGTTTGTTATTGTGGATTTTAAATGTAGATGAAATACATTTTGTTAGTTTTTAGGATATGAATTGAATTAAGAAATTAATAAATTCAATATTTAATTAATTTTATGTTATGGTATTCTTGGTATAGCATTTTAATGAATTGAATATCAGTAATTGACTATATTTACCCTACTTTGTATAGTTATATATCATCTTGAAATTATTTGCAATAAGCCTATACTCACAACAGCCATCTCTCCTACAGTGCACAACATTGTCACATCTGATGATACTTGCTCGTTGTTGTGTTTTCCAGGATTCACTCCGGTAATCTCTCAATCCAAAACTGCTGCCATGTCACGCTTACCTGGGAGTGATGTAATATCCACTTGGTCTTCACAGTTAGTCAATCTACCATCCAGCTCCTCTTGCTTGATTCCAATATCAACTATTTTTTTTTTTTTTTAATATCTGCTAACTTAGATTTTGTTTCTTGCCGGATGATTTTAAATTCTTCTTTAAGATCCGTGAACCATTTACTTAGCTCTCATCTAGTGCAAACAGCTTGTACGTTTTCAGAACTAGAGATCAATTCATCTTCCCCCTCCATTTCAACTATAGCCACCATCTTAGATCCATTACGATCATCAGAATAGGGCCTTTTACTAGTTGTTATCATACTTTGGAAGGGGGGCAGATTTACCTAATTCAGCCTTCTGTTGCAAAGCCATACACTCAAGAACACAAAGAGCCAAATCGTTCTCCAGAATACTCGAAAAGAAAGAGGTAAGGTTTAGAAATAACTCAATCCCCAATGGAGCATCAGCTCCTAGCTGCCATCACTGGAACTGATGTCACTTTCTCCCTGACAGGTTGTTTATAATAATCTTTATAATAATTTCAAATACAATTACATAAGGACAAATTCTTATCTAAAGAAAGTCTGTATAACAACTATCATAGTAAATTCTAAAATGAAAACTAACTAATATCACTTCAAAGGATAGACCACAAAATATAGGGGAATTGGAAATTAGAAATCAATCAGATCACAACTGGGAGTAATATAAAACAAAGAAAACTTAAGGTAAAAGCATAGCATGATAAACTACTGTATATGTTTCATAATTCTGAATATTAAACTATCATTTTCTACGATATGTTTTGCTGGGTACCAATTTATTCTTCAGAAACACTTAACTGTTCTGGTTCAAAGAAAACATGCTGGATGTTAGCATATGTAGCACAAATGAAGGTCCAACATCCCTCCAACCTGATGCAAAGGAAGAAATAACCTCCCCCATTGCCGAGGTTCCTTTGTCTCAGATTTTCAGATCTTAAAACAAAACTTGGAATTGGCAAACTAAATTTGTTATCCTATCTAGATCTTGTGAGAACACATGCCACTAAGAGATTCCTTATATTTACTTCTTCTTTGGCAGATTATTCTAATAAAAATGTCCCATCTAGATTATCCAATGAAAATATTGTAATATTCCTGCAGCATGGTCTTGTCACAACAACCCCTCTCCTTCTAGACAAATAATTGACTTTACTTCGTAATGGAATTCCAGACTTGGGGAGTTTCAAAATCTCCATAAAATATTTCTTAACACAACTTTCTTGGTGACTGGTTCATGACCCTAGGAAATCTAAAAAAAAAAAAAACAAACCCTCTAGATTGAGGCTTCTATGTCTATTCTTAGTTGCTTCAGCTGTAGGTGGACAAATGTCTTATCAATAATCAATTCTGTATGCATTTGCTTAGATTCTTCCACAAACTGTTCCATAGTCTCAACCCTATTTTAATCTTAGCCAGATTAGAATCTTGATTTTGAGTCAGCTTCTTTACTCTACTTTGTACAGCAGAAATATCTTTTACATAAAGATTTATTTAATCACTGAGGCTCACAAGTGGAGAGGAAATCAACTTCAGAGTGATATTAGGTGGTCTCGACAGTGGTAGGAGAGGAATGGAAGAAATTTCATAGAGCAACAACACTTCTATTTCAGGCCCTGCAGTTCCACTCTCCTGATTGTTCACAATCAGTTGTATGGCACTATCAACTAAGAGTACCAACCCCACCTGAAGTAACTGTTTGCAATGACCTTTGATACTGGTCCTCTCAATGTGTCACCAATGCTAACCTCATCAGACTATGTCTACCAAACTACAGTATCCAGGGATATTTCTTGCTGCCTATCCCAGAAGACATCCAGATGACAACAATATCCCTTCTTGAAAAGAAACTGAACCTCTTTCATTTGGTGTTGAGAAAGGAAAATCCACCAGGGAACCAACTGCAAGTGTAGGCTGGAGAAAACCAATAATCTTTGTCTCACAGCAGTAGAGGAAACCACTGAAGGGACCTACAAACGACCCTTCCTTGTACAAGACAAATTGGAGGTAAAAGACAAAAGAACAAAATCTCTAAGACTGTGGTTCAGCTCCAGCAATAGACCACATCTTGCTGGAATACTAGCTGCTTACAGTTTTAAATATTAAAGCTTCTCTTTCATGGTGTCTATACTGTAAACATGTTCAAAAACTCATGGGCAGGGTGTCCCTTTGCTTATCTTCCTTTGATGCCTGGCCCCATTTGGTGAGTCAGACATAGGTGGATCCAAGATTATGGTCTTTGTCATAATAGAAAAGTTGAAAATGCCCTAAAAAGTGCTGCATTTGATTTGCAATTAATGCAAGGAAAATTCCGCTTTACCTAAGCTGCATTAATGCATTATAGTAAAACGGTCCCTTAATTTATTTTTGTACCTCCACATGATATATATATTAACATTTCTTTTGTGCTTCAATAGGTGACAACCTGTGAAATCTTATGCGAGATTTAGCTAA
Source organism: Geotrypetes seraphini (assembly GCF_902459505.1). NCBI lineage: Eukaryota > Metazoa > Chordata > Amphibia > Gymnophiona > Dermophiidae > Geotrypetes > Geotrypetes seraphini. The sequence continues at coordinate 148,773,309 of NC_047085.1, read as the reverse complement.
GTTTTTTTTTTTCAGCTTATGAAAAATAATTTGTCAAAATTGACCCAGAAGGTCTTTATCATGTTCTTGTTTTTACAGTTTTTGGTATTAATAAATTCTTCACATGAAAATTTGAACAAAATGTCTAACTTTTGGCATTCTTGTAAGTTTCATTTCACTTTTCATGCAAAGCACACTTTGGAAAAATGAATTTGCGCATTAGTAGATGAGGCTCTTTTCAGTTAGGCGGATTATTGAAAATGTATTCCTTAAAGAATGTACTGTATATAATGAGTGAAAACATAGAATCAGTATCTTATTATTACAATGGGTTAATCCTAAGGAAACAGAACTATGTACATTGTGCTCATCTCTTTGACATAACAAAGATGTCAGGTGAAATGCTTTGTGTGATTGTAGAAGCACTGTGAAATGTAGCAACTTTCTGTATCTACCTGAGGCAAGTGTGAAGACGTTTGTTCTCACAAAAAACAGTAACAGTTAATTAAGTAAAAAATTTAGGTCAGAACTTTGATACTCTTCTTGCCAAAAAGAAAAAAAAAAAACCAACCCTTGCTATTTGTTCATAAAATTTAACACTTTCCTTTCTAAAATGTAAGCATTCTATGATGTGAAATATTTTCTTTATGACATAATTGAGGCTCATTATCAAGTTTTCAAGTTTTATTAAGAATTCGGTTAATAGTGAAGGGGGGGATATTTTATTATTACATATTCTATAAGATAATGGAATATATGGTAGGGAGGGGTGGGAAGGGGGGAGGGATAAGAGTTTATGTAATGTACCAATGATAGGTTTTAAGTAATGTATTTATTGTTAATGTGATTGAACATATATAACACTTGTTGTAATTTTGAAAATGAATAAAGAATTAAAAAAAAATAATAATAATAATTCGGTTAATCGCCTATCATGGATTCTAGGCGATGTACAATAAAATATGGGTGGATACAAAAAATAAAAAGAATGACATATAAGACAGATTACATGGACAGAGATAGATCTACAGAAGGGAGAGAGGGCAGAACTACAATAAATTCAAGAAGTGGGAACATAAAGAGGTAAATACAACAGGAAGAGAGGAGGAGAAGATTGTATTTATTTATTGCTGTGGCTTACTAATTTGGAAAAGAAATGGGGAGACAATGCTCAAAGGCATCTTTAAAGAGGAAACATTTCAATGCCCCTTTAAATTTTTCTTCCCTAATGTGAGTGGGTAAAGAATTCCAAATGAGGGGGGCTGTTACTGAGAATATTGTCGTGCGGATCTTTAGCGAGGGCACAAATAATAAGGTAATATATCATCTGAGAGCCCTGGGGGGTGGGGGGGGGAACAAGAGGGATGAGAAGTTTGTCAATAAAGACAGTTTTGAAAGTTAACAAAGTTAACAAAGCAATTTTATAAGTTATGCAGTGGGGATGGGAAGCCAATGGATTTTTTTTCCGACAGTGGGGATTCAACAAAGGGTGCTAATGCCCAGATTCTCTAACTGGTGCTCATGTTGGCTGCCACCTTATAAGCGGCCACTGTCAATCATGCGACAGCGCTGGTTAAAGAATCGTGCCTCAAGTGCCTACATTTCCAGCACCTCTCTTTGCCGGGAGGATTCTGAATATAGTCCACTGTACCGTGGGCTATCAGCAGGTCTGAATTCTCCCAGAAATAATAAAGCCTCTGTGGTATTTCATAGCATGAATGTGATGATGAGCAAGTAATTAATGACACTTTGAGAAAATGCCCACGGAATAATGCCAGGCGAAAAGAAATAAACTATTTAAGGTTGAGAAAGGAAATTCTTTTTTGCAGAGGTGGGACACTGTTAAACACATCGCTGTAATTGGCCAGACCTGTGTTGCTCCATCTACACTAATTTGATATCATTTTGGCTTTAAGAAGCATTTTTTTTTCTATGCCTATTCTTGTATTACTCATTTATTAAGAAGTATTCTACCAAGTCTATTTTAATCACTCCTGGTGGAATTTGTGCAGAATTCCTCACGGATGCAGAATTACCAGTGTTCTGTGCAGAATTTCGGCACTCCCTCTCTGCAGCCCTATCGGATCGGCATTCCTTCTTTGAGGCCCGAATCGCTGCTGGTGACATCTTTGGGTGGTATTTCAATTAAATTCAACATGTAGTCTGGTGTTTCGCCATAGAAGATTAAAAAGATCAGTGTGGTGTAGTGCTTAGAGTTACAGCCTCAGCACCCTGAGGTTGTGGGTTCAAATCCTGCACTGCTCCTTGAGACCCTGGGAAAGTTACTTAATCCTCCACTGCCTCAGGTACATTAGATAGATTGTGAGCCCGCCAGGACAGATGGGGAAAATGCTTAAGTACCTGATTTGTAACCCATTCTGAGCTTCTTTGGAAGGGCAGGCTAAAAAAGTCAAATAAATAAAACATAGTTTAAAAATACACCTTGCTTCAAAGGGGAGCCATTTTTCCCCCCACATATTTTCTTTGCAATAATCTAACTGTGATAGTACCAGTGACGGAACCAAGATCTGAAAGTTTTCTTTGGCAAAGCAATGCTGGATTTGTTTCAGTGTTGTGAATATTTTCTTAGTTAATGTTCACGTTTGTCGAATCTAATCCCTAGGATGCTCAGTTCTGATTCTAGTTTCAGTGGGGCGTTGAGTGTTGTTGTTTGTGATTCTGGGCTGGCATATCAGTTGTTGCGTGTTCCTTTCCAGCATCTTCGATTTTAACTGATTATACACTGCTTTGTTTTTATCACAAAGAAAGGTGGTATATAAAAATATAATAGACTGTAAATTGTAAAAAAAAGGCGGTGTTAACTTTAGCCACAGAGCTAATTGGACACCGGTCTGAATATTGGCCAGCACCTACTTAGCTTCTGGGTTGCAGTACTCATTGTCCTGCTAACTTCTCCCTCTTTGGTGATCTGATTCCTCCTCCTTCCCACCCTGCAGGTATTTAAGGGCAGACTGATGTTCCCCACCCATCCGCTCTCAAATCCTGTTTCCAGTTCAGTCTACCAGTGCTGCTTCTCTTAGATTGCAAAGCACTACACAAGGAGGTTTTTTTCCCTTCCCTCTTCTCTGCATGCCGTGCTCTTAAATCTTAGCACTGCTGTAAACCTTCACCATGTGAATAAACCAAGCTGTACATAATCTATACCTAGAATACACCTCTACCTAGTCTGTTTTACTGGAAACTCTATTCCACCAAACTACAGATATCCTTCTCCAGCTTAAGCCTTCTTCTGGGTTCTTTTTCAAGGCTGCAATAATCCTTTGGATCTTTCCCCAAAGGCTTTCCTTTCTCAGCCTACCTTTCAAGGATGCAATAGTGCAGGTGATCAAGGCCACCAGCGGGCTCGACTTTAAGAATAAATGGGACATCCACGTGGGATCCCTACATGGGTCGAGCAGCACTCTGACTTAATGGGGTGGGACAGTAGAGTGAGTAGACTTGATGGGCTTTAGCCCTTTTCTGCCGTCATCTTTCTATGTTTCTATGTTTAAACATTTCTAAAAGTCTTTCCTTTCCCAGCTTATCTTTCTAGTTTACTCATTGCTTCAGGGTCCTATTCACTGACCTAGGAATCTCAGCCTGAATGTGGGCCTTCTTCCTGCACTTTTGTGGCTAGCTCTTTCAAATACTGCCTGAGTTTTTCATTCGACCTTCCTGAAAATAGAGTGTCCTCCAGGAGATAACAAAGCTTAAATTCCAATCTCCCTATTCCCAGAGTTTTTGGCCCAGCTTGCTGGTCACAATACCTGATGGACCAGTGAGGTTTTGGTCTCACTATCTCAAGAAAGATATAGTAGCGCTAGAAAAGGTTCAAAGAAGAGCAACCAAGATGATAAAGGGGATGGAACTCCTCTCGTATGAGGCAAGACTAAAAAGGTTAGGGCTCTTCAGCTTGGAAAAGAGATGGCTGAGGGGAGATAGGATTGAAGTCTACAAAATCCTGAGTGGAGTAGAATGGCTACAAGTGGATTGATATTTAACTCCATCAAAAATTACAAAGACTAGGGGACACTTGATGAAGTTACAGAGAAATACTTTTAAAACTAATAGGAGGATTTTTTTTTTCCACTCGGAGAATAGTTAAGCTCTGGAACACATTGCCCAAGGTTGTGGTAAGAGCAGATAGCATAGCTGGTTTTAAGAAAGGTATGGGCATTTTCCTGGAGGAAAAGTCCATAGTCTGTTATTGAGAAAGACATGGGGGAAGCCACTGCTTGCCCTGGATCAGTAGCATGGAATATTGCTACTCCTTGGATTTTGGCCAAGTACTAGGGACCTGGATTGGCCACTGTGAGAACGGGCTACTGGGCTTGATGGACCATTGGTCTGACCCAGTAAGGCTATTCAAATGTTCTTATGTCCATTGAACAGGAGCAATGTCCATTTACTCTGCTTATTGCAGCAGTCAGTGTAAAATGGCTGCCACAACCTCTAGCAGAAGCCTTGCATTGCTCACGGTACTCAGGGGTAGAGAGGATAGAGGGAGTACCTGTAAAGGGATGATTTAGAATCTCCTTTGTTCTTGCAAGTGAGGGATTGGCTATTTTGTGTTATCGTAATTATGTTATTTTAGTGGTGCAGTAATTCTATGTACAAAGGGCAATATTTATACATGTAGTTTGCATACATATGTATGAGGGCTGCTAAAAAATTTCTCAGCCCAGCCAAGTTAGGACAGTCTCCATCGAGAGCTATACACTTAACTCAGTAATTTTTAACTTTTTTTTTTTTGTTGTTCCATTAGAAAAATACGGAATGGAAAATGTGGAAAATTGCTGAACTACGTGTATAGCCCTCAATGGAGACTGCTCCAACTTTGTCGATTGCTCTGAGAACTTTTCAGCGACCCCTCATAAAATGCTTATTTCAGAATGCATTATCTTTCTTCAGGGTCAGGGTCATATAATCCTTAGCTACTGGTTAATTTTCACGATAGGTATTCCAGTATAACAGCTTTTAGTTCCTCCGTATCTATTCCATGTCTATAGATACGGAGGTACTAAAAGTTGTTATACTGGGATGCCTATGGTGAAAATTAACCGGTCACTAAGAATTTAAGAATGCATCCATTTACATATAGAATTGCTGCTGGATACACAGATTAAAATTGGAGGTGTCCTGTGCAGTCAGTCAGTGTTTTAAAGCAATGCTAACCATGGTGTTTGATGGTTGTGCTCATACAGAAGATGGCAATCACCTGTTTTCCATCATCACTGGAAAAATAAAATGAAGTGACAGTTTAAATTAGTATCAATGAAGATACTTCAGGAAGGTCTTTCTAAACATAATTATGCATTTGAACAAGTTACATAGAAAGTGTTGAAGTGTCAATTACCAGCCACTCTTTGTGATCTGGGGCAAGTCACTAAGGGTTAGATTCACTAAGGGCACGGATCGGATCCGATCCATGAGGGATCTAATCCGATCCATGTCCAGGGGGCCGATTCACGAATCACCCTCATGCAAATGAGGGTGATCGGAATCATGCCTCCAACTGCCTGCCCAGAACGCTCTATAGCGATCCCAGCAGAAATTTTTTTTTTTTTAACTTTTTGGGAGCCCGTGGTTTTAACCCACTTTAAGCCCGTGGGTTAAAACCACAGGCTTGCACTGAGGGGAAGGGTGGGAGAGTTGGGGCAAGCAGGAGTTCGGGGCAGGCAGGAGATCAGGGCAGCAGGAGAGTCGGGGCTAAACCGTCCTAGAAAGTTGACAGTTTAGTTAAAAAGACGCCTCTACAAATTCCGTCCCACTGGCTCAACTCTTACAGTGCATACATGCCAAGAGTATATTACAAACATGTTCCTACCACATGCAACTAGCAAAGCAAAGCTCACACAGGTAATATGCACAGATGCATTCCAACCTTTAAAAAAAACCTCTACTTTTATATATTGTTTGTTTTCCAAACTCTTCTTTTGAAGTTAGAAAAACCAAACCTAGGTGCAAATAATAAGGTTAGAAGCTCCACTCGGGGCTGCAGGAGTTTGAGGCAGGCAGGCGATCAGGGCTGCAGGAGTTCAGGACAGGCAGGAGATCGGGACTGAAAGCAGGAGTTCGGGGCAGAGAGCAGGGCAGCAGAAAGGACCTGGTCCTCAGCAGTCGCTTGTTTGTGATCGGCCAGCCCAGTCGGTGTTGCAGGGTTTTGGTTAGTGAATCGCTTCCCTACCTACTTTGCATACTTTGAAATAGTTAATCATATAATTTGTCCAGATATTCAATCACAAGACTAGATGTTACTGGATATCTGCTTAAAGGGGGAGAGGGAAAGGGGAAGGGTGATGGAACCTGTATTCCGCCTTTTTTGTAGTTCAAAGCGATTTACATATATACAGGCCCTTATTTTGTACCCAGGGCAATAGAGGATTAAGTGACTTGCCCAGGGTCGCAAAGAGCAGTGCTGGGATTGATCCCACAATCTCAGAGTGCTGAGGCAGCACATCTACCACTAGGCCACTGAATGTAATTGCACAAACTTGCAGTTACTATAATCGTAAGGCAGACATTTGTGTAGCTGCACTTACCTCCTCTTTTACTAATGCATAGTGCGGGTTTTAGCGTCAGCAGCAGTGGTAACTGCTCCGATACTCATAGAATTCCTATGAGCGTCAGAACAGTTACCGCCGCTTCCGGCGCTAAAACCCACAATTCGCGTTAGTTAAAGAGGGGGTTAGGTAGACAAATTGAGCAAGATGGTGTTAAATATCCCACAAACTGGCTAAATTTCTCAGCCCCCACCTAAGAACATACTGGGTCAGACCAATGGTCCATATAGCCCAGTATCCTGCTTCCAGCTGTGGCCAATCCAGGTCGCATGTACTTGGCAGAATCTCAGAGTTGCAAGATTTCATGCTACCAACCCCAGGAATAAATAGTGGCTTTCTCCATGTCTACCTAAATAGCAGTTTATGGGCTTTTCCTCCAGGAATTTGTCCAAACCTTTTATAAACCCAGATACCAACTAAAGAAGTATACCATCTGCTATGACGGGGACCCAATCCATCTATTCCAGGATTATTCTCCAGCTTTACAAGAGCGTCGTCGGAGCTTTTCCAGGGTGTGTACAGTGCTATATGATAGCAAGCAACGTTTTATGCTGCTGTACCTGGCACTCCTAAAGATCTGTCCAGGAACCAGGTGGAAGACCTATGACACCGTGGAAGCAGCCCAGGAGTATTTAGATGCCTTGCCTTTGGAGCCTGGACCCTCAACTGCATCTTGAGCTGGCGGGTAGTAACTCTGGATTCCTGGAGCCTGTCTGGGCCTTCGTTGGTCTCGAGGGTGCCCTTGCCCCTTTTTTGGACCTTCCTTCTTCCGTACATTGCGGCACCAGATGGCTGGTTTATTGGGTGCCTTGGAAGGGATCTTTGTGTGTGTGGGGCTTGCTATGTTTGAGATTTGTGTGTGGGGGGTATGGATTGTTCCTGGTTGTTTGCTTGTGGGGGAGGGGGAATTGTCTGATTGCGTTCTTGCTGGGGGGGGCCCTGTTCTCTCGGGCTGGGCTTTAGGGAGCCCAATTTTGTTTTGCTCCTGGAGCACTGATTCTGCTTTCAGGGGCCCTGGGGCCGGAAGCTGGAGTTTATGTCTCCCCCACCGACAGCCTCTCATTATATTCTCTCAGTGTAGCACTTGAGGCTCGGTATGTAGGGCAGTGTTCTAGTTTGGAGGGGGTGGTGAATGTGTGACTGCCATGGGTAGGGTGAGTTGGTGTGAGTGTGTGGGGTTTGTGTCTGTAGTGTGTCGTTTGGGGTATTTATGGAGCTATCTGAATGGGGGGGAGGGCTTGGGGCCTGCACACATCAAGCGTGACTCTGTCATTCAGGCCTGTCTAGATGGGGTGGAACGAGATTAACAGGTTGGGTAGGGCGCGGGGAGGGGGGTTAGTTAGGATGGCAGGGAGGGGGTTGGGTTTTGGGTTGGGAGGGGTGGGGTTCTGGGGGTTAGGACAGTTCTCCTTCTGTTGTTCTAGTGTCTGGTTTGTAGGGTGCATGACGTTACCCCTTTGCTTATTTCAACAGTGTGGATACTATGCTACTTGTTGCCCTGGGGAAGGCTGGGCTTCTGGGGTTCACCTTTATGCTCTTTCTCTGCTTTGTGACATCTTTCCTTGCTTACCTCATAGATGAGTACCCCGTTTAGGCTTACTTCTTGGAATGTTGGAGGCATAACGTTGCCGATTAAGCGCTCCAAAATCTTGGCTGCTCTACAACATTATTGCTCGGATATAGCTTGTTTACAGGAAACTCGCCTGAAGGATGCTGAACATCTTAAGTTGCGTCGGTCCTGGGTGGGGGATATTTATTTTGCGTCCTCGTCAGGACGACATGGGGGTATAGCAGTGCTGGTCCGTAAGTCTTCGCCCTTAGGTGTCCAAGTCTTGGAAAAGTCCTTGGATGGTTGTTATCTCTTCTTACGTCTTACATTGGGGGTTCGGAGTTATTTGTTATTGGTAGTCTATGGCCCGAATTCATCCGAATCTTCATTTCTACAAAAGTTGGTTAGTTTTCATTCCCGCCATTCGGGTGATCCGTTCTTTGTGGTAGGTGATTTTAATTTGGTCAGTGACCCTGATTGCGATAAGTCTGGTTCCCTGTCTACTCCCCTGGGGGCTAAAGGACGCCTTCTTGCTGATTTCTATGATACTCTATCAGTGGTGGATCCTTGGCGTCTCTTACATCTTGAGGTCAGGGATTTTACTCACCTCTCTCGTGCCCACAACACTTGGTTGCGGATCTACTATATTTTTGTGTCTCCAGTTCTGTTTTCCTCGGTAGCATTGGTGGAGATAGGCCCCCTTGAGTATATCTGATCATACCTTGATTTGGCTAGACATTCATTTGGGTACAGCGTACCTTCATTCTCTGTCTTGGTGATTTCCTTTTTATCTTTCACATGATGAGTTTCGGCGATTTTTACAATCCCAGTGGGATGACTACTTGACAAATAATGCCCAACATCAAGAAGATCCCATTCTATTCTGGGAAGCAGCCAAGTTGGTGCTTCGGGGGTCAGGTGATTTCCTTTCTTTGTGCCCGAAATAAACGTATTCATCGCAGCATTCTCACTTTGAAACAGGCCTTACAGGCTGCTAAGAAGGCTTTCTTCACTACTCCTTCAGAGTTCACTAGAGAGCGGTATTTGACTACTCGGGGAGCTCTCAATTCTGTGCTTCACTCCCGCAATCAGCGGTGGGCCGCTTATTATAAGCATCATTTTCAAAGGTTTTGCAGCAAACCTGGGCGCTTGTTGGCTTGCCTGGTCGACACTACCGCTGCTCGGAAACCCATTTAGACGCTTTGGACTCCAGGGGGGGTTGTGTGTCTCGCACCTCGGAGGTGTCTGCGTTCCTCTCTGACTTTTTCAAAGGCTTGTATCCAGTTTCGGATGATGCTTCCTCAGAGCTTTTGACGGATTATCTTCAGTCATCTGGGTTGCCGCGCCTTTCTGAGGAGGTAGTGACTTCGCTTAATAATCCATTCCAAGCACTTGAATTGCAATCTGCTATTAAGACCCTCTGCTCTGGGAAGGCCCCGGGGCCGGATGGCTTCTCTGGTGAGTTTTATAAACTACTTTCTCCACAATTGTTTGGCCCTTTGTTGGCTTATTATAACGCTGCTGTGGATAGTGGCTCCTTTCCCTGTTTTGCTAATGAGGCACTTATCACGCTGTTGTTAAAGCCTGGAAAGAGGGCGGAGGATCCTGGTTCCTATTGCCCGATCTCTCTGATTAACGTTGACCTTAAGCTTTTTTCCTATATGCTCGCCAATCGCTTAGCCCCTCATCTTCCCTCTGTGATCCATGCAGATCAAGTTGGATTTGTTCGTGGCCGGCAGTCGGTTTGCAATGTTCGGAAGGTCCTTTTTGCGCTATCTCATTGTCAACACCATCATATTCCAGCTTTATTTGTTAGCTTGGATGCCTCCAAGGCTTTTGATAGTGTTCATTGGTCCTTTTTATTTTGTACCCTTGAGTCTGTTGGGCTTACGGGGTTCTTCCTTCGCACTGTTCATTCCTTATATCCTAATCCTTGGGCATCCTTGTTGGTCAATGGTACCCGCACAGACTCGTTTCCTATTCTCCGGGGCACCAGGCAGGGAAGCCCCCTCTCTCCTCTACTTTTTCTCCTTGCCTTGGAACCATTACTCTGCACTCTACATACTATTGAGGAGGTGCAGGGTCTGGGGGTGGCGGGTGTGGTTTTAAAGACCTTGGCATTTGCAGATGATAAGTTCTTGATTCTTACTCGCTCGGAAGTTTTGTTACCGGCTGCGCTGGAAGTATGGTTTCCACTCTGGTCTCTCTCTTAATCTGGATAAATCAGTTACATAGAAACATAGAAAATGACGGCAGAAAAGGGCCATAGCCCATCAAGTCTGCCCACCCAACTGACCCACCCCCTAGGTTTGCTTTCCTAGAGATCCCATTCCTAACGACCTAACTCCTTAACTCTATCCTCTTAGGGATCCCACACGGGCATCCCATTTACTCTTAAAATCTGGCACACTGTTGGCCTCGAATACCTGTACTGGAAGCTCGTTCCAATGATCGACCACTCTTTCAGTGAAGAAATACTTTCTGGTGTCGCCATTAAATTTCCCGCCCCTGATTTTGAGCGGATGTCCTCTTGTTGTCGTGGGCCCTTCAAGACAGAAAATATCATCTTCCATTTCAATACGTCCGGTGATATATTTAAATGTCTCAATCATGTCTCCCCTCTCCCTCTTCTTCGAGAGAGTAGAGCCGCAATTTGTAGCCTCTCTTTGTACGAGAGATCCTTGAGCCCTGAAACCATCCTGGTGGCCATCCATTGAACCAACTTGACTCTCAGCACATCTTTACATGGCCTCCAGAATTGCACACAGTATTCCAGATGCCCTTCCCTCTTGTCCTGCTGTTCGTACGGCATGGAGGGGTTCCTTTCCCTTATGCTGGGCAGTGTCTGCGGTGAAATACTTGGGGGTTCTTATTCCACTTGACCTTTCCTGCTTATATTCTCTGAATGTGGAGCCCCTCTTTCAGGCTCTTGTCCCTCGTCTGGAATTATGGAGGGGCCTTCCGCTATCGATTATGGGCAGAGTGAGTTTATATAATATGCTTATTGTCCCTAGTTGGTTGTACATTTTTCAAGTCCTCCCTCTTTATTTAACTTCTAAAGATGAAAAACGCTTGGATCGTGTGGTTCAGAGGTTTATTTGGGTGGGTAAGCGAGCTCGCTTACCTTATTGGCAGGTGGCTTCTCCCTGGTATAAGGGCGGTCTGGGCTTGCTGAATATTTGCTTTCTGACGGTTGGCTGTGGTATGTGTCATATTAATGATTTCTATCTTTTACTAACACATCCCTTGAACTCTTTTGCTTTTCTAAGACTCACTTTAGTGCCTATTTTCATTCTGTTCCTTCAGCTCCACCTGAGCCTCTCCCTCTTATGGTTTTAGATCGCCCTTTGGGGAAGGTTTGGCGATGGGTCTGTAAATTCCACTCTATCAGTTCTACTATTTCCCCCTTTTTGCCTCTGCATTTCAATGGGAATTTTCTGCCTGGGGTGGATGGGGCCAGTTTTGCTCGATGGTCAGCAAGGGGGATTCATTGCTTGTTTCAATTGGTGGAGGATGATGGGAAGATCAAATCCTTTCACCAGTTGTGTGCAGAATTTGATCTCCCTCGTATTGATAGCTTTGCTTATATGCAACTTCATCATTATATTGTTTCCTTGCCCCCTTGCCATTTAACAGCTGATTGCCAAGAACTGTTATCCACGGCCTTCACTGTGAGCTCCCAGCTCCCTGTTCCTCTCAAATTTCATCATAGGCATTTGAAGGATGAGCCCCCTTTGCTCGATCACATCCGATTATGGGATGCCTGGGCTCGTGATCTCTCAATTGAATTGCCCGATGATGTTATTACCAGTGCTGTTAAAAAGTTATCTGTTTTCTGTAAATATATACTACCTTTTGGGAACAACATTATAAACTGGTTTTAAGACTGTATATCTCCCCTAAAAGGGCTCACCGTTCTGGGTTTAGAGCAACTGCTGCCTGTCTCTGCTGTGATGCTCTGGATGCAGGCTTGGGACATATGTTCTGGTTCTGTCCGGTCATTCAGTCTTTTTGGGCAGATATTTTTCTTTTTGTGGAGAGGATCTGATGGATATGCATCCTACGTTCCCCTTTGCTCTTATTTGGAGCTCCTCTTCACTTTTCTCCTCGAGGACCGGGAACTGCTGCTTTCCTCCGTTGGGCAGTAACGATAGCCCTGAAATGCATTTTGCTTAAATGGATGGAGGTGAAGAGTCCTGACTATTCTCTTTGGCGTTGTCGCCTGATCACCCTGTTGCAGTGGGAATGCAGAGACGTACAGGACTTTTCTTCACTACTTGGGTGCACGTTTTAACAGATATGGGAGCCTTTTTGGAACACTATGACCTCAGTGGCTCGTAGTCGATTATTGAACTGTTGATCGGCTGCTCTGTTGCTTGAGACTGCTGCCTACACCTGTTGCTTGCTCTGAGATTTTTGGCATCTCAATCCTATTTGGTATCTTGAGATAGTCTTGGAGGAGGATTGGGGCTGGGGGGGTGTTTGGGAGGTGGGCACCGAGGGTAGGGGTTGGTTTATACTTGCCTTTATTATGAGCTTGTCTTCTTTGTTTGACTGTTTTCTATTCCCTTGTTTCTGGTATGCTTCTTTGTGGTACCTTTCAAGACATTTGGGGTTGGGGTATGGGATGTGTGGGTGGTGTGGGTGGTTGGTTTTTCTGACTTTAAAATGCGAACTGGTTCTGTACTTTGTTGTCTTTCTGTTTTTCTCCTTTTTGAGCTCAATAAAATACATTTAACATAAACCCAGATACCATAATTGCTCATACCATATCCTGCAGCAACAAGTCCCAGAGCTTAACTATTCTGTGAGTGAAAAAAAAACAAACTTTCTTCCATTTGTTTTAAAAGTATTACCATGTAGCTTCATGAAATGTTCCCTAGTCTTTGTATGTTTTGTACGAGCATTCAATTTGTGTTTGTCCGATTTGTACATCCAGTGGTAGGTGGAGAGAAATCTCAGCTGGGTGGGAGATATGAATAATTCATAGCCAGTTTGATCTATGTGATTTTAACTACATACGGCTTCTGAAAATTAAATTTATTGTGAGTATCTTGAAAACTAAAGTGGCCAGGTAGCTATCATTGTATCTGATGAGCTCACTTCCAGCTCAATTCACCTATGATTTCAGGAAGCCAGTTGTTAGCTTTGAATTCCATATGACTGTTCCAGTATACTTTTAATGCATTTATAACTACCCAGAGATTCCTTAGCAAGTGTGTGTGAATGCACTGGCCCAACCTCTTCCATTAAGCTCCACACTGAACTCACCCACCTTTAGCCTCTCAATACATTTCCTTCCCCCCTCTCCCCCCGGGTGTAATCTGACAGTGTGCATTAAGCTCTCAGCAAGCCCCTAGTACTAATTTTCCCACCCACGTTCTTTCCATTCAAAAAAATTCTGTCTTCCAAACTACCAAGCTATCGCTGTGGGATTCGGAATGTACAGTATAATGTGCTCATGAAAAGATTCACTGTTAAAGTGCTGGATGCTCTCATGCAACTGCATTGAAAAATAATATATTTTTAAGAGAGAGCTTAGAGAACCAGTAGATGAAAAAGAATCCTATTTCACATATATTTCTAATATGGATTATTGTATTGTACATCAAGAAGGCTTTTTAGCCACACACTCCTTAATGGTATTTCAATAGAAGATTTTATCCTAACTTGACACACACTGAAGATGCCTAATACTTTTGCTCCTTTCCTCGGTCAACCTAAATTTAACAAAAACTTCAACTCTAAGGTGGCCATGTCAAAGCCTAAGACTGAAGGGCATCAATATAAGCAAAGCTCCTTTTCTAGATTTCTTCTTTCTGATGATAAGAGTCATGATACTGGTGATAATGGCACACCTTATTTAATTGGTACATCCAACAGTAAAGAGATGAAACTAGAATGCCTTGCAGTAGCAATTCCAGGGAGAAAAAATGACACAGATTTTTCTGGATGTGAAAGGTTGTCGGCGCTTACACCTAGACCCCCTTCCGAGCAATGTGTTTCCTTTGTAATCGGCTTTGAAGAAAAGGTTCCATCAAGTAAAGCCTTGACAGCACTAGTGTCAGGGCAGGCAGGCAGCACTAGTGTCAGGGATGGAGTCAGGGAGTGTCGAGGACATTCGGAGGGGGGGGGCTTCAGGGGTCGATATTAACTAGGGCTTATTTTTGTGGTAGGGCTTATATTAGGAGCATCTTTAAAAATCATGCTAGGACTTATTTTCAGGATAGGTCTTATTTTTGGGGAAACACAGTATGTATACTTTGGAAGAAAGATGGGAAAGAGGGGATATTATAGAGATTTTTTTAAATATCTCTGTGGAAAAATTCCAGAAGGAGAGGGCATAAGATAAAGCTAAGAGGTGATAGGCTCAGGAGTATTGTAAGAAAATACTTCTTTACTAAAAGGGAGGATGCATGAAATAGTCTCCCAGTGGAGATGGTGGAGATGAAGTCTGTTCTGAATTTAAGATAGTATGGGACAGGCCTGTGGTATTTCTTAGGGAGAAGAGGAGTACAGAATGGCACGGGGACCGTTTACCACAGTAAACCGTGGTCAACACAGTAAATCTGCAGGAATGGAGATATTTCCAACTGGTTTACCGCAGGAATGGGGACAAGACCTTTCACCGCCCCACGGGAGTGGTGAAAAGTCTTGCTCCTGTGGTAAAAAAAATTTTGCCCATGTTAGACTCAGCATCTCCTCCCCAGCTCCTTTTGGGCCTATTTTACCTTCAGGAGCCAGCCATGCCACGATGAAGACAGAAGGAACCCAAAACTAAAGCCTGAGACCAATGTGATTTGAAGAATAAAATTACCAGATAACAAAAGGTAGAAAAAAATTAATTTATTTTATATTTTGTGATTAGAATATTTCAGATTTGAAATATATATCTTGCTAGAGCTATTATTAGACATAAATGGAGACTGCAAAGCCCAGGCTGTGCTTCTTTAGCTTCCAGCTGGCTTAGGGCTCTCTCTGACTAGGGGGCAGTTGCCCTAGTTGCACTCCCCTAACACTATTCCTGCCATGTATGACTGAAGTATTCTGTTAGCTTGATTTTTCTATGTAGCATTCTATAATAATTTGGTTTGTTCAGTTTTCACAATAGTGGAGGGGATATTTGTGAAAGGGAGGGGAGACAGGGATTTTGTTGATCCTTGCTCTGTATTATTTATGTTTATAAAATGACAATTGTACAGAATATTATCATAACTACTCGAGGCTTGTGCGGATGGGATCTGACAGTTTGCAAGGCGGGGATGGGATTGAGTTCGCGGGGACGGGGCAAGGATGGGGACTGAGCTCACGGGGATGGGGCAGGGACAGGGACTGAGCTTGTGGGGACGGGGCAGAGACGGGGCAGGGATGGGAACGAGCTCACAGGGACGGGGCGGGAACGGTGATAAATTTTTTCCCCATGTTATTCTCTAAAGAGGAGTAGTGGATAGTGTGGAAGGGCAGACTGGATGGGCCATTTGACCATTATCTGCCATCAAATTTCTATATAAATTTTTGGAGAAGAGCAATCCAAGAAATTGGAAGAACTATTCACTCAATTAACAGCCAATTGCACCTTTTTCTCTGTAATTGAGTAAAAATTTAGTCTATCTATCTAATCCCTCATTATCAGAGATGTCTTGAAGATCAAATCTATCAAACAACATTAAAATGTTCTCTATTTTATTGCTAAAAGCATCAGCTAAGATTTGACTTGAAAGTTGATATCTGATATTTGGTATGTGTTTTTCTTTATAATTTAAAAAATATTGAAATATCAATAAATAGATATAATATTAGGACACACAGATAGGCAGCAAAGTTATATGTTTGACCTCCTACCTAGGATGTCTATGTTTCAGAAAAATGTTCATATTGAGTAGCACTCTACTGGAAGGATTAGGGAATACAAGGGTGACCTGTGAAAGATGCTTATAGACAACTGGGAAACAGTAGCTGTTATACCATCATGACAGTTATATAGGTAGTAGGCAAAGATGAACACATGTGCAAACTGCTCTGCAAGGAGCAGATATAACACGCAAAACATTTTTTTCTGTGAAGGCCCCTCAATTATGGAACACCATGCCTCAAGATCTCAGACTAGAATCTTCCATAATAAACTTTACATCTAAGCTCAAAACATTCCTATTCAAGGATGCATTTGAGGTGTGAGAATCTTCCATTCTTTGGAGACTGCTTTTTTTCTTTTTCCCTACCTCCCCTTACCTCATGTTTTCTCCTTTCTCCTCCTCCTTTAAAAAAAAAAACTTATCTCATTGCAATTAAGTACTCTCCTTACCCTGTTCCCCCTTGTATCTTGTCAGTTATTTATTTATTGTTCATTAATCCCTTGTAATACATTTGTATATACTGTTTTTACTTATTTACAGTATTTTATTGTAAACCATTTAGAGATATATGATAGACAGTATATCAAGAAATCAATAAACTTGAAACTTGATAAACAGAGAAACTTATTGAGAGATACTAACAAACACTTGACAACTACTAACAAACGTGATAAAGAACATGCTGAATAATAAAGCACCTGGAGCTATTGATATACCTGTAGAACATCTGGATATAGGTGAGGAAGAACTTAATATCTATTACCAATTGTACATCACTGGAAAATTTCCAGAATATTTTTGACCCAGTTTCTAAAGCAGTAGATCTGAACCAAGTCCTCAGACATATTTGGTCAGTCAGGTTTTCAAGACATCCTCAATGAATATACATGGGATGGATTGCATAGAATGGAGGTGGAGCATGCAAATTTATCATGATATCATGAAAACCCGACTGGACGAGTGTGTACCAAGGACTGAGTTGAGAATCACTAGTCTAAAGCCAACAAGAGACTGCACTGGTTGTTAAACAACACATGAAAAACCAAGAGAAATCTGCAGACAAAATGTACAAGATGCAGGCTATGTTTATTTTATCAAATATTAAATGCGGAATACCACCTTACAACAAACCAAAGGACCCGACATGGTCCGTGTTTCGATAAACACGCCTTCTTCAGGAGTTCAAGGTTGTTAAGGTTTCGAAATAAACCGCAATTCAAATAGATAATAAACATAAACCTGTACAAATCTGGGGTAATCGCTAGCCGGCGATCTCAGCATAAACTTGTTTTGCTCGTTTGTAAGATTTATACAGGTTTATGTTTATTATCTATTTAAATTGTGGTTTATTTTGAAACCTTATCAACCTTGGACCCCTGAAGAAGGCATGTTTATTGAAACCCAGACCGTGTCGGGTCCTTTGGTTTGTTGTAAGGTGGTATTCCGCATTTAATATTTGATAAAATAAACATAGTCTGCATCTTGTACATTTTGTCTGCAGTTTTCTCTTGTTTTTCATGTGTTGTTCTGCTTCCACTGCAGTCCTAGTTGGATCCTTTCTTGTTCACGGCTGGTTGTTAAACAGCATTTAGACCAGTGGTTCCCAACCCTGTCCTGGAGGACCACCAGGGCAGTCGGGTTTTCAGGATAGCCCTAATGAATATGCATAGAGCAGATTTACATGCCTGGCATCTCCATTATATGCAGATCTCTCTCATGCATATTCATTAGGGCTATTCTGAAAACCCGACTGGCCTGGTGGTCCCCCAGGAGAGGGTTGGGAACCACTGATTTAGACTACTGTAGATACACCACTTGGATTTATGAAATAGGAACAAGAATCAGATATGGAATTAGCTAAATGATAGGTATAAGAATAATTCAAAAGTTGAAAGCTCTTTATCTTTTATCAACCGTACCAACATGCTTGATACAGAAAATCACAGCTTTCACAAGTAGATGGTGATGCTGAGAGTACCATTGATCAGAAAGAGTTACAGAAGATGAATGTCCTTCCATACTATACTTGCCATACTATGTCTACTACCCTACAATTTCTCATGCTACGTCTTCTACACAATGTTTGTGTTCCATGTCTACCGGGCTAGGTTCTATCATGCTACATGTCATACTGTCATGTCATACTAGGTTAGCCATGCTTGTAATACTATGTTTGCAATGCTATGTTTTGCCATACTGTGCTCATCATGCTATGTCTCACCATAACATGTTTGTCATATTATGTTTTTATCATGCTTTGTTAATTATGTTTTTTTGCTCTCTTTGTCAGACAATGTCCTGCCATGTCATGCCTGCCATCACTTTGTATAAATACACTTTATTATGTACGGAAACTTGTAACCCGTCCTGAGTTCTTCTGGGAGGACAGGATATAAAACCAAAGAAATAAATACTCGGTTTTTGAAAAGATAAGAACATAAGCATCGCCTCTGCTGAGTCAGACCGTAGGTCTATCGTGCCCAGCAGCCCGCTCGCGTGGAGGCCCTCCAGGTCAAAGATCTGTTAGTGATCTTTTACATACAACATTTTGCCTTGTATAGTATCCCTCTAACCATACCCCTCATACCTTTCCTTCAGGAATTTGTCCAATCCCTTTTTGAACCCCAAAATCGTACTCTGCTCTACCACCTCCTCTGGAAGCGCATTCCAGGTGTCCATCAACCTCTGAGTGAAGAAGAACTTCCTAGCATTTGTTCTGAATCTGTCTCCCTTCAATTTCCTCGAGTGCCCTCTTGTTATTGTTACTCCCGCAAGTCTGAAGAATCTGTCCCTCTCTACCTTGTCTATACCCTTCATGATCTTGTAAGTTTCTATCATATCCCCTCTAAGTCTCCACTTTTCCAAGGAAAAAAGCCTCAGCCTCTCCAGCCTCTCCGCATATGAAAGGTTTTCCATGCCTTTTATCATTTGTGTTGCTCTTCTTTGAACCCTCTCGAGAATCGCCATATCCTTCTTGAGGTACGGCGACCAGTATTGAGCACAGTACTCCAGGTGTGGGCGCACCATCGCCCGATACAGCGGCAGGATAACTTCTTTGGTTCTGGTAGTGATACCTTTTTTGATAATGCCCAACATTCTGTTCGCCTTGTTGGAGGCCGCTGCACTTTGTGCCGCTGGCTTCATTGTTTTATCCACCAAGACCCCCAAGTCCTTTTCAAGGTTGCCTTCCCCCAATACCTTCCCCCCCATCGTGTAGTTGTACATCGGGTTTCCTTTCCCTACGTGCAAAACCTTACATTTCTCTACATTGAAGCTCATCTGCCATCTATTTGCCCAATCACTCAGCTTGTTCAGATCCCTTTGCAGTTCTTCACATTCCTCAACAGTTCTAACCCTTGATCTTATATACCGGGTCATTCCCCTGGAGGGACTCGAACCTGTTAATAAAGCATAATCTTAAAGATCATTGATAAACAATAGTAGAAGAAGGAGAATCAGTAGATATCAACATACAATTATCGGCTAAAGAGTTCTATCAATTGTCTGTAAGGTATTTCGTAAACAGATACGTTTTCAGGATTTTTCTAAAGCAAGTCAGCGAAGAAAGAGTTCTAATATCGGAAGGAAGATCATTCCAGATCTTCACCATTGTAAAAACCAAAGAATGTGAAAGCCTACCTAAAGTTTGAATCCCTTTAATAGAGGGAGGTAATAGTTTGAATTTATTGATATACCTCGTAGACTGAAAATGATAAGAATTAAAAGAAAGAGGAAATAGTGGAGAAAAAGTTCCATATAAACTCTTAAAAATAACATTTGCACACTTAAACTGAACCATCCAATATATCAGAAGCCAATGCAGTGCCCTCAACAGTGGAGTAACATGATCTGTAACTCATAAAGTCGCTAGGACTCGAGCACGAGTCAATGGAACCTATCAACATTTAGACTTTGGGAAGCTTATAAAAAAGGATTTTAGTCTCCCACTTATTTCTCTGGCTTTCTGGCTACAGGATCGATCATTCACCAGCTGAGGACTGTGAGAAAACTTCCTCTAAGACTAATTTTCAGAGCTACTTCTTCCCCAGCAGGGGCCACCAAACAGCAACAGCAATCTCAAATTCTTTCGCCCAGGAATCACACTAGTTACCTTCACAGTGCATCAGTAACAGAGCAGCATATCTTGCTCATTCTCCTAAGCTTTTGCTACAAAAGAACCATCATTTCCTAAAGGCTGATCTCGATGTGGCTTTATCATCATCATATTTTTTTTAGTCTATATATATTGAAATTTGTATATAAAGTAACAATTTACATAACAATGTGCAACAGCATGTATAACAAATAAATTAATCAAAGCACATAAGAAGTGCTATTAAAAAAATTATGTAGTGATGATAAATAACATTTCAAGGCAAACCATTTTTTAATCAAAATATTTAAGATAATTAAACTCCCCCCCTTTTATGAAGCCACGTTAGTGTTTTTTGTTCTTTTTTAAATCATCAGCCGTGTTGGTAAAAGTTCCAACGCTCATAGGAATTCTATACAAGCACTTTGTTATGTTATGTTATATATTAGGATATTTAAGATAGAATCAAGGTATTTAAGTAACTCATAGTTATGTTTGATAGCACACAGGCACTGCAATTCTATTACTGGGCGTGTGCAGTTATGCACTCTGCTCTAGGGGTGCCAGATTTTACTATAGTAAAATCCTAGACCTGCTCTCCAGCCCCACCCATCCCTGCACCGTTACGCCCCAGACCCGCCCCCAATCCCGCCCTAACCCTGCAACCCCCCCACCCCCCCGCCGCTGTCTGCACGGATGCCACATGATTATGTCACGTGCACTCATTCATGCGGGTGACATCATTGTGTGGCATCTGCGCATGCGCAGATTTCCTCCTGTCTGAAGTGATTTAAAGGAGGCTTTTCAAAACCTGGACAAAGCGGCAGGTTTTGAAAAGCCGTCCGGACCCCCGGACATGTCCTCGAAAAAGGAGGACATGTCCTGGGAAAACCGGACATCTGGTAACCCTACTTTGCTCCCAATTCTATACACGGTACCAGGAACACAGCGCTTAGCAGTTTGTCATTCTTCATTTAGGTGCCATTTATAGAATCAGGCCTAGCAGTGCTTAAAATGGACTTAAGTACCCCCTATTTATGCCAGGGTTTTCCTGGCCTAAATACCAGTGCCTAAGTCCATTTCTAGATGCCTAGGGGGAAAATCTGCCCAAGATCCTCTCATGATCCACCCTTAATGATACCCACTTTCTGGTAGGTGTCTTGGTTAGGCCCCTAAATGAAATCGGTAGGCACCTAGAGAGCAGTGACGTACCTAGCATATGTGACACCGGGGCCCATCATTTTTGACACCCCCCCATCTGTACAAAAAACATGATTTTTAGTAACAAGCCACACGTCACACATGAGTACCTAGGAAAAGGCAGCATCTTACATACTGCAGTGAGCAGTACACCCATTGTAAAACTAAACAAGCCAGATCAATCCTACACCATCAATCCTAACAGAAAACCATGTCTTTCAAACACACAGAAAACACCTTTGCCTAGTATGGAATATGTAATCACAAACTAACCCCTCCCTCTTTTACAAAACTGTAGTGTGGATTTTAGCCATGGTGGTAACAGCTCTGACGCTCATAGAATTCTGAGCATTAGAGCTGCTACCACCACGGCTGGTGCTAAAAAACGCTCCACAGTTTTGTAAAAGGGGGGATAAAATAGAAATACATAGACAAAGGTTAAATTGAACCAGCAAGAAGCTGGACTCTGCATACAATGCAATACCACAGAAACAGTGACACATGTCTCCTAAAGCAATAAATAAATAGAAAATTTTTTTCTACCTTTGTCTTCTGTGGTTTCTGCTTTCCTCATCTTCTTCTAACTCTCTTCCTTCCATCCACTCTCTGCCGTCTCTCTTCCCCTATATGGCATCTTCTCTCCTTCTATGCCCCTTCCAGAAACCGTATGCCTCCCCCTTCCATCTCTCCTTTCATCCCCATTGGTCTGGCATCTCTCTCCTCTCCTTCCCTCTCCCGCACCTGTCCTCTGCAATCCCTTTCCATTTTTTCCCTCATTTTCCTTTTCAATTTATTTTCTGCATTTGTCTAGATTATGTTCTTACTACCCTCTCATCAATGTCCTTTTTTACTGTCTATCTAAAGCTTGCCACCTCTTTCCTTCAACCCTCCAGTGTTTCCCTAACTCAATCCTTTTCTCCCCATCATGTGCCCTCCTTTTATTTATCCCCTCCTTCCATCATGCACTTCCATCCAGCGTCTGCTCCCCTCTTTCTCTCCTCCCATTTCCTTCCTGCATTTGCTCCCTTATCTCTCCCATCTGTACTTCCATCCAGCATAGGCTCCCCACTACCATCCAATGTCTGCCATTTCTCTCTCCATCCACCCCTCTTCAATTAGCATCTGCCCCCTTTCTTTCCCTCCAACATCCTTCCCCTTATGTCTCTCCCCTTTCTCTGTACATCAATTCCATCAGCACCACCCTTCCATATCACCATGCCCCCTTTCTTTTCCTCCACCACTCTTCCATTCCAGCAATCCTGCTCCTTTCTCTCCCTTCATACAGCAAGATCTCACGATGACTGTAGCTGCTGACTGCCAGTCCACCCCACTCCGACATACTTGCTCTGGAGCGGACTTGGCAGCCGCATGCTGGAAGGTCCTGCGATGACTCGTCTGCTGGCTCTGCTCCGGAAGAAGTAAGTTACGTCGGGGGGGGGGGGGGTGGACCCGGCAGACGCAGGGAGTTGTGGCAAAGTCCCGCAATGACTGCATCAGCCGGTTCCACCCCCTCCGACGTAACTTACTTTTTCTGGAGCAGAGCCGGCAGATGAGTCATCGCGGGACCTTCCTGCACCTCAGCATGGCTGCCGACTCTGCTGCAAAGAAAGTAAGTCAGAGGTAATGTGACCATTTATTTTTTTCATCAAAAGGGGACATCTATTAATTGACTGTGTATCCTTTCTTTCATTTCTTTCTTTCTGCACTCAGGCCCAACAATTGTCCCTTTCTATTCCATCCCTCCTTCCTTCCCATGTCAATAGTGCCCCCAGTGCCTCCTTCTCATGTCCTTAGTGCCCCCAGTGCCCCCATCCTGTGTCCTTAGTGCCCCCAGTGCCTCCGTCCTGTGTCCTTAGTGCCCCCAGTGCCTCCTTCTCATGTCCTTAGTGCTCCCAGTGCCCCCATCCTGTGTCCTTAGTGCTCCCAGTGCCCCCATCCTGTGTCCATAGTGCCCCCAGTGCCTCCGTCCTGTGTCCATAGTGCCCCCAGAGCCTCCTTCCCTTGTCCTTAGTGCCTCCAGTGTCTCCTCCTTATGTCCCCCCACTGCCTTCCAGATTTTGACCACCCCCAAAGCCAGCCTGTCTGCCGGTCTACCTATCTCCCTCCCTCCCTGCCGCGCTAAAGCCAGCCAGCTTGCCTGCCTACATCCTTCTCTCCCTGCCGCAGAAAAAAAAAAGTGTCTCTCTTCTTCCTTTCCCCCGGTCCACACTGCTGCAATCTTATCTCCCCGTTGCTGCTGCTAATCGTCGCCGACAATACGTCTTCTTTCCGACGTCAGAATTAACACCGGAAAGAAGACGTATTGTCGGCCAATTCTGATGTCAGAGAAGAAGTTCCGGGCCAGCCTGCCTGGCTGGCCCGGAATGTCCTCTCCGATGTCAGAATTGACGTTGGAAATAAGATGTATTGTCGGCGGCAATTAGCAGCAACAACAGGGAGGTAAGATTGCAGCGGCGCGGATCGGGGGAAAGGAAGGAGAGATGCGCTTTTTTTTTTTTCCGCGGCAGGGAGAGAAGGATGTAGGCAAGCAAGCTGGCTGGCTTTAACGTGGCAGGGAGGGAGGGAGATAGGTAGGCAGGCAGGCAGGCTGGCTTTGGGGGTGGACAAAATCTGGAAGGCAGTGGGGGGACATAAAAAGGAGACACTGGGGGCACTAAGGATACGGGAAGGAGGCACTGGGGGCACTATGGACACAGGACGGAGGCACTGGGGGATCTAAGGACATGAGAAGGAGGCACTGGGGGCACTAAGGACACAGGAAGGAGGCACTGTGTGTTGGGGGGGGGGGCATAAGATGCACCTGACCATAAGACGCACCCTAGATTTAGAGGAGGAAAACAAGAAAAAAAAACCATTCTGAACCAAATTCTCCCTGCCAGGCTCTGTGCCATGCTCCTTCTCAGCACCCTGTCCCCCCTCCCTGCCAGGCTTTGTACCCTGTCCCCCCTCTAGTGGTCTAGTGGTAGGCAGGGCACAGGGCAGGCACGCCTAGTGGCCTAGTGACAGGCAGGCTGGCCCCATACCCCTCACGTACCCTAAATCATCCCCCCATACCCCCCCAGTACCTTAAATCATCCCCCTACATACCCCCCAGTACCTTTTTTAATCATACTCCCTGTACTTTTTAAAATCCCTCCCTCCCTAGATGGCTATCCTGGTATTTTAAAACATCCACTCACCCCCTCCCCCCGTACCTTGATGCAATTTTTGGTGGTCCAGCACTGCATCGGCAGCCTCCCCTGCTGGACAGCCGCCCAAGTCCCCATCTGCCGCGATAGTAATAGGCAGATGTGAGCCCCGAGCGTGCCTGCCTGGTCTCGCGCCGCCCGGTCTCAGCTCGGTCCAGTGCTGCATCGGCAGGCTCCCCCATCTCCGCCGGAAGTGAAAGCCAGATGCGAGCCCTGAGCACGCCTGCCTGGTCCTGCGCCGACGCTCGAATGGTGCCGTCAACTCCCGTGAGTCTCGCGAGAACTAACAGCACCATTTGGGCGGCAGCACAGGATCAGGTAGGCGCAAGCCCTGAACGCGGACCGGGGGAAAAGAAGAGCAGGAGGACCCGGACTTGGCCGGCTGTACACCCCCTCAAGCAATGCACCCGGGGCGGATCGTCCCCCCCCCCCCCCCCCCACTCCCGCACCCCTCTTGGTACACCACTGCTACAGAGTTAGGCACCTATCACCCAATTCATTTTAATTTAAGCTAATTTATTATTTTATTATTTATATACCACTTATGTCTTAAGTGGTTTTTACATTCAGGTACTTTATCATATTTCCCTATCTGTCCCAGTGGGCTCAAACTCTATCTAGTGTAATGAGGGGCAATGAGGGGAGAAGCGAGGGATTTGAACCCACAGCCTCAGCTGTAGCTCTAACCCTTGCACCACACACTCCCACAAGTATCAAGCCAATTAACTCCCACTTTTACTATGCCGTAGTAGAGGTTTCTACCGTGGCATGCAGCGCTAAAAGCTCTGACGTTCATAAAATTCTTATGAGTATCAGAGCAGAGTTGGAGCATTTAGCACCCTGAGTCCTGGTAGAAACCTCTACCATGGCTTTAAAAAAGAGGGCCTAAGCTTGTTAATAGCACCAATAAGAACATAAGAATTGCCACTGCTGGGTCAGACCAGTGGTCCATCGTGCCCAGCAGTCCGCTCACGCGGCAGCCCCCAGGTCAAAGACCAGTGCCCTACCAGAGCCCTAGCTGTGAACGTTCCGGTTTAGCAGGAACTTGTCTAACTTTGTCTTGAATCCCTGGAGGGTGTTTTCCCCTATAACAGCCTCCAGACGTGTGTTCCAGTTCTCCACCACCCTCTGAGTGAAGAAGAAGTTCCTTATGTTTGTATGGAATCTATTCCCTTTTAACTTTAGTGCCCTCTCGTTCTCCCTACTTTGGATAGGGTTAACAACCTGTCTTTATCTACTAAGTCTATTCCCTTCAGTATCTTGAATGTCTCTATCATGTCCCCTCTCAGTCTCCTCTTTTCAAGGGAGAAGAGGCCCAGTTTCTCTAATCTCTCACTGAATGGCAACTCCTCCAGCCCCTTAACCATTTTAGTTGCTCCTCTCTGTACCCTTTCAAGTAGTACCATGTCCTTCTTCATGTATGGCAACCAGTACTGGACGCAGTATTCCAGGTGAGGGCGTACCATGGCCCGGTACAGCGGCATGATAACCTTCTCTGAACTGTTTGTGATCCCCTTCTTAATCATTCCTAGCATTAAATAATGGTTAGGCGCCTAAATCGGCTAGGTGTGCTGATCCAAGTGCCTAAGTTCAAGCATCGTTTATAGAATCTGGGTCTTTTTGCATATGTAAGCGGCACCTTAGTTAGCAAGTGCAATACACGCTATTCTATGAGGGAACACATAAGTACTGTAGCATGTAACTACAAGGAAGCATACATGTAGGCAGAGCATGGGCAGGACATGAGCTGTGACCTACCTACTTGTGTACCTTATAGAATACTATAAGTTGCACACATTAGCTGAAAAACTTTGGTGTAACAATTTACAACAGACAAAGACCTGGTGTTAATGTACACACCTCAATGAAGGTATGCCGATGCTGACTTATGCTGTTATTCTCTAGCAGAATTTCAAAGCCAAGATATTGTTATATAAATGGCATTCAGCACAGGGTATGAAGGCACCCAACTTGAGGTGCCAGATTCTAGAACTGCTCTTAGACATTACCAGGGGCATAGTTTGGGTACATCAAGGGAGAAATCAGCAATGCTTGTACATATTTTATAAAATACATGTATACATGCATAGAGTACAGGTACACATTTATATGTTTGGAGCAGATGTACATTTGTATACTACTGGAGGTCATAATAAAAACCTATTTTATAGAAACACATTGGCACTTATGTGGCCTTCATAAAATACCTATAAATGTCAAATATTTACAATCTAAACTATAATGGGGTCTGAAGCAGGACTTTTTGGCATTGACATTTTGATGTCACCATTTTAGCACCTCTGTTAGGGTACAGGACTTATGCCCGCAATAATTATGGGTGCTGGAATGTTAGTTGTGACATCCAAAGGTCCTCTACTCCCACCCACTCCACTATAAACAGGTATGGGACCTGTGCCTATAGCCAGAGGTCCTTGAGCAAAAGGGGCTATTCTGTCCCTTTCTCACAGACACTGCCTGGGGAACTACACAGTGTCCTTCTGATTGAGTACATGGGTTCTGCTCCTGACATTACTGGAGGTCAGTGTGTGGTGGGGTCCAACATCCATAGCTCTTGCTGGCCTAAGTCCTGTACCCTAACAGTAGACTCTGCCAGCTGCCTCTTGTGGGACTACCGCCACGGTAGTCCCACAAGTCACTCCCTGGCCTCTTGGATCCACACCACCTAGATATTTCTTCAAGCCTTAGTCCCTTCTTTGACTCCAGGTTTTACCAGGTCCTCCAGTTATTTTTAGCTCTTTCCTGCCAGTGTATAGGTCATTGCTGACCCTCCTACCACCAGGCTTCACTCTAGGGCCAGATCTCTGCCCCAGTATATAGGTCCCTGTGGACCCTCCCACCACTGGGCTTTCTACTGCTGCACCAGTGCCCCCTGTCAAAACTGATCAGCCTGGCCACCCTACTCTGCCGCACCAGGCCCACCTCAATGCCAATCAGCAGTGGCCTTCAGGGCTTAGCAGGAGTTAGGCCAGAGGCCAGCATTCTTCCTCCCAAGGGTCATCTAGCTCCCAAATTAGCTTTTTGTCTTCTGAGCTCTCTTTGCTGGGAACTGTTCTTTTCAGCACAGTCCACTCAGGGTGAATGGACAGCACTTGCATCTCTAGGCAGATTAGCTCGCTTCTCAGGCTCTTTCACTGCTGCATTGCATAGGCTCCCTCTACTGGCTGGACAGTGACAGGAAACTTCTCCCTGTCACATATACATTAACAGGGATATGCACATTAACAGGGTATGGCAATTCTTATGTTAACTACTAGCAAATCATAGTCCATTATCTGCTGTAAAACCATTTCAAGGAAGTGTTAAGTCACCATGAAATACTTTCAATAATGCAGCTGCTGAATTTAGTGTCCTTCTTGATTGAATAATTTATTCTTTCTTGATTGCAAAATATGTTCTTTGCCTGCTAAAGGTATAGCAATAAAGCAAGAGAGTGACTTAGCCAAAAACTTTTTCAAGAAGTACTAATTAAACCAGTGCTATAAAATTACCCAACCAGAGGACTGCAAAGAAACTGCACAGGCCAAGAAAATGATTGCTCAGAAATGAGAGAGAGAGAGCGAGAACAAAAAAAAAAAGAAAAGAACAAAATGTCCTATTAGCAGACCCTTGCATCACTGGTACTGTATTTTATTTTAATTTGAGCATGGCATTTGTTTAAGGATGGCTTGAGATCCACAGAAAGATATTTCCAGAATGAGCCATGAGTCATAAAGCAATGACCGATATTTAGTATGATGTTTCACAATCCCATTATTTCTTTTGCTGGGGAGTGGGGTTGGGGTGAGGGGAAGAAGTGAGAGAGGAGAGTAGGGGGTTCTGAAATCATAGCCTGCTGTCAGAATCTTAAATGAGGAGAAAACTGATTAGTTTTCAAAGTTGAACATAATGCTCCTAAGCTGTTCGGTTTCTTAATTTGTCATTTATGCCAAAATCAGACAGCGTTTTCATTCTTCATAAAATGCTAAGGGAAACCTAGTAGAATTTGCATGATCACAAATTAAGAGCCTCATTTACTAACTTGTGTTAATTTGAGTTAAGCAGTTAGTAAATAGGGCCCATTCAGAATAATGGGACTTGCCTTATTTAACATGTTTAATCACATAAACGTATATTATTATGCACGAATGCACATTAGTAAATGAAGGCCTAAATTTGGTACATAAATTGATCTTGTACTACTACAGAATATTGATAATTAGATAAAATGTGTGTTGAAAGAACCTGAATAGATTCATGTTTATGCATTTGCTGTTAAATCATGCTTTCTTTCCCCCACTTCATTGCTAGTAGAGCTTGCTAAGTGATTTCAGCTCATCTCTGCTCCGGTTGCATCCAGTCTGATGATGTCTCTCTTTTCTGTCCTAACATGATTGAAGCAGACCTGTTAGGCATAGGCCAATCATCTGGTGTGGGCATGCAGAGTCTATTCTCAACTGGGCAACCTCTGTGATTAAAGCACACTTGTCTCACATTGCAATATTTATTTATTTAAAAATTTATATACTGTATATTAACTACACGGTTTACAAAGATTGCAATCGTAACGGGTTAAACACCACATACAGGCACAATTGCAAACAGCTCTCATAAAATGAAAAAAAAGAAAAGAGCTAACACAGGGAATGCGCTAACAAACAATTGAGTTTTTAGCATTTTCTTTAAATTCATCCTCCCAGCACAGTATCGCAAAATTCCAGGCTCCGTGCCTAGCGTGGTCCCAGTGAAATCTCATGGGATAGAGAGGGGTAAGGCCAAAAAGAGGATTCCACGAGTTAAACCACAGTCCCAGATAAAGCACCCTGAGTTGTCAGAGAGGACAGGGGTAGAGCCTGATGGCTTTTCTGTTCCAGAATGGGAGGATTTGGAAACCTTCCCCAGTCACATAACAACGTTAAGCAGTCCCAGAAACCTAGGTTTTAAACCAGGTTCTGCTTGTAGAAAGTCCTGCAGTGTCCCTAGCATCCACCGGGGATGCCCAAGAGAACCACAGACAGCATCGCTGTACCAATTAGAGAATGACACGGTGAAAAAATTGGTCCCCGTCACTGCCCCGTCCCCGTCTCACCATCCTCTGCACCGCCCCATCACCGTCATTCCCTTCACCGCCCCGTCACCGCCACTGCAACCCCATTCACCGCCCCGTCACCGTCACCGCTGCATACATAAAAGCCTCAAACGGGTACGATTTTATATACTTTTCTAATATCTCCCCTATGTATCTGACATTGCCCCCCCCTGTGTCCATATACCATCCCCATGGCATGTCCCCTTTTTGTCTCTGTCCCTATGCCCCATGCACATAATTTCCCCTCTTTCTGTTACCTTCCTGTGTCCAGATTTCCCCTATCATCCTCTTCCATACCAGTGTGTCTCTTCTTTTCAACCCCATCTAGCTTTTTTCCCTCTTTCTTCCCCCCCCCCCCTGCTTCTAGCATCTGGCTCACCTGCCTGTCCTTCCCTTTCTTTCCTGCTGTGGGTTTTTCTTTCCGTTTTCATCACCTTGGCCCAGAATCCTTTTCCCTTTCACTCCCTCCTTACAGTCTGAGCCGGGAACACGGGTGATCGCACGGTCCTCGCAGCCCCCACCCGCCTGCCCAATCGATCCTAGTGTTTAGCCAGTTCTCTCCCTTCTCCTCACCTTAATTTGCAGGCTTTCTTTTTCAGCGACCTGCACGCTTTCCCAAAGAGCCGCACACGCGCGGCTGCTCAGTGTTCAATCTTCTGCTCTGCTGCAACTTCCTGTTTCCGGTTGCGTCAGAGCAGAAGATCGAAACTGAGCAGCAGCGGCTCTTTGATAGCGTGCGGGTCGCCGAAAAAGAAAATCTACAAACTAAGGTGAGGAGAAGGGAGAGAGCTGGCTAAACACTAGAATCGATTGGGCAGGCGGGTGTGAGCTGCGGGGACCGCGCGATCCTTCATGCCTCACTGCGGGGAGAAGACCCATTCACCGCCCCGCGGGCGGTGAATGGCCTTGTCCCCGTCGCCGCAGCGACTGCTAGTTTTCTTCCCCGTTTTCGGCGGTGACCCGCGGCTAAAATGCGGTGGCCGCGGGTAAACCGCCACCGTGTCATTCTCTAGTACCAATCCTAACATGAGAGAGTGACATCTTTCCCTCTAAACTCAGTTTCATACTATTTTCTGATCTCAAACACCTTCTAGGCCGATAATAAAATAAAACAAAAAACATAAAACATGTAAGACAACCAGAGAAACATGATACAAAATCTGATGTACACATATAGTTGAAAGAATCTTAAAGTGAATCCTTTGCTGCATGGGTAACCAATGCAATTGCATTAAAAATTCTGATGGTCAATGTTGAAAGGACACACATATCTTATGTCTTCTGTTTCTGTCTGTGCTGGAGGTAATCAAACACTTGATGTTTGGGAAGAGGCCATTTAATCTTGTTAATGAAGTTAGTTGTTTGGAGACAATAGAGGTTCGACCCTCCCCTCCACTGCCATGTACCGGTTGAGAGTGATAAGGGAAGCTTTTAACACCTTTAGATTTAAACAATGAAGTACATATCCTGCTCACGCACCCCCTCCCCTCTCTTGTCCAACCCCCTTTTCTTGTGATGGTTACCACTGACCCATGTAAAAAGTTATATAAATGGATGTACACTGATAATAAAACAGGCAATCTCTTTAGGACACTGTCTGCGTATCTTTTCTCTCTAAGGAGAATGCCTCCGGATATCTGTACCCAGATGACAGGGTGTGGGCAGGGCAGTTTCGGGACCAAGAAACGGACCTGATTCGTTTCAAATGTGTTAGTCAGCAGACACTGCTTCTAGTTCAGATCTGGATTTAAGGACTTTAGGGTGAAGATTCAGCTTGGGGTAGTCTGATTTTCTCCACTGCTGGTTTTATGCCTGTGATATATGAGCTAGGTGGTTGCTTAGAATGAGTTCAGTGGAGTAGAAAGACTTCTTGGTTGAGGGCCACACTTCTTGGTTGAGGGCCAGGGCCAGGACTGGTTGCACCAGCAGGCTGAATAAGCAGAACAGACCTTTAGCTGATAAACTCCACATAGTAACTCAGCTGACTCAGTGTCTCTTATCTGAATTAGAACCTTTACTGAAAACTTGCTTGAAGTTCACAACACAAAAGTAACTTTTATCACAACAAATGGGGTTTTAACTTTATACAATATGCTCTTTCTTCCTCCGGTAGCTGTATATGTTTGCAAACACACTTCTGCAGTACTTCTCTTTTGAATTTATGCAGGGTGGTTGGTAATTACACACAAGAAGGTTATCAATGTTGTTTACACTTACTGTTTGGCCAGCAACCAGGTTAAAGAGTGATGTTTACCAGTTCTGAAGATGTTAATCAGATCAGAAATGTGTGGTAAGGATTCCTGCTGGGTGATGGTTGCCAAAAAATGTCTTTGGCCCAGATGCATAAAGCTCCAGACACAACAAATGTTCACCTGTGCGAGCAGTCATGCTGTGGTTGATGGCGAACGGGGAGGACGGCGCAGGGGCTCATTCGATGTCGATGCATTAGAACCATTACCTGAAGGTATGAGTGAGACACCTATATATAGGAGCAAAGCCGGGAAGGGACCATGTCAAGGAGGTATCAATTCCTCTTTAGCCAGTTTTTGTGCAGGCATTATTCTAGTTTGCTCAACAGCAGCATTTGAGCAATTCTAGGGTGCACGCTAGATTGCCCAGCGGGCCAATCTTCCCGATATTCAATGGGCAGATGAAGCTCTAACAGATAACAGTTGTATGTTAGGCCTCGCAAGTGGGAGTGTATGAATGTCAACTTTCTCTTGTCTGTCCGCGGTCAGTGTCACTTTGGAATAGTGCGGGATGTGAGGCAGGAGGTGGGACTAGCTCCTCCAGCTGCCATCGACCCTAACTTCCTTGATCATTACTCAGTAGCCTCTCTGATGTGAGGGGTTCGGGGAGCACTCATACGGGGTGGTGTGCCAATACTTACCATATATAGAATGTGATCTGACTAGCTGAATTGCCCGCGAACGGACATCACTTGCAGCATACGTCATGTATTAACTGTTTTTCTTTTCCTCACATGATTTCTCTTTCTTCATCAGCTACTTTGCCATGATACCATCATTTACCACCCATAGTTGCTTGATACCTCATTACCTGAGACTTTTAGACTTGTTGCTTGTACCAGCTCACTCGGTTAGTTCACCGACAAGAGCCCACAAAAGGTAAGAGGTTGAGTCCAGTACTCATGAGCGTCTGGGAGGTAAGAATGAACGTCTCTGAGGTGAAGGGTTCGGGCGATTGGGGCAGTCTCATGCGCCCTTCATATGGAGGTAGTGTATGGACAAAGGGTATACATATGAGTGTGGATATGCTATAGTACTTGTTTTCAAGGCCAAACTGTATGGTGGGGGCCGCAGCCGTATGCCTGGTGGGGACCCAAGATAAGCGAGGTTTCGCTATATCGGGTTGTGGCGGAAAGAATCCTAGTGGAGTCATAGGCATAGCATACAGATAAGAAAGGCTTGCTTGTCTCTCGGCTTGGACAGCGGGGAGGCCGTGCGACA
The DNA here is from genome assembly GCF_902459505.1 of Geotrypetes seraphini. Lineage (NCBI taxonomy): Eukaryota > Metazoa > Chordata > Amphibia > Gymnophiona > Dermophiidae > Geotrypetes > Geotrypetes seraphini. The sequence continues at coordinate 148,740,328 of NC_047085.1, read as the reverse complement.
TGACTTCAACAACCGACAGGTGGAGGGCCCCTCCTTGAACAGGATGGGGAGAAGGCGAGGCAGCTTGAACTACTCTCCCACGAGAACAACGGTGGCCCAGCCAGTTGCTGGGCAAGACTCGGATCAGTTGATGGGTATAAGGACTGAGATGCAGCAATATGATGTGCCTATGGTATATATATATTTATAAATTGTTCAGGTGAATGAATATGATGATATACATTGGTATCTATATTATGCATGGTGAAAGTTTTGGTATATTGGTATTTGATGTTTTAGATGATGTTGTAGTAGGGCATTTACAGCTGCTGCCATGAATAAATCCACATATTGTCGAAGAACAGCGTGTCTATGTATTACTGGCAAGGTATTGAGAGTGGGTGGGAGGCAACAAGTGCCGAGTGCCAATTTTGCTCCATTTTCAAAACTGCAAAGTGTCTATCTTGTTTTTTCAAAAATGTGCCTGTACGTCTATCCTCTGTGTGTCTATCTTTTAAACCATTTTCAAAAACAAACACATCCAAAACAAAAAAAACATACAGAACAAGCCATTGGAATGTAGGAGGAACCAGTATTTGTCTTAGGCCCCTCTCAGTTCTTCCCAGGGTGCAGTGGGAATGGAAAGGCCCACCATTTTGATGAGGCGGGTCTGCTAGCAGGAGGGTGTGAGCATCCTTCCTGCCGATGTTCCATCAAAGGTACAAGGGGAGTGTTTGGGGGCTGGTGTGCTTATGAAGGGATCTTACTTGAAGGGGTACTGGGGGGATTGGTCAGTGGGTGGGTGGGAGAGAGAGAGAGGATCAGGGACCTCCCTGCCGGTTCAGCTAATCGTGCCGAAATAAATAAAGAGAAGATAATCTATTAAATGTGTGAAGTAATCAGATCATCAAAACTAACACTATTCAAAATAAAGGCCACTATAGCATCTAACATAAGAAATCTAAATCAGAATGTTATTATAAATATTCAAAATATGATTAAAATTAAGTCACAATCCTAATTGAGTGTTTAAATGTTTATAGAAAACTGTGGTGGACATATCATAAATTATCCAGACTTCAATCTTTGGAACCTCTTATGATACCATTCCAAGTTCCTGTCTTGTATACTGTTGTAATCATTTATGTCCACCACTCCCTACCACTGAAAAGCTTATATTTAATTTATTTTAATCACATTTAATAAATGTAGTTACTTAATTTAATAAATTTACAGTTCTTAAATACTTTTAAAATATTAGATAATAAATCATACCTACGTGTGTGTGCAAACTAAATTGTAATTTCATTTTAGGTTACAATACAATAAATATGTAAACTTTAAAAATGTAAAGTGCATAAAGTGCATGTACATGAAAACTAATTAAATAATTTAATAATTATAACTATATTATTTTGTATAAATCAGACTGGAGATATATTCTTAAAACATACATTTACTTAAATCCGTGTAAAAAATGTGTGAATACACCATGGCCAGAAATGTAGGCCATGGTTTTCCGGGCCTACATTTCTAGCGCCTATGTAGGCACTTTAGGCCACCTAACGCCACTTCCGTCATTGGCCATGCCTACTTTGGCATTCAGCAGCCTAAAGCACCTACATTGCTGTGATTCTAGTGCCTTTTATTTAGGCACCAGTAGGCGCCTCAACCTTGTCATTTGTTGCCATTTTTAACAACGTTCTTCAATTAGGTGTTGGCTAAGTTTAGGCATCGATTTTAGAATTTCCCCAGTACCTTGATTGCTCTATATATGTGCATTTAAATGTAAGCATTCCTCCTAAGCACTATTCTGTATGATTTTGCCTATATGGCATACTACCTAAATGCAAAGGGGCATGGCAAGGGCAGGGATACCATTTATGTACTCAACTTAAAGAATATAATAATTTACATATGCCTTTGCTGCGTGTAGGTGCCCATAGTTACACCAGATCTATGGCTGTTGAAACTGTAGGTGCCTAGATTTGAGGTGTTTTTCAATACCAGATTAATACTAGCATTCTATAAGAGAATCTGGGCACTTAGATGCCTTTATATAATAGACTCTCACTATGCAGCATCAGGGCGCCTAAAAGGAGGTACCCATTTATGACATTACCTCTAAATAGAAGAAAACCTTTAGTCGACTGGTCCTTTAAACTGTTTGCTGTCAACAGCAGGAACCCGACTGCTGTAGCGAAATTATAACATTCCTTGTGCATGGGTTTTGAAAAACCAATTATTTAAACCCAAATTAAAATCCAGGTCTTTAGTACTGATTTATAAAATAATTTTTCTTATGATGTATTTCACCATCTATGAAATCCATTACAAAGAGCCAAAAACATTTCACATTTTGAGCAAAATAAGGCTGATTTATCTTTCAGCCCAAGATTATTATTCTGGCATCAGAAGACAATAATGTTGGTAGATATCAATTTATTTTCACACTTCAGCAATAAAGTTAAATAAATATATCTATATCTATATATCTATTCAGCACATCTATATCTATCTACGGTATATATGTGGAGGGGCATAATCAAAAGATACGTCTAAGTCCGTTTTGGGCCTAAGTTACTAGTCGCCCAAAGTCGGACATGGAAAAAGTCCATTTTTGAAAAATACGCCCAAACTATTTTTTTTACGAAAATCGTCTAACTGTACGTCCAGCCATCTGATAGTCCAGACCACTAAGTCGTCTATCTTTATATCCCATTTTCATCCAAAAATTTGTCCAAGTCAAAAATGCCTAGTAAAAGACCTTTTGGACGTAGGCAGGGTCAGCAAAGTGATGGACTAGACACCCAAACATTGCACCAGAGTAGTGGGGTACCTTACAGGGCACTGCTGTGAACTTCACAAAAAGGGTGCCACATACACATCTCACCACAACAACCTTAAAGGTCATGGTGAGCCCCCAAAACACCCCAGAATCTACTAGACCCACCTGTCTACCATCCCAATAGCTGTTATGGCTGCAGGTGCCACTTATATGGCAGTACATAAAGGTTTGGGGGGTGCACGTTTCACCATGCATGCAGTGGTTAGAGTGGCTTTTGGGGCTGGGTCCTCCTCTTCATGGTTCACTAGCCCCCCACCCCCAGACCACTTATGCCACCTCTGTGCAGCTCTACTAGGCTTTCCTATGCCAGGCTTCCAGGTGCTGATGTTCTGGAGGCAGATATTTGAAGTTTTTATTACGAATTATATGGCGAGTGTGTGTGTGTGTGTGTGTGGGGGGGGGGGGTCAGTGATCACTGGGGGAGTGTGTAGGAGTCTGTACTTTGTCCCTGCAATGGTTATCTGGTCACTCTGGATACCTTCTTGTGACTTAGACCTGGTTTTAGATGGCCTAAGTCACAACGTCCAAGTTCCATCTAGGCAGTGTTGTTAAACTTTCGGTTATACATGCAGTATGACTTAGTCTAGGACACCCCAAGTCCCGCCCAAATCCAGCTCTCACCACTCCTCCTAAAATGCCCCTTTTAGCTCTTGGCGTAGTGCAGCACTGTGAAGGCCGGTTCGATTATCGGCACTTGCACAACTTGTCTCACTGATTGTCTAAGTGCCGATTTAGGCCGCTTTTTAGACGTATTTCCATTTCAATTATGAGCCCCTTAGTATATATTTATATCTATTTATTTAGCTGGAGTCTAAGCACTTGTCCCTCCCCCTTTTGCAAAGCCGTGTTAGGCTTTTTTATCATTGGCTGCAGCAGTATTAGCTCCGATGTTCATAGAATTCCTATGAGTGTCGGAGCTAATACCACTGTGGCCGTTGATTAAAAAAAAGACTAACGCAGCTTTGTAAAGGGGGTTTTGGTGACAGATTTCATAAAAGACAAGAATATTAAATAAATAAGGCACATTGTATGTGATTTTCCACATAGTGAGGTTGTTTTATTTTTCCTGAGATGTAACTTTGAGTGTAGATGAGATTGCATTGATTCTTTGTGATACAACAAAGTCCTCACCTGGATCCAAAATCCTCCATTTCCCGGGTCAGTTCCTATCCTGTTCTCATTATGATGTGCCAAAATAAAAGCTTTGAGGTACTAACAAGATTAAAAAAAAAAAAAAAAGTGATAACCTTCATGCTTCATTAGTATAATCTAGGATATCATAACATTTTGTTTTGAAAATATTAAACTGAAGCAAACCAGGCTCAGTTCATGATGGAACTCAGTGGCTAATGGGAAGTCTTACAAATTAGATATGGCAGCTATTTTTTGAAGCTTGGTAATTAGATCTGCATCTAATTCTATGCCTTGGACAATTCTAAAGGACATTGATTTTACATTAAACATTTTAGCTATGATAGAAAACATATCACAGTGGGAAGAGGAAGAATCAGAGAAGATATGATACAAATATTCAAATAGCTAGCAGGCTTCGATACTGCACCAGAAAATACCTTTGTCTTCAGAATGGCGGGTTTAAGAACAAGGGATCACCATATGAATCTGAAAGGTGATAATCAAATACTTTTTTGCTAAGAGGGATGGATCCCTGGATCAGATTGGCAGAGTTCAAGTGTACATGAAGTTGGCACATGAAGTTGGGAGCCTTAGTGGCACCCCCCCCACCCCTTTTTACAAAACCATAGTGAAATTTTTAGCGACGGCCGCAGCGGTAACAGCTCCGACACTCATAGGAATTCTATGAGCTTTGGAGCTGTTACTGCTGCAGCCCGCGCTAAAAACCATGCTATGGTTTTGTAAAAGGGGGGGGGGGTGAGAGTGAGGTGGAATTACACAAAACTCGTAAGACCTGTGACAAAACAGCAGCAAGATGCAAATGGGCAGACTGGGTGGGGCAAAACAACACTTTCCTGCGAACATTTTCAATCTGTAGGAAAATAAGAGCAGCTAAAATAGTATGGGGTTAATAATCAAAAAAAAGCGTCTAAGTCCCCTTTTGGCCTAAGTCCTTAAACGTTCAAAGCAGAAGCAGGGAAAGTGTCCATAACCGTCCTTGTTTTGATTATGGCCTGCCTCTACTAAACGCCCAGATCACCACTATGTCTAAAAGTACACCCCCACGACGTCTACACTTTTTGGCCATAATGAACCAAAAAAATGCCTAAGCCCCAAACGTCCAACAGAAGGGCTTTTAGGCGAAGGAGGAGCAAGTCTGTCTGTCAAAAAAAACACCAGTTACAGAATCCCCCCCCCCCCCACAACGATCCAGGCAGGAGGGTGCCCAAGCCTTCCTGCCATGTCGAACCGCGAACCCCCCCCCCCCGACAACATCGGGGCAAGAGGGAGCCCAAGCCCTCTTGCCCTGGCGATCGTGCCCCCCCCGACTCGATATAGCCAGGAGGGAGCCCAAGCCCTCCTGGCCCTGGCGACCACCCCCCTCCGTGATTGGATCGGGCCAGGAGGGAGCCCAAGCCCTCCTGGCCCCGGTGACCCCTACCCCCACCCCCCCACTACATTACGGGCAGGAGGGATCCCAGGCCCTCCTGCCCTCGACGCAACCCCCTCCCCCCAACGACAGCCCCCCCAGAACCCTCAATCGCCCCCCCGCTGACCCGTGACCCCCCAGCTGACCCCATGACCCCCCCACCCCTCTTCCCTGTACCTTTTAAAGTTGGCCGGACAGACGGGTGCCAAGCCCGCCCATCCGGCAGGCAGCCGACGCCAGAATGGGGCCGGATTGGCCCAGCCGCCCCAAAGCCCCACCCACAGGTGGGGGCCTAAGGCGCCTGGGCCAATCAGAATAGGCCTGGAAGCCTTAGGCCCCACCTGTGGGCAGGGCCTTAGGCACGTGCTTGCGGTGGAGGGGTAGGCAGATTGCGTTTTTGGCACTTAGATGTGTTTTGACTTGGTCTAAGTCAAAAACGTATAAGTGCCAACTAGGCAACCTGCCTAAGGTTTTGGTTATACCTGTTGTACGCCTAGGTGTAGGTCTGCCCCCTCCTGCCCACCGCCCGCCCTTTCCACTCCTCTAAACACGCCTCTTTTCTCTCTGTGCGTCTAGAGGCAGGGGAAAGGCCTAAGTTGGTTTTAGATACGTCTAAAAACCAGCTTTGGTTATGGGTACTTGGACGATCAGGCGTTTTGATCGTCCAAGTAGCCATTTAGGACAGTTTTTAGATGTTTTTTTCTTTTGATTATGCCCCTCCACAATTTTCAAAGAGGTGACCAACAAAGTCACAGGAAAAAGATTAGCATTCAAAAGTACAAGTTCATTGAAATCTAACACCTTGCAGACATGTCTAATAAGGCCGGAAGAAGCAAGAACAGAAGTCAGAATTGCAAAAGCTGAGTGGGAGTAAAAACCGTGGTCCCGATGCTCTAAGGTCCACATTAAAATCCTGAGGGTCCCTGTAATGCCGGTAAATTTATACAATTTCACAACAGCAAGTGATGCTCAAAGAACCTAGCATGAGGTTCGTGGAGGTTTGCGAAAATCCCATCTGATCAGTCATTGGAGAAAGTGACACATGCACAGAATAGTTCATGGTAAGAGCCATAAATGTGCACATGGGTCAGGAGATGCTTTAGTAGTAGGCACGCATGAGCGTGAATCATAGGTGTGCCTTATTGTAGTGCATCATACGTGTCCATTCGATCCCATTGGAGAAGTGGTTCTCAGCCTAGTCCTAAGGACATTTAGCCTGCAGGTTTTCAGGATACCCACAATGAACATGCATGAGATACATTTCCATGTTTCACCTCCATTGTATGCAAATCTAGCTCATGCATACTCATTGTAGGTATACTGAAAATCTGACTGACTGGGTGTGTCCCATGGACTGGTTTGAGAACCCCTGCATTGGAGGGAGGAAGGGAGCAGAAACTACTTACCAGCAAGCCATACAAATGTAAGCATACATAAGCATGCTATTTTCTACACTGCTTTGGCGGGACATGGTGCTCTTACCCCATTTTTTTTTTTTTGTTTTACAGCATCTGTTGGATCCAATAACTACAATGCCTGAAAGCTTTTCTGTTTATTCAGCCTTTGTGAAACTTACATTTTTTTTGCAAAACGGACTCACATGACAGTAGAACGATTTTCTGCAGGCAAATCCTCTATACAGTTAGCTGAGACTCCTGAAGAAGGTATAGTTTGCTGTACCGAAACACTTGTAGCTTTGAGTTGCGTATTATAGAATTATATTCCTGCTCTCAATACTCTATAAAAGACTTTGTTTACAGACATCTCATCCTTCCCACTTGTTTTCTCTGTGTTTTACATATTCGTGGGCACTGCATGGCGCTTTTCGTTCTTTCGAAAGGCTGATTGTGACAGTGGCTTATTTCTAGTTGTTCATGACAGGGAAACAACAGTGTGGGACTAGAGTCTGGTTTTCATCAATCTTTTTTAACATTGCTACACATTCTGGGAACATGCTCCCTCTACCACTGTGACACTGTGACAAGGCTAGATTTCACAAAGTGACAACAAAAACAAGAAGGAGAACCAAGAAAACAATGTGAGGGAGCATTGTGATTAGAAAGGTCCACCATGCCTCTGGCAGACCTTGCTATAAGGATAATTCTTCCACTACAGGTGATTGAGGCCAGCAGCGTGCCTGATTTTAAGGCCAAATGGGATCGGCACATGGGATCTATTCACAGGGCAAAGGTAGGGGAGGGACATTAAGGTGGGCAGACTAGATGGGCCGTGGGCCCTTATCTGCCGTCTATTTCTATGTTTCTATGTTTCATTGTTTCAGGGTCAGCAGTAAAGCCATAGTGCAGCATTTTTATATACCTACCTCTTACCCCCCTCCCTCCCCCACACACATACCCCTAGATTTTGGCACTCTAGTTGCCTGCATTGTTTGCCTACTAGAAGAGCTAGCCCTGCAACTCAGTCAGAGTAGGCCTAAAGAAAGGCATTTTAATCCATCATCAGGTATACCCAATGGAAATTGACAGACAGTTGCCTTTAACATAATGCAGAAGGTATGCAAATATCTAAACCCCACTATCTTCTAAACTGTTTATATTCAGTTTAAGTCTTGGGCTAAGAGATGTTGACAGTCAATTCTCATTGTGCTTCCAAAGCATTTATGACGAGACAGGGTTTCTCACATTTCACCATGGCAACCGTACAATGGCTTATAGTACCGGTAGCATATTTCTCATTAGAAGCTCTTCATCAGCTTGGCTGTTTTGGGTTAAAGATGAAATGACTAGCTAACCTTCTCAGTAGCTTACGGCTGTCAATAGTTTTCCTATGATGCAAGGAGTGTCTCTGGATTGTGTAATGCTCTCTCTACAGAGGTACAAGAGAAAACGCAGTATTTAAGATTCTGGAAATATGTGAAAGATTGGTTGTTTGGTAATTCATTTAATGGGCCAGTATGATTGTATTAGAAGATTTTATGAAAAGGGAGTGATTTATAGCAGGGTTGATGTAATATGGGAAATGTACTAAGTGCAGCAGGGGAGAACCAAAGCTGCCTCAAGTCAAGCCTCCAAAGCTGCCTCAAGTCAAGCCTTATCTGTTGCACTATGCCCCTGCTGATCTTTCTTTCTGTTGTGCCTTTGCAGTTCCAGTTGTTACTGCAAGTACCAGTACCTCCACTCGACCTCCAGGCCTGCTAGTGAAGGGAAGGTGTAGGGCCAACAGTGGATTTAAAAGGTACTAGGAGGTTCAAGGTTAAGAAAATGAAAGTAAAAATCTCCAATTGTCTGGGAGGGAGAGGAGAGAGAGATGCCAGAAATCTTCATCTGATATGGCTTGGGGATCCCTATTAGCCTCATCACAGCTTTGCCATTGTTGGGTTTGCCTGTTCAAAGTGGACGGGCCTGTGTTCCTTCAGGCCCACCTATGGCCTATAAAAGAAGAAAGAAAAGAAATGGCAAATGGACAGAAGGCTTTGGAAATCGAGTTCTGAGCACAGACAAGGAAAATAACAAGATGATTAGAAAAATAACATCACCAAAAAAAAAGATAGAAAAAAATAATTTTATTTTCAGTTTGGTAATTAAAATATGTCAGTTTTCAGAATTGACATCTTATATTGCATTTTACAGGAGGAAAACCATTTGTTTCTATTTCTTTGGTATTGTGCTGCTTGCAGAGTCTGGAACTTAGTTCAGTCAAGAACTGATTGAGTGGAAGGCAAAAGAGGGTAGTGGTCAATGGAGATTGCTCCGAGGAAAGGGATGTTACCAATGGTGTGCCTCAAGGTTCGATTCTTGGGCATGTTCTCTTTAACATTTTTTGTAAGCGATATTGCTGAAGGGCTGTCCGTTAAGATTTGCCTCTTTGCGGATGATATCAAAATCTGTAATAGAGTAGACACCCCTGATAGTGCGAATCACACGAGGAAGGACCTAATGAAGCTCGAATAATGGTCTGAAATTTGACAGCTAAGAAATGCAAGATCATGCATTTGGGCTGCAAAATCCCGAGATAATGGTGCAGTTTAGGGGGGGTAAAGAAATTTTGTGCACGGTAGAGGAGCGGGACTTGCTATAGCTAAGGATGTCTCCCTGCTATTAGCAATATGTGCTTGATTTCCTGCACTGCTTTTTCTTTTGCTTATCAACAACCAGTGTTCTGACATGTATTAACCCTTTTAGGACCATAAGGATCGTAGGCCAATTTTTGTGGTTTTGACGACATTTTTATGGTAAAAAGGGCTTGCAGATGCCAAAAAATTGATTTTTTTTTGTGAAATATCATTATTTTTTTTAAAAAAAAATCACACTTCTGGCTTATGGACAGTGTGGCAAGTGAATCTTCTCGTCAATCTGGCAACGACGCTAATGAATGAATGTCGGAACCAGTTTGTTTACATAAAGGCAGTATCATATGGAATCCGTACATATCAAATTTAGAACTGTAGACTATCCCAATCAAAATTTATAGGATTTTAAAGTTATGGGACAAATATGTCCCTTGGTCCTGAAAGGGTTTTAAGCATAACTTTCCTATATAAAAAATGATCAGAAAACCATTCTACTCAGTTTGGGCTACAGTTTAGCAGACAGCATGAAAGGGTGGCTTAAAATGTTCAGTTATTAAAGTTTGTGAAATGTTGAATGAGTTCTCTTTCTGTAAGTTATTAGGATGCATGCTAGAAGTTTTACTTCCTTCGTAGGATATTCCCCTTTAAGGTCCCCCTGGGAGCCAAGAAGGGCAGGTGAAAGGCAGAGAGTGGGCTAGCAGTGACATCAGCCATGCTGAAGTAACATAGTAACATAGTAACATAGTAGATGACGGCAGATAAAGACCCGAATGGTCCATCCAGTCTGCCCAACCTGATTCAATTTAAATTTTTTTTTTTTTCTTCTTAGCTATTTCTGGGCGAGAATCCAAAGCTTTTCCCGGTACTGTGCTTGGGTTCCAACTGCCGAAATCTCTGTTAAGACTTACTCCAGCCCATCTACACCCTCCCAGCCATTGAAGCCCTCCCCTGCCCATCCTCCTCCAAACGGCCATACACAGACACAGACCGTACAAGTCTGCCCAGTAACTGGCCTAGTTCAATCTTTAATATTATTTTCTGATTCTAAATCTTCTGTGTTCATCCCACGCTTCTTTGAACTCAGTCACAGTTTTACTCTCCACCACCTCTCTCGGGAGCGCATTCCAGGCTGGGTAGAAGGCTCAGAGTTGGGCTGTGACTGTACAGGGCCCAGTGCTTCAGTTCAATCTTCTTGTCTGTAGGGATCCTCTATGTTTATCTTATGCTTTTTTTTTTTTTTAATTCTGCTGCTGGTTTTGTTTCTACCACTTTTTCTGGGAATGAAGAAATAATTCCTGTATGAGAAAACAGATGTAAGAGGTTAGTCATGTAGAAAATCAGAACTTAACCAACTGTAAACTGCAAATTCTTGGAGAACAACCAAAGAAAGAAAATCAAGAATTAAACAGAAAAAAATAATGTAATTGTTTGTTAAATCTATTATTTCAAGCACTATGAATCTTTATTGAGAATTTAACTTGTGCCTTTTTTCAGAGACTTTTACTAGGAAAATTTTTGTTAAAATAAAATATGTTCTATAATGAAACATTTCCAATTATTTTTTCTTATGCAGTAACATAATAAATGACAATAGATAAAGGCCACTATGGCTCATCCAGGCTGTTCAGAAAGGTGGCCAGGGCTGTACTTGTGATTCCATGTGGGTTATCTCTGTTTTGTGTTTATGACTGTAAATGATGCCTGATACATTCTACCCTCCCCCCATGCTTTTTTTCTTTTAAAAGTATGAGTTATTTAAGTTTTTCTATGAGTGGAAATCGAATGACACAGGAATGAACATCATGCAATTGAAAGAAGCCATAGAAAACAGGGAAGCATGCCAAGGACTGGCTTATAGAGTATCCAAGGGTCTGACATGACTGAATGGATAGTAGTAGTAGTAGTGAGTGGAAATGCTCTATACCAGGGTTGTACAACGGCGGTCCTCAAGGGCCGCAATCCAGTTGGGTTGTCAGGATTTCCCTAATGAATTTGCATGAGATCTATTTGCTTGCACTGCTTCCATTATATGCAAATAGAATTCATGTATATTCATTTGGGAAATCCTGAGTTACAGGTTGGATGTCTCTGCTCTATACTTTTATTCAATTTGTATGCTTCTATATTTATCCCATGCCTTTTTGACTTCTGCCCCTATTTTTGATTCCACCACTTCCCATGAAAGAGCATTCCAGGTATCACAATGCTACTTTTAAGTTTCTGTCATTGCAACTTCATTTCATGTCCTCTAGTTCCATAGCTTCTCCATTTGTTGAGAATCTTCAAACCAACTCCAAGTAGTTTTTGGCCTTGTGATTGCCCAGGAAGCCCTGAACCACTATGACAAAGCTGTTCCAAGCTGCTTTCACCTTCCTAGTTAGCTTCTTGGGAAATATTTTGCAATCCAGGATCTTCGTATCTGTGTTCTGATGAAGACACTAGTTTTTACCTTTGCCTCAGACAGATTAAGAAAGATGTCTTGAAGTTACTTGAAGGCTGCCGACTCCTTATCTAGAGCTCTGACAACTTCTTTTATTAGACCCAATTTGATTTGCAGTGGTGGCATCTGCACCTTCTAGGGGTCCACCAGTGGTTCCGATTTGATGTTATTTCTTCCCATGGTCTCCTGTGGACAGTCACATATTTAGTTTTGTGCCTTTTTGTCCTTGCTGTCCCACAGAAAGAAATAGAAGGGAAACTTGATAAAACAGCCTTGGAGACCCATTAGGAATGCTACCATTTGAAGTCTTCAATGACCTCCCAGCCATACTCATCATACTTCAAGATGCCTAGTAAGGTCTTGATGCTGTTGTAATCCTCTTTGAGGTGCACTAAGTGAGTCAGTGGAAGACACAAGTACTTTTTCCCCGTTATGGATCAGCACAGCTTGATGCTCCTGAATGAGCTGTCAATGAAGAAACACCACTCTTTTGAGTTACAGGTGATTCTAATTGCCTCAAACAAACTGGTCACATTGTAGAAACATGAAGGCAGATGGGTGAAGAAGGTAGAAAAAGCTTGGTGACACTTCCTCTGATCAGTGACTTGTACACTTTCATCCAAGTTCCACTGCTTGAGCTTAAAAGTCAAAAGCTCAGCATTGGACTTGGTGAGACCAAGATCTCTGATAAAGTCATTGAGGTCGTTTTGGTTTGGATAGTATGGGTTTCTCTTATCATCTGCACCACTGATATTGTAAACTGTAGAAACTGTATCTACAACATCTCCCTCACTCTCTGACTTGTTGCTTTCTTCTGAAAACAGCTCCTCTCTTTCTGAGGGAGTAGGCTTAGGGAGTTCAGGACAATGTGGCACCAATGGATGAAGGAATATCTGGATGTGTGATTGCAGATGTATGCTTGCCAGTTCGACATTTGCTTGAGTGGCCAGTGAGTTCCCGCCAAATTCTTGGGATAGCAAACTTCATGGATTTCTTTTTTCCTCTGTATCATCCTGTAGAAGAACAAAATGAAATTGTGTTAATGAAAACAATAAATTTATTTCACCTATGACTAGTGTATGAGATTCTACCAACATCTTTCATATATGAGGGAATGCTGAAAAGATCTTAGCCCAACCAACCAACTTTCTAAATTCTAAGCGCTATTTTGCTATTGACAAGAGTGTTATTTTATTTCATTAAATGCAGAAACAAAATGTTATGTTTTGATATTGTTTCATATCATTGATTGAACCATAACCATGTCATTTTCTTCTTGGTTGGGTTGAGAACTTTTCAATACCCCCTCGTATGATATATTTTCAGATAACATAGAAAATTTTTAAATTTAAATATTTTTTAAAATTAAGCATTCAAAGAAATTTTACAGCAGAAATTTACACCATCTTAATGAGAAACAAAATTGTCTTACCTTCCAGATATTTTTGGCAGTGCTCAAATGTGAAATGAGGTGCCCAAGGTTTGTCTTGATCCCTAGCAGATATGTCAAAATATGCCTTGTAGGCATTGCCCATCTTAACAGATGCTTTTATGGAGTATTTTTCCCTCTTGTCTTGATAAATTGGTCACATATATAACAAAATGCATCTGCCAGATGTTTGCAGCCTCTAGATGCCATCTAAAACAATACAGATTATGTTACTATTTAGGCAGTTGGAACTGAACTGAGCTGGTGGGTTTAAGGTCTCTATTGTTATACTGTACTACTATTTATATTGCTGGGAAATTCTAGAACTGGGCTGCCAATTCTGATCCTCGAGATCTACTGGCAGGCCAGGTTTTCAGGATATCCACAATGAACATGAATGAGAGAGATTTACATACCAAGAAGGTAGTGCAGGCAAATCTCTCTCATGCATATTATTGTGGATATCCTGAAAACCTGGTCTACCAGTAGATTGTGAGGACCGGAATAGGGCAGCCCTATTCTAGAAAGTTCTTGAAGTTACTCTAAGGGGCCGTTTTACTAGAGCCTATATCCAAAATTAGAGCAGCAGGTGCCTACCATCTGCAAAAAAGGTAAATTTCAAAATATCAATGTCCTGGTCACAAAAACAAAGTTTGGGAGGAATGATAGCCATTTTTCTATACTTTTGTGGCATAGGCAATTAAGAAATAACACTTATTACCCAGGAACAAAAAATTAAAGCTTTGTTAAATAGTGTAATAGAACAAAATCAGTAGCCAAAAAACCATGTTAATTAACAGAAAATGTAGGCACAATAATGGCTTCTGTGTTTCAAAGAGCTGATGTTTGGTGTGCATAAAGCTCCACAGATATAAAGCACCACAGTCTAAATGGAAGAAGCTTGACCATAAACAGAAAGAAGCAACCATGGCTAAAGTCAGCTGCTGGAGAGAGAAAGTGAACATGGCTGAAGCTGGAGCTGAAGCCAGACCACAATAGAAATGTCTGTTGGTGGAGATGTCAAAGTGATGGCAAGCCATTTTTATGGTTGACATCTGACATTCCTTAGTGACACTTGTGCTTCCCAGGGGGGTTAGATATATGCATATCATTCCTGCTGACTTCAAATTTTCTCCCAGCTTTAAAATATATTATGAATTGTAAATGAAAGTGCCCAAGCCCTCCTGCCATGTCGAACCGCCAACCCCCCCCCCCCGGACGGGGGGGTTGCGGGTCGGCGGGGGGGTCCGATCGGGGGTACATATAAAAACCAGCTTTGGTTATGGGTACTTGGACGATCAGGTTTTTTGATCGTCCAAGTAGCCATTTAGGACACTTTTTAGACGTTTTTTTTTTTTTATTATGAACCCCATAGTTTAAAGAAAGATTGGTAGATGCGTGGAATAGGCTCCTGGTAGAGGTGGTAGAGACAAAGACTGTGTCTGAATTAAAGAAAGCGTGGGACAGACATGTGGGATCTTTTAGGGAGAGGAGGAGATAGTGGATGTTGTGGATGGGCGGACTGGATGGTCTGTTAGGCCTTCATATTTCTATGTTTCTATGTCTTGCCCTCCTTCCCTCCCTTTCCCATTCTTTCTTATCCCTCTATTTTTCCCCCTCTCGATTTTCTCCTTCCTATTCTCTTTCTTGTTATTACCCTCCAAGCGCAAGGTCAGAGCCCTTCAAACTTTACCACTCATTCACACTTTCCTCCCAAGACTCATTCACTCCTCCGCTGCTCCCTAGCTCACTCCTATATCTCATAATTCTAAATTCACTCCCTCAGGCAAATCCCTCACTCTTTCCCAGGCTTTTTCTTACTCTTCCTCTCCAGGCTCAGTTACTCGAGTCATCTCCTCTAACCCACCACCAAAGTCTATTCCCCTCCTTTCATCTTCCAAAACTCATTCACTTCCTAAGATTCATTTCCCTCCCATTCTTCCTTATATTCCTTTCCATAGCATTCGTCCTTTGCTTGCCTTTCCCTTAACCTTTACAGCATTACTCTCCCTTCCTGCTCCTATATCTGGCAGCAACAACTGCACTCTCTCCTACCTTCCTTGTGTCTGATGCTTGACACCTTCTATACTGTGGTGGGAACTTGCCTCTGTTCTCCACCTTGCTCTGTCTCTTCCATTGTAGTATCAACACTGACCTTGAGCAGTGTGAAACACATGCGCAGACACTTTCCTATTCACCAGAAATCCCTCTGCATGCCTTTCAAACATGTGCATGCTACCAGCGTCATAATGGAACAGGGTGAGTGATGTGGTGAAGGAAAGGCTGCCATGAAGGTGCAGAGGAAAAGGCTCCAACTCCAGTGCCACAAGGGGGTGAATAAAGTAATTCTTATGCCAGCTTTCTTCCAAGTTTTATTTAAAATTTGATATACCGCTTAAAAAAAATTGTCCAAGCGGTGCACAAAGTCAGAACTATTAAAATCAAGGGGAAGGGGGTCACGTGATGTCGAGCTGCTGAGCAGACGTCGGTGGGGTAAGCTCCCGATCCCGTTCCCACCATCAGCTGTTTTTCGACCCCGGAGTGCCGCGATTTCGCCCCTGCATTTCGGCGATTATATCGCTGCCGCGTTTCAGAGGTGTCTTGGAGAGTTCGGGGCTTTATGACAAGCAGGCTGCCCCGCCGGGAGAGAGATCGCGGCCGCGTGGGTGAATCCAAGATGGCCGACCGCGAGTCTCCACCGCCGCTCCCGGCGCCGACCGCGTGGGTGTCCGAGATTGTGGCAGAGGTGAAGCTGTTGCTGGAGGGATCCCTGACCTCGAAACTCCAGCCTATTGTGGATAAATTGGACTCTGTGGACACTCGTCTGGAAACGTTGCAGGGAGAGTTTTCCTCTTACCAGCAGCGTCTCATCACGCTGGAAGATAGAGTGCAGCAACGAGAAGGGGACCACCAGCAAATGAGGGCTCAGCTTATCGCCATGGAAGCTAAACTCGAGGACCTTGAGAACCGGTCTCGCCGGGGGAACCTGCGATTGATTGGCCTGCCTGAATCTGTGAAGGATGGTGAGCTCCATTCCTTTCTGGAAACCTGGCTGCAGCGTTCTTTAACACTATCAACTGCGCATGGTCCCCTGAGAATTGAACGCGCGCATCGCTTGGGCCCGCTGGGTGAGCCTGGCTCGAGAGCTCGCACTGTCATACTCAAGTTATTGAACTCAGCCCATAAACAAGAAATTCTGCGAGCTATTCGTACTTCGGGACCCCTGATGTATGACAACTCCAGGGTGCTGTGTTTCCAAGATTACTCTCCTGCTTTGCAAGCCAGACGGAAGGAATTCACCCCCATTTGCTCCCAGCTGTATCGGATGAAAGTTCCTTTTGCTCTGCTGTATCCTGCCCGCTTGCGGATCAGACATGCTGGTCAGACCCGCTTCTTTACTGTGGCGGCTGAAGCTCTACGATTCCTTCATTCCATGCAGGCACCAGACCCGGCTCCTTGACTGCTTTGGAGTTCGTTCTTTTGTTGTAGGTTGAAATAGTTTGATGCACAGAGCTCTATGTACTGCCTCAGCTTGATATCTCCTGGGGGCCTTCGTACCTGCTGGCCTGCTCATGCGGGGGCCTGATCGTTGCAGTGCCTGCTTTTTGCTGGCTTGACGGCCTTGTTCTGGAGCCTGGGGCGATGGACTGCTATGGACTTTTGTGGGACATTTCTTTTCCTTCTTTCGGGGACTGTATGGATGGTGGGGGGGGGAGAGCCTGTTGGTGTTGAAGGGGATGCTCTGTTCTTTATTGGAGGGGGGGGTACTTCCTTCTTGCAGTTGCTGACCGGTTGAGGGTGTGGTGTGTATGAATAGGATACGGGTGGGAATGTTTGCATGTGGGGTGGGTGGTTTGGGTGGCACGTATGGAGGCTCTTTAAGCCACTATATACTGTTTGAGAGCATTACATTGTTATGACCTGTAGTTGTTTATTTTGTTGCTCAACCTGTTATTGGACATCACACGTGTTATTGGACTTGTTTCTGTATGGGTTGGGTAGGACTCAGGGGGCTTTCATTTTGGGTGTGTGTCGGTGGGATTGTTGTGAGGGGCTGGGGGGTGGTTCTTCTTGGTGTGGTTAGTTGGGAGGGGGAGTTGGGAGCTGTTCCACAGGACCCTTGGACCACTAGTGGGTCACATGAGGGATGGGGAAGGGGCGGTGGGGGGAGGGGTGGGGGGGTGGATATGCTGGGGGTTTCTTCTGTTCTCTTTCTATCCTTTCCTCTTTCTCTTTCTTCTTCTTTTCTTTTTCTCCTTCCGTATTCCTGGTGCCCTGTGGTTGGCTTTTATCCTTTGGTGGATGCTCGGGTCTAGATTGAGGTTCTGGGAGCTGGTCGCGGGCTGGGACGGCCTTGCTCTCGGTTTTCTTTCTGGATTTTTGCCTGATTTTTGTCTATATCCTTTGTCTTATGAAGCCTCTTAGATGTATTTCCTGGAATATAAATGGTGTCACTTCGCCTATTAAACGACATAAGATCTTGAGAGCCCTGAACCGTCAGAGAGCTGATTTGGTCTTTCTGCAGGAGACGCATCTGTCAGCAGCGGAGCATGCTAAACTTCAGACCTGGTGGGTTGGTCAGCATTTGGGGGCACCTGCGAACAATCGTAAGGCCGGGGTTTTGATTTTGATTCGGAAGGGGCTGCCCTTTGTTATTCAACAGCAGTGGACGGATCCTGGAGGTAGGTACATCATAGCCAAGGCACTATTTAATCATCGGCCCCTGATTCTTTGTAATGTGTATGCTCCTAACAACTATGACTCTCGATTTTTCTCCTCACTTATTCGCCTTCTTGGCCAACAGTCGGATGTGCCCTTGCTCGTGGGGGGAGATTTTAATTGTGTTCATGATCCCTTGCTGGATAAATCAATTCCTGCTCCCCAGGATCGGATGCAGCCTACTAAAGGTATTTCTTTACTTTGTTCATCCTTGGACGTTATTGATGTTTGGCGGACGCTTCACCCAGGAGAGCGTGACTACACTCATATATCTAGAGCCCATGCGTCCTTATCCCGGATTGATTACTGGCTGACCTCTAGCGCTTTGTTTTCTCAGATTGAATCGGCCACGATTGGTTCCTTTGACGTTTCCGATCATGCCATGCTGTTGTTACTCTTGCACTTGGATGTCTCTCCACCGGGATATTTCCGTTGGCGATTTCCGCTCCGTTTGTATCAGGACTCGAGATTTCAGGAATTCCTGCTTCAAAAATGGTCTGACTATCAACTACATAATATTGACCATCGGGCTGATTCTACGCTTTTCTGGGAGGCTGCGAAAGCGGTCCTCCGTGGTGAGATTATGGCCTATTCCAGCCATCAACGTCGTGCCCGGGATAGGGAGCTTTTACAGTTGGAACGTAGGGTTGGTAACCTCCGTCGGCTTTATAGTCTATCTCACGCTTCCTCTTTGCGTTCCCAGCTCTTAGCCTCCCAGTGTAAGCTTCAGGAATTGTTGCATGCTAGAACAGTCAAGTCGCTTGCTTATTATAGATATCAATTCTTTCGCCATGGGAATCAACGAGGGGCGCTTCTGGCAAAGGTGGTCCGTCGTTCGGCGGGACGTACACATATCTTGCAACTTCGATCGGCAGGGGGGGGTTTGGTCCGGACGGATGCCGAGATTAATGCAGTGTTTTTTGACTATTATAGGAAGCTTTATTCACAGCAATCTGATTTAATGGACGGAACGGCATATTTGGATGGCCTCTCCCTTCCATGCCTGTCTGATAGGGCGGTAGCTAAACTTAATGCCCCTGTAACGGCAGAGGAGGTGGCAGGCGTCATACAGAAGGGGTCCTTGTTAAAGGCCCCCGGACCAGATGGTTTCCGGATGGAATTCTATAAACTCTTACTTCCTACGGTGGCTCCAGTCTTAGCTGATACCTTTACAGCAGCTATTCAACGGGGTGCCCTTCCGGAGTCTCTCACTTCGGCTCAAATAGTTGTGCTATTGAAACCCCATAAGGATGCAGCCCTCTCTTCTTCTTATCGCCCCATTTCGCTGCTGAATGTGGAAGCCAAGTTGTTCGCCAAGGTTTTGGCTAATCGATTGGCTTGTGTTCTTCCTGAGTTGATTGCTTCCCCTCAGGTGGGCTTTGTGCAGGGGCGTACTAGTGTGAAAAACATTAGATCTATATTGGCGTCTTTGGAATTCGTGGAGAGAACCCAACTTTCTTCTCTATTGGTCAGCTTCGATGCTGAGAAGGCCTTCGATCGGGTCTCTTGGAATTTTTTATTTGAGGTTTTAACTCGGTATGGCATTATGGGCTTTTTCCAGGATGCGATTCGGGTGCTTTATCACTCTCCTACAGCTTTTGTTTGGGCCAATGGTCTTTGTTCTCCTTCCTTCCCCATATGTCGTGGCACGCGTCAGGGCTGTCCCCTTTCCCCATTGCTTTTTGCTCTGTCGTTAGACCCTTTGATCCGTGATATTCAGCTTAATGGAGCTATTCCGGGTATTCGGATTGGTTCTTCCGAATTTAAAATTTCGGCATTTGCGGACGATCTCCTGGTCCATATCTCGGAACCCGCAATGTCTCTTTCCAATCTGATGGCCACTTTTCAAGAATATGGAGACTATTCGGGTTTTAAGCTTAACCTTGATAAATCTCTGGCGTTGGCCACATCCTCGGTCTTGCGGGACTCTTGGCCTGGACCCTTTCCCCTTCAATGGGCTTCTTCTTCGTTTCGTTATTTAGGGATTCTGCTGACGCCTCGTACTTCCGAGTTATATCGTGTTAACATTGATTCTTTGTTCAGTTCTTCGGCTGAGTGTTTTGCTCGTTGGTCTCCTCTTCCTCTGTCCTTGTCGGGTAGGATCAATTTGTTTAATATGGTCCTTTTTCCAAAATGGCTTTATACTTTGCAGTTGCTCCCTTTATGGCTCTTGAAACGGGATGTTACTAAGTTACATTCTATGCTTTCTAGATTTTGTTGGGGGGGACGGCGCCCAAGGGTGGCGCTGCGTTATCTGCTCGGCGCGTGGGGAGGAGGGGGACTGGGGCTACCACATTTTCGGTTATATAATGCTGCCTGTTTGATGCGTTTTTTGGGGGAGTGGCTTTCGGATCGTCGGGATTTTACTCCAAAATGTTATGAGAAAGAATTTTTTGCACCTTGGCATATTTTGTCTTTGGTGCACACGCCCCGTTCTGCTTTGCCGGCGGCTCTTCGGGGGAGTTTGTTGTTGCACTCGCTACGCATCATATGGTCTTATGTGTTGGACTCCTGGAAGGGTACTCCCTCGACTACTAGATACTTACCTATTCAGGGGAATCTGCAATTCAGCCCGGGCATGGAGACTGCTAGTTTTCGTAAATTGGCATCCCGGGACTTCACGTTAATTGCCCATGTTCTTCAGGCAGACGGTTCTTTACTGTCCTGGGATGCTTTGGTCCGGTCGGGTGTTTTCTCTGTGGGAGACTTTCTTGCGTATCGGCAACTGCAACATTATGTTCGATCCCTCCCCCGAGCCGCTTTGGCTTTTCCTATTGAGAACAAATTTGCGACGCTGCTGGATCCCTATTTGGAAGATGGGTTTACAGTTTCGGGTCTTTATAAGGACTTCCATCGATTATTGGGTCCGGCTGACCGAGCTGTCTTACACGCCCGTTGGTGCCAGGATCTGGGGATAGCACGAGACGCTTTGGATCTCCCTTCCTTGATTGCAAGACTCCCGGGAGTTTCCGTTAATGCAGATCTACGGGAGTGTCAGTTTAGGGTTCTTCATCGGGGCTATTTTACGAAAAGTCAGTTATATTATTCGGGTTACACGGACTCTCCTTTATGCCCTAAGTGTCTTCAGCAACCCCATTCGTTTATCCATGCCTTCTGGTCTTGTGTGAAAATCAAACGTTTTTGGCGGCAGGTTGTAACATATGTGGAGAGCGTCTTTGGCACTACATTACCTTTTTCTGCCGCTGGTCTCTTGCTGGATAAGTATGAGGCCTTCCGCTTGTCTGATTCGGGTCAGCGGCAGTTTATGAGACGGGTGGGGGTCTTGGGGAAGAAAGTAATTCTATCTGTCTGGATTGGGGAACTTTCTCCATCCTTTTGGGAATGGAGGAATCGTTTGCATGCTCTGCTGCTGCTGGAGTGTAAAGATGCGTCTTATAGCTTACGACGAAGGCGACTCTTTCTTCGGATCTGGGATTCTTACCTTTTTTCATTATCACCACGGGCTAGAAGTGACATTCTAAATTCCTTGTGACTTTTTCGGAGACCTGGGCTTGTGTTCCATCCTTGAGGGGCGCCAGGTATACTTCTTTCTCTTTCTTTCGTCTTCTTCTTTACTCTCTTCCTTCTTTCTTTCTGTGTTGGTGTTCCTCATTGTCTTGGGCAGTGGGCTATCTGAGTCCAAGCCTACTGCACTCACTTTTTCTTGTTTCAGACTAGGGGGTTTGGGGTGGGGGGTGGTGTGGGGGGGATTGTTGGATCTCCTATTTTGTTTCTGCTGTTTTCTTTTGTTACTGTGGTTCTGACCTATTGGTCTGGTCTGTGTTATTTGATAATAATAAAAATCGATTCAACATAAAATCAAGGGGAAAACAAAAACTTAAAAGACGTAAGAGAGACAAAAGGATTAGGGCAGAAATATGATTTGCAATAGGAGAGAGAGAGACATAAAAAGGGCAGCACAGGAGGAAGAGGATATGCTCTTCCTTCTTCTTGAAGTCTAGCGTTTACTTGTCAAAGGCGTCCTTAAAAAGCAAAGTCTTTAAATTGCTTTTAAATCTGTCCATAAGGATTTCCTCCCGGAGAGATGAGGACAGGGAATTCCAAATTGTAGGTGCTGTAACGGCAAAAATAAATTTTCTTGTAGTATCATAGAATAGATGTTGTGGGAAATGAATTAGAGAATGACACGGTGACAAAATTCATCACCGTTCCCGTCCCCGCGGATAACCGCGGGAAATAATCCCATGTCATTTTCTAGTGTCTATTTCAATCTCAATCCTTCTACACCAGCATTCTTCAAAGCAAAGCTTGTGGGTCAGTGGTTGTGGCCATTCATACTCTGATTCTTCCCTTTCTCCTTAAAGAATGACATGAAGTTGGTTTCCTGTGGTTATCCGCAGGGATGGGAACGGTGATGAATTTTGTCACCGTGTCATTCTCTAAAAGGAATCACCAGAAGATGCTGGTTACCTGATCGAACTGTTCTAGTTGGACAGTGTGGAATAAGAAGTCTGTCAATAAATCCCCAGCATCATTTTACCTGGTACAGGAAGCTGGCCTTCCTACACTGAAGGGAGGGCGGGGTGGGGCAGGGGTGGGGAAGGACAGGATAATCTGGATTCTCCAGGGATATAGCACAAGGCTTTTTAATTCTGGGAAATTTTGCAGAAGAAAACAGAAAAGATGCAGGAGAATCCTGGATGCTCCTTGCAAAGGGACAGAGAAAAGGGAAGCTGACCATTTTGGTCATTCTTCAGATCGATGGCACCAGCTACGGAGCTGTGTATCTGCATCTTATGAGTAAACAGAAACTCCTGTTTTAGATTGTCTGAGAAAGTTCAAAGTAGAGCGATTTGCTGAACACACACAGAGTTGCAGCTAAGTGCTACACATGATAGTACACATATTTTTTTTTATTTTATTTTATTTATTCAATTTTTCTATACCGTTCTCCCAGGGGAGTTCAGAACGGTTTACATGAATTTATTCAGATACTCAAGCATTTTTCCCTGTCTGTCCCGGTGGGCTCACAATCTATCTAGTGTACCTGGGGCAATGGGGGGATTAAGTGACTTACCCAGGGTCACAAGGAGCAGCGTGGGTTTGAACCCACAACCCCAGGGTGCTGAGGCTGTAGCTTTAACCACTGCGCCACACACTCCCCTCATATGGAGGACTGGCAGTACCTTTTCCTCTGTAGCAAACAGAACAGGGAGAGAGTGATGCATAGAAGCTATAATTAGCAGAGCTGAAAACAGGAAGCCTGAAAGCAGAGGGCTGGAGCCAAATGTGCTTAGATGCTGCTGTGTCCTAGTGTCCTTTACGGTAGTATATTAAAGGAGAATGATAAATAATGTGAAACCTTTCCATTCCTTGCTGACACTGCTTTGAGAATCACACTAGAGCAGTGAGCTGAAAACCAGGGCTGTGAGCTGAGAACCAGGGCAACCAGAATTCAAATCTCATGGCTGTTCCTGGTGATCTTGGACAAGTCATTTAATTAATTACTTAATTAATTAAATTTGTCTTCTATCCCGTCCTCCTCAAAGAGCCTAGGACGGTTTGCAGGTCAACATACACAATATACAGTTGACATATTACAATGTGCCATAATTACAGTACAAGTTTTTTCTGGTACAAGTTTTTATCCTAACTTGACACATACTAGAGATCATCCATAATATACAGTTTACAGGTTCAGTTTGTCATAGTTACAGTGCAAGATTTTTCAATACAAGCTTTTGTCCTAACGTGACACATACTGAAGATCTTGTATCAATATACATTTCTTTGTAATCTATTTGTCGTGGACGGGGGAGTTAAGTTCAAGTTCAATGTATTTAATATACCACAAATATAAACCCAGGGTTAAAATCTAAGCCGTTTACAAACTCATATAAAAGGAGGGTTAAGAAATAAACTAATACCAATACAAGGACAAAACAACCAACCTCAAATAAGAACATGAGGAGAGAATGAGAGGTTAATTACAATACAATCTGAGGCGTGGAAAAGGGAAAAGGATAAAACATCAGGCTAGAGAGTAAAAGGAGTCCCTATTTATCTTGGTTTATTTTATTTATTTATTTAAAAAAATTAATCAGCCATCTATTCCTAAGCGGCATTACTAAAGTAACATCTAATATAATAAAATGATAGGCCGCGCATGCGCACTAAAAAAAACGTGTTCCCTGATCCGTCGCGAAAATACGAGTGCGCATGCGCGCCCCTGGCGCATTAGAGAGGACGGGGTATCGAAGCCGAGCGAGCTGCGAAAGTGGTGGTGGTAGCCGGCCTCAGGAATTAATTTGATATTAAGATGTTGGGGTGCGGAGGCCTGAGAGTGGCCGTGCGCGCACAGGGAGGAGATGGGGAGAGACGCGCTGGACTGGCAGGGGGTTGGAGAAGCGGAAGAGGGAGATACAAACTGAAGAAAAAGGAGGCGGGACTGGCGGCCTAACGCACGGCACGCATACACGGTGGGGACGGGAGCACCACCCCGATCGGATCCTCCAGGCCGATGATGCACACAGGGCTTAGACGGCTGACCGAAGCACTGGACCTGACGCTGCAAAAATGGCGGATCCCCCGCTACGCCAGTGGGACAGGACTGCAAGCGCCAGGAGAGAGGGGGGAGGCGGCGAGCGTCTACGCTGTGGGCCACAATCTCAGGGTTGCCATGGAAACAGAGGGGATCAATAAATAAACAAAGATTTTAAAAAACAAACAAACAACAGTGGACAAGGACAGAGACACACAGACACTCACAGAAGGACAGGGGGCTAAAGAGACAGATTGAAAAAATTACAAAACACAGAGGACAAGGAGAGAGAGACACACAGACATGCACAGAAGGACAGGGGGCTAAAGAGACAGATTGAAAAAAATAACAAAACACTAAGGACAGAGAGAGACACAGGAAACAAATGACAAACAACAGCCAAGGAAATAGATGGGAAAAAAAGGCACACATACAGTAGCCAATTAAAAAGACAGAGAGACAGTAAAAAAAACCCAACCATACAGTGGCCATGTCAACCGTGCCTCAGAGCGGCCTGCGAGGTTCGTTACAGCCGGTAGGCTGTTTTAAAGAAGAGGAGCCGCATGCTGGACAGGGGGAGCAGGTAAGGAATGCTGCTGGACAGGGGGAGCAGGGAAGAGGGTCAGGGGGAGAAAGTAAGGAGTGCTGCTGGCCAGGGGGAGCAGGGAAGAGGAACAGGGGAACAGGTAAGAAGTGCTGCTGGACAGGGGGAGCAGGGAAGAGGGACAGAGGGAGCAGGTAAGGACTGCTGCTGGACAGGGGGAGGTAAAAGGAAGGGAGAAGGCCTACTGCTGGACAGGTGGAACAGGCAAGGGGTGATGGTTGACAGCCGAGGAAAGAGAGAGACAGAAAGCGGCCAAGGGGAAAGAGAGAAAGAAAGGAAGAAAGACACACACATACATCTATTCTAGCACCCGTTATCTATTCCTAAGCGGCATTACTAAAGTAACATACATAAAATAAAACACTTAAGACTTGTACAAATATCTTGAATTACAAATGAATAATTTCATCTTAAAACCAAGATTTCATAGATCTTCACAGCACCATTTATCTTAAAACCAGCCTTTCCCAAAGATTGTAAACTGTGGGTTGTTTTTTTATTTTTTTTAATTTTAATTTTTAAAATCTTTATTGATTTTTAATCGAAAACAGTGTCATACAAATGAACAAACAGTAGGTATTACATACATTACACTTATATCTGTACAGGTAACATATATATCATTCAAGATTTTCAGTTTTCTTACATATAACAATAACATAATATATAGTACAAATGAAGAATAAAGTTACCCAAATGTCACAATCAATATTTATTCCCCTCCCTCCAACCCCCACCCCCATGGATGTGTAAAGGTGAATGAACAAAAGGAAACATACAATACATATACATTATTATAATTTTACAAATTTAGTCAATGGGCTCCAAACTTTATTAAATCCACCACTAAATCCCTTACACTCTGCATTAATTCTTTCATATCTGTAAGTGGTGCACACGTTCATCCACCAAAAAGTATAACTTATTCTGTCATGGTTCTTCCAGTTACTCGTTATTGTTATTTTAAATTCTGATGCAGGAATTTCCAGCACAAGGGGTGCTGGGCAGCATCGGGTGGTTGCTATAGGTACGGTGTCCTGATGGAACTCATAGCCGGAGCCTGCTGCAGGCTCATGAAGGATGCAGCAGAGGAAGAAAAAGAAATTTAAAGAATTTAAAACGGATAAAAAAACCTTTTAAGGTAAGATTTGGGGGTCCTTTCACTAAGGCGCGCTAGCCGTTTAAGGGCTCCTTTTACTAAGGTGCACTAGCGTTTTTAGCGCACGCAGGACATTACCGCATGCTACGTGGCTAGAACTAACGCCAGCTCAATGCTGGCGTTAAGGTCTAGCGCATGCGGCAATGTAGCGCGTGCTATTCCGCGCATTAAAGCCCTAACGCAGCTTAGTAAAAGGAGCCCTTAGTGCATGTTAAATGCTAACACTCCCATTATAGGACATGTTAGCGTTTAGCACGCTAATATTTAGCACGTACTAAAATGGCTAGTGCGCTTTAGTAAAAGGACCCCTAGGTGGTTTTAAAAATGTATTTATATTTGCTGCTGGTTTTATTTTGGTGTTTATTTGGTAATGTTTGGAATTTTAGCTGACTGACTTCTACACCAGGTTAAAGTTCCACGTGCAGAAGTCAGCAGCGCTGCTGTGTTCTAAACTGTCACTGTGACAGATTGGGGTAGTGTGATAAAGAAGGTAGCTGGGTATTTGGAGCTGTCTTGTTGCCTGAGGTGAAATTCAGGTTATTTAAAGAAAATAAATAATTTGATTTGGGCTAAAATAGAGTTTTCTTCTTGGCTTAAGAACATACCTCCATTGGGTCAGACCAGAGGTCCATCGCGCCCAGCGGTCCGCTCCCGCGGCGGCCCATCAGGTCCATGACCTGTGAAGTGGTTCCTGACCATTTCTATAACCTACCTCTACTTCTATCTGTACCCCTCAATCCCCTTATCCTTTAGGAACCTATCCTAACATTGGTTTGTATTAGTATTGGTTTTGGAAACCTTAAATTTAGTATTTGGAGGTATTAGCGACCTCTTTTACAAAGCCACGCTAGCAGCTGCCGCACGGCAAAAGCCCCGAAGCCCTTTAAATCTCTATGGGCTTCGGGGCCGTTAGCGCAGTGCAGCCACTAGCGCGGCTTTGTAAAAGAGGCCGTAAGAGTTCGAAAGGGAACTCTTAAGAAATTTTGGTGCTTTTGAAGTAAGTTTATTAAATTTACTATTTGGCAAACAGAAATCCTCATGGACAATTTTATTCTAAGGAATCTATAATAGTAGATGGTTTTATTCTAAGAAACTTTAAATTTAATTTGTAGAGTTTCCTACTGCTGACATTAGCTATAAGCAGTAATTACGATCCTGGTGCTCAAGTTATTGCTGTGAAGAAAATACATTCAAAATTTATAGTAAACAGTCACTTTAAAGGATCTCACTAATGGCTGCCTGGTTAAATTATCCTTTAAGAAAATATTAATCTTGGTGATATATGCCTGGCTCCTTGTTATCTAAAATATATTTAAATGGTATCTGTTATTTCAGCATAGTAAGCTGTGAACTGAAATGTTCATTTTTGGGAATACTTATTTAATGTTGGGTAGGATTAGTTTAGGGTACTAAAATTATCTTTTGTTTTGAAATAGTAAGAATATATATTAAGGGGTCCTTTTTATCAAATTGCGGTAGGGGTTTAACGCGTGTAATATCGCGCGTTAAGCCGCCTGCTGCGCTAGCCGCTAATGCCTGCATCGAGCAGGCATTAGTTTTTTAGCCGGCCACGGGGGTTAGCGCGTGATGAAATATCCGATGCGCTAACCTCACTAACGCGGCTTGATAAAAGGACCCCTAAATCTTGTTAGGGCTTTAGGATTTTATTCTTGAGTTTTTAAAGTCAGAGTAATAGGTCTTCAATCAAGTAGTGGATCAAGTAGTGGATCTTCAATCAAGAAAAGAACTTCAATCAGCCATGTGCCAACAAGGTCCCCATCGCAAAAAAAAAGAAAAGAATATACTTACCCAAGAGAGGTGGAACAACTCTGGAACCTGTAAGAGACAATCACACACAAAGAATCAATTCTTTGCAACATTTCTTAAAATTTAACTAAAAACGGAATTTACCATAAGACGCACCTAGGTTTAGAGGAAGAAAGCAAGAAAAAAAAAATTCTGAGCCAATGGTGTACTAATATATTTAAGAAAATATAACAGGCTCTGCACTAGCCCCCCTCACTCCTTGCCAGGCTCTGTACCCAACCCCACACTCCTTTGTGGTGTAATGGCAGGAGTGAGCTTTCTGTGCTCCTGGCCCTCCCTCGCTGGATGGCTGCCTCATTATCTTTAGGGCCAGCAGTGCACAAGGCAGGAGTGAGCTTTTCATGCTCCAGTCTGGGCCTGTACTGTTCCCTGAATGGCTGCTTCAGATTTTATTGTAATTAACCTCTTGTTCTTATTTGAGGTTGGTTGTTTTGTGGAAGTTGGGAACAGGTCTTTTATCCTTTGAGCTGCAGCAGCTTCCACTAATATCTTTCTTCCTCACATCTGATATGATAGCTTAGGGATCTGCTAAGCTATGATCTTCTCAGGTATTTTCACCTTCACATGGCTAGGATCACTAAGCTCTCATGGTAGGAACCCACACAATCAAAATGAAGTGGCTCTGGCTCACTAGGAAAAAGCTCTGTGCTCATCTTCCAGAGGTCATGGGTTCAAATCACAGCATATATTTGAATTGTGGCATTCTACCTTACAGAGGCACCTTGATGATCTCACAATGAAGTCAGAATTGTGCAACTGCACACCTTCATTTGCAATGAAGTAGAAGCCATGCTAAGGTCTGTATCTGTTTTTTAGCTTTTGCAAATGAAGTTATGTATGCAATCTATATTTTGCTTTAAGTAATTAGCTGATTGGAGCACTGTTTAGTCAGAAAAAAGGATAGCTTTATAGCAAGAAACCTAAAGCTATGTTTTTCATGTGTTGTTCTTCAGTTAATGGATCTTTTTCTCTAATTAGCACATAGCATTGCTGTTTGACCCAAAAACAGAAGGTTTTGTATGCAATATATATGTTTTGATGTGCCCTGTTTATGTGATGCCTTATTAAATGTATATTGAGCTTATTAAAGCAAAAATAAAAACCCAGAGAGCTATTTAGCAGATCACATTAAGGACGTCCAAACTGTGCCTAGATTCTATCCATAGAACTCAGGTCTCTCTGAAGCCCAAACTATGCTGAAAAGTAGACCTCCTAGTTTTACAATTGCTATACAACTTTCTAGCACACTGGTTAAACTTATAGCCGTCTACCCTAATGTTGCTGGTTCAAATCCCAGTCACTCTCTCTGATGGAAGAGAAATAGATAAAAGCATTAAACAGATCCAACTCCCAATATCACATTTATAATGAAAATCGCCATTCTAATAATGTCATAATAATAAAATATTATAACATTAAGGATATTGTTTGGATGTCTAACTCTCACCTAAAACCTGATTCTCTAAAGGACACCTAAAAATTTAGATGTCTAAACAGTGCTGAGCGCGATTCTACAAAAGACGCCTATCTTGGACGTCCAAACGGCACCTAACTTCAGACACACTTTGCAGAATCAGGGCCTATATGCCCAAAATGTTCTCAAACTAATGCTTCCTTGGGCCATGTGTTTTACAATTGCCCCAAGGTTAGACATTTTTGGCATCAGGTTTTTCAGCATATCTCTCAAATTTGGAATACTTGGTGTACTGTGAATCCTAAGTTGCCATCTTTCACATTTTCTGTTTCACTGTAATGCCTAAGGGCATGAAGGAGTTCTTGACGAAAGCATTTCTTTGGGGTAAAAAGCTCATTATGTTCAATTGGCTGGAGCCTCAACCTCCTGCAGTATCTCACTGGAGAACAACTATGATCCATTTGTTACAATAGAAAGACAGGCAGTTCCTGATATATGTTCCTTGGTAGGGAAAAATTACAATTGGCATGGAAACCTTTTTGGAACTCCTTATCACATGTAGCAAGAAGCTGTTTATTGAATTTGCAAGATTGTTATAGTCTATATTTGGTGTCATCCAGCTGTTGGCCTTCCTGTTATTATAGTAAAGGGAAGAGGAAGGGAGGGGAGTTATTGATAAGAAAATTTGACCAAGTGTATTTGAGCTAGTGTACTGTCTAGGTCTTTTTGCACACACTCTTCATTTGTTATATATACTTATCGTGTTATTGTACTTCGTTCAATAAAATTAAAGCGAGAGAGAGAGAGAGAAAGTCATTGCTGATCTTTCTGTTTCCCAGCTGGTTGAATCTGTCAAAGAAAATCTGTTTGTACAGCACAACTTTAAGCATCTGCCATGCAAAGGCTTTCACAATTATCTGAGAGGCCAGTCAAAGTTGTTGAGAGATATCTGCTCTTCTGATAAGTATGCTTGGTCTCAGACTCAGTCAAGTTCAAATCCAGAAGTTTTTGAAAGTAGATTATTGTCTACTGCTGTACTGTAAGTCAATCACTGCTTGATGGGTGTTCATTATTTAAAAGCCATTTACACATTTGCTATGATTAAATATTTATTTAGCAATACTAGCAACCATTTTTATTTTTTGTGTCATCCTTTTTGCCTCCTTTCTTATACACGTCAGCAATGTCAATAAGGCAGTGTAGTATGTTTGTTATTAGATTTAGTTTATGTGAGGATGTTTGGAACTTGATATTATTGTAGGGGGTTATTTATTATATTTTGTTTTATTACTTTGCACCCCTCCTGAAGATGTGTATATGGTGAAACTCAGGTCTGGGTAGAGGGAAGCCAGTTGGAATGCACTAACGAATGAGCACGTGGTGTATGTTTATAGGAACATTTTTCCTGCTGAGCTGTTTAGATAGACTGTGAGCCTGCCAGGACAGATAGGGAAAAATGCTCGAGTACCTCGATGTACCCCAATTAGGTTATAAGTTGTATATAAATGCTATAAATAAAAAAAAATAATAAAATAAACTGAATCACGCGTGAGCAGCGTTGGAGCGACAAGTGCCTGTACACTCACAGCTAAGTATTTAATAAAAAAAATTTTGGGTGAGAAACTTAATTGAGAAAAGGGACAGTGGAGTGTGGTGATGGTCTCTAATTGACTCTTTGAGGCTCAGCTGCAGGAGATCTGGGTTTTGGACACTTCACACATATTTTAAATATTTATATGCACGGGGTGCAAGGGGAGGTCCACCAATGGATCAAAAACTGGCTGGCAGACAGGAAACAGAGGGTTGGAGTGAAGGGCCATTACTCAGACTGACATTGGGTCACGAGCGGAGTTCCGCAGGGGTCGGTGCTGGGACCGCTCCTGTTCAATATATTTATTAATGACCTGGAGGCGGGAACAAATTGCAAAGTTATTAAATTTGTGGATGACATCAAACTCTACTGCAGGGTTGAAACCATGGAAGACTGCGAAGATCTGCAAAGGGACCTAACGACGCTAGAAGAATGGGCCAAAAAATGGCAAATGAACTTTAACGTAGGGAAATGCAAGGTCATGCATGTAGGGAAAAAGAACCCGATGTTCAGCTACAAAATGGGAGGATCACTGCTAGGGGTAAGTAACCTTGAAAGAGACCTGGGAGTGATGGTGGACACGTCTATGAAGGCATCGGCACAGTGCGCCACAGCCTCAAGAAAAGCAAACAAAATGTTGGGTATCATTAAGAAGGGTATCACGACCAGAACAAAGGAAGTCATCCTGCCGCTGTATCGTGCAATGGTGCGACTGCATCTGGAGTACTGTGTACAGTATTGGTCGCCGTACCTCAAAAAGGACATGGCGGTACTTGAGGGACTCCAGAGAAGAGCAACTAAACTGATAAGAGGTATGGAAAACCTCTCATATACTGACAGACTGAAAAAGCTGGGGCTGTTCTCCCTGGAAAAGCGGAGACTTAGAGGAGACATGATAGAAACCTTCAAGATCCTGAAGGGTATAGAAAAAGTAGACAGGGACAGATTTTTCAGATTATGGGGAACCACAAGTACAAGGGGACACTCGGAGAAATTAAAAGGGGACAGGTTTAAAACAAATGCCAGAAAGTTCTTTTTCACCCAGAGGGTGGTGGACACATGGAACGCGCTTCCGGAGGCTGTGATAGGCCGGAGCATGTTACAAGGCTTCAAAGAAGGTTTGGATAGGTTCCTAGAGGATAAAGGAATTGAGGGGTACAGATAAGAGTAGCGGTAGGTTATAGGGATAGTCTGGGACCATTGCTCAGGCAATGGGCCTGATGGGCCGCCGCGGGAGCGGACCGCTGGGCGAGATGGACTTCTGGTCTGCCTCAGCGGAGGCAACTTCTTATGTTCTTATGATATTTATTGTGGAATTTTGTTTATTTTCAATATTCTATATTGTATCATTCACTAAACAGCATATGGGATTGTTATAGTTTATACACTCATATTTTTTGTTGATCCTTTTTGCCTCCACAAATATAGTAACCCTAAGTTAACTTGGTGCTAACTGATATTCAAACTAGTGCTCAGATAAGCTGTCCTAACTAAGAGGTCCTTTTACTAAGGTGAGCGTGTGTTAAATGCTAACGTGCCCATAGAATATAATGGGTGCCTTAGCATTTAGCGCTCCTTAGTAAAATGACCCCTATATCTGGGCACTAGTTGAGTCAGTCCTTGCTCCACCCTGACTCTGCCACAGCACTAACTGGATAGTGCCAGAGCAGTCACAGATGAGACTCAGCAGCACTATCCAGTTAAGTGCTGAGTTATATAAGAATTCCATCTCTGAAAGAACTAAGATAGATCGTTGAAGCTAATACCATGAGCCCTTATGGCGTTATATTTGAGCCAGCCAAGGCAGTTTAAATGGCTAGGAAACGCCTCTGTACTGTATGTTTAAATCATTTTGATTATCTACCCCAGTGTCTCTCAAATTGTGTGCCCTGAAGAGATTCTGGGTGTACCACGAGAGATTCCAGAATTCTACTTTTTAAAAATTCCCTTTATAAGTATACACTAGAATAGATGATATGTGCGTTGCATATGCAAGAGTCTGACATGAGCATCTGCATGTGTAAGGATACAACATCCCAGACAAGCATCAGTCTTTGATGCCATTGGTCCTTGAAAACTAACGGCAAGTCATTTTATTTTTATGTTTATTTTTATGCAGTAGTTATCCTAACGAGCAACAAAGCAATCAAGGATTGTTACCGTTTGGATCTTCTTATCTTTGTGAATTTGAATTTTCAACTTTGACAGAAATTAAATTGAAAAAAGAAAGCGACGGCAGATAGTGGATGATGAAATGCGTGTTTGCTTGTCGACTATCGAGCCTCATTTTGAATTTAATTTGCTCTCAAAAACAAGCTCATGCATCACATTGATTAGCAGTTCCATTCTATCTGCTTTAGTTTCACAGTTGTTACAATTACCCATAGGTAGCTTAAAGAACTTTAAATAAATAACTCTCAAATTTAATTTTTTTTGTTTGGTTTTGTAATTTTATAATTTCAATTATAATGTACCACGAAAAACATTTGTTCTGTTTAGTGTGCCAGTGCTAAAAAAAATTGAGAGACACTGATCTACCCCTTACAGTGGAAGCCCTCTGGGGACAGGAAAATACTGGTGTAACTGAATGTAACTTGCCTCAAACTACTGAGGAAAATATATGAGCTAAATCCAAATGCTTTTACCCTTTACACCTACACTGCACTATATTAAGTAACAAGTTTCAGAACATTTCTGTATACACCAGTGTGACAGAGGTCTTGCCTGTCAGAGGATTTAACTCAGTACTACCTATTCATTTTCCCCAAATCTATTGAATGGTGCAGAATATTAAGAACCATGTTTTGCTCATTAGCTATACGTACATAGCTTTGATTTGACAGCACCTTGGAAAATCTTCTCTCTTAGTGAGAAGTATGACAGTTAACATTTATTGATATTATCCAACACTGTCTTGAAAATGTAGTAGTTTTTATAAAACAATATTCTATTTTAATGTATTTTTCTTCCTCTTTGGGTTATCAGGTAGTCAGTAACTAGTGCTTATTTTCTTAACAGGTATTTATTATGACCACTTGCCTTTTGAAAGATTCCAGTCAATATTCAACCAGCGGCAGTCAGCATTTTTTTTAAACACTGACCGTTGCCATCAAAATTAACCCTGGATATTCATGTCTGGGCATGAGATGGTCACCAGCTGTAATGTGGGTTGCCACTGAATGTTGACTGAGACCCACATAAAGAGATATTGGATTCCTTCCCAAATCCAATCCTTCCTTCTGTCCCCCAACTTGCCAAGATCCCCTCTGACCCTTTCCCCCAACAAAAGCCCCTCCCCCCCAAGATGTCCTGACTCCCACTAAGTTCAAGTTGGCTTCTCTTCCACGCCTACCTTAGCAGAGTGGCTAAGTGGCTTCATTTGTGGCTAAGCAGGGTGAGAGTGTTGGGTTTGCTGAAGCTCGCTTAGCCACTTGATCACCAAGAAGTTAAGGTAAGGCAGGGGGTGGGGTCCTACTTGGTCCTAGTTTAAGTCAGGACATTCTGGCCTAAATTCTCTATTACTGCGTTTAATTTAGGCGTGCTTTGGACGTCGGATATAATTGAATAATCACGGAGTTAAGGGTCTTAATTAATGTTAATTGGGTAATGAACGACACATAGACGTCCCTAGGTAGTACATAACGAACTAACGTCTATCGAAAGCATAGTCCCGTCTGCAGCTGTGGACGTGGGCGTTCCGTGGGCGTTCCGTGGGCGTGCCACGTGGGGACGCTGGATAGGCGCTACCTGGGCGAACCTGTGCGTCTAAATCTCGTGAATTATGTAGACGTAAGAAACCCTGGTCTAACTTGGATTTCAATGCCGTTTCAACTATCGTAATTGCGGCTCTTTGTTACACGCGAGGCAGACGTCCACTGTGTTTTTTCATCAATAATTCCAATAGTGAATTTCAATAGGTAGTTTTCATATTTTCTCTGTCCTAATAAATATAATGACACCATAACAATGGAACACATTATATTGCATGGATAACAAACCACATTTCAGCCCAAACCATAATATAATTTTCACATGGCTTTTACATCCCCCTTTTTTGTCTCAACAAACAGCAGTGCAATCGGCTCTCTTTTGAAAGCAAAGAAAAACCAGCACACATTATCAGCACTTAAAAAGAGAATAAACAGATACACACCTTAACATTCCAGCTTCCCTCATTGCAAAATGGAGGTGTTCAGTTGCACAAAACTGACCTCATTGTGACCTCATCAATCTGCATCTTCCAAAGTAATATGCCACAATTAAAAGATGTGGTGGGTGTTGAACCCACAACCTCTGGATGTTAGCAGCAAAGGCTGGGCTCCTAACCGATAGAGCTACAGCTGCTTGACTGAGCTGTCTGTGCTTCATTAGGTATCATATCAGGATGAACTCAAATAAGTTTAAGCAAAGGAATGCTTAAAGAT
Source organism: Geotrypetes seraphini (assembly GCF_902459505.1). Taxonomy (NCBI): domain Eukaryota; kingdom Metazoa; phylum Chordata; class Amphibia; order Gymnophiona; family Dermophiidae; genus Geotrypetes; species Geotrypetes seraphini. Next base: position 148,704,799 of record NC_047085.1, on the reverse strand, counting down.
TTGGAACGTTTTCAAGTAGAAAACAAATATGAAATATGTATTAAAGAATTGCAGCACAAAGAACGCCTAAACGGAACAGATTATTTACAGTCCTATATATGCATTAGTACAGTGCTTAAAATGAAGATTAGCGTGTGAGAAAAACAGAGCTCCACCTCACATGCATTCAAGCACACTTGGGAATATGGGTTTGGGGCTCAGTGAAAGCAGCGCTTTTAGCCATTGAGCTAACACTCTTTTGTCTCAGCCTACTATGACATTATAGCTAAACTCCTTTTCCCTTAGCACTTCACTAAGATATGATATGACAAGGGAGCCAGAGGCATTGTAGCTGTGGGTCAGTGAGGAAAGGCACTCTCTACCAAACTTCTGGGCTTTGAGGGTTCAAATCCCAGCCTGTATTTTACTTGTGGCGTATCTGCCTTCCAGGTGCACTTTGATGATGCTTTCCACTTCTTATAGGAGTTGAATATAACATTTCTCCATTTAAACATGGCATACTTTGTTAGTTTTTATCGTGGTAAAGTATACATTTCTGAAATGGTGAAGAAACAATAAGCGGTATAAGCAAATCCAAACTGCTGTAAGCACAAGAAAGCATGTGTAGCTCAACATGCTAATGTTCCTCTTCTGAGCTCTGACCTCTGAAACTCCCCGGTTCGACTCCCACCTTTGCTCATTTTAATAAGGTCCTAGTTTTTTCCTATTAGATCTTATAACATTTCCCTTTGCAGGCAAACCTATTTTCAACTTACCATGGCTCGGACATCCTACGCAGTGATGAGAGCACATTAACCAGGCGATCCACAAATGTCATCTTGCTGTCAGAGGAAAGGTTTCTCTCATTACTGCTTAGGATGTCCGAGCCATGGTAAGTTGAAAATAGGTTTGCCTGCAAAGGGAAATGTTATAAGATCTAATAGGAAAAAACTAGGACCTTATTAAAATGAGCAAAGGTGGGAGTCAAACCGGGGAGTTTTAGATGGCAAAGCTCAGAAAAGGAGCATTAGCGTGTTGAGCTACAAATGCTTTCTTGCGCTTATAGCAGTTTGGATTTGCTTATACCGCTTACTGACGTTGTATATTATTGTTTCTTCACCATTTCAGAAATGTATACTTTACCACGATCAAAACTAACAACGTATGCCATGTTTAAATGGAGAAATGTTATATTCAACTCCTATAAGAAGTGGAAACCATCATCAAAGTGCACCTGGAAGGCTGATACGCCACAAGTAAAATACAGGCTGGGATTTGAACCCTCAAAGGCCGCACGATTGGTAGAGAGTGCCTTTCCTCACTGACCCACACCTCCAATTCCTCTCGTTCCCTTGTCATATCATATCTTAGTGAAGTGCTAAGGGAAAAGGAGTTTAGCTATAATGTCATAGTAGGCTGAGACAAAAGAGTGTTAGCTCAATGGCTAAAAGCGCTGCTTTCACTGAGCCCCAAACCCATATTCCCAAGTGTGCTTGAATGCATGTGAGGTGGAGCTCTGTTTTTCTTACACGCTAATCTTCATTCTGAGCACTGTACTAATGCATATAGGACTGTAAATAATCTGTTCCGTTTAGGCGTTATTTGTGCTGCAATTCTTTAATACATATTTCATATTTGTTTTCTATGAGTTAAATCAAACTTCAGAGGGCTTGGACAGGTGTTGAAGAATGATCCAGTTAGGGGGGGATGTTTTTGGTGGGGGGAGGGTGTTCAGCATGAGAGAGAACAGGTTGCATTAACTATTAGACAATGGGCTGCACATAATAAAAGCTGAAGCAAAATATTGATATGTAAAGGCAAGGCTAAAGAGTTACCAGGTGTCCTGGCTGAGAAATGAATATAACCTATTTGCTAACCTTACTCAAGACTTGAACCCCCTGATGTATGGACGATGAAAAAGCAATGCCTTAAGGCATAGAGCTATAGAGGTAACTTTGTTTAGAACATAGAGCTTAGAGATGTGAAGGAAATGACTACAACGTCACTACAGCTGTATATTGCAAAACCACATCCAATGCACATCCAATTAGATTTGAATCCTAACGGTTTCTATGACGTCCGCCGCTAATTAGGCGTGCTTAGTATATAGAAAGCTTTGGCACAGCCATTTTGCCTATGTAAGACCCCCTCATGTGAGTTGGTGTTTGTGGTGTTCTGTTTCCTCAATGATGAAACTTTGTGCTATGACTTGCTTGTTCTCCTATATACTCCCTTCTGCCTTTGACACTCCTCCCCACCCCCATTATCTGTATTTCCTTAGTTTATGGATTTTTCTGGGTGTTGGTGTGAGGGATTGTTGGGGACTTAAATTTTGTGTTAAGTGTGGAGGGGAATAAATTGTTAGGGAAAAGAAGGGGCCAGGTCAGGTTACACACAGATGCCCACACCCACCACTCTCCCTGCTTTCATAATGTCATTGTCTGCCCCACCTCCATTTTCCATATCTGCAACTCTCCATGCAAGAAATTCGATTTTCGCTTTGAAGCCATGTTGCAAGGTGTAGCCATCTTTTCAGGCTACTTGTAGAACACGTTCAAACACACCCCCTGTACAACAACCAATGAGGTGTGATGGGCGTGGTTAGGAAGCGGGCTAAGGAACCGCACCCGAACGGCGCCCAATAGGCATAGAGAAAGTTTTCCTGCTATGATGACGTCACACGCTACATAGGCGTGCATGGGTATAAGAAGGTCCAGGTGAGCAGTGTTTCCTTTCTATTCTATCCTATTGCTTATGCAGATGTTTGAGACTTTACTCTGTCTTAGTCTTTTACATTTCTTTCCCTATCTCTGCCTCCCATTTCCCTCTATTCCACAGAGCCATTAATACTGGCCATTCTAATATGTTGTTTTATCTTTTCTAGAAGCAGCTCAGATAGTAAGTCCAGGTGAGAATGATATTTTGTAAGCTACTTTGAACTATCATAGAACTAAAGAAACCAACCAACAAAAACTGACTTCTCTTTATGGCCTTTCATTGTGTGCTATTGTTTATACTAGTTATTTTATTTCTGATATCTCCTACTCTCCATTCCACAGGGCTGATAAAAATGACTGAGAAGACTGATAAAGACCATGCTGGTATATATTTTGCTGGTACACAAATGGATATGTAAATAAAATGGATGTGTTCATACATCTGAGAGGGTTTACTCAGAGTTAAAGTTAATTCTTTGTAGAATCAAATTACAGGCAAATTAAAATCAGGTGAGGAATGGTTCTGTGTACTAACTCATTGATAAGAATAGGTCGGGTATGTTGGGGGGGGGGGGAACACTGCCATTCAATGGATATCCAATCAACATGGTTCAGGTGGAAAACTCCTAATGAGTGGCTAATGGCTGCCATTTTTAATAAGGAGTCTAAAGGTATGTTAGCAGCTCTGTTACTTCTAGGTGTGTGTTCTGCCACAACTTCAGTGTTTAATTTAGGAGACATAGGTCTTTGTTAACAGTTTCTCTCTATTCTTCATTTCAGACCAGAGCAGCAGCTCAGCACACCAGTTTGCACCTAGCCAAACAGTTGTAGGTGAGAATATATATGGTAACCTTTATTTGCTTACTCTACTATTCTTCACTTGAGTCACTCTTCTGATGAGTGAAATAAATGTTTCACACTTCTATTGTTCTCTTCACACAGGTATCCTTGATGACTTTCAGGAACAATAGTAAATTGATATTGTTGGCCTCATAGAACACCATGGCACGCATTCCTGCTGTTATATGCACACAAACTTTTTGTTTTCAGTTAGTCTATTCCCTCACATGAGTTCTAAACAGTAGCAGTGGAGGATTACAGGTGATACTAACCCACACCATCAGCAAGTTAAGGTTATTGCCTTAACACCTATACCACGGTGACATCTAAGCAGCTCAACATATATGAGGTTAACACATTGCTTCAGGGAAGGGAGGACCTTTGGGGTTGAACCCCCCTGTTTGTGAACGTTGTGTAAACCAGCTTCTCCTCTTTTCAGTTTTCAGGTGTCTTACACAGGCAACTGCAGTATTGTCAGATGGAGTTTTTATAGTACTGAGAGCAGTGCAGCTGTGAGCATCTTTGTGGTTTCCACACCTGCTTTACCAAAATAGTGTAGCTCAAGAACCAGGAGGATAGATTGAGGGATCTGGCCTTTACTTCCATCACCTTCATTGAAAGGAAGAAAAACCCACATGTCTCATTTGGATTCTCCTGGTGTGGAGCCAACTCTTACTAGAAATAACCCTATTCCTTAACAACAAATCTACCACAGTGACTTATATTCTCTTCCTTATGTAGCCATTTACTTTGGAACAGGGACTGGCTTACTTTGCACATCATAGCTGAGATGTCGTCATCTACCTACAGTTGCATATACCCTTGCATTCACTTGCTTTTTTCCTAGATTCTGCAATGATTTGACATCAGAGTGGCTAGCAGGTAATAGAATGAATGACAGACCCCAATAAAGATTGTCAAACTTTCTATATGTCACCTTGTTGTTATAGTGAAAAGGGCCCATTCAGCAGTCCCTCCTGAACCCCTATCTACCTTGGACTCTGTCCACTAAGCTGATGATGCTACAAGGCTAAAACCACACAGGAAAGTTTAAAGTAAATATAAACCAATATTTTTATTAAATTATTAAAACTTTTAAAAACGTAAACTTTTTAAAAAAACTATTTACATATATAACATAACATATAACGCAGGGAAAAAGGGTGGGTGCCCCCCAAGAGCAGCTTGAGCTACCTCAGGCGAGGGGGGCGGAAGAGGTGCAGTCATTGAGAGGGTGTATGGCTGCTGGCACCATGCCCTCTTTCGGCTATCAGCCGCAAGAGGGCATGTTCCATCCTCTCCACACACCCTCTCAATACCTGCACCTCCTCCAAGATGGCAGAGTAGGCCGCCATCTCCCTGGCCACCCCCTCCTGAGGCTGGTCGGGCTGCTCCTGGGGGGGAACAGCAAGGAAAGGGGGTGGGATGGGAACAGGAAGGGCAGGAGAGTGAGGGGAAGGGCTATGGGTGGGGGAAGGGGAAGGTCCAACAGGGGATGGTGGTGGTGGTCCTGGAGGTAGTGGTGGGGCAGGCGGTGGGGGTCCAGGGGGCAGTGGTGGGGCAGGCAGTCCAGGGGGCAGTGGTGGGGGCAGTGGTGGAGGTCCAGGGGGCAGTGGTGGTGTGGGTGGTCCTGAGGGCTGCCAGGCCTCCTCCTCCTCCTCCATCTCCTCCTCCATCTCCGCCTCTATCTCCTCCTCTATCTCCTCCTCTTCCTCCTCCATCTCCTCTTCCTCCTCTGCCGAGGACCAGGGTGGGGCTCCCTCCATCACCTGCGGGGCCTCCTGAGGGGGTGCCTGCGCTGCTGCTTGACAAGAGAGAAATAGGATACAGTCAGATATGTCCACAACACTTTTGAACATGACATTATTTACTACGTTATTTTCTTCAAATGCTAATAACAGGATGCAAAGCACCTACTCCACTGTCAACATCAAAATGTAGCGTAAGTAAGTGAGGCAAGTAGAACACCATAAAGCCATTGTGACATGATATCACAATAGCAGCTTTACTGCAGATTTTATGATTAAGAATGGTTTACAGCTACTCAAGCATTTTCATTTATTTATTCTGGTAGGCTGATCACAAAGAAACACACGCTGGACTCATTACTCACCGGCTTCTGCACGCAATTCCTCCCTCACCCCCTCAAGGAAGGCCCGCTCCTGGCGCCTCAGCAGTCGCCCCCTTTTCCTGAGATCCTCAACCTGGATAATAGAGAGAGAGAAAGAACAGAGAGGGAGGGATATGATGAGTGCCATCTAGCACTATGGCATAACATGTTTACTTAAGTATTGACCTCTATAAGCACATAAAAATGGAGTACACTGCCCTCCAAGAGCCCCTATCCGCTTTGCTGTCTGCCTCCACCCCCTTCTGCCACATGTTTTACATGAATTTATTCACGTACTCCAGCATTTCCCCTTTCTGTGCTGGAGGCATCGCTATCTCTCTACTGTACCTGGGACAGTGGGGGGGGGGGGGGGGAGGGGGGGGGTGTGAGGTGATATGGACAGCATCACAAGGAGGAGGTGGGATTGAACTCACAACCCCAGGGTGCTGAGGCTGTAGCCTATCAGCACTGCCCCACATTACAGCATGTCCTGGTGAGCTTACAATCATGCAGCAGGGGCAATAAAATAGTTTGGTCAGAAGGAGCAGCGTGGCTTGAAACCCCTGACGTCAGGGTACTGACGCTGTCACTTTAAATGTCATGCCACTATCTCCCTAGACCAGCAGATTGATACAGGAGTGTTTAAGGTATTTGAAATGACATAGCAGCACTTTGGGAAAGTTGATGTCAAGATGTTTCGATTACAAATGTGAAGCTTGTGACCCAAAAATTAGTTGTGTGCATGTTGTGAATGGAATAGATGCCTTCTAGGAGCTGAATTTGTCATTTGAAATCCTACTACTGCTCCTTTGGGATGTGCTTTAATTTCAGTATTCAATGTAAAAGATTTATTATGCACAATTGTAGTTTTTAAAAGGAATCAAAATTTACCCACAAAAACATGAACAATTTGATTGAGACAGGTTTCCATCATTACATTTTACATGATTATTTGTGAGGGCCTGACTTGGAATACTTACTTCCCTGGGACAGGAGGCTCTACGATTGTAGCGCCGGGTCAGGCGGGTCCAGGAGTCCCTGAACTGCAGGTATGACCTGCGATGGCCTGCCACTCTGAAATAGTGGTGCTCATGCACTAAAAAGAGCCTGGCCAGCAGCCTGGAGTCTTCAGTGGTGAAGTTTGGCTGTCTCCTGGCAGCCATTTTAGGAGAAATAACTGCGTATGAAGAACGGGCGATTCTATGACGTCACAACGCATAAAAACGCGATGACGTGTTTGTGCCGCTTGGGCGTGCTTGCAGCAGCCGCTCCGCGCTACATCAACACTATAGATTACATCCTAAACCACGCCGATATAGCTGTTATACAAAAAAGTACAGCAGAACGCTTAGAAGCTTACCATGTAAACCTAATGAAACACAATGACAATTTGTAAATTAAATAAATGAAGATTGGGAAGTGAGGTTCACATATTTTAGCTTAGCTATGCATGGGTGGGTGGAAAAACAAAATCATATTCTGTCTTTGGTAACCTTAGTCAGGACTTGAACCCCTGACCTTTGGGGAAGATACAAGCAGTGCTTTTAAGCACTGAGCTATGTTGGGGACTTGGGAATGGGAGTCTCCAGAAATGGCTTTAGGTACAAGCTTTGACAAGGGGTAATCATTGCAAGTATCTACAGGTATATTTGATCTAAGAACACCCAATGAACGTCCAAAACGATTTCAAAATTCTAACGGCTTCTATAATGTCAGATGCTACTTTATGGTTAGGGTTAGGGCTACAGTTAAGTAGCTCGGTAGCTCAGTTAGTAAACAAGCTGTACCAGTTATCCATAGGTTATGAGTTCAACTCGCAGCTTGTCTTTTACTTGATTATAACATGAGGGGTTTATGCTGCAGGAGTGTGTTGTTGGGGTGTTGCAGGGGTGTCTAGGATGACACAGAATAGTCACTTGCATTTTCTACAATGCATTTGAATTTCTTAAGATGAAACCTTAGTGAGCCGGGGAGCAAGGTCACCGCAGCCTCACACCTCAGATGAAAAGGTTAATTTATGAGCGATCTGGGACAGTCTTCAGCGACTCGGAGCCCTCCTCCCGGCTGGCCAGAAGGAGGAAGCTTTGGCGGTGGTGATTTTGGTGGTGAGGGAGGGAGGGAGGGAGGGGGGGAGTCACCTGGCTGCTGCATCTGCACTCCTGCTGGCCACAGACCTACTGATCACAGAGCAGAGATCACAGAAGCACGCAGGTATGTGCGCATGCGTGGCTAGGGTTTATATATATACACGTATCACATCTAATTTTCATCACAAACACATTAGCGAGACTATACACAATACATTAAAAAGTTGAGCTTGGGTTTGATAAAATAAACAGCATAATTTTGACTCTGTATTACATTTATTGAACCATACTTAAGAATATGGGTGTTGCATCCGTGACAACAGTGCTTTACACCATTGAGCTACCAGTCTTTTGCCTCAACTGACTGTGATATGATAGCTAAGTAGAGTATACTTTAGCACATTACTAAGGTATGCTATGACAGAGGAATTAGAGACACAGGTGTAGGTCAGTGAGTAAAAGCACTATCTCGATCATCTGTAGGTTGTGAGTTCAAGTCCTGGCTTGTCTTTTACTTGTGGCATATCTACCTTCCAGGTGCACCTTGATGATGTCACAATGAGATCAGCATTGTGCTGCTTGCTATTTCCTCTTCCTGTGAACTGGAAGCCACATTCAGGTTGAATCTGTGTTTTGATTGTGTTTCTTGTTGTGAAGAATGAGCTGATAGTAGGAATGTTTTAAGACCAGGAGAGTGTTCTTTGGAGCAAGATATCACTTCTAAACTATCCTCTCTGAAATAATGTCTCTGGCAAATCGAGAGAAACCTTATTGGATGACTTAGGGTGCCTTTCCTGCCAGTCTTTGTGGAAGTTAAACGAAGTTTATAAAAAGTCTATATGGTGTTCAAAGTCCTATCCTTTCCACTTCTAATAGGAGGTGAGTATGACATTCCTGTATAGCTTTCTGTGTAGCACACATCTACTGGTTCCCACCTTCCATTACTGATAATGTAAGTTCAACACCCACTCGGTACGTTTCATTTTCTAGTTTTCCTTTGAAACATAACATATTTCTTTTCCTTGTATTAATGGTAAATTGTACAATTCTGATACAGTGTTTTAGTTATGTTTTTCATCATCCTATACTTATCAATGCTGAATGTGTGATAATAAAGAGTATATATAAAGTATAATTTTTAAAAAAAACAAATAACAAAAAACAAACCCGTACTCACGTCTATCACGGGTCCATTAGAGACGGTTCAGAAACCTGCGTCTATTTTGCGCACGTCTATTTTGAGGGACGTCTATTTTGCGCGACGAGGGACGTCTATTTTGCGCACGTCTATTTTGCGGGACGTCTATCTCACGCCTAAATATAGTTAATTGGTATTTACGTTTACCGGACGTCCAAAGCACGCCTAAGTTAAACGTACTAATAGAGAATTTAGGCCTCTGTGTGTGTGTGGGGGGGGAGGGGATGGAAATTATGTTGTTTAGGGAAGAAACCAAAAAGAAGATCTGGGCATGTTGTGGGGGAGACATGGACAGTCACTAGCCAGGATCCAGGAGCTATGCTTGCACCCACATAGCTGTTATTTAAAAAGACATGGGAGAAGCCACTGCTTGCCCTAGATAGGTAGCATAGAATGTTGCTACACTTTGAGGTTCCAGAAGTTCCAGAATGCTGCTGTTCTGAGATACTGGAATGTTGCTACTCTTTGGGTTTTGGCCAGGTACTAGTGACCTGGATTGTCCACTGTGAGAACGGGTAACTGGGCTTGATGGACCATTGGTCTGACCCAGTAAGGCTATTCTTATGTTCATATATTCTTATAGCTAAGTGGGTATAGTTAGAATAGCCTTTTGTGTGATCTTATCTGCCCACAGAGATATGCAGGCACTGACAATGAATATTGCCAGCACTGCATAGCTCTCTGTTCCTTTCTGACTCTGCCCTGGGAATGCCCCGCTCCTGCCCAGATTAGAGATGGCTGGTGCAATATATTAAAGAACTGTAATTGTTCATTTAATTAACTATCCATAGCTTTGATATGACAGCACTGAGCATGATTTAAATGGGCAGAAGCCCTCTCCTGCCCACTTAAATCGCTTTTAAATATCAATTCCATTGACTTTATCCCTATGAGTCCACTTAAGCTGGTTCATGGTTCCTATCAGCCAGCATTCACTTCCCTAGATACCATTCTCTAGGTGCAGATCTAAATAATCAGGCTCTTGCCCCATTTTTGACAACCCATTGCCAGCTTGTGCCAGCTCTAAGTACAAGGCTTGGAAGGACTTCACAATAGGAATATCCAATATAAGGGTCCTTTTTTAAGGCGTGCTAACTGATTTAGCACGCGCTAAATGCTAAGGAAGCCATTATATTCTATGGGCTCCTTAGCATTTAGCGCATGTAGCGTTACCAAATGTCTGGATTTCCCTGGACAAGTCCTCCTGGGGTCTGGATGGCTTTTCAAAACCCGGCACTTTGTCCGGGTTTGAAAAGCTTCTATCAAATCGTTGGGCAGGATAGCATCCATACATGCACAGGTGCCCTCCTAAAGAATGAGACCAGGCAGCGGAGGGAGGAGGGGGGGTCTGGAGTGAGGCTAGGGTGGGATTGGGGGTGGGACTGGGGCATGATGAGGCAGGGATGGGTTAAACTGGGCAGGCCTGGGGGTGAGTCTAGGGGTCCAGATTTTCCAAACGGAAAATCTGGTAACCCTAAGCGCACACTAAATCGGTTATCACACTTTAATAAAAGGACCTCACAATGAAGTATCTAATAAGAATTATTTGACTGATACAGACATATCTCCACAGTCTCAATCAAAAGGCAGGCATGCTACAGAGCCTCAAACCAGCCAAAGTAGCAAAATCAGTGCCATTCTCCCAATTCCAACAGCAAATCCCATATGATACTATGGCAACCTCCTTTCTTTTTCAGGTGCAATATTCCCCCTAAACCCTGTTCACCCCCACTAAATTTCCTCTTACTTGCAGAAAAAGAACATTTCTTACTTGTGACTGCCTCTTTCGATGTCAGCTTCAATTTTAAGTGCAAATTGCATAGTAGGTTGTGAAGTATTCAGGGTGTTGGCCAATCCCATATTTTCAATAGGAAGCTGAAGTATTCACAGGCCTGCAAGCAGGGTAAAGCTATATGTAGAACAGGTTTCATGGGTTGGAAAATTTACTGATTTTAGACCTGTGTGCTTGAGTCACCCAAAGTTCATTCTGCTATAAGACAGTGAACAGTAGCAGATATTCTATTTCTTTGCCTGTTTTCAAATGGTGTATAAATAGAGATCTAGCAAAAATTGGTCCACAGTCAACGTATTATTCAAAACAGGAAAAAAGGTTTGGAAGGGACAGATTACTAATAAATGAGTGTAACTATAATCCCCAACCCTTAAGCAAGATAATGCTAACAAATTTGTAGAGGATTTGTATATATTTTGGTTGTTTAACTAAAGGTTTTTATATGTGTATATATATTAACCATTTTAAATTATTTAATTTTTATTTTTTATTGTTTATTTGTTTAATGGACATCAGTATGAGCCATGTGAAAGGTGCCCGGTATAAGGCTCAGGCAGTAACTTTGCGATGACTAGCATCATCCAGATGATATCTGGATAAAGATTGCTGCCTCATACATCATATTTGTCCATAACCAAAAAACAACAAATCCACAAAAATAAAAAAGTAAGTCACCAAACTGTCCCTTACAAGCTTAAATCCCCGAGATATGGCATATAATCTCCTAAGGGTGAATTAAATAAGGTGTCTGTGGCAAAAATTGCTAATGCTGAGATGAAAAGTTGTAGGTGTAAATAACTGAAAAAAGTGCAGATAAAAATATTATGAAATATACAAAACTAGAATAATGAAAAAAACATGCCCAAAGCGGAAACAAAAAGAAAAAATGAAAAAAGTGACAAAAGGTCCAAGTATTCAAAATCACATGCTTAAAAAAAGGGATTAACGATACATGCAGTAGGATAAAAGATGACTGGCGGTCAATCCATTAAATCTGAGTGAAAAACGCTGAACAATTCCAAATCAATGTATATCAAGGTCCAACTGTTCATATGAAAAGTTCAGAGTGAACATAAATTCTATAGATCATCACTTGAATGCACATATGTCCCGGATTTGAAAAAATGATAAATACTTAGCTTCCATTCACTCACTGATGTCCATTAAACAAATAAACAATAAAAAATAAAAAATAAATAATTTAAAATGGTTAATATATATACACATATAAAAACCTATAGTTAAACAACCAAAATATATACAAATCCTCTACAAATTTGTTAGCATTATCTTGCTTAAGGGTTGGGGATTATAGTTACACTCATTTATTAGTAATCTGTCCCTTCCAAACCTTTTTTCCTGTTTTGAATAATACGTTGACTGTGGACCAATTTTTGCTAGATATCAAGTACGGACAGTATTGGTCACAGAGTCCTTAAGGGGTTCCCAGAAGCCTAGTATAAATAGAGACCCATAATAATTTCTAAGACCATAAATGACATTCAAATTGCCTACAAGGAGGGAGAAACCATCTCTCTAATATCCTTAAATGTGTGTTAGAAGACTCTATCTACTCTTGCTTTAAGCCAGTGGTGTCCAACCCGTGGCCCGTAGGCAGCATGCGGCCCCGTGAAGTATTTTGTGCGGCCCCGCTCATGCTCGAGGGTGATGTGGTGTTTTCCTCTACCGCCCTGGGTGTTTACCTCTTGCCTGCTCCCTCCTCCATCTTCCTGCAGCGTTTGCTCAAAGTCGCGAACAGCGGATCCTATCTGCCTCTTGTGGCTGACTAACTTTGATTTCTGGAGAATTACTTAAAATCGAGAATACTGCACGTTATTGGGATCATTATTGACTCTAATATTACTTTCAAACATTAGATTAATGCTTTAAAAGTTAAAAATAGTTTTTGGCAGAATGAGACAACTGAAAACAATACAATCTACAGTATTTGAGCCAGAATAGTTTTAGCAGTATTGCACAGACTACCATAGTCCCTTATTTAGATTACTGTAATTCTCTTTATTCTGGCATTACTGAGAAAGGGTATAAGAGACTACAGTTGTTACAGAATGATTTTTTGATTGAGTAGATTTGAGAGAGCCAGCCTTTTGCTGATCGAGCTACATTGGCTTCCAATAAGAAAGAGAGAGAGACGTTTAAGATTGCTTGCCTGGTCCATAATCTATATATATAAAATCGGACCCACTGAATCTATATATATAAAATCGGAGGTATGTATGTGTGTATGTGTGTATGTGCCGCGATCACGCAAAAACGGCTTGACCAATTTGAACGAAACTTGGTATGCAGATCCCTCACTACCTGGGATGATATGTTCTGGGGGTCTTGCGGCCCACCTGCACACGTGGGCGGAGCTACAAACATAAAATCAGATTTCACGATATTACGCGCGTTAAACCCCTACCGCAATTTGATAAAAAGGACCCCTTAATATATATTCTTACTATTTCAAAACAAAAGATAATTTTAGTACCCTAAACTAATCCTACCCAACATTAAATAAGTATTCCCAAAAATGAACATTTCAGTTCACAGCTTACTATGCTGAAATAACAGATACCATTTAAATATATTTTAGATAACAAGGAGCCAGGCATATATCACCAAGATTAATATTTTCTTAAAGGATAATTTAACCAGGCAGCCATTAGTGAGATCCTTTAAAGTGACTGTTTACTATAAATTTTGAATGTATTTTCTTCACAGCAATAACTTGAGCACCAGGATCGTAATTACTGCTTATAGCTAATGTCAGCAGTAGGAAACTCTACAAATTAAATTTAAAGTTTCTTAGAATAAAACCATCTACTATTATAGATTCCTCCTATGGGAGGGGCCTTAAGCAACATGGGTCAATCAGAGCACCAAGCCTCTCCCCGGTGCATCCTTCCAAACATACTCAGGATGGTAAATGGTGATACATGTTCCCAAAATATGAAGATGATACAGGTTATATCTAGGTTGTACTCCTACCTTCCCTACCTGCAGTGCTTTGCCTTGCACATTAGCACAGCCAGGTGGCTGGCCAGTATGAGTCTCCACTGTGTCTATGGAAATCCCAGCTACATGGGAATAGAAAGTTATTTCAACTTTCTGTTCCCGTGTAGCTGGGCCTGCCATGGAGAGGCAACCTAGTGCTTTGGATTTGTCAAGCCCTGAGGTAAGGCAATTCTGAAACAGTCAGTTTTCCTGAGTAGATGACTTTGACAAATGTACTTTTAAAATAGTCTTCTCAGTATTTGGAAAGTTATTTTTAAAAGAAAGTTGTGTTATACCTGTAGCCAGAGTCTGTGACTATATTACTGATGTGCATAATAGCAATTAGGTTCTCTGATTTTTCAAGTGGAGATATCAACTGCAATGAACACTGAATTTATGAACAAAGTTCTAGAAGTATATGAAATGCTAATTTGTAACTGAAGCTGAGCATAACAGTAATCGTTATTAGAACCAAAATGTTCTCATTATGTAATCAAATGCAAAATAATGTTTAAAAGTGAGGATACTGCATGCTAAATAGAGAACACAGTATTCAAATACTGCTTAGGCATGCTGTCAAGGTCCAACACCCAAGCAAGTTTCAAGTGTGTCTGTAGTGCTGTACACAGCTGTTCCCAATTCAAAAATAGTTCAGCTTTTTTATGGAATTCATATTTTTCTCAGCTGCTGATTAGATTGCAATTTCCATGTTTCAATGATCACTAAAGCCTATTTTCAGCAATAAAATCATTAAAAATGTATTTGGCTGTGACATAAATTATATCATATGCATCTCCATGGCTATATAACATTAACTGTTGATTTTTTTAGAGTTTACTTTAAATGAAACAATTAAAATCCTGAATAACATTCATTGCTATAGCTTAGTTCATCAGCCTAATTATAGCATAGCATGCTGTGGAAGAGGTATATTCAGACCCATGGAGGGAGGGAAACTAGCTGATGCTGTTGGGATGGACCTAGCAAAGTAAAAAGTACTGGGAAGATATCCTGTGCTGCTGATGTATGGTGACTGGGGGAATTAAGGAGTGACAAATACCACCAAAAGTTTTTAAAAAACATAAAAAAAAAATATTACCGTATATACTGGAATATAACCCTATTTGAGTATAAACTGAAAGTGTCCCCCCTTTGAAAAAGGGGAGAAAACTGTCAAATATAAACTGGAGGGGGGTGGGGGCTGGAGAGGTATTTCTCTCTTTGTCCCCTCTCCTGTGGTGTCCCACATTTTTCTTCCCCCCCCCCCCTCCAAGGTATGCAACATATTTGCCCTTTCTTTCTTCCGTCCTTCCTTCCTTTCTTCCCTTTCTCTCTCTCTCTCTGGACCTTGAGCATCTGAGACTATATGCTACATAGAGTGGTTTGCCCCAGAAAGCCAATTGTCATATTTACTGATATAACCAAGAGATCAAAGACCCAGATATAGAGAATATGTGGCGCTTACAGCGTTACCAAGTGCTATTTAACCTCAGAACTGAAACACTACTTCTGAATTTTGTTTTGCACTTGAGTTTAGAAAAGAGAATTGAAGCATCCCACTTCAGTCTCTGAGTTATCTTTTTGAGATACTTCTGTGCCAAGGCCTTGAACGGAAATCCTTTCCCTCTGTAGAGAACCTGTTCCCTTGGAGAGTAATGTGTGTTTTGAGACCAATTAAGGGAGAAGACCAGGAAGAAATACATATTCTGTGTGTGTGTTGGGGGGTGGGGGGTGAGGTACAAATTCAGTAACAGGCTACTCTAAGACTAGAACACCCCTCTCTTTCCCTTACATCAATAAAAATATAGACTTTTATTCAAATTTTAGTGAGTGCATGGATTTTTTTTTATATACTAGCAAAATGTTATAGCTGAAACAATGCTGGATAAATACATTTGTACATCATGCTGATAAAATAAGTATTAATAAGTAAAACTTTTACCCCTTCCCCCATTTTACAAAACCACGCAAGAGGTTTTTAGTGTCTGCCAGTGTGCTGAATGCTAGTCTACACTGCTCTGATGGTCATAGAGTTCCTATGAGCATCAGAGCAGTGCAGAGCATTCAGCGTGCCGGCCGGCACTAAAAACATCTTCCATGATTTTGTAAAAGCAATGGTTAATTTGCAAGTGATCAGCTGAGCCACAGGTATCAAGTCTGAATTTGAGAAAACTACTTACACTTCATCCTATAAAAGACAAGCATTTGTTGTTATCCAAAATAGGTGCATTAATATAGAAAGTGATACTATGCCTGCAGCATGTAAAACCACGTTGTACACACTTCTTCAGGGAGAAGGTATAATTGAATAATTGTGAATAAATTCCATATAATGTGAATGTAGTTCTTGAAGAAAATATTTACGCACAGAAAAAAAACGAAGGTAAAACATGTGGAGGGGCTTAATCAAAAGAAATGTCTAAGTCCAATTCAGGTATATTGTGCTAGATGCTCAAAGTCAGCAGTGGTAAAATGTCCATTCTCAAAAAAAAAAAAAAAGGAAAAGAGAAAGGCATCATGAAAAGGATGTGGAGAGCTGGATCCGGAATATGTATCAATGTAGATGGATGGTATACTTATTTCAAGGAAAAGGAAGAATATAGAAGCATCTGACAGTAGGAACAGGTGCTTTTCGTGTGGGTATTGCTTTTGCTTGCTAATCTGAGGCTGTCTGCAATAATTTAGTCACTGATGGGACATCCTTTTAGAGGCGCCATGGCAGGGAAGGAGATCGTCAGTGCCGTAGCACTCGGTTTGTAAGAGAACTCTTTCTGTGGGTAGAGAGTCTGAATTTTTCAGCTGATGCTAATTCCAATGGGAGACCACATATTATCCATTGTTCCCACAAACTGCTGATGAGGGGGCTCTTTGTTTGCTAGAATTGGCCAAAGAGAGGAACTATGTATTTACAGCATTTAAGTTCACAGGTCACATTGGAAATCCGTGTGAGGTGAAGGAGAAAATGTCCATCCCTTGGTTGGATATGATGAAGGGATCTAAGAAAAGATCTGAAGATAAGTTGAATCATTCAACAATAGTAAACAGTCTGGGCTAGAGTTGTGGGATAGGTCACATAGTAATGTTAATATATTCCCTGTTGTTGGATTATAGTATTAAGTGATTTATGCTACAGTTTATTTTTCCAGATTAAGGGGATGAGCTAAGAGCTGTAAGATTGAAAGCTGAGTTTAGTTTGAGTGAAAAAAGAGGGGCTGTTTGATAATAGTTTGGGAATTGGCTTTAGTTATGGATGGAGAGAGTGAGTTCAATGAGTGCTTGGAAATGAGGCACCAGGACTTATTGGGACATAAAAGGTAAATGGATTATATTAGAATGTTAGGATATTTATCTGTATAAGAAACTACTAGTGTAATAGTTTTGGATTTTAATCTATAGTAGTTAATGGGGGGCTATGATATGCTAGGGAATAGCAGAAGGCTTTACTGAGCTCTATTTACTTGGTTAGAATAATTTATTATTCTCTGACTGTTTAAGCTTAACTCATGAATTTAAGTTAATTTTGTTGATTTATCTAATTTATTAATTATCTTCAAATATATTGGTGAATTAAGATTGATATTATTTCTGGGTCAACTCATTCAATTTCCTATAGGGTTTGTTCAACATATTTATTGTTCTTTTAGTAGCTGTTAATAAAAGTGTTGGGAATTATCAACAATTATAAATTTAGCAAATATCTTAAAATGATTCTGATCTGTGATTTAATACGGTATAAGGAGCTGTTCATCTTAATTCCCATAGCGGATAAAGTGTCAAATGAGGAAAGTGGATTCTGGGGAAGGTATTTAATGTGCTTGGTGAGGGGTTGTAATTAATAGCCGTTATGCATGCATTCAAGTTTGTGATTTACAGGGTTGGGTTGGGGGGAAGGGGGGAAATTTTAAGTTTTAGGTCCTGGATGAGTGTGGAAACATATATCTATTTGATCAAAAGGAAATTAAGGGGTTACTTATATTCATAGCTTAATTATTTAGAATGGCTTTAAAATTATATTCACTAAATGTTAATGGACTGAACCATCCCATTAAGAAGAAAAAATTACTCAATTTTTTGAAGCAACAGGAGACAGACATTTATTTCATACAAGAAATATACTTATCATCCAATGAATCAGCCAAACTGAAAGGGGGGGTGGGTCAAACACTGTTATTTTACACCTGCAGTGGGGAAGAAGGCTGGTGTGGCTATCCTAGTTAATAGGAAGTGTTCTGCTAAAATTTCATAATTCTCGAGCTGATCCTATGGGCAGGCGGTTACAAGTTGAAATGACTTCAGGAAATGATGTCCTAATGCTTATTAATATTTATGCTCCTAATTCAAATCAGGCCGAGTTCTTTAAAAAAACTCCAGCAAATAATTCTGTCACTGGCTACATCTAATTTAATTGTGGCCCAAGATTTCAATGCTGTCATGGATCCATTATTGGATAAGCAACCTAGTAAGCAGATGAAATCACTAGGTCTAGACCAGTGTCCTTCAACCGCCGGTCCGTGGACTGGTGCCAGTCCGCAGAAATTTTTTGCAAGTCCACAGGGCCAGCACCTCCATAGGGCCCAAGAGATTGTTCTGTAGCCGCCGGTCTTTGGTACGATTAATGCAGCATCTTCGGGCCGGCTCCCTGAGTGCTGCAGTGAATAAAGCCATGGGAAAAGGCTCTTACCCACGGCCTGCACCTGACTCAGAAGCCTTCTCTCTGACGTTGCAATGTCAGAGAGAAGGCTTCCAGATGAGGTGTGGGACGTGCGCGAGGAGCCACTTCCCACAGCTTTGTGCAATGCAGCACTCAGGGAGCTGGCCCGAAGACCCTGCATTGATCGCACCGTGGACCAGCCTGAAGCTAACACCGGGAGGCAGGCCAGAAGGCAAGGCATATGGAGGAAGAGAGACAATAACGGTAGGGGAAATGCTTTTATTTTTTTTATTTAGTGATTTTACATCTCCCATAATTGTATGTCCTAACTGTTTGTTCAGGAAGAAATGTATTTGTTTTGTTTTTTTTCTGAGGGTTGTACTGCTTGCAGTCTTGCATCTTAGGGTTTGTTTGTGAAATATTAGTACTTTTAGTTTTTGGTCCTGCATTTGCATGGGGTTATCTGTTTTCTGGTAGGAATGAATGTTGAAAAGCATATAGTGTGCTTTGTATATTTTAATTTTGTGGTTAACCGTTATGTGTTGTTAATACGATTATATTGTATGTGTGTATATATGAAAAATGGATGGAAAAAATGGTGTTACAATTAGTACTATTATGGGGGTGGGGTATGGGGCAGAGATTGGGTGGAGATGGGAATGACTTAGCCCAGTGTTCTTCAACTGCCAGTCCACAAAATAATTATTTTATTTCCGCCGGTCCATAGGTGTCAAAATGTTGAAGAACACTGGTCTAGACAATCTTGTACAAGCCTATAGATTGAAGGATATATGGCAGATTCTTCATTTTAATGCTCATGAATTTTATTTCTGCTCATATGTTCATAACTCATTTTCAAGAATTGATTATATTTTTGAGTCAGATCATTTAATTCAACAGGTTATAAAAGCCAGCATAGACCCGATCCTTTTGACAGATCATGCTGGAATTTGGGTAGAGTTTCAGTTGGCTGAATAAGATTCTATTAGACCTGTTTGGAGGTTTAATAATACATGGCTTGCAGATTCAGACTTTCTTGAGAAAATTCAAATAAATATGAATGAGTATTTTCAACTCAACACCTCGGAGGAAATCTCTTTGGAAAATATATGGGATGCTTCCAAAGCTACATTGAGAGGACAAATAATTTCATATTTGGCGCTCATTAGGAAACAACTAAAATTGGAATTTTCTAATTTGGAACAAATTATTTTGACTTTAGAGTCACAATTGGCCACAAAATGGGAAAAAAATACTTTGCATTCCCTGTTGAAAGCTAAATATAATGAGATTTCCTCACAATTGGCTAGGAAAGATTTGTTTTCTCAGTAAGCTCTGAATTATGGAAACTCGAATAAAGCGGGAAGATTATTGGCTAATTATCTCAAAGCAAAAAAAAAAATAAAAATAAAGATTGCTGCTATTAAAGAAGAGAAAGGTAAAATTCATTCTCAAATTGAAAATATATATTTTTTTAATTTTGGATTATTTCAAAGCTTTATATTCTTCTGAGCTTTATTCAAATAAATAAATTGAGGGAATATAATTTTTAAAGTTAATTCATGGGCCAAAAATTCCTGAGCATTTAAAAGGAAACCTTGAAGCACCTATATAACTTAAGGAACTCCAGGCAGTGTTGAAATCCCTGAGTTGGATCTATTCTGGGTAGTGATGGATTCACTGTGAAGTTTTTCAAATAATTTTAAATTATACTTTTACCTCATCTTCTTAATTTATATCAATCACAACTAACTAAAGGTTGTATTTCAGGTACTATGGCAGAATCTTTAACTATTGTTTTGCCAAAGCCAAATAAAGATCCCATGTTGGTTTCAAGCTACAGGCCTATTTCTTTAAATAATGTGGATGGAAAACTCCTGGCTAAGCTATTGGCTCTAAGATTAGCCAAGGCTCTCCCTTATATAATCAGTATACACCAAACGGGTTTCGTTGCTCAAAGACATTCTTCAAATAATACTAGATTGGCATTTTATATGCTAAGTTTATCAAAAACGATGAATGATCTGACTTTCTCTGTCTCTTTGGATGCCAAGATGGCCTTTGATCGTGTGGAATGGACTTTTATGTATCAAGCAATGGATTGGTTTGGTATAGGATCCGGATTTATACAAATGATTCAAACCTTGTATAATTCCCTCTCAGCCAGACTATATATTAATAATACATTTTTGGAGTGTTTCTATCTGAAGAGGGGGGTTAGACAATGGCCTTATCGCCTTAGTCCCTTATCGCCTTTGCTTTTTGATATTGTTTTGGAACCCTTGTTGTTGGCTATACAGTAGGCAAGGGAGATACAGGGGATTCCTTA
The DNA here is from genome assembly GCF_902459505.1 of Geotrypetes seraphini. Taxonomy (NCBI): domain Eukaryota; kingdom Metazoa; phylum Chordata; class Amphibia; order Gymnophiona; family Dermophiidae; genus Geotrypetes; species Geotrypetes seraphini. The sequence continues at coordinate 148,684,096 of NC_047085.1, read as the reverse complement.
TGCAGGTCGGGAATATAAGATCTCTGCTTATGCAGATGATATCTTGCTTCATTTGAAGAATCCTGAATCTACCATTCTGCATTTACTGGAATTGATTGATAGATTTGATACATTTTCTGGCTACAAAATAAATTGGAGCAAATCAGAGGTTCTTCCGCTAAATGTGCATTGTGCAAAAGGACTATTTGATCCATTCCCATTCCTTTGGAAGGAAGAGGATATAAAATATTTAGGTATCGTGATTCAAAAAACCTTGGAAGGCAAGATGACAGTAAATGAAAAATCTTTATTGCTGAAAGTCAAAGAAATGTGTGAGCATTGGAACCCATTACATCTCTCTTGGTGGGGGAGAGTCCAAATTGTCAAGATGATGATTTTGCCTGTAGTTTGCTACCAAATAAGTATGCTGCCCGTTTATTTTCAGGTGTTCTTTTATAAGAAATTGAACGGAATTCTCACTAAATTTATTTGGCTGGGTAAAACTGCTAGAATAGCTTTAGTATCTTTGCAAAAACTAATTGCGGTGGGTGGGATAAATTTCCCAAATTTTTATAGATACCATCAAGCTTTCATACTGCATCGGGATATGTATTGGATCCTTCCTGAAGTCTTGGAGCATCTTCCAGACTGGCTTTACTTAGAATGGCAACTTGTGTCCCCATAACGGTTATGTCATATGTTGAGTATCAAGTTACCCAGAATTTATAAGGACGGGGGGCTTAGCAAGATGGCGGCGAGTAGCTGGAGTTAAGCACTCACGGAGGCATTGGAGCTGTTGGTTCTCATTTCCACGATGGTAAACCGCAAGTCAAAGCTCTGGGTCTTCCCAGATGAATCTTCGGCAACAACTGCAGGCCCGATGGATGTTTTCCTCCAGTGTGGGGCTGGAACGAGTCATCCGGAGTTTTCTTCGGCTGGGAGAGACACTGGCTGAAGCGTCAGTTCTCTCCCTCGAAGCAACATCGCTGTCTCCGGAGGAGCGGAGTCCTACGAGTCGCCCGGGGGCGTTAGACCAGCAGATGGAGGTCGGAGCGTCCCAGGGTGTTTCCTCACCAGCACAACCGAGTTCGGGAGACGTCTCGGCAAGCGGAGAAGGGAAGCCAAACCAGTCATCTGTGCACCCGGAGAAATTGGAACGGCAAATTCCTCAAGATTTCCTGAAACTGAACATATCTCCAGCTGAGGCTTTAGGTAACTTGTCTGTAACAGAGGGTCTGGGGTCTGAACTAACACCTATGCAGAGGCCCAAAGTTTTCACTATGGAAACATTATGGGAACCAATATCTACTTTACAACTCTCTTTAGGATCTCAAATGCAGCAACTTATTACACGATATACTACTGTTGTTTCTGAAAATTTGGAACTGAAAAATAGACTATCTAGTGTGAAAACAAAAGTGGAGGGTCATGAGACCAGAATAAAATCTGTAGAGTCCCACGGTGTGGATTAGGGACAGTAGAAATCTTAATTTTAAGGTTGAAATGTTGGAAAACATGACCAGAAGAAGTAATCTTCGGATTATAAATTTTCCAAAACTACCACTTATTTCTCCACAAGATATGTTTACGAAATACCTGAATTAAAGTTCCCGAAACCTCTTATCCACCTCTCACTAAAATATATTATTTACCAACTAGATCATCATCTGTTCAGAAACCAGACCAGCAGAAATTGTCTGCTGATAGTTTGGACCTGACAAATTTCCTTGAGAGGTCAGATAATGAGCCACCGGCAACTGCAACGCTGCTAGTACAGTTCGCTATAGATTCTGACAGAGAATGGATGCTTAAGCTGTTTTTCAAGTTTAAAGACATACCATTTATGTCTAAAACAGTGAGAATGTATCCTGATGTGTCAAGGACGACCCAAAAGAGAAGAAAACAGTTTCTCATTTTGAGACCAAGGGTCCTACAGTTGGGTGCTACGTTTGTATTCAGATACCCATGTAAATGTGTGATGGTCTATTAGGGGAATAGACATGTTTATTTTGAACCTCAGCAGCTGATAAAATTTATCTCTGCGAAAGAGCAAACTTAATATTCTTGAGAGAATTGTTGTTCCAACCTGCTTAGTTTAATTAGGTTCTTATCCCCACTTAACGCTATCTTTATTTTCTTAGTAATGTTTGATTGAGAACTCAGCGTATGTAGCTTTCTCCCCTCTTATCGAGGTCTAATTTTTCAATCCAGTATATTTAGAATTGTAATTTTCCTATTGTATTTTTGTTTTGCCTTCTTTTTTCATCTAAATTTACCCTTTTTTGATTATCTTGTTAAGTATTGTTGAGACTGGTATTGGAATATTTCTTTAATTGACTTTTTATTATGTCAAATTATAAAATTAAAAAAAGAATTTATAAGGACAATAGCATTCTTTTTACCACCTGGAAAACCTTAAAATTTATTGATAATTTAACATCTATATCAGTACAACAATCCACGTGTTAATCCTTATGGTTGAACTCCAAGATTCAAATTGGCGAGTCTAAGATCCTCTGGAAACATTGGCTGCAGGCAGATATATGTACTTTAGATGATGTGTTATCAAATGGGAACATGCTTGACTTTTCACAACTGCAACAATCATTCGGTATCACAAAGTCTCAAGCATATAAATGGTTGCAGTTGGAGCAGGATATTCAGAAGAGGTTCCCTGATTGGCGCAACTTAAAAAATCAGTATAGTTTGCCGGGTCTATGCTTCCAGACATATTTGCTAGGGCATCAGTCAGCCAAGTGGTATAAATTAATATCTGAATAAAAAACCTAAAACTAGTCTAAGAGACATTTGGAGCATTGAGATAAAGCAACACATTTCTGCTACTCAATGGCCATGGATTTGGACCATCAGAATTATGTCATCTATGTCATGAAAACTCTCACGTACTAACTTTTTCATCCATCCTCACCCACTCACTCATTCTTTTGTATTTTATCACTCACCTGCCCATGAAATCTCTCAACCCAATAGTTCCATACCAGCTTGCCCAATCATATGAAATTAAGTGCAAAAACTATCTATAAATGTCATTAAGTTATTATCCCCATACATCGCAATAGCCATATAAACAAAATCTCTTGTCCGCATAGCACTGTACTGAAATTGTTTTTATATAGTCTGCTTTTAGCTACCAACCGCAGACCACACAAATTCATCCAGTCACCCACATAGACCTGCAACAAGAGCAGGTTCCTGAGCAGCTCCTGCCCCAGACTCCCAAAACAAACAATCTCCATTCGTTGTCTCTGAAGCTAGCAAACCTGGTCCATGCCTTCCTGGGAGCCTGCCCCAAACTTGACCTGCCATGACCATTGATGATGCAGGAAACTGTGATATTAGGTTCCTTGTCTCGCACTTCCAGTGTGGGGAATTATAATAACACTTTCTTTCAGTCGTTCAAGGTATGACACATCGAAGCTGCAGCTCTGATGAGCCCTTTTTGTAACGCTTCCACCAGGCATCCCATACCGTCACAGCTGACATTCAACAGAGTAACTGCGAGTTTCATTAGCTGAAGCTCACTTTACCAATTAGTTTGCAGGTCTCAGGTTAACCATCAGTATCACAAGTCATCCTACTGCAGGAGGACATCCAGCTTTGCACAGTAAGTGGCACCGACAACTGCCTTATTTTCTCTTTGGATTCTTTAGCTTGCTGTGCAATCTTGAGCTCTATGCAACAAATTCCAGTGATACCAGTGTAGCTCCAGTAACTTCATTTGCCCTTCAATCAGTACAAATTAGGTGAATGTCTGGAGATGCTGCGCTCTAATGAACATCTTATAAATTTTTCTCATATGCTTTCAGAAAAATCATTACAAGGTCTAAGTTTGGTATTAATAACGTTTACTCTAAAACTCCAAGGCCGAATGATCCACTCCAGCTCCTACAGTCACATTCATTTCCAGATTAGGCAGACTTTGAAGGAATTTTGAGCAATAACTCATTGCACCCACTAAAAACCACTCTTATTTCCACTAGGGCTCTGTAGACTTTCATATGGTTACCTTTTAGCAATCGATAGGCCTTATGATCTTTATCTGCCATTATTTTTTGTGTGAATAACATGAAGAAAGACCTGGCGAAGCTTGAAGAATGGTCTGAAATTTGGCAGCTAAAATTTAATGCTAAGAAATGCTAGGTTATGCATTTGGGCTGCAAAAACATGAGGGAATGGTACAGTTTAGGGGTGCAGAACTTATGTGCACGACAGAAGAGCAGGACTTGGGTGTAACTGTATGTGATGATCTTAAGGTGGCCAAATAGGTTGAAAAGGTGATGGCGAAAGCTAGAAGGATGCTAGGGTGCATTGGGGGAGGTATGACCAGTAGGAAAAAGGAGATATTGATGCCCCTATATAAGGCTCTGGTGAGACCTCATTTAGAATATTGTGTACAATTCTGGAGGCCGCACCTTCAAAAAGATATAAAAAGGATGGAGTCGGTCCAGAGGAAGGCTACTAAAATGGTGCATGGTCTTTATCATAAGGCATATGGGGACAGACTTAAAGATCTCAATCTGTAAACTTTGGAGGAAAAGCGGAAGAAGGGAGATATGATAGAGATGTCTAAATACCTATGTGGCATAAATGCGCATGAGTCGAGTCTCTTTCATTTGAAAGGAAGCTCTGGAATGAGGGCATAGGTTGAAGTTAAGAGGTGATAGGCTCAGGAGTAATTTAAGAAAATACTTTTTTACAGAAAATAAAGGGTGGTAGATGAGTGGAACAGTCTCACAGTAGAGGTGGTAGAGACAGAGACTGTGTCTGATTTCAAGAAAGCCTGGGATAGGCACATGGGATCTCTTAGAGAGAGGAAGAGATAATGGTTACTGCGGATGGGCAGACTGGATGGGCCATTTGGCCTTTATCTTCCATCATGTTTCTATGTAACCACTTGGTGAACTAGGGTAGCACAATTGGAGGGGTGAGGAAGATACTGGACACTTTGGGAGGTAGGGGAGATATAATTTGAGGGGTGCTATGGGAAAGGCTGGAGATGCTAGTCACCTGGGGGGAGTGGTAGGGAAGAGGCTGGAGATGCTAGACACCTATGAGAGAGTAGAGGCTGTTCCTCTTGGAAGGGATGTGAGGAAGGGGAAAAGCTGGACACACAAAGATAGATATGAAAAGAGAAGGGAGACGCTGATAGGAGTAAGGGAAGGGAGAAGCTAGACATTTGTAGGGGTAGAGGAGTGATGGTTGAAATATGGTGAAAGGAATTTGAGCTTCCTCTGTATGTATGTGTGTTAGGGGGGTGGAATGCAAATGGCTCACATGGTGCACCAAATACCCCTAGGCCAACTCAATGTAATCTGAAAGACTGACAGCTAGAATTCAATTTTAAGAACCAGTTGATAACAAAATTACCAGCTGAGTTCTAACTATAGCTGAGCTATAATAAGAACACATCTCTTCAACTCAGCTACATAAGGAAATAATTGATTAGGCAGTCAGAATGTACAATACAGCATTAAAAAGAGGAAATAAAGAATCCAGATTTTTCCTAATCTATTTCATGCCACCTGCTACTGTTCTGCACTGGTGACCATGGCAACATCCACTAGCAAAAAGTCGATTACCACCGGAATCTTGCCAGTGAAAGACTTCAGAGTAGAATTCATGAAGACTTTCCAACTTTCTCTCTCTGAATTCCAGAACCTCGACAGCTCTTTTATGTATCTTAATTCCAGCCTATGACAATAGGAGTGGACAGCCAGAAATTTTTCGTTTCATGCCCTTTCCTATGTTATTTGTGGGGTTTTTCATTTTTCTAGCCATTTTATCACTTTCTGATAGAATAATGTGAATTATTTGGTAAAAGGATACAGTACTTCAGAAAGAAGGTATGCTCTTTTCCCAAGTTTATATATGCATATTAATTTGTGCAAGAACAATGGTGTATGCATGTGCAGTGGTTCCACTGTCGGCAAAGAGCATACAGTGGTGCCTCACACAACGAACTTAATCCGTTCCAGGAGCAAGTTTGTTATGTGAAACGTTCGTTGTGTGAAACGCGTTTTCCCATAAGAATACCTGTAAAACAGAATAATTCGTTCTGCAGCCCTACATTTCCCTCCCTCCACCTCACCTCACATGCAGAGCCTGCCAGCCTTCTCCCTCACCCAGCCGCACGATCTCAAAAAGCTGTGCACGCGCAGCTGCTGGAGTTGATCAATGTTCTCTCTCCTGCAACTTCCGGTTTCCGGTTGCGTCAGAGGAGAAGATTGAACAACAGAGCATGCGCGCATGTGCTGCTCTTTGAAAGTGTGTGGCTGGCCGAAAAAGAAAGCCGGAAAACTCGGTTTTTAAGGTAAGGTGGAGGGAGATGATGGAACACTGCATTCAGACAGGAGGGTGCTGCTGTTCCCGGCTCACATTAGAAAGCGGCGAGAGTAGTTCCGCCCCCCCCCCGGGCCCCTCAGGCGACTTCGTTGTGTGAAACGAAGTTCGTTATAGGGAGCAAGACAAAAAGTTCGTTATGCGCAGCGTTCGCTGTACGAGGCGTCCGTTATGCGAGGCACCACTGTACTTGTTTTGTTTTGGAAATGGCATAGAACAAGTTGTTTGACATTTTCTATGTTATTGCAAATGACAACTGTGATGGGCTATACCTGTCAAAGTTCATGAGAGACAGGAGAAGGCAGGCTAAGCTGCAGCCCTGGATTAAGTATTATTTTATTTATTTTAGGTACTGATGTACCGCCTATCAAAATTATCTAAGAGGTTTACAGTTAGGTACTCAAGCATTACCCTTATCTGTTCCGGTGGATTATTAGACAATACAAAAATCCCCCCAAAAAACTGCTGCGATACTTAAAAGATAATCCAATAAGCAGTAGTAGTCACAATGAGTTCTCAAAGGGGTGGAAATGGCGCTTGCTACCGCACCTGGGTTCTATAAATAACCATGATAAAACTGATTTAATTTACTTTGAATTTAAATTTTGTAAATAACGGGGTATCCTCAGTGTGTTGAGACAGCGATAGGAGAGAACCTCCAGCGCTTACCAGAAAAGACAAGGGTAATATAGCCCCTGCCCGCACACCATCACTGGACACCTCACGTATGCTTAACTCAAATTAAAGTGTAATAACACAAATAATGTGAAACTTTCTACCACACACAGGTGCTATAGCAAGCGGAAGAACCCGCTGCAAGAACTCCCCAGCCCACTCAAAAATGAGAACAAAACTTAGCTTGATAGTAAATTCAATCGTCCATAGTCCCACAGGAAACAACAGTCAGAAGACATCCTGAATTGCCAACAGTAGATACATTCAATAGGTTTAACCAGGCCAGGTCTCGGAGACAGAAAATCCCTTCTTCAGGAACCCAGAACCATGCCGAGGCAGGGAGAGAAATCCACGTAGTAAGGATTAGCAGTGAATGGACAAGCCAAGCCAGCTGAATTTTTTTTTTTTTTAACACATTTTTATGGAATATTCTAGAGTCTGGCAGTTTGTTGGGGCATAAAGAATGAGATCTCCAAGACTATATAAACTGGGAAGAAATTCCTATAATAAAATATTTTATTTATTTAATTCATTTTCTATCCCATTGGCCCTAAAGAGCTCAAAACGTGTTACAGGTTAAACATACATAATATACAGTTAACAGGTTACGATTTGCACTGGATTTGCCATAATTTCAGTACAAGTTTATGTTACAAGTTATTATTCTAACTTAACACATACTAGGGACTAATACTAATATTCATAATATACAGTTTACTATTACAATATACCATAGTTATCATTATGGTGCAGGTTTTTCAGTACAAGTTTTATCCTAATTGACACACAGACTGTTTACAGGTTGGATTTGCCAAGATTTTACAATATAAGTTTCCTTAATGTGACACATACCGGGTTCTGGTACTAATATTCATTTCTTTGTGATCCATTAGAACCTACTAGCCTACAGCCAGAAATCTCTCAGCAGCCATTCTTTTAGAACTGAGATTACTGTCAGTCAGAGTCCCTCCTAGACCACCATCTAGAAGACAGGTGAAAAGAGATAGGTTCATCCCCAGGGGGTGCTGCATCACACAGCCCATTCCTATTTGACAATATCAAGCTTGTGGAAACATGTAGCAAGGTACAGATTACTACCTGCAGCAATACATCCACACAGTTGCTGGAGGAACCAGTAAGAGGCCATTCGTGAGACTTTTGTTGAGGGCAAGATAATTCACATTACTACACTGGATAATAATCACATATCTTTGTTGTTTCATTTCAGTCTTATGTTTTGTTGCTTTGTCACATCTGTGATTTTAGAGCCTACCGTATTTTCACGCAAATAACACGCACCCGTATAAAACGCGCACACGTGTATAGCGCGCAGAAATCACGATGATAAGCACAAAAACTTTGGTATAACGCGCTCACGATTATACCGCGCATGCTGCCCGACTCTCCGTTCACCCCCCTGACTTCCGTGCACTGCCCCGCCTCTCCGTGCGCTGTCCCGACTCTCCGTTCACCCCCCCCGACGTCCGATTCACCCCCCCCCCGGCAGGACCATTCGCACCCCCACCCCGAAGGACCGCCGACTCCCCGACAATATCGGGCCAGGAGGGAGCCCAAACCCTCCTGGCCACGGCGACCCCCTAACCCCACCCCGCACTACATTACGGGCAGGAGGGATCCCAGGCCCTCCTGCCCTCGACACAAACCCCCCTCCCCCCCAACGACCGTCCCCCCCCCAAGAACCTCCGACCGCCCCCCCAGCCGACCCGCGACCCCCCTGGCCGACCCCCACGACCCCCCCCACCCCCCTTCCCCGTACCTTTGGAAGTTGGCCGGACAGACGGGAGCCAAACCCGCCTGTCCGGCAGGCAGCCAACGAAGGAATGAGGCCGGATTGGCCCATCCGTCCTAAAGCTCCGCCTACTGGTGGGGCCTAAGGCGCGTGGGCCAATCAGAATAGGCCCTGGAGCCTTAGGTCCCACCTGGGGGCGCGGCCTGAGGCACATGGTCGGGTTGGGCCCATGTGCCTCAGGCCGCGCCCCCAGGTGGGACCTAAGGCTCCAGGGCCTATTCTGATTGGCCCACGCGCCTTAGGCCCCACCAGTAGGCGGAGCTTTAGGACGGATGGGCCAATCCGGCCTCATTCCTTCGTTGGCTGCCTGCCGGACAGGCGGGTTTGGCTCCCGTCTGTCCGGCCAACTTCCAAAGGTACGGGGAAGGGGGGTGGGGGGGTCGTGGGGGTCGGCCAGGGGGGTCGCGGGTCGGCTGGGGGGGCGGTCGGAGGTTCTTGGGGGGGGACGGTCGTTGGGGGGGAGGGGGGTTTGCGTCGAGGGCAGGAGGGCCTGGGATCCCTCCTGCCCGTAATGTAGTGCGGGGTGGGGTTAGGGGGTCGCCGTGGCCAGGAGGGTTTGGGCTCCCTTCTGGCCCGATATTGTCGGGAAGTCGGCGGTCCTTCGGGGTGGGGGTGCGAGTGGTCCTGCCGGGGGGGGGGATGTATCGGACGTCGGGGAGTCGGCCGGGCAAGAGGGCTTGGGCTCCCTCTTGCTCCGATCGTGGATGCGGGTGCGGGTGGGAGCGCGTGCGAGTGGTCGTTCGGGGTGGGGGTGCGAGTGGTCCTGCTGGGGGGGTGAATCGGGCGTCGGGCGGGGTGGGAACTATGTTTGAAAACTTTCGTATACCGCGCTCACGCATATAACGCGCGAGGGGTATGCGCGGTAGGTAAAAACGCGTATAACGCGCGCGTTATATGCGTGAAAATACGGTAATTCCTGTTGCATTAAATCAACTTTGCTATGTAGGGAACAACAATAAAAAAAACAGGGGTCCTTTTACTAAGTTGCAGTAAAAAAAGTGGCTTTAGCGCACAGCCTTTGAAAAAAATTCCAATGTGAGCACTTAGAGCCTGATTCTACAGCATGGATCTCAAAGTCTCTCCTTGAGGCCGCAATCCAGTCAGGTTTTCAGGATTCCCACAATGAATATGCATTGAAAGCAGTGCATGCACATAGATCTCATGCACATTCATTGGAGAAATCCTGAAAACCCGACTGGATTGCGGCCCTCAGGGAGGGACTTTGAGATCCCTGTTCTACAGGGTGGGCCATGGAAAAATAGCCTGCCTCTAAGACTGGTGCCACACTCTTGGGAGGAGGCCGTAGATCCTTGCACTCTGTCTGGCAATTTGGTGTTGTCCCATGTACAATGTTCCGCCTTTATTTTGCCTTCCTATTCTGTTGTAACTTGTAGGTAAGTGAATAGAAACAATCCATTTGCTCATTCATCTTGTCATACTATTGCCGGAGACGGACTACTTTTCCATGGCACCATTGAGCATCATGGAGTGAGGGCTTCTGAACTTCAGGAAAGCAATGAAAACGTGCCTCTTCCCATAAATCCAGTTACTCCCTTCCAACCATATGTATTCTAATGCACACTGAACTAGATCCACTCTGGTTGTTAACTGAAGATGGAAATAACCATATGTTACCTTAAAGACCAAATTGTATTCTAAACTTGACTGTATATCTAACATTACTGTACAAATATAAATTCATAATTATCCATGCTTTATGTATGTCAACCTTGTTACCCGTTCTGACCCCTGACATTCTTTAGTATGCGGTTAGAGCATACACATTTGACAGTTACTGCAGAACACCTCAGCGCAAACCCATGGTACACCATTTTAAGTTGTGTGAGGTACGTGTTAGCATCTAATGCAGCTTGGTAAAAAGGCCCCTAAGTAAATTCAGTGTACACCAAAAGCAAGTAGATTGGCAAGCAGAATATGCAGTAAGATTCTCTAGGCAGGATTTAATGTTTCGGGGCTGATGTATCAACTTTTCTGATGCAAATGGTTTTGTGCCACTTTACATTGGTACAAAATGTTCTCATCAAGACAAATATGTTAAATTTATGAGCTCATACCTCTACCTGGCAGCATTAAGTAATAGCTGAATTCTGATTCCTCATGCTTTACTCTCATTATTAGGAATATGATTAATTTGTGTTGAATTTGAAGGAAGGTTGTGTGGTGAATAGCTACATGGGGTGGTCAGCCAGACAGCAAAACTGACATGCTGAGTTTGAAAAAATAAATTTCAAGAAAACAAACAGCAGTTAATAGGCCTATAATGAGTATTTAATGACTTTATTTTTAAAAATTCCCTTCATAAGTATACACTAGAATACAGTGTTTCCCAGGTCATTTGCGGTTTGCAGCCCCGATCATTTGCGGTATTCTCCAATCGGGACAATCCTGTGTTAAAGGCAGGATTCACCAATCAGGAGCTACATGTCAAAGCAGCTCCTGATTGGTGAAGCCTGACTTTAGTGCAGGAAGAGGCGGTCAGAGAATACTGCAAGTGATTTCCTTCACTCGCCAGTGTTCCAGCTGCCCTCTCCTGCCTCTCCAGCTGCCCTCTCCTGCCTCCCCAGGTGAAAAACCGTATTTGCAGTTTTTTGATATTCGTGGGGGTTCCTGGAACAGAACCCCCACAAATATTGGGGAGTATTGTAAATGACATGTATGTCACATACACAAGAGTCTGTCAATGTTATGAGAGTCTGTATGTATAAGTATACAACTACCCAGACAAGCATCATTCATTGACATGATTGGTCCTTGAAAACTAAGTGCAAGTAATTTTATTTTTATTTTTTATGCAGTTGTTATCCTAACTTAAGCAACAAAACAATCAAGGCTTTGTTACCATTTGGATCTTCTTATCTTTGCAAACGTTGATTTTCAGGTCTGACAGAAATTAAATTGAAGAAAAGAGAATTACAGATGGTGGATGATGAAAAGTGTTTGCTTGTCGACTATCGACCCACATTTTGAGTTAATTTGCATTCAAAAACAAGCACATCCATCGCATTGATTAGCAATTCTATCTACTTTAGTTTCACTATTTTTACAATTATCCATGCATAGCTTAAAGAATTTTAAATAAATAACTCTTAAATTTAATTTTTTGTTGGTTTTGCAATTTTATAATTTCATTTATAATGTGTCGCGAACAACATTTGCTCCGTATAGTGTGCCACAAAAAACATTTGCTCTGTTAAGTGTGCCAGAGCTTAAAAAGTTTGAGAGACCCTGGTGTAGGGTTACCATATTTATGAAGACAAAAAAGAGGACACATGACCCCGCCCACACTCCACCCACAGCCCCACCCACTCTCCACCCATTTCCTTGGTCCCCCTTCCCATCCTCTGTACCCTTTTACTGCTTCTCTCTCTCTCTCTCTCTCTTCCTCCAACCCTCCTCCTCCACTTAGTACTTCTCTCTCTCTCTCCTTCCAAGCCCACTCTCCTGTGCTTTCTTTCTTTCTTTATGTTCTTCCAACCCCCAAACGCCCCCCACAAGTGCTCTTCTCTCTCCTTCCAGCCTCCTCTCCTTCCAGCCTCCTCTTCCCCCATCCAGTACTACCCTACTCCATGCTCTTTTCTCCTGCACTCTCTCCTTTCCATAATGCTCCTTTCCCTCCCCTCCATGCTGTTTCTCCAAGCCTTCCCTCCCTTCCTCCATGCTGTTTGAATCCAAGTATGTGGTTATAACAATTCAAAATACCAGTGCTGGGTTTATCTGCAAGGAAAAAAACACAGACTTCCTTAAAATTACGAGTGAGAAATACAAAATAAAATATAATCTATACAAAATCACCAATGAATGGCCTGCTGACTTAAAGTTCTCAAAGCAGTGCTATTCTTGTTTTGGTTTCCACTTTTTGCTCTGTGGAAACTGTTGGGGTTCATTTTGCCTCTGTGCAAAGTATCACAAAACTTTGCAAACAGACACTCAGAATCTTACCATACACACCACCAGCAAGCCCACGAACTGAAACTACACATTTTGTATAACTAATGGGCAGACTGGATGGACCATTAAGGTCTGTATCTGCCGTCATTTATTATGTTACTATGTTACACCCAAACCTACACATGAAAAGTCAGCATTTCAAATATTCTAGCCCGCCAGAAAACCTCCAGTTGGGAAAAGAGAGCAAAGCTGGTTTGTTACAGATTTCTGCAAAGAACCCTAATGTTAATAATATCCCTCACCTTGTTCACATAGGCAAAGCATACATCATCACCTTGAGTTAGAAAATAACGCATACAGACCAAAAATATGAAATAGAAAGACCCAAGAAACTAGACTCTGTGAGCCATGAAATACTGAAGGAGAGAAAAAGAAAATCATATCATAACTTTATTTTCTGACAGTCTCAAGAAGGATGACATCAGCCCCAAAGGACTCAAGATCAAAAATCCTTTGGCAAACACTTATAATTCTAAAAGGTAGGTGCCTTTCATATGGCGCTTAGTGGCACCTAATGTTCTAAGTAGGCATTCTTTAGGGTTGAGACAGACAAAGGCACTGCTTGGCATGATTCTAAACTAAACTAAAACTTAGGGCTCCTTTTACTAAGCTGCGATAGCGGTTTTAGCGTGCGCTAGACACTAACGCCAGCATTGAGCTGCGTAGCGCGGGTTTAGTGCACGCTAAAAATGCTATCGCAGCCTGGGTAGCTGCGCATATGTGTTTGGGGGGTATGACTGTTGGGGTGTCTGGTGTGTGACTGATGTGACTTGAGGCCGATTGTTCGGGGTTTGACTGTGTTTGTTTTGGGGTCTTATATTACTTAAAATGTCAATTGTGTTGGGCATTCAGCCGAGGGGATTTTGCACTTTGTTTCCTTATTCTGTTCTTACGCTTGTTGACCTACCTGGCAGTTGTGCCTTGCTTTTACCTGCTTCCCTTCTTGGTTGTATGTTCCCTTTGCAGTTGCTAATAAAGATATTTAAAACAACAAAAAACCGCTATCGCAGCTTAGTAAAAGGAGCTCTTAGTTTTATAGACCAAGTCATCAACCAAAAGGAGCTCGACTAGGGTAATAATAATGGAATACATAATACATAAACTTGACAAGGAAAAGTAGACTGAAATAGTTAATTTTCAAAATGTTTAGCAAACAAAAAAAGTTTTCAGAACTTTCCGGAATAAAGCAAAAAGAACCTAAACTTCTTAATGTAAGTGGTAAAGCATTCCAGAATTCGGCTAATTTAAAAGCGAAAGAATGACTAAATCTCTTAAAGCTTCTGTTTTTACCACTGAGAGAGGGAAATGGAAGTTTTAATTTTTGAGAACTTCAGGCAAGATGAAATCTATGAACATTCCAGTCTAAAGGAATCAAAGTAGCGAAAATGCCACATAGGATCTTAAATGCAATACAAATGCTCTCCAGAATTTAGGCACCTTCAATGTAAAACCCTAGCCTATATTACTTGTGTCTGAGGGCTAGATGCCAGTGATCGTCGCTAAACCTGTTTTCACAGCTTTAGTGGTGATCACTGTTACCGACCTGATGCACAAAACAGCCCACTGTGTGTTTTTTCCCTAAGCCGTGCAAATTAGCTAAAACCCCATGCAAAATAGTCAAGCGATTGATGCACCACCATCACTTGGCTATTCCAAATGGGGTTTCAGCGATCGTAAAAACCTGTTGGTAACTGTGTTACCAAAAAAGAGATAAACCGGGTAGTGGACCATGCGGGTCTTTATCTGCCATCATCTACTGTTAGTATGTTACAATTATCATGCAAAAACCTCTTTATCTTCTATCTTCTACACCAGGATGGCTTCATAAATCAGTGTTCAAAACATCTTAACATCCCATGGGTCTTTCACATGTACTCAATAAAATTTCTTTTAAAACTAAAACTAATCAGGAGAGGAACATCAGAAATTTAACTTGGAAAGGGAATCATGGGGCCTCTTATAGCACACAGCTATTTCAGAACCTACTTCACCAATCCCAATTCTTTAATCATTTGTTCCTCCCACAACTTTCCTATTTCTAAATTTTATTTGCTAACCATTTCTTTTAAATTATTATGAATTCCACTTAACTTAGCTATTAAAATAATTTTTACTTACTGGAAGGACTTTTCAAATATTGAATACATGGAATGGTGGAATCTAGTAAGTCTAACTGTCAAATATGAAAGAGTGTTTGCGGAAAAAAAGGGTTGCTTGCATATTTTTTAAAAATTTGGTATCCACTGTCATCTAGAGGTAGAGACACTGGATCATCTACTGTTCTATTGTCCCTTGATGCTTAGATTTTGGAGATACATTTGGGGTCAAGTGAATAATTTATTGGAAAATCCAGTGGTGTTTGACATGTCAATGAGGACTAAAAGCAAAATAATAATAATAATAAACTTTTATTTATTATGACAGGGGTTGCCATACAACTTATTATGAAGAACTGGAAAAACTGGGACCGGTTGCAATTATAATTTCTGTTGGAACTCTTTATGCCATATTTTTTTAAATGGAGCATGTGATAGCCGTTCAGCAGGGGCATTATAAGAAATTTAAGGATGTTTTGGAGCCATTAACAAAATTTTGTAAGGAATGATTATTATTTTTTCCCTTTGAATATCCAAGGTTGGTGGAGGTGGGGGATACTTTGTTTTACTTATGGTTGAGGGCAATTGTTGGGTATATACTGGGGGGGTTGATATATATATTTGATATGAAATATAATTTGATAGAATATTAAGGGCTCCTTTTACAAAGGTGAGCTAGTGTTTTTAGCGCACTCACCGGATTAGCGTGCGTTAGCTGAAAAACTACTGCCTGCTCAAGAGGAGGTGGTAGCGACTAGCGTGCGTGGCATTTTAGCACGCACTATTCCACGTGTTAAGGCCATAACACACCTTTGTAAAAGGAGCCCTAAGTACTGATAAAGTGTATAATGTTTCTATATTATGATGCACTTATTGTCAGTTTTAAACTGAATAAAGAATATTAAAAAAAAAAATAAATTTGATATCTTCTCATAAAATATAGCAACATATCACATTTAAAATGAATATTATTTCTCTAAATGGTAATGTACATCCATGCTGTTAGTTTCTTGTGAGAGGTCCTTGGTATTCGAATGTAGTTTCAAATATTTTCTTTCGCCGTACTTGAAGAGATAGGAAGGATAGTTTGAACTTTGTAGTGTTATTTAGTGCATGCTACGCATTAGGATTAGTGCATTCTAACTGGCTAATGCAGTTAACACTGGAGCACTTAGCATGTTCTAAATAGGAAATGTTAAGTGCTCCTGCGTTAACTCTTGGCAGACACTGCATGCTAATGAGAATGTTATCGCACAATCTACAAATAAAAAAAGTCCCCCCAAAAGTGCTACATTAAATCTGGACTCAGCGCATGGAAAAGTCCCATGTTAAAAATGCATTAAGTTCAGATTTTAGCATACTTTAGTAAAAAGGCCGCATAGTGATTTCAATTGTATCCTTCTGCACCACTGGCTTAAAATTGTGGTATTAACTTTTTTTTATTATATGATTTGTTTACTGAAATTTTTCAAGTTAGATTATTTATAAAATCTGATAGGACTCTCGACTCACTCCCACACAAACAATACTTTTCTTTGTTAGATATGTTTGCACATTTTTTTTCATCATTTAAAATAATCATTTTCAATTTATATATTCAGTGCAGTGGGTTGTTTACATCTAATAGGTCAGCTATAGGATGTTTAGTGCTGTAGGCACATTGACTGATGCATGAAAGCTCCCTGTTTGGATCAGTTTTTTTAAGCCTTTATTACCTTTGGGGAATTGAGTAGATTAAATAAGTGCATCAGCTAAGAATGTATTTTGCTAGTAAGTTCAGTCTGACATTAATGTTCCAGTGAATGAAGCATAATTATACATACAGTAAATTTGTGAAAGACTTACACAAGACAGCAGACATGCTTTATTGCTATTTTTATTTTGTTAAATAGGTTGCAGATAAGAAAAGGTTAAGAAGACACATAACTGAAGAGAAGAATGAAGAGACCCTGGCTCCTAATGTTTTCTGCCTGCGGATTCATGTGCATGATTCATCCACAATAGGACATCATATTTTGCATCATTTAAATACTAAGATTAATTAATTAGAACAGGGGTGGGCAATTACAGTTCTCAAGGGCCACCACCCAGTTGGGTTTTCAAGATTTCCAGAATGAATTTGCATGAGATTAAGAACATAAGAACATACAGTATGTGCATACAGTGCTTCCTTTGAGTGTGAATAGATCTCATGCGCATTCAGTGGTGTAGTAAGGGGGGGGTGATCCATCCCGGGTGCCATCTTGGTGAGGGTGCAGCAGGCATTTACCCTCTTCTCTGCCCCTCCCGCTCCTTCCCTGCCCCCCACCCCCACTGCCATGATAGCATACAGCTTCCCTTCCCCATACCTCTGTAATGTTCCTGGTGCAAGGAGCAACCGCCAACCTGCTTTCACACCAGCTCTTGCTCTGACATCACTTCCTGGACCCACAACTAGGAAGTGATATCAGAGGAAGAGCCGATGCAGGCATGGCAGGAGCTTGGGGGTTGCTGCTCGCACCAGGAACATTACAGAAGTATGGAGGAAGGTAAGTGGCACATGCATGGCAGGACGGAGCGGGAAAGGAGCATGTGGAGGTAGGGGGGGCAAGGGAGTGGCACCACCACCCTGGGTGCCTCTCACCCTTGCTATGCCATTGTGCATATTCATTGTGGAAATCTTGAAAACCCATGATAATGAGGGTTGGTGCCCTCAAGGACCATGGTTGCCCAACCCCTGGATTAGAAAATAACATTGAAACATAGGTGAATTGTTTATACATTAAAATGGTATATACCTACTTGAGAATATTTGTAATATAATAGTGTTGTAAAGGAAAAAAAAAAGAATGTTGAGAAAATAACTTTTACCTGGGGATTTGCAAGTTTAAAAAAGGAAAAAATTATTAAGGAAAATTACTTATCTGATAAGAGGGAATGTAACATGTCAAAACTTGAAAAGACAGAAAGAAAATTGAAAGAAAAGTGTGAAGATACTGTAGTTACAACACTTGTTAGTAATAAATTTGAACAGAAAGAAAAGACAGTGAAATT
This sequence comes from Geotrypetes seraphini, assembly GCF_902459505.1. Classification (NCBI taxonomy): domain Eukaryota; kingdom Metazoa; phylum Chordata; class Amphibia; order Gymnophiona; family Dermophiidae; genus Geotrypetes; species Geotrypetes seraphini. The sequence goes on along the minus strand of NC_047085.1, from coordinate 148,666,174 downwards.
TTGTGAACAAAGAAAATTTACCTGATTAACAGGGGCTTAATTTTAATAAGGCCTTGGTGCTTACGATGCAAGCAGGCATTAAAGCTAAATGGAATGGAGCTTATCCTTTTGCTGAACTGAAGAATCTTCAACCAACGACACTCGCTGGGAACAAGTCCCTTGGTCTGACCACTTCTTAGGGACTACCTGCCTCCCCATTTTCATGTCACATCTTGAATCCCCACCCCACTCCTCTCATTCCATAACCTTCCGCAAAAAAACCTCGAGCAATCTATTCTGGTCCAAATTCCTCAACCAACTTTCCTCCAACCCTAGACCTACAGACTCCAAATCCCATTGGCGCAACTGGACTACCCTCTCCGAGTCCACCTACCACTCCCTTGCTCCAATATCCACTAAAACCATCTCCTACCCCCGAAAGGCCCCCTGGTACTTACCTCTTCACAGAGAACTGAAACAGAAATGTCGCGCTTTGGAGCGCAAATGGAAAAAATCTAAATCCCCCTCTGATAGACAGACCTGGAGGGTCAATATTAAACTTTACAATTCAACACTAAAAAAAAGCCAGGAAGAACTTCTTCGGAGACAAGATCTCTAGATCCAACAACCAGATCAGTGTGCTGTTTAACATCTGGCGCTCCCTAACTACAAAAAAAGACCCATCCTTGCTCCCACCGTCTCTATCAGCCGATGCCCTTGCAAATTTCTTTAATGAAAAGGTTACCACCCTAAGATGCTCCTTCCCACCCACAGTCTCCTACAACTCCCTGGCCTCTATTGACCTCAACCCTACCTTACCTGTCTCCACCCCCATTCCAGCTGACAGATCCTGGACCGTTTTCGAGCTTGTTTCCGAATCGCATGTCTCCAAACTCTGCCTCAAACTAAAAACTTGCAAGTGCATCTTGGATCCTTTCCCCTCCTATCTATTCGAGAATATCTCTACACAGGCCATTGCATCCCTCACCGAACTTATAAACTCTGCCCTAACATCAGGCCTTTTCTCCTCCGACATGGGACATATTTCATTGACCCCTCTACTGAAAAAGGCCGACCTTGACCCCTCCATACCATCAAATTACCATCCAATAGCAAATATCCCTCTCCTAACCAAGTTATTAGAATCCATCATATCCACTCAACTCTCATCCTACCTAGAAAGATTCTCTATTCTCCTACCCCACCAATTCGGCTTCAGACCCAACTTCAGCACCGAATCCCTTTTGGCCTCACTAATCTCTAAGGTGCAACAACTCCATTCTCGCAACAAATTCGCTGTTCTCCTACAATTCGACCTCTCCGCAGCTTTCGACGTCGTCCATCACGATATCCTAATCTTCCAACTCTCTGAAATAGGCATAAGCTCCACAGTCCTAGATTGGTTCTCGAAATTCCTACGCTTCCGCTCCTACACCGTTAACATAAACGGTACCTCATCCTCCCCTGGAAGCCGAAATGTGGAGTCCCGCAAGGCTCACCCCTCTCTTCTATCCTTTTCAACATCTACATGTCCTCTCTGAAACTCCTTCATTTATCCCCCCTAGAAACTCTCTACACCTACGCTGATGACATCCTCATCCTCCTCGAGACCGACTCGAACCTCTCTAACCTCGCTGAGAACATATCCACATGTATAACGAATCTCCAATCCTGGGCCCAATCTGTACAAATGAAACTGAATGAGTCCAAAACAAAACTACTTTGGCTCGGCCCAACATTAGATCATTTACCCACCTCCATCCCACTACCTTCCGGCCCCACTCTTCAGCTTGAGTTTTCAAGCAAAGTCTTAGGCATCGTCATAGACTCCTCTCTCTCCTTCAATGATCACCTCAACTCCTTGGTAAAAAAATGCTTCTTTAGCCTTCATATGTTGAGGAAAGTGAGATCCTGCTTTCATCATTCTCACTTCGCCGTCCTCGTTCAATCCACCATCCTCTCTAGACTGGACTACTGCAACTCCATCTATATAAGCCTAAGAAAAACCTCCATAGACTTCAGCTAATTCAGAACGCCGCGGCTAAGCTTATTTTCGCAAAAGGCAAGTTCGATCACGTCTCCCCACTCCTCTCCAAACTTCACTGGCTCCCAGAGTCCTCTTTAAATGTGCCTGCTTAGCCTTCAAGATCCTACATGGCGTCCTTCCTCCCGTTATCCCACTCTTTTGGAATTCCTCAAACCCACACTCCACCAGACCCTCCCAAAAACTGAAACTATCATTCCCCTCTATAAAAGGTATATCCTACGCAGGAAAACTTGGAACATCCCTCCCCTTTAGAACCACAGAACTCTGGAACAACCTCTCATCCCCGCTCAGAAATTCAAGCTCCTTCCAATCCTTCCGCAAACACTTGAAAACTTGGCTCTTTTCAAAAATCTAATCACCTCCCATTCTCTAGTATCCTGTCCCTCTCTATCTTCTTAGTCCCTCTTCTATATCCTTTCATTGTAGTTCCTTTCCTCTTAACTCTGTAAACCGTGCCAAGCTCTGCGCTTGCGGAGATGGCGCGGTATACAAAGCTAAGGTTTAGTTTAGTTTAGGCAAGCAAATAGAGAACATTTTAAACTATTATCTATGGAATGCTTAAACACTACATAAACACTTTGGACGCTTCTACTTTAGGCACTGAAATTCAGGTGTTAACCTATGAACTATGTCTGAAAGTACAACTCCCAGTGCCCCTGTCTTTTCATCATAAGTGCTTACAGAGCAAGCTGACTGAAGCAGATTGTGAATCTTTAGCACAAACTTCAAGTGTGGAACTGCAATGCACTGTGCAGGGTGGTCAAATCAACGTCACTTTATGGGAGTTCTTTATTGTTGATTGAAAGCTTCTATACTGCTACTAATGACTGGGTGGGTGAATTTAGAGCAGTTTACATGGGCTTCTGCAAATTTAGGGAAATATAGTAAAGATCCCTAAATTAAGATCACTGCATCTTTTAAAAATATAAAATGTTAATGCATGTGTATATACTTCCCCATACAGCTTTCAGAGCAACACTGCATCTTAATGATATTTAAGAACATAAGAATAGCCTTATTGGGTCAGACCAATGGTCTCTCTAGCCCAGTAGCCAATCCAGGTCACTAGTACCTGGCAAAAACCCAAAGAGTAGCAACATTCCATGTTACCAATCCAGGGCAAGCAGTGGCTTCCCCCCACGTCTTTCTCAATAACAGACTATGGACCTTTCCTCCAGGAAATTGTCCAAACCTTTCTTAAAACCAGCTATGGTATCCATTCTTACCACAACCTATGGCGATGTATTCCAGAGCTTAACTATTCTTTGAGTGAAAAAATATTTCAACCACTGTAATGGACAAAGTCCTCTTAGTGTACAAAACCAACAGACAAAATTGAGGACTTGTACGAATGAAAATTCTTGCTTATTCAGAATGCACTATTACGCTCTCAGAGACCTGTGTTTTTCAAGCACATAAGTGTCCAAAATAACGTATACAGGTGAATGGTTTCTTTCATCATCTGTATACGTTATTTTGGACACTTATGTGCTTGAAAAACACAGGTCTCTGAGAGCGTAGTAGTGCATTCTGAATAAGCAAGAATTTTCTTTCGTACAAGTCCTCAATTTTGTCTGTTGCTTTTGAAAATATATTTCCCCATAACATCATAGAGAGCCCCCTAGTCTTTGTAATTTTTGATGGAGTAAAAAAAAAATCGATCGACTTGTACCTGTTCTACTCCTCTCAGGAATTTGTAGACTTCAATTATATCTCTCTTCAGCCATCTCTTTTACAAGCTGAAGAGCCCTAACCTTTCTAGTCTTTCCTCATACGAGAGGAGTTCCAACCCCTTTATCATCTTGTTGCTCGCGCACAGCATGGAGAAAAGGGGGAGGGGGAGGGGCAGAGAGGAGGAGGGATGTCATGTCCTTAGGAAGACTGCATCCAGGACGGATCGCACTCCCGTTACTACGCCACTGATTGATACATTATTTCTATTGCCTAAAGGACTAAAAGGATTCTTAAAATGATCAGCATTAATGGCGAATGAAAGTATTCAATTTCAGTGGGTGGCAGCTGAAGTGTCCTCTCTTTTACAAGAGAGGTCATTAATGATCTTGATATTTTCTGTGGAAAGGCTGGCGCTGATGATCTGCAGTTGCCTATAGGGAGATGTTTTCAAAGAAACTTATTGAAACATATGGCACACAACAGAACATTAAATTCTTTAGAGATCTAGGATATTCTTTTGGCCACCAGAGGTGACTTTAAAAGGGGTAGGAGGTCAGGAATAAAACTGTGCTAAGTGAGAGATCTGTTTGGTTCTTTATATTCCAGGAATCAGGTGTATTATTTGTTTTTGTGAATGTTATACATTGTATTAGAGCCTTGTATTATAAGTTGTTCTGCCTAGTTAAAGTTGAAATGTAATTTTGGGGGTTTTTTTTTTTCCATTTCATAGTTCTCAAGAATAAAGATGTTTTCAAAAATAATATGGGTTTGACTTAGTGTGTATAAAACATAGCAAAAGACCAACACACAAATCATACATACTGTTTTCATATTAGTAATTGAATTTGATTCATTTTTTTCATATTTGCCTCTGATTTAGAACCTAATAGAGAAGAGGGAGTGTGTAGACTACTTCTGTAAAGGTTAAACTAGGGTTACCATATGGAGCCATATAGTAACCCTAGGTTAAACAGTGGTGCTGGAGTTGGCTTGCTGGAGCCTCCCTGTGGCTACTTTATCAACTGGCTCCCAAAATTTGGGCTTGGGCCCTCTCCTGAACTCCCTTTTATCTTTGCTGGTGGGGATGTGAAGCTTAGTCAGATTAATAAATAGGCTGTTGCTGCTCCCCACTGCTTGCTTTTGGCTCTGAGCAGCATGCCGGGAGTGGCAGCATTCCATTTATTTGGCTGGCGTGCCTGCATGGGAGGAGAAAGAGGAATGCATTGTCACCCCCCTAGTCTACGCCCCCCTCCAAGTTGCAGGGTTAGCTATGCCCGGAGAGGAGCCTATTCTTAAAAATTTGCCTGTACATCACTGAGGATAAATATACAGAGAGGATTTTAATTCATGATTTCAAATCAGTGATTCTGTTATATCTGGTCATTTCTAGTTTTCAGGATATCTAAAATGAATATGAATGAGATTTTCATGCACTACCTACATAATATGCAAGTCTGTCTCATGTAAATTAATTGTAGGTATGCAGAATACCAGAATGGCTGTGTGCGTTGAAAACCATGGTTTCATACAATAGACATGCTTTATTTTGACCACTGTTTGCACATAAGGTCCCATCCATTAGAATAAAACACAAAGAGTGGCATTTTAGTAAGGATGTCCAACTCAGAATATGAATTTCCAAGTCAGAATGTCACAAATGGATGGCCATCTCACATGCATTTTACGATACAGCCTGGTGTCCATGTGCTGGAAAAGTCCAGCAAGAACATCTATTTTACAAATTGAAATGTCCAAGTTATGAAGGGGGGAAACCAGAGGACATGGATGGCAGCATAAGAATGTCCATTTTATAAAGTGAATTGCAACTCGTATTCATACATCTACTTTTTTAATTTTTATTTATAGCATTTATATATCACTTATAGCTCACGTGGTATATATTCAGGTACTCAAGCATTTTGCTCTATCTGTCCTGGTGGGCTCACAATCTATCTAATATTCCTGGGGCAATGGAGGATTGAACGACTTTCCCAGGGTCACAAGGAGCAGCATGGGATTTGAACCCACAACCTCAGGGGGCTGAGGCTGTAGCTCCAATCACTAGGCCACTCCTTCCTGCTGCTACTGGGGACCAACAGAAGACCAATTTTTAGGTAGACCAGCTGGGGGGTGGGTTAAGAGGTGCAGACAGATGCCAAACCCAGGTGAGGGGAGCAGAGTGAGCTGCAAACCTGCAAGTGGAACTGGATTGGTCGCCAGTGGAAGCAATGGTTGAGGTGGTGAGCTCCAGCAGCCAGGATAAGACATAGTTTGTGTCCCTGCTTATAGGGGTAGAGGGAAAATCTATCTAATGTACCTGGGGCAATGGGGGATTGAATGATTTGCCCAGGATCACAAGGAGCAACGTAGGATTTGAAACCACAACCTCCGGGTGCTGAGGCTGTGGCTCTAAACACTGCATCACACACTACTCCCTCTTCATTTATCTAAAGACCTCAGTGGCTACCTCTGAAAAGCCCAAAATTGTTTCATTTTGAGATTATTGTAACCAGCCTCCTCATCGGTCTTTATCATATATTATAATAGATTTATCTCAGGATTCCAAAATTTCTTGCAGTTTACAGTTATTAGTTAACCTTAGGTACTTATTTTTAGAAAGTATAAATTGGGACTCCAACATGAATTCACATTTCACATTCAGCTGTGTCAAGGAACTTCCCCTTTCAAAGACATTATCGCCATACTTCTTTTACTCTAAACGAAGTATAACGGTAACGTCTTTGAAAGGGGAAGCTCCTTGACACAGATGAATGTGAAACATGAATTCATGTCAGGTTTTTTTTTTTTTGGGGGGGGGGAGTTATGGCTCACAATATAATGTATGGGGATTATAGTGAGGTGTGTACCTGGCACCCTTAATATGAAGTTCACAGCAGTGTCCCCTAGGGGGCCTCACTGCTCTGCTGGCATGCCTGTGTGGCCATTCCACACATACATGCCATGTTGGACCCTCCTATATGCAAATGGCTTGTCTTGGATGTTTTTAATTTAGATTTTTTTTTTTAATGGCAAAAAAAAAAAAAAAAAGAAATATTAGACTATTTGCACCATTTAAAAAACAACAAGAAAAAATGGCCGATATTTGGACTTTCTGCCGGAAACATCCAAAGTCAGATTTCCTATCAGATGTCTTATCAAAAATGGTGAGAAGTGGCCTTGTGGTAAAGCTGCTGCCTCAGCACCCTGAGGTTGTAGGATCGAATCCCAGTGCTGTTCCTTGTGACCCTGGGGAAGTCACTTAATCCTCCATTGCCCCAGGTATAAAATAAGTACCTGTATACTGCTTTGAATGTGTAACCACAAAAAAGTGGTGTACAAGTCCCATTCCCTTTCCCTTCTCCACGTGATCAGTTCAGGGAATCTGGATAGGAGGAAGAGTAGAGGAATCCAGAGAATATAGCAACAGCAGTTAACATAGCTAGGTTTAAAAAATGTTTAGACAGGTTCCTGGAGGAAAAGTCCATGGTCTTCTATTGAGACAGACAGGAGGGAAGCTAATGCTTAGTATGTTGCTACTATTTGTATTTCTGCCAGATACTTGTGACCAGGATTGACCACCTGTGGAACCAGGATACTGGGCTAGATGGATATAAGAATTGCCGCTGCTGGGTCAGAACAGTGGTCCATCGTGCCCAGCAGTCTGCTCCTGCGGCGGCCCCCAGGTCAAAGACCAGTGTCCTAACTAAGACCAGCCCTACCTGTGTACGCTCTGGTTCAGCAGAAACTTGTCTAACTTTGTCTTGAATCCCTGGAGGGTGTTTTCCCTTGTAACAGCCTCCAGAAGAGCGTTCCAGTATTCCACCACTCTCTGGGTGAAGAAGAACTTCCTTACATTTGTACGGAATCTATCCCCTTTTAACTTTAGAGAGTGCCCTCTCGTTCTCCCTACCTTGGAGAGGGTGAACAACCTGTCTTTATCTATTAAGTCTATTCCCTTCAGTATCTTGAATGTTTCTATCATGTCCCCTCTCATTCTCCTCTTTTCAAGGGACAAGAGGCCCAGTTTCTCCAATCTCTCGCTGTACGTCAACTCCTCCTGTCCCTTAACCATTTTAGTCACTCTTCTCTGAACCCTTTCAAGTAGTACCATGTCCTTCTTCATGTACAGTGACCAATGCTGGACACAGTATTCCAGGTGAGGGTGTACCATGGTCTGTTTGCATAAAATTTCCTCTATTAATTTTTAACCCCTGTGCTCACATCTTCTCATTACATTTTTACTATATTATCTTCAGTATTTTTAGATTTCTCTAAAATTTTAATCAGTCCGCTTGAAATTCTTTGCATTAGACTGTTATCTGAATTCTCTCAGAACCAGGGCAGGATTAATTCGTCGAGAGCCCCTATGCACACAAGTACACTGGGTCCCCCTGCCCCCCCCCTACCCCCACCCCACCATACGCCCAGGCGGAAACAGGAAGTTGCGTCAGAGGGAAGCTTTGGGAAAGCAGCACCTTTTACACAATTACAGTTCCCGTTGCCTTTCTTACCCACATTGCTTGCTTGTCTTACTTTCTGTCAATGGGGGGGAGGGGGCGCGTTGCCGATCGGGGTGAGGCCCGCGTTGCCGATCGGGGGGGGGGGGGGCCCGCATTGCCGATCGATTCTGGAGGGGCCCATCGCTGTTTGGAAAAAACAATGTTGATGCCCTCCTTCATCGGGCCCCCCTGACCATTTCGGGCCCTAGGCACGTGCCTACTTGGCCTATTGGTTAATCCTGCCCTGCTCAGAACCTACTAGTTTCTGTTTAAAAAAATCAATTAGAAATTGTCTACTCTCCTCCTTCCCATCTTCTGCTCTGCAAGGTCACAGTAATGCCCTGTTTTGATTTTTGAACAGTGTACTAGCTAAGACAACAAAATTAGAAGGAAGTGTATTCCTTACTAACCACCCTCATCAATCTGTCCCTATTTTTTATATCACTAATCACTCCTTCAGCCTGTAAAACCAATGTACAAATGTTTTCTGGCATAAAGATCTTCCAATTTTTTCATCACTATGTTGGTCTCTCTCAACTGAATAGTGTTAGACTACTTCTAAATTCTGTGAACACATCCATACTCTGTCTGTCTGTTTTGTTATCTACTATGGGAATTCATAGTTTGTCTTTCAGAAGCCCATTTTTTAAAGCATTTTTGAGGAGGGTCTTTTTTGTAATCTTCATAATACTGCCAATTATTTTTTGACCAGGCGAGCTCGCCTCACCTCAGATACTCAAGCAGTACTTTGACAACCATGGAGAGGCAGTTTCTTCATTTACAATGGGTAGAAGATGCCTGGAGCTTAAAAGTTATCACGCTCATACATTTAGGCCTATCTTTCATTTGCCTACATTTATCAGCCTAGTGCTAAAATCCAGTGCTAACCTCCTAACTTCTTTTCCCCACCCTAAATCCGGCCCTGTTGCCACCTTCTTTTTATGCTCCTAAATTTAACAGTTTAGTGAAATGAGTAAAAAAAAATTTATTTTTTTTTAATGAGTAAAAATTTATGTACTTAGCCGCCATAGTAAATTTTCAAAGAGGCCAATTTATGAGCATAACTCTAAGGGCTCCTTTTACAAAGGTGTGCTAACATTTTTAGCCCCCGCACTGGATTAGCACGCACTATAGCGCTTGCTACCCGAAAAACTACCGCCTGCTCAAGAGGAGGTGGTAGCGGCTAGCGCGGGGGACATTTTAGCGTGCGCTATTCCGCGCGTTAAGGCCCTAACGCACCTTTGTAAAAGGAGCCCTAAAAGTTAGAAGCATAAATTCTTAGAATATTGGGTCTAGAAATTAATTGAATGCCAATGATACAGAAATTCCACATTGCAAACAACCTATTCCAGACTTTTGCATACCACTGCAACTCCTCCCTGAGCTCAACACTAAATCCTGGAACTTTCTCCCCCACCCCCGCCACACACAGAGAGAGAACCCAGTGCTCAGAAGCCCTGAAAACTGGCTGCCAACCTATTTATACCTGTACCACCTATAATAAAAAGTCTTAGAACATTAACATCCTATGAGTTTCATATGAAATTTGCCGCTCATTGGACAGATGTCAGTTAACGTCACCATGTTTTTTATGTGGTGACGTCGTTTTCTTTAAATGCTTTCAAGTTGGCATTTTTTTCACCATTATGAAACTTTTTTGAATGCCTTTAAAGAAACGAAAGGTGAAATTCTATCAGGTACCCAACAGTTTAGCTTAAAAAAAAAAAATTTCAAGTTCATTTTTAAAATTAATGCTTGGAAACAAGATTGAGGTGATTTAGGGCTCCTTTTACGAATGTGCGCTAAGCGTTTTAGCGCATGCACTGGATTAGCGCATGCTATAGCGCTCGCTAGCCACAAATCTACCGCCTGCTAAAAAAGGAGGCGGTAGCAGCTAGCATGCGCTATTCCACGTGTTAAAGCCCTAGTGTGGCTTTGTAAAAGGAGCCCTTAAAGTCTGTTACTATTTTTCTTTTGAGATGTCAGAATACCAACCCTTTCATGCTTATTAATACTCTTGTTGAGCACATTCATTTATAGTTTCCTGAAGCAGAGAACGAAACCACTAAATAGATAAGTGTTTTTTTATTTTTTTCAGCTATTTAAGAGACTAAGAATTCAGCAGCACTTTATGTTTAAAAATTTGCACAAGCTAAAAATTGTGGAGGATCATGATATGATTGGGTGTTGAGGTGGTTGGAGGTTTCACCTTCTTGAGCCCCTCCAGGTCTCTGAGCACACTCTTACCATATGTTTGGGAATTAATTTGCATTTTTTTTAAAGCCAGCTAGTACCTGCCTGGATAAGTCAATATTCAGATTTAACCAGCCATCGGCTAGTGCATAAAGAAAGGGCAGCTATTTATGTGGTCCTCTATATGTACTAAGCATGACCAGTTAGCTCTGAATATTGGCACCTCCTCAAATGCCCCCAATGCCCTCAAATGACCCCAATGTGGATGGCTTCTACTTCGGTGCTAACCAGTCATTTTAAGAGCCACTCACTCATTAATTGCCACTGAAAATGAGCAGATAGCCACATATAAATGAGTTAACCAACTGGTAACTCACTTTAAATATCAGCTTCTGTGTGCTTATTTATGACATGTCTGCTTCATACACATTGAACATTCTGTAATTTTGGGTAAAAACAAAATATCTAACTATAAATCTTAAGCATCAAATCTTTAGTTTCTATTACTATGCTATTTAGAATAACATGAATGGGACTAATCTATTGTATTCCTCCATATCTGGTCTGAGGTAATAGGCTGTTGACTACATTTTAGGTTTAGTAGGACCATATCATGACCTATAATAGAGGTTCCCAGCCCCACAAGCTACAGAATCAGAATTACTTTCCAAAACGCTTAACTTCTGTAGTCTTGTAAACTAAAATGTCTACCACCTTCAAACATGAGATAAAATTCAAAACCTTATTTTCAAGGGAATGAACAATGACCAGGGACTTCCACAGCTGGTTGGAAACTGTTGGCATAGACAAGTAAACAAAGACATCTTCAGTCCAGCAATAGTTTCCTGAAGTGTCTCTATACTGATTGCTAAGGATGCCATTGAATTTTGCTCTACAGGAGCACCAGAATCATTTTCTTGCTGTTGTACTCATATTGTTCATCAACAGCATCTGGATCCGTGGCTTCCATTGCTATTTTATCCTCCATTCTTCTTAGTGTTAAAAGTTCACATGCACAGCTTGAACCTTTTATGAAAAATCTGTTCAGGATTTTTCAAAGGCTGCTCTAGGATTTCTAAGTAGACTTGGTGTGTTGGAGGGCAACAGGTGTATTATGATCTATGTGTTGCTGCTTGTTGTGTCATGAAGGCAAAGGGCAATTAGCATTTAAGACTACAGGTGGCCTTTTTTGTTTAAGGTTACAGTAAATGGTGTAATAATAATAAAGTTTTACCTCTCTGGAGTTTGCTGCGTTTCCTGAGGGTTTCCTGATTTTTCTGGGGCTGGTCAGTCCATGATGTTTCTGGGGTCTGGTTCAGGTAGGACGAGTTGAGTTGGGACCCATATTTGGGTCCATTTTAGAACATAAGAATTGCCGCTGCTGGGTCAGACCAGTGGTCCATTGTGCCCAGCAGTCCACTCACACGGCGGCCCTTAGGTCAAAGACCAGTGCCCTATTTGAGTCTAGCCTTACCTGCATACGTTCTGGTTTAGCAGGAACTTATCTAACCTTTTCTTGAATCCCTTGAGGGTGCTTTCCCCTATAAGCCTCTGGAAGAGTGTTCCAGATTTATACCACTCTCTGGGTGAAGAAGAACTTCCTTACATTTGTACAGAATCTATCCCCTTTTAACTTTAGAGAGTGCCCTCTCGTTCTCGCCACCTTGGAGAGGATGAGCAATCTCTCATTCTCTACTAAGTCTATTCCCTTCAATATCTTGAATGTTTCGATCATGTCCCCTCTCAGTCCCTCTTTTCAAAGTCAAAAGTCAAGAAGGGAAACATCCCAGTACACTCATTGCATTGCAGTCATAAGTGCTTATAAAATAAAAACATTATGGGATGTTTCCAGTCTTGACTTTTGAACTGATTCTCTGAAGAAGCGAGAGGGCGAAACGGGCCCGTCAGAATCAGTGTCAAATTTTTAAGATAAGTGGCCTAGATTTGTGATATTGGTGTTTGGAATTATTGAATATAATCAATGCAACTATTTAAGAATTTTTAAGATTGCAGAATTTGCACATTAGAATTGTTTGGGAGGAGGAGGAGGACCAAAGATTATATTATGGTTTCATTCAGCTGAACAGCTATTTCGGCTGATTTGTATGCACAAGAAAACCAGTCTGAGGTCCTTCCCCCTTAATAGGAACGATGATTGATATGACGGAATAATTGAAACTGTCGGGCAACAGATTGAGAAGAGATTTTCTTCCTTTAGGAATTGATTAAATATCCTTTTCTGGGTCTTTAAGCACCATAAATTGCCTACGTGGGCATGATTCCGGTGCCTTTTATCTAGGTGCCAGTAGGCACTTTAATGTTTTTTTTGCTGTTTTAAATGGTATTTCTCAATTAACTTAATTGCCAGTAGGGCACCTACTGACGCCTAAGTTTAGGTGTCATTTATAGAATTTCTCTCTAACTGAATATGAATACTCCCAACAATCAATGAATGATAATTGTAAAACCATAAAGGTGTATGACAAGGGGTGGAAATGTCCAAGAAAGACTGGTGGACTCAAATGTACTTCACGAATATCCTTTATTTCTTCAGACAAATAACTCATTGACTCAACTCGACATGTACATGTTTCGGCCAACCTGGCCTGCCTCAGGAGTCTTGCAAGTCACGTAGCAAACTGAAAAACAGGTTCACATAAAGGAGCGAACAAGAAAAGGACCTGGGTGTACTGATAGATAGGACCCTGAAACTGTCAGCACAATGCGTGGCAGCAGCAAAGAAAGCAAATAGAATGATGGCATGATAAAGAAAGGAATCACGAGTAGATCGTAGAAAGTTATAATGCCGCTTTATAGGGCAATGGTCAGGCCATAATTGGAATACTGTGTCCAACATTGGTCTCCCAACCTAAAGAAGGATATAAAACTGCTGGAGAGGGTGCAGAGACGAGCAACGAAGCTAATAAAAGGTATGGTGGGAAAGACCATAAGAAACTAAATTTGACTGAACAGAGACAGATTTTTTCATTGAATACTGTGGAACCGTATGGATTGAATGGGGGAGATAGAGTGGATGTCTGTGATTGGCTTAAGGCCTGTCCAATGATCCTCCAGGGGTTGGATTTCTGTATGAGGCAATAGGGGTATTTAAATGCTGAGGTGAACGCCGCTGCCATCTTACTCTGGACACTAATTGAGTCGGATGACACGCGCGACCTCGGTAAGGATGTTTGTAACTTTAAACTTAAAAGGACTGAATAGTTTACGAGGGGGGACGTTTAGGATGAATTCACACTAACGTCTCTTCTTTTGCACTGATTGTTTTATAGGGAGACTCTTGACACAGCGCCTGTGTGGTGCGAAACATGTTGGGTTAAACTCCCTGGCGTTGGCTGAATACAGCTATGTACAAAAGCTAAGTACATTTATTTATTAAAGTTCTAAAAAATTCTAAAAAAAATATATAAACATAGAAAAGATAAGAAAAAATATTTAGTAGTAAATTTAAATTGGTTATGAGCAGCCAATGATGAAGTGCCACATAATTCTCTCCGCAGTCAAGAGATAGTACAGCGGTGGAGTAGTGGGGCTGAGGCACACTCATATTCTATTAAAGCTATTGCAACATTATACACCAGTTTCTGTTTTGCTATATGAATTCTTGAGACCTGATTCCGGGAAAGCAAATAATAACACAGCCATTTTCTGAGAGGCTAACAGTGGTTCAATCATATCATAGGCATTAAAAAAAAACAAACCCTCCCACCTACAAGGTTTAAAGATGAAAAACCACAAAGGGACTTATCTGAAAAAGGGACTTTGGTCCAGCATCCATATTTCGGTGACAGGTCTCCCTCACACTCCCAACAAGGAACCTTTTTTTTTTTTTTTTTTACAATACTCTTGGCTGCTTCGAGGGATAATATCAAACATAAGGTAGTTCATCGTATACCAATCCACTTCAAATGGCGACCGGAACCCATTTGAAGTGGACTTGTACACGATGAAATATATGATTGATTCAGAAGTGCTAGTACGTTAGTTTTGAGGCTTTTTTTCTCTCTCCCCCTTATTGTTCATGTAACAGGGTTTATAAATAGAATGCTTTTCAGGGACCACACTATAACAATTTTTGAGTAGTTAATTGTAAACCATACATAAGAACATAAGCAGTGCCTCCGCCGGGTCAGACCATAGGTCCATCCTGCCCGGCAGTCCGCTCCCGCGGCGGCCCAAACTGGTCACGACCTGTCTGTATCACCAGAAGAGGCTCCCTTGCCACCTTGGTTTCTCATTTAAGTCCTGTCTTCCTATCGAAGTTCTAACCTTCCGGTCTTGCACATGCACGACCTGGTTTGGTTTCTATACTTGTGTTACATCCCAGCTCCTCCCTCAGTATCCCACGATCCCTTTATCCCTCAGGAATCCGTCCAATCCCTGTTTGAATCCCTGTACCGTACTCTGCCTGATCACTTCCTCCGGTAGCGCATTCCAAGTGTCCACGACCCTTTGGGTGAAAAAAAACTTCCTTGCATTTGTTTTGAACCTATCTCCCTTCAGTTTCTCCGAATGCCCCCTCGTATTCGCTGTCCCTTTCAGTCTGAAGAATCTGTCCCTATCCACCCTCTCTATGCCCCTCATGATCTTGAAGGTCTCTATCATATCTCCCCTGAGCCTCCTCTTCTCCAGAGAGAAGAGCCCCAGCCTATCCAACCTCTCGGCGTATGGGCAGTGTTCCAGCCCTTTTACCATTTTCGTAGCTCTCCTTTGGACTCTCTCAAGTACCGCCATGTCCTTCTTGAGGTGCGGCGACCAATACTGAACACAGTATTCCAGATGTGGACGCACCATCGCTCGATACAATGGCATGATGACTTCCCGTGTTCTGGTTGTTATGCCCCTCTTTATGATGCCCAGCATCCTGTTGGCTTTTTTCGAGGCTGCAGCGCACTGTGCAGATGGCTTCAGTGATGCATCCACCAGCACACCCAAGTCTCTCTCAAGTCTGCTGTCTCCCACCAATACCCCCCCCAATTTGTAGTTGAACAACGGGTTCTTTTTCCCTATATGCATGACCTTGCATTTGTCCACGTTAAAGCGCATTTGCCATTTGTTTGCCCAGTCTTCCAGCTTGTCCAGGTCCTTTTGTAGGTCCTCACACTCCTCCCTGGTCTTAACTCTGCCGCACAGTTTGGTATCGTCTGCAAATTTTATAACCTCGCACTTTGCCTCCTTTTCCAGGTCATTGATAAATATGTTAAAGAGTAACGGCCCCAGCACCAACCCCTGTGGCACACCGCTTGTGACTCCCCGCCAGTCAGAATATTGACCCTTTACTCCGACCCTCTGCAGTCTACCCGACAACCAGTGCTTGATCCATCTGTGCACATCCCCTCCCACCCCGTGGTTCCACAGCTTCTTAAGCAGCCTTTCATGTGGCACCTTGTCGAAAGCCTTTTGAAAATCGAGGTAAATGATGTCTATGGGTTCCCCATTGTCCACCCGACTGCTTATTCCCTCAAAGAAGTACAGAAGGTTCGTTAGGCACGACCTTCCCTTACAGAATCCGTGCTGGCTTGTTCTCAGTAGGCCATTCCTCTCGATGTGCTCGCAAATGCCGTCCTTGATCATAGCTTCCACCATCTTCCCTATAATTGAAGTCAGGCTCACCGGCCTGTAGTTCCCGTACTCTATTCAATAGGCCCTAATGTGAGTTGGGGAGAAGATATAAAATTAGGGGGGGAAATATCCATAGGTGGTTGTGAATGAAGACTCATGGCACCAGATCCCAGTCCTGGTTCCAGTTGAGCTGGAAACATAAAGGAGCAGAAGGAAACTGCAGAAAAAAACAGAAAACAAATTTATTGCCTCAGTAGACAGGTACTTTTGCTTGACAGCATAAAAAAACCTCTTTTCACATGCAATAGCATCACAGTGCAATGAGAATAAAAATGCAGATTAAATTTCCAATGAACGACAACTTCAATTATCCATAATCCTGTTAGCAATCCAATTCCTTTCACACCTGCTCAACTGAGCTGTTGCAGCCTGATTTGTCCCCTTGCCAAACAAGGACTATTGAGAACTAGCTACTGCATCCACCCAGAGTGAAGGAGGGGGATGGGGGACGGGGACATATTGGCCAAATAGCTTCTTTCATAGACTGCTATTATATGGGTCAGTTTACTAAGCTGCAAGACTTTTTCTAAAATTGTGTGACTTCATTCTCCAGATTCTATGTATAGCACCCAAAACTGAGCACCCAACTTAATTGAAAAATGAGCCAAATGACAATAGTTGGGTGCTAACACCCCACTGGCCAACACTCATATTGGTGCCTCAAATTTAAGACCTGTTTCTGGGTATATTTGACCTGCTAATTCAAAAAATGGTACCAGTTTTCTCCTATCGGCTCTAGTTTTTGAGATACAGAACATGTGCCATATACCACTCTTCACTCTGCTCACCCATTTAAAAATCAGGCTATTTTAATGTAGTGCTTAAATTAATCTTTTAAGCATTAAGGAAACATATTAAAAATTAAAAGAAAAATGTACAACATGAAAATCTAATTATTTCATATAAAAAGCACAAGTTTATGAAAGAAACTTTCCAGTCATTCGACACACAAGAAGCTCCTTTTGTAAGACTTCCGAGAGTGGGATCTGCCAGGCAATCCCACATAAGATTCCAACAATAGTCTGCCATCATGTGTGCATCGGCATCCCATCTTCCTTGGTATCTGGTTTCCATTGTTTTTATGTCTTAGTGAAATCTTTCACCTTGCTCTTTCCTTAAGTCACCAAGGTTCTCTGGAAAGCGATCTAAGTGACTGTGCAGATAATGGACTTTAATACTCATGTTACAGCCAAGCCTGTTGAAATGAAAGAGCATATCCTCTACTAATTGTGTGTAGTTGTCTGCCTTCATGTTGCCAAGAAAGTTTTTCACAAGAACAAATGACTAGGCACATGATTCGATTTCATTCATTGAAACATTATAAGCTATCTGTGGACCATCAAAAATTTCTGCCTTCAGTTTTTCTATGGTAAGTTCAGGTAGCATAAATGCTATGTATTCAATACATGAACTGTCTTTATTCAAAGCCTTTACAAATTGTTTCATCAGGCCTAGCTTTATTTGTAGTGGTGGCAGTATGACTCTATCTTGTGCTACCTAAGTAAACAAGCCAGAGCTCATTCTCTAGCACCTTAAGTTCACCAGCCCTGCTTCAAGTGTTATCCACACGTTTCAGCTCCAGAGAGCTGACTGAGGAAGAATTACTGAATTTGCCTTTTAACAAGGTTGCTTTTCAAAAGCCTCCAACAAGATACAAAGTCCAAAGTGGACTTTATACCTCACTATGGGGTTTTCACAGGCATATTCTTTCCCAAGTTTTCTTATATTTATTAAGAAAACAAAAGAATGCTTCCACAGTTCTGTCCTCAAGCAGTGCTTTCTTCACAGTCCAAAAAAGAAAGAAACAGCAAAAAGAAATATACTGTCACTGGCCAGCCATGGTTAGGTTTACCTCCATGGGTTCAGGTAACTCCATTCCAGGTGTAGAGACTTCCTTGTCTTCTTCCACATCACAAGGCTCTGTTAGGCTTGGTTCCTCTGTCTCTTGACCCCTATAGCCTCTTCTCTCTGCGTCTGCTTGGCCTGGAGAGACTTCAAAAGAAGCTCTTCCCGCACTGCCCTCTCTAGCATGTGGGAGCTGGGTTTAAATTTCTGTGTGCCCCATCCAAACCTGTCTGAAAGAAGAGCAGACTTTAGAGCTCTCTAACTCCCTCTCTGGTTATTCAAGGAATTTACCTTCCCCTTCCTTGCCTTGGTCCCTGCTAAGGATAGACAGCTCTAGGTTCAGTGGTCTCTATACTTCTATGTGCATGAACCTTTCTGCTTGTGGGTAGCACTGCTGCTCTATCTTTGAGGGAAAAAACAAGGAAGGCAACCAAGTCACATCAAGGTCTGTGAGGGGGAAGCTCAAAGTGCCTAACTTGGCTCACAACTTGCAAACCAAATATAGTGTAATATGTCAAAGAACATGTCACATTATATGATGTGACATGTTCTTTGACATATTACACTATATTTGGTTTGCAAGTTGTGAGCCAAGTTAGGCACTTTGAGCTTCCCCCTCACAGACCTTGATGTGACTTGGTTGCCTTCCTTGTTTTTTCTAGTTTAGGATTTGTTTGGCAAATTAGGAGTGTGTTGTTGTTGACTATCTTTGAGGGAGACAGAACTCACTCTAGGGTCAGAAATGTCACAATATAGGGTTGGGGGATGCAGAACCCAAGGTAAGAGGAGTTAGGAGTTAAAAGCAGTCTTGAAGAGGTGGGCTTTTAACCTAGATCTGAACACTGCCAGAGATGGAGCCCGCTGTAGGTATCTGAGCAGTTTCTTCCAGGCCCATGGCACAGAAAGATAAAAGGGACAGAGTCTGGAGTTGGCAGAGGAGGAGAAGGGCACAGATAGGAGGGACTTACCAGTTGAGCAGAGCTCTCGGGGGGAACATAGGGGGAGATAAATGAAGAGAGGTAGTGAGCACAACATATACAGCAGAGTGTAAACTAGAAAAAAATGTGCTATGAAGAAAGGCTTTCAACTTCCTGTGATAATGCTTGAGTACCTGATTGTAAAAACTGCTTAGATAACCTTGATAGGCGGTATATAAAATCCTAATAAACTTGAAACTTGAATAATCAATTTGGTATTTCACTTACTTTTGAGTAAGAGAGAAAGAATCCAAACCTCCTCCACAGGAAATATAACATTTGAGCTACTGCCACTTTTTCTGTCTCTGACTCTGAGTCACTCGATTTATGCATATTGATAATACTCTGCACAGTAGAATGGAATCAACTTAAGTTGTTTTCTCTTATATTGGACAATGTCTATTGTATACACAAACATCTCTGCCGGCTAGATGGGAGCTGGAAAGTCTGTTGCTGTGGAGTGGTGGCATTGCCCAATGTTTGGTGCAGTGTGCTGAGGATCTAGGTTCACTTCCCCCATGGCTTCTTGTGATCCTGGGCAAGTTACTCCTCCATTGCCCCAGGCACAAAACTTTCATTGGAGGCCACTAAGGACAGAAAGAGAATCTCCATATAATAAAATGTTTATTAGAAACTGTATACAGCCCAAAAAAGGATAAACTTTATAAAGCCCATAAAAGGATAAAAGTGGTTTACAATATACAAATGCAAACAATTTTGTAAAGAACTTCATTCACATAAAAAAGGAAAGAAAGAAAGGTACTATCAATGGCCCTTGACCATTTACCTTCCTCTGAAGATGAAAACTCACAGGACAGATAAATAGCCAGTAGTGTATTTAAAAATCAGAGTTATTCAAGTTACTCCAAATGTGCATAGAAGCAACCTGATTTCCAAAGACAAGATGCACACACAAATTGGCTTAAAGATAAAAATGTGTGTCACTTTGCCCATTTTAAAATGGGATGAAAAGTATTTTTTGGCTAGCCCTAACAAGCAAATTCAGGAAACAACTATTCAGTTGAAGGGTCAAAGTTCTGAGATAGTGCCAAATTTGAAAATTTTGGGAATAATTCTGGATCGTAGTTTAACTTTTAAGAAGCATACGGATTCATTAATTTAAAAAAGCTATGCAATTTTGTGTAAATTGAGGACTATTACGAAGTATTTTGATCTAGAGTCCTTTCGGTTGCTGGTCCAGTCTACTCTACTTTTTGCTTTGGATTATTGTAATATTGTTTATTTGGGGCAACCAAAAAAGATTTTTTTAAGGCTTCGATTAGTTCAGAATGCAGCAGTTCGTTTGATTTTTGGTCTTAAGAAGTATGATCATGTTAGTCCTTTTTATGCTAGACTGAATTGGCTGCCTTTTGAGGCCAGAGTATTCTTTAAGTTTGGGTGTATTTGTTATAAGGCTCTTTTTGGTTTATTACCTTCTTATTTGGTATCTTACCTGAAATTGTTTAATTCATTAAAATGTACCAGAAATTAGGTATGTTCCTCTTCCCTACCCCAAGGGCCTGTCGCTACAAGACTGTTTTGGACAGGACATTAGAATATCAGGTGGGGAAGATGAACTCCTGGATTAGTCCGCTGATTGTTCAAGCCTATTCTTATCTTACATTTAGGAAATTAGTGAAAACTTACCTATTTGATAAACAAGAATGTTGATATTTAAGATGGCATTTTTTATTAGGCTCTGTATTTTAAATGTACCTTTTATCTGATGCTGTATTTAACGGATACCCAAAAATATTAGAGAAGTAGAAGGGCCTTCACATTTATCTAAAGCCAAAGGGATTCCAAGTTCCTTTGCCATTACCTGAAAAGCAGACACCAAATCAGAACATTGTGAAGATGCCGGAGCTCCCGCAAAAAGGAAGTTGTCCAGGTAATGAACAACTGAGGCCATCCCTCTAACTTGCACTACCACCCAATGAACAAAAGTGCCAAACACCTCGAAATACATGCAAGAAATGGAACACCCCATTGGCATACATTTATCATAATAACATTGCCCTTCAAATTTAAAACCTAATAAATGAAAGGAATTTGGGTGTACCGGCAACAGCCAAAAAGCTGATTCGATGTCCCAACCCCCCAATGCACAGACCAAAGCCATCGCCTCATCAAATGATGCATATTGTACTTGACAGAACTGAGGATCAATAAAGGATAAATTATGAATGAGGCGATAACTACCAGGTTCTTTTTGGGGGATAACCCCGAGAGGCGAGATAACAAAGTTATCCAAAGGAGGCTTCCTAAAAGGTCCCGCAATTCTGCCTAAAGCCAAATCTTTTTGCAACTTTGTCCTTACTACCTCAATATTTCACAAAACAGACTGAGCATTGGGTGATTGATGGCATAGTGAAGGCCCTTCATAAGGGATCGGAAAACCCTCCCCAAAACCTACCCTTAACAGAAAAGCATCACCCCTATTTGGATAATTATCCAACCATAAATTAAAGGTTTCCAATCTAATGGGTGAAGGAGCCTTGGTTACTCCCACTCCCAATGGACAAACTTGACCCTCGAACCCATGGATTCCTCCCAGCCCAACCCCCTTTTGTACACCGAAATGCTGGATGCCCTCCCCTTAAAAGTTCCTCCTCCTGTTCCCATTCCGCTAGGCAATTGAGGCCATTGAAACATGCCAGCCATTCCTGGTCCATGAGGAAAACTTCTGCTCCCAGGTACTCCTGAGGGAGTGGCCCCCACTTAAATGGAACCCACTCTACCCGGAGTCATTTCTGCTAACCGTAAATCCACATCCCTAACTCCCCAACAATCTGCCTTATCCCGCGCCAAACTCCATCGAAAGTGTTCATCATAATTCAACCATGACCAGCTGCCATAAGAACGGTAGGCCCATAAAATAAGATCGGAGTACCATAGTAAATCAGGATAGAGCGCCGGTCGAGCCTCACCAAGAACACCAGCAAAAACATGAAAACCTAATAACCAGTTTAGTATATTCTTGGATACCCTACCTTTTTTCTTTTTTCCCTCCTCTTTAGTCCCATCCTTAACTTTACCCCCATCCTGATCACGTGCCAGTAAAGCAAACAAATCAATAAATTTTGCACGCAAAATTCTAACTTTCCATTTAGGCGAAATATAACAATCCAATGGAACAATTGAACACATGTATGCCCCTTACTGGATACCCCAGGAGCACTACTCGCACTTGTGTGCACCCCTGTCTAAGTATCCTGTCCAATAACACCCTCATCCTCAGAAGAAGACAATGATGACGCTGAGGAATCCCAAGAGTCTGAAGACTCCCAAACCCCCACCGGTTCCCCAGCGACACCTCGCCTCTGACATTTTTCCTCCGACATGGGATCCACCCAAGGGTTCTGAAAGAACTAAGACAAGAAATAGCGGGCACAATCCAGCATGTTTGCAACCTATCCTTGAAAACTGGAGAGGTACCAGAGGACTGGAAATTGGCGAATGTCACACCTATCTTCAAGAAGGGATCGAGGGGTGACCCCGGAAACTACAGGCCGGTGAGCCTGACTTCAATTATAGGGAAGATGGTGGAAGCTATGATCAAGGATGGTATTTGCGAGCATATCGAGAGATATGGCCTACTGAGAACAAGCCAGCATGGATTCTGTAAGGGAAGGTCATGCTTAACGAACCTTCTGCACTTCTTTGAGGGAATAAGCAGTCGGGTGGACAATGGGGAACCTATAGACATCATTTACCTTGATTTTCAAAAGGCTTTCGACAAGGTGCCACATGAAAGGCTGCTCAGGAAACTGTGGAACCACGGGGTGGGAGGGGATGTGCACAGATGGATCGAGCACTGGTTGTCGGGTAGACTGCAGAGGGTCGGAGTAAAGGGACAATACTCTGACTGGCGGGGAGTCACGAGCGGTGTGCCACAGGGATCGGTGCTGGGGCCGTTACTCTTCAACATATTTATCAATGACCTGGAAAAAGAGGCAAAGTGCGAGGTTATAAAATTTGCAGACGATACCAAACTGTGCGGCAGAGTTAGGTCTAGGGAGGAGTGTGAGGACCTGCAAAGGGACCTGGACAAGCTGGAAGACTGGGCAAACAAATGGCAAATGCGCTTTAACGTGGAAAAATGCAAGGTCATGCATATAGGTAAAAAGAACCCACTGTTCAAATACAAATTGGGGGGGGCATTATTGGGAGACAGCAGTCTTGAGAGAGACTTGGGTGTGCTGGTAGATGCATCACTGAAGCCATCTGCACAGTGCGCAGCAGCCTCGAAAAAAGCCAACAGAATGCTGGGCATCATAAAGAGGGGCATAACAACCAGGACGCGGGAAGTCATCATGCCATTGTATAGAGCTATGGTGCGTCCACATCTGGAATACTGCGTTCAATATTGGTCGCCGTACCTCAAGAAGGACATGGCGGTGCTTGAGAGAGTCCAAAGGAGAGCAACGAAACTGGTAAGAGGGCTGGAACACTGCCCATATGCCGAGAGGTTGGATAGGCTGGGGCTCTTCTCTCTGGAAAAAAGGAGGCTCAGGGGAGATATGATAGAGACCTTCAAGATCATGAGGGGCATAGAGAGGGTGGATAGGGACAGATTCTTCAGGCTGAAGGGGTCAACAGGCACGAGGGGGCATTCGGAGAAACTGAAGGGAGATAGGTTCAGAACAAATGCAAGGAAGTTTTTCTTCACCCAAAGGGTCGTGGACACTTGGAATGCGCTACCGGAGGAAGTGATCAGGCAGAGTACGGTACAGGGATTCAAACAAGGATTGGACGGATTCCTGAGGGATAGGGGGATCGTGGGATACTGAGAGAGGTGCTGGGATGTAACACAGGTATAGAAAGCAAACCAAGTAATAAGTATAGAAATCCGACCAGGTCGTGCATGTGCAAGACCGGAGGGTTAGGACTTCGATGGGAAGATAAAACTCAATGGGAAACCAAGGTGGCAAGGGGGCCCCTTCTGGTGTCTCAGACAGGCCGTGACCTGTTCGGGCCGCCGCGGGAGCGGACTGCTGGGCAAGATGGACCTGAGGTCTGACCCAGCGGAGGCACTGCTTATGTTCTTATGTTCTTATGACATGTCGTAACCTCTTTAAGAATTTTTTATCTTTCAAAGAGTGACTTAACTGTCTCTTCCTGGACTGCTCACCACTCATCAATCCTCCCTGTTCCAAACCAGAAACCACATTCTCACCCTCACTAACATTGCCCAAAGCAGATAACAAAGCAGTAGCCAACTCACCAGAAGTATTGGGTGCAGCTGTCATACTGGTCCCAGGAAATTCAGACTCCATCCGTAAATGGGTTTCCTGATCCACACTGCCAAGCACTGCTGTCACCTGTATCCGGGTAGTTCTGGAAGAAACAACCCCCTGCTGCAAAGGAGCTGCCCCACCCGGCAGCACGATACAGGAGCTGAAGCGCCCGAACATTGCCTAGCAGACCTTTTTTTAAATTTGATTAGCAGCTGACGCCGACCCCATAGATGCCCGAGCAGCTTGTGCACTCTTAACCTTGCTATTGCCAACTCTGGGCCCAGGATTAGATTTGGAAACTCTTTTTCCTTTTCCAGCATTCCCTGCCCCTTTTCCTCCTGAACCAGCCGCTTGTTTCCTGGCAGCCCCCATGTAAGAAATCCTAACCTTGTCCCCACCTCAACCCATGAACCACAGAAACCACCAGAGTGCACACCTAGAATTAAATGTTTTTTTTTTTTTTTTTTTAATAAATGAAAATCACCTTACCCACCATAAACCACCTTTTAAACTCACAAACCCATGGTCCCCAAAGCACTGCCCACAAAACTTTATTTGTTCCCCTCTACCTCCTTTATTTATATATATATATATATATTTTTTTTTTTTTAATGTTGATATGAAATAACTCACCAGCCCCAATTAGAACCTAACAGCCCCCCAAATTGATATATCCCCACCACTGCTTCCAGTCCCACCTCTCCACAGGACACTAAATAGGCAATTGGCCTTAAGGTGCACTATGAGCCACTCACCCGTTTCCGCTCAACGATGCCACCAACCGCCGAGCCGTCCCAAACAAAACCACAATGGGACTCCTCCTGCCGGCCGCCAAGGATCCCCTGAGCACTGAACATGCCGCAAAGTGAAAACTACACTAAAACTCTGCTCCCTGCTCCCCACCTTCCTCTTCCCCTACTCTCTCAAAACTCCCTTCTTTCCGCCCGCCAAATTTTCCAAACAACCCCCTCCCCTTCCAACCTTTCTGAGCCCACCCTAATCTTTTCCTCCATCCAATCAGCTAACCTTATTCCTCCCATCTCCTCCCTCTTCTTATTCATCCACCAATCCTAGCCCTTCCTACCTCAGCTCCTTTTCTTGCTACTCACCCTCTGGCTGTCCTTCACCCAATGTTATCTGCCACCCAGCCAAACCTGGGTGGCTCTCTATATTCCAAGTTATCATGTATTATGGCAAATGCAGATCCATAGCTGATATCCAAATTTGCAGCCAATTGAGATACCATTATCTGTCAGTCTTCTCTAATCAATGCATCCATCCTATCAATGTGTTCTTGTGTGTACGATGTTGATGGGCGACCAGAACGACCTTTGTTGGATACACCTGATCTTCCTGCTTCATACCTTTCATTAGATCATGGTGTTATGTCCATACTGAGTCAATATCCTATGGTGGATTTCCACAGATTTCACTCCTTCTGCAGCAGTTCTTAGTGAAATTGTGCACATATCAGGCTTCAAATTGTTATCAATGACAAAACGTTAACATTTTATTACAAGGTGGCCTATGTACAAAAGGATAAAGGCCAAAAGGTTGGTATTCTTCCTTGTGCTTTGTGTATTGTTTGCATATAAGCATCTTTTACAAAATAAGGGATCCTTTTCCTAAGGCGCGCTAGCCGTTTTAGTGCACGCTAAATATTACCGCATGCTGAATGCTAACACGTCCATTATAGTCTATGGACGTGTTAGCGTTTAGCGTGTGCTAAAACAGCTAGCGCGCCTTAGTAAAAGGACCACTAACTTTGTACTTTAGAATATGTCCATTTGTTTATTTATTGTGTTTTATTGACCACCTTTTTGAAGAGATTCACCCAGCAGATATAGCTTGACATAAAACTTGCAATTTTGTTAACATAGCAATAGTAAAATGACCAAATACAAGTATAAATGATATCCATGAGGTAAACTTGAAGACAGGTAAATTGAAACCTAATAATCGGAATAGCATGAGATAGTGTCACAAATATAAACTTTTAGCAGCACTGTAAAATAATCATATAACAGAAAAATGATAAATGTCAGCAGGGTAATAATGATACAGCATAACAGGAGGTATGGTGCAACTTCAGCACAATACAAATGAAAACCCGTAATGGGCAATATATAAACCATTAAAATAACATAGATATGATAAACACAATGTCTGCACAGTACAAATGACACCCCAAAATAGCCACACATTATAGCATTCGAATAACATAAATATGATGCTCGTAACATCGAGTGAAAAATGAATGCCAGAAGCTATGAGAATTACAGAAGTGACTGTGAAAAGGGTAAATTGTATTGGAGCGACTATGATTCATGATTGTAAAGGTAAATAGTTTCATGAACAAGGTTAAGATTGTGGCTTCATATTGTAAGTGCAAAGATTTTAGTATAGGACTCTTTTTCCCCCTACTTTAGAGCAATTTGCTTGAGGAAGGATTAATTCCATTCTAGGGCTATACATTAATTAAATTTCTCAATTGCACAATTAATCACATGACTCAAAGGTATAAGACACGAAACACAGCTTTTACTTATTGAGCTATAGCAGTTTCCAGGCAGGTGTCTCTGACTGCCCTATGATATGATAGCTTAGCAGATCTCTAAGCTATCATATCATAGGGCAGTCAGAGACCCTTGCCTGGAAGCTACTATAGCTCAATAAGTAAAAGCCCTGTGCTCCTCTTCCAGCGGTCATAAGTTCAAATCCCAACCAGCTCCCCAGCACACATTTTAATTGTCGCATTCTACCTTGTAGGTGCACCTTGATGATCTCACAATGAGGTCGCCATTGTGCAGCTGCAAACCTCCATTTGCAATGAAGTAGAAGCTATGCTAAGGTCTGTATCTGGTTTTAAGCTTTTGCAAATGAAGTTTGTATGCAATCTATATATTTTTGTCATGAGCTTTCTTTGCTTTCAAGAATGAGCTGATTGGAGCACTGTTTAGTCAGAAAAAAAAGGGTAGCTTTTAAGCAAGAAAACTAAAGCTATGTTTTTCATGTGCTTTGCTTCAGTTAATGGATCTTTTTCTCTAATTAGCAAATAACATTGCTGCTTGCCCACAAAAATATGTTTTGCATGCAATATATCTGTTTTGATGTGCCCTGTTTATGTGGTGCCTTATTAAATGTATTTTGAGCTTAATAAAGCAAAACTAAAAACCCAGAGAGCTATTTAGCAGATCGCATTAAGGCTATCCAAACTGTGCCTAAGTTCCGGAAAAATGTCCAAAGAGTGCCTAAGTTCCATCCATAGAAAGAATGACAGACAGCGGCCAACGAGAGAGACAAAAATAAAGAAAGACAGATAGAAAGCGGCCAAGGAGAGAGAGAGAGAAAGAAAGAAAGAAAAAATGACAGACAGCAGCCAAGGAGAGAGACAGAAAGAAAGACAGACAGACACAGGGGCCAAGGAGAGAGAGAGACAGAAAGATATAAACAAAGAAACAAAGACAGCAGCCAAGGAGAGAGAGAGAGACAGAAAGAAAGCACTACTGCTGGACAGGGGGAGCAGGCAAGGGGTGGTGGTGGACAGCCGAGGAGAGACAGATAGACAGACAGACAGCGGCCAAGGAGAGAGACAGAAAGCGGCCTAGGAGAGAGAGAAAGAAAGAAAGACAGACACATCTATTCTAGCAGCCGTTAATGTAATGGGCTTAAAGACTAGTTTAACATAAAGCTCCCTGTAAAGGCAATTAAAAAAAATGATCTGACCATGGAATAGGCTTTATAGATCTAACCCTGAACTTACTCCCTGCTAACCTATTTCCAATAAAACCAAAATCTAACATGTATGCTCCCTTATGTGTGTGCTCTGTAATGATTTGTTTCCAACCTAGGGTATCAATTTAAAAGGGTAAAAAAATCAGACCGAATTGCATTAAATTCACTTTCATCACCATACAACTAAAATCTCCCAATATCACTGTCATATTGGGATCCAGGTTCAGACTTGCCAGCAGCTCTCTAACTATAGAACTGTTAGCAACCAAGACCCTCAGAGCACAATTAAACAATATGCAGGCCAGCTGAAGTTAAAAATAAGTTTCAAGTTTTATTAAATTTTGTTATGTACGCAATATCAAATGCTTCAATGCGTATAGCATTTTTATGAAATGGGGGGCAAAACAAAACTCTTTTATACAATTACATACAAATTCTATACATTCTAATGCATGATTGGTACGGAAGGTGAAGGGGATGAACTACAATCTTTAAGGAAAGAAAATAACACCTCCATTCCTGAAAATATTGGAATAGTTTGTTTTATAAATAATAATTCCTCTGTACTCACTATTACCACCACACTTCTTTTTTTTTTTTTTTTTTACCATTTCTTACCTGAGAAAATACTTTATAGCCTAAAGGACACAATTCAAGATGACAATCTTTTCCTCTGCTGACCAAGATTCAGTCATACAAATCACATTACCCCCTTTTACTAAGCCGCAGTAGAGGTTTCTACCATGGCCCGGAATGTTAAATGCTCCGGCGCTTATAGGAATTGGAGCAGCGTCAAAGCATTTAGCACTTTGGGCCATGGAAGAAACTTCTACTGTGGCTTAGTAAAAGGGGGGGAGGGGATTATTTACAGGTTAGGTAAAGATTCTAGTAATTTATTCATTACAGCCCCTGATAAAGATTTTGCTGGTTTGTCTTCCAAATTTAATAAATTACCTATCTGATATGGAGAAGGGCAATTGGGAAAAGCTGGGATACACTTGGAAGTGTTGGTGGGTCAGTGGACTGTAGATCTCCATGAAGACAGATCAATGAATGGCATAGGGCTCCTTTTACTAAGCCGCGTTAGGGCTTTAATGTGCGGAATAGCGCACGCTAAATTGCCATGTGTGCTAGACCTTAACGTCAGCATTGAGCTGGCGTTAGTTCTAGCTGCTTAGCTCGGGTTTAGCTAAAATGCTACGTGTGCTAAAAACGTTAATGCAACTTAGTAAAAGGAGCCCATAGTCAAGGCTTGGAAAGATGATAAACACCTTATTAGAACATATGAACATAAAAGTTGCCATACTGAGACAGACTGAAGCTCCATTAAGCCCAGTATTCTGTTTCCAACAGTGGCCAACCCAGGTCCCAAGTATCAGTCAAGATCCCAAAGAGTAAAACAGATTTTATGCTACTTATCCTAGGAATAAGCAATGGATTTTTCTAAGTCCTTCTTACAAGACTCATAAGACTTACAAGACGTCTTCTTTAAGATATTGTATAGGGTTTGGATTACTAAATAGAGAGGAATGTAAATGAAGTGGGGAAGGCAGTTGTTCTAAATGTAAGAGATGTGGAGTAGAGAGCTGCACGGGAACGGGGACGACGGGAATCCCGCGGGATCCACGGGGATCCCGCGGGGTCCTCCTTTGAGTCACGGGGATCCCGTAGGGACGCCCCCTAGGGTCATGGGGATCCCGTGGGGACACCCCCCTAGGGTCACGGGATCCTGTGGGGACGCCTTCTAGGGTCGCGGGGATCCTGCAGGGTTTGATACAACTCGAGCTGCGAGGCTCGTTTTCTTTTTCCTACCTGCCCTGCCGCAGCACACATAGCCGACCGGAAGTCTTCCCCGATGTCAGCGCCGACATCGGAGGAAGGGCTTAAGCAAAGCCCTCCCTCCCTCCGACGTCAGTGCTGACATCGGGGAAGACTTCCAGTCAGCTATGTGTGCTGGGGCACTGCTGTGAACTTCACATAAAGGATGCCAAGTACATATTTTACCATAACCCCCTTTTAGTGTATGGTGAGCCCTCCAAAACTCCCCCAAATCCTACTATATACCCAATAGTCCTTATGGCTGCAGGTGGCACCTACAATCAGCTTCTATTATGCACTTATCTTAATTGTTGCTAGAAAGTTAAACTGAAAGCATTTTTCAAAAAAGTCCCCCGACGAAGCCACAACCTTGGCGAAGTGGGTCCCGTCAGGCTCTTATCAACAGTTAAGATAACTGCATAATAGAAGCTGATTGTATTAAAAAGTGATCAAGTGTATAATGCACTGGATTTAAATTGTTTTTTTCAATCAGCCACAAGAGGTTTTTGACCAATGATAAAGATCCTGTCCTGCTCTTGACCACTTTGTGAATTTATATTCTACTGGCGCAGGCATCTGAGGTTTTTTCCTCTTGTTTAATCAATTATAGTTGTGTGTTGAAACCTGTTTTTGTGCATTTGCTATTCACTATTTTTGAGGTTCCATTCTTGTTTTGTGGTAGAAGTCATAGGCCAACACCTGGCCACACATATATGCTGGGTTTTACTAAGCAGCGTAAGAGCATTTTACCATGGGCCGGTGAGGTAAATGCTCTGACACTCATATGAATTCAATAAGCGTTAGAGCATTTACCTCACTAGCCCGCAGTAAAGTGCTCTTACGCTGCTTAGTAAAAGAAGCCCATAATTTGTTAATGTCCCACCACTAAAAATCGAATATACTGGGAAAAAAAACAATCCCCCCAGCCCCCCCAACAAACCTCCCCCCCAAAACTAAAGAAATTTGGATGAGTAGGAAGGAAGCACTGCAAGCTGGAGTCCACTCATCTCAGGTTCATCAGGACCAGTGTTTTCTTAACATACGAAAGATCTTCAAAGTTTCCACACCTTTATTTTTTTTATTTATTAAATCTCTCAAAAGCAAATTGCATCACTGTTCCACATAATCACCCTGTTTTGTGATACATTTTTTCCAGCGTCCTGCTAACTTCTTAATGCCATTAAAAAAGAATGTTTTTGGTTGAGCACAAAAATATGAAAGTGCGGAAACGTTTTGAAGAACCCTCATATTTACAAAAGATTAGGAATTGGGAACACCAAATGAGATTATCAAATTTGTGACTGAAACAAAATTATTCAAAGCTGCATAGTCACAAGCAGATTATAGAAACATAGAAACATAGAAAAATGATGGCAGATAAGGGCCATAGCCCATCAAGTCTGCCCACTTCACAGACCCACCCCCCCTGAGTCTGCTCTCCTGGAGATCCCTCTCCTAATGACCCATCCTTAACTCCACCCTCTTAAGGATCCCACATGGGCATTCCATTTACCCTTAAAATCTGGCACGCTGTTGGCCTCGATTACCTGTATTGGAAGCTTGTTCCAATGATCAACCACTCTTTCGGTGAAGAAATACTTTCTGGTGTTCCCATGAAATTTCCCGCCCCTGAGTTTAAGCGGATGCCCTCTTGTGGCTGAGGGTCCTTGGAGAAGGAAAATATCTTCTTCCACCTCGATACGTCCGGTGATGTATTTAAATGTCTCAATCATGTCTCCCCTCTCCCTACGTTCCTCGAGAGAGTAGAGCCGCAGTTTGTTCAGCCTCTCTTCGTATGAGAGATCCTTGAGCCCTAAGACCATCCTGGTGGCCATCCGCTGAACTGACTCTGCTCTTAGAACATCTTTACGGTAATGTGGCCTCTAGAATTGCACACAGTATTCCAGATGTGATCTCACCATGGTTCTGTATAACGGCATGATGACCTCAGGCTTCCGGCTGATGAAACTTCTGCGGATACTACCTAACATTTGTCTTGCCTTAGATGAAGCCTTCTCCACTTGATTGGCAGCTTTCATATCTGCACTGATGATCACTCCCAAATCTCGTTCTGTTACAGTCCTAGCTAAGGTTTCACCATTTAAGGTGTAAGTTCTGCATGGATTCCTACTGCCGAGGTGCATGACCTTGCATTTCTTGGCATTGAAGCCCAGCTGCCAGGTAGATGACCAACGTTCCAACAAAAAAAGGCCATGCGTCATACTATCGTGTAAATCAGAGACATAGTTTGGCGTCGTCGGCAAATAGTGTTATTTTACCTTGAAGCCCCTGAGTCAGGTCCCCTATGAATAAGTTGAAAAGGAGCGGGCCCAAGACTGAGCCCTGCGGTACTCCACTTGTCACTTCTGACGTTTTAGAGAGGGTACCGTTAACCACCACCCTCTGAAGTCTACCACTTAGCCAATCCTTGACCCATGCAGTTAGCGTTTCTCCCAACCCCATCGAGTTCATCTTGCTCAACAGCCTACGGTGAGGGATGCTATCGAAGGCTTTACTGAAGTCTAGGTACACTCCATCTAAGGATTCTCCCAAGTCCAGCTTTCTTGTTACCCAGTCAAAGAAGCTAATGAGATTGGATTGACAGGACCTACCCTTGGTGAATCTATGTTGACTGGGATCCCGTAGATTCTCCTCATTCAGGAACGTGTCTATTTTATGTTTGATTAGTGTTTCCATGAGTTTACACACTATTGATGTTAGACTCACCGGTCTGTAATTCGCAGCCTCCGCTCTGCAACCTTTTTTGTGCAGTGGAACGACGTTAGCCGTTTTCCAGTCCATGGGTACTCTCCCCGTACTGAGTGAGAGATTGAAGAGTACAGATAGCGGTTCCGCCAGGACATCACACAACTCCCTGAGTACTCTGGGGTGTAGATTGTCCGGACCCATGGCTTTATTCACCTTGAGTGTTGTAAGTTCACAGTAGATGTCTCCGGTTGTGAACTCTAAATTCCAAAATGGGTCTTTCGCTCTTTGCTTCGTCTGTAAGTGTGGACCGTGCCCCGGTGCCCCGCTGGTGAAGACCGAGCAGAAGTACTCATTCAGAAGTTTGGCTTTTTCGGAATCTGATTCCACGTACTTTCCATCTTGTTTTTTTAGGCGTACTATCCCGTCTGTGTTTCTTTTCCTGTCGCTAATGTACCTGAAGAAGGATTTGTCTCCCTTCTTGAGGTTCTTCGCTAAAGTTTCTTCCACTCGAAGTTTGGCCTCCCTGACTGCCGTTTTGACCGCTGCAGCCCTGGATGTATATTTTAGTTTGGCTTCCACTTCCTCCATACGTTTGCAGGAAATAAATGCCTTTTTCTTTTCTTTAACGAGGCACGAGATCTCAGCGGTGAACCATTGAGGTTTATTGTTTCTCTGCCGTTTGTTTACCGATCTAATGTAGAGGTTTGTTGCTTCATGTATGGTAGATTTCAGGGTTGACCACATAGCTTCAACATCATCCGTCTCAGCTTGGTTCTGCAGTGCCTGATGGACAAAATCTCCCATGCGTTCGAAGTCAGTGCCTCGGAAGTGGAGTACCTTTGTTTTTGTGTTTGATCTAGGGAAACCTTTCCTAAGGTTAAACCGTACCATGTTGTGGTCACTGGAGGCTAGCGTATCTCCTACCGAGACCTCCGAGACGCTTTCCCCGTTGGTGAGTACCAGGTCCAGGATCATCTGGGCCCTAGTGGGCTCCAATACCATTTGTTTAAGTCGTGCTCCCTTCATGGACGTCAATAGCTTCCTGCTGCTGCTAGTTGTTGCTGAAATGTGTTCCAGTCCGCATCAGGCATGTTGAAGTCCCCTAGCAGAACAGCATCCCTTCGTAGAGTGATATTCTCAATGTCTTCAATTAGTTCCGTGTCTTTGTCTTCCAGTTGTTTTGGAGGTCTATATACCACACCAAGATACAGGCATTTTTCTCTGCCTCTGGCCAGGTTCACCCAGAGGGATTCCCCGGTGTACTTGACATCTGTGATCCTGGTCGTTTTGATGTCCTCTTTAATGTATAGTGCTACCCCTCCCCCTAACTTACCCTCTCTGTCTTGACGAAGTAAGTTGTAGCCCGGAATAGCCATGTCCCACCCATGAGAGTCCGTGAACCAGGTTTTGGATATTGCCACTACGTCCAAGTCGGCATTTATTATTTCGGTCTCCAATTCTAGAATTTTATTGCCTAAACTGTGTGCATTAACATACATAGCCCTCCACACCTTGTGTTTGATAAGTCCCTGTACAGAATTTCCCATCTGAGTCAATGTGACTCCTAGAGAATCGTTTGTAGTGAGGGTACTTATCTCGGACCTAGAAGTGGAGTTTCGACTCACCTCATCAGGATTATTACTTACTGCTCTGGTATGGTATGAGTGGGTACCTTCCCCAAACTTACCTAGTTTAAAGCCCTGTGAAGCAGGCAGGCTAGTCGGTGTCCGAAGACGTTCTTACCTCTACTGGTCAGGTGGAGTCCGTCTTGTCCCTGAAGTCCCTGCAGCGTCTCTCCATGATTTAGAAATCCGAAGTTCATTTCCCGGCACCATCCATGTAGCCACTCGTTTGTCCTCAGGAAACACTCGTCTCTGGCCCTTCCCTTACCTCTAACTGGAAGGATCGAAGAGAAGACCACCTGCGCTCCTGTCTGCTTTAGCCTCTCTCCCAGAGCTCTGAAGTCTCTAGTG
Organism: Geotrypetes seraphini; assembly: GCF_902459505.1. Lineage (NCBI taxonomy): Eukaryota > Metazoa > Chordata > Amphibia > Gymnophiona > Dermophiidae > Geotrypetes > Geotrypetes seraphini. Next base: position 148,631,845 of record NC_047085.1, on the reverse strand, counting down.
GTGTCCTCCGGTGTGCTCCTGGCAGTGTCATTTGTTCCGACATGGATGAGCAGTATGGGGTAGTGATCTTGGGGCTTGCGCAGCCTATCAAGACAGGTGGTCACATCTCGGATTCTGGCTCCAGGTAGACAACAGACCTCCCTCGATTGCAAGTCTGGTCTGCAAATAGGTCCCTCGGTGCCCCTCAGCATGGAGTCCCCGATGACTATTACTCTATGCTTCTTCTGGGGGTGTCGATCCGTTGTCCCCGGAGATGGAGCCTTGTGTTGGACCCGCTCCTGTTCCTCGTCGGTAGTCTCTTCCTGCAAGGCCTGGAATCTGTTCCTCAGGATAAGTTGAGGGGTCGATGTGGAGCTACCCTGGTAAGAAAAAGAAGAAGGTGAAGAGATTGAAAGAGGGGGGGGGGAGGGTTTCCTACGTTTACCTGTGGAGGATGTCACCAGCTGCCAGGAGTCAGCATCTCCAGCCACCTCCTGGAACCCTGTGGTTATGAGAATTTGCAGCCCCCCTCCCCCCTTCATTCACGATGTCTATTAAGTAAAGTGGGGGGTTCTCCCCCACGCCCCCCCCCCCCGTCGGAGCGCTAAAAACTGTAATTTAGAGCAGCGTGGCGGCGCACACTGCGCTCAATTGTCTGGGCGCGCCTTTGTCCCGGCACGCTTTTGACCTGACACCCCTAGGAGCAGGAGGGGTGCTCAGTCCCTCCTGCGCTGTATGGCTCCAACGATGGGAGCAGGAGGAACCGCAAAGTCCTCCTGCTCCTTCTCCTCCTGCTGATGCGTCTGGGCCTTAGGCCCCACCCCGGTGCATCATGTGATGTACGGGAGGGGCCTAAGGTCCTGATTGGCTCAGGCGCCTCAGGCTCCTCCCTTGGAAGGAGCCTGAGGCACCTGAGTCAATCAGGGACTCCCTTAGGGCTGAGCCTAAGGAAGTCCCTGATTGGCCAAACAAATGCCCTGCACTGCACTTCACGCTCAGAAATTCTTCTGCACTTAGATTTTTTATCATTTGATTTCTACATCTTAAGGATTGGTTGGCTCCAGTTTGGATCCCTGAGGAAGAAGGCGTGTTTAGCCGAAACACGGCCTGTGTTGGGTCCTGTGTTGGATTGAACTTATACAGCTGTATTGTGTGTTTTTATCAAGAAATTTCAAATAAAACTATCTCCAAGTTCCAAGAACATTTAGTTTCCACAGCCTCGTTTGTCTGGATTTGCTCTTCATATCCTGTGGAATCTTGGGTCTTCTTGCTCTTCCATTGTTCAAGATCAGCTATGAAAAATATTCAGAAACATTGTAGTGTGATAACACAAACCAGTGATGCATTTACTCTGCAGGAACAACCAGCACAATAATAACGTCTGGGGTAGTGGTGGTGTTATCAAAATAAACGCCCCTCTGGATTCAGATGAAATCACTGAACTATGCAAACTCTGTCAGATAATAAATATGTTTTATTGTATAACAATAATAATCAGGACAATAAAAGCTGGTATACAAAAAAATATTTCTTTGGCAACAAAGAAATCACAAAAATAGATTTGATCTCATAAAATGTACTAATAATTCCTGAAAGTTATAACAATTGATTTTTCTAATAAAAATTATTTACAAAATAGCAGCACAAGTGAAAATATACAGCCCATGCATGCCAATTAGTCTAACTTCCTTTTCTGCCTTTTAAAGAAAGCTTTCTAGCTAACCCAAACCATAAGAGTAATCCAAGCTCGCCCTGTGTGGTATCGAGTCCTGTGGTATGATAAAATTCACTTGTCTCTCAGATCTAGCTTTTTTTTAACAGCGAGCCAAGTGTGCCTAAGCAAGTTGGTCTGGAATGCAAGAAATGCTTCTCCTTTCAGATAAAAGATCAGAGTTCATCAGTGTATGGTGTCCAAGACATTGGCCATCATGAGAACGGGCTACTGGGCTTGATGGACTATTGGTTTGACCCAGTAAGGCTATCCTTATATTCTTATTAAATCTCTTCTTGTGCTTCACCTGTATTCGGTTGTACAGTGTCCAGTGAGACCCCTGGCCAGGCCCAGCCTGGACCCCTCTTCCTTGTCTTTAAGTATTTCCCTAATGGTCTAGAAGTGGCCCACTTTCTATACCCTAATTCCTTGTGATGTGCTGGATGGTGCCTAAGTACCAACGGCTGAGTGGAATTGTCCAGATCAGAATGATGTGCACTAATGAAAGTGTCCTCCAATGCATCTGATAATATAGGAATCTTTATTCATCCAATGACATAAACATAAGAACATAAGAATTGCCATCTCCGGATCAGACCCTAGGTCCATCAAGTCCGGCGATCCGCACACTTGGAGGCCCCGCCAGGTGTACCCTGGCATAGTTTTAGTCCCCATATCACTCTATGCCACTCATAAAGCACAGTTACTTACCGTAACAGGTGTTATCCAGGGACAGCAGGCAGATATTCTTAACACATGGGTGACGTCACCGACGGAGCCCTCGGTACGGACCTTTTTAACTAGAAGTTTCTAGTTGGCCGCACCGCGCGTGCGCGAGTGCCTTCCCGCCCGACGGAGGAGTGCGTGGTCCCCAGTTAGGATAAGCCAGCTAAGAAGCCAACCCGGGGAGGTGGGTGGGACGTAAGAATATCTGCCTGCTGTCCCTGGATAACACCTGTTACGGTAAGTAACTGTGCTTTATCCCAGGACAAGCAGGCAGCATATTCTTAACACATGGGTGACCTCCAAGCTAACAAAGAGGGAGGGGGGATGGTTGGCCATTATGAAAATAAATTTTGTAACACAGATTGGCCGAAGTGTCCATCCCGTCTGGAGAACGCATCCAGACAGTAGTGAGTAGTGAACGTGTGAACTGAGGACCAAGTGGCTGCCTTGCAGATTTCCTCGATGGGCGTGGAACGGAGGAAAGCTACAGAAGCAGCTATAGCTCGGACTCTGTGGGCCGTGACAGCTCCTTCCAGTGAGAGACCGGCCCGAGCATAGCAGAATGCAATACAGGCAGCAAGCCAATTTGAAAGTGTCCGTTTGGAGACAGGACGACCCAAACGGTTGGGATCGAAAGACAAAAATAGCTGAGGGGATGTTCGGTGAGCTCTGGTACGATCAAGGTAGTAAGCAAGGGCACGCTTACAATCCAGCGTGTGCAACGCCTGTTCCCCAGGATGCGAGTGAGGTTTAGGGAAGAAGACGGGCAACACAATGGACTGGTTGAGGTGAAAAGCCGAGACCACCTTGGGAAGGAATTTAGGGTGAACAACCTTGTCATGGTGAAAAACAGTGAACGGTGGGTCAGCAACCAGTGCATGCAGTTCGCTAACTCTCCTGGCAGAGGTGATGGCAATTAGGAAAAGCACCTTCCAGGTAAGAAGCCTGAGCGAAGTTGTGGCAAGAGGCTCAAACGGAGGTTTCATGAGTGCTGATAGAACCACATTCAGGTCCCAGACGACAGGAGGAGGCTTGAGAGGCGGTTTGATATTGAAGAGACCTCTCATAAATCTGGAAACCAGAGGATGAGCCGTGAGGGGTTTTCCGAGAATAGGCTCATGAAACGCAGTGATGGCACTGAGGTGGACTCTGATGGAGGTAGACTTGAGGCCAGCATTGGATAGCGAGAGCAGATAATCCAATACAAGTTCCACCGCTAGAGAGGTGGGTTCATGATGATGCCGGAGACACCACGAGGAGAATCTGGTCCACTTCTGATGGTAACATTGGAGGGTGGCCGGTTTCCTGGAGGCGTCCAAAATGAGGCGGACAGGTTGAGATAGATTCTCCGGAGAGGTCAGCCCGAGAGAAACCAAGCTGTCAGGTGGAGTGAAGACAGATTGGGATGCAGTAGAGACTGATGCTGCTGTGTAAGTAGAGTAGGAAACACAGGAAGAGGAATGGGCTCCCTGGAGCTGAGTTGGAGCAGGAGGGAGAACCAGTGTTGACGAGGCCACCGAGGGGCGATGAGAATCATGGTGGCTTTGTCCTTGCGGAGCTTGGACAAGGTCCGCAACATCAGAGGAAGTGGAGGGAAGGCATACAGGAATCGATCCCTCCAATCGAGTAGGAATGCATCCGGGGCCAGACGGTGAGGAGAGAAGAGTCTGGAGCAGAAGAGGGGCAGCTGATGATTGTGAGGTGCTGCAAAGAGGTCCACCTGCGGAGTGCCCCATCGAGCAAAGATGGAGAGTAGAGTCGGAGGGTCCAACGTCCACTCGTGAGGTTGAAGGACGCGGCTGAGATTGTCGGCCAGGGAGTTCTGTTCGCCCTGGATATAGACCGCCCTGAGGAAGAGATTGCGGTCCGTGGCCCAGGTCCAGATGCGTAGAGCCTCCAAACAAAGGGGGCGAGATCCGGTGCCGCCTTGCTTGTTTATGTAGTACATGGCGACTTGATTGTCTGTGCACAGGAGGAGAACCTGAGGGCAGAGAAGATGTTGGAAAGCCTTGAGGGCGTAGAACATGGCTCTGAGTTCCAGGAAATTGATGTGATGTCGACGCTCCTGTGGGGTCCAAAGTCCCTGGGTGCGTAGATCTCCTAGGTGAGCTCCCCACGCATAGGGGGACGCATCCGTGGTGATGGTCATAGAGTGAGGGGGCAGATGAAAGAGCAGACCCCTGGAAAGATTTGAGGAGTTCAACCACCATTGGAGAGATTGCTGAAGAGATGATGTCACAGAGATGGGATGAGAAAGAAGATCCGTAGTCTGTGACCATTGGTTGGCGAGAGTCCATTGAGGCGTGCGGAGGTGGAGACGTGCCAGAGGAAGGACATGTACTGTCGAGGCCATGTGTCCCAGGAGGACCATCATTTGTCGAGCAGGAATGGAGGAGTGTTGGAGCACCTGACGACAGAGGTGGAGCAGAGTCCACTGACGATCGGAGGGAAGAAAAGCCCTCATTAGAGTGGTGTCCAGAATAGCTCCGATGAATTGAAGTCGCTGGGTGGGAAGTAAGTGCGACTTGGGGTAGTTGATCTCGAACCCCAGGAGGTGGAGGAGAGAGATGGTGTGATGAGTAGCCTGTAGCACAAGGTGAGATGAAGGTGCTTTCACCAACCAATCGTCCAAGTAGGGGAACACCTGGAGGTTGTGAGACCTGAGGAAGGCCGCAACTACTATGAGGCATTTGGTGAAGACTCTGGGTGAGGAAGCGAGGCCAAACGGTAGCACCTTGTACTGATAGTGGCGGTGCAGTACTTGGAACCGCAGATAGCGGCGAGAAGTCGGATTGATGGAGATGTGAGTGTAGGCCTCTTTGAGGTCCAGGGAACATAGCCAGTCGTTCTGAGAAAGAAGAGGGTAGAGTGTGGCAAGGGAGAGCATTCTGAACTTCTCCTTTACCAGACACTTGTTGAGGTCCCTGAGATCGAGAATTGGACGGAGGTCTCCCGTCTTTTTGGGTACCAGGAAGTAGCGGGAGTAGAATCCCTGACCCCATTGATCTGGAGGTACTTCTTCGATGGCATTGAGAAGGAGGAGGGATTGAACCTCCCTCAGGAGGAGGGGGGTTTGAGATGAGTGTGAAGCAGACTCTACGGGAGGGTTGTCTGATGGAAGAGTCTGGAAGTTGAGAGAGTAGCCGTGGCGGATGATGTTGAGGACCCACTGGTCCGATGTGATGACTTCCCAACGGCTGGAGAATATGGTGAGACGACCTCCGATTGGTTGTGGAAGAGGTAGTGAAGGTGGAAGACTGGCTATGCCCTGGAGAGAAGAGTCAAAAGGGCTGAGACTGCTTGGCAGGCTGAAGAGGCTTGGAGGGTTGAGTGGCCTGAGAACGAGCCTGGGTATGGTGCTGTTGTTGACGGGGCCGCCGAGGTTGTTGAGGAGGCGGATCGAGTGGCCTGGCTGAGAACCTGCGCTGATAAGACGACTGAGGTCGATAAGGACGGGCAGGCGGAGCCTTCTTCTTTGGTTTGATCAGGGTGTCCCACCTGGTTTCATGGGCGGAGAGTTTCTGGGTGGTGGAATCCAGTGACTCTCCAAAAAGTTCATCCCCGAGACAGGGGGCGTTGGCTAGACGATCCTGGTGGTTGATGTCCAGGTCGGAGACTCTCAGCCAGGCCAGGCGGCGCATGGCTACGGCCATGGCAGAGGCACAGGAGGTGAGCTCGAATGAGTCGTATATCGAGCGGACCATAAACTTGCGCAATTGAAGAAGGCCAGAGATGTGCTGTTGGAACAGTGGGACCTTGCGCTCCGGCAGGTACTTTTGGAGGGCGGACAGCTGTTGGACCAAATGTTTCATATAGAAAGAAAAATGGAATGAATAGTTGTTCGCCCTGTTGGCCAGCATGGCATTCTGGTAGAGCCTCTTGCCAAACTTGTCCATGGTCTTACCCTCTCTGCCAGGAGGGGTAGAGGCATAGACACTGAAGCCCTGAGTCTTTTTTAAGGTGGATTCAACAAGAAGGGACTCATGGGGCAATTGAGACTTGTCGAACCCTGGGATAGGGATGACACGATAGAGGTTGTCCAGTTTACGGGGGGCCCCCGGTACCGTAAGGGGATTCTCCCAGTTTTTGTAAAAAGTCTCCCGTAGGATGTCATGCACGGGAAGCTTGAGGAACTCCTTAGGAGGTTGTTCAAAATCTAAAGCCTCCAGGAAGGCTTGAGACTTTTTTGAGTCAGATTCTAGAGGAAGGGATAGGGCTGCAGACATCTCCCTTAGAAATTTCGAAAAGGAGGACTGCTCCGGTTTGGAGGTGGCATCGGGTGCCGACGGGTCCTCATCAGATGAGGAGGGATCCTCCTCGGTACCGGGAGGGGATTCCTCCCATAAGTCAGGGTCCCGGACCTCTGGTGCATGTCGAGACACCGGGGTGGAAGGTGCGGTATGGCGAGTCTTGGATAAAGATTTTCCAGAGCGCACCGAAACGGTACCAGGAGAGGAGGACCGGCGTCGATCCCGGTCCCGGGAAGTATGACGCTCTGCCTGGTGCCGAGGAGGATCCGTCGTGGTATGGGAGTGAACCACCGGATGGGTATGAAGTTGCTCAGCCGAAAGAATCGGCATGGAGGTGTTGATAGGTACCGAAGGGGTGGATACCGGGGGCTCGGTACGGGGCTCGGGCCGGTCTGGTACCGGAAGGAGCGGTGCCAGGATAGTGGGCAACAGGTGCTCGAGCTGTCGCTGTAACTGTTCCTGGAGTTGAACTTTTAAGATGGCCGAAATACGGTCATCTAGGGGTGGCATCGGAACCGCTTTCTTTTGCTTCGGTTCCTTAGATGCCGCTCCACGCCCCAGCGATGAGGAGGCCGATGACGAGGCACTCACCGAGATCGGGGCGGAGCGCTTGCGGGGTCGGCGCGAGGCCGGCAAGGTCGGTGTCGCCACCGTAGTTGGAGGGCGCTCGAGGGAAGAGGGAGGCTTCTTAGCCGGCTTACCTGGCGCCAGAGACGCCGATGCGGGGTCGGGCGGTGTCGAAGTAGACGGTGCCGATTTCTGTGGTACCGCTGTCGATGTCGAGGAGTCCATCGCCGACCCGGTGCCGAACAAAAGAGTTTGTTGAATTCTTCGGTTTTTGAGTGTTCTCTTTTTAAGAGTGGCACAGCGGGTGCAGGAGTCCGCCCGATGCTCCGGACCCAAACACTGCAAACACCAATTGTGTGGGTCAGTGAGGGAGATCGGGCGTGCACACCGCTGGCACTTTTTAAAACCGACCTGCGGGGGCATGAAGGGGAAAACAGCCTCCGCAAAATCGAACCCCGAGGCCTGTATAATGGCAACAGGCCCCGCCGGGGCAAAATCGAAAAAAGGGGAAAAAAAGCAAAGTTTTTTTTTTTTTTTTTACAAATCAAAGGAAAAAGAAACCCGAAGGCAAAAGAAGAAAAAATAGGGAAAAAAGCGCGAGCGGGAAGGCAAAAAAGTGGTTTCAACGGCCGTTGAAAAAACACACACGTCTTCTTCGCTCCGCGGAAACGAAGAAACTGGGGACCACGCACTCCTCCGTCGGGCGGGAAGGCACTCGCGCACGCGCGGTGCGGCCAACTAGAAACTTCTAGTTAAAAAGGTCCGTACCGAGGGCTCCGTCGGTGACGTCACCCATGTGTTAAGAATATGCTGCCTGCTTGTCCTGGGATAAGGAGATGTACATCTAGCTTACCCTTAAATCCTAGATCGGTGGATTCCGCAATTACCTCTTCTGGGAGAGCATTCCAGGTGTCCACCATTCGCTGCGTGAAACAGAACCTCCTGATATTTGTCCTGGACCTGTCCCCCCCCTCAGCTTCAGTCCGTGCCCTCTTGTCCGTGCCACATTGGACAATGTAAATAACTGTTTTTCCTGCTCTATTTTGTCGATTCCTTTCAGTATTTTGAAAGTCTCGATCAGATCCCCTCGCAGTCTCTTAAGTCATTCCTCATAATCCAGGTTCTCCATACTTTTCACTAGCTTTGTTGCTCATCTCTGTACCCTCTCCAGCAGTTTTATATCCTTCTTTAGGTCTGGAGACCAATGTTGGATGCAGTATTCCAAGTGTGGTCTGACCATCTAATATAATAAAACGCTAGCCACGCATGCGCACTCAGACCTGCGTGATCTGAAATCCCTGATCTGTGAGATGTATGTCCGTCCCTGATCTGTGAGATGCAAAGTCCCCAGCCTTACTGCTTCCCAGCCACATTGCTTTCCAGCCGCAAACGTTGGACTCCCTGCTCTCCAGATCGCGGTGTACTACAGACCGGTAGGGCACTGGGAGCTAGGGAGAAAGCAAGGGCTCAGTGCGTCTTTGTCGTCGTCTTTGCCCCTCCCCCAATCACCGTTGAGCCTCTCGCAGTCTGGCCGGCTACCTTAGTCCCTTGCCACCACTGCCACCCCCTTCCCTTCCCTTCCCGCGGTCGACAAACCTCTTGGCTCCAGCAGCGGCCGCAGCACTGTAAACACGCTGCTTCGCGGCCTCTACTGCCTTGATTTGCTCTTCCGTGTCCCTGATGACATCATCAGATACGCGGCAGAGCAAATCGGGGCAGTAGAGGCCACGAAGCAGCGTGTTTACAGTGCTGCGGCCGCTGCTGGAGCCAAGAGGTTTGTTGACCGCGGGAAGGGAAGGGGGTGGCGGCGGTGGCAAGGGACTAGGGGAGCTGGCCAGATCGCGAGAAGAGAAAATCGGGTGGGCCTGCTTTGGGGGAGGGGTGTGCTTGGAGGCAGACAGCTTTGCTTGGGGGGGAGACAGAAGGGGGGCCACGGAGAGACAGGGAGGAACTGGAGCTGGAGAGGGAAATGGGCCTGCTTTGGGGAAGGGCTGTGCTTGGAGGCAGACAGCTTTGCTTGGAGGGGAGACAGAAGGGGGGCCACAGAGAGACAGGGAGGAACTGGAGCAGGAGAGGGAAAGGGGCCTGCTTTGGGGGAGGGGGGTGCTTGGAGGCAGACAGCTTTGCTTGGGGGGGGAGACAGAAGGGGTCACGGAGACACAGTCAGGGAGGAACTGGAGGGGCAGAGGGAAAGGGGTCTGCTTTGGGGGAGGGTGTGCTGGGAGGCAGATAGCTTTGCTTGGGGGGAGACAAAATGGGGGGCCATGGAGAGACAGTCAGGGAGGAATAGGAGGGGTAGAGGGAAAGGGGTCTGCTTTGGGGGGGAGGGGTGTGTTGGGAGGCAGACAGCTTTGCTTGGGAGGGGAGACAGAAGGGGGGCCACGGAGACACTGTCAGGGAGGAATTGGAGGGGTAGAGGGAAAGGGGGCTGCTTCGGAGGGAGGGGTGTGCTGGGTGGCAGATCATTTTGCTTAGGGGGGGAAGACAGAAGGGGGGCCACGGAGAGACAATTAGGGAGGAACTGGAGGGGGAGAGGGAAAGGGGGCTGCTTTCTAGCACCCGTTAATGTAACGGGCTTAAAGACTAGTTGCTCTATAAAGCGGTATTATTACTTTCTCCGATCTATTCGTGATTCCCTTCTTTATCATGCCTAGCATTCTATTTGCATTCTTCGCCGCCGCCATGCATTGCGCCGACAGTTTCAGGGTCCTATCAATTAGTACACTCAGGTCCTTTTCCTGTTCGGTTTTTTCCAGAGTTGCACCTGACATACTATACTTGTGTTCCTTATTCTTTCTGCCTAAGTGCATCACTTTGCATTTTTCCACATTAAACTTCATCTGCCATTTATCTGCCCATTTCTCCAATCGACTTAAGTCACTCTGGAATTCCTCACTGTCCTTCTGCGATTTGATTGCCCGAAATAGCTTTGTGTCTCTGGATGTTCCATCCTTTAGGTCATTGATGAAAATATTAAATAAGATGGGCCCAAGTACCAAGCCCTGGGGTACACCGCTAAAAATACATCCAACAACTCAATGACTCGACATGCACATATTGATTTTATTGTGTTTTTATAGTTATAGTAGTTGTTGATAACATATTTTATTACATTACATTTGGTGATAAATTTCACTACATTATATTTGGTGATAAATTTAAACTAAACTAAACTAAACCTTAGGTTTGTATACCGCACCATTTCCGCATGCGCAGAGCTCGGCACGGTTTACAGAGGTTGAGAGGAAAGGAACTACAAAGAAGGGAATATAGGAGAGGGACTGAGAAGATAGAGAGGGGCAGGGTACTAGAGAACGGGAGGTGATTAGATTTTTGAGAAGAGCCAAGTTTTCAAGCATTTACGGAAGGATTGGAAGGAGCTAGAATTTCTGAGCGGGGACAATATCAACATAGCTGAATTGTTCAATATTTAATCATTAGCCTATGTATTGATGACATATATGTATTTTTAAGTTTTTACCTCATGTATATGAATCATTCTTCATTTTTACTTTATTCATAATTTTTTATGTATGTATTTCATATGATGCTTTCGATGTTTTTTATATGTCCTGTTGGCCAAAACATGTGCATGTCGAGTCATTGAGTCGTTGGATGTATTTTTATGTTATTGGATGAATAAAGATTCCTATATTATCAGATGCATTGGAGGACACTTCCATTAGTGCACATCATTCTGATCTGGATAATTTCACTCAGCCTTTGGTTCATCTGTGTTTGTGGTTTTGTTTTTTCCCCTGTTTTGCCTTTGGATGGGGCCTAAGTACCATATAAAGCATGCACTGCATGGAGCAGGGTGACACTATTTTCAAAATGGTGCCTCAAGAAGCAGGAGCAAGTGGGCATTGCTCTTACTCCCACCTTTAAAGTATGAGGGTATGGTTGTGGGGGGAGGGGGGGCATCTTGACTACCAGGGAATGACTTCAGGCTTGGGAGACTGGGCATCCTACTGGATCACCAGAGTCTATTTTAAATTTAGGAGGACTGGGGAGCCACAGACCACCAGGGCATTTTGTTTGAGTTTGGACTGAGCCAGGGCCCTGATGAGGGTAGAGGAGCCACTGAATCACTAGAGCATGTTGTTAAAGTTTGGGGTTGAGGACAGCCAAAGCGGTCTGGGGGCCACTGGATCATAAAAGTATTTTGTTAGAGTTTGGAGGTGCCAGGGGGCCCACCAAGAAGCCTGCCAAGGGATCAAAAGACCACTGGAATATCAATGCATATTGTTAGTTCAGGGTCAGGGGAACAATTGAGGGGGTTGGGGGGCACCGGACCACCAAGGATTTTGTTGGAGGAAAGGAAGGAGTGCAGCTAGGTACCTCTTCTCTCAACCGATCCTTCTAATGCTGCCCTGGGCCTGGTGTTAGGTTTCTGGTGCTAAACACACCTGAGATCCTTTTTTTTTTTGTTATTAACAGGCTTGTTAATAACCACATTTAAATGTGTCCTGTGCTGAAACAATTAGAACATTTGGTGGCAGCGCTAATCCAGTGTTAATTGTCTCTAACGCTGGTGGTAGGTTTTGAGAATCAGGGCCTAAGAATGTTGACATGTTGAGTGAATTGCTTCACGAGTATGAGGAAGCCACTGTAAAGCAGTTGAAAGCAGTACACTAACTATGCAGTTGGATCCTTGGATAATGCTTCATCCCATGTGGAAAACGGGATGAGGCCAAAGTGTCCTTTAATTGATCTTGGCAGTTCAATTGCGGAATTGGACAATAAGTTAAATACGAAAGATCCATCATGCAGAGAAGTGGCTACCAAGAAGTTTTTGGAAATAAAGAAATGGGATTGTAAGAAGCCATAACATCTCAGACGGGGATGCCTTAAACAAAGACCATGTAGTCTAAGAGGGTCCCTTGATGTAAAGCAGAGTGCTAGAGCGGCAGTTGCCTGAAGATGTAGTGTCAAAATGGAAAAGAGATGGTCAAGACTGGAGGCAGATGGCAAGGATCAGGGTCCCTTGTGCCCAAAATCCAGATGGTTCAAGGCCATTGGTGTGATGGGGCCCAATGATTGCTTTGTATACTGTGGGGGATAATTGCCTATCTGGGGCAGTTTCCTCATTGTGGCTCATGAATATGAAGTATTTGCAGAGGGTTTGTGATCTCAGAAGAAAGTCATAGCATTAAAACAGCTGAAAAGACCTAACAATCTCACTGAACTATGCACATTCCTAAGAACGTGTAATTATTCTAGACATTTTGTGGACCAGTTTGCAAGATCACAAGATCCTTGGTCAAAATCAGTTTGCAAGAACATGTAATTATTCTAGACATTTTGTGGACCAGTTTGCAAGATCACAAGATCCTTGGTCAAAATCACTGAAGAAAGAAGAACCCTGGAGGAGCTAAGTATCAACTAAGCTGCTTTCTATATCTCACATACCCAGAAAGGGGGGGGGAGGGGGATCAAGAGTTCTTCATTGACCTGGGATACTCTGAACATTCTATAAACGCAGTCATGTATCAGAACTATGATTCTGACAAACCATCACTCAAACCAGCAAGACCTTTCAGAAATTGAGAAGAATTACTTTGATTGTGACAAGGCATTATTGTCTACTGTTTGGACCCCCAACACTTCAGGAGCTTTGTCCAAGGTGAGAAGTTGGCAGTAGACACCTGCCATCAACCCATAGGTTTTTTTGGGGTAGAGACTATGGAATTTAAATGGAAAGTCCAAAATTGTTCTCTATAATTTGAGTCTTTTAGGGTCCTCTCTCTCTCTCCCTAATCTGAACTTCCTCAACAATATGCCACCATAGATCAGAAAACAGTATAATGGGCACCTGCATGGCATGTGCAGAAAGATGGCTGTGATGTTTGACTAGCCCAAGCTTAAACTGGCCAGAACATTGCAGCCATTTCTTTTATATATGCCGTGCAAGCAACTATTGTATCACATTGTATTGTTACATTAATCATAAGAGCATGCTCCTTCCCATCACTATTCCCCCCCTTTTAGAAAACCATGAGAGCGGTTTATAGCGCAGGCCAGTACGCTGAATGCTCTGCACTGCTTCTGATGCTCTTAGAGTTCCTATCAGCGTCAGGGGCAGCGCAGAGCATTCAGAGCACCGGCCTGCACTAAAAACCGCTATCGCAGTTATGTAAAAGTGTGTGCGTGGGGGGGGGGGGTCTATAAAATTTTATCTACTGTAAGTACTATATAATGAATATAAGGTCTGCCACATTTGCAGCAGACAGGCAAATTGTCAGGCCCTTCATGTATCCACTAGCCATACAAATAACTCGTACCGGCCTAATATTCATTCTGTGGAGGACAGCAGTTCGAAAGCCACTGACTGCCCTAGGTGAATCTAACCCAGATATTCAGTGCTGAGGTCATGTCTAGGCACTAGAACTGAATATTTGTGTCAGCCACTGGCCCAGGGCAGCTTCCTCTGCCTGCTTAAACCCCATTGAATAACGATCCTGATATGAGTCCCTGGAAATACATTCTCAGTGTGAGTGGGTTCTTCATTATCTGGAGTGCATATCCTAGCCACAGGATCACTTCCTACCATATCAAAGTGATGCTTTCCTTACAGGTCACCTTTATCCTCCGAGGCAGCACAGAAGCTCCACTCTGGAGACTGACCAGCTGAATAAAAAAAGTAGGAGATAGAATGTATGGCTGAAATCAAAAGATTCTTCAGTGGCTCTCATGAGCAGCGCTGTTTATCTCTGATCCCCTTATGAAGCGAGCTCTGAAATGGGTCCAGTCAGGATCAGGATCTTTCAGTTAAGTTAAGTCAAGCTGTTCCTTAATTCTTTTGAAGATTGTAAAAGCAAAGGAGGTTTTTTTTTTCTTTGACTGATGATTGATGTCACTCCTATATACAGAATCAATTTATGGGACAATCGTTTAATGTTCCACCTTCTATTCTCATTTAACCAGTTCAGCAACCATTTGCAATCATGCAACTGTTTGCAATCATGCAGCTCCTGATTGGTAAGGCCTGACTTAGTGCAGGAAGAGGCGGTCGGAGCATACAGCGAGTGATTTCCTGCACTCGCCGGTACTCCGGCTGCTCTCTCCTTCCTCTCCCGCTGCTCTCTCCAGTCTCCCCCATAAAAAACCGTATTCTCAGTTTTTCAAGATTTGCACGAATATCGGGGGAGTACTGTATATTCAAATTAGTTTGGGGTCCATTGACGTCTTTTGTGGCTCCGTTATAGTTATCTCTTATCTATATTTTCTGTTATTTTAGCACACATCCAGGGGAGGGAGGGTGGGAGGGGGGGTATCTCTTTTGTTTGGTTTTATTCCCTGTTTGAAAATACTTGACGGGGGTGGGGTTTTTATTCTTTATATATTGTTACTGACAGATTATAAGTGTTTATTGTGATTATTTATATATTTATGTATAGTGTTTACACTTGAAGCCTGGGCCAATCAGGCCTTAGGCTTCGGCGGGATGGGCCGGGAAGGGGCGAGCCCGCCTCATTTCGACCAGGCGGGCCTACAGGCTGGACGGGCAAGAACCGTCTGGCCTGAAGAACAGGTTAGTTTGGAGGTTTGGGGATTGTTAGCGCCGGGGGGGGGGGGGCGGGGGGTGCGTCTTCGGGCAGGAGGGATTGGACACCCTCCTGCCAGCAATCGGTAGTGTTGGGGTGGGAGGGAGATCGTTAATGTCGGGGGGGAGGGAGATAGGTAATGTCGGGGGGAGGGGCGGTCGGTAGTGTCGGAGGGGGGGGGCATCCAATCGGACAGGCCGCGGCCCGCTATACTTATAGCGGCAGAGAGATCCCTTGCCGCGATAAGTATAGCGGCTGCGTCTACTTACAATGTAGACCAGCATTTTGCTGGCCTACATTTTAAGGTTTCATCCTCTACTAGGGAGACATGTAGGGCCACCTAGGTTCGCCTAAGGCCCTTAGGCGAGCTTAGGCATCTTGCGGGTCTCCCTAGGCTCCCGGAGGCGCCTTCAGGCCTGCCTGGGGAGCATTTTTTTTAAAAAACGTGCATCCCGATTGGCTGATTAGACAGCTGTAGGACGCCTACAGCTGCCTAAAATCGGGACGCACTTTTGGAGAATCAGGGCCTTAGTGCTGGAAGTACCTGTTGCTATGGGAGCGGATGAAATGGATCTTAGCTAGGATGGGATAGTAAAGTTTCTGTCCCAGTGCAACTCTCTACTCATCACTCCTGGATATCTTTGTTTCTATGGCAATTACTTCTAACAAACTTTTTTTTTTATGATTAGCAATAACATGACATGACATAACATAGCATGCTTGTATATTGCAGCTACCTCTCAGTTCTGTGTGGTTTACAGAGTAAAGATACTGGTCATTCACAGTGAATTACAATCCCATTAGTTAAAAAATTTAACAAACAAGTATGTTTTTAACAATTCTCTAAATGCCAGATGTAGGTGTTGGAACTTGATATAAAATTACCAAGATGTTTTTCCCATATATTGGCTTGAGAGAGTGGCCCTTCCAACTGTTCTCCCTGTCTACCTCTTTCAGTGGTATAGGGCTCCTTTTACAAGGCCGCGCTAGGGCCTTAACGCGCAGAATAGCGCATGCTAAATTGCCGTGCACGCTAGCCGCTACCGCCTCCTTTTGAGCAGGCGGTAGATTTTCAGCTAGCGCACGCTATAGCACGCGCTAATCTGGTGCGTGCGCTAAAACCGCTACCGCACCTTCGTAAAAGGAACCCATAGTTAAAATCTATTCAAAACAATATCACAACTTTCTCTCATTTCTCACAATTAACCATTGCAAAAATCTTCATATTTTTAGAGTATTTTATGCTGCAATTAAATTCACCATATTAAAAGATCTTTAAACTAGATTTATTTTTATCTTTTAATCAAAGCTGTTGTTATTTAAAATGACCTTTTGGGGTAGCAGTACCTAATACTCAGATAAATCCTGCTTTAACAGATATTCAGAAACACTATCAAGCGAGTACTGATGAATATCATTATAGACTACTCTGACACTCTCCTGATAGTGTTGGTATTACAGAATGACACAGGGACAAATTTGTCCTGGTCCCCGCAGGAACTCAATTTCTTCATCCTGTCCCCATGGGTTTTGTCATTCTCCCTGTCTCTGCCCCATTCCTTTAAGCTCTGCCTTAACCACACAAGCCTCAAACACTTATGGTTTTAAATTGTTTGAGGCTTGTGCAGATGAGGATGGAGCTTGCAGGAATGGGGCAGGGACAGGAAAAGAACTCGTGGGGATGGGAAAATGAGTTCCCGCGGGGACGGGGACAAATTTGTCCCCATTTCATTCTCTAGTTGGTATTTTACTGCTCTCTCTGGATATTCTGCAGCAACCACTGTCTGGATATTGCTACTGAATATCGGGATTATTTTGCCCATAGCAATTACTGTTTAAAGTGAATGGAAACAAGCACCAGGGGGAATAGTGAAGTGTACTTTATTGAAAGACCCAACACGGATCGTGTTTCGTCACAAATTGCCTGCATCAGGGGTCCAAACTGCTTCACTCCTTCACTCAGTCAGAAAAAGCTATAAATCTAAAAAGGGTCCTTTGTTACCAGGCAGATTTAGTAGGACATCAGGCTGCTCAGTGGTATAAATTAATTTCTAAATTTTTGAATAAAAAGCCAAAAAATAGTCTTAGAGACATTTGGAGCATCAAGATAAAACAGTATATTTCTGTATCTCGTTGGCCACGAATTTGGTCTTTGAGGTTGAAGTGTACAAGGTCAGCATCTATGAGACAAACTTGGTTATTTTTATTGCATAGGATTTTTTGGACCCCAGTTCGTTTACAAAAGTTAGATAATTCCAGGTCTAATAGATGTTGGCATTGTCATAATGATATAGGGACTTTGGATCATCTGTTCTATTATTGTCCTTTGATACTTAATTTCTGGAAATCAATTTGGAGACAAATTAATCTTATTCTTGATTCAGCAATTCCCCTAACATATGAAGCCATAATCTGTGGTACGCTTTTACATGTCAAGCCTTCTTTGGATAAATATAAAAGTCAACTTTTTATGATAATGACGGGAATAGCTATCCAATTGATTACACATAATTGGAAGAGGTATGACAGACTAAATTACACATTTTGGTGGACAAATGTTTGTACCACATATAAATATGAAAAAATGAATGCAGAGTGTTTGGGGTTTAGCAGTACATTTAATAGAGTGTGGAGTCCATTGACTATATTTGTAACATCATAATAATTATAATGTATTTATATATTTATTTAAATTTTAGGTTGGTAGAATTCCTTACACATCCAGGGGAGGGAGGGAGGAGGGGAAAATATTTTGTTTATTAAAATACTTAATTATAATATTATAATTACATAATTTGTCTTATTGTTGTAATTTGGTAAGAGGGAGGGAGAAAATGATTGTTCTAAGTATAAATTGTATGTTTAATAATGCGTTTTATGAAATATTTATGTTCAGATAATTGTATTGCATAGTCAAAGTTTAAAAATCAATAAAGATTTATTAAAAAAAAAAAAAGGGTCCTTGATAAATAACTTTTTGATAAGACAATGTAAATTTGTGGAGGACTTCCAAATAGCGTAGTGGGCTAGATGGACTATTGGTTTGACCCAGTAAGGCTATTCTTATTGTGATTGGTGAGGATTAGTAACATCAGAAAGTGCATCATAAAAGCGTGTCAGTGTAGCCATGGCTATTTTGGTCCATAGAGAGCTGGGCCAAGTGGTTTTCGGCAGGTATAAAGTACGCTTATGTTAATGAAATTGAATAAGAAATACTGTATGGCTATTTTCACAGCAAGGAATTAACTATTCCGGTTGTGTTTTTAGGGGCGATCATTGACAAAACATGTCAGATATGTTCTCCCTGGTCGATGGATTAGAACAGTTCTATGATAAGTAGAATGTTTAAGTAAAAAATACAGCTATTTATTTCAAATTGCAAACTTAAGTGAAATAATTTATGAGCAGTTTAAAGATCTTTTAATATGGTGAATTTAAGACTAGGAGGTAGGCGCACAAATCTTAGAGCAATGTGATATCATGAGAGCTTTTTGAGTACCTAATAATTTCTCAGTAAGTCAATATTCAAAAGTCCAGATTCTTTACCAACAGAGGCAGGTCCTGTCTTAACATTCCTTCAGAGGAATTGAAACTCTGCCGACCTCTACGATTGTGGAGATGATGCGGTATACAAACGTAAGGTTTAGTTTAGTTTAAACAAATCATTGTGTATAGGGAAGAGGCATTCAATGAAATGGGCAAACTAAATAGTAGAGACTTTCATCGACTTGATAGCATTCACCACAGAATTCTAACAATTAAACCATGAGACAACCCACAATTCCTGGGGGAGGGAAAGAGGGACAGATGAAGATGCAGCATTGTGTGGGTAGGGCAGGAGGAAAGTAGGGAGGGGAGGATGCTATGGTATGTAATTGAACAGCATGCAATTATGGCTTGCTTTGGCTTTACATTAGAGGTGGCTTTGTCAAAACTTGTCTTTTTAGAAAAGGGTGAAATCATCTACTTTTTAAAATTTCCAACTAAAATCACTGAAATGATGCATTAATAAGAAAATGAAGAGGGTTAAATGGACTCACCAAACCTTATTTAACTAGACAGGCTAGCAAGAATCAAAATGCAAATACGAGTTTGATTTCATTAAATTGCAAGCTTTTGGGTACCTTCATTTTCTAGAGTATGAAGGTTTTTAAATAATCTTGCTCGTTCTGAAAACATACATACAGTATATATATATTCTGCAGTAAAGTTAGTATGATTATTGCCCATGGGATTTTGATTGTTGGGCATGAATATAGTAGGTATTTCAGTTCTGATATCTTTTTTTTCTGATTTCATAAAATTTTATTAAATAAATTTTATTAAAAAAAGAACAAAAACATGTATAATCTCCATACAGTAGTAGTCAACACATACAGGGCAATCTTGGCAATAAACATATAACAATATGACTGGCAGATCATGACCCAGTATATAAGACTATACCGTCAGAAGAGAACGGGAAACCTGGAGAGAGACAAATAGTCTCAATAGCAAAGAAAAAGTTTTGGCTTTACAAATTAATGAGATAAGTGCATAGTATATCAACCTATGCATTATCATAAAGAGTAAATAAGAGAGAGATGAGCCACTAAAAAGCTATATTAAGCAAGTGGATGGTCGACTAAACAGGAAATATCAACAGTTCTGGAGTAGTGCAATATAGGCACCCATATCTTAGCTATGGTAGCTTGTCTGTTCAAAAGTTCAGCTGTTTTAGTTTCATATAATGAATCAAAAGGACTATTTTCCACCAAAATGATATATTTAGGAGGTCGACCGACTTCCAGTTATGTAACCCCATTTGAAGAATGATGGCAATTAAGATGTTAAAAAGAGATTTTTGCCATATATCAAGATCATCTTCAAGTGTTAAAGATCTAAAAAATACAAAATCTTACTTGTTGATTATAACAAGTATAATTAAACTTCATTTACTATTGTCCATAGATCAGTTAAAATGGATCCATTTATTATTACTAATAGCAATCTTTGTAATTCTTGTGAACTGGAAAGACTTTTCCAACGTCACTTATAATGAATGGTGGAATACAGTTTGCTTGATTTCAAGTTATGAAAGAATCGCAGCTGAACGGAAAAACTGCATTAGAAACTTTGAGAAAATGTGGGCACCATTGATTACCAGGCTGACATTCCCTTAGGGGACAAAAACTTTCCAGTGAGCTAGTACCTTACATTTCATAATCTATAATAATAATCCTCTAAGCGCGCATGCGCACTTA
This sequence comes from Geotrypetes seraphini, assembly GCF_902459505.1. NCBI lineage: Eukaryota > Metazoa > Chordata > Amphibia > Gymnophiona > Dermophiidae > Geotrypetes > Geotrypetes seraphini. Next base: position 148,611,822 of record NC_047085.1, on the reverse strand, counting down.
GGAGGATGTGGGGACCTGACATGTGCTGTGTCCGTCCATGGTGGCGGCTTGAGATGCATGCGCCACAGCACAGCCGGCGAATCCCCCCTCCCGCCCTCACTCACAGCCAAAACCTTCTCGCCAGCTCACTCACCACCAAAACCTTCCCGCAGCCCTCTTCCCAGCCGCCACGTTTAAATTCATAGACAAGCGCTACACCGCGCTACCGCTGGCCTCGCTGTCTTCTGTCTACTGCGGCCCGCCCTCTCTGACTACTTCCTGTTTCCGCTAGGGTTGGCCGCAGTGGATAGAAGCCGCCGAAGACAGCGGTAGCGCGGCGCAGCGGTTTTCTGTGAATTTAAAAGTGGTGGCTGGGAAGGAAGCTGCGGGAAATGCTGCTGCTGCACAGAAAAGGCCAGGAAATGCTGCTGCTGCACAGGGAAGTGTGTGTGTGTGGGGGGGAAGAAATGCTGCTTATGCACAGGGAAGGGTGGGAAATGCTGCTGCTGCACAGAGAAGTGTGTGTGTGTGTGGGGGGGGGGGGAATGCTGCTTCTGCACAGGGAAGGCCGGGAAATGCTACTTCTGCACAGGGAAGGGTGGGAAATGCTGCTGCTGCACAGGGAAGTGTGTGTGTGTGCGGGGGGGGGGGGGGAAATGCTGCTTCTGCACAGGAAAGGGTGGGAAATGCTGCTTCTGCACAGGGAAGGGTGGGAAATGCTGCTGCTGCACAGGGAAGTGTGTGTGTGGGGGGAATGCTGTTGCTGCACAGGAAAGGGTGGGAAATGCTGCTGCTGCACAGGGAAGTGTGTGTGTGTGTGTGGGGAAATGCTGCTTCTGCACAGGGAAGGCCTGGAAATGCTGCTGCTGCACAGGGAAGGGTGGGAAATGCTGCTTCTGCATAGGGAAGTGTGTGTGTGTGTGGGGGGGAAAATGCTGCTTCTGCACAGGGAAGGGTGGGAGGGAAATGCTGCTGCTGCTGCACAGGGAAGTGTAGGGGATGGAGAGGGAAAGGGGGCCTGGGAGCAATCTTGGTTTGCTTTGGGGGAGGGGAGACAGAAGGGGGCCATGGAGAGACAGAAAGACAGGCAGGCAGGCAGCACATTAGAACGAAAGACAGACACACAGAAAGACAGCGGGCAGGGAGAGAGACAGAAAGAAAGAAGGACAGACAGCGGGAGGGAGAAAGAAAGAAAGAAAGGAAGAGAGAGACAGGGGCAGGGAGAGACACAGAAAGAAAGAAGAACAGACAGCAGGAGGGAGAAAGAAAGAAAGGAAGAGAGAGACAGGGGCAGGGAGAGACACAGAAAGAAAGACAGACAGACATATATTCTAGCACCCGTTAATGTAACGGGCTTAAACACTAGTATATGATATTGTTCATCGTGACATAAGCAGCATTTCTCATATCTGATGGATAATGGGAATCAGTTTATACACTTCTCCCTCCGTATTCGCAGTTTCAGCATTCACGGTTTCGATTATTCACGGTTTTTAGCTTGCTGGCTCCTCCCCCCACAGTACATCAGCTTGCATAGAGAAATCGCTGATTCCAAGCATTTACAGAGAAAATCGCTGATTCCCGGCACTTTCTTCACCGTGTTTTACCTCTCCTTCAGAAAGAGACCAGGTCTTCTACCATGTTATTCGCGGTTTCACCATATTCACGATGGTTTTTAATAGAAACCAGCAAATAACATATAAAAAAGTTATTCGTGGTTTTTCAGTATTTGTGGTTCTGTTAATCCCCTATCACAGCGAATACGGAGGGAGAAGTGTACACTCTAGGCTCTCATTGTATAGGATATTTGTTACAGGTTTCTATTGTTTTTGTTATTGACCTTTGTATATCCATACTTGTCATGCACTGCTGTATCAGGTCAATGGATATTTTTGATGGTCACTGACAATTCTTCATAATTTTCTTTAGCCTTAGTCAAAGATATTCACAGTGAATAGTAAATCTTAAGTCTCCTTTCTTTCTTTGACTTTATATTCATTAAGATGCAATCAGAAAGTAATTGTGCCTTCCATATGAATGCCTCTCTACCATAGTCTGTACAGTGTCTGACATTTCCTTTGTAGTGACCCAAAGATTCTCATTGTCCTAATGAGATAATCTAACTGCATAGAACATTCTAGTTCATTCAGTGGCTACAGTATTGATGGCTGAAGAGAGAAACCGATTCCCATTATCCATCATTTTCATCATTTTGCAAAATCACTGCGTCTGACAAGGATTCTGTAAATCAGATGGCTGAAAGATTTTGTTTTTTAAGATAGATTATTGAGTCACCCTATCGGGTCTATTGTGATCAGCAAAACAACCAAGATGAAAGTAGTGCTTAATTAGAAGTCTATCATACATAATATCTAAGGTCTGATTTTATAAAGCTGTGATATGGATATCTAAAGCTTGGGATCTAGCTAAGTACTTGGGACCTGGGTTGGACACTGTTGGAAACAGGATACTTGGGCTTGATGGACCTTAAGTATGGCAATTCTTATGTAAATATTCAAAGAGCAAGTGGCATAGTAAGGGGGTGCGGGGAGGGCAGTCTTCCTAAGGGCACGGCACCCCTCCTCTCTGCCCCCCCCACTCCTCTCCTTGCCGTGCATGCAGCGGCATCTGCGCTCTCTCTGACATCACTTTGGGGACCCGTGCTTAGGAATTAACGTCATAGGGTGAGCTGACACCGTCGTGGGCATGATACTCATGCTGGAGAATTAAAAAAGTACAGGGAAAGGGGAAGGCAAGTGTGCAGCAGGGGGTGGGGAAGTGGGCGGGGGATGGGCGCCACCACTCCGGGCGCTGCTCACCCTTACTACACCACTGGAGACCACTGCCATAGGCATCTATGTCTTATGCAGTTGTCTCTTGCCAATTTCGCTTCCGTTCCAGGGTGAATACCAACCATTGAGAAATAAAGGAGGTGACCTCCCCTAATCCTTGGACCTCACAGACCAGACGGACTTCACGGATCTAAACCCGCACGTCCTTAAAAATCTGAGGTCCATGCCGCTTGTAGTTAGTTTCTGGCTCTGAAAGACCTAGGTGACAATTTAGCACTGACGGATCCGTCTCAGCATAGGGAGGGAAAAGTATTAGGATCCGTCAGTGCTAAAATGTCACTGAGGTCTGTCAGAGCCAGAGACTAGTGCTGGAGCGGCTCTAAAACGAATCCTTTAAACCGGTTTCCTGCAGCCCCAGTAAATTAAAAAATCTGAGGTCCGCGGCTCTGACAGACCTCGATGACATTGCAGCACTGACGGATCCTAATACTTTTCCCTCCCTATGCTGAGACGGATCCGTCAGCGCTAAATTGTCACCGAGGTCTGTCAGAGCCAGAAACTAATTACAAGTGGCACGGACCTCAGATTTTTAAGGATGTGCGGGTTTAGATCCGTGAGGTCCGTCAGGTCCGTGTTTTACCCCTTCCCCTAATCCTTCCAATGCAGCACTCTTTGTGAAACCTAGGGCCAGATTCACCAACCTGTCCGATTGTGCCCGGTCCGGGCAGGTCCGACGAATTCTGCAAAGTAAAATATGCAGATGGGGGCAATCAGAGGAACGACCCCATCTGCCGGCACAGATCGCTTTTCTGCAATCCCCACGCATGCGCAGACCTTCTGTGGATGATCTACGCATATCCGTTAGAGCCGCGATCTTTAAAAAAAAAACCTTTTACCTTTTTTTTTTGCTTACACTGGTTCAATCGGCTTGGGTAGCAGGCATCTATCAGGGGGAAAACAGCAGTGATGATCTAGGGAGGTGGGGACAACATAGTAGGGGGCTTTGTAAGATTACATGACGTGAAGACTTTACTAGAGGGTGGAATCTTTTCTTTCTAGTATACAGGAAGGGACCACAGTTTTTAACCCTAGGAGCCTGTGGTTTTAACCCGTGGGTTAAAACCACGGGCTTGCACTGCGGGGATGGGTGGGACAGTTGGGGCAGGCAAGCGATCAGGGCATTTCTGGCAGGCAGGAGATCAGGGCAGTTCGGGGTGGGCAGGAGAAGAGCATCGGGGCGGAAGGCAGGAGAGATTCGGGGCTGCTGAGAGCAGGGCTTCAGAGAGTCGGAAAGACGTTTTCGACTGGTCCCCAGCAGTCACTTCTTCAGTTGAAATTTTGTGTTGCGCATTGCGTCCCTGTCTACTTTGCATGCGTTTCACCTCATTTGCATGCCCGGATTCGAAGCGGATTGCAGGAGAGGTGAGTGAATCAGGCCGGAAGGAAATTTGCTCATAAAGGGGTCGCAAACCGATCGGTACATAAGAACATAAGTATTGCCGCTGCTGCGTCAGACCAGTGGTCCATCATGCCCAGCAGTCCGCTCACGCGGTTTGCTTTGTGAATCTAGCCCCTAAACATCCTGTGTAGCAGGTCTGACTTTGGACATTGAACATTTTACACATGGGGAATAAAAGTCTATTTTGGGGCCATCATTAGCCTCATTGACAACAAACCCAAAACACATTCCCTTGCTATTTGTGCATTTAACTTCTAATTAGTGTCAATTAGTGTCACTCATTAGCTGTTAATTGCCCATTATTGACACTGAGTGGCTTGTTAAACAATTAAGTTTCACATGCAAATTAGCTGTGCAAATCAGTTTGCAAGCAGAACTTAGGACTCCATCTACAGAATTTGGGTCTCACAGCAAGCACAGTGAAAAGAAGGAATATACTTTTATGTGGCCCATGTGTATCTGCATTTGGGGATGTAGTTCACAGAGATCGCAAGCGGTCACAATGTGTGTGCACATGTGTGGTCTTCACTCCTTGTACCTTTACATCTACTCTAGAGGTCTGCACGGGAACGGGGATCGTGGGTATCCCGCGGGTCCCTCGGGGGTCCTGGGGGAATCCCCCCTAACCAACGGGACTTCCACGGGGACCCCCCTCTGGCCCACGGGACTCCCACGGGGACCCCCTAAAGGCAACGGGACTCCCAAAGAGATGGAAGGCTTTGGAAGCAGGGTTCATCCATATAATATAATGGACACGTAAGCCTTAATAAAAGAGGGGGTTTATAAGTTAATTACCTGAACAGAAAACAAAAAAAGGGTTTCACCAAAGAGATTCCACAAGGAAAACAGCAGCGCAAACACCCAGAGAAACTGTGGAATTGATAATCCTGTCAGAAGTAATTGCTGCTTTTTATGGGGACGGGCTGGGATGGAGGTAATTCCTTGCGGGGATGGGTGGGACGGAGAGGATCCTGGCGGGGACGGGTGGGATTTCTGTCCCCACGCAACTCTCTAATCTACTCCTGAGTAGGTGCAAATACAGTACACGTGAAGACAGTTTAGCTGCAACTGTGTGTGTTTAATTGAGCTTGCTTGGACTTCGAACCTAGGCAACTAGTTTGACATAGGAAGGTGCCCAGTACGAGGGCCCGCTGAAAAGTTCTCAGCCCAACCAACAAAGTTGGGGCAGTCTCCATCAAGAGCTACACACTTAGTCCAGTGATTTTCTACTTTTTTCGTTCTGGATGAAAAATATGGAACGAAAAAAGTAGAAAATTGCTGGACTAAGTGTATAGCCCTTGATAGAGCCTGTCCCAACTTTGTTGGTTGGGCTGAGAACTTTTCAGCAGCCTCTCACACAGGTATGACCAATAAAGATAGAAGTCTAAGGAAAAACACAGATTCACATAGAACCTATGACCAGTCTTGAAAATTGTTTGCTCTGAAAATATAAGGTATATCTGATATTTTTCTTCAAGCATGACCGTCCTTAAATTTAATTTATAAAAAAAACTTCAGTGCTGAACTTTACAAAAGGGGACAGCCAGTTATCAGATAATTTTTTTTTTTTTAAATACAGTTTAGAAGATTAATTGGTGAACTCAAAATAACACTTCTGAGCTATATTGTACCCAAACTTTTTCCCAGCCCACGAATGGACACAGTTGCACTTAACACATTAGGGCACAGGGAACAGAGGTAAAAGAACAATGAGAAATGCCAAGAAGGTTTCAGCAATTAAAAATCCCAGCATACTATTAGCCCAGTAATTATCCGCCGCTCTGAAGCTATGTACACCTACTAGCCTGCTGCGGAGGCTTAGCAATAAAGCCAGGCACAGCCAGGAGACTTCGCGTTGATGGAGAGGAAAATAATACCGGCCAATTGGAAATCAGCATTCAGCGACTAATCAGGGGCTGGTTTACATCTCAGCTTGCTTGGGAGGGAGAAAGCTGCCCGGTTAGGGAGCCTTTCCCAGTGCCTTTCTGCTGCCAGTGGCTTAGGGCTCCTCCTCCTTCCCCTCAGAATTGCCATTCGCAGGACTATGGGACTGACTTGCTACCTTTTCGACTTTCCCCCCTCGCCTCCTCTGTACACGCCGCAGATAAACAGCCCGACAGTGCACTGCGCTACTTGAGTGCAACAGCCAGCGTTATCCCCCCCCCAGGGGAGGCTGTCGCACCTCCGTTCCGGGTTCAGCGCTCGCGCCACTCTTTCCTTATAGGATTAGCCACTTGGGCTTTCTGTAGCTCTGCATTGCTTCTTGCTATCCTCACATGTCTGACTGGCGGACCACGTTCAAAAGGTAATGCTTCTTTTCTTTTCTAGCACTGGCGCCGATACATGTCTTTTGTCATCCTCTGAATGCATTCTTTGAAGTATAAGTTGCATTTTTCTGCACATTGTCCCTCCTGCAAAATATGTGGATTTTAGGGTGATAGTTGGAGGTTTGGGGCTTGAATCGGATGCTCCCGATCCATGGCAGAGTGTCATGTTTATGGCATATTTCTCTGTGGAACTGATTTTTAATGCACGCTGGAGTCATACAAAAAAAACACACCAAACCCGACTCCCACGCTGGATTTGGTTAGGAGGCATAGCATGCATTATTTGTCAAAAAATAATCAAATAGCCTGCAGTGTCAGTACATAGTTAACCTCTGTTCAGTTGCTGATACATTTCTAAGGATTCTGTTCACAGTGGATAACCCTTATTCAAGGCTTCTCCGTTCCTGATCATTTGCATGTAGTATTGATATGTGCAATGCACTAATATAAGGTTCAGACAGACAATGGGAAAAACAGATGACCTTAGGTCAATTTCCAGTCCCCCGTCCTAACAGGATATAGGCATTGCAATAAGTCCTCATTTTACCTGTGCTGCCGAAATCTGTCAAAAATAGTGAAAAAGGGTAAAGAAGGAAACATTTCTTCCCAGTAATAGCTATGATGAAAACAGGTCGTATTTTTTAATGCATAAAATAGGGGTCACATGCTGTTCTGAGTGTGTTTTCTTCATTTCTGGAGAAATAAAAGCGTTGTGTGTTTTGTTTTGCATGTTATGAGGGAAACTTGTATGCTATTGCTATAGTGAATGAGAATTAGATAGGCACGTTAGCAAAGAGAGAGAGAAGAAAGGGAAAAAAAAACCCCAAACCCTGGGCCCACAGGGTTAAATAGTAAACTATCAATGTAGTTGCCATGTAACAAATTGCATTTTCATTTAGTTCAAGTCCAGCTGCCTCTGAACCCTTTCAGGCAGCAGGAGGGGGGGGGGGGAAAGACCCCCATTCAGGATTCAGAGCCTGCTGTATATTATGCTAGGAAGTGGAAAATCTTCCTCTCATCCTGAGGGATGATTGAAAGGACTCGGGGCTGGCAGTGGAGTAAGACTAAATTGCTTGCAAGTCCCTTTTGAAACGATGGTTTTGTCCGAGTAGATCAAGGGATTCCATATGGCAGGGAATGAAGTCCCCGAGCTAATAAATATTATCACTTTAGTGGATGAATGGAACACGAAACTGCTCTGATTCCTGGTGTGGGTATTGGATGGTTGTTTTCAGTACACACATCAGTTGGGAGCAGGAAGGAGGCTTTCTCAAGTCAATATATAAACTGTTTGGTGCATCTTTCATCTATTGACATGAAAAAAATACATAGTATGTAGAAGGCTGAATTTCACTTAAGAGCAACAGGAATCAGCTAAATCCATTTTGAGAAAAAAAAAATACCAAGCTTCAGGCGTACCAGAAAGGTAATAGGTAATTTAATATTTATATTATGATAAGGAAGATATCTTTATAAAGTATAAAGCCAAAATACTAGGAAAGAAAAGGATTTATAGAGGCAATACCAGGGAGAGTAAAGATAGAAAAGTGTGACGGCAAGGAAACCTCATTTATGTCAAATTACATGTTTCTAGGAACCAACCTGTCTCATTGTCTCTTTGACTTGAGGCAAATTATACAGCGTGGAGGCATGAGACTCATTTTGTTACCTAGCTTTTCAATTATACTTAAATAGTATGTACGTGGAGGGGGAAATATAGGGTCCAAAGCAATGTATATTTTCCCCACAAGAATGGAATAGTCTCCTTTGTTTAACATGAGCACAAAAGCAGAAGAAGGATTTTCTTTTTGCGATTAGATGGGTAAGTTATGTGGGAGGAAAACTCATATTAGACACGCTGCTAAACAATTGCTAATGCTCTGTCTATAAGATGTCTTTCCCTGCAGACCTCTTTACTGAAAGAGAAAGTAAGACATTCTTTTTTTTTTTTTTTTATATCTTTATTCATTTTAAAGCCAAAAATAAGTGCAACATATTTTAGAGACATTTTACACTTTAACAACACTTAGGGCTCCTTTTACGAAGCCGCGTTAGCGGTTTAACGTGTGTAATAGCGCGCTAATTTGCCAGCCGCGCTAGCTGCTACTGCCTCCTCTTGAGCAGGCGGTAGTTTTTCGGTTAGCACGGGGGTTAGCACGCGCTAAAAATGTGTGTGCGATAAAGCCGCTAATGCGGCTTCATAAAAGGAGCCCTTAAATTCTATCAAAATATATTTATGACAAATACATATATCATCCCCCCTTTATACATATCCAACAATTGCACTCTAATTAAAAGTATCTTCCCGCCCTGCACGTGTATGATCAAAGGGCAAAATCAACAATCACGCCTTACAGAATTCTGTCAATGGCTCCCAAACATCCATAAAGTAAGATATTCTAATTCTCCTCTAACAAGAAGAAATCACAATTATATTGCCATGCCAAAAAGATGACTTTTAGGATGTGGTAACTTGGGCTTTAATTTTTAAGAGTTAGGAAAAATTGTAATAATAGTTTTATGTTAGCCCTACTTTAAAACCTTTTTATTTTTATTTTTTATTGAAAGGGCTATTGTAGCAATGGGCATATTATTTTCATAAAAGGGGCTTTATGCAAAAATATTGAAAAAAACCCCAAAAACCAGCAAAGAGAGAAAATATAAAATTGTGTTATAAAAAGTCGAGAGAAAACAAAATACTCGATCCCCAAACAGTGTGGAGGAGTTCATATGCCGGTAGTATTCTAGCTAGACTTTATATACAAGCCAAGATCAATCCTTTTAGATTCCTTGTATATTGGCACCATCTACTGGATTACGCACACACCCCTGAGGAAGGCTTTTCTCGGTAGCCGAAACACAGACCGTATTGGGGGTCCAGCTTAAAAGGGTCAAGGACTCTTTTAAAGGCTTGCATGATTTTTGTATATGTTTAATATACTTTTAATAAATGAAATGTCGTTATACATGCTGAGTGCAAAGTCCCTTCTCCACTTTTCCTTGCGATTTGCTTAATCAAATTAACTCATTTGAAAATTTGCAAAAGTGCACAGAGGGCCGATGCTATAAAGTACACTAGGTTTTGTGCACTGATTGGCTCAGCCACACAATTATGGGAGTACCTTATGCAAAAACAGGCTCTGCGCATGAGCTAATCATGTGTAAAGCCTAGTGTACTCATCAGTGCCCACACATTTAAATCCATGGGAATGAGGCTTTTGGCTGTTCAGTGCCAATGCAGAGAAGTGAGCAGAAGCCTAAAAGCTGAGTCCAATGATAAGACTTTAATGTCAGATCTGAGGAGGCATAAAAAGTTAGCTACAACTTCTTTAGAGCATGTGGGAGATGTGCTGCTACAAAGAATATAAGTGGAGAGACACTGATCTGTGCACATAAAAATGGTATCAGCATACAAATTGCATGAGCATATAATCTGTTCATATGCTGGAATGAAATTCTGCATAAAAATATTTGGTATCACAGAACTTTTATGCACAGAATAACATTTCCAGAGAAGAGAAAATGGTAAAACTAGAGGGCATAATTTGAGGTTGCAGGGAGGAAGATTCAGAAGCAATGTTAGGAAATTCTTTTTTCACGGAGAGGGTGGTAGATGCCTGGAATGCCCTCCTGAGGGAAGTGGTGGAGAGGAAAACGGTGATGGAATTCAAAAAAGCGTGGGATAAGCATAAAGAATCTCTAATTATAAAACGAAGGATGTAAATTTAAGAACTAAGCTGGTATTGGACAGACTTACACGGTCTGTGTCCCATTTGTGATGATTTGGTGTAGGATTGGGCTGGGGAGGGCATCAATGGGAACTCCACTAACTTGGAACATGAGGATGTTACTAGCCTGACTTTATGGTAGATATCCTGCAAACAGGATGGTTGGATAGGCTGGGGTGAGCTTAGACGGCAACTTCAGCATTTGGAACCTAGGACAATGTCAGGTGGACTTTACAGTCTATGACCCAGAAATATCAAAGAACAGACAAGTTAATTTAATCATGTATTTATAATGAGTATAACTAATGGGCAGACTGGATGGACCGTTCAGGTCTTTATCTGTTGTCATTTACTATGTTACTATATTCCAGCATATACACAGTGGTTATGTGTGCATGCAACTCTGGGTGTTGATTTGTGTCCAAGACATAGCTTCTACCTGCACAGCCCTGCGTGGCATGCATTTGGTGCCATCTGCCATGTTAGTGCACATTTTTTGTACAGGGCTGATTTGTATGTTTATTTACTGCATTGAGGAGCAAATCTTTGGTGTTACTTTTGCCTTAGGAAGTCACAGACTATGCGTTAGTGTACGGATCTAATGCATGGCTTTTCTATCAGGCCCAGAGACTCCAGTGATCAGGACAGTTCTATAAAGTACATGCTAACACACTTACATTCTGATTATGTGCAAGTGTTATTAGAAGAATGACATATTTACACAAATATGAGCATAAACACTTGTAGATGCCCAAATTCTGCCTAAGTAGCAATCTGTAAATATGTGCATATCTTTTATAGATAGGCATTTACATGGGTTGAGTCTGGGCTGATTAGGGGCAGGACTCGCACACACATAGCTTATGGAATACTATAGGTCAGGGCTGCCCAAGTCTGCAAATCAGACAATGAGTGATGGAATTGAACCCAGTGATCCAATAAGGGAGAATCAATCTTCTGGGTTCTGATACAACTTAAATGCTCAGTAATACGAATTTTGATTGCCCTCTTAGTCTGTCCAATATAAAGTTTGTCACAAGGGCAGAAAATACCATATACCACCCGAGTGGAATTGCAATTAGTTTTTTGACGTAATTCAAAATTGATGTTCACATTAGGAATAAGAACATTATTGGTATTCATGGAAAATTTGCAATACCTACATTTCCCACAAGGGGCATGTCCCGCCTCAGAATCAACTGCTAAATAAGTAGGGCGATGTTTCAAATACTCTCCCAGGTTTTTACTATGTCTGAAAGCAAACTTGGGCATATTTCTAAACTCAGGATGGAAACCCAGGAGGTGCCAGTGCTGGCCGATGATGTTCTGCACATGCGTGGATAAAGGAGAGAAAGGAAGCACACAAGTGGTCCTTTTCATCTGAGTTATCCCTAGGAGGTTTTTGAAGGAAAAGCCATTGGCACTCAGCGCGCATTTTATCACTTGAATAGGATAGCCACATTGTTTAAATTGATGAGACATATGAGAGATTTGAGTTTTAAAATTCACATCAGAGGAGCACAAGCGTTTTAATCTCAACATCTGCCCCATCAGTATACTGTTACATAAAAGTTTTGGATGATAACTACGATAATGGAGCAGCGAATTCGTATCTGTAGATTTCCGGAAAATAGAGGTGTCAAATTTCCCATTACAGTAAAATAACTGAATATCTAAAAAACTAATGGATGCAGGATGACATGTCATAGTGAACTGGATATTGTGATCACATTGATTGAGATAATCCAGAAACCCTTCCAGATTAGATTGAGACCCCAACCAGATGACAAAAATATCATCAATATACTTCTTCCAATCAAGAACCTTAGAGAAAAATGCAGAAGAATTAACAAATAACTCTTCAAAAGCGGCCATGAATAAACATGCGATAGAAGGAGCCACAGTAGCTAACATAGTAACATAGTAGATGATGGCAGATAAAGACCCGAATGGTCCATCCAGTCTGCCCAACCTGATTCAATTTAAATTTTTTAATTTTTTCTTCTTAGCTATTTTTGGGCAAGAATCCAAAGCTCTACCCGGTATTGTGCTAGGTTCCTACTGCCGAAATCTCCATTAAAACCTACTCCAGCCCATCTACACTCTCCCAGCCATTGAAGCCCTCCCCAGCCCATCCTCCACCAAATGGCCATATATAGACACAGACCGTGCAAGTCTGCCCAGTACTGGCCATAGTTCAATTTTTAATATTATTTTTTGATTCTAGATCCTCTGTATTCATCCCACGCTTCTTTGAACTTAGTCACAGTTTTACTCTCCACCACCTCTCTCGGGAGCGCATTCCAGGCATCCACCACCCTCTCTCATTGCCACGCCCTTCTTTTGAATATAAAAAATTTCATTAAATTTACAATAGTTCCTATTGATCACAAAATCGGCTATGGATAATACAAAATCTAAATGATTACCAATATCCTCAGATAGTACTTGTGTGAGGATATGCATGGCTTCCGATTGGGGAATACTAGTGTATAATGACGTAATGTCCATAGTGACCAAAAGAATAGAATCAGTCTTATCCACTGGTATCTCCACCTTTTGTAACTGAGAGATAAAGTCCATAGAATCCCGTGCATAGGAAGGGATCTTGCATACAAACGGTTCAAGAAAATAATTCCTAAATTATAGCATAGGCATTGGAACAGAGGAGGCCACAGGGGCTATGGCCTGCCCACCCTCCCGACTCCCAGGTTTAACTTAAAATGATCGGGCAGCCGCAGCCACACAGCTTCAAGGAGTAGACCTGCCCCTGGAAGTAGAATGAAGACTTCCAGGGGCAGGCCTTCTTCTTGATGCTGCACAGCGGCTACCCGATCATTTAAAATTGAAGCTGTTGCACTACTTCATCGGGGCACCTTGGCCCACCCAAACAAGACAGCATTCCGCTGCCCCTGAATTATAGGGCATACATTTTTTCCTATTACACTAGTCCTCTATAAATAAAAGCATGCACCTATATTTCTTTATAGGATAGGCTCCTGCCAGGTGCCAAATTATAAAGTTTTAGCTGGGTTAAAAAAAGATGTTCTTGGGGCATGGGGGCTTGTTTAGGGTAGAGACATGGGGGAAGCCACTGCTTGTCCTGGATTGGTAACACGGAATGTTGCTACTCTTTGGGTTTTGGCCAGGTACTAGTGACCTGGATTGGCCACCGTGAGAACCGGCTACAGGGCTTGATGGACCTTTGGTCTGACCCAGTATGGCTATTCTTATGTGAGCCAAATATAGGAAAATTAAGCCATTGTAACATCACCGATGAGGTTGGCTCTGAGGCACTGTGGAATGAGGTATTATGGCATCACAATCTCAGCTCTGGAATGTTGCTCTCATTGGGGTTCCGGAATCTTGCTATTCTTTGAGATGCTGGAATGCTGCTACTCTTTGGGATTTTGCCAGGTACTTGGATTGGCCACCGTTTGGGCTACTAGGCTAGATGGATCATTGGTCTGACCCAGTAAGGTTATTCTTATGTTCTTATAGTGAAGTAAAACCGAGGATGTACATACCAAGGCAAATATTCAGCTGGCAGTGGTGAGTGTTTTGTTGACCACTGCTGTCATTATTCCTGGATATTCAATACAAGGCCTTGTCTGGGCTTCGGTACTGAATATTCTTTTATTGTTATTATTATATAGTTCTGAATTGAACAAGAACATCCAAGCACTTATAAGAAAACAATATAGCTCACATCAAAGAAGAGAGGGAACAAGTTAAAGTAAATACTGTAGGAAATCAGAAACAATTCACATCCTGTCTGGTTAAATATAATAGCAAATAAATAGTACACCACTCATGATGATATTATATTAATTTCCCTATGACACTGGAAGCTTTTCAAAACCCAGACAAAGTGCTGGACATGTCCGGGGACATCCGGATGTCTGGTAACCCTACTTAGGATCATTGCTTGGTTAATTTGACTAATGAGCACTGCAGATAATCAGATGTTTGACAAATCAACAACAGATTTTATTGAGAGGCAAACCTTCCCTCCCATTGAAAGGTCACTTGGACACACAAAGACAGAGGCGTGAAGAAGGTACAAGAGGTTTATTTACAGCATGCCGGACCCTTGTGCAGTGAACAGCCTGCTTACTCCATAGGGCTTTAAACTAGGTAAGTTGGGGGAGGGTACATACTTATATCCCAGAGCAGTAAGGAACCACCCTGAGGAGGTAAGACGCACTTCTGAGTCTAAGGTCGGTACCAATGATATCCACGATAATTCAGGGAGAATTATCAATGATAATTTAGGAGACACACTAACTCATAAGGGAATCTCTTCACAGATATGGAGGGCTATGTATGTTAATGCACACAGCTTGGGCAATAAAATTTTAGAATTGGAGACTGAAATAACAAACGCCGATCTAGACGTGATAGTGATATCCGAAACTTGGTTTACGGACTCGCATGGGTGGGATATGGTTATACCAGGCTACAACCTACTTCGTTGCGACAGAGAGGGTAAATTGGGAGGAGGTGTAGCACTGTACACTAAGGAAAGCATCAAAACTACCAGAATCACAGATGTTAGATACACTGGGGAATCCCTCTGGGTGAACCTGGCCAGAGGGAATGAAAAATGCCTATACCTTGGTGTGATATACAGACCTCCCAGGCAACAGGAAGACAAAGACATAGAATTAATCGAGGACATGGAGAACATCACACTGCGCGGCGACACAGTAATGCTAGGAGACTTCAACATGCCCGATGCAGATTGGAACACACTCTCCGCGACTACATGTAGCAGCAAAAGAATTTTAACCTCCATAAAGGGTGCACGTCTTAAGCAAATGGTATTAGAGCCCACCAGGGACCAGGCGATACTAGACCTAGTACTCACCAACGGAGATAGCGTCTCGGAAGTCTCAGTAGGTGATACACTGGCCTCCAGCGACCATAATATGGTCTGGCTCAACCTCAAGAAAGGTTTCTCTAAGTCAAACACAGCAACGAGGGTTCTCAACTTTAGAGGCACAGACTTCAACCGCATGGGAGATTTTGTACATCAGGAGCTACATAAACAAGCAATATCTGACAATGTGGAGGATATGTGGTCGTCTCTGAAGTCCATCCTACATGAAGCAACAAACCGATACATAAGAACAGTAAGTAAACGCAGGAGAAACAAAAGACCCCAATGGTTCAGTAAAGAAATTTCAGACCTAGTTAAAAAGAAAAAGGAAGCATTTGTCACCTACAAACATTTAGGAAAACAGGAGGCGAAAGAGGACTATCTAGATAGATCTAAAACTGTCAAAAAAGTAGTCAGAGAGGCCAAACTCCGAATGGAGGAAGATCTAGCACAGAACATTAAGAAAGGGGATAAATCTTTCTTTAGCTATATTAGTGACAGGAAAAGGAACAAAAATGGGATAGAACGCCTGAAGCAATCGGACGGTAACTTTGCAGAATCAGATTTTGCCAAGGCAGAACTCCTAAACAATTACTTCTGCTCAGTCTTCACCCGTGAAGCGCCGGGAGCTGGTCCACAGCTTCAGACGGGAGATAACAAGAAAGACCCGTTTCAAGATTTTGAATTTACGCCCAGTAGCGTCTACAACGAACTATCAAGACTCCAAGTAAACAAAGCCATGGGACCGGACAACCTACACCCCAGGGTGCTCAGGGAGTTAAGTGAAGTCCTGGCAGAACCATTATCTGTGCTTTTCAATCTTTCCCTACGCACAGGAAGAGTCCCCTTGGACTGGAAAACCGCCAACATAATCCCACTCCACAAAAAGGGCTGCAGGACAGAGACAGCAAACTACAGACCAGTGAGTCTCACGTCTATAGTGTGTAAGCTCATGGAAACACTGATCAAACGGAATCTTGATACAATCCTAGATGAAGAAAACCTGCGTGATCCCCACCAACACGGGTTCACCCAAGGTAGATCCTGCCAATCTAATCTAATTAGCTTTTTTGACTGGGTTACTAGACAACTGGATGCCGGAGAGTCACTGGATGTGGTATATTTGGACTTCAGTAAAGCATTTGATAGCGTCCCACACCGAAGGTTATTGAACAAGCTGAAATCGATAGGATTAGGAGACACTCTAACCACATGGGTTGGGGATTGGCTGAGCGGTAGACTTCAGAGGGTGGTGGTGAACGGTACCCCATCTGAAGCGTCGGACGTGATCAGTGGAGTGCCGCAGGGCTCAGTCCTGGGCCCGATTCTATTCAACTTATTCATAAGAGATATGATGCAAGGACTTAAAGGAAGGGTATCACTGTTCGCCGACGCCGCCAAACTTTGCAACATAGTAGGCAAAAGCTTGTTACCTGATAATATGACACAGGACCTACTGCTACTGGAACGATGGTCAACTACTTGGCAGCTAGGCTTCAATGCTAAAAAATGCAAGATAATGCACCTGGGTAAGAGAAACCCGCGCAGAACTTATGTACTAAATGGTGAGACCTTGGTTAGGACCACGGCAGAACGCGATCTAGGGGTGATCATTAGTGATGACATGAAGGCTGCCAATCAAGTGGAGAAGGCTTCCTTCAGGGCAAGACAAATGATGGGTTGTATCCGTAGAGGTTTTGTCAGCAGGAGACCTGAAGTCATGATGCCGTTATACAGATCTATGGTGAGGCCTCACTTGGAGTACTGTGTTCAGTTCTGGAGACCACACTACCGTAAGGACATGCTGAGGATCGAGTTGGTTCAGCGAATGGCCACCAGGATGGTCTTGGGGCTCAAAGATTTCACGTATGAAGAAAGACTAAAAAAATTGCGGCTGTACTCACTTGAGGAAAGAAGAGAGAGGGGAGACATGATTGAAACATATAAGTACATCACGGGTCGTATCGAGTCGGAAGATGATATCTTCTGTCTCATGGGACCCTCGACCACCAGAGGGCACCCGCTGAAAATCAGGGGAGGGAAGTTTCATAGCGACTCCAGAAAGTACTTCTTCACCGAATGAGTGGTGGATCACTGGAACAGACTCCCACCGCAGGTGATTGAGGCCAGCAGCATGACGGGTTTTAAGAGAAAATGGGATACTCACGTGGGATCTTTAAGGGAGTGTATTCAGAGGGGCGGATACTTGGTATGGGCAGACTTGGTGGGCTATAGCCCTTTTCTGCCGCCATTTTATATGTTTCTATGTTTCTAAGAGTGTTGGAAACAGGAAATGCACAGACTTTTATGCCCTTTTCACTAAGCATATGCAAACTAATATATGCAAAAACTACAATTTTCATTTGTTACTTCTATAACTTTCTACAATTATTATTGGTCCTAAGCCAGCACTTATGATAGGTTCAGGGGTACAACTTATAGTCCTATAGGAAGCTAGCTCATTTCTCTGCTTATCTAAGCCTTGCAGTTCTAAATGTTACATATCGAGGGCAGGGTACATCATTGCTCAAACTCTTATCTATTTGGCTTACAATGTGGTAAGGTAGGGACATACATTTCAAGCAGATGATGTCAATAGATTGTACACTGTTTCCAGCTATGTAGGCCAGAGCAATATTTCAAACAACAGATAACCATTTCATAACCCTACACCATGACTTGTTATGAAAGCACAGAGCCACCTTCCAGGAGGCTCTTCCAGGAGCAAGTGAGTAGTTATGAACTTCCAGGCCTTATCCCTCTACAACATAATAATAAAGGGTAATATGTAACCTGTAGCAGTCACTGTTTTTCTAAATGCTGGCCACCACACGTGCTTTATACTCAGATATTTAGGATATACCTGGATACTAGTGCTGGATATCAAACTATTTGGACAGCTGCCAGAAGTTATCCTGATGCTGTGTGAACCACTGATATTTGGCACCAGTACCTGGATAAGTTAGGATAGCATGAAGACTGAAAAATTGCAGTGAGATCTTAGGAAATTGGAAGACTGGGCATCCAAGTGGCGGATGAAGTTTAATATGGACAAATGCAAAGTGGTGTACATTGGAAAAATAAATCACAGTTACCTGATGTTAGGAGTTAACACTAAAAAAACAAAATCTGTGTCATCCAGGACAATACAATGAAATCTGCCTAGTGTGCATTAGCAGCCCATGAAGCAAACAGAAAACCCTAAGCATGCATACGCACTTAGGAGGCCGTGATCCCTGCCGCCCTGATGTGTGCCTCCATGCCGAATTTGATTTGAGGTGCATGGGGGCAGCTTGCGGCGCATGAGGTGACTTGCGGCGTGTGGGGCAGAAGAAGGAGAGTGTGACTGTTTCGTTTGGCAGTTTATACATGTGCAGTAGAGCGTGCAGCAGTTTCCCCATCAGTAGGAGCCTGTGGCAGTTAAACATTGCCTTTCTTCCACGATGCTGCGACCCCGAAACCACTGCAGACCACCATGAAAACCGGGTAAAAGGTAAAATGAAGGGAGAAGGGCTACTGCTGGACAGGGGGAGCAGGGAAGGGGTGCTGCTGGACAGGGGGTGATAAAAGGAAGGGAGAAGGGCTACTGCTGGACAGTGGGAGCAGGCAAGGGGTGGTGGTGGACAGCCGAGGAAAGAGAGAAAAAGAAAGACAGACAGACAGCGGCCAAGGAGAGAGAGAGAAAGAAAGAAAGAAAGAAAGACAGACACACATCTATTCTAGCACCCATTAATGTAACGGGCTTAAAGACTAGTTATTAAGAAAAGGATAGAAAATAAAATAACAAATAATATAGATAGGGAAGTTTTATGCACCAACTGTTAACTGCCTTGATCTGATAATAATTGTAAGGAAAAGTGGTATATCAAATAAACTGAACATACATACATATAATACCTCTGTATTGCTCCATTGTTCAACCTCATCTTGAGTACTGTGCATTCTGGCTGTCGTACGTATCTTACAAAAGATATTGCAGAATTAGATATGGTTCACAGAAGGGCAACCAAAATGATAAAGGGGATGGAACAATACTTATATGAGGAAAGGCTAAAGAGGTTAGGGCTCTTCTGCTTAGAAAAGAGATGGCTGAGGGGGGCGGAATATGATAGAGGGTCTACAAAATCATGAGCGGCATACAGCCGGTAAAAGTGAATATATATTTTTTACCCTTTCAAAATGTACAAAGTCTAGGTGACACTCAATGAAGTTACTTGGTTATACTATTAAAATGAATAGGAGGAAATATTTTTCACTGAATAAATAGTTAAGCTCTGGAACTCATTACCAGAGGATATTGTAATAGCGATTAGTGTATCTGGGTTTAAAAATGGTTTGGACAAGTTCCTGGAGGAAAAGTCAATAGTATGCTATTGAGGCAGACATTGGGGAAACCACTGCTTACCCTGGTATCGGTAGCATGAAATGTTGCTACCTGTGATTCTGTCAGGTACTTGTGACCTGAATTGGCCACTGTTGGAAGCAGGCTACTGGACTACACGGACCATTGGTCTGACCTAGCATGGCTATTCTTATGTTCAGTGGGTAGGAGCAGCTTTGTGGTTGGTTGCTCTGGTTCACAGCCTGCTACTCTAGAGTTCAGACCCCACTAACTCTCCTCATGACCTTGGATAAGACACTTAACCCTTCACAGTGTCAGGTACAAGCTAAACTGTAAGCCATATGAGGACAGGGAAATATCTAGTGCAATTAAATGTAATTCACCTTGACAGTAGTGCTGCCCAATTTGCCTATTCAAATCTATTAACTTTCTAAAAAAATTGGATTTACTGATTCAGTGAATCCTGACAAACCTCTGAGCCTCCTAAAGTAGATGCAACAGTGGCGGGGACCAGTAGCACGGTGCAGAGGCAGCACGTTGAACAGGCTTCTCCTGGCCTGTCTCACCTGGGCCTTCCCTCTGCCATCACTGATGACATCATTGATGATGTGGCAGAGGGAATCCCTGGTGGGCAGGCTATGAGAAGCCTGTTCACCATGCTGCCTCTGCCAAGCCAGTCACCGCCACCACTGATGCTACTTTAGGACATCTGAAGGGGTGTGTGTGTATGTTTGTGTGTGGGGGGGAGGGGGGTCGGTCGGGAAGTGCTGCACAGGGGAATAGGAGGAATGGAAAGCTGCTGCACATGAGGGAAGAGAGGAGAGAGGAAGAATTGGTGGAGATGGAAGGGAGGAGAGGATGGGAGAGATGCAACACAGGTACAAAGGGGTGAGAGGGAGATATCCTGCATATGGTGGAAGGGAGGGAGACATGCAATGAGAAGACAGAAGGAGAAATGTTGGACATAAGGTAGAGGGTAGGAAGAGATAGTACTTGGCAGAAAGAAATGGTCCACATGATAATGGAGGGGAGCAAGGGATAAATGCTGCATGGAGGGGAATAGAGAGGTCTGACCCAGGGTACAAGGCAGGCAGGGAGAGAGAGAGAGAGAGAGAGATGGTAGACAATGGGTAAGAAACAGAAATGTTGGATATGGCAGTGGAAGGGAAGGTACAGAGATGGACTATGTGCTGTATGGAGAAAGAAGAAAATGTCAAATGGGCAGGAGACCCTGGCGAGTGAGTTAACAGAAACCAGAGCCTGGGTCCAACATGATTTGAATAATAAAATGACAAGGCAACAAAAAATAGAAAAATAATTTTATTTTCTATTTTATGATTATAATATGTCAGATTTGAAATGTGTATCCTGCCAGAGCTGGTATTAGACAGCGAGTGTGAGCTAAGACCTAAAAGAGAGGAGAAATCTTATTGTTTATTTTGTTTATACTACAGCGCCCGCATAGGGCTGGAGAGGGCAAAGGGGGCTGGGATGGATGAAAAGGCTACAAAATAAATCCACCAGGACATTTGGAAAAAAAACATCCTATTGGGTGGGAAAAGTGAATCAAATCAAATCTAAAAATCAATAGGCCAAATCGAATCGAATTAAATTGAAAACGTTTTCCCTGAATCAGGCAGCACTACTTGACAGTGGCACTGGAAAGGGATAAGCTAAATGTTACAAATAAATAGAATATTTGCTGTCCTAACTCACTCAGATAGTTATCCTGGTATTGTCACAGAATATCAGAGATACCCAGATAACTTCCAGCTCTGCATCCAGACTGCCAACACTACCAGGATAGTGCTGGTGTGGTCAGGCACACAATATTTCTGTTTATTAAAATTTAATATTCCACTTAAGCTAACAACAGATCTAAATGGGTACAATCAATAAAAAGAAGAAGAAAGGAACTCCATAAAATGCCAGGACAAACCTAGTAACATACAGTATATACCACTCAACCATATAAGACATGTACTTTAAAGTCATTGTATTGTGCTCCAGGGACAACCTGTGTTACTGATTCCCATTCCATCAATTCAATATATATGTCTATCTTGAGGGGCCTCTACACTAAGGGGCTCATAATCGAAAGAGAAAAACGTCCAAAAACTGGCCTAAGTCAGCACTTGGATGAACATTTCCCAAATAAGTCCAAGTGCCGATACTAAAAATGGGTTTTAGACGTATTTCTAAATGACCTAGGCCTTCATAGTGCCGCTGAATGACTAAAGCTAAATGGGGAGTTTTGGGAGGAATGTCGAGGGCGGGAGATGGACGGGACGTTGGCCGGCTTAGACTTAGTCGTACAGCATGTATAATCGAAAGTTATACAGCCCACGATTGACGGAACTTGGACGTTGTGACTTAGACCATCTAAAACATGGTCTAAGTCACAAAAAACACCTAAACTCACCAGATAAACACTGAAAACACATAATACAGACCCCCACACACTACCCCAGTGATTACCGACCCCCCATAAGAATATTAATCACACCTTTAAAATTCAGCCTCCAGACCATCATAAGCTGGCCGCCTGGCATAGGAAAGCCTAGTCGTCCAGCACAGAGGCAGCTTAAGTCGTCTTGGGGGTGGGTTAGGGACCCATGGAAAGGAGGACCCATGCCCCTGTAATCACTGTATTGATACATAAACATGTACACTCTCCTATACATCCCCAAAACCATTTTTTATTGGCATATAAGTGGCTCCTGCAGCCATAAGGGCTATTGGGGTGGTAGATAAGTGGGTCTAGAGGATTCTGGAGGTGGTTTGGGGGGCTCACCATAACCTATAAGGGGGGAGAAGTCATGGCACCCTTTTTGTGAAGTTCACAGCAGTGCCCTGTAAGGTATCCCACTATTTAGGTGGCATGTCTGGGTGTGCAGTCCATCACTTTGCAGACCCCTCCCACATCCAACAGGGCTTGTTCTAGGCGTTTTGAACTTGGATGGAAAGTTGGACGAAAATGCGGTATAAATATGGACGATTTAGTGGCTTGGACGATCAGATCGGCAGGACGTATAATTAGACGATTTTCAAAATGAAAAAAAGTTGGACGTATTTTTCGAAAATGTGTCTCAAGCTGTTTTTTACTTTGGATGACTTGCGAGATGGACATAAACGGACTTAGACGTCCCTTTCGATTATGCCCCTCCAAAAGTCTGCTGGAAAAAAGGGTTTTCAGAAGGCACTAAAAAATTCTGAAATTATTTTCTAAGTGTATGTGTTTAGGAAGTTGATTCCATAATCTATAGCGCCTTAGAAATTGTTTGGTTATGGCAGTATATAAGAATAAAGTTATGTTATGTTATGTAAAGACTAGTTGTTTAGCCCGTTATATTAACGGGTGCTAGCAGCCCTTACCTCCTCCCTGTCCAGCAGCACCCCTCCCTATTCCCTTCTCCCCCTATGGCCGACATCCGCCTCGGAGGGGGGGGAGAGAGTTTATTTTGAAATGCCGTCCGTGCTCGGCCGTCGCGGCCTGCAGCCGCTGACAGCCGCCGTGGCCAGCAGCCACCGCGGCCTGCAACCGCCCACAGCTGCCGTGGCCTGCAACCGCCGACAGCTGTAGCGGCCTGCAGCCACCGCGGCCGACATCTGCTTCAGGCCGCCAACAGCCGCCGCGGCCGAGATCCGACTCGAGGGGGGAAAGAGATAGTTTTTGCGTGCATGCGCACTCCTATCTGCGGTGCCCTACAGCACACGGAAAACGGAACACGTGATGGGAGTGCGCATGCGCGGCTTAGGCTTTTATTATATTAGATGGCACAAAACAAAAAAATTGCTTTGACCTAGTGAATTCCCATCTGACCCTTTTTATAGAAGTACAATTAATATATGATCTTACAATTATCTTAGTGTCCTGACTGATTTATAGATTATCACATAGAAACATGATGGCAGATAAAGGTCAAATGGCCATCTAGTGTGCCTATCTGCAGTAACCATTATCTCTTCCTCTCTCTATGAGATCCCACGTGCCTATCCCACCCTTTCTTGCATTCAGATACAGTCTTTATCTCCACAACTCTTCTGGGAGACTGTTCCATGCATCTACTACCCTTTCTGTAAAAGAGTATTTCCTTAGATTATTCCAGAGCCTATCACTTCTTAACTTCATCCTATGCCCTCTCATTTCAAAGCTTCCTTTCCACTTTTCCTCCAAAGTTCTTTAAGTATGTCCCCATATGCCTTATGATGAAGACCACGAACCATTTTAGTAGCTTTCCTCTGGACCCACTCCATCCTTTTTATATCTTTTTGAAGATGCAGTCTCCAGAATTGCACACAATATTCTAAATGAGGTGTCACCAGAGTTTTATACAGGGACATCAATATCTCCTTTTTCCTACTGGCCATACCTCTTCTTATGCACTCTAGCATCCTTCTAGCTTTCACCAACACCTATTCAAACTGTTTGGCCATCTTAAGATCATCACATACAATCACAGCCAAGTCCTGCTCTTTTGTCATGCACAAAAATTCTTCATCCCCTAAACTGTACAGTTCCTTTGGGGTTTTGCAGTCCAAATGCATGACCTTGCATTTCTTAGCATTAAATTTTAGCTGCCAAATTTCAGTTTATTTATTAGATGTCTATGTGGAGCACTATCAAAAGCTTTGCTAAAATCTAAATACACCACATCTAGCATACTCCCTCTATCCAATTCTCTGGTCACCCAGTCAAAGAAATTGATCAGATTTGTCTGACAAGACCTTCCTCTAGTGAATCCATGTTGCCTCCAGTCCTGTAATCCACTGGATTCCAGAAACTTCACCATTCTTTTTTACTTTTTAAAAATTTTTTTTATTCATTTTAAAACCAGCATAAAGTGCAACATATTATCAATTAATTGAATAGACAGCACTCAATTCCTTCTAATGATACAATAAATACATAACCCCCTCCCCATCCCCCACCCATCCTTCCTAAAAGTATAAAAACATTTAATATTACATTACATTAGTGATTTCTATTCCGCCATTATCTTGCGGTTCAAGGTGGTATATAATGCAAATGAACAAGATAAACAATCTTGCAATCCAATAATAAATTAATCACATACCCCCCTCCCACCCACCCATCCTGGATGCATATAATCAAAGGGCTAAATCCAATAATCAATGTTTACAAAATTTTGTCAATGGGTCTCAAACATCCTTAAATTTTTTTATAATGTCCCAATTGTATTGCTCTCATTCTCTTTTTTAAAAGTGTTTCTATTAATTTGTTTACCAGAAGTCAGACTTCCGGCTTCTAATTCCCTTCTTCCACTTTTGTGGAGAGGGACCACACCCGCCCTTCTCTAGTTTGCTGGTAGCACTCCTGACTCTAGAGTGCATAAAATAGACATTGGAGAAACCATGAGAACAACCGCTGAAACTGTGTGGAGATAGTGGAAGCCTGCAAGCTCTGAAGAAACGGATTGACTCCGCAAAACGTTGGCTAAAGATAGGACTCCTCTTATTTACATTTTTAAACACAGTTGTTTAGAATCTCAGACCCTTAAAAAATAACGGCTGTGGCATGTAGTCACTTCTAACTGAAGTTTTTTGCTGATAATGTGGGCGGAAGTGGTTTGAGCACTGGGCTCTGCCAATAAGACCCGAGGCTTTTTCTTCCGTTGGATTGGGACTCTTAGCCCTATAAGTAGAGATTTTGCATTTTGATAATTATATTTCCCCACTTCACCATACTCTTGAACTGATTAGTTGCACATAAAATAAGAGGTCCTTATACTATGGTCTTAAAAAAACCCAATTTTCTGTTTTTCAGTTAATTTCTGTGTGATGGCTGCAATTAGCACATGGCAATTTTTTTAAAAATTCCCACGGATGCACCTACCACTACCTATTAAGGAGGTGATAAGGGCTCCTATATTAACCAGTTAACATGCAGTAATGTAGATGTGCAAATTGGTTAGTGCAGGAATACCCACCTTCCGCCCCTGACACGCCCCCTAAATAATACAAAAAAATAATTGCCACATGGTTAGCATATACATATGGGAAAACTGGTGACGGGACAAAAGTGCGTGAGACTTTGGCGCGCCAACATTGCAGCGCAGACAATTTGTCACAAGACCCAGCCTAAAAAAATTACTTTTAAAGAGCTCTTGACGGGGGTGTGTGTGTGGGAAACCCCCCACTTTACTTCATACTCTTCGCGCTGCCATTGGGGGGTGCAAACTTAACTTTTTCCTAAAAAATCAGGAAAAAGTTAAGTTTACTCTATAATGGAGGGTTCCAAATCCCCCAAACCCCCCCCCACGGCAGCGCGAAGAGTATGAAGTAAACTGGGGGGGTTCCCCCCCCACAAACCCCCATTGGAGCTCTTTAAAAGTAACTTTTTAGGTGGCGCGCTGGGGGTCTTGCGCCGAATTGTCTGCGCTGCAATGTCGGTGTGCCGAAGTCCAGCGCGCGAATGACTATGAACCGGGAAAACTAATGAGGAACATTTTAGAGTATCAGGTGTTAAGCCATTTTCCTGTATTAGGCGCACACTAGCATCTAACGCCGCTTAGTAAAAGGACCCCTAAGTGATCACTTACTGCCAGATTCTCTAAATGATGCCATTGTCAGCGGCCGCATTAAAGTGCCCGCCAGTCGCATGTCAGTCACGCGATGGTGCCATTTAGAGAGTCGCATCTCCGGCAAAGATAGACGCTGGAAACGTAGGCCAGGGTTTTCATGGGCTATATTTCCAGTGCCTTATCTTTGACATGAATCGTGCTTCCTATTGGTGCCTAACGCCACTTCCGGCAATAGCCATGTCTAGAGTGGCATTAGGCACTGGTAGACACCTCTGGAAGTGCCATTCCAGGATCATTTGTTTAGTTGCCTGTAGGCGCTTTGAAATTTTATGTAAGAACCATTTGGAACAGCGTTTCCCTCATAGGCTGCCTACTGATGCCTAAGTTAAGATGACATGTACAGAATTTTCCCCTTAGTTTTCTTTACTGAGTTTGGCCATTGTGTCCCGTATAACAGACCAAAACTTAGAAACATAGAAACATAGAACATGACGGCAGAAAAGGGCCACGGCCCATCTAGTCTGCCCACACTAATGGCCCACCCCCTAACTACCTCCATGAAGAGATCCCACATGTCAATCCCATCTTTTCTTAAATTCTGGCACGCTGCTAGCCTCAATTACCTGTTGTGGAAGATTATTCCAGCGATCAACCACCCTTTCGGTGAAGAAATATTTTCTGGTGTCGCCATGAAATTTCCTACCCCTGATTTTCAACGGATGCCCTCTTGTTGCCGTGGGTCCTTTAAGGAAAAAGAGATCCTCTTGTGTGTGTTTGTGCTGTCTTCAGCATAAGATGTAGTGGGAACTCATCATACCATAATCAAAAAAAACTTTTTTTGGAAGATCAGTGAAAGAGTACTTGATACCCATCTGGCTGCATAGGATTGCACAAGTATTTCCAAACATTTGAAGCT
Source organism: Geotrypetes seraphini (assembly GCF_902459505.1). Classification (NCBI taxonomy): domain Eukaryota; kingdom Metazoa; phylum Chordata; class Amphibia; order Gymnophiona; family Dermophiidae; genus Geotrypetes; species Geotrypetes seraphini. Next base: position 148,584,852 of record NC_047085.1, on the reverse strand, counting down.
TCATTTATCCACTGTCAAGCACAGAGCGAGAGAGAGAGAGAGATTACAAAAGGGGAAAAGATGAAGACTACAGTGGCATTACTCAGAAGCAGTTGCCATGCATATTTTACCCTAAGTGCAAATCAGAAAATCATCCAAAAAATCACAGAGAACCCAAGACTAACATCAGCTATGTGAGGTTTCATTTGACATTCATCAGAAAAAAATGATATTCATGGCAGGATAACTAGGAAGAGAAAAAAAAAATACACCCTACTGTTCTCTGAAAACAAAATAAAACAAAATCCCACTGCTGCTACCTCAGTTTCACCAAAGTGCATTTCTACAGTTCCCAAGATTTCTGCGAAAATGTTCTTTGGACAGATGAGTCAAAACTTGAACTTTTCAGTAACAGTAACAATGACAAACATTTACTGAAGACAGTAACATAATTCATCTGAAGAGCTAAGAAGAAAATATTAACAAAAGATTGTCTGAGGTTGAGAGTAATCCTCATCAGCTCTTCAAGATAGTGTACAATCTTGCATTACTTTTAATGAGTCACTTGTTCTGGATTTGCTGATTTCTTTCAAAGTAAAGGAGCAAATATAGCTCTTTCAAGACCTTCATCACCTGTGCGTGCGTCGATGATGATGCTATTGATACAGGCCTGGATTCTATAAATGCCATAGTTAGCGGCCACCATAAAAGTGACCTCACAATCACATGATAGTGCCATTTAGAGAATCACACCTCCGACAAAGATAGGCGCTGGAAATATGCGTTAGGGTTTTCACACCTTACATTTCTGGTGCCGTGCCTCCATAGGTGTTTTATGGCATCTAATACTACTTCTGGCGTTAGCCACGCCTACAGTAGCATTAGGTACTCTAAAAGCACCTACAGAGGCACAATTCCAGTGTTGTTTGTTTAAGGTGCCTTAAAAATCAGTTTAGCAGCCAAAACCTATAGGCTGGTATTTCACAATAGCGCAGGTTAAAACATTTAAGCCACAAAAACATTTAAGGCTAGTGGAAGGTGTGTTGGCAGTACAGGGGAGTGTCAAGGGTGGTGCTGAATCAGTGACATCAGTGACATCTGGATAGCACACCGACATACATCAATCGCCAGATGAATGTCGGGACTTAAACCACCTTTAAATCATGAATAAGTACCACCACAGAATGTCTCTGACTGTTTTGAGTGGGTGCGGACTGCGAGAGATCTGAGAGAGATTCTGTGACCCTAACTGCTGTTTTTCTCCACTCAGGTCTGTCATCTGAAGCCCCTTCGTCTCCACACCTGCTACTCCCCCACACACTTGCCAATACCATGCCAAATACCTCTTTCCCCTCACCTGTCCCCTTCCTTCCCTGAGGCAGCGTTTCACTTCTGTGATCCTGTCTGGTTCTCATCATTCTGCCCATATAAGGTTACCAGATTTTACTTTAGTAAAATACAGACCCTTAGGCCCGCCCCCCCATTCCACCCATTCCCACCCCGTTACGCCCCAGTCCCGCCCCCAATCCCCCCCCCCCCGCTGCCTGCTCTCATCAGGCAGGAGGGCATCCGTGTATGTGCATCTCTGGGGGGGGGGTGGGAGGGTGTGATCAATGGGGGAATAAGGGGAGTCATGCCTTAATCACTCCAGTGTCCATCTGGTCAGTTTGGGTACTTTTTGACCCTTTTTCATTTTTAAAACAGGCCTAGCTCCAAATGTCTAAATGTTGAACTTGCTAAGATCCGCAGGTAAAGAATTTCACAAAAAAAAGTCCAACATAACAGAAAGCTCTATTTCTGGATGAAGTTAATTTAATAAAGCTTTATGAAGGAAACTGAAGCAGACAATGCTGGGATGAACACAGTGAGTGCTAAGAAACAAGCATCAAAAAGATATTTTGGAGTGCCCATATAAACTAGACACAACCAATTATAAGTAATCCTTGCAGAAATGGGGAACCAATGCAATTCAGCCAAAATTGGAGAAATGCAATCATACTTTTCTTCCAACTACCAAACAAGCAGTTGTGTTTTGTACAAGTTGAAGTCTTTTCAGATTAACCTTGTTCAGTCCTTTTTGAAGATATGTCCAGGGGTCCAGACAAAGTGCCAGGTTTTGAAAAGCTTCCAGCTAGCAGCGATGTCGGAACGGCATCTGCGCGTGCGCGGATATAACGTGGTGATGTCATCTCGTCACACCGGCGCATGCGCAGATGCCCTCCCGACAAGCGAACAGATTGAGGGGGCGGGGCTGGGGGGGCAGAACGGGATGCGACTTGGGGGAAACAGGGCAGGGAGGGTGGAATTGGGGGTGGAGCCATGAGTCTGTTTTTTTTGTTCCTGGAATCTGGTAACCCTATAGCTGCACTTACTGCCTGCTTATGAGGTGGGGGTAAATTCAGTTGTGCTATCAGTCGTTGTGACAGCTAGTGCATGTTACCAATTTCTCTGCCTGCCTATGTTATGCCCATTTTCTGCACTCACAACCCCAAAAAAACAAACAGAGGCACTGGAGTGATAAATCAAATTCCAAACATACTAAAACCTCTAGTAATAAACGCTGAGCATAATTACCAAAATGGTTCTGATTGAAAGAAGAGAAAAGGCCTTGGAAGCTATGAAGAATATGTTTCTTCAATAACTACGGAATAATAATAATAATAACAGTTTATATACCGCAGGACCGTGAAGTTCTTTTTTTAAAAATTTATTTATTTATAAATTTTTCAAATATAACAATCAAGTATATACTTGTACAGAAAGCAAAATTCAAGAATAAAGAAATTAATTCAAACATAATATATGAAATCAGGAAAAAGATTGTCTTAAATCTCACTCAAGTCCTCATCATTTGAGATCCAAGATTAAGTAAAAACGGAATTTAAGCAATCAATTAAAAAAAGAAAAAAAACCAGTTATAGGTAAAACTGTGCTAAGGAAGTCATTTATCATTTTATCCTTCTTGAGCTTTCTCCAGCCTTGACAGTGATAGGAATGTTGTCAGTTGTGAGGGTTCAAAGAAAACAAATTTATGCGACTTATAATGTACTATGCATTTACAAGGATACCGAAGAAAAAAGGTAGCACCCAGAGCAGTAATTGCTGGTCTCAATATCAAAAATTCTTTTCTCCGCCTCTGTGTGTCTCTGGCCAAATCAGGAAACATTTGATCTCTCAGATCCAGAAATTCTTTATGTTTATTTTTAAAATATAGCTTCAATAACCATGTTTTCTCCATTGTAAGAGCCACTGAAATAAGCAAAGTTGCCGGAATGGCTACTTCCCTATCTGAGGATTCTAATAAAGCCGTCACATCCAAAGGCTCTTGATTTACTTCTTGTACATTTTTCTTATCTTTAGTTTCTTTAACAGGAAGATAATAAACCTGAGTGAAAGGTGGTACAGAAGATTCAGAAACTTCCAAAATTTCCATTAGATAGCGAGTAATCATTTCTCTAGGAGTTACTGTTGTAATCTTTGGAAAATTGATTAATCTAAGATTATTAATTCTTGAAGAGTTTTCAATTAATTCAAGTTTTCTTCTTAGGTTTGTATTATCTTTGATTAATGTCTCCTGTACTACTTTGTAAGAGTTTATATTCTGTTGTTGATTTTCTAATTGTAATTTATTATCAGTGGTAATTTTCTGTAATTCTGAAATATCCTTGTCATACATATTAAACCGTTCTTCTACTTGATTTAATTGAGACATTAAGAGTTTTAGGAATAGTGGCAACCAAGTCCCACAAGGCATCCAATGTTACTTCCTGGGGTTTATTTAACTGAGGAAATTGAAAATGTAAATGTGAAGTCTTGTGCTCACCCACTGGCAAGTCTTCCGCAAACTGTTCAGTCTGGACCAATCCCTCTCCCACAGTTGTTGAAGCCTCCAACTCCATGCTCAGGTTCCCAGAAGAAAGCTGGGAACCCGAATCTCCGTCCCCCGGACTGATCTCCACTGCCTCTGAAGGAAGAAGCTCTCCGACTCCCGGAAGCTCCCCCTCCCTCGGGGAACTGGCTGTTCGGGGATGCGGGGGTGGAGCTCGCATTTCAGAGCTGAAGGTAGTTTCAAGCCCCAGGGAGAGCTGCTGCATGCCGTTCTCCTGCAGCGTCTCCAACGGGGGGAGCCCTGAACGAGTCAAAGTTCCCTGCATGCGCCGGATAAGCTCCTCAATATTGCCCACCGCAGGAGTCTCGGAGCGCCGCGAGGCCGCAGCAGCGCTTCTCCCTCTTCGCTTGGGCATCTCAAAAGTAGGAAATTATATTTCACCTCCAGAAATATTTAACCGCTTCAGGGAGGCTATCGGGAGCAAACGCACAGGCTACCTATCCCTTCGCCATCTTGGATCCCCAGGACCGTGAAGTTCTATGCGGTTTACAATGATTACAAATGTTACAGATTGAGTAGAATTAACATAGTTAATATCTATTGATTAACAGCTCTAGAGATCAGTTATTGTGGGAGAGATTGTGCAAATCAGTTTCCTATGTGCTTTAAGAACAGATATGTTTTCAGGTGTCTCCTAAATTCCTTATAGGTATTGGCAAGCGTAAGTAATTGTTTCAGATCATTGCAAACCAAATAAACTCTGTGGAGTGACGATGTTCCTAAATGGACTTTATCTGAAAGTGTCAAAGTTCCAAAGGTACACTGAAATCATCCACATAAAATAATTTCATCCACATAAAAGCCTTAAAGGACCTAGTCCGCTAGGGATACAGGACCCAACACGGTCCGCGTTTCAACAAAAAGTCTTCTTCAGGGGTCCCTGGGGGTCCTATAAAGGTGAATATGTGGGAAACAATTGTCGCTCCACAGAGTTTTTTTGGTTTTCTTTGGATTTTCTTCTTTGTGGATATTTTGGGGTCAATTCCTTTTGTTTTTTTTCAGATCATTGCCCCATAATGCTGCTTGATAAGAGAGAAGATGTTGGTGATGTCCACAACTTACTCCTCTACTTTCGGAATCCCTCAAGGATCTATTTTGTCTCCTCTCCTGTTTAATATATTTCTCTCTCCACTGTTAAGTAGGCTTCACTCCTTTCTCTTATGCCAATGATATTCAACTCATTCACTCCTTGGACCCAGAAAATAATAACGATATTACATCCATCAATCACAAACTGGAAATAATACAAAACTGGCTTAATATAAACAAATTGGCACTAAATATAAATAAGACTAAATCAATGTTATTTACCTGGAGAAAAGATAATAACCCTGATAAATTCATTCATCCTCAACAATACCCCACTTAACCTAGTCTCCTCTGTTAAAATCCTTGGAGTAGTAATCGATGATAAACTGCTTTACCACGAACATATTTCTCTCACTGTTAAAAATTGCTTTTTTAAACTACTTCTGATCCGGTCAATCGCCAAATTTCTGAGTTCTAATTCTATCAAGGTACTAATTCATTCTTTAATCATAGCAAAACTCGACTACTGCAATGCACTTCTCCTTAACATTACACAGAAAGAAAAAAGGAGACTTCAGCTGATACAAAACACTGCCATTAAATTAATATATAATGCTAGGAAATATGACCATGTCTCACCATTGTTAATAGACGCTCATTGGCTTCCAATTGGTCATAGAATCACCTTTAAAATAATACTGCTTATCTTTAAAACTCTAGCCTTCAATGAACCTCAATTTATATCTAGATTATTAATACCTCACAGTACTCATCGCTCACTCTGCTCATCTGGTCAAAATCTCCTTACAGTCCCCTCTCTGAAAATTATTGGAACAAGAAGATCTGACATATTCTCTGTGATGGGACCTCAATGGTGGAACGCCCTGCCACAATATATTAGAAACGAAAAAGACGTCACAATATTCAAAAAACTTTTAAAATCTTATCTATTTAAAGATGCTTTTAATATTTAAAATTTTTAGTGAGATTTTAAAACATGCTGTGGTTTAACTACCCCTTACCCTCTTGTTTTTTCCATTTTTTCTACCTTAAATTGAAAATTGTAACTTTTATTCTTTCCCTCCCGACTCATGTTTGTGTTCTATGAAAGTATACTGTTAAATGTTTGTTTCTTTTTATTATACTCTATTTTGATTTTGTACATCGCTTAGTAATTCTAATAAGCGATTCATCAAATTTATTAATAAACTTGGAAACTTGGATGTCTTTTAAATTTACATCCTCTAACCGGGGGAGAAACAAAATTCAAGTATGAGCTCTCTTATATCTATTGGTTGAAAAAGAGAATAGGTCGGTTATGTATTTGGGGGCTAGGTCGAATAGTACCTTAAAGCAAAAACAGCCAAATTTAAACTTCACACGTGCCTCCATCGGCAGCCAATGCAGGAGTCGGTAGGAGGGAGTTGTGTAAAACTAGCTCTCTTCCATCCTTTTATCACGGGTCAAAAAAACCTCCTATTAGCAGAACATGAAAATCCACATTTACTTAATGTTGTCACAAAACCCATGATATTGCAATGTGAAATAAATGATTATCTGAGCAACATGCTGTAAATTGTTCCAACACAACCCGGAGCTTCAGTGCTACCGATCCAGAAATAAATTTTGCAGGCTGTTTCTCTCTGCCAACATTAGGATCCAATGCTTTCTGTTCAAGTGAACCTTCTTGTTGCCGAAGGTGGCCATTGTTTGCGATTATGAAATATGTGGAAAAATATTTTTAAATTTTAAGTTAAAAAATTTTTTTGACTGTATTGCACCAGTTTTAATGAACCTTCACTGGCTTCCTTTTAGAAAATGCCCTTTTAAGGGCCTGGCTGTGGCTCATAAGAGACAATAGCCTTTCTTATTTCAGGAACAAATTGTTCTGCTTTGAGCAATCACAAACTGTACACTCACTGAAGAATGCTATTAGTTGTATTTCCATTATCTAAGGCAAAGCTCTTAAGAACCAGAGATACTGCGTTTTTCTGATTTGTCCCCAAATATCCTTTGAGGAATGGGTCATTGAATATGACCTATTATTCTGTAAGACTATCAAGAGGCCTTTAGAGCAGTCTTTTCTACAATTCTGCTTTTTAGCTGTGCAGCGAGAGACTTTAAAGGGAATTTCCATGGTCAAAACAGTGCTTTAGACAAAGAAAGACTTTCATAAAATTGACCTCTTGATAATGTGCATTTCTTATGTGCTCAGAAGTTTATCCAGTTCAACAGAGGTACTTCCATTGGTTGTAGAGAGGTCAGAATTTCTATGCACATTCCTTATAAAATATGGAATGCACATACAGATGTAAAATAGCCAGAAAATGTTAAGTGTGTCACAAAGCAATTATTTATAGATGTGCACAGATTCTCTGGGGTAAATTTAAGTGGAAATACATGCTTTTGGTTTGAAAACATGCCAGTACCCCAATAGGGCAAAGCATGACCATCATAATTGGTGCATATTATTCAAACATGCACTCCGTGATAAAATCACCTCGTTAAACAGTATTAGCCTCTGACTATGATGAGTTTTCTAGTATTAATTCCAATATTCAACATTTAAAGGGTTTTTGTTTCTATTTTTCATGATTTATATATTATTGATGATTGTATTTATGATCATGTCTTATTGGAAGTAATATTATAAAGTCATTTTTACTTGCATTGGGGCATTTTCGATAGGAAGTCTAAGTTTTAGTTTGGATGTTTTGGGAGCAACATCCAGAAATTCAGTAGAGAAAATGTTAATTTTCAGAACTGCAATCTAGACGTTTTGGCCCTTAGTACATCAATTTTTATGGCCATTTTCAAATGATAAAAATATTGAAATGAAAACCATACAAAAACAAGTTATTCAGACGTCCAAGCAGCCAGCATTCTTAGCAAACTGTCCACAGACAGCTGAGCACAGCAAGCAGAGCAGAGGGACACTCTAAGATAGGGGTAGGGAACTCCGGTCCTCGAGAGCCGTATTCCAGTCAGGTTTTCAGGATTTCCCCAATGAATATGCATGAGATCTCCTCGAGACCGATTCAAACCTCGCCGACCTGTCTAAGAACATATCCTCTTGTATAATGAACCTACAATCCTGGGCCCACATTGTGCAAATGAAATTGAATGAGTCCAAAACAAGACTTCTTTGGCTCGGTCCAAAACTAGATCACCGACCCACCTCCATCCCACTACCCTCTGGCTCCTCTCTGCAGCTTGAGTTTTCGAGCAAGGTCTTGGGCATCATCATTGATTCTACATTGTCCTTCAATGATCACCTCCAATCCTTGGTAAAAAAAAATGCATTTTCAGCCTTCACATGCTGAGGAAAGTTAGATCCTGCTTCCATCAGAAACATTTTACCCTCCTTGTCCAATCCATCATCCTCTCCAGCTTGGACTATTGCAACTCTATCTACTTAAGCCTAACTAAGAAAAACCTCCACAGACTCCAACGGATTCAGAATGCCGCGGCCAAGCTCATCTTCACTAAAAGTAAATTTGACCATGTCTCCCCACTCCTGGCTAAGCTCCACTGGCTTCCGATAATCGCCAGGGTCCACTATAAATGCGCCTGTTTAACTTTCAAAATCCTATATGGTATCCTCCCTTCCTTTATCCCTCTTTCTTGGAATTCCTCAAACCCTAATACCACCAGATCCTCCCACAAATTAAAACTATCCTTCCCCTCGCTAAAAGGCATTTCCCACACAGGAAAGCTAGGGACCTCCCTCCACTTCAAAATCACTGAGCTCTGGAACAACCTTACCTCCCCTCTTCGGAACTTGAGCTCTCTCCAAGTTTTCTGCAAACATCTGAAAACCTGGCTTTTCTCAAAAAATGTAAGTCTCCAACTTAGGAATCAAGGAAACTCTTATATCTTGGCATCCCAAGTCCTCTAAATTTTCTTCACACTTCTACCTCTAACCCTCTGTTGTAGTTCCTTCCTATTTCTCCTACTGTAAACCGCGTCGAGCTCTACGAACATGGAGATGATGCGGTATACAAACCTAAGGATTAGATTAGATTAGATCTATTTGCATGCACTGCTTTCAATGCATATTCATTGGGGAAATGCTGAAAACCCGACTGGAATATGGCTTTCGAGGACCGGAGTTCCCTACCCCTGCTCTAAGAGGTACTGCAGTGAATGTCACATTAAAAGTACTAGGTACACAGTCACTATAACTTTCTTATTTTGTATGCTGAGTCCTCCAAATCCCACCCAAAACTTACTGTACCAACTTTTACACAGCAATAGCCCTTATGCCTGCAGGTGTCATCTTTATGTACGTACTGTAAGTTTTGGAAGACTCACCATATGATATAAGCAAGTTATATTGACATATGTATCTGGGGCTTTTAATGTGACATTCACTGCAGTACCTCTTAGAGTGCCCCTCTGCTCTGCTATGCTCAGCTGTCTATGTGGTCATCTGAAGCTGTAATACAGGCTGGAATATACTGAGGTGTTTTTTTTTTTACATCTCTGGGTAGTGATAGGGGGTCAGTGACCACTGGAGGTGTAAGGGGAGGTCATGCCTTAATCCCTCTAGTGGTCATCTGGTCAGTTTGAGCACTTTTTTGACCCTTATTCATTTTTTAAACAGATCTGGCTCCAAACATCTAAATGATGCCCTGGACGTTTGTTAAAATTTTGATTATCTCTGCAGAATGTCCAAAGTCCTAAGCCTGCCCAAAGCCTGCCCAAAACACACCTCTAACACACCCCTTTAAGATGTAGATGCACTGGAGACAAAGCAACCAGAATGACACCTGGAAAGTCATTTTTTAAAATGCCCACTTGGATATTTTGACAAGTAAGACGTCCAAGTGCCAGTTTATGATTGGATGTCTATCTTTTTTGAAAATGATCCCCATATTCATATAAATGGCCTCATAAATGCTGACTGGCTTTGTTGGGCTTTAAAACCTAGAGGTTTAGACTTGGGAGGTACATTCTTTTTAAGATTTCCTTGCAAATGTCTAGTCATATTAGAGGGGATCATCGGGGGGGGAGGGGCTCGCAAATCGAGTCAAAGCTCGGTTTGTGAGGCACGATTTGCGAGAATGCTTTGCTCGTCTTGCAAAACACTCGCAAACCGCGTTACTTGCAAACTGAGGTTTGACTGTACTATATATATGAGACTTGACAACACTGCACAACAAAGTTTTTGCTTCCTGAACACTGCTGGGTGTTTCTTATAGAATTTTGGGTGCTGATCATGAATATTACATCAAAAATTACCCATCACGTACCATTTCAGAGAAATCTTCAATTTTGTCGTGATTTTTTCTTATATTTGGATGCAAACAATTTTTTCTCCCATAAGTGTCTTATCAACCAGGTATAACTGGAATATCTGTGGAGACCTCAAAGTCGTTGCTCTGTTACTAGGACTGCAGCTTGGCTATACAAAGTACTGCTGTTTCATCTGCGAATGGGACAGCCGAGACAGAGAGTCGCACTATTCTAGAAAGAACTGGCCACTCCGTAAAAAGTTAGTTCCAGGACAGAAAAATGTAGCACATGAATCGCTTGTTGACCCGACAAAGATATTTTTGCCTCCTCTTCACATTAAACTGGGACTCATGAAGAATTTTGTGAAAGCAATGAACAAGGAAGGGGAAGGTTTTCGTTATTTAAGACAGATGTTCCCAAGAATAACTGATGCCAAGATCAAAGAGGGTATTTTTGTTGGCCCCCAGATCAGACATGTTATGAGTGACAAGCGATTTGAAGATCTGTTAGTTGGGCCGGAAAAAATTGGCTGGAAAGCCTTGAAAGACGTTGTTGACAATTTTCTGGGCAATTACAGAGCCCCAAACTACATTCAGCTGGTAGACAAACTTCTCAAAGCATACAAGAGAATGAAGTGCAATATGTCACTCAAGATTCATTTCCTCCATTCACACTTGGACTTCTTCCCCGCAAATCTCGGTGCTGTGAGTGACGAGCACGGTGAAAGGTTTCATCAAGACATAGCTACGATGGAGAAACGATACCAGGGCAATTGGAATCCGTCAATGCTTGCCGACTATTGTTGGATGCTACAACGTGATGCACCAGACACTGAATATAAAAGAAACTCGGGAGCAAAACACTTTTAATTCTGTTTCATTTAGTCGCTTGTGCGAAACGTAAACTTGACTATATATTTTATTGTCAGTAAACATAAAAATGTCTATTTCTCATAGTTCTTACGTGATGCAGTAAAACCAAAACCATATTTGAGCATACCAAGTTGGTACCTGTCATAATCACCAAAAACTTTTCAGGAATCAAGACTTAACCAAAAAATTGTTGTGCAGTGCAATTAAGTTCATGAACTTGCCACCTTGCGCCTACGTCGGCAGCACTGCAGCACGGTACAAACAGCTCGGTAAGGTTTCATAACCTTGGTATATCAGTGTCTCACAGCTGTGTTCACATTGACACGTGATGGTGTCTTGCTGAACGGCGTTCATTATTTTTGTTGCATGTTTTTGTGTGCCATTGTCAGAATATCGGGGCTTAAATTAGAGCAACAAACAAACATTAAATTTCTTGTTAAACTTGGCAAGAGTGGACATGAAATCAGGGACATGTTAGTCCACGTTTATGGGGATAATGCCATGAAGAAAACGGCAGTGTACCAATGGATTAAACATTTTTCTGAGGGGAGAGAAAATGTCACTGATTAAGAGAGATCAGCGTGGCCAGTACTGAGCAGAACTGATGTAAACACTGCAAAAAAAAAAAAAATCATCAAATTGTGCGTAAAAATCATTGTCTGACTGTGAGAATTGGTAGTCCAAGAGCCCATCTCATGGGACGAGACTAATGCAGGGCCAGGAGGACGAGCGTGCGCGTGTGTCATCCAGAGGCGGGTGGAAAGCGGCAGGGGATTGGTTGGTGGAGCTTTCCCGCCGAAGGGTTAGGGAGCAATTGGTGGTCCGCAGCCACGGGGGTGGTCGGGAGGGAGGGTTTTAAGCCGTGACCTCGGAGGACTCGTGGTATTCCTGGTCCTCTGAGGTGGCTTTCCCACCACCCTCCCCTTTTTTTAAACCCTGGAAGTTTGAGGCTGTGAAGGCCTTGGGAGCGGTATCCTGATCTGCTGGCTGCTGGGCTCATTGGGGTGATGATCTGCGGGATGGTGTGGTAACTGTGCCCGGGGGTCAGGTGACCCTGGAGAATGGGGCATGTGGGGTACATGCCACCCCTCAGATCCTTGCTGACATGGCTGGGTCGGGGGTTATACTCTATACTGTTGTAGCTTGGGACATTTTATGTTGGTTGTTCTGTTAAAATGTTAATTTCCAATAAACAGGGCTGCGGCTATGTTTCTACCAATAAGTGTTTGTGTGATTTTGTTGGGAAGTTTGGGGGGAGGGACAAGAGGGGGTAAGGGTAAGAGAAAAAGCGAGCATCTCCGGCTCCCGCTGTTATCATAGCAGACCAAGTAAACATCGATAGAGAAACAGGAAGATCTTAACTGAAAATATTGTCATGAGGAAGGTGTGTTCAAAAATGGTCCCTCATGGCTCTTGCATCACGACAAAGCACCGACTCACATGGCACTGTAAACAAATAACTATATCGGAATGCCCTCTCTACTTACCTGATCTGGATCCCAATGACGTTTTTCTTTACCCGAAGGTAAAGGAAATATTGCAAGAAAGACATTTTGATGACATTCAGGACATCAAAGGTAATACGACAACAGCTCTGATGGCCATTCCAGAAAAAGAGTTCCAAAATTGCTTCGAAGGGTGGACTAGGCACTGGTATCAGTGCATGGCTTCCCAAGGGGGGTACTTCGAAGGTGACCATAGTGATATGCAGCAATGAGGTATGCAACATTTTTTTCTGGGATGAGTTCATGACCTTAATTGTCATACATAATGATAGCAAGGTAAGCTCACTACTTGCTATTTGTAAAATTTGTAAACTTCTTATGCAGGAAATCTCATGCACAATAGGAGGTTCATAATTTTTACAGCTGTTTGTGTCAATAAGAATAACACAGAAGCAGGAGATAACTGTAACTTGTGCAAAGTGGTTATTACAAAATAAACGCACTTACATAAATAAACAATGACATACATGTAAATCAAAACACATTTCAAATAAATAATTCAAGGATTGCATCTGGAGTTTTTTTACATTGACTTAATTAGCTGCCATCAGTTCTGAGTACTCATTTGAGTAACTACCTTAGAGAAAGAAGGAGTTGAAGGCACATTTTCAAAACAGGTTTTTAATACAGCTCACATTCAGATATAAGAACATAAGAACAGCCGCTGCTGGGTCAGACCAGTGGTCCATCGCGCCAAGCAGTCCACTCATGAGGCAGCCCTTAGGTCAAAGACCAGTGCCCTAACTGAGACCAGCCCTACCTGCGTTCGTTCTGGTTCAGCAGGAACTTGTCCAACCTTGTCTTGAATCCCTGGAGGGTGTATTCCCTTATAACGCTCTGGAAGAGCATTCCAGTTCTCTACCACTCTCTGGGTAAAGAACTTCTTTATGTTCGTACGGAATCTATCCCCTTTTAACTTTAGAGAGTGCTCTCTCATTCTCTCTACCTTGGAGAGAATGAACAACCTGTCTTTATCTACTAAGTCTATTCCCTTCAGTATCTTGAATGTTTTGATCATGTCCCCTCTCAATCTCCTCTTTTCGAGAGAGAAGAGGCCCAGCTTCTCTAATCTCTCACTGTACGGCAACTCTTCCATCCCCTTAACCATTTTAGTCGCTCTTCTCTGGACCCTTTCGAGTAGTACCATGCCCTTCTTCATGTATGGAAGACAGAAGATTGTAGGATTTGGTTGATTTATTTTTTTTTTTATCCCCTTAAATTTTAGTTTGAAAGTTGCCATGGTACCTTTTGGGATATGTGGAAACTGTTTCTCATCAAACCTTTCAGGCACTGCCACTTGTTTACCACTGTCTTCTTTGATGTCTGCAATTTTGCATAATTCAAGAGGAAATACATTTCTATTTCTTCTGTTATGAACTATATAACCAGTCAGGGTTTTTTTTTTTCCTCCCTTCAATTTTTTGTCATTCTGTTTCTATTTCTAACTTTAAGGGCTCCTTTTACAAAGCCGCACTAGTGGTTTATTGCATGTAATAGCATGCGCTAAATTGCCGGCAGCGCTAGCCGCTACCACCTCCTCTTGAGCAGGCAATAGTTTTTCGGTTAGCGTTAAACCCGCTAGCATGGTTTTGAAAAAGGAGCCCTAAGTCTCTAACTATATGCTGCATTTAGTGATAGTTTAGAACTGGTATGGAGGGACATTTTTGATATGACGTTTAAATCAGAGTTTGGATGTTTATCAGAAGACGCACAAAAATCAAATACCAAACTTGCCCATTTTCATAATTGTAAAATGTTTATCTTGTTTTTTCAAAAAATGGCTATTTTTCAGATGTGCCCCTTTGTATAGGCCACAGGAAATGCCTATTCTCGTTTTAAAACTCCTAGATAAGCCGCCCCATTAGATAAGCTGCGGCGCTATTGGAGTCCCACGTACCTTTAAAAATAGCTCCCTGGTAAGGGAACGTGGACATAAAAATCTCTTTATATTTTACCCTTTTCTCTTTTGGAAAATGTTACAACATTCAATTCCTTATCGTAACATAATTTGGAAGACAGATGGGGCTCGTGAGAACTGATGGCAGGCACCGAGGAAGCAGGCCGGGGCCAGGCTGGATGCCGAAAAGATCGCTCCTGCCCTGCACCTCTGGCCGCGACATTGGAGGAGGCATCCGGCAGCTGTCCAGCGAGGGAGCTATTTTAAAAGGTATGGGGGACTCCAGTAGCGCCGCGGTTTATCTAATGGGGTTGCTTATATACAATGTCTTTAGATAGGCCGCCCCATATAAGGAAGCCATACAGGTTTGTAAAACCCATGTATAAGCCGCGGCCTATACATGGGGAAATGCGGTAGTTGTCCATTTGTGGTCCCAGAACCTGATTCTGCTGAATTTCATTTTCACTGCATCTGGCGTTGGGGATTTCATCACATTCAAATCAGCGTTTCATTGTCTTATCATCATGGCTGAAACATGTGAGAAGTTTGGCCAGACACTTTATTGAATATAGCCGTAGGGTATCACAGGATGTTTATAAAGGGGCTTTTGTGGTGTTATCCTGAGAAGGGAGCTGTGGTTTTTGAAATGCTATTTTGTGCATGAATATTATTTGTATCAGGAAAAGTATTAGCTTTGCATAGGTTTTTAATGCTCCTGCATTATGTGCATGTGCTGGAATGCTACTTCTTGCATAAATATCAACTTATTATGTGCAGAAATAGTATTTTGCTGAGTTATAATTCAATTGTCAAGTACTTTACTGTTTGCTCCAGTATATCTCTCTCTCATCTCCTCATCCCCTGCCTCCTTTTTTTTTCTGATCCATCCCCTTAACAGTTTGAGTATACCATGATTACAGCAAAGAGAAGAAACCGGCATGAAATCCTCACTAATGCTGATCACAGAAGATCAAGTTAACCTTTTACTCTTCCAGGGTTAACCAATTCTGTGCTCTGCATTTAGGTTTCTTGGTTTACAAGAAGTTTTTCCTTTTGTTTTTTTTATATTATTCTAAGGTCTTCAGAAGTGCCAGTATTAGCCAAGTGTTTTCAATGGCTAAAAATACTTGTGTAGCATTGGCCTCCTCATTAGACCCGTTAATTTTATTTTTATCAGTTTTTCATGACCTTCCTACTCTCTATTCATGCTTGTGCCTCACTCAAACTTATGTGCTAAGTGATTTTTGTGCATATGTTATAGAATAGTGCCTATCATTTATACACGTAAGGATGACACCTGGTGGAAATTAACATTAGCTGACCTGATCACCAATGTTAGGATATGTGCGGTAGGTGGGGGTAGGGCAGGGGGGTTAATGTGAAAGGTTGGAGGAGGGAGAATAAGAATTACAATATGTATGGTGAGTTAGGGTCTGTAGGAGAGGTTTGTAAGGGAGATTGTAATTGGTGGAGGTAGGTGAGCATTGTGCAGAGTGAAGCTAATCAGGGATTGGGTGGGGAAGTTTTTGGTGGTTTTGAAAGATTTGTGGTGAAAGGGAAGGGTAGGGTAGGATGAGGATTAGGAAATTTTGAAGGAAGAATTTTGAAGAAAATTATAATAGGATTTGGTATCAATTTTAAAGTTAACAGAATATCAGTGGGTGGTGAGTTTGTATTTGTTGATAGCAGCTTACCTGTTGGAGGGAGTGGTGGTGTTAATTTTCCTGGAAGCTTAGAACAGCAACAGCTGTGGAGTTGTTTGGTATGAGTAGTTGAAAGGAGCGGCACTGAGAAGGATGGGGCTGGAATTGAGGCAGTCGGAGGGGCACAAAAATATTTTTTTTTTAAAAAAAAGAGTGTGACTTGTTTTATATGATACTCTATCTATATATATAAAATCGGAGGTGTGTATGTGTGTGTGTATGTGCCGCGATCACGCAAAAACGGCTTGACCGATTTGAACGAAACTTGGTATGCAGATCCCTCACTACCTGGGATGATATGTTCTGGGGGTCTCGCGCCCCACCTGCACACGTGGGCGGAGCTACAAACATAAAATCATATTTCACCCATTCATGTCAATGGAAAAAATGTAAAAAGCTGCCATTCTCACAGTAATTAAAAAACGGCTTGACCGATTTGAACGAAACTTGGTATGCAGATCCCTCACTACCTGGGGTGATATGTTCTGGGGGTCTCGCGGCCCACCTGCACACGTGGGCGGAGCTACAAACAGAAAATCAGATTTCACCCATTCATGTCAATGGAAAAATTGTAAAAAGCTGCCATTCTCACATTAATTCAAAAACCGCTTGACCGCTTTGAACGAAACTTGGTATGCAGATCCCTCACTACCTGGGGTGATATGTTCTGGGGGTCTCGCGGCCCACCTGCACACGTGGGCGGAGCTACAAACAGAAAATCTGATTTCACCCATTCATGTCAATGGAATAAATGTAAAAAGCTGCCATTCTCACTGTAATTCAAAAACGGCTTGACCGATTTGAACAAAACTTTGTATGCTGATCCCTCACTACCCGGGCTGATATGTTCTGGGGGTCTCGCGGCCCACCTGCACACGTGTTATAATTAAATACCCGTGGAACGCCGGCCTTCAGCTAGTGGATTATATGGGTGGGAGGGATGGGAAAGGGGAAGGGATAAGAATTTATGTAATGTACCAATGATTGTTTGTAAGTGATGTATTTATGGTTAATGTAATTTTGAAAATGAATAAAGAATTAAAAAAAAAATAAAAATAAAAAGAGTGTGACTCGGAGACAGTTGGAGGGGCGCAAATTATTTTTAAAAAACCAAATTATTTTTAAAAAACCATTTCCTCAATTACTCATCGCAATTTGTAGTGCGCCTGCTTGACGGGGTTATTGTGCCTCCGGCTTTGAGTTCCGGAGTGCAATTTCTGCTGCAGAGTGTATCGGGTGAGGTGCTCAGTAATGTAAGTGACTCATTCGTTTAGGATTGGAGAGACATCTTTTGCTGCTAGCAATGGAGGATCTTCTAGTTTGATTTGTAAAATTGGGTGCTGGTCTTCTAATAGATTTAAGGGGTATGTACGGGAAGGTAGTGTGGCGAATCCTTGAATTTAATTGTTTTGTTTTGCCAGTTTCTGTTTCAGATGTCTTGCCTCCGGCTATCTGTGTTTGCATCTGTGGCCATTCCTATGTCTTCTGGGCTCATAAGCATACCTTGGAGTCTTGCTGGGACCCCAATTTGGGACTGGTGGAGCAAGGCATTCAAATAAGATGGCTGGGTATCCGAGGCATGTACTGGGAGCAACTGTAACCCACTTTGTTTCAGGCAAAATGATTTTCCTTCCCTGTATTAATTATTATTCATTTGGGGGGGGGTAATGATATTTGTTCAGGTAAAGGTGTCGATTTGATACACCAAATGAAGAGGGATCTGTTGTCTGCTGTCTGGCCTTTCCCTCAGGCCTGTTTTGTGTGGTCCTCTGTGATTCCTCTGAGAATTTGGAAGGATGCATGGGATGTTGTAGCCATTGATAGGTTACGTATGAGAGTGTATGCTGAGATTTCTAGGTTTGTAGTTGCTACTGGGGGATTGGTTTTATGCCATGATTTACTGACAGCTGACTGTCCCGGGCTTTACCGTCCGGATGGCCTACATCTGTCTGATATAGGATTGGATGTTTTGAGTACTATTCATGATCTGTTGGATGACTGTTTGAAAGCAGGTTTGGCCGCAGCATTTTGGGTGGGGGAGTAATGATAAGCTCAAGGATGTCACCGCTTGTGGCAAAAAGAGTGCTTTGGCACAGTTGGGGTATGTAAATATATGATGAAATGTGAACCTCTTAGGCGGCACCGCTGCGAGGGAAGCATGGCCTGGTGTTACCGAGGGCCATGTTTTGAGGGATGGTGAAAGATACAATTTAATGGGGAGCTAGTTTTGGCACCAAATAGCTCCCTGTGGGGGTGAAATGTTATTGGGGGTGTTGTTGGGAATTGATATGAAATTGTACAATGTTTAATAAGGTTTGTGGATTAAAAATAAAGCTGCGGCCAAACTGATTGATCAACAAATATTTGGTGGTGTCTTTATTGCTTTGATTGCGGTGTGTGAATGATAATGCCGATATGTGTTGCCAATCATTGGCATCTATCTCTAGGCACCAATTTTTAGAATTGCCCTTCAAATGTTCTTTCTGTCAAAATCTGTGTTCTCTTCTTTTTGTACCCAAAACTTATTTTGTTCTTATTTCTTATCATTTATGTTCCACTTCCACTCATCTGCATATTCTAAGCAGATTAGAGATAAATGCAAACAAATTAAGAAAACTGACCATTGCTTTCTTATGAGCAACATTTTTCTTCTCAGAGCTATGAAAATCCTATATGTATGACTAATTAGAGGCATAGAAACACAGAAACTGATGGCTGATAAAGACCATATGGCCTGTCAAGGCTGCTCATCCATACCGGTTGCTGAGCTTTACAAATCCCTTCCTATAACTAGGCAACTAGAATCAGATGATCAGCTGTAGCTGAAAACTAACCTTATGTGACTTGAAGAATAAGTTGGCCTAAATTAAAATGATTATTCTAATGTGAAAGAAGAACAAATGGGATTCTCAAGTGTTCTTGAAAATTGGCAATATGTATAACAGTTTCTGCTTGTCTGTTATAACTACTTGATTCTTCCATCAGAAGGTACTTACACACTCATTTCTTTTGAAAGGCATAGTTAAACCTGAAGCACTTTCTGAACTACAGCATTTACTGTATATTTTTGTCAGATTAAATGATCTCTCTGCCATGTAATTTCTATTATTGACTCTCTTAACTGTCTAAAGAGAGTGTGATCATTGCGATTTGTCTGACTTTGCTTACTAATTTAAGGAGGGGAATTACCGTATTACGTGGTTTTAACATACCGCGCATACCCTTGCGCGTTATACGCGTGAGCTCGTTGTACAAATTTTTTTTTACATAGTTCCCCCCCTGACGTCTGATTCACCCCCCCCCCCGCAGGACCGCTCGCACCCCCACCCCGAAGGACTGCTCGCACGCACCCGCACCCGCATCCCCACCCCGAAGGACCGCTCGCACACACTCCCACCAGCACCCGCACCCCCACCCTGAAGGACCGCTCGCACCCCCACAGCCTCCCGACCCCCACCCCCCCATCATGTAGAAGCTCCTACCGGTGTCCTGCTGCTTCCTCTTGGCGGTCCCGATACCCGACACGATCGGGGCAAGAGGGAGCTCAAGCCCTCTTGCCCCAGCCAACCGCGGCACCCCCGACACGATCGGGGCAAGAGGGAGCTCAAGCCCTCTTGCCCCCCCGACTCCCCGACACGATCGGGGCAAAAGGGAGCCCAAGCCCTCTTGCCCCGCCGACTCCCCAACTCCCCGACAATATCGGGCCAGGAGGGAGCCCAAGTCCTCCTGGCCCTGGCGACCCCCCCCCCTGCTAGTTGTTCGGGCCAGGAGGGAGCCCAAACCCTCCTGGCCACGGCGACCCCCTACCCCCACCCCGCACTACATTACAGGCAGGAGGGATCCCAGGCCCTCCTGCCCTCGACGCAAACCCCCCTCCTCCCAACGACCGCCCCCCCCCAAGAACCTCTGACCGCCCCCCCAGCCGACCCGCGACCCCCCCTGGCCAACCCCCACGACACCCCCACCCCCTTCCCCGTACCTTTCTGTAGTTGGCCGGACAGACGGGAGCCAAACCCGCCTGTCCGGCAGGCAGCCAACCACGAAATGAGGCCGGATTGGCCCACCCATCCCAAAGCTCCGCCTACTGGTGGGGCCTAAGGCGCCTGGGCCAATCAGAATAGGCCCGGGAGCCTTAGGTCCCTCCTGGGGGCGGGGCCTTGGGCACATGGTTGGGTTGGGTCCATGTGCCTCAGGCCCCGCCCCCATATGGGACCTAAGGCTCCCGGGCCTATTCTGATTGGCTGGGGCAAGAGGGCTTGAGTTCCCTTTTGCCCCGATCGTGTCGGGGAGTCGGGGGGGCAAGAGGGCTTGAGCTCCCTCTTGCCCCGATCGTGTCGGGGGTGCCGCGGTTGGCTGGGGCAAGAGGGCTTGAGCTCCCTCTTTCCCTGATCGTGTCGGGAAGTCGGGACCGCCAAGAGGAAGCAGCAGGACACCGGTAGGAGCTTGTACATGATGGGGGCGGGGTCGGGAGGCTGTGGGGGTGCGAGCGGTCCTTCAGGGTGGGGGTGCGGGTGGGAGTGCGTGCGAGCGGTCCTTCGGGGTGAGGGTGCGGGTGCGTGCGAGCGGTCCTTCGGGGTGGGGGTGCGAGCGGTCCTGCGGGGGGGGGTGAATCGGACGTCGGGGGGGGCATCAGGCTTTCAGGGTGGGGACAGGACTTCAAGGGGGAGGGGAGAGTCGGGGCAGGCAAAAGAAGAGTCGGGGTGGCCAGAGGAGATTCGGGGCGGGCGAAAGGAGAGTCGGGCAGCATGCGCGGTATACGGGTGTGCGCGGTATATAAAAATTTCTGTACATAAATTTGTGTTTTTCGCGCGCTATTCCCGTGTGCGCGTTTTACACGGGTGCGCGTTATCTACGTGAAAATACGGTATCATCCTGTGTTAGGACAATACCCCACATTATTTGTCCTTTAACATGACTAGCACAAGTTTTCTTGTGTTACAGTGTTATTTAAGTCAACACAGCAAGTTAACAAAGTAATGAGATGCAAAACAAATAAATACTGTATCATGGTTTGTGGTGTGCACCAAGTGAATACTGCCAGCAGCGGTTTTGCTAGTAAAATAACCCCAGTAAAACCTGGGATTATTTTATCACCAGTAACATCGGGCTGCCTACATCACAGCCCTTATGCAGAAATCTGACCTATGGAAGCAGTGATGCAAGACTACCACTAGGGGTCACCAGTGCCATTTTGGATTATGGCACCAGTGAGGGCAGGAGCGATTGGATTCTACTCCTACCCAGGACTCTAGAAACCAAGGATTATAATAATAATAATAATAACAACTTTATTTTTGTGTACCACAAACAGTTCAGAGCGGTTTACAGAGGAAGAGACTGTGCATAGACAGCAATGTTACAGAGAGTAGTTTCGAATTACATTGGTGTCAGGAGTGCAATAAGTATTTCAGAGGCGATGTTACAGAGAATGTTACAGAGAAAGTTATAAAGAATAATTTCAAATTACATTGGTGTCAGGGATGCAGTAAGTATTTCTGAGGTGCAGAGTCAGAGAAATTTATCAAAGAGATAAGTTTTAATTGATTTCCTAAAGGATTGGTAGGAAGAAGTGTTTGAGATGAAGGTGGTTAGGAATTTATTCCATTTGCCTGCTTGGAATGACAGTGTTCTATCAAGGAATCTCTTGTAGATGCAGCCCTTTAGGGAGGGAAAGGCAAAGAGATAGGCGTTGCGTGTGCGAGTGGAGCTTGGGAATACAAAGTGGTGTGACATGTAGATTGGGGATGAGCCTGTTAGGGTTTTGAACAGAGGCAGGCAAATTTGAAGATGACCCTTGCCTTCAACGGCAACCAGTGAAGTTTTCTGTAGAACGTGCTTATATGATCTGACTTTTTTAGGCCATAGATGAGACGGACGGCAGTATTCTGGATGAGTCTCAGGCGCTTAGTGATCTTCTTAAAGGATCTCAGGTAAATGATATTGCAGTAATCTAGGGTGCTTATTATATTATCATAGGTCCTGGAAGGATCCTTTTGGAGGGTAGGGGAGTAGTTGGCTGGGATTTTATGCTTTAGGGTAGGTTCCTGGTGAGGGAGGTACACTTCTTGGTGGGTACCACTACTAGGATGGACATGTTAGTTGGAGTGCACTGATTTGGGGGTAATCTTTAGGGAACGGTCTTGTTTGGAGGGAACTATAGAAGACCATTTAACTTTGGGTGGAGAACCTATTTCCACTTCTATTTTATCCTGTGCCAGCCTCTTTATAATGCAGCTTGGAAATATCAGGCCACAGCTTAGCAGCCTGATGTATTCACATAATAGGGAAAAGCCTCTTTTGTTAAAAGAATTTTCCCAAAGCAGATATGCTACCTAACTGCATTAGATGTTTTCTCAGCCGGAACTAGATCCTATGGTCCTATAACTGAAAGGATACTTTTCTGTTGGTTAAGCTATTGGAGGTCCATTATATTGCCTGTACTGATGAGATATAGCTATAACAACAGCAAAAAAAGAAATGAGAGAGGCATGTGGTACCTTATAGAATAATCAATTTATTGAGACATGAGATTTTGAGGTGTAGTACAAGAAGAAGGTAACTATATAAAAAGATGCATGGGGAGGGGGAGGGGGAGAGGGAGGTGAATACAAAGAAGGCAGTAATATGTTATAATAATTTGATATACAGGAAGGAAAGTTTTATTTAGGGAGCTGCCTAACTTGTGCAGCACAAATAGACATTGATTGTATCCATATTCAAAGAGAACTCATACTACTTTTCATTTGAAAACTACCTACTCACATTCACACCTGCAATTTAGGACAGTGGTACCTCGGAATCCGAACGCCCCAGAACTCGAACAACTTGGAATCCAAACTTTTTTTAAAATTAAATTTTGCCCCGGAATCCGAATGCTGCTTTGGAATCCGAACGCATAGGAACTGGCAAGTGTTGCTCAGCCCAAAGCTTCCTCTCTGACGCAGCTTCCTGTTTCCGCCTGGGAGGGAAGCTTTGGGCTGAGCACTGCTTGCAGTTACCGTTCTTACTGCCTATGCTGGTGGAGGGCCCGATCTTGCTGTCTCTGCCAATCTGAATTTGTGGGACCTAGGAACGGATTAATCCAGTTTCTATTATTTTCAATGGGAAAAATTGTCTTGGAACTCGAACGTTTTGGAACTCGAGCGGTTATTCTGGAATGGATTAAGTTCAGATTCCAAGGTACCACTGTATACACAAAATTCTTTAGAACATTTTCATGTCTACACTTGGAAAATCCTTAAAGCAATGCTTCAATGTCTGTAACTTTTAAATTATACTTAATCCCTGTGAAATCATATAGGCTACTTCCTCCACCAACCAATCCGCAGTCTGCCAGAGATGATTTGAGGGTCTGATTAGTTTAATTTATAGAAACATGATGGCAGATAAAGGCCAAATGGCCTATCTAGTCTGCCCCATATAAAGACATTTTGTTATTCTTTTGGTTGGTGTCTCTCTAGCCTCTAATTTTCTCTTTCTATTAGTGTTCAATTTTGCTGCTGCTTACACGTTCTCATTCCCTTAATCTACATAACATAACATAGACCAAAAAGTTCTATGTGGTTTACAAAAGATTATAAACATTAAACATAATCGTATATTTGAATGAGTCAGCTAGTCAGGTATTTGGAGAAAAGATAGGTTTTTAGCTGTTTTCTAAAATGTCTGTAAGAAACAGCTGTGAGCAACAATGATCGAAATTCTTTTTCATGAGAAGAGTGATTTAGGAATTTCTTGCTTTTACAACCTTTTACAGAAGGGAAATTGAACAGAGCGTGAGTTTGTCTACTGCATTTGTGCGTAGCTATGGAAAAACTATTAGCCAGAAAAGTAGGGGCTGCACCATATAAAATCTTGTAACAAAAACAGCCCAACTTGAACAATACCCGAGCTTCCACAGGCAACCAATGCAATTCGCAGTAAAATAACATAACATGATGGTATTTCGTCAATCCACAAATCAATCTAACTGCTGTGTTCTGTATCAATGATAATCTCAATAATTCCTTCTTAGTAATTGATAAATAAGCAATGTTGCAGTAGTCAAGGAGACTCAACTTCCCTTCCTTTTATGGATTGAATTGTAATCTATCCTAGTGCTTTATCTTATTTTTCAGTTTTCAACAGCTAGGAATTGGAAACCACTAAAATGTAAATCCAATCACCAGTATATCAAAATGAGCTAGATAACCAGTGATTCCCAAATGTGTCTTCTGGGAGCCATAGCAAGTCAGGCTTGAATATGCATGTAATAAATATGCATGACTTGGAGGTGATGCATACAGATCTTTCTCATACCCTTTCATTGTGATATCCTGCAAACCTATTTGCTTGAGTGTAGCCCAGGACAAATTTGGAAACTACCATTGTAAATTACAAGGGGGGGGGGGGTGTGGAATGTAGAATGCAATAGCCCATTGCAATGGCCATGTTTACATTCATTCAAGCAGATTGCGTCATTTAGTTGCAGATATGTCAACTTCTGTCCCTCTCCCTCCCTTCCCCTCACCTTCTCAGTCTCCTTTCAGTCTTCTTGTTTAGAGGAGCCCCAGCATGGCAGCCATTGTTACAAGCTGCCGGCACTGCCCCAAAGCTTTCCCTCTACCGCAATCCACTCAGGTGGAAATGTGTTTTGGGGTAGATCATGGCAGAGGGAAAACTTCAGGGTAGTGCCTGCAGCATGTGAGAATGGCTACTGTGCCAAGGCCTTTCCAAACAAGAAGACTGAAAGGAAACTGGGAAGATGAGGGGAAGGGAGGGAGAGGGACAGAAGGGGAAGAAATACCCAGACCGCAAGCCGGCCCTGGTTCCGTGAGGTCCCAAAAATATTGGGGGCTCTTGTGCTCCCACAGCACCCACAGAGCTGGTACCTATATATCAAGCTATATTTACAAGTGCCATTGACAAGGCACTTGCATCTGACAGAGCTATTATCTTGACTAAAGTTTAAAAATCTGTGCTTTCACGTTTTAATGCCAGATATCCAAAGACTGTTCAGATAAGTTGCACATGTGTGCTGTTGACGCATCTCCAAATCACATATTAAGCAGCTTTATATAAACATTCACATCCATTTTTCACACAGTTGCAAATAAATAAAACTGTATGAAGAATATCAGGAATTTGCAGAACAGGGGGGGGATTAGATTTTAAGCTTACTGGAAACAGGGAAATACCTACTTTGCCTATAGGAAAGCAAAGGGCTAAATTCAGACAAAAGTATTCTAATAATGACATTCCTTGGAATCTCCAAATTATTTCTAGAAATGTGAAGTAACACAGCTTCAGTATTGAACATAAAGTTCTTCTATTCTCTTCCCGATGAGTCACCCTTCATTCTCTGATATACTCATAACTGAAATCTTTCACAGGCTGTGAATCAGAATACCAATTATCTGCAATGTTTTCCACGGCATCCTTTATCAAGCTCAAGGGTAAGTTTTATAATGGAACAAATTCAGCATCACTTCACATGCGGTATCTTTTTGTGAGATGAGCAGTTGTTGCATGATCCACATTTTTGCTGTTTTGCCCCCCCAAAACTCAATATTCTCAGATGAAATTTTCATAGCTGCCGCTATGCTAGCATGTTTGTCCACTAGTGGCAAGACTGTGACTGTCTCCAGAAAAGTCTTCTTATATCGGTTGCATTTAGCCCTAAGCTTTGTAAAGCAACATATATCTACAAACTGGGCAGGCGGCACCTTGGCACTCTTTCATCCCACATACAATATCAACATACAACAAAATGTCTAAGAAGATGGCCGCAGCATTATACTACACTTCTCCCTCCGTATTCGCTGTGATAGGGGATTAACAGACCTGCGAATACAGAAAAACTGCGAATAACTTTTTCATATGTTATTCCCTGTTTTCTATTAAAAACCATCGTGAATATGGTGAAACCGTGAATAACATGGTGTGAAACCTGGTCTGTTCCTGAAGGACAGGCAAAACACGGTGAAGAAAGTGCTGGGTCCAGAGAAGAGCGACTAAAATGGTTAAGGGGCTGGAGGAGTTGCAGTACAGTGAGAGATTAGAGAAACTGGGACTCTTCTCCCTTGAAAAGAGGAGACTGAGAGGGGACGTGATCGAAATATTCAAGATAATGAAGGGAATAGACTTAGTAGATAGAGACAGGTTGGTCACCCTCTCCAAGGTAGAGAGAACGAGAGGGTACACTCTAAAGTTAAAAGGGGCTAGATTCCGTACAAACGTAAGGAAGTTCTTCTTCACCCAGAGAGTGGTAAAAAACTGGAATGCTCTTCCGGAGGCTGTTATAGGGGAAAACACCCTCCAGGGATTCAAGACAAAGCTAGATAAGTTCTTGCTGAACCAGAACGTACGCAGGTAAGGCTAGTCTCAGTTAGGCCACTGGTCTTTGACCTAAGGACTGCCACGTGAGCGGACTGCTGGGCACGATGGACCACTGGTCTGACCCAGCAGCGGCAATTCTTATGCTCTTATGAATCAGCAAATTTCTCTGTAAATGCTTGGAATCAGCGATTTCTCTATGCAAGCTGATGTAATTTGGGGGGAGGAGCCAACAAGCTAAAAACCGTGAATAATCAAAACTGCTGAAACTGCGAATACGGAGGGAGAAGTATGCTTACATACGTTAAACCCAGTTTACAGTATCTTGCAATTATTTACATGAGTGCAACTTACAGTATAATGCAATTACACATATGAATCCCTGTAAAGATTCTATCTAGTTCACTTCAGGGCAGGGTGCCTAGCCTTTCGAGTCACACAGCTCCCACTATTTTCCGCATTACCAGATGAAGCACAATTTCTGTCCTGCCTGGGCATACACTGCATAAATGCCAATGCACTACCATCACTTCTTTCATCAGGGGTTGCCACCCTCTTCATGCTCCTAGTCTCCACCCTTGACGCCACCTCTTAGACTTCCCCTCATTTCTTATTCCTGTTTTAACCTCTTAGACCTACCCATTCCCTTCTTTTCTACCTGCCTCCCTTCCCCCCGCCTCAAAACTCTATTCCCAGCTAAGTGTCAGGCCGCCTGTTTGTGTTTCTGACTTTCCTAAGGGGCAAGGTCAGTTTCTTTCTGTATGTTCATAGTCTGTACTGCAGGATAACAGAAGTGCATATACAGTATTCTGTTTATTATATGTGCTTTTTGGGGCTCAACCACCATATTTTTCTTAACAGCAACAAAATCCTTCATGCAGTAGAAATCTCAAATGGCAGGATTCTGTTCTGGAAATTGTAAATAAATCATACATTTATTTCTTGTTATGCAAAAAAGGAAGCTGCACTTGGTCTCTTGTCATCCCAAACATTCTTATTATTATAAATCTTACTGTGCTGGGTTTTATGGATCTGGGGTTTTTTTTAAACATAATGATGGTGATTTAATCTCTAAGAAGACTCATATGAAACCATGCACGTATTTGAAGCATGAGAAGACTGGGGCAAATTTTCATAAACAACCCATAATAAATTGTGCACCTCTTTTATTGCAAAGCTGTGTAAAAATAGTGTAAGAGAAAAAATTGTGAAGGAAAAAATAAAAAAAGATGTTCAGGAATAAAACCAAAGGAACAGACAAGCCAGTTATTTGAAGAAAGAGGCTAATGCTGCTGCTATAAATATTCACTGCATTTATAGAACATATGTTTTAATGTATTTAAATGTTCATGACAAGCTAGACAGATAAATTTGCTTTTATAGGACTGATTCATTAAAGCACAGCAGTTTGCACTGCTTTAAACATGGATATCATGAGCCTCGAACTACTATGGCTTTGGCGGAATATAGGAAATAAAATTATTATTATTATTATTATTATTATATGTGTATGTTTGTGTTTCACCCCTTTTAAATAAATACCAGTATAAGAAGCTTCTGAAGATTAGGCCTTCATCAAACCTAGGGTTATCAGATTTTGTTAAGCTAAAACCCAGACACGTAGCATCGAACCCCAGCCAAGCCCTGCCTATTCCATCCTACTCCGTTCCACCCAAGTCACACCCTATTCTGCCCCAGCCCCCCTCCCCCTTAACCTCTTTTCCTTTCTCCTCGAGCTTGGGGACACATCTGGAGGGCCTCCAAGCATGCACAGATGTGATGCAATGATGTCTCACGCATGAGTCTTACTGCTGCATTTTGAACTAGTTGTAGACGTGATAGCAGTGTTTTAGATCAAAGAACTAGTGTTACATTACAGTAGTCTAGTTGAGAAAGGACTAGGGATTGCACTAAAATCTGGAAACTCTTTGTTTCCAAGTATTTTCTGATGGATCTTAGCTTTCTCATCATAAGGAAATATTATTTTATTATTTATTGTACATGACTCTTCATGGATAGGTGGTTATCAATTTCTGCTCCAAAGATGTGGGCTTGTAGTTCTAATAAAAAGTCTATGTCATCTACTGTAATCATTTGAGTGTAGCGTGGGTCAGTCAAGGGTCCTAGCCAAAGGAATTTGGTTTTATTCTTATTTAGTCTGAGGCAGTGGGTTAAAGTCACACCAGACTGTGAAGTGAGTCCACTTGAAACAGGTCTTCTAGAAGCTTCAGTAATGGCTGAAACTGGTGCAGAAAGTATTGAGATATCTAATTGTTGGGAAAGAGAGATGCCATGTTTTGAGTGCTAATGAATGAAAATTGGGATGGAGCAGAGAACCTTTGTTCTGCATTAGCAAGGTTGAAAAAATAAGAACATAAAAACATAATTGCCATACTGGGACAGGCCGAAGGTTCATCAATCCCAGTATCCTGTTTCCAACAGTGGCCAACCCAGGTCACAAGTACCTAGCTAGATCTCAAGTAGTAAAGCAGATTTTATGTTGCTTAACCTAGAAGTAAGCAATGGATTTCTTCAAGCCATCTCAATAATGGCCTATGGACTTCTCTATTGGGAATTATCCAAACCTTTTTTAAACCCCACTAAGCTAACTGATTTCACCACATTCTTCGGCAGTGAATTCCAGAGCTTAATTACACATTGTGTGAAGTAATATTTTCTCCATTAAAAAAAAAAAAAAAAAAAATCTACTACTTAGTAGCTTCATCGCATGCCCCCTGGTCCTAGTATTTTTGGAAAGAGTGAACAAGCAATTCACATCTATCCTTTCCACTATACTCAGTATTTTATAGATATCTATCATATCACCCCTGAGACGCCTCTTCTCCAAGCTGCAGATCCCTAGCCACTTTAGCTTTTCCTTATAGGGAAGTCATCCCATCCCTTTTATCATATTCGTCACCCTTCTCTGTATCTTTTCTAATTCCACTATATCTTTTTTGAGATACAGCAATCAGAATTGCACACAGTATTTGAGGTGTGGCCATACCATAAAGCAATACAAGGGCATTATAACATTTTCATCTTTGTTTTCCATTCCTTTCCTGATAATTCCAAACATCCTATTTGCGTTCTTAGTACTGCCACAAATTGAGCTGAGGGTTTCAACGTATCCTCAGCGATAACACCAAGAGCCTTTTCCTGGGCAGTGACTCCAAACATGGAACCCTGTATCACTTATTTATATTCCAGGTTAGTCTTTCCGACATGCATCAATTGCATTTGCTCACATTAAATGTCATCTGTCATTTTGATGCCTAGTCTGCTAGTCTCACAAGGTCCCCTTGCAATTTTTCACAATTCTCTTCCAATTTAACAACTTTGAACAACTTTGTGTCATCACCAAATGTAATTATCTTACTAGCTATTCTCATCTCTAGATAATTCATAAATATGTTTAAAAAGCAACAGTCAGACCCCTGGGGACCCCCGCGATTTACCCTTTTCCATTGAGAATATTGACCATTTAAACCTATTCTCTGTTTTCTGCCTTTCAACCAGTTCTTAATCCATAAAAAGACATTATCTCCTATCCCATGACTTTCTAATTTCCTCAGCCCTCTTCATCACACAGACTGCCCATGACCCTCCCATGGCTCTGTCTCTTTTTGGAAGCACACAGGCCGATCCTGTGTTTGAAACTGTGTGTGTAAATTTTAATTAATTCCTATTAGAGCTGATAATTGCTCATTAAGATTCTAAAATTTTTAGCATACTGTTTTTAGTGCCTTTTATAGAATTAGGTTGTTTGTGTCCCTAAATTGGCAAAGACAGGTTAGGATGAGCTGGAGTAGACTTCATTTGGAACTCCATTCACTGGAAGTAACATAGTAACATAGTAGATGACGGCAGATAAAGACCTGAATGGTCCATCCAGTCTGCCCAACCTGATTCAATTTAAATTTTTTTTTTTTTTAATCTAATCTAATCTAATTTAATTTAATTTTTTATTTTTCTTCTTAGCTATTTCTGGGCAAGAATCCAAAGCTTTACCCGGTACTGTGCTTGGGTTCCAACTGCCAAAATCTCTGTTAAGACTTACTCCAGCCCATCTACACCCTCCGAGCCATTGAAGCCCTCCCCTGCCCATCCTCCACCAAACGGCCATACACAGACACAGACCGTGCAAGTCTGCCCAGTAACTGGCCTAGTTCAATATTTAAAATTATTTTCTGATTCTAAATCTTCTGTGTTCATCCCACGCTTCTTTGAACTCAGTCACAGTTTTACTCTCCACCACCTCTCTCGGGCGCACATTCCAGGCATCCACTACCCTCTCCGTAAAGTAGAATTTCCTAACATTGCCCCTGAATCTACCACCCCTCAACCTCAAATTATGTCCTCTGGTTTTACCATTTTCCTTTCTCTGGAAAAGATTTTGTTCTACGTTAATACCCTTCAAGTATTTGAACGTCTGAATCATATCTCCCCTGTCTCTCCTTTCCTCTAGGGTATACATATTCAGGGCTTCCAGTCTCTCCTCATACGTCTTCTGGCGCAAGCCTCCTATCATTTTCGTCGCCCTCCTCTGGACCGCCTCAAGTCTTCTTACATCTTTCGCCAGATACGGTCTCCAAAACTGAACACAATACTCCAAGTGGGGCCTCACCAATGACCTGTACAGGGGCATCAACACCTTCTTCCTTCTACTGACCATGCCTCTCTTTATGCAGCCCAGCATCCTTCTGGCAGCAGCCACTGCCTTGTCACACTGTGAAGCCAATGCTGAGCAGACTTCTTTAATCTGTGCCCTGAAATCAGCATAAGCAGGTCAGGATGAAGTATACATACAGGTATTTTATATCACATGTGCTATGAGTGTGGGTGTTATTTATCTCTGTGGGAAAGGGAAAAACATTTTAACAAAGTTCTTTATTGCTTCTCCACGTCCATGTGATAGTAATACATCTTTGAGATCTTAAGATATTGGGTGTGATATTGGATCAGGGCCTGACTATGAGGAATCAGGTGGACTCTTTGGTCAGGAAGGGATTTTTTTACCACCTGGAAGCTTCGATCCATTAGGGCTTAGTTTGATGTTTCATCGTTCAGACTTTTGGTGCAATCCCTTATACTTAGTCAACTTGATTACTGCAATATTGCTTATTTGGCAGTATCTCAGAGAAATATACAGCGACTATGCATAATTCAGAACGCTGCGGTTACAGTAGATTGATTTTTGGATTGAAGAAGTATGACCATATAATACCTTTTTTCATGAATTGCACTGGTTTCTGGTGGAGTCATGGGTGAAGTTTAAGTTTGGTTGTTTTTGTTACAGGGTTTTGTTTGGTCTTACCCCCAAATATTTAATTGATCTTTTCTCTTTTGCAACTAATAAACACAGGAGAAGTTTGCATTTTAATTTTGTCTTTCCACCCATAAAGGTTGTAAACCTTAAAAAAAAATCACCAACATCTTTTGTCTTACCAGGTGGCTTTATAGGGCAATGATTTGGATTGTTTGATTATGTCTTCCAGTTCTTACTTGGAATTTAGGAGGCATTTAAAAACATACTTATTTGTCAAATATTTGGTTAACTCATTTTTCCATCTACCGTAATTGTACATCTTACTTTTTGTAAACCGCATAGAACTTTATGGTCCTGCGGTATATAAGCTGATTGTTATGTTATGTTATTAGAGAACAAAAGTTGTTAATTAGCAATATGGCTGAATTGTTGGTTTAATGAATGTGATTTTATTGAGGGCATAATAATATAACCACTCTTCAGACTGTTGGCCTGGAGGTATCTGTGATACTGCAGCATCATATAGAACTGCCACCCCATAGAGTATATGATAGGCATGGTAACATTAATTATGGATGACCTGAAAACTGGATGCATATGTCTTAAGGCATTACATGGTCTCATACCAGGCTACCTTGAGGATCATTTTATATTTGCTGAATCCAGGCGTCCATCTCATAACTCCATCCTATTTAACTTTTCCTTCTAAAAGGTTGTAAATATAAAAGATATGCCCATAGACTTTTATCTTTTCATGCTGGTAATTGGGTTAAGCACTTCAAAAAATTGATAGTAAATTCGACCTCTTACCAGAATTTTAGGAAACTGTTGAAAATTTATTTGTTTGATAAATTTTTGCAGATCTAATTTTTTATAGAACTATTTCACTGTGCTTGTGCAGTTTACTTGATTTTACTTGTTAACCACATTCAACTGAGAGGTTTTGCGGTATATATAGTAAATAAAATTTTATGCTATATGCAGAGTACATCTTAATCCTAGAACTTTCAGCATGGGAAATTCCATCATATGGTATGCGACTGGTCGTGTGATCCACTCATGCAATCCACTGAAAGCTGCACTTTAGGAGACTAGCAATAACAAATATGGAAAATAAAGACACTGAATAATAGGATTCAGGTGTTTTTTTTGATGAAAGTATTTCTTACGTAAATGGTTGTAGCACATTTTTTGCAGCTTGTTCTGTTGCAAAGATATGAACATTTAGGTTTTTTAAATCAACGTGTGCCAGACAGAAAGATCTGATGATTTTTATTGACTGTGTAATTTGACTTCAAGTGACTTTTTCTCATTTAGAAAGTAGGGGCCTAAGGCATCATTGTTAGGTGGCTTGCTATATATCATACAAATGTATGTCTCACTAACATTCATTTGAACTTTCCTGAAATATTACCATGGGTAAATAATACAAAATGACATAAGTTCTCAGGTCTCTGTGCTGTAAAGAGAAATACTGAATGCAGACAATGGGGATCAAGATATATAAAATCTGTCTCCCATCTTCCATTGTGTTGTGTATATTGCCTTGAACTCTTTGGTTAAGTGGTAGACCAATTTAAAATTAATAACATAAAACGAACTGCACATATTCCTCTTTCCTCCAATGATGGTTAAAGAACTATCTTTTCAACCTTCCTCTGATAGCCGGAACCATATTACAGCTGGTAGAGGACCAGGGAAGCCAGGGTTCAAATTCCATTGCTATTCCTTGTAATCTTAGATATGTCACTTGGAATTCGTTTTTTAAAGAGAAAAGCGTCAACAAAGTAGCACAAAATGGTGAATGGACATTTTTGTCAGC
This sequence comes from Geotrypetes seraphini, assembly GCF_902459505.1. Classification (NCBI taxonomy): domain Eukaryota; kingdom Metazoa; phylum Chordata; class Amphibia; order Gymnophiona; family Dermophiidae; genus Geotrypetes; species Geotrypetes seraphini. The sequence goes on along the minus strand of NC_047085.1, from coordinate 148,551,335 downwards.
AAAACATCCAAATCACTATTTTCAAAACCTGTTTTTAGACAGTTTTCTATACAGCTCATATGCAGTACATCTAAATCCCAAGGGGGTGTGTTTGGTGCATGTTTTGAGTGGGGCTAGGGCAAGGGAGGAATATGTAGAGGCTGATAAAGATAAAAGCTGAATTGCTTAACAAATATTTATATTCTGTGTTCACAGCTGAAGCGCTAGGAGCAGGACTGCAGAAGACAAAAGCAAATAGGGATGGAAGTATGGTCAATTTTCAGTGGGTTGTGTTCATGAAGAGCTAACTAAACTAAAGATGGACAAAGTAAAGGGGCCAGATGGTGTACCTCTGAGGGTACTGAAGAACTTCCGGTAGCTCTGCTAGCTGACCTTTTTAATGCTTCTCTACAGTCAGGAGTAGTATCAGAGGACTGGAGAAGGGTGGATGAATAAGGGAGGGGGGGAGGGATCCTTTCCTAATTTAGATGTGAGGATTTACACCACATTTCAGTTGGTGTAAATGGCCAAACTTGAAGTTAGGAGCGTGTCTTATAGAACAGTGTTAAGTGGTATGTTTTTATAAGAACATGAGTTGCCATACCAGGACTGCTTAGTATTCTGTTTCCAACAGTGGCCAATCCAGGTCACATGTACCTGGCAAGATCCCAAAGAGTAAAACTGATTTTATACAGCTTATACTAGGAATCAGCAATGGATTTCTCCAAGTCCATCTTAATAATGGCTTAAGTTATCCTAACCTTTTTTTAAACCCTGGTAAGCTAACTACTTTTAAAACATTCTCTGACAGTGGATTCCAGACTTTAATTAAACATTGAAGAAATATTTTCTCTAGTTTGTTTTAAATCTATCACTTAGTAGCTTCATTGCATGCCCCTTGGTTCTTGTACTTTTGGAAAGAGTAAACAGGCAATTCACATCTACCAATTCCACTCCACTCAGTATTTTATAGACCTCTATCATATCTCCTTTGAGCGGTCTCTTATCTAGCCTGAAGAGCCCTAGCTGCTTTAGCCTTTCCTGATAAAGAAGTTGTCCACTTTAAAAAAAAAATCATTTTTGTTGCCCTTCTCTGTAACTTTTCTAATTCTGCTATATATTTTTTAGATGCAGCTACTAGAATTGCACACAGTATTTGAGGTATGGCCACACCATGGAGCAATGCAAGGGTATTATAACATTCTCATTTTTGTTTTCCATTCATTACCTGATAATTTTTAACATTCTATTTGCTTTCTTTGTCACCACCACACACTGAGCTGAAGGTTTCAACGTATCCTTTTCCTTGGCGGTGACTTCTAATGAGAAACCCTGCATCACAAAGCTATAGTTCAGGTTCTTCTTTCCCACGTGCATCACTTTGTACTTGCTCACATTAAATGTCATCTATCATTTTGATGCCCAGTTTCCCAATCTCGTCAGGTCCTCTTGCAATTTTACAACTTTGAACAACTTTGGGCTCCTTTTACAAAGGTGCGCTAGCGTTTTTAGTGCACAAACAAGACTAGCATGCGCTAGCCGAAAAATTACCGCCTGCTTAAAAGGAGGTGGTAGTGGCTAGCACGCATGGCATTTTAGTGCGCGCTAAAACCACTAGCGCACTTTTGTAAAAGGAACCCTTTGTGTCATCAGCAAATTTAATTATCTCACTAGTTATTCCCATTTCTAGATCACTGATAAATGGTTCACGGAAGTTTCGCCCCCCACATTTCGCCCCCAGCAATTCGCCCCTCACATTTCGCCCCCCACATTTCGCCCCCAGACACATTTCGCCCCCACACATTTCGCCCCCACACATTTCGCCCCCCGGATGTTTTGCCCCCACACATTTCGCCCCCGCACATTTCGCCCCTGCATTCAACTAATATTTGTCATGAAAGAACAAATGCATTAAAAAAAAGCCCCATGGTGGAGGGGGGGGGGAGGAGGAGAGAGAGGTGGAAGGAGCCGAGACAGTCTGTGGTGGGCGCCCAAGCTCCGAGGCAGCGGCCGGCACCGTGGACAGCTCCTGATCGGCGCCCCGCGCCCTCATAGTCCAACACCGAAGCCCTGCTGCCGGCCCTCAAAACATGCTGCTCTTGACGAGTGCCGTCTTGGGGATGCCGGGTCTCTGCAGCGAGGACAGCACGCTGGCAAAGGGGCCTCCCAGCGAGTCCGGGATGGATGTGATGCTGGCCCCGGGGCCCCCGGCCCAACCCTGGCTGCCACCGCCGCCAGCTCCTACTGCTGCCACAGCCGCTGCCGTCAAGCCGCCTGGTCCCGGAGCTACCTTGACCTGCTCGACTGAGCCTCCGTTGGCCCCCTGTATGCCCACAGGGCTTGGGCCGCCACAGCTGGGCACTGGATTGGGGGTGGGTCCGGGGCCTCCAGCCGCTGCCCACAGGGCTTGGGCCGCCACAGCTGGGCACTGGATTGGGGGTGGGTCCGGGGCCTCCAGCCGCTGCCCACAGGGCTTGGGCCGCCACAGCTGGGCACTGGATTGGGGGTGGGTCCGGGGCCTACAGGGCTTGGGCCGCCACAGCTGGGCACTGGATTGGGGGTGGGTCCGGGGCCTCCAGCCGCTGCCCACAGGGTCCGGGGCCTAACACGGCAGAGGAAAGGCCCTGCCAGGGCTGGCCGAAAGCAGCCTGTTTACGGCACTGCCTCTGCTCACAGGCTGCCACTACTGCTTCGGGTAAGTGAGATTGGGGGTGGGGTACGGAGAGAGAGAGAACGGAGGAACGCTCAGGGGTGAAATGTGCGGGGGGCCTCCAGCCGCTGCCCACAGGGCTTGGGCCGCCACAGCTGGGCACTGGATTGGGGGTGGGTCCGGGGCCTCCAGCCGCTGCCCACAGGGCTTGGGCCGCCACAGCTGGGCACTGGATTGGGGGTGGGTCCGGGGCCTAACACGGCAGAGGAAAGGCCCTGCCAGGGCTGGCCGAAAGCAGCCTGTTTACGGCACTGCCTCTGCTCACAGGCTGCCACTACTGCTTCGGGTAAGTGAGATTGGGGGTGGGGTACGGAGAGAGAGAGAACGGAGGAAAGCTGGGCACTGGATTGGGGGTGGGTCCGGGGCCTAACACGGCAGAGGAAAGGCCCTGCCAGGGCTGGCCGAAAGCAGCCTGTTTACGGCACTGCCTCTGCTCACAGGCTGCCACTACTGCTTCGGGTAAGTGAGATTGGGGGTGGGGTACGGAGAGAGAGAGAACGGAGGAACGCTCAGGGGCGAAATGTGCGGGGGCGAAATGTGCGGGGGCGAAATGTGTGGGGGCGAAACATCCGGGGGGCGAAATGTGCGGGGGCGAAATGTGTGGGGGCGAAACATCCGGGGGGCGAAATGTGCGGGGGCGAAATGTGAGGGGCGAATTGCTGGGGGCGAAATGTGGGGGGTGAACCTTCCGGATCCCCTGATAAATATGTTAAAAAGCAGCGGTCCCATCAGAGACCCCTGGGGAACCCCACTATTTAAATCTGTAAATCAGCTTAGAACTGTGAAAAATCATCTTCCCACTACGATCTCAAAATTGATTTAATCCTTAATTAATGGAGGAAAAGAGCCTCAGATCCCCATATGCTGCAAGTACAAAACTGAGCAGACATACTAGAAAGGATAACTACCTCATTGGCTCAAGAACCTCCAGTCCTGACCAGTCTGTATGTATTTCAACACCAGTGCCTTGTCTTCCCTGAGCGCCCCTTTTACTCCTCAGTCATCTAGCAGTCCAACTGATTCTTTTCCCAGCTTCTTGCTTCTAATATACCTAAAAAAGTTATTACAATGTGTTTTCGCCTCCAACACATTCTTTTTTCAAGGTCTCTTTTTGCCTTTCTTAGCAGCGCTTTGCATTTGACTTGTCATTCCTTTTGCTGTTTCCTTTTATTTTCAGCAAGATCTTTCTTCCATTTTCTGAAGGATTTTCTTTTAGACTCTAATAAGTTCCTTCACATCACTTGTTAACAATGCTAGCTGCTATTTGGACTTCCTTTCTTCTTTTTTAATGCATGGAATATATCTGGTCTGTACTTCCAGGATGGTATTTTTGAAAAACATCCATGCCTGATGTAAGTTTTTGACCTTTATAGCTGTTTTCTATTTTAACATTTTCCTAAGGTTATCATAGTCTCCCTTTTTAAAGTTAAATGCTATTGTATTGAATTTTTGATGTGTACTAGAGAATGACACGGTGACGGTTTACCCGCGGCCACCGCATTTAAGCCGCGGGTCACCGCCGAAAACGGGGAAGAAAACTAGCAGTCGCTGCGGTGACGGGGACAAGGCCATTCACCGACCGCGGAAACGGTGAACAGGTTTGTCCCCGCGGGCCAATGTACCCCCTTCTAGGAACCGCTATTTACCTGTGTTTCACCGTGCTCCTCATTTGTCAGATCAACCCTTCCTGCCAATCGCAGCAGAAGGGTACCCAACCCCTCCTGCCGGTCCTCCCAATGGCCTCCCCTAAGATCGCCGGCAGGAGGGTACCCAACCCCTCCTGCTGGACCCCCCCCCAACGAACCCTCCCACCCCGGAACCCCCTTAGTCTTACTTTCCAAGTTGGACCGGACAGCTCCTCGCTCGTCTGGCCAGCAGGCCTGCCTCCGTCCAAATGAGGCGGGCCCGCCCCTCCCCTCCCCTGCCTAACCCACAGGATCCTAGGGCCTGATTGGCCCAAGCACCTAAGGCCCCTCCTATAGCGGGAGCGGCTTTAGGTGCCTAGCCCAATCAGGCCCTAGGATCCTGTGGGTTGGGCAGGGTAGGGGCGGGACCGCCTCATTTGGACGGAGGCAGGCCTGCTGGCCATACGTGTGAGGAGCCGTCCGGTCCAACTTGGAAAGTAAGACTAAGGGGGTTCCGGGGTGGGAGGGTTCGTTGGGGGGGGGGTCCAGCAGGAGGGGTTGGGTACCCTCCTGCCGGCGATCTTAGGGGAGGCCATTGGGAGGACCGGCAGGAGGGGTTGGGTACCCTTCTGCTGCGATTGTTGGGAGGGCCGTTGGGGGGGTCTACAGGAGGGGTTGGGTGCCCTCCTGCCGTGATCGCTGGGGGGAGGGGAGACTTGCAGCACTGCTTATACAGCGACTCTGGCTGTGAGGAACTACAGTAAGGCCAGTGTTGAACAGACTTCTATGGTCTTTGTTCCATGTGTGGTAAGACAGATTAGGATGTGTTAGATAGGGCTTCAACAGCAATTTCAGTAGTTGGAACATTAGAACAAAGTCAGGCAGATTTCTACAGTGTGTGTCTCATGTATGGCAAGACAGATTAGAATATGCTTCAATGGCAACTCCAGTAGTTGAGACTTAAAGAGAACACCAAGCAGACTTCTACGCTCTGTGTCCCTTCATGGGTTCTAATTTTGGCCATTGGGGTTCCTTGGAATAATTGTACCTAAAGGGAGGCCCTACATTCTTTGGGCTAAAGTACTTTCGGAAACCCTTTTGGCCCAAATGAGGTGTATGGGATGGGAGCTTGGGGGTTTGAAGGAGCTCAGTAAGATCTCTAGTAAAGAGGTGGGACTTTGTAAGCATTTAAAGTAAATGTCGTGTTTGTTTTTGCATTGCTAGCCCCAGGGGTGGTGGAAGATTAGTGATTGAAAAACTGTATGAAAAATAACTATTTTAAATTTAGTGATCAAAATGTGTCAGTTTTGAGAATTTATATTAATTAATTTTTTCTCTGCGTGTTTTGTTTTTGTATAGTTATTAACTAATATTTAACTAAGTTTTAAAGTTTTAAAGAATGTTTCCTTTATACGTAAATAAAGAAAAGTGAATGGGATTGCAGTGGCGGTGACGGGGCGGTGAATGGGGTGGCAGTGGCGGTGACGGGGCGGTGAAGAGGATGGTGAGACGGGGACGGGGCGGTAACGGGGATGGTGAGACGGGGACGGGGCGGTGACGGGGATGGTGAGACGGGGACGGGGCAGTGACGGGGACCAATTTTTTCACCGTGTCATTCTCTAGTGTGTACTTACTACAGAGATTATGTAAAATCACTGCTATAAAGTGGTCCCAGCACTATTACCTCCTGCACAAAATCATGCATTCCTCTAAGAAATAGGTCTAAAATTGCTTCACATCTTGTTGATTTTTGGATCAGTTGCTCCATAAAAGAGTCCTTGATTTCATCAAGGAATTTTACTTCCCTAGCATGCCCTGATGTTACATTTACCCAGTCAATATTGGGGTAATTGACATAATCTATTATTACTGTGTTACCCAGTTTGTTAGTCTCCCTAATTTCTAATATCTTTTCTGCATCTGTATTTTCATCCTGGCCAGACAAATGATAGTACATGCCTATCACAATCCTTTACCCCTTTATACATTTAATTTCTCCCCAAATGGATGTGTTTTGATTCCTATAGAAGTTTCTTTAAAAAAAAAAAAAAAAAATCTTTATTCATTTTTAAAACTTTAAACAAGTGTAATATAAGATACAATAATTTTATACTTTAACTTCACTTAATATACCATCCAATTCTAACTCACATCAAATATCTCCCTCCCTTTTAACCAACAATTGTTCTTAAGCATAATAAATCAGAAAATATTCCCTCCCCCCTCCCCATCCTGGACATGATATGAACAAAGGGAAAAAAGTAATATTCATTTTGTACAATATTTTGTTATTTTGTAGAATTTGCAGTCTATTCGCATCAAAGCCCTCCTTAGCCTATAATGTTATTCCTCCATCTTCACGGAAGTTTCGCCCCCCACATTTCGCCTCCAGCAATTCGCCCCTCACATTTCGCCCCCCACATTTCACCCCCAGGTATTTTTCGCCCCCACACATTTCGCCCCCACACATTTCGCCCCCCGGATGTTTCGCCCCCACACATTTCGCCCCCGCACATTTCGCCCCCGCACATTTCGCCCCTGCCTTTGAGGGGAAAAAGAAATCCGTCTCGGAGCGCGCCTGACTCGGAGCGCGCCTGACTTTTCTTTTTCAGGCGCTGCTGATGTGGAGCGTACGCCGCGCGCCTCCGACGAGCCGCAGGTCCGCCGAAAGGGAACATGAGCTTAGTTGCTGCCGTCTCACCTGTTTCACTGCCTGGGCCCCTCCGCGATCCCCGGTGGGGTGGGGGCTTTCTTGTGTGCTTTGCCTGCCATGGACGGCGGTGCGGGAGGGAGTGGGTGTTGTCATGGACGGCGGTGCTGCCAGCCCACAGCCAGCACCGGCTCCTTTCAAGCAGCTGAAGCAATGGCCAAAAGGCCACTTGGACGGCGGTGCGGGAGGGAGTGGGTGTTGTCATGGACGGCGGTGCTGCCAGCCCACAGCCAGCACCGGCTCCTTTCAAGCAGCTGAAGCAATGGCCAAAAGGCCACTTGGCCACCGCTACCCCCAAAGCCAGAGAGGAGGAGAAGAAAACGCACCTCCTTCCTGCCCTTTTCACCTGGGCTGCGAAGTGAATGAAGTTAGGGTCAGAAAAGCCAAGACTTCCCCAGATTTAAGAGCGAAAAGTTAGGGGAGGAGACGGGGAAAACCAAAGCGACTTTTCTTTGGAAACATTTCGTGAGGGTCTATGTGGAAAACGAAGTGAGCGGCGGTGCCCCCCCCCCCCTCTCCCTCCTCCAACTCTGGTATTGGGACATGAGCTGTCAAGAGAAAGAGGCCTCGGGGGTCAAATCACAGAACCCGGGCCAACTTTAGGCCCGGAGCGAAGGCTAAGAGTTGTTCCCACGGGAGGAAGGACAGACTTGGAAGAGGAGAGAGAGAAGCCTGAAACCCTCCCCGTCACTCCAGCTCACCTCGTGGAAAACGAAGTGAGCGGCGGTGCCCCCCCCCCCCCCTCTCCCTCCTCCAACTCTGGCATTGGGACATGAGCTGTCAAGAGAAAGAGGCCTCGGGGGTCAAATCACAGAACCCGGGCCAACTTTAGGCCCGGAGCGAAGGCTAAGAGTTGTTCCCACGGGAGGAAGGACAGACTTGGAAGAGGAGAGAGAGAAGCCTGAAACCCTCCCCGTCACTCCAGCTCACCTCGATCCCAATCCAACCGACAACTGCTCCGAACAGCTCATGAAGTCCACGTCGGACTTGGGCTAAAAGCTCCCATTAACCCCCCCCCATGGCCCCGTCTCCCCCGACCCCTGCCAGGGCTGGCCGAAAGCAGCCTGTTTACGGCACTGCCTCTGCTCACAGGCTGCCACTACTGCTTCGGGTAAGTGAGATTGTCAGGATCGGCGGCCGCTGCTGCTTCAGAGTGCTGGAACCATAAGTGGGGAGGGGAGGAGAGAAAGTGACCCATACCAGAAAAGAGGGTGGGAAGGAACAGATGCTGGACCTACAATTGGGGGTGGGGTAGGGGAAAGATAAAGAGAGGAAAAGAATGACTCAGACCAGAAAGGGGAGGTGGGAAGGGATACAAAGTTAGAGTGAGAGAGAGAGAACGGAGGAACGCTCAGGGGCGAAATGTGCAGTACACATAATCCAACGCTCAGGGGCGAAATGTGCGGGGGCGAAATGTGCGGGGGCGAAATGTGTGGGGGCGAAACATCCGGGGGGCGAAATGTGCGGGGGCGAAATGTGTGGGGGCGAAACATCCGGGGGGCGAAATGTGCGGGGGCGAAATGTGAGGGGCGAATTGCTGGGGGCGAAATGTGGGGGGCGAACCTTCCGGATCCCGTTTGATCCATACTGGTATCATAGTGTCCCATGGGTTACCTTCCTTCTACCAGGTCTCTGAGATGCTAATTATATCTATCATTTAATTTACAGTAGTGCAATATATTCTTCCATCTTGTTTCTTAGGCTTCTGATATTTGTATACAGACATCTCAAACAATGATTGTCATTCCTATTTGTAACTTACTCGGCAGTTAAAATCTGTATTTTCTATATTTAAGGAAACCTGGCCTACTATGGCTTCTATTGTAACCTCGCTATCAAGATGCCCTATCTTTTCTGTTTTGGTGATATTTTTTAAAGATACCATGTTCAGAACCATGCTCTTTTGAGCAACTGTCAGCTTTTCCCCCCAGTTTCTAGTTTCGGTGCTATTTTTAGGCTTCATTTATAGAGTCTAGTCCAAGGCATAGAAGTTTGCCTGGTACTGGTCTTACTTCCTGACATTTTGGAGTTGTTGTCTAAACCAGTGTTCTTCAACCACCGGTCCATGGACCAGTGCCGGTCCACAGAAATTTCCTGCCGGTCCACAGGGCCAGCACGTGCATCAGGCCCAAACAGTGTTCTTCAACCGCTGGTCCAAGGTGCGATCGATATGGTGTTATCTTCGAGACAGCTCCCTCTTCCTCACTGATTCGATGCATAAAGCCATGGGCAGCGGCTCCTACGAGCATCCTGCGGCCTGAACCGGAAGCCTTCTCTCTGATGTTGCAACGTCAGAGGGAAGACTTCCAGATGAGGCACAGGACATGCAAGGTGCAATTAGTACTATTATGGGGGCGGGGTCTGGGGTGGAGATTGGGTAGAGATGGGCGGTTCTTCAACCACAGTGTTCTTCAACTGCGGGTCCACAGAATAATTCTTTTATTTCTGCTGGTCCATAGGTGTAAAAAGGTTGAAAAACACTGGTCTAAACATTATTTCTCTCCATCATAACACAGTAATGTTGGTGCAATAATTCTTATATTTTAGAAATCTGTAATGAAAGAGAGCAAGATATAAAGCAAACCAACTGTCAGCAGGTCATAAGTTAATGAGCCAGTGAAGCAGTCTGGTTACATTATTGTTCTCTGCTTTTCTCAGGTGGTCATAAACTGATACCAAGAGATATGTAACCAAGTCACTCTGCTAGATGATGCTCACTTTAATGAGGCAACACAAGTCACTAGTTTTGATGGTAAGCCCTGAACTGTGTTAAAGATCCAGTTAGATATGAAATAGAACCTCCCCCCCAGATGTAATCACCCTTGATTTATTATCCATACTGGAGTAATTAATACTGGAAGCTATGGAAGGAGAAGCAGCGTGTCTACTATTGACTGGGAACAGGAAGAAACAAACCAATTGGGATTATTAAATACATTTCTGTTGTTGAACAACCTTCCCACTCAAAATTGGGGGATTTTTCTTTTTTTTTACTTAAATTGTTTCTTTTCTAACTGAAGATGCAGTACAAATAAAACAAGAAATATGTAAAATTTAGGGCTTCTGGATTTGAGACTAATGTTCCCCATTTGTCTCTAATCTGTATAATAGGAATTTGCCCAATAGATTGACACAGTCGCATGACAAGAAGTTTATTTATCTTCTCCCCCCTTTGCATAATAGCATTGAGCTGTTTTCCTGTAGACCTGCTGTAACTCCTAACCTTGGTATTCATTAAATTGTCTCCTACCAGATCATCTTTATATAAGCCCCACTAATTTCCATCCATTAGTAAATATCAAAAATGTCCTTGGTCACAATTAAGTCACAACTATTTGATATTTATGTAACTGGAATCTTTAGCATACATGGAAGATACTTTTGATCAAGGAATCTGGATGGGGAAATGAATATGTAGCTTTGTGAGATCAAAAAAGATATAGTATTTTATATAAGGCTCGGTACATATGGAAGCTTTAAGTAAAATATGCATAGCGTGGCCATAATGATAAGAAAGCCTTAAAAAATTCTACACATTCAAAAAAGAGCAGAATCACACAGGGCTTTTCATGCATAAATGGGAACATTTATATTTATATACTAGTTTTTAAGCCCGTTACATTAACGGGTGCTAGAATAGATGTCTGTCTGTATGTCTTTCTTTCTGTCTGTCTCTCTCCTTGGACGCTGTCTGGAGTTTTCTTTTTTCTTTCTGTTTCTCTTTCCTTGGACGCTGTCTGTTTTCTTTATCTCTTTCTCCTTGGCAGCTGTCTTTCTATCTGGGGATTTTTTTTTTTTTTTCTCTCTCTGTCCTTGGATGCTGTCTGTCTGTCTGTCATGCTTTCTTTTTCTCTCTCTCCTTGGCCACTGGATGTTTTTGCCTCTCTCTCCTTGGCTGCTGGCTATGTGTCTTTTTTCTGTCTGTCTCTCTCCCTTGCCCCCTTCTATCTTCCTGGCCCCATGTCTTTCTTTCTGTATGTCTCTTTGTGTTTATGAAACCCCCACTCAAAATCCACATAGATATACATATTAAAGTATATTAGGTTATGAGAAAGTCTCATCGCACCCTAAGGATGTAAATTTGACCTGCCATAACCCTATCCCATACCACCATAGGCCTACAACATTTCAGTTGCACTTGAGCCTCCTCGAAAATGTGAGTCACCAATTGCCTATGCAAATGCAGATTTCAGCCCTCCCCTCTCTCCCAGTCCTTCCGGGACTTATTTTATGAAATTCTGCTCCCTCTGATGTCAAAAGCTGGCTAGGCCTCTGCTAAAGAGACTCCTCTGTCCACAAGCCAGTAGCAGAGGCATTGAGGGGCTGAGCGAGAAGGAAAAAAGAGAATAGTTTCTTCTATGCAAACACCTCTGAAAATCACCTTCACAGGGGCGGATTTGAAACCTCCGTTCGGGCTTACCGTCCGAAAAGGGCGATCCCTAATCCTGGAACATGTTCGCCGGGAAGGAGTCGAGGTGAAAAAAAAACCCGCCGCCAAGATGGCGATCCAGGGCATACCCGCTGGCAGCTCCTTTCCCTTCCCACACCTGATGGCAGCTGCACGGACTGAACAGCCCGGGCCCCGACAATCCGCTTCCCCTCCCCCTCCCCAGCTGGAAATCACCTTCAGAGGCGTTCTCTGAGCCCCGGGAAGAGACGCGGCGGGGCGACTTGTCCGGACGGTAGAAGGGGCAGATTTGAACCCTCCATTCGCCGCTCCCCCTCCCTCCCCAGCCTCGCTCGCTCCTCCATCCGTGCCATGGAACAACCCTCCATTTGCCGGGAAGGAGTCGAGGCGGAAGAAAAAAAAAGCCGCCGCCGAGATGGCGATCCAGGGCGCCCGGGTAATGGCGTGCGCCACATGCGGCCACTGGAAAGCTAAGTGCGCATGCGCACTCTACCGACCACAGCCCGACAGATCAGGGATCAGGGAACACGGCGGTAAGAGTGCACATGCGCGCTTAGCATTTTATTATAGTAGATGCATTGATTTTGATGATCGTACATACATGCTAGTAGCACCACTGACATGTGGAACTGGTAGATTTTTAAAATCTGCACATCTATAAGGAACTGACCACTTCCCTTTTACAAAACTACGAAAGAGGTTCTTAGCGCAGGTTGGCTGAATGCTCTGTGCTGCTCCTGACACTCATAGAATTCCTATGAGCATCGTAAGCAGCACTAATAACTGCTTCCACAGTTTTATAAAAGGGAGGAGGGGACGATTAATGATCAGCCTTTCAAAACTTTTTTTTTTTGCACTTTAAGGGCAGTTTTGAACCCAGAAAATTAAGCACAATTTCCTCTCAGGCACTTCCCCTGACCGCTGCTCAAATAAGAAGTTTAGACAGCAGCTAAACTTGATTCAAAGCAGGTGTCAATGCTAATATTATTTTTTTACAATAGTTAATTATATGAGGGGCGTTCAATAATTTATCTACCTCAGTAGGAAAGAAAAGAGTTTTCAAAATATTTTTGTTTTATTTTTTAATATAATCCCATGATAGCTCCATACACTTCATCCACTTTTCCTGCAATGGCTTTAACTCATTTGAAAATAATTCTTCTGTTTGACCTTCAAACCAGGATCACAGCTTCCTTGACATCTTCATCAGTTGAAAACCACTGTCCACAGAGAGATTTTTTTTCAAAACTCAGAGCAGGAAATAATCTGAGAGAGCCAGGTCAAGACTGTAGGGTGGATGGTTGAGCTGCTGAAAACCAAATTCTCAGATGACAGCCTGTGATTGTTCTGACTTGTGTGCACCGGCAAATTGTTGTGAAAAAGCAGCATGCCTGCTGTGAGTTTTCCTCATATTTTCTCCTTGATTGACTCCTGCAAAGCGATCATTGTGTTGGCATAACTCTCCCCAGTTATGGTTGTCTTTGTGGCATGAACTCCAGTAGCAAACGTCCATCATTATTCCAGAAGACAGTTGCCATGACTTTACATGCAGATTTTTCTGTCTTGAACTTTCATGGGGTGGAGGATATCATGTGCTTCCACTGCATTGACTCCATTTTGGACTCAGGATCTCATCTCTAGTCACTAAACATAAGAACATAAGAATAACCTTACTGGGTCAGACCAATAGTCCATGAAGCCCAGTAGCCTGTTCTCACGGTGGCCAATTCAGGTCACTAGTACCTGGCCAAAACCCAAGGAGTAGCAATATTCCATGATACCGATACAGGGCAAGCAGTGGCTTCCCCCATGTCTTTCTCAATAACAGACTATGGACTTTTCCTCCAGGAACTTGTCCAAACCTTTCTTAAAACCAGCTACACTATCTACTCTTACCACATCCTCTGCAATGCGTTCCAGAGCTTAACTATTCTCTGAGTGAAAAAAATTTCCTCCTATTGATTTTAAAATTATTTCCCTGTAACTTCATTGAGTGTCCCCTAGTCCTTGTAATTTTTGACAGAGTGAAAAATCGATCCACTTATACCCATTCTATTCCACTCAGAATTTTGTAGACTTCAATCATATCTCCCCTCAGCCGTCTCTTTTCCAAGCTGAAGAGCCCTAACCATTTTAGTCTTTCCTCATATGAGAGGAGTTCCATCCCCTTTACCATCTTGGTCGCTCTTCATTGAACTTTTTCTAGGGCCACTATATCTTTCTTGAAATAAGGAGACCAGAATTGAACACAATACTCCAGATGAGGTTGCACCATGGAGCGATACAGGGGCATTATAATATTCTTAGTCTTGTTAACCATTCCTTTTTAAATAATTCCTAGCATCCTGTTTGCTTTTTTAGCTGCCGCCACACATTGGGCAGAAGGTTTCATCGTATTGTCTACGATGACACACAGATCCTTTTCTTAGGCGCTAATCTCCATAGTGGACCCTAGCATCTGGTAACTATGATTCAGGTTATTCTTCCCAATGTGCATCACTTTTCATTTGTCCACATTAAATTTCATCTGCCATTTGGACGCCCAGTCTTCCAATTTCCTAAGGTCCGCCTGCAATTTTTCACAATCCGCATGTGTTTTAACAACTTTGAATAGTTTAGTGTCATCTGCAAATTTAATCACCTCACTCATCATTCCAATTTCCAGATCATTTATAAATAAGTTAAATAGCACCAGTCCCAGTATAGACCTCTGCGTCACTCCACTGTTTACTCTCCTTCATTGAGAGAAATGACCATTTAACCCTTCCCTCTGTTTCCTATCCGATAACCAATTCCTAATCCACAACTGAACTTTGACACCTATCCCATGACACTTTAATTTTCACAGGAGCCTCTCTCATAAGGAACTTTATCAAAAGCTTTTTGAAAATCTAGATACACTATATCAACCGGCTCACCTTTATCCACACGTTTATTCACTCCCTCGGCTGAACCCATGCTGACTCTGTCTCATTAAATCATGTTCCACATTTTATTTTTTATAATCGCTTCTACCATTTTGCCTGTCATCAAAGTGAGGCTTACTGGTCAGTAATTTCCCGGATCTCCCCCTGGAGCCCTTTTTAAAAATCGGCGTAACATTGGCTACCCTCCAATCTTCAGGTACTACAGACGATTTTAGCGACAGGTTACAGATCACTAACAGCAGCTCAACAATTTCATGTTTGAGTTCTTTTAATACCCTGGGATATATACCATCCGGTCCTGGCGATTGATCACTTTTTAACTTGTCGATCTGGTTTAGTACATCACTTGGTCTTCACGGAGCATCTTGGAACCCGTCTTGCACTAAGCTTGGACATGTCCAGCTTTTCATGAATTATTTTCCAAACTGTACTTGTCGAGATGCCTATTTATTCAGCTATTCGTGAAATATTAATTTGTCTGACAAAATTAAATCCTTGACTTAAATGCACATTTCTGTGGAAGTTGCTTCCACAGGCTGTCCAGTATGAGCAGAGGCGTAGTGAGGGTGAGAGGCATCTGGGGTGGTGACACCTCTCCCCGCCCTCTTCTACACCCCACCTCCTTCCGCTCCTTCCCTGCCCCTTCCTGCTGTGCGCCTGCCCACCCATCCCATTCCCCGTATCTCTTTAATGTTCATAGTGCAAGCAGCAACCCAAATCTGCTGCTCGCGCCTTTGTCAGCTCTTCCTCTGACGTCACTTCCTAGGCACGAGTCCAAGAAGTGACATCAGAGAAAGAGCCAATGCTGGTTCAAGCAGCAGGTTGGGGGTGCTACTTATGCCGCAAACATTAAAGAGGTACGAGGGAAGGGAAGGGGCATGCACACATATTGGGAAAGTGGGAAAGGAGCAGGGGGTGGAGAGGAGGGCAGGTGGTGGTGTCCCTTCCACGATGGCGCCCGGGGAGAACTGCCTCCCCCTCTTACTATGCCACTGAGTATGAGGGCCATCTTCAATGGACTCTCTACCCCACTTAAACTGCTTGCTCCAAAATTTTACTTTGTAGGATGATGGGGCAGACTCACCATAAACTGCAGACATGGATCTCCTTTGGCTTTTCCCCTTCTTTTGTGAAAATTTTTATCACTGAATGATGCTTCAAAACTAGCATATAAAAGGAAATCTTGAAGCACCTATATCGCTTAAGGAACCCCAGACAGCGTTGAAGTCCCTCAGAGCTGGATCCACTCCGGGTGGTGATGGTTTCACGGTGGAGTTTTTCAAATCATTTCAAATTATTCTTTTACTTCATCTTCTAAATTTATATCACTCACAGCTAACTAAAGGTTGTATTTCAGGTACTATGGCAGAGTCTTTAACCTTTGTTTTGCAAAAGCCAAATAAAGATCCTATGTTGGTTTCAAGCTACAGGCCTATTTCTTTAATTAATGTGGATGGAAAACTCCTGGCTAAGCTATTGGCTCTAAGATTAGGCAAGGCTTTCCCTTATATGATCAGTATGCATCAAACGGGTTTCGTTGCTCAAAGACATTCTTCAAATAATACTGGATTGGCATTTCATAAGCTAAGTTTATCAAAAACGATGAATGATCCAGCTTTCTCTGTCTCTTTGGATGCTGAGAAGGCCTTTGATCGTGTGGCATGGACTTTCATGTATCAAGCGATGGATTGGTATAGGATCTGGATTTATACAAATGATTCAAACCTTGTATAGTTCCCCCTCAGCTAGACTATATATTAATAATACATTTTCAGAGCGTTTCTGTCTGGAGAGGGGAGTTAAACAAGGATGTCCCTTATCTCCTTTGCTTTTTGATATTGTTTTGGAACCCTTGTTGGCTATACAGCAGGCAAAGGAGATATAGGGGATTCCTTATGCAGGTCGGGAAATATAAGATCTCTGCTTATGCAGATGATATCTTGCTTCATTTGAAGAATCCTGAATCTACCATTCCACATTTACTGGAATTGATTGCTAGATTTGGTAAATTTTCTGGCTACAAAATGAATTGGAGCAAATCGGAGGTTTTCCCGTTAAATGTGCATTGTGCAAAAGGACTATTTGATCCATTCCCATTCCTTTGGAAGTAAGAGGGTATAAAATATTTAGGTATCGTGATTCAAAGAACATTGGAAGACACGATGACAGTAAATGAAAAATCTTTATTGATGAAAGTCAAAGAAATGTGTGAGCATTGGAACCCATTACATCTCTCTTGGTGGGGGAGAGTCCAAACTGCCAGTTTATTTTCAGGGGTCCTTTTATAAGAAATTGAATGGAATTCTCACTAAATTTATTTGGCTGGGTAAAACGGCTAGAATAGCTTTAGTATCTTTGCAAAAACCAATTGTGGCAGGTGGGGTAAATTTTCCAAATTTTTACAGATACCATCAAGCTTTCATACTGAGTCAGGGTTTGTATTGGATCCTTCCTGAAGTCTTGGAGCATCTTCCGGACTGGCTTTACTTAGAATGGCAACTTATGTCCCCATTACGGTTATCAAACACAACACAAGCCCCTCGAAAAACCAAACAATATAATCTCACTACACTTTCGACCTGGTTTACAGCACAGCACAACTATTCATGAAAGATCAGCAGAGTCCACAAAGAGAAGTACTAAACATTCCACAGGCATAGAGTTCCAGAACAAGGCAGAAAAATCCACAATTTGCACATCAGCAACGCTTCTTCTGTGAAAATTATTAAGAGGAGGAAAAAACCTCAGATCCCCCCCTCCACCAAACCGAGAAACTCAGGTTGAAAACAGGTGGAGTTTTACAGGGTGTAATAAAGTCACTAGCATAAAAAACCTTCTCAATAATATTTCAATAGAGAAAAGCCTTGTGCAATGCAAGTGGAATATACTCTGCCTTGTATCAGGACCCCTATGATCTGAAAATGATTTGAAAAGCCAAATTCTATTGAGTAAACAGAAAGACACCGCACATCGACGGTGGCAAGCGTTTCACTAATTATAAGCTGCCTCAGGATGTGAAGTCACAGTCAATCCTGCAAAACACAAAGTTATATATGATCAAATACTTAACGTTTGAAGGATAGCTGCTCAAACCTCTCAATGAAATGGACCGGACACTTTTCAACATACTCTCAAATCAACTCCTCGATCAAACATGGTGGAACTTAGTGATTATCACCATTACTAAGTTAAGTAATAACACACTAAGAAATGCATGGTATTTAAACTTTGAAGAGACCGGTGAGGATTTCACTGCTTGCACTCCCTGTATATACACCTTGGTGGGACAGAGGAGTGGTGGTTCTGAGGTCTCATGAAAAGACAAAAAAAAGTGTTTTCTAAACATTATGAACATTCAGTCAAATTAGAAACTGGATTTGAAAGATACATAGTTAAACACCTTAGAAACAACTCTAGTTTCCCTTTCTTTCGGCATCAGCCCGCCATTGCTCTGTCTTCTCTGTCCCACTGACAAACTGGACGAACAGCTGCCTGCAGACTCCTTCGTCCTTTCTTCTGTGGTTCGAGCCCAAGAGGAAATAGGAAGTTGCATCATTGAGGGCGGAGTGTGGTGGAATGAATGCAAGAAGAAGGCCACAGGCAGCATGAGGGGTTTAAAAAAGTTCCAGACAGGGGGTGGGGAGGTGACATGAAGGGGAAGAACTTGTGGGGCCCAGAAACAGGAGAATTAGAAAGAAGGTAGTTAAAAGGCTGGAGTGAAACAAGAGAAAAGGAGAGAAGTTGGACATGGGGTGATGTGGAGGGAGGAAGAAAGAGTCACTTGAAGGGAGGACAGTTGAGAAGAGAAAGGGAGAGATGGTGGACCTGAGGGAGGGAGGGAAAGATATAGGATGGGAAGGTAGGGTAGTTGGGAAGAGAAAGGGGGAGATGGTGGACCAGGGAGGAAGGGAGAGAAGTTGGACCTTGGGATGGAAGGGAGGGAGGGAGAAATGTTAGATCTGGGGGAGGAAGGGAGAGAGAAATGTTAGGGCTAGGATGGAAGAGAGGGAGAGATATAGCATCTCTTTTATTCCTTCCATCTTATTCAGCATCAAGGAGGTAAGGAAGAAGAACAGAAAAGGGATGGACCAATTTTGAACCATGTCCTGGGGGAGGGGGAGAGAGAAGAAGAGATGGACCCATGGGAAAGCAGAAAAGAAGAGAGGTGGGATAAGCAACCCACCCCAGGGGTTGGGGAGAAAGGGACAGAGAAATATAGCCTGACAAGAGTGGAGAGGGGGGGGGGGTTCTGGAAATGATGGAGCCATGTGGAAGAGGTCAAAAGGGAGATGGTAAGAAGATGAATTGAAAAGAGGCACAGGAAATGTCTGAACCAACTTGCAGTTACATGTACTTTTATTAACAATTTTTCAAAAGCAAGTCCTTGATATGTAAAATGGATTTGGTCCCGACTAAGATCCAAGTTTTGGCGACAACATCGCCTTCCTCAGGAGACAATAAAGGACTCATACTTTCTTGCAAATCAAATGCTGTGTCGCATCAGTGTCTTTGCTCAGGAAGTTGTAACCCTATGTAATGTTATATTGTAGCACTGTGAATGTTAAACTGTAATCCTCTGGGGAGGACAGGATATAAAACTAAATAAATAAATACAATTATTAAAATTCCTACTTATACGTGTGTATTTACATATGTAAATGGCCTATTTGCACATGTATATTGTGACCAACCCAGCGCCAACACTGGCTTACTCCCAAGAGAATGCATCATCAAGAACTTATATTCCCTTACCAGAAGAGCTGACCAGGTCAGTAGCAGTTGTCAGGAGTCAGCTGACTACTCTACAGACATGGAGGCTGAGCAGGACAGAAACTGGTCACTCAGCCGTACTCAAGAAAATACATTTCAGAACAGGTTTAAGTCTAAGCCAATGAGATGTACTACTTTCAGAGAGAAGCCTTCACTTTAAGGCAGTCTCCAGGAAGGCAGTGTAGAGAAAGCCAGGCTCTACAGTTAAGAGAGCTGGATCTCCTCCCCCGCTCCAGATGCAGTGGACATGGCTTAAAATGCAAGGCTTAGAACAGCAGAGGGGAGAGGAGGTAGAAGCTGTTACTAAAAGGGTGCAGGGAGCAGCCCAAGAAGCAGCACAGAGAAGGCTGGAACAGTGCCCTTCTCCTGAGCCTTGGCTAGGACAGGAGACTGAGATGACCGAAGAAGGACTGGTAATGCCACAAACTTCCAGGGACCATTTAAGCTGGGAAGCTATGGACATTACCTGTGAACCTCAGGGGCTAAGTTTTTGTCCTGACTTCATGGAGGTGGGTCCCTAATGATCAAAGCAGAAGTGTGCTTAAGTCCTGCAATATCACAGTTTTCCTGTGTGTTTGATTTTTTTTTTTTTTAACTTGTGCTAGGAAGCAAATCTCTGTAGGAGGAACCCAGAGACTGTTTTGGGAAGTTTTCCTTTTCTCTCTCCTGAACAAAGACTGTGAAATAAAAGTGTGGAAACCAGGAGAAAAGGCAGCAGAATTAAGAGAGGGTTTTTTTTTGCTTGTTAAATATTTATGTTTTGTTCCTACTACCCTTTATTGGCTGAAAGGTTTTGGTTTTTCAGAGGGGTTTTCTTTTTTCCTTTTCCCCTTACTGCTGAGCTGGGGAAGTTGTTGCAGCCAGGTGGGAACTATTTGTGCTCTGATAATTCGATAAGAAAGTTTGAAGGAATAAAGCCAGAACAAGAGGCTTGTCATTTATTTTTTGGTTTCATACATGAGAGTTAATGTGAAACTTTGACTCTCCTTTTTCCTGAGCCAGACCTCATTCATCCTTGTTCCAAGAAGGGAAAGGTCTGATTCCTGTTAGAAAATACTTACCTGAAGGCAGCCATCACAGTGCCTAATTACATCACAGCTTCTACCTACCACACAAGCAGTCTCAAGCAACCAAACTACAGTGGCGAAACACCGTGTTTGTTATTTTTCTGCTTATTTCTCAATAATGCTTTCCTGCCTGTAAAGAATTGCAAGTCTTTTAAAAGTATCAACCTAACAGAAATATCCAAGTTGGAAAGTATTTTGTTTTGGATGTAAACTGTTATCTGTGTTTTCTTCAATGTTTACTAATTACCAGCTAAGCCATTCTGACCAGTGCACTGGTGTATTTTTACTGGAGCAGGCAGTACACTTGAAGGCCCTAGGCAAGTGCTTGGGTTGGGTTCAGGCTAACAGGTTACCTCAGTTCCATGAGTCCTAGTTTGGTCCCAACCAGCGCCCTCTGCTGTCCTGACTAGAGGCGTGGTAGGCGACAATATGGTATCTAACTCTTCCAAAATTGTCTCCAAACTCTAAAGGAGGCACTATGGAAGCCTGAACATAAAGCCATTTTATACAGGAAAATCATTAGCTACCCAGTTAAATGGCTTTGCAATTGATACTTGAAGTGCCCCTCGGGTCATCTGTTTCTTGAAATTAACTGAGATTGCAGGTTCTAATGATGGGAGCCCAGTCATTGTTGACAAAGAATGACTAATAGACTGGAAAGCTTTGTCCTAAAAATATATATAGTATGCTTCATCACAGGCCCTTTATTTCTTTGGTTTCCAAAATTTACAATCTCCCTAGGTATGTTCATTGCTTGGCTCGTATAATAATGAGGCCAGTGCACCCATCAAGACATCATAACATAAAAACCTTCATATTGTGTCAAACCAAATATCCATCAAGCCTAGTATCCTGTGTATAACTATGGTTAAACTAGAAAACAAGTACTAGGCAGAATCCCAAAAAGTAAATTGATTCCATGCTATTTACCTTCAAGGGATAAACTATGGTGGATTATTTTTATATACCATCTACAATTAGGCAGTTTACATAAATAAATACAAACATTTTTAAAAAGCTTGACTTTTCACGACTGCAACAATCTTTTGGTATTACTAAGTCTCAAAATTATAGGTGGTTGCAGGTGAAGCAAGCCATTCAGAAGGGGTTCCCTGATTGGCAAAATCTTAAAAATCAGTATAGTTTGCCAGTCCTATGCTTCCAGACAGATTTCCTGGGACATCAGGCCGCTCTGTGGTATAAATTAATATCTGAATTTTTGAATAAGAAACCAAAGACTGGTCTTTGTGACATTTAGGGCTCCTTTTATCAAGGTGCGCTAGCAGGGTTAGCGCGTCAGACATATAATCACACGCTAACCTCCGCGGCAAGCCAAAAAACTAACGCCTCGTCGATGGAGGTATTAGCGACTAGCGCGGCAGGCGGTTTAATGCACGGTATTCCGCGTGTTAAACCCCTACTGCGCCTTAATAAAAGGACCCTCGGAGCATTGAGATAAAGCAGCAGATTTCTGCATCTCAATGGCCATGAATTTCGATTTGGAGGATGAGGTGTGCGGTGTCTGCATCAATGAGGCAAACATGGTTTATCTTGTTATATAGAGCTTTTTGGACCCCTGTTTGTTTACAGAAATTGGATAGTTCTAAGTCTAATAGATGCTGGCACTGTCATCTCGAGGTAGGGACATTGGATCATTTACTGTTCTACTGTCCATTGGTACTTAAATTTTGGAGATCTATTTGGGATCAAGTGAATAAATTATTGGAAAATCCAGTGGCATTGACGTACGATACCATGCTATTTGGCATGTTAATGAGGGTCAAAAGCCAAATATCTTCACATAATAATAAACTTCTCTGTATTATGATAGGGGTTGCCATACAGCTTATTTTGAGGAACTGGAAAAACTGGGATCGGTTAAATTATACTTTCTGGTGGGAATCTCTATGCCACATTTTTAAAATGGAGCATATGATGGCCATACAACAGGGACATTATAAGAAATTTATGGATGTTTGGGAGCCATTGACAGAATTCTGTAAGGCGTGATTGCTTTTTGCCCTTTGATCATACACGTCCAGGGTGGGTGGGAAGATACTTTTAATTAGAGTGCAATTGTTGGATATGTATAAAGGGGGAGATGATATATGTATTTGTCATAAATATAATTTGATAGAATTCAAGGGCTCCTTTTATCAAGGCACGCTACGGTGGTTAGCGCGTTGGACATTTCATCATGCGCTAACCCCCGTGGCAGCCTAAAATCCTAACGCCTCGTCAGTGGAGGCGTTAGGTACTAGCGTGGCAGGCGGTTTAACGTACGGTATTCCGCGCATTAAACCGCTACCTTTGTAAAAGGACCTTTGTAAAAGGCCTTTGTAAAAGGACCCCTAAGTGTTAGAGTGTAAAATGTCTGTAAAATATGTTGCACTTATTTTTGGCTTTAAAATGAATGAAGATATTAAAAATAATAATAAAAAAGCCTAATAATAATAATAAACATAACAAAGCAAAATCTTAAAATATTTCCTTTAAAATATACCCACTGTGCCACTGAAAAAGCAGAAGCCTCACAACAACGCTGTAGCAAACAACTGTGTTTTAAATAATTTTTTAAATCTTAACCAATCAGAACATAACCATAGTTGTCCTACCAGTGAGTTCCATAGCTTAATACTTGCAATACAAAAATCAGTCGCTCTGGGTTCAGCATATCTCTCTCCCATTATCGAGTCTAATAGCTGTTGATTTTCTGATCTCAAGGCTCTATTTGGCTGATAAGGTACCTCCACCCTACTAAAGTACCATGGTGTTTGATGGTAAATATTTTGATGAATTACAGAAATCACTTCCCCCTCTTTTACTAAGGCGTGCTAGCCGTTTTAGCACACGCTAAACGCATCCATAGAACATAATGGGCGTGTTATCATTTAGTGCCCGCTAAAATGGCTGGCGCGCCTTAGTAAAAGGACCCCTTTATGCTGGACCCAAAATAGAATTGGCAACCAATGTAATTTCTTTTACGACGGGTGTAGTGTAGGCTGTTCTTTCAGTACCCATAACCAATCTTGCTGCAGTATTTTGCACTAACTGTACCTCTCTTCCCCTCACTTTAGAGACACTGAGGTACGGAGCATTTATAGAATTTTCTTCCAGGCACTTATACAATCCTTTTTTAGAACACAACCAAAGGGCCGTTGACATCTTTTATTACTTCATTATAGTTGTCTTTTGTTTTTAATTTTTGTCTATTTCCATATATATCCAGGACAGGGTGAGTGGGTGGGGGGTATTCTCTTTGGTTTATTCGTTGATTAAGGGGTCCTTTTATCAAGCTGCGGTAGGGGTTTAACACGCGGAATACCGCGCGTTAAACCGCCTGCCGCGCTAGTCACTAACGTCTCCATTGATGAGGCATTAGTTTTTTGGCTTGCCGCAGGAGTTAGCGCATGATGAAATGTCTGACGCGCTAACCCCGCTGGCGCACCTTGATAAAAGAAGCCCTAAATGTGTTGGAAAGAGTGGGAGGGATATTTTTCTTCTATATTGTCATTGATTAAATATAAGTGTTTATTTTGATTATTAATGTCTGTATAAATTCCGGCACTTTGTATTAGTTTTGAAAATTACTAAAGATTTATAAAACACAACCACAGGAACTACTTTTAACGCATCTTCCAGGAATGAATTCCAGAGCTTAATTGTGCTCACTCCTTCACTTATAGGAATTATGTGGTAGTTGTACAAAATTGGTGCGATAGACATGAGGCTAATTTTTATAAAGATCATGGCACGCCTTCCAAGACAAAGTGTAATTCTTTTATAATGTGTTAAAGGGAAAATAGGTGATAAGAAGTAAATATTTCCTTCTATGGAAATAGGGAAAACGTATAAATTATTTTAATAAAGGACAAGTTCTACAACAACATTGATAGAATGAGTACAGAACATGTTAGAAACCTAAAAGTTCACAGCTCCCCTTCTTTGAAAGAATGGTACTGAAAGTGAAACATTTGTACTTAGAATGTGCGACCAAGGTGCTAAGTAAAATGGAGCTACACGGGAAGAGAAAGCAGAGTGTTAGTTTTGCTTTATCAGTCTGCTTTCTGGTTAGAACTCATCTTGCTTAAAAACTGACAGGATGTGCATTCATTTGAAATTACATGGGAAGTAGGAACAGCATTTCTCAGGTGATGTTTCCCTAATTCTACTAAGGCCCAAATTCTGTAACCAGCGCCTAATGTTAGGCACCTATTTCGGAGGCGCCCATCTAGATAGATGGCTATCTAAATTGAACAACAAGCCCAATTAAGCTTTTTAATCAGCAATAATTTAAACTTAGACGCCTATCAAGGGGGTCATCCTGCCAGCCTCGGAGGAGGCCTGGAGCAGGAAGGGCTGAGCACAACTCCTGCTCCCAACGATTTTGAAAGATACAGAGGGAGCAGGTGGGCCGGGCCCGGTCAGCAGGCCTGCCTAGGTTAAAGTACAGGGAGGGAGGTTGGCCGCACTGTACAGGTCTGAACCAAAAAATTGCACTAGCACTTAGAGATGAATGCTGATGGAACTCCAGGTACTGATGCAATTAATTTTTTTTGCTCAGATCTCATATATATTGCTGCTGGTAGCATCTGCACATTTGCCTGGTGTGCTGCCCATTTTAGTACTCCCCCCCCCCCAAAAAAAATGAGAAGAACTACAAGTCAAAATAACCAGACATCAAAAAGAGCGAGAATGACCAAAAAACAAGGAAGGATCATCCAACACAAAAATGTCCTTTATTATGGTAGATTTGTGGATCTCTGATCTAAAGAAGAAAGATTACTTTTGAGATCAAATTTAACCATACTCTGGTTAGTCCAATAAAAAAAGGTATTGCCTGATTTCTTTTTGTTTTGTTTTATTTCGACATATTATTCTTATTATGGTAATACACGTGAATCTTGGAAGGTGCAATGCATCTGTACTTGACCTAGGCTGTGTTTCGTCACTAACGCTTCCATCAGGAGTCCATGGTATTGAACAAAATCTTCCTATACAGTGAAACTATGGTAAATGACTGAAGTGTGGTGTCTCAAAAAAAACCAAAACCCCAAAGCTTTGATGATACGTCCAGTTTGCGTGATAAATTCATCTCTCAGGAGCCATCTGGTATTTATCAGGCAAACTGGTTGTTTCATCAAAGGTTTTTCGAGACACCACATTTCACTCATTTACCATAGTTTTACTGTATAAGAAGATTACATATTTCAGGATGCATTGTACTTTACTATAATAAGGACATTTCTGTGTCAGATCATCCTTTTGCTTTTGTTTGGTCATTCTCACTCTTTTTGTTTTCTGTTCCATTTTAGCAGACATTATTTTTTGTGCTTGGCCAGTTTTGATTACTGCATTGGGGAGCAACACATGCTTTGGGAATCCACATGACACCCTTAAAGCAAGACTCTAACTCAAGCCTATCAAAGACCCCTCTGTACTTTTAACTCAAATGAAATGTATGTTAGTAAATGAATCTCAAAGATGTTGAAATACTAACCCATGTAATTTCTTATAGCTTAACTGCCTAGTTGACATATGAAGCTCCAATTGTGGAATTTTCCACACCTCATTCCACATCTCTGTGTTTGCATCTGGGACAATAGTGAATGAAATAACTTGCCCAAGATCACAAGGGGCACCAGTGAGAGATGTGATATTTGAGCACTACTTTCCCTGATTCTCCGTACCTATAATAATTAAACCACTTCTCTTAGCAGTTATATAAGCAGTTATATTTTCTACCCCATTAAGGGTACATAGAAATCATTCTAATTTACTTTCATTTAATATCATCTTGATTCCCATATTATTAGTGTACTGATCAATAGTCATCTCATGTCAGTCAGAGTATTTTTTAAAATGTTGACCTCTGTGGACAAAACTAGCTCCAGATATTCAACACTGAGCCATGTCCAGGCATGGCATTGAATATCTGGACTAATTCTTTAAGTGTTAGCTGCCAGGTCTTATGCAGGTCCTGGACAATATTCAGCTGGGATCTGCATAAAATATCAGCTGAGACTGGATAAAATTTTCTAGCCAGATACTGACTTCCCCCTTCGAATCCCCCATCCCATCCTCTAGAACTTCAGAATTCCCCCATCTCACCCACTCTAAAGAAAATGTAAGCCAGCCCCAGCCCCACCCCTTGTAGGTCCCCTGGGCCTACTTTTCAGGTCTCTAGTGGTTAAAAGAGAAATGGATATACCTGGCATGGCCTGCTGTTCAAAATGGCTGCCACAGCCTCTAGAGGCAGGCCATGCCGGGCAAGAGTGAGTGGGTATCACTTTGATCCATTTTTCCCTATACCATAAGGGACCTGCAAAGGTAGACCCAGTGGGGCATACAGGCAATAGGGCTGGGGCCTGCTTAGATTTTCTTCAAGATTGAGAATGTGTGTGTGTGTGTGGAGGGGGGGTGGGGTGTTGAATCTTAAGAGGAGATTCTGAAGTTGTGGAGCAGGGAAGGGTAGAATTGAAGTTTGGGAAGGGGCTTCCACACCCTGTCAGGTGCTACCCAGAGATAAGAACATAAGAACATAAGAACATAAGAAATGCCTCTGCTGGGTCAGACCCGAGGTCCATCGTGCCCAGCAGTCCGCTCACGCGGTGGCCCAGCAGGTCCAGGACCTGTGCAGTAATCTTCTATCTATACCCCTCTATCTTCTTTTCCAGTAGGAATTTGTCTAATCCTTTCTTGAAGCCCAGTACCGTACTCTGCCCAATCACGTCCTCTGGAAGCGCATTCCAGGTGTCCACCACACGTTGGGTAAAAAAGAACTTCCTAGTATTTGTTTTGAATCTGTCTCCTATCAACTTTTCCGAGTGCCCTCTTGTTCTTTTATTATTCGAGAGTTTGAAGAATCTGTCCCTCTCCACTCTCTCTATGCCCTTCATGATCTTATAAGTCTCTATCATATCCCCTCTAAGTCTTCTCTTCTCCAGGGAAAATAGACCCAGCTTCTCCAATCTCTCAGCATATGACAGGTTTTCCATACCTTTTATCAGACGCGTCGCTCTCCTCTGAACCCTCTCGACTAATGCCATATCCTTCTTAAGGTACGGCGACCAATATTGGACGCAGTACTCCAAATGCGGGCGCACCATTGCCCGATACAATGGCAGGATAACCTCTTTCGTTCTGGCTGTAATACCCTTTTTGATTATACCAAGCATTCTATTCGCTCTTTTAGCGGCCGCTGCACACTGTGCCGTCGGCTTCAATGTCATGTCCACCAATACCCCCAAGTCCCTTTCCTGGGTACTTTTATTTAATAATATCCCTCCCATTGTATAGTTGTACCTCGAGTTTCTGCTCCCCACATGTAATACCTTACATTTCTCAACGTTGAACTTCATCTGCCATCTCATCGCCCAATCTTCTAGTTTGTTCAAGTCCCTTTGCAATTCTTCGCATTCCTCTGTAGTCCGAGCTCCATTAAACAGTTTAGTGTCATCCGCAAATTTTATTATCTCGCACTTCGTCCCTGTTTCTAGATCATTTATGAAGATATTAAATAGTAGCGGCCCGAGCACCGAGCCCTGCGGGACGCCACTCGTGACCCTCCTCCAGTCGGAGTAGTGACCCTTCAGTCCTACCCTTTGTTTTCTACCCTCCAACCAGTTTCTGATCCATCTATGTATGTCACCTTCCACCCCATGGTTCTTCAGTTTCCGGAGTAGACGTTCATGGGGCACCTTGTCAAAGGCTTTTTGGAAATCTAGATATATGATGTCAATGGGGTCTCCTTTGTCCATCTGTTTGTTAATCCCTTCGAAGAAATGCAATAAGTTTGTTTGGCACGATCTTCCCTTGCAGAAACCATGCTGGCTGGCTGTCAGAAGTTCGTGTTTTTCAAAATGTTGATCAATGCTTTCTTTTATCAGTGTTTCTGCCATTTTCCCAGGAACTGAAGTCAGGCTCACTGGCCTGTAGTTTCCCGGATCACCTCTTGATCCCTTTTTAAAGATGGGCGTAACGTTGGCTATTTTCCAATCCTCCGGGATCTCGCCTGTTTTCAGGGATAAGTTGCAAATTTGCTGCAGTAGTTCCGCTATCTCCTCCTTTAATTCCTTCAGAACCCTTGGATGTATGCCATCCGGACCCGGAGATTTGTCAGTTTTTAGTTTTTCGATCTGCCTACGAACGTCCTCAATGCTCACTTCTATGAATGTTAATTTTTCTGCTTGACTTCCATTGAAGAATTGCTCAGGTTACGGCATGTTGGATGTGTTTTCGTTAGTAAATACAGACGAGAAGAACATGTTAAGCCTTTCTGCCACTACCTTCTCCTCTTTCACCACTCCCTTCCTGTCTCCTTCGTCTAGCGGTCCCACTTCCTCTCTAGTTGGCTGCTTCCCTTTAACATATCTGAAGAACGGTTTGAAATTTCTTGCTTCCCTGGCTAGCCTTTCTTCATACTCTCTTTTAGCTTTCCGAACTTCACGGTGACATTCTTTTTGATACTTCTTGTGCTCTTTCCAGTTCCCCTCAGATTTGTCCTTTTTCCATTTCTTGAATGAATTTTTCTTATTGCCTATCGCTTCCTTCACTATTTTGGTTATCCACGCCGGGTCTTTTGTTTGATTCTTTTTGCACCCTTTCCTGAATCTGGGGATATACAGATTTTGCACCTCGTTCACCATGTCCCTGAAGAAGGACCAGGCATGATTTACCGTTAGCCATGTTTTGGAAGTGTTCCTAAGTTTCTTCCTTACCAATTCTCTCATTGCTTCGTAGTTTCCTTTCTTGATTAATCAGGAACTGGCCAATATTCAGACTGGATTAACTTCAGAACATGAAATTAGAACAGCCTTTTTTCTATCCTAATTGTATGCAGTTACCTAACTGGTTAGCAGATGGAATGCCAGCGCTAACTGTGACCACCACTAACTAGCTAGATTACCACTCTACCCAAATTCTGCCCTTAGCCTGCACTTAGACTCACCAGTTAGGGGCAGCCTGGTTGGCAGAAATATTCAGCAGCACTGTCTAGTTAAGCTTCACTGATTATTCCTGCTAAGCTCTGACCAAGTGAACTCTTGGCTATTTAAATATCTTTTGAATATCTACTCTGTATACCTTCTGGCAAAGGGTCCCAACTCTCCACTGTCTCAGTCTCAAACGTTGATGTGCTTCATCCTATGTCACGTAGGCAAGTCACTTAGGGGAAGATGTGGCTCACTAGTAGAGCTGCTGACTCTGCATCCAGAGGTTATAAAATCAAATCCCAGTGCTGTTCCTTGTGACCCTGGGCAAGCCACTCAATCCTCCAGTGCCCACCACTTTGAATGTCAGCTTTGAATGCCAAAGCCACAAAAAGGCAGTATACGAGGCCCCATTCCCTATGTCTGACCATATCATGTTTTGTCATACAATGTTCTACAAAACTAGAAAAGAGGAATGGGGGTAATATAACACCAAATCACTACACAGAAGTCCCCACACAATAAATTAAACTTCTGGCATATAGCAATATAGTACGATATCATCCGTAAGCAAACGAAAGAAAAAGCCTCAGTTACATAGGTGAAGAAAAACCACTCAACAATCCATACACACAATTTCATCTTCCCTCTCTCGAGGAATTAAAATCAATAATCAAAACAATTAACAGCAAAGGTACGCTAAAAGAATCTATTCCGCCATTTATATTTAAACAACACTTTGATTTTTTTGGACCATTTATACTTTTTTTATCAAAGAAAGTTTACAGCAGAGCACTATGCCATCGGCCTGGAAATCTTCCATTATCCATCCCATTGTCAAAGACCATAAAATAAGTATTGAAGAAAAATCAAATTACAGACCTATCGCCAATATCCCATTTCTTGCAAAGATTATAGAGAAAATTGTTTTTAATCAAATATCTAACTATATAGAGCAAACAAACATTTTGCACCCCAATCAAACTGGCTTCAGGCAAAACCATTCCACTGAACATTCTCTTATAGGTATGACGTCCTCGATACTCTATCATCTAGATCACCATTCTTCCGTCCTTCTGATTTCATTAGACCTCTCGGCAGCATTCGATACAGTTGATCATAACCTTTTATTAAAAAGATTAGAATCTATTGGCATCTCAGAACAGGTCCTTCTTTGGTTTAGGTCCTATTTTGAAAACCGAAGTTCTATAGTTTCTTTCAAAGAATCCACATCTTTAAGTTTCTCTACCTCCTATGGCATTCCTCAAGGTTCTATTTTATCTCCTCTTCTCTTCAATATTTTCCTTTCACCCCTTATGACTCTTTGTCAATCTATCGGTTTCACAGTATTCGCTTACGCTGACGATGTACAACTTTTATATCCCCTTGATCCCAATAATCCATCTGAAATCGCCGCTATTAATGACAAACTCAAACAGATTCATCTATGGTTGGACAAGAATAGACTATCCTTAAACATTAATAAAACCAATACGTTACTTTTTCCCTGGAAAGAAAACCATAAAATACTGGTTCCTATCAATATTCAGGGAATTGCGCTCAAACAAATAAACAAAATCAGGATTTTAGGAGTCATCCTAGATGAAAATTTAACTTATCACGACCACATTAGCTATGTGGTCAAAACTACTTTTTACAGGTTACGTCAAATCCGCTCTATATCAAAATTCCTCTGTCCCAAATCTATAAACATACTAATCCATTCATTGATCATCTCAAAAATTGACTACTGTAATGCTTTATTCAAAGGAATGGCCCAAAAAGAAATCAGAAGACTTCAGATTATCCAAAATACATCTATTAAATTAATTATGGGGGCCAAAAAGTTTGATCATGTCACCCCTTTACTGCAAAAGGCTCACTGGCTCCCAGTTGCTCACAGAATATTGTATAAATTATCTTTACTCACCTTTAAATCGTTGTTATACAAAACTCCATCATTTATTTATAAAGATTTAATTCCATATTCTTCTCAAAAAACTTTACGATCCAATGAACAGCTGTTATTGGTTATTCCCACTCTTAAATTCATAAATACCCGAAGACAATATATCTTCACCGTTACTGCACCACAAACATGGAATTCTCTCCCACTTTATTTAAGGGTAGAGAAAAATCTTGATAAATTCAAAAGCCAACTTAAGAGCTTTCTTTTTAAAGACGCTTTCAATACTTAATTGAAATGCTAATTGCTCTTTATTACTACCATTCATACCAGTCATCCAAAGATATTATTTCCAAATTTATTTTGTTTTTCCCCTTCCTTTTGTAATTTACCCTAAATGTTCTCTCCTTTCCTATTATAAATTGTATTTCTTTCCCCTTTATCCTAGTGTTTCCTGTAGTAATTTGTCTAGTATTTAAATGATTTTTATATTTTTATGTATATTATTGTTATTGTTTTATCCTCTATTTTTTGTATATGTAAATCGCTTAGTAATTATGATAAGCGATCAATCAAATAATGAATAAACTTGAAACTTGAAACTTGACATCATAGGCAGAAATACTTTTGTTGCCACTACTATATCAAATATAACGCTTAAGAAAAACGTAAGGGATAAATAGCAATTCAATTGTGCAAACAGATACTATAGATTTTAAAAAAAACAAACACCTATGTGTAGCCAGCCTATGATCATTTCGTAGCTACCATGCTACTTCTTCAGGGCTACAGGGGCTCACATAGTGGGAAAACTGTTTGACGCGCTGATCCTTCTGAAGAACGCAGGTAAAATCTTAGGCCCAATATTTAGGATTACCATATGGCTCCAGAAAAAGGAGGACGGATTGAGATATCCAATGTTTTGCTTCTATTGTTTTCAATGGAATTATAACCCAGGTATCTCTATTTATCTTCTTACTTCCATTGCTTTCAGTGGAAGTAAAACCCGGATGTCTAAATCCGTCCTCCTTTTTCTGGAGCCATATGGTAACCCTACCAATATTCAGCTAGTGGCAAGCAGTGCTTTGACTGCTCACCACTGGCATTAAACCCAGATTTTTTATGCTGGTCTCTCTTTGGCAACCGACATTGAATATAAGGTAGTTGGGTTTTTTTGGCTACTAAACATAAACTAAGCCAATATTCAGCAACTGACTAGTTAAGTTATAGCAATTAAAGTTAATACTGCTATTCATTCATGCAGTCCAATTTAACTGCTAATCATATCCGGTGTGGCTCTGAATATCCGCACCTAACCAGATAAGTTATGATATAGCTGCTAACCGCAAATATTCAGCAGGAGATCACCAGTTATATCTCTCTGAATATTTGAGGTTAGCTGCAAAAATGCTATTTAACCAGTCAGCAGCCACTGAACACTGGTGTGTGTTGGGGGGGGGGGGAGGGGGGAGGATTAGATTGTGAGTCCTCCAGGGACAGAAAAATACCTACTACTTCTGACTGTTCACAATATGAAATTAATATAAATAAATATTCTGTGGCAAGTCAAACAGCAGATCATGTTGTGTCTTTATATAGGGATTTCCATGTTTCTTTTCTGTATGTTAAAGTGATGAACTTGGAAAAACTCATATTGAGCCTGTAAACATGTTCTTGTCAGTAGTTTCCTATCAACACAGCTGGTGTCAGATTTGTAAGTTAAATGTATTTGCTGCTTTTCCAAAATCTGATTTGGAGAAAGAAAACAAACAAAATATATAGAGTAAATGTTACTCTTGCTTAGGGGTTCGTAACCCAGTTCTCGGGACACACCAGGTTTTCAAGATACCCACAATGAGCGTGCATGAGACAGATTTGCATACAATGGAGGCAGTGCATGCAAATGTATCTCTTGCATATTCATTAAGGATATCTTGAAAACTAGACTGACTTCGTATATCCTGAGGACTGGATTTAGGACCCCTGTTCTAACTTATCAGATATGTTTTTCCATATTAAAGGATCTTTTCACTAAGCTGAGGTATAAAGTGGCCTTAGTGTGTCCTTAGGCGTGGTTTTCATGCGCACTAAGATCATTTTTACCACATCCATACTAATGGCCATTCACTAATATTGTGCACTCACGCTAAAGATGGCATTATTTAAATCTGTTTCATTTATGGTTGGGAATCATATAACACAACTCTCCAATACTTTACCTAATCTCCAAAATATCCAGCGTTCCCCTCCGTAGAATTACAAATTGTTAAACATACTCTCATATATTTCAAATGTAACAAAATGTGGCCTCAGGTACACCTCCTCCACCCTTAGTAGTGTTCAATATCGGTGGGAATACCGGTGTTTTCATTTCTCATTGGCTCACATTCTTTTTTTGCAATTATTTAAGTAAACTTTTTTTAAACTTTTTTATCCACCGTGCTTTTTTTAGAAGTTTACTTGAGCAAATAGATAAAATAAGCTAAACTACTCAGCTCATTGGTCATTGTTACCAATTGTTGTACATTTTACAAAGATGATTGAACTAAAAAAAAAAAAGAAGTTTCCTTGAGATTATTCTATTTAAAATTGTTCAAATAAGTTGTATACTTAGCTTATCATGCTACTGGGTTACATGATCTGACATGTTTCGCAACAATTTGCTTTATCAAGGATCCCCCAGAGCCATTGTGTCCACCATCTTACTCTTGGCTCTGGGGGATCCTTGATAAAGCAAATTGTTGCGAAACATGTCGGATCATGTAACCCAGTAGCATGATAAGCTAAGTACACAACTTATTTGAACATTTTTAAATAGAATAATCTCAAGGAAACTTCTAAAAAGAGCACGGTGGATAAAAAAGTTTAAAAGTTTAAAAAAAGTTTACTTAAATAATTGCAAAAAAAGAATGTGAGCCAATGAGGAATGAAAACGCCGGTATTTCCACCGATATTGAACACTACTAAGGGTGGAGGAGGTGTACCTGAGGCCACATTTTGTTACATTTGAAATATATGAGAATATGTTTAACAATTTGTAATTCTACGGAGGGGAACGCTGGATATTTTGGAGATTGGGTATAGTATTGGAGAGTTGTGTTATATGAGGTTGGGTAAAGTATTGGAGAGTTGCATTCACTAATATTGACATTAGCATACAGCAATAAAAATTCTTACTGTGTGAGCTCTTACCGCTATCCATTTTGTAGATGATAAGAGCTCACGTTGTATTCTTGCACTAGCCAGTTAATACATGGTAATGTGGTTGTGCTATTTATTTTTCACTTGTAACCCACCTATTAACTAGTCGGGTAACAATAAACATACACAATAAAATTATACTAATTATAACACATCAAAAGGAACAAGATTTATTTAAAAACACAACCCGCCCCACCACTTTTGCTTAGTTAAAGGCAAAATAAGCTTGATCAAACAAATGTGTTTTGAGATGCTTCTTAAAAGTAGCCAACTCCTTTATAGTGATAGGGCCTACCTGCTGTATAGTTCCTGAACAAATGTTATATCTTCTACTGTATTCATTGTCCTGTGTTTTTTTCTGACATGTTCAAAAAAATTGTTTCAAATAATAGTCATAGGGCCTCTTTTAATAAGCTGAATAGTGCGGGCCAGTGCAGTAAATGGACCGAAGCCCTTAGGGATTGAATAGGTTCAGTGCATTTGTCACTTAGCACTTTCTACCACGGCCCATAGTCTGGATGGTAATTTATTCTGCATCAAAAGCACTGCAATTGACAGTGTAGCCTACTGACATCATGTGATGGGCCGAGTGGTTAACACCCATCTCACCTCTGTCCCAGGTCTCCTAAAACACAATATACAACATTGTTATTCAACACATACGTCATACATTCCCTTCTAAAATCCATGACCAGGTCTTCCCAGCTCCTACTGGTCATTCTCCAGGTCCTCTTTGAACTCCATAATTCTCTTGAGTCCTCCCTGTCCTTTCCAAGTCCTTCCTCTGATCCTCCATTGGCCACCCAGGTCTTCAGCAGCTAACAGTGCCATTTACCGGTCACTCCATCGGTTGCCACCAGCCCAGCCAGTCCCTCCACTGGATACTCCTTAGAACTCTGGCCAATGCTCCCAGGGTCTACCAGGCTATTTTCTGGGGAGTCTTCTACCAGCTCTTGGTGCCATCACCAGTCTCCCTGATGGTTGCAACTGGCCCCGTCTGTCCCACTGCCAATTCTCTGCCAGACCCCTTTAGCCTTGGACCTTAGGCTCCAGCTCTTCTAGCTGATTCTTGTGAGGCACTGCCAGTCCCTGTACTCCCCAGCCTTTTAGGTCTCCATTGCCTGGATTTCTCTTCTTTTCCATTCCCACTACCAGTTATCAAGCCTGAGCCCTTTGCTGGATTCCAGGCTCTTCTGGGCTCTCCAGCTACTCTTATAGCTCTTTCCTGCCAGTCTATAGGTCCTCATGGATCCTTCCTCTATTGGAATTTCCACTGCAGCACCAGTCCCCCCTATCAGGACTGGTCAGCCTGGCCACTTTACCCTACTTCACTGGGCCCCCTATTAGTGCCAGTCAGCAGTAGCTTTAAGGACTTACCAGAAGTTAGGCCAGTATTCCTCCTTCTGAGGATCATCCAGCTCCCAAAAGAGCTCTTGCTTTCTAAGCTCTCTGTGCTGGAGCTGTTCTTTGCAGCACCACCACAATCCACTCAGGATGAGTGGAGAGCTCCCAGCAGCATTTGCAGATCTTATGCAAATGAGGTCCACTTCTCAGACTCTCTCAATGAGTTCCAGTGCTCGGGCTCCCTCTACTACCTGGCTAGTGATAGGGAATTTCATCCTGTCACACCTAGGTAGTAACATATAATGTAATCTAATCAGTGAAGGCACTACAAGTTGTTGCAAATTTTCTGATCTTAAAGAATAACTTCGTTGAGATAACTTGGTTCATCTATTTGCATTGCTTCAGTCAAATAACTAGTTTCCAAACCTCTTTTATAAAACCGCACTAGTGTTTTGTAGCACTGGCCGCATCGGTAACAGCTTCAACAATTATAGGAATTTTATGAGCATCAGAGCTGTTTACACCATGATCAGTCATAAAAAAAACCCTTCTATCGTGGTTTTGTAAAAGGGGCGGTTAATGTTTTAAAAATATACAGCAGTATATCGTATCCTATATGAGACAGGAAGCCAATGAAGATCCTTCATTGAATAGGCCACATGCAGAATGAATAAAGCCAGCAATCTAACACACTGCAGCATGCTGCACAACTTAAAGTGCTTTACACCAGGACTGAGAAATCTCTAAATACAAATTGTTACAATAGTCTAATTTCGATAATACTAGACTCTGAATCATTATTTGAAAAATCATGTTTAGGTAACAATGGTTTAATTTTACTCAAAACCTTTAATTAATAAAAACAGACTTGAACTACCCTGGAAATTTTAGTCACATGCTCAATTATGAATCATTTATAATATCAAGGCTCAAAATCTTTTATTGGGATAGAAACATTTCCAAATTCAACTGCTGACTTCCTTGCTGCTGAGGCAGTATGAGGAAGAAGAGGTTACTCAGGTATAGGATTTCTTTGGCTTGTGGGTCTTGGGCTACCCCAGCAGCCAATTAATAGGTACTGCAGCTTTGGATGGGGGTCTGAGCACAAAGTGGGGGACATAGGTCTCCAAGGCCCACTCTGTGGTTATACAACTGATTAAAGGCTTAGTATCTTCCTTTCTCCCTATCTTCCAACTCTCTCTCCCTCCCTCAAGTCCAGCATCTCTCCCTCTTCTCATTCCATTTCCTTCATCCTTCTCTCATTCAGTTCAGTATCTCTCCCTATTTCCTCCTTTCCCTACCCCATGCACAGGCCAGCATCTCTCCTTCTCTTCTTGGCCCTGCCTGTGGTTTTCTCTCAATTCCCTCCCTCTCTTCTACTCCCACACAATCTGGCATCTTTACTTCTTCTTCCGGACCTGCCCATGACTCTTGCAGGTCACCACCCCAGTTCCATCCTGTGTAACTTTTGAAACACAAGGAAGGCTGCCTGTAGACCTTACCAGGTCTTTCCCTCTGACCCAACCTACCCTTCTGAAAACAGAAAGTTATATCAGAATGGGTGGGATAAGTTAGAGGGAAAGGCCTAGTGCAGGCCGCAAGCAGCCTTTGAGCACGGCCGCTGCTGGCACTGCACGGCTGAAGACTTGCTTGCATTTTAAAAGTTACACAAAATGGGAGGAGGAAGAAGACAGAGCTGCGGACATTTCTGGGAGGAGAGGTATAGATGCTGGAATATGCAGAGTGGAGGAGGGGTATTAATTGGGGTATTAATCATGATTAACACACAGCCCTAATTTATAACATAAAGGCCCTTAAATTATATTTATGTATTTATTTAGGGACCTTTTACTAATGCTTAGTGTATGCTAATGGACATTAACGTGCAGTAAATGCAACATGGCCCATAGGTATAACATAGGAGAGCAGCATGCCTGAAAGCCACTTTCGCCAACATTATTTAATATCTATCTAGTGTCATTGGGAAATCTATTACATAGTTTGCAGGTAAAATTTTACATCTATGCCGACGATATAACTATACTTATTCCTTTAACATCATTCACGAGTGAAGTAAAAAATCAGATCTCATTTATTTTGGCACAAATAGAACAACGGACCATTAAATTTAACTGAAGCTTAATTCGGAAAAAACTTTGTTTTTTCTTGCTAGTCCTAATGATAAAATCAATGAAAATGTACTTCGTTTAAACGGTCTAAACTACTCAATAGCCACTACAATCAAAATTTTAGGCGTTACATTAGATCGCTCGTTATCTTTTAACGACCATACTGATCTGCTGATTAAAAAATGCTTTTCAGTACTATTGAAACTTTGTACTATTAAAAAATATTTTGTTTCTATGTCTTTTAGGTTACTGGTTCAGTCATCAATTTTGTCCATATTGGACTACTGTAATATTGTTTATCTGGGATCTCATAAAAAAGTTCTTAATAGACTCAGAATAATACAGAATACTGTACAGTAGTTTGCCTGATTTTTGGTTTTAAAAAACATGATCATGTAAGAAGCCCTTATTATTTAAAGCTCCATTGGTTGCCATTTGAGGCTAGTGGGGTTTTTTTTTGTTTTTGTTTTTATAAATCTTTATTGATTTTCCAAACTTTCATTGTGCAAACAAATAATTCTAAAACACATAATATCACAAGAAAGCACATTAAACTTATAGACATTAATGAACAATTATTTTTCCTCCCACTCTCCCATCAAATAATCATAAATTAGATATCTACAAGAAACCCTCCATATTTTCCCTGACTTAAACTTCAATGCAAAACCCTTCTCCCGAGTTTTGTTTAAATTTGGCAGTATCTGTTTTAAAGTTTTATTTGGATTGACTCCAACCTACCTCTCTTCCTACTTTGAATTTTTTAATTCAAATAAGAATACACAAAAAACTTACTGGTTTATGTTTCCATTGATAAAAGCATGTCGTTATAAGAGATTCTTAGGAAAAACTTTTGCATTTCAGGCTAGCGCAATGAATTCATGTTGGAATATGCTTATTCCCAAAGCTCCCGAAGCCACGTTAGCGGCTTTATCACACGCACCTTTTTAGCGCACGCTAACCCCTGCGCTAGCCGAAAAACTACTGCCCGCTCAAGAGGAGGCGGTAGTGGCTAGCGCGACCGGAAAATTAGCGCGCGCTATTACGTGC
Source organism: Geotrypetes seraphini (assembly GCF_902459505.1). NCBI lineage: Eukaryota > Metazoa > Chordata > Amphibia > Gymnophiona > Dermophiidae > Geotrypetes > Geotrypetes seraphini. Next base: position 148,512,579 of record NC_047085.1, on the reverse strand, counting down.
GTTAAACCGCTAATGCGGCTTCGTAAAAGGAGCCCTCAGTCTTATTATTTATTTAGAAAATTCTTAAAACTTATCTGTTTGATAAATATGTGACTTAATTGCCATTTTGTATTTTCTGAGAAATTTTTGATATGCTTATGTAAGTAATTCACTGTTTGTGCAGTTCTTTCTTGCTGTAAACCGCCTTGAACTAATGGTTTGGCGGTATATAAGAATACAATACTATTATTATTACATTTAGGCACAGTAGATAATTTTTCTTTCCCTGGAGGATTCACAATCTGAGTTTGTATCTTAATAATCTCCTATAAAAAATGGCAAAAAACCATATAGATATTTTAGCTACTGAAATAAAAAAAATGTGCATTGCTATTAAAAAATATTTTACATATAAAAACTAATGAGTCAGACCAAGGTCCATTGAGCTCAAAATCCTATCTTTTTAACAGAGGCTTGCCCAAGTCATAAGTACCCAGCAACTCCAAATATTTCTCCCATAGTTCATTTTTGGGATGAGCAATGACTCTGCCTGGATAATACGTTTTTATGGACTATTCATCCAGGAATTTGTCATAAGAACATAAGTGCCGCTGCTGGGTCAGACCAGTGGTCCATCATACCCAGCAGTCCGCTCACACAGCGGCCCTCTGGTCAAAGACCAGCACCCTAACTGAGATTAGCCCTACCAGCGCACATTCCTATTCAGCAGGAACTTGTCTAACTTTGTCTTGAATCCCTTGAGGGTGTTTTCCCCTATGACAGACTCTGGAAGAGCGTTCCAGTTTTCCACCACTCTGGGGGAAGAAGAACTTCCTTACATTTGTACTGAATCTATCCCCTTTCAACTTTAGAGAGTGCCCTCTCGTTCTCCCTACCTTGGAGAGTGCAGTCCTTTTTGAACCCTGTCTTGTTGGATCTTTGACCACATCCTACGGCAACATATTCTACAACTTAATTTGTGCAGTGTGAAAAAAATCGATAAATTCTACAGTGTTTTCAACCTGCTGGACATTAATTTCATAGAATGCCTTCTTATTTTGTGTGACAGGTTAAGCAACTATGCTCTACTTAATTTCAGCTCACTCATGATTTTATAAACTTCTATCATATCTTTAGCCTCTCTTCATAAGGATGATTTTCCATCTCTTTCATCATTTTTCTCATCCTTTTCTGACTTCAGAAACCTCATCTTCTTTAAAAGTATGGTATTGGAAGTAAAATGTTTTACTTAGAATGTGTGATGTAGATAGGATGAGGTGACCAGAATTGCACAGAATAATCAAAGTGCAGTCACACCAGGAACCTGTAAATGGCATATTGATATTCTTAGCTTTGTTTCCCAACCCTTTTCAAATAATCCATAATATTCTATTTGCAATTTCAACTGCTGCACACAGGGCTGAAAATTTTGTTGTACTGTCCACAATGATTTCATGAGCTCTTCTCTTGGATAGAGAGAACTGCTAAGCAATGTTCCCTCTAAGCTGTTCATGAGTCCTCCAACTACATTCCTGCCAGAGGGGAGTGCTGTTTCAGTATCATGTTTTTAATGCAAGTTCTGCAGAAGTCCAGAGGAACTGTCTGTTTCTAGAGATTGAAAACATGATATTGAAGCATCACCACTTACTGGTAAGAATGTGATTGGAGGAAAAGGTATAGAGAAGGGTGACAAAAATGATAAAAGGTTTGGGATGATTTCCCTATGAGGAGAGAACATAAGACCATAAGAATAGCCTTACTGGGTCAGACCAATGGTCCATGAAGCCCAGTAGCCCATTCCCCTAGTGGCCAATCCATGCCATGCTACCAATACAGGGCAAGCAGTGGCTTCCCCTATGTCTTTCTCAATAACAGACTATGGACTTTTCCTCCAGGAACTTGTCCAAACTTTTCTTAAAACCAGCTACGCTATCAGCTTGGAAAAGAGATGGCTCAGGGGGGGTTATGATAGAGATCTATAAAATACTGAGCTTAGTGGGGTTTAAAAAAAAAAAAGGTTTGGAGAATTTCCTAATGGCAACATAATGGCCATTAATTCCAAAAATGAAAATCAGCCATTTTCTGGCTGTGGGAAAATGGCCTTAGCATCCAGGAAAAATCTGTGTAAGGGTGCACTAAGGCCAATCTTTCCTACAGCTTGATAAGAGCTTGGTGTCATCTGCAAATTTAATAACCTCACATTTCATCCCCGTCTCCAGGTCGTCTATAAATATATTGAACAGGAGCGGCCCCAGCACCAACCGCTGTGGAACTCCGCTCGTGACCCATTGCCAGTCTGAGTATTGGCCCTTTACTCCAACCCTCTGTTTCCTGCCTGCCAACCAGTGTTTAATCCATCGGTAGACATCCCCTTTCACCCCGTGGTTCCACAGCTTCTTAATTGGAGAGTCTGATGGCTTTCACAAGGCCTTTGTTCACTAGCTGCTCCATAGCCCTTCAGGTGTCCTTGTAATTTTATGTTTATTTTTAGGCTTACCCTAGTCCCACCCAAAACACACCCATTCCACAGTCTTTTGCCATATGCACATTTTTGAGTCTTAGACATAATATATGCAAACCATTTAGGTTCAACCACAGAAAGATGCTAATCAAATGCATTACCCTTAAAGTCATGGATCCAAAATGTTAAGAAAAGCTAATTTTCATGTCAGGGGTCCAAATCAAAATTGAGATAATGAGTCTTGTGAACCTGCCTAGACAGATAGGAAAAATGCTTGAGTACCTGAATATAAACCACTTAGGCTATAAGTGATATATAAATACAAAATAAAACATCCTGGGAGTGTAATCCTATAACTTGGCCAGAGTGTACTTAGTGCAAATTCTATAATTTGGCCATGGGATGCTTAATGCCAGTTCTATAAGGGCACACCATAGCATTTAGCTGCTACTTTACAGAATAGCACCTAGTGCACTTATGTGTGAATATGCCAATTAGGAGACATCTTTGATGCATATATGTCATGCCTTGTTCTAGTTATTTATCCAGATTCATATAGAACCTCAGCGACACCACACAAAGCTTTATGTGTCCACTCTTCATTGGTTCTTATTTGTATTTTAGCCATAAGTTTATTAGTTTAAGTTTCAAGTTTATTAGTTTTTAATATCCCGATCATAAAACAAATATCTGACCGGTTAACAATAAAATTTAAAATAGAATAGAAAGAACTAGTTGATGGTGTATTAGAAAAGTTAGAGAAAACGTATAAAACATGTACTGACAAACCTGACCGTGGGGAAGAATAGGGAGGAAGGGAAAAGTTACATAATATTAGAAGAAATGTGATAGAGGGAAGGGGTAGAACATGAGGGATAAGGGTGCATGGTATAAAAGGTATGCGCTGAAGTAAAGGTTGGTTTTGGGAAAAAAAGATAAATAAGTAAACAAAGTATAGATTAAGATTTGTCGAAAGCATCTTGAAATAAGAAAGTTTTAAGATTAGTCTTAAAGCTGTTTCTATTTTAATGTATATTCTTATTAGTAATTAATTTAGTACTTAGCTTGTGGATGCATACGAAGGGATTTATGCAGCCAACATGTTTCACCTGATTGCTTTATCAAGGCTTCCCCTTTTTCGTATCCACCTTCCCGTATGTTATCAAGCATATGTAGCCCATGTGCAAGGTGCCAAGTAATGAGTGTAACTTATACAATAGCAGTTATGTGCATTATACTTCCAGAACGGTCCTTATCTACTAAAAAAGAGAGTAGAAGATGGTTTCTACATTATGACATTTTCTGTAGCTAAATTTGTTTGGTGAGGAAGCAAGAATAAAATCAGAAATTAAGTAGGGCCTGCAGTATGTCATCAGGAAATGTGCTGGCTAGAGGGATCTTTTTTCTAAGATAATTATCAGTCATTCTATTCCATGTTTCTTTATTGGTTACTGATAGACATCATTATCTAATAATGCCAGCTAATTTTCTGACATCAAAAGTGACATCAGATGTTAAAGGACATAGAAACATAGAAACATAGAAGATGACAGCAGCAGAAAAGGGCTACAGCCCATCAAGTCTGCCCACTCTGCTTACCCACCCCATGTCTATGCCCTAATGACCCAATTTCCTTATCTTGACCCTCGTAGGGATCCCACATGGGTATCCCATTTATTCTTAAAGTCTGGCACACTGTCTGCCTCGATCACCTGCACTGGAAGCTTGTTCCAATGATCAACCACTCTCTCTGTGAAGAAATACTTTCTGGTATCGCCATGAAATTTTCCGCCCCTGAGTTTGAGCCAGTGGCGTACCAAGGGGGGGGGGGGGCAGGGGGGAGGTCCGCCCCGGGTGCCAGCCCTAAGGGGGTGCTCCCGGCCTTGCCGTTCATTCCCTCCTCACCCCCGAAGGACCGCTCGCCCCACTGACCTTCCTGCACCACCTATGCAGCAGCCCGCAACAGGATCGCGACCTCAGCGATCCCTGAACTGCTTGGGCGCTGCTTCCTGCGCCGCGGTCCCGCCCCTCCTCTGACGTCAGAGGAGGGGCGGGACCGCGGCGCAGGAAGCAGCGCCTAGCAGCGCAGGGATCGCTGACGTCGCGATCCTGCTGCGGCTGCTTCATAGGTGGTGCGGGGAGGCCAGGGGGGAGAGCAGTCCTTCGGGGTGGGTCGGGGCATCAAGCCTTCAGGGTGGGGCAGGCGGGCAGGCAGGCAGGCTTTCAAGGGGGATGGGGGTGATAGGCAGGCAGGCAGGCCTTCAAGGGGTGGGGGACAGGCAGGCCTTCAAGGGGGGAGGCAGGCCTTCAAGGGGGGGGTGTAGACCTTCAAGGGGTGCAGGCCTTCAAGGGGGGGCAGGCAGGCCTTCAAGGGGGGGACAGGCCTACAAGGGGTGGGACAGGCCTACAAGGGGGTGGGACAGACCTTCAAGGGGGGGACGCAGGCCTTCAGGGGGGTGCAGACCTTCAAGGGGGTGCAGGCCTTCAAGGGGGGGGACAGGCAGGCAGGCCTTCAAGGGGGGGACAGGCCTTCGGGGGGGTACAGGCCTTCGGGGGGGTTGCAGACCTTCAAGGGGGTGCAGGCCTTCAAGGGGGGGACAGGCCTTCAAAGGGGGGGACAGGCAGGTAGGCAGGCCTTCAAGGGGGGGACAGGCCTTCAAGGGGGGACAGGCCTACAAGGGGGTGGGACAGGCCTTCAAGGGGGGTGCAGGCCTTCAAGAGAGGACAGGCCTTTTGGGGGGACCCTGGTTTAGAAGTACACAGAGGGAAGGGGGTGTTCAAAGAGGCGTGCATATGCCAAACTTTGGGGGGGGGAAAGAAATAATGGGTCTGAAAATAGAGGAGAGGAAGAGAGATGATGGACCATGAGATTTAGGGAGGGAGGGAAGGAACAGAAAGGGAAGAGAAATTGGACACAAGGGATGGTGTGGAGGAGGGATAGAGATACTGGATAGGAGGGTAATTGGGAAAAGAAAGGGAGAGATGGTGGACTCTGGGGTGGTGGGGAAGGAGGGAGAGATGCCGGATGAAAGGGTAGTTAAGAAAAGGTGGATCTGTGGAGGGAGATGAAAAAAAGGAAAGATACCAGACTTCCGGGGAGGGAAGGGAAATGGAAAGGGAGGACAGAGTTGGCAGATGGATGGTTAGCAAGAAGAAAAAAGGAGACCCTGGCAAGCAAGTTATCAGAAGAAAACCAGAGCCTTGGACCAACAAGATTTGAAATATAACCAGACAACAAAAGGTAGAAAAATTAATTCTATTTTCTGTTTTGTGATTACAATATGTAAGATTTGAAATGTGTATCCTGCCAGAGCTGGTGTTGGACTGCAAACGTGAGCTAGGATTTAGCAGAGAGAGGAAAAGTCCTTTTTGTTTCATTATTTTATTTACACCACAGCGCCAGTGTGGTTAGGAGAAGCCAAAGGGGGTGAAAAAGCTATAAAACCCAACAGGAGTTTTGAAAAAAATCACCCAACGGCGCAGGAAAATTCAATAGGCTGAATCAAATCAAAATTTTTTTTCCTGAATCTGGCAGCATTAGTTTGCGCTACTGTCTTAGACTTTAGGACCTGGGATTGGGGAGAGATGGCATCCTCAGTACTTTATAATGCAAGTGAAACGAGGATTTGGTCAGACTTTTGAAGGGTCTGCAGAAAAAAAATATTGTATAGGCCGGGGACATGAGACAGCAGGAAATGGGAACTTTTCTTCCTTCTATTTTTGTGAATGGAAAGGCTGAGGATGTCAGAGAGTTCAGTTAAAATATGTGCTTTATAAGAAAATATAATAATGTGTTTTATAAAGTTTATAGCATAGCTGGCCTACCCAGTGAGGTGTTCCTAGTGGTGGTGGTGGCACGTGTCAATGTGTTGAGAGGAAGAGGTGGTCTGGGAAATTCTGCTGAGCAAACTCCGGGCCCATTTCCACCCCCCAGTTAGTCCACTCCACTCAACTCAACTGGTTCACACACTGAGTGGGTCTTTGGGTGTTGTTTTGGGATCTCTTCCAGTGGTTTATCAGTATCTCCTTCTGGTCCAAGGAAGGAAATTTTATTATCCTTAGCATTGACCTACAGAATATGTTTGTAACAGCGCTGCTTGTGTGGCATTAGGCTATGTAGTGATCGAAAGAAAAAAACAGACCTTTGCACATTTTTGCACTATATGGTGGGTGTATGAGGAGATTCATATTTCCTGCACAACTAAGTCCATGTGAAGTTACCTTGTGCTGTATTTGACATCTAGCAAGGTCTCTGTTTGAAAGGAAAGATCTAAACTTAAAAATGAAGTGGCCAGAAGTTATGGTAAAAGCAGATAGTGTAGCTGGTTTTAAGAAAGATTTGGACAAATTCCTGGAGGAAAAGTCCATAATCTGTTATTAAGACATGGGGGAAGTGTCTGCTTGCCCTGGATCGGTAGCATGGAATGTTGCTACTCTTTGGGTTTTGACCAGGTATTAGTGTCCTGGATTGGCTACCATGAGAATGGGCTACTGGGCATGATGGACCATTGGTCTGACCCAGTTAGGTTATTCTTATGTTATGTTCTCATCTTTAGGGGCCTTTGTTTTCACTTCTTATTTTAATGTATTTTTTTCTGAGAACTTATCAGTGTTTTTATAATGGGAACAAAAGTGGAAGAGAATTAATGTGTGTGGGATGAGGGGGTAACTAATTTCTTCAGCTAAATAATTCAATCCACCTCAACCAGACATAGGAGAACTCACGCACCTTTCACACACACTCCAACCAAAAACATCAAAAGAAAAAAACTGTTTGACAACCTCCTAGCCATTTGAGCTGCAACACTCTACCCCCAGCTCTATAACCTATTGACCTCGACCACAAACTACAAAACCTTCAAAAAAGAAATAAAAACCCTTCTATTCAAAAAAACACATAAAACCGAACTAACACAATCATAACTGTCCCAAGCATCACCTGCAACTACTCCATATGTACTTCTGATGTCATGACAATTCAGACATAATTTATGTTATGTTATGTTTGGAATATAAAAAAATTTTCACTGCCTGTTTCTATTCTGTCAGATTCAAAATGAGGACTGGAATCAGTTAGGTCATGGAATGAAGCCCTCAGTAACCTGTGGGTGCTGTATGGAAATAACACCAAACTAATACAGGTAGGTACTTTTTCATTCATCGGGCTTCAAACCGCATATATTTTTTTAATTTATTTTTCAATGCTTATAAAACTTATTTAATGATTATCAAAAACTTTAAAATATAAAGGTTTGCTCTTATATTTAAAGCGACACTTATCTTTTAAGCGAGTCGCTTATCAGCTGTGCTCAGACTATCGGACCGACGGGACCCGTTTCGCCACTCGGGCTTCATCTAGGGTCAATATAGTCGAGCGCTCACAGCGTAATCCGGTTTTACAGATTCAAAATACGCCATATTTTGAATCTGTAAAACCGGATTACGCTGTGAGCGCTCGACTATATTGACCCTAGATGAAGCCCGAGTGGCGAAACGGGTCCCGTCGGTCCGATAGTCTGAGCACAGCTGATAAGCGACTCGCTTAAAAGATAAGTGTCGCTTTAAATATAAGAGCAAACCTTTATATTTTAAAGTTTTTGATAATCATTAAATAAGTTTTATAAGCATTGAAAAATAAATTAAAAAAATATATGCGGTTTGAAGCCCGATGAATGAAAAAGTACCTACCTGTATTAGTTTGGTGTTATTTCCATACAGCACCCACAGGTTACTGAGGGCTTCATTCCATGACCTAACTGATTCCAGTCCTCATTTTGAATCTGACTGTGTGTACTCAAAGGACTGATTACCATTTCTGTTCAGTACTGTTTCTATTCTGACCATTTATTCCGTTTCATGGTCATTACAAAAAATATTTTTTTACATGGGGGGGTGTCAAAAAATGATGGGCCCCGGGTGCCACATACCCTAGGTACACCACTGGTTTGAGTGGGTGCCCTATTGTGGCCGAGGGTCCATTGAGGAAGAAAATATCATCTTCCACTTCGACACATCCCGTGAGGTACTTAAATGTTTCGATCATGTCTCCCCTCTCCCTACGTTCCTCAAGAGTGTATAGCTGCAATTTGTTCAGTCTCTCTTCGTACGAGAGACCCTTGAGCCCCGAGATCACCCTGGTGGCCGTCCGCTGAACCGATTCAATTCTGCGCACATCTTTACTGTAATGTGGCCTCCAGAATTGCACACAGTACTCCAGATGAGGTCTCACCATGGCCCTGTACAACGACATTATGACTTCAGGCTTTCGGCTGACGAAACTTCTATTGATACAACCCAATATCTGCCTTGCCTTAGATGAAGCCTTCTCCAATTGATTGGCAGTTTTCATGTCTGCACTGATGATTACTCCTAAATCTCGTTCTGCTGAAGTCCTAGTTAAAGTTTCTCCGTTCAAGAAGTACGTGTTCTCAGCTTTTGTTTTCCTTTATATGCTAAGGTTAGTGAGTGTGTAAAACTGGATTTCTACCAGTAGAATGAACAGAGATAAACAGGCTGTCTCATTTTTACATTGGTTACTCTTATCACCAGAAAATACAGGGTGGGCCAAAAGTATTTATTAATTATTTCTTTTTTTATTTTACAGGTGTCACAAATAACATTTGTGTTAAGTTTTTGTATCAGTTACAGTTTTGCTTTTAACATACTAACATAGTAGATGACGGCAGATAAAGACCCGAATGGTCCATCCAGTCTGCCCAACCTGATTCAATTTAAATTTTTTTTTTTTTTTTTCTTCTTAGCTATTTCTGGGCAAGAATCCAAAGCTTTACCCGGTACTGTGCTTGGGTTTCAACTGCCGAAATCTCTGTTAAGACTTACTCCAGCCCATCTACACCCTCCCAGCCATTGAAGCCCTCCCCTGCCCATCCTCCACCAAACGGCCATACACAGACACAGACCGTGCATGGCCGTTTGGTGGAGGATGGGCAGGGGAGGGCTTCAATGGCTGGGAGGGTGTAGATGGGCTGGAGTAAGTCTTAACAGAGATTTCGGCAGTTGGAACCCAAGCACAGTACCGGGTAAAGCTTTGGATTCTTGCCCAGAATAGCTAAGAAGAAGAAAAAAAAAAAAAAAAAATTTAAATTGAATCAGGTTGGGCAGACTGGATGGACCATTCGGGTCTTTATCTGCCGTCATCTACTATGTTACTATGTTAAAAGCAAAACTGTAACTGATACAAAAACTTCACACAAATGTTATTTGTGACACCGGTAAATAAAAAAAGAAATAATTAATAAATACTTTTGGCCCACCCTGTATTTTCTGGTGATAAGAGTAACAAATGTAAAAATGAGACAGCCTGTTTATCTCTGTTCATTCTACTGGTAGAAATCCAGTTTTACACACTCACTAACCATAGCATATAAAGGAAAACAAAAGCTGAGAACACGTACTTCTTGAACGGAGAAACTTTAACTAGGACTTCAGCAGAACGAGATTTAGGAGTAATCATCAGTGCAGACATGAAAACTGCCAATCAATTGGAGAAGGCTTCATCTAAGGCAAGGCAGATATTGGGTTGTATCAATAGAAGTTTCGTCAGCCGAAAGCCTGAAGTCATAATGTCATTGTACAGGGCCATGGTGAGACCTCATCTGGAGTACTGTGTGCAATTCTGGAGGCCACATTACAGTAAAGATGTGCGCAGAATTGAATCGGTTCAGCGGACGGCCACCAGGATGATCTCGGGGCTCAAGGGTCTCTCGTACGAAGAGAGACTGAACAAATTGCAGCTCTACACTCTCGAGGAACGTTCAGTAATGTATTATTCCTGTACAATAAAAAGAAATAATGAATAAATACTGCATACCTACTTTTGGCCCACCCTGTATATTTTAGGCATGTAGCAGTGCATGCATAATATTAACCAAAATGATTTTTAAAAAAAATATTATTTTTATTTAAATCAATAAAATAACAGTAACAGGACAGGAAAAACCAAGAAGCGAACAGGGAAACCAGATTTAAACTGCTGTCAGGTAAGATTTGCATCTTTGTGAATGATATCAAAATCTGCGATAGAGTAGACACCCCTGATGGTGTGAATAACTTGAGGAAGGACTTAGTGAAGCCTGAAGAATGGTCTGAAATTTTGGCAGCTAGGATTTAATGCTAAGAAATGCAAGGTCATGCATTTGGGCTGCAAAAACCCCAGAGAAAAGTACATTTTATGGGGTGAAGAACTTTTGTGCACGAAAGAGAAGTGGGACTTGGGAGTGATTGTATATGATGATCTTAAGGTGATCAAACAAATTGAAAAGGTGACAGCGAAAGCTAGAAGGATGCTAGGGTACAGTTGGAGAGGTATGGTCAGTAGAAAAAAGGAGGTATTGATGCTCCTGTATAAGACTCTGGTGAGACTTCATTTAGAATATTGTGTGCAACTCTAGAGACCGGTCCAGAGGAAAGCTACTACTGTGTTTCCCTGAAAATAAGACCTACCCCAAAAATAAGCCCTAGCATCATTTTTGGGGTAGGTCTTAATATAAACCCTACCCTAAAAATAAGCCCTGGTCCTGAGATTCGCCAGCAACTCTTAAACCTGCCCCTCCCCCCCCCACCGCGCAGCTGAACTCCTGCTGACCCTCCATCCTTCCCTCCCCGCCGACTGCGAGCGAGCCCTACCTTTAACCGTAGCAGCATCAGGCCGGCAGCACTCTAAACATGCTGCTTAGCCTTGTCTTTCGGGGATGTCATCAGTAACACTGCAGAATGAAATCCCTTACGGACAAGGCCAAGCAGCCTGTTTAGAGTGCTGTCGGCTTGACGCTTCTTTGGTTGAAGGTGGGGCTCGCTCACAGTCAGCAAGGATGAAGGCTGGAGGGTCAGCAGGGGTTCGGCTGCGCGGTGGGGGCAGGGGGGTGCTCAAGGGTTTTGTACAAGGGATGGGAGTGAAGGATAGAAGTTGGGCAAACTTCTGCTGTACAGGGGGATGAGAGGAAGGGAAGAGAAAGGAAAGAGGAAGAATTGGGGTGAAGGAGAGGAAGGGAGAGATGATCATGTGCATACCCCAAAAATAAGACCTAGTGCCTTTTTGGGCTCCAAATGAATATAAGACACTGTCTTATTTTTGGGGAAACATGGTAAAATGGTCAATGGTCTTCATCATAAGATGTATGAGGACAAGCTAGATCTCAATATGTACACTTTGGAGGAAAGGTGGGAGAATGGAGATATGATAGAGACGTTTAAATATCTACGTGACATAAATGTGTATGAGGCAAATTGCTTTCATTTGATAGGAAGCTCTGAAATGAGAGGATGGAGAAAAGACTGTGTCTGAGTTCAAGAAAGTGTGGGCCAAGCCTGTGGAATCTCTTTGGGTGAGGAGAAGATAGTGGATGCTGTGGATGGGCAATGTGGCCTTTATCTGCCATCATGCTTCTATGGGGTCATTTTATAAAGCCATGCTAAAAAGTGGCCTGTGCTATGAGTAGCTTGTGGGTTTCCCACGTGTGGAGACCCCTTTTTCCATTTGTGCAATAATGACCACACACTAATCTTCCCATTAGCGTGTGGCCAGTAGCATGTTAGCCCTTAACTACATCTATTTTGTAGGCATTAAGGGCACATGCTAATTGTTCAGAATGTGGGGATGTAGCTTCAATAATTGATTAGCGCTGGACATGCCTACTCTCCACCTCCAAACATGCCTTCAGCACTAAAAAAGAAAAATTAATTTTTTTTTAGCATATGGGAAACATTCATGGGTGCCAAAACTACCATGGTAGGCCTGAGTGCACCCTGCGATAGTGGGTTTTTAATCTATGGTAAGCACACGTTAATGCTTAACACAGCATAGTAAAATGACCCCCGTTGTAGCCTGTGCATTGAAAAATTAATCGCATTCTCCTTTGGTATGATTGAACCAGGACTTCTAGACATGCAAAGATGAGGAAGAGCGCACATGTTGTCTACCAAACTATTGACTAGGATGGAACAAAAAGTTTACCCTACACAATATGTGACCATTATATGAATCAATACTCATCTCGTACATTTACATTGGGGAGAAATTAAGCAATCAGAGTCCCCTAGTAGTTTTTTGTCTGATTATGCAAGGAGTAATCATTTTCAGCATGCTGCAAAGGACTTTTGCAAGATTTTTAATTTGGTAAAGGTCATACATTGTCTCCCTATGGACAGTCTGTTAGGGTGATAAATTGCTATTTCTTTTTTGTCTCTGATGGCACAGTGAGTATCTATATATTTGGTTCAGTGCTGCCAGTCTCTAATCTTGCTCCCATTATGTCATTATAAATCACTCTAATAGTGTCTTAATTACTTTTTGGTACACAGAAGCTTTTCCTTATGTGAGAAACTGAAGAAAAAGACACACTAGGCACATGAAAATTGGATGATACAACCAGCTTAATATTCAGTGGCATGTTGATTTCATTGGGGCTGTGCCTCTAATTGATGCCACTGAAAATCCATGGTAAAGTGAAAAGGATATGTGTTTAAGTTTATCCTTACTGTTTGTATGGCACCACTTAAATGGAAGAAGTTATCCATTTAGGGTTCAAATAATACTCCTTAGATCAGGCTTGTCCAAACCATGGCCCTGGGGCCAGAACCCCCATGTGTTTTTTTGCTGGCCCTTAGAAGCTTAGTAAGCCATATGGTGCTTATAGCAAGATTCATAGGAGCTAAATTTTGAAAATGATTGGGAGTGTTGAACCCAAAACTCACAACAAATGTCCCCCCCACTCAGCAAAGAAAAATAAAATACATCTGGTAGTGAATGACCAGCCTGTATCTAAATGTCAGGAGCAGGTAATGTGAACAAATCAAAAGCTAGGGTATAAGAAATTTCTCCCCCCCCCCCTGTAGCTTGTCAGCATCATACACTCTCTTTCTCATGCTCTCTCTCCATTTAGGCCATCTAAAGCACTTTTCTTCATCATGTCCCTCAGCCCATCATCTATACCAGACATGGGCAACTCCGATCCTTGAGGGCCGGAATCCAATTGGGTTTTCAGGATTTCCCCAATGAATATGCATGAGATTTATTTGCATGCACTGCTTTCAATGCATATTCATTGGGGAAATCCTGAAAACCCAATTGGATTCCGTCCCTTGAGGACTGGAGTTGCCCATGTCTGATCTATACCAATGGTTCCCAACCCTGACCACCAGCCAGTCAGGTTTTCAGGATAGCCCTAATGAATATGCATGGGGCAGTTCTTCATGCATTATATGCAAATCTTCTTGCATTATATGCAAATCTCTCTCATGCATATTCATTAGGGCTATCCTGAAAACCTGATTGACTGTTGGTCCTCCAGGACAGGGTTGGGAACCATTGATCTATACCAGGGGTGTCAAAGTTCCTCCTCGAGGGCCGCAATCTAGTCGGATTTTCAGGGTTTCCCCAATAAATATGCATGAGATCTATTTGCATGCACTGCTTTCAATGCTTATTCATTAGGGAAATCCTGAAAACCTGACTGGATTGCGGCCCTTGAGGAGGGACTATGACACTCCTGATCTATACCATGCTTTTTTCCTTCTATTTTTTTTTTTCATTTTCCCTTAATTTCTTCCTTGTCTTCTTTCTCTCCCTCCCTGCTCTCTCTACACTTTTTAATTTTTTCTCCTTTTATACAAGCATAATTTGATGTTTTATATTTGGGAGCAGGGAGTTTTATAGCTCTTTCTGCTCCACTCCCTAAATCTTTTTCTAGCCTGTTCTGCTTCTCATTTCCCCTTGACCAGACTTTTATTTCCCTACACTCCTCAGCAAACTCCAGTGCAGTTTTCCTTAACCAGTTGCTGTTCAGTTCAGGTTTAGCTCATCCATCCCTTCATGGCTTCCCACTTCCACTCTTTTCTACAAGTGAGACTTCCTTGGTAGGTTTAACACATCCTCAATTTGTGACTTCCTATTGACCAAAGGCATGGGTCATTTCCCTGCTCTGCTCTCCATGGCTTCAGGCACATTCCTGTTTTCTGGGATTGCTTCTCCATCCTCTTTTGCACTGCTGCACTTCCCCTGGAACTCATAGATTCCAGATAAATAACCACTCTCTGCTTGTACATGAGATTCTTTGCCATATGCTCACCCTGAGCTCTGGAAATCCTGAAAAATCACAGTTTGAAACCTCAGAGATTGCATGTCAAAAAGGAAAACATATTCCATCAGCCCAGGGCATAAATGTACAATATGCATATATACACACGCCATTATGTTTGGGCTGTCTACATCAGTGTTCTTCAACCTTTTTATACCCGGACCGGCAGAAAAAAAAGAATTATTTTGTGGACCGGCAAACTACTAGGACTAAAATTTAAAAACCCCGTTTCCACCCCATCTCTGCGAGCTCGGTCCCCACAAATCATCTGATCCCATCCACACAAGCCTCAGTTATGCTTTTATATTGAATGTATTTTATTAAAGTATAAAAAGAAACAATATTCTGTACAATTGTCATTTTATAAATACAAATAATTCAGAGCAAGGATCAACAAAACCCCTGTCTCCCCTACCCTTCACATATATCCCCTCTACTATCAAGAAAACTGAACAAGCCAAATTATTACAGAATGCTACACAGAAATATAATGCTAACAGAATACTGCAGTCACACATGACAGGAATAGTTTTAGGGGAGTACAACTAATGCAACTGCCCCCTGGTCAGAGAGCGCCCTAAGCCAGCTGGAAGCTAAAGAAGCACTGCCTGGGTTTTGCAGTCCCCAGTTATATCTAACACCAGCTTTAGCAGGATATATATTTCAAATCTGATATATTCTAATCACAAAATAGAAATAAAATTATTTTTTTCTACCTTTTGTCGTCTCTGGTTTCTGCTTTCAATCTTCTTTTCACTTTCTTCCTTCCAGCTTCTACCCTCTCTGTCTCTTCAATCCAGCATCTGCCCCTTCCATCCACTGTCTGTCCTCTCCCCCTTCCATATGGTATCTGTCTTCTTTCTATGCCCCTCTCCCCTTTCCATCCAGCTTGTGCCCCCTCTCTCCTTTTTTGCCTCCTGAGGTCTCTGATCTCTGTATTTCCTCTGAATATCTACTTATTGTATTTCGCTGAATGTCCAGCACTCTTGATTGTAAACCGCCTAGAAGTCACAAGATTGTGGCGGTATAGAAGAATAAAGTTATTATTATTTTACATGATTCATTCCAGCTTCACTACTCTCTTCATTTTTATCTCTCCTACACCAGATCTATCATTGTTGTCCCTCTCTGCTTATTTTTCTGCTGACCCCTTCCTATCATCAATCTCTCTACTTTCTCATGCCTGTGTCTCCCCTTCCCCTCCTCTAATCTCTCTGCCAGCTGTTTCCTTCCTTTTTCCATTCTCCCTTCCCTCCTCCTCCTGTCCAGCAGTAACTCTCTTCCCTTCCTCCCCTCCCAGCAGCATCTCTCCTCCCTCTCCAGTAGCAGCTGTCCCTTTTTTTCCCTTGCCCACAAGCTTCCCTCCATGTCCAGTAGCAGCTGTCCCTTTTTTTCCTTTGCCTAGCAGCTTCCCAAACTCCTTTCCTTCCTCCCCTCCCAGCAGCATCTCTCCTTCTCCCTCTCCAGTAGCAGCTGTCCCTTTTTTTCCCTTGCCCAGCAGCTTCCCAGACTCCTTTCCCTCCTCTCCTCCCAGCAGCATCTCTCCTTCTCCTTCCCTCCAGGTCCAGTAGCAGCTGTCCCTTTTTTTCCCTTGCCCAGCAGCTTCCCAGATTCCTTTCCCTCCTCCCCTCCCAGCAGCATCTTTCCTTCTCCCTCTCTAGTAGCAGCTGTCCCTGTTTCCCCTTGCCCAGCAGCTTCCCAGACTCCAATAGTGGCTTTCTCCCCTCCCAGCAGCTCTCCTTACTTCCCAGCGCAGCGATTCAGGAAGGCAGTCTCGGGTCCTTTGTTGGGTCGCGCCGCCTCTGAGAAAAGAGGAAGTTGCATCATCAGAGGCAGCCGCGACTCAGCAAAAGCCCCGAGGCTGCCTTTGTGAATCACTGCGCTGGGAAGTAAAGGAGAGCTGCAGAGAGGGGAGAAAGCCACTGTCGGAGGCTCCCCAAGATCTCTCTGGCTCAGCGCAGACTTCAGCTGTTGATCTTGCCGGCCCTGCGTGGACCGGCAGGAAATTGAAGGGAATCAATCTTGCCGGCCCTGTGCGGACTGGCAAAAATTTCCTGTGGACTGGCACCGGTCCACGGACCGGCGGTTGAAGAACTGTGATCTACATGATATTGCTCCGGTGGCCAAGGAACAATCATCCAGATCATGGAACTGAGTTGAGATCTAGGAGATGGCTGCAGATTTTTACTAAGAGCCAAGAACAAGGATCTAGCAATTAAATACGAGGAACGCCAGGGAACCAAACCAAAAAGCACACTAAATATTTATTTATTTGAAAGACTGAACATCCTTGTGGTCCACTTCCTGCTTTAGTACTTATGGCCCTTTATGTGTACACCCACATAAATAATGGAAGCAGGATTTGTTGGACATTAGAAATATTGACACGATGACATATGCTTGTTGTTTCAGGAAGATCAGTTCATCACGTGGTGTAACTCAATTCCTATCAACTATGTTTGAGTTTTCTTAGAAGTGCTACAAGGTAAGAGGCATATGCATGCATACTACCATAATCAAAGTAAGTGATTCATGTATTTGTCCACTTGCAATACAATTGAAAAAAGATTTAGGAACTTCAGTATGCTTTATTAAAATATATTTTTTTCATATTCTTTTGTACTTGGGATGTATAGATTCATCCTCTGGTAATAGATTTCTATATGAATTAAGGAATGGATGGATTCTGGATTGGGGAAAAACTGTAAACGCGTTTTGAATGATGCAATCTTTGGGTCCATTTTACTTGGAAAAGGAGCATAGCTGGGGTGTAAACATGGGCTTTAACATATTTATGGCACCTCTTCCTGGTCATCACATATTTGGATTTGATGACATCACTTCCAATCATACAAGCAAAGAGAAAATCTTGCCTTACTGTAGTAATAGACCAAAAGAAAAGACAAGAGAGATGTCCTTTCTTTTCGTCTTATCACTTCCTATCATGAAATATGCCATCTTGGAAAAGGGATGTGGCTAAGGTATGGCATGGTGTCATTTCCAAGTAATGTCATCAAAAGGGGTGGGGCATCTGCAGAGAGTGGTTGGTCAGAAGTGGGAATGGTAGCAGTAGCGGCTGCCAATCAGCAAACGCTCCAGTGCCCATTAAATCCCTAAGAGCAGCAAAGCAATTACCACAGCAGAAGCCACTACTGTGGCTTTGTAAAATCTACAAACAAAATTTATCTCAGAAACATTTTACAACTCATAGGCCTCCTTTTATGAAACTGTAATAGCAGTTTCTAGATCGGGGAGCTGCGATGAATGGCCCGCACTGCTCCCGATGCTCAATGAGTAACAGAGTAACTTCTATTTCCAACTGGTTTTAGAGTATTTTAGAGTATTAGGAAGAGTCAACTGGTGCAGTTGTTTTCCTATCAGACAATTCAGATGTTGAAGAGTCTTCATAGAAATAAGAAGCCTGACTTTGTATAATATTTTTCATAAAGTTTTAAAGACCTACTTTTTTGATAAATGTTATTCTTGATATTTTATCTCTTTGTGCAATATTTTTAAGTATATGTGCTCCTCTTAATGTAGGGTTCTTGTTTTAATCTGCTCTGAATCTGAATTGAAAAATAGCAGAATATAAGACTCCTGATTAAATTAGATTAGATTACAGACAAGTTTAAAGCTACAAGACCATAGTGGTCTGGTATTTGCTATATTGGCTGTCAATACAGTTTAGATTTAATGTTAAAGCATTAAAGATAGTCTTTAAGGCCCCTTTAAATTCTAGCAACATGGTTTTTTTTTTTTTTACTAAGATGTGGTAACAATTAGCATGCACTAAGGGACAGACTATAAACAGGGCCTAACTTGGTAGATGCCTAGAAAAATGGCACCTAGCACATATCAATCAGTCGTTTTGAGAATTGCGCCTGGTGGCACATAAATCAACTTAGACAATGGTACATTCGATAGATTGTGAGCCCACCAGGACAGACAGGGAAAATTACTTGAGTACCTGAATGTAAACCACTTAGGTTATAAACTCCCCAACCCCTTTAACAAAACCACACTAGCATGTCAGAGCTTTTACCACACCGCGGCTGGCACTAAAAACCGTGCTTCGGCTTTGTAAAAGGAGGGGGGGGTGTAAGTGGTATATAAATACTAAAATAAATAATTAAATAAATTGAGCCAGGGTTTCCTTGGCTTAATATACCAACACCTAAGTCAGTCCACATACAAACTCTATTCCAGATCCACACCTACTGTACTTTCCAGTAGGTGCCTCGGTGTAGATGCCTGCAATTGAGGTGATAGGTGTCTACCGTGCTATGCGCCTACCAGCTAATTAATTTTTACATTGTTTATTAATGACGCTTTCAATTATTAGTGCCAATTAAAAAACCAAAACAAACGTGGGCGCTTAGATCAGCTAGGCTCACCGATCTAGACGCCTAACTGTAGGCGTCTTTTATAGAATAAGGGCTTAAATGCTAAGAAGCCCATAAGAATAAAATGGGTCACAGCATGTAGAATACAGTAATTGTTTGTGCATCTTAGGGTTCCTTTTACAAAGGCGCGCTAGCGGGGTTAACGCATGCGACTTTTCATCACACGCTAAACCCGCGCGGGCCAAAAACTACCGCCTGCTCAGGAGGAGGCGGTAGCGTCTGGCGTGTCCGGCGGTGTAGCGCGCGTTATTATGCGTGTTAAACCGCTAGCGTGCCTTTGTAAAAGGAGCCCATAGTTGAAAAATTGACAGCTGCAATATTTACCAGTTCTCAGGTTTATTTATCTGTTTCAGGATTAACTGATGTAAAATATATAGGCACTTGACAATTTGCCATTTTGTACTGTGGACCCTTTGCTTAGAATTCAGTATCTAAAGACATTAGAGGTACTAAGACATGCTTCCTTTATTTATTTGAATTTAGCTCATTTTCAATAGTAGCTCAATGTGAGCTACACTGAGGTATACTTGGTTTACACTCGAAGGGGCCTTTTACCAAACAGCAATAAAAAGTTGCCTTAGTGGATCTTTCCTTCATACTAAGGCTATTTTTACCATTTGGGTAAAATTGCTGAATTTCCTACTTTTTGTCATAATGGACACTTGCTATTATAGATCAATTTGCATTGCACTATTTTAAGTGTTGAACACCATGACACTTCAGTACACAACCTTCAGGTCAATAATCAAAGTGATTTAAAAGGGTAAGAAAGCCTCGTGCCCACTTAAATCACCTGTCACCGCATACCCCCTGACATTCAGTGTCACTAAAGTGGGCAGTGCCTCTGAAAATCACTTCTGACCACTGCCAAAAAAAGTAGGCGGCTCAGAGGTGGTAGTGAGTATAGCATAAGAACATAAGAATAGACTCATTGGGTCAGACTAATGGTCCATCTAGTCCAGTATCCCGTCTTCATGGAGGCCAGTCCAAGTCAGAAGTACAGTACCTGGCAAAAATCTAAATAGAAGCAGCATTCATTCCACCGATCCAGGAAGGAGCCTAATTTTTTGCTAAGGATACTGCTGCATTTGGATTATTTTCACTGAGAAGACTTTTGTGCTTGGATGTTTATGTGGAGCCCAGTTATAGATTTTGATGGACTCAGAGATATACCTGGTGCACTCCAAACCAGGCAAAATAAACATAGTATGAATATCTGAACTAGATTCAGTGTCTGAGTTCTTTTTAATATTGCCCTCCAGTTCTGTTGGACTACTCTAGGTTTTGCTTGGCCTGATACCTAGGACGGGAACATAGGGGTCTGACAGGCCATCCGGCCTGCTCCCCAACACAATGTGTACAATAAATACAAGGGGGGAGATTCTGTATAGGATGCTGGTCTTAGTAGCCACCTAAGAAGCAGCTGAGAATCACATACTGGCATCCTATACAGAATTGTGTCTGCCCTAAGGGACAGTCGCCTAACTCTATCTAAAATTCCCAATTCTCTAACCGGCACCTATGTCACAGGCACTGGCTAGAGAATCACTAAGGGATTCCTTGCTATCAGCTGATTGTGGCAAGGTAGTCCCTCTGCTGAGATCAGCTGAGCGGCAGTGAAACCTCCCCCACAAAGTCGGTCGGCAGGACAGATGCCCACTCTCTCCTGCCCCCAAACCTCTGTTCCCTTGCAATATACCGGGCAGGAGAGTTACCTCCAAACTCCCTCCTGCAACCCACCCACCCCAAATTCCCTAAATCCCCAATACCCCACAAAACTGAACCCCCATGCTATAGGCCCCCTACCCCACACCTTAACTCTACCCCCCACAACACCCAGGATGCACTGGGAACAAGGCCTAAGACTCTGGTTGGCCCAGGTGCCTAAGG
This sequence comes from Geotrypetes seraphini, assembly GCF_902459505.1. Lineage (NCBI taxonomy): Eukaryota > Metazoa > Chordata > Amphibia > Gymnophiona > Dermophiidae > Geotrypetes > Geotrypetes seraphini. The sequence continues at coordinate 148,491,751 of NC_047085.1, read as the reverse complement.
CCCTTCCTATGGGAATCATCTGAGCTAATCAGACCCTTAGGCCCCTTCCTGGTGCAACCCAGAATGCACGGAAGGGGAGGCCTGCCATTTTGGAGTGGCGGGCCTGCTGCCCGGAGGGTGTGAGCATCCCTCTGGCCAAACTTTCAACTAAAAGGTATAGGGATAGGGGTAGAGTTAGGGGTGCGGGGGTGGAAAGCCTTGGGGGAGGTATCAGGGGGTTTCAGCTTTGCGGATATCGGGATTTTGGGAGTTTGGGGGGTGGCAGCATCCCTCCTGCTGGGAGCAGGGGTTTGATGGCAGGAGGGAGTGGGTATCCCTCGGCCTCAGTCCACCAACTGGCTTTTTGTTTTTACTGGGAAGTGGGGAGTCTGCGTCAGGGTTGAGCTGCACCTGCTCATTCATTTCATCACAATTTTCTTGTTCCCTGCAGGTGCAACTAAGTTCCATAGGCTCATCCTCTTATTGGTGGTTCAGTGGGTGGTGATGAAAGCAGGAGTGAATTCCACTTGCTCCTGCCCCTAGCAGCAGCTCCTTCAATATGACTGCTATGACCTTGACCTCCCATGACAGCTTGTGATAGTACATGTGTTAATCGGTTATCATGTGGCAATGAAACTACATTGACTAGTAGAGAATGACATAGTGACAAAATTCATCACCGTTCCCGTCCCTGCGGATAACCGCGGGAAATCATCTTCATGTCATTCTTTAAGGAGAGAGGGAAGAATCAAAGTATAATTGGGCACAACCACTGACCCGCAAGTTTTGCTTTGAAGAATGCTGGTGTAGAAGGACTGAGGTTGAAATAGACACTAGAAAATGACATGGGATTATTTCCCGTGGTTATCCGCGGAGACGGGAACGGTGATGAATTTTGTCACCGTGTCATTCTCTACTGACTAGCACAGAACACACCCACTCTCCACTCCCCAGACATACTCCTGCATTAAAAAATAGTTTAATTTGTAGTGTATGGGTAGCATGTACCCACTCTGAAATTACCACAGGACACTTCAGCATACCCCATGGCATGCTAGTTTTCGCTGTGATAAGCATGTGTTAGTGTTTACTGCAGCTTTGTAAGAGTCCCTAAGTTTGCACCTAAGGGTTAAATGGAGTTTAAATGACTTGCCTAAAACCACAAAGACCAACTGTGGAATTTAAATGTGGCTTTCAGTGGCATAGTAAGGGGGCAAGGGGGGCGATACATCCTGGGCGCCATGCTGTTGGGCACACCGACACCCCTCCGCCTCCCCACCTCTTCCCATTCCTCCCCTTCCCTTCCCCATACCTCCAGTTGAAGTTGTTGTTTGCGGTGGTCAATAACGTGCTCTTTGCGACCCCCGTCGGCTCTCCCACTGATGTCACTTCTAGGTGCCACGCATAGGATGTGACATCAGAGTGAGAGCCGATGAGGTCACAAGGAGCATGATGTTGACTGCCATGAGCAACAACTTCAACTGGCAGTACGAGGGAAGGGGGCGCATGCGGCAGGAGCAGGGGAGCAGAGACGAGGGCGGGAGAGGGGCACCACCACCCCGGGTGTCTCTCACCCTTGCTACACCACTGGTGGCTTTGCTGGTTGTCAGCATAGTATTGTAAATACTAGGGTACGCCTCCAATCCTGTACTGCATATGTTGATTAGAAAGCTATGCTTTTAATTGAATTCTGCTGTAATGAGATACCAGTAATAATGAACTCTGTGCTACATTTTATCTTTTTTATGTATGCCATTTTATGGTGTTTGCTGTCATGTCATTTTATGTACACTTCTCCCTCCGTATTCGTTGTGATAGAGGATTTACAGACCAACGAATACAGAAAAACAGTGAATAACATTTTCAAGTTTCAAGTTTATTAAATTTTGATTTTACGCAATATCAAATATTCCAATGCGTATTACATAATTGAAATGTACAATAAAAAAACTAGGGTGACAAATACAAATACAAATAAGACAAAATTATACAAACTAATCATTATGTATTATTAATGTATTATTATTGTATTATTAATGTATTATTTTCATATGTTATTCGCTGTTTTCTATTAAAAACCATCGTGAATATGGTGAAACCACGAATAACATGGTGGGAGACCTGGCCTGTTCCTGTTGAAGAGGCAAAACACGGTGAAGAAAGTGCTGGGAATCAGCGATTTTCTCTGTAAACGCTTGGAATCAGCGATTTCTCTATGAAAGCTGATGTAATTTGGGGGCAGGAGCCAGCAAGCTAAAAACCGCGAATAATCGAAACCGTGATTGCTGAAACCGCGAATACGGAGGGAGAAGTGTATTATAATATATTTTTATTAGCCTTGCACGCCACCTAGTGCTTGCCAAAATAGGTGACTAAAACAGAATGAAATAATACCAATCTACGTGTTGTTCTCCTTTGTGTATAGAGTAGAGGGACTGTTCAATCCTCCCAGGAAATCTTCATAACAATCCCCTTTAGTTGCCAATCTGGAACCTCTTGTTAACAAATTTGTTAAACCAAATGCTTAAGTATTTAATTGAAGAATAAATACAACATTGTGATGCCAAACCGGCTGGTATCATGGATTACTCAGAAAAGATGTTACTCTGAATCCTTGCAGTGACAGTCCTGTGACTATTGCTCCTTGAGTGCCGAAGAGTATATGCTCAATGCTACTGAATGAGGAAATACTCACTTATTCCCTGTGGTGCCCTTTCACTAAAATGTGGGGAGTTTTTGTACTTACTGAGCCAATAATTGGGTGTTAAAGATCAATTATTGACATTAATTGGGAGCATTTTGGATCTGTGCGCACATCTTGATAAGTGTTATTTTATAAAAATTCACACACAAATCTTATGGCACACAACTGAAAAGGGGGCATGGCCATGAGCACAGCTTTTTTTTCAGTTTTCAGACTTTTTTTAAAAATTAAGTTTCACATATACAATACTTGGGAGCCAACATAGATCTCGCATGAATAAACATTTTGCCTATGCAATCCCTAATCCTATCTCAACTAGACTACTTTAATGTAACTCTAGTTTTTGCTCTAAAACATTACTTTTGCGTCTACAACTAGTTCAAAATGCATCAGTAAGACTCATAAAAGGACTATAGAAATCAGTCCTAATACATAACCGCAAGGATCAAGTTTAATTTACTATATACACTCAAATATAAAGTGACCCAGATAAAAACCAAGGCAACCTTGTCCTGCCAGACTCTGCAACCAGCTCCCCTCTTTCCCTACCCTGCCAGGCTCTGCACGCTATCCCCCATCCCCTCACTGCCATTCTAGACTTTATACCTTGTTTCCCCTTTCTCCTGATGCCTTGCAGGCCTCCAGTGGGCCTGCTGTAAGCAATGGTGGTCTAATGGTTGACTGGGACAGGAATGATCCCTCCCACCTTCTGTCCTGGTCGACTCTAACAACTCTCACTACCCTCCTGCCTTCCCAATTAGTAAAAAGTGTACCTTTAAAATCCCTGGTGGTCCAGTGGTGAACCAGGCAAGGCATAATCTTCCTATGTACCTGCCCCATGCAGAGCCATTATCTCAATGGCTGCTGCAAGTTCTGGCGAGACCATGGAAGCTTGCGAGATTGCTGTGAGAACTCATAGCAGCCATTCAGATAGTGGCTCTGCACAGGGCAGAAGCATAGGAAGATTGCTCCTGTCCCTGCTTACCGCTAGACCACCATGATTTTAAAAGTATGTTTTTTTTTTTTACTAAACAGTGAGGTGGGAGGGAAGTGAGTGTTGTTAGAGATTGCCAGGACAGGAGGTGGGAGAAATCCTTCCTGTCCCAGCTCACTGCTGGACCACCAGGTCTTAATGGCAGAACTGGTAGAGGCCTACAACAGGTCCTGGAAGGGGGTGGGTGGGCACTGACCCAAATATAAACCCCTATTTTTGGGACTGTTTGGCCCAAAAATCTCAGTTATATTCAAGTAAATATGATAGGTATCACTGCCTTTAAGATCCTGACAGGTATGCTTCCAACTACCTAACAGATTTGACTATCCTACTCCAGGGTGCCTTCAACAGATATTCCACCAGAAATCTTTTCTATTTAAAATTCCCAGTATGCAACAATATAAAGTCTACCAGGCAAATGATCTTATCCATATCAATTAGCAAAATGCTGGAACCAACTACCACTTAGACTAAGATCTTGCGACCACTATCTTATTTATTTCTTTATTTAAAAATTTATATACCGCATAAAAACTATGGGGCTCATAATTGAAAGTGAAAAACGTCTAAAAACCGGCCTAAGTCGTCACTTGGACGATCATAAACGAAAAATGTCCAAATGCCGATAATCGAAACGGGTTTTGGACGTGTTTACACACAACCTAGGCCTTTCCAGTGCCGCTGAATGACCAGAGCTAAACAGGGCGTTTCAGGAGGAGTGTTGAGGGCAGAATTTTGGCGGGACGTGGGCCGTACTAGACTTAGTTGTACTCAATGTATAACCGAAAGTTTTACAACACAGCCTAGACGGAACTAGGACATTGTGACTTAGGCCATTTAAAACATGGTCTAAGTCACAAAAAGCAACCTAAAGTGACCAGATAAGCACTTCAGACACAAAGTACAGAACCCACACACACTACCCCAATGCTCACCGACTCCCCATCATAAAAATTGTAATCACAATTTTAAATATCTGTCTCCAGAACATCAGCACTTGGCAGCCTGGCACAGGAAAGCCTAATTGAGCTGCACAGAGGCATCTTAAGTTATCTTGGGGGTGGGTTAAGGACCCATGGAGAGCAGGACCCAGGCCCATAAGCCACTGTAAGCACTGCATTCATGGTGCAACATGTGCACTCCCCCGAAAAACCCAAAACCCTTTTGCACTGCAGCCCTAAGGGCTATTGGGGTGGCAGATAGGTGGGTCTAGGATATTATGGGGGTGTTTGGGGGGGCTCACCATGACCTATATGGGAGCTGTAGTGAGATTATAATGTGGCACCCTTTTTGTGGTTCATAGCAGTGCCCTGTAAGGTACCCCACTATTCAGGTGCCATGTCTGTGTGTCCAGTCCATCATTTTGCTAACCCCTCCTAGGTCCAACAGGGTTTATTCTAGGTGTTTTTGACTTGGACAAATATTTGGATGAAAATGTGGTATAAAGATGGACGATTTAGCACCTTGGACGATCAGACGGTTGGACGTATAGTTAGAAGATTTTCGCCAAAAAAATATTTTGGACTTTTTTTTGAAAATGTGTCTTAAGCTGTTTTTTACTTTGGATGACTTGTGACTTAGACAAAAACGGACTTAAACATTCCTTTCAATTATGCCCTTCCACGTAGTTTACAAAATTACATGCATACATATTAAAAATACTAAAACATGTTTCGACAGAACAAACACAATAAAATATAAACTAATAGTAGCATTATTAAAACCTTTTTTCAAATTCATCCAACAAGATGGAAAGACAAAATCCCATAAAAACAATTACAGGATTGTAAGGCTTCAGCATCAAATAACATTAGCACGTGAAGGCATTAACAAATAATTGTGTTTTCAACATTTTCTTAAAATTCAGTCTCCCATCACAAAATTGCAGAATACCAGGAAGCATATTCCAAAGCTTGGCACCTGCTACAGACAGCATTTTTGCCCCAATCTTAACATAAGAGACTAGCATCTTACCCTCCAAATTCAAATTCATACCATTCTCAGATCTCAAACATTGGGTTCAGAAAACATTGAGTTCAGAAAACTTTTAAAAGCATTTATGTGCCAAGACAGGGAGCCATCCCTGAAGTAACTGAAATGGTAATTGTAAAAGCCCATTTCTAAAATATCTAATGCATCTCCTGGGATATAATGATGACCTACTTGAACTTATAACTATTGGATTCGATTGGCTCTCTTTCTAGTTGACTGTAGTTTTATATCTCTCAGACCAGAGATTTCAAACCAGTCATTTAATGATCTTAGATATCTTTTAGGTTGATATCTGGCCAGTTTCATATACAGATATTTTGACAGTTGAAGATGCCAGGCATTGAAGATGAGACAAAGTGGCTTAAATTCAATACATTTGGTTATCCCGAAACTTAAGAGTAGAAATTGATAACCACTATCCATGAAGAGCTACATACATTCAATATTAAAACAATCTTTCCTTATGATGAGAAAGCTAAGATCAATCAGAAAATACTTTTGAAACAGTCTTTCTGAATTTTAGTTCAATCCCTAATCCTATCTCGACTAGACTACTATAATATAACTCTAGTTTTTGCCAGCACAACTATGACGTGACTATGACCTACTTGTATTAATAATTGTATTTATCCTCCAAAAACGCCCAGAACAGGTTACAGGAGTACATCACATTATAGGTCAGAGACAAGAGAAACAGCATGTAATTTGGTAACATTTAATACAAGCACCAAGATTTACAGTAGATGCATGGTACAGGACAGGAAAGACAAGATAAATGTGTAATTTGGCAACAGAGTATTGCAGGTACAATTCATATGTTAGTTTAAATATGGATATAAACAATTAGCATAACTAGGGAGTTTTACTAGCAATTGTATTGAATATCCGTGCCAATCTGTCCATTGTAACTTCCAGGGTAACTGACCCAATCTCTTCTAATGTAATCCGACCTTGAACTGAATAGATAAAGACGGAATAGGAAACCTGATTGACTTAACATTTATGTAGTGGAACTTATTTAATCACATACTGCTTAAAGGCATAAATCAGCTAATTGCATAACACTACAAAAATCAAATCCAAAATGTATCTTCAAATATATACGCACACAGTATGCACATCTTGTGGCAGGGTGCAGGCTCAGCAAAAGGTAAAGCCCTGAACCTCAGCACAGAACAGTCGAGTGGAAAGAGGAGTAGCCTTGGGAAGGAATGCTACCTAAGATGGAAAAGGCAGGACACTCTCTTGTGCAAACAAGCAAATATTTTATTGTTTCATTTTCAGGGTGTGCAATCAAACAAGGTCCAGACAGATGCCTTCCTTGGCACTGAAATGTGTTCATAATATACAGTTCAAAAGTAACACCAAAAATATGCAGTTTCTTCATACAGTTGCAAAAACAATTCAAACATCAATCACATAGAAACATAGAATATGACAGCAGAAAAGGGCCTTCGGCCCAACAAGTCTGCCCACTCAAATAACCCTCCCCTCTAAGTTCTTTGAAGTGAACTCACGTGTTGATCCCATTTGTTCTTAAAGTCAGTCACGTTACTGGCCTCAACTTCCTGAAGTGGAAGATCATTCCAATGGTCAACCACCCTTTCGGTGAAGAAGTACTTCCTAGTGTCACTATGGAATTTCCCGCCACTGATTTTTAGCGGATGCCCTCTTGTCGCCGTAGGGCCTGTAAGGAAGAAGATGTCTTCTTCCACCTCAATACGGCCAGTAACGTATTTGAACGTCTCTATCATGTCACCCCTCTCTCTGCATTCCTCGAGAGAGTAAAGGTGCAACTTACCTAGTCGTTCTTCATAAGGGACATCCTTGAGCCCTGAGACCATCTTGGTGGCCAATCGTTGAACCGATTCCATTCTTAGCACATCCTTCTGATAGTGTGGCCTCCAAAATTGTACACAGTATTCCAGATGTGGTCTCACCATGAACCTGTACAGTGGCATTACCACCTCGGGCTTTCGGCTGACAAAGCTTCTCCGGATGCAACCCAGCATTTGTCTAGCCTTGGATGAGGCTTTCTCTACTTGATTGGCTGCCTTCATATCTTCACTAATGATTATTCCCAGGTCCCGTTCTGCCATAATTCTGGTTAAGGTCTCACCATTCAGAGTGTAGGTTCTGCATGGGTTTCTGCTACCAAGGTGCATAACCTTACACTTCTTGACATTAAAATTCAGCTGCCAAATAGTAGATCAGTGGTCCAGAAAAAGTATGTCCTGTGTCATAGCGTCGGGCATGGTATCTCTGCCCACTATGTTGCATAATTTAGTATCAACGGCAAATAATGCAATTTTACCCGAAGTCCCTGAGGCAGATCTTGTATGAAGATATTAAATAGGATTGGACCCAGGACCGAGCCCTGCGGTACTCCACTGTGCACTTCCGACTTTTCAGAGGGAGTACCGTTAACCACCACCCTCTGATGTCTGCCACTGAGCCAGTCCTTAACCCATCCATCTTCCCATGCTTCCCTCACAAGGCAGGTATGGGTTAATTAAGTTCATTAGCTTGAGTGCAAATGGATCTCATCCATATTCATTGGGGAAATCCTAAAAACTTGACTGGATTCTGGCCCTCGTTGCCCACCCCTGGTCTAGAACCTTTACTTTTGAATGAGCCCTCTCTGTACCCATCCCGCATTGGTTCCATTACCAACTGCTGGAACAATTCTCCTTGTAGAGAATCCAGGATCTCCCTTCTTCTAGAAGACCCCACAATAGGGATACCCCAATCAACATCCAGAATGTTAAAATCACCTATTAGTAAAACTTTCCCTTTTTTAGATATATTCTGGATGTCTACTATTAAATCTGTCCACTTTCTGTCCACTTCTTCCGTCTGTGAAGGAGGCTTATATATCACACCAATGTAAATATATTTACCATTCCTTATTTCCAAGTTGATCCACAGTGCCTATTCAGTGCCCTGCAGATCCTGCAATTGTGTGGCTTTAATATGATCTTTAACATATAACGCTACTCCCCCTCCTTTTCTTCCTACCCTGTCTTTCCTGAACAGATTATAGCCTGGTATAAATACATCCCAGTCACGGTTCCCTGTGAACCACCTCTCCATGATCACCACTAAATCCAACTCATCTTCTTCCATAACAACTTCTAGTTCTTCATTAGAATAACTGCACCCAGTGAAATGTGCAATTGGCTACAAGAGTTGTGAAGTTGACTTTAAGAAGTGCCCTGTTCAGCTAATTGGAGATATACTATTGGAAACCATTTTAGATATAAGATTGTCTTAAAGAATCTTGAGAGGGACTTTAAGTTCAGGAAGAAGATCCTGTGGTTTGAAACTAGTGATTGTTAAGTTGATCTGTTGAGTTGTTTCCAATTTTTGTGAGATTTAGAGGCCCTTTTACTGAACTGTGCTGAATTTCGGATTTAATGTGGCTTAACACAGAATTGTAGTGTGCGCCAAGCCCAAATGTAATGTGGCACATATTTAGGACATTTTCCATTTTTTTAATTTAAGATCGTGTGCTAATGTTCATATTAGTATGTGGTACCTGTAAAAGGTTAATACTCCTTTCACTAAACCGTAGTAGAGCTTTTTCCCACGGAACGGCAAGGTAAATGCTCCAACACTCATTCAATTCCTATGAATGTCACAGCATTTACCTCACCGGCCCATGGAAAGAAGCTCTACTGTGGTTTAGTAAAAGCCAGCGTTAATGCAGGAGCCCTTACTAATAGGAGGCAGTAAGGGCTCCTGCATTAACTCTGTCTAAACCACTGTGTGCTAATGTGAATGCGCTTTCTAGTTCACACTTCCACACCCATTCTCTACACATGGCATGCTCCTGTCCCCCCAAATATTATTGAAAACTACCTAACATATGATTTAGCATGTGCAAACAGGTAAAAAAGCCTAAACACTTTAATGTATTTTGCAGTAGTCTCTTTTTCTCAATCTAACCATGTATTAGAGCTTAATGTCAATTAGGAAAATGGTCCCTTAGTAATTGTAATGCTAGATGATGTTTGGTTTTGCATACTTTGCCAACATTATGTGAGATCAGATGGGACTGAATAAATGTTCAGTGTTTTTCTGAAAGAATTTGAGCTTTAATTTGGGATCAGTTTCCTTTCCTTCTCTGTTATGTATTAAGCTCAGACAGCATAAGATTGGCTCATGAGTGAAAATAATTAGGGCAATTCTCAGCTCATGGTGGTCAGTCACAGACATTTTACACTTTAGTATTTACCCCAGGCCTTGAGTACTGGCACTGAATATTTGGGGATTAAATGGTGACCAGAACTTATCCAGGTACAGGTAATATTTAGACCATTACCAGATAACTACCCAGATAAAGGTAGGACAGTCTTTTTACTGTCTTAACTTCATCCGAGTAGTTACCCAGTTAGCAGACCAAAATCTCAGCTAATTGCTTAACTCTTGACTCCACACAGACTCTGTCCTAGACCACCCCAGAACTAACCAGAGAATGCTGTGGTGGTCTGAGCAGATACCCATTGGTACTAGCTGGTTAAGTGCACTGAATATTTGGGGAGGAGCCAGTCAGCATGAGTTAACCAGGTAGGAACTGTTACTTCCTGTTTAAATTACACTGAATATACTGCGCAACAAATTTTAACTTTTTTTCTGGGGCAAGAAGAAAATGAGATTTACTTTATAGAATTTGACCTATGTATAAAAATAGCCTCAGTTTTCTCCTATCACATATAGTTTTTGAGCAAATTGCAAATATTTATTGCATGAGAAATCATAATGTAACGCATTGCGCCGATTTAAGAGTTCCTATAAAATATTATGTTCTAGAATCGTTTTGCTGTTGAAGTGCGTTTATAAACAAGATTAGGAGCATCTCTAGTTAATGTCCAACAATAGTCAGCCAGCATTGATGAATTCCATCTGCCCTGATATCGTTTCTCCATTGTAGCAATGTCCTGGTGAAATCTTTCCCCGTGCTCCTCACCAACATTACCAAGATTATCCAGGAAAAAATGCAGATGTGAGTGGAGAAAATGAATTTTTAGTGACATGTTGCATTTGAGATCACATAATGCTTTAAGCATTGTCTCCACCATTTGGACATAGTCTGGTGCCTTCCTGTTCCCCAGAACATTCTCAATTACAGTACATTCTTCAATGCTATACATTCACTTTTCGCATGTCCTTGCAAGACTTCATCAAAGTGCCTGTCTCTCAACAATTCTCTTATTTGTGGCCCCACAAAAAATGTCTTCCTTTAACTTCTGAGCACTTATGAAAGGAAATTTTCATGTAAATAGTGAAATCCTTCACCTTCCTTGTTCATAGCCTTAACAAAGTTCTTCATAAGTCTTAGCTTTATATGAAGAGGTGGCAGTAGCACTTGTTTTGTATCAACAAGAGGATAGTGAATTACATTTTTCTTCCAGCATGATCCAATTTATTACAAATTGGTCAGTCTTTAATGATGTAATGGGATCCTCTGTTTTGGCTATCCCACTCACAGATAAAACAGCAGTACTTTGTGTAGCCCAACTTCAGACCAAGTAACAATGCGATGACCTTCAGATCAGCACAAATCTGCCACTTGTACTCGCTGTACTTAATATGATCTAAGAGGACCTGCAAATTTTCATGTTTCCTTCATGTGGACAGCGTGACCAATAGAAATAGATGGGTATATGTTTCCGTTATGCAAAAGCACTGCCTTCAGACTTAGCTTTGACGCATCAATGGACAAGTGCCATTCATTAGGCTCATGACTTTGACCAAACACTTGGAATAATCCACTTTTGTTAAGCAGAAATAACAATTTGTGCAATGGTCCTGTTCCCTCTAATAATAAGACAAAAAGAACCAACAAGAACTGCAGTGAAAATCCAAAGCAAAAAACCAAAACAAAACTGCAGGGGAATGTACAGGGTGCAGGAATTTATTCAATAAAATCAACAAAAATCATAAAAACATATATCATATAAAAAATGAGTACATAAGCTGCAATATTTATATCCAAAAGATGATCCTAATATTCATGTGGACCCGACCCAACACAGTCCGTGTTTCGAAAAACACTTCTTTCTCAGGGGTCCCGAATGTTGGTACATAGGGTTTCAGAAAACCAGTTTGGATAAATAAACAAAATCAAAGTTGAACAGGCGTGAAAATCTCCCGTCTAAGGCACTTCACAGTGCAGAGAGTGATATTGGTCCCAAAATATTTCTCTAAATTATATAGGCTGGTTTTATTTATGCGCAGAAAGGAAATCTGAAATGTTTTTGAAAGCATAGTTATGCTATGATTTCATATTCATGAGACCCATCACTGTGTGACTCGCCTCCCACTTACTTCTGCTGATGGTGGGTTAAAAAAAAAAAGTGTGAAAGAGAAATAACATGAATAGCAATTCTTACAAGAGGGAGATCTATAAATATAAATAAGGATGGGAAGCGGCTGTAGAATAAAGTGTAAATTATTGATTAGTACTCAGTATAAATAAACTAATAAGCTTTCTTATATCCACAGTTTTATGCATGTGCTTGACTTTATGAGGACAAATTAATTGTGAGGGTTTTGAACCACCAGGTAGTGTAATTGCCAGGTAACACACAACATTTGCGGATTTGAAATGGTATGATCTTAATGCAGAAGGTTGTCATTTTGCAATAATGCACTAAAGGGTGATTTGCCATTCTAATGTGGAAATATTCATACATAGTGCAGTGTGTAGAAGGATGCCCTGGTATTTTGCCTCAGTATTGCATGCTTACCATCCTAGATGGTCACAGAGGTCAGAAAATGCTATGTTGCTGGATGTGGGAGGACAGTCTGATATATGTAGGGTTACCATATGTCTCCAGAAAAAGGAGGATGGACTGAGACATCCGGGTTTTACTTTCATTGCTTTCAATCTGTCTCAAGCTGTCCTCCTTACTTCCATTGATTTCGGCGGAAAGAAAACCCGGATGTCGCAACCCGTCCTCCTTTTTCTGGAGCCCTAGGGTAACCCTAGATATACGTTATGCCAGTACTAGACAATCTACCTTTTCTGTTGCGAGTCCAGCACTGTGGAATGCTTTGACGGGCACTTTTGTGCGAGTGGTCCAGGTTTCAAAAGACTGAAGGCGTTTGCTTGAATTTTTACTTGGAGTAGATTTTTACTGTTATGGCAGGGGCAGAGATAACTGGTTGCAGAGTATTGTCTGTCAGTTGTTCTGTTGCTTTTATTATGGCCTGGATTCTATAATCAGCGCTGTTGTCGGCGGCCGCCTTAAAAGCGGCCTCTGATCGTGTGTCAATCACACAACGACACCGGGTAAAGAATTGCAACTCTGGCAAAGGTAGGTGCCTGAAATGTAGGCCAGGTTTTTCCTGGCCTACATTTTCGATGCCTACCTATTATATGAGTCGCTCCTCATTAGGTGTCTTAGCCATGCCCACAGTGGCGTTAGGCAGCCTGAAGCGCCTATGGAGGCATGATTCTGGTGCCAATTTTTTAATGAGTCATAAGAACATAAGAAGTGCCTCTGCTGTGTCAGACCAGAGGTCCATCATGCCCAGCAGTCCGCTCATGCGGGGGCCCACCAGGTCCAGGATCTGTATAGTAACCCTTTATCTATACCCTTCTTGAACTATACCCTTCTTTATCTATACCCTTCTTGAACTACACCCTTCCTATCACACCCTGTGGAAGCGCATTCCAGGTATCCACCACCCGTTGGGTGAAGAAGAACTTCCTAGCATTGGTTCTGAATTAGAGGTCTGCATGGGAACGGGGATCACAGGAATCCCGCGGGTCCCGCAGGAATCCCCCCCAACCCACGGGACTCCCATGGGGACCCCCCTCTGGCCCATGGGACTCCCACAGGGACCCCCCTCTAGCCAACGGGACTCCCACGGGGATGGAAGGCTTTGGAAGCAGGGTTCATCCATATAATATAATGGACATGTCAGCCTTAGTAAAAGAGGGGGTTTATAAGTTAATTACCTGAACAGAAAACAAAAAAGGGTTCCACCAAAGAGATTCCACAAGGAAAACAGCAGCACAAACACAAAAGAAACTGTGGAATTGATGATCCTGTCAGAAGTAATTGCTGCTTTTTATGGGGACGGGCGGGGATGGAGGTAATTCCTTGCGGGGATGGGTGGGACGGAGAGGATCCTGGCGGGGACGGGCGGGGATGGGTGGGATTTCTGTCCCCACGCAACTCTCTATTCTGAATCTGTCCCCTCTTAATTTTTCCAAATGGCCTCTCATTCTTGTAGTTTTTGAAAGTTTGAAGAAAGTTTGAAGAATATGTCCCTCTCCACTTTCTCTGTGCCCTTCAGTAGGCGCTTTGAATCTCAGTTAAAAACGTCACCTAAATAATCAGTGCCAGTTAGAGAATCCAGGCCTATGTGTATGCACTTTAATTTATTAAGAATGTTATTTTATGAACCACTTAGGTGTTAAGTGGGTGATAACTTTTAGAAATAAATACTCTGAGGGGGCAATATTCAAAGTGATTTAATTGGCCAGAAATGGCTCCCGGCCAGTTAAATTGTTTGTTCATGGCTATCTGCTGATATTCAACAGCACTTAACCAATTACCATTGCTGAATATCACCACAGACTGCTAAACTCAAAAAAAAGAAAATTCTTATTACAGTAAGATAAATGCAGGAAATTTAACAAGAAATGTAGCCACCAGAGCAAGGACTCTTGGTCTCAAAGCCAAGAATTCTTTTCTATGTCTCTGAGTTTTCTGATCTAAATCTGGAAATATTTGAACATTAGAGCCTAAAAACTGATCACTAAGATGCTGAAAATATAATTGAAGAATAAATTCCCTATCGCTTTCTAAGGCAAGAGTAAGCAACATGGTTGTTCTATCCGTCACTACCTCAAGAGAAGTTTCCAAATATGAAGATAAATTCTTTCCCACCACATTATATGCAGGCATATCTACCAGAGTAGATTCGCCTTGAGGTCTCTTAATGTTTAAATAGTAGGCTCTCACAATTGGAGGTATATTTTCTGGCAGAATGGCTAAGACCTCTCGAAAATGTTTTCTGGCCATCTCAACTGAGGCTATGATGGGACACTTCAGAAAATTTAGAAGTCTTAAATTGTTTTTCCTTAATTGATTTTCAAATTTCTCCATCCACATGCGGTATACATTCGATCTCTAACCATTTTCAACTCCACTTTTTCTATCTTACTTAACTTTTCATCGTATTTCTCCAACTTTCCATTTAAATTGAATAGCAATACCCCCTGTTGCTCTACCTTGGAAAAGACGGTTCCGTAGTCTATCCATTTGTTTTTTTCAACTCCCCATAATTGATGGCAATACCTCCTGAAGCACCTCTCACCTCTCTTTCTATGGTGCCTGGAGCGCATTGATCAAAATTGACTGCACCTTCCTCCTTAGAATCCAGTGTAGGCATCCCTCCCATGCTGGAATCTATCCTTCCCTCCCAGGGTGACAAAGCAGCAACAGCTCCTTGCACCGAATCATTTCCATGCTGGGGAGGAACCAGTTTCTGCTCCAGGCTCAGCGATACCCGGCTCAGTCCTGCGCCAAGATCACCCGGGAATTCAGGGCTGGGGTATTCCACTCACCGGAGGGTTAGGGTGGGAGAACCCTTTAGTCCTGGTAGCTTCCCAGGCGAAGGGGGGAGGAGTAGGAAACAGCTCGAGGAAAGCCGGTATAACACAGGTGACTGGAAAATGGAGGAACTAAGTCCAGATGAAGACACTTTGGCAGAAGAAAGCTACCCATACTCTGTTATCCTGAACCTGAGGAGGAAGAGTGCATGGACCTGTGGCCACAGTTCCTGACAGGTTAGTATCTGTGACTAAGTTGGTGCAGCAATGTTGATTTTGGGTTTTCCCTGTTGCACGAAGGAAACTGTTTCTTTTGTATGTTTTGCCTAAGTTGTTAAAGGCAGTTCACTTTGGACAGAGACAAACCTTGGAAAGGGAGGAGAAGTCTGATCGTGTAGGGAAGAAGGCTGTTAGTCCTAAGAAGGGGGGAATGGTCATGCCAGGGGATTTGCTTTTGCGGGGATGAAGGCTGTTAGTGTTGGAAAGGGGGGATAGTCGTTTTGGGGGTGGGAGCAGTTCTTGTTGAAAGGAGAGCTGTTTGTGTCAGATTGGCCTTTCATATCAGATGGGGGAGGGTGTTCTTGGTGTCAAGATGATTGCATCAGGATAGGGGCCGTCTTTGCTGAGGGAGCAGCTATTTTAGAAAGCTGATTCCATCTCTATGTGTGAAGCGGGAGTATATTTTTTCCCCCAGGTTCAGCTTTCTAAAATCCCTGTTCTCTTCGGACTTTGCATCCCTACTCCTGTTTTACAAGAGTTTTATGTTTACAGAGCCTCTTGTAAAATAGTATGGGAATTCCACTTGTCTTGACTTGGACATTATGAATTATCTTCTGAATGAACTTTTGAAAATGTCCCGTCATGTGTGACATGCAGTCTCAACTTTAACAAACATTAAAAACAAAACACCATATTCCCTCCAAGCAGCAATTCTAGGTGCATCTTTGAACCCCTCCATCTACCCCATGATGCAATTCATAACAGAGCACCTAGAATTATGCATCCAGAGGTGCATGGTAGAAGCCTACTCAGTAAAGGAAAGTAGGCATTTACCTTCCTTTATGGAATATTAGCATAGCTGATTATATACACATGTGGAGGGGCATATTAAAAAAAAGTCCCCTTTTAGCCTAAGGCCCTAAACGTTGAAATTAGAAGCAGGGAAAATGTCCATGATTTAAAAAAACATCCAAAAGGAGGTGTTTTTATTATAATGGCCTGCCTCTACATTCAGCCCAGACGCCCAGACCACCTCTACGTCTAAACTTACACCATATCATCAACCTAAAAAAAGCCTAAGTCTCAAACGCTCAAAACAAGAGCTTTTAGGGGAAGGAGGAGCCAGTCCTTCACCTAAAAGCTGAATTCTGTAACTGGTGTCTGTCAAAAACAACACTGGTTTCAGAATACCCCCCCCCCCCACCGACAACTTCGGGGCAGGAGGGAGCCCAAGCCCTCTTGCCCCGGCGAGCCACGATCCCCCCACAATGATCGGGGCAAGAGGAAGCCAAGCCCTCCTGCCTCGGTGAGCCGTGACCCCGCCCACCGATTACGATCGGGCCAGGAGGCAGCCCAGGCCCTCCTGCCCTCGATGCACCCTCTCCCACGATCAGCCCATATGCCTAAGGCCCCACCCACAGGAGGGGCCTAAAGCTACTGGGCTGATCCAGGTTGGCCCAGGTGCCTCAGGCCCCACCTGTGGGCGGGGTTTGAGCCGCCTGGGCCAATTAGGCCCTAAGGCCAGCCATTCGAGGGATGGCTGGCCTGCTGGATGGATAGGCTTGGCACCTGTCTGTCCGGCCAACTTCTACAGGTACAGGGAGGGGGATTGGGGAGTCGAGGGGTCGGTGAGGGGAGTGATCAGGGGTTCCGTGGGCGATCATGAGAGGGGGGTGCATCGAGGGCAGTTGGGCCTGGGATCCCTCCTGCCCATATTTTAGTGGGAGCGGGAGGTAGGGGGTTCGCCTGGCCAGGAGGGTTTGGGCTCCCTCCTGGCCCGATCATAATCGGCGGGGGGAGGGGGCTGTTGCGGCTTGGGCTCCCTCTTGCCCTGATCTTGTCAAGGGGGGGTGTGATGCATCGCAGCAGGAGAGATTGGGTATCTCCCCTGCCGCAATGTGATCATCCCTCTACCCGAACTGCCACAAACCGCGGCAGGAGAGACTAGGCATCTCTCCTGCCGATGGTCACGGCAGTTCGGGTAGAGGGGTGATCGCATCATGGCAGGGGAGATGAGCCATCACTCCTGCTGTGATAGTTGCGGTGGGGGGGTAGGTAGGTTAATGGCCCGCTGAGCTGATCGCACCAGCCGCCATCAGGTCAGCGGGCCCTTTTTCAGCACTTATACCTGTTTTGACTTGGTCTAAGTCTAAACGTATAAGTGCCGACTAGGCAACCTGTCAAAAGGTTTGGTTATACCTGCTGTACGCCTAGGTGTAGGTTGGCCCACCTCCCGCTCACCTCCCACCCTTTCCCCTCCTCTAAAAACGCCTCTTTTTGCTCTATGCATTTAGAGGCAGGGGAAAGGCCTAAGCTGGTTTTAGATACGTCTAAAACCAGCTTTGGTTATGGGTACTTGGACGATCAGGCTTTTTGATTGTCCAAGTACCCATTTAGGCCACATTTTAGACTTTTTTTTTATTATTATTATTATGAGCCCCATAGATTTTAATGCTTATGCAGACATAGAGCTGGTATGTGTGAGCATTTAAGTGCTGTGGATATCCACATAACTTACAGTATTCTGTAAGTTACACACACTAGTAGGAGCCTTTTCTTAAGCCCCGTCACTGCTCTACTCTTGTGTATGCCCTCCTTGAAAACACGCATATGGTATATGCAGAATAGCACTAAGGCGGCATGGTGACACATACATGTGTAAGTGTGTGCACACAGTACATATGCTTATTCTGTTTCCAAACATGTATGCGTTTAATACTCCTCCTTACATAAACGTAATAATTCTCCATTTTACAAAGCCAGGATATGTATATCTCATACCCAAGTGCATGTGGCAAGAAGGCATGGTATGAATGCATTTTGGGCAAGTCAAGGATGTGGTAGGTAAATATACATCTATTCCATATTTCAGAAGGGAGCTAAACATCACTGTCCTAAAAGATTGATGTTGAGAGTTACACCTGCCATCAAGCACATTTAGGATGTAGTAAACAGCTGTTACTGAGCAGTGCTCTACTGAAGGGACTTGGGGGTGGGGGGGGAGTCCCATTTAATGCCCCAGTGGTGTTTATCCCCTCAAATACCAAACTGGCAAGGGTAACTAGCGTCTGTGACAGTGTGGGGTAACTTATGGTTAAGGGTTTAGGTTTATTCAAACTTGACATACTACTCAGTCCAGGACAGATCTCGGCCACTGCTACTACTACTACTATTTATAATTTCTATAGCACTGAAAGACATAAGCAGTGCTGTATATTTAACATACAATAGATGGTCCCTGCTCAGAAGAGCTTACAATCTAATTTGGACAGACAGACATGACATCTCATGGTTGGGGAAATTCTGATAGAGGGAGTTAAGAGTTGAACGTAGCTTTAAAAAGATGGGCTTTTAGCTTGGATTTGAATGCTGCTAGAGACGGAGCATGACATATTGATTCAGGCAGCCTGTTCCAGGCATACGGCGTGGCAAGAAAGAAGGGACAGAGTCTAGAGTTGGCTTTGGAGGAGGATACAGATAAGAGGGACTTACCTAGCGAATGGAGTTCACGGGGGGGGGGGGGGGGGGGGAGGGAGGCTTCTTATGCTAAGATATATTGCAGTTGATAATTGCCTTTTAGAATTTTTCTGACATCATAGAAACAGACGGCAGATAAGGGCCACGGCCCATCTAGTCTGCCCACCCTAATGACCCTCCCTTACCTTTGCCTTGTGAATAGATCCCATGTGCCAATCCCATTTGGCCTTAAAATCAGGCACGCTGCTGGCCTCAATCACCTGCAGTGGAAGACTATTCCAGCGATCAACCACCCTTTCAGTGAAAAAGAATTTCCTTGTGTCACCTCGTAGTTTCCCGCCCCTGATTTTCCACGGATGCCCTCTTGTTGCCGTGGGTCCCTTGAAAAAGAAGATATCTTCCTCCGCTTCGATGTGGCCCGTGAGATACTTGAACGTCTCGATCATGTCCCCCCTCTCTCTGCGCTCCTCGAGCGAGTATAGCTGTAGTTTGTCTAATCGTTCTTCGTACGGGAGATCCTTAAGTCCCGAGACCATCCGGGTGGCCATTCTCTGAACCGACTCCAGTCTCAGCACATCCTTGCGATAATGCGGCCTCCAGAATTGCACACAGTGTTCCAGGTGGGGCCTCACCATGAATCTATACAAAGGCATAATGACTTCTGGCTTACAGCTGACGAAACCCATGCGTATGCAACCTATGATCTGTCTTGCCTTGGATGAGGCCTGCTCCACCTGACTGGCAGCCTTCTTGTCCTCACTGACGATCACCCCCAAGTCTCGTTCTGCTACCGTTCAATGTATGATTTATGTTTAAATATATTTATTCATTTTCAACGTGCATAGAAACATCCATAGCAAAACAGAACAAAGTACTTACATTTGTTTAGTTTGTTGAGATGGGTGCTTATTCTGCATGCACCTGGCTCAAGCATCCATTTCTCCTGTATTTTAGAACAGACTCATATCAGTAGATTCTTTTCTGAAATACTGGTGATACTTGCAAAGCACTGTCCTGCATATGTCAATTGCTACTTCTATGGCTTGTACGTTAGATTGGGAGCCCACTGGACAGATGGGAAAAAATGTTTCAGTACTTGATTGTAAACCACCTAGATAAATACGTAAATAAATAAATAATTGGGCTGCCCAGCACTTACTCATGCCCTTATAGAACAGCACTTAGGATCCTTACAAAGCGGTACATTTAAGTATGCGATAGGATGTATATCTGTGACTGCCTAGTTATATAATCACCCTTTAGGTGGCCAAATAAGAGATTTTGCTATTTCCTAGTTATCCACTGTGTGGTGTAGGATGCTGGCCTCAATGAACCCTTAGGGCTCCTTTTACGAAGGTGCGCTAGCATTTTTATCGCACGCCCCGGATTAGCGTGCGCTAGCCGAAAATCTACCGCCTATTCAAAAGGAGGCAGTAGCGGCTAGCGCGCACAGCAATTTAGCGCGCGCTATTCCATGCGTTAAGCCCCTAGTGCATCTTCGTAAAAGGAGCCCTTAGTCTGACCCATAATGTTCTTACATTTATTATATAGACCCATATGCTGTTATATAATTGGGGCTTCTATTCTTAGGTGTTTATAAATTGTTTAAGCTTAATGAAGGCCTTTATATACCACCTTCAGCCAAGCCAACAGAGCATTTTATAATGAGAGATTATAGGAAACACGGGTTACAGTAATAAAATGATAGAAGATAAGGAGTAAATTATAGGTTCATACTATACAACAATAAATCACAGGAAACACAGCCGTTATTTTACAATGCTTAGCTTGGTTTACTGAAAGAGTCCAGAGCAGGTAATTAAATACATTAAGAATGAGGTATAAATCATTTTGACTAGTGACCCTTTGTTTCTTATCCAATAATTCAATAACCCCGTATTAACCTGCAACATAACTTGTCCAACCTGAGTAGACAGCCAGTGATTATGAATTTGGCAGCTTGGTTTAATTATCCCATTCAAAATCTCCACTGAGAAATCAAGAACAGAAAATTAAAATGCTGAGAAGGAAATTTTGGTACCAAAACTTAACAGAAAAAGTTCTCAGAGAATACAGGTTTAAAATGTTAGTGTGCATGCTAAAACAGCATTTAATTTGCACGCATATAACCTTTTCCTCATGGCCACTCCCCCTTGCTTGAAAACTTATATAAAAAGTAGCTCCACATATGAGGAGGTGATGAGGATAGAAACTAGACTCCATTAGAGGTGGTTGAAGACATCTGCATGGCTTGCACACCTTTTGGCTATTACTTGCCTATTTCTTATTCATTATTCCAAGGGTGAGTGAGTACATGTTTCTACCGTTTGATCTTCTGTGACTGTAAACAGAGTAACAGAGAGAAGAAATATTTTCTTGGATTTGTTTTAAATTTATTATTTAGAAGCTTCAACAAGTCACACAAAAAATATTCAAATTATGACTATCATCTCAGAAACACTGCTTAAATCAGATGGGTTTTGGTTTGTGTGGCAAAGAAGTGGAGGAAGATCCCACATAACCTAGTCCAGGACCAATAAATATGAAGGCCCCCTGAAAAGTTCTCAGTCCAGCCAGGAAGAAAATGACATGGAGCCATGAAACTTACAAGTTATTCCACACCTTTCTTGACACTTTTCGTTTCAATGAGGCAAATGCATCTAGTAAATGGGCATAAGTATAGGGAAACCAAGCCATTGTAACATCACCGATGAGGTTGGTACTTAGACATTGGTGGAATGAGGCATTATGGTATCACAATATGAGGGACCACGGAAAAGTTCTCAGCCCATCCAAGAAGAGAATGATGTGGAGCCATGAAACTTACAAGTTATTCCACACTTTCTTGACACTTTCAGATCACTGAAACAAAAAGTGTCAAGAAAAGTACGGAATATCTTGTAAGTTTCATGACTCCATATCATTCTCTTCTTGGTTGGGCTGAGAAGAACTTCTCAGCTGCCCCTTGTACAAGAGAGCACTGCAAGGAGAGGAAAGAATGGGAGAAGGAGAAGGGAAGAGATACTTCCCAAAGCATGCATTTTCTACTTCTGGTGAGAGGAAGGAAAATGTTGAGCAGGAGGAAATGCAGAATATGGAGGAGCAGGAGGCTGAGCCACAAACTAACAGCAGGAATATGACCTCTTTATCAAATATTGTGTTTCATTCTAAAAGAAAATGATGCATTTTGAAGCTGGTTCTGGAGAACTATATTGTAAACTAAACTAAACTAAACCTTAGGTTTGTATACCGCACCATCTCCGCGTGCGCAGAGCTCGGCACGGTTTACAGAGGTTGAGAGGAAAGGAACTACAAGGAAAGGATATAGGAGAGGGACTTAGGAGATAGAGGGGGACAGGATACTAGAGCACGGGAGGTGATTAGGTTTTTGAAAAGAGCCAAGTTTTCAAGTGTTTGCGGAAGGATTGGAAGGAGCTAGAATTTCTGAGCGGGGATGAAAGGTTGTTCCAGAGTTCTGTGGTTCTAAAGGGGAGGGATGTTCCAAGTTTTCCTGCGCGGGATATACCTTTTATAGAAGGGAAAGATAGTTTCAGTTTTTGGGAGGATCTAGTCGAGAGCGGGTTTGAGGAGTTCCAGAAGAGTGGGATAACAGGAGGAAGGACGCCATGTAGAATCTTGAAGGCTATGCAGGCACATTTATAGAGGACTCTGGAGTAAACTGGGAGCCAGTGAAGCTTGGAGAGGAGTGGGGAAACGTGGTCGAACTTGCCTTTTGCGAAAATAAGCTTGGCCGCGGCGTTTTGAATTAGCTGAAGTCTATGGAGGTTTTTCTTTGTTAGGCTTATATAGATGGAGTTGCAGTAGTCCAGTCTAGAAAGAATGGTGGATTGAACGAGGATGGCGAAATGAGAATGATGAAAGCAGGATCTTACTTTCCTCAACATATGGAGGCTAAAGAAGCATTTTTTTACTAGGGAGTTGAGGTGATCGTTGAAGGAGAGAGAGGAATCTAAGATGATGCCAAGGACTTTGCTTGAAAACTCAAGCTGAAGAGTGGGGCCGGAAGATAGAGGGATGGAGGTGGGTAAATGGTCTAAGGTTGGGCCGAGCCAAAGTAGTTTGGTTTTGGACTCATTCAGTTTCATTTGTACAGATTGGGCCCAGGATTGGAGGTTCGTAATACATGTGGAGATGTTCTCGGCGAGGTTCGAGAGGTTCGAATCGGTTTCGAGGAGGATGAGGATGTCATCGGCGTAGGAGTAGAGAGTTTCTAGTGGGGATAAATGAAGGAGTTTCAGAGAGGACATGTAGATGTTGAAAAGGATAGGGGAGAGGGGTGAGCCTTGAGGGACTCCACATTTTGGCTTCCAGGCGGGGGATGAGGAACCGTTTGTGTTAACGGTGTAGGAGCGGAAGCGTAGGAATTTCGAGAACCAATCCAGAACTGTGGAGCTTATGCCTATTTCGGAGAGTTGGAAGATTAGGATGTCGTGGTGAACGACATCGAAGGCTGCGGAGAGGTCGAATTGAAGAAGAACAGCAAATTTGTTGCGAGAATGGAGTTGTTGCACCTTAGAGATTAGTGAGGCCAAGAGGGATTCGGTGCTAAAGTTGGGTCTGAAGCCGAATTGGTGGGGTAGGAGGATAGAGAATCGTTCTAGGTAGGATGAGAGTTGGGTGGATATGATGGATTCTAGTAGCTTGGTTAGGAGAGGGATATTTGCTATAGGACGGTAATTTGATGGAATGGAGGGATCGAGGTCGGCCTTTTTCAGTAGAGGGGACAGTGAAATGTGTCCCATGTCGGGGGAGAAAAGGCCTGATGTTAGGGCAGAGTTTATAAGTTCGGTGAGGGAAGCGATGGCCTGTGCAGGGATATTCTCGAATAGGTAGGAGGGGAAAGGATCCAAAATGCACTTGCAAGTTTTTAGTTTGAGGCAGAGTTTGGAGACTTGCGGTTCAGAGACAAGCTCGAAGGTGGTCCAGGATCTATCTGCAGGAATGGATACCGGTAAGGTAGAGTTGGGAACAGTAGAGGTCAGGGAATTGTAGGAGACTGAGGGGGGGAAGGAGCATCTTAGGGTGGTGATCTTTTCATTAAAGAAATTTGCAAGGGCCTCGGCTGATAGAGATGGCGGAAGCAAAGACGGGTCTTTTTTTATAGTTAGGGAGCGCCAGATGTTGAACAGCGCACTGATCTGGTTGTTGGATCTGGAGATCTTGTCTCCAAAGAAGTTTTTCCTGGCTTTTTTTTAATGTTGAATTGTAAAATTTAATATTAGCCCTCCAGGTCTGTCTATCAGAGGGGGATTTGGATTTTTTCCATTTGCGCTCCTTTAGGAAAACCTCACAAGGAAGTCCATGGCAGCAAAACATCAGACATCAGTGACCTTGAAGTTGCCCCCAGAATAATAGCTTAAGAGAAAATAAATATTCCTATCAGGACATGTGGAGGACGGAATAGTAATTTTATAACAGGGAGTCTAGGGGCATGACCAGAACTTAATTTTGGAGGGAGCTTTGGGGCTGGACTGGGAGTGCCAAGCATTTTCTCTCTTCCCCTCCCTCCTCCCCCCAGCTGGTGCTGTCATCATATTATACCTTTGCTGGCGGGGATGTTCAAGCCTCACCAACTGAAGAAATTCACAGCTGGAATCCTACCTCTTTTGCCTGAGTAGCAAAGATGCCAGCACTTCTGTGCATGCTCAGTTTAATGCATGAACTGAGCAGGCGGGGAGATTCTGACATTAGTGACTGGAGTACCCTGCCAACTTCCTGCTATGAAGGCAGGCGCTCCAGCTGCAAAACTCTTTGGCTGGCAGGGCTTGAGCATCCCTGCCAGTCATGTATCTAGTACAGCAAGTTTGAAGGGGGACTTGAGCCCAGTGAGGGAGGACCAGCCCAACCCCATGGCTCTGCCACTGATGACATCTATGTGAAGTAAGGGAAAAGGTACTGTACAGTATGTATTTTTCTGTCCTTCGAGGACTCAGAATTAAAAAATAAGAAGAAGAAAAATTAAGAAAATGACAAAGCTCTGCAGTGGAATTTGAACTGGGGCCCTCTAGCTCTCTAGTTTCCAAGTTTCTTTATTCTTTGATATACGGTTTATCAGCAAGTACCTAAATGGTTTACAATGGAAAACGAACTAAAAAAAATAAAATTAAAATATACCAAATACAGGTTTGATAAAAAAGAATATAATAAGAGAGGAAAACATTACAAATGGACATACTGGAAACAAAAAGATGGAGGGACGTGGTAAGTAAATAAATACATCGAGATAGACAAATAAAGGGAGAGGAGAAAAGTACAATGAAGTAGGGTTCGCTTCAAGAGAAGTGTTTTTGCCAACTGTTTTAACCATTAGGCTTCTCGTCCACGGGGACATTTATGTGGCCATTTTGTAACATGGGCATTGCCATGCTGCTACAATGATATTCACATTTCTTATTTCCCCGTTTGTCATTTGGACATTTCAGTTAGTAAAATGGATGTTGATGATGAATGTGTCCAGCACTTGGACATCTATTTCTCATGTGTTCTGGAACAGGCTGTATGTTGTCAGATCATGTTCTAGAATACATGAGAAATGGATGTCCATATGCAATGTACTGACTCGGAGCTCCTTATTCCAAGTTAATAATAATAATAATTTTATTCTTATATACCACCAAAGCCATGATAGTTCAAGGCGGTTTACAACAAGATTAGCAAAGTGGTTACACTATAGAGTTATCAAATATAAGCCATGATGTTTCGAAGCAGTTTACAACGAAAGGTGCTGGACAAACAGCGAAGTGGTCACAATACAAAGTCATCAAATACAAGCTTACAGAATGGAAGAAATGGAAAGTTATAAAATTCTTAGGTTACAAATCGATTAAACAGATTCGTTTTTACAGATTTTCTAAAACTGAGGTAGAATGAGGAATGCGTGATAATGTTACCCAGTCAATCGTTCCATTTGCCTGCCTGGAAGGTGAGAGTTGTGTCCAGGAATCTTTTGTAGTGGCAGGCCTTTATTATCGGAGAGGTGAACAGATTAATTTTACCTGTGAACCTTTCTAACATCTGCCTTCACATGTCTTTATAAAATAGGCACTTACAGTGACCCCTAATATTTATTTATTTTTAAAAATTTATAACCGCCTAAAAAAACACTAAACAGCTTAATAGCATACAAATGTTCTTGCACAAATTATCCCCTGCTCCGCTGAAGGAGTAAATGTGCCCATATAGTCAATGCACATACTTACATGTTTTATAAAATGTATCACATAGGATATGTGAAGAAATATGATCCATTCTGTTGCTGAGATTCTTATTCAGTCATGCAATTTTATAAGAGACACTTTTGCATATCAAACATATTTTACATGTAAAAAGTACTTTATAAAGTTATACCCAAATGTAGCCTCCGAGATGTCTGCAAATATATGTGCCTATTGGATGAACATAGGAGGTGGGCATGTCTGATAAATTAAAATCTTTGTGTGTTCTGGGCTGCCCTTCACATCAGTGCTTCTCAACCCAGTCTTCAGGGCGCACCTAGCCAGTCAGGTTTTCAGGACATTCACAGTAAATAATGCTTGAAATGAATATGCACAACAAAAAGACAATGCATGTAAATCTAGCTTTTGCAAATTCATTGTGGATATATTGAAAACTGGACAGGCTAGCTGTGCCCTGAGGACCTGGTTGAGAACCAATGGTTCTGATAAACACTTTCACAAAAAAAACAGATGTGTAATGTCTGGTGGATACCCACAGCACCGTTTAGGCTTAATCACACTATGCAATTTGAAAAAACAGAGGAATGGTTGACAGTATACTGTATATGTGTTTCAAATTTTATAGTATACGTATACCATAATGCATTTACCTATTGTCATGTACACCTACTTAAAGCCATGCATAATATATCCAACAAACTCATTTTGGGGACTTGGGATTTGGAGCAGTGCATGCTGGTGGAGATTGCATACCAGTACCTCTCCAAATGCAAGAGCCATCTCTTTGGGGCTAAAGTGTGTCTTTATCAACAATTCCCCCTACACAGAAGACAGGTACGATGTATTTATTTTGTACTTTCAAAATGAACTTGCACATCTATTTTTTGCATGTGGGTGAGTAACCCAATTGGGTTTTCAAGATGCAGTCTATTTGCATGTGCTGCCTCCATTGTATACAAATAGATTTCATGCATATTCACTGGGGGAAATCCTGAAAACCTGACCTAGAAAAAATGGTACAAAAGCTGTGGGCGCAAAGTGTGCTTGGCCTATATCCCAGTGTACATTTTGAGAATTGTCTCCATGTTGATGATCTCAATGACTTTTAGGATATTATTGGTAACGATGATTGGCATTATTTACATTGCGATTATTTTACGTATTGCACTCTGTCTATTAGGATAACAAGCAGTGGAATCCATGATTAGAAAATATTACTTCAAATTATAAGGTATGCAGTTCTATTCAGTAGATGTAAAAAGCTAATATACCTGCGTGTTTTACTGTGAGCATGGCCTCATGAAAAAATATCCAGAAAATGTCATCAAATGAGGACACGAGGTGCCGCTGAAAAAAACTCAGCCCAACCACAAAGCTAGGGCAGTCTCCATCGAGGGCTATATACTTAGTTCAGTGATGTTACAATTATTTTTCATTCTGTTGGAAAAATATGAAATGAAAAAAGTGAAAATCGCTGAACTAAGTATATAGCCCTCGATGGAGACTGCCCCAACTTTATTGTTTGGGCTGAGAAATCTTCATCGTCCCCTCGTAGAATGCCAGAATTTTTGAGTGTGATGCATTCTTTTCACTCAAAGCCCTCTTTGTGACAACAAACAATATTCAGGTTGTGGCTTTCACAAGTAATATGCTTTCACAGGCTAGGTTCACTAAAATGTTCTATTGCATTACTATGCAGAAATGCCATGAACATACATTACTAGTAAACAGGCCCTAAAATGAAACCTGTGGGAAATAATGTGAATTATGAGTGCTTGTGTGCGCTAATGTAGGAGTCACTTATAGTATGTCCAGCCTGTCATATGCGAACAAATATTTAACTCCATAAATAATGGGTTGTTTTGATACAAAAGTGTGTCAAGCAGCTCATAGAACATAAGAATAGCCTTACTGGGTCAGACCAATGGTCCATCAAGCCCAGTAGCCTGTTCTCAGGTGGCCAATCCAGGTCACTATACCTGGCCAAAACCCAAGGAGTAGCAATATTCCATGCTACCGATACAGGGCAAGCAGTGGCTTCCCCTGTGTCTTTTTCAATAACAAACTATGGATGTTTCCTCCAGGAACTTGTCCAAACCTTTCTTAAAACCAGCTATGCTATCTGCTCTTACCACATCCTGTGGCAACACGTCCCTGAGTGAAAAAAAATTTCCTCCAATTGTTTTTAAAAGTATTTCCCTGTAACTTCATCGAGTGTCCCCTATTCTTTGTCATTTTTGATGGAGTGAAAAATCGATCCACTTGTACCTGTTCTACTCCACTCAGGATTTTGTAGACTTCAATCATATCTCCCCTCAGCCATCTCTTTTCCAAGCTGAAGAGCCCTAACCGTTTTAGTTTTTCCTCATACGAGAGGAGTTCCATCCCCTTTACCATCTTGGTCACTCTTCAGTGAACCTTTTCTAGCGCCACTATATATTTCTTTGGATAAGGAGACCAGAATTGAATGCAATTCTCCAGATGAGGTTGCACCATGGAGCAATACAGGGGCAATATAACTTTCTTAGGGCTCCTTTTATCAAGGTGCGCTAGCGGGATTAGCGCGTTGGACATTTAATCATGCGCTAACCCCCCCGGCAAGCCAAAAAACGAATGCCTTGTCAATGAAGGCGTTAGCGACTAGCGTGGCAGGCGGTTTAACGTGTGGTATTCCACGCTTTAAACCCCTACCGCTCCTTGGTATAAGGACCCCTTAGTTTTGTTAGCCATCTCTTTTTTAATAATTCCTAACATCCTATTTGCTTTTTTGGCCATCGCCGCACACTGTGCGGAAGATTTCATCCTATTGTCTACAATGACATCCAGATCCTTTTCTTGGGCGCTAATCTCCAAGGTGAACCCTAGCATCCGGTAACGGTGATTCAGGTTATTCTTCCAAATGTGCATCACTTTGCATTTGTCCACATATCTGTGATTTGGATCCCAAGTCTTCCAATATCCTAAGGTCCGCCTGCAATTTTTCACAATCCACATGTGTTTTAACAACTTTGAACAGTTTAGTGTCATCTGCAAATTTAATCACTTGACTCATCGTTCCAGTTTCCAGATCATTTACAAATAAGTTAAATAGCACCGGTCCCAGTACAGACCCCTGCGGCACTCCACTGTTTACTCTCCTCCATTGAGAAAAATGACCATTTAACCCTACCCTCTGTTTTCTATCTGATAACCAATTCCTAATCCACAACTGAACTTTGCCACCTATCCCATGACACTTTAATTTTCTCAGAAGCCTCTCGTGAGGAACTTTATCAAAAGCTTTTTGAAAATCTAGATACATTATAACCACATGTTTATTCACACCTTCAAAGAAGTCAAGTAAATTTGTGAGACAAAATCTCCCTCGGTTGAACCCATGTGTCGGATTGGGGGAGGCCACAGAGGCCATGGCTTCCCCTAGAATTTGTGGTCAGTGGTTTGTTCCTGCCCTCCTACCCTTTTCCTGGTGTTGTACTTTATATCTTCAGAGCAGCCATCATGCAGCGTCAATGAGCAGGCCTGCACCGGAACCCTTAATTCTACTTCCGGGGGCAGGTCTGCTCATTGATGCTGCGTGGTGACTGCCCCAAAAATTTAAAGTACAACACCAGGAGGAGGTAGAGGGTGGAGTCGGGAGCTGTGCCACAGGATTTTGTTGGGGCTAGGGCAGAGCTCCTGGGCCCCCCAAACCAAACAGCATTCCGCTGCCTATGAAGCAGCTCATTAGCTGTGAGTTTTTTGAAATAGGTACATAGAATAATTTAGAAGCCTCATTCAAGATCCTGGGAGAAATGTTTTGTGTACAATGGCCACCCATCTCATTTGACATAGAAAGCAAAGTTGCATGCAAAAAGGGCTGCTAACTTGAGGGAAATTCTGTGTACTAATATATTGACATCTACATAATTAATAATAATTAATAGTAGTACACATTTTGATTTTCTTTCTTAGAGCACTATTGTTATGTCATCTAGTTGGACACCTTATATGATCTTTTCCCTTAGTGCCAAAACAGGCATTTCCTTCATTTAGTCAGCAATGCTGTAGGTGTGAAGAGTTTGTCTAAAGTCTCTAAAACAGCATCAAGTCTTTCTGGCAGGCATATAGACAGCCTCTGAGCTATTTACGTCAGAATATCCTGTTTGCCATTATAATTCACAGCTGAGTGAGGAGGATAAAAATTTTTTAACTTGGAAGGATTGCAAATGCTTAGAATGTGAGTGGCAGCACCAAGCAATAGTGATTCATTTCCTCGATGCTGAAAATTACCAGTGATGAAAAGAAAAAAGGATTAGTTCTAAAAAAAGAAATGTTTCCTCTAACAGAGAATGTAGGCATTATTGAGCTATTAATCAGGTCCAGTCAGGCTAAAAGTGGATTTAGTGAAAAGGAAGCTGAAGTTCAGCTGCATTGTGGCTAAATGGGGGCATCGGATTGAATTTCAGACTTTGAAAATTAGGTCTTCATATCACATCTTAGGACTTAGAAACATAAGAAAATGACAACAGAAAAAGATCATTTGAATATACAGTCTATCCATCCATGCCCTCTGCTATTCGTTCCTCTCCCTTAGAGATACTATGGGCTCCTTTTACTAAGGTGTGCTAGCGTTTTTAGCACGTGCTACATTTCCGCAAGCGCTAACCCTGTGCTACGCACCAAAAACTAACGCCAGCTCAATGGTGGCGTTTGCTTCCAGCACGCACGGCAATGCAGTGCGCGCTAAATGCACCCTAAAACCGCTAGCGCAGCTTAGTAAAAGGAGCCAAATGTGTTTCTCCCCACTTTTCAAATTCAGAAAGAGTCTTCATCTCCCTCACTTCTACTGGAAGGCCATTCCACGCATCCATCACCCTTTCCACAAAAGAAGTATTTCCTTACATTGCTCCTAAGTCTCTTCTCTTTCACCTTCATACTACGCCCCTTAATTCATGATCTTCCTTTCAGTTGAGAGACTTGCCTCCTGTCCATTTGTCACTAGAGGTGTTTATCTCTTCTCTACCACCTCTCTTCCAAAATACACATGTTGAGATTTTTAAGTCTGTCCCCATATGCTTTGACTAACCCCATCCTGTTCATAATTTTGTAGAGGTGCATTCTGCAGTACTCTAAATGGGGTCTCTTCAGAGACTTATATAGAGGTATTATGACCTAATTTTTCCTGCTGATCATTCATCTTCCTATGCACTCAAATATCCTGGATTGGTAGCATGGAATGTTGCTACTCTCTGGATTTTGGCCAGGACTAGTGACCTGGATTGGCCACCATGAGAACGGGCTATTAGGCATGATGGACAATTGGTCTGACCCAGTAAGGCTATTCTTATGTTCTTCTACTGTCAACCTTCTTTACCTGTTTGGCCATTAAGCCCAGGTTTGCTCAATGATAGGGACTGCTTGTAGCTTAAAACTCCTCCTCTCCTGCGAGCTCATAATCATTCTCCTCCCTTCCTCTGCTCTGGCATCTCTTCAGCCACTCCCCACCCCAGTCTAGACATAGAAACGTGATGGCAGATAAAGGCCAAATGGCCCATCCAGTCTGCCCATCCGCAGTAAACATTATCTCATCCTCTCTCTCTCCTCTCTCTAAGATGGTCATCAGCAGTGCCAGGACTGAACATAGGCTAGGCTGCCTGCAGGTTGGACTTGCCAGGGCCTTTCCCTGCACCACATCCTGTCTCTATGAATCAATTTCCTGTGGGCAGGATGTGATGCAGAAAAGATGCTAGCAGGGCCAGCTAACAGTTACTGTGCTCAGAGCAGCTTCTGCCGTTGACTGCCACATGTCTGGAGGACCAGCAGCAATGGTGGTGATGGAGGAGTGCTGGACATGCAAAGGGGATGAGGGGTGCTGGAGATGTGCTGAATCTGCGAGGGTGTAGGGGAGAGGATGGACTCGGAGGGGGGGAGGGAAGAAACAAAAAGAAGAGAAAGAGAGACACAGAGCAAGGGTAAAGGGAAAGAGAGATACACAGAGAGAACTGAATCAAAGAAGGGGAAGAAATACTGTATGTTGGGAGGGGTTAACAGAGGGAAGAAAAAATCAGATGATCAAAGGGAAAGTAAAAAGAGGAGGAGAGATAACTAGACTAAGGGTATAGGAGGAAGCAGAGAGGGAGAGACGTGTGGACCAATAGAGGGGAGGGAGAAAGATGCTGGACCACCGAAGGTGAAGAGAGGGTCAGAGGTTGGGAATGCAGAGTCAAGGGAAGAGAGAGGGGAGAATATGGATATGTGGAGAGACAGGGACAGAGAGAAGAGATGAAGGAATGGAGGGAATATAAGGACAGGGACACAGTGGCATTGCTGGATGCAAGGGAAGAGCTAGGGAATGTTAAACCTGGGGGGAGGATCAGGACAGGGACACAGATGGGAGACATATGTGTTTATTCCACATGTTATTGAATTCCGTTACTGTTTTTATCCCCACCACTTCCATCAGGAGATTATTCCAGGCATCCACCACCCTCTCTGTGAAAATATTAATCCTGATGTTACTCCTAAGTCTACTACCCTGCAAACTCAGTTTGTATCTCTTAATTCTATCACTTCTCTCTCTCTGGAAAAGGTTTGGTTGTATATTAATGACAGCAAAATCAACCATAAATGGACTGATTGAAATCAGTAAACATGTTTTTCACTGAAGGTCTTTGTCATATAAGAGTACCATGGTGAAACTGCTCATATCAATGCAAATCACAGACACTGTTTAACAGTTGCACAGCATTTACATATGTAAATAACATAAAAGCATAAGTAATGTCTCTGCTGGTTCAGACTAGAGGTCTATCATGCCCAGCAGTCCGCTCATGCGGCGGCCCATCAGGTCCAGAACCTGTATAGTAATCCTCTATCTCAGTGGTTCCCAACCCTGTCCTGGAGGAACACCAGGCCAATTGGGTTTTCAGGCTAGCCCTAATGAATATGCATGAAGCAAATTTGCATGCCTATCACTTCCATCATATGCAAATCTCTCTCATGCATATTCATTAGGGCTAGCCTGAAAACCAGATTGGCCTGGTGTTCCTCTAGGACAGGGTTGGGAATCACTGCAATCTATACCCTTCTATCCCCTTTCCTTCAGGAAATCATCCAATCCCTTCTTGGCATGAGAGTACAAATACCGTATATATTTTTTAAAAATCCCTTGCTAACTTTTGTGCCTCCTTTGAGGCATGCTGCTCATTTCAGCCAAGGGTTTAGATCAGGGGTAGGGAACTCCAGTCCTCGAGGGCCGTATTCCATTCGTGTTTTCAGGATTTCCCCAATGAATATGCATGAGATCTATTTGCATGCACTGCTTTCAATGCATATTCATTGGGGAAATCCTGAAAACCTGACTGGAATACAGCTCTCGAGGACCGGAGTTCTCTACCCCTGGTTTAGATGAATGATGGAACTACAATTGTGCCTAGCTCTCTGGTATTTAAAATGTCCTTATAATGTTTAACAAATTGCCTCTAGACACTCCTTCACTAGCTGATCTTATACATAGAATTTAGAGACCCCCGACTTTCTACCCTGCAAGAGTGGGAACCTCTCACCCAATTCAAGAGACCTGGGAACCAGAGCACAGGAACTTTGTAAACCTGGTTTGCAACAGTAATTATTCCATTTCTTCCCTGCCTACACTGTGAAGTCTTGTGAAGATCTTGTGAAGTCAGCAATGAGAAGTGTGCTCCTTTAGATCTGAATTTGTTGTACCAGCAGAGAGGAAATGGAGCATGGACCACCATTGGATAGACTCATTTGCTGCAGGGAGAAGGTCCCTGAGTAGATGAGAGATATGGAGGAGTTGAAGGATGAGCTGGACAAGTGGAGAGGACAGATGGGGCAGGGCTTGGTATGAATGGGTCTAAAATAGTGGCGTAGCAAAGGTGAGAAGCACCTGGATTGGTGACGCCCCCCCCCCACCCTCTTCTCCGCCCCTACAGCCCTACAAACTCCTTCCCCACCCCCCGCCCCCACTGCCATGCACACACACTGCTTCCCTTCCCCTGTACCTCTGTAATGTTCCTGGCGTGAGAAGCAACCCCCTCAACTTGCTGTCGCACCTGCGTGTGCTCTCCCCCTGATGTCACTTCTTAGGTTCAGGTCCAGAAAGTGACATCAAAAGAAGAGTTGGGGGTTGCTGCTCACGCCAGGAATTTTACAGAGGTACAGAGAAGGGAAGTGGCATGTGCACGTGGCGGGGGGGTGGGTGGAAGAGGAGGACGGGTACTATACCCCTACGAAGATGGCACCCGGGGCGGACCGCCCCCTGTTTCCCCCCCCTTTACTACACCACTGGTCTGAAGCTTGCTTCCCCTTTAGGGTTTAACAGAACTGAAACAAAATGATGATAATTTAACTTATAGTTGTTACTTTTTTTAAGGAGCAGCCTAGTTTTAGATACCAGAAAGAATATACTGTATATAGTGCTATTTTAATTATTTATGTGCAAAAATGACCTCAAAAAATACCGACTAGTATAAAACTAAGCATATTACTAGTTTGCTCCATATCATCACTGTGGGTGTGCACCATAGGTGATGTGAAGAAGCCTAGGGGCTCCTTTTACAAAGGTGCGGAATAGCGCACGCTAAAATGCCACGTGTGCTAGCCGCTACCGCCTCCTCTTGGGCAGGCGGTAGTTTTTCGGCTAGCGCGCACTATAGCGCGTGCTAATCCGGTGCACGCGCTAAAAATGCTAGTGCACCTTTGTAAAAGGAGCCCTAGGTGTTGATTATAAAATAATTTAATTTATGCAAATATTTGTAAAATGTTAGCATTTATTTATACTTGCTCTAGGGCTGAAGTAAGTGATCATATTTTATAGCACATTTTGGCCACCTATGCAAGTATTTTCACTTTTCAGTTTTGCTGACTTTTCTATCCTGTTCATTTATATTGCTTTATACTTTTGGTTACTTTCATCTTTATTTAATAGGACCCCTGATGAAGGCGTGTTAACTGAAACATGGACCGTGTCGGATCCCCTGGTTTGTAAAAAGGTGGTGACACTAACCGTAACATATAATTGTTTCAGTAAACATAGCCTGCATCTTGTACTCTTGTCTGCAGTTCTTCTTTGTTTATAAAGAAAAGTAGCTCATAATAGAAAACAATTACCCAATTCTTTAAAAGGTAGACATCTATCTCATGGTGCCTAACAGCACCTAACACCCAAGAGGGCATGTTTTGGGGTGGAGACAGGCATAGGCACTGTTAGATGCAATTCTCTAAAAACTTAGAGGCTGGATTCTGTAACCAGTGCCCAAAAGCGGCTGCTGAGCACTTGTCATTCATTTTAGGGCACCGGTTACAGAATCTCAGCTTTAGGGGAGGGGGAATTCTCATGCCGCAATCAACTGAGCGGCCACAGCAGGGAACCCCCTAACCCCCCCTCCCCTCACACTGTCCATGGCAGGAGAGATGCCCACTCCCTCCTGCTGGCACCTACCACAACAATCCCCAGGAAGGGGAAGGCCCACCATTCTGAAGAGGAGGGCCGGACAGCTATAGGAAGTAGGCATCCCTCTGACCGGCCTTCAAGAAAAAGGTATGGGGGTGGGTTTCAGGGGTGGAATGTTCAGGGGATGCCAGAAGGATGGATTGGGCAACCCTCCTGCCGGGGATGTTGCGTGGGGTGCTGGCAGGAGGGACTGGGCATCATTTGGAGAATCCCCGAATCTCCCACAGTGCTCCTTGCCGTGGCCATTTAGCCGATCGCGGCAGGGGAATTCCCCCCTCCTCCATTAGGTGACCGGTGCCTTAGAATGATTGACAGGCAATCCGACTTGGGAGCCATTCACAGAATCCCAGCTTTGAGGAGTCCCTACTGCTCAGCTGATGTGTGTGTGTGTGTGGGGGGGGATAATTTCCCTGCTGGGATTGGCTGCTGCAGTTTAACGGCAAAGATAGGTGGTTGAAATGTAGCCCGGAGTTTTCCAGGCCTACATTTCAGCTGCCTATATTGGTTAGCTGCTTTAGCCCGCCTAATGCCACTTCTGGCATTGGCTACACATACTTTGGTATTCCATGGCCATTTCAGCCGCTTTTTATTTAGATGTTGGTAGGCACTTCAACACTGCAGCATTACTTAGGCATCAGCAGGGCGCCTAACCGACGCCTAAATTTAGGCACTGGTTATAGAATTTCCCCCTAGGTACCTGCAATTTAGGCCAGTAAAACCGTGGTCTATATTACTGGTGCCTAAGTTTGTTAATGTGCACCATTAGGCGCAATTCTGTATATAGCACCTAAGCATGATTCTAGGAGCTTGCCTAAAATGCTTAATAGAGGCATATTTGGCTATATTAAACAAGATGTCTGGTTATAAAATTACCCTAAGGTAGCATGAGCACTGCCAAGGCATGAAACCATCACAGATGCAGTCAGCAGGCAGGGTAAATTAAAGCAAAATCCTTTTACCAAAATCTATCAAACAGGCAGCTATCAAATGTAAGTTCAGTTTTATACAACAAAGGAACTGCACTCTGCCAGGTTTCCCAAATCTAGCTTCAGTTAAATTTACATATACATACCAATGATTACACTTCTTGTAGGTCCAACTTCCAACTAACCCAATATAATTTTCCTATCTTGGCCCATCTTCATACAATGAAGCCATAGCTAGGAAGTACTCCTGAAGGACCACTTCTTCCTGCTCTGGGCCCCCTCCCCCATCCTGTTTATTCTCTAACTGACCAATATTCAGACAGTGGCAGTCAGCATTTTCATGTCCGCCACCAGCTGTATTCCCATATATTCTATGCTGGGCCATCTTCGGGCACTGGCATTGAATATCCAATTGTTTGTTGACCGCTGAAACTTGGGTGCAATATTCAGCCCTTAGCTATATAAGATTGGGCAGCATAAAAATCAGTCCTATGCATGAGTTATATTATGTTGTTAAGGGTTGAATATTGGAACTTAACCGCATAGGTGCCAACTCCACCCCTGGAATGTCCACAAGTTGGCCAGTTTCGGCTCAGGTGCTAACCACAAATATTCAGCGACACTAATATTTGTGGTTAACCATGGACAAGCAAATTTAAATGGCAATTGAAATTGCTTTGAATATTGCGTAGTAGGGTTTGAACTCCCTCTGATTGGACCCTGCTCTTCTGGCTAAGCGGGTTAGCTATGCCTCTCTTAAAATGGCCCTGTGAGGGAATGTGAGGACCTGGGTTCATTTCACTCATTCCATCAATACCCTCATGATGTTCCTCCCATTCTTTCCTCTTTGAGGATGCAGTTTGGTTGATTTATATGCTGGCTGGCTGATGTTGCATTAGATTCTCTGTGCAACAAGAACAGAATCCAGCTAATTGGAACAGTTTTGTGTGTTGATTTGGCCAAAAGATTTTGCTATCATTTACTGTGAACAGACTCTGCTTAAGAGTAGCCAGAATTTAAACAGCATGTACTCTCCATAAGCTATTAAGAAGTCAATTCTGATTCCCCCTTCCTCTGCCATGAGTGGTTAGCAACTCCAGGAGCAATACAGTGGATCTATTTGCATAGTTAGTTTTGGCTCATTTTACAAAGGCATGGTAGAGGCTTCTACCACAGGCCAGTGTGGTGAATGTTCTTTTAACAAAGCTGCTGTAGAGACGGGGTAATAAATGTTCCGAAACTCATAAGAATTTTAAGAGTGTCAGAGCATTTACCTCTCCAGCCCACAGTAGAAACATCTATTGCAGCTTTGTAAAAGCCATGTTAGTTATACCCCTCAAAGTTGGTTGGCATTATCCTATGTGGCAAGACAACAGTCCAAAAACACAGATTATCAATTAGCATACAGAAATAACAGAATAAAATTGCTTAATCACTTGTTCATCTGAAGCCCAGTCTACAACAAACTGTGACCTTATCCAACCAATTAGCCAAAACCCTCCATAAACAACATGGCTATCTCTATATTGCTCTCCATTTATAAACTGCCTTGCAAGCATCTCCATAATAATGTCCAGTGGCTGAAGAAAAAACAAGGCTCATCTAGTTGTCAACCTGGCAAATTTCAAAGGAGGAATGGTAAAAAAAAAAGTTAAGATTAGTAGATCATAATGCACTCTCGGGTGCATATAGGATCAACGGATCCCCTAAAATGTCTACTGCTACTACTATTTATCATTTCTATAGCATTGAAAGGCACACGCAGTGCTGTACATGTAACACCCAGTAAAGGGTCCCTGCTCACAATCTAATTTGGACAGACAGAGAGGACATATAGGGTTGGGGAGTTTCTTGCAGAGAGAATGATAGGATGGGCATTGGAATCTTACAGTGAGTGGGAGTTAGGTGTTGAAAGCAGCCTTGAAAAAAAACATGTTTTTTTTTTTTAGCTTGGATTTGAATTCCCAAACTTCTGCCATGGGTTCCAGTATATTTAACACTGGCCCTGTGTGCACACTCAAAAAGGGGGAGAGGGGAATTGGCCTAGAAAAAAAGGCTGTACTGAATGGCAGATGGCCCCCTTTTGAATCTGATATGACCAGGGCAGGATTAATTTATCGAGGGCCCCTAGGCACACAAGTACACTGGGCCCCCCTGCCCCGCCCCACCCCACCATGTGCCCAGGCGGAAACAGGAAGCTGCATCAGAGGGAAGCTTTGGGCAAGCAGCACCGCTTGCACAATTACAGTTCCTGTTGCCTTTCTTACCCGCGTTGCTTGCTTGTCTTACTTTCCATTGATGGGGGGGGGGGCTGCATTGCCGATCGGGGGGCCCCACATAGCTGATCGATGCTGGAGGGGCCCATCGCCATTTGGAAAAAACTATGTTGATGCCTTCTTTCATCTGGCCTCCCTGACCATTTTGGTCCCTAGGCACGTGCCTACTTGGCCTATTGGTTAATCCTGCCCTGGATATGACCATCTTAGCCTGATTTTATGTCCCGTCATATAAAATAGGGTAAATTCAGTGCATTCCATTTCCCCTCATCAGTACATTATCCTCTTGGTTTTAATGTGTTTGTGATTTGAAATATTAGGGAGGGGGGGGGGGGTTGTCTCTGTTATATTCTTCAGGGAATTAAAACTGTGTTTTTTGCTGCTTTTGCTGAAAAGTGACCTTGCACTGACCAATACTCATTTTTAAAAATTGCCCTTCCCATTCAGGGAGGTTATTACTTAAAGTCTTGAATAAGAACAAACTTTACATTAAACCTAAGGCAGTTTAGGCAGCCAATCAGTGACATTAAAACAGGAAATATATGCTTATCAATGCCTTGGCTTGCCACCAGTCTTATCAGGTTACATTCTGAGGTGCTTAAAGAATCTGAATTTCAGAAGCTGTTGATCTTTAAAAAAAATGGCTTTATAATGTCTAGTCTTCCCAAGTACTAAGTTGTAAAAGGGGATATCAGGTCACTGTTTAGTATTGTTGGTGTGTGTAGGAGGCAGAGTTCATCATTCAGAACATAGCGACATAATAACATAGTTGATGACAGGGCCTCAAGTTACTTCACTGACTCCTTATCTGTTTCCACATATAGAACAGACTCTTTCTATTGACCTACAAATGTATTCATTCTGCAGCTCCTAAGTATCTCTCCTCTGTTCTCTCTCCTTATACTCTGCCCAGGAACTCTGTTCATCGGGGAAGTCTCTCTTGTCTGTACCCTTCTCCTTTACTGCCAACTCCTGACTCCATCCTTTCTACCTTGCTGTGCTGTATGCCTGCAACAACCTGCCTGACTTGGTACATCAGGTTCCATCTCTGGCAGTATTCAAATCTATGCAGCCTCAAAAAGTAGACTTTTAGCCTAGATTTGAACAGCGCCAGAGACGGAGTTTGATGTACTGACTCTGCAGTCCGGGGCTGAGTTACATGTGTACTTGCTGTCTGCATTTATATGCAGGTAGGGCTGGACTCAGCCCAATGGCATCAAAAATTATGTACCGGGGAAAAATGTGCAATCAATGCTATTCTATTAAGTATGCTCTGGGCTAAGCACTCATTATAGAATAGTGCTTAGTGTAAATTCCAGCAACTAGCTTTGGGTGCGAAGAAGTACACCAACTGGAACCTGATTTAAATACTGGCAGTCACCTTATACTCATTGCCTCCAAATTCAAGAACACTGAATGTAATTATTTGGAATGCCTCTGACACCCCCTTCCCTTTGCCTTAGCCACAACCCCTTTTGAGATATATACAAAAAGGATTTGGGCATGGATCTTTATAGAATCATACATAGTCAGATCTGTGTGCAAATTCAAATTAGAGCCAATTAATGTCAATAATTGATTGTTAATAGTCAATTAATGATTGTTAATGGTTCATTAATTAATTTATATGTGTGCCGATCTTAGGATCGTGCATAATTTTGGTTGCCCAAATTTGGGTGCTATTTATATAATTCAGGGAATAATTTTTATAATAATAGCATATATGCATGTATGTATGTGTGCACATGGATACATGTCAAAATCCTACCTGTAAATGTGTGCATACAGTGCATATATGACAGGTAGAATACATGTATGGAGTCTGGTCAGAGTATGTGCATGTATCTTCAACACTGAGGTGTAATTACATATACCAGCTCTTTAGCTGATATAAATGATTGTGTTTAAGCACAATTGCTGATTGCACTAGAATTTTATTAAGGAAAGTAGGATCCTATCAGGTGCTTCTATAGGATACATCTTTCATTTTCTGCTTTTTCTGTGTGGGAATACCACAAAATTTGCAAATAGTTAAGCAATGTCATGGTCATTATGATAAAACAAAAGCAAAATGAAAGACCTGTGTAGTACACTATAACTGAGCAAACATGCTCGCCTGATTACAAATGGTTTTCACTGCAATCATACTGGTCATACATGTTTGTTTGATTTCAACTGGCTCTTTTTGCGACTATACTGGCTCTTTATGTACTATATCCTCAAGTTTATTGTCTTTTGAATCATATGTATCATTACATTGTTATATATAACACGTGTTTTTAAGTTTTGTAGTTTTTATTCTTTTTTTTTAACATATTTTTAGCATTTTTGACCTATTTTTAATACATTGTTTTCCAGCTTCGTCCAGAGACTATTGTTCCACTTTTTTATTTTGTTTGCATGGTCATTAAGATAGCACTGTGGGACCAACTCAAACGCATGAGCTGGCATGTGCGTTTTGCATACAGGGCAGATGTGCTCTGAAAAAAGTCAAATCAAATTAGCCAGTTTGATTTTTTTTTTTTTCAGCACAGATGTCCTTTCACTGCAGGATATGCGCGTCAGCCTTGTTAATTTAAATCAAGTCAAACATAAATTAAAATCACTGACCAGCAGAGAAAACTTCTGTCAGTAGGACAGAAGGTGAATCTTTGGGAAAAAAAAAACAACAAAAAACACCCCAATTCAACTGCCACCTGCATTTGAGTTTCAAATAGAAAAATAGAAACATGATGGCAAATAAAGGCCAAATGGCCCATCTAATCTACCCATCCACAGCAACCATTATCTTTTTCTCTCTCTCCACGTGCCTATTGTGAATTCAGACACAGTCTCTGTCTCCACCACCTCTTCTGGGAGACAGTTCCATGTATCTACCACCCTTTCTGTAAAAAAAGTATTTCCTTAGATTACTCCGGAGCCTATCACCTCTTAACTTAATCCTATGCCCTCTCATTGCAGAGTTTCCTTTCAAATGAAAGAGACTCAACTCATGTGCATTTACATTATGTAGGCATTTAAACATCTCTATCATATCTCCCCTCTCCCACCTTTCCTCCAAAGTATACAATTTGAGATATTTAAGTCTGTCCACATACGCCTTATGATGAAGACCACATACCATTTTAGTAGCCTTCCTCTGGACCGACTCCATCCTTTTTATATCTTTTTGAAGGTGCGGCCTCCAGAATTGTACACAATATTCTAAATGAGGTCTCACCAAAGTCTTAAACAGGGGCATCAATACCTCCTTTTTCCTACTGGCCATACCTCCCCTATGCACTGTAGCATCCTTCTAGCTTTCGACGTCACCTTTCAACCTGTTTGGTCACCTTAAGATCATCACATACAATCACACCCAAGTCCCGCTCTTCTGTCGTGCACATAAGTTTTTCACCCCTAAACTGTCTCAATTCATTATTATTTTTCCTTCATCATGCTCTCTACTTTCTTTCTCTTTAGGAAATCATATGCCTTTGTACTATCTTCATGGTGCTTGCAGTGTTCCAAAATTTTACAGTCAAAATGATTTTCCTCAAACAGTTGTATTTTAGTATGAATAATTTGAAGTGAGAAAATGAGAACATCTAGATCAGGGCTACCCATGTCCGGTCCTCGAGATCTACTGGCAGGTCAGGTTTTCAGGGTATCCATAATAAACATGCATGAGAGAGATTTGCATACCAAGAAGGCAGTGCAGGCAAATCTCTCTCATGCATATTCATTGTGGATATCCTGAAAACCTGGCCTGCCAGTACAGTTCTCGAGGACTGGGCTTGGGCAGCCCTGATCTAGATGAAGGCAAAATTCTAGGAACTATATTTTAAACAAAAGGTTACAAAATAAATATATTGTGCCATGTTTGTGGTGAAGCATGTGTAATATTACGGCTGGAGAGCAAAGTGTTGTGGAGTACTGTAAAAGAAGCTCCTTTACAAGTGCTGCTAAAAAATTTAATACAAAAGAAAACACGCAGCCATGGTCTGCAAACACATCAGCGAAGCAGATGTTATAGATTTATTGGTGAAAGAATTCATAAGCAAGAATTAAATTAGAAGGGCTTCATGGAGAGGTCCCAGCATTCCTTCTAGGTAACCAAGCATTTCCAGTAGGCATTATGCCTTGCTTGTGCCGACACTGGTGCAGTGCCATGTTATGCCCGTGCCAAAAGTTCCTCATCTCACCCTCCAGCAGATGTCACCTTCATCTGTTCCAGGTTTTTCATTGCACAGGGTTTATAATGTTGATAAGTGGAACTGTGGAGCTGGAGAAGGCTGAGTAGACTAGGGGTAGAAGCCATGTGAGAAGAGGGGCTGCAGTAGGGAGTATAATATTCCCTGTTCTGCTTCAGGTTCACCCCTTCCTCTCCTCTTCCTTGCAGGCTGTCTGAAAGTAAGAGGCAGGAGCAGAACAACTCTAATGCTCTGGAGTCTGGAAATGTGACTGAACTACATCTTAGGCCTTTTTCCCAACAATTAAGCCTTCCAGTTACCCCAAACTATCCTACTGATGCTCTCTATCCTGCACTGGTATGCAGAAAGGGCTTTCAGGGTATTCATTGAATCCCTATCTCTATAGCCCTGTTTTTTTAAATTTATGTTGTTTACTTTTTGCTTGATAAAGTTTGATTTGTTGAGTAGGCAGCCTGCTCAACTAGTCAAATTGCAAACAAAAAGTAAACAAACAAAAAAAAAATCCACAAGAAAAAGGTAAGGCTCTTGGACTGGGGATTCTCCAGACCCTTCTGAAGGCCCAGACAATACTGACCTGAATTTGATTGGCTGAGCAACATCTGCCTGTTGCTTACTCAGCTAATAAAATTC
The DNA here is from genome assembly GCF_902459505.1 of Geotrypetes seraphini. NCBI lineage: Eukaryota > Metazoa > Chordata > Amphibia > Gymnophiona > Dermophiidae > Geotrypetes > Geotrypetes seraphini. The sequence continues at coordinate 148,448,140 of NC_047085.1, read as the reverse complement.
AGAGCAGTGCCCTCAGGGCCTTAGGGGGTAGGGCAAATCCCCTGAAGGCCCATGCCACTGCTGTCCTGCTTTGGGATGCTTTGTGCATCTTGCTAGTACTCGTTCCTGTTTGCAGGTTCCACAGACATGTCTAGATAACCAGGAAATTCACCTTTTGAGGCATGTGTCTGTTGTCTTTCCAGGAGCAGCAATTATGTGCAACTGCTCTCCTAGGATGTGTTCAGTTCTAGTCACTATCTCCAAAAAAAAGATATAGAGGAATTAGAAAAGGTTCAAAGAAGAGCGACCAAGATGATAAAGGGGATGGAACACCTCTTATATTCGGAAAGACTGAAGTGGTTAGGGCTCTTCATCTTGGGGAAGAGACAGCGATATGATTGAAGTCTACAAAATCCTGAGCGGTGTAGGTACAAGGGGATTGATTTTTTTACTCCATCAAAAATTCAATGAAGTTACAGGGAAATACTTTTAAAAACAATAGGAAGAAACATTTTTTCAATCAGAGAATAGTTAAGCTCTGGAACGCATTGCCAGAGGTAAGAGCAGATAGCGTAGCTGGAGGGTTTGGACAATTTCCTGGAGGAAAAGTCCATACTCTGTTATTGAGAAAGACATGGGGGAAGCCACTGCTTGCCCTGGATCAATAGAATGGAATGTTGCTACTCTAAGGGTTTTGCCAGGTACTAGTGACCTGGATTGGTCACCGTGAGAATGGGCTACTGGGCTTGATGGACTGTTGGTCTGGCCCAGTAAGGCTATTCTTATGTTCTTATTTTTGGAGAGAGTGAACAAGCAATTCACATCTACTCTTTCCACTCATTGTTTTATAGACCTCTATCATATCCCTCCTGAGCCGTCTCTTCTCCAAGCTGAAGAGTTCTAGGTACTTTAGCCTTTCCTCATAGGGAAGCTCTCCCATCCCTTTTATCATTTTTATCACCTTTTCTGTACCTTTTTCTTATGAAGTAGCTTTATTTCAAGTAGCATTTTCCTTTGGCCACTCTCTCCTGCCCCTGCCCCTCCCCCCCCCCCACTGAAGTGGCTGGGCAGGAGGGATGCCCACTCCCTCCTGCTACCACCCCCCTTGGACCCGCCAGGGTTATAAAAATTATGAATCCTGGGGTTGGGGACTGCAGTTTATTCATGTTTGTGCTATAGCTAGAATGGTGCAGGGGCTGCAGAATTATGAGAGACATATTAGCACAGGCATACATGTGCCTGCTTGTAGTCCCGGTAACTAGGGTAAACATTCTGGTTGCTGCTGTTGCCTGACATTGTCAATTGGGAGGTTTTGAAGAGGTGAGACAGATGTTTTACTGATATGTGCCTGAAATTAGCTTGATTTAGGAAATTAAGGTTAAGGTAAACTGAAAGTTTGGAAGTCTAAAGATTGAGCTTTACAGGTTTACTGGTCTCATGGTATGTGTGTGTTATGTACACCAGATGATGATAAAGGGGAATTGTGAAGTAAAAAAAAAAAAAATCAGCTTAGCCAGTGTTAAGCCCGACAGTCAGGCCATTGTAGGATTTTTTTTACTGAGTGTGTGAACTAAATTGATGGAACTGCCAAATAAGTAGCAAGCATGTTCTGGTGTAAAATGAAGCATTTGGCAGATATGTGAGAATGTGTATGAGTGTAAGTAAGCTCAATCTGAGTTTTTTTGTGGGAGTGCTAGCTAGAAACAATTATCTGTTTATTTACAGATAGGGCTAGCCAGAATAAAATTAAAGTAATATCAAGCAGAAGTAGTGTATAGGAAACAGGGAGACATGGTTTTCCATCCTTTCATTTATTTAAAACATAGGGAGGCAGATATGGATGTTACTTGAGTGGAATATTTACCTAGATCCTGGGAGACGTCACTGAAAGCAAAGTGACTGAGATTCTTGAAAGTACTTGATTCATAATCCTCAAGGTGTCTGAGGTAGGGAACCTGAAAGATGAAAGGGAAAAAAACAACTTTAAGGATGCTAGTATTTTACAAAGTGAATTTATCCAAATAGTTAGTTCTAAGTACATTATTTATGTGACTAGCACTTACACTTATCTGAGAATGTTTTTGATGTTCTTGATGACAAAGCTGTTTGATCTTGCTACTCTGTAATTGAAAAGCATATGTTAATTTGTCACTTGCAAGTTTTGAAATTAGATTGATGACTATTCAACATCTAATAATTAACAAAATAATAAAATCATATTTTTAATTCCCTGGTTTGGCGTTGAGATTATTTGGGGAAACCACTGACATATGTTAATAATATTTTTTAAGTGTAAAATCTTGCTCTGCCACCAGTCCACTACTGGCGGAGCTGCAAGGTTGCCAGATAAGAGCAGAACCCAATTTAAAGTCGCATCTATGGGCCCTAAAGCTATATTTGGTGGGAACCCGACTGGGCTAACATCAGCCATTCAGGTCACTCATTCCTTCGACAACTCAAGAAAGACCCAGCACAGCAAACCGACTCTTCCCTCTCTACGTCAAATTACTCTTCGAGTCTATCTTTGAGTTCCAAGGTCCCAAGATTCGGAACTGCCTTCCAGCCTGCTTGCGACAGATCCCTTCCTACCTTCACTTCAGGAAATCACTAAAGACACATCTATTCTCACTGTAATTCAAGACATGAACTCTACATTAACTGATCCTTGATGTTACTGTTATGAATTCTTATTAATCTTATGTAAGCCGCAATGATTCCTTGCTGATAATTGAAACAGTATGGTGTGGCATATGTGTGTATTTCCTGTTTTTCAAAGGCAATATATGCATACTAAAAAGAAACAAAAACCAACTTAGCACTTAGCTTGTACCTTAGAGCAACCAGATGTATCTTTTATACTTGCTCTAAGGCAGTGTTAGGTACAAGCTAAGTGCTCATTTAGATGTGGGGGTTGCACATGTGATTCAGGGGACAATTGTGCTTGCTTCTGTGGTGTTTAAAACCTCCTCAAAAATTAAAAAAAAAAAAAATAAATTCTCTGCAGTAAATGATGGCTTTCACCATCACCTCTTCAACCTGTTTGGCCACCTTAAGATCATAACATACAATCACACCTAAGTCCCGCTCTTCTGTCGTGCGCATAACTTATTCACCCCCTAAACTAAACTGTTCCCTCTGTTTTTTGCAGCCCAAATGCATGACCTTGCATTTCTTAGCATTCAATTTTAGCTGCCAAATTTCAGACCATTCTTCAAGTTTCGCCAGGTCTTTCTTCATGTAATTCACACCATCCGGGTTGTCTGCTCTGTTGCAGAGTTTGGTATCATCCGCAAAGAGGCAAATCTTACCCGACAGCCCTTCAGCAATAGTAGCAAAGTAGCTGCACTTACATGCTCAAAACCCTGGGTGATGAGTCTTTTGCTAAAATGGCTGCTTTTGATGGATGTGCTGGCACTTGCACAACTATCTCCTAGTGTCCTTAGAACTATTTTACAAAGGCTTTGTGTTCAGTGAACTTTGTGTAAAATACTTGTAGAATTCTGAACATCTTGATTGGAGCATCACAGTTTCTAACTAAATGTCCTTTACAATACTGGGCTGCACGCCTGGTATTCCACTGCTACCCTGCAGTACCTGTGGAGAATCTCTCTCCTCTTTCTTGCTAGGGAGCTACTGCTGTTTGAACAGTTTTAAGTTTATTTATGATTTGCTATACTACCTATAATTCTAAGTGGTTTACAGTAGAATTAAAATAAATATAAAATAAAAGGTAATAAAAACAGAGATAAATACAAACAACATAAATACAATGACTTGATACAGAGGGGATATTTGGAAGGAAATACAATATATTCTTTAAAAAAAGAGGAAAAAAAGGAAACAGATTGGAGAGGGATAAACTGAATGTTTCTTGTTTTCTCTTGATGACTGAGTCTTCTTACATATTGTAAGTGAAAACACATTAAGATTTTTACCCACCTGAGAGGGGAAATATTATTTTTAGGGTCGCAGTGACTGCGGAGAGTGACAGGGACCCTGGCAGTGGGTAGGGTCTAAAAAAATGATTTTTGGAGGCCACAGGGGCCTGGAGGGTGCAGAGAAATGTGAACAGCTAATGTGCATGTGTAGTGCAGAGCAGACTTAATTGCCCAGATCTGCAGAGACGCGAATTTCACGGCCTCTGATTGGAGGGCTGGTTTTACAAAGACGGGGGAAGGAGCAGAGAGAGAGCTCGAGCTGTCTATGGAGCTGGCACGAGACGGGAGAGAAGAAGAACAGCATGGCTGCTTGCCTGTCCAATTTTAAGGTACTGCAGTTAAAATATAGGGCTCCTTTTACAAAGGGGCGTTAGGGCCTTAACGCACGGAATAGCGTGTGCTAAATTGCCACATGCGCTAGCCGTTACTACCTCCTCTTGAGCAGGCAGTAGTTTTTCAGGTAGCGCACGCTATAATTCGCGCTAATCCAGTGCATGCGCTAAAACCGCTAGCGCACCTTTGTAAACGGAGCCCATAATTTTTAAAAATTAAAGGAAGCTTTAGCTTTACTACAGGATTAGTTGTTAAGGCAACTTAAGTGTTTGAAAGATGCATGAGTGAAGTAAGAATGTTGGTGTACATGTGAGGGAACGCATGTGAACATTCGGATTGGCAGAGTGCATGCAAGTTTTCCATACAGTTTCCAGAGGCAGTTGGAGTTAGGTTTAGGAAGATAGAGGACCTTAGTGCTAAGGAAGGATTCTTTTGATAAAAATTGGTTTTAAAATTTTCTAGATACTCTCTTTAGCTGTCAAAATCACTGTAAGAAGACATTTAAAAGTTGTCAGGAGAAATTGTGAATCGGTTGATCCACTTTATAGAAACATTTTAGAAGATAGAAATTTTAAGGAGAGCTAGAAAAAGGTAAAAAAAGAAAAAAAAAAGAAGAAGAAGTAAATATATATTTGAAAGCTTTTCTGAGTAAATTTCAGTAGAAGCTTGAGCAAATTTGGTAGAGTTTATCTAATATTTATCTTAAAATATTTTTGTTGGGCAGAGGAACAAGAGCACCATAGAAAAATAGAGGGCTCCTTTTACTAAGCTGCGATAGTGGTTTTAGCGCACGCAGAATTGCCATGCGTGCTAGACGCTAACGGCCAGCAATGAGCTGGCGTTAGTTCTAGCTGCGTAGCGCGGGTTTAGCACGTGCTAATATTCTACGCGCGCTAAAAATGCTATCGCAGCTTAGTAAAAGGAGTCCAGAGTGTTTAATCTGGAAGTTCTTGTCATTTAACAGATAGGAAATAGTAATTGAGAGAAAAGAATATTTGTTAAGCTTAAATCAAATTGAGCTGGTGTTTTAAAAAAAACATTTGTAGTGTAAAAGTAAGCAGCAAGTAGTTAAGGCGGCTTTAGAACCTTTGCTGCACTGTTTTATTTGGTGCTGCCCTGGCTGCCCTGTTGTTTTTGGTCAGAGTCTATTTATTTTCATAGAAACAGGTCCTGAAATGAGATAGATTTTATGACACTGATTTTGTTTTTGCACAAATAGCAAGTAACACAAAAAGGAACCTGTAGAAGAAAGAGGCCATACAATCCTATGAGCATCGGGAGCAGCGCGGGTCATTCAGCACGGCTCTGCGCTAAAAACTGCTAGCGCAGTTTGATAGAAGAGGCCCTTAGTTACACTTGAGAGGGAGGCAAACATTTTTTTTATATTAATGATATTAGACAGAGCACTATTTATTTAGTGACTTGTAACTTTGAGCCGGGTTTCCTGTGTGACATATCCTGCATGTGAAGTTGAGGGTTGAAGGTTCCAGCTTCTACAAGTGTTCCAGTTGCTAGCCAACGCAAGCAAGCCCTGCAAAAAGGAGAGGTTTCTATCATTAACTGCTGTTTTTATTTGCGTGCACACATACATTTTTTTCAGATAATTTTTAAAAGACACAAATTGGAAAGAATTCTAAGGTTTTAAAGAGAAAAAGTTAAAGAGTAAAGAAACTTACCTGTTCAGCACATCAGAGAAGTGAAGTCCTGAAAGAAAGAAAAGAAAAACAAGTTATTGTTTTGGCACAATTGAAGCTAAAAACAGTACACTATTATTAGAAAAAAATATAGAAACTTACCTAATTGGCAGAAGGTGAAGCGGGCTAAAAAGAATTTAAACATGGTTAGACACTTTGGCCCGGATTCTGTATAGGACGCCCAGTCACAGAAGCCGCCTAAGCGGCTTTTGGGAATCACACATGGGCGTCCTATAAAGAATCACGCCTAAGCCCACCTAAGAACCTGATTTTTTAACCGACGTCCATGTTACAGATGCCAGTTAGAGAATCTCCCTGCCATGATAAGTTTAGCGACAACCTGTCCCCACCCCCCGCGAAGACTACCAGCAGGAGGGATGCCCGATCCCTTCTGCCAGAACCTCCTCCCACCCACCCCAAACAATTGCAGCAGGAAGGATGCCCTGTCCCTCTTGCTGACACCCGCCGTGAAACCCCCTCCTCAAATGACACGCGTTATGAAACCCCACCCCCACCAAGACCCCCCCACCCCCCCAACCTGGAATCGATGGTCGGACAGGTGACTCAAGTTTCAAGTTTAATAATAATTTGATTAATCGCTTAATCTAAATTCTAAGCGATGTACATGTTAATAAAATTACAAAGTAAGGGGGATAATACAATAAATAAAAAACTAAGACTAACACAACTATTGACAAATTTGACAAAACTAGGAACATAAGGGATGAGATGGGTAGGAATTACAATTTGTATAAAAGTTAAAGAAACAAGTAAGGAGGGTACATAAGGAAAGGGAGGATAAAAAAAATTACTTCAATAAAATTGCAGAGAGAAAGATAAAATTAGTTCAAAGACTAAATGATTAGTTTATAAAGGCATCTTTAAAGAGAAAACTCTTCAGTTTACCTTTAAATTTTTCTATATTGGGTTCTTCCCTTAAATGGCTAGGGAGTGAATTCCAAGTTTGGGGGACCGTAACTGAAAAGATCAACTGTCGTCTAGTATTAATAATTTTAAGGGAAGGAATTGTTAGCAAATGCTGTTCAGCGGATCTTAATGTTCTATTGGAGGTGTAAGGAATTAATAACTTGTAGATGAAAGCCGGAGTTTTAGAAAGAAGAGATTTAAATGTGAGCAGACATAGTTTATGTTACCCGATGGGCAACTGGAAGCCAGTGGGCTTTCTTAAGAAGAGGTGTTACGTGGTCGAACTTCTTTGCTTTGAAAATGAGCTTAATGGATGTATTTTGAATGATCTGTAGACGTTTGAGTTCCTTTTGAGCTATTCCGTTGAACAGAGCATTACAATAGTCTATTTTGGAAATAACAAGAGAGTGGATAAGAGTATTGAGAGAATTAGCGCAAAGGAATTGAGAAACAGAACGAATTTGACGAAGCCTAAAAAAAGAGGATTTAACAATGCTACTGATGTGGTCATGAAAAGAAAGTTTGTGATCAAAAATAATTCCCAGAATCTTGATGTTATATACTTATTTCAACGGAAGACCCTTGATGGTAATCGGAAAGTTAAGTTTTAAATTATCCTTCCAGGGAAAAAGCATCACATTTGATTTATTGATATTCAGTGCTAGTCTATTATTATTCAGCCATTGATGTATTTTTTCAAGTTTCATATTAATTGATGATATGTCCAAAGGGTTATTGGTGTCTAGTGGGTGTAAGAGTTGAATATCATCGGCATAGGCAAATACGTTAAAGCCGATGGATTGACACAGGGTCAGCAATGGGGCAAGAAAAATGTTGAACAGAAGTGGAGACAGTATAGATCCTTGAGGAACACCATATGTTGTGGTGAAGCTATCAGAAGTTTCGTTGTTGAATAACACAGATGAAGTACGGTCGGAGAAATAAGATTGAAACCAAGATAAAACCTGGTCTGTGATGCCAATAGATTGGAGCCTGTTTAATAAAAGTTCATGGTCGATCGTATCGAAGGCAGCCGAGAGATCTATAGAGATTAAAAGAACTGATTGGTGGTGATCTAAGAAATATTGAATGGATATAGTCATACCTACTAATGAGTATTCTGTGGAATAGTGCTGCCTAAAACCTGTCTGGTTTGGGTGCAAGATGTTAGTTTTTTCAATAAAATCTGATATTTGATTAAACACCACCTTCTCGGTTAATTTTGATAGAAATGGAATGTTGGCTATTGGCCTATAATTTGACATATCTTCAATGCTAACTTTTTGATCTTTAACAATTGGACGAATGATTGATTCTTTCCAGGCTTTTGGCATAATACTTTGTTTCAAACTTTCACTAACCAGTGTAAGGATTGCTGGACCAAAAATCTTAAAGTAGCGCTTAAAGAGGAAAGGTGGTATTGAGTCTACCTGGGAGCCCTTTGTATTTATAGATTTGATAAGAGTTTTGATCTCTGTTAGGTTTGGGATCTTAAAATAAGAACATTTTGAAGAAAGTGAACTGGGCTCCGTTTGTTCTTGGTCAAGTTTAACAAGTTGATTTATGGTAAAAGTTAACCTAATCTTTTTAATTTTATCAATGAAATGTGTTGAAAGTTCCTGAGCAGTAAGATTGAGTTCCCCCTCTTGATTTTTTCGCTTATTAGTAAATGAAATTGAATTTAATATTCGATAAAGGGCTGAGGAATTTGTGGCTTTCAAGATTTGTCCCGAATAAAATTTTGTTTTTGCATGATTTATTTTTAATTTGTATAATTTTGATTGTTCTTTAAATAATTCAGCGTTGACTAATGATTTATCTTTTCTCCACTTACGTTCCAGGGATCTTAATTGCTTTCCGGCCAGGTGACCTGCCTCCACTGCAATGGCAGACCTGCCCCTTCCCGGTGCATCATGCGATGCACTGGGGAGGGGTCTAAGGGCCTGATTGGCCCAGGTGCTTAAGGTCCCTCCTATATAAGGTGCCTTAGGCACCTGGGCCAATCAGAATCTTAGGCCCATATCCCATGCATTCTGGGATGCACTGGGAGTGGCCTAAGATTCCAATTGGCCAGATCCCCTAGGCCACCCCCAATGGGCATCCCTCTTGCTGGCAATATACGTAAGGTGGTGGGTGTCAGCAGGACTGGGCATTCCTCCTGCCTCCGATCATTGGGGGAAGGGTTTGTGGGGTGCCAGGTAGGAGGGAATGGGCATCCCTCTTGCCGTGATTGTTGGGGGGGGGTGTTGCGGCAGGAGAGTGGGCATATCTCCTGTTCGGGAACATTAGGGTGGGTTTGGAGGTGCCAAGCAAGAGGGACTGGGCATCCCTCCTGCCGCAATCGTTTAGGCCGGGGTTTACAGTGGGTGTTAGCCGCAATCATTCGGGGGGAGGGTTGTGGGTTCCGGCAGGAGGGATTGGGCATCCCTCCTGCCAGCAATATACGGAGGGGGCAGGCGTCCACAGTTTCAGCCACTAAACTTATCGCGGCAGGGAGATCCCTTGCCACGATAAGCTCAGTGTCTACATCTGCTTACAATGTAGGCCAGCATTTTGCTGGCCTACATTGTACGCGTCTACCAAAGTCCTAGGGAGATATGTACAACTGCCTAGGTCCACCTAAGGCTACTTACAGGCCAAGCCACGCCCATGCCTAGCCTTAGGCGGACTTGTGCGCCTCTCTAGGCTCCCAGTGGCACCTTCAATGTAGGCAGCCTGCCTCGGGAGTTTTTTTTTTAGAAAACGTGCTTCCCGATTGGCTGGTTAGGCAGCAATTGGCCACCTACAATCGGGACGCTGTCTATAGAATCCGGGCCTTTAAGTCCTGGTTGAATCTTAAACCTTTTAAATATTTGATAGCACTTTAAAAGATTTTAAACTGATTTCAAACTGTTTATAGAGAAAACTGCACTTTAATTATTTATTGTGATTTATTCTTGTTGTGCAATAAAACCTAAAACACCTCAGCTCAATCTCAGTTTGTCTCTTCTTACCAGTAGTTCACTGAAGATTCACACTTACCTTGAGACTTTGCAAAAAATTAAAAAAAATTTTATAACCATGGCATTGTGTTCGGGAGGAAGCATACCCAGACGCGGGGGAAATTTCTTCTACTACCCGCAATTGTGACCTCATCTTAACCAGCTGCTGCATTAGATCAGGGTAGGGCTGAAACCCAGAGGGAGCTTTCGGGAGGTTTTCATAAGCATCTTTAAACATGAATGTTTTAAGATATGTTTTAAATTTGGATATAGAGTTCAATAGCTGCATGAGTTAGTGGTCTCTAACCTATAAGTGATGGCTTTCTCTCCTGCGACAACAGTTTCTTTCTCTGTGCAAAATTGCCAGGAGTATGAAATGTCACGGCCTTTGCCTCTTGAAAATTGTGCTAAATTGCTTTGCTATGGTTTCTCTGTGCCATGAAAGAGTATTGTGCAAAAGGGGGGAAAACCCCCCCCCAAAACATGTGCAGTAAAATGACAGATTTAATACTGGTAGTCCAATCCTTTGCTTCTCTTTACAAATTCTGAAAATCAGAGGCCCCATTATGGCTAAACCATTTTGGTTTAGCCATAATTAAGGTGCGCTAGTGGTTTTAGCTAGCTGAAAAATTACCGCCTGCTTAAAAGGAGGCGGTAGCGGCTAGTGCGCTATTCCGCGCATTAAGGCCCTAACGCACCTTTGTAAAAGGAGCCCTTTATGTCTGTTCTCTAGACTGGTGATTAAAATTAAGACAGGCTTGTAAGCAATTGGAGTAGAAGACTTTCATTGTGAGTTCCCGGTTTCATTCAGAAATTATTAATGCATCTCTAGGATACTCATAATGGCTTGTCTTCTAGGAGATGTGCGAACCGTCATGAAGTACACTTCTCCCTCCAAATCCACGGTTTCAGTATCCGCGGATTCGGTTATTTGTGATTTTTTTCACAAAAAAACTATTTTCATTTTTTGGCTATTTTTAAGCCGTCCAAGCCTCCCTGGAACCTTACCTGGTGGTCTAGCGGTGAAGCAGGGCAGGAGCGATCTTCCTATGTTCCAGCCCCAAGCAGAGCCGTCACCAGAATGGCTGCCTTGAGTTCCTGAATAAATTTATGTAAACCATTCTGAGCTCCCTTGGGCAAACTGCATAAAAAACGAAATAAATAAAAATATTTCATGCATCAGAAGAAAATAAAACATGCATCCCCCAAATAGCTTGGCTATTTTGTGGTAATGTTAGTTTGTTTAACTTTGAAAAACATCATACCCAATCCATATTTAAATGAGTGGGAAACAAAATATATGTTTACGCGATTTTAATGAGACTCCAAATTATAACAATTCTGCCAACTAGATTAGAAGGCTGTCTTAAAAATAAGGTACCTTTCACTACAAATCGTGCTGACTAATAATTCTTTGAAATTACATTTTTACTTCAGCACATGCACAGAGGCAAAATAAAAAGGACATCTTCCCACTCTGTACATTTGTAAGAATAAGTGTTTATAGTTTAAGAGCCATAATTTAATAGTTTTCAAGATTTGATATACCACCCTTCATATAATGTCAAAGTGGTGCATATCATGAAACAATACATAATAAGAAAAAAGAAACTCAATAAATTTTGACTTTAAAACACACACAAAAAAATGTAAAAAGAGATAGTTGGTTCTACCTCAATGTACTCCTAAAGTTGCATTTTCATAAAGGTACATTTTTAATTTCTTGTTAAAACATAACAATAAACATTCTTCCTGTAAGTTGTTCTCATGTACAGGGGGCAATGCCAATAACTGTGAGCTCATGGACCGCAATACCCTACTTGGAGAATAAATATTCAACAAATCCCTATGTGTAAGAACCAGCAATTTATAAACCAATCGGAATTCTAATGGCAACCAATGACAGCATACATACAATGGCAGCACTGCACCATACCAATCCATTCCCCCCAATAATCACACTTGTACCCTTTCAACAGGCCCATTCAAATCAACATAAAACCAGAACTGTGGATATGTGATTTTATTGAATCACGTGAATAAACAGAACACAATTACGTATTTACACTATCATAGTCATAATAATAATAATTTGGAATATAAAACACCAGATACAATAGCAATTAAAAATAATAATATGACTTTCATTGACATTGTGATACCAGGAAACACAAGCATTGGAAAATAATTAACAAAATATTGAGACCTGATGATGCAGTAAAAATGACAAGAATTTGAAAAATATCATATTGGATTATACCTATTGTTATAGGAGCCATGGACAGAATTACACCAAGGTTGGATAAATTCCTACAAAACCTTGAAGTTTGGATTTGGCAACAGCAGATAAAAAAAAACAAAAACAGTTTTACTAGATCCAGGTTATATTTCGAAGCAGTACCTGGATAATTTCTAAATTTGTGGGTGAAGCTCAAATTCTCTGGTGATACTAGACAAATTCAAATCCCCCCTCTTTTTTTTTTTTCATTATATGCTATCAGGGCAATTCCGTAACTTGATGCTAAGATGTAGGCTTAGCAACAATTTTATGATGGTTTTAGGACCAGTCATACACTACAGTTACTAGCACAAAGTTGCATTGACACACCCAATTATGACAGGTCAATGGCTGTGTAAGTTGGCTCATCTAAATGTGTCAGTGAACGCATGCAACTACAAAGAGTTATATAAGTTGCGTGCATTGCGTGGTGTCACACTCATGGCCCTCATGCTTCACCCACATCTGTTCCCTCTCAGTTATGTACTAAGAAGGAAGTTCTATAAAGGCCACACTACAAGTTAGATACCAAAAAATCTGAGTGCTAAACTAGTATTTTATAACAGCAAATTTGATCACCAAATCCATTATAGAATGTTCTATCAGGGTTTCTGTAGCTGGAATCATGTTCATTGCATGCTTCTGAGTCACACTGCGTCTTGTCAGGTAGAAAATGATGTTTCAGCCATCATGCTGTGGCTTTCTTCATGGTATACTGTAAGGTCTCCAGTTTGTTTTTGTAAATAGTGGGTCTACTGACCTAATTGGGAACAGGGCAGTCCGTTGGTCACCAATTTGAATTTTGGTGGGAAGGTCAGTTGGTCACACTATTTACAAAGACAAACTGAAGACCTCACAGTATACCCTGAAGAACGCCACAGCATGATGGCTGAAATGTTGGTTTATACCTGACAAGACACAGCGAGACCTGGAAACCTACAACAAGCACGATACCAGCTGTGGAAACTGAGAAAACGTATAACCCAGCTTCACGGGCTATACAATGAGTCTAGTGAGTTTCCAAGGTTTTTCATAAACTATTTTTCCTACAATATGACTAAGTGGACTAAGTATGGTATTGCATTGCGTGCAGAGTCTGGCTTCTTGGTGGTTCAGTTTAACTTCTTTTGCGATTGCTTATTCCATACTGGACAAAGATGTATCTGTGTTCTGTGTGTATGAAAATGACATGGATTTCTGTTAGCATTGACAGTGCAGGTTCGATCTGAATTAGTCTGGCTTGTTTAGTTTTATAATGGCTGTATTGATGTTCTTAAACACTGTAGTGAGCACTAGATGCTGCCTTTTCCTAGGTGCACCCTTATTGTGTGACTCATGGATTATAACTAAAAATAATTTTTTTTTGTATAGTGGAGGGGGTGTTAAAAAATGATCGGCCCCATATGTCAAATATACTAGGTATGTCACTGGGGATACCTGACATTTTCATCAAGGGTTAGGGCTGGTATTAGACATACTGGGGCAAAGGGCAGAAGTTAAGGAAGACCTTCTTCTTGATCGCTCCATCTGCCATTAGTACCACACACTGACAGACCCTCACCAAATATAGAACAAGAGAGCATACATTACAAATAAAAAAATGTAGACAAATTAAGCTGGGAATCCCATCAAGTTAAACTCAGAATGTAGTGCAGTTCTGGAGAAATAAAAAACAAATGCATTTTCTTTTGTACTGAACACAATACAAAGGCATCTGCTATTCACATTTCCTACTCCACTTAATAAATTCAAAATTAAAAAATGCTTTTTTATGCTTTTTTGTCTGGACATTTAATTTTTCCATCATGTTGGTCTCTGCTTCTTTTTTTTTTCCATGTCTTTTTTCCCTCTCTCATCTCTTGTTACATTCCCTCACTACACCTATCTCTGACATAATGATCTTTCTCTTTTAGCTCTTCCCTACCTTTTTTCTTTTCTGTCTATTTACTCAGTTTTCACGTTTTCCAACCCTTCTCTTTCTTTTTTTCTATCACCTACTTATGAGCTTTCATCTCCCTCTTTCATTCCTATCCCTCTCATTTCTCATCTCACTTATTTATTTATTTATTTAAATTTCTATCCCATTCTCTCAGAAGCTCAGAACAGGTTACAAGTAGACATTCACAATCGTTTGAAAACAGACTAGTCATGACAACAAATAGGTTACAGTAGACAATAACAGAGCTTATTCTAGAGATCAGACTGGTCATAGCGAAGAGTACAAGGAGAAGTATATTGAGCAGGCAGTGTTTTAATCTACTCCCTATTAACACAGTTCTACCTTTTGCACTCACTGCCCATGCAGAAACAGAAAGTTGAATCAGAGGGAAGACTCCAGGGTTTGCTGTGCAGCAGAGTGAGTGAATTGCTGCCAATGCCAGCAACTTTTGGGGGCGGGGAATAGAAGTTGTGAGAGAAGGGGAGCTACTGGACTATGGAGATAGAAGAGGGAGGGTGATGGACTGTGGGAGTCCTGTGTGCCTCCAACTAGTGCCAGCCCTGACAAAATACACAGTTTTAGGTGGCCCTGAACCTAGGGTTACCAGGCTTTGTTAAACAAAACATGGATATGTGGTCCCACCCCTACCCCGCCCCAGTCTACCCCAGCCCCGCCCCGCCCCAAACATCTTCTTCTCAAGCTTGAAGTCACATCTAGAGGGCCTCTGAGCATGCGCAGCTGTGATTCAATGAAATCACACGCATGCACTTATTCATGTGACACCATCGTATCACATCTGCACATGCTCAGAGCACCCCCCCCCCAACGCAGTTTCAAACTTGAAAATCTGGACAAATTGCTGCTATTAAAAAAATCTGTTCAGACACCCAGACAGTCCTCAAAAAAGAGGACATGTCCGGGTAAATCTGGACATCTGGACATCTGATAACCCTACCAGAAGCAGATAGGAGCACAGGTAGTATTCTCTTCCATTCTTCCTGTTAGGGGCAGAGGAAGGGACAGGGACGAACGCATCCTGAAGACGAACGAGTGGCTACAACGATGGTGCCAGGAGATGAACTTCGGATTCCTGAATCACGGAGAGACACTACAGGGACTACAGGGACCAGACGGACTCCACCTGACCAACAGAGGTAAGAATGTCTTCTGACATAGACTAGCCCGCCTACTTCGAAGGGCTTTAAACTAGGTAAGTCGGGGGTGGGTACCCACTTTTACACCGGAGCAGTAAGTAACAATCCTGATGTAGCGAACCAACATTACGCTTCTAGGTCTGAGGTAAGTACCCTTACTGCAAACGAATCGCTAAGAGACAATTTGACTCAAATGGGTGGCTCACAACAGGAGCTTAGCAAACAGAAAGAGTGGAGAGCTATGTATGTTAACGCACACAGCCTAGGGAATAAATTTCTAGAACTAGAAACAGAAATAGTTAATGCAGACATAGACATAGTAGCAATATCAGAAACATGGTTCACAGACTCTCATGGGTGGGATATAACCATACCAGGATACAACCTGATTAGACAAGATAGAGAGGGTAAGTTAGGTGGTGGGGTAGCACTTTATATCAAAGAGAACATTAAGACAACCAGGATCACAGACGTCAAGTATACTGGGGAATCCATCTGGGTAAACCTGGCCAGAGGTGGAGAAAAAATGCCTGTACCTTGGTGTGGTATACAGACCTCCGAGACAATCGGAGGAAAAGGACGCAGAATTAATTGAAGACATTGAGAATATCACCTTACGGGGGGAGGCTGTTCTATTAGGAGACTTCAACTTGCCTGATGTAGACTGGAACACACACACTGTCAGCGACAACCTGTGACAGCAGGAGGATATTAACGTCCATGAAGGGAGTAGGGCTCAGACAAATGGTACTAGAGCGCACTAGGGCCCAGGCCATCCTGGACCTGGTACTTACGAATGGGGAAAGCGTCTCGGATGTCTTGGTGGAAGAGACGCTAGCCACCAGTGACCATAACATGGTATGGTTAACCTTAAGAAAGGCTTCCCTAGATCACTAACAAAAACAAGGGTACTCAATTTCAGGGGCACTGACTTCGCACGCATGGGAGATTTCGTCTACCAGATGCTGCAGGTTCAAAAAGTAACTGATAATGTGGAAGCTATGTGGTCAACCTTGAAATCGATCCTACATGAGGCAACTATCCGCTACATAAAATCGGTAACCAAACAACAAAGAAAAAGGAAACCCCAATGGTTCACAGATGAGGTATCACACCTCGTCAAGGAGAAGAAAAGAGCATTTCTATCATACAAATGCATGGGGGAAACAGAAGCAAACATTGAATACAGGACAAAGTCTGCAGCGGTCAAAACAGCAGTCAGGGAGGCCAAACTTCGTATGGAAGAAACTCTAGCGAAGAACATAAAGAAAGGGGACAAATCCTTCTTCAGATACATTAGCGACAGGAAAAAGAACACAAACGGGATAGTACGCCTTAGAACGCCAGACGGGAATTATGTAGAAACTGACTCCGATAAAGCCAAACTACTGAATGATTACTTCTGTTCAGTCTTTAACTGCGAGGCACCAGGGCATGGGCCTTGGCAGGATGCAAAGCAAAGCACGGATGACCCATTTCAGAAGTTTGAGTTCACACCAGCTGATGTTTACAAAGAACTGTCAAGACTCAAGGTGAACAAAGCCATGGGACCAGATAATCTGCACCCAAGAATGCTCAGAGAGCTATGCGATGTTTTGGCAGAACCGTTAGCCATGCTCTTCAATCTCTCCCTAAGTACGGGGAGAGTCCCCCTGGACTGGAAAACTGCCAATGTTGTTCCTCTGCACAAAAAGGGTTGCAGAGCGGAGGCTGCGAATTACAGATCAGTAAGTCTCACATCAATAGTGTGTAAACTCATGGAAACTCTACTTAAAGGGAAATTAGACACGATATTGGATGAGGGGAATCTGAGGGATCCCTGTCAACATGGATTCACTAGGGGCAGGTCATGCCAATCCAATCTTATCAGCTTCTTTGACTGGGTGACAGGAAAGCTAGACTCGGGAGAGTCTCTGGACATAGTGTACTTGGATTTCAGTAAAGCGTTTGACAGTGACCCACACCGTAGACTATTAAACAAGATGAAATCGATGGGGTTAGGTGAGAAACTAACGGCATGGGTCAATGATTGGCTGAGTGGAAGACTACAGAGGGTGGTGGTCAATGGTACCCTCTCTAAGACATCGGAGGTGACTAGCGGAGTGCCGCAGGGCTCAATCCTGGGACCATCCCTTTTTAACATATTCATAAAGGACTTGACCCGAGAGCTTCAGGGAAAAGTAGCGCTGTTTGCCGACGACACCAAACTGTGTAATATAGTAGGTGAAAGCGATATCACAGATGGTATGGCGCAGGATCTGATCAAGTTGGAAAACTGGTCCTCAACATGGCAGCTGGGCTTCAACGCAAAGAAGTGTAAGGTGATGCATCTCGGCAGCAGAAATCCATGCAGAACATACACCTTGAATGGAGAAACACTAGCTATGACCTCAGAAGAACGGGACTTGGGAGTAATCATCAGTGCAGACATGAAGGCTGCCAAACAAGTAGAGAAGGCCTAATCCAAGGCAAGGCGGATGATGGGATGTATCAATAGAAGCTTCGTCAGCCGTAAACCTGAAGTCATAATGCCACTGTACAGAACCATGGTGAGGCCTCATCTGGAGTACTGTGTGCAATTCTGGAGGCCACATTACCGTAAAGATGTACTTCGAGCTGAGTCGGTCCAGCGAATGGCCACTAGGATGGTCTCCGGACTCAAGGGTCTCTCATACGAGGAAAGACTGGGCAAGTTACAGCTCTACTCTCTAGAGGAGCGCAGGGAGAGGGGTGACATGATTGAGACATTTAAGTACGTCACAGGTCGTGTCGAGGTGGAAAACGACATATTCTTTCCGAAGGGACCTTCAATCACAAGGGGGCACCCGCTCAAACTCAGAGGAGGGAGATTTGGTGGTGACACCAGGAAGTATTTCTTTACAGAAAGGGTGGTGGATCACTGGAACAAACTACCGGTGCAGGTGATCAAGGCCACTAGCGTGCTCGACTTTAAGAATAAATGGGACATCCACGTGGGATCTCTACATGGGTCGAGCAGCACTCTGACTTAATGGGATGGGACAGTAGAGTGGGCAGACTTGATGGGCTATAGCCCTTTTCTGCCGTCATCTTTCTATGTTTCTATGTTTCTAACCCAAAGCGGGTGAGTCCATGATCACCCATGCCAACCATGGCTATGCCACAGAAGCCGGAACTCATGGCAGTAAGCAACCGACTGGGTTAGCAGCAGGGCAGGAGCGTAAAAAGCTCGCTACACCTCTGGACCACCAGCGATTCCAGCGGCAGAGGAGGTACGATGGACTAGGTAGGGAGGGGGGTCAGGGTACAGAGCCTTGCAGCCCGGCAGAGGCCTGCAATAAGTCTGGGAGGGGATTGGTTGGTCGCTGGCCCGAATATAAACCAGGACCACCCTTTTTTGGCCAATTTTATGGCCCCCAAATCCTGGTTTATATTCGAGTATATACAGTATATTACAAAAAGCAAACAGCCCACATGAACTAAAGTTTGCAAAGAAAAATTGTTGAAAACAACAAAATAGTGTCAAATCCAAAATATAGCAATGGCTGAAGAAAGGAACCCTGAAGAAAAAAAGCAAAGGACATCATGGCAGCCCAAGAATAAGCCCGTGAACCAAATTTAGCTAAGGCTAAAATTGATAAAACAACTAATGATAGCACCTGCCACCTGTGCAAAGAAGCCCAAGAGACTTGCAACTGGCCGCAAAAATATCACCCAGACTGATTACCAGAAAAGCCATCATCCAAAATTGTCTTTGCCTGTAACCACAAATTGATGGCACCAAAAATTCAAAACTGTAGTAGAAACTGAACAAGCCAAAATTCTCTGGGACTTCATGATACAGTCTGGCAAACATTTGCCACACAATACACAGGAAGGGAAAGGGACTGAGGCTTGAACACCACCTCTTTGCAGTTTTACAACATGCAAAGTGGTTTACATACAGGTACTTCAAGCATTTCTCCTATCTGCACCAGTGGGGTCACAATCTATGTAATGCAATTGGGGCAGTGGAGGATTAAGTGACTTGCCCTGGGTCATAAGGAGCAGTGGCGGGTTTGAACCCACAACCTTGGGGGTGCTGAGCCTGTCCCTCTAACCACTATAGGAAACAAAACAAAAAAAACCACTGTGGAGTGACGATGTTCCTTAAATGGACTTTATTAAGAATGTCAAAGTTCCAAAGGTACAATAAAATCATCCACATAAAAATATTGTAATCCGCATAAAAAAACCTAAAGGACCTAGTCTGCTAAGGACACAGGACCCAACACGGTCCGCGTTTCAACAAAAAGTCTTCTTCAGGGGTCCCTGAGGATCCTATAATGGTGAATACGTGGAAAAGCTAATATGTGGAGAGTCGTTAGTGAAACGCTGCTTGCAGCCAAAGTAAAAATGACATTCTTAATAAAGTCCATTAAAGGAACATCGTCACTCCACAGTGTTTTTATGGTTTCCTCTGGATTTTCTTCTCTGTGGATACTTTGGGGTCAATTCTCTTCGGTTTTGGCTCTAACCACTATGCCACATTCCTCCTGTTGTTGAAAAGAAGCAAGTATGGATCATATATGTGGCAATACCAGGACACATCATTCAGGGTAGACTAATGATGAATGCACCATCCTGGCAAGGGCACGAAAGAAATTTTGAGTAATGCTCTGGGTGTATGAGGTCTGAGTTATCTATAATAATAAAACGCTAAGCGCGCATGCGCACTCTTAACGCCGTGTTGCCTGATCTGTAGTTCCGTAGCCGGCAGAGTGCGCATGCGTGCTTACCACGCATCTCTCTGTCTCGCAGCGGGTTTGCCAGCTCCGGCCAGACAAAGTTCATTTTTTTGTTCAAAGCCCCCGCTGTGGCTCCTCTATCGAACCTCACCAGAGTCGGAGAAGACTTCCGACTCTGGCGGGGATCGAGAGAGGAGACGCAGCATCAGCTTTGAACTAAAAAATGAACTTTGGCTGGCCGGAGCCGGCAAGCCCGCTGCGAGACAGAGACATAGCTCCCTTACTGTCCCCCCCTTCCCGCGGTTCCAACTACAAACCTGCCGATTCCAGCAGCGTGTGCAGCACTCTACACACGCTGCTTCGGGGCCTTCTACTGCCCTGATTTGCTCTGCCGCATCTCTTTTGATGTCATCAGGGACGTGCCAGAGTAAATCAGGGCAGTAGAAGGCCCCGAAGCAGCGTGTGTAGAGTGCTGCACATGCTGCTGAAATCGGCAGGTTTGTCGGGACCGCGGGAAGGGAAGGGGGGAGCAGTAAGGGAGCTGGCCAGACCACGGGAAGAGAAAAGGGAGGTAGGGGAAATGCTGCTGCTGCACAGGGAAGTGGTGTGGGGGTAGGGAAATGGAGGGGTAGGGAATGCTGCTGCTGTGGCTGCTGCACAGGGAAGTGGGGCCCACCTGCAGCCCTCTCCCACCTCCAATCCGCTCCTAAACCGCATTCGCGGTGTTTCAAATTTCGCTGGTGCTCCTGGAACGGAACCCCCATGAATTTCGGGGCAGTACTGTACTGCAAAAGTACACATGCTCACCATTACTTCCCTTTCATTCCTACTTTCATTTTTTTAATATATTTAACTTTTTTTTTTATACTAGGAAAAAGCTCTTTCAAAAAGGGCTACTCCGGAGAAAGCTCGCTGACAGTATCACACTGTGATGTTCTCTAGAAAGGGTGGGTCTAGGGATACTCTTTGGGAGGATCTTAGTGTCCTTGGAGGTGTATAGAGGGAGTTCCTGTTCAAGTTCAAGCCATTTCCTATAAGGGCCGTGAAGATCAGACACAGAGTTTTAGATTTTGCCATGTATTGTACTGGTAGCCAGTGAAGTTTATGTTTATGAAGTTTATGAATTAATTGTTATAAGCACACTTGGTGTATTATTACTACTGTTATTACCATAGTTTTGCACAACCTGCCAGATGCTCTTTTCCGGGTTTGGCACACTTATATTGAGTCTTCCCCAAGAACTTAGGACATTCATAGGTACTGAGCAGGATGTGGCAGTTCCAAGCAGTGAAGCCTTCTGTAGTCAACAGATGGTGATTTGTCAATATTCAAAATGTTCAGATGTTGTTTAGGTCTTTAGATATTGTTCAAAGGGTACAATTAGTATAGGGGGCACAACTGCAGGATATTTGTTTTTTTTAGTTGCTCAACATGACCGTGAATTTGTGGGGGTTTACTGTAATTTTGTTTTTAAAATATTTTATGTTCTTTGGTATCCTGTCTTATTAATGGCATTTTATGTCTACGTTATAAATTATTTTTATTGTACACTGCTTTGAACTGTGTCGCAACTAAGTTGGTAAATCAAGTTTAATAAATGTTAAATGATAACTGATAAATGAAGTAACTAACTTGCTAGTCACACACACACAAAAGCAGTGACGCCAGCTGCACATAGCAGTTCATACTATAGCAGTTCATATTTATCCACTCCAGCCCTAAGATAATATTCAAGTACCTTTCTGGCCTCTTGTGCAACTTTCTTTAAAATATTCCCTTTATTATCTTACTCCTGTTAATCTGTCATATCTATCTATATCAGGGGTCTCAAAGTCCCTCCTTGAGGGCCGCAATCCAGTTGGGTTTTCAGGATTTCCCCAATGAATATGCATGAGATCTATGTGCATTCACTGCTTTCAATGCATATTCATTGGGGAAATCCTGAAAACCCGACTGGATTGCGGCCCTCAAGGAGGGACTTTGAGATCCCTGATCTATATGTTCCATCTTTGCTTACACCCTATGCTCTTTATTAAAATGTTTCATTGCATATTATGTTGACATTCTACATTACATTGTCAACATAATATGCAATAAAACATTTTAATAACGAGCATAGGGTGTAAGCAAAGATGGAACATATAAGCCCTCTCTTACTAAGCTGCGCTAACCGATTAGCGCGCTCTAATTGATTTAGCGCATGCTAAATGCTAACGCATGCATGTTGGTCTATGGATGCGTTAGCGTTTAGCACGCGCTAATCGGTTAGCATACCTTAGTAAAAGAGGGGGATAGATAGATATGACAGATTAACAGGAGTAAGAAAATAAAGGGAACATTATAAAGAAAGTTGCAGGCTGGAGTGGATAAATATGAACTGCTATAGTATGAACTGCTATGTGCAGCTGGCGTCACTGCTTTTGTGTGTGTGTGACTAGCAAGTTAGTTACCGGTACTATACTTATCATTTATTAAACTTGATATACCAACTTAGTTGCGACACAATTCAAAGCGGTTATCATGTGGTTATAAGTACCTTTGGGGCTCCTTTTACAAAGGTGCACTAGCGGTTTTAGCGCGCGCTAAAATGCCGCACGTGCTAGCCACCACCGCCTCCTTTTAAGCAGGCGGTATTTTTTCGGCTAGTGTGCGCTAATCCTGTGCGTGCGCTAAAAACGCTATTGCACCTTTGTAAAAGGAGCCCTCAATCATTTTACCTATACCAATAACCGGGTGCTAATAATTGGAAACAACAGCCGTGCACTTCTGGGTGGCCTCGAGCCGCCAGTTTAGTGTGCCACGGGTCGTAAAGTTTGCGAGACTGGTTTATAGAGTTAAGACTGTAAAGGGCATGAGTCTGCAAAAGGGAGCAATTATTTATGCAAAAATGGTGTGATGTGGTCACATCTCTTTTAACCTTCTACTAGCCCTGCTGCACAATTTTGAATCACTTGGAGTTGGTTCAGATCCTTTGTAGTCAGACCAGTGTAAAGTATATTAGAATAATCCCCCCTTGATGTTATCATGGCATGCGCAACTGAGACATGCCTCTCGGTGTAATGAGAGAGGCAGCATTCTTATCACAAATGATAGAAGCAGTGCTTGAAGGTTGTTTGGATTTGGGGGGATTAGAACATATGCTGAATTTAGCTGTATATTCCAAGGGTCTTGACTTGTGATTTGAAGGGGAGTTCAATTTCCAAAACAGATTTTGATATCAGGTATGTGCCATTTGTGTTAGGGACCCATAGAAGCTCAGCTTTACTTGGATTCAGGCAAAGTTTGCTGTTTTAGTTCATTATTGAATTGATGCTAGTCAGGCAATCAGTTTAAACAGGACTGTGGGTAAGTCAGATTGAGTCGGTATGAATGGTGGCACGTTATTTGTATAGATATAGGACTGAGTAGCCATTGACCAAATCAGCTAGAACAGGGATAGGCAATTCCGATCCTTGAGAGCTGGAGTCAGGTCAGGTTTTCAGGATATCCACAATAAATATGCATGAGATAGATTTGCATCTCAAGGAGGCATTGCATGCAAATCCATCTCATACATATTCATTGTGGATATCCTGAAAACCTGACCTGACTCCGGCTCTCGAGGACTGGAATTGCCTATCTCTGAGCTAGAATAATGTATTGAAGTAGATATTGAACAAAATAGGTGACAGTATTGATCCTTGTGGCACCCCAGAGGTCAGTGCCCATGGTGGTGATAAGGTGCAGCTGGACTGTTGCCTGCCTGTTAGGATCTGAACCAAGCAAGTATTGTTCTGTTGATACCTGTTTCTGCCAGTTGTGCTAACATGGTATTATGATCCACAGTGTCTACAGCTTCTGAGAAATCTAGTACTAACAATGAGGCAAATCCCCCGTCTCAGTTTCTTTGAAGATCATCTAGTAGGGTTGCAAGGATCATTTTGGTTCCATAATCAGTTCTGAATCCAGATCGACCTGGATCTAGCCAGTTTCTCTCTTCTAGCCAATAAATGAGCAGAGCACAGATTGTTTGTTCTAAACATTTTCCTAGAAATGGGATGTTAGATTCTGGCTGATAACTTTCAAATTTGTCCTAGTCACAGTTGTTGTTCTTTAGCAAGGCCACACCACTGCCCTTTTTAATGCTGTTGGTAATTGCCCATTAGAAAGAGAGGAGTTCATGATTTTTGTGGCACCTATGAGGCCCCTGCTTGCCTGCTGCTCTATCTTTAATGGGCAACAATCAAGGGAGCAGGTCTAAGGCACAGATGTCAAAATCCCTCCTCGAGGGCCGCAATCCAGTCAGGTTTTCAGGATTTCCCCAATGAATATGCATGAGATCTATTAGCATGCACTGCTTTCATTGTATACTAATAGATCTCATGCATATTCATGGGGAAATCCTAAAAATCCGACTGGATTGCGGCCCGGAGGGACTTTGACCCTGGTCTAAGGTCTCTTAGGATTTTGTCAAGGTCCTCCTGTTATTGACTTAAGAGTCCCATATTAGAGAGTTGCATGGAGACAGAAATCAAACCCGTCCCCACCTGTCTCTGCTGGAATCAAACCCATCCCCGCTGAAATCAAATCCGTCCCTTTACGTGCCCGCTGGAATCAAATCCATCCCCGCAAGTAATCTCTTCCATCCCCTTCCATCCCCATAAACTTTAGAAGTAGTTATTTCATTTAATTATGCTACTGAATTAAAGGATTGGTAGAGACCCATTTATAAATAAGTAAAGGCACGTTATTAATTGGGAAGAACATATACTTTGCAAATGGGTCTCTGCCAGAGCCTCTAATGTAAATATAAAATATAAATATTCCAGCTGATGAGTACCCTCAAGTTATGTCAGCTGAGGATTTCCTCTGAAGATGGCCAGGTGGCTTTTACCAAGCATGGCAGATAGCAGTAACGTCTCTGAGCCACTGATGCTAGCACCTCAGTGGCTCAGGGATGCTGCCAGCGACTGCGACTGCTTTGTGGAGGGAAGTTCTGGTCGCCTTTGGAGGAGGTCCTCAGCTTGCAGTGCTTGGGGATCCCCCGCAGCCACAGCAAGGATCAGCAAGTACTTCAGCACTGGAGAAATAAAACCAAAAATGTATTTCCTTTTCTTTCAAACACAATACAAAGACATTTGCTACAGTATATATACTTTCCAAAGCTAACATATTTCAGTCAATAAATTCCTTTTTTTACCTTTGTTGTCTGGAGATTTATTTGTCCTGGTTTCTCTTTTTTCTGCTTTCCTGTCTTCTGCAAATTCTTCTTCAAGCGGTTGCTGTCCATTGGTTCCTTGTACCATAGTCCAGCCTCTCTTTCTTACCTCCCTCCCATTGGACAGCATCCTCCCTCCCTTCTATCCTGGATCATTCTCCCCTCCCCACTCCTGCACAGCATTTCTTCCTCTCTCCTCCATTCCCATGTGCAGAATATCTCTCTCACTGTTCATCATCTCTCGTTCTCTCATTCAGATTCAGGATGCATCTCTCCCATCCCCTCTATAGCCACATTCAACATTTTTCCCTCTCTTATCCCCTGGACCATGTGTAGCATCTTTCATCTCTGCCCACCAGGCCCATGCCCAACATTTCTTTTTCTATCAAACCTCTCCAGCACTATGCCACATCTCTCCATCCATTCCCTTCATCACCATGTCCAATATTTCTCCCTCTCATCTTTCTCTTCCTCATGCATCTCTACCTCACTCCTCTCCCTCCCTATGCCCAACAACTCTCTTTTTTTTTTCCATTCTCCATGTGCACCATCTCTCTTTCCCTCTCATTCACACACAATTCTCCCTTTCTATTCCCTCTCCTACCTCAGCATCTCTTTCTCTCCCTCCATCCAAGTTCATGCCCCCTTCCTTCCTTCTGTCTCTAAACGTGCTCCCTACCTTTTATATCCCAGGTTTGTGCCCCCTCCCTCCTTACAGCCTTTCTCCTAAGTTCATGTCCCTCCTGTGTCCCAATTCACTCTCTCCTTTATCCCAAGTTCATGCCCCTTCTCTCTCCCTTCATTTGCCTAGTGTGTGATGCTCGCTTCTACCCTCCCTCTCCTTTCTGTGGCCCAACTACTTCCATGCCCCCCTCACGCGAGACTGTACAGAGTCATCCAGGTCGGATGTAATCCGCCTAGAACCGCAAGGCACAGGCGGAATAGAAATCACTAATGTAATGTAATGTAATGCCTCCTTCCTGCCTTCCAGCTGTACTTACTTCATCACAGGGCCATGGTTCCTGCACGCTGCACATGGCTGACCAGAAGCCTTCCCTTTGACATCAGCTCTGATATTGGAGGGAAGGCTTCCAGGTTGGCTGGGAGTACTGCACACTGCTTTGTGGAGGTGTTGAGTGCGGCTGGAGGGCAGGAAAAGGAGACACATTACTGAGGTAAAATTTGAGCCCCTTGAGGTGCTTCCATCCCCTTGGGATCCCTACGACCCCAGGGGATAACCCCACAGAATCCCCATCATTCCCATTCCCATGTAGCTCTCTATTCCATATGTCCGCACCTTAAGCCAGAGCTACATCGGTGAATACATGCGTTGTGCTTGTAAAGTTTCAATCATAAAGCATCAATTCCCTGAAGAAGCTCTAACTAATGACTCTAGGGTGAAACAGAGATCTTCCGTCGTAACATTGTCTCCGGATTGATTAGGCTGGGTAGAGAATCTTCATCCAAGCTAAGTATTGCTTTAATTCAAGATTGATTGATTGATAATGAAAACTGAACTAATATAGGGCAACAATTATTTTGAGTATGTTGCAATTAAAATTTGAAAGAAATTCTTTAATAGAAAAATTCTTTTACATATACATATTTAAAATTCTCTAAAATATTAGTCTCATTGAGACGAATTGGACCAATGATAGTCTGCATATAGGTTACTCCTTATGATTAGCTCTAAGGTTTAACCACAGACACTTGAGATCCTCTGTCTCCTTGAAGGGAATTTTCACTGTTATCACTCTTAAACAAAAGCGTGTTAACATTAGGTGTTTTAGTCTATTAAGAGCAGCAGTCTCAAACACGCGGCCCATGGGCTGCATGTGGCTCTCCAGGTTTTATTTGCGGACCGCGGTCTGGACGCGATCAACAGCATTTCTCTTCCCTTTTCCTTTCCTTTTGGAGCAGCAGCGTGTCTGGCCGGCTCGTTCCGTTCAAAGCCGCGGGTTGGCAGCTCCTCGCGCTATCCACTCCTGCATCGGAAGCCTCTCTAACGTCACAACATCAGAGAGGCTTCAGACGCAGGCGCGGATCTCGCAAGGAGCCACCACCCGCGGCTTTGAACGGAACGAGCCGGCCAGACATGCTGCTGCTCCACAAGGAAGAGAATGGAAGGGGATGGGAAAGAGAAATGCTTCTGCTACATAGGAAAGGGGGACCCTAGGGAAATGCTGCTGCTGCTGTACAGGGAAAGGGAGAAGGAGGGAAAGGGGAAGAGAAATGCCTGTCCTGCACAGGAAAGGGGAAAGGGAAATGCTGCTTCTGTTGCTGCTGCACCCAATTGGGGAAAGAGAGGGAAGGAAGGAGAAGGGAGAGGAGAGGAACAAGAGAAGAAACCAAGTTCATGGGAGGGAGGGAAGGAAAGGAGATACCAGACCATGGAGGGAGAGATGCCAGGGCATGGGGGGAGGGAAGGAGATGGATGCCAGACCAGGGGAAAGGAAGGAAGGAGGGAGGGAGAGAAAGGAAGGAAAGAGATGCCAGACCATGGAAATAGGACGGAAGAAGAGAGAGATAGGAAGGGAAGGTAAGACATGGAAACGTAGATTTTGAAAAGAAAGCAGAAAAATTGAACATTAAGTTAATGCCAAAGATGGATGCAAGGCAGAAAGTGAAGACGGAGAGAAAAACGGTCAAAGGACAAGAAGGCCCTGGAAACATAGTTGAAAGCACAGAAAAATAAAGTCACCAGACAACAAAGGTAGGGAAAATGATTTTATTTTCAATATAGTGATTGAAATGTGCCAGTTTTGAGAAAGAAGATATTAAACTTTAAATGTGAGGGCTGCAGAAAAAATAGAGTACTTGGAGGGCCGCAGAAAAAATAGTTAATGTCTTATTAAAGAAATGACAATTTTGCATGAGGTAAAACTCTTTATAGTTTATATATCTTTGCACGAGGTAAAACTCTTTATAGTTTATATATCTTTTCTTTTAACTGTTAAAGGAAAGTTTTATAAACTATAAAGAATTTTACCTCATGCAAAATTGTCATTTCTTTAATAAGACATTAACTATTTTTTCTGTGGCCCTCCAAGTACCTACAAATCCAAAATGTGGCCCCGCACAGGGTTTGAGTTTGAGAGCACTGATTAAGAGGAACCATGTTTGTGCACTTGTGGTTAGCTTACTGGAGACTGGGTGGGACTGCCTGTAATTCTGACAAAGACACTTAATTTTGTTGGTAAAGTCATTGCAGTTAGTTATGACTGGGCAGGCTGGTTGTGTTGTAGGGATTGCAGTAGGCTGTTTACTATGCTTAAAATGTACTTGGTCGAATTGACAGCCTGTGCATTGCATTGAGAAAAATATTGTGTTTTTGTTGCTGTTAAAGCTTGGTAGTACTTTGTAATGTGTTTCCTACAGCTTAGCCTATCCTCATCCAGGCAAGATTTATGCCCTCTCCTTTCCAGTTTCCGTCCTTTGAACTTGAGGGTCCAAAGTTCTGGAGAAAACCAAGGTGAGTATCTGTGAGTGGGGCACATGACCTTTTTAATGATGTCATTTTCTCTAAGTCTTAGCTAAGTGTGTATTCCAAATATCAATCTGTTCTAAGACTGTAGTTGTCTTTTCATCCACATGTGGATAGTCCAAGGCCTCTATGAAATTATCAGCAGTCAACATTTTCTTGTTTCTGATCTCCTTCCAAACTTAGAGGTGACTTTTTCAGAGGGTTACGTAGGGAAAACATTATTAGAACATAGCCTTCCATTGTAGGGATATTATTTTTGTACTGCTATCCTGGCATTCTGGGATGTCAACCCCTTTATAGAATATCAACTCTAGTATGGGACCCTTTTCATGGGTTGAAGAATTGATCACCTGTGTGAATCCTGCCGTTGTGCCCAGGAAGACAAGTGTGGCATTATCTGGGGTTTCAATGTGTAGATTGAAATCTCCCATGATCCACCATCCTAGGGTAATTCAGTGTCACTTGTATAACCTGATCATGGCATTCTTGCACAAATTAAGTGTTGTTCTGAGGTGCTTAGCATACTATAAGCAGCCATATTGGTTTCTACTCTTCTAGATGGATTTAAGGAGATTCAATTCATTTAGCTGAGAAATGGTGATTCTGTGAAGATTGATTGTATCCTGAATCAGGACTGCAAGCCCTCTATCCTGACTTCCTAGTCTTGGTTAATGATGGATATTGAAACCTGATGGACATACTTCAACCAGTGGTAAACCTCTGCTTTCAATTAGCCAAGGTTCACTTATTCCTAAAATGTCAAGATGCTTGTTCATGAATGACATCTTGGATCACAGAAAATTTCTTAGCAGCTGATCTGGCATTCACCAGTCCTGTAGTTCTATAGGGTGATCTGAGGATGTTGGGAGTAGCTTTGGTTATGACAGTGAGGCAGCCTTTTAAGTACTGTTATGTAGGTGTTTGACCTCTTGCACTTTTGTCTTCTCTTCGGTTGGTGGGGATTATAGTTTCCTCTCCCACACACCACCAGGATTCCTGAGATCTTAGTATGCTGGGCCACGGCACATTCTTTGTGTCAGAAGCTCCTTAGGCAAATTTCACTGGGTGTCACTTCAGTCCCAAAAGACTCTGGATCAGCAATCTTACCAGTTGGCACTGTAGGATTAAAGGCTTTAAGTCAACATGTCTAAGAAAACAAATCCTTTAAAGTTGTATATTCAGACTAGACTTGGGGGCATCAAAATTTTCCAGTAATAGAAGAGCAAATGACAGTACTTTGCACTTCTATGATAATGCAGAGGGGGTTGATGGTGGACTTTAGTTTTAAAAGAATCAGAATCTTAACAATAGCTATGTAAAATTTCGACTGACAGATTGTAGTTATGTAGTTTGTACTCGTACTTTCTGGTTCTGATATCCCTGGATGGTTCAGTTGAGGCTGGTTGCTATAGGCTTTTTCTTTTGTTCACAAGACATGAAGAGAGTTGTTTTGTAATATGAAAGGAAGATAAGTTTCCTTTCTCCAAACAAAATAAATGAAAGAAGTTCAAAGTAAAACTGAGGACTGGTGTCTCAACACAGACTGAACAGAAGCCTGTAAATGTTTGAGAGGTAAATAAACAAAAAGAGTATTATTTAATCTAAGTTGCAGGATTTTGGTGTGAACACAGCCTGCACAGCCCAACCAAATCAATTCAATTGCATACACAACTTTTGAGTGCCTTTTATGGAATTCAGGGATTTATATTTTTATCATTTGACAATAATAGTTTGCATTCTTCTGAAATACTGCACCCTCTATTCCCAATAGTGCTCCCATTTGAATCATTTGCATCTATGAATAACAGGGCACACTCTTAGCAAATGGTGCACACTCGCTCAAAAGAGCAGGCAGAGCTGGATTCTGAAAAATACTTGCCAAAATTTAGGCGCTTGCAGGCATGATAATTGGTCATGCCTTAAAAGCCAATTAAAAACTAGTGCGGTGCTAAGCAAGATTCTATTAAAGATAGGTTCACTGAATAGAATCACACTTAGGGCTCCTTTTACGAAGGTGCGCTAGGGTTTTTAGTGCATGCACACGATTAGCACGCGCTAGCTGAAAAAGTACCGCCTACTGTTCCATATGTTTCCAATGAAACAAAAAAAAGTGGAAAATCACTGGACTAAGTGTATAGCCCTCAATGGAGACCTCCCCAACTTTATTGGTTGGGCTGAGAACTTTTCAGCAGCCCCTCGTAAGCCTGATAATCAAGTTACGTCCCTACATCAGCTAGGCACACCAATGTAGGCTTCTAACTCTATATGGACTTTATAGAATTTGCCCCATAATTTATAAATTACATGTATAACTAGGAGATGCACCCATGGACTACCCATGCTCTATCCATGTATATGCTCCCTTGCAGTTAGGCTATATAGCATTTAGTCATTATCAAACAGAATAGCACCTATGCGCCAGTTTATAGAATTGTCCCATTTATATCAGAGAATAGTGCTTAGTCACAAATGTTAGCACCTATATCAGGGTCAGTCGTAGTCAGGGGTTACCATTGTAGCTTCATGGGGCCTTGCACTACCAGGAGCCCCACAGCCTGGCCATATCCTTCCGGCTCCTGACCTTACCCAACCCACCCAACTGATGACATGACCCACTCTTCACTGCAGATCTCTCTTTCTCTCTGATCCACCCCCACGTAAATCCAGCATTTCCCCCCACCCCGTGGTCCTCCCAAAGCAGTAGTGGTGGCTGGCCAGCAATGACAGCAGTGTGAACAGGCTGCTTGTGACTGGTCCAACCAGGGCCTTTCCTCTGCTACTATCATCTGTCTATGATGTCACTTCCTGTAGACAAGTGATGGCTTTGGGAGGGCCGCAGGGGAGGGGGGAAGAGATATTGGATCTAGGTGGAGGAGGTCAGAGAGGGAGAGAGAGAGAGATATCAAAAGTCTGGGGCTTAAGAGTATGTGAACCTCAGTACAACAGAATGTACAAATTTCCCTCTTAAGTATATTTTTAAATAGAACATGAGGAAGTAGTTGAGGTTCACATAGCATGCCAATCTGAAACAATGACTATGTCAGATAATTTTTTTTTCCTGTATTGACTTGGGAAATACATGCATGGATTCTACTGACCTTTCTCAGTTTGATGTAGACCGGTTGCCTTTATGACTATACCGATGACCAAGGGGAAAAGTTGTTGGCACAGTTAACTAAGGGCTCCTTTTACTAAGGTGCGCTAAGCATTTTAGCGTGCACTAAATATTAGCTCGCGCTAACCATGCACCAAACGCTAATGTGTGCATGTTAGTCTTTGGACGCGTTAGTGTTTAGTGCACGCTAAAATGCATAGCGCACCTTAGTAAAACAGGGGGGAAGGCTTCAAATGGTGTCACACTGTGTTTTGTCTCCTTTCATGCTCTGTCTGCTTTACTGCATTTTGATATACACCAAAAAACTGGCCTTGTGAATAATAAACCAGTGAAGGGTGATTGAAACAAAATTATAAGAAAGCTCAGAGATTTGAAACTCTGAAGGGAAGATTTTGAGGCCTCCCTTAGGGAAAGAGTTTACCTTCCAGTCATAGTCCTCTTATGAAAAATGTTTAATCACTCCTCCAAAGGTGTTATATGAAAAACCACTTCAAAATACTTCAAAGAATGTCCAAATAAGGTACTGGTTTAAAACTTGCAATTGTCACTGCACTTATGGCAAGTTCTAACAGGTTTACTTAACTTATAAGCAGGTTTAGGGGGGGTCCCGACGCGGCCCCGTTTCGATACCCTGCTTCAGGGGACCCGATTGCTGATTCTCTAAACAGGTTCCATTACTTTCATGCTGGTAAAAATTTGCTGTGGTGACATGCAGCTGAAGAAAACTGCTGCTGGAACAAAGTGCCTTCCAAATTTTGAAACCGCCAGAAAATTTGGAAGGCACTTTGTTCCAGCAGCAGTTTTCTTCAGCTGCATGTCACCACAGCAAATTTTTACCAGCATGAAAGTAATGGAACCTGTTTAGAGAATCAGCAATCGGGTCCCCTGAAGCAGGGTATCGAAACGGGGCCGCGTCGGGACCCCCCCTAAACCTGCTTATAAGTTAAGTAAACCTGTTAGAACTTGCCATAAGTGCAGTGACAATTGCAAGTTTTAAACCAGTACCTTATTTGGACATTCTTTGAAGTATTTTGAAGTGGTTTTTCATATAACATCTTTGGAGGAGTGATTAAACATTTTTCATAAGAGGACTATGACTGGAAGGTAAACTCTTTCCCTAAGGGAGGCCTCAAAACCTTCCCTTCAGAGTTTCAAATCTCTGAACTTTCTTATAATTTTGTTTCAATCACCCTTCACTGGTTTATTATTCACAAGGCCAGTTTTTTGGTGTATATTGATAGCTTTTTCTGGCTTTGAGTCTATAAATTTCATATCCCTGAAAGTATTTCAGCAAATTACTGCATTTTGAAGCATATAGGGCTCACAGTAGTGCACCCATAGTGCTGTGGTTTACTGCATGACTTTACGTATATTCAGACTCCTCCGCAAGGAAGGGAAACCACTAAGGTCTCAAATTTCATTGTTGAACGCTGTACCTGTCTTTAAACGTTCCTTTTTGTTTTTGACTTGTATTCCTAATGCTTTATTAACTCTCATTTTTTATCTGCTCCTCATTGTCACTCAAGCTAAAAATGTGTTTCTTTTATTGGGGATGGGAAAAGGTTAGTTATTTTTCTTGGATCTTTTCATCATGAAAAAAATATCATAAGTGATTATTCTGTACAATCATTTTCACACAAGCTTCCTGGATACAGTCACCTGCATGAATTCTCACTAGATTTAACTGATTTACTCTGTATTATCTTTTATGACAAACCTTTGAAAAAAAAAAAAATGGACTGCAACAAAGGTTAATTACTCTTCCCCCCAAAAGTTATTGTTTTGTAGACCTTTATTTCTCAGGAGCTCTGCTTTTTTGTGACATTCAATGATGTACTAATTAGCAGGATTCTTTTTGTATCTTGCCAACTGCCTATGAGTTGGCATCCGATGCTCCTGTGAAACAGCCAGGACCATATTGTTCTGGATTGAAGAGAGATATCATTTATCTTGGTAGATATGAGTAAATGGGTACTGGTGCCACTGCCATCTGGTCGAGTTTCCTGGGGAAAGCTTCTGTGCAAGTGCAATAGAAAGCAACTGAACTTCAACAGGTGCCTATCGTCCCAAGCTTTTCAACTCTGGTGCAATCGATTTGAATTTTTTTTTTATTTTTTTATACAAAGCGCAACTTGTTGATGAATTAAATATGGCTAATCAAGGGCCCCAGAAGGAAAATTAATCAGATAAGTGTGTCATTCCTTTACTGTTTTTATCAGTGGAAAGAACCTGACAGATCCTCAACCTGTGCTTTGCTTATTTTAGTGCTTGTTTTATATGGGAATTATTTGTTGTTATTGCTTTTTTTAAATTAGAAAATATTGGGTTTTTTACAAGCAGAAGCCAGAAGTACAGATTCCAGAAGCGCTTAGAGATCAGGGCCAGGACATTTCAATATACTGCCACATATTCCCCCCCACCCCCCTTTTTACAAAACAGAGAAAGCGGATTAAAGCGCCAACTGGCGTGCTGAATTATCTGCGCTGCTCCTGACCCTCATAGAGTTCCTATCTCCCTCCTTTACAAAGCCGTGCTAGCGTTTTTATCTCCGGCCGCCACGGTAACAGCTCCAACATTCCTAGAATTCCTATGAGCATCTGAGCTGTTACCTCTGCGGCCGGTGCTAAAAACACTAGCGTGGCTTTGTAAAGGAGGGGGGTATGACCATCAGGAGCAGTGCAGAGCATTCAGCGCGCCGGCCTGTGCTAAAAGCCACCTCCGCGGTTTTGTAAAATGGGTCGAGTGTGAAGAATGTTCAAGAGAAGACTGGTGGGAATTGATTGTATTTTAAGCAGAAACAGAAAACATGTCTACTTATCCATCAGCTCAATAAACTCTATTTCATAGCAGATGAAAAATAAATCCCATAAAAAGTTTAAATTGGATATGCTTTCAACCTCTTGATGAAAGTGCTAGGCAATGAAGAAGGTGAATTCAAGACACATAATTTTTTGAGTTACATAATTTTCTACTTCAGTCTCCAGTGGGAGTATTTTCTGCAACTTTTAATGCTAGCATTCTTTCCTGTAAGCAGTTTAGGATTCTGCTGTTATAACTATGTACCACTGCCATTCTTCCACCCTCTCTTCTCAAAGAGAAATCCAATAGTTATGGGTTGATTCGCTTGGTATTCTGGCTCACTGAATGTGTAGAAAATGAACTTGCTATAAGGGACCCTGGCATAACATATCAAAATTTTCAGGACAGCTAATTGACTAATTTGGGAGTTGTTCAGCTATCAGAAAAGATTGATCCCTCTAATGCAGCGTCTCTCAAAATTTCTCGAGCCGGGGCACACTAAAGGTAGTGGCCATGGCCTGAGGCAACCAGAAGTGCACGGACGTCGCCGTGATGACATCATGCATAAGCGTGACATCATCACATCGACGTCCGCGCATGTTCAGATGCCCTCCAGATGGGCCCTGAGACGCCAGTAGGGGGTGCCAGCAGGGAAGAGGGCCGGAGAGAAGGAGTGGCACTGGCGCCAGCTGATTGCCTACAGCAGTGTTTCTCAACTGAGTACCCCAACCACAGACCTCTCTAGGCCCACCCAAGCTCTGTCCCAGATCACATCCCTTTTACTAATTGTAATGCAATTTTTTCCATTCATTTTTCATATACACACAATATACACAACAGATATAAATTCTCAAAACTGTCACATTTCAATCACTATATTGAAAATAAAATCATTTTACCTAACGGCGATCCTCTGCAGGCTGCTGTAATTAGATTTAAAGGTGAGACTGGGATGCCAGGGGGAAGCCAGAGGACGCTAGAGGGGGAAATATGCAGGCCTTCAGTGAATCGGGCAGTGCTGGTTCTGTAATGCGTAGCTTAGTAAAAAGAGCCCTAAGTAATTTATTATAATATTAGTTTTTAGTTATTTGGAAGAAAAGATATATTTGTCCAAAAATTTTAGTAGTTGTAGTTCTACCTGCATTCATCTGCAGGTTTTAGCTTAACAGCTGATCAATTCCACCCTACGGGTTGTCTTAAAGACTTCTCACAAGGTGACCTAGTAAAGGTATTAAAAGAATCAAGACTCTTGGTCAGTCTCTGTCTTTTAAGTTTGCTCGCCTTTGGAACGACCTTCCACTTCGCTTAAGAAGTTCTGGTTCCCTTCCCTTTTTTCGTAAGTCTCTGAAAACCATTCTGTTTACTAAACATTTTAGAAACTAATCTTTCTTGATAATTCTCTTATTGGCCTAACTTAATCATTTTAAACCGAGTTGAGCTTTCCTGGATTGAAGTCTCGGTATACAAAACTAAGCATTAGATTAGAATGGTTTTCTGTAAGTTAGTTTGGAGGTCACTTTGAGAAAACTGAAATTGTAATCCTTTAGTAATCCAGCATTGAATATCCATTGTGACATTTCTTTCCTAGTACACAGCCCAGTGAGATACAATTTGATTATGTCATGATTCGATAGTGTCTTAAGTTGTATGCTTATTCCATGCACACTAGGAAGTAAACTTCTAGAAGTAATGTTCAACTTGCATAACATTAGCATTCGCATTCTGTCACCTGCATATTCTGTATAGATAGAAACAATATAACACACACCACTTCAACCAAAAAAGTGCATTTCACTACACGGGCCTCAGAACTGGAGCCTACGCACAGTTGTGTTATCACAAACTAGAGTGGTCAGCGTAGTATCTTTGCTCCTTGCTCCAATCATTTGGATTGGAGCAAGGAGCAAAGATACTACGCTGATCACTCTAGTTTGTGATAACACAACTGCGCGTAGGCTCCAGTTCTGAGGCCTGTGTAGTGAAATGCACTTTTTTGGTTGAAGTGGTGTGTGTTATATTGTTTCTATTTTTACTACTACCACTTGGGATATCTGGTGTAGATTATATCCTATATAATAAAACGCTAGCTGCGCATGCGCACTCAGACCTGCGTGATCTGTGATCCCTGTTCCGTGATCTGTAGGTCCGTGGCCAGAGTGCGTATGCGGCGGCCAGACAAAGTGCGAGAAACAGACTCGAGCGCTGTGGCCGACTCAGGATCGTGGGAGGATGCGCCGGAGGGATGCCGGAGGGGGAGGTACATATCGCTTCTGCACATACCGGTACAAACCTCCCTCCAGCGTTGGCCGCCGCAGCACATTAAACAGGCTGCTTCTCGGCTTTCTCCTGCAGTTGAGTCCCTCTGCCGCGTCACTGATGACGTCATCAGTGACGCGACAGAGAGACTCAACGGCAGAAGAAAGCCGGGAAGCAGCCTGTTTAACGTGCTGTGGCGGCCAACGCTGGAGGGAGGTTTGTTATTAAAAGTCTTCTCGCTGGGAGGGTCGCAGAGTCAGCGGGGGTTGGGCTGGGAGGGGAGAGAAGCGTCTGCCTCGGGTGCTTCAGGCAGCAGCAGCGTTTACAGTTCGCTGCTGTTGGGGCTTCAGGCCTTCCTCTCTGGCCGGTCCTGCCTACTTCCTGTTTTCATGAAGACAGGACCCGCCAGAGAGAAAGACCTGAAGCCAGCAACAGCAATGAATTGTGAATGCTGCTGCTGCCCGATGAAGTAGTTCAAGGAGGAAAGGGAGCAGAGGGGGAGATAATGGCTTAGAGGGAAGAAGAGATGGCAGGGCATGGAGGGAAGGAGGAAGGTATGCCAGACCAAGGGAAAAGGAAGGAGGAGATGGAGAGAGGCCATATGGAACAGAGAGAGAGAGAGAGAGAGGGCGGACACTGGATGGAAAGAGAAGAGAGGGCAATGAATGGAAGGGGCAAGACAGAGGGTGAACAGTAGATAGAAGGGGTAGAGAGAGGGAGACAGACACTGAATGGAAGTGTGGAGGACAGGGGGAGCAGCATGCAGGATTGAGGGAAGAGGATAAAGTTAGAAATAAAGATAGACAGGGGGCCAGGAAAAGACACAGACAGAAAGAATGACAGCATCCAAGGAGAGAGAGACAAATAAAAAAAACAAAAAACAGACAGACATCTACTCTAGCACCCTGCGCGCATAAAATGGTCCCTGCGGTCTTGCCGGCTCCCCCTCACTCACAGTAAGTAATTTCTTTGTTGGCAATCCCCCCTCGCACCCCTCCTCGAAGCACCTGAACCCCCGATGACCCTTCCATCGCGGTCTCACCCTCTCATCCCTTCCCGCCGTCTGACTGACTCACTTAGTCCCTTGACGCCACCCTTCCCTTCCCGTGGTCCTGACCGTTGACCCTCCCATCACAATATGACCTTCCCATCCCTTCCCGCCATCTGACTGACTTAGTCTGACTGACTTAGTCTGACTGACTTAGTCCCTTGCCGCCCCCTTCCCTTCCTGCGGTCCCGACAAAACTGCCCACTCCAGCAGTGTCCAAAGCACTCTACACATGCTGCTTCGGGGTCTTCTACTGCCCTGATTTGCTCTGCTGCATCTCTGACTGCAGTTTGATCGGATTCTGTTACACCCTGAGGCAGCAAGTTGGTGAAACGCTGGCCATCGTCGGTGTACCGTTCAATAGAGATAAGTTGAAAGTTTTTTCATCTATCAATTGCATAGACAGCCCTGCTTACAGTTTTTTAATAGGGAGTGCAATGGAGGTTTTCTGCCAATGAGGTTACCACCCAACCACCTTTATCCACCATTGTGGTGGTGGGAGGGCATTTGTCTGAGGCTTTTTCCTCCATTTTTTGAAATATACACCCCTTCAAACTGAAGCAATACTGCCTACACTTATCTGTGACCTTATTATCACTTACGATTGCTACATTGTAATTATTTATGAACATCTCATCTCCCAGCCGCATCTGAGACCACTGCCCCATTTTCCGCCCTCATTCCACAGCTGCAAACTTTCTACCCTACCCTAAACCCCACCTTCCACCCCAAAGCGTATGTGCCACCCCAAGAGCCACCAAATCCACCATCACAGAAAACAAAATACATCAGGGGAGGGGTAAAATTACAGCAGGTGCCATCTAACCCTTTCCTTCCCTGTTCCTCACAGACTAAATCCCTCAAGCCCACCAAACCCACTGTTTGTTTATTTAGCTCCATCAATCCTAAATTCCGTTACATCTCTACTTCCATTCTTGCTATTTTTTTCCAAAAGCACTGTCCTATATAGCCTTCACTGCCCACCTCACCTTCCTTTACTCTTCCCCCACCCCATCTACACAAATTTCACCTGCTCAGCTCAGCTAATGTTATTAACACACCAGATTAGTCTGATGTGTCTCCTTATCTCCACAAACGATCAATTCTAGATCATTATAACCTGATTTGCCACTGTTAGAGATGCAACAGAACCTTTAGATATTTTAGCATCTATCTCCATAAGATGACATTAGCACATTGGAAAAACACAATGGATCTCAATAATACATTTTGGTGACATCCTGTGTATTTAATATATAAATACAAATAAAAGCTGAAGAAAAAAGAAATAATGTTAGGGACATAATACACTAGTAAAAAACTTAGGTGGAGATGGTACCTGTTGATTTATTAGAAAACACATTTCTGGGGGGGGATATATCTATATGTCATAAATTATAATCGTAAATGTATTTAAGTGCTTTTATAGAGTTATATGATTGTATTATATTTTGCACTTACTCATGGCTTTAAAAAGAATAAAGAAATTTTAAAAAAGAAAACACATTTCCATGCTAAATGAATATGTATATTTCTCCCTTTTGATTTTGTACATGTTTGTATACTTTAACTTGTTTTTATTCTCTTGACTTTTTTTTAAATTATAAAATTAATAAAAGATTTTGAAGTAAAACAAACAAATAGAAAGCAGTCAATACATAAAGAGGATCAGTGCAGAAAAGAATAAAAAAGTACTCTGGTAGCACCAACAAAGAATGTGGGAGTTGCAACTACTCTAAAATACATCAGCCAGGCTAATCTTCTCCTCGGACCCTCAGATCAGCCGATCAAAACTTGCTTGGCCGTTCCTTCCATCATAGAATTCTACTACACTAGGGAAATTAATTTCTCAGTAGCTGCTCCAACCTTATGGAATGCCATGCCAGCTCAACTTCGTCATGAAACTTTTCTCGATAAATTCAAGACCAAACTAAAAACCTTTCTTTTTCAAGATGCATATCATAATCTTTAAATACTTCCTTCCCCAAAACCAATCAAATTATCTCAACCGCTTTTACGAAGCGACCCTATCCCTGATGTTATATCCTCCCTCCTCTTCCCTTTCTTTTAATTTTTATTTTAATAATGTATTTATTGAACTTTCCATCCCCTTAATACCCTCAAATTCATGTAAGTCCTTGTCTATTGTCTTTTGATGTTCACTCCTCCCCATATATATATAATTTATTATTTTTACTTTTTCTCTCTTTTTTCTTTTTTTTAGTATTGTAAACCGGCCAGGTACACGTTGATGGTCGGTATATTAACCTCAATAAAAACTTGAACTTGAAAAAAACCCAAAAACTTGAAACTTTACTCTTAAAAGAACTATACTGGCTGCCCATAAGGAAAAGGATTCAATCCAAAATTGTGTGTCTGTTCTATAAGGCCATTTACAGGGATAATTCTAAAGGACTTCCGACGCAGATGGGGATCATGAGAGGAGCCACCGCCGCGTCTTTTAACTAAAAAAAAAAGTCAAGACGGATGTCGCCGCCGCGGCTGTCGACGGCTGCAGGCTGCGGAAGCTGTAGCCTGCCGCGGCCGAGCACGGAGACGGGCTGAAGTTTTTTTCTATTTCAGAGACGCTGCAGTGGCTCTCTCTCTCTCTCCGGTCGTCGGCGTCATCTTCGTTCCTCTCCCCGGCACACCCAAATCCCTGTTCAGCCTCCCATCCGACCCTCCCTTTGGCTCCCTTAGTTCCTTGCCGCCGCTCCTCTTCTCTTCTCTTCCCGCCCCGCGGTCCCAACAAACGTCCTTACTCCAGCAGGAGCCGCAGCACTCTAAACACGCTGCTTCGCGGCCTGCTACTGCCCTGATTTGCTCTGCCCGAGGGCAAAGCTAATCAGGGCAGTAGCAGGCCACGAAGCAGCGTGTTTAGAGTGCTGCGGCCCCTGCTGGAGTAAGGACGTTTGTTGGGACCGCGGGAAGGGGGCGGCAAGGGACTAAGTTGGCCGGTAGTGCTGTTTTTCCGTGATGGAGGAACACGCGAAAAGAAAACAAAATAAAGAAAATGTTGGTCCCCGCCGAAGAAGCGGAAGGTGGAGGAGGGGCGTGAGGAGACGGAGAGCTGTATGTAAGTGTGTGTGTGCGTGTGTATAGCCGAGGAGGAAATGCAGCAGGAGCAAGGAGGTGGGGAGAATGGATTTCCCCTACTTGGATGTCAGGCATCAAGAGGATTGGAGTAAA
The DNA here is from genome assembly GCF_902459505.1 of Geotrypetes seraphini. NCBI lineage: Eukaryota > Metazoa > Chordata > Amphibia > Gymnophiona > Dermophiidae > Geotrypetes > Geotrypetes seraphini. Next base: position 148,407,123 of record NC_047085.1, on the reverse strand, counting down.
AGCTTTGGTCCTGTGATCCTTACTCTTTTCCTGGGGCTACTGCTGGACAAGGGGTGGAGCAGGACATAAAGGAGAAGAGCTACTGCTGGACAGGGGGAGGAGGGAATGGGAGGGGTGCTGCTGGACAGGGGGAGATAAAAGGCGAAGGGCTACTGCTATATGGGGGGAGCAGGGAAAGGGGGGGAGGTGTTGCTGGACAGGGAGAAGATAAAAATAAGGGAGAAGGGCTGCTAGCACCCGTTAATGTAACGGGCTAAACAACTAGTGGTATATAATCTTTGGCTATTAACCGAAGAATCCTCAACAGTTTTCCTATAAGGATTGCATTTTTGACATTGATTTCAGCTTAGCAGTGTGACAACTTAAGTGCCTCCATGTTTATATCCATTGAGTCTTTTGAAGTCACCCCCCAAAATCATTGGGTTGTCTCCAAGATACAAAAGAATGTTACGTAGAACTTGGAGAGAGCAATATGGCTGCTGAGACAAGACCTGAAGTTGACTTCTGCTGTTTTTCTTTTAAAACTCTTACCTTCTGCTGTTCATGATGGGACAACAAAGGGGAAAAGAGAAGGGAACTTTGCTGGCCACAATCTTGGATTCTCAGTCAACAATAATGTAATCTGTGGTTCCTCAGTGAAGTGAGACAGGAGGCTTCCTTGCTGGGCAAGAAGGAGGAGATCTCACTACCCTTAAAGAGGTGGTATCACTCAGCCCACCTGCCTGCACACCACTGTAGCTGAAATGCAACCTAAAGTACTAATCTAGATTAAAACCCTTTTTTATATAAAACCCTAACAGAAACTCTAAAGCAGGGGTGGGCAACTCCGGTCCTCGAGGGCTGGAATCCAGTCGGGTTTTCAGGATTTCCCCAATGAATATGCATGAGATCTATTTGCATGCACTGCTTTCAATGCATATTCATTGGGGAAATCCTGAAAACCCGACTGGATTGCGGCCCTCAAGGAGGGACCTTGAGACCCCTGGGCTACACTATTGCCTAAATCAGTGATTCCCAACCCTGTCCTGGAGGAACACCAGGCCAATCGGGTTTTCAGGCTAGCCCTAATGAATATGCATGAGAGAGATTTGCATATGATGGAAGTGATAGGCATGCAAATTTGCTTCCTGCATATTCATTAGGGCTAGCCTGAAAACCCAATCGGCCTGGTGTTCCTCCAGGACAGGGTTGGGAACCACTGGCCTAAACTGACTCTGCTGAAAAAGCAGAGTACTGGACTAAAAAAAAAAGAGAAGAACAATGAAATAATCCACTGAAGCCCAAATCTGAATGCCAGCAGGTACGATATTCCAAAATGGTGTTCTTCCCCGTAGCACAGGGGTAGGCAATCCCGGTCCTCGAGAGCCGGAGCCAGGTCAGGTTTTCAGGATATCCACAATGAATACATATGAGATGGATTTGCATGCACTGCCTCCTTGAGATGCAAATCTATCTCATGCATATTTATTGTGGATATCCTGAAAATCTGACCTGGCTCCGGCTCTCGAGGACTGGAATTGCCTACCCCTGCCTTAGCAGATCCTCACTCAGTACCTCTTCAGGACAAAGGGCCAGATTCACAAAGCAAACCGATCGTGTACTAATCGGTTTGTGACCCCTTTGTTTCAAGATTTCCTTCCTGCAGTATTCACTAACCTCTCTGCCAACCATCCTCCGATCCGCGCATACGAATGAGGGCAATGGCATGCAGTGTAGGCAGGGACGTGATTCACAGAGCAAAACCCTGCAACACCGACTGGATTGGCCGATCATAAACAAGCGACTGCTGAGGACCAATCGCTCAGGCCCTTTCTGACTGCCCTGCTGTCTGCCCTGTGAGCCAGGGACATTGACGCCTTTGTGAAAGCTTCAGGTTTGAAAATAATTATACATGCAAAATGACACCAGCGCAAGGTTTTAAAAATTATAACCAAGATTTATTGAATTATTGTTTCTATTTTTCCATTATGAGTTCAAAAGCGTCAGCATAATTGCTTACCGGTTGCGTTAATGGGAGATCGTCAGAGGTGCCAAATGCTGGCCTTCTCACAACGGTCTCGTTTTACTAGCTCCAGAGTTTCTATTATATACTGTTGGCTTTTCGGTGACATCATCATCATAACAGCCAATAACAATTCTATGGGTGGTCTTAAAGTTGGACAAAGAAACATTCCTCCATATTTAAAGTTAGACAAAGTTTCAGAAAATTACTTTTGATTTCTGAATTAACATTATAACATTATGCAAGAGAATCTACAATTATTAACATGGTGCTGAGAAATTCTCAGCCCTAAAGGAAAAAACTCTTCCTAAGCTGACAGGTTCAAACTGCATAGCCTTACACAGAAACCTTACTCTGGAGGAGGAGGGGGAGGGGCTGGTCTCCCCCTCTCCTTTTATGCTGACAGTCTCACACACAAAGCGCAGGAGTAGTCTCTGACTTAATCACTCCCAGATGTTGTTTTATGTTTTTCAAACCCTATGAAGTTCAACACAGTCACACATATTCATTTATACTTTGCTTGGCCAAGCCTCCATACATTCAATAAATCATAATTTTCATTCAAAACTACATCCAATTCAGTTTGGGGACACGCTATCCTTCTCTACCAGTCTAAAGCAAGCACATCTGGTGTTAATTAACACCACGAGGCTGGGAGCGGGAAAAACTCAGAGAGGACAAAGAAGACAGAAAACCAGTCACTGGCCCAAGATAGTGTCCAAAGACAGGACAGATATAGTACACACAGAGAACCCAAAATGGATTCCATGTAATCATGAAATCATGATTTCCACCATGATTTGGCTCAACAGCAAAGTACATACACAGATATTATTATGCTTTCCCTTATATTAATCCTTAGTGTATTTTTTCTTCTGGCCTTAGCTACATATTATTTAGATTTTTATTATTCACCCGTTTTTCCGTACGCTTCTATTTGGGCGTGGTCCTTAACTAACACAGATGTTTGTCTAACTAGAATTACCCAGAATCATATGAAAAACTGGCACTTTTGTAGAAAAAACTCCACAAAAATACTGCACTATCATGCTCTGACATCCATTCCATTATCGTAAACAGCATCCCCTGCTGGCCACGAGCCACTACTCCTCACCTGTCAGCCCCAATCTCCTGCAGCCCTGATCTGCCTGCCCCGAACGCCTCTTGCTACCCCAACTTTCTCACTGTCCTGATCTGCCTGCCCCGATCGCCTCCCGTTGCCCTACTCTTCCGCTGTTCCCCATTCAACTGCCCTGTGGAGTTCTCTCTGGAAAGGGTGGTGGTTGTGTGGAATGCCCTGACTCTCTCACCCTTCCCCGCAATGCTAGCCCATGGTAAAAGAAAAAAAAAAAAATCTGCCGGCCCAGAGGTCTAGCGCATGCGCAGACCATCTACAGATAGTCTGCGCATGCGCTGGGATCGCTGTAGAGTGATCCAGGCAGGCAGATGGGGGTGTTCCTCTGATCGCCCCCATCTGCATATTGTTGTCTGCAGAATTCAACAGACCTGTCTGGATAGGGCCTGGATAGGGCCCAATTGGGCAGGTTCATGAATCTAGCCCAAAGAGCAGTTGAGGTCTGGTTTAGCTTTTTTTAGTTGTACTTCTAAAGTGAAAGTCAGCTACACCTCCTGGATGAGACCCTGCACTGATCTTGCCTCTTAATCAGGCACTATTGTTTAACTGAAAGGCAACTAAAGAGCAGTTTCTAATTGCCTAACTGAAAAGAACTTTGAAAAAAATGTTCTCTGTAGAACTACTTTTACAAGCTGTAATTAAACTAATGTTAATCACTAAACAGAGACTTTTCTCAACTGCTCGCTGTGTGCTAATGTGATCTTATCTTATGCTCTGAAAACCAACCTAAAGTACTAATCTAGACTAAAACACTTTTTTCTATAAAACCCTAGCAGAGACTCAAAAGCTACACTATTTCCTATTGATGAAAAAGCAAAGCACTGTTTTGCTTTGAAGTGGCGCTGGCAGTCTCACTTCTTTCCACAGAAAAGTTTCTGGTGACATAGAATAAGTTATGCTGTCTGAAGGCTGTTGAATAGAGGCTATTTGTTTGTAATGTTGATATCGATCTTTTGGGGGGATTCAGCTTTATGGGTCTTCTGTGATATTGTCCAAGGGGGTATCAGCGATGTTTGGTGGTATAGAACATTTTTGTGACAGTTTTTCTGTATTCCCTTGTACTGTAGCCAATATTTCCCTTAATTCCAACATTACTGGATCACTTGTTTCACTCTGGTCTGCTGGTAATGGTACCTTTGAAGGCGTTGGAGGGTCCTGTTTTGACCTTTTTGCTCCACTGGTGGCAAAAGCAGTCTCCAATTTAGTTTGTTTTATGGATGCCATACTGCTTAGCTTTCCCTAAGACGTAAAATCACTTTGAAAAAGGTAAATTAACAATAGCTGAAGCCTTTCAATACTGCAGGCAAGGGAGAGCTAACAGATCATGCATCCATTCCTGTTGGCAGCTAAGCTCCGCCCCTATATTACAAATTTTATTATTATTATTTTTTTAAATCTTTATTCATTTCAAATCTTAAATCAGGTACAATAAATACATATCATAAGTTAACTTTCAAAAACACCTGACATCTTATAATTAATCCTTATAAATTAAAATAATATCTCCCTCCCTTATACATTTATAAAGATGATTTATTCAAGATATACTCAAAAATACCCTCCCTCAACCCCCCCTTAATGTCTTAAACTTTATTATTCAGGGGAGAATAATTTTTAATCTTTACAATAATCTATAAATGGCCTCCACACCTCTTGAAATTTGTTAAAACTTCCTTTTTGGACAGCTAACGCCCTTTCCATTTTATATATATGACAAACTGAATTCCACCAGAAACAATAATTAAGTCCATTCCAATTTTTCCAATTGTAAGTGATCTGTTGAATGGCAAAACCAGTTAAAATTAACAATAATTTATTATTATTAGATGATATTTGTTTCTTTGCTCTCATTTCTATACCAAATAAAACTGTGTCTTATGATAATGCCACATGATTTTCTAACGGAATTAATTTGATTCCAAATTGATTTCCAAAATTCTAATATATAAGGACAATAGAATAATAAATTATCTAAAGTCCCTGCTTCAAGATGACAATGCCAGCTTCTATCAGATTTAGAGCTATCTAATTTTTTTAAACGAACAGGGGTCCAGAAAGCTCTATCTAGCAAGAAAAACCACGTTTGTCTTATAGATGCAGACATTGTACATCTCATCCTCTAAGACCAAATATGTGGCCATTGAGATGCTGTAATTTTGTGCTTAATCTCAATGCTCCAAATGTCTCTAAGACCATTCCTTGGGGTTTTTTTCAATAATCCAGATAGTAATTTGTATCACTGTGCAGCCTGGTGACCCAGAAAGTCTACCTGAAAGCATAGGAATTCTGAACTATATTGCGCATTAAGATTTTTCCATTCAGGGAACCCCACCTGAATGGCCTGCTTCAGCTGCAGCCATTTATAACTTTGTGAATTATTCAAGCCAAATTTTTGCTGTAACTGTGAAAAATCAAGCAGTTTACCATTAGACATTATATCATCAAGAGTACGTATTCCTCCTATTATCCAATGCTTCCAGATAAGCTTAAATCTGCCAATTTGAATCTTGCAGTTAAGCCATATTGTTTGATTTGTTAATTTATGAATTGGATTAGAAGTTAAATTATCTATCAATTTTAAAGTTTTCCAAGTATCAATTAATATTTTATTTTCTTTATACAACTTAGGCATAATATGACACAGCCTTATAGGATTGTACCTTCATTATATTTAGTTGATATAACAACTGGTTTCATAGGAATTTATGATGGCACAGCTGTGGGGTAGTGGCTTTGGTTTCTCTGATGGCCAAAGAACCGAGATATTACAAGCACCGGCCTTATCTACAAATGTAGAAACACATGATACAGATCTAGCCTGGCTAGATATTGATAAAACTATGAAACAAATAATTCAAATGGAGATGCAGAGTGCGAGTTTAGTTGAATACTGCAAACATGAAATCATTCCGAGGGGCCTTAGAATGAGAACAGCCCCACAGATGTTTACAGATAATAATGACTTTATTACAATCTGGAATCAGATTCTGAATCGTTGCTCTTTAGATCTAATGCTTCTATTGATTAAAACTCTATAAAGTAAGATCAATGAGAATAAAATAGTCTATGAAGAACTACTGGAGGAAGCACGTAAAAGCGCTGATTTTGATAATAAATTAACTGATTCGAATAATAAAATGGATAAATTACGAAGGGAAATTAGAACTAATAAATTGAAAAAATATCAAAGAGATGAAAAAGACTATCAAACTGGATATGTCTATAAATGGATGAATACAAATTATAAAACAAAAAATGTGAGATTTACCACATCAGGAGATTCATCTGAAAATTTAAGTAATGAAGGAACCTCCACATCTGAAGATCTGGATGGGGATCAAGGTCGAAACAGGCAAATTACAGGTCCAATACAAGGAGGCAGAGGTACCCGAGGCAGGGGAACACATCGAGGCCGAATACGAACTCGACCCCAGAGGAAGAGGAATCAATAGTGATTAATATATCAAATCGTAATCTAACAGCCGATGAAATAAATATTTTATCTAAAGGTTTGACCTTTGTTCCAACAGCACCTCACAATTCATTTCAAGCTCGTATAGATTTAGAAAAATTTCTACGTAGGCTAAATTTGTGTTCCTTTTTCCATGAACATCCCAATATAGAACCTGATATATCCTGTGTTCGCCCTAAATCTAAATGGAACCCTCCGGGTCTTCTAAATCCGATAATAACAGCCTTTAAAAATTTAATGATTCAAGACTTGCAGCAAATTGATGAAAATGCTAAACACCGAAGGCATTATAATAATTTGACCCCCGCAGAATGGATAGCGTTGCAATCCCTAAAAAAAGATCCTACAATAATTATTAGGCGGGCCGACAAAGGGGGCGCAATAGTGATATGGGGTTTAGAATTATATCTAGCAGAAGCCAATAACCAACTCTCTAAAAGAGATACTTATTTGAAAATGGCTTGCGATCCTTCATTAGAAATTTTTGAAAAAGTTGCTCAAATTAGTTCTGAGGCTTTAAAGCAAGGCTTCATAACAAAGAAAGAATATATGTTTTTGACACCTCAACATTTTAAAATTCCTATTTTTTATCTACTCCCCAAAATTCACAAAGATACACAACGTCCCCCCGGACGTCCAATAGTTTCGGCTCGTGACTCACTGCTGGAGAAGACAAGTAAATACATTGATATTAAACTGAATAGTCATCTGAAAGACATTAGATCATATATCCAAGACACTACACAGTTTCTTAAAATGCTAAACGATATTGAACCTGATGCCTTACAAGATTGCACATTAGTCACTTTTGACGTATGCTCGTTATATACCAGCATACCCCAAGATGAAGCCCTTCAAGTCCTGGTCAATCTATGGAATACTAAATTTGATCCTGGGAATGGTTTTGTACAGTTCTTGAAAGAGCTGTGTACCATAGCTTTGAAAAATAATTATTTCATCTTTAATGGGGAATTTTTTAAACAACTTTCTGGCATAGCTATGGGTGCATCTTTTGCTCCTACCATAGCCAATTTATACATGGCGTGGTTTGAAGAGACTTTCATCTATAAATTAACAGGGTTTCAATATGTATTAAAATGGTGGCGTTTTATAGACGACGTGTTTGTGATCTGGATAGGAACTCAACTACAACTCCAAGAATTTGTTTCAGTTTTGAATCAGTGTCATGAGTTTATTCAATTTACTATGTCATTTAGTAAAAACAAAATCAATTTTTTGGATGTATTGGTGCAATTGGATGGAACCCGATTAATAACATCGGTGTTTCGAAAAACAACGGACAGAAACACACTATTGAGATTTGATAGCATGCATCCTGTACATCTGAAAACCAGTATTCCTTTTGCCCAGTTCTTAAGATATAGGAGAATATGTAATAATAAAGAAAACTTTCTTCAAGAAGCAAAAGTACTGGAACAAAGATTAATATCCAGAAAATATCCAACGTCTATAATTAAAAAAGCAAAGAAAAGAGCTTTACATAATCCTAGAGAGGTTTTATTGGATTATAATAAAACTCATGAGAATAAAGAAAAATCTGATATAATCCCTTGTATTATTAAACAAACTTACATATCTCCCCAGATTATTAAGAAATATAAAAAACATCTTCCATTGCTCAAAACACTTCCATGTTTTGAAAATAAAAAATTTATTTTTCCTCAGTCTAGAAATAGAAACTTAGGTGATTGGTTGTGTCACACATCTAAAGAAAAGTTTGAAAATGAGAGAATAGAATCTATTTTAGGACACAGCCCATGTGGACACTGTATGAATTGTAAAATCATGGCCACGATCTCTAACTTTATAAATCCAACTGATGGGAAAAATTATATCCTTAGACAGACTTCTACTTGTCAAACAGCCAATGTGATATATATAATACAATGCCCATGTGAATTGTTTTACGTGGGCCAAACATCACGTAATTTAACCATAAGAATAACAGAACATAAAAGTTGTTTGAATACACGTAAAATTACAGCACCAATAGTGGCTCATTGCTTAAATTTGGAACACAAGTTTGAAAGTCTGAAATGTTGGGTTCTTGAGAAAGTTGTCCCATCAATGAGACGAGGAGACATTAGAAAGCTTTTATGGCAGAAGGAACAACAATGGATAAGTTGCCTTCATACTATAGAACCACAAGGTTTAAATTCTGAGCATGAATGGCAACCTTTTTTGTGAATATGGGGTTTGTTTTCCTGGATTTTGTGTTTTATTTGAAGTGCCGATGTTTGACCTATTACTCATCACGTTACCGCGATGATGTCATGACGCCCGACTTCGTTCTGTTTTTAAACGAGTCGGGCGCGTATCTCGGTCTGAGGTCAATTTTGAGAGAAGCAGGCCTCCCACTATGCAGCTGAAAGCGTGGAGTTAACCTCGTGTAAACGAATCCCCTGAAGTAGCCTGCTTTCAGGCGAAATAGAAGATCTTTTCTATCTGGACGAAGACTCTCCTTCAGATGAGTGTTTAACTCTCTTATATATGCTATTATGCAGGTTTTACAGCCACGCCATTAAACCCTGTTCTGAATTTGTTTACAGCTGGAGCTGATTGCCATAAATATAGTTAGTTTGGGACTGTTTCACCTAATTATAGAAAATTTATGGACGTTGAAATTCAAATCCTTTGAGAATTTTTTGAAAACTATTCTTCTAAAGAGATGTTGAAGTGTGAAAGCAACTTATAATTGTACGGAGTTTTTTTATAAACCCGTGATGAGGTGGTGAGCTTAGGGTACTTGTGTAGTCCCACAATTGAGGTTTATTTTTCTCCGTTTATTTATGATTTTGTCAACTGTCCTGTATTTGTTATTATATACTTTTTGGTGTGAATGAACCCCTACTTTAACTATTTACAACGTTTATATTTACAGCCTTATAGGAGACATAAGTTGCCATTCCAATCTTAACCAATCTGGTAATTTTTCCATGAGTTCTGGGAGGACCCAAAACATACCTTGGCGCATTATATAGGAATGATGATACCTATGTAAATTTGGAAATTTTACCCCTCCCTCTGCAATTGATTTTTGTAAAGTCACTAAGGCAACTCTAGCCACTTTACCCTGCCAAATAAATTTTGTAAGAATACTATTTATTTTTTCTGTAAAATGACCCCTAAAAAAACACTGGTATCATTTCCAGTTGGTAACAAACCACAGGTGAAATCATCATTTAACTGATTGAACTCTTCCCCACCATGAAATATGTAAAGGATTCCATTACTCACATAATTCTGTAACCTTCTGTAAGATATGTTTTTCATTTATTTTTATTGTTTCTTCTAATGTATTTTTAATCCAAATACCTAAATATTTTATTCCTTCCTCTTTCCAGACAAATGAAAATGTATCAAATAATCCTGTTGTACAATAAACATTAAGTGGAAGGACTTCTGATTTACTCCAACTTATTTTATACCTGGAAAATTTTCCAAAATCATTAATCAAATTGAGTAAATTTGGAATCGTCGTTTCAGGATTCCTCAAATAAAGCAAAATATCATCTGCATAAACAGAGACCTTATATTCCTGATCTCTACGAGGAATACCCTGAATCTCCTTTGATTGTTGAATTGCTAATAACAAGGGTTCTAATATTATATCAAAAAGCAAAGGAGATAATGGACACCATTGTCTAACCCCCCTCTGCAAATTGAATCTCTCTGAAAAATTATTATTAATATATAATCTTGCAGTAGGGGAGCTATATAGTGTTTGAATCATTTGTATGAATCCTGATCCAATTCCAAACCATTCCATTGCTTGATACATAAAGGACCATCCACTCTATCAAAAGCTTTTTCAGCATCTAACGAAACACAAAAAGCTGGATCCTTAATATCTTTGGACAAATTTAACATATGTAAGGCCTTACATATGTTAAATTTGTCCAAAGATATTAAGGATCCAGCTTTTTGTGTTTCGTTAGATGCTGAAAAAGCTTTTGATAGAGTGGTGTTGTTAGAAGAATGTCTATGAGAAACAAATCCAGTCTGATGCATTCCAATGAAGAGGGGGAGAGCCTTAGCCAATTGCAAAGCTAATGTTTTAGCCAGTATTTCCCCATCTACATTTATTAAAGAAATAGGTCTGTAGTTTGAAACCAATGTGGGATCTTTATTTGGCTTTGGCAAAACTATAGTAACCGAATATGCCATAGTTCCTCTTTATACTGCCATTATTTAATTGTGTTTGATATAAATTTAACAGATAAGGTAAAATTGTAATTTGAAAAGATTTGTAGAATTCTACTGTAAAACCATCCCCACCTGGAGCGGATCCAACTCTAAGGGACCCCAATGCTGTTTGTAATTCTTTTAATGATATAGGCTTCTCCAAGCTTTCTTTTATATGATCAGGAATTTTTGGTCCTTTAATTAATTTTAAAAATTCTAATCCATCTTTTTCCTTGTCCGAATAAGGCTCAGAAGAATACAGGGATTTATAGAATTTCAAAAATTGTTTTATAATTTCATTCGTTTGAGAAGATGCATTCCCTTTTTCATCTTTTACCATCCCTATTTTTTCTTTTCGTTTTTTCACTTTTAAATAATTTGCCAATAATCTTCCCGCCTTATTCGAATTTCCATAATAAATTGTTTGTTGAGAGAATAAGTCTCTTACCATTTTAGAAGAAATTTTCATTATATTTTCCTTTAATTTTTAATAATTCTCGTAAAGTAGAATTATCCCAATTATTAATTAAATGTGATTCTAATCTCTTTATTTCTTGTTCCAAATTGGAAAATTGTTTTTTAATTTGTTTTTTTGTAAATGTTGAAAAGGAAATAATTTGCCCTCTTATGGTAGCCTTGAATGCATCCCAAATTGTTTCTATAGAGACATCTTCAGTAATATTGAATTGAAAGTATTCATTAATTTTTGACTGAATTCTCTTAACAAAATTTGAATCTGCAAGCAATGTATTATCAAATCTCCATATTGATTTATTATTCATTTGATCAATTAAATTTATTTTGATCCATACTCCACCATGATCAGATAGAATGATTGGATCAATAGAAGCTTGCGTTACATATTGAACTAAGGAGTCTGAACCAAATACATAATCTATTCTAGAGAAAGATTTATGGACCTGGGAACAAAAAGAAAATTCCCGATCATTAAAATGAAATATTCGCCATATATCTTGCAAAACACAATTTTATATCAAATTATCTAACCCTAATGACTTCATATATCTACTAGGGTTTTTTTTTAATCCAAAATTGGATCTATAACAGCATTGAAATCCCCAGCCACAACTAAATTTGTTCATCACTTAGAAATTTGAGTAAGCGATTAATCAAATACACAATAAACTTGAAACTTGATTAGAAGCAGCCAGTGGTATTAATAATTGCTGAAGATTTTTAAAGAATTCCATTTGATTCGAATTAGGTGCATATACATTGAACAGTGACAAGGTAGTATTTCCCATTATCATGTCTATATGGACCGATCTTCCTGACAGGTCTGCATTTTTCATTTTAAATGAGGCATTACACTTTTTATGAATTAGAATTGCTACCCCTGCTTTTTTTCCAGCAAAAAAACAATGCTTTATCCAACCACATTTTTATTTTTTAGATTCAATAGCAGACAAGTGAGTTTCTTGGATAAAACAAATGTCACAATTCTGTTGTTTTAGGAAAAGAAGTGTTTTTTTTTCTTTTTATAGGATGGTTGAGGCCATTTACATTGAGTGAATATATTTTAACCTCCATTAAGAAAATTATTACTAAATTCATATAACTGAACAAATAATCTATTATGTTGTAACCTTTTCATTAACATTCCTTTCTTCCCATTTTTTCCTCTTTCCTCTTCCCTTAAATTAATATTTAACTTCATAATTAATAACTCCCCATAACCCACCCCTATTCCCACCCACACTCCCTCCCATACAAACTTACGAAAACTTGAAAACATCAAAACAGGCAAGTTTCTAACATCCCTCCCTTGATAGAAATTAAATAAATTAAATAAGGTTTTCCATTCCATATTAATCTACATTTGATATATGTATTAAATATATCAAATATATTTAAATGTATTAAAATATAACTATATCTTGATATATTAATTCAAAATTCTTAAAAGTTATATAAATATAATTCATTAACCATTCAAAATAACCTAATAAAATCATTAGAGATATTTTAAATTTCTATTTCCTTAAACATCTGTATGACACCAAAATTCATTAATACACTACAATACCATCAATAAAATTCATTTTCATTAAGCATCAATCAAAACAATAAAACCATAACTGATAATGAAGAAAACTTCTCTGCACATCCGGTTTGCTGACTGGCCAATGACTGCTCCATTTTGGTTCGACCCTTCAGAGGTACAATCCCTTTTTCTTGCTTACTTAAGGCTGACCTCCCATTAGAGCATGAATCTTGAGAAACGTCTATAGGAGGGATTGTAGCAACATATTCTTCTTGACCTTGGCTTTTTAAATACTTCCTGACTTGGCCATGGTGAGATCAGGTGTTTAAAGGACTGATACATATGGGTCTTAAAAGACTGGCACAAACCCACTAGATCAGTTCATCCAGAAGAGACATGAACAAATCCAATATGACTACGGATTTGTTGGAAAGCACTGACCGTTTACCACCTCGGGTCAATGCCTTAGGTCAATACCGACCAATATTTATAGATTTTCTTAAAGACCACATTAAAATTCCTCTAATTCTGGACTTGTTCTCTCCTCTTCTGCAACAATTGGAACAGCTTCCTCAATAGATACCAGGACCAGGAACTCCTTAATTCTATTTTCTTCCTGATAACATTAGTAATTCTTCTGCACAGCTTCACGTGCCACCCGGCCCTTCATCAAATGAATGAACAAACAAAATCTCAACATGGCTCTTCTGCAGGAACAGCGTCTGCAGCACCTGGACAACCATCAACTTGCGCTGCTTCCGCTCCTTCAGGGCTTTTAGCAGCAGCAACTTTTCCTTGAGTTTTCAGGGAGCGACCTGCACACGGAAGCTGTTCTCCTCACAGCGCAGAGGTACGCTGCGGGTCTTCACGGAACTTCATGTTGCCCGCAGGAGAGGGGTGGGAGTGAGAGCTGTAATCAAAAAACTTCACGGGGCCCAGTCCAGGATTTATATCACATTAGAAACCCAGATCCAGTGGTATTTATAGCCATTTAATCTTATACTTAAATTCAGTCTTTTATGGACATCTTCACTGCACTCATCTGTATTCATATGTCCTGCATAAAAGACTCATCATGGCCATATTCACCTGGTAACAAAACCTCCCCGGAAACAGGAAACTAGAGGTCAGAGGCTTTTCAACTAGCCACCTCCGATCATCCATTTACTAAAACTCCACTGTTCCCGCCTCCAACTCCACAACCCCACAGCCGTGACAAATCCTTCATCGCACAAATCATTATATACTCTTATTCTCCACATTTGATGATCCGTGAGTGTCACCCATTCAACACTTTTTTTTACAATCCTTCAGACCTAACCCACTCAGCATTTGCAGTTGCTTCTATTTCTAACAGCCCTACTTAATTACTGCACTAGATCCAAGCACCTCTGAAGTTCCATTCCAGAGCATTCCAGACTTCAGCAAGTACATTTTAGCATATGAAAAGTCTTCCCCCCCCCCAAATAAAGTATGAATTATAAAAATTCTAAATCAGTTAACAGTTATTTTTTCCTGGCAGCCATTTTAGATCATAAAAATAATAATTAAAACAAATATAACTAATTTCCTTTTTCAAATTATTCTTGTTCAATGTATATCATTTTATATTTTCTCATTGGTTAATCCATTGGTATTTCTTGAGCTGAAATAAAGTCTTTAAGCTTTTCAGGCTCATGGAATATATAAAGTTTATCTTTATAAGTAACCTTCATTTGAGATGGATAAAAAAGCCCATATTTAGCTCCCATTTCTTTTAATGGTTGTCTCAATTGCAAAAACTTTTGTCTTAATACAACTGATTCTTTAGCCAAATCTGGAACTATTGTTAATTTAGAGTCTTTATATGAAAAGTTTTTAATTTCTTTTTTTGCTTTTAAAATGTCCAATATATGTTGAAATCTAAGCATTTTAAATATTATTGCTCTTGGCTTACCTTGCTTGGGTTTAGTACCAATTCTATATGCTTTTTCAATCTCAATAGGAATTTTTGTTTTTATAGAAAGAATCTTTGGGATTGTATCTTCCAAAAAGGAAATAATATTTTTTCCTTTATATCCTTCCTTAAGACCAAACATTCTTAAATTCTGTTTCCTTGAAAATTTTTCAAGATCAATCAATCTCTGCTGCATTGTAATAATATTTTTATGATCTTCGTTATTTTATATCTGTATTTTTTCCAAATTTTCAATTCTGTTTTCCATTTTATTCATTCTATGAGTAATGATGTCTAATTTTCCATTCATGTTGTTTATTTCTTGTTTCATTTCCACCATTGTTACACTTATATTTTCCAATTTATCCAATATTTCAATAACATCCAAAGCATCTAGTGAGGATGAGACTCCACCGACCACTTGTAAATCTTTCTTTAATCTTTTCGGTTTCACTGAAGATTTTCCTGAGATCTCTTGTGACTTTTGTTTTACAGAAGTCATCATCAAAAGATTTTTCCCAAATATGATAAAAGCAAAGGATATTATATAAATAATTCCTATTAAACTAAATCCAAGGGAGGGAGCTCAAACTTCAACCTGCCATCTGCTGTGCCTCCAAGTTCCGGAATCGCTATATTACAAATTTTAAAAAAGTAGCTTTTATCTGGGTTGGGTAACGGGATCCTTATTTTGTATACAACTGCTTGAGTTATGAGCACACCACCAGAAATTGCTTGTAGCTTTCCTTGTAATCAGAATTGTGATACACATGTATGCTCTCCACACATTTAGGACAATTAAATCTCTTTTCACTAGATTGCTTATCTGTTGCTAGTGATATGTAACCTATCATTAAGGTTCTCTGTAGTACCTGAAGATTGGAGAGTATCTAATGTATTGCCAATTTTTAAAAGGAGTTCCAGGGGGTTATCCAGGAAATTACAGACCGGTAAGCCTGACTTCAGTGCCGAGTAAGATAGTGGAAACTATGTATTATAAAGAATAAAATTATGGAACATGTAAACAAACATGGCTTAATGGGACAGAGTTGGCATGAATTCAGCCAAGGGAAGTCTTAATTAACAAACTTGCTTTTTTGCTGGGGTTATTTTTCTAGCTAAAAGATGACTTGAGGTTTTCACTGCAAATTGTATTATAGAATTTATGTAGTAATGAGCTGCTTTACATGAAGATAAAAATGTTATAATGCCCTTGTATCGCTCTATGGTGCAGCTGCACTATGAATACTGTGTGCGATTCTGGTTGCCGTATCTTAAAAGAGATATAGCGGAATTAGAAAAGGGCAACGAAAATGATAAAAGTGATGGGATGACTTCCCTATGAGGAAAGGCTAAAGCAGCTAAGGTTCTTCAGCTTGGAGAAGAGACGGCTCAGGGGTGATATGATAGAGGTCTATAAAATAATGAGTGGAGTAGAAAGGGTAGATGCGAATCACTTGTTTACTCTTTCCATAAATACTAGGACTAGGAGGCATGCAATGAAGCTACTAAGTAGTAGATTTAAAACAAACTGGAGAAAATATTTCTTCACACAATGTGTAATTAATTTCTGGAATACATTGCCAGAGAATGTGGTGAAATCAGCTAGTTTAGCAGAGTTTAAAAAAAGGTTTGAATAATTTTCTGAAAGAGAAGTCCATAGGCCATTATTGAGATTACTTGGGGAAATTCACTGCTTATTCCTAGGATATGCAGCATAAAATCTCTTACTCCTTGGGATATTGCTCTAGTTACTTCGAACCTTTTGGAAACAGGATTCTGGGCTTGATGGACCTTCAGTCTGTCTCTATATGGCGAGTCTTATGTTCTTATTATGCATGATTTGCATCTTATTATTATGCATTTTCACCTGCTGGATGCTCTCTTTAGGAGTGTGTGCCTTTTTTCCTTTGGCATTTGAGCACAGAGTTTATGTTTTGCACTAAAACAGATATTCTCTCACATGCTATATTACACATATGGAATATTGGACTTCTGACTAGAGAATGACACAGTGGCTGTTAACTGCGGCTAGCCGTGGGTAACCCATTGAAATGGGAGAAAAAAAGTGGTTGCTGCGGGTACGGGGACAAGGCCATTCACCATCTCGTGGAGCGGTGAATGGCCTTTTCTCCACAGTTAAGGGAGGGAATGCACATGGTCACCGATCGCACAGTCCAGCAGCTCTCTCCCTCCTTCCTAATGATCGCTGCCATCCAGGCATCTCCCTCCCTCCCTTTCCCTCACCTTTGTGGTGCTTTTAAATTTTTTCTCAGTAAGCAGCCGGAGCCTTGAAGTCGTGTGTGGCTGTTAGAAAGTTCTCTTCTGATGCAACTGGAAAAATGAAGTTGCGTCAGAGGATAAGTTTCTGGCAGCTGTACACAACTTCAAGGTTCCAGCTGCTTATTGAGAGAAAAAATTAAAATCACCAGCAAAGGTAAGGGGAAGGAAGGTGCTGAAGGAAAATGGGGAAGAGAGAGTGGGAGAAGACGCTGAAGGGAAATGGGGAAAAGAGAGAGAGGGGAGAAGACACTGAAGGGAACTGAATGGAAGGAGAGGATAAATTAAAAAAAAAGACACATGCTGGATTGAGGAGACAGATACAAGATCTGAGGGGAGGAAAGAAGGAGGGAGATGCTAAAAACCACCCGGGGAGGGAAGGGAAGAAGACAGATGCCAGACTATGGGGGGAGCAGAGGGGAGAAGATGGGTGCCAGACCAATGGGAAGGGGTAGAGGGAGAGATGGAAGGGAGAGGCGCAGTAACAAAGCATATGGAAGAGGCAGAGAGAAGGCAGACAGTGGATGGAAGGAATTGAATGAGAAGATGAAGAAAGTAGAAACCAGACAACAAAGGTAGAAAAAAATTATATTTATTAATTTTTAATTTTAATTTTTTTGTTTTAGGATAAAGTAGTATATTAGTTGTTTCATAAACATTTATAAACAAAGTCCTGCCAGCTTTCTCTAGTTCAGCAGCCAGAACTTTGATTTATAAAATTACAATTGCACAGAATATTGTTCCTTTTTATATTTTAATAAAATAAGTTCAGTGTAAAACTATTTGAGGCTTATGTGGATGGGACAAGATGGTTTGCGGGGATGGGGACCGAGCTCATGGGGAAAGGACGGGACAGGGACGGGGCATTATAGAACAGTGCACATAAATGTTAGTGTTTTCATAATTTGTGAATGCATGTAAATGATCCCCTATAAAATACCCATCGGCTTCAAAGTATGTATGTTATTTGCATGGCATTTACTTTCACTGTGGGAATGCATTTGACTGCAGATTGGGTGGCAAGTAGGCGGTTCAAGCAAGCATATGAATGAATTATAGAATACTATGATTTACAAATCTCCGTACAAAATGTAGATGTTTTCATTTACACAAACTATAGGGTGGTGTAAGTGACTGCGATTTAAATGAAGGTATGTTTTCAAACAGCATTTTATAAAGTAAAAACAGGTGCCCAATTTCCTTTAAAAATGGCTTAAAATAAGCACTTTTATGCTTTAAACTAAACACCTAGGGGTCATTTTATTAAGGTGCACTAATCGATTTAGTGTGAGCTAATGCTAAGACTCCCAGAAGAACTACAATTTTCTCTATCTTGGAACCCCAGCTTTGGAATAAACTTCCAATTTTTCTGCGCGCTGAAACCTCCTTAGAAAAATTTAAAAGCAAACTAAAAAGTTATCTTTATAAAGATGCATATGAATCTTAGATCAGATAATCTTTTTTGATTTTCCTATTTACTTCTAGATTAAGCCTTTTTTTAAACATTTTTCCAAACCAAATTTCATTAAAAAAATTTTAATACCCTTCCTGATGTTGTTCCTTTCCTAAATGTTTTTTTTTTATTTTTGTTTTCTTTTAAAACAAATGTAGTTTTTCCTGATGTTCCTTATTTATCTTTAATTAACTATGGATAGGTTTGTATGTTTATTGTCTCAAATGATTTTATTTGTTCCCCCAAATTTTTATTATTGTTATACGCATTGAAAATACTTGATATTACGTTTAAATCAAAACTTCAATAAACTTGAAACTTGATAATGGATGCCTTAGCATTTAGCACATACTAATCTTTAGCACATGCTAAATCAGTTAGTGCACCTTAATAAACATACCCCCTAATTAGCAGGGACCCTTTTACTAAGCTATGTTAGGTGCTAATGTTCATCTAACGCAGCTTAAAATAGTGTACCATGGGATATGCACAGGCATCCTGCAGCAACATTTTAGCGTTCACTAATCCATGTACTAGGAATTTGTTCTACTTTTTGGGGAGGGGGGCACATCAGGGGTCAGAAAGTAGGTGTTCGTGCTCTAATCAGCACAGCTATATTACTGTGTGCTAACTAGTTAGCATAAGATTACAACACGAACCCTTGTGGCCTACTAAATAGACAGTGGTAAGTGTTTATGTGGTAATTTTTTTTAAATGGCCATGCGCTAATGACCATATTAGTGCATGCATAAATTCTCAATCCAACATCTGAGTCACACACCATTTGATTTAGCTCAATTCTTATTCATAGAAGTTTATTAGACTCTGTAAATGTGTAAATATATACTTTTGTATAAGAAAAACCTCCTCCGCTCTTTGTATAAGAAACAACTTAACTCTTTTTCAAATATTTTAACCATTCATCTTAGGTATCACAAATATAAATATTTAATATATTTCAAACAATTAATTTTATACTTAGCTTAAATTAATCTCGAATCTGATTTGACCTGGGTGCTGCGGACCCAAGACATGGACCATAGGTTGTAAACAGCCATGCCCCAAACACAGTCTTGTAACAGTCTTCCTTCAGTCAGGTAACAAGGTCTAGTCCTAGCCAGACTTAAGAGTCAGGTTCCCAAGTATTCAGCAAGAAAAAGTTTAGCTTACTTCTGCCTAGCAGAATGTCTAGTGGTTGTAGTTAAGGAGTATGTCTGGGCTACTTCTTCTTCCTTCTCCCTCTGGGCCTCCTGAACCTAGCTCTGGCCCTGCCTCTTATACTTCTTAGTAGCTGCTTTTCTGACTCATCCTTCCCATGTCACTTCCCCCTAAGGAGGAGCTCTCTATGTTAAGGTGGCTCTGATATTATGAGGGAGTATTCAGCAGGGGGAGTGGTAGTGGCCTGTAGTCTCCCTCACACCATGCTTCACCCAAATGCTGTCCCAGGACATTCTTATGCACAGACTGTAAAAGTACAAACCCTTCCTAGCATAGCACTTGTGTGACCTCAGGTTAGTTTTATGCATTTATGCATTTAAAAAATTATTTATGCATGAAAAATCCTGTATATAATTATCCCCCAAATGCCTAAAACAGAATGCAGGTAAAAATACATAAATATAATGCAATAAAATACCAACTGTACAATCATATAAAATGATAAAATACTCATATTATACTTGACAAAACATGAGTAATACAATTGATTAAAAGTAAATTTATTGCCAAAGTCCAAAGTTTGCCTTTTGTGCTTTAATGGAAGTCATGAATTCAGCAAAGGACCTCACACTTGTCAGTAGGGCACATTCTGCTATAAAAATAGTGATTCATACAGATAATGCTCTTAGTGTGCCATTACAATAAAAGACTAATTCTCTTCAGCTTTCTTCAGAATTTTACTGTATGCCTTCTTTTTGCAAGAAATTATCTAATACAAAGCATAAATTTACTTATCTGAATTAAAGATAAGACTCAGATATTTTTTTTCTCAGAATAAGAAATTATATCTGACTCATGAACCATAGTAACTAACTTTAGCAGCCAGATATTTAAAGCAACTATTGTTATCAGTATTTGATTCTAATTGCAAGGGGGATATATATATTCTGGCTTTCCAAGTCACTGCAGTCTGGATTCTGTATAGGGCTTCCGGTCTCAGAAGCTGCTTCTGAGAATCACACATGGGTGGCCTATAAGGAAACTCCCTAAGCTGCCTAATCACCAGGACTCTCTAACTGGTGCCCATGTTACAGACGCTGGTTAGAGAATTGTGTTACTGCTGAACTGATCGCAGCAAGGGAATCTCCCTGCCGCAATAGGTTTAGCGGCTGCAACAACTCATTCCCCTGCGAAGACTCCCAGCAGGAGGGATGTCCAGTCCCTCCTACCAGGACCCCCCACCCCCTGCAAAGATTGCCGGCAGGAGGGATGCCCAATCCTTCCTGCTGGAACACCCCATCCCCGCAAAGATCGCCAACAGGAGGGATGCCCAATCCCTCCTGCCAGAACTTCACCTCATCCCACCCCCACCCACCCCCGCAAAGATTGCCAGCAGAAGGGATGCCCAGACCCCCCTGCCTGACACCCTACACCGTGCGCAAAGATTGTTGGCAGATGGGATGCCCAGCCCCTCCTGCCAGAACCCATCCACCCCTGTCAACAGGAGGGATACCCAGTCCCTCCTGCCAGAACCCCCACCCTCAAAAGTAGCCCACCTGGACCCCCCCAGCTTATCCTGACTCACCTTCAAGCTCATAGGAGGGGCCTTAGACACCTGGGCCAACCAGAATCTTAGGCCTCTCTCACAGTGCATTCTGAGATGCATTGGGAGTGGCCTAAGATTCCAATTGGCCAGATCCCTTAGGTCACTCCCATGGGAGGGGCCTTAAGCAACTGGCCCAATCAGGGCCTTAGGCCCCTCCCAGGTGTATCCCACAATGCACAGAGAAGGGACAGGCTCACTATTCTAGTGAAGGCAGGCCAGCTGGCTAGAGGCAGGAAGGATGCCTCCGGCCACCCATCTCAATAAGTGTGTGTGGGGGGGGGATCCGGATGGGCTACTTTTCAGGGTGGGAGTTCCGGCAGGAGGGACCGGACATCCCTCCTGCCAGCCATCTTTGGGGGGGGGGGATTGTCCAGCAGGAGGGTCTGGGCATCCCTTCTGACAGTGATCTTAGTGGGGGAAGGGGTTCCAGCAGGAGAGACTGGGCATACCTCCTGCCGGTAGTTTTCGCGATGGGGACATGTTGCCATAGCTGCTAAACTTATCGCAGCAGGGAGATCCCTTGCCGCAATAAGCTTAGCGGCTGCAGCTGCTTGAAATGTATGCTGGTCTATGGTTTTGTATTGTCACCCTTGCTCTACTCAACTCTATCCCTCCACTGTGGGGGCAGTTCTACAATATAAATGATCCATGAGACTACAGCAGGAACTCATGGCAGCCATTTTTGTTTGCTGTTCAGCACAGAGCAGGAGCAAAGATTGCTCCTGCCCTGCTTCACCGCTAGACCACTAGGTATTAAAAAGTAAATTGTGGATGTGTCTGGGAGACAGGAGGGAGTCGGGATGGATCACAGTCAGCCTTATAGTTATTTGCAAATTTTTGTTATTCATGGAACAGTATTGCCCCTAAGCCCTGTGAATATTAGTCATATGTAAGCTGTATTAATTTTCTGTTATTACCTTATTGCAGTGTTTCTCAACCTTTCAAAGCTAAGTACTCCCTAAGCCTAACAAATACCAACCAAGTACCCCTGGCCAAACTCTACCCCAAACCCACCCAAACTCCACCCCGACTCCACCCCCATAATAATAATAATAATAATTGTAATGCAATTTCTTCCATCCGTTTTTCATATACACACAATATAATCTTAATACATAATGGTAACCACAAAATTTTAAAAAACACAAAGCACACTGTATGCAAAGAAAATGTTAATTATCATTTATATTTGTGGATTATTCAGATTTCAAGGCAGATGATTAAATATGCAATGTCACCTCAGTAATAACTATAGAAAAATAGACAAATAGTGCAAAATATAGACAGCAGATATAAATTCTCAAAACTGACACATTTTGATCACTAAATTTAAAATAAAATCATTTTTCCTACCTTTGTTGTCTGGTGATTTCATGAGTCTCTGGTTGCACTTCCTTCTGACTGTGCATCCAATCTTTCTTTCTTTCTTTACTCAGGCCCAACAATTGTCCCTTTCTATCCCTCCCTTCCTCTTTCCTTTGTCCCAAGTTAGTGCCCCCTCCCTCCCTCGAAGCTGTGCTGAAACCTGCCTGCCTGCCCCCAAGCCGACCCACTGCTGATTTCTCTTCCCCTCTCCTACCCGCTGCTGCTTGCCGTCTGCCGCTTTTCACTGCTCGACGCCTGCTTCATGTAATTACCTCCCCCCCACCCCCCACCCCCCCCCCGCTGCTGCCACAACTCCAAAAGGGCCAGGCGTGTGCAACGATTGCACGCCGCAGGTCCATAAGCCTTCCCCTGACGTGAAATCTGATGTCGTAGAGAAGGTCTGGGCCAGCCAATCGCTGCTTGGATGGCCTGGACCTTCTGTTCACATTTTTTTCCACTAAATGATATACACTACAATTGGAAATGAGCATGTGTAGGATCCCCCTATGCTGAATGTTTTTCCCCTTATGCTGAATGTGGAGTCCTGTGTTATGTGCTGGCACAGTTTGCAACTTAGAAACATAGAAATATTGAATATGATGGCAGAAAAGGGTCCACGGCCCAACAAGTCTGTCCAATCAAATAACCCTCCCCTCTAAGTTCTTCTTTGAAGTGAGCCCACGTGTTGATCCCATTTGATCTTAAAGTCAGTCACGTTCCTGGCCTCAACTACCTGCAGTGGAAGATCATTCCAACGGTCAACCACCCTTTCAGTATTATCAGGATTTGGATGTTTTGAACTTAGATATTGTTGTAGTCATAAATGGCCAAAAAAGGTAAACATCTTAAGGCTGAATATCCTGATGGCCAAGATGTCTAAATAGGCGATTTTCAGCACAACCCCCCCCCCCCCCCCCAAAAAAAAAAAAAACAATCCACAAACATTTGGATGTCTAGTGGTTTTGCTGGTTTTGAAAATTGCCATTTCTCTGCCCCGACTTTAGTGGCTCCTTTTACAAAGCTGTGCTAGCGGTTTTACTGCACGCACCGGATTAGCGCGCGCTATAGCATGCTCTAGCCGAAAATCTACCACCTGCTCAAAAGGAGGCGGTAGCGGCTAGCGCACGCGGCAATGTAGTGCACGCTATTCCGCGCGTTAAGGCCCTAGTGTGGCTTTGTAAAAGGAGCCCTAAACATTTTGTGGGAAACATCCAAAGTCAGACTTAGATGTCCTATCGAAAATGTTCCTCCTTAACTGTATACTTGCCTTATATTTCAAACAGTACAGTGATGACTTAAAATTTTATCATCTTACTTATTTAAATGTAGAGGCATATCTTTTTACCACACAACAATCTGATTTCCAGAATGAGTGTTTGCAGACACCAGTATTTGAAAATTGTCTTGATTTGCATGTCTTTCAAATATTGTGCAACTTTGTGATTACTGATACACATTTTACTGATGTCTCTCCATTCACCTCCTCTGCCTTGTCCCACTCCTTCAGCACCATGGACAGTAGTTGGTCTTGGCATGGCTGTCATAGCAGTGTAAATTTACCAGATTTTTTTTACTTTATGTATTTATTTACTTATTTGTACAAGTGAAGGGATTTTTCTGTTTTCTCCAGTTCTGAAAAAGTAACTAGCATGATAATTTGTATATATTCCCACTGTTATAAATGAGGCCAAAAATAAAATGATGGATGAAAAATATATACTAGAAATGAAAGTAATAATACAAAATACAGAAATGGCAATAACAAGGACACTTCCAAGATTCTGGTTATTTGTCAGTATTGTTTCCGATCTGATCACATTTGTAGCCTGGTGGCAGGAGGCAACATATTTGACCGTCAGAGCTGGGTTTTTTTCTGATGCCTTCCCCCTTCCATCTCCTACTCTAAATTCATTCTTTTCTCAGAAGCCATTTATTTTGTTTGTCAACTTTTAATTATTTACAGTATTTATTTGTAAAACTGCCAATTTGACCAAAGCTTTAGGAAATATGCGTACATCTTTTATATCTCTGCAATTTACAGTACACAAGAGAAACATTGTCTTCATTTTCTAAAGTTGCACTAAACACAAAGGGCATTCAACAAATGTCGCCAAATTTTCAGCACCAAAAATATTGAGCACTACGGTAAGTCCTATTCTGTAAAGGGAGCATGTCCATTATAGAACAGAATTCATAACAGATCCAACACCTAACTTTTGGGTGCTGTACTTATCTAACTCTGTCCATCTTTCACACTCTCTCTCTCTCTCACACATACACACTCTCTCTCTGTCACTCTCTCCTCTCATTCTCTTTATCTGACACACACTCTCTCCTCTCTTTCTCTCCTTGATGTCTCTGTGTTCTCTACCTCCACTATGTATCTCCTGTCTCCTCACTCCACAAGTAGTACGTACATGTTCAGCACATTGCGGGAGCATCATTTTGCTACCATGGTGATGCATCGACATCACCACTGACATTCTGTAAACACGGTAATACAGCAGACATTTTCCTTGGCATATTTTTTTGTGCATCAACATTTATCGGTGAACAGTGATACTGCCTCTAGACACCGATTTCCCATGCTGTACGTTTTTGGTGTTTTTTTTAAATTATAACTTCTGACTTTTGGGCATCTTCTGGGAGATGTCTGTTGCCATACTTGGCGTCATATCGAAAATGCCCCTCTATGTCTGTTAATGCTAGGAATTGATGTTTGCTATATATCTGTCTTCCCAATCCAGAAATTTTAAATCAATAAGTACAACACTTTGATTTTTGGTTACAGAGTACAAAGTATACATGTTCTTTACAAAATATACCAGTATGCATGTTCTATATTTATATAAAAATCTTATACCCTAGAACTTGTGCTATCATTTAGACCTGCTCCCAAGAAGCCATAAATATTCCTAACTTCAGTTTAGCCAATATTTCTGCCAAGTTATCCCTAGTAATTTATAAACATGTTATAAAGTTATCATCCTGATGTGAAGTTGTTTGCTTCCCTAATGCAGTACCGTAGTACTTTTGATACAGTTTTCTCTGAGGGAAGATCTAGACATGCTAGGGACGTTATTCAGTCTTGTAAGTGACTTGACCTTTTGTGCAATTTAAGATAAATTCTATAACAGGAACCTGCATTTATGGACTACATGCAAGTTTACAAAATACTGCCACTTTCTCGGGTAAGTGTATACTATTCTTTAAGTACATGAATATGTAGCATAGTGTGTAGATGTAAAGGTCCACAGCCCGGGTGGAGCATGGACATGGCATGGTCAGTGCTGCACTTACATAGCCTTTCCACATTTAGGTACCCAGAGTTATATTAGGTCTATGGCTGGCATAACTGTAGGAACCTAGATTTTAGGTATTCCTGATATTAGCTTGGATTAGTATTTTGTAAAGGAAATTAGGGCACCCAAATGCCATTATAGAATAGGCAAACACCATTAGTATCAAAGCAACTGAAAGGTGGCAGCAGGAGGGAGTGGGCATTCTACCTACTAGGCTACTTTGATGGGTATTACACCCCCTATGATGAGTATTACACGCCCAAAAGCATGACTGAAAAATGAGGGCCCCAATATTCAGCGCTATTTCGCTGACTGAGTATGAAATAGCTGACTATCCACTGATATTCATTAGGAGATTGCCAGCTTTCTCCCACTGACTGTCCCATCTGGTGGACAGCCTGGTGACTGGCTATGTTGCATGACATAACTGGCCACAGCTAATAAGCAGCTTGCTGCTTCAGTTCAGTGGCCAGATAAGCTTCTAGAACTTAGCCAGATAGCCAATGAATATCAGCTTAGCCAGCTATGTCTCAACCAGCCATTAAAAAAACAACAACCCAGAAATTCAGTGCCGATCACCAGATACTGCACTAACATTGAATTTCTGGTTTTTGCCAGAGACCACAGGAGATATATTCAGACCATGGGGAGAGCCATCCCGCAGTGACACCTGACCCAACTGGAACATCAGGTCAGAGGGATAGACAGGTTGTAGCAGAAACATTTACCTCAAAACTAAAGCCAATCTTGATAGTTTTGTAGATTTAGGGGTTGATTCTATATAAGACACCGGTCTCAGCAGCTGCCTAAGAAGTGGCTGAGAATCGCACATCAGCATCCTATACAGAATTGTATCTATCTTTAAAAACAGATACATTAACAACCCTCCCCGATTTTGTAACTGGTGCCCACGTTACAGAATTGCACCTACCTGATCGAGGGATGCATTGCCATCAGCTGATCATGGCAAGGGAATCCCCAATCAGTTGAGCTGACAGGCCTATGACTCAGCTGATTGGGGGAAATATACCCTTATTGCGATAAGTTGAGTAGCTGTAGCAGGAGACCCCTGACAAGTATCCCCCAAATTGTCAGGAAAGATGCCCACTCCCTCCTGCAACCAGCGCGTGATCTCCTGACACATCCCATGAAACACTATCGGCAGAAGGGATGCTCACTCCCTCTTGCCATCACAGCCTGAACCCCCAACACCCCCCGGAAAGTAGCCCAGCAGGAGGGATGCCCACTCCCCCCTGCTGCAACCCCCCAAACCCCTAACACTCCCTGGAAAGTTACCCAGTAGGAGGGATGCTCACTCCCTCCTGCTGCTACTCCCCTGGTAAGTAGCCCATCAGGAGGGACACCCCCAAACCTCCAGACCCTTAACACTTCCCCAAGCCTCCAAACTCCCTGGCACCCCCCAAACCTCTAGACCCCACACCCCCTAAGACCACCCCAATAATCCCCACCCCTTTTCCCCATAAACCATTATTGAAGAAAGGCTGACTGGAGGGATGTTTACTCCATAGGAGGGGCCTTAGGCACCTTGTCCAATTAGGGTCTTAGGCCTCCTTCCTGGTGCATCCTGGGATGGAATGGGGATGGAATAGGCATTGCCTAAGACTCCAATTCTCTATAGGACAGATTGGGCCAATTGGAGTCAAGTCATGCCCATTCCATCGGAGTCCTAAGGCCCAGATTACCCCTCCTATGGGAGGGGCCTTAGGCTTTTGAGCCAATAAGGGCCTTAGGCCCCTCACTGTTGCCGACCGGAGTGTGTAAGCATCCCTCCAACCAGCCTTTTTTATTAAAGGTATGGGGGGTATGGGGTGTTGGGGTGGTCATAGGAGTATTGTATAGGTTTGGGGGTACCAGGGGAGTCTGGAGATTTGTGTGTGTCACTGGATGAAAGGGTGGTGGAGGTTCTGGGTAGGTGGTGGCAGGAGGGAGTGGGCATCCCTCCTGCCAATGGTGCTTCAATGGGGGTGGTGAGGTTTTAATGGGGTGGGGTGGGGGTTGCAGCAGGAGGGAGTGAGCATCCTTCCTGCTGGGCTACTTTCCAGGGGAGCGTCAAGGAGTTTGGAGGGTGGTGACAGGAGGGAGTGGGCATCCCTCCTGCATATGGTGCTTCATGGTGAGGGGCATTTCAGGCCAGCAGCACGAGAGTGGGTATCCCTTCTGCCAATTTTGGGAGTACTTGTCAGGGGGTCTACAGGTTCGGGTGTGTCACTGAATGGAGGGGTGGTGGAGGTTCTGGGTAGGTGGTGGCAGGAGGAGTGGGCATCCCTCCTGTCAATGGTGCTTCACTTGGGGTGGTGAGGTTTCGATAGGGGGTTGCAGCAGGAGGGAGTGAGCCTCCTTCCTACTGGGTTACTTTCTGGGGGGTGTTTCGGGTTCGCGGGGTTGGTGGCAGTAGGCATCCCTCCTGCCGGGCTACTTTCAGGGGGAGGGTCGGGGAGTTTAGAGGGTGGTGGCAGGAGGGAGTGGGAATCCATCCTGCAGATGGTGCTTCATGGTGGGGGGCATCACAGGCCAGCAGCAGAGAGAGTGGGTATCCATTCTGCCAATTTTGGGAGTACTTGTCAGGGGGTCCCCTGCCACAGCTGCTCAGCTGATCATAGCATGGGTATTTTCACCCCCAATAAGCTGAGCCATTAGAACTCTCCAAGCGGGGAGGCCTGCTAGCTCAGCTGATCGGAGATTCCCTTGCCGCGATCCGCCAAGCTGACCACGTCTACCTGTAGGTTTTGAAATGTAGGCTTGCATTTTACTGGCCTACATTTCAGGGATCTTTCTCAGACCTAGGGAGATGCCTAGGGCCACTTAGGTTCACCCAAGGCCACTTCTGGATGAAACCACACCCACGCCCAGCCTTGGGTGAGCTTAAATATCACTAGCCATCTCCTTGCATACACGACAAATGCCTACAGTTTAGGCGAGCTGCCTTGGTTTTTTTTTTTTAATGTGCATTTCGATTGGCTACCAGATGGCCTACTGCCACCTACAGTTGGAATGCCCATTTATAGAATCTGCCCCTTAATGCTTTCAATCATTGAATAAGGCCATGAATCTATAAATGAAGCTTTAATCAGTAGGCACCATTGGACATGGCATCTACCACATGTCAATCAAATTTAGGCACCGTTTATAGAAACATGCTTAGCAGTGCCTATCTTGACTTGGGTGCCACTAGGCATCATGATGTTAAGCGCTGGTAAATTAGACAAGGGGTTTCCTGGCCTAATTTCTCAGTGTCTAACACAGAAGACTGATGTCTAAGTCATTCCATGAGCAAACTTCACCCCTTAACCATGCCCACTTTGCAGGTAGTGGTAGTTGTGCATAGGCACAATTTCTACATGGAACTTTCATGGGTTGTTTTTTTTTTAAATTGTTTTTTGATCAGTTTTTAATGGCATTTTCAATTATCACTCCATTTAAGCCACTTAAAATGCTTTGATTTTTGTGCACAAATCGATTAGGCACCATTTAGAAAATCAGGGCCAAAATATTAAAAGAAAAAGAAAAAAAGCCCTAGTAAATCAGATCCCAAAGCTAATGTGGTCTGGGGTTGTATAAACGTCAGTTCTATTTTCTTTCTCTAGATGTAGAAATACAATATTGCATGTAAAATAAACTATCATGAAAGTTTGGAGTGG
This sequence comes from Geotrypetes seraphini, assembly GCF_902459505.1. NCBI lineage: Eukaryota > Metazoa > Chordata > Amphibia > Gymnophiona > Dermophiidae > Geotrypetes > Geotrypetes seraphini. Next base: position 148,377,544 of record NC_047085.1, on the reverse strand, counting down.
CATAATCGAAAGAGACGTCTAAGTCCGTTTGTGTCCAAGTCGCAAGTCATCCAAACTAACACAGAGCCTAGGACACATTTTCGAAAAATACGTCCAAATTTTTTTTTGTTTCGAAAATCGTCTCATTATACATCCTGCCGATCTGATCATCCAAGCCGCTAAATCGTCCATCTTTATACCACATTTCCGTCCAACTTTTTATCCAAGTCAAAAACGCCTAGAACAAGCCCTGTTGGACGTGGGAGAGGTCTGCAAAGTGATGGACTGCACACCGACATGCCACCTAAATAGTGGGGGTATCTTACAAGGCACTGTTGTGAACTTCACAAAAAGGGTGCCATGTCTTCTCCTCACTACAGCTCCCTTATAGGTCATGGTGAGCGCCCCCAAACCACCTCCAGAATCCCCTAGACCCACTTATTTACCACCCCAATAACCCTTATGGCTGCAGGAGCCACTTATATGCCAGTAAAAAGGGTTTTGGGGGTGTATAGGGGTGTGCACATGTTTCATTATCAATTCAGTGATTACAGGGGCTTATGGGCATGGATCCTCTTCTCCATGGGTCCCTAACCCACCACCAAGATGGCTTAAGCTGCCTCTGTGCTGGACGACTAGGCTTTTCTATGCCAGGTGCCAGGTGATGATGGTCTGGAAGCTGAATTTTAAAGGTGTGATTTATGGGGGTGGGGGGTCAGTGATCACTGGGGTAGTGTGTGGGGGTCTATTTTATGCCCAAAGCTTCCCTCTGACGGAGCTTCCTGTTTCCGCCTGGGCTCATGGTAGGACGGGGCAGGGGGCCCAGTGTACTTGTGTGCCTAGGGGCCCTTGACGAATTAATCCTGCCCTGCATCCAAGTGCTGACTTAGGCCGGTTTTTGGAAGTTTTTCTCTTTCGATTATGAGCCCCTTAGGGTCTGATTTGTCAGGTGGGTTTCACCATTTTGTGCCAGTACCAGTACTGAAAATTCTTTTTTAAAAATTTTATATTTATTAAATTTCCAATATCTATCAAGCAAAATAAAAGACAACCTTTCACTTGATACTGTAATCAGGAAATTTAAGGAATAACAATCAAAAGAAACTAATTCTGCAATATAAGTACAGAACCGTCTTAGTTACCAGAAAAAAAATTCCCTTAGCCCCCCAATGACGGAGAGAGCAGAAAAATAAGTGAGGGATATTAGTACTATACACTCCAAAATACAAAATGCAAATAGAGCCAGGCATTTTCTTAAAAGCCCTTATTCAGAGACTATCCTCATTTTGGATAGCTTTGTCAGGCTGAACTGGAAAATTAGCATAAAAAAAAGATTGAAGTTGATTTAGATTTTTTTAAAAAATCTCATATCATACATTAATTCTCACCAAACCTTTTACTGGAAAAAAAAGTTCCATCATTTTGTATTACTCTGTTCCAGAGAATGAGGAACAGCTAATACCTTTCCGGTGTCTCCCTGGAAACATCTGGAAAACACCATATCTGTTGACCGTAAAACATTTCAGATCTACTGTATGTTGAAAATATAGGGCTCCTTTTACAAAGGTGCGCTAGCGTTTTTAGCGCACGCACCGGATTAGCGCGCACTATAGCGCATGCTACCTGAAAAACTACTGCCTGCTCAAAGGAGGCGGTAGCAGCTAGCGCATGTGGCTATTCTGCGCGTTAAGGCCCTAACGCACCTTTGTAAAAAGAGCCCATAGGTAATACTGAAAATTCTTGAATTATGACTTCCCAGAATCCAAGGCCTGGCCTAAACTTTCCTCACAGCATTTTATTATAAGGATTAACTTCTGCAAATGATTGAGTGGCCAGAATGGAAAAAAAATTCAGATCTTTTTGGACTGAAAACTGATCTGCGTTGGACTCAGTCCAGCCCTGTCTATGCATCATATTACATGAGTAATGGCATTAAAAAAATGAAACATTTGAAGCCTGGACCTAATTAAGAAACAAAGGAACAGGAGGACAGAAAAAGGAACAAAAAATAAATAAATCCGGGAACAGTTGGTTGCCTTTGCGCTAATATAATTAATTGGTTAGTTTGGTGATGTGTTGTTTGTAAGTCTGTATATTATGATTATTCACTAAGTAAACCCTTCATAATCGTATCTACCATTATTTTTGTCCTGGAAAGAGATGGGGGAATAGGGACAGAGATGATATGGATGGTGATCAGCATACAATATAAATTAGGAATCTTTTATCTTGGCATCCCAAGTCCTCTAAATTTTCTTCACACTTCTACCTCTAACCCTTGTTGTAGTTCCTTCCTATTTCTTCCACTGTAAACCGCGCCGAGCTCTACGAACGTGGAGATGATGCAGTATACAAACCTAAGGATTAGATTAGATTAGATTAGATAAATAAAGGGGTCCTTTTATCATGGCGCGGTAAGGGTTTAACGCACGGAATACCGCGCGTTAAACCGCCTGCCACGCTAATTTTGTAGGATCATGGCCTCAAGTGATAAAAAAAAATTAAAAATAACAATCATTACTCCTAGAACATAAACCAACAACCATAAGATATGAAGAATATTAACAAACATTAAATGTAAATACATACAAACTAGTTTTTTATTATTAAAATGAGTTACAACAAATCATAATAGCATGTATTTTGTAGTAATGCAGGTGGAAAGGCATTTTTGAAAGGACATCACACATCAGTGTGTCACAAACGGACATCTATCTCTTAAGTATTTCCAAACAGGCAATATATGTCCTATTTGAAAATTCATGAGATGGGTATCCATGTGCTGGAAATGTCCAGCATGAACAGCCATTTTACAAACTGTGCACCCAAATTATGAGCAGGGGGAAACAAGAGATATGGGCATCTGTTTGGCAGCATTCTTAGAAAGTGGTCACACAAACAGTCATGCAGAGCAGAGAGGCAGCATATTGTTTTGTGCAGTGGACTGTAATCCAAAGGACCCATGCTCAAATCCCACTTTATCTCTTATATCTTTGAATTGTGGGTCCTCTAGGAACAGAAAAATACCTATAAAGGAGTGTTGAAAAGTTCTTTGCTCAATCAAGAAGAGAATGATGTGGATATGGCTCAATCAATGATCTGAAACAATGTCAAAAACATAGAATTTCATTTCTGCAAATTGGCACTTAACGAAATAAGATAACACTCGTCAACTAAAGTGTCATAATAATGCTCCGAATTTAGTAAGTTGGTTGGTTGGGCTGAGAATCTTTCAGCACTCCCTGATACTATATCTGAATGTACACTACTTCAATAGCCTTCAAGTTTGCAAGTGACATATATTTAGGTACAGTACGAGGGGCTGCTGAAAAGTTCTCAGCCCAACCACTCTCCATCAAGGGCTATACACTTAGGAGCTCATAATCAAAACAGAAATACATCTAAAAACCTGCCCAAATCGTCACTTGGACGATCAAAAAGACAGGTCGTCCAAGTGGCAATAATCATATCATGTTTATAGATGTATCCAGGGACATTTCAGGCCTCTGAATCCCACTGTGTGCCCAGAGCTGAAAGGGGTGTTTTTGAAGGAGTGGTTAGGGCGGGATGTGGGCCGACCTAGACTTAGTCGCAGTGGCGTACCTAGGGTATGTGGCACCCGGGGCCCATCATTTTTTGACACCCCCCCCCCCCCCATGTAAAATTTTTTTTTTTTTTTTTTTTTTGCAATAACCATGAAATGGAATAAATGGTCAGAATAGAAACAGGCAGTGAAAATTTTCTTTTTTTTTTTTTTTTTTTTTTCCAAAGTATTTTTATTGAGAATGGCAAAAGGTCCAGACAAGCAACCATGGTCTGTACAGAAACTTATACATTATCAAAAAGAACACAGAATGAGAGTAACAGCAACAACAAGCATGAACAAGCCTCTCCCAAGAGAAAATTGCCAATGAGAGGCATAGCAATACACAACAAAAGGCCAAAACTTGGGGCAAGCAAACAAATCCCACCCCAGAACCCACAAGAATAATAAGCCGGACTAGACCCTCAGCCATATTTTATAATGAAAAAAACCCCCACAAGCAACAACACCCAGACCGCTCACCAGACACACCAATCCGCACAACAAGCACCCAAGAAACACCCAGCCACCACCCAGACAAAACTACCAGACACACCTACCCCACCAAGCCCAGACCCAACCCCCCCTCCCCAGAGAGTGCAAGCGCAAAGTGGACCGTGAAAAGGGCAGCTGCAGAAGTGGAAAGCCCCAGATAAGTAGGTTAGCTAAAGAAAGCCCACAGATAGAAGAAATCAGGATAACAGAAGTTCCAACAAATGCTCCCACAGAAAATTTTCTTTTATTGAACCTCATTTATGTAACCATTATTCCAAACATAACATAACATAAATTATGTCTGAATTGTCATGACATCAGAAGTACATATGGAGTAGTTGCAGGTGATGCTTGGGACAGTTCTGATTATGTTAGTTTGGTTTTATGTGTTTTTTTAATAGAAGGGTTTTTATTTCTTTTTTTAAGGTTTTGTAGTTTGTGGTCGAGGTCAATAGGTTGTAGAGTTGGGGGTCAAGTGTTGCAGCTCGAATGGCTAGGAGGTTGTCGAACAGTTTTTTTCTTTTGACGTTTTTGGTTGGAGGGTGTGTGAATGGTGCGTGAGTTCTCCTATGTCTGTTTGAAGTGGATTGAATTATTTAGCTGAAGAAATTAGTTACCCCCCCCCCATTCCACACACATTAATTCTCTTCCATTTTTGTTCCCATTATAAAAAAACACTGATAAGTTCCCAGGAAAAAAATACATTAAAATAAGAAGTGAAAACAAAGGCCCCTACAGATGAGAACATAACATAAGAATAGCCTAACTGGGTCACACCAATGGTCCATCATGCCCAGTAGCCCATTCTCATGGTAGCCAATAGTGCTGCCCGATTCAGAGAAAAATATTTCATTCGATCCGATTCACCCTGTTGAATCGATTTTTCGATTAGATTCACTGTTAATGACACCGCTTTTTAAGTTTAAACAAAGTATAACAATAAATTTCACAACAACAATAAATTTCACAAAGTACTTAAAAAAAAAAAAATCACATTTTTCCATTAAAGCAGTTCTGGAGACATTTGCTTTAACAGTCTTTTTTCCCAGTCCATAAGCAAGCAATATGAAAAAGATTTCCTTAATTATCTACTCAAACATTTTTGCTATTTACTTTCATTGTACCTATACTATTATTCAGTAGAAAAAATGGACTTAACTGTGCAGGAAATGAATCTCCTCATACACCCACCATATAGTGCAAAAATGTGCAAAGGTCTGTTTTTTTCTTTCGATCACTACATAGCCTAATGCCACACAAGCAGCGCTGTTACAAACATATTCTGAAGGTCAATGCTAAGGTTGACAAAGTTTCCTTCCTTGGACCAGAAGGAGATACTGACAAACCACTGGAAGAGATTCTAAAACAACTACCCAGAAATAACACCCAAAGACCCACTCAGTGTGTGAACCAGTTGAGTGGAGTGGACTAACTGGGGGTGGAAATGGGCCCAGAGTTTGCTCAGCAGAATTTCCCAGACTACCTCTTCCTCTCAACACACTGACATGCTACCACCACCACCAACACTAGGAACACCTCACCGAGTATGCCAGCAATGCTTATAAACTTTATAAAACACATTATTATATTTTCTTATAAAGCATATATTTTAACTGAACTCAGCCTTGCCATTCACAAAAATAGAAAAGTTCCCATTTCAAGCTGTCTCATGTACACTTTTCAAATCTAACATATTGTAATCACAAAACAGAAAATAAAATTATTTTTTCTACCTTTTGTTCTCTGATCAATATTCAAATCTTGTTGGTCCCAGGCTCTTGTTGTCTTGCTTGCCAGGGTCTCCTTTCTCCGTGCTAACCATCCGTCTGCCATCTCTGTTCTCCCCTTCCGTTTCCCTTCCCTCTCCCGGAGATCTGGCATCTTTCCTTTTTTTTGTCTCCATCCACAGATTCACCTTTTCTCAACTCCCCACCACCCCAGGATCCACCATCTCTCCCTTTCTGTTCCCAACTATCCTCCTATCCAGTATCTCTATCCCCCCTCCACACCATCCCCTGTTTCCAAGTTCTCTCCCTTTCTGTTCCTTCCCTCCCTAAATCCCATTATGCACCATCTCTCTCCCACTCCTCTGTTTTTAGACCCATTATTTCTAACCCCCAAAGTCTGGCATATGCATGTATCTTTGAACCCCCCCTTCCCTCTCTCCCTCTGTGTACTTTTACACCAGGACCCCCCTCCCCCGAAGGTCTGTCCCCCTCCGAAGGGCTACACCCCACCCCTGAAGACCTGCACCCCCCGAAGGACTTTACCTCCCACCCGAAGGTCTGTCCCCCTCTGAAGGCCTAAACCCCACCCCTGAAGGACTGCACCCCCCCCCCCGAAGGCCTGCACTCCCTTGAAGGTCTGCACCCCCCCGAAGGCCTGTCCCCCCCTTGAAGGCCTGTCCCACCCCCTTGTAGGCCTGTCCCCCCTTTAAGGCCTGCCTGCCTGCCTTTCCCCCCCTTGAAGGCCTGTCTCCCCCTTGAAGGCCTGCACCCCCCTTGAAGGCCTGCACCCCCCCTTGAAGGCCTGCACCCCCCCCTTGAAGGCCTGTCCCCCCCCTTGTAGGCCTGTCCCCCCCCTTGTAGGCCTGTCCCCCCCCCTTGTAGGCCTGTCCCCCACTTGAAGGCCTGCCTGCCTTTCCCCCCTTGAAGGCCTGCACCCCCCTTGAAGGCCTGCACCCCCCCTTGAAGGCCTGCACCCCCCCTTGAAGGCCTGTCCCCCCCTTGTAGGCCTGTCCCCCCCCTTGTAGGCCTGTCCCCCCCTTGAAGGCCTGCCTGCCTTTCCCCCCTTGAAGGCCTGCACCCCCTTGAAGGTCTGCACCCCCCCAAAGGCCTACACCCCCCCCCGAAGGTCTGCACCCCCCTGAAGGCCTGCCTGCCCCCCTTGAAGGCCTGCACCCCTGGAATGTCTGCACCCCCCCCCGAAGGCCTGTCCCCCCTTGAAGGCCTGCCTGCCTGCCTGTCACCCCCTCCCCCTTGAAAGCCTGCTTGCCTGCCCGCCCGCCCCACCCTGAAGGCCTGATGCCCCGACCCACCCCGAAGGACCGCTCGCCCCCCTGGCCTCCCCGCACCACCTATGAACAGCCGCAGCAGGATCGCGAAGTCAGCGTCGGGTACCAGCCCTAAGGGGGTGTTCCCGGCCTTGCCGTTCAGTCCCCCGCCACCCCCGAAGGACCGCTCGCCCCCCTGGCCTCCCCGCACCACCTATGAACAGCCGCAGCAGGATCGCGAAGTCAGCGTCAGCGATCCCTGCTGCTTCCTGCGCCACGGTCCCGCCCCTCCTCTGACGTCAGAGGAGGGGCGGGATCGCGTCGTAGGAAGCAGCGCAGGGATGCTGACGCTGACTTCGCGATCCTGCTGCGGCTGTTCATAGGTGGTGCGGGGAGGCCAGGGGGGCGAGCGGTCCTTCGGGGGTGGCGGGGGACTGAACGGCAAGGCCGGGAACACCCCCTTAGGGCTGGTACCCGGGGCGGCCCGCCCCCCCCGCCCCCCCCCTAGGTACGCCACTGCTTAGTCGTACTGCAAGGATAAAAGACAGTTTTACAAGGCTGCAACTTATAGGTTGTGACTTAGATGATCTAAAACCAGGTATAACTGCCCAGAAGGTATCCAAAGTGACCAGATAACCACTGCAGGGCCAAAGTATAGACCCCCCCCACACACACACACACACTCCCCCAGTGATCACTGACCCCCTCATACCGCCATAAAAAAATCAGAATAAAAATGTACGTACCTGCCTCCAGAACATCATCACCTGGCATAGGAAAGCCTAATAGAGCGGCACAGAGGTGGCTTAAGAAGTCTGGAAGGTGGGCTAGTGAACCATAGAGAGGAGGACCCAGGCCCATAAGCCACTCTAACCACTACATTTATGGTGGAAAATGTGAGTCCACCAAAACAAAATACCCCAAAACCCTATTGTACTGCTATATAGGTTCCATCTGCAACCATAAGGGCTATTGAGGTTGTAGACAGGTGAGTATAGTGGGTTTGGGGGCTCAACATTACTTATATGGGAGTTCTGATGAGATGTTTATATGGCAATCTTTTTGTGAAGTTCACAGCAGTGCCCTGTATGGTGCCCCATTGTGTGGCCATGTCTGGATGGCCAGTCCATCACTTTGCTGGCCCCTCCCACATCCAAAAGGTCTTGTTCTAGGTGTTTGGGACTTGGATGATTTTTTGGACAAGAATGTGCTATAACCATAGACATACTAGCGGTCTGGATGATCAAACAGTTGAACATGATGATTTTCGAGAAAAAAAAAATTTTTGATGTACTTTTTGAGAATGGATATTTTTAAGCTGCCGACTTTGGGCAACTAGCGCCCTACGTCTAAATTGGACTTAGATGTTTCTTTTGATTATGCCTCTTCACGTCCGGTAATTTTCCACTTTTTTTGGTTTTAGCAAAAAAAAAAAATACAAAACAAAAAAAGCGGAAAATCGCTGGCCTAAGTTTATAGCCCTTGATGGAGACTGCCCCAGGTTTGTTGGTTGGGCTGAGAACTTATGGGCTGGTCTCAGTTGGGGGGCTGGTCTTTGACCAGAGGGCCACCGTGTGAGCGGACTGCTAGGCTTGATGGACCACTGGTCTGACCCAGCAGCGGCACTTCTTATGTTCTTAACTTTTCAGTGGCCCCTTGTAAGTATTAAAAGCTAAAGCGGGATTTGAATCTGTGTCCCTTCATTTACTGTCCACTATACCCACATCTAGGCTAGTCCTCAGACTTGCTTCCTACTTTGTTAATAATGCCTATGAAACCTGAAGCTGTCATGGTATCCCTTTCAGTTTCACTTCAGGGGAAAGGGAATGGATAGCAACTACTAGTTGTTTCGTTTAATAATTTTATACTTCTGTCATGCAATGTATCTTCTTTTAAATTGTACTTTTACTATACGGTCGTTTCTTATTTGTTGTAATCCGACAAGAACCATTTTTTTAAATTGCATTTTTCTTTTAAATCATATTTTCTACTATAGGACCAATTCTTGTATTTTCTTTTGAATTGTTTTTTCCTTTTAAATTGTACTCTCCACTGTATGACTTGTGCTTATTTGTTGTAAACCACCTAGAACCATTTTTGGTGTGGCGGTATATAAAAATAAAATTATTATTATTATTAAGGAAATATCATGCTTCAATCCTTCAAGTAGATCAACTTTTGGTACCTTTAGACGTTCCTGAAACAAATCTAAATAAGGACATCCTTCTTTATAAACATTGATGCTTCTTCCCCTTTGGTAATCACTGTTGAATGTTCTGATTTTGGGCCCTACCTAGTCCTGCCTAAAATATATACACAGCACACCCCCTTGCTACTTGGACATATGGCAGTGTTGGACATCCAAATCCTGCCTTTGCAAAATAAGAATGAAGAACATAAGAAAATAAGAATAACTTTACTGGGTCAGACCAATGATCCATCAAGCCCAGTAGCCCATTCTCGCAGTGGCCAATCCAGGTCACTAGTACCTGGCAAAAATCCAAAGAGAAGCAACATTCCATGCTACAGACCCAGGGCAAGCAGTGGCTTCCCCATTGTCTTTCTCAATAACTGACTATGGACTTTTCCTCCAGGAAATTGTCCAAACCTTTCTTAAAACCAGCTACACTATCCACTCTTACCACAACCTCTGGCAACGTGTTCCAGAGCTTAACTATTCTCTAAATGAAAAAAAAGTTCCCTCTTATTGATTTTAAAAGTACTTCCCTGTAACTTTGAGTGTCCCCTAGTCTGTAATTTTTGAGGGAGTGAAAAATCGATCCACATGTACCCGTTTTACTCCACTCAGGATTTTATAGACTTCAATCATATCTCCCCTCAGCCATCTCTTTTCTAAGCTGTCTCTTTTCCAAGCTGAAGAGCCCTAACCTTTTTAGTCTTTCCCCATACAAGAGGAGTTCCATCCCTTTTATTATCTTGGTCACTCTTCTTTGAACCTTTTCTACTACCACTATATCTTTCTTGAGATAAGGAGACCAGAATTGAACGCAATACTCCAGATAAGCTCACACCATGGAGCGATACAAAGGCATTATAACACTCTTAGTCGTCTTAACCATCCCTTTTTTAAATAATTCCCAGCATCTTTTCTTGGACACTAACCTCCAAAGTGGACCCTAGCATCTGGTAACTGTGATTTGGGTTATTATTCCCAAAGTGTATCACTTTGCAATCATCCACATTAAATGTCATCTACCACTTAGATGCCCAGTCTTCCAATTTCCTAAGGTCTGCCTGCTATTTTTCACAATCTGCATGCGTTTTAACAATTTTGAACAGTTTAGTGTCATCTGCAAATTTAATCAACTCACTCGTCGTTCCAATTTCCAGGTCATTTATAAATACGTTAAATAGCACCGGTCCCAGTACAGATCCCTATGTCACTCCACTGTTTACTCTCCTCCATTGAGAAAAATGACCATTTAACCCTACCCTCAGATCTCTTACATCTTCTTCCGTAAAGACCGAAACAAATAATTTGTTCAGTCTCTCCGCTATGGTCATATTCTCCCTGAGCGCCCATTTTGCTCCTTGATCATCCAATGTTCCCACTGATTCCCTCACAGGTTTTTTGCTTCAAATGTACCTTAAAAAATTGTTATAAGTTTTTGCCTCTTTGGCAAGTTTATCTTCGTATTCTTTCATAGCTTTCTTTATCAATGCTTTGAATCTAACTTGCCACATAGATATCCATTCCAGTATTTTGAAATATCATATATGCTTCAAAATAAGAGTGATATCCATATTTATTAAATCTATATGTGTAAATGCCTCTATTTTAGAATGGTGATGCTTCTAACATAGCCACCTTAGTGCTATAGCAGAAGAAATAACATTGTTCTATTGCAGAGTACAGTTTAGCTCCATCTGATACTCAATTACAAGGTTCAGAGCAGTTGAAAACAGATAGTATTCTTAATTCTTCCAAAATATCTATGGTTAGAAAAAGAAGACAGTTAAAAATGTTTTGTTATTGTATGAATTGCATAACAAAACCCAAATAAACAAACAAAAAAATTTCCCCTTCAAAAAAATCTAGATGAAAACACAATCCCAAACAATATATCTAATATAATAAAGCCCTAAGCGCGCATGCGCACTCCCACCTGCTCCCGTTTTCCGTGAGTTGTAGGGACCCACAGGTAGGAGTGCACATGCGCGCGGTGGTGCGGAGCCTGTCAGACGCGGCAGCTCTTGCAGTCTGAAGGATGTGAACTGGCCAGGGCGACGTCCCAGGCTTCTCCTCCTGCTCCGGCTGGGCCGTGTAAAAAAAACAAACAAAAAAACCCCCAGAGCTCGTTTCGGGTCCGGCAAGGGCTGCGGGTCCTGAAACCTTCTGATTCCAGCAGTGTCTGCAGCACTCTACACTGTTTCACGGCCTTCTACTGAAGGCCATGAAGCAGCAGTGTGTAGAGTGCTGCAGACGCTGCTGGAATCGGAAGGATTGTCGGGACTGCGGGAAGGGAAGGTGGGGTGGTAAGGGACTAAGAGAGCTGGCCAGACTGCAGGAAGGGAAAGGGGTAACGCTGCTGCTGCACAGGGAAGTGGTGTGGGGGGAGGGAAATGGAGGGGGAGGGAATCCTGCTGTGGCTGCTGTACAGGGAAGTGGTGGGAGAGAAATGCTGCTGCATAGGAGCAGGGAGAGAGACAGATAGATAGAAAGAAAAGAAGAAAGACACAGGGGCAGGGAGAGAGACAGATAGATAGAAAGAAAAGAAGAAAGACACAGGGGCAGGGAGAGACACAGAAAGACAGACAGACAAAGGGGGCCAGGGAGAGAGGCAGACAGCGGGAGGGAGAGAGAGACAGAAATAAAGACACACAAACATATATTCTAGCACCCGTTAATGGAACGGGCTAAAATACTAGTAGGATATAAACTGCTAGTCATTTGGAATCAACCTGAATTGACCAACATACAATGTTAGAGAAGAATAATATTTAATGATTTACGAGAGGTATCAGTGTAGGGGGACTCCCTAAATACAAGGGGCCAATGAAAAATTCTCTGCCCAACCGAAAAAGTTTGGGCAGTCTCCATCAAGGGCTATACATTTAGAGGGGCATAATCGAAAGGGATGTCTAAGTCCGTTTACGTCCATCTCGCAAGTCGTCCAAAGTTAAAGAGAGTCTAAGACACATTTTCGAAAGATACGTCCAACTTTTTTTTACTTTCAAAAATCTTCTAATTATATGTCCTGCTGATCTGATCGTCCAAGCCACTAAATCGTCCATCTTTATACCATATTTCCGTCCAAGTCCAAAACGCCTAGAACAAGCCCTGTTGGACGTGAGAGGGGTCTGCAAAGTGATGGACTGCACACCCAGACATGCCACCTAAATAGTGGGGTACCTTACAGGGCACTGCTGTGAACTTCACAAAAAGGGTGCCATGGTTTTTACTCACTACAGCTCCCTTGTGGGGTGAGCCCCACAAACCACCTCCAGAATCCCCTAGACCCACTTATCTACCACCCCAATAGCCCTTATGGTTGCAGGAGCCATTTATATGCCAGTACAAAAGGGTTTTGGGGGTGTATAGGGCAGTGCATACGTTTAAGTATCAATGCAGTGATTACAAGGGGCTTTGGGGTGGTAGATAAGTGGGTCTAGGGGATTCTGGAGGTGGTTTGGGGGGCTCACCATAACCTATAAAGGAGCTGTAGGGAGGAGAAGACATGGCACCCTTTTTGTGAAGTTCACAGAAGTGCCCTGTAAGGTACCCCACTATTTAGGTGGCATGTCTGGGTGTGCAGTCTATCACTTTGCAGACCCCTCCCACGTCCAACAGGGCTTGTTCTAGGCATTTTGGACTTGGACGGAAAGTTGGAGAAAATGTGGTATAAAGATAAACGATTTAGTGGCTTGGACAATCAGATCGGCAGGAAGTATAATTCAACGATTTTCGAAACGGAAAAAAAGTTGGACATAGCTATGTGGTCAAGAACAGGGAGAGGTAGAGAAATCAGGGGAGAGAAGTAGAGAAAGAAGCCAAAAAGTGTCAGTATCTGCATTTTCCATTTTATTCAGGCAAATGGGAGCTGACTTACAATAGCTTGATTAGCCCACTAAATTTGGACAGAATTCCTTAATTCAAGATCTTCAATCAAAATCTAGCCAGCTGGATCTGCCAATCCAGTTCACAAGTACCCAGCATATCACAAAGAGCAGATCTATTTCTCATTGCTTACTTCCAGGGATTAGGAATGGTTCTCTCAAGTCTATCTGGCTAACTTTTTTATAACTGTTCCTCCAGAAACTTGTCTAACCCTCTTTTGAATCCTGCTGTGTTTTTCATTTTAGCCACATTCTCTAGCAATATTTTCTATAGATTAATTATGAGATGGTTACAATTTGCTTTTGATGCGCTGGTCCTTAGACTCATTGTATATTCTCTTGTCGTTGGGCACGATAGGATAAACAGCCATTCCCTATTTAACCATTCCACCATATGTGTGATTTTATGAATTTGTATCATATCCTCACTCAATCGTCTTTTCTCCAAAGCTAAAGATCCCTAACCTGTTTAGCATTTTCCTTCACAAGGAAGATGTTCTATCCCCTTTATCATTTTGTTGCCCTTTTCTGTGTCTCTTCTACTTCCACTACATAACATAACATAAAAATTTATTTATATACCGCAGTACCTTAAGAGTTCTATGTGGTTTACAAAAGAAAATTGAGAGAGTGACAATAAAGAAAAGTGACCTAGAAATTACAAAAATTTCTTAAATGAGTAGGTTTTCAATAATTTCCTGAGTTGCTGGTAAAAGACAGAGCTAACTAACAGATTTACAAACTCTTTATCACAAGAAGCTGCCTGAAAAGATAGGCGTGATCGTGTGACCAGAACTGCATACAAGTTTCAAGGTGCAATTGCAACAGGGCCCCCTAAAGAGGCACAATGGTAATGTCAGTTTTGTTTTTCATTTCTTTTTGAATAATCTTTAACATTCTACTTTTTTTTTTTTTTTAATAACTATAGCAGATTTCACTGAAAAATTCAACACATTCTCCACAGTGATTCCAAGATTTGTTTCCTGGGTGATGACTTCTATCTCAGAATCCTGCATTTTGTACCTTTAGCCAGGATTATTTTCTTAGGTTCATAGCTTTGCACTTGTGTATTTTAAGGGGGAAAGCTGTCAACATGCTATTTTTCTGTTAACCCCAGTTATTAGTAACCAGATCTCATTACATAAAATGGTACCTGTGCAAAAATAGCACAAGGTAGTGGTAAAATAGATGACCTTAATGGTAGTCCCTTCCCCCAAATTTTATTTGCCTTGTAGAATTTCCAATCTCTTAATCTTACAAAATCCTTTTGAAAATCCTCCAAGTCTTCTGATGCTTTAATGAATTTGATTAATATTTCTTTTTTTTCTTTAGTTAATTCATCTGTGATGGATATTTTAAATTGCTATGTTGGTAAATCCATTTGGCGGCATATCAGATATTGAATAAAATGTAAATTGTGTTATTAGCAGCTTTGATAACTGGGTAAAAGTGAAATACCTTTAAAACAGATAAGAGGATATATATATATATATATATATATATATATATATATATATACATACTATAATAAAACACCAAGCGCGCATGCGCACTCCTACCTGTGTTTTCTGTGATCCATATGTCTGTGGCAGGTAGGAGTGCGCATGTGCGCCTAGGGTGCTGTTTTCCCATAATGTAGTTTGTCGTCATTGCCCTGCCCACCGCCGCACCCGAACCCCCGTTGACCCTCCAACCCGACTGTCCTACCACAAGACAACCACAAACCTTCCGCCTCCGGCAGCATCTGCAGCACTCTGGATGCGCTGCCTCACGGCCCTCCACCACCCCGATTTCCTCTGCAGCGTCCCTGATGACATCACCAGAGACACGGCAGAGGAAATCAGGGCAGCAGAAGGCCATGAAGCAGCGCGTCCAGAGCATTGCGGACGCTGCCGGAGCCGGAAGGCCCGTCGGTTGACTTGCAATGGGAAGGTCAGTGGGGTCGGCTGCATAGCGGAGGTAATGATGGGGCTGGGGGGAAGATGGAAATATGCTTCTCAAGGGTTATACTGCAAAGGGGGATGGGAGGGAGGCAGGCTGGCTTTGGAGGGTGGGGGTGAGACAAAGTTTGGAAGGCAGTGAGGGGACACAGGACAGAGGCACTGGGGGCACTATGGACACAGGACAGAGGCACTGGGGGCACTATGGACACAGGACAGAGGCACTGGGACCACTATGGACACAGGATAGAGGCACTGGGACCACAGGAGGCACTGGGACCACAGGAGGCACTTAGGGCACTAAGGACATAGGAAGGGGCACTAAGGACATAGGAAGGAGGCACTGAGGGCACTAAGGATATAGGAGGCACTGAGGGCACTAAGGACATAGGAAGGAGGCACTGAGGGCACTAAGGACATAGAATGGGATACTATGGACATAGGAAGGCGGAACTGGGGGCACTAAGGACATAGGAAGGAGGCACTGAGAGCACTAAGGACATAGGATGGGACACTATGGACATAGGAAGGGGGCCACAGAGAGGCAGGCAGGGGGCCAGGGAGACAGAGATAGAAAGAAAGACAGACAGATAGGGTGCCAGAGAGAGACACAGACAGAAAGAATGACAGATAGACAGCGTCCAATAAGAGAGAGAGAGACAAAGAAAAAAACAAAAACAGACAAACATCTACTCTAGCACCCATTAATGTAACAGGCTTAAACACTAGTATAAATATATAAAAACTTAATGAATAGTTAAGCTCTGGAACTCATTGCCAGAGGATGTGATAACAGCAGATAACATAGCTTGGTTAAAAAAAAAAAAAAAAGGTTTGGACAACTTCATAGAAGAAAAGTCCATAGTCTACTATTGAAATAGACTTGGGGGAAGCCACTGCTTGACCTGGATCAATAGCATGGAATGTTGCTACTATTAAGGTTTCTGCCAGGAACTTGTGACCTGGATTGCCCACTGTGGAAACAGGATACTAGACTAGATGGACCACTGGGTCTGACCCAGCATGGCTATTCTAAACTTCTTATGATCACCTTACTAGTTTACTCCCATATCTAGATCATTTTTTTAACATGCTGACCCGTTTCCATGTGGATCACTGACCATTTAGTTTGTTTTCTGTCTCTTTGCCAGTTTACAGTCTATGATAGGACATGGGCTCCTATTTCATGACTTTTTAGATTTGCTGATGGATTTTGAAAACTAACCCAAGTCCTCTAATTTTACTATTACCTTGACCTGAAGGAGGTTTTGTCCTCTCAAATCTCATAGTCCAATAAAAAGGTATTGCTTTATTTTCGTTTTTCTGGATTTAATCTTTAGCCAGTAAAACGTAGAGCACATCCTTTAATTTTGAATGTGTTTCAGTAGAAGAGAGATATTTATAGCATTGACAGATTTTGTATCCATGTTGAACTGGATGTGTTATGTACAAAAATAAGAGCATTTCTGTAGGCCAGAACTAGGAAGGAACAGTGCATATGGCATCACATTCATTTTTAAGAGTCAGTGCCAGTGTTTCTCATGCAATTTCCCGATTCCACATCAAGAGAAAGTATCATGCCATATATATAAAATGGAAAGGACACTAGCTGTCCAAAAAGGAAATTACACTTCTCCCTCCCCATTCGCGGTTTCTGCACTTGCGATTTCACATAATCGTGATTTTTTTCTGGGGAGGGGGAAAATTTAAAAAAACATATTTTTTACCTCCCTGCCGCCTTCCCGGCCTTACCTGGTGGTCTAGAGGGCTTTCAGGGCAGGAGCGATCTTCCTACACTCCTGCCCCGTGCAGATCGCCATGAGGAAATGGCTGTAGGGAGTTCCCGTCGTAGTCTCGAGAGACTATGGGAACTCACAGCAGCCATTTCCTCATGGCGATCTGCACGGGGCAGGAGCGTAGGAAAATCGCTCCTGCCCCGAAAGCCCTCTAGACCACCAGGTAAGGACGGGAAGACGGCAGGGAGGTGGGGGGTGAGTCAGAGCCGGATAATCGCGGTTTTTCGCCATTCGCGGTCCGGCTCTGCCCGTATCCCCCGCGAATAACGAGGGAGAAGTGTATGACAAATTTCAAGATGTGTGGAGTGTGGCACCGCCAGTGCCGGCTTGTACGATGGCTCCGGTCAGCCCCCAGAATAGCCTGCGCTCCACGTGTTTCCAGAAGATGCTGGAAGTCCTGCTGGTTTCTTCTATATATATAAAATCGGAGGTATGTATGTGTGTATGTGTGTATGTGCCGCGATCACGCAAAAACGGCTTGACCGATTTGAACGAAACTTGGTATGCAGATCCCTCACTACCTGGGGTGATATGTTCTGGGGGTCTCGCGGCCCACCTGCACACGTGGGCAGAGCTACAAACAGAAAATCAGATTTCACCCATTCATGTCAATGGAAAAAATGTAAAAAGCCGCGATCACGCAAAAACGGCTTGACCGATTTGAACGAAACTTGGTATGCAGATCCCTCACTACCTGGGGTGATATGTTCTGGGGGGTCTCGCGGCCCACCTGCACACGTGGGCGGAGCTACAAACAGAACATCAGATTTCACCCATTCATGTCAATGGAAAAAATGTAAAAAGCTGCCATTCTCACAGTAATTCCAACTATAACACACTACCTGGGGTGATATGTTCTGGGGGTCTCGCGGCCCACCTGCACACGTGGGCGGAGCTACAAACAGAACATCAGATTTCACCCATTCATGTCAATGGAAAAAATGTAAAAAGCTGCCTTTCTCACAGTAATTCAAAAACGGCTTGACCGATTTGAATGAAACTTGGTATGCAGATCCCTCACTACCTGGGGTGATATGTTCTGGGGGTCTCGTGGCCCACCTGCACACATGGGCGGAGCTACAAACAGAAAATCTGATTTCACCCATTCATGTCAATGGAAAAAATGTAAACAGCTGCCATTCTCACAGTAATTCAAAAACGGCTTGACCGATTTGAACGAAACTTGGTATGCAGATCCCTCACTACCTGGGGTGATATGTTCTGGGGGTCTCGCAGCCCACCTGCACACGTGGGCGGAGTTACAAACAGAAAATCAGATTTCATCCATTCATGTCAATGGAAAAAATGTAAAAAGCTGCCATTCTCACAGTAATTCAAAAACGGCTTGACCGATTTGAACGAAACTTGGTATGCAGATCCCTCACTACCTGGGGTGATATGTTCTGGGGGTCTCGCGGCCCACCTGCACACGTGGGCGGAGCTACAAACAGAAAATCAGATTTCACCCATTCATGTCAATGGAAAAAATGTAAAAAGCTGCCATTCTCACAGTAATTCCAACTATAAAACACTTTCTATGACACTATAACCACTAGGGACATCGTTTCTATTCTACCACGGACACCATACATATAGAGTTTGTATGTTCTAAATGTGTTTGTAACTGTTTCCTTGATGCACCCCAGTTCATAATGTTATTACATTACATGAATACTCACATATGCTGAACTAGGAACACAGGTTCCATTCTGAACCGGGAAAAAACTGCATGGAGTTTCTTTTCAACCTGAGTTTCCACATATTGAGTTGTTTAAATCAATACTGAAACTTTTGGATGCCACTTATTCCAACAGATCTTCCTTTTCAGTTTAAGAGATTGCAAATTCCAGTGAGACTTGCATTCTCTATCACAATCAACAAATCACAGGGACAGACTATTACATACTGTGGAGTGGATTTAAGATCCCCCTGTTTTTCCCATGGACAACTCTATGTTGCTTGCTCAAGGGTGGGTTCACCCAAGAATTTATATGTTCTTGCTCCTGGAGGTGAAACTAAAAATGTTGTTTATAATCAAGTTTTGCGTTAGTTGTATTGCATTCATTTTGTCAAATATTTCACATTATAATTTGAATATTGTACTTTTTATAAAGCTGTAAAAAAATAATTTCATTCACCACTATAAAGTATCTTTATTTGAATCCATTTACAGTGTTATTGCTATAATTAAATACCCGTGCAACGCCGGGGCATCAGCTAGTATTCAATAAAGAAGCACAAACTGGTCAGGAACAATAAAGTTCAAAATAAAATAAAGTCCCAATTTATTGAGTTCACTAACCCTGAACAGGGTTTAGTTCATTCTTTCCATGAACAAAAGCAAAACATGAAAGAATAACTGGGCTGCAAAAACAAACAACCCACACCTTCCTTACAGGTATAACAGGTGAGTAGTTCCTTAGTCTGTAATAGTCCAGCCTTAATAAATCTGCCTTTAGCAAGCTGGCAGGAATAAGGCAATAGCCCTTTCTTTGAAGAGAAAAAGAGCTGCATTCAGGCCTGGATTGAAGCAGGCCTGGCCCCAACCAACTTTTGAGTAGTTGGTGGGGGAGGGGAGTAGCTGAATCCACTATTTCAAAAGCTTTAAACAGCTTGCCACAAATGGCCCTACAATCCCACCCAGGATCTTGTGTGGATTCTCCCCATATTCCTCACCTCCCCAGGGTTTTGTAACCTGAGTTTTAAATGAGTTTAGAACATTCTTTTTTCTTTCTGGCTAACCCATCACATTGGTTAGCCCGGGTCAAAGCCACGCCAGGGCTAGGGGGAGCCTTCCCTGGCACAAGCCGAACCTTAGTGCTAAGGTTGTGACAGGAGGCCATTAATAGATTATTGTAAAGATTAAAAATATTCTTCCCTGTATAAAATTTTAAGACATTAAAGGGGGGTGGGGGGGTATTTTTGATTATAATTGAAACAAATCATTTTCATAAATAAATAAGGGAGGGGGTAATATTTTATATTATGATGATCAATTATAGGATTTCAGGTGTATTTGAATGCTTAATTGATAAATGTCAATACTGTACTTGATTTAAGATTTGAAATGAATAAAGATTAAAAAAAAAAAAAAAAAAAAAAGAGAAAGTATCAAGAGTAACTGAATAAGCATTGGGTTACCAGGCTTATCATAGCATCATCAGCTTTGGCATGCCTTTATAACTACTTAGGGCAGGGTCTCACAAAATTTGCCAAGCCACGGCAACCTAAACGTGGTTGCTGCAACTTGAGCCATTCGGAAGTGCACGGACGTCGATGTGATGATGTCACATGCATGTGTGACATCATCACGCTGATGTCCGCGCATGCGTGAGGGCCCGCCAGACGGTACGATAATGTCGTAATGGCAGCCCACATCCATAACCTCTCCCAATGAAGTGGCAATTCTATAAGGAACTTCATGTAAATGCAGGGATCCTAGTCATTTATACATGTACGTGGACGCAAAGCACTGCAGCATTCCCGGGCATCACTTTTTTTTTTTTTTTACTTTTCTTCATCAAATAGAGGATATAAAAATGAATATGTTTAAATGATGGATAGCAAGCATATTTTTGATGTTGTTATTAATGAGAAGTATAAGTTTCTGCTTACATCAAGTAAACCAAATATCAACTGTGTCCATTAATATCTCATTTGGCCTTGAGAAATCATAAAAATATAATAACCGCACACAGGTTCATACAACCGGCTCACTAGGTAGGAGTCATCATAAATAATAATAAAATTTTGAAATGACAGTTACTTGGTTTAACCACGGCACCACAGCAAACTCTTTTGTCCCTGTTCCAATAAGTTACATTAATGCCAGAACAGTAGTTGGGAAAGCACATCTGTTACATGATTAAATAAGTAAGAATTAGTTCCGGATAATATTTATTACCAGACATTGCTAAGATTGCCTGATGATCCTGTAATAAATGAATTATGTCCATATGATTACAGTATAAAATAATCCATTTAACAAGAGTAAAAAGAAATAATGTAATTTTAGTGGAAAACTTAAATTTACATTTACAAGAAGATACAAACTCTAATATTATTGAAGTAAAATCTTTTCTGAAGTTTTTGGGACTGCAGACAACGACATCTAAATTTGCCCATATTAAGGAACATCAATTACATTTATTTGCTTTTAATGTTAATAATAAGCATAGATTAATGAGAGAAAGCCAACATGAATTTAAAGGGAAATCTTGCCTCACCAATCTACTGCATTTCTTTGAAGGGGTGAATAAATATGTGGATAAAGGTGAATTGGTTGATATTTTGTATTTGTATTTTCAAAAGAGATTCCGGAACTTGGAGGCAGCAGAGATAGCTGTGCGAGTGCTGAGCTCCTCCCTTGGTGGCACCTGCAGACAAAGTACCTCATGAAAGACTTCTGAGGAAATTAGAAAGACATGGGATAGAAGATAATGTTCTGTTATGGATTTAGAACTAAGACAGGGAAAATTTGAGTCTTTTACTCTGCCTTCCTCTTAAACCCTCCTGGCTTTCTTTCACCATTATTGGAACCTCTCTACCGGGACTCCCTAAATATCCTGTTTCAATAGTATCCTCCAAGGATACTTCACACCAAACCATCTGCTCCTGAGCAACTGTCGGCTTTCCCCCACATCTCAGTTTAAAAGCTGCTCTATCTCCTTTTTAAATGTTAGCAGCAGCCTGGTTCCATCCCAGTTAAGGTGGAATCTGTCCTTTCGGAACAAGCTCCCCCTTTCCCAGAAGGTTGCCTGGTTCTTAACAAATCTAAATACCTCCTCCCTGCACCATTGTCTCAACCACGCATTGAGACTTCAGAGCTCTGCCTGCCTCTTGGCTGGGGAAGGAAAAGGGGTGGGTCAGCGCTGACCCAAATATAAACCGAGACCCCCATTTTTGGGCCACTTTTTAGGCCCAAGAATCTTGATTTATATTCAAGTTTATACGGTAATTACGATTAGCATTTTCAGAAGAGTTTGACTCGGGATAAAGCTGATGTTTGGAATGTATATGATGTGGATCTGTGGCTGGCTGAGTTGATCACCTTTATGGATCAGTCCCTTTCAGTCAGGGATGCCTGTTGCAGTTGTCACAGCAGTTGGTGGGCCATCAAATGGGTCCAACAGATTTGGAGTTGGTCAATTTCCAGTTGCAGTTGGCTCGGGACCAGTAGGGCCTTTGGAGAAGGGAGCAAGTGCCAGAGGAGTTTTCATAACAAATGTATGTTTTTAGTTTAATACAGCGTAGTGAAGTTGTCCCTCCTGTTGGTTCCATCATTTCTGTAGTCAGTATCAGGGAGCCTATCCACACTTTTGTTGTCCAAGGGGTTGTGTGATTGGATAGGGGCAGTACTGGTGAGGAGGTTATATGGCAGGCTAGGTTCCTTCAACCCATTGACTATATGAGGAGGACCATCACAGATGAGGAGTCTTAGCAACCTGGTCTGTCAACCAAACCTCTTACATAAAGAAGTCCTTTTCATGGGAACGTCATCTTTCCTCCAAAACTTACTTGATCCACTTCATCATTGAAACTGAAACTGTAGACTGATGTTTATTTTTTTATATTTTTTCTTTTTTCCAGTTTATTAATTATTTTTAATCTTACTCATTGTTTTGCCATTAATTTTCTGTCTTGTTCTACTTCTACTATTTAAATTTCTACAAAATTCCTTGTTTTACAGTTCCTCCTTCCGCATCTATACCTCTCTATCCTCTCTTTTTGCCTTCTAAAATACTCAATTCAATACAATCTTGTTAGAATGTTTATTTCTTATTCTTGCCTCTATCTGTACTTCTCACCTCTCTATTCTCTTTAGGTACTTTAGTTAGATTGTGAGCGAATTTTCTAAGTACCTTCCTTACTTATAATTTTAATGTATATTTTCTGTAACCGCTTAGAACCTAACGGATGTAGCGGTATATAAGAAATAAATTACATTACATTACATTGACATCTTTAGAGATGTTTCTTCCCCATTATCCAAATGCAGGCAATGATTATTTGTTGGGAGTAAGGTTTTCTGCTGGATTTCCTATACCCTATGATGGTCCTCCTTTAGTGCATACATCAAATATTTCTTCCTCAGTTGTAGTTCACCCTAAGGTTGTGAGAAAAAAAATTGAGGAAGGAGCTCCAATTGGGATACATTGCAGGGCCTTTTCTTGATCCTCCACTAGCCAATTTTGTTATTTCATTTTGAAAAAGAAGCCTGAAATTTATCACCTTATTCATAATTTATCATTTCCAGAAGACTGCAGTGTTGAATTTTTTTATTGACCCCAAATACTGTTCTGTACAATATGCATCTTTTGATGAAGCAGTGATATTGTTGTGATGCTTGGGTACTGGACACTGATCGGTAAGGCCAACATTGAGGCGACTTTTCGATTATTGCTGGTGCATCCTATGTCTTTCTACATAGTTTTCAGTTCGATAGGTGGTATTACTTTAATAAGTATATGCCATTGGGCTGTGCGATATCATGTGCTTACTTCAAAGCTTTTGCCATGTTTGTGTATTGAATAGTGGAGCAAGTTAGTGGAATGCTATGGTGCACTATTTGGATGAATTTTTGTTTGATGAGGTAGCAGAGTCAACTCAGTGTTCCAGTTTGATGTTGGTTTTTCGTAGTGTATCTTCTGAGCTCAAGATTCCTTTAGCGCAAAAGAAATGAAAAGGGCCAACCCTCCTGCCGCTCTTTAATTTAAAGATGATGGGGGTCTGGAATGTAGGGGGGTCTAGGTGGCTGAGGCAGGAGGGCGTGTGATTTCTATCTGCTGATTTTTTAAAAAATTTTAAATTCTGAAGCTGTCATTGGGAGGGGGGCTGGTACAACTTTTTTAAAATGGGGACAGATATTGTGCATGTGTAACACACATCTTTGCCCATTTAAAAAAAAAATTAAAAAATGGACTTTAACGCTATTGGCACCTCCAGACCTGTCGGAGATTTTGGAGCATTAAAAACTGGTTCTTATTTTTGTGCATTAAGTGGGCATTGATTGGAGTGTTCATTTTAATATTGATGAGTGTGTTATAATGTATTTATGTACAATTATTGGAGGCTGCTGCGAACAATGGAAAAGACCGCAATTTGCCATTTTGTGAATCGATAGATGCAATGCTTTGTCACTAAGCCTGATAAAACTGATTTAGTGATGATCGTTAAATGCATGTTGAGTTTTGTGAATATGGGCTCCAGTGCTAGCTAAGCTGTTTCCCCATTAGTGTGTGTTAAAAGCGGACATGCTAACAGGATATATGAGCTCTTTTTACAAAGCCATGGTAGCGGCCGCTGCAGTAATCGCTCCGACGCCCATAGGGATTTAATGGGCATAGGAGCATTTGCCGTGCGGCAGCCGCTACCGTCGCTTTGTAAAAAAAAAAGGGGGGGGATATGTTTGCCCATGTCATGCCCACATCACTCTTTCTCCCAGGAAAATTCCCTAATGTGCACTCTAACAGGTATATTACCATAGAACACCTTAACACGTTCATGTGGCAACCTTATTGGTGCACATTAAGCCCTTAACACCTTTTAATAGACATTTCCCTATTTGTTGAAAAGAACTGTGACTTTTCACTGGATTTTTTTTTCATTCTTTTTTACAAAATTCACGTCTGCATTTCAAGGTTTCGACAATAGCGGAGCCCTGATGGTTTCTGTTGAGGAAAAAATGGCATTTTATATAATTGTAAGTGATGGATGCATAGTAGAGTGCAGCAAACGTTAGCTAGGAACACATGACCAAGCTCTCGAGCAAATCAGTGGTCTTCCCCTGACCATGTTCGATTCCAGTGTGCTGAAATTCACTTTTCAGAAGCCCTGCATGCGTGCGCTGTTCTGCCTCTGCACAAACCCACGTTTGTTTCTTTTTTTAATCAGGCGCTCAGTGTGGACTCTCCCAGCATAAAAGATCTGCGTCAAGGCTGTATAACACCCATGTAAGTATTTAATTTCATGAATTGGGCCTTGAGTCTTGAATAAAGAAGATATTTATAGCGCAGCAGTCTTTGAATGTTATGCAAAGTGACAGGCTTCCTTTCTGACTAACAGTTTGCAGTAATAGATGATGATGGGCTAAAGCAGCTCTTTTTTTTTTTTTTTTTCTTTGTTGCCGGTGAAAGTAGATTGCTGTTATCGGGGCTTTTATTTCAGAATAACTAACTCTCGCTTCTCCTTCCAAAATGGTTAATCACTTAACTAGTTGCAGAGATTGGGGAATAGAAGCCTCAAGACTGTGATTTGCAGAGAGATCGTCTCTTCTGGATACTTATTAGATGTCAGGATAGAGGAAAACAGGATGTGTTTAATGATGAACGCCGAGAATATGAATAACAAGTTTGGCTTTGATGTTTATTTTCAAAGGACTTTTAAAGCATTTGCAGAAGCATTGTCACTTGATTATTTGGGGGCAAGGGGATCACTGCCTCATCAAGGAGCTTATTTTCAAAATAGAAAAATGTCCATAAAGAAGCACAAAGCAGCAGATGGATGTTTTTTTCCGACAAAACTTCCAAATCACTGTTTTTGAAACCCGTTTTAAGATGGCTTTCTATGCAGTAAATCTAAGGGCTCCTTATATGAAGCTGCGATAGGGCATTAACATGCAGAATAGCGCACGCTACATTGCCGCGCGTGCTAGACGCTAACGCCAGCATTGAGCTGGTGTTAGTTCTAGCCGTGTAGCGTGCGGTAATATCCTGTGTGCACTAAAAACGCACCTTAGTAAAAGGAGCCCTTAGTAAAAGGAGCCCTAAATCTCAAGGGGGCATGCTAGAGGCGTGTTTTCGGTAGAACTAGGACACGCTTAAGATTTAGATGTTTTTCTGCGATAATGAACGTCGTAAAACCTCCAGGGTAAAAAATAAATAGAATATTTTAGGCTGGACCTGATTAGTAACAAGTGCCAAAAAGGTGCCCTAACTGACAAGATGACCACTGCAGGGAGAAAGACATGATCTCTCCTTAATCCCCAGTGGTCACTGACCCTCCTCCCAACCCCTAAGAGGTAAAAGTGATGTATACCAGGCTCTGTTACAGCTACAGATACAATGGTCATTCCTCTTAGAGCAGCAAGGAGGTCCCGGCTTAAGAGCTTTTGTTGTTGAAACTTTTATTTAAAAAAATAAAATTATGGAACATGTAGACAAACATGGTTTAATGGGACAGATTAAGCATGGGTTCAACCAAGAGAAGCCTTTGCTCACCATTTGCTGCATTTCTTTGAAAGTGTGAATAAGCATGTGGATAAAGGAAAGCCAGTTGACGTAATATCTGTAGACTTTTGGAATGCTTTGACAAAGTTCCTCATGAGAAACTCTCTTTTTTAAAAAAATATTTTTATTATTTTCAATTATACTATCAAGTATCAACTTGTACAGAAAGGAATTTTAAGCAGAAAAATCTTTACATAGCAACATAAAATTAAAAAGAAAATAATTCAACTCAAGTCCTCAATTAAAGTATGAGATCCAAGATTTAACATAGCGGGAATGACAATAATAAAACTTAAATGAAGAAGAGACACAACTAAACTGTCTGAACTCAAGGCTGCCTTATTTCTACTTTATTCAGGGCTTTAGAGTTAGATTTTTCTTTTTTCTTCCTTTTCCAGTCACGATAGCGATAGGAAAGTCGTCAGTTGGGAGGGTTCAAAGAAAACATATTTTTGAAAGGAATGATATATAACACATTTGCAAGGGTGGCGTAAATAAAATGTCGCCCCCATAGCTAACACTCCAGGTCGTAGTAATAGAAATTCTCTCCTGCGTCTCTGGGTATCTCTGGCTAAATCTGGGTACATCTGAATTTTAAAACCTAAAAATTCCTTCTGTTTATTTTTGAAGAAATTTTTCATAAGAAAATTCTTATCTGGGGCCAAAGCCACCGTCAATAATAAAGTGGCTGACGTTACCATCTCTCTATCAGATATTTCAAGCAATGTGGTTACATTCAGATCAGCAGCAATTTCTTGCTTTTGATTCTGTATTTTGTTGGGCAAATAGTAAACCTGTGTTAGAGGAGGTAAAAACTCCGCCTTAATATTCAAAACCTCTATCATGTACCTCTTTAACATCTCCCTAGGAGTAATCATAGAAAGTTAATCAACCTTATATTGTTAGATCTGGAAGAGTTCTCTAAAGATTCTCATTTTCTTCTCAAATTGATGTTGTCCTTGATCAAGGTTTCTTGGACTTTTTTTTGACAAAGTTATTTCTTGATTGATATTTCTCAATGAGGTTTTAAAGTCAACCAATTCAGTTTGAAGGTTCTTAATTTCTGTTGCCTGAAATTTCATTTTATCTTCTAAACATTGAAAGTGAGGGTTTATAAGAGTGGGTAAAGTTACCACAAGATCCCAGATAGTTACCTCTTGAAGTCTTGGGAGTTGAGAAAGGGAAATTTGTGACATAACCTCTTCTCCAGCTGGCAACTCCCCATGCTGTTCGGTACTCTGGATTCATCCGTCCCCAGAAGTTCCCTCCACCTCAGGTTCCGCTTCTGAACTCTCCGGCAATGATAGAGAGTCCAGCTCCACACTCCCTTGTCTGTTCTCTCTGGCCTTCAAATAGATTCCGCTCCAACATCCGGGTGCTCGTCCATTCGCGGGGAGCTGGTGCCCTAAGGGGGTGGGGGTGGGGCCCTAGTGTCGGGACTGAGAGTAGTTTCGAGTCCCAAAGAGACTACCTCCGTCCCACTGACCTGGGGCGTCTCTAGCGGGAGAGTCTCCGACATTGGAAGGGCAGCCCGCATTCACTGCAGCAGCTCCTCATTGTTGCCAGAACGGGCCAGTCCAGAGCTCTGCGAGGCCCCAGCCGAACTCTTTTCCCTCCGTTTCGGCATCTCCAGTCAAGAGGACAATTTTCTAAGTAGAAGTCAACAAGAGGAGCTTTCTGTTGCGCGCTGCTCAAACAGGTCAGTCCGCAGCCATCTTGGATCCCTCATGAGAAACTCTTAAGAAAATTAAAGAGTCATGGGATAGGAGGCAATGTTATGTTGTGGATTAGGAATTGGTTATTGGACAGACTGGATGAGCCATTTGGCCTTTATCTGCCATCATTTTTCTATGTTTCTACTGATCTATTCATAGCTCTAATGGCTCTCAGCCCATTGTCCAAGGAAGTATATCTTTTCTAATTTGAATAATTGAATAGATTACAGCAACATTAAGTACTATAAGAGAGAGAGAGCAATCTGGAAGGCAATTAATTCAACTGGAGAACGATAATTTTCGACTAATCTGAGAATAAAGAAGGGTCAGTTTTTGCCTAGACTGCTTAAATTCCACATGTATCTGTGTGAAATAGATATGAATGGTAATACAAACCATTTCTACATTTCAATATTCCTTCTATTTTTTCTAAAATCACAGGACCCAATATTCAGCTGGCAAGCCACTTCCTGCTGTGGGCTGAACTAACCCTGGATATTCAATGCTGAGGCATGCATGGTTCCTGATACTGAATATCCTGCTATGACTGCCAATCTGGGAGTTAACCGGGCACTGGCCAATCTTCAGATGGTGCCTGGTTAACTCATAAGAGAACAATAGTTGCCATAGTGGACAGACAGGGTCCATCAAACCCAGTTTACTGTTTCCAGTTCACAAGTGCCTGGCAAGATCCCCAAAATAAAACAGATTTTATGCTGCTTATCGTAGAAATAAGCCATGGATTTTCCCAAGCCCTTCTTAATAAGGAAATTAGCGAAACCTTTTTTTTTTTTTTTTTTTTTTTTTTAAACCCTGCTAGGCTAACTGCTTTAACTACATTCTCTGGCAATTAATTCCAGAGTTTAATTACACATTGAGTGAAGAAATATTTTCTAAGGTATGTTTTAAATTTACTATTTAATAGCTTCATTGCATGGCCCCTATTTTTTGTATTTTTGGAAAGAATAAAGAAGCGATTTATGTCTACCTGTTCCACACCACTCATTAGTTTATAGACTTCGATCATATTTCCCCTGAGCTATCTCTTCTCCATGCTGAAGAGCCTTAGCCACTTTAGCCTTTCCTCATAGAGAAGTTGTTCCATCCCCTTTATTTTGTTTGTCACCCTTCTCTGTACCATTGTTTAATTCTGCTATATATTTTTTGAGATGCAGTGATCAGAATTGCACACAATATTTGAGGTGTGATTGCACCATGGAACGATTCAAAGGCATTATACCATTCTCATATTTGTTTTCCATTCTTTTGCTAATAATTCCTAACATTCTATATTTATTGTTTATCGAAAGCTTCTATATCACTACTAATGTCTGGGGAGTCAATTTGAGCGGTTTATGGTGTTACAATATACGAGCTTCTATAATGGTGTTACAAAACAGTGTTTTGAGTGTTTCTGTGACGGTTTTCCATACACGAGTTTCTGTAGTGATGTTACGATACAGAATTAGGGAGTTTCTGTGGTGGGTTTCAATACAGCTCTGCATTCAAAAACACCAAGATGATCCAAAGAAAATACAAATTCTTAAACGCAAATGGTTAGAAAGTCTCTAAGCATCAACACCGAGCACAAAAACTGAGCAGCTTGGTGTTTTCGAATGCGGAACCCATGATAAAGGCATTTCTACTCGCTGTTCCTCCACTTGGGTTACCAATTTGCTACACCATTTTGTCAGCTGATTTGCCATACTGTGTTTGAGAATTCATTGTCTGCTTCAGAGACTGGTATAAGCCTGGGACTATTTGCCCGCATTGCTAGCTGTGTTTGATTTCTCTTTTTTTTTTGCTTTTTACACTGATTTTCACCCCCTCTTTTACTAAGGTGTGCTATGCTTTTTAGTGTGCGCTAAATGCTAACACGTGCATGTTATCCTATGGATGGGTTAGCGTTTAGCGCATGTGTTCATTTAGCGTGCGATAAACACGTGTTAAAACGCTTAGCGCACTTTAATAAAGGAGGGCCTCTGTCTTTTTTTTTTTTTTAAACATATGTTTATTGACAGTGAAAAATACACCACCCAATGGGGGGCAAAGGCAAACAACAATGACTCAAAAGTGGTCCATTACAAGTAGAAAAAACAGAAAAAGCATATAGCAAGCCTCCCAGAGCATCCCCAGCAAAATACCAAAAAGGAGCTAGTGAAAAGAAGGAATTGGGGACGGCTGAGGTAAGGGCAGGAATGGACAGAAGAAGAATAAAAACCTTATACCTTTCACCATTTTTGTAGTATACAAGTGACCCAAAAGAACCACACATGACTCGCACCACCACACACACACAACTCTATCCGCACCACTCAACAGAACACTCATCCCCCAAAGCATCCCAGAGGGCCTCAGTGTCTAATGTTTTTATTTTCCGTTGTTAATAAATCTGGAAATTTTTAAGTTCATCTATTCCACTCTGCGGCTTTGGTTTGCCGGATATTTGTTTTATGGTATTTCCATTTACAGTTAGTTGGAATCGTGGGCTATTTCCTCCCAATTTGTTAATTAGGAGTTTTTCCTTGTTTTTTTCCTTTGCTTGCTTAGCAGCTGCTGCACACTGAGCTGAGGGTTTCAACATATCATCAACAATGACGCTTAGGGCTAGATTCACTAAGCCCACCGATCCGATCCGATCCGTGGCTGGGGAGCTGATGAGGGCGATTGGAATCATGCCCCCAACTGACCGCACGGATCACTGAATAGCGATCCCGACATATTCGCAGACCATCTTCTTTGCCTGTAGATAGTCTGCGCATGCGTACAGAACTGCAAACTTTAAAAATAAAAAAAATCTTACTTTACTTTTAACATTTACTTTTACTTCGCGAGCCCATGGTTTTAACGCGCGGGTTAAAACCACAGGCTCGCACTGCGGGGAAAGGCAGTCGGGGCAGAGAGCAGGAGAATTGGGGCAGACAGTTTACTGAGCAGGGCGGCAGAGCGCTGGAGAGGGCAGCCGGAAAGAGTGTGAGCGACTGGTCCCCAGCAGTCGTTTCTTAGTTGATCGGCCAGCCCAGTCGGTGTTCCAGATTTTGTTTAGTGAATCGCTGCCAGCCTACTTTGCATGCCGTTTCCCCTCATTTGCAGGCGCAGATCGGATCGGAGGTTGATCGGTGCCAAGGTTAGTGAATCAGGTCGCAAAGTGGTCGTGACACGATCGGTGTCCTTAGTGAATCTAGCGCTTAGATCCTTTTCCCGTGTGGTGACTCCTAATGTGGAACCCTGCATTAAGTAGCTATAATTTGGGTTCCTCTTTCCCACATGCATCGCTTTCTACTTGCTCACTTTAAACGTCATCTGCCATTGGGATGCCCAGTCTTCTAGCCTCCAAAGGTCCGCTTGCAATTTTTTTTACAATCATCTTGCAATTTAACAGCTTTATGCCATTATGAATAACTTTGCCCATAATGTTCGGACAGCTGTTTTGCCGTTCTAACTTTATGTGGTTACTTAGCTGGTTAATGGACTGAAAATTGCTGCTAACCAGCTAAGTTTTCACTCTCTCCTAATTCTACCCCCAGACCACCCACAAACTTAGCCAGTTTCAGCATAAGAACATAAGAACTGCCTTCTCCGGATCAGACCCATGGTCCATCGAGTCCGGCGATCCGCACACGCGGAGGCCCAGTCAGGTATACACCTGATGTAGTTTTAGTCACCCATATCCCTCTATGCCTCTCGTAAGGAGATGTGCATCTAATTTGCCTTTGAATCCTAGCACAGTGGATTCCTTAATAACCTCCTTTGGGAGAGCATTCCAGGCATCTACCACTCGCTGCGTGAAGCAGAACTTCCGGACATTTGTCCTAGACTTGTCCCCCCTTAGCTTCAAACCATGTCCTTGTCATGTTGGACAATGTAAATAATTTATTTTCCTGCTCTATTTTATCGATGCGTTTCAGTATTTTGAACGTCTCGATCATAAACGGTTAGAGGGGATATTCAGCGGTACCATCAAGTTAGCTAGTGCTAAATATCCTGCACAAGAAATGCATTGCTTCGAGTATGGACCGCACACATATAACATTCAAAAAGATCTTTAAAGAAACTACAGTACATGAAAATAAAGTTGAAGCAGTGAAACAGTAGCTGCGGTAACAGCCTAATCGTTCTGACTCATTTTCCTGTGTTGGCTCTTGACATGTAAAGTTGGGTGAGAAAGTAATTTATGGCCTTTCAGAAGATCCCTTCCTTTTCTGCATGAACTAATAAATATTTAAAAAGAACTTAAAAAGTTACCTTTATAGAGATGCATTTGATTCTTAAATTAGATAATCTTCCAATATTGGTCGCCGTACCTTAAGAAGGATATGGCGTTACTCGAGAGGGTTCAGAGGAGAGCGACACGTCTGATAAAAGGGATGGAAAACCTTTCATACGCTGAGAGATTGGAGAAACTGGGTCTCTTTTCCCTGGAGAAGAGGAGACTTAGAGGGGATATGATAGAGACTTATAAGATCATGAAGGGCATAGAGAGAGTAGAGAGGGACAGATTCTTCAAACTTTCTAAAAATAAAAGAACAAGAGGGCACTCGGAAAAGATAGAAGGGGACAGATTCAAAACGAATGCTAGGAAGTTCTTCTTTACCCAACGAGTGGTGGACTACTGGAATGCGCTTCCAGAGGGCGTAATAGGGCAGAGTACAGTACTGGGGTTTAAGAAAGGATTGGACAATTTCCTGCTGGAAAAGGGGATAGAAGGGTATAAATAGAGGATTACTGCACAGGTCCTGGACCTGTTGTGCCGTCGCATGAGCGGACTTCTGGGCATGATGGATCTCAGGTCTGACCCAGGAGAGGCATTGCTTATGTTCTTATGTTTCTTTTTTTCCCTTTTCTTCCCCTATCCAAACCTTTCCTGATGTTATTCCTCCCTAAAAATTTTTTTTTTTTAACAAATGTAATTTTATCCTAGTAATCCTTATGTAGTCTTTACTGTCTATGGATATGTTTTTATGTCTATTGTTTAAATAATTTATTTATTTCCCCAAATTTTAATTTTTGTAATACGCATTGAAAATATTTGATATTGCGTGTAAATCAAAATCTTAATAAACTTGAAACTTAAACTTGAAACTTGATATTACCCATGCTAAGAATCCCTATTATATTATAATAGATACAAAACTAAGGGGTAATTTTAGAATTACGCATCTCTTTATGTGAATTTTGGCATTTACATGTGCATAGCACAACAAATGTACAAAGCAGCTTCAGAAAGTCACTATTTATACATGGATTGGTTGGGTCAAAAATCAAGTTTCAAGTTTATTAGGATTTTATATACCGCCTATCAAGGTTATCTAAGCGGTTTAACAATCAGGTACTCAAGCATTTTCCCTATCTGTCCCGGTGGGCTCACAATCTATCTAACATACCAGGGGCTATGGAGGACTGAGTGACTTGCCCAGGGTCACAAGGAGCAGCGCGGGGTTTGAACCCACAACCCCAGGGTGCTGAGGCTGTAGATCCAACCACTGCACCACACACTCCTCCTCTATCTCTATATTCCCCTATATATATATATTACAATGGAAACACAGGTATGTGGGGGAAAAATATTCCTGTTGGGTTTTGGGCGAGCTCAAAGACACACAAATCTTTAAAAAAAAAAAATTCTCATTTTGGCCAGATTTCACACGAGGGATTAAGGAAATAATTCTTTTTAATCTCCTGATATCTATTTCTGCCTCTAACCCCCCCCCCCAACTCCCTCCTTCCCCCTTTTATAAAACTGTAGCACAGTTTTTAGCGCCGGCCACAGCAGTAACAGCTCCGACGTTCATGGAATTCCTATGAGCATCGGAGCTGTTACCGCTGTGGCTGGCGTTAAAATATTACTATTGTTTTGTAAAAGGTCGCTCCCCTGTATAAGTGCGACCCACTGATATGTAACTCTTCAAGGCATCCCCGTTTTACAACGAGGTTTGGATTTATAGTACGTTATTGCGGCTCATCAAAGATTTATTCGGGCCCCTAAGGAAGATGTGTTAATCGAAACATGGACCGTGTCGGGTCCTTGATCCTTTATCACAGAGGTGGACCACATTAAAACAATATTCATCGATTGAAATAAAGAAGGCATCTAGTACATCACTTCTGTAGTACTTTTCCTCTGGTTTTCTGTTGTTCGACATCTACCGCAGTTATGTTGGATTCCTCTCTTTTCGCCCCAGGCAAAAACATTCAGCAGACAGTTTTGTAACAGTGTTGTAATGCTGTGACATATTGATGATCTTTTGATATGTTAAAATGTGTGTTTTATTGTAATCTGCTTAGGTTTAAGTGGAATAAAAAATTTTTAAATAAAATATCCCTGAAACTGAGCACATTCTGACCTGGACATCTCAATTCAGTTTTAATGTTCATCGTAAAAGAGCCTTTAAATCTATTTGCCTATTTGTGATTTCCAGGATATTCATCACAATCACAGCACTGTAGTTCTTACCATTTGCCCTCAAATATATGAGTAAACAGAGATATTTTATCCCTTCCCCTCCCTCACACACACAAGACCCAAAATTAGCATCTTGGTTTATATTTGAGTATATCTGCAAAATAAGCAGCAATTCTGACCTACACCCCTCCCCAATGACTGGCAATTCATAGTAACATAGTACATGACAGCAGATAAAGACCCGAATGGTCCATCCAGTCTGCCCAACCTCATTCAATTTTAATTTTTTTTATTTTTTTCTTAGCTATTTCTGGGCAAGAATCCAAAGCTCTACCCGGTACTGTGCTTGGGTTCCAACTGCCGAAATCTCCGTTAAAACCTACTCCAGCCCATCTACACCCTCCCAGCCACTGAAGCCCTCCCCAGCCCATTCCCCACCAAACGGCCATACACAGACACAGACCTTGCAAGTCTGCCCAGTACTGGCCTTAGTTCAATATTTAATATTATTTTCTGATTCTAGATCCTCTGTGTTCATCCCACGCTTCTTTGAACTGAATTCACTCTTCCTCCCCCTCCCCCCGGCACATCTGTATTTCATCCTCCCACAATAATCATCACTTCACTTCTCCTCCCTCTTTCCCTGATGACCTGTCCTCCAACGCATCCCTGAAGACTGGCAGTTCTTTCCTCCAATCCCCTCCCCAGCTGACTGGTATGTTAATCTTCTTCCCCCACCCCCCTGATGACTGGTACTTCTGTTCTCCACCTCTCCCCCAATGACTGCCATTTCACTCCTCATCTCCCTCCCCCTGATGACTGGCATTTCAATCCTCCAGTCCTCCCCTGATTTCTGGCACTTATCTCCTCCATCCCTCTCCTTGGGTGTCCAGCATGTCACTCCTCCTACCCCTTCTCCTGATGACTGGTACTTCTGCCCTCAACTCCTCCCCTGATGATAATCACTACCTCCTCTCTCCTACTGGCCACTTCCCTCCCCACACCCAATCATCCTTTTAGCCCTTGCTGTCACCCCTTCTACCTGCCTGACCACTATATGATCATCACATCCTAGTGCCACTTCTCCCCTATGCACAAAAGCCCCCCCCCCCCCAAGCCTCACCAGGTCCCTTTTCACGCCATCCACATCATCAGAGTGTCTACACTACTACCTTGGCAACCCATCCTTCCTTAGACCACCTTCGCTAATTGATTGTGTCATGTGCTTCAGAAGCTCTTCTCCTTTGTTTGCTATCTTCTAGGTATACCACTGACCCAGATTTTCAATGATGGTTCCTGGAAATGACCCAGCATCAAATATCCGAGTCAAATTCAGCTGGCAGTGGTGTTTTAAAAAAAATGCTCACTGCTGCTAGCTGAATATTGACTTGAATTTTTTTAAGCAAACCAATGAAATAAATGCATGCGCATGTATGTGCATCCCTTTTATATTAGAAGGTCTAGATATGGGCACTGAGCACAGCTAAGAGGCCAACAGATATAAATCACATGATATGCAAATGTCAGCACTATAATGGGGAAAATTGCTGTCCTGTAGACTTAACTCTTTCATTTCCTTGTCAAATGGCTAAGTGATTTTCTGGTGGACCACATTTCAGAGTCTGTGTATTAAAATGACCTAGATAGCAGTATACTGCAAGTACATGATCTCCACCATCACAGATATCCCTGTGTCTAGAGAAATGTCTCTCAGAAAATTTTGTTTCAGACAAAAGAGACTTAAAAGTGGCCCTTATTATAATCCCCACCCCTCCACAAAAAAACATTCGTAACTATGAACCTTTTCTTGATATCTGATCCTTTCTTTCTACCAAACCATCTGTCCCTTGTCATCCCTTCCTTATAATTTCCCAGGTAGGATGAGTTTCCACATTATCCCTGGCTCCCAAGTTGAACAGCATTTGAGAAAGATAAAACTGGGATATTATTTTTACATTATTTTGCTTTTCTTTACAATGACCTTTGCATCCCACATTTGGCCTCCTGAGTTCAATATTTACAATTATTGTCACAAATATCAGAAGAAAATAGCGAATACAACTTCAGTGTGGTTATAAAGATAAAGTCAAAATATGAAAAGGTAACAAATACACCCTAGAAACTGCAAGAAATTCATCTTCTCATAATAATTTAACAAAGAAAAATGTCCAAAAAATGGCACAAAGGGGCAGATGGATGTTTTTCTCTCCAAACCCTTCCAATTTGCTCTTTTTGAAACATATTTTGTAGATGGATTTCTATGGTGGCTGTCTGCAGTATGTTTAAATCTGAAGAGGCGTATTAGAGGCGAGGTTTGAGCAAGATTAGGGTGGACTGATGATTTGGATGTTTTTCTATAATAAACATTTTAGAAAACATCCTAGGCACAGTTTGGATGTTTGGGGTTAGATCTGTTTTAACAACTAATAAGTACCAAAAAGGTGCCCAAACTGACTGGATGATCACTGGAGCCATGGGAGTGGTCTAAAGGATCTGGCCAATCGGAGTCTTAGATGCCTCTGCCAATCAGGGCCTTAGGCCCCTCCCCAGTGCATCACAAGATGCCCGGGAAGGGGAAGGTCTGCCATTCTGTGGAGGCAGGCTTACCGGCCGGAGGGAGCAAGCATCCTTCCAGCTGGTGAAAGGAGGCTGCTGCCTTTCACTGTCTTATAATGACAACTGTGACCGGGTAAGACCTGGACTGGAGTAGCCCGAGCCCTGACCTAGGTCATCCAAGCCTCAGCCGAGAGGTTGAATGAGGCATGGAGGGGTGTAGGGGTGTCTGCATCAAAATGAAAAGGTCCAGTACAGGCGTTTAGTGTGAATTTTAAGATGACTTTATTTTCTGGTTTTATATTGTAGTGCAATTACAAATCATACAAAACAAAAGCTCTCATTGGTGGCTAAACAGCCTTTTAACTCACTATGCTTTATTCATTACTAAAGTTCAAGAAAACACAAAAATAACTTTTCAATTTCAAGTCCTGGAACCTGCAACCTTCTTGCACTACTTGGACAGATTCCCCACAGTTCTCCTGGGATTATGCAAATTCAGAAAAACAGTGATTCTTAATTACATCAAAAGCAGCAATTTTTAATTCTTCTAGTATTCTTAGTTTTGTGAGGCAACACCACCTTATCAGAAACAGCATTTTTACTTTCCCCAAACTTTACTCTGTAATCATGCTCTCAAATAAGCATGACTCCTCAGGTTCCATTTCCACATCATTTACAAGCATTTCTTCTGGCATTTCTGTATCAAATTCATCATCAGAAGAATGATTAGAAGTTTAAGACCTGAGGTTTACTCCTTGCTTTCTGTGGGGAATGCTGGCTTCTGTCCTCTGAATCCTGGCTAGCACAGGTCTGCTTCTCTCCAAGGATTCAGGTATCCTGTAAGCTTGTGGCTGCCTCTCCCTCTGCCTACCTTGGCCTAGAGAAAACTCCCTTTTCCCTAGCATGGGCTGATTGCCCCTCAAAACACCTGTGGTTCTCTAGTGCTTTGCTAATGAGCCTGGTTAGCTTCCCTGCTCATTAACCCTGCCCCCAGCAGAGCTGATTGCAGGAGCTAATCCCTTTGTGGGTTTTGTAATCACTTGCCTGGTGCATGCTGGTCCTTGTAGTTCTTTGCTTTTAGCATTCTCTGCATTAGAACTAGGCAAGTATAATCGGGTCCCTTTTAGGTTTCCTTTCACTGGGGACTAATTCTGCAGGGCAGTTTCCCTAACCTGCCTGCT
Source organism: Geotrypetes seraphini (assembly GCF_902459505.1). Classification (NCBI taxonomy): domain Eukaryota; kingdom Metazoa; phylum Chordata; class Amphibia; order Gymnophiona; family Dermophiidae; genus Geotrypetes; species Geotrypetes seraphini. The sequence goes on along the minus strand of NC_047085.1, from coordinate 148,339,599 downwards.
TCTAGGGGTAGGTTTAGGGACAGTTTGTTATTATTATTATTATTTTTTATTTATCAAATTTTTCATCATTATCATTTTTACAGGTAATAATAAAGAAAGGAAAAGTTACAGAAAATACAGAAAATAAAATATTTCAAGTATTATTCATTATCTCCTCTAGTCCACATAATGGGAGAATACATCCTGATATTAATTAATCAATATATTCAAACATAATCATGATTAAAAAATCAATTATTATGGTGCATCATAAATCTAAACTCCAAACTAATATTAATTCAGATGGTAGCCTTACAAGTTTCATGAAGTTGCAAAAATTGTTCCAATCGAATAGGGTCCCAGTATACATATTCATTTTCTTTATATTTCACTAAGCATTTGCATGGAAACTTTAAGTAAAATGTGGCTCCCAAAGCCAACACCCTTGAATTCAAAGCTAAAAAAGCTTTTCTTCTCAATTGTGTGGCTTGGGCCACATCTGGAAAAATCATTGCATTATCTCCACAAAATTTAAGAAGCTTATTCTGAAAATAAGCTTTCATAATTAATGATTTATCTATCTCTCTTGCACAAGTTATCAATAGGGTAGATCTAGTTTGAATTATATCCTGTGAGTCTTCCAGGAAACCAGTTAAATCAAACTCTATCTGTTCCAACTAGTCTACACCCTAGGGATAGTTTTAGAGCACTGCAGGGTTTCTTCCAACATGACAAGACCCTGTCAAACAATGCAACAACAACACATATGCTGTATCAAATTATTCTTTATAAGTAATAAAGCAAGAAAATGCCCACATAAAATGGGGGCAGAACATCATTTCTCTACTAAAATTATAAGCTTGACCAATAAGTGTGCTTGAAAACAATCACTACAGGTTTCTTTCTCATAGAATCTAGCTTCTGTATGCCACGAGTTGGATTAAAATGCTGCATCTGTAAAAGAAAAAAGGAACAACAGGAGTAAGGTTCAAAAATAGTTTTTATTGTTAAAATTCAAACAGAGTGGTCCCAGGTGTACCTGTATCTAGACTTCAAAACAAATTGTACATAATGCTGAACATGTTTCAACAACACAGCGTCTGCATCAGGGGCACATTCCAACAAACTGAAAATGAGTCCGATACTTACATATCCACCTATAATAGACAAACAGAACATAAACTAAGAAGGGTACCATCAAAATAAAAAGGATAAGAGAAAAATATAGAATTAGTCTAATTACTTTTCAAACTGTACCACCTCTGCAAACAAGAAGCAATAAATCAAAAGGTCTCACAAATCAAACAAATATATATAGGTTTCACAAAATAAAATATATATTAGGCTGGCCAAGGGGTTTATGTAAGAAAACTGTCTACACATTAAAACACGTTTCCTGTGTGGAAAAGAGCAGCTAGACTTAATAATGAAGGAGCACTCAAGCAGCACATAATCAGAACATCATAAAAATCCAATTTACATCTAAAAATACCAGGAAAATAAGAAAGCTTATAATAGCCCTAAAAGCAAAGTGAAACGAAAACTAATCCCGATTTTAAAAGCCTGAAACAAAATAGCATTTTTTTTACCTGTAAAATAGCAAATACAGTTTCCCGGAGCATGTGAATATGAATTCTGGCAACAATCCCTCTTTTTTTGAAATCACTGCATTTTTAATGTGCTTTTTAAGGTTTGGTTTTGTTTTTTGCAGTGATGACATCATCGGTGTTTGTTATGAGGCTCATGTTTGTTGCCTTCTCTGACTGTACAATTCATAATAGCAAAAAACATAGGTCTATGATTTTCTTCCTTTGCCAGCTATTTTCACAGGCTTTTGGTGATGGTGCGGGTTTTTAGGTAAGGAATGGAGATATATTGTATTATAGGTTTCCTGGTTTGAGGGTGACTTTTATGCTATAAGCAAGGAAATGAAAGCCAGTCAAGTTTAATTAACTGATTAATTCTGGATGTTAAAAACATTTTGGACCACTTTTATCAAACCACTATAGAGCTTTGTACCATAGGCCTGCAAGCATTTTTGCTTTGACGCTCATTGAATTCCTATGAGTGTCAGAACATTTACCTCGCCAGCCCACGGCAAGAAGTTCTACCATGGTATGATAAAAGGAGCCCTTTGTTGCTCACCCAGTTTTCAACTGTATTGTTGGAACTTCTGTTGTAGAAGTTTGTATCAGCTGAAATTTTTTAGATATACTTCAAATTTGTAAATAAAATTGACATATTGTTGCAGTAGTCCATTGCTAGTACTGATCTCATTACACAGGGGCCCTGTAACCTTCATCTCATTAAACAGATGAGATTTAGAAACAGAGAAAATGAAGGCAGATAACGGCCACACGGCCCATGCAATGTGCTTATCCACATCATCCGCTATCTTTTCCTCCCTCTAAGAGATCCCGTGTGCCTGTCACTTGCATGGTTAATGCATAGGTGTCGGAACAGGGGAGGCCACAGGGGCCATGGCCTCCCTCAAAATTACAAATACCTCTTCCGAGGCTGCAGTGGTGTACCTATGCAGGCATGGGAGCAGCATCTTGCTGCTGGCCAGTGTACCTGCTGGTCATCTCTCTCTGCTGTGTACCTTCCCCAACATCTGCTCCTTCACTCCACCCCTGCCGCCACCGTGTATCTACCTCAAATTTCTTGTAAAACACAGTGCTGCCCTGATGTCGGCCCCGGCATCTTCTCTCCACTGCAGCTCGCCCTCTCTGACAACTTCCTGTTTCTGCTGGGGTGGTGCTGCAGTGGAAAGAAGACACTGGAGCTGACATCAGGGCGGTGCTGTGTTTATACATGAAATTTAAGGAAGACACACGGTGGCAGCTGGGGGGGGGGGGAGTAGATGTGGAGGAAAGGACATGGCAGAGAGAGCCGACTAGCAGGTACACTGACTGGCAGCAAGATACTGCTTCCACCAGAGTGCTGCCTAGAAATAAGGCCCCTCCCAAGACATTTCAGATTCCGGAGAGGGGTAGAAGGCAGAGAGGGAATGGTATAGGACTTGGAGGACGTAGGGGAAGGGAAAGATGGACTCAAATGAGGGAAGGAGGGAGAGATGTGAGACTCAGGAATGGGGTAAGGAAAGGAGGGAAAGATGTTGTATTTGTGAGAGACAGCAAGAGAGACAGCAGAGGGGGTAGAAGGAGGACAGGGAGAGGTGGTAGAGGGGTTATAAGGGGGTCAATGAGAGATGGAGTTGGAGGAGCACAGAGGGAGCAAAAGAAGAAGAGATGGACATGAAGGAAGGCAGAGGGGATCAGGGAGAGATGGTGCACAGGGTGAAAGGGAGAGAGGGGAGAAAGGGAGAGATGGATGTGGAGGGGACAAAATGGGGAAAGGGAAAGAGATTCAGGGAAGTGGGCAGAAGGGGGAAGGAAAGATGGATGACTCAGGAAGAGCAGAAGAGGGGAAGGAGAGATGGACAGGGAAAAATGCAGAGGATTTGGACTGGGGGCTGGAGGGGGGAGGGAGGAGATATGTCAGACTTGGGAGGAGGGAGTGGAAAGGCAGAAAGATGGACTTCTGGGAGAGAGAGAGAAAGAAAGGAAGGAAATGATGGGTTACAAGGGGTTACAAGTAACAAGGAGGGAAGATGTTAGAAATGGTGGATCCATGTGGGAGAGTTGTCAAGGGAGTATACAAGGGTAGAAATGTGGTAATGCGAAGCAGATAAAAGGGACTAGGAGGATGAGAAATGTGAAAGCTAAGGAATGAGAGGAGATAGAAAGTTGATTTGATAAAAAGTGAAAAGGAATAAAACTATGTTACCTTCAAGTTGTGTGCCTGCACACCTTTTGGTAGCAGGCCTTGCAGCCAGCACACCAGGACCTCTTGCCATACTCTGCTGCCTGTAGCTTTGTGAAGAAAGAAGTGTGGCTGGAAAGAAGGGGGAGGAGGCCTACTTGGATGTCTTAGAGCCATCCAGAACACACCCTTGGAAGGGGGTATGAACTTGGAACACAGAAAGGAGGGAGGGAGATGTGTGGGGTCACAGGAGTTAGGGAGATGCAAGGGGTCACAAAAGAGAGGGAGAGGGGAGCATTGGGACACAGGAGGGAGGGGTGCATTGAGACACTGAAGGAAGCATGAACTTGGAACAAAGGAAGGAAGGAGGGAGGGGGTATGAACTTGGGACACAGAACAGAGAGAGGGAAAATGTTGGGACACAGAAGGGGGAAAGGGGGCACAAACATGGGACACAGAAGGGAGGGAGGGGGCATGAACTTGAAACATAGGATGGAAGGAGGGAGGGAGGGAAAGAGATGCTGAGGTGGGGGAGGGAATAGAAAGGTAGAATTGTTGAGCATGAATGTGAATGAGAGTGAAAGATATGGCATACATGGGGAAAGGAAGAAAGAGGAGAATTGTTGGGCATAGGGAGAGAGATTTGTTGGATATTGTGGTGGGAGAGGAGTGAGGTAGAGAGACATGAGAGGAAGAAATGTTGGATGTGATGGTAGAGAGGGACAAATGGAAAGGGATCTAAGAGGAAGGAATGTTGGGCATGGTGGTGGAGGGAATGGAAGAAGAGATGTGGCATGGTGCTGGAAAGGGGTGATAGAAAGAGAAATGTTGGGTATGGGGCTGATGGGCAGGGGTGAAATATGATGCACACAGTCCGGGGGATAAGAGAGGCAGAAATGTTGGATGTAGAGGAAGTAGAGGAAGTTGCAGTAGAGGAAGTTGAGGAGATGTACCCTAGATCTCTGTCTCTCTTTCCCCACTCACTTTGCAGCAAAGGAGGGAATGAGAGAGAGAGATGGTGGACAGTGAGAGAGAGAGATGTTGAACATGGGGGTGGAAAGAGAGGAAGAAATGCTGTGCAGGGGTGGGGAAGGGAAAAAAGTGTGCTTTGTGTGTTTAATTTTGTGGTTATCATTATGTATTGCTAATAAGATTATATTGTGTGTATATGAAAAATGAATGGGAGTTGGGTCTTGGGAAAGTCTGAGGTGGGGTCTAGGGCGGAGCTTTTGGGCCCCCTCATACAAAAAAGCATTCCACTGCCTATGGGTTAATGCAGGGGTCTCAAAGTCCCTCCTTGAGGGCCGCAATCCAGTCGGGTTTTCAGGATTTCCCCAATAAATATGCATAAGATCTATGTGCATGCACTGCTTTCAATGCATATTCATTGGGGAAATCCTGAAAACCCAACTGGATTACGACCCTCAAGGAGGGACTTTGAGATCCCTGGGTTAATGTGATGTACAATGCAGCATGCATCTGGCAGCACTATAGAAATGATAAGTAGTAGTAGTAGCCTGTCCCATGCTTTCTTGAATTCAAATATAGCTGTTGTCCTAAACCAGGGGTAGGCAATTCCGGTCCTCAAGAGCTGGAGCCAGGTCAGGTTTTCAGGACATCCACAATGAATATGTATGAGATGGATTTGCTTGCACTGCCTCCTTGAGATGCAAATCTATCTCATGCATATTTATTGTGGATATCCTGAAAACCTGACCTGGCTCCGGCTCTCGAGGACCGGAATTGCCTACCCCTGTCCTAAACCATAAAGAATCTGCAGAGCACTCCACAATAGTTATGAATGAACCTGCATTTCAATTTCAGAGCCCTAAAAACAGTAATTTTCTGCGGCGCACGCCTCCGCGCTGCGCTCAATTGTCTGCGCGCGCCTTTGTCCCGGCGCGCTTTTGACCTGACACCGAGGAATCTTCCCTTGTCACCAAGGAGAGAGACACTTGTACCCAGCTGACAAGCACCAGTCTATCCAGAAAGGGGGTAGAAATCACAGCATTTCATCTAGTCAGACTTATTTATCCCCAGATAAGAGTCTGTCACTTTAAAGCAGGCTTCAGCCAAGGATATTCTAGTTCCCTGCACAGAATCCAGAGGGGGAGGGGAGATAAAGCCCTTAATTGCAGAGTTATGTGACAGAGTTCCTAAACCAGCAAGCAGAGGGTTAATCCCTAAGTTAGTGAGAAGCTTCCACACCCCAGCTGAGCCTATCAAACATGGAAGCAAAAGTCAGTATGGGAGGGCAGCAGGAAAGGCAATGGAATGGCGGCAGCAGGGCTGCAACAGGAGCAACTTTCAGCAAGGCAGCAGCCTTCAACCCACACAAATCCACAGACTTCCAAAGGGAGAAATTTTACCCATGCTTTAACCCTTTCAGGACCATAAGGATCGTAGGCCAATTTTTGTGGTTTTGACGACATTTTTATGGTAAAAAGGGCTTGCAGATGCCAAAAAATTGATTTTTTTTGTGAAATATCATTATTTTTATTTAAAAAAATCACACTTCTGGCTTATGGACAGTGTGGCAAGTGAATCTTCTCGTCAATCTAGCAACGACGCTAATGAATGAATGTCGGAACCAGTTTGTTTACATAAAGGCAGTATCATATGGAATCCGTACATATCAAATTTAGAACTGTAGACTATCCCAATCAAAATTTATAGGATTTTAAAGTTATGGGACAAATATGTCCCTTGGTCCTGAAAGGGTTAAGGTAAAGCCTACTGCTGGGAAAGCGGAAGCCAGAGGGTTTGCAAGTAATCAGACTCAAACTCCTGACAGAGAGAAATGTTGCTAAGTGGCACAGATTTATTACAGCCAAGCATGCAAGTCAGGCCAAGGTTCCAGACACTAGAATTCCTAGTTCTGAATTAACCTCAGGCACTGAGAAGTAGGAAGCTGACTCTGTGGGAAGTGATAGCATGGAGTGTGATTTGCCTGGGGACCCTAACATGGAGGAAGATTCAATAATACAGTGGCAGCCTGAGCCAGGTGTCACTGATTGAATAAGAAGTTCTTCAAGGGTTAAAGTTTATTCTATAAGGAAAGAGGTTTCTCTGCCTTGGGCCACAGGAATGTAAAGAATTCTTGAACATAAACTTGCTGTTCCAGGAAAAACTTGGAAAGAAAGAAGCAACATTGCATGTGTTTAAGATTGTGCATGCACATGTGTAGGTCTGTGAAAACTGTGGGAGAAGGGTACCTGTTTAACCTTCCCATTGCTACTAATGGGCCTATTGAAGCCAGATTAAAAGACTTGCCAAGCTGGCAGGATGTTAAAAGGGGCTTTTTGCCTGAAGCGTTTTCTTGTTTGAACCATTAAGCCTATGATTATTTTATACTATGATTTGACAGTGCTATGGAACATTTGTGAAAGCATTATTCAATGAATGGATCTGTTTTGGTTTTGGCACAGAGGAAAGACTAATAAATGAACTTTGTTTAAGAGAATTTGGATGCAGGACTCTTTTATTGCACCTCATTTCCAATTTGGTCACTCCAAGGTTACCGCTCAGCCTGGTGTTTGATGGTGGCATAGGCAAGCCAAGGCTTTCACCTACCCCCTGTCACAATAAAAAAAATTCCATCCTTCTTCCCTTCCCTAGAGGTCTAATAGTTTTCCTTCTTCCCACTCCAGATCTAATATTTCTCCCTTTCTCTTCCTCCCTTTCCCTCCCTATCTTTTCACCCAGGTCCATCATATCTTTTTTTTCCCCCTGGGGTCCATTGACTTTCTTTCTGTCTCTCTCTCTCTATCTTGCTCTTTTTTCCCCTTCCTACCATTTCCCAGTACCTCTCCCTCCCTCCTCTTTACCTTCATGAGCAGCAACACAAATTTGCAGAGCAGGAAAGAAAACAAAGGAGAACATCATCCAATATGAACAGCAAAAGCTCAACTTGCAAAGTAGGACATGTAGGAACAAAAAATTCTCTCACAATCAGGATTATCTCGCAGTATTTGGAGTAGAGGTCTGCACGGGAACGGGGATCACGGGAATCCCGCAGGTCCCGCGGGGGTCCTGCGGAAATCCCCCCTAACCCACGGGACTCCCATGGGGACCCCCCTCTAGCCAATGGGAATCCCACAGGATGGAAGGCTTTGGAAGCAGGGTTCGTCCATATAATATAATGGATACGTCAGAAAACAAAAAAAGGGTTCCACCAAAGAGATTCCACAAGGAAAACAGCAGCACAAACACAAAAGAAACTGTGGAATTGATGATCCTGTCAGAAGTAATTGCTGCTTTTTATGGGGATGGGCGGGGATGGAGGTCATTCCTTGCGGGGATGGGTGGGGATGGAGAGGATCCTGACGGGGACGGGTGGGGACGGAGAGGATCCTGGTGGGGACAGAGAGGATCCTGGCGGGGATGGGTGGGATTTCTGTCCCCGTGCAACTCTCTAATTTGGAGTTCTTGTGTACTATTGTCAGTGCATTATTGCCTAAATGGTTTACTTCTTTGAAGTGTGAATGATTTTGCATAAGAGGTTTACCACCTGTCTGTCTTTCAATTTGTAAAAAGTACAAAAGATTTAAAACACTCCTGAAGAAGGATGACCAGCTGAAATACAGCCATGCCGAGAACTCCAAATAGGAGGGGATGCTGAAAAGTTCTCAGCACAACCAAGAAGAAAATGATGGAGCCATGAAACTTACAAGTTATTCCACATATTCACCCCTAGGTTCAACACACTTGGCACATTGTGTCTGAAGTTTCTGTTAGGTTAGGTGCCATTGACTCATGTTCGAGTCCTAGTGACTCAATGAATTACAGAATGATCTAAAAAGAAATTGGTTTTGTGCTAATCCAGTAAAGTCCTCCAGGGTCATCCCCATGTTGTTTTCAACATGTCCAGCCATCTGATTGCAGATCGCCTTCTTTGCCTGGTTCCTTTTATCTTAACAAACATGATATCCTTCTCCAATGGTCTTTCCATTCCTGCTGTTTCTCCTATTTTTACTACTGCCTATCCAAGGTATCAACATTGACTCCTGAGTCAAGCACTCTGCATCGAAACGCAGCTCTGCATTGAGTCTTTTTAGTGGATGAATAATAAATGTTACTTTTGTGTTTGCTTTATTGTTGTTTGCTTTTGGGGGCTTTACTTCTCTCTTTTTTTTTCTTTATAAAATACTAGCATATATGGCATATATGGCAAAGGATATGGCCTCAAAGTAAGTATGATCACTTAAACCTGTTATCACAACATTGCGTTGCAAACTTCATAGCAATGCTAGCTTATGTGCTGTCTTTTCCTAGCAGGGCCCTTATAATGAATGAGATGAATGTTGCCAGTTCAGTTTTGGATATCTGAGGAAGCCCATCTACTTAAGAAAAATGCTATATCTCAGGGACAGAATCCTCCTCCATCTGAAATAATCTAGGAATCATCTGAGCCTGACCCACTCGTACAATGCCTGCTTCACCGTATTTCAAGAATTCTACTCACCAAGGACGTGAGTTGAATTCCACTCTGCGAAACATAGCATTTTGTAAGTCTAAAACTGAGATTACACAACAAAACCAAATAGTCCCTTATTGTTCCATTGTGACAAGTAGCAACTGCTCAGCTGCCTTTTCATGCTCCAAGCACATTGTCAAAGCGATAATTGCCTTGTCTGTTTTTATCCACAATGGCAACAATAAAGGACTTTTTGATTGGTTTTATAACCTGCTGCTTCGCTTTTCACATTAGCATATGGCAGGGTTTTCAGACATCTGTCTGATGTAGGTCTTTCTGCTTTTTTTTCCAGAGGTGCCATGGTAATAATCTACCTAGCACTATTAGCAAGTGAACTGTAGTATACTTTGTACTATTGATCAAACATAAGGATGTCATAACATTAATATTCCATAGGGATGTGCATTTATTAGCCTGCATTTGGCTTGTTACCACACTTTCAACTATTTAGAGCACCACAACTTTGATTTAAAACACATTAACCCACAAATTAACATCAAGTTTCAAGTTTATTAAAAATTTGTTGTACACGCAATGTCAAATACTTCAATGTCAAATACTTCAATGCGTATGACAATTTTTTTTTTATCTTTATTGATTTTCAAACTTCAATAGTGCAATACAAATGGTAAATCAGAAAAACTGCACAAAACACACTATTCACTATACAAATATTACATTAAACAATCCTTTTCTCCCATCCTCATCTTCATTCTTAATATAATAATACATATGATGTGATTACAAATTATAAATAAATAATTTAACTATTCAAAATACATTTGTCACCCGTTGCAACTCGTTAAGGAAAACAATCCAAAAGACTCCTTTTGTGGACAGTTTCAAAAGATTTCAGCATAGATGATTATACGTTTACTGCCCTCGTCAGCTTCGGTGCTCTCTCTGACATCACTTCTCAGGTGCAGGGCCCGGAAGTGACATCAGAGAGAGCACCGAAGCCAATGAAGGCAGAAAATTTGTGGCTGCTCACTCTGAAAATTAAAACGGTATGAGGAGAAGGGAATGGGCACGTGCAAAAGGGGGAGGAGTAGGAAGGGAGGGCAGAGAGGGGGATGGGGTGCCAGTGCCCCGAGGAAGACCACTCTTTATCAGCTTGACTTTGGGTTCCTTTTTTGACATCAGGAAGATGGTCAAGAAAGAAACAATAGTCAAGTTGCTGACAAGTGAAAAATTCTACTACCAAAGATTCACCATCTCCTGCAATTTGAATAACAGAGTATTATTTATTTATTTTAAAATCTTCTCTACCATTTAAAACTAAACGGTTTACATAATTTGCATACCTAATTTTAAAACAAAAACATGATAAAATAGACATAAAAATAATCTTCAGAGATCATAACTACAAACCAATCCAATAGCTTGCATAGTAAAAACCATGTATAACTCCTTAAGCTTACCTGAGAAGAATTGTTAATTAGAAAAAGGTATCCACAAATAACTGCGTCTTAAGTAATTTTCTAAATGTGCCCTTTTCACGGCAGTTTCATATCTGGCCCACAAGGGAGTTCCATATCTTAACTCCTGCACACAAAAAAGTCATTTTACCAGTCTCAATAAGCCTTGAATTCACATTCGTCTTCAGTAAAGAAAGATTCTCAGAGCACAATGAACCGGCCAGATACATGTTGATGGTCGATATAACTTCGCGATGAACAACAATTAATAAAATTCAAGACTAGCTTAAAGACTTTTCTATTTCGTGACGCATTCAACAGTAATTAGATCAATCATATTTCAATTTTTTTTTTTTCTTCAAACAAAGCGACCCCACCCTTTATGTTCTTTCCCAAACCCACTGTCTCCTTCTCCTCTCAATTATGTAACTTTTACCTTCCCTTCCCTCTTACCCTCACCTTCAAGTTCGTCTAGTCATTGTTATCTATGTTCACTTCATTTATTTTTAAATGTCCATCACTATATATATATTTATTTTTCCTATCTTTTAAATTTTATTGTTAACCGGCCAGACATTTGTTTGATGGTCGGTATATTAAAAACCAATAAACTTGGAAACTTGGATATTAAACTCAATAAAATTTGAAACTTGAACTTGAAATTTGAACTTGAAGATATTAGTTTTAAACAATTCTGGAATGTTTCCATAAAAGAATTGATGGCAAATCATTACTGCTTTATACTGTACTCTGAAGGAGACTGATAGCCAATGCAAGGGTTGAAAATGTGGCGAAATATGATCATAATGATCATTCTTTATTTATTCACTATGGGGCTCATAATTGAAAGAGAAATCCGTCCAAAAACCGGCCTAAGTCGGCATTTGGACGAACATTTCTCAAATACGTCCAAGTGCCGATACCAAAAACAAGTTTTGGACGTATTTCTAAATGACCTAGGCCTTCATAGTGCCGCTGAACGACCAAAGCTAAACGGGGCGTTTCAAGAGGAGTGTCGAGGGCGGGAGTTGGGCGGGACATGGTCCGGCATAGACTTAGTTGTACAGCATGTATAACCGAAAGTTATACAGCCTGGGCTCGACGGAACATGGACGCTGTGACTTAGACCATGTAAAACATGGTCTAAGTCACAAAAAAATACCTAAACTCACCAGATAAGCACTGAAAACACATAATACACACCCCCACGCACTACCCCATTGATCACTGACCCCCCCACCCCATAAAAATATTAATCACATCTTTAAAATTCAGCCTAGTAGTTCAGCACAGAGGCAGCTTAACTCGTCATGGGGGTGGGTTAGGGACCCATAGAGAGGAGGACCCATACCCATAAGCTCCTGTAATCACTGCATTGATACTTAAACATGTGCACTGCCCTAAACACCCCCAAAATCCTTTTTTTACTGGCATATAAGTGGCTCCTGCAGCCATAAGGGCTATTGGGGTGGTAGATAAGTGGGTCTAGGGAATTCTGGAGGTAGTTTGGGGGGCTCACCGTAACCTATAAGGGAGCTGTAGTGGGGAGAAGACATGGTACCCTTTTTATGAAGTTCACAGCAGTGCCCTGTAAGGTACCCCACTATTTAGGTGACATGTCTGGGTGTGCAGTCCATCACTTTGCAGACCCCTCCCATGTCCAACAGGGCTTGTTCTAGGCGTTTTGGACTTGGACGGAAAGTTGGACGAAAATGTGGTATAAAGATGGACAATTTAGCGGCTTGGACGATCATATCGGCAGGACGTATAATTAGACAATTTTCAAAACAAAAAAAAAGTTGGACTTATTTTTCAAAAATGTGTCTTTAGCTGTTTTTTTACTTTGGACGACTTGCAAGATGGACGTAAATGGACTTAGACGTCCCCTTCGATTATGCCCCTCCACTGGTTTTAGGCATGGATGATTGAATAATATATTATGGTCCTTCTGTTGATATTTCAAAATCTGTTATTGTTTATAGTTTGTGATTAATGTTTTATGAATTATATGATAACATTTATATTTAAATGCATTAATATGAATTAAAATAACTTTTGCTATAATATTAATGAATTTGGATTCTCCTATAATAATATGTTATTGGTAGTTTGAGAATCTTAGTGTTACTATATATCTACTACTGTATATTGTTTATGTTGTTAGCATAATGAGACAATCCCATGACCAGAGGTACTCTTAGAGCAATGGTCTCAAACTCGTGGCCCATGGGCCGCATGTGGCCCACCAAGTACTATTTTGAGGCCCTTAGTCTGTATGCGACTGTCCACTCCACAAGTGTCCGACGGTCATATCCTGCAGTCGCTGTAATCTCACGCTAGCGCGTTCCTGCGTCTGTACACGATTTCCTTAATTGCTTCTGATAATCCACATTTTGGATTTTTAGGTACTTGGAGGGCCACAGAAAAAATAGGGGTCCTTTTACTAAGGTGCGTTAGTGATTTAGAGCACACTGAACGCTTACAGGTCCATAAAATCTAATAGACGCGTTAGCATTTAGCCCGCGCTAAATCGGCTAGCGCGCCTTAGTAAAAGGATCCCTAACTATTTTTTCTGTGGCCCTTCAAGTACCTACAAATCCAAAATGTGGCCCTGAAAAGGTTTTTTTTTTTTTAAGTTCATGAAAAATTTTATTGAATTTCAATAACAAAACAGCTAAACACAGATGCATCAATCTTGAAATGTTTGTACAGTTACAAGGATAATAACGCTATTGCCTCTGTAGTAATATAAATAAATGAAATACAGCAAAAATAGAATATAAAGAAAAAGGAAAAAGAAGAGAGAGAAATAAAGTAAATGATAAATCTGAAGATCAGAAAGTTATATCAGCAAAAATATACAGTAATATCTGAATATTACCTAACTCTCATTTTATCGCTACAACATTAGATATTATAGTAGGAAAAATGATAATACTCTTCACCAAACGGTATCATAAATGTGCATATAATATAAAAGAAATCCCTAATTAGAAAGATGTTGGGCATGATAAAAAAGGGTATTACAAGTAGATAGGCGGACGTCATAATGCCGCTTTACAGAGCAATGGTCAGACCACACCTGGAGTACTGTGCCCAACACTGGTCTCCTTACCTAAAGAAGGATATAATTCTGCTGGAGAGGGTGCAGAGGCGAGCCACAAAGCTAGTAAAAGGTATTGAGAATTTGAGCTACAAAGAACGCCTCGTAAAACTAGGATTGTTCACCCTCGAGAAGAGAAGGCTGCGAGGGGATATGATAGAGACTTTCAAAATACTAAAAGGTTTTGACATAATAGAACAAGAAGCATCATTATTGACGTTGTCAAATGTGACTCGGACGAGAGGCCATAGACTAAAATTGAGGGGCGACAAGCCCAGGACTAATGTCAGAAAGTTCTGTTTTACACAGCGAGTGGTGGACGCTTGGAATGCTCTCCCGGAGGAGGTGGTGACAGAAATCTCCATTATGGGATTCAAGTGCAAGTTGGACGCACACCTGCTTGCAAATCACATTGAGGGGTATGGGAAAATAGGGTCTTCATCAGGGAACACCTAGGACGTAAACATGGAACACCTGGATTGGCCTCTGCGTGTGCGGGTCACCGGATTGGATGGACCAATGGTCTGATTCGGTGGAGGCATTTCTTATGTCTTCTGAATAAGGGGATGTAGCAAATACTAGCAGCGGTGCCCACAATCTTTCAAGGAATGTGATCGTTGTGCTGCGATTCGTTCAAATTTTGCGGTCTGGCAGACCATGTTCCACCATGTACTGTATTCCACAGCATCCAAAGATTTCCAGTTTCATAGTATCAATTTTATCGCTATGAGTATAAGTATATGCATGAGATCATCTGTGTCTTTAGCTAACATGTTTGAAGCTGTATAGGTACCAACTATAAGGGTGGAATACGATAATGGAGCATTTAGCTGTAGCAGAGAACATATGTCAGCCCACACCTTTTTCCAAAATAGTTTAAGCAGCGGGCATTCAAAATACATGTGGCGAAGTGTGCCTCGAGAAGAATCACATGACCAACAATTGTCATTCTTATTGGAGATGAGTTTAGACAGTCTACTAGGAATCCAGTATGCACTGTGGAAGAGAAAGAATGATGTTTGAAGAAAGGATGCTGCTTTGCACACTGAGGATGTGCGAACCCATAAGGCTTGCCAGTCTTCTTCTGTGAGATCGTTTTGTAATTCAACATTCCAGCAAGCCTCTACTTCTCGAGGTCTTATTGATTTTTTTTTCTCTCAATATCCTATATCACTGGGATGCTTCTTTCCTCGTGTAAGCAATGGTATTACAAAGTGTAAGAATATCAGGTGTTTTGTTAGATAATAAGAGTAATAATCCTTGTATGGCATGTTTAAGTTGCATCAAAAATCCAAATACACAAGAAAGGATGTCCAAAAAATCCAAAACTCAAAAAGACACCCTACAAAACACAGGGCTACGCATCAGAGTTATGACAAAAAAGGGGGAGAAAAGACCTCAGTGTCCAATAGGGGCTCTGAAAAGCTACCCACATAGACAAGCTGGTTTCAGACAGAGTTTGAGACCAGCAGACACATCCTCGGTCGAAAAACTCCCAAAAGAGAAGGGTTACTATATATACTCCCTTTCAAAACTCTCTTAGCAAAGTCAAATTCTCACATTCTGTTTTTTTCAAATATTTTTTTAAAGTTATTTGTCATAACTCTGATGCGTAGCCCTGTGTTTTGTAGGGTGTTTTTTTGAATTTTGGATGTTTAAGTTGTAACCATTGGTAATGTTGAGTAGAAGACAGACCCGTACGCCCTGAAAAGGGTTTGAGTTTGAGACCACTGTCTTAGAGTGACTGTATTTTAAATGAAATACACGTCCATGCTAATTTGATGAATTAGAAGGTAAAGTACAACTTTTTTTTTTTCCTTTTTCTATTATAAAGGCTGCAGTGAATTAGAAGAAATTAGTACAGGTTGTATCTCAGCTGTGCCAAGTGGGCACAAATAAGCACGGACTCATTGTTCTATACTTGTAGTGGAGCTGAGTATTATAAAACTGCAGGAATCACGCATTACTACCCATTATCTGACTTAGGGGCCTATTTACTAAGTTGTGCTAAGGGATTAACACACAAATTCACCAATTAAAGCAAATAACATGCCTTATTAGGCAATTTCAAAAGGTTGTTTATCTTAGTGCAACATAAATCAGGCAGGTTGTGAATAAAACAATGAGCTGCATTGCATGTAAATGCATGCTAAGTAGCTCATTATTATGCAAAAGGAGTATCACAGCTTGGGAAATTTATGTTTGAGCTTTTCTACTTCTAAAAGTTAACTACCCCTCAAGAGGTGCAGTCAGCATTTTTCTGTGGAGCACTGCCAGTCTGATTCTGAGGCTGCCACGTTAAAGAAGCCAAGTGTATTCTATACATCAGTTGTTCTCAACCAGTGTGTTGGGATACACTGGTGTGTCACCAAAAGTCTGAGACAGCAAGCTGTACTTTTCTTAACAACCACATATGCTTGCAGCTAGGGAGAGCACACAATTGAGATTCAGGTATTGAATTTCCCATAACCATTCACTATTTCTGTCCCACCCACCCATGCTAAATGAACATTGTTACCGCTATCCCAAGCTGGAAATGTTGCAGGTCTGTTTACCCCTTCCTTTATACCAGGAAACAGCGTCACTGCATCCTAAACCTATTTGTGCTTCCAGCAACCTGCTACATCCTGCTTCCTCCAATACTGCCAGCCAGACCCAGAAATGGGAGCTCCTGCTTGATTGAAGGAGTGGCCTAGTGGTAAAGCAGCTGCCTCCACGCCCTGAGTTTGTGAGTAGAGAATGACACGGGGAAAAAATATGCACCGTCCCCGGCCCACCATCCTCTGCACCGTCCTGTCACCGCCGTTCCCTTCACCGCCCCGACACCACCATCCTTTTCACCGCCCCGTCACCACCACTGCCATCCCATTCACCGCCCCGTCCCCGCAGTATCCATATAAGCCTCAGTACTGCGAAACACCTTGAAGACAGAAGAGAGTTCTGCCACTACTACTACTGCACTGAGAATCTGTTTCAGTGCCTCTGCCCTGTAGTAAAAACTGAACATAAAATAAATCAATTAACTTGTCCTCCCTTTCAATGACGTGTGCCCCATGTTCACCTATAGCTCGAATCAGGTCAATTGTGCACACTAAAAATGCAGGAGAATCTGGAACGTGAGCGCAGGCAGGCAGTGATACAAAAACAGCAGACACTCGACCAACTGCAGTGTTCCGCCATCTCCCTCCCTCCATCTCACCTTAGATGTAGAGTATGCCGGCTTTCTTTTTCGCCCAGCCGCATGTGCGGGTGCTCATTTGTTCAATATTCTCCTCTGACGCAACCGGAAACAGGAAGTTGCAAGAGAGGAGAAGATTGATCAACGCGAGCGCAGCTTGGCGAAAAAGAAACCCAGCATATTCTACATCAGTGGTTTTCAACCTTTTTACACCCGTGGACTGGCAGAAATAAAAGAATTATTTTGTGGACCGGCAAACTACTAGGACTAAAATTTTAAAACCCTGTTTCCGCCCCATCTCCGCAAGCTCAATCACCTCAGTAACTATAGAAAAATAGACAAATATAGTGGAAAATATAGACAGCAGATATAAATTCTCAAAACTGACACATTTTGATCACTAAATTGAAAATAAATCATTTTTCCTACCTTTACTGTCTGGTAATTGATTTCATGAGTCTCTGGTTGCGTTTCCTTCTGTCTGTGTATCCTTTCTTTCATTTCTTTCTTTCTGCACTCAAGCCCAAGAATTGTCCCTTTCTATTCCCACCCTCTTTTCTTCCTATGTCTTTAGTGCTCCCAGTGCCTCCTTTCCATGTCCTTAGTGCCCCTTCCTGTCTTTAGTGCCCCCAGTGACTCCTTCCCATGTCTTTAGTGCCCCAGTGCCTCCTTCCCATGTCCTTAGTGCCCCTTCCTGTCTTTAGTGCCCCCAGTGCCTCCTTCCCATGTCTTTAGTGCCCCTAGTGCCTCCTTTCTATGTCCCTCTCACCGCTTTCCACACTTTGTCCCACCCCCACCCCCGAAGCCTGCCTGCTTGCCTGTGCCTGTCTACCTTTCTCCCTCCCTAGCCAAAGCCAGCCTGCTGCCTCCCTACCGCTCAAAAAAAAAAAAAAAAAAAAAAGCCTCCGTCCTTTTCCCCTTCTCTTACCGCCATGCTGCAGCTGCTAAAGCCGGAAGTCTTCTTTCCGACGTCAATTCTGAAGTCGGAGAGGACGTTCTGGGCCAGCCAGACAGCGATTGGCTGGCCCAGAACGTCCTCTCTGACGTCAGAATTGACGTCGGATAGACTTCCTGTCGGCTTTAGTAGCTGCAGCATGGCGGTAGGAGCAGGAGAAAAGGAGAGGCTTTTTTTTTTTTTTTCGCGCGGACCGGCAGAAATTCAACCAGCGATGCTCTTCCAATTCAAAGGTGAGGTGGAGGGAGGGAGATGGCGGGCACCGCGCGATCTTGATTGCCTCACTGCGGGGACAAGTCCATTCACTGCTCCACAGGGCGGTGAATGGCTTTGTCCCCGTCCCGCAGAGGCCACTATTTTTTCTTCCCCGTTTTGGCGGTTTACCCGCGGCAAAACGCGGCTTGCCGCGGGTAACCGCCACCGTGTCATTCTCTATTTGTGAGTTCAAGCTCCCACCACAGTTCATTGTGACTCTGGGCAAGTTACTTAACACTTCACTGCCCAAGATACAAAATAAGTACCGTATTTTTTGCTCCATAAGATCCACTTCCCCCCCCCCCCCAAAAAAAAAAAAAAAAGTAGATGGAAATGTCTGTGCATCTTATGGAGTACCTTTTTTAAAATTCTGGTGGTCCAGCGCTATATCGCAGGAGCTTTCTGCGCTCCTGCCCTTCCCTTGCGTGACGGCTGCCTCCTCATCTCTTGCGGCCAGTGGTGCACAAGAAGGAACAAGCTTTTCGCGCTCCTGCCTGGCCTCATGTTGCTTCCTGAATGGCTGCCATGGCACTTTTTAAATGTTTTTTTTCCTAGTGCTGCACTCTTCAGGCCACAGGCAGTATGAGTGAAGTAAAGAAGCTGCCATTGGTGGTCCTGGAAGCTTTCTCTTTGCTACAGCTTCCTGTCCCCACAGTAGTAAGCTGCAGCAAAGTTATAACTTCTGGGGCCACCAAAGGCAGTGTGCTTGCTTCACTTATGCTGCCTGGGCCCGGCGTGCAGCTCTAGGAGAAAAAAAAGGGTTAAAAAATGCCAGATTCTGGGGGTTTATTTTTTCTTAGATACCCCTGTAAGTGTGTAATCAGATATAGTACCTTTAAATATATTTTCTTTGAACCGGCTCATTTGACGGCTTTCCTCTCTATGAAGCGCCTTGAAAAAGGAGGAAACATCTGTGTCTCAATTAATTTAAGCTCTCTTTCAGCAACAGATAATGTGATTTGGTTTAATTTGTTATTGTATTATATTCACTCCTAATCCTTTAATCTTGGATCCAATGTTGAGGACTAGTGTGGGATTAAGTTGAAGATTCTATTACCTTTTATGTAGTTTTGGTTTATTTTCAAGTTTGGAAATAATTAATGATATGTTTTCTTGATCACACTTTTCTGTACAAGATTATATGCTTGTTAAATAATTTGAAAAATTTATAAATAAATATAAAAAAAAAAAAGCCAGATTCTGCTGTGGGGAGGGAGAGGGTACTATGGAGATGCTGGATTGTGAAGATGGGGAGGAAAGGGTAAGAAGATGCCAGACTGAAAACAATAGATACAAGATGGCATTGAGGACAAACACTAAACGTGAAGCTCTCCCTTAATGCCAGTCTTGTAACCTGCTTCTCCTTGCCTGACTATTTTCCTCGGGTGAAGTTTCTTTGGCGATTTATTATTGATCATATTTGAAATGGGAAAGCAGAAGGGAGCTGCCCGGTCAAATTCTTCGGTGTCCGGGAGCTCCAAAAATCTGATTCAGATGACGATTGATGGCAAAATCTTGCGACAAGTGACGGAAGCATTTCTGGCTTTGGGAGGCACATCAGATTCTATGGTGAGCCTTAGTTCTGATCGGGTTTCACTCAGCCCAGTCCAGGGGAAGGGTCCTCTCCAACCCAGAAGAGAGAGAGCTCCACGTAGAAAAAGGCAATTCAGTTTGCCCAAGAAGAAAGGCTACTGTTAAGCCCTGGTGGAGAGTTGACGGGGGAAAAGGATCCCACTGGAGCTCTGGCGTTGGCACTCACTGTGGCTTCATCTTCTGTTGGTAGGAGTTAACATTTTGGAGAGTTGATTAAACCTGCTGCTCTCGATATGGACTCCAACTTCAAAATGGCAGTGACTATGGTAAGATTTGATTGTGCTTCTATCAGATCCCAGGTGAATATCCATGGTGAAATGTTGCAAAAAACAAAGTGAGAGTTTGAAAAGACACGAAGAACAAATTAATCAAATTAAAACCTTATTAGTGGATATTGTTAAAGAAAGAGCATTTATCCAGAAAAAATGGGAGTATATGGAGAATAAACAGAAGGAATAATTTTAGAATGTTAAATTTTCCTAAATCCCAAATAATATCAGCAATTGAAATGGTTTGGAGATATTTGAAAGAGACTTTATTAATATCAGCGGAATTAGAGCTCAGTATATCTGGGACATGTATTCCACTCTGCTTAAGGCTATCAGCCTTCTGTATGGAGGTGGAATGGTAGCATTAGTGGAAGATAACCCCTTACTCTTTCACAGGCTTCTTAAACTGAAATGGCCATGCCCCTCTTTCTTTCTCTCTCTCTCTTTTGAGGTCTTCTCTTTTCCAATATATTCCCCACTGTCAAATTTCAATGTAGGTCTCTGGGAAAACCCTCTCAATTATGGCTTCTCTCTCACTCAGGAACATTTTTGACTCTTCCACCTTCTCCAGGTGCTTTTCTGTGTGCCTGGAATCTTCCTCACTAGTAGGTATGCTAAGCTTTATGTTGCTTCCTCTTGCTCCCATTCCAGCAAATGCCTTGTTCTTGGGAATCAACCCATTCCTATTTTTCTCCCGTTCCCCATTGGAAATTGTAGGCATTTCCTTTCTCTGACCTTAGTGGAGCTGGCTAGAAACCTGGTATCATGCTTCTGTGCTCCCTTCCTCCTATCTGTAAAAGGATATAAGAGGAGCTGCAGAAGTTCTCAGCCCAACCAAGAAGAAAATGATTTGGAGCCATTAAACGTACAAGTTATTCCACACTTTTCTTGACACTTTTTATTTCAATGATATAAAATTAAATGAAACGTATGTAGGTTTAACATTCAACCAACAAATGATCACAATAGAGCCTCCCCTTCTGATCCACCCCTATAAACCTCTTCTTGTGATTCTCCTGAAAAGACCTCTCAATTTGGTCCCTGTTCATGCATCCACACCTGATCAATTCTCCCACAATCAGCCCCACCCCAAGATCAAGACCTGGATTAGCTTCTTGCCTAAACAAGAATAGCTAAAGATCTGCCCCCAGTCCACATGAAACCTCCAATCCAAAACCTCAATAGGGAACATCCCGATTCAAGCCTACCTCCCAATAGGAATCCTGGTCCAAGCCTAATCCTCAGGTCAATCTCTACCCCACACATACCTACCTTGATCCCTATAACATTCCCAGGGGTCTCCCTGGTAGTCCAGTTGAGCAATTACCTTTATATGGAAGATTGCCTTCTAGTTGTAGTACTGCTAGGGATTATAACCACAATTTGATCCCAGAATAACTACAGATTTGGGGTGGAGGAGGACTGCTCCTGTTCTGGTTCATTAACTACCAAGGAGAGTTCTGTGTGATTACTATTATGATGAGAGGGATGTAGGAAAGTTAGATTTGAGTTGAGGAGGTCCTTGATTTCGGGAAGTTACTGTTTGGAGGAGAAGCTTAGATTGGGAATTTTTCATTAGCATGGTTCCATGGGAAATGAAACATTTACACTAATGCTAATGCCAGTGCTAGCCTAATAAACATCTGCCTAACAATTCAGAGCTTAGGAAATACATTTATTTTAAAGTAATTTTTCTCTTGTCTTTCAATTATTCTATTATTGGACTGTTCTGCTGTCTGCATCCAGTTTGCAATATGTTTTAAAGAGATCTTCAGGATATATGACATCCTTGATGGGGGAGACCCAATAGTCACCACCAGAACTGGTACTGTAACATGTTCTTGGAAGCACTACTCTTTATTAAATATAGAATATATATGTAAATATCATAAACCATAAAACTGTAAAAACATAATAATGTTCTGGCTTATGAATGGTGACTTTTTAGTGTACTGTAATTAGAGTGACTCATTCTTTGGAGGCTGTGAAAATAAACTGGAAGTATCGGGATGCATGTTTCTTAGGACTCTGCTCTGTTGCTATGGAGATACAAGTAGCATAGAGAGTTACTAGGCCCAATGATGTCATTAATAAATGGCAAAGCAAAATACCTTTTTTTAAAAAAAAAAATCTTTATTAGAACAGGCAATACAGCTATAACACAATCAGAAATACAACAAGCACACCAGCAATGCAAATACAAATGCAAGATATACACAACTCCAAACCGCATGTACTAGGCATGCCACAGCAGGTCATCCATCCATTTTCAATATACAAAAACAGCCCACCAATCAAACCCCCCAACATAAACCTGAATCTGAAAGGAAAAACAAACAGCAATTTAACAGACACTCTGCATTCACCCCACACTCAGAAATATGATCACATAACACCCTCCTATCGAATACTGCATTGGTTGCCAATGGAGGCACGGGTGAAGTTTAAGTCTGGTTGCTTTTGCTTCAAGACTCTGTTTGGTTTATCTCCCAAATATATAATTGAGCTTTTTTCTTTTGCAACCAATAAACATAGGAGAAATTTGCATTGAATTTTGTTTTTACGCCTGTTAGAGGCTGTAAATTTAAAAAACATCATCATATCAAGCAGCATTATGGGATAAGGATCTGGAACATCTGATTATGTTTCCTATGTGGAATTTAGGAAACATTTAAAGACATATTTGTTCATGAAACACTTAGAGCCTGTTTTACAAAGCCGCACTAGCCCCGAGGCCCATAGAGATTTAAAGGGCTTTAGGGCTGTTGCTGCGGCAGCCGTTAGTGCGGCTTTGTAAAACAGGTCCTTAGGCAGCTAACTGGCAAGAATATTGTAATGAACCATTTAGATCATTACAGTATTATTTCTAATTATTTGGTTAGCTAACTTTTTCTCTTAATTGTAATTTTTAAATTTTTTGTAAACCGCATAGAACTTTATGGCCCTGTGGTATATAAATTGATTATTATTATTATTAACTATGAGTGTAGATGCACCAAAGTCAGCAGTTTAATGGCAAAGCAGTCTGTCATTATCAAAATTTAACTAATTTGAAGTTTACTTAAATGCCTCCAAAGTAACCAAAATTAGCATTACTGCTGCCTCTGTACTCTCTATCATGAAAAAACATTATTAGGGAGTTCCTTGCCACTAATTCATGCTAAAGTTGATCATTAATGCATGTTAATGGCAAAACCTTACAGCATTTTAATAAGCTGTGAAGTGATATGCAATAAGAAATGTTAAAAAAAAAGCACTAAAATATATACATATGCAGAATATATATTAATAAAAGTTAATTTAGCTCTTGATTCACTAATCTATGATATCCCCAAATTTTCTTCAACACTCCACCTGCTCCATCAATTTCCCCTTCCAGCCCCGACCCAACTCACGCCCTTCTCTCCCACCAGCCCAGTAAGGACCAACATGTCCAACTTCATAGGAAAGCTTATAACCCTCCTCCTTCTCTACCTACTTAGCTCGAGGATCTGGATCACCAGAGCCTTAGCATTCGAACCCATCCCTACCTACCTCACCTGGAACAGTATCACCAAACCAGGCAAACCACTTCTCCCCTCCCGTACCCTCCATGACTACAAGGAATCTGGTCCCTTCCCAATCTCTGTGGTCAATGCCTCCCGACCCTCCTCTAGACCTACACACAAAAGAAACCAACTCCTAAAAAGCCTACCAATCACAGAGCCCATCATTCCCCCAGAACACCACACTATTTCTGGTGCCTACATGAACATTCGCTCGGTTAGAAACAAAGCCCAACTGATCAAAGACTGGCTAGAAGAAACCCACCTCGACATCCTACTCTTAACCGAAACATGGCTAATTTCCATCATTGGAGATCTACTTCCTATAAACTACAAAATCATTCCGCTATCAAGAAACTCCAGGAGAGGAGGCCGCCTAGCCATAATCCTCTGAGATCACTTCCAATTCCAAACCTTAGACTCCAAACTGACCAATGACCTGGAAATCCTCTCCTGCAAAATATCCAAAGCAGACTGTAAAGATAATCTGACCATTACAGTATTCTACACCCCCCCCTAACAAATGGAACCAAGCTAAAGAAGATCTCTACGAATTCCTCCTCACAAATTCCGTCGCTGGCACCCACTCCCTTCTCACCGGCGATGTAAATTTACACCTGGAACAGGCAGAGAATTCCAACGTTGCAGATCTTCTCTCCTTCCTAACATCCCTAGGATTCTCCAAACTACCCCCAACAAAAACTCATGCTAAAGGACATCACTTAGACCTGATCTCATTCCTTCCCAATACCCCTACCATCCCCAGCATAAGCATAAGACGAAACCTGGACTACCACCCCTTGGTCAGACCACCTCCGATGCAACTTCAAATTACACTGGCTCAAAAAACAAACCCATAGGCAACCAAGAACTATCCACAAAGAAAAAACAATATGGACTAGAGGTCAACTAAACCCTGAAGAATTCTGGTCCCACTACAACCCAACATCCATCCCAGACCTAGACCCCAACTTCATTCCAGGTTGGAATAATTTCAGCAATTAGGTCCTAAATGACATTGCTCCACTGAAACCGTGCAGGAAAAAACACCGCTTATCTGCCAACTGGTATGACGCCGACTTTCTAGCTCTAAAACGAGAATTGCGCAAACTAGAAAGAATTTGGTGCAAATCAAGCACAGATACTGACAGTTACTAGCGCATAAAAGTTATTGAGTACAAAAGAAGTATAAAAAAAACCGCTCCAAATATTACTCCCAATCAATCAACACCCCATCCCTGAACAGCAATAAACTCTTCAGACTAGTCAACTCCTTATTTGACATTGACTCACACAAAAATTCCCCCACAGATCTTCCTCCCTCCCCGACAAACCTAGCCGACCATTTCGCCAAAAAAAATTAAGAACATAAGAACATAAGAAGTTGCCTCCGCTGAGGCAGACCATAGGTCCATCATGCCCAGCGGTCCGCTCCCGCGGCGGCCCATCAGGCCCATTGCCTGAGCAATGGTCTATACCTATCTATACCCCTCAATCCCTTTTTCTTCTAGGAATCTATCCAAACCTTCTTTGAAACCATTTAAGGTTTTCTTGTCTACAACAGCCTCTGGAAGCGCATTCCATGTATCCACCACCCTCTGAATGAAAAAGAACTTCCTAGCGTTTGTTCTAAACTTGTCCCCTTTCAATTTCTCCGAGTGCCCCCTTGTGCTCGTGGTGCCCCTTAATTTGAAATTCATTACTTAAAAACATCTCTTGCAACAACAAGCACCAGCTCATCAATCTATCTACCTACCCTAGAAAATGAAGGTTCAACCGCCAACATGACCTGGAATCGCTTCGAAAACCCAGATTGGAACCTATTTCTCAAGCTATACTCTAAATATTCCAAATCCAACTGCCTACTAGATAACTGCCCACCTCCCATCATGAAAACAGCACCCCCCCCTTCAAAGCTGAGATCTTCAACCGGGTCACTCTCTGCTTGTCCACCGGCTACTTCCCGCTGGAACTCGACCACATTCTCGTATCTCCAATTATCAAAAACTCTAAATGGTTATCAATATGGGATCAAGTTAACCTCTTTATGGAAAATCATGTGGCATTGTCATATGATACAGTTTTATTTGGAATGTGTATTAGAAATAAAAGCCAAATATCTGCAGTAAATAATAAGCTTTTGATGATCCTTACAGGAGTAGGGATACAACAAATAACATTGAATTGGAAAAATTGTTCTAGACTAAATTACAGCTTCTGGTGGAACTCAGTGTGTCATCTGTACAAAATGGAATGTTTACTTGCAATACAAAATGGTCATTTTAATAGATTTAAAGATGTGTGGAGGCCAATAATAAATTATCATAATGATTAATGTTAATTTATTATTCTTTTTCCTTATATGATAATTGAAAGAATGGGGGGATGGGGGATGGGTGGGTTATGATAATTTAAAATATATGTGCATAATCTAATTGATTAATATACATAGGAATTATATTATTCATGTATAGATATGAGATGGGGATGGGATATAAATCTTTTAGTTATATATTGTTATGGAATTATCAAGTGATAATGTAATATGTTGTGTTCATATTTTAATGTACACTTGATGTATATGTTAAAATGAATAAAGATTTGGAAAAAAACAAACAAACCCTAAAGAACCACTCTCTTCAGCCGCCACCTACAGACCCATTGCCAACATACCCCTCTTCCTCAAAATTATGGAAGATCTCGTCAATCATGACCTCATATCATACCTAGAGAAATTTAACATTCTTCATGACTCCCAGTCAGGATTCCGCACTAACTACAGCACGGAAACCGTCCTAGCCTCACTAACCAATTACCTCCTCCAACTATTCTCCATGGGAAACAGCACACTGCTACTCCAGTTTGACCTTAGCAGTGCATTCGACCTTGTAGACCATGACATTCTGCTTAGTTGCCTCGACTCTATGGGCATCTCGGGACAGGTACTAACTTGGCTCACAGGCTTCCTAAAAAACCGCACCTACAAAGTCCGCAATGAGGGAACCTTCTCCCATACTTGGTGCAACTCCTGTGGAGTTCCTCAAGGTTCCCCCCTATCTCCTTCCCTGTTCAGTATTTATATGGCATCACTAGGACACATGCTATCAGACCGAAATCTGAAATCCTACATTTATGCAGCTGACATTACAATCGTCATCCCTATCTCCTCATTGTCACAAGAGACAGAACAACATATCTCATCTGTACTCACCATGATCGAACACTGGACAACTCGGTTCAAACTAAAACTGAATCCAGAAAAAACTAAATTCTTCCTTGCAAGTCCTAACCACAAATTAACGACCACCACCCTGCAACTTAACAGACTTACTTACCCAATCAACTCCACCATCAAAATTCTTGGAGTCATCCTGGACCGCTGCCTAACTTTTGAAGACCATACCAATGCCCAGGTCAAAAAATGCTTTCACACTCTCTGGAAACTCTGTACCATCAAACACTACTTCGACTTCCCCTCCTTCAGACTGCTGGTCCAATCCCTAGTCTTAAGCACCCTGGATTATTGCAATATCATATATTTGGGCTCCTACAAGAAAACAATTAAACGTCTGAGACTCATTCAAAACACCGCCATCCGCTCATTTTTGGCCTCAAAAAGTCAGAACATATTAGCCCTTTCTACAGAAAACTCCACTGGTTACCAATAGAAGCAAGCGTCATCTTCAAATTCGCCTGCTTCTGCTTCAAAACCTTAACTGGCTCATCCCCGATATACCTGTCACACCACATTGCGTTCCCAAGTACCAACCGCACACGCAATGTCTATCTGTTTGCCTACCCATCTCCAAAGGGATGCATCTACAGGAGATTTCTTGACAGAACTCTCTCTTTCCAAGCCTTACCTCCCTCATCTCATCTGCTCCATCCTACCAATCCTTCAGGAAATCTCTCAAATCTTACCTCTTTGATAAATTTCTACCACAGCTTAGTAATCAGGAACAAAAATGAATAGGGCTTAACATTACTTATAAACTGCAGAAAACATTTTACCACAAGCCCTAAATCCCACAATTCTTGATCAATAATATAATTTTTTTGTTTGTTTGTTTCCATATATACATGAGGACCTTGGAAAAATCATAAATATCTATTTTGGTTTCCAGTGCTGACCCAGGCAGCAGTAGAGAATGATTTCTGCAGCCTGGAACCACTAGCCCCAGTGATGATCCTGGTGAGTCCTGGAAGGGATTAGGGGATAGGAGGAGGGTAAGTTTGGGTAGGTGGCAGAATTTTACTGGCAGAAGGCATGGTTTTGCTAGTGGATATGGGGTTTGTCTGGGGCCTGGGTAGTTGGGGAGGAGGGTATTCCTGTGTTAATCAGAGATGTGGAGCAAGGTTGGGATCAGTTGCGGTTGGTAGGTTCAGGAGTGTGATTAGGGCAAACTGGGAAAGGAGGGGGGGGGGGAAGAGTGCCTCAGCACCTCCATTAACAGGACTACCAAGACTACATAAGAGTTGGACTACCATGACTGCAGGAAGCACTTCTTCACTTACCATCACCTTTTGAGGCAGCAATAAGTTCAGTGTACTATCGGCAGTCATGACAGTTATTACACAGTACTATCCTCCGTGTCACAGCTCTTCCCCCCCACACTCTTTCTTGCCCCAACTTCACACTCACACTCTCCCCTCCCCCGTACCTCTAAATCTTCACCGGTGCGAGTGGATTCTCCAGTATGCACCTGGCACCAGCATTGGATTTCCCTCTGACGTCACTTTCTGGCCCCGTGACCCAGAAGTGATTCAGAAGGAGAACCAGGCTGGCACGAGCAACAGGCAGGAGAAGTTGCTCGCGCTAGCGAAGATCTTCATAGGTATGGGGTG
Organism: Geotrypetes seraphini; assembly: GCF_902459505.1. NCBI lineage: Eukaryota > Metazoa > Chordata > Amphibia > Gymnophiona > Dermophiidae > Geotrypetes > Geotrypetes seraphini. The sequence continues at coordinate 148,311,218 of NC_047085.1, read as the reverse complement.
GGAGGGAGGGATGGAGTGAGCATGGCATGGTGTGGTGGAGAGGTGTCGGCACCCCCACCGACATGGTGCCCAGGGTGGTCCACTCCCCACCGTCATTACTATGCTACTGCCTCCACTAATCAATGTCACGCCCAGATCCTGTCTACTCCCGCATTAGGCAGCTAACACAGGATTTGTACCTTTTAAAGGCAGGACACAGTAGCATGAGTCGCTACTGTCTACTGTGTGGTAAACCCCATGTTAGCTGCTTATTGACACGGTGACAAAATTCATCACCGTTCCCGTCCCCGCGGATAACCACGAGAAATAATCCCATGTCATTTTCTAGTGTTTATTTCAACCTCAGTCCTTCTACACCAGCATTCTTCAAAGCAAAGCTTGCGGGTCAGTGGTTGTGCCCAATTATACTCTGATTCTTCCCTCTCTCCTTAAAGAATGACATGAAGATGGTTTCCCGCGGTTATCTGCGGGGACGGGAACGATGATGAATTTTGTCACCGTGTCATTCTCTACTGCTTAACATAGCTCAGTAAAGGGCCCATAAATATTATTTTAAATACTTTGGTTCCAAGTTATTCAGAACGTTAAAACCATTATAGGTAGCTTGAATTAGTTATAGTAGAATATTGGCAGCCAATCCAGATTTTTCTTTTTGACTAGCTAAAACTGTGAGCCACATAGGGCTAGATTCACAAAAGTCCACAAATTGATCCTATTCGTGTCCTATCTGTTTCTGAGTCATTCTGACCGATCGATTCAGTAAAGCTTGTCCATGCAAATGATCAAGTTGTAAACACGCCCCTGTTCGCGCACACGTCTTGCTGTAACATTGATCGACGCGCATGTGCACTGTATCCTTCTTGGTTTTGAAGCACATAATGCATGCGCTAGCTCTTTAGGACTTCACTGTGTAGAAATGGGGTGGGGTTTAATCGCGAACGTCATTGGCGGGCTCCAAATACGCCTACCGCAAAGCATTGTTGTCATAAAGAATGCAATATAAGAACTGTAGTTTTTACCAACCTCTCCTCGGCAAACTCGTGTTCCAAAAGATGCAAATAGCGTAGCCGACGAGCGCCGTCCATTTCTCTCAGGAAAAGAACTGTTAAGTTGTTAGAAGGCACAACAGTTAACAGCAGTTGAATACGCTAGGATCACGCGCTGTTATATACATCCTACGAATCCCAGGAGACTTTGCGGCTCTTTCTGCCATGAAGCACGAAGCAACCAAAGGCAACCCCATGATGGCAGATGCATGCAACAATCTAGCTGGAAGGAAGGGGTGGAGGGATAGCTGACCCATAAAAGTTATTTTTGATTTTTTTTTTTTTAATTTGTCATTGATATATGAAATGTACAATGCACAAGGAGAGCACGTGAGATTCATGCCTGTGCTCGCTATGCACATTCCAAAAAAAATCTAAAAAATATTTCTAACGCTTATGTACATGAAAGTTTACATATATTTAAAGTTTAGATATATTTTAGATTTTTTGCGGGGTAGATATATATTTTTAATGGGGTTCATAACATGCACGTGGCAGTTGCTAGGCAAGAATAGTCAGCGAGGATGTAAAGCAACAGGTCCTCAGCAGTTGAAACTTTTTGGATTGGAAAGGCCAGTCGGTTTGGACGAAATGATATCATGAATTGATGCGGATGGGGTCTGGAGGAAGGTTAGTGAATCGAGCCATAGTCAGAAAGTGAGCGCAAATCGAGCGGTACACGATCGGTTTGTTTAGTGAATCTAGCCCATAGTTCTTTATCCTTTGTAACCATTTAAGGTGTTTATTATTTATTTATTTTATTCATTCATTCAATTTTCTATACCATTTTCTCCAAGAAGTTCAGAGCAGTTTACATGAATTTATTCAGGTACTCAAGCATTTTTCTCTGTCTGTCCCGATAGGCTCACAATTTATCTAATGCACCTGGAGCAATGGGGGATTAAGTAACTTGCCCAGGATCCCAAGGCGCAGCATGGGTTTGAACCCACAACCTCAGGGTGCTAAGGCTGTAGATTTAACCACTGCACCGCACTCTCTGTTTTTTTTAGGTAATGTTACATAGAATTTCTGCAATCCAAGTGGGCCATAATTAATGGCTGTATTAGAATAGCAGTCAGGTGAGTTAACAAAAAGGCCTCACTTGTTATATTACTGTAGATGCAGATATCCTAATAATATCCTGGTGGTCATAGAAATCTGAAAATTCACTGATTCTGTATGTATAGATGTTTATGAAATCTTAGATATATAAAGTACTCTCTTTTTTGTTAATTCAACATGTTGTATGATAAAGAGATTTTCATGTAGTATCCATCACCCAGAGCTAATTCTCACAGTGCAAAATTTGCTTGTATACACAATACCAACATAAAGTGTCAAACACACGCCTAGAATTAATCATTTACGCCAGCTATGTGCCAAACCACAAAACAACATCTGTAGGGGCCCTTTTACCAAGCAGTGGTAAAAAGTGACCTTACAGCATCCTTACGCAGGTCATTCCTGCTTGCTATGGCCATTTCACGACTGTGGTAAAATTACAGATTTTTCTACTTTTCTTATTAATGGCCATGTGCTAATTTTGTCACTAGTGCAGGATCATTAGCACAGGGCCATTAACGCCTAAGCCCCTACCACACCCATTATGTAGATGGTAAATACTAATGAACTAAGCGCGTGATAATTGATTAGCATAGCAATGTAGGTGTGCTAACTGATTAGCACAGAACATGCCCACTCTCTGTCCATCACAGTAGTGGTAATATAGGGATCCTTTTACTAAGGTGCACTAGCAAATTTAGCGTGCGTTAAAGATTAGCACGTGCTAAATGCTAAGGCGCCCATTATAAATCAGTTAGCGCGCTAAATCGGCTTCTCCCATATAACCATCACCCCTGATATTTAGTCTGTAGTAAGCATTTTTTAAACTGATAAGCAGCAAAAAAAAAAAAAAAAAAAGAGTTGTAAGAATATAAGAGTTGCTATACTGAAACAGACTGAAACTTCTCTGGCTTGGCCCAAAATTGGACCAACTGCCCACCTCCATCCCACTGTCCTCTGGCCCCACTCTGCATCTTGAATATTCTAGTAAAGTTCTGGGAGTCATCATTGACTCTACACTTTCCTTCAACGACCACCTCAACGCCCTAGTAAAAAAATGTTTCTTCAGCCTTCACATGCTGAGAAAAGTGAGATCCTCTTTCCATCAAAAACACTTTGCCGTCCTTGTCCAATCCACCATCCTTTCCAGACTGGACTACTGCAACTCTATCTACCTTAGCCTAACAAAGAAAAACCTTCAAAGACTTCAGCGGATTCAGAATACCACTACTAAGCTTATCTTCACAAAAAGCAAATTCGACCACGTCTCACCACTTTTATCCAAGCTCCACTGGCTTCCGATTATCTCCAGAGTCCACTTCAAATGTGCCTGCCTCACTTTCAAGATCCTACACGGTATTCTCCCTCCCTTCATTCCTCTTTCTTGGTACTCCTCTAACCCCAATTCTGCCAGATCCACCCAAAAACTGAAACTTTCCTTTCCCTCTCTAAAAGGCATTTCACTTGTAGGAAAACTAGGTTCTCCCTCCCTTTCAGAATCACTCAGCTCTGGAACAACCTTACCTCCCCTCTTAGGAATCAGAGCTCCCTCCAACTCATCCATAAACATCTGAAAACCTGGTTATTCTCAAAAATGTAACTCCTCCTCCCTCTCTGGTTATTTTAGTCCTCTAAATTTTCTCTTCATTTTGCCTCTTCCCTCCACTGGAGTTCCTTTCTACCCTAACTCTTGTTAACCGTGTCGAGCTTTACGAATGTAGAGATGATGCGGTATACAAACCTAAGGTTTAGATTAGATTAGATTAGATTAGATTAGGTCCATCAAGCCCAGTATCCTGTTTCCAACAGTGGCCAGCCCAGGTCATATGTACCTGGCAAGACCCCAAAGAGTAAAACAGATTTGATGCAGCTTATACTAGGAATCAGCAGTGGATTTCTCCAAGTCCATCTTAATAATGTCTTATTTATTTTTGTTTTACAAAATTATCCAAACATATTTTTTTTAAAAAAACCTGCTAAACTAGGGGCTCCTTTTACAAAGGCACACTAGCAGTTTTAGCACGTGCTAAAATGCCATGTGCGCTAGCCGCTACTGCCTCCTCTTGAGCAGGTGGTAGTTTTTTGGATAGCTCACGCTATAGCGCACACTAATCTGGTGCGTACGCTAAAAACGCTAGTGCACCTTTGTAAAAGGAGCCCTTAGTAGCTTCATCACATGCTCCCATAGTCCTAGTATTTTTGGAAAGAGTAAATAAGGGATTCACATCTACCCATTCCTCTCTTCTCAGTATTTTATAGACTTCTATCATATTTCTCCTGACCTGTCTCTTCTCCAGGCTGCAGAACCCTAGCCACTTTGGTATTTCCAAATAGGGAAGTCACCCTAAAATTACTAGGAATGGCGATTGACAGGAGCTGTACCATGCAACCACAAATCAATAAAATAATACAGAAATCCTTCGCAATCATGAGAAATTTAAGACAAGTGCGAAAATTCTTCGACAAAACACAATTCCGGACCCTAGTCCAGGCCTTAATGCTGGGTCTCCTAGACTACTGCAACATTCTCTGTCTCCCATGCTCCGCAACCATGATTAAACAATTCCAAATAGTCCAGAACACAGCCCTGAGACTCATCTACTCACTGAGGAAACATGACCACATCACTGAGGCGTTTCTCCACTCACACTGGCTACCAATTCAAGCAAGAATACAATTCAAGTTCTACTGTCTTCTATTTAAAACCATGAACGGCATCAGCCCAACATATCTAAACAACCGCCTAATCCGAACCACCTCAACCAAACAGAGAAGAACCCACGCTTCATTCACATACCTCCCAATCAGAGAGGTCAAATGGAAAAAACTGTAGGGTGGCCTCCTGTCCACACAGGCAGCAAGATTAGACCACCAAATCTCTACTTTGCTGATAACAACCCAAGACTACAGAACATTTAAAAAAAGAAATAAAAACCATACTATTTAAAAAAAAACCTGATACCCAACAATTGAAACCAACCTAAAGCATCTCTACTCTCTAAAACAACCTAACGCCACAAGAACCACCTCATCTCTACGAATCAATTTATTCTATAATTCCTCTGGAAATGGCCAGATAGATCCTTTATGTAATCCGCCTTGAACCGCAAGGTAACAGCGGAATAGAAATCACTAATGTAATGTAATGTAATTCCATCCCTTTTATCATTTTCAACACCCTTCTTTGTAACCTTTTCTAATTCTGCTGTCTTTTTTGAAATGTGACAACCAAAATTGCATGCAGTAGTTGAGGTGTGGCCGCACAGTGGAGCAACAAACATTCTCATCTTTGTTTTCCATTCCTTTTCTGTTTACATACTGTTCTATGTTAATACATAATGCCCCTGCTTTAACCAAGAATTATATTTTTGGTTATGAAGGAATTTTCTGATAAAGATGATATTCTAACATAATTTCTATCTATTGATTTTCTTGACTATTATTTTACAGCTTGTGGTCTAATGGTGTATTCAAGGCATGAGTGATCCTCAATCACTCTTACCCATGTCAGCTCTGTGCTCAAATGGTTGCTATGATCTATTGTGGCAGCCTCGCAAAATTGAAACTAGAGGTCATGGCAGCTATTTTGAGAATAAAGCCAGCATGGGCAGAAGTGACTGAGAATCACTCATGCCCTGAATACACCACTAGACCACAAGCTGCCCTGACTACACCCTAGACTGCCAGGGTTTATAAGAAAGGCCTGAGGAGGGTCACCTATAAATGGGTAGGGATAATGCAACTCCTGTTTAGAGGGGAGGGAGGGAAATTTCTGGAACCAAATCTTTAAATATCTTAATTCACACATTAGTGATATCATAGTTAGACTATTGTAATTCATTACTAAAAGGGGTAACTCAAAAAGAAATAAGGCACCTTCAAATAGGCCAAAACTCAGCAATAAAAATCATTTCAAATGCCAAGAAATTCGATCACGTCTCACCACTCTTAAAGAAAGCTCATTGGCTTCCTGTTGCACATAGGATTGCTTATAAGAAAAGTCTGATAGTACCTAAAACAATTGCAAAAACGCCTGAATTTATTCACAATCAATTAATACCATATACACCGTTGCATGTACTTCGATCCACAGATCAACAATTATTAACCATACCCTCTTTAAAAGTAATCGGTACAAGACACTTGGAATCTTCTCAGTCACAGCTCCTCAGCTGTGGAATGCTCTGCCTCCTGACTTAAGAGAAGAAAAAATATTTGACCACTTCAAAGGGAAACTGAAAAGCCACCTGTTCAAAGATGCCTTCTCATTATAACCTCAAATTTACTTAATGCCCTTATCCAATAAAAAAGATTCTCTCTTATTTTAACTAACCCTCCCTAAATGTCCTTACCTTGAATGTTTTTCTATCCTTTAACAATTGTAGTTCTGCCCCGCCTACCCTTCATGTTCTGGTATGTTTGTTTAGTTTGGAATTATATCTATGCAGCTTTAGCATTGTACAGTTCTTATTTCTGTATTTCGCCTAGAAATCTTTGGATAGGTGATTATATCAAATTTTAATAAAACTTGAATAAACAAACAAATTTTTGGCTTCCATAAAAAATACACTATCAATTTCTGCATAAACTGAAATCATGGCCATAGCCAATGGCATATGGGCAGGGCAGTCAAGGGATTCACCAAACTCTCTGAATACCCTGAAGGCACTGCTCTGAATTTGATTGGTTGAGCAGGCAGCAGACAGAAGCAAATTCAGTTAAGTACAGTCAGGGCCTTGAGGAGGTTTAGTGAATCCCCAGCCATAGAGACTTGCTTTTTTATTTTTGCTTTACTTTTTGCAATATGTGTAATGAGGTGCATGACTAGAAAAAATAATACCATTGCTGAGAAGGTGGTCCTCATGAAGCTTTTTTTTCCCTTCCCTCACATCTGAGTTCCCTCTTCCAACAATACCTAGACTCTTGTATTCCTCTCCTGACAATGATTAGGTTCTTGGTCCTCCTCCCAACGAGGTCCATAACCAACAAAACCCCCCTTCCCCAAAATATCAAGGTCTCCTAATCCTCTCAACTTCATCCAGGCCTCTGATCCCCCTGACAATTTCCAATCCCCAGAGAAGAAGCTCTTATTTCCTCAAGAAAAAGCTCTGCCCCTGGACTCTAAGCCTCCTCCTATCTCCTGATCTCCCCTGGACCTACCTGGGAGTCTCCATGGTAGGTTTGTGGTGGTCAGACCAGGCTGCTGTCTGGGGTTGTACCAGAACCCAAAACAGCTTCTATGATCCCTATGGTCATTTCATGGTACTGCAAAATGACCTCTTAGAAATACAGAAACATGATGGCAGATAAAAGCCAAATGGCCCATCTAGTCTGCCCATCAGCACTAAACATTATCTCTTTCTCTCTCTGAGAGATCCCACGTGTCTATCCCAGGCCCTTTTGAATTCAGACACAGTCTCTGTCTCTATCACCTCTTCTAGAAGACTGTTCCATGCTTCTACCACCCTTTCTGTAAAAAAGTATTTCCTTAGATTACTCCGGAGCTAATCACCTCTTAACTTCATCCTATGCCCTCTCATTGCAGAGTTTCCTTTCAAATGAAAGAGACTCGACTCATGTACATTTGGTGACCCTTCAAAAGCGTGCAGGACTTTGGAGCACCAACAATCCTGCTGCAACATTTGCATGCAGGAGATATGCACACCGCCACTTCCGCCTCTTTGAAGCCTTCCCATTAGCACTGTTAGGGGGGATGTGCATTTACAAGTCCTCGTGCCAAAGTCCTGCGCGCTTTTGACAGTGTACTGCACATTTACATTACATAGGTATTTAAATGTCTCTATTAAATCTCCCCTCTCCCCCCTTTCCTCCAAAGTATACAGATTGAGAACTTTAAGTCTGTCGCCATACGCCTTATGATGAAGACCACATACCATTTTAGTAGCCTTCCTCTGGACTGACTCCGTCCTTTTTATATCTTTTTGAAGGTGCGGCCTCCAGAATTGTACACAATATTCTAAATGAGGTCTCACCAAAGTCTTATACATCAATACTTCCTTTTTCCTACTGGCCATACCTCTCCATATGTAACCTAGCATCCTTCTAGCTTTCGCCATCACTTTTTCAACCTGTTTGGCCACTTTAAGTTCATCACATACAATCACACCCAAGTCCTGCTCTTCTGTCGTGTACATAAGTTCTTTCCTCCTTGGGATCATGATGGCCTTTTTGGATTCTAGTATAGCCCTGGTAGAAGCAAGGGTACTTAACTGCCATCCAACTACCACTCCTGGCTCACGGGATTGTGGCACCCTGATCCAACTTATATTGGCTTCCCCCACCCACCCCATGGGGTCCAGCCTCTGACTCTTCCCTCTGCTCCATGATCCCCAAGGATCTTGCACTATTCCTTCTCCTCTCTGCCTCTCCCCATCCTGTAACCAATGTGTAAGTTACAGGTGGTAGCAACAGAAGCCTTAGGTTGCCTTTGCCTACGTTCTGGGTCTTTCCTCTGTCACATCCCATCTACAGGAAATTACATCAGAGGAGGTGGGTCATGGCAGAGTGAAAGCCAAGAGCTGGGCAAAGGCAGCCCGAGGCTGCTTTTGCTGCCACTGATTATATGTACATAGTTTACAGGACTGAAGAGAGATGGAACAAGGAGACAAAGCAATGCTGGATCCACAAGGAGGGGATTGCAGAGAGAGGAGAAAAAGCTCATGGGAGGGAGGGAGAAAGAGATGTTGGACCTGTGGGGAGGAAGAGGGAAAGATGTCTTAACAATTAGACTAGGTGCCATTAGAGACTGGGGGGTTTAATTGTAAACTACTTGAATGGCTATGGCCTTTGATCGGTATAGCAAATTTTAATAAAACTTGAAACTTTATCATTGGTGCATTGAGCCAATACCTCACCTGATCCAATAGTTAAACCAACCTTGTGAGATACTGTCTACAGTGCTGAAACCCTGTGTTAACTCAGCTGAATAAAAGAGCTTCTTATTTAGATGTATTTATACCTTTTGAGGATATTAACTATAAGCTCTTACTGGGAAAAAAAATCAATTCTTGTGAATAGGTTTGGTTTTAACTTGGATCACAAGGCTTTTTATTCACTCAGTCTCAGCAAGTAGTACTTGGAAATGATAAATTATCAACTAGGGTATTGAAAAATGTATATACTTCAGTAGGGTTACTGTCAGATTTTACTGTACATGTTTGCTGGTAAAATACATATTTTGTTCCCTATTTATGAAGACTTTTAGTCTGAGGTTATTTGGATTCAGTTGATTTCTACATTACTTCAGAATTGATTTTGTCTGTGTAAGTCAACATGAAATATTTCAAAAAGAAATGTTTTATGAATGGCAGATAAAAAAGGAAAGTAATGGAAAATCCTGTACTCTGGAACAGAACAACTTGTAAGACTTCATATTAAATCACAAGAGAATTGTGAAAAATTGCAAGAAGACCTTGTAAGACTGGGAGGTTGGGCATCTTAATGGCAGATGACGTTCAATGTGATCAAATGCAAAGTGATGCACATGGGAAAGAGGAACCCGAACTATAGCTGTGTGATGTAGGGTTCCACATTCCTAGAAAAGGTGTTATCACTGATGATATGTTGAGAACCTCAGCTCAATGTGCACCAATGGCTAAGAAAGCAAATAGAATGTTAGGAATTAGGAAAAGAATAGAAAGCAAAGATGAAAATGTTATAATACCCTTGTATCGCTCTATGCTAAGACCGCATAGAGAAGGGTGATGAAAATGATAAAAACAATGGCACAACTTCCCCATGAAGAAAGACTAAAGCGGCTAGGGCTATTCAGCTTGGAGAAGAGACAGCTCAGGAGTGATATGATAGAGGTGGAGTGTGGCGCAGTGGTTGGATCTACAGCCTCAGCACCCTGGGGTTGTGGGTTCAAACCCCGCGCTGTTCCTTGTGACCCTGGGCAAGTCACTCAGTCCTCCATAGCCCCTGGTACGTTAGATAGATTGTGAGCCCACCGAGACAGAGAGGGAAAATGCTTGAGTACCTGATTGTAAAACCGCTTAGATAACCTTGATAGGCGGTATATAAAATCCTAATAAACTTGAAACTTGAGGTCTATGAAATACTGAGTGGAGTGGAAAGGGTAGATGTGAACCACTTGTTTGTTCTTTCCAAAAACACTAGGACTAGGGGACATGTGATGAAGCTACTAAGTAGTAGATTTAAAACAAACCAGATAAAATATTTCTTCACACAATGTGCAATTAAACAATGGAATTCATTGCCGGAGAATGTGGTGAAATCAGTTAGCTTAGCAGGGCTTCAAGACATCCCTCCCTGGCCACCAATGCTTTCAAAGGCAGCCCCTATGGGGCTCAGCCCATGTGGAGGATAGGAGGGGGTCTCCAGAAGGGCTTAGAGTTAGGGGGTCTTATTCTGGTTTGAGATCTTGTGCTGAAGGAGAGGAAGGGTTTAATTGGAGGGTCTTAAGGGTGGGGGGAACTTCGCTCTGTCGGCTTAGGAACATTGGACTGCAATTTTGTGGCCCAGTGCTCCCAGTGAAATAACTCCAGCAAAAAAGTAATGATAAGCAATTTATTTATTATTTATTTCTAGAATTTCTAGACCGCCTATAAGTAAGCGGTTAACAATAAAAACATTCATAATAATTCGTGGACAATACAGTTACAAAATGCCTTCAGTTACTGCTGCCAGTTATAAGGAAGAAGCACTGATTTGCTGTTTGGATTAGAGGTGCTGACTAGCAGGGGCTTATAGTTGTTACGTAAGATGCAGCCAAGCAAAACATGGCCATGTCGGGTCTTTCATTTTGACTGATTTTATTTTTTTGGTACTGTGCATATTTGCCAGTACATGCAGCAAGTGCATCTGTTTTACAAATATACACTTTTTTTTTTAATGAACAGCATGGCCCGGGCAGTGTCCGTGCTAACTTATTGCCATTTTCTTGTGGAAGTAGTAATTGTATGTGTAGCTGCCCAGTTTTACAAGCCTATGTGTAAGTGCTACCAATTAAGTGGTGAGGCTGTAATTTTAACCCCCCCAACCCTCCCCCCCACTCTGCTTTTATGAAGCCACATTAGGCTTTTTTTATTGCCAGCCATAGTGGTAAACACTCTAACACTCATAGAATTCCTATGAGCGTCAGAGCTAATACCGCCACAGCCAGCGATAAGAAAGCCTAACATGGCTTCATAAAAGGGGGCCTTAATTGGGTTGCATTATGAAGGAGGAAATAAATTGCTTGGGATTAAGAAGAACGACTTTCTTAATTTCTTGTGTAAAGCCCTGACCAAAATGAATACTTTAAAAAATAAATTACGCATGACTTTGAGCTGGTGTAAAATCCAATGTAGATGTTTTTTTCCCAAAATAAAGAAGAAAATTCCCCAAAGAAAAGCAATAAAAAAGTACACACACACCCCCAAAAAACATGAAGAGACCTCTCTGATTCCAACACAAGGGTAACGTTTATTATGTATCTACTAAAAAAGACTCGACACTGAATTGTGTTTCGGTGTAGGGTGTCTGCCTCAGGAGTCAGAGTCAATTTTGTTGAGTCCGTTCAGAAATTTGTACAAGAAAGTGCATCAAGCACTGCCTATGATGTCTTGAATAAACAGTGAAAGAAATAGCAGAAACAACTTGAACACACTACATTTAGGCCTAGATTCACTAAACTCACCGTTGTTGGGCGATCCGAAGCTGAGTTTTGCCAAACGACCGATTCACAACAGCTTCAGCATGAAAATGATGTGATCGTACACACACCTTACAGCGATCCCACGGATCGCTGTAGTGTGATCGAGACGCATGCGCAGATCACCCTTGTTGGTTGTAGATGTGATTTGTGTGTGCACTAGCTCTTAGCATAAGCAAGGTCAAAAGGGGAGCGGTGGCTGCAGTTTAGCTGGCCCTACGAGTGCACATTAATAAGGAATCATTTCAATTTGGCCTAGGTGCAGCCAGATTATATGGAACAGAACACGCTTGTGCAACCAGATTGTGGAACAGAACATGCTGTTAACCTGCGGGCTAAAACCGTGGGCTAAAACCACAGGCTCGCACTGCACTGCGCTTTTTGCAGAATATATGGGGATTTTCTGGGATTTCAGGGCGGCAGAGAGCAGGAGAGTTGGCAGGGACAAACTGGGATTTCAGGGCAGCAGAGTCAGCAGGGTCAGTAAGCGACTGGTCCTCAGCAGTTGCTTCATTTTGGATTGGCATACCCAATTGGTGTTCCTTCTTCTATTTAGTGAATCACCGCCTTCCTACTTATGCATGTCATTTCCCCTCATTTGCATGAGCGGATTAGATCGGGTGGGAGATTGATCAGCCAGAAGGTTAGTGAATCGGGTCGGGGAACACTCACAAAGTGGTCGGGACATGATCAATGAGCTTAGTGAATCTATCCCTTAGTCTTTTTTAGTGGATGTATAATAAATGTTACCCTTGTGTTGGAGTCAGAGTAGTCCCCCCATTTTTTGGTTTTACATTTTTTTCCAGGCATGTGTATTCTCTTTGTAAAATGGAGAATACATGTGTAGATTTTAGGGATCACCCAAGGCATGCCAATCCTATACCCACTTAAAATCTCTGTGTGATGTGGATCTCCACATATAAATACAATCTTTCTGAAATGTATATATTGTATACACAAGCAAATATTAATGTGGATGTCCTCTATTTATATCAGATATATTTCTAGAATTATGTACAATATTATATATGGATTTACAGTTCTCCGACCTATGCATTTAAGATCACTTAAAACCTGCATATTTTTAAACACATAACTTAAATTATAAAATCAGCCATTTGTAATGGCATCCAAATGCACAAAACTCCAGTAACGAACATGACCATTTTCAAAATTGAAAAAGCCTATCTTTTTGTTCCAAAAATGGCCATTTCTCAGATGCACTTGCCCTCAGTGCATCTATCTTTTTGAACCATTTTAGAAAAAAATGAAAAATGCACAAAATAAGCCATTGGGATGTAGGAGTAGCAGCATTTTTTTGTAGACTGTCCATACAGACATCCCAGCAGAGCAGTGGGGCACCTTAGGGGGCACTGCAGTGAACTTCAAAAGGCCCAAGTACACATCTCACCATAACATTACATTACATTAGGGACTTCTATTCCGCCTATACCTTGCAGTTCAAGGCGGATTACAAAAGAGCTAACTGGACATTTCCAGTGAAGTTTCAACAGTTTTGGGGTTTTTTGTGTTTTTTTTTTTGGTTACAAGGGAGAAGAGGTACCTGGATTAATTCTGGAAGAACTTGCAAATTGGATATTAAATTGACTGTACGTTACTGTGTGAAATAACAAATAGATTACAGTTAGAGTACAAATAAGATTATGTAACATTTCAGGGATCTGAATACTTGGTTGATGTTTTGAGGAGGAAGAGATTATTTAAGTGGAGGTTTTGGGGGAGAATTTATCTAGGAGGAGGGGGAAGGGTTGGGTTAAGATATCTGGATAAATTTTTTGAAAAGTAGGGTTTTGATTTCTTTTCGAAAAGTTTTGAAGTCGCCCGTTGCCGTCAACAGGTTGGAGATGGAGTGGTTAAGTTTTGCTGCTTGCGTTGCCAGAATGTTATCAAACATATTTTTGCACTGAGTGCCCTTGAATTATCTGCTGAGCTATCCAAAACTTATCCAAAACCTATTGGGCCCAACTGCTCACCACATCCATAGCCCTTATGCCTGTAGGTGTCACCTACATGTAAATACAATGAGATTTGGGTAGATTTTTGGAAGGTTCACATAATCTACCTAGAGTAGGGTATGGGCATCTCTATCGTTCACTACACCGTCCACTAGGCTACTTCAGAAACATGCTTGCTACTCTGTTAGGAATGACCATAACATTTGAAGCTATCATACAGGCAGGTATGTACTGTTTCTTTCACATCTCGAGGGGGGGGCAGGGGGAGGGGGAGAGAGTCAGTGACCAAAGGAGGAGTGGGGGGTGGGGGTCATGCCTTTATCCCTTCAGTGGTCATATGGTCAGTTTGGGCACCTTTTTGGCACTTATTCATTGTTAAAATAGGTCTAGCCCCAAAAGTCCCAATTGTGCCATGGATGTTGTCTAAAAAGTTTGATTATTGCAGAAAAAAGTCCAAATCATAAGTCCACCCTAGTCCCACCTCCCAGAGTTGACAATAGGTCATCTGTTGACCCATGTAAGTCATCATGCCTTTGATCCGTGACCTGTACCCATGACCTGCGGTGCATTTTCTTGGCTCCAGACGTAGTGTCAGCAGATAAGAGTACTACTATTTATCACTTATATAGTGCTGAAAGGCATATGCAGTGCTATACATTTTGATATTTAATAGACGGTCCCTGCTTGGAAGAGCTTTTTATCTAACTTGGACAGACAGACAAGACATGTAGGATTAAAGATGTGGAACCCAAGGTGAGAGGAGTTAGGAGTTGAAGACAGTCTTGGAATGGTGGGCTTTTAACTGGGCCTTGAACAATTCCAGAGACGGAGCCCACTCTAGGAATTCGAGCAGCTTGTTCCAAGCATACGGCGCAGCAAGGTAGAAGGATCAGAGTCTGGAGTTTGGTAGAGGAAGAGAAGGGAACAGACAGGAGGGACTTATCAGCTGAGCGGAGCTCGCATGGGGAAACATAGGAGGAGATAAGTGAAGAGAGATAGTGAGGGGCAGCCGAGTGAGTGCATTTGTAGTAAGAGGAATTTGAATTGTATTAAGAAACAGATGGGAAGCCAGTGAAGTGACTTTAGGAGAGGGGTAAAGCTACAGTTCACCAAAGTAAACCTCTTACTAACTGGCATTGCCAAACTAGTTCTAATTGTGGCAGCAATGGTGCAAGTTCTCTTGTTTCATTTTTATTATTATTTATTTTTTTATGATTACTCTATGCAATTTCCATCCATTCATAAATGGCAGAAAAACATGCATCACAATTGTAATTTATATATTTATGTATTTAATATACAGTGGTACCTTGGATTACGAGCATAATCCGTTCCAGGAGCATGCTCGTAATCCAAAATGCTCGTAAATCAAAGCAAGTTTCCCCATAGGAAGTAAGGGAAACTTGCTTTGATATGTTCCCCCCCCCCCCCGAGGCCAGCAGCGCTGCTCCCCCCCACGAGAACCGGCATTGCCCCCCCCCCCGAAGGCCCCCCTGCAAACCGGCACCCCCCCCCCCGCGATCCGGCACCCCCCCCCCCCGCCGCCATCAGGCACCCCCCCCCCGCCGCGACCTAAGGTCCCCCCAACCCACCCGAACCCTCTTCTTACTTTTCTGTAGCCTCTGCAGCGGCACCGGCATCAGCATGTCCTGTGCATGCCGGTGCCTGAAGATCTGCTTCCTGTGCTGGGCCTGAGAGTTCATGTGCGACGTGAGAGTTCACGTTCGACGTGAACTCTCAGGCCCAGCACAGAAAGCAGATCTTCAGGCACCGGCACCACGCACAGGACATGCTGGTGCCAGTGCCGCTGCGGAGGCTACAGAAAAGTAAGAAGAGGGTTCGGGTGGGTTGGGGGGACCTCAGGTCGCGGCGGGGGGGTGCCCGATGGCGGCGGGGGGGGGCCCGATGGCGGCGGGTGGGGTGCCGGATCGCGGGGGGAGGGTGCCAGTTCACAGGGGGGGTGCTCACAAATCGAAGCGCGCTCGGTTTCCGAGGCGCCGATTTTGCGAATGTTTTGCTCGTCTTGCAAAACACTCGCAAACCGGTGCACTCGTAAACCGAGGTACCACTGTATTTATATACCAGCTAATATCTAAGCAGTTTCCAATATCAAACATTCATAAAAGATTTGTCATAAAGCATATAGATATACAATCAACTACCACTATCTTTTCATCCATATGTGGTGGCTATACTGTATACCTAGCATGGGAAATTTTCACCCACATAACATATAGGTATCAACAAGCAGTTCTGTCTTTAGTAACTTTTTTAAAGTTAGTACAGTCCGTGCATAATCTCAGGTGTCCTGGTAAATTATTCCACAAATGTACACCTGCAATACAAGAGACAAGGGAGGAGTCCAATCAGCCAAGAAAAACTGTCTTTATTCAATCAACACATCCCAACAAGGATTCTAGTTTCGGCATCCTTCCTCAGGGGACACAACTCTTTCAGTGCTCCCTGTTACTGCAGGATAGGCTGTATTAGCCTGTGGAAATTAGGGTGGGGAAAACATCAGGTTCGGGAAGGCATCGTTTGGACGCCAAAAAAAAGGATCCTTATTGAGACTTGATTGAATAAAGACAGTTTTCCTTGGCTAATTGGACTCCTCCCTTGCCTCTTCTGCTGTACTGATTGTAGTTTCGAGGCAAATTGTTTTCTTCTTCTTTTTTTTCTCACCAGCAAAGCAAAACATTTTTGTTTTTTTAAATCATGGAATCACACTCCTGTTTCCTTTATTGCTATTAATCTCACAGTACTACATGCGAGTCTTATGTCGTGTGACTGAGATTGCAATAACAAAGACTATTAGATGTATTGTCTGCTTGAGCCAATCACTGTTCCAAAATCACTTGATCAGTTTATTCTTGCACCCCTCAAGGCTTTTTGGCATGTTGGACTGTATGCCTGATGCCTGGTTTGCATATATGATCAATTCATGGAAGCAGTTGTCCAGCTGGCATACATCGGGGTTCACGGACATGACTTTCTTCCAGGCTGTGTCAATGGAAGTATTTAGCCAGTGACATGAGCTATCTAGGTGAGTTTTTGCAGCAGTTGCAGCCACAACATTTGACCTTTTGTCAGTCGTGCATGGTGTAACATCCAAATTCCAGTTCAAGTTCTTTGAGAGTAGTGTCAATGAAGTTCTCTATGTTCTTTGCTGTGTGTTTCTCTGGGGAAAAAATACTAATATTCAAACATTTCAAAATGCAGTTATTCATCCAAAACATAGGGCTCCTTTTACTAAGGTGCGCTAGCGGTTTTACAATGCCGCACATGCTAAACGCTAACGCCTCCATAGAGCTTGCATTAGTATTTTTTGTTTAGTGCGCGCTAAAAACGCTAGCGCACCTTAGTAAAAGGAGCCCATAGTGAAATTGCTGTAGGAATTCTTGTTGAAGTCATCATATCTGTGCAGAACGACACAGGCTTTTATGGACAGAACTAGTCGTAACTTGTTTCTTCATCTCCTCATGGTATTGCTTCATTTTTTTAAAGACTGCTTCTCTTACTGTTAGGTGTCTATACAATACATCATCAACACTTATGTTTCCATAATTGCTGCTGATTAAAATCATTTGTTGGGCAAATGATTTCAAACCTGAACTCTCAACAACAGAGAATGACAGTCCAGCCTCAACAGCTTTGCAGATCCACGGTAAATTGTCTTCTGTAGCAAGGAGTAGGACTCAGGCCTCCCACAGCAGCAGCAGCAGCAACACTCCACTCCTCTGCCACAGTCCGATGGGATTTTGAGGAGGGCCAAACCACAAGCATACACTATAGCGGGGGTAGGGAACTCCGGTCCTCGAGAGCTATATTCCAGTCGGGTTTTCAGGATTTCCCCAATGAATATGCATGAGATCTGTCTGCATGCACTGCTTTCAATGCATAATCATTGGGGAAATCCTGATAACCAGACTGTAATACGGCTCTTGAGGACTGGAGTTCCCTACCCCTGCACTATAGCAATCATCAGGGCCACTAACCTCCAGATACCAAGGGAAGCTCAAGGAAGCAGGTAAATAAATATAATTTTATCATGGGTCATTGGATCAAGAACAATGACCCATGATCCACATGACCCATCCGATATTATTGACCCATGACTCATTATCAGCTCTTCCACTCCCTCCTTGCCTCTGACATATGCTCTTGAGAGTGGCACATCAAAAGTGCATCGGACATTGGTGCGTCAAAAGCGCACAGGACCAATGCGTACCACCGGTTCCACCGCTTTCACGCCTTTCTATTCTACACTTAGAACTGCTCGCACTCCCACTGGGGAGGGTGTGGGGGGAACAACCCCCCCCCCACACACACCCACACACAAACACACTACACTGAAAACTCCCGAACAGCGAGAGAATGGAAGT
Source organism: Geotrypetes seraphini (assembly GCF_902459505.1). Classification (NCBI taxonomy): domain Eukaryota; kingdom Metazoa; phylum Chordata; class Amphibia; order Gymnophiona; family Dermophiidae; genus Geotrypetes; species Geotrypetes seraphini. The sequence goes on along the minus strand of NC_047085.1, from coordinate 148,293,076 downwards.
TTTCAGTCTACTGGGGGGTTCCCTCTCCCCACCCACACCAACAGGAGTACGACCAGTTCTAAGTGTACTGGGGGTTCCCCCCACCCCCTCAGAACACTAATGGTAAGGCGTGAAAGTGGCGGAATCGGCAGCACACATTGGTCCTGCTCGCAAATGTCACCATGGGATTGTCGGCCCACCAATGTCCTACGCGCTTTCATCGGTGTACTGCTCGAGTTTTAGACGCACTGCACCTTACAAATTTGTCTAGAACATGTTTCAAAAATAGTGAATTGGAAGGGTTTGGTGAGAAAAACATCCATCTGACCCTATATGCTACATTTTGGAAGTTCTTTTTTGGAAAATGAGCTCCGAGGTATACAATTATACAGTATATTTACACTGAATTTTCATCAAACATACCAGGGAAGCGATACATTTATATTTGTTTCCCTGGAGAATCAGACTTGTTTGCAACTTTCTAGAATCAGAACTGCACTTCTCAGTTTAAAGTTATTGCAAATGAGAGCATACACACAAAAAAAAAAGAAGAAAGAGGATTATCAGTAAGCAGTCAAATAAAAAGCGAGAACTTTAAAGACCTGTGGCACTGAAATGTCTCTTGGAAGGTCTGCAAAGCATTGACTATTTGTTACAACAGTATTTGCACACAGGAAACAGAGTACCATCTCATTTGTTGATATATAACTTTTGTCGCTGATAATGTGTTTATTCCCTTTCAACTCGGTGGTGTATGTTTCAACCAAGTGTGAAATTAAAAAAATTCTCCCTGTAGCAGTCTGATTCAGTTTGTTAGTTTGTATCTTCTCAAAAACTGCTTAATGCATCTCTGGTGGCATCCCAGCCATAATTGAAAGCAGTCTTGGAAACTTTTATAACAGGGTATATATTCATTTGAGCACTTAAGGCCTTCCATGTAACTAAAGCATCATATGTAATAACATGAGTTCACTTCCTTCTCTGGTACTTGATTTTTACTGCTCTGTTTGTTCATAAAAGTGGTTAGGTCTGAGGTGAATATCAGTCACATTATGCTTCACTCATTTTGTTACCTTTCTTTGCCCTTTAAATATTATTTAAGCTACATTTCACACGACAGGCTGAAAATAGATCAGTCTTGTCCCCATGTAAAGTGGGTTTGTCTCTACTTTCCACTTGAACTCTATTCAGCTGAAAAGTTAATTACACCTTATCTCTTCCAATACCATCTAACACTTAATTGATTTGTTTACATTTTTCTTAGCATGCACACTCAGCGCTCACTAGTACAGAGAGAACAATTGTGTTAAAATGTGTAGAGAAGAAGCTATTTTGGATAAATGCTGTAAATGTATCTCATATTAAGAATGTTTGATTTATTCTTAAGTACAATTGTTGGGTATATGGGCGGGGGAGGGATATTTCATGTGAGTCAAACTTTGATGGTATATTAAGTGATGTTAAAGTATAAAATGATTGTATCTTATGTTGAAAGTTGTTGAAAGTTTTAAAAATGAATAAAGACTTAAAAAAAAAAAAAGAATGTTTTAATTGCTGAATCTCAAGGGATATAGTTCATGACTTTACCTATGTATTTATTCATTGGACTTTATTATCTGTTTTTATGAAGAGATTCGGTCAAGGTGGTGTATTGCAGGTAGAGCTCAACTTAAAACCTACGCTTTTGTTAACAATACAAAAATTTTTTTTTTAAAAAACATACTACTCTCACAAAATTGGGGAGGCCTCAGCCGGGTCTCCTTGCTCCTGACCCTTCCCCCTTTTTCCTTTCCGACAAACTATAGTCTGAGTCCATGGTAAAATTTCCACTAAGAGAAGTTTATAGTAAGGTACATCATGGTTACATTACAATAAGCAATACAGTAATTATCACCAACATGCAACTTAATTCCTACTTAGGTATAACAATGCTTAGCACAAGCAATAACTACTTATTTATTTAATTCATTTTTCTATCCCGTTTTCCCCAAAGAGCTCAGAAACCTATCACTAATCTCTACCCTGGCTAGTAGCTGTCCTAATCTAGACACTGTCACGCAAAGCGGGGGAAGTTGGGGCCACTGCCATTTACATTGGTCATTTCAGAACGTGTAGCTGATTGTACATGAGTAGGCACCGCCATTCAAACCGTGCCTACTCCCACTTGGCCCGAGCTGCCGTCCAATTTTCTCAAGCCCCGCTGACTGCTCCTGCCCCCCTTTCGCCATTTAAATGAGTGGGTACCGCTGGTCACTTCTCAGGCATGCCCCTCACTTTAGAATCCTTATATGTTATTCAATGTCATATTTACTTATTTAATTTCTCATTACATTTATTTAAAGACGCTAATGATTGCTATTCGATCTCTGGCTCCTTTCTTGCCACATTCTGTTTTTACTCATATTCAACATTAATATGATTTCTCCTATTTCCCTTTAGTTTTTAACCTTAATTGTACTCTCTCCTTTTAAAATTATATTTCTCCCCACTTTCCTGTTGTTTTCATGTAAGCAAAGTTGTGTTTTAAGTCCGTTGATTGTTCCCCATTTTAATTTTTATTGTAAAACGCGTGGAAGGGCATAATCGAAAGGAAAGTCTAAGTCCATTTTTATCTAAGTCGCAAGTCGTCCAAAGTAAAAAAAACAACGTAGGATACATTTTTTAAAAATACGACCAAAAAATATTTGTTTTTGAAAAACGTCTATCTATATGTCCAGCCGCCTGATCATCCAGATCGCTAAATCATTCATCTTTATACCACATTTTCATCCAACTTTTCGTCCAAGTTCAAAACGCCTAGAAACAGAACTTTTGGATGTGGGAGGGGTCTACAAAGTGATGGACAGGACACCCAAACAGGGCACCTAAATAGTGGGCTACCTTACATGGGACTGCTGTGAACTTCACAAAAAGGGTGTCATGTAATCATCTAACTACAGCTCCCTTATTGGTAATGGTGAGCCCCCAAAACACCCCCAGAATCTGCTAGACCCACCTATCTACCACCACAATAGTCATTATGGTTGCAGGAGCCACTTATAGGGCAGTACAAAAGGGTTTGGGGGTTTTAGGGGAGTGCACATGTTTCACCACCAATGCAATCATTACAATGGGTTATGGGCATGGGTCCTCCTCTCCTAACCCACCCCCAAGACCACTTAAGATGCCTCTGTGCAGCGGGATTAAGCCTTCCTATGCCAGGCTACCAGATGCTGATGTTCTGGAGGCAGAATTTAAAAGTTGTGACTACGATTTTTATGGGGGGGGGGTTAGTGTGTGTGGGGCTGTACTATGTATTTGCAGTTCTTATCTGGTCACTTTAGGTTGTTTTTTGTGACTTGGTCTAAGTCACAACGTCCAAGTTTCGTCTATGCTGTGTTGTAAAACGTTTGGTTATACATGCAGTATGACTAAGTCTAAGCCGGCCCACGTCCCGTCCAATTCCCACCTCGATACCCCTCCTGAAACGCCCGTTTAGCTCTGGCCATTCAGTGGCACTGTGAAGGCTTAGGTTGTGTTTAAATATGTCCAAAACCCGATTTTATTATCGACACTTGGACGTATTTTGACAATGTTCGTCCAAGTACCAATAGGCCATTTTTTGGATATTTTTCACCTTCGATTATGAGCCCCTTGGTATTTATGATTAGTGTTTTAGCAAATTTTAATAAATCTTGACACTTGAAACTTGAGTATATTCGGTTTTAAACTTTCCCCTCTCCTTAATCACCCTCAGAGAGTGGGCCCTCTCCTGCAAGACACATTAATCTGTATTCTCTCTATCCTTATTCTTTCCTTTCCTCTCACACATGTAGTTCCACTTCCTCTAATATTTCCTCCTTAACCTCCCGTGACCAGGAAGTGAAGTCAAAAGGGAGACAAGTCCAATGCGAGCAGCAAGTGGAAGATGCTGCTCATGCCATTGACATTTCAAGAGATACACAGGGGGCAGGGAGCAGGAGAGGTGCTGACGCCGGTGCCCCTTGCAAAGACAGCACCCAGGGCATTCTACCCCCTTTTGCTATGCCACTGGGTGTGAAGACCAATACCATCTCAAAATATCCAGCTCTCCCCCATGACAGCCCAAAAATATGAAACCCTATAATGGTGCCCTCCCCTCATCCCGAACATGATGTTGTACCCTAATGGTGCCCCCTCAGACATCAAACCTCCCCTATGGTGCCCTTGAGGATGATGACCCTCAGATTATATTAGCAAATCTATCATAATAAAACCCTTAGCGCGCATGCGCACTTCAAACTGCGTGATCCCTGCCTCCATGATCCATGCTTCCATGTCACACATGCGCAGTAGAAGGAGCCAGAAGCAGTTTCACCATCGTCCTCCCTCGGCAACACTGGCTCCTGCGCATGGCGGAGGCACCATAAGCACGGATGCACAGAGGCGACAACCATGGCGGCGACTCCCCCTCCCGCCCTCATTCCGTCTAACAGGACCAAGGAGAGCACAAAAATAACGGAAGCAGGCATACCGACGCTCAGCATCCGAACTGTGGTTGGCAGTTGTTCAGGTTGTGGAGAAGGCAAAAGGAGTGATTTAAGGGTCGGTGGGAGAAGGGGGTTGGAGCTGAAGTGTCTCAGCACATGAGAACGAAAGATAGACACACAGAAAGACAGCAAACAGGGAGAGAGACAGAAGAAAGACAGACAGCGGGCAGAGAGAGAGACAGACAGAAAGAAAGACAAAGAGACAGACAGGGGGCCAGGGAGAGAGACAGACAGACAGACAGGGGGCCGGGGAGAGAGACAGACAGACAGACAGACAGGGGGCCGGGGAGAGAGACAGACAGAAAGAGAGAGAGACAGACACTGCGGAAGGGAGAGAGATAGAAAGAAAGGAAGAAAGATACAGGGGCAGGGAGAAAGATAGAAAGAAAAGAAGAAAGAGACAGGGGCAGGGAGAGAAACAGAAAGAAAGACAGGCATATTAATGTAACGGGCTTAAACATTAGTCATTAATAAACTCTTAAAATATGACAAGAAATATTTATGGACAGTGAAATAATGTGCATATTTTTAAGCAACTGTAAATCTGCCTTCGGTGCTGAGTGACAAACTTAGGAGCTCACTTATGTCAATACTGTGACAGTGATGGCCTCACTGGTACCTTCTCAGCTTGGCACCCTAGAAGGATGCCTGTATTATGAATAATTAAAATGTGGTGAAGAATTTTTCTCTATCTATATAATATCAGTTGGTAGAAATCTGGAATATCTTGCCTCTCTCTCTCTCTGAGATCTTGCAGACATTGCAGTTTTGGAAAAATGTGAAAGCATTTTTTGTTTTACAAAATTGGTTTATCAGACCACAGTTCTAATTAACAGTTGTTGGTTTTTTTAGCTATGTGTAGTTAACTCTGATCCTTTTTTTTTTAAATGTAATTCTTCTTGGTTTCTTCTTAGTGTAATCTTTCCTGAACTGCCAAGCTAGTGGTGGAATAGAAGATGTGGTATAATCACTTGAATGTCCAGTCTTCTGTATTCTGTGAACCACCTAGAACTTTTTGGGTGTTGGCGGTATAGAAAAATAAAGTTATTATTATTATATACCCCAGCAGACAACTCTGTGCACATATAAGTACATACATAGAAATGTAAAAACTGTCATCATACAAACACCGTCACTCTCTCTCTTTCACACACATATGAGGGGCTGCAGAAGAGTTCTCAGCCCAACCACAAATGATGTGGAGCCATGAAACTAACAAGTTATTCCTCACTTTTCCTGACACGTTTCATTTCAATAATGCGAAATGAAATGAAAAGTGTCAAGAAAAGTATATTTAGTGGTCTTTATAAGTTTCATAGCTCCAAATCATTCTCTTCTTGGTTGGGCTGAGAACTTTTCAGCAGCAAACACCTCCCCACACAAACATGCACTCCTCAAATGCTCTTTACACACACCACCCTCAAAGATACTATTTGGAGAAGGTCTGCAAAAGAAGTACATGGCAAGTGCATTTAGTTCCTCACAGCTAAGGGATAAATAATACTGTGAATTAAAGCCTTCCAGTTTTCTCATAATATACGATTCCATATTGTTGATGCTAATGCAGACAATTGACTGTCACTACTCACTGACAAGGAATCAGCTTACCTATCTGAAAGACAAGATCTCAATTAAATGTCCTCACTACTGACTTCATGCTTAGTCATAAATATCGTTCTAATAATAGTTGATATCCTCACCAGGTAATGGAAAAGAGGAGTACTTAAGAGATTTGCAGTTTCACATCAGATAATTTTTTTGTGTATTTGTTGTGGCTGTATATCAGCAGAGTATGGTATTTAAATGTCATTGAGATTAAACTGGACCTTTTTATGTGACATGGCTATATTCAGTAATCTGTTTTGCCTTTAGATAGGCAAACTTTCTGTCTTCCTGGTCAAAATTGTGTCTTTGCATAACCTTTTTTTTTTTTTTTTTTTTTAATTGCTGCATGATGTGCAATTTAAATTCAGATAAAACGTTGGTTTTTGTGTTTTTAAACTATTATTCATTATTTTAGTGTGCACATATTTTTTATTTTAAATTAATTTTTCAAGGTCTTTTTGAGAAAAGACTGACCACTCAGTTTTTCCAAAAGAAGCTATACTTACCTGTGTTGAAGGTGCAGTAATTCCTTTGGTCTGCACCTGATTTACCTGAAAGGAAAAATAGGGTAAAGCATTTTATTCACATAGCAATTTATTCTCATTTTAATAACATAATGCACATTGATTAATGAAGGAGGGGGAAATACTTATCTGATAAGTCCTCTAGGAGGTTTGCTGGGGTAACCAAATATACCCCCTCTTTTATTAATGTATAGCACAGAATTCCTATGAGCGTTGGAGCAGTTACCGCCGCTGCTGGCGCTAAAACCCACGCTATGCGTTAGTAAAAGAGGGGTATAGTGAAATATTTCTGTTGAGAAGAAAAACATATCCCTCCCCCCCTATTTTACTAAACCACAATAGCGGTTATTAACGCAAGGAGCCACGCTGAATGCTCCGCGCAGCTCCCGATGCTCACAGAGTTCCTATGAGTATCGGGACAGCGCAGAGCATTCAATGCTATTCCCTGCGCTAATAACCCCTATCATTAATTGGTTAATTTTCATTGTCTTGTAAATAAAATTGAGAAACAAGTGTATGTTAAACCATTTTATTAGAAAAATAAATTTAAATTAATTTGTCATATATTTCAGTGCAAATGAAATTGTGTTCATTGTACTTACCTGACAGAGGTCTGACTCTTTAATTTTATTTCACCCTCATATACAATTATTTGGGTGAAATAAATCTTGATGTTAACATGGTCTTCTCTTAAACGGAATTTTCACTGAAGAGTGATTTACATGAGCTTCTGTAATGGTTTTACAAAATATGAGTTTGAGTGTTTCTGTGATGGTTTTCCATACAAGAGCATCTGTAGTGGTGTCAGGTACAGATTTAGAGAGTTTCTATGATGATATTCAGTACTGCTCCAGAAAGGACTAGCCAATGGTTTTGGAGCATTTAGCATCATGATATGGTGCATTTACTTTGTTTTACATTAAGAGGGAAATTCTATAAAAGGCGTCTGAAGACAGGTGCCTAAATAAATAGGCACCTACATTAGGCACCTAACATAGAAACATGATGGTAGATAAAGGCCAAATGGCTCATCTAGTCTGCCCATCTGCAATAACCATTATCTCTTTCTCTCTCTGAGAGATCTCATGTGCCTAACCCACCATGCCTTCTTCAATTCAGACACAGTCTGTCTCCACCACTTCCTGCAGGAGACTGTTCCATGCATCTACCACCCTTTCTGTAAAAAAGTATTTCCTTAGATTACTCCTGAGCCTATCATCTCTTAACTTCATCCTATGCCCTCTCATTCCAGAGCTTCCTTTGAAATGAAAGCAACTTGGCTCATGCGCAATTACACCACATAGATATTTAAACATTTCCATCATATCTCCCCTCTCTCACTTTTCCTCCAAAGTATATATATTGAGATATGTAAGTCTGTCCCTATACGTCATATGATGAAGACTACACATCATTTTAGTAGCCTTCCTCTGGACCGACTCCATTCTTTTTATATCTTATTGAAGATGCGGTCTCCAGAATTGTACACAATATTCTAAATGAGGTCTCACCAGAGTCTTATACAGGGGTATCGATACCTCCTTTTTCCTACTAGCCATACCTCTTTTTATGCACCCTAGCATCCTTCTAGCTTTTGCTGTCACCTTTTCAACATGTTTGGCTACATTAAAATCATCACATACAATCACACCTAAGCCCCGTTTTTCTGTCAAGCACAAAAGTTCTTCACCCTCTAAACGGTACCAGTCCTTCGGGTTTTTGCAGCCAAAATACATGACCTTGCATTTCTTAGCATTAAATTTTAGCTGCCAAATTTCAGACCATTCTTCGACCTTCGCTAGGTCTTTCTTCATATCATTTCAGACCATTCTTCGACCTTCGCTAGGTCTTTCTTCATATCATTCATACCATCCAGGGTGTCTACTCTATGGCAGTTTTTGGTGTCATCCACAAAGAGGCAAATCTTACCTGACAGCCCTTCAGCAATATCACTTTAAAAATGTTAAAAATAATAGGCCCAAGAACAGAACCTTGAGGTACACCACTGGTATCATCCCTTTCATCAGAGTGATCTCCATTGACCACTACCCTCTGTCGTCTTCTATTCAACCAGTTTCTGACCCAGCCTGTTACTTTGTGGCCCATCCCAAGAGCACTCAGTTTATTTATTAGTCATCTGTGTCAAAGGCTTTGCTAAAATCTAAATACACCACATCTAGCACACTCCTATCCAATCCTCTGGTCACCCAGTCAAAGAAATTGATCAGATTTGTCTGACAAGACCTACCTCTAGTGAATCCAGGTTGGCTCTGGTCCTAAAATCCACTTGATTCCAGAAACTTCACCATTCTCTGTTTTAAAAGCGTTTCCATTAATTTGCTTACCACAGAAGTCAGACTTACTGGCCTGTAATTCCCTACTTCTTCCTTACTTCCACTTTTGTGTAGAGGGACCACTGGTACCACTCCCAACTCTAGAGAAGCATTGAAAAGGTCAGTCAGCAGAGCCACCAGAACTTCCCTAGGTACCTTCAGCAACCTCAGATGTACACCATCCAGTCCCATCGCTTTGTCTACCTTTAATTTAGCTAGCTCCTCACAAATGCAACTCTCTGAAAATTGATTGGGGTCTACCATACCAGCATTCCTATTTGCATTTGTCTTCTGCGGTCCTGCTCTTGGATCTTCAGCTGTGAAAGAACAGAAATATTTGTTAAGCAATTCAGCCTTTTCTTTATCAGCTTCTACATATTCCTCACCTTCACTTTTGAGTCTCACAATGCAATTTTTGTACTTCTTCCTATCACTGTTATATCTAAAAAATGTTTTGTCTCCCCATTTTATCATATCGGCTATTTTTTCTTCCATTTGTATCTTTGCTTTCCTGACTTCTCGACCAGCCTCTCTTAACTTTTCCAGATATTTTTGTCTGTCTTTCTCTTTCTGCGATCTTTTATAGTTTATGAAAGCTAATCTTTTATTCCTTATCTTCTCAGCTACTACTTTTGAGAACTAAAATGGCCTTCTTTTCCTTTTCCTTTTATTTACTTGCCTCACACAAAGATTTGTCGTCCTTATAATAACTCCTTTCAGTTATGTCCACTGCATTTCTACTCCTTCCAGACGTACCCATCCAGACAACAATTCCTTGACATAATCCCCCATCCGAACAAAGTTAGTTTTTTTAAAGTCTAGAAGCTTTGCTGTTGAATGAGCCCTCTCTATACCCATCGTAATATTAAACCATACTATGCAGTGATCACTGGATGCCAGATGATCACCCACTTTAACATCAGAAACACTTTCCCCATTTGTAAGCACTAAGTCCAGTATGACCCCCCCCCCCCATCCCATATGGGTTCCATTACCAACTGCTGGAACAGTTTTCCTTGTAGAGAAGATGAGGTGTGGGGAAGATGTCCAGGGAAATCTGAACGTCTGGCAACCATACCCTTGCAGAAAATTTTAAAACAAAATTCTGTGCACTGTGCATGTGCAAAAGTGCCCATTTTGCAAAGGATGTCAGAGCACATCCTGTGGTAAACATTTTTAACCTGCAGTAAGTATGCACTAGCACTTATCACAGTTTAGTAAAAGGACCCCCTTGTGAGCCTTTTTAAGCTGCCACACTGCTTCTTTTTATTTGCACGTACTTTGCAGCTGATGATTGCATCTTCTTTTGTTAGGACAGGCCCTTGGCATTTAAAACATCACACAGATAGAACACTTACTTTTTCCTCCTCCCACCATCACTGATATTCCAGTTTAGACTAGTACTTAATATTTAACTGCTTATTACCCTCAGTTTCATCTACCGAATTATCTGGCTTAACTGGATCCCTAGAGGGTCGAGTTAAGGAACTAGGTCATTAGCATTCAGACTTAATGGGGTGGGTCAATAGAGTGGGCAGACTTGATGGGCTGTAGCCCTTTTCTGCCGTCATCTTTCTATGTTTCTATGTTTCTAACTGTATCACATCATGGTGTTCTCTTTCAGGTTCTCACTCAATGAAAAACATTCCTTAGATCCTTGCGTGGAATTTTAACACTAGGTTGCTCAAGGATCCCAAATTTACCCCTCCCCCCTTTTACTAAGCCACGGTAGAGGTTTCTAAGGCAGCCCGGAGCACTAAATGTTCTGACGCTGCTCCGATACTCATAGAATTGTGTTGGAGTATTTAGCGCTCTGGCACGTGGTAAAATCATCCACCATGGCTTAGTAAAAAGGGGGAGGGGGGGTAATGTCCTAATTAAAAAAGCATGTACAAATTTTTTTAATTATATACTGTGGGTTACATTTCTACAGCTTCCTGGCAGGATGTGTTCAGAGCCACCATTAGGGTTTTATAAATAATTCAGCTGGCAAAAACAAGGAAAGATGGAAAGTGTAATTAGGACTTGGGCACATTATTAAAGAACTAGAAACTCACCATATTCAAACAAGCTCTGTGTATTTATTAAATAGGCTTCATCAATTAAAATATGTGTGATACCACAATCTTAAGTAAATAAGCAGGATTCACCATTTTTGTTCAAAATGGAAGGCATTATAAGAAACTCAGCAACTTAATATATACCATACAAATCAGCCAGGACAATAGCAAAATAATAATTTGTTTGCCACACATTTGTATATTCAGTAGCATTGTTTAAAAGAGCCACAACTGCTGAATAAAAGCACAAGGTTAAACCCTAGTGCCAGTGCCTACCTTTAAGGCCCTTATACGTACCTGCACTAGAAAATGTAGTTGTGCACTAATGTTAGCATTAGCACACAGCCATAAAAAAATGAATATGGGAGCACTTACCGCCAGGGCAGGATTAACCAATAGGCCCAGTAGGCACGTGCCTAGGGCCCGAAATGGTCAGGGGGGCCCGATGAAGGAGGGCATCAACATTGTTTTTTCGAAATGGCGATGGGCCCCTCTAGCATCGATTGGCAACGCGCCCCCCCCCCCCCACGATCAGCAACGCAGTCCCCCCCATTGACGGAAAGTAAGACAAGCAAGCAATGCGAGTAAGATAGGCAACGGGAACTGTAATTGTGCAAGCAGTGCTGCTTGCCCAAAGCTTCCCTCTGACGCAGCTTCCTGTATCCGCCTGGGCGCATAGTGGGGTGGGGCCATCAACGAATTAATCCTTCCCTGCTTACCGCTACCTATTTAGGAAGTGCTAAAGGCTCTGCATTATGGATGTACTAACCAATTAGCATACTAGTAATTAATGTCAGCACACTCACTGAATTGTACTTCCATGGCAGTGCCTCAGCCACAGAAAGGCCTCGGGGTACTTGGGCGCTTCACCTTTGAATTGGGACTCCTCTGCTTTCATGGCTGGCAGGGATGCCAAAAACATCGTCCACCTGGGTCACATCTGCAGCAGCACTTAATTTACTCAGGTGCCCTTTTGCTGCTAATGCTGGCTGTCTAGTTCAGGGTTAGGGAACTCCGGTCCTCGAGAGCCATATTCCAGTCGGGTTTTCAGGATTTCCCCAATGAATATGCATGAGATCTATTTGCATGCACTGCTTTCAATGCAAATTCATTGGGGAAATCCTGAAAACCCGACTGGAATATGGCTCTCACGGACCGGAGTTCCCTACCCCTGGTCTAGCTCATGTCAATAGAACATGCATGGGAGAGTCGGCATTAGTGACTGAAGCACACCTGAGGGAATTAAGTGCTGCTGCAGATGTAACCCAGGTGGGAGATGTCTTCAGCTGGAACGGTTTGGCATCCCCAGCAGCAAAGATAATATTGGTTCGTGGTGGGCAGCTGTGGCTGCATGGGATGGGGGATGAAAATGGGAAATAATATTGGAACCACACAGTCCATTTTTGTGAACCCTTTCCCCCCTCAAATGAATTTCTAGCCGCGCCTTTGTTCCATGCTCATTCTCCATCCCCTCCCCCCAAAATTAAAACAAATGAATGTGGTTGACTTAGCGTATGCAAATGGAACAATTAATGTAGGATGCTTTATTGTGTTCTGCATTAAGCCTTCGTTAGCGCTTAACAAAGCTTGGTAAAAGGATCTCTTTATGTGTTATGCAAGCCAACTCAATATCAGACCCCTAGTTATCTAGTCTAATTTTAGGAAGCTTTTTACTTTTTAAAACTAATCTTGAGAAAAAAATATGAGCAGTGAAAAATTATGCATGCCTTTTGCATGTGAAATAGGAGATAAACTTTGGGCTCCTTTTACAAAGGTGCGCTAGCGGTTTTAGCACACGCTAAAATGCCGCATGTGCTAGCTGCTACCGCATCCTTTTAAGCAGGCGGTAGTTTTTCGGCTAGCGCACGCTATAGCACACGCTAATATTGTGCATGCGCTAAAAAGGCTAGCGCACTTTCGAAAAAAGGAACCCTTTGAGGTGATATATGGTTGGGGAGACAACGGCCCATGTAGTTTTATATTTTTAAAACTATGTACCACTACATGGCTTAGAAGGAAAAATTTAGGCAATAAAAAAATCTGCGCAGATAATTTCACCGAGAAATAATTTTAAAAGAAATGTAGGCTCCTACTTTACCTTTGACAAGTATAAAACCAAAGATAGAAACATCAAAGGTTTTTGTACCAACAATAGCAGTTCTGATAATGAGTCCTTGATTATTATTCAGAAGACGGCAGAATGTAGAAATTCTCTTATGTAGTTTGTTACCATACTTGTTGTAAGACATGATGGCTGAATGAATTGCTGTCTGCAGGTCTCTTGCTAATTTCCATTTCATGGCAGGCTAATAATATAACTGCTGTCTTTCCCTTTACATTTTAGGCCATTTATGAATCGCACTGGTAAAGAATATACTAAAGCTTCTAAAGAATTCTTCTATTAAATGATGAAATGAACTAAAATGAAAAACTGGTAAAAGGTAAATGTATGGTTTATCTTATCAAATTATACCACTTGCAGTATTTTCTTTCATCAATAGAGGGACATCTCTGAAGTTTGCTAGTATTAGATTGCAATATTTTAATAAATATTGTAAAAATTAAACCTTTTTCAATAAAGATTTTCCCACAAGTTCAGAAAAAACAAAAAGTCCCTTTTGCAAAAAATTCAGGCCCATATTCTATAAATGTTGCCTTAAGATGAAAACGTTATTTTTTTTTATTTAAAAAAAAGCATTTTAAAAGGAAAAATGTAGGCGTCTACCGGTGCCTTACAAAACAGCACCTGCATCATGCCTATGGAGGCATTTTACACTGCCTAATGCCACTGTAGTCATGGTTAATACCAGAACTTGCATTAGGCGTCATAAAGCACCTCAATAGGCACAATTCAAACCCTGGCCTACATTTCCAGTGAGTGCCTTTTCCGAAGCCGCAATTCTATAAATGGCATCATCGTGTGATTGACACACAATCAGCGGCCATTTTTAATGCGGTCACCAACAATGACACTTTTTATAGAATCCGGGCCTCAGTGCCTACAAATTCCTGCATGCTAGAAAATGAAAGATTTCGGTCTGGGGTTCTCAACCCAGTCATCAAGACACACCTATGTGGCAGATTTTCAGGCCATAAAGAATATACAGTGCTCCCCTGCAAATTTGTGGTCCGCATTCACGGTCCTGGTCATTCGTGGTATTTTCCGACCGCAAATGACCGGGCAGGAGAGGGCAGCCGGAGAGGGCAGCTGGAGTGCCTGCAAGTGAAGGAAATCACTCGCGGTATGCTACGACCGCCACTTCCTGTGCTAAAGTCGGGCCTCACCAATCAGGAGCTGCGTGTCAAAGTAGCTCCTGATTGGTGAGGCCTGGCTTTAGTACAGGAAGAGGCGGTTGGAGCATACCGCGAGTGATTTCCTTCACTTGCCAGTGCTCCGGCTGCCCTCTCCTGCCACTCCTGCTGCCCTCTCCTGCCTCCTCTGCTAAAAAACGTATTCATGGTTTTTCAACATTCGCGGTGGTTCCTGGAAAGGAACCCCCGCGAATATCGGGGGAGCACTGTTCATGAGATAAATTTGCATGCACTATCTCCATTATAGTCAGATCTATCCAATAAATAGATATTGGGTGGATCCTGAAAACCTGACTGTGTCCTGAGTGGGTTGATCTAGATTAATTTTATGTAAAAGTATATTGAGTGTCTATTTGTTAGGTTAGTTAAACTGAGATTTTATAGTTATCATTTCAAATAATTATGTAGTCATTAATTTTTAGTTGTCATTACTGCAATTGAAGAACTGTAATCTGTATGTTTGGAATAGCCTAACCAACTTCTGAATGACTTAGATCCCAGACTTTCAAAACTAATTTTGATAGGGAATAGTATAATCATATTTTGGTAATTTGAAAGTGTTTTCTGAGGTTTAGGACTCCTTTTACAAAGGTGCGTTAGGGCCTACATGCATGGAATAGCGCATGCTAAAATGCCGAACACGCTAGCCGCTATCGCCTGCTCTTGAGCAGGCGGTAGTTTTTTTAGCTAGCGCGTGTGCTAAAAACGGTAGAGCACCTTTGTAAAAGGAGCCCTTAATGACATTTCCTAGGCAAAGATTTACTCCTAGTACCCAAAACAGCACTACGTGTCAAAATGAGGCAGGCTAAGAAGAGCGATGCAACTGATAGAGTGGTGGTATTAAGGGAAGGGGAGAGCAAATGAGATGCTGGACACATGATGGTAAAGGAAGGGAGGCAGAGATGCTGAACTATGAGGGAGAAGGAAAGGCTAAACAGGGGAAGATGCTGGACCTGGAGAGAGATAGAGAAGGGAGATGCTAGGTATGAGAAGGGAGACAGAGAGGGAAAACATACTGGGCATAGGAAGGATGAGATTATAGAAAGGAGAGATGCTGGATATAGGGGGAAGGAAAATAGGAATAAGAGGCTGAGGATAAAAAGAGAGAGAGACAGATATATAAAGCTAGTAACTAGATTTGATAAAAAAGAAGGAGATTGAGGTCTGAATAATAAAAAGGATAGGTAAAATTGGAATGGATAGACAAAAATAAATGGAAGACAGCTGAAAGTGAAAGGTCGATGATAGAGAGAATATACAGATAAAAGCAGAAACTAGGAATTGGGACCAAGATGATTAGAAAAATAAAATCATCAGACAACAAAGGTAGAAAATAGGAATTTATTTTCAATTTAGTGATTGAAATATGTCAGTTTTTGAAATCTACATCTGCTGTCTTTATATTTTGCAAAGTATGATAGGAAATGCATCTCTATATCTATTTCTATGGTACTGTGTTGCAGGCAAAATCTGGTTTCTTGGGGGTTTCAATTTAATATTTGTCTACAACTCATATTTCTTTTTTTCAGTTCAATATTTTTTATTGATTTTTTTGAAAAAATATAAGAAACAGTTCAAGTACATGGTATCAAAATATAAAACAAAACATTTAGTATAACTAATATTCAGTTACATTGTGCAATGTAGAATTGAATCGTTTTAAAAGATCTAAAGTACTAGGACTGTTCATGAAAAATTAGTAAAAGGAAAGATAAGAGGAAAGAGAAATTGAAGGAAGAAAAAGAAGAGGAAGAGGAAGAAGAAGAAGAGAGGAGTGTCTAAGAAATAGATTTAACATATGAGTCTAGGAATTTCCAGGGTGATTTACATTGTATCAAATTTTTGGAAAGTCGAATTATATTTTTCTTTTCATAAGCATATGATTCAAATTTATGATACATGCTCAAAGAATTCCACCAGAAGGTATAGTTTAGTAATGAAGAGGACTTCCAATTTTTCAAGATGTGCATAAGGGCAGTCACAAACATTGCATCAATGAGTTTAGGAGGACAGTTAGACTGTGTAAAACAAGGGTGTTGAGATCGGAGAATTATAGTGTCAAAGGAAATTTCTTCTGAACAATTGGTAATAGACTTTATGGTGTCCCAAATGCACGTCCAAAAGGAACGAACTTGAGCACAATGGAAAAGCATGTGATCAAGAGTCCCAACTTCTTTCATACAGTTCCAACATATAGAGTCTTGTTTTAGGTTAGCTTTCCACATCCGAAAAGGTGTCCACACCGCATTCCACATAATGAAGAACATTGATTGTGAGACTCTGGATGATAAAAGAGGTCGGTTTGTCGAGGTCCAAAAGAGTTCCCAGTCAACATCAGAAAGTGAGGTTGTCAGCATAGATTCCCAATGTTTCATGGAATGAGAGGAAAATGTAAAAGAGTGATCTCTTAGAATACTATAAAAGAGAGATATCGCTTTACCTTTTGATATAGCCAATGTGGACCAGTGATACAAAGTGTGAGTGGATGTCATATAATCAAAGCGTATAGACATAGAAGATAACATCTCAGTAAGAGAAAGCCACTGTGAGTAAGCAGAAGGAGACAAAGAGTAAGTAGAGCAAATTGTGTCAAAGGGAACAAACGAAGTGAGAGTGGTTATCTGATGGAGAGACCACAAACCAGCCCGCTGCCACCTCTTCCATGAAAGAGATTTACTATTGATTTGGATTTTGAGGTTGTTCCAAATGGACAAGAGTGGACTGTCTTTAATTGAAATCTCTGCGATTGTGTCTAGTATATGAAGGGCATGCTGCGTTGCACTCAACAAGGAGTATTTTCTCAAGAGTTTGGGTACTGGCACCGTCCATTAATTAATTAATTACCGTTTCTTGTAGTGAAGATATTACAGATGTTTTTTCCTCTAGGACGTCCAAACGGTGTCGGGCATCCACAAATTGGGAATTAATTGCCTCAATCTCACCCCTTAAGAGTTTGATTTCATCAACCTGTTCTTGAATTATGCTCCGATTTGATCTTATTTCTTTCAAGAGCAAGTCTAATGAAGCCTCATCGTTCTTGGACGCCATTTTCTCTGGTGTGTTCAGATCAGATTTCTGCTTCTTCCCTCCGATAGTCACAGGTGGAACAGTTTCGTTTTTTGTCAATTTTGAAGGCGACATAGTGACTCATGAAGTTATATTTTGGCGAAATAGCGAAGTTTTGTGTTTTTTATTTTATTTTATTTTTTTTTTTCCAAAAAATAAGCACTTTATAATCAGTTTCGAGTGTGGGTGAAGAGGAGTAGTTATTTCATGTTTGTGGTTCCCGCGGTAATCAAGCCGCGTCTCTTAATGATGTTGGTCTAGATTGAGGCGGTTAGTTTGTTGTATATATGAGGATTTCCGCGTTTGTTGTGAAGTCTTAAAGAATCAGTTATTGCGTTTGAATTATAAGTTGGACTGTTTGAGCTTCACTCAGCCGCTTCGCAAAGGCGCGAGCTAAGGCGCACGCGCCTTTGCCGTGCGCCTTAGCCGGCGCGCCGAACGGCTGCGCCATTGAGCTGCCCACTTTAAAGTTTCCCGGCAGGGGCTGGGGGGCGGAGCAAGCTCGCACGCCCGGCCCAGCAGTAAGATCAGCGTCGGCTGGGTTGGCTGAAGCAGGGCAGGCAGCCGTTGAAAGAGAGACGTCCCCGGGTTGGTTCAGGGTCGCGAGGGCTGTCCCTAAGCAGCAACGGCTGCTAGATGTCTCCTCTGCTCGAGCTGCCCACTTTAAAGTTTCCCGGCAGGGGCTGGGGGGCGGAGCAAGCTCGCACGCCCGGCCCAGCAGTAAGATCAGCGTCGGCTGGGTTGGCTGAAGCCTACAACTCATATTTCTAATTTTAGTTTTTGATACTTTACTCTGTACTTGGTGGTATTTTATCTGTTTCTGCATTTGCGGCCAAGTTCTGATATTCTGTTCCCATGTTTGGATCTGTAGCAATATACCCTGCCCTGATTCTGCAAAGTGCGTCTAAAATTAGGCGCTGTTTGGATGTCCAAGATAGGCGGCCTTTGTAGAATCATGCTCAGCGGCACTCAGCACTGTTTAGGTGTCTAAATTTTTAGGCGTCTTTTAGAGAATCAGGTTTTAGGTGAGAGTTAGACGTCCAAACAATGTCCTTACTGTTATATTTTATTATTATAATGTTATTAGAATAGTGATTTTCATTATAATTGTGATACTGGGAGTTGGATCTGTTTAATGCTTTTTATTTATTTCTCTTCCATCAGAGAGAGTGACTGGGATTCAAACCAGCATTAGGGTAGAAGGCTATAGGTTTAACCAGTGTGCTACACAGTGAGCTAGCAAGTTGCATAGCAATTGTAAAACTAGGTCCTATAGGCATTGTAAAGGAAGCCTACTTTTCAGCATAGTTTGGGCTTCAGATAGACCTGAGTTCTATGGCTGGAACTTAGGCACAGTTTGGACGTCATTAATACAATCTGCTAAATAGCTCTCTGGGTTTTATTTTTGCTTTATTAATATCAAAATACATTTAATAAGGCACCACATAAACAGGGCACATCAAAACATATATATTGCATACAAAACCTTCTGTTTTTGGGACAAACAGCAATGCTATTTACTAATTGGAGGCAAAGATCCACTAACTGAAGCACACACATGAAAAACACATCTTTAGGTTTGGATGCCTAAGTCCTGCTCAAGTTTCAAGTTTATCAAGTTTCAAGTTTATTAGGTTTTAATATACCGACCATCAAATAAATATCTGGCCGGTATACATTACAATAAAAATATAAATAAGAAAGAGGAGTTAATATATTCAATATTTAGAAGTACAAACAGTGTATATTAAGACATAAACTAGACAAACTTGATTGTGAGGGAAGAGGTTTATGGAAGGGTAAAATTACAATGTTGAGAGAAAAGGGAGAAAGAGGGAATGGAAAAAAACCATTTGGGTGGGGAAAAAGTCTTTGAAATAATTTTTGAAAGTTAAATAATTGAAAATACTTAGGTGCCCTTTATAGAATCAGGGCCTCAAAGTGTATTAATGGTCTGGGGTCCACTGCAATAAATAAATAAATAAATATGTATGATGTTATGCATTCCTAGGTAAGGGTCCTCTTGTGCCTCTTGTCCTCTGTGTCTTTTGTAATCTGCTTGCTATTGGTAAGAGTATGGGCCCCTTTTATAAAGCAGCGCAGCAAATGTGCCACAGCCCACAGGTATTCAATGGGCTGTGTTGCATTTGCCATGCGGGAATCACTATCACAGCTTTGTAAAAGGAGCCCTATATGTTGCAGTTATTGAGATGACATCATAATCAGACATTTTTATATGGTGAGCCCCATTAGAAAATGCCTGTTTTACTATGCACCCATTGGGGGGGGGGAGGGGACTTCTGTGAATGAAGTATATATGCTAAATTTGATCCAAAATGGTTCAAATGGTGGGGTCAGGGGATCGGTATTATTTATATTAGCGTCATAAGTTACATAATGTATTTAAAACAATCTTTTCCTGAATATATCCAACAATTATAAAGTTTATTTTTATATATCCTGAGAATATAAATTGCAGTATTTTCTTTTCTTTGGGGAAAGGGGGGGGGAACAGTCTGACCAGTGTTCTGAAAAAGGACGTCCTCCCTTGAACTTTGACTAGAGCTCTGAGGTAACCCTCTCTTATACAACAAATTGTCTTGAGCACCTCCTTAACATGCTGGTCTTTGTGACGATATTTCATTTTTCTAATCTGTAAGATTACAATTTGATTTTTGCTTTCTGTTATATTGTCTTTGAATTGTACAAATACATTACATTAAAATGTTTCCTTAAAAATGAAAATGTGATTGTAGAATTTCTAGATAATTGCTAGAAAAGTCATCATGAAACGGCACATAAATTGTGATTGTTGCAGTTGTCTGGGTCTCATTGTGTCTGGGTAGGTAGAACTGACGTTTCAGCCATCATGTTGTGGCTTTCTTCAGGGTGTGATGTGAGGTCTGCAGTTTGTCTTTATATATAGGGGGTTCTCAAACATGATGGGCTGGGGTTTGAGCTGATTGAGGCAGGAAAGTCCATTGTCACGAATTTGAAGTTTGGCAGGAGAGTCTATTGGTGAAATACTAAGAAGGCAAACAGAATGCTAGGCATAATCAAGAAGGGTATTACAACCAGAACGAAAGAAATTATCCTGCCGTTGTATCGGGCAATGGTGCGTCTGCATCTGGAGTACTGCGTCCAATATTGGTCGCCGTACCTTAAGAAGGACATGGCGTTACTGAAGAGGGTTCAGAGGAGAGCGACGCGTCTGATAAAGGGGATGGAAAGCCTTTCATACGCTGAGAGATTGGAGAAACTGGGTCTCTTTTCCCTGGAGAAGAGGAGACTTAGAGGGGATATGATAGAGACTTACAAGATCATGAAGGGCATAGAGAAAATGGAGAGGGACAGATTCTTCAAACTTTCAAATAATAAAAGAACAAGAGGGCATTCAGAAAAGTTGAAAGGGGACAGATTCAAAACGAATGCTATGAAGTTCTTCTTTACCCAACGTGTGGTGGACACCTGGAATGCGCTTCCAGAGAGTGTAATAGGGCAGAGTACGGTACTTGGGTTTAAGAAAGGATTGGACAATTTCCTGCTGGAAAAGGGGATAGAGGGGTAAAGATAGAGGATTAGGGCCGCCGCGTGAGCGGACTTCTGGGCACGATGGACCTCAGGTCTGACCCAGCGGAGGCATTGCTTATGTTCTTATGATACTAATGCAAAAGTTAGATGGAGGAATTTTGCAAATCTGCATGAAAGTGTATAAAACTAATAACCATGACAGTAAATTATATTACATATCTATAACAAGTGTTCCACGAGGACATTAGGCCAAGTATTCTCACAACTGGGTAAAGTCATCTGATGCAGCCTGGTGCGGAAACTGCCCAGCGTACTGTTTCTTTAATAAGCCTTTGGCAGTATCTCACTGCACATGCGGAAGGCATGCATGGTGGGATGATGCCAAAGACTTCTTAAAGTAATGGTATGCTGGGCAACATCTGCACCAAGCTCCATCAGATGATGTCACCCAGTTATGAGAATATTTGTATTATGGCTGCTTGTCCTCGGAGAATGTTTTTCACACTTTTAGGAAATGTAAGCCTAGCCTAACAAGGATCTTGTAGCTGTTCAGAAAATGCAGTATGCATTAATTAAAGCACAGCTGCCTCTTTTGTAAAGCTACTACAACTCTGAGTCTTCAAAAATCCAGTGAGTGGAGTAGAATGGGTACAAGTGGATCGATTTTTTCATTCTGTCAAAAATGACAAAGACTAGGGGACACTCGATGAAGTTACAGGGAAATACTTTTAAAACCAATAGGAGGAAATATATTTTTTTACTCAGAGAATAGTTAAGCTCTGGAACGCATTGCCAGAGGATGTGGTAAGAACGGATAGCGTAGCTGGTTTTAAGAAGGTTTGGACAATTTCCTGAAGGGAAATTCCATAAGTCTGTTATTGAGAAAGACACGGGAGAAGCCACTGCTTGCCCTGAATCGGTAGCATGGCATGTTGCTACTCTTTGGATTTTGGCCAGGTACTAGTGACCTGGATTGGCCACCTTGAGAACGAGCTTGATGGATCATTGATCTGACCCAGTAAGGCTATTATTATGTTCTTACATTAGTGACTTCTTTTGAGGTGGCAATAAGTTCAGCTGCGCTAGCAGCATTCCTGATAGCTAGCAAATGGTAATAACCCATACCAGCTGTCACAGCCAACCACTCTTCCATCCACCCATGCCCTGCACTTTCCCTTGTTAAACAGCTAACATGGGGATTTTACCAGAGCAGCTGCCTTTTTAATGGAAGAGGCAGTAGGTGTGTTTGTGCTACTATCGACAATGCTGTAAGCTCCACATTAGCTGTTTGACATAGTTTAGTAGATGGACCCCTTAATTTATACATATTTACCCTGTTTCCCTGAAAATAAGAGCTAGCACAAAAATAAGCCCTAGCATGATTTTTAAAGATGCTCCTAATATAAGCCCTACCCTAAAAATAAGCCCTAGTTAAGATCAACCGCTGAAGCCCCCCTTCAATGTCCCTGACACTCCCTGACTCTAGTGCTGCCCAATTCACTGAAAAAAAATTGAACTCGTCAATTCAGCGACCCCACCAAGGTGAGACCTGACATACCTTTGCTCCGAGGCTTCCTAAAGCAGCAGCGGCGGCAGTGGCTACACTCTGAATGGGCTGCTTCATGGCCTTCCCCACTGAGAAGGGAGGGTCAGTGGGGTTCTGCTGCATGGGGCGATGGAAGGGAGGGAGATAAGGATAGAAAGATGATGCAGAGGGAAGGCCCGGCCCTGGTGGAAAAGACCATGGAGCAGCCCATTCAGAGCACTACCGCTGCTGCTGTTTTTGGAGGCCTCGGAGCGGAGGTATGTCAGTCTCACGGTGGGAGGGTCGGTGGGGTTCTGCACAGGGGAATGGGAGGGAGGACTAGAAAGATGCTGCATAAGAGAATGGGTGAGAGGGGAGGAAAGATGCTGCACATGGGGTGGTGGGGAGGTAGAAAGGAAAGAGGAAGAATTGGGGTGGAAGAGAGAGATGATTGTTATACATGACAAAAAAATAAGACATCCCCCGAAAATAAGCCCTAATGTGTTATTGGACACAAAATTAATATAAGGCACTGCCTTATTTTTGAGGAAACATGGTAGATACATTTACAAATGAGTATTTGTAGATATACCTTGAATGTAAATGTCATGAAATAATACAGTTTAATAATAAAGATGATAAAGTAAATATAAAGCCGTGTTGTTTAAATCAATTTGGGTAAAGCAGTAAAATGTCTTGCTAGGTAGATGTCTAAGGAAAGGAGTGTGTGTGTACAACTCAATTGTACTTATTTGTCTCTTTTCTATAAATATTGTAGTTCTACCCCTGTCCCTTTTGTATCAGGTTAGTCCTTGTCTGATTCTGTCTGTATTTTAAGCTGTAATATTATGTCCCTGCTTTTATCTTGTACGTTGCTTAGAGGTTTTTATAGGCGATATTATCAAATTTAAATAAACCTGAAACCTATGTATGTGAGAGAGCAAAGCTAGTATAGCAGAGAGAGACAGACAGACAGAGAGATCAATTCTCTCGTTCCAGCATCTTCCTCTATTATCATTTAGTTTTGATTGATCAATTACCAAAGAAATATGAATTCCTTTGAAGGTCTGGCCCTCAGAGCCAAGCTGTCTAGTTCCTTTTGTTGCTCTCAAGTACTGGTCCTAAGATATGCTGCTATGACCAAAAGGGTAGGAGACATTCAGTCTACCTGCACCAGGGATTACCTAGGGTCAGACCTTTATTATCTTTTAAAATATCTCAGAGGCCTTTGGATAACACTCTGGGTAGGCCTGAAGCCTCAATCTGGCTAACTTTCAGGTTAGGCCCAGGATAGCACAATCTCTTGCTGACAAACAGCATTGAATATTCGGTCTATTTTAGCCACTATAAATTTAGCCACAGTATGTTGATATTTATCGCTGGCCAGCTAAGTTTATACTGTGTTTCCCCCAAAATAAGACAGTGTCTTATATTAATTTGGGGTCCAAAAAACGCATTAGCGCTTATTTTCCATGTACAACAATCATCTCTCCCTTCCTCTCCTCTACCCAATTCTTCCTCTTTCCTTTCTCCTCCCCCCCCCGCCCCCCCATGTGCAGCATCTTTCTTCCCCTGTCACCCATCCCCTTGTGCAGCAGAACACCACTGACCCTTCCACCAACGGCAGCTGTTTTTGGAGGACACAGAGTAGAGTTATGTCAGGTCTCACTGGGGTAGGGATTGCTGAATTGACGAGTCCGATTTTTTCAGTGAATCGGGCAGCACTAGTATCAGGGATGGAGTCGGGGAGTGTCATGGACATTCGGGGGGGGGCTTCGGGGGTCAATCTTAACTAGGGCTTATTTTGGGGGTAGGGCTTATATTAGGAGCATCTTTAAAAATCATGCTAGTGCTTATTTTCAGAGAAACAGGGTACAGATTCAGAAGCGCTTAGAGATCAGGGCCAGGACATTTCAATATACTGCCACATATCCCCCCCCCCCTTTTACAAAACTGCAGAAGTGGATTATAGTGCCAACTGGCGTGCTGAATGCTTTGTGCTGCTCCTAACCCTCATAGAGTTCCTATTTCCCTCCTTTACAAAGCCACGGTAGTGCTTATTTTTGGGATAGGTCTTATTTTCGGGGAAACAGGGTAGCATTCAAAGTGGTCCAATTTGACCACTAAACATAGCCAGCCAGCACTTTAAATTTTGCAGAGAGCCACTAAGCACTAATATTCAATAGCCATTTTGTGCTGAATATTAGCGCTTCGCTGGTACGTGCTAACTAGCCAAAAGCGTTCCTTGCAATTTAAATAGTGCTGAATATCGGGCAACTGGTCTTTGGTTTGCTAATTCTAAAGAGAGCTATCAGAAAGAGACATGGTCAGCTTTCCTAGTGTAGGTGAAATTTGTCATACTGCTCAGTTTACAAGAAAGTAGTAATAAAATCTAACTGGAGACTTCCAAGCTTTTACAAATATATACTAGGCTTCAATCCAAATAATGCATCATCCATTTAAAATATTTATATTTCTGTTTATTCCAAAAATTGGTAAACTAAACAAGACTAACAAGATTGATTGGCAACATAGATTTTCATTAATTCAGCAACCTAGAATAGCATATCCAAAATGCAGTAATTGAATCTCAGTGCATTCCCAACAGGTTTCTAATTACAGCATCCCAGAAGCAATGTGAAATTGTTGTATTTATACTTTGTAATTGGAAGAACAATTTTTCAAAAACATGTACACAAGATGAATGGCTGCTTACAAAGGTAAAAGAGCTACCATATATACGCGAATATAAGTCAATCCGAATATAAGTTGAGACCCCCTTTTTCCCCCCAAAAGAAGGAAAAATGGTTGACTCGAATATAAGTCGGGCGGCTTAATATTCAAGTGTCCTGCCCTGTCAGGCTCTGCACCCAGCACCCTCTCTGCCAAGCTCTGTACCCAGCCCCCTTCCCTCCATCTCTCCCCTGTCAGGCAGTGCACCCAGCACCCTTCCTTCCTCACCTCCCCTGTCAGGCTCTGCACCCAGCACCCTTCCTTCCTTCCCCTGTCAGACTCTGCATTCTCCCTCCCAGGCTTTGCCCTCTGTCCCCCCTCCCTGCCCTATCTTCATGCCTCTGCCGATCCCTGGTGGAGGTGTAGCGGGTCCTCTGTCGATCTCTGATGGAGGTGCAGTGGGTAGTAGCAAACTTTCTGAATTCCTGCCCCGCTGCTAACCAACTGCGGGGATCCACTTTGTTCATCTCAGCGGCATGAGCAGCAGCACAATTTGGCGCTGCTTCTTGGTGCTGAGCGACTTCCTTACTGGCTCCCGCAAATTCTCGTTCCTGCCCGCTGCACCTCCACCAGAGATCAGCAGAGGACCCGCTGCACCTCCACCAGGGATTGACAGAGGTATGATAGGGCAGGGAGGAGGAAGAGGGGCAGAGCCTTGTGGCGGCGGCCTTAAAAAATTGTGGGAGGGGGCATTGACCTGAATATAAACCAAGACCCCCATTTTTAAGCCAATTTTATGGCCCCCAAATCCCGGTTTATATTCGAGTATATACGGTACTTGAAAATACCCATTCTGTGTGTCAGTGCAAGTAAACAGCTTAATTTTATGTGATTTTATTGTATAACCCATGGTTATACAAACATATTACTTTGTCCCATATTACAAATAAGCTGAGATTTCATTCAAAATCATATCTTAGTATTTTGACAATACAAATCTAAAGGAGTTAAAAATTTTAAATATTGAAATGCTCCATCTTTTAATCACAACAATCTCCTCATACCTTCTAGTGAGGAAGGAATAGCAAAGTGGTTAGGGCAACAACCTCAGCACCCTGACGTTGTGGGTTCAAATCCCATGCTGCTCCATGTGACCCTGGACAAGTCACTCAATCTTCCATTGCCCCAATCCATATATTAGATAGATTGTGAGCCCACCTAGACAGATAAGGAAAATGATTGCAAACCGCTTAGATAACTTTGATAGGCAGTATACAAATACCTAAACTAAATAAACATGCAACATTCCACAAGGGACAAAGCAATATTACTTTTCCACTCAGATATTTACGTGCGGTTTCTGTTCCCTTTACTTTGTTCTATAATAGCCATAAGTACAACACACAATTTAGCCTTTTCTTTACTTATTAGATGAGATAAAGCAGCTGACCTCCAAATAACTATGTTATAACTCAAATCAGACCGAACTTCTAACATATTAGTAATTCATTTCCACACTTGAACCCCAAACTGCTTCATATTCACACAAACATAAAAGACAAAGTACCCACAGCAGACCTAAAAGACCAATATCCATAACAGCCAATAATAGTCAATTTTGCAACCTTTCTAGGTATGCACAAAGCCCAGTGGGCTATTATAAAGACTGAGTAACTGCTGTCAACAATGATGGTCTACAGACGCCCAAAAGCTTTCCATTGTGCCCTTCTCCAAATCATACTCCCATAGCCTCTTTAGAGCATAACATGCTCTTATATACAGTAGTGACTACTGTTAGGTGTCTAGATTGGCATGCCTAGCCAATCTAAGCGCCAAACTTACCCTCCCCCACCCCCTTTTTATGAAGCCGTGTTAGGGTTTTATATCACCGGCCGTGATGGTAAAAACTCCGACACTCATAGAATTCCTATGGAGTGTCAGAAACTTTACCGCCATGGGCAGCGATAAAAAAAAGGGGTTCAATCAGTACTATTAATTGAACGGTGCCATTAAAAATCAATTAAAAAAAACCCAAAAAATAATTTACCAGTAGGTAACTAACTTGGTAAGTGCCATGTAGGCGTCTTCACCAAGGCACCTACCAACGTCTAGCGGTGCCTACATTAAGTGCTGATATATTAAGAAAAGAAAATACTGGCCTAATATACCGGCACCTTATGATATCTACTGGCACCTAAGTCGACAGACGCCAGTAGGTGTGATTCTACAAATGGGGCCTAACTTTGACATGCGGTAGGTGCCATTTTCACAGACACATACTGAGTTAGATGCCGTTTAAAGAATCAGGCCCTAGATGCCTTCTTAGGTGAATCTACAAGAGTAATATAAGAACATAACATAAGAACATAAGCTGTGCCTCTGCTGGGTCAGGCCTGAGGTCCATCATTCCCAGCAGTCCGCTCATGCGGCGGCCCATTAGGTCCAGGACCTGTATACTAGCCCTCTATCTATACCCTTCTATCCCCTTTTCCTTCAGAAAATTGTCCAATCCCTTCTTGAACTCCAATACCGTACCCTGTCCTATCACTCCCTCTGGAAGCGCGTTCCAGGTGTCCACCACCCGTTGGGTGAAGAAGAACTTCCTAGCATTGGTTCTGAATCTGCCCCCTTTCAACTTTTCCAAATGCCCTCTCGTTCTTGTAGTTGTCAAAAGTTTGAAGAATCTGTCCCTCTCCACTTTCTCTATGCCCTTTGTGATCTTATAAGTCTCTATCATATCTCTAAGTCTCTGCTTCTCCAGCGAAAAAAGCCCCAGTCTCTCTAATCTTTCAGCGTATGAAAGTTTTTCCATACCTTTTATCAAACATGTCGCTCTCTTCTGAACCCTCTCGATTATCGCCATATCCTTCTTTAGGTACGGCGACCAATATTGGACGCAGTACTCCAGATGCGGGCGCATCATCGCCCGATACAACGGCAGGATAATTCTTTCGTTCTGCTTGTAATACCCTTCTTGATTATTCCTAGCATTCTATTCGCTTTCTTAGCAGCCGCTGCACATTGTGCCGATGGCTTCATTGTCATGTCCACTATTACCCCCAAGTCCTTTTCATAGTAACATAGTAGATGACAGCAGATAAAGACCCAAATGGTCCATCCAGTCTGCCCAACCTGATTCAATTTAAATTTTTTTTATTTTTTTTTTATTTTTTCTTCTTAGCTATTTCTAGGCAAGAATCCAAAGCTTTACCCGGTACTGTGCTTGGGTTCCAACTGCCAAAATCTCTGTTAAGACTTACTCCAGCCCATCTATACCCTCCCAGCATTGAAGCCCTCCCCTGCTCATCCTCCACCAAATGGCCATATACAGACACAGACCATGCAAGTTTGCCCAGTAACTGGCCTAGTTCAATATTTAATATTATTTTCTGATTCTAAATCTTCTGTGTTCATCCCACGCTTCTTTGAACTCAGTCACAGTTTTACTCTCCACCACCTCTCTCGGGAGCGCATTCCAGGCATCCACTACCCTCTCCGTAAAGTAGAATTTCCTAACATTACCCTGAATCTACCACCCCTCAACCTCAAATTATGTCCTCTGGTTTTACCATTTTCCTTTCTCTGGAAAAGATTTTGTTCTACGTTAATACCCTTCAAGTATTTGAACGTCTGAATCATATCTCCCCTGCCTCTCCTTTCCTCTAGGGTATACATATTCAGGGCTTCCAGTCTCTCATCATACGTCTTCTGGTGCAAGCCTCCTATCATTTTCATTGCCCTCCTCTGGACCGCCTCAAGTCTTCTTACGTCTTTCGCCAGATACGGTCTCCAAAACTGAACACAATACTCTAAGTGGGGTCTCACCAATGACCTGTACAGGGGCATCAACACCTTCTTCCTTCTACTGACTACGCCTCTCTTTATACAGCCCAGCATCCTTCTGGCAGCAGCCACTGCCTTGTCACACTGTTTTCTTGGGAACTCTCACTCAATAACAGCCCTCCCATCATATAGCTGTACCTCGGATTTCTGTTTCCTATATGTAAGACTTTACATTTCTCTACATTGAACTTCATCTGCCATCTCGTCACCCACTCCCCTAGTTTGTTCAGGTCCCTTTGTAAATCTTTGCAGTCCTCTTTTGTCCCCATTAAATATCACTTAACAGAACTCAGGCTCAGTGACCACTTTCAAATACTGTAAATAGTGCCTCAATTGCAGCCACTGATGCTTATACTGTAAATTATATTCCCTACTAAGTGCTTCAAACGGCTTAAAGTTACCACCATGCAAAAGCTGGTGAACATACCAATTACCCTTATCCTGTCATTCACTCCAACTAATTGTGCAGTTTTTTTATGGATGATCATTACTAGGAGCCTTTGTGAAAGTAGGTTATAAATCACAATAATTAAAAAATAATATACCTAGCCTACACACTCAATGCGCAGTAATGAATAAGAACCACTTTTAAGAAGTGTCATTCCCCTCTCCTTTGTTTTCTCCTGCCCTCTCACCTCCCTTTTTTATTTATTTTAGCTCGATGTATTTTACACTTTCCTAACCTCTGATCCTTCTGTTTCTGTACATTTATGTCTTGTCTACTTAACATAGATTTTCTTTTAAGAATTGTTCCCCCTTTTTCTTTATTTTTATTCTCTTTTAAGTTTTTAGTATTGTAAACCATCTAGGTACATGTTGATAGACGGTATATCGAGTACAGAATAAACTTGGAAACATAAATAGTTTAACCAGCATTATCCTAAGTTGGTCAGGGGAAGCAATATTGTACATAGTTTTGCATCAAAGTTACATGTATTGATTTGCATGAACAAAGCATTCCCAGAAAAAGCATGTGAAAATCTATTTGGATGCTTTCACCAGAGCAGTTTCCCCCAAAAAATGTATGCGCATAATTTTTCTTGGAGAATTTATCAAAATCCACAAATAAAAGTGCCCACAAACTTTATATCAAAATGCATAAAAAAATATGGAATGTATTACTGCTGGCATAATTTAAATATACCGGTCTTATGGAAACTCCGAACCATTAAAAAGTATTTTGATGTAGCATCATTTCGTCTGCTAGTTCAGTCCTCCATCTTAAGTATGCTTGACTATTGCAATATTATTTATGTGGGTACATATAAGAAAACCCTGAAAAGACTTTGAGTTATTCAAAATTCAGCAGTTCGGCTGATTTTTGGTTTGAAAAAAATGGAAACATATCAAAAACTACATTGGTTAACAATGGAGGCAAGAGTTTTGTTTACGTTTTCCTGTATCTGTTTTAAATCAATATTTGGTATGGCTCCTGCGTACTTGGCCTCTCACTTTTTTCTAGACTGTTTTAATACCGTGTTTCCCCGATGATAAGGCAGGGCCATCAAATAAGACAGCCCCCCCTTTTTAGAAAAAAATGTAAAATAAGGCACCCCCCCGCAAATAAGCCACCCACCGATACCTGCGCTTACCCGAATCGGGTGGTACGGTGGGTGACTCCGTGTGGTCCCTCCGTCTACCGTATTTGCCTCCATGGCTGCGTGCCGTGCCTCGTCGTGAAGAGGAGGAAGTGACAGGACTGCAGCGCGCGCACGTGACTCCGTGCAAGGAAACACAGGCAGCTTCCCTCATCCCTCCCTAACGGAGACTGCAGGAGTTTGTTCCCGGCCAGAACATCCAATACAGGTAATAAAATTCTGTTTTTTTTCAACAATAACTGTGTACTGTAGTCTTCTTCATGGGTAAATAAGGCATCCCCCCGAAAATAAGCCCTAGAGCATATTTTGGCCTTCCAAAAAAAATAAGACAGTGTCTTACCTTCGGGGAAACACGGTAGGCCTACATGCAGAATCCATATGTTTACTTACCCAACAATAAATGCTTGCCACTTTAAAAGATTTCCGGATATAATTCTTGCATTTCGGGCAAGTAAAATGAATGACTGGCTGGGTAATATTATTACGTGTGCTCCATCTTATTTTATTTTTAGAAAATTAGTAAAAACACAGTTGTTTGATCGATTTGTAACCTAATGATTTATTGTTTTAATTTTTTATCCTTTTATCTTGTATGTATTTCTGATGATTTGTATTGTGTTTTTTTCATTGATTGTCCAGACTTCTCATTGTAAACCGCCTCAAACTATTATGGCTTTGGCGGTATACAAGAATAAATTATTATTATTATTATTGATAACCAGCACTAAACCCAGCTTATGTAAGATGCCAGTTGCAACGTTGAACTTAATCCATATACAGTGGTGCCTCGCATAACGGACGCCTCGCACAGCGAACGCTGCGCACAACGAACTTTATGTCTTGATTCGTACAACGAACTTCGTTTCACACAACGAAGTCGCCCGAGCTGCATCCTTAACTGCCCTCTCTCCGCCTGGCTCCCTCTTGCCCCCCCCGACTCCCCGACACGATCGGGGCAAGAGGGAGCCCAAGCCCTCTTGCCCCCCCGACTCCCCGACACGATCGGGGCAAGAGGGAGCCCAAGCCCTCTTGCCCCCCCGACTCCCCGACACGATCGGGGCAAGAGGGAGCTCAAGCCCTCTTGCCCCCCCGACTCCCCGACACGATCGGGGCAAGAGGGAGCCCAAGCCCTCTTGCCCCCCCGACACGATCGGGGCAAGAGGGAGCTCAAGCCCTCTGGCCCCCCCGACTCCCCGACACGATCGGGGCAAGAGGGAGCCCAAGCCCTCTTGCCCCCCCGACTCCCCGACACGATCGGGCCAGGAGGGAGCCCAAGTCCTCCTGGCCACGGCGACCCCCTAACCCCACCCTGCACTACATTACGGGCAGGAGGGATCCCAGGCCCTCCTGCCCTCGACGCAAACCCCCCCTCCCCCCAACGACCGCCCCCCCCAAGAACCTCCGACCGCCCCCCAGCCGACCCGCGACCCCCCTGGCCGACCCCCACGACACCCCCAACCCCCTTCCCCGTACCTTTCTGTAGTTGGCCGGACAGACGGGAGCCAAACCCGCTTGTCCGGCAGGCAGCCAACGACGGAATGAGGCCGGATTGGCCCATCCGTCCCAAAGCTCCGCCTACTGGTGGGGCCTAAGGCGCCTGGGCCAATCAGAATAGGCCCGGGAGCCTTAGGTCCCTCCTGGGGGCGGGGCCTGAGGCACATGGGCCCAACCCGACCATGTGCCTCAGGCCCTGCCCCCAGGAGGGACCTAAGGCTCCCGGGCCTATTCTGATTGGCCCAGGCGCCTTAGGCCCCACCAGTAGGCGGAGCTTTGGGACGGATGGGCCAATCCGGCCTCATTCCGTCGTTGGCTGCCTGCCGGACAGGCGGGTTTGGCTCCCGTCTGTCCGGCCAACTACAGAAAGGTACGGGGAAGGGGGTTGGGGGTGTCGTGGGGGTCGGCCAGGGGGGTCGCGGGTCGGCTGGGGGGGGCGGTCGGAGGTTCTTGGGGGGGGCGGTCGTTGGGGGGAGGGGGGGTTTGCGTCGAGGGCAGGAGGGCCTGGGATCCCTCCTGCCCGTAATGTAGTGCAGGGTGGGGTTAGGGGGTCGCCGTGGCCAGGAGGACTTGGGCTCCCTCCTGGCCCGATATTGTCGGGGAGTTGGGGAATCGGCGGGGCAAGAGGGCTTGGGCTCCCTCTTGCCCCGATCGTGTCGGGGAGTCGGGGGGGCAAGAGGGCTTGGGCTCCCTCTTGCCCCGATCGTGTCGGGGGGTCGGGGGGGGCAAGAGGGCTTGGGCTCCCTCTTGCCCCGATCGTGTCGGGGAGTGGGGGGGGGGGGCAAGAGGGCTTGGGCTCCCTCTTGCCCCGATCGTGTCGGGGAGTCGGGGGGGCAAGAGGGCTTGGGCTCCCTCTTGCCCCGATCGTGTCGGGGAGTCGGGGGGCAAGAGGGCTTGGGCTCCCTCTTGCCCCGATCGTGTCGGGGAGTCGGGGGGGCAAGAGGGCTTGAGCTCCCTCTTGCCCCGATCGTGTCGGGGGTGCCAGGGACCACACGGAGTCACCCACCGTACCACCCGATTCGGGTAAGCGCAGGTATCGGTGGGTGGCTTATTTGCGGGGGGGGGTGCCTTATTTTACATTTTTTTCTAAAAAGGGGGGGCTGTCTTATTTGATGGCCCTGCCTTATCATCGGGGAAACATGGTAGAAAAAAAAAAAAAAATGAACAGTTAAGTCCCAGTTTTTGCCGCTGAGACTCTGCCCTCTCTCACTGTAAAATTAGACTCTACTTAGTCTGTCTTTAAATTTAAAAAAATGTGTGTTGTTTTAAAAAACAATTATGTTTTTAGATGTATCTAAATAAAAATAATAACCAAAAATTTATCTTTTTTTATGTCATCTTAGCATATTTTATGCTGCAGAACGAATTATTTTTTTTTACATGTATTCTTATGGGAAAACGCGTTTCACATAACGAACGTTTCGCATAACAAACTTGCTCCTGGAACCAATTAAGTTCGTTGTGTGAGGCACCACTGTATTCAGTACTGCTTTCTCCATAGGTAGAGGTGCTGAATATGGAATTAGTTTTGTAAATGGTGCCAAAATCTGTGCTGGGAGCTATTCTATAAATGGTGCTCTAAAATGGGCATTGTTTATAGAATAGCGCTCAGCACTAGGACCTGTGTCCCAATCTAACGTGACAGGATTTTCACCATCTGAATCCTAGATTAAATTCCCATAACTAAATTAGGCATAGATACACCAAATTCTATTACATTGCACACAAATCCTAGAAATGCACCTGACCTGTCTATGTCCTTCCTATGGCCAGAACCCCATTTTCAGATCCACATGGAAAAATTTACACCCATATCTTTACAGAATAGTGACCAGTAGAAATCCAAAAATCGTGATGCCAGAAATCTGGACCACCTGAGAATCCGAGCTATTCAAAATTGTGACATCCAGACCACCCAAGAATCCGGACTACACGTTCTGCAAAACTTCTTCCTCCTGCCTTCCCCTCCCTGCATAGTCTGACGTTTCTTTCTCCAGTCCCTGCCCTGCCCATGACTCTCTCTCACTCTCCCATGCAATCCCCAGTGTACAATACCTTTGCAGGTTAAAGTCTTCTGTGATATAGCACCAGTGGCTGTCTTATTCACAGACTGCCTTCAGCCTGCACTGTGGCTTTCCCTCTGACCTGTTCTGCCCCTTCTGAAAACAGAAAGTTGCAATATCTACATTTCAATTATTGCCAGTTATCACCAATAATTGATTCTTAGTGGTCATCATGCTGACAATATTTATTTAGCTCAAGCCTGCAAAGTAAACATCTGACTTACTCAGCAAGCAGCTGAATATTGACACTGTCTAAATAATTGTTGTTGTCCATCTGTACTCTTAATACAGAGAATATTGGTCCATCTGCTGATAAAATTGGTCTGATATTAATCTTTGTCTTTTTTGAAAATATACATATAGGCAAATTACACTTTTATCAGCTGCCAACGAGGAGGGCCTTAGCAATTGTGGGGCCTTGTGCACACCAGCTTGCAATAGAGTAGACATGCCGGATGGTGTGAATAACATGAAGAAAGACCTGGCAAAGCAAGAAGAATGGTCTGAAATTTGGCAGCTAAAATTTAATGCTAAAAAATGCAAGGTCATGCATTTGGGCTGCAAAAACCAGAAGGAACGGTACAGTTTAGGGGGTGAAGAACTTATGTGCACAACAGAAGAGCGGGACTTGGGTGAGATTGGCAGATGAGCTGTGGCCAAACAGGTTGAAAAGGTGATGGCGAAAGCTAGAAGGATGCTAGGTTGCATAGGAAGAGCTATGGCCAGTAGGAAAAAGGATGTCTCTGTAGAAAGACTCTGGTAAGACCACATTTAGAATATTACAATTCTGGAGGTCACACCTTCAAAAAGACATAGATAGGATGGAGTCGGTCCAGAGGAAGGCTACTAAAATGGTGTGTGGTCTTCGTGATAAGGCTTATGGGGACAGACTTAAAGATCTCAATCTGTATACTTTGGAGGAAAGGCGAGAGAGGGGAGATATGATAAAGACATTTAAATATCTACATAATATAAATGTGCATGAGTTGAGTCTTTCATTTGAAAGGAAACTCTGAAATGAGAGGGCATAGGATAAAGTTAAGAGGTGATAGATACCGGAATAATCTGAGGAAATACTTTTTTACGGAAAGGGTGGTAGATGTGTGGAACAGTCTCCCGGAAGAGGTAGTGGAAACAGAGACTGTGTCTGAATTTAAGAAGGCCTGGGATAGGCACGTGGGATCTCTCAGAGAGAGAAAGAGATAATGGTTACTGCGGATGGGCAGACTAGATGGGCCATTTGGCCTTTATCTGCCATCACGTTTCTATGTTTCTAAAAAGGCTGGACATAGGAAAACTACAAAATATAGTACTAATGCATAAATAAAGAAAGAAAGAAAACAGCATAAATTAATCAAACCCAGGAAAAGTCAAATTAAATGAAAAATAATTAAAAATAAAATAAACCCCAGTCAAGCTCAGGCAATTTCCAAGATCAATATTCACAGACCATTGAGATTTTAACAGCTCATCTGCCACAGTTACTCTTCTCCTGGCTCGATTGATGAAGAATGCAAGTGACGGCATTATTAGAAACCAGAAAGCAATAGATTTATCTGACTGTTGCTGTTAGACTGACATAGGCTGCTGGAGACACGAGAGTGCTCAGCCCCTCATTAAAGCCAATCTAAATTACAATCCTGGCCAAATTCAAACCAAATCACTTCAGTTCTAACCAGCAGACAGTCATTAGCTGATGCAGTGACACATTCTGACTGTGTAGCTCAGGTCAAAACCACCAGCAGTAAGCAGCAGGAACAAGATCTACCGAGCTGTGCAACAAGTGTTAATGCTGCGCCAAAACCACGACTCCACCAGCAGACTTCATGGAGAGGAGGCGAAGAGAGACAAAACAATTTCACACGGGACTTCAGCAGAAATCCCGGAGACTGGACATACGCCGGAAGTTGGGGAAGAAAGGCACTCCTTGCTGCCATGGCAGAGCCATCACAGCATTAATTTCCTTTGCCTCAAGCTATGCCCAGATGAGAAAAAGAGAAAGGTGGGTCCTCCGCAGCCAAGCAACAGAGAAGGAGCCTTTGCATCAGGAAGATATGCTGTCCATCAGCCACGTCAGCCTTCCAAATGTCAGCAAGACCACCCCCATCAAAATGATCTCCAATCAGCGACAAAGACAGTCATCTAGAAAAAAGAGTGGAGACAGTAGGGTGCAGGTCAAAAGAACAGCAGGTAGGAAGGCCTTGAATCGTTAGGTAAGCATTCTAAACGGTCATTCTCAGGAAAACAAAGATATTGACAAAATCAGAAGCTTCTGCCTTATCCTTGTTAAAAATTAGAAATAAAGCAAGGCACAGCTTAAAAAAATTAAATGAGTAAGAAACTAATCGAAAAACAAGATAAAACCAAAATTAAATTAAAGACAAAACGAAAGAGGCATTACAGCCCACGTCCTAATCAGACGCCATCTTGCATCCGTGTATCTTCTCATATTTATTTTGAAAATGACACAAAGATTTGCAACAAAGTGGACACCCCAGAAGGCGTAGAGAACACAAAAACCAATCTAATAAAACTAGATAAATCTGATAAAACCGCCCAATCCACTGACCCCCTTGGAAAGCCCCGCCCCCTTCCCCTCCACTTCAGCCTCTCACTGTCCCTACCCCAACCTCCCTACTTTACTTTTATTGTTATTTACCCCTTACTCCCACTCTGTAACCACCCTCTACTCTATTCACCATTGTATACTGTCTAAAACAGAATAGGTTCATCTCTTACTCTGTACTTTTCCGTTATTGTATACCGTCTTGAACTGAACAGATATGACGGGATATAAATAAAGCTTACTATTATTATTAGAAGGCCGGTCTTGTGCTTAAAGTTAAAATGTAATGCATAGAAGTCCAGAGTGATGCACTTGGAGAACAGAAATCCAAAGGAGGTATATGAATTAGGAGAGGAGAAGCTGAAATACACAGACCAGGAGAGGGACCATGAGGTCATAATGTCTGAAAATCTTAAGGCGGTAAAGCAATGAATTGAGGATGCAGGATGACAAGACTTTGTAGCAATGGAGTCCTTTTTCATAGATAGGGTGGTTGATGTCTGGAATGCCCTCCTGGTGGAAGTGATAAATACAGAGAATCCCTTTATAGAAAAAGGATAGGCTTGCTTGTCATGTTGGCCCTGTTACCCTGCTATCCCTGTCCTTCGTTGTTATCCCTGGGTTGGTTGCCCTCTGCTGAGCTTCCTTACAGGGGCTCTTTTCGGGGAACGGGTGTTTTTCAGGGGGGGGGAGGGGGTTTGCCTTTGCTGTACATGACTGTTTCTGTGTTTTCATCCTTGCTTTGTATTGTGCCCTTTGGGGTCCCTTCCACTTTCAATAAACATATATTTAAAAAAACCAACTAAAATGACCTCATAGTTGTTGATGTGTTATGATGGTCAGGAAAAGTGCTTAGAAAGCAACTTTAGTAGTTGAGAAGTAAGTACAGTGATAAGCAAACTTCAATGGTCTGTGTCTTGTAAATGACAAAGACAGATCAGGATCAAATATCCTATTTTTTTCTACCATGCTGTCATTTACTATGTTCCTGTGTAAGTTGCCTTTCCAGTGTACTTTTAAGGGTGATTCAAGAGAAGACTCAGTGGAGCAGAACCCTGGAGAGTAAACATTCATATGTCAAAGACTTTTCTCATAAAAAAAGCAGAGGGATGTTGAATCTGTAGAAAGATTTCAAGACTTTCTACAGTTGTATAGTAACACCATAGAGAAAAGATGAAGGTGACTTAAAAGAAACAAAATCCATGTACAATTGAAGTTAATGCTTCCTCAGTACTCACTGAAATGAGATAAGCATTTACTTCAATTGTACAGTGCTCCCCTGTGAATTCGCGGTCCATGATTTGCGGTCCCGGTCATTCGCGGTATTTTCCGACTGCGAATGACTGGGCAGGAGAGGGCAGCCGGAGTGCCGGTGAGTGAAGGAAATCACTCACAGTATGCTCCGACCACCTCTTCTTATAAAGGTGGGACCACAGACTCTCTTGCCAGAATTTAAAATTGGGTCCATGAACGCTCTCACCAATATTCAACATTCAAACTTGGATTTCCAATGAACTTTCCTTCCAAAATTCAAATTCATGACTAACAGACTTCCCTGTTCTCAATCAAGGCAGCCCAACAAACTTTCCTGCCAAAAATTCAAATTTCTTGACTCACAGACTGCCTTGTTCACATTCAGGTCTGTGGACCCCTATATATAAAGACACTGCAGACTGTAGAGCATACCCTGAAGAAAGCCACAGCATGATGGCTGAAACATTGTTTCTACCTACCCAGACACAGTGAGACACGGAAAACTGTTACAATCATCTTAGCTGATTAACACTCCCACGCCTAGTCCACCCATAACACTCCCCCTCAAAAATATTTTATATATATATCCACAGGCAACATACTAAAAAGTTTTGGACAATTTAGGACTCTTAAGTTAGAACATAAGAATTGCCATCTCCGGATCAGACCCTGGGTCCATCAAGTCCGGTGATCCGCACACGGGGAGGCCACGCCAGGTGTACCCTGGCATGGATTAAGTCCCCATGTCACTGTATGCTTCCCAAGGGAGATGTGCACCTAATATACCCTTACCCGTGTCACTCTATGCCACTCCTAAGGAGATGTGCATCTAGTTTACCCTTAAATCCTAGAACGGTGGATTCTGCAATTACTTCCTCCAGGAGAGCATTCCAGGTGTCCACCACTCACTGTGTGAAACAGAACTTACTGATATTCGTCCTGAACCTGTCCCCCCTCAGCTTCAGACTGTGTTCTCTTGTCCATGTCACATTGGACATTGTAAATAGCTGCTTTCCCTGCTCTATTATGTCGAATCCTTTCAGTATTTTGAAAGTCTCGATCAGATCCCCCCACAGTCTCCTCTTCTCGAGGGAGAATAATCCCAGTCTCCTAAGTCATTCCTCGTAGTTCAGGTTCTCCATACCATTCACTAGCTTCGTTGCTCGTCTTTGCACCCTCTCTAACAGTTTTATATCCTTCTTTAGGTATGGGGACCAATGCTGGACGCAGTATTCCAGGTGCGGTCTGACCATGGCTCTGTAGAACGGTACTATAACTTTCTCTGATCTACTCGTGATACCCTTCTTTATCACACCTAGCATTCTATTTGCTTTCTTCGCTGCCACCGCACATTGCACCCATGGCTTCAGGATCCTATCTATCAGTACACCCAGGTCCCTTTCCTGTTCGGTCTTTTCCAGAGTTACACCTGACATACTAAACTTGTGATCTTTATTTTTTCTGCCCAGATGCATCACTTTGCTTTTTTCCACATTAAACTTCATCTGCCATTTGTCTGCCCACTTCTCCAATTGATTTAAGTCGCTCTGGAGTTCTTCGTTGTCCCTCTACGATCTGATTGCCTGGCATAGCTTTGTGTCGTCTGCAAACTTCATGATTTCACTGGATATTCCTTCTTCTAGGTCATTTATGAAAATATTAAATAAGATGGGTCCAAGCACCGAGCCCTGGGGTACACCGCTAGTCACTTTTTCCCATTCTGAGAACTTGCCATTTATACCCACTCTCTGTTTTCTGTTCTCTAGCCATTTGCCTATCCATCTTATTACATCTCCCCCTATTCCATGGCCTTGTAGTTTCCTGAGAAGTCTTACATGTGGAACCTTGTCGAACGCTTTCTGAAAGTCCAAGTATACAATATCCACCGGTTCTCCACTATCAATTTGTCTGTTCACTGTCTCAAAAAATTGGAGTAGGTGATTTCAAATTTCACTTCTTTTAGGACTCTTGGATGAATTCCGTCCGGTCCAGGAGATTTATCACTTAAGTTTGTCTATCTGGTAGTAAATCTGGTCCAAGTCAACTTCTACTGTGGTGAGGCTGTCCTCTGTGACTCCCTTGAACACTTTCACTGCATCCGGTATTGTTGCGATGTCTTCCTTTGTAAAGACAGACACAAAGAAGGAATTCAGTCTGTCCGCAATTTGTTTGTCATCCTTGACGCACTCTTTTCCTCCCAGGTCATCCAGCGGTCCCACCGCCTCCTGTGCAGGTTTTTTCCCTTTTACGTTTCTAAAAAAGGGCTTAAAATTTTTGGCCTCTTGCGCTATTTTCTCCTCGTAGACCTTTTTGGCAATCCTCACCGCCTTGTGACATTTTTTCTGAACATATCTATGTTTGATCCAAGCTTCAGATGTTTTCTTGCGTTTCCACGTCTTAAACGAGTCCTTCTTTTCATTTATGGCTTCCTTCAACTCTTTGGTAAGCCACGCCGGTTCGCTTTTGCCTTTGGTTTTCTTGACTTTGGACAACCGTGGAATGTAGAGGCTTTGTGCCTCCGTGATAGTATTTTTCAGTAGGGACCATGCCTGTTCCACCGTTGTGACTTTGCCCAATTTTTTCTTGATCCGCCCTTTTACCATGACTCTCATGCTGTCGTATCTTCCCTTTTTAAAGTTTAAAGTCATAGTTGAGGCTTTGGTACCTTTCCCTTTTCGGGCATCAAGTTTGAAGTTGATCATGTTGTGATCGCTCGTCCCCAGCGGGACTGTGACTTGTATTTCCTTTGCTGGACCCATAATGCCAGTTATGATCAAGTCCAAGGTGGCGTTTCCTCTCGTCGGCTCTCCTACCATCTGTTCCAGGAAGCAGTCGCCTAACACTTCCAGGAATTTTGCCTCTGTGCCACAGCTAGAGGTTCCCAGGTCCCAGTCTATTCCCGGGAAATTGAAATCCCCCTAGATTATGACATTACCTGTCTTACATTTTTGTTTAATTTCTTCTATCATTTCTGGGTCAGTCTCCTCCCTCTGTCCCAGCGGTCGGTAGTAAAGGCCAATCTTTATGTCAGCATCGTTGTGTCTGGGAATCCTGATCCAGAGGGATTCCCACTTCTCCTGTTCCGTCATAGCCTCTCTCACTGAATCCAATCTTTGCCGAACATATAGGGCAACGCCTCCACCTTTCTGCCCCACTCTATCCTTTCTGTACAGTTTGTATCCCTGCAGTACTGTGTCCCAGTTGTTTTCATCATTCCACCATGTTTCTGTTATGCCAATGATTTCCAGTTCGTCGTTTTTCGCTATTGCTTCTAACTCTCCTATTTTGTTCCCTAGACTATTGAAGTTCTCCAACTGTTCAATTTTCCTTGACATACATTTTTGATCTTTAATCACTGCTGACACTGTCTCTTTTTAAGTTATTTACCTCAACATGCACTTCAGGAATTTTATCCAAATAATCTTGCTGTACTTTGTCTACATTCGGAATAATCAAATCCACCTTACTTACAAGTGCAGCCATATCTTTTGCTATTTTTTCAACTGTTCCATCCAGCTTCCTTATTGCATTCAGAAGTGTTTCCAGAGTCACCACCAGTTTAGAAGCTGGGATCCCAGCTTCTTTGCTATTACCAGTCTGCTAGTCTTCCAGGGGTAAAGATCCACCATTACAAAATTCTAGTCTTACAACTTCAAGTTGTCCAGGATTCATTAGGAGTCTGTGTTAGGTAGCAATAAATTAGGCTAGGAAAATGCTGGTCTAATATACTGATGCCTAAGTTGAATTAGGTGGTGCTAGGTGCGATTCTATAAAAGATGCCTGGCAGTTGATTGATAAATGTGCTGCTAGATGCTGTTTATAGAATCAGGCCCTTATTGTATGAAGATAGCCCTCAGATCCTATCATATTATAAGTATAGCTTTCTCCAATTCCTTTAAAGCACCTATAAGATATACCACATTACTTCAGCATATTTTGTTCCCTAACTATTCCCATATCTTCCGAAACCCATGTATTTAAAGTTCACATTATTTTATATTGCATGGCACCTAGAGTTTTATTGGAAGACAGTGGCTTATAAATCCAAACAAATAAGTAACTAAAATAACTATTATTATGCCCTTATCCCTAGGGTTACCAGACGTCCAGGAAAACCCAGACATGTCCTCTTTGTAGAGGACTGTCCGGGTTCCTGGACAGACTTTCCAAAAACCGCAGTTTGTTCGGGTTTTGGAAAGTCCCGAACTCCGGCCGCATCTGGAGGACCTTCAACAAGTATGTGCGGAAGTCACACACCTCCGCGCATGCTGGAGGCCCTCCAGACGCGGCCTGTGAAATAAGAGAGGAGGCGGAACTGGGTGGAGCTGAAGGTGGAATGGGATGGGTTGGAGGTGTAACAAGGCGGGGCTAGTGGGTTTCTCCATTATTAAATATGGTAACCCTACTTATCTCTCCTCCTCCTCACCGCTAAATAAAGAAATATTTTTTTGCCTGTTTCTGAAGGGTATAACTCATTACTCAGTGGTCGTAATATTTTATATTTGAAAGGTTTCCTCAAAGAATGCTATGTCATCTACCTTTCAGAACAGACATGGTCCTTCCTCAGCTAAAAAAAAAAAAGCTTTCAGTATGACACATAAAATTTGAGGCAGTCTATTATCAGCGACTTTACAGCCATATTTTACAAATGGGCTAATAAAAAGCACAGATAAACACTGCTGGTATAACATTTTGCAGGCTGGCTCAGCTCTCCCTGGAGTATAATCTTCAACACCATTCAGTGAACTCGCTTGATCTTTTTCTCCAGCTAGAATTCAACCATTGTAAAGGACAACTTTCATTAAGCCACCTGGAATTTTGTGCTCCTGGAATTTGTTGCTAATTTTCAAATGGAAAATAGTCTAGTTTCCATTTCTATACCTGCTAAGAGTGACACCGCTCAAGAAAAACTAGTCTCTTCCTCCTGCTATCCTTATGGTTTAAGATAGGAACACATGCATGTTTTGAAATTTCAATAAGTAGGCATATCCCCACCACTACCTTCATCCATGTCTCCCTTTTAAAGTACTGAGTGAAATTAGGTAGCTGTAGCTCAGGGGTCTCAAAGTCCCTCCGTGAGGGCCACAATCCAGTCGGGTTTTCAGGATTTCCTCAATGATTATGCATGAGATCTACGTGCAGGCACTGCTTTCAATGCAAATTCATTGGGGAAATCCTGAAAACCCGACTGGATTGCGGCCCTCAAGGAGGGACTTTGAGATCCCTGCGCTAGAGGGTGTGCACAGACATTTCTCGTTGTCATTTCCTTTTGTCTTTTGTTTAAAGGGGCATTTTTTTTTTACTTTTTGTTCTTACTGTAAACCAGGGGTGTCAAAGTCCCTGCTCGAGGGCCGGAATCCAGTCGGGTTTTCTGGATTTCCCCAATGAATATGCATTGAAGGCAGTGCATGCAAATAGATCTCATGCAGATTCATTGGGGAAATCCTGAAAACCCGACTGGATTCTGGCCCTCGAGGACCGACTTTGACACCTGTGCTGTAAACAAACAAACAGCAGCTACAACAAAAAAAACCCCAAAGGAACAAGATCAATATTCAGCAACACTCATTGGGATAACAATGGATCCAGATAAGTTCAACTTCCTGGAGCTTTGCAGCATTTTATTTATTCAGTTTTCTATACCATTCTCCCAGGGGAGCTCAGAACATGAATTTATTCAGGTACTGTCATTTTACCTGCCTGTCCCGGCGGGCTCACAATCTATCTAATGTACCTGGGGCAATGGGGGGATTAGATAAGGTTGCTATATGTACAGGAAAACCCGGACATGTCCTCTTTTTAAAGGACTGTCTGGAGTCCTGGGCAGACTTTCCCAAAACCTGGCATTTTGTCCGGGTTTTGGAAAGCTCCGACAAGCTCTGGTCACATCTTAAGCAGTGATAAAGACCACGATTATCAAGGAAACCATCACTGCACAATAATGTTCCACACCTAATTCTCTTAATATAGAGCACCAGACTCTGTTATCGGTTTTTCTTAATATACACTACTTAAATCATTTTAAAAATAAAAAAGGTTATTTATAAAGTTATTTAATTAAGGAAAGGGTTTTAAAATTTGAGAAGAAAGAAAGAAACTACTCAGATAGTGCCAAGCTGTCCAGAGGCAGAGCTAAGGTGAAGTTAAGAATTACCCAGTTAATGGTAATATCCAGTCTGCTAACTAAGGGGCCTGTTACAAAGCTCACAAACTGCCAGGTAAGATGGAATAATAGCAGGGAGCATTCCTGATGATCCCTGAACTCTCCTGACTGCTCTGATCTTAACAAGAAGGCAACTGGCATCACAGTCTGGGTGGATGAAGCTCTCTGACTCGGAACCGGCAGAGAGAGTTTGAGAGCAGAAAGATGACACACAGAACTCAAAAAAATACAGTTCCAAACCTCGGAGACTGCCAATTAGTAACTATTCTCTACAAAGTCTGGTACACTGCTAAGTCTATGTTCAAGTGTCAGATTCCACACAATTTTATTTTGACCCCTGATATAGGCTCGACAGAGCCGAAATGTAGACTGTGTTTTATCAATAATGATTTACCATAAAGGATAGCCACAATAGAGTATTTTTCATACACCCCCCTGGTTGTTTTTTATTTTTATTTTTTTCTTTTGCTCCACCTTTTGGACTAGATGTTAAGAATTACCCAGTTAATGATAATATTCAGTTTGCTAACTAAGGGTCCAGTTAGCTGCGGAAAACAGCGACCTTAGCATGCCCTTATGTCCTAAAATCATTTTTTGCTGTGACTGGAAAATGGTTGATTTTCTATTTTTGGCATTAATAGCTACAGGTTAATATTGCCATTTTGTAGGTGGTAAGGACTCACACGCTAATCAGTTAGCAGGCACCCATACCTACTGTTCTCAT
Organism: Geotrypetes seraphini; assembly: GCF_902459505.1. Classification (NCBI taxonomy): domain Eukaryota; kingdom Metazoa; phylum Chordata; class Amphibia; order Gymnophiona; family Dermophiidae; genus Geotrypetes; species Geotrypetes seraphini. The sequence goes on along the minus strand of NC_047085.1, from coordinate 148,248,255 downwards.
TCAACAAAATCATTCCAACAATCATCCTCCACTTCCACATTAGTTACAATGCCTTGTGCCCTATATCCTTATTTCCCTTCTAATCTCTCAGATCTTAACTTTTTATTGTTGTTGTGGTTACTTGGTGTTTTCACTAGAACACCACCCGTAAATGTGCTATGCTACAACAATGACCTACAAAACCAGAGGCCCGCATAAACCTCCTTCACACATTTGTTCCTGAGCTCCATCAAATCCATCTTTCCTACTCAGCTCGACCAGTCCTGCCCTGTGTATACATGGCTCCCTGAACCACAGAGTGCTGCCAAAGCCGCCACAGCTGCTGAAAATGAACCTTACAAATGCTGACGTCCCCACCAACCTGTCCGTCTTCCTTCAACTGCCTCTATCGTCGCCGCAGGTACCCCAAGCTGTGCCCCTTTTATTCTTGTTTACCACATCCTACACAAACTTCTCCCTCATTCACCTTACCTCTAAGTTATAAATGTTATACCTCCTGATACTGTAGCATGAGTATCAGGAGAATTTCTTCCAAGTTGCACTTGTGTTTTTAAATTTGTAACTCTTTCTATTAGAGGGGTTTTAGTGAGAAATTTAATAAAATTTGGAGCCCATTGACTAAAGTTGTAAAAACATAATAATGTATTTTCATCATATCTCTTCTTTTCTTTGATTTATTTATCTTTACATGTCCAGGGGGTTGGGGGGTTGGAGGGAGGGGGAATAAATATTGATAGTGATATATTGGTAACTTTATTCTTTATTTGTATTGTATATTAGTATATATTATGATATTATTATATGCAGGAAAATGAAATTATTGAATATTTGTGTTACCTGTATAGATAATAGTGTAATATGTGGAATATCTTTTGTTCTTTCATTTATATGACACTGTTTTTGATTAAAAATCAATAAAGAATTTAAAAAAACAAAAAACTCTTTCTATTAGCACCAACAAAATGTCTCCAACAATATTAATAATTTGTCAAGCTAAAATCTACCATTATAATATCCGTATTTTTTTAGAATTACAGTGCTATATTCCATACAGAAAACTGGTTGAATTGGCACAAGTGTGAGACTTAGGACTGGCATATGCACTGGTCCTACTACCTTAACAATTAAAGATGATACCTGTATTGAGGAATAATGCATGATATTTAACTCATAAGGCTCCTTTTACAAAGCCGCGCTAGCAGCTTTAGCGCAAGTGACTTTTTATCACGCGCTAACCCCTGCGCTAGCTGAAAAACTTGCCTGTTCAAGAGGAGACGGTAGTGGCTAGCGCGGCCGGCAGTTTAACACGTGCTATTACGCGTGTTAAACCGCTAACGCGGCTTTGTAAAAGGAGCCCATAGTGTGCATTAAAAGGAAAACTCATGTTATTTTACTGTAATGCGTTTTAGTTTAAAGTATTACCGGCTACATAATAATGAGATACAAAGCACACAAATGCATGCAAGACAAATCATTTTTATGTAAATTGAATAGTGCCACTTCAATGAATGCCACAAGCTATGTTATTCAAAGAAAACATAACTTCAGCTCACAGCTAGCATTATTTTTCCTGCCCAGGAGCATCATCCATTAATATGGGCCCAATGTTTCTGGGTGCCATATTAAAAGGGAGTAGTGACATGAAGCATAATCTTTCATTTCCCTCCCCCTCTACCCAGCATAGACACCCCCCCCCCCAAAAAAAAACCCCCAAAAAAACACCCAATCCCCACTCCCCTGAACCCACCTAGAAGTTATAGCAGCTGTCTCAGCACCCTGAGGTTTTGAGTTCAATTCTTACTGCAGCTCCTTGTGACTCTGGGCAAGTCACTTAATACTTCATTGCCCCAGGTACAAAATATGTAAACCACTTTGATTGTAACTACACACAGACAGAAAACAGTATATCAAGTCCCATCCCCTTTACCCCTCTGGATAAACTTTTAAATTCTACATGCTAAACCTCTCTCTACCTTCAAAGACCCCTGCCATCCTCAAAGGTGTCTCAGAGTTACCTGAGGCAGTACCTGACAGTTTAGTTGAACTGGGTAGGAGCAATCTCCAGTAGTTCCTACCCCTTCAGGCTTTAGGTTCAGAAAAGTGTCCTTGACCTCTAGTGGTAGTCTCACAGTACTACTGCTATGGGTCAGGCTACCATATAAGGATGCCATTCTGAACCCAGAGCCAGAAGGGATAGAAGTAACTGGAAAATACTCCCACCCATTGTACTAGGATACCAAGGATCATCTCCAGGGGATGGAAGGAGATTTCTGCTGGAGGGGGAGGATATCCACTATTAAGACAGCTCTAACCCCTTTAAGATGCTCCCTGAAAGCCTCAGGCAGTGAATTAGTGGCTCAGTGCTCCTAGGGAGCAGAATAAGATTTTTTTTGCAAGGTTGAACACAAGTTGCATTCTTCATTTACTGTTACTAACCAGCAGTACTGAGTTATCACAGGTTAGTGGCTCCTGTGGTATGCTAAGCTGTCGTCAAATGCCATATTTTATCATACCTTAGTAGATTTTCCCTCCATTAATGACAAATCCTGTGTGACTCATTCAAGAAGTGAATAAAAGTATACTGTATCTGAAAATGGAAGTCTTAAAATGGAGAAAAGGGAAGTACAGAGCTGCCCTTCACAGCTACCGAGCATATAAAGTGTAAGAAAATCAATACGACAAGCCTAAATTAAGAATGAAAGAAATATTGCTAAAAATAACAAAACCAACCCAAGTGTATTCTTTGAGCATATTAATAGTAAAAAGGATTCTTTAAGTTCAGCAAAGCACTACTAATTTGGTCTCTTACTGATTTATGGTTTTTTAAGAAAATAATGTAACAAGGAGCTCCCAAGAATTTTCCGTAGCACCTTCTACTAAATCACTTGTGTGAAAGAATGGGAAACTATTTTTTTCCTTAATATACCCCCCTTTTTTTTTTCTACTAAGCTGCAGTAGAGGATTCTTCCATGGCCCGACGCTCATAGAATTCCTATGAACGTTGGAGCAGCATCGGAGAGTTTAGCGCCCCTGGCTGCGGTAAAAACCCTAGCGAGCTCATATTCTGTGTTTTGTAGATGGGGGCAATGGAGGGCTAAGTGACTTGCCCAGGGTCACAAGAAGCTGCAGTAGGAATTGAACCCAGTTCCCTAGGATCAAAGTCTGCTGTACTATTAGGCTACTCCTCCACCAAAACCCTTTATCTAAGCAAAGACAAAATCACATCTTATCTACATGTTAACATGTTAATGTATACTCTGAATGAAACTTCTAAAGACCTCAGCAATGCTGTTGCCTAGCAAGTAAATTCAGCATGCAGTCTTATAACACCACAATCGTCATTGGTCTGTAATCTTATCTCAAATTCATCCAACTAGCTCTTAACCCTTTCAGGACCAAGGGACATATTTGTCCCATAACTTTAAAATCCTATAAATTTTGATTGGGATAGTCTACAGTTCTAAATTTGATATGTACGGATTCCATATGATACTGCCTTTATGTAAACAAACTGGTTCCGACATTCATTCATTAGCGTCGTTGCCAGATTGACGAGAAGATTCACTTGCCACACTGTCCATAAGCCAGAAGTTTGATTTTTTAAATAAAAATAATGATATTTCACAAAAAAAAATCAATTTTTTGGCATCTGCAAGCCCTTTTTACCATAAAAATGTCATCAAAACCACAAAAATTGGCCTACGATCCTTATGGTCCTGAAAGGGTTAAAGCATTATTTGTGCAAATCTATAAATTAAATAATACTCATCTTTTTGTGTCTTTATAGTAACAACAGATAGGGGATCTTTCTCCGACATAGAATTTATGGTTCAACAAAGCTTTTTCAAGGATTTCTCCTAAGAGAGAGAAATGTTAAATTAAAATGTTATAAATTCTATTCTCTCAAACCTTCTAAGCATAAAAAAACTCTACCATAGTTAACTGTTCCCATCGTTACTGCAATCCCAACTATTTTTGCAGAACATGGCAGTGGCATCCTTCCCTCACTGTTTAAAACATAAACCTAATCACCTGATTATCTCAGCCAATCACAGAACCAACCCAGCGGTCAGAATGGATTTCTTATTCAAATAAGCATTATCCATGATGACGATACCAGGTGTGAAATGAATGGGAAAGAACACCCCCAAATCAAGAAGATTTCTGAACATTCATGAAAAACAGTCCAAATTTTGCCTGTACACATCCCTACAGTTTAAATAAATAATACATTTTTTGAATCCTTGAGTGAAAATCAGAAGGGAAATACATTCCCTTGCTTTCTAATGTTCTGCAAATGAAAGTAATGACCTGTAATATTACTAATTTTTAGTACTTGGGTGATCACTGCTGTTTTGAATTAATCCTGAAAGAGCTTATGGAGTCAGGACTAGAGGAGGTTTCAGTGCACTTTTCGTTGATTTTGTGTATTTCTTTCTAAATAATAGTTACACATATAAGTGCTGAGATAATTAACATGTACATACTATATGTACTTATGCACGTTGATGCTGTGTGCAAGTTTCCACGGCATCTGTGGGGGTTTATATGCCCTCTTCCACCCAGCTTTACCAGCCTTTAAGTCTTGTCATTTGAAGAATCTTTCATTGAGCACCATCTACTGGGCCAACCCCTGAGGAAGGCTTCTCCACAGAAGCCGAAACACGGACCGTGTTGGGTCCACAAAATTCACAAGACTTGGACTTTTTATAAAGCTTGGTTTTACATATATGATATGATTTTATGTTATTTTTGCTTATAATAAAATTATATTTGTTCCATAAGGTTAATATCAGGCTCAACTAACTAAAGGTTGCATATTAGGTACTATGGCGGAATCTTTAACTATTGTTTTGCCGAAGCCAAATAAAGATCCTATGTTGTTTCAAATTAGAGGACTATTTCCTTGATTAACGTAGATGGTAAATTATTGGCTAAGTTATTGGCTTTGCGCTTGGCCAAGGCTCTCCCTTATATTATAGGTATGCACCAAGCAGGGTTCGTTGCTCACAGACATTCTTCAAATACTAGGCTGGCTTTTCACTTGTTAAACTTAACAAAATCCGTGAAAGATCCAGCCTTCTCTGTATTCTTGGATGCAGAGAAGGCCTTTGATCGTGTGGAATGGACCTTCATGTATCAAGCAATGGATTGGTTTGGTATTGGTTCCAGATTTATACAAATGATTCAACCTTGTATAGCTTCCCGTATGCCGGATTATATATTAATAATACTTTTTCAGAGCGTCTTCGTTTGGAAAGGGGGGTTAGACAAGGATGTCCATTATCTCCTTTGCTGTTTGATATTGTTCTGAAACCCTTGTTATTAGCTATTCAACAGGCAGAGAGTGTAGGAAAGATAGGCTTCTTCCCCTTCAGCAAGCCATGTTTCAGTTAAACATAGTAGATCAAAGGAACACTGAACAATTAAGTCTTTGAGAAGATTATATTAGGTTTTAAGGGAGCAAATGTTAATTAAACCGATTTTAATTTGTTTGACCTCCGGGTCTAATGATACTGAGTTTGTACTAGGGGAGAGTATTTGATGAGGTGCCAGAGGAATATCTATTCGCTCAGTGGGGCTAAAAGAAGAAGAAATTCTATCATTATTATTTGACCGATGACCACAATTGACTGGGATGTTAGAGGAAGATTTATACATTATGAGAAAGATATTTGACTTAAGTATGCAAGATGGAGAGAATTCTAACCTAAAATGAACCGAATAAAAGAATAATGAAAGAAATAAGTAAGAAACCATGAGTAAAGAGGATCTTTTAAAGAACTTACTTGATAGAATTGCTGGATTTTTTCAAGTGCACAGAAGTTATGCACAAAGGAGCGCATTAAGGAGCATGAATTGCCCTATTTGCTTTTGTTTTCTGCAGTTCCACTCCAGGCACTTCAGCTGTGAATACAGAACATAAATATTTGTTAAGCAATTCAGCCTTATCTTTTTCAGCTTCTACATATCCTCCCCTTCACCTTTGATTCTCATGATGCCACTTTTGCACACCCCTCCTATCACTAATATATTTAATAAATGACTTGTCCCCCTGTTTTACCATGTTCATATTGAGCAGGCCTCCACCTGAGAGTTTAAAGGAGGTTGATATCCTTGATCCCTTGAATGCAAAACTGGCAACATCAGAATCTGTGACAGGCTAGGAAAATTAAACTTGTATGCTTCTAAAATGGCTGCCATAAACATTTATGTTCTGGTGCATAAATGTTTATGTTGCTGTGCCAATCCTATTGACACTGTAGTTTTTTATGATTCTAAAATATATGCTCCCACCACATATAACCAGCACATTAAAATGCATTTGTTCACATATTGTAGAACAGGCAATATGTTCACAGATCCTGTTATAAAATACTAGTGGAACCCGAGACATCTTGATCTAGATATCTCAGTGCCAATTGGTATGTCCTTTCTAAAACCTACCTCCACACTATTAAGATGGCATTAATTTTGCTTCATTGTCTGCCATGTTAACAATTAATGTGAGGTAACCACTACTCAATTTTTGCTATAGTGCATTAGCTGTTAACATGGCAACCGATAATGTATTATTCGCAGTTAATGTATGTTAACTGCATTAACTTTAAAAGTGTGCATGAAATTGTGATTAATGTTCCTTCTAAGCTGTGCAGGAGCTTTCCAACTCCATTGCTTTCAGTGGGGAGTGGTGTTTCAATATTGTATTTTCAATCACTAGGGGAGGCAGGTTCCCTGAAGTCTTGCAGAGCTTGCCTATCCCTGACTATTGAGAATGTGATACTGAAACAGCATACCCACTTGCAGGAATGTAGGTGGAGGACTCCCACACTATGGAACCCTAGGTGATTACTCGCCATAGTCTGTGTATGAGTATTTAGCATTTACAACAATGACTCTAATTCTTACTGATCTTTGTGTTTCTGATTCTGATATCAAACTATATATATATCTCAACCATATGCCTGTTTTTTTTTTTTTGCCTAAGTCCAGCAATGCACTAAACAAATTAGCAATTTATCCAAAAGGCCTAAAAAACTAGCCATACAGGTAAGCATCCCCAGATGCATATAGCTTCTGTAAGGGGTACTGTTTCAAATCATAGGCCTGCTTCAGCAGTAAATCAGAAATTTAAAAAACTCCCTTCAGTTGAAGGGAAAAAAACTTTCTGGTTGTAAATTGGGCAAATTCAATATTGTTTGGAATACAAATACTGGAGAAATACTGGCCTATGTTTTGAAACAGTGCCCCTTACAGAAGCTATATGCATCTGGGGACGCTTGCCTGTATAGCTAGTTTTTGAGGCCTTTTGATAAATAACTAATTTGTTTGATGCATAACGTTGAGATATACAGATTATCTACCATGTTTCACTGAAAATAAACCCTACCCCCAAAATAAGCCCTAGTTTCCCTTTCCTCCCTCCCATCCCTTGTGCAGCAGAATTCTTGAGCTAGCACCTCATGCACCTGCCTCTGCAGCACAGCGCAGCGCAGCCAAACCCCAATCCTTCCCTCCATCCCATCCGAACCTCGCCGACTGCGAGCAAGCCCTACATATCTCCTTAAGCAGCGTCGGGCCAGCAGCACTCTAAGCAGGCTGCTAAGGCCTTGTCTGCCCGTGAATTCACTCTGCCGCGTTACTGATAATATCATCAGTAACACGGCAGAGTGAATTCACGGGTGGACAAGGCCTTAGCAGCCTATTTAGAGTGCTGCTGGCCTGACGCTGCATAGAGGTATGTAGGGCTCGCTTGCGGTAGGCGGGGTACAGATGGGAGGGAGGGAAGGATGGGGGTTCGGTTGCGTGGTGGGGGTGTGTGCTCACTCAATGGTTTTGCTGCACAAGGGATGGAAGGGAAGGGAAGCTGGGCAAGGGTCCTGCTGCATGAAGGATGGGAGGGAGGGAAGGATAGAAGCTGGACAAGGGTCCTGCTGCACGAGGGAGGAGAGGAAAGATGCTGCACATGTGGGGGAGAGAAAGGAAAGAGGAAAAATTGGGGTAAAGGAGAAGAAGGGAGAGATAATCATGTACATACCCCCCAAATAAGACCTAGTGCGTTTTTTGGGCCTAAAATTAATCTAAAATACTGTCTTATTTTTGGCGAAACACGGTACGTCTTTTCTCCCAAATTTGGTAACACTGCACAACAAAGTTTTTGCTTCCTGAACACTGCTGGGTGTTTCTTATAGAATTTTGGGTGCTGATCATGAATATTACATCAAAAATTACCCATCACGTACCATTTCAGAGAAATCTTCAATTTTGTCGTGATTTTTTCTTATATTTGGATGCAAACAATTTTTTCTCCCATAAGTGTCTTATCAACAACGGTTTGTGCCGCCTGGGTATGTCCATGCATAAAATCTAGCCAGGTTGGAAGCTGTTTTATGGAAGATGACATCCTGGGCATGTCTGGGCAGGTCTGAACGAGCTTGCGCTGTCTCACCATGCTATAATGGTGGCTTCCATACACCGATCCTGCTCATTTGGTTAATATAGATAGTCCGTGTGTGTATATAGTATCAGTATAGTAAAGTATAGTAGTATAGTAGCTGTAGCAATATAACAGTAAGTAAGCTTGATGCTATAGACGTTTTGGTGTCGGGCAATATGTCTCGTCGGTGTCGTAACAGCCGCGACACATTCTGCTATATCTGTGGGGAATATACACTTACGCCTCAGAGACGTTCGATGACTGCCCTTGTAAAGAAAGCCTATCATCTGTATTTTGGCTGCAAAATAGGTGATCAAGACAAGCAATGGGCGCCTCACATTTGCTGTGCGACATGTGCTGTTAGTCTGAGAGCCTGGCTCAGAGGTACTCGAAAGACGATGCCATTTGCTGTTCCGATGATATGGCGAGAACAGAAAGACCATGTGACGGACTGTTATTTCTGTTTGACTAATGTGTCTGGTTTCTCTGCCAAAAACAAGAAGTCAATTGAATATCCTAATCTGCCTTCAGCAATGAGACCCATGCCACATGATGACAGTCTTCCAGTTCCGAAACCACCAGAGGATTGGACCTTAGACGAACCAGATGAAGAAACTGCAGTGCAGGGTTCTAACAGTGACATTGACCCGGATTTTGAACCATCCTCATCAGGCGATCCACATCTGATAACACAGTCCGAATTGAACGATTTGGTCAGAGATTTGGGTCTGTCAAAAGCAAAAGCTGAGCTGCTAGGTTCGAGACTGCAGGAATGGTGTTTGCTATCACCAGGTACGAAAATTTCTGTGTTTCGAGACCGGCATCATGATATAACCAAATTTTTTGCACAAGTTGACAGTCTCTGTTTCTGTTGTGACATTGAAGGATTGTTCTCGGTCTTTGGTTGTGATCACAACCCGGAAGAGTGGCGTCTTTTCATTGATTCGTCAATGTTAAGCCTGAAAGCTGTTCTGTTGCACAATGGCAACGTTTATCCTTCAGTACCTGTTGGCTATGCAGCACATATGAAAGAAACATATGAGAATATGGAAATGTTACTAAAGTATGTCCAGTATACCAGGTATAACTGGAATATCTGTGGAGACCTCAAAGTCGTTGCTCTGTTACTAGGACTGCAGCTTGGCTATACAAAGTACTGCTGTTTCATCTGCGAATGGGACAGCCGAGACAGAGAGTCGCACTATTCTAGAAAGAACTGGCCACTCCGTAAAAAGTTAGTTCCAGGACAGAAAAATGTAGCACATGAATCGCTTGTTGACCCGACAAAGATATTTTTGCCTCCTCTTCACATTAAACTGGGACTCATGAAGAATTTTGTGAAAGCAATGAACAAGGAAGGGGAAGGTTTTCGTTATTTAAGACAGATGTTCCCAAGAATAACTGATGCCAAGATCAAAGAGGGTATTTTTGTTGGCCCCCAGATCAGACATGTTATGAGTGACAAGCGATTTGAAGATCTGTTAGTTGGGCCGGAAAAAATTGGCTGGAAAGCCTTGAAAGACGTTGTTGACAATTTTCTGGGCAATTACAGAGCCCCAAACTACATTCAGCTGGTAGACAAACTTCTCAAAGCATACAAGAGAATGAAGTGCAATATGTCACTCAAGATTCATTTCCTCCATTCACACTTGGACTTCTTCCCCGCAAATCTCGGTGCTGTGAGTGACGAGCACGGTGAAAGGTTTCATCAAGACATAGCTACGATGGAGAAACGATACCAGGGCAATTGGAATCCGTCAATGCTTGCCGACTATTGTTGGATGCTACAACGTGATGCACCAGACACTGAATATAAAAGAAACTCGGGAGCAAAACATTTTTAATTCTGTTTCATTTAGTCGCTTGTGCGAAACGTAAACTTGACTATATATTTTATTGTCAGTAAACATAAAAATGTCTATTTCTCATAGTTCTTACGTGATGCAGTAAAACCAAAACCATATTTGAGCATACCAAGTTGGTACCTGTCATAATCACCAAAAACTTTTCAGGAATCAAGACTTAACCAAAAAATTGTTGTGCAGTGTAATCTGATTCTCATATCTTCATTATCCCCTGCCCTCTTTCTCATCTCCTGCGCTTTCATGTCCTCTATTGACTCTTTCACCTTTCTTCTAACCTCTGATGGTTTGTAAACATGTAACTCCTATCCCTAATATATTTTAAGATTTATTGTTTTATGGGTTTTTTGTAACCACCACTTCTATTGTAATAGTATTGTAAACTGCTTAATACTCACGTACTAGTGATATATCAAGGGCTCCTTTTACAAAGGTGCGCTAGCGTTTTTAACGCACGCACCGGATTAGCGTGCGCTAGCCCAAAATCTACTGCCTGCTCAAAAGGAGGTGATAGCAGCTAGCAAGCGTGGCAATTTAGCGCGCGATATTCCACGCGTTAAGGCTCTAGCGCGGCTTTGTAAAAGGAGCCCCAAATGTAATAAATCCAATCCAAGGCAATATTGGTTTTGATGGGGTAACTTTGAAAAGGATTGTTTACCACACAAGTTGCAAAATTACTCTTTTCTACAGGACTTCCCAAACTGTGGGTTGAAACCCCAAATGGGGTTGAAAAACACACATTTGGGATCATGATTTGGATGGGTTGAAAAAAAAACCCAAAAATGCAACTTCAGGTGTAAACTCACAGACCGTGAAAACCAAAACCACCTGTATAAATCAAACCAGTACTCAGCATAAGGGGGGGGGAAACCTCAGAGACCTTTAAAAAGCCACAATGCAGCTTAGATTTTGGCAATTGAAGCAGGTCATGTCTCAATCACTAGTTGGAAATCCAAATGTTTTAAATATAATTTTAAGTGCTCCGTGCAATATAAATTCAATAGATATTTAATTCCAACATGATAATGCCAATATTTCTGAAAACAACACTTTTTCTTAAGGGCGCCACGATGAAACACCAGCACTGCTCATTTAAGCCCTTAGGTTTTCTCCCCTTATGCTGAATACTGGTTTGATTTATACAGGTGGTTTTGGTTTTCATGCTGAAAAAAAAATACATCAGCCTTGCCCCCCCCCCCACCCATTGAACCCATGCTATAGGCCTGCGCAAATTCCATAGAAGGCAAGGAATGATGGCAGCTTGAGCTGCAATGCTGTTGGAGGGCCAGGAACAGCAAACAAGCATGGAAACGAAAACTGTTGAAGGTTGCATGCTTTCTGTAACCATGATAACGGAGTTGTATGCATGGAAAAGTTTTGGTAAGCGTTGTGTTCTGAAAATAATTATATTAACGGGCTGCCTAATTTGTCAGGAACAAACAAAACAAACTGCAATACAAAAATTATTATTAAAATTATAAAAACAATATAAAATGTGATATGTATGAACAAGATGATGTCGTCGTGCCATGCTGTCTAAGATTTGTCCATGTGTTCCCTATGCTATCCATATTTTTCTGAAGGTATCTGTGTTTCCTGATTGTAATATTAACGTTTGTTTTTCACTCATTCTCATGCATGCAGTTCTTTATATTGCATGTGTTTCACACACTTGTCTTTCCTTCATGTCATCACAAATCTTAGACAGCATGGCACGACGACATCATCTTGTTCATACACATGACATTTTATATTGTTTTTATAATTTTAATAATAATTTTTGTATTGTATTTGTACTTAATAGGACCCCCGACGAAGGTTTGTCCGAAACACGGACCGTGTCGGGTCCCTTGTTTGGTAATAAAGTTTTTATATATATTTGCCACAATAAATTTTGCCTGCATCTTGTACACATCTGCAGTTCGTTTTGTTTGTTCCTGGTTGGTGTTTTTTCTGCAGACAAGGTTGGACCCCTCCTTCCTTTTTTGTTGCTTTGTGCCTAATTTGTCAAACAGGTACTGTATACAGTGTTCCCACATGAATTTGCAATCTACGGTTTGCGGTCCCAGTTATTCGTGGTATTTTCTGACCACGCAGGAGAGGGCAGCTGAAGAGGCAGGAGAGGGCATCTGGAGCGCCGGCGATGAAGGAAATCACTCGCGGTCCGCTCTGACCGCCTCTTCCTATACTAAAGTCGGTCCTCACCAATCAGGAGCTGCATGTCAAAGCAGCTCCTAATTGGTAAGGCCCGACTTTAGTACAGGAAGAGGCGGTTGGAGCAGACTGCAAGTGATTTCCTTCACTCCCTGGTGTTCCAGCTGCACTCTCCTGCCTTTCCAGCTGCCCTCTCCTGCCTCCCCAGATAAAAAAATGTATTTGCGGTTTTTCAATATTTGCGGGGGTTCCTGGAACAGAACTCCCGTGAATATCGGGGGAGTACTGTATAACATACACCAGTTTTGTAAAAGAAGACATGCTAATACCCTCTCTTTGAAAATTACCCTATGGAAAGTAGGGTTCAAGTGGATCAATTTTTTTGCTCCGTTAAAAATTACAAAGACTAGGGGACACTCGATGAAGTTACACGGAAATACTTTTAAAACCAATAGAAAGAGATTTTTTCTACTTTTGAATGCTCTGTTTTCTGCTTGTTCTGCTCCGGGTTGTTTGTTCCTTTGCAATTGTTAATAAAGATAATTGGAAAAAAAAAAAAAAAAAGAAAGAGATTATTTTTCACTCAGAGAATAGTTAAGCTCTGGAACGTGTTGCCAGAGGTTGTGGTAAGAGCGGATAGCATAGCTGGTTTTAAGAAAGGTTTGGACAAATTCCTGGAGGAAAAGTCCATAGTCTGTTATTGAGAAAGACATGGGGGAAGACACTGCTTGCCCTGTATTGGTAGCATGGAATATTGCTACACCTTGGGTTTTGACCAGGTACTAGGGACCTGGATTGGCCACCGTGAGAATGGGCTACTGGGCTTGATGGACCATTGGTCTTACCCAGTAAGGCTATTCTTATTTTCTTATGACATATTAACTCTGAAAGTTTTCGGTGTTCTATACATTGCTTTTAATCTAGCTCCCACCTGTGATATTATAACCTGTTAATGATCTTCCCTGAGAGCACCTGAATAGCAACAATAATATTTTACTAATTTTCTTTTCCTTTTCAGAAGCATTATGACTCATGTATCTTGGAGTTGTATTTTTCATTTAAAGAACTAAACATAGGAAGTTGCATTGAAGAAAGCACAAAACGCCAGCTCTCTTGTTGGCTGCCATTTACGAGGTTTTGCTTTATCGGTTAATTGATACAGCTATTAAAATGTCCTGATCAGTTTTTCTGACTCTATGTAAATGATACATAGTCATATTTACTAATGCGCTAGAGATTGACAGTGAGATCTGGGAACAGTTACCGCCTAAATCCGACCCCCCCCCCCCCCCATCCCCTTGCAATTGCGGCCTGAAACTGATGCTCAACTGCACCCCCCGAAGCAGGCCGCCTAAAAGTTTGTGCCTGCTTTCCATCAAAAAGGAAGAGAAGATACAACCCTACTTAGATCCAACAGTCATCACAAAAAGTATGGTGACACAAATAAACTTCCTCTTCAAAAGAGGACTCCGAGCATGGAAAAAGAGGTACAATCTTTATTGGAATGACAAAGCAAAACAGGTCTCAACACAGTTCCACGTTTTGGCATTAAAAGCCTGCTTTGGCTCTTTTTCTTTCATGTTCAGAGCAATTTCGTGGGTCTCTGGCAATGCATCTTTAGCTTGTGCACTGTTTGGATGGGGTGGGGGAGGGAGGTGGGTGGGTTCGGGACGGTTTTGTGCTGTTCGGGACGGTTTTGTGCTGTTCCTGTTGATTGTACTTTGGTGCTTTGTACACGGCATAATTCTTCAATAAAATGTTTCAACACTAAAAGCCTGCTTTGGGAGTCGCAAACACTTTGTAAATTGTTCTTTAATGTACAGTTTATAGGGCAGTACTTCACATATCAAAGTAAACAACTGGAATGGTACATCCAAACAGTCAATTGCCTCAAGCTACTACTATTAATTATTTCTAGAGCGCTACCAGACGTACACAGTGCTGTAGAGTCACAAAGGAGACAGTCCCTGCTCCAATGAGCATACAATCTAAACAAGACAGACAAACAGGATGCGGTATCTTTCTAACAGCACAACAGCATCTGTGCCTGTCTTTTCACCATACATACTTCTGCATGTGTAATCCCTGAGCCAATTTTATAAAAGCTCTTTTACGCCTAAATGCTTTTCTGCCTAAAAATCCTTAATAAAACTACCTTCTACAATATAAATTATGTGTCAGTGTGGACCACCTAAATACCAGGTTTAAAACATCTGACTTGCACATTCATAGGCATATGTGGATATTCAGCGATGCTACCTGAAAAGGTAAAGAATAATTTTATAACAGGATTTAAGAGATCAAATAGAAACATACATAGGCACTATTGTAAAATCAGATGTGGAAGGACATTTTTGATATGATGTCCAAACGAATGGTAGAGAACGTGACCATTTTTGATAAAGAAAAGTAACTTTTTGTTTCAAAAATGGCCATTTCTTAGATGTGCTTATCCTTGCGCATCTATCTTTTTTAACCAGTTTTGAATAAAGCACCCCCCCCAAAAAAAAAAATAAAAAATACAGAAACCAAGCTATTAGGACATAAGAAGGGCCAGAACTTTTTGTAGACTGGCCACAAAGATATCCCAGCAGAGCAATAGGGTACCCTAGGACCATTACAGTGAACTTCACATAAAAAGGCCCAGGTATGTATCTCGCCATAACCCTCTTATAGTGTATGGTGAGCCCTCCAAAACATACTGGACCCAACTGTACACCACAACAATAGCCCTATGCCTGCAGATGTCACCAATATGTAGGTACAGTGGGATTTGGGAAGGCTCACAGATTCCACCATAAGTGTAGTAGTTAGAATGGAATATGGGCCTGATTCTCCATCTCTATAATTCATTACACCACTCACTAGGCTACTCCAGGAACCTGCTTGCTGCTCTACTAGGACTGGTCATAACATCTGAACCTATCATATAGGTATATATGTACTGCTTCATTCATATCTTTGGGAGATAGGTAGGGAGTCAGTGGTCAGTTGAGAGTGTGAAAGGGATCATGCCTTCATCCCTCTAGTGGCCATCTGGTCAGTGTGGGCACCTGTTTTGGCACTTATTTATTGTTAAAACAAGTGTAGCTCCTAATAAGAACATATGAATTGCTGCTGCTGGGTCAGACCAATGGTCCATCGTGCCCAGCAGTCCATTCACGCAATGGCCCTCTGGTCAAAGACCAGTGCCCTAACTGAAACTAGTCCTACCTGTGTACGTTCCGGTTCAGCAGAAACTTGTCTAACTTTATCTTGAATCCCTGGAGGGTGTTTTCCCCTATGATAGACTCCAGAAGAGCGTTCCAGTTTTCTACCACTCTCTGGATGAAGAAGAACTTCCTTATGTTCATACGGAATCTATCCACTTTAAATTTTAGAGAGTTCTCCCTATCATGGAGAGGGTGAACAACCTGTCCTTATCTACTAAGTTTATTCCCTTCAGTACCTTGAATGTTTCAATCATGTCCCCTCTCAATCTTCTCTGCTCGAGGGAGAAGAGGCCCAGTTTCTCTAATCTTTCGCTGTACAGCAACTCCTCCAGCCCCTTAACCTTCTTAGTCGCTCTTCTCTGGACCCTTTCGAGTAGTATCGTGTCCTTCTTCATGTATGGCAACCAGTGCTGGACGCAGTACTCCAGGTGAGGGCTCACCATGGCCCAGTACAGTTGTATGATAACCTTCTCTGATCTGTTCGTGATCCCCTTCTTGATCATTCCTAGCATTCTGTTTGCCCTTTTCGCCACCGCAACACATTGCGTGGATGGCTTCATCAACTTGTTGATCAGAACTCCCAAGTATCTTTCCTGAGAAGTCTCTTCAAGTACCGCCCCGGACATCCTGTATTCATGCATGAGATTTTTATTACCGACATGCATCACTTTATACTTGCCCATTCCTCGAGCCTGGTTATGTCACGTAGCAGATCTTTGCGATCCCCCTGTGTCTTCACTACTCTGAATAACTTCGCATCGTCCGCAAATTTAATCACCTCACTCGTCGTACCTATGTCCAGATCATTTATAAAGATGTTGAAGCACCGAGCCCTGCAGCACCCCACTGGTGATGCTCTTCCAGTCTGAGTATTGTCCATTTACCCCCACTCTCTGTTTCTTATGCTCTAGCCAGTTTTTAATCCACGTGAGTATTTCACCCTTGATTCAATGGCATGCAATTTTCCAAAGTAGTCGTTCATGTGAAACTTTATCGAATGCTTTCTGAAAATCCAGATATACAATGTCGACCGGGTCGCCCTTGTCCATCCGCCTGTTTACTCCCTTGAAGAAGTGCAGCAAGTTCGTCAGGCAAGATCTGCCTTTACTGAAACCGAATTTACTTAATCTTATAGAACTTAATAGTGTCTTATCTATAGAAAAACGGATATATCATCATTAATTTATCTTTATAATTGCTTATATGTCCTAAGATGTCTTCAATAAATATCAGCAACACTTGTCTTTAACAGCGCATTGCTGATCCAACGTTGGTTCTTGAATTATAACTGCCCGACGCTCTCATTCTACACGAGCGTTTCAGTCAAAAAGACCTTCATCAGGGGAGAATTCTGGTTGCTGTAATACATATCACCTAAAATCCCAAACAATAGATTACTATATAGAACTTAAACCTCTTTCATAATTAAACAATCATTCTAAATTGCACATTGCCCATATGTGATAGACACCCATCTTAACAACATACGTGGATGCTCCACTAAAAACAACTATTTCTATAACAACTAAACTACTAACATGAAAGACCGAACACAACACTTAGCATCATTGCTGTGTCTCTACAAGTATAATGGTAATAATGGCATACCAATCACAAAATGAGCCAGGCATAATAAACCCAACTCTATTACCTCCCATATATTACTAATACATTGCTGGCCACACAGTCCATGGCACTTTATCTTACCAAGTGAATTTACCCAAGTCAAACTTCTAAAACATTTATATTCAATTTTACTCACAGAACTTGTTTTGTCAACAGCGCGACTCACTGCAGTGTTTTTCAATAAGGAAAAGAAAAAAACTCAAACCGCCATTTTATCTCCTCCTCCATACGTCGTGACATCATATACGTGTGACGTTTACAAAAATGTCACTACGTTGTTTACTACACATGAATCCTGATCCGAGTCACAAATGTAACTTGAAACTCTAAAATTTTTATCTAATGTCAACCAGCTTTACTGGCCCTGCACTCATTGCCCCCTTCCAACAAAGAACAAACCCAATTAAATGTCCTTTTCTCTGTTCAATCCCACAGGTGCCAAACTTTGTAGGTAATAAATCCAGTGTTGTTTTTTTTTTTATTAAAATAGCATTAATATTACCTCCTCTGATCGATGCTTCAACTTTTTCTAAAACAACGAACCTGAGTATATCAAAGCTATGACCCTGTTCAAGGCAATGGGACACCAACAGTGCAGCTATATCACCTTGTTTAAGACTTGAACGATGTTCAATGAAACGGGACTTCACAGATCGGGTAGTTTCTCCCACATATACTAAGTTACATGGGCACCATAGTGCATAAATTACTTGAGATGTCAAACATGAAGAATTATGACGCAAGTTAATAGTATGTGTATTTAATTGTACTGTGGAGCCTGAGAAGGAACATTTCCATAAACTACAATGACCACATGGAAAATGATCCAGTATATTATCCTCCAATGTAATCCTGTTGCTGCTTGGTAAATAAGACGGGGAAAGAAAGACCCTCTCATTCCCCTACTGTCACCTCCCTGCCCACTCCCTTCTGCTTTATTGCTGACTACAAAACCTCTTGTCCCATCCTGCATTGATGCTTTCCATGACCTACTGATACCACCAAGATAAAGCCCCTCTCACTCATGATTCTGCCCTGACTGCCTTGCCAGTCTCTCTGGTGCTGTGCATTCCTTTATCCCCCATCTCTTCCAATCAAAGGCTTCATGGGACGGTCTGTAATAATTTAATTAGGAAACCTGAGCTTTACCGGCAATACAGAACTTTATCACACTTGCAAAGATAAATGCCAGCATTGCTGCTTATCCATAGTAATGGCTACTTTAGAGGTCTGTTGATATCAAATTACATTTTAAATGCTAATCATTAGTCTGCATTCTAGGGTGAACGTGTATTCTTGATTTATTGTACGCTTCTGAGGGAATTCCTTAATTGAATCATGTTTGATAATTCAGTGGTGTTTCAATCCATTCATGTCAGTATTTGATGTAATGACTTTTACTCTGCTTTCTAAATTATTATTGCTATGTTCATCCTGGAGGGACCCATAAAAGCTGAAGTCAATGAATCATGCAGACAGAAATTGTGTGTCATCATGACGACAAGCTAAACACTTGTATTCAGCCTGATGATATTTGTGCTGCTTGAGATCCCATTCAAGAAATCAGTTGATGAATTGAACCTACCCTAGGATGAAAACCTTAGTATCAGATTCAGAGGGAAAAGACTTTCCAGGGCAATAATCAAAACTACCCACATTAATGCAAAACCTGCTAGTATTTTTGGTCCTGAGATATGCACCAGCAATCAAGAAAACAGGCTGTGGATTGTGTTTTGATTATTATTTCCACATCAATTTCCTGCCACGATTTGTGCCTCCTTTCTCTGCAGGCAATTTTTCTTTCAGAAACAACATAAATAATTTTGATTATACAAAATGACTTGTGGTGCATGATTCTCTCCTCTCCATCAAGGATGCCTCTAAATTAGTGGTTCTTAAATCTGTCCTGGGGACCTCCGGCCGTCGGGTTTTCAAGATATCCCTAATGAATATGCATGAGACAGATTTGCATGCCTGTCACCTCTATTATATGCAGATCTGCCTCATGAATAGTCATTAGGGATATCTTGAAAACCTGACTGACTGGCTGAGGGTCTCCCAGGACAGGTTTAAGAACCACTGCTCTAAATGATATAAGCAAATTTACTTGCACTGTAGAACACAATGCAAAGAATGTTTCCTGTCTTGAGTGTGCACAGTAATGAAAGACTCACTTTTTTTTTAGGGTAAAATGGCCTTTAGATATTGCTTTCACAGTTTCAATGGAGGAGGATAAATAGTGGTGTGCCACAGGGATCTGTACTTTGACCAGTGCTGTTTAACATTTATAAATGATCTGGAAAATGGAACTACGAGTGAGGTGATTAAATTTACAGATGACACTAAACTGTTCAAAGTTGTTAAAATGCATGCAGATTGTGAAAAATTGCAGGCAGACCTTAGGAAATTGGAAGACTGGGCGTCCAAGTGGCAGATTAAATTTAATGTGGACAAATGGAAAGTGATGCACATTGGGAAGAATAATCCAAATCATAGTTCCTGGATGCTAGGGTCCACCTTGGGGGTTAGCACCCAAGAAAAGGATCAGGGTATCACTGTAAACAATACGATGAAATCTTCCGCAGCAGCAGCCCCAAAAAAACAAACAAGATGCTAGGAATTATTTAAAAAAAAGGGATGGTAAATAGAACTAGGAATGTTATAATGCCTCTGTATCGCGTTCAGTTTTGGTCTCCTTTATCTCAAAAAAGATATAGCGGCACTAGAAAAGGTTCAAAGAGCGACTAAGGGCTCCTTTTATCAAGGCGCGCTACAGGGGTTAGTGCGTCGAACATTTCATCACGCACTAACCCCCGCGGCAAGCCAAAAAACTAACGCCTCACCAATGGAGGCGTTAGCGACTAGCACAACAGGCAGTTTAACGCGCGGTATTCCGTGCGTTAAACCTCTACCGCACCTTGATAAAAGGACCCCTAAGATGAAAAAGAGGATGGAACTCCTCTCATCTGAGGAAAGACTAAAGAGATTAGGGCTCTTCAGCTTGGAAAAGAGACGGCTGAGGGGAGATATGATTGAAGTCAACAACATCCTGAGTGGTATAGAACACGTATAAGCGGATCGATGTTTTGCTGCATCAAGATTTACAAAGGCTAGGGGACACTCAATGAAGTTAAAGAGTAATACTTTTAAAACTAATAGGAGGAAATATTTTTTCACTCCGAGAATAGTTAAGCTCTGGAATGCATTGCCAGAGGATGTGGTAAGAGTGGTTAATGTAGCTAGTTTTAAAAAAAAGTTTGGACAAGTTCTTAGAGAAAACATCCATAAACTGCTGTTGAGACAGACATGGGAGAAGCCACTGCTTGCCCTGGATCGGTGGCATGGAATGCTTCCACTATTTGGATTTTTGCCAGGTACTTGTGACTTGGATTGGTCTCCGTGAAGATGGACCATTGGTCCGACCCAGTAAGGCTATTCTTATGTTTTAAATTAAATTTCAGTAAAGAAATGCTTATAGCCTGAGTCAAAGTATGGTCTGCTCAGATTTTCAGGGAGGTCAGAGGTCTGTGCAGTATGCCTTGGATATAGTAAATTTCAGCACATATTCTTCCCATACTCTATAATTTTTAAATACGAGCAGTCAGAAAATTTTCATTTCATGTTTCCAGGAATGCTTGTTTTGTTTGTTTGTTTTTTCTGTGCATGTATTCATTATGGGAACTATTTAACTCCCAACAACAGATACTCATGTTTGGAACCATTGCGATTGTTGTGACTCCTGATACAGGTGGTTGTGCTAAGAGACAATATCATGTCTACTACTGCTACTATTATTTCTATAGTGCTATCAGATGCACACAGCACTGTACATTAAACATGCAAGAGAGTGTCCCTGCTCGAAAGAACTTACAGTCTAATTAAGGCAGACAAACAGGACAAAAAGGGTGAATCTATACATACTACTTAGGCAGGGAATTACAAAGGGAATGATAAGGTAGATAGGTAAGGGATTATAGAGGGAATGATAAACAGATGTGGGTGCTTTACAAGAAGGTTGGGGTTAGAACTTAAACACAGTTTCAAAAAAGTGGACTTTCAGCATGGATTTGAATACTGCCAGAGATGGAGCCTGACATACTGAGTTGAGCAGTTTGTTCCAGGCTTGCGGCGCAGCCAAGTAGAAGGGATGGAGTTGAGAGTTGGCAGTAGAGGAGAAGGGTACAGATAAGAGAGACTTACCCGATGAACAGAGTTCCCAGGGCAGAGTATATAGAGAGAAATAAGAGAGGAGAGATACGGAGGAGCTGCAGAGTGAATACACTTGTAAGTCACTAGGAGGAGTTTGAACGGTATGCCTAAGAGGTATACCCAAGGCCAGGAAAAAGTAGGCAGGCTGCCAGACAGGCAGGCAGGCCCTTCTGAATTACTGTTTGGAAGATTGGTTTTACATAGAACTGGCGGCTTTTTATTTATTATTATATTACAATTTGACTCCAAGGTTCCTTTTTCTACTTTTTGTTGGTCCTCCCCTACTTCACTTTCTTTTTTTTTATAGGGGACTTTTTCTCCTTTTTGGCACTTGTTGACATTTTCACATCATTGTAAACAACAGCTCATCTCTAATCATGATGTCATTTCTTTAATAAGAGTCAGGGAATGCTCCCCTGTGAGTGTTTTCAGTCGTCTATCATTGCACTATCTTCATTTGGTAGAAAGGGGATGAAATAGACTTCAACAAAATCTCAAGTGTACTTAGTAGTGTAGAACAAACTCCAAAAAAGTTCTAAATAAAGCTCATAAATTAACAAAAAAAGTTTCTCTTAACTTAACTTAGCTGAAATAAAGGCGAAAGGAAGTTGTTTCACTCCAGCGGGTCCTGACGCGTTACACGGTTCTGAGCACCGCTTTGGTTACAAAGGCTGAAATAGTCAAAGTTCCTATTTTTTGTGTTGGTGTTGAGTTCTACACTTTGGGAACTTCAGTGTTCTACTTTTACCCAGTAGTTTAGTTGGGATTTCTTTAATTGAATCACATGAAAGAGAAATAAAAAAACTCATCACTGGAACAAACTCTGAAAGGTTTGTTCTGGTAAGATACCAGTGTGGAATATATGACTGAAAGTTGACAAATATATTTTTCACAATCTTGTCTGCATTATTCAGTTCATGTCCGTGTGCTAGCTGAATAACATTTCCGTACCTAATCTCTGTTCTTGACATTTGATTTGATTTACTCGCTTGATATACCACTTAAGCCTAAAGTATCAAAGTGGTTTACAATGAACCAATGACTTACATTGTTACATCATATACAGTAGATTAATAAATGGTTTACCATTAACCAATGATAAAAACAAAAAGCTGTGGATACTGATGCTCTGGAATTGATTTACTGTACACTCTTCTTTTTTCTTTGTTGCGTTACCATTAACCAATTACATATTTTGTTATATCACATACAATAGATCAATAAACAATCATTATAATGACAGTAGTGATTTAGCACTAGTGTTGTGCTCCTGCTGTCTCCCCCCCCCAAAAAAAAAATATGTAAATAAATACCATATGATTAGTGCACGCAGATAGCATAACTAACATGGAACGTGTTAGGCTAGAATGCCACAATAAAAACTTGTGGAACATACTATTCCCTTCCAAAAAATAGGCTAATGTTAGATCTAACAGTTCATACACCTATTTTAAATTGAATATGTTTGATGTATTAGGATCTCAAGCGCTCGCATTTACGAGCTAATAGAACTAGTCTTGGCTCTTAACTATTTTGCGAGCTATCATCGATCCTTGCATTTTTTAAATTCAATTCAAAGTGTATAACTTATATAATCTCATTTCTTAAATTCATTTTTTTATCCTTGTTTCGATTTTATAATATAAATATAATGATACTTAGCGCTGGATATATTATCATGCCCGGCCTTCTGACCACAGCGACACGACGGAAGATCACCGTTTCGCTCTCATATACAATGAGAGAGCTTCATCAGGACCAGAGTGGTTGAATTAATCAACACTACAAAATGAAAACAAGGGACAAGCTTAATTATTCATAAACTTTATTTATAAATAAATAAATTAATTAATTATCCTATATTTTAGATCTTACAATTAGTGAAAGCACCTGAGAACCTACTTTGACCCGTTACTATTATATGTATCCAGAATCTTTATCTTAGTCTTCAAATTCATTTATTTAACTTTAAAACCATTTAATTTAATTTCCTCTTATAGTACTTTTAAAACTTTTCCAACCTCTAATATTGTACCGATACATATTTAAGTATACATTATTTCACAAAATATTAAATACTAAATACTAGATGCTGGCAAGATTATTCAGTCCCAAAGTATCAATTTAACTGCCTGTTGCTACTGACCTTTATATGGTATATAAATGCCCTCATTTCCCCCAAGCTGGATCGTATACGATTACACTCAAAATGATTCTTTTAAACTTGGATTCCTTTCCTTCAACTAGACAGCCCTATTGCAAGTAGGTTATCAAACATACCTGTTCGACTAGCCCCTTGTAGACTACTATAATTTCAGCTGTTATTCAAAGACTCGTAGAGAAATTTTTCCGAGTTACTTTTAGGGCGTCCTACGTCACTTCTGGACTTATTTTACCGGAAGGACCGATCTGTGCTGAGGATTGTAAACAGATCCTGTTTCTCGTATGCAGGGTTTTAAAGGACAACGAACACCTTTACCGGAAGTTATATCCCGGAAGTAATGTTACTTTACCTTATCAAATAATCAGTTTTTATCTTTGTTTTTATTTTTATCTTTGTTTTTGTTGGAAACTGAATTTAATTTTATCTCCAGCCAGGAGATAATTAAATACCAAAAACATAGTAGCAGCAGTATAAGATCCTCGTTCCGGAGAGGCCATGACAAGCCTCACCGTAATCTACTTAACTAAGCGGGTAACTGCCTATTAGTTAATGAATGGATCGTATTCACCATTATATATTGAGGACTTATTCAATGCAATTTTTATCTCCAGTTTTCAAAAGAAGGTCTGCCAATTAATCGATATATTTAACCCCTTAGGTTGCAGACATTGTAAACAATCAATCCATCTTTGTTCTAGTTGCAACAATTTTTCCCCCTACCCCCCCTCTAACAGATTCTACTATTCTATCTATAGCCATACATCGAAGTTGTTCAAAAGTATGCTACCAGTGCTACCAGTGGAGCTTCTTCTCTTTTAAGATGCAAACAAAATTTGTGCTCCGTCATCCAAACTTTTAATTGTCGAGTAGTTTTTCCAATGTATATTTTTTGATAAGGGCATTTTGACAAGGGCACCATGTAATCCGTTCTAAATGTGGTGATATGTCTTAAATAATAAATCTTATTGTTTGAAGGATTTTCAAACGAAGCCCCTTGAATGGTTAAAGGGCATATTTGACATCTTCCATAGCTTGTATGAAATCCTTTACAAGTAGCATCTCTTTGAGTATCATCTGGTTTTAGACTCAAACGTTCCCTCAGATTCCGAGATCTAGAGTATGCTAACCGTAATCTGGTATTTTCAAAACATGGGTTTCTCTGGACAATTCTCCAGTGTTTATGGGTTATATCAGCAATTTGCTTAGATTCTACATTAAATCTAAGAACACATGTCTGGAATTTGTCCATAATTTCACTATTTATTGTTTGAAACTCATTTTGTGTAGATTTTTCATTCCCTTCCTGTTTAAATGTATCAGTTGTTATCACCGATGTTTGTGGTTGTAACAACCATTCTTGATGATTGTTTTTTGCCCTCCGGTAAGATTTTTTAATACCTTTTCTGGATGGTGTCAGGTCAAAAGCACGCCGGGACAAAGGCGTGCGCAGACAATTGAGCGCAGCGCGGAGGCGCACGCCGCAGAAAATTACTGTTTTTAGGGCTCCGACAGGGGGCGTGGGGGGGAACCCCCCACTTTACTTAATAGAGATTGCGCCGCATTGTGGGGGCATTGGGGGGGTTTGGGGGGTTGTAACCCCCCACAGTTTACAGTAAAATGTGGGTGGTTACAACCCCCCAAACCCCCCACAACGCCGACGTGATCTCTATTAAATAAACTGGGGAGGCTCCCCAACAAAACCCTCCATCAGAGCCCCTAAAAACTGTAATTTTCTTCGGTGCGCACCTCCGTCTTGTGCTCAGTTGTCGGCGCGCGCCTTTGTCTTTCGCGGTGTTGTCTATGAACCTTTCTGGATAGCCTCTAATTTTCAATTTTTTTGCTAACTTATTAATTAGCTGATTGCTTGAAATCTTCTGTGTGTGTACATATACGTCTGAATCGTAAAAATTGCGCCAAAGGCAAACTATCTTTCAAAGCTGATGGATGACAGCTATCATATTGTAGTAAACTTTCTGTATCCGTTGGTTTCACATAAAGTTTGGTCTCTAACTAGTTCTGTCTGTTAGTAATCCATGTATCAAGGAAATTTATGCCTTCAGTAGATTGATTCATAGTGAATTGTATATTAGTGTCCCTGGTATTAAGCCAGTCCACAAATTGTGTCAGTTGGGTATCCAATCCTTGCCATATCAGAAAAACATCATCAATATATCTCTTCCATCCTTTAATATACTGGCTCCATTGATGTGTTACCAAATAGGTCTCTTCGTAATGTTTCATATAAAGACATGCTATTGAGGGGGCACATGTAGCCCCCATCTCCACACCCTTGACTTGTAAGTATAAACTAGAGCCATCTGTGAAGAAATTTTGTGTTAAGGCCAGTTGTAATAAGGCCATGATGAATTCTGTAGGGCTTTGGTGGGGACGCACTTGAGTATTCAATGCTTCTTGTGCTATTTCTAAACATCTATGTTGAGGAAGTGAAGTGTACAAAGACACTATGTCCAGCGTAACCATAATTGGCCTTTATGAAATATCTAAAGTTTGTAGCCACAGTAAAAATTGGCTAGTATCTTTAATGTAGGAATTACTGGTCTCTACTAATGGTTTTAAATAGTAATCTGCATAAATAGAGAGGGGTTCTAAGATTGAATTAATTGAAGATATAATTGGTCTACCTGGTGGTTTATGCAATCTTTTATAGATTTTCAGTGTTAAATAAATCCAAGGGATGGTACTGTAGTCCTTGTTCAAAAACTGAAATTCGTGTTTTGTGACATAACCTTCATCAAAGCCTTCTTGTGTCAAAGCTAAAATTTGAGCTTTTAACTGAGGCGTGGGGGTCAGAAGGCCGGGCATGATAATATATACCCGAGCTAAGTATCATTATATTTACATTATAAAATCGAAACAAGGATAAAAAAATGAATTTAAGAAATGAGATTATATAAATTATACACTTTGAATTGAATTTAAAAAGATGCAAGGACCGATGATAGCTCACGAAATAGTTAAGAGCCAAGACTAGTTCTACTAGCTCGTAACTGCGAGCGCTTGAGATCCTAATACATCAAACATATTTAATTTAAATTAGGTGTATGAACTTTTAGATCTAACATGCTAGGTTAGGCCATTTTTTCCTACACAGATGATATTCATATTTTATATCATGTCTCTGATCCTACTGCTATCTTTCATCTTAATGACTGTCTGTCTTGTGTCTCCCATTGGCTCAAGTGGAATCTTTTTGTTAACTCTGCATAATGTGAATCAATTATTTTTTGCTTCCCTTCCTCCCAGGCAACAGCTTTTTTCCTCCTTCCTCCATCATTGGCCATATCCTCCAGTACAGACTTTGTTAAGGTTTTTGGAGTCATTCTCGACATACAACTCACCTTCACATTGCAAATAGACTCAGTTGTACTCTCCTCTTTCTTTGTTTCCGTGCTGTCTGTCCATTTATTTTATCTACATATCTATGCCCCCTCATTCTTGTGCTTGTTATATCCCACCTTGACTAATGTAATACTTTTTACTCTAGTCTTCCTCTCCAAACCTCAAATGTCTTCAGCTCAGTCAAAAGAAAGAGGACTCTGGCAGAGGGAAAGCCCAAGAGCAGGCCTGATTCTGTGAGTCAGGTTGTTTTTTTTTTTTCAAAATGAATTGATTCAGCCAAACTAAATCGGTGAATTGATTCAAATCATGAATTGGGCAGCACTAGTGGACACTCCAGATGGCATGAAGACCTAGCAAAGCATGAAGAATGGTCGAAATAAGGCAGCTAAAATGTAATGCTAAGAAATGCAAGGTCTTGCATTTGGGCTGCAAAAGCCCAAGGGAATGGTATAGTTTAGGGGGTGAAGAACTTTTGTGCAGGACTTGGGTGTGATAGTATGTGATGATCTTAATGTTGAAAAGGCCACGGCTAAAACTAGAAGGATGCTTCGGTATATAGGGGGAGTTATGGCTAGTAGGAAAAAGGAGGTATTGATACCCCTGTATAAGACTCTAGTGAGACCTCATTTATAATACTGTGTATAATTCTGGAGACCGCACCTTCAAAAAGCTATAAACAAGATGTTTATGTTTATTAAAATGTTTATATACCGCATATACAGCCAAAAAGGATCAAAGCATTTTACAGTCTAATTCAATCAAAATTATGAAAAGAATTCCATTTAAATAGAAAAGAAAAGAGATAACATTTCTAATACATAATGTCCTATAACATCCAAATTAATAAAATTAAATTAAAAATTTGTTAATTAATCAATTAATACAAATTAAAAATTATAAAAACGTATAAATGTGGAGTCGGTTCAGGAGAAGGCTACTAAAATGGTCAGTGTTCTTTGTCATAAAGCATAGGTTAAAGCAGGGCTGCCCAAGTCCGGTCCTCGAGATCTACTGGCAGGCCAGGTTTTCAGGATCTCCACAATGAACATGCATGAGAGAGATTTGCATACCAAGAAGGCAGTGAAGGCAGATCTCTCTCATGCATATTCATTGTGGATATCCTGAAAACCTGGCCTGCCAGTAGATCTCGAGGACCGGACTTGGGCAGCCCTGGGTTAAAGCTACAGCCTCAGCACCCTGAGCTCCTTGTGACCCTGGGCAAGTCACTTAATCCCCCCCATTGCCCCAGGTATATTAGATAGATATTGTGAGCCTACCAGGACAAACGGGAAAATGAGTACCTGAATAAACTCATGTAAACCGTTCTGAGCTCTTCTGGGAGAACAGTATAGAAAATTGAATAAGTAAATAAATACCTACATGGCATACACTTAATATAGGAAAGAAGGTTTACTACAAAATGTGCTCTAATTTTTTTCTTTTTTTAATTTGAGGGGGGGCATGTCATGGGTAGGGAATGTGTATGGAAGGGTTATCCAGCTAGTGCATTCACTTTAGTGTGTACTAACTAGATAACGCTAACAATGCGGGACCTCTTACCACCTCCTAATATTTTTGCAGCCCTCATGTGTTAATGGGTAAATTAACGCAGGATCTGCAAAAAGAAAATCACCCATGTTAGAAATAGGCTTAACATGCTGGAAGTCCCACATTAAAGTGCCCTAAACTCATTTCGCTGCACAGCTTATTAAAAGAACCCTTTAGTCTTATCCTCCAGCTCACTGCATGTATTTTATAGCATGGACAAAATCTCTAAGCTGAATAATGGTTTCTACTTTCAAATTTTAGCTTATACCTAGGGTTACCATATGGCTGAAGAAAAAGGAGGACGGATTGAGATATCCGGGTTTTACTTCAATTCTCCCAGATGTCTTAAGCTGTTCTCCTTTTTCTGGAGTCACATGGTAGCCCTATTAATCCCAGGGCATTTTACAGCTTGTCCACTACCCTGGGAACCCCAGCATCACAGTCAGGTTTTTGCATATCAATAAATATATATATATTTTTTTTTTAAAAGGTGAGATCTTATTTTTATCCTACACCTTACTGTTTTATCCTTTTTCCTCTTTCCCATCCCTCAGATTTTATTGTAATTAATCCATTTGTCTTTTTCCTTATGTTCTTGCAGATGACTGTAGAGTATGTATTTGTCAATGTTCTGCATTTTGTTCCCCTTCTCTTTTCTTTTATGATATTGTAAACCACTTACAGCTTCTTTTACAAAGTCGTGCAGCACCAGCCCTGAAGCCCTTTAAATCTCTGTGGGCTTCGGGGCCGTTAGCGCAGTGCGGCCGCTAGCGTGGCTTTGTAAAAGAGGCCGTTAGATTTTAACCCTGGTTTTATATTTGCAGTATATCAAAAAAAATTGAACTTGAACTTGACAAGAATGAATTTGCATAGATTGAAGACTCAAAAATGCAAAATTACCCTATGTATATTCACTGTGGCTGTCTGGAAACCTGGTTGGCTCTGAGATCCCCAGGACAGGTTGGGCTTATAAAAGAGGGAAGAAATAGCAAAAGCTTAAAATGTGACATTGTGCTGCCTCCCCTCAGAGTATGCTTTGCCGGAAGCACTGTAAATAAATGACTGTGTGGGTGAAGCTGCACAGCCCTGATACTTTTTAACTTCCTGACAAGCGTGATAATTGCAGCTAAAGAGAAGCAAATCTGTACAGCACATTTATGTCCTGAAAAATGAATTTCTTCCATTTTTCATAAAGCAGAAAATGCATTCCAGTTGCACTCATGCATGTTCCAAAATATACTGATAGAAAATAAGGGGACACAGGGAGAAAATGCTTTCTATGGGACCATTCTACAGAGGTGCGGTAAAATCTGGGTTTTAGAATGTTCTAACCCAGGTCTTTCCCATGTTCTAAGCACTGTTTTAATGCTGCGTTTTTATAGGGCTAATGTTCCTGTAAAAAAAATTAGCACAGGTACACTTGACACCTTCTATTTAATCCTGCATTATCCAGTTAGGTCTTAAGCGTTAGTAGGCGTTGAAAGCTTAGGTGCACTGCCATTTAGGCAAGGATTTTCTTGGCCTAAGTGAGGGCACCTAAGTCGAACTGTGCCCCAAATCTACCTGAATATGCTCCAATCACGCCTGCTTGCTGGTAGGCGCCTGGTGTGCACACCTACCTCAAAGCAGCCTACTGGATAATTCTTTTTTTTTAAGTTGATTTCATTATTTTTAATGGTGCTTTCAATTATCAGCGCCCATTCAGAAAATCATTCAGAATCAGAAAATAATATTAAATATTGAACTAGGCCAGTTACTGGGCAGACTTGCACGGTCTGTGTCTGTGTATAGCCATTTGGTGGAGGATGGGCAGGGGAGGGCTTCAATGGCTGGGAGGGTGTAGATGGGCTGGAGTAAGTCTTAACAGAGATTTCGGCAGTTGGAACCCAAGCACAGTACCGGGTAAAGCTTTGGATTCTTGCCCAGAAATAGCTAAGAAGAAAAAAAAATTTTTTTTTAATTGAATCAGGTTGGGCAGACTGGATGGACCATTCGGGTCTTTATCTGCCGTCATCTACTATGTTAAAATTAACCTCCCCTTTTACAAAGCCATGCAAGAGGTTTTTAGCACCGGCCTGTGCACTGAATGATCTACGTGCTCCGATGGTCATAAAGTTCCTATGAGGGTTGGAGCAGCATAGGGCATTCAGCATGCCCTCTGGCACTAAAAACGTCTTGTGTGGTTTTGTAAAAAGGGGGTAAGCTAGGCGCCTAGATTGGCCAAATTAGACGCCTAACTTCAGGCACTGTTTATAGATGGGAATGCCCCCTTCCTAAAAATTTATTTTTAACAACATTCTGTAGGTTACTGGCAAAACACTATAAAAATCTTTAACGTGTTTTGCGGTAGCCTGTGAGCAGGCGCTAACCATGCATTAAGGGCTTAACACCCTTTAGTAAAAGGGCCCCTACGTAAGCAGATTCAAGCAGAGAACCAGGCACTGGAAATGAAGCAAAATGATGGATTAATAAACTGCATTTTTCCTTTCTCTTGGTTAGTTTCTCTGATGTTTTTGTAACCCGCACTGATGTTAAAGCGAAGTGCGGTATATAAATAATAATAAACATAGCATGATGTAATTCTCCTCATCTCAGCTGTTCTCTTCAACTTATCTAACTCAAGAACAGGAAACATGTATTTTCTCCTCCAATTTTATTTTTGTCTTATTTTTAGTCAGCATTTCTTTAAAGCAACATGTTCTGTACTGTAGATGAAGCAACAGCTGAGATACAGAGAACTGATATTTTGTTTTCACTGAAATTAATCAGTGCTGCCAAAATCCCACAGATGCACACAAATGTGTGATATAACTATCATTTTTAAAAAGCAAGGGTGCATGGGGAATATTAAAAACTTCCAGGTTTCTTTAGGTAATCTACAGATGTCCATAATAAAATCTACAGTACATTGCTTTGCATGGAGCTACCTACAGATTTCCTTAGAAATACATAACTTCAACAGTCTGCCCTGTGCTTGTGATTTATAACCCCTCCCCCCCCCTTTTTTTCTTTTTACTAAACCATGGTAGAGGTTTCTACTGCGGCCTGGAGCACTAAATGCTCCGACGCTTCTCTGACACTCATAATTCTATGAGCATTGGAGCAGCATCGCAGCATTTAGTGCTCCAGGCTGTGGTAGAAACCTCTACCATGGCTTAGTGAAAAAAAAAAGGGGGGGGGGAGTAATTATTGTGCAGCATATCAGAGAAAAAACATTATAGCAGTGTAAGGCAGAGATAATTTGAAAAATAAATATAGTTTTTTTCAGTGTTCAAAACACTGTTTGTTTGTACTATATTTCTTTGAACCAAGTAATCTATGAGAACTATGTTCTGCTTCTACAATTAACACATGCTACTACTACTAATAATTATCTCTATAGTACTACCAGATGTATGCAGCGCTATACAGAGTCACAAATAAAACAGTCCCTGCTCGAAAGAGCTTACAATCTAAATAAATAAGACAGACATACAGGATGTCATGGATACAGTTAAGGGGAACAGTTAATCTGTTGGCTAGATTGGTGGGGAGTAGGGTTATAAACTGAAGGCTTTATCAAAAAGGTGGGTTTTCAGTCTGCTTTCAAACAAGGGAAGGGGCTAGAATAGTTAAGCTCTGGAACACATTGCCAGAGGTTGTGGTAAGAACTGATAGCGTAGCTGGTTTTAAGAATGGTTTGGACAATTTTCTGGAGGGAAAGTCCATATTCTGTTATTGAGAAAGACATGGCGCAAGCCACTGATTGGCCTGGATCGGTACAATACAATGTTGCTATTCTTTGGGTTTTGGCCAGGTACTAGTGACCTGGGATTGGCCACCGTGAGGACGGGCTACGTGGCTTGATGGACCATTGGTCTGTCCCAGTAAGGCTATTCTTATGTTCTTAATGGACAGGCAAGCCTGTAGGACTCCAAGAACGGGCCTCTTCCTAGAGATTGAAAGCACAAAACTGAAGCACTACCCCTTACTGGCAGCAGGGCAGTCAAAAGACTCCTGCTCAACTTAGAGCAGTGGTCTCAAACTCAATTAGGGCCACATTTTGGATTTGTAGGTGCTTGGAGGTCCTCAGAAAAAAAATAGGGACAGATTCTTCAGACTGTGGGGAACTACAAGTACAAGGGGGCACTCGGAGAAATTGAAAGGGGACAGGTTTAGAATAAACGCTAGGAAGTTCTTTTTTACCCAGAGGGTGGTGGACACATGGAACGCGCTTCCAGAGGTTGTGATAAGCCAGAGCACACTACAGGGGTTCAAGTAAGGTTTAGATAGGTTCCTAAAGGATAGGGAGATTGAGGGATACAGATAGAAGGAGAGGTAGATTATAGGAATAGTCAGAGACCACTTCACAGGCCATAGGCCTGATGGGCCGCCGCGGGAGCGGACCGCTGGGCGCGATGGACCTCTGGTCTGACCCAGTGGAGGCAACTTCTTATGTTCTTATGTCTTATTAAAGAAATGACAATTTTGCATGAGGTAAAACTCTTTATAGTTTATAAATCTTTCCTTTTGGCTAAGTCTTAATAATAATATTGTAATTTATAGCTAAAGAGAAATATGATCAAGAAACTGTTTTATTTTACTTTTGTGATTATGATAAACATACTGAGGGCCTCAAAATAGTACCTGGCGGGCCACATGTGGCCCCTGGGCCGCAAGTTTGAGACCACTGACTTAGGGCTCCTTTTACTAAAGTGCGCTAGCGTTTTTAGCATACGCAGGAAATTACCGCGCGCTACACTGCGTGCTACGCTTCTAGAACTAACGCCAGCTCAATGCTGGCGTTAAGGTCTAGCGCGCGCGGCAATGCAGCGCGCGCTATTCCATGCATTAAAGCCCTAGTGCACATTAGTAAAGGAGCCCTAAGGTACGCTAGCAGTTTTAGCGCGCGCTGAGTGCCTCCATAGAGCTTGCGTTAGTATTTTTTATTTAGCGCGCACTAAAAATGCTAGCGCACCTGAGTAAAAGGAGCCCTTAGAGGGAACAGTGTGCACTGCTACACATTAATGCACTTTATTGACCTCAATTCCCATTTTTTGCACTGCAAACTATTCACAAATAACTCACATTAATGCAAATTAAGGCTAGATTTACTAAAGGGCACTGTATCATTATTCAGAACATACAAGTTTCATTGGAAAAGATTTGCAAATGAATTTAAGAAAAATAGCA
This sequence comes from Geotrypetes seraphini, assembly GCF_902459505.1. NCBI lineage: Eukaryota > Metazoa > Chordata > Amphibia > Gymnophiona > Dermophiidae > Geotrypetes > Geotrypetes seraphini. Next base: position 148,214,511 of record NC_047085.1, on the reverse strand, counting down.
GCACGGCCTCAAGGAAAGCTAACAGAATGTTGGGTATCATTAAGAAGGGTATCACAACCAGGACGAGGGAAGTCATCATGCCGCTGTATCGTGCAATGGTGCGGCCGCATCTGGAGTACTGTGTCCAGTACTGGTCGCCGCACCTCAAGAAGGACATGGCGATACTAGAGGGAGTACAGAGAAGAGCGACTAAACTGATAAAGGGAATGGAAAATCTCCCATATACTGACAGATTAAAACAGCTAGGACTTTTCTCCCTGGAAAAGCGGAGACTTAGAGGAGACATGATAGAAACCTTCAAGATCCTGAAAGGCATAGAAAAAGTAGACAGGGACAGATTTTTCAAATTAAGGGGCACCACAAGTACAAGGGGGCACTCGGAGAAACTGAAAGGGGACAGGTTTAGAACAAACGCTAGGAAGTTCTTCTTCACTCAGAGGGTGGTGGATACATGGAACGCGCTTCCAGAGGCTGTGGTAGACAGGAACACATTAAATGGTTTCAAAGAAGGTTTGGATAGATTCCTGGAAGAAAAAGGGATTGAAGGATACAGATAGATCTCAGGCAATGGGCTTGATGGGCCACCGCGGGAGCGGACCGCTGAGCAGGATGGACCTCTGGTCTGCCTCAGCGGAGGCAACTTCTTATGTTCTTATGTTCTTACTTCATAAAAAATATTGCTTATGCTGTAGACAAACTAGCAGAAGTCAAAATAGCACAGGAGCAATAAAGAAAGCCTGGGCATTAGTTTTGTTTTTCTTACTTTAAAAATAAAAGCAATAGAAAATATGTTAAGTATAGAAAATGCTTTTGTGAGCAAAAAAACCCAACAACAATCTAATTTCCTTTTACCTCAAACTGAAGGTTTCAAGACATCTTAGCCTTAGGGCTCCTTTTACTAAGGTGTGCTAGGGCTTTAATGCGCGGAACAGCGCACTGCATTGCCGCGTGCGCTAGACCTTAACGCCAGCATTGAGCTGGCATTAGTTCTAGAAGCGTAGCGCGCGGTAATTTCCTGCGTGCGCTAAAAATGCTAGCGTACCTTAGTAAAAGGAGCCCCTAGTATATTTTAAAACAAATGTATTTTAAAAATCATTAGGTCAACATAAATGTTGATATTACAGACTAGAATGTCTCCCCTTTTTGAAACAAATCAATGCAAAGAAATCATTTTAGACTTCAAGCAGGAGCGCAGACAGTCTGTTAATTCAAAACAGAGACCACAACATGTAAATTGGATTATTAAGCTTTATAAGTTTTATATAGATCAATTTACTTTTATGACTGGGAGAAGCTAGATTCAAGTAGCAGCCTTCTGAAAAGTCACTGTATATAAGGTATATCTAAAGCAGTGGCTCCCAACCCTGTCCTGGAGGACCACCAGCCAGTCAGATTTTTGGGATGGCCCTAATGAATATTCATGAGCATGATTTGCATATAATGAAGGTGACAGGCATGCAAATCTGCCCCGTGCATATTCAGTAGTGCTAACCTGAAAACCTGACTGATTGCTAGTCCTCCAGGACAGGGGTGGGAACCATTGATCTAAAGATTAATAAAAACATTTTATATCATCATAATAATAAACATAAATTGTCTATCAAAGCATCTGCAAGCATGTTCCATTGTCAACTATACATCAGATTTTGTATCATGTCTCCCCGGCTGTAATGCAAGGATTTTTTGAAATTTATCAGCCTAGAAGGTGTTTGAGATCAGAAAATAGTATGGAACTGAGCTTAGAGGGTAAGATGGCAATCTCTCATGTTAGGATTGGTGCAGCGATACTGTCTGTGGCAGGTGCTAAACTTTGGAATGCGTTGCCTGGAATTTTGCGATTTTGTGATGGGAGGATGAATTTTACGAAAATGCTGAAAACTCAATTGTTTGTTAGCGCATTCCTGTGTTAGTTCTTTTCTTTTTTATGACAGCTGTTTGCAATAATGCCTGTATGTGATGTTTAACCTGTTATGATTGTATTCTTTGTAAACCGTATAGTTAATATACGGTACATAAATTTTAAAATGAATAAATAAGATACTATATTAATTGCTGTCTCACCTTTTATAAGTAGAATGAAACTCAGATGATTAAGCCTTTATCTAGATGTTTTTGTTAAACATGGTACCATGCAAATCCAAGTTACCCTTCATCCTTCTCTACCCAAAGAAAACCTGCTTAACCATGTTTACTTAAAAATCTTAGTATGGGAGTCAGACAGTCTGGTCAATACTCAAAGCTGATGGTTGGTGAACATTTAGCTTCACTATCTTATGAGAATATTATGTATCAGGCTGAAAATATAGGAATAGATATTTAGCCGGCGGCAGTAAGTGGGGTTTTTTTTTTTTAGCCGCTGCTGGTATTACTCATGGATATTCAATGCTAGGCTATGTCCGGGTACTGGTATTGGATATCAGGTTTACGCTGCCAGCTCTCTCTTATGTAGTTAACTTTGGTGTTCAGCACTTAACCATCTAAACAGCTCCTTAGTATCTCTCCTTATACACCTCCCCAAGAACTCCATTCCGCAGATAAGTTGCTCTTAGCTGTACCCTTCTCCTCCACTACTATTCCAGACTTTGTTCTTTTCATGTAGCTGCCCTGTATGCCTGGAATAAACTACCTGAGTTTGTCCATCAAGCCCCTTCCCTGGTTTTAAAAGCAGACTGAAACCCCACCTTTTTGATTTAGTCTTCATTCCATAAACTTACTCCCCTTTGCCCATTGCTCACCACCCTAGCCAGCAGATTGTCCATCCCCCCCTCTAACTGTAGCCTCATCCTGACATCCTGCTTCTGTCTTTCGAGCAGGGAATGTTTCCTTTGGGATTCTGTATAGCACTTCAAATGTTTGGTAGTGATCTAGAAATAATTAATAGTAGTAAACAATATCACATAAGGACAGGGCTGACTTTTATGTGGTCCAATAGGCAATTTAACTTAGGTGGTTCAATGCTGAATAGTGACACTTAACTGCATAAGCGCCGACTCTACCCTCTGATGTTCCACAAAATAGCTGGCTTTCAGTTTAGTGGTCAGTGCTGATGTTCATTGGCACTAGCCGGTTAAGTGTTGCTGATATCAGTGGATAGCTTTGCGCAGGCTTTTTTAATCACTTTGAATATTGAAACCCCCCCCCCCCCCATGGCTAATAGCAAGCTTAAACTAAATGGATAGTGCTAGCACAGTGACTGCATTATTACATTAGTGTTTTCTATTCCGCCAATACCTTTCAGTTCTAGGCGGTTTACAAAAAGGGCAGTTCTATAAGATGTGCCTAAAGTTAGGTGATATTTCTACGCACCGGTTTATTAACTAACCCCCAAATTCTAAGTATAGCACCCCAAAAAAAATCAGCACTGACCAGAACGGTGCTTAACGTAATTCTGTAAAAGGCATGCACCATATATAGAATCACACTTAGACGCTCTAAGTTAAGTGTCAGTAGGCATCCTACCAACACCTAACTTAATTATTTTAATTGGTGATGATCAGCACGGTAATTGACTGCGTCATTTAAAACCAATTTTAAAATGATTTGTAAAATGGAAGTACCTAAGGGCGCCTCCGAAACGACCACTTTATGATGCCTAACACCACTGTAGGTGTGGCTAATGCTGGAAGTAGCGATAGGCATCATAAAGCGCCTCTGTAACTGCAATTTTTTCTGATGGTGGGCACCAGAAATATAGGCCTAGAAAACCCTGGCCTACATTTCTGGTTTTAAGAAATGTTTGGACAATTTCCTGGAGGAAAAGTCCATAGTCTGTTATTGAGAAAGACATGGAGGAAGCTACTGCTTGCCCTGGATCGGTAGCATGGAATGTCGCTACTCTTTGGGTTTTGGCCAGGTACTTGGGACCTGGATTGGCCACCGTGAGAATGGGCTACTGGGCTTAATGGACCTGGTCTGGTCTGACCCAGTAAGGCTATTCTTTTTTTTTCTTATATTCTTATATTCATGAAGCCGTGATTCTAGAAACAGCTTTGTTGTGGTGTGATTGACATGCAATCGGCGGCTGTTTTATGGGCGGCCGCCAACAACGGCATCTTTTATAGAATCCAGCCCTTAGTGCCTGTAAGTGTGACTAACATTTAGGTGCACTCATTTAGGCCAATGAAAACCAGGCCTAACCACCTGCACCTAAGTTGTATACAAATCAGGCGTTTTCCGTAAAAGTGCATTTAACTTTTAGGAACACCCATGATCCACTCTTGCTCCTTTCATGGCCACACCCCCTTTTAATATTCACACACTGGAATTTACACGCATTACTTTATAAAATGCACTTAGAAAATTGAGAGCATAGTTTCTAATTAGTACCAATTAGCTTCAATTATTGGTGTTATTGCCAATTACCGGTGCTAATTAGTTTGTTAAACAAGCTGCGCACACAGGTTAGGCTGAACTATACAGAATCCTGGTCTAAGTGCACTTATGTGCATAAGTGACATCACTAATTAGTATTTATGCACATAAGTGCTAGGCCCTATTGTATAAAATAGATGCCACAGTCGCTTAGCTTGTACGTGCCATGGAGGGTAAACAGGGATAGAAAGTGGACAGATCATGGGCATGTCTCTGAGAAATGTGTATATATTTATAGAACACAATAAGTTACGTGCACTTCAAGGCACACTTACCCCTGGGCTCTGTATGGGTCATCTAAAGAGGATTTAGATTTGGAAGCAGATCCTAGATCCGAACGTAATTAGCTAATTAAGTGCTAGTAATCAATCATTTGTGTTGATAAGCACTTGGCAGCAATCAGGGCTTGCAGGCAGGTCTGTCCTGCTCTCTTTTCTTGGCATACATGCTTAAATTTCTTAGTGCACAACTCAAAAGGGGGCATGAGCAGGTCCCTAAATTGCATCAAGCCTACTATAAGAAAGTAAAAGACCACCTCCTAGTCGCATGAATTCTCTCTCAAGTATCTGATAATCACACGAAACATTAATTCATAAATATATCAATCAATTCAACAAGCAAATTCTAAATAGCCACAAATGTGTACCAATTCATTAAATATCATGTCATATTTAATAGGACCAATTAAAAATACATTAGTATAAAATGATAATCTAACTGTAATAATGTGGCCATCAGTGAATACATTAATTGTGATACTGCTTGTGGTATCTGTTTATGTGTCATTGTAGTCTATATGTAGCCCTTAGGGGGCTTGTCAAGATTGAAAAGGCAAGAGGGCATCTCTTTTTTTAGCCTATTTTACATACATAGATGTTTATGTGTTTATAAAATACACTGTGAACAAAAAAAAAAAAAAACCACCACACCAAAATGTTTTTTGTCTTATCTTTCACAGAGCTAAGCCAGTTCTCATGAAATTTAGTGCGTCGTGTCCTGAATAAAGTTGATGTAAAATGTTGTAAATATCTCCCACAGCACTACACTACCTTGTGAAAATGAATTATGAAATGAATAAAAACATATCAAAATGTTTTATGGTTTATCTTGCAGAAAAATGTAAAGTCAAAAAGTAATGTTTCAATTAAGCATGTGTTTGAAGAACACTCCCTTTACACAAAGGCATATCCTCAACCTTGGCCGCCACTGATCTATGGACTTGTCAATGACGTTCCGCTTCTGCTCAGCCCAAACAGAGATGAGGCACCGTTTAAAGTCTTCAATGTCAGATATCACTGTCTGGTATCCTGTATCAGCTCCCAGATCTGGTAGTCAGGTTTAGGTCTGATGAATTTGCAGACCAGAGGTCTGGACCATTGAAATCTGGGTTTCCTGATATAGCAGTTCTATGGTATCCTTTGCTCAAATTGCTGGGGCATTGTCCTGTTGGAAGATAAAGTAGTTTCCTGACATGCGACAGATCATTGGCAACAGTTTCTGCGTCGAGAAGACATCCAGGTAGTATGCGCTATTGATCTTAACCCCAGGATTGATGAAGAACAGATCTGTGAATCCAAGTTTTGAGATTCTGACTGAGACCATGACTGATTGGATGAAGGTCAATCAGGACCCCAGTAGGCGTTTGGCATTAATCTCATGCTTCAATGTTGTTGAAGGCACATACAGGTGATCATTCTGTGTGTTAATCGGTAGAGTTACTGTAAATATCTTTTCATCTGTAAACCAGATGAAGCTGACATTGTTCTCTGGGTACTTGGTCAAAAGCTGCTTGTACCATTTCAGGCGTGTGTCTTTGTCTTGTACTTTTGGGCACGACACTTTTTAAGACACTTTAATTTCAGATCGTCATGAATTATCCTAACTACAGTTTCTGGCTTATTCCTGCTTCTTTTGCTATTTGGAGAGTTGTTTGGTATGTTTGCAGCGTGACCTCCCTGGCTTAGTGCAAAATCACGAACAACATTAATGTGCTCTTGTGTGCGAATCGAGTGCGGTTTTCTGCTGCCTGGTTACGATCCACAGTGCCCGTTGCTTGGATCTTGTGTAGCAGCACATCAAGGCCATTGTTGTTCCAATCCTTCTGTGGGAACTCTTTCAACAGTCATCCATTGCTGTGATCTTTTAACAGTACCAAGTTCTTTATCAGGATTCGGTCTTCTGCAGTGAAAACCATTTTGATACAGAGACTATTTACAAGCCATCATCTGCTTCTGCACGTATCCCATAGCGACAATTCATTTTCACAAGGTAGTGTTGCGATGCAGTGGGAAATATTTACAACATTATGCATCAACTTCATTCAGGATATGACACACTAAATTTCATAGAAAATCGGCCAATTTCTGTGGAGAATACAAGAAAAAACATTTTGGTGGGGTTTTTTTTGGGTTTTTTTTGGGGGGGGGGTCAGTGTATTAGCACAAAACTTGCAGAATCATACCTCTATTGAAGGTACTCAGACATTATACCTGCTTAAGAGTAGGTGTAAATATTTGTGCGTACACATTCTTCTAATAACTCTTTTACTAATCACCTTTCTTCTTTAATTCAAACACTAATACTTATTTCAACACAGGGCTGATATGGTTAAGTGAACACTCAGACCTACAGCTGAGGTCCGGTGAAAAAATCACGGAGCAGCTGTTAAGGAGACCATCATAGTTGTTCACAGTCTCCTCCACCAGACAAAGACTAAATAACAACAAATCAAACTAAAATAAAATAAAATAATATATTTAACAACAACTTAACTTTGAATGGTGTAGATGGTACACATAACTGCTCCGGACTCCTCCATCTACACCATTCAAAGTTAAGTTGTTGTTAAATATATTATTTTATTTTATTTTAGTTTGATTTGTTGGTACACATAACTGCTCCGGACTCCTCCATCTACACCATTCAAAGTTAAGTTGTTGTTAAATATATTATTTTATTTTATTTTAGTTTGATTTGTTGTTATTTAGTCTTTGTCTGGTGGAGGAGACTGTGAACAACTATGATGGTCTCCTTAACAGCTGCTCCGTGATTTTTTCACCGGACCTCAGCTGTGGGTCTGAGTGTTCACTTAACCATATCAGCCCTGTGTTGAAATAAGTATTAGTGTTTGAATTAAAGAAGAAAGGTGATTAGTAAAAGAGTTATTCACAGTATCACCTTGGATAAGTAAGTTGCCTTGCTGTTGTTGAATATATTGTACACATTCTTCTAAACATATATGCAAATCACAACTCCACTTATATTTTATTAAACTCTGCCCCACAATATGCCTCTGTTAAACACAGGTGCAATGTGTGTGATCTTGCACACTGGTTCTACACTTTACATTCTTTTGGATTCAACAGTGTAGTTTCAGTGTTAGCTCACCAAGAACCATCAAAATACAGTATAAAATAAGAGAAGAGCTGTCTGGAAGCCAGGGCTAGAGAAGCCTGGTGTCTGTGCGTGCCCACCGGTTTGGAATAAGAATTCCTGAACATTTGGTAGTCATGCTGTTCTGAAAGGAAAGAGAGAACCTGCCCTTGCTTTATTGATGGGCAGGTAATGATCACACACTTAATTCCAGCTCAGTTGTTTAAATCAAGCACAGAGTGGTTCTCTGCAGGCAGTCAAGGTTTAGCTATTTGTGTGGTGTCTGAACTGCTATGAGACAGGATCTCTGAAAAGCGCTTAGCCCTAAATCACAGAGAAACAGAGAAGGAAAAGAGAGAAATGTAAGTATAAATTCCAATTCATTTCAACTGAATGAACTTTAAAAAAAAATAAAAATAAAAAATAGGATGCAAACTATAATTAAAATGAGATATGGGGGAATATAAGTTACTGATATCACTTTATTATAGTTGGAACAATGGACTTGAAGTATAATATTTGATACTTAAGGTTTGGGATTTATTTTTCTGCCCCCTCACTCCACAAAAACAATCCCTGTGTCCATGTTCCTCTTAATTCTATACATAGGGCTAGATTCACTAAGCCAGAGATCTCAAAGTCCCCCCTTGAGGGCCGCAATCCAGTTGGGTTTTCAGGATTTCCCCAATGAATATGCATTGTAACATAGTAACATAGTAGATGACGGCAGATAAAGACCCGAATGGTCCATCCAGTCTGCCCAACCTGATTCTATTTAAATTTTTTTTTTTTTTCTTCTTAGCTATTTCTGGGCGAGAATCCAAAGCTTTACCCGGTACTGTGCTTGGGTTCCAACTGCCGAAATCTCTGTTAAGACTTACTCCAGCCCATCTACACCCTCCCAGCCATTGAAGCCCTCCCCTGCCCATCCTCCTCCAAACGGCCATACACAGACACAGACCGTACAAGTCTGCCCAGTAACTGGCCTAGTTCAATCTTTAATATTATTTTCTGATTCTAAATCTTCTGTGTTCATCCCACGCTTCTTTGAACTCAGTCACAGTTTTACTCTCCACCACCTCTCTTGAGAGCGCATTCCAGGCATCCACCACCCTCTCCGTAAAGTAGAATTTCCTAACATTGCCCCTGAATCTACCACCCCTCAACCTCAAATTATGTCCTCTGGTTTTACCATTTTCCTTTCTCTGGAAAAGATTTTGTTCTACGTTACTACCCTTCAAGTATTTGAACATCTGAATAATATATCTCCTGTCCTTCCTTTCCTCTAGGGTATACATATTCAGGGCTTCCAGTCTCTCCTCATACGTCTTCTGGCGTAATTCTCCTATCATTTTCGTCGCCCTCCTCTGGACCGCTTCAAGTCTTCTTACATCTTTCACCAGATATGGTCTCCAAAACTGAACACAATACTTCAAGTGGGGCCTCACCAATGACCTGCACAGGGGCATCAACACCTTCTTCCTTCTACTGGCTACATCTCTTTTTATACAGCCCAGCATTCTTCTGGCAGCAGCCACTGCCTTGTCATATTATTTTTTCTCCTTCGGATACTATCACCCCAAGGTCCCTCTCCCCTCCGTACATATCAGCTTCTCACGTCCCAGTATATAAGGTTCTTTCCGATTATTAATCCCCAAATGCATTACTCTGCATTTCTTTGCATTGAATTTTAGTTGACAGGCATTAGACCATGCCTCTAACTTTTGCAGATCCTTTTTTTATATTTTCCACTCCCTCTTCGGTATCTACTCTGTTACAAAACTTGGTATCATCCGCAAAAAGGCAAACTTTTCCTTCTAACCCTTCAGTAATGTCACTCACAAACATATTGAACAGGATCAGCCTCAGCACCGAACCCCGAGGAACTCCACTACTCACCTTTCCTTCCTCTGAGCGACTTCCATTAACCACCACTCTCTGGCGTCTGTCCGACAGCCAGTTTCTAACCCAGTTCACCACTTTGGGTCCAAACTTCAGCCTTTCAGGTTTGTTCAATAGCCTCCTATGAGGAACCGTATCAAAGGCTTTGCTGAAATCTAAGTAAATCACATCTAGCATATGTCCTCGATACAGCATAGCTATCAAAACGGACTATCGTTAAGATGTGTTATTTTACCACTAATTCAACCTATTTTAACACAGGTCCCATTGTATGCAATGAGATCTATTTATCAATAGCTGAAATTAAACAGTAAAATAACACTTCTTAATGGTAAGATTTTTTATTAAAAGAATATGTGAAGCAAACTGAAAAAAAATTAATCAAAAAGTGAGAAAAAAATTACAAACAAACCAAAATGAATAAAACGTTTGCTTTATGTACATCCCTAGTCTTCCTGAAAGTTCACAAAACTTCTTGAGGGTTTATACTTTTAACCAAAATCTGAAACAGATAAAGAAGATTTACAGTACTTGGATGTTTGTAAATGGATTGACCTATACCGAGTATTTTCAAGCCTTTTCCTGTAACCTTTTCAGTGGGAAGGATTCTTGCTGTGCTTTGTCAAAGAATGCATTAACTACAGTATATACCTGCACATCTGGTCCTCTGTATAAGAGCTGCAAGCTAAGGAGCTGGCAATGAATACAGAGTAGACTTTATAGGTACAAGAAGGGGGAAAATGCATTGCAATGTGAAAAAAAATATTGAGACAAATCTAATACTGAATTTTTTAGATGTGAAAAAAATGTGTGTGTGTGTGTGGGGAGGGGAGGGGATTGTGGTTTACTAAACCTTGATATCAAAGAGGCAATGCCTGTGAAAATATTTTCTGCTTTCTGAAGAGAGACTCACTGATCTGCCAATGCATTGTCTAATTACACAGGCCAACACATCATTTTCAACAGAGTTAATGTTGGGTGGGTTTTGTAGTATTTTTCATGCTGATTTCAAATCTGTGTTTAGTTTTTCACTAGCACTTCACATTTTTGTAATGAGGCTCATTATATATAATTATAAACGTTAATTGGGCGATATATCATGCGTTTATAGGATAAAAGTATAAGGAGGGATAACAATAGTTGACTTTATTTTTTTATGCTACAGACATTATTTACAGTGATTAATATCAGTCTTTATCATGCCAAGACATTGTACTAATCATCCAGATAGTTTCTGTTACGTCTGTGGTTCATTCATGACGAAAGCACGTCGCCCAATCACTGTAGATCTGAAGAAGGTATATAAATTGTATTTTGGCTGTCCACTGGGTGACCAGGATAAGTCTTGGGCTCCACATATTATCTATACCAGTTGACAGGCTCAATCGCCCAAAGGCAGCGATGTCATTTACAATTCCAATGATATGGAGGGAACCACGAGACCATATTAAAGATTGCTACTTTTGCCTTGTAAACACAAGTGGATTCTCAGCTATAACTAAGCACAAAATTATATATCCTACTCTGGATTCTGCTATTAGGCCTGTCCCTCATGATGACTCACTGTCTGTCCCTGTACCTCCACAAGATGGACTTGCTTCTGTGGAACATGATGAGGAATGTAATGATGATGCAGCTGCTGGTCACAATCCAGAATTATCTGATCCTGATGTGAATGATGAAGATTCAGAACCAGAGACCTTTACACAAGCTAAGCTCAATGATCTTATTCGTGATCTACCATATTTTTTGCTCCATAAGACACACCCGACCATAAGATGCACCCCCCTGTAGAGGAGGAAACACAAGTAAAAAAATTCTGACCAAGGCCCTGCCCAGGGGGGCTGCTTACCACTAGACCTGCCTTGTACCCTGTCCCGACCTACCACTAGATCCCCCATCTGGTGATCTAGTGGTAGGTTGGTACAGGGTACATGGCAGGTCTAGTGGTAGGCAGCCCCTCCTCGGTACCTTTTAAAAATCTCCCCCAGTACCCTTTTTTTAAAATCCCGGCGGTCCCGTGAGAACTGATGGCAGCCATTCAGGGAGTGGTGCAGCACCAGGCAGGCACGCAAAAAGCACGCGCCTGCCTCATATGCCACTTTGCCGCTGCCAGAAGAGAGCAGGAAAACAGATCAAGAGGCAGCCATCTAGCGAGGCAAGGTATGCGGGTTGTTATATTCACTTCATAAGACGCACCCTTAGTTCTACCCACTTTATTGGGGGGAAAATGCATCTTATGGGGTGAAAAATACGGTAAATCTTTCAAAAGAAAAAGCAGATCTTCTTGCTTCAAGGCTTAAGCAACAGCACTTGCTTGCAAAAGATGTTAATATAACTCATTACAAAAAAAGGAATAATAACTTAACAACATTCTTCACTGTAAATGGCTCATTGTGCTTTTGCATTGACATCAACGGGCTCTTCAACAGTTTGTCACAAGTGTATTGTCCAGATGAATGGCGTCTCTTCATTGATTCTTTACAGAGAAGCTTGAAGGCAGTGTTACTGCACAATGGAAATTCCAAACTAAGTATACCAATTGCCCATTCTGCTCATCTAAAGGAGTCTTATGAGAATATGAAGAATGTACTAGAAGCAATCAGTTATAAAACACACCAGTGGAACATCTGTGGTGATCTGAAGGTCATTGGCATGCTAATAGGAATGCAAGGAGGATTCACTAAATACTGCTGTTTCTTGTGCTTATAGGATATTAGATCTATAGCTGAACATTATGTCAAACATGTCTGGCAGCTGAGAGATACCTATAACCCAGGGACAAGTAGTGTGAGATTTAAGCCATTGGTGGATCCTCATAAAATATTTCTTCCACCTCTTCATATCAAGCTGGGGTTGATGAAGAACCTGGTAAAGCAAACTCACCATGTTTCAATATCTTGTTAAGAAATTTCCAAAAATCACTGAAAAACTGAAGGAACGGATATTTATAGGCCAACAGATTAAGTCCATTATGCAGGATGAAGATTTTAAGCAATCACTCTCAGCACCTGAGCTTGAAGCTTGGGAGGCATTCAAATGGTTAGCGAAAAACCATAAATCTCCATACAAGGAAGGAATTCAGAATCTCCTTGGCTCATCAGAAACTTGGCTGTCGCATGTCATTAAAAATACACTTTTTGCACTCACATATTGACTTTTTTCCGGAAAATCTTAGTATGGTGAGTGACAAGCAAGGAGAACATTTCACTAGGACATTCAGTTAATGGAGCGTTGCTACCAAGGTTTCTGGAATGAGAGTATGATGGTTGACTACTGCTGAATGTTGTGCCATGACAATCCAGACACAGCTCACAAAAAGAAATCATACTCTAAGCCTTTTTGAAGAAATATTGGTTGCTAAGTGACACAGTCCAGTATAATTATGCTATTCTGTATGCTTATTTGACTTTGGCCCGAAGATACTGCAACATTTCTTTAAGTTGATGCTGTAATTCTTAAAACCCTATATGCTAAAACACTATAAACTAATATTACTCATAACTTTAAGGGCTCCTTTTACAAAGGCACGCTAGCGGTTTAATGCGCGCTAAACCGCTGGACACGCTAGCCGCTACCATCTCCTCTTGAGCAGGGGGTAGTTTTTGGCTAGCGCGGGGGTTAGCACGTGATGAAAAGTCACGCGCGTTAACCCCGCTAGCGCGGCTTTGTAAAAGGAGCCCTAAAAGTTTACGTGACTGAAAAAAAACTAACAGATCTGAAATCAACACGAAAAACTAATTTAGAAAAATATGCTGTGTTGTCAGATGATTCTGAAAAAAAATTTCTTGTTGCCTTGTGTTATTGGCAGGTAGACTGTTTGCCCTGATAGTCCTGCAGTAACAATTTAACAATACCTTGATATTGTTAAAAGTAATAGCTGCAGCACCTATCCATGGCTGCAGCATCTCAAAAAAAAAAAAAAAAAAAAGATAAAGAGGAGCATTTTCAATATGGCATCTAAATCCAGTTTTGGATGTTTTGGTAAAATTGTCCAAACCTCCAGTAGAGAAAATGACAATTTTTCAAACTTGAAAAACATCTACCCTTTTCCCCCTGAAAATATCCATTTTCTAGATGTGTTGAGTGTATCTATCTTTTAGGACCATTTTTGAAAAAGATATGTCTGAACAAAAAACACACACAAACAAGTCATTGGGACATACAAGCAGCCAGCACAGGTTTCCAAGTTTCCAGGTTTAATAGAAGCTCGATGTACCACTTTTTTACTTCTGTATCTAGGCGGTTAGCAATAATATCAAGGGAGGGAATAGAAAGAAGTCACAGAAGTTAGAAGGGGAGGAAATACATATTTGATAGTAAAGAAGGAAAGGTTTAGAATAGGTTGGGGATGTCAGCATAGATAATCTGCAAGTACCTTTGGAAAAGGTAAAAATTTATGATTAAGATTAACCAAAAGCATCATTAGATAAGAATGTTTTTATATCACTTTTGAATTTATATAGGGAAGATTCCATACATACAAGATAATCTCCTGATGCTGATGCCAAGGCATGAGAGGCCCTTGTCAAAAATATTTGTATTGAGATATGAATTTATATTATTGCTTGTGTCTAATCTATGAGAGTGAAAATTGCTGGCACTGCAATTTCCCCATTCTGGAGCTGTTTTGTGTATTGACACAAACAAAAAGCCTGAAGCAGAAGTTCGAAGGAGGTGCTAATGGCATTACCTGCTGAGAAGAATAATGCTCTGGAAGGATTAACTTTAAACCTCTGGACTGTGACTGCTGGTCCGGGAAGTGAGGAGATCAGCTGCCAATCTCTCCTTTGAAGGATTCAGCTAAGTGACTTGTTTTGTTTTTTGAGAACATTTTGCATTTATTTTTTAGAGAGATATTTTTCCGGAACTGAGAGAAGTTTTTTTTGTAAAATTATTAGTGTCAGAGCCTTTTTTGTGTGTATGTGCAGGCCTGATAGGTTTTTGTCTGTACTACTCTTTTTTTCTGGCGTCTGTGAGGCAATGAAAGTTTTCTGTACTCCATGAAAGCATAATTGTGCGGTGCAAGCTGCCAAAGTCTATACTTGTTGAGTCTTTGAGGCTCATTTATTATTGGTTATGGCATATTATCTTCTCCCGATACAGGTCAATACCTTGTGATACTATTTGTGATATTTAAAGCAATTTCATATTGGTGAGTTCCCTCAGTATATTTACAATGGTGGATAGAAATTTGCCAGTTTCCCTTAACACTACTCTCTCACAAGGCCAGCTTAAAAAGGCCAGGCCCTGCAATGCTTAGTAGAGAGGATATGGTACACTCAGGACAGTTAAAACCACATACTGGGGATATGGCAGGAAGGCCCAAGGAAGGCAGGAACTGCCCTTCCGTATATGCAGCTACCATGTATAAGTAAGATACCAGAAGGTTCCCCAGGGTAGGATTAGAGTTCTTGTCTGAATAGTAGAAAACTGATCCTTTGTAGCTTGGCTGGAGCATTGTTCTTACTTGTTTCTTACTGCTGAGTTTAAGCTGTTTCTTTGTGCATACTCACTCAGATTCTATATATGGCGCCCAAATTTGGGTGCGATCCCAAGATGTGCATGTAACTTAATTGGCTAATGAGCAATAATTGGATACTAATAAACAATTATTGAAATTAATTGACACCAATTGGGATATGCATGTGTATCTGGCTGCACGCTATTCTGTTACCCTGGGCACCCAAATCAAATAGCATGCAACTCATTCAATGTGAAGCTTTCATTATCATTGATATTATTGCCAACACATTTTCCTCTCGAAGAAGCCATTGGGGAAACATGTACTCTGTTTCATAGACTATCGGGAGAACACGTACTATGTCGAGGAAAGCTGTGAGATTATGGATTATATGAGGGTCATTTCATAAATAATGCACACTATTTTTTAAAATTTACATGTTTTATTTTTTTTTCAAGTATTTCTTTACAATCCTTCAATATAGTCTCCCTGCTTTGCAATGACCGAGTCCCAACGTCCAGGAAGCTTCATTATTCCATCCAAGACACCATTTTAGTTCAGTTGCCGAATGGCTCGGGTACTGATGGAAGAAAGCTCTTCCAGAGATGCAAAATGATGTCCACGCATAGGTTGTTCAACTTTGGAAAAAGATCAAAGTCTGGTGGTCTCATGTCTGGACTTTAGGGAGTATGAGGTAACACCTCCCAGCCATATTTGTATAGGTTTTCAATGACATTCCCTATGTGCGGGCGAGCGTTGTCGTGTAGAATGAGTGACCCAGCCAAGAGCAACTTTTTGTTTTGTGCATTTTTCTGCACATTTTTTACAAAAAATTATGATAATACACTGCTATGACACTTCTTTCACATGGAACTTTGTCTGTGATGATGATGCCTTCATGATCATAAGCAAAAATCATCATTTGTTTGACTTTTAATTGAACTCATTGAAATTTTTTTGGTCGTGGGGAAGATGGAACTCTCCACTCATCATTGAAAAACTATGCAAATATGGCTGGGAGGTATTACCTCATGCTTAATTTCTACCCTTAATTTCCTGTTGATTCACACACACATCCAGGGAGGGGTGAGAGGGTAGGTGGGGGGGATATCTCTTTTGTTTAATTCCTTGATTGGATGTATTGGAAGGGAGGGGGAATTCATTTTGTATTGTTATTAATTGATTGTAAGTGCTGATTATGATTATTAATGTATGTATAATTTTATGCACTTTGTATTAGCATTGAAAATTTAATAAAGATTGATTAAAAAAAAATTTAGGGTTGTGCCATATAGGTATTATAGAAGTGTCAGACCATTTGGTATTAGGCCACCAATGGTAGAGATTGCAAGACTCATGGAAGCTGTAATGGGATGTTCAGAACTTCAGACATCTTGTGTTTGCGAAAGTTGTATATACAGTAGCGATGTTGGTAATGACCATATAAAGAATGTTCCAAAGACAACTATGTTGATAAATTTGTCAATTCAGATGATTTGATCCATTCCATCCCGTCACATAAAAAAAAAATCAATGTGATAATCAAAGAAAGATGGAAAATTCACTCCTTGCTTATTTTTCCATAAAAAGTTTGATAGAATAGTTTCTCTTTGGTTATAAACTTTCTTGGGAAATAAGAATGGAAGCATGTTTAACACATAATTTATTTTGGGTTGTATCATCATTTTGATGGTGTCCAACCGACCCCACCAAGATAGCAATAATGGTGACCATTTTTGTGTCAAGTCTTTGGCAATGCTAGAGATGTAATCAGTGTTGTATTTTTCAGTTTCTTCTAAAGTAGGGCCAAAGAAGAGTCCAAGATATTTTATCTTATGTTCCGACCAAAGAAAACCATGTATATTTGTAGAATGAATGAGGTCTGGGCAATTAAGAGGCATGATTTCAATTTTAGAAGTGTTTAATTTATAACCAGAAAAGATAGAATATAAACAAATGAGGTCTAGTAAAGTTGGAATAGAATCCAATTGTAAATATAAGAGCACGTCGTCTGTATAAGCTGACAATTTAATTTCAAGGTCTTTATGTTTGAATCCACTGATGTGTGGATAAGCCTTAATAGCTATCAACAAGGGTTCAAGCTTAAGGTTAAACAAAAGTAGAGATAATGGGCATCCTTGTCTCATTCCTTGTTGAGAAAAAAAGAAGAGTGTACTCCATTGATGCACAACTTGGCGGATGGATGAGAATTGAACAGTAACCTTTTTTAACAAACATCAGAAAACCCAAACCAGTGTAGCACTTTAAAAATAAAGGACCATTCCATACGGTCTAAAGCCTTTTCCACATCCAATCCTATGGCAACAAGATCTTGCAGACTGTTTTGCACTAAAGATATGATATGAGAGAATGCCTGAGTATTGTCATTTGATTGTCTACCATTCATAAAACCAGTTAGGTCAGATGATATTAGTTTATAGAGCTTAAGCTGTAGACAAGAGGCAATCAACTTTGCATAGATTTTCACATCAGCGTTTATCAGTGATATAGGCCTATAATTCTATATAAGTTTGGGATCTTTCCCAGATTTGGTAAAATAAATAATAGTGTCTTCTGTGAATGTTCCGATTGTATAACCAGCATCCCAAATGTGTTGGAAAAAACTTTGCATGATTGGGATGAGCAGAGTCAACAGTAAAATCATCAGGACCTGGTGATTTATTTGAAGCCATATCACTGATTGCATCCTTAATTTCTTTTGAAGATATCTACTTGTCTAATAATTTGAAATCCTCTGAACTTAAAGAAGGATGTAACAATTTTGATTAAAAAAATCATCCACCTGAGCTGTAGAGATTCTGAAGTGTAGAGTTGATTATAAAAATGTTTAAATTCTGTGGCTTTGGACCTTTTTAAAGAAATGACATATATCAAGATTTTAATAAACATAAACATAACTTATCGTTCAAAGAGCAATTTGGTCTTAATGTTGTAAATTTTTCAGAGCAACCTCCCAAACCTACCACTGCCTGGCAAAATGTAAGAGCAACGGAATCAACTGAGTACATGCCAAGCGTTCACAGTCTTTTGACCTTATCATTATATATTCTTGTGCATGTGTACTCCTGGGTGATGTCAAGAGCTTCCTATGGTCAGATATGTAGCTGTTGAAGCAGTCACTGATTATTCTTCCCTTCCCTACCATTTGTACAGCTTAATACTTCTTACTACTGTTCCTCTTCACTTCCCTTTCAAACCCCTTGCTGTGAATTCTTCTGACCTTTAATTTCATCTGGAGACAAATCAGGCTGTGGCCCTTCTAGTCTTTCACACCATGTCATTTGTCTTGCTTGCCTTGTCCTTGATAGCAGCAGATAATGATGAAGCTTTTGAAGTGTCATGAACGTTTCAAGCAGCAAGAGTATTTCGCGACTATCATCATTGTCTTTTTAGTGTTGGCTATTTTTATTCTACGTACATATAACAGTTTCCACAGGAATGCTTTCAGGCTCTGGACCAGTAATACATGTGTTTCTTTAGCTGTATTTTTCAAAACTCATATACATAGAATCTATTCTATACATTTTACAATATGCATATGGGATATAAAAATATTGCAAAGAGGTTTTCTGCAGGCTGGTGGTTTCTGAAAAGACAATTATGGCAACTAGATTCCATTTTCTTTTCTCATTCATATTTGCTATGAATCCCAATCTGCTGCAGTCTCTGCCACCCCCTCCTGTATGTCCCTTAAGGAAAGAGAAAAAAATGAACTTGTTTGTTCTGCCACAGCTGCTACTTTCGCGTTCTCGGCTCCTTTTCCACAGTCCTGAAGTCTTTGCAACATAAATCATGTTTTGTGTACATTGTATGGATTTTTTGTTTGCTTTCTTATAATCCTATTGAAAATCTATTTCAACTTTGAACTATAGGCTTGAATTTCAATGAGCTGCATGCCACTAGCTTGAACACATGCCATGATTTACTATTTGGCTTCAGTTTGAATTAATGTTGAACGTAGTGTTAGAATAAAAGGATATATATTAATTTTCTTTCTTGTGTTGCATATGACCTTGATGCTTCTACTCGGTCATTTACTTCACTGCTCTATGTAGATGGGAAGGCTTTAAGCTAAAATGAGATCGGCCCTTAGTTTGAAGTTTCTTGATGTGTCTCCAACTGCATATCATAATGAGCTCAGGTGCACTAGGAGCAGCTCTGTAGCTCCAGGTTTCCCAAATGTTTAGGGCCAGCATAACCCTATTATAGCCCACATGACCCCAGATTACAGTGAAGAAGCAGGAAGAGAAAGGAGCTTTTCCTGAAGCTTTTCCTTTTCCATGATTTGCCCAGGTGGAAATAGGAAATTGCATGGAGGGGGAGAGGGGTCAGTGGCAGATCATGACAGAGAAAAAGCTTTGAGGCAGCACAAGCAGCTTTTCAAAATGTCTGCCATGCTAGGGAGACCGGGAAGGTGAGGGGAAGGGAGGGAAAGGGACAGAAGGGGAAGATATGCCCAGACCGTACAACGGCCCTAGTCACATGAGCTCCCCCAAATATTAGCGGTGTTGGGCACCCATAGCACCTACAGAGCTGGTTCCTATGTACAACAGTATCCTTCAAGGATACTCCACTCTGAACCATCCACTCCTGAACTACTGTCAGCTTTCCCCCATCTCAGTTTAAAAGCTGCTCTGTCTCCTTTTTAAATGTTTGTACCAGCAGCCTGGTTCCATCCCAGTTAAGGTGGAGCCTATCCTTTCGGAATAAGCTCCCCCTTTCTCAGAAGGTTGCCCAGTTCCTAACAAATCTAAATCCCTCGTCCTTGCACCGTTGTCCCAACCATGTATTGAAACTTTGGAGCTCTACCTGCCTCTTGGGTCCGGTGCATAGAACAGGGAGCATTTCTGAAAATGCTACCCTAGAGGATCTGGATTTCAGCTTTCTACCTAAGAGTCTAAATTTGGCTTCAAGAAATTCCCTCTCACATTTTCCTATGTCATTAGTACCTGCATGAACCAAGACAGCCACTATGTAAAATCTATCTCTCCAGCACTATCTAAAATCCTATTTAACCCCCTCCCCCTTTTACAAAACCACAAAAGCATTTTTTAGCGCAGGGGTGCTGATTATAGTGTGCAAATTAAAATCCAAATATGTGTCTTTTTTTAAAATAATTCCAAGTATGATTTGTTTTTCTACCAAGGAAAAAAGATTTCTTTTAGCACCTGGTTCAGTAAGACTTTTCTCCCTTTCTGCATCTGACTGTGGGAAGCTTAGTGAATCAGGTCTTTAGTATACTATAACTCTGAGACTTTGTGACAGCTTTTGACAGCAGTGTGACAGTGTATGGCAGTAGAAGAAATGGTATGACAGTCTGTATGAGAGCAAAACAGTATGGAGGAGAGAGAGAGACTATCAGAGCAAATGTGAAAAGTATAGGAATATCAAGAATCAGAGAGAAATATAGAAATGGAGTAACAACAGAAAGATGACAGAGAAAATACTGAAGAAGAACAATTTTGTAACAGACAAAATGCAGATGATGAGTAAAAGGTTAAAGGGTAATTTTGGAATGATTTCTTGCATGAATATGCTAGTGTATATATACACATAAAATGTCATTTATAAAACTACTCCACATGCACAAGACTTGCCCAAGGAGCATGCTGCTGGTAGTTTATTTTTTAAGTTTCTTCTGGGTAAGGCTTTTATATTGATGGTCATGTGACCGGGGCAACTCAAGGCTATCAGCAGCCAAGCGGCAGTAGGTTGAAACAAGCACAGTACATCAATAGCAACAAGACTGTGGCAGCTCACGGCTATTGGCAGAGGTCATGGTGGCCATTTTTGGGAGGTTGTTGCAACAGGCAGGAGTGAGTGGTCATTGATCCTGCCCATTTCCCTACTGGAATACCACAGAATGGGCATGTAAGCCTGATTATCCAAAATAACATTGTGTGTGTGGGGGGGGGGAGTATAGGTCTTGCTGTTCATGGGGGTGAGGGGCAGACAAGGGAGGGTGGGAGAGGGGAATGGACATCTTTGAGTGGTAGGCAGATAAGAGGTAGGGATGTCATGATCTACTTCTGGGGGGGGAATCAAAAGAAGTGGGTATACATTTTCCAGGGGACTAGGGAGTGAGGGGTATCAAGAAGGATGTTATCATGACCCTAAAGAGGGGGATCAGAAAGGGTGGGTGTCTATGTTCTGGGGGGGGGGTGTAAGGGAGGGATTGTCATAACCCAAAAGGTTAACCGGACACTGGCCAATATTCAAACCAATGCCCAGTTGTCTTTCCCACCTAAAGATAGGACAGCCTTTTATTTCTAATCTAACTCTATAGCAGGTTGAAAATCTTTGCTCACCAGCTAGCTTTCCGCACCTCCCTGACTTCATCCAAACTCAGCCTTCACACCGCCTACAAACAAAGGGGATATTCAGCAGCACTGCTTCCTAGAGTTTATGTTAATATTTATCAAAAATAAAGAGAAAATGAGCATTTGTTTAGCCTAATAGCATCCTGTAAACACTGCTGAAACTATTTCAGTTTATAGTTTTCAATTTAGAAGCTGCCGGCATTACTTTTTAACAAAGACATATAAATATTACTGCGCAATTCCGTGGTCCTAATTTTCAATGTCATTTCAGTGTTTTAGGGCTCCTTTTACTAAGGTGCGCTAGCGGTCTTAGTGCGCGCTTAGCGTGCGTTACAATGCCGCGCGCTTCTGTTTGTATTTTCCATTTAGCGCGGGGTTTGCGCGTGCTAAAAACGCTAGCGCACCCTAGTAAAAGGGTCCCTTAGTGTTAGACTTCCAACATGCTATTTTAACTTCTGAACCTGTCTTCATACTGTGCTCCTTCTGCTACTGCTGTGGCTTAGATATTGTTTAATTGGGTACGTCCAAATGGATCTCACTAAACCAGTTACTTAACAATAAACCACTTCCTCTGTATAAAAGGTAGGGGTGTATTTTAGATTTGAACTCTTAGCTTGAATTCGTGGACAGTTGTGATGCTGAGCATTTTTTACATTGGTCACAGGGATCTCCCTTGTTGAAACATCTATCTACGATGAGTGTTCTTAATATATGTTTATGCATAAATGTTTTAAAGATATTTTCAATGTGAAGATGTTGGACTAATCAAAAATTGTGGCCAAGTGTTTAATGCTTAATCTGAAAATAGCCCACTGAAGTCCATCAAGTCATATGTGGTGACATATGTGAGAAAAAAAATTGTTTATATATAAACTATAAATATGCCTTCTTTTCATATTGCACTTACATTTGCTGTTTATAAATGGAAGCAGGAAAAACAATTCAACAGTAACAAAGTTAAGAAAATGAACGCAGGACAGAGGCATTTGCAGAACTGGTAAGGGAAAGGGGGTGGGAAGGCATCAGAGGCTTGTGAGGGTGTCGGGGAGGGGTTGCATGGTGGGTGGTTGCATGGGGGTTGCTTGGCGGCGGGAGGGAGTGGGCATCTCTCCCACTGTTGGGGGAGTCGGGGAAGTTGCTTGACGTCGGTGGTGAGAGGGAGTGGGCATCTCTCCCACTGCCGGGGGGGGGGGGGGGGGAAGAGTAGCAGTGTCAAGTGATTGTGTGATGCGGCAGGAGAGAGGGCATATCTTCTGCTGCTGGAAGGTGTCAGGGAGTGGCATTGGTTGATGGCGGGACAGAGTGGGCATCTCTCCCCTCCGGGGGTGAGGGGGATTGCTTGACTTCAGCGGCTTGATTTATTTTTGTTGTTTGGGGAGTTTTATTGTGTTTATTCTGCACATGTGCCCATCGCTATCACTAGTGATGGGCACATGGAAATTTAGCGAATCTTCACTACTCTCTGCCAACCTCATTTGCATGAGTATTTTTGGGAGAATGACTCGATTTTTTAGAATCACTACAATAACGGCTATGACAGCGGCCCATTGGTTTTTAACGCAAACTTTTGAGAATCTAACCCTTAATCCTCCATTGTCCCAGGTACATTAGATAGATTGTGAGCTCACCAGGACAGATAGGGAAAATGCTTGAAGTACCTGTCCATAAACCACTTTGAGTGTGGTTGTAAAACAACAAAAAGGCAGTCAACAAATCCCAATCCCTTTCCTTTAAAAAAAAAAAAAAAAAGCCCAACGCAAAATACACACAGAAAAAAAAATATACATCAGAAAATTTCAACTGTAAGGAGGGAAATTTTGCCATAAGTCATGCTGTTTTAGCACAGGGTATTATTTTATTCAATGGATCCTGTGCTATAATAGCATGACTTGTGGTAAAATAACCCATCTCAATGATAGCTTGATATCTTTCCCTGCAATTTCAAAAGCTGAACAAAAGCTTTAAAAAAATGCTGAAATATCATAAATATCATTATAGTACAATAAAGAAAGCATACATACCTTCTTTCTTAAAAGATAATAGTTTTGTTCATGGCAAATGTCATTTGGGAAAGTGTTCCATATATGGTTAGAGACACCAAATAGCTCTAGATCAGGGATCTCAAAGTCCCTCCTTGAGGGCCGCAATCCAGTTGGGTTTTCAGGATTTCCCCAATGAATATGCATTGAAAGCAGTGTATGCACATAGATCTCATGCATATTCATTGGGGAAATCCTGAAAACCAGACTGGATTGCGGCTCTCAAGGAGGGACTTTGAGATCCCTGCTCTAGATCATCAGGGACAGGCCAAACAAGGCCTAGCTTTAGCTTCACTTAAGACAATGGAGGTAAACCAGAACTGGTTTGGCCTGGACCTGATGATCTGGAGATGTCTATCAATCCTACACAAAGTATCTTAGGAACAATTTCAGAACAAGCTTAGGCACATTTTAACAGAGAAACATGAAGGCAAATAAAGATCAAATGACTCATCCAGTCTACCAATCCACAACATCCACTATCTCCTCCTATCCCTAAGACGTCCTATGTGCCTGTCCCATGCTTTCTTGACCTCAGACCCGGGTCTTTGTCTCCATAACCTCTACTGGGAGGCTATTCCAAGCATCTACTACCCTTGGTGTAAAAAAGTATTTCCATAGATTACTCCTGAGCCTATCACCACTTAGGGCTCCTTTTACAAAGGTGCGCTAGCGTTTTTAGCGCATGCACCAGATTAGCGCGCGCTACCCGAAAAACTACCGCCTGCTCAAGAGGAGGCGGTAGCAGCTACTGCGTGGGGCATTTTAGCGTGCGCTATTCCGCGCGTTAAGGCCCTAACACATCTTTGTAAAAGGAGCCCTTAACTTCATCCTATGCCTCTCATTCTGGAGCTTTCAAATTAAAGAGATTTGCCTCATACACATTTATGCCATGTAGGTATTTAAACATCTCTATCATATCTCCCCTCTCCCACCTTTTCTCCAGAGTATACATATTGAGACCACTGACCATTTTGGTAGCCTTTGGACCGACTCCATCCTGTTTATATCTTTTGAAAGGTGCGATCTTCACAGTTATACACTATATTCTAAATGAGGTTTCACCAGAGTCTTATACAGGGGCTTCAATACCTCCTTTTACCTACTGGCCATACCACCCTAGCATTTTTCTAGTTTTTGCCATCACCTTTTCAACCTGTCTGGCCATCTTAAGATCATCACATAATCACACCCCTGCTTTATTCACCTCCTAAACTATACCGTTCCCTCAAGTTTTGCAGACCAAATGCATGACCTTTCATTTCTTAGAATTAAATCTTAGCTGTCAAATATCAGGCCATTCTTCAAACTTTGCTAGGTCCTTCTTCATATTATTCAAACCATCAGGGGTGTCTACTCTAGTGCAGATTTTGGTATCATCCGCAAAGAGGCATATCTTACCTGACAGCTCTTCAGCAATATTGCTTACAAAAATGTTAAAAAGAATAGGCCTACTGGTAACATCCCTTTCCTCAAAGTGATCTCCATTGACCATTACCCTCTGTTGCCTTCCACTCAGCCAGTTTTAGGGCCCATCCCGAGGGCACTCAGCTTATTTATTAGACACCTATGTGGAACACTGTCGAAGGCTTTGCTAAAATCTAAATACACCACATCTAGTGCACCCTTCTCCAGTCCTCCGGTACGACTCCTGATTTTATAGAAGCTCAACACAAAAGAGCATCCTGATCAAAAGATAATGTTCATGCTGGTTTTAACTACAAGAGACAGTCTTAGATATTCAGGGCTTTGAAACCCTAATGATCTCTTTTATTAAAATGTGCTAAAGTTTTGCAATTACTATGCATTAGTTCAGTGGTCCCCAACCCTGTCCTGGAGGACCACCAGGCCAATCAGGTTTTCAGGATAACCTTAATGAATATGCATGGCGTAGATTTGCATGCCTGGCACCTGCATTATATGCAGATCTCTCATGCATATTCATTAGGACTAACCTGAAAATCCAATTGGCCTGGTGGTCCTCCAGGACAGGGTTAAGAACCACTGCATTAGTTGCAAACACTAGTACATAGTAAGTGTAAAGCCTTTACAGTAATTGCACTGGAAAACTCATAGCATTGAATTATCTGCTGTGTTAATAAGACTGTGCT
Organism: Geotrypetes seraphini; assembly: GCF_902459505.1. Lineage (NCBI taxonomy): Eukaryota > Metazoa > Chordata > Amphibia > Gymnophiona > Dermophiidae > Geotrypetes > Geotrypetes seraphini. Next base: position 148,188,911 of record NC_047085.1, on the reverse strand, counting down.
TTCTTCCACTGCAGGCAATGTAATGTTATAAATTAATAAGTACAGCCTGTCAAAACTGCATATCCCTCCACACAGCTCCCTCTCATACCCCTGATGTATCCCTGAACCCCACAGTACCACTGATGTGATCCCTGAAAGCTCTTGACTCCCCTGATCAAATTCCAAATTCCCTCACTGTTGTGATGTCACCTCTGTGCATGTTGGGGACCTAAACAAGTCCAATCAAAGCTCTAAATTCTTCAGATCCAGTGTTAATGAAAGGCCCCTCCCCTGAATCTAAGCTCCACCCATAAGTGTCCAAGCAAATTCACTCTCACTTTCGGACCCTCCTCCAACCTCCTACCACATCCAGGCCTTAACCAGAGATTATCTATGGTAGTCCACAGAGCGAGCAGCTAAATGGATGCCATGACCTTTAGCGATAGTTTCTCAGTGCTATGGATTTGATAAACTGCCTTTCTGTGGTTATATTTTGAAGCTGAAATTTTGCAGGGTAATGCAGTTTGGTATTCCTCTATCTCCTGATATAAATATATCACATACCCTATTTTTAGTACTTTTTTGTTAAGCAGGTGACATTTTTTCTCAATTTATTAATTGTAATATATCAACTTTGGAAAATGTGCATCTCTGTTATCTTGCATTATGGTTTCTATTTCTATGACATGTTTTCTTCTGGAATGCTTTGCAAGGGAGAGATGGTGTTTTAGGGGGCTCATACTGATTTCCCTCCCCCTCTCCAGGGTCCATTCAGAACTAGTTGCGCTACTGATTGCACACTTCCAAAATGTATGCACAAGGCAGTTAACAAATGTTGATATTTTTCTGCCAAATACTAAATAAAAGACTTGCAATCAGGAGAGAAATTGCTATCGGAAGGGTGCAAAGAAGATTGAGTTAACACTTTTTTTTGCTACTCAGTATAATTCTGAGGAACAGATGATTTTCAGCATTTTTATGATAAGAGTTTAATTCTTACTTAATGTCCTCATGTGCCCTTGACCTTGGATTTTTTTAGACTTTATGTTGCTTTGAAAAGGTTCTTGTAGGGGGAAAGAGAGAGAGAGGGGGATAAATATTGTATATCTCCCATGAACCTCCACTGCTCAATGCTGCTTGAATGATTAGCTCCATTTGTGCCGCAGGCACCTGGAGAAACTGATAACTGATCTAAGTCTATTCCTCTTTATCCTTACTGTGAGATTAGAGTCCATCATACACTTTAGCAGACACTAGTTTATATTTGAAGAAACATGATGTTTTTAAATTATTAGTTTTAAGTGAGTTTAGTACCTTGACATGAATCTATTCCTGAAGAGCTAGGTGCTTTTAGATAGCAAGATTGAATGTAAAATCTGGCCTTTAATTTGTCTTCGGCTTATGTTTGTAAATAATACTGAATGGGATTTTTAATCATGCAGCTATGCTGAGTGTCTGCGTGCTTTGGCAGTGGCACTCGTTCAACTGGTACATGAAAACAATTTCTTAATATTATAATGCTTTCTCTTCCCATGTGAGTTTTAAGCAAGAATATATCAACAAGTACGCATGCATTTAATCCTTGTATATGTTTTTGGATCCTACTTCTATTACTACCATTTATCATTTCTATAACGTTGAAAGGCGAACGCAGCACTGTACATTTTTGACATTTAATAGATGGGTTCTGCTCGGAAAAGCTTATGTCTAACTTGGACAGACAGACATGACATATAGGGTTGTGGATGCAGAACCCAAGGTGAGAGGAGTTAGGAGTTGAAAGCACTCTCAAAGAGGTGGACTTTTAACTTGGACTTGAACACTACCAGAGACAGAGCCCGCCATAGGGAATCTGGTAGTTTGTTCCAGGGATATGGCACAGCAAGACAGAAGGGATGGCATCTGGAGTTGGCAGTGGAGGATAAGAGCACAGATAGGAGGGACCTATCGGCTAAGCAGAGCTCACTGGGGGAGGACATAAGTGAAGAAAGATAATGAGGGGCTGCCGAGTGGATGCACACATAGGTCAACAAGAGGAATTTGAATTATATTCAGAAACGGATAAGGAGCCAATGAAGTGACTTTTGGAGAGGGTAATGTGAGTATAGGGGCTCTCATGGATTATGAGTCATTCAGCTGAATTTTGAACAGAATGAAGGGAAGAAAGATGGCGGAGCAGAAGACCTGAGAGTAGCAAGTTGCAGTAATCTAAGCGTGAGGTGATGAGGATGAGAGGAGGGATCGGATTTTGGTAATATTATAGAAGAAGAAGAACTGGCAGTATGTTGTATCTGGATGGGGAAGGAGAGAGAGGAGTCAAAGATGACCCTGAGATTGCAAGCAGACAGGAAGGATGAGAGTGTTGTCCACAGAGACAGAGAATGGGGGAAGTGGGGAGGTGGGTTTATGCAGGAAGATGAGCAGCTCCTTTTTAGTCATATTCAGTTTTAGATAGCGGTAAGACATCCAGGCAGGCTGAGACTCGGGTCTAATGTATATGTTTTTAGAATGTAACCCATGATTCAGCCCAGTTTGGGGCAAAACGTGGTCCATGTCATGTGATTTTTTAGCTGATTGAAATAAAGATCATCTGTTACTTGATTTGGGATCCACTCTTCCATTCATCATCTGCCTTGCTGCGGAATTTCACTCCTCTATTTTTGGACTCGTATTAAATAAAATACTTTCATTTTATAATATTTTCCGCTCATTCTGAGCTAATTTAACTGAATTTAGAGGGTAAAATTGCTTATTTCTAAATTCCATATACCATATTTTTCGCTACATAAGACACACCTGACCATAAAACGCACCCTAGATTTAGAGGAGGAAAACAAGCAAAAAAAATCCTCATCCTAATTCTCCCTGCCAGCTCTGTAGCAAACCCCACACTCCTTGACAGGCTCTGTACCCTCACTCTCCTCCCTGCCAGGCTCTATACCCTGTCCCCCCTCTGGTAGTCTAGTGGCTAGCAGGCAGGTAGGGTCAGGGCAGGCGTAAGATCATAAGAAGCCGGTGGGGTTGGTTGTTCCCATTGAGTTGTTTGTGTAATGTGATTTAAATACTCTTTGAGGCGGTTGTTTGCATTAGACAAACATCTAACACACTCAAGAAATCCAGCACCCTGTTTCTTTGAATTTTTTGTGATTCCATACACTGATCGTTATTGAATCCAACTTTCTAATATACAAGTCATAATGCTGGTTCCACGTTGGGTCAAGTGTATTCTTCACAGTGTATGTAGAATGGCACTGCCCTGATCCATCAACTACCACCTTGGCGAATGATCAGGAGGCTGGAAAAAAAATTTTTTCAGCAAGATTTTTTCACATAGTACTTACTGTCAGGCGCAGCTTGACGGGCCCGTTCCTCATGGAGCCCTGGTTAGACATGTCCTGCCTGCCGCGGGGGCTGAGGCAAATGTGAAGGGAGTCAGAGGAGCGGTGGTGGAGGCGGCTGAGGCCCGGATGTGCCGCCCAATGCTGCTATGTGGGGAGGGGGAAAAGAGCGGGAGGCTGGAATCCGCAGCTGCTGCCGTAGCCACTTGCTTTCTTGTCAGGGCTGCGCCGCCATGCTGGGATCCTCAGTGGCTTCCAGTTTCGATGGCTGCTGCTCGCATCTGGCCTGCGGGGAAGCTTCTGATCGTGTGGGAAGCAAGACTCGCTGTCTCCAGCTGCCTCTCTAGTGGCAGAGTAGCACACAAGGCTGCCTGCCTGGTTGGCTGACGCGGCTGTCTCCCCTTCTCTAGCAGCAGAGCGGCGCAGAAGGCTGCCTGCCTGGTCCCGTGCCACTTCCCTTGCTCTGCCGCTATAGAGACAGCTGCATCCAGCAAGGGAGGATGCCAGAATTAAAATAAGGGGATGGGGGTGGTTTGGGTATTCGCTCCATAAACGCACCCTTATTTCAACCATTTTTTGGGGGGGAAAAAAATACGAAAAATACGGTATAGAGCGAAAAATACGGTAGGTCGCCTAAAGTTGAACTGCAATTTTAGGATCTGATCACAGGTGCACAAACTAATTAGCTAATTATTTATTTACTTTTAAAATTTATATCCTGTCTATATCTAAATGGTTTCCATATAAAAAGTGTAATATAAAATCAACATTACAAAAAGCTGAATCTTCATGACATTTCTTGCCCACTTCCATCCATTGCCAGTACAAATAGAAATCTTTCTTTACATAAAAGCCGATACAAATAGCTGCATTTTCAATGTTTTTTAAAATTTCAATCTGTAGCACATAGGCGGAATTGCCCCATTAATGTGTTCCACATTTTAACACCTGCCACTCAAAAAGCAACTGCTCTAGTCTCAGCATATCACACTTTAGTCGATGTTTCAAGTAACATGGCATTTTCTGAATGCAGTGCTCTGCCAGGACAGTATAACATCAGCAATTGCTTAAAATATAAAGATATTAGATGGTGAAGTATTTGATGGTAACCAGTGCAACTTCTGAAGTACGGTACTAGGGTTGTGTGTTCCTTTCTTGTAACACCCATAGCCAACCGTGTTGCTGTATTTTGGACCAGCTGCAAAACAGTGCTCCTTATTTTAGTTATTCCAAGGTATAGTGCATTATAGTAGTCCAGTATGGAGATAACTGTTCCCTGAACTACAGTTCTAAAATCAAAAGGTGTCAGTATTGGCTTTAAACAATGTAGTATATGTAAGGAACCAAATCAGGCTCGAATAGTTTTATCAATCCGACACTTTATTGTTAAACCAGAGTCCAGTTTTACCCTTAATACTGCCATTTCCTTTTTCACCAATAAGTCTACACCCAATTCATCAACAGCCTCTGACCACATCTCTTCACCACCCTGTCCCACAAGCATTACATCACTCTTCCCCATGTTCAAACTCAAATTGTAGGCATTCATTCAATCCACAACATTCAATATGCAGAATTCAAATTTATTTTTCAGATCTTTCCCCAATCTAACAACTGGAAAAATATATCATCTGAAGAACATAAAAATAGCCTTATTGGGTCAGACCAATGGTCCATCAAGCCCAGTAGCCCATTCGTATTATGGCCAATCCAGGTCACTAGTACCTGGCCAAAACCCAAGGAGTAGCAACATTCCATGGTACCGATCCAGGGCAAGCAGTGGTTTCCTCCATGTCTTTCTCAATAACAGACTATGGACTTTTCCTCCAGGAAATGGTCCAAACCTTTCTTAAAACTATCCGCTGTTACCATAACCTCTGGCAATGCATTGCAGAACTTAACTATTCTCTGACTTCTGTTTTGAAGTCTCTATGAGAAGAATCATTAGATCTAATGAACATTTGTTCAAGATGCAACACCATTTATCCAAAAACGCCTGATCATCGTTGTACATAGTGGGCCCTTTCATAATCCGTAAGCCTCTAGGGATCATTTGTTTCTGGCAATATTCCAATAAGAAGGCATAATGGAGATCCGCACAGATGACTTCCCTGTTCATATTAATGATATCCTTCCAGGTATCAAAGATGGATATGGGATCGTCATCTTCTTCTTCTATAGCTGGTTGTTCTTCCAATAAATTGCTAAGCCGTTCTTCCGGAAAACTGAATATATGATCCCAGGCAGGAAAGGCCATGTTGGAAAACAATGAGAATGCACAAAAGGGAGAAAGAAAATCCAACGTAGTCTGCAGTAAACAACAGCAAGCAGAAAACAACGAACAGATTTCAGATAATGTACAAGATGCAGGCGTTGTTTATTAATAAATGCAGTAATATATACAACCTTATAGCCAACCAAGGGACCCAACACGGTCCGTGTTTCAGATAACACGCCTTCCTCAGGGGTCCTAATGAATTTAAGCATAAATACTTAAGATAATGTGTAAACATAAAAAGGTGAAGCAAGCAAATGGTGACATGACAAAAATGATAGTGTCATACAAAATAGCAATAAAGTGAAAATGTGCAAATAATATCCGGTGTCTCTAAGTGTGATTGAAATATATAATGATATAGTGCAAAGGGGTCCATGACAATTGGTAGGACAACAATTGGTAGATTCTTCCTACTAACTGTCATCCTACCAATTATATTCCTACCAACTGTCATACCCAATTGTCCTACATCTATCAATTGTCCTACGCTGTCAGAAATATCAAAATTAAAATCTAAATAGTCCATGCCTTGCCATCAGCTGATCATGGTAGGGGAATCCCCAATCAGCTGAGCCCGAAACTGCGGCTTTGAAGATTCCTGCCAGTTCAACTGATTAGATTCCCCTGCCATGATCAGCTGAACCAGCAGGGAGAACCCCGATTTCTCTATCCCTCCTTCTCACCCACTGATCACCCCAGCCCACCTCCAAAAAGAGCCCCTTCCCACTAAGCCTGACACCCCTCCACACACACCCCAACATCCCCACACACCCCTGCACATCCATCTGTACATTGCATCATGGGATACACTGGGAGGGACCTAAGGCCCTGATTGGCTCAGGGCCTTAGGCCCCTCCCAGTGCCTGACACCCCTCTACACAACCCTGGCATCCCCACATACCCCTCCACACACCCCTATACCTTTGGATGAAAAATCAGCAGGAAAGATACCCACTTCCTCCTGCTGATAGGGCTACCTTTTCAAAATGGCAGCCCTAACCCCTCCCAGTCCATCTTGGGATGCACCTAGGGCTCTGGAAGAGGTCTAAGGCCTTGAGCCAGTCATCCCAAGATGAACTGGGAGGGGGAAGGCCCACCATTTTGAAGAAGCAGCCTTATTGGCAGGAGGGAGTGGGCATCCCTCCTGCCATTTTTCATCCAAAGGTCCAGGGTTTGGAGGGGGATGTGGGGATGTTGAAGGGGGATGTAGAGGAGTGTCATGGGTGGGGGGTATCAGTCTCGGTAGGAGGGGGCTTTCTTTGGAGGGGTGCTGGGGGATATGTGGATGGATAGGAGGAAGGGAAAGAGGAATCAGGGATCTCCCTGCTGGTTCAGCTGATTGTGGCAGGGGAATTTGCAATCAGCTGAGCCAGCAGAACTCCCCGAAACTACAGTTTTAGGGAGTCACGCTGGCTCAGCTGATAGAGGATTTGCCTGCTATGATCAGCTGATAGCAAGCCATGGACAATTTCAATTTTTAGTTTGACATTTCTGACAGGGTAGGACAATTGATAGATATAGGACAATTGGGCACAACAGTTGGTAGGCTAAAAATTGGTATGAAACCCTACCACTTCTTGCCCTACTAATTTTCTTCCTCTCAATTGTTGGGATCCCCAGCAAAGATAGGTGCTGGAAATATAGGCCAAGGGTTTCCAGGCCTACATTTGCAGCACCTATTTTTGACTTGAATCATACCTCTGGAGGCACCTACTGGCGCTTAACGCCACTTTCGGCATTAGCCACACCTGTAGTAGCATTAGGCGTCAGCAGGAGCCTCCAGAAGTGTGATTTTGACGCCTTTTAAGCGCTAGTAGGTGCTTTGAAAGTGTAGTGAAATGCCATTTAAAACAGAGGGGTTTTTTTACTTAACTTAGGCACTGGCAGGGCATCTATCGGTGCCTAAGTTAAGATTCCAGTTGTAGAATTTCCCCCTTATTGTTCACAACTATACTATACTATTCTATAGTATACTATAGACCTATTTTATAGTATAGTTCAGTGTGGATTACAGTTTGAGACAGGGGTAGGCAATTCCGGTCCTCGAGAGCCAGAGCCAGGTTAGGTTTTCAGGATATCCACAATGAATATGTATGATATGGATTTGCATGCACTGCCTCCTTGAGATGCAAATCTATCTCATGCATATTTATTGTGGTTATCCTGAAAACCTGACCTGGCTCTGGCTCTCGCTCTCGAGGACCGGAATTGCCTACCCCTGGTTTAAGAAGTTAGCCATACAATAGTAATAATGCAATATTCAATGTCAAATTATATAAATTTTTAAAAAAATTGAAACAAAAAGGCTTTTATTTATTTCTAAAATCCAGTTATTGAGTTTTCTTCCAAATAGCAAGTGGCAAAGTATTCCAATGCAAAGCAGCTTGATAAGAAAATAGCAACTTAAGGGCTCCTTAAGAGCAGTAACAAATTTAGCATGTACTAAAAATTAGTGTGTGCTAAATGCTAAGATGCCTATTTTATTCCTTTGGGCTTCTTAGAATTTAGCATACACTAAATCCGTTAGAGCACCTTAATAAAAGGAGCCCTGTTTGGTTGCAGATGTTATCTCATGTATTGGCGAGAAATGCAATGACAATCCTTCTGTGGATTGTAAAAGCCTACATATGGAAGGTCGTATATTTAGAGATGATATGTAGCTGGGAACTAAGCCTGAAATAATACAACATTTATTTATTTATTTTTAGTATTACTTCTCCCTCCAGATTCGCGGGGGATAGGGGCAAATCCGGACCGCGAATGGCGAAAAACCGTGAATACCTGGCTCTGACCCACCCCCGCCTCCCTCCCGCCTTCCCAGCCTTACCTGGTGGTCTAGCGGGTTTTTGGGGCAGGAGCGATCTTCCTACGCTCCTGCCCCATGCAGATCGCCATTAGGAAATGGCTGCTGTGAGTTCCCATAGTCTCTCGAGACTACGACGGGAACTCCCTACAGCTATTTCCTAATGGCGATCTGCACGGGGCAGGAGCGTAGGAAGATCGCTCCTGCCCCGAAAGCCCGCTAGACCACCAGGTAAGGCAGGGATGCCGGAGGGAAGACTTAACGATGTTTTTTTTTTCTTTTTCCCCCTCCCCAAAAAATCCCGAATATGTGAAATCGCAATTGCCGAAACCGCGAATGGGGAGGGTGAAGTGTATACACTGCTTATAGCCTACACGGCTTACATTCAGGTACTCAAATATTGTTCCCTGTTTGTCCTGGCGAACTCACAGCCTGACTAATGTACCTGGGGCAATGGACTGTTAAATAACTTGCCCAGGGCTTGTAGCTGATACCTCAGGGTGCTGAGGCTGCAGCCCTAACCACTAAGCCACTCCTCCAAAATACCAATGTGCATCATTTCAATTCTATTAGGACTCTTACAGGGAGCAAGTGCAAGTTTCTCATCAACAAGGTTGCTGTATCAAACTTTTGTGGATTACAAATCAGTCTAGCAGCGATAGTTTGAAGTGTTTGTAAATGCTTTAGTAACTTATCCTGAGATCTGATATAAAGAAGATTTCAATAATCAAAGTGGGACAGTATTAATGCTTGAACAACCGACTTATTTGATCTTTTAACAGATATTTCCTGAGACCTACAAATTAGTGGTAAAATGAAATGTCTTAACTGTAGCCTACATTGATAATTACACCTCTACACCTCGTATGCTCCCACCAGCTCAAAATAAGAGCAATTCACCTTGGGTTAATAAATTCCAATAAATAAAGCCCCCCCTCCCCCCTTTTATCAGGTCATTGCGGTAAAAGTTCCGACGCTCATAAAATTCCTATGAGTGTTGGAGCTTTTACTGCAGCGGCCGGCGATAAAAAACCCTAACTAGGCTTGATAAAAGGGGGGGCCAAAATTATAAAAATAAATAAATAATTACCCTTCAATTACCATCCTTATTCTTTCAGATGGGTACAGAAGTACTTACATTCCACAACTCTGTAGGAATCAGTAAAGAAAGAAGCGAAATCTATATTTTCCATGATTCAGCAAGGATATTCAAAGCGCAGCAGGAGAAAAATTATGAACCTAAATGGAGTATCACGGTTTAAGATGTGATATGACTGTTTTGTTTTCTGCTATTAAGGAAGATTAAAGGGAATAATGGTAAACACGGCTTTGTAGTTTTTATTATGTTAAATTGTGTTTTTAAAAAGAAGTTTGGAGACTGGCAATTGGAGGGAGATATTCCATCAGAAGAAAATGTTGCTATGCATTAAGATTTAAGCTGTAATTAAATTGAAATTATTTGTAGTTCTTCACAATGCGCTGTGAATTAGTTAAATGTCTTGAATAATTCCTTTTTTGTCTCCCTCTAGTTTGATTTATACGTTTGATTATTAATGTGCTAGCATGAATATTATGAATGGATTAATATTAATTTCAGCATATTAATTTATTGAATCAGAATTTATATTGTAGTATTTCTATCCATCATCCATGTTGCTTTATTCTTCCATTTTTTCCTTTAGGTGTTACTGATATCCACAAATTGTGAGGTGACTTAGTTAGAATTTCTTGATGATATAAGCATCAATAATAATAAAATCCTTAGCCGCGCATGCGCATTAAAACTCTGTGCCTCCGCATGCGCAGTTGAATAGAACTCTCTCCGTCTGCCAGGAGCCTGCGGCAGTTCCCCCATCACCCTCCCTCGGCAATGCTGCGAGCCCGGATCCAGTGGCGACCACCATGGCGGTCCCGCCCTTTCTCCATCTGCCGAGGAAACCCAAAAGGAAAAGGAAAAACAACCGCTACCGTGTAAGAGAAGGGGATATGTGTGAGAAGGAGGCTGCAAAAGGGACATGGAAAAGGGGCTGGAAGCTGAAAGGGAAAAGATGGGAGAAGGGGGCTGGGGGTGCTAAAAGAGACGTTTGGAGCTGGGGCTGAATATAGGGGACATGTGAGGGAAGGATGCTTTAAAGGGGAGTTCTTGGGAATGGACCAGGGTCCAAGCCACACTTCAGAGGCAAAAGGGTCATATAGAAGAAGGGAACTAGGGGCTGAAAAAAGGGGTATGTGGGAGAAGGGGGCTGGAGCTGGGGTTGGTATTGTAAAAAGGGAACTTGTTAGAGATGGGAGCTGACAATGGAGATGTGTAAGAGAAGGAGGCTGGGGCAGAAAAGGAGATATGTGTGAGAAGGAGGCTGCAAAAGGGACATGTGAGAGAAAAGGACTGGTACTGAAGCTGGGGGCTAAAAAGGGGGCATGTGAGATAAAGGGGCTGAAGATAGTAGCTAGAAGAATAAGTGAAGATGCAGAAGCAAACTTTGATGGGGAAAGGGGGAATGGAGAGGGAGTTCTATGGAGGTGAAAGGGGACAGATTTTTAAGTTGGTAGAAATAGGGAAGGTAAAAGGGGAAATGGGAGCAGGAATATGGGGGTAAGACAGAAGAAGAATAGCCATACTGGATCAGATTAATCTATTCTAGCACCCGTTAATGTAACGGACTGAAACACTAGTTGATTATAAAATATCTGAATTGTTTAATCCACATTGTAGTATGGAAATGATGAAGATTATCCCCCAGGTAAATAGAAGTGGTTGACAGCTTTGTTTTCCTTGGGTCCATCATTGATAACAGTGGTGGTTTGACAGCAGAGATCAAGTATTGATTAGCACTGTGGCGTGCAGCCATGGTGAACATGGACCAAATATGGAAGTGCAAGGATGTCTCAGTCACCATCAAACAAAGACTAATCACTGCCATTGTGTTCCCAATCACAACATATGGCTGTGAGACATGGACAACTCACAAAATCGATGCCTTCGAGCTGTGGTGCTGGAGAAGACATCTATGAATCCCATGGACAAAGGATCACCAACAAAGATGTTCTTGATCATATAAACACAGCGTTGTCCCTGGAAGGCAAGATTCCAGACAGAAACTGACCTATTTTGGATATGCGATAAGGGCAAATACATTAGAAAAGTGTTACTCAGAATGGTAAGTAGTAAAGGGAAGCAGGGGAGACTAAAGGCCCATTGACTTGATACCATCAAGAATAACATGGGAATGGATATCAAGCAATTGAAAGAAGCCGTGAAAAACAGGGAAGCATGGCATGGATTGGCCTACAGAGTATCCAAGGGTCGGACATGACTGAATGAATAGTAATAGTAGTAAATGGCACCCACATCTGTGTACCCCAAAAAATAAAGGTATGTGCAACTAAATTGAATAATGAACAATTAACACAATAATTGGGTGATAACAATCAACAATTAATCCTAATTGGCAACAGCTGGGATTTGCGCACAGAGCCGCTTTTAGCTGTAGTTTTTTGTTCGGCTTTAAGGCGCGTGGCGTGGCGGTGATATAGTATCAAAATGCAGCCCAGAAGAAAATGACAGAGTATTTTTCTTTCCAGTACAGTACGACATAATGCTTTAGAACATCTTTTAGTGTTCTGGTTTTGCAATCATTTCGTGCCATACCAATGTTTTGCTGAGTTTTGCTATTGATGTTACTGATATGCTTGTGTAGTGACTGTTGTTTATTGATTGTACGTTGTTTAAAAAGTTTTAAAAAATGCAACTCTGGATATAACGGACTGTTTTTCCAGGTCCCTTGAAGTCCGTTATAAAGAGATTATACTGTATTAGTACTTTTAGTTTTTGGTCCCGTATTTGCATAGAGGTTATCTGTGTTCTGGTAGGAATGAATGTTGAGAAGCATACAGTGTGTTTTGTGTAGTTTAATTTTGTGGTTAATCATTACCATTATGTGTTAATAAGATTATATTGTGTGTGTATATATATGAAAAATGAATGGAAAAAATGGTGTTATAATTAGTATTATTATGGGGGCGGGGTCTGGCCCAAGACCTAGCCTGTGTTTTGGATTTCGGCCCCTTACTGTGGATTGAGTTTGACACCCCTGGCATAGAGGGACATAATTACCTTACCTTTCGTATTGGCCATTCCTCTCCCTATGAATCCTAGCATCCTTCTAGCTTTTACCATTGCCTTTTCAACCTGTTTGGCCACCTTAAGATCATCATATACTATCACATCCAAGTCCTGCTCCTCTTTTGTGCACAAAAATTCTTCACCCCCTAAACTACTGTTCCCCTGACTTTTTGCTGTCCAAAATGCATAATCTTGTCTTTCTTAGCATTAAGAACATAAGAATATAAGCATCGCCTCTGCCGAGTCAGACCTTAGGTCCATCATGCCCAGCAGTCCACTCCCGCGGCGGCCCTCCAGGTCAATGACCTGTAAGTGATCTATTACTCTAAAGCATTTTGTATTGTATAGTAACCCTCTAATTGTACCCTTCAATCCCCTTTTCTTTCAGGAACTTGTCCAAGCCCATTTTGAAGCCCAAAATCGAACTCTGCTCTACCACCTCCTCTGGAAGCGCATTCCAGGTGTCCACCACCCTCTGAGTGAAGAAGAACTTCCTAGCATTTGTTCTGAATCTGTCTCCCTTCAATTTTTCTGAGTGCCCTCTAGTCTTTGTTGCCCTTGCCAGTCTGAAGAATCTGTCCCTCTCTACCTTCTCTATACCCTTCATGATCTTGTAAGTTTCTATCATATCCCCTCTAAGTCTCTGCTTTTCCAGGGAAAAGAGCCCCAGCTTGTCCAGTCTCTCAGCATACGAAAGGTTTTCCATGCCCTGTATCATTTTTGTTGCTCTTCTCTGGACCCTCTCAAGTATTGCCATATCCTTCTTAAGGTACGGCGACCAGTATTGAACGCAGTACTCCAGATGCGGTCGCACCATCGCTCTATACAGCGGGAGGATAACTTCCTTGGTTCTGGTAGCGATACCTTTTTTGATAATGCCCAACATTCTGTTCGCCTTTTTTGAGGCCGCCACACATTGTGCTGCCGTTTTCAGGGTTTTATCCACCATAATCCCCAAGTCCTTTTCTAGGTTGCCTTTCCCCAATATCATCCCCCCATCGTGTAATTGTACATCGGGTTTCCTTTCCCTATGTGCATGACTTTACATTTCTCTACACTGAAGCTCATCTGCCATTTAATTGCCCACTCATTCAGTTTGTTCAGGCCCCTTTGAAGTTCTTTACATTCCTCAACTGTTCTAACCTTACCGGAGAGTTTTGTGTCGTCCGCAAATTTTATAACTTCGCACTTCGTCCCTGCTTCCAGGTCATTAATAAATATATTGAACAGCAGCGGCCCAGTACTGACCCTTGCGGGACGCCACTCATGACCCGTTTCCAATCATAATAGTGACCTTTTACTCCTACCCTCTGTTTCCTGTTCTCCAGCCAGTTTCTGATCCATCTGTGTATGTCCCCTTCCACTCTGTGGTTCCATAGTTTCCTTAGTAAGCGCTCGTGAGGTACCTTGTCGAAGGCTTTCTGGAAGTCCAGGTATACTGTGTCTATGGGGTCACCTTTGTCCAATTGTTTGCTTATCCCCTCAAAGAAGTGCAGTAGGTTCGTTTGGCATGATCTTCCATTACAGAAACCATGCTGGCTTGCTCTCATCAGCTTATTTTTTTCTATATGCCCATTAATACTATCTTTGATTAATGATTCGGCCATCTTCCCCGGAACTGAGGTTAACCTGACCGGTCTATAATTCCCTGGTCGCCTCTGGATCCTTTCTTGAAGATGGGTGTAACGTTCGCTTTCCTCCAGTCTTCCGGGATTACCCCTGTTTTCAAGGATAGGTTACAAATCTGCTGTAGTAACTTCACTATTTCGTCTCTAAGTTCTTTTAGTATTCTTGGGTGGATTCCGTCTGAGCTGCCAAATATCCAGGTTCAATTTAGCCACTAGCGATCAGCACTTTAAAAAAAAAATGCTGATTGTCACTGGCTGAATATTGACCAACTGGTTATTTTCTTGTTTCTCACTGCTATAAGTAGGAGGGTTATTATAGTGTGCTATTATTTCACTCTATGTTAAAAACAATAAGATTAAATAACAGCTTCTGGGTACATTATTATTTTTTATTGCCTGATTACCTCACCAATCATTTCTTATTTTCTCGACCCCAGTCACTCTTTTCCTTCCCATCTGTTAAAGGTTTCTCGCACAAGAGATTCATCAAGCAGCTTCTAAAGATCTAGAATGGAGTCATCTGGTCCATTCTTCTACATCATACATGCATTTTAGGAAGCTCCTGAAAACTCACCTCTTCCCCAAACCTGACAACCCAATTTTAAATTAACCTTTATTGACCCAGGACTAGACAATTTTCACTCATCTTCTTACCCCATCACAAACCTCAATTTTTCATTTATTGTTTTTTATGCATTTGTAAAACAGTATTATTCTAATTTGTTAAAAATTACTGTTTGTTTTTTACTACCCTGTACACCGCCTTGAACCGAAAGGCTAATGCGGTATTTAAATAAACATTTATGTTATGTTATTACTCCTAAATAAAATAATTAATCTAGAAGGCTTATGAAGGTGGATTTGGAATTAGGTGATAGGTGGTAACGGTGTCATAGATAAATTGTACGCCTGTCTCACTACTGGAAATAAAGATCTTGAATTATATCACAGTGTGCTGATGGAACTATCTGCTGTATTTCTATGGGACGGATTCTGGCATAGATCTGATCCAGATATGATTGTGTGCTTTTAAATGATTCTAAGCCCTCTTGATCTTTTCAAGAAAGATGCCATTTAAAAAATTTACATAAATAAATAAATAACAGTTTTTGTAAGGAACTTGCGTATGAAAACCAGTTTGCTTTATGTTTAGCAGTATGTGCTGTACTTTGCAGTTAGGTGTAATACTGAAAACGTAGCCTGTTTTGTTCAGTAGAAAAAGTTCCCTGCTGAGAATGAAGAACAGCGCGCGCATCAATCAATAAGACATTAACCGGGATGCAAAGTGATAAAGTAATCTTCTCCAAGTGTGATAATGAGTTTACTGGATAATATACTTTGGCAAATAATAAAAATGCAAAGTAAGTCCTCCTGTAGATTTCTCACTCAGATTTTGATGACTTAGGTCTCTTTCAAATTCCTGTTTTAAATTTAAGTGACAATTATTAATGTCAAGAAGCTGAAATGCACTGAGCGACTTCCCTGAACAATTTCACCACAGCGCTTCACCCCCTTTTTTTTTTTTTAAAGAGATAACAGATGAATAATTCTCTCACCCCATCCACTGTTGCATACATTCACACACAGACATGCACACACCCACGCATGTACACAATATTGGCGGCAATTCTATAACTTGGTACTAAGAGCTAGATGCCATCCATCCTCACACCTATGTCAGTGTTGTCCATCTGTATATGGAATCATTCTTTACTACTAGTTGTCTTTAAGCTAACTCTAATCTACCTAACGCTACCAGAAAACACTATCCAGCTTTCTCTTCATCTGCTTCTATTATGCATGTAAACTTGTAACCCGCTCTGGGCTCTTCTGAGAGGCCAGGCTAAAGAATAAATAAAATAAAATAAACAATACTACTCTCCTGCTTTTTTTCCCGCAGTGCGAGCCCGTGGTTTTAAAGTGGGGCTGCACTGCGGGGAAGGGCGGCAGAGAGCAGGAGAGTCGGGGCGGCAAGAGCAGGGCTCGGCTGGAAGTGGCAGGGAGCAGAGCTAGTGAATCTAGCCGGGGCAGTGAACGGCAGTGTCAGTGAAGGGGAAGAGGCTGCCGTCACCGGAATCGCCCTTCCAGAGCAGGAGAGTTGGGGCCAGTAAAATAAACAACCCACCCCCCCAGCAAAAAAACAAACACCAAACGCACGCACAGACCATCTACAAAGAAAGCAGATGGTCTGCGTAAGCGTCAGGATCGCACACTAGCGAGGGGGGGAGTTCCTCCAATCGCCCTCATTTTAATTTTTTGTGTGCTGTGAATTGGTCGAGCCAGCAAGGATCGGCTACGGATCGGGCACGGAAAAGAGGTTAGTGAATCTAGCCCTAAGTTTGTCCCCGGCCCCATCCCTATCTTCATCCCCACCTCTTCCCTGCAAGCCGTGACCCCCCATCTCTACCCCGTCCCCACAAACTTAAATTCCACTCCACTAGTTCCATCATTTTCTATACAAAACAGACAAGCTTACTTGATGTATTGTTATGGGGATGGGGAAGGGGACATACTTCATCCCTATGTCATTCTCTACTTGTGGGTAAAAGAAATGCTGGAGCAGCACTGCAAGTCCCACTAGGTTCTCTTCCTCCCCAGTGCCAACTCATTGCCACAGTTTACCATCCTATTCTCAGCCCATCTACACCACACTCAATTTATGCCTTCTAGACCACTTTGCCCGTCTATACAACCCATATTCTCCCCCTCCCAGCCAGTCCTAAACAGTCCCTCTTCCTTACCTGAGCACAGTATGCACTCTCTTTTCTCTCAGATAATTCCCACTTATTCTCAGTCCATCCCCGCCTTAATGTCACCTACTTTTTCTTTTCCCTCATTTTTTTCTCTCAATGTATAGTTTGACTTTTGTTTTGGGGTACAGTGCTAAATACCCCCATTACCTTCTCTACTCCTCCATTCTCCACTGCTCTGCTCCCTACTTCCTCCTGACCTGACTTGCCCCCTACAAATTCTTCCCCCCCCCCCATTAGGTTTCCTATCACGCTACCTTGGTCAGTGCCCCTCCCTTGCACGCTAGGCTCACTCATCCCTCATATCTCCTAAGCAGATTCATCACACATTTCAAAAAGTTTTAGCTCACCCTTATTGGCAAGGATCATATTCCTGCTACTCCTTCCTAGAGTCCCAAACACCATTCACATCTGGAACTCACAGACTGAAATGCAATAGCAGTTCCACATCGAAAAAGGCCCTATCAGCTGCTCCACCATGTACAAGCACAAACCTCGGGAAGCCCAGCAATCAGTTGTTCCATAGCCCCCAGGCAATCAGTGAACCCAAAGACATGCATTCTTAACAACCCTCTGTGTGCCAGCTTACCCGCTAAACCTCTAGCAGTCAAAAAGTAAATGATTGGCTTGGGGGAACTGAATAAGCACCGACTCTAGCACCTTCTGCAAAAATGGAAATTGGCATCTCACTTGGTGGTAACAGCTTTGGCACAATGCCTCCTCTTTAATAGCACAACATTCCTCTTTTCTCTCCTTTAACAAATTATCCTCTTCTTTCTCCTAAATTCTCTTTCCAGCACCATTATATCCTCACTTCCCTCTTTCCCCCACATGATATAGACCAGTGGTCTCAAACTCAAACCCTTTGCAGGGCCACATTTTGGATTTGTAGGTACTTGGAGGGCCTCAGAAAAAATAGTCAATGTCTTATTAAAGAAATGACAATTTTGATTGAGGTAAAACTTTATAGTTTATAAATCTTTCCTTTTGGCTAAGTCTTAATAATTTATAGCTAAAGAGACATATGATCAAGAAACTGTTTTATTTTACTTTTGTGATTATGATAAACATGCCGAGGGCCTCAAAATAGTACTTGGAGGGCCGCATGTGGCTCCCGGGGCCGAGAGTTTGAGACCACTGATATAGATGGATATGGGGATGGCAAATCACTATAGCAGTACCCCATCATTTATGGTGGCCAGCATAGCCATGCAAGTAGCCCACTTCAAAAGTGAGCCTATAGCACTGTAGCAGAACTATGCTGGGGGTAAAACTGGAAAGCCAGTAGCTGAGCCGAGGGAAATGAAACCAAGAAACACATATAGTTGGAGGGCAGTGTACTCCTTATCCTCTTCCACACTCCACGCATCACTCCTGTACCCCTCCCTCTTATTTTGGGGGGCAGATACAGCATATCAAGCCCACTTAATATTGAGGCAATGGCTGTTTTATTTTTATGAAAAAAAGAAGACATTTTAATTTGGCACTCAATCATAGGTCTCTGCATTTCAGAGCTGCCAAAGAGAAGCAATTTTAAAGATATTTTTCAGACCATGGCATCAAATACTGGCACAGTTCTCTCCTGCTCCCATATGTCCTTCCAGAACCCCCACCCCCCACACACACATAAATTCTGGTGACTACAGGGCTGGATGAGAAGGTCAAAATACAGCAATTACTTACTCTTGATCCAGCCAAATTGGCACAGAAATCTTTACTAAAAACTTATTTTTCCCAAACTTTATGTCTGTAGTTTAACTTCAGTCCTCTGTCTCTACTTGCTGTTGAGTTTCTCTCTGTCCTCATATTTCTTCTTTTAAGGATTCTCTTCCAGTCTTTCTTCCGTGTAATCGTAATTTTCCTTTCTTCGATGTATTTGCCTTTCTGTAGTCTATCTCTACAGCTTCTCTTCTCACTTTCTTCTAGTCTTACTCATTCCTGCTATTTATCACCCTTTTTGCACCTTCATGTCTATCTCCACCGTCCCCTCTTTCCCTTAGCCACTCTTTTTCCAGTCCCATACAGCTACTTTTTATTTCTTTCAGCTCCTTTTCTGTGTGCAGATTATGTCCCTTCTGCCTGTTCTTCTTCCTTTCTCTCAGATCATGCCTCCTTCTGGCAGCAATTTTCTCCTACACAGCCTCCCCACCCAGCCTATGTTCTCTCCGAGTTCCTTCTCTCCCTCATCTTATTTCTACTCCTCTCCCTCAAGCAGTCTCTATTCCTTTTTACCCAGCCAGCATTACTGTCTCCCAGCCAATAAACCCTTTAAATTCCTTCATCCCTTTCTAGCCCCCTTTGTTTCTTTCCCAGTACTTCATTGTCTTTTTTATTTTTTACCTTAACTAATATAGGCATTACTTTGGAAACATAGGTAAAATGCTCATGCCAATAAAGCTATCTGAATTTGTCATTTGCTTTTGTCAGTGTTTGCTACATTTCCCTTCCCCATTGGCAACTTCTAGGCTCCATCAATTCTCTCCTCTCCTTGTAGTCTATTGGTCAGAAACAGCTAGCTAATAGGCTGGGGAGGCGGGAGAGGTATCTAGGATACGGAAGTACTTCCTTCTTGTATTTTCCTGTAGCTCTTTCCCATGGAGATTGCTTCCCTATATCTACAGACTTACAGGCATCTTACTTGGTGGTAACAGCTGGGGGCTTATGTACCCACACCATCCACTGAGCTGGTCCCTATGACAAGGATGATCATTAAGGGGTGAGGAAACAGCATCACAGCCCATTTAAAGATGTCAGTTTAGTACAATATGAGCTAGTTCTGTGGGTAATGAGCATCCCCAGTATGGAACAAGGGAGGGGTAATTTGTATTGTGTTTGACACTCCCCACAACTATTTTGAAATGTTGGTGCTTAGAGTATAGAGCAGAGCTTATCAAAATTTTATGGGCTGCTACTCCATGGCCACGGCCGCAATGATGCCAGCAACCCTACCAAGGTGCATCAAAATTTATATATTTTCAATTCTGGATATGCCACAACATATCCACAATTGGCATCTATGTGGTTTACAACTTTTTATTTTTCTAATCAGGTACTATCTGTCTCAGTGGGGTCATAATCTACTGTGCAATGGAGGGCCCATTCAAAAGTAAAGGCTCTAGATTTTAAAAAAAACCCAAAAAACTAGCTTTGTTTGAATGGGGGATTACATCAAGGAATTGTCTGGATGGGAACATCTGGAAGAAGCAGAAGGCACAACTGAAAGGAGCTATTGTAAAGGAAACAAATCATTTTGTAAGGAAAGTAAGTAAAAGTAAGAGGAAAAGAAGGCAGCTTTGGTTCTCAAAAGTAGTAGCTGAAAAGGTAAGAAAAAACAGGGTAGCTTTCATAAACTACAGAAGATCACAGAAAGAGGAAGACAGGTTAAAATATCTGGAAAATTTAAGAATCACTGGTTGAGTAGTCAGGAAAACAAAGATACAAATAGAAGAAAAAAATAGCCGACATGGTAAAACGGGAAGACAAGACCTTTTTTAGGTATATTAGTGATAGGAAGAAGTGCAAAAGTGGTATTCTGAGACTCCAAGGTGGAGAAATATGTAGAATCTGAAAAAGATAAGGCTGAATTGCTTAGCAAATATTTCTGTTCTGTTTTCACAGATGAAGCACCACAGGAGCAGGACTGCAGAAAAACGCAAATAATGATAAGGATATGGTAGACCCTGATTGATTTTCAGAGGATTCTGTTTGTGAGGAGCTAGCTAAACTGAAGGTGGACAAAGCAATGGGACCAGATGGTGTACATCTGAGGGTACTAAAGGAACTTAGGGAAGTTCTGGCAGCTCCACTGGATAACATTTTCAATGCTTTTTTAGAATCGAGAGTGATGCCAGAAGACTGAAGAAGGGTGCATATTGTGCCTCTCCACGTAAGTGGAAGTAAGGAAGAAGTAGGAAACTACAGGACAGTAAATCTGACTTCTGTGGTAAGTAAATTAATCGAAACACTTTTAAAGCACAGAATAGTGAAGTTTCTGGAATTCAGTAGATTACAGGACCCGAAGCAACATGGATTCACTAAAGACAGGTCTTGTCAAGACAAATCTGATCAATTTCTTTGACTGGATGACCAGAGAATTAGCTAGAGGGAGTGCGCTAGATGTGGTGTATTTAGATTTTAGCAAAGCCTGTAACAGTGTTCCACACTGGGTGCCTTTGGGACTCACAGGACTCACGAGAACTGGCAGCAGCCATTCAGGGAGCGGTGCAGGCCCAGGCAGGAGCTCAAAAAGCTCACTCCTGCATGGCAGGTGCACTATTGGTGTGAGATCTGAGGCAGCTATCCAGTGTGGGAGGTGCTCAGCCTGGGGCTGGACTGTGGAAAGCTTGCTCCAGCCCATACACTGCTGGACCACCAGGGATTCGAAAAGGCAAAAAAAGGTACGTGGGGGGTAAAAAATATTGTTAGAATAAGCTGGGACAGGAGATGGGAGGGATCCCTCCTGTCCCGGCCTACCACTAGATCACCAGAGAGGGGACAGGATACAGGGCAGGAAGTTGGGGCAGAGTGCAGAGCCTAGCAGGGAGTGAGGGGGGACAGGGTGCAGAGCCTGGCAGGGAGTGAGGGGGGCTGGGTCAGAGCCTGGCAGGGAGGGGATTGGCTGCATAGCCTGGTAAGGCAGGGAGGAAAGGGGGCTGGGTGCAGAGCCTTGCAAGGAAGGGTTCTGAGTGCATAACTTAACAAAGAGGGGGGCTGAGTGCAGTGCCTGGCAGGGGAGGGCATGAGGGAGGGGACACTGGGTGCAGATCCTGGCAGGTCATGGCACTTGAATATTAAGCCCCCGTCTTATATTCGAGTCAACCATTTTTCCTCTTTTTTGGGTTGAAAAATGGGAGTCTCGGCTTATATTCAGATCGACTTATATTCGACTTATATTCTCCAATAATGCAACATAGTAACATAATAGAAGAAGGCAAATAAAGACCAAAATGACCTATCTTGTTGCCTGCAGCATGTAATGCCACTGAGAAGTAAGGATATGCATATACTGAAATCAAGGTAGACTCCTTAATCAGAAAGGGCTTTTTCACTCTCTGGAAACTTCGATCCATTAGATTGATTACTGTAACTTGATTACTGTAATATTGCCTATTTAGCAATTTCCCAAAAGAATATACGACGATTACAATTGGTGCAAAATGCAGCGGTCAAACTGATTTTCAGACTGAAGAAGTTTGATCATGTGACACCTTACTACCGACAGCTGCATTGGCTGCCGATGGAGGCACGCGTGAAATTTAAGTTCGCCTGTTTCTGCTTTAAAGTGCTATATGGTCTAGCCCCTATGTTCTATGTGCTCTGTATTAGCCCTTCCTTCACTTAAATTGTCAATGTAAACTAGTTTTTGACCCTTTGATTGACTTGTTATGTTCTTCTTTTTTTCAACTGCACTGTATGTAACTCTTCTATTTGTTGTGAACCGCCTAGAACTCCCTGGGTATGGCGGTATACAAAAATAAAAATTATTATTATTATTATTACTAAATACATAACTGACCTTTTCTCCTTCTCAGCCAACAGACATAAGAGAAATTCACATTCAAACTTTGTTTCCCCTCCAGTCAGAGGATGTAAACTCAAACCATCAACACCTTTTCTCTCATCAGGCAGCATTATGGGTAAAGATCTAGAACAATTGATTATGCCTACTACTTATGGGGAATTCAGGAAATGCCTAAAAACATATCTGTTCCTGAAATATCTAGGCAATTGACCCGTACAATTCTTTCTCCTCAATAAGAACATAAGAAGTTGCCTCCGCTGAGGCAGACCAGAGGTCCATCTCGCCCAGCGGTCCGCTCCCGCCTATTGCCTGAGCAGTGGTCCCTGACTATTTCTATAACTACCTCTTGCTCCTATCCCTATAACCTACCTCTACTCCTATCTGTACCCCTCAATCCCTTTGTCCTCTAGGAACCTATCCAAACTTTCTTTGAAGCCCTGTAACGTGCTCCTGCCTATCACAGCCTCCGGAAGCGTGTTCCATGTCTCCACCACCCTCTGGGTAAAAAAGAACTTCCTAGTGTTTGTTCTAAACCTGTCCCCTTTCAGTTTCTCCGAGTGCCCCCTTGTACTTGTGGTTCCCCATAATTTGAAAAATCTGTCCCTGTCTACTTTTTCTATGCCCTTCAGGATCTTGAAGGTTTCTATCATGTCTCCTCTAAGTCTCCGCTTCTCCCGGGAGAACAGCCCCAACTTTTTCAGTCTGTCAGTATATGAGAGGTTTTCCATACCCTTTACTAGCTTAGTTGCTCTTCTCTATACTCCCTCAAGTACTGCCATGTCCTTCTTGAGATGCGGCAACCAGTATTGGACACAGTACTCCAGATGCGGGTGCACCATTGCACGATACAGTGGCAGGATGACTTCCTTTGTCCTGGTTGTGATACCCTTCTTAATGATACCCAACATTTTGTTTGCTTTCCTTGAGGCTGTGGTGCATCGCGCCGACGCCTTCAATGTTGTGTCCACCATCACTCCCAGGTCTCTTTCCAGTTTACTTACCCCTAGCGGTGATCCCCCCATTTTGTAAGTGAACATCGGGTTCTTTTTCCCTACATGCATGACCTTGCATTTCCCTATGTTGAAGCTCATTTGCCACTTTTTGGCCCACTCTTCCAGTGTCGTCAAATCCTTTTGGAGATCTTCGCAGTCTTCTGTGGTTTTAAATGATCCCTTGAGCTGTTAATCACTAGCTTTTCACTATGTTAAGTTCAATCTATTTGTACCATCTTTTAATCTTTGTAAATCGCATAGAACTTCACGGTCCTGCGGGATATAAACTGTTATTATTATTATTATTACATTTGCAATAATCCTTGGTATAAAATTTTGCAACAAAACTCATGTGCTCTTTGCATGTGTAAAAACATATTTACACATGTAAATCATTATGTATTTACAAGTACACTATTAGGAAAGATGCTATGGTGCCCATTCCTTTGAGTGTCAGATGTGACAATATCTTTTCAAGTGCACATTAACAGTGTGGTGAAAGCTTGTTTTTATTATTTGAGATTATTAAATCAATTGAAACTCTTTCTGACTCAAGAGAATCTGATTAAGCTAGTTCATGTTTTCATAACTAGCAAACTTGATTATTGTAATTCTTTTCTGACTGGATCCGACAAGGCCAGTCTACAAAAACTTCAATTAGTACAGAACACCGCAGCATGGCTTATACTGGAAGCCAAATAAGAGAGAGCATATTATACTGCTTATGTCAATTGCATTGGTTACCAGTGATAAAACACATAGAATTTAAGCTTCTGTGTTTAATTTACAAGGCTCTTTATTTGGGTTGTCACATCAAATGTGACAGCGGTGACAACATAAAATTTATACTGCGCAGAAGAGAGGCCTGGCAATGTACTTCTGTATTCTGCCATGAAAACTCAATATTATCAAGTCGCTAGGACTCGAACATGAGTCAATGGCACCTAACCTAACCTTTATTTTAGTAATCCATGATATCTTTCAAAAAAACTGAGTATATATTCTGCATTGAGAACTTTGCGTTCTTCACAAAAAGAACTTCTGTCATTATCTGGATCGGATACATATAAACATCTCAGCTATCTGCTAATTTTGAGCATCACTTAACTGGTTAAGTTGTCACGAACCAGAAGAGAGCTTTTTCCTAAGCTGGACCTGTTTTGTGGAACTCTTGTTTTGATATGCATCAGATGAAGCTTTCTTATCTTGCATTCTGTAAAGCTGTTATGACTTTATTGTTCTAGCAATTTTATGATTAATAGGGCTGTGGACGGAAGTGGCAAAAAAATGAGCTGTTTTAGCAATTTTATTTGTTGTCGTGATACTTTTTTGATGATGTATTATGATATTTTTTAAAGTATTATTGTAAAGTGCTGTGACACTGTGGTAATGTGATATATCATTGATATTAAAACCAGTCCAAGCCAATCCAAGAGTGGATAGCGTAGCTGGTTTTAAGAAAGGTTTGGACCATTTTCTGGAGGAAAAGTCCATAGTCTGCTATTGAGAAAGGCATGGGAAAAGCCAATGCTTGCCCTGGATTGGTAGAATGGAATGTTGCTACTTTGGGTGGTTTTGCCAGGTACTAGTGACCTGGGTTGGCTACCATGAGAACGGGCTCCTGGGCTTGATGGACCATTGGTCTGACCCAGTAAGGCTGTTCTTATAGGTACCCTTTTTTCAGTTTTTGAGGACTAGATCCAACATCACTCCTTCCTCTGTGTGTTCCATTGCCATTTGTCTGAAAGGCACCTTGAAAGGCGTCTATGATCGTTCTAATTCTGCAGATCTGACAGTTTGAAATATCCCAGTAACAGCACCTCTTCTTTCTTTTCACTATCTGTTATAGTGGATATGGTCATCTACTTGCTGGCTTCTGTCATGAATCTTATCATTTGCCTCTAACATTTTTATAGGGGAAAAAAAACCATGTAAATGATCCTACAACAAATGTCGGCATGTAGAAAAAAAAATCATCACTTTCATAGTTTAAAGGTGATGAACCCTATGAGGGGGTGCTGAACAGTTTTCAGCCCAACCAAGAAGAGAATGACGTGTATACGTTTCAATCAATTATATGAAACTCTGTCAAAACTTAGAATTTTGTTAATGCAGATTGGCACCTAACAAAATAAGATAGCATTCTTTTTGGCTACAGTGGCAAAATAACACTCGGAACTTAGGAAGTTGGTTGGTTGGACTGAGAACTTTTCAGCACCTTCTCATACTTCTATTGACCCACTAATGGTGTTTTAGCTAACACCTGATTTGGAGGAGGGGGAAAACAAGTCATTATATTCTTAATAAGGGTTGTTGGCATATATTTATTTGTTGAATTTTATATATCATTCTCCCAGGGGAATGGTTTATATGAATTTATTCAGGTACTCATGCATTTTTCCCTGTCTGTCCCGGTGGGCTCACATCGGGCAGTGGGGATTAGGTGACCTGCCAGGGTCACAAGGAGCAGCGTGGGTTTGTACCCACAACCTCAGGCCTCAGCCACAACTCACAGCCTCCCCCCAATTGATCCTGCAACAGTCAGCTTTTTTGTAAATGCTGGTCTCTGCAGTTTCCAGGTAATATCAAAACATAAAGTTCTAAGCAAATCACATTGTAAAGATAGCTAGTCAGTTTTCTGGGAAGTACATCAAATTATAGATTCATGCATCCTAATTACAAACATCAGTATGAAGTACGTATTTCTGAAATAAAAATAGTTTTAGAAGGTTTTTAGAAGTCTGTGATAGCTATTTTTATTTCAAAAATATGTACTTGGCAATAGATTGAAGATTGATCAGTAGATTATTCCATATTTTAGCAGTTTGAAAAGCAGAGGAAGCAATAAATAGTTTTGTAGATTTCTTTTCTTTTGGCATTGGAAAGAATGGAATTATTGCTAACATTTGTTTCTTATTGACATTGGAGAAGTAAAAAAATACTATACATGTAAAAAGGCAATGCGCCATGTAAGTTTAAAAATAGTGCAAAGGAATTTAAACATAATTCTTGCCTCTATTGGGAGCCAGTGTAATTGAGTATAATATGGAGATATAGTGGTACCTCGGTTTACAAGTGCACCGGTTTGCGAGTGTTTTGCAAGAACGGATTATACTCATAATCCAAGGTACTACTATATTTAGTCAAATTTACTTAGGATATTCTAGATAGATGATATTACAATAATCCAGCGGCCTTCATTAATTTTTAAGTGAGGGATGATTTGGGTCCAAAAGGGCTGAAGGAGAGCCAACAAATATCTTCCTACTTAGGGCCCTGACACCAATAACACTTCTTGACATTCCTTTCTTCCAGAACACCTTGCGTTGGTCACACATGTAAGATATGGATAAACCCTATGCAAATGCAGGACCACAAACTAGGGCCCCTTTTATCAACTTCGGTAGAGCTTTATACCATTGGCCAGTGAGGTAAATGCTCTATTGCTTATAGGAATTGGATAAACCTTGAAGCCTCTCTCTAGTGCCCTTCTCCTGTGATCCCATCCCCTGCAGGATCTGGTACGTGCTCACCATTCTCCTTCCCGGCAGCTTCGCTCTCATTCTTCAGGCCGCAGGCAGCGTGAGTGAACACACTGCCTTTGGTGGTCCAGAAGCTTTCGGTGGGCACAGGAAGCAGTAGCAGAAGATAAACTTCCAGGCCACCGACGGCAGTGTGTGTACTTCACTCACGATGCTGGTGGCCCAAAGAATAAAAGAGGGGTGTTGCTTTGAAGAAGTGTGAGCAACTACTGAATCCTGCATGGGGGGGGGGAGCTGGGATGAAACCCCGGACAGTTGTGCGGGCTGCTCAGAATGTCTTTGCGGGCAGCCATTGGCTCACAGACCTTGCATTGAAGACCAATGCAACAGTCAATCTGAGATAATAGAAGAGCCTGGACTAACAATTGGAATTTTTCTCATTTTAAAAGTATATGAATGTGATGTAATTTTTGCATTAGCAGACATGATTTCTTTATCAGTAAATTTATTTGAGGCTCAAGTGATAAAGTATGGTCAAACTGAATTCCTCAAATCCAAATTGTAAGAGAAAATTTTTATTCTGTGCTTTTAATAGTAACTGAGTTATTGTAGACAAGATCAGACTGATCTCCAGTCTAATTTGAAAATTCTGGGGGTTACTTTGGATCGCACATTAACTTTTAGGAAACATACAGATTTATTAATTTTAAAAAGTTATGCGCTTTTATGGAAATTAAGAACCATTAAAAAGTTTTTTGACATCGGATCTTTTCGGTTACTGGTTCAATCTATTGTATTATCAACCTTAGACTATTGTAATATAACTTATTTGGGGTTACCTAAAAAGATTATACTAAGACTTCGGTTGGTGCAAAATGCTGCAGTTCGCCTGATTTTTAATCTTAAAAAGTATTATCATGTTAGTCCTTTTTATACCAAGTTGCATTGGTTGCCTTTTGGGGCCAGAGTGCTTTTTAAGTTCGGATGCATTTGTTATAAGGTGCTTTTTGGATTATCTCCCTCATATTTGTCTCCCTATCTGAAACTTTCTTATTCAAAAGGAACTAGAAATTCTGGAAAGTTCATCTTCCCTACTCCAAAGGCCTGTCATTTTAAGACATTTTTAGACAGGACTTTGGAGTATCAAGCTGGGAAGATGAACTCCTAGCTAAGTCCGATGATTGTTCAATTTAATTCTTACTTCACATTTAGGAAATCATCAAAGACCTATTTATTTGACAAATAAGAATATTAATTTTCATATATTTAAATGAGGTCTTTTTTTTTCTATTCTTATTGTCGTAGTATGTTGTAATTTTTAAATAATTTTTAACATTGTACTTGAATGTTTTTAACAATTGTATTACTGGGGCAATAGAGGATTAAATGACTTTCCTGAGGTCATAAGGAACAGTGTGGGGCTTGAACCCACAACCTCAGGGTGCTGAGGCTGTAACTCTAACCCCTATGCTACTCCTTCCTCCATTAAGAACTTTGTTTTATCCATGTTCAATTTCAATAAATGATTCAACATCCAAACTTCTATTAGTGTTATATAACTTTGTATCATGATCTTAGATGATTTGAGGGAAGAATAGATAGGAATTAGAACTGCAATGTCATCTACATAGATGAAGGTTTGATCCAAGTGTTTATGTTTATTAAAAACTCTCTATGCCATATAACTGCCTAAAAAAGGATCCAAGCGATGTACAATATAAAATACATATTCATCAAGAAAGGAACTCCATTTAAAAATAAGATAGAAAAGAGTAAAAGCAAAAGTTTAAAAAATTTTCTAAAATACTAAGTAATCAACATCTCCGTCATAATAATTCTAATAACAATTCTAATAAAAACAATCAAATCTCAATAAACCATAATTAATACATACAATTTAAAAAAATTGTCTTTCCATATCAAAAATTAATCATTACATTAATACAAATTACAGTCCCAAATTCAATTATTCAATTTGAAAAAGCCAATTGAAAAAAGTATGCTTTTAGGTGTCTTAAAGTTTATATATGATTCTTTTTTTCTCAAATCTATGGGTAAATTATTACATAACCATGGAACTAAATAAAAGAATGCACAATCTCTAGTTGACGCAAGATGTGCCTTTGAGATATGAGGAACAACTACCCTGTTGTCATTCAAAGATCGTAGTAAACGTCTTGGGGCATAAAATAATACCAAGTTAGAGAGATATGAAGACTGTAGCTGAAATAATGCTCTATGTGCCAACATCAAGATAAAGTGAATGCGATATAATGCCAGAGAGCCAAGCTAGCTGCCGCTAGCTAACTGCTGTTTGGACGCCCTCAATTGTCATCTTTACCTTGAATAAAATATATCGAAAAGACAGGGGAAAAGCGCTGGTTCTGCCTCCCGGCACTCGGTAGCCCCATCGGTTACAATCGATAACTTCCTACGGCGTCTGCAACAGGAACAGGAATCGTCGGGGACTTGCCCGCTTAGAACGCTGCCGGAGAGTAGCGATACGGTGAACAGCTTAGGGCTTGACATCTCCTTGAGCCCCAACATAAGGACGACACCTATTCAGCCGCTGTCGCAGGCAGCCAGCTCACCGCGAGATCAGAGTGCAGCTGGAAAGGAAGTACAGTGGTGCCTCACACAACGAACTTAATTGGTTCCAGGAGCAAGTTTGTTATGCGAAAAGTTCGTTATGTGAAACGCGTTTTCCCATAACAATACATGTAAAAAAAAATAATTCGTTCTCCCTCCCTCCCACTGTCTGTCTGTCATTTTTCCCCATTTCCCTGTGCAGCAGCATAAGGGGTTAGGGAGTTTCTCAGGCTGGCAAACTGTCTTCTCCTCTCCCTCTCTAATGCTCCTCCTATGCTTTCCTTTTCTGTTCTCTTCCTCCTTCACCATCCCCTCCTCTTTGTCCAATCTCTCTCTCTCTGCTTCTCTCCTCCTCTCTGATTTTCTTCTTCTACCTTGCCTCTCCTCCACCCTCTGATGCTCGTCTCTCCTGATTCCCCCCTCTGGTGCTGGCCGACTCGTGGCTGGCACCCATTGGCTGCTGCGCGCGAGACCTGCCAGCGGCCGGATGCAATGGGAAGCAGTCATCTGTTGGAGGCTGTAGTCGGGAGTCAGCGCCGTTAAAGCTGGTGGTCGCCTGTTTGAAAACTGTCACGCCGCTGGACCCGGGAGGCGACAGAGAGCAACCGTTGCCAATCCAGCGCGTCTCTCCCCATCTCCTCCCTGTGCGCGCATGCTCGCTCTCAGGCCTCCCCTCTCCACCCCACCATCCTAACTCATACCTGAGGCCGTCCACCACCAACACCACTTCCGCAGCTCGCTCGCGCTTCGATACCCCGTCCCCTCTGACGCTGGAAACAGGAAGTGTTTGGGGGGGAGGGCTAGATGCTGGATAATCGGGGGAAACAAGTGAGAGAGGGCAGTTAAGTGCAGTGCCTGCGCGGAAGGATGCAGCTCGGGCGACTTCGTTGTGTGAAACGAAGTCCGTTGTACGAATCAAGACAAGAAGTTCGTTGTGCGCAGCGTTCGCTGTGCGAGGCGTTCGTTAGGCGAGGCACCACTGTACTCTCATCCCGAGAGGCCAGCATGTTGGAGGGCTCGCTGAATGGAACACCTCAGAGTGATTTACTCTCTCTACATGACCCTGCGACTGGGACACCTTGAGCTGAGGAGAGACAAGGCTCCATTGAGGTAAACCAGCCCCAAGAACAAACTCTAACCACACAAGCACATTTATTTTCAGTGGTTAAACCTCCACAAGCCACTTTAGAAGCTCTTTGGGACTTGGTGGTGAATTTGGGTAATTCCATAAATCCTCAAATAAAAAACTTGGACAGAAGAAATGAAAGTACAGAAAGAAGAAATTAACTCTTTAAAACAAGATTTATCTTTGTTAAAATAGGACACTAATAAAGAGTTAATAACCAAGACCAACTGGTTAAAGATAATTTAATTACGAGGAGGAAATTGTAAGCTCTGGAGAACAATAGTCGGGCTAATAACTTGCGGATTATAAATTTTCCTAAGATTCTATCAATTTCCTCTCGAGATATGATAAAACGATATTTTATGGAGATTCTTAAGATACCTGAAAATTCTCTACTTCCCCTTACAAGGGCTTATTACCTTCCTGTTAAATCTCAAAATCTTAAAAAAAAAAAAAGTGGGGAATTCTCATGAACATCCATTGGATATTTCCGCTATATTGGAACAATCGGACAGAGAAGTGGCTACACCAGTCACTTTTTTGCTGACTGTGGCTCTGGATCCTAAATCTTTTTTTCAAGAATAGATCTAAGGATTTCCTGGGTCTCCATTAGTGCTGCCCGATTCACGATTCGAATTGATTCATCGATTCACTTTGGGTGAATCAATTCAAATCGGTTTGCTTTTTAAAATAATCGGCCTGGCCGATTCGGAAGTGCTGCAGCGCTTATGCAAGACATGGGCTTCCAAATTAGAGTGACACGGCATCTCTACAAACTGTGCATACACGGACCGGCCAAGGACTCTGGATAAATTCCTTCCTTACCCCACCACTAGCTAAAGGTGGAGCCGGCTCTACTAGCGGACATCTCTTTCTGTCTGCCTTCTGTATGAGCAGCCAGAGAGGAAGGAGGGACACAACTGTATCTCAGAGGGCGATCCCCAGCATGCTTTAGTCTCCCACTGCTCATGTTCCCTCCCTGGTGCACGGCTCTCTGTCTCTGCACACACTTCCGTAGGTCCCTGGGGTTAACCCTTCCTGTGCCTTGCAGCCTCTGCATTTCTCCCTCCCCTGAGGCAGAAAGCTGCCTAATGATCTCTGTTGTACCTCCCTCTCCCCCTGTGCTAATCAAGCTCTCTCTCCTGCACTCACTGGCCTGCATTCCAGCCGAGATCAGACTTTACGGCAGCTCTGCACTTAACTCCCCCCCCCCATTTCTTGGGAACTCGGTGACAGCAAAAGAAAACCAAATAAAAAACAACAAAAGTGGGTCAACTCTAAGGGGTAAGAAAGCTGAAGGGGGCAGAGGAGAGAAGGGCCTGTCCATGGGGAATACGGACATGCACACCCTTCTGATTATATGAGGGCCACACGTGCTCGTCTCCCTTTCTGTCTGTTGAAGTTTGGCGGCTGCAGGAGTAGCAGTGAGTGACATGGTCTGTTCTCCAGCTCAAAAAAAAAACCCACGACCAAAATAAAGAAGAGCAGGTAGGAAGAAGGGCGAGGGGGGCTTTGCCTGTCCTGGTCCTAACTAATTTTTGGAATTTTTATTCTTGAACTTTCATCTGTGCTTTATTTTGTAGCTTGTTTGCAACACCTGGCTGGGTGGTGGCTTCCTCCCCACCCCCTTTTTATCTCTTGTGTTTTTTTGTTTTGTTTGTAAAGCATTAAGGTTGTTCATTCAAGGCTATTTTTGCGTCCTCTCCCAATGGTTGTCTTTATTATCCTTTGTGAAGGGACCAGATCTAAATGGGCAGTGCTTTTTTTTTTCTAGGAAAAAAGGATCTCACCAGAGCTAACCTTAGGAGGTGAGTTAACCAGGCTTTTGTGCATGCACCTGACCCAGAATTAGAGGCCAATTGAATTTTGGTTTTGGCGCTGAAACTAACCTGACATCTTGATTTAGTCCTTCTTCAATTTTGTACACGTGTATATTTGTTTTTGGCTGAAACTGAAACTCTGAAGTGAGCTAGGATTTAATAGAGAGGAAAAGTGGGTAGGAGAGGGCAAAGAGGCTATAAAAGAGGTGAATAGACTATAAAATAAACCCACCAGGATGTTTGAAAAAAACACCCAATTGGGCAGGAAAATCGAATTGAATTGAATTGAAAAATCGATTCAGTAGGCTGAATCGAATTGAATCAAAATTTTTTTCCTGAATCGGGCAGCACTAGTCTCCATATTCAAATGTTTCCAGACATCTCCAGAGAGACTCAAAAAAGAAGAAGAGAATTCTTAAATTTGAAACATGGAGTGACTCAAATAGGGTGTCTTTTCTTTTTAAGATATCCATGCAAATGTATCGTTAGATACCGTTCTTTAAAATATGTATTTGTAGACCCGTCTCATTTGATAAATTTTCTTTCAATGAAACGCCTGGAGAATGAAGTAACAACAGCGCCTAATAATAATTAGTTCTCTGTTCAGTAGTAGTTAATGTGTTTCTTTACGATTGTTTGAATTTAATTATGCTACTCTTTAAATCTTGGATCTAAATTTAGAGGACTGGTGTGTGATCAAGGGAAGTTGATTTTTTCTTTTCTTTTAACACTTTGAGTGATTTATCTTTCAATGATTGAACGTTAACTTAAATTAGAAGTGTCTTGATCGCACTTTTCTGTACAAGATATTTATGCTTGAAATTGTATAAATAATACTAAAAAAAAGATCAAGTGAATGCATAAACACATTGGAGATAATGGGGAACCCTGTGGCACCCCACATGGATTTTGTCAATGTTCTGAAAGAAAAACATTTATCCATTTTATCCTTAAATGCTCTGTTTATTAAAAAGCCATGGAACCAGTTTAAAACATTTTCCATTATTCTAATATCCAAAATTTGTAGAAAGATATTATTGTCCACTAAATCAAAAGGCATGAAAGATCGAACTGCATTACTAGTGCCTGCTTTCCTTCAAGGACACATTTTCTGGTTTTATCTAGCAGAGATTCTACCACAATTTCAGTACTATAATTGAAGCAAAAACTGGATTGTGAAATATGCAATACGTCAAAAGAATCTAAATATTTCATCAGCTGTTTGGCCACTAAGCCTTCCATGAGTTTAACAAAGAAAGGAACAGATGCTAAAGGCCCATAGTTGGACACAGCTTGGCAGGATTCTTTTCTATTCTTCAATATGGGTGTTAAAATAATCTCAGCCATAAGGAAAGGAAAAGTACCCGAAGACAGTAAATAATTGCAACCAACCCATATTCAAAACTCTAAATCCCACTGGTGTTGTTTTCATAATATATGTGTAATATATCCATTGAAGAAGGAGTGGCCTAGTGGTTAGAGCCACACTCTGAGGTTGTGGGTTCAAATCCCACACTGCTCCTTGTGACCCTGGGCAACTCACTCAATCCTCCATTGCCCCAGGTATGTTAGATAGATTATGAGCCCGCTGGGACAGATAAGGAAAAAGCTTGTGTACCTGATTGTAAACTGCTTAGATAACTTAAATAATAATAAAAAAATAACTACACTTCTCCCTCCCTATTTGTGGGGGTTATGGGCAGAGCCGGCCCGCGAATAGGGAAAATTCGCAAATAACTTTTGGGCCGGCTCTAACTAAAATCCCGGACCTTACCTGGTGGTCTAGCGGTGACGCAGGACAGGAGTGATCTTCCTACACTCCTGCCCCGTGTAGAGCCATGCTGTGAGTTCCCGTGGTCTCGCGAGACTACAACGGGAACTCCCTGTTATAGTCTCGTGAGACCACGGGAATTCACAGCACGACTCTGCACGGGGCAGGAGTGTAGGAAGATCACTCCTGTCCTGTGTCACCGCTAGACCACCAAGTAAGATCCATGGTCCTGGGGTGGCTGATCGCCTCCGATCGCCCCCCTCCACCTCCGATCACCTCCTCCTCTGATCGCCTCCCTCCTCACCCTTATCCAAGTACCGGGGCTGTTTTTTTTCATTGTGGGCTGCCAATGAGCGATTCTCGGGGGGGGGGGGGAATTCACAAATAATCGAAACCGCAAATGTTGAAACCGCGAACAGGGAGGGGGAAATGTAAGTATCAATAGGCAATAAGACCCAGATTCTATAAATGACACCTAGTTAGACACCAATCTAGGTGCCTAACTTAATTATTTAAAAGCTAATCTGTACTAATAATTGGCAATTCACTTGCACTTAATTGGGTGGTAGGTGCCAAGTCCAAGGTGCCTACCAGAAAGTAAGTGTGATTAGGGGGCAGATTGTGGCCATGTTTTACATGTGGGTGCCTGTTTTGGATTTAGGTTTCGGTATTTAAGTCAAGAAACCCTGGCACAAATATGGTACACCTATGGTTAGGATGCCTATAGACGCCTAAGACCATTTTAGGTACCACTAGGAATGATTCTATAAAGTGTGCCAAACTTATAGAATCACGCCTAAGCGCCACAACCCAACCAACCAACTTCCTAAATTTTGAACATTATTTTGCCACTGTCGCTGAAAAGAGTGTTATCTTATTTCATTACCTGCCAATATGCAGAAACAAAATTCTATGTTTTGACATTGCTTCAGATCAGTGATTGATGGGAGGGGAAAAGAGAATGGCTCTGAGATTTTTGGGAGGGAAAAGGCATGTAATGGGCAGGGTTGTTCTAATGGTTCTTAGGAATCTGCAGATAGCAAAAATATACTTACAGTACATTATCTTTTTAGATCTGGATTGGCTCAGCAGTCCAAACAGGTTATCCCACAATACTTAGATAAACTAAGAACAAATGTCCACTCATCAAATTAAAGTAGCTACTTGGAATGTTAGTGTAATTTATTTATTTTTTGTGTGTATATATATATATACCACTTATAGCCTAAATGGTTTGCATTCAGGTACTCAGTCGTTTTTCCCTATCTGTCCTGGTGAGTTCATACTCTGTCTAATGTACCTGGAGCAATGGGGGATTAAGTGACTTGCCCAGGATCACAAAGAGCAGCATGGGATTTGAACCCACAAAAATTAGTAATGATAATAATAGTAGTAATAAACCAGGATATAACCCTTGACAGCATTAAAAATGAGCCTGCATTATATTGAGATGTGTTATATAGGGTCTGCAGTGTACTAGGAAGTGTACACATTATTATCTGACTATGCTCGTATTAGTGTTGAATTAAAAGGATTGGCAGAGGGTAGAAGATTATAGAAATGGTCTATGAATAAACAGATGCTAGCAAGCTTCTGTTTTATGGAGAAACTCATAGATGCATGGACGACCATGTTCAATTTAATTATCATACTGACACTTATCTTTTTACTATCTTGGATCCTGCCAAGAGCGCACTTCAGGGAAACATTATTTCTATTACTACAGCTATGGAAAAAAAAAAATAGAAGACAGTCGAAATTATGCAGCTGCAAAAGCACCAAGCTCAACTTAGAGTCACACAAGAAGCAGAAATGATATTGTATTTTGAAAGTAAATTAAAATGCACAGGTAAATCACATCCCTAGAAACTTCACAGGTAGTCTACTACATGAAATGAAGAAAAAGACGCTTTTATGAACATGCCAACAAAGTAAATATGTTGGTGGGAAAAGATGAGAATAAAGAAGAGGCTATATAAGATTAAAGACTAGAATGAGAGTTGGCTTCAATGGATTATATCAGAACAAATTGCAGAGGAGTGGCCTATTGGTTAGAGCAGCTGCCTCAGTGCCCTGAGGTTGCAGGTAGAGACTGATACAGGGAAAAAAATCTGTCCCCGTCACTGCCCCATCACCGGCCCACTGTCCCCTTCACCACCTCGTCCCCACCATCCCCTTCACTGCCCGTTCCTGCCGTCCCCTTCACTGCCATTCCCTTCACTGCCCCGTCGCCACAGCATCCACCCTTCCCTCTCGCCACCTCACTGCCCTTCGGCCTTCGCACGGTCCGTGCATCTCCCTCCCTCCCCCTTACCTTCTCGGCACGTTTTAAGGTTTCAGACTTGTAAAAAGCCGCCGGTGTGTTCGTGTAGTCGAGTGCGTGTGTGGGTGGAAGCTTCTCCTCTGACGCAACCGGAAGTGGCGTCAGGAGAAGCTTCTGCCTACACACGCATGCGACTGCACGTACGTTCTGGCGGCTTTCAACAAGTCTGAATTGAAACCTTAAAACATGCCGCAAAGGTAAGGGGAAGGGAGGGAGATAGATAGATTTGGGTGAGTAGGTAGGAAGGAGAGAGGGGGGCCGTGTGCGATCGGTAACCGTGCGCGTTCCCTCCCTTAACTGCGGGGACAAGGCCATTCACTGCTCCATGGGGAGGTGGATGGACTTGTCCCCGTACCTGCGGTGAGCACATT
Organism: Geotrypetes seraphini; assembly: GCF_902459505.1. Taxonomy (NCBI): domain Eukaryota; kingdom Metazoa; phylum Chordata; class Amphibia; order Gymnophiona; family Dermophiidae; genus Geotrypetes; species Geotrypetes seraphini. Next base: position 148,152,017 of record NC_047085.1, on the reverse strand, counting down.
TCCCCCTCCACTGTTTTGGCCGGTTACCCGCGGGTAACATCCACCATGTCATTCTCTAGTTGCAGGTTCAATCCTAGTTCCTCTCCTTAACCCTCCATTGCCCCAGATACCATAGTTAGGTTGTGAGCCTACAGGGACCAATAGGAAAAATGCTTAGAGTACCTAATTACTATGTATTACAAACCATTTTGATATCTACTACTACTACTACTATTAATTATTTCTATAATGATACCAGATGTACACAGTGCTGGACAGAGTCACAAAGGAGACAGTCCCTGCTCAAGGGAACTTACAATCTAAACCAGTGTCTCAAATGCGCATTTTATAATCCACCATCTGCAGTCGTTCTCTATTTTCTGATTTCATTTCTGTCAGAGCTGAAAATCCAAGTTCGCAAAAATAAGAAGATCCAAATGGTAACAAAGCCTTGATTGCTTTGTTGATCCAGTTAGGATAACTACTGCATAAAAACTAAAAATAAATTTACTTGCCATTAGTTTTCAAAGACTAATCCCATTAGTTTTCAAAGACTAATCCTTATTCATGCAGACGCTCATAATATTGACAGACTCTTGCATACCTATGTGCATGTCATCTATTCTAGTGTATACTTATGAAGGGAATTTTTTTATAAAAACAAAGTAAAATTCTGGAAACTCATGTGACAAATCCAGAATCTTTTCGGGGCACACCACTGTGTTGTGGCACACAGTTTGAGATATACTGATCTAAACAGACAAGACAGACAAGCAGGATGCCATAGATACAGTTAGGGGCAATGGTTAATCTGCTGGCTAGGGTGATGGGCAGTGGGGAGTATAGTTATAGATTGAAGGCTATCTGTGGAGGAAAGGAGGTATATCAAATAACCAAATTCTTTTGGAGAATACTAGAAGAAGTTTTATGAGTACTCCCTTGAAAAGAGGAGACTGCGAGGGGACATGATCGAAACCTTCAAAATACTGAAGGGAATAGACTTAGTAGAGAAAGACAGACTGTTCATCCTCTCCAAGGTAGGGAGAATGAGAGGGCACTCTCTAAAGTTGAAAGGAGATAGATTCTGTATAAACGTAAGGAAGTTCTTCTTCACCCAGAGAGTGGTGAAGAACTGGAACGTTCTTCCGGAGTCTGTTGTAGGGGAAAATACCCTCCAGAGTTTCAAGACAAGTTGGACAAGTTCATGCTAAACTGGTGAGACTGGACTCATTTGGAGTACTGGTCTTGACCTTGGGGCTGCCGCGTGAGTGGACTGCTGGGCAGGATGGACCATTAGTCTGACCTAGCAGTAGTAATTCTTATGTTCTTATGTATACTTCATAGCTAACCTGACTACAGTAAACTATCATGAAGTGGCTAGTGAAATAAAACATGCCATATTTAGAGACCCAGCCTTTAAGGTATATATTGATAGACCATTTACTCTAGAAGTCAGTGGGGAAATTTCTTCCTTAAAATATAATACAGTGGCCAGTCCTGCTGAATGCTATGAATAACAGGGTCATTTGCTCATTTTAAATGTATTGGTAAAACGTGATGAATACACTTTGTAACAAATTTTTTTTTTGTTGTTGTTCCTGGATAAAGTGTTCTTTCTTAATTGCATATGCCACAAAAGTATAGAAAATGACTATTATTCCCCTCAGACTTTGCTTTTGTGACCAGGACATTGATATTTTCAAATTTACCTTTTTTGCAGACAATTCCAGATTGATTCCAAGCTAAGTAAACTTAGGAGCTCTTTCTCTAAGGCGCACACACCCAGCAGATACATTTTGCTCTGTGTGTGGCCAATTTATCAAGACAAGAGAGAAAAAGTACTTCATAGAAGCATCTGCTAAGATGTGCGATGCCTACAAGGCATATTTCAGTATGCCTGTTGGAGATCAAGACAAACCTTGGACTCCTCACTTCACACACGAACACTGCTAAAAAAAAACTGTAGAAGGTAAGACAGTGTTGTTTCTCACTAGGATGGCGGAATTTTCTGTTATGAAATTTCTTAGAATGTTTAATTTTTGAAAAATATTTAAATTTCATCATTTTCAATGTTATTTGAAAATATATAATATATGAACTATGTTGTGAAAATCTCATACACATTACTCATAGGTGAAATAAATTTATTGTTTTCCTTACCACAGTTTCATTTTGTTCTTCTACAGAATGATACAGAGCAGAAAAGAGAGTCATGAAGTTTGCTATCGCAAGAATTTGGCGGGAACCCACTGACCACTTAAGCAACTTCAGCTACTACATGGTGGACCCTTCCAATCATCAAACTGGCAAGTATGCATCTGCAATCACATGTCCGCCCTAGTGCCACATTGCCCTGAGCTCCCCATACCCACTCCTCCAGAGAGAGAACAGCTGTCTTCTGAAGAGAGAAGCAAGTCAGAGATTGCTTACAATATCAGTGGTGTAGCTGATGAGATAAACTCATAATATCCAAACTAAAAAGACCTCAATGACTTGATAAGAGATCTTGGTTTCACCAAGTCCAATGCCAAGCTTTTGACATCTAGGCTCAAGCAGTGGAATTTGTTGGATGAAAGCGTGCAAGTTACAGATCAGAGAAAGCATCACAAAGCTTTTTCCACCTTCTTTACCTATCAAGATGGGCTCTGCTTCTGCCACAATGTGACCAGTCTGTTTGAAGCAATTGGAATCTTCTGTAACCTGAAAGAGTGGTGTCTCTTCATTGCCATGTTGCTCCATAACGGGAACAAGTACCCTTCTCTTCCACTGGCTCACTCAGTGCACCTGAAAGAGAATACAACAGCATCAGAACCAGAGGATTTGGTAAGAGCGGTTAATGTAACTGGTTTTAAAAAAGGTTTGGGCAAGTTCCTCGAGGAAAAGTCCATAAACTGCTGTTGAGACAGACTTCGGATAAAGACAGGTTGTTCACCCTCTCCAAGGTAGGGAGAACAAGAGGGCACTCTGTAAAGTTAAAAAGGGATAGATTCCGTACAAACATAAGGAAGTTTTTCTTCATTCAGCGAGTGGTGGAAAACTGGAACACTCTTCTGGAGGCTGTTATAGGGGAAAACACCCTCCACGGAATCAAGACAAAGTTAGACAAGTTCCTGCTGAATTGGAACGTACGCAGGTAGAGCTAGTCTCAGGGCACTGGTCTTTGACCTAGGGGCCGCGGCGGGAGTGGACTGTTAGGCACGATGGACCACTGATCTGACCCAGCAGTGGCAATTCTTATGTTCTTAAGCCACTGCTTGCCCTGGATCAATGACATGGAATGTTACTACTATTTGAGTTTTTGCTAGGTACTTGTGACTTTGGCCTTCGTGAAGACGGGATAGTGAGCTAGATGGACCATTGGTCTGATCCAGTAAGGCTATTCTTATGTTCTTACTAGGCACATTAAAGTTTAATAAGTACAGCTGGGAGGTCATTGGAAACTTCAAAATGGTGGTATTCCTAATAGGTCTCCAAGGCGGTTTTACCAAGTTTCCCTACTATCTCTGCCTTTGGGGCAGCAAGGACACAATGCTGCACTACCAAAGTGGGCCACAGCAGACTGAGTTCTCTTTAGGGAGAAACAATGTCAAATGGGAACCACTGGTGGACACCCGGAAAGTGCTGATGCCACCACTGCTCTAGATAGCCTTCAAGTACCTTAAGACATCTTCCCTGGACTTCAAATACCACTATCAAGGACAATATAATGAGAACATGATGGGAGATTACATCTTGGGGCTGATTTGTGAAAGTGACTTACAATATAATCACAAATCTAAAAAAACTACTCAGTTCTAAATCTTCTGTGGTCATCTTTGTATAACTTCAATATACAGTAAATACATGTTAATTGTGATTCATATGTTGCTTTTTATGACTTTATAAGAATGAAAAGATGAATATTTGGTGTTTTCACATTTTAAACAGATAAATTGTAAAATTTGACTATCCTGGTCACAAAAGCAAAATTTTATGGAAATAACAGATAATTTCTATACTTTTTAGGAATGAGCAATTAGGAAATTACATTTACTGCCCAGGAACAAAAATGGTATTACATAGTGATATTATTGTTTTGCGTACATTTAAACAAGTTTCCACCTCTAATTCTATACGATAAATCTAAGCACCATTTGTGTTCTAAGATAATTTAAATGACTGTCACATTAATGATTTATTTATTTTAGGTACTCATATACCACCTATCAAGGTTATCTAAGTGGTTTACAATCAGGTACTTATAACAGCATATCTCTCAAAGAAATAGATAGATAGGTGAACCGAAGGAATGCAGCCTCTGCCCCAGCTCACTTCCTACATTATATCAACGGTGTTTCATTCTTGGTCACTGACGCACTTCTTGAACTTTAGAAGAGAGTCAATGAGGCACAGCTGAAAGCTTACTCCTTAAACTTTTCCCTACAGTGCTGATACACACGAAGCACATAAATAAAGTATAAACTTCAGGGGCCATTTAGCCAACTAAATTTCGCAATTGACTGACTGGCCTGCTTCCTGCCTCTGTACAATCCCGTCAAGCACACTAGAACGGCATTAGATCATTAGATCATTAGATCACTGCTCTACAGGCTGTGACAAGCTTTTTTACTACCATATCACCACTTCTGATTAAACTGCCCATCTTTACAGCTGCCCGTTTTATCCACCTTGCTGCAAGTATTCAACTGATGACCAGGGCAGGATTAATTCATCGAGGGCCCCTAGGCACCCAAGTACACTGGCACCCCCTGCCCTGCCCCACCCCACCATGCGCCCAGGCGGAAACAGGAAGCTGCGTCAGAGGGAAGCTTTGGGCAAGCAGCACCGCTTGCACAATTACAGTTCCCGTTGCCTTTCTTACCCGTGTTGCTTGCTTGTCTTACTTTACATCAATGGGGGGGGGCTCACTTTGACGATCGAAGCTGGAGGGGCCCATCACCGTTTGGAAAAAACAATGTTGATGCCCTCCTTCATTGGGCCCCCCTGACCATTTCGGGCCCTAGGCACGTGCCTACTTGGCCTATTGGTTAATCCTGCCCTGCTGGTGACACACACACTTTTTATCCAGCTAACTTTAAAAGTTACCCAGTTAAAGATATCTCCCTCTGACCATCTAAATTGAACTGACTAAGAGGAGAAATAACTAAGCTCGGATATTCAGTTTGCATAATAATGAGGTGTTTTGCATGTATTTGCATATCGTGTATCTCATTATGGGATCCTTTTATTAAGGTGCGCTTACCGATTTAGCACACGCTAAACATTAACGCCCGCTAAATGCTAAGATGCCCATAGGAATATATTGGATGCCTTAGCATTTAGTGCGCGCTAAATCGGTTAGCACACCTTAATAAAAGGACCCCTATGTAATCCACAGTGATTTATTGTGTAGCCTGCGGTAACTTAAACTAACAAGACCTCTGGTAATATCCCCCCCCTCCCCTTTACCAAGTTTCCAAGTTTATTTATAGTTTGATATACCGACAATCTACAAGTATCTTGTCGGTTTACAATGCTAAAAATTTAGATAATAAAATGTAAAATTAAAAAGTAAAAAAATAAAATGGGTGGGACGACAAGGACATTGACACAGATAGATACGAGAGGTGTTTGGGTAAGGGATGTTTTGAATATACACCAAAAATTAAAATTAAAGAGAGGTTTGAGGGGAAGGTAAAAACAGAGAGGAGAAGGGGGTCGCTTCATAGAAGTGGTTTTGATAGCTAGTTTGACGTGGTTGGAAAGGGAGTCTTATCTGATGTTTTGATATGCATCTTGGAATAGAAAGGTTTTGAGTTTGATTTTAAATTTATCAAGAGAATTCTCATGGCAAAGATGTGATGGCATGGCATTCCAGTGGGCAGGGGCTGTGGCGGATTTTAGCGCTGGCCATGGTGGTAACAAGTCCAAAACTCATAGGAATTCTATGAGTGTCGGAACTGTTACTTGTGCGCCTGGTGCTATAAACTATGATACAATTTTGTAAAAAGGGGGGGGGGATAATACCATTTAACATGCATTGAAAAGGCAATTCTATAATGGTAGAGATGCAGTTAGAGAATGACATGGGGAAAAAATTGTCCCCATCTCCATCCTTTCCCCGTGATCTCGGTCCCAGTCCCATCCCCACAAACCATCTGATCCCATCTGTACAAGCCTCAAATAGCTTTATTCTGAACTTATTTTCTTAAAGTATAAAAATAAATAATATTCTGTACAATTATCATTTTATAAATTAGAGTTCTGGCTGCCGAACTAGAGGAAGATATCTTCAGCTGGCAGGGCTTTGTTTATTAATGTTTATCAACACAGCTACAACACTACTTTATCATAAAGCAAAGAGAAAAGAAATATAATTTTTTTCTACCTTTGTTGTCTGGTTTCTGCTTTTCTCATCTTCTCGTATTTCTCTTCTTTCCATCCACTGTCTACTTTCTCTCTGCCTTCCATCTTTCCTTCCCCTCCCCCATTGGTCTGGCACCTATCTTCTTCCCTCCGTTCCCCCCATGGGCTGGCATCTCTGTCTTCTTTTCTTCCATCTCTCATCCCCTCCCCCTTCAGGTCTGGTATCTATCTCCTCCCCTTCCCCAATGCTCTGGTATCTCTCTCTCTCTCCTCTCCCTTTTCCTTCCCTTCCCCTTCCTTTTCTTTTCTGTTCTTCCTTCTCAATTTGTTTTCTACCTCTTGTCTACTTTCTTACGTTTCAGTCCTCAATTTCCCTTTCATTGTGTCTACCTAAAGCTTGCCACCTCTTTCCCTCACCCCTTTCAGAATCTCACTCACTCTGTTCCCTTCCCCTAATCCAGCATGTGCCATTTTTTGTTTATCCTCTCCTTCCATCCAGTATGTGCTCCCTGCACTCTCTCCTCCCTACTTCCCTTCAGCATTTGTTCCCCTCTCTCCCCTCCCCACTTCCATCCAATGTCTTCTCCTCCCTCTCTCTCCACTTCCCTTCAGCATCTGTTCCCCCTCTCTCCTCCCCACTTCCTCCTTCCTTCCTTCCAGTAACCCCTCTCTCTCTCCCTCCCAACTTCCATGCAATGTCTGTTCCCCTCTCTTCTCCCCATTTTCCTTCAGTGTATTTTTCTTTCTCCCCTCCCCCTCTCTCCTCTCCCTGCTTCCATTCAATGTCTGCTCTCTCTCTCTCTCCACTTCCCTTCAGTGCATTCTCCCCTCTCTTTCCTCCCCACTTCCATGCAGGGTCTGCTCCCTCCTTTCTCCTCTCCATGTCCCTTCAGCATCTGTTCCTCTCTCCCCTCCCCTTCGGCGCCATTCAACCTCTTCTCCTCATCGGACCATCTCCCTCCCTTCCCGTCACCTTCGCAAGCTCGTTTCAGAGTCAAAGTTTTCTCTCTCCAAGCAGCCTGGATGCTATAGTTCTGACCGCACGCGACTGCCCTGAAACTTCTCCTCTAATGCGAGCCACCCAGTCAGAAAAGGAAGTTGCAACAGAGGAGAAGTTTTAGGGCAGTCACGCACAACTGTCCAAAAAAATAGTATACCGGGCACATAGCATAATTAAAAAAGGAAGGTTGCAATACTAATTACAGTTACTTAGCTGGCAAGTGGTCCTTCTAAGCTTGAGATTTGATAGAGCTGAAGTATCAAATGATGAAAGTCTTCAACTCAATCGAAGTGTAATCCACAATGAAACAAGGTAAGCCTTAAAGTAAAGAAATCTCACCAAGAGATCATGCAGGGCCTTGTTTCATGGGTCGCTGCATTGAGTTGAAGACTTTCATCATTTGATACCTCAGCTCTGACGTTTCAAGCATGGAAGGACTGCTTTAGTCTTTTTTTTTTTTAATGACCTATGTAGATGTTTTGGTCCTTAGTACATTGATCTTTTTTGGCCATTCTCAAATATAAATATGACCACATGAAAAACACACAAAAGCAAGTTTTCGTCTAGGCATTCTTAGCAAACTGTTCAGACAGCTGAGCATATCAGAGGGGCTCTTCTAAGATGTACTGTAGTGAATTTCACATTAAAAGTCCCAGGTACAGATGTCACTATATCTTGCTTCTATTGTATGGTGAGCCCTCTAAAACACACCCAAAACTTACTGTACCTACATGTACACCACAACAATAGCCCTTATGCCTGCAGGTGTCATCTTAATGTAGGTACAGTAGGTTTGAAGGGCTCACTATACAACAGAAGCTATTTAAAGTGACATCTGTACCTAAAACTTAAAATGTGAAATTCACTGCAGTAACTATTTGAGTGCCTCTGCTTTCTGGGCTCAAATGTCTGTGTTAACATCTGAAGCTGCTTGGACTAAGAATTTTTCAGTACCCTCTCATAATATAGACTAGAATGTACTCGGGGGGGGGGGGGGGGGATCACATATTTGGTTGGTGGGAGGGAGTCGATGACTACTGGGAGATAATGGAGGGGTCATGCCTTAATCCCTCCAGTAGTCATGTGGTCGGTTTGGGCATTTAGATGCTTTTAAAACAGGTCTTGCTCCAAACATAAAAAAAAAAAAAAGCCCAGGACCTTTGGTTAAAGGTTTGATTATGCCTGAGGAATGTGCAAGTCCTAAGCCTGCCCTAACCCTACCCAAAACAAGCCTCTAACATGTCCTCTTAAGATTTTGATGCACTGGAAACAAAACAACCAGAAGTCTGTTTTGAGAATGCCCGCTTGGATGTTTTGACTAGTAAGATGTAAAAGTGCTGGCTTATGCTGTCTTTTGGACATCTATCCTTTTTGAAAATGAGTCTGTTAGGCCCCCTTTCATGAAGCCGATTATTGCACCGAAGCCCATTGAGAATTAATGGATTTTGGTGCTGTTGCTGTGTGGCTTTGTAAAAAAAAAAAGGAGTATAGATATCTCACAAAGCCCAGTATCCCTTGCCAGTTTTACTTTTAGAGCAAACACCAAATACTGGGGATTGAAGTAGATGGCATCATCTCATCCACATGTGTCAAACACAAGGCCTGCAGGCCGAAGCCGACTCACCTGGCCTTTTTATATGGCCCCCGGCAATGATCCCGAACTTCCCCTTCTCACATCCCAGCGTGTCCTCCTATTTACGCCGGTCCAATGTCACTGTCATGCCAGAAAGTCTGCTGGCTTCGGCAGCAATTCAGCAGTATTACGCATCACTGGAGACAGACCACGTCAGGCAAAAAGCAGGAGGGGAGCCACGTACAATACTGCCGAATTGCTGAGGCCAGCAGATTTCTCGGCTTGGCGGTGACATCAGACCAGCGCCGGAGGGAAATACATGCCGGGCTGTGAGGAGAGAGGGATCGGTGCTGGAAAGAAAGGCAAGCTGGGCTGTGAGAAGAGAGGGACGGGCGCTGGAGGGAAAGGCATGCTGGGCTGTGAAGAGAGTGAGATGAAGGGAGAGAAGTTGGACCTCGGGTAGTGTGGAAAAAGAGGGAAAAAGATATTTGAAGGGAGAACTGGTGGACCTAAGGGGAGGGAGGGAGGCAGGCAGACAGGGGGAAGAGATGGGATGCGGGACAGTTGGGAAGAGAAAGGGAGAAACATTGGATCTGGAGATGGAAAATTGATAGGTAGCTGAAAATTTAAAAAGCAGAAGAATGAGAAAGAGGGTGAGATTTGAGTGGACAGAGGCAGAAAAGAAAAAAGGAGAAAAGTTGAAAGGGAAAAATCAATATGTTACAGACAGGGATTGGGGTCAAGAGAGAAGAGGAGAAAAAATGGACAGCAGACACTGGAAAGAGAATTAGAAGATAGACAAAATCAGAAAGAGAAACTGGGACTAAAAGCAAAATGACCAGACAACAAAAGGGAGAAAAAATAATTTTATTTTCTATTTTGTGATTCCAATATGTTAGATTTGAAATGTATATCCTGCCAGAGCTGGTGTTAGACAGCAAGCATGAACTAGGACCTAAAAGAGAGGAAAAGTCTTTTTTTATTTATTTTGTATCCAGCGTGGGGTTGGAGAGGTTGTATCCCTTTACTTCTACTAAGACTAACCCCCTCCTTTGCTGGCACGCAGCATAGGTTTAGGCAGCGGCGGTGATTGATCCGACGCTCACAGAAGTCTTGTGAGTATCGGAGCAGCTGCCGGCGCTGGGGCCTATGCTGTACATCAGCAAAGGAGGGGGTAAGTTTCTTATTTAAAAAATCCGGCCCGCGACTTAGCCTGTGTTTTAGATTTTGCCCCTTATGTGATTTGAGTTTGACACCCCTGATCTAATCCCTCCAGTGCAGAGCGGCGCAACGGGAGCACTTTTCTGAAACCTGGATGTCCAGGATAACAGGTCTAACGGCCAACATCCCTCTTTTTAGGCATAGATTTTCATTCCTACATATCCAGGGCCTACTTTTGATGTGAATCACATCTCCATAGGTGCTTTATGGCGTCTAACACCACTTATGGAATTATTCATGCCTACAGTGGCGTTCGGCACCATAAAGCACCTATAGAGGCACGATTCCGGTGCTGTTTTTTAAGGCATCAGCAGGTGCCTTGAAAATCAGTTTAACATGCCGCTTAATTGGCATTTTGCACTTAACTTAGGTGCTAGTAGGGTGCCTACTGGCTCTTAAGTTAAGATGCCATTTATAGAATATGGTCCTTAGGGTTATTATTCAAAACTAACTGGTTAAGTTTAGGTAGCTAATCCGAGCTGCATTGATAGCAGTGCTTTGTGGAGGCAGATTTTAGAATGGACGTTCAACACAAAAGGATGTCGCATATACAATATGTACATCTATTTCTTGTGTAAGTTAGAACAGGATCTGTCAACATATAGCCTGTTCCAAAGTACATAAGAAATGGACATCCAAAGCTGGCTACGTCCACATAAACATCCATTTAAAAAATAGAAACATCCAAACAAGACAGAACAAGGGACATGGACATCCGTGTAGCAGCATAGGTACATCCATATTATAAAATGGCCACCTAGACATCCCTGTGAAGGAGTAGCCTTAAAAGAAAAAGAAGGTGGGATTTGATATTGCCTTTCTGTGGTTACAATCAAAGTGGTTTACATATTTTAAATAGGTACTTATTTTGTACTTGGGACAATAGAACCTGGTTAGTTAGCGCAGTAAGAATCAGTGAAAAGAGCCATAGGACTCTGGCTCAGATCCTATCTTTTTTTAATAATGAACCCTCCAGGGACACAAAAATACCTACTGTGACCTGCCTTACTTCCTCCAGTGGAAAAGTACTCAATCAGAGCACACTTCTGTAACCTGGCCATTCTACATACCATGTCTAAATACGGACATCCATCTTTATGGCCATAGATGTCCCTTCCCCTTCTGAAACTGAAGTTGGCCCTCTCCATGGCCCTGCCTAGCACACACCCAGCTGACAAACCCATGCCATAAGGGCATACCACAGTTTTAGACATCCCATATCCCAGTTTTATAAAATCAGAATTTGGACATTCATGCAACTTAGATGTCTAAATGCCAGCTTTGGACATCCAAAACACATAGACCCCCAGATTCTATATATGGCACTCAAAACTGTGGGCTTCTTTTACTAAGCTGCGATAGCGTTTTTAGCGCGTGCAGAATTTTAGCACGCGCTAAACCCACCCTACGTGGCTAGAACTAACGCCAGCTCAATGCTGGCATTAGCGTCTAGCGCGCACGCTAAAACTGCTATCGCAGCTTAGTAAAAGGAGCCCTGTGTGTGCAAAGGGAGCATATCCAATTTGGGTGCACGGTTCAATTGAGTAATGATCGAATTAGCATTAATACATGGGTGCGCAGAAGAAAGGTCTGGAAATCTACTTCTGTGTTCTGCATCAAGTCACTAGGACTCAAATACAAGTCGATGGTACCTAACAATCAATTGGTGCTCATTGGCAACCATGTAGACTTATACACAAACTTGCTAAGGGGTATTCTATACAGATTTGCTTGTAAATTTTGTAGTGTTCAACTGAAAAGGAGGTATGGTCACAGGAGGAGCATAGCTGGATTGGGGGCATTCACTAAAGACGCATGTACTATTTTAGAATTCGGGATCTGTGTCTAATTTATGCTTGAGAATTTACACCAGGTTTCAATTGGTGTAAATCCTTATGCTCAGAGTTGGCTATGGATCCCAGTGCTACACTGTATTCTAAGAGCAACATTTGCAGAATAACACTCACCACTCATTCTTTTCAGCACTCAGTTTTGAGTGGCATTTACAGAATCAAGGACATAGAGGCATAGATTCTGTAAAGTGCGCCTAACTTTAGGCGTGCTGTAGGCGTCCGATTTAAGTGGATAATGAGCGATTTAAGGATCTTAACAAGCGTTAATTGGAACTTAGACGGACTTAGGTGTCCTGTAGGCGTCCTTAGAGCACAGACGCGAGATAGGCACAGATTTAGGGAATAGTCGCGTCTAAGTTTGTAGACTTGGGCGTAACATGGGCATGGTTAAGGATAGGCACCACATTGACACTAGTTAGGCGACAGAGGGCATCTAAACAGTGGAAAATGTAGGCGTAGGAAAAACTGGTCTAAGTGTAGTTTTTGCTTCATTTCAATGGAGCTTAAGTTAGGCATACGTTAGGCATAAGTTAGGCTTAAGTTAAGCTAAAGTTAGGCATACTTTCAAAATTTCAACTTTCTTGCTGATGAATGGCATGTGAGCTTGCTACACCCCTGCACCTCATCAGATGCTGGGCTCTGCTTAAATCCCAACATGGGAGAAGAAAAATCAGCTGTCTTGCTTAAGATAGGCTTAAATTAGGTATACATTAGGCATGTTAGGCTTACATTATGCATAAGTTAGGCTTAAGTTAGGCATAAGGTAGGCTTAAGTTAGGCTTACTTTCAAAATTTCAACTTTCTGGCTGATGAATGGCATGTGAGCTTGCTCCGCCCCTGCATCTCATCAAACACTGGGCTCTGCTTAAAGCCCACCGCAAGAGAAGAAAAATCAGCTGTCTTGTTTAAGATAGAAATAAGTTAGGTATACGTTAGGCTTAAGTTAAGCTAAAGTTAAAGTTAGGCTTAAGTTAGGCACAAGTTAGGCTTAAATTAGGCTAAAGTTAGGCATGGAAAACAGTACTTTTCTGCTCAAACAGTAATATGATTTACTCATTACACCACCTTTGGCTTTCCTGATTAAAAAGAACCCCCTTTTTTCTCAACAAGCAGTGCTGCAATCAGCTCTTTCTTGAAAGCAAAGAAAGAACATGAAAAACATATCATTATTGCACATATTACTTCATTTCTCAGCGCTTAGAAAGAGAAAAACCAGATACAGACCTTAACATGCATTTTCCCTCATTGCAAAATGGAGCTCTTCAGCTTCACAAAGCTGACCCATTGTGAGATCATCAAGCTGCACCTTCAAGGTAGTATGCTACAATTAAAAGATGCACTGGGTGTTGAATTCACAACCTTTGTATGATCAGTACAAGACTTTAACCCATAGAGCTACATCAGCTTCTACTCAGGTGGATCTTACTGCCCTTTCATATAATAGTTGACTGACCTGCATATGTATCATCTGATTAGCTATCATGTCACAATCACCACAAAGGAAGCATTTCTGGCTCACCAGGTTAATGTGCCTTGTTGCACTCTGTCTATCTCAAACTTCCTGGTTCAAATCCCAGCTTCCTATTAGCTGTCATAAGAGGGTCTAGATGGTGGACTTTGCTGTTTTTTTAGCAGCACATTTCCCTTTCCAGGCAAACTTATTTTCTCCTTCCCATGGTTAGGACATCCTAAGCTGTCATGGGAGGAAACATCTCCTCTGACAGAAAGATGCCATTTATGGCTCACCAGGTTAATGCGCCTTGTTGCACCTTATCCATCTTCTGAAGCTCCCCGGTTCAAATCCCACCCTCACATTTACTCATTTGAACAGCATCCTAACAGCTCTCATAAGTGGTGGACTTTGCTGTTTTTCATCAGCATTCTGCAGTTTACAGGCACAGGTGCATCAGATACATTCATCTTCTCTCTGCTACAAGCCATTGTGGTAGGAATGGATTTCTTTCTATGCAATATCTGCACAGGACAACAGATAGAAGAGTTTACTAAAACTTCAGATGGCTTGGACAGGTATTGAAGGAAGGTACATGTTTTTGAGAGATGTACCCTAGAGACATTCCTGTTGGTATATTCAGCTTGGCTGTTTGTGGTTTCATGCTTGAGGAGTGTGTGTTGGGGTGGACTTCTATACAATGCCTAAACAGTGCCTAAATAACGCAGATTGCCACTTGTGTTACAAGGATGTCTATAGTACGCCTAAAGTTAGGCACCCTTTACAGAATCTAGGCCAAAGTTTCTAAAATAAGGGCCGTAGTCTGGCTATACGAGTATTTAGGAGAATTTTCAGACCGAAACCTTTGGCTGAATATATATATGTATCCATTGACCAGCTAAACTTAGCCAATTTTCTTCGTCATTAAGCAGTTCTTTGAAAACTGACCTCAGTGTTACATAGCTAGTTAGGCTGAAGAAAAACCAATCAAGTTCAAGCAGTTTGTGAGACTTTGCTTAGTAAGAGGCTTTGACTTTCAAACATTTTTAATTATACAGAATTCGCCCCATATTCTATGTATTGCACTTATCCAAGATGTGCTCCCAGTTAAATTGGCTAATGAGCTAATTAGCACCAATTTGGAATTGGTGCACATTTCACTACATGCTGTTCTAGAACAATGTGTGCCTAAATCCATAGCGTGCAACCCAAAGGGGGCGTGGCAAGAGCGGATCGATGACATACTTAAAATATGTGCACGATGTTATAGAATGCTGGGGATATGCACCTGGTTTCAGCAGGCATAAGCCCTGGTGACCAAATTTGGATGTCAAAAATCAGCGATCAATGCTATGCTATAATGGGGTGTTCATCTTTGAGTGCCCTTTATAGCATTAGCACTGGGTACCAATTTCCTGATTTTTTAGCTCAATTTACTAAATCTGGTCCTATATGATATTCTATTCTTCCACCACTAAAGTAATAGTTATACCCAGAAAGCCAAAAGTATAAGATATATCAAAAAAGGCATGACATTGGCATATATTTGGGTTTCTCACTTTAGTTTTATACAGCATGTATTAGTGTTTTAAGCCAAACAATTTGCAGCTCTAGACAAGACTCCAAAGAATGTTTTTTTTAAATCTTATAACATGCAAAGTGATTGTGCATAGGGTTACCAGATGTCTTGATTTTTCCCGGACATGTCCTACTTTTGAGGACATGTCCGGGGATCCGGACGGTTTTTCAAAACCCTGTACTTTGTCCAGGTTTTGAAAAGCTTCCTGACATAATCGCATTGGGAAGGGGCATCCATGCATGCGCGGATGCAATGCGGTGACATCATGCACACGTGCACATGTACGTGACATCATTATGTCGTGTCCGCGCATGCGTAGATGCTGTCTGGGGGGCGGGACTGGGGGGGGGTGGGACAGGTGGAACTGGGCAGTCCTGGGCGAGGCCATGGGTTCTGATTTTCCCCAAGGAAAATCTGGTAACCCTAATAGTTCTTAGATTTCTCTTGATTTATCATCTCTTAACCCAGTGGTCTCAAACTCATGGCCCGGGGGCCACATGCGGCCCGCCAGGTACTATTTTGAGGCCCTCAGTATGTTTATCATAATCACAAAAGTAAACTAAAACAGTTGGAAACTGTTTCTTGATCATATGTCTCTTTAGCTATAAATGACAATATTATTATTAAGACTTGGCCAAAAGGAAAGATTTATAAACTATAAAGAGTTCTACCTCATGCAAAATTGTCATTTCTTTAATAAGACATTAATTATTTTTTTCTGCGGCCCTCCAAGTACCTACAAATCTAAAATGTGGCCCTGCAAAGGGTTTGAGTTTGAGACCACCGCCTTAACCTGTTTCTTTTCATAAGAACATAAGAATTGCCATCGTGCCCAGCAGTCTGCTCACGCGGCGGTCCCCCAGGTCAAACTAACATTGTATTTGTGATTCACCTACTTTTAATTGCAATGCTTACATTTCTTTTTTGCAAAGTATACAGACACTGGCAGGATTCATATCTATTTAAAAAAAACACACACACACACACACACAACTAATAACCTTGATCTGATTTGAAGGTCTTTGCTTTTAGCAATTTCTTTCAAACCAGAATGCTCATTAAGGAATCTAAGACTTGGAACCAAAGCATGAAATTCTACTGTAATGGATTCTTGCCTGTTAACTCAAAACAATTTTCTTCAATTGACCCTGCACTGCGGTACATGCTAAAGTGGAATTTTAATTTATGCAAACACGTTTCAATGTCACCATAATCACGGCACTAAAGAAAAAAAAAACAAAAAAAAAACAGAGCCCTGTTCGCTAACCTGTGGTGTGTGTGTGGCAAATTAGGGGCTCCTTTCACTAAGCCGCGCTAGCGGTTTAGCGTGCGTCATAGCGCGCACTAAACCGTGGGACGCGCTAGCCGCTACCGCCTCCTCTTGAGCAGGCGGTCATTTTTGGCCAGCGCGGGGGTTAGCGTGGGATGAAAAGTTGCGCGTGTTAACCCCGCTAGCGCGGCTTAGTAAAAGGAGCCCTAGATGTGTCTACCTACACCCCAGGTTAGGAAATAGGGCTGCTTATTTTTCTGCTCAATCTACTATAGCATGAACAGTTAAAATAATTTAGCAGGATGTGTTGGAGGCAATTCAATACAGGGCACTAAAAATGAGGTCCCTAAAATCTATATGTTAAGATAGTATTCTATAATACCTTACGACAGTAGTTGCCAACCTTTTTCATGTCAAGGGCTGCGGAGTGAATGCAAGAAAGCTCTGAGGCTTACTCATACTTCTCATTTTGTAAACCACCTTGACCTGCTTGTTCATACTGGGTATTAAACATTAAAAATTAATACTAATATTGATTCTACAACACTTCAAGGATGTATATATGTACTGTATATGCCGGTATATATTAATCACTTTATTTTGGATTGTCAACAGTAGCAAATTCCAGAAATGAAACACACCTATGAGATTGTTTGTAGTTACTTTCAAGTAAGCAAGATTGAAATGAATGTATTTACAGGATTTGAATAGCTTTTTAGCTTGGGTTACGGACACCCTAGACCAGCCCCCACTCCCACCCATCTCCGCCCTAGTCCTGACCTAGCTTCACACCCTACTGCCTGTTTTGGTCAATGCGAGTGAGAGAAGGCTTTTCAAAGTGCCGGGTTTTGAAAAGTAATCAGACCCCTGCCATGTTCTCAAAAGGAAGAGATGTCCAGGGAAGTCCGGACCGTCTGGTAACCCTATTTTTAGCCTGGGGCTGTGTGTTGGAGACCAGTGCCTTATGGGCACCCAGACTCTATTATAGATATTCATCCAAAGAAGTTTACTATTCAGGTACTCTTAAGTATTTTCCCTATCTGTCCTGGCAAGCTCACAATCTAACTGTTTATTACACACTCTCCACAAGTAGGATATGCAGTGTTAGAAAAATATAAGCTAATCCCCCAGTAGTGTACCTTTTTAGCAAATAATAATCATCTTTCCTGATAGCATGCACAAATATGCACTTTTTACAGATGCATGAATAGGACACGAGGAATAGTACATTATCTACTATGGAATATGGATCGATATAAATGTCATCTTTTCCTTATCATGACTGGGATAGCCACGCAGATGGTAACCTGAAATTGGAAGAATAACGATCGTCTAAATTTCCCTTTCTGGTGGGCAAATCTGTGCTCCAGCCATAGATATGAAAAAAATGAATGCTGATAGTTTGGGCACAGTAATTTATTTAAATTGGTTTGGGGCCCGTTGACATCTTATATTACTTCACTATTGTAGGTCTTTGATTATGAGTCAGTTTTTGTTTAATTTTGTACACATCCAGGGAAGGGGGGGGGCTATTTCTGTCCTAATTTTGACCTTTGAGTATTTATACTTGTGGCTCCTTTTACAAAGGTGCGCTAGCAGTTATAGCAGGTGCTTATCGCACACTAAAATGCCCTGCGCGCTAGCCGCTACCGCCTCCTTTTAAGCAGGCGGTAGTTTTTCAGCTAGCGTGCGCTATAGCACGTGCTAATCTTGTGCGTGCGCTAAAATTGCTAGCGCATCTTCATAAAAGGAGCCCTTGGGGTGGGAGGATGGGAGGATATTATTAATTTGAATAGGGTAAGGTTATTGGGAAAATCTATGTTTCTGTGTTTTATTGAATAATCATTGGGTGGGTGAGTGAATGGGAGAAAATGGTTGGTTATGTATATATGTATAATGAGCTTTTATTGACTTATTATATGTTATATATTTGTGTATTGCACTATTGAAGTTTGGAAAATCAATAAAGAATTAAATAAAATAAAAGAGAGGGGGCTTAGTAAACATGCACTTTCTTTCCAAAGAATGCACTGTATTTGCAACACAAATAAAAACTCAAATTTGGGGGGAAGGGGGTTTCTGTTGTTTCAAAAAAAACAAAAACCCAAGGCATATAAAGCCATGAGAAATATTGATATTTTTGACATTGTTTCAAATGAATGCACATTTCTGTTACCCTCATGAAAGCTTTTCTGCATTATTATTTATTTAAATTTTATTTAATTCATTTCAGCTTATTTGCTTTGAGAAACAGCTTGCAGCAGGTGACTGAATATAAATATCATAAAAACAGGTGAAACAATTATAACAAAATGAACAGTCTAATAAAATCTGATCATATCTCTGCCATATTCAAGGCCTGCATATGTAAACATTTGTTTCGTTTAGTGTGCCAGAGCTAAAAAAAAAAAAAAAAAAGTTTGAGAGACACTGCTCCACAGTCTAACTTGGCGCCTAAGAGGAGCACTTTTGAAAGAATGTCCAAGTCAAAATTGGGGCATCCCGGTCATAGTGTCCCCCCCAAAAAAAACATCGATCTCGCAGCCATTTTTGAACAGGAAAAACACTGGGATTTCTTGTTTGAAAACATCCAAAATATGATTTAAAAAAAAAAAAAAAAAAGCAGGCACATAAACATCTGTCTAGCATCATTTTCACAAAAACGGCCACACAGACATTTCTGCAGAGCAGAAGGGAAGCCTAGTAGCCATGGCGGTGGACTTTTAAACATTGGGACTCAGGTGCAAATCCCACCTTATGTTATTTAGTAAACCCCCCCAAGACCAGATAAAAACCTACTGTGCTTAAAGGACACCTATGCAATAGCCATCACACTCACAGGTGTCTTGTAAATTCAGGTACAGAAGGGATTTTTATGTTCTAAGAGTTAAAGTGGGGATTACACTTGGGTACCATTGTTCAAAGTCCATTGCTCTGAGCACTGGATTACTCCTTGCATTTTCTTGCTGCTCTGTTAGAAATGGCCATAAAACCTGAAGCTATCATAGAGCCTTCTTGTATTCATGCCACTTTCACTTCTTGGGGGTGGGAGAGGAACAGTAACCACTGGGAGATGAAAGAAGGGTCATGACCTCATCCCTCCAGTGGTCAGCTGCTCAATCAGGGCACCTTTTTGTATCCTGGTTGTGATTGAAACAGGCCTAGATAAAAATGTCCTTTTTAGACTTTTATGTTTCTTCCCATTCTATTATTGCTTAAAAAAAAAAAAAAAAAAAGACATCCTAATTGTGGGCCTGCCTCTAGTCTCACCCAAAACGCACCTCTAACATGCTCCTTTGCTATTTGGATGAAATGTAGTGTAAAACATCCAAATTATGCCTTTCAAAAATCGCAATTTGGATGTTTCCAGCAGAGACTTTTTTTAAGCCATTTTGAGACATCTATCCATTTTGAAAATGAATGCCTGTACAACATGCTTCTTTTCAAGATTATTTTTTGACCTTTTTTAACAGTGCTTTCCATCTAACTTGGTAGTGTTTATTCTGCTTCCTGTTTTCTACAGTCAGATCTTTATTTTCATTTTTTGAACAAAATGTTTCACTCTATTACCATTTTTCACCTAACCTTTTAACCAAGCTAGCTGTTGTTTGGCCTTCTACCATTTTCAATACATGAAATATATCTGTTGTGGGCTTCCATGATAGTATTTTTAAACAATGTCCATGCCTGATTTATTTATTGATGTTTTGATTTTGAAAAATTTATATACCTTCTCCTTGACATCATAAAATGCCAACCTTTTGTATGGTATCATTGAATGGGTCATCTGCTTTTGATATGATTCATACTAAGGTTTTGTTAGATACTTTGTCTAATATGGGGACAATAGGATCTGTCATTGATTGGTTTGCTTCTTACTTTCAAGATAGATCTATGGAAGTGAAAAAAAATGGATGCATTTCTACATAGCTGACTATAGATAGGGGGATACACTTTTGTTCAAGCTCTGTCTGGCATCATTGGGTAATGTATTTCACAAGTTAGGTATTAGTTATCATCTATATGCAGACGATGTACAATTTTTCTTTCCTATGTCAGATTGATAAATTAGCATCATATTTACATGTAATTAATGACTGGATAATGGGTCACAGACTAGTTTTGAATCTTGCGCAAAAACGGAGTTGATATTGGTAGGAATGGTTGAACATCCATTATTTCTAGAATTTGTTGAGGTAGATAGCATGGTGCATACTTTGCAAAAGAAGATGAAAGTTTTAGGTGTTTTAACCAAGAAGGATCAGGTTTTACCTATCAAATCTTTTTTTTTTCTTTCAGATGTGGCTTTTGAGTAGATTAAAATCAATATTGGATTAGTATAAAGCACTTCATTTGGGTATGTCATCATCCAAATGTAGTCTTTGCAAGTGGTTCAGAATACTGCAGTGCATTTAATCTTTGGTTGAAGTAAATTTGAGCATGTGACACCTTTACTATGAAAATTGCATTGTCTTCCTTTTAAATCTCAAGTAGTGTTTAAGAACATAAGAATTGCCGCTGCTGGGTCAGACCAGTGGTCCATCGTGCCCAGCAGTCCGCTCACGTGGCAGCCCTTAGGTCAAAGACCAGTGCCCTATTTGAGTCCAGCCTTACCTACGTACGTTCTGATTCAGCAGGAACTTATCTAACCTTTTCTTGAATCCTTGGAGGGTGTTTTCCCCTATAACAGCCTCTGGAAGAGCGTTCCAGATTTCTTCTACTTTCTGGGTGAAGAAGAACTTCCTTATGTTTGTACGGAATCTATCCCCTTTTAACTTTAGAGAGTGCCCTCTCGTTCTCTCCACCTTGGAGAGGGTGAACAATCTCTCTTTCTCTACTAAGTAAATTCCCTTCAATATCTTGAATGTTTCGATCATATCTCCTTTCAGTCTCCTCTTTTCAAGGGAGAAGAGGCCCAGTTTCTCTAGCCTCTCATTGTACAGCAACTCCTCCAGTCCCTTAACCATTTTTGTCGCTCTTCTCTGGACCCTTTCGAGTAGTACTATGTCCTTTCTCATGTACAGTGGCCAGTGTTGGACGCAGTATTCCAGATGGGGGCGCACCATGGCCTGGTACAGCAGCATGATAACCTTCTCAGACCAGTTTGTGATCCCCTTCTTTTTTTTTATATATAAATCTTTATTGATTTTCAAACTTTGATAATGCAGTACAATTAATTTAACATAAAATACTGCATAAAATGCACTATTAACTACACAAATAATACATAAAAACAATCATTTTCTCCCATCCTCATCTCAATTATTAATACAATAATATATATGATGTGATTACAATATTATAATTAAGTAATTTAAATCCTCAAATACATTTCCCTCCCCCCACCCACCCTCCCTGAATGTGTAAGGAAATCTAAGAAAAAGAAAGATACATGACCCTTATTGCCATGCAACAAATGCAGTCAATGCACTCCACACTTTACTAAATGAATTACTAGTCCCCAAACGTTCCACAGTCATTCTTTCATATTTATATGTGGTACACACATTTGCCCACCAAAAAGTGTAATTAATTCTGTCATGGTTCTTCCAATTATGTGTGACCATTTGAACAGCTATTCCCGTCATGATCAGGAAAAGGCAACTTTTATATTTATCCAAAGTAGGCTTAACGTGTAGTAACGTACCACAAATTATGGCTTCATAGGTTAAGGGAATAGATGACTCAAGAATGAGATTTATTTGTTCCCAAATTGACTTCCAGAAACTAAGTATCAATGGACAAAAATATAACAGATGATCCAGTCCCTATATTAATATGACAATGCCAGCATCTATTAGATTTAGAATTATCTATTTTTTGTAATCGAACTGGGGTCCAAAAAATCCTATACAATAAAAATAACCATGTTTGTCTCATAGATGCTGACGCTGAACATTTCAACCTTCAAGTCCAAATTCGTGGCCAGCAAAACACAGAAATATGCTGTTTTATCTAGATGCTCCAAATATCTCTAAGACTATTTTTTGGCTTCTTATTTAAAAATTCAGAAATCAATTTGTACCACTGGGTGGCCTGATGCCCTACTAAATCTGTCTGGTAGCAAAGGATCTGCAAGCTATAATAAGTTTTTAAGTTTTTCCATTCAGGGAACCCACTCTGAATAGCCTGCTTCAACTGCAACGACCTATAATGTTGAGACTTTAAAATGCCAAATGATTATTGCAGCCATGAAAAATCAAGCAGTTTCTCATTAGATATAACATCATCCAATGTCCGAATACCTGCCTGCATCCAATTCTTCCAGGTGATCCCAGCACCGCCTACTTGAATCTTGGAGTTTAACCATAAGGACTGCAAAGTAGATTTCATTATGGGAACATCTGTTAGTTTATCAATAAATTTAATTGTTTTCCATGTATCCAATAAAATTATGTCTTTAGCATATCTAGGTAATCTGATACTGAATACATGAGATAGTCTTAAAGGGGACATAATTTTCCATTCTAGATATAGCTAGTCTGGAACATGCTCCATGAGCTCAGGGAGGATCCAATATATACCTTGACACATTATGTAGGCTTGATGATACCTATAAAAATTGGGAAAATTTACCCCACCCTCCACAATTGGTTTTTGTAAAGATACTAGAGCAATTCTCACATTTTTCCCCAGCCAAATACATTTTGTCAGAATGCTATTTAACTTTTTATAAAAGGACCCTTGAAAATAAACTGGCAACATACCCATTTGGTAGCAAATCACAGGCAAAATCATCATCTTGACCGTTTGAACTCTCCCCAACCAAGACAGCTGTAGAGGGTTCCATTGCTCACACATTTCCGTAATCTTTAACAATAAGGATTTTTCATTTACTTTCATCGTTTCTTCCAATGTACTGTTTATCCAAATACTTAAATATTTTATACCATCTTCCTTCCAAATAAAAGGAAACGTATCAAATAATTCTTTTGCACAATGTACATTTAATGGAAGAACCTCTGATTTACTCCAATTTATTTTATAACCAGAGAATTTTCCAAATCTATCTATCAAATCCAGTAAATGTAGAATGGTCGACTCAGGATTCCTCAAATGAATCAAAATATCATCTGCATATGCAGAGACTTTATATTCCCGACCTGCATAAGGAATATCTTGTATCTCCTCTACCTGTTGAATAGCCAAAAGCAGAGGTTCCAAAACAATAGCAAATAGCAAAGGAGATAATGGACACCCCTGTCTAACTCCCCTCTCCAGACAAAACCGCTCTGAAAAAGGGCTCTGAGGTTTGGGGGGGGGGGCTTGTTTATTTTTGTTGCTTTAGCTTAAAGAGCAGGAACCGAACATCCTTTGCATTCTGTTTTATTTTGTGTTAAACTGGGCTTCAAAATCTTATTTGATTGCAGATGCCTTTTGGGGCTCAGCAGGGGTGGCTGTCATATCTTCCCTGAACCAAGAGTGCAATTGATCTGATTTGAAAATGAATAGAATCAAAAGGACTGTGTATAATTGTGTCAGTTTTGAGTGGGTCTTGCTGTGCCTGCTGCTGTCAAAGGAAGCGAGAAGTCCTCAAACACACTAATCTAACTTATCGGTACTTTTTCCTTCAGTCATTTTTCAAACTCTTCTCTTATTTAGGGCTCCTTTTACGAAGGTGCATTAGGGCCTTAACGCACGGAATAGCGCACACTAAAATGCCGCGTGCGCTAGCTGCTACCGCCTCCTCGCAAGCAGGCGGTAGTTTTTCGGCTAGCGCACCCTATAGCGTGCGCTAATCCAGTGCGTGCGCTAAAAACGCTACTGCACCTTCGTAAAAGGAGCCCTTAAAGCAGATGAAGATTTCGGTAAATAAAAACTGGACTCCCCTCAGTGTTCCTTTATTGTGAAGACATTTTTGCCTAATTTCATCAACCTCGACTGAAATTTCAGGTTAGGATAGCTTTTATTGGCTTAACATAGGGGTCCTTTTACTAAGGCGCGCTAACTGATTTAGCATGCATTAAAGATTAGTGCGCACTAAATGCTAAGGCATCCATTATATTCTATGGGCGCCTTAGCATTTAGCGTGTGGTAATATTTAGCGCGCCTTAGTAAAAGGATCCCATAAATACGTAGTGAAGAGCATTCGTGACATCCAAAAGCAGGCTGGTGTAATCTTGAAAATGAAACTCATTTAGATTTTAACTCTATTTATTTATTAATTAAAATTTATGACATTGCTGTCCAAGAATGCCACACAGTAGCTTACAACCATGCAATTAATCAAATCATATAGCAATGAAACGCAACACATTAATGGGGGGCCCTTTTGCTAAAGTGCATATGTTTTTGTACTTGCCTTGCATTAGTTGAAAAACGTATGCATGTTTAAGTGCAAAACCTGTGTGATAAATGCAGAGGGTGATGTATAAGGTGGCATTTCGCAACTTAGAGGTGTTCAAACATTGCGTAAATCTATGTGCGTGAATGCTACTAGTTAAAAACAGAGGCCACAATCTTTATTTACTATCAACTTGGAGGCTGAAATAAGCAGTGTCTCACTTCCGGTTCACCACACAATTGTTTCCCCACGTAGTCACCTTTATAGGACCCCCAGGGACCCCTGAAAAAGACTTTTTGTCGAAACGCGGACCGTGTTGGGTCCTGTATCCCTAGCGGACTAGGTCCTTTAAGGCTGTTATGTGGATGATTTACTTTTATGTGGATGAAATTATTTTATGTGGATGATTTCAGTGTACCTTTGGAACTTTGACACTTTCAAATAAAGTTCATTTAGGAACATCGTCACTCCACAGAGTGTGTTGTTTGTTTGTTTTTTGTTTTCTCTGGATTAAGAAAGGTAACTCATAGGCCGATGCTCAGAACGAGGGCACTCTACCGAACAGTGCTTGAGAAGAGCGTGGTGAACAGCGCCCAAAAAAACACCTCAATGTTTAAAATGAATTCCATGCAAATAATATGTCCAGTAGAATCACACCAGGAAAATGCAAAGGAGGTAGGACGTTTGCACACTAGCGCATTAATAGTAGGCTAAAATACCACATCTCTGCGCTGCGCACGAGTAGTGATGTCAGTGCGTAATATGTATGTGTGTCGTAAAAGAAAGAACCATTGCTGAAAAGTGCTGCAATCGTGATGCTCTATGTGCATGCCAAATTGGTGTTTCTTTTGTGAGCCCATTTTGTTTGTGTGGACTTGTTTTTGTATGGTTGTACAATAGAAACACAGAAAAAAAGGTGCATACCAATGGCAGCTGTAAAATCCCCACGCAGAAATATATACAGCTGCTGTGCTTGGGAGTTGCTCCTCCTCTTTTACCTTTTGGAGCTCTTCATCTCAGCCTTCACAGACTTTTTATCCATCCAGTGCAGAGGTTGCTGGTCTGATGGAATGGAAGATAGCAATCTTCTCTGCCTGTTAACATATGTAAGTACAGAGGTCCAAATTCTGTAAGCAGTGCCGATATCGGCAGCCATCTAAAGAATGGCTGCCGATTGCATGTCAATCTACACCGGTGGCTGTTTACAAAATCATGGCTATGTGGAAGATAGATGGGTGCCGGAAATGTAGACAAAAACAAGAGAATTGACCCAATGATCTCCACAGACAAATCCAAGAAGAAACAAAAAACAATGTGGAGAAATGATGTTCCTGAGATGGACTTTATTAATATTAAAATAATATTAAAACTTGGCAAACCACATAAAAACCTCTAGGGCGCTGTCCGCTGAAAAGCTTTGGACCCTGGACCCAATACGGTCCGTGTTTTGACAGAATGTCTTCTTCAAAGGTCCCTATCAACCTTATCATCTCCCTGGGAAAGCCCAGGCTAATTTCTTATTATAAACCACCTAGAACTGAAAGGTATTGGCGGGATAGAAGATTTAAATGTAATGTAATCTCTTAGACACAAAAACAATATATGGTTTCAGGTTTATTTAAAAATTTGATATACCGCTTTATCAAAAATTCAAAGCGGTTCTACATAATATAAGAACAAAATATAAAAAGAGCGTACGTTAAAAACAAATTACAAATAATGCTACAAACAATCAAACGCACTGACAAACATTAACTTGCCGATACAGGATGGAAAAGGGTGGAAATACAATTTGTAAAAAGAGAAAGCGGGGGAGAAGGACCAGAACAAAAGGAAGGGGAACAATAAAATAAATAGTCTAACTAATATTTTGTAAAATAGGCTAAAATGATTAAAAAATGACATGGTACAGGTTTCCATGACCGTCCTTAGAAGGACTATTATACACCGAAAGAAAAAGAAAGAAAGGCCTTCAAGTTACTTTTAAATTTATCAAGGGATGTAATGTCTCTTATATAATTTGGTGCTGAATTTCAGATAGTAGGGGCCGTAACAGAAAAAATGTTAATACGCATAGTGTTAATGTATCTTAGAGAGGGAACGGATAGCAAGTTTTGATTAGATGAACAATAAAGTACGATGGGGAATATGGGGGATAAGTAGCCTTTTAATAAAATCAGGTTGGCCGAAAGTTATGGTCTTGTATGTCGGTAACATTATTTTATATGAAATTCGATGATCTATAGGCAGCCAGTGAGCATTGTTCAAAAGAGGTGTGACGTGATCGTATTTTCGTGCTTTTGAAATAATTTAATGGCAGTATTTTGAATAATTTGAAGACGTTTTATTTCTTTCTTAGTGATTCCTTTGCATAATGCATTACTGTAATCTAAACATGGCAGGAGCATTTAAAATAACAGGCATATTCATTCCAAAGACTAGCATCCTATTTACGGCGGATCACAAATGACAGGATTCTGTAACACTGAGCCCAACTTCTGAGGATATTCCTCCCATTGTTATATCCCCTTTGGAGTTGTGCACTATGAAAATTAGGCATGGATGTTATTGAATAGGACATAGGGCAGATGCATGTGTATCTCCAAATTGCTGCCAATTAAACAACAATTATTGATTGTTAGCACCTAATTAGCTAATTAATTTGCATGCATATCTATGATCAGTACCCAAATTTGTGCGCCCAACTTTGGATGATTTATACAGAAATCAACCAGGGCTTAGAAGTCTATAACAGAGCATCCATATTTAGGTGTTCAGAGGGCATCTGATAAGAACCTATTCAAGGCTGTGGTTGAGTGAACTTAAGTGTCTATGTATAGCACGCGCTAATTGGTTAGCACACCTTAGTAAAAGAGGGCCTTAATTTCTCACAGGTTCAGAAAGGAAAAAAAAGTCATCAGAAAATTGTGCATGCAAGAACTTCTAGCAACTCCTGACTTATGCAGAGAAGTGCAGCATTTAAGAACTGGGGAAAGGGAGAAACAAGTATTTTATCGCCTTCTGTCCTACCAGGCAGCGTCCTGGGATAAAGATTTAAACACCTTAATTATGAGTTAAACCACTTACTTGGATTTTAGGAGGCATCTATAAACTTATTTGCTTACCAAATATTTGGGTAATTAACTTAATTCATCTCATTGTTCAACTTCTTTTATATACCGCATAGAACTTCACGGTCTTGCGGTATATAAGTAAATTGTAATGTAATGTAATCCAGTAGTATTGTACTAGATTTCCACTGTATGTGAATATTTCTAACTATAACTCATGCATGTTTATGGCCAATCAGGGAATTCCTTAGACTCCTCCCTAAGGAAGTCCCTGATTGGCCGAGGCGCGACAGGCCCCTCCCGAGGAAGGAACCTGAGGCACCTCAGCCAATCAGTGCCTTGGGCCCCTCCCCATGCATCAGATGATGCATTGGGGCGTGGCCTAAGGTCAGTGTCGCAGCAGAGCAGCAGCAGCTAGAGGACTTTGGGCTTCCTCCTGCTCCTGAAGACGATCACAGGAGGCCTAAGGAGCAGGAGGGACTGGGCACCCCTCCTGCTCCCAGTGATTATAAAGGTAAGGGGAGGGGGTGGGCCTAGCCCGGCCATCCGGATGGCCTACTACAGGGAGGGAGGTGGGCCGAGTCTTGCCAGGTGGCATTTGAGATGGCAGGCTTCCCTCCTGCCTTGTGTTTGGCAGAGCATCGGGCACGGGGGGGCATCGTTGCGTAGGGCATTTTTTAGGGGTTTGGGGAGGGAGGAAGCACTTCGGGGGTGGGCTTTTTTATTTTTTATTTTAACCGAACAGTTATTTTGCATGTGTAATACACACAAAATATCTGCCCAATTAAAATTTTAAAAAAAAATTTTAAGCTGTTAGAAGCCCTGACAGCAGTGACAGGAGGCTGCTTCTCCTGTCACTACTGTCAGGGCCGAATTCGATCCATGCAGTTGGTTGGGGGTGTTCCTCCGATTGCCCCCATTTGCATGCAGATGGTTGGCGAATCGGTCGGCCTGCCTCTAATCTCCCACGGATTGGAGGGTTACTGAATCTAGCCCCTAGTGCCATATTCTAATAACGACGCTGTAAATTAGATGGCATTAGGCGCCCTAACACAACTTAATTTAATAGTTTAAATTGGTTCAAGCATCGCAGTGATTGACTGCACCAATTAAAAACCATTTAAAATACTGTTAAAAAAATGGATGTGTCTAAGGGCGCTTCCAAAACTGGCGCCATTCTCTCATCTAAGGAGGCACCTTGCAGTACCTAAGGCTCTTATGGGCATGGTTAAACACCAGCAGTGGCCTTAGACGCCATTAGGCATCTCCTTAGATACGATTCTCATGAAAGGTAGGTGCTGGAAACGTAGGTCTTTAAAACTCTGGTCTACATTTCCAGTGTCTACCTTTCATGTATCCGCGATTCTGCAAACAGCACGGTTGCGTGATCGACACACAAACGACACCTTGTTTGGAGGCGCTGCCCGACAATGGTGCCATTTGCAGGATCCGGCCCATAGCACACGCTAATGTCCGTTAGCGCACACTAAGTTTTGGTTAAACGGCCCCTATTTTTTTTTTTTGCATTAATGATACCTATTGTTTGTATTAATTGCCATGGGCTAATGTTGCCATTTTTTTAAATTATCCCATGAGCACTTGCTACCACCTATTTTGTAGGTGGTTTGGGCATACACAGTATCCAGTATAGTAAGTTAGATGCACTGGTTGGTTAGTGCAAGAATGCCCACTCTCTGCCCTCTGTCCCATAAAAAAATTTGAAATGCACACAATTTGAAATTACCGCAGGACACCGTAAGTACATCCTGAGGTACTCCATTTATTGTGCTGTGTTAGGTGCACATTAGTGCTTAATGCAGCTTAGTAAAGTGATCCCTAAGAATCTAATCCTAGAGCAGTGAATTTAAATTAAAAGTGATTGTGGTAGTTTGAATAGTTGAATTCTCAAAGCTTTTCTTGTTCTTCATTTCCCTAGGCCTTTCACAAGGACCTGCCATCCAATAGCACATATTAAATGATTTGGTGACAATCTTTGCTCCACCATGAAAGGGTTGTCAAGCATTCGCAGTCACCATCATGGGGTTGCCTGTGACCCCTCTTGTGATGTTCTGCCATATCATCCAGACAGAAAGCCATATTTATTAAATCCAGTGGACCCATACCCAATAGATCACTCCTATTATGGTCAAAGGAACTCTTTTCCAGCAGAATGTATGATGCCTTATGGTGACCAGATAGCTAGCAGCACATTTCCTCGGAGACATTACAATTCCCATCAGGAATCTAAAGAGGAGTCTTCCCTGGTCCCCCATGGAACAGTTGCTAAAGCCAACCGCATTCCTGCCAATCTTTTGGACAAGTTTGAAAGGCAGCTTCCTATCAACAGAGATGGCTACCATACCTTACAGTACAAGCGCACTGCAGTAGAACAACGCAGTGATAGTCCAGGAAGGATTCGGCATTTGGTCCATTCTGTTCAAAAGCTCTTCACAAAGTCCCATTCCCTTGAGGGACCATCAAAAGGTAATGTCAATGGCAACAAAGCAAGCCCAGAAGAGACTCAAACTGTTCGATATGGGAAGCGTAGCAAGAGTAAAGACAGGAGATCAGAGGTCAAGCCCCGCTCAAACATATCAGGATGGTGGGGTTCCGATGATAACTTGGACAGTGACGCTTGTTTTTATCATAGTCCCACTGGAGTTATGACTATGGGAAGATGCCCTGATCGATCTGCTTCTCAGTACTTCATGGAAGCCTACAATACCATCAATGAACATGCATTAAAGTCATCTAGAAGCAATAATGATGTTAAATGCTCTACATGTTCAAACTTACCTATAAGCTTGGACAGCCAGTTAATGAAGAAAGGCTCTTGGTCTTCTACACTTACAGTGAGCAGAGCCCGTGAAGTTTACCAGAAGGGTTCACTTAATATGGATCAAACGGTGGCAAAATCAGAATCTAGCCAGCCAGAACGGGCCTGCCAATACCTCCAGGTATGCTGAATATACTTTTTTTTTCTCTCCATATTGTTATCCCTTTTACATTCATGTTTTTCTAGCAGCCTTCCTTTAGTTGTTCTAAATAGAATTATATAATTATATAAAAGGTAATTGAAAGGGGACAGGTTTAGAACAAATGCTAGGAAGTTCTTTTTTACCCAGAGGGTGGTGGACACATGGAACGCGCTTCCGGAGGATGTGATAGGCCAGAACTCTGTACAAGGGTTCAAGGAGGGTTTGGATAGGTTCCTGGAGGATAAGGGGATAGAGGGGTACAGATAGAACTTGAGGTAGGTTATAAAAGTGGTCAGAAACCACTTCACAGGTCGCGGACCTGATGGGCTGCCGCGGGAGCGGACCGCTGGGCGAGATGGACCTCTGGTCTGACTCAGTGGAGGCAACTTCTTATGTTCTTATGTTCTTAATCCAGTCAATATAAAAAAATAAAGAAAATTATATCCATGCTATTATAAAATATTATTATGAAAAATTAATTCTTTATGAAGAAAAAGGTTGGGTACTAGTGTAGGAAGGATAATTGTTACTTTATACAATTTCAGAGTCTATGATGTGTTATTATATTAGACTGAAAAGCAGACATCCATTGTTTAGAAATATGTGCCTGGTGAGAACTGGATCAGTAAATCAGAAAATCAAGTGTCTCCAATTAATATTATGATACATTTAAACTTGACATACAGCTCTGTAGTGTCTCGACATTTCAGTCTGAGATTATTTGCTTTTATTTACAGTATGAAGTTTTACTAGGAATCTCTGATGCTTTATTCTTATTTGAAAAGCAAGCTATAATCATTTAGGGCCCTTATACAAAGCCGCAGTAGTGAGACCCATTGTGGCAAATGCAACAAATCCCATATGAATTGGAATGCGCTGTGTCGCATTTGCTGCATGGAACTTGCTACCGTGGCTTTAGAAAAGGGGCCCTTATTAAGAAAGATGAATCCTTAATTTATAACTCTAAAATATCTGTGATATAACTTGATATGTATCAATAATAAATTTTACAAAATGCATGTCTATAGGTTTCCTGTATATAGATGTTTGGATGTAACCATTGTTGATAGAGACTGTGGTGTCTAGAAAAATTTACTTTTTCTTGGGAATAGTCACTTTTGAATGTCATTGTAGGGTGGTATGTGTTGAAAGAGTTGTAGAATTGTTTGAGAGTCTCTTCTCCCTCGGTTCAAATCATAAAAAATGCCATCAATATATGGGAAGTATTTCAGGGGTTAAGTCTGATATGTCTCCTCTAATGCTGCCATGAAGAGCTTTGCATAATGTGGTGCCATCCTGGTGCCCATAGAAGTGCCCATGATTTGCAGATAGATGTAGTAGTTAAAAGAGAAATAGTTGTGAGTTAGGATGAATTTGATCAATGCTGTAATAGCTTCCAGAGAGTGTTGGTGGCGAGGGTAGACAGCGTGAACTCACAGGCCTTGAGCATACGCAAATGCTCAAGGCCCAGCAAAGAAGAGGATGCAGATCTTCGGGCACTGGCACCGGCATGTCCTGTGTGTTGGTGCCGGTGCCGGTGGCCAGATGGGGGTAAGCAGCGTGTTCGAGTGGCTCTGGGGGATTTCAGATCGCGGCGGGGTGGGTGCGACGCAAGCGATGTGATGCCGGATCGCGAGGGGGAGGGTGCCAGATCGCGGGGGGGGGGAGGGTGGTGGATCACACGGGGGGGCCTTCGGTGGGAGCAATGCCGTTTCTCGGTGGGGGGAGGTAGAGCAGCACCGCTGGCCTCTGGGGGTGGGGGTGGATGGGAATGTATCACGCAAGTTTCCCTTAGTTCCTATGGGGAAACTCGCTTTGATATATGAGTATTTTGGTTTACGAGCATGCCTCTGGAACGAATTATGCTCGTAAACCAAGGTACCACTGTACTTGATTTCCTCAAGAAATTTTACCTCCCTAGCAAGCCCTAATGTTATATTTACCCAGTCAATATTGGGGTAGTTCCTAGGATAAGCAGTTATAAAATATGTTTTACTCTTTGGGATCTGGCGAGGTACAGTGTTCCCTCTAAGCGGGCGGGTGTTGTGAGCAAACTTTTTTCACTGTGAGCTAAAAATATCGGGCGCCAGCAAGTTATGAGCCAAATAAATATGTTGTCAAGGCATCAGGCCAGCTTAAGTTCCAGGCCAGTTATGGAACTGAATTTAAGATTTGTAGGTTCATGGGGACATACTCTAGTCCAGTGTTCTTCAACCTTTTTACACCCGTGGACCGGCATAAATAAAATAATTATTTTGTGGACCGGCAAACTACTAAGACCGAAATAAAAACACATTTTCACCCAGTCTCCGCAAGCTCGGTCCCCACAAACCATCTGATCCCATCTGCACAAGCCTCAGTTATGATTTTATATTGAACGTATTTTATTAAAGTATAAAAAGAAACAATATTCTGTACAATTGTCATTTTATAAATATAAATATTCAGAGCAAGGACCAACAAAACCCCTGTCTCCCCTCCCCTTCACATATATCCCCTCTACTATCAAGAAAACTGAACAAGCCAAATTATTACAGAATGCTACACAGAAATATCATGCTAACAGAATACTGCAGTCAACACATGACAGGAATAGTATTAGGCTTTGCAGTCCCCAGTTATGTCTCTAGCAGGATATATATTTCAAATCTGACATATTGTAATGACAAAATAGAAATAAAATGATTTTTTTCTACCTTTTGTGGTCTCTGCTTTCATCTTCTTTCCACTCTTCCTTCCAGCGTCTGCCCGTTCCATCCACTGTCTGGCCTCTCCCCCTTCCATATGTATCTGACTTCTTTCTATGCCCCTCTCCCCTTTCCATCCAGCCTGTGCTTCCTCTCTCCTTTTTACATCATTCATTCCAGCTTCACTGCTTTCTTCATTTTTATCTCTCCTACACCAGATCTAGCATCTTTATCCCTCTCTCATTTCTCTGCTGACCCCCTTTCCAGCATCAATCTCTCTCTACTTTCTCATTCCTGTCTCTCCCCTTTCCCTCCTCTAATCTCCCTGCCAGCTGTTTCCTTCCTTTCTTCCTTCTCCCTTCCCTCCTCCCCCCTATCCAACAGTAGCTCTCTTCCCATCCCTTTCCCTCTTCCCCTCCCAGCAGCATCTCTCTTTCTACCTCCCTCCAGGTGCAGTAGCAGCTCTCCCTTTATCCATCAGCTTTCCAGCCTCCAACAGTGGCTTCCTGTCCTTCCGGCAGCTCTCAGTACTTGCCTGCAGAAGTGATTTCCTTAGGCAGCCTTGGGTCCGTTGCCGCCTCTGAGGAAAGGGGAAGTTGCCAAAGTGAATCACTGCCCTGGTAAGTATAGAGCTGCTAGGAGAGGAGACAGCCACTGTTGAAGGCTCCCTGCACATTCGTGACACCCCCCCACCCCCAAGCCGGCAAAAACAGCTTTGCACTGCAGGCCCTGCCGCCCAAGACGAGCCGGAGGCCCCTATCCGCCGCATTCTGCACATGGGCAGGCTTTCAGCACAGACGCTGCTGATGGCCCCAATCCACACGCTGCCCCCCACCGCGCACGCTGACCATCTCCCTTCTACTTGCAGCTTCCCCGCAGCCCTCTTCGGCGACTCGGCAGGGGCAGCGATCAAGACAGGCTGCAGACGTCGGGATCTTTCCTCTCTGAGTCCCGCCTATTTTGTTTCAACTTCCTGTTTCCGCATAGGCGAGACTCAGAGGGAATGCCCGACGTCGGCAGCCTGTCTTGATCGCCCGAGGCTGGGAGGAACAGAAGATTTCCGCGAAAACCACCAGGGCAGGAAATTTAACAACGTCCATCTTGCCGGCCCTGCGCGGACCGGCAGGAATTTTCTGCGGACCGGCGGTTGAAGAACTGTGCTCTACACTGTGTGCGCTGTGACGAGGAACTTGTGCACTGCGTTGTAATATTTTGTGCGCCAGCGCATGCCAGCGCAGCTTAGAGGGAACACTGCACCTGTGTTGGAAACAGGATACTGGGCTTGATGAACCTGCGGTCTGTCCCAGTATGGCTGCCCTTGTGTTCTTCTGTACATTTAATAGGGTTGTAATTGTAGTACAGAAAATCCAACTGCCTCTCTTTTTTAATTATACTGTAGCTGATCATGACCTACTTGCTGGTAGACTTCATAATATATATATATATATATATATATAAAAATAAACCAGGAGATCTAGTATAAAAAGAATGCATTCCACCACAGAATTATATACTTCTGAAGTGTCAGTGGGTGATATTTTACCCCACACACTTTCTTAGTTGAAATAATGGTGAACATTTTTAGCTACTTAAAATCATTTAAACCTTCTCCTCCTGTGAAATGCTTTTACAGAACATCTGCTGCACCATGATGTGGAAATCCAAGTTTAACTTCTCCATGTACTTTTGTCAGCCACACAGAAGTGTGCAGCCCTCTGCAATCTGTCACTTCTAACTATTTTTCTTAAGAGCGCCAAGCGTCAAGTTGGTCTCGGATTTACTTATTTACAATGGGTCCAGTTCACATGGGACTTGAACCAACTAGTGCCAGCTTTACAAGTAGGAGGCAAAGAAAAAAAGCAGCATGAATAAAAACAACAACAACCCAGAAAACTTAGTACGGTACATCTGTGACACCTTCAAGAGATCTCAAGGATGTACAGTATATCTAAGGAACAGTAATTGAAACAAGTGAGAGTAGAGCCCTAATAAGGTGTAGGATGTAAAGCCAGAAAGAACAGACCAGTCATTGTATATATAGCAACTCACTTGGCTAGTTTCTGGTTCCTGGATTACCGCTATTTAATAAATCCTTATGCATAGTATTGGAAACACCAGTATTTGGGTCTCTGTCCCAGTGTCCACTCAGTCATCAAGCTGAATCTGATTCTCGGTAAATAGCTTCAGCTGGTGCAACACAACTTCTGTTTCTCCCTGGAAGTGGCTAGCAGCTCACTTTACTCCTGTCAGTTGCCGGTGTGTGGCTGACCCTTCTTATACAACATTGAACTCAAACCTAACAACAATTCCCGGTTCTCTAACACCTTCTAACTATGCTTTTGCAACTGAGGGAGAAATCCCTTATCCCAGGGTATGTGGGATTTTGACATTACCGTTTTGGGAATTCAAGCTGTATGTGATATACTCTTTTTTTCATTTATTTCTTATTACTATTCTCCTGATCTGATTTCTTTTTGAGTCTCCTCTCTCAACCCCTACAATGGATTAATGAAGTACAGCCAAATCAGCAGCAGCAAATTGGCCCAGAACCTAAGGCTGCAAGAAATTTGGAAGGCCAGAATTCTGGACGTAACACAGGCAAAAGTTCTCTATTTCTACCCCCTCCCCCCAAGCACTGACCTCCAGTATGTGCTCACTGCTGCTATGGGGCCATGGGCAGAAGGGAGATGTGTACTGTCCCAGTTGGTGCCTGTGAGGAAGGATGGTTCTTCAGGAAGCCTGTTCAAGAGAATAGATAATGGACACATCTTTAAAGAAAGGAAATGTGGCACACAGAGAGTTTTTTCATAAACATTTAAAAGGAAAAACAAACAACAATATACAGGAGGGATATCTGCACTTCATTAATCCATTGTAGGGGCTGAGAGAGGAGACTCAAAAAGAAATCTGATCAGGAGAATAGTAATAAGAAATAAATGAAAAAAAGAGTAAAGATATAGCATTGCTATCACATACAGCTTGAATTACCAAACAATGAAACTCTCTGATGTCCACTGCATTAGATTTCAATTGGTGTAAGTCCTCACACCCAAAGTTGAGCATGTGAATCCCCACTAACTATTCTTATAAAGGACACTCATCCTTGAATGCCTTTTATAGAATAACACTGAGGTCCGGATTCACGTTAGGCACAAACAGGCAGGCCTACACATAAAACCATAAAAATGCAATTGTAATAGTCCAAACGGACCCTACACGGTCTGTGTTTCGGCGAACACGCCTTCCTCAGGGGTCCAATGGTTTTCAAATGCACAAATAAAGAATTGGACTGAACCTAATCTAATTGTCTTTAAACATGTGGTCAAAGAATACCGCAGACAAGTATAAACAGCATGAAAAATCGCTATGGGAAGATGTGTTCGCCGAAACATGGACCGTGTAATAATAATAATAATAATAACAGTTTATATACCACAGGACCGTGAAGTTCTATGTGGTTTACAATGATTAAAAGATAGTACAAATTGAGTGAAGTTAAAAGCTAGTGATTAACAGCTCTAGGGTTCAGTTATTGTGGAAAAAGAATTGTACGGGTCAGCTGCCTAGATACTTCAGGAACAGATATGTTTTTAGGCGTTTCCTAAATTCCCCATAAGTCGTAGGCGTAAGCAGTTGTTCTAGATCTTTATCCCATAATGCTGCCTGATGTGAGAAAAGGTGTTGATGATATCTTTTGAGTTTACATCCTGTAACTGGAGGGGAAATAAAGTTCAAATGTGAGCTTCTTTTATGTCTATTGGCTGAGAAAGAGAAAAGGTCAGTTATATATTTAGGGGCTAGACCAAATAGTACCTTAAAGCAAAAACAACCAAACTTAAACTTCACACGTGCCTCCATCGGTAGCCAATGCAGCTGTCGGTAGTAAGGTGTCACATGATCGAACTTCTTCAGCCCGAAAATCAGTTTGACCGCTGCGTTTTGTACTATTTGTAATCGTCGCATATTCTTTTGGGAAATTGCCAAATAGGCGATATTACAGTAATCAAGTTGACTCAGTACGAGGGATTATACCAGAATTCTAAATACTGACATATCAAAATATGCTCTAATGGATCAAAACTTCCAGAGAGTGAAAAACCCTTTCTGATTAAGGAGTCTACCTGGTCTTTCATGGTTAGGCTCTGGTCTAGTGTTACACCCAATACCTTCATAGTAGACTGAATAGGATAACTAAGTTTATTGATGCATAGCTACAAAAAAAATTTTTTTTTCTGAATTAAGTTTCAGTTTGAATTCAGTCATCCATTGCTCCATCAAATTTAGTGCTTCTGATGCCTTGGGAGTAATTTCTGAGAGAAAGTTAGTAAATGGAATGATGATCATAAAGTCATCTGCGTAACTGAATAATTTTATCCCCAGCTGGGATAATTTTATCCCCAGCTGGGTCAATTGCACCTAGTGAGGACATGTAGACATTGAAAAGCAATGGGGATAGTGGTGACCTCTGCGGTACACCAGATAGATTGCTCCAGGTATCAGAGAGATTGTAATTAAAATGTACTTGGTAGGTGCGGGACATAAGGAAACCTCGAAACCAGTCTAGCATCTCTTCTCTGATACCAATTGCAACTAAGCATTGTAGCAGTTTCCCATGGTCCACTAAGTCAAACGCAGAGCTCATATCGAATTGCATGATCAGGGCATTAAGGCCCTTACTAGACAGGAGACGTAAATTATCCAAGATAGCCGCAATTACTGTCTCAGTGCTGAACAAAGGTCTAAAACCAGATTGAGTTTCATGTAAGAGAGAGAACTGATCAAGATATTCTATCAATTGGATATGTACCAATCCTTCCATGATTTTTACAATAAATGGAATCGATGCTACGGTCTATAGTTGGTTACTAGTGCAGAAGATTCTTTACTATTTTTTGGAATTAGGATTATTATTATGTGACCATTGTTAGTGAGGAATTTTCCATTTTTAGGTTATCGGTTAAGGAATTCAGCAAGGAAAGTTTAAAATCTAATGGAGCTGCTTTCATAATTTCTGGGGGACATGAGTCCAGAACACAGTATGATTTAGAGTATTTGTTATATAGTTTGATATAATTATTCCATTGTAAATCTTGAAAGGAACTCCAGATCATGTCCGCTGGTATTCCATTTCTTTGTATGTTAGCTATTTGATGATCATTAATGTTATTTGTCGAACAGTTGTTTCTTAGGTTTTTAATTTTTGAATCGAAATGCTGTGATAAATCATTTGCTGAAGGTAGTTTAATGTTATGCATGAGTTGAGTGTTGCGTGTGGTGTCAAATAAATTCGTAACCAAATTGAACAGCTCTTTTGTATTGATTCCTTTTGAGCTAGTGCTAGATAAGTCGATTTTAGAAGAGTAAAATGATTTATGTTTGTCTTTTATCAGTTCAAGTTTCAAGTTTAATTAAATTTGATAAATCGCTTATTACATACTAAGCGAGTAACATTAAAAATATATGGTGTACAACCTTAAAAGGGGGATAAAAAACAAACTGACAATACAGACGAACTTGGATACATAAGGAAAGGGCAAAGGTGGGTAAAAAGTTACAAAATTACTGTTTTTCTAGTGAAAAGAGAACAAAAGCCGAGTAAGGGAAAAAACATTAGGATTGGGATAAAATGGATAAAAAGAGTTATTTTAAAGATTAAAAGAAGCTTTGAAAAGAAAAGTTTTTAAGTTGGTTTTAAATAAATTAAGATCTTTAACTTCTCTTATGTATAAGGGGAGAGTGTTCCAGGTAAGAGGGGCCATAAC
The DNA here is from genome assembly GCF_902459505.1 of Geotrypetes seraphini. NCBI lineage: Eukaryota > Metazoa > Chordata > Amphibia > Gymnophiona > Dermophiidae > Geotrypetes > Geotrypetes seraphini. The sequence goes on along the minus strand of NC_047085.1, from coordinate 148,112,965 downwards.
TGAAAATATGTCATGACGTCTGGTTCCAATAATTTTCAAGGAAGGAACCATAAGCAGCCCTTGTGTTGTAGACCGCAGGGAACGAGTCGAGTTATATGGAACTAGTAACCGGTCTATGAATTGTGGTTCATTAGTGGATAATGTTTTAAATGCTAAAAGTAATATTTTATATGTTATTCGTTGATTAATAGGAAGCCAGTGTGAGTCTATTAAAAAAGGTGTTACATGATCGTATTTTTTACCATTGTGAATGATTTTAATTGCAGTATTTTGGATTATTTGTAAACGTTTTTTTTCCTTTTGAGTGATATTTAACAGAAGTGAATTACAGTAATCTAATTTAGATATGACGAGGGAATGTATTAAAATGTTTAAAGATTTCGGTTCTAGGAACTTAGACATATAGCAAATTAATCGCAATCTATAAAAGCAACATTTGACTACATTGCTGATGTGCTCTTGATAAGAGAATTTGTCATCAATGATAACTCCTAATAACTTTAATGATGATACTAACCCAATAGTTATATTGTCTATTAAGAAAGGAGCTGATAATTTTAATCCCTGTTTCATTGGGAAGAATAAGGCCTTAGTTTTTGTTATGTTTAGAGCTAGTTTATTTTGTGTGAGCCAATTTTTTATTTTTTCTAATTTTTGATTGATTAAATTTTTATGTTGGATCTCCAGTTGTTCCAGTCTGACAATTTTCCTGTTTTTTTCTAAATTCTTTCTAGTCGCCTTACTAATTGTTTCATTTTTAAAAGTTCAGTGTCAAACCATGTGTTATATTTATTTGCACAGCTTTTGCTATTTCGTGTAGGGGCAATTTTATCTAAAATGGATGTGCTAGTTTTCATCTAGTGATCCCAAAAATCGACTCCTTCTCCTATCTCCGCTTGTAGTTCATATTGTGACCAATATTCCTCTGGATTGATATGACCCCTTGTGAGATGTTCTCTTTTTGTCCTTGGATGTGTTTTAGATTTTAAATGAGTCCAGATTAACTTGAAATAATAAGTAAAATGGTCAGACGAGATATCGTGACGCCAGGTGCCATCAGGTAGAGAGATGGAAGGGTCTAAAATCCCCTTTGTGGACATACCTACCACATCTAACTGATGACCTTTTTCATGTGTTTGTGTGGGTAAAGGGAGATTGTAATTAAGCAAAGATAGAAAGTGTTTAAAGTCTTTCGCATCTGGATTGTCCTCTTCATCTAGGTGTAAGTTTATGCCACCTGTGATGATATTATATGAAGGAGTAATTGAATTATATAGAACAAATTCACAAAAGTCCTCTTTGGCTTTTGGCCAGCTTTTCGGTAAGACATAAAATAATATGCAAGAGAGGGATTCTTCTAGTTCCTTATTGCTAATTTTACAGGCTAATATTTCTAACTGATAGGTCATTTTGGAATCCAATAGTTCAAACTCAAATCCTTCCTTAAGAATAATTGCTAATCAGGAAGAGAAACATGAAGTACTCTTAGATTGATTGATCTCCTGTCTCAGCCAACATAATTGTTAGTTGTTATTCTATTTCTTTGCTATGTTCTCGCTAATTCTACATCTTGGACCCATATTGAGGACTTGAGTTAAAGTTAAGCTATTTAGGGTTAGTAGATTATAATTTGTATTGTATTTTATTTCTTACCTAACTTTACCTTTCTGTACAAGTAGATACCTGATATGTTATTGAAAAATTATAAATAAAAAATAAAAAAAAGAATAATTGCTAATCCTCCCCCTTTTCTTCCATCAAGGTTTAGCATCCGTTTGGTTAAGGGTCCGTTTAGGGTCCATTTTAGGGTCCATTTAGAATCCAGTTTAGGGTCCGTTTGGACTATTACAATTGCATTTTTATGGTTTTATGTGTAAGAGTGTACAATAAATTATTTTCAGAACATCAGTATCCACAGCTTCATTGGACTGATTTTTTCTGGGGATTATTGGGTCTTCTTTTTTCTCTGTTGCAATAATTGGTCACACCATTAAAACCCAGTTAAACTCTCATTTAAAAATATATATATATATATCCGCCACTATGTTGCCTCCGTGACCGGTGCCTAGGTCCATGGTGGCTAGTGGCGCATGGTAATGCCAAGCCCGGAAGTGAGAATGTGTAGGGTGGTGCCTGACTTCAACGTCACTAAGCTCCACTAGTCACAATTCTGTCAGAACCCTAGGCACTGGAAATGTAGGCCTGGCCTACATTTAATTAATTTATTTATATTTATATCCCATCCTCCCAGAAGAGCTCAGAATGGGTTACAAGTTTATATACATAATAATGCATAACAAGGTATACATAAGGCATAACAGGGTTAAGTCAGAGGAGATTTTTTGCTTCCTCCACCAGTTCCTCCCATCATTTATCTACCTGCCTACGGATGAGGTCAGCAGAGAAGTATTACTCTACTGGTATGTGACAGAGTGTATAGGAAGTCATCATTTCTGTTGCCTAGAATCTCTACTCACTATGATTCTGGAAGAGTTGCCTGCTCGTGATTGACACGCGGCAGACATCACTTCCAGAATCAGCCCCTGAGTGCTGATTTTCCCAGCACCTATTTTTCAGCGCCATTTACTGAATCTGGTCCTTAATGTGAAGTTGGGCATGCAAGTTGATAGAATTAGAGGGATAATGTAATGTAATGTAATTTATTTCTTATATACCGCTACATCCGTTAGGTTCTAAGCGGTTTACAGAAAATATACATTAAGATTAGAAATAAGAAAGGTACTTGAAAAATTCCCTTACTGTCCCGAAGGCTCACAATCTAACTAAAGTACCTGGAGGGTAATAGAGAAGTGAAAAGTAGAGTTAGAGGAAAAATAAAAATAAAATAAACATTTTAACAAGACAGCATTGGTCTAAATACTTTGGAAGGTAGAAGAGAGGAGAGAAAGGAATAGAAGCATCGTGGCAAAGGGTTCCCGGTAGTGGCGGCTGGTCCTATTGCTGCTTAGGTGTAAAAACAGTTGATCTTCTTATCGGATTGTAGGGGGGGCGGATACTAAAATACTTAATTATAAATTTACATTGAAAACAAAGTGCATATGATGCCCTTAAGACATCATGCTTCCTGGAACAAAGAAAGAAATAACTTCTGCCATGGTTGAGTTTCTTCGGTTAAAGCAGGAAACATCTAGATTCTTTGACCCAGAAATAAGCCTAGCGTGGCTGAAAATAAAATTTTATAATCATATCTACATCTTGGGATAAAACAAATGATACTAGAAACAATGGTGCAGTAAGGGTGAGCGGTACCTGGGGAGGTAGTGCCCCTTCCCTACCTTCTTCCCCACCCCCTGCCGCACATGCATCCCCTTCCCTTTCCCCGCACCTTTTCAACTTCTCCAGTGTGAGCAGCATGCCCATGTCAGTGTCGGCTCTCGAGACTACGACGGGAGCTCACGGCAGCCATTTCCTATGAGTGATCTGCACGGGGCAGGAGCGTAGGAAGATCGCTCCTGCCCCGAAAGCCCGCTAGACCACCAGGTACGGTTCCGGGGAGTCTCAGAGGGCTTAAGGTAAGGTCCAGGATTCCGGGGGAAGGTGGGGGGTGGGTCAGAACCGGCCCGAATATTATTTGCGGTTTTTTAATATTCGCGGGCTGGCTCTGCCCCTAACCCCCATGAAAATTGAGGGAGAAGTGTACCGTATTTTCGCGGATATAACGCGCGCGTTATACGTGATTTTACGTACCGCGCATACCCCTCGCGCGTTATATGCCTGAGCGCGGTATACAAAAGTTTTTAAACATAGTTCCCACCCCGCCCGACGCCCGATTCACCCCCCCAGCAGGACCGCTCGCACCCCCACCCCGAACGACCGCTCGCACGCGCTCCCACCCGCACCCGCATCCACGATCGGAGCAAGAGGGAGCCCAAGCCCTCTTGCCCGGCCGACTCCCCGACGTCCGATACATCCCCCCCCCCGGCAGGACCACTCGCACCCTCACCCCGAAGGACCGCCGACTCCCCAACAATATCGGGCCAGGAGGGAGCCCAAACCCTCCTGGCCACGGCGACCCCCTAACCCCCCCCCGCACTACATTACGGGCAGGAGGGATCCCAGGCCCTCCTGCCCTCGACGCAAACCCCCCCCCCCCCACGACCGCCCCCCCCCCCCAAGAACCTCCGCCCGTCCCCCAGCCGACCCGCGACCCCCCTGGCCGACCCCCACGACACCCCCACCCGCCTTCCCCGTACTTTGTGTAGTTGGGCCAGAAGGGAGCCCAAACCCTCCTGGCCACGGCGACCCCCTAACCCCACCCCGCACTACATTACGGGCAGGAGGGATCCCAGGCCCTCCTGCCCTCGACGCAAACCCCCCTCCCTCCAACGACCGCCCCCCCCCAAGAACCTCCGACCGACCCGCGACCCCCCCTGGCCGACTCCCCCACCCCCCTTCCCCGTACCTTTGGAAGTTGGCCGGACAGACGGGAGCCAAACCCGCCTGTCCGGCAGGCAGCCAACGAAGGAATGAGGCCGGATTGGCCCATCCGTCCTAAAGCTCCGCCTACTGGTGGGGCTTAAGGCGCGTGGGCCAATCAGAATAGGCCCTGGAGCCTTAGGTCCCACCTGGGGGCGCGGCCTGAGGCACATGGGCCAAACCCGACCATGTGTCTCAGGCCGCGCCCCCAGGTGGGACCTAAGGCTCCAGGGCCTATTCTGATTGGCCCACGCGCCTTAGGCCCCACCAGTAGGCGGAGCTTTAGGACGGATGGGCCAATCCGGCCTCATTCCTTCGTTGGCTGCCTGCCGGACAGGCGGGTTTGGCTCCCGTCTGTCCGGCCAACTTCCAAAGGTACGGGGAAGGGGGTGGGGGGGTCGGCCAGGGGGGTCGCGGGTCGGTCGGAGGTTCTTGGGGGGGGGGGCGGGCGGTGGAGGGGGGGGGGTTTGCGTCGAGGGCAGGAGGGCCTGGGATCCCTCCTGCCCGTAATGTAGTGCGGGGTGGGGTTAGGGGGTCGCCGTGGCCAGGAGGATTTGGGCTCCCTCCTGGCCCGATATTGTCGGGGAGTCGGCGGTCCTTCGGGGTGGGGGTGCGAGTGGTCCTGCCGAGGGGGGAGAAGAATCGGACGTCGAGGGGGGGCATCAGGCTTTCAGGATGGGGACAGGACTTCAAGGGGGGACAGGCAGACCTTCAAGGGGGGACAGGCAGACCTTCAAGGGGGGACAGGACTTCAAGGGGGACAGGCACGGAGAGTCGGGGCAGTGCACCGAAAGTCAGGGTGAGTCGGGGCAACCAGATGAGAGTCGGGGAGGGCGAAAGGAGAGTCGGGGTGGCCAGAGGAGAGTCGGGCAGCATGCGCGTTATATGCCTGAGCGCGGTATAGAAAAGTTTTTGTACATATCATCGTGATTTCTGCGCGCTATACCCCTGTGCGCGTTTTACAATGGTGCGCGTTATATCCGCGAAAATACGGTATATTCTATAACGAAACATAGGCACATAGGTTCTGTTATAGAATACTAGAATACTCGGTATCAGTGTACCATTTAGGTGCCTGCAAGTACACCAGCTTTAGAGCTGGCATAATTTATTTATTTATTTTGATTTAGTTCCCGCCCTCCCAGAAAGCTCAGGGCGGGTAACAGTAGAACAACACACAGATTCAGAGAGCAGGGTAACAGAAGGTCTGGTAGGATTACAGAGAATAGAGGGAACCTAGGTACAATATTAAAGACTAACAAACTATCATCAAGGAGAAGTGTACAGATTCCGTAGGCAGTGGATCTAAGTACAAGATGAGGCTAACATGTTATGCATAGAGGGGGGATCCAGGAGGAAGAAAGGGCATACATAGTTTAGGGGGAGGGACCTTGGGTAACATAGGGAGCTTAGCAGGGCACGGGCTGAAAAGCATATTGGAGGCATATAGAGGGGAAGTCAAGCAGTAATGTAATCTTGTTCATATACCTGTTCATGTGTATGTTCGTAGAGCTTGTGGGCATCTTTGTCACAGTTCCTCATCACCCATTTCTGGGCCAAAGCAGTTAGCAGAAGAATACAGATGCCTAGATGCAACAGGCATGCGTATAACTTGCAGTATTCTGTAAGTTACATCTGTATGATGGAGCGCCATTTATGTCTCAGCCATGCTTCACTCATATGCCTGCTCCCTTGCCAATATGCACTGTGCAAAATAGTCGTGAATCTATTTACAACACTTAGGCGGCACAATGGGATATGCCTATGTAAGTGCTAATATTCTAAACGTTTATGAGTACACATGAGCACATAAACGCTAGTGCCAAATTTATAGAACTGCCATTTTAATATTTAAGACACACGCCATAAAGGGAGAAGATGCTTTGCTTGCTTTTCGGATAGAACATTTTCCCCCCAAAGGAGCTACAATAATTGGTAAGGAGATTAAATTGCACGGGCTTGGAAATCAGCACTGAGCAGTCATTCATTAAGTATTGTTCTTCAGTTCTGTGACCTCATCCCATTAAGTATTTGCATACTAATAGAAAGCTAAAGTTACAAACCTACTGTTGTGAGTGATGCCTAGCCACTCCCCGCCAGCCCCTTGTGTTTCCTTCCGTAGTCACCCACTTTGAATTAGCAAGGGACAGAAAGAGGCTTAAATGCGATCAGCTGCGTTGAGCCAAACCAAAATTAGGAGAAATGATGAACATAATTTACCGTAGGGAGAGTCTGTTTGCTTTTACATCCAGTAAGGTAAGTTATTTATATCTACAGACAATAGAAATTAACATCAATTGTTTATTCTTGCTAGTAAAACCTGGGACTACTCTTTTCCTCCATGCTGCAGTTTATTGAACAACTAAACAAGCAGCTAATGGAAGCAAGATGTTAATCTTTTGAATGGTTAATGCTATATTTATTTTGCCTTCCAAGCCACATGTGTTTCGGTAGAGAATATCTGATTTTGCTCTACAGCTGAGGAACAAATCTTATTAGAACATTGAAGATTGATTTTGAGTGCAGTATTTTGGATGATCTCTTGTTTGCATTGCATATCTACAATAACAGAATTATGAAGAATTATACTTTTAAAACTTCTAATACAAAACCATTGATGGCTTTCGATAGTTGAGTCAGTTAACAGCGACGCTTATTATATAGTTAGTTTTTTGTATGTACAGGAATTCTGTGGACAAAGATATTTAGTTTAGCATTTTTCTGCTAAATAGAATTCCCATGGGAATATAATGGGCTGCATGGCATTTAGCACACGCTAATCACTAGCATTTGCTAAATCCGTTAGCACACCGTAGGGCTCCTTTTATCAAGCTGCGCTAGCGGTTTAACGCGCATAATAGCGCTCGTTAAACCACCAGCCGCGCTAGCTGCTCGCCTCCTCTTGAGCAGGCAGTAGTTTTTCGGCCAGCGCAGGGGTTAGCGTGTGATAAAAAGTCATGCACGTTAACCCCGCTAGCACGGCTTGATAAAAGGAGCCCTTAGAAAAAGGATCCTGAAGTATAATAATAATAATAATAACTTTATTTTTGTATACCGCAGTACCACAAGGGTTCAGAGCGGTTTACAGAGGAAGAGACTGTACACAGACAGAGATGATACAGAAAGACTTTCAGGTTAACTTAGCAAGTCAAGAGTAGTCGGGTATATCCGGAGGCATATCAGAGATACAAGGCAGGAAGGGAGTCAGAGAAATTTATCAAAGAGGTAGGTTTTGATTGATTTCCTGAAGGTTTGGTAGGAGGGTGCATTTGAAATGATGGTGGTTAGACATTTATTCCATTTGCCTGCTTGGAATGATAGAGATCGATCAAGGAATCTCCTGTAAGTATGTGAATTTTTATCAAAAGTTCCAGTTTAAGAATATTTCTGGCTATGGTGGTTATTTGTATAAATAAAGGTCTCATCTACTGAGGGTGTGCAAGGCCAAGATATTTTCATTTCATTTTCCCAAATTTCTTGCCAAGTTTTGGTACCTCTATTTGGTGGATTTTTATACATTCATTTTATTTTATTTTTTTTAACTCTGTAAATATAGGGCCCCATTTACAAAGCTGCAGTAGCGATTCTCTCGTAGCAAATGCACCGAAGCCCATAGGAATTAAGTGAGCTTCGGTGTATATGCTATGAGGGAATCACTACTGCAGCTTTGTAAAAGGATCCCTTAAAGGGGAAATTCTCTAAGTAGCACCTAACTTGTAGGCATCTAAAGTATCAAATTAATGGGGTTATTAACGAGCTCATAATGACAAAAATGTAAGGTAAGTTGGGTTTTATGTGCCTAAGTTGGAAGGCACCTACACATGGTATAGACATGGCTAGGAGCAGATCAGTGGCATTTTTTAAGTTAAGCATTGTTAGGTGTCATTGGGCACCAGAAGGCACCTACATTGGGTACCTCAATAGAGGGGAGATAAACCTTGGCCTACATTAGAGACGCCTACAATGTAGGCACAATTCTGTTAGTGATGCCTAATGCGTGATTGACACTTCTAGGTACCTACATTGTAGGCATCGTTAGCAGAATCTGGACGTAAGCTTTTGTACACACGTAATCCAGTTGTACATATCTATGCCCTTGATTTGTACATGTACAAACAACGTTTCATGCCGTTTTTTTAGGTAAATTAACAATACATGCTAATGAATGAACATTCCTGACATCTACGCAAGTTTCTGTCCCTTTACACCTTTTCAGACATTATAAATACTGCTCTCTCTGGCTCTATTATCCTAGTCTTTTTATCATTTGCCTCTTAGGGATCCTTTTACTAAGGTGCGCTAGCGGTTTTAGCGTGCGCGCTAGACGCTAAGACCACCATTGTGCTGGCGTTACTTTTTGGCGCGTACGGCGGGGTTAGCGCACGCGGCAATGCAGCTAAAATCGCTAGCGCACCTTAGTAAAAGAGGGGGTTACTGCACAAGAGAAACAAGTAGAATATTTAGATACTTTTAATAAATTGTCATGTTTAAGAACATAAGAATAGCCTTACTGAGTCAGACCAGTGGTCCATAAAGCCTTGTAGCCCGTTCTCACGGTGGCCAATCCAGGTCACTAGTACTTGGCCAAATCCCAAGGAGTAGCAATATTCTATGCTACTGATCAAGGGCAAGTAGTGGTTTCCCCCTTGCCTCTCAATAACAGACTATGGACTTTTCCTCCAGGAACTTGTCCAAACCTCTCTTAAAACCAGCTAAGCTATCCGCTCATACCACAACCTCTAGCAATGCGTTCCAGACCGTAACTATTCTCTGAGTGAAAAGAAATTTCTTCCTATTGCTTTTAAAAGTATTTCCCTGTAACTTTAGTGTCTCATAGTCTTTGTAATTTTTGACAGAGTGAAAAATCGATCCACTTGTACCCGTTCTACTCCACTCAGGATTTTGTAGATTTCAATCCTATCTCCCCTCAGCCGTCTCTTTTCCAAGCTGAAGGGCCCTAACCTTTTTAGTCTTTCCTTATATGAGAGCAGTTCCATCCCCTTTATCAAGGTGACATAAATCAGCATGAGAAATTTAATTTGAATTGAACGTACATCCCTCATATCTGCAATGAATATACGTGAGAAAAACTGGCCTACACTGGATTTCACTATATGCAAATCTATCTCATGTATATTCATTGCTGATATCCTGAAAACTGATTGGTTTGGGGTCCCCAGGACAGGTTTAGGAAATCCTGCAATAACTACTTTTAGTTAACATGAGCTGTTTCTGTGCAAACATGTTGCAATAAGCATTGCTGTTTTATTTATAGTAGCCAAGAAAAATGGAAAAAGCCCAATCAGAATAAGTTATATTTATAGTAGAACATTCAAAGCACTGAAACATGGTGCCCAGCTGTGGGAAATGAAAAAAAACATCCCTGGTAAACAGCTGCTTAAACTCTGAGCCACACAGCATTCTTTACCAATCCTAATCTTTCACTTACTCCTCCCTGCTGGTACTTTATACTTGGCTTTAGCTGGATAAACACGATCCACACATAAGATATTCTCATTGTAACAAATGCCTAAAATAGATATGAGTGAGTCGGCTAACTTCACTGCAGAGTGGGCTTCACTTATTTATTTTATTTTAATTATGTATATTCTGCATATCCTACAATTCTATGCGGATTACAAATTATTCAGGTACTCAAGCATTTTCCTCTATCTATCCCAGCAGGCTCACACTCTATCTAATGTACCTGGAGCACTGGGGGATTAAGTGACTTGCCCAGGGTCACAAGGAGCAGGGCAGGATTTGAACCCACAACCCCAGGGTGTTTGGGCTGTAACTCTAACCACTGCACCACTGCACACTCCCTCCCCTTCCCCATTTATTTATTTAGAAGATTTATAAACCACTTATAATCAAAGCGATGTAAAAAAAACACACCAGAGGCCTCTTATATCAAACTGCGCTAGCAGTTTTTAGCGCAGAGAGCCACGCTGAATGGCCCACACTGCTCCCGATGCTCATAGAGTTCCTATGAGCGTCGGGAGCAGCGTGGGCCATTCAGTGCGGCTCACCGCCCTACAAACGGCTAGCGCACTTTGACAGAAGAGGCCCCAAGATCCATAACATAAACCAAAAATGACATTAACCCGGAACAGAGACTGGCTTCCCTTCAACTCAGAAGCAGTGTAGGCACGAAGGCAGCTGAAGGACTGCTATCCCTAAAGCAGTTTGCAGCAATCAGCCATGGAAGATCAGCGAAGCGGCCTTTTGTTGGGGTAGGCTCTGCTGAAGGAGAAAGTATACTGTCCCGTGCTGTGGGAGTGAAAGAGGAGGCTTCTGGAGGTAACACCTTTAAGTTTGGGGAGATTGTTAAACCAGTAGTAGTCAATATAGGTGCTCGGTGACAGGATTTAATGGTTTTAGACTCCAACCTTAAGAAAGTGTCTACGGTTTTGAGGAATGATTGTGGAGCTATCTCTTCTAAAGTAGACTCACAGAGAGAGACATTGCAGGTATATGGGGAAAGACTTTGGAAGTATGAAGACAAATTCGATGAATTGGAACAACTGCAGACCAGTATAATAAAGGAGAAAACTGTTTTTTTGAGGAAAATAGAACATATGGAAAATCAACAGGGAAAGAATTTGAGACTACAGAATTTTCCAAGATTCCCATATTATCAGTGGTGGAAATGGTTGCAAAATATTTTCAAGAGGTGTTAATGATTCCAATGACAAATATGCCCCCAATTATAAGAGCGCAATATCTTAATATTAGGATTGGGCTGGTGTGCTTTACACCGACTGAAACAGTAAAATCAGCTCCAGAAAAGATGAATTGGTCAGCTTTTCTAGAAAGCTCCCTGGAAGTTATATCTGATTGAACAACTCTTTTCTGAGTGAGATGGGTAAACTAGGAGACCTGAACTCTAAATTTATAGGTTTATATATGCATACTTCTATATTTAATATAATTTAGATTGTGAGCCCACTGCATCAGAGAAGGTAATCATTTAGGGCCTCTTCTATCAAACTGCGCTAGCAGTTTGTAGCGTGGTGAGTCTCGCTGAATGGCCTGCGCTGCTCCCGACGCTCATTTCTATTGTATTAGTATTGTAAACTGCTTAATACTTATGTGCAAGCGGTATATCAAATATAATAAATCAAATAAATCCTAGAATCACAGGTTGTCTTAATGCAGGCTACAAGTGCTTCAGGGATTAAGGAGTTCCTTAGTCTCTACTATAAACAAGGCCATAAAGTGCACACTCAGGGGAGGAACTTGCACTTTTTAAATTTCGCTGTAACTCATCGGATGAAATTTTACTTAGCAGGTACTTAGGCAAGTTTAGAATATGACTTAGCCTGTAAGCCCTCTGGGAATAGGGAAATACCTTCAGTCTGTGAATGCATCTAAGGGCTCCTTTTACGACGGTGCGCTAGAGTTTTTAGTGCACGCACACGATTAGCGTGCGCTAGCCAAAAAACTACTGCCTAAAAGGAGGCAGAAGTGGCTAGCGCATGGGGCATTTTAGCGTGCACTAAGCACGCAGTAAAACCGCTAGCGCACCTTTGTAAAAGGAGCCCCAAGTCTAAGATATCAATTGAAATGCATGCACTAAATATACATAGTATGAACTTACTTTCAAGGAAATCAAATTTTGATTCTAAATGTTATTATAATTCTAAACAAATTCAGGTAGTGAATGCAGCTGAGGGGTAGATGGATGCTTTTGCTTTTTCTAACAGACTAGGATGAATCAGATTTCTCGAGGATTTAATTTCGTTTCTGGCAACCCTCTTAGCAACATTTGCTTCTGAAAAGGATAAAGCTGTGCTGTTAATAGCTTATTTCCTTTAAAAGGATCATATTTATTGTGGAATGGCACCAGTTTTCTAGATGTTTGGCATATGATACAACTGCTCTTAAGGCATGTTGCTTGCTTCGGGGGCTTCTTTTCCACCACCACTCCACCTCCCTTTTTTTACAGTGCTTTATGTTCTTTGGGAAATTAATATGTATTTGTAGATTCTGCACAAGTGGAAAAATTTATTTGTGATAACAAGTAACTTTCCCCTCTTTTTACAAAGTAGCAGTAGTTGCTGCTGTGTGGCAAATGCTCTGATGCCCATTAAATCCCTTTGGGCATTGGAGCAATCATCACAGTAGCAGCTGCTACCTTAGCTTTCTAAAAGGAGCCCTTTGACAGGACAGGTGGACCAATTTAACTCCCCTCTCCCCTCCTTTTAAAAAACTGTAGCTTGGTTTAGGCACTGGCTGCAGCAGTCAAGCAAAAAACTAAAGGAATTGACCCCAAAATATCCACAAAGAAGAAAATCCAGAGAAAACCAAAAAAAAACCTCTGTGGAGTGACGATGTTCCTAAATGGACTTTATTTAAAAGTGTCAAAGTTCCAAAGGTACACTGAAATCATCCACATAAAATAATTCCATCCACATAAAAATAAATCATTCACATAAGAGCCTTAAAGGACCTAGTCCGCTAGGGATACAGGACCCAACACGGTCTGCGTTTCGACAAAAAGTCTTCTTCAGGGCTCTTATGTGGATGATTTATTTTTATGTGGATGGAATTATTTTATGTGGATGATTTCAGTGTACCTTTGGAACTTCGACACTTTCAAATAAAGTCCATTTAGGAACATCGTCACTCCACAGAGTTTATTTTGGGGGTTTTCACTGGCTGCGGCAGTAACAGCTCAGACACTCATAGAATTCTTATGAGCGTCAGAGCTGTTACCGCCATGGCCGGTGCAATAAACTGCGCTATGGTTTTGTAAAAGGGGTAGGGGGAAGATTTTGGGAGGAATATTTGGTAGGAAAGTTTCTTCTATGATTGTTTTGGGGGGTATTTTTTTTCTTGCATTTTACTTTCACCCCTCCTCATTGATGTGGATTAGTGGAAAATATACAGTATATTTAGTTGTGGTGTATTTTCTTGTATATGGAGAATTCATGGATGCTCTCTTTTTCAAAAAATTTCCATTTGAAATCTATTTCAAAATTCTCATTCAAAAAATAACAGCAATAATTCACAGTATAACACTTTGAAAATGATTAGGTTTTTTTTCTTCTGTTTGGTAGTATAAAGACAGGGGCATTTTTGATCTGACGTCCAATTCCAAGTTTAGATGTTTTGCAGAAAACTTCCAAAAATCCAGTAGGAAAAATGACCATTCTCAAAACAAGAAAACATCTATTTTTTACCCCCTCTTCTATTAAACTGCGCTAGTTTTATACTGAACTTAAAGTATAAAAAGAAACAATATCCTGTACAATTGTCATTTTATAAATCAAAATTCTGGCTGCTGAACAAGAGAAAAAGATGTTCATCTGGCAGGGCTTTGTTTATAAATTTTATATCAACACAACTAATATACTACTTTATCCAAAAGCAAAAAAAATGAGAAAATAAATAGAAATTTTTTTTCTACCTATGTTGTCTGGTTTCTGCTTTCCTCATATTCTCCTCAGTCAATTCCTTCCATCCACTGTCTGCCTTCTCTATGCCTGTTCCATTTGCTCTGTTACTGTGCCTCTCCCTTCCATTTCTCCCCCCCCCAATTGGTCTGGCACCCATCTTCTTCCCTCCGCTCTCCCCTTAGTCTGGCATCTCTGTCTTCTTCCCTTCCAGTGTCTTCTCCCCACTCTCTCTTCCCCATTTCCCTTCAGTGTCTTATCCCCTCTCTCTGTCTTCCCCATTTCCCTTCATCGTCTGTTCCTTTCCACCCCACCCCACCCCCGTTCCCCATTTCCCTTCAGCGTCTTCTCCCCACTCTCTTTTCCCCATTTCCCTTCAGCATCATTTCCCCTCTCTCTCTCTTCCCCATTTCCCTTCAGCGTCTCTTCCCCATTTCCCTTCAGCATCTTCTCCCCACTCTCTGTTCCCCATTTCCCTTCAGCGTCTTTTCCCCTCTCTCTCTTACCCAATTCACTTCAGCATCTGTTCCTTTCCACCCCCTCCACCCCCCTCCAACCCCTCCTTTCAGTGTCTGTTCTTTTACCCCCCTTCAGCATCTGTTCCTCTCCACCTCCCTTCAGCGTCTGTTCTTCTCCACCACCTTCCCTTTATCCACCCCCTTCAGCACTCCTCATGCGTTCCGAGCTTCTCCTTCTCTCCCTTCCCCTTACCTTCATGGCTGGAGTCTGAAGTCGCGTACATCTGTGGAAGCTTCTCCTCTGACACAACCAGAAGTTGCGTCAGAGGAGAAGCTTCCACAGACGCACGTGACTTCAGGCTATGGCTGCTTGAATAAATTTAATAAAAATGTGCCATGAAGGGGCAGAGGAGGGAGGGAGGAAGGGAGGAAAAGGAAGGGAGTAAGGGGAAGGGAGGGAGATAGATGCAGCAGTGATCAGTAGGTAGGAAAGAGGGAGGGGGGCTGCGCACGATCAGTGACCGCGCGTTCCCTCCCTTAACTGCGGAGACAAGGCCATTCACCGCTCCACGGGGCAGTGGATGGCCTTGTCCCTGTACCCGCAGTGAGCACTTTATTTTTCCCCACTGTTTCGGCAGGTTACCCATGGATAGCTGCTGATAACAGCCACCATGTCATTCTCTAATCTATATGATGGTACTATTATATCTCAGTAGGTTTTGGGTGGGTTTTGGAGGGCTCACACCTTTCAGCACAAGTATACTAGTCAAAGTGGGATATGGCCCTGGGTTCTCTTCTCTGCAGTCCATTGCACTGACCTCCAGGTTACTCCAGAGACCTGCTTTCTGCTCTACTGGGACTGCCCATAACATCTGAAGCTGGCATACAGGCTGGTATGTACTGTTTCATTTACATCTTTCGGGGGTGAGAGGGGGTTGGTGACCATTGGGGGAGTGTATGTGTGTGTGCGTGCTTACATTCCTCCAGTGGTCTTTTTGGTCAGGTTGGGCACAATTTTATCTCTTATTCATTATTTAAATAGGTCTTGCCCCAAACATCCATATTGTGCTCTGGACATATTCTAAAATGTTCAATTATGGCAGAAAAATGGGTTCATAGATGAGAGCGCACGGGACAATCATGCGAGGATAAAGCCGCTAAGACAAATGCGTGCAGGACTTCAGGGCACCGGATTAAAAGGTAACTTTAAAGTGCTCTGAGGGGGGTGGGGGGGAACTCCCCAATTTTACTTAGCAGAGGAAAGTGTAATTTTTCCCAATGTTTTAGTGAAAAATTACAGTTTCCTCTTTAAGTTGGGGGGTTCCCCCCACCCCCAACAGCAATGGCAACACTTCTAAGTAAAGTGGGGGGGTTCATACCCCACACACCCCTCGGAGCACTGTAACGTTAGCTTTTAATCCGGCGCACTGACGTGCTGCGCGCATTTGTCTTAACATCTTTGTCCGCGCGTGATTGTCTGGCGCGCTTTAGTCCTATCAATGAAAAATGTCCAGGTGATAAGACCACCCTAGCACCCCCTTGAGATTTAAACAAACTGCTGATGAACAGCATGGGTATCCATCTAGAAAACAGGTTTTAAAATTAGGAAATTAGAAGGGTTTGGAGAAAAAAATGTCTACCTGCCCCTTTAGGTCACTTTTAAGACGTTTTTTCTTTTTTGAAAATGAGCCCCAATGTATTGCAATATTATTGAAATTTGTTGTCAAAGTGCAAACTCTAAATAATTAATTTTATGCTGTCCCTATGTCTGTCACTTTCTGAGATTTTTATAAGTGAGAAAGTATAAGGGTTTTCTAAAGTGTTTAATATATTTGATAGGTTTGTTAGTTTTTGTTTTTTTTTACCTGTCAAATTATTTGATGATGAAATTCCAATTGTGCAACAAATGTGCTGCCTCGGTGTTGTTTTAGAATCATCTCTTCCTGTGAAAGAACACATATGTAAATTTTATACAAGTTATTTTCATCAAACTCAAGTTAGTTTGAAGATTGGATGATGTTTTGTCTCTTTATAATTTTAGAACTGTTGTTCACTGTTTAGTTATTCTGTATTTTGATTACTGCAATAGTTTATTAATAGACTTGCCTCATAAAATGATTAGAGCCTTACAAACAGCCTTACAAACAGCCAAAAATGCAGAATGATAAGTGGGAAATGCATATTTAAACATTTTTCCTGTTTTATTTCAGCTTCACTAGCTTCATATAGAGTGGAAAATGAAATATAGTATAACCTAATATTGCTTGTTTTTAAAGTATTAAGGCCCCCTTTTTATCAATCTGCACTAGAGATTTTTAGCAGGGGCCGGCGCGGTAAATGCTCTGATGCTTATAGAGAATTTTACTGCAAGTATATTTATAATTAATGTAGATACATTTAGCACTTCCTCTTGAGAGTCACTGCACAAGTGCTACTAGCTACGGTATGTAGTCCATGCCCATTCTCTGCCCATAAACCACTCAGTCCCTGTCTCAGCAAAGCAAATAGTCAATGCATGCGGTTAGAATGCATTGTCACCTGGGCTTATGTTTGGGGGGAGTGGGACAAATAGGACAGTTGCCCTGGGCCGCACAGCTACAAGAAGCCCCCAACTGCCTAATGAGGTGATGTGAGCTGCCATCCCTTCCCTGCCTATCACTCACTTGCTGCCCTCTCTCTTCCACCGCTGCCGCAGAAGCATGCAAACAAAACTAACCCATGCCCTGGGTCCCTAACGCTATGCATGCCACTGTCAGCTTCCATCCAGGAAGTTATGTCATGAAAGGGAAGAAGGAGAAAGGAAGCCGGCAGTGGCACACACAGGTTAGGGCTCTGTGGCACGGGTTACTTTTGTTTGAATGCAGTGGTGGTGAAAGAGACAGCAAGTGAGTGACAGGCAGGGAAGGGTAGGAAGCTGGCAGTGGCATGCATAGGGTTAGGGCCCCACAACACGGGTGACAGGCAGGGAAGTAAGCTCCCAATTTCTGCAGGCTGACACTCCAGAAGGAAAGGATCAGTAAAAGGCTTTCATGTGTGACCTGGAGGAAATGGAGGAGAGAATGGGACAATAGTAGGGAAAGAGAGATGGGACCATACAGCATAGATGAAACAGAAGTATTCTGTTTCACTTATGATGCATGGTCCCATCTCTCTTTCCCTCAAAATAGAAAAGATGTTGGATTGTGGGGGGGGGGGGTAAGAGAGAGAGACAGAGGTGATCCTAGATGGTTATAGTAGAGAAGTGGGGAGAGAGAATAGATTCTAGATGGAAGGGAAGAAAAGGGGTGACAATAAATGGAAATGAAGAGAGAGAGAGGGAAACAGTGGATGAAAGGGGAAAGAGAGAAGAGGGAAATGCTGATTGGAAGGGAGAGAAAGAAGGAGGAGATGCTGGATGGAATAGAAGAAAAGAGAGAGGATGGAAGGAGAAGAAGATACAGTTCATGAAAGTCTGAGAAATATGAGGAAGGGGAATGGGAGAGGCAAGGTGAGGGAAAGAGATGGAGACCTTTAGGTAGATGTAGTAAAAAGAAGGAAATTGAAGACTGGGAAATAATAATGAAATCTAGACAGAGAAGCAGAAAAATAAATGGAAGAAATTGAAAGGAAAAGATCAATGCTGGAGATGGATGTAATGAAGGAAGTGAAGTAAACAGGAGAAGAGAGAAAAATGACAAATGGACAGGAAACCCTGGTAAGACAGAATAAAGAGAAGACAAAGGGAGGCAGAAACCAGAGACTGGAATCAACACAATTAGAAAAATTAAATGACCATACCACATAGGTAGAAAAAATAATTTTATTTTTAATTTAGGATAAAGTAATGTCATAGCTGTGTTATTCTGCTCTAAAGGTTAATAGGAAAAAATACAACATATGCAGAAGAAAATTAAATGAAACCCTTAAGAAGCCAGACACTGCACATAATGCAACATCACAGAAAGAGAAACAGTGACTTGTATCCTCCTCCTGTTCGGTGAAAAATATAAAATTAGCAGGTATAAATTTCAAAAACTGACATATTAAAATCAGTACTTTATAAATTAAATATAAATATAAAATGGAAAATAAGATTTCAACTGGAGTAAGTCACTACATTTTTCAGAGACAGAGTAGAAGCCTACTTCCCTGCTGAATTCAAAATGACTCTACTGTAGCATTACTGTTGACGTAGGTGTTGCTACCCCTCACCATAAAGAATTAAACTAAAGTTGTATTATGTGTGGTAATAATGGTGGGAAGATCACAGGGGAGGGAGGAGCACTTGGAGGAGAGGGGATCGGGGGCCCTCCTTAATTCAGCCCTGGGCCCTACAATTTATAAAACCAGCTCTGATTCTCATGCTTAATTGATAACACCTCGCACTAATTTGCGTGTTAACTGTTTAATGCATTATATAGTAGAAAGGCCCGCAAAGCTTTTGAATATCAGGCCCATACTGTTTATTAACTCTTGACTACAAGTAACTTCTTTTTTTCCAACTATTTGCAAGTATTAGATAGTAAGAGCCATGTTTGTTTTGCTAGTTCATATTGTTAATGTGTGCAGAATTCATAAGGGATAAAGAAAAATAAAAAATTGGACTATATTGAATTTATGTCTTAATATCTCATTAGGTTCCTCAAGATGAATGGAGTGGCTTTACCCCACAGAACAAAGATGATGAAATTCCCTGTCGAAGGATGCGTAGCGGCAGTTATATCAAAGCTATGGGGGATGAAGACAGTGGAGATTCAGACACTGCCAGTCCTAAGCCATCGCCAAAGATGGCAGCCCGAAGGGAGAGCTATCTCAAAGCTACCCAGCCGTCACTTACGGAACTCACTACTCTCAAGTAAGTCAATCCAGGAAATTAGTTTTCAACTAACTGCACAAACATTTTATAGCTCAGGAATATCAATTTTTCTTTCCATTCGTTGCATTTTTTTTAAACTGATGCTATCCCTCCTCCCTACACACACACGGAGAGTCTGTACCTACCCTGTGCTCCATTCGAAATAGCGTCTGCTAATTAACTTAGGTGCCGGTAGGGTGGCTACCAGCACCTAAGTTTTGGTGCTAGTTATAGAATTTCCCCTTAAGGAGCCCACGCTTACACAATTAAAACTGAATAGTAAGAAAAGCAAGTTTTTAATATTGCGGTCTTTATAGACCTTTAGACATAAATAACTGATTGAAGTACTGTGTAAAACAAATAACTGAGGCCCAAACATTTCTAAGATCAATTTTCAGCGAAACATATAGGAAATCATTTGAAATGTCTAAGACGTGAGCATGTAACAGAATATTTTATTTATTTATTTATTTTGATTTCTATCCCGTTCTCCCAGAAGCTCAGACCGGGTTACAGGTAGACATTCACAATTGTTTGAAAACAGACTAGTCATGACAGCAAATAGGTTACAGTAAACAATAACAGAGCTTATTCTAGAGACCAGACTGGTCATAGCGAAGTGTACCATCTGTGCGGGAATTAAGGCTTTCCTCTTCCAGAAACAGTGTCTTTCACTGCATCGGCCCCTGGGAGTGGAACAATCTTCCAGGATACATTCGCCAGCAGCAAAATGTTCAGAACTTTCGGAAACTGCTGAAAAGATATCTGTTCTGTAAAATGAAATATAGGGTCTGAGTTTGATTGAGGGTAAAGGAGTAATGACTTGAGTGCCGCATGCTGGTCACGGAAGTGTTCAGTGGTCTGGTTTGTTTTATTTGGTTTATTGATGTCTGTTATTGAGGCATCTTGTATTACTTATGGAATTTTATATTTTGACGTATGTGTGGGTTTGGACAGTTTTGGCCTTAAATTAAATTTGTCGTTGATGCGATGTGTATGTTATATGTATTTTGATTTGATATGTAAGTATGTAATTTGTTATAGTGTGTCTCGGAAGTGTTTTGTATGATAAATGTAAATCTTTTATTTTGTATGTTAATATGTAACTTGCCCTGTTTGAGGGCGGGTGAGAAATAAACAAACCTGCACCATACAGTATAGGAAGAATTACATAATATGCAGGTCTATGTAGATATTTTGCTGTATATGTAGCTTATATATGTTAGTACTATACCTCTGGCATTACACGTATAGGTCCAAATTCTGTATATGGCATCAAAAAATCAGCACCAGTCAGAACAGTGTTTAGTGCAATTCCATAAAAGGTACCCACTATATATAGAATTATGCCTTTGCGGACTTCCTCCCTGCCTGACACAGCTTTTCAAAATATGGACAAAGTGCCGGGTTTTGAAAAGTTGGCCGGACTCCTTGACTTGTCCGGGGAAATCTGGACATCTGGTAACCCTATATAGAAGCCACAAATTTTCTCCTCAATTAGCTATAAGGTCATAGTTATCAATGTGGGCTACTGTTAAAATGTATTATTATACCACAGAAATGTGCTATTTTAGCACAGGTCCAATATTATGCAAGGAGAGTTAGAAACTAATAACTGGGGCAATCAGAAAATAGCATTTCTTAATGGTAGGCCAAATTGAAAACTTCCCCCTTAATCAGCAAACATTGTAGCATAGATTAATGATAGATAGATTTGTCTTTCTTTTTTTTTTTTTTATAAATCTTTATTGATTTTCAAACTTTGACAGTGCAAAACAATTAATTGAACATAAACACTGCATAAAATGCACTATTAAATACACAATTAATACATGAAACCATCATTTCCCCCTCCCAATTATTAATACAAGAAGATATATTATGTGAATATAATTATAATTAAGTAATTTTATACTCAAAATGCATTTCTCTCCCCTACCCCCAGATGTGTAAGGAAATCTAATTAAAGGAGAGATAAATGACCATTATTGCGAAGTAACAAATGTAGTCAATAGGCTCCACACTTTATTAAACGAACTACTAAACCCTAAACAATCCGCATTTATTCTCTCATACTTATAAGTGGTACACACATTTAACCACCAGAATGTGTAATTAAGTCTGTCATGGCTCTTCCAGTTTCGTGTAACCATTTGGATAACTATTTCCGTCATGATCAAGAAAAGACGGCTTTTATATTTATCCAAAGTAGGCTTAACGTGTAATAACGTACCACAAACTCATTTGTCTTTCCTTTTGAGCAATCTTTATTTCTGAAAACAAAACTAATAAAATGTGCATGCTTACTCAGTGCTTGATATACCGCTGTTTCTATGCAAAAGGTCACGGCAGTTAACACAGCATAGATCAGGGATCTCAAAGTCCCTCCTTGAGGGCCGCAACAGGATTTCCCCAATGAATATGCATTGAAAGCAGTGCATGCACATAGATCTCATGCATATTCATTGGGAAAATCCTGAAAACCCGACTGGATTGTGGCCCTCAAGGAGGGACTCTGAGACCCCTGGCATAGATTATCAGGTGCTCTCATTTTCCCTGCCTGACCCCTTGAGCTCACAATCTAACTACAGTACCTGTGACAATGGAAGGTTAAGTGACTTGCCCCAGAGTCACAGTGAGCAATGCTAGGAATGAGCCCACAACCTCAGGGTGCGGAGGCGGCAGCTCTAACCACTAGGCCCCCCCCCCCTCCTCTACTCCAAATAGCAAATTGTATCTATCTGCATAACAAATTTTGCTTTGATGTACAACATTTCTTCAACAGCTCAACATGTTTTGGCAATTCATTCGATTGCTAGCGTAAATCATTTTTACCCTAGCCCTTTATGTGTTACATTGCGCCTTTGCTATTATTTTATAATGCTACTAGTTGTTTAGCCTGTTACATTAACGGGTGCTAGCAGCCCTTCTCCCTTACTTTTACCTCCTCCCTGTCCAGCAGCACCCCCACCCATTCCCTGCTCCCCCTATATAGCAGTAGCCCTTCTCCTTTTATCTCACCCTGTTTAGCATCATCCCATTTTCAGCTCCCCATATCCAGCAGTAGCTCTTCTCCTTTGCAGGAGCCCTTCTCCCTTCCTTTTACCTCCCCCCCCCCATCTAGCAGCACCTCTTCCCTGCTTCCCCTATCCAGCAGTAGGCCTCCCTTCCTGTTACCTCCCCCCCCTGTCCAGAATCACCTCTTCCCTGCTCCTCCTGTTCTGCAGCACCCCCTTACCTGCTCCCCCATCCAGTCCGGTGATCTCCAGCCATCAGGCTGGCTCCTGCAGGGAGTCTAGTTCCTGTCCGGTCCCCGCCAGGCGTGCGAGCCTGCTCCGCCCCCTTCCGACCTGCTGGGAGTATTTGAATTAGACCCGACGGTTCCTGTTGAGGGAAGCACTCCTCACCGGACTCAGCGGTGAACTCCAGCCATCGGGCCGACATCCGCCTTGTTTTGTTTTTTTTTTAAGTTGAAAGACGCGGCGGTGGCTCCTCTCATGATCCCCGCCTGCGTCGGAAGTCCGACGCAGGTGGGGATCGTGAGAGTAGCCACCACCACGTCTTTCAAAGAATCGTAAGCCGCGCATGCGCACTTCCTATGTGTCTCTACAGCTCACGGAAAACCGGCACACACTTAGGAAGTGCGCATGCGCGACTTACCATCTTAAATAATAAAATGCTAGCCCGCGCATGCGCAGTAGCGAAACGTGTTCCCTGATCCCTTTTCTGTAGTGGTGTGGCCGCACGACTGCGCATGCGCGCTTAGCACGTCACTGGCTGAAGACGAACCGTCACAGAGTGAGTGAACGCCGAGTCCTGTGGCACATCCGGATTGTGAGCAGTCCTGCCTTCGGTCCTGTCCCTGTTAAACCGGCTGGCAATAACAAAGTCAGATGCCATGGGTTCTTCCCTTTTGCCAAATTACTAAAGGCTCTGCCGGTCTCGATCCTGAGGGGCGGGATCGAGACCGGCAGAGCCTATAGCGATTTAGCAAGAGGGAAAGCCCCCGTGATGTCTGGCTTCGTTATTGCCAGCCGGTTTAGTGGGACCGAGACAGCACCGAAGGC
Source organism: Geotrypetes seraphini (assembly GCF_902459505.1). Taxonomy (NCBI): domain Eukaryota; kingdom Metazoa; phylum Chordata; class Amphibia; order Gymnophiona; family Dermophiidae; genus Geotrypetes; species Geotrypetes seraphini. The sequence continues at coordinate 148,089,768 of NC_047085.1, read as the reverse complement.
AGGGCTGCTCACAATCCAGATGCACCGCTGGCTCATCACTCCCCCCAACTTCCAGCGGCCGCCAAAAAATGCCTTCCTCCCTGCCATGATCCTCAAGGCCTGAACTGCAAGTTTTAAGGTAGGGCACGGACGGTTTGAGAATGAGGGAGAGAACAACACAGCCAGACGGACCGCGGGAAGTGAAAGGGGGGGGAGGAGGAGGGTTTCGAGGGAGCCGGCTGGCCGCATAAATTATTTTCATTTCAAATCTGCCGCCGCCGCGGCTCCTCTCTCATCTTCCGACGTAATATAAGTGCAGCTCATGAGAGGAGCCGCGGCGGCGGCTTTGAAAACGGCTCCCTTAGTTCTTCGCTGCATTTTTTTTTAAAGTTTAAAACTGCCGCCGTGGCTCCTCTCACGATCCCGGCCTGTGTCAGATAAGGCTTCCGACGCAGGCCGGATCGTGAGAAGAGCCGCGTAGGCATCTTTAAACTTAAAAAAAAAATCCACCTAAGAACTAAGGGAGCCATTTTATCTGCATGCTGCTACGAAGGAACAGGTGAGGGGGAGGGAAATGCTGATGCTGATGCACAGGGAGCAGGCAGGCATGGCAGACAAGCAGGGGGAGAGGGAAAGGGGCTGCTTTGGGGGTAGGGGTGTGCTGGGGACACACAGCAGTCATGGGCAGGAGATCACAGAACAAGCAGGCATGGCTCACCAAGGGGAGAGGGAAAGGGGGCTGCTTTGGGGTGAGGGGTTTGCTGGGCCAGACAGCAATCATAGGGGGGAAACAGAAGGGGGCCACGGAGCAGGCAGACATGGCACAAAAGGGGGCAGGGGCATTGGGAAACGGGGCTGCTTTGGGGGGAAGGGTGTTCTGGGGAAGAGAAGGGGGCCACAGAGATATAGGCAGGCATGGCGCAATGGAGAAATACAGGCAGGCAGGGCGCAAGACAGAGACACAGACAGAAAGAATGACAGACAGACAGACAGCATCCAAGCACAGAGAGAGAAAGGAAAAAAAAAACAGTCGTCTACTCTAGCACCTGTTGCACAGGGGGAGAACGAAAGAGATGCTGATGGACAGGGGGTTGAAGAAAAGGAACGGAGGGACTAATGTTGGACAGGGGGAGAAGGAAAGAGGTGCTGCTGGACAGGGGGAAGGTAAAACAAAGGGAGAAGGGCTGCTGCTGCAGCATAAGGAGAGCAGTGAAGGGGTGGTGGTGGACACAGGGGAGGTAAAAGGAAGGGAAAATGGCCAGGGGGAGCAGGCAAGAGGTGGTGATGGACAGCAAGGAAAAAGAAAGGCAGAAAGAAAAAAGCGGCTAAGGAGAGAGAGAGAAAGAAATAAAGACAGACACACACACATATGTTCTAGCACCCGTTAATGTAACGGGCTTAAAGACTAGTTTTATTATATTAGATTCATTTTTTTTGCTCTATATTAATTCATATAATGTTGTCGAAGATTTATAATTGAAGACGCAGGACTATAAATAATACCATGCATGGGAAATACAATTTAAAAGCAATTTTTCTCCCTCCATAAACCACCGTTTTTCTCTCTTTTGGAAATTATCATAAACATTAGATTTCCATCATACAAAGCTTACCAGTAAGTTGAATACAAATTGTGGATAAGAAAGAATGTCATAATTATGCACAATGAGGTGACTGATAAAATATACTGCAATCTTTTGATGGACTGTGAAAAGAAACTAATACAGTTAGACGGTACTACCCAGGGACAGATAACATCCCAGGTACGTCTATAAATACTGAACAAGCCTCTTCCACAAGAGAATCCTGACACAAATACAAGCAACAAAACAGCGTACACAGCCAAAAGAATAGGGACAAGGATGAATTTAATACATGTGATCCGATATGGCCCATGTCTTGGCGTGAAGCCTTCGTCAGGAGATCTTCAAATCACAAGGTCCCTCCTTGTTTTGAAAAATCTGTTAGGAGCAGAGTCTCACCAATCTGATTGCACACTGCCTCAAACAAAAATGAGATTATAACACTCTAGGCAATTTTGTTTATTTTCTGCATCATAAAATTGCAAGGTAGCATGCAGGTCAAAGATAAGAAATTATAATCACATAAAAAAAGACAATAACTTATTAAAACAATTAAAATAGGCAAAGAACTGTAGTTTATGGAAGAACTAAATGAAAGGCTAGCCCACTGGTAACCAGCAATCTACAAGACATTTTAGCCAGTACTAATAAAGCCTACTTTCCAGAAACCACATATACCAACCATGATCCATGTAGATGATTGGATCCAAAATTACCCCACACTTTTCGGAATCCTCATGCACCACCTGCCATGCTCTGAAATTCTGCTCTAGAAAGGACAGCAAACACTGAAGTTATTAGAGGGAGGCCACACAAAATGATGGTCTTATAAATCTATTTTAACATTGGATAATAGGATACAAATCATTTCTTTAAAAATCCGAATTTGGACTTGGAGGATGAAATGTACGGTGTCTGCATCTATGAGACAAGCATGGTTTTTCTTATTACATAGAGCAGTTTGGACCCCAGTTCGTTTACAGAAATTAGATAGTTCAAAGTCTAATAGATGCTGGCACTGTCATCTTGAAGCTGGGCCTATGGATCATATGTTATACTATTGTCCCTTGATACTTAAATTTTGGAAATCTATCTGGGATCAAGTGAACAATATATTGGAAAATCCAGTGGCATTAGCATATGACACCATTTTATTTGGTACATTGATGAGAGCTAAAATCCAAATATCTAATAGAAATAGCAAACTTCTATTTATAATGACAGGGGTTGCCATACAGCTCATTTTAAGGAATTAGAAGAATTGGGATCGATTAAGTTACAATTTTTGGTGGGAATCGCTGTGTTACATTTTTAAAATGAAACGTTTCATGGCTATACAGCAAGGGCGTTACAGAAAGTTTATGGATGTTTGGGAGCCATTGGCGAAATTTTGTAAGGAAGAATAATTGATTTTATTTTATAGGCTTGTAAACATACACATCAACAGGGTGGGTTGGGGGGGTTAGGAAGGGAGTTGCATTGGAACTTGATTCAGGGTATATATGGATAGTTTCCTGTGGGTTTTATTTTATTTGAGTATTGGGTGGGAGGGTGGGGGAAAATTTAATTGTATGTTAATGTCTGAAAGTTTATTGTGCTTATCTTGTGATATTTTATACATATGAATTACTTGTTGCACAATGGTAGTTTGAAAATCTAATAAAGATATATTAAAAAAAAAAAATCCACACTGTTTGAACAATGCAGACCTAGTACATTCCTAAAACCAATTGCAACTTATTCACTCTTCAGAGGCAAGCAAAAGTTTAGGGCTCCTTTTTCGAAGCCGCGTTAGCGGTTTAACGCACGTAATAGCGTGCGCTAATTTGCCGGCCGCGTTAGCCACTACCGCCTCCTCTTGCGCAGGCCGTAGTTTTTTGGCTAGCGCGGGGGTTAGCACGCGCTAAAAAGTCGCATGCGATAAAGCCGCTAACGCGGCTTCGTAAAAGGAGCCCTTAGCTTTTGGTAGCCATACAAAGCAAAGTGATCTTTTATTCCCCTTATGATTACTAAGCGCTTTAGAAAAACACTCCAATCATCCCCTATACCTCTATAAAACTTGTCTCCTGTTACTTCAGCAACAAGAATCTGTTGGTTGAGCCGGGTTTCTTAATTATGCTTTTTTTTTTTTTTTAAGTAGTAAAGGCTGAAACTGTCGTGTCCTGCTCTCTTTCTTTTCTGTGCCTAGAGGACTTCACATTGTTTTTCTGTTCCATTAAGATCACACATCTTCTTGATGAGACTAAGATCCCTGCAGCTGCAAAGTGTACACGAGCAACTTGTTGCAGCAGAAAGCTACATGAAGCTTTAGCTGATTGAACAACTGTATCAAGGGAAACTCATTTAGAAACACAGCTGCGAACAAATACCCATCCTCAAACTGCCTGAAATTATGTTCTCTGAAAGTAAAATGAAGTGTTATACTGTAGTTTCAGCTATTTACTGGGGATGGACCCCATCCTGCAAATCTGTGGATACCGCCCACTTAAAAAAATAGGACTGAGCTCACGTGGAGGCTTTCATTGGATGGAAGAAAGTGGACATTTTAGGGCAGGTGCTTGGACCCTATTTTATCAGTGTTTTGCAATTTATTTATTTTAAAATCTTTTTTAAATTTCCAAACTACAATTATGCATACAAATAATTCATGATAATCTCACTACACTTTCGACCTGGTTTACCTCACAGCACAACTACTCATGAAAGATCTGCAGAGTCCACAAAGATAAGTACTAAACATTCCACAGGCATAGAGTTCCAGAACAAGGCAGAAAAACCCACAATTCGCACATCAGCAACGCTTCTTCTGTGAAAATTATTAAAAGGAGGAAAAAGCCTCAGATCCCCCCCTCCACCAAACTGAGAAACTCAGGTTGAAAACAGGTGGAGTTTTACAGGGTGTAATCAAGTCACTGGCATAAAAAACCTCCTCAATAAAATTTCAATAGAGAAAAGCCTTGTGCAATGCAAGTGGGATATACTCTGCCTTGTATCAGGATCCCTATGATCTGAAAATGATTTGAAAAGCCAAATTCTATTGAGTAAACAGAAAGATACCGCACATCGACGGTGGCTAGCGTTTCGCTAATTATAAGCTGCCTCAGGATATGAAGTCACAGTCAATCCTGTAGTGAGATTATAGTGTTTGGTTTTTCGAGGGGCTTGTGTTGTATTTACAAATAATTCATGTCCATATAATATTACAAGAAAAGCACAATAAACTTACAGATATTAATAAGCAATTAAATAAATACCCACAAGAACTACCTAAAAAAAATCCCTGAATCAATTTCAATGCAAACTCATCCCCTCTCCTTCCTACCCTGGATGTGTATGTTTAAAGGTCAGTAAAATAAAGTTACTTATCATTCCTTAAAAAATTTAATATCAGCAGACCTAAGGATTTGGAAACTGAAGAGAGACGCTATCAACTTGAGCCATTCTTAGATGTGTTACTATACTGCTCACTCCAGTAAATAGGAAGCACTTTTAATAAGATGTGCAAAGAAATTGGCTTGTTGCATTTTTTTATTGAAATTATAATAATAAATTCCCCAAGTAACATAACTTGAATTTGAAATATCAAACGTTAGACATAATATTTATAAAAGAAAGAGAAGGAACAGAAACCGCACGTAAAGTTGAACAAAAGAAAAACAAGTGGGGAGTGGGATAGACCATGTCAACCTTGGGATAAACAATCTTTAAGCCAATTTGCACAGAAATTGTACATATAAAACCATATATAATAAATAGTCCTATAAGCAGAATGTCCTTATTGTAGAAGGATAAATGTAAAAGAAATACAAAAGATCAAATGATTAAAGAAATAGTCCTGAGAGACGTGGAGAGGCATAATCAAAAGGTACGTCTAAGTCCGTTGTCGTCCAAGTTGCAAGTCGTCCAAAGTAAAAAATAGCTTAGGACACATTTTCGAAAAATACGTTCAAATTTTTTTCGTTTTGAAAATCGTCTAACTATACATCCTGCTGATCTGATTGTCCAAGCCGCTAAATTGTCCCTCTTTATACCACATTTTCGTCCAAGTCAAAAACGCCTAGAACAAGCACTGTTGGACGTGGGAGGGGTATACAAAGTGATGGACTGAACACCCAGACATGGCACCTAAATAGTGGGTTTCACTGCTGTGAACTTCACAAAAATGGTACCATGTCATCATCTCACTACAGCTCCCTTATAGGTCATGGTGAGCCCCCCAAAACCACCTCCAAAATCCCCTACACCCACTTATCTACCACCCCAATAGCCCTTATGGCTGCAGGAGCCACTTATATGCCAGTAAAAAGGGTTTGGGGGTGTATAAGGGAGTGCACATGTTTCAATATCAATGCAGTGATTATAGGGGCTTTTGGGCATGGGTCCTCCTCTGCCTGGGTCCCTAACCCTCCCCCCCCCCCCCCCCAGACGGCTTAAGACACCTCTGTGCTGGACGACTAGGCTTTCCTATGCCAGGCTGCCAGGTGATGATATTCTGGAGGCACAATTTTCAAGTTGTGATTAATATTTTTATTGGGGGGTCCATGATCACTGGGGTAGTGTGTGGGGGTCTGTATTATGTATTTGCTGTGCTTATATGGTCACTTTAGGTGGGTTTTTGTGACTTAGACCATGTTTTAAATGGTCTAAGTCACAACGTCCAAGTTCCGTCGAACCTGTGCTGTATAACTTTCGGTTATACATGCAGTACGACTAAGTGTAAGCCGGCCTACGTCCCGCCCAACTACCACCCTCAACACTCCTCCTGAAAGGCCCCATTTAGCTATGGTCGTTCAACGGCACTATGAAGGCCTAGGTCGTTTAGAAATACATCCAAAACCCGGTTTTATGATCGGCACTTGGGGACGCCTTTCGTTTACGATCGTCCAAGTGCCGGCTTAGGTCGGTTTTTGGACGCTTTTCTCTTTCGATTATGAGCCCCATAGAGTTTTCAAAGCAAGTTACTTGGATCCTGAATTATTCACAAAGCCTCCTCTCTTCTTCTGGACCAGCTCCAGCCGTGTCTGGAGAGCCAGGAGCATGCACTGATGTGTGTGACATCTTCCGCGCATGCTCAGAGACCCTCCAGATGCAGCCAGAGCTCATCGGGGGCTTTCCAAAACCCGGACAAATGCCAGGTTTTGGAAAGTCCATCCGGGAGCCCAGACAGTCCTCTAGCCCTAAGCCAAACTGACCAGATGATCACTAGAAGCATGAAGGCCTGGCCCCCTTTACTCCCTCAGTGGTTACTGACCCATTCCTACCCCACACCCAAAGATGTGAATGAAACAGTACATACTAACCTATATGACAGCTTCAGATGTTATGGCCAGTCCTATTAGAGCAAGTGGATCTCTAGAGTAACATGGTGGTTGAAGCAGTGGACTGCAGAGAAGGGGACCCAGGCCCATATCCCACTCCAACTAACACACTTATGGTGGAAAGTGTGAGGCCACCAAAACTCACCAAAAACCTATGCTGTACTGATACATAGGTGACACCAGCAGACATAAGGGCTTCTGGGGAGGTATATAGTTGGGCACAGTTCGTACTGGGTGCGTTTTTGAAGGCTCACCATACAATGTAAGGGGGGTTACAGTGAGATGTGTACCTGGGACCTTTTATGTGAGATTCACTGCAATGGTCCCTAGGGTGCCCCACTGCTCTGCTGGGATGTCTGTGTAGACAGTCTGCTAAAAATGTTTGCTCCTCCTTTGTCCCAATGGTTGGTTTTTATGCTTTTCATTTGGACATTTCATTTTGGACTTTTCTTTTTGTTTCAAAAAGATAGATGTGTCTAAAGATAAACACATCTAGGAAATGGCCATTAAAACAAAACAAATAAAATATTTTTCTGGTTTTAAAATGGTCATTGTTCTCTACTGGACTTTTGAATGTTTTTCCCACAATGTCCAAAATTGGATTTAGATGTCATATTGAAAAATGACCCTTTGTATCTCTGAGCCTACGCAGTAATTCTCATGGGTGATAATGTTTTCCTAGAAAAATAAGATCATGCATACCCTTAGCCCAGATTATTTGGCGAAATATTTCTGTCGTGTTTTGCTTTTTGTTTTTTGTTTTTTACTAGACAAACTCAACACTCCTTAGACAACAGAATTAACTAGAGCACCATTGTCACATATGATACACTCATGTAACAAGTCATAATACCAATCTCTGACAATGCAAATACTTAAAGATGTGTTAAAAACTCAAGAACATAAGAACATAAGAATTGCCACTGCTGGGTCAGACCAGTGGTCCATCGTGCCCAGCAGTCCGCTCACGCGGCGGCCCTCTGGTCAAAGACCAGCGCTCTAATTGAGACTGGCCCTACTTCCGTACGTTCCAGTTCAGCAAGTTATTCATCTTGAATCCCTGGAGGGTGTTTTCCCCTATAATAGACTCCAGAAGAGCGTTCCAGTTTTCTACCACTGTCTGGGTGAAGAAGAACTTCCTTACGTTTGTATGGAATCTATCCCCTTTTAACTTTAAAGAGTGCCTCTCGTTCTCCCTACCTTGGAAAGGGTGAACAACCTGTCCTTATCTAAGTCTATTCCCTTCAGTACTTTGAATGTTTTGATCATATCCCCTCTCAATCTCCTCTGTTCGAGGGGGAAGAGGCCCAGTTTCTCCAATCTCTCACTGTATGGTAACTCCTCCAGCCATTTAACCATTTTGGTCACTCTGCTCTGGTCCCTTTCGAGTAGTACCGTGTCCTTCTTCATGTATGGCGACCAGTGCTGGACACAGTACTCCAGGTGAGTACGTACCATGGCCCGGTACAGCGGCATGATAACCTTCTCCGATCTGTTCGTGATCCCCTTCTTTATCATTCCTAGCATTCTGTTCGCCCTTTTCGCCGCGGCTGCACATTGCGCGGATGGCTTCGACTTGTCGATCAGAACTCCCAAGAGGAAAGAAAAAGCCTCAGAACCCCTCCCACACCAACCTTAGTTGAGAAAAGTGTGAAAATTCCAAACTGGGGTAAATCTTTAAGCATCTTTAAGCATTTGCATTGTCAGAGATTGGTATTATGACTTATTATATGAGTGTATCATATGTGACAATGGTGCTCTAGGAGTGTGTTATTTTGACATAAGGGAGCATATTTTGCATTTTTAAAAAAAAATAAGACATGATTATCTCTACTGAGGATTTCCAAAAAATATGTGTATTTTTCTTAAGCCTCAGATATGAGTAAATTGTATCCTCTCTTTCTTTAAACGTGTTGTCTGCAATCCACGTTAGCTCTTAACTTGAGCAATCATATGGAAACAAATGGACATCTGTGGTGTTCTTTTAAAAACAAATAAGCAACAAGTTTCTCTTTCATTACTGCAACCTTCTGGGTGTTAAGAAACAACAGTGAATTATAACCTCCAATTTACGATTCATTTAGACTTTTTTTTTTTTTTTGTTTCCTCAGTGGTTGTTTAACCAAAATTTAGTATCAGCAAAATTTAATAAAGCAAACCTAAATCACTCCATATGTCTTCGTGACATGTTAAAAACTGACTTTGCTTACTTTATGTAAACACCAGGTGCATATCACAAAGCTTGTAAAATCTAGGCAAGTTCAGTTTAAATTATGAAATTGGAAACTTTAGGATCCTTTGCACTAAAGCTTAATGTGCTCAAGTGATCTGGTGTACCACCAGAATAGTCGGCTATAAGCTTACCACAACTTCTCGTTCCGGTGCTACCACCTCTAGGGAAGCTTTTAATGTAAGATTCGACTCTTGTATCATAGCATCAAGATCAGGGGTGCCCACACTTTTTGGGCTTGTGAGCTACTTTTAAAATCAAAATGATCTACCAACAATAAAATTTTAAAAAACACTAAGCACACTATACGCAGAGAAAATGCTAATTATCATTTATATTTCAGGGTTTTTTCAAAGAGGCCAAGGCAGATGACTTTATGCAATGTCACCTCAGTAACAACTATACAAAAATAGACAAATATATCCGCTCACTTTTTACTAAACCGTGATAGCGGTTTTTAGTGCAGGGAGCTGCTCTCGGCGCTCATAGGCTCCCTGAACTAAAAAACACTATTGCGGTTTAGTAAAAGGGGGCCATAGTGCAAAATATAGACAGCATTTTGCACTATGGCCTATTTATGACACATTTTGATCACTAAATTGAAAGTAAAATCATTTTTCTACCTTTGTTGTCTGGTGATTTCATGAGTCTCTGGTTGCACTTTCTTCTTCTGACTGTGGATCCAATATTTCTTCCCTTCTTTCAGCCTCCTGTATACTTCCTCTCCTCCAGACCTCATTCCCTCCCCCAACTTTTTCTTCCTCTCTCCCTTCCCCATCCCGTTTCTTTCTTTTTTCTCCCTGCCCCCCTTGTTTCTTTCTGTCTGTCTTTCTTTCTGTCTCCCTGCCCCCTTTCGTTCTGTCTGTCTTTCGCTCTCCATGCCCCCTTTCTGTCTCCCTGTTCCCCCTTTCTTTCTGTTTCCCTTCTTTCTTTCTCCCTGTACCCCCTTTCTTTCTTTCTTTCTTTCTGTTTCCCTTCTTTCTTTCTCCCTGCCCTCCCCCAAGCTACCACCACCACAATCAGGGAACAGGCCGCCGAGCTGCTCGCCGCCGAGTTGTCAGCTCTCCCTGATTCCCGACGCAGTAAACAGAAGCACCGGGCCGACCAGCCTTCTACCTAATGTCAATTCTGATGTCAGAGAGGAAGTTTGATGCCAGCTAGGCAGAGATTAGCTGGCCCAAAACTTCCTCTCTGATGTCAGAATTGACATTTGGGGGGGAGGAGGAGCTGGTTGGCCCAGCGCTTCTCTTTACCGTGTCAGGAAGCAGATAGAATGTGAAGGCAACGCAAGTCTATCGCGGAGCCTGGGATGGGCTCCGCGATCGACTCGCATTGCCTTCGTGATCTACTGGTCGATCGCAATCAATCTTTTGGGCACCCCTGGTCTAGATCATTCCCTTGATTCATTTTCACAGTAGATCTGAAAACATTTTTCAAATCTACAATTTCAAATTGTGGCCTGATAATTATTCACTCAGGGGCAAATTCTGTAAAGGATGTCTGAAAGTTAGGCGTCATTTAGACATCTAGCGGCAAAATATTGAGCATAATTCTATAATGTACATAAGTCCTATAGAGAATTGCGCTCAGCACCACTCAGGGAGTCTAGACACATCTAAATAGTTAGACGTCCTTTACAGAATCACTTTTTAGGCATCACATAGATGTCTTCATAATGTCTATAATGTTATCGCATCTCAGTATTATGACATCATTAGCATAGCGATTTTATGCTGTTTTTCATTAAAACTGTATGCAGTGAAATTCTGGCATCACTATTATATTTTATTTATTTTTTAATCCACGTATCTCCCTTGCATGTCCAAATTTGGGCGTCCAACTTTGGGTGACCTATATAGAATCCAGAGGATTGTAAAATGACTTCTTCTTGTTTGCCGACCTCTATCTAAAATACTAGGGGTTTTTAAAACACACAGAAATTTTACTATCAAGACACTATGAAGTTATTTCAATTTTAACTATTCAAGATAGTGTACAATGAACAGACTCAATACAGACTGGCACATGGTTGCTGTAGTAACATATACAGTGGTGCCTCACACAACGGACGCCTCTCACAGCGCACGCTGCGCACAACGAACTTTATGTCTTGATTCGTACAACGAACTTCGTTTCACACAACGAAGTCGCCCGAGCTGCATCCTTCCGCGCAGGCACTGCGCTTAACTGCCCTCTCTCCGCCTGGCTCCCTCTTGCCCCCCCGACTCCCCGACACGATCGGGGCAAAAGGGAGCCCAAGCCCTCTTGCCCCGCCGATTCCCCAACTCCCCGACAATATCGGGCCAGGAGGGAGCCCAAGTCCTCCTGGCCACGGCGACCCCCTAACCCCACCCTGCACTACATTACGGGCAGGAGGGATCCCAGGCCCTCCTGCCCTCGACGCAAACCCCCCCCCCCCCCAACGACCGCCCCCCCCCAAGAACCTCCGCCCGCCCCCCCAGCCGACCCGCGACCCCCCCTGGCCGACCCCCACGACACCCCCAACCCCCTTCCCCGTACCTTTCTGTAGTTGGCCGGACAGACGGGAGCCAAACCCGCCTGTCCGGCAGGCAGCCAACGACGGAATGAGGCCGGATTGGCCCATCCGTCCCAAAGCTCCGCCTACTGGTGGGGCCTAAGGCGCCTGGGCCAATCAGAATAGGCCCGGGAGCCTTAGGTCCCTCCTGGGGGCGGGGCCTGAGGCACATGGGCCCAACCCGACCATGTGCCTCAGGCCCTGCCCCCAGGAGGGACCTAAGGCTCCCGGGCCTATTCTGATTGGCCCAGGCGCCTTAGGCCCCACCAGTAGGCGGAGCTTTGGGACGGATGGGCCAATCCGGCCTCATTCCGTCGATGGCTGCCTGCCGGACAGGCGGGTTTGGCTCCCGTCTGTCCGGCCAACTACAGAAAGGTACGGGGAAGGGGGTTGGGGGTGTCGTGGGGGTCGGCCAGGGGGGTCGCGGGTCGGCTGGGGGGGCGGTCGGAGGTTCTTGGGGGGGGCGGTCGTTGGGGGGAGGGGGGGTTTGCGTCGAGGGCAGGAGGGCCTGGGATCCCTCCTGCCCGTAATGTAGTACAGGGTGGGGTTAGGGGGTCGCCGTGGCCAGGAGGACTTGGGCTCCCTCCTGGCCCGATATTGTCGGGGAGTTGGGGAATCGGCGGGGCAAGAGGGCTTGGGCTCCCTTTTGCCCCGATCGTGTCGGGGAGTCGGGGGGGCAAGAGGGCTTGAGCTCCCTCTTGCCCCGATCGTGTCGGGGAGTCGGGGGGGGCAAGAGGGCTTGAGCTCCCTCTTGCCCCGATCGTGTCGGGGGGGCAAGAGGGCTTGAGCTCCCTCTTGCCCCGATCGTGTCGGGGAGTCGGGGGGGCAAGAGGGCTTGAGCTCCCTCTTGCCCCGATCGTGTCGGGGGTGCCAGGGACCACACGGAGTCTAAGCGCAGGTATCGGTGGGTGGCTTATTTGCGGGGGGGTGCCTTATTTTACATTTTTTTCTAAAAAGGGGGGGCTGTCTTATTTGATGGCCCTGCCTTATCATCGTGGAAACACGGTAGAAAAAAAAAAAAAATGAACAGTTAAGTCCCAGTTTTTGCCGCTGAGACTCTGCCCTCTCTCACTGTAAAATTAGACTCTACTTAGTCTGTCTTTAAATTTAAAAAATGTGTGTTGTTTTAAAAAACAATTATGTTTTTAGATGTATCTAAATAAAAATAATAACCAAAAATTTATCTTTTTTATGTCATCTTAGCATATTTTATGCTACAGAACGAATTATTTTTTTTAACATGTATTGTTATGGGAAAACGCGTTTCACATAACGAACTTTTCGCATAACAAACTTGCTCCTGGAACCAATTAAGTTCGTTGTGTGAGGCACCACTGAATCAGAAAGTATGCCTCTTGTGGCTTTCCATTATTGGGAATATTTTTGGAGCAAGTCTCAACATGAAAAGGATTTTTTATTTTCCAAGAGAAAGCAACTGAGCATCTGGCAGCAATTAGAAACTGCAATATCAAGCTATCTTTTTGACTTTCATTGGCAGCCGTAAAACAAATATCAGAAGCATCGGGGAGAAAAGTTCTGCCTGCGATATATTTACAAGCATTTATTCCAAACGTCTGCGCATTGGATATATCTTCTAGATGTGGAAAAAGATACTTTTTTGTACACATTCTGTGCAACGCAAAGAACATGTCAGCAGAAAAGGACTATCGTAGCCCACCAGATCTGCCCATTTGTACCAGTTTGTTGTTTGTCATCCCTCTTGCTCTGCCATACAGGTCTCTATATACCACATACGTATGCTTGAACTCTACCAGTGTTCTGGATCTTACAGTTTTCAGGTGCTCACCGCCCTTTCAGTGAAACAATATCATACTTCTTTATGTTTCCCACCCTTCGGTTTTAATATGATGACACCTTGTTCTTAAATTTTCCATCCTATGGAAAAGTGTTTTGGAGGGAGGAGGAGAAGTTTTGAGATGCCTTAAGGAGTGCACCTACATACCTGCTATCTCATTTCATGCTATATAACCCTGTGAGGATAACCAGGAATTGTAACCTATTTGCTTACCCAAAGATTTTAGGCTGCAAACAGATCTTATTTAGATAGGATGCTTGATTTTCAAGCAAGCAAACAGTCTTGGTTGGGTAATTATATCAGCGGAGCCATGCTGTCCTATGGCGCTTTTAGAAAGAAATTAAGACAGTATTATTGACAAATTTATCTCTTAATTTGTGCTTTTATCTTTAACATAATTAATTTTACTCCATTAATTTAAAATTTTTTATGTCTTTTTAATATAACAAGCTGTATTCCTTTTCTTATTATTTTGTATTTCACTGATTGTCCAGTTTTTTTCTCTTTTGTGGAAACCGCCTAGAATTCTTCTGATTAAGGCGGTATAGAAAAATAAAGTTATGTTATGTGATGAGACACTGGTAGGCTGCCAGGAAGCCTTTGAATCTAGCATGGGTTCCTTGTACCAGCTGACATCATCCAAGCAGGCCTGGCTCCTGTGATAAAAATCAGCCACTTCCTGCAGTGTTTGCTGGAGGAGGCATTTTGAATTACCTGAAGGAGTGTGGAGTAGTGCTGCCCGATTCAGGAAAAAAAATTTGATTCGATTCGATTCAGCCTATGAAATCGATTTTTCGATTCGATTCGATTTTCCTGCCCAATTGGGTGGTTTTTTCCAAACATCCTGGTGGGTTTATTTTATAGCCTCTTCACCCTCGTTGCCCTCTCCTACCCACACTGGTCCTGTGGTGTAAACAAAATAAACAAAAAATACTTTTCCTCTCTCTGTTAAATCCTAGCTCACATTTGTGGTCCAACACCAGCTCTGGAAGGATACACATTTCAAATCTGACATATTGTAATCACAAAACAGAAAATAAAATTATTTTTCCTACCTTTTGTTGTCTGGTCATTTTTCAAATCTTGTTGGTCCCATGTTGTTCTGGTTGTCTTCTGATCAGGCTCTCCTTCTTTCTTCTTTCTCCGTGCTAACCATCCATCTTCCATCTCTGTCCTCCCCTTCTGTTTCCCTTTTCCTCCCCTGGAGGTCTGGCATCTTTCCTTATTTTCATTTCCATCCCCCCGCAGCTGCAGCGGTGGACCCCACCATCCACAGATCCACCATCTCTCTTTTTCTCATTTACCCTTTCATCCAGCATCTCTCTTCTGTGTCCCTGTTCCTATGCTCCCTCCATGCCCAGCATCTTATCTCTCCCCATATCCAGCTTCTTCTTTCTCTCTTCCTTACCTCCTGTATCCCCTTCCCCAGGTACAGGCTTTCTCCTACTATTGCTCCTGCCATCCTGCACTTTGCCCACCTACTTTGGAGCAGTATCTGTCCCTCTTGTACCCTTCCCCTTGTGGTCTTGTATTTCTCTCTCCCTCTTCTTTTCTCCATTAGTCTAGCACCTCTCCTCTGCTTTTCTTCCCCTCTTTTTGGTCTCTCTCTTCCCTTCACTTCACCCCAGGTCTGGCATCTTACCTCCCCTCTCTTACTCCTTCCTCCTCCTCCCTCTGCACAGGCCTGCCTCCCCACTGCCAAAGGAACTCTTCCTCCTCCTCCCTCTGCACAGGCCTGCCTCCCTACCCTGAAGGCTTGCTCCCCACCACGAAGGCCTGCTCCCCCAGGAAGGCACTTTCTCTCTTCTTCCCCATGTGAAGGCCTGCTCCCTCCATGAGGCCTGCTCCTCCCCCCCACCGCGAAGGCACATTTTCTCCTCCTCCCCGCCGTGAAGGTATGCTCCCCCCCCCCGCAAACAAACGCCTGTTCCCCACCGCCGCGAAGGCACATTTTCTCCTCCCCCTGCCGCAAACGAACGCCTGCTTCCCCCCACAGCATGCACCTTCTCTGCTCTTACCTCCTTAACGCTAATAGGGCAGCTTGCAGGCTCGCTGGTGTTATAGCGATCCCTGCAGCTGCCTATGATCCTCAGCGGCACATTCTCTCTGCCGCGATCCTGCCCCTGATGTCAGAGCAGGGACAGGACGTAGCAGAAAGAACGTGCCGCTGAGGACCACGGGCAGCTGCAGGGATTGCTATAACACCAGCAAGCCTGCAAGCTGCCCTGTTAGCGTTAAGGTGGTAAGAGTGGGGAAGCTGGGGAAGGCAAGAGCAGGCAAGCTGGGGGAGGCCTTTCTGACAGACCCTCCCCCCTCAAGCAGGAGCAGCAGCGGATGGCCAGCAAGAGGCAGCGCTGCAGCTCCTGCATTAGGAAGGCACGGGGGAATGGTCGGCCATTGAATCAGGAGGCCGATTTTTTTTTTTTATTGAAACGATTTGAATCAATTCACCTGATTCGAATCGGTGAATCGATTTGAATCGTGAATCAGGCAGCACTAGTGTGGAGATACTGGTCAGCTGCCGGGAAGTCTTTGAATCCAGGGCGGAGTCCTTGTGTCCAATGATTTCATCCAAGTGGGCCCGGTTCCTGTGATAAGAATCAGCCACTTCCTGTAGCGCTGCCACAGGACATGACCAGCACCTTTGAAGACCCGGTGGAGCCTCGGTGACTTTCATTAAGCATTGATTCCTCTAAGTAGAGCAGGAGGCCTCCACTGACCACCACAGGAGATCATGAATACTTAATCAGAGTAAATATAAATTTAAGTACTGTATATACCACCTACACTCCTGCCAGTGGGTGGTAAGGGATAGGCAAGTTCTGCAAGATTTCAGGGACTGAAAATACAATAATGAAGCACTGCTCCCTACTGACAGCAATGCAGGACTCCCACACAGCTTAGAGGGAATAGTGTCAAAAAGTGCAACTTTGATGATAATTGTGAAAAAGTTAAAGTTTCTGAGAGGGAGGTTTTATAACACACTGATTTCCATGCTCACAATGCTGACTACGTCAGGGTATATGATATCATCTCATTCTATCAAAGCACTTAAAAAATAAAATAATTGGACTTTGGGCTCCTTTTATTAAAGTGCGCTAGGGCTTTAACGTGTGGAATAGAGTGCGCTACATTGCCGCACGCGCTAGACCTTAACGCCAGCTTTGAGCTGGCGTTAGTTCTAGAAGAGTAGCACGCGATGTAGCGTGCGGTAATTTCCTGTGTGCGCTAAAAACACTAGCACACCTTAGTAAAAGGAGCCCTTTATATTGAAATTGCTGATTTCTAAGATCTGCAGTATATATGTCTGTTTTTAATTTGCATTACTCCCAGATTCTCACAAACCTACTGCTGATTATTGGATATTGATAGCTACCCAGTCTTGTGCTGGGAAAATTGGCAGTTTGCTATACTGCAAGGACTAGTACTATGCTCTGCTTTTTGAGCTTTTGTTGGGAGTCTGTTCCTAATTTTTACTTCAAATTTGGTGGTTGTCCAAAGGCCAGAATTGGAGAGCTGGGAATGCCTCTTTTAGGTGAATATTTATTTATTTAAAAAATTGATATACCGTCTGGAGTCTCATCTGTTTCCAAAATAATATACATTCAGTGCCCATCCTTTTAATCTATAAATTGACCTTCCTGAATCCATCCACTTCACCCCTGGATCCTAACTTGTCAATGTTTAGTTCCTTTCATTTCTACCATCAGGAATTCAACTTTAGAGAAATGTCAGATTTCTACCCTCTGGAAAAATGCAATAACTGCAGCCAGCTACAGATCAGTATCTAATGTTTCCATTACCTCCAAAATTGTAAAGAAGGTAGTTCTTTACCAGCTACACAAATTACATGAGCAAAACTAATGTCCTTCACTCTAGACAGTCAGACTACCTGTCCTCCACTTTCAGTGCTCATAGCTTTAATCTCTCTAAATATATCTCAAGCTGCTTCCTGATCAATATGGCTGTAACATTTCCGGTTTAAAATTAAAAGCAATTGAAAACTCTGCAAACTCCATGCTGGTAAACAGACTAGGATGCCACTAGAATGAATCAGTCACTGTCCTGTCACTCTGTACCAATTACGGTTACAAGTTCTCTTATAATCCACAAATATTGTAAAGCTCTATGTGGATTCCAATAAAGAGAACTAGGCATAACCTAAAATGACCATTAAAGTAATAATTATGGGTCTCAGTACTAGAACTCTAAGGCAATATTTCTCAACTCGACCCTTGGAGTACCCCCTTGCCAGTCAGGTTTTCAAGATGCCCACAATGAATATGCATGAAAGAAATTTGTATATATTGGAGGCAGTGTATGCAAATCAAGCTTATGCATATTCATTGTGGACATCCTGAAAACCTGACTGGCAAGCGGGTACCCCAGGATCAAGTTGAGAAACACTGCTCTAAGGGATCCTTTTACTAAGCTGCACTAAAAAGTGCCTAGTGCAATTCAGCATTGTGGGGGCTTTCCTGCATGCTTTTTGCACAGCAGTAAAATGGCTTCATTTTCCATTTTCCCTATTAATGACTACATGCTAATTTCTCCATTAGTGCATGGCCATTTACATGGGAGCACTTACTGACACCTATTTTCTAGGCGGTAAGGGTTCATACTCTAATCCTACACTAAGCGGTTAGTGCGTAGCAATGTTCCTGTGCTAACCAATTAGCGAAGAACATGTTTCATGTTTATTATGGTTTGATATACTGCTTAAAAATTCCTAAGCGGTTTACATTAAAACACTGTTTAAATAAAAGTCTAAAAAAAGGAGAGCAAACGTGAATAATAAAGACAACAGGGGAGGGATGACATGCGAAACAAAAAAAAAAACTGAATGGGGATGGGAAAGCACAAAAGGCGGTGGGAATGAAATGATTCAAAATCCTGATGTATACCCCATAGGGATCTTTATAAAGAAAGGTTTTGAGGTTTACATTAAGAACATAAGAATAGCCTTACTGGGTCATAACAATGGACCATCAAGCCCAGTAGCTCGTTCTCACTGTGGCCAATCCAGGACACTAGTACCTGGCAAAAACCCAAGAAACATAGAAACATAGAAAGATGACGGCAGAAAAGGGCTACAGCCCATCAAGTCTGCCCACTCTACTGTCCCACCCCATTAAGTCAGAGTGCTGCTCGACCCACGTAGAGATCCCACATGGATGTCCCATTTATTCTTAAAGTCGAGCACGCTAGTGACCTTGATCACCTGCACCGGTAGTTTGTTCCAGTGATCCACCACCCTTTCTGTAAAGAAATACTTCCTGGTGTCACCACCAAATCTCCCTCCTCTGAGCTTGAGCGGGTGCCCCCTTGTGACTGAAGGTCCCTTAGGAAAGAATATGTCATTTTCCATCTCGACGCAACCTGTGACGTACTTAAATGTCTCAATCATGTCACCCCTCTCCCTGCGCTCCTCTAGAGAGTAGAGCTGCAACTTGCCCAGTCTTTCCTCGTATGAGAGACCCTTGAGTCCGGAGACCATCCTAGTGGCCATTCGCTGGACTGACTCAGCTCGAAGTACATCTTTACGGTAATGTGGCCTCCAGAATTGCACACAGTACTCCAGATGAGGCCTCACCATGGTTCTGTACAGTGGCATTATGACTTCAGGTTTACGGCTGACGAAGCTTCTATTGATACATCCCATCATCCGCCTTGCCTTGGATGAGGCCTTCTCTACTTGTTTGGCAGCCTTCATGTCCACACTGATGATTACTCCCAAGTCCCGTTCTTCTGAGGTCGTAGCTAGTGTTTCTCCATTCAAGGTGTATGTTCTGCATGGATTTCTGCTGCCGAGATGCATCACCTTACACTTCTTTGCGTTGAAGCCCAGCTGCCATGTTGAGGACCAGTTTTCCAACTTGATCAGATCCTGCACCATACCATCCGTGAGATCGCTTTTACCTACTATATTACACAGTTTGGTGTCGTCGGCAAACAGCGCTACTTTTCCCTGAAGCCCTCGGGTCAAGTCCCTTATGAATATGTTAAAAAGGGATGGTCCCAGGACTGAGCCCTGCGGCACTCTGCTAGTCACCTCCGATGTTTTAGAGAGGGTGCCATTGACCACCACCCTCTGAAGTCTTCCACTCAGCCAATCATTGACCCATGCCGTTAGTTTCTCACCTAACCCCATCGATTTCATCTTGTTTAATAGTCTACGGTGTGGGACACTGTCAAACGCTTTACTGAAATCCAAGTACACTATGTCCAGAGACTCTCCCGAGTCTAGCTTTCCTGTCACCCAGTCAAAGAAGCTGATAAGATTGGATTGGCATGACCTGCCCCTAGTGAATCCATGTTGACAGGGATCCCTCAGATTCCCCTCATCCAATATCGTGTCTAATTTCCCTTTAAGTAGAGTCTCCATGAGTTTACACACTATTGATGTGAGACTTACTGGTCTGTAATTCGCAGCCTCCGCTCTGCAATCCTTTTTGTGCAGAGGAACAACATTGGCAGTTTTCCAGTCCAGGGGGACTCTCCCCGTACTTAGGGAGAGATTGAAGAGCATGGCCAACGGTTCCGCCAAAACATCGCATAGCTCTCTGAGCACTCTTGGGTGCAGATTGTCCGGTCCCATGGCTTTGTTCACCTTGAGTCTTGACAGTTCTCTGTAAACATCAGCTGGTGTGAACTCAAACTCCTGAAATGGGTCATCCATGCTTTGCTTTGCATCCAGCCGAGGCCCGTGCCCTGGTGCCTCGCAGGTAAAGACTGAACAGAAGTAATCATTCAGTAGTTTGGCTTTATCGGAGTCAGTTTCCACATAATTCCCGTCTGGCGTTCTAAGGCGTACTATCCCGTTTGTGTTCTTTTTCCTGTCGCTAATGTATCTGAAGAAGGATTTGTCCCCTCTCTTGATGTTCTTCACTAAAGTTTCTTCCATACGAAGTTTAGCCTCCCTGACTGCTGTTTTGACCGCTGCAGACTTTGTCCTGTATTCAATGTTTGCTTCTTTTTCCCCCCATGCGTTTGTATGAGAGAAATGCTCTTTTCTTCTCCTTGACGAGGAATGATACCTCATCTGTGAACCATTGGGGTTTCCTTTTTCTTTGTTGTTTGGTTACCGATTTTATGTAGCGGATAGTTGCCTCATGAAGGATCGATTTCAAGGTTGACCACATAGCTTCCACATTATGAGTTACTTCTTGAACCTGCAGCATCTGGTAGACGAAATCTCCCATGCGTGCGAAGTCAGTCCCCTTGAAATTGAGTACCCTTGTTTTTGTTTGTGATCTAGGGAAGCCTTTCTTAAGGTTAAACCATACCATGTTATGGTCACTGGTGGCTAGCGTCTCTCCCACCGAGACGTCCGACACGCTTTCCCCATTCGTAAGTACCAGGTCCAGGATGGCCTGGGCCCTAGTGGGCTCTAGTACCATTTGTTTGAGCCGTATTCCCTCCATGGACGTTAATATCCTTCTGCTATCACAAGTTGTCGCCGATAGTGTGTTCCAGTCTACATCAGGCATGTTGAAGTCTCCTAATAGAACAGCCTCCCCCCGTAAGGTGATATTCTCAATGTCTTCAATTAATTCTGCGTCCTTTTCCTCCGAGTAGCAATATTCCATGCTACCGATACAGGTGCAAGCAGTGGCTTCACCCATCTCTTTATCAATAACAGACTATGGACTTTTCCTCTAGGAACTTGTCCAAACCTTTCTTAATACCAGCTAAGCTATCCGCTCTTATCACAACCTCTGGCAACGGGTTCCAGAGCATAACTATTCTCTGAGTGAAAAAAAATTTCCTCCTATTGGTTTTAAAAGTATTTCCCTGTAACTTCATTGAGTGTCCCCTAGTTTTTGTAATTTTTGACGGAGTGAAAAATCGATCCACTTGTACCCGTTCTACTCCACTCAGGATTTTGTAGACTTCAATCATATCTCCCCTTGAATTTGACTGATCCTGAAATCACCACAGGATGCCTGAGTGTGCTCCATAGTTTTTAAGCTGTGATAAGCATACATTAGTGTTTCTTGCAGCTTTGTTAAAAGGGCCCCTATGCATTTTCTGAATAAAACCTTTCAAAATAACAAATAATTATTGATCTGATTTGAAAAGCAAGTGTATTCCAAATTGAAGCAGCTTGATAAGTATGACTGGATAAAAACTTTTTTTTAGCACATAATCGCATAGGGTGAGGAAAATGCAATTCAAGTGTATTGCTGTGAGGGATTAAGTGGTTTTACCCTCACTAAAACCACAATTATACCATCAGACACCAGGGGGCACTAGCCCAAGGAGGGATGAACTACAGGTCCCAGGATGCACTGGGCTCAGCAGCTCAGAGCTGAGACACTTTAGAGGAGGTGGAGCAATTATGCTGAGTCATAGGGATGGACCTCATGCAAGAAGGGGGACTACAGTCAAACCTCGGTTTGCAAGTAACGTGATTTGTGAGTGTTTGCAAGACGAGCAAAACACTCAAGCAAACTTTAATTCGCAAACCGAGCTTTGACTCGATAAGCAAGTGTATCACCCCACCCCACCCAGGAACAGGCTTCTCTCCCTCCACAGCCCACCCCCAAATTCTTACCTCCAGCAGACACCGGCATGAACCAACCCATAGGACATACATGTGCTGGTGCTGAAAGAGCCTGCCACGATGTTCTATGCTGGGCTATGAGAATCTCGGAGAGGGTGGGAGCCAGATGCTCAAGACTGAAAGATTCCGAGGAAATTAGAAAGTCAAGGTTAGGAGGTAATGTCCTATTATGTTTTAAGAACTGGATGAAAGACAGAAAACAGAAAGTAGGGTTAAATGTAGGGTTACCATATGACTCAAGAAAAAAAAGAGGACAGATTAAGATATCCAGGGTTTACTTCCATTGAAAGCAATAGAAGTAAAACCCGGCTGTCTCAATCTGTCCTGTTTTTGGAGTCAGATGGTAACCCTATTTAAATGGTCAATATTCTCAATGAAGAAGGGTAAATAGTGGAGTTCATCATCAAACAAACAAACTCCTCAGCTCCTACTTTCAAACATCCAAATTAAACACAACAAGCTGAAAAAAAATTAAGACAACACAGGTGGAGGAGTCATTGTCCAAGAAAAGGATCTAGGTGTCATTGTTGAAGATACGTTGAAACCCTCAGCTCAATATGCGGCAGCAGCTAAGAAAGCAAATGAAATGCTAGAAATTATCAGGAAAGAATGGAAAGCAAAGATGAAAATGTTATAATGCCCTTGTATCGCTCTATGGTATGGCCGCGGTAGAAATCTCTACTGCGGTGTAGTAAAAGGGAGGTTAATTATATTTAACAGTTCCATTTTTTATCTAATCTAATATAGTATTTCTGAGTTATACTGTACCTAATTAGGTTTAAGGCGACTTACAATATAAAGAATTATAGAATGTATAAGCAACATTATATTATAGCAGTTTGAAGAGAACTGAGTTATGAACGGAGAAATGGGGAGGGAGGAATTGAGATTCAAAGACTACTGGTATTTGAATTAAGTATGGAATTTAGTGATACTAAGGGCTCCTTTTATGCAGGTGTGCTAGCGGTTTTAGCACGCGCTACATGCTAACGCCTCCATAGAGCTTACGTTAGTATTTTTCGTGTAGTGCTGGGGTTAGCATGCGCTAAAAACACTAGCGCACCTTAGTAATAGGAAGGGGTGGGAAGGGTGGGAGATAAGAATAATACTATTGATGATTATTAAGTGATATACTTATTGTTAATCTGTTTTAACATATTGACACACTTATTGTAAGTTCGAAAATGAATAAAGTTTTTTAAAAAAAAAAGAAAATATTTAGGCCCCCCTTTTATGGCAACATTAGCGAGAGCCTGGCAACCACACTGAAGCCTATAGGGATTTAAAGGGCCTCAGTGCAGTTACCTTAGTAAAAGGGAGCCTTATATAACTTCATTAGCGTTGCTTTCCTGTTTTCACTTATACTGTTGTTCTAAATACATTTTTAACACTTTATTTTTATTTAACATTCATCATAATCATTGTGCAGAAATTATATACAGTATCATGTACTAAATATATTTTAACCTATTTAGTCATGCTTTATAAGACCTTCTTTCATTATTTCCCCCCCCCCCACCCCAAGGATATCAAATGAACACTCACCAAAACTTCAGATCCGGAGCCACAGTTACTTGAGAGCAGTGAGTGAAGTTTCAATCAATAGGAGTATGGACACTTTGGACCCCACATCCCTGCTTGCATCTCCTAAATTTCGCTCCAGGAATGAGAGCTACATGAGAGCTATGAGCACTCTCAGTCAGGTGAGTGACACATGCACGGCAAAAGAGACAAAATCCCAATGGACTCCTGCATGCTGGAAACCTGGAAAACCTGATCTTCCATACAAAGAAAAGAGGCAAGCTTAGAATGATGTTATCTTTAGCAAAAATACTTAAAAACAGTAAGTACCATATTAGGGGCCATGGTGGAAATCTGTATATCAAACAGTGGAGTAGGGATGGAAAATGGACTTCCTTACAAAGATCAATAGTAAAAGCCAAAGGCTTTAATTGTTGCAGCACCTCAGATAAGCTCCTGGGCATTTAAATTGCCTGTCAGGGGCAGTTGTGTACACGGCATGCTGGCTATCTAGGGCAGAGCACCACTCCTCTAGTCAGAGTAACCCCCTCCTCTAGGCAGTAGGGGGGTGCATAGAGCGCTTGAAGGGCCGCGGTCCACATACATCCAGCAGTTGGCTCTGCTGGTTCCCTGCTCTGGAACAGGAAGTTGACATCAGATGGGGTGGGGGTCAGCAGAGCCAGCTGTCACCTGCATTCAGACCGTGGCCCTTTGACTGCTCCAGCATCCCCCAACTCCTTGCACCTAAGGTAGACCACCCCTACTATTCTGCCTTTGATATACTAGAGGACAGGGGCTAACCGGGCATTTTTTATTACATTACATTAGTGACTTTTATTCCGCTATTACCTTGCGGTTCAAGGTGGATTACATAAGAGGATTGAAATGCTTCCTGCCATGTTAGTTTGTCTTGATGGATTTTTTGAATTTTCTGAAAGTTTTGTAGTCTGGTGTCGTGATCAGTAGATTGGATAGTTGTTGGTCTAGTTTCGCTGCCTGCATGGCCAGTAGGCCATCATACATTTTTGCATTTGACGCCTCTGATTAGGGGGTGCGTGAATGGTGTCTGGGTTCTCCTTAGCCTGGTTGTGGTAGTTCGGATAAGGCAGCTGTTCAAGTAGCCTGGGCTGTCTCCATTCATGGCTTTAAATAGTAGACAGTAAAATTTGAATAGTATTCTTGCTTGTATTGGGAGCCAGTGTGAGTCGAGGTACGAGGCGGTGATGTGGTCGTATTTCTTCAGTGAATAGATCAATCTCAGAGCTGTGTTTTGTACTGTTTGTAGTTGTTTTATCATGACTGCGGGGCATGGGAGATAGAGGATGTTGCAGTAGTCTAGAAGTCCTAGGACTAGGGATTAGACCATGAGCTAGAATTGTTTTCTGTTGAAGAATTTTCAGATATGCCGTAAGTTTCGCATGACTGCAAATGATTTCTGTATTGTTTTGTTGATTTGTGGTTGCATGGTACAGCATCTGTCTATCATCATTCCCAGAAGTCTTAGGGTGGGTTGAATAGGGTATGTGATTGAGTTTATTACTAGGTTTGTTATGGTTGGAGTTTTGTTTTTTTCAGCAGTAAACCAGCTATTTAGGAGGCATTCCGGAGACAAAGTTGGCACTTAACCAGTTAGTGTTAAATATATTTAGTGGTGCAAAATAGGATCACGTGAAAGACAGACCTAGGTTTATGCAGTTCTTCATAGCTGGTTAAGTGCCAAATATAGCCTGGTATGTGCGCAGAAGACAAATTTTGTAACTGCTACTACTGTTAATTATAATTACAAAATTTGTCTTTATATTTTGCACCCTCTATTTGTGTGGCCAGTTGAGCAGGAGCAAAGTACTGTAGCATGTAAGCATTTGCAAACTCAATGTGCATACGCTGCATTACTTCCACCTTGCCTTAGAAATGTTTCTTCTAACTTGACTAAATGTTCATGACCAGGGCAGGATTAATTCATCGACGGCCCCTAGGCACCCAAGTACACTGGGCCCCCCTGCCCCGCCCCACCCCACCATGCGCCCAGGCGGAAACAGGAAGCTGAGTCAGAGGGAAGCTTTGGGCAAGCAGCACCACTTGCACAATTACAGTTCCCGTTGCCTTTCTTACCCGTGTTGCTTGCTTGTCTTACTTTACATCGATTGGGGGGGGGGGGGGGGGCCCGCGTTGGCGATCGATGCTGGAGGGGCCCATCACTGTTTGGAAAAAACAATGTTGATGCCCTCCTTCATCGGGCCCCCCTGACCATTTCGGGCCCTAGGCACGTGCCTACTTGGCCTATTGGTTAATCCTGCCCTGTTCTTGACGTGTGAAATCTAGCACCTATTTTTGGACGGATGATAGTGCTTTTCAGTCAAGGTGGGATCGATGCGTTTTGTAGAACAGAAGCAGAATTTTATAGGTTAGATGATGACGTATAGTTAAGGGCTTATAGATCAATTGAGTTGCACAGGCAACTTGGTCACAGGCCAGAATTTTAGTGTGCAATTTTGAGCACCATATATAGAATTCCCCTGACTTCTGCATATAGTTCTAAATCCGATTCTACTACCTCCTTCAAAAGCATTTAAAATGATGTGTAAAACGCATTGGCCACATCTTTATGACACATATCAGGAAGGTTATTTTATAAAAGCGCAAATTTTGGTACCTGGAAAAATCCACACGAAGGCCCTGATTTCTATAAATGGTACTAACTTGTAGGTGCTGTTAAGCACAATTGTCAATCATCCGCTAAGTGCTATTTATAGAATCACATTTACCCCCCTCTTTTACAAAGGTGCGTTAGCTGTTTTAGCGCGCGCTAAATGCTAACTTGTGCCAACGCATCAATAGGATATAATGGACGCGTTAGCATATAGCATACGCTAAAATGGCTAACGTATCTTAGAAAAAGGACCTGTTGTGGCACCTATGGTCCTAGGTGTTGGTAGGACTTGAAACCTTAGGCACACTCCTGTTTATGCCAGGCTTTTCTTGACCTAAATGAGTGCACCTAATTCAAATCACACCCCAATTCCACTTCTAAATATACCTCAGAGTAAACACCTACCTTGAAGGGGTAGGCGCCTACCAAACACCTACCAGTTAATTATTTCTTTTTCATTTTTTTCTAGCACTTTCCAATTAGCCACACTAAATTCAGCCAGGCAAGCAAGCATATAAACTTTCTTATCATAGTATAGCCTGTAGGGTATATTGACCAAATAGTCTACTCGTTAAAGAATTCTGATTTTATTCATTAGGTCATCAGAATTTTTTTATTTTTTTTTATTTTTTTTGAAAGCAATTCAATTTAATTCGACTTTTTCAAAAATCTGTAAACTTATCTTTCCATGTAGATCCAGCTTCGTTTATTTTATTCCCCTGGAGACCATTCTTTACTCAGCATAAATTCATGTTGTGCCCACAGGCTGAATCACTCCGTTTTTCAAACTTGCAGTGAGTCTTCTGTGAGCCTGTGACTTTCCAATGAATGACACCAATTAAGCCAAATTGAATAATTAAGTTACTGTAGATGCCTAGATTAGCTAGGCATGCTTATCTAGGTGCCTAACTCCAGGCACTGTTTTTAGGATCTGGGCCTAAGTGCTGTTTTATAAAAGGCACCCCAGGCTAAGTGCCCTTTGTAGAATAGAACTTAGAGTGAATCCCTGCATCCAAGTTGCACTTGCTGAAACCTGGTGTAAATTCTGGTGTAAGTTGGGCATAACCCCATGCCTCTCCCATAAATCTCCATGATATAAATTTACATATATTGGAAATCTGATATAAGCTCATTTATATGTGAGAATTCTATAAATTAGCACCTCAGTCTATAGTAAGTGCCCCAATGCTTTGTGCTTAGGAGGGAAATTCTGTATAGGGCACCCAAAGCTAGGCACAGGGATAATGCGTGTTAACCATGAATTCTATAACAACAGTTCCACACGGTACTATCTTTATACAATACTAGCTTAAGCCATTTTCATATCTAACTTTAGGTGCGAGCATTTACGCCTGCCTTAGCCTGGTGTGTAAACATTCACACTTAACTACTGTCAATTAGGTGCAGAAATGGAAGTATTCTACACCCCCATGCCTAAATCCATTGATCATGCCCCCTTTGGAGTTACACGCAAGTTGAATTAGGCGCTCAGCTCATAGAACAGGGGTGCAGAGAAGAAATGGGTGCCAATTAGCCCTGACCCAATAGGATGCATACATTTTTGAAAAATAATAATAATAATAATAATAAACATTTATTATATTTGATTTAAGGATTTCTACCTTTCACGTATTGTTTGCGATATAATTGACCGACTCCTTTGACTCTTATCTTGGCCTGCAGATGAGCGAAATGGAATTAAATGGCCAGTTTGAGTCTGTGTGCGAATCGGTATTCAGCGAGCTAGAGTCACAAGCAGTGGAGGCCCTGGACCTGCCTATGCCAGGTTGCTTCCGTATGAGAAGCCACAGCTACGTGAGGGCAATTGAGAAAGGATGCTCGCAGGATGATGAGTGTGTGTCGCTGAGGTCTTCATCGCCCCCTCGCACAACTACCACAGTGAGAACCATCCAGAGCAGCACCGGTAAGTTAATAATAAATAAAAGTCAGAATAAATTACTGTGTGCTATACAAAAGGGGGGGGGGGGGGATTCTTTAACTGGGTGCCTCCACCCTGAGATCATGCGGTAGATATCTGTGCTAAAACAGAACCAAGGCAGCTATAGAACTAGTTTAAGTGTGCAGACCTAAATGCAGGAAGGCAGGGCATCACTTACAGTATTCTGTAATTTCTGTTCATTAGTGGGAGCACCGCCTATGTCCCATTCATGTTCAACAAACTCAAACCCCCCTCCTTCCCCCCCCCCAAATCATAGGAAGAGGAGGCAAAGCCTCAGACTCCAACCCACCTCAGCTTATTTATGTGGATAGGTTATTGCTCAGGGAGAAACTTCATAGACAGAGAAACTTCCTCTTCTCTGCTTAGTTTAAGTGTCCATCTTTAATTTGTTTTCAAAGAGATTGGGCATCTCTCCTGCCGCAGGTCGCGGCAGTTCGGAGGGTGGTGATCAAGTTTCAAGTTCAAGTTTCAAGTTTATTCAGATTTGATTAATCGCTTTATCGTAATTCAAAGCGATGTACATAATAAAATTACAATTTAATAAAGTAATACATTAAAGAATATTGACAAAACTAATGACACATTTAACAATACTGGAAACACTTAGGAAAGAGAGGGGTAAGAAGTTACATTATAATATAAAGATGGGGAAAACATTTAGGGAAAGTACATGAGGTAGGGAAAAGAACAAAGTCTTGGAATTATTTTATAATGAAATTATTGTTGACTTATGAAGGCATCAGTGAATAAAAAAGATTTCAGATTACTTTTAAATTTTTCTAAGTTGGTTTCTTGTCTCAAATGGTAGGGTAAGGAATTCCAGGTTTGGGGTGCAGTAACAGAAAAAATGTATTGGCGTCGTGTATTTATGATTTTAAGAGATGGAATTGTTAACAAATGTTGTTGAGTAGATCTTAGGTGTTCTATTCGTTGTGTAAGGGATAAGTAATTTATAGATAAAGGCCGGAGTTTTAAAAGAAAGATGAGCCATCTCTCCTGCTGTGATCGTTGCGGTGGGGGATGGTCAAGGTTCTGGGGCTGCTGAGCTCATCGCAACAGCCGCGATCAGCTCAGCGGCCCCTATTCGGAATTTATACCTGTTTTGACTTGGTTTAAGTCAAAACATAAGTTCTGACTGGGCAACCTAGTCAAGTTTTTGGTTATACTTGCTGTACGACTAAGTCTAGGTCGGCCCACCTCCCGCCCTTTCCCCTCCTCTAAAAATGCCTCTTTTCGCTCTAGGCGTTTAGAGGCAGGGGGAAGGCCTAAGCTGGTTTTAGATACGTCTAAAACCAGCTTTGATTATCGGTACTTGGACAATCTGAAGTTTTGATCGTCCAAGTACCGATTTAGGCCACTTTTTGGACGTTTTTTTTAATTTTTTTATTATGAGCCCCATAGTCATTGTCTTCATTAATGGATGGGGTAAACAAATTAAAATTTTAAACAAGGCTTTGATTTGTGTATCAAGCTAGTTTAGGTCAGAAATAGAAATATCAAAAGTGAAAGTAAAAGTACTTGGCCAAGTTGTTTAGTCAAATAAACCACTTTTAAAGTTTCCATAATGCCGGATTGTCTATGCACTACGACTACTACTATTACTACTACTACTATTATCCATTCAGTTGTGTTCAACCTTTGGATACTATGCAGACCAGTCCTCGCCATGCTTCCCTATTTTCCATGGCTTCTTTCAATTGCTTGATGTCATTCTTGATGTCTGTCATTCTTGATGATATCTAGCCAACATTCCTTTTGTCTCCCTTGCTTCTTTTTATCATTGTCCGTACTGCATAGCACCTCCTTTTCTAGTGAATTTGCCCTCATCACATGTCCAAAATAGGTCAGTTTCTGTCTGGTAATCTTGCCTTTCAGGGACAACTCTGGGTTTATATGATCATCTTTGTTGGTGATCCCAGTTATCCATGTGATTTGTAGAAGTCTTCTCCAGCACCACAGCTCAAAGGTGTCAATTTTTCTTTTATCTACTTTCATGAGTGTCCATGTCTCGTTGCCATAAGTCGTGATTGGAAACAAAGGGCAGTGATCAGTCTTTGTTTATGGTGACTGAGATGTCCTTACACTACCAGGAGGAGAATAAAATAAGATATTCAGAGGCATTGAAGGGACCAAACAGAAAGACCTAGCCATACCAGAGGAAGAATAAATTTCTTATCAGGCACCAAGCTGTAACTAGTATCTCTGGGCAATCTGAAACCAGTCATCATAGCAATTTGTGAATGTGTTTTATTTTGTCAGTGCTGGAAGACAGAGATAGCCAAAACCCAGATTCTTTGTCCACAGTACAAATCTTTGCAGTTCCCTTATATAATGTTACAAATCTGTGATTTCCATAAGTACACCCAGGAAAATGCATACATGGTTTGTAGTAATATTATACTTAACTACCTCACCTACTGTCTCTAGAATTATAGTGCCTATCACTATTGAGTGGTATTCTCTGGCACCACCTATTCTGGGAGAATGTAAATATTCCTGTCCCTAGCATGCAATATTAAATAGGTGTTTAGTAAAGTAATAATAATAAATTTATTCTTCTAGACCACCGTTACCCAAGAGTTCTGGGCCATTTACACCATAAGAAACTGAACAATCAGCAATGTACATACATGTCATAAAAAACCAGGATTAAAAGTTAGTAAAATAATTACAATGTTAAAAAGACCTAATTATGAGATAAATTTCTCAAACAAAGCAGGCTTTACTAATTTTCGAAAAGAACAGTAAGACATGGCTTGATGAAGACATTCACCGAGCCAACATTGTAGTTTGCCTGCCTGAAATGCTAAGGTCCTTTCAGAAAAGGTCTTATATCTGACACCATTTGGCTTAGGATAGGTAAATAAGCTAGAGCTTCTTGTAATCCTTGATGATCTGCTTCTGTACAGACCCCTGTTTTGTAGGTTAGCAATGGCCTTCAGTGAGTAACACTGAATGCTGGCCTCTATACAATTCATAACAGCAGAAAATATAGGTTTATAATTTCCTTCACCTATTAGTATTTAGCCTGGCCCAGACCTGCAGCCAGCTTAACAACCTGAACTCTGTTTTGGGCACCTGTCCAAAAGAGCTTAGCCGGTGCCAACGGACTCTGTGAATGGAACCAGAATTAGTTAACTAAATAAATGTTCCTTTTTTTCTGCTAAGAATATCATTATTTCAGTACCTTGCAGCCACGTTTCTAAAGGAAGAAGGATATTTTTAATACCATCAAGAAATATGGATCCAGTGTACATGCACATTTTCATGGAAAACGGAAAGGAACTCTATATGGAGAAGTAGGAAACAGATTTAAATCAAAGGACATACACTTATATCTTCTATTTCCATTAAGCCCAAAGACAGAGGAAAGATCAAAACGGCAGCAGAACACTTTTTTGATTAGGGAAAGAGGCAAAGAGACCTCTGCCCTTACCCTCCCCAGCTTCATAGTTTCAGTAGATAGCCGCAAGGTATGAAACCCTAACCCAGAATTAGATCTACAAATGATTCAGCACGAGGTTCCCCATAAACATGCAGTGTGTTATGGGAGAGTGGCGGCCCCTTCTGTCCAAGCTCTGTTCCTGAGGCGAGCAGCTCGAAGGGATGACTCATAGATCTCAGTGAATTACTAACGCCTATGAAAGACCATATGCTGAAGGTACTAATTAGTGGCTATATTTAAGTCTATTGTTATTGACACCAACGCAAATAAACAGCCTGGTGCATAGTTGTGTCACATACATATCAGCCTATGAAAAATAGTAATTCTACATTATAGAGAAATCTGCCTGTGCCGTTTTATGGTGAAGCATATTAGGGTTTGGAAACATGTAGATTACATGCCATAGATTTCATTTAGTTCAATTATGTACAATAGGGCTGTGCAAATTTAAGATGTTTATTGTTTAGTTTACTTGTGCCTTTTTTTTTGTTTGTTTCATTATTTTTTTGGATTTCAGGAGAAAAGTCATCAATAGTGAGCATTATTGAGATGGCTGGGGAAATTCACTGCTTATTCCTAGGATAAGCAGCATAAAATCTGTTTTGCTACTTGGGATCTAGCTAGGTACTTGAACATAAGAATAGCCTAACTGGGTCAGCCCAATGGTCCATCAAGCCCAGTAGCCCGTTCTCACGGTGGCCAACCCCAGTCACTAGTACCTGGCCAAAATCCAAAGAGCAGTAACATTCCATGCTACCGATCCAGGGCAAGCAGTGACTTCCCCCATTTCTTTCTCAATAACAGACTATGGACTTTTCCTCCAGGAACTTGTCCAAACCTTTCTTAAAACCAGTTATGCTATCCGCTCTTAACATGGAGGGACATAATCAAAAGATACGTCTAAGTCCGTTTTGGGCCTATGTCGCTAGTCGTCTAAAGTCCATTCTCGAAAAATACGTCAAATATTTTCCCCCCGAAAATCATTTAATTATATGTCCAGCCGTTTGATCGGCCAGACCCCTAAATCATCTATCTTTATACCCTGTTCTCGTTCAAAAAATCATCCCAGTCAAAAACGCCTAGAACAAGACCTTTTGGTTATGAGAGGGGTCAGCAAATTGATGGACTGGACACCCAGACATGGCAACACAGTAATGGGGCACCTTACAGGGCACTGCTGCGAACTTCACAAAAAGGGTGCCATATAAACATCTCATCACAACTCACTTATAGGTCATGTGAGCCCCCCCAAATACCCCCAAAAGCTACTAGACCCACCTATCTATAACCCTATTAGCCCTTATGGATGCAGGTAGCATCTATATGGCAGTACAGCAAGGTTTGGGGGGTTTTGGAGGGTGCACATGTTTCATCATGAATGCAGTGGTTAGAGTAGCTTATGGGCCTGGGTCCTCCTCTCTATAGGTCACTAGCCCACCCCCCAGACTACTTAAGCCACCTCTGTGCTGCTCTAATAAGCTTTCCTATGCCAGCTGGAGGCAGATATGTACATTTTTTATTCTGTTTTTTTTATGGTGGTGGGGGGGATTACTGATCACTGGAGGAGTGTGTGGGGGTCTGTACTTTGTGTCTACAGTGGATATCTGATCACTTTGGAGACCTTCTGGGCACGTAGACCTGGTTTTACATGGCCTAAGTCACAACGCACAATTTCCGTCTAGGCAGTCTTGTTAACGCTTTCGGTTATACTTGAGTTCCTGTTGTAGTCTCGTGAGACCACGGGAACTCACAGCACGGGTACACAGCATAGCTCTGCATGGGGCAGGAGTGTAGGAAGATCGCTTCTGCCCCACATCACCGCTAGACCACCAGGTAAGGTCCGTGCTTCTGGGGCGGCTGCTTGCCTCTGATTGCCTCCTCTGCCTCCGATCGCCCCCTCCTCCTCCAATCACCCCCCTCCTCCTCTGATCACCCCCCTCCTGCCTGTTGTATGGAGTCAGAGATGTCATTTTTAACTCATACCCCAAATCTTTTATGCTACTCAATCACTGTCTTTCCCATGTCCTTTCATTCCCTCTACATTTATCAAACCAACTTTACAGAACGGATGGGCACTGGACAACTTTTTGTTTCAGTTCTTTCTTATGTCGCTTAAGATAATTTAAAGTGCACCTTCTTTGCAAATATTGCACACTACTGTATTATCAACAAATGAAAAACACAAAACTGTGGGTGGTTTTCTGCTCCTTTTCGTTTGTTAACGACATGTAACAGCGTGTGATATGTTGTTTGATATTGTAAAATGATGGTCCATTCTTTCTTGACGGTGCAGTCTGTGTGGTACTTGGCAACTGTGGCATTTTCTGATGATAGTTAATGAAACCTTGAAGATATAATAATAATAATAATAATAATAACTTTATTTTTGTATACCGCATTTCCATGGAAGTTCTATGCGGTTAACAGATGAAGAGACTGTACATTACAGCGAAATTACACATTTTTTTTTTATTTTTTTATTTTTTTTGCATAGCTACATTTACATTTTTGGCGATGCTACATTTGCGGTGAAGTTATTTTTCAGGTCGGTTTCTATTGGAGAGAAGTTACATTTGTTGTAAGTTGCATATATTTATCTCATAGGGTCTATTTTATAAAGTATGTGAAATATATTTTATCGGATTTATTAACTGCCTTTAAGGATATAATTCACTCAAGGCAGCGTACAGCAAATTTAAAATCAGTTACTGTACTCTAAACATTTTTCCCTATTTATCCCAGCAGGCTCACAGTCTAACTATGGTTCCTGAGGCAATGGAGGGTTTAGTGAATTGCCCAAAGTCACAAGGAGCAGTTCTGGGACCGATCCCACAACCTCAGGCAGCAACTCTAACCACTAGGCCACACCGCCAAGCCATATGTTACTGCATGATTATAATAAACATATTAGCAACAAAGCTAAAGGGTAATTCTATAACTGCAAGGAGCATGTTCAATAAAAGAATGTAGGCATCTAGTTTCATTTGTAGAAACGAGAGAAACATAGGCATATGATGGCAGATAAATGCCAAAAGGCCCATCCAGTCCTTCCATTCACAGCATCCATTATCTCCTCCTCTTTCTAAGAGATCCCACATGCCTGTTCCACTTTCTTGAATTCAGACATAGTGTATGTCTCCACTAGTGCTGCCTGATTCAGGGAAATTTTTATTCAATTTGATTCGGCCTATTGAATCAGTTTTTTTGATTTGATTCGATTCACTTGTTCTGCCCAATCGGGCATTTAGTTTCAAATGGCCTGGCGGATTTATTTTGT
The DNA here is from genome assembly GCF_902459505.1 of Geotrypetes seraphini. Classification (NCBI taxonomy): domain Eukaryota; kingdom Metazoa; phylum Chordata; class Amphibia; order Gymnophiona; family Dermophiidae; genus Geotrypetes; species Geotrypetes seraphini. The sequence goes on along the minus strand of NC_047085.1, from coordinate 148,054,887 downwards.
AGTCTTTCCACCCACCTCACCATACCCAACCCCACCTTTGCCCTCTCCAACATCACGCCGGTGCTGTGGTATAAACAAAATAAACAAAAATTACTTTTCCTCTCTCTTCCTAACTTGCGCTTGCTGTCTAAAACGAGTTCTGGCAGGATACACATTTCAAGTCTGACATATTGTAATAACAAAAAGGAAAATACATTTTTTTTTTCTACCTTCCACCATCATATCCAGCATTTGTTTTGTTCCCACTGTCTAACATCTCTCTCTCTCCCTGCCTTGTGTCCTGGTCAAACCTCTCTATTCCCCTCCATGCAGCATCTCTCCCTTTCCTCCCCTCCATTATGACATGCAACATTTCTTTCTCTCTCCCCATGCACCATCTCTCCCTGTCTTCCACCCTATGTCCAACATTTCTCCCTCTCTCTTCTCCATGCATGTCCCTCCTCTCCACCATATGCAGGATTTCTCCCTCTCACCCCTTTCTACCTCTTTGTTTCATCTTTCCCTTCCTCTCCTCTACCCCAATTCTTCTTCTCTCCTCCCATGTGCAGCATCTCTCCACCCTTCCCACCCCCCCCTGTGCACAGCTTTCCATTCCTTCCTTCCATCCTCCTGTCCAACAGCACCCCACCGATCCTCCCAAGGTGAGACCTAACATACCGCCGAGGCCTCCTAAAGCAGCAGCAGCACTCTGAATGGGCTGCTTTACGGCCTGCCCCATTAGGGCTTCCCTCTGCTGCATCACTGATGTCATTAGTGATGCGGAAGAGGGAAGGCCCCAGCGGAGCAGGCCACGAAGCAGCCCATTCAGAGCGCCGCAACTGCTGCTGCTTTAGGAGGCCTCAGATATATGTCGGGTCTCACTTGGGTGTTCTGGATCGGGGGTGCTAGTTGTTGAATCAGTGGGTCCAATTTTCTCAGACAAGGAATTGATTCACTGATGTGAATCAGTGAATCAATTTGAATCAGCAAATTGGGTAGCACTAGTCTCTACCACCTCTACCAGTAGACTATTCCACATATCTACTACCCTTTCTGTAAAAGGTATTTCCTTAGATTACTCCTGAGTCTATCACCTCTTGACTTCCTCCTATGCCCTCTCATTCCAGAGCTTCCTTTCAAATGAAAGAGACTCGCCTCATGCGCATTTATGCCATGTAGGTATTTGAATGTCTCTATCATATCTCCCCTCTCTCACCTTTCCTCCAAAGTATACATATGCCTTATGACAAAAAACACCAAACATTTTAGTAGCTTTTCTCTGGACCAACTCCATCCAGTTTATGTCTTTTTGAAGGTGTGGTCTCCAAAGTTGTACACATTATTCTAAATGAGGTCTCACCAGAGTCTTGTACTCTGGCATCAAAAAGGGGCATCAATACCTCCTTTTTCCTACTGGCCATACCTCTCCCTAAGCATCTTTCTAGCTTTCATTGTCACCTCTTCAACCTGTTTGTCCATCTTAAGATCATCACATACTGTTACATCCAAGTCCCGCTCTTCACCCCTAAACTGTATCATTCCCTCTGGATTTTGCAGCCCAAATGCATGACCTTCCATTTCTTAGCATTAAATCTTAGCTGACAAATTTCAGACCATTCTTCAAGCTTCATTAAGTCCTTCCTCATGTTATTCACATCATCAGGGGCATCTACTCTATTGCAAATTTTGGTATCATCCGCTTATGACACTTATAAAAATAACACTTATAAAATGTTCAAAATAAAAGGCCAAGAACCGTACCTTGTGGCATACCACTAGCAACATCCCTTTCCTCAGAGCGATCTCCATTGACCACTACCCTCTGTTGCTTTCCACTCAGCCATTTCCTAATACACTTCCCCCTCCCCATTTGTGGTTTCCCTACTCGCGATTTCACATAATCGTGATTTTTTTGGGGGAGGGAGGAGGGAAACACCCCCCCCCCCATATTTTGGTCTTCCCCCCGGCATCCTGGTCTTACCTGGTGATCCAGCTGGTTTTCGGGGCAGGAGCGATCTTCCTACGCTCCTGCCCCATGCAGATAGCCATTAGGAAATGGCGGTGGGGAGTTCCCGTAGTCTCTTGAGAGACTACGGGAACACCCCACAGCCATTTCTTAATGGCTATCTGCATGGGGCAGGAGTGTAGAAGATCGCTCCTGCCCCAAAAACCAGCTAGACCACCAGGTAAGGCCGGGATGCCAGGAGAAGGTGGAAGGGAGGCGGGGGTGGGTCAGAGCCGGATATTCACGTTTTTTCGCCATTCGCGGTCCAGCTCTGCCCCTATCCCCCACGAATAACAAGGGAAAAGTGTACAGTCCGTCACTTTGGGGCCCATACCGAGGGTACTCAGTTTATTTATTAGGCGCCTGTGTGGAATACCGTCAAAGGTTTTGCTAAAATCTAAATACACCACATTTATCATTTTCCCTCTATCCAATTCTCTGGTCACCCAGTCAAAGAAATTGATCAGATTTATCTGACAAGACCTGCCTCTAGTGAATTCATGTTGCTTGGGACCAGTAATCCACAGTGAAAATACATGCCTATGTTAGGCATAAATACTTATTCCAGGTATAGAGCTGGCATGTAAACATAAGAACATAAGAATAGCCTTACTGGGTTAGACAAATGGTCCATCAAGCCCAGGGCCCATTCTCAAGGTGGCCAATCCAGGTCACTAGTACCCGGCCAAAACCCAAGGAGTAGCAACATTCCATGCTACTGATCCAGGGCAAGCAGAGGCTTCCCCCATGTCTTAATAACAGAGTATGGACTTTTCCTCCAGAAATTTGTCCAAACCTTTCTTTAAACTAGCTATGCTATCCACTTTTACCACAGCCTCTGGCAATGCGTTCCAGAGCTTAACTATTCTCTGAGTGAAAAAATATTTTCTCCTATTGGTTTTAAAAGTATTTTTCTGCAGTGTCATCAAGTTTCTAAATTCTGATGATGCACGTATAACACACAAAATTATGAGTCCCCCCAAAAAAAAATACCGTCCAGACTGTCTATCTGCAAAAGACTATCTGCAAAAGATGTAAAATTGAAGACATGCACATATTTACAGCCTAACGCTCATGAAAATTATGATGGAGGAAATTAGCATTACCTTAATAGACTCCTTTGCATTAAAATGTAATTGGAACTAGCACTTTAGGCTTTATTTCCAGTTTAAATATGTTTTCTTGGCAATAAAATTGAAATTTTCCTAGCACCATAAGGAGTGTCTTGTCTTTGAAGCAGAGTGGCAGCTCTTCGGGAGCTCACTTCCTCTTCAGATTTTCATGCAAATGTGTGTTAACAATTTGAGAACATTGCATTCATATTTTATGAGCCAGGGCAATTAAAAGTTTTTTTTCTTGAGGCTAGATTAAATCCAAGTAACATGACAATCAATATAGAGTCTGGATAATATGTGTATAATTTATGGGATGGCTTGCTTTCAGTTCAGTATGATACGTTCTGTTTTTCCCTGGTTGACTTTCCTTCTTTTAATTTTCCCTGCTTCTTTTTGTCTTGTGAACATCAGCTCCCTTATACAATGGTCCTCCCTTATACAATGCCCTTTTAATATGTATTCACTGCTAATGCAAGTGTTTAATGCAGATAAATAGCATTTTGTGGGTAATTCAACTGCCAACTCCAGACTCCGTCCCTTCTACCTTGCTATACCTTATGCTTGGAACAAGCGGCCCGAATCCCTACAGTGACGGAGCTGTTACCGCCGCAGCTGGCGCTATAAACCGCACTACAGTTTTGTAAAAGGGAGGTAAGTTAGGCAGCAGTAGGGCACCTACCACCACTTAAATTATAGCACCGTTTTCAGAACCTGCCCCTAATTATGCACCCTGTCCATTCTCCACTCAGGATCTTCTCATGTCAATGCCCATCTTCGATCTATAAGCCTTCACATTTAGGCTTCATTGTATAGAACAGTGGTTCCCAACCCTGTCCTGGAGGACCACCAGGCCAATCGGGTTTTTGGGATAGCCCTAATGAATATGCATGGGGCAGATTTGCATGCCTGTCACCTCCATTATATGCAAATCTCTCTCATGCATATTCATTAGGTCTATCCCAAAAACCCGATTGGCCTAGTGGTCCTCCAGGACAGGGTTGGGAACCACTGGTATAGAATATTGCATAACTGGAATATTTGGCATTTACACACATATCCAGCTAATTCTATATTCTTGTGCACACAGTTTTACACTTAGCATGCAAAGTTGTGTGCGCAAGTTATATAATGCTATAGTGTCAGGGGATCTAAAAGCGGGACGTATGGTCACATTACTAATGGAACACTAATTAATATTACCAAAGCTAAAATCTTTGTGCTTGAGTACACAGACTCCACAACTGAGCTCAGGCATAGTCTGAAGATCATATTGTCTCTGGACAGCTTCTTGCTTATATGTCACAGAAAATGTTTCAATCCTTTTATTTGAAAACTGCTTTGCTACTTCTTATGGGAATCGAGCTCTGCTTCACAATGTCCTAAATTGTGCCTTTTGATGCATAAGCTTGTGGCAATGAAGATTTAAATTAATATAGATTGGTGCTTGTGATTTAAATATCTAGAAATCAAGGAAACTGTTCTTTCAGAAGTTATAATTGCTGCAAGAAGAATTGGTACTGAATGTCTTTGGCAGAAGTTTTGAAACATAGAAACATGATGGCAGATAAAGGCCAAATGGCCCATCCAGTCTGCCCATCCGCAATAACAATTATCTCTTCCTCTCTCTAAGAAATCCCACATGCCTATCCCGCATTTTCTTGAATTCAGATAGTCTCTGTCTCCACCACCTCTTTCGGGAGACTGTTCCATGCTTTCTGTAAAAAAGTATTTCCTTAGATTACTCCTAAGGCCCTGATTGGCCCAGGTGCTTAAGGCCTCTCCTGTACAAGGGGCCTTAGGCATCTGGGCCAACTGGAATCTTAGGATGAGCTGGGAGTGGCCTAAGATTCCGATTGGTCAGATCCCCTAGGCCACCCCCCACCCCCACAGGAGGGGCCTAGGGGATCTGGCCAATTGGAATCTTAGGCCACTGGACATCCCTCCTGCCATGATCATATGGGGGGTTTCGGGGGTTTTACGGCAGGAGGGACTGGGCATCCCTCCTACCGCGATCATTTGGGGGGATTGTGGCGGGTGCAGGCAGGAGAGATTTGGCATCTCTCCTGTCGCTATTTGGGGAGAGGAACGGTTCCATGATTCTCTAACCAGCGCTTATGACAGACGCCGGTTAGAAAATTGTTCTTTTAGGTGAAGGACTGTTCGCTCCCATGCCTAAAAGGTCTTGTTATGGGCATTTGAGACTTGGGCAATTTTTTTTCGAGAATAGGGCTTAAAGGTGGGGGTCTGGGCAATTAAATGCCTGAACGTACAGGTAAGCTATTCTCGAAAAAAAAAAAAAAAATACATTTTTGACGGTTTTTTCAAGAATTGACATTTCCATGCTGTCTACTTTGGGCACTTAAAGCCTTAGGCCAAAGAGGTACTTACACTTTTTTATTATTATTATTTTGCCCCTACATGTGTCTATACTCATGTGACATCACTCAGTTTCTCATTTATCACAGTTAAAATACTTATGTTAATATGCAGAATATTTGATTAACAAAGGTTTCCTTTAATAGGATCATGGTTTATCACATTGCCAGTTATTCAGGAAGGATGGACTCCACCTCAGCAGAGACGGAACGAGGCTACTTGCAAATAACATCAAGAGAGAAGTTGAGAAGATTTTAAACTAGGAAGAAGGGGAAAGCCGACAGTCGACCGAGAGAGTTGATGGTTCGGGAACCGGTATACCCAGAGAATACCGTGCAGGAAGATAGAGGGGAAGACTCACCAGAGAATACCATGCAGGAAGATAGAGGGGAAAGACCCACTGGATCACAAGCAAGACAGATTGAAAGGGACACAAGAGGGAAGGAAATGCAAGAAAGGAACAGGTCGTAAACTCAAGTGTATGCACACGAATGCAAGCAGCCTAAGGAATAAGATAGGTGAATTAGAAGCTACGGCACAAAAAAATAACATTGATATCATTGGCATCACAGAAACATGGTGGACTGAAGAAAACGTCTAGGACACTGTGCTACTGGGATACAAACTATACCGCAGAGACAGAGTGGCTCATATACATCAAAGAGGGAATTGAATCTACTAGAGAGAACACACCACAACTGACGGATAAGTTAGAGTCTCTATGGGTCAAAATTTCGGGAACAAATGGACTGGAAACGAAGATTGGCATCTACTACCGACCCCCAGAGCACTCCGAAGAAATTGATGGGGAAATGGCAGACGAGATTAAACGCAACTGCAAGGGAGGCAGCGCAGTTATCATGGGTGACTTCAACTATCCAGGGATAGACTGGAACCTAGGCACCTCCGGCTATGCTAGGGAGACCAAGTTCCTGGATACTCTAGGCGATTGCTTCCTGGAACAACTTGTCAAGGAAAGTACAAGAGGAAATGCAATTCTGGACTTTTAATTCTAAATTGATTGTGAGGACCGGCACAAGGTGTAGAAGTAGAAGGGACGCTGGGAAGCAGCAATCACAATATGATCCACTTCGACCTGGATGCAGGTGAGAAACATCGGTCCAAAACGATAGCCACAGCGCTGAACTTCCGAAATGGGAATTATGAAGGGATGAGACTCATGGTGGGGAAGAAGATTAAGAAAAGGATAAGCACTGTAAAAACGCTAGAGCAAACTTGGTCCCTTTTTAAGGACACAGTCACCGAGGCACACAATCTATATATACCGCGTATCAACAAAGAATCCAAGAGGAAAAAGAACAAAGAACTGGCGTGGCTCACTGTAGAGGTGAAGGAAGTGATCAGAGACAAGAAAACTTCGTTTAAGAAATGGAAAAGGTCAAAAACGGATGAAAACTGGATTAAGCACAAACAACATCAATGCAGGTGCCATAAGGCGGTAAAAGGGGCCAAAAGAGACTATGAGGAAAAACTAGCCAAGGAGGCGAAAAACTTCAAGTCATTCTCTCAATATATTAAGGGGAAACGACCCGCAAAGGAAGCGGTGGGGCCGTTGGATGACCATGGAATAAAGGGAGTGCTAAAGGTGGACAAACAAATCACTGACAAACTGAACACATTTTTTGTGTCTGTATATACCGAAGAAGATATACACAACATACCAGAACCCATCAGGCTATATGTTGGAAATGAAAACGGGAAACTGACAGGGTTGACGGTCAGTCTAGAAGAGATATGCAAGCAGATTGGTAGGCTTAAGAGTGATAAATCCCCGGGACCGGATGGCATCTATCTGAGGGTCATCAAGGAACTGAAAAGGACTATAGCTGAACTGCTTCAGCTAATAGCCAATCTGTCGATCAAATCGGGAAAGATTCTGGAAGACTGGAAGGTGGCAAACATTACGCCGATCTTCAAAAAAAGGTTCGAGGGGAGATTCGGGAAACTACAGACCAGTGAGTCTGACATCGGTACCAGGAAAGATGGTAGAAATGCTGATAAAGGACCGCATCATTGATCACCTTGACGGACACAATTTAATGAGGACTAGCCAGCACGGTTTCAGTAAAGGCAGATCTTGACCGACGAACATGCTGCACTTCTTTGAGGGAGTAAACCCGGTCGACATTGTATATCTGGATTTTCAGAAGGCGTTCAACAAAGTTCCACTACTTCGGAAAATTACATACCATGGAATCGAGGGTGAAATACTCACATGGATTAAAAACTGGCTGGAGCATACGAAACAGAGAGTGGGGGTAAATGGACAATTCTCAGACTGGAAGAGCATCACCAGCGGGGAGCCGCAGGGCTCGGTGCTTGGACCCGTGCTCTTCAACATCTTCATAAATGATCTAGACATTGGTACGACGAGTGAGGTGATTAGATTTGCAGACGACACGAAGTTATTCAGAGTAGTGAAGACACAGGGGGATTGCGAAGATCTGCAACATGACATTATCAAGCTTGAAAAATGGGCATCGACATGGCAAATGAGGTTCAACATGGATAAGTGCAAAATGATGCATGTCGGGAACAAAAATCTCATGTATAAATACAGGATGTACGGGGCGGTACTTGGAGAGACTTCCCAGGAAAGGGACTTGGGAGTTCTGATGGACAAGTTCATGAAGCCATCTGCACAATGTGCTGCGGCAGTGAAAAGGGCGAACAGAATGCTAGGAATGATCAAGAAGGGGATCACGAACAGATCAGAGAAGGTTATCATGCCACTGGTACCAGGCCATGGTGCGCCCTCACCTGGAGTACTGCGTCCAGCACTAGTCACCATACATGAAGAAGGACACGGTACTACTCGAAAGGGTCCAGAGAAAAGCGACTAAAATGGTTAAAGGGCTGGAGGAGTTGCCGTACAGTGAGAGATTGGAGAAGCTGGGCCTCTTCTCCCTTGAAAAGAGGAGACTGCGAGGGGACATGATCGAAACATTCAAGATAATGAAGGGAATAGACTTAGTAGATAAAGACAGGTTGTTCACCCTCTCCAAGATAGGGAGAATGAGAGGACAGTCTCTAAAGTTGAAAGGGGATAGATTCCGTACAAATATAAGGAAATTCTTCTTCACCCAGAGAGTGGTAGAAAACTGGAACGCTCTTCCGGAGTCTGTTATAAGGGAAAACACCCTCCAGGGTTTCAAGACAAAGTTTGATAAGTTCATGCTAAACTGTTGAGACTGGATTCATTTGGAGCACTGGTCTTGACCTAGGGGCTGCCATGTGAGCGGACTGCTGGGCAGGATGGACCACTGGTCTGACCCAGCAGCGGCAATTCTTATGTTTTTATGAAATGCATTTTACAGATGGCAATATTTTAGCAGGGTATTTTTGTGGCTTAATTTTTTGTTCTTTTGTGCTTTTTCTTTACAGTAAGAGGGACTTATTAATTAATTTCCATCAACATTCAAACATGCATCACTTTTTTTTTCACTAGGCAGTTTTCACTGGTTCCATTGACTTAAAGCTAATTGGAGCCCCAGCATTTCTAAACTGATCATTAAAGCTATGGTCTTGAGCTAGGAGCCATGCACCAGAGCTCTTTCTGGAACTCTGCAATAATGGGTCCTGAATCCGCAAATAAGATTCACACTTAAGGAGAACAACTTTCAAACTGCCTATTTACCTAGTGGATAGCTTTTGAAAATTGTTCTTCTTCAGTTTCAGGCTGAAAATTTCTCCAGCAGTATGAGGAGTTCATTCATGTAGATGTTAAAGTTGCCAAGACTCAGGCTGCATTCCTATCTTCAGCCTTAAGCTGATCTGGCATCAGGTTGCTTTTCTTTATCTAATGCAGGGCATCTTCTGGGCAGAAGCGTAGATGAAGTCAAGTCGTTAGGCCCAACTTAAGGCAGAGTGAAACAGTGCAGGTGAGCATCAGGAAATGAGGGTGAAGCAGAAACCAGGCATGAAGCAGGATCCAAGCACAATAGGTAGAACTCTCTCCTAGGCAGTAAAGAGGAGCCAGGTAGCAATAAACACAAGGGCTCCGAAGCTTAACATGTAAGTAAGACTGGTTGTAGCCAGTCCAGCTTGTGAGTTAGTTCAGCCTCCAATGCTCAAAAGGGTACTCTTGGGCTTTCACCGATCACAGTAGCAGCCACCGAGAATCCTATGCAAATGTATTACAACGAGCTCATTAGTATTGAAATGAGCATTCCGTATAATGCCCTGCAGAAACTACCCAGTGTGTGCAGTTCTGGTCACCGTATATCAAAAAAGATATAGTGGAATTAGAAAAGGCACAGAGAAGGGGATGAAAGTGATAAAATATTTGGGATGGCTTCCCTATGAGGAGAGGCTAGAGCTGCTATGTCTCTTCAGCTTGGAGAAGAGACAGCTCAGGGGTGATATGATAGAAGTCTAGAAAATACTGAGTGGAGTAGAAAGGGTAAATGTGAATCTCTTCAGTCTTTCCAAAAATACTAGGACTAGGAGGCATGCGATGAAGCTGCTAGATAGTAGATTTAAAACAAACTGGAGAACATATTTTTTCACACAATGTGTGATTAAACTCTGGAATTTATTGCAGGAGAATATGGTGAAATCAATTAGCTTAGCAGGATTTTTAAAAGGCTAGGATAATTTCCTAAAAGAGAAGTCCATAGGCCATTATTGAGATGGCTTGAGGAAATCCGCTGCTTATTCCTAGGATAAGCAGCATAAAATCTGTTTTACTCATTGGGATCTTGCCAGGTACCTGTGACCTGGGTTGGCCATGATTGAAAACAGGATACTGGGCTTGATGGACCTTCAGTCTGTCCCAGTATGGCAATTCTTATGTTCATAGGCAAACCAGTGACCAGCTACTAGAATTAGACTGTATGTGAAGTCCCTTTCCATTCCTGAAACAACTTCCCACCAGCACCACTACTACTCCTGATGGGAATTCTGGGTTTCTTGAAATAGGTATTAGGGCTGTGCAGCCCAAAATATTTTATTTTGTATTGTTTCCCATGTCATGTATAAGAATTTTCATTTTGTTTGTTTTTAATACAGGAGGAGCAATATCATTGGTAGCACCCACTTTCGTAATGATCATGCCCTCTTTTGAAAGACTGCACACTTTTTATGAAGAGTGTACACTAATTGCAAAGAGTGTAGACTCTTGATAGTTTATGTATGCACAATGTATTTGCACATATGTGCACATCCATGCACTATCAGGAAAGAGTTCACCCTTTTTTTAAACAGAGTGCACAGTCTTCCGAAAGAGGATGGCGACGGACTGTTTGTGAATCATGTGCAGTCTTGGCAAAAAGTGGGAATGAAAGGAACTTTTGAGGTTTTTCCATTTGTTTTGGGCAAAAAATGACCTGAAACAACATAAATGCCACTAATAGATCAGCACTAGCTGACTTCTTTCTTTTCTGCAATTGCTCCTTAAAACTGGTACTTACCCTATGGAGATGAGAATGATCACACTGAAAGATACTGCTAAATCCAATGCCGATTGCTGCAAAATCTCAAAACCTATAACAGCTGCTCAGCTCCAAGATCATCTGGGCAAATTTTATTTATTATAATCAAGGCAGTCGGGTTTCAGAAAAACATATAGGGAACCTTTACCATACAGCAGTAAAAATTAGCCTTAGCGCGCCCTTATACAGGTCATTCCCAAGCACTAAGGTCATTTATAACGTTGGGATAAATGGGCCAATTTTCTAATTTTTAGTACTAATTGCCATGGACTAATTTTCCCCTACTGCTATTAGCACCACTAGCCCCTAGCACTAAACCTGTGTTAGTCGGATAGTGGGTGGAAGTTTATTGTTTATTGAAAGCTTCTATATGCTGCTAATGATTGGGGGAGTCAATTCAGTGTGGTTTATATGAGCTTTGCAATGGTATTACAATACATGAGCTTCTGTAAAGGTGTTACAATACAGAGTTTGCATTTCCTGGGATGGTTTTAATATAGACTAATCAATACATTATTAAACCTTAATCAATACTTGTGCTTTTGTAAAGGTGTTACAATACAGAATTAGCATTTTCTGAGTTGGTTCTCAATATAGCCTTCTTAAACCATTGATCTTCTTTCTTATTTCCACCCATATATAATCAATCTACCTCCTTATGCATACCTACGTGTACATATCTATATAAAATGTATCATATATTTATTCATATTATACCTTCTTATACACACACATATATATACAATATATACATATATACATCAATATTTAGGGCTCCTTTTACTAAGGTGTGCTAGCGTTTTAAGCGCGCGCTACATTGCCCCGCGCACTAACCCCTCTAGCGCAGCTTAGTAAAAGGATCCCTTAGTATCTTGTACTGTGTTCATACTACTCCTATTTCAATTTGCGCTTAGTGTCTGTATCATGATCTGTGTTCATCTTGCAAGTACTAACTTTCTGATAAATCTGATAAACCTAACCCTAACCCTAACCCTAACCCTAACCCTAACCCTATGATTATCTTATCCCCTGTCCCTACTGTGTTTATCCTATACCACACACTAACTAATTTGTACAGAACACACCCACTCTCTGCCCCCCAGACCCGCTCCATGTGTACATTCCAAAATTGCCATGGGCTGCCTTGGTGTGCTCCATGGTAAGCCTTTTATTTTTTGGTGCAGTAAACTCACATTAGTACTTTCTGCAGCTTTGTAAAAGGGCCTCTTAGCATGGAAACCTGCTTGGTTTCTCTCCTTTCAGAGCTAAGACAGTGGATCGATAAAAGGTTTCCTGTTGTGCTGATGCAGTTGGACCTCTCATCTGCTTTTGATTTGATCAGTTGTGACCTGTTGCTAGGGAAATTTGATGCTATTGGTGTGGCTGAGGCTTTATTGACTTGGTTTACTCAGTGTCTAAAAAAGGGTTGCTGTAGAGTTAAAAAGAACGATGAGTCCTCTACCCCTTAGCCTATAGACTGTGGTGTACCACAGGACTCACCCTTGAACCCCATTTTATTTAACATTTTTTCAGTTCTTTTGGTACCAAATTAACATCTTTGGGGTTATTGTATCGCATTTCCTGTCCAAATATTATTTTCCTGTGACAAAGGCGCGCCGACAACCCAGCGCAGACAACTGAGCGCAAGGCGGAAGCGTGCCGAAGAAAAACAATATTTTAAAGGGCTCTGATGGGGGGCGTGGGGGGGGAACCCCCCCCACTTTACTTAACAGAGATCGCGCCGGCATTGGGGGGGATTTGGGGGGTTGTAACCCCCCACATTATACTGAAAACTTCACTTTTTCCCTCCTGCCGGCCAAATTCGCAGGGGGGATGGGTTCCCTGCCGCAGCTGCTAAACTGATCACTGCAGGGAAATTCCCTTGCGGCAATCAGCTCAACGGCAACACAATTCTCTAACTAGCACCTGTGACATTCGAGGGTGGTTAGGAGGGGTTAGGTATATGCCTGTCAGGACAGACGTGATTCTATATAAGATGTCTTGTTTAGGTGGCTGCTGAGACTGGACATCCTATTCAGAATTTCCCCCTTTGTGTTTCTAATAAATGTGATTTTAAACCTTCATTCCTATTCCAAACTCTTCTGAACTTATAAATATACTGCATGTACAGTGCTGGCTATAATGACCATTTCCAATTTAAACTTTCCTAATTATATCAATACAGGGTGCAAAAATAGTTGCCAAAGAGCAAGGTAAACTTTAGACCCAGCAAGGCCACCATTTCACCCGACAGCATTTAAGCTTCTTCAGTCATATAAGCCCAACGCCTTGATTTTCTCAAAATTTTTCATTAAACTAGCTTGTTTTTGATCCCAGAAACCAGTTTCACTTGTTTGTTCTATGCAATCAGCATGGCTTCTAACACTAAGATTGTCATTATGAATAGCCATGGGATTTCCTTGTGCGATATCAACACACAGCTGTTCATGAGTTGTGCCTTAACCCTTTCACTGCCATTGCTTGCTTGGAAGACCTCCATTTTCCAGTTATTGTTCTGCAAAAATACTGTCCATTCCATAGAACTATTGAGACCATTTCTTTGCTGTAGTTTTTTTTTTTAAGCATTTGCCACTTCTTTTAGGTTCTATATCTAAAACAAAGTGCTCACACTGTGATTTTTAATGGCCATGTGCTAATGGCAACATTAGCAAATGGCCATTAGTAAAAAAAGGCCATTTTTATGACTATGGTAAAAAGGGCCTTAGAACCCAATTCTGTATAGGATGCCTACATTAGGTGCCACTGGGAACCCTAATCAAGAACACCTAACTTTGGAATCAACGCACAATTTATTTTTTAATTGGCTTAATTGGTGTGGTAGTTAAACGTGGCAGTTTTCAGTCAATTACAAACATTTTAATTAACAATTAAGAGTTTGGCGCTGAGCTCTTAGGACGCCTAGCAGCGTCTAAGTAACGATACCTTTCTAAAAAGTAGGTGTGGTTAGGGGCAGAAAATAGACATAGTTGACTTAGGTGTCACTAGGCATCCGAGTCAGGTGCTGGTAAATTAGACCAAGTGAAACCTGGCCTAATATATAGGGGCCGACCTCTAGGATGCCTAGCAACACCTAAGCATGCCTAGGCGCTGCTAGGTAGGATTCTATAAAGGATGCTTAGCAGTTAATTAACAACCGCACTGAGTGGCGCCCACAATATAGGCACTGTTAAGCGCCATTTATAGAATCTGACCCTTTTTTTTTTTTTTAAGTTCATTCAGTTTTATTGAATTTTAAAAATGTACAGAACACAAAAACAACGTAGAACAGAACTGTGCATTGCAGATACACAAATATACTCATAAGTAGTGCGATCATAACTAGTATATCGTGCAGGAAATATGGCAAGGTATATAATGCAAACCAGTAGCATGAGAGAAGAGGCATACAGAAGACAAAATAAATAAGAGGCACAGCATCTACATAGAACCACAATATGACATAACAGACGACCACACTTTACTATAAGAATGATATGAATTAGTCTTTTCTGCAGCTATAAGCTCATATTTTGAATATAAACATACAGTATTCCACCATAAGTTATGATGTAAGGCTGAAAAGTCTTTCCAATTGGACAGAATGGATTTAAGTGCAATGAGTAATAAACATTTGAGTAATCTAGTTTCATATTTGTCTAATTGATTCTTCTGAAGAGCAGTAGCCCCATATATGACGATGGGTAAAGTGATCTCTTCCGTAATGGGGAGTATCTGACATATGGTGGCCCACACATCAGTCCAAAATGAGGACAGGAAAGAACAATGAAATATCATGTGATCTAAAGACCCCACTGCTTGCATACAAGACCAACATTGATTCGAGGCTGATGATCCAATTTTCGATAGCTTGAGTGGTGTCCAGTAAGCTCGATGGTACAGAAACAGAACTGTATGCATAATGTTGGTCGATTTGAGAGCCCTAAAGGAAGTCAACCATATAGTTCCCCAGTCATCAACTTCAACAGGCATTGATGTGTCTCGGGCCCAAATATCATAGAGAACAGTGGGTGGTGTAAATTTCTTCTTATGTAGCAATTTATACCAAGCCGAAGCCTGACCTTGTTGAGAGTTGATCGAAGACGACCATTGCAGGATGGTGAGGAGATCAGATGACAGCTTAGTTTTGAGAAGATAAGTCGATACACAATGTCTCAGTTGTAACCAGTGAAAATGGTGGGTAGAGTCCAATCCATAGTTCGCAGAGAAGACAAGATAATCCATAAATGTGTGATCAGTAAGTAACTGACCAATAGACCAGATACCCTTCTTACGCCAGGACTTCCACTCCATGTATTGACCCTGAATTTGTAGAAGTGGATTACGCCACAAAGAGGAACTAGTTGTGGAGTTCCAGGGCATAGGAGCAATATTGTCCATCTCTTTCAAGGCTGTTTTTGTTGAAGTCAGTATGATGTTAGCACTAATAGCATTGTTAGCAGAGGTGAAGGGGACATACAGTAGTGAATCATTAGGTAGCATGGCGCGTTCCAATTTCAACCATGCAGGCATTAAAACAGGATCAGATTCACCAAGACAAAGTGACCCCTGTCTACAAAGGAAGGCCAGATGATATTCATATAGACTGGGGAAATTAACCCCTCCATGTTCTTTGGTACATTTCAATTTTTTCAAAGCGATGCGCGGTGTTCCATTTTTCTTGAGGAATTTTACCATATTGGATTCGAATTTCTTGTAGGCAGCTAGTGGAAGAAGAAATGGCAACATAGAAAGTACATAAGTAATCTTGGGTGCTAAGACCATCTTTATTGAGTCTAAACGACCCCACCAGGAGAGTTTTAAAGGCAACCATCGGGAAGTAGTAGAGTAAATAAT
Source organism: Geotrypetes seraphini (assembly GCF_902459505.1). Classification (NCBI taxonomy): domain Eukaryota; kingdom Metazoa; phylum Chordata; class Amphibia; order Gymnophiona; family Dermophiidae; genus Geotrypetes; species Geotrypetes seraphini. The sequence goes on along the minus strand of NC_047085.1, from coordinate 148,039,105 downwards.
GTCCAATATGTATGATATGTTGTGGTCCTGAGTTTCCACAAGCGTCGGACCAAAGTAGATTCCTAGGTATTTTAGCTTAGTTGGAGTGTACTTGAGATGTAGTGCTTTAACAATATCTCCACAAGGTCTACCAGAGAGCGGCATGATTTCCGTTTTTGTCATATTTAATTTATACCCTGATATTGGCGAGTAGGCATCAATGGTTCGAATAACAGCAGGGACAGACTCCAGTGTGGTATAGATTTGAATGTCATCCGCATAAGCAGACAATTTAACAGTTATATCATTTAGTTGAAAGAAACTGATGAGGGAGTTATTTCTGACAACAATCAACAGAGGTTCCAGTGCTATGTTGAATAACAGGGGAGAAAGCGGGCAACCTTGCCTAGTGCCCCTGGACGGTGCGAACATCTCAGAGAAAACTCCATTGATACGAAGTCTAGTAGTCAGGTTGGAGTATAATACTTGTGTCCATCGGATGAAGGTGCTATTAAAGCCAAACCAGGACAGTACCTTAAACAGATATGACCATTCCACCCGATCAAAGGCCTTTTCAGCGTCCAAGGCCATGGCCACATAAGAAGAGTCAGCATGAAAGGCTCTTGAGATGATATGAGAGAACAGCCGGGAATTGTCACTGGCCAGCCTGCCTTTCATGAAGCCATTCTGATCAGAGTGGATTAACTTGGGAAGGATTAGTTGCAATCTGGTAGCCAGTACTTTCGCATAAATTTTAGCGTCCACATTTATTAGAGAGAGCGGACGATAATTCTGAACACATAGCGGATCCTTATCTGGTTTCAACAGAACAATAATTACCGCTTCCGTAAAGGATCCTGACGCAGAACCTCGGTCCATGAGATGAGTGAGATAGCTCAACAATATCGGCAGAATATGTTCTTGAAAGGCCAGGTAGAATTCTACTGATAGGCCATCAGGCCCAGGAGCCTTGTTTTTAGCCATCGATTGTAGAGCTTCGGTAAGATCACTGAGGTCCAATGGAGAAGACAGAATCTTATTGTCATCGTCATTCAGTTTAGGACCATCTAGGGATAGCAAATAGTCATCTATTCGTGAGGGAGATGGGGACTCCGTTGTGTAGAGATTTGCATGAAATTGACGACAAATATCGGTAGTATTCGTTAGAATCTCATCCGAGTCTGATTTTATCGCAGGTATGTTTGATTTTTCAGACTTCAGCTTCAGATAATTGGCCAGCTGATGACCAGCTTTGTTAGAAGTGGCATAATAATGAGATGCTTGAAGCAGAACCTCGGATGCAGCGGTCTTGCTGAGTTGCAAGTTATATTCATATCGTAGCTTATTTAAGCTGAGTTGAATAGACATGTCAGAGAGATCAGCAAAATGTAAAGACTCTAACGACGAGATCTTAGATTCCAATGATCGAAGAAGTTGTTTATGGTTTTTTTTCTTATTCGCTGAGTAGTATATGATGATTCCCCTTATGAATGATTTAAAAGCATCCCAAGTGACTTGCCACGAAGTCTCAGTCACCTTGTTGAGAGTGAAATATTCCTTAATGTGGGCAGTGATATGTTCCAGAAACAAAGGGTCTGCCAGAAGTGTGGAGTTGAATCTCCAGGCACCGTGCAATCTCTTCAGTGCAAAGTCCTCTAATGTAAGCGTAATCGAGGAGTGATCAGAGACTGTGATGTGTTGAATTTCCGCTGATACAATTTTCGGTACCAGAGCGTAGCTTATTAGAAAAAAGTCTATGCGGGAATATGAAGAGTGGGGAGGAGAGAAGAACGTAAATGCCAGGTCATCTTTATGTAGTAGTCTCCAGGGGTCAACTAATTTCAATTGATACAACATATCTTGTAGATAGTGCCAAGATTTAGATTTTTTAAAAGCGGCCTTGGACTTCCTATCAACCATCGGGTTTAGAATCAAGTTGAAGTCTCCTCCCAGAATAACAGAATGAGAACCAACAGTGCTGATGTCATCTGCCAAAACTTCAAAAAAATTAGGACAGTCCAAATTCGGAGCATAGATGTTATAAGCATGTATACAAGAGTCACCTATAGCCAGGGAAGTTCTGAGCCATCTGCCTTCAGTATCATGAGAAGAGGAGACAATGCGTATGTCCGGACGTTTACGTATCAAGGTGATAACTCCATTCTTCTTCCCTATGGAAGGCGAAAAGAGAGGTGTACAAGCCCATTTAGGGGCAACCTTGAGAGCTTCAGCAGCATTAAGGTGTGTCTCTTGAAAAAAGATGATATCTGGTAGAAATTGTTCAGAGTATCGTAAGAGTTTAAGCCTCTTCACTGGATTGTTAAACCCTTTTACATTTAAGGAGAAACATTTTAATGTCATGAGACTTTGAAAGGAAGGAAATTCAGCAGATTGTCGAATTCAATAAGAGAAGTTGTGGTTTGCAGCATAGATGACCTGAAAGGAGCCACTAAGTTCCTGTAAAGAAAGGTTAGAGGAATTGCACAAAAACATGTTAAGGAAATCTGCAGTAGCACACTAAATTGTATTAAACAACAGAATAAGACCATGGGTCAGAGAGATGGTAGGAGAGGAAAACCTGGACTACACAAACTCCAGCAACTCAAATTGAGTAATAGAAAACATCATTACAGAAGAACAGATTAGCACTGTCTGTGGAAAGTATACAGTGGCATGGAAAATGAAATACATTCACCTGATTGTCAGGTATATGCATAAGGTTAGTACAAAAGCCAAGAAAGAGCAAGAAAAACCATCAGGTTTTATCAATTGTAGTGGGTTTCACACTTTCAATGAAATCAGCTAAATCAGCGGGGTTGAGGAAATCTTTGGTATTGTTGTTATAGGTGACCCTCAGTCGAGCAGGATATAGCATGCCAAACTTAGCCCCCATATTCTTAAGCTGCGGTCTGTATGATAGTAAAAGTTTCCTTTTTTTAGCAGTTTCTTTAGCTAAATCAGGTAGGAGAAGAATCTTGTTACCCTCAAAGGAGATCGGAGAGTGCAGCTTAGCATGTTGCATGACTTTTAATACCTGTTGGTGTCTCAGCAGCGTGACCAGAATGGGCCGTGGATATTTTTTATGAATAGAGTCAGGCTGAGGCAGGCGGAAAGCGCTATCAAATTCCAGCTTGGTATCATCATGCATCTTTAATATTTGTGGCAGGAGGACCGCAAGGAAGTCCACCAAATCGCAAGCCTCCCTGCCCTCCGGGAGGCCTAAGAGACGAAAGCTGGTCCGCCGCGCGCGGTTGTCTGCGTCTTCCAGGGCACGTTCCAGCGCTGACACTCGAGAAGCTTGTTTAAGCAGCGACTTAATCGAGGTTTCCGTCGTGCCCGTTCTGGCCTCCAAAAGATCGACCCGGGATTGCGCTGCAGCTACGTCTGCTTTGATGGCCGCAACATCCGATTTTAGGTCAGCTATGTCTTGCTTCGTGTCAAGAAGAAGCTCCCGAATAGAGCGGAGCTCATTTAAGATGGCCACCGTGGCAGCGTCGTCAGATTTCGCCGCATCAGCTTTGGACGGAGATGAGGGCTCCATGCTTTTTCTTTTGTTAGGCTTACTAGAAGCCATGCCAGCGAGTGCAGCCGCAAAATTTTAAACAAAATAAAGAAAAGTAAGATGTTTTTTAGGGACGAATTTGAGGCTGAATCGCCGGAGCTCGTGCACACGGTGACCTAACCCATCGGGCTCGCTAGCGCCCCCCCAGAATCTGACCCTTAGTACGTGGGAAAAACCTGTGTAAGAAAACGTTAAAGACACTTTTCTCTAAAGCTTAGTTTAGCGAAAGTGTCCCCAAATGTTAGACACTTCATAATGGAATTGTGGTGAATGATTAAAGGCAAGGGAAGAGGGAAGCTATGGTTTTGTACTAATGAGAAAAAATATATCATATCTTTAAAGTACTTATATCTTAAATGTCAGAATCTAAGATCTTGGGAATCCTTTTTAGGTTAGACATTAAAAAAAACATTGTTTTAAATCATTATTGACTGTCTTGATTCTTTCTAATGAAAAAGCATCTCCAGGTTGCAGTTATCCCGCTCATTCACCTCTCTGTCAAACTTAATCAAGGAACCAAATGAGAATTTAATTGTTGTTTATCATGTATGATGTCGGCCATCTCAGAATATAGAAAAAATGTGACAGAATATGATAATCATGGAGCACTAATCTACATTGGTGAGGCGTAATTCCACATCATTCAAGAATGTCTCACATATGACTATCTCTTTCATTTGTGAAATTCTGACATACACTGATATTTAATCACAACAGTGAGCAGCTTTTCAGAATTCCAGCTGCTGCAGTTAGAATTCAGATATTCAGATATACCGTCTTTGTTCTTTTTGAAAGAGTAAAAAATTGACCCATTTTTACCTGTTCTACACCACTCAGGATTTTATAGACTTCAATCATATCCCCTTTCAGCCATCTTTTTTCCTAACTGAAGAGCCCTAACCTCTTCAGCTTTTCATCATATGTGAGTCCCATCCCTTTTATTATTTTGGTCACTCTTCTTTACATATTTTCTAATTCCTTTTTTTTTGAGATACAGCAACCAGAACTGAGCACAATACTCAAAGCGAGGTCATACCGTGGAGCAATACAGAAGCATTATAATATTCTTGATTTTATTTACCATCCTTTCCTAATAATTCCTAGTATCCTGTTTGCTTTTTTGGCCACGACCGCCGTTTGGATTCCCAGTCTTCCAATTTCCTAAGGTCTTCCTGCAATTTTTTACAGTCCACATATATTTTAACAATTTTGAATAGTTTTGTGTCATCTGCATGTGTTACCGAGGCCAGATGTTCTGGTAGGACGATTGAGAAACGTAATTGGTGTCTTGGCCTCAAGTAGGAAAATATTTGTTGGCTCTCCTTCAGCCTTTTTGGACTCAGAACAGCCCTCACTTAAAAATTAGCAGAGACACTACCTTAAGGTTACATTACATTAGTGACTTCTATTCCGCCTGTACCTTGCAGTTCTAAGCGGATTACAGTAGAAGATAGCTGCACATTTCCAGGAAGTTATAATTTAGGGGACGGTTACATAGTAGAGGCAGAGGGAAGAAATTGAGGAAGGGAGGAGAATTGAGGATTAATAGTAGGGAAGATGTAGTTCCGGGTTGGTTACTTGATAGGGTCATTGGGGAGATATTAGTAGAGGGGTAGGAGGTCAACTGGAAATTTGCATGGAGGGGGGAGGATGCGAGGGGGGGGATAAGAAGGCTGTATTGTTTTTTTGAATAGCAGAGTTTTGACTTCTTTTTGGAATGATTTAAAGTCAATTGTAGTTGTCAACAGGTTGGAGATGGAGGGGTCCAGCTTTTCTGCCTGCGTCGCTAGGAGGCCGTCGTACATCTTCTTGCGCTGAGTTCCCTTGAGTGGTGGGTAGGAGAATAGAATCTGGGTTCTTCTTAGTTAGGGTGTGCGGTTGCGATTTAGACGGTTGTTGAGTGGGTGCAGTTCCGTTTATTGTTTTGAATAATAGACAGTAAAATTTGAATTGAATTCGAGCTCGTATCGGTAGCCAGTGTGAGTCTAGGTAGGCATTAGTGATATTAATTTTCCGAGTGAGTAGATCAGCCTGAGGGCTGTGTTTTGAATGGTCTGTAGTTAGTGTATCAAGTTTGTGGGGCATGGAAGGTAGAGGATATTGCAATAGTCCACTAGTCCTAGGACAAGGGATTGGACCGTGATCCTGTAGTGATCTTTTTTGAAGAATTTTCTTATTTTTCGTAGGTTGCGCATGGTGAAAAATGCTTTTTGAGTAGTTTTGTTGATTTGGTTCTGCATTGTGCAGCATCTATCTATCGACACTCCAAGGATTTTGAGATAAGGCTATATGGGGTATTTGGTGACGTTTATTTCTAATTCTGATATGGATGGGGTTTTGTCCTTTTCAAGTAGTAGAAATTTTGTTTTGTCCAAGTTCAGTTTCAGTTTGTGGTCTAGCATCCATTCTTCAACTGCTTCCGGTGTTATTTTTAGTTTGCCTAACGAGGTGAGGTCTTGGGTGTCGAAGGGGAGGAGTATGGTTATATCATCTGCGTAGCTGAAAGATGTTACTTTTAGGGTATCTAGAGTGGTGCCAATGGAGGATATGAAGAGGTTGAAGAGCATGGGCGACAGCGGTGATCCTTGTGGGACTCCACAGGGGTTAGACTAGGGGTCCGATTTGTAGTCGTGTGACTTGATTCTGTACGTTATTGTTTTTAGGAATCCTTGGAACCAGTTGTATACCACTCCTGAGATCCCTATGGCGTCTAGTATCTGAAGTAGTATGGTGTGGTCTACCAGGTCGAATGCCGCTGAGAGATCGAGTTGAATTAGCAACATTCTTCTTCCTTTACTGAGGTGCTGTCTGGCTGTGTCTAGTAGTGTTGCTAATAATGTCTCTGTGCTATAGCTGGATTTGAATCCTGATTGGGAGGGGTGAAATATGTTATGGTCTTCTAGGTAGTTGGTGAGGTATTGAGCTACTAGACCTTCTATTAGTTTGACGTATAGTGGGATTGAGGCAATGGGTCTATAGTTAGAGGGGGTATCTATTGGGCCTTTGAGATCTTTCAATAGTGGGGTGATTATAATCTCACCTAGTTCAAGTGTGGTTTGAATCCATTGCATGAGGTTGGCTCTGAATTTAGGGGTTGCGTTTGTTAGGAGATATGAGGGACAGTTATTCAGGTCACATGATGCTTTGCTGTATTTTTTGTAGAGACAGTCCATATCAGACCATTTAACTAGTGGGAAGGTGGTCCAGGTCCTGTCGGCCGCTATGGGTTCTTCTGTTGTAGGTTTTGTTATTATCTCGTCGAGGTAAGTTGATGAGTTATTGAAGGTGGATCTGATTGTGGTGATCTTGCTTTTGTAGTGGTCAGCTAGTTGGGAGTTTGTTGGTGGGTGGTTTCCTTGAGTGGCTAAGAGAGGTTCTTTACTAGTTTGAAGAGCATTTTAGTGTCTGGGGCTTCGGTGCCAACTAGTTTGGAATAGGAGGCTTTCCTTTTTTCATTAAGTTTGATCTTGTATTGTTTGATTAGGTTTCTCCATTCGACTTTGGTTTGTTCTTGGTTCTGCTTTTTCCAGGCTCTTTCGAGTTATCTACAGCGCCTTTTTAGTTGTAGAAGTTCGGTGTCGAACCATTTGTCGGATGGCCTGCAAATTCTGTTTTTAGGTTTTAATGGGGCTAGTTCATTCAGTATTGTTTCGCTTAAGGTACGCCAGTGGCATATAAATTCTTTAGGATCTGTGGAGCCTATTGCGGGGTCTATTTTGTCCCAGAATGTGGTTGGTTCGATTTTTTGCCGAGTTTTGAAGGCGGTTTTGTGGGGTTTGGGTTTGTTGTTGCTTTGTGCCCAATTGATATTGAAGATATATTTGAACTGGTCTGACCAGAGGGAGGGATGCCAGGCACCATTGGAGATGTGGATATCTGATGTGTGGGAGTTTTGGGTTGTGTATGCTGCAATGTCAAGTTGGTGGCCTTTTTCATGCGTAGGTTGGGGGTTGAGGATTTGGTAGGATAGTGCATTGAGGTATGATATTAGACCTTCGACTTGTTTTGAGGTGTGGTCTTCTAGGTGTAGATTAATGTCTCCGAGGAGCAAGGTATGTGTTGAGTTTAGAGAGTTCTGGAAGTTGAAGTCTTCGAGTTCGTGTTTGGAGGTGTTCCATTTGCCTGGTGTTATGTAGCAAAGAAGGCAAGTCAAGGTACCTGTGAGTGTGTGATTGGATAGTTGGCAGGCTAGAAGGTCCAGGTGGGGGGAGGAGCGTTTATCCAAGACTTTTAGGTTGAGGTTGTTTTTTTACTAGAATAGCCAGTCCTCCCCTTCGCTTGTTTTGTCGACAGACTAGTTCTAGTTTGTATCCTCTGGGGCAGAATTTGGTTATGTGTGGGTCTGAGGTTAACCAGGTTTCAGCTAAGAAGAGGCAACCTAGTTGTTCTTTAGCTATCCAGTCCTTGATTAGGTCTGCCTTTGGGCTAATTGATCTTATGTTCATGTATGCACAGGCTAATGAGGTGGATTTTGTGTGCGGAGTGGATCTTTGGATGGAGGAGGTTTCTAGGGAGTGTCCAAGGTTTTTGAGTTGTTGTCTTGGGCTTTGGAAGTGGCCTTTTTCCCCAGATGGAGAGGATGCTTTCGTGGGTAGCCAATGGGCAGGATATCAGATTTCTGGGGGAGAGAAGTTTCCTGGATGGTTGGATTTGTCTGTAAGCTGCTGTCACTGTTGGGATTGGGGATATGTGGTAACCTGCTATTTTCCAGTTTGTTAGGAGCAGGGAGAGCAGTAAGAGGACCAGTATGAGCCTAGCTGTGCTGGTTGCCATTGCTATTATGTAGGTGGCGTTTGTATGAGAGGTGGTTCTTTACCTTTTGCTCTTGTTGGGTTGGATTGTTTGTGTGAGAGTAGGTTCCTTACCACTCTTTCTTATTGGATTGGAACTGTAGTATTGCTCACTTGAAGGTAGTGTGCAGGTCGGAGAGTCGGTTGCAAAGGCGCACGGCAAAGGCGCCTTGGCCAGCGTGCCGAATGGCTGCACGCCGTTAGAGTCCTTTCTTTTTAGAAGTTTTCCCTGTCTCGGGGGGAGGGGGTCGGAGCGGGGCTCGCACGCTCACCTCTTCGGTGCAGGAGTCGGTATAGTAGGCTAAGCATGCAAAGTTAACTAATCATGCAAGTACTTATCAGATTTTCAGTCAGCTGGATAGGTATGCAGAATAGAGGAACATGCAAATACTTATCAGTTTTGTCAGTGGGTCCATGGAGAGAGTATCCAAGATTGGGAGGCAAATCTTCCAAGTTAGGAGACAGTTTGCAGGGTACAGCAGTTTTGCAGAGAGGTGTAAACAACTATAGTAGATGTCTGGACTGCATCAGGTTCGGTCGGCTTCCCGATAGTCACTTCACACGCGCCTTAGCCGTGCGCCTTCGCCGGCGCGCCAAACGGCCGCGCGCCATTGGCACTTCCTCCTTTTATCGGAGAAGTTTTCCCCTGCTGGATCGGGGGATGGGCGGAGCTGTGCTCTGCTCTGCCGCTGCTGGTGCCTTGCCGCTGATATCGGTTACCATACGGCTCCAGAAAAAGGACAACAAATTGAGACATTGTGGAAGTAAAACTTGGATGTCTCAATCCATCCTTCTTTATCTGAAGCACGCCCCATTTGGTTTCTAACAGAAAAGGCAATAAGCTATGTGCTACAGGTTAATGTTAAAGATTGCCTCTAGGTTTCAAGGTTCATGGAAATGATTGAGAGAAAAACACTAAGGTGCGCGGTAATCGCATCGAAGCCCATTGGGAATTAATTGGTTTCAGTACATTGCCATGCAGCTTTGTAAAAGAGGGTGTAAGTTACTTGCATGTGATATGTTGAGAGCTGTACTTGATTGAATTTTCTTTCTTTCCTCCCTTCCCCCACTTTTATAAAGGCGATAAAAAGCTTAATGCGGCTACATAAAAGGGGGGCCTTTATTTTCTGGCTTTGTTTTGTTGCTTGGAAATGGACATTGTGCTGTTTGGTTTGCCTTCATACTGAGAAAAGCACTACAACAGTGCTCATGTCCAAGCAAAAACAAAAGCATCGGCACACATCTGCACATGTGTTAGAGTGTTATTCTACGGATAAATATCAGCACCACGCAAATTTCCTGCACATAAAATTTGTGAGAGATTGATATCTATGTACAGATAATTTTTATTATGCTCTGATGTGTACACAGAACCGTCACCTGCAGGCACTGCAGCAAACAGAAAAAACTGGTTTTAAATCCCCCAAACTGGAATTAAATTTATTTTATTTTATTTAAAAAAATGTATAATCCTGCTACATCCACAGTTCTGAGCAGGTTCCATAAGAACATACATAATTCGATTGTAACAAACAATTAAACAACATATAAAATAAAACACATATAAAATTTGCCAGCTACAGCTGTTCTCACAGAAAATTTAACAAGAACATAGTAAACCAGAAGTCTACCTACAAATATGAACAAACATACTTATATCCTCTCTCAAATAACAACACTAGAAGCAACTTAACTATGCTTCTACACCTCCTCAGACCTGGCATCCAAGTTCTAGCCTTATGCTTATGTTAAAATCTTCTGCGTTCTTCTCTGTGGAATAACTGGTAACTTCATTACTGCTCGTTTTAATATTCCGTGCCCCAATGCCTACCTTGTGAATTAACTTTTACACAAAACCCTTCTCTGCATTGTGCACTCAGACACTTAGCATAGCTCCTATGAGTTTTATGGTAGTATGTTGCCAGTAACGAAGAAAGATAAAAAAACAGAGGAAGAAAGACAAGGGAAACGTGGAGTGGTGCTGGCGGATGTCAAAGGGAATATGTACAATCGCACTCCACTCAAGTTTGTGATGCTGGATTGTATTGTGTACTGTATGTTTGGTTGTAACCCGCTGTGATCATTATATACAGCAGACTATAAATTTTAATAAACTAAATTTTATTTGAAAGCCCCCATACCTGCTTTCTTGCAATTTTCCCTTCTTGCTTTTTTACCTGCAAAGTATGTGGGGGCAAAGCCTTCTCACAGCACCAGCCTGATAGCAACTTCTGAAAGGGAAACTTTGCAGGACGTCTCTATTTCAAAATCAGTTTGCAAGCCCATGGTACCACATGTTCATGGCCCACCAGCTTAGCAAGAGGGGTCAAAAACTGCCCTCAAAAGACATAGATGCCCCCATACCCATTGGTGTGTAGTAAGGGGAGGCAGTCCACCCTGGATGCTGTCTTAGTGAGGGTGCAGGCATCTGTCTTCTTCTCCCCCACTGTCACGCGTGCGTGCCACTTCCCTTCCACAGAACCTCTGTAACGTTCCTGGTGCGAGCAGCAACCCCTCAACCTGCTGTTCCTCTGACATCACTTTCTGGACCTGCATCTAGGAAGTGACGTCAGAGGAAGAGTTGACGCTGGTGTGACAGCAGGTTGAAGGGTTGATGCTCGCGCCAGGAACATTACAGAGGTACAGGGGAAGAGAAGTGATGCACGCTTCAGGAGGGGGCGGGGAAGGAGCTTGCGGAGGTGGGGGCACCACCGCCCCATGCGCCTCTCACCCTCGCTATGCTACTGCCCATACCTCCTTATGCTTTTGATCACCTTCAAACTACTGTTCTTCTCTTTCCTGCTCTTCTCCTATTTGTGTGAACTTTCGTACCAGTAAGCATCAGAGGACGTCAGAGGAGGGGCGGGATCGCGGCGCAGGAAGCAGCGCAGGGATCGCTGACGCTGACTTCGCGATCCTGCTGCGGGCTGCTTCACAGGTGGTGCGGGGAGGCCAGGGGGGCGAGCTGTCCTTCGGGGTGGGTCGGGGCATCAGGCCTTCAGGGTGGGGCGGGCGGGCAGGCAAGCAGGCTTTCAAGGGGGGACAGGCCTTCGGGGGGGGGGGTGCAGACCTTCAAGGGGTGCAGGCCTTCAAGGGGAGCAGGCAGGCCTTCAGGGGGGGTGCAGGCCTTCCGGGGGGGGGTGTAGGCCTTTGGGGGGGTTTCCCTATTTGGGGGTAAGCAGTTTCCCTATTTCAGTGCTGCTGTGTCTTTCATGCAGATGTACTGACATCTGCACTTTTTTTTCTGTTTCAATAAATCAGGATTGATTGCCTGTCGACAGCAGTGGAGAGGAAGCAGCACAGCAGGCAGAAGTAACCCCATGTCTACTGTAGTGTCATTTGAAGACCGCATTCACAGGCCTTGGCAATATTTACTAAACCGTCTGCACATTATGAACACCGTGCAGTTATGACTCAGCTGGGGAGAAAAGCCATAATGGCAGGCTTGACAAGCGAGGCAGAGAACAGCCTGTGACAAAAAGTGACAAATGTTCGCATTGGCTCCAGGACGTGTCTTCCTCTTCATCTATAACCTCCAGCACTTGCTTGCGTCAGCCCCTCGGTACCCTTTCTCAAACTGTTCTTGACATATCCATTAGTATAAAAATCATAATGACACCAATAGTAGCACTATACTCAATGCTAGTATGTAGAGAGTGAAGTGCATATTTCCTCCCTGACACCTCCCTGTAGTTCTCATCCCCATCCCTGCAGTCTTAACTTTCTTCCCTGTGTCTACCTACTTAAAGCAGAAACATGATTTTATGCAATTGTATGAGTCTAGGGCATTGCAAATAAATATTTCAAGCCTATATATATCTATATAATCTGTATAAATACTTGCAAGGAAGTTGGAACGAATGCCAGATTCTGCATGCTCTCCCTACCTAATCGCTTGTAGTATATAGCTACTCTAAATAAAATTCAGATACTGGAAGTTTAGGGCAGCTTATAAAGAATACTGCTCCATTCTGTGTAAGTGCCACTCTTTAAAAGCTTCTGTTACTGATTGTTTTATGCATATTGTATGCACTCCAGGAAATTATGTATCCCCCCCCACACACACACACACACAAAAAAAATCAACACAATGTACAGAATAACAGCATATTGAACAGAATAATATTTGCAGTATTCTGGAAATATGTCGGGGTATTTTAATACTTAACTTGCCAGTCCAGTATCTTCCTGTTGGCCATGTAAACAGTTATATTTCAGCAGCAACTAACCAAAAATCCTGGAGGTTACTAGCAATAGAGAATGACACGGGGAAAAAATCTGTCCCCGTCACTGCCCCATGACCGGCCACCGTCCCCTTTCACCACCCCGTCCCCGTCGTCCCCTTCACCGCCCCGTCCCCAAACCCGCCATCCCCTTCACCGTCCCATCCCCACAGCATCCACCTTTCCCTCTCACCACTTCACCACCCATCATTGGCCCATGAATCTCCCTCCCTCCCCCTTACCTTCACGGCGTAAAGAAACTTAAGGGAGGGAAGGCGTGTGGTCACTGATCGCACGCGCGGCCTCTTCCCTCCCTCCCTCCCCCTTACCTTCGCGGTGCTTTAGAAAAGAAACTGATGCCAACGCGTGCCGCCCTGTAAACTGTGCCGCCCTGCAGTCGCGTGTGTGTGGGCGGAAGCTTCTCCACTGACAATCAGGGCTGGATAAATCAATAGGCCCAGTAGGCACGTGCCTAGAGCCCGAAACTGTGAAGGGGGCCTGTTGAAGGAGGACGACTCACCTTGTCAACGGCAACGAGCCCCCCCGCATCAACCCTCCTATCTCTCCCGCCCATGCAAACCATGCCGACCCTCCCAGCGAGATGACCAAGCAACAAACCTCCCTCCAGCAGCATTGGCAGCCGCAGCACGCTAAACAAGCTGCTTCACGGCTTTTTCCTGCCGGCGAGTCCCTCTGCCATGTCAATGATGATGGTCATCAGTGACGCAGCAGAGGGACTCGCCGGCAGGAAAAAGCTGCGAAGCAGCCTGTTTAGCGTGCTGCGGCTGCCAACGCTGCTGGAGGGAGGTTTGTTACTCGGTCCTCTCGCTGGAAGGGTCAGCAGGATTCGCATGGGAGGGATAGGAGGGTCAGTGGGGGTTCAGCTGGGAGGGGGGAGAAGCGGTCTGCCTCCGGTGCTCCAAGGCCTGGCGCCATTACCTTCTTCGGGCAACAGCAGCGAATTGTAAACGCTGCTGTTGCCCGCTTCAGGCCTTCCACTCTGCCGGATCCTGCCTACTTCCTGTTTCCATGAAGACAGGACCCGACAGAGAGGAAGGCCTGAAGCCGGCAACAGCAGCGAATTGTAAACATTGCTGCTGCCCGATGAAGTTCAGGACACCAGGCCTTGGGTGACAGAAGGAGGAAAGGGAGCAGAGGGGGAGAGTGTTGCTGTACCCAACTGGAGGGAGAACAAAGATGAGGGAAGGAATAAAAGGAGATGCCAGGGCTTGGAGAGAAGAAGAGATGCCAGGGCATGGATGGAAGGAGGAAGGTATGCCAGACCAAGGGAAAAGGAAGGAGGAGATGTCAGAGCATGGAGGGGGAGGGAGAGATGAAGAAAAGGAAAGGAGAGAGAGGCCAGGGAATCAGGGAAGGGATGATACCAGACCGTGGGGTGGGAAGGAAAGAAAGGAGAAGAGAGAGATGCCAGAGCATAGGGGAGGGGGTGGTGAAAGAGAGAGAGAAAAATGGAGAGGTGACAGAGCTGAAATCAATTATGTACAAAGGTGAGAAGGGGCACAGGATAGATAGTTTATGGAAGGAGCATAGAAAAAGGGAAGAGAGAGAGAGAGGGTGGACACTGGATGAAAAGAGCAGAGAGGGCAGTGAATGAAAGGTGTGAGACAGAGGGTGAACAGTATAAGTAAGGGGTAGAGAGAGGAAAACAGACACTGAATGGAAGTGTGGGGGAGAGGAGGGACAGTCGCTGAATAGGAGTGTGAGGGACAGGGGGAGCAGATGCTTGAAGGAAGTGGGGAGGAGAAAGAAAAAAAGGGCACATGCAGGATTGAGGGAAGAGGATAGAGTTAGTTACTGGAAGGGGTGAGGGAAAGAGGTGGCAAGCTATAGGTAGACACAGTGAAAAAGGGAAATTGAGGACTGAATAGTAAAAAAGAATTTAGACAGAGGCAGAAAATAAATTGAGAAGGAAGAACAGGGAAGAACAGGAGGAAGGGAGCGGAGAGAGAGATGCCAGAGCAGGGGGGAAGGAGAGGAGACAGATACCAGACCTGGAAGGAGGAAAAGAGGAAGGAGAGAGTTATGCTAAAATCTGCTGGGAGGGAAGGAGGGAGGAAGGAAAGAAGGAGAAAAAGAGGCAAAGAAAGGGGGAGTGGGGTTGTAAGCACATTAGAAAGACTACAGAGAAAAAGGCTTGGATGAAAGGGGAAAGACAGGAAGCAGATGCAGGACTATGGGAGGTTCAGACAGAGGGGGAGAGAGAGGGAGACCTGGAACAAAGGTAGAAAGGAGAACTGACACTGGATCTGGGGAGGGTAACAGAGGGAAAAGAGAGACAGACCTGGACCCAAAGGGGATGGGGCTGGATTGTGAAAGAAATGTTGGATGCAAAAGAAAGAAAGATTGGATGCACAGTCAGAAGGAAGTGCAACCATAGACTCATGAAATCACCAGACAACAAAGGTAGGAAAAATGATTTTATTATCAATTTATTGATCAAAATGTGTCTGCTTTGAGAATTTATTTCTGCTGTCTATATTTTGCACTATATTTGTCTAATTTTCTATAGTTACTGAGGTGACATTGAATATTTTAAAGTAATCTGCCTTGACATCTTTGAAAAAACCCTGAAACTCGTAAATGATAATTAACATTTTCTCTGCCTATAGTGTGCTTTGTGGGGTTTTTTTTATATTTTATGTTTACCATTATGAATTAATAAGATATTGTGTGTACATGAAAATGAATGGAAGAAATTGGGGACGGGGCTAGAGCGGGGCTGGGGGTGGGGCTAGGGCACGGTTGGGGGCGGGACTGAATATTAATAGATGTCCCATTTTAATGAAAAAAATAAATGGTCACATTAGCCATGCCCCATGCCTCCTACCCATATGCAAAATATAAATTGGTGGGCTTCCCAAAGTCCTGCCAGCTGAAGATCTCTTCATCTAGGAAGGAAGGGGGGATTTGTTCAGAGATGTTTGGAGGTTGCATAGAAGAAAAACTGTACACTGGCTCTGGTATGGTAATCTTTGTTGTTTGTTTTGAATTTTAAAATAAAAGAAATAAAGAAGTAAATAAGAAAATGGGTAAATATATGGCGGCAGGGCAAGGGCAGGGCATGATGGGGTGGGGCAGGGGGGCCCAGTGTACTTGTGTGCCTAGGGGCCCTCGACGAATTAATCCTGCCCTGCTGACAATTGTCATTTTATAAACACAAATAAAATAGAGCAAGGTTCAACAAAACCCATTTCCCCTCCCTTTCACAAATATCCCCTTCACTATTGTGAAAACTGAACAAACCAGAATGCTACATAGAAAAATCAAGCTAACAGAATACTTTAGTCACACATGGCAAGAATAATGTTAGGGGAGTACAACTAGGGCAACTGCCCCCTGGTCAGAGAGAGAGAGCCCTAAGCCAGCTGGAAGCTAAAGAAGCACAGCCTGGACTTTGCGGTCCCCAGTTATGTCTAATACCAGCTCTAGCAGGATACATATTTCAAATCTGAAATATTCTAATCACAAAATATAAAATAAATTTATTTTTTCTTTTTGTTGTCTGGTAATTTTATTCTTCAAATCACATTGGTCTCAGGCTTTGGTTTAAGGTCCCTTCTGTCTTCATCGTGGTATGGCTGGCTCCTGAAGGTAAAATAGGCGCAAGAGGAGCTGGGGAGAAGATGCCGAGTCTGACACGGGCACAATTTTTACCACAAGGGTAAGACTTTTCACCACTCCCACGGGGAAGTAAAAGGTCTTGTTCCCATTCCCAAGGGGTGGTGAAAGGTATTGCCCCCATTCCTGCGGTAAACCAGTTGCAAATGTCTCCATTCTTGCGTATTTACTGCGGTGGCCCGTGGTTTACTGCGATAAACGGTCCCCGTGTCATTCTCTAACTAGCAACCGTAAACCTTAGAGCTCCTTTTACAAAGGTGCGCTAGCGTTTTTAGTGCACGCACTGGATTAGCGCTCATGAGACTTCAGAGTCCTTGAGGTCCACAACTTACCCTGGTTTTCAGGATTTCCACAATGAATTTATATGAGATTTATTTGCATGTAGTGGAACCAAATATCAGTCAGAGTTGGACAGTAGAAAACAGAGGAATTGCAATCAGAGTCAGAGTTGAAGGCTTGGTGTACTGTCTCCTCAGCCCTGGTATGGAAGGAGGAGAGACAAAGAGGAGAGAGATAGTGATAGAAGGAGAGAGAAAGGAGATGCTGGATAGAAAAGGGATAAAGAAGGGGAGACACTATATAGAAGGGGGAGACAAAGATGGCAAATACTGAATGGAAGAGGGGAGAGAGAGAGGGCATATGTTGGGAGGGAGAAACAGAGAGAGGAAGGATATAATGATGGAAGGAGAGAAGAGAGAGGAAAGGAGTGGGACAGAATGGAAGAAGATGTTGCATGGAAGAAAAAAGATGAGAGATGGAAGGGATGGGAGAGGAGACACTAGATGGAAAAGGGAGAGAGGGGGGAAGATGTTGTATAGAAAGGGGACACAAACAAAGTATCTAGAGCAGTGGTCTCAAACTCAAACCCTTTGCAGGGCAACATTTTGGATTTGTAGGTACTTGGAGGGCCTCAGAAAAAATAATTAATGTCTTATTAAAGAAATGACAATTTTGCATGAGGTAAAACTCTTTATCTATCTATATATATAAAATCGGAGGTATGTATGTGTGTGTGTATGTATGTATGTGTGTGTGTATGTATGTATGTGTGTGTGTATGTGCCGCGATCACACAAAAACGGCTTGACCGATTTGAACGAAACTTGGTATGCAGATCCCTCACTACCTGGGCTGATATGTTCTGGGGGTCTTGCGGCCCACCTGCACACGTGGGTGGAGCTACAAACAGAAAATCAGATATCACCCATTCATGTCAATGGAAAAAATGTAAAAAGCTGCCATTCTCACAGTAATTCAAAAACGGCTTGACCGATTTGAACGAAACTTTGTATGCAGGTCCCTCACTACCTGGGCTGATATGTTCTGGGGGTCTCGCGGCCCACCTGCACTCGTGGTTGGAGCTACAAACAGAAAATCAGATTTCACCCATTCATGTCAATGGAAAAAATGTAAAAAGCTGCCATTCTCACAGTAATTCAAAAACGGCTTGACCGATTTGAACGAAACTTTGTATGCAGGTCCCTCACTACCTGGGCTGATATGTTCTGGGGGTCTCGCGGCCCACCTTCACACGTGGGTGGAGCTACAAACAGAAAATCAGATATCACCCATTCATGTCAATGGAAAAAATGTAAAAAGCTGCCATTCTCACAGTAATTCAAAAACGGCTTGACCGATTTGAACGAAACTTGGTATGCAGATCCCTCACTACCTGGGGCGATATGTTCTGGGGGTCTCTCGGCCCACAACTATATGTTGCTTGCTCAAGGGTGGGTTCACCCAACAATTTATATGTTCTTGCTCCTGGAGGTGAAACTAAAAATGTTGTTTATAATCACGTTTTGCGTTAGTTGTATTGTATTCATTTTGTCAAATATTTCACATTATAATTTGAATATTGTACTTTTTATTAAGCTGTAAAACAATAATTTCATTCACCACTATAAAGTATCTTTATTTGAATCCATTTACAGTGTTATTGCTATAATTAAATACCCGTGCAACGCCGGGGCATCAGCTAGTAGTTTATAAATCTTTCTTTTTGGCTAAGTCTTAATAATAGTATTGTAATTTACTAATTTTTTAGCCCGTTACATTAACGGGCTAGAATAGATGTGTAGACTTAGGCATTTATTTATTTCTTTGCCCCCTGTCTGTCTGTCTTTTTTTTCTTTCTTTCTCTCTGTCCCGTGTCTGTCTTCCCTTCTCCCTTACTTTTACTTCTCCCCCTCCTATCCTGCAGCACCCCTTCCCTACTCCCCCTGTCCAGCAGTAGCCCTTCTCCATTCCTTTTACCTCCCCCCTGTCCAGTAGTACCCCTTCTCCCTTACCTGCTCACTGTCCAGCAACCGCTAGGCCGGGCAGCCTCGGGGCTTTTGTTAGGCCGGCCCGCCTCACATTATCAAAGTGGGCCGGCCTAGCAAATGCCCCACAGCTACTGCTGCTGCTGGTCCGGGGGTGATTCTGGGGAATTGAAGAAGGTCCAATATCCAACGCAGGGGCTTAGAGACAACATCCAATCCTAAGGCAGGAACTCAGGGCCTATGTCCCCTCCCTGAGTCTGGCATAGCATTCAATCACTGCTCAAGCATTCACTTCAAAACGTTTTTCCTGTTTCTAGTTGCATGATATTATCTGATACACCTTCTATTATGGTGCATTAAAGTTCTGTTAAGCACAGGTACCAACCCTGGCTGTCTTATCTTCATTAAATAGAGGCACTTAACATCTTCTGGGTTCAGGCTGAAAGCAGTGCTGGCTCAGTCTTTCAGAAACACATCTTATTTCAAGCCATATTTTCTTCTCACTAAATCTCACAAAATTCAATCATATCTTGGTTCAGACAACAAATTTATATTTTTAACTTCAACAAAATTAAAATCATATCATGCTAAATAGGGATGCCCCAATCAACATCCGGCATGTTAAAATCACCTATTGGTAAAACTTCCTCTTTTTTAGATATATTCTGAATGTTTACTATTAAATCTCTGTCCACTTCTTCTGTCTGTGAAGGAAACATATATATCACACCAATGTAAGTATATTTACCATTTTCTCTTTCCAAATTGATCCACAGTGCCTCTTCCTTGCCCTGCAGACCCTGCAATTGTGTGACTTTAATATGATATTTAACATATTATGCTACTCCCCCTCCTTTTTTCCTACCCTGCCTTTCCTGAACAGATTATAGTCTGGCATAACTATATCCTACTAAATAGAAGTTCCCCAGTGGGAAGACTACACCAAATAATATCAATCAAGTGATTCCCACTTATACTAAAATGTAAATGAAAGTTCTATTCTGTTATCAGGAGTCGGCCTCAGTAATGGAGCCTACGCGTAGTCGAATTCAATGACTGAAGTGTTCAGCGTAGTTATTTTTGCTCCTTATTCTCCAATCATTGGCCTCACTCCCATTATTTAAATTTATTCAAAAAGACTAAATCTAATATAAATTAGTTATTCCTATTTTAAATCTAATATAAATTAGTTCTTTCTATTTTTTCAATTTCGTTAAAACATTATGTTTAATTCATTTCTATTCCTTTCATTACATTCTTACATACTTCATGAAACTGCATTCTTTCATTTATATCTAATAGTGAATTCTTATTGTGCCATTGCTATCCATCCTGTTAACTTCTAGGCAACATTCATTGTTCAAAAAGCCTACTTATCTTGAGTCAGCGCTTGTATTTCAAAACAGCCAACGTGGCCAGCGTTTCGTGGGCACAAACTCAAACCCACTGCATCAGGGCCAAATAATTTGGGAAACAAGTCGCTAAGAAAGAAACAAAAAAGATTTTTTAGTAAACAATAATAAATTTCCTGCAATTTATTCACAGTGCAGGAAATTTATTATTGTTTACTAAAAAATCTTTTTTGTTTCTTTCTTAGCGACTTGTTTCCCAAATTATTTGGCCCTGATGCAGTGGGTTTGAGTTTGTGCCCACGAAACGCTGGCCACGTTGGCTGTTTTGAAATACAAGCGCTGACTCAAGATAAGTAGGCTTTTTGAACAATGAATGTTGCCTAGAAGTTAACAGGATGGATAGCAATGGCACAATAAGAATTCACTATTAGATATAAATGAAAGAATGCAGTTTCATGAAGTATGTAAGAATGTAATGAAAGGAATAGAAATGAATTAAACATAATGTTTTAACGAAATTGAAAAAATAGAAAGAACTAATTTATATTAGATTTAAAATAGGAATAACTAATTTATATTAGATTTAGTCTTTTTGAATAAATTTAAATAATGGGAGTGAGGCCAATGATTGGAGAATAAGGAGCAAAAATAACTACGCTGAACACTTCAGTCATTGAATTCGACTACGCGTAGGCTCCATTACTGAGGCCGACTCCTGATAACAGAATAGAACTTTCATTTACATTTTAGTATAAGTGGGAATCACTTGGTTGATATAACTATATCCTAGTCATGATTCTCTGTGAACAACATCTCCGTGATCGCCACTATATCCAATTCATCTTCCTCCATCGCATCCAGAAACTTGTTTCCCATACTTCGAGCATCAGTATATACTGCTTTCCAGACATTGCCCCCTTTTCCCATCCATGTAGAGATATTCAATGATTTTCTTACCTGAGGTTTTATACTCATCCATGGGTTTTGATCACCCTTCCCTATCACTTCTAGTTTAAAGGCCTCATCAGTAGATTAGCCAACCTGCCACCAAAGACACTTCTTCCCTTCTTTGATAGATGCATACCATCCCTGCTCAGCAGCACTTGGAAAATCATCCCCTGGCCCAGGAAGCCAAAACATTCTCGATGACATCATCCATGTAGCCACGTATTCATCTCCAGGATGCGAGCTTCTCTGCCCTGGCCTTTACCCTCGACAGGGAGAATGGACGAGATTACCACTTGAGCACCTGACTGCTACACCTTCTCTCCCAGAGCTACAAAATCACTTTTGATACATTTGCAGGGTACCTGGCAGTATTATTAGTGCCAATGTGGATGAGCGGCATTGGATTATATTCTTCAGGCTTGATGATTCTCGACAAGCTCTAACATCTTGGATTTTGGCACCAGGCAGACAACATACCTCCCAGGACATCATGTCTGGTCTGTAGATGGACGTTTCTGTACCCCTCAGAAGGGAATTGCCAACCACCATTACCTTATGCCTTCTAGTGGTCACAGATCCAGTAAATTGTGGGATTTCAAGCTTTGGTCCTTCCTCTCCTTGGGATGCTTTCATCTCCTCCACTTCCAGGGCTGCATACCAGTTCTTCAGTTCAAGGGCGGGTGGAGTCACAGTACCAATCTTTCAGGGTTCCGAAATCTGAGTCCAGCTGTCTTCCCTCAGCGCAACCTCTTTATCCCCATTGCTGAAAATCTTTAACGCCTCTTGAACCATTTCATTGATGTACCTCTCATTCTCACAGATGCTTCTCAGTCTTGCCTCCTCCTCTCTCAGTTCCTTTACTTCCTGAAGACAGCTTGCATATGAAACCACTCCTTCTGTTTTGGTAACATTTTCTGTCTTCACAGAGACAGAAGCTGAACCTGAGCAGCAGCTTTAGTTGCCAACCTCCACAAAATTAATTTGCATGGAAAGTCCATCGTGCATTAGTCGCCATTTTAAAATCGCTCAATGACTTGGCCAACAGCAACCCACTCGGCTAGAGTGACAATTTTTAGTACATCTAGCTGTCAGTCCTCAGTACACATCAAGCTAGTCTGGTTTGCAAGATTTCTACAATGAATATGTATGAGAGAAATTTGCTTGCACTGCCTCCTTTGTATGCAAATCTGTCTCATGCATATTAATTGTAGGTATCCTGAAAACCTGACTGGCAGGATGTGTCCAAAGGACTGGGTTGAGAACCCCTGCAGTAGACTAAAATATTTTTGTGTATTAGGTACTTCATATTTTTGCATTAATATTAGTACAAGCTCATGCATTAGCATTAAGGCATGCTAATTACATTTCAACACACATTAGTCACCAAACAGACATTTAATGCTTGTTTAGGTTTTAACACACTTTAGCAATTAGACCCTAATCACTGATAATATATTCCCCGAGCTATACAGAATCCCATGTTATTCATTACAGTTCTCTTAATATCTGTAACTACCAGCAGTGTAGCTCTGTCTCAGATGCAGAATGTTGGGTACACAAGATGATGGATAGGTAGAACAGATATTATGATGGCTGCTTTAAATAAGAGAGCACATTTTACAGAAACCAGCAGTGCCTGGATTTTTGTACCTTGTCAGCTTTGACAAAATCCTTGACCTTTTCCCATTCATCGAGGGCTATCGTCACCTCCTCCTGACATACAACATCAGGTTTTTTATATAAACTTCCAATATACAATTTTTCATGACTTTCTTGTCTGGTTACATAGTGCTATTGACCCCTATAAATATTGTAAGTATAGTTAATCTATTCTATATATATATATTTTTTTTTTATAATATTCTGTATTCTATGCATAAATTTTTTTGCAACTTATTTGAATATTCACTTATTTTTTATATTAATTTATTAGGGGAGGGGGGAATGACTGTATTATCATTTAGCTAATCATCACAATTAATGTTTTTCTTTTCTTTTCTTTTCAATTTATACTCCCCATATCCCTGGTGTAAATGTACAAGTATGTGCAACCATGCCAGGCACTTGTACAGTGAACAGTTACTGAAGCATTATTGATATTCAATCTCCCATGTCTGGCAAATGCAATTTATCATGGTAGGTTTTGGTTTTGGGTGGGGGGGGTGCAGGTGGGGGCATTTTTCTTGGTTTGGTTTGGGGGGGCTTCTTTTGTTGTGTCTGTTCTCTGATCACTCTCAGTAAATGTACCTTGCAGCAGACAGCTCAATGAAACAATGGTTATGTTGGATTACTTTCAAAACAGATTTACTCTTCAGGCTGGATACAATATTGTGCTCATTTTACAAAAGAGAAAAGCATCTAAAAAATGGCACAAAGCAGCAGATAGATGTTTTTTCCTGCAAACCCTCCCTTTTATCAAGCCATGCCAACAAGCAGAATGGGTGGCACAGCAGCGTGGCTTGATAAAAGGGGTAGAAAATATCTAAATCATGATTTTTGGGATGTTTTTCTCAGAGAATATCCAATAGCAAAGAGGCGTGTTTTGGGCGGGACTTGGACAGACTTATAATCTGGGCATTTTTCTGCAATAATGGAACAAAAAAAAATCCAGGATAGAAAAGATGTATGTTTTTATCTAGACCTGTTTCAGTCATGGCTAGATCTAAAACAGGTGCCCTAACTGCTCAGCCAACCACTGGAGGGATGAAGGCATAGCCTTCCTAGTGGTCACTGACCCCCCTCCAACCCCCTAAAGGTGTTACAGTGATCGTAGATACCAGGCGGACATGCAGGAGGAAGTAGCGTTATATATTAAAAATCATATTAAAGTCACATAATTGCAGGATTATTGCAGGGCAAGGAAGAGGCACTCTGAATCAATTTGGAAAGTGGGAGTGGTAAATATATTTACATTGGTGTGATATATAGGTCTCCTTCACAGACGGAAGAAGTGGACAGAGATTTAATAGTAGACATTCAGAATATATCTAAAAAATGGGAAGTTTTATTAATAGATGATTTTAACATGCCGGATGTTGATTGGGGTATCCTTATTGTGGGGTCTTTTAGAAGTAGGGAGATCCTGAATTCTGTACAAGTAGAACTGTTCCAGCAGTTGGTAATGGAATCCACGCGGGATGGGTTCATACTGGACTTCATGCTTACAAACAGGGAAAGGATTTTTGATGTTACAGTGGGTGATCATCTGGCATCCAGTGATCACTGCATGGTACGGTTTAATATTAAGATGGGTATAGAGAGGGCTCATTCAAAAGTAAAGGTTCTAGACTTTTAAAAAAACTAACTTTGTTCAGATGGGGGATTGTGTCAAGGAATTGTTTGGATGGGAACGTCTGGAAGGAATAGAAATGCAATGGACAAAACTGTAAAGAAGTTATTATAAGGGCGGCAGACAAATCTGATCAATTTCTTTGACTGGGTGACCAGAGAATTGGATAAAGGGGGTGCGCTAGATGTGGTATATTTAGATTTTAGCAAGGCCTTTGACAGTGTTCCACATAGACATCTAATAAATACACTGAGTGCCCTTGGGATGGGTCCCAAAATGACGGGCTGGGTCAAGAACTGGTTAAGTGGAAGACAACAGAGGGTAATGGTCAATGGAAATCGCTCTGAAGAAAGAGATGTAACCAGTGGTGTGCCTCAAGATTCTGTTCACGGGCCTGGTTTTTTTTAAAACATTTTTATAAGTGATATTGGTGAAGGGCTTTCAGGTAAGATTTGCCTCTTTGCGGATGATACCAAAATCTGCAACAGAGTTGACACCCCGGATGGTGTGAATAACATGAAGAAAGGCAGCTAAAATTTAATGCTAAGAAATGCAAGGTCAAGCATTTGGGCTATAAAAACCTGAAGGAATGGTACAGTTTAGGGGGTGAGGAACTAATGTGCATGACAAAAGAGCAGGACTTGGGTTAGATTGTATGTGATGATCTTAAGTTGGCCAAACAGGTTGAAAAGGTGAGGGTGAAAGCTAGAAGGATGTTAAGGTGCATAGGAAGATGTTTGGCCAGTAGGAAAAAGGAGGTGTTGATGCCTCTATATAAGACTCTGGTGAGACCTCATTTAGAATATTGTATACAATTCTGGAGACTACACCTTCAAAAAGATATAAAAAGGATGGAGTTGGTCCAGGGGAAGGCTACTAAAATGTTGTGTAGTCTTCGTCATAAGGTGTATGGAGACAGACTTAAAGATCTCAATATGTATACTTTGGAGGAAAGGCGGGAGAGGTGAGATATGATAGAAGCGTTTAAATACTTTTGTGGTGTAAATGTCCATGAGCTGAATTTCTTTTATTTGAAAGGAAGCTCTGGAATGAGAAGGCATAGGATGAAGTTAAGTGGTGATAGGCTCAGGAGTAATCTAAGGAAATACTTTTTACAGAAAGAGTGGTAGATGTGTGGAACAGTTTCCCAGAAGACATGGTGGAGACAGAGACTGTGTCTGAATTCAAGAAAGCATGGGATAGGCATGTGGGATCTCTTAAAGAGAGGAAGAGATAATGGTTACTGTGGATGGGCAGACTAGATTAGCTGTTTGGCTTTTATCTGTCATCATGTTTCTATGTTTCTAATTGGAGACAAATGTCCAGAATTACAATCTAAAAGCTTCAGTATAGTGTATTCAATCACTTGGGTTAGGTTTACCATACGTCTGTGAAAACCCGGAAAAGTCTTCTTTGTAGAGGATTGTATGGGCACCTGGAGGGATTTCCAAAACCCGGCAGTTTGTCTGCATTTTGGAAATCCTGAGTTCGGAGGCCACGTCAGGAAGTCTTTGCACATGTGCGGCCATCACCATGAGGATGTCATAAGCACATGTGTGTGTCATCATTGCATCGACGTCCATGCATGCGTGAAGGCTTCCAAATGTGGCCGAGCTCGAGGAGGTTCATGTGGGGGCGGGGCTGGAGGTAAAATAGGGCGGGACTGGGAGCGAAACTGGGCAGGGACAGGCATTCTCTTTTTTCAAACAGGACATCTGGCAACCCTATCTAAGGCAGGCATGTTCCCTGGAGTCCTGAAGAGCTTGCCTGCCCCTCACCATTGAACATGTGGTAGTGAAACAGCACACCCCACTGGCAGGACTATAGGTGAAGAACTCCTGAACAGCTTAGAGGGAACAAAACTTGAAATGTCTCATTTCCCAAAATCAGCAGTTTTTAGCTCAAGTGACTCAAGCTGTAATTTTTATATCCTAAGACCTCAAGAGAAGGACTTAAAAGAACAGTACAAATTTAATATAAGGGCTAATGGCAACAGCAGAAACATTTTCACTTAGGAGCATAAATCTAATATCAAGCGGTTGATGCAGCTCTTAGAGCCTCAGTGACACTGAAAGCCTTCTGACAAGGAGTAGCAAAGGCAGATTTGTAACAGCCATGTTCTACACAGCTGCTGTGAAGGGAGGCTTTACTCACTCGAGGAATGCAGAGAAAGGGGAGACATGATCGAGACGTTCAAATATATCACGGGCCGTATCAAGGTGGAAGAAGACATCTTCTTTCTTAAAGGACCCACGGCAACAAGAGGGCATCCACTGAAAATCAGGGGTGGGAAATTTCATGGCGACACCAGAAAATATTTCTTCACCGAAAGGGTGGTTGACCGCTGGAATAATCTTCCACTACAGGTAATCGAGGCCAGCAGCGTGCCAGATTTTAAGAAAAGATGGGATTGGCATGTGGGATCTCTTCATGGAGGAAGTTAAGGGGTGGGTCATAAGTGTGGGCAGACTAGATGGGCTGTGGCCCTTTTCTGCCATCATTTTCTATATTTCTATGAGGCTGAAATGTGTCTTAAGGCACACTAAGCCATAGAGCAGTTAGCAATAAAGATTTTTTTTTTTTTTTCAAAAATATGTGAAGAAAATGAATCTTTGAGGGGGTAGAAGAAAAGTTAAGAATTATACTCAAACCAAAGAGATAAAAATATAGCACAGACTGTGTTAGTGAGGACAAATGAACCATATCTGCAAAGATAGAATGCATGTGATTCATGGGAAATCTCTGACACACTGCCAATGAAGTGCTTTCAGTTAGAAATAATTACAAGCCAGATGAAAGAATTAACTGTTTGTTGGAAAGTTCCCTAGATATATAAATGGCAATTTTATATTCTAGGCATCTGTATTGAAGGCCTCCTTGCGCTCGTGAATATGTAGAGTTCTAGCATTTTGCTTAGGGGCTGATTCTAGAAAGCAGTGTATTGCAAATTGTGTGCCTTGAAGGACACAGTACTATTCGAAAGGGTCCAGAGAAGAGCGACTAAAATGGATAAGGGGCTGGAGGAGTTGCCGTACAGTGAGAGATTAGAGAAACTGGGCCTCTTCTAACTTGAAAAGAGGAGACTGAGAGAGGACATGATCGAAATATTCAAGATAATGAAGGGAATAGACTTAGTAGATAGAGACAGGTTGTTCATCCTCTCCAAGGTAGAGGGAACAAGAGGTCACTCTCTAAAGTTAAAAGGGGATAGATTTTGTACAAACATAAGGAAGTTCTTCTTCACCCAGAGAGTGGTAGAGAACTGGAACGCTCTTCCAGAGTCTGTTATAGGGGAAAACACCCTCCAGGGATTCAAGACAAAGTTAGACAAGGTAAGGCTAGTCTCAGTTAGGGCACTGGTCTTTGACCTAAGGGCCACCACTTTAGCAGACTGCTGAGCACGATGGACCACTGGTCTGACCCAGCAGCGGCAATTCTTATGTTCTTATTCCAGGTGTGCCCCGAGTTGCTGGCGACGAGGAGAGGCGCCAGCGCCAGATGACTGCTTACAGGATGTGCCTTTCGCAGTGTCCTGTAGTCAGTCAGCTGGCACTTGCGCCTCTCTTCCTCGCCGGCACCTCTGCTGCTTCTCCTTAACCCTCCTTCTGCAGCCCCCCTCCCCCCTCCCCATCAGCAGCAATAGGAGGCTCAGCGCTGCAGCTGGAGGACATCTGCGCATGCGTGGACGTCAACGTGATGATGTCACGCATGCGCGTGACATTACTGCATTGACATCTACGCATTTCCAGCTGCCCTCCAGCTGCAGCCCCGAGATTAGTGTGCCACAACTTAAAAGTTTGCAACACACTGCTATAAAGGGTGCCTAATTTAATTGGCAGAATACCCTAGACAGCCTCAATAACTGGTAAAAAAAATGAATTCATTGGTCGATAGGCACCTATCGGATTCGATGAAAAGATAAGCGCCTACCGCAATGTGCTTAGCGATGCCTAATGCCTAAGTGGGCGTGTCTATGGGTGGAGTTATGAGTAGGTATTTAAAACCCTTGCCTACGTTTCAGGTGCTTGTTTTTACATAGGCGCCGCTAGTTGTTATTGAGACGCGGTTGGCGCCATTTTTTTTTTTTTTTTTTTTTTAGAGGCTGGTCAATTTAGGTGCCGTTGATAGAATCAGCCCCATAAAGTACACTTACTTGTAAAAGTGTAAGCAGGGCAACTAAGTGCTACTAGATTCTGTAACCGTGTGCCTAACGTACAAAGTGCACATATGGAATGAGGGGCATACTCAGGAGAGGGACATGGGCAGGACTCCCACTTATGCAAGTAATCCCTGACACATTTGGGCACTAACTGGTTAATTGCTGGTGTGATAGCAGGTTCATAAATGTTAGGCACTTGGATACCGGGTTACGCTACTCTTCTATAACAGAACCTGGGCATATAGTGTGCTTATATTTAGGCTAAGTGGCCCCTATTCTTTAACAGAAAATAGGTGCCTACTTTCCTTTATAGAAACATAGAATAATGAAAGCAGATAAGGACCATATGGAATATCCGGTCTGCCCATCCATACCATCCACTATTTCTTCCTCTCATAAGAAGACAAGAATTGCCACAGTGGAACAGACCGAAGGTCCATCAAGCCCAGCATCCTGTTTCCAACAGTGCCAAATCCAGGTCCCAAGAACCTAGCTGGATTCCAAGTAGCAAAACAGATTTTATGCTGCTTATCTTAGGAATGAACAGTGGATTTCTAAACTAAACTAAACTAAACCTTAGGTTTGTATACCGCATCATCTCCACATTCGTAGAGCTCGGCACGGTTTACAGGAGATGGGATAGAAAGGAACTGCAATGAAAGGCAGAGGTTTACAGAAGATGGGAAAGAAAGGAGCTACAATGACGGGTTAGAGGACCAAGTATGAAGAGTTTTTTGAGGGCTTAGGATGTCATAGATGGAAAAAGAATCAGATTTTTGAGAATAGCCAGGTCTTCAGATGTTTGCGGAAAAGTTGGAGTGAGCTCATGTTCCGTAGAGGGGAGGAAAGGTTGTTCCAGAGCTCGGTGATTCTGAAGGGAAGGGAGGTCCCTAGTTTTCCTTTATGGGAGATGCCTCTTACTGAGAGGAAGGATAGTTTTAATTTGTGGGTGGATCTGGTGGTATTAGGGTTTGAGGAGTTCCAAGAAAGAGGGATACATGGAAGGAGGATCCTATGTAGGATTTTGAAAGCTAGACAGGCGCATTTGAAGTGGACCCTGGCGATTATCGGTAGCCAGTGAAGCTTGGACAGGAGCGAGAGACATGGTCAAATTTACTTTTTGCGAAAATCAGCTTGGCCATGGCATTCTGAATCCGCTGGAGTCTATGAAGGTTTTTCTTAGTTAGGCTTAAGTAGATAGAGTTGCAATAGTCCAATCTGGAAAGGATGATGGATTGGACAAGGACGGTAAAGTGATTTTGATGGAAACAGGATCTAACTTTCCTCAACATGTGAAGGCTGAAAAAGCATTTTTTATCAAGGAATTGAGGTGGTCAAGGAATTGTAGAATCAATAGTGATCCCCAAGCCATCTCAATAATAGCCTATGGCCTTCTCTTTTACGAAATTAGCCAAACCTTTTTTAAACCCTGGTATGCTAACTGATTTCACCACATTCTCCGGCAATGAATTCCAAAATTTAATTACATATTATATGAAGAAATGTATCTTAGTGCCCTCTAGTCCTAGTCTCCCTGAGAGAATCTATGTACTTGTTCAAAACTTTCTTGAATTCAGATACAGTATTCATCTCCCTCACCTCCACCAGGAGGCTGTTCTATGCTTGATTTTGCAAAGTGGTTTTAGCTGCCTGATATTTCGCCCACTGCCCAGTCAGCTAAGCTGGTGGTAGGCTGAATATGGCACTGTGGCCACAGGCAGAAGCTGGCCAGAGCATGGATATTCAATGTGGTACCTGCATAGATGCCGACACTGAATATTGGGACCTAATTCTGTTGGCAGCTGCCAGCATTTTAAAGAACACAAACTGCTACTGACTGTAGAATTATTCCACATAGTTTGTACAAGTTTTATAGGTGCTGATATCAGTTGCCTTCAATATACCACTGGATCCAATATTCAAAAGCACTTTATTGGGATTTATTAACCACCTTTTCATGAAGAGATTCACCCAAAGTGCTTCACAATACATTGAATAGTAATCGGGTATTTTCCCTATCTGCCCTGGCAGGCTCACAATATGTGGTGCCTAGGACAGTGGAGTGTTAAAGAGACTTGCCCAGCACAAGGAGCAGGTGGGGATTGAACTCACAACCTCAGGGTGTTGAGGCAACTCCCCTCTTTGTAGAAATATTTTGCGGAGTTTGTGGCAGTGGCTAAAAAGGCAAACAGAATGTTATTAGGACAGGAACAGAGAATAAAACAGAAGATATCATAGTGCCTCTATATCACTCCATATTGCAACTACATCTTGAGTATTGTGTGCAATGATAGTTGTATCCTCTAAAAAATATATAGTGGAATTAGAAAAGGTGCAAAAAAGGAGACCAAAATGATTAAGAGGATGAAAGGACTCTCATATGAGGAAAGGCTAGAGAGGTTAGAGCTCTTTAGCTTGGAGAACGGGACAACTGATGGGAGATATGATAGATGTTTATAAAATCCTTAATGTGATGGAATAAATAAACTTTCAAAAAGTACAAATACTAGAGGAATGCCATAAAGTTACATAATAGAATATTTAAAACAATTTGGAGAAAATATTTCTTCTCTGAACACTTACCCTCTCTTTTACAAAACTGCGATAGCAGTTTCTAGTGCGGGGAACCGCGCTGAATGGCCCGCACTGCTCCCAATGCTCATTGAGTTCCTATGAGCATCGGGAGCAACGCGAGCCATTCAGCGCAGCTTCCCGCGCTAGAAACTGCTATAGCAGTTTCATAAAAAAGGGAATTAGTTAAATGCTGGAACTCTTTACCAGAAGATATGATAAAAACAGCATTGCTGGGTTTAAAAAACATTTGGACTAATTCCTGGAAGAAAAGTTCATAAACCATTAAGGTATTTATTTATTTATTTTAAAATTTTCTATACCGTTTTTATCCAAAACGGTTCACAAGGGGTGGCATCTTGCTGCCGGCCAGCCTACCTTAATGGTCGGCCCTTTCTGCCACTCCCCTTTCCGGCACCTAACCCTTTCACCCTTCTCCCCCCAATCAGCATTTTCCCCTTCTTCTTCCAACCCCCAGCATTTACCTTTAATATGCTGTAAAAGTTGTCAGGCCGTGGTAGCGATTCAAAGAACTGCCCTGTCACTGGTGCCGGCTTTGCTCCACTGCGCCCGCTCCAGAGAAAACAGGAATTTGTCAGAGGAGGGAGTTGCCAGGACCGTAGGGAATTGCTACCATCACCTGGCAACCTTTATAGAAAATTAAAAGTAGATGCAGGTGAGGGTGTAGAATGGGAAAAATGCTAATTTGGGGGGAGAAGGGTGAAAGCGTTAGATGCTGGGAAAGAAAGAAAGAGAAAGAAAATGCTGGGTTACAAGGGTAAAGTAAAGGACAAGGAAGGTGATGCTAAAAATGGTGGATCCTTGTGGGAGAGATGTGAAGGAGATGAGTGAGAGGAGAATAATGAGTACAGAGGGTAGAAATGTGGTAATGGGGAGCAGATAAAAGGGAATAGGAAGATGGGAATGTGAAAGCTAAGGGATAAGAGAAGAGGATAGAAGTTGATTAGATTAAAAATGAAAAGGAATAAAGCAAGAGTTGCATTTGAGTGGATAGAGGCAGAAAAGAGAAAAATGGAAGAGAGCACTTTAAGACAAAGATAAGAACAGCCATACTGCGTCAGACCAATATGGAACACTATACATTATAGATTGGATGTTCCTGTCTTTGACATGATATTGCCTTGGTTAAATAAAATGTTTAAACTTAAAAAGCTGTGTTATTGAAAGTGAATCTAATCGAAAAATCGATTCAATAGGGTGAATTGAATCGAATCGAAAAAATTTTCCCTGAATTAGGTGGCACTAGTACAGAGGATAGACATGTGGTAATGGGAAATAGGTGAAAGATAAATGGGAATAGGAGTCTGGGGAAGGGGCAAGATGGCAAATGGAGAGGTAGGGGGTGAGAGAAGGAAATGGAAAGTTGATAGGTGGAAAGTGGAAAGGAGTAGGGTAAAATTTGAGTGGACAGGGCCAAAAAAGGAAGGAAAGAGCTAAAAAGGAAAGATCAATGTCAGAGATATATTGAGGAGAACTGAAAAAGAGAATGCAGCCACTGGAAACAGAAGAAAGACATGAAAGCAGACAAGTAACTGGAACCAACATAATAAATATGAAACTGTCTAGAAAACAAAGGTAGAATAAAGTATTTTATTTGGGAAATATTAATTGCAGATGTCTTTGTACTGTATTCAGGTTTTGTATTTCACGATGTGCCTGGTAGTGGAGAGCTTTGTGTTGCTATTGCTCAGATAACATGAAAATCAGGATTTTATTTTTGTATGGTGACTTCCATGGAGAAATGTTCTAGTTCTGATCTGCACATTGTAGGGAGGTAGACTATCAGCTCCCATATCACTAATTTTATTATGGTGTGTTAAACAGAGCTTTTCTTTTGCTTTCTTTCTCATTTTGCTCCTTGTTGTTTGAGCATCATATATCTCTCCTTTGTGTTTTTGAAGAAAAGCAGGTTAAAATATGTGTGGCGAGAAAGGTGGTTTTTGAGTTTGTCTGGCAGGATCTATTGTTTTGCTTTAAATATGGGTGACCTGGGCCTAAAAGAAGTGGTACGCAAGGCTCTGCTGTTACTGAAGCTACTACCGTCTAAGAAGCCGCTGCCATAGGTAACTGGTCAGTCTTGCCTAATAGTTGGGGCAGCCCATGCCCCACCCCCATTTTGGATGCTTGGAGGGGGGATTGCGCAAACTCATCCCTCACCTCAGGCAGCAGACTTTCATTGAGCCACACCTAAGGTAGAAGTTAGGGAAGACTACTGCTTATCCCTCAGGATTTTGTGGACTTCAATCATATCTCCCCTCAGTCGTCTCTTTTCCAAGCTGAAGAGCCCTAGCCGTTTTAGTCTTTCCTCATACGAGAAGAGTTCCATCCCCTTTATCATCTTGGTCACTCTTCTTTGAACCTTTTCTAATGCTGTTATATCTTTCTTGAGATAAGGAGACCAGAACTGAACGCAATACATATAAATAAAGTTTTATGTTATGTTATAACTCACAGGGTTGTACTCATGACCTTGTTAGATTTTTGGATGCTAGACAATATAAGGACTTTAGAGATGGATGGCATTATTTATTTTTACCATTTCAGTGTTCTGCTACGTGACTAAAAACAAGAACCTTTCATTCTGCACATTTGCTCCAGATAAAGAAAGTACTATAAGAAAACATGGTGAGATATCCACATGACTCCTCATCCCTGGGAAATGCTTCATTCAATGGCGTACCCAGAGCGGGGAGGGAGGGGCGGATTGCCCCGGGTGCAAGCATGAGGGGGGTTCCCGGCCTTGGAGTCATGATCCAGGAACTTCCCCTTTTCACGGCCCTTCTCTCCTGTCCGGTCCGATGTCCATTCACCTTGCGTCAAGCTGAAAACACTGCCATCCTCGACAGTGATTCAGCTACGTTGCCTGCGGCTCCCCCTCCTGCTTTCCGCGTCTGCCAATGATGCAACTTCCTGTTTCCACCCAGATGGACTGCAGCAAATGGAAAGCAGGAAGGGGAGCCATGGGCAACGTCACTGAATCAGTGCCTAGGCCGGCAGTGTTTTCAGCTTGATGAAAGGTAAAGGGACATTAGACTGGACAGGAAAGAAGTGAGAACATGCTGGGCCTGGACTAACTGTTTTTGGGGGAGGTTTTAAAGTACAAAGCAGGACTGGTGGGTATTAATTACAAAGTTCCAGATTGGGCATGGGGGGACGGGGAAGAGCTTATTGGGAGGGCATTAGAGAAATGCTGGATTGAGGAGATGGAGAGGGAAAAAAGAAAGATGCCAGACCTCTGGGGCAGGGATGGGGAGGACAGAAATTCCAGACCATGGTAGGCAATAGGAGGAGAAGAAAAGAGGAGAGAAGAGGCGATAACAAACCACAAAAAGGGAGAAAAGGAAGGAGAGAGATGGACAACAAAGGTAGGAAAAATGATTTTATTTTTAGCTTAATGATTGAAATATGTTGGTTTTGATAAATTACATCTGCTGTCTATACATTTGTTTCTATTTCTCTGGTGTTGTACTACAAGCATGCGGAGTCTGGCATTAGGGTTTTATTTGTGTATATTAGGACTTCTAATTTGTGTTCCTGTATTTGCATAGGGTTGCTCTATGTTCTGCATGTGTGATTAAGGCCAGATGTTCTGGTAGGAATGAATGATGAGAAATGTTATTGATGTCATTGCCCAAAATAGGAACATATATGTTGGCTCTCCTTTACCCCTTTTGGACTCAAAACGGCCATTACTTTATGGAAGTGTGGAGTAGAGATGGGGCTAAAGCAGGCTTTCTTGTCGCTAGCTGTGGCAATATTAGCTCCGACACTCATAGGAATTCTATGAGCTTCAAAGCTGTTACGCTGTGGCCAATGCTAAACACCGCGCTACGATTTTGTAAAAGGGGGGAGGAGTAGTTTGTGATTACATATTCATACTTGGCGAAGGTGTTTTCTGTGTTCTGTGTGTACGAACGACATGGTTCTCTGTTAGGATTGACTGTGCAGGATCGATCTGTACTAGTCTGGCTTGTTTAGTTGTACAATGGGTGTATTGATGCTGTACTGCTCACTGCAATATATAAGATATTGCCTTTTCCTAGGTACACTCGTGTCGTGTGATATGTGGATTGTTACTAAAAATCATATTTTTCATATAGATGAAGGGGTGTCCAAAAAATGATGGGCCCTGGGTGTCACATATGCTAGGTACGCCACTGGCCTTCATTTACGAGTGCACCGCTTTGCGAGTGTTTTGCAAGACGAGCAAAACACTCAGCAAACTTTTGTCTCGTAAATCGAACACTGTCCCGATAAACGATCACTCAGCAATGGTGGCCCAGGGGTGAGTACCTGCCTGCAGGTGCTGCAGCGATTCCAAAGTGGTGTCCTTCCTTCCCTCGGGGTCCCCGTGCGGCTGCCCTCCCGCTTCGGACGATGCCTCTGCCCTCGGTCAGCGCCTCCCGGCTCCCATCTAAGCCTGCCGCCATCCTGAATGAGCATGCGCGCGGCTTCACCTCTCCTCTCCTAAGTCAGCCGCTGCCCCGACAACACGCTCACCACGTATAAGCACGCAGGACACACGCTCACCACGTATAAGCACGTAGGACACACGCTCACCTGCATGCTTATACGTGGTGAGCGTGTGTCCTGCATGCTTATAGATGGTGAGCATGTTGTCGGGGCAGCGGCTGACTTAGGAGAGGAGAGGTGAAGCCGCGCGCATGCTCATTCAGGATGGCGGCAGGCTTAGATGGGAGCCGGGAGGCGCTGACCGACAGCAGAGGCATCGGCCGAAGCAGGAGGGCAGCCGCACGGGGACCCTGAGGGAAGGAAGGCACCACTTTGGAATCGCTCCAGCACCCACAGGCAGGTACTCACCCCTGGGCCACCATTGCAAACTTTGGTTGTGGAACGAATCTTCTGAGTTTGCATTAAGGCCTATGGGGAACTTTGCTTTGATAAACGAGCGTTTTGGATTACGAGCATGATCCTGGAACAGATTATGCTCGTAAACCAAGGTACCACTGTATATGGTTTGCCTAGGTATAGTTGAAGGAAGAATGTTATGGCTTAAAAATACAAAATCTCTCTGTCCATTAAGGTTACAAACACTTGAACTTGGATGTTAATAAAAGTGATGAATGACATTCCTTTCACTTATTATTCTTTTTTTTTTTTTTTTTTTTTTTGCTGCTTGTTGCACTCTGATTCCTGTTGAGAAAATTGACCAAAAAACCTCATTTCTAATGCTGCATCCTAGCTGGATGTTGTCCACAGACAATTTCGGCCTCTTTTACAAAGCCGTGCTAGCGGCTGCGCTGCGCTAACAGCCCCGAAGCCCATAGAAATTTAAAGGGCTTCGGGGCTGTTGCCGCGCAGCTTTGTAAAAGAGACCGTTTGTATCTTGTATGTGTATCCCATTCTACAGATCTGTTCATACCTGTTTTGGTCAGATCTCCCTTTGCTCAGTCACAAAAAAAAATAGCAACTTTTTAGAAATGATGATGGTGCCATCTACTGGGATGTCCTAGATTTGCATCTGCTCCTTCTACCTCGATCATACTTATATGAAAACACCATGAACGTAGTAAATATATGTTTAAAAATATAATGAACTGTCTGGTTAATATTCAAAAGCAGGCATGCAGTCAGCATTGGGTCTTGCCCCATGAGTGATTTGTTTTTAAAATTCCCCACAGGAAGCAGACAAATTTTGTTTAAGTACATCAATATATGACCAGCACTTATCCATTTATGTTGAGGAAGGGCCAGAGCATTCCAAGACCGGGACCAAAACTTATATGGATAGCAGTGATACTCAGCTGTTATCTGGATAACTTTATTTACTACATGGATCAAATAACTAGCTGTTGCAACATTAAATGGATAATTAAACTGAAGTTATGACTAAGTATTCAGTGATCTGACATATAAGCTGAAAATCCTCCTAAAATATCTGGATAATTAATCTAGATATGTACACCTTTTTATTTGTGTGAAGGGAAGGAATAGAAAGGTAGGGTTATACTACCGTCCCCTGGACCAAAATGAGCAGACAGATGAAGAAATGTTTTCAGAGATTAGGAAAGCTAGAGACATGAGCAATTCTATAATAATAGGTGATTTCAGTTACTCAAAAGATGTAATCCTACTATTTTCAAAATTGAGAAGCATATGATGTCTCACTCATACAATAATCAAAAAAAGCATATGCTAGACACTTAACTTACGGCCTCTTGTACAAAGCCGTGCTAGCGGCTGCCGCGGGGCAACAGCCCTGAAGCCCTTTAAATCTCTATGGGCTTCGGGGACATTAGCTCAGCACAGCCGCTAGCGCGGCTTTGTAAAAGAGGCCTTTAGTCTATCTGGCATACATATCCATTAAGGGGAAAATTCAGAGTTATAAATAAAGAACTACTTTTTCCATGAGGAACACCCCTAGAATAAGGGGAAAAAATTTGTGGAGAAAAAGAGACCTCAGTTAAAGGGCTTTATGGGTCTCAAAAATCTCCAAAATCAGTGCTGTCACTCAGTCCCTTAAAGTCTATTGATTAAATTATGTTCTTAGAATGTTCAATGTTCTTAATTCTTCAACACAACCTCGGGCGCCATTTTCTCCACTAGATTGACTTTGTGTGAATGCTAGAATCGCAGCTGCACCGCGATGTTTTGTTGACAAACCCCTGATGCAGCCTTGACAGGCGAAACGGGGAATTTTTGTTGGGTAATCCAGAAAGGGACAGTGGGAATCTGCTCCTTGAAAGAATCGGCAGAGAGTTGAACTCCGTGGGAACCGATGTCAAAGCTCAGTGCCCCTTTCCATTGACATTATATTTTGTAGTGCTGTGACAGCTGAGATTTGCAGTGCATTTTTGGAATCTTGGTCTTATGGGATTATTCCCCGAGGTTGTGTTGAAGAATTAAGAACATTGAACATTCTAAGAACAAAATTTAATCAATAGACTTTAAGGAACTGAGTGACAGAACTGATTTTGGAGTTTATTTGAGAACCATGAAGCCCTTTAACTGAGGTCTCTTTTTCTCCCCATAAAATTTTTCCCTTATACTAGGGGTGCTCCTCAAGGAAAAAGTAGTTCTTGATTTATAACTGAATTTTTCCCTCAATGGATATGTATACCAGATAGACTAAGGGCTCCTTTTACTAAGCTGCGATAGCAGTTTTAGCACACGTGCTAGACCTTAAAGCCAGCATTGAGCTGGCGTTAGTAATAGCCGCATACTGCAGGTTTAGTGCACGCTAAAATCGCTATCACAGCTTAGTAAAATGAGCCCTAAGTTAAGTGTCTAGCATATGCTTATTTTATTTCAATTACCCCAACATTGACTGGTTAAATGTTACATCGGGGAGTGCTAGGGAGGTAAAATTCCTAGGTATCATAAATGACTGCTTCTTGGAGCAACTGGTCTGGGAAATTACAAGAGGTGGTGCTATTTTAGATTTGGTCCTTAGTGGAATGCAAGACATGGTACGGGAGTTAACTGTGTTGATTCAGCCGGGAAACAATGATCATAACGTGATCAAATTTGAGCTGACACCCAGAACACCATCGCAAAAGAAATCTTACTGTTTAAATTTCAAAAGGGCGACTATGATAAAATTAGGAAAATGGTTCAAAAGAAGCTAAAAGGATCAGTTGCAAAGGTTAGGACAGTAAACTAGGCTTGGATGTTATTTAAAAATACCATTGTGGAAGCCCAGACCAGATGTATTCCACATATCAGCAAAAGTGGAAAGAAGAGGAAACGAGAGCCAGTGTGGTTAAAAGGTGAAGTGAAAGAGGCTATTAGAGCCAAAAAAACATCCTTTAAAGAATGGAAAAAGGATCCAAATGAAGAAAATAAGAAGAAACACAAGCACTGGCAAGTTAAATGCAAAGCATTGATAAAGACAGCTAAGAAAGAATAAGAGAAACTTGCAAAAGAGGCAAAAGCTCATAGCAATTTTTTTAGGTACATCAGAAGCAGAAAACATATGAGGGAATCTGTGGGACCGTTGGATGATTGAGGAGCAGAAGGGGCGCTCAGGGAGGATAAGGCCATAGCTTAAAGACTGAATGAATTCTTTGTTTCAGTCTTTATGGAAGAAGATGTAAGAGATCTACCTGAACCGGAAATGGTTTTCAAGGGTGATGATGTAGAGGAACTGAAAGAATCTTGGTGAATCTGGAAGATGTGCTAAGCCAAATTGACAAGTTAAAAAGTGATAAATCACTAGGACTGGATGGTATACATCCCAGAGTACTAAAAGAACTCAAACATGAAATTGCTGACCTGCTGTTAGTGATCTGTAACCTGTCGCTAAAATCTGTAGTACCTGAAGATTGGAGGGTGGCCAATGTTACGCTAATTTTTAAAAAGGGCTCCAGGGAAGATCCGGGAAATTAAAGACCGGTAAGCCTCATTTCAGTGCCGGGCAAAATGGAAGAAATAATTATAAAAAAGTAAAATTGTGGAATACATAGACAAACATGATTTAATGAGACGGAGTCAGCATGGGTTCAGCTGAGGGAGATCTTGCCTCAACAATTTGCTTGACTTCTTTGAAGGTGTGAATAAACATGTGGATAAAGGTGAGCTGGTTGATAGAGTGTATCTAGATTTTCAGAAATCTTTTGATAAAGTTCCTCACGAGAGGCTCCTGAGAAAATTAAAGTGTCATGGGATAGGTGTCAAAGTTCAGTTGTAGATTAGGAATTGGTTATCGGATAGAAAACAGAGGGTAGGGTTAAATGGTCATTTTTCTCAATGGAGAAGAGTAAACAGTGAAGTGCCGCAGGGGTCTGTACTGGGACTGGTGCTATTTAACTTATGTATAAATGATCTGGAAATTGGAACAACGAGTGAGGTGATTAAATCTGCAGATGACACTAAATTGTTCAAAGTTGTTAAAACGCATGCAGATTGTGAAAAATTACAGGCAGACCTTAGGAAATTGGAAGACTGGGCGTCTAAATGGCAGATGAAATTTAATGTGGACAAATGCAAAGTGATGCACATTGGAAAGAATAAGCTGAATCACAGTTACCGGATGCTAATGTTCACCTTGGGGATTAGTGCCCAAGAAAAGGATCTGGGTATCATCATAGACAATACGATGAAACCTTCTGCTCAATGTATGACCTCATCTGGAGTATTGCGTTCAATTCTGGTCTCCTTATCTCAAGAAAGATATAGCGGCATAGAAAAGGTTCAAAGAAGAGCAACCAAGATGGTAAAGGGGATGGAACTCCTCTCATATGAGGAAAGACTAAAATTGTTAGGGCTCTTCAGCTTGGAAAAGGGATGGCTGAAAGGAGATATGATTGAAGTCTACAAAACTTTGATTGGAGTAGAACAATTGGATCAGTTTTTCACCTTCAAAAATTACAAAGACTAGGGGACACTCGATGAAGTTACAGGGAAATACTTTTAAAACCAATAGGAAGAAATTTTTTCCACTCAGAGAATAGTTAAGCTCTGGAACATGTTGCCAGAGGATGTGGTAAAAGCAGATAGTGTAGCTGGTTTTAAGAAAGGTTTGGACAAGTTCCTGGAGGAAAAGTCCATAGTCTGTTATTGAGAAAGACATGGGGAAGCCACTGCTTGCCCTGTATCGGTAGCATGAAATATTGCTACTCCTTGGGTTTTGGCCAGGTACTAGTGACCTGGATTGGTCACCATGAGAACGGGCTACTAGGCTTGATGGATCATTGGTCTGACCCAGTAAGGCTATTCTTATGTTCTTATTTGGAGGGGGTAAGCATTACCTCCCAAACCCAGCATCTTCCCTTCCTTTCTCTACCAGTCCATATTCCAGCATTACCTCCTTCGTCCTTCAGTCCATGAAATTCAGCATCAACTCCCCCTTCCCTGGTGTTCAGCCTCTCTCATTCCCTACCTCTCAACCCCCCACCCCATAGCCTCCATCATTTTTCTCCTTCACTCCCTTCCATGATTACTTGCATTTCTCACTTTCCCTCCCTTCCCATGGTCTCCAGCATCTTTCTCATGACTTCTACCTCCCTCATCTTCCACGAGTTCTGCAGCATCTTACCTCTCTTCCCTTAGGACAGTGACACTACAATCAACATTAAAGAATATATATCATGGCTGGCCAGTGTATGGCACATGCTGAAGGTCTGTCAGCTCTCACCTCCTCCAAACTTCATGTTTTGAAGCGGGTGCAAGCTATCAGGCCTTGAGCATGTGCAGATGCCCAAGGCCTCACATAAGCTAGCCGTGAAAAATTTTCTATAATGTTGACTGTACTATTGCTGCATCAGAAGCTAAACACTTCATAGTAGAGGGAGGGAAGGAAAATTTTGGTGGTGCCATGTCATATGTGGCTCCCTCCATTCTGATACCTAAGGACCTATGACTATTGACCTCAGTTTTATATTAAACTGGATAATTATTATAACTTAATCCAAGGGAAGTTTCTAATATGGGTATAGAGACCATGGGCAAAATTTGTACAAGCTAAAGGCTGTATAGTACTTGCCAATAAATAGTAGATGAAAATTCCAAAATCTGCAATATGGTAGACACCCCTGATGGTGGGAATAACATGAGGAGGAACCTAGCAAAGCTTGATGGGTGGTTCAGAATTTGACAGCTAAGATTTCATGCTAAAAAAATGCAGGGTCATTCATTTGAGCTACAAAAACCCAAAAGAAAAGTACAGTTTAGGGGTAAAATATTTCTGTGCATGAAAGAAAAGAGGTACTTGAATGTGATTGTTTGTGATTATCTTAAGGTAGTCAAACAGGTAGAAAAGATGACAGCAAAAGCCACTAGAGTGCTTGGGTGCACATTGCACAAGAAGTGAAATGGCCAACTAGAGGTGACAGTGCCTCTGTTTAAGTTTTTGGCGAGACCTCATTTAGAGTACTGCATACAGTTCTGGAGACCATGTCTTCAAAAAGTTATAAACAGCATAGGTGTCAGAATGGGGAAGGCTATAGGGGCTCTGGTTTACTGAAGGCAAGCCTGCAATCTTCGGGCTACCGGCAGTGTCATTCAGCTGAACATACTGCCTTCAGTGGCCCGGCAGCTTTGCCTCTGTGGAAACAAGAAGTTGACGCTGAGGTAAAGCTTCTGGGGCCACTAAAGGCAGCATATTCAGCTGACTGATGCTGCCAGCAGTCCGAAGATTAGAAGTGGCAGACTGCTGTAGAGGAGAAAAGAGAGAGGTTCCCATCCCATAGGGGAACCGGGGGAGCTATATTGCACCCGATTGGGGGAGGGAAGGATAGAGAAGGAAGCCAATTTGGGAGGGAGGGAGGAAGAAAAGAAGAAGGAAGTCCAGGGAAGGAAGGGAGAGAGGAAAGAGAGATTCTGGACCACAAGGTGAGGGAGGGAAGCAGAGAAGATAGATTCCAATCCAAACCACAAGGGGAAGCGAGAAATGCCAGACCATGGGGTGGGACAGGGAAAAAAAGAGAAGAGAAGGATGAGGAGAGAGAGATGTTGGACTATGGGAGAGGGGGAGAGAAATGCCAGAACATGGGGGGGGGGGGGAGATATGGAAAGGAAGGAAACAGAGATGCCAGACCACAAGGTGGGGTAGGGTAGGAGAGAAGGAAGGGAATAAGACTAAGATAACTGACCCCGCTTATTTCTATTTGTAAAAGTGTTTTGCTGCCTATGATAAACAGGATAGAGTTGGTCCAGAAGGGTGGCTAGTTACATTTGGAAAGTTCCTTTATAGCTTCTGAGGCTATTTACTCCCATATTTCTTACTTATTCTTGGATTTATTTTAGCATCCAATTGACTTTAAATATATTTACTGCTGTTCTACTGAAGGGTATTGTATATATTTTGTATTGATTTTGACTCCAGTCCTTCAGTTTTGTATATATTGTTGTGGTACACAAAAAATCGCCTTGTTTGGTTGTAGATGTATCCCAAGACAACTTTGTCAGTGTAGAATTTGACTGCATTTACTTGAATGTCAAATTCTTTGAGTATCATTTCTGCTATTTCTACAGCTAATACTGCTCTACAC
Source organism: Geotrypetes seraphini (assembly GCF_902459505.1). Classification (NCBI taxonomy): domain Eukaryota; kingdom Metazoa; phylum Chordata; class Amphibia; order Gymnophiona; family Dermophiidae; genus Geotrypetes; species Geotrypetes seraphini. Next base: position 147,996,358 of record NC_047085.1, on the reverse strand, counting down.
AATTCCAAGCCTGGAATGATATGATTAGGTTGAAGCGATAACTTGGCTTTGCCTGAGATGAATCCCACTTGGAATACTCCATCTGCTTCTGTAGCTTTTAAGTAGGCCAGTGCTGCTATGGCTTTTTCAGAAGCATCTGAGAAGATTCAGAGTTATCTGTGACGGGTAATACTGAGTGCAGTAGGAACATAAGTGAGTGAGATGTGTAATTGTTCAAGAGTCTTAGAGAATCTTTCCATTTCTTCCATTCTTGACACATTTCCGGTGGCAATGGAACATCCCACTCAGTACTTTGAGAAAGCTTTCTTAGCAGGAATCTCCCTTGAATAGCTACTGGAGCCACAAACTCCAGTGAATCATACAGACTATTAACCTCTGTGTGAGTATGGTTTTCTTGGGTAGACAGTTGAAATGTGAAAATGTCTTTCTTTAGGTCCCAGTTCAGATTAAGACTTCTCCGAAGTGGTGGAGTATTTTCTCTGAGATCTCAGTCCGTTAAATCCTTAGCATGATCCTCTCCAGGAAATGCTGCCATTACTTCTGGACTGTTAAGTCTGAAATTGGCTTCTGCTAACATTTTTTTGTTAGCGGATCCATTGCCTCACCAGCTGTAGGTGAGGATTTCAATGAAGTGTCTGGCATCTGTGCTATGCATCTTCATCTTGGGCCTTGTTTCTAAGCCAGTGTCTCTCAATCTTTCTAGAGCTTGGGCACACTAAAGGTAGTGGCCATGGCTTGAGGCATGTGCGCGGATGTCGCTGTGATGACATCACGCATATGCATGACATCATCACGTCGACATCCGCACATGTGCAGAGGCCCTCCAGATGGACCCTGAGATGCCAGTAGAGAAGAGGGCTGGAGAGAAGGAGAGACACTGGCGCCAGCTGATTGCCTATAGCAGTGTTTCTCAACTACTTCAAGTTAAGTACCCCCTAAGTCTAACAAATATCAACTGAGTACCCCAACCACACACCTCCCTAGGCCCACCCATCCCCTTTACTAATTATAATGCAATTTTTTCCATTCATTTTTCATATACACACCAGATATAAATCCTCAAAACTGACACATTTCAATCACTATATTGAAAATAAAATCATTTTACCTACCGGCGATCTTCTGCAGGTTCTTGTAATTAGCTTTAAAGGTGAGACTGGGAGGCCAGGGGGGAAGCCAGAGGATGCTAAAGAGAAGGGGGGAGCATTCAGGCCTTCAGCGTATCAGGCAGCCTTGGCGCTATACCATGTAGGGACGTCAGCTGGCAGGCGCCTCTCTTCCTCCTCAGTGTGCTGTGGCACACTTGGAATCTCAGGATGTACACTAGTGTGCCTCGGCACACAGTTTGAGATACATTGTTCTAAGCCCATATGTTGCCACTGCAGGTGATGGACTATTGTCAAATACAAGGTATTTCATTCTGTGTTCCACAATCTCCTGACTGAGGTCATGGTTGCAATACCACAGGAATCTCAAGTAGTTTCTGTAGTCTGGATGCACTAGAAAGCAGTAGCACATTTGCTGGATGTTTGCTGTTATGGCGAGAGGTTCTTTCCTGAAGTTGTTGTTTGGGAGACAGAAATAAGGACATGTGGGCCATAATGTGGATCTGGTCCTGGCAGGGCCTCAAAGATGTCCCTCTGGGTGGAGGGTTTGGCTGTATTTCAGGTATGTTGTTCCCATCTACTATTTGAATGAGGATATGGGGGATCTCATCCTGGTTTATATTGTTGCGTGGTCTATATGTCTGCTAATAAGCATGACTGTCCAGCTGCCCACTTTGCAGCCTGGTCCATTTATGCATGCATATGCTGTACCCATGACAGATCTTGTAAATCAAGTGCTTTTATCCTACATAGTGCTACAGGAGTACTATGTTCATGCAGTAACTTTTCTATTGAATGAATTATATTCAGATGTACTGGTATCTGACTCGCTTTGGGGGCAGTCAACTTTAGGCCACTCCCAATTATATTCTTTGATACTAGCATCTTTCACCCACTTATCATGAAAGTGCTGTAAATCTTTGCTCAATAATTGATTAGAAATTTTTTACTGCTTCTAAAGGTAACATCTTACCCCACAAAAACCTACACTATATACCCCTTTGTTTATATATATTACATATATATATATTTGCAATATATAGCAATTGTCCCGGTCCCCTGGGTACTCGGGTGGGGAATGTCAGTTGAAATACACTCCTGCATAAAGAGGAATGACTTAGAAATGATAGACAAAGAATCTGAATAACAGGGAAGCTTATGCAAAATTTTTTAATTAAGAAAAGTCCTATAGGGCAGTGTTTTTCAACCGCTGTTCCGCGGCACACTAGTGTGCCGCGAGATGTTGCCTGGTGTGCCGTACGGTCAGGGCCGCCATCAGGGCAGTACCACCAGTCTAGGGAGAGGGGCGGTCCGCCCCACGTGGACAGGAGAGAGCTGGACGGGGGACCCGCGGAGTTCAATACATCTCCAGCCGCGAGGCTCGTCTTCTGTTCCTGCCTGCCCTGCAGCTAACATATAGCCGATCGCAAGCGTTCCCCGATGTCAGCGCTGACGTCGGAGGGAGGGCTTAAGCAAAGCCTGCCCTCTGACGTCAGCGCTGACGTCGGAGAATACTTCCGTTCGGCTATTTGTGCGCGGCAGGGCAGGCAGGAAGCAGAAGACAAGCCTCGCGGCTTGAGCTTCGTTTTGCTGAGAAAGTTGCAAAGATGGGCTGGGAGGCAAACACGGAACACAAAAGGGGGGAGGGAGTGCGTTTTGGACACAAGGCATGAACTTGGGAGAGAGGAAGGGAGGGAAAGAGATGCTGAGGTGGGGGAGGGAATGCGTTTTTGGACACAGAAGAAATGGACTTGGGAGAGAGGAAGGGAGGGAAAGAGATGCTGAGGTGGGGGAGGGAATGCGTTTTTGGACACAGAAGAAATGGACTTGGGAGAGAGGAAGGGAGGGAAAGAGATGCTGAGGTGGGGGAGGGAATGAGTGTTTGGACACAGAAGGCATGGACTTTGGAGAGAGGAAGGGAGGGAAAGAGATGGTTGTGTACACGGGGAATAGAAGAAAGGAGAATTTTTGGTCATAGGGAGGGAGTGAGGTACAGATAGTGGCATACCAGGGTGGGGGGGGGGCGGTCTGCCCCACCCCGGGTTTACGTCCCAAGGGGGTGCACAGCTGGCCGCCCTCCAGTGTTGTCCCTAGGCCGGCAAACTGCGGCTCTTTAGCCACTTGAGTGCCACCGCCGCCATCGGGAACAGGCCGGCGCCAAGTTCTCCCTGCTTTTCCCTGTGGGGCCGGCCAACTCTCGCCACTCGCGTCAATTCTGACGTCGGAGAGGACGTTCTGGGCCAGCCAATCGCTGCCTGGCTGGCCTAGAACATCCTCTCCGACGTTAGAATTGACGACGGGTGGCGAGAGTTGGTCGGCCCTGCGGGGAAGAGAAGCAGGGAGAACTCGGTGCCGGCCTGTTCCCGATGGCGGCAGTGGCAGCCTATTCCCCAGTGGCGGTGGCAGCATTATAAAATACTTTCTTTGTGTTTATTTGATTCCTATATATTTATATATAGTCAATATAGGCACAGTTAAATTTTTTAACTTTTTCTAATGGTGGTGTGCCTCGTGATTTTTTTCATGAAACAAGTGTGCCTTTGCCCAAAAAAGGTTGAAAAACACTGCTATAGGGCATCAATTTCCCACAAGTGTGGGATTTAGCAGCAAGGTGAAACCCCATATGATTAGGGTCAAGGGAAGACAAGGAAATATTAACAAGCAGAGTTAATAGGACAGTACATGTAGTGTTTGTTTTACTGTGAATACCACAGGGGGTCCTTTTGGAACTAAACAATTAGTTAGTAGTGTTTAATCTTACTCAAACTACTATACATATATACATATTTACAAAGTCCTAGATAAAAAAGGCAAAATACATCTTACCATTGTGATGTCTTTCCTGGGCTCACTCCTTGGATCATAATTCATAGAAAGGGTGGTGAACACATGGAACGGCTTCCTGGTGGAGATGATGGAGATGAAGACTGTATCTGAATTAGAGAAAGCTTGGGTCAAATGCATGGGATCTCTAAGGGAGAGGGGGATAAAGTAGAAGGTATGTATAGGCAGACTGAATAGGGTACATGGTTTTATCTGCCGTCATGTTTCTCTGTTTTTCTAATATTTATTTATCTCCACCATATCATATAGCTTTTTTCCTTATGTACGAGGGTTCTTCAAAAATTTTCTGCACTTTCATAGTTTTGCAGGAAAAGGTTGAGGCGGGAGAAGTGGTAAGAGGGCGTGTCGTAGTATGTCATGGGAAAATGTATGGCAAAACAGGGTGAATATGTAGATAATTTGCTCTTGAATATATTTAATAAATAGTGTTTAAAAACATAAGTGTGGAAGATCCCTTGTATATGCCCCCCACCTCCTGTTTTTCTTTCCCGACATTGTAATTCCATATCTTTCCCCTTCCACTTGTTATATCTATTATTATTCCCTTATCTTATCCCACTTGTTTTATTTATTGTTATTCCCTTATCTTATCTTTTACAAAGGTGCGCTAGCGTTTTTAACGCACACACCGGATTACCGCGCGCTAGCCAAAAATCTACCGCCTGCTCAAAAGGAGGCGGTAGCGGTAAGCATGTGCGGCAATTTAGCATGCGCTATTCCGTGTGTTAAGGCCCTTTGTAAAAGGAGCCCATAGTTTGTAAGCTGCTTAGATAACTTGTATGATAGGCGTGATAGAAAGTCTTGAATAAACTTGGATATTTTTTTTTTTTTTAATTAAAAGATTTATATGCCCGCCTCAGGACACAGTTCATTCAGAGCAGTGTACAGTCAAATAAACAAGTGCAACTATGAAAATCATTAATGAGCAGACAGAGAAAACATTACAAATGTCTAATGATTATAGAAAATTGCATGGCAGGTACTTTCCCAGACAGTTTGCACTAGCTCAGTTGTTTGAGCACATGAGGGCTGTCAGTAATAGCCAGCTTGCAAAGATGATCAAACAGAATTTACAATGACAATACTGTACATTAAAGGAAATCACATATGTTTATTGTTTTTGCAATATTTACTTTTATTTTTTCATCATTTCTTTATCTTTCATTGTTCATTAAAATTTTCTATACTGCCTCACTTACACATCTAGCCTACATCATATGCATCTACCGCGGGCCTAGGGAGGGCGTGTAAGGCTACTTCCGGGCCAAGGCATGCCCATGCCTAGCCTTAGGCGGGCTTACGCGACTCCCTAGGCTCCCAGAGATGCCTACAATGAAGGCGGCCTGCCTCAGGAGTTTTTTGTTTTTTGTTTTTTTTTTATGTCATCCCGATTGGCTGGTTAGGCAGCAGTTTTCCACCTGCAACTGAGACGCCGTTTATAGAATTTGGCCCTAAATGCCTTTAGAAAGAGCCTGGTCTTTAACTTTGTCATGAACAGGTTTAAGGAGAGCCATCCCCCTAATAGGCAAAGGCAAAGAATTCCAGGTTGCAAGTGCCGTAAAGAAAAGCGCACTACGGTGTGTGCGTTCTAATCGGGCAGCACGGGGACCGGGTGAGACCAGTCGATGGTCTGCCCCGTGGATGTTAATTTCTGTGAATAAACTGTTTTACATCTTCAAATTTCACAGAATTGAAACTATGACACACAAGGACAAGGGCATTCCTGAGAAACTCATTCTTTGCCTTTCAGACGTGTTGGATAATGTTACCTTGCTCCTGTTAGTAATAAAATCCACATTTTCCATTACCGGTATATGTGTCAGACTTGCTATGTGAACTGTGTTTGTCATACCTGAGCTTTGCTGTGGCACTGAACAAGTGATGTCATTTGTCTTCAGACATAAATCCTGGTTATGTAACTAACAATAGTTCCACTGTTCCTTCAAGGTTATATCATAATGACCCATTTTGCCATTCTATGACCAATAGTCATGGGACAAGGAACTGTAAATGTGATGAGTTACCAGACTTTCTTTACCTTGGGGTGTTTTGGAGTTGTTGTTTTTTTCTCTTATATATTAAGCAAATACATGCTGCAAAATTCTTCAAAGCCAATGTAATACCTCCAGAGCAGCTCTGTACATAGTTAACTGTTGTTCAGTAATTTCTCTCTAGGTGGCAGTATACTTCCACCATAATGCAAAGTATCCATTCATATCAGAGACTTTTCCACATTTGTAATAGAATACGTGTGTCTGGGTTAGCCATGTGGTAACATACACACAAAGGGGCTGAATTAGCTGAAACAGTAGGAGTAGGAGCAGTAGAACCAGTGGTCAAGTCTTCAACCGTAGCTACTGACCATTCTCGCACAGCTTTTGTAAACCTTCACTGCTCAGACATTGTAGGATACATAAAGAGTAAAGATGGGCCATTTGGCCTTTATTGGCCATCATGTTTCTATGTTTCTATAAATCTTTCCTTCAGTGGGATAGAGAAAAAGAGACATGCAGTCTGAATTTTTATTAGTTTTACAGTTTTATAATATATGGTTTATCTTTATGTATATGTTGCTGTAACCTGCCTAGATCTAATGCAGGATATAAACAAAATACATTAAGTTAAACAAAGGGCTGTAATAGGTAATTTAACTCAGTTGGAAGGAGGTATAGGCCAATAAATGTGTGAAATGAAAGAAAAGTGGTGGGAAAAGTGGTGGAAAAATGGAGGAAAAGTAGTGCCAGTAGCCAGATTATGAAGTGATATGCCTAAAAAAGAAAAGCAAAAGTGGAGGAGGGTCTCGTATACAGTACATAAGAACATAAGATTTGCCGCTGCTGGATCAGATCAGTGGTCCATCGTGCCCAGCAGTCCAACTCACGCGGTGGCCCTTAGGTCAAAAACCAGTGCCCTATTTGAGTCTAGCCTAACTTGCTTATGTTCTGTTCTAGTAGGAACTTATTCAACCTTGTCTTGAATCCGTGAAGGGTGCTTTCCCCTATAACAGCTTCCGGAAGAGCGTTCCAGATTTCTACCACTCTCTGGGTGAAGAAGAACTTCCTTACGTTTGTACGGAATCTTTTCCTTCTAACTTTAGTGAGTGCCCTCTCGTTCTCTTCACCTTGGAGAGGGTGAACAATCTCTCTGTCTCTACTAAGTCAATTCCCTTCAATATCTTGAATGTTTCGATCATGGCCCCTTCTCCTTTCAAGGGAGAAGAGGCCCAGTTTCTCTAGCCTCTCGTTGTACGGCAACTCCCCCAGCCTCTTAACCATTTTTGTCGCTCTTCTCTGGACCCTTTCAAGTATTACTATGTCCTTTTTCATGTACAGCGACCAGTGTTGGGCGCAGTATTCCAGGTGGGGGCGTACCATGGCCCGACATAATGGCATGATAACCTTTTCAGATCTGCTCGTGGTCCCCTTCTTAATCATTCCTAGCATTCTGTTTGCCCTTTTCACCGCTGCCGCACATTGCGCGGAGAGTTTCATTGACATGTCTACAAGTACTCACAAGTCTCTTTCATGCAGAGTATCTCCGAGTATAGCACCAGACATCCTGTATTCGTGCATATGATTTTGGTTACCGACATGCATCACCTTGTACTTATCCACGTTGAACTTCATTTGCTATTTTGCAGCCCATTACTCGAGTGTATTTATGTCTTTTTGTAGGTCTTCACAATCCTTCTGTGTCCTCACTACTCTGAATGTATTGTCCACAAATTTAATCACCTCACTCGTCGTGCCAATGTCCAGGTCATTTATAAATATGCTGAAGAGCACAAGCAATCCTACAAGAAGTTCCTAAATCTGGCTATTTCTGTGCAGATTGGGCAGTTTAGCTAAGAGTACTTTCCAGAGGCTCTGACTGTCCATTTCCAGATAGTCCAAACATTTTCACTGGAGAAACACATCTGGCTCTAAAAGCTTAAACAAAATTAGCTGAGCAAAAATACAGCAGCTAGTGATTTGTACTTAACTAAAGGGTGTTGTTTTTTTTCTTTTTCACATTTCCTTCTTATGGCATGGTTTATTTTATAATGTAGGTTTCCTGATTTTGCTGAGAGGAAGAGAAAATAAAAGTGAGACACTTGTTCCCACAGACTGTAACAGGAGCTGCACAGCTGCAGTCCGGGACTTTCCAGAGACATTCCAGCCTGGTGTAGGAGTGTGTGCATTCAACTCTTAAGGTTCAAGTAGATGAATCAAAGCGCTTCAGTGGATGGGTAAATAACCCTTTGTGGGCTGGTTTGTGAGCAGAGAATATTAATGGATTGTCTATTGCCTCTGCCTCCAATGTGTTCCAAATCTCTGGGCTGAATTCTCAAAACTTACTGGGGCAGCAGTTTACCAGCAGATTATCTGAATGGCTCACCATGGTCTTTTCCGAAGCTTCTGACTCTGCCATGCAAATGTATTACAACAAGGTCATTAGTATTAAAAGGGTAGTAAAATGGTCTCATTAATATTTAAACGAGCACTCTAGGTGGTTCTCTAAGCGCCGTTACCATGGCAGCTAGTGCGACTTTGTAAAGGAGTGGGTTATTTTTTTTGTTGGTTTTGCAATTATATCATTTCAATTATAATGTGCTGCGAAAAACATTTGCTTCGTTTAGTAAGAGCGAATAGCGTAGCAGGTTTTAAGAAAGATTTGGACAAGTTCCTGGAGGAAAAGTCCATAGTCTGTTATTGAGAAAGACACGGGGGAAGCTATTGCTTGCCCTGTATCAGTAGCATGAAATATTGCTACACCTTGGGTTTTGGCCAGGTACTAGTGACCTGGATAACAGATAGCGTAGCTGGTTTTAAGAAAGGTTTGGACAAGTTCCTGGAGGAAAAGTCCATAGTCTATTATTGAGAAAGACATGGGGGAAGCCACTGCTTGCCCTGTATCAGTAGCATGGAATATTGCTACACCTTGGGTTTTGGTCAGGTACTAGTGACCTGGATAACAGATAGCGTAGCTGGTTTTAAGAAAGGTTTGGACAAGTTCCTGGAGGAAAAGTCCATAGTCTGTTATTGAGAAAGACATGGGGGAAACCACTGCTTGCCCTGTATCGGTAGCATGGAATATTGCTACACCTTGGGTTTTGGTCAGGTACTAGTGACTTGGATTGGCCACCATGAGAACGGGCTACTGGGCTTGATGGACCATTGGTCTGACCCAGTAAGTCTATTCTTATGTTCTTAGTGTGCCAGTGTTATAAAAGTTTGAAAGACACTGTCCGATTGGTTTTAAAAGTATATCCTTGTAACTTCATCGAGTGTCCCCTAGTCATTGTAATTTTTGATACAGATTAGCAGCAGTATTTTAACAATATATTCAGTGATACCAGCCATTTATTTAAGTGGCTCTACTGAACATGCATGTAAGCTGCAGTGGCCTTGCCACTTTTATGCATAAGTTTGAGCTCCTAATTTGCAGATGTAACTTTTGTGTTGAAGTTATTCTAACTTATTTCACTCTCCATACAGCTTTTCAGCCTGCCCCTAACCCCACTTCTCAGCTAACAATTTTTAAGTGTATAACCAGCCCAAATATTTTTTTAAAAACTTATATAAGTAGATTGATGGCAACAGCAAAAGTCTTTTTAAATGTCAGGCCCATAGTTCCCTTCCTGACAGCTTTACCCAAACTCTGCTCTGTGCCAGGTATGTTTATATTATTTTACAGCATGGGACTCCAGATCCTCTGCTAATGAATCGTTCCAGGTTTCTGCTACCATCTCAGTGCACAGAACATTTTTCCCAGCAGAATTTCTATCTCCCAGTCATGACAAGCGATGAATGTAATTGTGTGTGTGTGTGAGACAGAGACTGAAGAAAAAAAAAAAAGCACGTAAAAAGTTGTCAGTGGTAAATATTTCAAAGGAAGTTTTCCGTTAACATGATGATTCACAACTGAAAGAAAAAGTAAACACATTTGTCATGCACAGCCCAATACAGAATGCATAATTTCCTTTCAGTGCTAAATGCACATTGCATCCGCTTCAGGGATCATTAAGAACATAAGAATTGCCATATTGGGTCAGACTGGAGGTCCATCAAGCCCAGTATTGTTTCCAACAGTGGCCATGTACCTAGCTAGAGCCCAAGTAGTACAATAGATTCTATGCTGCTTATCCTAGGAATAAGCAGTGGATTTCCCCAAACCATCTCAATAATGGCCTATGGACTTCTCTTGTAGGAAATTATCCAAACCTTTTTTAAACCACAGTAAACTATTCGATTTCACCACATTCTGTGGCAACGAATTCCAGAGTTTTAATTAGATGTTCTGTGAAGAAATATTTTCTGCAGTTGTTTTAAATCTACTACTTAGTAGCTTCGTTGCATGTCCCCTGGCCTAGTATTTTTGGAAAGAGTGAACAAGCCATTCACATCCACCCTTTTCAATCCGCTCATTATTTTATAGACTTCGATCATATCGCCTCTAAGCCGTCTCTTCTCCAAGCTGAAGAGCCCCAGCCACTTTAGCCTTTTCTTACAGGGAGGTCGTCCCATCCCTTTTATCATTTGTGTCGCCTTTCTCTGTACCTTTTCTAATTCTGCTATATCTTTTTTGAGATACGGCGACTAGAACTGCACACGGTATTCGAGGTCCAGCCATACCATAGAGTGATTCAAGGGCACTGTAACATTTTCATCTTTGTTTTCCATTCCTTTCCTCATAATTCCTAACATTCTATTTGCTTTTTTTTTTAGCAGCCGCCGCACATTGAGCTGAGGGTTTCAACGTATCCTCAACAATGACACCTAGATCCTGGGCAGTGACTCCTAGCATCACATAGCTAGAGTTCGGTTTCCTCTTTCCCACATGCATCGCTTTGCACTTGCTCACATTAAACGTCATCTGCCATTTTGACGCCCAGTCTTCCAGTCTCACAAGATTGTTAAGTCATGTGCTTCATTGCAGAAACCTGCTGGGAACATCTGAAACCAAGTGTCTATTTTAGGGAGGACAAAAACTGTCTAGTAACCAGCATACATCTCCAGTCCTAAGCACTGCTAAACTGTATGTCATCTGTGCTGGTAATTACTTGGCAGAAACCAAGGTAGTAGACATTCCCGATTCTTTCTTTTCGGATTCCAGAGAGCAGAGACCATCCCTTTGGTTTCTTTTGGAATGCTTTGATTTGCTCTTGCGGGCAGGAAATGGGTTGTTGCTTTTAAATGACCCCCCTGACTAAAGGAGCTGGAAGCCAAGCGGAGGCAGTCACACGGGACCTGCAGGGGAGTGAAACAGACCAGTGACCTTCAGTCTGAGAAAGGGAAGCAGTGTGGGTGCTTACTCACAAGGTGACCTGGCAGACAAGCGTTCCTGATAGTCATTAGTCCCGAACTTGAAAAGCAATACGAATTGCACCACTACGTGTCTTGATTTCAGAATCATGCCTTCAGAATATAATTATGAGATCTGAAGTGTATTGCAGATCAGTGATGAAATAAACAATGAAGAAAGATTAGTTTGTAAAACTTGCCTCGTAGGCTTTTTTAGTTAACATGAAACAGGGCCATGAAACTGCTTAGAAATTAAAATTAATTAAAAGGAAACACAGCAATTTTTATAAAGGGTATTTACTGTAATCCTTTCAGGCCATAACCAGACCTGGTATCAAAGCCATCCACATATACAGATTAATCTGCTTTAGAAAGGGTGCATGCAAATATTTGTCATGAATAATCACTAGGAATAACTTGAGAATCTGATTGGCTTATGGGCTTGAGAACTAGCATTGAATACTCCTGTGTATATCGTACTGAAAAAAATGGTGAAAATTGCCTTGTACTAACACTAGGGCAGCCATATAGCTACCGGTGGGCCAGGACCACCTAAAAACTGGAGGACATAGTGCACCCAGAGAGGAAAACAAAAAGAAATTTCTCCCTCTCCGCCTACCTCCCATCGAGGATCTCTGTCTACACCCAGCCCTCCATGCTCTGTTGTCTTTCCCCTAGCCTCTCTCTCAACCTTTGATTTTTCAAGCGCCAAAAATTTTAGTAATACAGCAGCAGCACCGTAGCCAGCGGAGCCTCGCACTCATGCACTCTGCAAGGCTCTGCTCTGCCAATCCCAGTTATGCCCCCTCTGACATGCACTGCATACTGCAGAGGAGGAAGCACTGGAATCACTTACGTGTTTGGCACTTGAAGAATCAAAGGTTTGGAGATGGGGAAGATGGGCTGGGGGAATACACTAGAGAACGGAAGGCTGGGTCTCCTCTAAACATATACCCAAGGAGAGGTAGATGGAGAGAAGAGGACAGAGACAAGGAGAAGCTGGATTGAGGGCTGAGAGACCAGAGAGTCAAAGAAGAGTGGAGAAGAGTTAATGGACCAGAAGAATGTGTGCAGGGTGGAAAGGAGCATGGATGCCTTCCACTGATTCTCCCAGGCCTTCTTTCTGCTTGTTCCTGGTTTCCTGGTCACACAACCTAAGCATCATGTCCCCGTCCCCATCTACCCCCCCTTCCCACCCCCACATGCACCGATGTTTAATATTGTCATTCTCCCCTTTTCCATTCTTTTATTTTTTTCATGATTCTTTTTTTTCTTTATACTATCCTTTTTAGTTTATAAGCTGCCCAGATAGCTTGTCTGATGGGTGGAATAGTAAATCATAAATAAACTTGAAACTTGTGACGCTCAAAACAAAAAGGGGCACCGGAGATGTCAAATTCAACCTGTGGTGACAAAATGCTTTATTGACAATTCGTATCAAAGCTCAAAAATGAGTCCATTGAATGCTACAGCTATCGTAGTCCCAACAAGGATCCATGTTTCGGTGATTCCGTCACCTTCCTCAAGGGACAATACGGTGCGTATCTCTCCCAGGGGCGCCGACCGGCGCTTCTGCTCTCTCTCTCTCTCTGCTGGCTGCAGCCTTTCCGCTGCCTGTCTCGATGCAATGGTTGGGATAAGTTGGGAGGGGGATTTAAAAAATGGGCAGCAGTGACCTAGTGATTTACAGATGCAGGATCGTGGGGGGCCCATAAACCAAGTTTTACACTTGAACAGTTTCTCTCAATGCCACTCTGCCCAGATTGACACTATAAGGTCCAGGTCACTGTTTCACAACTGTGTGAACAACCAGACTTACAAGCAGTGGCGTAGTGAGGGTGAGCGGCGCCCAGGGCGGTGGCGTCCTTTCCTCGCCCTCTTTCCTGCCCCCCCTGCCGCGCATGTGCCCCTTCCCCGTACCTTTTTAACGTCGGCGCGAGCAGCCGCCAATTCGCTGCCTGGCGTCGGCTTCGGCACTCTCTCTAACATCATTTCCTAGGCGAGGGTCTCGGAAGTGACATCAGAGAGCGCGCCAAAGCCGACGCAGGCAGCGAGTTGGCAGCTGTTCGCGCCGATGTGGAAAAGGTACAGGGGAAGGGAAGGGTTCACATGCACATGGCAGGGGAAGGAGTGGGAGGGAGGGCAGAGAGGAAGAGTAGTGCTGGCACCCGAGTAAGATGGCGCCCGGAGCGGAAACACCACTCCTTTACTATGCCACTGCTTACAAAACCTCCTTTTTCCTGCTTTTGACCCAAAGGCACATCTAGACCTTGTACAATTTTCACCCAGTAATCTAAGGGCTCCTTTTATCAAACCGCGCGTGATTTTTCATCACGCGTTAACCCCTGCCCTGGCCAAAAACTACCGCCTGCTCAAGAGGAGGCGGAAGTGGCTAGCGCAGCCGGCAGTTTAGCACACGCTATTACCCGCGTTAAACCACTAGTGCGGCTTGATAAAAGGAGCCCCAAATCTTAACCCTGGTGTCTTCAGAAACAAGAGAGCAACCATTTCGCCGCAGGAGTAATACCAGAATAAGGGAATGGCGTTGTGAAGAGACCTGGTCAAAACTTTGTTCTAGTTTTCGCTTGTAGTGGGATGATTGAAGTCTCCAGGGTGCAGAAAGGTCCCTGTTTGCTGTCTGCCTTGTTTTGGTTTCAGGTCCGAATAGTACGGAGTTCAAGCAGCCCAGGTCCTCTGTCCACTCATTGCAAAGATTTTCATAATCCGGGCAGCCAGTGTGGAAACGGTAAACATGAATTCACTGGCAAAGTCTGTACTGCCCATCTCGAGGATGATGTCGATGAGGGGTGGGATTTACGGTAATTATGGGCTTGGAGAGAGTTGAGGGATGAGGTAATGTGGATTCATTTGTTCCCATGAATGCAGCTTTCTTTCAAGCAGACAGAGCAGGCTGTGCAGGTAACCGGCGCACAGCCTTGTGTTTCCGCACTCTTATGCAAGAAAGCAAAACAACGGCCTACTGATGTCTCTCGCTAAGATTCCTTACACCATCAAAGCTGATCTGTCCCAGGCTGGCTACATAATGATGGAATGAATAATATTATTTCTGTAAGGATGCCAATGCATGCAGTACTCCTGATCACTCTTCTAAGAGCACATAGCCTAGCTCTGAGTTCAGCAAGTTTCGGTGCTTTAATAAAAGGCTTTGAGTGAGCAGTGTACCAGGAAATTCAACCTTAGTCACAAGATTCTCCCAAATGCCTGAAGTAACTCCAGAGCTACCAAGGAGGCCCAGTTCTTGAAAGGATTATTTTAGTACATGCCCCCAGTCCCACCCTGCTCTGCCTCATGGCTCCAACCCTCGGCAGACCTCAATCCCACAGCCATTCCAGAAATACCTTACTTGCACCAGTGACAGCAGGGATGGGTATGAGGAAATGTTTTCAGTGCACTCGATTACTCCCCCAGCCCCTCCACATACACACACACTTAGGACTTAAGCTCCCTCCAAAATTGTGGCATTGGTTGAACCATTGGTGGAGATTCTCAAGCCCCACCAGCCAAAGATCCACTGCCCAAGGCCCGCTTACCATGCTGTGTGAGCACTGCGGAAGTCAGAGTCATGCTTCAGTCACTGAAACCAGCACTCCAGCAAATGCTCAGTTCAGGCACTGGAAAATGAAAAATAAGATGATTCCATTTTATTAGACTAGCCTACTACATTTTTCTTTCTTTCTTTTTTTAAATTAAGAATAGGAAAAGAAACATCTTACAAATAGAAAATAAAATAAAATATCACTTTCTTCAAGTCCACATCTAGGGAAAATCCACAATAATTAGGAGTCAAGAAATAAATCTAGGTCAAATTAGACAAGAAAATCATTAAAGCACAAGCTAATAAAAAAAAAATTTCTTCTACACACTTCACAGCAAATTTAAGAGGTAATGGGATCAACTACAGGCGAGGGCTCCCTGCTTGGCTTACCTTTCAAGAAGTTCTCAAGCTGCAAATGATCCCCAAAAATAAATTGATCATTATTATAGTGTACCAAACATTTGCAAGGAGATTTTAAATAAAAAGTACCTCCAGTGGCCAAAAACTTTAGGTTTTAATTGCAGAAAAGCTTTCCTCCTCATCTGAGTTGATCTAGAAACATCTGGAAGAATCCTGACTGGCCACAAAACAATCTTTTTTTTTTTTTAGGAAAATAAGCTTTCATTACTTTTAACTTTTGTTCTTCAGAATGAAGAACAACCAATAATTTTGCCCTCTTACTTAATAACATCTTAAGAAGATTCAAGGAATTTGGAGATATCTAAACTGTCAGGAGAGGAGATCAAGTTTCAGGTTTTATTAAAATTTGATATTCCGCTTATCAAGCTTCTAAGCGGTATACATAAAAATTTAAAATCAGGGATACATGGATTGTGACGCACAGACATACTAGAACAGAAGGGAGGAGGGGGAAGAATTACATTTCTAAATAGGAAAGAGAGCCAATTAAAGGTAGTACGGTAGGAGGAGACCCGTCTGTAAATAAAGGTAACATCCATTTCACCCTCTTCCTTTACTTCCTTAACCAAACGAGGTAGATAATATAAATTTTAAACAGAAATGGATTCATGTATATCCCCAGATTCAGAAAGGGGTGCAAAAAGAGTCGAACAAAAGATCCGGCATGGATAACTAAAATAGTGAAGGAAGCGATAGGCTATAAGAAAAATTCATTCAGGAAATGGAAAAAGGACAAAACTGAGCGGAACTGGAAAGAGCACAGGAAGTATCAAAAAGAATGTCACCGAGTGGTTCGAAAAGCCAAAAGAGAGTATGAAGAGAGGCTAGCCAGGGAAGCACGAAATTTCAAACCATTCTGTAGAAATGTTAAAGGGAAGCAACCGGCTAGGGAGGAGGTGGGACCGCTGGACGACAGAGACAGGAAGGGAGTGGTGAAGGAGGAGAAAGAAGTGGCAGAAAGACTTAACATGTTCTTTTTGCCTGTATTTACAAACGAAGACACATCCAACATACCGGAACCTGAGCAATTCTTCAATGGAAATCAAGTAGAAAAATTAGCATCCATGGAAGTGAGCCTTGAAGATGTATGCAGGCAGATAGAAAAATTAAAAACTGAGAAATCCCCGGGTTCAGACGTAATCCATCCAAGGGTTCTGAAGGAATTAAAGGAGGAGATAGCGGAACTACTGCAGCAAATTTGCAGTCTATCCCTGAAAACAGGCATGATCCCGGAGGACTGGAAGATAGCCAACGTTACGCCCATCTTTAAAAAGGGATCAAGAGGTGACCCGGGAAACTACAGACCGGTGAGTCTGACCTCGGTTCCGGGGAAAATGGTGGAAGCACTGATAAAAGAAAACATCGATGAACATTTTGAAAGAAACGAACTTCTGATAACCAGCCAACATGGTTTCTGCAAGGGGAGATCGTGCCTAATGAACTTATTGCACTTCTTCGAAGGAATTAACAAACGGATGGACAAAGGAGACCCCATAGACATCATATATCTAGATTTCCAAAAAGCCTTTGACAAGGTGCCCCATGAACGCCTACTCCGGAAACTGAAGAACCATGGGGTGGATCAGAAACTGGTTGGCGGGTAGGAAACAGAGGGTAGGAGTGAAGGGCCACTACTCGGACTGGAGGAGGGTCATGAATGGGGTCCCGCAGGGCTCGATGCTCGGGCCGCTGCTATTTAATATATTCATAAATGATCTAGAAACAGGGATGAAGTGCGGACGACACCAAACTATTTAGTGGAGCTTGGATTAAAGAGGACTGCGAAGAATTGCAAAGGGACTTGAACAAACTAGGGGAATGGGCGACGAGATGGCAGATGAAGTTCAACGTTGAGAAATGTAAAGTATTACATGTGGGAAACAGAAACCCGAGGTACAACTATACGATGGGAGGGATGTTATTAAATGAGAGTACCCAAGAAAGGGACTTGGGGGTAATGGTGGACATGACAATGAAGCCGATGGCACAGTGTGCAGCAGTCGCTAAGAAGTCAAACAGAATGCTAGGCATAATCAAGAAGGGTATTGCAACCAGAATGAAAGAAGTTATCCTGCCATTGTATCGGGTGATGGTGCGTCCGTATCTGGAGTACTGCGTCCAATATCGGTCGCCGTACCTTAAGAAGGACATGGCGTTACTCGAGAGGGTTCAGAGGAGAGCGACGCATCTGATAAAGGGGATGGAAAACCTTTCATACGCTGAGAGATTGGAGAAACTGGGTCTCTTTTCCCTGGGGAAGAAGAGACTTAATGGGGATATGATAAAGACTTATAAGATCATGTAGGGCATAGAGAGAGTAGAGAGGGACAGATTCTTCAAACTTTCGAATAATAAAAGAACAAGAGGGCATTCAGAAAAGTTGAAAGGGAACAGATTCAAAATGAATGCTAGGAAGTTCTTCTTTACCCAACTTGTGGTGGACACCTGGAATGCGCTTCCAGAGAGCATAATAGGGCAGAGTACGGTACTGGGGTTCAAGAAAGGATTGGACAATTTCCTGCTGGAAAAGGGGATAGAGGGGTATAGATAGAGGATTACTGCACAGGTCCTGGACCTGTTGGGCCGCCGCTTGAGCGGACTGCTGGGCACGATGGACCTCAGGTCTGACCCAGCAGAGGCATTGTTTATGTTCTTATGATCAGGAATCAGCAAAATGTCTCTCAAATAATTCATATGGTGACAAATAATGCATACAAGGAAATTCATATTTTGTAAATTCTTAGCTCGAACCAAATTCTCAACAGATTCCATTCTTATATTCATCAATAATCTTTAGTAAGGGATGTTAATGCCCTTTGCATGGTTTTAATCAGGATTCAGACTTGAGAAACTTTTATTCCACCACATTAATATGAGAGACATTCATTAGCTTATTGGAAATATCTTGGTCAATTTAGAAAAAAGATTCAAATTATCAAAGGAAACTTTCTCCATATGGAACAAAGCTGCTCCTGTATCTTTTAGAGAGATATCTGTATTTTCATTAGAACCTGATTGTCCAGATGATACTGAAGTTGAAGCATATGAACTCATTTTAGCTGGATTAAGAACTGGTAGTCTATCTTGTGAAGTAGAGTCAATCGCCATTGAGGATAAATTATTCCTAATAGGCCCATTATCTCCTTGGTCAGGTGATAACATTTTATCTCGCTTCTGAACTGGCTGGGGAGATGGGGTAGACTCATTAGAAGAAAGGGAGGTTGGGGAGGACATTCCCATACTCACAGTTCCAGTGGGTGTAAATCCTTCCTCAGGAATAAGATGTTTATATAAGGGACCTCTCATAGCTGAAGTCCCACTTGATGTCTTCATAGCTTTAAAAACCTTCCGTTTCCTTATTGGGACCAAGAGCAGGTTTAAACTCCTCAAATCACCAAGAGTTCCTTTAGATGCTTCTCAAAGTGTTCCAAAGGGGCAGAACCTGCCCCTTTGGTCATGCCCCTTCAGGCATGAGCCCCTGGCCACTATCCATGGTGGAATGTAAATCTTATGGCATTGCTCACGTGATATCAGATGGCTCACCTCTGCCCACAGAACTGCACTCAGATCAGTACTCCCAATTGCCACAGATGTTCTGGGGAGTCTGCGGTGGAGCGCCGATCTTAGGGTATTGATGAAGGGCCTCATGTGACGTCAGCTGGCTCAACTCTATCCACAGAACTGCCTGCACTCAGATCAATACTCCCTATTACCACAGATGTTCCCACCTAATACATTTTTCAATTAGCTTTCAGATGCCAAAATCTTTTATGGTAACCTCTCCTGACTTGAGGATAGAAGAGCTGGTCTCTGAAAGATGTATTTAATTTTAAATGTTTTAGTTTTGTACACTTGTGGTAAGATTAAAAAATGAATAAAGAATTTAAAAAAAATTTTAAAAAATTCATTCTTATCCAGTCTTTAATTTCCGTCTTTTTAATTTGTCTGCTTTTAGTTTTTCATCTTTCTCTCACCTTGGTTCTCCCCTATTCTCCTTCCCCCTATTATCTAGACTTTCACTAACTCTATCCTTTCCCCATTTCCATTAAGCCTCTGCTCTCTTTCTCTCCTCACCTTTCCATAGAGTATCTCTGCTCTTTCATTCTCATCCTTCCATCTAGCATTTATCCTCTTTCTCAATCCTTCTGTCCAATGTCACCCTCTTTCTTCCCTTCCTCCATTCAGTGTCTCCATCTTTCCCCATCCTTCCATCCAGTGCCTCCCCTCTTTCTCTCTCTATCGTTCTAGTATCTCCTCTATCTCTCACCCCTTTCTCTCCCGATCCTTCTATCTAGTGTCTCACCTCTTTCTTTCCCTACCCTTCCATCCAGGGTCTTCTCAATTTCTGTCTCCATCCTTCTAGCATCTTCCCTTTTTGGCAGGACTGTGGGAGATGACCTATCAAAACAGGAGTCTCTTGCTGAAGCTGCTGAAAGCAGGAAATTTGACAGATCTGTATCTCTGTAAGCAAAAAAATGATACATGGTAAAAAAGAGAACTGTGAAACCTCAAGGATACTTTGAAACCCTCAGCTCAATGTGCAGTAGTGGCTAAGAAAGCAAATAGAATGTTAGGAATTATCAGGGAAGGAATGGAAAACAAAGATGAAAATGTTATAATTCCCTTGTATCACTCTATGGTATGGCCGCACCTTGAATACTGTGTGCAGTTCTGGCCGCCAAATCTCAAAAAAGATGTAGCAGAATTAGAAAAGGTACAGAGAAGGGCGACAAAATGATAAATGGGATGGGACGACTTTCCTATAAGGAAAGGCTAAAATGGCTCGTCAGCTTGGAGAAGAGACGGCTCAATGGTGATATGATAGAGATCTATAAAATATTGAGTGGAGTGGAAAGGGTAGATGTGAATCGCTTGTTTATCCTTTTCAAAAATACTAGGACTAGGGAGCATGCATTGAAGCTATAGATTTAAAACAAACCATAGAAGATATTTCTTCACACAATGTGTAGTTAAACTCTGAAATTCTTTGCCGGAGAATATGGTGAAATCAGTTAGGATTTGGATAATTTCATAAAAAAGGTTTGGATAATTTCATAAAAGTTTCAAGTTTATTGATTTTTAATATACCGACCATCAACAAGTATCTAGCCAGTTTACAATAAAATGCTAAAATAGAGATAAAAATGGTACTTAAAAGTAATGTCTATGGAGAGAAAGGGGAGTGAACATTGAAAACGACAAGACGAACTTGAAAGTGATGATTAAAAGGGAGGGGTGGGGTGAAGTTACATTGTTAGAGATAAGAAAAAAAAAAAAGAAGGGGGTTGAAAGGGAATGGAAAGAGAGAGAAAAAACATTAGGGATAGGGTCGCTTCATAAAAGCGGTTGGTTGGTTTAAGAAGGGATATTCAAGAGTGATTGAATGCGTCTTGGAATAGAAACGCTTTTAGGTTAGTCTTAAATTTATCGATAAATTTTTCATGATGGAGATGAGATAGTAAAGCATTCCATAGGGTTGGGGCTACCACTGAAAAATTTGATTTTCTAGTATAGAAAAATTCCTTTATAGACGGGATGGAGAATAAATTCTAGTCAGCTGATCTGAGAGTTCGTGAGGGGCGCAAGGGAATAATGAACTTATCGAGGAAAGAAGGTTGATGGGAAAGTTTAATTTTAAAGACCAACAAGATGGTTTTGTAGGTAATGCGATGTGCGATGGGAAGCCAGTGGGCTTCTTTCAGGAGAGGTGTGACATGATCGTATTTCCCTAATTTGTATATAAGTTTTATTGCCGTGTTCTGGATTAGCTGTAGACGTCGCAATTCTTTTTGAGTAATTCCATTATAAAGAGAAATCCATTATAAAGAGAAATCCATTATAAAAAGAAATCCATAGGCCATTATTGAGATGACTTTGGAGAAATCTCCTAAAAGAGAAGTTCATAGCCATTATAAATATGGCTTGGGGAAATCCACTGCTAATTCCTAGGATAAGCAGCATGGAATCTTTTACCACTTGGGATCTAGCTAGGTACTTGGGACCTGGGTTGGCCACTGTTGGAAGCAGGATGCTGGGCTTGATGGACCTTCAGTCTGGCCCTATATGGCAATTCTTATGTTTTTATCTTGTAAACTATTCATGTAGCATATGTTACGCATATGTACAACTATTTCAGGGCTTCTATTTTTATATGTTTAAAAATTGTAGGTATGTTTATTTTCCAGCTAATTAGGGTTTCTTTGTGCACACACAAGATTTGTATATACCTGTGCTTTTGCACCACAGATACCATTACTGGATACCTTTTTTGTTGGAATCAAATAGTATGCTTATGAGTCACACAAAGCAGAGAGGATACAAGATAAATCAGGGGAGGTGTGTGACAGTGCTAGGATATTATAAATTTTTGGCATCAGTGCTGTTGTAGCAGTTGAAACTTAAAATCAGACGCCCAAAGTATACTGCCATGTGTACATGTAGAAAGTTGACTTCTGTGAAATAAATTCTATGTTATCTATGTAATTAATGCAATTTACATAGACCACATTCCCACCTTACCCAGGTGATTTTCCCAGGCTTTACCCTGGAGGCACAGGCATTCAGAAGACAGTATTATGTCATCCTTGCTGATTCAGTCCTTGTCACTTTTACTGACTCAATGAAAAGCCTGTATCTCTGTAACTGTTGTGCAGTATACTCGTATGTCTGTTCAGTGTTGTATGGAAGGAGGCTCCTTGTCGATTTGCTTTATGAAATCATGGCTCACTGATTGCAGCAGAACTGAGAAAGCCCCCAGAAGGAAATCCTGCTGGTTAAACAGAACTGCACTCCCACTGTCTGTTGATTGTAAGCTACACTTAACCTGACAGCTGAGGACTGTCATCATAATCACCAAACTAAGGGGTAGAGCTGTGCTTGGATGTCTGAGCATGTCAGTTCTACTCCGAGCCTAATACTGCAGAATGCAATAAGTTAATTAAAGGCACATTTTATGCATGGAAAGCTGCAGAAAATGGGAGAGAGTACCTCGTATGCTGGATGCATGCATGCAAGGTTCTCATTAAGCACAGCTTCTTGGGCACAGGTCTGAACCAAAACCAAAAGTGCCAGCACACGCTTCTGCCTGTTCTTCAACTAAAAAACTGAAAGGCTTATATTTAGGCTGATGTGGGCTAATACTTTTAGCTTTGGTTTGGACATGCACACATGTTTGTTGCTTACCATCTGCATTCGAGACATGCACAATCTTCCTTCTGCTTGCAAGACAAGACAAAACCAGAACTTAAATGTAAAATAATAAACAAGAAATCCTCTCCGCAAAGCCTTCCATGTAGCCCGGACCTAATAAAAAATTCTCACTTTGTATGCATGTCAGAACTGGGTGGCATACTCTTGAGATTGCACTCGATATGTTAATTAGCTTGTTAGCATACATTTCAATACAACCTACACTGTGTCTTCTCACACAAACTAGCAACAATGCACAATTCCATTTTGCATCGCTGGGCGCATACAACCCATGCTCAACTCTTGGTAACCCCACAGCTAAGCCCACAGTTGCTTTTGCATTGGCTTCTAAGTGCTCTAAATGTGTTTAGAGAAGATGAGGCAATTATTAAATAAGGAAGAAAAAAAATGCCAGACCCTATTTCTGATTCCATTTGGCCTGGCAGTATAAAAGAGTGGTCAAATAATAAATAAAACTGACAGCTCCGTTCAAAAGGGCCAGCTAAGTCGCAATCTCATCACTATATTTTATTCTTGTGTTACCAGAGTCACTGTTAAAACTGGAAGCCTAGAACAAACACAGGGATCCACTATTCTTTCTCTCCTGCAGAGGTAATCAAAACAACACTTCACTTCTTTGGCCCTGCTCTAGAACACCTCATACCTGTCAGCTTAAAGAGGCACCTCCACTTTGGACAAGTTCCAGGAGGAAAAGTCCACTACAAGTTATCTGTCATGTAGACTTAGGGAAATCATCGTTTATCTCTGAACATGAGCTATAAGAAATTGAAATGCTTTTGGGATCTGCCTGCTACTTGGGATAGAGCTGCCAATTTTATGGACCGACGCGAAGATCTCCTGCGCTACAGGGAAGAGCACCCAATCCATACCTTGCTAACAGCACCAAATCTAGCTCCCCAATGCTCAGTTTTAATGATATGCAAATGGAATGCGCACTGTGAGACCAAAAGTAAGAGGAGGAATTACCTGCCATACACGAGTTTCACGATAATTGTGACTTGTGCATAAGGCCAAGCAATCCCAGAAATGAAGCATACATCAGTGTCATTCCTCTGGGGAGAGTGTGGTGTAGTGGCTAAAGCTACAGGCTCAGCACCATGAGGTTGGGGGTTCAAGCCACATGCTACTCGTTGTGACTCTGGGCAAGTCACTTACCGGTAATCATCTACTGCCTCAGGTATATTAGATAGATTGTGATCCCACCAGGACAGATAGGGAAAATGCTTGAAGCACCTGTATGCAAACCACTTTGAATGTGGTTCTAAAACTACAAAAAGGTAGTATACAAGTCCCAACCCCTTTCTGCTGCACCTTTAAATATAAGATTTTCAAAATTTATATGAAAAGCATATAGGTGCTAGTGTGGGCTTTCACTTTCGGGTTTGTTTTGACTCACACACAATCACCTCTCACTAGTAGCACTTGCATGGGCTTCTTTCTGCTTCCATATTAAATAAAAACCAGCACATTTTAGAGAAAAAAGAATTGTGGGAAATTCTGCAGTATGGGTTGAGCACTATTCCCATAGCACGGGAGTTCTGAGCATGTATGTGGTATTTGAACTTGAAGTCCCTGACTGTACCCACTGACTAGAAATCAGAAACCCAGGACTGGCTGAAATCTCCTTCCAGGAACTGGGTAATTTGACCTGAAGTAGCCACTATTGGAGGATGCCAGGCTCAGTGGACCTTGTTATGACTCAATATGGCTTTTCTTATAGTCTTATTCTTAATTGTGTTATATTATAAAAAGAAAACTTAGGAATGAGACCAAAGAAAAACAATAATATCTACAAAGAGTACAAATTGTTCTTCTGTAAAGTACTGCACACCTTACTAAGGCCTGAAATTTCAGTATGTGTCATTGATCTGAAAGAGCAGGGGTGCCCACACTTTTTGGGCTTGTGAGCTACTTTTAAAATGCCCAAGTCAAAATGATCTACCAACAATAAAATTTAAAAAACCCCCACAAAGCATACTGAAAGGCAGAGAAAATGTATCATTCATATTCCGGGGTTTTTTCAGAGGTCAAGGCAGATGACTCTATGCAATGTCACCTCAGTAAGAACCAGACAAAAATAGACAAATATACCCCATCCCTTTTTACTAAACCGCGATAGCAGTTTTTAGCGCAGGGAGCTGCACTGAATGCCCCACGCTGTTCTCGATGCTGATAGGTTTCCTGCGCTAAAAACCGCTATTGCGGTTTAGTAAAAGGGAGCCCTAGTACAAAATATAGACAGCAGATATAAATTCTCAAAACGGACACATTTTGATCACTAAATTGAAAATAAAATCATTTTTCCTACCTTTGTTTGGTGATTTCATGAGTCTCTGGTTGCACTTTCTTCTTTTGACTGTGCATCCAATATTTCTTCCCTTCTTTCAGCCTCCTGTATGCTTCCTCTCCTCCAGACCTCATTCTCTCCCCCGTTTTCTTTCTTTTTCCCTGCCCCCTTCTTTCTTTCAGTCTCCCTGCCTCCCTTTCTTTTTGTTTCCCTTCTTTCTTTGTCTCCCTGCCCCTCTTCTTTCTGTCTCCCCTCCCTCAAGGCTCTAGGTTTGCCGCTGACATCAGGGAACAGGCTCCCAAGCCACCACCAAGCTCTCCCTGCATAAGCGTCGGACCAACCAGCATTCTGCTCTCCAACGCGATTGGCTTGCCCAGAACTTCCTCTCTGACGTCAGAATTGACATCAGGGAGCGAAAAGCTGGTCAGTCCAAAGCTTATGCAGGGAGAGCTTGGGGTGGTGGTGAGGGCATCGGGGAGAGGAAGGCTGATCAGCCCGGTAGATCAGGGCAGCAACACAAGTCTATCACGGAGCTCGGGATGGGCTCCGCGATCGACTCGCATTGCCTTCTCGTTCTACTGGTCGATCGCGATCGATGTATTTGGCATCCCTGTGAAAGAGTGTTGCAAAAACTCTTGAAAGATGCAGGTATCCATTATATTGGATCCAAACAGTTTTCCAGGTCTCCACAATAAACATTCTTCTTAAATCTACCCCTTCACATCTCTAACTCTACTAAGATTCTTGGAGTTATTATCAATGACAAATTAACTTTCCATTAACAGATAAGCTCAATAGTAAGAAAATGCTTTTACAAATTAAATTTTAAATTTATTTATTAATTTTCAGAAATACAATTCAAGATAATACTTGTATAGAAAGCTTTTAAGTCAAGAAATCTAGTAATAATAAAATAAGTTCAAAGAAATTAATTTAAACTTAATTCAGCTCAAGTCCTCAAAAGATCCAAAATGTAATATATAAACGGAAATACTAGGAAATAATAACTAAGGAAAAATGATGCAAGTTTAGCTGATATGGGCATCTAAATCCATTCTATACTCCTCCTTTCTTTTCCTTTTCAAGCCGAGATAGAGAGAGGAAAGAAGTCAGTTGGTAGGGCTCAAAGAAAACATATTTTTGAGAGTTATAATGTATAATACATTTGCAAGGATAACGAAGGTAAAAAGTTGCTCCAAGAGCTATTATTCCTGGTTTTAACATGAGAAATTATTTTCTTCACTTTTGTGTGTCCCTAGCCAAGTCTGGGAACATTTCTATCTTAAGTCCCAAGAATTTTTTTGATCGATTTTTAAAGAAAAGTCTCAAAATCCAATTTTTATCCATCGATAAAACTAAAGTTGCTACCAATGTTGCAAGAGTAGCCATTTCTCTCTGATAAATCCAATAAAGCTGATACATCTATTAGTCCTTGGCTATTTTCCTGTTGTTGAGATAAATTTTTCTTGGGTAAATAATACACCTGTGCAAGTGGCGGTAATGAAGTTTCAGGAACTTCCAATATTTCCATCAAGTATCGTTTTAACATCTCACGAGGAGTAATTGTTGTAATTCTTGGAAAATTAATCAGTCTGATATTATTACTTCTTGAAAAGTTTTTGAATGTCTCAATCTTCCTTCTTAAATTCACATTGTCTTTAATTAAAGTTTCTTGAAGTTGTTTGGAAGATTTTAATTTGTTTTTGATACTATCTACAGATAACTTAGAGTCACCAATATCTTGCTTTATCAAAGTAATTTCTTTTTCATGATCTATGAACCTCCTCTCCACTTGCACCTGCTGAATGCTTTTACAAATTAAGAATGATCAGATCAGTCATCAGCCTATTAGAAATCCTCATCTCTGAATATTCTATTACAAGCCCTTGTGATTTCGCAAATTGATTACTGCAACCCCTTATATCAAGGAATAACTCAAAAAGAACTAAGAAGAATACAAATTATCCAAAACACAGCAGTCAAATTAATCCATAACTTAAAAAAGTTTGACCACGTTACCCCTCTCTTAATAAAATCCCACTGGTTACCAATCACACATAGAATCACATACAAAATTCTATTGCTTACCTTCTCATCCAACACTGTCCAACTAGAACACTCCGATCCAGTAACCAATACCTTCTAATTATTCCCTCTCTATGCCATCTATTTTACGATACCACTAGAAAGAAGATTTTCTCTGGTACAGCACCTACATTGTGGAACTCTTTACCCTCACATCTTTGAGAAGAAACATCTATGGCTAAATTTACAGTAAATCTAAAGACCTTCCTATTTAAGGACGCTTACGATAAGTAATCTCCAGACTCAAGAAAGAAGGAAGGGGGCATATTCCCCTCCTACTGTCTTAACCTTTATTCTTATTACAAATTGTATTTCTCCCCCTATCCCCCATGTTTCAATATGTCATTTAAGTCTGTTGTTGTCCAATTATGTTCCCCCCGTGATTTTACCTGCTCATGACTTTGTACACCACTTAGACAATGTTTTAAGCGGAATATCAAATTTTAAATAAAACAATGTTTTGTGTTTTTTGATCTGCTCAGTGGGACGTTCTTTCACCCTTGCAGTATGTAAGGAAAGCAGGCAGACAAGAAGGACCTTCAGATCCTTTTGTCATCTTTTTCTCACGTCTGTGGGATTACAGCAGAACTGCAGAGAGGATCCTAAATCTTGGACTTTGTCCCTCTGCCTCGCCATTCTGCTTGTTACCTGCTGTTCTGATTCCAAGGCTGAAAAGTTCACATGCACATTGATAGCACAAAAAAAAAAAAAAAATAGTCGCATAAGCGCAAGCTTGAAACATGAGTCAGAGAGCCCACTGATACAGTTTCAGCATCAAGGTTGTGGCCTTGGCAAACGTGTTATAACTTTTGTACTGCTTCCCTCAAAGCAAGTAAAAGCCAAGATGGTTTTCAGCAAATAAGTGCAATAATCAAATACATCGTTAGTAATGCAACAACAAAATACAATGCATGATATAATAATGCAAGTAGACACAACTCAGCTCACATTTTTAATTCCAAGAAAATTCTCCTGATCTCTTTCTCTCTCTCTCACCCACCGCTCACCCTGTTTCCCTTTGCTACTTTCCTGCTTCTTCCTGTGTAATATTAAAATGCCTGATTCTTATCTGTGCCCCAAGGGAGTGTAAATGAGATGTTGCAGCAGTGTCTGTATGCTTGTGCCATCCTGTCTAATCTCAAGGAATGTTTCTGCCCTTTTAGTACAGAATGTAATTAGTTTAAAAAAAAAATACCTTTTCTCTCCATTCGAATATAATGCAACCAGCAGTGGGTACTTTCAATACAAAAGTACATGCTCATTGATTTCTTGTAATGCAAACACAGTGGGGTACTGAGAGGCAGAGATTTGTGTTCTTTATTTAAATTTTTTTAAAAAAAAGATATTTCACTGTGCTGTTAAACTTTTGTTTGAAGG
The DNA here is from genome assembly GCF_902459505.1 of Geotrypetes seraphini. NCBI lineage: Eukaryota > Metazoa > Chordata > Amphibia > Gymnophiona > Dermophiidae > Geotrypetes > Geotrypetes seraphini. The sequence continues at coordinate 147,968,191 of NC_047085.1, read as the reverse complement.
TAGCCCTTCCTGTTACAGGCAGAACTGTTCAAAGGCCCAACAAAAGAAGATGTTTAAAGTAGGTGAGTTTAACAGACGCCCACTGGGCTCCTCTTCTTCAGAACTCTGCAGGCGAAATCCGCCACTTATTAGATACTCTGTGATATGCATACTGTAGATCCTGCAAGAAAGAGCAGCCTTATGTGGACAGACCCTTGACAAGTTGCTGTTCTCAGCCTGAGTACAAATTGATTTGCTTTTAGGCTGAGACAGATACAATTTCCTGCCTTTAGCCTTTTCCCTCCTTGTTAAATGGCAGGCAATTTGAAGTTGCTATAATTGCAGTTAGCTGAGATCTTTCCACCTCCTCCCCCCCCCCCCCCCACTCCCCATCTGATAAGGGCGCTGTTTGTGTTGTCTATGGAAGCAGTCTGGGGATGAGACAGAGGGGGGACCTTTGATCACCTCCTGCCTGCAGGCTTACTGCGCCATCTGTGGCTGCAAGGAGACCCAAAGCTGAAGAATGCTTTCCTCCTTGCATTACTCGTGTTTACAGCCAGGACAATTTTATTTTACTGCTGTTATTGCTGTTTTGTAAATCATTTCTTTCTGTCGCTTTACCTTTGACACTTAGGTAGTCATTTTATCACCAGGCATCTAAAAAAATCTTAGAAAATAACATTTTTTCCTTGTTTTATAAAGCCTGACACCGATGTTAGCAAAAATATATGTGTCATTATAGTGACATCCCCCCCCCCCCAAAATAAAAGACAACCATCCAAAAAACTAGGACATATTCATTAAAATATTTAAGGAGGTATCAACAGTGGTCAATCAGGCTATAGCAAGGGTAAACAACACAGGGCCACAACATTGCTTAAGAACATAAGAAGTTGCCTCCGCTGAGGCAGACCATAGGTCCATCCTGCCTAGCGGTCTGCTCCCGCGGCGGCCCATCAGGCCCATTGCCTGAGTAATGGTCTATACCTATCTATACCCCTCAATCCCTTTTTCTTCTAGGAATCTATCCAAACCTTCTTTGAAACCATTTAATGTTTTCTTGTCTACAACAGCCTCTGGAAGCGTGTTCCATGTATCCACCACCCTCTGAGTGAAAAAGAACTTCCTAGCGTTTGTTCTAAACCTGTCCCCTTTCAATTTCTCCGAGTGCCCCCTTGTACTTGTGGTGCCCCTTAATTTGAAAAATCTGTCCCTGTCTACTTTTTCTAAGCCCTTCAGGATCTTGAAGGTTTCTATCATGTCTCCTCTAAGTCTCCGCTTTTCCAGGGAGAAAAGTCCCAACTGCTTCAATCTGTCGGTATATGGGAGATTTTCCATTCCCTTTATCAGTTTAGTTGCTCTTCTTTGTACTCCTTCAAGTACCGCCATGTCTTTCTTGAGGTACGGTGACCAGTACTGGACACAGTGCTCCAGATGCAGCCGCACCATTGCACGATACAGCGGCATGATGACTTCCTTCGTCCTGGTCGTAATACCCTTCTTAATGATACCCAACATTCTGTTTGCTTTCCTTGAGGCCGTGGCGCATTGCGCCGATGCCTTCAGTGTTGCGTCTACCATCACTCCCAGGTCTCTCTCTAGGTTATTGACCCCTAGTGGTGTTCCCCCCATTTTGTATGTGAACATCGGGTTCTTTTTCCCCACATGCATGACCTTGCATTTCCCTATGTTGAAGCTCATTTGCCATTTTTCGGCCCACTTTTCCAACTGCGTTAGATCCTTTTGGAGATCTTCGCAGTCTTCCCTGGTTTGAGCCCTGCTGTATAGTTTGGTGTCATCTGCAAATTTAATGACTTCACACTTGGTTCCCGCCTCTAGGTCATTTATGTAGATATTGAACAGGAGCGGTCCCAGCACCGACCCCTGCGGAACTCCGCTCGTGACCCCTTTCCAGTCTGAGTAGTGGCCCTATACGCCAACCCTCTGCTTCCTGTTTGCCAGCCAGTTTTTGATCCATCGGTGGACCTCCCCTTGTACCCCGTGATTCCATATCTTTTTAAGCAGTCTCTCATGTGGTACCTTGTCGAAGGCTTTTTGGAAGTCAAGGTAAATGATGTCTATAGATTCCCCTTTATCCGCCTGGCTGTTCACCCCCTCAAAGAAGTACAATAAGTTTGTGAGGCATGACCTACCCTTGCAGAAGCCATGTTGACTCGGTTTTAGCTGCCCATTTTTTTCGATGTGCTCACAGATGCTGTCTTTAATCAGTGCCTCCATCATCTTTCCCGGGACTGAGGTCAGGCTCACCGGCCTGTAGTTTCCTGGGTCTCCCCTTGCGCCCTTCTTGAAGATGGGCGTAACAGAACCGGAAACACACAGAACTCCTTAGACCAGGGATGTCCAACCTTTTGGCTTCACTGGGCCGCATAGGCCAAAAAAAATGTTTCTGGAGCCGCGCAAACACTGCAGCAAGACAGAGGAGGGAGCCGGCAAGACGGTAAACACCGGGGGGCAGCAGAGGATAACACTGCATCGCCCTCGATCGGGGCTGCACAAAATACTTCACGGGGCCACATGCGGCCCAAGGGCCGCAGGTTAGACACCCCTGCCTTAGACCATCTGTGATAAACAGATAAGTGAAAAAAATGAACAGAAAACAATTGGAACAAACTCCCAAAGTGTCTATGCTGAAAATATTTGTGAAATATGGGATTAAAAATCTCCAAAATTCTGGTAAATTGTGTTTTCTATATATATTTCCCTGCCTCTGAGTTGTCTTCCTGTAAGATTATTTACTTTGCTTATCCTGTGCCTTAGTTTTATAATGCAAAACATTTTATTCCCCAAGTGCATTTTTCACTTTTAGGGCCCCCCATTTACATTTACCGTGGCAGCATCATTACCGCAGCATTGTAAAAGGGGCCCTTAATTATTAACAATTCTAGAATTCAACACTGATTGATTAATCCCAAAGTACTTGCATGGAACCAGCACTTACCAGAGAATTGTGTAATATTTCTGAGTACCTAATAATAGGTTTTTACTCCAATTACCAATGTTTTGGCATTGGTTTCTTCAGGGTTCCTCTAAACCAGTGGTCTCAAACTCAAACCCTTTGCAGGGCCACATTTTGGATTTGTAGGTACAGTGGTGCCTCACACAACGAACTTAATTGGTTCCAGGAGCAAGTTTGTTATGCGAAAAGTTCGTTATGTGAAACGCGTTTTCCCATAACTATACATGTTAAAAAAAATAATTCGTTCTGTAGCATAAAATATGCTAAGATGACATAAAAAAAGATAAATTTGTTATTATTTTTATTTAGATACATCTAAAAACATAATTGTTTTTTAAAACAACACACATTTTTTAAATTTAAAGACAGACTAAGTAGAGTCTAATTTTACAGTGAGAGAGGGCAGAGTCTCAGCGGCAAAAACTGGGACTTAACTGTTCATTTTTTTTTTTTTTCTAGCATCGGGGAAGCGGCGAGAGTAGCTCCGCCCCCCCAACGCATCAGCAGTAGGCGCCGGGCCCCTGCGAGCCGACGGTCCGCCACTGCACAGGGAGCCAGGTGGAGAGAGGGCAGTTAAGCGCAGTGCCTGCGCGGAAGGATGCAGCTCGGGCGACTTCGTTGTGTGAAACGAAGTTCGTTGTAGGAAGCAAGACATGAAGTTCGTTGTGCGCAGCGTTCGCTGTGCGAGGCGTTCGTTATGCGAGGCACCACTGTACTTGGAGGGCCACAGAAAAAATAAGTGGAGGGGCATAATCAAAAGAAATGTCTAAGTCCGTTTTCGTCTAAGTCGCAAGTCGTCCAAAGTAAAAAAAAACAACCTAGGACACATTTTCGAAAAATACGTCCAAAATTTTTTTGTTTCGAAAATTGTCTAAGTATACGTCCTGCAGAACTGATCGTCCAAGTCGCTAAATCATCCATCTTTATACCACATTTTTGTCCAACTTTTCGTCCAAGTCAAAAACACCTAGAACAAGCCCTGTTGGACATGGGAGGGGTTTGCAAAGTCATGGACTGAACACCCAGACATGGTACCTTTCAGGGCATGTCATCTCCTCACTACAGCTCCCTTATAGGTTATGGTGAGCCCCCCAAATCACCTCCAGAATCCCCAGACCCACTTATCTACCACCCTAATAGCCCTTATGGCTGCAGGAGCTACTTATATGCCAGTTAAAAAGGGTTTTGGGGGTGTATAGGGGAGTACACATGTTTAAGTATCAATGCAGTGATTACAGGGGCTTATGGGCAAGGGTCCTCCTCTCCATGAGTCCCTAACCCACCCTCAAGATGGCTTAAGCCGCCTCTGTGCTGGACGACTAGGCTTTCCTATGCCAGGCTGCCAGGTGATGATGGTCTGGAGGCTGAATTTTAAAGGTGTGATTATGATTTTTATGGGGTTAGGGGGGGTCGGTGATCACTAAGGTAGTGTGTGGGGGTCTGTTTTATGTGTTTGCAGTGCTTATCTGGTGACTTTAGGTGGGTTTATGTCTAAGTCACAACGTCCAAGTTCCGTCGATCCTGGGCTGTATAACTTTCGGTTATACATGCTGTACGACTAAGTCTAAGCCGGCCCAGGTCCCACCCAACTCCCACCCTCGACATTTCTCCTGATATGCCCCGTTTAGCTTTGGTCATTCAGCGGCACTATGAAGGCCTAGGTCATTTAGAAATATGTCCAAAACCCGTTTTTATTATCGGCACTTGGACGTATTTTGACAATGGTCGTCCAAGTGTTGACTTAGGCCGGTTTCTGGACATTTTTCTCTTTCGATTATAAGCCCCTTAATGTCTTATTAAAGAAATGATAATTTTGCAAGAGGTGAAACTCTTTATAGTTTATAAATCTTTCCTTTAACAGTTTAAGGAAAGATTTATAAACTACTAGCTGATGCCCCGGCGTTGCACGGGTATTTAATTATAGCAATAACACTGTAAATGGATTCAAAAAAAGATACTTTATAGTGGTGAAATAAATTATTTTTTTACAGCTTTATAAAAAGTACAATATTCAAATAATAATGTGAAATATTACTAACACAAAACTTGATTATAAACAACATTTTTAGTTTCACCTCCAGGAGCAAGAACATATACATTCTTGGGTGAACCCACCCTTGAGCAAGCAACATAGAGTTGTCCATGAGAAAAACAGGGGGATCTTAAATCCACTCCACAGTATGTAATAGTCTGTCCTTGTGATTTGTTGATTGTGATAGAGAATGCAAGTCTCACTGGAATTTGCAATCTCTTAAACTGAAAAGGAAGATCTGTTGGAATAAGTGGTATCCGCGGGATAAATACGGTTTCACCTTGTCCCTTTCCGGTTAAGATAGTCGCTTCAATTACATTGGACAGTAACCTCTTTACACAAAGCCTTGTGCTATTGCAAAGTTTTGGTGGGTCAAGGTTGCTAAGTAAAATAACTGGAGATCCCACAGCTTTTTACATTTTTTCCATTGACATGAATGGGTGAAATCTGATTTTCTGTTTGTAGCTCCGCCCACGTGTGCAGGTGGGCCGCGAGACCCCCAGAACATATCACCCCAGGTAGTGAGGGATCTGCATACCAAGTTTCTTTCAAATCGGTCCCACAGCTTTTTACATTTTTTCCATTGACTTGAATGGGTGAAATCTGATTTTCTGTTTGTAGCTCCGCCCACGTGTGCAGGTGGGCCGCGAGACCCCCAGAACATATCACCCCAGGTAGTGAGGGATCTGCATACCAAGTTTCGTTCAAATCGGTCCCACAGCTTTTTACATTTTTTCCATTGACTTGAATGGGTGAAATCTGATTTTCTGTTTGTAGCTCCGCCCACGTGTGCAGGTGGGCCGCGAGACCTCCAGAACATATCACCCCAGGTAGTGAGGGATCAGCATACCAAGTTTCGTTCAAATCGGTCCCACAGCTTTTTACATTTTTTCCATTGACGTGAATGGGTGAAATCAGATTTTCTGTTTGTAGCTTCGCCCACGTGTGCAGGTGGGCCGCGAGACCCCCAGAACATATCACCCCAGGTAGTGAGGGATCAGCATACCAAGTTTCGTTCAAATCGGGCAAGCCGTTTTTGCGTTGGCAGCTTTTTACATTTTTTCCATTGACATGAATGGGTGAAATCTGATTTTCTGTTTGTAGCTCCGCCCACGTGTGCAGGTGGGCCGCGAGACCCCCAGAACATATCACCCCAGGTAGTGAGGGATCTGCATACCAAGTTTCGTTCAAATCGGTCAAGCCGTTTTTGCGTTATCGCGGCACATACACACATACACACACACATACACACATACATACCTCCGATTTTATATATATAGATAAAGAGTTTTATCTCATGCAAAATTATTATTTCTTTAATAAGACATGAACTATTTTTTTTTATGGCCCTTCAAGTACCCTATTTTTTCTGCAGCCCTCACAGTTAAAATTTAATATCTTTCCTTTTCCTTTAAATTAACAAAAGATTATAACAGTTATAACAGGCGTCCGCAACCGCCTTCAGCTCTCAGCTCCTCCAGCACTGGACACATGCACAAGTTGGACTGCCTCCAACCATTGCTCCAATGGTTACCTTACATTCTGGAACGTTGCCCACCTCACTGCTGTAACCTCACGCAAGCGCTTTCCTGTGTCTCCACGTGATTGGACTCCACTTCACAATTACGAACGGATGCAGGAAAGCGCTTGCGTGAGGTTACAGCGACTGCCGGACACTTGTGGAGTGGACAATCACGTACAGACCGAGGGCCTCAAAATAGTACCTGGCAGGCTGTGAGTTTGAGACCCCTGCTCTAAACCCTAAAGCACGTTAAACCACGGCTGGAAGGCATTTGGAAGTGTGCGGGCATCGATAGCACGTGATATCATCACGTTGACGTCCACACATGCATGGAGGCCCTCCGGCTGTGACCCTGAACCTGTCCCTTCACCGATGGCGGAGGGGAGGAGAATTGTCAGTGCCAGCTGACAGCGTACAGGTCATGCCTCTCGCTACGAGAGGCACATCCAATAAGCAGTCAGCTGATGTCTGCCACGGCACACAATTTGCAATACACTGCCCTAAAGGAGCACAGAAATAAATGTCACTTCTGCACAATGTCACTCTGGCATAGCCATGGTAGAAGAAAAGTTTAATGACTAGAGCAGTGAGCTGAGAACCAGGAGAGCCTAGTTCAAATCCCACTGCAGTTTCTTATGATCTTGGAAAACTCACTGAACACTCTACAGGTACAAACTTATGCTGGGCTTTCCAAACAGCGGTAGAGGTTTCTACTGCGGGCCAGCAAGGTAAATACTCTGACACTAGAGAATGATAAGTGGAGAAATTTTTCCCTGGCCCCGCAGGAACTCAATTTTCCTGCCCCGTCCCCACATGTTTTGTCGCTGTACCTATACCTACCCCATTCCTGTAAGCTCTGCCTTAACCACACAAGCCTTGAACACTTATGATTTTAAAGTGTTTGAGGTTTGTGCAGATGAGGACGGAGCTTGCAGGAATGGGGCAGGGACAAGAAAAGAACTCTCCAGGATGGGATGGGAAAATGAGGTCCCACGGGAATGGGGAAACATTTGTCCCCGTGCCATTCTCTATCCAACAACTAGAATTCCTATGAGCATCGGAGCGCTTACCTCGCCAGCCCGCGGTAGAAAACCCTACCGCCGTTTAGTAAAAGAAGCCCTTAGATTGTAAACCCCTACTGTATCTGAATATAATTTGCCTTGAATAACAACAGAAAAAAAAGGCATGAGCTAAATCCAAATAAATAATTAAAATATGCATTGTAATATTCCAGGTGCCATTATAAGGATTAAAAGGGCGGGTACTTTAACTTTACCTGTCAACAGGCCAACCATAATCACACTCTGGAATTCAGAGTTGGATTCTACCACTACTAATGCATTTATCATTTCTATAGAGCTGCCAGGCATATGCAGTGCTGTACATCAAACATGGAAGAGACAGTCCCTGCTCGAAAGAGCTTCCAATCTAGTTATGACAGGCAACTGGACAAAAAGGTGCATCTATACACAGTGCTGAGGTGGTGAATTACAGAGGGAATAATAAGCCAGGTATGGGTGCTTAGGAAGTGGGTTGGACTATGGAATTGAAAGAAGCTTCAAAGAAGTCATCAACATAGAATTCTGTAAGGAGAAAGAGGATGGGACTCATATCCTGCCTTTTTGAGGTTCCACATTCAAAGCAGTTTACGTATATACAAGTACTTATTTTGTACCTGGGGCAATAGAGGATTAAGTGACTTGACCAGGGTCAGAAGGAGCAGCATTGGGATTGACACTACAACCTCAGGGTGCTGAGACAACAGCTATACCACTAGGCCACTCCTCACCTCCAAATGGCGCTCAAATACTGATTTTGTATACCAAAGTTGGGCACACTGACTCATTATTCTGTAACAACACATGCAACTTTTTGGAACATCCATGCCCCTCTCATTACCACACCCCCTTTTGAAATACACATTGTGGGATTTAGGCGCCCAGCATTATGGAATACCACACAGTCAGATGTGCGTGCAAATCCTAATCAGCACCAATTAACATTAATAATTGGTTGTTACTTAGCACCCAATTATTGAAGGTTAAGAACTTGTTAACCAATTAACTTGTGCACATCTCAGGAATGTGCTCAAATTTGGAGGCCCAAAGCTGGGCACCATATATAGAATCTGGGGCTCAGTGTCCAAATTGTAAAAACATAGAAACATGATGGCAGATCAAGGCCAAATGGCCTATCCAGTCTGTCCATCCACAGTAACCATTATCTCTTCCTCTCTTTAAGAGATCCCACATGGCTATCCCAGGCTTCCTTGAAATCAGATACAGTCTCTGTCTCCACCACTTCTACCAGGAGTCTGTTCCATGCATTTACTACCCTTTCTGTAAAAAAGTATTTCCTTAGATTACTCCTGAGCCTATCACCTCAACTTCATCCTTTGCCCTTTCATTCCAGAACTTCCTTTCAAATGAAAGAAACTCGACGCATTTACACCATGTAGGTATTTAAACGCTTCTATCATATCTCCCCTCTCCCGCATTTCCTCCAAAGTAAACAGATTGAGATCTTTAAGTCTGTCCCATACGCCTTATGACACACTATTTTAGTAGCCTTCCTATGGACCAACTCTATCCTTTTTATATCTTTTTGAAGGTGCGGCTTCCAAAATTGTACACAATATTCTAAATGAGGTCTCACCAGAGTTTTATACAGGGGCATCAATACCTCCTTTTTCCTTCTGGCCATACCTCTCCCTATACACCCTAGCATTCTTCTAGCTTTTGCTGTCACCTTTTCAATCTGTTTGGCCACCTTAAGATCATCACATACAATCACACCCAATCACACTGCTCTTCTATCGTGCACATAAGTTCTTCACCCCCTAAACTGTACCGTTCCCTTGGGTTTTTGCAGCCCAAATGTATGACCTTTCATTTCTTAGCATTAAATTTTAGCTGCCAAATTTCAGACCATTGCTTCCATTGAAGTAACTTGTCGTTAATATTACCTTTCAAGACTTTATTTAAAAACCTGATCAGTCCTGAGTCTTCTCCAGGCTAGAAAGCTGTATGGGAATGGGGATTGCAGGAATCCAGCAGAACCCATGGGATACTTGTAGTTATGGAAGAAGTTGCCACAGGATTCCCACAGGAATGTATGAGATTACCTGTGGGGATGGAAGAAGTTAACAGAATGAGGCTTAGAATGCACTGAGAGAAGCAATTGGAACACCAGAATGAGGCTGGGAACACTCGTTGGTTGAATTGTGAATACCATCCAAAAAAACTAGTGTGGCTGGTGGGCTTGGGTGGAAAGAGGGCTGCAGGCAAGTAAATAATAGTGCTAATTCCTGCGGGTATGGGTGAGGATGGAGCAGATTAATTGTGGGGATTGAATGGATCTTAGCGGAATGGCTTGGAATGCAGTTGCACTACTTATTTTCAGATGTCAGAAAAGCAAGGGCATTTTTCTCTAGTCTCTCCCTTCCAAGCAGCCTGCAATGAAGAGGAGGGTATATGGTTGAGTCACATTATTATGACCACCTGCTAATATCCAGAATAACCTCCTCTGGCAGCACAAATAGTAGCCAAACACCATGGGAGTGATTCAGTAAGATGCTGGATGGTTGCTAAAGGTATCTGGAGCCATGCAGACTGCAGTGCGTCCAACAGTTGCTGACTAGCGCATGGTGGTGGATCCAGTCAAACATGTCGATCAAGGTGGTCCCAAATGTGCTTGATTGAGTTAAGGTCTGGTCTTCAGAGGCCAGGGAAGTAGCTGGAAGTCTTAGTTATGCTCTGCGAACTACTCGCGAACAGTTCTGATGTTATGACATGACACACTGTCCTTGTAAAAGAGTCAGGGATTCTTCCTCAGTAATGATGTTATTCTATGACTGGGCAGCAGAGAGCACTAGCCCAGATGTATTGGGCTCAGCAGTCCTGCTGAGTCACAGGGACAGTCCTCAGGTGGGGAGAAGAATATCTGCTTGAGCCACCGTGGGATCAGTTCAAGGAGGTCCCTGAGAGAGAACTCCAGATTTTTCCCTAGACATCAGCTGAGGGCAGAGCTGTGGGAAAAGGACTAATGCCTGTACTTCTTGGCTGAGGTAAGCCAAGCTAACTTACTGTAAAGTATGAGGCATACCTAAAAAGAATAAAAAGTGTTTTGTTCATATGAGATTGTGTTGTGTCCTAACCTCGCCCCTCCAGCACATTTGCTTCCTTATCACAGTTCTGTTGGAAAGATCCCATCGGCCATAGGAAAGACCGTCAACATGTATGGGTATACTTTATCGGCAAGGAAGTAGAGAAACCCATATCGGTTGAGAGTGCCTTCCAGACGTATTAAGGGTCCCAGAACATACCGCTGCTGCCACCAGCTTGTATACGTCCAATAATGGTTGCTGGGTGTTTGTTCTCGCCGGTTTCACACCTGACATGCCAACATCCATCTATTCATTGGCGCTCAAAATGTGGCTTTCGGAAAAGTCCAATGTCAGTACTCCAGTGCAAATTTCTGTCAATTTTTGTGATGAACCCTCATGAACATGAGTGCAGTCACCAGCCAGCTACTCCAGAGCCCCATTTTCAACGGGGTTTTCAGCACAGTCATTTTGGACACACATCTGGAAGCCCACTGGTTCATTTGGAAGGTGAATTGCTTTATCAGCCCACACAGCCGACGTTCACCTCTCACATTGATGGTTCATGCTGCCCCACAGTTATTACGGGTTGTCGAAAAGGTTACATTTGTCCACTCACTGTACATTTTAACCATGAACAGTTCACAAACTCCGCCGTTTCCGAAATACTGCTGACCTTGGGATAGTTGATGATTGTGCATTTTTCAGTGTCTGATAAATCATGTTTTTTTCCCCATGACAGCAATGGTTGCTATATTGGCAACTTGCTGACATCCTACATTATATACCCACAAGTCTGCATGTGACACATGCAGTTGTTCATTGGCTGTGCATCCCTGATGTCAGAGGTAGGTAGAGGTCATAATAATGTGACTTGACTATATAGGTTGTAAGCCTAGAATAAAGTAGAGCACAGTTACTGTAATCCCTAAGTCATCCCCTCTTCTGCTCCTGCCTACCCAAGCCCTTCCTAGTTCCACAGTTCCATATATATATATATATTTTATTTTTAGTATTTTATATACCACTTATAGCCTAAGCGGTTTACATTCAGGTACTCAAGTATTTCTCCCTATCTATCCCACCTGGGGCAATGGAGTGTTAAGTGACCTGTCCAGGGTCACAAGGAGCAGCGCTGGGTTTGAACCTGCCACCTCAGGGTACTGAGGCTGTAGCCCTAACCACTAGGCCACGCCTCCACTCAAGAAGAAAATGATGTAGAACCATGAAGTTTACAAGTTATTCCACACTTTTTTTGATACTTTTCATTTCACTTCATATCATTGCATTAGGCAAATTTGCATATAGTAGAGGTGATGGGCATGCAAATCTGCCGCATGCATGCTCATTAGAGATCTTGAAAACACGACTGGCTGGGGGTCCCCAGGACAGGTTTAAGAACCACTGCCTTAGATTATTTATTTATTGTTTATTTGCTAATGTTTATGACATTTGTCATGTGAATTAATCTATAATAACCATATCATTAACACTAGAAATTTCAAGTGAACTGAAGTGATGTGTTTCCTATAGGGAATTGCACGATGGACCACTGGTCTGACCCAACAGCGGCAATTCTTATGTTCTTATGCTGAGAAAAATACAGTAGAGGCATATGTTCTGGGCATATGGTTGAAACTTTTAACATCAGGCACTACTGCTCACAAGTTGTGCCTTCCCATGACTGTAGGAAACAGAACAAGAACAGATTCCAAGTGTGTGAAATGATGAGAAAACAAAAAAGTACAAAGAGTGTTCCCTTAGGCTTCCGCGGCTGGAGTCATGATGGTTAGTGTTTTCCGGGTCTCGCCACATCTGGGCAGGTAGACCCAATGTTTTAGCCATCATGCTGTAGCTTTCCTCAAGGTATGCTGTGAGATCTAAAGTTAAAAGGGTATAGATTCCGTACAAACGTAAGGAAGTTCTTCTTCACCCAGAGAATGGTAAAAAAACTGGAACGCTCTTCCGGAGGCTGTTATAGGGGAAAACACCCTCCAGGGATTCAAGACAACGTTAGACAAGTTCCTGCTGAACCTGAACGTACGCAGGTAAGGCTAGTCTCGCACTGTTCCCTCTAAGCTGAGCAGGAGTCCTCCACCCACAGTCTCACCAATAGAGGGTGCTGTTTCACTGTCACATTTTTCAATTGTGAGGGACAGGCAAGTTCTGCAGGACTCCAGGGAACATACCTGTCCTTAGCGACTGAAAATATTCCACCCCCTAGTGGTAGCAATGCAGCTGGAGGACACCTGCTCAGCTTAGAGGGAACAGTGGTTAGGACACTGGTCTTTGACCTAAGGGCCCCGGGTGAGCAGACTGCTGGGCACGATGGACCACTGCAGCGGAAATTCTTTTGTTCTTTTGTTCTATAGTGGGTTCAGTGACCTGTTTGAGAACAGGGAGGTCTGTTGGTCATGAATTTGAATTTTGGCAAGAAAGTTTGTTGGTCACAAATTTGAAATGTGGTGGGAAGGTTTATTGTCACAAAAAAACAGGAGATACTAACCTTCACAAGTCGTGAAATCAGAAAACAATGAAGGTGACTGATCAGTTTTCAGTTTCATTTATTGGATAAAATGACTCAACACAATCATGTTTTGGCCCTGAAGGGCCTGCCTCAGGAGTCTGGATTCTAAATGAAGGGTCAATAAAAATAAAGGTTCCCAGTCTTCGATTGCTGGTTCTATAATGCAATCTAAAACATCCGCATGTGCTGCCAAAAGTGTATGCTGCTGTCTGATAGAGCCCCAGGCCCCTCCCCAGTACACCGTGAAAGGGCCTAAGGCCCCTCCTATGGGGTGTCTGGGCCAATCAGACCCTTAGGCCCCTTCCCGGTGCATCATGGGTAAATCAGAGCCCCAGGCCCCTCCCCGGAGAATATCAGGATGCATCAGGAAGAGGAAGGCCCATTTTGGAAGAGGCGGGCCAGCTGGCTGGAGGGAGTAGGTATACCTCTCGTCAGCCATCTAATTAAAGATATGGGGGAGAGGGGTCAGAGGTGGGGGGTGTTGTGATACAACAGGAGAGAATGGGCATCTCTTCTGCTGCTGGGAGGGGGCTCACTTGGAAGCAGGAGAAAGTGGGCATCTCTCCCACTGTTGTGTTTTTATAGGGGGGGGGGTGTTTTAGCATTTTTTTCTGCACATGTGCCCATCGCTATCACCAGCGATGGGCACATGCAAATGTAGCGAGTCTTCGCTACTCTCCACCAACCTCATTTACATGAGCGTATTTTTTAAGAATCTAGGCCTATGTCGGGTGCCATTGGGACCACGTCTAAATATCCAGCTAAGTAAACTTCAGAACATGGTCATTTTCCATTAGTTGGAATTGCCCTGGAACTTAAATATTTTGGATGATTTTACTCCTGACAATTTTTGCTTAATTTGCAAAGTTCCATGAGAGTCCGTGGGGAATGCTTTGTCATTTTGAGTTTCTAGTTACTGAGAATCTCACACAAATATACATTTTTCGCTGTGTAATTGGTGGGCCTTTTTCACAAACAAGGTTCCTTTCATCTCTCTACCAGACATGAGAACATGATCAACTGTCTTCCACAAGCTGAGAGTCAACAGGCAGATAGAAAATAAAGCCCAGCAGCAGTGATTGCTGTGCAGCTGCATAGACACACACAGATATAAATATGCATGAGAGATTTGCATATAATAGGGGTGATAGGCATGCAAATCTCTCTCATGTACATTCATTAGGGATATTCTGAAAAGCCAACTGGCCTGTTGACCCCAAGACAGGTCTGAGTGCCCCTGGTATATAGACTGTGCCTTGACAACTGGCACACTTGTTGAACTGAAGCAAGTCTAAACAAAGTGAGGCTCTGCTTTCTTTTCATATAAGCTCCTAGATAAAATGCAATCAATAAACCTTTTAGTGAGAGGTGAAAATAAATAAACAATACTTAATTTCTCTCACAAGGAAAGTCCTGCTTAAGAGAATGAGGAAGCTGGCAGACAGGCGGGCAGACAACAAAAGATAGACAATGTCCTGGCAAGATTCTGAGATACTGCACTCGTACATAGAAAATTGCAGGAGGAAATCTCTGTTTTTTTTGAAAATCTTTATTCATTTTAAAGCTAACAATAAGTGCAACATATTATACAAACATTTTACACTTTAAACAGCACTTAAATTCAATCAAATTATATTTCATAACAAATACATATCTCTTCCCCCCCCCTCTTATACACACAAAAATTACAATCAACAATAAATTAAATTAAAGAAATTGCCCCACCCTGGATGTGTATAATCAAAGGGCTAAATCAATAATCACTCCTTACAGAATTTTGTCAATGGTTCTCAAACATCCTTACATTTTCTATAATGTCCCAGTTGTATGGCAATCATATGTTCCAGTTTAAAAGTGTGGCATAAAGATTCCCACCAGAAATTATAATTTAATCGGTCCCAGTTTTTCCAGTTCTTCAAAATAAGTTGTATGGCAGCTCCTGTCATAATAAAGAGAAGTTTGTTGTTATGGGAAGTTTTTAGGCTTTTAGCCCTCATTAACGTGCCAAATAGCACTGTATGTCAATCCCACTGGAGCTTCCAGTATTCTATTGATTTGACTCCAAATGGATCGCCAAAAGTTAAGTATCAAGGGACAAAAAGAAGAGCAGATGATCCATTTATCCATATATCAAGATGACAGTGTCAGCATCTATTTGACCTAGAACTATCTACTTTTTGCAGTCTTAACAGGGGTCCAAAAACTTCAATGTAACCACAAAAACCAAGTTTGTCTCATAGATGCTGACGCTATACTTCTCATCCTCCAAGTCCAAATTCGTGACCATTGAGGTGCAGAAATCTGCTGTTTTATCTCAATACTCCAAATGTCTCTAAGACTAGTTTTTGGTTTCTTATATAACCAGATATTAATTTATACCACCGGGCTGCCTGATGTCCTAGGAAATCCGTCTGGAAGCATAGGACCGGCAAGCTATACTGATTTTTTTAGATTTCCCCAATCAGGGAACCCCTTCTGAATGGCTTGCTTCAACTGCAACCATTTATAAACTTGAGACTTTGCTATGCCAAATGATTGTTGCAGTCATGAAAAATCAAGCATTTTCCCATCTGATAAAACATCATCTAATGCCTGCATCCAATGCTTCCAGAAGATCTTAGACTCGCCAATTTGAATCTTGGAGTTTAGCCATAAGGACTGGCACGTAGACTTCTCTACTGGAACATCTGTTAAGTTGTTAATAAATTTCAAAGTTTTCCAGGTGTCAAATAAAATAGTATTGTTCTTAACATATCTGGGTAACTTGATACTTAAAATATGACACAATCGCATTGGAGACATGAGTTGCTATTCTAAGTAAAGCCAATCAGGGAGATGTTCCATGAGCTCAAGAGGAATGGTTCTGAACTATTTTGTCACCTATTCATTAACTCAATAAAACAGACTTGAGATTCAGGGGGGTAGTTATCAAACTGTATTGTGACTATAATGTGTGTAATTTGCCCCTTAACCCTTTATTTGGCATTGTTGCTCAGAAGCAACATGTGTCTTCTTTGGCTCTTATGGGAGATCTGTATCTCCAAATGCCTGTTACCTTGGCTCTGTTGCTATTGTTCAACATCAAGTTAGATAACGCAGCCATTTCACCATCTGCAGGGTTAATGCATGTTAAAGGATACTAACATAAGTTATATTACCATAACCACAGTATGTTAAATTGCTGCAGATTACATACTAATTAGATTTAAAACATGTAACTACAAGTTGCAGTAAACATGAGGCACCTTGATCATTTGTGGTACCGTGTTTCCCCGAAAATAAGACAGTGTCTTATATTCATTTGGGGCCTCCTCCGATGCGACTGGGCCCTGGTGCATCATGTGATGCATGGGGACAGGCCTAAGCCCTAATTGGTGCAGGTACCTCAGGCTCCTCCCTTGGGAGTGGCCTGAGGCACCTGAACCAATCAGGGACTTCCTTAGGGTTGAGCCTAAGGAAGTCTCTGATTGGCCATTGCTTCAAATGACTTGAGGAAAAGGGTAATGTGAGTATGGCAGCTGTCATGGAATATAAGTTGTGCTATAGTATTTTGAATGGATTGAAAGAGTGGGAGAAGGATGAATGGAAGATCTGAGAGAAGTACATTGCAGTAGTCTAAGCATGAGGTGATAAGAGTGTGGATAAGGGTTTTGGTAGTGTGCTCGGAGAGGAGAGGTTGAATTATGGTAATATTATAGAAGAGGAAGCGACAAGTTTTAACAGTTTGTTGGATCTGAGTGGAGAAGGAGAGATAGATCACCCTGTGGTTGTGAGCTTACGAGACAGGGATGAGGAGAGCATTATCCCTTAAGATCTATCCAGTGAAGATAAGGAGGGATCTCCACCTTCATCCCACGTAAACTTGGAGACTGTAAAGCACACAACCCGCAGAGGGATTTGCTGCGCTATATAATATTGTCCTTTCTGCTCCGTAATATCTGTCATGTGTTAACAAGGAGGTACACAATCCGCTGTATCCCTGTCCTGCTTAGATATAGTATAAGGATTACTGGCTACATCAAACACCAGAAATAAAGCACACCTTACTGAAGTAGGCATGGCTTAGTGTGCAGTAGGCCTCATTTGTGAGACCGGAGGAGTCCAAGACTGAAAGCAGCTGTGGTGCTTACAGATCAAACACCTGCTTTAGCTCAACTCAAACAGGATAATGAAGCAAAGCAAGCATGAATGATTAACAAGGACCTTACCACTGGGACCTAGTCATGCAGTGTTTGTTTGCAGCCTCCTATAAAACACTTCCGTCTGACTACTTGTCAGTTGTTGTTGTTTTTTTAAATTAAACTTCCTCTCCGCAAAAACATCCTTCTCTGGTCCAGTGACACATTTTATGATGGGCCTGTAAGATGCCTAGCTTAGTGTAGTCTTTGGCAGGAAATGGTATTGCAATGCTGTTTTATGGGAGCTGTATCTTTGTTGTATTTCAAACTGTTTCCTTGTGTTAGGAGATTACAGATAAGCTAAAAATGCAATGTTGATTCTGACTGGAGTCTGACTAAGAGAGCTGTTTAATAGTTCTGGTGCATAAATAGTGTAAGTGATGTTAAGGCCATGCCCCCTTCCCTCCCCCCCAACATCTAGCAACTCCTGTCTCTAAAGCTCTTCCACATTCCATGATAGCATCACAGAAAGGCTGGTGCATAGGAGAAAATGGGTGGCAGAGCGGTTATAATAATAAACTGAAAACTGCCCAAAGTCTCCCACTTAGACTATAAGCTCTTGAGGAAGGGACACATTGCATCTGTCTATTATTGGTACAATGCCCTTTTTAATATAAATAAATAAAAATGCAAATATTACTGGCTGCAAACAATTCTTGTGTCTGAAAAGGATGAAGATAGTGCAAGTAGAGTTATCATATTTGAAGCCTCACAAACCCGGATATATGGCCACGCCCTGTTCCATCCCCATCCCCGCCTTGTTCTGCCTCCAGCCCCGCCCAGTTCTGCCTCAAGCCCCACCCCATTCTGACCCTAGTCCCACCCCCTCAAAGCCTCGTCTTCTTCCCTAATGAGCTCCTGCCATGTCTGGAGGTCCTCGTGCAAGCACGGATATGTGTGATGTCATCCGCGCCTGCTCAAAGGCCCTCCAGATGCGGCCAGAGCTCGTCGGGGCTTTCCAAAACCTGGACAAACTACCGGGTTTGGAAAGTTAGAGGACATGTCCAGGTTTCCCTGGACATCTGACAACCTTAATCGCAAGACCAAAAATATTGGAAAGGTAGCTCTAAAATGTACAGTGTATCATGTTCTGTAATCAGTAATCATACCCATGACCTCAGCCCTAGTTATCTTCTGGGCTTTGTGTCTAGTGACTGGCAGCAAGGTGATCCTATGGCTGGATCCATCCAGAAAGACTGTGGTTAGCTCCACATGAACATCTCATGCTGATTCTAACATGCAATTGCAGAGAATCAGAAGCATGCACTCTTGTCACAATACCCCTCTCCTCAAGCCACTTCATTGGCTCCCCATCCATTTCCGAATATAGTTCAAACTCCTCTTACTGATTTACCAGTGCATTCACTCTGTAGCCCCTCAATATCTCTCCTCACTTATCTCCCCCATGCTCCTCCCTACCCCGTGAACTCCATTTGTCAAGTAAATCCCTCTTATCTGTACCCCTCTCCTCCACTGCCAGCTCTAGACTCCATTCCTTCTTTCTTGTCACTCCATATGCCTGGAACAGGCTGCCTGAGTTAGTGCATCGTGCTCCGTCTCTGCTGGTATTCAAATCCAGGCTATAACCCTCCATTTTTGAAAGTGCTTTCAATTCTTAACTCCCACTCACTGTCAGATACCTTTATCCATTGTATCATTCCTTCTACCAGAATCCCCCCCCCCCAACCCTGAGATGTCCAAATTAGCTTGTAAGCTCTTCAAAGCAGGGACAGTCTATTGAATGTTAAATATACAGCACTGCGTATGCCTTTCAGCGCTATAGAAATGATAAATAGTAGCAGTAGTGTCAACCTGCCCGAGGTCAGCTACTCCGTCTGCAGAACAAGTTGCTCTTCCCAGCCTCCTCCCAAGTTCTAGGCATCTGAAGAGTAACTCTATAAAATGGGTGTTTAAAGGTAGGTGCTAATAACAAGCACACATTTATAGAATGATAGCACTTGTGTGCATGATTAGCTCCAATAATTAGCAGTTACACGTGTAAGCACTAAGACCCCGATTCTATAAATGGCACCTAAAACATAGACTCCGAGGAACACAGTGCAAAGCGCATGTCAGTCTTGTTAGGCAATATCAAAACATTGGGGAGAAATCACTAGTACCGTATTTTCGCGGATATAACGCGCACCATTGTAAAACGCGCACAGGGGTATAGCGCGCAGAAATCACGATGATATGTACAAAAACTTTTCTATACCGCGCTCAGGCATATAACGCGCATGCTGCCCGACTCTCCTTTCGCCCGCCCTGACTTTCCGTGCGCTGTCCCGACTCTCCGTTCACCCCCCCTGACTTCCGTGCACTGTCCTCCCTTGAAGTCCTGTCCCCCCTTGAAGGTCTGTCCCCATCCTGAAAGCCTGATGCCCCCCCCGACGTCCGATACATCCCCCCCCCCGGCAGGACCACTCGCACCCTCACCCCGAAGGACCGCCGACTCCCCAACAATATCGGGCCAGGAGGGAGCCCAAACCCTCCTGGCCACGGCGACCCCCTAACCCCACCCCGCACTACATTACGGGCAGGAGGGATCCCAGGCCCTCCTGCCCTCGACGCAAACCCCCTCCCCCCAACGACCGCCCCCCCCCAAGAACCTCCGCCCGTCCCCCAGCCGCCCCGCGACCCCCCTGGCCGACCCCCACCCGCCTTCCCCGTACCTTTGTGTAGTTGGGCCAGAAGGGAGCCCAAACCCTCCTGGCCACGGCGACCCCCTAACCCCACCCTGCACTACATTACGGGCAGGAGGGATCCCAGGCCCTCCTGCCCTCGACGCAAACCCCCCTCCCCCCCAGCCGACCCGCGACCCCCCTGGCCGACCCCCACGACCCCCCCACCCCCCTTCCCCGTACCTTTGGAAGTTGGCCGGACAGACGGGAGCCAAACCCGCCTGTCCGGCAGGCAGCCAACGAAGGAATGAGGCCGGATTGGCCCATCCGTCCTAAAGCTCCGCCTACTGGTGGGGCCTAAGGCGCGTGGGCCAATCAGAATAGGCCCTGGAGCCTTAGGTCCCACCTGGGGGCGCGGCCTGAGACACATGGTCGGGTTTGGCCCATGTGCCTCAGGCCGCGCCCCCAGGTGGGACCTAAGGCTCCAGGGCCTATTCTGATTGGCCCACGCGCCTTAGGCCCCACCAGTAGGCGGAGCTTTAGGACGGATGGGCCAATCCGGCCTCATTCCTTCGTTGGCTGCCTGCCGGACAGGCGGGTTTGGCTCCCGTCTGTCCGGCCAACTTCCAAAGGTACGGGGAAGGGGGGTGGGGGGGGTCGTGGGGGTCGGCCAGGGGGGTCGCGGGTCGGCTGGGGGGGAGGGGGGTTTGCGTCGAGGGCAGGAGGGCCTGGGATCCCTCCTGCCCGTAATGTAGTGCGGGGTGGGGTTAGGGGGTCGCCGTGGCCAGGAGGGTTTGGGCTCCCTTCTGGCCCAACTACACAAAGGTACGGGGAAGGCGGGTGGGGGTGTCGTGGGGGTCGGCCAGGGGGGTCGCGGGTCGGCTGGGGGACGGGCGGAGGTTCTTGGGGGGGGGGGCGGTCGTTGGGGGGAGGGGGTTTGCGTCGAGGGCAGGAGGGCCGGGGGTCCCTCCTGCCCGTAATGTAGTGCGGGGTGGGGTTAGGGGGTCGCCGTGGCCAGGAGGGTTTGGGCTCCCTCCTGGCCCGATATTGTTGGGGAGTCGGCGGTCCTTCGGGGTGAGGGTGCGAGTGGTCCTGCCGGGGGGGGGGTGTATCGGACGTCGGGGAGTCGGCTGGGCAAGAGGGCTTGGGCTCCCTCTTGCTCCGATCGTGGATGCGGGTGCGGGTGGGAGCGCGTGCGAGCGGTCGTTCGGGGTGGGGGTGCGAGCGGTCCTGCTGGGGGGGTGAATCGGGCGTCGGGCGGGGTGGGAACTATGTTTAAAAACTTTTGTATACCGCGCTCAGGCATATAGCGCGCGAGGGGTATGCGCGGTACGTAAAATCACGTATAACGCGCGCGTTATATCCGCGAAAATACGGTATTGTGCCAGACGTAGTGTCAAAATTTATTTAAAAATAAAAAAAAAAGCACCTAGTGTAAACACCTCCAGTAGAAAAGCACTTGCATCTGAGTTCTCTCAAAATAGTTACACATTGTAATAACTACACATTATAAAAAATGATGTAATATGTGCTCAGAAACCCAGAGGCAGAGATTCTACCGTCTCAGCAGATGATGTAGTTATTGAACATGTAAAACTTTCTTTTTATATGTACACTTCCCCCTCCCTATTTGCAGTTTCGACGTTTACGGTTTCAATTATTTGTGGGGGGGTTTCCCCAGGCCTCCCCCCTGAGAATGTGTAACTATTTTAACAGAACTGAGATACAAGTGTTTTTCTACTGGAGGTGTTTACACTAGGGTGAGGTTTTTTTTGTTGCATAAATCTTGTTAGGCGCCATTTATAGAATCGCACCTAGTAGCACCTAAAGTGAACTTAGGTGCCAATAAGAATCCGAACTATAAGAGAACCCTATTTATGTCATGGTTTTCTTGGCCTAAATTCTGATGCCTAAGTCCAAAACAGACGTCTACATGAAAAGCATACCCACAATCTGTCCATAACCATGCCTACCTTTTGATAGGATCCTTGGGCTTGGTGTCTACCTGAAAGTGGTAGGCGCCTACTGATCAAGGTACCTACCATCCAATTAATTTTAATTTAAGCCAATTATGAGGTGCTAATTATTATTGGAGCTGATTAATCTTTGTAAATATGTAAGTTAGGTGCTTAGATCGGCTATACATGCTGATCTAGGCTCCAAACTTTAGGCATCTTTTATAGAATCTAGGCCTAAGTGCTATTCTATAAAATGTGTACTTAAGTCCCATAAGGTTAAATTCTAAAAATGGTGTCCCAATTGTAGACGGCCAATTGCTGCCTAACCAGCCAATCGGGACACATGTTTTGTTTTTTGTTTTTTTTTTAAAAAAAAACCTCCTAAGGCATGTCGCCTACATTGTAGGCACCTCCGGGAGCCTAGGGAAGCGCGTAGGCCCGCCTAAGTTCACCTAAGGCTAGGCATGGGCATGCCTTGGCCTAGAAGTAACCTTAGGCAGATCTAGGCAGCCCTATGCGCCTCCCTAGGCCCACGGTAGACACCTACAATGTAGGCCAGCAAAATGCTGGCCTTCATTGTAAGCAGATGTGGCCGCTGAGCTTATCGCAGCAAGGGATCTCCCTGCCACGATATGTTTAGCAACCATCCGTACCCACGAACATTGCCAGCAGGAGGGATGCCCAGTCCCTCCTGCCAGAACCCTCCCGAACATCACCGGCAGGAGGGATGCCCGGTCCCTTCTGCTGGAGCCCCCCTCCCCGTACATTTACAGCAGGAGGGATGCCCAGTCTGTCCTGCTGGAACCCCCCAGACCTCCAAACATCGTGGGCATCCCTCCACCAGATCCCCCTCCACCCCCTCGGACTAGAATCTTAGGCCCAATTTGCAATGCATTCTGGGATACACTGGGAGTAGCCTATGATTCCGATTGGCCAGATGCCCTTAGGCCACCCCACATGTTCTGGCATTCCTTCCGGTAGTCTTCAAGGCGGAGGGGATGGGTTGCCGCTAAACTTATCGCAGCAGGGTAATCCTTTTCCACGATAAGCTCCAACAGTAATCTAATTCTCTAATTTGCGCCTGTTATTAGGTGGGCTTAGGCTTCTGTCTGCGAGGACAGATGCGATTCTCTATAGGACACCTGTATGTAATTCTGAAAAGCTGCTTAGGCGGCTTCTGAGCCTGGGCATCCTATACAGAATCCGACCCTTAGTGTGCAACTGCATGGGGTTATGTTTATATAGATGCAGCATGGGCATGCCATGGGCTGTTTGTCTAGCAATGCGCACAACTTATAGAATAATATAAATTGTGCGTGTGGCATGGTGCACTTAGATGCACCCACTTATGCCTGCCATTAAGTTCATATAAGTGTCAGCGTCTATACTTTGGTACACCAATGATGCCTTACACCTATATCAATATTACCTCTATGCTGTATGGGAGTCCTCCAACCACATTCCTGTCAGTAGGGGGCGATGCTTCAAAATGGTGTTTTCAATTACTAGAGATAGGTAAGTCCTCTGGAGTTCTGCAGAATTTGCATGTCCCTTGCTATTGAAAAATGTGATATGGCATCTATTATACAGCACTGCTGCTGGCAAAATTGTATGTGGAGAACTCCTGTACAGCTTAGCGGGAACATTGGCATGCATTCTATAACAGCCTTGGCATACCTAATTGCCATCATAGAATTGACACTAACCTCTCCCTCAGCCAGATTATATATTAATAATACATTTCTGGAGTGTTTTTGTCTGAAGCGGGGAGTTAGACAAGGATATCCCTTGGCTCCTTTGCTTTTTGATATTGTTCTGGAACCCTTGTTGTTGGCTATACAGCAGGCAAAGGAGATATAGGGGATTCCTTATACAGGTTAGGAATATAAGATCTCTGCTTATGCGGATGATATTTTGCTTCATTTGAAGAATCCTAAATCTACCATTCCGAATTTACTGGAATTGATTGATAGATTTGATAAATTTTCTGGATATAAAATAAATTGGAGCAAGTCGGAGGTTCTTCCCCTAAATGTGCATTGTGCAAAAGGATTATTTGATTCATTCCCTTTTCTTTGGAAGGAAGAGGGTATAAAATATTTAGGTATTATGATTCAGAAAACATTGGAAGACATAATGACAGTAAATGAAAAATCCTTATTGCTGAAAGTGTGAGCATTAGAACCCATTACATCTTTCTTGGTGGGGGAGAGTCCAAACTGTAAAAATGATGATTTGTCTATAGTTTGTTACCAAATGAGTATGTTGCCGGTTTATTTTCAAGGGTCCTTTTATAAAAAAATTAATGGTATTGTCACAAAATTTATTTGGCTGGGTAAAACTGCTAGAATTGCTTTAGTGTCTTTACAAAAACCAATTGCAGTGGGTGGGGTAAATTTTCCAAATTTCTACAGATATCGCCAAGCTTTCATCATGCGGCAGGTTATGTATTGGATCCTTCCTGAAGTCTTGGAGCATCTTCCGGATGGCTTTACTTGGAATGGCAACTCCTGTCGCCATTGCGTTTGTGTCATGTTTTAAGTATCAAGTTACCTAGGCTTTATAAGAACATAAGAACATAAGAAATGCCTTCACCGAATCAGACCTTTGGTCCATATAGTCCAGTGACCCGTACACGCGGAGGCCAATCTAGGTGTTCCCTGATGAAGACCTAGGTGTTCCCTGATGAAGACCCTAATTTCCAGTATCCCTCAATGTGATTTGCAAGGAGGTGTGCATCCAACTTGCACTTGAATCCCATAATAGAGGTTTCCGTCACTGCCTCCTCCGGGAGAGCATTCCAAGCATCCACCACTCGCTGTGTAAAACAGAACTTTCTGACATTTGTCCTGGGCAAACATTAAAATTTATTAATAACCTAACACCTATTCCGATTCATCAATCCACGTGTCAGTCCTTATGGTTGAACTCCAAGATTCAGATTGGCGAGTCTAAGATCCTCTGGAAGCACTGGCTGCAGGCGGGCATACGCACATTAGATGATGTGTTATCAGATGGAAAGATGCTTGACTTTTCACAACTGCAACAAACATTTGGTATTGCAAAGTCTCAAGTATATAGGTGGTTGCAGTTGAAGCAGGCCATTCAGAAGGGGGTTCCCTGATTGGCGTAACTTAAAAACTCAGTATAGCTTACCAGTTTTGTGCTTCCAGATAGATTTCCTGGGGCATCAGGCAGCGAAGTGGTATAAATTAATATCAGAATTTTTTAATAAGAAACCAAAAATTAGTCTTAAAGACATTTGGAGCGTTAAGACAAAGCAGCAAATTTCTGCTACTCAATGGCCAAGGATTTGGACTTGGAGGATGAGATGTACAGCATCAGCATCTCTGAGACAGACTTAGTTTTTTCTGTTGTATAGAATTTTCTGGACCCTTGTTCGGTTGCAAAAGTTAGTTCTAAGTCAAATAGATGCTGGCATTGTCATCTCGATATAGGGACGCTGGATCATCTATTGTTCTATTGCGCCTTGATACTTAAATTTTGGAGATCTATATGGGGTCAAATTACTATGATTCTGGAAGTTCCATTATCATTGACGTATGATTTTGAGTTGTTTGGAACTTTATTAATGCCCAAAGTCCAATTAATGCAAATCAGAATAGATTACTTCTCATCACGACAGAAGTTGCTATGCAGCTGATCATGAAAACCTGGAAAAATTGGGACAGGTTAAATTACAATTTTTGGTGGGAAACCCTATGTCAAAGTTATACATTTGAATGTATGAATTCAATACAATTGGGACACTATAATAAATTCAAGATGGTTTGGGATCCATTAACAAAATTTTGTAAGAATTGATCATATGTATTTCCCCTTGATTTCTGTTATGCACGTCCAGGAAGGGTGGGAGGGTGGATGGGAGGGAGGTGTTATATATTTATTATATCATTTGATTGTATTGAGTGCTGATTATTGTATTATTTGTTTACTTATCTGTTGCACTTACTGTTGGCTTTTGAAAATGAATAAAGATTTAAAAATAAAAATACTTAGGTATCTTTCTCAGAAACTATTACAGCAAATATTACATAGACCCTTTCTAAATGGTTCCCTCTTTAACTGAGCTAGTGAAGTTGACTGGAGGCAACAAAGATTATTATAGTCCCTAAGATTAATTATGTTTTTAGCTTGCTTCCTATTGAACTTCTCAGCTCCTTTTTCAAAACGATTGACAAAATGCTGCTTGATTTCCTATGGCAACCACCATGCACAGCAGCTAAAATTTTTTAACTTTCCAAAAGCTCAGGAGAAGTAAATTTTCCTGATTTCCCATATTATCCCGCAGCTTTTATTAGAAGTGAAGGTTCCAGATGGCAAATGACTTTATACCCGCCTGTTTGAATCTTGGAGTTCAGCCAAAGGGACTGACAGGTGGTTTTATGAATTGGAATAGGTGTTAAATTATTGATACATTTGAATGTCTGCCACGTATCCAGCAAAATTTTGTTGTCCTTATATAACCTCGGAAACTTGATACTCAGAATGTGACTTAATCTATTTTTTTAAGCTCAGTAAGTTTTATTGTTTTACTAGAAAGAACATAAACAATGTACAACGTCATAATACAATATCCAAGAGAAAAAGAGTGTGGAAGTGCAGGTTCAGCAAAAATAATTGTACAGCGGCAAATGGAGTAACGTCAATAAACGCAATAATATGGGTACAGAAAAGAAACCTAATTTTAATTTTAGCACAGGCTTTTATAAAATAGGTACTGACAGTTGTGCGCATAACATTTAATTAGTGTTAATGAGTGCTAATATTTTTTGGTTAGAGGTCAATTATCAACACTGATTGGCTTAGCCAATTAGGTTGTGCGTGCAAATCGGCTATACGCACCAATTTGTGCGCTTAACTTATGGCGCTATATACAGAATTTGGAGGAAAGTGCCTGTGCTGCTTTTCCATGCACTTACGTCCAGTTATAGAATTGCCCTTCACGTATTTCATTTTAACAAAGCAATTCCACTGCTGTATTTAATTAATATACTGTGTGTTTGTGTTTAAGGGCTCCTTTTATGAAGGTGCGCCAGCAGGTTTAGCGCACGCACCGGATTAGCGCACTCTATAGCGCGCGCTAGCCAAAAATCTACCGCCTGCTCAAAAGGAGGCGGTAGCGGCTAGCGCGCGGGGCAATTTAGCGCGTGCTATTTCGCACGTTAAGGCCCTAGCGTGCCTTTGTAAAAGGAGCCCTTAATCTTACTATTTTAACCAGCAAAAGCATGAAAGTTACGGTGTTGTGTACGGTCTGTTCCCCCCTCAGTGTCATCTTGTATAACCACATATAAGAAGACGCCACCTCCAGTCCCGCCAAGGACGACAACCAAGCCGTTCATTTCCATCACAGCCCAGAGCAGCACAGAATCTGCCCAGGATGCCTATATGGACGGACATGGGCAACGAGGAGACATCATCAGCCAGTCAGGATTCAGCAACTCCACCGAGAGCTTGGACAGCATGAAAGCATTAACTGCTGCCATCGAAGCTGCCAACGCGCAGATCCATGGCCCTGCCAGTCAGCACATGGACGACAATACCACCACGGTCAACTCCACCTCCACTGTCGCCAGCATTACTGCAGATGACAGAAAAAGAAATCATTTCAGGAAAAACTTGTCTATTGGAGTACAGGTAAACGTACTGTGAAAGCAACACCTGAATGTCACCTCTATTTCAGGCCCCTTTTTTAAATTAAGGGGTCCTTTTACTATGACACGTTAATCGATTTAGCACGTGCTAAATGCTAAGGCGCCCATAGAATATAATGGGCGTCTCAGTCTTTAGCATGTGCTAGATCGGTTAGTGCAGCTTAGTAAAAGGACCCCTAAGTCAGGGGTCTCAAAGTCCCTCCTTGAGGGCCGCAATCCAGTCGGGTTTTCAGGATTTCCCCAATGAATATTGCTGAGATCTATGTGCATGCACTGCTTTCAATGCATATTCATTGGAGAAAACCCGACTGGATTGCGGCCCTCAAGGAGGGACTTTGAGATCCCTTCCCTAAGTGAATTAGATATATTTTGATTTGGCTGGATTACACTTCTTGTAAAATAATCCACAGTCATAGACTGTAATCTTGTTGAATTCTTCAGTGTGCAGGATCCTCACAGTACAGTACGATAAGTAATAACAATGTTTGACCAATAAGCCTTATTAGTGACTGTCAAATTTAAGAATTTATCATTCAGTTTACT
Source organism: Geotrypetes seraphini (assembly GCF_902459505.1). Classification (NCBI taxonomy): domain Eukaryota; kingdom Metazoa; phylum Chordata; class Amphibia; order Gymnophiona; family Dermophiidae; genus Geotrypetes; species Geotrypetes seraphini. Next base: position 147,940,077 of record NC_047085.1, on the reverse strand, counting down.
ATCTGAATACATTAACATTAAAAAAAAAAATGAATCAAAGCTGTATGCAGAATAGAAGAGCATGACTGAAATAACTGAGGCAGAGTTCATCTGACATTCATTTGCATTGTAGGATCGCTAGAGAAATATTTTCAGCAAGCATGGTTGAATTGTCTGTGCTTATTCGTGCATTTCCTACCAGATTTTAGTCACTTAAGGAGACCTCATTGTTCTGTTATCTCAACCATAAAATTAGAAAATAAAATCCCCATGACTCATCATTATTTTTCCACTAGTCATCTCTGTTTAGATATGCATTGATCTGTTTGGCAAAGATCAAGTGAATATTAAAGGGTAATGTTTCCTCTAAGCTGCGCAGCCGCGCACCGTGCAGCAGAAGACTGTGCAGCCGTTCAGCCCCACTGCACAGCCAGTGGGGTAGGGACCAACACCTTCTGTCACTAATGCTACTGCTGTTTTCCCAAAGTAGAAGCAGCAGCAGCAAACTAGAACAGACTGGCAGTGGACCTTCTTGTACATACCTGTGGCTGCCAACCTGCCCTCTCCAATGTCACTTCTTCCGGGACAGAGCTGGCAGCCGCAGATATGTATGGGAAGGTCCCACAGCTGGCTTGTTTCAGTTTTCTGCCACCACTTCAGCCAAGCAGCAGCAGCGGTGGGGATGCTAGGGGGCAGATGCTGTTGGATACAGGGTGAGGGAGAGAAAGGGGGCAGCTGCTGGTGAATGTGGGGGTGGGTGGGACAGAGAGAGGAGGTAGATACTGATGAAAACGGGGTGGGAGCAGATGATGGTGGAAGAGATGTGGGGAAAGAGAGGGTGCAGAAGCTGTTGGAAATGGTTTGGGGGTGGGGTAGAGGGAGAGAAGGGCAGAAGCTGGTAGATATGAGGTGGATGGGAGAGAGGAGCAAATACTGGTAGAAATGGGGTGGAGATAGCTGCTGGAGAGAGAGGGCATAAACATTGGTGGAAGTGGGGTGGAAGGAGAGGGGGCAGAAGCTGGTTTAGGATGGGGAGAGAGGGGGCAGATCTTTTACAGAAGTGGGAAGACATTCTAGAGAGAACAGGAGAGAGAAGGGCAGATTTTGGGGGTGGGATACAGAGAGGAGGGAGATGATAGAACATGGCAAGTGAAAGGGGAGATGCCGGATGGAAGGTGAGGGGGAGAAAGGGGGCAGATGTTGTATGCAAGGGAAGAGATACAAAGAGGAGAGAAATACTGATGGAAGGAGAGAGAGAGGGGAGATTCTGGATGGAAAGGGGAGGGGAAAATAAGCTTTATAGAAGAAGCCTGGATGGCAGAAGGGAGAGACAGGACAGAGATGATGGAAGGAGGAAGTGAAAGGGGAGAGAGGAGTAAGACTGTATGGAAAGGGAAAGAGACAAAGGAGAGAGATACTGATGGAAGGGGGAGGGAGTGGAGATGCTAGATGGAAAGGGAGAGAGAGAGAAGGCAGACGCTGTATAGAAGTAGGTAGATCCTAGATAGAAGAGGGGAAAGAAATGAACAGATATTTGGGGGGAGAACAGAAAGGAGGGAGATAATGATAGAAGGGAAAAGAAAGGGTAGATACAGGGTACAAACACTGCTTCAAAGGGAGAGAGAAAGAGGACAAAGTTAGTGAAAGACTGGGAATAAGAGGAAGTAAAATAGAAGAGCCAGGGTGAGGGAAAGAGGTTGGCTGGCCCGGAACTTCCTCTCCAACGGGAGAAGGCTTCTGGGCCAGTGCCTGGACGTGCCTTTCCAGCTGTTGTTGCGGCGGCGGGCGGGGAAGCAGGGAGTGAGCCCATTCTCCCACAATCGCCTGCCTCATTGTCCCCAAACACAGCTTCGGGATGCCGGCTCTGAAAACGGGACAATGGGACAGGGGATCTGAAAAAGGGACGGTTCCTTTCAAAACGGGACTTATGGTCACATTATATATCCATGACATCCGGTTTGTCTGACTTGTCTGTTTAGATTGTAAGCTCTTTCAAGCAGGGACTGTCTTCTTTGTGACTCTACAGTGCTGCATACATCTGGTAGTGCTATAGAAATAATTAATTGTATAGTATAGTCATAAAAAACTGTTCAGCCAGGACTTCCAAAATCCATGTATTTGGGCTGCAAAAACCCAAGGGAATGGTACAGTATAGGCCGGGGGTAATTAACTTTTGTGCACAAAAGAGGAGCAGGACTTATGTGTGATAGTATGTGATGATCGTAAGGTAGCCAAACAGGTTGAAAAGACAAAGGCAAAAGCCAGAAGGATGCTTGGATGCATTTGCAAGAGGAGTTTTTCCCTTATTTATATAACACCGTCCCAATTCACTGGAGCCCTGAAATTGCAGGAGTTCTAAGTCCAGCTACTACATATCACTGTTGTACAGTGGCTGGAACTCCCTCCCAGGGACTGTGAACTAGAGGTCTGTATGGGAACGGGGATCGCGGGAATCCTCCCCTAACCCAAGGGACTCCCACGGGGACCCCCCTCTGGCCAACGGGACTCCCACGGGGATGGAAGGCTTTGGAAGCAGGGTTCGTCCATATAATATAATGGGCACGTCAGCCTTAGTAAAAGAGGGGGTTTAAAAGTTAATTACCTGAACAGAAAACAAAAAAAGGGTTCCTCCAAAGAGATTTCACAAGGAAAACAGCAAAAGAAACTGTGGAATTGATGATCCTGTCAGAAGTAATTGCTGCTTTTTATGGGGACGGGCGGGGTGGAGGTAATTCCTTGCGGGGATGGAGAGGATCCTGACGGGGACGAGTGGGGACGGAGAGGATCATGGCGGGGACGGGCGGGGATGGGTGGGATTTCTGTCCCCGTGCAAGTCTTTACTGTGAACACTACCTCCACAGCAGCCCCAGCCCAGGAAACTGAAATGTGGTCCGGGATTCAAATCCAGGTTGTCTACAAGACAGAGTGTACAACTGCAACGGACCCTCAATCCATTCATGCAAATATGGTTATTTTAACAGCAGCTAACTAGCAGATGTTGTAGATGTAGACTAATAATTTATTTTTTTATTCTCTTAAAGTAGACATGACGGGACAAGTTGAATACAGCCACCACTTTGTGAAGGATTTCTCTTTCTTTGTTTTAACTTTTTTTTGTTTTTCCAGGTGGATGGGTCAGAGGAAGCAGCTAGAGCGGAGGAGAATAAGGCAATCTACAAATTCCAATCCGTAGGAATTCAAGTAGAGGATGAGAGGGGGTGAGTGTGCTGCAGCAGAGGTACTGCCCAGCCCCCTCTAGCAACATTTCTGAAAAATAAGGGCTCGTTTTACAAAGGTGCGCTAGCGTTTTTAGCATACGCACCGGATTAGCGTGAGCTAGCCAAAAAACTACTGCCTGCTTAAAAGGAGGCAGTAGCGGTTAGCGAGCACAGCAATTTAGCGCACGCTATTCCGCATGTTAAGGCCCTAACGTACCTTTGTAAAAGGAGCCCTAAGTCCTTAGCCATTCATTGTGTGATCTCACTCTTTGCTTAAACAGCCACAGTTGGTATTTTCTATTGACACACTAATATGACTGGTTTTCACATGTTGAACTCCCTCCATCTTATTACTATGGGTATGGAGCCTGAAATGTTTTCATTTTTTTTAAATTTCACGTGTTGTTTACAGGAACTTTCATTTTATTCAGGTTTTGAGTTTCCTTATTTACAGGAGTAATATTGTTAAGAGTACACGCGCTTGTGGAAAGATCATGCATTCTTTCAAGATGTGCAGGCGGCACACTATGGGGCTCATTTTCAAAAGAGAAAACCATCCAAAAATGGCATAAAGTCGCATTTGCACGTTTTGTTTGCTAAAATGTCCAAATTGCCATTTTTGAAATACATTTCTTAAATGGTTTTCAATGCTGTTTGTCTGCAGTGTGTCTAAATCTCAAGTGGGTGTGTTGTAGGGTGGGTGGGAGTAGGGCAGACATGATTTGAACTTTTTGGGGGGGTTTCGCAATAATGGAACATTGTAGAAAATGTTGAGGGAAAATCTTGGACATTTGAAGCTAGACCTGGCATGAATAAGTGCCAAAAAAGGTGTCCAAATGGACCAGATGACCACTGGGAGCATGAAGGCATGCCCCCCTTTCTCCCTCAGTGGTCACCGACTCCTTCCCACCCTCCAAAGATGTGAATGAAACAGTACATAGAAACATAGAGTATGACGGCAGAAAAGGGCCTTTGGCCCAACAAGTCTGCCCACTCGAAAAACCCACCCCCCTAAGCACTTCCTCGAAGTGAACCCACATGTTTATCCCATTTATTCTTAAAATCGAGTACATTGTTGGCCTTTACTACCTGAAGTGGAAGATCATTCCAACGATCAACCACCCTTTCGGTGAAGAAATACTTCCTTATGTCACCATGAAATCTCCCACCCTTGATTTTTAGCGGATGCCCACTTGTCGCCGTAGGTCCTGTAAGGAAAAGGATATCTTCTTCCACCTCCATTCGGCCAGTAACATATTTGAACGTCTCTATCATGTCTCCCCTCTCTCTGTGTTCCTCGAGAGAGTATAGCTGCAACTTACCTGGACGTTCTTCATATGGGAGATCCTTGAGTCCTGAGACCATCCTAGTGGCCAATTTCTGAACCGACTCTATTCTCAGCACATCCTTTTGATAATGTGGCCTCCAAAATTGAACACAGTATTCCAGATGTGGTCTCACCATGGACCTGTAAAGCGGCATTACCACTTCGGGCTTTCGGCTGACGAAACTTCTCCGGATGCAACCCGGCATTTGTCTAGTCTTGGATGAAGCTTTCTCCACTTGATTGGCAGCCTTCATATTTTCACTAATGATTACTCCCAGGTCCCGTTCTGTAACAGTTCTAGTTAAGGTCTCACCGTTTAGAGTGTAGGTTCTGCAAGGGTTTCCGCTACCAAGGTGCATAAATTTACACTTCTTGGCATTAAAGCTCAGCTGCCAAATAGTAGACCATTGCTCCAGTAAAAGTAGGTCCTGTGTCATAGTGTTGGGTACGGTACCTCCGCCCACTACATTGCTTAATTTAGCGTCATCGGCAAATAATGCAATTTTACCCTGAAGTCCCTGAGGCAGATCCCGTACAAAGATATTAAATAGGATTGGACCCAGGACGAGCCCTGCAGTACTCCACTGAACACCTCCGACGTTTCAGAGGGAGTACCGTTTACCACTACCCTTTGAAGTCTGTCACTGAGCCAGTCTTTAACCCATGCAGTTAATGTTTCTCCTAGTCCCAGCGAGCTCATCTTGTTCAATAATCTACGGTGTGGGACACTATCAAAAGCCTTACTGAAGTTCAGATACACTATATCCAGGGACTTTCCCTTATCTAGTTTTTTTGTTACCCAGTCAAAGAAGCTGATTAGATTGGATTGGCAGGACCTTCCCTTTGTAAATCCATGCTGGTGGGGATCCCTCAGCCTCTCATCGTCCAGAACCATATCTAATTTGTGTTTAATCAATGTTTCCATAAGATTACACACTATTGATGTAAAACTTACCAGCCTGTAATTTGTAGTCTCTGTCCTGCATCCCTTTTTGTGAAGCGGAATGACATTAGCTGTTTTCCAGTCTAATGGAACTTTTCCCGTGCTCAGGGAAAGATTGAAGAGCACGGCTAATGGTTCTGCCAGGACATCTCTCAATTCCCTAAGCACTCTGGGGTGCAATTTATCCGGTCCCCTGGCTTTGTTCACTTTGAGCCTTGATAATTCTTGGTAGATGCTGCTGGTAGTAAATTCAAAGTTCCTGAATGGGTCTTCTGAGCTCTCCCTTGTTTGCAGCTGTGGACTGGATCCCGGCGCCTCACAGGTAAAGACTGAGCAGAAGTATTTGTTTAGTAGTTTGGCTTTATCGAGTCCGATTCTGCATAGGTACCATCGGGTTTCTATAGGCGCACTATCCCGTCTGTATTCCTCTTTCTATCATTAACATACCTGAAAAAGGATTTATCCCCTTTTTTAATATTCATAGCTAACTTTTCTTCCATCCGGATTTTGGCATTTCTGACCATTGTTTTGACAGTTCTAGATTTCTCTAGATAGGCTTCTTTGACTTTTAGTCGTGATTGTTTGTAGGATACAAATGCTCTTTTCTTCTGTTTAACGAGTTCCGAGATCTCCGCAGAGAACCACTGAGGTTTGTTATTTCTCTGTTGTTTACTCACAGTTTTTATATAGAGATTGGTTGCTTCCTGTAGGGTAGATTTCAGAGCTGACCACATTACCTCCACATTATCTGTTGTGTCCTGGTTTTGTAGCACCTCATAGACAAAATCTCCCATGCTCTCGAAGTTAGTGCCCTTAAAGTTAAGGACCTTTGTTGATGTGTTCGACCTAGTGGTTCCTTTCCTGAGGTGAAACCACACCATGTTGTGGTTGCTGGAGGCCAATGCATCACCTACCGAAACCTCTGTGATACTATCACCATTGATGAGTATCAGGTCCAGAATTGCCTGATCCCTGGTGGGCTCCAGTACCATTTGTTTGAGTCGTGCTCCCCGTATAGAGGTTAGTAGCCTTCTGCTGCTGCTGGTCGTAGCTGAAAATTTATTCCAGTTTACATCTGGCATGTTGAAGTCCCCCAGCAGTACAGTGTCTCCACGCAGAGTGATGGTCTCGATGTCTTCGATTAATTCTTTGTCTATGTCATCCTGTTGTTTAGGAGGTCTATATACAATGCCCAGATATAGGCATTTGCCACTTCCCCTGGCAAGGTTCAACCAGAGAGACTCCCCTGTATACTTGACACCTGTGATTCTGGTAACTTTGATTTCCTCCTTGATATATAGCGCTACTCCTCCTCCGCTTTTGCCTTCTCTGTCTTGGCAGAGTAAATTATATCCTGGTATAGCCACATCCCATCCATGGGAATCCGAGAACCAGGTTTCAGATATTGCCACCACATCTAGGTCGGCGCTCCTCATTTCCGTCTCTAATTCCAGAATTTTATTTGCCTAAACTGCTGGCATTAATGTACATAGCTTTCCATACTTCGTGTTTGCCCAGTCTGTGTGGAGATTTTCCCGTTTGATTTAGTGTGTCCCTTATTTCCCCATTTGAGTTATTTTGTCCCTTTTGAGTTAGTTTATCCCCTGCAGTACTGTCTGCAATGAAAGTACTTACCTCAGACTCAGTAATGGAGTGGTTACTTACCATACCGGGATGGTTACTTACCACACCAGGATGAGAGTAGGTACCCTCCCCCAACTCACCTAGTTTAAAACCCTTTGGAGAAGGCGAGCCTGCCTGTTATGGCCCGGCATAATAGAGCAGCAAGCAGGTCTCTGAAATAGCCTAGTGGTCAGTGCAGTGACTGCAGAGAAGGTGATCTAGTCCCATATCCCACTCTTGTACACTTGTGGTGTGGAAAGCATGAGCCATCCAAAACCTACTGTAGGTACATATAGGTGACACCTGCAGGTTCATTGGCTTCCCATCCGTTTTTGAATACAATTCAAACTCCTCTTACTTACCTGCAAATGCACTCACTCAGCTGTCCCTCACTATCTCTTTTCCCTTAGTTCCACCTATGATCCCTCTCGTGAGCTCCGCTCAGCTGGTAAGTCCCTCCTATTCGTGCCCTTCTCTTCAACTGCCAACTCCAGACTCTGTCCCTTCTAGCTTGCTGCGCCCTATATTTGGAACAAGCTGCCCGAATCCCTTCGGTGGGCTCCCCGCATTCACATTTTTTTCTGACATTTTCCTTAGTCTTTAAAAGATGAAGCTCTGTACTGGAATGAATCTATAGTGGTAGGTCTAGGTGCCTTTGTTCCTATGTTTTCACTCCCTGAAGAGGAAGATGAAGCTGGTTGAGTAGAATGATGAGTAATGGTCCTAAAATTCTGCTTTGAAGGATTAGGAGAGGAAGAAATAAGCTTAGAAAAATAGTTTTGGGGGTTTTTTCCTGCTTAAGATGATAATTATAGGAGTGAAGTTCAGATCTATAAGTCAGAAGCAATTGCACAGAGGGATGTTTTCACCACTGGAATTCAGCCCTTCACACACAATGTTTCAGAAAAAGAAGTCCTTGATGAAACCAGGGAGAAGTTGCATTTAGGGGAAATAACGCAAATTAAAGCCATTAACAAAGCTAGATAACTACCCCCTTAGTCTCTTGCTGTATGCTGTCAGTCCTGCTCCCCTGTACCTTGTCTTACTTTCTTCTCACTACAGCGGATCCTTTTCCCACACCATGCTTCTCTGCTCCTGATTAGTGCCTCTTATTTGATCAGGACATCTAGCAAGACCCCACACTCTTCCTCCTCATCTCAGTTCAAATCTATGGCAAAGGACACTAGTCACTCCATCCTCTCCTTTTCCTCTGTGTAGACATTCCACATACTGGCAAGTCCTCTTTTCCTGTTTTGGAACTTGATTCTCCTTATTGCCCACACCATATATGATCTCTGTGGATTATGGCAAGCAGGATATGCCAAGGACTTGGTTCCTACCTGCTCTCAGCCCAGGTCATTCTACTGGGATTCTCTTGGCTCCTCTTTTCTCTATCTTATACAGAGTGCTTAGTAGCTTCATTCTCATATGGAATTCTCTATGGGATCCTTCTTTTGGTCCTCTCCTTAGCTCAGGGTACTAACACACTTTGCCCCTGGAATTAAGCTGAAGCTTTGCTTAAGCCTTCTTTTCTCCTTTCTCCTGTCTTAGGGAAGCAGGCCTGTCTTTTCCTCTTCCTCTTCCTTGGTCTCTGATGAAGCACACCAAGGCCTCACATGGACCCCTGGGTTGGAAGCCCATTCTGCCACCTCATTCATGTGAGCTGGTCTCCTTTTGGGCACCTCCTTACACTCACTTCTATACTTCAGTTTCTAAAAGACACCTGCTATTGGAGTTTTTCCAGACAAACCTACCTTCTCATTATTTCTGAGTGGAATGACTCTATAGCACAGACCTAGCATGTTCTTCCTGTTACTGCAAGGAACATACATTTTGGCATCTTGCTACACTAAATAATAGTTGGTTTTTCTTCTAGGAATTCTACAGCATTTTAATTAATAGTCAATAGGCCTCCTGAACTCCAAATAATCTGTTTTAGGCCTTATTTATATTCTTGTCAGCTGCCAAGAAGAAATGAACAATTATTTACATAGGACCCCTCAGGCTAGGGATTTCCAGAGTATGAGGTACTATAATTTGTTTTCTTTGTCACTGCCCACATTGTGCTTCATGGTGCCAAAATCATCGTCTTTGTGACCAATAAATATTTAACTCCAGCTAGCAACTAAGATTACCAATTTAATTATGGTGTGAGAAGCTTATGAGTTATCAGAGGACCCCCCCAGTCTAGGCATTTCAGTTATGAGTGGTTTTAATTTTTCTTGTTCCACTAATAGAGAGAAAGGCAGAAGGCCAAGCCTACTGTATACCAAGACAGGAGTGGAGTTCTAAGTGGCATTTGAGAAAGGAAGGACCAGAAAGATTTATTTTTCAGTTCAAGAATGGCTAGGGCATGTTTGAAAGTAGATCAAAATGAGCTGGAAGTAAATGGTATTAAAAAAAATGTGGGAGGGGGTGAAAGACATAAAGGAGGATATGAGAACATAAGAACATAAGAATTTGCCTCCGCTGGGTCAGACAAGAGGTCCATCGCGCCCAGCAGTCTGTACCCGCGGCAGCCCATCAGGTTCATGACCTGTCATATTATCTTGATTTAGCCCTATAGCCCCCTTGTTTTTATCTATACTCTTTCCATACTCTTATCTACCCTTATCTGTATCCCTCAATCCCCCTATCCTTCAGGAATCCATCCAATCCCTCTTTGAATCCCCGTAGCGTACTCTGCCCGACCACTTCCTCAGGGAGCGCGTTCCATGTGTCCACAACCCTCTGTGTGAAGAAGAACCTCCTGGCATTTGTTCTAAACTTCTCCCCTTCCAGTTTCTCTGAGTGCCCTCTTGTGCCTGTGGTTCCCCGTAGTTTGAAGACTCTATCCTTGTCTACCTTCTCCGTGCCCTTCATGATCTTGAAAGTTTCTATCATGTCCCCCCTAAGCCTCCTCTTTTCCAGGGAGAAGAGCCCCAGCTTGTCCAGCCTGTCAGCGTATGAACAGTCCTCCATACCATTTATCATTTTCGTAGCTCTTCTCTGGACCTTCTCAAGTATCGCCATGTCTTTCTTGAGGTACGGCGACCAATATTGGACGCAGTACTCTAGATGCGGGCACACCATTGCACGATACAGTGGCTTGATGACTTCCTTCGTCCTGGTTGTAATTCCCTTCTTAATGATGCCCAGCATTCTGTTAGCATTCTTCGAGGCCGCTGCACATTGCGCTGATGATTTCATGGTTGTATCCACTAGCACACCCAAGTCTTTTTCAAGATTACTCTCCCCCAGCAATGTTCCCCCCATTTTGTAGCTGTACCTCGGGTTCCTTTTCCCTATATGCATGACCTTACATTTTTCTATGTTAAAGCACATTTGCCATTTGTTTGCCCACTCTTCTAGTTTGCTTAGGTCCCTTTGCAGGTCTTCGCACTCCTTTGTGTTCCTAACTCTGCTGCAGAGTTTGGTGTCATCAGCAAATTTTATAACTTCACACCTCGTCCCCGTTTCCAAGTCATTGATAAATATATTGAATAGCAGTGGTCCCAGCACCGACCCCTGCGGAACACCGCTTGTGACCCTCTGCCAGTCGGAGTATTGGCCCTTCACTCCAACCCTTTGTTTTCTGTCGGCCAACCAGTGCCTGATCCATCTGTGTACATCCCCTCCCACCCCGTGGTTCGACAATTTCTTAAGTAGCCGTTCATGGGGGACCTTATCAAAGGCCTTTTGGAAGTCGAGATAAATGATATCTATGGATTCCCCTTTGTCCATCTGGCTGTTTATCCCTTCAAAGAAGTGCAGTAGGTTTGTTTGGCACGATCTTCCCTTGCAGAAGCCATGTTGGCTCGGTTTCAGCTGTCCATTTCTTTCTTTGTGTTCACAGATGCTATCCTTTATTAATGCTTCCATCATCTTGCCCGGAATCGAAGTCAAGCTCACCAGTCTGTAGTTCCCCGGGTCACCCCTCGATCCCTTTTTAAAGATAGGTGTGACATAGCCGGGAAAACTAGAAACAGACATTGAATCCTATCGACCCATTTCATTAATTAACGTGGACATAAAACTATTAGATAAAATACTGGCCAATCGCCTATCTACTCTGTTACCGAAACTAATAATGCCCGAACAGGTGGGTTTTGTACAAAATCGCCACTCAGTACTTAATGTTCGCAGACTGCTTACTGCATTACAGCGTACTAGGGACTCTGGTGCTCCTGGGATACTGGTGGGCCTAGATGCAGCTAAGGCTTTTGATCAGGTCGACTGGACCTACTTGTTTAATATGCTGACCTATATGGGTTTTACAGGGTGGTTTATTGATATGCTGCACTTGCTCTATAAGGATCCCACTGCTTGTATCTTGGTCAATTGTACCCATTCTCCCGTATTCCAGATAGCGCGGGGAACGCGTCAGGGCAGCCCGCTTTTTCCCCTGCTTTTCTTACTGTATCTGGACCCCTTTTTGCGGACTATACTGCGGGATGATACATTACAGGGCATGCTGGAGGGGAATTCTCAATTACGAGTATTGGCATACGCTAATGATCTATTATTAACTTTAGGAACACCTATGACTTCTCTTCCCAGAGCGTTAGAACTGTTAGATGAATTTAGCATGTACTCAGGTATGCTGTTGAATAAATCAAAATCAATGGTGTTGCCCCTGACTCCGGAGGTGCAGACACAGTGGAGGGGTACATTTCCACTAGTGTGGGCGACGGATCATATCACCTATTTGGGTATTGTAATCTCAGCTGACCCGTCTCAATTGTACACCCTTAACATAGACCCTCTGGTTCTCAAAACGACTCAAAAACTGGAGAATTGGAGGGTCTATCCACTATCTTTACTGGGTAAAATAGCACTGTATAATATGATGCTTGTGCCTCAGTGGCTATATATATTTCAAATGATACCAGTTTTACTTTCTGCTCGCCATGACAAGTTGATTGGACAATGTTTACAAAACTTCTTGTGGAATGGGAAAAGGGCTCGCTTGTCTTTGTCTCATTTGGCACGCCCTCGGGACCGGGGAGGCTTTGGACTCCGCAATCTTCGCTTGCTGTCTCGGGCGTGTCAGATGAGACACTTGAATGATTGGTTTAGGAGCACTGAACATTTTTCGGCCACACAACATGAACTGTTACTTTGTGAACCTTACCACTTTAGTTATTTGCTTCATGCTTCTCATCTGCCCCGGAAAACCTCTTCAGCCCGAGATCTTTTCTACTGCCATTGCGACGTCTCTGGAAATTGTTGTGTCAGCAACTTAGGATCCCGTATCAGGTGACTCCTTGTTTGCCTTTGAGGGGTAACAGTGCATTCACAGTGGGACTGGCCCCGGTATCCACTGGGGTGTGGAGATCGCGTTCTAACCAATACATTTTCCAACTGGTCCATTCAACAGGATCTTTAAAAACGTTTGCGGAGCTACAAAGTGATAATGGCTGGAGGCAAACAGATTGGCTTTCCTACCTTCAACTCTCTTCCTACGTGGCCTCATTGCCGAGAGCATCCCTCACTGATAGCAGAATGGAGATCCTCTCGGAAGCATTGAGCTTATCGGTGCAGGTGCAAATTCCCCTGCGATTTCATCACCGCCATCTACAGGAACAATTGGGGGAACCTTCCTATGAATCTCTTGCTATGCGCTGGACTCAGGATCTCATAGTAACATAGTAACATAGTAACATAGTAGATGACGGCAGATAAAGACCCGAATGGTCCATCCAGTCTGCCCAACCTGATTCAATTTAAATTTTTTTTTTTTTTTTTTTTTTTTTTCTTCTTAGCTATTTCTGGGCGAGAATCCAAAGCTTTACCCGATACTGTGCTTGAGTTCCAACTGCCAAAATCTCTGTTAAGACTTACTCCAGCCCATCTACACCCTCCCAGCCATTGAAGCCCTCCCCAGCCCATCCTCCACCAAACGGCCATATACAGACACAGACCGTGCAAGTCTGCCCAGTAACTGGCCTAGTTCAATATTTAATATTATTTTCTGATTCTAAATCTTCTGTGTTCATCCCACGCTTCTTTGAACTCAGTCACAGTTTTACTCTCCACCACCTCTCTCGGGAGCGCATTCCAGGCATCCACCACCCTCTCCGTAAAGTAGAATTTCCTAACATTGCCCCTGAATCTACCACCCCTCAACCTCAAATTATGTCCTCTGGTTTTACCATTTTCCTTTCTCTGGAAAAGATTTTGTTCTACGTTAATACCCTTTAAGTATTTGAACGTCTGAATCATATCTCCCCTGTCTCTCCTTTCCTCTAGGGTATACATATTCAGGTCTTCCAGTCTCTCCTCATACGTCTTCTGGCGCAAGCCTCCTATCATTTTCGTCGCCCTCCTCTGGACCGCCTCAAGTCTTCTTATGTCTTTCGCCAGATACGGTCTCCAAAACTGAACACAATACTCCAAGTGGGGCCTCACCAATGACCTGTACAGGGGCATCAACACCTTCTTCCTTCTACTGACTACGCCTCTCTTTATACAGCCCAGAATCCTTCTGGCAGCAGCCACTGCCTTATCACACTGTTTTTTTCGCCTTTAGATCTTCGGACACTATCACCCCAAGGTCCCTCTCTCCGTCCGTGCATATCAGCTTCTCTCCTCCCAGCATATACGGTTCCTTCCTATTATTAATCCCCAAATGCATTACTCTGCATTTCTTTGCATTGAATTTTAGTTGCCAGGCATTAGACCATTCCTCTAACTTTTGCAGATCCTTTTTCATATTATCCACTCCCTCTTCGGTGTCTACTCTGTTACAAATCTTGGTATCATCTGCAAAAAGGCACACTTTTCCTTCTAGCCCTTCAGCAATGTCACTTACATACATATTGAACAGGATTGGCCCCAGCACCGAACCCTGAGGGACTCCACTAGTCACCTTTCCTTCCTTCGAGCGACTTCCATTAACCACCACCCTCTGGCGTCTGTCCGATAGCCAGTTTCTGACCCAGTTCACCACTTTGGGTCCTAACTTCAGCCCTTCAAGTTTGTTCAACAGCCTCCTATGAGGAACTGTATCAAAGGCTTTGCTGAAATCCAAGTAAATTACATCTAGCATATGTCCTTGATCCAGCTCTCTGGTCACCCAATCAAAAAATTCAATCAGGTTCGTTTGGCACGATTTACCTTTTGTAAAGCCATGTTGCCTCGGATCCTGTAACCCATTAGATTCAAGGAAATACACTATCCTTTCTTTCAGCAACACTTCCATTATTTTTCCAACAACTGAAGTGAGGCTCACCGGCCTGTAGTTTCCTGCTTCATCCCTGTGACCACTTTTATGAATAGGGACCACATCCGCTCTCCTCCAATCCCCAGGAATCACTCCCGTCTCCAGAGATTTGTTGAACAAGTCTTTAATAGGACTCGCCAGAACCTCTCTGAGTTCCCTTAGTATCCTGGGATGGATCCCGTCTGGTCCCATCGCTTTGTCCACCTTCAGTTTTTCAAGTTGCTCATAAACACCCTCCTCCGTGAACGGCGCAGAATCTACTCCATTTTCTCGTGTAACTTTGCCGGACAATCTCGGTCCTTCTCCAGGATTTTCTTCTGTGAACACAGAACAGAAGTATTTGTTTAGCACATTTGCTTTCTCCTCATCACTCTCCACATATTTGTTCCCAGCATCTTTTAGCCTAGCAATTCCATTTTTTATCTTCCTCCTTTCACTAATATATCTGAAAAAATTTTTATCTCCCTTTTTTACATTTTTAGCCATTTGTTCTTCCGCCTGTGCCTTCGCTAAACGTATCTCTCTCTTGGCTTCTTTCAGTTTCACCCTGTAGTCCTTTCTGCTCTCCTCTTCTTGGGTTTTTTTATATTTCATGAACGCCAACTCTTTCGCCTTTATTTTCTCAGCCACTAGGTTGGAGAACCATATCGGCTTCCTTTTTCTCTTGTTTTTATTGATTTTCTTCACATAAAGGTCCGTAGCCATTTTTATCGCTCCTTTCAGCTTAGACCACTGTCTTTCCACTTCTCTTATGTCCTCCCATCCTAACAGCTCTTTCTTCAGGTACTTTCCCATTGCATTAAAGTCCGTACGTTTGAAATCTAGGACTTTAAGTATCGTGCGGCCGCTCTCCACTTTAGCCGTTATATCAAACCAAACCGTTTGATGATCGCTACTACCCAGGTGAGCACCCACTCGAACATTAGAGATACTCTCTCCATTTGTGAGGACCAGATCCAATATCGCTTTTTCCCTTGTGGGTTCCGTCACCATTTGTCTGAGCAGAGCCTCTTGAAAGGCATCCACAATCTCCCTACTTCTTTCCGATTCCGCAGTCGGAACATTCCAGTCCGCATCCGGCAGGTTGAAATCTCCCAACAGCAGAACCTCCTCTTTCCTTCCAAACTTTTGGATATCCACAATCAGATCCTTATCAATTTGCTGCGATTGAGTCGGAGGTCTGTAGACTACACCCACGTAGATAGAAGTTTCATCTTCTCTTTTCAGAGCAATCCATATCGCTTCTTCCTCTCCCCAGGTCCCTTGCATTTCGGTCGCTTGGATATTGATCTTTACATAGAGAGCTACTCCTCCACCTTTATGACCATCTCTGTCCTTCCTAAAAAGATTATATCCCGGTATGTTTGCATCCCATCCATGTGATTCACTGAACCATGTCTCTGTGATAGCAACAATATCTAGATCTGCCTCTAATATCAGGGCTTGCAGATCATGTACTTTGTTGCTTAGACTGCGAGCATTTGTGGTCATCGCTTTCCAGCTATTTTTCAGCGATAATCTCCTTTTTCGTATGGATTTTTGTGTCGTTTCACTTTCCGCTGCAATACTAAGAAATGAGTTGCTGATATTGCTTTTGTTGCAGCCTTTACTACTATCACATCTTTTCTTTTGCCGGGGGTGGTCTCTACATACACCACCCCCACCTTCTAGTTTAAATGCCTAGAAAAATATTGTCTAAATTTCTCTGCAAGGTTTCTTTTTCCTGCTGTAGTAATATGTAGCCCATCAGTGCAATATAGCTTCTTGTCCTTCCATGTATTTCCCCATCCTCCTATGTACCTGAAGCCTTCTTGATGACACCAGGCTCTGAGCCATCTATTAAAGTCCTCTGTGTTTTTCATTCTTTGCTCTCCTTTTCCATATGCAGGCAGTATTTCAGAAAAAGCTAAAGTCTTTACAAAAGGTTTCACGCCCTCACCAAGCTCCCGAAAAGCTTTCTGTGCTGCAAGTGTGGAGTTGTTGGCCAGGTCATTTGTTCCCAGATGGATAACAACATCAGTGTTAAAATCCTTAGTTTCTTCCTTAATTATAGTCAGTATTTGCCTGGAACTCCTGGTAGCTGAGGATCCTGGAAGACATTTCACTATTTTGGACTCCTCGCCCTGTGTTCCAAGGTTAATGCCTCTGATGATGGAATCTCCCAACAGTAATAGTTTTCTGTTTTTGGCTTTTTTATTTTTACTTAGGGTGCTCTTGTTCTCTTGAGTTTCTTTCATTGGTTCCAGTCCCACCTCCCTTCTGTTTTCCTGACTATCGCAGTGCACTAGTGGAGCGAAGGAATTCTGTAGAGGTAATATTAGTGAAGGTGGATGTTTCTGTGTTACATGTCGCAGTCTTCCTGAGCCTACTGTGACCCATTTGTTCCTGGGTTGTTTTATTCTTTGAGGTAGAGGTGGTAAGTTGGTATGATTTTGTGGAGTGATGGAAGCTGCTTTAATTGTATTCAATTCCTGTTTAAGTTTACAGAGCTCCTCCTTAATACTGGCAAGTTGAAGACAGATGGGGCAAGCCTTAAGCCTCCAAATAGTATGTCTTGGAATTAAAGCACCACAGTGATTGCATAGAATAAAGGTCATCTTGATTGGTTGTGAAGTCCTGATTATATGGGTCTCTATATATGAATAGTGGTCCCTGGGGTTGGTGGGACTATAAGTAAGACTACTAGTAAGGCAGAAATATAGGCTCTATACCACCTAAAACACAGTATTTTAAACAAAACTGCAGGTTCTATCAGTGCTACCCTAAAACACAGGATTTATAACAGGATTTTCCCTACTTTAGTCACCCTGAGCCACAGGCACCAGAAATATAGGCTCTATACCACCTAAAACACAGTATTTTAAACAAAACTGCAGGAAGAGGAAATAAGATTTAACAGAGGAAAGAGAAGGATTTTTTTGTGCTTTTTTTTTTTTTTTTTTTTTTTTAATATTTTTTTAGTAAGAAACAGGGAGGAGAAGAGAAATTAAGCAGATATAATGCTGAAAACCAGTGAAAAGCTGAAATATGAAATGCTGAAATATGAAAATCTGAGTAACTTAGCTTTTAGAAGTTCACAGGGCAGCCTTGTTTCAGCAATGTCCCAAAGATAATGCAATTAACCTTAGAAGTAAAACAGAACCCCTCCCTTCTCCACCTAATCAGCAGAAAACAATGGCTGAATACTGGTAAGACAGAAATATAGGCTCTATACCACCTAAAACACAGTATTTTAAACAAAACTGCAGGTTCTATCAGTGCTACCCTAAAACACAGGATTTATAACAGGATTTTCCCTACTTTAGTCACCCTGAGCCACAGGCACCAGAAATATAGGCTCTATACCACCTAAAACACAGTATTTTAAACAAAACTGCAGGTTCTATCAGTGCTACCCTAAAACACAGGATTTATAACAGGATTTTCCCTACTTTAGTCACCCTGAGCCACAGGCACCAGAAATATAGGCTCTATACCACCTAAAACACAGTATTTTAAACAAAACTGCAGGTTCTATCAGTGCTACCCTAAAACACAGGATTTATAACAGGATTTTCCCTACTTTAGTCACCCTGAGCCACAGGCACCAGAAATATAGGCTCTATACCACCTAAAACACAGTATTTTAAACAAAACTGCAGGTTCTATCAGTGCTACCCTAAAACACAGGATTTATAACAGGATTTTCCCTACTTTAGTCACCCTGAGCCACAGGCACCAGAAATATAGGCTCTATACCACCTAAAACACAGTATTTTAAACAAAACTGCAGGTTCTATCAGTGCTACCCTAAAACACAGGATTTATAACAGGATTTTCCCTACTTTAGTCACCCTGAGCCACAGGCACCAGAAATATAGGCTCTATACCACCTAAAACACAGTATTTTAAACAAAACTGCAGGAAGAGGAAATAAGATTTAACAGAGGAAAGAGAAGGATTTTTTTGTGCTTTTTTTTTATATTTTTTTTAGTAAGAAACAGGGAGGAGAAGAGAAATTAAGCAGATATAATGCTGAAAACCAGTGAAAAGCTGAAATATGAAATGCTGAAATATGAAAATCTGAGTAACTTAGCTTTTAGAAGTTCACAGGGCAGCCTTGTTTCAGCAATGTCCCAAAGATCTCCCTTGTATAGTGACTGCCTCCATGATTCGCAGGGGGACTTTACGGTCAGCCCGGGTGACTAAAAGCGTCCTTTTGTTTGAACTTAATTACAAATTTCTACATAGGTTATATAGGTCTACTTCATATCAATTTCGGGCAAAGATGTGTCAGTCTGATCAGTGTCTTAAATGTCAGCAATCCTCATCCACTTTGGGTCACCAGTTTTGGTCTTGTGTTCGGATTGCTGACTTTTGGCATCAACTCAATGTACATATTCAAACAATGTGGAATTACAACTTTCTACTGGACCCTGCGATGCTGTTTACGTTGGACCACGTTCCTCGGTCTGCTCCAAAGGGATTTCGCAGTTTTCTTTTTAGAGCGATGCTACTGGGGAAAAAAGCAATTCTGCTGTGCTGGATTACAACAGACTCACCGACACTTTCACGCTGGAGAACATTGATGATTCACCAAGCTTCTATGGAAAGGCTTGGCCTTCCTTCACTGGATTCTGCTCAGGGAAGAGTATTTTGCCTTTGCTGGGTACCCTTTTGGGAAACTTTAACGCCTAGAGCACGCAGCCATTTATTGAAGCCTAGATAAGTTGAGCTGGGTCTGCACCGGACTGGACTATGTGTTTTCTACTGGTTTCAATTGTTTGGAGTTGGGAATAGGGGTGGGGTGGGTTGGGTTGGGGAGGAGGAGGGATAGGTCCGGGACAAGGTGAAGTGGGGCTGTGTTTTGGTACTTTTTCTTCTTTGTTGTACACCTTGCATTTTGTATCAAAAAATCAATAAAATATATTTGGCAAAAAAAAAGATAGGTGTGACATTCGCTAGCTTCCAGTCCTCCGGTACCTTCCCAGTGCTTAAGGATAGATTACAGATTTGTCGGAGTGTGTCCGCTATTTCAGTCCTCAGTTCTTTTACTACCCTTGGGTGGATTCCGTCCGGACCCGGTGATTTGTCACTTTTCAATCTGTCTATCTGTCGGAGGACATCCTAATAGCTTACCTCTAAGGTCTCCAGTTTTTCATCCTGATCCCCACTTATGGTCTCCTCGGGTTCCGGTACATTGGAGGTGTCCTCACTTGTGAAGACCGACGAGAAGAACCGGTTTAGCCTATCGGCTACCTCTTTTTCCTCTTTAACCACTCCCTTTCTGTCTCCATCATCTAACGGACCCACCTCCTCCTTCGCTGGTTGCTTCCCTTTCACGTATCTGAAGAACACTTTGAAGTTCCTTGCTTCCCCAGCAAGCTTCTCTTCGTATTGCCTCTTAGCTTTTCTAACCACTCGGTGACATTCCTTTTGGTGTTTTTTGTGTTCCTTCCGGTTTTCCTCAGTTTGGTCCTTTTTCCATTTTCGGAAGGACACTTTCTTGTCACCTATCGCCTTCTTTACTTCTTTTGTTGTAACAAATACAGTATGAGGCCTGCTGTTTCTGCTCCTAGTAGTATCAATCATCTAGACTTGCTAGACTTACAGGCATCTTTGGGAAAAACCATTAAATATAAATTCAAATTTATTCATAAGAAATAAGAGATATCAAACAGATTGAATTCAATAGATCTCATGTCTATCTTTTGAAAGCTATTAAGTCAATAAAGACATAGCAAAGTAACATTGACTTTAAATAGTACAGGGTCATCTATGCCTCACATCTACTTGCCAAGACTATCTAAACTCTATTTGGTTATGATTCAATTTTAACAGTGAAAGACAAACACCCTCCAGTCCTACTATGTGTGTTAATGTTTCTGGCCTTCATGTAAAGTCAGCTGCAATGCCACCATAATTCCTCATTTTTCATTTGGAGGGGGTGGGGGACTGTTATGGGAAAGGGACCGGGACTTGTATACTGCCTTTTTGTAGTTTTACAACCACACTCAAAGCAGTTTACATATAGGTACTTCAAGCATTTTCCCTATCTGTCCTGCAGGGCTCACAATCTATTTAATGTACCTGGAGCAGTGGAGGATTAGGTGAGTTGTCCAGGGTCCACAAGGAACAGTGCGGGGTTTGAACAAAAGAGCTTTATGGGAATGGGGGTGACAGGAATCCCGTGGGGTTCCCCCTCAGGTCATGGGGACCCCCTAGTGTCACAGGGATCCCGTGGGGACCCGACGGGGTCACGGGCATCCCATGTGGTTGGAGGCACCTCGAGGGGTTCCAATACCTGTGCGCATCCTTTTCCTGCCCTCCAGCCACATTTGCCCTTCCACTAAGCAGCGTGCAGCACTCCAAGCATGCTGTCTAAGGTTGATACCGAAGCCTTCCCTCCGACATCAGAGCTAAAGTCAGAGAGAAGGCTTCTGGGTTAGCCATGTGCATTCAGGGCCCATGGTCCTGTGAAGAAGTGCAGCTGGGAGGCAGGAAGGAGGCAGCTGATCTGGATGGCTCCAGTATATTCTTGGGGGGGGCATTAAAGTAGTTGGGCCACAAAACGCACATGTTGGACCAAGTAAGAGAGAGGGGCACGAATTTGGGATAGAGGAAGGCACGCGTTGGGACATGGGAGATGCACGAACTTGGGATAAAGGTTCCCTTTTTTCTGGAGCCATATGGTCACACTACATTTAACCCTACCCTTTGTTTTCTATCCGATAACCAATTCCTAATCCACAACTGAACTTTGCCATGACTCTTTAATTTTCTCAGGAGCTTCTCGTGAGGAACTTTATCAAAAGCTTTCTGAAAATGTAGATACACTACATCAACCGGCTCACCTTTATCCACATGTTTATTCACACCCTCAAAGAAGTCTAGCAAATTGGTGAGGCAAGATCTCCCTCAGCTGAACCCATGCTGACTCCGTCTTATTAAATCATGTTTGTCTACGTGTTTCACAATTTTATTTTTTTATAATCTTTTCTACCATTTTGCCCTGCACCACAGTGAGGCTTACCCATCTGTAATTTACCAGATCTCCCCTGGAGCCCTTTTTAAAAACTCAGCGTAACATTTTAGCGACAGGTTACTGTGCTTGATGGACCATTGGTCTGACCCAATAAGGCTATTCTTATGGAAGGGAAAAAGAGGGAGGTTGATCCAGAAGGGAGTGAGGATGCTGTACAATGGAAGAAAGGGAAGAGAGAGGGAGAAATACTGAACCATGGTAGGAGTAACCATTGGACAGCAACAGAAGAATTTGCAGAAGACGGGAAAGCAGAAAAAAAAGAGAAACAGGTACCAACTTGATGGAAAAAATAAATCTCCAGACAACAAAGGTAAAAAAAGGAATTTATTGACTGAAATATGTGAGCTTTCGGAAATGTATATAGCAGTGGGTAACAAAGGATGCATACATAAGTACAACAGACTACAAATTTTATTGATGTTTCTTTTTTGGTCAGTTATGGTGAGGGCCCAGGGAGGTATTGTTTTGATAGTAAGAGAGAGAGGAGGCATTATTACTTTTTTATTGTGTTCTGCAAACCATTCTTCCATCAGAAGATCAGAGTGTGTGTAAGCACTTCAGTCTTCCACACAAAGATTCATGTTGTTTCATTTAAGGAAGAATTAAATAAGATGATCTGGAGACAACAAAATTATTAATTAGATTAAAGCCCTACCAACTTTATAAACATATAATTGTGTTAAATCAAAATCCCATTTTCTCAACAGATTGAAAGTTTGTCACTATTACTGCAGAAAGGTCAGCCAGCAAATTCTTGCTCTTTGCCTAGGCCTAGAAAATAGGTTTGGGGAATTTTTAAATTATGGAACCTCCTGCACTGTAGAACCATTTGCATGACTCATAGCAGCTCCTTTCTATGCTCCTCACATCCTTTGTCTTCAGCAGCCCAGTGCTAAATATTCTTAGTAAAGTATTAACCATGAAGTTTCAAGTTTCAAGTTTATTAGGATTTTATATACCGCCTATCAAGGTTATCTAAGCGGTTTTTACACTCAGGTACTCAAGCATTTTCCCTCTCTGTCCCGGTGGGCTCACAATCTATCTAACGTACCTGGGGCTATGGAGGATTAAGTGACTTGCCCAGGGTCACAAGGGTGAAGTACTCTGCCAGAATGGACCTTGATAGTAGAGAATGATACGGGGACACACTTTTCCCCGTCCCGCAGGAACTCAATTTCCCTGTCCCCACGAGTTTTGTCGCTGTCCCTGTCCCTTCCCAATCCCTGTAAACTCTGTCTTAACTGCACAAGCCTCAAGCACTTATGATTTTAAAGTGTTTGCAGATGAGGATAGAGCTTGCAGGAATGGGGCAGGGATAGGAAAAGAACTTTCTGGGATTGTGCAGGAAAATGAGTTCACGTAGGGATAGGGAAAACTTTGTCCATGTGTCATTCTCTACTTGGTAGTGACTCGGTTCACATAAGAAACACCACCTTATGACTCGCCTATCTCATCATTGGTCCCATACTACTCTAACACTTAATTTGTCATTTTTATTCATTTTTTTTATTATTGATTTGATTTTATTAAATCCCATTTTATTAGGCTCAGGAGTAATCTAAGGAAATACGTTTTTTGCAGAAAGGGTGGCAGATGCCTGGAATAGTCTCCTGGTAGAGGTGGTGGAGACAAAGATAGTGTCTGAATTCAAGAAAGTGTGGGACAGACATGTGAGATCTCAGGTAGAGGAGGAGATAGTGGATGCTATGGATGGGCCATTTGGCCTTTATCTGCCTTCATGTTTCTAACTGCAATCTTTCTCAGCTTTAAAAAGCTTTTTTCAGCCAACATGGACAATGCTGCATTAGACTTCATCCTAAAAAGACATATTGAAAAACTTTTTACTCTAGTTCATTTAAATAAAAGATGAAAGGGTTAATGCCTTACATTCTTGTGCACCAGGCAACCGCCAAAGCTTCCAAATGGTGCCTCAACTGAGACACCAATATTTAAGCTCATCCTACCAATCAACAGTAGAGCTTCCCACCATCCCACCAATCAATAGTAGAGTTTCACAAAAGCAAGGACCAATCAATTTCCAGTTTGAGTCCAAATTTATTCAAAATTTCTTATACCGCTTAATCATATTTCTAAGCAGTATACAATAATAATAAAATTTGTACAACATTCAACAAATATAGAACAAGGTTAAAAAGCATTACAGTATTTTACTTATCAATAGGGAAAATTTAGTAAAAACGAAGACTTACAATACAGACAGAGAGAAAACAAGAGGAAAAAGGGGAGGAACAACAAAATGCAAAGAAAAGAAAACAAGTATGAGAAGTACGAGAGGGTGGGGTAAAACTGCAGATAAACAGTGTAACTTAGCCCTTATAAGGGCCATTATAAATCACTAGTGTTTAAGCCCGTTACATTAACGGGTACAAGAATATATGTCTGTCTGTCTTTCTTTCTTCCTGTGTCTCTCCCTGCCCCTGTCTCTCTCTTCCTTTCTTTCTCCCTCCCGCTGTCTGTCCTTCTTTCTTTCTGTGTCTCTCCCTGCCCCTGTCTCTCTCTTCCTTTCTTTCTTTCTCTCTCCCGCTGTCTGTCCTTCTTTCTTTCTGTCTCTCTCCCTGCACGCTGTCTTTCTGTGTGTCTGTCTTTCGTTCTAATGCACTGCCTGCCTTCCTGTCTTTCTGTCTCTCCATGGCCCCCTTCTGTCTCCCCTCCCCCAAAGCAAACCAAGATTGCTCCTAGGCCCCCTTTCCCTCTCTACTTCCCTGTGCAGCAGTATTTCCCTCCCAGCCTTCCCTGTGCAGAAGCAGCATTTCTCCCCCCCCCACACACACAAACTTCCCTGTGCAGAAGCAGCATTTCCCACCCTTCCCTGTGCAGCAGCAGCATTTCCAGGCCTTCCCTGTGCAGAAGCAGCATTTCCCCCACACACACACACACACTTCCCTGTGCAGCAGCAGCATTTCCCACCCTTCCCTGTGCAGCAGCAGCATCTTCCCCCCTACACACACACTTCCCTGTGCAGCAGCAGCATTTCCCGCAGCCTCCTTCCCAGCCGCCGCGTTTAAATTCACAGAAAAGCGCTGCGCCGCACTACCGCTGTGTTTGGCGACTTCTATCCACTGCGGCCAACCCTAGCGGAAACAGGAAGTAGTCAGAGAGGGCGGGCCGCAGTGGACAGAAGACAGCAAGGCCAGCGGTAGCGAGATGTAGCGCTTGTCTATAAATTTAAACGCAGTGGCTGGGAAGGGGGCTGCGGGAAGGTTTTGGCGGTGAGTGAGCCGGCGAGAAGGTTTTGGCTGTGAGTGAGAGCGGGAGGGGGGATTCGCCGGCTGTGCTGTGGCGCATGCGCCTCAAGCCACCGCCACGGACGGACATAGCACATGTCAGGTCCCCACATCCTCCTAAGTGCACATGTGCGCTTAGAGGATTATTATTATAGATAAGCATCAAGGAATAAAATGTTTTTAGCTTTGCCTTAAAGTGACCTAGGGAAGTTTCTTCACGTAGATAGTTTGGTATGGAATTCCAAAGGGAGGGTGCAGTCACTGAAAAAATGTTTGATCTCATGGTGTTGATATGTTTTAGGGATGGAACGGTTAGAAGATGTTGGGTCAAAGAACGAAGAGATTTAGCTGGAGTATAAGGAATGAGTAATCTGTCAATGAACTTGGGCTGACTGCTTAAACAGGTTTTGAATATTAGTAGGAGAACTTTGTAGTTAATTCTATGTTCTACCGGCAACCAATGGGCTTTGTGTAAGAGGGGGGTGACATGATCATATTTTTTGCACCGAATATAAGTTTTACTGCCGTATTTTGTATTATTTGAAGGCGCCGGATTTCTTTTTTTGTTATGCCTTTAAAGAGGGCATTACAGTAATCTATACATGAGAAAACGAGCGAGTGAATCAAGATATTCAAAGAAACGGGTTCTAGTAGTTTGGAAAGCGATCTAATCATTCTTAAATTGTGAAAGTAGCGTTGAACAACAGTACTGATGTGGAGGTGATAGGTGAATTTAGTATCAAATGTGACTCCTAGTAGTTTTAAAGAAGAAACAGTTTTGATGAGTAGAGAGTTAAATTTTAAGGGAGCCTGTATAGATAATCCTTCTTTGATTGGAAAGATCATTACTTTTAATTTGTCAATGTTAATGGACAGCATGTTAGAATCTAGCCTGAATTTATTTTTTTCAAGTTTTGGTTAATGATGGATATCTCGTCAGGGTTATTCAGATCAATGGGATGTATCAATTGCACGTCATCAGTATATGTAACCATTGTGAAGTTGATGGATTGGCCTAGAGTTAAGAGAGGAACCGTGAAAATATTGAAGAGTAAAGGTGATAAAATTGAGCCCTGTGGGATACCATGTTCTTTATTAAAGGATTCTGATGTTGTTGCATTGAAAATTACCTTAGAGGAACGGTTAGTAAAGAAGGAAACAAACCAATCCATAACTTGGTCTGTCCACCAGCATATGTAGTATTTAGATAATAAATCCATCTTTGCTTCATAAAATTTAGCCATTGCTCAATGTTAACTCTCTCCCACACGAACTCTATTTTATCTTCTACCCTCCATGTGATATTGCACACTATAAAATTTAGGCAAGCTCTTTATAGAATAGGGTACAGGGCAAATCCACACATAAACCCAAATGAGTATTAACACCAATTATAGATTATTGACTGCTCATTAACTAAGTAGTTTATATGCAAATCTGGGATCTGCACCTAAATGTTGGTGACCTGAGCACTTGAGCCAGACATAGGGTTACCAGATTTATGTGGAGCCAAAAACTGGACATGTGGCCCCGGCCCCGGTTCCACTATTTTCTGACCCAGCCTTGCCCCATTCTGCCCCCCCCCCCCCACACAACACACACATACAAACCTCTTCTCCTCGCTTTCCTTGAGCTCAGAGCCATATCTTGAGGGCCTCCAAGCATGCGTAGATGTGATGTGATGACATCACAAGCATGCGCACATTTGTGTGATGTCATTGAGTTACATCCGCACACGCTCGGAGGCCCTCCAGACACGGCCCAGAGCTCGGCACTCTTTGAAAATCCAAACAGCTGTTTTTATAAAATCTGTCCGGTCACCCGGACAGTCCTCCAAAGAGAGGACATGTCTGGGTTTTCCCAGATGTCTGCTAACCCTAGCCAGACACATTATGAAAGTGAGACTCTCCTGGGCAGTACACATGATTGGAAGGCCCATTCGCCCCCATGATGCCAAGGAAAAGGTTGCTGATTGCTTTGTTTAATAAGGGCCCTGGTTCTCTAACTGAACCATTTGAAAACAGTGACAATCACTGCTCTGAAGAATGCAGCACACTGCCAAAAACCATTGATCTCTTATAGATACGCATCACAAAGAAACGCCCTACCTCTTTTAAACTTACTTTCACTTCTTCACAGATTTCTCATGCCAAAATACATCACTGCTATTATTCCTTTCCTCTAATCTCTCTCCATGGTATGGCCATTGTTTCCCGTCCTTAATGCCTTTACCTGCTCACTTCCCTTCTCCACCTCCTTTCAAGATCTTTCTATTTCCCTTGCCTAAATCTTTGTTGATTCTGTTGCACTTTCCCTGAGTGAAGCAATAAAGGCTGCAAAGCAGAGATCCCTGGTCATGGGATGCAAGTTGGGGGGTGGAACAATGCTGAAACAGAGGTGAGAACCTCTCCACTGCCTTCTCCACACCTCACACATGCTTACTTTCTCATTTGGGGTGGAAAAGTTGGAGGAACAGGCAGTTGCCCTCTATTTTCTAAATTCCCCTTCACACAACCAGCCCGATTCTACCCACTACCACCCTTAATCTACCATTAGTCAGCCACCAGAATTGTCAATAATGCATAGTCAATTTGCACTGGTATGTGCTCTGTTGTTTGCCTTCAGTTCCAGTGAAAGGATTATTGGAAAATGTCCATAACATTGTGACTAAAGAATAGTGCAGTACAGATATAAGGAAGTAATAAAATATTATGGTGGTTAAGAAAGAGATAATGTAGGCTGGGCTAATGCTAGGCATCTGCTCATCTAGCTGGCTTCAAAATGTGCTGTCTCCCCTACCACAGCATCCGCTGGGCCACTTCCTGGTCACCTCCAAAGAATCTCAGTCATCTCTTTGAATCTGTGTATTGAGTACAGGGACTGCCAGCCACTGGGCACACACCAGCTCTGCATAGGGTTATCATATTTTGGGCCGCAAAACCCCGAACGCATGGCCCCACCCTGTTCTGCCCCAGCCCCCACCCCATTCTGCCCCAGCTCTGCCCAATTCTGCTTCCATCCCCGCCCCCAGCCCCCCCCCCCCACACACACACACAAAGCCTCCTCTCATCTTCCCCGATGAGCTCCGGCCACGTCTGGAGGGCCTGGAGCATGCGCAGTTGTGCGTGACACCATTCCCGCATGCTCAGAGGTCCTCCAGATGCAGCTGGAGCTCGTCGTGGCTTTCCAAAACCCGGACAAAATGCCGGGTTTTGGAAAATCTGTAAGGTCACCTGGACATGTCCAGGTTTTCCCAGACATCTGGTAACCTAGCTCTACAGCCCCACTTCAGTCCTTACATTCACATCCTGATCTAGGGCGGCCCAGCATTGCAGGAAGGAGACAGGGGAAAGGGAGGTTTGGAAAAGAATGAAAGAGCAACAGTAAAGGCAGGAAGACAGACAAAGGTGGCAGCAGAGACCCGAGGAGTAATTTATTTTGTTTGTTTAAGGGGGTGCTTGTATCCCATTACAGCTTGTAGCCTCTGGTGGCTGCCTTTGCTGCATTATAGGTTGAGCCAACCCTGTGTAAGACCAAACAATAAACCAAAACAAAAGAAAAAAGTTTGAAAAGGGTACACTTAAAGTATAGTGTGACAAAATGGTGTTTTTCCTGTTCCCTGTTCAAATCCTGAAATCTGCAAGCCTATGGGATAGATTCGCTAACCTGCCCGATCGTGCTTGATCCGTGGCCTATTCACAGCAAGCCAACAAATTCACAGAGGGTCAGCATGCTCATGGGGGCGATCAGAGGAACGCCCCCCACCGACCACACGGATCACTAGTGAGCGATCCAGAAGCATCTTCTTTGTCTGTAGATGTTTACAGAGCTGCTTTTCTTTCTGTTTTTTTACTTTCTTATACTTCGCGAGCCCGAGGTTTTAACCCACTTTAAACCCGTGGGTTAAAACCACGGGCTCGCACTGCAAGGGAAGGGCAGGAAAGTTGGAGAGGCAGAGAGCCATTTTGGGGAGGCAGAGAGCAGGTTTATTTCAGGGCTGCAGGGCTGGTAGGACAGTCGTAAAGGACTTGAGTGACTGGTCCCCAGCAGTCACTTCTTTTTGGATCGTCCAGCCCAGTTGGTGTGCCTGAATTTTGTTACTGAATTGCATCCTTTCTACTTTTAATGCATGGATCGGAGGATGATCGGCACAGAAGTTAGTGAATCGGTTCGGAGGAAAATTGGGTCGCAAAGGGGTCACAAACCGATCGGTACACGATCTGTTTGCATAGTGAACTTAGCCCTATGTAGGGAACTCGGTAGAAAGAGGCATTTTAAAATATATCTTGTTAGTGGCAGGAGCTGTGGAAGTGCTTAACTGGGCTATCCGGGGCATATCTGTGAGTGGTATATATTTGTATCGATCTTAAAAGAATGCATAGCGGGGCGACATGCATTAGGTTTGTGAATGGAGGGGTGCATGGGTGTTGGGAGTAGGGTGTGGAGGTGTTTAGGAGTGTAAGAATGAAGGATAGGGGAGGACAAGGGTGGAGATGTGGGTGTCTTTATGTCCAATGAAGAAAGTGGGGTTCAGCAATGGACTAACAATGAGAGTCAGGAGAATAAGCAAACAGTCCGTTTATTATGTAAATCCACAAACATAAAATGCATACATGAAGGCTCAGTCCCGACACGGCACCGTGTTTCAGCAAAGAATATGCCTGCCTCAGGGGTCAGAACACACTGAGTTGAACCTCATAAACAAATCAACAACACAAAGAGGAAACTAAGAAACCTAGCAATTTTTATTCCAGCACCAAAATGTATAACCCATAAGCTAGACCGTTTCTTCAGAACTTGCTTCAAAGAGGAGGGATGCGTTCTCCTTGAAATGCAGGCTGGGGTGTTGGATAAAGAGCCAGAGAAGGGAAATAAACGACTCTGGTGAGCTTCCTGCTATTATTGCATTTCTGTCCCTACTACTACTAATAATAATTTCTACACTGTCGCTAGACGTATGCAGCTAGGTTAGCTTAGCTTATCTGATAGTCTGCACATCTAAACAGCAGTAAAATCTAAGCAGTGTACAATTAAGAATCAAGGGGGGGAGGATAAATTCAAAGACATATGCAATTGGCAATCAAACAGATTTACAGGCACAAAAGGTAAGCAGTAAAGGAAAGAATTATAATATGCTAGGGAAGTGGGGGGCGGGTAAAACGAATGGATAGGGATATTCTGCTCCAGAGTTAAGTTTCTGCTCTGATAGGTATAGCTGCTCAACAAAGCTTACAATCTAATCAAAACAGACAAATAGGGGTTAGGGAATTTCTTACAGTGGGAATAATATTTATACTGGTTTACCCTGTTTGGACTTTCATAGTTTTCTGTACCTTGAGTAGAGCATCAGTTGGGCTATTATGAGGGCCATAATTACAAGACCATATTATACCCCGAGGATTGAGTCATGTATTGAGAGAATTTTATAAAAGGAAAAGAAATGCCAGCCACATGACAATAGTTATATAAACAGAAATGCAGTAAATTGAAGCTTTGAACTCTAGGAAAAGAGTCAGCAACTAGAGAAATGCTGGCTTCAGATGTACAGGACAGCAAGCCAATGTCTGAAAATAATCCCATGCTGAAATTTTAAGAGCTAAACTCCATCCAGGAAGGGGCTTTCTTTAGATAAAGGAGTGTTGGATATCTGTGGTGGGCTGCCTTCCTCCATATGGCTCAATTAAAGATAGGATGGGAATCCATTTGTTCTTCAGTCAACGGAAACCAGTTCAGCATTATAAAAAGTAAAGCCATATGTCATGGTAAGTCAGAAGAAGTCCAGTCTAGTGTATCCTGCCACAGAAATAAATAATTTTAACTGTTAATTTCTAGATAAAATTAAGTGGTCCATCCAGATTTATATTTTGGGAGAAATTTTGAAGAATTGGGCAAAGATTAAACAGGGACTTTTCACACAATTTTTTTGCTGGTGGTATCATTGTTTGTTTTTTTTCTCAGTGCAATTTGTTTTTCCTTTCCAGAAACTACAGGAATGCTAATCCATTGAGCCTTAAGGGCTGTGTTAGTTCTAAACTGATAAAATTAGACTAACTCAGAAAAGACTTTATTTTATTCAAAATTGTGCAGGCAAATCAACTTCATAGGCACTTTCCTTTTTTTTTTTGTAGTTTTTGCCTATTTCCCCACCTTATACAAAACCACAAAAACAGTTTTTAGTGTTGGCTGGCAAGCGAAATGGTTTGCACTGCTTCCGATACTCATAGAGTTCCTATGAGCGTCGGGATCAGCGCAGAGCATTCGGTGTGCCAGCCAGCGCTAAAAACCGTTCAAATGTAAATTTATCTAGCCTTATTAAACACCCACCCTTTTACTACACCATGGTAGAGATTTCTACTACGGCCCAGAGCGCTAAATGCTGATGCTCCTATGTTGATAGAATTCCTGTGAGTGTCAGAGCAGCGTCAGAGCATTTAGCGGCCCGGGTCACGGTAAAAACCTTTATCGCAGCTTAGTTAAAGCGGACCTAAAGCAGATCGAATAGAATTGCTAATCAATGTGATGAATGTGCTTATTTTTGAGTGCAAATTAACTCAAAACGTGGCTCAGTAGTTGACAAGCAAACACGCACGTCATCATCCACCATCTGCAGTCCTTCTCTTTTTTTAATTTTAGATTCAAACAGTTTTTATTGATGCAAATATCATCAAATACAACAAATTCAACATCAAAGCACATCAATAATGCATCAATTATTAATATACATAATAAAAGACAAATTCCAATTTCAATAAACCCCCACTTTAACTATAAGTGTTTGAACTTTTACCGTCCCTCTCCACACCCACCACTCCCCACCCAATAGTACTCTTTACCCAATGATACTCTCTTCATTTAACTAAATAAAAGCCCAATTAAGAGATCCAACTTAAAATAGGATGCAAATCTTGCAAATATGAATCCCAAATTTGTATAAATAACATCTTTCGCTTTCTTATAATTCCAGCATCTCTAGCTTCCCAAATGGTCAACTGACGTAATTGATTCCACCAATGTCAAAACCTCAGAGGATCAGGGATCGTCCAATATTGTTATTTAATTTCTGTCAGAGCTGAAAATCCAAGTTTGCAAAGATAAGAAGATCCAAATAGGAACAAAGCCTTGATTGCTTTGTTGCTCAAGTTAGGATAACTAACCTCTCCTTTTACGAACGCGTAGCGCGGGTTTTTAGCGCGGGCAGCGGCGGTAACTGCTCCAACACTCATAGAAGGAGGGGTAAGTGTGGCGTGCAGACAGCTTTATTCAATTTCCCTCTTTTATGAATACTTCTGATGTTATTCAAAGCAATTGCACTCTGTCCCTTTCAGTGGTCTGATCCTTACAACATGCTGTTCAAATCTCACTTTATTTAGTTATTTAATTTTCTATACTGTTCTCCCAGGAGAGCTCAGAATGATTTACATGAATATATTTAGGTACTCAAGCATTTTCCCTGTCTATCCCAAAGGGCTCACTATCTAATATGCCTGGGGCAATGGGAGGGGATTAAGTGACTTGCCCAAGGTCACAAGGAGCAATGTGAGTTTGAACCCATAACCTTAAGATACTAAGATTGTAGCTTTAACCACTGTACCATACACTCCTTTAAAGTATGTATTTGAGCCCAATAGATGTATTTTTTTGTAGGGGGGGGTCTGTACTTCATATCAAATTGAAATGTTATTCCTATAAGGAATACAGATATTCTGTTCCCATCCAGTTATTGCACATATCTTTTTTATTCCCAGAATACATAAATATTTGATACATCCTCCTGGATGCCACATCGTTCCTGGATGGGGTTCACTGTTAGAACCAATCTCTCAGTATTTGGACTTCTTTAGAATGCTGCCTCTGAAATAAAAGTTTTTTTTTAAACCCTGCAAAAAACAACAACACAACAAAAAATCCCATAAACAACACAGGAATTTAAACAAAGCACCCACACTCCAATGAAAGAGCCATATAAGGCATAATATGAATAAAGGACGCTGAAAAAAATCCACTTGTGAGGCAGACTTGAGCGGATTTAAAACATAAGGCCAAAGAAACGTTCTCAATCTAGATGTCATGTGGAGTAGTATCTGTGTTTGTGCGTTCAAGGCTATATTTGAATAAAAAGGCACCCTTCCTGCAGGCTGATGTTCAGAACCTAACACTGGCACTAGAGGTGATTATCATCAGTGCTTGTGTCCTCAGGTTGTTCAGAGGGCACTAGCGCAGGGAGCAGCGCGGGAACTGAAGATCAGCGCAAATAGCATGCAGATGCTATGCAAACAAGGCCTCAGATAATTCCTTCTAAAGCTCGGAAATGGCGCATATCCTAGACCTTTCCCTTACCACTGAAATTCTAATGCCAACTCATAGCTGGCGTTAGGATAGGATGTGTTTTAACAGTCGCAACTGAAGCTTATGGATGTGTGTTTTATCCGCAGCTTATGCACGTGTGTTTTTTGTTTTGTTTTGTTTTTTTATGTCCAAGGTGAAGGCTTTATTAAAACAAATAGATAATCCAGAGGTTCAGGCCCTAGACATGCACATGTGCACACGTGTTTTAGACGCAGCTTTAGGGGCTTGTTATAGTTCCTCATCAAATAAACTTGAGTGGATGAAATGTTAGTGGGAATGAATCGAACCTTGCTGGGCGATGCATCACAGCTGCACAGCTGAAGAGGGTAGGTGTAAGTTGACGTGCATTACGGGACTATCCTCTTCCCGGCTCCCTGCTCTCCACTTTGATTGGACATGTGCACAGGAGCTTCTCCTTATCCAAAAATAACTTCCCGATGCTCATCTCTAACAGCGCACATATGATTTGCATGCTGTTAGTTTTGAACGCTGTGAAGTTATATTTTGACGCTGTTCCCTATAGTTAGGGTTACCAGATTTTTGCTTGAAAAAATAAGATGTGTGGCCCCGCCCTGCTCCACCCCTGGCCCCACCCTGTTCCGCCCCTGGCTCGCTCTGTTCTTACCACAGCCCTGCCTCATTCTGCCCCCGAACCCTGGCCCCACACAAACCTCGTCTCTTCAGAGCCGTGTCTGGAGGGCTTCTGCTTGTGCGCGGGTGTGACACAATGATGTCACATTCGTGCGCGCATGTGTGTGATGTCACCACATTGCATCTGCACATGTGCAGATGCCCTCCAGACATGGCCCCGATCTCAATGCTTTTCAAATCCCGGACAAAATGCTGGGTTTTGGAAAGCTACTGGACGCCTGGACAATCCTCTAAAAAGAGGGTAAATCCGGACATCAGGTAACCCTATCTGTAGTATTCTGTGCTGTAGAGAACAGCGCAGGAGTTCCAAGCATTGGCCTACTGGAAAGTCTGTGCATGTAGCACCACGCTTGGGCAATTCTGAAGCCTGGTGGGTGGAGTTGTTATTCCAGCTGAGACTTTGGTATATGTTGGCGGCAGGAGGAGATCAGCCTCTCTGCTTACTGACTGACCTGTTCTTAGTTGCCTCAAGCTAAGATGTGAGTGAAGGGGAGTGTACAAAGAGAAATGCAAAGGCAATTTGCTTATTCTTCATTCAAGCAGCAGTCAGATCAGCCTTCCACAATAGAACAGACTTGTGCCCTCATGTGAAAGCCTGTGTGCTGTACGCACTGCTTTTGTTTGGTAGGGAGAGACTATCATGTAGTGATCATCATTTATTTAATTTTCTTTAGCATTCCCCAGGGGAGCTTGCATTAATTTATTCAGGTACTCAAGCATTTTCCCCTGTCTGTCCTGGCATCTATCTAATGTACCTGGGGCAATGGGGGGATTAAGTGACTTGTCCAGGGTCACTTAATCCCCCCACTCTCTCAACAAGCCCAGGTTATTCTTAGCTCGGTTTCTCTGCTTGTATTGCTAGGGAGGAACTGGATCTGTGGAAAATCATAGGGAGCCAAAGCGCATGGAAAGTCACTGGTGGGTTGAGCCCTCCTTTTCCTGCTCTTAGGTAACACCCACACACATTGCAATAATGTCAGTGTTTCACTTTCTGTCAGGAAGTTCTCCCCTATCAATGACAATACAAGAACAATGGTTCCCAACCCTGTCCTGGAGGACCATCAGCCAGTCAGATTTTCAGGATAACCCTAATGAATATGCATGGGAGGGATTTGTATATGGAGAATTAAAGTCCTGCAAATCTTCCTCGTGCATATTCGTTAGGGTTATCCTGAAAACCTGACTGGCTGATGGTCCTCCAGGACAGGGTTGAGATGAGAACCACTGATATGGAATGCATTAGCTTCCTATTCTTGAATCCCCTTATTGAAGAAATTGGATTCCTGGTCCAGACAAGGACATTAATTCTGGGAGTACTGCCAAAAAGCATACTTTGGGTTTGTTTGGGGGGTTTTTCTCCTTTTTATTAACATAAAAATTTTAATCAACGCCTAACTTTAGGCGGTCTTTATAGAATCAGGGCCTGAGCGAATCTACTACCTTTGCTTTTTTTTAATATATATAGAGAGAGATAGAGAGATAGATAACAAAGGATATAGCACAATAATGTTCCATGCCCAGGCTTGAATGATCTGTCCCCTGGAATCAAAGAATTTGCATGCAGTAAAAGATTGTAAAGAAGAAGCACTGTGTGTACTTTGAGATTAGACAGCAACCAAACAAGCCCACTACTCTGCCCCATCCTCTGCCCCTGCTCCTGGCCCTTCTCTTCCTGATCCAGCACCTCTCCATCCTTTAACTCTTTAAGACCTTCTCCTTTCTCTTGTTGGTTTATCTCCTTCTTCCTTCATCTTTTTTTTGTGTAAATGAATACAAATTGCAAACTGTATTCCGATAGGATAATATTTACAATAATGCTTGGCCTATGAAAGGAGCCAGTTGTTATTTCTCTTTCGGATTAATCAAATTCCACTCACAGGTTCATTATTATTTCACAAAATTTTTCTTTCATCTTATAAAACAATTTTATTTTGTAGATAGATAGACTTTCGCATGGTAACTCCATTGGTTCTGTTTATGTTTAGATAGTTGATTTGTGGGGGTGTTAATGATTATAGGGCCCATAATAATAAAAAATAGACATCCAAAAAGCATCCTAAATCAGCACTTGAACATCCTAATCACCAGGATGTCCAAGTGCAGATAATCAAAATCTCTTTCTGTACATCTTGCGAGGTGTTCCAACCTCTGTACGTTCAGAGTACGAGATGGGCATGGTGGAGGCGTGTTATGGACAGGCTTTGGGCAGTCTCAAGGGCGGATCCTTGCTGTGATAATCAAATGTTTTGCTGCGACAATCAAACATTTTGCAAGACATCCTGAACAGAACTTATACGTTTGGAACTAGACCTGTTTTAGAAGGGTCTAACTGCCACTAAGGTGCCCAAACTAACTAGATGACCACTGCATGCATCAATGTAAGACACCCCCACACTCCCCCAGTGCTTATGGACCCCCCACACACCCACAAAGATCAGATTACAAACGTACATACCTGTCTCCAGAATATAAGCACCTAGTATAGGAAAGCCTAGTAGAATTCCACACAGGTGTCTTAAGTAGCCTGGTGGATGGACTAGTGAACCATAGAGAAGAGTAGCAAGTCCTAAAAGCTACTCTAACCACTACATTCATGTTGGAAAATGTGAGCCCATCAAAACATCCCAAAACCCTATTCTACTGCTATATACAGTAGGTGCCACCTGCAGCCATAAAGACAATTGGGGTTCTAGACAGGTGGGTATAGTGGCTTTGGTGGTGGGGGGGGGGTTTGGGGGGCTCACCATAACCTATAAGGGAGTTCTGGTGAGATGTTTATCTGGCATCCTTTATGTGAAGTTCAAAGCAGTGCCCTCTAAGGTGCCCCCACTGCTCTGTTGCCATGTCTGGGTGGCCAGTCAATTACAGGTCTTGTTATGGGAGTTTGGGACTTGGATGAAATTTTGGTTGAAAATGTGGTATAAAGATAGATGTCCTGGCTGTCTGGGGGTCCCAATGGCCTGGACGTCCAGATAGAGGATTTTCAAAAAATAAATTATTTCTAGATGTATGGTGGTTTGCCTTTCGAAAATAGGCATTTTCTTA
The DNA here is from genome assembly GCF_902459505.1 of Geotrypetes seraphini. NCBI lineage: Eukaryota > Metazoa > Chordata > Amphibia > Gymnophiona > Dermophiidae > Geotrypetes > Geotrypetes seraphini. The sequence continues at coordinate 147,903,472 of NC_047085.1, read as the reverse complement.
CTGCCGACTTTGGACGTCTAGCACCATATGTCCAAATCGGACTTAAACGTATGTTTTGAAAATGCTCCTCCACGCATGTTTTTAATTGTAAGTTGTGTAGGCTATTAAGCAGATAATAAATAAATTAAATAAATAAATGTAGTTTATTGGGTCGATATTCAAAAGGGGTTGACCAGGTAGGAGATGTGCCTGCATATTTGTTGTGGGTACCTGAAAACCTCTCCAGTCATGAAACATGGACTTGTCGTGCCACTGGGGTTTGCACAAATCTGTGAAGCTGAAAGCTATGTTGTCGGTAGTTTCACTACCAGCAGGGCCTCCCAAGTTGGACAGGTTTCAGCGGAAATGTTAGACTAATGATGTACCACCCCTCTGGGCAGCAGCAGATGGGCAGTGTTGGAGGTGTCGCATTTGATGTGACAATGGTGACAACATCGAATTTATACTGCACAGAAGAAAGGCCAGGCAATCCACGTCTCTATTCTGCATTGAAAACTTGATATTATTATCAACTTCCTAGGATTCGAACACAGGTTTATGGCACTAAACAACCTGGAAAACCTAGCTGAAGTAGGCGGGACCTGACAGAAAGGAAGGCCCGACGCCGGCAAGAGCAGCATGTTGTGAAGGCTGCACTGCCAATGATGTGTGTTGAGAAGGTGTGACAAAGAAAGAGAGCAAATGAGTAAGGGAGGGAGGAAGGCAAAAGGAGGGAGTTATCAAACCTCAAAGGGGAGGGGGGTTTATGGATAGAGGGTGCCAAATCTCAGAGGAGGAGGAAAAACAGATGCTTTATTACAGGGTAGACAGGAAAGGAGATGGCTTGGAGACAAGAGAGAGCGATAAGGCAGTGGGGAAGAGAGGAAGCGGCTGAAGTCAAGGAGGGAGAAAAAGAGAGAGTTGCATGGACAAGGGGGTTGGAAGAACAGAGGGAAGAGAAAGAGAGAGAATTGAGAGATGGGAGATGCTAAATCCACAAAAGGAGAGAAATAAAACATAGAAACATGTTGGCAGCTTAAGGCCAAATGGTCCAGCTAGTCTGCCTATCCGCAGTAACCTTTATCTCTTCCTCTCTCTAAGAGATCCCATGTACCTATCCCATGCCTTCTTGAATTCAGACACAGTCTCTGTCTCCACAACTTCTTCCGGGAGACTGTTCCACTCATCTGCCACCCTTTCTGTAAAAAAGTGTTTCCTTAGATTACTCCTGAGCCTATCACCTCTTAACTTCATCCTATAACCTCTCATTCCAGAGCTTCCTGTCAAATGAAAGAGACTCGACTCATTTGACACATTTGACACATTTGACACATTTGACTCATTTGGCACATTTACGCCACGTAGATATTTAAATGTCTCTATCATATCTCCCCTTTCTTCTAAAGTATACATATTGAGATCTTTAAGTCTATTCCCATACATCTTATGATGAAGACCACGCACCATGACTGTACAAATAAAGCTGAATGAGTCCAAAACAAAACTACTCTGGCTTGGCCCAAAATTAGATCAGTTACCCATGTTCATTCCACTACCTTCTGGTCTCACACTGCAGATCAAATTCTCAAGCAAAGTTTTGGGCATCATTATTGACTCTACACTTTCCTTTAATGATCATCTCAACTCTCTGGTAAAAAAATGTTTTTTTAGTCTTCACATATTGAGGTAAATGAGATCCTGCTTCCGCCAACAACATTTTGCTGTCCTTGTACAATCAATCATTCTTTCCACACTGGACTATTGTGATTCCATCTATCTAAGTCTAACCAAGAGAAATCTTCAAAGACTTCAGTGGATCCAGAACACTGTGGCTAGGTTGATCTTCACAAAAAAGCAAATTCAATCATGTTTCCCTATTTCTGTCAAAACTTCACTGGCTTCCGGTGATTTCTAGGATTCACTTTAAATGTAACTGCCTAATTTTCAGATCCTACATGGCATTCTTCCTCCCCTAATCCCACTATCCTGGAATTCTTCGAGACCTGACACTACCAGATCCGCCCACATACTCAAACTATCTTTCCCCTCGTTAAAAGGCGTCATGTATGCAGGTAAATTAGGGAAATCCCTTTTCTTAAAATTCACTGAGCTTTGGAATAACCTCCCTGCCCCGCTGCGGAACCTAGGCTCATTCCAATTATTCCAAAAGCATCTGAAAACCTGGCTTTTCTCAAACGTAAAGCTATCTATTTAAAATGTAAAGCTAGCTGTCCTCTTCATAACCTCTAATTTCTTATTATGTCCTTCCCTTATTTATTGAATTACCTGTAAACCGTGTTGAGTTCTATCTTTATGGAGATGATGCGGTATACAAACTTAAGGTTTAGTTTAGTATGTATGTATGTAGTTTAGTATGTATGTATGTATGTATGCATGTAGTCTGACAATAAAGATCATGAACTTGCCACTGTGCACTGCTTACGTTGTATGTGCATGTGTTTCATTTCATTTTAGCCAGTTCGAGAGGAGATCTTGGGCAAGTTTCTAAATTTCTGACAAACCTATTTGCACTCTAAGACTTGAAATGTTGATTTCTGGATCTGGGTAACTTGCCAGATCTGTACAATATGAATCATTTTTCTTACCTTTGTTGCTTGGTGATTTTGTTTTCCAAATCATTTTGTTCCATCTTTAAAATTACCGGGCATCAAAGGTTAGAAAAATGATTTATTTCCATTTTAGTGATTTAAAGCATGTCAGTTCTGAGAACTTACTTCTGCTGCCTATATTTGCCACTGTATGAGTATAGAAAGAAATCTAATGGAGGGGGGAGAGAGAGAGAGAGAGACACTGTATGCGATTAAAAATTTTAATCATGATTAATTGTGATTAATCGATGTGCAGCCCTAATAAAGATAGATACTGTATAAAACAAGCACATATGCTTCTGATCCTCAAGTTTGGGATGCTGATGAGGCATCTGTAACTCCCTGGGAAGAGAGTTGTCCTAACCATTGCACAACAGCGACACCTACTGTGAGAAAAGAGCAAGTTAGTTCCTTATGTTTTTCTCTTGGAGAGCAATTGTCTGAAAGTTTCAAGTTTATTTAAAAATGTATTATACCGCCTAATCAGGCTTCTATGCGGTGTACATTAATCAATAAAAACAATCAAGTTAACAAACGTATTTGGGGGAATAATTAACAAAACAGACAAACTTGTACAAAGGGAAAAGAGGGGTCGAACTACAATATTATAGGAAAGAGACACTGAAGGAAGGAACAAGAGGTAGGGGAAAGACCAAAAGAAGGGAAGTCGAATTGTCCTTAGAAGGACAGTTGCTGTTAAACATAAAGTATGGAGGGCTATGTATGTTAATGCACACAGCTTAGGCAATAAAATTCTAGAATTAGAGACAGAGATAACGAACGCCGACCTCGATGTAATAGCGATATCTGAGACTTGGTTCACAGACTCACATGGGTGGGACATGGCTATACCAGGATACAACTTACTTCGTCGGGACAGAGAGGGAAGAATAGGGGGTGGGGTAGCACTATACACTAGAGATAACATCAAAGTCACCAGAATCACAGATGTCAACTACACCAGGGAATCACTCTGGGTGAACCTGGCCAGAGGAAACGAAAAATGCTTGTATCTGGGTGTATTATACAGGCCCCCAAAACAGCAGGAAGACAGGGATATGGAACTAATCAAAGACATTGAGAACATCACTTTACGCGGGGCACGGTTCTGCTAGGGGACTTCAATATGCCTGATGCTGATTGGAAGACACTTTCCGCTACTACCAGCGGCAGCAGAAGGCTTTTAACCTCCATAAAAGGGGCGCGACTCAAACAAATGGTGCTGGAGCCCACCAGAGATCAGGCGACACTGGACCTGATACTCACCAACGGAGAAAGCGTTTCAGAAGTTTTGGTAGGTGATACACTAGCCTCCAGCGACCACAACATGGTATGGTTCAACATCAAGATAGGCTTCACTAGATCAAACACAGCAACAAAGGTCCTCGACTTTTGGGGCACTGACTTTAAACGCATGGGAGACTTCGTCCATCAGGCGCTACAAAACCAAGCTGAAACCAATAATGTAGAGGCTATGTGGTCAATCCTGAAATGCACCTTGCATGAGGCAACAAACCGCTATACAAAAACAGTAAGCAAATGACGGAGGAAGAACAAGCCCCAGTGGTTCTCTGCAGAGATCTCGGATCTTGTCAAGGAAAAGAAAAAAGCTTTTATTTCCTACAAGCATACTGGAAACAGGGTGGCAAAAGAAGACTATCTGACCAGGTCTAAAGCAGTCAAAGCGGCAGTCAAAGAGGCCAAGATTCAAACAGAAGAACAACTAGCGAAAAACATTAAAAAAGGGGATAAATCCTTCTTCAGATACATTAGCGACAGGAAACGAAACACAGATGGGATAGTACGTCTCAGGAAAACAGACGGGACCATTGCAGAAACGGATTCTGATAAAGCCAAACTACTAAATGAATACTTTTGCTCAGTCTTTACTTGTGAGGCGCCGGGGACCGGTCCACAACTGCAGGCAAGGCAAACCTCGGAAGACCCGTTTCAAAATTTCAAGTTTACACCCAGCAGCGTCCATGGCGAACTATCAAAACTCAAGGTGAACAAAGCCATGGGACCGGACAATCTACACCTCAGGATTCTTAGGGAGTTGTGTGATGTCCTGGCGGAACCGCTATCCGTGCTTTCAATCTTTCCCTAAGTACCGGAAAAGTCCCCATGGACTGGAAAACAGCTAACGTCATTCCATTGCACAAAAAAGGTTGCTGAACGGAGGCTGCGAATTACAGACCGGTCAGTCTCACATCAATAGTGAGCAAACTCATGGAAAGACTTATTAAACACGAATTAGATACGATTCTGACCGAGGAGAATCTACAGGATCCCCAGCAGCATGGATTCACAAAGGGAAGGTCCTGTCAATCCAATCTGATCAGCTTCTTTGACTGGGTTACAAGGAAACTGGATATGGGGAAGTCTCTAGACGTCGTGTACTTGGACTTCAGCAAAGCTTTTGATAGCGTCCCACACCGCAGATTGTTGCGCAAAATGACTTCGATGGGATTGGGAGTAATATTGACGACATGGGTCAATGACTGGTTAAGCGGTAGAATCCAGAGGGTAGTGGTTAACGGTACCCCCTCCAATACATCGGAGGTGACCAGTGGAGTGCCACAGGGATTGGTCTTGGGACCGATCCTTTTCAACATATACATAAGAGACCTGACTCAAGGGCTTCAAGGTAAAATAACACTATTCGCTGACGACGCCAAACTATGCAACATAGTAGATAACAGCACCTTGCCCGACAGTATGGAACAGGACCTGCTCTTATTGGAACATTGGTCCTTGACTTGGCAGCTAGGCTTTAATGCCAAAAAATGTTAGGTCATGCACCTTGGCAGCAAAAACCCGTGCAGAACTTACACTCTGAATGGTGAGACCTTAGCTAGGACTAGGGCAGAACGTGATTTGGGAGTAATCATTAGTGAAGACATGAAAACTGCCAAGCAGGTGGAGAAAGCTGCATCCAAGGCTAGACAAATGGTGGGATGCATCCGTAGAGGTTTCGTCAGCCGGAGGCCCGAAGTCATAATGCCCCTGTACAGATCCATGGTGAGACCTCATCTTGAATATTGTGTTCAATTCTGGAGACCACATTATCAAAAAGATGTGCGGAGAATCGAGTCGGTTCAGCGAATGACCACCAGGATGGTCTCGGGACTCAAGAACCTCCCATATGAGGAAAGACTGAATAAACTGCAACTATACTCGCTCGAGGAACGTAGAGAGAGGGGGGACATGATTGAGACTTTTAAATATATCACGGGCCGCATCGAGGTGGAAGACGATATCTTCTTTCTTAAAGGACCTTCAACCACAAGAGGTCATCCGCTGAAAATCAAAGGTGGGCAATTTCATGGCGACGCCAGGAAGTATTTCTTCACCGAAAGGGTAGTCGATCATTGGAATGAACTTCCATTGCAGGTGATTAACGCCAGCAGCGTGCTTGATTTCAAAAAGAAATGGGATATGTATGTGGGATCACTAGCCGGGTGAAGTCTGGGGGTGGGTCATTAGTGTGGGCAGACTTGATGGGCTACAGCCCTTTTCTGCCGTCATATTCTATGTTTCTATGTCTTTAAACAAGAAGGTTTTTAATTTAGATTTAAACTGGTTTAATTTTGTTTCCCCTCTTATGTAATTGGGTATAGAGTTCCAGAGGGAGGATACAGTAACCAAAAAGATATTTAAGCACATGGTATTAATATTTTTCAAAGAAGGGATATTGAGAAGATGTTGTGTAGCAGAGCGGAGTGATCTGAGGGGGGCATAGAGTATAAGAAGTCTGTTTATGAATTCCGGTTGATTACAAGTTCTAGTTTTGAATGTAAGTAAAAGAATTTTATAAGCGATTCTATTTTTGATGGGGAGCCAATGTGCTTTAATTAGTAGAGGTGAAACATGATCGAATTTCCGTGCCTGGAAGATAATTTTAACAGAAGTATTTTGAATAATCTGCAATCATCGGATTTCTTTCTGTGTGATCCCTTTGTATAAGGCATTACAATAGTCAATACCGGAGATCACCAGAGAGTGAATTAGAATATTGACAGATGAAGGTTAGAGTACTTTAGAAAGAGAGCGGATCAATCGCAAACGATAGAAACATCTTTTAACTACAGCACTGATTTGATCGTGGTAATTGAATTTACTGTCAAGGATCACTCCGAGTAATTTTAGCATATGTGCAGCACCTGTACAAGATGCACACTTTTCTAAAAAGTGTTTTCATTACTAAGATATATTTATACACAAGAACAACAATGCTTATTTTTTATTCAAATGAAGAAAATGGATCACACTTTTTTTGCATTTGATAACAGTGAGCAATTCAATGAATTAGGATGTGCAAAAATTTAAATTTGCAGTTCAAGGTTAGCGTCACAAATTTTTTTTTCAAACTTACCTATCCTCAAAGTTATCTATCATACTTTAGCCAGAGCCAGAAGATGATTGTTAGAAAAAACTGATCCTTCTGAGGAAGCTTCTGAAATGCATGTAGGGATTGCAAAAGCAGTGAACTGAGTAGAGTTTTATGCTTCTTTCAGTCTGTTTCTGCAGTGAAAAGAGTTGCAGCTGGAGGTTTTCAGGAGTCGTTGCACAAAGCAAAACACCTAGATTTCACCTTGCATATTTCCACACATTTGCACTCGTAAATATTCAGCATTATGTAGCCACTGGTTCAGAGCAATACTGTCTTCTGCATGTATTTTGACAGTAACCATTCAAGATTGCATGTTTCTAATATTTCTTCTTTTCTCAAGCCGTCGCAGGTTTACCCGATCAAATAGCGTGACAGCCGCCGTGCAAGCCAACCTGGACCTCCAGGAGCATTTTGCAATCCCGATGGATGTACACGAGGGGGACAACTGGTGCAGTGATCAGATGCTGAGGCACGGGCACACTCGAGACACTGGGAGCTCCACCGTTAGCATACAGGGGTCTGGAAACCATTACCACGCCTGCACAGGGGACGATGACTTTGATGCTGATTTTGACCCTTCCATTTTACCCCCTCCGGACCCCTGGATTGATTCCATCACTGAGGACCCCATGGAAGCTGTTCAGCGGTCTGTATGTCACAGGGATGGGCACTGGTTTCTGAAGCTGCTCCAGGCGGAGAAAGATCGAATGGAGGGCTGGTGTCAGCAGATGGAGCAGGAGGAACAGGAGTATGACCTGCCTGATCACAGTAAGTACCAGCATCTCACTAGAGGTAAAGAAAACTCACACATAACCATACTCAAGTGGCACAGAAGTTAACATGAACCCAAAAGCTGTATCTCTTGACTAAAGCACTTTGCTCCTTTAGCTGAAAATGTCTAACAATATTAAAAGGAAAAACTAACGTAATTGAGGAAAAGGTCGGAAGAGCGTCCATCGTTTATTTTATGTAGGCCCTCTTTTACTAAGCCTCGGTAGAGGTTTCTACTGCAGCCCAGGCCACTAAATGCTCCAGCGCTCATAGGAATTCTATGAGCATCAGAGCATTTAGCGCTCCAGGCTGTGGTAGAATCATCTACCGTGGCTTAGTAAAAGGGGGGATAAGTTAAATAACCCTTAGATACTAAGGCCTTCTTTTACAAAGGTGCGTTAGGGCCTTAACGCGTGAAATAACCCTCCAAAAATTTAATAGAATGGGGCGAAATCAGGCAGAACAGGAAAAGCAGTAAAAGGATACATCAAATAGAAAAATGGGCAAAACTGGACCACAAGTTTCAGAGAAATAACCCCTCCCCTCCCCCCCAAAAAAAAATGGCTTAATGCATTTCTATAGCAGCAGGTATAAGTGCAAAATAACTCTCCAAAATTTTTAACAGAATGGAATGAAACTTGACGTGTGGATAATACAAGAAAACTACATTCCAAAAACTATCCCCCTCACAAGTATCCCACCACCCTACAAACACCCTTAGCCCCCTCAATTGTCCTACCTCCCTCCTTAATTGCCTCATAATCAAAAATATGCTTCACTGCTCCACCCTTTGAAACAGGGGTGCCCACACTTTTTTGGCTTGCAAGCTACTTTTAAAATGACCAAGTCAAAATGATCTACCAACAATAAAATAAAAAAAAAACACAAAGCACAGTGTACGCAGAGAAAATGTTAATTATCATTTATATTTAGGGTTTTTTTCAAAGAGATCAAGGCAGATGACTTTAAAATATGCAATGCCACCTCAGAAGCAATTTTACAAAAATAGACAAATATACCCCCTCCCCTTTTACTAAACTGCGATAGTGGTTTTTAACTCAGAAAGCTGCGCTGAATGCCCCGCATTGCTTCCAATGCTCATAGGCTCCCTGTGCTAAAAAACACTATTGCGGTTTAGTAAAAGGGGGCCATAGTGCAAAATATAGACAGCAGATATAAATTCGGACACATTTTGATCACTAAATTTAAAATAAAATCATTTTTCCTCCCTTTACTGTCTGCACATGCGCGAATGCAACACGGTTATGTCACACGCTTGCATGCATGTGTGGGAAATCATTGCGTCATACCTGCACATGCTCAGATGCCATCCCAAAAAGTGAACAGGTTGAGAGGGCATGGTTGGGGTGGAACAGGGCGTAACTCAGGTGGAACTGTGAGATGACGGGCAGAACTTAGTGGGTCTGGGGGGCGGGGCCATGAGTCCAGATTTTAGTTCCTGAACATCTGGTAACCCTAGTCCTGTGATCCAAGAGGGAAGTTTAATAGTGCATGCACAACATGACTGAAAGCAGTGTCAGCCTCTGACATAGAACCTTCATGTGCCTCATCCCTTTCCATTCCTCACATGTGAGGCATGTCTAATGTGACCATACGTCCTGTTTTGAATGGGACCGTCCCATTTTCAGATACCCTGTCCTGTTGTTCCCACACACAACTTTGTGATGCTGAAATGTTCCGTTTTCAGAGACAGCGACCCGAAGCTGTGTGTGGGGACAACAGGACAGGCGATCGCAGAGAATGGGCTCTCTCCCTGATTCCCTGCCTGCCGCCGCATTTACAGGAAAGCAAGGTCCAGGCACCGGCCCTCAAGCCTTCTCCCCGACGTCAATTCTGACGTCAAAGAGGAAGTTCTGGGCCAGACAATTGCTGCCTGACTGGCCTGGAACTTCCTCTCCGATGTCAAAATTGATGTCGGGGAGAAGGCTTGAGGCCGGCGCCTGGACCTTCCTTTCTTGCGGTTGTTGCAGCAGGCGGGAAGCAGCAGTGGACTGCGGTGGCAGACCGGGTGGGGGGAGCAGAAGAATCGGCGGTAGGCTAGGCTTCGGAGAGAGGGAGGCAGACAGACAGGCAGGTAGGTTGGCTTCGGCGAGGGAGGGAGGGAGGCAGGCAGACAGGCTGGCTGGCTTCAGGGGAGGGGTGGGACAAAGGCAGGTTGACTTCAGGGGATGGGGTGGGACAAAGGTTGGAAGGCTGTGAGGGGGACATAGGAAGGAGGGAGGGAGGAAGGAAGGAGAAAGAGAGGCAGAGAAATGGGGGTGGTTGTAAACAGAAGAAAGACTAAAGAGAGAAAGGCCTGGACCAAAGGGGAAAGACAGGAGGCAGATGCTGGACTATGTGAGGTGCAGACAGAGTAGGAGAGACCCTGAGGAAGAACAGAGAGATGGAAGATCATAACAGAGGAGGGAGAGACAGGGAGACCTGGAACAAAGGTGGTGGTAGGTACAAAGGAGAACTGCCACTGGATCTGGGGAGGGTAACAGGGAAAAGAGAGAGAGAGAGAGAGACCTGGACCCAAAGGGAATGGGGCTAGATTGTGAAAGAAATGTTGGAAAAGAAAGAAAGAAAGATTGGATGCACAGTCAGAAGGAAGTGCAACCAGAGACTCATGAAATCACGAGACAACAAAGGTATGAAAAATGATTTTATTTTCAATTTAGTTTCTACAGTTACTGAGGTGACATTGCATATTTTAAACTCATCTGCCTTGACATCTTTGAAGAAAAAAACGAAACTCGTAAATGATAATTAACATTTTCTCTGCGTACAGTGTAGTTTGTATTTTTTAAAAAAATATTATGTTTACCATTATGAATTAATAAGATATTGTATGTACATGAAAAATGAATGGAAGAAATTGGGGGGGCAGCCTGGGGCGGTGCTAGGGCGGGATTGGGGAGGGACTGAAAATTAATAGATGTCCCGTTTGATAAAAAAAATAAATGGTCACGTTAAGCATGTCTCAAGGGGGTAATTTCTCTAAATAAGCTAGTTTTATGTATAATATGACAGCAATGGACTCTAATCCTCAGCAAGAATATATGGAGTATGATCTCACTCTCTCAAATTTACTGCTGATGCTCACTGCAGTTCTTGCATTGTGCCAGATTTTTCTGTCACATTTTCTTGGTCTCTGACTTCTTCTAATTATTTAGTTAAAAAATTTCTATCCCGCTTATATCCTAAGTGGGTAACAAAGGATACTTACATAAATACAACAGACTCTACAAATTGATCCAAGATCAACAATAAGATTATGTCATAAAATTCATCGTCTGATGTCAATACCTATAAGAATACTCCATCTATCTATTTAAAACCGTCAATTGATTGGTACATCAGGATCTTCTCCTTCTCTCTCTCTCTCTCCACATGATTCATAGAAAATTCACTTGGCACTGACACCTCTATAATCATTGCCATTGTCATGTTTTTATCCGTTACCACTATATCCAGTTTCCTTGCACCTAGCTTTTTATCAGACAGAACAGGAATGTCCCAGGTGATTACAATCTCCTTATTCTCCGTAATTCTCTGAGTCATGATCCCAAGTTTTCAGTGGATGATACATGCCATATTATTTTGCCTTTCAGTATAGCTATTTACCCCATCAGGCAGCCTGCTATGAGATAAATAATTGAAAGCACCATTAAAAACCAATTATCAGCGCCAATTAGGCCAATTTTTAAAAAATTAAGTTAGGTGCCTAGATTGTCTAGGCGTGCCAGTCTAGGCACTTAACTGTAGGCATCTTTTATAGAATCAGGGCCCAAGAGCACAATAAGGGAGAAATTCTATAAGAGGCGCCTAAAGATAGGCGCTAACTTGATTAGTAAATTGGCTTCAGTTATGAGCTTTAATGATTTTACAAAAGATAAGTGCCTATCGCTTGGCGCCTAGTGGTGCCTGACTCCAAAGTAATTAATAATAATAATAATTTAATAATTTATTTTCATATATACCGCCAAAGCCATGGTAGTTCGAGGCGGTTTACTATAAGAGGAGCTGGACAGTCAGCGATAAGTTACAAAATGGAATCAATGAATACAAGTACACTGAGAGCAAGTATTAATAAGAAGCGCTGGACAGTCGGCGAAGTTACTATATAGAATCAATGAATACAAGTATACTGAAAGCAAGTACAAATAAGAAGAGCTGGACAGTCAGCGACATAGCTATGAATTCGGTATGCAGAATACGAGTGAATGAACAACAAATTCTTAGGTGACAAATCGGTTGAACAGTTTCGTTTTTACTAATTTTCTAAAGCCTCAAAAGGAAGAGGAGAGCATGATAAGTAGGCGTGTTTAGGGGCAGAGAAGGACTTAGGTGCCGCTAGGCGCTATTCTCTAATCAAGTTTCAAGTTTATTCATTATTTGATTGATCACCTATCATAATTACTAAGCGATTTACATATACAAAAAATACAGGATAAAACAATAACAATAATATAACTAAAAATATAAAAATCATTTAATTACAAGACAAATTACTACAGGAAACAATAGGATAGAGGGGAAAGAAATACACTTTATAATAGGAAAGAAGAGAACATTGAGGGTAAATTACCAAAGGAAAGGGAAAAACAAAATAAATTCGGAAATAATATCTTTGGATGACTGGTATGAATGGTAGTAAAAAAGAGCAATTAGCAATGGATTTAAGTGCCTATAATGTAGGCCTTTAAAACCCTAGCCTACATTTTAGGTGTCTAAGTTTTAGTTAGGTGCCTATATTATAGGTGCCTATCATTTACAGAATTTCCCCCTAAATGACCAGAATACTGTCATACGTATGCACATTTGTGTATAAATGCCAGTATTCCAGCTATATGCTATTCCATAAAATGCCAGCAAATACAGTGGTTTGCAGTAGAGAATGACAGGGGGACAAATATTTCTCCGTCCCCGCAAGAACTCATTTTCCCATCCTATCCCCACAAGTTCTTTTCCTGTCCCTGCTCCATTCCTGCAAGCTCTTTCCTCATTTGCACAAGCTTCAAACACGTTAAAATCATAAGTGTTCGAGGCTTGTGCAGTTAAAGCAGAGCTTACAGGAATGGGACAGAGACAGTGACAAAGCGGGATGTGGAAAATTTGTCCCCATGTCATTCTCTAGTATGCAGTGTGAAAATGGGTGCGCACACGGGTGCTGTCTGGGGAGAGCATCGGTGGGATGCACAGTTGATGCATAAATTGTAGAATACCATCCCCCTCTTTTACAAACACATAGGGCGGGTTTTAGCGCTGGCAGCGGCGGTTACTGCGCCGATGCTCAAAGGAATTCTATGAGCGTCGGAGCAGTTACCGCCACTGCCGGTGCTAAAACCCGCGCTATGTGTTCGTAAAAGAGGGGGTATAACTTATATGTGTTTGGGTTTGTTTTGGGGGTTTTTTTTACCAAGCATTTATACCAGCTTTATGGCTGGAGAAAATGGTTATGCCTAAATTATATATGCGCATTTCCACGCCTATGCCAGTATTCTATAAAGAAAAGTAGGCATCTTGATAGAGTAGGCTAAATAGAATTGTCGTTATAAAGCATCCTTAACTATATTAATAGCAACCAAAAAGGCCCTTCCCATCCCCAAACTGTGTCTGCAAAGATCCAGTGACCTGTGAGGTAGCTTCCTAAAAGTCCTTCAGCTTCCCTGAAGTTTGCCAATAGATTTTTTTGCTTGCACTTACATATTAAAAAAAAGTCAGCAATGGTAGGTAATACCTTTTAATTGAACTCAGCATTTTGACTAGCTTTTGATTGGCACATTCTCTTCACCAGGTCAGTATAGCAGATGTTAAATAACAATAATAATAATAACTTTATTCTTCTATACCGTCACAATCTGACAACTTCTCGGCGGTTTACATCAAAGAGAGCTGGACAATCAGCGATGTACAAAATACAAATAGCAAAAGTGCAATATATTTCTTAAGGATAGTCAGAATAGAATTATTGCAATTATCAAAGAATTATTACATTTTGTATTTTCTATTTAGGAAATAAATCTATCAAATAGTACAATTTTAATTTCTTTCCGAAAAGCGCCGTAGGTCAACCTGGCACCACTAATGTAATTACCAAACCAGGACTGTTGTTTATTTGCTTGAAACATGAAAGTCCTATCCAAAAATGACCTATATCTACAACCAGTAACCTTTGGATAGGCGAATAAATGATAATTTCTGGTTCTCCTCGTAGGGTTGTATAGCACAAAATGAGACAGAAGATAAGTAGGGGCCAGTCCCCAAATCAACTTAAAACAGATGCAAGAAAATTTGAATATTACTTGTGCCTCCACCGGGAGCCAGTGCAGTAATCTATAGTAGGAACTAACATGATCTCTTTTCTTCAGTCCAAATATTAAATGGACAATCGTATTCTGTACTATTCTTAATTTTCTCATTGTTTTTTTAGGTATGCCCAAATAAACGATATTGCAATAATTCAATATAGATAGAACCAATGCCTGGACCAATAGTCTAAAGGATAAATACAAGATGAAGTGGCCTGATGGTTCAGTGTCACTGTTGTGCGCTGTCATACAGAAGTCCTAGATTTGATTTTCCACTTAGATTTTCCTCTAAGCATACTAGCCATATGGGAAGTGATAGAGAGTGTTCCAGCCATTAGAAAATAGTGATATCTAATGGTAAGACTGTAGCATTTTAGAAGTAGCCCTGGTGCATGACCCATAGGGTTACCATACATCCAAATTTTCCTGGACATGTTCTCTTTTTTAGAGGACATTTCCGGGTGTCCAGATGGTTTTCTAAAACCCATCAGTTTGTCCGGGATTTGGACTCTAAGTCCAGCGGAATAAGACAGCACTGAGTTACGTTGTTGAAGGGGAGTCCATGGGCATGGTGGGCCTGTCCTAAGCGGTTGTGCCCCTCTACAAACTTTACTGACATGCAAGTGAGGATGCATGAGCATAGGGTTACCATATTTTGAGCGGTAAAACCCCTGACAGATGGCCCCGCCCCATTCCGCCTCCGGTTCTGCCCCGGCCCTGCCCAGTTCTGCCTCCAGTCCCACCCCTACAAAGTCTCCTCTCGTCTTCCCCAACGAGCTCTGGCTGCGGTCTGGAGGGCCTGGAGCATGTGTGGATGTGTGTGATTGCCAGGTTTTGGAAAGTCCATCCGGACACCTGGACAGTTCTCTAAAAAGAGGACATGTCCGGGTTTTTTTGGAAGTCTGGTAATCTTACACAAACAGCCTCCTTCCTCCACCAACACTGCTGGTATTATGTTTAACACTGCTGCTTAATTATATGTACAGTGGTGCCTCGCATAACGGACGCCTCGCACAGCGAACGCTGCGCACAACGAACTTTATGTCTTGATCCGTACAACGAACTTCGTTTCACACAACGAAGTCGCCCGAGCTGCATCCTTCCGCGCAGGCACTGCGCTTAACTACCCTCTCTCCGCCTGGCTCCCTCTTGCCCCCCCGACTCCCCGACACGATCGGGGCAAAAAGGAGCCCAAGCCCTCTTGCCCCGCCGATTCCCCAACTCCCCACACAATATCGGGCCAGGAGGGAGCCCAAGTCCTCCTGGCCACGGCGACCCCTTAACCCCACCCTGCACTACATTACGGCCAGGAGGGAGCCCAAGTCCTCCTGGCCACGGCGACCCCCTAACCCCACCCTGCACTACATTACGGGCAGGAGGGATCCCAGGCCCTCCTGCCCTCGACGCAAACCCCCCTCCCCCCAACGACCGCCCCCCCCAAGAACCTCCGACCGCCCCCCCAGCCGACCCGCGACCCCCCTGGCCGACCCCCACCCCCCTTCCCCGTACCTATCTGTAGTTGGCCGGACAGACGGGAGCCAAACCCGCCTGTCCGGCAGGCAGCCAACGACGGAATGAGGCCGGATTGGCCCATCCGTCCCAAAGCTCCGCCTACTGGTGGGGCCTAAGGCGCCTGGGCCAATCAGAATAGGCCCGGGAGCCTTAAGTCCCTCCTGGGGGCGGGGCCTGAGGCACATGGGCCCAACCCGACCATGTGCCTCAGGCCCTGCCCCCAGGAGGGACCTAAGGCTCCCGGGCCTATTCTGATTGGCCCAGGCGCCTTAGGCCCCACCAGTAGGCGGAGCTTTGGGACGGATGGGCCAATCCGGCCTCATTCCGTCGTTGGCTGCCTGCCGGACAGGCGGGTTTGGCTCCCGTCTGTCCGGCCAACTACAGAAAGGTACGGGGAAGGGGGGTGGGGGTGTCGTGGGGGTCGGCCAGGGGGGTCGCGGGTCGGCTGGGGGGGCGGTCGGAGGTTCTTGGGGGGGGCGGTCGTTGGGGGGAGGGGGGTTTGCGTCGAGGGCAGGAGGGCCTGGGATCCCTCCTGCCCGTAATGTAGTGCGGGGTGGGGTTAGGGGGTCGCCGTGGCCAGGAGGATTTAGGCTCCCTCCTGGCCCGAACAACTAGGGGGGGGGGTCGCCAGGGCCAGGAGGACTTACCGTAAGCACCGTAAGGAGGTAAAGAAGGAGATGTTAGGGCATGTAAAGTAAGGGCATGTAAACAGTACCCGGCGTATAAGACGACCCCCGACTTTGGGGAGGATTTTAAGGTACTGAAAAGTCGTCTTATACGCCGGCAAATACGGTATGTTTTAAAAAATTTATCTTTTTTTATGTCATCTTAGCATATTTTATGCTACAGAACGAATTATTTTTTTTAACATGTATTGTTATGGGAAAACGCGTTTCACATAACGAACTTTTCGCATAACAAACTTGCTCCTGGAACCAATTAAGTTCGTTGTGTGAGGCACCACTGTTTGTTTTATAACTTTTCTGCAGTTCACTGACCCACTGAGATTCTATTTTTCACAAAACCAAATACTACTTCTGAGAGAGATAACTGTTTTAGCCTTGAGAAGTAACTTTCTTAAATGATTTAGGGTTACCATACATCCGTGTGTATGGCTCAGTTTGTGTGGGGGTGGGGTCATGTGTCCTCTTTTTTTGTCTTTACAAATATGGTAACCCTCTGACCCTAGCACCAGATTGTCAATGCAAAGACAGTAAAGTGAATGGGAAAGGATATAAGAAATACATATAAAAGAAAAAAGAAAATCCCCAGTTCTATTGAGATAAGAGCCCAAAGAAGCAATAGATTGCCAGAATATCCTTCCCCCCCACACACACACCCTCCCTTGGCAGTGGATTCCTCGATGGACTTTTCAAGTCCTAAGATGGACCTTTTAGCCGGAATAACTTTGAGACAGGAGAAATAAGACCAACAAGAAGAGAATATGGAAGGTGAGCTTTTCAGAACTAAACATGAAAGGGCCTTTACAGTTGAAAAACCTGCTGAAGTAACTATGGATGCTCTTTCGAATTTGGTTATTAAGCTGGGAAACTCCTTGAATTCACAGATTAAAGACGTAGAGAAGAAACTGTATGAACAAAATCAAAAGCTAAAAGAGTTTAGACATGAATTGACCTCGGTAAAAGTTAATGTGGAAAAAATGGAAAAAGAAGTTACAGGGATAAAACAAGTTCAGGAAGTTATGATAAAAGACAACATAAATTTAAGGAGAAAACTGGAGATGATTGAAAATAATTACCGTGCTAATAATTTGCGTTTGCTGAATTTCCCTAAAATTTTCTTCATAACTCATAGAGAAATGTTGGAAAAATATTTTGTTGAAATTTTTAATATTCCTGAAGAATCAATACTGCCTTTTACCCAGGTATACTATTTGCCCAGTAAAATCCCAGATCAACAAGTAACAGATCAAGTTCAACATGAATCGAAGTTAGATATTACTGCGATTCTGGAAACTTCAGTTAAAGAACTGGTTAAACCTGCAATTCTTTTGGTAATGCCAGACAAAAATTGGATGATGAAACTATTCTTTAAAAATAGATATAAAGAGTTTCTCAGCCTAAAAATACTGATTTTTCCAGATGTGTCTAAAGAGACCCAGAAACGAAGACGCCAGTTCCTAATGTTGAAGCCTGGAGTAACTTTGATCGGGGGAGTATTTTTTCTTAGATTCCCTTGTAAGTGTATAGTTAAATATG
Source organism: Geotrypetes seraphini (assembly GCF_902459505.1). Taxonomy (NCBI): domain Eukaryota; kingdom Metazoa; phylum Chordata; class Amphibia; order Gymnophiona; family Dermophiidae; genus Geotrypetes; species Geotrypetes seraphini. The sequence continues at coordinate 147,885,675 of NC_047085.1, read as the reverse complement.
GTTCAAATAAACATGTATTCTTCAACCCATCTCACCTAACTAATTTTCTAACCTTGAAGCATCTTGAAAAGGAAGGAACAACGACCTAGAAGAAGAATTTGACTCCCAAGCACAACCATTAGATACTTATTTTTCATTAGTCTTGACTTATATGTCAATTTGTACTAATCACTCATAAAAAGTTTTGGATCCTGATTTGTGGACTGGAGATTGTTTAAGTAATGTGTATTAGAGAATGACACGGTGACAAAATTCATCACCGTTCCCGTCCCCGCAGATAACCGCGGGAAATAATCCCATGTCATTTTCTAGTGTCTAATTTCAACCTCAGTCCTTCTACACCAGCATTCTTCAAAGCAAAGCTTGCGGGTCAGTGGTTGTGGCCATTCATACTCTGATTCTTCCCTCTCTCCTTAAAGAACGACATGAAGATGGTTTCCCGCGGTTATCCGCGGGGACGGGAACAGTGATGAATTTTGTCACCGTGTCATTCTCTAATGTGTATTTCTAGAATTTTCTTTGTAATTGAAATTTATTCAATTTAGTCTATCTTTTCTGTACAAGATTTTTAATGCTTGTTAAAATTATGAAAATTGATAAATAAATAATAATAATAATAAAAAGTATGGTAACTCTATGACCCCAGCACCAGATTGTCAATGCAAAGACTAGTAAAGTGAATTGGAAAGGATATAGGGGAAAAAATCCCCAGTTTTATTGAGATAAGAACCCAAAGAAGCAGAAGATTGCCAGAATACCCCCCTCCCCCGTCAAAGAGAGGATACTATAGGGTGCGAGCAGTTCAAAGCCTTGCGGCTGCACTTTGCTCTGGCTTATGTACTGGGGCAATTTGCTTCTCTCAGTGTAAACAGCATGTGCATGTCAAGGTCATTATAATATTTGTAAAAAGTGTTGTCTTGGGTTTCTTCCAGAATTCAAAGTTAAGCCAGAAATAATGAAGATTGCCTACTAATGAAATGTCTTCTACTGTAGTTATATCTGTGTATTAACTTTGCCAGCATTTGCCTGGACTTCAGACTGCCTAAGTTCTTGTACCTTTTCCAAGCAGGTGCTAAGCAGGCTTTTGTTTGGTGAGGTCTACCCGTCATTTATCCTTTCAGCAGTACAGCTGACTGTACAGTTTTTGCAGCCTTTCCCCATGTAAGAAAAACAATCAAGCTTTCTTCAAAACCCATTTATAGCTGTGACTCAGTAAGGGTACTTTATATTGTAAAGTCCTGCGTTAACCAACAGGCCGAAAAATTCAAATGCAAACTGACGTGCGGATGATCATCTTGAGTCTGCTGAGTATTTAAAAATGAAGCGGAGATACATCTCGTGGCCGCAACAGATCATATTTAAGCCATATCTCCCAGTAAGCTGAAAAGTAAATCTGCTGTATGCATTTGTAACAAAAAGAATGCATTTTACTATTCTGAGAAGCCAGAATATTTTCTCTGTTGCTTTGTGATGAAAACTGTAGTGCTCTCAGTTTCTTAAGAGGCCAGGCGGATGACGGAATGCCCCCCCTCCACCCCCCAACTTGTGGAGTAATATGATCCCAGCTTGTGTCAGACAATGCAGTCCTTGTGTGAAACAGCTGTCTCTTGGAGACAGCTCACTGCTGCTTGACAGGGGTTTGCGTGTTGCATAGATATGTGTGTGTATTATCTGACTGGGAACCAAACTGCCAGATGGATTGAATGTTCCTAGCAAGTAATTCACAGTGAGCAAAAAAGGAAAAAAAAAAAACTCATACAGGTTAGGATTTCATTGCCCAAAAGAATAAAATACTGAGCTCCTTCTCTATGGAATCTTGACAGATTTTGCTTTAGGAGTGAGAAATGTTGTTTCTATCACAATGATAGGCATTCAACCCTTTTCTTAGCAACACCACTGCCTAAAACAAATTTAGGTTTCACTGTTCATAATCGTATTGTAAAAAAAAAAATGTTGAAAAGCCATTAAATGTTAGAACTTCGTTTGCACTCGGTTATTCTATGTTTATTCAAAAAAGTTTGCAAAGATGTGGGTTCACAAAACCATCTGTTAGGAGCTGCAATAAAAGAAAATTGGGGTTGATATTCTTTTCACATTCTGTATGTCCTTTGCCTCTCTGGGTGTCCATCTTTTTTCACTTTACTGAGTCAGGAAGCAAACAATCAAAAATGTATAGTAGGCTAAATATGTCCAGATTTTATAAGATGTGGGTTGAATTCCTAGTCTTCCGATATGTAGCAGATAACCTTTGGGGCTCATTTTCAAAACACAAAGACGCCCCCCCCCCCCAAAATGGAATAAAAACCAGCACTTGGACATTTACTTGCCAAAACATCGAAGTGCCAAGTTTCAAAACCGACTTTCTGGATGTCATGCTGGACTTCTTGTCCGCTGAGCATCCAAAGTTCAAGTAGGCGTGTTTGAGGCATGTTATGGGCGTGCTTTTGACATGCTTAGGAATTCAACCCACATCTTATAAAATCTGGACATATTTAGCCTGTTATACATTTTTGATTGTTTTACTTCCTGATTCAGTAAAGTGCAAAAAGCTCGACACCCAGAGAGTCAAAGACATCTTGCGATGATAATCAAACCTTTCCCAAGACGTCCAGGACTCAACTTAGATGTCCGGAGCTAGACCTGTTTTAAAAGCGTCTAAGTGCTAAAAAAGATACCCAAACTCACTAGATGACCACTGTAGGGATTAAGTAATGACTCCACACATTCCCCCAGTGGTCACTTCCCCCCTACACACACACTTGAAAGATCTGAATTAAACAGTACATAAATGTCTCTAGAACAGCAGCAACTGGTATAGGAAAATCTTGCAGAACAGCATGCAGTTGTCTGGAATAACCTAGTAGGGGTAGTGCAGTAAAATATAGAGAGGTGAACCCAGGCCCATATCCCGCTATGTTTATGGTAGAAAGCAAATAGAATGCTAGGCATAATCAAGAAGGGTATTACAACAAGGACAAAAGAAGTTATCCTGCCATTGTATCGGGCGATGGTGCGCCCGCATCTGGAATACTGCGTCCAATATTGGTCTCCGTACCTTAGGAAGGATATGGCGTTACTCGAGAGGGTTCAGAGGAGAGCGACACGCTTGATAAAAGGGATGGAAAACCTCTCATACGCTGAGAGATTGGAGAAACTGGGTCTCTTTTCCCTGGAGAAGAGGAGACTTAGAGGGGATATGATAGAGACTTATAAGATCATGAAGGGCATAGAGAGAGTAGAGAAGGACAGATTCTTCAAACTTTCGAAAAATAAAAGAACAAGAGGACACTTGGAAAAGTTGAAAGGGGACAGATTTAAAACGAATGCTAGGAAGTTCTTCTTTACCCAACGGGTGGTAGACACCTGGAATGCGCTTCCAGAGGGAGTAATAGGGCAGAGTACAGTACAGGGGTTTAAGAAAGGATTGGACAATTTCCTGCTGGAAAAGGGGATAGAGGGGTATAGATAGAGGATTACTGCACAGGTCCTGGACCTGTTGGGCCGCCGCGTGAGCGGACTGCTGGGCATGATGGACCTCAGGTCTGACCCAGCAGAGGCATTGCTTATGTTCTTATGTTCTTATGTGTGAGCCTACCAAAACCCTACTATACTGCCATATAGGTGCCAACTGGAGCCATAAGAGCTATTGTGGAAATAGGTGAGTATAGTAGGTTTTGGGGCAGTTTGGAGGAGTTTGGTGAGATGTACACTCAGCACTGTTTATGTGAAGTTCACAGCAGTGCCCTGTAAGGTGCCGCACTGCTCTGCTCTCATGTCTGTGTGAACAGTATAGTATAAATGGTGACCCCGCCTATGTCTAAATAGCTTGCATTTGGACATTTAGAACTTGAACACTTTTGTGTTTGAAATTGGCCAAAAAAATTAGGCATCCTAACGTTGGACATCCTGACAGCCAAGACATCTAAATAGCCCATTTAAAAAAAAAAAAGATGGAAGTCTAGCGGTTTCAAAAATGGATGTTTTCGGCATCCAAACTTTGCATGCATTTCGTAGGACGTCTAAATTGAACTTATAAATACTACTGAAAATGCCCCTCTTTGTCTTTTAATAGAAATAGTTTTGAATAATATCTCTGGCTATTTTGACAAAATCTAGAGCAGGCACTTGAAAAGTTAAGAAATATTATTTATTAAATTTGCCATTGACTTTTAAATGTTTGATCCAGTATTCATTCAGTTTAGTACATGTACTCCTTCAGGTTTCCTTAGCATTTTTTGACCCAACGCACCTGTTCAGCCAATTCATTCCCACTGTTTTGGAGCCCCGGAGTGTGAATAGCTCCAAATATTTGGGTTTTGCTGTAAAGCAACCATCATAAATGGGACTATTGTGAGGTGTGCAGGATAGCGCTAAAAGAGCTTATTATTCTCCCCCCTTCCTCCCTTTTACAAAACCGCAATGGCGGTTTTTAGCACAGGCTAGTGCAATGAAAGCTCTGTGCTGCTCCCAACACACATAGAGTTCCTATGAGCGTCGGGAGCAGCGCAGAGCATTCAGCGTGCTGACCTGTGCTAAAAACTGCTATCGCAGTTTTGTAAAAGAGTGGATATATATGGACATTTTTGCACATATATAACAGTATACTCCCGTGAAGAGCTGCTTTTAAAATTACTCCCAATGTAAATGTATACACAATGACCAAAACAACCTGGGTGCAGGCATATTCAGAGGCAGGTTTTGAATGGAGTACTGTAGTCATGATTAATGCACATACTCTCTTAACTGCTGCTGTTCCTGGGGATTCTATCAGCTGGTTTAATAATACAGTGGTACCTTGGATTACGAGCATAATCCATTCCAGGAGCATGCTCGTAATCCAAAATGCTCGTTTATCAAAGCGAGTTTCCCCATAGGAAATAATGGAAACTCGCTTTGATAGGTTCCCCCCCCTACCCCCACCCCCAAGGCCAGCAGCGCTGCTCCTCCCCCCCACGAGAACCAGCATTGCGCACATGCTCAAGGCCCAGCACAAGAGGCTGATCTTCAGGCACCGGCACCAACGCACAGGACATGCTGGTGCCGGTGCCGCTGCGGAGGCTAGAGCAAAGTAAGAAGAGGGTTCAGGTGGGTTGGGGGGGACCTCAGGTCGCGGCGGGGGGGTGCCCGATGGCAGCGGGGGGGGGGGGGCCCGATGGCGGCGGAGGTGTGCCAGATCTTGGGAGGGAGGGTGCCGGTTCGCGGAGGGGGCGCTCGCAAATCGAGACGCACTTGGTTTCCGAGGCGCCGATTTTGCGAATGTTTTGCTCGTCTTGCAAAACACTCGCAAACTGGTGCACTCATAAACCGAGGTACCACTGTAATAACATTTTTTACCTTTCCTCATGTTCCTTCCATTCATGGCTCTTTCTTTTCTTTTTTTAAAAAACATGAACTTTGTAACTTTCTCCTTTTTTTCCTTATGTATTCAAATTTGTCTATATGTTTGTCCGTCTAACCCATTTTAAGCAGTACGTTGAATTGTATGTTTATTTTATATTTTATTGTAACTCGCTTAGTAAATTATAGATAAGCGATTTATCAAATCTAAATAAACTTGAACTTGAAACTTGGTTCAACACAGCAGCATAGAGGGGCCACTTTAAGACTGTCCACTGGTGCCAAGTCACTTGAGAAAAAGCACACCAGGTTGGTCAACATTTCAACTGCCTGTGTTGACAAAACTAGAGAAACTTTTGTGTAAAATGCATGTTACTTTTTGTGAGATAGATCTCATCTCGTCACAATGGCTATCATGCTCTAGACATGGACTATCGACTTTGGCTTTAAATATGATCCATAACAGATTAAATAAGGGTGAGGTCCCAGTATGCTGGAAAAAGGCAGTTATTAAACCTATTTTGAAGAACAAAGATCTAGATATATTTAATCCAGCTAGTTATAGGCCAGTTTCAAATCTTTGTTTTTTTAGCAAAACTGACATAGCGGATAGTTTTAGTGCAATTGGTCTCTTATATTGAGTCAACAAAGGTTCTAAATCCAAGACAGGCAGGATTCGAACTATGCACAGTACTGAGCAGTTTTAGCAGGTTTCCTTAGTGAAATTCACTCTATCTTGGATCACAGGAACTTCGCTATGGTAATATCATTAGACCTGAGCTCAGCATTTGATCTAGTTGACCTCTCAACTTCTGTTGAGATTGCTCCATGAGATAGGTTTAATAGGAGTGGTTTGGATTGGTTTGCAGCCTTTCTCCGGGATTGTACTTTTAGAGTAGTTATGGATGGGTCAACATCCAGAGATAGATTATTGGACTGTGGGGTACTACAAGGCTCACCCCTTTCACCTATTTTGTTTAATATATTTTTGAGTCCTCTTGCAAGACAAATTCAGGGATTAGGAATCAGAACATATATCTATACAGATGATATTTTGTTGGTATATGATTTATTCCCTTCAACATTGGATCTGAACCCTCTTTTGGATGGTTTGGATAGGATAGAAGAATGGTTGGGGGAACATGGACTAGTATTGAATATGTCAAAAACAGTAGCATATTGTAGCATGCTACATGCTACAATACTTCAATACAATACAATACAATACTTCAATACTAGTGAGTATTGAATATGTCAAAAACAGTAGCATGTTGTATTTCCAGTGACAAGGCAACACCACAACTAGATCTTTCACTACACCATCAGCATATAGAGATAGTAGATAGTTTTAAGTATTTGGGAATTATAATTTGAATTTGGAGAAGCAAGTTTCATCTACAGTTGTAAATGGATTTGGGGCCTTAAGACAGCTTAGAGCTATTCGAGATTTCCTGGATGAGAAATCGTTACATATTCATGCTTTTGCTCTATCTAAATTGGATTATGGCAACTTGTCTTATGCGGGAATAACAGTTGGGCAACTGAATCGTTTACAAATAGTACAAAATGCGGCAATTCGGCTGTTAGGTCATGTAACTCCATTATATTTAATATTCCATTGGTTACCAATGGAATTTAGAATTAAATTTAAAATCCTGATGCTGGCACATAGGGCATTATTTGAGTTACAACCATTATATCTCCCTAATCTAGTGTTATTTTACACACCTAGTCGCTCGTTGAGATCTTTAAATGACAATAGAGTAGATATTCCCCCATATCTCAAAGGCTCACCTTGCCTCAACCAGAAATGGTGCATTTTTCTACTTGGTTCCAATATTGTGGAACAATTTACCAGTAGAATTAAGGAAGGAAGAATCATTTCAAAATTTTAAGAGAAATCTAAAAGCACATTTTTTCAAATGACTCTCCCGAATTGAATAATGGAATGGGGACCGCAATCTGCCTTAATTTGTATTAATTTGCACTGATTTGTGTTGATTTGGGTTTATTTTATTTCATATAACAGTTTTAGTGGATATGTTTGAGAAATGTTAATTTCTTTGATGCTTTCAAGCTCTGCCAGTGACAGATCTGTGGTGTGGGCTGTGCCAGGAGTTGTATTAAGACCTGCACTAAAATATGACTGTTTGCTATCAGGCCGCTTCAGAGACTTTTCTATCTCTTAAATTAGTTTTATTTTATTTTTAATTTTTTATCTTCTTTCATTATTTCTATTTTTTATCTCTTTGATTTTTGATCTTGGAAATGTATTATATGTTGTTATTTCTTATTTTTAGTTTATCAGGTACTTTAGCTAGATTGAGAGCCTTCAGGACAGATAGGGTAGTTTGATACATTGTAAACCGCTTAGGTCAGTAAAATGCAGGAGTGCTATATCAAATCTTAAATAAACATAAACATACTACTCCTCTGACCTGCTTATGTCTTTGTTCAGAATGACTATAATATCTGCAGCTGACACAGAGCCTGGTTTTCCTTTCTAGTTTCACTTTCAGGAGAGGGAATGCCATCTGTTTTGGGGAATTAGAAAGACCGTAGAAAATAGATATGGAGGCGCTCTGGCAGGCCAAATCTATCATGGACGCCAACCTTAAGTTAAGTCTTTCGGCTATTAAAACTGATATTGGGACTATTTGCTCCAAAGTAGAACAGCAAGGAGTGTGTCTGTCTGATTTAACCAAAAAATTGGAGAAACAAGAAGGAAATTTAAAGGAAATTAAAACTGTACAAATGGAAATGGTTAAAGAAAGATCATTTATTTCCCGTAAGTTGGAGAACTATGAAAATTCTTTGAGAAATAACAATTTAAGATTTTTTAATTTTCCTAAGTGTCCCGTCATTTCACCTGTTGAGATGGCGAGAAAATATTTTCAAGAGGTTCTTTCCATTCCATTGGAAAATTTACCTCCAGTTGTGAGGCGTTTGATTTTTTTTGATGGGTTCACATTTTCCACCATGAATATAGTGGATAGAGTGGCTTTTGGGACTTGCTACTCCTCTCTATGGTTCGCTAGCTCACCCACCAGACTACTTAAGACATCTGTGTGCAGCTCTACTAAGCTTTCCTATACCAGGTTCTGATGTTCTGGAGACAGGTATTAAAACAGGTCTATTTCCAAACGTATAAGTTCTGTCCAGGATGTCTTGCAAAATGTTTGATTATCGCTTTAAGACAGCCATGTCTAACATGCCTCTGAGACTGCCCAAAGCCCGCCCATAACATGCCTCCACCATGCACATCTCTGCTCTGAATGTACAGAGACTGGAACACCTCACTAGAGGTACAGAAAGAGAGCTTTGATTATCGGCACTTGGACATCCTGGAGATTAGGACATCCAAGTGCTGATTTAGGATGCTTTTTGGACGTCTATGTTTTTTTTATTATGGATCCCAAAAGCACCTACATTGTCTTTATAAAATAACCCCATAATAGGTGCCTATTTGGACCTCCTACCTAGTTGAGCTTTTATAAAATTATCCTCCACCTTTCTTAATGATATCAGTCGATGAGATAAAGATATATGTTAAACATAGGAGAAGATTGTAGAGGACCTTGAGGAACTCTGTAAAGCAATTTGGTGGATGAGATGATCTATTGTTTATATTTATAAACTGCATTCTCTCAGCAAGAAAAGGCTCAAAGCACTTAAGGGCCAATTCCCTAATCCCCATATTAATATCAAAGTTTACAGGGTGAACACTGCAGTGAGAATTAATGCAATCAGTGCATCTTCTGAACCTTTATCCAAAATAATCCAAACATCATTCCTAGCTATAATCAAATATCTTTCCCTGCAATGAAACTGTAATTTACAGTAGCAAAGTAAATAATGGCAAATAAAGACCTGCACGGTTCATTCAGTCTCCCAGCAAGGCGACCAGAGTTACATAGACATTTATGCTTAAATACTGGTTGGCAATTTCCCATCATGCCAATCATATAGAGGCAGTTAAATATGATGCAGCCTTGGGACATTTTTGAAGCATACTCGTATAGATGTCTCAAAAGACCAAAATGGACAGCCATGTGCTTGAAACATCCAGATCCCAATTTTGCAAGGCAGGATGGGGACAACCAACACTGCAGTACATCCAAATAACAGGGAGGCTAGGGAGGGACTGAAATCTGGATGTCCAACAGCAATTACTGAACAGGAAGAAACATCCATGTCTAAAAAGAAGGATGTCCTTATCTAGACCTGGTACTTGGAACGTCCAGGTTACAGAAAGGTGCTCTTATTGCACAGCTCTCTATTGAAGAGATTAAGGCCATGTGCCAAAGAAACAGAACAACAAAAAACCACCCTGTCCAGTAATAGTGAAAGAAACAGTGGAGATGACCTTAGGTGCAAGGTATTTATTGGATTGTAGAATCAAGACTTGAGTGTTGATTTTACAAGGAATTAAGGCATGGCATCTATCTAATCCTCCAATGGCTGCTGTCTGCCTTTCTCTCCCCTGAAAGTGACAACTCTATGACAGTTTCACGTATTTTAGGCATTCTTAACAGAGCAGGCAGCAGATCTGGGGAATAGCCTAGTTGTTAGTGCAGTGAACTGTAAATCAAGGGCTCTAGGTTCAAATCCACTTCAGTGTTTTTTTAAATTATGGACCCTCCTGAAAAAAAAAAAAAAATACTACTACTATTATTAATTATTTCTAGAGCATTACCAGACGTATGTAGTGTTATACAAAGTCACGGAGACAGTCCCTGCTCAAAAAAACTTACAATCAAAACAAATAAGACAGACAAACAGGATGCCAGGGTGGGGGATACAGTTAAGGGGGATGGTTAATCTGCTGGCAAGGGTGGTGAGCAGTGGACTGGAGGGCTATGGGTTGAAGGTTATATTTCTTGAAGGGTGGAATATCCTTTCTGTACCTAAATATATACTCATAAGACACTTGCAAGCCTGAAGGCTATTGAAGTGGTATACATTTAGGTACAGAAGGTATTTTTCTGTTTATGAAGGACTCACAACAGCAAAGGTGCACTAGCGTTTATAGCACACGCACCGGATTAGCACATGCTATAGCGCGCGCTAGCCATAAAACTACTGCCTGCTCAAGAGGAGGCGGTAGCGGCTAGCGCGTACTATTCCGCGTGTTAAGGCCCTAACGCACCTTTGTAAAAGGAGCCCTTAAAGTGGTATCTGAACTTAGGTCCATTGGTTTACAGTCTACTCCACTAAGAACTAGGCTGACCCTCTGCTCTGCATGGATGTCTTTGTGGCCATTTTCTAAGAATGCTTCTATACAGACATCCATGTACCTTGTTTTCCTCCATTCAAAATTTGAACGTTTCAGGTTGTAAAATGGATGTTCATGCTAGATGTTTCCAGCACATGGACGTCCATCTCACATATTTTCAAACAGGTTATTATATCCTGTTCAAAAATGCATGTGAGTTGGATGCACAGTACTATGTCAGGTCCATGTTACCGTACGTCCCAGACTGAAATAAACAAGACTTTCCTTCATCTTTTTAAAAATATTTTATTTATTCAAATTTCAAATATTTACCAAGTATATGAATCTTGTACAAAAAAGATTGAAAAAGAAAGAAAATATAATTAAGGAAATAGATAAACAAAAACTCGTTTAACTTGATCAATCTCAAGTCCTCAAATGTGATCTAAGATTACAAATGAACGGTATAGAAAATCCAACACATAAGGCAAATAAGTGACTGAAAAGCTGAACCAAGGTGTCAAATTCTATTCATTGTAACTCAATATTCCTTCACCTTCGAGGCATTTCAAAGATAGGAAGGTAGTTAACTGATGGGGTTCAAAAAACACATATTTTGCTAAACGATATTTCACTAAGCACTTACAATGATATCTTAAAAAGAAAGTTCCTCTAATCAATGTGACTCCAGTTTTCATAAGCAGGAATTGGCGCTTTCTTTTTTGAGTTTCTCATGAAACATCAGGGAATATTTGTATCCTAAATCCCAGGAAAGCTTTGTGCCTATTTTTAAAGAATAATTTCATTATCCAATTTTTGTCTGGCAATAGTGCCACCATAAGGAGTAAGGTAGTAGGTTTAGCTAGCTCTTGATTGGACAATTTCAAAATAAGTGATAGGTCTAATTATTGATCCTGTTGGTCTTGATCCAAGGTCTGCTGGTCTTGTACTTTAGGGCTCCTTTTACAAAGGCACTCTAGCGGTTTAATACATGTAATAGCTAGCCACTACCGCCTCCTCTTGAGCAGGCGGTAGTTTTTGGCCTAAGCATTTCTCTGGGTGTCACTGCAGGCACTTTTGGAAAATTCAATAAATGTAGGTTGTGACTACGATAACCATTCTCCAAATTTTCCATTTTTCTTCACAAATTAGTATTATCCTTTATCAAAGTATCTTGAATTTGCTTAATACCTGTCAATTCTACGTATATTAATTTTTTTCCATATTAACTTTGGAGAAAGCCAATTCCAATTTTAAACCTTGTAATTCCTCTTTTCGTTCTTTAACTTCCTTTTCTAGAAATTGAATCGGGGGACTTAAGGATTTACCCAGGTTTGCCATTAGATCCCATAATGAATCCAAAGTCACTTCAGGAGGTTTTATGGGGGAAAAAAGTATGCCTATGTTTTAGGCGTTTATAGAACCAGGGCCAAAATGCTATCTTTCAAAAAGTTTGCCAGCTCTGACGGACCAGGGCTCCAGCAGTAAAGTGATAGAATGAACAGTTAAAAGATACCACCTACTTCTTAATAATAGATAGATTCCTAATGAAGAGAAATATATTTGGTATTTTTACTACTATTATGATGTAAGAAATCCCAATAAACAAATTATCTTCTAAAACTGCCAAGTCTACATCTTCCTTATCGATCTTTCTCTATCTTTGATTACCTGTAAATCTGGCTTTCTTAGCTCTCTGGAGTTTTCATTCCCAAATCATCTCTCTTCCCAAGTTCTGTCAATGTCCTAACCAATTTAACTAGTTATTTTTATTTATTAGTAAGCTGCTGAATAATAGAAGCAAAGCAACTCTTTTTTTTTTTTTTACATTTACAATCACGCTTTACTAACAGTTCTTTTTTCAAATTCTTTATTGATTTTAACATTTGACAATTTTCAAATTCAAATCATAAGAAAAAATACAATGTAAGCACAATCAAACATAGAATCATAATTTAGGGATTTAAACAAAATATTACAGAGTATAATTAGTTCACCATTTAAATGAAAGCGGAACTGATGATAGGCTGAAATTTTTAACAAATAAGCAAATAGAAAAGGGGAAAAATCAAGATGAGATCTACCGTATTTTCGCGGATATAACGCGCACCATTGTAAAACGCGCACAGGGGTATAGCGCGCAGAAATCACGATGATATGTACAAAAACTTTTCTATACCGCGCTCAGGCATATAACGCGCATGCTGCCCGACTCTCCTCTGGCCACCCCGACTCTCCTTTCGCTCTCCCCGACTCTCCTCTGGCCACCCCGATTCTCCTTTCGCCCTCCCCGACTCTCCTTTGGTTGCCCCGACTCACCCCGACTTTCGGTGCACTGCCCCGACTCTCCTCTGGTTGCCCCGACTCACCGTTCACCCGCCCTGACTTTCGGTGCACTGCCCCGCCTCTCCGTGCCTGTCCCCCTTGAAGTCCTGTCCCCCCTTGAAGGTCTGCCTGTCCCCCCTTGAAGGTCTGCCTGTCCCCCCTTGAAGTCCTGTCCCCATCCTGAAAGCCTGATGCCCCCCCTCGACGTCCGATTCTTCTCCCCCCTCGGCAGGACCACTCGCACCCCCACCCCGAAGGACCGCCGACTCCCCGACAATATTGGGCCAGGAGGGAGCCCAAATCCTCCTGGCCACGGCGACCCCCTAACCCCACCCCGCACTACATTACGGGCAGGAGGGATCCCAGGCCCTCCTGCCCTCGACGGAAACCCCCTCCCCCCAACGACCGCCCCCCCCCAAGAACCTCCGCCCGTCCCCCAGCCGACCCGCGACCCCCCTGGCCGACCCCCACGACACCCCCACCCGCCTTCCCCGTACTTTGTGTAGTTGGGCCAGAAGGGAGCCCAAACCCTCCTGGCCACGGCGACCCCCTAACCCCACCCCGCACTACATTACGGGCAGGAGGGATCCCAGGCCCTCCTGCCCTCGACGCAAACCCCCCTCCCTCCAACGACCGCCCCCCCCAAGAACCTCCGACCGACCCGCGACCCCCCTGGCCGACCCCCCCACCCCCCTTCCCCGTACCTTTGGAAGTTGGCCGGACAGACGGGAGCCAAACCCGCCTGTCCGGCAGGCAGCCAACGAAGGAATGAGGCCAGATTGGCCCATCCGTCCTAAAGCTCCGCCTACTGGTGGGGCCTAAGGCGCGTGGGCCAATCAGAATAGGCCCTGGAGCCTTAGGTCCCACCTGGGGGCGCGGCCTGAGGCACATGGGCCAAACCCGACCATGTGTCTCAGGCCGCGCCCCCAGGTGGGACCTAAGGCTCCAGGGCCTATTCTGATTGGCCCACGCGCCTTAGGCCCCACCAGTAGGCGGAGCTTTAGGACGGATGGGCCAATCCGGCCTCATTCCTTCGTTGGCTGCCTGCCGGACAGGCGGGTTTGGCTCCCGTCTGTCCGGCCAACTTCCAAAGGTACGGGGAAGGGGGGTGGGGGGGTCGGCCAGGGGGGGCGCGGGTCGGTCGGAGGTTCTTGGGGGGGGGCGGTCGTTGGAGGGAGGGGGGTTTGCGTCGAGGGCAGGAGGGCCTGGGATCCCTCCTGCCCGTAATGTAGTGCGGGGTGGGGTTAGGGGGTCGCCGTGGCCAGGAGGGTTTGGGCTCCCTCCTGGCCCGATATTGTTGGGGAGTCGGCGGTCCTTCGGGGTGAGGGTGCGAGTGGTCCTGCCGGGGGGGGGATGTATCGGACGTCGGGGAGTCGGCCGGGCAAGAGGGCTTGGGCTCCCTCTTGCTCCGATCGTGGATGCGGGTGCGGGTGGGAGCGCGTGCGAGCGGTCGTTCGGGGTGGGGGTGCGAGCGGTCCTGCTGGGGGGGTGAATCGGGCGTCGGGCGGGGTGGGAACTATGTTTAAAAACTTTTGTATACCGCGCTCAGGCATATAACGCGCGAGGGGTATGCGCGGTACGTAAAATCACGTATAACGCGCGCGTTATATCCGCGAAAATACGGTAATTGCTCTTAAACAATTATTTCTGAGCTATCTGGCAGCCAGCCTTACTCATAATTAATTAAGAATTACTTTTAGAGGAAATACATTTAGATAACTGTTATGGCTCATAGAAGACATACTTGTCCTCCTTATAAACCAATTCACATTTACAGGGGAATCGGAGAACAAAAGTTGCCCCCAACTGAGTAACCTGAGGTCTCAAAATAAGAAACTGTTTTCGTCTTTTCTGGGTAGAACGGGATACATCAGGAAACATTCTGTAGTATTAGTCAAAAATGGAACATCTTTATGTTTGAAAAACAATTTTAACATCCATTCTCTAGCAGAATCAATAGCAAACTACCATCAATATAGCAGAAACCTGAACCTCAGTTTCTGACTTCTCAAGGAAATTAGTTAAATCCAAACTCTCTGCAGATAAATTCTGCTGGTTTGGATTTTGACACTTAACTCTCTTTGGAAGGTAATAAATCTTAGAGAGAGGTGGATAAGAGGTTTCTGGCACCTTCAGAATCTCATTCATATACCTTTTTAACATAACTAAAGCAGTTATTAGAAAAACCTTTGGAAAGTTAATAATCCGCAAATTACATCTCCTTATGGAATTTTCTAACATTTCTTGTTTGAAATGTAAATTCGCACTGTCTTTAACCCAAGTTAAAGCTTGTGCTTCCAAAGTTTTTGTCCGGATTTCCAGGTCATCAGATTTATTTTCCAAAGTTGTTACTTTATTTTTAAGTTCCAGATTTTCTGAAAGTACCTTAGTACACTCGGTGGAAAGTTGCTGTATTTGGTTCCCCAGTGAAACTTGCAAATTAGCAATAGCATTCCAAATTGATTCCATATTGATTACCTCAAGTATCTATAGGGGAAAAAACTCAGTTCTAGGAACCCCTGTTGCTGACAAAATACCTGTGTCCACAGAAGCTGCCATAGGAATCTCATGAGCTGACCGTGCCCCCCCCCCCCCCCCCCCCACCGATCGCCGCGATGCAAACCAAGCAACTCCTCCTGCCTCAAACCAGAGCTGGATCCCCCGCTCTGCATAGCCGGCAGGAGCACGTCCGGGCTGACGCCTCTTCTGCTGCTACGGGGCAGGTCGGTGAACTACGCTCATCCGGGGACAGAGTAGCACCCTCGAAAGAAAACTCCTGCACCTCAGCCTGCGCTCTTTCTCCAGCCAAGGAAGTTCCCAGTTGTGGTGTTCACGAGCTAAGCTTGATAAGACATCCATCAGGCCGCGCCGCGACACAGTTTCATCCGGGAACATCCAGACCTTCGACTTCCTTTTAACCACCATATAAGTGATGAGAAATTTCCAAGATCTACCACGATGGCATCTCACTGAAGACTTCAGACCACCATCTTGGTCAAGCTCCGCCTCTTTTACTAACACTTCTGACTATCTTTTAAAGCCAGTCTAGCCAGCTCATCCTTCAATTTCTGCCAGTTTCCTTATAATTAATGAATCTCCCATTTTAGTTTCCATAATTCTCAGGAAAACGGTGGGGAGGAGTGACCAGAAGTCATTTTTAAAAATATATATTTGTGGAGGCTACTTATGCACAATTTTCTATTAAATGTGTTGAGGACAGTCTCTCTGAATTCCCCCAGATATCTTTGATATGATTGGAAAAATATTACTATTTCTAGCTTCTGTCTCACGCTTGACTCCTCCTGGCAATGTTTACTCCTTACTAACTTTTATGATCACATACCCTTTCAATAAAGTCCCAGTTGACACATCTCTTCAATCTCTACTCTCATTGGTTTTGGCCTTTTAAATACATACTTGAAAGACTATGGTGTTAAGACTATGGTGTAAAGAGACTTGTTGTAAGAGATAGCCTTAGTCCTCCTTAAAGGAAAAACGCCTGTCTACTTTCAGGGAAACAGAGCTGGGAAACCTGGGGAGACAGGTAGGACCCAAGTAAGTTACTTTCGATAGCAAGCTTACCTTCCACGAACATATTAGTAGTATTGTTAGATCCACATTCTATAGATTATGGCAAATTCGCTGTTTCCAAATTCCTTTACCCAAAATCTCTAAATATACTAATTCACTCGCTGGTGATTTCAAAATTATATTACTGTAATGCGTTATTCAAAGGAATTGCTCTAAAAGAAATTTGTCGTCTACAGATCATAAAAAATGCTTCAATTAAACTCATAAAGAACGCAAAAAAATTTGATCACGTGACTCCGTTACTTAAGGAAGCGCATTGGCTTCCAGTCGCTCACCGAATAACTTACAAACTAAGTCTACTAACTTTTAAATCTCTTCTATACAAATCACCTTCTTTTATTTATAGAGTATTGATTCCCTATACTCCCTCTATCTCACTCAGATCTATTGACCAGCATCTTTTGACAGTTCCTTCTCTTAAATCTATAAATACACGGCGACATTCTATTTTTTCTGTTACAGCCCCTCAAACGTGGAATCTACTTCCAATTTATATAAGAGAAGAATCAGGTTTGCAGAGATTTAAGAGCAAACTAAAATGCTTTTTTTTTTTAAAGATGCATTTGATAGCTAATATAACTAGAATGTAGGACTAGATTAGGGTTTTCTACTAAGCCCTATGCTTTAAACTCCTGTTTTTTATTTCTTCCCCCTCCCTAATGTTGTTTTGCCCTTATATGTTTCCTTTACTATTTTTTAAAATTGTATTTCTTTACCTACTCCCTTTCTTATGTATCATTAATTTGTCTTGTCAGTCGTATTTACATTGTCTGTTTCCCTTCAATGGAATACTGTGTCCAGTACTGGTCGCCGTACCTCAAGAAGGACATGGCAGTACTTGAGGGAGTCCAGAGAAGAGCAACTAAGCTGATAAAGGGTATGGAAAATCTCTCATATACTGACAGACTTAAAAAGTTGGGGCTGTTCTCCCTGGAGAAGTGGAGACAGAGGAGACATGATAGAAACCTTCAAGATCCTGAAGGGCATAGAAAAAGTAGACAGGGACAGATTTTTCAAATTATGGGGAACCACAAGTACAAGGGGGCATTCGGAGAAATTGAAAGGGGACAGGTTTAGAACAAATGCTAGGAAGTTCTTTTTCACCCAGAGGGTGGTGGATACATGGAACGCGCTTACGGAGGCTGTGGTAGGCAGGAGCACGTTACAGGGCTTCAAAGAAGGTTTGGATAGGTTCCTAGAGGACAAAGGGATTGAGGGGTACAGATAGTAGTAGAGGTAGGTTATAGGGATAGGAGTAGAGGTAGGTTATAGAAATAGTCAGGGACCTCTGTTCAGGCAATAGGCCTGATGGGCCGCCGCGGGAGCGGACCGCTGGGCGAGATGGACCTCTGGTCTGCCTCAGTGGAGGCAACTTCTTATGTTCTTAATCAAATATTTAATAAACTTGGAAACTTGGAAAAGTCCAGGTTCAGAGTGAGGAAGGAAGGCCCCAGGAATATGCTAAGAGCATGTAAGAGCAACGGATTTTGCTGGAATTTTGTGAGCCTGCAAGGTAACCCAGGCAACTCCTGATTGTTGCAAATTAAACATTTCCTTCTGTTCTGCACCTGAGCTCAGCTGGTTTTATTTCTCTCCACAAGCCTTACTGTAAGTCCAGACCCCATAACCACTCACACCCACACTATTACATGTGTTATAATTTAATGGTATGTTCAGCAACCCATTTCTAATAGGCTCACTTTAGAGTAATTTATCCATACATTCACATACTTTGCATGGATTCTTGTAGATATATTTCTTTTGAGCTATGAGATATTAATGCTAGTGCCTTGGTACTGCTCAAAAGCGAGCACTACGTGGCAGAGGACTGAGAAGCCTCTAATTTCAACTTTTGGAGGGATTCAGTGATCATCCCCATAAGCGCTTAAGGTTTAAACAGGTCACCGTGGGATCCTCACCAGGATCTGGAGCGTCCCCCAAATCTAGGTCTTGACCTCCCAGCAATGCAGGAGAATCACCTGCAAGAGGACCCGGACTGGGAGAGTAAAGGCATGAAAATGGAGCCATTATTATCCAAATCATCATTTGACTTGGCATCACCGACCTGCGCATGGCACTGCTGTTGTTAAATACCTTAGTTGGAATTGCTTCGTACCAAGATGATACTTGCTGCCATTTTGCATCTCCTGAATGACTGTCAGTAATAATATTTTCACTTTCTCTAAATATATGAGTTATTGCAGGAGGAATGAATGGCTTCCAGCACTTCTGGCATAACACCTGAACCATGACATCACAAATCACTTGTGTTCTCACATTTCTTTACTTGTGATTGGGCCTGTATACTTCAATGAATTTAATTCTGTTGCCAGTACTGGTTTCAGATCTGCTATACAGCATATTTCAGTGATCCCAAGGTGTTCCCATAGCGCAGGGGTAAGCAATTCCAGACCTCGAGAGCTGGAGCCAGGTCAGGTTTTCAGGATATCCACAATGAATATGTATGAGATGGATTTGCATGCACTGCCTCCTTGAGATGCAACTCTATCTCATGCATATTTATTGTGGATATCCTGAAAACCTGACCTGGCTCCGGCTCTTGAGGACCAGAATTGCCTATCCCTGCCATAGCGTTATGAGAAATGCGAGATCACTTCATTGACCCAGACCTCTCCTTCCCTGAAATTAAAGATTCGGTTTGTGGGGCTTCCCTTCCTTTCTTTTCCTGCTATCTGAAAAAAGTCTTTGAATTCTCAGCACCTCTCTGGTCCACAGGACTTAGACGATACCTGAGGTCTTTCTGTTATAAGCAGTGTTCTCTTCTTAAAATGTTAAAGTATGATTTAGGTTGCATAGAAATTAAATTTCTGATGTTTTCTTTGTGAAGAAAAATAAGAATGGAATGTGGGGAAAAACTATTTCATTTTGCATTAAGTTAAATGCCTACGGTTGTTAATTTCTTCAAGAGATCCAAATGCGGAGACAAACGCATGTTTATTGCATGTCAGAGCTTAACTACAGCTTAGTAGTTGTTATTCCTTCCCAATGATACTTACATATCATGCTCTAGGGTAGCAATTATTACTAGTTGCTATTTGTTCACGTGTCTGTGTGCATTTCTCCTTTTCTTATTTGTATAACAGTTCTGCTGATGTAATTAAGTTGATATAAGTGGTACTAGACTTTATAGGAATAGAGCAGTAGCCTGGTGGTTAAATCAGTAGGTTGAGCACCAACTAAACCAGAGTTGAAATCCTATTGCCACTCCTTGTGCTGTGGGCAAGCCACTTAACCCACAGGAAAACAGGCAACAAATTGACCTTTGATCCCACAGAAAATGCAAATCCAGCGAAAACGAAAAACTGTGGAAACGGTGATGTTCAAGATGCAGGGAGCCAATCAAAGAAACCGCTGAGCGCCGAGCAGGCAGCGCCAAAGCGTGCTCCTGCTGGTTGTCGCTCAGCAGCAGGAGAAATCAACTGCCACCTACCGGGAGGAGATGGGAGGATGGGTGCAGAGCCTGGCAGGGAGAGGTTGGGTGCAGGGGGGTAAGGCATTGGGAAGGCAGGAAGGACAGATGCTCATGGGGTTGGGAAAGACAGATATTGCAGGTACTGGGAGAGGGTTGGGAAGGCAAATGCATGGGCTTGGGTGGTAGGAAAGGAGGAAAAGAGGAAAAAAGAGATGCTATACAGTGGGAAAGCAGAGAAATAAATGCTGCCGGTGGGGGAGAGAAAAGGAACGGAGAATTATTGGACATAGGTGTGTGGCGTGAGAGGGAAAGAGAGATGATGTATATGGAGAAAAGAAGAAAGAGGGAGAATTGTTGTACATAATAGTGGTGGAGAGGAGAGAGGGAGAAATGTTACACTGGGAGGGAGTAGAGACAACCCAAAGAAAGGAGAGATGTCAGACCACTGGAATAGGAAGGAGAGAGAGAGATGCCAGACCATGGGAGAAGAGAGAGATTCCAGGCTATGGGAAGGAGAGGAGAAAAATGCCAGACCATATGAGGGGGAAGGGGGAAGACAGAGTTGTCTGACCATGGGAGAAGGATGAGATACTGTATAGGGATGGAGGGGAAGGGGAGATAAAGGGAGGAGATGGTGCACTGTGATGGGTGTGACAGGGAAGAGATAAGAAGAAATGCTTCTTAGGGATAGATGGGAGTAGGGGAGAAGAAAGAGGAAGGAGATGGTACACATGGATAGATGGGAAGGGAAGGCATGGAAAGTAGACTTTGAGAAGAAAGCAGAAAAAATGGAAGAAAATTGAATGTTAAAAATTAATGCAAAAGATGGATGTATGGCAGAAAGTGAAGGAGAGAAAAACAGAAAATGGATAAGGTGGCCCTAGATACACAGTTAAGAACACAGACAGAAGGAAGTACAGCCAGAGACTGGGAAAGATGGTTTGAAAACTAAAATCACCAGGCAACAAAGGTAGGGGAAATGATTTTATTTTCAATTTATTGATTGAATTGTGTCAGTTTTGAGAAATTACATCTGCTGTCTATATTTAGCACTGTTCAGGAAGAAATGCATTTGTTTCTATTTCTCTGGGGGTTGTACTGCATGCAGAGTCTTGCATCTTAGGGTTCTGTTTGTATATATTAGTACTTTTAGTTTGTGGTCCTGTATTTGCATAGGGGTTATCTGTGTTCTGCATGTGTGACCAAGGCCAGGTGTTCTGGTAGGAATGAATGTTGAGAAACATACGGTGTGCTTTGCGTAGTTAATTTTGTGGTTAACCATTATGTATTATTAATAAGATTATATTGTGTGTATATATGAAAAATGAATGGAAAAAATGATATTACAATTACAGTAGTACTTTTATGGGGCGGGGTCTAGGGTGGAGCTTGCGGGCCCCCCCAAACAAAAAAGCGTTCCGTTGCCTATGGGCTGAGAGGAGGTACGATAAAGGTTTATAAAATAGTGAGTTGAGTGAAACACGAATCAGTTGTTTACTCTTTCAAAAAGTACGTAGACCAGGAGGCATTCCATGAAGTTATATAGTAGCACATTTACAGTACAACAAATAGGAGAAAATATTTTATTCACTCAATATATAGTTAAGTTCTATTGCCAGAGTGAGTTGAGTTCTATTGCCAGAGTGAGTGGTAAAAGCAGTTAATGTAACTGGGTTTTAAAAAAAGGTATGGACAAATTCCTAAAGGAAATGTTCATAAATTGTTGTTTAGGGAGACCTGGGAAAAACCACTCCTTAAGCTTTGGGGGTAAACAGCAGAGAACCTTGCTACTTTCTGAGATTTTTTCTGCCAAGTATGTGTGACCTGGATTGGCCACTGTTAGAAACAGGATACGGGGTTAGATGGACCTGTGGTCTGACTCAGCATGGCAACTCTTATTTTCTTATGATGGAGGTCAGCACATTTTTAATAGATTCTGGGCATTAGGTAAATTGGAAAAGGATCATGGTGTGGGGAAACTGGTGTTGGGTTACATATAGATGTCATATGCTTCAATAACTAAAGTGAATTGGGTAGTAGGCTTAACTGATGGTTAGTACAAGGTTGAGATACAGATTGTAAATAGGGGCGGTGTTCTGAACCTCCCTAAATGCCTTGTATCAACAATTTAGTTTTCGTTTATCTTCACGGCCCTCAGAGATGCCACCAAGGGTTCAATAAAAGATCATAACCCCTGGCTTTATGCACCCAATCGACACTGGGTCGGTTTAAGTGTAAAACTAGTTGAGTCTTAAAGTGAATTATTTTTGTTCTCTTATTGTTTTAATAACTTAAGGTTAATATCATAAATATTGCTAAGAAATTTTAAATCAATACTTAGCTTAACCGGGATGGTGGTTGACAAGGGAGAACAAAAATAATTCACTTTAAGACTCAACTAGTTTTACACTTAAACCGACCCAGTGACGATTGGGTGCATAAAGCCAGGGGTTATGATCTTTTATTGAACCCTTGGTGGCATCTCTGAGGGCCGTGAAGATAAACGAAAACTAAATTGTTGATACAAGGCATTTAGGGAGGTTCAGAACACCGCCCCTATTTACAATGAATAACTAAAGTGAACATATTTCCGCTGGGCACTGGATGATCCAGTTTGGGTCTTTGTGGCTGGTTGATTAATACAGTTTTTATCGCTGATGTTCATTTTTCAAACTCTTGACCAGTCTTCCAGGCTTTTTTTTTAGCTCCTCTTTCATCTTTTTTTTCTCATCTTTTCTAGCCTGTGTATTCTGTTATGGATTTTGTCATCACAGGCTTCAAAAAAACAAAAATAATAATACCAATAGAATAGAAAGGGTTGACTGAGCCCGTACTGAAATCCCATTATGATTAATAGTATTATTTAATCTTTGCTAAATTTAAACTGCGGGTGTTATTCGTGTCGGGAGCTAAGGGTTTTTGCCAATTGTTTTGGCATCACAAACATTTATTTATTTATTTCATTATCCCATACTCCCCAAAGAGGCCAAGACAGGTTACAGGTCAATCAATTCCTTTTACAGTATAATCTCATTATAATGGACTTCAAGGGACCTGGAAAAATGGTCTGTTATATCCAGAGTCCGTTATATCCAGAGTTGCATTTTTTTTAAAACTTTATTTAGGTCAACTTGAAACAAAGTTCAATCAATGAACAACAGTCACTGCACAACCATATCAGCAACATCAAGAACAAAACTCAGCAAAACATTGGTATGGCATGAAATGATTGCAAAACCAGAACACTAAAAGATGTACTACAGCATTATGTCGCACTGTCATTTTCTTCTGGGCTGCATTTTGATACTATATCACCGGCACGCCACGAGCCTGCGTGTCCATTATAGCCAAAGAAAACTGCAGCCTAAAAGCGGCTCTGGGGACCAAATTGGTTGTCCGTTATATCCAAAAGACCGTTATATGCAAGTCCGCTATATGCGATGATTTTCTGCATTTTTATAATGGCGCACGGCCGGAACCAGCGAACCTCGTCCGCTATAGGTGAGGTTCCGTTATAAGCAAGTCCGTTATAACGAGATTATACTATAGTACCTTAGCGATGTCAGCAATAGTGGTGTAGCGAGGGAGGATGGTGCCCGGCATTGCCCCTACTACTCATCCCCGTCATGCCATGCACCCCCCTCTGCCTTCCCCCCTCCCCCGCATACCTCTTTAAATGTTTACCAGCATGAACAGCATCTTTTACCTGCTCGCTCCGGTGTCGGCTCTCTTCTGATGTCACGGCCTGGTCCCACAACCATTTGAAGGGATACATAGGGGGACAGAGAGGAGGAGAGGCACCAGCGCCCCCAAGAAGATGCTGCCCGGGGCAGTCCACCCCCCTTACTACGCCACCGGTCAGCAATAGCATATAACAATAAGAAATTTAAAAGAACTAGTTCTAGTAAAAATCCCTGAAGTTGCCCATTAAATATTTTGGGGTAATTTTATTAAAATATTGATGCAAAAATAGTACATGAACACTTTTCTGTATGTGGGCACTGGCAACATTTCAAAGAAAAGTGTGTACTTCCACTTTGAAAATTACTCACGAGAAAATGTATTTGTGTATAAATACGAGGGGCCGCTGAAACATTTTCAGCCAAACCAATAAAACTGGGGCAGTCTCTATCGAGGTTTATACACTTAGGCCCTGATTCTACAAAGTGCGTCCCGATTTTAGGCAGCTGTAGGCGTCCTACAGCTGTCTAATCAGCCAATCAGGATGCACGTTTTTTAAAAAAATGCTCCCCAGGCAGGCCGCCTATATTGAAGGCGCCTCCGGGAGCCTAGGGAGGCCCGCAAGACGCCTAAGCTCGCCTAAGGGCCTTAGGCGGGCCTTAGACGAACCTAGGTGGCCCTACGCATCTCCCTAGTAGAGGAAGAGACGCTTACAATGTAGGCCAACAAAATGCTGGTCTACATTGTAAGTAGACGCGGCCGCTATACTTATTGTGGCAAGGGATCTCTCTGCCGCTATAAGTATAGCGGGCCGCGGCCGCCTGTCTGATCGCTGGCAGGAGGGTGCTCAAACCCTCCTGCCAGAAGATGCCCCCCCCCCCCGACACTACCAATCGCTGGCAGGAGGGTGCCCAAACCCTCCTGCCAGGAGATGCCCCCCTCGACAATATCGATCGCTGGCAGGTGGGTGCCCAATCCCTCCTGCCCAAAGACGCACCCTCCCCCCCAGCGCTAACAGCCCCCAAACCTCCACCCCACCAAACTAACCTTTTCTTTTGGCCAGACGGGTCTTGCCCGTCCAGCCGGCAGGCCTGCCTCGTCGAAATGAGGCGGGCCCGCCCCTTCCCGGCCCATCCCGCCAAAGCCTAAGGCCTGATTGGCCCAGGCTCTAGAAGCCTGGACCAATCAGGCCTTAGGCATAGCGGGTCCGCCCATCCCCACTAAGTCTAAGGCCTGATTGGCCCAGGCGCCTAGAGCCTTGTATGAGATTTACTGTATCTGTCTGATCGTTTTCATCAAAGAACTTAGTCAAATTCAGACGCAGTCTTCTTCTGTAAAACCATGAGGACTGATATTCACTGCTCATAAGCTGAAAAACGTTACTCAGGTAGCTTTGTCCAATTAACTTTATTCAAATATGCAACCCAAATGTATTCAGGCCAAATATCCAGTATAAAGTTTAATGGGATATTTGCCTGGCTGAGTTAGATACAGCTAGAGTTAAACAACGCCTCAGGAGTAGCCTTGGCACCACCTGTTTCTAATCAGGTAAATTTTATGTTAGCAATGATTCGCCCAGACAAAATTTAGACGGTGAGTGGGTTAAGGGTGGAGAATTCAAAGTTTGCCTGGATAATTCCCAGAGTTAACGAAACATACAATTTGAGTATGAGCCTCTATTGTTGTCTGGTTTCCTGTAATCTACTTGTTTCAAGTTATTGCACTGGCTCTCTTTACTATTGTTATTGATGCTTGTGGCCACTCCTGAAGTAGTTGTTCGCCTTCTCCTTTTTCCTACTTTTATAAAGTGGAATTACACACTAACTCTCCCTCAGACCCCTGGAACCTCTCCCATCCTTAAGAACAATTTGAATAGAGTTATGATGGCCATGATTAGCATGCTCTAGAGTTCTATTAACATCTTAGGGTGCACACAAACAGGTGATGTTGCCTTGCTTGCTCTTGTTAAAGTTCTTCCGGTACTTTTTCCTCTGTATTGTAGTTTGTAATCATTTCACATTTATTAATGCCATCTCTCACTGTAGGTCTGTCACCTTTCCCTTTGGCTATAATTACTGAGCGAATCCTCCGCTTCACAAATCCTTTCTCCTTTTTATCTTGCCTATTTATTCCCCCGTTGATTTTTTTTTTTTTTAACCTACCTGTATACTATATCTAAAGATTTTAGCTTTTCCTTTAATCAGCTGGGCAATTCTCCATTTGGACCTTTGCTCTCATCATACTCCTTCCTGCTTCACTTTGTTTTTCCTAATAATTCTGTGGTTTACTGTATTTTTCGAATGCTAACCTCTTTGCTCTTGCCATTTCTACTCTCTCTTCTTAAAGAATGATTAGTCTCTTTCTCTTGTTCCCTTAGTGAACCTATTTTACAAAGAGATTTGTAGTTTTTCATTGTTCGTCGTTATTGCTTTCCAAATTTCCTCCATATTCTCAGGTTCCCAGTTGGGCCTTCACAAAGCTATGACTCATCAACTTGCAGTCAACGCTTCTGAAGTTCAGGAATCTAGTTGCAATATGGTTCTGTTCAGGTTTTAGCAAAGGCAGATCATAGAAACATAGAAGATGACGGCAGAAAAGGGCTACAGCCCATTAAGTCTGCCCACTCTGCTTACCCACCCCTTGTCTATGCCCTAATGACCCAATTTCCTTATCTTGACCCTCGTAGATCATGTTTAATGAACTTGCTGCACATCTTTGAGGGAGTAAACAGACAGATAGACAAGGGCGATCCGGTCGACATTGTATATCTGGATTTTCAGACGGTGTTCGACAAGGTTCCGCATGAACGACTACTTCAGAAAATTGCGAGCTATGGAATCGAGGGTGAAATACTCACGTGGATTAAAAACTGGCTGGAGCATAGGAAACAGAGAGTGGGAGTAAATGGACAATAATCGGACTGGAAGAGCATCACCAGCTCCTTAACATCTTTATAAATGATCTGGACACAGGTACGACAAGCAAGGTGATTAAACTTGCGGACGATACGAAGTTATTCAGAGTAGTGAAGACGCAGGGGGTTGCGAAGATCTGCAACGTGACATAAACAGGCTCAAGGAATGGGCATCGACATGGCAGATGAGGTTCAACGTGAATAAGTGTAAAGTAATGCATGTCGGTAACAAAAATCTCATGCACGAATACAGGATGTCCGGGGCGGTACTTGGAGAGACCTCCCAGAAAAGGGACTTGGGAGTTCTGATCGACAAGTCGATGAAGCCGTCCATGCAATGTGCGGCAGCAGCGAAAAGGGCAAACAGAATGCT
This sequence comes from Geotrypetes seraphini, assembly GCF_902459505.1. Classification (NCBI taxonomy): domain Eukaryota; kingdom Metazoa; phylum Chordata; class Amphibia; order Gymnophiona; family Dermophiidae; genus Geotrypetes; species Geotrypetes seraphini. Next base: position 147,858,806 of record NC_047085.1, on the reverse strand, counting down.
AGGAATGATAAAGAAGAGGATCACGAACAGATCAGAGAAGGTTATCATGCCGCTGTACCGGGCCATGGTGTGCCCTCACCTGGAGTACTGTGTCCAGCACTGGTCGCCGTACATGAAGAAGGATACGGTACTACTCGAAAGGGTCCAGAGAAGAGCGACTAAGATGGTTAAGGGGTTGGAGGAGCTGCCGTACAGCAAAAGATTAGAGAAGCTGGGCCTCTTCTCCCTCGAACAGAGGAGATTGAGAGGGGACATGATTGAAACATTCAAGGTACTGAAGGGATAGACTTAGTAGATAAGGACAGGCTGTTCACTCTCTCCAAGGTTGGGAGAACGAGAGGGCACTCTCTAAAATTGAAAGGGGATAGATTCCATACGAACGTACGGAAGTTCTTCTTAACCAAGAGAGTGGTAGAAAGCTAGAATGTTCTTCCAGAGGCTGTTATAGGGGAAAACATCCTCCAGGGATTCAAGATAAAGTTAGACAAGTTCCTGCTGAACAAGTACGTACGCTGGTAGGGCTAATCTCAGTTGGGTGCTGGTCTTTGACCAGAGGGCCGCTGTGTGAGTGGACTGCTGGGCATGATGGACCACTGGTCTGACCCAGCAGCGGCAATTCTTATGTTCTTAAGATAATGCTGGACCTTACAATCAGTGGTGTAGCAAGGGTGAGTGGTGCCCAGGGTGGTAGCGCCCCTCCCCCACCATCCTCTCTGGCCCCGCACCCTCCTTCCTTTCCCCCATGCCTCTTTAATTTTCCCACCATAATCAGCATCACGAACATGCTGCCCCTGTCGTGTCGGATCTCCCTCTGACATCACTTCCTGGGTGCGGGACCTGGAAGTAACGTCAGAGAGAGCCAGCACCAATGTGGGTAGCAATTTCATGATATTGCTCGCACTGGGAAAATTAAAGAGGGAAGAGAAGGAAAGAGGCACACGCACATGGCCGGGGGGGTCAGGAAGGAGTGGGAGGCGGAGAGGAGGATGGGTGCAGCACCCCACTAAGATGGCACCTGGAACAGACCCCCCCTTATTATATCACTGTTTACAATATAATAATCTGTAGGTCTAAATTTTCCTATATTGTGAGTTTAGTAACACTGTATATGGTCATTTGGTGGAGGATGGGCTGGAGAGGGCTTCAACGGCTGGGAGGGTATGGACTGGAGTGAGCTTTGACGGAGACTTCAGTAGTTGGAACCTAAGAACAGTACCGGGCAGAGCTTTGAATTCATGCCCAGAAATAGTTAAGGAGAAGAAGAAAAAAAATTTTTTTTTTAGATTGAATCAGGTTGGGCAGACTAGATGGACCATTCGGGTCTTTATCTGCCATCATCTATGTTACTATGTTACTGTCTTCATTTGGCAGAACTGAATTCAGCATAGTATCTCTCCACATAGAATGCCCCTTGCTGTGCTTTCGGTATTTCTCCACACGGAATTGATGCTGCAATATGTAGGGTTGTCAATATTACAAGACTTCAGAAATGAACAATAAAAAATGTATCAATAAATATATAAATACAACACCTACATGTTTAAATATCTTCAAAAATGACTTAGTGAAAGAAGTGCTCAGTGCCATATATTTTTCCCCACTAAGAGGAAAGGGCAGTGGGAACCATCATCGCAGTTCAACTGTTCCCCACCACCGACCTTATACGAAACTAATAAAATGCAGTCACTTATTTGGAAAGTCAGTTGGTTGTGCGGTAGAAGGCCATAAATCACATATTTCACTTGTTCCCAGGCCCTTTGCTCCACTGGTAAACATTACACGTAAATTTCATCCAACGCTGGGTCCAAGACACACTTCAGATTGAAGACATCTACAAACAGGATACCCTCCTTTTATTCTGATTTTTATAATGTATTTATTATTGTTTATTTCTATACCACCTGAATGATACAAGGACACTAAAATAGCTTACAGAAAAAAACAATACATTCAAATAAATAGCTTAAAACAAAAACAATCCAAACCTTATATAGCCTGAGGAGAAACTATAAAAGTGCAGTGTTATTCCCTGAAGGCAATATCTACCCAAGATCTCTAAGTCTGCATACATGAAATAAAAGTCTCAAAATGATATACTTCATTGATAACACAAATGAACCCTAGCCTGAGGGGAGATACAAAAATATACCATCAGCTTCCCCCATCCCCTTGACCCAAACCTACAAGGTGGGTCAGAGCACTGCAGTGCTACCATACAAAGGTTTTAATCTTCCTGAAAGACAAATACTTGCCTCCTGGTTTACTTCTATTGGAAGGACAGGCCTTAGCCCAGAGACCACTACTGTGGAAGTTTGAATTCTATGTTCCAGATGAGCTTCATGGTGAGATGAACCCCAATGGAAAACCCTGACAGGAATATGTTTCTCAACCAGGAACATACCATGTCAATCAATCTTCCAAACAGTCAAGCCCAAGACCTCAGAGTACCTGAAAAATTAATATCAATAGTTTAAGCACTGACTGTTTAATTAGCCAGTACAGTTTTTGAAGCAATAACCCAGCACTTGTGAAACATGAGCTGCCCATGATGTGTAGTATTCTGGAAAAACCTGTCATTTCTATGTTATCTTCTAAGGTAAACCTATGAGGGTTATAATAATCAATCACTCATGAAACAAATGATCTCAGCTGCCTGACTATCCTCAATTTACTACATGCATTTATTTTAATCCCCAGTCATTCTGTAGTTCCATAGAGTATTTAGCATCCAATCTAGCCCCAAAACTTACAACTTTTAAAGAAAGAGAAATAATATCTTCTTTCCCCATGCTGGAGGCCTGTCCAAATTTGGATTCAGCAGTTCCTGGACAACTCACAGTAATTCCCACTCTCCCTTTATTGAAGAGGCATGTCTGTTGGGTTCTTTTTTTTTTTAACTTTATTGAATTTTAAATAATGGCAGTGCATTACAGAAATTATAACATGAAAAACTTGCATAAAATGCATCTTAATACACAAAATATAATGAAACAACCATTTCCCACCTATCATTCAACTATTAATACCTTAAATCCTATTTTTATTACAAAAATATACTCATATATTTAAACCTTCAAAATATCCCTCCCTCCCCTCCTCCCCACCCTGGATGTCTGTTGGGTTCTTAATGAAAAGGGCTACGCTCTCCCACATTCTACAAATTATAGTCTGGGATAGTCACATTTGCAGCTGTATTTCCAATACCCTGGGCAAGTCTTTTAACCCTCTATTGTCCCAGGTACAAAAAACCTTCAAGCTTAGATTGTGAGCCCACTAGGAACAGAGAAAGTACCTGCATACAGTATGCACAGCTACGTACGTCTAGTAGCACTACAGCAGTGTCTCGTAAATTTTGCGAAGCCGCTGCACACTAAACTGGTTGCCGCGGCTCAGGGAAATCAGGAAGTGCACAGACGTCGATGTAATGATGTCAAGCGCATGTGTGATGTCATCACGTTGACATCTGCGCAGGTGTGAAAGCCCTCCAGGCGGGGCCCTGAGCCGACAGTGGGGGTGCGAGAGGCACAGGCACCTCTCCTCCTTCCCGGCGTGTCGCAGCACACCTGGAATCTCGGGCAGCACGCTAGTGTGCTGTGGCACACAGTTTGCGATACACTGTACTATAGAAATTGGTAATGGTAGTAGTAGCAATACACAAATGAAAGCAACTTTATCCTAGTCTGCTTTTTAGAGAAGGACACGGTGACAAAATTCATCACCGTTCCCGTCCCTGCGGATAACCACGGGAAACCATCTTCATGTCATTCTTTAAGGAGAGAGGGAAGAATCAGAGTATACATGGCCACAACCACTGACCCAAAAGCTTTGCTTTGAAGAATGCTGGTGCAGAAGGACTGAGGATGAAATAGACACTAGAAAATGACATGGGATTATTTCCCGCAGTTATCCGCGGGGACGGGGACGGTGATGAATTTTGTCACCGTGTCATTCTCTACTTGATAGCCTTGAGCTCTGTTCTTTTGTTAACGGGACTTTACACATTTTGTGCATATGGTTCTTCAGTAATGGAACACTACCTTTTCTTTAAATTTCCTTTTATTGCCTTCTTATCACTTTATTATGTATTTTGGCAGCTTTCTTTCTCCTCTACTTCTGTTGCTCTCTCCTATATAATATTACCTGAATTATTTGGGCTTTTATCCATTCATGGTTCATCACCATTATTTCACTTCTTTTTCCTTCCAGGGGGAGCATGTGATGCTTTTCCCCTTATTTTGTTTTAAGACCAATCTATGTAAGGCTTGAAATAATGGCTACAGACCATTCCATTCGTACAGACACTTATCCTCCCAATGCACCCCCAAACCATCCTCCCTGCACTATTTATTCAACCCTGAATTACTTTTCTTTGTGAGGACAATTTCTTCTGCTCACTGTTGAAAGCATGAAGCACTTCCGAGGTCATGGGTTCAGCTCCCTGTCCAATATCTCTTCCCAACAATTTGAGTCATTCCCAACTCATCATCTGCTCGGTCATTTGTACCTAGGTTTACAATGATATCAAATTCACCTGCCTTCTACATTTCTCTCACTAACTTCTGGACACTCTGCCCATCCCTGCAAGCTGAGGCACCTGGAAGACAAATGATTTCCCTCACCCGTATTTAATTTCAAAGGAAGCATTTCCAAAAAGGGAAGAGATGTTATGTAGTAATGATGTCTGTGTAAGAAGTTTATTAGCTGAGCAACCCTATCTTCTGGTGAACATTGAAGGTTACGGAACCTGAAACTAATTTGTAAATCAGCAGTGCTGTGACTTGCTGAGCCAGTTTTTCACTGAATTTAATCCTTTCTATGTGAGGTTGCTCAAATCTTGACATTGAGAGAAAGGCAGGTGTGTTATATCTAGAAACTGCTGCTTATGGGTCGATGCACTTCTGGAAAACCTCAAATTTCAAAGGAGAGGAGGGTGGCAGAGGAAGATCAAATGTACTCACTTATTCTTGTACATTATAACACCAGTATGAGTTTGCTGTTTGGCTACATAATGTAAATGAGTGTCTTAAAAAAAAAAAAAAAGGACTGCTGGTGTAGGTTAGGGGGTGCGGGGGTAGTTCATTCCGAGTGTGGTCTTCCTAAGGGTGCAGCACCCCTCCTCCTCCCTGCCCCTCCCCCTACTCCTCTTTTTGCTACACATGTGCCCACCCCTTGCTTTCCCCCATACTTTTTTTTACTTTCTCGGCACCTGGTTGCTGATCGCATCGGTGCTCTCTCTGACATCACTTCCGGGACCCGTGCTTCTCACACCGGAGAAATTAAAAAGGTACGGGGGAAAGGAAGGGGGCGCGCATGAGGCAGGGGGTGGGGGAGGGGCACCACCACCCCAGGCGCCACTCACCCTTACTACGCCACTGCGTACAGTGAGGTATGCTTGCATGTACCAGAGGGCATGCAGAATCCTCTAAAGACTTGGTCCCACAGTACGCAGGATAGGGAGGATCCTGCAGAGAAACATAGGTCATTGGTTGTTCAGCTTATTCAGATTGGTGAATCCAGCAAAAAAAAAACACAAAACCTCAAAACCATGATGACTAGCTCCGGTTGAAGGAGGCAACCGTAGAATGGGCCACCAATAGGATCGCAGTAGCACTACTGTTCTGCAGTGACGGGAAGATAAGTTTTGAGACTGCCACAAGGTGTCTGTTAGTAATATATGTCAATATATGATGGCTTAGCTTGTAAAATTACTTTAGAATTTTGTTTGTGTTCAGTAACAGGTATCTCTGAAGAGCCTGTGGAGGAACTGAAGTTACCTCCTTTTGTGATTTCTCTTACTGCCTTCCAACCAGCTTAAAAGTTTCAGAAAGGAGAATAAGAATTCTAAGTAAACCAGGGCCCTGTCTAGCAGCAAGGAGAAGCAGAAAGCTTAAAACTTATTTAACTTACCTTCAGTCCCTTGCTCCTTGGTACGGTTTTAGAGTGGGTAAGGCCAAATTTGTGTTATTGCTGAGTCTATACTTTTGCTTTTCATGTTATCTTCTCAAAGCTGTAAATCTAAAAAAGAAACCAATACATTTCTAACTCTTTAGGTCCCCACATCAAATAGATAGACAAATAGAGGTAACAGGGTTTAAGCTATGATATCACTAAAGAACACTCTGACCCAGCAATGAATGCCATACACCATGGCGGAACTGGTGTTTATGGCCATCCAGTGGTGTGTAGCATTTGTTTCTGCATTGTGGACTTCCACATATATTACTGTTTTGATCATATGCAAAGGAACACTTTTTCTTTTTGGGGAGGGCCCCAAAGGCTCTGCCCTAGCCCCAGCAAGATCCTGTGGCATGACCTCTCTCCAGCTCCTGACTCCCCCACTTACCTTCCCCGGTCACTGTAATTTTAAATCTTCTGGTAGCCGCCACGCCGTGTCAACGAGCAGGCCTGGCCCGGAAGTCTTCATTCTGAAGCGACGCTACGCGGCGGCTGCACACAGATTTAAAATTACAACGACTGGGAGGAGTTGGGTGGGGGAGTAGAGCCATAACTGACTCTGACTGCCAATTTTGGGGGAGGTCATGGCCCCTGTGGCCTCCCCCGTTCTGACGCCTATGGTTTTGATACACATCCAAAAATTGTGACCAAATAAATCAGTAAAAGAGCTACCGCCCCTTGCTAAAAATTCCACAATTATGTTTTCATTTTTTCAATCCTCTGATCCCTCATTTTGGTAGTTTGTTAAATGAAGCCATTGGAACAGTACATAATAGGGTGATGCCTGTGCTCCTTTCTTCTAGTTCTTGGAAAAATCCGAAGTGCAGTGGGCTGCGCTCAGCTCCTTATGTCCCAGAAGTTCCATCAGTTCAGAGAACTGTGTGAAGAAAACCTGGTATGTAACAGCTAGCACCCCCTACAAACTCTTCATCCATAAGCAGCAACAGGAAATGTTTCTCCACAAGGACCTGAAAGTGATCCCAGCAGGATTCCTGAAGACTCTACTGGATTCCCAATGCCCACATTTCCTTGCAGTTCTCTAATACTTAGGCACGTTACCATTTAGGCCAGGGTTTTCATGGCCTAAACGAGGGTGCTTAAGTGAATCCATGCCCAAACTCTGCCCAGAATCCACCTCTAACCATGCCTACTTGCCAGTAGGCGCCTTGGTGTAGATGCCTACTGGTAGGCGTCTACTGGCATATTAATTTTTTTAAATAATTTTTTAATTGATTTTTAATGGTGCTTTCAATAATCAGCGCTGATTAAGCCAATTAAAAAAATTAAGTTAGGCGCCTAGATTGGCTAGGCGTGCTGATCTAGGCATCTAACTTTTATAGAATCAGGGCTTAGGTGCCTACTTTTCATTATAAGATACTAGTGTAATAGTTAAAATATGTGCATATAAGTTTCAAGTTTTATCATAATTTGTTATACTGCCTATAGAGACTTCTAGGCGGTTTACAATAATAAAATTATAAAGATGGAAAATGAACATTAATGGCCTCTTTTACAAAACCGCACAATAACAGCCCCGAAGCCCTTTAAATCTCTATGGGCTTCGGGGCCGTTAACGCAGCGCAGCCGCTAGCGCGGCTTTGTAAAAGAGGCCGTAAGACTTACAGGACTGACAAACAGAACATTGCTTGTGTCATATACATTTGATTACAAGGGGTTGGAGGAGAGAACTATAATTCTGAATTGGAAAAGAGGACATTTAAGGTTAATACACTAGGGAAAGGGAAGATTACATTTGTGATGAAGAGATGGAGATAAAATATTGCTTATAAATTGAACACATCCGTGACTAGAAAGGTCTTCAGATTCGATTTTAATCTGTCCATAGAAGATTCTTCACAGAGATGGGAAGGCATGGAGTTCCATAATTGTGGGGCTGTGACTGAAAATATGGAGGAACAAATATGTTTCCAAAAAGGACTCAGATATTATGAAAAGTCAATAATACTATGAAAACACTTTCACTAAGAAAAATGCACAATGTCAAGTGGTATAATAATGACACAGTTCAGGCTTAATGACAATTTATAAACGGAGGAAAAAGCCTCAGACAAGGGCCCTCCCACCTCCACAAAAGGTGGTTTAAAGGTGGTTAGGTGATCACCTCATTGGCAAAAAAACCTCCTTTACATGAAAAAAGCTCTGTGCTGTGCTGTGCTGTACTTAAAGAAGATATTTAAAGATAGAAGACAATGCTTTTCAACTTATCTTCTGTTGATCGGTACACCAACGGTGGCCAGCGTTTCACAAATTGCTGCCTCAGGGTATAACATGTCCGATCAAGCTGGAACCAAAACAAAACCTTGTAGTTAAAATTGGACCAGTGTACATCTTCACAAAACTCTAATAAAAACTGAGACATACTTTTAAATGGGACGCCAAATGCGTCTCCTGCATCCAAAGATGGCTTCGCAGAGCTCGCACTTGGCACTTCACATTGTGCATTTTTCTTAGTGAAAGTGTTTTCATAGTAGGAACAAATATGTTTGCTATGGAACTGGTTGAAGTAAATGCTCACACGTAGATTGTTATAAAATTTGTGTAAATTATAGTTTTCTATAATTTACCACATAACGGTGTGCCTACCCACACTCTGCCCAGATTCTACTCAAAATATTTGCCATTGTATTTAGGTGCCTGTTTATCAAATAGCAGATAGCTGGAATATTGATATTTACATGGTACATGGGTGCACATGCACATATGCCAGACTTCTGGATATTTAAATGCATTTTTGGCACCTAAATTTTAGTACTTTCTTTAAAAGAATTACCCCCCCATGTATGTTTTGTTTGAATGAACTGAACAGTGGCAGTCTGCAAAATGATCAAGCTTCATTCTAGAGCAAAAATCGCTTGGCACATGTTTCAAAAATTATTTATCTCTGGGATTTATAGTCTGATTTGCCCTGTTTTGTTTTACAGAATCCTAATGCTCATCCAAGACCAACTTCTCAGGATTTAGCCGGATTCTGGGATATGCTGCAGTTGTCCATAGAAAACATTAGTATGAAATTTGATGAACTTCATCAATTAAAGGCCAATAACTGGAAACAGATGGATCCTCTTGACAAGAAGGTAGACCAATGTAGATTTTGCATGGTTTATCATTTTCCAATTTTTATTAGTCCTGGCTAGACTGAACAGAACTGCATGCAGAACTTATAAATATGAAATTAAATTTATAACCCCTGTGTAGCACACTGTTTTTACTGTAATTATTTCATGTTTGCAAAATAATAAGGTCATATATTTTCTGTTTTATATTACACATGTTCCAGTAATATATTTTGTGGCTCATTTAATTAGAATGTGTTTCTTTTAATTAAACTGTAAGTGTAATTATATGAGCTGACCCATTATTTTGGGAGATCCTCCTCTCATAATGATTTTGAAATGAAAATGAATCCCATGTGCACCATTTTAAGGTATAAAGCAAGATTTCAATTTACTTGCACATTCTAGGAGGTGTTACCAAGAAAGCTAAGGAAGCACAGAAAACACCACTGAACCTGGTAATCACCTCACAAACACAGGAAAGGAACTTCTGTCATCCTTCAAATCTCAAAACAAACACTCACTAAGAATTACAAATCGTAATTACATTTGATTCTAATTTTTGGGTGGAGGGAAATTTCTGAGTTCACTTCTCAGGTAATGTTTTTCAGAAATTGCCTTCAAGGTAATGTCTTGTGGACAGTCATGTGTTTTGTTTTATTTATTTTTTTTCTCTTTATTTCATTTTATGTTCTATTTTTTGCCAGAAGCTTCTATCCACCCTCCCCCACCCCCACCCCCACAATGAGCTACTTTTATTTCCCAGGATCCATCATGAGAGCCACTTCTATCTGATAAACCATTCATTATTGCTACTTTCAGGAGACTCGATGGTCACTAAGTTGACAAGACATTTATCTACCACCTTATCTACTCCCTAACAATCAAACAGGGCACATCCCCTCTAGCCAACACTTATTGGATAGTTAAAGCACCAAGGTGATTTATCAATCCTTGTCTCTAGCTCAGCAAATAAGCCATCTTCTCTTTTAAGTGAATCAGATGTTAGTTTGTCAGAAGAGCCCTGAAAGAAGATCTGGTCAAAAGGAAATTGAAGCTTACTGGTCACTTCCTTGGAAGTTCTGGTGACAGCTAGCTTAGTACTGGAGAGCATCTTAGAAGGTCAAAAAGAGAGAGGGATGACATCGAAAAATGGTTAAGATCTTGGCAAGTTAAACAGGAAAACTGAGCGTAGACAGCCTGATTCTATAAACGGCGCCTAGCTACGACTGTCTCTTAGGTATAGCTCGGTGTGGTTGTCAATTAACTGCTAGGCACCGTTTACAGAATCGTACCTACCAGTGCCTAACTTGACTTAGGCGTTGCTAGGCTTCCTAACGTTAGGTGCTATTTTTTTTCCGACCTAATTTACTGGCGCCTAACACAGACGCTTGGAAACTCCTAAGTCCTACCACGCCTATTCTCCACCCCTAACCATGCTCACCTTTCAGATAGGCATAGTTAGGCGCTAGTAGGCACAGCTACGAGTTCCACACAAAACTCTTAATCAGTTTTTAATTTTTGCCAATTAAGCTTATTAGTCCATTTTTGCCAATTAAGCTTATTAGTCCATTTTGAGTTCCGTGTGGAGCTTAGCTAGGTGACCCCAACTGCAGCGTTTAGCAGCGCCTAACTTAGCTGCTGTTTATAGAATCTGGCCCAGAGAGAACAGGTGTGCCTTGGCTTCCAGCCTTCATCTTGAAGACAGCCTTTGATGCTGGTGGTGGTGGTGATGATGATGAAGAAATTGTTATTCCTCCTTCTCATATTTACACATAATACATACTCTGCGGACTGGTGGTAGAACAGAATCTTATTTTTATGCATATACGAAATGAATGCCTAATAAAGTGCTACTTCCTAGTGGATAGATATTGTTCTTAGGGCCAATTAACTTTTTTGAGGTTGTGATACTTTTTTTTCTCTTGGACTAGATATGTAAAGTGTACAAAGATGTTCTTGTGCAATAACTTTTGTGACCGCATGAGATCATTCCTCAGATGCCTAAAGGCGCTTATTTCTGTGTACTGTGCTGGTTGGTAGTTTGCCTGTAATCTGGCAACATTTGCTGAACCACACTGTTAAGAAAGGGTTCTGGAACAAGGGGATGGTTACCAGAAGACAATTTGAATGATCTTTGGTATGGATTGATTGGCAAGTTTTTCAAAATAATTGGAAAAGAAATTTTTTTTTTTTTTCTAAAACAGATAAACTAAAAGAAAAGGTGAGTTTATCTACTCAAAATAGATATTAAGAACCCCAAAAGGTGATTACAGACCAACATATACTGTATGGGGGGTAATTTTGTTACAGGATGGCTAAGAGAGATGACCAAACAGTGCCTATCTTATGTCTTATTTTATCAAGACAATATGGGTGACTGTGCCTTTATAAAATAGGCTCCCAGATCCAGTTCAACCACTGCACAAATGTCAGTGCACAAATTTATAGCTCCTCCAAAGGTGCACTTATTCTATAAAGGTTTATTCTATAAAGGGGACTTATTACATATCACTAGAAATGCACCAATTTAGAGCATACTCTATAAAGGAAAATAGGCACCTATTTTACTTTATAGAAAACTAGCTTAACAGATCAAATTCACACCTTTATTATAGGCCGAAGAGCCATAGAGCTGGCGTAGATTACAATATTACGGGCAGTTTGATCTTAATTTTGACTTTCTTAACATTTGGAGGTTCAGCACACACGTGTCAAAGCTCTATATCTTAACCTTAATGTTTCAATTAATCTTACAGGATCTCATTTTCCAAATTTGTTGCCATAGACAGAAAATGGAATACATTCTGTTGAAAACACAGTCTATATTGGTTATAAGGGTTCCTATACATCAACAAATATTTGACTGCATATGCCAGATTGAGGGCACCCAAGCTACAAACAGCTAATCAGATTGACTAATTCAGGACTTAAACACCCTTACATCTGCTCCTGCAGACATATATTTCTTGCTGAATAGAGCCTCTGTGCTAGAGATAATAATTCAATTTCAATAAAGGCAAAATAATAATAATAATTGCACAAGACCTGTATAAAGTAATGAACCTTCTGCTTTAATCAGGAGAGAAGGGCCCCTCCTCCAGTGCCAAAGAAGCCATCGAAAGGGCAGGTTCCACTTGTGCGGGACAGGTCTCTGGAAAGCACAGACAGACGTCATGATGCCCGGAAACGGCTGATGGCTGCCAAGCGTGCTGCGTCTGTCCGCCAGAACTCAGCCACGGAAAGCGCAGATAGCATTGAGATCTACATCCCAGAGGCCCAGACCAGGCTATGAACCTATACTGGAAGGACTGGGGAACTGCTCTGTAACCATTCCCTCTAGCTCATTGTTTTAAAAACACAAAAACAATAAAATACTGGTATTCTTTAACTTTATACCCTCTCCCTCACCCTCTCTCTCTCCCTGTCATTCTCTCTCTGTGATCATTTTGTAATGATCTTGGTTATTTCCGCTTCTCGTGGTATAGATGTTGATCCTCCAAGAGATGACCTGAAACCCTGCTTCAGCAACTTTACTCATGTCTTCATAATATTTTTTGATATGTACTGGCACCACCACTCGGCCTCATATGAAAGAGTGCTTCCTTTATTTCATTGTCACTGTGAAATAAAGAATGGAGCCCATACATACCTCTAGAGTTAGTACATCATTCTGTTTATCTCCAGCCCATCCTTACCATTTTCTGGTTGGTCTACAGTGGTAGAGCAATGGAAAGTGATAGGATATTTTGGAGAACAGATGATTCTGAATAGGTCCTTTGGTACTCTTCTGTCTTCCTAATTAAAGATGAAAGACTCTAGGCCTTGGATTCATCTTTTTATTTATTTGTTTCATTCTTTATAGCAGATGGTGCATTATATTCTGAATTTCAGTGACGCCTACTTTCACCCGCCCCATCACTCACCACCGAGCCTCAAAAGGGAATGATCACGAGTTGAGAAGTGAAAGTCTTCAGACAACAGAAAGAACTGCAATCATTTTTTTAGATAATCTGTACTTATACACCCATTTATGGATGAATTTATTTCCAGTCATCAGTTAGTTAGACATTTTAATCAACAGTAAATTTAATCTTCCTTAAAAAAATAATCAATTTTGAAAGGTAATAAAAATGAAAAGAAAGGAAGTTTAATAAAAAACAGAGGGGCCATTTTACTAAGCAGCGCTAAAGAGTGGCCAGAACTAGCTCCTGCGTGGGTCTTTCCCGCACACTGAGTTCACTTTTAGTGCAGCAGTAAAATGGCCACACTGATTTTCCCATTAATGTGCGGATATTAGCATGTGATCCCTTACCACCATCTATTTTGTATGCAGTAAGGCCTGATTCTATAAAAGATGCCTACAGATAGGCGTCTAGATTGGAGCACCTAGCCTAGCCAATCTAGGTGCTTAACCTTACTTTAGTTGACTTAACCGATGCTGATAATTGAAAACACCAATAAAAAACAATTTTTAAAAAAAATTAATTTGGCAGTAGGTGTCTGACTGGGTAGTTCCCTAGCTCTTCAAGATAAGCATCTACACCAAGGCCACAGCATATGGGCATGGTTGGAACAGAGTTCAGGTGTGGCTTGAGTTAGGGGTGCTCAGACAGACTTTCTAAAACCTGTTTGTTTGTCCAAAACCTGTTTGTTTGCCCTGCCACGTCTGGAGGGCCTCTGAGCATGCACGGATGATGTCACATGCATCCACGCTTGCTTGAAGATCCTTCAGATGTAGCCTGGAGGTTGGAAAACAAAGATGAGGCTTTGTGGGGGTGGGGCCACATATCCGGGTCTCTCCAGACAAAAATCTGGTAACCCTACGCCAATAGACACTTACCTTAGGCACACTCATTTAGGTCAAGAAAACCCTGGCCTAAATGGAATGTAACTAAGGATTTTAACGCCTAGCGGTGCCTAAGACCACTTAGGTGTAATTCTATAAACCGTGTCTAGCGGTTGATTGACAACCGTGCTGAATGGCGCCTAGAGGTTAGACACCATTTATAGAATCAAGGCCCAAGAGCTCACATGGTAATCAGTTAATGTGTGGTAATGTACTTGTGATAACAGATTAGCGCAGAACAATATCTACTCTCCCCAGACATGCGCCCAGGATTATAAAATAAAATCTAATTTTTAGCACATGGGAAGTGCACACCAATCCCCAAACTACTGCGGGATGCCTGAGCACACCCCATGGTGGTGCTTTTTAACCTGCAGCTTAATATAAGAACACCATAATTTGCTGAAAACTTCTAAAACTGGTCACTTTAGTGTTCATATATTAAGTTGTTTTGGGGTTTGTTTGTTTTTAAGATCTCTTTTATAAAGTTATTGAGAATTGTAAAGTAACCTGTGGGATAACACTGGTCAAAGTTTAATCTTGTTTCTCTCTTCTGTTATCCTGATGGGGTTATCATATTCCAGCCACCTGATATTGAAATGTGGTAAATGTTAATTATGATATCTTACAAAGCTTGCTTTTGGTTTTATGCTCAGCTATGGATCAGACTGCTGCACATCAAATGGTTGATACCTGAGACTAACTATTCCTCTTAATCTTGTGTTCCAAATGTTTGATTCCCTGTTTCACACGCATAGCTTTGGCATCTCAATTAGCCTATGTTTTCAGTACAAGACTGAAATTCCACAGCCTTATTCTATCTATTGAATGTCCAGCTCTGATTCTTAAGAACTACAAATAGGTCTGCTTCTCTGGATATGCCCAGTGGCTTTTGTAGACATATTTCCACAGATATGGTCCAAGAACCAGACTAGTTTGCCCATTGATTATTCTCAAACCCACATCTATTTGTAGCCCTAGAGGACCAGAGCTGGTCATCCTGACTGCTGAGTTTCGCTGCTATTAGAAGCAAAACATGATAAGGGTAATTTTATAAAAGCATTTTCACACAATGATAAGCATGCTTATACTTGTATGTAACTTTAGTGTAGGGTTGGGTGGAGTTTCAGTGGAGCACGGGTAGAGTTGCAATTTATACACGTTCACACAAACTCTACATGCAAACATTTACACTTGCTTCCATGCAGGCATAAATGTCATTTTAGGTACAGTTTCTGTGGAATTTGTGCTAATACTTTATAAAGATACAGAGGGGGTCTTTTTACTAAACTGGTAAGTGCTAGCATGCACTTATTGCACATTAAAAAGGGTTACTGAGGGACATTCGCTAACGTCCCATGATAAAATGGCCAATTTGCACGTGCTAAAAAAATAAATTTCAAATTTTCTGGGAAGGGGAGCGTGTTAGGGGTGGAGAGTGGGTGTGAGAATGCTAATCAGCATGCGGGGCATTATTACTAACGGATTAGCGTGGGGTTAGCTCGGGAGCCCTTACTAGCTACAAAATGGGTGGTGGTAAGGATTCATATGATAATATTTTTAATGCCTTCACGCTAATTGCGCAATTAGCACATAGCCATTAATTCCAGAAATGATGGCAGATAAAGGCCAAATGGCCCATCTAGTCTGCCCAATGGCCCATCTGCCAGCTGCGGCAAAAATGGCCTTAGCGCACAGAAAAGACCCATGGTAAGGGTGCACTAAGGCCACTTTTGCTGCAGCTTTAGTAAAAGGGCCCCATAGTTGCCTATATGTTTTAATATAAATATATAATAGGCTACAAATTGGTGCCTTTTTCTCTTAGTCTAGGAGCTGTGTTGCAAAATTACCCTCTACGTGAATTATGTAGTCCTTACCAGCACATAACTCAGCTGGTCTGACACAGCCATATTTGCACTCTTACATAGATAGAAGGACATGATTTTTAATTAGCATGTTGACAAATATTCCTAATATCAGTTTGCAGCCCTATGATGAAATTAGGGCTTCCAGTGTTCTTTACCTGACTTTTAACTTCCAGAATGAGATAACTCTCAACATCTCACTACCTAATTCTCAAATATTGTAGAGACTATCACTAGAGCAATGCCTTTCTAAAATGTGCATTAGATATCATGCCAGAGATCAAATACAATCCACACCATAGCCAGGTGCTAGAAAGGAAAGGTGGATCTGACACCAGATGTCTTCGTTCAAACATTCCACAACTATTATAGAATTTGCTACCTCTTGCATCCATAGAAATTGAGCAAACTGTATATCTTTATAGGCAGGACACAAACATTTACTGCTTTGGTATTCAAGATAAGGGCTAAGAAATCATTACTTATCAGATTTTGTACTGCAGTGATCAGAAATCCAATGCAGCCCATAACATTACGAGAATTGTTAGAACTGGAGCATGTGCACTCAAAAACCAGAGCATTCATTGGTTACTTAATGGACATATACTATTCATGTACGAGGCCTACAGTATGAGTTACAGTGCCAACTACTGTATAATTTGATATGGTTTTGCACCAATTATTATAAACTACTTTGCACTTATTTATAAGTATACTGTTTTTGCTATACAAAGCAACACCCAGCTGAAATTCCAGATATACCTCTGCAGTTCATTTGTGTTCGACCCTTACAAAGCAGAGCAAAAACCCAGATTGGCTTCTCATGATTATAACATATCTTTTTTTTTGCCAAAAGTGAATCACACCCTATTGTTACAAACAGTGAAGACCTGTACCTTTTGCACACTAATCATAATTATAGATCAGAATTTTTTGATCAGGGTTTTACATGTTATCGATACTTAGGTGTATGTTTGCCATGTCATGTAGATAAAGACTGAGATCTACAGGGAAAGCCTTTACTTAGCTTCCTGGAACCATTCGGGCCCCTGTGTTTCCGAAGGTTTTGTCCACAGAATTGGAGAATGTGTTTCAAAGACAGAGACTTCCATCTAGTTCATGTACTGTAGGATAACCGACAATGCAATAGGAGGACATAGTTGGCTCTAGATTGGTACCTTTTTCCTCTTTGACACTATCAATCACTTGACCTGGGACACTTTAACTTTGGACACAACTTTTATAACTCTGCTCAACCAGCTATGTTGTGATCATTTGTACCAATTATCCCTTTGTTATGTCTTGACTTGCCCAGCTGTGTGATAAATTATCTTATTTAGATCTAGTGCAGAGCTGTCACTTTGGTTTTCCAAGTGAAAGGGGGAACAAAAAAAGTATGTGGGGTTTTTTTTTGCCTCTGATATATCTATATTGAAGGTTGATTTTAAAAAAATAGGTATTTATTATATTTTTTGCAGACCTTTCCATACATTTTCTCATAACCCTTTTGTAAAGAATGATGAAAAGAAATGGATTAAAAATTTTGATATCTGAAAGGTAAAGAGAACTAATTTATTTGTAATATATTGGAGTTTATTTTAACAGTGTTGCATCAATATTTGTGTACATCATCACTTTGATTTTAACCTTCTATTGGGTATTTACTGTTTTCTTTTAATGTTGTATTGTATACTTAAAATAAAATACAATTACTTGAACATGAATCACTGGTATACCTGAAACCCCTAAATGTGGTTTTCATAGTGTTCAGATTTTAAAGAAGTCACTAATTTGAAAATGTTTTGATAAGAAAATTGGAGCGCATTTTTATGGCTTTATGAATTTGGAGTTTCATATGACTATCTAGTTTGTGTGTGGACAGAAAATAATGTACATAAATATATGTTTCCCATATTGTATAAAAATAAAAAGAGAAAATTAATAAAATAATGAATGCACTACTTGTAAAGGCTGTGGGCTTTCACTGGAACATTAAAAAAAATGCCCAGAAAGTACAAACACAGCAGCGGATAGCAGTGTATAAAGAACAGGTGGCCAGAGAATGGAAGAATCCTCAGTTACCTGAAGACTCTACTTACCCCTCCCCCACCACACACAAACCCCTTTTACATAAGTGAAGAAGAGGTTTTTAGCACCAGCCAGCATGCTGAATGCTCTACACTGCTCTGATGTTCAAGTTCAAGTTTATTCGTTCTTAATGAATCGCTTATTTAGATTGCTAAGCGATGTACAACATAATATAAATGTGCAGATAAAATATTGGTGCTGACGTACAAAATGACTTTTATATTGTGGGCTAAAACTTACAAGAATTGTGTGGGAAAATGGGGAGAAAGTTACAATCTTTAAATAGGAGAGAAAGAAAAACATAAAAGGAATAAACAAAAAGGGGGGGTAATTTTGGCTACTTAAATAAAAATTGTTAATTTGAAAGCTAGGAATCATATGCATTTTAAAAAGAGATGTTTTTAAGGTTTTTTTTAAATGAGGGTAAATCTTTTAATTCTCTAATGTATTGAGGTAGGAGGTTCCATGATTGGGGGGCCATTACAGAAAACATGTCGTGCCGTCTAATTCCTATAACTTTCATCGAGGGAACGGAAAGAAGATTGTGGGAAGTCGAGTGGAGAGATCGTGAAGTGCTGTATGGGATTAACCACCTATTAATAAATTGTGGTTCATTATAACTCAAAGCTTTAAAAACTAAAAACAGTAATTTAAAAGTAATGCGGTGGCTTACCGGAAGCCAATGGGATTTAATCAACAGAGTGGTAACATGATCATATTTTTTTGCATTGTGGATCAGTTTCACGGCAGTATTTTGGATTAATTGCAGCCTTTTTTTTTCTGATGGTCATAGAGTTCCTATGAGCATTGGAGCAGCGCAGAGCATTCAGTGCACCGGGCAGCGCTAAAAACCTCTTCTGGGTGGGGGAGGAGTAAGTATGGAATGGCTGCTCAGTGAGCAGTAGGGCTGGCTCAGCCACTAGGTGGACTAGGTATCTGCTTAGGGCTGCACAAATCAGGGGGCAGCACTGGCACAGCAGAAGTCAGTGGTTAAACTGTGCTACAACGAATACCTGTGCAGCTCATGCCCACCAAAACCCACTCCTTATTTGGAAGGGACACAACATGACAGGCCTTGAGCATGTACAAATACTCAAGGACCCACACCTGCCATGCTGACTTTTTTTTAGAGCTACAGTGCGGCAGCAATGAGAGAGTGCTAAGAGGCAGAGATGCTGAAGGAGATGCTGGACATCTTGGAGAGGAAAAAAAGAGAGATGCTGGACACATTGGGCCAAATTCTGTAAAGGGCGTCTGAAAATTAGGTGTCGTGTAGACGTCCAGCGGGAAAATGCTGAGCGCGATTCTATAATGCATAGACGTACTATAGGGAATTGCGCTCAGCGCTGCTCAGCGAGTCTAGACACATCTAAATAGACGTCTTTTACAGAATCGCCTTTCAGGCGTCACATAGATGTCTTCACAATGTCTACAACGTTATCGCGTCTCATGACGTCATTAGAATGGTGATTTTATGCTGTTTTTCATTAAAATTGTATGCAGTGAAATGCTGGCACCACTATTGTATTTTATTTATCTTTTAATCCTTTTTTTATTTTGCTTCTATCACAGGGAGCAGAGTGGGATTCAAACCAACAACATCAGGGTGCTAAGGCTGTAGCTCTAACCATTGCACCACGTACACTAAGATAGTAAACCACATGTAAATTCCAAAATGAAGTTTATATCCTCTTGATTTAGAAACAGGCATTTCTCTAGGATAAATATCAAGCACGTACCTTCAACACTTATGCAGTTCCTCATTTGGCCTCTATGTTCCTCAACGTAGATCAGTGCCTCTCAAATTTTCTCGAACCGGGGCACACTAAAGGTAGTGGCCATGGCTCAGAGCACACAGAAGTGCGCGGACTTCGCCGTGATGACATCATGCGCATGCGTGACATCATCACACTGACATCCATGCATGTGCAGAGGGATGCCAGTAAGGCATGCCAGCAAGGAATTCTTACAAATATCAACCAAGTACCCCCAACCACAGACCTCCCAAACGACGCTAGACCCACCCAAGCTCTTCCCCAGATCCCACTCCCTTTACTAATGGTAATGCAATTTTTTTCCATCAATTTTTCATATACACCCAATATATACAACAGATATAAATTCTCAAAACTGACACATTTCAATCACTATATTGAAAATAAAATCATTTTCCCTACCTTTGGTGACTTTATTTTTCTGAGCTTTTAACTATGCTTCCAGAGTCTTTTTGTCCATTGACTGTTTTTCTCTCTGTCTTCACGTTCTGCCTTGCATCCATCTTTGGCATTAACTTAACATTCAATATTTCCTCTCTCTCCTTCCTTCCCTATTTCCATGGCCTGACATCTTTCTCCTTCACTCCTTCCCCCCCAGTGATCCGATGACATCTCTCTCCTTCCTTTCCCCCCTTCCCAGTCTGGCATCTCTCTCCTCTCCTTCCCATAATCTGGCATCTCTCTTTACTACTACTACTACTATTATTATTTCTATTGCACTACCAGACTCCCCTCCTTCCCTTCCATTCCCTGGTCTGGTATCTCTCCCTTCCTTTAGTCATCTCTACCCCCCCCCCCCCAGTGTAACATTTCTCTTTCCCTTCCTCCTTTCTGTCCCCTGCAATCCATCTCCCTTCTCTTCCTCCTTTCTGGTCCCCTCCCAGTCCAACATTTCTCCCTCCTTTCCACCTGTCCAAAATTTTTTTCTCTCTTCCTCCTGCATGCTTTTCCTCTGGTCCTCCTTCCCTCCTTCAACCAATCTCTCTCTCTCTCTCTCTCTCTCTCTCCATGAGGTCATCTTTTCACTCCCTGCCCCCTTCCCCAGAGTATAACATTTCTCCTTCCCTCCTTTCTGTCCTCCCCATCTATCTCACCCTCTCCATGAGTCCAACGCTTTCTGCCTCCTGCATGCTTTCGCTCTCTGTCCTTGCCTCTTCCCTCAGAGGCATCCCTCCTTCTCACCTCCCCAACCCAACATGCTCTCTCCCCATGCACCATCTCACCCTCCCCTCCTGTGTGTAGCACCTTTCCTTTCCCTTCCTTTCTGCCAGGTCCAGCAGCACCTCTTCTTCCTTCCTTTTACCCCCCCTGTCCAGCAGTACCCCTTTCCTCCTCCCCCTGTCCAGCATTACCCCTTCCCTCCTCCCCATCCAGCATTACTCCTTCTCCCTTCCCTCCTCCCCCCTGTCCAGCAGTACCACTTCCCCCTTCCTTGCTCCCCATGTTCAGCAGTACCCATTCTCCCTTTCCTGTCCAGTACCTCTTCTGTCTAACCTAGCAGCAGTTCACTGTGTGCTTTTAACTTCAGCACACGGCTCCCGCTAGCAGTAGTTTTCCCCCAGTTTCATCAGGCAGCCTCGGAGCTTTTGCTAGGCTGGCCTGCTTCGATGATGTGATGTGGGATGGCCTAGCAAAGGCCCTGAGGTTGCCTGATGAACCATAGATAAACTACTGCTTAGCAGCAGCTGTGTGCTGAAGTTAAAAGCACACAGGGCTGCCGCTGCTGGTCCGGGGGTGCGGAGTCGAGGAAGGCAGGAGTCACGGCAGATATGCGACAAACATGACAGTAGAAGTCAGCTGACACAGGTGCTGAAACCTCTCTTCCTGCCCAGTGAGCCACGGCACACTTAAAATCTCTAAAGGCACACTAATGTGCCATGGCATACAATTTGCGATACACTGACATAGATGAAAAAAAGTATATATTGCATACTAAATCCTTTTAGAGACTGCTTGCAAAAGCAGGTCTACTATTGAGCATGAGTTGGGCTCTAGATATGCATCACTTAGGCGTGCTTGAGACATCTGCAAATAGGTGAGCGGGGCCTCTATTTTTTGATGTTTAATAATGCATTACTTAACCAAAGCATACTAAACTTCTATTTTGGGGACTAAAGACTCCAGGTTAATATTAAGCTCAAAATGTGTTTAATAATGCATTACTCAAGCAAAGCACGTGAAAAAATATATATACTGTATATTGCATACTAAACTTAATTTCCGAAATGTTAAGAAAAGAAAAGGAGATACACTATTTACAATGGCTGTAGGTCAGAGCTAGTGGACGTGCCTGATGCACAATCTTGACATCATTGTGACGTCATCAAGATGCATCTAGATGGCAGAATGTCACTAAAAAATATAGGAATATGTGCTAGGGTATCTGACCATACTTGGGATTTGAACCCATGATCTGTGGAAAATTGAAGCAGTGTCTTTAACCACTGAACTATAGGTGCTTCCTTTAAGACAGGAGTTCCTGCCATGTGAGATGATACCTTAGGAGATCCTAGGCACCTCAGGGTAAAAATAAGTTTCCCTCTGGACCCTGGAAAGGGCAGAGTGCTAATGTAAATGGCAAAGTCCACAATCCATACTCTTGAATGAGAGTAAATAAGAAGCCGTGAAAGTATTGGAGGGGGAGGGGTGGATTTGAACGCATGAACTTTAGATGATGGAAGCAGTATCTTTAACCGCTGAGCTACAGAACCTTTTGATCAGGCAGAAGTTCCTATTGTTTTATAGTGGCATTCTGCCATCTAAGTGCATATTGATGATGTCACAATGATGTCAAGATTGTGCATTAGACACGTCTACTTGCTCTGAACTACTGCAGCCCTTGTGTGAGTAGTGTATTTCCTTTTATGTTCTTAACATTTTGGAAATGAGGTTTAGTATACAATATATTTTTTTTCATATGCTTTCCTTAAGTAATGCATTATTAAAAACATATTTTTAGCTTAATATCAACCTGGAGTCCTCTATATCTCAAAAATAAAAGCCCTGTTCACCTATAAACAGACACCTATGGCACGCTTATGTCACGTCCACATAACTCCCACCTACCTAGCACACAGCTCACACTCAAAAGTAGACCTGGTTTTGCAACGCCTACATTTTAGGCATTAAGTAGACATGTTCGGGCGCTGAGTGGCATGCGATTCTGTAAATGGACGTCCAGCATTTGGACGTCTAAGTTCCAATTAATACGTTAAAGTACCATATTTTTCGCTCCATAAGACACACTTGACCATAAGATGCTCCCTAGATTTAGAGGAGGAAAATAAGAAAAAAAAACATTCTGAACCAAATTCTCCCTGCCAGGCTCTGCACCCAACCCCCAACCCCCCCTCCCTGCCAGGCTTTGTTCTCTGTTCCCCCTCTGGTGGTCTAGTGGTAGGCTGGGACAGGGCACAGGGTGGGCAGGGACAGGTCACAGATGTCAAGGCAGATGACTTTTTAAAATATGCAATGTCACCTCAGTAACAACTATAGAAAAATAGAAAATATAGTGTAAAATATAGACAGCAGATATAAATTCTCAAAACTGACACATTTTGATCACTAAATTGAAAATAAAATCATTTTTCCTACCTTTATTGTCTGGTGATTTCTTTCTTTTCTTCCTTCCTCAGGCCCCAAAATTATCCCTTCCTCCCTCCCTCCTATGTCCCCCTCAATGCCTTCCAGCCTTTGTCCTTTTCCTCACCCCGTTGTCTGGTAATTTCTTTCTTTCTTTCCTTCCTCAGGCCCAAAAATTGTCCCCCCCTCCCTCCCCCCTATGTTCCCTTTACTGCCTTCCAGCCTCTGTCCTCTTCCACCCTCCCAAGCCTATCCTGCTCACCCACTGGTTTTAATTGCCTCCCTCCCGCTGCTGCCGCTGTGAGGACACGTCGATGAAGCAACAGCGGCGGGGGGCAGGGAACTCCTGACTCAGCAGCGGGTTGAACTCGTCAGCGCGGCACCGAGAGCGTCCCGAGAGCGAGGGATGAGCTGGGAGCCAGCGGTGCTTCACTCACTCCTTCCAAACGGAACAAATTGCTGGGACGGGCCAGGCGGGTGCAGTGATTGCACACCGCTCGCCCTGAAGCCTTAACCCTGACATCAATTCTGACGTCGGAGAGAAAGTCCGGGCCAGCCATTGGCATGCAATCGCTGCGCCTGCCTGGCTTTTCCCTTCCTGTACTTGCGGCAGCAGCAGGCAACGGTCTAAATAAGGTAACGGGTGGGGGGGAGGGTTGGGTATTCACTCCATAGAATCCACTCTTTTTTCCACCCACCTTTTTGGGGAAAAAAGTGTGTCTTATGGAGCGAAAAATACGGTAATTAATTTGACTTATTATCCACTTTATTTGGATGCCTAAGTTGATGGACATTCACATTGTGGACACCTAAAGTAAGACGCAGTGACATTAGCAAAACTTTAAACATAGCAAATTGTTTGGATATACTTTGAAAATTTTGAAACCATTTTTTACACAGACCTTTGGAGGTTGTGACCAAAGTCTTTTTTATAAAATAACAATGACTGGAAGGTAAACTCTTGTCCCAAGGGAGGTTTCACAACCTTCCCTTCAGAGTTTCAAATCTCTGAGTATTTTTATAATATATCATTTTGGTCACTCTCCACAGGTTTGACACCAATGTAGGCCAGTTCGGTGGTATTATCATAGTTCTTTTCTGGCCTTGAGTATATTTACTCTATATCCCTGAGTATACTCCAGTAAATTCGTTTGCATCCATCTTTGGCATTAACTTAATGTTCAATTTTTCTGCTTTCTTTTCAAAATCTATATTTCCATGTCTTACCTTCCCTTCATCTCTCTCTCTTCTTCCGTCCTATTTCCATGGTCTGGCATCTCTTTCCTTCCTTTCTCTCCCTCCCTCCTTCCTTCCTTTCCCCTGGTCTGGCATCTGTCTCCTTCCCTCCCCCCATGCCCTGGCATCTCTCCCTCCGCCTCCATGGTCTGGTATCTCCTTTCCTTCCCTCCCTCCCATGAACTTGGCTTCTCTTGTTCCTCTCGTCTCTCTTGTCTTCCTTCTCCTTCCTTCCCTCTCTTTCCCCAATTTGGTGCAGCAGCAAAAGAAGCAGCATTTCCCTTCCCCCTTTCCTGTGCACCAGAAGCATTTCTCTTTCCCTTTCCCCCCTCTCCCTTTCCCTGTACAGCAGCAGCCCTAGGGTCCGCCTTTCCTATGCAGCAGAAGCATTTCTCTTTCCCCTTCCCTTCCCTTCCCTTCCTTATAGAGCAGCAGCGTGTCTGGCCGGCTCAGTTGATCGTTCTGTTCAAAGCTGCAGGTGGCGGCTCCTTGCGAGATCCGCGCATGCATCTGAAGCCTCTCTGATGTTGTGACGTCAGAGAGGCTTCCGATGCAAGAGTGGATAGCGCGAGGAGCTGCCAACCCGCGGCTTTGAACGGAACGATCGACTGAGCCGGCCAAACACACTGCTGCTCCAAAAGGAAGGGAAGGGGGAAGAGAAATGCTGTTTTGATCGCATCCAGACTGCGGGCCGCAAAATAGCACCTGGAGAGCCGCATGCGGCCCGTGGGCCGCGTGTTTGAGACCGCTGATTTACGCCATGTAAGCATTTAAACATCCCCACTCCCGCCTTTCCTTTAAAGTATACATATTGAGATATTTAAGTCTGTCCCCATACGCCTTATGACGAAGACCACAGACCATTTGTGTAGCCTTCCTCTGGACCGACTCTATCCTGTTTATATCTTTTTGAAGGTGTGGTCTCCAGAATTGTGCACAATATTCTAAATGAGGTCCCAGCAGAGTCTTATACAGGGGCATCAATACCTCTTTTTTCCAACTGGCCATACCTCTCCCTATGTACCCTAGCATCCTTCTAGCTTTCACTGTCACCTTTTCTACCTGTTTGGCCACCTTAAGATCATCACATACAATCACACCCAAGTCCCGCACATAAGTTCTTCACTCCCTAAACTTTACCATTGCTTCAGGTTTTTGCAGCCCAAATGCATGACCTTGCATTTGTTAGCATTAAAGTTTAGCTGCCAAATTTCAGAGCATTCAAGTTTCACTAGGTCTTTCTTCATGTTATTCACACCATCTGGGTGTCTATTCTATTGCAGCTTTAGCTAGGCACCTAATCCAAGAAAGTGTGTGTGGTTAAGAGCAGATCATGGGCATGTTTTGCATGTAGGTGCTGAAATTAGACTTAAGCTATGGTATTTACTGTAGGCCAAGAAAACACTGGTATAAATAGGAAACACCTAATGTTTCGATGCTTATCGGTGCCTAAGTCCAGTTTAGATGCCTCTAGATGTGATTCTATAAACAGCGTTTAATTCATGATTATCCGCTATGCATCGCATTCCTAGGCGCTTATGTTTTAGGCGCCATTTACAGAATCGGGGCCTTAGTGCGTGCTGTCATGCCAGTGCATTAAAGGTAACCATGACCATGTGCTGTTACCATATGCTAATTCACAAGCTAACTGCTGAGTGCACTTTTAGTAATAGGACCTTAGATTGATTTTGCAATCTGAATTCCATAACCAGTTTATACACTGAATCCCACTAAAGACATGCAAGCATGTAACATCCTGAATAGGAAGTAGGTTTCTACTGCAATGAAAAAGGTCATTGTGACATAACAAATGGGACGTAATATTGCCAGATGCAATCTGTTCCACAAAGGGCAGAGCTGTAGAAATAAAGTACTGTATAACACAATAATACAGATATTAGCTTGATGATATATATTGCAGAGATATGACCGGGTTGTTACTCCTCTTCTCAATCAATTACATTGGTTGAAGATTGAGAAGAGAGTAAATATTAAACTGGTTATACATATATATAAATTGTTGCAGGGAATAGGACCAGAAGGTATAATGAAGTATATAACTTTCCCAATAAATAGAGCTACCTCCTGGTATGAATAGACATTGAGGCTTGGCTATTCTATAAGTTCATATGGTTGTTTGAAATCTTTGATGAACAAATCTTTTGAGTTTATAGAAACAAAGCTTTGGAATCATCTTCCAACTGCACTAAGAAAAGTTTCTTCTTATTATATATTTAGAAAATTATTAAAAATGCTTTAATGATTGTTAAATGAATAATTTTGTATGGACACAATATTTTTTTAAATTGTTGTTATCTGTCTAGAACAGTATTCTTCAACCACTGGTCCTCCGAAATTTCCTGCTGGTCCGCAGGGCCGGGACATGCATCTGGCCCAAGACAGTGTTCTTCAGCCGACAGTCCGCGGTGTGATCGATGCGGCATTATCTTCAGGCTGGCTCCCTCTTCCTCAGTGCTGCAGTGAACAAAGATGCGGGCAGCGGCTCCTAAGCGTGTCTTGCGCCTGAACCGGAAACCTCTCTGACGTTGCAACATCAGATGGAATGCTTCTGAATGAAGTGTGGGATGTGCAAGGAGCTGCTGCCCGCAACTTTGTGCACTGCAGCAGTGAGGGAGAGAGAGTTGGCCCGAAGATAATGTCGGGGGTGGCATAAAATGGCCAGGCAGGAGTTAAGGCACAGCATGGAGGGAGGGAGACAACAAAGGTAGGAGGAATGATTTTAGTTTGAAATTTAGTGATTGATTTACATCTGCTGTCTGTATTTTGCACTGTTCAGGAAGAAATGTATTTGTTTCTTTTTCTCTGGGGGTTGTACTGCATGCAGAGTCTTGATTCTTAGGCTTTCAATTGTATATATTAGTACTTTTAGTTTTTAGTCCCGTATTTGCATAGGGATTATCTGTGTTCTGGTAGGAATGAATGTTGAGAAGCATACATTGTGCTTTGTGTAGTTTTGGAAAAAATAATGTTACAATTAATACTATTATGGGGACAGAGTCTGGGGCAGAGATTGGGCGGAGATGGGCGGGGTCTGGCCCATGACTTAGCCCAGTGTTCTTCAACTGCCGGTCTGCGGACCGGTGCCAGTCCACAAAATAATTATTTTATTTCCGCCGGTCCATAGGTGTCAAAAGGTTGAAGAACACTGGTCTAGAATCTATTGTGAGAATACTGCGGAATATTAATAATAATATAAATATATAAGAATAGAATAGATAATAACTTGTAAGAATACTGGAAAAAGTAGTGATCAAACAGCTGTGTAGAATTTTTAGTGCAAAGACATACAGTGCGTTCTAGTTATTTGCGGCAGTATGGCTCCCATCTTAGTTAAAAACTGCTTTATCTCCTTTTTAAATGTTAGCACCAGCAGGCTGTAGCAATGGTGTACCTGGCTATGTGAATCAACTGGTTTCTGATCATCCTCTAGGACAGGGGTGTCAAAGTCCCTCCTCGAGGGCCGCAATCCAGTCAGGTTTTCAGGATTTCCCCAAATAGATCTCATACATATTCATTGGGGAAATCCTGAAAACCCAACTGGATTGCAGCCCTCGAGGAGGGACTTTACACCCCTGCTCTAGGAGAACTGCATCTTTCCAATAACCTGACAAACACAAAAGGAGAGTGAGAGTAAAGAACATGCCCAACGTCTCCCTAATCTCTGCATTGACTTGGCAACAGCAATAAGCCATGAATGAGCAGGACTTCTACATCAATACAGACCTGCAGTGCCCGCCCTCCCCAAGGATATATACAGTATAATGTAATAATCTAGTCATTAATTCCATCCATTCACAGCACACCAAATGCAAGGCCACATCACCTCCCAACCAAAATCATCTAACAATTCTACCAGCTCATCATTCCATTTGCTTCCAATATGCATGAAGGAGGAAATGGCATTAACTAAAATATAATATAGTTAAGAGCCTATTTTTTTTAACATTTTTGTTAGCGGTATTGCAGAAAGGATGTCTGATAAAGTTTGCCTCTTTGCAGATAATATCAAAACATGCAATAGGATAAACATCCCTTTTGGTGTGGATAACATGAGGAAGGACCTAGCGAAGCTTGAGGAATGGTCTGGAATTTGGCAGCTTAAATTTAATGCTAAGAAATGCAAGGTCATACATTTGGGCTACAAAAACCCAAGGGAATGTTACAATTTAGGGGGGTGAAAAACCTTTGTGCACAAAAGAGGGCTGGGACATGGACGTGATCATATGTGATGATCTGAAGGTGGCAAAACAGATAGAAAAGGTGACAGAGAAAGCTTGGGTGCTTCAAGAGGGGAATGGCCAGTAGGAAAAAGGAGGTAATGATGACCAAGTATAAGACTCTGGTGAGACATCATTAAGAATATTGTGAACAATTCTGGAAACTTCACCTTCAAAAATATATAAACAGGATAGAGTCGGTCCAGAGGATGATTACTAAAATGGTCAGTGGTCTTCATCATACAGCCTATGGAGACAGACTTCAAGATCTCGAAGGATCTTTGAAGGAAAGGCAGGAGAAGGGAGATATGATGGAGATATTTAAATACCTATATGTCATAAATGCAATGAGGCGAGTCTCCTTCAGTTCAAAGGAAACTCTGGAATGAGGGGCATAGGATGAAGGTGAAAGGGAACAGATCCAGGAGTAACCTCAGAAAATACTTTTTCATGGAAAGGGTAGTAAAAGCATGGAACATTCTCCCAGTGGAGGTGGTGAAGAAAAGAGATGGCAAACTGTAGGTAGACATAATGAAAAGAGGGAAATTGAGGAATGGATAATAAGAAAGATTTAAATCTAGACAGAAGCAGAAAATAAATTGAGAAGGAAGACCAGGGAAGAAAAGGAAAATGGAAAGGAGAGGAGAGGAGATAGATACTAGACCATTGTGAGGGAGGGGGAGGGAAGGGAAAGAGAGGAGAGAGATGTCAGAGCATGGGGGATGGGGAAGGAAACAGAGATACTAGATCTGGGGGGAGGGAAGAGGAAGGAGACAGAGATACCAGATCTGAGGGAAGAAAGGAGAAGAGAGAGATGCTAAAAACCATCAGGGGGGGAGGGAGGGAGAGATGGAAGGGAAGGAGACAGGAATGCCAGTGGGGGGGGGGAGAGAAAGAAAGAAGATAGATGCCAGACTAATGGGGGGAGAGCAAGTTGGAAGGGAGAGACAGACAATTTCTCAAAGGACCATAGAAAGAGAGCAGATGCCATATGGAAGGGTTAGACTTGCAGGGATCTCAAAGTCCCTCCTTGAGGGCCGCAATCTAGTCGGGTTTTCAGGATTTCCCCAATGAATATGCATTGAAAGCAGTGCATGCGCATAGATCTCATGCATATTCATTGGGGAAATCCTGAAAACCCGACTGGATTGCGGCCCTCAAGGAGGGACTTTGAGACCCCTGGCAGAGAGGGCAGACAGTGGATGCCTAACATACACATGGACTATAAGGTCCTGTGCTGCTATTTTTGTCTACTGCATTGGTCTACTACCTGGAAGGGAAGGGAGGCCTTCTTTTGATTGCCAGTCTGGACCGAGAAAGCAGATCCTACCATCCAGGAGTCCTCCAGCTTTTTCCAGGACTCACTAAATGGTAGCTATACTCCTGGCTTATTGTATGTGGGTAGAGAAAGAAAAATGACCCCAAGGTTTCCAGCTGAGAAGACATGGAGGATAACAGTGCTATCCACAGATACAGAGAATAAGGAAAGAGAGAGATGGGTTTAGGGAGAAATATAAGAAGCTCACTGTTAGCCAAACCAAATTTCAGAAAGTTGTGGGACATTTAGGCAGCAAATAAACAGGCCTGCATTCCTGAAAAACTCATTAAAATGGAGTCCTTTTGTCATCTCTTTCTGAAGCTTACTTCAAGCAAGCATGTATTCAGTAGGAAATCACTGCTGTTGTTCGAAGGCCAAACCACAAATTGGGTCTTTCCAAATTCCCCTTAGAGCAAAATATCAGCCCACTCTTAGTAAACTCATTCTGCACCTCTTTATCAGTTACAGCATAATGTAATTAGTTGTCAGAATAAGGCAAAAGCTTAGATTCATTGGTTTTGTCCAACATCAAGCAAAAAGATCCTTGGTAGAGAGCAGTTTTGAATTCGCCAGGCAGAGATCTTCTGAACCAGACCAATGCTCTAACTACTAGGCACCTGTAGACTAGCACAGGTGCTACAAAAACTTGCTAAACAGCCAATTCAGCAGACAAAAAGATTGGAGATAAAGTGTGTTTACTTATTCATTAACTTGCATTTTTTTTCGATGCCCTGCCAGCTGCTGCCCAGGGTGACTAACATATCACTGATATAAAGCTAGACAAAATCATTATGAGCCCGTCTGTTCATTCTTATGTATATTTGATTCCTAATCAGAATTTTGTTTATACAGTTCATGAAAGTTGTTCTACTTGTTTTGTTTTTCCATTCTGAATCTAAGAAAATTAGGTTATTGCTATGAACATCATGCAAGGACAAAAATGAACGTTAACACCTGAAGATTAAAAAAACAACAACAGACTGTGGGAAGGAGATCTTTAAAGAGATAGGTATGTGGAAATATTTAGGGGTAAATTCTCTATTAGTACGTCTAACATAGGCGTGCTTTAGACGTCCGGCAAACGCAAGTGTCAATCAAACGGTACTTAGGCGTGCGGTAGACGTCCCTACAACCTCTTCGCGCAAAATAGACGCAGGTTTCTGAAACGTCATTAAGACGTCTCCAATGGACCCGTGATAGACGTGGGTACGGTTTTTTTTTTAGATTATACTTTATTTATACTCTTTATTATCACTCATTCAGCACTGTAAGTATAGGATGATGAAAAAGATAACTAAAACACAGTATACCATTTTGTAAACTATATATTAGTTGATCTAGCAATATCAGTGAGGTAGGGAATGGCAGACAGAGAACACTGCTGTGTTGTATCTTTTTCCTCTAGGATATCAGAATTGTACAGTTTACCATTAATACAAGGGAAAAAAATATGTTATGTTTCAAAGGAGAACTAGAAGATGAAACGTACCGAGTGGGTGTTGAACTTACATTATCAGTATGGAAGGTGGGAACCGGTAGATGTATGCTACACAGAAAGCTGTACAGAAATGTCATACTCACCTCCTATTAGAAGTGGAAAGGATAGGACTTTGAACACCATATAAACTTCATTTAAGTTCCACAAAGACTGGCAGGAAAGGCACCCTAAGTCATCCAATAAGCTTTCTCTCGATTTCCCAGAGACATTATTTCAGAGAGGATAGTTTAGAAGTGATATCTTGCTCGAAAGAACACTCTCCTGGTCTTAAAACATTGCAACAATCAGCTCATTCTTCAGAACAAAGGTAAATCCCATAACTTACACTGGCCCAACTTAGAAACAGAATCAAAACACAGATTAGACCTGAATGTGGCTTCTAGTTCACAGGAAGAGGAAGTAGCAAGCAGCACAATGCTGATCTCATTGTGACATCATCAAGGTGCACCTGGAAGGTAGATATGCCACAAGTAAAAGACAAGCCGGGAGTTGAACTCACAACCTACAGATGATCGATATAGTGCTTTTACTCACTGACCTACACCTGTGTCTCTGGTTCCCCTGTCATAGCATACCTTAGTGATGTGCTAAAGTATACTCTACTTAGCTATCATATCACAGTCAGTTGAGGCAAAAGACTGGTAGCTCAATGGTGTAAAACACCGTTGTCATGGATGCAACACCCATATTCTTAAGTATGGTTCAATAGATGTGATACAGAGTCAAAATTATGCTGTTTATTTTATCAAACCCAAGCTCAACTTTGTAATTTATTGTGTATAGTCTCGCTAATGTGTTTGTGATGAAAATGAGATGCGATAGGTGTATATCCTATATAATAAAACCCTAGCCGCGCATGCGCACATACCTGCGTGCTTCTGTGATCTCTGCTCTGTGATCAGTAGGTCTGTGGCCAGCAGGAGTGCAGATGCAGCAGCCAGGCGACTCCCCCCTCCCGCCCTCACTCACCACCAAAACCACCACCGCCAAAGCCTCCTCCTTCTGCCCAGCCGGGAGGAGGGCTCCGAGTCGCTGAAGACTGTCCCAGATCAGCTTACACAGTCCCTCAAAAATTAACCTTTTCATCTGAGGCGCGAGGCTGCGGTGACCTTCCTCCCCCGGCTCACTAAGGTTTCATCTTAAGAAATTCAAATGCATTGTTGAAAATGCAAGTGACTATTCTCTGTCATCCTAGACACCCCTGCAACACCCCAACAACACACTCCTGCAGCATAATCAAGTAAAAGTTATAATCAAGTAAAAGACAAGCCGGGAGTTGAACTCACAACCTATGGATGATTGGTACAGCGCGTTTACTCACTGAGCTACCAAGCTACTTAACTGTAGCCCTAACCCTAACCATAAAGTAGCATCTGACGTCATAGAAGCCATTAGAATTTTGAAATCTGTTTGCACGTTCATTGGGTGTGCATAGATCATTGGGTGTACTTGCAATGATTACCCCTTGTCAAAGCTTGTACCTAAAGCCATTTCTGGAGACTTCCATTCCCAAATCCCCAACATAGCTCAGTGCTTAAAAGCACTGCATGTATCTTCCAAAGGTCAGGGGTTCAAGTCCTGATTAAGGTTACCAAAGACATAATATTCTTTTTATTTTCCACCCACCCAAACATGCATAGCTAAGCTAAAATATGTGAACCTCCTACTTCCCAATCTTCATTTATTTCATTTATAATTTGTCATTGTGTTTGGGGGAGGTGAAGTTTCATTAGGTTTACATGGTAAGCTTCTAAGCGTTCTGCTGTACTTTTTTGTATAACAGCGATATCGGCGTGGTTTATGATGTAATCAACAGTGTTGATGTAGCGCGGAGCGACTGCTGCAAGCACGCCCAAGCGGCACAAACACGTCATCGCGTTTTTTTGCGTTGTGACGTCATAGAATCGCCCGTTCTTCATACGCAGTTATTTCTCCTAAAATGGCTGCCAGGAGACAGCCAAACTTTTCCACTCAGGACTCCAGGCTGCTGGCCAGGTTGTTTCTCTCCCGGGAGCACCACTATTTTGTAGTGCCTGACCATCGCAGGTCATACCTGCAATTCAAGGACTCATGGACCCGCCTGACCCGGCGGTACAATCGTAGAGCCTCCTGTCCCAGGGAAGTAAGTATTCCAAGTCAGGCCCTCACAATTAATCATGTAAAAAGTAATTATGATGGAAACCTGTCTCGATCAAATCGGTCATGTTTTTTGTGATTCCTTTTTAAAACTACAATTGTGCATAATAAATCTTTTACATTGAATACTGAAATTAAAGCACATCCCAAAGGAGCAGTAGTAGGATTTCAAATGACAAATTCAGCTCCTAGAAGGCATCTATTCCATTCACAACATGCACACAACTAATTTTTGGGTCACAAGCTTCGCATTTGTAATAGAAACATCTTGAAATCAACTTTGCCAAAGGAAAACAAATATATTAAAGTGCTGCTATGTCATTTCAAATACCTTCAACTTTCCTGTATCAATCTGCTGGTCTAGGGAGATAGTGGCATGACGTTTAAAGTGACAGCGTCAGTACCCTGACGTCAGGGGTTTCAAGCCACGCTGCTCCTTCTGACCAAACTATTTTATTGCCCCTGCTGCATGATTGTAAGCTCACCAGGACATGCTGTAATGTGGGGCAGTGCTGATAGGCTACAGCCTCAGCACCCTGGGGTTGTGAGTTCAATCCCACACTCCTCCTTGTGATGCTGGCCATGTCACCTCACACACCCCCCCCAACTGTCCCAGGTACAGTAGAGAGATAGCGATGCCTCCAGCACAGAAAGGGGAAAATGCTGGAGTACGTGAATAAATTCATGTAAAACATGTGGCAGAAGGGGGTGGAGGCAGGCAGCAAAGCGGATAGGGGCTCTTGGAGGGCAGCGTATTCCATTTTTATGTGCTTATAGAGGTCAATACTTAAGTAAACATGTTATGCCACAGTGCTAGATGGCACTCATCATATCCCTCCCTCTCTGTTCTTTCTCTCTCTCTCTATTATCCAGGTTGAGGATCTCAGGAAAAGGGGGCGGCTGCTGAGGCGCCAGGAGCGGGCCTTCCTTGAGGGGGTGAGGGAGGAATTGCGCGCTGAAGCCGGTGAGTAATGAGTCCAGCGTGTGTTTCTTTGTGATCAGCCTACCAGAATAAATAGATGAAAATGCTTGAGTAGCTGTAAACCATTCTTAATCATAAAATCTGCAGTAAAACTGCTATTGTGATATCATGTCACAATGGCGTTATGGTGTTCTACTTGCCTCACTTACTTACGCTACATTTTGATGTTTACAGTGGAGTAGGTGCTTTGCATCCTGTTATTAGCATTTGAAGAAAATAACGTAGTAAAGAATGTCATGTTCAAAAGTGTTGTGGACATATCTGACTGTATCCTATTTCTCTCTTGTCAAGCAGCAGCGCAGGCACCCCCTCAGGAGGTGGCACCCATGACCCCACCCTGGGCCCCGGAGATGAGGGAGGGGGCTCCGCCCTGGTCATCGGCGGAGGAGGAGGAGGAGGAGGGGGAAGAAGAGGAAGATTCCCTGTGGCAGCTTGCTGAGCCACCCACACCGCCTGCCTCACCACTGCCCCCTGGACCTCCACCGCCTGCCCCACCACTGCCCCCTGGACTGCCTGCCCCACCACTGCCCCCTGGACCCCCACCGCCTGCCCCACCACTACCTCCAGGACACCCACCACCATCCCCTGTTGGACCTTCCCCTTCCCCCACCCATAGCCCTTCCCCTCACTCTCCTGCCCTTCCTATTCTTGATCCCATCCCACCCCCTTTCCTTGCTGTTCCCCCCCAGGAGCAGCCCGACCAGCCTCAGGAGGGGGCGGTCAGGGAGATGGAGCCCTACTCTGCCCTCTTGGAGGAGGTGCAGGTATTGAGAGGGTGTGTGGAGAGGATGGAACATGCCCTCTTGCAGCTGGTAGCCGAAAGAGGGCATGGTGCCAGCAGCCATACACCCTCTCAATGACTGCACCTCTTCCGCCCCCCTCGCCTGAGGTAGCTCAAGCTGCTCTTGGGGGGCACCCACCCTCTTTCCCTGTGTTATGTGTATGTAAATAGTTCTTTTAAAAAAAGTTTTACGTTTTAAAAAGTTTTATATTTTAATAAAAAAATTGTTTATAGTTTAAACTTTCCTGTGTGGTTTTAACCTTGTAGCATCAGCAGTTTAGTGGACAGAGTCCAAGGTAGATAGGGGTTCAGGAGGGACTGCTGAATGGGCCCTTTTCAATATAACAACAAGGTGACATATAGAAAGTTTGACAATCTTTATTGGGGTCTGTCATTCATTCTATTACCTGCTAGCCACTCTGATGTCAAATCATTGCAGAATCTAGGAAAAAAGCAAGTGAATGCAAGGGTATATGCAACTGTAGGTAGATGACGACATCTCAGCTATGATGTGCAAAGTAAGCCAGTCCCTGTTCCAAAGTAAATGGCTACATAAGGAAGAGAATATAAGTCACTGTGGTAGATTTGTTGTTAAGGAATAGGGTTACTGCTAGTAAGAGTTGGCTCCACACCAGGAGAATCCAAATGAGACATGTGGGTTTTCTTCCTTTCACGGAAGGTGATGGAAGTAAAGGCCAGATACCTCAATCTATCCTCCTGGTTCTTGAGCTGCACTATTTTGGTTAAGCAGGTGTGGAAACCACAAAGATGCTCACAGCTGCACTGCTCTCAGTAATACAAAACTCCATCTGAAAATACTGCAGGAAAAACTACAGTTGCCTGTCTAGACACCTGAAAACAGAAAAGAGGAGAAGCTGGTTTACACAAGGTTCACAAACAGGGGGTTCAACCCCCAAGGTCCATATCTGTCCTCCCTTCCCTGAAGCAATGTGTTAACCTCATTTATGTTGAGCTGCTTAGATGTCACCGTGGTATAGTTGTTAAAGCAATAGCCTTAATTCGCTGATGGTGTGGGTTAATATCACCTGTAATCCTCCACTGCTACTGTTTAGAACTTATGTGAGGGAATAGACTAACTGAAAACAAAGTTTGTATGCATATAACAGCAGGAATGCGTGCCATGGTGTTCTATGAGGCCAACATTATCAATTTACTATTGTTCCTGAAAGTCATCAAGGATACCTGTGTGAAGAGAACAATAGAAGTGTGAAACATTTATTTCACTCATCAGAAGAGTGACTCAAGTGAAGAATAGTAGAGTAAGCAAATAAAGGTTACCATATATCATTCTCACCTACAACTGTTTGGCTAGGTGCAAGCTGGTGTGCTGAGCTGCTCGTCTGGTCTCTCTCTGGCAAACACATAGGTGATGAGCAGAGTTAACCTGAAATGAAGAATAGAGAGAAACTGTTAACAAAGACCTATGTCTCCAAAATTAAACACTGAAGTTGTGGCAGAACACACACCTAGAAGTAACAGAGCTGCTAACATACCTTTAGACTCCTTATTAAAAATGGCAGCCATTAGGCACTCATTAGGAGTTTGCCACCTGAACCATGTACACTGATTGGATGTCCACTGAATGGTAGTGTTTCCCCCTCCCCCAACACACCCGACCTATTTTTATCAATGAGTTAGTACACAGAACCATTCCTCACCTGATTTTAACTTGCCTGTAATTTGATTCTACAAAGAATTAACTTTAGCTCTATGAGTAAACCCTCTCAGATGTGTGAACACATCCATTTTACTTACATATCCATTTTTCTACCAGCAAACTTTCTACCAGCATGGTCTTTATCAGTCTTCTCAGTCATTTTTGTCAGCCCTGTGGAATGGAGAGTAGGAGATATCAGAAATAAAATAACTATTATAAACAATAGCACACAATGAAAGCCCATAAAGAGAAGTCAGTTTTTCTGGTTGGTTTCTTTAGTTCTATCATAAGGACACCTAAGTAGCTTACAAAATATCATTCTCACCTGGACTTACTATCTGAGCTGCTTCTAGAAAAGATAAAACAACATATAAGAATGACATGTAGCTTGTTAATGGCTCTGTGGAATAGAGAGAAATTTGAGGCAGAGATAGGAAAAAAAATGTAAAAGACTAAGACAGAGTAAAGTCTCAAACATCTGCATAAGCAATAGGACAGAATAGAAAGGAAACACTACTCACCTGGACCTTCTTATACCCATGCACGCCTATGTAGCATATGACGTCAGTAGGGCGGGAAAACTTTCCCAATGCTTATTGGGCACCGTTCGGGCGTAGTTGCTTATCCCGCTTCCTAACCACGCCCATCACACTTCATTGGCTGTCCTATGGGGGTGTGTTTGAACATGTTCTACAACTAGCCTGAAAAGATGGCTTCACCTTACAACATGGCTCCAAAACGGAAATCGAATTTCTTGCATGGAGAGTTGCAGATATGGAAAATGGAGGTGGGGCAGACCATGACATTATGAAAGCAGGGAGAGTGGTGGGTGTGGGCATCTGTGTGTAACCTGACCTGGCCCCTTCTTTTCCCTAACAATTTATTCCCCTCCACACTTAACACAAAACCTAAGTCCTCAACAATCTCTCACACCAACACCCAGAAAAATCCATAAACTAAAGAAATACAGATAATGGGGGTGGGGAGGAGTGTCAAAGGCAGAAGGGAGTATAAAGGAGAACAGGCAAGTCATAGCACAAAGTTTCATCATTGAGGAAACGGAACACCACAAACACCAACTCACATGAGGAGGTCTTACATAGGAAAAATGGCTGTGCCAAAGCTTTCTATATACTAAAGCACGCCTAATTAGCGTCTGACGTCATAGGAACCGTTAGGATTCAAATCTAATTGGATGTGCATTGGATGTCGTTTTGCAATATACAGCTGTAGTGACGTTGTAGTCATTTCCTTCACATCTCTAAGCTTTGATACGAAGCTCTATGTTCTAAACAAAGTTATCTCTATAGCTCTATGCCTTAAGGCATTGCTTTTCATCTTCCATACATCAGGGGGTTCAAGTCTTGAGTAAGGTTAGCAAATAGGTTATATTCATTTCTCAGCCAGGACACCTGGTAACTCTTTAGCCTTGCCTTTACATATCAATATTTTGCTTCAGCTTTTATTATGTGCAGCCCATTGTCTAATATTTAATGCAACCTGTTCTCTCTCATGCTGAACACCCTCCCCCACCAAAAACATCCCCCCCTAACTGGATCATTTTTCAACACCTGTCCAAGCCCTCTGAAGTTTGATTTAACTCATAGCTCTTGGCCAATGCCTATATTGCATCAAAAGAAACACATTCCTACTAGAATGGCTTGTAGTTAGGAGTAAATGAAAGTATCTCATGCACCTGTGGCTGCAGAATGCTGAGGAGAAACAGCAAATTCCACCACTTCTGAGAACTGTTAGGATGCAAGGAAACAAAAGTGAACAACAAACAGCACTGCAATCGGTTCTCTTTTGAAAGCAAAGAAAAAACAGCACACATTATCAGCACTTAAAAAGAGAATAAACAGATACACACCTTAACATTCAAGCTTCCCTCATTGCAAAATGGAGGTCTTCAGTTGCACAAAACTGACCTCATTGTGACCTCATCAATCTGCACCTTCAAAGTAGTATGCCACAATTAAAAGATGTGCTGGGTGTAGAACTCACAACCTCTGGATGTTAGGAGCACAGGCTGGCGCCTAACACATAGAGCTACAGCTGCTTCTACTAAGGTCCATCTCACCACCCATTCATATCATACTTGACTGAGCTGTCTATGCTCATTAGCTATCATATCAGGATGAACTCAAATAAGTTTAAGCAAAGGAATGCCTAAGGATTTGGAAGGTTTTCAAGTAGAAAACAAATATCAACTATGTATTAAAGAACTGCAGCACAAATGACGCTGATCGGTAAGGGCAAAAAAAACACCACTTTTCCGGTATGACGCCTAAACGGAACAGATTACTTACAGTCATATATGCATTAGTACAGTGCTTAGAATGAAGATTAGCGTGTGAGAAAAATGGAGCTTCACCTCACATGCATTCAAGCACACTTGGGAATATGGGTTTGGGGCTCAGTGAAAGCAGTGCTTTTAACCATTGAGCTACCACTCTTTTGTCTCAGCCTACTATGACATTATAGCTAAACTCCTTTTCCCTTAGCACTTCACTAAGATATGATATGACAAGGGAGCCAGAGGCATTGGAGCTGTAGCTCAGTGAGGAAAGGCACTCTCTACCAATCTTCCGGGCTTTGAGGGTTCAAATCCCAGCCTGTATTTTACTTGTGGCATATCTACCTTCCAGGTGCACTTTGATGATGCTTTCCACTTCTTATAGGAGTTGAATATAACATTACTGTACAACTTTGCTGTGTAGCAGAAAAATAAACTTTTCCCCCTTCCATGCTAAGAATTTGAGTTCAACTCATCTTATATTTCTCCTTTTAAACATGGCATACTTTGTTAGTTTTTATCATGGTAAAGTATACATTTCTGAAATGGTGAAGAAACAATAATATACAACTGCAGTGTTTTGTCTCACCAAACTGCTATAAGCACAAGTAAGCATTTGTAGCTCAACACAGTAATGCTCCTGTTCCGAGCTCTGACCTCTGAAACTCCCTGGTTCAACTCCCACCTTTGCTCATTTTAATAAGGTCCTAGTTTTTTCCTATTAGCTCTTATAACAGGGTCTACATGGTGGACTTTGCCATTTGTAAGGTGCACATTTCCCTTTCCAGGCAAACCTATTTTCAACTTACCATGGCTCGGACATCCTAAGCAGTGATGAGAGCACATTAACCAGGCGATCCACAAATGTCATCTTGCTGTCACAGGAAAGGTTTCCTCTCATCACTGC
Organism: Geotrypetes seraphini; assembly: GCF_902459505.1. NCBI lineage: Eukaryota > Metazoa > Chordata > Amphibia > Gymnophiona > Dermophiidae > Geotrypetes > Geotrypetes seraphini. Next base: position 147,818,548 of record NC_047085.1, on the reverse strand, counting down.
TTAGGATGTCCGAGCCATGGTAAGTTGAAAATAGGTTTGCCTGGAAAGGGAAATGTGCACCTTACAAATGGCAAAGTCCACCATGTAGACCTGTTATAAGAACTAATAGGAAAAAACTAGGACCTTATTAAAATGAGCAAAGGTGGGAGTCGAACAGGGGAGTTTCAGAGGTCAGAGTTCAGAACAGGAGCATTACCATGTTGACCTAGTAATGCTTTCTTGTGCTTATAGCAGTTTGGTGAGACAAAACACTGCAGTTGTATATTATTGTTTCTTCACCATTTCAGAAATGTACACTTTACCATGATAAAAACTAACAAAGTATGCCATGTTTAAAAGGAGAAATATAAGATGAGTTGAACTCAAATTCTTAGCATGGAAGGGGGAAAAGTTTATTTTTCTGCTACACAGCAAAGTTGTACAGTAATGTTATATTCAACTCCTATAAGAAGTGGAAAGCATCATCAAAGTGCACCTGGAAGGTAGATATGCCACAAGTAAAATACAGGCTGGGATTTGAACCCTCAAAGCCCGGAAGATTGGTAGATAGTACCTTTCCACACTGAGCTACAGCTCCAATGCCTCTGGCTCTCTTGTCATATCATATCTTAGTGAAGTGCTAAGGGAAAAGGAGTTTAGCTATAATGTCATAGTAGGCTGAGACAAAAGAGTGGTAGCTCAATGGTTAAAAGCGCTGCTTTCACTGAGCCCCAAACCCATATTCCCAAGTGTGCTTGAATGCATGTGAGGTGAAGCTCCATTTTTCTCACACGCTAATCTTCATTCTAAGCACTGTACTAATGCATATATGACTGTAAGTAATCTGTTCCGTTTAGGCGTCATACCGGAAAAGTGGTGTTTTTTTTGCCCTTACCGATCAGCGTCATTTGTGCTGCAATTCTTTAATACATAGTTGATATTTGTTTTCTACTTGAAAACCTTCCAAATCTTTAGGCATTCCTTTGCTTAAACTTATTTGAGTTCATCCTGATATGATAGCTAATAAGCATAGACAGCTCAGTCAAGTATGATATGAACGGGTGGTGAGATGGACCTTAGTAGAAGCAGCTGTAGCTCTATGTGTTAGACGCCAGCCTGTGCTCCTAACATCCAGAGGTTGTGAGTTCTACACCCAGCACATCTTTTAATTGTGGCATACTACTTTGAAGGTGCAGATTGATGAGGTCACAATGAGGTCAGTTTTGTGCAAATGAAGACCTCCATTTTGCAATGAGGGAAGCTTGAATGTTAAGGTGTGTATCTGTTTATTCTCTTTTTAAGTGCTGATAATGTGTGCTGTTTTTTCTTTGCTTTCAAAAGAGAGCCGATTGCAGTGCTGTTTGTTGAGAAAAAAAAGGGGGTTGTAAAAGCCATGTGTAAATTATATTATTGTTTGGGCAGAAATGTGGTTTGTTATCCATGCAATTAATGTGTTCCATTGTTATGGTGTCATTATATTTATTAGGACAGAGAAAAGATGAAAATTACCTATTCAAACTCACTATTGGAATTATTGATGAAAAAACACAGCGGACGTCTGCCTCGCATCTAACAAAGAGCCGCAATTACGATAGTTGAAACGGCATTGAAATCCAAGTTAGACCAGGGTTTCTTACGTCTACATAATACACGATATTTAGACGCAGTTGCTCGCTCAGGTAGCGCTCATCTAGCGTCCCCATTTGGCACGCCCATGGAACGCCCACGGAACGCCCACGTCCAGAGCTGGAGACGGGACTATGCTTTCTATAGACGTCAGTCCGTCAACTACGTCTTAGGAACGTCTATGTGTCGTTTATTTCCCAATTAACATTAATTAAGACCCTTAACTCCGTAATTATTCACTTACATCGGACGCCTAAAGCACGCCTAAAATAAACGCAGTAATAGAGAATTTACCCCTTAATGTCTATGGGGCTCATAATCAAAAAAGAAAGACGTCCAAAAATCAGCCTAAATTGGCACTTGGACGATCTAAAAGTCAAATCGTCAAAGTGTCGATAATCGAAACAGGTTTTAGACGTACCTAAAAATGACTTAGGCCTTTTCAGTGCTGCTGTAAGACCAAAGCTAAAAGGGGCCTTTTAGGAGGAGTGGTGAGAGCGAGATTTGGGCGGGACGTGGGCTGATCTAAACTTAGCCGTACTGCAAGTATAACTGAAAGTTTAACGAGGCTGCCTGGATGGAAGTTGAACGTTGTGACTTAGGCCATGTAAAATCAGCTCTAAGTGGGAAAAAGGTACCCAAAGTGACCAGATAAGCATTGCAGACACAAAGTACAGACTCCCACACACTGTCCCAGTGATCACTGACCCCCACAACACCATAAAAATCGGAATAAAAACGTACATACTTGCCTCCAGTACATCAACACCTGGCATGGCAAAGTCTAGTAGAGCAGCAAAGAGGTGGATGAAGTAGTGTGGGTAGTGGGCTAGTGAACCATAGAGAGGAGGACCCAGGCCCATAAGCCACTCTAACCACTGCATTTATGGTGGAACATGTGCTCTCCCCAAAACCTCCCCAAACCCTATTGTACTGCCATACAGGTGCCACCTGCAGCCTTGAGGACTATTGGGGTTGTAGACAGGTGGGTCTAGTAGGTTTTGGGGGGCTCACCATGACCTGTAAGGGAGTTGTGATGAGTTGTGTATATGGCACCTTTTTTGTGAAGTTCGCAGTAGTGCCCTATAAGGTGCCTCACTACTGTGTTGCAATGTCTGGGTGTCCAGTCCATCACTTTGCTGGCCCCTCCCACGTCCAAAAGGTCTAACTGCTAAGACTTCAGCGCCAGCATTTACACATGCCTTTGGCTGGCATAAATATTTGCACCTAAAGTTAGGCTCATGAGGAAAGGCACTGCCAGGGGGCTGGCCGCAAGCAGCCTGTTTTGAGGCTGCCTCCTGATGACCAGCTGCATTCAGTTAAGGAAGGGAGAGTAAGAGGGAGGGAGCAAGGGAGTTCACAGCTCCAGACCACCACCTGCTTCTGCCACTTTGGGGCTTGAGAGAAGAGTGCTTTGTGTCTCAGGACTGCACCCACAATGGTGCTTCAGAGCAAGAGTGTGTGTGTGTGGGGGGGGGGGGTAGGGAAAGGGAGGTTTCTAACAGACTCTCAATTAACCAGAAAAACAGTTATCCAGTATCCAATTCCCATGATAACTGAGATTTTGCTGTGTAATGCAGTTATGACTCTATGCAATGTAAACTCATACATAGTAGACTCTCCTTCAGCATGCTGGCTCTGTTACCCCTACCATTTCTTCTCTCTTTTGAACTTGTGGGGAGTAGATACCCACTTCTGTTATTCTGATTCAGCTCTGCTCAGCTCACATCCCCACATTCATTTGAGCCCACAAGCTTTATTCCCATTCATTTGATAACCTCTTAAAATGCATAACATTTCACCCAAGTGTTTGAATGTTCATCCCCCCCAGCGCATGATTTGCATACAGAGTTACCCACCCCCTCGGCACACTCATCCACGTAACTTTCATAAACTGGATACAATCCTGCAGTCAGATAAGTGGCAGACAGAAACCCCTTTTCAGTTTTTAACACAGATGATTGCTGGTTTCAAAAAGGGTTATTGCTGATAAATTCCAACAACGCCTTCTTTCCTATTGGGTAGCTCTCAGGGATGAAGATTTGAAGCCCCTGTTACTGAGGGGTCCTTTTATCAAGCCGCGCGTCGGACATTTCATCACGCGCTAACCCCCGCAGCTGGTTAAAAAACTAACGCCTGCTCAATGAAGGCGTTAGCGGCTAGTGTGGCAGGCGGTTTAACACGCAGTATTACATGCGTTAAACCCCTAACGCAGCTTGATAAAAGGACCCCTGAGTTCTGTATTGTAACATCACTTCAGAAGACGCATCTGTTCCCTAATTGATTATGAACATTTCTAATATTGTTTCTTTTATTAATTTTGTAAACCGCATAGAACTTACCGGTTATGTTATTATGTTAAAGCATTCATAATTTTACAATAATTTCCCTGTTGCACATGTTAAGTGCACAATAACTTTTCTCTTTTTTTTTTTAAATAGAGCAGAGAGGCAGTCAGAGCACAGAGCTGTACTCTCCAGTCAAACAGAGAAGGAAACAAATCTTCACTGCTCTCCGAATAAGCTGTCCTAGATTCTAACTGGCATTCATTACCACAAAATGCCCTTCTTGCAAAAATCATGATCTGCTATATATTGGCTGCTTATATATACTCCCCTCCAGTGGTGTAGCGAGGGTGAGAAGCATCCGGGGCGATGGTGCCCCTCCCTGCATTCATCTCCGCCCCCCCCCCCCACTACTTCCTCAATCCCGTCTGCCACATGCCCCTCCCCCATCCCTTGTACCTCTAGTTGAAGTTGTTGCTCGTTTCTCCCTTTGATGTCACTTCCTATGCGCAGTACCCAGAAGTGACATCAGAAGGAGAGCAAAGGAGTCGCATAGAGCACGTTGTTGATCGCTGCGAGCAACCAACTAGAGGTATGGGGGAAGGGGGCGCGCGTGTGGAGGGGAAAAATGTGAAGAGGCAGGGTGGCAGAAAGGAAGAGGGGTGCCGATGCCCCCACCAACATGGTGCTCAGGGCTAACTGCCCCCTCCCCCATCCCCCTTACTATTCCACTGCCCCCCTCTTCAATTCTCAGTTTGAGCCTGCTGACTTATGCAGGGGGTACAAGTAGATTGGCTCCCACATACATCTGTCATGGAACTGCAATTTTGTCCAAGATTTATATTAGGGGTAGAACTGACAAACTCTACAATTTTTACTCGTAAATAGAAACATGGAGGCAAATAAGGGCCAAATAGCCCATCCATTTTGCCTATCCTCAGCAACCACTTTTTCCTCAGCTCCCTAAGAGATACAATGTGACAAAATGCATCAATTAAATTAATAACCAAAATGCATCAATTAAATTAATAACCGAAATGCATCAATTAAATTAATAACCAAATCCAGTAAATTCGACCATGTAACACCACTTCTTAAAAATGCTCACTGGCTTCCAGTTATTCATAGAATAACCTTTAAACTTTGTCACCTTCAAAACTCTATATAATATGACCCCCGCTTTTCTATTTAAGTTTTTAATTCCATATTCTGCAAGGAGAATTTTAAGATCTAACGAACAAAACTTATTGTCTATTCCTTCACTAAAAAGTATAAATACGAGAAGGCAATTTATTTTTTCATGTACTGCACCACAGACTTGGAATGCCCTCCCTATTTTTTTAAGGGAGGAGAAGGAATTCGGAAATTTAAAAGTAATTTAAAAACTTTTCTTTTTAAAGATGCCTTTGCAAACTAATTTTATTAGGTTACTACTCTATTTTACTTTATTATATTTTTTAACTACTACCCTTGTGTATTTTCCCTGAATGTCTCTTCTTTACTTTAATGAATTGTATTTCACCCCTCCTTACCTAATGTTAAGAGTATGTTAAACTGAGTGTAATTTAGTCTTTTTAAATATTCGTATGTATTGTACTGTCGCCTAACAAATGTAAATTTTAATGTGTACATCGCTTAGAAATTTGATTAAGCGATTAATCAAGATACCTAATAAACTTGAAACTTGACTGTCCCATGGTCTTTCGAATTCAGATACAGTCTTTGTCTTCACCACCTTGCGGGAAGACTATTCCACAATTCTGTAATAAAGCATTACCTTAGATTACTCCTGAGCCTATCATCTCTTAATTTCATTCCATGCCCTCTCATTCTGAAGCTTCCTTTCAAATGAAAGAGATTTATCTCATAAGCATTTATGCCATGTGTGTATTTAAATGTCTCTATTATATCTCCCTTCTCCCGCCTTTCTTCCAAAACCAACCATTTTAGTACCTTTCCTCTGGACTGACTCCATCCTTTTTATATTTTTTTCAAGGTGTGGTCTCCAGAATTGCACACAATATTCTTATACAGGGGCATTAATACCTCCATTTTCTGACTGGCCATACTTCTCCTCATGTACTCTAGCATCCTTCTAGCTTTTGACATCAACTTTTCAACCTGTTTGACCACCTTTAGATCATTACATGCTATTATACCCAAGTCCCACTACTCTTTTTTGAACAAAAGTTCTTCACCCCCCTAAACTGTACTGTTCCCTCAGGTTTTTGCAGCCCAAATGCATGACCTTGCATTTCTTAGCATTAAATCTTAGCTGCCAAATTTCAGACCAATCTTCAAGCTTTGCCAAGTCCTTCCTCATGTTATTTATACCATCAGAGGTGTCTGCTATATTGCAGATTTTGGTATCATCTGCAAAGAGGCAAGAACAGGCCCAAGAATCAAACCTTGAGACACACCACTGGTAACATCCCTTTCCTAATTGTCTACTTCCACTTTGTCACCTTCCACTCAACCATTTCTTGATCCAGTCCCTCACTTTGGGACCCATACCAAGGGCACTCAGCTTATTTATTAGATGTCTGTGTGGAACACTGTCAAAAGCTTTGCCAAAATCTAAATATACCACATCTAGCACATTCCCTCTATCCAATTCTCTGGTCATCCTGTCAAAGAAATTGATCAAATTTGTCTGACAAGACCTGCCTCTAGTGAATCCATGTAATACTCAGGATTCCAGAAATATCACTATTCTCTGTTTTAAAAGTGTTTCCCTTCATTTACTTACCATGGAAATCAGACTTAGTGGCCTGTAGTTCCCTACTTCTTCCTTAGTTCCACATTTGTGGAGAGGGACTATATCTGCCCTTCTACAGTCCTTCAGTACCACTCCTGACTCTAAAGAAGCATTGAAAAAATCTGCCAGTGGAGCCACCAGAACTTCCCTAAGTTCTTTCAGTACCCCTGGATGTATACCATCTGGCCCCATCGCTTTGTCCACATTTGTTTATCTAACTCCTCATGACAGTGGTGTAGCGAGAGTAGAAGATGCCCAGGATGGTGATGACACACACACACACCCCCTGCACCCCCCCTCTCCACTGCCTCTCTTTCCACACCAATCCCCCCCTGCTCCTTCCAAGCCCCCATACCACACTTGTGCCCTCCCTTCCTACCCCGTATCTTTTTAAACCTCCACCAGCATGAGCAGCTTCTTTGGCCTGCTGCTTGTGCTGTCTTTCCCTACGATATCACTTCCTGACCCTGCAACCCATAAATGATTTCAGAGGGAGCCAGGCCAGTGCGAGCAGCAAGCTAGAGAAGTTCCTTGCACTGGCGAAGATTTTAAAGAGGTACAGGGAAGGGAGAGCACTAGCATGGCATTTGGGGTGTTGTCACAAGCCCGACTCCCGTTCCAGCCTTGTGCCAGTTAGGAGCCCCAGAAATTGATCAATGAAACTGGTTAGAGCTGACCAGTATGTCCCTGCAGGGCAGGAACAGGACCAGAAAGCTCAGGCTGAGTTCAGGCAGGACTTAGTACATAGCCCTGGGAAAAACGGTTTGGTCCCTTTAAATCCTCTATCTTTGAAACTGCTGACCAAACAGGTTAGAAGGCAGCCTCAGCTGCAGAAAGCCCTTCCCCCGCGTAGGGCTGGGTGTGGCACAGCAGCTCTTGAGCATTTAGAGAGCTGGCAGTCTCAAAGGAGAGGGCAGTCTAAGGAAGCTCTCATGCTGAAAGAGCCTCCACCTGTTCAAGAGCCAGCAGACATAGAAATGCTGAACCCAGAGACAGAGGAAGCAGCCCAGATAAACCAGGAACCAGAGGAGATGGACTGGAGTGCTTTGCCAGAGTTTGTGCTTCCTGAAGAAATGGAAGTAAGCTAATTGGATTGTGTGCTTGTTTTTGAAAAGTTTTCTTTTTCTGGACTTTTTGGGTTTTGGCTGTTTTGCTGCTGGGACAATTATTTAGCTGCTGTTATGTTTTGGAAAAAGTCACTGCTGAAGAAGTGAATTTTCTGTATTTGCTAGAAGAAGGAAGTTTGCTAGTAATTTATTCTGGTTGTTTGGAAGGTTTTTTTTCTGAGCCAAGATGGCCACTGCAAGCTGAGGCTTGGCTGCAGTGAGGCAACACTAGCAATGTCCGTCTGAAGGTTGGGGCAGGATCTGCTCAACATCTATGAGGTGGGATTTGAGGGTTTATTTTGTTCTTTGCCTTGACAAGGAACCAATTTGGCAAATCCACCAACCTTCTGCTCCCGAACTCTGGGGAGAAGTGAAGATCTACAACATTGCAAAAGTGCTAAGTTGTTTTTTTTTGTTTGGATTAAAAACTACTGGAAACTGAATTGAGTTTTGTTCTATTGCTGCCACAAGGAATTAGGACTTACCTGGGACATAAGTTGAATACTTGGAGAATTAATCAGACCAGGCTGATGAGTACATTATTTTGCTTCCAGTTATTGTTTGCTGTTATTTTTGGACTTTTGCTTTTCTTGTATTCTGTTTGGCCCTGACTGGATGACAAATAAATTTGAGTTCATTCTTTTTGATACTTACCTGTGTGGTGCCATTCTGTTCATTAGCCACAAGGTAAGCTTTCCACTACAGGGACTTCCTCCTGTTTGAGGAAGCATGCTGGGGCTGTTTTGTGGTTGTGTGCCAGTCCCTGCTTTACCTTAATGGATGGCCACACTACAGTGTGGAGAGGTGGCGGTGTCCCCACCAATACGGCATCCGAGGCGGTCAGCCCCCCTGCCCCCCTCCTTACTATATCACTGCCTCATGAACACAATCATTTGAAAATCGATCAGAGCCTACCACACCTCCATCCTACTTGTGTTTATCTTCTGTGGCCCCACTCCCGGCGATTCAGCCGTGAACACTGAACAGAAATATTAAGCAATTCAGCTTGATCAGCTTCTACATATTCCTTCCCTTCACCTTTGAGTCTCACAATGCCACTTTTGCACTTCTTCCTATTACTAATATACCTAAAAAAAATGTATTGTCCTTCCTCTATAAAATAGCATGTCCCTGTAGTTCCTATACCTAATTTTGGGTACCAGACTTACACCTTATAAAACTTGGTGTAAATGCTAGCACCCAAGTTAAGCGCGTTTACCCAGTATTCTATACTTATAATTACACAGGTAACTTTTCGGAATACTTGTTGACACGGCCTTCCCATGGCCACATCCTCTTTTGGAAATGCTCTTTGGGAGTTAGCCGCCCTGCCTTATAGAATACCTTACAGCCAGATGCATGCACAAATTTTAATGAGTGCCCATTAACGTCAATAATTGGTTGTTGGCACCCAATTATTATTATTTTTTTAAATCTTTATTCATTTTTATACGTACAAGTGTGATAATACATAAACACATTTGCACATTGAGAATATCACTTAATATTCAGCAATAATACCAATCATAATTGATAATTAAGGGTTCATTACCTAATTCATTTGTATATGCATCTTGGGCATTATATATATATATATATATATAATCTTGGAGTTTGTGTAGGTTCTATCTTCCTCTCTAAACTCTTGTTTGTTCATATGGTACCTGTACTTATATATTAGTGAGATGTATTAAATATCATAACTAAATATCACAATTTGGCTTTCTGTCTGAATAAATAAAATGTTAAACAAAAATTGGATCAAGAAATAAATTGCCCAAACTCAATAGGCTTTTCCATGCTTATCTGGCACCTGCTTATATTTCTTTGTTAACATTATAAATGTACTGTCTACACATTCTAAGTTATTTTGAGTACTGGAAAGAGTATAAATTAGTATATGATAAATAAGTCTGCATGCATTGTCTTCTTAATAGACAAGAAGCTTTTTTTTATGTCTTTCACAGAAACAAACCAGACACTGTTATCATCAGTTCAACACCATTCTGTCAAAACACATTTGAGGTCTAGTAATGGTGCTTGGTACAGCTGAAAATAACACAGAATTATGGAATTCATGGCTACAATATTCTGCTCTCATGAGATATGCCATTTTTTAAAATCCTAACTCTTAGTTAATATATATTCGATGAAAGAACTTTGACTTTGTAGAAGTCTGTTTATAATGCCCTTTGTTTGATCATAAGGTCTGCTCCTGGCTCTTAGTATGCCTTCCAGGCAGATAGTCCAGTTAACCTTTCTTTAGGTAAAAAGCTACAGCTTGACCTTAGTCCTGTGAATTCCTCAGTGATGAGCTGTTCACCATGCTTTTGTCTGTGCAAGTTTTATCTCAGATTTTTTGGATACATTTTCTGTTGCAAATGTGTCTGCCTTCCCCACTCCCTCAAATAAAACCAGTTTTGTTCAAGGCATGTTACATTCCTTGAGAAAACTCTTCCAGCTAATAAACTAGAGAATCTATGCAATAAAAATGTTTGCACTGATAATAAACATTTTAACATGTATGTGCATTAATATGTAGATTAACATGCATGAGACTGACTTTCTGTTTACTGTTTACTTTTATTAAAGTGTATTAAAAGAACTTAGGGGTGATTCTGCAAATGGGCATCCTAATTGTAGGTGGCAGTAGGCATTTTACCGCCATCTGGCAGCCAATCGGGATGCATGTTTAAAAAAAAATCTCCCCGAGGCAGGACGCCTACACTGTAGGCAGTGGCGTACCTAGCATATGTGACACCCAGGGCCCATCATTTTTTGACACCCCCTCATCTATATGAAAAATATGATTTTTAGTAACAGTCCACATATCGCACAAGAGTGTACCTAGGAAAAGGCAATATCTTAAACACTGAGCACTAGAACACTAACACATACATTGTAAAACTAAACAAGCTAAATAAGTCAGATCCTGCACAGTCAATTGATCCTGTACAGTCAATGCCAACAGAAAACCAAGTCCTTTCCATACACACAGAACAGAGATACACCTTCGCCCAATATGGAATAATCACAAACTAAAAATAGAAATATGTAGACAAAAGTTAAACTGAACCACCAATAAACCAGACTCTGCATACAATGCAACACCCACAGAAACAGTGACACATGTCCTCTAACACTATGCAAAATATAAAGCCAGTAGATGTAAATTTGAAAAAACTAATACATAACAATCACCACTTTACAAATTAACAATAGAAATAAAACAAATAACGAGAAATAAGAAAATACCACTTTATAGGACTAATCCATTTTTCAATTAGATTTCAGAGGCCAAATCTTTTTTCAGAACAGTACAGTATACTGCATTTATGGTATCCTGTCCTGACCTGAGAAAAGGGGTTTACTCCCAAAAAAATTGCCTTATTTCCATTTGCTATTTATAAACTTTTATCAATACAGTTACAATACAACTTGATTCTAAGTAAAGCAACAAAAAAATCTTTCTACCTTTTTGTTATTTGTCCTCTCTCCCTTCCATGCAATATCTGCACCCCCATTTGACCTTTCCACCCAGCTTCTGCCCACACTCTCTGCCCCTTCCATCCACTGCCCACATTCTCTGCCCCTCCCATCTACTGTCCACTCTCTCTCTCTTCCATATGGCATCTTCCCTCTTTTTATGTCCCTTCAATATCCTGTGCCCCTTCTCTCCTTTGTATATGATTTATTTCAGCTTCACCCCCTCTCCATTTTTCTGTCTCCACCCCCTTCCCTATGCTTTGGCATCTCTCTCTCTTCTCCTTTCCTTCCTTCCCACTCCACACCATTGTCTGGCATCTCTATCTCCTTCCCTTCCCTGCTCCCATGCCCCGGCATCTCTCTCCCTCCATGCTCTGGCACCTCTGGTCTGGCATTTGTCTCATTAGTTTCCCTTCCCTCCCCCCATGCCCTGACATCTCTCTCCTCTCCTTCCAACTCCCCCTTCCCCTCCATTATCTGACATCTCCTCTTCTTCATTTCTCTCCCTCCCTCCTTCCTTCCTTTCCCCTGGTCTTGCATCTGTCTCCTTCCCTCCCCCCATGCCCTGGCATCTCCTTTCCTTCTTTCCTTACCCTCCTTCCCATGGACTTGGCATTTCTGGTTCCTTTCTCTTTCTTCCTTCTCCCTCCTTTCCTCTCTCTCCCCAATTGGGTGCTACAGAAGCAGCATTTCTCTCTCCCCCCCTTCCCTGTGCAGCAGCAGCATTTCTCTCCCCCCTTGCCTGTGCAGCAACAGCATTTCTCCCCACCACTTCCCTGTGCAGCAGCAGCATTTCTCTTCCCCCCTTGCCTGTGCAGCAGCAGCATTTCTCTCCCCCCAACCCCTCCGTTCCCTGTGCAGCAGAAACATTTCTTTTCCCTGCCCTATACAGCAACAGCATTTCTGGCCAGTTCCTTGCTGCAGCCGGTTTTCCATTCAAAGCTGCGGGTGTCGACACCTCGCGTGATCCGCGGCTGTGTCGAAAGCCTTCTCTCTGATGTCATGATATTGGACGGAACGCTTACGACGCAGCCGCAGATCGCACAAGGAGCCGACAGCTGCGGCTTTGAGTGAGTGGAAAAACTGTTGCAGGGGAGCCGGCCAGAAACTAAACACCCACCGGAGGAAGCACAAGCTGGGCCGCAGACACCCCTGATTTAAAGTTTACTGTCGCTGCTGCTAATTAAGGAAAGCAGCAGCAGCAGAATAGGAAGGGTGGCCGGCTATGCATCCCCTTGGGGAATGCACCCAGGGTAGACCACACCCCTGCCCCCCTTGGTACACCACTGACTGTAAACATTTGTCACAGGTCTAGGGAGACGCATAGCGACACTTAAGCTCACTCAAAGCTGGGAGTAGGCATGGTTTCACCTGAAAATGGCCTTGGCTGAGTTTAAGCATCCCTCTACATCTCCCTACAGTCGAACAGACATCTGAAATGTAGACCTGCAAAATGCTGGCCTACATTTAATCCTAAATGTAGACACCACTGCCGGCTCAGCTGATCACAGCAAAGGAATCTCTGATCAGCTGAGCCAGCAGGACTCCCTGAAGCCGTGGCTCAGATGATTAGAGGGAAAATATCCCTGCTGCGATCAGCTGAGCCGGCGGCAGCAGAGGACTCCACACACACACATCCGCACAGCAGGAGAGATGCCCACTCCCTCCTGCCTAACAACCCGATGCCCCCCACATCCGTGTGGCAGGATGAATGCTCCCTCCCTCCTGCTTAATACCCCAATACCCCCTTCCCCCCAAACATTCAATTGATAGGAGGGATGCCTACTCCTTTCTGACACTGAGCCCCATAGATCCCCTGGCCCTGACACTCCCTAACACCCCCAACACTCCCCAACACATCCGACACCCTCAAACACCCTCAAACATCCCCCAACACTCCCCGACATTCCCCTACTCCATGACGCCCCGTACTTTTAGAAGATGGCTGGCAAAAAGGATGCCCCCTCCTGCCAGCAGGCCTGCCTCTTCCAAAATGGTGGGTCTTCCCCTTCCCTGTACATCTTGGGATGCATCAGGAAGGGACCTAAAGACTTGATTAGTCCAGATGCCTAAGGCCTCCTCATAGGACAAGACTAAAAAGGTTAGGGCTCTTCAGCTTGGAAAAGAGACGGCTGAGGGGAGATATGATTGAAGTCTACAAAATCTTGAGTGGAGTAGAACGGTTACAAGTGGATCGATTTTTCATTCTGTCACAAATTACAAAGATTAGGGGACACTCGATGAAGTTACAGGGAAATACTTTAAAACCAATAGGAGGAAATATTTTTTCACTCAGAGAATAGTTAAGTTCTGGAATGCATTATGAGAGGTTGTGGTAAGAGTGGATTGCGTAGCTGGCTTTAAGAAAGGTTTGGACAATTTCCTGGAGGAAAAGTCCATAGTCTGTTATTGAGAAAGACATGGGAAAGCCACTGCTTGCCCTGGAATGGTAGCATGGAATGTTGCTACTCTTTGGGTTTTAGCCAGGTACTAGTGACCTGGATTGGCCCAGTAAGGCTATTCTTATGTTCTTATATTATTTCTTATATTATCAATGTGGGCTACTGTTATCATGGTTTTCAATATCACCTCTATGCTGATGATTCCCAGATCTACCTCTCCACGCTGGATATCTCTGCGGGAGTTCAGGCCCGAATTTCAGCCTGCCTATCCGACATTTCTGCTTGGATGTCTCGCCGCTATCTCAAACTGAATATGGCTATAACTGAACTCCTTATCTTCCCCCCCCAAATCCGTCTCCCCCCTCTCGCCATTCTCTATCTCTGTGGATAACGCTATCCTCCTCCTGTCTCGTTGGCTCGCAACCTTGGCGTGATCTCTCTCCTTCTCTGCTCAAATCCAACAGACCACCAAATCCTGTCACTTCCTCCTCTATAACATTACCAAAATTCGTCCTCTTCTTTCTGAACACACGACCAAAACCCTTGTCCACGCTCCATCACCTCACGCTTAGACTACTGCAACGTACTTCTCTTGGGCCTCCCACGCACCTGTCTCTCGCCTCTTCAATCCATTCAAAATGCTGCTGTGTGACTCATATTCTGTGAGAGCCGCTATGCTCACATTACCCCTCTCTTCAAGTCACTTCATTGGCTCCTCGTCCATTTCCGAATACAGTTTAAACTCCTCTTGCTGACCTACAAGTGCGTTCGCCCTGAAGCCCCCCATATTTCTCCTCACTGATCTCCCCCTATGCTCCCCTCTATCATCTCCACTCATCAGGCAAGCCCCTCTTATCTATACCCTTCTCTTCCACTGCCAACTCCAGACTCCGTCCCTTTTTTCTTGCGGCGCCGTATGCCTGGAACAGGTTGCCTGAATCAATATGTCATGCTCCTCCCTGGCAGTGTTCAAATCCAAGCTAAAGGTCCATTTTTTTAAACTGCTTTCAACTCTTAACTCCCCCTCACTGCTGTCAGTTACCTATACCCACTATACCCTCCCCAACCCTGAAATGTCCTGTCTAAATTTAGATTGTAAGCTCTTCTGAGCAGGGACTACCTATTGTATGTTAAAATGTATAGCACTGCGTATACCTTTCAGCGCTATAGAAATATATTTTTTTAATGTGCTATTTTACTGATAACTCCAGTTATTAGTAACTAGGTCTCATTAAATAAAATGAGACTTGTGCTAAAACAGCATAAGTTGGTAAAATAACACATCTTAATAGCAGCCCATGTTCATAATTACGCCCCTATATCATTTTGAAAATTTGCCCTTCAACAAATGAAATGGTTTCCAGTTGCAGTAAACTGATTCCTTTTCATAAGGTGACATCAGCATTATATCCGAGTACTGTCTATTTTATTAAGTAGACCAGTGATAACCCAGAAGTCCCTTTTAAGGTCCTGTTATTTTGTCCTCAGATTTGAGAAAATTGTATTATTCTTCATTTTAGCATGGATGTATATTTGATTGAAACACCCGGAAAAGGAAGGCAGTTCTATTCTATGAACTACTCAAGCACAGTAGATGGAAAATCTTCAGAAGCTATGAAATGTACAAAGCTGATGAGCTAGACAAAGCTAGAAATAGCATAAGACCTAGTTGTCAGAGGATCAATGTTATTTTAAATTTTCTCATATATGGCCATAATGATATTTGAGCTCAGCCCATACCTGGGGGTGTTTTCTGCCTTAAGAAGGCTCAAGAATGGTCTTAGGCCTAAAACTCCCTGCTTTGCACTACCTGACAATGATTCTTTCTGAAGCCTTTCCTTTTTGCCTCCTTTGCTGTTCCTAGATTATTTCATCTCTTTTTTTTTTTTATTCCCCTCTATTTCCTTCTCTTCCTTTTCCTTATTACCTTTGCCCACTACCTGTTCCCTCCCTTTGTCTTAGCTATACCACTTAGAACACCAGAAGAGGCTCCATGTTAGTGAAAGTTCAATTTATTTGATGTACTGCAAATATACCGCAAATATAAAACCAAAGGTAAATCTAAGCAATTTACAGTAAAAATTTAAAAATAAAGAAAAAATAGGGTAGGGAACAACAATTAGGCTAAGCACAAATTCCACAAACAATCAAAATGATAAGGAAAACATGAGGAAAGAGAGGAATCGGTAGGTTACAATAAAAACAGATGGTTGGGGAAAGGGAAGGTGTATGTGAAAGATAATTTTTATAACAGAATACTTATACTTAGGTACCTAGAGGGTTACCCACATGGCATCTTTTCTATGAAGGAAGTAGGTGCTTACTTTCTGAATAGAATGTTAATGTAACAGATAAAATACATACCTATAATTTAGGCTCCAATTCTTAGGCCAGCCATAGAGTTTATGTAAGTACTTACTCCTAAACGGTTGAAACATGTGTAAATTATAGTATTCTATAATTTATATGTGTAACTGGATGTCCTCAGGCAGATAGACAGGCTAAAAAGCGACAAATCGCCAGGTCCGGATGGCATTCACCCAAGGGTACTCAAGGAACTAAGGAACGAAATAGCTGAGCCACTTCGACAAATATGCAACCTATCCCTAAAAACTGGAGAGATTCCGGAAGACTGGAAAATAGCAAATGTCATGCCCATCTTCAAGAAAGGCTCAAGGGGAGACCCAGGAAACTACAGGCCGGTGAGCTTGACCTCGGTCCCGGGAAAGATGATGGAAACACTGATTAAAGACAGCATCTGGGAACACATCGACAACTATGGGCAGCTAAAGTCGAGCCAGCATGGCTTCTGCAAGGGCAGGTCATGCCTCACGAACTTATTATACTTCTTTGAGGGGGTAACCAGCCAGGTGGATAAAGGGGAATCCATAGATATCATTTACCTTGACTTCCAAAAAGCCTTCGACAAGGTGCCACACGAAAGACTACTAAGGAAGCTATGGAACCATGGGGTGCAAGGGGAGGTCCACCGATGGATCAAAAACTGGCTGGCAGACAGGAAACAGAGGGTTGGAGTAAATGGACATTACTCAGACTGGCAATGGGTCACGAGCGGAGTTCCACAGGGGTCGGTGCTGGGACCGCTCCTATTCAATATATTCATTAACGACCTGTAAGCAGGAACAAAATGTGAGGTTATTAAATTTGCGGATGACACCAAACTATATCGCAAGGTCAATAACATGGAGGACTGCGAAGATCTCCAAAAAGATCTGACAACACTGGAAAAATGGGCCAAATAGTGGCAAATGAGTTTCAACATAGGGAAATGCAAGGTCATGCATATAGGGAAAAAAAACCCGATGTTCACTTACAAAATGGGGGGATCAGCGCTAGGGGAGAGCGACCTTGAAAGAGACCTGGGAGTGATGGTAGACACAACATTGAAGGCGTCTGCGCAGTGTGCCACGGCCTCAAGGAAAGCAAACAGAATGTTGGGTATCATTAAGAAGGGTATCACGACCAGGACAAAGGAAGTCATCCTGCCACTGTATCGTGCTATGGTGCGCCCGCACCTGGAGTACTGTGTTCAGTTCTGGTCGACGTACCTCAAGAAGGACATGGAGGTACTTGAGAGGGTCCAGAAAAGAGCAACTAAGCTAATAAAGGGCATGGAGGACCTCTCATATACTGACAGACTGAAAAAGCTAGGGCTTTTCTCCCTGGAAAAGCGGAGACTTAGAGGAGACATGATAGAAATCTTCAAGATCATGAAGGGCATAGAAAAAATAGACAGGGACAGATTTTTCAAATTAAGGGGATCAATAAGTACAAGGGGGCACTCAGAGAAATTGAAAGGGGAGAGGTTTAGAACAAACGCCAGGAAGTTGTTTTTCACACAGAGGGTGGTGGATACATGGAACGCGCTACCAGAGGATGTGATAAACAGGAGCACGCTAAAGGGGTTCAAAGAAGCTTTGGATAGGTACTTGGAAGACAAAGGGATTGAGGGGTACAGATAAGAGTAAAGGTAGAGTATAGGGATGGGATTAGAGGTAAGTTACAAAATTAATCAGGGACCACTGTTCAGGCACTAGGCCTGATGGGCCGCCGCGGGAGCGGACCACTGAGCAAGATGGACCTCTGGTCTGACTCAGCGGGAGCAACTTCTTCTTATGTTCTTCTTAACTGGGTGCTTCACCCATGCTCTGCCCAAATGTTACCCACGTGTATATCCAGCACCCTATATAAAAATTACTCTGTATAAATGGTTTGGGGAGACTAATCCTCCCCAGCCTTAACTGTGATCTCCCTCTCTCTTCTGGTATTATCGTTGCAGGGCCCATTGTCTTCTGAAGTCAGCTGCAGCATTAAAGGCAATGTGAAGGCATGCAGGACCAATTTCCTACGCATGCCACCGCTAGCTCTGACTGTATAGCTCCTCATATGTCTCCTGTCTTATCTATTCTCCAGTGTATGCAGCTTAAAATCTTCAGATCTGTCCCATATGCTTTATGACAAAAATCATTGACCATTTTAGTAGCCAACTTCTGGACTGACTCCTTATGGTTTATATCCTTCGGAAGAATGGTCTTCAGAAATACGAGTACTCCAAAAGAGGAGTGAAAATTCACTGCCCTATTATCCTACCTGCCTGCCAGGTTTGTGAGTCAGTTTTAGGAACAAGCAACAATGCATCAGGGTTTATTAAAGATCATCTATTCTGATGCATAGTATTATTTTGATACCACAATGACCCTTTTGAGCTTTGAAAAAAGTTTAAAATCAGTGAAGAAAAACATGTTTCTGTGGTCATGGTAACTGTGAACCATTTGATAATACTGGGGGATAAGCCTGAACATGTCAATCCTATAAAAGATATAAATGTTAGGTATGTGGAAGGAAATCATGTGGTAAATAACACGTGATAGAGATTACATGAGAACAAATCCTGTAGGTTATGTGCTAATACACAGTATAAACTGAGCAGCCTCTAGGAAAAGCCTTAATGATTCAACACATAGATATGAGGGGTATTCCTAATAGACAAGATAACAGAGACAAAGGGGAGGCAAGAGATCTGTTACTTTCTCAGACTGTGATGCAGAGCTGGAAGGTCATTCACCAATAGAAAGTTTATTTGAATCACTGGAGCCTCTGACAGATACCAGAGACCAAACGTGAAATTACAGACACCAAAGATGAGGCATTCCCATATTCAGAAAAATAGTTTTACTCTGAGGAATTTATGGATTCCGTCACCAGCATAGCCACTAGCCATAATACTGTGGACTGTGCAGTCAAAGACGCAGCTTTTGACCTACCTGATGACAACATAGGGGATTCTACAAATATGGAACTGTACCAGCCTGCAGTTTATTTGCTGGGAAAAAACTAGTGGTAGTGCAGGTAAGTGAAAGGCTTTTGTCCAAGGGTTTCATAAGGGTAAAATATAAGTAATCGTGTCACATCAGTACTGTTTTTTAAGGGTCATAAATGACAGCTAAATATCGGGACATAGAGGGCTAGATTCAATAAACAGCACTTAAAGATAGGCACTGGGATGATCCATGCTAAGTTAGTATTCTGGAAAGGATGCTCTGCATGGAACATCCTTTATAAAACAATAACTTTGCGCACATTTTGCATCTAACGTTGGATAGTGTAAATGCTGGCCAACTCATGACATTTAAGCATGCAAATGCAGGTATTCTATAAAATCGTACCTAATTTCTAGGAATACCCCCATATTAAATGCAAGCCCTACTATTCTCAGTGTGGCCTATTTACTAGGTATCCAGTCAAAACCACATGAGACAATCGTGTGTGGACAAACCCATTCAGACAATCATACGCATGATGTCAGCACGCTGGATTTCAACACTATTTTAAAGCACTCTGAGAGGTTTGTGGGGGAGAAACCCCCCCACACACATACTTTACTTAGAAATGTTGGTTCTCCCATGGGGGGGGGAACCCTCCCCTCCCCATTACAGAACAAATAGTAATTTTTCCCTAAAAAACAGGGAAAAAGTCTGTTTCCTCTGTAATGGGAGTGGGGGGTTCCCCCCGACATATACCCCAACGGGAGCGCTAACATTTCTAACTACAGTGGCAGGGTTCCCCCACCCCCACCCCTTCACAGCACTTTAAAATAGTGTTAAAATCCAGCGCGCGATTGTCTGGGCGGGTTTGTCTCGCACAGTTTCGTCTATGAGCCATTTACTAACTATGCACATAACTTTAATTAACATGTTAATACTCATTAATATTAGTTAGTAAATAGTCTTAGTATTATTGCAAAAGTTTACTACAGAATTAAATAAATGCAAAGCTATGAGATAGTAAAAATCCCATCAATGGTAACAAGACAAAGTGATATTAAAGAACGGGGGGGAGGGGGCAACCTTTATACACAGAGGACCGCATGAATGTCATCGCCAACAGAACTCAATGTGATGACTGAATGAACATAATTTATTACTGGAATGGTCTGTCTTTCTAAACAGTTGCTAACACTGTCAAACAAGTCTTGTCCTGTTGTATCCTTCAATGGTTCCACTGACAAAGAGTTAATGACGTTTCTGCAGGCCATTTTTAGAGTATACTTCCATGGTCTTTTAGGGCCACATAAATTCAATGGTGGGTTGCATACAGCTCGCAAGATGCAGGTTGCTCACCACTGCTGTAGAATGCAACACAAAGAGGTTTCCCATCAAAAAAAACCTGTTTCACGTCAACCAAGAGGTTATTAAATCCAAACCCAAAAACTGTAGTACAAGGGAATGAGATCATTACCAAGTGTCAGTGCTGCTAGAATGGAAAGGAAACAAAAAAAAAAATATATATTTTCAGGACTGAAGCTTTTCTGTTTTTTTGCATTGTAATTATATGCTATGGGCATGACATGGAACAGATATAGCACCAGATTCAAAGCACAAATATCTTTCCAGGATTCCAGAGGAACAGAGAAATCTTCTTCAAGGTCAGCTGTGTCATGAGACGAGAGCTATGAAAGAACAAGTATGTAGTTCAATGAGACCCCAAGAAACAGACAAAAAGAAACCATGGCCAGTTGCTGCCCATTTCAGCCAGAGTTTGTGTGTAAGAGGTGTTGATTGTTGAGTATATTATGTTCACATGACACTGATCATGCATGTTATAATGTACATAATGATGTGCAAAAACTGACCGTGAAGGCATAAAAATTGAGAATGTACACAGAAGTTAAATAAATACATTTTTAAAAATACTTTATCATTTGGCATTGAATGTTTTTCACTTCAAATATAGTAGACAAATGATAATAGATAGTAGTATGAGCTAACTATGGCAGTATTGATGGTCCTTTCAAAAATTTGACATTTTGATTTCCTGATTAATTATAAATATAGGATTTTTAAAATATTTATTTACTTGATTGCACTGTACAAGAGCACATAGGCATGCTGAACACAGATCTAGAAGTAAATATACAAGTTAAACAGGAACAATGGTGGAGAGTAGTGCTGCCCGATTTTCAATTCAAATTGATTCACTGATACGAATCAGGTGAATCGATTCAAATCGATTCGATTTTAAAAAAAATCGGCTTCCTGATTCGATGACCGACCCTCCTCCTCCCCCACCATGCCTTCCTAAAGCAGGAGCGACAGTGCTGCCTCTTGCTGGCCGTCCACTGCTGCTCCTGCTTGAGGGGGGAGGGTCAGTCGGAAAGGCCTGCATTTAATAATAATAATTTATTTTTATATATCGCCTAACCAGAAGTTCATAGCGGTTTACACAATAGGTACTCAGCATACAATATAATAACAACATCATACATAATAAAATTTAAGTAACTAATACAAGCATTAAATAATGAATAAAAAACCCACAATATAAACTAGGTATAGATAAAAAGATTAAAAGTACATTTTTTTTAAATTTATTTATAAGATTATTCATTTATTACAACAAATAAAAACCATAAGCAATTACAAATCAGTTCCAGGAAACAATAAAATCATACACAAACAAAAGTACATTATAACTATGAAAATCAGTAATGTATATTTTATTGTTTAAATAAGTGGGTTTTAAGATCTTTTTGAAACTGATAGTAAGTAAGAAATGGAGAAATGAGAAGATTCAACATGAATTTATTAATCCTGCTTGGAATGCTAAGGTCCTACCCAAAAAGTTTTTGTAACAACATGCCAGGCCTGTGCAGAGGGAGGAGGAGGAAGGGGCAAGAGAGAGTAAGAGAGGGGAGGGGAGATGCCAGACCTAGGGTGAAGTGAAGGGAAGAGAGAGACCAAACCAAAAAGAGGGGGGAGGAAAGCAGAGGAGAGGTGCTGGACTAATGGAGAGAGGGAGAGAGAAATGCAAGACCACAGGGAGAAGGGGAAGGGTACAAGAGGGACAGATACTGCTCCAAAGTAGGTGGGAAGGGTACAGGATGGCAGGAGAGATAGTAGGAGAAAGCCTGTACCTGGGGAAGGGGATACAGGAGATAAGGAAGAGAGAAGCTGGATATGGGGAGAGACATGAAACAGATAAAAGATGCTGGGCATGGAGGGACAGGGACACAGAAGAGAAAGGCTGGATATGATAGATAAGGGATTCAGAGAGAGGATGGATGGTGGACAGGGGAAGCTGGGGGAACATGCAGGCTTTTGGGGGGAGCAGGCCTTCAGGGGGGGCCCTGATGTAGAAGGGCCCCCCTGTAGGAGGGGGGAAGGGGGGTTCAAAGAGACGTGCATTTACTGAACTGGGGAGAAGGAAGGGGGAAGAAATAATGGGTCTAAAAACAGAGGAGAGGGAGAGAGATGGACAATGGGATTTAGGGAGGGAAGGAACAGAAAGGGAGAGAAGTTGGACACAAGGGATGGTGTGGAGGGGGGATAGAAATACTGGATAGGCAGGTAGTTGGGAAGAGTAAGGGAGAGCTGGTGGACCCTAGGGTGGTGGGGAAGGAGGGACAGATGCTAGATGAAAGTGTAGTTGAGAAAAGCAGAGATGGTGCATCTGGGGATGGTGGGGTCCATCGCTGCAACTGCAGAGGAATGGAGATGAAAAAAAGCCAGATGCCAGACCTCCGAGGGAGGGAAGGGAAACAGAAGGAGAGGACAGAGATGGAAGATGGATGGTTAGCAACGAGAAAGAAGAAAGGAGACCCTGGCAAGCAAGTTATCAGAAGACAACCAGAACCTGGGACCAACATGATTTGAAAAGTGACCAGACAACAAAAGGTAGAAAAAATTATTTTATTTTCTGATTTGTGATTACAATATGTCAGATTTGAAATGTGTATCCTTCCAGAGCTGGTGTTAGATCGTGAACGTGAGCTAATATTTAACAGAGAGAGGAAAATTATTTTTTGTTCGTTTATTTTGTTTACACCACAGGGTGTGGGTAGGAGAGGGAAAAGGGGGTGAAGAGGCTATAAAAGGGGTGAAGAGGCTATAAAATAAACCCACCAGGATGTTTGGGAAAAAAATAAAATAAAAAACTACCCAATTGGGAAGGAAAATCGAATCGAAAAATCGATTCAATAGGCTGAATTGAATCGAATCAAAATTTTTTTTTTCCTGACTCGGGCAGCACTAGTGGAGAGGTCCAGCTCATCATGAAAACTTTTAGGTCTTTATGGTCAAAATCCAAAATTGTATAGTGTAATCTAAGTAATCCTGCATCAACATGTGGATCAGTTATGAGGTCAAGATTACGGATCTATAACATTGGAATTTCAGATTGCAAAAGATTTAAAAAATTATCTGAAAAAAATGATGGTGGGCGAGCTTATGCTTAACTTATAAGTATGAGAAAATGAATGCAGACTTGCTGGGGCATAATAAGATATTCAAATTGGCTTGGGGTCCATTAACATCTTTTGTAGATTTGTTATAGTTGCCCTTTATCTTTATTTTCCATTGTATTGTACCCACACATCAAGGGGAGCGGGAGGGTGGTATATCTTTTGCTTTGGTATTATTCCTGATGGTAATGATGGATAGGGGAGGGAATTTTTATCTTTTGTATAGATTCTGATTGTTTATAAGTGTTTATTTGATTATTATTTGTATGTAAATTGTATTGCACTTTTTGTTGGCATTAAAAACTAAATAAAGTTTGGAAAAAAAATGAAAACATTTTAATTTACAGATAGTGTTCAAAATTTGTGGAATGATACAGTCAGAATGATAACTGATTTCAATAAAATTTGAGATACATCATCCTGAATAAATTCACAGTGGCCCAGATTCTCTAAATGGTGCTGATATCGGCGGCTGCCTAAAAAGTGGCCACCGATCACGTGTCAATCACACAATGGCACCATTTAGAGAACTGTGCTTCTGGGAAAGATAGGCACTGGAAATGTAGGCCAGGGTTTTTAAGACCTACATTTCCAGTGCCTATCTTTGCCATGAATCATGCCTATGTAGGCATTTTATGCCACCTAACGCCACTTCTGGCATTAGCCATGCATATAGTAGCATTAGGTGCTGGTAGGCACCTCCAGAGGTGCAATTCCAGTGCCTTTTATTTAGGCGCTGGTAGGCACTTTAAATTTGACACTGATTGCCATTTAAAATGGCATTTCCCAATTAACTTAGACGCCAGTAGGGTGCCTACCAGCGCCTAGGTTTGCATGCTGTTTATAGAATTTCCCTTAATAAGGCCCTCTTTTACTAAGGTGCGCTAACTAATTAGAGCCCGCTAATCGATTTAGCGCACACTAAATGCTAATGCGTGCATGTTAGTCTATGGACGCGTTAGCATTTAGCGCGCACTAATCGGTTAGCGCACCTTAGTAAAAGAGAGGGCAAGTCTACATTCACACCAGCCACCTCACCTAAACAACTCCATTAGCTGGTTATTCAACTGTCACAATGACTTCCTCTCTTTTCGACTGCTGGTTCAATTTCTGATCTTAAGCATCTTAGATTACTGCAATATTATATACTTAGGATCCTTTAAGAAAACCATCAAACGATTGAGAGTCATTCAGAATGCTGCTGTCCGTCTCATTTATGGTCTCAAAAAATCAGATCATGTAAGCCTGTATTACAAAAAATTACACTGTCTGCTGGTGGAAGCAAGGGTCATTTTCAAGTTTGCCTGCCTCTGCTTCACAACCATAACAGGTTCATCCCCAAATCTACCTGTCGCACCATTTCAAATTTTCAGGCACCACTTGCACACGTAGGCTTGGATTCTGTATAGGACGCCAGTCCGGGCGTCCTATACAGAATCGGGCCTACACCCGCCCAAAGTTAACCCGACTGTAACCGACGTCCATGTTGCAAACGCTGGTTACAGAATCAGGTTTAACATGCCCAACCCCCCAACGGGCTCCCCCGAAGATCACCAGCAGGAGGGTGCCCAACTCCTCCTGCTGGACCCCCCAACTCCCCCCCTAAGATCTCCGGCAGGAAGGTGCTCAACCCTTCCTGCCGACAGAACCTGCCACTCGATGATCACGGCAGGAGGGTACACAACCCCTCCTGCCGACCCCCCCAATGGCCCTCCCGACAATCACGGCAGGAGGGTACCCAACCCCTCCTGCCGACCCCCCTAAGATCGCTGGCAGGAGGGTGCCCAACTCCTCCTGACAGATCCCCCAACTTCCCCCCCTAAGATCGCCGGCAGGAAGGTGCTCAACCCTTCCTGCCAACAGAACCCTCCCCCCCCAACGATCGCGGCAGGAGGGTACCCAACCCCTCCTGCCAACCCCCCCAATGGCCCTCCCGACAATCACGGCAGGAGGGTACCCAACCCCTCCTGCCGACCCTCCTAAGATCGCCGGCAGGAGGGTGCCCAACCTCTCCTGCCGGCCCCCCCAACAGCCCCCCTAAGATTCCCGGCAGGAGGGTGCCCAACCCCTCCTGATGGACACCCCCCCCCAACAACCCCCCCTCCCACTCCAGAACCCCCCTTAGTCTTACTTTCCAAGTTGGACCGGACGGCTTCTCCGTCCAAATGAGACGAGCCTGCTCTTCCCCTGCCCAACCCACAGGATCCTAGGGCCTGATTGGCCCAATCGCCTAAGGCCCCTCCTATAGCCTCTTACCGGCGATCATAGGGGCAGCCGTTGGGGCCAGCAGGAGAGGTTGGGTACCCTCCTGCTGTGATTGTTGGGAGGGCTGTTGGGGGGTTGGCAGGAGGGGTTGGGTACCCTCCTGCTGCGATTGTCGGGAGGGCTGTTGGGGGGGTCAGCAGGAGGGGTTGGGCACCCTCCTGCTGCGATCGCTGGGGGAGGGGAGACTTGCGGCCGTAACCACGGCCACTATACTAATCACGGCAGAGAGATCCTTGCCGCGATTAGGTACAGTGGTCGTGTCTACTTACCATGTAGCCCAGCATTTTGCTAGCCTACATTGTAAGCGTCTCCCGTTCTGCTAGGGAGATGCATAGAGCCGCCTAGGTTCGCTTAAGGCTCCTGCCTAGCCTTAGGGGAACTTAGGTGGGCTTGCGGGCCTCTCTAGGCTCCCTGGAGGCGCCTTCAAAATAGGTGGCCTGCCTGGGGAGCATTTTTTTTTTTAGAAAAGTGCCTACCGATTGGCTGATTAGACAGCTGTAGGATGCCTACAATCGGGAGCACTTTGCAGAATCAGGGCCATAATGCCTACCTGTTTCCATCCTACAAGAGATTCCTTGATAGATCATTATCATTCCAAGCAGGCAAATGGAATAAATGTTTAACCAACTTCATAACCTTCCTACAAAACCTTCAGGAAGTCAATTTGATAAATTTCTCTGACTCCTTTCCTGTCTTGTATCTTTGAAATGCTTCCGGATAAATCTTGACTAATCTTGACATGCTAATGTAATTCGAAAGTCTTTTTTGTAACATTGCTGTCTGTTTGCTGTCTGTATACATTCGCTACCTCTGTAAACCTCTCTGAACTGCTTGTGGTATTGCGGTATACAAAAATAAAGTTATTATTATTATTCAATGTGAACTGAACAGGCCCTGCCACTTCCTGATTTGTGATTAGTTGAACCCATTTATTTCTAATCTATAATTTCTATAGTGCTACTAGACATACAGTACATAGCACTGTACACATTATATGAAGGCACTTTCTCTGTCCCTAGTGGGCTCACAATCTAACACCCCCCTCCCCTTTTACAAAGCTATGCTAGTGACTGTCATGCAGCAAAAGCCCTTTAAATCCCAGTGGGTTTCGGGGCAGTTAACATAGTAACCCGCGCTATCAGGCTTTGTAAAAGAACGGGCAAGTGTTTTTTTACCTGTGCCAATGGAGAGTTAAGTGACTTGTCCAGGGTCACAAGAAGCTACAGTGGGAATTGAACCCACTTCCCACTTCCAGGATCACAATCCACTGCTTCAACCATTAGGCTACTCCTCCATTTCTTGCAATTTCTTCAAAACACTTCCACCTTTTTCTGGAAACTCTTGCACCACCTTGATGGAAAACCATGGTAACTATTTATCAGGGCTGCCCAAGTCCGGTCCTCGAGATCTACTGGCAGGCCAGGTTTTCAGAATATCCACAATGAATATGCATGAGAGCGATTTGCCTGCACTGCCTTCTTGGTATGCAAATCTCTCTCTCCAATAAAAAAAGATATTTATTTTTTTTCCTTTATGTTTTTGTTTTATTTCCACATATTATGTACCTCGAAGAGTGGACTAACATGGCCACCACACCATTTCACCCAAATTTTATTGAAATTGGTCAAGTTTTGACAAAGCTATGCAGAAAACAAGCTTTGCTAGCTTTTTTTTTTTTTTTTTTTACAAGTGTGCAACACAACTGTAATAGAAAAGTACTGTGATCATGGCTTTAAGAGAATTGTGAAGAATGAAGAGGTTATAATAACCTGGGACATTCTAATCCCAACCAAGAATATGTTGGATGCAAAAAAGCTGGACATAGAGGTAAAAAAGAAAAATACCAGAACAGCAATTATCATAGATATGTCATTCCAAGCAATTATTCTTTGAATTGTGTGGAGAGAGAAAAGATCTCAGGTAAGCAAGAAATGGAGATCATGAAAATGTGGCAGAAAGATATACTCGTAGAAATACTTATCATATTGGGTGTTACAGGTTTAATTGTTAAGAGCTTCCAAGCTCGTCTGGATTGATTGCCTATACATGTGACATTCATTCATTCATTTATTTGAAAAATTCTTATTCGCTCCGTCCTATAGTTCTGTGTGAGTTACACAGTTACATGCAGGCAAAATAAAAACAATAAAAATTTAACATACAATACATAAACTACAAACAAATCAAATCTGCTCCCTCGTCAAATTTTCATATAAAACACAAATCATTCTGAAAAATATCGCACAAACAATACAGGTTTTAGCAACTTCCTAATGCCTAATAAAGTGAATGCTTTCTTTACTTCAGGTGATAAAGTATTCCACAACAATGTGCCTTGAACTACTATCATGGAGTGACAACAGCTCCCTAATCTCACCTGTCTCAATGAGGGCACTTCCAAACAATGTTGTTCCTCAGAGCGCATCTTCCTAATTGGTCGATACATATTAAAAAGATGACTAACTACTGTTGGTAGTTGTGTGCGGATCAGCTTGTAGATCAAACAAGTATTTTAAATTCAATTTGAGCCAAAAACAAAATTGGCGTTACATGCTCAAACTTGGTGGCACAAACCATTAACCATGCCGCAGGGTTTTGAACTAATTGCAATGCCCGAACAACATATTTTGGCAACCGCAAATATAGGGCATTGCACTAGTCAAAAATCATCTTATAATTTCAGAAGGCAGCTCTTTTTGACACAAGTACTATGGTGCGTATTAATAATAATTTTGAGAGACTGCGATCATACTCCACATACACTAGCTAAGGTGTGAGGTCCATTAAAGTTATGGCAGGAGATACTGCGCCCAGAGAGAGAAACATCCACTGATAGCACTGGACAACACATTTTTTTCAAACGTTTTGCTTCCTTAAAACAAGCTGGTGATTATGATAGACCCCTTCAAAATAAACACAAATATAATTTCCCCCTGATTGTATCACATAGGAATTTTGAAAAACATGATGGTATCTTTAATTGACTATAATATGTTTTAATGCAAAAAGTTTCAGATAAGCTGTGATAGTTCGCCAGGACTAAAAGTGTTTTCCTGCTGATTTTCATTTGTACTCAGTGTCCAGTGCATCCCGTTGCAGTGTCCAACAATAGTCAGCCAGCATTGATGGATTCCAGTTGTCCTGATACTTTTTTTCCATAGTGGCAATGTCCTGGTGAAACCTTTCGCCATGTTTGTCACAGACTGCACCAAGATCTCCGGGGAAGGAGTCCAAGTGTGAATGTAGAAAGTGCATCTTCAGTTTCATGTTGCACTTCATGGTTTTGCATGCTCTAAGAAGTTTGTCAACCAGATGAATATAGTTTGGTGCTCTTTAACTGCCAAGAAAATTCTCAATGACATCCTTGAATGCTTTCCAGGCGATTTTCTCTGGTCCGACTAACAGATCTTCAAATCTCTCATCATCAATGACATGTCTGATCTATGGACCAACAAAAATGCTTTCCTTAATCTGGGCATCAGTTATTAATTATTAATTGCATTAGCCTGATAGTATAACAAGAAATTGTAAAAATGTACTTTTTTTGTTAAAATGGTATGTGATATGTAATTTTAAATGTGATTTTTGAGATCTGCAGCCAAAACCCTGTAAGATACACACGAAGAAGCAAAAACTTTGTTGTCCAGTATAGTTAAAACTGAGAAGAACTGGAAGTGAAATCTTCCAGGCAGTGACCACCTCCTTTGTCTAAGGGCATGATTTATACCCTTCCCACCTCCTTGCCCATCCATTATGCAAAAAAGTCCCAAAGTGATTGAAAGTATCAGAGTTTGACATATATAAACAACAGATCATCCTTTATGTTCCAGTCAGTGCACAGGAAAACCATCAAAGAAGGGATGGATGCCTGCAGAAGAGCTGCTCCTCGGGGCCCTGGGCAAGTCACTTAATCCTCCACTAACTCAGGTACATTAGACAGATTGAGCCCATCGAGACAGATAGGGAAAATGCTTGATTACCTGACTTGCAACACGTTCTGAACTCCTTTGGGACGATGGGCTAAAACTTCAAAGAAATAAATAAATCTGCTAAGCAGACTGGGTCCATCCTCGATATGGTATGAGGTATCTCTCAAGGCCATGGAGCCAATTAACAAGGATG
Organism: Geotrypetes seraphini; assembly: GCF_902459505.1. NCBI lineage: Eukaryota > Metazoa > Chordata > Amphibia > Gymnophiona > Dermophiidae > Geotrypetes > Geotrypetes seraphini. The sequence goes on along the minus strand of NC_047085.1, from coordinate 147,788,759 downwards.
ACTGCATCTGTCCATTTTGGCTTGTTGCAAGGTACTTTCCCAGCTCACTGAGCCAATTAGTAAGGCATGATGTTTTTCTCTGCTCAGTGCACTGCAATGCAGCTGTATCTTACTGTAGCACATCCCAGAATACGTGGCTTTCAAACTTCCACTTTCTTTGGTTCAGGCACAGATCAATAAATTCCTATACTACCATCTGACATTCCTCTTCCCCCCCCCCCAACCCCATGACACCCTGCACCCACTGCAATGTCTACGTTTTACAGTTTGATACAACCTCAAATCTCACAGCCGTGAGCTCTGCCCTCACACAAAATCATTTTGTGAGCTCACTGAAGCTTTGGCAGCTCAGAATTCTCTTTACTCGTAAGTTCTCAGCAACCACTGTAGGTGGCCACCCTAACAAAGTCAATTACAGGAAGAAAAAAAAAAGTGTTTCTCTTCTGGTGGTCTATTCCTATAACCTGCATTTGCCTTGGGTAAAGGAAAACAGATTTATTTTAGGAGTGCTCAAGTGTTTGGCCGTGTTTGATCTGTCCACTTAACTTCTTCTGTCATTCTCTCCCTTTCCTCCATATGTCCTTTGCTATTGCCTTATGAAAACTTTCTTAGTAATATTTTTTGGAGGGCGGGGGAGGGGGGAAGCAAAGAACAGGAAGACCTGCATTCCACTAGCCAAAAGGGGGGTTGAGATCTCCAGAAAAGACAGTCATTGACTGATATTTAAATGGCAGCAGTATTCAGTGGCCAGTGCAACCAAAGCAAGGATGGCAATGAACCTGAAAATTGGGTCAATACTTGGAGCCTGTCCATTTCACACCAGTATGAAATACAGTATCTGTTCCTTGCTCATAGAGAAGTGTGAAGCAATATTTGAACTCAATGCTGGCGTTAAGGTTTAGCACGCGTTAAAGCCCTAACGCACCTTTGTAAAAGGAGCCCTAAATGTTTGTTCGTTATGCTGTTTTTGTGTTCCCAACAGCTAAGGCCTAAATGACTGACAAGAGTACTAGCAGTGCAGTCTCTCAAGTGAGGTTCTTCTTCAGTAATGTGAGACACACTGATAAGTACTACCGAAATTCAACCCTTCCCAACCCTAGAGCTCTCTCCAAAGCTCCCCCGCACACCTTCCAAATACAAGTGAGTTCAAAACCGCACAGGATCACCGTTGCTACTTCCCTCTCTGTTTCATTAAAATCCACTTCATGTTTTATATATTTTCCTTTCTTTAAACAATATCCAGGACAGAGAGGAGGGATTAGAATTAGATGACCTCATAGATTCTCATTTAAAACTCCAAAACGTCAGATATTTTCTGCATACATTAAATTACAGCAACAGGTATTTTGTTAAAACTTAGAATCTTCTCCTGTTTTAAAATGCTTCTAATTCCATCAATTCTAATTCAGTTAAAAGTCTGTTGTATCGGCCATCTTTAATGTTAAAAATAAAACTTAAAATATATATTCCTTTATTTCAATATTTTGTATTTTTTATATTTTTCAAGCTAAATTTTTCCTCTTACCAGTATTTTAATTCTTAGTTCATGGGTATCTCTTGAGAAGATAGGAACTCCTTAAGTTTTTTTGGGTCATCAAAGGAATAAAATTTATCTTTACAGGTAATTTTCATTTGTGCTGGATAGAATATTCCATACTTTGCACCTATTTCTTTTAGTGATTGCCTTAGCTGTAAAAACTTTTGCCTTATGTGTACAGTTTCCTTAGCCAAATCCGGAGTAAAAAACAATTTAGAGTCTTTATAAACTATATTTTGTAATTCTCTAGCCGCTTTTAAAATATCCAGAACATGTTGGAATCTCAATAGTTTGAGTATTATTGTTCTTGGCTTACCTGGATTTGGGGATTTTTTTGCTCCAATTCTATGAGCTCTTTCTATTTCTATTGGAGTTTTTATCCTGAGTAAAAGAACCTTTGGAATCATTTCCTCTAAAAATGAAATCATATTTTTTCCTTCACTTCCTTCTTTTAATCCTATAATTCTCAAATTCTGATTTCTAGAACGATTTTCAAGATCTATCATTCTTTTCTGCATTACTTTTCTGCATTACTTTTAACATTTCATGATCTTCTTTATTTTCTTGTATTTGTTCTATTTTTCCACTCTGATTCCCGTATTATCAATTCTGTTGGTAATTATATCCAGTTTGTTGTTCATCTGATTCATTTCCTTTTTCATCATCATCAGAGTCAAATTTATGCTTTTCAATTTATAACATCTATAATAACCAATGCATCTATAGATGAAGAACTTCCACTTGATGTCTGTGGATCTTCCTTTAATCTTTTGCTTTTTACTACAGACTTTTGAATTTCCTGTATCTTCTATTTAGTAGATGTCATCTTTGAAGATTTTCCCACAAACAATACAAAAACTATAATTATTGTATATTAAAATCTTATATTAGATGCTCAGAGGAGGGAGCTCAGTCTTTAGCCAGCCATTCACTCAGCCTCCAGGTTCCGGAATCCTTTTTAATAAACAATCTTGTTAGCAGTTCCATGGACAAATTATTCTACTGACATCAAGATTCTAGTTACCTTCTAGATCAGGGTTTCTCATCCCAGTCACAAAAGAGGAGATGAGCCAAAAGCCCCAAATAGCCAACCACTCAACACATATATAGACTTCTATATATAATGCATAGTAAGTGTCGATGTTGAAAATTTTCTCTATCTTTAAATGAGGAAAAAGGCTCTCCGAAACCTGCTCTTTGCTCCGAGTCTTACCAGTTCCAGATTTCAATCATCGAGCCCAAAAAACCTCACAAATTAAGGCACACTAACAATACACTAAATCCTAATATGTGCTACTTTTTTCTTTTTAAATTATTAATTTGCAATATTTCATACTAACACCATCACCATATTAGTTCAACTAGACAGTACAAAGCAACATGTGAAGCAACCACTAAAAGTTAGCAGCAGTAAAACTCATACTATCAGATACCAAAGCTGCGTGTCAAAAAAGCACAGTTACTTACCGTAACAGGTGTTATCCAGGGACAGCAGGCATATATTCTCACATGTGGGTGACGTCATCTACGGAGCCCCGGCGCGGACAGCTTTTCAAGCAAACTTGCTAGAAGTTTCAAGTTTGCACACTGCACCACGCATGTGCGTGCCTTCTGCCCACTAGAGGGCGCATCCCACCTCGTGGTCCTCAGTTCCATAACTAGCTTAGAAGCCATCCCCGGGGAGGTGGGCGGGTTGTGAGAATATATGCCTGCTGTCCCTGGATAACACCTGTTACGGTAAGTAACTGTGCTTTATCCCAGGACAAGCAGGCATGATATTCTCACATGTGGGTGACCTCCAAGCCAAACCAAAAAGGGCAGGTGGGAGGATGGCAATTTTAAGAAAACAGATTTTGTAAAACTGACTGGCCAAACCGGCCGTCACTCCTGGACAGAGTGTCCAGACAGTAGTGAGAGGTGAATGTATGAACCGAAGACCAAGTGGCAGCCTTACATATGTCTTCCATCGGGGTGGAACGGAGGAAGGCTATCGAAGCTGCCATTGCTCGGACCTTGTGCCCCGTGACTCGACCCGGGGGAGGAAGGCCAGCCTGAGTATAGCAAAGGGAGATGCACGCCGCCAACCAGTTAGACAGAGTGCGCTTGGAAACTGGGTGCCCTAATCGATTGGGATCGAAGGACAAGAATAATTGCGGGACCTTCCGATGGGACTTGGTGCGTTGAAGGTAAAATGCCAACGCCCTCTTACAGTCAAGCGTGTGAAGCGCCGTCTCGCCAGGATGGGAGTGGGGCTTAGGGAAGAACACAGGAAGGACAATGGACTGATTGAGGTGGAAATCAGAAACAACCTTCGGGACAAACTTAGGATGGGTGCGGAGGACCACCTTGTCATGATGGAATACGGTGAAGGGTGGGTCCGCAACCAAGGCTTGTAGTTCCCCAATCCGCCTAGCGGAGGTGAGGGCAATCAGAAACACCACCTTCCAAGTCAGAAATTTCAAGAGGGACTTGTTGAGTGGCTCAAAGGGTGGTTTCATCAGTTGAGCTAAAACCACATTCAAATTCCATACGACTGGGGGAGGTTTGAGCGGGGGACAAACCCTGAGTAATCCTTTCATGAAGCGTGTCACCAAGGGATGGAGAGACAGAGGGCGTCCATCCAGGTGTTGGTGGAAGGCGGAAATCGCACTAAGATGGACACGCACCGAAGTGGTTTTCAGGCCAGAGCGCGACAAATGGAATAAGTAGTCCAGAACCGAGGGTACCGGGGCCGATACCGGGTCCAGGAGGAAAGAAGAGCACCAGGTGGAAAACCTGGTCCATTTCTGCGAATAGCAAAGCCTCGTCGAGATCTTGCGGGAGGCTTCCAGCACTTCCCTCACTGATTGAGACAGGTCCGGAGGGGTCAGGGAACAAGAAACCAAGCTGTCAGGTGCAATGACTGCAGATTGGGATGTAACATGGATCCTTGATTCTGAGATAGCAGAGAAGGACCGACAGGCAGAAGAAGGGGTTCCCTGGCGCTGAGTTGGAGCAGTAGGGAGAACCAGTTCTGACGCGGCCACCGAGGAGCTATGAGAATCATCGTGGCCGTGGACGATCTGAGGTGTACCAACGTTCGCATGATCAGAGGGAAAGGAGGGAATGCATAGAGGAACTTCCCGTCCCAATCGAGAAGGAAGGCATCCGCCTCCAGACGATCCCGCGAGTACATCCGAGAACAATATAGTGGTAGTTTGTGTGCCTCCGGAGAGGCGAACAGATCTACCTGTGGCGTTCCCCAGCGAGCGAAGACCTCGTGCAGAACTGCTGAGTGTAGAGTCCACTCGTGGGGTTGCAGGAGTCGACTGAGTTTGTCCGCCAGACAATTCAGTTCCCCCTGGATGTAGACCGCCCGGAGGAAGATGTTCCGGGAGGCCGCCCACTCCCAGAGGCGAAGGGCCTCGGAGCAGAGGGGCCACGACCCCGTTCCCCCCTGTTTGTTCACATAGTACATTGCTACTTGGTTGTCCGTGCGGACGAGGACCACCTGGTCCTGTACTACGTGAACGAAGGCTCGAAGTGCTAGGAAGATGGCCCGAAGCTCTAGCACGTTGATGTGACAGCGACGGTCCTCCGCCGACCACAGGCCCTGTGTGCGAAGACCGTCGAGGTGGGCTCCCCACGCGTAGTCCGAGGAGTCCGTGGTCAGAACCTTGCGAAATGGGGGAGTGCGAAACATTAGTCCCGTGGACAGATTTGAAGAGTCTGTCCACCAACTTAGCGATTTCCGCAAAAGCGGAGTCACCGAAATGAGGCGCGACTCCGGATCGCACTCCTGGCGCCATTGTGATGCGAGTGTATACTGAGGGATCCTCAGATGCAGCCTCGCAAATGGCGTGACGTGTACCGTCGAGGCCATATGGCCGAGCAGCATCATCATGCGCTTGGCCGACACCCTTGGTAGTTGAGAGACCTGGCGGCTCATCCGTACCAAGACTTCCAACCGTTGGGTCGGAAGGTAGGAGCGCAGGCGCACCGTGTCCAGCACCGCACCTATGAATTGAAGAGACTGAGCCGGCCTCAACTGAGACTTTGGAAAGTTTATCTCGAATCCGAGGGTTTGCAGGAAGGCAATAGACTGTCGGGTCGCTGAGATAACCTCCTCCCTGGTCGGGGCTTTGATGAGCCAGTCGTCCAGGTAAGGGAACACGTGGAGCCCGCGAGACCTCAGGGCTGCCGCCACTACTACCATGCACTTCGTGAATACTCGTGGGGACGCGGCCAGGCCGAAGGGCAGGACTCTGTACTGGAGGTGTAGGTCTCCCACCTGGAATCGTAAGAATTTTCGGCAGGTGGGGTGCACCGGGACATGGGTATATGCTTCCTTCAAGTCGAGGGAGCACATCCAGTCCCCTTCCTCCAAGAGAGGATACAAGACCGGGAGAGATAGCATTCGAAATTTCTCCCTGGCCAGGCATTTGTTGAGCTTCCTGAGGTCGAGTATGGGGCGCATGTCCCCGGTCTTTTTTGGGACCAAAAAGTAACGGGAGTAAAATCCCGTCCCCCACTGGTCCTTGGGGACCGGCTCGACCGCCCGAAGCTTCAGGAGAGCTTTGGCTTCGGTCAGAAGGGTCGGTAGTTGCGACCGGTTGCACCAGGCTAAACTTGGGGGACTGTCCGGTGGTGAGGACACAAAATTGAGCGAGTAGCCTTCGGAGACGATCCGGAGCACCCAAGCGTCTGAGGTAATCGCGGTCCATGCCTTCCGGAAGGACCGAAGACGCCCCCCGATAGGAAGGGGTTCTGGTGAAGGTGCGGAGGGGAACCCGCCCCGTCCGCTCAGCCCGTCAAAAGGAAGGCGCGGGCTTAGAAGGGCCCTGCGCCGGGGCTTGGGTTTGTCCCCCTCTGCCTCGTTGAGACGAACGTCTCGGAGGCGGTCTTGAGAAGGACGGGGTCGACTTCTGGGGGTACCGGCGCGGCGGAGGCCGGAAAGGTTTCTGTGGCGGGGGCCTAGGTTTGGGGCGGACCAGGGATGCTAAAGAGCGTTCCTGTTCCGACAACCGTTTGGTCGCCGCCTCCAAAGACTCGTCAAATAACTCGGACCCCACACAGGGCAGGTCTGCAAGACGTTCCTGCAGGTTTGGGTCCATGTCGAGGGTGCGAAGCCAGGCCAAGCGGCGCATGGCCACTGCGAGGGCCGACACCCTCGAAACCAGCTCAAAGGTGTCGTACACTGAATGGAAAAGGTACAACCGCAATTGAGACAGGTTGGACATAAACTTATCGAATCCTGCTCTTTTGGAGTCCGGTAACGAGTTCCGATATTGAGGAAGGTCCTTCACCATCCCACGCAAGTAGGAGGAAAAGGTGAAGGAGTAATTTAGAACTCTGGTGGCCATCAGAGTGTTTGAATAGAGGCGACGGCCAAACTTGTCCAGGGTCCGCCCCTCCCTGCCGGGTGGAACCGCCGCAGAAACCCGTGAGGGCTGTGATTTTTTAAGGGCAGATTCCACCAGGAGGGACTGGTGGGAGAGCTGCGCCTTATCAAACCCTTTCGGGGGAATCGTCCTATACTTTGATTCCATTTTTGACGGGACAGACGTGCCTGTAAGAGGGCTCGACAAGTTCTTCAGCCAGGTCTGCAGGAGGACACTGTTGAGAGGGAGTCTAGGTACCTCTCTAGGGGGAGTGGGAAGGTCCTGTTCCTCTAGAAATTCTTTGGAATATTTGGAACCTACCATCAGGTCAATCCCCAGGGCTTGGGCCATGTCCTGGACAAAAGATGAGAAGGAGGACGGCCTAGCCTGGGGGGACGGGGTTCTCGACCGTCCCACCGAGGAGCGGGGGGAGGCCTCATGGGAATACTGAGGATTCCTAACCGATCCTGAATCCCAGGATCCTCTCTCCACGGCCCTCGAGGGGGAGGGTGAAATCATCCTCCTAGGGGAGTCCCTGGGGGAGGATCCCGGGGTCCGTGGGGTCCTCTCCCGTTTCCTCGGCGAGGCGGCGCGGGAAGACTTTCCCCGAGGTGAGCGGAGGAGCCTCGGATTATCGAGGCGCAACTCCGACACCTGCAGCGCCTCGCCCCCGAACGACGAGGAACGATCGCGCCGAGGCGAGCCCCGGGGTCGCTTAGGCTTCCTCGATCGGCGCCTCGTCCGAGGTCGCCTCGAGGGCGAGGCGTCCGGGGAAGATCCCGAAGCCGAGGAGGAAAGTCGGCGCACTCTGCGGAACTTTTCTTTTGGGCGGACACTGCGCTCAGGAGGCTCCCCCGAGGTCGAGGTCCGGGGCGGGGCCGAGACCGAGGTGGACGGGGCCGCAATACCCGAGACCGAGGTCGCCGAGGCCGGGGCTCCCGAGGTCGAGGGAGCCGAGACCGGGGCCTCCGAGGCCGAGGGCGTCCCGGCCGAGGTCGACGTCGCCGGGCCCGCAGCACGCTGCAGCACTTCCAGGGCTCCCGACAGCTCCGATGAGATCAAGGCTCGAAGGAGATCCTGGAAGGCCGGAATCCCCACGAAGGTGGGGAGTTCCGAGTCCGGGGCACACTCCCTGGAGGGCGACCTCGGTCTCGAGTATTCCCTCGGGGTGTGCGGAGTCGAGGTCCGATGCGGGGCCGGGGTCGACCCACCCGCTTTGGCCTGACTCGAGGATGGCTTCTTTGCTGAAGGGGATGGAACAGAGGACTTACCCGAAGCTGGCTTCGATGACGACGGCTTCGAAGATGAGGGCCGAGGCGACGCCGAGGCCCCCGAGGACGCCGAGGCCGAGGTCAAGGCCGGGGCCGAAGCCGGGGCCGACGTCGAGGCCTTGGGCGGCGCGTCGACGGCGAACAATTCCGCCATTCTGGCCTTACGGCGACGGAGGGCCCTGTTCTGGAAGGTAGCACAGCGATCACACGAGGCTGTTGGATGTTCGGGCCCAAGACAGACAATGCACCACCGGTGAGGGTCGGTGATGGAGAGTAGTCTCTCACACCGGCTGCATTTCTTGAATCCCGTAACAGGACGGGACATCGACGAGAAAAAGAAGAAGGCCGGGAACGACCGACGTTCCCCGGCTCAGGCTTCCGGGAGCCCCCGGAGCCCAACGAAAAACAATTATTATTTTTTTTTTTTTTTTTTTTTTTTTTTTGTAAGACGGACGAAAAATAAAGCAGCACCGCGATTAATCCGATCAATAAACAAACTAAACGCGGCAGCTAGAAGGCAAAAACACTGGAGCTCAGATCCACAGGGCTTTCTTGCTCCGCGGAAAAATTTGAACTGAGGACCACGAGGTGGGATGCGCCCTCTAGTGGGCAGAAGGCACGCACATGCGTGGTGCAGTGTGCAAACTTGAAACTTCTAGCAAGTTTGCTTGAAAAGCTGTCCGCGCCGGGGCTCCGTAGATGACGTCACCCACATGTGAGAATATCATGCCTGCTTGTCCTGGGATAAAGAGCTAGTCGTTTCCCAACAGAGCCCATTTTGCCAAAGAATTGGCTTCTTCCGGGGTTTACTTAACCGATTGGGTACACTGGATTAGTGATCAAACACTGAAAATTCAGGCTGTCATATTCCGTCAGGGTTCTATTTGTAAAAGGTGTTCCGACCGAGCTTTTCAACTTACTACACTGACAAAGATCTGAGCCATTTTATACTTAAAATTGTGACCACTTGCTATTTATTTGCACAACATAGAGCCTTATTAGGCTCCACGGGAGGTTTTTCTGCCGACGAGGTTCTCCACCTGAACACCTTATGCCACAACTGTGGCGGTGGGAGGGCTTTGTCTGAGGCTTTTCCTCCCAGTGGGGTCCTACTGGACTCATGTTAGAGCTTTTTCTACCTTCTACACGCTCCATGTGAATGCGTTTTTCTTAGTCTATTTGTAAAATGTCCATTATTCGTTAAGCCTGTTTTAATCTTAAGTGTTTGGTATTCCCCATTTCTATGTACTTCGCTTAGAAATTATTTTTATAAGTGGTTTTATCAAATTTAAAATAAACTTGAAACTTATAAACAACGTATACAAACACAAAGGGCTCCTTTTATGAAGCCATGTTAGCGGTTTAACGCGCGTAATAGCGCGCGCTAAACTGCCAGCCGTGCTAGCCGCTACCGCCTCTTCTTGAGCAGGCAGTAGTTTTTCAGCTAGCGCGGCTTCATAAAAGGAGTACAAAATGTCAATTATACTGTTCACAAAAGTATACTCATTCACCATAACGCTCAAATTCATACATATAGGGCTATAAGGGAGTTCAGATTTCCACTCAATTCATACGATATTGGTGGTGATATTCTTCATTATTCCCTTTATAGTTTTTAGTTTTTTTCAATTTTACTTCTATTTTTTCAGGTTTTTCAATTTTATCTACTTATCATTTAGTCAATTTATGTATCTTAACTTATCATTTCATTATGACTTAGCTTTTATCGCTACGGGTTTCCCTTATTATGGTGAATGAGTATACTTCTGTGAACGGAATTGAGTTATAGAAATTTTAGAGCATGGCTCAATTATACTATTCAACATCAAAATGCAGTGAGTGTATTAACAAGCACTTACTATGCAGTCACTGGGTGCAGGTCCTCTGGCACTAGTTGCTCTGTTATGGCGTCCTATGCATGCGTCATACATATAATGCTCTAAAGTGAACCGCACATGCTCACAACCAATCCCATTGGTTTAAACATCCAACAGATTATTGCCATGCCCTGTAACCTTGTAACTAAATTATTGAGCAGCCAATTAGGTTAAACACTTAACATTGTCCAACTTTCAAGGAGCATAGTGCTGCAAGCATCTGCCAGACTTTGTTACAGTGCAAGTACACAATGCAAAACCAAACAAAATGGCAATCATCCTATAAACCAGGCATGTCCAATTTCGAACAGGTTGTGATCTACTTTTTTCAGCCAAAAGTGCCGGTGATCTACCACCATGAAAATTAAGATCTCGGAGAGAGCGTGAACTCGCAGGCCTTGAGCATGCGCAGATGCTCAAGGCCCAGCAAAGAAGAGGAAGCCGATCTTCGGGCACCGGCACCAACGCACAGGACATGCCGGTGCCGAGATGGAAGTAAGAAGCCTGTTCGGGTGGGTCTGGGGGACTTCAGATCGCGGCGGGGGAGGTGCCGGATCGCAGGGGGGGGAGGGTGCCGGATCGCAAATCGAGGCACGCTCGGTTTCCGAAGCGCTGATTTTGCGAATGTTTTGCTCGTCTTGCAAAACACTCGCAAACCGGTGCACTCGTAAACCGAGGTACCACTGTAATTTCAAATTAAATTTTAACCCAATAAAGCTGGATTCCCCCTTCCCATTTTTAATTAACATTCTGTCATTTATTTGGACATGATCAGCTGTTAACAGGGCAGAATTAATTTGTCGAGGGCCCCTAGGCACACAAGTACATAGGGCCCCCTGCCCCGCCCCACCTCACAATGCACCCAGGCGGAAACAGGAAGCTGCGTCAGAGGGAAGCTTTGGGCAAGCAGCACTACTTGCACAATTACAGTTCCCGTTGCCTTTCTTACCCGCGTTGCTTGCTTGTCTTACTTTCCGTCGATGGGTGAAGCGCATTGCCCATAGGAGTGGGGCCCACGTTGCTGATCGGGGGGGCCCGCATTGCCCATCGATGCTGGAGGGGCCCATCGCTGTTTGGAAAAAACAATGTTGATACCTTCCTTCATCGGGCCCCCCTAACCATTTCAGACCCTAGGCACATGCCTACTTGGCTAATCCTGCCCTGACTGTTAAGCAAATTAAGCAAAAACAATACAGAGAGATGAAGATCCAGTAAGAACTGCGAGGGGAAATGGAAAGTACCTGAGATGCCAAAACCACACATGCAGTTCTAAAAGTAAAAATAAGAATTAATCATACTGGCACCAATAATCAAGTACCACCAAACAATCATCAAAAAAAACTCAAACACCTGTCTAGCAAACCAGATAAAATCAAATACCGCCAAACAAGTTCAAATACCACCACACACGATTTCATAAATTCTGCACACAGTGTAGAATCAACACAAAGGCAAGGCGAAATAAAATTGCAGTGTAGAATCAACGCAGTAGAATTGCAGAGGCAAGCAAAAGTCACAATGGTTTAAACCAATTTGAAGGCAAGGCATAGGCAAGTTAGAACAAAATTGGAAAAGCCCGCCAAAATCATCACCAAATTCTTTGTTGTGTCTGCCCGAAAATGTTTAATGAAAGTGAACTATAAAGCGACCAACGACCAGCACATGACACAACTAAAAATATAAGTGTATTCAGGTAAAGCCCGGGCGAATGGATATTGCCTGGTATATAACACACTTCTAAAGTGTGTGGGGACAGGGGCAGGAATGGGTGATTCTGAAAGGCAGACCAGCTGTGGTGTATTGGGGCAGGGCATGGGCAGTGGTCTCCTGGGGTACCCACAAACTATTGGCACAAAAACAAGCACTCCCAATACACCCGCAGGCAAGATTCCCGCAGGTAGGAAAAAGACAGGCAAAGTATCAACAATGGCGGCAAGCCCTCGGCAGATGACCTGCCGGCACGAGCTGCTGGAGCCAAGTGGGGCTGGTGATCTACCTCTGACCCCTCCATGATCTACCTGTTGGACATGCCTGGTCTAAAGCATTTTGCCTGGCATCAACACCACTCACCGGTCTATAATTTCCCAGATCACCTCTGGAACTCTTTCAAAAATTTGGCATTACATTGGTCACTCTAGTTACATTTTAGTAATAAAAATTGGTGCAATTATTACTTCAGTAAAAGTAATAAATGTTTCCTATACTTCTTTACAAATAAATGTGACAAAACATTTACTTAAGTACAGTAACTAGTTACATTTATTGAGGTACTATAAGACTAATTATCTGATTATATATCTTTTGTTTTTATTTTTACAATACTATGGAAAATGGATTTTGTGTCTTTTGCATAATTTTATGCATATGAAAAAGGTTCCGATAGTTCACTAAAGAGCTGGGATATCAATTTGAAATAAACTTGTAATTTGGCATGTTTACAATACTGCAGAAACAACATTTTTTTTACAAGTCAATAGGGAAAGATTTATTTTATCTCTGGCTCTATTGGAAACAATTTTGTGTAAATGCCACACTGGTAAAGGACCAATGTCTAAACTGTACAAAGTTATGATCAATAGGGGGTGGGGTAGATAGTACATAGGTATTAAGAACAAAGGAATAGGGAGATACCAAAGGGGAGTGGCTAAGATGGTGGCTAGAATCTTGTGTGGCATTCTGCTACTAATTCCCAGTATTCCTCTGCACTAATGCCTCATACCACAAGAAAAGGGAATGTCAAAAGTGTATCCTTGCCAGCCATGACTTCCTCTTTGGTTTAACAGAACTTGGATAGGTATGCCATCAGACCCCCACAGATTCAGACTGCAGAAGTACACTCTGTTTCGAGTTTAAATGAAGGAACATCAAACTTGGGGCTTGACACGACATTGTCCCTCCAGTAGCCAATCCGCCACCATGTCCAGTAAACACATGGGATATGATTGTGAGGAATTTTTCTGCATAAGTCACTGCTTTGGAACCCTTTGTTGAGGAGTTCGCACATAGTAAGTTCTCAGCTGTTCAAGTGATCAGCAGATCCGGTTTGGATATGCAATCTCCCCATGGCGGTGACCCCAGAGTATTTGGACAGTTCTGAAGAGGCTGAATTCAACATTTACTAGATCTACCCACAAAGTTTCCACTCTCATGCGTAAGGTAGAATTATTATCAAACAATTTGCAAGAGGTTAAGCAAGACTTTTCTAACCAAGATAAACAATTACAGAAAGATGATAAAGAATTATAGGAGACTACAGTTACTATTGCAAGAGAGAAAATTTTAATACTTAAAAAAAATAGAGCAAACTGAAAATTAAAACGGGAGACTTAACCTCCACTTCTTCAACTTTCCTAAATCCCTGAGAAAATCCCATGTTGACCTGCTTAAGAAGTATTTGATTGAAAATTTAAAATTTTCCTCTAAATCTATTCCTCCATTAAATAAGATTTACTACATACCAGTTTCTATTAAGGCTGAAACAGAAGTGAATAAGGGAAATCGATCTCAAGTGCAGGAGGGAAGACGATGTGAATAATTTGTCTGCTATTTTGGAAGTTTCATTATCTGAAAAGTCTGAAAGAACAATTTTGTTGATGTCTTTTTCTTCAAACAGAATTTAAATGCTTTTTCAGGTCAGAAGGAAAAAATTCCTAGCTACAAGAGCAGAAACTAGTACTGGGGGTGACTTTTTTGATAGTTTATCCTTGTAAATGTATGGTGCGGTATTTAAAAGTTAAATCCAGGCTAGCACAAAAACAATTTCTTTTTAGATTCACAATTCATCAAGTCGTTAGGACTCAAGCACGAGTCAATGGGACCTAACATGTTTGTTGGTTTGTTTGGATTTTACCAATAATTTCTACAAATGCTCCATACACCCCTCTCAAAAGCCCACAGCTCAAGGAACCAAACCCCCAACACTACACAAAGACTAGGGGAAACTCGATGAAGTTACACAGAAATACTTTTAAAACCAATAGGAGGAAATTTTTTTTCACTCAGAGAATAGTTAAGCTCTGGAACGCATTGCCAGAGGATGTGGTAAGTGCGGTAGCGTAGCTGATTTTAAGAAAGGTTTGGACAAGTTCCTGGAGGAAAAGTCCATAGTCTGTTATTGAGAAAGACATGGGGGAAGCTACTGCTTGCCAATATTGGTAGCATGAAATATTGCTACACCTTGGGTTTTGGCCTGGTACTAGTGACCTGTCTTGGCCACCGTGAGAACGGGCTACTGGGCTTGATAGACAATTGGTCTAACCCAGTAAGGCTATTCTTATATTAAGTGGAGAAAAACCTCAGTTGTGCTAGGTAAAAAAAAAACCTCCATTTTGTCCATTAATTTTTATATTCAAATCTTAAACCAACACCATAAACTGGACTTCATAGAGAGAATTAGTTCAGTAGTTATCCCTCTATCCTGGAACTCCCCAACCCCTACTTCCTCCAGATCCTCCCAAATTTTTAAACTATCCTTCCCTTCCATAAAAGGTATTTCCCATGTAGGCAAACTTGGGTCATCCCTCCCCTTTAGAATCACTGAGATCTGGAATAACCTCCCCTCCCCTCTCCGAACCTCAAGCTCCCTCCAACTCTTCCGCAAACACCTAAAAACCTGGCTATTCTCAAAACTGTAACACTTCCCCCCTCTTAGGCCTCTCACCTTCCCCCTTTACACCTAACTCTTTAATCTCTCCACTGTAGTTCCTCTCTCATCTTTCTTCCTGTAAACCGTGCCGAGCTCCGCATTCGTGGAGATGGTGCGGTATATAAACCCAAGGTTTAGTTTAGTTTAGTAATCATGCATAATCCATACACAGTTGAAATTGCACCACAGTACATTCAATTAGACTTCATAGACCAGGATTCTTAGATGCAGTAATCTCCTTGTTGTTCTGATTATGCAGACTTCACAGGCCTCACAATCCTGCTGCCGTGTACCTGAAAACCCGACAGGGAATCCACATTTCGCCACTGGATGCATCATGGGTTTATCAAAGTCCTTGCTCCAAAAGCTTGTACACTATTGCAGTGGTGTCTTCACAATTCTCCAACCCAGTTGGTTTTGTTCCATTCCACCAAGAACAACTCAAGGCTGCTGTCTGTCTTAGTACTCCTAACAGATGTCCCAATGACCTTTTCCTCAGCCACCAGACCAAACTAAGGACTAGATCTCCATTGCCCGTCCTCCTCCTGAGATGTAGTTTCCTTCACCCACCTCTGATTCAAGCAGGTCACTTCTATTCTTCACTCTTCGGGTTCTTCTCTCTCCACATAGTCTTTGCACTTCAAACTCTGCTCTTCAGCAGAGTCGATTCCCTTGGTTTAGCAGCCCATTTCTTACACCAGATGGCATACTCCCTTAGCTTCACAGGTCCTAGTAGGGTTCAGGGTGCCAAAGACCCTCCTCCGGAAGGTTTATCCCATCCAAAACCCCACCCCCAATGTACAATCAAATGTCAATCATATTTGTAATAACAATAACTTTCAAACAACTACATTTTCTCAGTAACCCCCCTCTCCTCCAATGAGAGATTTTTTTTGTCACCATCTGCCCCCCCCCCCTGCAAACAGACTGACCATCACTCTACCTTCTTCCTGTCTCATGACTATCAGGGTTATTTCTTACTAATCCCTTGGGGAACTCTCAAAAACACACTCCCTTCTCCCATTTCCCCAGGGGGGTTACATTTATTTTTGTCTAAGATGTCATTTAAAAAAAACAAAAACCTTTTGTGGATTCAAATGTTAATTGCCATCACTAAGGAAAGTAAGTAAAAGTAAGAGGAAAAGAAGGCTGCTTTGGTTCTCAAAAGTAGTAGCTCAAAAGGTAAGAAAAAAAAGGTTAGCTTTCATAAACTACAAAAGATTGCAGAAAGAGGAAGACAAGCAAAAATACGAGAAAAGTTAAAGAGGCTGGTCAAGTAGTCAGGAAAGTAAAGATGCAAATAGAAGACAAAATACCAGACACAGTAAAACGAGGGGACAAGACAATTTTTAAAAAAGATATATTAGTAATAGGAGAAAGTGCAAAAGTAGCATTTTGAGACTCAAAGATGAAGGGGAGGAATATGTAGAAGTTGATAGAGAAGGATGAATTGCTTAACAAATATTTCCGTTCTGTGTTTACAGCTGAAGTGCTGGGAGGAGACCACAGAAGACAAACACAAATAGGGATGGAGGTATGGGAGACCCTTATCGTCTTTCAGAGAACTGTGTTCATGAGGAGCTAGCTAAACTAAAGGTGGACAAAGCGATGGGGCCAGATAGTGTATATCCAAAGGTACTGAAGGAACATAGGGAAATTTTGGTGGCTCCGCTGGCTGACCTTTTCAATGCTTCTCTAGAATCGGGAGTGGTACCAGAGGACTGGAGAAGGGCAGATGTTGTCCCTCTCCACAAAAGTAGAAGTAAGGCAGAAGTAGTGAATACAGGCTGGTAAGTCTCGACTTCTTTGGTAAGCAAATTAATAGAAACACTTTTAAAACGAAGAATAGTGATGTTTCTAGAATCCAGTGGATTACAGGACCTGAGGCAACATGGATTCACTAGAGGCAGGTCTTGTCAGACAAATTGATCAAGTTCTTTAACTGACAGGCTCATAATAAAAAACATAGATGTACAAAAAGCATCCTAAATCGGCACTTGGACATCTCTAATCACCAGGATGTCCGAGTGCCGATAATAAAAAACGTCTTTCTGTACATCTAATAAGGTGTTCCAGCCTCTGTACGTTCAGAGCATGAGATGGGCGTGGTGGAGGCATTTTATGGGCAGGCTGTGGGCAGTCTCAAAGGCAGGTTAAACATGGACTTCTTGCAGCGATAATCAAACATTTTGCAAGACATACTGAACAGAACTTATACATCTGGAACTAGACCAGTTTTAGAAAGGTCTAAGTGCCACAAAAGTGTCCAAACTGACCTGATGACCACTGCATGCAAAGTAAGACACACACCCCCACACACACACTCCCCCAGTGCTCACTGCCCCTCTTATAGCCACAAAGATCAAAATGCAAATGTACATACCTCTCTCCAGAACATCAGCACCTGGTAATAGGAAAGCCTAGTAGAGCTGCACACAGATGTCTTAAGTAGCCTGGTGGGTGGGCTAATGAAGTCCCATAAGCCACTCTAACCACATTTATGGTGGAAAGTATGAGCCCACCAACCCCCCCACCCCAAACCCTATTCTACTGCCACATAGGTGCCACCTGCACCTATAAGGGCTATTGGGGTTGTAGACAGGTAGGTATAGAGTTTTGGGGATGTTTTGGGGGGGCTCACTATAACCTATAAGGGAGTTCTGGTGAGATGTTTATCTAGCACCCTTTATGTAAAGTTCACAGCAGTGCCCTCTAAGGCGTCCCACTGCTCTGTTGCCATGTCTGGTTGGCCAGTCCATTACAGAACTGGACCCTCCAACGTCCACATGGTCTAGTTCTGGGCGTTTAGGACTTGACAAAATTTTGGTTGAAAATGTGGTATAAAGATAGATGTCCTGGCAGTCTGGGTGTCCCAATAGCCTGCAAGTCCATATAGAGGATTTGAAAAATAAAATTATTTCTAGACATAAGCTGGTTTGACTTTTGAAAATAGACATTCTCTTACTGCCGACTTGGGATATCTAGCGCCATATGTCCAAATCAGACTTGGAAGTATGTTTTGTAAACGCCCCTCTGAGTGACCAGAGAATTCGATATAAGGAGTATGTTAGATGTGGTGTATTTAGATTTTAGCATTCACCCCTCCTGAAGTCCCCCAGAACATGTATTCTCCTCCAAAACCTCCCCCCAAGAATGTACTCTCCTCCTTTTAAAGCTTCCCCTGGGCATTTACCGAAAGTACATAAAGCCCAGTCTCCATAAGTTTCATGCTCTGTGATGTCACAGGACATGCTAGAATATTCCTGCCTGTACTTAACTTACTGTTTGCTGGTATGCCGGGTTCCAGAAGAAACACATTCTGCAGTTACTAATTCATTTTCTCACATGCAGCCTTAACCATTCTACCATACTGTAGTAAGGGATACTTTAAGAAAAGCACAGAATGGTTACTTCAGGTGATTTTTGCTCAGAGATGTTTCACTTTCAAGCAGAATATTAAAAATTAGAGATTAGTCATTCCATTATTAAATACCAAACAAAATCAGCAGAACATTACCTTAAAGAAAATAGTTTATTACATTATGAAAAAGGCATAATCAACCAGTCAGACTCATTAAAAAAAAAATGAGAATACAGACAGCATATGGACAATCTCTGCCACATGGGAATGATAAAAAAGGGGATCTACTTTGCAGAATATTGCACAGTCTGAAAGGAACAATATGAAAAAGAAGACAGAAAAAAAAAAATCACATGATCTTGGGAACAGCTCACATTATGCATACTCTACCAAGAAACATCCACAGAAACTTTGTTTCTACAGTAGCACTAAGTTTGTGATTCATGGAATGACTATATTCCATTTAAGACATCCTAGTAACAGGAAGCCTCATTTTGGCTATCCCTTGTGCAAATAATAATAATTAAAAAAAATTGTCAAATAAGGCATTTAGTCTCCGATGCCATCTGGCAACTCTAGTAGTGTGCTATGTCAAGTCATGATGCTGGAAAACACAGCTACACCAGAAGTTTTGCTTCCAGTTCCATCTCTGCAGCTCTCTTGAGCGCAACATCCACCAAGAGCTGAAATCCACTAAAGTCCTGGTTAAGATCAGGAGGGGTGGGTGGGGGAGTGTTGAACAGTCCGCTTTGTGCATTTGTGCTCCGCCCTAATTTACTTGCGTCTTCATGGTAGGCGGAAGAAGGGTCAGTGAAGCTGCTCACGGTTGCCGGCGACAGGTCTGTGGCAATGCCCGGGTGAAGAGCTTGGCAGGGACAGAAAGGTGACGCTTTCGGTGCAGTTACAGTGGTGTGGCAGATCACAGAGGGTCGAGCCGGGGCCGACCGCTGAGAGCAGGCTTTAGGAGCCAGCAACTTTCCTGAGACATAGTGGGGCTCCGCAGCATTAGGATGCAAGAGGGTCTCATCTAGGGTAGGAATGTAGTCTTTGGTACCCGTGGGAGAGTCTACCTGATCCGTTTCAGATGCTTTTGACCCCCTCCGTGAAATGGTGAACTGGTTTGGATCCTTGCCGTCCTTTCTCAGCATGTCGGGCAGAAGCCTTCTGCGGGCATTGATGAACCAGTTGCAGACCTGGGAACACAAATAGCAACTCGGCGTCAGTTTTCTTCCACTTATTTGATGCATCATCTAGACCAGCATCTTGCAAACTTTGTCGAGCCGTGGCACAGTATACGTAGTGGCCGCGGATCGAGGCAACCAGAAGTGTGCCGACGTCGATGCGATGACATCACACGCATGCGTGACATCGTCACATCGATGTATGTGCAGAGGCCCTCCAGATGGGCCCTGAACCGCCAGTGTGTGGGTGCTGGCAGGGAAGATGTGCAGAGAGAAGGAAAGGCACTGGCACATTGTTACAGGATGCGCCCTTCACCACGAGACACACGTCCTGTAGGCAGTCAGCCGGCGCCTCTCCTCCTCCCCAGCGTCTCGCGGCACACCTCAAATATCAGGAGGTACACTAGTATGCCAAGGCGCACAGTTTGCAATACACTGATCTAGACAAAGGGTAGGCAATTCCGGTCCTCGAGAGCCGGAGCCAGGTCAGGTTTTTAGGATATCCACAATAAATATGCATGAGATAGATTTGCATCTCAAGGAGGCAGTGCATTCAAATCCATCTCATACATATTCATTGTGGCTATCCTGAAAACCTGAACTGGCTCCGGCTCTCGAGGACCGGAATTGCCTACCCCTGATCTAGACCAACGACAAGGCCTATCTGGTCTTCCCATTCCTGATATAATACCACACGTTTGCACTCTCTCTCAGGCATTACTCTCAGTGCTTATCCAAACATTTCTTTATTTTGTTTCTGCCTCTTCTTCTATCGTCTCTACTAGATTGCTGCCCCATGCAGCCAGCAGTTTTCTTTTTGGGAAAGAAAGAACAAGAGAAAACAAGAAAAACTAGCTGACAGACTGGCACACAAACAGAAATCTCAGCCCAACCCTCCACTCCACTAAGAAAACATGCCCCTGACTCATTTGAAACTGTTAGTCACAACACTGCCAGAGGGGTTAGATTTTAACTTCACATATGCAGTAATCTATTATCTATTGTTTCCCTTCCTACAGGTTAATTAACAACAGGAAAACCTTTTTCTCTTTGAAAACAGCTGCTCCTCCCATCAACAGTAACTGATTTTCCCTGTTCAACAGACTGTGGCAACAGGCGTAATTTGGATTACCTCATTGGAGGTTTGAAGGGGTTTTTTTTCTTGTTCAAATATCAAACTGGTTTCTAGGACAATGCAGGAAAACTCAGTCTGCCCCTTTTTTTTTCATTGCAGTTGCCATTGATGCTGTTGCAGCAGAAAAATCTTTTTGCATGAATTCATTCTAAGTATTCAAGTCTAATCTAACCCCTGACAGATACAAAAAAAAAAATAAAGCTATCAATGTATTCACTGGGAAAGTATTTTTAAAACATTCAATAAACATAGTTTGAACTCAGTAACTCAGGCTGGTATCTTTAGAAATATGCATATAAGATTTCTCTTGAGGGGGGACCTATTCCAGAATAAGATCTAGACAAGACTCGAGATATAAGCTCAGAAGTACCAAGGAGAATGCAGCCCCCAATAATCAATACCTGAACGCAACACGGTATGAAAGAGGAACATAATAATTGTCACAGTGAAAGGGGAGATTACAGTCAGAAATAGGATTTAATCAAAAGAATGATCAGAAGAGCCCTGTCTATTCTGCCCCTTCCTGGTGGAATACCACAAAGCCTACTGACCATCTTGCCCTGAACAGGTTTCTCCGAAAACCGTAGCCCTGGTGGTCCAATGGGAACCCCCTCCCCCACTCAAAGTAAGCCTGGACCCGGAGTCTAAGGCAGGACCTGACATCCTTCCTCCAAGGCAAAACCTGAGGACATCCCCCTCCCCAAAAGCAGGTCCCGGCACCATCTTCCTTGTGGCCTTGGGGGGGGGGGTTCAACAATCAAATAAGGGAAGGGGGGAAAAGATGCTTACTCCTCCTCCCCGCCTCCAGAATTTTTTTTAAGGTATGTCAGGGTGTGTGGATGGGCCTCTAGGCTACCAAGGAAATGGTATTGAATCCTGTATCGGAGATGGGGGGCTGCCTCATGGCCTGGGTCCAGGCCTGCCTGTTGGGGTGCCACTGGATCACCAGGGACTTTTTAAAGATGGGGGGGAGGGGTCATCCAATGTAGGGTGTTTGTTTGCTTTTGTGTGTCAACTTTCCTGTCAGTCCCTGAGGCAATCAGTTCTCAGGCACAAACAGCAAAATAGAGCAGAATAGTGAGCAGCTAATTTACTGCCGTGATTTTACCGTAGCATAAATTTGCATACTCTACTATGAACATACCAAGCTGATTTTTCAGTGCTGGGTTTGCGGCAGTGTTTCCTCTTATCGCAAATCTTTGGAGCACAGGCCTACTGGAGAGGGAGGCATTCACACCCTTTCCCCTATCTGAAAGGCTTCTCCATGTACACCCTAGTATTCTTATGGCTTTTGCCACTGCTGCCTCCCCTTAAGTTCATGATCATCCTGAGATCTCTCTCCTATTTGATATACAGTACTCCCCCAAAATTCGCAGGGGTTCTGAAAAGGCAGGAGAGGGCAGCTGGAGCAGGTGAAA
Source organism: Geotrypetes seraphini (assembly GCF_902459505.1). Lineage (NCBI taxonomy): Eukaryota > Metazoa > Chordata > Amphibia > Gymnophiona > Dermophiidae > Geotrypetes > Geotrypetes seraphini. The sequence goes on along the minus strand of NC_047085.1, from coordinate 147,766,974 downwards.
AAAAAAAATCACTCGCGGTCTACTCCGACCGCCTCTTCCTGTAGTAAAGTCAGGATACACCAATCAGGAGCTGCTTTGATATACAGCTCCTGATTGGTGCAGCCCGACTTTATTACAGGAAGAGGTGGTCGGAGCATACCGCGAATTAGTGGATCCGCGAATGAATGAGTCTACACTTCAAACCTTCCCCCAACTCATACACTGCTCTCTTGAACTTCTTCACCCCGGGCATGGTCTTGGTGGGGGCACCGTCATCCATCCTCCTCTCTGCCCCACCCTGCTCCTTTCTGACACCCCCCTCCGCCATGTGCGTGCACCCCTTCCTTTCCCTCGTACCTCTTTCATTTTCCCTGCACGAGCAGCTTTACAAACTTGCTGTCTGCATCGGTGTCACCTCTCTCTGACGTCACTTCTGGGCCCCGCACCTAGGATGCGACATCAGAGGGACAGGTGACACGATGTAGGCAGCAAGTTTGTAACGTTGCTTACGCAGGGAATATGAAAAAGGTACAGGGGAAAGGAAGGGGCACCACCTCCCCGAGTGCCACTCATTCTCGCTACGCCACTCATGAGGTGCCTTATTGCCCTAGGGTAACTCTCCAGTTTTACTCCTGGAGGAATTCTGCGCAAAATTTTTGAAAATTCTGAGGCCTGAAATTCCTTCAGCCTTTTCCTCTCTCAGGTTTCAGCCTCCTCAGTTCCCTCTCTCACTACAACTGCAGTTCTGTCTCCCTCTAAATTCCACCCCTCTCTCACTTGCACCCTGAATCCCCTACTTGGGCCCCATAATCTGGCAACTCCCTCTCTCCACTGGCTAAGAATCTCTTCCTCCTCCTCATCCTATTATTTTTAGAGCGCTGAAAGGCGTATGCAGCGCTGTACATTCTAACACAAAATAAACAGTCCTGCTCAGAAGAGCTTACAATCTAATTTAAGCAGCACATTTCAGGGTTGGGGAGATTATAGTGGGTATAGGTATCAGACAGCAGTGAGTGGGAGTTAAGAGTTGATAGCGGTTTTTAAAAAGTGGGCCTTTAGCTTGAATTTGAACACTGCCAGGGACGGAGCACAACGTATTAATTCAGGAAGTCTGTTCCAGGCATAATGCGCTGCAAGAAAGAAGGGACGGAGTCTGGATTTGGCAGGGGAAGAGAAGGGTACAGATAAGAGGGGCTTGCCCAACAAGTGGAGATCACGGGGAGCATAGGGGGAGATAAGCGAGGAGAGATATCGGAGGGCTTCAGAGCGAATGCACTTGTAAGTCAGCAAGAGGAATTTAAACTATATTCGGAAATGGACGGGAAGCCAATGAAGCAATTTAAGGAGAGGGGTAATATGAGAATAGTGGCTCTCAGGGAATATGAGTCGCGCAACAGCATTTTGAACGGATTGAAGAGGTGAGAGATTGGAGCGCAAGAGGACCCTTCCCACACTCTACGTCACTCTCTCTTCCTCTCTCTATCACCCCCTCCCTAACCATCCCTGGCATATACAGCATCCCCTCACCCCACTCACCACCGCTCTCGCTTGCACCCTAAATCCCTTCTCTATTTCCCATGGTTTGACATCTCTCTCTCTTCCTCTCTCTACAATCAATCATCTCTTCCTTCCCACCCCCCTTTCTGACTTGGGTTTCCTTCTCATTCCTTCTCTCTACTTACTGATCCATCATCCATGCCCCTTTCCCTCTCCCTGCAGGTTTATCATCCATGTCCCTGCCTCCCCCCATCACTTGCAATTCAGCATCCATGTCCCATCCTCTATCCCACCTTGCAGGCCAGGATCCATATCCCATCCTCTCCCCCCCCGCCACCACTTATAGTCCAGTATCCATGTCCCCTCCTCTTCCTCCCCCACTTATGGTCCAGTATCCATGTTCACTCCTTCCGCCCCCCTCCCTAGCATCCATTCCCCCTTCCCTGCGTGGGTCTGGTCTCTATCCAACTAAATGACCCCCCCCTGAGATCCTGAGTCGATGGTTCGGGAACCGGTATACCTGGAGGATACCGTGCAAAAAGATAGAGGGAAAGACTCACCGGATCACAGGCAAGACAGATCAAAAAGGACACAAGAGGGAAGGAAATGCAAGAAAGGAACAGGCCACAAACTCAAGTGTATGTACACGAACGCAAGGAACCTTAGAAATAAGATGGGTGAATTAGAAGCTATGGCACAAAAAGATAACGTTGACATCATAGGCATCACGGAAACATGGTGGACTGAGGAAAACGTCTGGGACACTGTACTACCAGGATATAAACTATACCGCAGAGACAGAGTGGCTCAAAAAAGTGGGGGCATTGCCATATACATCAAAGAGGGAATTCAATCTACTGGAGAGAACACGCCACAACTGACGGATAAGTTAGAGTCTCTATGGGTCAAAATTCCGGGAACAAATGGCCTGGAAACAAAGATCGGCATCTACTACCGACCCCCAGGGCAGTCCGAAGAAATTGATAACAATATGATCCGCTTTGATCTGGACGCAGGGAAGAAACATCAATCCAAAACGACAGCCACGGCACTGAACTTCTGAAAAGGGAATTACAAAGGGATGAGACTCATGGTAGGGAAGAAGATTAATAAGAGGATAAGCACTGTAAAAACACTAGAGCAAGCTTGGTCCCTTTTTATGGACACAGTCACCGAGGCGCAAAATCTATATATACCGCATTTCAACAAGGGATCAAAGAGGAAAAAGAACAAAGAAGCGGCGTGGCTCACTGTAGAGGTGATGGAAGCGATAAAAGACAAGAAAACTTCTTTTAAGGAAAGGAAAAGGTCAAAAACGGAAGAAAACTGGAACAAGCACAAACAACATCAACGCAGGTGAAATAAGGCGGTAAAAGGGGCCAAAAGAGACAACGAGGAAAAAATAGCCAAGGAGGCGAAGAACTTCAAGCCGTTCTTTCGATATATTAAGGGGTAACGACCTGCGAAGAAAGCGGTGGGACCGTTGGATGACCATGGAATAAAGGGAGTGCTAAAGGAGGACAAAGCAATCGCCGACAAACTGAACACATTTTTTGCGTCTGTATTTACCGAAGAAGATGTACACAGCATACCGGAACCCATCAGGCTATATGCTGGAAATGAAGACAAAAAGCTGACAGGATTGACAGTCAGTCTAGAGGAGGTATGTAGGCAGATTGATAGGCTTAAGAGCGACAAATCCCCGGGAACTGAAAGGAACCATAGCTAAACTGCTTCAACTAATAGCCAATCTGTCGATCAAATCGTGAAAGATTCCGGAAGACTGGAAGGTGGCAAATGTTATGCCGATCATCAAGAAAGATTCGAGGGGAGATCCAGGAAACTACAGACCGGTGAGTCTGACCTCGGTACCGGGAAAGATGGTAGAGTTGCTGATAAAGGACGGCATCATTGATCACCTTGACGGACACAGGCTGATGAGGACCAGTCAGCACGGTTTTAGCAAAGGCAGATCATGTTTGACGAACTTGCTGCACTTCTTTGAGGGAGTAAACAGACAGACAAGGGCAACCCAGTTGACATTGTATATCTGGATTTTCAGAAGGCATTTGACAAGGTTCCGCATGAACGACTACTTCGGAAAATTGCGAGCCATGGAATCAAGGGTGAAATACTCACGTGGATTAAAAACTGGCTGGATCATAAGAAACAGAGAGTGGGGGTAAATGGATAATATTCGGACTGGAAGAGTGTCACCAGTGGGGTGCCGCAGGGCTCGGTGCTTCAACATCTTTATAAATGATCTAGACATTGGTACAACGAGTGAGGTGATTAAATTTGCGGATGATTCGAAGTTATTCAGAGTAGTGAAGACACAGGGAGATTGCGAAGATCTGCAACGTGACATAATCAGGCTCAAGGAATGGGCATCAAGATGGCAGTTGAGGTTCAACATGGATAAATGTAAAGTGATGCATGTAGGTAACAAAAATCTCATGCACGAATACAGGATGTCCATGGCGGTACTTGGAGAAACCTCCCAGGAACGAGACTTGGGAGTTCTGATCGACAAGTCGATGAAGCCGTCCACGCAAAGGGCGGCGGCGAAAAGGGTGAACAGAATACTAGGAATGATAAAGAAGGGGATCACGAACAGATCAGAGTAGGTTATCATGCCGCTGTATCAGGCCATGGTGCACCCTCACCTGGAGTACTGCGTCCAGCACTGGTCACCGTATATGAAGAAGGACACGGTACTACTCGAAAGGGTCCAGAGAAGAGCGACTAAGATGGTTAAGGGGCTGGAGGAGTTGCCGTACAGTGAAAGATTAGAGAAACTGGGCCTTTTCTCCCTCGAACAGAGGAGATTGAGAGAGCACATGATCGAAACATTCAATGTACTGAAGGGAATAGACTTAGTAGATAAGGACAGGTTGTTCACCCTCTCCAAAGTAGGGAGAACGAGAAGGCACTCTCTAAAATTGAAAGGCGATAAGATTTTGTACGAACGTAAGGAACTTCTTCTTCACTCAGAGAGTGGTAGAAAACTGGAACGCTCTTCCGGAGTCTGTCGTAGGGGAAAACACCCTCCAGGGATTCAAGACAAAGTTGGACAAGTTCCTGCTGAACCAGAACATATGCAGGTAGGGCTAGTCTCAGTTAGGGCGCTGGTCTTTGACCAAGGGCTGCCGCGTGAGCGGACTGCTGGGCACGATGGACCACTGGTCTGACCCAATTCTTATACCTGCAGACCTCCCAAAGCAGCAGTAGCAGACTTCCGGCAAAGAGAAAGCTGTGAACAGGCTGCTCATGGCCGGCCCTGCCGCGGCCTTCCCTCTGCTGTGTTATCTATCTACAGGAAGTGATGCAGCAGAGGGAAAGCTCCGGAGGGGCCGGCCGCGAACTGCTTGCTAAGAATGCTTCCTCTGCTGGCCAGCTGCTACCACTGCTGCTTCTTTGGAAGATTGTATCTATGTCAGATCTCACAGCGGGAGCAGGTTGAAAGAAGAGAGGCCAGACCCAAGTGGAGGAGGAGGAGGGGATGGAAACGGGCAGAACAGAAGGTTTGTGCAGAATTTTGCACAAATTCTGTGCTGCTCTAATGAACAGAATTCTGCTTGGAGTTCAGTACATTCCCAGTATGTGAAAGTTAGTACAGAAAAAGTGGCATGCAAAGATCCCTACTGCCCCAACAGTTGTGTACAAGTATAACATGTAAGTTTTTTCTAGCAGGCTACTTGCATGGATGCCCAGGGGAATAGTTGTGATGTTATGAAGGTTAAGTGTTCTGGAAGGAAACTTGCCTTTTTCTCAAATTCTTGTTGCCAAGCTGACAGCAGGGGATGCTAAAGTCTAATTACTGGAGGCCTGAGTGTAGGGTAAGGCCTAGGACAAGAGTAAAATGGATTGTTCCCCCTCCAAGGTTATCAGTTTCCTGCTTCCCAAAATCAGGCTGGTGTTTAAGAAGACAGAGACTCAGGTTGTGGGGAGAATGGACCCTTACCATGCCAACCCAGTAGAGGGGCAAAGGGAAAAAGAGATGTAGATATAGAAAAAAAGGCAATATACCCAAATTGGAGAATTCAACTGGCTACACATCCTTTTCTCTTTGAGAAACACTGAAAGAGACTACCGTATTTTCACGCATATAACGCGCGCGTTATACGCGTTTTTACCTACCGCGCATACCCCTCGCGCGTTATATGCGTGAGCGCGGTATACAAAAGTTTTAAAACATAGTTCCCACCCCGCCCGACTCACCCCCCCAGCAGGACCGCTCGCACCCCCACCCCGAACGACCGCTCGCACGCGCTCCCACCCGCACCCGCATCCACGATCGGAGCAAGAGGGAGCCCAAGCCCTCTTGCCCGGCCGACTCCCCGACGTCCGATACATCCCCCCCCCGGCAGGACCACTCGCACCCCCACCCCGAAGGACCGCCGACTTCCCGACAATATCGGGCCAGAAGGGAGCCCAAACCCTCCTGGCCACGGCGACCCCCTAACCCCACCCCGCACTACATTACGGGCAGGAGGGATCCCAGGCCCTCCTGCCCTCGACGCAAACCCCCCTCCCCCCCAACGACCGCCCCCCCCCAAGAACCTCCGACCGCCCCCCAGCCGACCCGCGATCCCCCTGGCGACCCCCACGACCCCCCCACCCCCCTTCCCCGTACCTTTGGTAGTTGGCCGGACAGACGGGAGCCAAACCCGCCTGTCCGGCAGGCAGCCAACGAAGGAATGAGACCGGATTGGCCCATCCATCCTAAAGCTCCGCCTACTGGTGGGGCCTAAGGCGCGTGGGCCAATCAGAATAGGCCCTGGAGCCTTAGGTCCCACCTGGGGGCGCGGCCTGAGGCACATGGGCCCAACCCGACCATGTGCCTCAGGCCGCGCCCCCAGGTGGGACCTAAGGCTCCAGGGCCTATTCTGATTGGCCCACGCGCCTTAGGCCCCACCAGTAGGCGGAGCTTTAGGATGGATGGGCCAATCCGGTCTCATTCCTTCGTTGGCTGCCTGCCGGACAGGCGGGTTTGGCTCCCGTCTGTCCGGCCAACTACCAAAGGTACGGGGAAGGGGGGTGGGGGGGTCGTGGGGGTCGCCAGGGGGGGCGCGGGGCGGCTGGGGGGGCGGTCGGAGGTTCTTGGGGGGGGCGGTCGTTGGGGGGGAGGGGGGTTTGCGTCGAGGGCAGGAGGGCCTGGGATCCCTCCTGCCCGTAATGTAGTGCGGGGTGGGGTTAGGGGATCGCCGTGGCCAGGAGGGTTTGGGCTCCCTTCTGGCCCAACTACCAAAGGTACGGGGAAGGGGGGTGGGGGGGTCGTGGGGGTCGCGGGTCGGCTGGGGGGCGGTCGGAGGTTCTTGGGGGGGGGCGGTCGTTGGGGGGAGGGGGGTTTGCGTCGAGGGCAGGAGGGCCTGGGATCCCTCCTGCCCGTAATGTAGTGCGGGGTGGGGTTAGGGGGTCGCCGTGGCCAGGAGGATTTGGGCTCCCTCCTGGCCCGATATTATTGGGGAGTCGGCGGTCCTTCGGGGGGGAGGGATGTATCGGACGTCGGGGGGGGGGGCATCAGGCTTTCAGGATGGGGACAGACCTTCAAGGGGGGACAGTGCACGGAAGTCAGGGGGGGTGAACGGAGAGTCGGGACAGCGCACGGAAAGTCAGGGCGGGCGAAAGGAGCGTCGGGCAGCATGCGCGGTATACCCGTGAGCGCGGTATACCAAAGTTTTTGTACATATCATCGTGATTTCTGCGCGCTATACCCGTGTGCGCGTTTTATACGGGTGCGCGTTATTTGCGTGAAAATACGGTAGATGGGATCCTAGTACCCACTAAAGAAAAGTTGGGGGAAAAGGACACATAGGCAAGGAGGTGGTTCTGAAGAGAGGTTGGCAAGTCAAATTGCTGGTGTCACCAAATTCTTGATATATTTGTGGGGAAATGCCAAAGAGAAATCCCAAAGGATGTACGAGATCAATTTCTGAGACTGAGTGGAGTACAGCTACACAAATCACCCAGAAGCTGCCTATTGGAAGAAACGACTTCAGGAGTCAAGTATTCAAACGTATCAATAGTAATTGCCTTGTACTTTTCTTTCCTGTGTGTTGCTAAATTAATAGGTGAACTGTTATCACCTTAATTCACCCAAACATTACATTTTTAACCACACTTAGTGGTGTGGACAGCAGTTTTATTTTTAGCATTCACTAGAAAGTGAAAGACCAAGAGTGAGAAAGTCATTTTTTTCACTAGAGCGTTAATGAGAATTCTTCCCTCCACCTGTCAGGACTCAAACCACAATAAAAATTTCCCTTCTGTAGTCCTCAGAACAGCAAACATTATGGTTTTTGACATTTTTTTTAAAGCTGTACAGCTCTTTTTGTTGCCTGATGTATTCCATTCTACAGGTGCCGCACATGAGAATATACTAGCCTCTACTGATGGCTCTTAAATAGGAAAGTTTTCAGAGAGTTTTATGGTCAGGTGGCATATAATGAAAATAGCTGATAATTATAAGCACAACCCTGAGGTTGTGGGTTCAAATCCCACACTGCTCCATCCGACACTCAATCCTCCATTGCCCCAGGTACGTTAGATAGATTGCGAGCCCACCAGGACAGATAGGGAAAATTGCTTGAGTAACTTTGATAGGCGGTTTATAAATACCTAAAATAATAAATGTTATTTTAGTTTTGGTTTCTGTTCTTGTTAGTTTCAAATTACCGTATTTTTGCTCCATAAGATGCACTTTTTCCACCCCCAAAAAGGGGAAAGTGGGTGCGTCTTATGGAGCAAACACACCTTCCCTCAGTACCTTTTTTTAACTGGCGGTGGTCCAGCGTGGTCTCCTGCTGGATGGCTGCCTTTCTCGTTGCAGAGCTGTCATCAGGAGACTGCGCTGGACCACCGCCAGATAAAAAAAAGGTACCAGGGGGGCTGCGGATAGCTTCAGGCTGCGGGATTCCCAGCACCAGACGCACTTACGTGTAGAGAAGGAAAAACCAAGAAAAAAAAATTCTGAACCAAATTTTATTTTTCTTGGTTTTTCCTCCTCTACACGTAGGTGTGTCTTCCACTGGGAGGGGGGAAACAGTTATGGCAGTATGCCGGGAAGAGATGAGCACGATTACGCTAGCTCTTAGCAATTGCTACACCACCTCTCCTTTTTCCCCAGTTTCTCCATCTAGCTCAGCAGTTGCAGAAGAGCATCCTCACCTGCTACTGTGGTGCCAAGTCTCGTGAGAGCTGCATGATTTCACTACTCAGGAGCATGAGACTGGTCCTGCATCAGTAGAAGATGAGGTGCTTATGTGCTTCTCCTCCTCCTGGGCCAGATGGACTCATTAAAAAATACTAGGTCAAGAGGCAGTTTGGCAGTGCTCACCTCCTCCCAGCCTGAATTGAAGCTTTATCTGCATTGGTGAAGGGAAGGGGGAGGTGAAAAGCATGTTTTTTTTTTTTTGTTTTTTTTTAAAGGAGTAAATGTAAGAATATGAAGTATTCCCCACACCCTCAGCACCCTCTTTGTGAGTCTGTCTCACCCATCTCTTTGCATTACTGTCCCAGACAAAAAATTTCCCCTCTCACAACCACTCTCCATCCCTACTGTGTACTTGACAGCCACCTCCTGGATAGGTTTCCAAATTTCTCAAGTTAAAAAAAAAAAAAAAGACACTTGGCCCCACCCCCAGACCCATCCTATCTCCAGCCTCACTCCGACACAAACTGAGCCACCTCATCTCCTCTCTCCTTCCCTCCCTCCCCTCTCCACTGTGGGATGGGTATCTCTGGTGGCACTGGGAGTCACCCATGGGTGGGAGCTACATCAATCGCAGTCCTGCTCTTGGCGCTGGCTGGAGGTGGCAGGAAAGGCCCCCGCTCTGCCTGAGATCGGGACCACCTCTGGAGGGCTTATGAGTATGTGTGGATGCAATGACAGCCCTGAGCTTATGAGCATATGTAGATGCAGTTGCAGCCCTGAGCTCAGGCAGAGCTGGGGCCTTTCCTACCACCTCCAGTCAGCGCCAAACAAGCCTTCAGAAGCTCCCACCAGTACCCTCAGCGGGCCAGTGATTGTTGCGGTTCCCACCCGCAGGTGACCCCCACTGCCTGTCCGAAGTTTTAAAAAATAAAATTAGGCTGGACTCAAAGAGTCCAAAACCCAGACAAACTATTGGGTTTTAGAAAAATGCCAGGACACTCCTTTAAAAATAGGACATGTCCAGGTAAATCTGGACATAAGGTACCCTGCTGCATTAACACCCAAACATTCTCATATACCAAACCCATAATATATACAGAGGCCCTGTTCCCTACTCCTGATATCTCACTCACAGAAGAATCTCTACCACAATAGTTCTTACCATCCAAGATACCCCTTTCACTCCTACACATACTCCCCCTACTTCTTTCAAATACAATTTTGCTCCAGACACCCACCTACACATACCTTAGACCCTTCTCAATTCCTACATATACTCCCATGTTCCTGAACCAAAGCTCTCAGAGAGTGAGGGAAGAGGGAATACTCTCTGATCCTTCCTTAGGTAGCAGGTTGCTTAAAGCCTCCCCTATCATTATTTTATTAAAAACTAGTCTTGTCACTTTGCATTATCATGTAGCTAGCTTTGCTCTTTCTGCCTTTGCTGGCCTATCTTTGCTACTTATCTCAGCCTTTCCGGGCAGTATTTCGTACCCCATCCCTCCCTTTCTGAGATCTCTTGTACCTTTTGAATATTTACTTTTGTCCCTTACTTTTCCAGCCAACTCTTTTGGAAAACCATTATTGGTCTTTTTTTTTGCCCCCTAATTTTTTTTATTACTTTCCTAACAGAGATTTGTGCCCCATACAATAGCTCCTTTTACTTTAATCCACTGGGCCCTTGCAGTCTTTATGTACCATGCACGCTACAAGTACAGTACCTGTAGTGTGGAGAGCTGTGTCTGTCTGGACAGCAGTGCTTTTTCTTGCTCTGAGGGATAAGCATTGTAACGGTGATCATACAACCAATCTCGTAAGATCTGCACCGACTCCTTTGGCAAATTACCACGTCGTCTCCGCTTACCAGGGCCACCACTAGAGGACAAGTCGAGTGGGATATCCATGCTGTCATCATCGTCAGACTCGCTGCCTGATAGAGGCATTATACCTAGGATATAAAAGTAGAATGCATGAGGGGTCAGGTCAATCATTTCAATTTTCTATGCCTCATTGTAAGACAGGGCTAAGTGGTCTGTAGTCACACTGTCACCTCCGAGCCTCACTGCTGGCTGCTCCAGAGTTTCAAAACACTTAAAGGGAAAGTTGTTTACGTAGCCTAAAAAAAAATCTGCACTTAGCGCTAGTCTGGAGTTAAGTGCGGTTTATGGAATACGTGTAATGCTAGTCCCCACAACTAAGATTTAGGCATGGTCATTTATGCCAATGAAAATCTGGCATAAATGCCTCCACCTAAATTGCGCGCAGATCGGGCATATTCTATAACAGTGTGCCCTAACTTTTAGGAATGCCCACGACCCGGCCCTACCACCTTTTGAGATCCACACGGTAGAATTTACACACACCACTTTATAGCATATGCTTAGAAAGCTGTGTGCATAAATTCTAATTAGTGCCAATAATTGTTTGTTAATTGGCAATTATCGGCATGAATTGACCAGTTCACTTATAGGTCAGGAATACGCACAGATTTGCATACACAACTTTAGTCGCTGTATATCGAATCTGAGTGTTATAGCTCAAAGTTGCCACTTGCAGCTCAGAACCCCTCATAAGCAATAAAAACATAAAAAGGCAGAAGAGTTATTTTCGTCTATCTCCTTACCAATGTGAGATCTTTACAGACATAGACAACAGAAACTAAAGATGTGTGTTTGTCTGAAATGATATTTCCTGCGTCGTGTCATTTTTTTAAGTCCAAGCTTTATTTTTAAAATTAATTTTCTCTATATTTACAACAATAACGTATACAAAACTATATACAAATATAACCCCTGTAAATTACAGTATCTCATAAATTAAACAACAATGAGCAACAGTGTTCATATATGCAAGTGTGTTAATAATGAATGCAAACTCTAGAAAAGGAACACGGATTAAGAGGAAAGATGTCAGTTGAGTCCAGGAATGCCAAAAAATTTAGCTAGAAGATTGCTGACTTTATTAAGGGCTCCTTTTACGAAGGTGCGCTAGCATTTTTAGCGCACCCACCGGATTAGCACGCGCTAGCCGCAAAACTACCGCCTGCTCAAGAGGAGGTGGTAGCGGCTAGCGAGTGCGGCATTTTAGCGCGCACTATTCCGTGCGTTAAGGCCCTAATGCACCTTTGTAAAAGGAGCCCTAAATCTATTTAAAGTATTATAAAAGGATTGTAGCTGAACATCATTTCTGATAATGTAGCAAATGGAAGATCACCAAAATTGAAAGGAAAAACCATTAATTTAATTTTCAATTGTGTATTATGGTGTTTTAAGGCAATTAGCATCATTTTTAACACCAAAATGACAAAAAAAAAATCTGGGGGTTTTCTTGTGTCAAAGGTAACCTATTTATAACACTCAATTTTTAGTCCCTACAACAAGCTAGGAATGACTTATGAGTCTGCCTCAAACATGACAGTTTCAATGGGAGGCCCTAAATAGGGTGAGGTTACCACCCCTGGCTATCCCAAGGCAATGGAAGATGAAGTGGCTTGCCTAAGGCCAGAAGGAGCCACAGTAGCATTTTAACTTGGGCATGCCGGTACCCAGCCTGTTGCTCTAACCCAGTGTCTCACAAACTTTGCGAGCCACAGCACACTAAACTGATGGCAGCGGCGCGAGGGCACCCGGAAGTGCGCGGACGTCGATGGGATGTCATGTGCATGCATGATGTCATCCCGTCAATGTCCACGCATATGCGAAGCCCCTCCAGATGGGGCCCTGAGCTGCCAGTGGGGGGTGCAGAAAAAGAAGAGACACTAGGCAGGAGGAGAGGTGCTGCAAGAGGCACTGCGAGAGGCACATCCTGTAGGCAATCAGCCTGCGCTGGCGCCTCTCCTCCCCCCCCCAGCATCCTCCCAAACAAGTGCAGCTGGCGCTGAAGATAAGGAGCAGCCAAGCCGGAAGGAAGATGGACACGTGCTTGCAGGGGACACAAATTCTTCACAGACCAGCAGGAAACTTTTGCAGACCGCCACCGGTCAGCGGATCGGCGGTTGAAGAACACTGACCTAGATGGTTCATCTTATAGGTAGTATAGCAAATAAATTAAACCTTGAACCTTTAGCAAGTCACTCCACTCTCCATTGCCTCAGAACTTAAAACTGATGTTCTAAGCATACCATTAAAATGCTGTAGGTCATTGTAGTGCCGGTAAATTGTCAGATTTCAAAACGACGAGTGATGCTACAAAAACTTTTCATGCAAATGAGCTCTGCAGAGGTTGATGGAAATTCCATCAGATAAGTTGCTGGAGAAGGCGACTGAAATGTGCAGAATAGTCCATGGAAAGAGGTATAACTGTGCACATGGACCAGGAAATACTACGTCGTAGGCATGCTTGAATGTCATTCATAAGCGTGCCTTACTGCAGCGCATCATGGGCGCCTCACTTACACTGATAGCCTGAGAACTACCAACAAACCATGCAAATGCTTTTTTCCCACACTGTTTCTGCCCGTCCCCGTTTGTTTGTTTCTTGAACTTTCATCTCTCAGGCACTCACCAGCCACAGACAAACATGCACGAGATGCACCTTTAAGACACATACAAGACATGCTTTAACACACACAAATTTGGCACCCCCATCAAGTATGATAAATGTATCTTCTCTTACATGCATTCGACAGCCCAGACCTGCCGATGTACACTTTAGATGCACGGGCATGAGATGCACCTTTAACACGTGCACCTGAGACATGTTTTTTTAACACACCACCGGCACGACCAGACCTGCCAGTAATTTTGGAGTGTTAAAGGTCAGTGCTTCGTTTTGTGCATCACCAGGCAATTACCTCGTTGTACCACATTTACATAATATTAATCGGCAGATGCTACGAAGCATAGAAAAGACCGTGTAGAACCATTATGTGCATCGGAAACTAAAATGCTTCAGTGATAACCAGTTAGAACTGATTTAGCATCACTCATTAAAAGCATAGTAAGTTTAGAACAGGGGTGCCCAACACGTCGATCGCGATCGACCAGTAGCTCAAGAAGGCAACGCGAGTCGATCGCGGAGCCCATTCCGGGCTCCGTGATAGACTCGTGTTGCCGTCCTGATCTACCTGGCCGATCAGCCTTCCTCTCCAGTGTTCTCTCTAGGGCCTTTTAGCTGGGCGGTCCGCCCAGCTGTCATTTGCTGCTGCCGCCGCTGCTGAACATTAAAAAAAAAACCGGCTTGGAGATTTCAGCCCGTAGCGAACTTATGCTCCGTGGCTCTAACATGTGAGTGCTGGCTTCCCTTCTCTTCCCTCCGAAACCGGAAGTTATATCCGGGGGGGGGGGGAAAGGGAAGCCGGCACGCCCATGTTGAGAGCTCTGAAGCAAGCGTTCGCTATGGGCTAAGGCGGGAGACAGGTTAGTGAAGCATTTGCTCTTCTTGCTGCCGGATCCTGCCTACTTTCTGTTTCCGCGAAGGCAGGACCCGGCAGCATTTCCCCCAACAGCTCGATCGCGATGCTGGTCGGCCGAAGCAGGGAGAGGTTGGGGCGGCGTCGGCTTTCAAGCCTGTTATTGGTGGCGGTTTGGGGCCTGTTATTGGTGGCGATTTGGGTCCTGGTCCCCGATGGCAGTGGCTTGGGGGAGGGCAGGGAGAAAGAAAGAAAAAGGGCATGCAGGGAGACAGAAGGAAAGAAGAGAAACAGAAAAAAAAGAAAGGGAGGCAGAGAGAAAGAAAGGGCAGGGAGAGAGGAAGGAAAAGTTGGGGGAGGGAACGAGGTCTGGAGGAGAGGAAGCATACAGGCTAAAAGAAGGGAAGAAAGATTGGATGCACAGTCAGAAGAAGAAAGTGCAACCAGAGACTCATGAAATCACCAGACAAGGTAGGAAAAATGATTTTATTTTAAATTTAGTGATCAAAATGTGTCTGAATTTATATCTGCTGTCTATATTTTACACTAAGGTCCCCTTTTACTAAACCGCAATAGAGTTTTTTAGCGCAGGGAGCCTATGAGCGTCGAGAGCAGCGCTGGGCATTCAGCGCAGCTCCCTGCGATCTAAAAACTGCTATCGTGGTTTAGTAAAAAGGGAGGGGGGTATATTTGTCTATTTTTGTATGGTTGTTACTGAGGTGATAGTGCATAGAGTCATCTGCTTTGACCTCTTTGAGAAACCCTGGAATAGGAATGATAATTAACATTTTCTATGCGTACAGTGTGCGTTGTGTTTTTTTAAAATTTTATTGTTGGTAGATCATTTTGACTTGGTCATTTTAAAAGTAGCTCGCAAGCCCAAAAAGTGTGGGCACCCCTGGTTTAGAACATCAGATGCTTAAGTCTGCTTGGATTAGGAAGTAAACTTGCTTTGTGCTTAGATTTGGAAAAAATGAATAATCCAAAATCAAAAACGATATACAACCCTAAAGGTCATAGTTCAGTTCAGTTTATTTGATATACCGCCAATATTAAGAGAATAATAATGACCATCATGAATCGCAGATACAATTTAAAAAAAAACCCAAAACATTTGCTAGATTTGCTACAAAATGAGAGTGTCATGCAGGGGTGAGATATAAAATAAGCCTCACATTATTTACACCCCATATCATGCCTTAATCCTTTGTTAGCTCAAATCAGCCATTGGAATTTGATCTTAAATCAGTACATTAACCCTACTCCTCTGCTCTCCAACCCAGCCAGCTGATTAACCATTCCTCTTAACTGTATCCATGACATCTTATTTGTCTGTCTTGCCTGTTTAGATTGTAAGCTCTTTTGAGCAGGGACAGTTTTCTTACTCTTTGTGACTCTGTACAGCGCTGCGTGTGTCTGGTAGCGCTATAGAAATAATTAACAGTAGTAGTATGTTGTACCAATCTCTTATCACTGACTAACACTGCACACTATTTATGAAAATGCTCTCTGCTGCAAAATATATAGTTTGTTTAGCTCACTCATTTCCATGGGGAAACTGTTAAACCTGGAACACCAATGAACTCATTCTTTTAGGCACGGGGAGATCAAATTCTTTAAACTAAAATCATGATGACGCTGATGAAATACGAAAAGAACAGAACATAATTTTGCAGTAATGCCCATTTAGCATTTAAACCAAATTATGTCATTATGTGAAGCAGACACCAGGGGGACAATTTTTAGCATAAGGTGCTAATGTTTACATGTATGCAATGGCAGGGCTTGGGACAGAGTATGGGCAGGTCTCAAACTTATGCATGTTACATGCATATCTCTGACATTTGGGTGCATCAGCTCTATGGTAGGCATAAGTGTTCGGACTTAACCTTTAGGCATGTATAGACTCCAGTTTAGGCAGCATTCTCTACAGCAGGGGTGCCCACTTTTTTGGCTTGCGAGCTACTTTTAAAATGACCAAGTCAAAATGATCTACCAACAATAAAAATAATAAACATATACCCCCCTCTTTTACTAAGGTGTGCTAGCCGATTTAGCACGCGCTAATTGCTAATGCGCCCTTTATATTCTATGGATGCGTTAGCATTTAGCGCGCCTTAGTAAAAGACCCTCATATTTATTTATATATATACCAAGTGCACCTCTTCTGTCCTCCAGACCTTGTTCCATTCCCTAACCAACATCTCTCTCTGTCCCTCCTGGAGTCCAGCTTTTCTTCCTCTCTCCTCTACCCCTATTGACAACGTCACCCTCTCTCTCCCTCCTCTGTTATGATCTTGCATCTCTCTGTTCTTCCTCAGGGTCTCTCCCCCCTCTGTCTATTCTGTCTGCACCTCTCATAGTCCATCATCTGCCCCCCTCTCTTCTGCCTCCACTTTGTTTCAGGTTTCTCCCTCTCTCTAACTTCCTTCTGCTAACATTTTGAGTCCTCCCACCTTTGGTCCAGGTCTTTGTCTCTCTCACTCTCTTTGTCTTCCCCCTCCCCAGAGCCTGGCATCTCCCTCCCCTCTCTAACCCCTCTAGTAATCCAGGATCTGCCCCGTCTCCCCCTCCCTTTTGGTTCAAGGCTGCTTTCCCACCCCCTCCTCAAGGTCCTTTTGTCTCTTCTCTCCCCCCCCACCCAGATCTGCCAAGGCCCTTGCGACGGGCACAGTCTTACCCTGACATGCGGTGCCTTACCTCCGCTGCTTCCCACACACAGTGACTGTCAGGACCTCAGACTGAATCATCGAGTAGGATTGCAACTCAGTTCTTGCCTCCATTCTTCCCTCTGGGCCTAACTACCACAGTTTAAAGCAGTGGTCTCAAACTCAAACCCTTTGCAGGGCCACATTTTAGATTTGTAGGTACTTGGAGGGCCTCAGAAAAAAAATAGTTATTTTCTTATTAAAGAAATGACAATTTTGCATGAGGTAAAACTCTTTATAGTTTATAAATCTTTCTTTTTGGCTAAGTCTTAATAATAATATTGTCATTTATAGCTAAAGAGACATATGATCAAGAAAATGTTTTATTTTACTTTAGTGATTATGATAAACATACCAAGGGCCTCAAAATAGTACCTGGCGGGCTGCGAGTTTGAGACCACTGGTTTAAAGTAATTACGGCAGCCTGCAGAGCAAACGTAACAGGCTGCCATCGGCCTCTGTAGCACGTTCCCTCTGCCACGATCCTGCACCTCCTCTTACGTCGGGGACAGGACTACGACAGAGGGAACATGCTACAGAGGTTGACGGCAGGCTGCCCTAATTACTTTAAAGGTGAGACAGTGACCATGGAGGAATGCTAAATACGCTGGGGAGAACACTGGTTCTGCGATCTACCGGCGTTGTCTTTGCAACGTGATAGACGTTTTGGGCATCCCTGTTCTACAGGAATGTAGGTGCCCATGTTCCTTTATAGCATAAGCTCCTACCAGGTGTCCCCTGCATGAGTTCAAACAAGGGTGCATGTATATGCAGTTTGGAATGAGAGCAGGTTCCAAGAGAAATGTTTTGCAAACCACAGCGGGGGGAAAACTGCAATTCACTGTAAAATATATCTTTGTTAAAACTTTTGCATAAGAGAATCGTAATTTTTTATTTGTACCATACATTCTATAACCACAAACTTAAGTAAAAATATTAACCTCGCATCTCCTTCCACCAAATACAATTTTTTTTCTTTTTTTTTTAAACCCCTTCACTTTTACAAAGTGCAAGATTCAGAATGCCTTTGTAGTGTACGAGTACGATGGTCTCCTTAGCTGAGAAATTCAATCTTCCTGCATAGAGCATCTACCACTGTTTTCTCCTGAACATACAGGTCCAACCAGATCTGCTTATCCTTAAAGATCTCCTCAGCACTGTCTTGATAATGAACTCTAAAAAGTGGAACTCGGGTCCTTTTTTTATCTTCACACTGACCGCAGTGCACAAACATTCATCACCAGCAGAAATCCAGATACCAGTACTGAATGTCTATGTGGGCATTTTAAAACAGTGCTGATCACAGCAACGGAACAAATAGACTCAAATATGTACACCAACATTCTAAAGTTTGGGCAATAACCATACAAAAATCCTGTAGCGCTTGAAGTCACGCTGCTGAAGGCCAGAGAGCTAAACCTATACACATTTTAAACTTAAGAATTACTTTTCTTTTTTTTTTAACTAAGAAACAATCACAGAAAGTACCGAAAGTGAGCAAGGTCACAGAAAGTACCGAAAGTGAGCAAGGTGTTCAGAAAAGTTTATATTTAACCAAAGATGAAATCAAGGCGACTATACAGCTTCTGACATTTAGAAACTGCAGGTCTCTGCTTCACAGATTATTTCACTTTCCCACCCTTAGAACAATGGTTTCCTTTTCAGTTTTTTTGTATTCTTTAAAACTATCCTCCCCTGCTGCATGCAGAAAGATAGAAGTATGAGATTAGGGGGGTGGGACCTCCTGACTAGCCTTAACATAACTCATGGCCCCCAAATCCTCAGGCATGGTTGCGGGGTGATCGCATTGCTGGCACTGGTCCGGCATGAGGATTCGTTTTTGAATTGACCAGTAATTGGAAGATCATGTGGTGGGAGGCCATCACAGGTCCTCCTCAGGGGTTTCACAGGCAGCACTATCCCTGCTCACACTGTCCCTCCTGCCTGAAGCTGAATTGATTTGTTGCTTGTTTCCTGTTATTTCACAGTGGGAGGAAGAAACCTCAAGGCAAATAAGTCAATATTCAGGTTCTGTTGTGTAAAGGCAAATCGAGGGAGTAGTGGCTTTTGGTGTTAAAAGGCATTATGTGAGATGGTGGTCTAATTGGAGAAGCCCCCATGCTGGGGTGTGGCTTGTTTATGTTTTGGGCAACACATAAATGACCACCTAGATGCAAGGGGGAGGGGAAAAATGGTTCCTTGGTATTACAATAACTCCGATTCATGTAACCCAGTGTCTCGCAAACTTTCTGGCCGGCGGCACGCTAAATCTAGTGCCCCGGCTGGAAGGTACCCGGAAGTGTGTGGATGTCCATCTGGCTGCGACCTGCCGGTGGAGGGATCTGGGAGGTGCAGGGAGAGGAGGAGAGATGCCGGCCAGGAGGAGAGTCATCTGTGCTGGCTGACTTCCTAAAGGACGTGCCTCTCACCGTGAGCACCTGAAATCTCAGGAGGCACACACTGGTGTGCCGCGGCACACAGTTTGTGATACACTGATGTAACCAAACAAACTGTGTCTCTCTTCAAAATCCAAAGCTGTGATTGGGCTTCATTTCTTTGACAAGTTGAGGCAGAGAGGGATACCAGTGCCCGTGACAGTATTAGTATAACACTGATTCAAAGACTTCCTCGACATACCAAGAAACATAAAAAGGATACCTGAATCTATTGCAATGTTGCACCTTCACAATTGCTGGCTGGCTGTGTGTACTTCTACCTCATATGCTACACACTGAGGTAGAGTTTCAGAGTGCCTTGAACTAGCTAGTTCTATTCCGTTTCTGCCTATCTTTTTATATATTTTAATAAATGTATGGTGAGTTGGTTGCTGACTCAGTTCAAGGCCTCATGAAGGTATCACAGGTACAGTAGCAATAAAAATGCAAACAGCCACCACTAACTTTTGAAAAAATACTTAGAACAAATGAAGTAATACTAGGAATACAGCCAAAAAGATGCAGCGAAGATATGTACTAAGACTTGAAAACTAATCTTGGGAGAAGAGCAGAAGGGTTTAAAAACTCAGGTAAAAGAAATCTATAAGGCTTATTATATTTAACTGTCTTTCATTTATGAAACAGTAGTGGTATACTGTACCAAAGGTAAAATACATAGATTATGAGGGAAAAACTAAGCAACCGCAAAAACAAATCCATGGAAAACAGCACAGAAGACGAAAAGATGCAACTCTGACAGACAAAAGCAGACGCATCCACAATGCTAGAAGTGGGTTCTCGACAAGCCCTTGTTTTGTTCAGGCCTGTTAAACACCAGCACCAAGGAACGTTAAAGCAGGAATCCAATGTAAACAATGCAGTAAAACGCAGGGTTGCTATCATTTCCCAACAGGAAGGCACGGCCCATGACAAATCCCTATCTCATCCTAAAGCCCCACCACACTCTAAATGTTTCAGTCACTGCACAGGGACACATGGACTGTTCAGCAGCAGACAGGATATGACCTACCAACTCATGTAACAGACTCTTCAGAGCAATATGAAAGAAAAAAAAAAATCCTACATGCTTTCTCATTTGTTACCTCTGAAGTTAGAGACAAGACCTTACTAAGTACTGCCTTTTGCCACCTACTACAAAGGAATTGCAACAGAGTCAACCCAAAACTTATCCTCTATAATAAAACCCTAAGCGTGCATGCGCACTTAGGATGCTGTGATTCCTGCTGCCGTGATATTTGCTTCCGTGCCACACATGCGCACTGTCTGCCTTCTGCCCCGATCTCCGATGCTGGATGACTTCCTGCGCTGCCGCGATGCCTCTTCTCACCCCCGGACCAGCAAACGGAGCAGCTGTGGTTTCATCTTGCAATCGTGGGGCATTTGCTAGGCCAGTCCACTTTGATAATGCGAGGTGGGCCGGCCTAGCAAAAGCCCCGAGGCTGCTCGGGCTAGCGGATGCTGGATAGAGGGAACAGGGTGCTGCTGGACAGGTAATGATGGACAGGGGGAGCAGGGAAGAGGTGCTGCTGGACAGGGGGCAGGTTAAATGAAGGGAGAAGGGCTGCTGCTGGACAGGGGGATTAGTGAAGGGATGCTGCTGGACAGGGGGGAGGTAAAAGGAAGGGAGAAGGACTACTGCTGGACAGGTTGAGCGGGGAAGGGGTGCTGCTGGACACGGGGGAGGTAAAAGGAAGGGAGAAGGGCTACTGCTGGACAGGGGGAGCAGGCAAGGGGTGGTGGTGGACAGCCGAGGAAAGAGAGAGATAGAAAGAAAGACAGACAGCGGCCAAGGAGAGAGAGAGACAGAAAGAAAGACAGACACACATCTATTCTAGCACCCGTTAATGTAACGGGCTTAAAGACTAATATAGAAATACTACCTGAGAGTGTACAACACTAATCTATATACTGTAGTGTTGTAACACTCAAATGGCAAAAAGGATAATTTTCTGTACAAATTTAAAAAGGGCTCTCTAGGTACCGTGTGCCTCAATGCCCTCTAGTCACCTGGGGAATAGGTGAGGGGTTCTATAAGAGACAAAAATATCTGCAGCATACTTTTGAACAGGCTGCAACACAGGAAGGACAGATACTATTTCTCCTTTTAGAACATAATAGACATACTGTATACTAGATCAGACTGATGGAAGCAGGATACTGTGTTACATGAACCAACAGTGGCCAATCCAGATGAGAAGTACCTGGCACAGAAAACAAAGAATTCGTGTAGAAACTAGCTTTTCAACTTAAAAAAAGTTACAGTACTTTCTAGTCGCGGGAAGGCATGAAACCGCAGCCTATTGCTACGCATCAACCCCAAAAATTCTGTATCTGGCGCCTAAGGTTGTGCGCGTACATTGGTGCCCTTAGCCTATGTAGCGCACAACTTAATTGGCCTAATTATGTCGATAACTGGCAATTAACACTTTTTAACCGATACTGATTGGGACTAATTAAAAGTTATGTGTTAACTCAGAAAATGCAATTCTATAAGAAGTATGCGCCAGTTGCAGTGCACAAATTTGAAAAGGGGACATGGCCAGGGGTGGACCAGAGTGTTCCTAAACGTTAGGTGCATTGTTATAGAATACAACCAATCCGTGCACAACTTAGGTGCAGGTATTTAGGCCTGGTTTTAGCTGGCCTAAATACCTATGCCTAAGTTATAATTTGGACACAGGCGCTAAGTGCGATTCCATAAAACGCAAGTGCACCTTGCAGAATTGTGCTAAGTGCCATTCTAGTCAACAATGATTTTTTAGGAGCCATATATAGAGTATGGCCCCAAGAGTGAACACACTAGTGGCCACGGACTAAAATCAGCCCAAAGCCATTTTCTGCAGCCTGTTCTGCACGGGGTATATTTGCATTACTTCCAGCCTGCCGATGCTGTTACTCTGGCAATGTTATTAATAAAAGACCCAGGGGAAATTCTATCTATAGTGCTGAAAGTCAGGCATCAAAAGGGTCCAATGCTGAGCCTCTTATTCTTTATAGGATGCTCAACATTTATAGAATTGGAGCTCAGGGCACAAGTTACGCCTAACTGTGGGCACAGAAATTATGCCTACAAGAAGCTGGTGTAATTCCCATGCTAAAAGTTAGGCGTGGCCATTATTTTGTGATATCCCTTTTAACTTCTTGGATCGCCTTTGATTTGCCCATGCGCCTCCCATGGGCACGCTCTCATTTGAGATGCACACGAGAAGAGATGGGCATGATTATTAGAAAAGCACACAGATTTCAGATTCATTCGTAACCTTTAATTGGTTTTTATCATTACCTGTTAACAGCACTAATTGATTGCTATTGCCTATTAGCAGCAATCAATTTGCACTCGGATCTGCGTACAAATTCCAGGCCCAATTCTGGGCAACCTATACAGAATCCAGGAGAAAAGATCAACCTTTGAATTTATTTATCTGGGCTTATCTACCCCCACGTTCTAAATAAGCCCTTTACAACACCTAACATACAGAAAAATAATACAAAGAATCTAACTAAACATCCTATTTTTTGTTCCTTATGTCTTTTTCCGAGATGATAAAATTATTCAGATCCCATATGTCTCCAACACCCACCTCCATGGATCCTCCAGCAAATGCCTGTTCAAAAAAGCAAGGTCTTCAACACATTGAGACTAGCAGATCAAAAGGTTAGCAAGCATTTCAGGGGTGGAGCCAGACATCCTTGTTTGGCAGCATTTTAGCACCAACTGTCACCTCTGCCATCCCAGCAAGCAGAAGGCCCTGAATAACTCTGAAGGCAGAGCTACTGTTTTTTTTGTCATCACAAGCTTTAAAAAATCCTGAGAATGTAGTCCTAGCTTAATCCGCTTTGATATGGATGTACTGTAATACAGTGCTCTTCCCCGAAATCTGTGCAAGTCAGGTGTCATGACGGAGTAGCCGGGTAGGGGCACAGTATGCACAGTATGATAAATTTTTTTTGTTACTGTTAGCCAAGTAGTGAATCTCCTCATAAAGGCAGTTAACAAATTCCAACCAATCAATAAACAAATAAAAACAGCAGGGTGATGCTCCCATTCAAATGGTCCTGAGGAAAAACAGTCACCATATGCAATCCACCATCATCTGCCTCTTCTCCCATTTTTGTACTCAAACTTTTCAAGCTGCTCTGCAATTTAAGGTGGACGTTTACAAAGGTGTGCAGACTAAATGCTGAACCGCCCACAGGACCCATGTATCCTCCTTCTTTCTCTATTTTTCTCAGCGCCTTTCCCTGCTCATCTGTGCTTCTTTCTTACCTCCCTCTGCTCCTGATGCACCCGAGACCCTTTAATGTGACCTTATATAAAAAATGGTTTGCCCACCCATTGTCTTAACAAAGTGACAATAGCTTGAATCCTCAAACTCTCTACCTGTATTTTTTGGGAGGGGGCTTTTTGGCTTCCATTATTAGACCACATCTCATTTAAGGTTTCATACTTATGCAGAAGGCAGTGGGGCTTAAGCCTGCAGCTACCAAGGGTAGCTAAAACTGGGCTGAGAATTGGATATGGATGTTCTGTTCCATAGTATGGCTGCAAACCGTGTTCTGTTCTATTCTGCCTGCACAATTTTCTTTCAGGACCTATCTGTACCTATGCCACCCCTCCCCCTTTGTTTTGACCTTGCTTGTGTGGAGAGCAAAGCACATGCGCGGATCACAGCTACAGGCAAAATGGATGGGCTGCAGTGATCCGTGGGGTCGGTGTGGGGCATGCGTCCGATCAAATGATTTGCATGAGGACTGTATAGTGAATCGGTCGCCCAGCAAGACTCGGCCACGGATTGCCCAACAACGGTGAGCTTAGTGAATCTAGGCCTAAAAACAACTCTCAAAAGCTCCCTTACTTCAGTCATCAGCATAAAAACCAAACCTCTGGTATATTAAATTTAAACAGTCTTCTGTTTTCAAAAGTTTCTCAAAAATTTCAAAAACCAACTGTGTAGTTATTTTCTAATTTCCATACTCTCTTAAATATTGAAAAGTTTCAAATTGAGGCAATATGCTTTAAAACCAAAGTGGAGATAATGTACTTATCTTTGTACAAGTCATGTAGTACAGTATCCCTCAATATCTATCAACCAATAACAGTTCCACTTCCAACAGCTTCACCTACTCCTAACAACTGCCACCCAGCAAATGGAGTTAGAAACGTACCAGCATAAGACCTCCCTGGCCTAGGAATTGGGAGACACACCAGCATAAGACCAAAACTAACCCACCAGGAGAAATTGCCCCCAGAGTTTGCTCGCTGGGGAGAGATGGTACTCTAGTACTAGTCACCCCATGAGGGGCAAGTAATATGGTAATAATAATTTAATAATTTATTTTTTGTATACCGCCATACCCAGGGAGTTCTAGGCGGTTCACAACAAATAGAAGAGTTACATACAGTGCAGTTGAAAACCAAGAAGAACATAACAAGTCAATCAAAGGGTCAAAACTAGTTTACATTGACAATTTAAGTGAAGGAGAGGCTAATACAGAGCACATACGGTATGTACTGTAAGAGTACAATTGAATTTATGAGAGGGGGGAACAAAGCATATTGTATGAGAGGGAGGGGGAAAAAGTAAAGAAAGGTGGGCCGTGTTGAGGGGGGGAGGGGAGAGTTAGGGATTTGGTCTGATGCAAAGGAAGAGTGTTTGATCTGTTTTCTAATGTGGAGAGGGGGAGCGTTAAGGCGGAAGAGGGGAGCATTAAGGATTTGGTCCATTAAGGATTTGGTCCATCAACCTGGGATGGTTGAAATATTGTTCAGGCATATATATATATATATATAGACGTGGGGGTGGGTTTCTGAAAGCTTGAAAACAAGTGTTTGTGAACAGTGGATTCAAAACCAACTTTATCTGTGTTAAAACTAAAGAATGAGAGGGATTTCTGTCTGCCACTTAGCTGACTGCAAGAGATTTGTATCCAATTTGTGAAAGTCACATGGCTGAGTGTGCAGAGAGGTTTGGTTAACACCCCATGCAAATTATGCACTCCAGGATGAACATTCAGACACATGGGTGAAATGCTATGCATTTTAAGATATTATTTCGTGAGTGGGAATAAAGCTTGTGGGCTCAAATGAATGTGAGGATATGAACTGAGCAGAGCTGAATCGGAATAGCAGAAGTAGAAATCCACTCTCCATGAGTTCAAAGGAGTGAGAAAATAGTAGGAAGGCAAGTGCAGCAGTTGAGAACTGGCTCTGAAGAATCTATAGTCTAGATTCACTAAGCAAACTGATTGGTTTGCGATCCAATTTTCCTGACCCGATTCACTAACTTCTGTGCCAATCCAATTCCGATCTGTGCATGCAAATGTAGGCAGCCAGAGATTCACTTTAAAAAAAAAAAGAGGGATACCGACTGGGATGACTGATCAAGTTTATTAGGATTTTATATACCGCCTATCAAGGTTATCTAAGCGGTTTTTACAATCAGGTACTCAAAATAAGCGACTGGGACCTGCCTTCTGCCGCCCTGCTTCTTTGTTCTCTGTCCCAGGCTTGCAAAGAAAAAACAGTAGAACAGCACTGGAGGCAAGAAGGTGAAAGGTCAAAAGTGCGCGCCGACAACCCAGCGCAGACAACTGAGCGCAAGGCGGAAGCGCACCGAAGAAAAAGTATTTTAAAGGGCTCTGACGAGGAGTGTGGGGGGGGAGTGTGGGGGAGAACCCCCCCTTTACTTAACAGAGATCGTGCCGGCGTTGTGGGGGGTTTGGAGGGTTGTAACCCCCACATTATACTGAAAACTTTACTTTATCCCTAAAAAAGAGGGAAAAAGTTGTTTCCAGTAAATGAATCGGTCGGCCCACCTCCAATCACCCACGGATCGGAAGGTTAGTGAATCTAGCCCTATGAATTTACACTGTATAGAGTCAAACCTGTGCTTTATGCTCATTTGGAAAACAGACCTGTTCTGCTCCCATGTTATGTGGGTGTTTCAAGATAAGTGTTTGTAATAGATGATAAGTAATGTGTGCTCTGTGAACTTAAATTCTCAGAGGGTTTTGCTTCCACAGAGCATAAGCCCCCCACCTTCTCCAGTCTGGGAGAGAGCAGTGGCCATATTGCAGAACACATGGCTAGAGAAAATCTGAGTGTAGCTTTATTCTCCCACCAGGTTTTTCCCTTTAGTTCTAATAATCTATTACAGCTTAGGTTTTTATCTAAGTCTGGAGAATGGTGTCATCTCCACAAGGTGGAAACTCCCAGCTTCACTCTGATATGCTGGTAGAGTAAGAAGATATGTGACAGGCTCAAGCTGCATTGAATCCATCTAATTGTAAGCTTGTTTTTGCTTCATTATTAAAGAAACTGTTCAATCAATTCAAAGTCTGGCTGGTGACACCAAGACTACAGAATTAGGGGTTGGCTGAATAGGAACCTTTTACAGTGGCCAATATAACTCAGAGGAGTCCTTGCTTTCAGCACAAAGACCTGAGATCTTTACAGTGAGCTGTAGCTGTATATCCCTCGTATTAAGTCAACTCGACTACTGTAACATCGTCTACTTAGCAATCCCCCAAAATAATATGCGACAATTACAACTAATGCAAAACACTGCGGTCAGACTAATCTTCGGTCTAAAGAAGTTCGATCACGTGACACCATATTTCAAACAGCTACACTGGTTGCCGATGGAAGCTCGTGTAAAGTTTAAATTCGCCTGCCTCTGTTTTAAAGTTTTCTACGGTCTAACCCCTAAATACATCACTGACCTATTCTCCTTCTCAGCCAACAAACACAAGAGAAGTTCCCACTCGCACTTCGTTTCTCCCCCGGTTAGAGGATGCAAACTTAAAAAACACCATGAGCATCTTCTCTCACATCAGGCTGCTCTATGGGGTAAAGACCTAGAACAACTCCTATTGCCCACCACTTATGAGGTATTCAGGAAACGCCTCAAAACCCACCTATTCCTGAAATACCTAGACAGTTGACCCACTTCCCTCTTTCCCCTCCCTTGCCCTTTCTCCCCATTGTTCCCCACATCCCTTAAGTTAATTCAACTTGTACGTCAACTCAACTTGTACTCCACTAATCTTTTGTAAACTGCATAGAACTTAACGGTATTGCGGTATATAAACTGTTATTATTATTATTATAATGTGATTTAGTCAGCACAAGACCTCTAAATGGAAAACTCTGTCATAGGCTGACTCGAAGCTCTTTTTAGAGCTGGTATGCTGTGTACTTGCAGAGGTGTACCACTAGGGGCATTCTTGAAGAGGCAAATCAGCAGCCCTTGGGAGCAGAGAGCTCATGGCAGAAAAGCACCACCTCTTGTAAGTAGGGCTCAAGGCAAGCGGCCTTTGGGAGCAGCAGTGCCTGAGAAGAGAAGATGCAGCCTTTTAGGGGGAGCCCTGGTAATGGTGATTGCAGGAGGGAAGGCTACTGGACTGCGAACCAGCACTAGTAGCCCAATAGAGCTGCCAGGGCACTAGGGTGCAATTGGAGACTAGCGGTGGAAGTGGAGGGCTCTTGGGAGGGCCAGGGTCCTCAGATCTAAGGGATAACCAATGAGGATGCCATAGGGACAAGCCCACCAGCCAGGAAGGGCAGCCCCCACCTACCCCTAAGAGCTTCCATGGATTGGGTGAGAACTTGGGGACTGGGCAAGGGTGGATTGGAAAGGGAAGGAGGGAGCTAGGTACACAGCCATGCTCACTTATTGACTAAGCTAAGAAGCTTGAGAGGAGCATAAAAACACAGGATTGGTAGCCAGAACTGAGAGAAGCAAAAAGGGTTTTGGAACTGCTGAATTTGAACTGAGAGTTAAAGGTTCAAGACACTACAAACAAAGGGTTTAAACATCTGAGTAGTATATAACCTCTGTTGAATTAACTGCACTAGTATTGGTTTAAGTATGGAAGTGTTGGGATTGTTGAAAGCTATTCCTGACAATTTGTTTTATGATTAGGCCTATGGGCATAGTTCAAATCAGTTTCATTTATTAGCCAAACTTGTTCACAGAAGCTTTTTTGGATTTTTCCTGGGGGGAGAAGAGGGTGAACCCACCTGCTAACATTTCCCCAGGTGGAGGTTCTGAGCGCTGATCGAGTGAGGGACCGACGGAGACTTCCTTCAGGAGACTCCAGTCCCGGACCCAGAGCTGCCCTGAAGGGGGCATCACATATACATATATATTATATAGGTTAAGACAACTCCTTTGAGTTTGTTAACAAATCTGTAACTTTTTGAACCCTTTATATGATCTATTTATAGATATAGGTTAGAGAGGTAGAGTGTTAGATCACTGGTGTACCAGTCCTCTATCCACATTTTAAGCTGTCTTAAGCAGGGCTGGTCTTAGGCAATGGCAACAGCAGCTGCACACAGCGCCCTGCACCCCCAGCACATCTGTCCCCCGACTTGGAAGTTTCATATGCTGTTGGCCTCCAAAACCAGAGCCTCCTCACTACTGCGTCCAACCCTTGCAGAAGCAGGAAGAGACATCAAAAAGGGGTGGGACGCAGCAGGGAGAGTTCTGCAGCCAAGATATGAAAATCACTACGGCTGCCTTCCACTAAAAAATGGATGTAAATTATAACCAGAAATCAGGTGACATTTGCCATGAGTGCAGACTTTGCCTCTAATCATATGTAGGAGGGTGTGGCAGGGCCTCAGAATTGCAAAGACCGGCCCTGGTCTTCAGGTATGCATAACGTGACGATACATCCTGTTTTGAATGGGACCATCCCGTTTTTAGGCTGTCCCGTTGTCCTGAAGCACAGCTTTGGGATGCTGAAATGTGCCATTTTCAGAGGCCCGACGCCGAAATGTTCCGTTTTCAGGGGCCCACCACACCCCCTCCCCAGTACTTTTTTAATCCTGGCGGCTGCCTCCTGATGTCTTCCTGCAGCAGCAGAGCGGCGCACCTGCCTGGTTCTACTCCGCTCACGCCATTCATTGAGCAGTACGGAACCAGGTACGCTGATTAAAAAAAAAAAAAGGTACCCAGGGGGTCTGGGGTACAGGGGAGGTACCAGTGCTCTCCCATTCCGGGGAAAAAAATTAATGGTCATGTTAGGTATACAGTACTACAGCAGCAGAACACCCACATGGCATTTTGTGTAACGGGCAACCCAGCAGACGCCCAACTGTCTAGTTATCTTAGAGAAAAATCAGAGGGAGCTGAAGTTGCTTCAACTGCCAATTTCAAACATTTTTTTCCCTAGGATTTTTGCTTTCAATGGGACTCTTCCTGCTGGCTGAGTTCATATGCACCTAAAGTACAGAGAACTGGCTTTCAACTTCAGAAAAAGGGAGGGGGTGCATGAAGGAACACCAAAGACAAACATAGCTAAGCTTGCCGGTTTATATAGTACAGTTTATTATTTTTTGAACTGCCTTTCAGTAAGGAGACGCGGCTTTGCAGTTAAGCAACCACGAAACCAACAATCTCCTCCTCCCCGGTCAAACGTTCCCCACTGAGGGGTGGGAGGGGGCTTGGGCTGGGCGGGAACAGGGCGGGGCTCGGCTCACGCGCTTCCTTTAAAGCCTTTGCAACACTACCAGCTTGCGTTCAGTTGTCCTCGCAGTTCTGGTAGCTTGGCTTGTCAATTAGCTGTTAATATTTCACCGGCTGATTATCACGAGCTAGGCCTCCTTTAGCCTCGTCTCAATCAAATCAGGAGGGGGAAAATGTCTAGTGTGAAATACGGCTGTTAATACTTGCTTACATTCATTTCACCCAAACACTCCAGAAACTCGGGAGAGTTAGTTATAGGGGTTTCCCCACTCGGCAGCAAAGTTCAGGTACATCTGGCCTGAAGTTGCTATACAGCATGCATTGCATTAAAGCCATTCGCTTTAATTAATAAAACTCTTCTTTCCTAGCTTGTATGTCTGCGGTTGAAGTCCCAGACTCGAAAATAAGCTCAATCTGTGCGATTTTGTGTGCCTGTGAATAAGCACAAAGGCTAAGCATGAACATTGTCACTTTGGTTACTCAAGACTGTGAAAAGTTAAGGCCGGTCACTTCACGTGCAAAGATTTTCCCATCGATCGATAATTCTTCATTCTACTTTTTTCATCTGAGCCCATTACAATTTCAGTCATCCAAACATGTCAAAAAATATGACACTACCCCCTGTCATTTTATTTTACTCGTCAGAAACAATGCCTTAAAGTTACTAGTTAAACTGAAATCCAGGAAGTTGCTACGGGTCCAAATATATATTAATGTAGCTGGGCAAAGGTTTTATTATTAACTCAGCTAATAGGAAAACGGGAGAGTTATTACTGTACGGGACTTTCCATCCTAGTTTTGCTTCCCTTCTCTCATGTATTAACAAGTGGCGAAACCAGTTGTCTCACTGCCTGTTGTTTAAATATCCCACAGTGCAGGCAGTCTTGGCATAACCATCAAAAACAAGGCTAGGGTTTTAAATTACAAAAGGGAAAAAAAAAAAAATCAAAGGAAGTCAGTTTTCTGACATTTTGCACTTTTTTTTTCCATTGAGAACCAAAACAAAGGGTTAATCTCGCAAACCCCCGGGGTTTCTTTGTCCTTCGAACAGTTCTTTCTAGCATCTGTGAATAATTTCTTCTTATCTGTCAGAATTTATTCCTCCCTCCCTTCCTTCCTGTGACTTTAGTTTCGTCTTCCAACTTGTTCGATTTTCAGCTGTGATTGATGAATACGCAGAAAGTTGTTCACATGGTGGTCGTATTAAAAAAAACGAAAAAAAAAAAAAACCACATCACATTACTTAGCGTGCTGGTTTGTTTTATTGGGTTGGTTTTTTTTTTTGGAGGGGGGGTAAATGAAACAGTTAATAACTGAATACTTGGGTTCAAAACTTGCCCCAGAGAGACGGGAGACTACCCAATAATGGGGCCAGCAGTACCCCACCGAACAAGAAAAAAGCAATACTCTTTGTACCACAAATCCATACAGGCAATCACATCACACAGCCCTCAAGAATTTACCAGGAAAAAAAAAAAAAAAAAAAACCCCGTCCAACTTACAGCATGGAAAAGCGGTCACGAACAAAGGAAGCTCGAAGGATTTCCATTCCCTATAAACACTTCTCACAGGCCCGACTGCCTCGTATTAAAGGACAAGGAAAAGTCCCGGGAAAGAAGGAACAACTTCCAGCCTCCCGATCTCCTGAAAACCAGACGCTGGAGCTCTGAACATTTTGTGGGAAAACATCAGTGGCTGTTATGCCCTCTTCCTGCTTGTAAGCAAACAAAGAACCTTCCCTGTCCCACACACTGCTCAGAGATCTGGTTTGGGGTTTCGTTTTTAAGAGAGAGAAAAAGCACTAAGCATTTCCCTTAAGATTACAGTCTGAGAAGGTTCACTTAAACCGAGGAGAAACAAAAGACAAAGCATGGAGCTAAAAGGCAAAGTTTGGACAGCCTGTAGTGTGACAGCGTGCATCTGGGGGCAGCTTTCTCTTTTACTGCACGTCTTAAAAATGCTTTTCTCCACCTCCAAGGGAACGTAATGTTAATTCAAAGTTATATTCGTGTTTATACTTATTTATTTTGAAGCAGGAGCAAAAAAAAAAAAAAAATCGGGTCTCTTGTCACAACTATGTTTCTCTGGCTGGCAGTTACGTCCCCCTAGTAACCCAAACAAAGTCGCACGCTTACCTTTTTTCGTTTTCATCTTGTTTGACCTCGATCTAAATAAAAAAAGGAAAAAAAAAAAAAAGTCCCGGCAAAAATGGACTTCAAAACCCCGCTTTATCCCTAAATGTCTCTTTTCTTATCCTGACGAGAAGGGGGGGGGGGGAAGTGCTGGAGCAAAAGTGGTGGTCCCAGCAGACAGGAGTCTTAAACTCAGCCGCCTCGTTCTTGGCAGCGACACAATGAAAGTGCCCGGTTCCTTGGCGTCCTTTCCCGTCGAGTTTAAGATTGGGCTCAGATTCTTAAACCAGTTCCGTTGTTATGGGGGCTGGGTTGTTGGGTTTTTTTTTTGCCCCTGATCACCAGCCCGTCCTCCTTTCCCTTGCCTCGTGGAGTGAGAGGATCTAGTAATAGTAGTAGAAGGTGCATGAGGTGTTCCTTCCTCCCCCTCCCCCTCCCCGGCAGTCACTGTTAGTAAAAGCCGAGCCGCCCTCCCCCGGCTGCTCACTGTTGCCAGACACAGACACACACAACATAAGGGCAACGAATGAGCTGGTGCCCTCCTTCCCTCCCCCGCTAGAGGGGGGGGGGGCGGCTGGCACTGTTGCTCCCACCTCCGGCAGATATTTTTTTTTTTTTTCTTCTGGCCAGACAGCCGTTTGATCATTAAACTGAAGCAGGAGAAGGCAGCGTGTGTTTGTTTCTTTTCTCTTTTTTTTTTTTTTTTTTTGACAGCTGCCCTCGATTTCGCCTCTTGTTGATACCGGATGATCCACCCACTCACAACTGCGAAGCAAGAGGAAAGAAAAGTAATGTAAAGAGAAGGATTGGGGGAGGGGGGAGGAGGACTTTCAAAAGACTGTCATTAAACTTGCATTCTTGCATCTCCCTCCTCCTTCTAGAGAGATGGCAGAGTGCCTTTATACAGTATATTATTATTGCCACCGTAGCAGACGGACTTGAGTTCCGGGAGGGCTTTAGTTGCAAGTTTAGTGCCTGCCAGCGGTTGTCTTTTTTTTTTTTTTTCTCACAACACTCTACTTGCAAGGGTTGAACTTAAAATAGGGAAGAAAGAAACTTTGTAAACTGCTAATTATATTTGATCTATTTTATTTGCTTTCTGAATTGCGGTTATGATGCCTGGGGTACTTGGGGGGGGGGATGATCCTGGTCGATTCATTTTGCAAAAATAATAATGCTGATTAAAAAAAAATAACCCAAAATAACCAAGCTTCCAATTGATCTGATTGCTGTTTAGAAAAAAAAAACCCGAACAAAGAAAGTCGGGGGAGACTTTGCATTCATAGCTCTTCTTTTCAAACGGGTAGAAGAACAAACAACTTTTGTTCAGTTGCAGGGCAACTTTGTGGCAGTTTGGACTGGAGCCGTTGCAGCAGGGTGTAGGAAGCGGCGTCCTTGATTGCAGAGAGCAGGAGGAGGGGCATTTGGGTAATAAGTGATGAGTGCAGCTCGGCCTCAGCTGCTGCAGAGGGAGGATCCGCCTTTGGCTTTCCTTCCTGCATTTTTTTTTCCGCCAAGAGGGTGGTGGTTGGTGCTAGGGTTCAGGAATTGGCGGCTCATATCCGGAGTGTGCACAAGGGCCAAAGCACAGTCATTCCTGACTCAGACTGAGCTCACAAGAGAAGTTGCTTTTGTTTTCCCGCTGGAAAAAAAAAAGACCAAAAGAGTAAAACCTTTCGTCACGGTCCTTGCTTAGCTACTGCTTCACAGAACAAGATGTGGCTGAGCCTAGATTGACCCAAATACCCACCCCTTAAACTATGAGCTATGGAGAAGATATATTTGCTTCCTGTGGCTTTAAAAAATTAATATTAGCAAGCAATGCTTTGGTCGCACTGCTGCAAGCCGCTCCCCTCCCCAGCACCCACTCCCCCGCCCAACAGCAAAGTACCCCTTGAGGGAAGTCTCCCCCTTGTTTTATGCATCCATGAGTTTCTGCTTTTCCAAAACCAGTAGCTTGGTGCAAAGCCAAAATCTTCAGCTTTACATCCCTTCAATTAACTTTCAGGCCTCTTAGTCTACAGCTTTCTCCCCCCCCAAAAAAAAAAAATATATATATATATATATAATTAATTAATTAATTAAAAAATTATAATAATTAAACTCAACGATTTGGTTCATCCCACAAACATCTATAAAAATGCAGAAAAAAAGAATGTGCTCAGGACCATGTGTTTTGCTTAGACTGTGCTGTTGTTTGCTGTCCCCAAGAACCTGTCACCCTAGCTGACTTCTTAGTCTTGTTTAATGGGAAGGTCTTGCCTTAATGTTTGTTTCCTCTAGTACTGTGGCTGTTTCCTCTTTGTGTCTTCCATTAATCTGTGTGCATTTTTATAATGCTGAACTATTTCTTTATTCACATATGTTGAGTTTCTTATAACAAAATTACAAAAGACTGAAAGGCATTGACAAAATAGAGCAGGGAAAAAATTATTTACAATGTCCAACGTGACCACGGACAAGAGGACACGGACTGAAGCTAAGGGGGGACAAGTCCGGGACAAATGTCAGGAAGTTCTGCTTCACGCAGCGAGTGGTGGACACCTGGAATGCTCTCCCAGAGGAGGTTATTGCAGAATTCACTGTTCTAGGATTCAAAAGCAAATTAGATGCACATCTCCTTACGAGAGGCATAGAGGGATATGGGTGACTAAAATTACGCCAGGTGTACACCTGACTGGGCCTCCGCATGTGCGGATCACCGGACTCGATGGACCGTAGGTCTGATCCGGAGATGGCAGTTCTTATGTTCTTAATGATAAATATAGTAGACACTGCTGTTGCATATGAGGGGGAAAAAACATGCCGGTTACATTAACATGTCCTGTGTATATTGATCCAAAGTAGACAAACACCTCTTCCTGGAAGATTCCAACAGAAGTTCATTTGGAGTGGAGGAGTGGCCCATTGGTTTAAGCAGCTGCCTCAGCACCTTGAGGTTCTGAGTTCAATTCCTACTGCTACTCATTGTGACTCTGGGCAAATCACTTAACACATCATTACCCCAGGTACCTGTCTGAAATATGTAAAACAATTTGATTGTAATCACAAAGAAAAAGCAGTATATCAAGTTCCATACCCTTTTTCTGTACGATTATACTTCCTGTCAAGGTAGTAGACATATTCCACTCCAAGGCAGCATTGTCTTTCCAACTGTTGATTTCAAGTTTAATGCTGAGTTACCGTATTTTCACGCAAATAACACGCACCCGTATAAAACGCGCACACGTGTATAGCGCGCAGAAATCACGATGATAAGCACAAAAACTTTGGTATAACGCGCTCACGATTATACCGCGCATGCTGCCCGACTCTCCGTTCACCCCCCTGACTTCCGTGCACTGCCCCGCCTCTCCGTGCGCTGTCCCGACTCTCCGTTCACCCCCCCTGACTTCCGTGCACTGCCCCGCCTCTCCGTGCGCTGTCCCGACTCTCCGTTCACCCCCCCTGACTTCCGTGCACTGCCCCGCCTCTCCGTGCGCTGTCCCGACTCTCCGTTCACCCCCCCCTGACTTCCGTGCACTGCCCTGACTTTCCGTGCGCTGTCCCGACTCTCCGTTCACCCCCCCTGACTTCCGTGCACTGCCCCGCCTCTCCGTGCGCTGTCCCGACTCTCCGTTCACCCCCCCCCTGACTTCCATGCACTGCCCTGACTTTCCGTGCGCTGTCCCGACTCTCCGTTCACCCCCCCTGACTTCCGTGCACTGCCCTGACTTTCCGTGCGCTGTCCCGACTCTCCGTTCACCCCCCTGACTTCCGTGCACTGCCCCGCCTCTCCGTGCGCTGTCCCGACTCTCCGTTCACCCCCCCCCGACGTCCGATTCATCCCCCACCCCGGCAGGACCATTCGCACCCCCACCCCGAAGGACCGCCGACTCCCCGACAATATCGGGCCAGGAGGGAGCCCAAACCCTCCTGGCCACGGCGACCCCCTACCCCCACCCCGCACTACATTACGGGCAGGAGGGATCCCAGGCCCTCCTGCCCTCGACGCAAACCCCCCTCCCCCCCAACGACCGCCCCCCCCAAGAACCTCCGACCGCCCCCCCAGCCGACCCGCGACCCCCCTGGCGACCCCCACGACGCCCCCACCCCCCTTCCCCGTACCTTTGGTAGTTGGGCCAGAAGGGAGCCCAAACCCTCCTGGCCACGGCGACCCCCTAACCCCACCCCGCACTACATTACGGGCAGGAGGGATCCCAGGCCCTCCTGCCCTCGACGCAAACCCCCCTCCCCCCCAACGACCGCCCCCCCCAAGAACCTCCGACCGCCCCCCCAGCCGACCCGCGACCCCCCTGGCGACCCCCACGACCCCCCCACCCCCCTTCCCCGTACCTTTGGTAGTTGGCCGGACAGACGGGAGCCAAACCCGCCTGTCCGGCAGGCAGCCAACGAAGGAATGAGGCCGGATTGGCCCATCCGTCCTAAAGCTCCGCCTACTGGTGGGGCCTAAGGCGCGTGGGCCAATCAGAATAGGCCCTGGAGCCTTAGGTCCCACCTGGGGGCGCGGCCTGAGGCACATGGGCCCAACCCGACCATGTGCCTCAGGCCGCGCCCCCAGGTGGGACCTAAGGCTCCAGGGCCTATTCTGATTGGCCCACGCGCCTTAGGCCCCACCAGTAGGCGGAGCTTTAGGACGGATGGGCCAATCCGGCCTCATTCCTTCGTTGGCTGCCTGCCGGACAGGCGGGTTTGGCTCCCGTCTGTCCGGCCAACTTCCAAAGGTACGGGGAAGGGGGGTGGGGGGGTCGTAGGGGTCGGCCAGGGGGGTCGCGGGTCGGCTGGGGGGGCGGTCGGAGGTTCTTGGGGGGGGGACGGTCGTTGGGGGGGAGGGGGGTTTGCGTCGAGGGCAGGAGGGCCTGGGATCCCTCCTGCCCGTAATGTAGTGCGGGGTGGGGTTAGGGGGTCGCCGTGGCCAGGAGGGTTTGGGCTCCCTTCTGGCCCGATATTGTCGGGAAGTCGGCGGTCCTTCGGGGTGGGGGTGCGAGTGGTCCTGCCGGGGGGGGGGATGTATCGGACGTCGGGGAGTCGGCCGGGCAAGAGGGCTTGGGCTCCCTCTTGCTCCGATCGTGGATGCGGGTGCGGGTGGGAGCGCGTGCGAGTGGTCGTTCGGGGTGGGGGTGCGAGTGGTCCTGCTGGGGGGTGAATCGGGCGTCGGGCGGGGTGGGAACTATGTTTTAAAACTTTCGTATACCGCGCTCACGCATATAACGCGCGAGGGGTATGCGCGGTAGGTAAAAACGCGTATAACGCGCGCGTTATATGCGTGAAAATACGGTATTTTAATTCCATTAGTGTTAAAGGAAATTTGTATTTTTTTGCAGGTTATGATCGTTTTTATTGGAAAGCATAGGTTGTAAGATATAAGTATGTAAAGCCCATCTTATACTTTCATACTCATTGGAAGCAGGGCACAAAGCATAGGTAAACTAGACATGTGCTTAGGGCCCAAATGTACTAAATCAACACAGAGCTGACAAGTTACCCAGTTCAAAGAGCGAGATTTTAGGCCAGTGCTAGCTTGCTGACAACTAGAGAATGACACTTGGACAAATTTTCCCCATCCCTGCGAGATCTCCTATCCTCATCCTGTCCCTGCCCCATTCTTGCAAGCTCTGTCCTCATCTGCTTTGCAGTTGAAAATAAGGGTTCGAGGCTTGTGTGGTTAAGGCAAAGCTTGCAGGAATGGGATGAGGACAGGACAGGGATATTGAGATCCCACAGGGACAAATTTGTTAGTGTTAGTCAAATTTGTCCCTGTGTCATTCTCTACCGACAACCTTATCATTGTGTGTTATGGGACTTCAGTGGGTAGAATGAGGGGCTATAAATTTCACTCTGATTTGGGGAGGTGTAAGTTCCAAACTAGGACTGGACAAAAAGTTTTCCTCCTGGAACCGGGGTAATCACATATTTGTTGATAATTCCCAAGGTGGTGTTTTTTGGCCCAGTAAGTAAGATGCTGGTGGAAAGCGGGGAGGGGGAAGAGGAAGAGCCACCACTGACCACAGAGATCTGTGTTCTCCCCACCCCTTGTGTATTTCTCTCCAGCCAGCAAGCAACACTCTTACCTATTGCATCCTTCTCTGCAATCAGAACCATGTAGGACTCTCTGTACACTTCTCCCTCCGTATTTGCTGTGATAGGGGATTAACAGAACCGCAAATACAGAAAAACCGCAAATAACTTTTTCATATGTTATTCGCTGTTTTCTATTAAAAACCATCGTGAATATGGTGAAACCGTGAATAACATGGTGGGAGACCTGGCCTGTTCCTGAAGGAGAGGCAAAACACGGTGAAGAAAGTGCTGGGAATCGGTGATTTTCTCTATAAATGCATGGAATCAGTGATTTCTCTATGCAAACTGACGTAATTTGGGGGAAGGAGCCAGCAAGCTAAAAGCCGTGAATAATCGAAACCGTGAATGCTGAAACCTTGAATACAGAGGGAGAAGTGTATAGTAGTCCTTCAATTGCACATTCAGCTGATGCTTCAGTATGTATTTTGTCCTTTGCAACTATCCTAGTGATGCCTGCAGGAGAGTATGATAAGGAGTGGAAAAACAGGACCCAAATTTTTTTATGTGGGGGTGGGGAGACATGGGTCCGCCCTTTTATATTGTATAAATGCTCTACAAAAAAAGAAGATGCAGGTACACACATGAAACATATCTAAACAAGTTTTTATATTATATTGACCCATAGTATAGCAATGAGAAGTCCATTTTGCAGTCATGAATTGATGGTAAAAAGCTGAATCTTATAACTAGTGCTCTAAAAGTTCTAGAAACAATCTAGCTTTAAAATATTTTATATTCTAAAAGCAATAACGCCCTTTAGAGGTCTCTGGGGACAGTGTTTCTAAAAGGGTTAATTTTACACATACCATGCCAGTAATTAACCTCACTTTTCCCTAGGGTATGATCTCAATCTCTCAAGTTCTATTCCTCTTATGAGAAAACTGCTTTGTCGGTATTATTTTGTCTGGACTGAAGTCTGTCACTATGAGCAATTTCACTCAGAATTAAAAATTTATAGTGAATGAGGTGTTTGGTTTTTTTTTTTAATGGGAGGATTTTTTATGTGTTGATTACTAACTGTATTCTTAGTTTTTTCAGTACATATAATTTTGGGGTTTGACTTAGCCTATTAGCTGAAAAGCATTTGTGAGGTTAGGAAATGGAAGAGGGGTTGGAATTAATGCTACGAATACCAAATAACTGTGTGATCTTCTAGCATGAAGGGCAAGCTATTCTGTGCATGGAGAATCAAGATGAATTGCTACTGTAGAGATAGCTAAGGTTTTGCCTTTGTGCAGTAGCAGAATAAAAACAGGGCTGATCTTTCGCTAATTCCTGCAACTTCCAGAACAAAAACTGTGCTTTCTCTGCCATCTTGAAGAAGGATCCAGCCCTTCTCCAGCTCATATAACTACCCAGTCCAGGGGAGGATCTCTGTTTCTGGTTCCAGTCCATGGCTGTTACACGAATTGTTAGGGAACCAGCTTGACTTAAAGTCCATCTACTTACAAGAGAGAGAGGGTCCTTGTCCATTCAGGCCAGAGTAACTAGAGAAGTGGAAAGGAAGCATCAAAGTCTGCAAAGGTCCTACTGTTGCTGAAGGAAGAAGTTGGGCCTAGGGTTGCCAGTTGGATCCAGATTCACTTGAGAGAGTTAATCCAGTCCTGGGTTTACCCCATTGCATGCAGGGATTTGCAGTTCTGATTTCCCCATTTCATTCCCTACAAAAAGTAAGACCACAAAGTCCCTACATGCAATGGGGTAAACCCAGGGCTGGAACAACCCTGCTGAGTGATTCTGGAACCAGCTGGCAGCCCTAGTTGGAACATGGAACCAGTTTTCCACTTTCGAACGCATTAAAACAGTGGTCTGCAATACACAGCCCCCCTAGTCCTCCATTGTGGCTCTCAAACAGTTGGCCAAAATGCTCTTCAATCCTGTAAGTGCGTTAAATTCAATCTTGCCTACTTGATATAGCAATTGCAAACAATAAGTGTGTTACTCAAGTGTCTTATTTATGGAATTTGCTATGTTGACAATCAAAAATAAAAGCAAGTTTTTAAAATATATCTTTGAAATGTTGTAGAATCAATATTAGTATTCATTTTTATTGTTTTAATACCCAGTCTTACAAGCAGGTCAAGGCAGTTTACAAAATTGGTACTATATGTAAGCTTCAAATCTTTTGGTGGCCCTTTAGAGCTGTCTTGCATTCACACTGCATCCCTTTACATAAAAAAGGTTGGAGACCATCGCATTAACTTGCAGCCTTAATGGACCTGATTCTACAAATCATGCTTACCTACATTGTAGGCGTGCAGCCACACAGTTGTCAATCAACTGGGCCTATAGTTTTGTACAGGTGCCTTATATGTAAGTCAGCATTTTAAAGCCCTACATTTAATGTGCCAGTCTTGCACCTACAGAGGCGCATAGAATCGCATACAGACACGTAAGGCAACTTTCAGTGCAAACCACGCCTCCGCCTGCCTTGTGCGTCCATACACATCATTATGCACCTCTATACCATTCTCCCCTGGGAGAATGGTATAGAAAATTGAATACATTTTCCTTTATCTAGCCATACATTTGGCAGCTTGACCCCTAGGGGTAGTACTGCAAAACTACACTAGGGGTTCTACTGCCACCATTTGAACCCAGTGCCAGATGAAGGTGGGCATAACTGGGAATTGCTCCTGTTCCCCACAAGACACCAGGAAAAACCCAATAAGAGCGGGGAGAGGATCAGAACTGGGGGTGGTCATTGAAGAGGCTGCCCTTGTCAGAATGGGTTTGGGAGATGCTTATTAATACTGCGGGGAGTTAGAGGGAAAGGATGCGCATTTATATTATCTTGTGGTTTGGAGGAGGGGCTTCTGTTAGTGTGTGCACCTACAAGCTTGCACTGATGCCAGTGGTGTAGTTGGGGAGGTTAGCGCCAAGAACAGTGGCTCCTGTTATCACTGCCGTGCACTTCGCCCACTCTTCCACGCTGCTTGAGCACCCTTCGCGTACCTGTTGAAATGTTTGCCGGCACAAGCAATATCTTCCACCTGCTGCTCACGCTGGCCTTTGCTTCCTTCTGATGTCACTTCCTGGTGGCAGGACCAGGACATGATGTCAGAAGGGAGCTGATGCTTATGCGAGCAGCAGGTGGAAGGTGCTTCTCATGCCAGTGAACATTTCAATACGCCGGGGGGGGGGGGAGGTCAGAGAAGAGAGGCTCCATCACCCCTGTGAAGATGGCACTATTTGAATGTGTAGTTGATCTACATGTGTAAAACCTACTACTTGACACACAGAAATGCTACTAAAATAACCCCCTTAATCTCTGTCTAGTTCAGGGGTGGGCAAACTTTTTGACTCATGGGCCACAATGGGTTCTTAAATTTGACAGAGGGGCCTGACCTTTTTAAATCCCCCCCAGTACCTTTTTAAATCCCCGCAGTACCTTTTTAAATCCCCGCAGTACCTTTTTAAAACACCCCCAGTACCTTTTTAAAGCACCCCACCCCATCATAAGAATTGCTGCTGTTGGGTCAGATCAGTGGTCCATCGTGCCCAGCAGTTCGCTCACTTGGCGGCCCTTGGTCATAGACCAGCGCCCTAACTGAGACTAGCCCTACCTGCGTACGTTCTGGTTCAGCAGGAACTTGTCTAACTTTGCTTGAATCCCTGGAGAGTGTTTTCCCCTACGACAGACTCCGGAAGAGCGTTCCAGTTTTCTACCACTCTGAGTGAAGAAGAAGAACTTCCTTACATTCGTACGGAGTCTATCCCCTTTCAATTTTAGAGCGTGCCCTCTCATTCTCCCTACCTTGGGGAGGGTGAACAACCTCTCCTTATCTACTAAGTCTATTCCCTTCAGTACCTTTAATGTTTCGATCATGTCTCCCCTCAATCTCCTCTGTTCGAGGTAGAAAAGGCCCAGTTTCTCTAATCTTTCACTGGATGGCAACTCCTCCAGCCCCTTAACTATCTTAGTTGCTCTTCTCTGAACCCTTTCGAGTAGTACCGTGTCCTTCTTCATGTACAGCGACCAGTGCTGGCTGCAGTACTCCAGGTGAGGGTGAGGTACAGCGGCATGATAATCTCCGATCTGTTCATGATCCTCCTCTATCATTCCTAGCATTCTGTTCGCCCTTTATGCTGCCGCCGCACATTGCGTGGACGGCTTCATCGACTTGGCAATCATAACTCCCAAATCTTTTTCCTGGCAGGTCTCTCCAAGTACTACCCTGGATATCCTGTATTCGTGCATGAGATTTTTGTTACTTACATGCATCACTTTACACTTATCCACGTTGAACCTCATCTGCCATGTCGATGCCCATTCTTCGAGTGTGTTTAAAAGAGCCCCAAAGAATGCTCCTTTCCTGGGGAGGGGGGGGAGGGGGAGGGCGGCACCCATAAATTTTTTTTAAAAAAGCTAGCTCAAGCACACCCAGGAGAAGGGCTGGGATTGTTGTGGGTTTGCTTTTTGGGAAAAAGCAAAGTGTTTAAAAAAAAAAAAAGGGGTGAATTCAGCAATTCTTCCACAGTCAGCTCTCTGGAGCTAGAACCTACATTTAAGATACAAGGCTTTTTAAATCCCTTTATAGCCTGGTGGTCCAGCATGTATTGGCAGGAGCGAGCTTTGCGCGCTCCTGCCTGGCTCCGTGCCACTCCCTCAATGGCTGCTGTCAGTTGTCACGAGTCCCTCGAGAACTGACAGCAGCAATTCAGGAAGCGGCGCGGGCCTAGGTAGGAGCGCAGAAAGGTCGTTCTCACCGATACACGCTGGACCACCAGGCTATAAGGGGGATTTAAAAAGGTACGATGGGGCGGGGGTGTTTTAAAAAGGTACTGGGGAGGGGTAAAAATTTGTATCTTCACTGCATAAGACGCACCGATATTTCCACCCACATTTGGGTGGGAAAAAAGTGCGTCTTATGGAGCGAAAAATACAGTAGACAAATTTGGCAGGCCGGATTAAAAAACTAAACAGGCCAGATATGGTCCACGGGCCATAGTTTGCCCATGTCTGGTCTAGTCGTTCTCTAGTTTTAAACAAATTGCCTATGGCTT
This sequence comes from Geotrypetes seraphini, assembly GCF_902459505.1. Lineage (NCBI taxonomy): Eukaryota > Metazoa > Chordata > Amphibia > Gymnophiona > Dermophiidae > Geotrypetes > Geotrypetes seraphini. The sequence goes on along the minus strand of NC_047085.1, from coordinate 147,724,133 downwards.
TTCTCACTCTACCTCACTGCTGCTGTATATTTTTGATTTATGACCTCTTGCTTTCACTTAAAACTTACTTTCCAAAACTCATGGGGGCAGGGAATGGGAGGTTCATAATAGTTATTTGGTGGGTGATGGGGACAGCAGAGTAACATGTCAAAGCACTTCTGAAATGATCTGGCTAGATCAGGGGTGCCAAATATATCGATCGCGATTGACCGGTCGATTACTCAGGCAACCCCAGTTGATCGCGGAGCCATGCGGTTTCCCTTCTGTGCTGTCCAGCTTTCTCTCTGGCCTCCCGCGTATCCCTTTACCTAATTTTAGCAGGGAGCAGCCTGCAGAGAGGATCGCCAGTACTTTAGCGATCCTTGCAGGTTGCCATAGGCCTCAGGAACTGTCTTCCCTCTGCCGCGATCCTGCCTTTGAGGATGTGCGGGAAGTCAGGGATAAGCATGCAGGCCTTCCGGGGGGGGGAGGGGGCAGGCCTTTGAGGGGTGTGCAGGCCTTCATTTTGACTTGGTCATTTTAAAAGTAGCTTGCAAGCCAAAAAAATGTGGGCACCCCTGGGCTAGATGATTATTTTTCCTAACTAAACAGAAGTGCTTACATTTTAACTGAAAACGAAGGCATGCTTTTTTGGTATTGTTTCACCCATCTCCATAATGATATGTGACTTAGTTTTTCCCTCAACGGAGGAAGAAGGGTTTGAAGTACTTCCAGCTCGTTCCAAGTCAGCCTTGTGTCTAGTAATAATAAACATTATTATTATATCACCTTAGTGATCTTGTTTATTGATTATTATAATCCACTTGTAAGCAAGGGATCTTTGTTTGAGTATCTTGCATTGATTGGTAAAACTCAAGGCCCTACTGTTTGTTTGGCTTTCGTCCTGTGATGTCTGTTGTACAGTCCATTATTATTCATGCTTTCACAATGCACAATTCCCCCTATCTGTGGTTGCAATAATCCTCATTCACGTCACTTTGTTCTCGTATTTGCGGACCGGTGCTCAAATAAAAAACAACTTTTTTACTTCCATTATCACCTTGTGGTTGGGCTTTCCGTCCAGATATGGCCCCCAAGTGTTCAGAGAGTGAATTACAGGTACTTCAAGTGCTATTCCATGCAGGAACCTAACCCTATTTTCCCATAGACTCAATGTTTCGTTATTCACTATTTTGCAGTTCATAAACATTTTCATGAACCATACTATCTCAAATAATGAGGAGTGTATCTACTTTTCAATTAACCATTTAGGAAGGCAGTCACATGATTGGGTGAAATATGTATATAATAATAATAACAGCTCATTATTAATCTCTGAGTCCATGTAACAAAGTAACAATCTTATAGGTATTCTTACAGGGCCTCAGCAACACCATTTAATGCTCAATACACTTTCATAGCACTGAGCTTTATGTGCCATATCTTCTTAGGTCCTTCAGCTATAATCATTATTAAAGTTAAATCAGTTTGACTCTTAAAAATCTTTGACATGGAAATGTTTAAATTAATTTTTACTTAACTTGATTCATGATTATCGTGAGCCAGCATTTTATAGCCGTCTAGGAAGTCTTTTAATCCAACATGTTTTCCCTACAATGAATAAATCACAATTAAATCTCAGTCTAACACCTTAACTAAATATTTTATTAAAATAAGTCCAAGCCTACCAGAGTCGTCCAGTCATCCGACTTCACCACTTTATCAAGTTAAGATGGTGATGGCGTTCTTTATTCATTATTTATACCTCCCACAAGAACAGCTGATCTCAAACTCCTCCAATCAGAACACTCCGCTTAAATTAAAGATGCCCATTCTAACTCAGCATTCAACCCATATGGGGCTACTCTATTCAATTTATATATATCCATCGTTGTTCCTTCATACTTAACTATTTTACAGAATTACCACCCTCCCTCCCTACTATTACTTGATCAATAATACGCCATCGCAGTTCATCAATTTTATGTTTTTTTATCTAACCAATGTCGGACAATAGGGGCATGCATATTTTCAGTCAAAATTCTCAATTTATGTTCATTTTACCAAATTTTCATAGGCCAACTAATATGGCCAACATATACCAAATTACACCCCCTCCCCCTTTTACAAAACCACGAAAGTGTTTTCTAGTGCTGGCTGGCGCGCTAAATGCTCTGCGCTGCTCCCAACACTCATAGGGCTCCTTTTACTAAGCTGCGATAGCGTTTTGTTTTGTTTTTTTATTTATCATTTTACAAAAAAAAATATCAAGCATTATATCTTGTACAGTAATATTGTGATCCTTAACATAAATAATAATAAGAAAACATAATAACATATTCTCTTATACTTAAGCAATCTATAGTCCCCAATTATTTGATCCAAGACTTTCAAAGAGTGACATTACCAATTAAAAGGAAAGAACAAAAAATAACCATTAATAAACAAGGCAAAGTGGCTGAAATCGGAGGGAGTATTCTAATCATGAGACAGTTACTATTCCAGTTGTTCCTTCTTTCTCAAGACGTTTCAAAGCCACAAAATTTGTTAGGTGCATTGGTTCAAAGAAAACATACTTATCTAAGCCATGAAGTACAATACATTTACAGGGAAATCTAAGAAAGAACTTTCCCCCCACTGAAATTACTCTTGGTTTTAATAACAAGAACTGCTTTCTCCGTTTTTGAGTCTCTTTGGTGATGTCTGGAAAGATCTGTATTTTTTGTCCCAGGAACTCTTTAGTTCTATTTTTAAAGAACATCTTCATAATCCAGTTCTTATCTGGTGCTAGAGCAACAGTAGCTATCAATGTTGCTGGTGTGACCAAATCCTTTGTAGAAGATTCCAATAAAATGGAAATATCCAATTGTGGTTCCTGCTGTTTTTGATTACCCAATTGCTGTTCTGTTTTTCTAACAGGCTGATAATATACTTGGGAGAAAGGCGGAATAAGTTCCTCGGAGACTGAGAAGACTTCCAAAAAGTATTTCTTTAACATTTCTCTGGGTGTAATAGATAAAACCCTGGGAAAATTTAGAAATCTTAAATTATTGGCTCGCTGGCCATTTTCAATCATTTCTAGCTTCCGCCTTATATTCACACAATCTTTGACCACTATTTCTTGTACCTGTTTAACCTCAGTTATTTCAAGTTCATTTTTTCCCAACTTTGTTTTAATTGAGGTCATATCCACTTGTATTTCATTTAATTTTTGTTCTTATTTGTATATCTTCTTTTCCATTTCTCTAATTTGTGGAGTCAAAGTGTTTCCCAATTTTATTACTAAATCCCAAAGAGACTCCATAGTGATTTCAGTGGGTTTTTCAACCACAAAGGACCCATTCTCACCTTCCAAAAATGAAGTTTGTTCGTCTTGTTTTTCCTCTCTCTTCTCCGATGTTCTCAGTGCTTCTGTATCTCTTCCAGGACTCAAAAAGTCTTGGGGGTTATCTATCTCCAGGCTCACCGATGAAAGAGCCTCCCGGATAGCAGACCCTATCTCTTCGGACAGGCCTGGTTCCCGTGGTGAGCTGGTGCACTGTGGCTGAGGAGGATTGTCTCTTGCATCAGGACTGAGCGTGACCTCCAGCCCTGGGATCCCTCTAGTGACGTCACTCTGCATCGCTGGTTCCTGATGCCGTTGACTCCCTCTGAAGCCGGTTCAACATTTGCTCGATTGTAATCATTGGGGGATTTTCAGGGCACCGCGAGGCTCCTGCAGCACTTCCTCCCCTCCTTTTCGGCATGAAGAACAATCTTTCAGTCAAACTGAAGAAACTACCAAGGTAAATTCAATCTTCCCGAGCATCTGAGGAGCACTTCCGAGATTCAGCCACTCGCGGCCATCTTGGATTTTCTCTGTGATAGCGTTTTTAGCGCACGCAGAATTTTAGCATGTGCTAAACCCGCACTACACGGCTAGAACTAACACCAGCTCAATGCTGGCGTTAGCATCTAGCGTGCATGGCAATTTAGCACACGCTAAAACCGCTATCGCAGCTTAGTAAAAGGAGCCCATAGAGTTCCTATGAGCATCGGGAGCAGTGCAGAGCATTCAGCATGCCAGCCTGTGCTAAAAAACCCTTTCACAGTTGTGTAAAAGTGGGGTGGGGGGGGGGAAGAGGGCAAATCAATATGTATACTACGTACATGCTATTACAATCGTTATGATATCTAATTTTTATTGATGAATTCATCCCTGGAATCATCCATTGGTTACCCTCTATTGTTTGACATCCCTTATGAATATCCTCATATGAAATTGGTTTTATAATTCCAAATTTCTAATCATTGAATCTCTTTCCTATTGTTGTACCTTTATTATAGGCTATCGTTGGAAATTTTAATAAACAGGGATGTAATTGTACACTAGGCCAATGTGTTCCCACCAAATCTACCAAAAATTTTGCCGTCCTCCTTATCCTTTGAAGAGCTGGACAACAATAGATCTCTTTGGGCAAACGTAGCCCTCAAATAAGCCTGTCTTATAGATTTTTTAGGGTATGCTTGATCTAAAAATCTTTGTTCTAAGGATTTTGCTTGACCCTTACAATCTTCCACTGATGAACAGATACAGCTTAATCTCAGGAATTGATTAATAGGGAGATTAAACCTTAATTTATAAGGGTGGGAGCTCGAAAAATGTAAAAGTGTGTTACAAGCCTTCCTATATAATGAAGTATGAAATTGAGAACCTATTTTCCCAACTAAAATATCTAAAAATTCAATCTTTTCCCTATGACAGGACATTGTAAACTGCAAATGATGGTCAATAGCATTTAGCCATCTGATGAACTGTTCAAATTCCAATTTAGTATCTGACCAAAGAAAAATATATCATCCAAAAACCTACGCCATAAAGGTATCCTCGTAAAATAAATTGGAGAATATGCATATTGAGCCTCAAATTATGCTGTATAAAGGGTGCAAGTATTTTTGTGAGCAGCCATATAAAATCTGTGAGCAGCGCTCATAGAATGTTTGACCGATTACTCATATGCTCCGCTTAGAGGAAGCATAGGTCTCCATACATCTCCCTGCCTCCTTATACTCTCCAGTGTTCAACATCTCCCCTTCATCTCTCAATGTGCCCATTTCCTTTGTCCCTGTGTTCAACATCTCCCTATGCCTCTATGTTCAATATTTGCCATTTCCCTATATCCTTCTGTATCCAGAATCTTCATCTCCCAATACTCACCTCCTAGGTGTCCACCATCTGCACTCTCCTGATCTCTCCCCATGTCTAGCATCTTCATTTTCTTCCCATATCTCCCTATGTTCAGCTTCTCTCCATTTACCTCTTCACATTCAACATCTTCTCTCCACCTCCCTATGTCCTCATGTGTTCAATATCTATATAACCCATCAACCCATTCTGCATCTGCCATATGCTTTGATTCCTCTCCTCCTCTCTTCTCTTTGATCCCCCCTCTCCTCTTCCCCCTTTGATTCCCCTCCTCTCTCCATATCTTAACATCTCCCTTCAGTCTCCTTATATTCACCCCAGGTCTTGCATCTCCCTTCCCTCTCCTCTGCCCTGTCCAACATTTCTCCCTCTCTTCGCTCCTGGCTCAGACAGCCCCCTGCTTTTTCAATCCTTCCACCCACTGTCCATTAAATCTCCCTCTTTCAACACCCCCCCCCCCCCCGGCAGTCTGGTAGCTCCACCCTCTTTCAACTCCATCCCACAGTCTGGCTGCTCCCCCTTTCTCAAATCTCCCACCTTTATCTACCTTTAAACATGGTTGTCTTCCCTCTAGAGGTGGTTGGCAGCACTAGCAGTTCACATAATTCTGCCTCCACTATTTTCAGGATTTCACTAATGGGTCAGGTTTTCATTAGTGAAATCCTGAAAACCTGACTCAGTGAAATCCTAAACCCTTCCCTTTGTTGAATTTAGTCCTTGCAAACAGGAAGTTGTACCAGAGGGAACAGGATGCAACAAAGGGAAGACTTCAGGAATGGCAGTAGTCTCCAGAAGGGAGAAAGCCATGTTTAAAGGTAGATCAGACGAAGATTGATAGAGGAGGAGAGGTTAGAGAGGGGAGCTGCTAAACCATTGGGGGAGGGGGTTTGAGAGAGGCGGATGCTTGACTCACAGGTGGGAGGGAGAGAAATAAGATGCCCTGGATATGTGGGGGTAGAGATGCTGCTTGGAGCAGGGAGTTGGCCACTGCAAGGGGGCAGGTGAGGCAGATTTTCAGCACCCTAGAGACTTGGCACCCTGAACCAGTGCTCACCTGGTTCATGCCTTCAGCTGGCTCTGCCTGTGGGGTTTTTTTTTTTTTTCTTTCTTTCTTTCTTTTTGGAGGGGGGGTTCTGTGTCTCTAAGCTTCAGAATTTTCACTTTTTCCCCTCTAAAGCCTGCATCTTCTCAACACAAGTTTTTCAATCCTGTGAAATTCAAGTGGGAAACAATCCTGGTCTCAGATTTGTGATGATATCAGTTCCAGGATTTGGAAGACAGTTAGGATAATTGGCTAATTGTTTGCTTGGCTAATTGTCAAAGTTTCAACTCATGCTTTATGCTGTCCCTTCCCAAGTTGTCTCTACTCTGCTGTCCAGCTGACGCCAGGGAATAAAGCCACAGTCCTCAGAAGCAGAAATTAGAGATTTATAGCTGAAGGCACTGGAGTTAAACAAATAAGCTAGAAGCCTGTTCAAAGAGACCACTGGACCAGCATGGTGTGTGTTATTGATTGATAGCTAATGCTGAGCCAAAAGTGGTCCTCCAGGAACTTATCTTCCCTGCTGTTCTGTAAGGGTTTGGCATAGAGCAGGGGTGTTAAACTCAATCACATTAAGGGGCTGAAATCCAAAACACAGGCTAAATTGCGGGCTAGACCCTGCCCAATCTCTGCCCCAGAATCCACCCCCATAATAATACTAATTATAACACCATTTTTACATTCATTTTTCATATATATGCACACACACAATATAATCTTATTAACACATAATGGTAATGGTTAACCATAAAATTAAACTACATATAACACACAGTTTGCTTCTCAACATTCATTTCTACCAGAACACAGATAACCTCTATGCAAATACAGGACCAAAAACTAAAAAAGTACTAATATATAAGCTCCCCCCCCAAAAAAAAAAACCAAAACTCAGATTCTGCATGCAGTACAACCCACAGAGAAAAAGAAACAAATGTATTTCTTCCTGAGCAGTGCAAAAGATAGACATCAGATTAAAATGCTTAAAATTGACACAATTCAAACACTAATCGTTCCCCCTACCTTTGTTGTCTCCCTCCCTCCATGCTGTGCCTCCCTCCGGCGGGTGTCTAACCTGGCTGGCTCCAACTTGACTGTTTTATGTGGCCCATGGTCCGATGCCCCCCGGTGTTACCTTGTGGCCGGCTCCCTCCTCCTCACAGCCGTAGTGTGCACAGAGCCGCGTGTAGCGGCTCCTGGTGCATCCTGCACCTGAACCGGAAGCCTTCTCTCTGACATCGCAACGTCGGAGGGAATGCTTCTGGATGAGATGTGGGACGCGCGAGGAGCCGCTGCATGTGACTCCGTGCACACTACGTCTGTAAGGAGGAGGGAGCCGGCCACAAGGTAACATTGGGGGCATCAGACTGTGGGCCACATAAAACGATCAGGCGGGCCGGATTTGCCCTAAGGGCCTTGAGTTTGGCATAGAGTATGCATGCAATGGGACGCTCACGTGGTGACGCATGGGAGGGACAGAGGTGGGCCTGCCACTAAGCACCCTCAGTTTACAGAATACCGCCCTTGCTGCATTTAGGTGCCTAGTGTAATTGAAGGCACCTGGATTTTAGAAGCTCCGATGCTGGGTTACACTAGTATTCTATAACACAATCTGGGTGCCCAGAGGTTTTTACAGAATAGGTACTCACTGCACAGCATCAGAGTGCCTAAAAGCAAGCGCCCACATACAGAATTGCTCCACTTCTATAAATTGGTGCCTCATTTTAGATGCCACAACAGGGCACACTTGGCACCAGTTCTATAATAGCTTAAAGGTGCACCTAAGTCAATATAGCGTAATAGTGCACAGCATTGGTATGCCACAAGTTAAATGGCTAATTTATTCAAAACTTGCTTTTAAAGGATTTTTCTTTACACATGAGTGTCCAACTTCTATTTCATCATTCTTCTGTTAACCCACTACTTTTTATCATTAAAATGATGCCCCATTTTAACAACGAACTCACCCCAAAGCAACTACAATAGGAGGTTGAAGTATCATAAAAAATGCACTGTTCTCAGTAAAGAGACCTCTTATAACATGGAAGTTGTTTCAAGTCTTCATCCTGAATGCATGTGTTGTATAAATTATTCTTATACCCCCCTCTTTTGAGTAATGATATTTGATTGTGGGTGATCCGTTTGTGGCATCTGAATTTCAGTACAAGTTAAATGGCTGACACAAGAGGGCATGCCCAAGTGCACCATACAATGGGCACAACTGATGGCATTCTATAAGTTGCATTCAGTCCACTACACCCATGCTCTGTCCGTGTGCATGCACCCTACAGTAAGCTAGTTGCCAGCTTACAGAATTGTCTTATGTCTTCATTGTCTATTAGATATCAAAATGTACAGCGCTGTGTAAACCTTTCAGCGCTATAGAAGTGATAAATAGCAGTAGTAGTAGCTCCTAGCTCATACCAGAGCTCAGGCCCTGACATCCAGAGCCTTCTCACTCTTTTTTCCAGTTCATCTCAGTCTCCTCCTGGGACCACTGACCAATCTCTTAACCTGCACCACTGTGGTTACTCTTATAGGAGAGCACCCCTTGCTTGTGCTCTCAGATGGGAGGCACATTTATGGTAAGGGGGGAGAAAACTAAATAAAATTTATTTATGAAAAATGAATGCTTTTCTCCAAAAAGAAATAATGATATTCTGGCCTAAGGGAAGCCATCCTTAATTATTCCTATAGTATGGGTTGAGAGGTTAGGATGATGCATAAAACGCATTTATGTGGATGGAGGGAGGTGAATTAGCATTTTTGGGTGGCAACCAGGGCTGAAATGAGTTCTGTAATGAAGAGGATAGGGCAGCTCCACTTCTTGCCTGGGTCACAGTTTTTCAAGTTTTCCAAATACCTTTTTGGAAACTCGAAAATACTCCATCTCCTTTCATGGCAATAGGTGATCAGCAAAACTAGCTATGCGACTCTTCACTTTCTCAAGCCCAAAACCAGTGATGGATACTTAAGATTAAAATGAATTTGGACAGCACCGAGTTAAAGAAGAAAGACCCAAAGAATAGTAGGAAAACTGAAAATGTAGCAGAAACATGAAAAAGCAACATGACTGACAGAGAACAGTAGCAGAATCAAAGAAAAGGTAGCCAAAAAGAAACTGAAATACAGAAAGAAGGAGCCACAGTATGAGAGGAGATACCTGAAAAAAAGGAGGTAAGAAAGGCAAAGGAATATCAGATAGAAAGAAACAAGATCCGCAGGACAAGAGGCGGCGTGAAACAGCTTGTATGAGCAAACTAAGTAACATTTGCATATGGGGTTACTGGCAGCTGGTGTATGTCTAGGTTTTAGTATATGAACTCTGAGTTAAAATGGGATGACTGCACAATCTATTTGTGCTATTAAAAAAAAGTTTTGTGTAATGCTATGAACATGTTTTCGCTTTACTAACTGAAGGAAGACACGGCTGCTGTCTCCCTTCCCCCAGGGGGTACATTTTCTGGCTCAGGGAGTCGGAAGAAGCACACTGCTAGTAAGGAAGGTGCAGTGGTGTGCCACAGACTCTACAGTGCATTTAAGGGAAACTTTAATGACAGCTCCTAGAAAATAATTCTGTGAACATCCTTGAGCTCGGTATTAGAAACAAAATGGAAAGACAGCTTCCAAGTAGTCATTGTAAATAATTGGTCTAAGAGTTTCTTATGAGAACAGATTAGGATATTATTATTAATGCTGCTGTTATTATCATAACATATCATATTGTGTATACTCAGAGTAATTCCTTAAACAACTCAATATTAATCTCTGAATCCATGTAACAAAGTAACAATCCTATAGGTATTCTTACAGGGCCTCAGCAACACCACTTAATGCTCAATACACTTTCATAGCACTAAGCTTTAAAGGGCTCATAATAAAAAACAAACAAACCCAAAAATGTCTAAAAAGTGGCCTAAATGGGTACGTGGACGATCAAAAAGTCTGATCGTCCAAATACCCATAACCAAAGCTGGTTTTGGACGTATCTAAAACCAGCTTAGGCCTTTCCACTGTCTCTAAATGCATAGAGCAAAAAGAGGTGTTTTTAGAGGAGGGGAAAGGGCAGGAGGTGGGCCGACCTACACTTAATCATACAGCAGGTATAAGCAAACATTTAGGCAGGTTGCCTAGTCGGCACTTATACGTCTTGACTTAGACCAAGTCAAAACAGGTTTAAGGGCCGAAAAAGGGGCCGCTGAGCTGATCGCAACAGCTCAGCGACCCCAGTAACCTGCCTACCGCCTACTGCAACTATCGCGGCAGGAGAGATGGCTCATCTCTCCTGCTGCAATGGTGATTGCCCACCCCCCGAACCGCGGCACTTCGGGGTGAGGATCGAATGGCGGGCCTTAGGGCCTGATTGGCCCAGTCGCCTCTAACCCCACCCACAGGTGGGGCCTGAGGCGCCTGGGCCAACCAGAATTGGCCCAGTAGCCCTAGGCTCCTCCAGAGCTAATTCCAGAGCTTCCTTTCCAATGAAGGAGACTCGACTCATTCACATTTATGCCAATTAGGTATTTAAATGTCTCTATCATGTCTCCCCTCTACCACTTTCCTCCAAAGTAAACAGATTAAGATCTTGAAGAAGGTTTCCATGCATCCTAGCATCCTTTTAGCTTTCGCCGTCACCTCTTCAACCTGTTTGGCCACCTTAAGATCATCACATACAATCATACCCAAGTCCTGCACTTCTGTCATGCATATCAGTTCTTCACGCCCTAAACCAGTGGTCTCAAACTCAAACCCTTTGCAGGGCCACATTTTGGATCTGTAGGTACTTGGAGGGCCTCAGAAAAAATAGTTAATGTCTTATTAAAGAAATGATAATTTTGCATGAGGTAAAACTTTATAGTTTATAAATCTTTCCTTTTGACTAAGTCTTAATAATAATATTGTAATTTATAGCAAAAGAAGCATATGATCAAGAAACTGTTTTATTTTACTTTTGTGATTATGATAAACATACCAAAGGCTTCAAAATAGTACCTGGTACATGTGGCCTCCGGGCTGCGAGTTTGAGACCACTGCTCTAAACTGTACCGTTCTCTGGGTTTTTGCATCCTGTTATTAGATATGGAAAATAATTACTGAACAGTGTTTAAGTTATGAGGGAGGTACTCATGATGGAAAACTCACCTTTAATTTAGTAAACTAACCCCCTCCCCTTATTTTGTTTTTACTAAGCCATGGTAAAGTTTTCTACTGCAGCCCGGAGTGCTAAATGCTCCGACGTTGCACCAACGCTCATAGAATTCCTACCGCAGCTTTGTAAAAGGAGGCCTAAATATGACATTTTAAAAATGAATGGAATATACTGTTGAGCTATATGAAGATGTTATGGGGGGGAAGGGGTAGCAGAGGAGCCATGGGAGGAAATGGGAATTCTCTGCAGAGGTTAAAATGAGTACCAAGACTTGATGGTTTAGATATTGTAAACGCTGTTGTTGTATTTTGGGAATATGTTGTGGCTTTTTATAAAAGTCAATCATCAATAGCTAAAATCTTAAAAAAATAAAATTGCTTCCACAAGGCTTCCTACACAAAACTACATCTGCTCCAAGGAGTAACTTTGAGTCCACCTATACCAGTTATAAAAGCATGCATAAGCATTGATTCTAAGATAAATGCATATCTACTGGTCTTGTACTTGCTCCACCCATTTTCTAAGCCTAGGAATAACTGTGCTTATTAGGGATGTGCATTCATTTTGAAAAATTTCTCATGTGTTTTGTAGCCTGAAATAACAGGAAAAACCCTGGGTTTAAGATGGTTAAGGGGCTGGAGGAGTTGTCATACAGCGAAAGATTAGAGAAACTGGGCCTCTTCTCCCTCGAACAAAGGAGATTGAGAGGGGACATGATCGAAACATTCAAGGTACTGAAGGGAATAGATTAGTAGATAAGGACAGGTTGTTCACCTTCTCCAAGATAGGGAGAACAAGAGGGCACTTTCTAAAATTGAAAGGGGATAGATTCCGTACAAACATAAGGAAGTTCTTCTTCACCCAGAGAGACTCTTCCGGAGTCTGTTATAGGGGAAAACACCCTCTAGGGATTCAAGACAAAGTTGGACAAGTTCCTGCTGAACCAGAACGTATGCAGGTAGGGCTACTCTCAGGGCACTGGTCTTTGACCAGAGGGCCACCGCGTGAACGGACTGCTGGGCACGATGGACCACTGGTCTGACCCAGCAGCGGCAATTCTTATGTTCTTATTGCTATGTCATAGTGTGCACTCTGTCAGGAAAGAATGAATACTGCTGGAAAACAGAGAGAACGTACTGTTTATAACATTGACCCTGAAACAAACAAACTAACAAACTAACTAACTAAGGGGTCCTATTACTAAGGGGCGTTATCCGATTTAGCATGCACTAAAGATGACTGGGACTTAGTGACTAAATGGGATTGTTGGGGAGCACAGCAGGGAATTCTGAATAGAAAATATGGAGTGGGTATTTCAAGGGGATAGTGAGTACTTGCCAGTTTTAGGTATAAGTGGGGGGTGTATTCATGGGTTGAGAGAATGAGTGAGGGTGTGAAATGAGGGATGTGAGAAGAGGGTCAAGAAAAGGAGATGACGTGGGGAAAGGTTGAGACATACCGTATTTTCACGCAAATAACGCGCACCCGTATAAAACGCGCACACGGGTATAGCGCGCAGAAATCACGATGATATGTACAAAAACTTTGGTATACCGCGCTCACGGGTATACCGCGCATGCTGCCCGACGCTCCTTTCGCCCGCCCTGACTTTCCGTGCGCTGTCCCGACTCTCCGTTCACCCCCCCCTGACTTCCGTGCACTGTCCCCCCTTGAAGGTCTGTCCCCATCCTGAAAGCCTGATGCCCCCCCCCGACGTCCGATACATCCCTCCCCCCGAAGGACCGCCGACTCCCCAACAATATCGGGCCAGGAGGGAGCCCAAATCCTCCTGGCCACGGCGACCCCCTAACCCCACCCCGCACTACATTACGGGCAGGAGGGATCCCAGGCCCTCCTGCCCTCGACGCAAACCCCCCTCCCCCCAACGACCGCCCCCCCAAGAACCTCCGACCGCCCCCCCAGCCGACCCGCGACCCCCCTGGCGACCCCCACGACCCCCCCACCCCCCTTCCCCGTACCTTTGGTAGTTGGGCCAGAAGGGAGCCCAAACCCTCCTGGCCACGGCGACCCCCTAACCCCACCCCGCACTACATTACGGGCAGGAGGGATCCCAGGCCCTCCTGCCCTCGACGCAAACCCCCCTCCCCCCCAACGACCGCCCCCCCCAAGAACCTCCGACTGCCCCCCCAGCCGACCCGCGACCCCCCTGGTCGGTGGGCCCATGTGCCTCAGGCCGCGCCCCCAGGTGGGACCTAAGGCTCCAGGGCCTATTCTGATTGGCCCACGCGCCTTAGGCCCCACCAGTAGGCGGAGCTTTAGGATGGATGGGCCAATCCGGCCTCATTCCTTCGTTGGCTGCCTGCCGGACAGGCGGGTTTGGCTCCCGTCTGTCCGGCCAACTACCAAAGGTACGGGGAAGGGGGGTGGGGGGGTCGGGGGGGTCGCCAGGGGGATCGCGGGTCGGCTGGGGGGCGGTCGGAGGTTCTTGGGGGGGGCGGTCGTTGGGGGGGAGGGGGGTTTGCGTCGAGGGCAGGAGGGCCTGGGATCCCTCCTGCCCGTAATGTAGTGCGGGGTGGGGTTAGGGGGTCGCCGTGGCCAGGAGGGTTTGGGCTCCCTTCTGACCCGATATTGTCGGGAAGTCGGCGGTCCTTCGGGGTGGGGGTGCGAGTGGTCCTGCCGGGGGGGGGGATGTATCGGACGTCGGGGAGTCGGCCGGGCAAGAGGGCTTGGGCTCCCTCTTGCTCCGATCGTGGATGCGGGTGCGGGTGGGAGCGCGTGCGAGCGGTCGTTCAGGGTGGGGGTGCGAGCGGTCCTGCTGGGGGGGTGAATCGGGCATCGGGCGGGGTGGGAACTATGTTTTAAAACTTTTGTATACCGCGCTCACGCATATAACGCGCGAGGGGTATGCGCGGTAGGTAAAAACGCGTATAACGTGCGCGTTATATGCGTGAAAATACGGTAATGCTAATGATCTGGAAGAGTGGAGAGAGGAAGAGAGGCACTGGAAAGGGATGGGGGTACTGAGGAGGGGTATGGTGTGGAAGGGGATAGGTTTCTGAGGAGGCTGAGTGAGGGTGGAAATGGGGTTAAAAAGATGATGAAAGATATTGGGCATAGGGTATAGGGTAAGAGATAGAGGAGTGGCCTTGGAGGCAAGGGAAGACAGGAGAGACAGATGAAGCTGAGACTGATAGGGTGATAAGATGCAGTGAAAGGTAGATGAGGGCTAAAAGAGTGCAGAGGATGGGAAGGGGGACTAAGGAAGTGGGTGAAAGGTGGTGGGGGGCAAGGCAGGGGTGGAACTGGTGGGAGGCAGGGCAGGTGAGGCAGGGGCATGGTAGGAAAGGGGTGCAAAACCAAAAGTTGGCCCAGAGCATAACCTCTTGAGTAAGTAGTTATAAATAAAATTTAAAATAATGAAGGCCAACAAGATATTTCTGCATTATAGATTAGCCAATTGCCTGATCAAAAAAGTTTATTTTTCTCTTAAAAGAAACTAATGATCATCTAGTAGAGGGCAGCCAAAACTGGGGGTTTTGATTTTGGTTGAAAGCAAATCTGCAGCCAAAATTTACCACTTGGCATCAGACAAAACTGAAGCTGATACCTTCTTGGATCTACCTTAGAATTCTGGTGATCTAGTGGCCTCACTGAGGCACAAGCAATCTCCGGTTGCTCATGCCCATGCCGGTTCCAATCTCAAAATGGATGCCACAACCTCCTGTATCAGTCTTGTGAGTCTGTTGTGGGATGTTGTGGCAGCCATTTTGACTGTAGAGCAACATGGGCAGAAGTGACTGGGGATTGCTCCTGCCCCAATGAGGCCATTAGGCCACCAGAGCTTCTATGGTAGGCCCGGGAAGGGCCTACGGTTGTTTATACTGTAATGCTTCTGGTTGAGGAGAGCAGATACTTGTGTTTGGGGGATGAGGGAGTTTCAGCTGAAAATGAATTGGTATGTTCAGCCAAAATCGAAGCATGGTTCAATCTGGATTCTGGAATGGTTTCAGTGTTGCTGCTGAATTTGAAATGTGGTCCACCTCTAACATGTAGACATGCTTGTTACGGGATCAATAGGAATGATTGGTATGAGTAGGTGAAATAAAAGCTAATTGGAGGGACTTTTGGTGTGAATTTAAGTTTGGAAACTTGTATACTTGTCTTACCCAGAATGGCAAAAAAATCAAACCACCTTCTATGAATGTCTTCAGAAAGACAATTAATAAATCCCAATAAATAAATAAAAAATAAAACAGGGGAAATAAAATTTGACTTGAACATTTACAGATGGGATATATTTTTGGCTAGAGCGGTATAGGTGGGAAAACCATTGAGACTGGATGGGCCACAGGGATGTGCTGACACCAGGAAATTCTTTTTCACTGAAAGGGTGGTTGATCGCTGGAATAGTCTTCCACTGCAGGTGATTGAGGCCAGCAGCATGCCTGACTTTAAGGCCAAATTGGATCGACACATGGGATCTATTCACAAGGCAAAGGTAGGGGAGGGTCATTAGGGTGGGCTGACTAGATGGGCCGTGGCCCTTATCTGCCGTCTATTTCTATGTTTCTATGTAAGCTGAACTGAAAGCTGAGCTAGCAAAACACATCCCTTATCTGCTGTCACTTCCTGTGTCACTATGTATATCATCAAGTTTATTCAAGTTTATTTAAAATATTTGATATGATCGCAATATCCAAATCCAATGCAATTTACAAAAATTAAAAGTGGAAAAAATAAAAATCCAACAGATTTTCCTCTGCTGTGTTTGTTTTCAGAAAAATATCAGAACTGCACTACTCCTAAAACCTTATCATAGATCATCATTATTCTTTGCATTTTGTCACACTATATCGCATATGTGATCTATTAAACTGAACTGCGAAGCATTTCTAGCTAACAGACAGGCTCTGTCAGTGCAGTTGGTTTCCTGGTTTATAAACAGGTGAGCAAGTGTCAGATGTCACTGGAAGTTAGGACAGCATGGGGTCATGGCTGTCAAGGAAAACAATGGCTTGTTTCTCATTTTGACATTATTTCATCATATTTTTCTTGCAAAAAGCCAGTTTCTCTGATTCTTTTGTGAGTCTCCATTTTTTGAAGTGATCTTCTTGCACATTTATTGCCTGGAGTATGGACAGAGAAAGGTCACTTTCTTTACTTGTACTTAGCTCTCCTACTATTGTTATATCACCAAACAAGAGATGCAGTCATCTCGTAAAAGTTTCAGGCTTTTTATTCCAAAGATCAGTGGGCTTGATTTTTGGCATTTGAATGTGTCCAGAGGTGCATAGCTATTTGGACTGCCTAGTGAATAAAAAACATTTTCAATTCATTCCCAAAGAAGGCCTGTTCAAATGACTGAGCAACAGCAAACTGCAGGCAAATGAATATATGATAAAGGAAAACTGCAGTAATAAAGTTAAAATGCAGTAATAAAAAACCTTTTTACCAACCAAGAGACCCATTTTAACTTTGGTACAATAAATTCTTGCCTGCATCGTGTACATTGTCTGCAGTTTTTGTTTGGTTTTGGTGGTTTTTCTACAGATTCGGTTGGATTTTTTTTTTTTGTTGCTCTTTTCTATGATAAAGGAATTCATGCCCACTCCATTCTGAATTGCACAGTATATTAGTTCTCTGCCAAGTCACCTCCATCTCCCCTTCTCTATTTCATTCCCACAACCTTCCTTCAGCCTTACCCTGTCTTCCTTTCCTAAAATCACAGGAGAGGCCACTGCATATCTTCTCCTCCAAACTCACTATCTGTTCCACTGAATCCAGTCCCACCCTTCTACTTCGATCTATCTCCCCCACTGTCATCCCTTTTATCTGCTATATCCTCAATTTGAGTGTGTGGCGCAGTGGTTGGAGCTACAGCCTCAGCACCCTGGGGTTGTTCAAACCCCACGCTGCTCCTTGTGACCCTGGGCAAGTCACTTAATCCTCCATAGCCCCAGGTATGTTAGATTGTGAGCCTACCAGGACAGATAGGGAAAATGCTTGAGTACCTGATTGTAAAACCCGCTTAGATAACCTTGATAGGCGATATATAAAAACCTAATAATAATAAATAATAAACTTTCCATTGCAACGGTTTCCAATACCTTCAAGCAACCTGTAGTTACACCACTCCTCAAAATGCCTTCACTGGATCCTACCTGCTCTTCCAATTACTCGCCCTTTCTTATCCAAGCTACTTGAATGTGCTGTTCACTGCTGTTATCTTGACTTTCTTTACTATTCTTGATATAGTACAATCTGGCTTTCACCTTCTGCATTTTATGCTGCTTATCCTAGAAAAAAGTAATAGACTTTTTCAAGTCCATCTTAATAATGGCTTATGGAATTGTGGGTTTGTTTTTTTTTTAATTATCCAAACCTTTTTTAAACCCTGCTAAGCTAACTGCATTTCCCACATTGTCTGGCAATGAATTTCAGATTTTAATTATACATTGAGTGAATAAACATTTTTTTCTGATTTGTTCTTAATTTACTACTTAATAACTTCATTGCACGCTCCCTGGTCCTTGTACGAAGCATTTTTAGAAAGAGCAAATTCACATCTACCTATTCAAATCCGCGTAGTATTTTATAGACTTCTATAATTTCTCCCCTCAGCCATCGCTTCTCCTGTAGGCCTATGCCTGTATCACCATTTTTAGGCTTTGGGCCTAGTGAGGAAAAATCATTTTCCCTTCTGTCAGCATCTTGGAATTTCAGACTGCTTGTCTGTTTGCTTAAGGAGAATTCAGAGTGGACCAGTGGTCTGCTAAGCTTGGTTATCTTATCACCAGGACAATCTATGAGGTCACTGGACCTTGGGACATTAATGCAGGACACTTTGTATGTGAGAAATAAATCTGCCTGGCAGCTAGGACTTTATTGGACAGAGATTACCCCTTTCGGGGTGTGCAGAAGAGAAGGAAAAGAGAGGATGTGACCAGTCTCAGGTAGATTGGAGACATTGGAAGATTGCAGATGAAGTTGGAAAGTTGGTCTTGAGAGGTGGAGAAGGTTAACTTCAAGTTTGTGCAGGAGAGTAGAGAGTGGAGTGTTGGTGTGAAGAGTCTTAGACAGCCTGGTCCAGTGCCTTTGCCCAGATCGGGTACACGTAGGCTGTCCTGAATCAAGTTACTGGAAGAAAAGGGTATATCAAGGAAAGCTGACAGTCGACCACCAGTCGATGGCCCGGATGATAGAATGCCCCAAAGAAGGATCTACAGACAACTACTCAGACATAGGGGGAGAAGACCACAAAGCAAATGAGGGAGACAATGTAGGAGCACAAACCGATACCGTGAAAGACACAGCAGGGGCTGTGAAGCTTAGAAAGTACAAGAAGAGACCTCAAAGGGAACTTAAATGTATGTATACGAATGCTAGAAGCCTGAGAAACAAAATGGGAGAGTTAGAGATAATAGCAAGATGCGACGAACTAGAAATCATTGGCATAACAGAAACATGGTGGAATGATGAAAATGAATGGGATACAGTACTGCAGGGATACAGAAGGGATAGAACAGGGCAGAAAGGGGGAGGTATTGCCCTATATGTTCAGGAAGGAGTAGAATCTGTTAGAGAGGTAAAGACCGCAGTCACACACCCATCTGTGTTCTGCTTGTTTCTCTTGTTGTCTCCCAATAAAAATGATTTTCAAAAAAAAAAAAAAAAAGAGAGGTAAAGACAGAAGGGAATGAGAAGCTGGAGTCCCTCTGGATCAAGATTCCTAGACGCAACTGTGCAGACACAAAAATTGGCCTTTACTATCGACCCCCAGGACAGATGAAGGAGACAGACTCAGAAATGATAGAGGAAATCAAACAAGGATGTAAGTCAGGCAATGTAATGATCATGGGAGATTTCAACTTCCCGGGAATAGACTGGAACCTGGGAACCTCAAACTGTGGCAAAGAGATAAAGTTCCTGGAAACGATAGGGGACTGCTTCCTAGAACAAATGGTAGGAGAGCCGACGAGAGGAAATGTCACCTTGGACTTGGTCCTAAATGGCATTACTAGTCAGGCAAAAGAAGTAGAAGTCATGGTCCCGCTTGGGACGAGCGATCACAACATGATCCAACTTTAAACTTGACATCGGGAAGGGGAAACGTACCAAAACCTTAACCATGACCTTCAACTTTAAAAAAGGAAGATACGATAGCATGAGAGCCATGGTAAAAAAACGGCTCAAGAAAAGGATGGATAAAATCAAAACAGTAAATCAGGCATGGTCCCTACTGAAAAATACTATCAAGGAAGCACAAAATCTCTACATTCCACAGATAACCAAAGGATGGAAAAATAAAGGTAAAGGAGAACCGGTATGGCTTACTAAAGAGGTGAAGGATGCCGCAAGAGAAAAAAAGAACTCCTTTAAAAAATGGAAATGCACGAAAACAACCGAAGCTTGGAACAAACACAAAGATGATCAGAAGAAATGTCTCAAGGCGGTGAGGGATGCCAAAAAGGACTATGAGGAGAAAATAGTGCAAGAGGCCAAAAATTTCAAGCCCTTCTTTAGATACGTAAAAGTAAAAAAACCCGCAAAAGAGGCGGTGGGACCGTTGAATGACCAGGGAAGAAAAGGGTACATCAAGGAAGACAAACAAATTGCAGACAGACTAAATTCCTTCTTTGCGTCTGTCTTTACAAAGGAGGACCAGAAGCGGTGAAAGTGTTAAAAGGAGTAATAGAGGACAGCCTCACCACAGTAGAAGTGGATTTGGACCAGATATACTACCAGATCTTAAAAGCGACAAATCCCCTGGACCTGATGGAATTCACCCAAGAGTCTTAAAAGAACTGAAGGTTGAAATCAGAGAGCTTTTGCAAAAACTTTCCAACCTGTCAATTAGAACTGGACAGATACCGGACGACTGGAAGATAGCGAATGTCATGCCAATTTTCAAAAAAGGATCAAGAGGAGAACCAGGCAACTACAGACATGTGAGTCTTACGTCTGTCCCTGGAAAGATGGTTGAAGAACTGATTAAAGATAGCATAGTCTGGCACTTGGATACACACGACCTGATGAGAGCCAGTCAACATGACTTCAGGAAAGGGAAGACTAAGTCACACTTAATATAGTAGTGTTGTCGTAGTTTAAAGGAAAAAGAAGTCAAAGTTATACTGGATAACTGGATAAGACTTCTCAGTATACTAATAAGCAAATATATAACTGGCATATAAAGTAAGTAAAGTGTTCACATATTCCGGAACTTGGAGGCGAGGAGGATGGCAGTTTGAGTGCAGAGCTCCTCTCCCTGGACAATCTGCCTGCTTTTAAATATCAGCAGCAGTGGGAGATCAATTGCTTTTACACCTAAGCAGCAACGGGACCAACCCACCAAAAACCCACAGTCCCGGTCCTGCAAAAATATGAGCTCCACCCTCCCTGCAGTTCGTTAGGAAAATCAACTGCTTTTACACCTAAGCAGCAGCAGGACCAGCCACCACTACCAAGAGCCCTTTGCCCCGATCCAGCCAGGCATGTGAGCTCCTCCCTCTGCAGTCCATTGGAGAGATCAATCTACCTGCTTTTAAATATCAGCAACAGTGGGAAATCAACTGCTTTTACACCTCAGCAGCAGCGGAACTATCCGCAACTACCAAGAGCACACAGACCCGATCCAACCAAGAGTGTGAGCTCCACCTCCCCCTGCAGTCCACTAGGAAGATCAACTGTTTTTTACACCTAAGCAGCAACAGGACCAGCCACCACTACCGAGAGCCCTTTGCCCTGATCCAGCCAAACAAGTAAGCTCTTCCCCCAGCATTCCGTTGGAAAAATCAATATGCTTGCTTTTAAATATTATCAGAAGTAGGAGATCAACTGCTTTTACACCTAAGCAGCCTATAATAGGAGCCCTTGCCCCGATCCAACCAGGCATGTGAGCTCCTCCCCCTATATCCCGTTTAAGAGATCAATCTACCTGCTTTAAATATCAGCAGCAGTAGAAAAACAACTGCTTTTACATACAAGCAGCAGCGAGACCTACCGCAACCACCAAGAGCCCACAGACCCGATCCTGCCAGGAGTGTGAACTCCTCCCCCTGCAGTCCATTGGAGAGATCAATCTGCCTGCTTTTAAATATCAGCAGCAGTGGAGATCAACTGCTTTTACACCTAAGCAGCAACGAGACCAGCCACAACCACCGAGAGCACACAGACCAGATCCTACCAAGAGTGTGAACTCTTCCCCCCATGCAATCCGCTAAGAAGATCGACTGTCGGCTCCGGGCGGCTTTCCCGCAGAGGAGAGAATCCTGCATTCACCGTGGGCCTCATCTGGGGCAGCCTCCTTGGAGCGGCTGGGGCAAGGGCAGTGTGTCTGGGAGGGAATGCATGGATGGGAGAACATCGCAGGGGAGGAGACATAGGCATCCTGGGACTGTCTGCCAAGTCTCTTCCCTGAAGAAGCCCTTTCTGGAAACGTCAATCGCTCCTCCTAAACTTACTTGCTCCACTTCATCACTGACGCTGAAACCGTGGATTGAAGACAAAGTTTTATTTTATTTTTCTTTCCAGCTTATGATTTATCTTTAATCTTATCTATTGTTTTGCCTTTTGTCTTTGTTTTGTTCTATTTCTATCATTTAAATTTCTCCAGAATTCTACTGTTCAACGGCTCCCCCTTCTGCTTCTATTCCTTTCTCTCCTCTCTTCTACCTTCCAAAGTATTTAGATCAATGCTGTCTTGTTAAAATGTTTATTTTATTTTTATTTTTCCTCTAACTCTACTTTTCACTTCTCTATTACCCTCCAGGTACTTTAGTTAGATTGTGAGCCTTCGGGACAGTAAGGGAATTTTTCAAGTACCTTTCTTATTTCTAATCTTAATGTATATTTTCTGTAAACCGCTTAGAACCTAACGGATGTAGCGGTATATAAGAAATAAATTACATTACATTACACTCAGAATTGTGAAATTTGACCAAGAGTGTTAGCTCCTATAGTCAAACCCACCGCCCCATCACTGTGTATGACTTATTTAGAAAAAGAGCTTGAAATGAACATACTGTTTAAATGCTCAACTAATTTTCAAATGGCAAAAGAGAGAAAGAAGTTCTCACTTAGCTTTCAACTGGGACCTGCTGACACAGTTGACAGCTAAGTGGGAACTTCTTTCTCTCTTTTGCCATTTAGATTCGATCTTGACAAGATCTTTAAGGACCAGATCCCAGAAGGTGGCAATATGAGAATCCATGGAACCAGGTGGAATCCAGGAAGAGCGAGGACGAAATATAGAAGCATCAGGGTCAGAGGGATTTTCGGAAAAATACAATTTTACCTGAAGATTCCGAATGATCCGAGCAAGATCACATCTAGTCTTAAAAGGGTCGTGTTTAACTCTGGGTACAAAAGATAAACCTTTGCCGAGAACCTGAGATTGTTCCTCAGTGAGGGAACACCCAGAGATGTTGGTAACTAATACAAACCTGCTGGAATGGGTTTGTGGGCGATTTTGTTGGTTGTATTGAACTCTGCCTCGCCCTCTCCAGCGTCGGGTACCCTGTCCTTGTCGGTTGCGTTGGAGTAAAATAATCCGGTCTCTAGACTGTGATCTGGAGTCACTCCCACTCGCTGAACTTTGGTTATTTTCAGAAAACCCCTGATAGTTGTTAGTTTGGGGTTTGTTAGCAAGGGTGGCCATACCTCCTGAGGTTTGTGGGTCATTCTGTAAAAGTAATCAAGGATATACAGTTCCTTGAGTGTAATCCTGGGTATCCCTCTGCAATTTTTTAAGTTTACCCTGTTTATGTTTCTTTCGAAAATCCTCTAGGGAAGTTTGTAGGTCCGATAGTTGGTCTTGGAATTTAGAAGCATCAGGACCTGAATTAATTAACTGAAATTGTTCATCAGCCTCCCTAGTGGATTCTATACTAGCTTCATTGATGGTATCCACCATGAGAACCATTAAGTCCAGTGAACATTTGTTAAGAATGGCAGCCCATTGTTCCAAAAAGATCTTATTATCCTTAAAAATACCTGGCTGTTTTTGAATGCGTAGTCCTCTAGGTATCATCTGTTTCGATATATTCAATCAGTGCCATACTGTGAAGCTCCATTCTGATGGAAGTTCTTTGTAAGTTCATCCATGCATCCCTTTGTGAATGAAAAGTGGGTGTTCCTTCTATAGAATCTTCCTGTAATAATGAAGATCTGGTGGTCAGCTGAGATACATGGTCATTAGAAAAACATAAAGTGCGTTGCCATGCAGGAGTCTCCATGATACGGGTACAATTTACCAAAACAGCACAATAAAGAACCCTAAATGGATAATAGCCAATAGTATCCAAAAAATGATAATAACACTAAAGAATTGGCTAACACACCTGGTCCTTGGAAGAAAAAAGTCTAGAGGAGTGAGGCAAATCTGTAAATTTATAAACAATGGACATCAGTATGAGCCCTTGATGAATCAACGGTAAACCTCTGGCTCAGGCAATATCTCAAAAGGTGACCAGCACCAGACCGCAGTCTAAATGAGAATAGCCTCATACATCACATAGTCCATAATGTATTGGTGAAAATGCAGGTGTTTCATTGTGTGAAAGTTCTGGTGGTCAGTGTGTGCATGGTCTCCCTTCTCATTCTTATTTTTATTTCTCATTACTATTATTTTTATTTTTATAATTATTTTTCTCATTCATTTTCATTTTTTCATTTTCACTTTTCGTCGCGTCATGACACCTGGTTCCATGGATTCTCATATTGCCACCTTCCGGGATCTGGTCCTTAAAGATCTTCTCAAGATCGAATCTAAACATTCCAAGAAGCCCTTTATTAACATGACTTCCACGGAATTCCAAGCACTTCAAGTTCTTAAGCAGGACCAACATCTGATTATTAAACCTGCAGACAAAGGGGGCTCCATTGTTATAAAAAACAGGCAGCAATACCGGTCTGAGATTATTTGTCAACATAGTGACACTCAATGCTATGTCTTATGGCATCAAGATCCTACCAAAGATCTTCAAATTGAGATATGCAAGTTAGTCACTGAAGCATTTCAATCTGGTATCATTACCAAGGCAGAAAGCCGTTTTCTTCAGAACCCTCACTCTAGGACTCCAGTTTTCTATACAGTGCCTAAAATTCACAAATCCCTCATCAGTCCTCCGGGGAGACCTATTGTCTCCCTGAAAAATACGATTTTGGAACCCTTGTCTCAATTTTTGGATAATTTTCTCCAACCTCACGTAAGCAAGGCAAGATCCTTTATTAAGGACACTACGGATTTCTTGTGCAATCTCCAAACTTTGGAATTCACCGCAACTCAGACTTACTTGGTTTCCTTGGATGTGGTGGCCCTTTATACCAGTATTCCCCAAGACCAGGCTTTAAATATAGTCAATAAGACTCTTGACCAACGCCAGGTTCCTTGTAGAGTTTCTTACCAGAAAGTACTTCAGGTTTGACAGTTCTTTTTATCAACAGATCCAGGGAGTTGCTATGGGCACTACTGCAGCTCCTAGCATTGCCAATCTCTTTATCAGTCAATTTGAGGAAGATTTTTTATATTCTAGTCCTCAATTTTCAAACGTGCAAGGTTGGATGCGTTTTATTGACGACATCTTTTTCGTTTGGACCAATTCCGATGAACAACTCCTTGGATTTGTGGATTGGCTCAACTCTCTCACTCAATATCTGCGTTAAACGTTTAAAGGCGGCCATTCCTATTGGACAATTTTTATGCATCAGACGCATTTGTACCACTGAGGAGGAATTTAAGAAAGAAGCAAACATACTCAGAAATAAATTTTTAGCTAGGGGTTACCCCAATAATTTCATCCATAAAGCCTACTTAAGGGCTAAACATGCAAATCGGGATCTGATGCTGAAGGGAAATAACAAAGAAAGTTCCCCCAATCAAATTTGCATTTTATCTCATTCTACGCAGTCTGCGGCAGTAGCCGCCAGCATCAGATCCCATTGGCATGTTTTACAACTCCACAAGATCTTTCAAGAGGGCCCCTGTATAGCATTTTCTAGGGGTAAAAATCTGTCTGAACATTTAGTGTCTTCTGATTTTCACCCTAAACCTCAATACAGTCGAGGCTCTGGCCATCATTCTCCCTGTGGAAAATGCTCTGTTTGCAATATGTCCATCTCTGGAAAGCAGTGGGTGCACCCCAGGACTAACCAAATTTACCATCTAACTTCATGCACCACTTGTGACTCTAAATTTGTGATCTATGTGATCACTTGTCCTTGTGGTCTTATATATGTGGGTTGCACCTCTCGCAGCATAAGGACTAGGCTCATTGAACATCGCAGCTGCTTAAAAACAGGTAAAACCACTGCTCCCATGGTGCCCCCAACATGACTCACCATCATAACTTTGACCAACTTCATTGGTGCATTCTAGAACAGATCTCAACAAACTTTGATGGGGACAAACATTCTCATCTTTTGAAACGTGAAAACATTTGGATCTTCCACCTTCAATCTTACCCCCCGATGTGATTAAATGAGAATGTGGACAGGTGTTTCATCGTGTGAACGTTCTGGTGGTCAGTGTGTGCATGGTCTCCCTTCTCATTCTTATTTTTATTTCTCATTACTATTATTTTTATTATTATTTTTCTATTATTATTATTATTTTTCTATTATGTCATTACGTTGTTACGTTTTTTGCGTTTCTTTTGACTTTGGGCATTGCCCGTGCAGGGTCTCCAGGGCGTCTTTAAAGCCTGAAGCCGCCATGTTTCATTTTTCCGGTTCTAGCGTCTTTGACTGCAGTAAGCTAGGGAACCTTGGGATTCTTTCCACCGTCAGACTTAGTAGTCTATGCCGGTTTTCTATCCACTTTATATTCTTTTCAAAATAATCCCTGCTCCTGACGAAGTGGCGAAACGGAGCTCTGTCGAGTGGTGATTCATAGAGTGGTGACATTTATTAGTGATTCATAGAGTGGTGATATCTATGAGTGATTAGAGATGTTAGGACATTTTTGATTGGGCTCTATCGAGGCCATTGTGTGTCCTTGTATGTCTGAGTGTTTATTGATTGAAGTTATTTATTTATTATACATCATTTTTTGCTTGGTGTGTTTGTGTGTCTGTGGCACTTTATAGTTCATGAATTTCAATTTTCATTATTCATGTTATGAACTGTTAGTGAGGATTTGCATTTGCACTTTACATGATATGACCCCAGTAATGGATTCCTAGTGGGGATTTGCATTCGCACTTTATATTTATACTCTTTTTTGTTTTGTTACACTTTGCATTTGCATTTTATATGATATGACCTCAATTATGGACTTCTAGTGGGGATTTGCATTTGCACTTTATATTTATATTGTCTCTTGCCCTGCTATATTTCATTGATATACACATTTTTGCACTTTACGAATTATCAGTAAGCACTTCGCACCTTGTATTCCTCTTAGAATTATTTGTTAGGTATTTATTTCTTGTCTCTTGCACTTTACACATAGGTATTGTCTCATCATTTATGTTCACTGTATGGCCTACTATTTTTATAGTATTTATTATATTTATTGTTTTATTCATTAGGTAGGTCTTCATTCACTAGGTGTGTTTTCAGGGAGTGTATGTATTTATTATGCCTTTATAACCCCTTCTCCTTGGTGTAAAAGTCTATTTTTTTCTGGGAGTGTGATTTGATTTTCATTTTCACGAATACATTATGGACTATGTGATGTATGAGGCTATTCTCATTTAGACTGCAGTCTGGTGCTGGTCACCTTTTGAGATATTGCCTGAGCCAGAGGTTTATGTTGATTCATCAAGGGCTCATACTGACGTCCATTGTTTATAAATTTACAGATTTGCCTCACTCCTCTAGACTTTTTTCTTCCAAGGACCAGGTGTGTTAGCCAATTCTTTAGTGTTATTATCATTTTTTGGATACTATTGGCTATTATCCATTTAGGGTTCTTTATTGTGCTGACTAAAATTACGCCAGGTGTACACCTGGCTGGGTCTCTGTGTGTGCGGATTGCCGGACTTGATGGACCGAAGGTCTGATCCGGAGATGGCAGTACTTATGTTCTTATGACCGGTTTCCTTGTGTCTCCCTGCACTGGAGAGAAATCAAGTCTGATATTGTCCTGTACCAGACTGACTGCACCTCTGTTCATCAAAGGACTCACAGCTGTTGATGCCTGCTTATATCCTTCCCAGAACAGTGCCCTGAGACAGGTCGTGAACAGTCTGACAACCCCCGACGGAGAAGGCTGGCTCCCTGCCAGTAGAAGGAAGTGTCACACGGCTAAGACTCTACTTATAAATGGTGAGCAGCATATCCTATAGTGTTGGGACAGATAGGGAAAAATGCTTGAGTACCTGAGTGTAAAAAACTGCTTAGATAATCTTTAGGGCAGTATATATAAAAAAAAACCCTAATAAACTTGAAACTTAAACTTGGGTTAAACAGATTCATGGCCATTCTTCGTGTTTTGGGTAGATTTATGAGATTAGAGTGTTGCAAATCTTTGCTGGGTGTACTTTGCTCTTAGTAACTTAGGGCTCCTTTTACTAAGCTGTGATAGCGGTTTTAGCGCACGCGCTAAACGCTAACGCCAGCATTGAGCTGGCATTAGTTCTAGCCACGTAGTGTGGGTTTAGTGCGCACTAAAAACGCTATTGCAGCTTAGTAAAAGAGGGGGTTAGTCTCTTTGCATAATCTAAATTAGCATTATTATTTGTGTGCATTTTTCTGTGTTATTGTGTTCATTTATGAACATCTACCTATCTGTGCCTGTAACTAAGCTGTGCCTTGCCTTTCCTGTATTCAGGCAAATTCGTTTTCTGTAGTATAGAACCGTAATAAAGACAATTTGTGACCTTAGAATTACACTGTTCTAACTGTATCGTAGTTAGAACCTTGTAATCCCATGCATAGACTAATTTCTGTACATAGAAGCAATAAATCCTTGTGAGTGTTGTAACATCTACATGTCAGATAGAACCCGGAAGTCATCGGAGTTAAAAATACTGAAAATTGTCACCTAGAGCCCTGTAATTCTAAGGTCGCGAATTGCTTTCAGGACAGTGTGGTCATTGTCAATATGCAAATAGGCAAGCTAAAAGTTGTTTACCTGGGACCATTTTATGTCAGTGCTATGAGAATAAAATAAACCCCTAGACATACGAGATTTTAATTGCATAGCCCTAATCTTCCTACACTCCAAGCTGAAAAGCCTTCACCTCTCTAGCCTTTCCTCACAAGGAAATCATCTCATCCCCTTAATTATTTTTTTTACATCCTTCTCTGTACCAATTCTAATTCTGTTATAACTTTCTTGAGATGTGGTGACCAAAATTGCACACAATATTAGAGGTGCAGTTGTATTGTGGAGCAATACAAAGACATTATAATATTCTCAGTTTTATTCTCCATTTTTTCTTATCTCATGCATATTCATTGGGGAAATCCTGATAACCTGACTGGATTGTGGACCTCATTCCCCACCCCTGTCCTATACCATAGAAATCTCACCAAATGTTGAATTGGCTCTGTCAAACTATGTTTGTTGAAAATTTTGCTGAACACTCATATAATTTAGTTCGTGAAAAAAAACAAAACTTAAATACGGGAGGAAAAGCCTCAGAACTCAGTCTGGAATGCAGTCCCTTCTCTCAGCCTCATAGGCATAAAAATTGCTCACAGAACAACTTTAATGTAACAATTGTAATTATACTCTGCTTCAAAAATACTCAATTTCAAAAAAAGTAAACTTGTCTTAAAAAATGATTGTTCAGAAATAGCTGCTTCCATTCGGTTTATACAGCAGGGTATACCATCCAGCCCAGGCGATTTGCTACTCTTTAATTTGTCAGATTGCACAATTGCATCTTCCAGGTTTACAGATATTTGTTTTAGCTCCTCCAACTCATCACCTTTGAATACCAGAAGCATATCCCTCACACCCTCCTCAGTGAAGACCAAAGCAAAGAATTCATATAGTCTTCCTATTATAGCCTTGTCTTCCCTGAATGCCCCTTTTATCCCTTGGTCATTTAGCAATCCATCTGGTTCTTTTAACAGCTTCTTGCTTCTAATATACCTAAAAAGTTTTTTTAAAAAATAATTTTTATTAGAAATGGTACAACAGGGTAACAGGAACAACAGAGACATCAAAAGCTCAAATCCAAGTAATCAGTAGAAATACAAGAAAAAAAAGAATATATATATATATATACACTCTCCATGGATAGCTACTGTGATGGGACAGGATATCAGAGCATCAAAGCAACAAAGGAAACCAGCCCCCCCCCCCTCCAGCAAGCCAAGGCAAGGAAACAGCTAGTACAGAGAGGCAATAGAAGAGCATCCCCAGAACCAAGTATGTTTTTGCCTCCAGTGCATTCTTCTTTTCAAAGTCTGTTCTTGTCTTCCTTATCAGCACTTGACATTTGATTTACCATTTCATATGCTGTTTCCTATCTTTAACCAGATCTTTCTTCCATTTTCTGAAGGATTTTTTTTTTTTTAAGTTCTAATAGCTTCCTTCACCTCACTTTTTAACCATGCCAGCTGTTGTTTGGCCTTACAGGTGGAATATATCTGGTCTGGGTTCCTAGGAAGGTATTATTAAAATAACATCCACACCAGATGCAAGTTTATGACCTTCGCAGCTGTTCCTCTAATTTTTTATTTTTTTTTAACCATTGTCTTCATTCTATCATAGTATCCTTTTTAAAAGTTAAATGCTAGTTTATTGGATTTCCTCTGTGTACTTCAGTTATTATATCAAATCTGATCATGTTACGAATTAAGTGGCCCCCAACACTGTTACCTTCTGCACCATCTCACAATAAAAATGGTTTATTTCAATCACTCGCTATTGACTGGATAAATGTAACATCAGGGCATGTTAGGGAGGCAAAGTGCATAAAAGCAATCAAGGACGGCTTTATGGAGCAGCTGGTTCAGGAACCAACAAAAGGGGGGAAAAATTCTAGATCAAGGTGTGCTGCAAAGGGACAAGAGTCTCAAACTACCACTCCAACTATTCTCTCTTGCCCTGGAGGATCTAGAATGCTTTGTGCTTATGGCATGGCTCTTGAGCGTGCAGCCCTAGCGCTGAAGGGCTACTCGCAGGTGATTAAAGCGACTCTCCTAAGATCTAATAAACTGGTGACTTGCAGCCTATGCCAAGGCTTGAAAAACACTGTCCCAGGGAACCAAATGTTTTTTTAGACATATAAGTAATTATCTCCCCCACTTTTTTTTTTTTTTTTCAAAGAGCTGTTACTGCCGCAGCTGGTGCTAAAAACCGTGCTAAGGTTTTGTAAAAAGGGGGGAGGGGGATAATTACTTATACGTCTGAAACATTTGGTTCCCTGGGACAGCATTTTCAGTACAAACCATTTATATAGTCAGACCCATAACTCCAATTTGTAGAGAACATCTGGGAAGGTCAATAAGAGATATTCCATCACAAAATTCACAAAGAAAGATAGCTGCAGTCAAGTTGGAGGATTATGGATGAGATGGTTCGCATCAAGCATAGAGAAACCTGGGAAACCTGACATATGTAGGACCAAAATGTATTCATATGTGGATGTGGATTGGAAGCATCTCAGGGGCAGGACCTAGAGTTATGCAAGAGGGGGCAAAATCCAGTTCTTTCTGTATAACTTCAGGTGCAACAGTGGGAATTCCTTTCTACAGATAAATTAATGTATCTTTATAAAGCTATGAGTTCAATCTCCAGTAAATCTGAAAAAGCTTGAGGCCTCAGATGATGCTACTGTGATAATAACTGGATTAGAAGGAGTAAACCAGAGATATATAAGAGAATAAATATACAGCACAACCTTGTATGCGTTAATGTCCAGTTCAGAGATGGGTATGCTAGCTTGTTTCCACAGAATTTATATTGAACTGGGGTTGCCAACTGGATTCTGATTTGCCCAACAAAGGTTGATCCAGTCCTGAGTTTATCACATTGTATGCAGGGGCTCATGGTCTTGTTTTTCATAGGGAATGCAATAGGGGAATCAGAACTACAAGTCCCTCCATGCAGTGGGGTAAACCCTTTAGGATCTATCTGGATCCAGTTGGCAAACTTATCTTTGGATTCATGAAGGCATGCAGTGTGCTGAATGTCTTACTGCTGACAATTACTTTCTCCAGTTTCCTTTTCCCTATTGAGACTAGCTCTGGAGTTGAGAATGACAGGGGGACAAATTTTTCCCCATCCCCTTGGGAACTCATTTTTCCATCCCATCCCAGCGAGTTCTTTTCCTGTCCCTGCCCCATTCCTGCAAGTTCTGTCCTCATCTGCACAAGCCTCAAACACTTTTAAAATCATAAGTGTTCGAGGCTTGTGCTGTTAAGGCGGAGCTTACAGGAATGGGACAGGGACAAAACTCGCGGGGACAGGGAAATTTAGTTCCTGTGTCATTCTCTACCCTGGAGTTAAACATCGGACCCTTTTCTTGTTAGTAATTGTGTGCACCTCATCACCTGATGCGGATTTGATACCAAGAGTGCCCCATCAGATGCAGAAGAGATCTGGCAGGCTTTTTCACTGTTGAGGTTAGAGGAAGGGTGCACTGTAACAAAGCTTATGACCTTTTAGAAACAAGGGAAACAGGAAAAAGAAATTGTGCTGTCCACAATGTGATATTTTAAGCAATCCTATTCAGAGGCAGTCTGTATATCTTGTGATACATGGATTGCACAATTAATGATAGCACATTCAGATGTGGCTAACGGGCATATGTATTAATCTTTTGGCTGGGAACTGAATACTGTTTAGACTAGAGCACAGAGCGATGGAATCTAGAATTCTAGTTTCACATTCTAGTTCTAAAACTTCACAGCACAACCTTGAGCTCATTAGGTATACTGTACTCAAAAGTTTTGATTACTGGACTTTAAACTGTAGACTTTTAGTAGTTAGCTGCTGATAAAAGTTATTACAGTGGAATATAAAACTCCAGTTTTGTTCCAGAGGCTTCCATCACAGTAGGATAACAAGACAAAGGAGGGCCATTTTTGATAGGACGTCTGGCTGACTTTGGATGTCTCCCGCAAGACGTCCAAAAATCAGGGCAGCAAAACAACCGTTTTCAAAACCACAGGATGTCCAACTTTTTTTTTTTTTTTCTGAAAATGACTCAGCTATATGTCCTCCTGGCCCTTAGGATGCCTGTCTTTTCTGGCCATTTTTGAAAACCAAAATGTCCAAATGCAAAATGTCTAACACAAGCCTATTTGGATGCGGGAGACACCAGCTCCATTAAACTTTAAACTATCTCTATTGAATTATCTAACCAATAACCTAAACAATGGAAAATTCCTCACTAATAATGGTCATATTATAATAACCCCAATCCCAAAAAATTGTAAAGATTTATCAACATCAGTAACCAACTATAGACCAGTAGCATCTATTCCTTTTATGGTAAAAATCATGGAAGGATTGGTACACACCCAACTAATGGAATATCTCGACCAATTCTCTCTTCTGCATGAAACTCAATCTGGTTTTAGGCCTCTGTTTAGCACTGAGACAATAATTGCGGCTATCCTGGACAATTTGCGTTACTTGTTCAGTAAGGGCCTCAACGCCCTAATCATGCAGTTTGACATGAGCTCTGCCTTTGACTTGGTGGACCATGGAAAACTGTTACAATGCCTAAGACGCAATTGGAATCAGAGGAGAGGTACTGAACTGGTTTTGAGGTTTCCTTATATCACGCACCTACCAAGTCCGTTTTAATCATGATCTCTCTGACACATGGAGCAATCCATCTGGTATGCCATAGGGATCACCACTATCCCCTTTGCTCTTCAATGTTTACATGTCCTTATTGGGTGCACAATTGTCCCAGCTGGGGATAAAACTATTTAGCTACGTTGACGACTTCATGATAATTATCCCATCTACTAACTCTGTCTCAGAAGTCACCCCCAAAGCAACAGAAGTACTAAATCGGATGGGCAATAGATGACTGAATTCAGACCAAAACTAAACTCAGAGAAAACAAAATTTTTCATAGCATCGCCACACCCACTTGACACTAAAGCATCAATGTGCATCAATAACCTTAGTTATCCCATTCAACCCATTATGAAGGTATTGGGAGTAACACTGGACCAGAGTCTGACCATGAAAGACCAGGTAGACTCCTTGATTAGAAAAATCTTTCTCACCTTCTGGAAGCTTCGGTCCATCAGAGCTTACTTCGATGTCTCATCGTTTCGAATTCTGGTACAATCCCTTATACCGAGTGAACTCGATTATTGTAACATTGCCTACTTGGCACTCCCCCAGAAGAATATGCGGCGATTGCAACTGGTACAAAATGCAGCGGTTAGACTACTTTGTGGACTGAAGAAGTTTGATCACGTAACACCTTCCTATCGACTTCTATACTGGCTGCCGATGGAGGCACGTGTGAAATTCAAGTTTGGTTGTTTTTACTTCAAGGTACTTTATGGCTTAGCCCCTAAATATATAACAGACCTTTTCTCTTTCACAACCAACAGACATAGGCAAAGCTCACACCTGAACTTTGTTTCTCCACCGGTTAGAGGTTGTAAATTTAAAAATCATCACCAACATCTTTTCTCACATCAAGAAGCACTATGGGGTAAAGATCTAGAACAATTATTCGTGCCTACTACTTATAGGGAATTCAGGAAACGCCTAAAAACACATCTGTTACTGAAATACTTAGGAAGCCAACCTATACAATCTTAGTCCTCAACAAACGATCTCTAGAACTGTTAATCACTAAGTCTGTACTTTGTTTATTCTACTCAATCTGTAACATCTTTAATCATTGTAAATCGCATAGAACTTCACGGTCCAGCGGTATATAAATTGTTATTATTATTATTATTATTTAACAGACTGGCCACACAGACATGCCAATAGAATAGTGGGGCACCTTAGGGGGCAGTGCTGTGAACTTCACATAAAGGATGTCAGGAACACATGTCACCATAACCCCCTTATAGTATGCTTTACTGAAGTCCAGGTATACGATGTCCAGGGACTCCCCAACATCCAGCTTCCTCGTCACCCAGTCAAAGAAGCTGATCAGGTTGGATTGGCAGGATCTCCCCTTAGTAAATCCATGTTGACGGGGATCCCGTAGATTCTCCTCGTTCAGGATCGTATCCAATTGGCATTTGATTAGAGTTTCCATTAGTTTGCACACTATTGATGTGAGACTCACCAGTCTGTAGTTTGCTGTCTCCATCTTGGAGCCTTTCTTGTGGAGTGGAATGACGTTAGCCGTCTTCCAGTCCAACGGGACGTTACCCGTACTAAGGGAGAGATTGAAGAACGCGGATAGCGGTTCCGCCAAGACATCACAGAACTCCCAGACACCTGCTTGCTGCTCTACTAAGATGTCCCATAATATCTTTAGCTGTCATAGAGGCTGGTATGTACTGTTTCTCTCACATCTTTGGGGGTTAGAAGGGGGTTATTGACCACTGGGGGAGTGTGGGGGGGGGCATGCTTTCATCCCTCAAGTGGTCAGTTTGGGTACCTTTTTTGCTCTTAGATGCTTTGAAAACAGGTCTACGCCCCAGACATCTAAATGGCATCCCGGATGTCTTGGAAAATGTTTGATTATCCCTGCAAGATGTTCAAGTGCTAAGACCACCCAAAATACACCTCTAATACACCCACTGAACATTTAGTCATCCTGGAGGGTAAATGTCCTGCAAGACATATAAAAATTTAGATTAAAAAATTGGCACTTGGACGTTTTGGTGATTAAAATGTCCAAGAGCTGGTTTATGCCATCTTTTGGACGTCTATCTTTTTTTTTAAAATGAGCCCCCTAGTCTCATAATGTCACCTTCTACAAGAACAAAGATGAGATTTCACACATATTTGCATGCCACACAGGAGAACTCTAAGAAAGTGATTTCTAGCTGGTGTGTTGATCAGCTGTGACCTCAAAATGGAAGCACAACTTTTTAAAGCATGACCTCATTTTTTTTTTAAAGCATGACTTTTTCCACTGGAACATACATTTAATGCTATGGCATGGAAACTTGCATATAGCTATCTCTGGGATGGAAAATATGAATATCAGCTTTTTAAAAATCTTCTAGGAGAGAGAGAAAGAGCAAGCAATGGTGTTAGTGTTACCTTTTGAGTTACGTGTTTCAATGTTGCAGGTTGGAAAAATACATAAGAACATAAGAATATCCTTACTGGGTCAGACCAATGGTCCATCTAGCAGAGAGGCCAATCCAGGTCACTAGCACCTGGCAAAAACCCAAGGAGTAGCAATATTCCATGCTACCGATCCAGGGCAAGCAGCGGCTTCCCCCCGTGTTTTTCTCAATGACATACTTTTGTGGCAAAATGTATTATTTTGTTCTAAGTATACTTCATTTTGTTGTCTCGCGCATCCAGTTTTTTTGTTCAGTATTTATATTTGCCTATAAACACAGCCATGTCAGGTCATTATGATTTTAATAAATTGTGTTATCAATGAATTGGAATCCTATGTCTCTGTGCATCTTCAATTGATGGTCACCACTATCCTGCTTATGGTGTACATACTGTACATCCACTGTTATCATTACCCTATGCCTTGTCTATCTGCATTCTATACTTGTTTCATCATTTTATCTCCCAAAGATATAATTCCAGGTAGAGAATGACACGGGCACAAATTTCTCCTTGTCCCCACTGGAACTCATTTTGTTGTCCCGTCCCCCTATGTTCTTTTCCTGTCCCTGCCCCATTCCTGCATGCTCCATCCTCATCTGCACAAGCCTCAAACACTTTAAAATCATAAGTGTTCTAGGCTTGCGCGGTTAAAGCAGAGCTTACAGGAAAGGGGCAGGAACAGGGACAGTGACAAAACTCACAGGGACGGGATGGGGAAATTGAGTTCCTACGGGCCGGGCAGGATTAAAGGGTAGGCTAAGTAGGCACGTGCTTCGGGCCCAAAGAGTTCAGGGGGCCCCAGAATGCTGCCTGCTCTGATGACGTCAATGTACCTGCCTTTGTGTCCGGCTTCAGGCGTCCAAGTATTGCCTCCTCCTGCCTTCTTCATTATTCAGCGCAACTGAACTCGCAGTCTTCAAAAGGTCACAGGCAGCGGTTCCTACACGATGCCCGCAGCTGACCCGGAAGCCATTTCTCTGATGCTGGGATTTTGCATTAGAGGGAAGGCTTCTGGGTCAGCTCTGGGCAGCATGTAGGAGGAGCCGCTGCCCATGGCCTTTTGAAGACTGCAAATTTGGCTGCACTGAATAATGAAGAAGGTGCTACTTGAACTTCTGGAGCTGGTCCAGGGGGCCCAGTGTGCCTAGGGCCCACTGAAGAATTTATCCTGCCCTGCCTACGGGGACAGATTTGTCCCCGTGTCATTCTCTAATCCCAGATACAGGCAACCAATACCAACAGCTGCACACAGCAAAAGTAAAACATGAGAACGTTAAAAATAAATTACTGGTAGCAGTGTTGTTAAATGATCTTCTTTAGCGCTGCATTTATTTGCATGACGCCCCATTTAACTGAAATCTTTAGCTGACATTACAGGGTTTCCAAAAAGTATTTTCTTTCCAAAACACACACCCATCATACAGAATTGCAGCATTTTGCAAAAATGATGACATTGAATCTCCTGATTTTGAGTCAGTTAAAACTGTGAATCACTTTCAAACTTTGCACTGTTCATTTTTTTTATCTTTTTTTTTTTTTCCTCACCACGTTTTGTAACATTATAGCAGTTAGAAAATTTAGTTTCAACCTCTATATGACCCTATGTGCAGAGCCTGAGTTTCAGTAGTAAATGGCCCTTCAAATCTTCACTCTTTTCGAGTTTGCTCTTTTATTTTTCCTTGTCCTTCACTAGGCTTTGAAGTATAGTTTGGGAAGGAATGTGTATTCACCCATTAAATAAAGTCTTTGAAGCGGCCATCAAAGCTAGTGCAGCCGCTCCTCAAAGACTGATGGCTTTTATGCAAAGGGAACCCCATATTAAATTCTCCTTTAAGACTAATTTCAAGAATGCTGCCAAAGGAATTAATCTGTTTTTTATTTTCCAAAATCAGTGATACATTTTCTATATAAAGTTTTCTTCTGAGCCCTCGTAACTACGAGGGGCCACTGAAAAGATCTCAGCCCAATCAACAAAGTTGGGGCTGTCTCCATCAAGGGCTATACAGTACATTTAGGTCCAAATTTACTAAGCAAACCGATCATGTACCGATCGGTTTGTGACCCTTTAGCGACCCTGGCCCGATTCACTTACCTGTCTTCCGACCATCCTCCGATCCGCGCATGCAAATGAGAGCAACGGCATGCAAAATAGGCAGGGATGCGATTCACTAAAGAAAACCCTGCAACACCGACTGGGCTGGCCGATCAAAAAAAAAGCGACTTCTGAGGACCAGTCATTGAAGCCCTTTCCGGCTGCCCTGCCTTCTGCCACCCTGCTCTCTGCCTTGTCAGCCCCGAACACGCAGCCTGCCTGCCTTCCCCGAACCTGAACACCCTGCCTGCCTGTCCCAACTCACCCACCCTTCTCGGCACTGCAAGCCCGTGGTTTTAACCCGCGGGCTTAAGCGGGTTAAAACCATGGGCTCCCAAAAGTTCCTCAATCACCTATTTAAAAAAATATGCCAGCCCTGAGGTCCAGTTTCCCTGGCTGCACTCAGTGTAAAAAAATAGAAGAAGAAGAAAAAAACACAACCCCCAACTCCGACAGCCAGGAGGTCTCGCGCATCCTCATACTATCTATAGATGGTCTGTGAATGCCCGGGGATCGCTATAGCGCGATCCTTGCCTGCAGATGGGGGTTTTCCTCCGATCGCCCTCATCTGCATGTTGAAGTTTCCTGAATTCGTCGGACCTGCCCGGATCGGGCAGGTTAGTGAATTCTGGCCTTAGTCCAGTGATTTTCCACTTTTTTCATTCCCTCGGAATAAATACGAGGGGGGCTGAAAGTTCTTAGCTCAGTCAAGAAGAGAATGACGTGGCTATGGTTCAATGAATAATCTGAAACAATGTCAAAACATAGATGTTTGTTTCTGCAATAAGATACAGTACAATACAATAAACCGATTTCTAGACCGCATAACCAAATAGTTTGATGCGGTTCACAAAAGAGTAATATAAATACATGGAAGAGAACGAATATCTTTCACATAGGCGCGATTCTGAAACCAGCGCCAATGCATGATTGGCACGCGATTGGTGGCTACCGATATCAGTGCTAGATACAGAATACGGACGTTAAGGGGGGAATTCTAAAACCAGCACCAAAACGTAGGCGCCAGTAGGCACCCCTACCGTTGCCTAAGTTAATTGAAGAATGCCGTTAGTAACGACAAAAAAATGGTGAGGTAGAGGTGCCTACCAGTTCCTAAATAAAAGGTGCTGGAATCACACCTGCGTAGCCAAATGCCAAAGTAGGTGTGGCTAATGCCAGAGGTGTATTAGGCGGCCTAAGGCGCCTACATAGGCGCAATTCATGGAAAGATAGGCGCTGGAAATGTAGGCCTGGAAAACCCTGGCCTTCGTGTGATTCTGAAACCGGCACTGATGTGTGATTGAGAAGTGATCAGTGGTTGCTGATATCAGCACCAGTTATAGAATCCGGCGGTATATGCAGGTAATTTCTCTGTCTCTGGTGGGCTCAGAATCTAAGTTTGTTTTTTGTACCTGGGATAAAAGAGGATTAGGTGACTTGCCCAGGCTCACAAGGAGCTGCAGTGGGAATTGAACCCAGTTCCCCAAGATCTTAGCCTGTTGCACTAACTATTAGGCTACTCATCCACTCTGTATTGGTTCGCATGTATTTCTTCCATTGAATGCAAATAGGTCTCTTGCATATTCATTGTGGAAATCTTGAAAACCTAACCGGGGGTTGTGGCCCTTGAGGACTGTTGTTGCACTCCACAGGCCTAGTCACACATTTTGTTTTTAAAGCTAGAAAGACATGTGAAGTAAAAAAAGAAAAGAAAGTGGTGCATTTTTAACAATGGGTTGTTAAAGTTGAGGAAGAGAGACAATAGAATTCACAGCTATATGTGTAGAAAAGAGTGAGGAAATTGGTTTCACTATGTCCCTTTTTGTTTGTTTTAAATTGATTATTTTTATTCCTAATGTCTTATATTTCTGGGGAGATTGGACATTTCCTATCAGTATCTTCATCACGTAGGCCTAGATTCACTAAAGCTTCCGATCCTGTACCGATCCCTGACCCGATTCACTAAACTACTGTGTGATGAGCCAATCAGGACCTTAGGCCCCTCCCCGTGCATCACATGATGCACCGGGGCAGGGCCTAAGGACGGCAATGCAGCGCAGGAGGCCTAGGGAGCAGGTGAATAAAAGCTACATGGCATTAAAGAGAATGACTCCCTTAATCCCTCATGTACAACCCTGGCTAAAAGGAGCATCTTCAACCCAAGTGTGTCACTGAGCAGGTGTACAGGCTGCAGTGGGAATTTTTCTGATGCCTTTAAACTGTAACTTTGGCACATTGTAACCTGTTAACTGCATATTACATTTATTGGTATTAGATCCCTAGTGTGTTTCAATTAGGATAAAAACTTGTAACTATGACAAACTATAACCTGTTAACTGTATATTGCATTATGTATGTTAAACCTGTAACTTGTTCTGAGTTCTTTGGGGAGGATGGCATAGAAAACAAAATAAATAAAATGCATGGTATTAGCAATGCAATTAAAAAAATGAATATTTGTGTTCTTTTTCGGTAGTACAGCATGTATTATTGAATGCCAAAAATGTGAAGAGGGGATGTGAGATTGGTGAAATGAGTCTAGAAAGACAAGAATAAATGTTGATTGCACTTCAGAGAGAATAGCAAGGTGGGACTCCTGTGGGAATGTTTTCCGAGCTAGACTGTTGCATCAGTGACCTTGCAGTTATAATACAGACAGGGAGCTTCAGAACTACCCAATAAGGCAAGAGATTTGAAAGTAAAAATGACCCTGAGATTTAATCCTGCTGCCATTTATCCGTCAGTCTCAAGGAGATGGGAATTGTTTGCAGGCTTCTTAGATGCCATCTTTTACAAGACCATGATTATTTGAAACTTTCTTTGTAGGGAAGCCTATGTTTATGAGGGGGGAGGGGGCGTTTTCGCAACCTCACATTCTAAGGTTCATTTTCCTAGTTCTTCTCAAGTTAAGCAGTGTTACTTAAAACAATCGGAGTATATAGCTTTAAAGCGTGAGACCCTGCTCAGTCAAGAAAGACCCTTTCCTGTTCTCATTTTCCCCTCAAACTTTGTTTCCACAGCACCACCCGCTGGTGACTGACCCATACTCCTAGCACATCTGCCACAAAGTCCTGCTAGTTATCCATGCGGTTGTGAATGGCCTTTAAGTAGCCGGGCGGCCCCCAGTTGTTTTGAAAGCCTCTTCTTCATCCGCTCTGCGCACTGGCTGTAATTACCAGCGCTGCTTCAAAGCACAGAGACCCGCAACTCATTATTATTAAGCCCAGAGCTGGCAGGTTTATGACCAGAATTAAAGGGGGAAGTGGGGGGGGGAAGGGTTGGAAACCCTGCACTCAAACAGGAAGACTGCTCTATGGAACGCCCCCTGAAAACCAAGGAAGCACACAGGGCTCTCTGGCTGTTGGATGTAATAGTTAGCTGATAGGAGGAATAAAGACGAGAGATCAGCAGTACAAAAAGTAATTGCAATATGAAAATGCTTGCAGAAGCACAGGATCTGCCCATTTAAAACACGCTGAGCGGGCTGGGAGCGGAATCTTGCTGTGGCCTTCTCCAGTTTGTGCCGGGGTAATGTAATGTAATTTATTTCTTATATACCGCTAAACTCCGTTAGGATTCTAAGCGGTTTACAAAAAAATAGACAATAGGGTGCATTAAAATTATAAGTAAAATAGGTACTTAGAAATTCCCTTACTGTCCCGAAGGCTCACAATCTAACTAAAGTACCAGGAAAAATGACAATTAGAAGAGTAATAAAGAAAGAAAATAGAGATAGAGGAGAAAAATAAGAAAATAAACATACTAATAAGATTACAATGATCTAAAGGAATTTGAAAGGTTAAAAAGAGGGGAGATAAGAATAGATGCAGAGAGAGAACCGTTGAAGCAATAGAATTCTGGGGAAATTTAAATGAAATTTGAATGATAAAATAAAACAAAATAAGTGGTAAAAACAATAAGTGAGATTAAAAAATATATCATAAACTAAAAAGAAGAAGTGAAAATAAAATCAAAACAGTCAAAACTTAAGTCCAGTTTGAACGGGCCCCCGAGCCGATCGTTGGTCCGATGGCCGGACTGCAGCCCTCCTCCGTCGGCTCTCCCCTGCTGGAATGGGGTAGTGCAGGAGAAGAGTCCAGGCAGAGCTGGGACTTTTGTAGGCACTGGTAAATATTCAATGCGTAGTTAACTAGGCATGTCGTAGGATCACAGAAAAGGCAGAGCTAGCTTTGCAGGGCTGGCCCATGCTAATACAGCCCTGAGTCAGCCATATTTGCACAACTTCCAGGCACTCTCCATGACCTGGATATTCAATGCCAGTGCTCAAATATGGCCCAACACTGAATAAGGCCCAGTCTACAAGTAATTTAGCCAGCAGCTGACCATTGCTGGCTGAATATTGACTTGATAATGCATATAAATATATATTTTTTATTTCATCATTGACTTACAGATGAAACTAAGCCCCTAGTCGTACACTTGGTGCTAAAGTATACAAGATCTTATCTCCTTAATACATGTACCTTCACTAAGAATGCCTAAAATTGTCCTATACTTTGAATGTATTGTATTTCTACCTGCTATACTTATAGGGCCTATCAGTTACCATGCTACTGTGCTCAGCCCCCAAATCATGTATTCATTTCTACATGCAGTTCATAAGAATTTTCCTTCTGTTGCTGTTCTCCCCATAATCTGTTGTTCTGTCTATCATATATACGAATTTACATCCTTGTTGGCCATCATTTGCCATGCTGCTGAGCGCAGTACCCAAAACATGTACATAGGAATTTATATTACAGCTCTTCATCCTTGTAATCTGTTATTCTATACATCTGTGGTATGTAACATAGTAGCATAGTAAATCACGGCAGATAAAGACCCGAGTGGTCCATCCAGTTTGCCCAACCATACATGCTTCATAAATTAATTATTTAGTTTAAATGGTCCTTTTTCTTAGATATTTGTGGACCAGTGTGTTTAAGTTCTATCTATTGGAGTCTCCATCAAAGCTCACTCCAGCCCATCTTAACCATCCCAGCCATCGAAACCCTCCCCAGCCCATCCTCAACTGAATGTTCATATAAGGGACACAGGCCGTGCAAGCCTGCCCAGTACTGGCCTTAGTTCCTTCAATGTATACCCATTACTTTCTGATTAGAGATCCTCTGTGTTCATCCCACGCTTGTTTGAACTTTGTCACTCTTCTCCACCATCTCCCTCGGGAGCACATTTCACGTAATCAAACACCCTCTCTGTAAAGAAGAATTTCCTAGCATTACTCTTGAATCTACCACCCCTCAACCTCAAATTATGCCCTCTGGTTTTACCATTTTCCTTTCTCTGGAATAGATTTTGTTCTACGTTAATACCTTTCAAGTATTTAAACGTCTGAATCATATCTCTCCTTTCCTCTAGGGTATATATATTCAGGGCTTCCAGTCTCTCCAGTCTCTTCTGGCGCAAACCTCCTACCATTTTTTGTTGCCTTCCTCTGGACCGCTTGTAACCTTGTTGCTAAAACTTCTACTGTGTATGTAAACATGTAACCCATTCTAGGCTCTTCTGGGAGGACAGGCTAGAAATCTGACTAAATCAATCAATAAATTACTCCAAAGGACATTCAAATCTCATTCTGGTGCTCCAGCAGTTTTGTGCATTTCAAGCCTCATTCTAGTGTTCCAATAGCTTTTCTCGGTGCATTCCAAACCTCACTCCGGTGCTGCATGAGGTAACACCTCCCAGCCGTATTCACGTAGTTTTTCAATGATGAGAGGAGAGTTCCATCTTCCCCATGACCCAAAAAATTTCGATGAGCTGAATCAAAAGACAAACAAATGATAATTTTTGCTTGTGATCATGAAGGCATCATCATCACAGACAAAGTTCCATGTGGAAGAAGTGTCACAGCAGTGTATTATCGTGATTTTTTGCAAAAAATGTGCAGAAAAATGCACAAAACCCAACCTCAGTTGCTCTTAGCTGGGCCACTCATTTTTCACGACAACATCTGTCCACACATAGGGAATGCCGTCATTGGAAATCTATGCGAATGCAGTTGGGAGGTGTTACCTCATGCTCCTCACAGTCCAGACATGAGTCCACCAGACTTCAACCTTTTTCCAAAGTTGAAACTACCTATGCATGGACATCATTTTGCATCTCTGGAAGAGCTTTCTTCCGCCGGTACCCGAGCCATTTGGCAACTGAACAAAAATGGTATCTTGGATGGAATAATGAAGCTTCACAGACGTTGGGACTTGGTCATTGCAAAGCAGGGAGACTATATTGAAGGATTGTAAAGAAATACTTGAAAAAAAATAAAACATGTAAATTAAAAAAAAATAGTGTGCATTATTTATTAAATGACCTTTGTAGTATAAGATATATTTACCTCATTAGAGCAATTAAAATAGGGTGGCCACCAAAACTAGACAGACAAATCACCAATCTACTGTCTCCGATCACAGACTACAAAACCTTTAAAAAAGAAACTAAAACCCTTCTCTTCAAAAAATACATAAAACCTATTTAACATGACCAGTTCCTTCCCAAACTCCACCTACCACACTTTCTACCCCTATCAAATCAAAAATGTTTCTAATTACCCAACATGTATCACCTTAAGTTCTCGACAATTCTTATGTAATCCACCTAATTATCTTGTAACCTCCTGACAACTCTTATGTAATCCGCCTTGAACCGCAAGGTAATGGCAGAATAGAAATCACTAATATAATGTAACTTACAAACAACAAGTGCCCTAATTGTAAAACTGTGGAAGCTGCATTCAAATATTATATCTGTGAATGTCCTATGATTTTGGAGTTTTGTAAAACATTGTGATTGCATTGGGCCAAATGTATGGTAAGAGTTTTTCAGTGACCCCCCCACCTACCCCCAACATAGAGCAGTGCCACTGGATTCAAAGAGGGAAATCTTATAAACGGTGCCTAGGATAGGTGCCTAGGACCTACTCCTGCTGGAGCATTGGTCAAAGACTTGGCAACTAAGTTTCAATGCCAAAAAATGCACCTTGGCAGCAGAAATCCATGCAGGACTTACACCCTAAATGGTGAGATCCTAGCAAGGACTGTAGCAGAACGTGACTTGGGGGTGATCATTAGCGAAGACATGAAGACTGCCAATCAAGTGGAGAAAGCTTCATCCAGGGCTAGACAAACCATGGGCTGTATCCGTAGAATTT
The DNA here is from genome assembly GCF_902459505.1 of Geotrypetes seraphini. Classification (NCBI taxonomy): domain Eukaryota; kingdom Metazoa; phylum Chordata; class Amphibia; order Gymnophiona; family Dermophiidae; genus Geotrypetes; species Geotrypetes seraphini. Next base: position 147,679,424 of record NC_047085.1, on the reverse strand, counting down.
TGTCAGTCGTAAGTCCAAGGTCATAATGCCATTGTACAGATCCATGGTGAGACACCATCTGGAATACTGTGTACAATTCTGGAGGCCACATTATCAAAAAGATGTGCGGAGAGTTGAGTCGGTTCAGCGAATGGCCACCAGGATGGTCTCAGGTCTCAAGGATCTCCCGTATGAGGAACGACTGGGTAAGTTGCAGCTGTACTCACTCGAGGAACGCAGAGAGAGGGGAGACATGATCGAGACGTTCAAATATGTCACAGGCCGTATCGAGGTGGAAGAGGATCTCTTTTTCCTTAAAGGACCCACGGCAACAAGAGGGCATCCGTTGAAAATCAGGGGTGGGAAATTTCATGGCAACACCAGAAAATATTTCTTCACCGAAAGGGTGGTTGATCGCTGGAATAATCTTCCACAACAGGTAATTGAGGCCAACAGTGTGCCAGATTTTAAGAAAAGATGGGATTGGCATGTGGGATTTCTTCATGGAGGTAGTTAGGGGTGGGCCATTAGTGTGGGCAGACTAGATGGGCCGTAGCCCTTTTCTGCCATCATGTTCTATGTTTCTAGGTGCCCTAATTGGGGATGCCTAGCAGTACCTAGTTGAATTCTGCATGCAGCCCCAAATCATTTGATTGACTTTAATTGGCCTTTTAATTGAAAATGCCATTAAAAGTCAATTTTAAAAAAATAATTTAATGTTAATTGAAGTCGCACATAGAATTCAGAGTGGCGCCTACCAACACCTATGTTGAGGTGCATACCAACGCCTAATGATGCCTATCTGAAAAATGGGTGAAATTAGGAGCAGAGAATGGGCGAGGTATGGCTTAGGTGTCATTAGTAGTCTGTGGTAGGTGCCAGGAAATCAGGCCAGGAAATCCCCGGCCTAATGTACTAGTGCATAGCATTAGGATGCTTAGTGATGTCAAGTTAGGCACCGTTAGGCATGATTCTGTAAACAGTGCCTAGCAGTTGATTGACAACCACTCCAAGAAGTGCCTAGGAGTTATGCGCCATTTATAGAATCAGGCCCAAAAAGTCTTTCAAATTCTTATCACATGAAAAAACTATCTAGAATGAGGTCTCTCTAAATGTGAGATGAAATTTTAAGAACCCCCTGATCTACAGTAGCAACCACTACAATAGCAGCACTGGTCACCGTACATGAAAAAGGACACGGTACTACTTGAAAGGGTCCAGAGAAGAGCGACTATGATGGTTAAGGGGCTGGAGGAGTTGCCATACAGCGAAAGATTACAGAAACTGGGTCTCTTCTCCCTTGAACAAAGGAGATTGAGAGGGGACATGATCGAAACATTCAAGGTACTGAAGGGAATAGACTTAGTAGATAAGGACAGGTTGCTCACCCTCTCCAAGGTAGGGAGAATGAGAGGGCATTCTCTAAAATTGAAAGGGATAGATTCCTTACGAACGTACGGAAGTTCTTCACCCAGAGAGTGGTGGAACACTGGAATGCTCTTCCGGAGGCTGTTATAGGGGAAAACACCCTTCAGGGATTCAAGACAAAGTTAGACAAGTTCCTGTTGAACCAGAATGTACACAGGTAGGGCTAGTCTCAGGGTGCTGGTCTTTGACCAGAGGGCTGCTGTGTGAGCGGACTGCTGGGCACGATGGAGCCCGGGTCTGACCCAGCAGCGACAATTCTTATGTTGTTAGATCTAATCGAATACACAACTTATTAATCGCACTATCTCAAAAAGATTCAAGATGATTTACATTCAAAGGGGCCCTATAATCTACAGGAAAATACAAAAGCAATCAATAATTAAAATATCATAATAACATGAATATTACAACAAGTCATATAAAAAAGTTTTCAAATTTTTACGAAACCTTAAGTAATTGATATCAGTCCTAATGTAAAAAGCTAAATTATTCCAAATTGTAATGGCAGTTTAAGCAAAAGAGGAGTTGAGCTGTCATTCATACCGAACTCCTCTAATCTGTGGAAAATGTAGTAATAAAATACTACATAATCTGATGGAAGAATAATGCAAATGAGAAAAAAGCAAAATCAGGTTATGTGTAATATACAATGAACTATGCAAGCTGATTTTAACTTAATTCACCGCTCAACTGATAACCAATGAAGATTCTTATACGCTAATGCAACATTTTCATATGCTTCTAGACCAAAAATTAATCTAACCGCAGTATTCTGGCACAACTGCAATTTTTTGACACGTTTTGATGTTAAAGTTAAAATATAGAGAATTACAGTAATCAAGCTGAGGTAATGCTAACATCTGAACCAAATGTGCAAAACGATGTTCAAAAAAGGCACCACTTCACCAGCCTAAGGGCTCCTTTCACGAAGGTGCGCTAGCGTTTTTAGCGCATGCACAAGATAAGCGCGCGCTATTGCATGCGTTAGCCGAAAAATTACCGCCTGCTTAAAAGGAGGCGGTAGCGGCTAGCGCGCGTGGCATTGTAGCGCCCGCTATGCGCACGCTAGAACCGCTAGCGCACCTTTGTAAAAGGAGCCCTAAGTTTCCTCATAATATATAAAATCTTCCTCCTTAAATGAGAAATTTGATCTGGGTCTGTTTCTCTGAAACGAGTCAAATAAATAATCATTTTAACATGATCATAAAATATTCACAGTCCTTAACAGGTAATAACATCAAGTTATTCCGTTGAGAAGCACCAATGAGCATTGGCGATCACGTTGCCATATAGTGCTAGTGTAAACTACTCTATAGGTGGTGTGTGATGAAGCCTGGCATCTTGGTCCTGCAGCTGTGAAGTATAGTTGGTATGCATGTGGTCTGTGGTCACAGGTGTTAACTGTGGAACTAGAAATACTAGTAAAGCGGGGGCAATCTGTATCTGAAATAGTGTGGGAACAGGAAGAACCAGCCCGAAGCGTACAACATAGCAGAAAGCTCTGGAAAGACAAGAACATTTCAAAAGCAGCCTTTTGGACAAATTAGCAACAGAAATATGGGAAAGTTAGAATATCAATGCTTTCAGTAGCTATGTGTTATGTTTTATGGTTAAAGGGAAAAGCATGAATCTGTAACATTGACATTCAGCATTCATGCATTAAGAAACTTATTAACCTACAATGTGACATCAGCTGGGGCACACTAAAAGGTCTGCAGGACTATCTCAATAAATTATTTAGAGGTAAATATTCAGCTGGTCAGCGTTGGGGGGTGGGGGGAGGGGGTTTGTCTGCCACTGGCATTATGACCTGATATTCAACGCTGAGTCATGCCAAGGCTTGTATGGCTGGTTATCCCTCATCTGGTTGTGTCATATTCAGTACTTAACTGCCAAAGTTAAAATGGACAAATATAGGACTACTACAGTACTACTAATCATTTCTATAGCACTACTACCATAGCACTATTATGCAGCCCTCCTGTCAGCTCCTCCTTCCCTCTCTGGGAGCTGTGAATTATATCACAGATCAAGTCAAGGATGGTACACACTGTCTTTCCTGAAAGTGTCCAGTAGAGAATGACACGGTGACAAAATTCATCACCGTCCCCGTCCCCGCGGATAACCGTGGGAAATAATCCCATGTCATTTTTTAGTGTCTATTTCAGCCTCAGTCCTTCTACACCAGCATTCTTCAAAGCAAAGCTTGAGGGTCAGTGGTTGTGGCCATTCATACTCTGATTCTTCCCTCTCTCCTTAAAGAACGACATGAAGATGGTTTCCCGCGGTTATCCGCGGGGACGGGAACGGTGATGAATTTTGTCGCCGTGCCATTCTCTAGTGTCCAGGCTCACCTCACCAAGAAGAGCTGGTAGGTGAGTGCAGCATGGTGGGGCCCTGCTGTTCTTTGTCCTTGCTAGGACTCCTCCATAGGGCAGATTATATGACAAGGGAGAAATATTGGTTGTGGTATATGAAGGCACACTAGTGAGCATCTCCTTACCTTTCCCATTTCCATGGCTGAGACAAGGTTTTCTACATTTCTGCATAGGTTCATTTGATGTTTTGATCTATTTTGTACGCAAACAAAAGTTTGACCCTTAGTCCTCCACAGAAATGGAAGTCTGACAAGAACAAAAACACTGTGGAGAGGATGATGTTCAAGATGCAGGCTTTTATTTGAAAATACAATCCTAAAATCCACATGAAGAAATATCTAGGACCCAGAACATTGGGAACTATGGACCCAACACAGTCCGTGTTTCGACAAAACTGTCTTCTTCAGGGATCCTTAAAGATCCTGATACATAAGCTTGTGGATCAAAGGCTAAAAACAATCATATGCATAACTCTGATCCACGAGCTTATGTATCAGGACCTTTAGGGACCCCTGAAGAAGACAATTTCATTGAAACGCGGACCATGTTGGGTCCATAGTTCCCAATGTTCTGGGTCCTAGATATTTCTCCATGTGAATTATTTTCAAATAAAAGCCTGCATCTTGAACATCATCCTCTCCACAGTGTTTTTGTTCTTGATCTATTTTATACAACACGCAATGAAAGGGAATGCAAACAAATATCACCCAATAAAGAGTGTAGAAGCTTGAAGATCTGGGACATATATTTCTTTATTCCAGAGGAAAGAGACCCAGTGTAGATGCTTAAGGCATTGATTCATGATCTGTGTGGAATAAAGAAATATATGTCCCAGATCTTCAAGTGTCTACACTCTTTACTGGGTGATATTTTGTTTGTCTTGATCTATTTTATGTACATATTTCTTGCATTCATCATTTTAATTATAAACTCTTTGTGTATGTTATTGTAGACCCCTGATGTAGACCTTTGGTCAAAACACTGACAGTGTCAGGTCATTGTTGAATAAAGAACATTAACCCCCTCTTTTACAAAGCCGCGCAGCAACAACCCCGAAACTCTTTAAATATCTATGGGCTTCGGGGCCGTTACCGCACAGCAGCCACTAGCGCAGCTTTGTAGAAGAGGGGGTAAGTCCCAGTTCTGCAGGCTTGTACACTTTTTTATGGTGTAATTGGCTTTTTGTGTATTTGTAGTTTACTTTCTTTGTGCTGCCTACATTTCTACGGTGACAGCTAGTGCAACCAAATTTGATGACCACTGCATAATTAGCCAGATGCCATGGAATAGCAGAAACAGTACCTGCACTTCTACCTGTGCTCTTCCAACTTATTGCTCATACCTTTTCCCCCACCCCACCCCTCTTACCCAAGTGTTTCCCTGCTGCAGCTGCCACAACCCACTCTCCTCCCAGACTACTGCTGCTGCTACCTTTTTTGGCCCTAGACCAGACATGGGCAACTCCGGTCCTCGAGAGCTGGAATCCAATCGGATTTTCAGGATTTCCCCAATGAATATGCATGAGATCTATTTGCATGCACTGCTTTCAATGCATATTCATTGGGGAAATCCTGAAAACCCGATTGGATTCCGGCCCTCGAGGACCGGAGTTGCCCATGTCTGCCCTAGACTAAAGCTGTTAATTCCCATTTGCATTCACACTGGAATAGTCACTATTGCTGCTGTAATACGCCACTGTTTCCTCTCTCTTTTTCCTTAGATCTCCTGTAACTGATAACTGTTCCCAAAGCATCTGCTGAAATCAGTTAGCTTAGCAGGGTCTAAAAAAGGTTTCGATAATTTCCCAAAAGAGAAGTCCATTGGTCATTATTGAGATGGCTTGGGGAAATCCACTGCTTATTCCTAGGATAACTAGCATTAAAATCTGATTTATTACTTGGGATCTAGTTATGCACTTGGGATCTTGTTTTGCCACTGTTGGAAACAGGATGCTGGGCTCGATGCACCTTCGATCTGTCCCAAATGGCAATTTTTATGTTCTTATAACTGCTTCCTGTTGCAATAACCGCAAGCATTATTTTAAATGTAAACTGCATTTAGCTAATTAGAAGATTTATATGCTACTGAACTCCTGTGCGACAGCTTCGAGGAGCGCTGGAAGTTGGCGTTTGTTTTCAGGAGCACTAGAGGGTCACGCTTCAATGGGAACAGATAAGTCCTTGCTTTAAATTACTGACTTGGCATTGGTGAACTTTCTTGTGCCTTTCAAATGCGTATCCTAGTGCAAGTTGCCTGTGTGAGTCATCTGAAAAGCTTTATTTTTTAACAGATTTGAAGTAACAGTGGCCTATTGAGCCTTGTGCTCTATTGAAAATAATTCATCGGAGTAGGAGTGGAGTCTTTTTTCCAAAACCCATGAAGCTGAACTGAGCTTTTATCTCCACTCCTCGTCCGGTTGGTTTTCTCCTTTCAGATGAATAGGCACTTGCTAGGAGCACTGTCTGCATGTAGTTTTTGGAGCAGGCCAATTTTTGATTTATAGTCATTGAAATCACCCATTATTATACTGTTGTCCAATTCGCCATGTATTCCTAATCTCTGAAAACATTTCTTCATCTGTCTGCTCATTTTGTCGCGGGGGACAGTAGTATAATCATATGGTGGTAAGAGTGGAAAGCGTAGCTGATTTTAAGAAAGGTTTGGACAAGTTCCTGGAGGAAAAGTCCATAGTCTGTTATTGAGAAAGACATGGGGGAAGCCACTGCTTGTCCTGGATCGGTAGCATGGAATGTCACTACTCCATGGGTTTTGGCCAGGTACGAGGGACCTGGATTGGCCACCGTGAGAAAGGGCTACTGGGCTTAATGGACCATTGGTCTGATCCAGTAATACTATTCTTATGTTCTTATAAGGCTGACCTCTAAGTCTCAAGGTGTACTAGTTCATTCTCTGCATAGTTATAATTAAAAAATAATCATTTTAACTGAAAGTCAGTGCACTTATGGTCTCCTGGAGATGAAAAATATATCTGAATGCAAGAAAACTTGGAATAAGTACATTGGATTTCTAGGGGAGAGGAAGGGGATAGAGGAAGGCATGGATAGGCAGACTAGATATGTAATGTAATTTTATTTCTTATATACCGCTAATCCGTTAGGTTCACAGAAAATATATATTAAGGATGCAATAAGATAAGATAGGTAAAGATAGGTACTGTACTTTGAAATTCCCTTACTGTCCATATGCCATATGGCCTTTATCTGTCTTCATTTTTCTCTGTTTCTATAAAAGGTAGCACTATAGGATTTTTTTAAAGATTTATTTTCTACTGATAATCGGTCAAGAAAGAAAATCTTGTCAAAGAGAACAGACCATTAGGTCACAGAGAAACAATTATTCTATCACTAAACAAGTCATAAGAACATAAGAATTACCATACTGGGATAGACCGAAGGTCCATCAAGCCCAGTATCCTGTTTCCAACAATGGCCAACCTGGGTCCCTAGTACCTAGCTAGATCCCAAGTAGAAAAACAGATTTTTATACTGCTTATCCTAGGAATAAGCAATGGTTTCCCCCCAAAGCCATCTCGATAATGGTCTATGGACTTCTATTTAGGAAATTATCCAAACCTTTTTTAAACCCTGCTAAGCTAACTGATTTCACCACATTCTCCGGCATGTAAGGAAGAAATAGCATAAAGGGTTCCTGCACCATAAAACAGGAAAAATATAACTTCATATCAAAATTATCACTACCAAGCATGAAGTACTAACTGGGAATAATTTCAAACAGGACTGGCATATTAATCCCCCACAATATTACTAGAAATAATGATTCATACTACCACAACCAGAAGAGAGATAGATCAGAGCTTGCCAAACTGTAGGTTATGACCCCAAATGGTGGCACTAAACCCACATTGATGGTGGCAACCTGGGCAAGCCCTTCACTGATACATCATTGGCCCACATCTTCAAGGATCATGGGCTTTCTGTGGCCACAATAATGGGATCACGGCCACAGAAAGATTGATAATGTTGATATAGGTCATTAATTTTCACTCCAAGTCCTCAATGGCTGCCAACAGGTCAGATTTTCAGGATATCCCTCATGAATTTCTTTGTAAGAGATTTGCATCCCTACCTCCTCCATTGTATGATCTCTCTCATGCATATTCATTAGGGATATCCTGACAACCTGATCTGCTGGTACCCCTTACAAACTGGAAATGAAGACCAAGTTGTAACTGATTGAAGCTTGAGCTTACATCTTATAAAGGTCTCAAGATGACCTCCCTCTAAAAATACATAATTGCATCTCTGAAAAGCAATGGCACACTTACAGAAGGAAAAAACTCCCTCAAGGGTGGTCACCTGTCATATTTTTTTAAATCTTTATTTATTTTAAAGCCAAAAATAAGTGCAACATATTATACAGTCATTTACACTTTAACAGCAATTAAATTCACTCAGAATTATATTCTATGACAAAAATTTGAAAAAAAAAAAAAATTCTTCCCACCCTGGACGTGTATTATCAAAATGGGAAAACCAACAATCACTCCTTACAGAATTTTGTCAATGGCTCCCAAATATCCATAAATTTCCTATAATGTCCCTGTTGTATGGCCACCATACATTCCATTTTAAAAGTGTTACATAGAGATTCCCGCCAAAAAGTATAATTTAATCGATCCCAGTTTTTCCTGTTCCTCAAAATAAGTTGTATGGCAACCCCTGTCATTATAAAGAGAAGTTTGTTATTCCGAGCAGATATCACCTGTCATCTTAAAACAATCATTTTTTTTTTCTGTCTGAGCTGTATAGCTCCACTAACACCTGGGAACACATATATTTTAAGTTGTATAAACTGAGCATTTGCTAGTCTTTATCTAATGCAAATGGACAATGCAACTGAAAGGGAAAACTTCAGCTTCCACTGAGGACTCTAGCATCTGGGTAAAAGATTTAAAACATCAAGAAGAATTTGTTCCGATCCATCACCTCACTGTTCATCTTTCATGCATTTAACTAAGTGAGATAAAATATGTATTTTATGCGTGTCAAAGCAGCTCCTGATTGGAAAGGCCCGACTTTAGTGCAGGAAGAGGCAGTCGGAGCATACAGTGAGTGATTTCCTTCACTCGTGGTGCTCCGGCTGCTCTCTCCTACCTCTCCAGCTGTCCTCTCCTGCTCGGTGGTTCGCGGTCAGAAATACCGTGAATGACCAGGACCGTGAACCGCCGACTGCGAATGACTGGGGGAACACTGTACTTTATTTTTCAGCAGGATGGAGCTCCAGCATATTGAGCTCACAAAACAGTTGAACTCTTAATTAATGAAACCCCCAGAATTCATTGAGCAAGCAGCCAGATCTAAATTTGGTTGATATCAAAATCTGATGCACAGCCAGGGGCTAATTGATTTAGTGCGCTAAATGCTAACGCGTGCATGTTAGTCTATGGACATGTTAGCGTTTAGCATGCGCTAATTCGATTAGTGCGTGCTAATGGGTTAGCACGCCTTAGTAAAACAGGGGGTATGTACGCAGTCCCTTTTTTTTCCAGGCACCATGTAAATACATCTCAATAGCCTTCATTATATACACCTTCCCTTTGTGTACTAGCTGTCAGTGATGGGGTATGTCCCGAAATAGATAAAACTGTGAGGCCACAAGAGCCCAACTGAAAATGCACTGTCAATCACAAGTGCAATGGTTTTGTAGGATCTTTCTTTATCGGTGCTGATACTAAAGTCAAGGATAGTCTAGGAAGCATGCCACCTAGTGGTGTAATATGGTATTTACTAAAACCAAATAATATCTAATCTGTGACTATGATAGTTCTGACCATTTTAAAGTTAGAAATAAAAAAGAACTCAGTTTTAATAAAACACACACATTTTATTGTAATTCAATGGCCAAATGTCACCAGCTCATCTCTTACAGTGATTGTGCATGAAGAGAATACTGTTAGTTACTTAGATCTTTGCCACATTTGCATGACTGCCAGACATGCCAGATCTACTACGGCTGATGTAACTGCAGACCTGTAAAGGTAAAATGTGCTGACACCTGGCTATATTAGCATTTATAATGGACTCTGGGCACACAGATGCATTATAGAACATGCTCTCATCAGACACTTAAATGGATATGCCCCCTTTGTGTCATTAAGAACATAAGAATAGCCTTACTGGGTCAGACCAATGGTCCATCAATCCCAGTAGCCCATTCTTTCGGTGGCCAATCCAGGTCACTTATACCTGGCCAAAACCCAAAGAGTAGCAACATTCCAGCATCTCAAAGGATAGCAAGATTCCAGAACCCCAATGACAGTAACATTCCAGAGCTGAGATTGTGATGTCATAAAGCCTCATTCCACAGTGCCTCAGAGCCAACCTCATCAGTGATGTTACAATGGCTTAATTGTCCTATACTTGGCTCATGCAAGAACATAAGAATAGCCTTACTGGGTCAGACCAATGGTCCATCAAGCCCAGTAGCCTGTTCTCACGGTGGCCAATCCAGGTTACCGGTACCTGGCCAAAACCCAAGAAGTAGCAAAGCAATATCCCATGCTACCAATTCTGGGCAAGCATGTATCCCCAATAACCATTCCCATACTAGCACATAAAATCTCATTACAAATTCTGTTTTTCTTGTTCTGAAAGGTAGTTGTAAAGGCTTGACAACTAATCACTGCAGAGTCATTAAACGTATTATCTGAAGACTTGAGCCTCCTTCAAAGAGCAAACAATGCATGTGATTGAGAGGACGCTAACTGTATTTCCTTGTTATTTTAATCCTCCTTAGTGGATGATGACACACTCTTGATAAAGCTCCAAACTAGTTTTATAATCCTCTAAAATTATAGCATTTGAGCACTTACCATTTCATCTTAGCCTGCCTGAACTTTCTCTTTTCAAACTTAAGCTGTGCTATGGCATACAATGAGACCTCTTGAAAGAAACGTCTCCAACTGAGCATCCAATGCTGCCTCTACAGATCTGAGCCACAAATGGACATTTCTTGAGTAATCAGTTCCCTGGTATTTTGAGAGCCATTGCCTACATTTGTTGTTTCTTTTGATAGGCATCTTAATTAAATAATGCTTCGATCATACAACTCAATTACATTGAATGTCAGATGTAAACAGTACACTTAAACAGATCAAATCTAACGTTAATTCCACCAGCCTCATGTGTGGGTTCTTCCATAATGAAAATTCTTTGAATTGGCACCTCTGGAACCAACTACCACCTCACATCAGATCACTAGAAGGACTACTGAACTTCAGGAAGGCAATAAAAACTCACCTCTTCCTCTAAACTTCTATGAAATAGCCCCAGTCTAAATATCACTGTGTAAGCAACAAGATTAACCATGACACTTCCACACTTTACCAGACATTCCATGCTATATCTATCTATCTGTCTATTGCCATGCCACATACTGTCATTGCTGACACTTTCACACTTTGCCAGACATTCCATGATAGATATAGATAGATAGATAGATAGATAGATAGATAGATAGATAGATAGATAGATAGATAGATAGATAGATAGATATAGCATGGAATGTCTGGCAAAGTATGGAAGTATATATATATATAGATAGATAGATAGCATATATTATCATTCACACTTATGTATTAGTGAGGGAGGGATAGGAAGGAAACTGAAAAGGGGTGAGAAAGGGAAAAATGTTACTATGGGGTACAGGGGAGGGAGAAAGACTGCAAGGAGAGGGGCAAGAGAATGAGAATTGTTGGGGAACAGGGGTGCATGGGGCAAGAGGGAGAAATGTCAAAAATTATGGCCAAACAGGTTGAAAAGGTGACGGCGAAAGCTAGAAGGATGCTAAGTTGCATAGGGAGAGGTATGGCCAGTAGGAAAAAGGAGGAATTGATGCCCCTGTATAAGACTTTGGTGAGACCTCACTTAGAATATTGTGTACAATTCTGGAGGCTGCACCTTTAAAAAGATATAAAAAGGAAGGAGTCAGTCCAGAGCAAGGCTACTAAAATGGTATGTGGTCTTCATCATAAGGCGTATAGGGACAGACTTAAAGATCTCAATCTGTATATTTTGGAGGAAAGGCGGACGAGGGGAGATATGACAGAGATGTTTAAATATTGTATATACTCAAATATAAGTCGATCCAACTAAAAGTCGAGACCCCCTTTTTCCCCCCAAAAAGGAGGCAAAATGGTTGACTCTAATATAATTTGGGCGTTTTAATATTCAAGTACCATGCCCTGTCAGGATCTGCACCCAGCTCCCTTCCTGTCAGGCATTGCATCCAGCCCCCTTCCTTCCTTCCTTCCCTCCCCCGTCAGACTCTGCACCCTCCCTCCCAGGCTCTGCCCCCCTGCCCTAGCCTCATACCTCTACCGCCGATCCCCGGCGGAGGTGCAGCGGGCAGGAGAGAACTTTCCAAGTTCCTGCCCCGCTGTTAACAGGCTTCCGTGAGTGTCTTTGGCTGCGCTAAAAAGCGCAAGCTTGATTTGGCGTTGCTGCTCATTGCTGAGCGGCTTCCTTAATGGCTAACGCAAATTCTCATTTTCTTTGTATATCTCACTCTTCATTCTCAAATGTCTTACTGTTCCTTTCTCATTCAAAACCTCTTTGTAGTATAACTTATCTAAAATCATTTATTATTTATTTGAGTAATACTCGTCTGAAATTCAATGGCAGGGGTAGATTCTCCAACAAAGAATCTATGGGCTCCTTTTACTAAGGTGCGCTAGCGTTTTTAGCGCACGTAGCAGATTAGCATGTGCCAACCCCGTGCCACGCGGCTAGAACTAATGCCAGCTCAATGCACACAGGGCATTGTAGCGCGCACTATTCCACGCGCTAATGCCCTAACACAGCTTAATAAAAGGAGCCCTATGTTTTGCTTAGTGCTTTGCAAAATTTAGAGGCAAGGGTGACAGTGACGGCTGTGAAAGGGGATTCCTTGAAAAAGCGCTAAGCGAAGCATAGATTCTATGTTGGAGAATCTACCCCTGCCATTGAATTGCAACTGGTCCAAAATACAACCATTAAATGGATTACAGGACACAAAAAATTTGACCATGTTACTTCACTATTCAAAGCAGCGCATTGGTTACCCCTAACCCTCTGAATAACTTATAAGGTATTGCTTCTTATGTTTAAAATCCGTGCCTCTGGTGAGCCTGCAAATTGAACATGTCTCCTGACCCCTCATTGCCCCTCCTGTACGCTTAGATTATCCCAACAGAACCAGCTCATCATCCTTATCTTTCGTGAAATTATGGATGACACCACATGACATCCCATAGTCTCAATTCAGGATCCCGAGCTCTGGAATAAATTTCTACCCCCATCTTTGATTTTTGTACTCTCTTCAACAATTCAGATCTCACCTCATGACTTTTCTGTTTGCTGATGCATATATTTAACTCTGCCCAGCAAAATACTTCCAAGAACATTGGTCACTGGCCTGGATTGCACAACCCCATCCTTCTGTGCTCTCCCTATCCCATTGTCTATCGAATATTGTAGTTTGCCCCTCTTTCCCTCAAAGTCTATCATAATGCTTTTCACTTCCCTCCCTTCTACTAGAATGTACAATGCACAAACATTAATTTTGTTGGATGGGATATAAACTCTTGGAATAAAACTTGGAATACAGGCAGGCAGCATCAGCTGAGTATATATGTTTAATCCAGTGGTCTCAAACTTGCAGCCCACCAGGTACTATTTTGAGGCCCTCGGTATTTTTATCATAATCACAAAAGTAAAATAAAACAGTTTCTTGATCATAAGTCTCTTTAGTTATAAATTACAATATAATTATTAAGACTTAGCCAAAAGGAAAGCTTTATAAACAAAATTGTCATTTCTTTAATAAGACATTAATTATTTTTTTCTGAGGCCCTCCAAGTACCTACAAATCCAAAATGTGGCCCTGCAAAAAGTTTGCGTTTGAGATCACTAGTTTAATCCTATACTGGTTCCTTGTATAGCTAAATGATGGACTGTATAGGAAAAGTGTAAAATCTAACTATGTTATAATCCTTCTTGGATCATTGTAAACTGAGTTAGACTGAAAATCAGTTGACAATTACATATTTCTCCTCCAGGTCTGTGGTGGAGGTAGGGGGTGGGGGTGGGGTTCTACGCTGAAGAATTTCCTGCTCTGTTGTTCCCTACTTAGGTAGCTTTGTTCACTTTTTTTTTTTGGTTATAACATCCGCCTTTGCTCCCTAGGATGACATCATGAAGCTTTCTCTGTGGCACTGTGCCAAAACAGTCACTCACCTGACAATGCATTCAGTGCGAGTACAGGGGAAGGACTGTTAACTTAATAAACAGGAAGAAAGGATTTATCAGAATGACTGTACAGCATGAGTCACAAGCAAAGGTAACAAGGAGCACAGTCTCAAAGCCAATGTGGCGTAAGGATTCAGAATCATTTAAAAATAATCACAGGTTACATAACAGCTAATTAGCACATACCTGCCAACCTACAGTCAGACAATGAGAGACAGACCACAAAAATCAGGGGCACATAGGGCTAGAGGCACTAAAGATACCGACTCGATCGCTGTTGGCCGATTCTCCAGCAGCGATTGATGCGCTATCAAATTTGCGTGCAAAATGGCTGGAGGGATGCCTACTCCCGCCTGCCAATGCGACTCCTTCCCCCCCTGCGGCAGCAATACAGCAGGAGAGATGCCACTCCCACGGTAGGTGCCTCCCCCAAATCCTCTACCCTTCCCCTTCCCCCCTGAAAAAAAAGGTCTCCTGCTATCCAGTGGTGTACCAAGGGGGGGGCATGGGGGGCGGTCCGCCCCGGGTGCCAAGCCCTGAGGGGGGTGCTCCCGGTCCGGTCCGGTTCCCCCCCTGCGCCGGGTGTCGTGTCTGGAAACAGCCTGCAGCAAGATCGCGATGCCAGCGATCTTTGCCTGCTTCGGCTGTTTCCTCCGCTGCGGTCCCGCCCCTCCTCTGACGTCAAAGGAGGGGCGGGACCGCGGCGGAGGAAACAGCCGAAGCAAGCAAAGATCGCTGGCATCGCGCGATCTTGCTGCAAGCTATTTCCCCAGGTAAATGAAGCGGGGAGGCTGGGGGAATGAGCAGTGCTTCGTGGTGGTGGTGGTGGTGCCGAGCGGTCCTTTGAGGTAGTGGGGGGGCGGCAGCAGGCCTTCAGGGTGGGGCGGGCAGGCAGACCTTGTGGAGGGGGGGAGACAGGCCTTCAGGGAGAAAGGCAGGCCTTCAGGTGGGGGGTGACAGGCCATCGGGGGAGGGGTGCAGGCCTTCGGGGGGGCACAGGCCTTCAAGGGGGGGATAGGCAGGCAGGCCTTCAAGGGGGGGACAGGCCTTTGAGGGGGGTGTAGGCCTTCGGGGGGGTGCAGGCCTTCAAGGGGGGACAGGCCTTCAGGGGGGGCAGGCCTTCAAGGGGAACAGGCAGGCTGGCCTTCAAGGGGGGGGACAGGACTTCAGGGGGGGTGCAGGACTTCAGGGGGGATGCAGGCCTTCAAGGGGGGGAGCAGGCCTTCAGGGGGGCAGGCCTTCAAGGGGAGCAGGCAGGCAGGCCTTCAAGGGGGGGACAGGCCTTCAGGGGTGGGATGCAGACCTTTAAGGGGGGGGACAGGCCTTGGTGTAGAAGTACACGGAGGGAAGGGGGAGGGGTTCAAAGAGACGTGCATATGCCGGACTTTGGGTGGGAAGAAATAATGGGTCTGAAAATAGAGGAGAGAGAGAGATGGTGGACATGGGTTTTAGGGAGGGAAGGAACAGAAATGGAGAGAAGTTGGACACAAGGGATGGTGTGGAGGGGGGGGAATAGAGATACTGGTTAGGAGGATAGTTGGGAAAAGAAAGGGAGAGATGGTGGACCCTGGGGTGGTGGGGAAGGAGGGAGAGCTGCTGGATGAAAGGGTAGTTAAGAAAAGGTGGATCTGTGGAGGGAGACAAAAAAAGGAAAGATGCCAGATATCCGGGGGAGGGAAGGGAAAAGGAAGGAGAGGACAGAGATGGCAGATGGATGGTTAGCACGGAGAAAGAAGAAAGAAGGAGACCCTGGCAAGCAAGTTATCAGAAGACAACCAGAGCTTTGGACCAAGATTTGAAAAATAACCAGGCAACAAAAAGGTAGAAAAACTAATTTTATTTTCTGTTTTGTGATTACAATATGTCAGATTTGAAATGTGTATCCTGCCAGAGCTGGTGTTAGACCGCAAACGTGAGCTAGGATTTAACAGAGAGAGGAAAAGTCCTTTTTGTCTCTTTATTTTATTTACACCACAGCGCCTGTGTGGTTAGGAGAAGCCAAAGGGGGTGAAAAAGCTTTAAAATAAACCCACCAGGATGTTTAAAAAAAACACCCAATTGGGCAGGAAAATCGAATCAATAAACCAATTCAATAGGCTGAATCGAATCAATTTTTTTTTTCCTGAATCTGGCAGCACTAGTTTGCACTACTGTCTTAGACTTTAGGACCTGGGATTGGGGAGAGATGGCATCCTCAGTACTTTATAATGCAAGCGAAATGAGGATTTGGTCAGATTTTTGAAGGGTCTGCACTCTGCAGAAGAAAAATATTGTATAGGCCGGGGACATGAGACAGCAGGAAATGGGAACTTTTCTTCCTTCTATTTTTGTGAATGGAAAGGCTGAGGATGTCAGAGAGTTCAGTTAAAATATGTGCTTTATAAGAAAATATAATAATGTGTTTTATAAAGTTTATAGTATTGCTGGCCTACCTGGTGAGGTGTTCCTAGTGCTGGTGGTGGCAGCGTGTCAATGTGTTGAGAGGAAGAGGTGATCTGGGAAATTCTGCTGAGCAAACTCCGGGCCCATTTCCACCCCCCAGTTAGTCCACTCCACTCAACTGGTTCACACACTGAGTGGGTCTTTGGGTGTTGTTCCTGGGTAGTTGTTTTGGGATCTCTTCCAGTGGTTTGTCAGTATCTCCTTCTGGTCCAAGGAAGGAAACTTTGTTAACCTTAGCACTGACCTACAGAATATGTTTGTAACAGCGCTGCTTGTGTGCCATTAGTCTATGTAGTGATCGAAAGAAAAAAACAGACCTTTGCACATTTTTGCACTATATGGTGTGTGTATGAGGAGATTCACATTTCCTGCACAGCTAAGTCCGTGTGAAGTTACCTTGTGCTGTATTTGACATCTAGCAAAGTCTCTGTTTGGAAGGAAAGATCTCAGCTTAAAAATGAAGTGGCCAGAAGTTATGGTAAAAGCAGATAGCATAACTGGTTTTAAGAAAGGTTTGGACAAATTCCTGGAGGAAAAGTCCATAGTCTGTTATTAAGACATGGGGGAAACATCTGCTTGCCCTGGATCGGTAGCATGGAATGTTGCTACTCTTTGGGTTTTGGCCAGGTACTAGTGACCAACCAACAGCTCTGAAAGGGCAAAAGTCAAACTACTGCAAGATGTCAGAAAATGACACTCAAAGGGATTGTACTGCAAAAAAACATTTTCAAAGGAAAGCACTTTGCCCTCAAACCAATACATTCTGTAGTGATCAGTGCTGTGATTCAAATCGACTTATGACCATAACAGAGAAATTGTACATCTCCCACCCACATACCAGCCCAGAGGCTGCTATTTATGTGGTACAGGCCTGCTCTCTGACAGACAAAAAATAATATGTAAACTGGGTGCAGGCCTCTCCCTTCACTGCTGTTTTCCATCTAATTGCTGGTTTCATAACAAGATCTCCACTGAAGAGAAAACGAATTAAGGGTCATTCTGGAAATGAAAATCAGTCCTCTAAAACAGTGTTCTTCAACCGCCGGTCCGCAGAAAATTCCTGCCGGTCCACGCAGGGCTGGCGATCGGATTGGGGCCATCAACAGCGTCTGGCTACAACGGCGATGAGCGGCATCGGCGCCCCCCCTTCCCCCCGCAACGCAATTCAAGATCAGCAACGGGCCTCCTTCTCCTCCTGGCATCAACAGCACTTCAGATCGGCAATGTGGTGCTCAATCCAAAGCTTCCCTCTGACTCAGCTTCCTGTTTCCGCCTAGGCAGTTCGTGTCAGAGGGAAGCTTTGGATTGAGCACCGCGTTGCCAATCTGAAGTGCTGTTGATGTCGAGGGGAGAAGAAGGCCCACTGCCAATCTTGAGTGTCATCATAGGGGGGGGGGGGGGCGGTTGCCAATCTTGTTGCCAAAATTGGAAAGAAAGGTGAGAGGAAGGGAGAGAGATGGGCCTGTGGTGGATGGAGAGATTGAGAGAAGGGGACAGATGATGGAAGTGGGGGGAAAGAGAGAGAAGGGGCAGATGATGGAAGTGGGGAGAGAGAAGAGGGCAGATGATGAAGATGGGGAGAAGGGAGAGCAAATGCTGAATGGAAGTGGAGAAAGAGAACACATACTGGATGGAGGGAGGGATAAAGAAAAAGGACATATGCTGAATGGGGGAAGAAGATAGTTAGTGAGATAGTGGAGGGATGAAGAAAAAGGGTGGCATGCTGTGGGTAGACACAGTGAAAAGAGGGAAACTGAGGACTGCATAGTAAGAAAGAATTTAATTTAGACGGAGGCAGAAAATAAAGAAGGAAGACCAGAGAAGGAAAGAGAAGAGAGAGAGATGCCAGAGAACGGGGAAGGAGACAGAGATATCAGATTTGAGTGGAGGAAATGAGAAGACAGAGATGATAAAAACCACAGGGGGGAGAGAAAGAGAGATGAAAGGAGAAAGATGCCAGACCTTGAGGGAACAGAGGGAAGATGATGGATGCCAGACCAAAGGGGGGGGGGTGTCTATAGGAGAGATGGCAGGGGGAGACAGACAGTTTTTGTAAGGGGCAGACAGTGGATGGAACGGGCAGATGCTGGATTGAAGAGATAGGCAGACACTGGAAGGAAAAGAGTGAAAAGAAGATGAAAGCAGAAACCAGAGACAACAAAAGGTAGAAAAAATCATTTTATTTCTATTTTGTCATTAGAATATATCAGATTTGGAATATATAGCCTGCTAGAGACATAACTGGGGACTGCAAAGCCCAGGCAGTGCTTCTTTAGCTTCCAGCTGGCTTAGGGCTCTCTCGGACCAGGGGGCACTCCCCTTACACTATTCCTGTCATGTGTGACTGCAGTATTTTGTTAGCATGATATTTCTGTGTAGCATTCCATAATAACTTGGCTTGTTCAGTTTTCTTGATAGTAGAAGGGATATATGTGAAGGGGAGGGAAGACAGGGGTTTTGTTGGTCCTTGCTCTGTATATTTGTATTTATAAAATGACAATTGTACAGAATATTGTTTCTTTTAATACTTTAATAAAATATATTCAATATAAAATCATAACTGAGGCTTGTGCGGATGGGATCAGATGGTTTGCGGGGACTGAGCTCGCGGAGACGGGGCAGAAATGTTTTGTTTTTTTTAATTTCAGTCTTAGTAGCTTGCCGGTCCACAAAATAATTCTTTTATTTCTGCTGGTCCACAAGTGTAAAAAGGTTGAAAAATACTGCTCTAAAAATCCTACAAACATTGTAACATACAAGAACTCTGGGAACAAAAAGAGAGCATGCAGGTGAAAGAGGTCCAGGAAACAGACCTGCCCACTGGGAAAACAGCCACTCCTGGATGTTAGTTCCTGCCTTTCAACGTTCTTGACCCGATAAAGACCCCAGATAATTTAGACATGAAGAAAGGTAGATGGTTAATCCTTTTCTAGAGTTGCCATATTAAGAGCAGATAATGGAGCTGGTTTTAAAAAGGGTTTGGACAAGTTCCTGGAGGAAAAGTCCATAAACTGCTGTTGAGATAGATATAGGAGAAGCCACTGCTTGCCCTGGATCGGTGACATAGAATTTGGGTTTTGGCTAGGTACTTGTGACTTGGATTGGCCTCTGTGAAACAGGATACTGGGCTAGGTGGACCTTTAGTCTGATCCAGTAAGCCTATTCTTATGTTCTTAAAAGAGAGGTGGCTCCACCCCACCCTGTTCTTCGCAGCCCTTCCCCACACAAACCTCACCGCTTCTCCTTCTCTGAGCTTGCGGCTCCGTCTTGAGAACATCTGTACATGTTCAGAGGCCCTCCAGAATGCAGCCCCTAGCTCCGAGCCGTGAACTTCCAAAATCCGAACAAACCGCTGGGTTTTCAAAATGCATCCAAACAACTAGACAGACCTCCATAAAGAAGACATGTCCAGGTAAATCTGGACATATGTTAACACTATCCTATTTAATTTATTTAATTCTCCTAGGAGAATTATGTATTATTTCTGAGAAATTGTAGTTCTTCCCTTTTGCCCTAATGTTTTCATGTCACAAGTATGTTTGGTTAGTCGGTATATGTCTAATTATTTAAAATATTTGTCTCCAAGCTATTTTAAATTACTATATACAACGCTTTGTACCTTTGGATAAGCGTTTAATCAAAATTTAAATAAACTATGACCACATTAAGAACAGTGTGTGGTGTTGCATGCTCTAGCTTAGAGGGAGCACGGGTAGGGACAGTTGGCTCTTTTGTCTGCTGGGAGCAGAGGTAAGCACCAAGAATCTTAAAATCTACAGGTTCTGAATTACATATAAATCTGACTTTTAAGAATAACGTTAAAAACGCAACTCATTCTTAACCCAGGAACTGCCCGTATACTGCAGCGACAGCCTGCTATGAAAGAAAATCCATCCACATACTTAAACTCTGTGGCCATCGTTGCTTTAAAAACACCAACCACGGCATTTCATGTACTTGGATATTCTGCTCTGGGCCACACCTGGATACTAACTCTGAATATGCAGGCAGCCACTGCAAGATATTTGGGTACCATGGATACTTAGCACCCATATCCAGATAATCATCAGGGCAAGTGAGGACCAATATTTTACTGTCTTCACTAGGATATTTATCTAGGTACGAGTGCCAAATATGATGAGACTTTGTGTGGAAAAAATGTCAAACAATAAATATATCCCACCCCCTTACACACTAATAATTGTAATCCACAGAACTGTGCTCCTGCCCCAACACCACCCAGATACACGTCAGGTGATCAGTAAAGATTGCCAGTTGAACTATCTGGATAATGCTCCTGAAAATGTGGAACTAGGCGAGTGGCACTTTTACTCACGCTGCTGCAAATCACAAACAAAGGTTTCCGGTATGCGTATGATCGCCACCATCCACCTCAGCAAAGAAATCATGTAGTTTATATCTGCTATTACCTCTTTTATGCCGTGGTTGTCCTGTAGACCACCCTCACTTTGGATGTACTTGAAGTGTGGCAGGTGCAGCTCTGGTCACTTTGCTGGGCAGACTGGATGCACCTTGCAGGTCTTATCTTTACTTGGTGTTTTAGTTTTCCCATAAGAGCTCAGAATGGGTTACAAGTTTACATACATAATAAAGATTATTTCCAGTGAAATTTACTGTGTCCTCTGTAGTTTTAATAAACAATCAAGAAAATTCTTGTACAGAAAAGCTCAACCCATACATATTACAATACAGCTGCAGTTCCTGACCCTTACAGGGAGCTCTCAGCTAGAAAATGACATGGTGGCTGTTACCCACCGCGGGTAAGGGGACAAGGCCTTCCACCATCCCGTGGAGCGGTGAATGGCCTTGTCTCCGCAGTTAAGGGAGGGAATGCAAGTGGTCACCGATCGTATGCAGCCCCCTCCTTCCCTCCCTCCTACCTACCGATCGCCGCCGCTGCATCTATCTCCCTCCCTCCCTCTTCGTGGAGCGTTTTAATTTAATTTAAGCAGCCCAAGCCTGAAGTCGCGTACGTCTGCTTCTCTTCTGAAGCAACTTCCGATTCCATCAGAGAAGAAGCTTTCACAGATGCATGCGACTTCAGGTTCGGGCTTCTTGAACAAATTAAATTAAAACGCGCCATGAAGGTAAAGGGAAGGGAAGGAAATGCACAGATCTTGCGAGGGGTGCTGAAGGGGGAGGTGGAGAGAGAGAGAAGGGGGTGGAAAGTAACAGACACTGAAGGGAAATGGGGAAAAGAGAGAGGGGAGAAGACGTTGGAAGGGAAGAAGACAGATGCAAGACTATGGGGAGGGGGGGAGGATGGGTGCCAGACCAATGGGGGGGGGGGGGGGGAGAAGCACAGTAACAGAGCAAATGGAAGAGACAGAGAGAAGGCAGACAGTGGATAAAAGGAATTCAATGAGAAAATGAGGAAAGCAGAAACCAGACAACAAAGGTAGAAAAAAAAAAAATTCTATTTCTTTTCTTTTGCTTTAGGATAAAGTAGTATATTAGTTGTGTTGATAAAAATTTATATTAAATAAATAAATAAATAAAGGGATATATATATATTTTTTTCAATTGTGATAATAACTATTTAAATTATTAATTAATTCTTTTAAATTGTGATATGAATATTGTCAGATAAAAATTTATAAACAAAGCCCTGCCAGCTGAACATCTCTTTCTCTAGTTCAGCAGCCAGAACGTTGATTTATAAAATGACAATTGTACAGAATATTGTTTCTTTTATACATTAAGAAAATAAGTTCAGTATAAAACTATTCAAGGCTTGTATGGATGGGATCAGATGGTTTGCGGGGACAGGACAGAGACGGGGACAAATATTTTTACCCGTGTCATTCTCTACACTCAGGTACTCCTGCTCTGCTGGTATCACTTCCCCACAGCAAATTTGACACCTCTTTGGAAGAAGAAATGCTGGGTGGGGTAGAAACACTGCTGATTGTCAAAGGTAGCACAGGAGGATTTCTGAGATCTGAACTTAATGAGGAGTCAGGCCCAGAGGAAAAACCAGTAGCTCCTGCTTCCTGGCGTCTCACAGGCAGGCTTTCAGCACCGGACACTGAAGGATCTGTTGCTCGCTGAACAAATGGGTCTATCGGAACCATCACAGGAGTGCTCATTGTCTCAGAGAGATAGACATGGCTTCCCCTTTCGTTTCACCATCTTAGCATATAAGGAAAGCAATCTGAGAACACACACTAGATCTAGGGTTACCAGATGTCCGGATTTCTCCAGATGGCTTTTCAAAACCCGGCACTTTGTCCAGGTTTTAAAAACCCTCCTCTCAATCACACAAAGCAGGCAGTGGGGGGCAAAGCTAATACAGGACTGGGGCAGAGATGGGCGGGTCAAAATCCGGCAACCCTAACTAAACCTCTATCATCTTGACTCCACACCCACCCACATGTTGTTTTATTCTTAATTCCTGCCTCTAAACTGAAGCTTCTTTTCAGAGTCCATAAACCCACCTTATGTTTTTTCACATTTAGCTTGCTAGTGGTTTTTGCTCATTCTCAGCCCTGTTTTTCTTCACTATAGTCTACTTTGCACTTGGCTTTCAACACATTACCATAAAACGATACTGGGCCTAACCTAAAGTGTTTTATCTGGACTTTAAAAAGAAAACAAAACTTTAGAAACATCCACACCACATACAACTGCTCCTTTTTAGTTTTATTTTCTAATTTCTGTAGTATCCATTTTCCTTTTTAAAAATAAAATGTCTATTGCTTGTCTTGTCTTCATGGTAGAAATCACTATTGTCTATAGCAGTGCTCTTCAATGCAAAGCCTGAAAGCCATGGCAACCCTCGCAGATCTCTTGGGTAGCCCACGGTCCTAAATTTTTACTTATATTGCATTGAGGCTGCAGGCTTTGTATTGAAGAACAAGTATCATCAAATCTGAACTTTCCCTGTCCCCACTACACAAGTCCAGTATCCCTCCCTCTCCAAAAGTCTTACAATCAATCATATTCCCAGCAGCAATTCTGCCAAGCTCTTTATTCTTAAGTGTCTCACCCAAGCATCAACAAATGTTACTGAAGAGATAGGGTCCCTTTGATTAGCAAGAGAGCGTCCTGCTTTATTGCTACTGGAAAGATGATTGTAAGACCCCTGAGCTGTGAGTCAGGCAGGCATACCATATTTATGAAGTGGGGAGGTAACGGAGGAAAGCAAAAAAGAAAGATCAGCACAGAATTAGCAGGGGGAGCAATGTACACAGGAACAGCCTAAGGTGAGAGGCAGCAGGGTTGCTTACCGCAGATTGAAGATGAAAAGAAAAAGGGAGAACCTGGACATGGTGGTGTGGGGGGAAAGAGTGTTTACTGAGGGATAACATAAGAATAGCCTTACTGGGTCAGACCAATGCTCCATCAAGCCCAGTAGCCCGTTCTCATGGTGGCCAATCCAGGTCACTAGTACCTGGCCAAAACCCAAGATTTAGCAATATTCGATAAGAGGGGCATTGCTGGATATAGGGAACAGACAGGGATACTACTACTGATGTTGGATGCAAGAGAAGTAGAGGGAGGAGATGGAGATAGAAGGTACATAGATTTAAGAATGCAGAACAATGGAAGAAACTGAGTATTTAAAAAAGAAAAATTAGATGCCAAAGATGGATGAGAGCAAAAAGTAAAGGAGAGTAAAGAAAGAGCAAATGGATAAGGAGGCCCTGGAAACAGAGTTAAGAGCACAGACAGCAAGAAGTACAACCAGAGACTGGAAAAAATATGATCAGAAAAATAAACTGCAACAAAAAAGGATAGGAAAATGTTTAATTTTTAAATTAGTGATTGAAATATATCAGTGTTGAGTATTTACATTTGCCATTTCTGTATTTTGCACTGTTCAGGAAGAAAGCCATTTCTTTCTATTTCTGTAGTGTTTTACTGTGTGCAGAGTCTGGCATCTTAGGGTTTTTTTTTGTGTGTGTGTGTAAGCTTGCTATCAAAATTGTGATATCTACACCAGCTCATTCCTTAAAATCTGGAGCCCTGCCCAAACTTACTGTGATTTTTTTTTGTATATATCACCCATGATTTGTACAGTTGGATTGTTTTTTTTGTCCTAGATAATATCTGTATATCTTGTAAATTATCATATAAAATTAATAAAAATACTTGAACTAAAAAAATATTACATAGTGTCTGTACAGATACTTATAGCTGAACCCTCTTCTTCCACACCTCTACAACTTTAACCAAGAGTTTATTTTTGCTCAGGAAATATTAGATGCCTTCTTGAATTATTGATTTATTTTTTTTTAATTATTTGTAGCCCTTTAATAAATTTTAAAATGTAAACTTCATTGTTCCTAGAGACTTATTAGGTAGCCCAAGTGCAAGAGCTGGAGGTTTACTGTATTGCTAAGAGCATGGCTGATCCAGGATGAACCAAAATGTGTGTGAGTGGACAGACACTTCTACTTTTCAAAGTTGGCAAATGCTTTGGATACTGTGAAGATGGGGTAAAGTTGGCAATATTTCCCTCAGAAATGCACAAGCTGCTGGATGGAAATTGTGTCACACTTGCTACTACTTACGATTCAGCTTGATTAAACAATCAAACTGAAACTAATAGTATCCCATCCCATTGCTAAACCCTGTTTTTCTCCACAAAAAAATACCAAGCAGCTATGTTTCACCCAAACACAATTCTCTCAGCACATCTGGAAAAATGGGCCTCAGACAATATTTGTATTGTTTGCAAGAATGTTTCCTGAACCAGTTTGATTTATAATTCTTTATTCCAAAAATGTTTGTTATAAAAATGTAAATATCTTGCTTAACCAGAATGTTCCTGGATTTTCACATATCATCTTGTTTCCTCAACTCTTGCATTACATAATAGAACTATAGCCCCATTTTCCCCCCAAGCTGATTACACAGGTAATATGCCAGGGCAGTCTGCAATAAATCCATAAATATGGAGAAAGGCAAAAACCGCAGAGCTAAAATGCATGCAACAAGTTTATCAGGAAAAGAAACTGAGTAATTAACGTAAATAGTTGAGATTTGCACATCTGGATTTTTGTTCAGTCATCCTTATCCTTTGCTCCATGTTTCAGAATGCGTGTAAATTCTATGTAATTGAAATTGCCTTTCTTGTCAATTGGTGCCTCCCTGAACAGCTCATCAACTTCCTCATCTGTAAATCGGTCTCCCATAGTAGTCAGCAGTTCTCTCAAGTAATCTTCTTGGATGAAACCTATAAATGACAAAAAAAGAAAAATTGAGGGTAGTGAGCTTTGATGGACACCCAAATTTTTTCAAAATCTACATGTTAAAAGGGATACATGTTTTTATGTAGCTTTTTATTTTTTTTTTTTAAACGTAACTGTTAAAAAAAAAAAAAAAAAAAAAAGTTTATTCAAGATTGTTTCCTTGTTTCCAGATTGTATTCCTCCTCCTGTGTAAATTTTTATAACACACACATGTACATCTATGGTAAAGGAGCCATCTATGATCAAAAAATTTGTTACTTGGCCTTCCTTTAAATCTGCAGAAAGCTCTACAAAAATTTTTTTAAAAAATCATTTATTGGGATTTATTAACAACCTTTATAAAGACATTCACCCAAGGCAGTGTACAGCCAGGTTTTGATGCATTTCCTTGAAGAATTTGTTTAGTCTTGCATATTTTCCTGGAACCAGCCACCATGTCAGTTCTGGTGTAAATTTTTGCCAAGCACTAAACCTTTTGAAATCATGTCTTAGGAATGAACCCGGTCACAATTTATATCGCTGGACAGCAGATTCCTTGCTTGTTAATAGTACAACGCAAGAGCCTAGAAAAGTCATTTAAATGCTTGTGATAAGAAATCTGAGATATGGATGCAGTGCCTCTCCTGAAGAGGCAGAGGAGGTGATCTGCATGTTTCACAGAGTACAGGCTAACTGAATTTTTGTTTCAATTATAATGTTGAAATTGGTTCCAAAATATTTTTTTTCCTGCCCAGTTTCTATTCTGGCCATAGTTCCAGCTGAAACAGACCATGTGTTTTCAGTGGAAGTCAAAAATTTGTGCTTTGTCTCATTGGTCTTCCTCCTTCCAAAAAGAAATAGAGTCTCCCCCTCTGCCCACCTATAGGTGCTTCCCTCAGGTCTATCTTACAATCCTTGGTGGTCTAGTGGTGTATTCAGGGCAAAGGTGATCCCCAATTGCTCCTGCCCTTGGCAGCCATTTTGAGGGCAGAGCAGATATCACTTCTTGCCGCAAGAGATGATAGAAGTCATTTTGAGAGTAGAGCCAACAAGGGCAAAAGCAACTGGGGATCGTGCCTCTCCTGAATACATCATTAGAATGCAAGAGCTAACTAAGGTAATTGAGAGAGGGAAACGATACTTTTTGCATTTTTTTTAAAATGTTATACAATTTCAAATAATGCAGTTATGATCTTGTATAGTAGTTTATATGGTAAATAGAATGCTCCAATTGAATATTTTTGATATAAAAGTTTGACATTTAAGTCTGTAACTGTGGCATAAGCTCCATTGTGGATTCTCCGTGGAGATACGACATCAGCTGTCACACTAAATGTGGTGCATATTCAGTCACTGTGGCTAGTTTCTGTTTTCATTAGTTGCAGTCCATGCATGGATGCTATTTTGCTTGGAGACTAAATATGGTCTCATTAAGTTATATATATTATGGCTTAGATATTCGTACTATCTGGGCAATTCTAAAGAATTTTCAATCTCTTGAATATGATGAAGATGCAGCATTCTAATCAAACAAGTGGCCTGCAGAAGCTAGATTCCAGGAGATAAGAACCTGCAGTGATGGGTTAAGAACAAGTACTAGTTAGCTTATAGTATTATAAGGGCAACATTAGAATGAAATGAAGTTTATATATTTTAGAAAATAAGTTTGAGAAATGCATTGGTCTTTATTGTAATCTTTCAGAAAGTTCAGTCCTTGCATTCAGTTAGAATGTGCTTTTTGTTTTCTGAATTGTGCACTACTACTTATATAATTTTCTACAATGATGAAAGGTGTATACAGTGCTGTACATTTAACATTCAGTAGATGGTCCCTGCTCAGAAGAGCTTACAATCTAATTTGGACAGACAGGACAAGGAACATCCCTAATGAGGGAATTGAATCAAACTAAATAAACATTGTGCATGACAGATACCTCTACAGCAGTGTGGCATCCATATGGATAGAAATTCCATGTGTGAAGAGAAGGAATATACAGGTAGGGTTATACTACTGTCCCCAGGGACAGAATGAGATGACAGATGAAGACACGTGCAGTAGAATGGATGATTTCAATTACCCCAATATTGACAGGATAAATGTTACTTAAGGGAGTGCAAGGGAGGTAAAATTCCTAGACGTCATAAATGACTGCTTCTTGGAGCAACTGGTCCAGGAACTTACAAGAAAGCAATGTTACTTACCATAACAGTTGTTATCCAGGGACAGCAGGCAGCTATTCTCACTAGTGGGTGACGTCATCCAACGGAGTCCTGATGCGGCCATCTCACAAATATACTTGCTTGTAGAAACTTTTAGAAGTTTCGAGTTGTCCACACCGTGCATGCACGAGTGCCTGCACGAGTGCGCCCGATGCACCGGGCGTGTCTCCTCAGTTCAGATAGCTAGCAGAGAAGCCAACCCAGGGGAGGTGGGTGGGACGTGAGAATAGCTGCCTGCCGTCCCTGGATAACAACTGTTACAGTAAGTAACATTGCTTTATCCCAGGACAAGCAGGCAGGTATTCTCACTAGTGGGTGACCTCCAAGCTAACCACAATGGGATGGTGGGAGAGTTGGCAACTTAGGAGAATAAATTTTGTAACACTGTTTGGCCAAACTGTCCATCCCGTCTGGAGAAGATATCCAGACAATAGTGTGAGGTGAAGGTATGAACAGAGGACCAAGTGGCAGCCTTACAAATCTCCTCAATCGGAGTCGATCTGAGGAAAGCTACAGAGGCTGCCATTGCTCTGACCTTATGGGCTGTGACTTTACTGTGAAGGGGTAATCCAGCCTGGGCATAGCAGAAAGAGATACAAGCCGCCATCCAGTTGGAGATGGTGCGCTTAGAGATAGGGCGTCCCAACTTGTTCGGATCAAAGGAAATGAAAAGTTAAGGAGCAGTTCTTTGAGGCTTAGTGCGTTCCAGGTAGAAAGCCAAAGCACGCTTACAGTCCAGAGTGTGAAGAGCTGATTCTCCAGGATGAGAATGCGGCTTCGGAAAAAACACAGGAAGAACAATGGATTGATTCAGATGAAATTCCGAGACCACCTTGGGGAGGAATTTGGGATGAGTGTGAAGGACCACCTTGTCATGATGAAACACTGTAAAGGGCGGATCCGCAACCAATGTTTGAAGTTCACTCATTCGACGGGCAGAAGTGAGGCCAACGAGAAGCACCACTTTCCAAGTGAGAAATTTCAGAGGAGCCTTGTTAAGAGGTTCAAATGGAGGCTTCATAAGCTGAGAAAGAACAACATTGAGGTCCCAAACCACTGGAGGCAGTTTGAGGGGAGGATTGACATGGAAAAGTCCTTTCATGAATCTGAAACCACAGGATGTGCAGAAAGAGGTTTCCCCTGAAGAGGCTGGTGGAAAGCAGCAATTGCACTAAGATGGACTCTGATCGATGTAGACTTGAGACCAGAATGAGACAGGTGCAAAAGGTAGTCCAAAACAGTGGACAAGGAGGCATGTTGAGGTTCCTTGTGATGAGAAAAACACCAAGTAGAGAATCTAGTCCATTTCTGGGAATAGCATTGCATAGTAGCTGGCTTCCTTGAAGCTTCCAAAACATCCCACACAGCTGGAGAAAACTGAAGGGAAGTTACGCTGAGAGGAACCAAGCTGTCAGGTGTAGCGACTGCAGGTTGGGATGAAGCAGGGATCCCTGATCCTGCGTAAGCAGAGATGGAAACACTGGCAGAAGGAAGGGCTCCCTGCAGCTGAGTTGCAGAAGGAGGGAATACCAAGGTTGTCTGGGCCACCGAGGAGCAATCAGAATCATGGTGGCCTGGTCGAACTTGAGCTTGACCAGAGTCTTTTGAATAAGAGGAAACGGAGGAAAACGCATACAGAAAGAGATTCCCCCCAGTCCAGAAGAAAAGCATCTGCCTCGAGACGATGAGGAGTGTAGATCCTGGAGCAGAACTGAGGCAGTTTGAAGTTGTGGGGAGCTGCAAAGAGGTCTATCTGAGGCGTCCCCCACAGGGAGAAGATTTGATGAAGGGTCCATTCGTGAGGCTGTAGAAGACGACTCAAGTTGTCCGCCCCCTGAATGTAGACAGCTTTGAGGAAGGTGTTGTGGCGAATTGCTCAATCCCAAACTTTCAGAGCTTCCTGACAGAGGGAGGCCGATCCCGTGCCTCCCTGCTTGTTGACATAATACATGGCGACCTGATTGTCCGTACGAATAAGGACCACCATGTCGTGAAGTAGATGCTGGAAAGCAGTGAGAGCATTGAAAATCTCCCTGAGTTCCAGGAGATTGATATGGCACAGACGATCCACACTCGGCCAATAGCCCTGGGAGCGGAGCCCGTCCAGATGAGCCCCCCAAGCATAGGTCGAGGAGTCAGTCGTGAGGACCTTCTGATGGGTAGGCATGTGAAACAGCAAATCTCTGGAAAGATTGGAAGAGAGCATCCACTAGCGAAGCGACTGCAGCAGAGCAGGAGTGACCTGAATGTGACGAGTCAGAGGGTCGGAGATCTGCGACCATTGAGAAGCCAGGGTCCACTGAGGAATCCGCAGGTGAAGTCTGGCAAAAGGCGTCACGTGAACTGTAGAGGCCATGTGGCCCAGGAGCACCATCATGTGTCTCACCGAGATGGACGGACGAGAAGAGACCGAGTGACAAAGATGAAGAAGAGCCGCCAGGCGCTGAGGAGGAAGGAACGCCCTGATTTGAATAGTATCCAGAACAGCTCCAATGAAGGGGAGAGACTGTGAAGGTTGAAGATGGGATTTGGGAAAATTAATTTCGAATCCCAGACTCTGCAGAAACCAGATTGTCCTCTGAGTGGCCCGGACGGCCCCCTGAGACGTGGAATCCTTGATGAGCCAGTCGTCGAGGTAGGGAAACACCTGCAGACCATGGTTCCTGAGTGCTGCGGCCACCAGAACCAGGCATTTGGTGAAGACTCTGGGAGATGAAGCTAGGCCGAAAGGGAGCACTCTGTACTGAAGATGAAGGTGTCCCACCCGAAATCTGAGGTATTGACGGGAGGCCGGATGGATGGGAATATGAGTGTAGGCCTCCTTGAGATCCAGGGAGCATAACCAGTCGTTCTGCTCGAGGAGGGGATAGAGGGAAGCCAGGGTCAACATGTGAAACTTCTCCCTGACCAGGAACTTGTTGAGCACCCTGTGGTCCAAAATAGGACGCAAGTCGCCCGTCTTCTTCGGGACAAGGAAGTACCGGGAATAAAAACCCTTGTTCTGTTGGTCCACAGGGACCGGTTCGAAGGCCCGAAGCCGGAGCAAAGCCTGAGCTTCCCGAAGAAGAAGGGCGGTCTGGGTTAAGTTGGAAGGATACTCTCTTGGAGGATGTTCCGGAGGAACATGATGGAACTGAAGAGAGTATCCCTCTCTTACGATGGAAAGGACCCAGAGGTCGGTGGTAATAATCGTCCATCGATGGTAAAAATGATGGAGACAACCTCTGAAGGGAAAAAGTGGGGAGGGCAGAACGATGGAAGTTATGCTCCCTACGAGACAGTCAAAAAGGCTGGGGAGCCTTAGGGACAGTAAAAGGCTGAGGTTTTTGCTGGGGCTTCTGCTGATGCTGCCTCTTTACTGGCGGCCGAATGGCGGGAGCCTGCTTTGGCGGGTAGCGCCTTTGATAAATCATAGGAGGACGAGACGAACGAGAGATAGCAGGCTTGGGCTTCTGGCGGAGAATAGATTGAAAAGATTTCTCATGTTTGGACAGCTTCTCCATCGCCGCCTCGATGGACTTGTCAAAAAGGTCCGCTCCCGCATAGGGAACGTTCGCTAGCCTGTCCTGGAGATTCGGTTCCATATCAATGGTGCGAAGCCACGCCAAGCGTCTCATGGCCACCGAACAAGCAGCCGCTCTGGCCGAGAGCTCAAAAGCGTCGTAAGACGATTGCATCATCTGCAGGCAGAGTTGGGACAATGATGCCAGCACCTCCGAGTACTCGAAGCGAGCCTGAGAGTCCAGATAGGGTAAAAACTTTTGAAGAATGGATAGAAAAAACTCAAAGTAGGTTGCAAAATGAAAGCTGTAATTCAGGACTCGAGAAGCTATCATCGAGTTCTGGTAGATGCGCCTACCAAATCTGTCCATGGTTTTGCCCTCCCGGCCAGGAGGAGTGGAAGCATAGACCTGGGAGGGATGAGACCGCTTCAGAGAGGATTCAACCAAGAGAGACTGGTGCGAGAGCTGAGCCCCGTCGAAGCCCTTATGGTGCACCGTGCGGTATCGAGCCTCCAACTTCCCCGGGACCGCCGGGATGGAGTATGGGGTCTCGAAGCATCTCATGAAAGTCTGATCCAGAAGCTTGTGTAGAGGCAGGCGTAGAGACTCGGCAGGAGGTTGAGGAAGATGCATCGTCTCCAGATACTCCTTCGAACTTGGAACCCGAATCCAGGATGATATCCAGATCCACCATCTGCCTCAGGAAGGACGAGAATGACAACTGGTCTGCCAGAGCCGGGCCTCGAGGCGGGCTCGAAGAAGATGAGGCGGCCTGGTCCGCCGATGCCGAGGACCGGCACGGAGAGAACGAACCCCCGCAGTCCTCGAGTTCCGGCATAGGAGGAGGGGGCGAGTATTCCGGAGAAAACTCCTGGAAAGGTTGCTTCCGACGAGGCGAGGTGTGTCTCGATGAATGCCTCGATCGACGACCGGAGCTGTGTCGAGAAGCAGGCCTCGAGCGACGAGGCGAGCGACGCCCAGACGAGGCAGCCACCGAGTAGATGGGACTGGAGGCTGTGTATCGAAGCATCAGAGGCTGAGGCGAGGCCCCCCGAGGCGCTCCCCAAGTTTTGAGGCCCGGCATCGCGGAGGAAGGGTCTGGGCCAGGCAAGCCATGCATCGAGGGTATCGGTTCCAAAGGTGGCATGGGCAAAGACTCTGCTCCTTGCGAGACATGCCCTGAAGCCAGACCAGACACTCGCCGAGACTCTGCTCCCAGCAGCGAGAGTGTGCGCCGAGGAGGCACCGGGGAACTGTTGGATCCATGAAATGAGAAGTCCAGGGGCTGCCAGACTCGATTAGGAGGATGGGATTGCTGCTGCATCCTCAAAGGGGGGGGGGCTGTTGCTGCACCCGCGAAGGGGGGAGAAGTTGCTTGGGCTATTGGACCAGCTGGAGCTTAAGGGAAGGAAGACAGGTGCTGGACCTGGTCTGGGGATTGGGGGAGGAGGGCAGGGAAAGGGGTGCTGGGTAGAGAATGACACGGGGACAAAATTTACCCCATCCTGGTGGTCTGAATCTCAAGAAGTTATCTTTTTGACTCCCCAGCTATGATGCGTTTGTTTGCAAGTCACACAGTTATGCTATTCCAGCATTAGTATCAACTAGGATTCAATCTGAACCAGCTTACATCGGGTCCCCTGAAGCAGGGAACGAAACGGGGCCATGTTGTGACCCCCTCACTCCTTATTTAACAGCTAAGTAGATTTTTTCATTAAGTATGCAGTGACATTTGCATGATATTAACAACAAGAACAAACCAGTTATTTTGAACTTTTGAAACAGTTTGAACTCTTTAGCCTTTCCAGGTCGTGATCAAAAAACATTTTTATAGAATAAAAATGACTGGAAGGTAAACTCTTTACCCAATGGAGGTTTTGTAGCCTTCCTTTCAGAGTTTCACATCTCTGAGTAATTTTATACAATATTTCTTGATCACCCTTCAAAGGCTTGTCTTATTTACATGGTCAGTTATATGTTTTTTGGATTTTGACTCTTTCTGACCTAGTGTTTGTCGAACAATATCCCTGAACGTAATTCAGTAATTGCATCCATCTTTGGCATTAGCTTAATGTTCAATTTTTCTGCTTTCTTTTCAAAATCTACGTTTCCATGTCTTACCTTCCCTTCCTATCTCTCTCTTCTTCCGTCCTATTTCCATGGTCTGGCATCTCTTTCCTTTCTTTCTCTCCCTCCCTCCTTCCTTCCTTTCCCCTGGTCTGGCATCTGTCTCCTTCCCTTCCCCCATGCCCTGGCATCTCTCCCTCCCCCTCCATGGTCTGATATCTCCTTTCCTTCCCTCCCTCCCATGAACTTGGCTTCTCTTGTTCCTCTCCTCTCCCTTGTCTTCCTCCTCCTTCCTTCCCTATCTTTCACCAATTGGGTGCAGCAGCAATAGAAGCAGCATTTCCCTTCCCCCTTTCCTGTGCAGCAGAAACATCTCTCTTCCCCTTTCCCTCCCTCTCCCTTTTCTTGTATAGCAGCAGCAGCAGCATTTCTCTAGGGTCCCCCTTTCCTATGCAGCAGAAGCATTTATCTTTCCCCTTCCCCCTTCCGTTCTCTTCCTTGTGGAGCAGCAGCGTGTCTGGCCAGCTCAGTTGATTGTTCTGTTCAAAGCTGCGGGTGGCGGCTCCTCGCGAGTTTCGCGCCTGCGTCTGAAGCCTCTCTGATGTTGCGACATCAGAGAGGCTTCCGATGCAGGAGTGGATAGCGCGAGAAGCCGCCAACCTGCGGCTTTGACGGAACGATCGACTGAGCCGGCCAGACACGCTGCTGCTCCAAAAGGAAAGGAAGGGGCAAGAGAAATGCTGTTTTGATCGCGTCCAGACTGTGGGCCGCAAAATAGCACCTGGAGAGCCGCATGCGGCCCGTGGGCCGCGTGTTTGAGACCGCTGTGTTAGAGGCTTCTGTGGTTAAGGCAGAGCTTACAGGAATGGGACAGGAACAAAACTCACAGGGCCTGGACAGGGCAATTGAGTTCTTGCAGGGAAAAATTTGTCCCCGTGTCATTCTATTGTGCTGAGCCCATGTGGTGAGGGGACAAGAACTGGGGGGGGGGAGGGGAGAGGTGCCAGACCCACACCCGGGTGCTGAAGGGTGATGGACCCATGGGAAGGGGGCTAGAGGGAAGGGAGAGAAGTGCAGGACCTGCAGGGATGAAGAGTGGGATGGGAAAGAGTAAAGCTGAACCAAGGGGATGAAGGAAGAGTGAGTGAAATATTGAACATAGCCGAGGGAAGGAGGAAATCCGAGTGTGAGAAACACATTGGTGTAAAGGAGTAAGAGGGGAGAAGCTGGACACAGGGAGATATACAAAAAGAGGGGAGATAGTGAGCATAGATGGGAGCATAGAAACAGGGACAAAAAGGGGAATGCTGCATTGGGGTGGTATATGGACACAGAGGAGTAATTCCAAATATGGGAGGGTATATGGACACAGGGAAAAGATGACTAGATATGGGTGAGAATAAGAACGCTAGAAGGGGGGGGGGGGGGGAGGGCGCATAGGAATATAGAGGAGTGATACTGTACCACAGGGAGAGGGGATCCTAGAATGGTGAGATGATGAAGACAGGGAGATGGGCACGGGGAAATACTACAAAGGGATGCATAGGAGACAGAGAAGAGAGATGCTGAACATGGGGAACAATACATACAGAGGGATAGAAGATGATAGTGAGCATGGATAAAGAAGAAATGTCAAATGGTTAGGAGACTAGTGAGTTAAGAGAAGACCAAAGAAAACAGAGACCAGCAACTGAGACCAACATGATTTGAAGAATAAAATGACGAGACAACAGAAGGTAGAAAAAAAAATTTTATTTTCTATTTTGTGATTAGAATATATCAGATATGTATCTGAGCTGGTGTTAGACATAACTGGGGACCGCAAAGCCCAGGACGTGCTTCTTTGACCAGGGGGCAGTTGCCCTAGTTACACTCCCCTAACTATTACTGCAATGTGTGTGACTGAAGTATTCTGTTAGCTTGATTTTTCTCTGTTTTCTTGATAGTGGAGGGGATATTTGTGAATGGGAGGGGAGACAGGAATTCTGTTGATCCTTGCTCTTTCTTATTTGTGTTTATAAAATGACAATTGTACAGAATATTGTTTCTTTTTATATTTTAATAAAATAAGTTCAATATAAAATCATAACTATTCGAGGCTTGTGCAGATGGGATCAGACAGTTTATCTATTATTGCGATGAGGACAGAGCTCATGGGGACGGGGCAGGGACAAATTTTTCCCCCACATCATTCTCTAATCCAGGCCAGCAAATGGGTGAATAAAACAGATACAGATCGAGATGATCCAAAGGGGTACTGTAGGACAAAGTTGGGGAAACATTGGCATAACTCTACTTGGCTTGTAAAGAAATCAATGACGAGAAAGTCTCTCTAAGCCTGTGCTTCCTATTTTTTACAGAAAAAGGAGCCTCGCCTACAAGATAAACCAGAGGCCACCAACAACTGCAGCTGTAATGCATAACATATTTGTACCAATTTCAGCTGCACAAAACATTTTTGGAAAAGGGACAGAAGTTTTTTGATAATATACATTTGGTCACACCTTACTTATGAAACATATTTTAGAGTGATTTACTATATTTTTAAAAAAACCTCATGATTTGCATAGCACACATACAAGATGTATGAAATATTATAGAAATGCAAACACATTAAACTTGGCAGTGCTGAGCTCTAGAATGAACAGGATTGACTAAAGGAGAAGAATGTATTTATTATTTTGTAAGGTGATTTGTCATCTCTTACCTGTCCCATCTTCATCAAAGCAAGCAAAAGCATTTCTGATCACATCCTCTGGATCTGTGCCATTCAACTTCTCACCAAACATTGTAAGGAACATGGTGAAGTTAATAGGACCAGGAGCCTCGTTCATCATGGCTTCTAAGTACTCATCAGTTGGGTTCTTTCCTAAGAAGAATGTCGGCATTATTTTAAAATATTTACACACATGAAAAAAGGTTTCTTCTATTAGCTTAATATGTTAAATCCTTTGTAATTTCCGGAAATAAATATAAAAAATATTACCCAATGAGGCAAGCATATCATGCAGATCTTCCTTGTCTATAAACCCATCTCGGTTCTGATCAATCATGTTGAAGGCTTCTTTGAATTCCTGGATTTGAGATTGATCAAACATAGCAAACACATTGGAAGTCGCACGCTGAGGGCGCTTCTTGGTGGTCTTAGACTTTGTCCTTTTGCTAGACATGTTGGCTGTTCAAGGATCTAGAAAATAGAGAAGAAAATACTAAATATTCTACAGATGCATCCCATTGATTCTGCAGCAAAGACATTTCCAATTTTACAGCTTGGCCATCTATATAAATGAAGTACAGTTGTATGGATCTATAAGTCTTAAATATAATTCAGCAGACCGCAAACAAACCTCAAGTGTTAAGTTTTAAATTTAATTATTTAAATACTCAGGAATACCATTCAAAAGCTAGGGGTTTATTTATTTTTAACGTGGTGTATGCAAGATGCTGCTCTGTTTAGCAGCACCTGTTGGAAGGTTATAACGGAATGAAGCTGTAAGCTGGTTAAGGCCTGACCCCTTTCTAAATAGGAAATCTACAAGCAGAAGAGAGGGCTGCCACCAAGACTGACAATGGTTGACTGGCTCAGGATTCCCCCTTTGTCTGCTCTATATAGCACAGTATAATTATACCCCTTCTGGCAAAGGGTGATCTACTGAGCATTCTGACCATACAGAATAATGCATGCATTAGTGTAAATCAGAGGAAGACTAAAAAGGTATTATGGTTAGAAAAATGCATTGAAGTGGTTTGGGAAAAATTTTTTTTTTAAGAATTTGTACATTTTAATGGATTAGCTGTTTAGTCTAGGGTTGTCCAGAAAACAAAAGTTGGAGAAACTTTACTAACTGAAGTTTTTCCCATGAATTTATACGTGCTTGATTTTTTTATTTTATTTTAAATTTCTTATACCGCCTAATCAGACTTTTAGACGGTATATACATCAGTAAAAAGGATTATGCAAAATACATATAGGGCTCCTTTTACGAAGGTGCGTTAGGGCCTTAACGCGTGGAATAGCGCATGCTAAAATGCCACGCGCACTAGCCGCTACCACCTCCTCTTGAGCAGGCAGTGGTTTTTTGGCTAGCGCATGTTAAAGCGTGCGAATCTGGTGCATGCGCTAAAAACGCTAGCGCACCTTCGTAAAAGGAGCCCATAGTTAACACAAAATTACAAAATTAGTAGGGATTGTTAAGTCAACAAGCAGATGAAAAAACAAGCTGAATGCTGACAAAAGAGAAGTGGGGTAGACCTACAACAGTAGTCTCAAACCCGCGCCCCAGGGGCCACATGTGGCCCGCCAGGTACTATTTTGAGGCCCTCGGTATGTTTATCATAATCACAAAAGTAAAATAAAACAGTTTCTTGACCATGTGTCTCTTTAGCTATAAATTACAATATTATTATTAAGACTTAGCTAAAAGGAAAGATTTATAAACTATAGAGTTTTATCTCATGCAAAATTGTCATTTCTTTAATAAGACATTAACTATTTTTTTTCTGAGGCCCTCCAAGTACCTACAAATCCAAAATGTGGCCCTGCAAAGGGTTTGAGTTTGAGACCACTGAACTACAATGATGAGATGAAAGAAAACAAAAAGGGACAAACAAGAGCTAGGGAAAGACCATAGTAGAAGAGAGACATTTTGTCCTTATAAAGGACAGTTACAGTACGAATGCGTTGGTAAACAGAAATGTTTTTAGTTTTGATTTGAATTGATTTAAGGATGTTTTTTTCCCACAGATAGTTTGGTATGGAGTTCCAGAGAGGGTGTTGAAGAAGTTATCTAACCACCGACGGTACTTGACAAACAGCAGACCTGGCTAGGCAATTACATCAATGGAGCCAGATTGACTTATGGCGCATTTCGGAAAGAAATTAAGACTGTACTGTTTGACAGATTTATCTCCTAATCAGAAACCATTTTAAAACTAATAACTCTGAGAAATATGTTGTATTTTTGCTATTTGAATTCTGTAATTCGCTGACTGTCTAGTTCGTAAGATTGTGGCGGTATAGAAAAATAAAGTTATTATTATTGTACTTTTCGCACTTTTCAGCAAACATGCTTTGATCATCGACAGTGTCAAACAGGATATTGCTTCAAAGCTATTGAACACTAGTGCCTGAACCCTTTCATTGGGCAAGCTGGTTTTCAAGCAAGTAAACTGAAGCACATCACTGGGAGGTGTTGGAACTTAATATAAAATCACCAAGCTAAACTCTATCCCATATATCGGCCTGATAAGATAGAATTCTGCTAAAGAATAGTTTGTAAACACATCCCTTAATAGATGGAAAGCCAAATATCCACGAACCCCGTGTAGAGCATTTTCTATTAACTAATTCAAAGTGGTCAAGAAAATAACTAGGTAAGAGACCATGGGCTCCTTCTACTAAGGTGCGCAAGGGCTTTAACGCATGGAATAGCGTGCGCTACATTGCCAGCATTGAGCTGGCGTTAGTTCTAGAAGTGTAGCGTGCGGTAATTTCCTGCGTGCCCTAAAAACGCTAGCACACCTTAGTAAAAGGAGCCCCATGTAAAAATTTAAAACATATGCCAGCAAATAATATTCTCACCTCAATTGGAAGCCAATGCAATTTTAGGTAATACTTTTGTCACATGGTCAAATTTTTTCAGACTGAATATCAAATGAATTAGAACTGGTTTGTGAACTATTTCAAGTTATTTAAATAACTTAACCACTTTCTGCAGTCTCCTCTACCATCAGATAAGCAGCTTTCTCCAAGAGCTCCCCTTTATTCCTGTTAATCTTTCAGCTGCTTCCATTTGTCTATCACCATCTCAAATAAACACTTAATGATCAGATGATGAAGTTATGAAGTAGCAAAGTTATCAGTTTATTCAAGGCTGCTCCTACTCCTCAAGCAAATTTGACTATTTCAGTATTTAGTGCTCAAACCCAGGGCAAAAAGTTAGCCAAGTGTATCAATTTGCCCAAGGTTACAAGAGCATCAGTGGGAAAAGGATTTGTACCATGGTGTCTTGGAATTCCAATTCATTATTCAGGACACATAAGCCACCTACCTCCCACCATACTCTAGCACCTGTCTTGCCCCTCCTACCAGCTGCTCAACTTGTCTTCTTCTTTTCCCTTCTCCCTTCAACACTCTTGAGTCTATGCTATCATAGCTCCCCTTTCTTTGTCTTCTACCCTCTCAGTTAAATACATCAAACAGCTGGTCACATTTTGTTCCCTCAACCTGTCTTACTCAGGCAATTTTAATGCCTCTAATTTCATGAGACCTTATTCTGACAAAATGACAATATGTTCAAGAACCAAGTACAAATGTTACCAACCATGAGAGAAACTTCAGACAGAGTCCATGATATCTTGCTATCCCTGCACTGAAGCACAGAGTAACGGCTCCTACATGGTCCACAGTTTGAACTATCTACCGTATTTTCACGCAAATAACACGCACCCGTATAAAATGCGCACACGTGTATAGCGCGCAGAAATCACGATGATAAGCACAAAAACTTTGGTATAACGCGCTCACGATTATACCGCGCATGCTGCCCGACTCTCCGTTCACCCCCCTGACTTCCGTGCACTGCCCCGCCTCTCCGTGCGCTGTCCCGACTCTCCGTTCACCCCCCCCTGACTTCCGTGCACTGCCCCGCCTCTCCGTGCGCTGTCCCGACTCTCCGTTCACCCCCCCCTGACTTCCATGCACTGCCCTGACTTTCCGTGCGCTGTCCCGACTCTCCGTTCACCCCCCCTGACTTCCGTGCACTGCCCTGACTTTCCGTGCGCTGTCCCGACTCTCCGTTCACCCCCCTGACTTCCGTGCACCGCCCCGCCTCTCCGTGCGCTGTCCCGACTCTCCGTTCCCCCCCCCCCCCCCGACGTCCGATTCATCCCCCCCCCGGCAGGACCATTCGCACCCCCACCCCGAAGGACCGCCGACTCCCCGACAATATCGGGCCAGGAGGGAGCCCAAACCCTCCTGGCCACGGCGACCCCCTACCCCCACCCCGCACTACATTACGGGCAGGAGGGATCCCAGGCCCTCCTGCCCTCGACGCAAACCCCCCTCCCCCCCAACGACCGCCCCCCCCAAGAACCTCCGACCGCTCCCCCAGCCGACCCGCGACCCCCCCTGGCGACCCCCACGACCCCCCCACCCCCCTTCCCCGTACCTTTGGTAGTTGGGCCAGAAGGGAGCCCAAACCCTCCTGGCCACGGCGACCCCCTAACCCCACCCCGCACTACATTACGGGCAGGAGGGATCCCAGGCCCTCCTGCCCTCGACGCAAACCCCCCTCCCCCCCAACGACCGCCCCCCCCAAGAACCTCCGACCGCTCCCCCAGCCGACCCGCGACCCCCCTGGCGACCCCCACGACCCCCCCACCCCCCTTCCCCGTACCTTTGGAAGTTGGCCGGACAGACGGGAGCCAAACCCGCCTGTCCGGCAGGCAGCCAACGAAGGAATGAGGCCGGATTGGCCCATCCGTCCTAAAGCTCCGCCTACTGGTGGGGCCTAAGGCGCGTGGGCCAATCAGAATAGGCCCTGGAGCCTTAGGTCCCACCTGGGGGCGCGGCCTGAGGCACATGGGCCCAACCCGACCATGTGCCTCAGGCCGCGCCCCCAGGTGGGACCTAAGGCTCCAGGGCCTATTCTGATTGGCCCACGCGCCTTAGGCCCCACCAGTAGGCGGAGCTTTAGGACGGATGGGCCAATCCGGCCTCATTCCTTCGTTGGCTGCCTGCCGGACAGGCGGGTTTGGCTCCCGTCTGTCCGGCCAACTTCCAAAGGTACGGGGAAGGGGGGTGGGGGGGTCGTGGGGGTCGGCCAGGGGGGTCGCGGGTCGGCTGGGGGGGCGGTCGGAGGTTCTTGGGGGGGGACGGTCGTTGGGGGGAGGGGGGTTTGCGTCGAGGGCAGGAGGGCCTGGGATCCCTCCTGCCCGTAATGTAGTGCGGGGTGGGGTTAGGGGGTCGCCGTGGCCAGGAGGGTTTGGGCTCCCTTCTGGCCCGATATTGTCGGGAAGTCGGCGGTCCTTCGGGGTGGGGGTGCGAGTGGTCCTGCCGGGGGGGGGGGATGTATCGGACGTCGGGGAGTCGGCCGGGCAAGAGGGCTTGGGCTCCCTCTTGCTCCGATCGTGGATGCGGGTGCGGGTGGGAGCGCGTGCGAGTGGTCGTTCGGGGTGGGGGTGCGAGTGGTCCTGCTGGGGGGGTGAATCGGGCGTCGGGCGGGGTGGGAACTATGTTTGAAAACTTTCGTATACCGCGCTCACGCATATAACGCGCGAGGGGTATGCGCGGTAGGTAAAAACGCGTATAACGCGCGCGTTATATGCGTGAAAATACGGTAGTCCTTAATGGAAATATCTACCCTTACCTGATAACCCATCAGACTGGACTAGTCTAGCAGGACTTGAGGAAAAAAGTTATGTCCCCCCCATCAGCAGAAACTTGAAGATTCTGATTAAATCAATTAATAGGTGGTGCAGCCAGAATATGCTCAGTATGCTAAAGTAAAAGCTAAGAATTAACTAAGGAACATACCCGTGGAACCCATTAATCTATCAGGGAAACCTCTGGAGACCTCAGAACATAAAAAAAAAGAAAGAAAATAAAACCCTATCTATATATATTGAAAAGAAAAAGGGCATCATGAAGCTAAAGACTGCCAGGACTCTGCTATCTTCCTGGGTGGGTCCTGGACTCAAGCAAGAGTCAAAGGAAATTTTCAGGTAAAGATAAAATTTCTTATTATCCAACAGGGTGTGCCTAAGCTATATACTTCTGGGAAAGGGAAGATCCCCTAAATTATTGTCTTGCCAAAGCTTGCATCCCTTCTGGTCTGGATATCAATCTTATAGCACTTTATGAAGGAATGGAGCGATAATGCAAGTCACCACATTATAGATATCTTTGGGTGTAACTACATATGCCTTAGCTCAGGAAATAGCCAGGGCTCTAGTCAAATGCGATCTAAGGTTCAAAAGAAACGGGGGGTAGGGGGATGGACCAACTTGCCCCAAATGAAGAGATGCACTTTGATAAATGCCTTAATTCAAAGTGAATTCTAACTACTGCAGAAAAAGGTGACAAATATCCAGCTTATAGAGTTTTCGGATGAATTTGACCACTCCTGCTTAAAGACCACAGCCTGATTGACAGGAAACAGAAGGCACAGTTCATATTAATACCAGAATGTCCATAAAGGATAAGTAGGGGTCTTATCATGAAAGAGCATGTGGTTCTGAAACCCTCCTGGTTAACCCTTTCAGGACCAAGGGACATATTTGTCACATAACTTTAAAATCCTATAAATTTTGATTGGGATAGTCTACAGTTCTAAATTTGATATGTACGGATTCCATATGATACTGCCTTTATGTAAACAAACTGGTTCCGACATTCATTCATTAGCGTCGTTGCCAGATTGACGAGAAGATTCACTTGCCACACTGTCCATAAGCCAGAAGTGTGATTTTTTTTAAAAAAAATAAT
Organism: Geotrypetes seraphini; assembly: GCF_902459505.1. Lineage (NCBI taxonomy): Eukaryota > Metazoa > Chordata > Amphibia > Gymnophiona > Dermophiidae > Geotrypetes > Geotrypetes seraphini. Next base: position 147,636,455 of record NC_047085.1, on the reverse strand, counting down.
GATATTTCACAATAAAAATCAATTTTTTGGCATCTGCAAGCCCTTTTTACCATAAAAATGTCGTCAAAACCACAAAAATTGGCCTACGATCCTTATGGTCCTGAAAGGGTTAAGGTGATCACTACCAAAAGTGTAATTGTCAAACATGACTGAAGTTATCAGAAACAAAAAAAGTTTTAATGAAAGCTGTTACAGTAAACAATTTGTAATACAATAGTCCAAAAATGTTAAAGTTCAAATATGTGACTTCATAGTAATTTCAGAAACTGAGCATTAAAGTTCAGAATGGATCTGTAACTTTAGTTGTTTTCCTAAAGACAGTCATACACATGATCTTCAAATAGCGATCCTTTAATGAAGCCGATTTTAGAGGTTCAAAAGACAATTCAGAAAGCACTTTAAGGACCAACTAATATCACACTGTGGAAGAACTGGATGGAGGAGGCCAAATCTGCTTTACCCCATGCAAAACACATACCCTGTCTACATGAGCTACAAGTGAAGAACATCTGACTTTTCCCCTGAAACAGGAGATAGTGACCACCTGAACCTTAAATAAGCATATGACAAACCCTACTCCAAAAAATCTCAGGCACCCCTGCCAGCCAGCCTTTGTTCCCCACATCCCAAACCAGTGCTTAAAGGTTCCTCAGACTAAAATATGCCAAGGGAAGGGAATGATCTATGCCCCTTTCAAAAGCGTAGCAATTACAGAGGCTCTTGAACTTCAACATACTACTTTTAAGAGCCAAGGCAGACATTAGAAGGGATCTATGACCTATGATCTATGACCAGCAGTCCCTGGACACTTTGTAGATCCAACAGGCTTCCAGAGTCACCTTGTTCATTGAGGTATATCACAATCATAGCATTGTCTTACATGATTCATTCTTTCCTTCCACCGAAAGAGAAACCAAAGTAAAGCTAGCTAGCCCGCATTTTCAAGTGACAGATGATTCAAGTGACAGACGTATCCACTAGGAACCACAGACTCCGGACCAAGTAGCCCAGGCTGTGAGCACCCTGCCCCTAAAAGACTTGCATTAGTAATCATCAAGACACTCTGAGCTGTCCCATGCCTAGAGATCAGCACAGAACCCCATCCCAACAGGGGAAGCTCGATATCAAATTCATGATATCAAGAACTAGCAAGACACAGGACCTTGTGAAGGGGACACATGTAGACTGTTAACCCTGGGGAATCCATTTCTATAATTGCTGCCATGGACCCAAGCGCTGTATAAAGATACTGCACACAAAGTTTTTGCTTTTGAGTCTGTAATTTGTGCATCTATTCCTCTGCAAGGAATACTGGCCCTGAAGTGTCAAAACATACCCAAGTAGTCCAACTGTTATGGCGTAATTCCCACAAAAATCAAATACTTGGTATATCTTTAAAAATTCTGCAGTTCCACCAACCTTAGGTATCCTTTATAATACAAGGTTAGTGGTGCATGCGTTTTTAAAAAAGCGTGATTACTGCGGCCGTGGTGTGTGATCCGTGGCTGTGTTCCATTTTAGAACCCGGCCAATGATCACTCTGGCCACGCCCCTCCTCCCACCCTCACCAACCCGAAGGAAGCTCAGCAGACCTCCCGCCCTCACCTCACCAAGCTGGAACCATACCTCCCGCCCTCGCTCACCGCTGCTGTCGCTGCCGCTGCCGCTGATCCTCCTCTTCGGGCCAGCCTGCGATTGTGGCCGGCTTTGGCGGGCCTCGCGGGCCGCTTTCCGGCCTCGGTGGCACGTTCCCTCTGACACACGGGATCGCGTCGGAGGGAGCGTGCTTCCGGGTTGGGGAGCGACCTGCGAAGTTTGCTGTGGCCGGCCACCACGATCGCGGCCTACTTTGAAGAGAAGCAGGCCAGGTAAGCAGGGGGATTAATTCAGGGGGCCAGAGGGAGAGGGAAAGGGGCCATGGAGAGATAGGGAGAGGGAAAGGGGGCTGCTTTGGGGGGGGGAGGTGTGCCGGGGACAGACAGTTTTACTCTGGGGGGAAGACAGAAGGGCCCATGGAGAGACAGGGAGAAGGAAAGGGGGCTGCTTTGGGGGAGGGGTGTGCTGGGGACAGACAGTTTTACTCTGGGGGGGAAGACAGAAGGGCCCATGGAGAGACAGGGAGAAGGAAAGGGGGCTGCTTTGGGGGAGGGGTGTGCTAGGGGGAGACAGAAGGGGCCATGGAGAGATAGGGAGAGGGAAAAGGGGCTGATTTGGGGGAGTGGTGTGCTGGGGGGGAGACAGAAGGGGCCATGGAGAGATAGGGATAGGGAAAGGGGGCTGCTTTGGGTGGGAGGTGTGTGCTGGGGGCAGACAGCTTTGCTTGGGGGGGGAGACAGAAGGACACAGACAGCAGCCAAGGAGAGAGAGATAAAGAAACACAGACAGACAGACACTCTATTCTAGCACCCGTTAATGTAACGGGCTTAAAGACTAGTTACTATATATTACTATAATAAATTAACATAATTGAAATTCAAAACAATTTAGACAAACCATCAAATTAATGCCAGTCTCATGTACTTTAGTGGAAATTTAAGCTCAATAGATCAAAGAAGATATTCAATTTGAATTAACAAGCCAGGTCAATGCCTCATTGCCTACAGTTCCTTTTTTAAACTGCTGCATAAACCCTAGAAGTTAACACCCATGATTCAGGATTGATAACAGTTATATACAATTCCAGGAAAAAAAGGTTTAAGACATGGCTTTGGGTTCAAGTTTTTGGGACTTCTTTATGCAAATATTCTGTAACTGAGGATACTGCAGATAATTACAGTATGACTTAATTACAGTATATGACTAAGTACTCTATGTTGTAGAAAAACAAGGTGGGGATTAGACTGACATTTTGTTTGGTTATGTATATACTGATTTGCTGGTGGAGAAGAGTCAAAGGGCTAGATTCACTAACCTGTTCGATCGTGTCCGATCCATGGCAGGCTGACAAATTCACTATGGGTCCATATTCAAATGGGAGTGATCGGAGGAATGCCCTCCCCCACCCCACCCCCAGACTGCACAGATCACTGCTGAGTGATCCCCACGCATGTGCAGACCATCTTCTTTGCCTGTAGAATTGCCTCAGCTGGTTGAAATTCAGGGGACCCATAGGAGAGAATGCTTAGGAGAGTCGGCAGGGACATGAGCGACTGGTCCGCAGCAGTCACTTCTTTTTTGATCAGCCAGCCCAGTCGGTATTCCTTAATTTTTTTGGTGAATTGCTGCCTTCCTACTTTTGGATGCCCTTCCCCTCATGTGCGGATCGGAATCAGATCGGGAGAAAGGTTAGTTAATCGGGTCAGAGTTGCAAAGGGGTCGGGACTTGATCGGTGGGCTTAGTGAATCTAGCTCAAAGTATACAATAGCAGTATTTAGTTTATATATTTGTCTCATGCCTTCTGAAACTCCAAAGTACTTCATGACTAACTCCTGAGGAAATCAGAAAGTCATGGGATAAGAGGCAATGTGTGGTGCAGTAGTTAGAGCCACAGCCTCAGCATCCTGAGGGTTCAAATCCCATGCCCTGGATTGTGACCCTGGGCAAGTCACTCAATTCCCCATTGCCCCAGGTACATTAGATAGATTGTGAGCCCACTGGGACAGACAGGGAAAAATGCTCGAGTACCTGAATATAAACCACTTAGGCTATAAGTGGTATATAAATTCTTAAATAATAAATAATTGTGAATTAAAAACTAGTTAAAGATAGGCAAGAGTAGGGTTGAATTGTCAATATTAACAATGAAGGGTAAATGATGGTGTTCCCTAGGGGTGTGTGCTGATCCCTAGGGGTGTGTGCTGGAACTTCTTCTTTTTAACATTTTTATAAATGATCTGAAAACAGGAGTGAGGTGATTAATTTTGCTGATGAGACAGTTATTCAAAGTTGTTAAATCACAAGATTGTGAAAAAAATTGCAAGATAACCTTATGTAATGAGATTGCCAAGTCCAACATGCACCCAAACGCAGATGACATTTAAATGTAACCTTAGTTTTTGAGGTATCTCCCTTTGGGGCCTGATTTGAAGCCATTTTCTCATTCAGTATCTCTAGGGAGAAGAGGTAGGGGGACAGGCTTACTAACAAGGCCCCTGATGTTGCGTTCCCCTGTCTTATCCCCAAATCTGTCCCTCAAGATTTCCTCCTTTATCCCCCTACACATTTCTAGTCTCACCAATCCCCCTTCTCTAATATCTAACCTCAATCCCACCAACCACCACCTATCTTCTCTTCATCCAGCCACATACAAAGTCTGTAGCTGGTTTGAGCTATCCATCTCCCCTTGCTAGCTAATGTTGACTTTGGATGCTCATAAGAGTGAATTACAACTACTGGGATCCACGTTAGGGATAGTCAAGATGAGTGAGCAGAGAGCATACAAAAGGCAGAAGATAAATGGGGAGGTACACTAGGAGTGGATAGTGCAATAAGACTGGTCTTCCCATCACTACCCCCCTCAAAAAAAATAACTCTTCTATCACAAATAAGCCCCCTCCTCACCCATACATATTTTGCTTACAGCCCCAACCCCCCACTAATTCTACAGGGCAATGCATTAGGAGTCTGAAGTCCCACTGGGTCCATATGGGAAAGAATTAGTAGGGGAAAAAAGGGTGAAGAAAAAGAGATTTTATTATTATTATTTTTTAAAATCTTTATTCATTTTTAAAACTTACAATAAGTATGTCAACAAATAATAACATTTTAACTTAAATACAACACTTAAGAGATTTTAAATTAGAGATGCCATCCAGGTTTCCTCATGCAACAACTGATATTTAATTTGGATTAAAATATTTAGATAATTTATATACCATTATAAAATATATCAGGATAAAATTGTTTATATTAGGTCAAATTAGTTGTTGGACAAAAACTTGCTTCCTGTTTCAGAGATTCTAAAGTTGCATGTCACCAATTCCTAAAGATTAGTTAGCTTAACAGTCTTTAATACTCTCACATTATCCTTAAAAGGGAAATTTGCTATTACAAGCTAAACATTATGTTATCTGTCATCTTTCATTCATTAGCAGAGTTCCCAATTCATTTATTCTCTGAAAATATGAAGCCTTTGAAAGGGAACATACACAATATTCATTACAGATTATAATAAGTCAGTTCTCCCATCCCAAACACACATAAAAGCTCAGTTTCAGACTGTATACACCATTACAGTTGAGTCTTTTATACACCACAATTTCAAATCTACTTAAAAGTCTTTAGTAAATTTGGCAGCTGAAAGTCTGATTTTTCTAAAGTCACAAAAGAATTTTAAGTTTAAAGCAAGTAAGCTAAAACCAACATTACCTTTCTTTAAGAGATGTGATCAGAACTCCAGGCAACAAATGTTATTACAACGCAATTATATCTCAACAAGTATCTACAAATAGCACTTGTGATTCAATGCTCAGATCAAAGTTACATTTTTAAATCCTGACTCCTGCACACAACATTTAGCCTGACGTATGAATACCTGCCACATGCTCTAACTTGTGCTAAAAATAAATGCAACTGTGAAGCATGCAGAGACCTTGAGCACTGTTATAACAAGTTGATTCAAAACAAGTGTTATTTTCCATACTATAGCTATGCATTTCCAGAACCAAGACAAATTTCCTTGATAAAATAATTTAGTTACATCACAAAGATTAACCATGGTTGCAAAGCTAAAGGTTGCAAAGCTACAAGACAGTAGATAAACCTAGTCATGGGTCTACTTTCCATTTACTTATGCATATTGTGCCATCGTAAATTTTTAGGTTTATTAGAACGGTCGATCAAGCATGATCCCTACTAAAAAATACCATCACCGAAGCACAGAATCTCTACATTCCGCAGATATCCAGAAGGAAGGAGAAATAAAAACAAAGGAGAACCAGCTTGGCTAACTAAAGAAGTGAAGGATGCAGTAAGGGATAAGAGGAACTCTTTTAAAAAATGGAAACGTGAACACACAACGGAGGCCTGGAACAGTCACAAGGTCGACCAGAAGAAGTGTCACAAGGCGATAAGAGACGCCAAAAAAGCCTATGAGGAAAAGATAGCGCAAGAAGCCAAAAACTTCAAGCCCTTTTTTAGATACATAAAAGGGAAAAAACCAGCTAAGGAGGCAGTGGGCCCTCTCGACGACCAAGGAAGAAAAGGGTGCATCAAGGAAGACAAATAGATTGCGGATAGGCTAAACTCATTCTTTGCGTCTGTCTTTACCAAGGAGGACACTGCATCAATGCCAGAAACAGGGAGAGCATTCAAGGGAGAAATTGAGGATAGCCTCACCACAGTAAATGTGGATTTGAACATGATATATTATCAGATCGACAAATTGAGAAGTGATAAATCCCCTGGACCAGATGGAATTCACCCGAAAGTGCTAAAGGAGCTTAAGATAGAAATAAGAGAACTATTACAATCCTTAGCTAACTTGTCAATTAAAACCGGGCAAATACCAGATGACTGGAGGATAGCGAATGTCATCCCAATCTTCAAAAAAGGATCGAGAGGAGAACCGGGCAACTATAGACCTACAAGTCTTACGTCGGTTCCTGGGAAGATGATTGAAGCACTAATAAAGGATAGCATAGAGCAACACCTGGAAAATCACGACCTGATGAGAGCTAGCCAACACGGCTTTAGGAAAGGGAAGTCATGTTTGACTAATTTACTTCAAATTTTTGAGGAGGTGAACAAACAAATTGATAGCGGTGAACCGGTGGCTATAATATACTTGGACTTCCAGAAAGCGTTCGACAAGGTTCCCCCACACAAGGCTTCTGAAGAAACTACAAAGCCATGGAATAGAAGGAGATATACTAAAATGGATAGGCAAATGGTTGGAAAACAGATTGCAGAGGGTGGGCATAAATGGGAAGTTCTCAGACTGGGAAGAGGTGACGAGCAGTGTACCCCAGGGATCGGTTCTTGGGCCCATCTTGTTCAATATCTTCATAAACGACCTAGAAGATGAAACAACAAGTAATTTAATCAAGTTTGCAGATGACACAAAACTATGTCAGGTAGTTGGGTCACAAAAGGACAGAGAAGAACTTCAGAGAGATTTGAAAAGTGGCAGATGAAGTTTAAGATAGAAAAATGCAAAGTGATGCACCTGGGTAAGAAAAACAAGGAACATGAATATAAAATGTTAGGTGTGACACTGGGCAAGACCGAACAAGAAAGGGACCTGGGGGTACTGATAGACAGGACCCTGAAGCCGTTGGCTCAATGTGCAGCGGCAGCAAAGAAAGCAAATAGGATGTTGGGCATGATAAAGAAGGGAATCACAAGTAGATCGGCGGACATCATAATGCCGCTTTACAGAGCAATGGTCAGACCACACTTGGAATACTGTGTCCAACACTGGTCTCCCTACCTAAAGAAGGATATAACCCTACTGGAGAGGGTGCAAAGGCGAGCCACGAAGCTAGTTAAAGGTATCGAGAATTTGAGCTACAAAGAACGCCTCGGAAAACTGGGATTGTTCACCCTCAAGAAGAGAACACTGCGAGGAGACATGATAGAGACACTTTAAATACTAAAAGGATTTGACAAAATAGAGCAAGAAACATCGTTATTCACATTGTCAAATGCGACTCGGACAAGAGGTCATGGACTGAAACTGAGGGGCACCAGGCCCAGGACAAATATTAGGAAGTTCTGTTTCGCACAACGAATGGTGACGCTTGGAACGCTCTCCCTGAGGAGGTCGTGATGGAGACCAACATTCTGGGATTCAAGAGCAAGTTGGATGCACACCTTCTTGCAAATCACATTGGGGGATACGAGTAAACAAGGTTTCTCAGCAGGGAACACCTGGCTTGGCCTCCGTGGGTGCAGGTCGTCGGACTGGATGGATCTAGAGTCTGATCCGGCGAAGCCATTTCTTATATTCTTAGTTGTCCATGCCTCCACCCCGTTTCGAAAAAACTTCCTGTTTCCGCTTGGGCAGACCGCAGCAAAGGTGCAAAGGAGGTCGCCCGGGCAGCACAAGAGAATTACTCCCACACCTGCGACCTTGTAGTTTTCATGGTAAGGGGAGCTTTGGAAGCGGGTGGGGAGAACATTTAGTGGAACCTGGGGGTGGGGGGGGGATCGGGAGAAAGAAGGAGATGGTAGCATGTGGATGGAGGGAAGGGGAAGACAGGGAAGAGATGTTGCACATAGAGAGAGGAAAGGGGGGGGGGGAAGCTAGAAGGATAGATTTGAGATGGAAGCAGAAAAAAAATGGAAGAAAACTGAATAAGAAAAATCAGTGCCAAAGATGTGAAGGAGAGAAAAGAAACAACAAATGCATAAGGAGGCCTTGGAAACAGAATTAAGAGCAAAGAGGGAGCAAGATGATCAGAAAAATGAAATAGCCAGATAAAGGTGCAAAAAATATTTTTTATTTTAAATTTAGTGATTGAAATAGCCAATTTAGAAAATTTACATCTGTTTTTATAATTTGAACTGTTCAGGAAAAAATGTATTTCCTTTTATTTCTTTTGTGGTGTACTGTGTGCAGTCAGGCATATTAGGGTTTTTGTTTGTGTATAATATAGTACTTTTAGTTTGTGGGCTTGTTTTTGAAAAAAGGTTTTTCTGCATCTGTTATTGAGGCCAGGTGTTCTGGTGGGGATAGAAGTTCAGAAACTTTGGTTGGTGTTGTGGCCCCAAGTAGGAAGATATTTGTCGGTTCTCTTTCAGCTTTTTTGGACTCTAAACAGCCCCAACAGAAAAATTAGTGATTACTTATGGCATTACTTACGACACTCACATACCCAAATTTCTAATCTGGAGAAGAGGAGACTTAGAGGGGATATGATAGAGACTTATAAGATCATGAGGGGCATAGAGAGAGTAGAGAGGGACAGATTCTTCAAACTTTCAAAAAATAAAAGAACAAGAGGGCATTCGGAAAAGTTGAAAGGGGACAGATTCAATACTAATGCCAGGAAGTTCTTCTTTACCCAACGTGTGGTGGACACTTGGAATGCGCTTCCAGAGGACGTTATAGGGCAGAATACAGTACTGGGATTTAAGAGAGGATTGGACATTTTCCTGCTGGAAAAGGGAATAGAAGGGTATAAATAGAGGATTACTACTCAGGTCCTGGACCTGTTGGGCCGCCGCGTGAGCGGACTGCTGGGCAAGATGGACCTCAGGTCTGACCCAGCAGAGGCATTGCTTATGTTCTTATGTTTATATTCCAGTCAACCTTTTTTCCTCCTTTATTGGGGGAATAAAGGTTACCTCTGTTTATATTTGGATTGGTTTATATTTGAGTATATATGGTACATACATCCAGCCCTGAGTGGACCTCTTAACTCTGGACCAAAATTGGGAATTTAGTACCATGTCTAAAGAACAGACTAAAGGCCAATACACCATTCCAAAAGAGGATGCGGCACAGTAAAGAGTAAAGATGGTTTGCAAAACCCTGTAATCACCCTTCAACTACTTGCTATGATTCTGACCTAGTCTCAGAACTGTAATAACCCCAAAATCTCCCCCTCCCCCACCCCATCAATTGTGCTCATCTACAGTGGTTCTCTTCTGAAAAGCAGGATTCAGTCACCACAATTGGGTGGCCCAAGCTATGGGTTGTTCCATGTCTAACGTGACCATTTATTTTTTTCCTCAAAGCGGGACAGGATGCCCCCCCCCCACCAGTACCTTTTTTAATCCCGGTGGCTGCCTCCTGTCTGATGTCTTCCAGCAGCGGCAAAGCGGCGCACAAGGCAGGCGCGAGCTTTTCACACACCTGCCGTGAGTTCTTGCGGGATTTGCAAGAACTGACAGCAGCCATTCAGTGAGCAGCGCGGGACCAGGCAGGCGCAACACTCTGCCGCTGCCAGAAGACATCAGGACAGGAGGCAGCCGTCGGGATTTAAAAAAGGTTCCAGGAGCCGGGGGGTGGGGGGGCTGTATTCGCTACGGTACTTGTTTCTTCAGCAGGCACCTGAAAACGAGACATTTCAGCATCCTGAAGCTGTGCTTGGGGACAACAGGACAGGCTACCTTAGCTTACTGCTGGCTGCATGTTGAAGAACAAAATAGGGACAGGATAAAGGTGTGGTATGAAGGAGACAGTTCAAAATCAACCTGCTCATGCCTGAAAACTGCCCTTCTTCAGTACAGCTAAAAAGGTGCACAAGGTTCTACTTTTATCTGCATTTAGGATGAGGAGCAGCAGCCCCTCTCAGATATGCTTTTGTATGGAATCAGAGATTAATTTGAAGACTGTACAGTGAGAGAATGTGCTTTACAGTACCCTTTCCAAATCCGCGGTTTCAGCACTTGCGGATTTGGATATGCGCAATTTTTTTTTTTTAGAAACGCTGCATCCCGGACCTTCTCTGGTGGTCTAGCAGCGACACGGGGCAAGTTCGCTCGTCCGATGCTCCTGCCTCGTGCAGAGCCGTCATCAAAATGGCTGCCGTGAGTTCCTGTTGTAGTCTTGATGATGGCTCTGCACGGGGCAGGAGCGTAGGACGAGCGATCCTGCCCCGCGTCACCGCTAGTCCACCAGGTAAGGTCTGGGGAAGGTCCGGGACACGGGGGTGGGTCAGAGCCAGCCCTGAAAGTTATCCGCGATATTTCAGTATTCGCAGGCTGGCTCTGCCCCTAACCCCCGCGAATATTGAGGGTCTGCTGTATTTTCCTTGTTAAATCTACACAAAAATCAACAAGCAGAGTAAAACCTCGGTTTGCAAGTAACACGGTTTGTGAGTGTTTTGCAAGCCGAGCAAAACACTCCCGCAAATTGTGCCTCGCAAAAAGAGCGTTGACTCGCTAAACAAGCTCTCAGCTATGGTGGCCCAGGGGTGGGTACCTGCCTGTGGGTGCCACAGCCCCTTCATCGGGGTGGCTTCCTTCCCTCGGAGTCCCCGTGCGGCTGCCCTCTCGCTTCGGCCGATGCCTCCCCCATCCACCAGCGCCTCCTGATTCAAGCCGGCCGCCATCCTGTAGAAGCATGCACAAGAACTCTCAGCTCCCGAGCCAAGCCAGCTGCTGCCCCAACAATGGGCGCGCCACATACAAGCACACACATCGGGAGCTGAGAGATCCTGCGCATGCTTTTACAGAATGGCGGCATGCTTTTACAGAATGGCGGCCGGCTTGAATTGGGAGCCGGGAGACACGGGCAGAGGCACAGGCCGAAGCGGGAGGGCAGCCGCAAGGGGACCCCAAGGGAAGGAAGCCACCCCGCTGAAGGGGCTGCAGCACCCACAGGTAGGTACCCACCCCTGGGCAAACCATAGCTAACTTTGGTTGTGGAATGAATCTTCCGAGTTTGCATTATGGCCTATGGGGAACTTTGCTTTGATATACGAATGCTTTGACTTACAAGCATGCTTTTGGAACGAATTATGCTTGTAAACCAAGATATCACTTATCGATCTTACCAAGTTTACAGCAAAAACATTCATTCCTTCAGCTGGGTAAACTCATGCGGAGTCCCACTCTGTTCAACATTTACCTGGCCGCACTGGGGAACCTATTGCAAAGTCTAAAAATCAAATTTTACATCTAGGCCGACGACATCACCATTATCTTTCCCCTAACAAACCTAACACCCGAGACGAAGAATCACCTGGCATCCATCTTAAAGCAAATCGAACTATTGATGGCCGATTTCAAATTAAAACTCAATTCAGAAAAAAACAAATTCTTCCTGGCGAGCCCAAATGACAAAATCAAAGATTCATCAATTTCCTTGAATGGATTCCAGAGTAACTCCCAGAAAATATGCACATGGATGAAGAGGAAGGAGGTACACATGGATAAAGTGGAATGAGATGCACTTGGATGAAGAGGAAGGAGGTGCACATGGATAAAGTGGAATGAGATGCACTTGGATGAAGAGGAAGGAGGTGCACATGGATAAAGTGGAATGGAAGGAAAGAGGAGATGCACTTGGATGAAGAGGAAGGAGGTGCACATGGATAAAGTGGAATGGAAGGAAAGAGGAGATGCACTTGGATGAAGAGGAAGGAGGTGCACATGGATAAAGTGGAATGGAAGGAAAGAGGAGATGCACATGGCTGGAAGGGAAAAGGAAGAGGGAAAAAGATGCATGTGGATGGAGGAAGGGAGGGCATGAACTTGGGACACAGAAGGGAGGGAGGGAATAGTTGGGCATTATATGAGTGAGGGAAAAAGACAGTACACATGGGGAAAGAAGAAAGGAAAATTGTGAGAGAGGGGAAAATTGTTGGGCATAGAGAGATGCATGGAGAGGAGAAGAACGAGAGGGAGAAATGTTGGATATGGTCATGGAGAGGGAACAGTGGAACAGATTGAAAGGGATGTAAGGGGAGAAATGTTGGACATAGTGGTGGATGGAATTGAGGGAGAGATGTGGCATGTGCTGGAGAGGAGTGATAGGAGAAATGTTGGGCACTGGTGAAAGATTCTGCATATGATCTGGGGGTTATGAGAGGGAGAAATGTTGGATGGCAGTAGAGGGGGTAGAAGAGATGCACCCTGAATTCCACCCCCTCTCTTTCTCTCTTTCTTTCCCCACTCCCTTTGCAGCAAGGGAGGAAATGAGAAAAAGATAGATGGAAAGCGAGAGGGAGACATGTTGCCAATGGGAGTGGAGGAGAAAGGAAGAAAAAAGTTAGACTCCTGGAGGGATAGAGAAAGATGTTAGTTGGGGAAGAAAATAAGTTCTGGAGGAGAGGAAGCTTGCAGGAGGCAGAAAGAAAGAAATGTTGGATGCACAGTCAGAAGGAAGTGCAACCAGATAACAAAGGTAGGGAAAATGATTTTATTTTCAATTTAGTGATTGACATGTGTCAAGTTTTGAGTATTTATATCTGCTGTCTATATTTTGCACTATATTTGTCTATCTTTTTGTAGCTGCTCCTGAGGCGACATTGCATATTTTAAAGTCATGCCTTGACCTCTTTGAAAAAAACTGAATATAAATGATAATTAACATTTTCTCTGCATATAGTGTGCTTTGTGTCTTTTTAATTTTGTGGTTACCATTATGTATTGTTAATAAGTTATATTATGTGCATATGAAAAATGAATGGAAGAAATTACATTACAATTAGTACTATTATTATGGAGGTGGGGTCAGGGGCGGATCTTGGGTGGGGGTACTCTGCTTGAAGAAGTTAAGAAACACTGTTTTAGGCAACAGAAGAAAGGGGCGACTAAAAGTCAAATCTATTATCCAACTATTTGTTTCCACTTTATGGAATCACTTCCCCACTTACAACCAGTTGAAAATGCTTTAATTTAAAAAAAAAAAGTTCAAGCAAACCTTGAAGACATTTTACTAAGGCATTCATTCCTTTCAGACTGGCCAGTTTTTCAGCACTGCGTCTTATGTACCCTACCCCTGTTTTTTTTGGTTCTAGTTAATCTCTATAATCTCTGTTTAAGACAGTGGTTTCCCCAATGAATATATACAAGATCTATTTACCAACAGTGAAGGCACTGCATGCAAATAGATCAACTGCCTGCAGCTCTCAAGGACTGGAAATTGCTCACCCTTGATTTAGGACTATAATTATGATAACACCTAGGCAACTTCTTGTATTTTCCCCCCAACTTTCATGACCCCTTCTCCTTTACCTATTTTGTAAGAACATAAGAATTGCCGCTGCTGGGTTAGACCAGTGGTCCATCGTGCCCAGCAGTCTGCTCACGCGGCGGCCCTTAGGTCAAAGACCAGCACCCTATTTGAGTCTAGCCTTACTTGCATATGTTCTGTTCCAGTAGGAACTTAGCTTTATACAAATTGTGGCTATTTTTTGGATGCAAATATCTCAACTGCACATCATCCAATTTTTTTATATCACCTGAAAGAGTGTCTTTTTTGCTACATCAAATGAAAGGTGACCAATGATGAGTTTGACTCCTAACAAAACACATTCTCTTTTGGCATGATCACAAATCCTTTTAGGATTTCAGAGGGTGGAGCTAGATGTACTGAACTAAGGATTCTTCCAACCACAGAAATGTTGTAATTATGGAGAGAGAACAAATACATTTCGCTAAAAGGTTTAAGAAACACATCACGTTTACAAAACCTCAGAAAAAAAGAATAATCTGCATGAAAAACCATGTGCACATACAGGTTCTCCTTATAAAAATGTGGTCGTACCTGTTTCTGTAATAACTAGTCAGCACATCGGTGGCAAAACTCAGCAAGTCTCTGCTTCAAAAGTCATTTGAGAATCATTGGTTGGGTTAATACTCCAGTCAAAATGCTTTGATAATTAAGGATGGTCAGTCTTAAAAGCTATTCTTTTGTTCATAGAACATTCAGCACTCTATTAAACTTTTACTTTTCTGCAGCAAATATTTGAACTTCAATTACAGGTCATAATCTCTGCAATAAGGGAACAGAACTTCAGTGCTTTAAAAAAAAAAAAAGAGACAGCTTCTAAAATATTTAAACTGCAGGAAAATAATTACTCTCTTATAAAAGCTTTTAAAGACTAGCTGTAGTTCAATAGTGTTATGAACTTTTCCTTCCATTCTTATTCAAGAAGCATTACTACATGTACCATAAGCTTGCAGGGCTGTCCAAGTATGGCAAGCAGGGTTCTTGCCTAGGACAAAAGACAAGTGATGCCAAAAGGGAGCATCAAGCACTTGCAAACCCCACGTTTGGCCCTACCTGCCTTATCTGGCACACCTTCCACACCATGGTCAGCCTGCTTGCTTACTTTTGCCCCAGTTCTTCCACCTCTCATCATGCTAAGTCAACTTTGAAGGACATTCAGAAGAAAATGCATAATTATCAAGCTGTGTAAGCATAAATCTTGACATTTATTCAATTTTCTATACCGTTCTCCCAGGGGAGCTCAGGTACTCAAGCATTTTTCCCCCATCTGTCCCAGTAGGCTCTCAATCTTTCTAAATGTACCAGGGGCAATGGGGATTAAGTGACTTTGCCCAGGGTCACAAGGAGCAGTATGGGTTTGAATCCACAACCTCAGAGTGCTGAGGCTTTAGCTTTAACCACTGCACCACACTCTTCCCTTTCATCTTTTGATGAAGAATTTATTTTGACTTCAAGGAATAAAAAGTCCTTAGGCAAGTCCAAACTTCTGCAACAAGCACTGTGCTCTTTGCCTACATTCAGCACTATCAGACACGAACACTGGGGCTTACTTAGTATTTCAATTGCCAGGATCACTAAGTAATGAATTAACTAAAGGTGACCTTGACAAAATGAATCTTTAACCTGAATTTAAACAAAAGCAAAAATCTCATTTTCCCCAATTAACTCTTTAGTTCCTCAAATTCTATGGTACAAGACCTGCAGCTGATTCTAATTTGAGAGAATTCAGGTCATAGAAAACAATAAGCTTACATTCAAAACTGGGAAGGATGATTATTGAAATATATATATACACACACATTTGCCCCTCGCACATTATGACTTATACCAGTAGCTAATTCTCAAGCATGTAGTCAGTTTTCTAAGCTCAGCTATCACAAAGTTATCTAAAAATCAGTTTGCACTAGTACTGTTGCACCAGCAGAGAGAGCATTTTAAGGCTAACCTCATTAGTAATAATAATAATTTATTCTTGTATACTGCCAAAGCCATAATAGTTTGAGGCGGTTTACAATGAGAAGTACAGTGGTGCCTCGCATAACGAACGCCTCGCACAACGAACGCTTCACACAACGAACTTCATGTCTTGATTCACACAACGAACTTCGTTTCACACAACGAACTTCACACAACGAACTTCGTTTCACACAACGAACTTCGTTTCACACAACGAAGTCGCCCGAGCTGCCGATGTATTGCATCCTTCCGCGCAGGCACTGCAGGCAGTCGTTAGTCACTGCGCTTAACTGCCCTCTCTCACTGTATACAGTCGTCCTTTTAAGATAAACTCAATATTTTTTATATATCATGGCTTCTAAAAAAAGCAGGAAGGTGATTTCTGTTGAAATGAAACGGGAAATAATTAGAAGGAGTGAATGTGGGGTAAAACAGTGTGACCTCGTCAAAGAGTTTGGCCTCAGCAAGACCACCATTTTGACAAATTTATCTTTTTTTAATGTCATCTTAGCATATTTTATGCTGCAGAACGAATTATTTTTTTAAACATGTATTGTTATGGGAAAACGCGTTTCACATAACGAACTTTTCGCATAACAAACTTGCTCCTGGAACGAATTAAGTTCGTTGTGTGAGGCACCACTGTACTGGACAATCAGTGAAAAAAAATACAATACAAATCATCAGAAATACATACAAGACAATAGGATAAAAAATTAAAAACAGTGAATCAGGTTACAAATTGATCAAACAACTGTCTTTACTAATTTTCTAAAAGTAAAATAAGATGGAGCATGCATAATATTACTAAACCAGTCATTTAATTTGCCTGCCTGAAAAGCAAGAGTTCTATCCAGAAATATTTTAAAGCGACAAGCATTTACTGTTGGGTAAGCAAACATATGGATTCTGCGTGCAGGCATGTTAAAATGGTCTAAAAAAAAAAAAAAAAAAAAAGAGAGAGACCAGGTACTCAGGAGTACTGAATTTTCAAAGCTTCATCAGGCATACGAGGTCTGAACAGATGAAATCCCCTGATCTACAGGTCACAGTCAAGAAAGTCATATAGAGATGGAGACTGGAAAACAAATCCCCCCTCAAACCGAGTCCCTGTATGGAAGAGTGATGCTGCAGATCCAGCGGGCACGCTGAAAGGAAAGGAAGATAACTACCACTGCTCACTGAGAAAAGGCACCAAAATGACAACATCCAAAACCAGGCCCCAAAGGAAAGATAGGAATTCATCATGCACTGCTGGCCAGAGCGGGAATGAGCAATAGACCTCATAGGGAAAGGGGAGAGAACAGACCTGCACTGTTGGCCAGGGCAGGCACAAGCAGCATGTCCGCATCATCAGCAGAGCGTTATTGACCCCCAGGACACTGCTAAAGATCCAACAATCCCACCTCCCTCTACAGGAATGGCACCAACTCTGGACCCTGCCAACAAGGGAGCCCACAGGCATGGGAGCTGTGTGTTGGCTAGATTAGAGAGGGAAGGAGAGGAATAAGGTATTCACATCATAGGTGCCATAGGAGCCCACAGGCGGGGGAGCTGTGTGTTGGCTAGATTAGAAAGGGAAGGAGAGGAATAGGTACTCACATCATAGGTGTCATAGGAGCCCACAGGCATGGTAGCTGTGTGATGGCTAGATTAGAGAGGGAAGGGAGCAGACCATTGCATATATGGCAGAGCTCAACTTTGTGCTCTCTATCTCCACCTGCTGGTAGGTGGACTTAACCCACTCATCTGGATTCATCTGCTAATGCTGACAAGGAACAATGTTATACAGAGATCAAGAGCAATATCAAAGATGGTCCCGAGATTGTGAGCAGATGAGACAGGGAGAATGAAAGTGTTATAAACAGACAGAGAACAGGGTAAATGGGGAGGCTGGGTATAGCCAGGAAGATGAGCAGCTCTGTTTTAGCCATATTCAGTTTTAGATGGCAGTGAGACATCCAGGCAGCAATGTCAGACAAGCAGGTTGAAACTTGGTCTGGGTTTCGGTAGAGATATCTGGTGCGGTGAAGTAGAAAAGTATGCCTACACAGTCTGATATGAAATAACACACCAGAACTGTGTTTTTGTTGGAAACAAATATTTAAGATTTGTTCAAAAAGCCTGGTCTTAATCTTTAAGAATAACTTTGATTGCAGTGGTTTCAGAAGGTTTATAGCAAAGTAGTGGAGCCATTCTTCTTTTAAATTTCAACCAGAATTATACAACTTGCACCGGTTTATATACTTCTATGATCCAACTACAGGAATGTCATCAGCATAAAAATAAATGCAACCCCACATTGTATAAGTGCAGGAGCCAACAATAAGTACACAAAAAGGGATACTTGGGAAGATCAACATTAAGAAGTTTGTTTGTTTAAACTAAACTTAACTTCTTTCTTTAAAGAATCATTGAAATTATTTTATGTATGTTGTCCTCTGAACCATTGTGAATGTTTTATTCTGTAAATCGCTTATAGGCGGTCAAGAAATTTTAGAAATAAATAACCATTAAAAAACACTTGAAGTTATCATTTGTGATCTACTAAGACAAAAGCAGTTCTAAAATCAATTTGCATAACTAGGCTGCCTTGACCCTAAATGCAGATGACTCAAAAGGATCAGCAATATGAAGGCTAAAATCTGGGGGGGGGGGGGGGGGGGGAAGTTTCCAGGAAGAAAAGCCAGAATCAAAAATGTGTGGCAGTGGTGGGAAGACATTATTGTGACTGAGAGGAATAGCAGCATTATAGCAGGAATCAAAAGTAAACAAACATTAGCCAAAGACTTAGATGAGCCATTTCTCATCCTTGGAAAATGAAATAGTGTAGCCCCTAGTCTCCTGGAGTACTCTGTGATGGTTATGTGCACAGGAGGCACAGAAGAACACTATCGGGTAAAGGAGAGTAAAAAGGACAAATAGAAATTCCCCCTTCACCAGTATATTCAGGGTTCTGGGATGCTGATCCCCAGACTATATGCATAGAGGTAGCCTGCTGCTTAGAGACATTATCTGCCAACTCCCACAAAGCTATTAACCAGAGAGAGACAAACTATTTCTCCCTACTCCCTTCTGACTCCAACTGCCTCTGTGATCTCTGTACACTGTTTATCAAGCTGAAAAAATTCTGACTCTTTCACAAGAGCCAACAGTAGGTCTCTAACCCTAGCAGTGGGAGAAGTCCACAGAGTGTGCATGATAGCTTCACTGTTGCCATGACAGAGGCCTGCCTGCTGAATCTCTGCACTTTCATTCAGGGAACACAGAAGACCCCTCATACTACTTTTTGGAATCTCCCAGGTATTTGCGACATGGACTGGCCACTGTTAGAGAAAGAAAGACTTGCGGGATATCATATATGTCGAGTCAGACCAAATTTATCTTATGTGCTCAGAAGAGCCCGGCTTTTTTTTTCCCTAGCTAGCTTGTACTCTTTCCCTCTCATACTGAGCAGACACAGCCACTCTTGTGGCTGGGGAATGGGTCAGTTTCCTCCACAAATAAGACTTGCACAAACAACTATGGGCCGACAAACATTTCTTTCATGAACTGGAAATGCAATCACTGAATAGAGAATTCAGTTTGCAGTGTGTGGTACTATCCCTACATTAGTATCTTTCCTCCAAGGCTTATTTCTAAAAACAGTTACAAAGTGATAAAGTGTGTGTGGGAGGGGGGGGGGGGAAGAAGAGGATCTGAACAGAATGTTCAGCAGCATTTAGCACGATTCATAAACGGCAACATAATGAATGTTTCAGCTTAATGGAAAATATTTTCCAAACCTGAAATAAACTTGCTCAGCCCTCATATTTTCATTCTGTTAACAAGTATTTTCATGTACTGAATAGATAAGTGATTTATCTATACATATGGGCTGGGTCAAGAACTGATTGAGTGGAAGGCGACAAAGGGTAGTGATCAATGGAGATCGCACTGAGGAAAAGGATGTTACCAATGGTGTGCCTTAAGGTTCTGTTCTTGGGCCTGTTCTTTTTAACATTTTTATAAACGATATTGCTGAAGGGTTGTTGGGTAAGATTTGCCTCTTTGCGGACAAATAGACACCCAGGATGGTGTGAATAACATGAAGAAAGACCTGACGAAGCTTGAAGAATGGTCTGAAATTTAGCAGCTGAAATGTAATGCTAAGAAATGCAAGGTCAAGCATTTGGGCTGCAAAAACCCAAGGAACGGTACAGTTTAGGGGTGAAGAACTTATTTGCACGATGGAAGTGCGGGACTTGGGTGTGATTGAAAAGGTGACGGCAAAAGCTATGCTAGGTTGCATAGGGAGAGGTATGCCAGAAGGAAAAAGGAGGTATTGATGCCTCTGTAATAAGACTCTGATGAGACCTCATTTAGAATATTGTGTACAATTCTGGAGACCACACCTTCAAAAAGATTTAAAAAGGATAGAGTCGGTCCAGAGGAAGGTTACTAAAATGGTATGTGGTCTTCATCATAAAGCGTATGGGGATAGACTTAAAGTTCCCAATCTGTATATTCTGGAGGAAAGGCAGGAGAGGGGAGATATGATAGAGATGTTTAAATGCAATATGCAAAAAAATTGTTATTACAATTTGTATTCTTGAGATGTTTAAATACCTACATAATGTAAATGCCCATGAGTTGAGTCTCTTTCATTTGAAAAGAAAATCTGCAATGAGAGGGCATAGGATGAAGTTAAGAGGTGGTGGAACAGAGATAATCTTAGGAAATACTACCGTTTTACAGCAATGCTAGTCACCCAGAAGAGGTGGTGAAGACAGAGATAATCTCAGGAAATACTGTTTTACAGGAAAGGTGGTAGATGCATGGAATAGTCACCTAGAAGAGGTGGTGAAGACAGAGATAATCTCAGGAAATACAGTTTTACAGGAAAGGTGGTAGATGCATGGAATAGTCACCCAGAAGAGGTGGTGAAGACAGAGATAATCTCAGGAAACACTGTTTTACAGGAAAGGTGGTAAATGCATGGAAGTCTCCCAGAAGAGGTGGTGGAAACAGAGACTGTGTCCGAATTCAAAAGGGCCTGGGATAGGCACATGGGATCTCTCGGAAAGCAAAAGAGATAATGGGCGGATGTGCAGACTAGATGGGCCATTTGGATTTTATCTGCCATCATGTTTCTATATAAAGCAAATGCACAAAATTCAAACTTAATTTTGGTCCACTGACCTAATAAGTAAAATTTTTAATTAATTCAGTGGAAATCACAATTTAATATAAACTAACACTGTTACACAGACATTCAACTTTGGGACTAAGATTTTTTGGCACAGCGATTCTTTGCATTTTAGAAGTTGTTTCATTGCTTAATCGTGGTGGGAGTGAACTAAAGCACAGAGAAGGCTTAGCTAGTTTTTACATATGGAAGCTGAGAGAAGATTATCATATTTGGTTTCCAACAAGTACCTCATACGTCCTACTTAGTTTTTGAAGACAAGTGATGGGCAATTCTACAACAATGCAGCCACATTTACACCACATGAGAAATGTACAGAATACCATCACTTTCACAGGTACATGCATGCTTACATGCATTAAGTGGCAGCAAAACACCTAGGGTCTGATCCTCAAAATTCACTGGTAATCCAGTGAGTCTATATAGTGGCCGTAGTGGGAGCGGACTTTTAAGGGCGATTCTCATCATAATAGCAAGCTAATTATACGCATGCTATTTGTGTGGAGAACCAACAAAAAAGGGGAGGAGCTGTGCCTGACACTTACTCAGAAGAGTAATCGCTAGGTACAGCTCCTCCCTCCCATCAAGACTGTTCTCCCTGCCCCGATCAACTGAACCACAGGTCTCCCCAAGTCCTGCCAACTCAGCTGTTTGACCAGCATGGAGAGCAGCAGAGGAAAATGTATCTTCTCTCGCCTACCTCATCTGCCACTGCCCGGGCTCCCATACCCTGTGCAAGATCGACCGGAGGGATGCCCACTCCTTCCCTCCCATCACACCTTTAAATTAAACAGCTGGAGAGATACCCACTCCCTCCTGCCACCAGGGTCCCCCACCTCTCCGACAAACCCCCACCCTCCCTAGTATCTTTAAGACAAAGGCCAGCAGGAGGGATGCCTACTCCATCCAGCTGGCAGGCCCACCTGTTCAAAATAGCAGGACTTCCCTTCCCCAGGATGCACTGGAAAGGGCCCTAAGGCCCCGATTGGCCCAGATGCCTAAGGCATCCCTCCTTCTGACCTTCATCTTAAAGGTACGGGGATGGGGGGGGACCCTAGCAGTAGGAGGGAGTGGGCATTCCTCCTGCCATCCTTCAATTTAAAAAGTTATGGGGGGGGGTGTCAGGGGATGCTGGCATCATCAGGGGCATTGGTGGAAGAATCGAGGGTTTGGGTGGGGAAGATTCTAAACTGTTAAACCTTACTTTCCTGTTAGTGCCTGAGCCAATCAGAACTCAGGCACTGACCAGAAAGTAAGGCCACAGCAACTCAGATTCTGCTGGAAACATTTGCCCACAAATGTGGCACAAGGTTAGGGAATCACCCAGTGGTAATAGAGAATTGCCCAGAGTGCTCATTTAAATATTAATGAGCCCATTTTCATACCATTTTAATATTAATGACCTTGTTGTACTACATTTTTATGGCACAGTCAGAGACTGCTAGGAAGTTCAGAAAAGACCACGGTGAGCCATTCTGATATGTCAGCCGGTAAAATACCGGCACACTAAACCAGCTGGAACCAGTTTAGTGACAATTGTTAAGGACACGGTAAGTTTTGAGAATCTGGCCCCTAGTATTAAGAGTGTGCACAAGTTACATAGTACATAAACACAAGGGAGCGTACACAAGAGTGGAACACGGGTGGGGCTGCCACCTACACACACAAGTTATAGAATACAGCAAGTTATGTGCACCCTCGCCACATTTTACCTCCCCCCCCCCCCCCCAATTAACCAGGTCTATGGCTGGTTGATGTAACTTAATTGCAGGCACACTGATACCAGGTTACACTAGTTATTTTGTAATTTATTTAAAAACTTATTTTACAACTGTTTACATCAATTAAAATATACATAAGATAAAAACCAACCATATCATAAAATCTATATAATTAAAGAACTTTTTCCCTTCAAATGCCAACTAATAAATTGCAAGAATACAACAGCAAACATGATTAAGCAGATTCTTTTCTTCAAATGCTGACTTATAAACCACAAAAAATGCCTTCAGAGAAAAAGGATCTCATTTAGCATTGGGACGTCTTACAGAAGGCACCCACTTATAGAATTACCTCTTCACTGTGCATGAGAAACCAGCATTCAGTGATGTGACAACATTTAGCCCCCTCCTGATTTCCTTTATTACTATATATGTCTCATTTTGTTTATTACAGATCAGAAGCCAGTCAGTGTAATACTAAATGAGACTAAGGAAAAACTCAGGTAAACAGTTTTTAAATTCCTTCAATTAAGGAATAAAGTTAGCAAACACCCATAACACCCCTGTGAAAAAGTAACTGCTTTCACCATCTTTATCAGCAATTGCAACCAGATAATTCCCACAGTTTGATATTAGTCTTTCATATCACTGTTGCAGGACCTTAGCCAACTTCTTTGCAGGTCATTCCAAAACATGAATTCTGTTTCTCCTTGTTCATTCATATAAGACGCTTTTGTGTTTTGGATCATTGTCTTGCTGCATAATCCAGTTATGCTTCAGCTTTACATCACAGACAGATGAACAGAATTCTCTTTAAAGTTTTCAGGTAAAATGCAGAATTTATGGTTCCTTCAATATTTTATGTCTATTAAACTTGATATACTGCACTTCCAGAATACCAAATGGTTTAGTTAAAATTAAAGAATTAGGAAAGAACGCTAAACAAATACTTGTTGTAACAGAGGATAGACTACTGTGTCGACTGAGACTCAGCCTCACCCACATAATCAAATGATTGTTGCAAAAGGGAATCAACCAGGTGAGTTTCTTCAAATGTGAGATGAGCATTTTTGTTACTCCTGGATAGCAGTGGTTTCTGCCATGTTACACTCCCATGAATCCTATTTTTGCCCAGTGTCTTTCTTATTGTAGAGTCATGAACACTGACCTTAGCTAAGGCTAGAGAGGCCTGTAGTTCTTTGGATGTTTTTATTGGATGTTTTGTGACTTCCTGAAGGAGGAGTTGGTGCACCTTTGGAGTGATTTTGGCAGGCCGACCACTCCTGGGACGATTCACCACTGTTCCAAGGCTTTTCCATTTGGAGATAATGGCTCTCACTGTGGTTCGGTGGAGTCCCAGAGCTTTAGATATAGCTTTATACCCTTTTCCAGATTGATATTGTTCAACAACTTTTTTCCTCATCTCTTCTGGAAGTTCCTTTGATCGTGGCATAGTGTTTTTGTGGAAACTTTGTTGTTGACACAGAACAAAAAAAATGTAGGTACTATAGTTCCAAAGGAGAAAGAATAACACCAAAAATGAAGATCCAAAGCATATTCAATATAGAAACAAGATTGCCCAACGTGACCACGTTTTGCCCTCAGGCTGCCATCGGCTGATAGGTAAACAACTAAAAAACAAACAAACATAAATATGACACAAAGTGAATAGCAGATAAACTATATATGGTATGTTCATGGAACATCCTCAAGTTGTTAATTATGTAAGCCTCATGTGATGAGAGATATAAACATTTGATTTTTATTGCCATATGTACATTTTATTTATTTAAAAATTTATAAAAATTTACTTAAAAGCCTAAGCGGCTCACAATAACATATATACCATGTATATATAAAGACTTTTGGGCCCCAAAAAGGGGGTGGGGTGTCCACGGTGCTTTTTTCATCCCCTCCCCACCCGATAACCGGCAATGCTATCCTCCCCCCAGATGACCGGCACTGCTATCCTCCACTACCCGCTCCTTCCCTGCCCCAGACCAACATCAAATTTACAGTCCCGAAGCTCTAGAAGCAGACACCAGCTCTCTGTGCTGAGCTGAAGGGACTTGAGTGTCGGCGACGGTTTCCAAAGCATTGGGCCTGTAAGTGCAATGTTGGTCAGGGACAAGGGGGAAAAGATAGTGGAGGACAGGAGTGCCTAAGCCACTGTTCTTTGATTCTCCAGCGTTGCTGGTGGCCTCTTCTGTACTTTTCTTTTGTTGCAATCCATCCCTCTTTGAAGCAACTTCCTGTTTCTTCTTGGGTGGACCACAGCAAAGGAACAGTGCAGAGGAGGCCACGGACAGTACAAGAGAATTACTCCCAAGCTGGTGACCTCTTTGTAGCTTTCAGGGGGAAAGGGGACTTCAGAAATGGGTGGAAGAACACATACCCCCTCTTCTATTAAACTGCGCTAGCAGTTTTTAGTGCAGAGAGCCTTGCTGAATGGCCCGTGCTGCTCCCGACGCTCATAGGAACTCTATAAGCCTCGGGAGTAGCGCGGCTCCCCGTGCTAGAAACTCCTAGTGCAGTTTAATAGAAGAAGCCCTTAGTGGAACCAGGGAGGGGGGGGAGGGAGGGAGGGAGGAAGAAGAGAGAGATGCTGAATGGGAGGGGCAGAGAGAAGAATGGGGGCACATGGATGGAGGGGGAGAGGAAGGAGATGGCACATGGACAGAGGGAAGGGAAAGAGTAGGAAACATTTAAGATGGAGGCAGAAAACCTAATATGAAAATCAGTATCAAAGAAAAGGAAAGAAACAGCAAATGCATAAGGAAGCCTTAGAAACAGCGTTAAGAGCACAGATGGAACAAGATGAGAAAAAAAAAATTTGCCAGATGAAAGGTCGGAAAAATGATTTTCAATTTAGTGATTGAAACATGTCAATTTAAAATTTACATCTGTTATTTTTATATTTTTGGACTGTTCAGGAAAAGCACAGTTACTTACCGTAACAGGTGTTATCCAGGGACAGCAGGCATATATTCTCACATGTGGGTGACGTCATCTACGGAGCCCCGATGCGGAAGCATTTTCAAGCAAACTTGATTGAAGATTTAAGTTTGCTCTGCTGCTCCACGCATGCGTGCCTTCCTGCTCCACTAGGGGTCGCATCCCCTCGTGGTCTCCAGTTCACTTAACTAGCAAAGAAGCCAACCTCGGGGAGGTGGGCGGTTTGTGAGAATATATGCCTGCTGTCCCTGGATAACACCTGTTACAGTAAGTAACTGTGCTTTATCCCAGGACAAGCAGGCATGATATTCTCACATGTGGGTGACCTCCAAGCTAACTGAAAAGGGATGGAGGGAAGTTGGCAATTTAAGCAAATAGATTTCGCAAAACCAATTGGCCGAACCGGCCATCGCTCCTGGACAGTGAGTCCAGACAGTAGTGGGAGGTGAAAGTATGAACCGAAGACCACGTGGCAGCCTTGCAGATTTCCTCAATAGGTGTGGACCTGAGGAACGCTACGGAGGCTGCCATCGCTCGGACCTTGTGTCTCGTTACTCGACCATGCAGCGTGAGACCAGCCTGAGCGTAGCAGAAGGAGATGCAATCGGCCAACCAGTTGGACAAGGTGCGCTTGGAGACTGGGTGACCTAACCGGTTTGGGTCGAAGGACAAAAACAATTGTGGGACTTTCCGGTGTGACTGAGTGCGTTGGAGGTAGAAGGCCAACGCTCTCTTACAGTCAAGAGTATGGAGCGCCACCTCTCCGGGGTGAGAGTGGGGCTTGGGAAAAAATACAGGCAAGACAATGGACTGATTGAGGTGAAAATCAGACACTACTTTAGGCAAGAACTTTGGATGGGTGCGGAGTACCACCTTGTCGTGATGGAATACCGTGAAGGGTGGGTCCGCTACCAGAGCTTGTAACTCACTAACCCGCCGGGCGGAAGTGAGCGCGAGCAGGAAAATTACCTTCCAAGTGAGGAATTTTGGATGGCATTTGTCTAGGGGCTCAAATGGAGGTTTCATTAGTTGAGCCAGAACCACGTTAAGGTCCCAAACCACCGGAGGGGGTTTGAGAGGAGGGTGGACATTCAGAAGACCCTTCATGAAGCGAGAGACTAAGGGATGGAGCGAGAGGGCTTTCCCTTCCAGGGGCTGATGAAAGGCCGCAATCGCACTGAGGTGTACTCGAATGGAGTTGGTCTTTAGGCCGGAATGAGATAATTGAAGTAAATAGTCAAGGACCAGAGGGACGGGGACCGACACCGGGTCCTGGCTGTGGGCGGAGCACCAGGTTGAGAATCTGGTCCACTTTTGGGAGTAGCAGGCTCTCGTCGAGGTCTTTCTAGAGGCCTCCAATATCTCCTTGACTGATTGAGACACGGGGAGAGCAGTCGGGGGGAAAGAAACCAAGCATTCAGATGAAGAGATTGAAGATTGGGATGTAACAGCGAACCCTGACCTTGTGACAGTAGAGAGGGAAACAGAGGCAGAGGATCTCTGACACTGAGTTGAAGTAGAAGGGAAAACCAAGGCTGGCGTGGCCAGCGAGGAGCAATCAGGATCAGGGTGGCTTGTACTGTTTTCAGGTGGACAAGTGTCCGCAGGATCAGAGGAAACGGCGGAAACGCGTACAGGAACCTTCCCTCCCAGTCTAGGAGGAAGGCGTCGGCCTCAAGTCGGTCCGGGGAGTACATCCGGGAGCAGAAGAGAGGCAGTTTGTGATTGTGGGGGGATGCGAACAGATCTATTTGAGGTGTCCCCCACTGTTTGAACACCTGTCGTAGGGTTTGAGAGTGCAGTGACCACTCGTGTGGCTGGAGGAGGCGGCTGAGTCTGTCCGCCAGGCAGTTTTGTTCTCCTTGTATGTACACCGCTCGAAGGAAGGTGTTGTTGGAGATTGCCCATTTCCAGAGGCGCAGGGCTTCCCGACAGAGGGACCAAGACCCTGTTCCTCCTTGTTTGTTTACATAGTACATTGCAACCTGGTTGTCGGTTCGGATGAGGACAACCCGGTCGTGGAGCAGATGTTGAAATGCTACAGCTGCGAGATAGATGGCCCGGAGCTCTAGCACGTTGATGTGACAGCGGCGGTCTTCCGCTGACCACATCCCCTGCGTGCGTAGGCCGTCCAGATGGGCTCCCCAAGCGTACTCTGACGAGTCCGTGGTGAGTACCTTGCTGTGATGAGGGGCGAGGAAGAGTAAACCTTTGGAAAGATTTGAAGAGTCGGCCCACCAGCGGAGCGATCTCTGCAAGGAAGGAGTCACTGTCACGGGACGGTCGATCGGGTCCCGGTCTTGACGCCATTGAGAGGCCAGGGTCCATTGAGGGATTCTCAGATGGAGGCGGGCGAAGGGTGTGACATGGACGGTGGAGGCCATGTGCCCTAGGAGAGTCATCATCTGTCGAGCTGATACTGAGGTCAGCAAAGAGATCCTTCGACTCAGACTTACTAACGCCTCTAGGCGCGGAGGGGGGAGGAAGGAACGGAGGCGAACCGTATCCAGCGTGGCCACGATGAACTGTAGGGACTGCGAGGGGCGTAGTTGGGATTTTGGGAAGTTTATTTCGAACCCCAGACTTTGTAGGTAGGTAGGTAATAGTCTGTTGGGCCGCTGAGATAACCCCTTCCCTGGACGGGGCTTTGATCAGCCAGTCGTCCAGGTAGGGGAATACCTGGAGGCCCTGGGAACGTAAGGTTGCTGCGACCACCACGAGGCACTTGGTGAAGACCCGAGGTGATGATGCTAGGCCGAAGGGGAGGACTCGGTATTGTAGGTGCCAGTCCCCCACCTGAAAACGCAAGAACTTGCGGTGAGCGGGGTGTACTGGGACATGTGTGTACACCTCTTTCAGATCGAGGGAGCAGAGCCAGTCGCCCTCGTCGATCAGGGGGTAGAGGGTCGGTAGGGAAAGCATCCAAAATTTTTCCCGTACTAGGAATTTGTTGAGGCGTCTCAAGTCTAGTATTGGGCGTAGGTCTCCCGTTTTTTTCGGTACCAGGAAGTAACGGGAGTAGAAGCCCTTCCCCCGTTGGTCGGGGGGAACCTCCTCCACTGCCCTGAGGCAAAGCAGGTCTCGAGCCTCGGATAGGAGCAGGGGTAGCTGTGTCCGGTTGGGTGGGCAATTCCTTGGGGGGTTGTCTGGAGGAATGGCCCGAAAGTTGAGAGAGTATCCTGATGAGATCACGCCAAGGACCCATGCGTCCGATGTGACTTGTTCCCAGCGAGGGTAAAAGGCTTTGAGGCGACCCCCGATGGGAAGGAGGCCTGGGACTATGGCGGAGTGGGCCCGCCCCCTTCCGCGTATCCCGTCAAAAGGACGGGGATGGTTTGGTAGTCGCAGGCGGTTGGGACTTGGGCATGGCCCGGTGGTGGGCTTGCGGACGCCTGGGTGGAGGCCGCGAGAAGGCAGGAGTGGATTTTTGTGGGTAGCGGCGCGGAGGGGCCCTATACGGCCTGGATGCGGGCGGTTTGGGCTTTTGTCGGACGAGGGAGGCAAACGAGCGTTCGTGTTCGGAGAGGCGTTTTGTAGCCGCCTCGATAGTGTCATCGAACAGTTCTTTTCCCACGCAGGGGAGGTTAGCCAACCAGTCCTGTAAGTTGGGGTCCATGTCGACCAGGCGCAGCCAAGCTAGTCGGCGCATGGCGATAGCAAAAGCTGCCTCTCTGGAGGAGAGTTCGAAGCCATCGTAGGCCGCGTGGAATAGATGGAGGCGTAGGTTGGAGAGGGATTCCAAAAGTAGGCTAAAGGCTCCTTGGCGGGAGGCCGGTAGGTCAGTCTCAAAGGCTCTCAGTAGTCCAATGAGGTGTTTGAGGTAGGATGTGAAGGTGAAGGTGTAGCTTTGCACCCTAGAGGCCATCATCGCATTTTGATATAGTCTCCTGCCGAACTTGTCTAGGGTTCGGCCTTCTCGGCCTGGGGGGACCGCCGCTGAGTCCCGGGAGGGGTGAGCCTTCTTTAAGGAGGATTCTACTAACAGCGACTGGTGGGAGAGCTGTGGTTGTTCAAATCCCGGAAAGGGTACTGTACGGTACTTGGCCTCCATTTTGGAGGGCACGGCCGTGACCATATAGGGGGTCTCCAGGTTCCTGAAGAGAGCCTGTTGGAGTATCGGGTTAGGCGGTAAGCGAAGGGACTCTCTGGGTAGTGATGGCATATCCAGTTCCGCTAGGTACTCTTTAGAGTATCTGGAGTCGGACTGGAGGTCTAAATTCAAAGCGTGGCCCATGTCCTGGACAAAGCGTGAGAAGGATGATCGGGATGTTCCCGAGGTCCCGTGGGGGGGTCGGTGAACGAGACCTCCGTCGGGTGGAGAAGGAAGGGGAGGCTTCCCTCGAGTAGCGAGGTTCCTGCTCCGATCCAAGCTCCGAGACCGGGGAAGTACTGTGAAAGTGTTCCGGGGTCGTGGATCTCCGACGTCTCGAGGAGCCCCTCGGGGGCGATGCCGGGGTTCGGGGTACCGATCGATGTCGAATCGGTGACCTCGACCCGGACTCCCTTGGTGAAAGCCCGAAACCTCGGATCGGAGCCCCGGTCCGAGGGGGAGTTCGGAGGATGCGTGGGTTGGAGAGTGATAACTTTGCTACCTTCAGCGGTCCCATACGAGGTGTAGGTGAACGGCCTCGTAGAGTGGGGGAACCCCGGGCCTTCTTAGAGGTACGGCGGTTCGAGGTTTCTGTTGGTTTAGCCCGACGTTTTGCCCTGTGGCGGTCTGTGGAGGGACAGCGCCTCGGGTGCCTCGGCGAGGAGTCGGAGGAGGATGAGATGCGGCGAAGTTTGCGCACTTTTCCCCGAGGTGGCTCGACGCGAGGCTCAGGCTGGTCTGGCACATGCGGGGTCGAGGTCGAGGCAGAGGCCGGTTGTAGATGGGCCATTGCAGCGGACAGCTCTGACGAGATCATTGCTCGGAGTAAGTCCTGGAAGACGGGCACGGACAGCATCGAAGGCATGTCCCCTGCCTCGGTGCACTCCACCGGGGGCGACCTCGTATCAGAGTATTCCCGTGTGGTGGAGGCACGGCCCGAAGGCTTGGAGGGCTTCGTCGGGGCTGTAAGCATGGGACTTCCGCCATGCTTCGCCGGTGTCCCCGAGGTTGGTTTCTTCGCTGGTACAGAACCTGAAGAGGGAAGAGGGGACTTACCCGGAGCCGAGGCTTTCTGTTGTCCCGAGGACTTCGGAGTCGAGTCTCGAGGCGATGCCGAGGTATTCGGGGCCGAGGTCAAGGCCGGGGCCGAGGCCGAAGTAGAAGGTTGGTCTGGGGCGAAAAGATCCGCCATGCGGGCTTTCCTTTGACGGAGGGCCCGGTTCTGGAAAGTAGCGCACTGGGGACAGGAGTCGGTTGGATGAGCGGCCCCCAGGCAGAGGATGCACCGGCGAAGTGGGTCTGTGATGGAAAGAAGCCGCTCGCACCGGGTGCACTTTTTAAAGCCGGTCAAAGGCCGGGACATAGAATCGAAAGTGGCCGCGGCTCGAGTAGCCACGCAGCCACGGGGACCCGGAAG
Source organism: Geotrypetes seraphini (assembly GCF_902459505.1). Classification (NCBI taxonomy): domain Eukaryota; kingdom Metazoa; phylum Chordata; class Amphibia; order Gymnophiona; family Dermophiidae; genus Geotrypetes; species Geotrypetes seraphini. The sequence continues at coordinate 147,605,560 of NC_047085.1, read as the reverse complement.
CCTCCGGGTCGGTCAAACGAAGCAGGAATCAAGTTGAAGAAGAAAAAATTCTCGCACAGCGACTTAAACGATGAAAAACAAGAAAAATCGCGGTGCTAGAAGGCAGTTGGGGCAGAGCCTGAAAAAACACGACTTCTAGGCTCAGCGGAAAATTTTTAAACTGGAGACCACGAGGGGATGCGACCCCTAGTGGAGCAGGAAGGCACGCATGCGTGGAGCAGCAGAGCAAACTTAAATCTTCAATCAAGTTTGCTTGAAAATGCTTCCGCATCGGGGCTCCGTAGATGACGTCACCCACATGTGAGAATATCATGCCTGCTTGTCCTGGGATAAAAATGCATTTCTTTCTATTTCTCTTGTGGTGTACTGTATGCAGAGTCTGGCATATTAGGGTTTCGTTTGTGTTCAACAGTACTTTTAGTTGTGGGTTTGTATTTGAAAAGGGCTTTTCCCCCCTGTTTTCTGAATGTGTGTGACTGAAGCCAGGTGTTATGGCGGGAATAGAAGTCCAGAAACTTTAGTTGGTGTTGTGGCCCCAAGTAGGAAAATATTTGTCAGCTTTCCTTCAGCTTTTTTGAAATCGAAATAGCCCCAACTGAAAAATTTGTTATTACTTGTGGCATGATCCCTGACAAACAACACTCACATACCCAGATTTCTAACCTCAGTTTATATTCGAGTCAACCTTTTTTCCTCCTGGGGGGGGGGGAGAGAAAGATTACCTTGGTTTATATTAAAGTATATACAGTAATAAACAAAACATAGCTATCAAAATAAGTAAAAACAATAAAAAATTATCCTATTCAATTTGATCTTGCTCTCTTCTCCAAGGTCTTACTCCACCAACACTTGCCTAACAAGAAGTTTTAGCATCAACCAAAAGCTTGAACAAAGTATTTACATAATGAGAAGACTAGATAAAAACTGGATGACAAAAGCCTAGATAATACTGGACCAATACATAATTGTGGGAAACCCTAAAAATATTTTTTAAAACCTGAGCATAATATGTAACTAGTGAAAACCAATGTGAAATTTATAATAGACCTGAAAACAAACTAGTTAATTTTAGCAGTGCATGTCAACTTCAAAAAGTTGAATGAAACGTTGTACAACTGCTTACATTTAATACTGTCTTGTTTTGTCTACTGTATAAACATCTGTACAGTAGCTAAATTGTCTACCCTAATCAGCAGAACATATTCACTATTATGTAGTTAATTCAAAGTGAGCATGTTTGTGATAGTATCACGCATGTCTATATCACAATAAAACACAATGTAACTGGTATAGAGTTCCTTTTCTATCGTCATACAGCAATGCCATAAACTTGAAACTATTGTCCAAGTGTATCTTCATCTGTAAATCATTACACAGTTAATTATAATAGCTGCATACTGCTACTATAAGTGTATTTACTTTCATTTGGTCATCATAATGAAACACATTCACACACTGATAAGTGACATTTTGATGCAGTGAGTATTAATTCCAATTCTTACCACCACCCATTATTAAGTCTTATGGAAAAACAATCTTACCTGATAATTTCTTTCCTTTCAACCACTGTCTCTCAAACTGTGTGCCAAGGCACAGTGGTGTGCCATGAGAGATTCCAGAATTTTACTTTAATTTTAAAAATTCCCTTCATAAGTATACACTAGAATAGATGACATGTACGCCGTGTACATAAGAGTCTGTCAATGTTATGAACATCTGTATGCTTAAGGCTACCACTGCTCAGACATACATTCTTGAAAATTAATGGCAAGTAATTTTGTTTTATTTTTAAACAGTAGTTATTCTAACTTGAGTAACAAAGCAATCAAGGCTTTGTTACTTTTGGGATCTTATCTTTGCGAACTTGGATTTTCAGCTCTTGACAGAAATTTTTTTAAAAAAGAACGACTGCAGATGATAAATAATGACATGCGTGTTTGCTTGTTGACTATCAAGCCGCATTTTGAGTTTCAAGTTTTAATAAAATTTGATAAAAACGCTAAATTTCTAAACGATTTACAATGTAAAAATAGATATCTTGAAACATAAACGACAGACAATAGTAGTCATCTACCAATGGCATTCCAAACACTCAATCTTCTTGAGATAGAACAATCATCTCAACTACAAGGTTACAAAGATAGAAAAATTACAAGCACCTTAGCACCCAAAATCTGTGGTCTAACACCCAAATGAACACCTGCAACACCCAGATTGGCTAGAAAGAACTGCTACAGTTAACACTAGGAGAGTCCAGGCTGGAGAGGGTATGAAAAATGCTGGGAGATATTAAGGGGAGGAGCAAAGAAAAGTACAAAAATAGAGAAATAATCAAAAAATCCACACAAGAATTACTCAATTTTTCATTGTAAGTACATTTTCTAAATAAATATTTTACATCTCGCAGTAAGATACTGACAAGTCTTAGGCAAGGTCATTAGTCTGATGTATCTTTAGGTGGTGGTTTATAAAACCTAAGTACTAAAAACAGATACCCTCTTAATGTACTTAAAAGAAGTTAAAGCAGCTTAAGGTGATAACAGTATAAGAAAAAGGTATTAGCTGCTGAACTGCAGGCTCATTTCAACTAGTAAACCTAGATCTGAAGAGCCAGTCACAGAAGTACTGTGTTAGCCCAATAAAGAGATGTTTGACAGATTTATGCTTCCTAGTCACCACTTGTTGAAATTAATGAATGAGAATTTGTTTTGGAAATGTTTTCACAGGTTCCCCTGATGCAGCATAAGCAAAACAGAGTCCCTTGTTGGGAATCTAATTTGATAAAGTTTGAGTGTCTTTGGTAGAGTTGAAAGAAAGGATTACCTCAGCCATTTCATTATTTTCAAAAAGGAAGCGTGTTTTTGTCTAGGACACTCTAGGAAGGTGATCTACCTTCTACAAGCTAAGTACATTTTATGTTCTCTATGCTTCTTGAAATATTGTGGAATTTGATGATATATTTTTGCACTTTGAAAATTATTGACAGTTTTGAACACAGCTGGAGGAGGCAGTGGAGTTTGACAGGTGATATTTTCCCTTGCTTAAACTGTAGATGTTATTCTAAAAGATTTTTTTTGTGCAAAGTATCACTGAGGTCTTTCTCCACACTTTATCATCCCAGCCTTTTTGGTTTCTTGTAGGATATTATTCTAACAAATTGTGGTGGAATATTTATTTCCCATTCACCACTGATATTAATTATACAGCTTTCTGGTCTCCAATTTAATTAGAGCATTCTTTTAACTATACTAAAACCTGTATTTTTCTCTCAGGGATACCCAAAAAGTATCAACCTTCAGAGTTTACTGCTATCCTTGCCCAGCACAATGGCATTAAAAAAAACATGTTATGTGGATAATGGGAATGGGATTTGATATGCTACCTAAATATCCTTACAAACTTCCCCATGGACCCAGTATAAATAATGGCTATTCCAAGTCAACCTAGCTAATTTTTTAATGGATTTTTCCTCCAGGAAGATATCAAATCCTGGATCTCTGCTATGCTGGTCACCTTGACCACATCCTCAGGAACAGGAATCGCCTCTCCCCTCTAGAATTTCATAAACATCTTTTACAGCCTCATCTACTTCTATCCAATATCTATGTTAGTAGTTAGCAACTTTGTCTGGGAATTACACATTTTGAAGACGTCCAAACTAAGCGATTGCAACCCATGGGTATTCTCTGAGCGTATTTGTTAGAAATATCTTGAGTACTTAACGTGTCACTAGGCCCAGTAAACCAGTTTTTCCGAAGGACACCAAACGGGGTTTTTGGCACAGCACAAAAATGATCCTCGCGAATACACCCATAACCATAATATGAGCTTTATCAGATTAAAAAAAAAACACCCATGCGAGTACTTTGCTCTCGCGGGGATACCACTTCCTGCCCAGCCCTTTCCACTAGACACTGTAAAACTGCACAGCCCCCATTTCCCCTACGCGCCCTAAAAGACCTTCACTTCTCCGGATAGAGAAAGCGAGCGGGAATGACTTGTCCCCCGTTCCGGTAAAGCACAAAGAAACCCAAACCCCACTCACCCGCTGCGGTACTAAACACTCACGAGACTGACAAAACCACCAGTAACACGCCCGCGAATCAGCTCACAACTCTCCGATTGCTCTAAGACAGGAAGCTGCGCCCCGCGCCGACTTCCGGATCCAGAAGCGCATGCCCTGGGAAAGACTAAGACCACATTGTGGGGGGAGCGGGCGGAGAGCATGTTAGACATAATTACCTCTGTTTCTCACGCTCTAAAAAAATGTTTATTTAGACAGTTCAAACCGTATACCAATCTGAAAAATCAGGTAAAGAACTAAAAAAAAACACACATCGGCCCCACTTCAGTGCCATAAACTTACCCCTTCTCCCCCGGAGTTGTTCTGCGGCTGGATTGTTACGCCCTATCCTTACATTCCTCGTTGGTGACGCGTGGCTCACCGACGCAGACCTCTCCTTGTATGGGAACGGGAGAGATGGTTTCCTGCACGTCATCTGGACTTGCGCAGGCGCAATGGTTTTGAAAGTCTTCCTGTTAACTTAACAGTCGCTACGTTTTGTTTCACAGTTACTAAATGTTTCTGTTTGAATAACATACATTTATTAGTCTTTTTATTACCCTTTTTCTCCTGGTGAAACTCTTTTTGGTGAACTTGAGATTACTAATATCATCTAAGATATCATCTAAGATATTTTCCTATTCTTGTTAGAGGAGCAATTTTCTTTTTTAGTCTTTGTATTTTTATTGAGAAAAGGAAAAAGGTTTATACAAAAAAACAGTGCAAAAAAATCAAAATTTGCATTACAATATTGTTATCACAACAATTATGAAGAAAAAGCAAAAGTTCTAACATGAACAGAGTTAAACCTAACACAATGTGGTAGATAAGATACGGCCTCTGTATCAATATGTTTTTGGAATGTAATAAGGATTTTTTTGGCTAAGTAAAGATCAGATCCCTCAAAGGGCTTCTGAACTTTAGGAATGCAATAAAAACGTACCTCTTCACCTAATCCCCTCACCAGATGCCTGCATAGTTAAAAAAAGAAATGCATACTAAGGGGCTGATTCTACAAACAGGTGTCCCGATTGTAGGCAGTGGTAGGTGTCCTACTGCCTTCTGGCAGCCAATCGTTTTGTAGTAAAGAGAAACATGATGGCAAATAAAGGCTAAATAGTCCATCCAGTCTGCCTGTTCTCCTTTGGAAGGATGCCTAAACTAGGCATTTGTTGCGGGTCTAGGGCAGGGATAGGCAATTCTGGTCCTCAAGAGCCGGAGCCAGGTGAGGTTTTCAGGATCTCCACCATGAATATGTATGAGATGGATTTGCATGCACTGCCTCCTTGAGATGCAAATCTATCTCATGCATATTTATTGTGGATATCCTGAAAACCTGACCTAGCTCCGGCTCTCGAGGACCGGAATTGCCTACCCCTGGTCTAGGGAAATGCTTAGGGACACTTAAGTTTGCCCAAGGCTGGGTGTGGGCGTGGTTTCGCCCAGGAGTGGCTTTGGGCGAGTTTAAGCATCCCTATACATCTCCCTAGAGCAGGGGTGTTAAATGTTGATCTTCGAGGGCTGCAATCCAATCGGGTTTTCAGGATTTCCCCAATGAATATACATGAGATTATTAGCATACAATGAAAGCAGTGCATACAAATAGATCTCATGCATATTCATTGGGGAAAACCTGACTGGATTGTGGCCCTCGAGGACCAACATTTGACACCCCTGCAGAGCCATGACATGCCTGAAATGTAGGCCTGTAAACTGATCACAGCACATCCTTTGGTATCTGGCCAATCAGAGTCTTAGGCCACTCTCAGTGCATCCCAGAATGCACTGGAAAGGAGGCCTAATGCCCTGATTGGGCTAGGCACGTATGGCCCTTTATTGGAGGGGCCTTAGGTATCTGGGCCAATCAGGGCCTTAGGCCCCTCCCCAGGATGGACCGGGAAGGGGAAGGAAGGCCTGCAATTTTGGAAGAGGTGGGACTGAGCATCCCTCTTGCCGGTCTTCTTTAAAAGGTACAGGGGATGTTCAGGGAGTGTTAGGTGGTGTTTGGGATTTCAGGGGTGTTTGGTGTGTCAAGGGATCGAAGGGACCCAGCGGCATGAGGGAATGGGCATCCCTCCTTTTCTTGGGGGTGGTGGGGGGTGGGTGACAGTGGGTCCCTGCCAATTGGATTGGGGGGGGGGGTGGCAGGGAATTGGGTGTTAGACAGGAGGGAGTGGGCTGGCGCCACAAATACTCACCAAGGTGATGGTTGTAGTAGCAGCTCACCTCCACAAGGAAGGGATACAAGTGCATCCATACCTGGATGATTGGCTGATATGAGCTCCATCCGAATTTGAGGGGAGGACAGTAGTGGAGCGCATGGTCCATCTGCTGCAGAGGTTGGATTGGGTTGGGTCATAAATGTCCGAAAAAGCCTCCTGAAGCCAATACAGTCCCTGGGGTATCTGGGAGTCCTTTTCAACACGGACAACAAAGTTTTTCTCTCTGAAGTCTGCAGAGTGAAGCTCATGCATCAGACAGTTTTGGGACAGACCAGCCCTGATGGCTTGACATTACTAGAAAGTACTGGGGTCAGAGGCAGCAACAATAGACATCCCCTGAATGAGGGCGCATTTACGCCCTCTCCAGGATGCACTCTTATCCCATTGGTCAACACAAACAGATGCATTGCAGATGCTCCTAACTTGGATGTCAGAGGTGTGGTGCAGTCTGAACTGGAAGCTGGAGACAGACTCTATCCCAGGGAGTGCCACTCCACATCTCCACGTGAGTGATCCTGACAACAGATGCCAGTCTTTAAAGCTGGGGAGCTCATTGTGAGGGTCGCTAAGTGCAGGGATGCTGGTCTCTTGTCCAGACATAGTAGTCGATCAACTGGTTGGAGGAGAGCATTCTGCTTAGCACTGTGGACGCTTGGCAGCTTTCTGTAGGACAAGGTGGCAGTGTTCTCCCCAGAAATTTTCCTAGCATTCTAGATATTATACTTTTTAAAAAATCACTAAAATCTTATCTTTTTAAAGATGCTTTTAACATTTAATCTTATTACAAAATATGCTCTAGTTTTAACCCCCTCAGTTTCCTTTTGTTTTTGCCTTGATTGTTTATTTCTTCTAAGACAAAATTGTAACTTTTCCTCCTTTCCTTTCGTCTCACGTCCGTATTTTATTGAAGAATTTTTGTTAGTTTGTTTGTTGTTATATGACTCATGCTTTTATTAAATGTTGTTCATCGCTTAGCAATTCAAATAGGCGATTCATCAAATGTTAATAAAAACTTTGAAAACTTTGAAACTGTCTCCCTTTTCGCCACCACCGCACATTGCGCTGACGGCTTCATCGACATGTCGACCGGTACTCCCAGGTGTCTTTCCTGAGGGGTCTCTCCGAGTATCGCACCAGACATCCTGTATTCGTGAATAAAATTTTTGTTACCGACATGCATCACCTTACACTTAACTACGTTAAACCTCATTTGCCATGTGGTGGCCCATTTCTCGAACATGTTTATGTCACTTTGCAGGTCTTTGCAATCCTTCTGCATCTTCACCACTCTGAATAACTTTGTATCATCCGCAAATTTAATCACTTCGCTCGTTGTACCAGTTTCCAGGTCGTTTATAAATAGGTTGAAGAGCACGAACCCAAGCACTGAACCCTGCAGCACTCCACTCATGACGCTTTTCCAGTCCGAGTATTGTCATTTACCCCCACTATCTGTTTCCTATCCACCAACCCGTTTTTAATCCATTTGAGGATTTTGCCTTTAATTCCATAGCTCGCAATTTTTCGAAGTAGTCGTTCATGCGGGACCTTGTCAAACGCCTTCTGAAAATCCAGATATACAATGTCGACTGGCTTGCCCTTGTCTATCTGCCTGTTTACTCCCTCGAAGAAGTGCAGCAAGTTCGTCAAGCAAGATCTTCCCTTGCTGAAGCCATGCTGGCTGGTCCTCATCAGCTTGTGTCCGTCAAGGTGATCAATGATGCGGTCCTTTATCAGCGCCTCTACCATCTTTCCCGGTACCAAGGTTAGACTTACCGGTCTATAGTTTCCCAGATTTCCCCTCGAACCTTTCTTGAAAATGGCGTGACATTCGCCACTTTCCAGTCTTCCTGAATCCTTCCCGATTTGATCAACAGATTGGCTATTAGTTGAAGCAGTTCAGTTTCTTGATCACCCTCAGATGGATGCCATCCGGTCCCGGGAATTTATCGTTTTTAAGCCTATCAATCTGCCTGCATACCTCTTCTAGAATGACTGTCATCCCTGTCATTTTCCCATCCTCGTTTCCTGCATATTGCCTGTCGGCTTCCAGTATGTTGCGTATATCCTCTTTGGTAAAGACAGATGCAAAAAATGTGTTTAGTTTGTCGGCAATGGCTTTGTCCTCCTTTAGCACTCCCTTTATTCCATGGTCATCCAACAGCCCCCACCGCTTCCTTCGCTGGTCGTTTCCCCTTAACATATCGAAAGAATGGCTTGAAGTTTTTCGCCTCCTTGGCTATTTTTTCCTCATAGTCAGATTCAGTTCACCCACTTCTCTCAGTCACTGATTAAAATCTGTAAAGGTTACCTCTTGTTAGTGGCAGGGAGTTTTCCTTTTGGATGTTCCTTTGAGTCTGTCGTTGTTTGGCAGGCTGCTGCTCAACTGTGTCCTCAGAGGAACCTTTGTCTGAATTGCAGGCAAATACCTTTTTCCTTTTAGTGGAAGCTCTGTAGCAGTTCAATTCCTCTTTCCATTTTGGAAATCCTATGTGCTTTAGTCAGAGGAAATCAGGAACCTTCTGTAGATTGCTGAAGCCCAACTTCACATACAAATTCCAATCTTGCTCTGTGCTATCTATCTATGTCAAGGACATCCCAGAAGTCTAGTAGCTTATAGAAGGTTTACCCTGTCATTCCAGGTAGGGTTATAGTGAGCCTTCTTGTGAGTTCCACTAGCATGGTAAATTATTTTGATATATCACGTTTCTATGGTCAAACAATCCAATCAGGGCCTTACTATTAGCTACCTATAGGATTTGCTTGAGTCCCACAGCAAGCAGCATTGACTGTTTCTGGTTTTACTTCAACCAGAGAGAAAAAATTCCAAGATTTGATAAGATTAAGATTCAGTTCTTTATAAGCTCATAGGAATAGAACCTCCTTTTTCTTGAGGCTCTCACATTAATATTTTTAAAAGTCGATGGCTTTCTCTCTCTCTTTTTTAAATTTTATGGTACCACATTTAGTAACTGCAGGTTTGAATGTTGAAGAGAGAAAATCTTGCCTTAATATCTTGAAATGAACAAAAAAAAGGGAAGAGAGATGTCCTTAAAACCAAATAGCATCAGTTTATTCTTTAACAAGGTAACATCCCAACAAGGATCCAAGTTTCGGCATAAAAAGTATTCCTTCATCATGGGACACTAAAAGATATAACGTATATGCATATAATATTTAAGAACATAAGAAATGCCTCTGCTGGGTCAGACCCGAGGTCCATCGTGCCCAGCAGTCCGCTCACACGGTGGCCCAACAGGTCCAGGACCTGTGCAGTAATCTTCTATCTATACCCCTCTATCCCCTTTTCCAGTAGGAATTTGTCCAATCCTTTCTTGAACCCCAGTACTGTACTCTGCTCTATTACGTCCTCTGGAAGCGCATTCCAGGTGTCCACCACACGTTGAGTAAAAAAGAACTTCCTAGTATTCGTTTTGAATCTGTCTCCTATCAACTTTTCCGAGTGCCCTCTTGTTCTTTTATTATTAGAAAGTTTGAAGAATCTGTCCCTCTTTACTCTCTCTATGCCCTTCATGATCCTATAAGTCTCTATCATATCTCCTCTAAGTCTCCTCTTCTCCAGGGAAAAGAGATCCAGCTTCTCCAATCTCTCAGAATATGACAGGTTTTCCATACCTTTTATCAGACGTGTCACTCTCCTCTGAACCCTCTCGACTAACGCCATATCCTTCTTAAGGTACGGCGACCAATATTGGACGCAGTACTCCAAATGCGGGCGCACCATTGCCCGATACAACGGCAGGATAACTTCTTTCGTTCTGACTGTAATACCCTTTTTGATTATACCAAGCATTCTATTCGCTCTCTTAGTGGCCGTTGCACACTGTGCCGACGGCTTCATTGCCATGTCCACCATTACCCCCAAGTCCCTTTCCTGGGTACTCTTATTCAATAACATCCCTCCCATTGTATAGTTGTACCTCGATTTTCTGCTCCCCACATGTAATACTTTACATTTCTCAATGTTGAACTTCATCTGCCATCTCGCCGCCCATTCTTCTAGTTTGTTCAAGTCCCTTTGCAATTCTTCGCAGTCCTCTGTAGTCCGAGCTCCATTAAATAGTTTGGTGTCGTTGGCAAATTTTATTATCTCGCACTTCGTCACTGTTTCTAGATCATTTATGAAGATATTAAATAGCAGCGGCCCGAGCACCGAGCCCTGTGGGACACCACTCGTGACCCTCCTCCAGTCGGAGAGTGACCCTTCACTCCTACCCTTTGTTTTCTACCCTCCAAACAGTTTCTGATCCATCTAAGTACGTCTCCTTCCACCCCATGGTTCTTCAGTTTCCGGAGTAGACGTTCATGGGGCACCTTGTCAAAGGTTTTTGGAAATCTAAATATATGATGTCTATGGGGTCTCCTTTGTCCATCCGTTTGTTGATCCCTTCGAAGAAGTGCAATAAGTTCGTTAGGCACGATCTTCCCTTGCAGAAACCATGCTGGCTGGTTATCAGAAGTTCGTGTTTTTCAAAATGTTGATCGATGTTTTCTTTTATCAGTGCTTCTGCCATTTTCCCCGGAACCGAAGTCAGGCTCACCGGCCTGTAGTTTCCCGGGTCACCTCTTGATCCCTTTTTAAAGATGGGCGTAACGTTGGCTATCTTCCAATCTTCCGGGATCTCGCCTGTTTTCAGGAATAAGTTGCAAAATTTGCTGCAGTAGTTCTGCTATCTCTTCCTTTAATTCCTTCAGAACCCTTGGATGTATGCCATCCGGACCCGGGGATTTGTCAGTTTTTAGTTTTTTTATCTGCCTGCGAACGTCCTCAAGGCTCACTTCTATGGATGTTAATTTTTTTGCCTGACTTCCGTTGAAGAATTGCTCTGGTTCCGGTATGTTGGACGTATTTTCGTTAGTAAATACAGACGAGAAGAACATGTTAAGCCTTTCTGCCACTACCTTCTCCTACTTCACCACTCCCTTCCTGTCTCCGTCGTCCAGCGGTCCCACTTCCTCTCTAGCCGGCTGCTTCCCTTTAACATATCTGAAGAATGGTTTGAAATTTCTTGCTTCCCTGGCTAGCCTCTCTTCATACTCTCTTTTGGCTTTCCGAACCTCACGGTGACATTCTTTTTGATTCTTCTTGTGCTCTTTCCAGTTACCCTCAGTTTTGTCCTTTTTCCATTTCTTGAATGAATTTTTCTTATTGCCTATCGCTTCCTTCACTATTTTGGTTATCCACGCCGGGTCTTTTGTTCGATTCTTTTTGCACCCCTTCCTGAATCTGGGGATATACAGATTTTGCACCTCGCTCACCATGTCCCTGAAGAAGGACCAGGCATGATTTACCGTTAGCCATGTTTTGGAAGTGTTCCTAAGTTTCTTCCTTACCAATTCCCTCATTGCTTCCTTTCCTGAAGTTAAAGGTTGTTGCCATAGATCTCTTGCCTTTTGATACTCCTACCTCAACCTTGAACTTGATCATATTATGATCGCTGTTTCCCAACGGTCCCACTACTTCTACTTCCTTTGCAGGTCCCCTTAACCCATTTAGGATTAGATCCAGAGTGGCATTTCCTCTCGTCGGTTCTCTAACAAGCTGCTCCATGAAGCAATCCTATGTAGCTTCCAGGAATTTTGTCTCCCTAGCGCATTTCAAGCTTCCAAGACTCCAGTCTATCCCAGGGTAGTTGAAGTCTCCCATAATAACCGTGTTGCCGCTTTTGCATTCTCACTTCATCTCGGCTTCCATTTCCTCATCGATATCTCCGGTTTGCCCGGGTGGGCGATAATATAGGCCCATCTTTATTTCAGGCCCTTTCCTTCCCGGTATTTTAACCCATAGAGATTCCAGCTTGTTGGCCATCTCTGCTGTGTCCATTCTTGTGGATTGTATGCCTTCTTTTATGTATAGGGCTATTCCACCTCCTTTTTGTCCTGATCTGTCCTGGCGATAGAGCTTGTATCCCGGTAGTGCTGTATCCCATTTGCTTTCCTCATTCCACCATGTTTCAGAGATTCCAATGATGTTGATGTCTTCTGCGTTGGCCAAGGCTTCTAGTTCCCCCATTTTGTTTCTTAGGCTCCTTGCATTAGCATATATGCACTTTAGATCCTGGTATTTTGCTGTCCTCCTTTCCTTTCCCTGTGCTTTGGTCCTTATTTTCTTCTCTTTTGCTGCAGACATTGTAACCTCTTCTTCTGGGTTAGTCGACTCCTGCAATTTGTCCCTAGTTTCTTCCCAGCCATTTTTCCCCTCAGTATCTTCACAGGATACCGTCTTCCGAATTGTCGACCCTTGGTCAACTGTCGGCTTTCCCCATCTTCTTAGTTTAAAGCCTGTTCTATTCCTCTCTTGATGTTGTTTGCTAGGAATCTAGTTCCTGCCGCGCTCAGGTGCAGTCTATCTTTTCTGTAGAGCTTGCTCTTGCCCCAAAACGCCGTCCAGTTCCTCACGAAGTGGAATCCTTCTTCCTCACACCATCTCCTCATCCACGTATTTATTGATTGTAGTTCCTCCTGCCTTTTCACATCTGCCCTCGGTACTGGTAGGATCTCTGAGAACACTATCTTCTGGCCCTCATCCTTAGCTTCCTTCCCAGAATCTTGAATTGTTCTAACAGCATGCTTCTTTTGTAGTCTCTCCTGCTGACATCATTCGTCCTGATGTGGATCACTACAGCGGTCTCTTCTGTCTCCGCCCCTTCCAGGATCATTCCAATTTTGTCCACGATGTCCTTGGTTCTTGCTCCCGGAAAAACAAGATAATAGAAATAAAAAAGAAAATTTTTAATATATAACATAAATCAGGTGAAAAAAAATTATTAATATAAAAAACCAATAGCACAAATAATTAAAAACATAAATGACTAAAAACAAAAATATAAACACATCAGGAACTAAATATATATGAGAAGACCATACAAATATATGTATAGTTTAAAAAGTGCATACAACCCTTATGACAAAGGAAGCAAAACAAAAATCATTGTGTAATTTAGATATAACACTAGAAAATGAGAATTATTTGTCCAGTGAGAAAATAAATGAAGAGGATACCTAGGAGAACAGACAGAGGTATTAATGTACCACCATGATCAGAATAGAGTGGGGACACTGCGGTTTGAAATGGATGTAAAAACATATCACAGGGACAGCCCTGAGAAATGAACCAGGTAAGTAACCAAAATGACCCAATGGTTGTGCAAAAGATGGGGAAATAGTGGAACAAGTGGCTATGGTGCTAAAAATAAAAAAAAGTATAAAAAAAGAATGTGTGAAGAGACGTATGTAATGGCAAAACAAGTAGACTGGGTGCGTACCTGAATGTGGCAGAATTCAAACACGGATTAGCTTAAATGAAAAAAAATACACACATGAGACTTCATGAGGAATGGAAAATAGCAAAATAAAGAGCTGAGCTAAATAAAACGAGATGATTTAGGATTATACAAGGCAACTAAGGGCTCCTTTTACAAAGCCATATTAGCGGTTTAACGCACGTAATAGCACGCGCTAAACTGCCGGCCGCGCTAGACGCTACTGCCTCCTCTTGAGCAGGCAGTAGTTTTTCGGCTAGCGCAGGGGCTAGCCCGTGATGAAAAGTCCCATGCGATAAAGCTGCTAACGTGGCTTCGTAAAAGGAGCCCTAAGTGCGTGCCTAAGTGTGGCGGACACCAAACATAAGGCTAGCTTGAAAGAAAATAAAAAATGCTTATGAAGCTATGTGTGATGCGGAGATCAACTGGAAAATGGAACATTTCATTGTTCTATTTCACCAGCAGAGGTCATCCATGCAGCATCTAGTTGCCTATGAGAACAGATGCTCACTACTGTACTTTCATAATATCCACAATATATTTGCTCCAACAGAGAGCATATATATTGTGGATGGTGCATGGTGCAAGTCTCTCTAATTTTCTTGAAATAATTATTACCTCCCCCTTTAATGAATCTGTGTTAAGCTTTTTTTTATTGCTGGCCGTGGCAGTAAAAGCTCCAACGCTCATATAATTTCTATGAGCATCGGAGCTAATACCGTCACAGCTGGCGATAAAAAAGTCTAAAGCGGCTTCATAAAAGGGAGCCTATATTTCTAACTACAGAACAGTACTGCTTTATTAAGATTTCACTGTATAAATATGACATTGATTATACATATATATTTTTCTTTAAGAAGATATACACGTGAAGGGGCATAATCGAAAGGAACGTCAAAGTCAGTTTTCGTCCAAGTCGCAAGCCGTCCAAAGTAAAAACAGCTTAGGACACATTTTCAAAAACTATGTCCAAATATTTTTTCGTTTTGAAAATCGTCCAAGTATACGTCCTGCCGATCTGATCGTCCAAGTCGCTAAATCGTCCATCTTTATACCACATTTTCATCCGAGTCAAAAACGCCTAGAACAAGCCCTGTTGGACGTGGGAGAGGTTTGCAAAGTGATGGACTGAACACCCAGACATTGCACCTAAATAGTAGGGTACCTTACAGGGCACTGCTGTGAACTTCACAAAAAGGGTGCCATGTCTTCATCTCACTACAGCTCCCTTATAGGTCATGGTGAGCCCCCAAACCACCCTTAGAATCCCCTAGATCTCAATAGCCCTTATGGCTGCAGGAGCCACTTATATGCTAGTAAAAAAGGGTTTTGGGGGTATATAGGGGAGTGCACATGTTTCAATATCAGTGCAGTGATTACAGGGGCTTATGGGCATGGGTCCTCTGTGCTGGACGACTAGGCTTTCCTATGCCAGGCTGCCAGGTGATGATGTTCTAGAGCAGGGGTGCCCACACTTTTTTGGCTTGCGAGCTACTTTTAAAATGACCAAGTCAAAATTATCTACCAACAATAAAATTTAAAAAAACATAAAGTACACTGTACGCAGAAAAAAATGTTAATTATCATTTATATTTGGGAGGGTTTTTCAAAGAGGTCAAGGCAGATGACTTTAAAATATGCAATGTCACCTCAGTAACAACTATACAAAAATAGACAAATATACCCCCTCCCTTTTTACTAAACCAGTTTTTAGTGCAGGGAGCTGCGCTGAATGCCCTGCGCTGCTCTCGACACTCATAGACTCCCTGTGCTAAAATCCGCTACTGCGGTTTAGTAAAAAGGGGCCATGGCCCATAGTACAGCAGATATAAATTCTCAAAATGGGCACATTTTGATCACCACATTTATAATAAAATTATTTCTTCTACCTTTGTTGTTTGGTGATTTCATGAGTCTCTGGTTGCACTTTTTTCTTCTGACTGTGCATGCAATATTTCTTCCCTCCTTTCTGCAAGCATAGGTAGATTATTTACTAACTAGTCCAACAGAAGCATGTATTCTGGTAGATTGCCATGGCTGTTCACAACCCAGCAGTGAGAAATGGTGTGGTGTCGTCTGTAGGAGCAGCAAAATATTAGGCCCTGGTCTGATGCTTTCTGAAACTCGAGGTACCTAATGAAGGACACATTGATTTTGCAGGGCTACTCCAATCTGTCTTAGAGACTCCCAAGCACTCTGGTTTTCTGAATGTGCAGAACATATATTAGCATACACCAGTAGATGCTAAATGGTTAGCTGCACTCTTGAAATGCCGAATTGTCCTTTCTTCCGGGCTTGCAAGTGTCCAGCTGGATGCCTCCGGCTGCTCCTGCAACCCTCGAACAGGCCAACAGAACACCGCACCTCGGGCTGGCTACTTGTATTCACTTCCTCCTCTACATGCTGCTCTGACCTTCGTCTCTTCCATCGCCAGGTGTGGGGCTGGGGCGCTCTTCCTCCCGCAAAACCTTTCTTCCCGGCCCAGCTCCTCAGCAGCTGCTTGAGACGTGGTAGGCCAGGCTCTGGGTGGGGCTTCCTTCTCGTGGTCCGTTGTGAACGGTTCCACATGCACCCAGGGGTGGGGGTGGAGTGGAGGCTGTTTTGCCCAGCGCTTCCGTAGTTGCTGCTGGCCTGTTGTGGTGTTGGGGAATAGATAGAATGCAAAGGCAATGTGAGTCTTGCAACCGAATCGCGTTACCTTTGTGATCGACTGGTCGATCGCAATCAACCTTTTGGGCACCCCTGTTCTAGAGGCACAATTTTCAAGTTGTGATTAATATTTTTATGGGGTGGGGTCAGTGATCACTGGGGTAGTGTGTGGGGGTCTATATTATGTGTTTGCAGTGCTTATCTGGTTACTTTAGGTGGATTTTTGTGACTTAGACCATGTTTTAAATGGTCTAAGTCACAACGTCCAAGTTCCGTCGATCCTGTGCTGTGTAACTTTTGGTTATACATGCAGTACGACTAAGTCTAAGCCTGCTCACATGCCGCCCAAATCCCACCCTCGACGACACTCCTGACACGCCCCATTTACCTATGGTCGTTTAGCGGCACTATGAAGGCCTAGGTCGTTTATAAATAGTCCAAAACCCGGTTTTATTATCAGCACTTGTACGTTTTTGACTGATGATCATCCAAGTGCTGACTTAGGCTGGTTTTTGGACGTTTTTCTCTTTCGATTATGAGCCCCATAGTAAGCATGCCACTACCACATGTATTGTAAATTATAAATGTGTACACATACTTTTAGTTGCATAACAAGCCAATATTGAAATGCAATTTATGTGAGTACCTTGTGTTTGAAAAAAGGCTGTGATTTTGGAGGCTGAAAACGTGCATGTCTACATTGCCAGTTAGATTTTCTATTGAAAATGTACTCTTTAAAAAACATGAAATGGTTAGTGATTTTGACCTGTCATGTCAGTGCTATGCACAGATAAAATCACTTCATCTTTTTTTCCATGCCTGTCAAACAAAGAATGCAGAATGTTTTCCATTCTGTGCAAGGGAATTTATTTACAGTAGTTACAATTGACCTTTGTTCCTGGCTGTTCTTCCCAAGCACCTATTCTTAGATGTTCAAAGTCTCACAATGGAGATATGGTATCCAATGTTAGTTCCTTGTTTTGTTAGCATCTTGGCAAACAGAATTTCTAGTGTAATAGGAATGGTATGCTGAACCTTAGGGTACTCTGTCCATTCTTGTGAGCATACTGCAGATAGATGTTAATCACAGCTTTTGAAATCTCCTCCTTCTCCCAAGAGTCTGCTGCCCCCTTCAGTTTCTCTTTCTGAAGGCAAGCATGAAAAGTATCTTCTGATCTGCTTGGTTTATTTCTTTTTTTTATTTTGCAATATTTTTGAGGGTTTCTGTCAGCCCTGAGGTTATTTTAAGCTGTTTTTTTAGCACTAAAATTCACCATCAGGAGCCAACTTGGATTTTCCTGATTTTTTTTCTGAATTATCAAACTTCCCCAAAACACCTTGTTTTGCTTCCAAAGTGCCAAAAATGGAATCCTCTGACTCTGAAACCCCTATATCATGCCTTGTTTGCGAAAGATGGGATGCAGAAGAGTGTGCCACGTCAAGTGATGCAGGGAGGCAGGAACTTTAAGTTTAGCTCCCATGTGGCCTCTGGGGCATGGCGCACAGCTTTTGAGCCTATTAGGGGCATGAAAATTTCCACAGGAGCCCCAGAATAGCAGCATGGCACACTGAATTGGCGCAGAGGCTCCACAGCTAACGAAGAGATGTCTTCTCCCTTCTAAAGGGGAAGGAAAATTGCCAACTAAGGCCTTTACCCTAGAGTTCATTAACTGCTCTGGCATATGCACAAGGCTAAAATATACAATTTAGGTCCGCTGAAGAACAACCTTCGGTGCATGCCTCTAAGAATCCTCAGAGTGGTTTGTCAATGAGAGGGAGCTCCTCCCTGACTCTGATTGTCAGTTGGACAGGGATTCAGGGGATGAAAGTTCAGTTTTGATCCCCTTACTAACTCAAAGTAAGGCCTCCCTGATGGGAGATTCGGTCTCCTATGTTGAGGATCAGGATGGAGTCCTGGCTGTAGACCCAGGAGAGGATTCCTTCATACGACAACTGTTTAAGTATTCAGCCCTGCCAGACATTATTACTGAGTCTCTTCATGAGTTCAAGATTGATCTGCCTCAGCCCCAACCATCACAGTGTTCTCTTTTGAGTGGGGTCTGATCTCAGCCCATGTCCTTTCCATGGCACGCAGACATGAAACTCCTGGTTACAGAGCATTGGGAGGTCTTGAAAGGCTCCCTCAAAGGGGCAAAATCCTCGACTAGGCTGTATCCTATGGACTCCTTGTCAGCACAGGTGACTAAAATGCACGTCCTTACCTAGAGAGGGAGGAGTCATGCTGAAGGATACATGGTACCATAGAGTGGATGTGGTCCTCAGGAGGCAGTTTGAGGTTCTGGCTCTAAGAGTTAAGGTGGCATCAGAAGCTTCTTTCATAGAATGCACCTGCCATTCACAGCTGTGAACCCTGGACATGACAGCGGTTGAGCCATTACTTCAGCATCGTGCTGGCAAGGGAAGACTATATGGCTGATGCACTTAATGATGTAATTAGAGTCATGGCAAGAGTCTCCACTTATTCCATCTCTGCCCGAAGCATGCTGTAGATCAGACAATGGGTGGACGAGTCATCCGCCAAGGCTACACTTAGCAGATTCCCCTTCAATGGACAGTTGCTTTATAGCAAAGGCCTGGATGGTCTTATGGCCAGCCTGCAAGATCATTGTCCCAAATCCTTACCGAACAGCAAAACTCAAGTGGCTAGAAGCCAGAACTATAGCTCCTTTCGAAGGTCCCAACATTTTTGCCAATATGCCTCAGGAGATTCATCTCAGAGAACCTATCAGGATTCCAGAAAGAGATATTCTGGAAGCCAGAAAAACCAAAATACAGGTTCCCGGGCCACAACAGCCAAGACACCACAATGACGCCAGGCCTCCAGCTGCCCTTCAGAAAATTGGAGATTGGCTCTCAGAATTTCTGGAAGCCTGGGAAAGCATAACGACAGATCTTTGGGTCTTGGATATTGTCAGAGAAGGTTACTAGACAGAGTTTGCATACCCTCTGTCCATTTGGTTTGTGGATTCTCTAGCTGGCTGGCCAGATCGGGTGGTCCGAGCAATGTTAAACAGATTGCTGGATATTCAAGCCATAGAACCAGTTTCAGAAGAACACTCAATCTTGGATACTTAGTATACTTTGTTGTGCCCAAGAAAGATTCCAATGACTAGAGGCCCATTCTGAATCTCAAACATGTCAATGCAGCCCTGAGGGTTCTGTGTTTCTGGATGGAGACGGTGAGATGTGTCATTGCAGTGGTCCATCCAGGAGAATTTCTGGCCACCCTGGATTTGACGGAGGCTTATCTCCACATTCCAGTTTTCCTGGCAAACATGAAAGTTCCTGAGATTTCACGTGTTGGAGACTCACTATCAGTTCTCAGCACTACCTTTTAGGCTGGCAACAGCACCCTGGACATTCACCAAGGTGATGTTGATGATACCAGTTCATCTCCGCAGAGCGCGCTGGCTAGTTCTTCCTTATCTAGACAACTGACTCATCAGATTCCCCTCTCGAGAAGAGGGAGAAAGAGCAGTGGCAGCAGTTGTACAAACTTTGCAGAGTGTGAGCTGGATTGTAAACTTTTGAAAGAGCCAATTAGTCCCCACTCAGTCTTTGGAATACCTGGGAGTTCTCTTCAACAAGACAGAAGGCCAAGTTTTTCTATCAAAGGCATGCAGACAGAAGCTTTGGGAGCAAATTATGTCCTGTTGCAACCAGTTCCTACAGCATAGCACTACCTACATGTTCTGGGCAGCTGCCATAGAAGTAGTGTCCTGGGCAAAGGCGCATATGCATCTACTTCAGGATGCACTGTTGTCTCATTGGTCTCCCCAGAGAGACTCCCTACATGCCTCTCTACTCTGGACGGAGGCAACTTGCAGCAGCATGAGCTGGTGGCTCTACCCACAATCTCTAGCAAAAGAGATTCCACTTCAGATCGATTCCTGGGTCACACTGACAATGGATGTCAGCCTATTTAGCTGAAGGGTGCATTGCAGCGGTCACTCGGTGCAAGGGAAATGTACACCATCCCAGCGTAAGTGGTCAATAGATTAGAACTGAGAGTGGTCCACCTGGTTCTGCGAAATCTACAGTGGGTGGTGGAAGACAGAGCCATAAGAGTATTCTCAGACAATGCCACAGCAGTGGCCTGTGTCAATCAGCAGGGAGGCACCAGAATCACATCGCTCCAACTAGAGGCACAACTACTATTCGCTTGGACAGAACAACACCTGCTGGCCATTACAGAAGCACACATAGCTGCAGACAATGTGCAAGTGGACTACCTCAGCAGACAGACATTGGATCTGGGAGAGTGGTTATTGGCCCTGTGTATATAAGAAGACTTGAAGTAGTCCAGAGAAAAGCGACAAATATGTTAGGTGGTTTGTGCCAAAAATAAGTACAAGAAGAGACTAGAAGACCTCAACAGTGGTAAAACTACAGGACATAAATTGAGGTTGAGGTATGGTAGACTTAAGAGTAATGTTAGGAAATTCTTTTTTCATGGAGAGGGTGGTGGATGCCTGGAATGCTCTCCCGAGGGAGATGGTGGAGAGGAAAACTGTGATGGAATTCAAGAAAGTGTGAGATGAACACAGAGGATCGCTAATTAGAATATGAATGAGCAAACTTTCAAGGTCTGAATCCAGCAAAGGAGATGGGCTGGAGTGAGCTTCAACAGCAGCTTTAGTAGTTGAACCTAAGGACAGTACCGGGTAGACTTCTAAGGTCTATGGCCCAGAAATAACAAAGAAAAAAGACATTTTAATTTAATTGTGGAATTGTAATGCAGGTGATTACAGGGCAGACTGGATGGACCATTCAGGTCTTTATCTGCCATCATTTACTATATTACTATGACTGGACTGCTATATGTGTTTTCTTCATGGCTCTTGATAGGCTTAGTGGTCTGTCACATAGCATCTCACCAAGGGAGGGTTACCCTCATGGCCCCGGTGTCCTTGGTATGCATATCTAGTATGCTTAGAAGTGGACAAATGTCTCCGTCTCCAGGTGTATCTGGATTTGCTCACACAGGGGCCAATTGCTTTTGAAGTTCCGGGTTGCTTCAGTCTTATGGCATGGCTCTTGAGCGCCCGGCACTAGCCAAGAAAGGATATTCAGAAGTGATTATTATCATCCTACTGAAGGCCAAGAAACTATCCACTCTTTTGGCATATGCCAAGGCATGGGATACTTTTTAGCACTGGTGCAATAAAGAGAATCTGGAGTCCATTAAAGCCTCGGTATCATTGGTACTGACCTTCCTTCAAGAGAGCCTAGACAAGGGATTAGCAGTGGCATCCCTTAACGTGCAGATGGCAGGCCTGGCTTGCTTTAGAGCAGTGTTTCTCAACTCGGTCCTGGAGTACCCCCTTGTCAGTCAGGTTTTCAGGATATTCACAATGAATATGCATGAAATAAATTTGCATATAATAGAAGCAGTGTATGCAAATTTCTTTAATGCATATTCATTGTGGATATCCTGAAAACCTAAATGGCAATGGGGTACTCCAGGACCGAGTTGAGAAACACTGCTTTAGAGGCCTAGAGAAGCAAGTCTCCCTAATTGCTCACCCAGACATTATTAGAATCTTCAAAGGAGCCCTGAGGCTTCGGTCACCAATCAGAGATCCCTTCCCTTCCTGGAATCTCAATATCATGTTAGAGGGTCTTTGGAGGGCCCCATATAAGCTTTTTGAAGAAGCTTCTCTCATGGATCTTATGATCAAAGCAGTGTTCCTAGTTGCAATTACCTCAGCCAGAAGAGTCTCAGAATTGGAAGCTTTGTCATGTAGGGAACCATTTTTGAGGATCATGGAAACTGGAGTTACCTTGCACATAGTACCTTCCTTTTTGCCAAAGATTGTTTCAGCCTTTCACATCAACCAGGGAGTTAGGGGGGCGCTAGAGGGCGCGATAGGAAATGGCAGCATAGTCAGTGAGCTCTGACAATACAAAGAAAATAATCGAAATAAAATCAGAGATATCCTATTTGGATTTTCAATTTCTTTAGCCCTCTACATTTGCCTTTTCTGATGGCCACTTCTAAGGTGGGCAAACGCCACAAACCGGAGCCTACAACGCCTCAAAAAGCAACAGAAGACAAATCTGATCCGGAGTCTAACCATGCGCTCCTCACAGAGCTGCGTGCCATAAAAGAAATTGTTAATGAAACAAAAGAAGACACCACGGAGATAAAACAAGATCTTACTGAGCTGAAACAGGACTTTGCACAACTATCTTCCCGGCTGGATAACGTTGAAGCTATTCAAACATCTTCTCAGGCTGCTATTAAAAGCATGCAAGTGCAGCTGAAAAAAATGCCACAGCTGGAAAAAGACCTTGAAGATCTTCAGCTCAGATCTCGTAGAAATAACTTACGTGTGCTCGGGATCCCTGAAGGTAAAGAAGGAGCTGATATCTTATCTTTTATGGAAAAGCTGATTCCTGACATCTTGGATTTACACTTTACAAGAGAATTTGAATTGGAAAGGGCTCACAGGGTCCCATCATTTCGCCCGACGAATGCCAGATATCCCAGAGCCATCATTGTGAAGTTCCTGCGCTACACTCAGCTTTCTGAAGTTATGCAGCGTGCTAAGGTGAAATCACCTCTCAAGTTGGACACCCACACTGTTCTATTTGTACCGGATCTTACAAAAAATGCGGCACAGAGAAGAAAACAACTACTTACCTACCGCCCGAGGCTCAAGGAGCTTAAAGCTCAATTCGGTCTGCTGTTCCCTGCCACGATGAGAGTCACGCTCAATAATCAGACCAAAAACTTCACTGACCCACAACTTTTGTCCGACTACCTGGAGGAACTCAGCCCGACTACTATTGACAGAGTTTAACCTGCCTTTGCTCCTCGGGCACATGGCTGGAGTCCCTAGTGATTGTTGCTGGGGTCTGAGCACAGCATGGTGGCCATGTTTTTACAGCCTCATGGAAGCTTTTCTCTCACTACAAACTGTATCTTCGGTTGGACTTCAGGCATTTATCACTTAATTATAATGTTTTCGATTCCTTCTTTTCTTTTTCTCTTTATTCTATTATGTTCTTGTCTTATAACTGTGATGATTATGCTGGTATTAATTACTGCTTTCTTTTAGTTTATCGAAGCCTCATTAATTATTCATACTTGTAGTACTAGTATTTGTGTTGTTTTTTACCGGTGCAATGGGTCCATGAATTGTTTTTAATGTTTTTTTTTTATCCTGATCGATGAAATTGCTTTTCTAGCTTCTTGGTTATTTTTTTGTTGTTGTTGTTTTCTCTTCTTCCCTTTATCTGTTTCATTCGATGATTAAATTTGCCTTTTCTATTTTCCTATTAACTATACCTTCACAATTAAGTGTGTATGTCAATGTTCTTTCTCCCCTAATTTTAAATCAGTAATTGTTAGTCGGTTCTCAGGGTTTTCATCAACTTTAATGGGTTTAGTTCGGTATGTTTAATCAATTTTTAGCTCCCCATGAATTATTAATGAATTTTACACTGTCACATGTATTTTCTCGGCAGGCATGATTCTCCTTATTTTTTTTTTTTTTTTTATCCTGATCGATGAAATTGCTTTTCTAGCTTCTTGGTTATTTTTTTGTTGTTGTTTTCTCTTCTTCCCTTTATCTGTTTCATTCGATGATTAAATTTGCCTTTTCTATTTTCCTATTAACTATACCTTCACAATTAAGTGTGTATGTCAATGTTCTTTCTCCCCTAATTTTAAATCAGTAATTGTTAGTCGGTTCTTAGGGTTTTCATCAACTTTAATGGGTTTAGTTCGGTATGTTTAATCAATTTTTAGCTCCCCATGAATTATTAATGAATTTTAAACTGTCACATGTATTTTCTCGGCAGGCATGATTCTCCTTATGCTGTATTATTTCTTAGTTTTTTTTGTCGTTCTCCTTTTGATTCAGCCGGATCATGAATTGTTCCTCTTTTGCCTTAGAGTTTCATTAATTATTCTATTTTATCTATACGCTCTTTTGTCTTCAATGTGCACATATGTACTGTTTTGTCCTGTCTGCATCATTTTTAAGGTACTGTTTGGCTCTCTCTAATGAATTCTTCCTACGTTTTTTTACACTGCTATTATTTATTGCTGCTGGTGCTATCATTTACTCTTTTCTCTCTTTGACATTACCCTTACCATTGCTAGATATAATTAATTCCCTAGATGTTTTTCCTTTCTCATTTACTAGTTCACTTGATTTTGTCCATATCTGCGAGTTATTGTGATTCTTATAATGTACCTGCTCAATTATTCATAAAATGAATTATTAACGTATTTTACACTGTATTATAAATTATACCTGACTACATGAAATTACCTTTATGATAATTTATTTTGATATACCATCTCCCCATCCTCCTTTTTTTCCATATTACTCTCTCTTGTATTAATTATACCTGTTCATTATGGGTAAGGCTATTAATTTCCTATCTATTCATTATTTATTTTCTTAATCAATAATCCCAGGTATGTGTCTTTGGTCTTCATGTATTCTCTGTTGTTTGGATTACCACATTGATTTATAGTGTATTTATTTCTCTTAATTGTTTTTTCTACAGTATTATTATTAATTTCAGTTTAGGTTGCGTTTTTTTTTTTTGTTTTTTTTTCTTTCTCTTCTCTCGCTTCCTTATTTCAAGGCATAAATTACTTGTATCTGACTACTAATTGCGGCATACACTGTTAATCACCTTCTCTGACTGATATACTGGCTATATTATACTGTGTCTGATTAGGTATTTCTTACTTATAACTTTCAATTTGTCACATGGAACGGTTATGCCTATATATGTTTGTATTGTATGGTCTGGATTATACTTAGCTTTGGCTACCCTCAGATGTTCACGCTAAATTTGACTGAGGGATACATGTCGTCATGCTGTGTGGTGTTTCCTCCTTAATATCTTTGACTGGTTCTTTCTGGGTGTCTCCTACTCAAGGGTCGCCCTGGATGTTGTAATAGGCATGGTCCTATAGTTTACTTCTGTGTTCATATTCCACTGTTATGTTAAGCAGATTATTGGCTTTATTGCTAATTGTCATTCTTTCGATGGTTGCCTGTTGTCATTACTTGACATCATCATTATTCATCATATGTTGCTTTTGTGCAAGGTTACTTGAATGTGACTTTGCCTAGCCCTGCACTCTTTTCTCACTATGTTAATATATTGCTCACAATGGGCTTACTGGTTATGTTTCAAAAAGGATACTGTAATGTTATTGTCGGCGCACTGATTGCGCTTCCCTTATGCTTCCTCTTCCCATGGAGTATAGTTGTCATTTGTCCTTTTTAGGACATGGCAGCTTATATGTACGTCTGTACTACAATTTATTGATCTTAAGTCATGCATACTGTACCTTCTCACACTACTCACATGTTGATATATGCAATAGCATTGTTGTCTCTCTGATTAATCTCTCCTACATCTCAGAATGGTAAAATTATTGTCTTTAAATGTCAAAGGGTTTAATAATCCCATCAAACGGAAAAAAATATTAGATTATGTTTCTAAAAAATCCCCAGATATTGTGTGTCTTCAAGAAACACATTTAACTATGCCAGAATCAGCTAAACTGAAGACCAACTGGTCACTACCTGTTATTGCATCACCTGCTATCAATAAAAAGAATGGCACGGCTTTGTTGGTTAGAAAATGTGATCACATTAAAATAATATCCTACACTACAGATACTGAAGGACGTTGGATTCTTGCTAAGCTCCTCATTCATCAGAAAGAGATATCCTTGTTGAATATATATGCGCCTAATCAAGATAAACCAGAATTTTTTGACAGTCTTTTAGCCTCGCTGCTTGAAGATAAAGCGCATCATCATATATTAACTGGTGATTTTAATCTAATTTTGGATCCGGCTATTGACAGAAAATCAGCTGCTTCTCACAAACCTACCAGATCATGGCATAGCCTTCATAATTTAATCACTCAACTAAAATTAGTGGATCCATGGCGGCTCTTGAATGGGGAAGACAGGCAATATACTTTTTACTCTGCTCCTCACAACTCGTACTCGAGATTGGATTATTTCCTACTCAGTAACAACCTCTTGAATTCAGTATCACATGCAGATATTCATGAGATATCAGTCTCGGACCATGCTGCCATAGAATTAACTATTGATGGCGACTCCTTCTCATCAAAAGGGAAGACATGGCGGTTTAATAATGCTTTATTACTTGAAGAGGACTTCATGAAAGATGTTAGAGCGGCGATTTCTGAATACTTTAAGTTTAATACTACAGTTGATGTTAGTTGGCCGACCTTATGGGACGCTCTTAAAGCCACGCTCAGAGGCACCATTATTTCTTACCAGGCTCGTCAATCTAAACAGCACACCAAACAACTTTTAGTTCATGTAAACACCATTAAAGAATTGGAACGGAATCATCAAACTAATCCATCTGATATGAAAACCTTACAGCTGTTACATCATGAGAGACTTTGCTATAATTTACTACTAAGTAAAAAAGCTGGGAATGCTCTTTTCATGCAAAAAGCTAATTATCATTGTACTTCAAATAAAGCTGGCAGAGCATTGGCTCAATATCTGAAAATTCAGGGGGAACGTTTAACTATATCTGCCATCAATGGTGAGGATGGGTCTATTACAACGGATCCTCTTTTGATCTCCCAATCATTTAGTCAATTTTACGAGCGGCTGTATACTTCGGAAGTCACCAATCCTGACCCCTCGAAGATATTGACAAAAGCACCTCATCCTACTCTTACAGGCGAGGATAACACGGTCTTATCTATGAATATAACAGAGGCTGATATCGGACTGGTTTTACATCACATGGCTAAATGGAAAGCCCCCGGTCCCGATGGTTTCACATCTGAATTTTATGCTGCTTTTCAAAAGGAACTGGCTCCTCATTTAATTGACCTCTTTGATTACTTTATACGTACTGGAGATGTGAGAGGTACATTTACTGAAGCAAGCATTATAGTATTGCCCAAACCTGGCAAGGATCATCGTCAAGTGGCCAACTACCGTCCGTTATCATTAATCAATGTTGATGCAAAAATATACGCAAAAATCCTTGCATCCCGTCTGCAGTCCTTGCTTCCTAAATTAATTGGTGCTGATCAAAATGGCTTCATGTTGAATAGACTCTCCAGTGACAACTCACGCATGTTTGCGAACGTCATACTTCATGCTAATACACAAAAATCTCCACTAATTGCTTTAGCATTAGATGCCGAAAAGGCGTTTGATAGAGTGGAATGGGATTACCTCTTCATGGCTCTTCGGTGGTTTGGCTTTGATGATTCTTCCATTCAAATGATCAAAGTTCTCTATTCAGCACCTACAACAAATGTACGCATCAATGGTTATTCATCTGCTCCATTTAAACCAACTAGAGGTACGAGACAAGGGTGCCCTCTGTCACCCCTGCTCTTCAACCTGGCATTGGAGCCCTTCTTACATTCCATCAGAACTAATGATCGTATTTGTGGGGTACGCTGTGGAGAAGCTGAAGTAAAGTTCTCAGCATATGCTGATGATGTTCTCCTGTATTTATCTCCTGAGTCCATCCCTGCTCTACTCTCTCTTATCGATGATTTCTCCGTGATCTCTGGCTACAAACTAAACAACAGTAAAACGGAACTTATGCCCTTAAACTCTCATGTTCATAAGCATTTACTTACTCAATATGGTTTCCGATGGTCTGACTCATCATTGACTTATCTGGGCATCCCGTTTGGCAAGTCTCTAGATTCCACCATTGAAAATTGCACTTCTCAGCTATTGCAGTCTATCAAGTCTCAAATTCTTAAATGGAATCCACTGAATCTTTCTTGGTGGGGTCGATTAGCATCGATCAAAATGGTGTTGACGCCTAAAATTTTATATACTCTGTGCATGCTGCCTACACTTTTACCCTTGTCGGTTTATAAACAACTGGAATCATTACTTACCAAGTTTTTGTGGAACAATAACACACCCAGAATTGCTCTACACAAATTAAAACAGGGAAGAAATAGTGGGGGTGTGAACTTCCCTCATCTTCTGGATTATCATTACGCCTTTTTGTCTCGTCAAGGTGTTCGATGGCTACTATCTGAAGACCTCACAACTGATACCAATCGCTGGCTTGATTTTGAACGAGCAAGATACTCTCCTTGCAGACTACAACTACTCCCCTTCATGCTGCCACCTGCATCTCCTATCATTCGTGACCACATTCTATTATCAATGATCCAGGTTTTTAAAAGGTTGGAATCCTCGCTTGATATTAAATGGTTGGACACAACATCTGCTCCCCTCTGGCGCAACAGCTCAATCCGTATTGATAACAATATTGTGGATTGGAAATTGTGGCAGTCTGCGGGGGTATATCACATAAACCAGTTATGGGATGAAGAACAGTGGATCTCTTTTGACCAATTACATGCTAATTATGGTTTGAATGATACTCAGCAGTACCGCTGGTTACAGCTTAAGCACGCTATTGCGTCACATCTTAAACACCATACACTTCTCAATACTGTTCCACCACTGCTTCCGCTATGTGCGTCCTTTCATAGTCCCAAAAAAGAAGCATCTAAATGGTATAAACACGCAAGACTTCAGAAATATCAACATCCACTTGATACGGAACATAAATGGGCATTAGATCTTCAACTGTCATTGGATGAAAATCAATGGGAACATTTGTGGTCACGTACTCATTCTATTAGCAAATCTGCATCCTTTCTCCAAACATCCTTATTTCTCAATCATAGGGCTTATTGGACTCCTAGTCGCCTGGCTCGATTCAAAGCAGGAGAATCGGATAAATGTTGGTCCTGCAACTTCTCTCCGGGTACACTTAAGCATATGCTATTCGACTGTCCGTTGTTACAACAGTTCTGGATAAGGGTTATAAATGACATTAATCAGCTACTTCAAACGTCCCTTCCTTGTTCATATAATTCTGTTATCCTAGGAAGTGTCAAATCATCTGACTTTTTGCACGAAGACGAGGACTGTCTTATTCATCTTCTCCTCTTGATTGCGGTCAAGATCATCCTTTCTAATTGGAAAGATCTGGAACGAGTGAGCTATGATAACTGGTGGAACACCATTTGCCTGACAGTTAAATACGAAAAAATAGCTGCTGAAAGATTAGGCTTGATGCATAAATTTAACAGGCTTTGGGGTCCATTATTACAATATGCTGATTCTCCATTTAAATCTCTAGCATAGTTCTTATCATTCAAGATGAAATTACATTAATATGCTCTTTGACCATACCTGATGTTATTATCGATAATCATATTTCCTCTATGCAGCATTATCTCAATGTTATTGATGCATTATTAGGGTACGTGCTTCTCCTTAGATTGTGTACAGTCATTACATCACTGTTTAAGTATAAGATATACTGATCTGTTCATTTCTCCATTTTTCTTTTCCCTCTTCCTGGAAATTCTAATCCTTTATATTATTAATCCCCTGGTTTGGGGCATTGCTTTCTGATATGATATGTATCAATATGCGTATGGATGCAATGTTTTGATGTTTTACATCTGTATTATTTTATGTTATGTAATACAATCTTAATAAAACTTATTGAACTTAAAAAAAAAAAACCAGGGAGTTAGGCTACCAGCATTTCAACCTACTGGTTCTAAGAAAAAAGACAAGGCTTTAAAGCTGCTGGACATCCGCAGAGTTCTCTTGTGTTACCTGGAAGTGACTATTGAGTTTTATCTCTTGGACCATCTCTTTGTTCTAACCAAAGAGTCAACCTGAGGCACACCAACCTCCAAGGCCACCATTTTCTGGTGGATTCAGAAAGCTTTCTCCTTCACCTGCATTGTCTATGGCAAATAACCAATGGTGTTGTTGAAAAGCACATTTGACCAGTGGAATAGCCACCTCTTGGGTGGAATCAAGGGTGATAACTCCGGAGGAGATATGTAGATCAGCAACATGGTCTTCCCTACACACTTTCACTAAATTCTATAGGGTGGATGTGGCAGCGCTCGAGGATTCTGCTTTTGGATCCTTAATACTAAAATCAGGCTTATCTCTCCAACCCGGGATTTCGGGTCTGCTTAGGTTCAGCATTCCAGTCCTATTGCACTGGAAAAACAGTGCAATAGGACTGGATAATACCTTGATAATATGTTTTCCAGTAGAAAGGAATAGTATGCTGAACCCTCCCGCCCAATAATTTCTGATGCACCTGTTTCTGCCTTATGCTTCATGGTCTTCTCCATATCTAAGACTTATCTGCCACTTGGACAGTTTGTAAATATAATCTCAAGAGATAATTGTGCCCAATAATATTCAAGCTGTTGTTTTTATTTGATGTGTTTTATTGTTCATTTATACATTAAAAATTTCATTATTGACTCTCATCACATTATATGAGTAGATCAGAACCTTGGTTTCGGGGGGTTTCCCGTGTCCTTCCTTCTCCTGTCTTATACTCTAAAGCTCTTGTATGCTTTGGAAGGAACTGAAGAGAGCAGCAGACTCCTGGGAGAAGGAGGAGGATTCAAAAGCTGTGATTGACATCTTTCTGCAGTATGTTCATGAGAATGGACAGAATACCCTAAGGTTCAGCAAACCATTCCTATATACTGTACTGGAAAAAATATTATCAAGGTAAGAACCTAATCTCTTTTTGATTGGATCACACTGTCTCCTAAACATAGGCTTTGTATCATCAAAATGGTTTGTCAGCTGTATTCATTTACTTGCTCACATTTTCTAAATATAGTGGCCCTTAGATATGTTCAGTGGGACAGAGTAAATGAAAGACATCACTGTAGGAACTTACTTTTAAATTGTTGATTGAAAGATTAATATTGTACAGAAACATAGGGCTCCTTAGCCATGCTAGCAAGTCCCATGTGGTAAATATAATGAAATCCAGGGCCGGATTTTCTATAGACTAACTAGGCTTCAGCCAATTGTTAGCAAAACTAAAATTACACTATTCTAAAAACAGTGAACACTAAAACACTGAACCGAAAATAAGGAGAAATTCTATGCTTCGGGATCGGAACCGGCTCCGGCCGCAACGGGGCACCGACTCGGCTTCTCCCTTTCTTTTTCTCGCCCTGGGAGGAGGATCGGGGAGGGAAAGACGTCAGTCCGGAAACAGCTGGGCAAAGCCCAGCCCCGCGGGGAGAGAGGCAAAACGTGGATCCGTCAGGACAGGGCAGCCCAGACTGACATCGGGGATGGGGGGTGGGGTGGGGGTTTTCAGTGGAAGGGGGATGGGAGGCAGGCAGGCTGGCATTGGAGGGGGGTGGGGGATTTAATGGAAGGCAGGCAGGCAGGATGGCATGGGGTGTTCAATGGAAGGGGGATGGGAGGCAGGCGGGCATCGGAGGGGGGGTGAGGTGAGGAAGGATGCACTGGGGGCACTATGGACATAGGAAGGGGCAATGTCGTGTGTTATATTTGATTAGTTATTGTTACAAGTACTATATATGGTGCTGAGAATAAATGTCCAAATAAGTGTTCTCGACTTTTTTTAATTTATTATCCGTGTCACATTTTTTATAAAGGTTAGTACCAATAACAACATGTTTCATTTAACATATTGATATATATCACAGTAATGATGTATTTTATTATCTCTCATGTAATTTACAAACTTAAAAATGGGAGGTGAAAGGACCTCATAAGTGGAATAGCCTAGGGCCTCTTTTCATCTAAATCCGGCCCTGATGAAATCCATTCAATTCCTATGAACTTTAGCATGGTTGCTGCATGTGAATTGCTAGTTAAGCTTTGTAAAAGGAGCCCATATTTTGGTGTTGAGACTTTAAATTATTATTGTCTGCTTCTATGAAGACCACTTACTCATCCCTCAGCAATCAAGGTTAACTGTTGAATGTGTTTGATCTCATTGGATTTTTGTCATGGTGAATTATAAAGTTACAGGGCATTAAGGGAATTCAAACACTTGACATTTCTTAAATTTGTTTTATTTTGTTTTCTGTAAGCACTAATCTGCTTTTTTTTGCAGATCCTATGTACAACCAAAAAGAATCTTCACTTTTCACCGTGGACTCAAACTTTGTGTGCCCAATATTAAACATGCTGAGATATTTCAAAATGCCATATAATAAGGCAAAATGTTATGATTAGAAGTGGAAAATAAACAGCATTTGAGGTTTTTACGTCTCAGGAGATAGGATGAGTAATCAAGATGGTAAGTTAAAATTCCATGACACTGAATTTCTGACCCAAACAGTATATTGCATTTGAAATCTAGTCCAAAAATGTATTAAGTTAGTCCAATAAAAAAGGTATCATCTTTCTTCTTTGTTTTACAAGGGCTGTACCGAAATAAAAGTGGGCATAAGTTTTTTTATTAGCTGGCATAGGTCATTCAAATTGCACATACTTAAATACATCTAAAAACTCACCCAGATCGGCACTTGGATGACCTAAAAGACAGGTCATCCAAGTGCCAATAATCAAACCGAATTTCTGGACACATCCAGGGACATTTTAGGCCTCTGAATGCTGCTGTGTGCCCAGAGCTGAAAGGGGTATATCCGTAGGAGTGGTTAGGGTGGTATTTGGGTAGGATGTGGGCTGACCTAGACTTAGTTGTCCTGCAGGGATAATCGAATGTTTCAAGAGAGTTCCTGGACAAAAACTTATATGTTGTGACTTAGACGATGTAAAAGCAGGTGTAAGTGGCAAAATGGTATCCAAAGTGACCAGTTAACCACTGCAGAGACAACGTAAAGACCCACCCTCACTCCCCCAGTGATCACTGACCCCCCTCACACTGCACAAATATCAGAATAAAAAAGTAGATACCTATCTGTTTAGTAATTTCGAGTTTACACCCAGCGTTGTTTACTGCGAGCTGTCAAAGCTTAAGGTTAACAAGGCAATGGGGCCTGACAACCTACACCCCAGGGTGCTCAGGGAGTTTTGTGATGTCTTGGCGGAACCGCTATCCGCGCTCTTCAATCTCTCCCTTAGTACGGGTAACGTCCCATTGGACTTGAAGACGGCTAATGTCATTCCACTCCACAAGAAAGGCTCCAAGATGGAGACAGCAATCTACAGACCGGTGAGTCTCATATCAATAGTGTGCAAACTAATGGAAACTCTAATCAAACGCCAATTGGATATGATCCTGAACGAGGAGAATCTACGGGATCCCCATCAACACGGATTTACTAAGGGGAGATCCTGCCAATCCAACCTGATCAGCTTCTTTGACTGGGTGACGAGGAAGCTGGATGTTGGGGAGTCCCTGGACATCATATACCTGGACTTCAGTAGAGCATTCGATAGCGTACCACACCGCAGGTTGCTGAGCAAGATGAGTTCTATAGGATTGGGCGACACATTGACGAAATGGGTTGGGAACTGGAGGTAGGCTTCAGAGGGTAGTGGTGAACGGCACCCCCTCCGAAATGATGGAGGTAATCAGTGGAGTGCCGCAGGGCTCAGTCCTGGGCCCGATCCTATTCAACATCTTTATAAGAGACTTGGCAGAAGGGCTGCGAGGTAAAATAACATTATTCGTCGATGACGCCAAACTAAGCAACGTAGTTGGCAAAAGCACAACAGACATAAATTTAATGTCCAACAACATGATGCACGATAATACTCCTACTGGAGTGCTGGTCTAGGTCCTGGCAACTCAGCTTCAATGCCAAAAAATGCAAAGTCATGCACCTGGGCAGCCAAAATCCATGCAAGACTTACACCCTTAATGGCGAGATCCTAACAAGAACTGAAGCAGAACGAGACTTAGGGGTGATCGTCAGTGAGAACATGAAGACTGCCAATCAAGTGGAGCAAGCTTCATCCAAGGCAAGGCAAATCATAGGTTGCATACGCAGGAGTTTCGACAGCCGTAAGCCTGAAGTCATTATGCTATTGTATAGATCCATGGTGAGGCCCCACCTGGAATATTGTGTGCAATTCTGGAGGCCGCATTACCGTAAGGATGTGCTAAGACTGGAGTCGGTCCAGAGAATGGACACCCGGATGGTCTCGGGACTCAAGGGACTCCCGTACGAGGAACAGCTGGATAAGTTGCAGCTGTACTCACTCGAGGAACGCAGAGAGAGGGGTGACATGATCGAGACATTCAAGTATCTCACGGGCCGCATCGAGGTTGAAGAAGATATATATTCTTTTTCAAGGGTCCCGCGGCAACAAGGGGGCATCCATGGAAAATCAGGGGCGGGAAACTGCACGGGGACAAATTGCAGCTCTACACTCTTGAGGAACGTAGGGAGAGGGGAGACATGATCGAAACATTTAAGTACCTCACGGGACGTGTCGAAGTGGAAGATGATATTTTCTTTCTCAAGGGACCCTCGGCTACAAGAGGGCACCCGCTCAAACTCAGGGGCGGAAAATTTCATGGCGACACCAGAAAGTATTTCTTCACAGAGAGAGTGGTTGATCATTGGAACAAGCTTCCAGTGCAGGTGATCGAGGCAGACAGTGTGCCAGACTTTAAGAATAAATGGGATACCCATGTGGGATCCCTACGAGGGTCAAGATAAGGAAATTGGGTCATTAGGGCATAGACAGGGGGTGGGTAAGCAGAGTGGGCAGACTTGATGGGCTGTAGCCCTTTTCTGCCGTCATCTTCTATGTTTCTATGATTGCTGGAATAGTCTTCCATTTCAGGTTATTGAGGCCAGCAGCGTGCCTGATTTTAAGGCCAAATGGGATAGACACGTGGGATCTATTCACAGAGAAAGGTAGGGTTGAGTCATTGGAGTGGGCAGACTAGATGGGCCATGGCCCTTATCTGCCGTCTATTTCTATGTTTCTATGTACTCGAAGTCCCTACATTGTAACTTTTACTCTGTCTCTCTCCCTCCCTACAAATATTCATGCATTCAAAGACTTCATTGTTATTTTTTTCACAGACTGTCCAGTTCTTCTTATTGTAAACCGCCTCAAACTACTATGGCTTTGGTGGTATATAAAAAATAAATTATTATTATTATTATTTTCTAGTTCCGCTAAATCTTTTTTGAGATAAGGCAGCTAGAATTGAACACAATACTCAAGGTGAGGTCGACCTTGGAGTGATACAGAGGCATT
This sequence comes from Geotrypetes seraphini, assembly GCF_902459505.1. Taxonomy (NCBI): domain Eukaryota; kingdom Metazoa; phylum Chordata; class Amphibia; order Gymnophiona; family Dermophiidae; genus Geotrypetes; species Geotrypetes seraphini. Next base: position 147,570,289 of record NC_047085.1, on the reverse strand, counting down.
TTAACACTTAGGGCTCCTTTTATCAAGGTGCGCTTTGGGGATTAGCGTGTCGGACATTTCATCACACGCTAACCCCCGCGGCAAGCCAAAAACCTAATGCCTCGTCAATGAAGGCGTTAGCGTCTAGCGCGGCAGGCGGTTGAACGCACGGTATTCCGCGCGTTAGCCGCCTACCGCATCTTGATAAAAGGAGCCCTTAGCCTTGATTACCATCCCTTTTCTAATAATTCCAAGCTTTGTTGCTTTGTTTTGGCTACCACCACAAATTAGGCAGAAAGTTTCAGCATATTATCTACAATGATTCCCAGATCTTTTTCTTACATAGAAACATGATGGCAAATAAAGGCTAAATGGCCTACCCAGTCTGCCCATCAGCAGTAACCATTTTCTCTACCTTTCTCTAAGAGATCCCAAGTGCCTAATCCACGCTTTCTTGAATTCAGACACAGTCTTTGTCTCCACCACCTCTTCCGGGAGACTGTTCCATGCATCTATTACTTTCTATGTACTGTACATCTAAAATCTTTCATTTTCAGGTGAATTTTAAAGAAAATTCAGCTTCATTCCAATTCCTACTAGAGAATAATTCAAAATACCGTATTTTTCGCTCCATAAGATGCACTTTATACACCCCCAAAAAGGGGGTGGAAATAAGGGTACGTCTTATGGAGCGAATACTCACCCACCCCGTTACCTTATTTAGTTCCTCCTGTGGTCCGGCGGTCCTGCCCTTCCCTCCAGCTGACTCCCGAACTAGCTGCAGCAGCGTCAGAGTGGGTAAAAGGCAGGCACGAGCTTTTCGCGCACCTGCCTTGACCCACGTCAAATGAATGGCTGCCCTGGGTTCTCGCGAGAACTGATGGCAACCATTCATGCAGCGATGGTCAGGTGTGTCTTATGGAGCGAAAAATACGGTATCTCTTTTTTGTGTACTTGTGTGCTTTTGATATTTTTCCCCATGAATTCTGGCCTATACTATCTTTATGAAATATCTTCTTTGTCAAATGACTTTAAAGATGCAAGAACTATTCTCTAAATATTGCAAATAAAAACAAGTTCTGTCATAAAACAATGGATTCTTTCTCTGCTTTGACTGACACTTATGCTATGTCTTTATACATGATTTCTCCCATAATTTGATATGGCAGAATTGCTGTCTACTTAATACTAAGGAGAAAAGAATATTTTTAAAATGCATTGATATCTGCAACTGACACCTCAGTAGGTTGTTCAAAAAAGATGCTATTCTTTTTCAGTGCTTTCTCTGAAGCCATATCCTCTGCTTAGCAGCTGTTGCAGATCCCAAATAAGAAGCTGAAAAAATGTTGTGACGCGATGGAAGGCCAAAGTTCTACTTCAAACCTGTCATTGGAGCAAGAAATGCAGCCTTCCCTCAAGAAGTGGCATTCCCTCCGGGGTCCTAACTGGGATTCATCATTCACAGACTCATGCAAAAGATTCACCCTTCTGGGAATCCATTTTTCAGTATCTCATATATTTATCCCATTTACTCCTACTAGGTATCAAAGATCTTATCAGCAGAATTGTCTTTCAGTCCTCAGTCATCTGTCTTGATACTTTAAGAAATCAAATTTTCAGTGTCATTCACTACTACTACTATTTATTATTTCTATAGCGCTACCAGCTGCACACATCACTATACATTAAACACGCAAGAGACGATCCTTGCTCGAAAGAGCTTACAATCTAAGTTATGATAGACACATAGGGTGGCTCAATATATGGGACATACAAAGGGATAAAGAGGTAGAGGGCTACAGAGGACCTACACTTTGGAATGCCCAGCCCCTACATTTCTGATTGGAATGCTCCTTCCAAAAATTCAAGGAAGGCCTAAAGATGTTTCTTTTTTAGGATATTTATGGTGTATAGTACCATCAGACATTATTGTTTTTGCTTTTCGCCCAACTCATGGTGGGGTAGATGGGAGTGCCATTCCCTGTTTTGGACTGGCTCTCTTTCTCTTTACTCTACTTTTCTATTTATGATGTAACTTCTTTTCATCTTTTCTTACTATTTTTAGATTATAATACTGTAGGCTGCTCTGAATGAATTTCTGACTGGATGGTATATCAAATTGATTAAACTTGAACATTTATAGAGATTGGGCAGATAATCTGTGCTTATTTATGCTAATGTGGTTGTTTAGTAACAGTGCATGCTAATGCCATTATCATGTGTTATCTGCTGCAGGAGTCATTGACTAAAATAGGCACTGCAGCAGATAAAGTGATAAAGACATTAGCATGTGCTGTTAGTAAGTAAAGGGTCCCTTTACTAAGGTGCACTAACTGATTTAGCACACACTAAGTGCTAAGACACCCATAGGGATATAAAGGGTGTCTTAGCATTTAGAGTGCTAGATCAGTTAGCTCTGCTGACTAGCAATACACATAACTAGAGTTCCCCAATGCCATATTTATTATATATTTCTAGTCACTGCCTTTTTAAAGAAATTCAGTCGAGGTAGTGTAAGGCAAGTATAACCTGCATATAAGCAATAAACAATTACAGCTGTAAAAATATTCAAACAGTATAGATTTTCGATAGGACATCTAAGTCCAACTTTGGACATTTTCCCCAAGACATTCAAAGTCTGAGGCAGAGAAATGGCTATTTTCAAAACAGGCAAACATGCTAGACACCCACATTTTTTTTAAATTGCCTATTTAGATGTCTTGGCTACCAGGATGTCCAACCTTAGAACATCTAACTTTGTTTGCCATATTTGACCACAAAAGCATCCAAGTTCAAAACGTCCAAATCCAGACCATTTGGACGTGGGAGGGGCTAGCATTGAAGTGGATTGGCCACACAGACATACCAACAGAGCAGCGGGGCACCTTAAAGGCCACTGCTGTGAACTTTAGAGAAATGGTACCAGATGTATATCTCACCATAACCCTCTTATAATTTATCCTGAGCTCTCCAAAACTTCCCTAAAACCTACTATGCCCACCCATCTCCAATAGTCCTTATGATTGCAGGTGGCACTTATAGTTTATGGCAGTATAGTAGGATTTTGGTGGGCTCACACTTTCCACCATACATTTATGGTGGAAAGTGTGAGCCTGGTGGGCTGCTTCCCCTGTCACTGTTGTTAGGGCTCTGCGCATGTGTCAATCGCTCAATGAGCGATTGATCAATCCCATTTGCGTGCAAATCGTTTGCATGCAAACTTGATGGTGCATTGATTGCTGTTGGAGAATCAGCCAACAGCAATCGAGTTGCTATTTTTAGTGCATCTAGCCCAAACTCTGCTGATCACAGGAACAAGGAATGGAGACTGCCAAAGGCAGTGTGAAGAAAATACCAGATGTATTAAATAGTCATCACACAAAAGAATTGCCACTGCTGAGTCAGACCAGTGGTCCATCATGCCCAGCAGTCCGCTCACGCGGCAGCCCTCTGGTCTAAGACCAGCACCCTAACTGAGACTAGCCCTACCAGCGCACGTTCTTGTTTAGCAGAAACTTGTCTAACTTTGTCTTGAATCCTTGGAGAGTGTTTTCCCCTATAACAGCCTCTGGAAGGGCGTTCCAGTTTTCTACCACTGTCTGGGTGAAGAAGAACTTTCTTACATTCATACGGAATCTATCCCCTTTCAACTTTATAGAGTGCCCTCTCATTCTTCCTAACTTGGAGAGGGTGAACAACCTGTCCTTATCTACTAAATCTATCCCCTTCAGTACCTTGAATGTTTCGATCATGTCCCCTCTCAATCTCCTCTGTTCGAGGGAGAAGAGGCCCGGTTTCTCTAATCTTTCGCTGTACGGCTGTACACATTGAGCTTGGTTGAATCTTGTGGTTTTCTATCACAGTGTTCTTCAACCTTTTTACACCTATGGACCGGCAGAAATAAAAGACATTGGTCTGCAGACCGGCGGTTGAAGAACACTGGGCTAAGTTGTGGGCCAGACCCTGCCCATCTCTACCCAATCTCCACCCCAGACCCTGCCCCTATAGTCCTAATTGTAACACTATTTTTTCCAAAGCTGCAATACTTTTGCCACTGTCATAAATGCACTAAAGAACATAGGAATTACATGGGCTTCAGTTCATTTTCCAAGGCAGCATCTCTACTGCAGCTTTGGAAAAGGAGCCCTATATGAATAAATTCATTTTAGCACCTAATCATAACCGATTGGACACAGCTAGATGATATTTAGAACTGATGCATCCTAGTTCAAAACATGTTAAGTATAAAAGTTTTTATGAATACATTTCAATTTTGACAACCAAATGGTAAAATGATTTTCCCTCGAAACTCAGGAAATTGACACTTTATGGACTATTTCTGAAACCATGTAAATTCTTTTTATATACTAGGGGCTCCTTTTACAAAGCCGCACTAGGGCATGCTAAATTGCTGCACGCGCTAGCCGCTACCGCCTCCTTTTGAACAGGTGGTAGATTTTCGGCTAGCACTTGCTATAGCGTGCGCTAATCCGGTGCATGCGCTAAAACCGCTTGCGCACCTACGTAAAAGGAGCCCTACATTTGTAATGTCTAATAACTAGTTTATATTGTTTGAATTAATTATCTCTGTATAGTCCTAGGTATGCCCAACACTGAATCCACACTTAAATAAATGCTTAAATAAGAATTTTGCGGAATATAATAAAGGATATAAAGCAGTGAAAGCTGACGCTAATGCTCTGCGCTTCTGCCGACACTCATAGGAGCTCCCTGAGCGTCGGAGCAGCGCGGAGCATTCAATGCACCGGCTGGCACTAAAAAACGCTTTTGCGGTTTTGTAAAAGGGGGAGAAAATGAAATAAGGACTTAGATAATTACAATTGGAAACAAAAGATATGATAGAACAGTGTTCTTCAACCACCGGTCCATGGACCGGTGCCGGTCCACAGAAATTTCCTGCCGGTCCATAGGGCCAGCACGTGCATCAGGCTCAAAACAGTGTTCTTCAACCGCCGGTCCACGGTGCGATCGATGCGGCGTTATCTTCGAGCCAGCTCCCTCTTACTAACTGATTCAGTGCACAAAGCCACGGGCAGTGGCTCCTACGGGCATCCTTCGCCTGAACCGGAAACCTTCTCTCTGACGTTGCAACGTCAGAGGGAAGGCCTCCAGATGAGGCACAGGACGTGCAAGGTGCAATTAGTACTATTATGAAGGCAGTGTCTGGGGTGTTGATTGGGTAGAGATGGGCAGGGTCTGGCCCACGACTTAGCCCCGTGTTCTTCAACCGCTGGTCCACGGACCGATGCTGGTCCACAGAATAATTCTTTTATTTCTGCCGGTCCAGAGGTGTAAAAAGGTTGAAAAACACTGTCCTAGTACATTCTCTTGTTATTCAACAAATCGATTATTGTAATTCTCTTTATGCTGGATTACATCAGAAGGATATTCAAAGATTGCAGATAATACAGAATACAGCCATCAGAGTAATTCATAACCTTTGCAAATTTGCTCATATATCATCTTTCATGAAAAACACTCAATGGCTCCCTGTGAAATACCGTATTGTCTACAAATTACTTCTTATTACATTTAAGGCACTAAGTACAGACAAGCCACCTTATCTAGCACAGCTATTGAATCCATATGTAGCGGGCAGAAATTTGAGATCTACAAATAAGCAATTGCTTATAATTCCATTATACAAAGAATTTGTAAATGAACATGTAAGAGACACAATTTTCTCCATTAATGACCCAAAGTATTGGAATTTGATACCATTGACATGTAAATCAATAACTTCGGTTGATAAGTTTAAGGAAAACTTAAAAACCTATCTTTTCTCCGATGCATATTCTCAGGTTTAACGGGTAGTGCTATTGGTATCTTGGAAAACAGAAGACTATCCCTAATGTTAATTTTTTTCTTACTCTGCTAAATTTGATGTATTTCTCCCTTTGTACCCTAATTTTATGTATTATGTATGGGTTATATTTGTACATTATATTTGTTATTTTATTATGTTTTAGACTGTAAGCTACCCTAGGGCAGGATAGAAAATTTTAAATAAACTTGGAAACTTGGAAAAAATAAATTCACTAGTGCTCATAGGAATTGAATGGGCGAGAGGCTGGAGAAACTGGGCCTCTTCTCCCTTGAAAAGAGAAGACTGAGAGGGGACATGATCGAAACATTCAAGATATTGAAGGGAATTGACTTAGAGACAGAGAGATTGTTCACTCTCTCCAAGGTGAAGAGAACGAGAGGGTACTCGCTAAAGTTAGAAGGGAAAAGATTCCGTATAAACGTAAGGAAGTTCTTCAGCCAGAGAGTGGTGGAGGTCTGGAACGCTCTTCCAGAGGCTGTTATAGGGGAAAGCACCCTTCAGGGATTCAAGACAAGGTTGGATAAGTTCCTACTGGAACAGAACATACACATGTACAGCTAAACTCAAATAGGGCACTGGTCATTGACCTAAGGGCCACCGCATGAGTGGACTGCTGGGCATAATGGACCACTAGTCTGACCCAGCAGCGGCAAATCTTATGTTCTTATGTTATGTTCTTATGTTCAGTGCATTTACCGTGACAGTTATTGGTACAGTACTCCCCCGATATTCACGGGGATTCCGTTCCAGGAATCCCCGCGAATCTTGAAAAACTGCGAATACGGTTTTTCGTGGAGGGAGACTGGAGAGGGCAGCGGGAGACGTAGGAGAGAGTAGCCAGAGCGCCGGCGAGTGAAGGAAATCACTCGCTGTATGCTCCGACCGCCTCTTCCTGTACTAAAGTCGAGCCTTACCAATCAGGAGCTGCGTGTCAACTCTGCATGTCAACTCTGTGATGAGAGGGAATAGGATGAAATTAAGAGGTGATAGGCTCCAGAGTATTCTTAGGAAATACTTTTTTACAGAAAGGGTGGTAGATGCGTGGAACAGTCTCCCGGAAGAGGTGGTGGAGACAGAGACTGTGTCTGAATTCAAAAGGACCTGGGATAGGCACGTGGGATCTCTCTGAGAGAGAAAGAGATAATGGTTACTGTAGATGGGCCATTTGGCCTTTATCTGCCATCATGTTTCTGTGTATCCGTTCATGCATAGATGCCCTCCCAACGCGGTCCCAAGGATGAGAACAGGTTGAGGGGGGCAGGAGTTAGGCTGGGGCGAAATGGGGCTTGACATGGACATAATGGAGCAGAACTGGGCAGGCCTGGTGGCGAGGCTATAGGTCCGTATTAAAATCTGGTAACCATAGTACTGAGATCAGAGAGCAGAGTATATTGTAATGTTTGCTAGAAGTTGGGGCCCAGGAAATCATAGCAGAATAATAGGATTTCTTTGCTTGAGTGACAGCTAATTTATACTGAAAAGCCATATCTTTGTGGCAATAAAGATAATCGGTGAGTTTGCTCTTCTGCCAACGACTTTCCAGTTGGTGAAGCTGGCTACAGTGGAGGCAGAGGGCTGCAGTCATGTAACAGAGTTAATTCCAGAATTCTGTAATTACAGCCTCTTAATTTGCCCTTGACCAGCAACTCCAATTCTTCTTCTCACCCCAGAGACTATAACCCTGCTGCTGATGCTGCAGCATTCCCAGATTCAGCCAGCCGAGGAGCAGTACATCTAGTTTCAGGATCAAGCCAGAAAACCTCTACCTATCAGTGCCTCTCAACCACTAGAACAACCTGTGTGAGTGCTTCTAATTGCAGACAAATTCTGATCTAATCTACAGAGAACGGTTGAAACTGTTTAGGCTCCCTTAAGAGCATGGAGGCCATTGCTTGAAGCCTGTCACAGTGGAAGTGGGTGGGTAGAGAATGATAGTAGTCTCTGCTGTCTCTGTCTCTCATTCCCCCCCTCCCCCCTTCTCACTGCTATATTTAACAGCCGTGAAGGCCTTAAAAGGTCTGGACTGAGGTGCTGACATTTCGCTGGCTGCAGGCATTATTTTTGCTCTGGTCCCAGGAGTTCAGTCCATCACAGTGGTCCTGCCTATCTCTTTGCTGGATTCAGCTTTGCTGGATTTTTCTCTGTACCGCTCACTTCTCAACCCATTCCAGGATTTGACCATTTCATCCAACTTTGGTAAGTGCTCAGTTTCAAGAGAAAACTCTTTTTTTTCCTCAACATTTACCCTTTGTTTTAGGCTCAGTTCCAAGTTGTCTCAGCCTTTGGTCAAGGGGTAGGCAGATTTTACGGTAGCTTTCTTCAGTCTTCTTTGCATGTCGGTTGAGTACAGTAACAGCAGAGAGAAATGCAAGCATGAAACAGCTAAAGAAATGCAAGCATGAAACAGCCATATGGCAGCTGCAATCTCATAATAACATCATTTATTTTTCAGGATTTAGCTCAGATCTTTTCATTAGCAGCTCAAGAGTTGTATTCATATATTAGAGGAGGTAGATGAGAGCTATGGGAGATATAAGAAATAGATTTTCAGTTTGCAAGGTGTTTAATGCTTATGGGAAATTTAGAAATTCTATGAACCCCTAAAAGCAAAATTTTTAAAAAATTTGGAGACAATTGTTTCTTTTTCTGGGACCCTTTTATTAAAGTTTAGCATGCATTAAATGCTAAGAAGCCCATAGATGTAAAATTGTATTTTAGAATTTAGTTCACGCTAAGCTTTAGTAAAAAGGTCCTTATGTGTTGAGAAGGAATACATAACTCACTGAAGGAAGTTTAGTTTAACTTGATGCTGATAGTGGATTTTTATTGTGAAGGATTTTAGATTAGGTTTCATTTTTGGCCCTAGTCACCAAAAGAGATGGGGAACTATACCCCAATGAGAGTATTATCTATTATAGTACATTTTCTGGATAGACTTGCCCCCTCTTCTACAAAACCGCGCTAGCGGTTTTTAGTGCAGAGAGCCGCGCTGAATGGCCCACGCTGCTCCTGACACTCATTGAGTTCCTATGAACGTCGGGAGCAGCGCGGGCCATTCAGCGCAGCTCCCTGAGCTAGAAACTGCTAGTGCAGTTTCGTAGAAGAGGGGGTTGGTCTAGGTACAATATCTGCCAACATTTCTATGTATTTTTTGGGTGGGTAGACATGAATTGATAAAGCATGGTTTCATTGGAGAAATTCAGTCGTTGTTAATAAGATATTTTGCATAAAGAAAAGAACTGCACATTTTGGAAAAGGAGAGCTCCTAGCTATGACATCAGCCTTGCACCAGCTTACTTTTCCTTAATTCCACCTACATATGTATTTATATCACTGTCTATGAATAGTGAGATCTCTGCTATGGCACAAATTGCTGTGTAGTAGGAAAATTAAGCAAAAATGGAATTAGGGTGCACTGTAGAAATGCAGAAATAAAAGCAATGGGATAGTTATGCCCAGTGGTTTGAGCAGTGCACTGCTAGCCACACAAGCTCAGGTACAAATCTCACTTCTTTACAGGTTCTCCCTGTGACCTTGGGCAAATCATTTTACCCTTCATTGGCTTGGGTACAAAGTTGTGGCTAGAGTTACCGATGCACGCTAATCTGATATGACACACCTTATTTAATGCAAGCCCTATGTAATCTAATCTAATCGTTCCTATTATATATCGCATCATCCCCATTTATATTGAAGCCCAATGCGGTTTACAATAAGATTTAGACTAGCCGATCAACTAATCAAATCGAACTTTGAACAAATAGGTTTTTAACTGTTTACGGAGTGCTGAATAAGAGATTCATAGTGGTAAACCATTCCAAAGGGAAGTCAATTTAAAAGAGAGAGATCGCGCAACCTGACCCTTAGATTGGACTTCCTTAACTGAAGGAAATATTAACAAATATAATGATGCAGATCTACATCTTTGTCCTGATAAATAGAATATCAAAGGTACAATCTGATGATCTAATTGACCATACATAAGTTTATAGACTATACAAGCACACTTAAACTTCACCCTAGATTCCACTGGCAGCCAATGCAATGTTTTTAGTAAAGGTGTGACATGCTCAATTTAATTTTTATTAAATATCACTCTAATAGCTGTATTTTGTAACAACTGTAATCTTTTAAAATCAGTTTTGCTAACTCCATAATAAACTGAGTTGCAATAATCCAGTTTAAATCAGACCCTCAGGGTATAAACCTTCTAAGGCAGGGAAGTACCTACGGTACTTGAATTTACAATTCATCTTGACCTTGCAGTTGGAAAGGTGAGCAACTGAAGTCAAAGCAGCGCAGATGAATCACGGCTCCTTGAGTCTGCCAAGGCTTGGTGCAGCACCACAGAGCTTTCCTGGTCTGAGGATTCTTTCCTCCCAATATTCAGCGATACTTAGCCAGCTGAGAACAGTTTAGCTGGCTATCCACCGATATTCTGCTGAATATCCCATTGGCTGGATTGGCCAGTAACAGCTAGTCACTGCCAATATTCATCAGCTGGCCAGCTAAGGCTAGCGACTAGATAGACCCACCTAAAAACAGGTCTATCTTTGGCCGCTAGGCCTTAGCTGGCCAGCTTTTGACTATCGGCTTGGCCAGTTAAGTCTGCGGTGGTGAATTTTGACCAGAATATTCAATGCTGGTGGCTGAATACAGCAGACCACAGGAGGTAGCCAGGCTGCCTCCTGCTGCCTCATTATTGGGCCCTTTGTGTTTATCTCATGTTTTCTTGAATTCTGTTACTGTTGTGAACTTCATCTCTACAAGGAGGTTGTCCTGTGTTACCGATCACCTTTTCTTTGAATAAATATTTCATTGTATGACTTCTAAGACATTCTAAGACTTCTAAGACTTATAGAATTTTGGTTAGCATCCGTTATTAACACTGTTCAGGTACCTTCATATCTTTATCATATAACTTCTCACTTCTAGGGTATATACATGTATTCCCTGTAAGCGACGCCTGCTATGTGTCAATCACCAACAGGTGCTGCTTATGGAATCATGGCTCCTAAGGACTCTAGGCACCAGAAATTTAGGCCAGGGTTTTACAGATCTACATTTCCGGCACCCAGGGTCCTTCCTGAATCACAGCCAGTGGCACCAAAGTCCGGCACTGCCCCTAAACATGCCCACTTCTGGACTTCGTCATCACTATGCGCTGCTAACCACCAGGGACCTAGGCGCTGGTCCCGGAGGCTACGTAACAACGGTTATTTTTATTCTAATGAGGGTTTAATTGGGTTTTAATGATGCAACCAATTATTGCGCCACTTAAGCCCAATTAAACTAATTAAGTTTGGTGGTGGTAGGTCAGCTACCGCCACCTAACTTTTGGTAGCTTTTGTAGAATCTGGTTCTTAAGTCTTTAAATCTCATGGTGCAGACTGAACTATTTTGGTGACCGATTTTTATGCATGGCCTCAAATCTGTCCATATCCTTTTTGAGATATAGGCTCATATTTGCATTTGATAGGTGCAAAGCTGGCAAATTATTTATTTAATTTGTTTTCTATTCCGTCCTCCACAAAGAGCTCAGGACAGGTTACAATATGCTATAGTTACAGTACAAGCATTTTTTTTTTCATGGCACAAGATTTTATCCTGATGCTACACATACTAGGGATCTAATGCCAATATCTGTAATATTCAGTTTACAGGTTAAATTTGTTACAGTTACAGTACGAGATTTTACAATACAAGTTTTTGTCCTAACGTAACACATACCAAGGATCTTGCATCAATACACATTTCTTTGTCATCTATCGGTCATAGGAATTAGGTGAACAGGTATGTTTTATTGCTTTCCTAAAGTTGAAGAGTTCTTCAAGGAATCTTTTCTGTGGGATAGAGAATGACACGGGGAAAAAATTTGTCCCTGTCCCCTTGAGCTCGGTCCACATCCCCGCCTTGTCCCCGCAAACCATCTGATCCCATCTGCATAAACCATCTCCCTTCTGTGTTCCTATTTTCCCCATTTCTAATATCTCCCCTCGGTATCTGTATACTTCCTCCTGTGTCTGGCATTGCCCCCACTGTGTCCATATACCATCCCCATGTATCTCCCCTTTATGTCTCTGTCCCTATGCCCCCATGCAAATAATTTCCCATCTGTTTCTATTACCTTTCTATGTCCATATTTCCCCTCTCTTCCTCATCCACACAAATATGTCTCTCTCCTCTCCAAACCCATCTAGCTCCTTTCCCTCTTTCTCCCCCTGCTTCCAGCATCTGGCTCACCTGCCTGTGCTCCCCTTTTTCTTTCCTGCTGTGGGTTCAATATTTGTCTCCCTCTTACTTCATTCCCTTGGCCCAGCATCTCTTTCCCTTTCAATCCCTCTTTCCTACTGTAAGGAAACACATGTGGTAATGGATCACGTAGTCCAGCAGCCTCCTCCCTCCTGCATTCTCTGTTGGGCTTTTCTAAAATTGTGAGTAAATGGACCATTTTTCCCTCTAAAACAATCAGAATGTCTTCTTCCAAACCTGTAGTGTGGCTTTTGCAATTAGATAGCAAAGTGAAGGCGGGCCAGCGGTGGAACCGAACCCACCCTGGAGGCGCGTCAGTGCAGGGCCAGCCTGGGTGGGAAGCAAGGAGAAGGTAGTAAGTATGATTCGGTAGGTTTGGTTTTATTTCTTTGCCTTGAAGCTCCCTCCCTCCCCCCCTCACCTTATGTGGTGAATTTCATTTTTCTTCTCTCCCAGCGGCACGCTTTACACAAGTCGAACATGGCTGCTTGAGTTGAATCTTCTCCTCTGATGCAACCTGAAATAGCAATCGGGTGAGAGGGGGCTGCTGGACCGCACGATCAGTGATTGCTCGCATTCCCTTACTTCACTGCAGAGACAAGATCATTCGCCGCTCCATGGGGCGGTGAATGGCCTTGTCCCCGTCCCCGCGGCGACCACTATTTTTCTCTCCCCGTTTTGATGGGTTACCTGCAGCTACCTGCGGGTAACAGCCACCGTGTCATTCTCTACTGTGGAAGTAGTCAATTCCAGTGGGTCAGTATGAAGTGAGAGTAGAAATGGGTCGGTATGAAGTGAGAGTAGAAACATTGTTTAGCGGTTTGCAGTTGAAGGGCACAAGCAGGGGGTGTTTTGAGGTGTATGTCCAATTCACTCCATTGTGAATGTTTACTTGTAAACTGTTCTGAGCTACTGGGAGGACGGGATAAAAATCTAAATAAATAAATAAAATAAATATTTCATCTTAGGAGTGGAGGGACCTGTTCGGCACGTATGGAGGAAGCTTGGCCATTGGCCATCACATAGCCTGGCACCATGTCATGCAAGGATTTGAACGCTAGCATCAGGCCCTTGAAGATACAGCGTTTTGCTATGGGCAGCCAGTAAGCTGATGATAGAGCCTAAGAGACTGGGTCACGGGGATGGAGGTTCTTTAGAAGTCTGATTGCCGTGTTTTGTACATGCTGGAAACGTCATATGTTCTTCATTGTGAGACCATTGAATTAAAGGTTTATCTTGTATAAACATCTAAGTCTCCATTTTACAAAGCTGGTATATGAATATTTCAAGCTCAAGTGTGTTCAAATGGTCTGGCCTTCTTTTGAGTGGGACTAAATGATTCTTAAATATCGACTGCTGGAGTTATACCTATTACCAAACACATTTTAAGTGTTAGTAAACCATTGTAACTGGGCAGCACACCACTGGAAGGATGGAGAGTTACCTCCTTAGAGAGGCATAATCAAAACTTTAAAGCATCCTAAGTCGGCACTTGGACATCCTAATAGCAGGGACGTCCACTTGCCAATAATCAAAACCAACTTTCTGGATGGTGCAGCAGTACTTCTAAGTTGCTGTGCATCCAGAACTCAAAAAGATGTGTTGTATGGTGTATTATGGGCAGGAATCAGGTGGGCTTAAACCTGGATGTACTGCAGTGATAATCAAAGCTTTCCTAGAGGGAACTTAGACGCCAGCAGTTAAATCCGTTTTAGTTGCGTCTAAGTGCCCCAAAGCTACCCAAACTGGCCAGATGACCATTGGAGGGATTAAGACATGATTCCCTCTTACTCCCCAGTGGTTACTGACCCCCCTCCCACCACCCAGAGATGGTGGAAAAAACCAGCACATGGAGGGATTGCCATCAGCTGATTGCGGCAGAGGAATCGCCATCAGCTGAGCTGGTTTTGGGGATTCTTGCCAGCTTAGCTGAAGGGGATTTCTCTGCCTCGATCAGACAAGGTAGTTGGGTACGTCTACAAAATTTGCTTTTTGTGCATTTTTCACATGGTTGTTTTTATTTTTGAAAATGGCCTTAAGGACCAAAACTTATACCTAGGTCATTTTCAAAAATAAAAGGTATAGACGTCTAGCAACTTTGAAAATGGACATTTTGTCTCCTGGGTTTCTAGATGTCCTGCCTAAAACATTCAACTTTAGACTTGTACGTCCTATTGAAAATGCCCCTTTTAATCTCCAGTGGTTTGTGTCCCCCCAAATGTCTAACTATCAAGGAAAACCAGTGACTGTGACAGCATTGGAATAATACCTGGTTATGTTTCTAAAGTTGCAAAGATAACTGATTAGAAATCAGTTGTTAAAACAGGAATAAAACCAGAGAGGTATCATCAGTACTTCCATGACAGCTAAGTGTGATCTTCATTTCTTAGAAAAACCTGTCGGTGGCACCAGCAGCACATGGTAAAATCATGTTATATACTATCATGATGTTTAACATAGCTGCTGATCTTTTCAAAAAGACAGCAATCCAAACATCATCCTGATTAATGCAACACCATAAAGATTTCTAGCTCTGTTTCTCCAAACCTTTTTCCTTGGGGATTGTCTTCAATTTTGGTCTAATATAAAACAGGAGAGTCAAATCCACAAACTCAAGATCACAAGGCAAGAAGTGGAAATGTCCTAAACAGACTGGTGAACTCCAATGTTTTGCAAAAATTTCCTTTTATTCATCCAAAAGTAACTCAATGACTCAGCATGTACATGTTTCGGCCAAGGTGGCTGCCTCAAGAGTCTTAAAAATCTCGTGGTTGATATAAATAAATAGGTCCACAAAAGAACATATATTCAAATCATGGCTGTAGAATTATGGATAGCTAAATAGAAGATACCACATTTTTAGAATCTCTGAACTGCATGCTAAAGTCAAATCGATTCCGTTCTGCAGCCATGATTTGAATATATGTTCTTTTGTGGACCTATTTATTTATATCAACCATGAGATTTTTAAGACTACTGAGGCAGGCCACCTTGGCCAAAACATTTACATGTCGAGTCATTGAGTTACTTTTGGATGAATAAAAGGAAATTTTTGCAAAACATTGGAGTTCACCAGTCTGTTTAGGACATTTCCACTTCAATTCTGGTCACCACTTCTCAAAAAAGCTCTAGTGGAATTAGAAAAAGTACAGAGAACGGTGACCAAAATGTTTAAGGGGATGGAAAAGATGAGGAAAGGCTAAAGATGTTGCAGTTCTTAAACTTGGAGACGAGATGGCTGAAAGGAGATATAATAGAGATCTATAAAATAATGAGTGGTAAATGTGAATTTGTTGTTTATTCTTTAAAAAAAAAAAGTACAGACTAGGAGACACTCCAAGAAATTACTAAGGAATATGTTAAAAAACCAAATAATTGAAAATAGAGTTCTCTGCATAGTTGAGCTCTAGAATTTGTTGCCATAATCAAAGCAGTTATTGTAGCTAGTATTAGAAAAGCTTCGGACAAGTTCCTGAAGGGAATGCAGAGAAATCCACTGCTTACCCCTAGAATAAGCAGCATGGAATCTTGCTGCTTTTGGTATCTTGCCAGATGCTTGTGACCTGGATTGGCCACAGACAGAAACGGGGACCATTGACTGCTTTTATTTCTGTGCTCTTTTCAAATGCATTGCAGAGCTGGATGATCACATTTAAGGCCTGATTTACTGAGGCAGTACTTCCATTATACAGTATCACATATATGATTAAACACCATAATGAGACATTTTACAGAAAATTATTTATAACAATAATGTTAAAATACTAAAATAAGTAACAGCATTATCATAGAGAAAATATCCTAAGTAAATAAAGAAAATCCCTCTGCCTCCCATCCCTCCTTTATTTTCTGTCTAAAGGAGGAGGAAACCGCCCTTCTCTCCCAAACTCATTACTTATTCCTCTGACCTCATCCACACCCTGTTCCTCAGTTCAATATCCTCTATGGTCATCCCCTTTCTATATCACATCCACAATTGATCACTCACCACTGCCAAACTTGTAATGATCAAACCACTCCTCAAAAAACTTTCAAGGCCTTTACTCTATCCTCATCTACAGAAACACCAAAGATGGCCTATCCTGAAAAGTCAGATTTGCCACTCCAATGAGTGAGATTGAAGACTAATAAGTGAATTTTTCTCAAGTTACATTCAGGGTATAAATTTGGCACAGTGGTGGAGGAGGGACAGAGGCCAAAGGAAGGTCTTCTGGCTAATTTTATTGTCAAGTAATGTCTTCACATGCATCTAAAAATTGATTTCTGCATCATGAATGACACTTTACATATTTTAAACTCAATTATTTCATGCACTTACCAACACTAAACCACATACATATCTGTTGAAACAATTCAACTGTGTTTAAAATTCCCTCAGTAAACAGTGTCTCATAATTTAATCTTGATCAGCTGAAAAAGCAACCACCTCAGTACATATCAGATCCTGCAAAATGTTTTAAAATTGTGTCTGACGTTATGACCCAAATTAACATAAGAATTTAAGAATAGCCTTACTAGGTCAGACCAATGGTCCATCAAGCCCAGTAGCCTGTTCTCATGGTGGCCAATCCAGGTCCCTAGTACCTAGCCAAAACCCAAGGAGTAGTAACATTCCATGCTACTGATCCAGGGCAAGCAGTGGCTTCCCCCATGTATTTCTCAATAATAGACCATGGACTTTTCCTCCAGGAAATTGTCCAAACCTTTCTTAAAACCAGCTACTCTATGTGCTCTTACCACAACCTCTGGCAATGTGTTCCAGAGCTTAACTATTCACTGAGTGAAAAAATATTTCCTCCTATTGGTTTTAAAAAATATTTCCCTATAATTTCATTGAGTATCCCCTAGTCTTTGTAATTTTTGACGGAGTGAAAAATCGATCTATTTGTACCTTTTCTTCTCCACTCAGGATTTTGTAGATTTCAATCATATCTCCCCTCAGCTATCTCTTTTCCAAGCTGAAGAGCCCTAACCTTTTTAGTCTTCCCTTATACAAGAGGAGTTCCATCCCCTTTATTATCTTGGTCGCTCTTCTTTGAACCTTTTCTAGTGCCGCTATATCTTTTTTGAGATAAGGAGACCAGAATCGAATGCAATACTCCAGATGAGGTTGCACGATGGAGCGATACAGGGGCATTATAACATTCTTAGTCTTGTTAATCATCCCTTATATTAATGTTTTTTGTCACTTCAGTAAGGTCAATATACAGTCCTTCCATTGTAAAACACTGTGAGGGAAATGATCTAAACAGGCCTAAACTAAGGCGCCAGTAGGTGACTTACCAGCACCTGTTAATTAGCAAATGCCATTTGAAATAGCAATTAACATAAAATTTAAAGCACCTATCGTCTCCTAAATATAATGTACCAGAATCGCACCTCTGGAGGCACCTATCAGTGCCTAATGCCACTATAAGCGTGATTAATGAAAGGCACCAGAAATGTAAGCCTTGAAAACCCTAGCCTACATTTCTAACACCCGTCTTTGCTGGAGGCGCAATTCTCTAACCAGCATCAGTGCATGATTGACATGTGATCGGCGGCTGATAATGGTGCCAGTTACAGAATCTGGGTCTATGTACAAACTTGTTCAGAAATACACTCAGAACCTTTTCATATCATAACATCACTAATTCCAAGGACTCAAAGAACAACAACCTTATAGAAAAGGGAATTGAATGTGATATACTGCCTTTCTGTGGTTACAGTCAAAGTGGCTTACATACTGTATGAAGGTATTTATTTTGTACCTGGGGCAGGGGAGAGCTACCGTAAGTGGCTTGCCGAGGGTTGCACTAACAGGCTACTACTCTACTACTCCATCCCTTACTCTGTCTAAAGGTAAAACTATAAATATTACACTGGGATCTAAAACACCAAAATTCCACCTAATGAGAAAACAGAACAAATAGGACTGCTACATATCACTAGACTAAAACTGCTTGCTAGCAAAATATCAAACCTTTGTCACAAGCATAAAACATAGACAGACCTCAGTGCATATGAAACAAGGGACTACAGATCAGTATAGAGATATGAAGGCAAAAAAACTGAACCAGAAACCTCAAGAAGTCAGACACTGCATATGTACAGCAATACAAGGAACTTGGGGGGGGTCCAATATTCAAAGCAATTTAAATGGTCAGAAATTACTACTGTCAATAGATAAATAAAGCAAGGAAACTGTTTTCTTAAATCTCATAAGAGCTAGGAGGTCAAAATGATATGAAGTGTCAATACTGTATAAAACTCCTAGAAAGAGGAATTATTAGGTGAATTATATATAAAAGTCTTTTATATATTTTTTGTCACATACACTCAGAAATGTGTAATTCAGCCAAAAGCCAAAGCTTCTATAGCCGCCCCATCACTGTGTAAGGAATTTTTGAAGTAAATGCTAATATGTGCTATTTAAAAAGTAGAAATTGTTTTCGATGGCACAAATGAAGGAAGGGAAGAAAATCCCACTTATCTTTTAAAGGTGTTTCGAGATTCTGTTTCAAGGAACCCGAAATTAAGTCTTAATGGTTCAAATGCCAAAGAACTAGTGATAGTGCAATTAGGGCAATGATTTCATATTCATATGTGCTGGATTAGAAAAGGAATTTCTCTGCTTCTGGGATCTCTCCCTGCCTGTCCCCCCCGCTGAAACCACTACTGCTTCCTCCCTGCCCCACCGCCGATAGTAGCGTGGTGGTGGAGATACGGCATTGCTCTCATGTACAGCTGAGTAGCTTTTAAAGGTCATCCTTTCAAACCACCATTTGTTTATTTACATTTAGATTGTTTCACTATAAGACCCGTGAGGCAGGCCATACAGCCAAAACACGTACGTGTTGGGTCTTGAATGAATAAAAAGATTGAGCACCAAGGTCGCCTCTTTTGCTTCTCTGTGTTCTACCCTGAGGAGGTATAATCTCCTGTTTGTGTGTATGGTAATGGGACCTTCCATAAATATCTTGGATAAAAATGTGACTCTTATGTTAAATTAAAAAAATTCTCACATTGATGATCCTATATTTTTTTGGGAAGTGGCTAAGGCTGTACTATGGGGAGATATTATTGCTTAAATGGATCATAGAAAACTTACATCCCCCCCCTTTTTTTTTTTTTTTTTTACAAAAACACGAAATAGGTTTATAGCGCCAGCCGGCACGATGAATGCTCTGTGCTGCTCATGGGAACTATATGACTGTCGGAGCAGAGCATTCAGCACACTGGCCGGAGCTAAAAACCTCTTCTGTGCTTTTGCTAAAAAAAAGGGGGGGTTAGTCTAACATACACATTATTCGCTTAGAGGCACCTTTGAAAGTGGATAAGTGAAAGCTATGCAATCCTATGCAAACTAATAACACCTTGATAGCTATACAAGTAACATTAAGGGCTCCTTTTACAAAGCTGTGCTAGTGATTCCCCTGCAGCAAATGCGTTGAAGCCCATTCATTTCCTGTGGACTTCGGTGCATTTTCTACAGGAGTCCTAAATTCTTTACGGTATGAATGTAGAGATTTCTATTTTTTTGGGAAACATAAACACTTTAGATATGGTAATAAATCAGGCAGTCTCCTAGCTCAACTCACCAAACAACATACGGGCAACAGATTTATAATGATGAGGAAAAAAACAAGAAAGGTACATCTATAAATTACACTACTGAGATGGTAGATATATTCCAGCAGTTTTCTCAACAACTATACATATCAGGTGTCACTACAGATTCTGCCAAGGTTCTGTATTATGTACTTAACATCTCTCTCTCAAAGCTGGATACAGCACAAATGAAACAACTTTCTTATCCAATAAAAGCTATACTACTACTACTATTTATTACTTATATAGCGCTGAAAGGCGTATGCAGCGCTGTACATTTTGACATTTAATAGATGGTCCCTGCTCAGAAGAGCTTCCCATCTAGCTTAGACAGACATGACATATAGGGTTAAAGATGCAGGAACCCAAGGTGAGACGGGGTTAGGAGTTGAAGTCAGTGTCGAAGAGATGGGCTTTTAACTGGGCTTTGAACACTGCCAGAGACGGAGCCCGCTGTAGGGATTCGGGCAGCTTGTTCCAAGCATATGGTGCAGCAAGGTAAAAGGGACAGAGTCTGGAGTTGGTGGAGGAAGAGAAGGGCACAGACAGGAGGAACTTATCAGCTGAGCAGAGATCGGGGGGGGGGGGAAACTTAGGTGGAGATAAGTGAAGAGAGATAGTGAGAAGCAGACAATTGAGTGCATTTGTAAGTCAATAAGAGGTGTTTTAATTGTTTTCGGAAATGGATGGGAAGCCAGTGAAGTGACTTTAGAAGAGGGGTAACGTGAGTATAGCAGCTCTCTTGGCATATGAGTTGTGTAGCTGAATTCTGGATGGATTGGAGGGGAGCGAGATGTCTATGCAGAAGGCCGGAGAGTAGCGAGTTGCAGTCATCTATGCACGAGGTGATGAGGGCGTGGCCAAGGGTTTTAGTAGTATGCTCAGAGAGAAAGGGTCAGATTTTGGTAATACTATAGAGGAAGACGCAGCAGGTTTTTGTGATGTGTTGTATCTGGGCAATGAAGGAGAGAGAGGAGTCAAAAATGGCCCCAAGATTGTGAGCAGACAAAACAGGGAGGATGAGAGTGCTGTCCATAGAGACAGAGAATGGGGGGAACAGGGAGGCAGTTTATGTGGCGTGCAATGGGCAAAAGCCTGACTGAAGCGGATCCAGAATAGCTTGGGAGGAGAGGAAGTCCAGGCAATGGCAGTGAACAGCACGTTCAAGTATCTTGGATCAGAAGGGAAGGAGGGAGATGGGGAGATAGTTGGAGGGGCTCATGGGGTCCAATGAGGGTTTTTTGAGGAAGGGTCCACAGCTTCAAGGACACCAACTTCGAGGGCATGGGGGAATTCATCCATCATGCACTACAAAACCAAGCAGTAACAGATAACGTAGAAGAAATGTGGTCAGCTCTTAAAGATACCATACAGGAGGCAACCAACCGCTATATAAAATCAGTAAGTAAACAGCGAAGGAACAATAAGCCACAGTGGTTCTCTGCGGAGATCTCGGGCCTCATAAAAGAGAAGAAAAGAGCGTTCATTTCTTACAAACAATCAGAGAATCAGGACTCGAGAGAAGACTACCTGGCCAAGGCAAGAGCCGTCAAAACAGCAGTTAGAGAGGCCAAATTCCGAAACGAGGAGACGTTAGCGAAGAACATCAAGAAGGGCGATAAATCCTTCTTCAGATATATTAGTGACAGAAACAGAAACACAGGAGGGATAGTACGCCTTAGGAAACCAGATGTGAACAATGTAGAATCAGACTCGGAAAAGGCTAAACTTTTAAACGAATACTTCTGTTCGGTCTTCACCCGCGAGGCACCGGGATCCGGCCCTCAGCTACATGCAAGGATGGCTCAGTAGACCCGTTTAGTAATTTTGAGTTTACGCCAAGCAGTGTCTACTGTGAGCTGTCTAAACTCAAGGTTAACAAAGCGATGGGGCCAGACAATCTACACCCCAGGGTGCTCAGGGAGTTAAGTGACGTCTTGGCAGAACCACTATCCGCGCTTTTCAATCTCTCCCTTAGTACGGGTATAGTCCTGTTGGACTGGAAAACGGCTAATGTCATTCCACTCCACAAAAAAGGTTGCAGGATGGAGGCTGCAAACTATAGACCGGTGAGTCTCACATCAATAGTGAGCAAGCTGATGGAAACTCTAATCAAACGTCAATTGGATACGATCCTGAATGAGGAGAATCTACGGGATCCCCGTCAACATGGATTTACTATGGGGAGATCCTGCCAATCCAACCTGATCAGCTTCTTTGACTGGGTGACGAGGAAGCTGGATGTTGGGGAGCCCCTGGACATCATATACTTAGACTTCAGCAAAGCTTTCGATAGCGTACCACACTGCAGGTTGTTGAGCAAAATGAGTTCTATAGGATTGGGTGACACATTGACAAAATGGGTTGAGAACTGGTTTGGAGGTAGGCTTCAGCGGGTGGTGGTGAATGGCACCCCCTCTGAAACGATGGAGGTGATCAGTGGAGTGCCGCAGGGCTCAGTCTTGGGCCCGATCCTGTTCAACATCTTTATAAGAGACTTGGCTGAAGGGCTTCGAGGTAAAATAACGTTATTCGCAGATGACACCAAACTATGCAATGTAGTAGACAGGAGTGCAACGGTCAAAAACTCAATGTCCGACAATATGACGCATGACCTACTCCTACTGGAGCGCTGGTCTAGGATCTGGCAACTAGGTTTCAATGCCAAAAAATGTAAAGTCATGCACCTTGGCAGCCAAAATCCATGCAAAAGTTACACCCTTAATGGCAAGATCCTAGCAAGGACTGTAACAGAACGGGACTTAGGGGTGATCATCAGTGAAAACATGAAGACTGCCAATCAAGTGGAGCAGGCTTCATCTAAGGCTAGACAAATCATAGGGTGTATACGTAGGGGTTTCGTCAGCCGTAAGCCTGAAGTCATTATGCCATTGTATAGATCCATGGTGAGACCACCATCTGGAATACTGTGTACAATTCTGGAGGTCTCATTACCGCAAAGATGTGCTGAGACTGGAGTCGGTCCAGCGAATGGCCACCCGGATGGTCTCAGGACTCAAGGACCTCCCGTACGAGGAACGGCTGGATAAGTTGTGGCTATACTCACTTGAGGAACGCAGAGAGAGGGGAGACATGATCGAGACATTCAAATATCTCACGGGCCGTATCGAGGTGGAAGAAGATATCTTCTTTTTCAAAGGTCCCACGGCTACAAGAGGGCATCCGTGGAAAATCAGGGGAGGGAAGCTGCACGGTGACACCAGGAAGTACTTTTTCACCGAGAGAGTGGTTGATCGCTGGAATAGTCTTCCACTTCAGGTGATCGAGGCCAGCAGCGTGCCTGATTTTAAGACAAAATGGGTTTTGTCATGTGGGATCTCTTCACAGAGAAAGGTAGGGGAGGGTCATTAAGGTGGGCAGACTAGATGGGCCGTGGCCCTTATCTGCCATCTATATCTATGTTTCTATGGTGTGACAACAGCATGTTTGAAGGCTTCAGGGACAGTTGCAGTAGAGAGCGATAGGTTGAGGATATGACAGATAGAAGGGATGGCAGCAGGTGAGATAGCGCCAAGCAGGTGAGTAGGAATCTGATTAGAGGAGCAGGATGCTATTAAGGTAATTACAACTTCACAAGACTCCATAGTTACAATGCAGGATACCTTTCCATAAAGCAGTTTTACTAAAGTCTGACAAGGATCCGAGTCTTACTGCCCAGTGTAATTTCTCAATTTGAACACATAACTAGTTTTGAGGGGCTCACCATAAATTATAAGGGGGTTATGGTAAGATGTACATCTGGTACCCTTTATGTGAAGTTCAAAACAGTGCCCTTTAAGGTGTCTCACTGCTATTTTAGCGAATTGTATGAATAAATTCATTCCTGCTCCAATTTTAAATGATCAAATGGGTGTGGATAAGGGCAGAGAGTCTGAACAGAAGAACATAAAAGTGTGCTGATTGTATGCAGATTGCTTTAGAACATTCTGCAGTGTCAACAGGCAGGTTCTCTTACCCTACTAGTGAGTTTAGACCCAGAAAAAGCGTTTGACTCTTTGACGTGGTCCTACTGTTTTTCCTCTTTTGAAGCTATATGGCCTTGGACCTGGTTTCCTGTAGGTGGTATTCACTTTGTGGTCTTTTTACTGAAAGTATACCTATAAGCTGCATGGCATTTCACACATAGCAATTCATTAGCATGCAGTAAATCCTTTAGTGCACCTTAGTAAAATATCCTCTTTATATACAAATCCTAAGGCTAGTATTTTGGCGAATGGAGTTCAGTTGCCTTAGTTTCCTATTGCTAGGAGTACCAAGCAAGGATGTCCCTTGTTTTCATTACTATTCTTACTCATTTTTGTTTTTTAACCTTTATTATGCCATCTTGGGGTAGACCAGATCACAGAAGGGGGTCTCCTTTAATAATGCTGTTACAAAGATTTGGCTTTTGCAAATTACATGCTTCTGCATTCTCTAACTTTAGATCATTTAAAAAATTTTGAGTTACATTCTAGACTGAAAATAATTTGCAAAAATCTGTTGCTCTACCAAAACATGATGAGATACAGCCCCAGTGGCAAGGAATTTTCCTACTGCTTTGAACTTAAGAATCCATTAAATATTTAGGTTTTGTTATTTCTAAGAATCTTTCCAGGTTATATGCTCTTAATATATAAAACCCTTATTGCAACAAATATCAGGACAAATTAGCCAAATGGTGTTCTTTTCCCTTATCTCTAATGGTCATATATAACTTTATAAAAGAATTATAATTCCAAAATAGTTGTATGTATTTCAAATGTTGCCTTTCCTTTTAATGTGGAGGGACAAGAAAATAATTAATACATTGCTTCTGAAGTAGTTCTATCAAGGCTAGAAAGCTCATATCCCACTGAAAAACTTATTTCATTTGAAACCTCAGGAGGGGTCTGGGTATTTTCTCAATTTATACTCCTATAATTTGGCCTCTGGTGTTTAAGTGATTGGTTTCATGACAGTAGTTATTTTTCACAAAAATACTGTATAATACCACTTGTTCAAAACAGTACACATCAGTGTTGCAAGCCCTAAAAACTTTAAGGCTTTTTATGGGGCCTCAGAATCGGAGCCCACGCATAGCTGTTAGATCACAGACTGAAATGATCCACGTAGTTATTCCACTCCTGCTCCAATCATTGGCTCACTCGTATTTGCTTTTTTAGTTATATTTGCTTTTTTTGTTATATTTTTATAAACCTTATTATTTTAACCCTTCACCAATACTGTAAATAAATTAATTCTTCAAAGACAGTGCACTTTACTGTCTTTGAAGAATTAATTTATTTACAGTATTGGTGAAGGGTTAAAATAATAAGGTTTATAAAAATATAACTAAAAAAGCAAATACAAGTGAGCCAATGATTGGAGCAGGGTGGAATAACTATGCGGATCATTTCAGTCTGTGATCTAACAGCTATGCGTAGGCTCCGATTCTGAGGCCCCATAAAAAGCCTTAAAGTTTTTAGGGCTTGCAACACTGATGTGTACTGTTTTGAACAAGTGGTATTATACAGTATTTTTGTGATTAAGTTATTTATACCACTGGGTTGAGTGGTTTTAGGTTATACAGTAGTTATTTTTCATTCATGCCAATTGAGACTTGCCTAGGTTTCCCACTTCATTTTAGTTACGTGTCGAATGATCCGAAGTGTGTCACTCCTTCCACTTGTTAAACAACATTTATTTATTTGTTATGCCTGAATAATTTGGAACATTCTATGTATGAGAGTACTGTACAGGTCAACGACTACTCCTTCATTGCCTATTTATGGGAATCCTGCTTTTCCAACAGGCCTGATACAGAAAACTTTTGGGGTATGGGTTATTAAAGGCCTTACGTACTTGTTTCAAGCTGTGGATTTGCAAACCATTTTCTTTCCAAAAGCTCCAATTGGACTCCCTGCAGCTGATCGATACACACATTTACAAAATTATGTCCAACATTTACAAGCAAAGCAATATAAAATCTGCCTCAGAGCATACTTTTCCCCTCATAGAACATTTAAGGCTAGTATAATCGCTGTTGATGGATGTCTTAAATGCATGGCACTACTGCTACTAATCATTTCTATTGCGCTACCAGATGTATGCAGTGCTGTATTAATTATATGCAGGTACAAAGAGCAGACTTAAGTCATATATATTATCCAGATACACAGTTCTTCTGAAAGGCTTTATATACTTCATGTGGATAAATTTAAAGATAACCTTGAAAACATCTGCTGATTTTCTATTTGACCTGGACTCTCACCCAAGTGCATTCCAAAATGATTAAGTTGGGTTTTTTTTACATAAGACCTTCTTGATGACTATGAGATAAATAAATAAACTTTATTCTTATATACCGCCATACCACAATAGTTCAAGGCGGTTTACAGCAAGAGAAACTGAACAATCAGCAACATATACAAATCATAAAAAGTACATAATAGGCGAATAAGCTAGACCAGTGGTCTCAAATTCGAGGCCCAGGGGCCACATGCGGCCCCCCCCAGGTACTATTTTGAGGCCCTCGGTATGTTTATCGTAATCACAAAAGTAAAATAAAAGTTTCTTACTCATATGTCTCTTTAACTATAAATGACAAAATTATTATTAATACTTAGTCAAAAGGAAAGATTTATAAACTATAAAGAGTTTTACATCATGCAAAATTATTAATTCTTTAATAAGACATTAACTATTTTTTTTGCGGCCCTCCATGTACCTACAAATTCAAAATGTGGCCCTGCAAAGGGGTTTGAGTTTGAGACCACTGAGCTAGACCAATAGAAACTTAGGTTACAAATCTATCAAATAACTGCGTCTTTACTAATTTTCTGAAGGGGTGGTAAGATGAAACACATGGGATAATTTTACCAAGCCAATCATTCATTTTACCTGCCTGAAAGGCAAGAGTTCTATCAAGAAATCTTTTAAATCGGCAGGCTTTTACTGTTGGATATGCAAATAAATGAACTCTACATGTGGACTTGGAACAATCCAGGAGAAAATGGGAAACCAGGTAGATTGAAGACATACCAAATATTGATTTAAAACAAATACAGGCAAATTTGAACAGGACTCTTGCCTCCATTAGCAACCAATGTAATTTTTGGTAATAGGGACTAATATGCTCCCATTTTTTCAGACCAAAAATCAACCGTACCGTACAATTAAGTTGGAAAATTTCTACATCTCCTACCATCCCTCAGTGGAGAGATCAAATGATCTCATTTGCAATGTGTGACAGCTAAGTGTAAGAGTTAAACATCTGCAGTCTTTATTGTATACAGTACTATGAGGCTCACAATCAAAAATAAAGACATCCACAAATGCATCATAAATCGGCTCTTGGAAGTCCTAATTGCCAGGACATCCAAGTGCTGATTTTCAAAGCTAACTATCTGGACATCTTGCAAGGCATTTTGCCCACTGTGCTTCCAGAGTTCCAGGGGGCATGTTTGGAAATGTATTATGGGCAGACTTTGGGCAGGTTAGACTGGGATGTCTTGTGATGATCGAAACTTTCTCTGGACATCCTAGATAGAATGTAGACGTTTTGGGCTTAGACCTGTTTGGGTTTTTGTTCCTCTTGTTCCCTTATCTTGGAATGCTCACCAGAAGTACCCAAAGATTCAAACTTCTCTTTTCCTCATTTAAAGGAATTAAAGCTGTTCAGAAATTTAGCCAATCTTTT
The DNA here is from genome assembly GCF_902459505.1 of Geotrypetes seraphini. Lineage (NCBI taxonomy): Eukaryota > Metazoa > Chordata > Amphibia > Gymnophiona > Dermophiidae > Geotrypetes > Geotrypetes seraphini. The sequence goes on along the minus strand of NC_047085.1, from coordinate 147,542,942 downwards.
ATTTTTAAATTAATGGAATTATGGAATGGTTTGCCACTTACTCTATGGGGTCCAGGCTCCTTCCAATCATGTCAAAAAACTTTAAAAACAGTCCTGTTTGAAAATCATTTTGAAAATCATTCCTATTAGTTTTTCTTTGACTTATGTTCCCTCACTGTTTTTCTCTTCCTTTATATATATATATATATATTTTAATTATTGTTAACCGAATCGCGCTCCTTTTTTGGTGATGACCCGGTCAACAAATCCAAGTTTTAGTTTAGAAGCATTTAAGTGCCAAAAAAGTACCCAAACTTAACAGATGACCATTGAGGGATTAAGTAATGACCCTCACACTCCTCCAGTGGTCACTAAGTCCCTCTTACCCCACAAAGATCTGAATGAAACAGTACATACCTGTCTCTAGAACAGCAGCACTTGGTATGAGAAAGCCCAGTAGAGCATCAAATAGGTGTCTTAAGTAACCTGATGAGTAGGCTAGTGAACCATAGAGAGGAGGAGCCAGACTCATAAGCCACTCTACCCACTACATTTATGGTGGAAAGTGTGAGACTACCAAAATCCTACTATACTGCCATATAGGTGCCACCTGTAGCCATAAGAGCTAGTGGGGTGATAGACTATTACGGGGCTCACCATAAATTATAAGGATGTTATGATAAGATGTACATCTGGCACCCTTTATGTGAAGTTCAAAACAGTGCTATTTAAGGTGTCTCACTGCTCTGTTGGCATGTCTGTGTGGTCAGTCCATCATAATGATGACCACTTCCACTTCCAAATGGTCTTGATTTGGATGTTTTTAACTTGTACATTTCTGGGGTTGAAAATGGGGTATAAAGTTAGGTGTCCTAAGGGTTGGACATCCTGTCAGCCAAGACGTCCAACTAGGTGATTTGACATCTAGCGGTTCAGCTTTTCAAAATGGACAATTTGGTGTTTCCGACTTTGGACGTCATGCAGGAAATGTCCAAATTGGACTTAGATGTTCTTTTCAAAAATTGCCCTCCATATTTCTTTTTCAATACAAAAAATATTTTTTTAAACCTCAAGTGCCCATTTGAGTGCAATACTAATTCAGCTGTTGCATACAGTAATTAGGCTGATTTTGGGATTACATGGGCACAAATCAATCAAAAGTTTCTATTCTGAATTACATTGGTTACCCACTGAAGTTACATTACATTAGAGATTTCTATTCCGCCATTACCTTAGGTTCAAGGAGGATTACAAAAGATTTATGGTTGGTCTGTTACAATAATGTAGGAATTTCACACAGGAAGCACACACACACTCAGTCTTAGAGTCAAGAAGGAGGCGCTGCCAGGGGCTAGCTCCGAGTCCCTTTTTATTATGCTTCTAAGCTAATGACATCATAGTAACTCCCTCATTTACGCATCTCATGATTGGTGAGTACAAAGGTACATGCTTTTACACTGGTGGATACAAAGAAAGATACATGCTTATACATCGCGATCACCCTCCCTATACCTCGTGCTTTTACCTCGTGATCATCCTCCAACTCAGCACTTAGACAAGGGCCTGATTAACACGTGGACAGAGCCTGAGTCTTTGCACATATGCAAAGCCTGTGCAATGCCTGTCAGCTGATGTCCTTCCCAAATAAGGACAGCTCAAATAAGATAAGCATGTGACAGTCCAAAGGTTATAATGCATGCTTCTTAATCTCTCTTGATTAGCCTTAAGCTCAGGGCCTGCATGTAGGCAAAGTCTGATTGTTGCCCATATAAGGGATAAGGGTAAACCTGTGTCAGGTTAATATGTGACAAGGGTCCTGTGACAAGATGCTAGCATTTTCCTTTACTTAGAATGGCTGCATGGCAAGAAGGGAGAGGAAATGGGAATAATTCATAATTCTTTCACAGGGGCTCATAATTCTTTCACAGGGGCTCAGAGCCTTACTCGGGGCCCAGATCCACACACAGGGCCTAGATCCGTACACAGAGCCTATATCAGTGTGCTGATCTGGCCTGGCTCAGAACTGCTTGTGTGTGACCTTGCCTGTGTTCTGCTGCCCTGGATCAGAACTTATCAGACCTCTATCCCTACACAAGAAGAGATCAGTGGTCATGACTAGTAAAGGTAGAGAATAGGGCAGGTATTTTCAGGGAGTTAAGAAAAAAATAGGAGGAATGAGGTAATCATGATATTAAGACTTAATCAGGGATTTCTTGAAGAGTACGGAATTTATTTCTTTTCTGAATAACCTGTAGTCTGTGGTTGTTATCAGCTGATTGGAGATTTGGTTATCCATTTTCACTGCTTGGGTGGCTAGGAGGCCGTCGTAAAGTTTTTTTCGTTTAACTTCTTTGATTGGTGGGTGTGTGAATGGGGTGTGAGTTTTTCTATGTCTGGTTGAGGTATTATGGATGAGCTGGTTGTTCAGGTAGGTTGGGCTGTCTCCGTTTATGGTTTTAAATAGCGTGTAGTAAAATTTGAATAGTATTCTTTCCTGGATTGGGAGCCAGTGTGAGATCATGAATGCTTCAGTAATGTGGTCGTGTTTCTGTAGGGAGTAGACGAGTCTTAGTGCTGTATTTTGAACTGTTTGCAGTTGTTTGATCATTGTTGCAGGGCAGGGGAGATAGAGGATGTTGCAATAATCCAGTATACCCAGGATAAGGGATTGAACTATGAGCTGGAATTGTGCACTTTCGAAGAATTTGCGTATTTGTCTTAGGTTCCTCATAATGGCAAAATATTTCTGTATTGTTATGTTTATTTGCGATTGCATGGTGCTACTTCTGTCTATTGTCACGCCTGGTAGTTTTAGGGTGTTTTGAATGGGGTAATTGATCGAGCTGATTTCTATGTTGGTAATAGTTGGGGTTTTGTTATTTTCGAGGAGGATGAATTTTGTTTTGTCTGGGTTGAGTTTCAGTTTGTGGTCTTCCATCCAGTTCGCTACTGTTTCCAGAGTTCGGTGTAGAGTGTCTGTTATGGTGGTCTTTGGTTGATCAAAAGGTATGAGGATGGTGATGTCGTCTGCATAACTGTAGGAGGTTATGCCTAGTTTTTCCATGTATGTCCCGAGGGAGGCAGTATATAGGTTTAGATTTTTCTTTATCCAATTTAACTCTGTATGTTCTGGATTTTAGGAAACCCTCAAACCATGAGAGTACTTTGTCTGAGATACCTATTGTGTCCAAAATTTGCAGTAGTATGTTATGGTCTACCAGGTCAAATGCTGTGGTTAGGTCCAGTTGTATGAGAAACATAGGTCACAGTTTAAACTCTGTATTACTGCTTTTAAATTATTAGCTGGGGAAGCTCCTGCAAGCTGTTATGACATATCTTCTAATGCAAGATATGAAACTTGCAATCAGTTCCTATTATGGTTCCTGACGACAAACAAATTAAAATCAATCAGGAAATTTTCACTATTCATTCCTTATTTTATGGCTTATGTCTGGAATGCACTGCTTCTTGTAATAAGATCTTGTAATCATCTAAGATTTAGGAAACTGTTAAAGCATTTTTCTTTTGCAAATTAGGCTTATCAGATATCGCTTTGAGTAATTCAGATTAATTGGGATTCTGTAGATACCCTATCAATATTTATGGTCTTTTTAATGTAATTCTTGGTTAATCTGGTCCAATTTCTTGTCTACTGTAATCCACACTGAATTGTTAAGGTAGCTGGCATAACAATTTGCTCAACCAAAATATTGTTTGGTTTAATCCTGAAATTTTACCATCACTATGTTTATTTACAAAAAATGATGCTTTTACAGATTTGGATCAGGTAAGTTAAAAAAACAACTTTTTTCAGACATCCTTTTTTTTTCCTTGTAGACCCACAGAGTTACGAAGTGCTCAGAATGTCTTTACTTTTCTATGAGAATCGCCATAAGCACCATAATTTTGCATACCGCAGCAGTGAGCTGCAGTCCACCCTGAACCAGTACCATCAAGAACTCAACCTGAAGAGGGGCCGGTCTGCCACTCACAGCAGCCTCCGGGATTACCACCACGACATGAGCAGCTTTGCTGCCGACAGCAGCCTTCAAGAAAGAACAAAAAAGGGAGAGATAGGGCGCATGACAACTGTGGGGGCAGGTGAGCAGAAGCAGAGAGAGAATGGATGAGAGAAGGACCCTCAGGCATGTGAGCTGGAGGAGTGTGCTGAATGTATGTGACTTGACACTGTTAATACTGTTGGTCACCATCTTCTCCTTTACACATTGGGCTCAGTTGTATTTCAGGATTCTTCTCTAGCTTGGTTTTCTTCTTCTCTCTTCCCTCATGCTTTCAGCATTTCCTCTGGTAAGCTATTCTATCAGTCAGCATATCTCAAGGCTTGATCTTGTAGGTGCGCTTTGCATTTATCTCTATGCTTATTCTTTCAGTTCTCTGATTTCCTCTCATGGCTTTCATTACCATTTTTATGCTGATGGCTTTCAGATCTACCTCTATACACAAGAAATTTTACCAAGAGAATCTAGCCCCAAATATCAGACTGCTTATTTGTTATCTATGCCTAGATGTCCCACCATCATCTTAAATCTTCCATATCACAGGCTGAACACCTCCTCCCCCATACAGACTTCTCATCTTCCCTTATTTCTGTCACTGTAGATGACAATGTCATCGTTTTGATTCTCTCAGGTTCTAATCTTGGTGGTGATCTTTGATGATGCTTTTTTACTTTCCTTGCACATCCAAAACTGTTAAAACTATCACTCCTTCATTTTCAACATTGCTAAAATCTATCTTTCTGAGCATGCTATCAAAACACTTACCTCTGTGGGTGTCCTCACAGGTCTCCCATGGAACCATTTTTGACCACTGTGATCTATTCAAAATGCAGCTGCATGACTTATCTTCCTTCAGAATCACTATGACCATTTTAACCCCATGTTGAAGTTGTTATATTGGCTTACCTACAGAATGGCGGCTTTTTTTCCACTCTATTCAACTGGACAATCATTCTTATTTGTGCCCTGTTCCTTCACTACTAACTCTCAGCTGCACAATTTGCCTGGAGTAGACTTCCAGGTTTGGTACATTATGCGCGGTGCAGATAGTCATGAGCACTTAAAAAATAAAGTGACAGTTCACTTTTCATACTGTCCGTACCAGGCTCCGTAGTTGACATCACCCATTTGTGAGAATATCTGCCTGCTGTCTCCAGATAACACCTGTTATGGTAAGTAACTGTGCTTTATGGTTGCTGGGCCTTGAGATTACTGGACATATGGCTAACAATGACTTGAAAATAGTTTCTTGGAACATCTCTTGTAAAATATTTTAAATTATTATAGCATGTTTGCATGAAGTGGCTGATTCTACAAATGGTGTCCTGATTTTAGGCAGCAGTAGGCGTCCTACCACCATCTCACCAGCCAATCGGGATGAACGTTTAAAAAAATCAAAGTGGCAAACAATACCTATATTATAGGCATCTGTCTTCCTCCTACAGAGACACATAGGGACCCTTACGGGATGCCCAATGCTGGCATGGGTGTGGTTTCTACCAGAAGTAGCCTTGGGCATCCATAATCATCCCTATGTGTCTCTGTAGGCACTAGACAGACACCCTAAATATAGGCCTGTAAAATGCTGGCCTATATTTAAGGCATCTGTTACAAAAAAAAAGACACAATTCTCTAAAGGACACTGAGTGATTGTCATGCAATCGGCAGTCACGTATTAGGCGGCCACTGAAATTAGCATCCTTTAGAGAACCAGGTCCAAAATGCATTTAATTGATGCAGAATACCTCAAATTACAGACAGAATGGGTAAGAGAGATAATTCTTCTCAAAATAAAATAAAAATATGAAAAAAATCTCTTTTTTACAATACATTTTAAAAACTGTTTTACTAATTTACGTTTCCCCACTCTTTTATTCAATCTTTAATTGTCTACTATAAATATTGTAGTTCTTCCCCCTTCCCTCTTGTTTCTTTTTGTAAGTTAATTTAGGTCTACATGAGTTTGTCATATGTATTTAACTATATCCCAATGTACAACACTTAGAAATGCTGATAAGCGTTAAAATCGATATACTTTTGTACTGTTTGTTGCTGGTCTTTCTCTACCAATAAAAAAGAATTGGAAAAAAAAAAAAATCAAATTTTAAATAAACTTGAAAGGAAAAGGGGATGTACCTATTCTTTTGCACAAGAAAGTGTCTTATACAACTCTTCATAATATCAGTGATTTTAATAGTAGATATGTATTACTGCATTTTAAAATTGTTTTTTTTGTTTGTATATTTTTGTATTAATTAATTCAAAAACAAATTAAAAAATCAACTGAATAAAATTTACAAAATAATATCAATAACAATTTACAATTTACAATAAGAAAAACCATAAAGCCTCTCAAGGCTCAATCATCATATAACAATCATCCAACAACTCCCACTTGCTTTTTCATGAGAGCTGAGTAAGCCCTTCCTCTAACATGTTTTCATACCTTCTAAATAAACAGATCCATTGCCACCATACAATAACATGTACATCATCATTATCCTTCCAGTGATTTCAATAACTTTTAGGCCTCCTTTTACAAAATTGCGATAGCAGTTTTTAGCGTGGGGAGCCGCGCTGCTCCCAATGCTAATTGAGTTCCTATGAGCATCGGGAGCAGTGGAGGCTATTCAGCACAGCTCCCCACGCTAGAACCTGCTATCGCAGTTTCATAAAAGAGGGGGTTAGTGTCATCGTAATTACAAAAACAAAAGGTACTTTGTAGATTTTATAATGGAAACATAGAAACATATAAAAATGAAGGCAGATAAAGACTGTATGGCTTATCTAGCCTGCCCAACCATGTCACCCACAATCCCCTTCTCTCGCGTAGAGATCCAACAAGCTTTCTTGAATTCATATACACTCTTTGTCTCCACCACCTCCACTAGTGGGCTGTTCCAAGCATTCTCTACCCTTTCAGTGAAAAAATGATTTTCTGAGGATACTTCTGGATCTATCCCCTTCCACATTCAATCTATACTCTCTCATTCTAAAGCTTCCTCTCAATTGAAAAAGACTTGCTTTATGCGCATTTACGCCACATAGGTATTTTAACATCTTTTTCATATCTCCCCTCACCCACCTTTCCTCCAAAGTATACATATTGAGATCTTTAATGGCAGCTGAAAGAATTAAGGTCTTCCAAATAATGACTTTCAGCAGCAAATTAATATATATTCTCAAAATAACTGTTATCCTTTACCCACATCCTTCCAATAGATTTGCAAATTTGGACACACATATACTGTATCAAATGAGTCAAAGTTCTAACTGAGCCCTTAGAAGACCAGCAAGAGTCATTTATTTCTTTTCTACATTTTTTTGAATTTAAGTGGCACCCACAGTGAACGATGAAAAAGGAAAAATGTGACTGTATAATTGATACTGAGAAAGTCAAATGTGCACCCTACAACCAAAAGAACTGCCATTGACTGTCTTGCACATCATATTCTTACACTAGCTGTGTCCCAATACAAAGTTTCTTGATCATACATTATAAACCTGTTGAAGGCAAAAGATTCAAGTTTCAAGTTTATTAGGATTTTATATACCGCCTATCAAGGTTATCTAAGCGGTTTTTACAATCAGGTACTCAAGCATTTTCCCTATCTGTCCCGGTGGGCTCACAATCTATCTAAAGTACCTGGGGCTATGGAGGACTGAGTGACTTGCCCAGGGTCACAAGGAGCAGCGTGGGATTTGAACCCACAACCCCAGGGTACTGAGGCTGTAGATCCAACCACTGTGCCACACACTCCTCCAAAATAAATGTGGAAGCTACTTTGAATTAGAGATCTTTTCCCAATCTAGCTTGGAAGCAAACAGTGCACTTTGCAGCAGAATCCAGATAAAATATTAGAAATCTGATAAACCAAACCTCCTGCAGCATTTGAAAGGTTTTAAATTTTCCATCATTTAACAGCTGCTCCAAGAGCCACATCTGCTGTTTCTGCCAAACCAGCCAATGATCTTGCTTACCTGCTATTTGTATCTTTGGATTATAAGCGGGATATAATTTGTTTAAATAAATAAATAATATTCAAATTAACCAATGTATAATTCCAATCAGGAGTTCCCCCTCAACATATAACTCCTCAGGCTTCTGTAATGCAACTATAGTAGCCATCATAACAAGAAATCACTTTCTCTTAGAACAGGTGTTCATCTCTGCCAGGTAGGACAAGGGAGTGGGTGACACCATAGACTCTTCTACCACTAGCCAAACTAGTTTATTCTGCAAGCAGTGCTCTAGAAACCAATAGTCACCTTGCTGCAACTAGTAGGCATAATGATAATATTCAAAATTTAGTAAATTTCCTCCCCCTCTCCCCCCCACAATTCCCTAACTTAGAGGATGATTATGCCAGAGAAATTTAGAAATAATACTTTTCAGCGTCTTATAAAGAGCTGTCATGAAAATTAATGGTAACATACTTAAAAACATAAGAATTGCCATGCTGGGACAGATTGAAGGTTCATCAAGCCCAGCATCCTGTTTCCAATAGTGGCCAGCCCAGGTCCCAAGTATCTATTTAGATCCCAAGTAGTAAAACAGATTTAATGCTGCTTACTTAAAACATAATTAATGTTTGTTATTAAAACCTTCTTGATTCTTGATAGTCCCCATTCTATCCCATCAGAGCAGATACAATGGAGACCATGCTCCTACCAACTTTTTCAAAGATGTCTGCAAAACTGTTATATTTTTGCAAAACAATATTCTCTAAGGTGTTTCCATACCAGATTCCTAGATATTTAAAATAAAAGGTCTCGCACTGGAATAAATGCTGCACAATATCCATTTTAGAACCAAGTTTGATAACAGTAAACACTTTGTTTTATCTCAATTCACCTTATAACCCCAAAATTTGCCAAACTGATCTATAATTGTCAACAAGGAGGAAATAGATACAGCTGTAAGATATACTAATAATCATAAGTCTATAATAATGGGTGACCCATCATAACCACATGGGACAAATGCACGCTGACAATGGCGTGCTGACAATGGCGTGCAGGACTTATGCGCGCCGGATTAAAACAGTTACTGTAAGCGCTCTGAGGGTGTGTGTGAGGGGGAACCTCCCCACGAAACTTATAAGTGTTCGCACTCCTGTTGGGGGTGTGTAGGGGGAACCCCCCCATGAAAGAGGAAACTGCCAATCACCTCCCAAAATGAGATAAAATGGCAGCTTCCTCTGTAATTGGGGAGGGGGGTTCACTCCCTCCACCCCTCCCAAAGAGAGCGCAAATGGGAGGGTTCCCCCCACATACCCCTTTGGAGCACTTACTGTAACTGTTTTAAGTCCCGTGCGCAATTGTTGGAGCACGATTGTCAGCGTGTGTTTATCCTGCACGTTTTAGTTAGTGTACCATAATAATTATTTAAATTCCAGCCTTAACAAGCAATATTGAATGTTGAATGTCTAAGGACTAGTTCTAAAAGTTCCATAAAACAAATTAAATAAAAGGCTGAAAGGAAGCAGCCCTGCTATATACAGAGAAGGCCTCTGGCAATAACCCATTGGCATACTTACTTGCCTAAGGCTGCAAATATAACAAGCCAACTCTTAATATAAAATGACCCAAAACCAATCCAGTCCAAACCCTTACGCAAATAGTTCCATTCAACGCTGTTGAATGCCTTCTCAGCATCTAAGGACTCTGTGATTAAACTTTGAGCAATTTCATCTTACATGGAAATAAGATGACACAAAAACCGAGTTATCTGAAGTTGATCTTTCCTTTATGAAATCATTCTGATCCCGATGATTCAACACATCCATTACCCTTGACAACCTTGTGGCCAGAAATTTAGCATTTTGGCCACATTTATTAAAGTAATTAAACAGTATAATGGATGCTGAGATTACAGGTCAATCTCCTTAATAAATATTATATTTATTAAGGAGATTGGCCTGTAATTACTGGCACGTGAAGTGGTCTCCATTGGAGCATACTAGTGTTTCCATTTTATGGCTTCATATAACAATTTTTCATATAACTGTTTGTTGTTACCTGGTAGCACCCATGGCCTTGTCTGTAACATTTTTGATGTATCATCTTCCTATATCTGTATTTTATAATATAAAATTTTCAATAAAAAGATTTAAAAATGAAAAGAATTCTTTCCTGGTTTAGGGTTAACAAATATTCTTGCGTCTGTAAAGGTACCATAGCTAGAATGCTCCTGAAAGAATTGCTGATAAATTCTATGCTAAAGTGGTATTAACTCCTTTTCAAATGCTTGATAATACTCCACACTAACACCATCTGGACCTGTCAACCCATTCATAGACATCACCTTTATAGCATCCTGAGTCTCCTTCTCAGTAATGTCAGCATCCAGTGCATATGCACGGTGCCTACAATCAAGACAGTCATATTACATCTTTTTCTGTTTGAAGTATGGCAAAATCTAGCTGAGTGGAGGCACATTCCAGGTATTATCATTGGTGGCTCTTAAGACTCCTGAAGCAGGTCTGTTGGCTGAAACATGTACATGTCAAGTCATTGAGTCGTTGGATGTATCATTGAGCTATTGGATGAATAAAGATTCTTTTATTATCAGATGAGTTGGAGGACACTTTCATTAGTGCACATCATTCAGATCTAGACAATTCCATTCTTTCTTTTGCTATTTGTGTTTATGGTTTTGTTTTCCCCTGTTTTGTTCCTTGTAACTAAATGTGACACAGATACTCTGGTTTATTATGCTGCAAATAATAATACATATCTGACTCTTGGCATGCTTACTCAGTACTAAATTATACCGATACCGCAGCTTCTACAATTCCACCCAATGCCAAATTGCAGAAATTGATGCTCTATGCTCCTAATCTCATCCTCTAACTTAGCATTCTCCACCCTCTGATACTACTTCCAAGCTAGTGAATAACTTATTATTGAATCATACATTTTGGCTTTTAATGCAGCCCACCATGTGCCTATAATTGTGTCCTCCACCTGGTTGATTTCACAATAATCTGCTATGACATTTCTAATACAGTCCTCAAACCCTAGCTCATGCAGGTCCACTTGAAATGATTCAATGAAGAACTTATTACAGTAAATGTCTATGCTCATACAATCACAACTTTATTGAGGAAGTAGTGCAATTTGCTTTCCCAGTTCATGATGCACAGTTATGTCTTGTAGGGGACATCAATCAAGTTATGGATGAAAAGGCAGATGGAACACTATTTAACCCCTCTAGACATACAGATGTAGAGGCTTGTCCTATATTGGTTTTATTACCAGATGTGGTTGGCACATGGCATTTCTGTACCACAATGAAAGAGACTACACACGTCTACATTATATTCTAATTTGCTCCCATAATTCTGTCTGATCAAACTTTAATCTGGATCTGCACTGAGGGTGTGATTTGCCATCCCTTACTTTGTAGATGGTGCTTCCCTTCTAGGATCTTCCATAAATATCTTTTGGATAAATGGGACTCCAAAGTTAAATATAATAATTCTCACATTGATGATCCTATATTATTTTGGGAATTGGCTATGGCCTTAGTACGAGGAGACATTATTGCTTGCATGCATCATTGAAAAAGTGGAGGGGCATAATCGAAAGGGACATCTAAGTCCATTTACATCCAACTCGCAAGTTGTCCAAAGTAAAAAACAGCCTAGGACACATTTTTGAAAAATACGTCCAAAATTTTTTTACTTTCGAAAATTGTCTAATTATACGTCCTACCGTTCTAATCGTCCAAGTCGCTAAAGCGTCCATCTTTATACCACATTTCCTTCCAACTTTTCGTCCAAGTCCAAAACGCCTAGAACAAGCCCTGTTGGATGTGGGAGGGGTCTGCAAAGTGATAGACTGAACACCTAGGCATGGCACCTAAATAATGGGGTACCTTACAGGGCACTGCTGTGAACTTCACAAAAATGGTGCCATGTCTTCTCCCCACTACAGCTCCCTTATAGGTAATGGCGAGCCCACAAACCACCTCCATAATCACCTAGACCCACTTATCTACCACCCCAAAAACCCTTATGGCTGCAGGAGCCACATATATGCCAGTACAAAAGGGTTTTGGGGGTGTATTGGGGGTTTTGGGCAGTGCACATGTTTCAATATCAATGCAGTGATTACAGGGGCTTATGGGCATGGGTCCTCCTCTTTAATGGGTCTCTAACCCACCCCCAAGATGACTTAAGCTGCCTCTGTGCTGGACGACTAGGCTTTCCTATGCTAGGCTGCCCGGTGATGATGGTCTGGAGGCTGAATTTTAAAGGTGTGACTAATATTTTTATGGGGGTAGGGGGAGGTCAGTGATCACTGGGGAAGTGTGTGTGGATCTGTTTTATGTGTTTGCAGTGCATATCTGGTGACTTTAGGTGGTTTTTTGTGACTTAGACCATGTTTTAGTCTAAGTCACAACGTTCAAGTTCCGTCGATCATAGGCTATATAACTTTCGGTTATATATGCTGTACAACTAAGTATAAGCTGGCCCACATCCCTCCCAACTCCTGCCCTCAACACTCCTCCATTAACGCCCTATTTACCTGTGGTCGTTCAGCGGCACTATGAAGGCCTAGGTCGTTTAGAAATACGTCCAAAACCCATTTTTAGTATCAGCACTTGGACGTATTTGGGAAATGTTCGTCCAAGTGCTGACTTAAGCCGGTTTTTGACATTTTTCTCTTTCGATTATAAGCCCCATAGTCTAACAGACATTATTCACTTAGAGGCACCTTTGAAAAAGGATAAATGAAGGCTTATCTCCTACTCAACATCACCTAATTATACCTTGATAGCTACACAAATAACATTAAATTTTTTACTGCATAAACTCAGAGATCTTTATTATTTTAGAAACATAAACATTTTAGATATGGTAATAAATTAGGCAGACTCGTAAACTCTACTTACCATACAATATATGGGCAACAGATTTATAATGATGAGGAAAAACAAGGTACATCCACAAATCACATTGCTGAGATGGTAGATAATTTCCATCAATTTTTTCAACAACTATACACATCTGGTGTCACTACAGATTCTGCCAAGGTTCTAGATTGTGTATGTATGAGTAATATCTCTCTCACAAAGCTGGATGCAGTACAAATGAAGCAACTTTCTCAAACAATAAAGGCTATACAAATATATGATGCTATTGTGATAATTACAACTTCACAAGGCTCCAGCCCCTGATGGAATTAGTTTTACAACATGTTATCCTCACAGATTGCACCTTGTTTAGAACTATACTGCAGTACAGTTACAATGCAGAGTACGTTTCCATTATATTTCAATAAAGCAGTTGTAACACTCATACCATAGCCTGGCAAGGATCCACAATATCCTGAGTCTTACTGCCCAGTGTAATTTCTAAATTTAAACACAAAAATCTTATCAAAATGGTTGTATGTATTTAAAATGCTGCCTTTCTTTTTAACTTAGAGGAACAGGGAAGTAATTAACACAAATTGCTTTTGAAGTACTTGTGGCAGGGCTAGAAAACTCATATCCTACTGCAAAACATATTTCATCTGAAACCTCTGGGGTGGGGGTCTGGTTCTTTTCTCAATTTATATTCCTATAATTTAGCCTCTGGTATGAGACAATTAAGTGATTGGTTTCATGATAGTAGTTATTTTTCAATTACGCCAATAGAGACCCGCCTACATTTCCCACTTCATTTCAGTTGTATTACATGCCCCAAGTGTTTCACTCCCTCCCTTGTTAAACAACATTTATTCATTTGTTATGACTGATTAATTTGGAACATTCTATTGAACCTGGGCTCTATCATCCAGGTGCATTCCAAAATAATTAACCCCTCTCCCCTTTTACAAAAGTGCAGAAGAGGTTTATAGCGCTGGCCGGCATACTGAATGCTGAATTCTATGACCATCAGAGCAGAGCATTCAGCGTGCCAGCCAGCACTAAAAACCTCTACTGCACTTTTGTAAAAAAAAGGGGCGGCGGGGGGGGGAAGGGGTAAATGTTTTTTTTACATAAGGCCTTCTTGATGACAAGAAATATATACTATTAAATTGGAAACTTTCAATAGCTCCTATTGCAGTGGCAATATTTCCAATCATTTTGGAAACCAAATTGATCTATATTGTCCCCTGAGGCATGCAGTTTTTTCTTAAAATCAACATCTTTTGATTCTGTATTGAATAATTATTTAACTTTGGACAGTGGATGGCTCATCTATAACTTTTCTCTATCTATATCTGCTGCAGTACAGGGGTGGGGCAGGGCTGTTGGATAATTGGTTCTGTATTTTACTTTTTGCTGTGTCCGGCTGCTAAGTACAAGAATCAAACATTTGCAGTCTCCATTGTATACTGTTTCTTTTTGAATGAAAAAAAAAATATTTTTAAAATCATCAAGTGCCCATTTAAGTGCAAAACTAATTCAGCTGCTGCATGCATCTATTTGCTGAATCAAAATTCTGACTAAGTTTCATTTTTATTACAGCTGCTAGTTTACCTTCGTTTGGTTTACTCCTGAAAACTTACCATTGCTGTTTATTTAAACATAATGATGCCTTTACAGATTTGGATCAGGTCAACTAAAAAAGCAACATTTTTCTGACATCCTTTTTTTTCTCCCTTGTAGACGTACGATACCCATATAGTTACAAAGTGCCCAGAATGTCTGTACCTTTCTATCAGAAACGCCATAAGCACTATGATCTTGCGTACCGCGACAGAGAACTGCAGTCCACCCTGGACCAGTACGATCGAGAACTCAACCTGAAGAGGGGCCGGTCTTCTGCTCACAGCAGCCTTCAGGGTTACCACCAGGACATGGGCGGCTTTGCCAGTCACAGCAACCTTCAGGATTACCACCAGGACATGGGCGGCTTTGCCAGTCACAGCAGACATCAAGGTTACCACCAGGACATAGGCAGCTCTGCTGTCCACAGCAGCCTTCAAGAACTCTATCGGAAGCAAAGCTCTGCTGCTCACAGTAGTCTTCAGGAACTCCAGCAAGAGCAAGGCAGCTCTGCCATCTACAGAAACCTTGGGTAGGTCATGACACACATGTGCTACCACCTTGCTTTTCATATCTGTGCTGTTTCTAGATTAGGAGATGTGAATTAAATTGCGCAGACAGAAAATTATTAGTATGCACGTGGTCAACCAAGCAAACATTTCTTTACTGCTCACTTTCAAAATATTGCCCCAGTAAGTCACTGTTTATGAAAGATGGCTTATATCAAACCCTTTCCCAGCACTGAGAGACAAAAATAACACACACACACACATACCCAGCAAATTGGTATTGATGAGGCAGTCCTAACCATTTCTTTTATTTAATCTCATCAACAGTGGCACTGTACCTGAAATTATAACTGGGATTCACAGTATGACAGAATATGCATGAAAATGTCTGTGGCATTTTTAGTCCTAAGTTTAGTTTGTATCATACTGTGGAAGTTTGAGATTTTTTTAAAGCTCTATTCGTTGTTTAGCCCAACGTTTAGGGCTCCTTTTACAAAGGTGCATTAGGGCTTTAACGCGTGGAATAGTGGGTGCTAGCCGCTACTGCCTCCTCTTGAGCAGGCGGTAGTTTTTCGGCTAGTGCGCGCTAATCTAGTGTGTGCGCTAAAAACGCTAGCGCACCTTTGTAAAAGGAGCCCTTAAATTAAACTCCATGAAAACATTTTCCCTTATTTTAAAGTTTATTTGAAGACTTGCCTGAAAGCTGTAGCAAATGTTACCGTTTCATCTTTAATTTTTTTTAAAATACAGTAAGCTCTATTGTTTGATATAAGTTGTTCTGGTGTACCTTGATTTGGAATATGTAATATGAAGAGCTACAAATGAATATATTTAAAAAGAATGTGCATATTTGAATGTTAACAGTTGTAGAAGAGTACAGCCATTCACAGTATTTCCAGGGTTGGGAATGGATAGAAATATTGCCTATTACATTCTTGTGCTTGGCAGCTTTGTTCTAGAGAAACACCCACTACCTAGTCAACCACCTACCCATTGCAATATTTTTGAAGCCTGCCCTCAGCATGACATTGCCTCTCTTCCATGTGCACTTGTTCTGCATTGATTTGTCAGACACATCCCCCCACATCCACAGACACATCCCCCACCCTCCACAAATACTTCTCCCAAGCCCCCCACACTCATACCCCCACAGACACATACCCTATCTTCTGTCCCATACTCTCCAACAAACACACAATCTCTTCTATCTCCTCCTCCAAATATACAGACTCCCTCTCCATGCCACTCACTCACCCACCATCCCCTCTCCCTCCCAAATCACATCCACTCCCTCACGTCCAATCCCAATATCCTTTCTACAAATACACGTACACACAACATTGATTTGTCAGTAGGTACTGCTAGTTCCCATCCTAACTGCAAAGGGAGAACAGATATGGATCAGGGAATCTTAGTCTTTATGGTCATTGGTTTAATTATCCTTATATTGGCTTTGTATAGTGATCTGTACACTGGAAAGATACAACAAATTGCATGAGGATGGAATGAACTCTAGTCCCAAATAGCTTATGGTGTAAGCAGATATCATAGGCAACAGAAGATAAGCTGTTTTCCCCAATAATAACAAAAATATAATGGCAGAACCCTATATTAAATGCTGAAAGGGTGTTTACCAGCAGCAAACAATCAAAAACACTAATGAGAGTTGCTGAACATTTAAATAAATAAATAAATATGAGACACTTCAGTATGTGCCCAATTGTGATATCGATAACCTTTCCAGGCCCCGGACAAAAGCTCATAGGTGACCAACACCAGGTTTTTAAAACAAACCTAAATAAGCTTTGCCACATACATCATTTTTCTCTTCAATAATTAAAGTGCATGGTGAAAAACCCTGAAAGGGAAAAATATAGGGGGTAGTGACTCAAAAAGCCCCACCCCTCAACAAGATATCAAATAATAAAAATAAAGTGCTAAGTGCTAAAGTGCAAAAATAGGAATAAAAAGTAAAAATTGTGAGTAATGAATATATTCTCTTTTTCTGTAATTAATACTTAAAAGTCCGTGTGAATCAATCTCCAATCATAATTCAATCCATGCGTATTCTAGCGTGTTCCAAAATCATATGTTATGCAAATCACAATTAATATCCCCATTCAAAGAATTAAAATGGAGAAAAAAGTCCCAAATCATAGTTGATATCTCCTATAGTCTTGACTCAATAGTAATAACAAACTTATCTGTATCTGGCAGTATTTTTGAGTTTTTGTGTTCCCCAGTTAGCCATATTGTACCTTATTAACTGGCATAAATGTTAGCATAAAAGGAGTATAATGTACGTCAATGCGTAAGTGCTTTCCTCCTTTTAGCTTAGCCATGTTTTTATTTTATTTTATTTTTTATTTTTATATTCGATTTTATTGTTAACCGTTTAGATACCTGTATGATAAACAGTATATCAAAAATAAAGGAATTTGAACTTTGCGACTCCAACTGCATTCCACCTTAGAACATGCCTTCATGTATCGCATTTAAAATTATATGCTGTTTTGTCACCATGCATAACCTCTGGGATAGCTATATAAAAGCCCTTTTATGTATGTAATAAGTCTATTAAATTACCCTAGAATTATAATTCTGTTCCACATTGAAAATATGTATATTCATATTTATTTAATCCATAACTGTCAAACAAGGTTTATATACTTCACTGCTCTGTTTTCTAAGTTCTAACCACTTTGTAACAGATTTTTTTTTGCTTTAATATTCATAAGCTATGGTATGAAATGAAAATATTCTTAATCAGTGCAATATTCTTAAAATAGGAGTTAATTTTCAGTAAACAATAAAAAAAAGTCTTCCAAATGCGGAGTTGCCAAGACATCTAGTTCCAGGAGGGATGCTTTTTGGCAGGTTCTGGTTTTGAACTTGCAATCCAAAGCAGCATGGTATTTATAGTTCCTGATTCTACCCTTGAAATCAGTGGCGCAGGTTCCATAATGCATAATTTGGCAGCTCTGCAAATGTTTAATGGGTTATGGGTTATGCGATATCCATTCAGTGTCAAATCACGGCGATAGCCATTCAGTGTCAATTCACGGTGACTTCAATGCTGATATTTAATATGCTGGGGTCCAGGGCAGAAATTTGGGAGGGGCTGTGTCTTCTTCAGCTTCATGTAGTTTGGGGTCACTCAAGCTTGGGGACCCAGAGCAGTTGCCCTCTTTGCCCTCTTCTAATACTAGCCTTGGGTGACCCTATGAATAATTGTCCTTGGCTCTATTTGGTCTTCAGATGGGTAGCTAATTATTGATACAGGGGCATCCATAGCTATTGTTATTGTATGAGTCCATTGCATTGCCATATAATGTATAATTATGTCTTGATAAATCAAAGAGCACATTACCCTTCATCATCTGTTATTAGCTTTTGTAAAACATCATACTTGTTCTTTGACCTTCAGTGCCGCAATAGGTGTTGATTCTTTCACTTCCATTCATAGGCCACAGAGCATAGTTGTTTGTCTCTGGTGAACAAAAAGATATTCTGCTATGTACAGTACATATTATTAATGGAAACTCCACTGCAAAAACATGCAGCACACAGCACAATGGTGAGCCCTGAAGAGATTCCGGGTGTGCCACAAGAGATTCCAGAATTTTATTTAAAAAAATTCCCTTCATAAGTATAGACTAGAATAGATTACACGTATGTCGCATACCCAAGAGTCTGTCAATGTTATGAGTATCAGTGTGCGTAAGGATACAATCACCCAGAAAAGCATTCTTTGACATGATTGCAGTGACGTACCTAGCATATGTAACACCCGGGGCCCATCATTTTTTGACACCCCCCCATCTGTATGAAAAAACATGATTTTTAGTAACAATCCACACGTCACACATGAATACCTAGGAAAAGGCAGCATCTTACATACTGCAGTGAGCAATACATCAATAAACCCATGTAAAACTAAACAAGCCAGACTAGTACAGATCAATCCTACACAGTCAATCCTAACAGAAAACCATGTCTTTTTGAATACACAGAACACAGAAAACACCTTCGCTTAGTATGTAATCTCAAACTAAACCCTCCCCATTTTACAAAACTGTAGTGTGGTTTTTAGCCACAGTGGTAACAGCTCAGATGCCAACGCTCTACAGTTTTGTAAATGGGGAGATAGAATAAAAATACGTAGACAAAGGTTAAACGGAAGCATCAAGAAGCTGGACTCTGCATACAATGCAACATCACAGAAACAGCGATGCATCTCACCTAAAGCAAAATAAATAAATAATTTTTTTCTACTTGTCTTCTCTGGTTTCTGCTTTCCTCATCTTTTTGTCACTCTCTTCCTTTCATCCACTGTCTACCCTCTCTCTGCCCCTTCTATATGGCATCTTCTCTCTTTCTATTCCTGTTCTAGAAACTTTATGCATCCCCCTTGCATTTATCCTTTCACCCCCATTAGTCTGGCATCCATCTTCTTCCCTTCCCTCCTCCAATGGGTCTGGCATCTCTCCTCTCCTCTTCTTCCCTTCCCTTCCCTTTCCCACACCCATTTCACTCTCTCCTCTCCCTTCCCCTCACTTCCATCAGCATCTTCCCCCTTTCTCTCCCTCCAACCCAATTCCATGCAGTATCCTTCCCCCTTATGTCTCTTTCCCCGCAATTCCATCAGCATCTGTCCCTTTCTCTCCCTCCACCACACTTCCATACCAACCTGACCCCCTTTCTCACCTTCTATACCCTTCCATACCATCCTGACACCCCCTTTCTCACCCTCCACACCCTTCCATAACACCCTGACCTCCTTTCTCTCCCTTCATCACCCTACTATGCTCCTTTCTTTCTCCATCCCAAATCAGCAAGGTCCCGCAATGACTGCTTCTGCTCCGAATGGAAGAGGTAAGTGACGTCGGAGGGAGCTTGGCCAACAGACGCAGGGAGTTGCGGCAAGATCCCGCGATGACTGTGGCTGCTGGTCGCCCTCCCCTCCCCCACCAACGTCAGTTACCTTTTCCGGAACAGAGGCGGTAGACGGCACAGTCATTACGGGACCTTCGTTCACTTCAGCGCGGCTGCTGCGCTAAGGTGCTGTTTGGAGCAGCACAGGAAGTTCTGGATCCGGCCGGCTGTTCACCGCCTTGGAGCGTGCACCCAGGGCGGACTGCCCCCCCCCCCCCTCTTGGTACGCCACTGCATGATTGTTCCTTGATAACTAGCATCAAGTAATTTTTGTTTTATTTTTTATGAAGTAACTTGAACAACAAAGCAATCAAGGCTTTGTTTCAGTTTAGATCTTCTTATCTTTGTGAACTTGGACTTTCAGTTCTGACAGAAATTAAATTGAAAAAAGAGAATAACTGCAGATGGTGGATGATAAAATGCATGCTTGCCTGTCAACTATCGAGTCACATTTTGAGTTCATTTGCACTCAGCTCATCCATCGCATTGATTAGCAATTCTATTCGATCTACTTTAGTTTCACCGTTGTTATAATTGCCCATACATAGCTTAAAGAACTTTAAATAAATAACTCTCAAATTTAGTTTTTGTTGGTTTTGTAATTTTTTTATTTCAATTATAATGTGCTCCATTATAATTTGCTCCGTTAAGTGTGCCGGAACTAAAAAAAGTTTGAGTGATACTGCTCTAAAATGTTCTAAACTATTGACAAGAGTAATGCATAATGTGACCATTTATTTTTTTCATCAAAACGGGACATCTATTAATATTCAGTCCCGTCCCCCAATCCCGCCCTAGCCCCACCCACAGCCTCACCCTAACCCCACCCCCAATTTCTTCCATTCATTTTCATGTACACACAATATCTTATTAATTCATAATGGTAAACATAAAATATATAAAAAAAACATACGCACACTGTACGCAGATAACATGTTAATTATCATTTACGAGTTTCAGGGTTTTTTCAAAGATGTCAAGGCAGATTACTTTAAAATATGCAATGTCATCTCAGTAACTATAGAAAAATAGACAAATATAGTGCAAAATATAGTCAAAAGATATAAATTCTCAAAACAGATACATTTTAATCACTAAATTGATAATAAAATCATTTTTCCTACCTTTGTTGTCTGGTGATTTCATGAGTCTCTGGTTACACTTCCTTCTGACTGTGCATCCAATCTTTCTTTTGAATTCAACATTTCTTTCACAATCCAGCCCCATCCTCTTTGGGTCCAGGTCTCTCTCTCTTTTCCCTATGTTACCCTCCCCAGATTCAGTGTCAGTTCTCCTTTCTACCTTTGTTCCAGGTTTCCCTCTCTCTCCCCCTCTGTTTGAACCTCCCATAGTCCTGCATCTGCCTCCTGTCTTTCCCCTTTCGTCCAAGCCTTTTTCTCTGTAGTCTTTCTAATGTGCTTACAACCCCCCCTTTCTCTGCCTCTTTCTCTCCTTCTTTCCTTCCTCCCTCCTTCCCTCCCAGCAGATTTTAGCATATCTCCTTTTTTCCCCCTCAGATCTAGTATCTGTCTCCTTCCTCTTTTCCTCCTCCCAGGTCTGGTATCTGTCTCCTCTCCTTCTCCCCTTCCCTGGCATCTCTCTCTCTGCTCCCTTCCTCCTGTTCTTCCCTGGTATTCCTTCTCAATTTATTTTCTGCCTCTGTCTAAATTCTTTTTTACTATTCAGTCCTCAATTTCCCTCTTTCACTGTGTCTACTTATAGCTTGCCACCTCTTTCCCACACCCCTTCCAGTAACTAACTCTATCCTCTTCCCTCAATCCTGCATGTGCCCTTTTTTCTTTCTCCTCCCCACTTCCTTCCAGCATCTGCTCCCCCTGTCCCTCACACTTCCATTCAGCGGCTGTTCCTCCTCTCCCCCACACTTCCATTCAGTGTCTGTTTCCCTCTCTCTACCCTTTCCATCTACTGTTCACCCTCTATCTTGCCCCTTCCATTCACTGCCCTCTGTGCTCTTTCCATCCAGTGTCCGCCCTCTCTCTCTCTCTTCCATATGGCATCTTCCCTCTTTCTATGCTCCTTCCATAAGCTATCTATCCCATTGCCCTTCTCTCATTTGTACATGATTAATTTCAGCTCTGTCACCTCTACGTTTTTCTCTCCATGTCACCACCCCCTTCCCTATGCTCTGGCATCTCTCTCTTCTCCTTTCTTTCCTTCCCACCCCACGGTCTGGCATCATCCCTTCCCTGATTCCCGGCATCTCTCTCCTTTCCTTTTCTTCCATCTATCCCTCCCCCTCCATGCTCTGACATCTCCGCCTTCCTTTCCCCCTTCCTTTTCCCTTGGTCTGGCATACCTTCCTCCTTTCCTCCATGCCCTGGCGTCTCTTCTTCCCTCCAAGCCCTAACATCTCCTTTCATTCCCTCCAGTTAGGTACAGCAACACTCTCCCCAATTCTCTCCCCCTCTGCTCCCTATCCTCCTTCTGTCACCCAAGGCCTGGTGTCCTGAACTTCATCTGGGCAGCAGCAGCATTCACAATTCACTGCTGTTGCCAGCTTCAGGCCTTCCTCTCTGTCAGGTCCTGTCTTCATGAAAACAGGAAGTCGGCAGGACCCGGCAGAGGATGGCCTGAAGCCGGCAATAGCAGTGAATTGTGAATGCTGCTGCTGCCCGAAGAAGGTAATGGCGCCAGGCCTTTGAGCACCCCAGGCAGACCACTTCTCTCCCCTCCAAGCCGATCCCTCATTGACCCTCCTATCTCTCCCTCCCTTGCGAACCCTGCCGACCCTCTCAGCGAGATGTCCGAGCAGCAAACCTCTTTCCAGCAGCGTTGGCAGCCGCAGCACGCTAAACAGGCTGCTTCGCGGCTTTATACTGCCGTTGAGTCCCTCTGCCGCTACAGCCTCCCTTGAGCAGGCAGTATTTTTTTGGCCAGTGCGGGGGTTAGCGCATAATGAAATGTCGCGCACGTTAACCCCGCTAGCGCGGCTTGATAAAAGGAGCCCTAAATTTACTCATCTCCATATAGATAAACCTGTTTTCTTCTTTGTGATTTGCTTTTTGGGTTACAGAACAGTGTCATAAACAGTCTTTGATATATTGACTCATTTTTCTCTGCTATATAGTAGGACAGATTCACTCAAGCCACAAATAAAACTTTCCACAACTTTCCATATACATATGAGAGCTTGATGAGCATAAGCTGTCTCTGATAGCCAAGGTGGATTGCTCTTCAGATTTGCTGTGTACATGAGCACATGCCTTAAGTTTAGTTGATGGAAAATATGAATGCTATTTGGCAAGGCTGGCATTGCATGGACCTCTGCACAGAGCAACACACATACACGGGATGCTGGGCCTATCAACTAATGCTTTGTTTTGTGCCAGACATTAGAGCTTTGTTGATAATCAAAGAATGTTATCACTATTAGCTCACTGATCCAGTCACAATTAGAAGCTATGTAGAAGAAATACTATGCAGTGTATGACCTTGAGGTTTCTATCATGTTGTCAGTCTTATCACCACTGCTAACACAGAGGCCTAAATAAGGGCTATAAGCATAAACATCCAGAAATGTTTTGGGTGAAACAGAGGATCAGGGGGGGAGGTAGTGGCTCTGGGTCACACAGATTTTCTCTCTTCTCTCACCCTCCCTCCCACCAAGGAAGCTTTGTAGACTCATAATCTGCTTTCTCCTCAGTAGTATAAGGGGTACATCTCATATCAAATTGATTGACAGCTGTCAAGATAAGGATCAACCAATCAGCGTTCACTTCCGGGTTACTACTCTCCTCTTTTTTTGTGCCAACTATACAGTTATCATTTACTGCCCCTCCAAAAAAAGCTCTTGCTACTCTGTGCTCTCCATCACTTGTCACAGCAGGAACTGGAGAATGCTGGGCCTCACCTCTGGTTGTTGATTGGCTTAATCAGCTGGTCAGGACCAATCATAGGTAGGATGGGAGATAGCAGCTGCAGCAATTAGACACCTTCCTTCAGCTTTCTTCTTCACTCACCATCCTAGAGCCTGTTCTCAGTGTAAATTGGCAGTGCTGCAAGATCCAGCTACTACTCCTGTCTGCCAGCCCACTGGGAACCAATGGCTATGAAAAAGGTCTTCTTTAATTTTAACTGTATTGATTTATAGGCAGCAAAGTTTCAGTAGGTTTTTGGGGGCTTTTTTTTAGAAACCATAGAATTCACCAGTTATTTCGACTTGACAGGTTTTATTTGACAGTCAAGTTTGGAATGCTTATTAGTACAATTGAGTGAATGACAAGAAGAATCAATAATATGAGGGACCACTGAAAAATTCTCAGCCCAACCAACAAAGTTGGGGCAGCCTCCATCGAGGCTATACACTTAGCCCAGTGATATTCAACTTTTTTTTTGATCTGTCAGAAAGATACGGAATGAAAAAAGTAGAGAATCACTGGACTAAGTGTATAGCACTAATAAGTAAGTATAGTGATAGATATATTGATTACTAATGATGATGGCATTGCTGAGATTGAGTTACAGGTTTCCTATTCTCTTGTGGTTTCTTGTGCCTTGTGGTCTACATTCTGATGAGTAATCATCTCTAGTGTAAGAGTAACCCTTCCCACTACTTCCTTCATCCCCACTCGATGCTGAATCTAAGGAAGAGTTATTATGCAGTCTTCTGTTTCCTTGATCAATATATTTTTGATACATCCATGGATAAATACAATTCTGTTGAAAATCATTCTTATCTCATTTAAATCTTAAAAGTTAAAATCTACTTATCCATGAATTTTGAATCTAGTTTAAAAATTTTAGGCTCTTTATATATTCGTAAACCACAAGGGTTCAAATGAGTCTTTAACATACTGTGCCAAAGTGTTACCATGTAATTCTGCTCACACTGATCTTTTGGGCAAATTTAAAAGTTCATTCCGGGGGGGGGGGGGGCGCTTGAGAGCCCATGAAAGATGGAGGTATAGCACCAGAGCTCCTGCTCTCGCCAGACAATAATAGCTTTAATGACCCGATTTTTCTATCAAGTAGTGCAGTATTTTACTCTCTCAATATGCCGACTTCGAAGATGGGTAAGATTGAGGCGGCATTTGCGGCAAATTCTAGTGCCAAATGACATAAAACTGACCCACCATCTCCTACTAAGTCTGATGGCGGGCAGCCCAACAGAGACAATATGGCAGAAGTTGCAGATCAACTGCGTACGATCGCCAATATCCTGCCTGAGAGCCAAGCTGATATTAAAGCTATCAAGACAGAAATTCAGCATCTTACCAGTAAACTCGATTCAATGGATAGTTGGCTGGGAACGATTGAGAAAAAGAGTGCATTGATAGATGATGTTGCTGCTAAGCAGTCTGTTGATCGGAAGTTACTGCGGAGTCTAGAAAGTCAAATGGAAGACTTTGGCAATCGATGTCACCGGAACAACCTTCAAATATTAGGCCTTCATGAAGGGATGGAAGGAGCTGATGCCATTGCTTTTATTGAAAAGTGGCTTCCCCAACTGTTGCCTGTGAAATTCGACAGGCCGCTAGAAGTCGAGCGTGCTCAACGGGTGCTGACACGAGGCACTGCTGGAAATAACAAGCCGCAACTGCTCATCCTCAAATTGCTCCACTATCCCCAGGTGGCTCTTATCCTAGACAAAATGAAAAAAATGCGGAAGATTACCTGGCAAGGGTAAACCATCTATATCGTAGCTGATTTCACGAAGACTACTGCAGACAAATGACGACGTTTTCTAGCCCTACGATCCCACCTGAAGGCTCATGAGGCTCGCTATGGCCTTCTTTCTCCAGCCCGCTTTAAAATCACGTACCAAAATCATACTAAAACATATATGGATTCTGCTGATGTTGAACATTTCCTCAATGAGCAAGAAAGTATGCACTCTATGGATACCTGATGGGCTGCCTAATAGTACACATTTGAGTGGTGCCCAGTTTATGTCATTACATGCATGATTATGTGTTTTTCTATGTGGATACCAATGGTTAAGTTCTGTGATATTGGGGTCCTAATGATAATTCTTTTTCTCCATTAGGTAGGCGAGAGGAGAGTACTGTTACTGCGCCTTCATCAGGCTGCATTAGCTTGGTTGGATTGATGAAAGGCTTTTTGCCTTCAGGGCATGGGGGAGTTTGTTTATGGGGAGGGAGGGGCTTTGGTTGATTGTGGTGTTTCTGTGACAATGGTAATGGCCTTTCTATTTCTTTGGTTACAGGTTAGACATGAGCAGCTGGTATATTTATTTATTCAGACAATGTCTATGTTCCACTTCACTTGCAGTTCTGCCTAGATTTCTCATTGTTTGCTATATCATTTTACCTTTCATGAATGATGATTTCTGTATTGTCCCTTAACGTCAAGGGTATAAATAGTCCCATTAAATGTAAAAAGCTCTTATTGTATTGTAAAAAACAGCATGCTCAAATAGTTTTTCTACAAGAAACTAAACTGGCAGCCCTGGATTCAGCTAAATTGAAAAGGGACTGGGTATCTCACTGTTTTTATTCTGCTGCTGACTCTGAGAAGGCGAGAGTGGCCATTTTAGTCTCCTGTCAACTTCAGTGTTCTATCCTCTCTCATAAGGAGGATACGAAGGGAAGGTGGGTGGCTCTCACTATAAAAATTGATAACTTGACCTTTTCTTTCCTGAATGTGTATGGTCCCAATACAGCAGATGCTACTTTTTTTCATGACTTATCCATCACATTGGCCTCGTTGCCTACTTCTACTTTTGTAGTGGGGGGCGACTGGAACCTTGTGCTGGATAGTTGTTTGGTAAGTAAATGTCCCAGTCAATACTAAAACATTGACCAATCCTTATTAGAAATTATCTCATGGGTCAATGCTACAAATTGTTTACATATATCTTTTTGGGGCTTCAGACATGCCAATTGGTCTCCCATTTATTCGGTGACACAAGTATCTTCATGGCTATGGCTTCTTTATTTGCCCCCTCTATATGTTTATAACGTCTTTAGCTTTCTTATTCTTATTCTTATAATATTGTTTATTAGTAAACTATTGTAAAGTGCGTAGTGCTTTCATAAATAAATATAATTTAATGAACTTATCTTAAAAGTTGTTCTTTCATTCGATCAAATCGGGTAAGGGACCTGTCATATCGACATGTTTCGCCGTGAGGCTGCTTCAAGAATGAGTCCCCCTTTCTCCATTTAAACCAACCATCCCGATCTATGTATTTTAGTTCAGATAAGATAGTTGTTTGGATCATAGATCGTCAGCATCAAACAAACCACTTAAAACTCATGCTCTCTTGCTAGAGTTGCTTTCTCATTATGGTTTCACGGATATCTGGAGGCTGATTCATCCCCTGGAGCTTGATTATATGTTTTTATATGTTTTTTTCTTTTCCGCATTCCTCCTCCATGCATTTGGATTATTTACTCATTTCTTCTGAGTTAGGTGGTAGTGTTGTGGGCACTGATATTATAGCTTGTCTTCTTTCTGACCATTCGGGGGTTTCTCTGCGTTTTGATGCTCCCTCACCCTCTGGAAAGCCTAGGCATTGGCGTTTTAACATTACACTCTTGGCTGATTCTTACTTTGCTGAAAAAGTTTCCTAGTGGGTGACTGAGTATTTTACCTTCAATGACACTGCAGAGCTTCCCTATCATGTAGTCTGGGATTTGTTTAAAGCATATCTAAGGGGAGAAATTATAGCTTATTCTGCATCCCAACATTGCCTTAGAAATGTGAAACTGACTTCCTTAGAGGGTGATATTAGGACCCTTGAATATTAATTACATCTCCATCCTAATTCTGCTACACGGCAGCAGTTATTCAAATTGAAATTTTGTTATTATACTCTTTTGTCAGAGAGAGTCGAAGTAGCTGTACTTAAGACACATACAGTTTATTATGAGCAAAGGAATAAGCCTGGATGGCTCTTTGCCAATTACCTTAAGAAGAAAAAGCAAATGACTAGAATATCGGCATTCAAGGATGAGGATCGTCTTATTACTGACTCTCAAGGTATTGCAGATCAGTTCCACGCATATTATGAAAAGCTTTATACCTCCGGTACTGATCCTGGTTAAGAACAACTAGAGCAGTTTTTTCAGACTATTCTACCTCTGGATGTCTCTGCAGAGAAGCTTAGTTGTTTTGCTCCTCTCATTCTGCTTGAAATCCAATCAGCTATGAAAAGATTGAAGGCCAATAAAGCCCCAGGGGGTGATGGGTACCCAAT
The DNA here is from genome assembly GCF_902459505.1 of Geotrypetes seraphini. NCBI lineage: Eukaryota > Metazoa > Chordata > Amphibia > Gymnophiona > Dermophiidae > Geotrypetes > Geotrypetes seraphini. Next base: position 147,514,832 of record NC_047085.1, on the reverse strand, counting down.
TGAATTTTATACTGCTTTTCAATCTCTCTTATCCCTGAAATTGCATACTCTCTATAATGCTTTTATAGCTGCTAATTCCAGTAAAGGCACGTTCACGGAGGCTTCTATAGTTATTTTTCCCAAACCTGGCCACAATCTGCTGTTCCCTAAAAACTATCGTCCTATTTCTTTGTTAAATTATGACTGTAAAATTTTTTCTAAGCTCCTGGTAGATAGATTGGCTCTCCTTATGCCCACTCTCATTCAGCCTCATTAATGTGGTTTTATCAAGGTGAAGAATGACTTCAGATAATTCCAGATTATTGTGTCATGTGCTGCAAGCGGTGAGCAGATCTTCCACTCCACATTGTGTAATGTCCCTTGATGCTGAAAAAGCTTTCGACTTTGTGGAGTGGAAGTATCTATTCTATGCGATGCATATGGTTCATTCATATGGTTCAATTGCTCTACTTCAATCCCAGAGCCAGTTGAATATTGAAGGCATTCTCACTCTTCCTGTTTCCTTATCTCGTGGAACTAGGCAGGGATACCCCTTGTCCCCTCTGCTATTTAACCTGGCTCTGGAGCCCCTTCTTCTAGCCATCAATAGCAATCCAGATATAGGGGGTATAGCAGTGGGAGACATCATCAAAAAGGTGTTCGCTTTTGCTGATGATGTCTTGATGTATATCTCTGAGCCTCCTAAGACCATTCCTTGTATCTTACAGCTTTTACAACTTTTTGGTACTCTTTCAGGATATTCCATAAATTGGGATAAGACTGAAATTTTGTTCTTAATTATTTATTGTACACAGGCCATGATATCGCCTTACGGTCTTACCTGGTGTGCTGCCAGTATAAAGTATTTGGGTATACATGTTGCTGCTACTTGTACTGACATGGTCTCTCTCAATGCTAAGTCTCTACTAGCTAGAGTTCAGGCTTTATGTACAGCTTGGACCCCTTTAAGGTTGTCTTGGTGGGGATGTCTGGAAACTATTTGGATGGCCATTGCACCACAAATCCTGTATGTTTTACAGATGATACCACTCATGTTTTCTGTCTCTTTCTTTCGTTCCCTTGATAAAGCTCTTCTACAATATTTGTGGCTAGGAAAGCCGCCTAGAATAGCTTTATTGGTGTTGAAACGGCTCAGGGATTTGGGAGGGGTTGGCTTTCCAGATTTTGTGTTGTATGCTAAGGCTGCATTGTTGCGTAGTGCTACTCTGCTTTCTGGATCCTGTGAAGGGGAACCATCTCCTGTGTGGGCATAGGTGTAATGGCATTTTTTGAAACCATATTCTATCGAGAAAGTCTTGTTTGCCCATAATCTACCTTCTGTACACAAGTGGATACCATTGAGGGAGACCATGTTTGCGCTGCAATTTGTAGATCATTGTTTGTCTGCTTCTATTTATCACTCTTTGGATGCCCCTTTATGGGGTGATATATATTTCACAATTGACAGTAAAGTGCTTCGTTAGACTTCGTGGATGACTTCAGGAATTTGGATTGTTGGTGATTTATTGTTGGATCGTCATTTCCTCACCTTTGCAGCATTCAAGGACTGGTATGGACTGCCTTCCACTCAATTTATCTGCAGCTGGTGCATTGTCTTTGCCAGCATTTTGGGTCATCTTTACAAAATTGCACTTTCTCTTCAGCGCCTATACTTGATTATTTACCACAGTTGTCTTGTACTCAGTGGCCTTTTTCGGCTGTATATCATCAACTTGTATGACTCTGTTATAACAGTCAGTTAGCTGTTCAGCGGAAATGGAGTGCCGAATTGGAGAGGATCTCTCCTCCTCTGCTTGGTCTCATGTCTGGTCCCTTAGCAACAAACCTCTTGGATCTGCATCTATTCTGCAATCCCTGTGTTTTGTTATGCACAGAGCAGTCTGGTTTCCTACAAAGCTGGCTGCTCTGCCTACTCTGCCCTCTTCACTCTGTTGGTGATGTGACCTTCTTTCTGGTACTTTACAGCATATGCTCTTTGATTGCTCCCTGCAACCCTTTTGGATGGCAGTGTGGGATTTAATATGCGACATCTTGCCCATTTCTACTACTATTTCATATTCCCTGGATGTTTTGTGCTCAGCTAGTACTGTGATATCTAGTGCGGCTGCATACCTGTTCCTTTAGCTGGGGTCTGGGTTCTTGTTGCTTCATTGTGGGCCTAGCTCGTTATGGACTGATACTCCCTGTCCATACATTTTTGGGTTTTCTTTTGCTTTACTGTTCTGCTTCTATGTTGCTGCCTGTAACCTTGGGGATGGGATATTCTGATAGTTAGCTTTTACTGTTCTGCTACTATCATTGTACTTGTAGTACTCTATTGGTGTATTATTCTGGCCTTGTCTGTATGTTTGAAAATTTTAATAAAAATGATTGGGAAAAAAAAGAATTTCATTCCAGGAAGATTGTGCTGGGGGCTCTGGAAGTCACCATTAAAGTGGGTCTGGGTCATTGTAATATTAGAGTCATTTGACTCTGAGGGTAACTAAGAAGATCCTTATTTGATTGTGCCAATGGTCCGCTGAATAATATCGCTCCCAGCAGTAAAATATGTGGTAACCAAATACACTCTTAGGGGTCCTAGCTAAGGTGTGCTAGCTGTTATAGCGCACGCTAAATGCTAATGCATCCATAAACTATAATGGACGCGTTAGCGTTTAGCGCGTGCTAAAACGGCTAGCGAACCTTAGTAAAAGGACCCCTTATTCAGGAGACAATATTCAACAGTTCAACAAAAGACCTCCCTCAATAAATTCTTAGTTTAAATTGTATCTGCAGATGGTAAGTTTAATGTAAATTTTAAACTTTAGTGTAATATCATTACATTACATTACATTATATTAGAGATTTCTATTCCGCCATTACCTTGCGGTTCAAGGCAGATTACAAAAGAGTTATAAATGGTGGGTTACAATAGAAGATCATTGGTGAATTCAAGAGAAGTTGAGGAGAACAGGTAGTATCTGTGGGGCGGGGTGAAGGCGGGAGGATGGAAGGTAATTGAGATGTTAAGAGTGTTTCAGTGATTTCTTGAAGAGTATCGTTTTTATTTCTTTTCTGAATATCTTGTATTCGGGGGTGATTATCAGTAGGTTGGAGATTTGGTTATCTAGTTTTGCTGCTTGTGTTGCTAGGAGGCCGTCACAGTTTTTTCCGTTGCACTTCTTTGATTGGAGGGTGTGTGAAAGGAATGTGTGTTTTTCTATGTCTGGGTGACATTGTTTGGTATCACGTTCTTCATAGGTCCAACTTCTTTTTATAACCTATATAAATCTCACTATGTATCAAATGTTTTTCACCAATTTTTCACCAATTTTCTTTCAAGATGAAAGCAACATACTTAGCTTATAAAACATTTGTTGTAGAAAGTTCAGTGATGAAAGCCACCTTCACACATATCTCCAGTACTAAGGTACAAGTATTTACACCAGCTTTATGGCTAGTATAAGTGCTCACACCTAAATTATAGGCACATATTTTACCTGTTATTGGCAATTCTATAACAGTGGCATATATTTCAATGCGATGCAATAAAACAAGGAAATGAGCCCCATGGGAAAACAATCTAGACCAGGGATCTCAAAGTCCCTCCTCAAGGGCCACAACCCAGTCGGGGTTTCGGGATTTCCCCAATGAATATGCATGAGATCTATTTGCATGCACTGCTTTCATTGTATGCTAATAGATTTCATGCATATTCATTGGGGAAATCCTGAAAACCCGACTGGATTGCGGCCCTCAAGGAGGGACTTTGAGATCCCTGATCTAGAATGATCAAGTGGGGTTAGGAAATGTACACATCAACCCGGAATAGGTCAAATGAGTCAATATTTATTAAAATATAAATGTAACAGTCTTTATCATATATTCATTGTATGTCATGGACCCGACACAGTCCATGTTTCAGTTTAGAAGCCTGCCTCAGGGGTACAATAGACATCCAGCAGATGGCACTCTTATGTCATCAAAAATAATTGTGGGAAACAAACTTTCAAAAAATTTTTAATGAAAACTTTAACTAAACATAACCATTTGTAATAACAAATAAATTATATATAAATTAATAATAAATTGTTAATATACTTTAATCAACTACTTTGAATGTAATATTACTTATTTCCTTTCTAAATATTTTAATAAATTTGTGGTGGACATATCATAAATTATACAGACATCAGTCTTTGGAACCTTTGGAATCTTATTAATTTATATATAATTTATTTGTTATTACAAATGGTTATGTTTAGTTAAATCCTCGCGCCCAACTGGTGATGTTGGAGAGTGAATATCACTTACCCAAGTAGTCCCTCCACTCTGTTCTTAGTAGGGGAATTCTCACTGAGTTGCTAAGAGAGAGAGGAGAAACACACCAGGCACACACACAACTAGAATCATATAATATACAGTAACAGAAGCTTCAGGGAGATTTCTATCTGATGCTTAAAGCAGCTTCATCAAGAAATGACTCCCCGAAGCATACAGCACTGGACTCCTTTTATTAAAACGTTTGGAGGTAAAATAACAAGCAAATGTCAAATTATCAGTATTGATTACATATGATGCAAGCCATAGATCATATGGTCATAGGATAAAAGGTACATTACACATGTCATAAATCATAAGGTCATAAAAACCCTTTATGTTCAAGCAAGGATGCTTTCTAGGGCAGAGTGCAAGCTTTCTACCATAGCAAGTCTTACCTGATATATCAGCAATATTCTTTATACCTATATTTCACTATATAGGTTTTCAGTGTGTGTGTGTGTGGGGGGGGGGGTAATCCTCACATAGCCCCTTTCAGGGTCTACAGTGACAGCTGGGCATGCAAACGACCCTATTTTATAACTCTGCCACAACATTTTGGGAATGCCCCTGATCCACTGATACCTCTCCCAAGGCCACATCACTTTTGAGTTGCACCCGAGACAATTTAGGTGTATCACATTATAGAAGAGTGTGCAAGCAGATCAGCTTTCAAATTTTAATTTGTGCCAATTATCAATAATTGCTAATGGCTCATTAACTAATTACTATAGTTTGCATATGGATTTAGGATTTGTTCCCAAATTTGAGCACCATTTACTAAATCTGGTGGTTATCTTTCTCTGTTATCAGGGTGTAGCTTAGAATCGAATAATATTGAATATAAATTGTGCAAAAATGCAAACCATCTTAGAGGCTTGATAAACTTCTTTTCTCATATAACCCCAGTGTTGAAACAACTGTACTGGTTACTTATGCAGCAGAGAGTACAGTTTAAGATTCTCTCAGTCATACAGCAAATCTTATATCATGTTTCTCCAAGGGAACTAAAGGAGTTTTATTGAAATCTATCAATCCAGAAAATGTTTGAGATCTGAAAATGGTATGAAGTTGAATTTGGAGGGTAAGATGTTAGTCTCTCTTGTTAAGATTGGGGCAAAAGTGCTGTCTATAGCAGGTGCCAAGCTTTGGAATGTGCTTCCTGGTATTCTGCGATTTTGTGATGGGAGACTGAATTTTAAGAAAATGTTGAAAACACAATTATTTGTTAATGCCTTCATGTGCTAATGCTATTTGCTGTTGAAGGCTTACCGTCCAGTAAATGTTTTTATGGGATTTTGTCTTTCCATCTTGTAGGATGAATTTGAAAAAAGGTTTTAATAATGATACTGTTAGTTAATGTTTTATTATGTTGTTCTATCGAAATATGTTTTAGTATTTTTAATATGTATGCATGAAATTTTGTAAACCACATCGTTTTTATGCAGTATATACATTTTTCAATAAATAAATAAAATATTGTATTTTCTGTCACTCTAAATGTATGCATTCAGAGCTCCAGTTAGCTTTCCTTTGAAAATATGTTCAGAAATCAAAATTTAAAAAAGCATTTAATATTTTAAGTTCTGAGATTTTTTTTAATGAATGCATTCATTATTGTTTTGACTTTGAAAACTGTGAGCTTACTTCTACATTTGAATACAAGCTGCTCGATATTCAAAGCTATTTAACTGGCCAGAAACGACTATTAATCATTTAAATAGTGTTTAATTAGCTAACCACAAATATTCACCAAGAGATAACTGGTTATCTCCACTTATTATTCGCGGTTAGCAACTAAAAGTTAACCAGCTCTATCATATGATAACCAACAATATCGAGCGCTGACTGGCTACGTTTATTGGCCAAATCGGGCCACATAAATAGGAGGCCTGACTTTGGTCGCTATTAATTTACCTGGTTAAGGCTGGCCAAACAACCCCCCCAACCCCCCGAATATTTAGCATTGGTCACCAAAAACAGCCCATCATTGAATACCCAGAGTCAGCGCTGACCACAGGAGTTATGCAGCCTGCCTCTTGCAATCTGAATATTGAGTCCAAAGAGATCATTTTGTTTTTTAACGTTTACAATGGACCCCTCTGCATATTTCATTTCAGACTAAAGTATTCCCATAATGCGGTAGAAGAGAGTTCATCTAAGCTGAGTCCCAAAGCAAAGAGATCAAAACAGATACATCTCTCTGAGGAAAAAGAAAATAAAAACCTTAACTATGCTGTGCCTGTGTTCAGAGGACGGTACGTATGGGCTTTTATTTCTTTTCTTTTTTTATTATTTATTTATAAATTTCAAATTATTTATCAAGCAAACAAAACTTGTACAGAAAGAAATTGAACTTAGATCATATTCAAAAAGAAAAAAACAAATGGCTACAAGCCAACAAATATAAAGCAATTAACATTAAGGCTTTTATTTCTTTTCAATTTTTTTTTTTTAGTTGCTTCCAAAATATTCAGAAGGTCCTGAATTTTTCACAGGTGGAGATATTCAGACATATGCATTTTTCTCTAAAATTCTAGAATATTTCTGGGAACTGTATCAGACCTAATAATACTTCAGCAAGCAAAGAGCAGGAGCAAGATGCAATGCATGCATTTGACGCAGTGAATCGTTAGTGCTATATAGTTTGAGTGAATTGGGTATTTATGGTGATGTTTTTCAATGGTCGAAAGGATTTTGGGAAGGAAGAACATATCAAGTAGCAAGAGGTATTGAATTATCTGAAATATGGAAAGCTAGATGTGGTATGCCTCAAGGTTCATCCTTATCACCTTCCTTATTTAACATGAGTGGATTAGGAAAGATCTTTTCAAATGTAGGCTACACAGTATATATTTATGCAGATGACATAGTTCTACTTTGACTATAAATGGATATGTATGGAATCGTATTAAAAATTGCTGTTTAGTGTACTATTGATTATTTTATCTTATCTAGGGGGGGGGGAAGACTTCAGGCGCCCTCAGCTTTCTGATATTAGAACTTGTCTTGACAGGTTAACTATAAGTGAGCTATCATCAGTCAAAAAACCCTTTTTTCTTTTAATTTATTTAACTTCTTTCTATTTTTAAAAAAAAAATAATTTATGTGCATACTCAATTGTTTTCATTCTGTACTTTTTGCTTTTATTCAATGCTTTTTATAAGAAATCTTAACCCAATACAATTTGTACTTAGCTTGGGGTTTTAACTTCCAAGCTTGATAGGTGCTCAACGGAGCGTCCCCATTTTACTCTTCAGGCTTCAAAGAGCTTCATCAGGAGAATGATTAGCCTATTGTCCCATAACTGTGGAACTCAATTTCACGTCCTCTGTCAGCAGTAAAAGGTCTCAATAGACAATGGTCTTGTACTGCTGACAGAGGACGTGAAATTGAGTTATGGCACAATAGGATCGGGTAGCTCAGCTGAAAACCAGAAGGAGAATTAATGTACTGTATGTAGCAACAGTGCTTTAAATTCAGCCTCAGAAAATGAATTGTAAGTGATACCCTCATGTGGAGCAATTAAAATTCCATTCCAAACAGTAATCCATGAAACAAATTTTCGATTCTCCTTCTTAGTAGATCAAAGGTTAATGGACCTAGAATCCTGTGCAAGAAATCCTGTGTCACTACCTCACATACTAGTACATCAAAGGCCTAGGAAGTTCTGAATAGTGCTTCCCGATTTGCAATTTGAATTGATTCACCAATTCAATTTCGCTGAATCAATTCAAACTGATTTGTTTTGAAATTTTTAAAAATGCACTCCTTTTTGTCACTTCTCCATCACTATGGAACAGTATGCCCTCACACCTTTGAGAAGATTCCTCTCTTACAAAATTTAAATCAAATTTTAAAACATTTCTGTTTAAGGATGCTTTTGACTGATAATATCGCTCTAAGCTTTTACTATTTGACAGGATTTTAATACCCTCCCTCTTGTGTTTACCTTTTAATGTCTTTCTTTCCTATTGAATATTATATTTTCCTCACCTTTTCATCCTACGAATGTGTTTGTCTCTGTTATTGTGTATATCTTTTAATTTTATAATTTTCTTTTAATTATGTATACTGCTTAGACAATTTACCGTATTTTTCGCTCCATAAGACGCACTATAGATTTAGAGGAGGAAAACAAGAAAAAAAAAATTCTGAAACAAATTCTCCCTACCAGGCTCTGCACCCAACCCCACATTCTTTGCCAGGCTCTGCACCCTGTCCTCCCCTCCCTGCCCTGTATCCTGTAGCCCCTTTGATGGTCTAGTGGTAGTCCAGGACAGGGTACTTGGCAGGTCTAAGTGGTAGGCAGTCCCAGCCACTTGTTTTTTGTTGTTGTTGTTGTTGGGGGGGGGGGTAAAGAAACGTATACATTTCCCTAAAACTGCCCTCCGTCTGAGGTGAGCGATGGTATAAAAGCAAATCAAAGGATGCTGAAATGAGTGTGTTTTTAGATGGCTCTTCTCAACAAGTAAACTGTGCACAACATACATCTCTTACACCCCCGGAGCCATCCTCCAAGGGTTCTCAGAGCGTCCTCTGGTGAAGGAAAAAGCTACTGCACCGAACAGAAAAAGAAAAGTTCAGAGCCAAAATCCCATACCAAACAAAGAGTTCTGCGAGAGGCTCAGTGGATCCCCTGACAGGCAGCTGCCGCCTCTCACTCGCAACCCTTTCCTTCTGGGCAGCAGGAAGAAGGGGGCGCATGGCGGTTCTCCTCAGCATGCCCATTTGTAGCTTCACCACAGGGCTGCAATGAGGATGCACTGGACTTGCAAGGGAGTCGGGTCACCTACAGCAGCCAACACAGCCAATCCATTGTCTGGTACAGAGCTGTTGTCTGTTATATTCGCTTCATAAGACACACTGTTATTTTCACCCACTTTTGAAGGGAAAAACAGTGCATCTTATGAAGCGAAAAATACGGTATAAGCAGTATACCAAATTTTAATAAAGTTGAAACTTTCCCTCTGCCAGAGTTCTTCCTTTTGATATAACTTCCTGAGCTAAGAATCTCTCTTCAAGATCATGATTCAATGGATTCAGATTCAAAGGCAAGAAAGTCTCTAATGCTAAAGTAGATGGGGCCCTGAGTTGTGAATTTCATGAATATGATACTCTCAGCTGACTCAGTACCTGAGAGAAGGTGGAGAAACAAACAAACTCCTCCAAATGATGACTTTACAGCTGTTGGAAGCTGCCTCTCAACAGATGTTTTGGTACTTATAAGGATAAGGGAGTGGCAGGACTTTATACAATACTGGAAGAGCTATGCTAGAGTGAAATTTCCGTTTTATATATACAGTACACTGCAAGTGTGAAACTCCAGTTTTAACACATTTTGCTTTTGATGCAATTAATTTCTACACACGTGCTAATCACAAACATATACATGCTTTTCTTGATTTGAATCTGGATCAATGTCCTCAAATAGGGAACAGGTCTTTCATTTTAGTAATAAGGTGGTATGCAATTCAGTGTTATTTAAAGTACTTCAGTAAAAGTAAAGGTAAATGAATATTTTGATACTTAAGTTACCAAACACATAAAAATTTTTATTTAAGTTAAAGTACAAAAATTATTGCATTGCCTAATACAGCGGTCTCAAACACGCGACCCGCAGGCCGCATGCAGCCCCTCAGGGACTATTTTGGGGCCTGCGATCTGTCCTCTCCATTTCACAAGTTTTCCGATTGTGGAGAGGACAATCGCGTACAGACCGCGACTGCAGCTCAACTAAAGCAGGGGTCCCCAATCTGCTTCCCTTACCTTCTCACTGCCCTCCCTCAAGCCACCACAATCGGGGAACAGGCCAGTGCCGAGGTCTTAGCTCTCCCTGCTTATCTTCCCCAGCTCGGAGCCGACCAATTCTCGCCACCCGACATCAATTCTAACGTCGGGGAGGAAGTTCCGGCCCAGCCAATCGCTACCTGGCTGGCCCAGAACTTCCTCTCCAACGTTAGAATTGACGTCGGGTGGCGAGAATTGGTCGGCCCGCACTGGGAAAGATAAGCAGTGAGAGCTAAGACCTCGGCACTGGCCTGTTCCCCGATTGCGGCGGTGGCAGCCTGTTCCCCAATGGTGGTGGCTTGGGGGAGGACAGGGAGAAATAAAGAAAGAAAGGGGGGGGGATAGGGAGACAGAAAGAAAGAAGGGAGACGGGACACAGACAGAAAGGGGCATGGAGAGAGAAAGACAGAAAGAGAGGGTGGGCATGGAGAAAGAAAAAAGAAAGAAAGGGGGCACGGGGAGAGAGAGAAAGACAGACATATAGAAAGAAAGGGGGTATGGAGAGAGAGAGAGAAAGAAAGAAGGGGGCAGGGTGAAAGAAATAAAAAGTTGGGGGAGGGAAGGAGACAGATGCCAGACCAGGGGAAAGGAAGGAGGGATGGAAAGAAAGAGATGTTAGACCATGGAAATAGGGACGGAAGAAGAGAGAGATAGAAGGGAAGGTAAGACATGGAAACGTAGATTTTGAAAAGAAAGCAGAAAAATTGAATATTAAGTTAATGCCAAAGATGATGCAAGGCAGAAAGTGAAGACGGAGAGAAAAACAGTCAAAGGACAAGAAGGCCCTGGAAACATTGTTAAAAGCACAGAAAAATAAAGTCACCAGCCAACAAAGGTAGGGAAAATGATTTTATTTTCAATATAGTGATTGAAATGTGTCAGTTTTGAGAAAGGAAAGATATTAAACTTTAAATGTGAGGGCTGCAGAAAAAATAGGGTACTTGGAGGGCCACAGATAAAATAGTTCATGACAATTTTGCACAAGGTAAAACTCTTTATAGTTTATAAATCTTTCCTTAAGATTTATAAACTATAAAGAGTTTTACCTTATGCAAAATTGTCATGAACTATTTTATCTGCGGCCCTCCAAGTACCCTATTTTTTCTGCAGCCCTCACATTTATAAATCTTTCTTTTAACTGTTAAAGGAAAGATTTATAAACTATAAAGAGTTTTACCTCATGCAAAGTTGTCATTTCTTTAATAAGACATTAACTATTTTTTCTGCGGCCCTCCAAGTACCTACAAATCCAAAATGTGGCCCCCACTAAGGGTTTGAGTTTGAGACCACTGGCCTAATATAATACTTTTCTATCTCCTTCCAGTCTTCAACATATCACTGGAATTACTGACACAGAAGAGGAAAGAATTAAGGAAGCTGCAGGTTATGTTGCTAGACGGAATCTTTTTGCCACCGGTGAAGGAATTCATTTCAGTAAATTGGCCTCGTCATCTTCTGAACATGAAGAATTTCAGACAAAGTCAAGAAGGACTGCAATTCGAGATAAAGCAGAATACCTCGCACTGAAGAGGACAGTAAGTAGAGGGAAAGGGATTGGAACTTGTATACCGCCTTTTTGTAGTTTTACAACCACACTCAAAGCAGTCTACATATTTTCATGATCTGCCAATGCTTTCTGGCCTCCCTTCCCTGCCTCAAGCTCCTGATTATAACCTCCTGGCACAAAATTCCTGCCCCACCTCCCAAATTCTACTCCTTATCCAATCCAACAATCTGCTAGTTTCCAACTAAACGGTTGTATCATTCCTGCCCACTGGCATACTCCTCAACTACTATCCAACTTACAGAAAAAGGCTTCTCTTAAGCCTCCCAAATCCCCCTCTTCCTGAAGACAGCCTGCTCAAAATTGACAATAGCTTTGACTGATCCAGGAAGGCTTCTCTATAATCTGCACATGTTCAGTGTGGATCAAAGAAGAACCTGAAATTAGCAGGCATTGTTATGAAGTCTGGCATGAGTGGGCAAAGAGTGATTAGTCTTCGTTCCTACTCGATATATATAATGCTGCTCTTAAGTCATGGGGTATCCAGGGAAATCTGGAAAGGAGGCTTTTCTTATGCTCATGTTCTTAATATTACTACTTAGATTCACATCACTGTACAAATACATGCAAGCCAGTCCCTTCTATATATTGTTTATGGTTCAATATATAATAAATGACTGGGTGGTTTACATAAAAAAAATTTTAAAGTCAGAAAGGTTTTTTTTTGTTACATAGAAGTTTCTGGACTCCTGTTCGTTTACAAAAATTAGATAGTTCTAAATCTAATAGATGCTGGCACTGTCATCTTGATGTAGGGATACTGGATCATCTGCTGTTCTAATGTCCTTTGATACTTAACTTTTGGAAGTCAATATGGGGACAGATTAATACCATACTGGAGGCATCAATTCCATTGACGTATTAGGTAGTTATATGCGGAACGTTATTGCATATTAAGCTCCCCCATGGACCTCCCCCATGGACCGCTACAAATGCCGGCTTTTCCTTATTATGACCGGGATAGCCATGCAAATGATTACTCGCAATTGGAAGAATTGGGATCACCTTAGTTTTCTTTTTTGGTGGGTGAACTTATGTTTAACTTATAAATATGAAAAAATGAATGCTGACATGCTGGGGCATAATAAGATATTCAAATTAGTTTGGGGTCCATTGACGTCTTTTGTAGATTTGCTGTAGTTGTCCTTTATCTTTACCTTTATTTTCTGTTGTTTTTCACCCACACATCCAGGGAGGTTCGGAGTGGGAGGGGGGTATATCTTTTGTTTTGGTATTATTCCTGATGGTAATGATGGATGGGGGAGGGAATTTTTATCTTTTGTATAGATACTGATTGATTATAAGTGCTTGGTTGATTATCATTATTTGTATATAAATTGTATTGCACTTTTTGTTGGCATTAAAAACTAAATAAAATTATTAAAAAAAAAAAAGTCAGAAAGGAACACTAGTCAAAATGACAGGAAAGAAAAGAAAACAGAGAAACAGAGAAAAAAGGTAGATAAAGACCATATGGCCTATCTAGTCTGCCTAACCATGCCATCTACTATTCCCTCCTCTCCCTTAGAGATCCAACGTACTTGCCCCAAGATTTCTTGAATTCAAATACACTTTTTGTCTCTACCATCTCCACCGGGAGGCTGTTCTACGCATTCACCACTCTTTCCATGAAAACGTCTTTTCTGAATCTATTCCCTTTCACCTTCATCCTTTGAACCCCTCATCCCAGAGTTTTCTTTCAATTGAGACTCACCTTTTGTTCATTTATGCCACTTAGGTATTTAAACATCTCTATTGTATCTCCTCTCTCCTGCCTTTCCTCCAAAGTATATATATTGAGATCTTTGAATCTGTCCCCATATGCCTTGTGATGAAGACCACTGACCATTTTAGTAGCCTTCCTCTGGACCATATCTCCAGAATTGCACACAAAAAAAGAGTAGAATAGTTTGAGAGAGAAACAGAAAGAATAAACTTAAGACAGTCTTTCTCTTGTCTTTTGTAAACTGGGTCATAGGTGTCAGAATAAATTGGCGGTCAGAAGAGTCAGTTATGGCTCTACTACCCCACCTACTTCCTCCCAGCCACTGCAATTTTAAATCTTTGGGCAGCTGCTGAGCAGCGTCAACAAGTTGGCCTGCCCTAAAGCCCTTCATTTTGCAGTGTCCCACCTACACAGGAACAGGAAGTCACTGCAGAATGAAGACTTCCAGGGCAGGCCTGCTCATTAACTCAGGGAGGCTCTAGCTCCTGGCAGTCTAGCTCCTGGCAGAGATTGTGAATGCCTGGCCGCTTTATCACAGCGATACTTACTGAGGGACTGTTCATTTGTGAGGTCTAGGAACTGAGGGGGAGCTGTGCTAGTGATTGCTCTTCTCAGCAAGCACCAGGCACAATTACTGCCCCCCCTCCCCCTCTCCCCCTCCCCTTTTACTGGCAATTTTCCACACACATAGCATGCCTATAATTTGCATGCTATTGTGCTGAGAATCGCCCTTAAAACAAAAATCATTCCCACCATGGTTTTTGGGTTTTTTTACCATGGTGTTGGAGCTTAGAGAATGTGGCTATGAGTCCTGGGCCTATGACTGAAATGCCTGCTGCTAGTTTTCCTCCCCATCTGCCTCAGTAGGACCAGCACAGCCCAAGTGTTAAGGTGTAACATAACTCCACCCCACACACACACATATATATACGCCAGCAGCACTCAGGAAATGAAAAATGCAGGAACAGATATTGACAGTCACAGAACACAGGGATGAGGGTTGAGAGTAGCAGCAAGAGACTTGCATGGGGAGGTGTCAGATGTTCAGGAGAGGGCTAGGGCACAATGCAAGGCAGTGTAGGTTAGCAAATGATAAATTTAGGCAGTGGCATACCAAGAGCGGGGCGGGGGGTGCTGACCGCCCCGGGTGCGAGCCCTAGGGGGCTGCACAGCCGTCCGGATCTGGAACCTCCCGCGCTGCTCTTCAACAGGACCTGCACCTCAGCGCGGCTGCCGTACTTATTCCAAAGCAGAGTCGGCAGCCGCACTTAAGTGTAGGAAGGTCCCACGATGACTGCTTCTGCTGCCTCCGGAAGACGTAAGTAACATCAGAGGGGGTGGACCGGCAGCCGCAGTCATCGTGGGACCTTGCTGCAACTCTCTGCGTCTGCCGGCTCACCCCCTCCGACGTCACTTATGTCTTCCGGAGGCAGCAAAAGCAGTCATCGCAGGAACTTGCTGGTTTGGAGGGAGAAAGGAGCATAGAAGGGTGGTGGAGGGAGAGAAAGAGGCAGGGTGGTATGGAAGGGTGGTGGAAGGAGAGATAGAGGGCAGATGTTGTACTGCTCACTGCAGTATGTAAGATGCTGCCTTTTCCTAGGTACACTCTTGTGTGACGTGTGGATTGTTACTAAAAATCATATTTTCATACAGATGGGGGGAGGGTGTCAAAAAAAAATGATGGGCCCCGGGTGTCACATATGCTTAGTACTGGATCTAGGTAGATAGGACATCAGTGAGACCAAAAGCTTACCCTCAGCTCTCCTGCAGTCAGGTGCAAGGCTTGCAGTTCAGAGAGATAGAGTTATCATAAGGATGTCTATATAATGGATGTAAATGATGGTGTTTATTTCTCCTGCAAGAACATGGATGTACTATGCATAGTCACCACTGGACATCTAAGGTGCTGCATTGCCCATGAGCAGTTTTAACTGAGAAGTTTTCACTGAAAGGTACCAAGTTGTCACTATTAAAGCTGTGCACTGTCTTAATGGCCAGAAACTGCTGACAGATTCCCACTGTGTTAGGTTGGCAATTTCCCAGAGGATTCCAGTCAGTTCCATCCCTACTTCTGTAACCTTAGTTTTATCAGGCTTAAGACTCTAGTTCTTTGAACAATTTTCTTTAATAGCTTGAAGTAAAGAACAAATACTTACAGTTTAATAATTTCAGTTCAGTTCATACAGAATCTTCTCACTCAACCAGAGAAAAGACTGGAAATATACCCACAAACTTTCTTTTTTTTTTTTAATTATTTATTTATGATTATACAATCTAATTTTACAAGATTATTTCTTGTTACATTAAATACAGGGAAGAAAATTACACAACAAATAAAAATCTTTCAATATATCATAGTGATTAACCCCTTCTTAGACCACAAATAATAGGGGGTGAACAAACGTAAATTTAGAGAGAAACTTAGAAGAATACTACCAAAAAGAAAGGCATAATGTATCAAGCGCCCATTACTACCAATATCCCTTAATCCTTGATGATCTGCTTAACATCTAGAAATTCCTTCAGATGGTTAGGAGAGAAAAAAACATATTTAACACCCAAGTATCTAACCAGGCATTTGCAGGGATATACCAAAAGAAATGTTGCTCCAATATTTATAGTCTGTTGTTGCATTGAAAGAAATTCTTTCCTCCGTTCTTGTGTGGTCTTAGCAACATCAGGATATATCCATATTTTCCGTCCCCCAAATAGTTTTTGGGAATTTTTGAAAAACAATTTCATAATCATATTCACATCCTACTCAAAAACAAATGATACTAATAACGTTGCTCTATCCGTCTCAGATGTTATTGTTTGTTCAAGTAAAGCCGTCACATTTGCAAAGTCCACATCTGTGTTTCCTTCCCTTTCTTTTCCAATCTCATTTCCAATTTCATTAGGCATCTTTTTATTAGGTAAATAATAGATTTTATTAATTGGAGGAATACAGTTCGAAGAAATTTCCAAATACTCAATGAAGTATTTTTTCAACAATTCAATAGGTAACACACCTGAAGTTTGAGGGAAATTTAAAAAGCGGAGGTTCAAACGCCTATTAAAATTCTCAAATTGTTCTAATTTCTTATGAATGATGGAGCTATCTTTAATTGAAGCCACTTTAAATTGCTGTAAATGTTGTATATCCACCTGCATCTGCTTGGCTTGACCTGTATATTCTAATCTCATAGTTTCAACTGTCCCAGTCAATAATTCCAATTTTTCAGTTAATTTTGTTACCTCTTCCGTTGATTTTTCAACTTTTCCTTCCATCCGCTGGAGCAATTGCCAGATGCTATTCATAGAAACCTCCGTCTGGGAGAGAGAGAGTTCCCCTCTCTCAGTTGTTTCCATCTGCCGTTCCGCCGTCGACGCTGTGCTCTCGCCGGGTGACCCCATGCCTCCACTTCCGGGAGCGTGTGTCTCTTGCCACATCGTTCCAGCAGTTGCCGGACACGGAGGCGTCATGGGAGCCGGAGGAGACAATGATATTTCAGTGCCCAAAAGGGCCAGTGACTTCCTCCTGTCACCGCCCAACACCGAGCTCTCTACTCCGGAAAATGTGAGCGCTGGAGAAGGCGCAAAGAAACGATCCATCGTCTGCTGAATCGGGGTGGACATCAGGGCTCACGAGGAAGAAACCCTGAGCACCCCTTTCCTCTTAGAATGAGGCATCAATAAGGTATTGAATAAAATAATGCTGGCTAGGAGATTGTTAAGCGTCTCTCGATACTTCTGTGCATCGCCGCCATCTTGGTCACCCCCCCACAAACTTTCTTGGGAATAACACTGTGCTCCAGACTTAAATACAGGACCTAAGCTGTTTTAGGCTAACAGAGATAAAGGGTGAAAACTTGGTGAGGAGACAATACTTGTCCTAAGTTTTCATGCAACCATGTGGTCTCACAAAATGGTAAATGTTCTCTAATAGGAGCTAAAGAATGTCAGGCTAAAGCCCTCTGGCTGCAGCTTGGCTCTCTGGGAGAAGCAAAGTACTCTGGGAATTTGAGTCCACAGAACACACACTGACTACATGTCTAAGATCAAGCACTCTAAATACTTATCTTATACAAGAATCTGTACACATGAAATGGGGGCAAAACAGCCCTTGGCATGTCCTGACAACCTCTCATTCCTGTATGTTGCTCTTTCAAGTCGACATCAAAGTGTGATATCTCAAAAATGGCACTTCCACCATATGTGCAAGATGAACATGCATATGCTGCTTTATCCATCTTCATTTTGCAAATAATACTTCTACAAAGACCACCAAAAATTATGTTAGTTAAATCAGTGGTTCCCAACCCTGTCCTGGAGGACCACTAGCCAGTCAGGTTTTTGGGATAGTCCTAATGAATATGCATGGGGCAGATCTGCATTCCTATCATATTCATTACACACAAATCTCTTTCATGCATATTCATTAGGGCTATCCTGAAAACCTGATTGGCTGATGGTCCTCCAGGACAGGGCTGGGAACCACTGAGTTAAATAAAAATGTTTGTTCAAGATAGATAAAACAAAGCAGCAAAAAACTACTTGCATCCACAGCATCATGTGTGACAGTAAAAGAATCAGAGACTCTCAGTAGGATATCTTTATTTTCAAAGATTGGCAGATAACAAAATTTGGCTGTTCTCTTTTCTCTTGGATGCTGTTGTCTGCCATCATTTTGAAAATAAATTATGCAGAGACCTTCTGAGTTTTCCTATTACATGTCACACTACAGATACAGCCAGCTCTTTGTTGCTTCTGGGTACCAGAATTTGCCACAATGCTCAGAGAACCTTGCTGTAGCTCTACAGTACAGCCATTGCCTAAACAATTCAACACATAATAATTTAAGAAATGCCATATTGGGGTTAGTCCAAAAGTCCATCAAACCCAGCATCCTATTTCCAACAGTGGACAATATGGGTCAAAAGTGCCATGCAGAATCTCAAGTATTAATTCTTTCTTTGTTACTTATATCCAGGGATAGGCAGTGATTTCCAAAGTCTACCTGGTTAATTTGAGGGGGTGCTTCCTAAATTTTGAGTGTATTTTGACACTGTAACTGAAGAGTGTTATTTCATTAAGTGCCAAAATGCAAAAATGAAATTCTTTTGTTTTGGCATTGTTTCAGTTCATTGATTGAACCATATCCATGTTACTCTCTTCTTGGTTGGCTGAGAACTTTTCAGTACGCCCTCATAGTTTATTAACCTTTCTTATGGGAACTTACCTAAACCCTTTTAAACTGCTTTCACTACCTCTTCTGGCAACAAATTTCACAGTTTAGTTGTATGTTGGGCCAAAAAAACACTTCTTCTAATTCCTCCAACTAATTTTTAAAAATGTACCTATTAGCTTTATGGAGTATCGCTGTCTGAAAGAGTAAACAGTTCCCTATTACCCACTCCATTCCACTCAAGATTTTATAGACCTCTGCCATATCTCCTCTCAGCTGTCTCTTCTTCAGACTAAAGAGCCCTAGCATCTTTAGCTTTTATTCACTCTTTTATGTACCTTTTCTAGTTTCAATATATACAGAATTCAAGGTATGGCTGCATCATGTATTGATGGAGAAGCATTATGATAGTTTCTGTTTTATTCCCGATTCCTTTCCTATTAATACCGAGATTTCAGATGGTAGCATGATAGCATAGAAACATGATGGCAGATAAATGCCAAATGGCCCATCCAGTCTGCCCATCCACAACATCCGCTAGCTCCTCCTCTCCCTAAGACAGGGGTGTCAAAGCCCCTCGTCGAGGGCCGCAATCCAGTCGGGTTTTCAGGATTTCCCCAATGAATATGTATGAGATCTATTTGCATGCACTGCTTTCATTGTATGCTAACAGATCTCATGCATATTCATTGGGGAAATCCTGAAAACCCGACTGGATTGCAGCCTTCGAGGAGGGACTTTGACACCCCTGCCCTAATATATCCCACATGCCTGTCCCACACTTTCTTGAATTCAGATACAGTCTTTATCTCCACCACCTCTACTGGGAGACTTCCACACATCTACCATCCTTTCCTTAGATTACACCTTATCCTATCACCTCTTAACTTCATCCCATGTCCTCTCACCCCAGAGTTTCCTTTTACTTGAAAGAGACTGGCCTTATTCCTATTTATGACACATAGGTATTTTAATGTCTCTATCATATCTCCCCTCTCTCCTGCCTTTCCTCCAAAGCATACGTATTGAGATCTTTATGCCTTATTACGGCCACTGACCATTTTTGTAGCCTTTCTCTGGACCAACTCTATTCTGTAAAGACCTGTACTATCCAGATATAAGTAGACTATATTTTTCTGCATGGGTCTGAGGTTTATAGAGATTGTCACTCATGCCATAGCTTCTTCCATTTCTGAGTGCACAGATTTTGTGAAGCAAAGTCTTATACCTTTTCCCCATTCTCATATAATCTTCAATCCCCTTCTCTTCAAACAACATGCACAGAGAAGTCAAAAGATACTCAATGGCCCAAAGGATGCAAAGTCACTCCAGATCTTTCATCTTTCTGTGATTTTGTGTGCTGTACCCCAGTTCAATCAGCTCTACAAACAGGGGATTCCAAATCTGAGTCCGATGTTACAGCCTGATATAGGTGAAGCAGCTTTAATATTACTTTTGTATTAAATAGCTGATTTTTGGTATTGTACTGTTTGTGTCAATATTCAAACTGCTAGCATTGATGCAAAGTCTGTGTGTACTTTCTCCCTGTGGCTTTTATATTAATTTTCAAAGGAGCATGACTTTCACTTTGAACTGTCATGAGTACAAAAATATGTACAAACACTCGTGTCTGCCTTTTGTGCTGGTAGAATAATAATAATAATTTATTTCTTATATACCGCTATACCGTGAAGTTCGAAGCGGTTCTCACTGCACAAGTACATACATACTTGTTCTTCCTTCCTCAACCTAAACACATCTATGGAAACATCTCTCTTCAATGCAGCAATTTGAAGACTGCCTTCCCTATCCAAAAAAATGCCCAAAATAAAGATATATGCCATATTAGCATCTGATGATGTAATGTTATTTTTCAGCTAGCAGAAACTGAAGAATATCATAAAAAATTGAATGAAGACAGTCTCTTACATGCCCCTGAGTTTCATATCAAGCCTCGCTCGCACACGGTTTGGGAGAAACAGAATATGAAGTTTCATTGTACCGTCAGTGGGTGGCCAGCACCTCGGGTCACTTGGTAAGTTCATATTTTCATTCAAATGATTCATACTGAGGGTACGAGTATTTGTTTTTAACATTTGCAAATGTTTAGAGAACCTATTTTTATGTTTTTCTTATCTCATGTCATAATTGTCACAAAATCATCTGGGGAAAAAAGCCCATCCAGCTGAGGAATTATGAGTAGGAAAATACCTATCAAGGTCAATTACATGGGCTGTTATTTGAACAATTTCTTATAATTATATTGGGAAAATAGACATTGGCTTATGTTCTTTTTTAAGTTCAATAATGATTGATTTTATATATATAACAACGTTAACATCCAGAATTCAAAAAATCACAAATTGACTAGGAGGGACAAACCATTGGCATATGTTTGGATCTCTCCCTGACAATTATCAGCAGTCAGTCACTGTAGCCTCAGAAACATTACCACAATAGACTTTCAATTCTTTAAGCAAATCTTCCTTTAATGTAGAAATCAAACAGATATAACACTTACAGTTCGACTGCTTGTAAAGAATTGTTGCCTTCTGCAAACAGTCCAACACTCTATCAGTGTACCCCAAGGGCTGTAGAGCTGGGAGTGTATTCAACACTTATTGAGGAACAATGCTGTATTAATAGATTAACAGTACTATAAGTAAAAAGGATTTGGTGAACACTGTGCTTTCTGGAAGCATCGGATGGGCTACAGCAGTGGTCTTCACTATTTTTTAAGTGAGGGCCGTTTTGGATCCAAAAGAGCTGAAGGAGAGCCAACAAATATCTTCCTACTTAGGACCATGACACCAATAATGCTTCTTGACATTCATTCCTACCAGAACACCTGACCTTGGTCACACATGCAGAACACAGATATAAAGCCTATACAAATAAAGGACCACAAACTAAAAATACTAATACACACAAACAAAACTCTTATGGTACCAGACTGCTCACAGTACAACACCAGAGAAAGAGAGAAATGCATTTCTTACTGAACAATGCAAAATATAGACTGCAGATGTAAATTCTCAAAACTGGTATATTTCAATCACTAAATTGAAAATAAAGTCATTTTTCCTACCTTTGTTGTCTGGTGATTTTGTTTTTCTAATCTTTTCCCAGTCTCTAGCTGCATTTCCTTCTGTCTGTGTTTTTAACCGTGGTTCCAGAGCCTTCTTATCCATTTGCTGTTTGTCTCTCCTTCTTCATTTTCTGCCCCAAATCCTGCTGACAAGCTAAGTGCGAATTGCATTATACATATCATGCAGTGACTTTCTGCAGTATATTAGTAGGAGAAGAACCATTTGAAACCTTTGAATTGTGCTAAGCATAACCTTTTTGGAGACAGTGATCAAAGTTTTTTATAAAATAACAATGACTGGAAGGTGAACTCTTCACCCAAGGGAGGTTTTTCAGCCTTCCTTATAGAGTTTCAACATCTCTGAGTATTTTTATAAACTTTAGTTTGATCACTCTCCATAGGTTTGTTATCATCTTAGGTCAGTTGTAAAATTAGATATCTACATCCTTCTTTGGAATTAACTTTTAGCATTCAACTTTCTTCCATTTTTCTGCTTCCTTCTCAAATCTATCTACTTTTCCAGTCTACGCCTCCCTTTCCATCTGCCCATGTGTACTATCTCATCCCTCTCTCTGCCCTGCCCTACCTTTCCTTCTATGTGTACCATCTCCTCCATATTTCTTCTCTCCTATTCCCATCAATCCATAAACAACATTTCTTCCATCTCTCTTCCCTTCCTCTCCCAGTGCACCATCTCCTCCCTCTCTCTCCCCCTCCCCCTCCCATTGTCTGACATCTCTGTCTTCCCCCTTCCTCCCTCCTATGATCTAGCATCTCTATCACCTCCTTTCCTTCCTTCCTTCCCTCTACTATGGTCTTGCATCTCTGTTCTTCCCTTCCCCCTCTCTCTACCTTATGCTGGAATCTCTCTCCCCTCCTTCTCTTTCCTGGTCTGGCATCTCTCTATCCTTCTTTTCACCAATAACTCATGCCTCTTGCATCACGATAATGCTCACACAGCACTACCTGTTTTAGCCAGAAAACAAATAACTATATTGGAACACCCTCCCTACTCACCTGATCTGGCCTTCAATTACTTTTTTCTTTACCTGAAGATAACAGAAATAGTGAAAGGAAGACATTTTGATGACATTCAAGACACCAAGGGTAATACGATGACAGTTCTGTTGGGCATTCCAGAAAAAGAGTTCCAAAATTGCTTTGAAGGATTGTATAGGTGTGGGTATCAGTGCATAGCTTCCCAAGGGGAGTACTTCAAAGGTGACTGTAGTGAAATTCAGCAATGAGGTTGCAGCACTTTTTCTAGGATGAGTTCATGAACTTAATTGTCAGATCTTGTAAGTAAGAAAACTCTGGGCTGATACTGTTATGTATTACATAAAAGAATAAAAAATATTATTGTTACTGTCTGAAGAGGTCTTTTCAGGCTGAAGTGGCAAATACATTTTATATGGATCTATGGCCTGTTGGTGTTTGTTTTTGTAAGTGTATCTGACTGATATTGTTAGAGCTGGATTTATTCTCATTTAAAACAAAACTCAAATATATTTTGGAATTGAGAAATTATATTTTGATTTTTCAGAATTTTTTTGGGTGGGTTTAGTTTAGGGCTCCTAAATTAACTGTTTATTTTTGGGATAGCTAGTTATATCTCTGTGGATAACAGATTTATTTCTGTTAAATTAAAAGAAGACTAATAAATACATGTTGTGACAGGGACCCCGCACAGCACATCCATGACCTTGTATCCTTAACAGTCAAATCCCTAGCCCTACCCCTGTGTGCAGTTCTAAGCTGAGGGTGCCCCAGAAGAAAAGGATAAGACCACTCAGAACCTGGAGTTTTAACACTGCCTTTAAGAAGTAACAGATTAGAACCCAGGCTAGAAAGTAAAAGCCATTTTAAGAATCTGCCTGAGGCTACCCGGGGCGGGTGGGGTGTGTGTGAGGTAAGGCAGAACCCTTTTTATTTCCAAAGTTCCAAGCGGATTACAAATATAATATACATAAATCATATCATACCAACAGTTATACATAGCATTTCTTCAGTTTTAGACACTTCAAACAATCTTATCGAAACTACCACTCAGATATGATGAAACAACCTTACTAAAAAAATAAGCTTTCAAACTCTTTTGAAAATTTACAAACATAGGAATACTACAAACTGATTCAGGAAGAGAGTTCCACAACTGGGAACTACAGCACTAAAAATATGGGAGTGAGTGCTTGTCTTGGTTATATAGCAAAAAGAAGGAACAACTAACAGGTTCTTAGATTGTGACCACAAACTGCAGGAAGGCATATAGGGTTCCAATAATGAATGCATCACCTTTGGGGAAGGAAGGAGTAAGGAGAAGATGGGAAAGGTCCAACCCCGTGAGCTCAGCCGACCGAGAAAGCTAGCACTGTGTGATTGACTGGGAAATGTCTGAGGAATCAAAGTCTGAGAAAGAGATCCAGGAGGAAAGCAACTGGTAAAGACCCTGAAATGGACTGGGAGAATTCCTGTTGCCTTCAATGCTGAGGAAAGTATGGACCTTGCTAACAGCCAAATGGCAGGTTAGAATATTTTTCTGTTTTTCTCTTTTGGACATTATTCTGTGCTGCATGTTTTTTTTTCCTGAGACACCTGGGTGTGGGTACTGAAGGCTGAGAATTTAACTGTTTGAGCTACGGAGTTGCTGCTAGCCAGAAAAAGAAAAGTTTTTATTTTGGGGTTTGTTTTTTTTCCTTATGCAAACTGTGCCCTAATGTAGGGGCTGGGACTATTCATACAGTTCTAACCAGGACTACAATAGGAAAACTCATTTTTGTGGAGATATTTTGGTTTTGTTTTAGCCTTCTGACTTAATTGAGGAAAAGTACTGTGAAACATTATTATCCTGACATGTTTGGTGTTTTTGCAAGAACTGTGAGCCTGCTAGCAATAAAGCCTCTGAGTATTCCACAACAGTGGGCATGGGAGACACTGTGTATTCTTTTGACTATTGTTTTTCTTTGGGCCACACACCTGCGTATTACATTAGGGTACCTTGGCCAGTTATCATGTGACCAGCTGAGCATCCCTGCCACAATATATACTGTACAGGCAGTCCCCGGGCTAAGAATGTCTGACTTAAATTGGACTCATATTTACGAACTGGGGACTCATATTTACGAACTGCCTCTTCCTCCTTTCCTGTCCAAATGTGACCCTTATCCTCCCTTCCATGTCCCAACGCACCCCTCGTTGTCCTTCCCTCTGTTCTGTGTTCCAAATTCATGTCTCCCTCCCTCGGGTGTTTACCCCCACTGTCTAGCTGTCTCAACCAAGCTGCACTTTTCTTCGCAAAGTCACAAGCAGCAACTCCTGCAGGTGGCTCGCAGCTGACCTGGAAGCCTTCCACTAACTGGTCATTTTCAGCAAAGATGACTGGTTAACTGCTAGTGAAAATGACCAGATAGCCACCGATAAGCAAAATAACTGATTGGAAGCCGTTCCCAGCCAGTTAACTCACTTTGAATATCGGCTGGTACTTTATCACTGCATCTATAATAATTATAAATTTAATACCTTAACCCCTCTTCTACAAAACTGCGCTAGCAGTTTCTAGCGCAGGGAGCCGCGCTGAATGGCCCGCGCTGCTCCTGACGCTCAGAGAGTTCCTGTGTGCACAGTTATAAATTACTACCCTAATCAGACAGGTTTTAGACAATACCATTTGACAAAGGACTCATTAATTGGCATGTCAACAGTTATCCCCTACCATTTGGATCATCATAATTCTGTTCTTTTAGTGTCTCTCGATCTCTCGTCAGCATTTGACACCGTTGATCATGATCTCCTCCTAGGATGAATAGAATCGATCGGGATTATTGACCAAGTCTTGGCATAGAGACAAAGAAACATAGAGTATGACGGCAGAAAAGGGCCGACAGCCCAACAAGTCTGCCCACTCAAAGATCCCTCCATCCCTTGAGAATCCAATTTTTAAGTATAACTATGCAGCAACCCCACCTATTTGTTCCATCGATTCCTGAAGTCGACTCTTGACTTCCATTTTTTTAAGTATAACTATGCCGCAACCCCACCTGTTTGTCCCATCGACTCTTGAAGTCGGGCACGCTACTGGCCTCGACCACCTGGTGTGGAATACTGTTCCAATGATCAATCACCCTTTCGGTGAAGAAGTATTTCCTGGTGTCACCATGAAATCTTCCCCCTTTAAGTTTTAGCGGATGCCCTCTTAGACACTAGTAGATCACAGATAGGCCATAACTTTGCTCACCACAAATGAGGCATAAGAGATCTCAATTACTACAGCTTTGTGCCTTTTCTGTGCTTCTGGGATAAAACTTAATCAGACTTATAATACTATTTGGTCAACCACATCATGGTTTATTGTGCCTTGTTCTTTTTCCACTTTCAAAGGTATAAAAACTATGTGCCCATCAATGACCAAACTCATCCAGGAAAGTACATAATCGATGACCGGTATGGGATCCACTCTCTGCAGATTAACAAGTAAGAGAATGCTTAATGTAACTCCTAATTTGTTACTTTGGGACCCTGTAGACAGAGGGCCCCTTTCACAAAGCCCAGGTAACAATTCCCACATGGCAAATGCACACAGCCCATTCAATTCCTATGGGCTGTGTCGCATTTGCCATGCTGGGACTCTCTACTGTGGCTTCCTAAAAGGGACCCAGAATTTTTCTTCCATCATCATCTACACAGGGTGCATAATTGTGTGAAGCATTTGAAAGTATTTTTTTTCCCCCTCTAATCAGCATCTGTTCTGATTTGAATGTGAAGCCATCCTTTTTCCTACCCTGAACTGCAAAAGGGTGTTCTGCTGAATTGCAAGTCTGTTATTTTGCAGCCATTTATTTTTGGGCTAGTTGTTACAACCCTTTATTAAAGCATAGTGGTATTGTCTAGCTGTGCACAGAAGCAATTGGTGTGAGACAGCTGATCATGCCGGCATTTCACTGCATATTGTGTTTCTCTTTTGATAACAATTTAGTTGTTCTATGTAGTGCAGGGGTCTATTAATGGTCTATGACAGTGTCTCTCAAACATTTTTAGTTCCGGCACACTAAATGGAGCAAATGTTTTTCAAGGTACATTATACTGAAATTATAAAATTGCAAAACCAAAAAATTAAAATTGAGAGTTATTTATTTAAGCTATGTATGGGTAATTATAACAACGGTAAAACTAACCCCCTTTTACTAAGCATCCGGGGAGCTAAATGCTCTAACACTGCTCCAACGCTCATAGAATTCCTATGAGCATCAGAGCAGCATCGGCGCATTTAGCGCCCCAAGTCACGGTAGAAACCTCTACCGCAGCTTAGTAAAAGATAGCCTACAGTAGATAGAATAGAATTGCTAATCAATAGGATGGATGTACTTGGGGTTTTTTTTTGTGCAAATTAACTCAAAACATGGCTCAATAATCAACAAGCAAACATGCATGTCATCATCCACGATCTGAAGTTGTTCTCTTTTATCAATTTAATTTCTGTCACAGCTGAAAATCCAAGTTTGCAAAGATAAGAAGATCCGAACGGTAGCAAAGCCTTGATTGCTTTGTTGCTCAAGTTAGGATAACTACTGAATAAAAAATAAAATTACTTGCTGTTAGTTTTCAAGGTCCAATCGTGTCAAAGAATGATGCTTGTCTGGACACTCAAGACAAACACATGATCTCTTTGTTTTTCCTCTGTCAAAGGTTGCAAATTAAAAAAATAGCACCAATGTCTCCTGTCATCATGGGATAAGGACTTTCAAACTCTAATGGTGACTTCTAGTACCTACCAACATTTTAGGAGGAATTTAAAAACCTATCTGTTTGCTAGTTTCTTGGGTAAATGTAACTGAGATTTCCATTATATTATAACTTGAATTTCTTATGTAAACCACATAGAACTTTATGGTATTGCGGTATAGAAATCAGGTTTTATATTACGTTTTTATGTTTATAGAATTAGCCCCTTAGACTGTGAAGAAAAGTGATAGAAAGTTTCAAGTTTAATTAAAATTTCCTTGTATTTAATAAATACCGAGAACACCCAAAAATGAGATGTTTCAGTATGCAGTATTAATCAACCTACAGCATAGAATAATTTGCTGCAGTTGTCTGTCTGTGCTAAAATGTCATTGAGCTGGCCTGGACACCCAATGAAAACTCTTCCATCTCAACTGTCATTCCGAGGCAGCACACCTGTTCAGACATTCTATCTCGTAAGCATCAGCTAAAACACAGCAGTTTAGTTTACACTGATTTTAACTGTCAGAAAGCGCTCAGCATTGCCAAAATCCATAACAATTTGGCCAGCACTGCATGTTACTATGTTGTAAATGAGAGAGTGAAGAAGGCTGGAAGAAAATTAATGTTCTGTGAGCTCTAATGGACACTCCGAGACAAGGTACCCCCTTGCATTTGAGATGGAGCTTGGAAAAGCTGTTGGTATGTGCTAGAGGCAGAGTCTTATTACAGGGAAAGCTTTCATGGCATTTTAGCTAACTCATCCAAGGGACCACTGGCAGATTTATCACCTACAAGTTGCTTATGAAAAGGATGATGTTCATATGTCCTTTAGTCCTTTGTTCTGATCTCTCCTCCTATTCTATATGCAAGCATTCTGAAAATCTGCAATCATCTTTTCTCAGCTTTAGGAAGGCAATACAATAGCTATGAAATGTTTGAAATAGAGATGCTTCTATTTATCATTTGTAAATCATTCCCTGTTTATTTAATTGCTGTAAACCGAGTCAAGCCTTCTTAGAATGATGACTCGACATACAAAATTAAGCTTTAGTTTAGTTTAGTTTAGTTTAGATAGATGTTTAGATGGATAACAATGTTTAAATGGATGGATGACAATGTTTAGATGGATGACAATATATAAATAATTTTTGGTGCTAATAATTGTTAAGCTGTCTATATTTACACTTATAACAATGTTGCAATTTATAGGCACATTTGCTCAAGCGAGAGTACCTGTTGGGGAGATCTGTCTCTCTGTTTGTCCTTCTGTGTGTATATTCCTGAGAAGGAGAAGGAAAAATTCCAGACTGGAAAGCAACAGGGTGGTGGGGGAAGTCAGGCCTCAATACCGGAAGATGAGCAGTTCAGTTACAAAAACCTGAAGAAACGTAAACTGAGGAATTATTCAGCATGCAGTGGGTACCTAACCTCCACTGGCAGAAGAAATGAAGACAAGCTAATATTGTCCCTAGTACCTCAAGATTGTAGGGTGGCCAGTGTTACGCTGATTTATAAAAAGGGTTCCAGGGAAGATTTGGGAACTTACAGACTGGTAAGCCTGACTTCAGTGCCAGTTAAAATAGTGGATAAAATTATAAAAAATAAAATTGTGGAACAAATAGATTTAATGGGACAGAATCAGCATGGATTCATCCAAAGTGGTTTACAATTCATTGAATAGTAATCAGGTACTCTTAAGTATTTTCCCTATCTGCCCTAGCAGGCTTATAATCTAACTGTGATACCTGGAGCAATAGAGATTTAAGTAACTTGCCCAGTTACAAGGAGCAGACTGGGATTGAACTCATAACCTACAGTGTGCTGAGGTAGCAACTATAACCACTAGGCCACCTCCTTCATGACCTATGAAGTCTCCAGCACCAGCAGGACCTTTATGCCTTGTAGATTTATACTACTATTAGTTCAAAAATCATTGACTGGCATATTTATAATAATAATAACAGTTTATATACCGCAGGACCGTGAAGTTCTATGCGGTTTACAATGATTAGAAATGTTACAAAGAATGAATAAACAAAGTACAAACTTAGTGATTGATAGTTCTTGCGATCGTTTGTTGAAGACTAAGATTGAATAGGTTGGTTCAGCAGGATTTTTTCCCCCGCTTTATTGTTGTTTTGTATATTGATCTTGTCAGGACTTAAGATTCTCATAATGCAAGTCACAATCTGGGGGAAAGGGAGAGGTTTCAAGCTTGGGTATACTTGATATGACATGTGGCAAATTTCAGCATAACCAAGTCCAGTTTCTTCAAAAGACTTCACATAATAGAGGTTTTCAATCACTCGTAACTCAGTTCATTCTACTTGTACAAGTCTAGTCATCAGAATGCCCTGGTACGTGGTTTCTTGCCTGTGTACAAATTATTTTACTTTGTAAGACTGTATGGATTTCCCTGCAGGTTTTTCTGCATGGCTTCACAGCCCTTGAAGTGCTAAGAACAAAAGGGGATTCCTGAAATCCCTTTTATAAAGCCTGAGGATTATTCTAGTTCCACAGCGGTAGATTTGGAGGTGTTATAGCGTCAGACTCTATCCATGCCCTTAAAGTTCCCAGAGCTGTCCAGTGACTCAAACTAAAGCTTCTTTATTTCAGCAGACTGCTGGATGAAGGCCAGCCAGAATCTTTTTGCCCTTACAGATGGCATGTGTATAAATCTCTGGCAATCATATCTTTTTGGCTCTCTATATGTCTAGTTGTCATAATACAGAATACAGACATCTGTCAGATTGTTAGATTATCACACACCCTGTCTCTCGTTCTGTATATAGGATCTCTTATGCAAGGAAATGACAGTGGATTGATCATATGCTGCATTAAAATGAGAAGTCAATTTCTCTGCTTTTTTGTGTTGTTGAAAACGAATATGAAAACTTTACAAATCTGAAATTTTAGTCTCCTGTTTTATTCCTGAATGGTTCCTTCTTTGCTCCATGCTTGGCTGCAATCGTCTTTCCTTCTTACTTCATGCATCCGTGTGCAGATGGAAATTAATTATCAGTTCCATTACTTATTTTTTGCATGGTGCTTTGGTGAGGGTATCCTTAGAAATAAAATGTTATACATAATAAGGGAAAAATTAAAAAGTGCTACAAGCAATCTATTTTATGATCTAGGCCCTGTGTACAGATCTAGGCCCTGTGAGGCCCTGTGTAGAAGTATGAATCCTTTCTCTTTCCCTCTTGACAAAGCAAGGAAAAAGGTTTGCACCTTGAGACAGAATGCTGAGGCATTCCCCCCTCCCCTTTTGTCACGACTCTTGCCACATATTAACCTGACACATATTAACCTTATCTTATCTCTTATCTTGTTTAAGCACCCCTTATATGGGCAACAATCAGACTTTGCCTATGTGCCAAAGCAGACCCTGAGCTTAAGGCTAATCAAGAGAGCTTAAGGAGCATGCATTATAACCTTTGGATTGTCACATGCTATAGTAAGATTTGAAACATAACAGAAATGTACACATTGGGAATCACTTTATTGTAACTGTTATTATGTATTCATATGTCACGTGAGATAGTAGCTTTGAGCAGCACATGAAATAGGTAAACAATAAGTTATCTTGGTCTAATCCTCACTGTAAATGCATTATGAAATTATAACCTTGTAGAGCATTAGCTAAGTAATTAATGGAGCTAAGATTCTCAATAAAAGGGTGAGAGACCATCCATTAGGGAGCACCTCCTTCCCGACTCTAAGACTGCGTGTGTGTTTCCTGTGTGGTATTCCTACAATGTTGATGTGAAGCATGAACACCTTCTTTCACATCAAGCAGCATTGTGGGGTAAAGACCTAGATCGACTGCTTTCGCCCACTACTTATGAGGAATTAAGAAAATGTCTAAAAACTCACCTGTTCCTAAAGTATCTAGACAACTGACCCACTCATCTTCTTTCTCCTCCATAGTGATTCCTCTGTCTTATTAATCACTTTCTCCTCAACAACGCATTTCCGGTCCTATTAACTCTCTTTATTCTCCCCTCTTAAGTTCAATCAATTTGTACCTCGCTTAATCTTTTGTAAACCACATAGAACTTAACGGTTGTTATTATTATTATTATTTAGCAACTATGCCTCTGAATCTGATTCTATTTGCTGGTGACAGTGGAGTCATGGAATACAAACATGCGCAGTGCAAAACTCTTTGAAGCAATATGATACAGTAGATGGAAATATTCAAAAGGGCACGTGGTTTTAACACACAGGAATTTGAAAATTAGCCAGAACAGAAATCCTGTTATTAGCACAAACCAAAACTAAAGCCAAATTCCTGAGTGCCAGCATTACATGGATGAAGGTGGTAGGAAAGCCAAACTCACATAGTTGGGATGAAGCGTGTCTTTCAAATTAAGGTTACCATATAGCTCCAGAAAAAAGAGGATGGATTGAGATATCCAAGTTTTACTTCTATTGAAAGCATTGGAAGTAAGGAGGACCGGATAGAGACATCCGGGGTTTACTTCCACTGAAAGCAATGGATGTAATACCCAGATGTCTCCTTCTTCTGGAGTCATATAGTCACTCTATTTCAAATATGCAAATTGAAATATATCAAAAGGGTATCTCTTCAATCACTCTTGAAGGAACCTGGTCTAAATGTGTTTGAACTGTTTGCTAAAAGGATTATTGAATTGCTGCATAAAAATATGAAGCTCTTACTGTCTGCATTTTTCATTTTTTCAGCTGTGATTTTGATGACACTGCTCAATACCGTGCCTCAGCCATGAATGTTAGAGGAGAACAGTCAGCCCTTGCTTCACTTGTGGTAAAGAGTACGTTCTCCAGAAATATTTTCTTAGAAGTCTGAGTGTGCTCAAAGAATTCCGAGTGCTTTATATTCATCATGGGATGAAATGTTCTTGCCCCTTTTCTTTTTCTTGTGCTAGGATATAAGGGCGATTTTGACATAACCAGTTTTCATGTTGGAGTCTCCTCTCAGCCTCCTTGCTGTAAGTTCTGCATGACTGCATCTAACTCATGAAATGCGCACTTAAAAATAAGACAAGGCATGCAAAACAGATTATGTGAGGATATTTTAATATAAAGTAAATATTCTGTGTGACTCACTGGTTTATGCACTGGAAAAGTGCTTTAATTACAAATATCTACTGCTTTCCTTGAACTTTATAAATGCACCACATGTATCCACTAGATGCAGCATTGAATGGGATGATGTTTTAATGAAACACCATTGGCTTCTGATATGTCTTTGAAGTCGTTGGAGTGGCTTACAATCTAAATTATGTGAGGAAGGAAGTGTAAAGCAAGACATGACTGTGAGGAGAGGGGTAACAAATAAGAAAGATCCATTTGTTTGTAGTTGATATTCTAGGCTGTAAATCTTTTGATCTACGGCAACAGTCCTCAGCGCAGGCTTTGGGAATCTCTCAGTCAATCTGGGTCCTCAAACACACACAGTGAGCATGTGTGTGATGTCTTGCCTCTGCATTGTCAGTATCCTGAAAAGCAGGATAGCACCTTAAATTAGAAAACCTATAAAAAGGATGACAAACATAAAGAGATTGGAATGGTTCTCATATAAGAAAAGGCTACAGAGCTTAGTGCTCCTCAGCATAAAGAATAGATAGCTGAGAACAGGGGTAGCAGAATGTCTTTTTGTTTGGGGGAGCCAAGCTCCACCCCCAACCCCACCCATGCTCCGCCCTAGCTCCAACATCTCCCTTTCCCTTACCTACCATCCCATAGTAGTCCCCTCCCATGGCATCCAGCATCCTTCCCTACCTTTGAACCCTTCGCCATAATCTCTAGCACTTCTCTCCTTCCCTAACCCCACCCCATGGTCTCTAGCACATTTTTCCCCTTCCCCCACAACATTATATAAAAGGAATAACAATGAAGGATATTAGGCGTTTACAAATCATACAGAACACTGCCATAAGAATAATCAAAAATGCCAAAAAATATGATCATATCACGCCACTTCTGATAAAAGCACACTGGCTCCCCATATCCCATAGAATAACTTATAAAATCGCACTCTTAACTTTCAAAGTGATCCAGAATAATCAACCTGATTTCCTTAATAACATCTTAATTCCATATACTCCCTCCAGAACACTTAAATCCCAGTCACAAAATTTACTCTCCATTCCATCCCTCTGCATTCTGAAAATCACCCAAACGACTAATTTTGCAATCACTGCACCAACCATTTGGAATGCCTTACCTAGCGAACTACGAAACGAAAATTCTCTTGATAAATTTAAAGGAAAACTGAAAACATTCCTCTTTAAGGATGCTTTTAATCCTTAATTCCTTCTTGCCTCTGTCTCCTGATTCCACCTAGCTCTAGTATTTCAGATGAGATTCCCCTTCCCTCTTGTATTGCCTTTTGCCGGACTGCTTTGTATATGATGATGGATTTCTACCCTTCTATCCTCCCGTTTATGTCAGTCCTGTTAGTCTCTCGTTTATCTCCCCCGTTTTTAGTGCTAAACTTGTTAAAAAACGTTTTTTAATGTTAACCACCTATAAGTGTGATAGATGGTATATCAAATTTTTAATAAACTTCAAACATGTTTAGTACTTTACCATCCTTCCCTCGGACAGCAAAACTCCAAATGGCACAGCACTAAAAACATAGAGGCTGGTGGGCATGGAACTTGAGCATTTGTGCATGCCAAAGGCCTGCCTGCTCCCTCAGCCTTCAAACTTCCTATTTCAGAGGAGGCAGAAGCTGTCAGGCTTTGAGCATGCACAGATGCTCAAGGCCCTGTGCCTGCCAGCCTCAATGCTTTTGGTGTTGTGCCTATTAGAGTTTTGCTGCCCTGAAGGAGGGGGGGAGGTGTAGAGAAGTTGGAGCAATGTTCCATCTAAACACTGAGGTTGACGAGCAAAAATTTTGGTTTATAGTCAGTCGCGCGCGAGACACCAGCGCGCCGACAATGGAGGGCAGACAATTCAGCGCAAGACACCAGTGCGCCGCGGGAAAACTTAGTTTTAAAGAGCTCCTAAGTAGGGTGTGAATGGGGAACCCCCTCCACTTTACTGCATAGTGTTCGTGCTGCTGTTGGGGGGGGGGGGGGGTTGGAACCCTCCATTATAGAGAAAACGGAACTTTTTCCGATTTTTTTGGGAAAAGTTCTGTTTTCTCTATAATGTGGGGGGTTGCACCCCCATACCACCCCCAACAGCAGCGCGAATAGTATGCAATAAAGTGGGGAGGTTCCCCCTCCCACATCCCCGGAGCTCTTTAAAACTAAGTTTTCCCGCAGCACACTTATCTCTTGCGCCAAAATGTCAGCGCTTGATTGTCGGCATGCTGGTGTCTGGCATGTGATTGTCCCATCACCAAAATTTTCCATTACATTGTGAGCACTTCTTACAGATAACACACCCACATATATGTATAAAACTCACAGAGAACCTGGAGAGAATTCTGTGAGCCATGCTCTGCATGCTTTCTCTCCTTGTTTGCTTGTAGTTTCATTATGTTTATAGCAGTGGTCTCAAACTCAAACCCTACCATTGTTGTCTGGTGACTTTATTTTTCTGTGCTTTTAAGTATGGGCTCCTTTTACGAAGGTGTGGTAGCAGTTTAATGTGTGTAATACCACACGCTAAATTGCTGGACACGCTAGCCGCTACCGCCTCCTCTTCAGCAGGCGGTAGTTTTTGGGCTAGCGCGGGGGTTAGCGTGTGATGAAACGTTGCGTGCGTTAGCCCCGCTAGCGCGGCTTCATAAAAGGAGCCCTATGTTTCCAGGGCCTTGTCCATTGACTGTTTTTCTCTCCGCCTTCACTTTCTGCCTTGCATCCATCTTTGTGTCTAACAAAAAACAGGGATAATATGCTTTTATAGAACGTCAGTAAAGTCTAATTATGATAGAAACAAAATGACTATAATGAACACCAATTCCAAGAGAGTGAAATTACTTTGAAGTACGCTCAGAGAAGTGAAACTCTGCAGAGAGAGACAACCCCCTCTTGGGACAAGAGTTTACCATCCAGTCATTGCATATTTGATAAATCACTCTCTGAGAAATGGTAAACACTGGTTTATATCTATTTTTCAAAATTTTAAGTTCAAAAAACGTTTCTTTTCTTGTTTTGCACCTTTGTTTGAAACATGTGTCACTGGAGCATTGTTACAATCTTATGAGGAAAAAGTCCTGTAGGGACCCTACAGGACTTTTTCCTCATAAGATAAGTGAGATTGTAACAATGCTCCAATGACACATGCTTCAAACAAAGGTGCAAAACAAATCAGAGAGTGATTTATCAAATATGCAATGACTGGATGGTAAACTCTTGTCCCAAGAGGGGGTTGTCTCTCTCTTCAGAGTTTCACTTCTCTGAGCGTACTTCAAAGTAATTTCACTCTCTTGGAATTGGTGTTCATTATAGTCAGTTTGTTTCTATCATCATTGCATCCATCTTTGGCATTTACTTAACATTCAATTTTTCCATTTTTCTGCTTTCTTCAAGTTTCAAGTTTAATTAAAATTTCTTATACCGCCTAATCAGCCTTCTAGGCGGTGTACAAAATCATAAAAGAAAACAATAGTTAAAATACAAATTTAAAAAGACAGGGGGCAATGAAGACTTTTGAAGATATAACCATAACAAAATCTACTTTTCCATTTCTTCCCTTCCCTTCCTATCTCTCTCTCTCTTTCCCTCACTGACATCTCCTTCCCTCCATGACATCTCTCTCTTTCCATCCTTTCCCCCCCCCCAGTGTAACATTTCTCTTTCCCTTCCTCCTTTTTGCTCCCCTCCAGTCCATCTCCCTTCCTCCTTTCTGGCCCCCCCTCCCAGTCCAACATTTCTCCCTCCTTTCCATCAGTCCAACATTTTTCTCTCTCTTCCTCCTGCATGCTTCTCCTCTGGTAACCTCCTTCCCCCAACCAAACAACATCTCTCTGCTCCCTCCATGAGTCCAACTTTTCACACCCTGCCCTCTCCCCCTTCTCCAGAGTGTAACATTTCTCCTTCCCACCTTTCTGTCCTCCCCATCCATCTTGCCCTCTCCATGAGTTCAACACTTTCTACCTCCTGCACAATTTCTCTCTCTGTCCTTGCCTCTTTCCTCAGTGGCATCCCTCCTTCCCACTCCCCAACCCAACATGCTCGCTCCCCATGCTCCATCTCACCCTCCCCTCCAGTGTGTAGTACCTTTTCTTTCCCTCCCTTTCTGCCAGGTCCAGCAGCATCTCTTCTCCCTTCCTTTTACCTCTTCCCTGCACAGTTTGTTCACCAGAGACCAGACCACTCTCTACATACACAGTACTGCAGCTCATTTTTGGGAAACGAAAGTATGATCATGTTTCCCCTTTGTTGATAAAGCTTCACTGGCTCCCAGTGTGCTTTAGGATCCAGTTTAAATGCTCGTGCATAATCTTCAAGCTTCTCTATGGAATATTTGATCCTTTTGTCCCCTTATGTTGGAATACCCTTAGACTTTGCCATTTGAAAAACACACAAAGATATGTTAGCCTTCCCTTCCTTTAAGGAAGGGGTAAGCAATTCCGGTCCTCGAGAGCCGGGCCATACTATAAACTGTTCCAGACAAACCACTAGACATGTGGTAGGCAATGCATGGGCGTACTCAGGAGTGGCACGCCAAGTTTACACTTAAATTTCTGCCAGAAATTGATTTTATTTTCATTTTAATTTAAAGTATTACAGCATTTCTTTGATTTTTTTTTTCTGGTTGCGTGAGAGTTCTGGTTACTTGAGTTCCAGTTAACAGAGAGTCTACTGTATACAGAAACTCTGCCTACAACAAAGCTTATGTCCTTTCACTTAATGTACAGTATGGACTAGAGTCAGTAAATGCCGTTGAAAAACAGTGTAAAAAAAATCCACACAGAGCATTAGTCTATAAACAATGCTCCGATTTGAATGCTGTTTGTAGAATAATGCTTAGAGCTGATTTCCACGCCAAACTTTGGGTGTGAGGATTTACACCAACCGAAACCTGGTGTAAATCCTGGCATGTAAATTAGGTGTGGGTCCCCGGTATTCAGTAATACTGTGTGCATCTTTAATAAATGCCCCTGACCTACCTGTGCCCCTTCCATGGTCATGCCTCCTTTTGAGTTGCATGCTATAGGATTTGCATGTGGATCTTTATAGAATAGCTCTTAACAAGATGCATGTGCAAATCTAAATTGTTGTCAATTAACACAAATAATTGATAGTACCCAATTATTGCTGCTAATTGACCTATTAACCAATTTAGTTGTGCATGCATCTCAGGATAGTGTGCAATTTTATGCATGTAAATTTGTGTGCCATTTACAGAAGTCGGGAGTTATGTACTAATTCACTAAGAGCAGTGACCTCAGCAGAGAACTTGCCCATGAGGAAACTATTACAAAGGCTATCTATTCTACAAGAAAACTGGCTTCTGAACATCCTTTCCAGTACAATTTGATGCTGATATCATGGAACTCACCAGGATCTTTCTTCTCCATTTATCAGAAAAAATGTTGTGGTTGGAGTTCTTACTATTGAGTGAGAGACTTAAGAGTTCTAAGGAAGTGAGAGCAAAAGATTGGAGACAGATAGGGAGATGCAGCCCACTGCAGAAAGAAGAAAATTCACCAAGACAGGACAACAACCTAAGCCTTCTATTTCCTTCCAATCCCTATATGTACCCAATATGATCCCAAGTCTGCTTCTTCTGCCTGCCTTTCAGGACTCGCAGCAGACTGAAGCCACGCCTCTCCTTCTTCCTTCCTGCATCCACCCAGAACAGAAGTCTAGGTTAAAAATAATTGAATCTCCTCCCTCCTTCAATTAAACTCAACACTGCCCCAAGCTGCTTCCTTCAATACTGTTGCAAAGTAGAATGCACGTCAGCTAAGTTTACTCTCTTTTTTCACTTCTTTTCTTTACACAGTTGGTATTACTCCATATGGCTATAGATCCAGGTTTGATATCTACTTTCTTGACAAGTTTGACGTATCCTTTGGCAGAGAAGGTGAGACAATGAGCCTGGGTGCCACTGTGGTCATTCACCCCACCATTAAGCGCTTCAAGCCTGAAATCCAGTGGTACAGAAATGGTGAGTCACTATTATAATTTCAAATGCAAGGTATTGGCGGAACAGAAATCACTAATGTAATGTAATGTAAACACAATGCTGTTACAGGCAACCTCATCACAGCATAATCCATAGTAGATATCTTTTTATCGCCACCTGGCAAAAATGAATCCATATGGCGATGAGCCACTGGAACTGTCATTTCAGCATATCTTTCCCTTCCTTTTTCCCTATGATAAGAATACCTCACATAATCAGGGGCATAGCCACGGGTAGGCATAGGTCAGTGGTCTCAAACTCGCAGCCCGGGGGCCACATGTGGCCCGCTAAGTACTATTTTGAGGCCTTCGGTATGTTTATCATATTCACAAAAGTAAAATAAAACAGTTTCTTGATCATATGTCTCTTTAGCTATAAATTACAATATTATTATTAAGAACATAAGAATTGCACTGCTGGGTCAGACTAGTGGTCCATCGTGCCCTGCAGTCCATTCCCGTGGTGGCCCTTAGGTCAAAGACCAGTGCCCTGAGTCTAGCCTTACCTGCGTACATTCTGGTTCAGCAGGAACTTGTCTAACTTTGTCTTGAATCCCTGGAGGGTGTTTTCTCCTATAACAGCCTCCGGAAGAGTGTTTCAGTTCTCCATTACTCTCTGGGTGAAGAAGAACTTCCTTACGTTTGTATGGAATCTATCCCCTTTTAACTTTAGAGAGTGCCCTCTCGTTCTCTCTACCTTGGAGAAGGTGAACAACTTGTCTCAATCTACTAAGTCTATTCCCTTCATTATCTTGAATGTTTCGATCATGTCTCCTCTCAGTCTCCTCTTTTCAAGGAAAGATTTATAAACTATAAAGAGTTTTACCTCATGCAAAATTGTCATTTTTTTAATAAGACATTAACTATTTTTTTCTGAGGCCCTCCAAGTACCTATAAATCCAAAATGTGACCCTGTCAAAGGGTTTGAGTTTGAGACCACTGGCATAGGTGGACCTGGGCCCACCCATTTCAGACTCAGATCCACCCAGCAACTCTGCACCTTTGATAGTGCTGACACAACAGGAGGAAGCTAGGCTTCTTTTTCTGTTCAAGGGTTGCTGGCAGTGGCAGCTATTCCCAGATGCCTTGAAGCCTCTCCTCTGCCGTATTGCTTTGTTCCGAGCAATACACAGGTTAGCTGCTGGCAGTATCCGCTGCCGACAACTCTTGAACAAAAAAATTAAAAAAAGGAAGGGAAGAAAAGATGCTTATATAGAAGGAAGATGTTTTCTTCCTTTAATTTTCCTTTTGAAATAGATTTCTGTTATTAAATAGTGCACCTCTTCTTTTAATGAGGGCTAGATGGAATTTCTGATTTTGTAATGATAATAATTATGCAAAATAATTTGTTATGTTTCCCTATCCTGTTATGTTTCTTTGTAAACATTATTTGAAATTTCAAAATAAAAAAAAAGAAAGGGAAAGAGATGTTGGACTGGACTCAGCTCGATCATCTCATGTCTCATCCTTGGACAGAAAAATTTATAGAATCGCAGCTTTGAAAAAGGTAGGCACTGGAAATGTAGGCCAGGGTTTTCAAGGCCTACATTACTGGTGCCTACCTTTTATGTGAATCACGCCTATGGAGGCACTTTACAATGTCTAACACAACTACCGGCACCTAAATTAAGGCACAATTTATAGAATATGAGCTAGAGTGTCTTATTTGCAAATAGATCAGTAGCGTGTAGTCAATAGTCTTGTGTTAGGTCTGTAAAAGACTTTAATGAAGGCAAAAACAGGGGAAAAAACAAAACCACAAACACAAATGTACCAAAGGCTGTGTGGAATTGTCCATCTTCATTTTTAGCAGTCGGACGCTTGTTACCTGATGTTATATTTGCTTTTTGAGAAGTTTTAGTTGACTTTCTTTTTTGTTCGAAGTCTGGTAAGACCTATCGGAGTGGGAATATATTCTAGATATTCACATTGGTGGCTCTCAAGACTCCTGAGGAAGGGCTGTTGGCTGAAATATGTGCATGTCGAGTCATTGAGTCGTTGGATGTATTTTTATGTCATTGGATGAATAAAGATTCCTATATTATCAGATGCATTGGAGGACACTTTCATTAGTGCACATCATTCTGATCTGGACAATTCCACTCAGCCTTTGGTAAAGACTTTAATGATCCATCCTCTGACATCACTTCCTAGGCACAGGACCCAGAAGTGATGGCAGAGAGAGCCGACACCAACGTTGGTAGCAAATGTGTGATACCGCTCTCACCAGGAAAATTAAAGAGGTACGAGGTAGAGAATGACACGGGGACAAGTTTGTCCCCTTCCCCACAGAAACTCAATTTCTCCGTCCCATCCCCTCGAGTTTTGTCCTTGTCCCTGCCCCTTTCCTGTAAGCTCTGCCTTAACTGCACAAGCCTTGAACACTTATGATTTTAAAGTGTTTGAGGCTTTTGCAGATGAGGACGGGAAAATGAGTTCCCGCAGGGACAGGGAAAAATTTGTTTCCATGTCATTCCCTAGTACGAGGGAAGGGATGCACATGCGGAGCAGGGGGGGTCAGGAAGGAGCAGGGGGTGAAGGGGTAGAGAGGAGGATGGGTGCTGGCGCCCCCCCCAAGATGGCACCTGGGATGGATCGCCCCCGCCCCCTACTATGCCACTGTCAGTCACACACTGCCATAAACGGGGTAAGATGATACAATTGCACTAAAAAATTGATTAGGTACATGTAATAGAGCACTAAAATGGAAAGGGACCAATAAACCTGTACCAGTCATTCAAATGTCTTATCTAGCACTCATTTGCAAAAAGACGGATATTCAGCAAGCCCAATCCCTCTTTCTTAGCGAAAGTATTTATATTTTGAGTTGTGAATGCTAGGGGAAGGATGAAGAATGGTAATAGGGCAGAGAAAATAGTGTGCCCATCCGATTTGGGCTCAGGCCCACCCAAAATTGGCTGTCTGGCTATGTATCTGTCATGTGCATATATGATGCCTCCAACCAACTTACCCAGCACCAATTAGATGCTTCTGAAGTGGCTCCTAACTGTCAGAGACATGACCAGTAAGAGAGGAGGAGGAAGGAAACCAAGAATCTGCTCACCATTTCATTGCTTATCGTTTGAATGAGCAGACATCAGGCTTTCATAAAACTGGATTGCCTTGGGGAATAAAAAGCCCTGGTGATATGTTTTTCCTTTAAATGTGATTATTTTTATGGCCAATTGTAGTTTTCTAAAGTTATAAAGAGGAATAAACTATATAATCTTACTAGCAACGCGTTAAAAATATGTAGACTATAACCAGAAAACAGGTTAAGCACATTAGCAATTATATCAATAGAGACTGCTCAAGTTTCAAATAGTGGAAAAAAAAAAGACCTCAGATATCTTGCTCCAACAAGTCCCAACTTCATAAGACTGAATATATTTTATATGTAGGAGCTTCTGCAGTCATTGGTCATAAAAACTCTACTTTAAGGGCTCCTTTTACTAAAGTGCGTTAGGGCCTTAACATGCGAAATAGCGCACACTAAAACTGCCGCGTGCGCTAGACCTTAACGCCAGCATTGAGCTGGCATTATTCTAAAAGTGTACCATGCGGTTTAGCATGCAGTAATTTCGTGCAGGCGCTAAAAACACTAGCGCACCTTATTAAAAGGAGCCCTAAGTATATCAGTCTTAAAAGAAAAAAATGGCAAAATGTGTTTTTAAGGACAGTTTTCATAGATACAATTCCATATCATTCACAGCTTACAACCATAACAGTTGAAAAAAAGCAAAGCCCAGCTGTATTCTTTATCTTGCAGTCTCTTTTTATATACTTGCTAATGTGCTTTGCCTGTTTTCTAGTTATACGATCTATATTTTTTAGGCTTCAATTGTAGTTTTGCCAGAAGAAGGAGATACTAGTTTATGTTTGTAAGAAAAAAAAAGTGTAAATAGTAGATAAATTACAGTGGCATTAAGGAGGTAATTCCATAACAGTGCACCTATTAGGCACCTTTATTGAATACCGGCATAACAAGTGAAATACACACCTATTAGAAATCTGCAGATCTATTGAATGTCACATTCTGGTGGAAAACTATCCTCCTGATACACTTATATGAAGTCAAAGCAGCAGAATTCTCCAACAGACAAAAATACCGTTAATAAGATCTGGGCTCCTATAGTGAACTTTTCTTAATCGCCAATTATATTTCTACTATACTCTTCCTTGAAATTATGTTACACACTTTGCTATATTAAAATTTGAAGTCTCACTACTACCAATATTACAAGGCGTAATACCCCTCTTATACACTCCCCCATCACTACTTAATAAATGAGCAAGTACTATTCTCTCCACCCTCTCCAGGATTCCCTTCTGACTCTATTGGAGTTGCAGTGTGTGACTACAGAATTCATATTACGTGTATACTATTTGAGTACCTTATTTGTCCATTTGTATTCTCGCAGCTACCATATCTGTTTTATATGTCCTGTTCTATTTTACTAAAAATTCAATAAAATATTTGAAATCAAAGAAATACACACCTATAATTTAGGCATGAGCACTTTCACTAGCCATAGAGCTGGGTAACTGCTCACATCGAAATGCCAAAGGTATGCATGCAACTTATAGAATTCTATGAGCAGCTATGTAAGATTTGTGCCTACTTATAAAATAGATGGAATTTTGACATTTAAGCATCTATTCACACATATGCAAGTCTATGCTATTATTCTAATCATATATTCACATAATCTGAATGTAAAAGTTAGTGCCCACTTTATAAAATAACCCCCTAAATTTATGGTATAGATGGCTGGCCAAAATTCAGTCATGGGCATACAGTATATTTTAATGAATCTAAAGTGATTTCTGCTCTCTAGGAAGCAAATAGCTGTCTAGATCCAGAGCAGGCACCCAGGGGATCATATAATGAAGTTGCTTTTTTTCGTAGGTGTTCATTATACACCTAAGGGAACATCAAGTATATCTCTAGAGTAGCAGTTGTTATTATTGCCTTTGGCATACATTGTGGAATGCCAGTGCAAATTTATACCATTACCACACTTCTATTTAATGTTTACATCAAGCAGAAACTAATTGTTTTCATATTATGCACAGATTAGAAGATTTAGCAAAACTAACCCTCCTTTTCACTAAGCTGTGGTAGGCCCGGAATGCTAAATGATCCTATGAGCATCAGAGCAACATTGGAACATTTAGCTCTCCAGGCCACTGTAGAAACCTATTCCTTGGCTTAGTAAAGGGGGGGGGATGCTAAGTTGGTGATCTCAGCTTTCCTTAGTGGAAAATAGTCTAAAGACAATGAGATCGATATTCAAAATCGGATAACTGGGAATTATCTGGGCATACCTTTAATTTCAAAAATCCTTGTTTGCTGAATGTATAAGTTCTGGACAAAATTTATCCAGTTAAGTAAAGGTGCTTCTTGGGTTGTCCCGAGGGCATGGTTTTAGTTTAATTAAATAGGGAGCGTATTCGGTAGAGTCCACTTAAGTTGGGCCACACAAGTAGCACCATTGCCAAGTGAAAAAACTGCGCGGCTTCATGAACCAGCTATGTACATTAGCCTTGAATGAGTTGACAATATTTATGAATTAAAAAGTTGCTCTCACATGCTGAAAATTCACAGGTAACTTAGATGTTCAGCTGCACCATGTAATCATATAGGGGGAAATTCTGTATAGAACATGCTGGTTTCTGCAGCTACCTAACAAACGGCTGAGAATCGCATACCAGCATCCTATACAGAATCACAGACGTCCAACCCCACCTAACTGGCTCGATTCTCTAACCAGTGTCCATGTCACAGCTGCTGATTGAGAATTGTGCCTGATTCTTTGCCATCAGCTGATCGCGGCAAGGGAATCCTGCCGTGATCAAGTTTCAAGTTTAATAAATTTTGATTTTACGCAATATCCAATATTTCAATGCGTATTACATAATTGTAATATACAATAAAAGCCAGGGATGACAAATACAAATGAGACAAAATTATAGACTAATCATTATGTTCTATTAATACAAACTGGAACAAGTAGGTAAAGGGTAGAAATACAATTTATACAATTTATAAAATTAAAGTAAAAAAAAAAGAAAAAGGAACATTTAAGGTTTGTACACAGGGATAGGGTGGCTGCAGCAGGGAATCCCCAAACTCCCATGCAAACTCAGCTGGCTGGAGGGATATCCACTCCCTTCCATCGGAACCCTAGAACTCCCATCTGCAAAGTAAGCCGGGCAGGAGGGATGCCCTCTCCCTCCTGCCCCGGAGCCGCCGCCTCCCCCCCGAGGCAAGTCAGGCAGGAGAGATGGCCATTCCTTTCAGCTGCCACCTCCCCTGAACTCGACCCCTCCCCCACCTAAATGCCATGTGTTTGAGCCCTGCCAGACTCTAACCATGTCTACATCCCCTTGCAAATATGCACTATGAAAGTTAAGTAAATAATTTCTGCCTCAGGTATTGACTACTTCTTTAAAAAATAAGATATGTTTATCAATTTTTTTAAAAAGTATGTTTTTAAGTAAAACGCATTTGAAACAGCAAATTTAAAACATCTATATCTCAGAAGGGATTCCCTGATTGGC
This sequence comes from Geotrypetes seraphini, assembly GCF_902459505.1. Lineage (NCBI taxonomy): Eukaryota > Metazoa > Chordata > Amphibia > Gymnophiona > Dermophiidae > Geotrypetes > Geotrypetes seraphini. The sequence continues at coordinate 147,469,841 of NC_047085.1, read as the reverse complement.
GAAGTCTAAAAAATCAGTATAGCTTGCCGGGCCTATGCTTCCAGACAATTTCCTAGGGCATAAGGCCGCCAAATGGTACAAATTAATATCTGAATTTTTGAATAAGAAACCAAAAATGAGCCTTCGGGATATCTGGAGCATTGTGATCAAGCAACAGATTTCTGCTACTCAATGGCCACGAATTTGGTCTTGGAGGATGAGATGTACAATGTCAGCATCTATGAGACAAACTTGGGTTTTTTTGTTACACAGAAGTTTTTGGACCCCAGTTAGATTGCAAAAATTAAATAATTCTAAGTCAAATAGATGCTGGCATTGTCACCTCGATATAGGGACATTGGATCATTTGCTTTTCTTTTGTCCCTTAATATTAAACTTGTAGTGATCCATATGGGGGTCAAATAATTAACGTACTGTTTGTTCCATTAGCATTAACATATGATGTGGTCTTATTTGGTACGATGCTGATGGCCAAGAGTCCACTAATCTCATGTAAAAACAGATTATTATTTATCATGACAGGATTTGCCACAGCTCATTTTGAGAAACTGGAAAAGCTGAGATAGGCTGAATTATAGTTTTTGGTGGAAGTCCCTATGGCAAACTTTCAAACTTGAGTGTATGAATGCAGAACAATTGGGTCAGTATAAAAAATTTAAGGAGGTCTGGGAGCCATTGACAGAATATTGCAAGTATTGAATAATAGTTTTAGCTCTTGAATATACACGTCCGGGATGGGTAGATGGGAGGGAGGGGACCCGCTCTCCCTCTCCCTTGTCCCTCCCTATTCCACCTGAACTTACAGCACAGTTATAAATATAATCTGTTATCTTCATCTTATCATAACTTTACGTTGCTATTTATCCCCAACAGGTCCTGTCGGACATTACCTACTAAAATGTACATTTTACATTTTCGCTCAGCAAATTGTATTTCTATACTATTGCCTCCTGAGGTCTCTGATCTCTGTATTTCCTCTGAATATCTACTTATTGTATTTCACTGAATATCCAGCACTCTTGATTGTAAACCGCCTAGAAGTCGCAAGATTGTGGCAGGGAGGACAAGAAACGCGAAGTCTACAATCAAGACCAGTATTCCAGTCACTATAGGGATCCAGGAAGCGACCACGGACTGCATGCAGAAGGAGGAGGACCCAGGACGGTGGACAGAGGTCTCTGTGCAGACCGAGACCATCCCCCAGCGCTACACTACAGTCTTTACACAGACAGAGGAGGCCGCGCAGCTGGATGGAGATCTCATGCAGGAACTAAGGAGCCTCAGGGAGGAGGTGATACGCCTGAGAAGCATCCGAGAGGACGAGGCCTACATCGACGGAGTCGTCCAGGAGCTGTCCCAAATCACCGAGCAGGCCCATGACAAGTCCATCCTCGAGACGCCCAAATCATCAGCTTTGAAACCAACAATTGGGATACAGGAAATGGCTAGCGGCACTGACCCCTGGCAGCTGGTGACCTTCTCCACGGGCAAACATAGGAGACACCCCCCCCCCCCTTTTTCAATCTCTTCATCTTCTCCTTCTTCTTACAAACAGGGCAGCTATACATCAACCCCTCAACTCACCCTGCGGAACAGATTCCAGATTCTTCAGGAAGGAACTGCCGATGAGGAACAGGAGCAGGCCCAACACACAGCTCCATCTCCAGGGACAACTGACCGGCTCCCCCCAAAGAAGCGCAGAGTAATAGTCATCGGGGATTCCATGCTGAGGGGCACCGAGGGACCAATTTGCAGACCGGATATGCAATCTAGGGAGGTCTGCTGTCTGCCTGGAGCCAGGATACGAGATGTCACCACCAGTCTAGATAGAGTACTCACACCCCGAGACCACTTTCCTATGCTTCTTGTCCACATAGGAACCAACGACACTGCCAGGAACACACCGGAGACCCTCACCAGAGACTTTGGAGCACTGGGTGAGAGGCTGAAGCGGACAGGAGCGAAGGTGGTTTTCTCATCGAGCCTCCCAGTTAGAGGCAAGGGAAGAGCCAGAGATGAACGTATCCTGAGGACGAACGAGTGGCTACAGGGATGGTGCCGGAATATGAACTTCGGATTCCTAAACCATGGGGAAGCGCTACTAGGTCTTCAGGGACCAGATGGACTCCATCTGACCAGTAAGGTTAAGAACGTCTTCGGACACCGACTAGCCCGCCTGCTTCACAGGGCTTTAAACTAGGTAAGTCGGGGGAGGGTACCCATTCACATATTAGTGCAGAAAGGAAACTCCGCTTCCATGTCCAAGGTAAGTACCCACATTGCAAACTGTTCTTTAGGAGTCACAGCGACTCGGGTAGGATACGCCTCACAGGGACTTAGCAAACACAAGATATGGAGGGCCATGTATGTCAATGCACACAGTTTAGGTAACAAAATTCTAGAATTGGAGGCTGAAATAAGGAATGCCGACCTAGATGTGGTGGCAATATCTGAAACTTGGTTCACGGACTCACATGGGTGGGATATGGCTATACCGGGCTACAATCTACTTCGTCAGGACAGAGAGGGTAGGTTAGGAGGGGGTTAGCTCTATACATTAAAGAGGACATCAAAATCACCAGGATCACAGATGTCAAGTACACCGGGGAGTACCTCTGGGTAAACCTGGCAAGAGGCAGAGAAAAATGCCTGTATCTAGGTGTGGTATACAGACCCCCAAGACAACTGGAAGACATGGACGCAGAATTAATTGAAGACATAGAGAATATCACTCTAAGAGGAGAAGCTGTACTGCTAGGGGACTTCAATATGCCTGATGCAGACTGGAACTCATTTTCAGCGACAACCAGCGGTAGCAGGAGGCTCTTAACCTCCATAAAGGGAGCATGTCTCAAACAAATGGTAACGGAGCCCACTAGGGCCCAGGCGATCCTCGACCTGGTACTCACCAACGGGAAAAGCATCTCAGAGGTCTCAGTAGGAGATACGCTAGCCTCCAGCGACCACAACATAGTATGGTTCAACCTTAGGAAAGGCTTCCCTAGATCAAACACGAAAACAAAGGTACTCAATTTCCGGGGCACAGACTTCGCACGCATGGGAGATTTCGTCCATCGGACGCTGCAGGACCAATCGGAGACCTATGATGTAGAAGCTAAGTGGTTAACACTGAAATCAACTATACATGAAGCAACTAGCCGCTTCATAAAATCAGTAAATAAACGACAAAGAAACAATAAACCCCAATGGTTCACCGCAGAGATCTCGCACCTCATTAAGGAGAAGAATAAAGCGTTTCTCTCCTACAAGCGCACGGAGAAAAGAGAGGCAAAGGTAGAATATAGGACCAGTTCTACAGCGGTCAAAATGGCAGTTAGGGAGGCAAAACTTCCAGTGGAAGAAATTCTGGCAAAAAACATTAAAAAGGGGGACAAATCCTTCTTCAGGTATATTAGTGACAGAAAAAGGAACACAGGTGGGATAGTACGCCTTAGAAGACCGGACGGAAGTTACGTGGAAGCAGATTCCGATAAAGCCGAACTACTGAATGAATACTTCTGCTCAGTCTTCACCTGTAAGGCACCGGGACACGGTCCGCAGTTGAAGGCAACATGAAGCACAGAAGACCCGTTTCAGAATTTTGAGTTCACACCAGGTGAAGTTTACAGTGAACTGACAAGACTCAAGGTGAACAAAGCCATGGGACCAGACAATTTGCACCCAAGAGTGCTCAGAGAATTGAGCGATGTCCTGGCGAAACTGTTGGCTGAGCTATTCAATCTCTCCCTAAGTAAGGGGAAAGTTCCCCTGGACTGGAAATTAGCTAATGTCGTTCCTCTGCATAAAAAGGGTTGCAGGGCAGAGGATGCGAATTATAGACCAATAGTGTGCAAACTCATGGAAACACTAATTAAAAGCAAATTGGGCACGATCTTGAATGAAGGGAATCTTCGGGATCCCAGTCAGCATGGATTCACCAAGGGTAGGTCCTGCCAATCCAATCTCATCAGCTTCTTTGACTGGGTAACAAGAAAGTTGGACTTGGGAGAGTCTTTGGACGTCGTGTACCTGGACTTCAGTAAAGCTTTTGACAGTGTCCCACACCGCAGGCTGCTAAGCAAGATGGAATCGATGGGGTTAGGAGAGACACTAACTGCATGGGTCAATGATTGGCTGAGTGGCAGACTTCAGAGGGTGGTGGTTAATGGTACCCTCTCTAAAACATCGGAGGTGACCAGTGTAGTGCCGCAGGGCTCGGTCCTGGGTCCACTCCTTTTCAACATATTCATAGGGGATCTGACTCAAGGGCTTCAAGGTAAAATAACACTATTCGCCGATGACGCCAAACTATGTAATATAGTAAGTGAATGCAGTTTACAGAATTATATGGTGCAGGACCTGCTTACATTGGAAAGTTGGTCCTCAACCTGGCAGCTAGGCTTCAATGCTAAGAAATGTAAGGTCATGCACCTCGGAAGTGGAAATCCATGCAGGACGTACTTCTTGAACGGAGAAACTTTAACTAGGACTTCAGCAGAACGAGATTTAGGAGTAATCATTAGTGCAGACATGAAAACTGCCAATCAAGTGGAGAAGGCTTCATCTAAGGCAAGGCAGATATTGGGTTGTATCAATAGAAGTTTCGTCAGCCGAAAGCCTGAAGTCATAATGCCGTTGTACAGGGCCATGGTGAGACCTCATCTGGAGTACTGTGTGCAATTCTGGAGGCCACATTACAGTAAAGATGTGCGCAGAATTGAATCGGTTCAGCGGACGGCCACCAGGATGATCTCGGGGCTCAAGGGTCTCGTATGAAGAGAGACTGAACAAATTGCAGCTCTACAGTCTCGAGGAATGTAGGGAGAGGGGAGACATGATTGAAACATTTAAGTACCTCACGGGATGTGTTGAAGTGGAAGATGATATTTTCTTTCTCAAGGGACCCTCGGCCACAAGAGGGCACCCGCTCAAACTTAGGGGCGGAAAATTTCATGGCAACACCAGAAAGTATTTCTTTACAGAGAGAGTGGTTGATCATTGGAACAAGCTTCCAGTGCAGGTGATCGAGGCAGACAGCGTGCCAGACTTTAAGAATAAATGGGATACCTATGTGGGATCCCTACGAGGGTCAAGATAAGAAAATTGGGTCATTAGGGCATAGACAGGGGGTGGGTAAGTAGAGTGGGCAGACTTGATGGGCTGTAGCCCTTTTCTGCCGTCATCTTCTATGTTTCTATAGAAGAATAAAGTTTTCAAGTTTGTCTAGTTATGTTATGTATACTTCGGATATTTTAATGTGCTTTATATTGTTATAAATATATATAATTTTGTAATTGTTGATGTACATCGCCTAGAACCTGGAATAGGCGATTAATCAAATTTTATAATAAACTTGAAACTTGAAACTTATTATTATTATTATTATATTGGTGGTGTTCTTTTTTGATTGAATAATTGAAGGGGAGGGGGTAATATTTATATATTTCTATTTTTCTACTGAGTGTTCATGAGTGCTTATTTTGTTATTATTATTGGATATATGTATGATTTTCTGCACTTTATGTTAATTTAAAAAAACAACCTAATAAAGATTTTGGGAAAAAAAATCTATATCTCAGTAATGTCTGTGAAAAATTTGCAAAGTCTCTTTCTACTGATCGTTACCCAAATTTACCCCTTTAAACTTTTATAGCCTTTATCTCTGTTATTTGTAACCCCACTGTTGGTACCTTTTCATTTAGTGTGTCATATATATTTTAAGTAGCGAAATACTGGCTCCTTACTTTTTGAGAACAATAAAAAATACTTAAATGCTAACACTATCTGAATTCAAGAAAGTGTGGGACAGGCATGTGGGATCTTTAAGGGAGAGTAGATAATGGATGCTGCAAATAGACAAACTGGATGGGCTAGTTGGCTTTTATCTGCCATCATGTTTCTATGTTTGTATGAATATTGCCGGCACCCACATGACCCCTGGCTCCCCCCCCCCCCCACCCCGGCATTGCCCCTTTCTACTACCTCTGATCTGCCTACTTTTTCCAGGGGCAATCATTGGGAGTTAGGCAGCAACAGATAATTTAAGAGGCAGGAGCCTATCCTGCCCACTTAAATCACTTTAAATACTGGGGGTATCATTCTAGTCATTCTTCACAATGAATATTTTTTGAACTTCTAGGAGTTCTTCTTTCACCATCTAAATGGCTTCGAATGTACTGGAGTGGAGAACGTGCTTCCCTGACCTTAACTCATCTCAACAAAGAAGATGAAGGTCTCTACTCTCTGCGTGTTGTTATGGGAGACTACTATGACCAGTATAGTGCATACGTCTTTGTTGGAGGTAAGAACCTAAAATATAATGCAAATTTACTAAAATAATTCATTGTTGGTCACCTCTTATTACACTCCAATTAAAACAATTTCCTCATAAATACAACTGGAAATCGGCTAGGTGTCACTTATAGAATTAGACCCACAACTACTAAGTAGCACTAGACTGAGTTCAGGGCACCTTTGTCTTCAGCTGGCATGGCTTAGGGATCCCTGGAAGCTCAGGTGTAATTATGGCAAGTTGATTTGGAGTGGGCCGAAAGGAGGGGACAGAGATCAGGGGTGGGCTAAAGACAGGACATTATACCCACCCATTTTAGTAGTAGGCCCACACAAAATTTGAGGCTGGTTATGCCACTATGTGCCAGTATTTTGGTCATTTACACACAGCCCCCCGGATTCTATATTGTTGCATCCTGGGCTCCTGATAAGCACAGCGAGCCTGGTTCACAGCGACTGATACTGCTTCCAGCGCGTTCCTTTCAACTAAGGAATCCTTCAGGCTCCCTATGCACCAGCCTAGGGTGAAAATGCCAGGTAAATGACCACAGTGAACTAGGCAAGGAAAACCACACACACACCCCGAAATGTCCAAAATAAAGATGTACTTTTATTTCTGACCTTTGGTCAGGCTGCTCTGGTGTTATCAGCAGGATGCAGTACTTTACAATACAATAGGTTCCCAGCTTTCCAACTGCCTCTCAATTGTGGGATTAGGCACCTCTGAAATGGCCACCATTTCTCAATCTTTTCCCAGCTCATCAGCATTCAGCTGGGGAGACAAACCTTGCTGCCTCTGAGGCTCTCGTACCTAGCCTCTTTGCTCCTTCTCCTCCCTGGTTTTGAACTGCCTCTTTTTAACTGGCTCCAAGCCACCCTCTCTGCTATGAAGAGGGGGAAGGGAGAAAGCTCCCTTTGCAGCTGTGACTGCTCACATGTCAGCTTTCTGCTGGTTCTCTCCTTTCTGGGAAATGTAGTCTCCTTGCTCCTGAGGTTTTAGATGAGCTAAAAGCAGACTTGGTAGAGTGAACTATAGCTGGTCTGAGCTCTACCTGGCAGTCTCTGTCTAGCTCATCATGACTGATGCAAGGGAGGTCAGCGCTACTATACTCAGCAGAGCTAACCTGGTCAGCTCTCCTGCATAAGGGTTTACTGTTCTTTCTAGTCAATCCTGTGACAAAGCTAGGAGGAAAGCTAGATTTGTCACAATATATAGTGCTTTGAGTTGTGCATGCAAATTTGGGCACATACCCAATTTGTATGCACAATCTAATTGAATAATGAGCCAATTAGCACTAAGTGGATTTAATTAAAAGTTACATGCATAAATTGTATGCATGAGTCCAAAAAGGGGGCATGGAAATGGGAGGGTCATGGGCAGAGCAGGGGCATTCTTAGAATTTAAGTTAAAAATAAAAGTGCAAAATTATAGAATAAAGGGGATCCGTACCTAATTTAAGAACAAGAATTTGCACTGCTTTTCAATTGGTACATATGTATTCTTGGGCATAAGCACTATTCTGTAAACCTCACTTAACGCTAAGCGCCTGTTACAGAATAGCACTTAGCTTTTTTTTTCAGTGCTGATTTTTTAGGTGCCATATATAGAATTTACCCCATATTGGATGCTTAAATGTTGGCACCTAATTTATAGAGAACACTGCAAGCCAATAGGGGAAGATTTTGTGTGATAGTATTATGTTGCAGGGATGCTTTGCAGCATCAGGGACAGGGAAGCTTGTAAACATCGAGGGGAAAAAGATGGATGGTGCAAAGTACAGGCAGATCCTGGAGGAAAACCCTATTATAGACCTGGACTACGAGTAGAGAGAAGGTTTACCTTTCAACAGTAAAATGTACCAGTTGTCGTGCATAAGCAACTTAATCTTTGGTGGAAAATTGTCTTCTGTTGTTATCTGATACACCTGTACATTGAAATAATCCCTAATTCCTCTTTTAGAAAGTACTTTCTCTTTAAGAAGAGCTGGCATGGTCAGATTTCACTGGTCCTTGCAGTGATCCTATATCTTTCTCAGCTGTTGAGGGCAGCAGCTGAAGCGTGTAATGGTGCTTGAAATTCTTGGCTCTATGAATGTGCCCAGAATGGCGCCTCTATGCTGTTCAGCAAAACTCAACAAAAAGCCAATAGCAGCTTGTTATTCAGAGCAGAGCATGCAGAGAGGAATTTGTGGAAGCTATGGACATGCAGATTTCCTTGTTCCCTAATGGTACACATAGAGGACATGGTTCAGCCCTATGCTTATAAAGAACATAAATAATCTACTTTGTATGAGAAAGGATCAAAGGAAATGATTAATTTTATGCATATGATCCCAAGATCTGCATTTGTTTAATATAAAAAAGATGTTCACTGTCCTTAACTTTTTTAAAATTAGATTTGCAGCTTACAGCAAAATGGCCCCTTATATTGACTTGTAATGATAGGGGTTTTTTGTGATATGCATGTAGCAGAAGCCTAATTACATGATAATGGCAGAAAAAGACCAGCTGTCTCATCCAGTTTTCACAGTTATTCCTGTTTACACTGCCAAGGTCATCCACCTGTATCGCTTCTTTTATAAGACAGGTTTTGCCATCTTACCCTCAGGCTACCCCACTGAGCATGCGAGATTCCCCTTTTAACTCACAGTCAGCACTCTCCACAGGTTTCTATCATTTAAACAGCCACCAACACAACTATGGATGTTATCCAATCATCCAGTCTACTAGGTCCTTGTGGCCTTTCTGGATGGTGTATTGATTGAGTTTTATACAACTGAAATAATTCTCCCATGTCTATTTTTGAGTTGGCCCTTCTATAATTGCATACTAGGGAATACATTTCAGATACCTAGGCTAGATCATCTAAGGAAATATGTTTTTCCATATTTGGAGTGTAATTCTATTTGAAATTGCCTGGGATATGAGGGTAAGCAGGTACCGATTTCAAGCCCATTCCATGAAGAAATGAAGGAACCTACTTTTCTTTGTAGAATACAAGCCATTAAAGGGGAAGAAAATGGGCCTACATTTAAGGTACAATCTCTTCACATGCAATGCATGTGTCATAAAAACATGGGGTGCATATGTTTCTGCTAGTCAGTAGTTTAAGCTCAGATTATTTTGATATACCACAAAGTCATAGTAAGATATCTAAGCAGTTTACAATTTAATATAAGAGAACAACTATAAACAAACAACTAGACTACAAAGTGAAAGGAAATATAAGAGGAAAATAAAATTACAATACATATCTGGTGAAGAAGAAGAGGGGATGGAGAGAAGAGAAGGTGCTGTACTATCTGCTACAAATTGGGTATCTATATTGTAGAATATGCCAATCAAAGGTGCGGAAAGACCTGCATGAAAAAATGAAACTTGAGGAATTTTTTTGAAATTCTGGAATGAGGGTTCAATCCCAAAAAAGAGTTTGTTCCAGAGTGTAGGGGCAATGATGCTGAAACAGGTGTCTGAGAACATCAAGCCAGATACATTGATGAGAAGAAATAGTAAGAAGATGTTATTTGAGAGGAACGATGAATTATGATGGAGACAAAGGGAATCAAAAGATCAGATAAAAATGCTGAAAAACCATAGTTCAGAACCTGATGAACTAATCAGATATTTAAATGGGATGTCGTACGATACTGGGAGCCAGTGTTCACTAAACAGAGGTGATCCATGGTCATATTTTTTCCTCAAATAGTAATTTAATTGCCATATTTTGGATGAGCTGAAGTCTCCAAATCTGGGTGAGTAGTATAGGGAGTTATAATAATCAACTTTAGAGATGACAAGGAGATAAATTCATAGGGGAAAAATCTGAAGCTTTTGGTGGATAGAACATATTTGTCTTAGAGTTAAAAAGCACTTCTGACCTACATTAGAAATCTGTTTCTCAAAAATAATACACCCTCTGATTGTTTGTTTAAATTTTTATTTATTGGCATTAAATTTACATCACTTTACAAAATAATGATTTAATGAAAATAAAAAAAGAGAAAAAGGAAATGAATCAATCCATTATTAGCTACAAAATGGTCATCCACAATAACAGGAGGCAAACAGGAAAATTTATTTCAATCAAGAATACCAAGAATTACATGCTTAAGGGTTACAAGGATACGGGTCTACATCCAACCCCTATATAGCTCCAATACTTTAGGATTTAGAATTTAATCCTTCAGAATTTCAAGGAGCTATCTGGGTTTGATAGGAAACTCCCAGTATTTTATATGAGTTTTTAGGAATATTCACACCCTGAATGCCGGGTGAGAGAGATAGGGCTCCTTTTACTAAGCTGCGCTACAATGCCGCGCATGCTAGTTGCTAATGCCTCCATAGAGCTGGCGTTAGGTTTTCCAAATAGCGCGGGGGTTAGCGCACGCTAATCTGCAGTGCGCGCTAAAAACACTACCACAGCTTAGTAAAAGGAGCCCATAGTGTTGGGGGAGATCATGCAGAGAAGATGATAGTATCAGACTTAGGTTGAGTTTATGTGTTTGATAGATAACCAGCCAGAGGAGGCTGCAATGATAGAATGAAAAAGGATATGAAGGATCTGTGCGTCATCTGCATAAATAAAAAAGGAAAGCGCTAGGGGAGTGGGAAAAGAAATACATTGAAAAGGAGTGGTTAGGGAATGAATCCCTGTGTTACTCTTGAGATAAGTGGTGAGGAAGAGCAGGGGACTGAAAAAGATCTATTGGACAGGTATGATTGGAACCACAAGAGGGCAGTACCACAGATATGAATATCTGCTAAGCACTAGAGAGGAAGAGAATTAATAACTAGATCAAAAGTGGCTGAAAGATCAAGGGAGACGAGAAGATCAGCCCTACCACTTTTCAGGATCAGCTTAATAAAATTAGTGAGGCCAAGAAGGAAATGTTCAGTGGAATGATGACTGTAAAACCTGTGAAAATTTACTAACTATTTAGCAACAAAGATGAATTGAAGATTAGATATAGGACAGAAATTAGAGGTAAAAATCACTTTTAGGATCTTTGCACAGTGGAAGAACAATGGCCTGTTTTCAAGTATCTGGAAAACCGCCAAGTGATAAGCTCATGTTAACCATATAGAAAAGAAATGATAAGAGTGAATCAAGGAAGTGCTTAGAAGGCCAGCTGGAATAGGCAGTGAGGAGTTCAGAGCAGAGACTACATTTGCAACATATGAAGGGAAGGGTAAGTGGTTATTTACATGCATATTGCATAAGTGGCTACAAGTACATACATCAGTGGCTAAAATGCTGCTATTCATGTACATTCCTGCCACCTAAAATTAGGCTCCTTATAAAATTACCCCCATTATGTCTATGGAAAAATGCTTACTATATAGGCCCCTTACTTACCAGCTATGTGGTATAAAGAGAGTTAACTCACATAAGTTGGCCTTGTGTCAATATTTGGATTTTCAGGTAACACGTACAGTAAAAAAGAGGCATTGAAGGATATTAGATGTAAGGAGGCAAGGGTCACGCATTTGATATGCCACCTTTCTGTAGTAGTCACACACCTTAGAGCAGGGGTGCCCACACATTTTTTGGCTTGCGAGCTACTTTTAACATGATCTACCAAGTCAAATGACTTCTAAAATGATCTACCAACAATAAAATTTAAAAAAACACAAAGCACACTGTACACAGAGAAAATGTTAATTATTTGTATTCGGGGTTTTTTTTCAGAGGTCAAGGCAGATGACTTTAAAATATGCAATGTCACCTCAGTAACAACTATACAAAAATAGACAAATATACCCCCTCCTCTTATACTAAACCATGATAGTAGTTTTTAGCACAGGGAGCTGCGCTGAATGCTCCTCGCAGCTCCCGATGCTCATAGGCTCCCTGCGCTAAAAACCACTATTGTGGTATAGTAAAAGGGGGCCATAGTGCAAAATATAGACAGCAGATATAAATTCTCAAAACGGACACATTTTGATCACTAAATTGAAAATAAAATCATTTTTCCTACCTTTTTGTCTAGTGATTTCATGAGTCTGAAGTTGCACTTCCTTCTGTAAATCCAATATTTCTTTCTTTCTGCCCCCGCCCCTTTTCTTTCTGTCTCTCTTTCTTTCTCTTTTCCCCTGCCCCCTCTTTATTTCTGTCTTTCTCTGTCCCCTTGCCTGCCTGTCTTTCTTTCTCTCACCCCCTGCCCCCCCTAAGCCATTGCGCTAATTTCTCAACTTCCCCGATTCTTTGTCTCTCCCTGCCCCCCCAAGCCATCACGCTGATTTCTTCCTGATTCGTCAAGCCAGGCCTTGCGCGTACAAGCGCCGGATCCACAAGCCTTCACCTCCGACATAATTCTAATGTCGGAGAGGAAGTTCCAGGCCAGCCAGACAAAGATTGGCTGGTCCAGAACTTCCTCTCAGACATCAGAATTGACGTTGGAGGTGAAGGCTTGTGGGCCCAGTGCTTGTACGCGCCTGGCCTGGCTCGGGAAGGCAGGAAGAACAAGATCACAAAGGCAACGCGATCAACCATTTGGTCACCCCTGCCTTAGAGTTTCAAAAGGTATACATATATGTGGCATTCCACTAACTCACCTAACTCTACACCCTAAATTCTGGGAACTGTAGGGTTGTCTTGTTTATTTTTGGGTTCATAGACAAAACCGCGGAAGACAAAGCGCAAGATGGAGGCGCGCCCCGAAGAAAATGACAGTTTTTAGGGGCTCCGACGGGGGGTTTTGTTGGGGAGCCCCCCCACTTTACTTAATACAGATCACGGCGGCGTTGTGGGTGGTTTGGGGGGTTGTAACCCCCCTCATTATACTGTAAACTTAACTTTTTCCCTGTTTTTAGGGAAAAGGTGAAGTTTTCAGTAAAATGTGGGGGGTTACAACCCCCAAAACCCCCCACAATGCGGCGTACTTAAGTCAGGTGTCTGTAACTAGGGGACTGCCTGTATCTGAAAATCCTTCATAGAATTCCAAATATGGAGATGCGGTAATTGAGGTAGAACCCTTATAAAGATGTAGCCCTGCATTATTGAATAATCACTGACCAGAGACACTAACGCTAAAAAGTTACCATACTAAGAGAGAACCAAGGAAAAAGGCGAGCAATGGTAAATTATAACTGTCCCTGTAACTCATTTTCCTAGATGCTGATGCTGCGGTAGGTGGAGCTCCTGCTGCACCTTTGGATGTCGAGTGTTTGGACGCCAACAAAGACTATGTTATTGTTTCCTGGAAACAGCCAGCTGTTGATGGTGGAAGCCCTATCTTGGGCTACTTTATTGACAAGTTAGTAACCAGCACATCTACTTGGGGCTGACCCTAAGTGGCAGAGGGCCTCCCAAATACCATTGTGTGTTTCTCCTCCTTTCCTTATCCCCCCTCACCCTCTTCTCTGCTGCTGTGTGATCTTTTCTCCCCTCTATCACTTACCTCTTCCTCATCCACCTTCATTCTGAAGTGTAATTGGATGGTGCCTAATGGAGTCCCATGTGTTCAAACTTCAGATTCATCCAAAGCAGTATACAGTATATTGAATAGTAACTAGGTACTTAGATTAAGCTGGTATAAGAGGAAGAAAATATAAATAAAAAGCAGCACAGAAAGATTGCAAGGGGCGCATATTAGGGCAGTCATGCTGGAGAGCATAGAAATGTAGAACTCTCCAAAACACTGGGGTAGTCACCCCAATTCACCAGCTATGCAAAATGGCCTCGTACCTCCTAGTGCCATGCATTTTTATTAAGTAACATATAGCCCATCCAACAAATGAATTCAAGGTTTATGAGTCCAGATTGAGGGACTCTGAAAAAACACAAAAACCTTTTGAATCAGCAATACATGGCTATCACAGTATTTGCTGAATAAATATGCATGGCAATTGTCTTCGTATTCAAGCCAGAAATGTTAGGCTATAGAGCAGGGATCTCAAAGTCCCTCCTTGAGGGCTGCAATCCAGTCGGGTTTTCAAGATTTCCCCAATGAATATGCATTGAAAGCAGTGCATGCACATAGATCTAATGCATATTCATTGAGGAAATCCAGAAAACCCGACTAGATTGCGGCCCTCAAGGAGGGACTTTGAGACCCCTGCTATAGAGGATGCACTGCATGCAAAAACTGAGGGCTCCTTTTACTAAGTTAGGGCATTAATGCATGGAATAGCGCGCGCTTCAATGCCGTGCGCGCTAGACGCTAACGCCAGCATTGAGCTGGTGTTAGTTGTAGCCATGTAGCGCGGGGTTAGTGCGCGCTAATCTGCTGCGTGCGCTAAAAACGCTAGCGCACCTTAGTAAAAGGAGCCCTGAGAGGCTGATATTCAAAACAATTTAGGCAGTTAGCTTCAGAGTTAACCCAAGAAATCCCATATAATATCCTGATCTGTCATGCTAGTGAATTCAGTGCTGCTTTAGTAAGGAGCAGATCAAAGGAAGTTTTGTCCAGTCACACAGAAAATAAGTAATGGTAGCAAAAGGTAATATCTTAAGAGGCAGCAACCTAATCAGAGCTGAAAACTCTGTTGCATTTGATTTGTGAAATGCAAACTACAGTGCCGCTTCTGCATCTCATTGTTGGCTGTGGAGGTCCTAAATTTAAGTTAACATTGGGGTCCTCTTGCTAAGCTGTGGAGGAGGACCCTACTGGTTAGAGCACTTGCCTTGATATCAAGGGTCAGGAAAAATACCTACTGTACTGGAATGTGACTCACCTTGAGCTACTATTAAAATCAGTGTAAGCTAAATCCCAATAATAGTAACATAAGGCCTTATAATGTCATTCCTGCAAGCTAAGGGCATTTGTACTGGAGCCAGGGCAGGATTAATTCATCGAGAGCCCCTAGGCACACAAGTACACTGGGCCCCCTGCCTCGCTGCACCCCACCCTGCGCCCATGCAGAAACAGGAAGCTGTGTCCGAGGGAAACTTTAAGCAAGCAGCACTGCCTGCACAATTACAGTTCCCGTTGCCTTTCTTACCCACGTTGCTTGCTTGTCTTACTTTCCATTGATGGTGGGGGGGGCGCGTTGCCGATCGGAGTGGGGCCCGCATTGCCGATCGGGGGGAGGCCGCGTTGCCGATCGGAGTGGGGCCCGCATTGTCGATCGGGGGGGTGCTGTATTGCCGATCGATGCTGGAGGGGCCCATCGCCATTTGGAAAATACAATGTTGATGCCTTCCTTCATCGGGCCCCCCTGACCATTTCGGGCCCTAGGCACATGCCTACTTGGCCAATTGGTTAATCCTGCCCTGACTGGAGCCATAAAACCCCCAATATTCTATTTATTTCATTAATGGCTGTGTGCTAATGTTAAGAAATCCTCAAAGTATAAAGTCAAAAGACCAAAAAACCTACTAGTGAGATGAATATAAGAGAAAATTCTTTTCAAATCTTCTATGTGGTGAAGGAGAGTAGTGAAATATCTAGTGTGATAAAGACTGAGACCTTAAGTATGATAAAGACTGAGAGACCTCAAGTGTTCACCTGAGGTCTCTCAGTCTTTATCATACTAGATATTTCACTACTCTCCTTCACCACATAGAAGATTTGAAAAGAATTGCCTCTTATATTCATCTCACTAGTAGGTTTTTGTGTGCTAATGTTGCCATTAGAAGGTGGCCATTTAAAAAAAATTACCACAGGAGCACTTACCAGTAAATTTAGGGAAGAAGATATTTAAATTAAGACAGACAGATACATAAAAAGCGAGTATCATTTATAAAAGTGAGGAAAAAAATAATAATATGGCTGAAATTCTGAAAAAAAAGCTGAGGTCTTAAGTTTAAGAACTAGTTAGTGCCTCCTTTGCCTCCTTTTCCAACCAGATTTAGGAGGCCATGTTTTCAGATGGAAATACATGCTACATTTACCACCTCCCACTTTTTACTCAGCTGTGGTAGAGGTTTCTAACGCATCCCAAGGTGCTAAATGTTCCGATGCTGCTCTGATGCTGCTTCGACGCTCATAGAATTCCTATGAGCATCGGGGCAGCGCCAGAGAATTTAGCGCTCCAGGCCACGGTAGAAACCTCTACCGCAGCTTAGTGAAAGAGGGCCTTAATGGTGTAGTTATCAAGGTGGGCTACTGCTAAAAATGGGTTATTTGACCACTAATTCATTATATTTTAGCACGTGTCCCATTTTATGCCATGAGACCTAGTTACTAATAACAAGGCTTAACAGTAACATGATGTCTTAACAGTAGCCCTCCTTGATAACGTCTCTCCTTAGGGGGAAGCCTCATTATAGCACAGTAGGGTCCACATTCAAAGGCTCTTATCTGAGTAGGAGTGGCTACTGAATGTTTCCTCTCACTGCCTCTGCAATATCCAGAGAATGCTGGGACAATCTATGGATAGACCTTGGGACGTGCTGGAGGTTATCCAGTGCCCCTACCTGTAAAACTAGGGACAACCAAAAAGCTACGGTAAGTGCTATCTGAATAAGTAGCTGAAATTCACCACTTACCAAATTTATCTGGGTATTCAGCAGATATCCAGATACTGCCATTCAATATCCAGATTTTATGCCCACCACGCCTGACTGCCATTAGCTCAATATTGGGAGAGAATAGATTTTCACCTTATCTTGCGTGGTCTCTTCTCAGGAAAAACATACATGCATAACTGATAGCTCCCCCTCCCTTAACAGTAGCAAAATTTCCCAAATCTAATATCAAGAGGCATTTTTTTTATGTTGCTACTAATAATCATTTCTTTAGCACTACTAAATGTACACTTTATACGCAGTTACTTTGTCCCTGGTGGGCAGACAAACTGAAGGTGTTTCTTGTACCTGGTGCAATGGAGGGTTAAAGGGCAAACTCTATAAGAAGCGCCCAAAGGTTAGGCACTGTTCAGTGCGATTCAAGTAAAATTGGGTGCTGTTTAATGAATCACGCTGAGCGGAGCCTATTTTGGAGGCGCCCAAGAAATAGGCCAGCTCGAGGCACCACTAAAAGCTAGACGCCTAGCTGAGCGCGTAAGCATACTTAAGAGCAGCGATTCTGCAACAAGGCGCCTGACATGTAGCCACGCCCATGCCTAACATGCATAGCGCCTACTTTTTTGAAGGCCGCCTAAGATTTTAGAGGCGCCTAGTTGCAGAATCGCTCTTTCATGATAGGCGCCTAAGTTTCAATTATTGCTGATTAAAAAGTGAGCTTGTTACTCGATTTAGATGGCGCCTATCTAGATGAGCGCCTCCGAAATGGGTGCCTAACATTAGGCGCCAGTTACAGAATTTGAGCCTAAGTGACGTGCCTAGGTTTAGAAGGAGCTATAGTGAGACTTGAATTCAGTTCTCCAGGATCTTAGACTACTGCACTAACCATTAGGCTACTCCTCTACCCTGCTTCATATTCAAAAAAGTGCAAAAATCTTCTCATAGTCTTGTATTGATCTTGTGCTATTGGCTCCTTTTTACTAAGGTGCGCTAGCGTTTTTAGCGCATGCATCAGATTAGCACGCACTACGTGGCTAGAACTAACGATAGCTCAATGCTGGCGTTAGCGTCTAGCGCGCGGCATTGTAGCGCACACTATTCCGTGGGTTAATGCCTTAATGCAGCTTAGTAAAAGGAGCCCTATGTATACCTTTTTTTTTTTTTTTTTTCATAACAGCCTGAGCTTCCCATTCCCTGATCTCAATCAGATATAGACGGTGGTCCCATAGTTTATATTCGCATTACTGCTTTATTTGTCTCTATCAGATGCGAAGTGGGCACCACGCACTGGTCCCAGTGCAACACTATGCCAGTGAAGTTTGCTCGTTTCCCAGTCACAGGATTAATTGAAGGTCGCTCCTACGTATTTCGTGTGCGAGCCGTGAACAAGTGTGGAATTGGCAATCCATCTCGTGTTTCAGAGCCAGTAGCAGCTCTTGATCCTGCAGACAGAGCCAGACTTAAAAGTAAGAATTTTTTGTTACCATGCTTACATAGTATATGTAACACAGATTTACACCCCTTCCCCCTTTTATCATGCCGCACTGCCGAGCAGCACAAGCTAATTGCCGAGCCACCCATTCTATTCCTTGATAAAAGGAGGGAGGAGGGGGGGGTGTAAGTAGGTGTGATTGATTGTCCTTTGGAGAGAGGTTTGGAGAGGTCAAGTTCACAGTTCACATTTGTTCAATACATTGCAAATAGAATATCTTTCTAAGGTCCCTTTTAGCGCTGGACGGCAAGGTAAATGCTCTAACCACATAGAAATTGAATGAGCGTTGGAGCATTTACCTCGCTGGCCCAAACAAAAATGCTCTACCATGGCTTGACAAAAGGGGACTTAAAATGTTTAAAAGCGTTTATAAGAAGTGTTTAAAGTACTTGTTCAAAGTACTTAAGTAAAAAATAAAAATACATGTATTTTTTAATATTTAAGTAAAAGTAAAAATGTTTTTGCCTAATATAATAACTTTTGAGTAAAAAAGTAAAAGTATTGTTAGCTAGAATGATTGCAACTATTGTTAATGTTTTTATCCCAACATTTTATTGTTCTACAATTCAATCCACTTTTCTTTTAGTAAAATAAAATTTTGGAAATGACAGTCATTCATGCAAGCATGCTTGTGAATCAGTATTAAACCAGCACAGCTAAAAACGTGTTCAACAACTGCATTGGCAGAAAGTGGATTGCTCAGTCTGAGTAAATCAAATCGGGCTGGGCTGTAATAGAAAAAAGAATTGTATTTTTAATTTTGAATAAAGTACAAAACTCACAGCTGCAAGTTTGATATATCAGGGGGGGAGGGGCAGTGCCAGAAAGAATGGAGGGGGGGTGCCATGGAGGGCAAGTTACACGGAGTGCAATATCTTGCTACAGCCCTAAATGTGAACGCCATATATAAAATCCAGGGTATGTGTATTTGCAAGGGGGGTATATATGAGGGCAGTGCATGCGGGGGGGGGGGGAGGCATGGGCAGATCCCACATTCAGGCACCTAACATAGGATATTATACAACATTTAGGTATGCATTTACACCTGCCACAGACCAGGCATAAGTGCTCCTACCTAAATGTTGGCACATAAATGCCAGCTTATGCTCTATTCCATAATGGTCTCTGAGTGCCCAGATATTGTTATGGAATAGTACTTGGCACTCATTTTGGCACCTTTCTTATAGCATACTATATTAAATTGCCCACTATATAATTTGCTATTCTGAAACCAACTCCTATGATGTTTCACTCATCATTCAGGTCACCCGTCTGCTCCATGGACAGGACAGATCATTGTTACTGAAGAGGAACCAGCAGGTAAACAACATACTTTCTAAAATTTGGCTACCTTAAAACTGAAAGCCCTCTTACTAGAAGTATAATGTTAACATTTTAAGTAATCAAATTACATTTAAAGTACCTGTGACACCCTTTACCCAATTGCTTAGCAGGGACATTCCTGAGTCTAAGACCAGTTTGGCAGGAATGGCCTCAGGTGGGGTCTGCAGGTCCTTATATAGCTGGGGCCTGGTTCCTCCCCTTGGAAAACCAGTAAGAATTTATTTCCCTTATCAGGAAAGCTGAACAACATATATGATATGAACAAGACTAGCTGGCAGTCTTTACAAGTTTTATTGAAGTAGCCAATTATGAGTTCAAAAAATACAAAAACCACATTGAAATAACTTAACAATACGTTAATCAAAGACAAAAAAGTAATCTTGTTTATATTTCAATAAAAAATCTCTATAAGAGATCAAGTAACACATTTGAATAGTTGTGATATTAACCCTTACAGCAGGGGTGCCCACACTTTATGGGCTTGCGAGCTACTTTTATAATGACTAAGTCAAAATGATCTACCAACAATAAAATTTAAAAAAAACCCACAAAGCACACTGAAAGGCAGAGAAAATGTTAATTATTCATATTCCGGGTTTTTTCAAAGAGGTCACGGCAGATGACTCTATGCAATGTCACCTCAGTAACAAAACACAAAAATAGACAAATACACCCCCTCCCTTTTTACTAAACCACAATAGTAGGTTTTAGCACAGGGAGTTACGCTGAATGCCTCGTGCTGCTCTCAATGCTCATAGGCTCCCTGCGCTAAAAAACGCTATTGCGGTATAGTAAAAGGGAGCCATAGTGCAAAATATAGACAGCAGATATAAATTCTCAAAACCAACACATTTTGATCACTAAATTGAAAATAAAATCATTTTTACTACCTTTGCTGTTTGGTGATTTCATGAGTCTCTGGTTGCACTTTCTTCTTCTGACTATGCATCCAATCTTTCTTCCTTTCTTTCAGCCTCCTGTATGTTTCCTCTCCTCCAGACCTCATTCTCTCCCCCAACTTTTTCTTTCTGTCTCCCTGTTCTCCCTTCTTTCTGTCTCCCTGTCTGCCCCCTTTCTTTCTTTCTCCGTGCCCTCCCCCAAGCCACTCGGTTTGCTGCCACCGCCATCAGGGAACAGCCCCCAAGCCACCGCCGTCCCAAGCTTTCCCTGCAGAAGCGTCGCGCTGACCAGCATTCCGCTCCCTGACGTCAATTCTGACGTAGGAGAGGAAGTTCCGGGCCAACAAGGCATTTCTCCTCATTCCATCCAGCCTGAGCCCCATCTCTCCTTGATCCAGCATTTCCCTTCTGTGTCTGTCAGAATTACCATTCCACCTATTTTCCAGCATCACCCTTCTTTGTGTCCATCTCATCTATATCCCTATCTCACCACTTTTTCAGAATCTTCATTTGTCTCTGTCCTTGTCTTTACCCCATGTTCACCATTTACCCTTTCAATGTCTTTATCTCCCCCCCACACACTTTTTCAGCATTACTTCTATGTCTCTATTTCACCTCCTCTTCATGTCCCCTCTGTATCTCTATCCTTATTCAGTAGGTCCTGCTTACTCTTTCTCTTCTTTGTGTCACTATCTCCATTTTCAGCTTTCCCCCCTTTTCCTTTGTTAATGCACCCTGTAGCCAGAATCTTTCCACCCTCCCTCCACTCCGGCCCAGCCCAGTATGAAATATTTCCTTTTGTTTCCCTCCCCTCTCTCTTTCTCTCTCTCTTCTGCTCCCTCACCCACGAGTCCTGCATCTGGCCCTCTCCCTTCTACCTGCACCTGGCAAAACCCCCCTGCTCCGCGGCTCTCTTAAGCAACTCGTCAGCAGCGGTGATCAAGACAAGCTGCCGACATCGAGGCCTTCCCTCTACAAGTCCCGCCTTTGTGGAAAAAGGAAGTTGAAACAAGCGGGACTCACAGAGGGTAGGCCCCGACGTCAGAAGCTTGTGTCGATCGCTGCTGCTGAGTTGCCGAAGAGAGCCGCGGAGCAGGGGGTGTGGCCGGAAGCAGGTAGAAGGGAGAGGGCTGCTGAAAGAGGTAGAAGTTCCGGAGTATGACACCAACCCGGGCCAGGATGATTTCTTTTTCAGGCTGTTGCTGTTGCTGCTGCCGCCGCCACGCCACCACGCCACCATGCCCCCCCCCCCCCCGAAATGACATAAACAGCCTAATGCCCGGCGTCGGCGTCTTTGACATCGGGGAGAGGAAGGCTGATAGGCCCGGTAGATCGGGATGGCAACACGAGTCTATCACAGAGCCCGGGATGGGCTCTGCGATCGACTCATATTGCCTTCCTGAGCTACCGGTCGATCACGATCGACGCGTTGGGCACCCCTGCCTTACAGGGTATTACTATTTAAACCTAGGAGAAGATTCTATTGTGTTCCCCATGTTCCACTAGAGATATCTTTCCCCTTTCTTCTTTCATATTATACCTACTTAACCTAACTCAAGGATACAAAATCACAGTGACTTGCAGAGAGAAAAAAAGAGGAGGAGGACTAGCAATCATAATCAAAGACTCCCTAACCCTAAACATTCTTGAAAAAACATCTACCCCATACATAGACCTTCTAGCATGTCAACTCTCAAGCACCACACTAAAAAGCACTCACTGACACCCGGGAGGAATCCACTTTAACAGCCAGCACCCTAGCAGACTTCTTCAATTCCAAAATACAAAAATTAAGATCATCAATAACGCCCCCTGCCAATCCCCACGGGTACTTTCCTATCCTCAATAGCACAAACACATCCAACTGTGATCTAGGGTCCAGAACCGACCTAAGTTGGAACCATTTCACATCCATAGACTGGCAATCCTTTAACAAATACTACAACAAATACAATAACTCCTACTGCAGACTGGATACTTGCCCCCCAAATGTAATGAAAACTGCCCCAATCCACTTCAAAGCCAACATGCTGACATGGGTCAGTGCTCTACTATCCGCCAGAAACTTCCCAGCAGAGCAAGGCCACATCTTGATAACTCCAATTATAAAAAACTCAAAAGAACCTCCCAACATCCCATCTAATTACAGACCTATCGCCAGCATCCCGCTAGTCATCAAAATAACTGAAGGGGCAGTAAATGCTGAACTCACCACATACCTGGACAAATTCGACATCTTACACGACAACCAATCAGGCTTTTGCTCTGGCCACAGCACCGAAACCATCATAGCCTCTCTACTCGACTACCTGCACTCACTCTTCAGCCAGGGTTCCAGCGCCCTAATCTTGCAACTTGACCTAAGCAGTGCTTTCGACCTAGTCGACCACACCATTCTCCTAAACTGCCTTGCGCACATCGGCATCTCCGGACAGGTTCTCAGCTGGTTCAACGGGTTTCTAAAAAATAGATCTTACAGAGTGATCAAGAACGACTCTTTCTCCCACAGCTGGGACAATTCTTGTGGTGTTCCCCAGGGCTCACCACTATCCCCCACCCTATTCAATATCTATCTCGTCTCCCTGGGAAACCTCCTGCACAACTTCAAGCTCAAATTCTTCATTTACGCAGACGACATCACAATAATCATCCCACTAACCAGTTTCACCCTAGAGCTGCTTAACTCTATATCACACTTACTCAGGCAGATAGAACTCTGGATGCTATTCTATAGACTAAAACTAAACGCTGACAAAACTAAATTCTTCCTGGCCTCCCCCAACGATAAAATCAAAGATACCTCAATTCAAGTGAATGGATCGGATTTCCCCCTAGAACAAACCCTAAAAATACTAGGAGTCACCCTAGACAAACACCTTTCCCTTGAGAAGCACACTGATCTTACCATCAGGAAAAGCTTCTCGGTGCTCTGGAAACTCCGCACCATAAAAAAATACTTTGATGACAACTCATTCCGACTGCTAGTACAATCCTCCATTCTCAGCATCCTTGATTATTGCAACATCATTTACCTAGGCTCCATGAAGAAAACCACCAGGAGACTAAAATTGATTCAGAACACGGCCGTCCACCTTATATTTGGCCTAAACAAATGGGAACATATCACCCCTTTCTACCATAAACTGCACTAGCTACCATTTGAATCCAGAGTACTGTTCAAGTTCGCATGCCTCAGCTACAAAACGGTGTTTGGTCTATCCCCAAGCTACCTCATCCCCCACTTTAAATTAAATCACAACAATAAGAACTCTCGCAGAATTCATCTGTTCGCCTTCCCCTCCCTAAAACTATGTCATCTCAAACGATTCGTTGAGAAAACCTTCTCCTTCCAGGCGGCCAAACTAAACTCATGGCTTGCCCAAATTATACTTGACGCCCCCACTTACCTGGACTTCAGAAAAAAACTCATAACTCACTTATTCCACGGACAGAATCCCTAACATTCCCACTCGCTTCTTCTACTCCCCTCAATACACATGAACCTCCACCTTCCCCTCCTAATGTACCCTCCAAACCAATTAACTTCACTGACTGGTATTTTTCCCTGTAAAAAAAAAAAAAAAAATACCCTCCTATTGTATACTCTTGTATTTTCCTATTGTACTCCATTGTATATTCTGTCAACTTCATTGACCTGTACACTCCAAAAACTGTTAATTCTTGTCAACTTCAATGACATGTACATTCCAAAAATTGTTAATTCCAATGTTATCTTCATTTGTAATCTTATTAATTGTTGTGAACCGCCTAGAACTCTCTGGGTATGGCGGTATACAAAATAAAGTTATTATTATTATTATTATTAAATTGCATGCTCTCTACATAACGCCGGGAAACTGGACCACAGTAAGACCTGAATTTGAGAACTTCATTTATCAAAACTCACTAACAGCAGCATACAACCGTATCCTAGGAGACATAAACCTACATCTTAAAGACCAAACATCCAAACCAGCAGATAACCTTCTATCATTTCTCGACGCCTAATCTTTCCAAATCTTAAACCCACAAACTACTCATGAGAAAGGACACCAACCTGACATTGCAGCCTTCATGACCCATCAACCATCCACTTCTGAAATTCAAACATCTAATGGAACCTGGTCCCCATCCCTTTGGTCAGCCCACTACACATACACCATCAATATCAACTGGACCAAAAACAAAACCACACCAAAAACCAAAAAAGTAACTTACACCTTATGCAAGCACATTGAGCCAACCAAATTTTAGACAAAAATAGATGAAACAATCTTGGAATGCAACCCAAAGGACTTCATTTCACATTGGAACAATTTGAGCACTAATACCCTTGATGAACTAGCCTCATTACAAACCAAAACTAGAACCAGCAGATGATCAGACAAATGGTTTGACAATGATCTACTCCTACTCAAAAGACAATACAGAAAACTAGAAAGAAAATGGAGGAAAAATAGCCTAGACCACATGAAAACCGCCTGGAAAAAAGTTAACAAACAATACAAACTTCAACTAAAGGATAAGAGAAAAACATACTACACCAACCTAATAGGCACAGAAACCCAAGATACCAAAAAATTATTCCAAATATTAAAACAATTAACAGACACCAAACCCCTCATGACCACGAACAATACCCGCCTCCCTCAGCCACCCTCTTAGCAGAACACTTCAAAAACAAAATCATGAATGCCAGAGCTACCCTCAACTTCACCCTATTCCACCCAATTGAATTCACAATACACACCACAGAAAAAGAATCAACAGCCGCAGACAGAACTTGGTCCCAGTTCCCCAACAGTCAATGGCCCAAATTCAACAAACTCTCCAAAAAAATACAGCCATGCATCCTGTGACCTCAACCATTGCCCACCATATCTCCTAACTACATCAAGTACAAAATTTCGTACTCTACTCCTTCAGTGGATACAAAACATGCTCACAGACGGCCTTTTTCCAACCAACCTCAGCGAAATCATCATCACCCCAATCCAAAAAGACCCAAAAGGACCAACAGACCAACTTTCCAACTATAGACCCATCACCTCAATACCTCTATGTGTTAAACTAACAGAAGGACTAGTAGCTAAACTCCTCACTACCTACCTAGAAAACCATAACATACTCCACCCCACGCAATCTGGCTTCAGAACCAACTTCAGCACAGAGACATTACTAGGCTCCCTTATTGACACAGTTAGACAACACCTCAGCACAGGAAAAAGAATGCTTATCATACAACTGGACCTAACCGCAGCATTCGACCTGGTAGACCATAACATACTACTGCAAATTTCCTATTCAAGACATCCTTGAAGACAAACTAGCACTGCAAGACTAATCCCTAATCCCAATTCTTTATAGCAATTCACTCTACTATTCAATTCCTCTGGAAATGGCCAGATAACTTCTTTTGTAATCCGCCTTGAACTGCAAGGTATTGGTGGAATGTAATGTATCTCAGATAAAGTACTCTCATGGTTTGAAGGCTTTCTAAAATCCAGAACATACAGAGTAAAATCGGATTTAAAAAAATCAGAACCTTGGTCTAACCCCTGCGGAGAACCACAAGGATCCCCACTATCCCCTACTCTATTCAACCTATATACTGCCTCCCTTGGAACATACCTAGACAAACTAGGCATATCCTCCTACATTTATGCAGACGACATCACCATCCTCATACCTTTTGATCAACCAAAATCCACCATAACAGACACACTACCCCGAACTTCCATCCAGTAGCAAACTGGATGGAAGACCACAAACTGAAACTCAACCCAGACAAAACAAAATTCATCCTCCTCGAAAATAACAAAACCCCAACTATAACCAACATAGAAATCAACTTGATCAAATACCCCATTCAAACCACCCTAAAACTACTAGGCATGACAATTGACAGATGCTGCACCATGCAACCACAAATAAACAAAACAATACAGAAATCCTTCGCCGTTATGAGAAACCTAAGACAAGTCCGTAAATTCTTTGAAAGACCACAATTCCAGCTCATAGTACAATCCCTTATCCTTGATTATTGCAACATCCTCTACAAACAATTCAAAATACCGCCCTAAGACTCGTCTCCTCCTTAAGGAAACACAACCACATTACTGAAGCATTCATCAACTCACACTGGCTCCCAATCCAAGAAAGAATACTATTCAAATTCTACTGCATACTATTTAAAACTTAAAATGGAGACAGCCCAACTTACCTGAACAACCGACTCATCCATAATACCTCAACCAGACATAGAAAAACTCACAACCCATTCACACACCCGCTAATCAAAGAAATGAAACAGAAAAAACTCTACAACGGCCTCCTGGCCACTCAAGCAGTGGGACTGGATAGCCAGATCTCCAAGCTACTGATAACAACCTCAGACTACAAGTTATTCAGAAAAGAAATAAAAACCATATCTTCAAGTCTTAACATCACGAATTCCTCCTTCCTCCTGACTCTCCAAAACTACCTGCCCTATTCTTTACCTTCACTAGCCATGTCCACTGATCTCCTTCTATAACAGACCAACCATGATTCTTTTGTAATCCGCCTTGAACCGCAAGGTAATGGCAGAATAGAAGTCTCTAATGTAATGTAATGTAATTTTATAAAGCATTTTCAATGAGTAAAGTACATTTTATACCTAGAAAATGGATGTTATAAAAGTGTTCAGATCAATGCATATGTTCGAGAATGTATTCTGACAAGATCAAATGTACTTTTATGTGATTCCTTCATAGGCATTACAGAATCAGATTTGGGGTGGAGTTGCTAGGCATGTGCTTACTTTGTAAGATAACAATGTAGATATATATACCTATTTGCACAAAATTTGTGAATGAGCACAGTGATGTATTAAACATTACTCTGGGAGCCTAATTTATAAAGACATTACGGGGGGAAGTTATCCATGTGTGCTACCATTAAAGTGTGTTAGCCCCAGTTATTAGTAACTAGGTTTCATTGAATAAAATAGGACCTGTGCTAAAATAGCATGAGTTAGTGGCAAAAGAACATGTCTTAGACACCTATGTTACCTTTATGAAATAAGCACATTTTTGGAACTTTCTCACAGGAGGCCTGTATTAAATTACCCCAGATACATTTAACTCTCGGTAGTCATAAGTTTGCTCTGTGAAAACTGAAGCTGCATAAATGACTATGTACAGGAGTGAATATCTGTAGAAAAGAACAGATCATCATCCAAGCAGGCCTTATTTCTGTTCTCACTGGGAACTAAGAACATCTTTTCTGTTGTCCGTTTGCATAGAGGGTGTTGTTCCTGGACCACCTTCAGATCTGAGTGTTACTGAAGCCACCAAAAACTATGTTGTGCTGAGCTGGAATCCTCCTGGACTGCGCGGGCATGAGGGCATCAGGTACTATGTGGAAAAGGTAAAACAATTGTCAGTTTTCTCTTTGTGTCTTTGCATGTCTGCTTTCCATCTCATTCTGTGAGTTTAGGACGGCGGGATTATTTAGTGACAAAATCAAAAACGACACAATCCCCACTAGCAAATCAAAAATGATAAATTGCAAAAATGTGGGGGGAAATTGTACATATCAAAAATAAAAAAAATCATTATTTATTAAATACTGAAGGCATGGTATGACTGAACCTGTACATCAAATATGGGACTTCTTTTATCGCTTGTGGTGAGACCTCAGAACTTCATACCCCAACTCATTATACTGCAGCCTAAGCTGATCCATTCAAGGGGTTTTGTTTTCAATCATAGGTCAATCACCACCTCCCACCTAATTCATTATATTGTCATATTAAAACAATAAATATTGCAAATGTTCTATAAATATTGTAAATGTGGAACTTAGCTTGAAAATGGCAATAAAACTTCAATTTAGTTGTAATCTCAACAGGGCACATTTCGCCCTTGGCTTCCTCAGGAGATCAGGAAAATCAAATGTATCTAAACATGTTTCAACCACATTTAACATCCAATAACCTAAAAAACAAAAAAAGAGACCAGCCATGCATTCAAACAGACTTCACACATATATCTTAACTTCACTAAATATATATTCAACATGTATTACACAAACTAGAAACAGTGAAAGGCCTGCAACACTGGAAACCGGGTCTACACTTATTCCAAACTTAAACCCATATAACCCATTATAAAAACCACAGCGATGTTTGCCCATGCTATCCATTATTCCTCTAATCTCACATAGCGCAAGGCAACAATCTCTACCAACGTTCAATTTGACCCATGTCAATACAAAGTCGCCCTCTCTAGGACTTGTACTCTAGGCAAACTCCGGGAACTACTGCCTGTAACGGTGTCAGCGTGTAGAGACACTGCAGCAAAATTAAAGAGCCGCCTACGCTAGAAACCGATCCTAACACTGCTTATGAAAGGACCGCCGTAACTCCACCTTGACTAATCATTGATCTCTCAATCATACAACCCATCAACTGCCCATCCTGTCCGCTTTCAATCACCACATACCAATCAACTCTGTGTTCAGCATGCACTTCAGAAAAATATCCTCCATTCAACTGCTTGATTTAAACCCACAGGTGTCAAAGTATGTAAATGATAGATCCAGTGTTGTTCACGCTGGATCAAATATCTAACTGTCACCTCCTCTACTACCTACTGTGACAGAATCAATAGAAAACACTTTAAAACAGTCAAAACTATGGCCGGTCTCGTGACAGTGTTGGACAAAGGGAGCACCAAACTTCTTGGTCAGAACAGCTGATCTGTGTTCAGTAACCCTAATGTGCAAATGTTGGGTAGTCTTTCCTATATATAATTTGAATGCATAAGAATTTACAGGTAGTAGAGTAGCACAACTTATATTGCTTATTATCATATGGATAAAAAAAAAGAATCACATTCAAGAGTGATGTCACAGGTTTTACTTGATCCACATTTCCTATGGGCGCCTGAGCCACAGGAAGCATGGCTGGACTCAAAAGTTCTCTTAAGTTTCAGCCCCGAGAAAACGCTATTCTAAGATCAATACCTCTTAGAGCAGGATGACCAAATAGGGGGTATTTTCTTTTTGAGATATCCATGCAAATGTGTAGTTAGATACTGTTCTTTGAAGTATATTTTTACAGATCCATCTCATTTGATAAGTTTTCTCTCTATGAAACGTCTTGAGAAAGGAATAGCTGCGCCTAATAAAGTTTAGTTTCCTGTACCGCAGTAGACATACGGCTTTCTTCGATTAATATTTTGATTAATTTAAATTCTACTCTTTAAATCTTGAATCCAAGTTATTGATGACTAGTGTGTGATCAAGTGAGTCTATTTTATGTATCTTTCCTTTTTATGACTTGTTGTGTTTTTCAATTTTTGAGAATCAATCTAAGTTAATTTGGTTCTTGATCGCACTTTTCTGTACAAGATGTTTATGCTTGGTAATTCTCTAAAATTGTATAAATAAATAATAATAATAATAAAAAAGAGCAGGATGGCATTGTAACACTCCACAATTCCTTCTGATGAGATTAGCTACCTCTTCCCCCTCTGACATATAATGTAATATCAATGTTAAAGTATTATCTGACCCTCTTTCCCTGTTCTGTGCTTGGAATAACAGTGCTCGGTTCTGATACTTAGATCTTTTATAGGCTCTCTTGAGTACACTTTGGAGTAACCTCTTAGTTCCATATCAGGCATGGATTTTTTGGCTTGCTGTTTAAAAGATGTATCATCGAAATCGCAAAAAATTGAGAGTATGGTAAACTCTTTTTAAAAGCCCTTGGATGACAACTGTTGGCATGCAAAATAGTATTGCAATCAGTGTATTTCTTTCTTTTTTTTATTTATAAATTTAATACATTTAATAATATCAGATGATATCAAAGAAAAAGGTTTCACAAAATGGATACTTATATAATACAATACTCAAACAAACAATCCTTTTAAAGCCCACTATCTGGAGAGACACATTACCATTTTTTACCATTGGGATTACCTAATGTGGAAAACTTCCCATTAAGTAATTGTTATTATATATCTCAAAAAAAAAACCAACAAACTGACCAGGAAGTGGACCATCTAATAACAGACGAAGTTAATCTTACAGAGTTTTTGGAAGATACTCAGGATGTTATTCAGACTAGGTCCACTATGGTAATAATATGTATGTCTGAGACAGATAAAATGTTGATAATGAAACTTTACTTCAAAAATAGGCTTACCAAGTTTTGTGGAGACTTGGTCAGCATTTTTCCTGATGTCTCAAGAGCTATACAGTTAAGAAGAAAATAATTTTTGAAATTAAGAGCAAGAGTGTTAGCTCTTGAGGCATCATTCTACTTAAAGTTTCCTTGTAAATGTCTTGTTAAGATACAGGACATTGAATATGTCTTTTGGGACCCCATTCAATTACAACAATTTTTGTTATCTCGTGAACAGAAATGAGTTTCCTTTTTCTTTCAATTATTTGATGTTTCATCTCTGAGAAAATGGTAGGATGTCAAGGTCTTATATAGTAGGAATGATTAGGATTCATATGAATTCAACCCATTTCTTTGATTTCCTTTTAAAAATTTATGGCAAAAAATGGTATTTCTTAAACACTTTGGTAACAAAACTATTATTTATTCTGTGGACCTCAACATCCAAAAATTGAATTTTTGAGGGAGACCAAACAGCTGTGAACTGGATCTGTGGATTGCAGAGAAAAATGCTTGAGTATCTGAATAAATTAATGTAAACCGTTCTGAGCTCCCTTGGGAGAATGGTATAGAAAATGGAATAAATAAATAAAACCTTCTTACTTGCCCGTTTATAGAATAGCACCTAAATGTTTCTGTGTAGATTTGCAAAAGACTGTGAGAGGGGCATGGGTAAGTTGGGGGCATTCCCTTAACATGCATACAGTGTTATAGAATTCATAGGATTCACACCCAAGTTGAATGCTGGGATTTACAACTGGTTTCAGCTGGTGTAACTCCTCGCGCCCAGAGCTAAGTATGGATCCCAGCGCTCTGCACTATTCTGTAAAGTGCACCGATTCCAGAATGCCTGTTATAGAATATTGTTCAACCCCAATTTTTTTTCTGTACCACATTTTCAGTGCCATTTGTAGAATTTTTCTCTCATAAATAATATAAAATATTTCTAGAACAGGAATCAAAATCAAACATGAAGAGCATGATGTATAAATCTCAGCAAAGCACAAGTAACTTGTGAGTAACACTTCAGAAGGTCAAATAAATTAAAAGTTAAATACAAATTTATGTGAAAGTTCACTAGAGCTCTCCTAGACTTCAAAGAAGAACAGCAACACTTATCTTAATGGCTTCCCTGCCAGAACCAACGTTGGTGGGTTATGAGCTCATAACCCACAAACGTTGGTTCTGGCAAGGAAGCCATTAAGATAAATGTTGCTGTTCTTTAACACATGGAAATATATTTGATGAATTGAATGAATTGATTTTAGGTTTAGACATTATGATTAAATTTACTATTATATTGATAGGTTGAATAAAGTGATTTTAAGTTTTGATACCATAATTAAATTAAATAATACATATATTTGTTAATCAATTAAACAAAAAATAGGTTTGTACTCTTAGTTTGTCAATGGATAGTTTTTTAATTAAATTAATAAATTAGAGAATAAATTAAATCAAATTAATACACAATATTTGAGGTAGGAAGGAGGTTTGAAGTAAATGATTACATTACATGCATTCAGGATGAAGACTTGAAATAACATCCAATTAATAAGAGGTCTCTTTACTGAGAACAATGCATCCTTTATGATATTTCATGAGGTCAATGTTAACCAGTCCTTCCATTAGTTTAAGAAAAAATGGTATGTTGGCGATAGGTCTGTAGTTGGCAGTCAGGGAAACAGACTCCTTAGAATTTTTAATAGTTGGAGTTACAAGGATGTCACCAAGTTCCATCGGAAATTTGCCAGTGCACATACATGAAGAGACCCAATTGAAAAGTTCAGCTTTGAAGAGGGTGGGAGCTGATTTCACTGTGCTGGAGATCTCATTAAAGCTGACTATTAATATTTATTATTAACATTTCCTCTTTGATTTCCTCTTTCCTCTTTGATTTAGGCTTTTATTCATCTGTAATTAATTTACTTACTTCCTCTTTCCTTTCAGCTATTATACTTCCTTATTCTACCTCCTCTTGTGGTTTGGGAGTGGGGTAATATCTAGATTTCCAAAAAGCCTTTGACAAGGTGCCCCATGAACACCTACTCTGGAAACTGAAGAACCATGGGGTGGAAGGAGACGTACATAGATGGATCAGAAACAGGTTGGCGGGTAGGAAACAGAGGGTAGGAGTGAAGGGCCACTACTTGGACTGGAGGAGGGTCACAAGTGGGGTCCCGCAGGGCTTGGTGCTCGGGCCGCTGCTATTTAATATATTCATAAATGATCTAGAAATAGGGACGAAGTGCGAAATAATAAAATTTGCAGACGACACCAAACTATTTAGTGGAGCTCAGACTAAAGAGGACTGCAAAGAATTGCAAAGGGACTTGGACAAACTAGGGGAATGGGCGACGAGATGGCAGATGAAGTTCAACGTTGAGAAATGTAAAGTATTACATGTGGGAAACAGAAACCCGAGGTACAACTAAACGATGGGAGGGATGTTATTAAATGAAAGTACCCAAGAAAGGGACTTGGGGTAATGGTGGACATGACAATGAAGCTGACGGCACAGTGCGCAGCAGCCGCTAAGAAGGCAAACATAGAATGCTAGGCATAATCAAAAAGGGTATTACAACCAGAACGAAAGAAGTTATCCTGCCATTGTATCAGGCGATGGTGCATCCGCATCTGGAGTACTGCGTCCAATATTGGTCGCCGTACCTTAAGAAGGACATGGCGTTACTCAAGAGGGTTCAGAGGAGAGCGACGCGTCTAATAAAGGGGATGGAAAACCTTTCATATGCTGAGAGATTTGAGAAACTGGGTCTCTTTTCCCTGGAGAAGAGGAGACTTAGAGAGGATATGATAGAGACTTATAAGATCATGAAGGGCATAGAGAGAGTAGAGAGGGATAGATTCTTCAAACTTTCGAATAATAAAAGAACAAGAGGGCATTCAGAAAAGTTGAAAGGGGACAGATTCAAAACGAATACTAGGAAGTTCTTCTTTACCCAATGTGTGGTGGACACCTGGAATGCGCTTCCAGAGAGCGTAATAGGGCAGAGTATGGTACTGGGGTTCAAGAAAGGATTGGACAATTTCCTGCTTGAAAAAGGGTTAGAGGGGTATAGATAGAGGATTACTGCACAGGTCCTGGACCTGTTGGGCCACTGCGTGAGCGAACTTCTGGGCACGATGGACCTCAGGTCTGACCCAGCAGAGGCATTGCTTATGTTCTTATGTTCTTATGATGTGAATCCAAGGGCTCCTTTTATCAAGGTGCGCTAGCGGGGTTAGCATGTTGGACATTTCATCACGCGCTAACCCCCGCGGCAAGCCAAATAACTAACACCTCGTCAATGGAGGCCTTAGCGACTAGCGTGGCAGGCGGTTTAACATGAGGTATTCTACACGTTAAACCCCTACTGCACCTTGATAAAAGGAGCCCCAAGTCTTGTTGAGACTGGTAAAATGACTTTTTGTTGTGCAGGAGTTAAGATATGGAACTCCTTAGTGGGTCGGATACAAAATTGCAATGAAAAGGGCAGGTTTAGAAAATTACTTAAGACGCAGTTATTTGTAAATGCCTTTTTCTAGCCAATAATTTTTGCTCTCTGGCAGAATTGATGAATTATTCATGATCTTTACTATGCAAGCTATATTATTATTTTGTAGGTATGATTTCTGAGGATTATTTGTATGTTTATTTTATTATGTTTTTGTGTTAAAATTATGTGTGTGAATTATGTAAACTGTTTAGTTGTAAACGGTATAGAAATTTTTTAAATAAATAAATATGTTAAATTCAGGTTTGGGAGTGGGGAAATTGTTTCTATGTTAAATTCAGAATTGTATGACTATATTAATGGATTGTGGGGAATAAAGTTGCAGCCAAACATGTGTCCACAATTATAGTGTATGTGTTATATTTGTAATGATAGAGTGATGGGTTGAAAGAGTGAATGATAATGTTATGTGTGTCTGATGTGACTGTGAAGATACATGGGTACAACTTGTACACATATACTACCTAAACTGAATGGGCAGAGTTGGGAAGTAGTTCCCTTTGCATGCGTATTTTTGAAAATTGAGCCATAGGCAACTAAATTAATCCAGAAATTTTGTATGTAGAAAGAATAGGTATAAGTGTGGTCATTATCAAAGCAGAAGTATGTGCATTCATTTTCTTTAAAACATATTTTCTGCACATACTTATTCTGTACCTAGCTATAAAATTATCTCTGAAACTTAGCATATTTGGAAAATAATATTATCCACTTTTCTGCTACAGTGTGTTGCAGGCACAGATAACTGGCAGAGAGTTAACACTGAGATCCCAGTAAAGTCTCCCCGTTTCGCTATATTTGACTTGGATGAGGGGAAATCATACAGCTTCCGCGTTCGGTCGTGCAATTCAGCTGGTGTGGGTGAGCCTTCTGAAGCCACTGAAGCCACTCTGATCGGGGACAAACTTGGTAAGTAATATATAAGATTGCAGCTCAAGTGAATTGTCACCTTTCTGTGTTGGTGCCCATGTAACTGAGTTCTGTTATAACTAATTTGTGGCTCAAGGAGAATTATGTGCTCTTTCATGCGGGAGATCAGGATTTGGTGCCTGCTTCTGTTTTTTGGGGCTGCCTGGTACTAAGTTTGCAGTAGAGGAGAGAATCAGCACTCAGAATGTGGAAGTGCCTCCCTAGGAAAAGTGGTCAGAGCCTAGGCTAGGAATGTAGTAAGTTTGTTCTGAGAACAGGGGGTAGTTTGGGCAGAATGATCAGGAAAGCTAGATGAAATTAAATCTGATTCAGTCCTTGATTAGATGGATGGTTCCCTATTACTTGGCCAGTTAGAAGAAATTGGAAATGAGGCTCATGTTTGAATTGGTTTAAGTCTTTATCTGAACAAAGGGAAAGGGGATGGAATTGGATATACAGTACTTCCTTTTCTGGTTACAATCAAAGCAGCTTTACATAATATACCACACCATACATTTTCTTCTATACCACAAGTTTCTACAAGGATTCAATGTGGTTTACAATAAGATTTCTAATTTAGGTTCTAAAGTGTAGAAATGCCCTTATGTTTTGAATTAGAGGTTCGGGGTGAAGAGATGAGTCTTCAGCTTTCTCCTAAAGTTATTATATGTACAGGTACAAATTTTCTCGCTAGCTCTTTCTTTACAAGCCTAAGAACAAGTACCTTCCATAGTAGCAGAAGCTGACGCATGTGTTACATATCTGATCAGAACTGCTTGTGTGTACTTTGAAACCTCTGCTGGAGTCTGTGCTTTAAATTGCAGCCCAACACCTAACATGGTTGTGCTTCAGGACATCCATTCAAGTTAGCAGATCTTATACTAAAGACTTACTGTATGGAGAGAAGATAAAGAAACAGTATATATGATTAAAAACATTACTCCTCTCTTCAGCATCTCTCTGCAGTTCAACCCACCACATCAACCATCTCTGCTACATGCTCATCATTCATCCATTGGAGACAAAATTGTTATTATCACAAGAGATTTTATTGCCAAAAACCAATCTCAGCAGGTTCAACTTAAGGCTAGATAAAAAGAGAGCAAGTGACCTCTACCCAGCCTAAGTAACAACCTTCATTTTGACTATGTCTCTCACATCTAGTCTCTTCCAAATATTTATTCTGCTCTACCTATGGGAGGCAGGATTCAAATTTTTCTATCAGCTTGTCGGAAAATCATCACAGACACTTGGGCCTTTTTTGTTATTCAGGATAGCTGTCACCTCAGATTCACCAATCTTTCCGCCCCCCCCCCCTCCAATCTTGCAGTAGATGCACTACCAATTCCATGGACCTGGTTGTTTCTTTATGCTCATCCTCCAGTTCCACTCAGAGTACTGCACCAATTCCATCAAAACCATTGTTCAGTGATTCACATAATTCCCTACTACTAATACTTATCATTTATATAGCGCTGAAAGGCATACGCAGCACTGTACATTTTTACATTTCTAGATGGTCCCTGCTCGGAAGAACTTACAATCTAACTTGGACAGACAGACATGACATTTAGGGTTGGGGGTGTAGAACCCAAGGTGAGAGGAGTTAGGAGTTGAAAGCACTCTCAAAGAGGTGGGCTTTTAACTGGGCCTTGAACACTGCCATAGATTGAGCCTGCCGTAGGTATTCAGGCAGCTTGTTCCAAGTATACGGCGTAGCAAGGCAGAAGGGATGGAGTCTGGAGTTGGCTGTTGAAGAGAAGGGCACAGATAGGAGGGACTTACAAACTGAGCGGAGCTCACGGGGCGGGGGAGGACATAGGGGGATCTAAGCGAAGAGAGATAGTGAGAGGCAGCTGAGTGAGTGCCTAAAAAAACAATGGTTCCTTCTCTTTCAGAACCTGGCAGTTCTACCTTCTCACAAGCTGCTTCTGTTCCCAGCACTGATCACTCAACAGGAAGGCCAATCTTTAGCCCTCACAACCTGGAAATTCAGAATGACCACCATTTCCTATATTCTTCCTCTGCCCTAGGAAGGAGCCTGCATGTATATCCTGAATTTCAAAGATGCATACACACATATCCTAATCCTAATCCATCCTTTTTACAAGAAGTACCTCAGGTTGTCCCATCAATCCACTCATTTCTAATACAAAGCCCTCTCTTTTGGCCTTTTTTCTCAGCTTCTTCTATTGACAGAGCCCATCCAGGACATACAAATAGCTGTTTAGAAGCCTAGTAGTCAAATATGTGCTTTCAAATAGAAGATTTTCAGTCTGGTTCTCTGCTAATGGCTCTGATCCTATTACATGCTATCCTATGATGATTCTTCAGTATCTATGCCACTTATATTGCTTGGGCTTTAAACCTCTTATATCAGAGTGCATTTCAGTATGCTGTCAACATACCATGCTCCAGTAAACAACCTTCCAGCTTCACAATTGCAGCTGGTTGCACACTTATGAAAATCCTACTTCATTACAGAGGCCTTATGTGCCTCAAGGCCTGAGTCTAATCCTTGCTTCACTCCTTTTGAACCTCTAGCTCAGGGGTGGGCAACTCTGGTCCTCGAGGGCCGGAATCCAGTCAAGTTTTCACGATTTCCCCAATGAATATGCATGAGATCTATTTGCATGCACTGCTTTCAATGTATTTTCATGGGGCAAATCCTGAGAACCCGACTGGATTCCAGCTCTTGAGGACTGGAGTTGCCCACCCCTGCTCTAGCTAGAGCACTTCACAAATTCCTAATTTGAAAAGTGCTCTTCCTAGTAGCTATAACACCAGCTAGTAGAATTAATGAACTTCAGGAATGCCTAACATATGAACCATATACCTAGTTCCATCCTTGCAAAGTTTATTTATTTGTTTATTTAATTCATTTTCTATCCTGCTGTCCCCAAAGAGCTCAGAACAGCTTACAGGATAAACAAACATATTATATAGTTACCTAAGGTTGTTATGTCTTTCTACCTGAATGATGACAGAGTGTTTCCAATCTTCTGTCTGAAACCTCATTCAAAAGCTTGAGAGAAGGCGCTTCATATTCTTTATTGTAAACAGGTGTTTATATGCTTCTTAGAAAGAGCTGTATCTTGAGAAAATCAACTCAACTGTTCATTTGATCCAAATAAGATTAGTAGGCCAGTGCAAAATGAATCCTAGTGAACTGGCATATTTCTGGTACAACAGTTCTGCTATGAACAAGTGTTTATTCCTCTCATCTCCAAGGTTAAGCCTCATAAGATTACTGCAACCATAGCAGCCTCATTGAATACCATTTGCAAAGCAAATACCTGGTCCTCTCCTCAAATGTTGCTTGGCCCATGCTTCAGCAGAGAACAGTGCTATTGGTCAGGCAATGCTTACCAACTAACAAACCTTGCACTTGAATATGCAGGTTGCTCCAAGGACTAAGACAATCCATTATGGAGCAACCCTAAGCTTTGGAGTCACCAACTTGTGTGCGTCTTAATCTTGCTTGTCGAAGAAAAAAAGCAGTGTTTCCTGGGCCAATCAGGCCTTAGGCTTAGTGGGGATGGGCAGACCCATTATGCCTAAGGCCTGATTGGTCCAGGCTTCTAGAGCCTGGGCCAATCAGGCCTTAGGCTTCGCGGGATGGGGCAAGCCCGCCTCATTTCGATGAGGCGGGCCTGCCTGCTGGATGGGCAAGACCCGTCCGGACAGCAATTAAGGTTAGTTTGGTGGGGGGAGGTTTGGGGGCTGTTAGCGTGGGGGAGGGGGGCGTCTTCCTGCAGGAGGGATTGGGCACCCTCCTGCCGGTGATCGGTAGTGTCGGGGGGAGTGGGGGCATCTTCCAGCAGGAGGGTTTGGGCACCCTCCTGTCGGCAATCGGACAGGCGGCCACTATACTTATCGCGGCAGGGAGATCCCTTGCCGCGATAAGTGTAGCGGCCGCGTCTATTCTAACCCGATTCTGTAACCGGCATCTGTAACATGGACGCCGGTTACAGAATTGGGGTTTAGTGTAGGCCCGATTCTGTATAGGACGCCACTCCTGGGCCGTCCTATACAGAATCCGGGCCTCTGTATATGGCTGTTTGGTGGAGGATGGGCTGGGGAGGGCTTCAATGGTTGGGATGGTATAAATGGGCTGGAGTGAGCTTTGACAGAGACTTCAGTAGTTAGAACCTAAAAACAGTACCAGGCAGAGCTTTGGACTCTTGCCCAGAAATAGCTAAGGAAATAAAACCCAACCCAACAAATTTTTAGATTGAATCAGGTTGGGCAGACTGGATGGACCATTCGGGTCGTTATCAGCCGTTATCTACTATGCTACTATGTAATCAATTATTCATTGTTATATTTTCATTGAGACAACTCTATAAACTTGTTTTTGTTCACGTCTTTTTCTTTCTCTTAGATATACCCAAATCTCCAGGCCATCCAATACCAAGCAGAAATACTGATACTTCAGTGGTTCTTACTTGGGAGGAGCCCAAAGATGCTAAGGAGCTGGTTGGGTATTACATTGAAGGAAGTGTGGCTGGATCTGGTAAATGGGAACCATGCAACAATAATCCGGTAAAGGACCTCAGGTAATAGCAGTGCAAATGTGGTATGTTGGCTTGTTGATTCTCAGACAGCATAGCTTTATGGTTTTATAACACGCAATTGGAAGAGTTATGATCGACTTAATTATACAGTGGTACCTCGGTTTACGAGTGCACTTGTTTGCGAGTGTTTTGCAAGACGAGCAAAACATTTGCAAACTTGGTGCCTCGTAAACCGAGCTTGCCTCGCTGTACGAGTGCCCCCCCCCCCCCGCAATCTGGCATCCCCCCCAGCAATCCGGTATCTCCCCCCGCTTGCGTCTGCCCCCCCCGCCCCCGTGATCCTACATCCCCCCCGAGCACGGCAATGACATTCCTTACCCCGACTGGGCACCAGAATCTCGGAGAGAGTGAGACCAGAAGGCTTTGAGCATGCGCAAATGCTCAAAGCCAGTCCAGCCCGACCCAGCCCAGAAGAGGGAGGATCTCCGACACACCGCCCAGCCCAGGCCGCGCCAGAAGAGGGAGGATCTCCGGGCACCGGCACTGGTGCCCAGTCAGGGTAAGGGATGTCATTGCCGTACTCGGGGGGGGGGGGTGTAGGATCGTGGTGGAGGGGGGTAACGCGAGCAGGGGAGAGGATGCCGGTTCGCAGGGGGGATGCCGGAACACAGAGAGGGGTATGGAGCAGCGTTGGTGGCCTCAAGGGGGGGGAATGGAGCAGCGCCGGTAGCCTCGTGGGGGAGGGGGGGAGGAGGTGGAACCAATCAAAGCGAGTTTCCCTTACTTCCTATGGGGAAACTTGCTTTGATATACGTGCAATTTGGTTTATGAGCATGCTTCTGGAATGAATTATGCTCGTAAACCAAGGTTCCACTGTACTTTCTGGTGGGCGAACTTATGTTCCAGTTACAAGTATGAAAGAATAAATGCTGAATTTTTGGGATATAGTAATGCATTTAAAATGGTGAGGAGCCCATTGACATCATTTATTGCGTCACATTAGCTGTCATGTACCTTTTCTTTTTAGTTGATTTCCTTACGCATCCAGGGTGGGAGGGAGGGAGGGAGGAAAAGCATTATTATTTATTGAAATTATATAGGTGTTTCTATTTTTATTGGTGAAAGGGAGGGGGAGGGGAGAAAATGATTGTTTTCAAAATGTTTGTATATTTAAAGTGCTTTTCCTGATTCGTTTATGTTTAATTCTTTATAATGCACTGTTAATATTTGAAAAATAATAAAGATTAAAAAAAAAAAAAAAAGAAAGAGGATGGTTTGAAACTGGAAAATATGTTGAAAGTCAGAGAGAAAGATGGATCTTCAGTATTGCGGTACATAGTAAAAATCAAACAAAGCATTTGGATCTTGTGGTCTTTATCTGCCATCAGTTTCTTTACTGTACTGACGTACATAGGAAAATGTTAACACGAGCACTGTATCATTTTATTTATTTGGATTTATTAACTGCCCATTTTATGAAGTAATTCACTCAAAGTAGTGTACAGCAAGTTTTAAAATCAGGTACTCTGAAGTATTTTTCCTATCTGTCCCATACTATCTAACTAAGGTATCTGGGGCAATGGTTCAACACAGTAGCACGGAGGGACTCAGATGTGTGATCTACAATCCAAAAAGGTGTCATCTAACAAACCATCTAAAATGAACCAGAATTTATGGCTGGTACTGCAGTGGCGCTGTCCTAATGGCATGGAGAATGCCTCTTACAGCCAGCTTTCAGCCCAGAGCCTCTGCTTGTATCCAGCTCCCAGCCCACAACTTCTTCTGGAGTCCCATGGGAAGACGTTCCATCTCTTTTCATTCTGCCATCTCAGAGCGGGCTGGTGGGGCTGCAGCATTTGGTTCCAGCCTTTCAGGAGCACAGAAATTGAAGTGG
Source organism: Geotrypetes seraphini (assembly GCF_902459505.1). Taxonomy (NCBI): domain Eukaryota; kingdom Metazoa; phylum Chordata; class Amphibia; order Gymnophiona; family Dermophiidae; genus Geotrypetes; species Geotrypetes seraphini. The sequence goes on along the minus strand of NC_047085.1, from coordinate 147,428,398 downwards.
AGGATTCGCTTTTGTGGTAGCGGCCTGGGCTGGCCTGGCTTGATTGGGGTCATTGAATTAGAAGCAGACTGAGATTGAGGGTAGTGAGAATGACTGGGGTTTATTTTTATTTTTGTTGTTTAATTTTGCTATTTTTTTTCCCCTGCTTTTAATTTATATGATTTTTCTTTGAGGTTTCTTGATATTGAAGTTTTTCCTTTTGTTTTGCTTTTTACGCACCTATAGTATTGAATTTATTGCATTATCTTTTCCCTCTTCCTTCTCTTTATACAGGTAAATGTAAGTAATCATTTCTTTCATAGGTACTATAGTTCGATTGTGAGTCTGTTGGGACAGAGAGGGAAATTCAAAGTTCCTGATTAGATTTTTGGCCATTATTTAAATCAATTTAATTGTTTTATAAAGCACTTCAAATCCTTTGGGAGATTTAGCAGTATATAAGACACCACATTAAATTAAATGAAGTGACTTGCCCAAAGTCACAAGGAACAGTGCTGGGATTGAACCCATAATTTCAGGGTGCTGAGGCAGTGACTCTAACCACTCTAGAACACTCCTCTACAAATGCTGCTACCTACTCTAAATTTTGTGAATGTTGTTAATAAAAGTGGTGACTGCCATCACTGGCTTGTAATATTTATGTCACTGACTGGTCATTGCTTAACAGTTTGTCACCATCTGTATTTGCTGTGTCTCTGCTGCCACTTTCCTGTCGTCATAGAGTTTTTGTTCACCCTCTTAATTTTCATTTGTCGCCTATTATAAACTGCATTGTTGCTGTTTTCAAAAGGTGGTATAACAAATAAACAGAAACATTCTTTCAGACACTGTTTACGAGACAAGAAGAATATTCCTTGAATCCATTGTTATTTCTGCAGAAACCGTTAAAGGTGCAGAATGACACTTAGAATTCCTGGCTCAATCGATCTAGGAGGAAGTTTCTAAGCTGAAGTAAAATATGGCATTTTATGCAACTTAGTTTTCTGAGGGAGTCACTAAGGTGGCAAGTCTGGTGCCCACATTTGGGTACCCTGATGCAGCACATTCTAGAATACTAGTGTAAACTGGCATCATTGCACCAAAATGTCCACATGTCCACTTGGCACATGTCCACTTGGCTGGCATAAATGAGGTTATGAGTTCAAATCTTGTTCTACTCCCTTTGACCCTGGGCAAGTCACATAATCCTTTACTGGAGGAGTGTGTGGCGCAGTGGTTGGAGCTACAGCCTCAGCACCCTGGGGTTGTGGGTTCAAACCCCGTGCTGCTCCTTGTGACCCTGGGAAAGTCACTTAATCCTCCATAGCCCCAGGTACGTTAGATAGATTGTGAGCCCACCGGGACAGATAGGGAAAATGCTTGAGTACCTGATTGTAAAAACCGCTTAGATAACCTTGATAGGTGGTATATAAAATCCTAATAAAACTTGAAACTGCCCCATGTATGTTAGATAGACTGTTAATCTGCTGGGACAGATAGGACAAAATGCTTGAGTACCTGATTATAAACCACTTAATACACCTTGTCCAAGCAGTATAAAACAAACCCATTCCCCTTAGCTAACTCCAGAGCTAGCACAAATGGCTGTGGCTTCAATTTCTGCCACTTTGCCTGTAGTATTTTATACAGATGCATAAGCATCTATGTATCTATAAAATAGGCTAATTGGCCCTCACATGGAGGCAACCTTTTATAATATTGTCCTTTTAGCATTTAGGGATTACATAATCTAACTAGGCCAAGACAATCTTCCATTCATAGATTACAAGACGTATAGGGCCCCTTTTCAAAGCTGCAGCAATGATTCTCCTGCGGCAAATGCCCCAAAGTAGAGGTCTGCACGGGAACGGGGATTGCAGGAATCCCACGGTTCCTGCGGGGGTCCCGCGGGGATCCCCCCTAACCCACGGGACTCCCACAGGGACCCCCCTCTGGCCCACGGGACTCCCAAGGGGATGGAAGGCTTTTGAAGCAGGGTTCGTCCATATAATATAATGGACACATCAGCCTTAGTAAAAGAGGGGTTTATAAGTTAATTACCTGAACAGAAAACAAAAAAAGGGTTCCACCAAAGAGATTCCACAAGGAAAACAGCAGCGCAAACACAAAAGAAACTGGAATTGATGATCCTGTTAGAAGTAATTGCTGCTTTTTATGGGGATGGGCGGGGATGGAGATAATTCCTTGTGGGGATGGGTGGGGACGGAGAGGTTCCTGACGGGGACGGAGAGGATCCTGGCGGGGACGGGCGGGATTTCTGTCCCCGCGCAACTCTCTACCCAAAGCCCATAGGAATTGAATGGGCTTCAGTGCATTTGTTGCGGAGGAATTGCAATCACAGCTTTGCAAAAGGAGCCCATAAGGTGAAAACAATATATTTGCTAATGTGCTCTGAAAGTTTATCTCATGCAATTTTTTTAGATTTACTTGCCAAGGGCTTCTTACCGGAGAGAATTATACCTTCCGAGTCAGAGCTGTTAATGCTGCTGGACTTAGTGACTACTCATCGGATTCTGAACCTATAGAGGTCAAGGCCGCCCTTGGTAAGACATTCCTCTGTGTCAGAGTCATCAAGTTGAAAAAGTAAGGTCTTCACAATTAGTTCTGCAAACTATTTGTCTTTTAAAAGCAATTCTTTTTCACTATTCTGTAATTAATGATGTGTTTTTTCAGCACCATCCACATTTCCTTCCAAGCGCTGATTTTCTATAGGCTGTTGTTTTCTGCTTAACACCAGTGTCTCTGTGCACCATTATATTCTTCACCAGTCCTAATGTCCTCAGGTGTTACTCCCATGTCATTGTATGAAAGCACATTCAAACCTACCTATTAGTCATAGGCAGCGGAACACTGTTTAGTTTGGGGGGGAGGGGGGGCCCAGGAGCTCCGTCCTAGCCCCGGTGGAATCCTGCGGCACGGCTGGCACCAGCTCCCAATTCCACCTCCTACTGGCGTTGCACTTTAAATCTTTTGGGCAGCCACCATGCGGCGTCAATGAGCAGGCCTGCCCCCCGAAGTAGAATGAAAGGTTCCGGGGTAGGCCTGCTCGTTGACGCCCTGCGGCAGCTGCCCCAAAGATATAAAGTGCAACATCGGAAAATGGGTAGGAGGGCAGGCGCCAACCATCGACTGCCAATCTTTGGGGAGGCCATGGCCCCCGTGGCCTCCCCTGTTCCGATGCCTATGCTCTTAGTCGCACTGGAAAAGGGAGTGTCAGACTCCACAATGTGGTATGTCATATACAACATTCACCAGCTTATGCAGTTATTTCATTAATCTAATGTCTTATTCATTTTTGTTTGTCTTTCCAAACTCTGCTATACTGCCTAATATTTGTACTTAACCATTTTAGAATTGCATTCCACTTTCTGTGTATAAATAACTTGCCAGTTCTATTCTGCTATCACTGCATGCACTCACTGGAATGAAAAGACTAATAAAATCATCCAGCTGGAACAAGCTGAATGTAGACAGTTTCCTAACTCTGCTGCTCTCAACCTCTTCACGTTCTATTGCTCTAATTCCTTTCCACTTCTCAACAAATATGAAAATATACAAGATATTTCCTGCTGGTTCCAGTCTTAAGGGACAGACTCAGCAATTCCTTGCTTTTACCCCATTCTTTCTATAGATTTGGAATTAGGTAAAACCTGAAAGTGGCTTGTTCATTTATTATATTTAGCTCACACCTTTTAATTGGTAACTCAAGGCGGGCTCCATTCAGATACAGTAGGTAAACTTCTTTAAAAAAAATGTTAGGATACAGATTCAAAGTGATTTAAGTGACCAGGAGAGGCTCTTGGCCATTTAAATTGCTTACGCAGGACTGTCCAGGGATATTCATTGGCATTTAACCGGACAGTGCCACTGAATATCCATTCTATCCACCCATGCCAAAACTAGCTGGTTTATAGATGGTCCAGGGGTGGGGGTTAAAGAGGAGCAGAAGCTAACCAGTTAATGATAATTTTCAGTCCACTGACCAGTCGGTACTTGGCCAGCTGACAAACTGCATTATGGAATCCTCTTACTAAGCTGCAGTAAAAATAGGCCTTAGCACACCCTTATGCATGTCTTAACGCAGCCATAAGAACCCCTATTTTCAATTTTTTCCTTTAATGGCCATGCGCCAATGTTGCTATTAGTGCACAGCTACTTTAAAAAATTTACAACAGAAGCACTTACTGACACCTGTTTTGTAGGTGATAAGAGTTCTTGTGTTATCTATGCACTAATCAGTTAGCATGCAGGAATGTGCAACACGCCCTCTTCAAAGACATGCAAAAAAATTATTTAGCACATGTTTAGCACACACACATTCAAAGGCTACTGTGGGATGCTGTAGCGCAGCCTGTGGTAGTCCATTTTTCATTCTGTTAGTCATGCATTAACACCTAACACAGCTCAGTAAAAGGACCCCAAAGTTAGAGCAGATAAAAAGGCTGTCCTAACTTAATGTGGGTAATCCTAACTTTATGTGAATATTGGCCGATGCCTGGTTAATTTCTGGCCTATATGTTGCCATTCCTCCTTCTCAACCCTCAGAAACAAAGAATCACATCCCGTTTTCTATCCTCCTTCTCTCCCTCCCTCTCTTGGAAGCATAGAAGCAGTCCCCCCTCATGCCCTCAAAGGTTAGAAAGGTCAAGCAGGCCTACCTCCTCTCCCTGGGCCTACCTGTACAGGTCTGATGGTTCAGTGAGGTCTGAGGGACCGGAATTGTGTCCACTCACTCCTGCCCATGGTGGCTTGTTTCTTAAAATGACTGTTGCAATATCTTGCAAATTCCGAGAGACTGCCATTATAAAGGTCACGGCAGCAATTTAAAGAGTCAGGCACCACAGACAGGAGTAAGTAGGCATCATTTCTGCCTCATGGACCCCACTTTACCACCAGGACTCAGATACAATGACAACATTGTATGACAAGTTTTTGTTGGTCTGATTGAAGCTGTATTGTCTAGAGTTATTAAATGTCCAGGTAGGTCCTGGGGGTGGGTAGGCTCAGTCAGCCCTTCTAACCATCTGGGCGATGAAGGGAAGGAGGATCAGAAAGCGGGATGCTTATATGCTTCCATGGGGGTGAGAGAGAGGGGGGGGGATCGGAAGAGGGGCTATGATTTTCTTCTTCACGGTGGGGAGAGAAGAAGTAAGGGGGAATCAGGGGAGCAAAGGGTACCTACATTCTTTATGTGGGTCCCAGGCTATTATCATAAATGGCTTATGCAGATCCCAGCTGAATATTAGCTAGAACCTACACAAATACAACAGATGATGAAATGTGAAGATAATCTTAAACCACATAACATGAGCAGTTTGGCTCAGTGTTACATGATTTAAGATTGTCTTCACATTTCATCATCTATTGTATTTGTTGTTGAATCAGCTGGATGATCTCAGTGGATGTACCCTTGATGAAGGCATCATTATATGCCAAAACACGGACTGTGTAGGGTCAATTTCATCTTTATAACCATCTAGTTGCTATAATACTGGTTAGCTAATTCAACACATTGTACTTGGGTCATCATTCTCCACTACTATCGTATACCTAGGTGAAAGTCCCTATATACGGATGACCAATTGACTCCTATACAGACTGTTACAAAATCGGGACCTTGTTTCAATTTTCAGCAACTATTGCTTTTATGGATTTATATTTTTTATGTTATTAATAAACCTGCTAGTATCTAGCTCATCTACTCCACTTTGCCTTTTTTTTTGTCATGATATCATAAGCCATACTTAGCCGAGGGAAAATAGTCACCATCAATGTCCTTTTGATTTCCAGAACAGACCACCAAAACCAGTTTGTAAAGTGCTGACAATAAGCTGACTGATATAACCGAGATCCTTTAAAAATAATCCTTGTTTTAGCTGTTTTTAATACCTTTGCATAACCCACTGTCAGTCATTATACAACTCCTGAGGCTCCCAGAGTTTCCTCCTGCTTCATGGTCCTTAGAGCTTATGACACCTTCACAGTGGTTTGGGTTGTTCCAATATTAAAATTTTTTGCTGAGATACTAGGTCAATGGTAGATGACAGAAAACACATTTCTTTCTAGTTATATTCGTCATAGTCAAATAGATCATAAGCAAATGAGATTCCATTGACTCCACGCATCTCCTCCATGCTACTGCCAAAAAAGCCCTAAGCTTTGGAACTCCATTTCTGGTACCTAAATCAGACTAGAGAATTCTCCTTCACTCATAGAATTCCTAGATGCACAGACTGCAGATCCTACTCATCTCTTTGGGTCTCCACTGAGAGTTCTCTGGCAATTCACTCTGTTAGAAGTTCCTTGGCTGTAGAATCTCTTTAACTCCAGGTGCATACAGCTGGAGCTAGTCCTGCTGTTGAATGTGTTTCCAGTTCTCTTAAACTAGGGTTCCCAGCTGGATCCAGATTCATTCAACAGAGTTGATCTAGGCCTGGGTTTACCACATTGCATGCAAGGACTTGTACATAGTTCTGATTTCCCCCATTGCATTCCCTAAGAAAAGCCAGACTATAAGTCCCTGCATGCAATGAAGTAAACCCAGTACTGGATCATCCTGGCAGGTGAATGCAGCTCCAGTTGGCAACCTTACCTTAAACAGACTGGTGAGCAAACACCTCTGGAACAAGGAATATGGAAATTATTCCATCTCACCTGAAGGTTCTGTCTTTGAAAGTTTGTCAAAAATATATTAAGTTAGTCCAATAAAAAAGTATCACTTTATTTTCCTTTTGTTGGTTTTGTTTTATTTCTATTTATTACCTTTAAAGTGAACTAACATAGTTACCACATCACTTTATCAATCTTGCTAGAATCATACAAAGCTTCCTGTTAAACCTCTCGTGGCTTCTCCAAGTACCATTGCCTCTTTGATGATACAGGGATTCTAACTTGGAGCTCCAGACACCACCTCTAGAGACAGAAATTTCTACGCTCTTGGTTTTATTTCATTCTCTGTAACCTGCATGCACTATACACTGCAGTATGCCTGCCTAGCACTAAGTTCTCATAGGATCTTAGAACTATGTGCAAAAACAAATGGAAAAAAGTAGGGCTGAACAAAGGGCTTCCCAAAAAATGCCAGGAAAGCATCCAAGGTAAAAGTAGTAGCAGCTTTTATTTTACAGACAGTTTGGCCCTGATTCTGTATAGGTCGCCCGGGAGAGGTGTCCTATTCAGAATCGAGCCTACACTAAACCCCGATTCTGTAACCGGCGTCCATGATACAGATGCTGGTTAGAGAATCGGGTTAGATAAGACACGGCCCGCTAAACTTATCGCGGCAAGGGATCTCTCTGCCACTATAAGTATAGCGGGCCGCGGCCGCATGTCCGATTGCCATCAGGAGGGTGCCCAAACACTTCTGCTGGAAGATACCCTCCTGCCGGAAGATGCCCCCCCCCCCGACACTCCAACCGCCCCCCCCCGACACTACCGATCGCTGGCAGGAGGGTACCCAAACCCTCCTGCCGCCCCCCCCCCGACACTACCGATCACCGGCAGGAGGGTGCCCAATCCCTCCTGCCGGAAGACGCACCCCCTCCGCACCCCCCCACGTGCTAACAGCCCCACAAACCTCCCCCCACCAAACTAACCTTTTCTTGTTGGCCAGATGGGTCTTGCCCGTCCAGCCGGCAGGCTCGCCTCGTCGAAATGAAGCAGGCCCGCCCCGCCCCTTCCCGGCCCATCCCTCCAAAGCCTAAGGCCTGATTGGTCCAGGCTCTAGAAGCTTGGACCAATCAGGCCTTAGGCATAGCGGGTCCGCCCATCCCCACTAAGTCTAAGGCCTGATTGGCCCAGGTGCCTAGAGCCTGGGCCAATGAGGCCTTAGATTAAGTGGGGATGGGTGGACCCGCTATGCCTAAGGCCTGATTAGTCCAGGCTTCTAGAGCCTGGGCCAATCAGGCCTTAGGCTTCGGAAGGATGGGCCAGGAAGGGGCGGGCCTGCCTCATTTCGACGAGGCGGGCCTGCCGGCTGGACGGGCAAGTCCCATCTGGCCAACAAGAAAAGGTTAGTTTGTTGGGGGGGAGGTTTGGGGGCTGTTAGCGCGGGGGGGTGCGTCTTCCGGCAGGAGGGATTGGGCACCCTCCTGCCGGTGATCGGTAGTGTCGGGGGGGGCGGTCGGTAGTGTCGGGGGGAGGGGGCATCTTCTGGCAGGAGGGTTTGGGCACCCTCCTGCCGGCAATTGGACAGGCGGCCGCAGCCCACTATACTTATAGCAGCAGAGAGATCCCTTGCCGCAATAAGTATAGCTGCCGCATCTACTTACAATGTAGACCAGCATTTTGTTGGCCTACATTGTATGCATCTCTTCCTCTACTAGGGAGACGCATAGGGCCGCCTAGGTTCGCCTAAGGCCCTTAGGCGAGCTTAGGCGTCTTGCGGGCCTCCCTAGGCTCCCGGAGGCGCCTTCAATATAGGCGGCCTGCCTGGGGAGCATTTTTTTTAAAAAACGTGCATCCCGATTGGCTGATTAGACAGCTGTAGGACGCCTACAGCTGCCTAAAATCGGGACGCACTTTGTAGAATCAGGGCCTTTATGTTCACATACTGTGTACCATCTACAAAATCCAATTTATTTTTGCTTCTCAGAACTTTTGCTACAAAGTACTTTGACCCCTGAGGCAGACAAACTTAGCAAAACATGGTGCCATGTTGGGTCTCCTTTACACATCTGTTTTGAGGACTTATACAATAACACCCCTCCCCCCCTTTTATGAAGCCGCAGTAGGCTTTTTTATCGCCAGCCACGTCAATATTAGCTCCAATGCTCGTAGAATTCCATGGTTGGCAATAAAAAAGCCTAACACGGCTTCGTACAATAAAAAAAAGGGGGAGGTAATTTACTACTTTTACCCTGAATGCTTTCCTGGCATTTTGGGGCAGGGAGTCCCTTGTTCAACCCTACATTTTTCCATTTGTTTCTCCTTTTGTAGAGTTTTCCTCGGAACTTTTGTTTCTTAGAACTATGTACTCAAAGAGCAACCTGTGCCTCTCTAGCAAGGGACCATAGACCCTCTTTAAAAAGTTAGAGAGTGTAGAAGATGAAAAAAAAAGTTTCTTTTACAATCTGCAAATAAACAAGCAATGTTTATAGGCTATTTGAAGAAGAAAAAGTCCAGAAACTTAGATCATTCATTTTTAGGTTGATTGTTCTCTCTTTGTCCTATTTCAGTAAGGTAAATCTGTAACAAGATAATAATCAGAGGATACAATGAAGGCATCAGATGCTAAAAATGGCCATATATTGAGAAATGCCATATACATTCCATTTGCCGTACTTCTGAAAACCAACTATTTGTTGGATTGAGAGCTAAATTGTTTATTTTCAGGGAGGAAAGGGGATAGGGGGAAAGAGATGGGATTTGATATACCACCTTTCTGTGATTACAATCAGTGGTTTACATATCATACACTTATTTTGTACCTAGGGCAATGGAGCATTATGTGACTTGCCCAGAGCCACAAGGGGCTGCAGTGAGAATTAACCCTGTTTCCCAGGTTCTCAGGCCACTGCTCTAACCCAGTGGTTCCCAACCCTGTCCTGGAGGAACACCAGGCCAATCGGGTTTTCAGGCTAGCCCTAATGAATATGCATGAAGCAAATTTGCATGCCTATCACTTCCATCATATGCAAATCTCTCTCATGCATATTCATTAGGGCTAGCCTGAAAACCCAATTGGCCTGGTGTTCCTCCAGGACAGGGTTGGGAATCACTGCTCTAACCATTAGGCTGATAAAATAGAATATAGAAACAAAATCTCATTGCATTTCAAAAAATCTTTTTGATCCTCACAATTCTTAACTTGAGCTTCTTGGTTTTCACTTTTATAGAAGCTGCAGTTGTTACACACATTCTCACTGTTTCCTGTTGATGCTTGTTGAAATACAAAACCATGTTTCAAAGCTGTCTTTAAACTTTCACAGTGTGTCATGCCCATGTCTAATGGATTAATAATTTTTTTTCAGCTGAATCTCATCTGCTATTACTATTTGTATTGAAACAGCTGTACCATCTCCACCCTATGACATCACTGTCCTTGAAAGCGTTCATGATTCGATGGTGCTGGGATGGAAGCCGCCCAAGGTTACTGGTGGGGCTGAAATTACTGGCTACTATATAAACTACTGTGAGGTCATTGATGAAGTTCCCGGAGAATGGCACGAAGCCAACATTAAAGCTGTCACTGACAAGGCATATAGGGTAAGAGATTTGTTTTCTTATGTGTAATGCACTGGAACAGCTGCAAAATTATTGTAGGCCATATTTGAAAGAGGCATTCGTGTTCTGTTCCTTAGATTATTGTAATACTCTATATATGGGGTTGTCTAAGACATAAGAACAGCCATACTGGATCAGACCAATGGTCCATCTATCCCTCTCGGTATCTTGTGTCCACAGTGGCCAATCCAGGTCACAAGTTCCTGGCAGAAACTCAGATGATAGCAATATTCCATGCTACTGATCCTAGGGCAAGCAGTGGCTTCCTCCAGGGGCCCCAAAGTAGGCAGGGATGCGATTCACTAAACAAATCTGGGACACTGACTTGGCTGGCCGATCAACAGAAGAAGCGACTGCTGGGGACCAGTCTCTGCCGACTCTCCTGCTCCATTGCCACTCTGCACTCTGCCCCGATCGTCCAGCCCTGCTTTCTGCCTCGATCATGCCCTGCTGTCTGGCCCGAGCTCTGCCCTGATCTTCCAGCCCTGCTTTCTTCCCTGAGCTCTGCACCGATCATGCCCTGCTCTCTGCCCCGAGCTCTGGATCTCTGCCGCCTTCCCTGCAGTGTGAGCCCAGAACACGCTCCACTTTAAATCTGCGGGCTCACACTGCAGGGAAGGCGGCAGAGAGTAGGAGAATCGGCCTAGCATGTTCTGACTGATTGCCCCAGCCCCCCTCCTTGCCTGCCTCCCTCCCTGCCTACAAGTGTCTTCCTTGCGTGGAGAGAATGTGCGCAGACCATCGACAGGCAAAGAGATGGTCTGTGCATGCTTCGGGATCACTCAGTAGCGATCCGTGCGGTAGGTGATGGGCGTTCCTCTGATCGCCCCCATTTAAATATTAGCCTGTAGTGAATTGGTCATCCTGCCACGGATCGGACACGGATCGGACACGATCGGGCAGGTTAGTGAATCTAGCCCTGTGTTTTTCAGGTGCAGTGCCTAACTTTCAATTAAATCCCATTAACAGCAGTTTTGAGGTGTTAAGTGCCGATTAATCCTATTAATTAAGTTAGGTATCTACATTGGCTAGGTACACCAATATAGGCACTTAACTTTAGGCAAACATTACAGAATTTAGAGGCAAGGGCTCACAGGCTTAGCACACGCTAATCAGTTAGCAAATGGCGATGTAGCTGCACTAACTGATTAGGACTGGGAATGCCAAGCATGACCCTGGCGCTAAAAAATAAACAGTATTTTTTTAGTGCATGGGAAGCATGCACAGATCAAAAATCTCAGTCAAGAAAGTACAAGTGGGGATAATTAACTCAATACTTCAAGAAGTTGAGTGATTAAAGAGAGTATTAGATATGATATCAGATCTGAAATCTAGCACAAGATACCTGCGTGCTCCCCAGTAAATGCACGTTAGTGCTTGCCACAGCTATTAAAGGGGCCCCCAAATCTGCATGCTTTGTCTCATTTCTCTTAATAAGCAAAATCAGTAAAATATTTTATATTATAGAGCCTCCAAAGTCTTTTATGTATAACATTTTTCCAGATTCTCAAGAAGGGGGAATCTACTGGGGCTTTGTGCCTTGCTCAACGCAGTGTAGATTTTCTGACCTTTGAGAGATTATTTTAGTGATTAGGGAGACTCTAAAACAAAGGACACTTTAATACAAAAGACTGCATTGTTGCCCAGTAATAAATAGTGTCAAAATATAGTGGTGCTCACCATCAGAAGGACTTGGTACATGTCTATAGCATATTAGTTCTCTCCCTGGCAACAGTCCAGACCCCTACTGGACTGGATGGAGTCATAGTACCATAACAGATAATAATAGAAAAAGACCAAGTGGCTCATCTGATCTGTCTAGTTATTCTTGTTCACATCTGCCAGCCTAATAGAACATAAGAAAAGCCATGCTGAGTCAATCCAAAGCCCTTCAAACCCAGCATCCTGTCTCTGATAGTGTTCAGATCAGGTCACAAGTACTCAAGAGATCTGTTTCTTAAAGATCATTTCCAGGTTAAGCAATGACTCTCTAAATCTACCTGACTAGTAGTAATTTTATCAGGCCTAATTCTAATTACTTGTTTTGTTTCCCCTCAATTTCTTCTCTACCTACTTATATGCATAGGTGAGCATATAAGATCTCATTCTCAGTCTAACCCTATCCCTTTTCCAAATTGTACCACCAAGGTTGTAGTAATTGAAACAACTACTAAAGCTAATGAGCCTGTTTCTAGAATACCTGGCCTTCTAAGTTATCATGGCCTTTCTGGATGTAGCTGGCCACCATTAAGCTGCCAGCACTGACCCAGCTGGTTTCGGGTACCCATGGCTTCTAGTATCATTAGGTCATACTTCCTACATATGTTCTATCCCCTCCCAACCTTCAGTGTCCCACCTTATCATTTGATTTCATTTGATTCCAAGGGAGCAGAGGATAGGTTGTTTGCAATACAATAGTTTCACAGCTCTCTTCTAACCACTGTTTTCCGTATCTGCTTCAAGTGTTCTGGAATTCTTTCATACTATTGCTTTCTGACACCTCTGGTGGAAGGGCATTCCAGGCATCTCAGCAAAGCAGTGTTTCTCACATTTCTTCTGAAACTTCCTCTTTCCAAATTCATTTCATTACCTCATATCCTTGAAATCATTTCTCTGAAAAATTTCCCTTCCTCTGGCTTATTAAAGCCTATAACAACGCATTCTAACATATTCCATCCTTCCCCTTTTTCTTCCAGTGAGCTCATTTTTGAGCATCTCAAACATTGTAAGGTTTGTCTTGCAGGCCTTGTGTCACTTTTGTAACCTTCTCTAAGCCACTTCCATACTGTCAATATTTACAAGAGAAGAATCTCCAGAACTGAACACAGTACTGAAAATGGGGTCTCTCTAGGGACCTAAGAATAGGAAATATTATCTCTTGTTTTCAACTGGTGATAGACTTCTGTTTATGCAGCCAAGCATTCTGTGACCTTTTCCTGCTTTATTGGGTTGAATTGCTATCTTCAGGTATCTTTATTCTTTGACAATTTCCAGCTCTTGTCCAGTTCTCTTGGTGGAAAACATGCCTTGAAACAATGAGATTCATAAATATTAAATCAGATCATCAAAGCAGTAGTGAGAGATGGGGCCTATTTTACAAAGCCGCACGGCAACGGCCCCGAAGCCCTTTAAATCTCTATGGGCTTTGGGGCCCTTACCACGCTGCAGCCGCTAATTCGGCTTTGTAAAACAGGCACCTGGTGTTAAAGAAATAAATGTGTTTCATTCCATTAATGTTGCAGATTCTCGATCTGAAAGAAAACATGTCATACCAGTTCAAAGTGGCTGCTTGTAATCAGGCTGGAGTTGGTGCTCCATCTCTACCAAGCAAAACATTCAAATGTGAAGAATGGACCATTGCAGTCCCAGGTAATACACCTGCTTCAAGTCAAAGGTTGCATTTATCTAGTGCATGTTCTTGTTTTTTGAGCCTACTGAGGCTGTATGTATTTTTTTTGTAGGAAGACTGTTAACTCATCCACATGGCATTACAGTAAGGGCAATACCTACTGGCCAAATCCAAAACACTTTTCCAATTTGTCTCAGTTTCACAACATCTATTTATTCTAGAATAGAAAAAAATATAAGGGGACACTTGAACGTAAGAGTTTCCATACTGAGACAGAGCAAAGGTTCATCAAGCCCAGTATCCTGTTTCTAAGAGTGATCAATCCAGTACCTGATCCTGGCAAGATCCCAAAAGAATTAAACAGATTCTATGCTGCTTATCTTAGAAATAAGCAGTGGATTTTCCAAAGTCTATCTTAATAATGGCTTATGAACTTTTCATTTAGGAAATTATCTAAACCTTTTATAAACCCTGCTAAGCTAACTGCTTTTACCACATTCTCTGGCAACAAATTCTAGAGTTTAATGTAATCCAACCTTGAAGTGAAAAGGTAAAGGTGGAATAGAAAACCTTGTTTAACATAACATGTGTGCAACATTTCTGTCTAGATGATTGCTTTGCCTTTAGCCCCTGTAATTTGTGATGAGATTGTTCTTTTTCATTGATTTGTCTATAGGCACAATTCTCTTTCAGTATCATCATTTGACAGAGTTCATATTTTTTTCTGTTGTAGGACCTCCATACAGTCTCTCCTTGACCGAAGTAAGAAAGGACTCTATGGTTCTGCTCTGGGAACCTCCAATCTATACTGGCCGCACTCCAATAATTGGCTTCTACGTAGATGTGAAGGAGACCAAGGCAAAGGAAGAACACTGGAAAGCTGTCAATGAAATTCCAATCACAAACAAATACTTCAAGGTAAAATGAAACAGTCCAAAATAAACACCAGGAAAAAATAATCAATAATTTGTTCCACTGCCATTTAAAATCATTAAGGCCTGGATGCACTAAACAGAATTGCTAATACTGACTGGATAGCTGTTGGCCGATTCTCTGGCCAATTGTGGAAGAGCGATCGATGTACCAAAAATATTGCATGCAAATGATTTGCATGGAGGGTCATCTTAATCACATGCATAAAGCCGGCAAAGGGAAGCCTGAGCAGCTGACAGGCAGGGGAAGCCCTGAAAACAGCCTCCTGCCATTCAGCTGTTCGGGGCAGGAAACCTTTTATTCTTTTTTTTTTTTTATGGACAGATGGGCATGTGTTGCACACACACAATATCTGCCCAATAAAAAAAAAGAAAGAAAAAAAAGCCCTCCGCGATATCCTGGCACCGAGAACCAACCAACACCGTACTTCCCCCCCCCCCTTGTAACAGCGAAAACGGCAGGACAGATGCCCATTCCCTCCTGCCATGCCATTCCCACCCCACCCCCCATGAGAGAAAATTGGTAGGAGGGATACCCACTCCCTCCTGCCAACAGAGCCCCCCCGAACCATCCCCTACCTTCCCCCCTTCCTCCCGAAAAAAAGGCAGGAGGTATGCCCATTCCCTCCTGCCACCTGATGCTCCCCCGAACATCCCCCCACTCCCTGACCCCCCCCCCCCAGTACCATATCTTTGGTAGATTTTGGGAGCTGGAGGGAAGCACGGTCCCTCCAGCTCCAAGGCCTGCCTATTGGAAATGACGGGCCTTTCCCTCCCTGGTGCACAGAGTAATACACGGGAAGTAGTCTAAGGCCCTGATTGGCTCAGATGCCTAAGGGAGGGGCAATCGAGGGGAAAAACATGCAGAGGGGAGAGGGGCGATCGAGGGGAAAAGCAAGTGGTGAGCCATTTTCTGAATCAGGTCAGTATAAGCAATTGTCACTAAAGCTGTGAAAATAGGTTTAGCGACGATCACTGACTTTACTGCATCTATCAGTAAGAATCCCTTTCACTCGCTCTGAATTGTAGTCATTTCTAAAGAGAACTCCTCCTGTTCAGTCATTGCTATAAAAAGTTTGGGATGGATTCTGAAAACAGCACCTACATCGTATGACGCCTACAAAAACGGTACCGGCCATTTGTCAATCATGCTTAGGTGCCATTTACAGAATCATGGCTACCGGTGCCTACCAATAAACTTAGGCACCAGTAATGTAGGCCTGGGTTTTGGTTTTTTTTTTTTTGGTAAATCAACCTGTAGTCTCTTGCTGTATTATATTTCTTGGTGAAGGTCAGAGTTTTAAAGGCCTATATTACTGATGGAGAATCGTGCATAGCAGCGCCTAAGGTCATCACCACCCATAACCATGCCTACTTTGACCTTAGGCGCTATGCTCAGATGTGATTCTGGTGCTTACTTTTTTTAATGAGGTTTTAATTGGTTTTAACAATGCAGTCAATTACCAAACTAATTAAAGCAATTAAGTTAGGCAGCGGTCGAGCCTACCACTGACTAACTTACAGTACCATTTCCAGAATGTTGGACTTTGGGTCTATTGTTATCAAATACCCCATATCCCATATGGATGTTACCTTGATGCATGTAGAACCTTGAAATAGCATTTAAAAAATGGCTATTTTACATAGAACGTAAAGATCAGCCCTGAGGCATCTAAGGGCCCCTTTTATAAATGCACCGAAGCCCATAGGAATTGAATGGGATTTGGTGCATTTACATTACATTACATTAGAGATTTCTATTCCGCCTGTGCCTTGCGGTTCTAGGTGGATTACAATTTAGAAGATATCTGGGCATTTCCAGCGGAATTACCGTATTTTCACGTAGATAACGCGCACCCGTGTAAAATGCGCACACGGGTATAGCACGCGAAAAACACAAATTTATGTACAGAAATTTTTATATACCGCACACACCCGTATACCGCGCATGCTGCCCGACTCTCCTTTCGTCCGCCCCGACTCTCCTCTGGCCACCCCGACTTTCCTTTCGCCCGACCCGACTCTCCTCTCCCCCTTGAAGTCCTGTCCCCACCCTGAAAGTCTGATGCCCCCCCCCACGTCAGATTCACCCCCCCCCCCCGCAGGACCGCTCGCACCCTCACCCCGAAGGACCGCTCGCACGCACCCCCACCCCCACCCCGAAGGACCGCTCACACGCACTCCCAACCGCACCCGCACCTGCACCCCCACCCTGAAGGACCGCTCACACCCCCACAGCTTCCCGACCCCCCCCCATCATGTAGAAGCTCCTACCGATGTCCTGCTGCTTCCTCTTGGCGGTCCCGACTCCCCGACACAATCGGGGCAAGAGGGAGCTCAAGCCCTCTTGCCCCAGCCAACCGCAGCACCCCCGACACGATCGGGGCAAGAGGGAGCTCAAGCCCTCTTGCCCCAGCCAACCGCGGCACCCCCGACACGATCGGGGCAAGAGGGAGCTCAAGCCCTCTTGCCCCAGCCAACCGCGGCACCCCCGACACAATCGGGGCAAGAGGGAGCTCAAGCCCTCTTGGCCCAGCCAACCGCGGCACCCCCGACACGATCGGGGCAAGAGGGAGCTCAAGCCCTCTTGCCCCCCCGACTCCCCGACACGATCGGGGCAAAAGGGAGCCCAAGCCCTCTTGCCCCGCCGACTCCCCAACTCCCCGACAATATCGGGCCAGGAGGGAGCCCAAGTCCTCCTGGCCCTGGCGACCCCACCCCCCCGCTAGTTGTTCAGGCCAGGAGGGAGCCCAAACCCTCCTGGCCACGGCAACCCCCTACCCCCACCCCGCACTACATTACGGGCAGGAGGGATCCCAGGCTCTCCTGCCCTCGATGCAAACCCCTCTCCCCCCAATGACCGCCCCCCCCCAAGAACCTCCGACCGCCCCCCCAGCCGACCCGCGACACCCCTGGCCGACCCCCACGACACCCCCACCCCCTTCCCCGTACCTTTGTGTAGTTGGCCGGACAGACGGGAGCCAAACCCGCCTGTCCGGCAGGCAGCCAACGATGGAATGAGGCCGGATTGGCTCATCCGTCCCAAAGCTCTGCCTACTGGTGGGGCCTAAGGCGTCTGGGCCAATCAGAATATGCCCAGGAGCCTTAGGTCCCTCCTGGGGGCGGGGCTTTGGGCACATGGTCGGGTTGGGCCCATGTGCCTCAGGCCCCGCCCCCAGGTGGGACCTAAGTCTCCCGGGCCTAATCTCATTGGCCCAGGCGCCTTAGGCCCCACCAGTAGGCGGAGCTTTGGGACGAATGGGCCAATCCGGCCTCATTCCGTTGCTGGCTGCCTGCCGGACAGGCGAGTTTGACTCCCGTCTGTCCGGCCAACTACACAAAGGTACGGGGAAGGGGGGTGGGGGTGTCATGGGGGGTCGGCCAGGGGGTCGCAGGTCGGCTGGTACCATTGAGGGGTGGGTAGGTGAAAAGGTTCTGTGTTCTCCTTCTTCTGGGTGAGAGGTAGTAGTAAAAATGATTGTTTAGGTAGCTGGGTGCAGTGCCATGGGTTACTTTGAATAGGAGACAGTAGAATTTGAATTGTGTTCTTGCTTTTATTGGTAGCCAGTGAGATTCTAAGTATGCGTTGGTAATGTGGTCGTATTTGTTGAGTGAGTATATGAGTCTGAGGGCTGTGTTCTGGACGGTCTGTAGTTGTTTTATTGTGTTGATTGGGCATGGTAGGTAGAGGCTGTTGCAATAGTCTACAATACTAAGCACAAGGGATTGGACAATGATCCTGAACTGATCTTTGTTAAAGTATTTTCTTATTTTTCTTAAATTTCGCATTGTGAAAAATGCTTTTTGGATGATTTTGTGGATTTGTGTCTGCATAGTGCAGCATCTGTCTAATTGTATTCCCAGGATTTTGAGGGAGCTCTGTATTGGGTATTTGATAGAGTTTACTTCCAGTTCTGTTTGGGATGGTTTTTTGTCTTTCTCTAGTAGTAGGAATTTAGTTTTGTCCGAGTTCAGCTTCAGCTTATGATTTGTCATCCATTTTTCTACTGTTTCCAGTGTAGTTTTCAGGCGTCTGGTGGTGATGGGGTCTTGGACGTCGAATGGAAGGAGGATGGTTATGTCATCCGCGTAGCTGAATGAAGTAATGTTTAGGGCGTCTAGTGTGATGCCTAGAGAAGCTATGAATAGGTTGAATAGTATGGGTGAGAGGGGAGAGCCTTGTGGCACTCCGCAGGGGTTAGACCATGATTCGGATAGAATATCTTTTGACTTAACTTTATATGCTCTTACCATGGCAACATCTCTACCATGGCAAAGAGGCCCTCAGTCTGGTCAGCCGGTGGTATTTTAGAAAAGGTTTTGCTGGATGCGGCTGTGAGCATATATTTGCCAGCACATACGGTGGTAGCATTCATTTTATATACAGGCAGTCCTCGGGTTAAGAACGAGTTACGTTTTTAAAAGTGTTCTTAAGTTGGATTTGTATGTAACTTAGAACTTATAGATTTTAAGAGTCTTGCTGCTTACCTCTGCTTCCAGTTGACAAAAGGGCCAAATGTCCCTGCCAGTGTTACCTCTAAGGTACAGTGTGCACAACCACACACTATTCTTAATGTGGCCATTCATCATTCCTGAATCTGCTACAGGAGAAATGTAGGAGTCTATGCCACTGGAAATACTTCTCAGTGAAATCAAATGAAGCTGCAACTGTGTTCTTAAGTACAAGTCGTACTTAAGTCGGGTGTCTGTAACTCGAGGACTGCCTTATATAAACATTGATCAAATGAGTGATGCAAGCTTAGCAACTTCCACCTGGGAGATGTACCACTTGTAGCTGTCCTATTTTACAAATTATGAGGCTTATAATCAAAACTTTGAAACATCTGAAAACCCGCCTAAGTCAGCACTTTGACGTCCTAATAGACAAAGGGGCATCTCTGGAGGAGTGGTCAGGGCAGTATTTGGGTGGGATGTAGGCTGACTCAGACTTCCTGCAGGGATAATCAAATGTTTACTAGACATCCTGGACAAAACTTAGACGTTGTGAGTTAGACTAGTGTTCTTCAACCACCGTGCCGTGGACCGGTGTCGGTCCACAGAAATTTCCTGCCGGTCCAAAACAGTGCCCAAAACAGTGTTCTTCAACCACCGGTCCAAGGTGCGATTGATGCACCATTATCTTCGAGCCAGCTCCCTCTTCCTGACTGATTCAGTGCACAAAGCCACGGGCAGTGGCTCCTATGCACGTCCTGCACCTGAACCAGAAGCCTTCTCTCTGACGTTGCAGCGTTGCAACGTCAGAGGGAAGGCTTCCAGATGAGGCACGGGACATACAAGGAGCTTCTGCCTGCAGCTTTGTGCACTGCATCAGTAAGGAAGAGGGTGCAGGCCTGAAGATAACACCGAGGGCAGCATAAAATGGTCAGGCGGGAGCAGGCCAGAAGGTAAGGCATATCATGGAGGCAGGGAGACAACAAAGGTAGGGGGGAATGATTTTATTTTTTAATTTAGTGATTGAATTATGTCAATTTTGAGAATTTACATCTGCTGTCAGTGTGCTTTGTATAGTTTAATTTTGTGATTATGTGTTGTTAATAAGATTATATTGTGTATCTGTGAAAAATGAATGGAAAAAATAGTGTTACAATTAGTACTATTATGGGGGCGGGGTCTAGGGTGGAGATTGGGTGGAGATGGGCGGGGTCTGGCCCACGACTTAGCCCAGTGTTCTTCAACCGCCGGTCTGCGGACCGATGCCGGTCCACAAAATAATTATTTTATTTCTGCCAGTTCATAGGTGTAAAAAGGTTGAAGAACACTGAGTTAGACAATGTGAAAACAGGTATAAGTGCCAAAAAGATATCCAAAGTGACCAGATATCCACTGCAGAGCCAAAGTAAAGACCCTCACACACTCCTCCAATGTTCACTGACCCCCTGCCCCCCCCCCCCAAAGATCAGAGCTGTACACAGGTGTCTTAAATAGCCCTGGAGTTTGGCTAGTGAACCATAGAGAAGAGGACCCAGGCCCATAAGCTACTCTAACCACTACATTTATGGTGGAACATGTGAGGCCACCAAAACCCCTCTCTACTGCCATATAGGTGCCACCTGCAGCCATAAGGGCTATTGGGTTTGTACACAGGTGGTTATAGTGGGGTTTGGGGGGCTCACCATAAACTATAAGGGAGTTCTGGTGAGATGTTTATGTAGCACCCTTTATGTGAAGTGCCCCACTGCTCTGTTATCATGTCTAGGTGGCCATTCCATTACAAGATTGGCCCCTCTCACACCCAAATGGTCTTGTTCAGGACGTTTGGGTCTTGGATGAAATTTTGGTCAAAAATGTGGTATAAAGATAGATGTCCTGGCAATCTGGGTGCCCCAATGGCCTGGACGTCCATATTTTCAAAAAAAATATATATATATTCCAGACGTATGGTGATTTTCTCCTCTCTCTGTTTCATTAGATTCAAGGCCTGAAGGATGGGGTCAGTTATGTGTTCCGTGTGAGAGCTGCCAACCAAGCAGGAGTTGGTAAGCCATCTGATCTAACAGATCCTATGGTGGCACAGACCCGTCCAGGTTAGTCATGCATGTATTTTTAGAGTGTAAAAAAAAAACGTGTTCTATAAATTGAAAGTCATAAAGTGGTTCTGTTCCTTAGAATGGGTTATTTAAGGCTTTATTGAAAAATGTGTTTCTCATAGTCACAAAATGGAGAAAAAGTCCTTTTCACATAAGACCTGGGATGTAAATTGAATTAGAAACATAGAAGCATGATGGCAGATAAAGGCAAAATGGCCCATCCATCCAGTCTGCCCATCCGCAGCATCCACTATCTCATCCTCTCCCCAAGAGATCCCACATGCCTGTCCCACACTTTCTTGTCTCCCCCACCTCTACCAGGAAACTATTCCACGCATCTACCATCCTTTCTGTAAAAAATATTTCCTTAAATTACTCCTGAGCCTATCACCTCTTAACTTCATCTCATGCTCTCTCACTCTGAAGTTTCCTTTCAATTGTTATGATGAAGGATGGATCTTAATGTATCAGATCTTGAATGGTAGCCTAATCAATATTATGGGGCAAGCTAATTTGTATTTTTTAGCTAAAATAAAAGCAAAATGTTCAGTATATTGACTTTCAATGTGCAAATTTCAGGAGCCATGTAAATGAGTGAATATCTAGATCTTTGTCCTCTAGGTCTTTGTCCTCTAGAAGGCACACTTTCCCATGCTACAAGATAAAGAGATATTTAGGCTGTTCTGAAGATAATTCACTCCCAAGGGCATTTACTCCTTCAACTTATCATTTACCTAAGTTTCACATACTATACATCTATAGCGGAAAAGTACAGTATGTTCCAGAATGAAGCTTTGAATGCAGAGACAGCATTGAGAGCTATCAGCAAGTGTAGAGTTACATTCAGAGCTGGATTCATTCCCAAAGTTTGGGTTTCACTTGATGAATAGTAGTAGGTTTCAAATGGATTTTTGAGATACGCGATGTCCTAACTTTATCAAGCTAATTATTTAGTTAATGTACTTAGGCCCCCCGCTTATCAAGCTGCATTAGGGATTTTATGAGCATAGGAGCTTTTATCACAGTGGCCTGCGATAAAAACCCTAAAGCAGCTTGATAAAAGAGGTCTTAATATTGTCACTAAACTTATAACCCCAGAGACCCCCTTGTTCCACCCACAGGATGTCCCAACACTGTCCAGATAACACTGGGGCAGTTTGGAATGATTTTCAATGACATTATCCAGACAGTGCTGTTGAAAATCGATGACTGGTATCAGTCAACAGCACTTATCCAGATAGCAGATTCTTGCTTTTTAATATTAGGCCACTTAATTTTGGGCAGAGGAGATTTTCCCTGTAATTTGCTCTCTTTTTGTGATGACAGGAATGAGAAAGTAGAGAGATTGATGCTGGGAAGGGGGTCAGCAGAAAAATAAGCAGAGAGGGACAAAGATGCTAGATCTGGTGTAGGAGAGATAAAAATGAAGAGCAGTGAAGCTGGAATGAATCATGTAAAAAGGAGAGAGGGGCATAGAATCATGTAAAAAGGAGAGAAGGGCATAGAAAGAAGACAAATACCATATGGAAGGGGGAGAGGGCAGACAGTGGATGGAAGGGACAGATGCTGGATTGAAGAGACAGAGAGGGCAGATGCTGGAAACAAGAGAGTGAAAAGAAGATGAAAGCAGAAACCAGATAACAAAAGGTAGAAAAAAACATTTTATTTCTATTTTGTGATTAGAATATATCAGATTTGAAATATATATCCTTCTAGAGCTGGTGTTAGACATAACTGGGGACTGCAAAGCCCAGGCAGTGCTTCTTTAGCTTCCAGCTGGCTTAGGGTTCTCTCTGACCAGGGGGCAGTTGCCCTAGTTGCACTCCTCTAACACTATTCATATCATGTGTGACTGCGGTATTCTGTTAGCTTGATATTTCTGTGTAGCATTCTGTAATAATTTGGCTTATTCAGTTTTCTTGATAGTAGAGGGGATATATGTGAAGGGGAGGGGAGACAGTGGTTTTGTTGATCCTTGTTCTGTATTATTTGTATTTATAAAATGACAATTGTACAGAATATTGTTTCTTTTTATACTTTAATAAAATATAACTGAGGCTGGTGCGGATGGGATCAGATGGTTTGCGGGGACCAAGCTCGCGGAAACAGGGTTTTTTATTTCAGTCCTAGTAGTTTGCCGGTCCACAAAATAATTATTTTATTTCCGCTGGTCCATAGATGTAAAAAGGTTGAAGAACACTGGGTTAGAGAATCATGGTATTAGGCAGGCTTAGGCGTCTGTCCGTTTAGACAGATGCAATTCTATATAGGCCACCCGTGTGTGATTCTCAAAAGCCACTTAGGCGGCTTCTGAGACCGGGTGCCCTATATAGAATCCGGGCTATAAGTGGTATATAAATACTAAAATAAATAAATAAGTAAGCCGCGCAGTTGAGTGCCACGTGGCAAATCCTCCAATGCCCATTCAATTCCTATGGATGTTGGAGCATTTATAATACCAGCCCATGCTGTCAGGCCTAGTAAAGGGGGGGGGGGGAGGGTAAAACGAAAACAGAAAGGTTTGGCACCCAGGGTTATTGAAAAGTTGAATCAAAAGGCTTCAGACCATCCATAATATGAGCTGTGATTCTGAATAAGTTGGACTCTTCTGAGGGAGACCAAAGTAAACCAAACTGCAATGGTCTAGTCTACTAATTACCATAATTTGAATTGCCATTGTTATGTGAAATCCTTCATTAAGGACAAATCTGGTAAATTGAAAGATCCTTTTCGTTCAGGTCAGAAAATCTGGGATCTGTAATCCCTTTAACAGCCCGAAGGATTGTAGAGGTCAAAATATTCAGGCTCAGAATATAGGAGAGGCAAATAAACTTGAAAAGAACAGGTAGAACCAGAAAATGTTTTTTTGCATTTCATTCAGACTCGCAATGAAAGATCACTGATAGAGAATAATATATATGCAAAGTTTCCAAACTGATACATAAAAGGTTTTTTATTTTTCAATTCAGCTCAAGAGCTGCTGTCAAAGTTGCTTTGTCATTTCCTACTGGAAGGTCTACTTGATTAGAGCAGTCTACCTAAATTCATATGAAATCCCATACTTTCAAATCCTTGCACCAAGAGATGTGGAATACTCTTTGTTTGATCTTCCAGGCACCAAGGAGATAGTAGTAGAGGTGGATGACAATGGCGTTATCTCACTGAACTTTGAATCCGATCAGCTCGGTCCAGGGTCTGAGTTTATTTGGTCTAAAAACTATGAAGGACTTGAAGACCCATCTCGAGTAGATATTGAGACCAAAGGAGGCAGGTAATGATATTCGAATATGCCATATTGCTGTGGATCATGAAAGAATTCAGCTATAATTAGCTATTTTTATTTAATGTTGCAGACCAATCTAATGTATGTACTTCCAATGCTATATATAAAATATAAAGCTTAATATGGTTTATTAATATTTTGCAGTGACTAGCATCCTTGTAGTATTTGGGCATGATTATAAGATCAGATTACTTTGTGTGTCTAAGGGCTAGATTCACTAACCTACCCGATCGTGACCGATCCGTGTCCAATCCAGGCAGGTCCGATGGATTCTGCAACCAGTAATATTCTAATGGGAACGATCGGAGGAACGCCCCCATCTGCCAACACGGATCACTAGTGTGCGATCCTGACCCATGCACAGACCATCCCTGCTTTCCCTGTAGATGGTCTGTGCATGCGATTAGTGTTCGTTTTAGCTGGGGGGGGGGGTTTGCAAGCCCGTGGTTTTAACCAGCTTTAAGCCTGCGGGTTAAAACCACGGGCTTGCACTGCGGGAAAGGGCAGGAGTGATTCGGGGCTGAGAGCAGGAGTGATTCGGGGCTGAGAGTAGGCAATTGGGGCAAAGAAGCTGGGCAGACAGCTGGGCGGCAGGCAGGAGAATTGGGGAAGAGAGCAGGGCGGCAAGCAGGAGAATCGGGGCAGAGAGCAGGGTTTTAGCACAAGCGACTGGTCCTCACCAGTCGCTTGTTTTTTGATCGGCCAGACAGTCGGAAAGTGTAGTGAATCGCGTCCTTCCTGCTTTGCATGCCGATTCCCCTCATTTGCATGAGGATGATCAGGACACAGGTTAGTGAATCGGGTCGGAGGGAAATTGGGTCGCAAAGGGCTTGCAAACCGATCAGTACACGATCGGTTTGCTTAGTGAATCTAGCCCTAAGTGCTGTGAAAATGAGCCCCTATGTATTTGATCTTTGGCTCTGAAATGACAGGAGAACAGAGATAGGTAGGGCCTAGGCCAAAGCAACAAGAATTAATTTGGTTGGACTGAAAAGGGCTTCATGGGTCCTTTTTGCCATCATATTCTAATTACTCTATATTTCTCTGTTTCATCGATAAGGCCAAAAATTACAACTAATTTGTGTCTTTCAATGGTTAAATAATAGATATTTTGCTTATTTTTAGCTCAGGATAGGCTAAACAGTCTTCACAGCTCTGTTATATTATTTTTTTCATTCTTTAAACTTTATGGTCCTTTACGTACAGGATGTCAGCTTAGCATTGATTATAGTGGCATCTAATTTGGGGCACTAGTTGCTAAACTGTAGTGCTAGTGCCCTGAATAAGTTCAGTGGGGTGGGGTGGGGTGTTCCAAATTGGGAGAAGAAAATCTCCTTTGGAACACAAGAATCACTGAATTACAGAGAAAATAACTTGGATTGGGATTTTAATTTTTAATTATGTAGCTTTCCAAATCTGAGCTCAAGAGAAATTACAAATCCAAGAGCTAAGATATTTCCCTGTAAACTTGGACTTACAATCTAAGTTGTACCCGAGATAATGGAAGGTAGAGTGACTTTCCCAGGGTCATGAGAAATGTCTGTGGAAGAAACCTTAGTTTCCCTGGTTCTCAGACCAGTCTTCTAACCACAAAGCTACTCCTTTACTTTTATTAAATGCTATTCTCTCTATTTTGGGATACATGAGGAAAATAATGCATGACATTTGCCTTTTAATACATGTTAATGGCAAACTTGTATGTTAATTTTACCTTTATGCACATCAGTTTAAATCAGTGTACATTGTATAATAATGAGATGCAAAGAACTTATTAGGCAAACTGAATAATGCAGCTCACATTAAACTTTGCAAGCTTTGTTATTCATAGAAAAATGTCAAGTTTTGCTGCTTTTCATTTTCAGCAGATAATTTCTGTCACCTCATAGCCAGAGCAGTGGGCTGAGATCCAGGAAAACCCAGTTCAAAACATACTGTGGCTCCTTGTGACCTTGGACAATAATTTAACTGCCCCATTGCTTCAGGCACGAACTTAGGGGCCCTTTTACTATATTTTGAAAAATCTTTTTTATTGATAAAATGCGCAAAGTACAAATCCACCCCCCTCCCCCCCGGAGTATAACAAATTTGCAAACCAGCAGATAAGGACCACAAAAAAACCTGACAGATCAGATATTCAATAAATAATTATGAGTTTTCAAAGTCAAATAGTCCCAAAATTCTCTCCATGTTTGTTTGAACTGTCAGCCCTGAAGTGAATCCAAATTTCTGATTTGTACCTACTCTAATTTAAGTACAGTAAGTATCTGCAACCACTACTTGTAGTGATGGAGGGAGGGCCTCAAGCCAATGTATTGAAATGACTTTTTTACCCATTAGAATCACCCACCACAAGAACTGGCGATATCCTTTTGGAGTGGGAGATTGTAAATTATATAAATCAAACAGAATGAGAATATCCACAAATCTAGAGAGAAGGAATGTGAAAAAGGAGGTTCTTCCAAAATGCTTGTATAAAAGAACAGGACCAAATCATATCTTCTAGCGAGGCAGGCGAATGACGACAATTAGAACAAGCTCCTGTCGAGGAAAGGCCCATATGTTAAGCCCTCAGAGGAGAAATATAGAGTCTCAAGCAAATTTAAATGTTGTTCCATGTGAAGGACATTATCTATCACTGAATGAAAGTTCAAACCATATTTGTTACGATCCGCAACTGAAAGTTGAGTAGTCAAATCTACATTCCAAGCTAAGGCATATTTATTGTAATTAAGTTCTATAGTGGTGTCCTGTAAGTCCCTATAGTGAAATCACAAAGGAACTTTGAATTGAGCCCCAAGGTGTAAAAGGAAGCCCTCTTGAACATCCTCAGTCAAGTCCTCCCAGGGAAGACTTGTTTGCTCTAAATGACTACATGAACAAGTTACACACACCCTCAGCTCTTTCTTCCATCTCTGGAGGAGGCCAAGGAAATAATTACCAAACATAAGAGTGTAGTTTAAACCAGTGTTTTTCAACCTTTTTACACCTATGGACCGTCAGAAATAAAATAATTATTCTGTGGACTGACATCGGTCCATGGACCAGCGGTTGAAGAACACTGGGCTAAGTCGTGGGCCAGACCCCGCCCATCTCTACCCAATCTCCATCCCAGACCCCGCCCCCATAATAGTACTAATTGCACCTTGCGTGTCCTGTGCTTCATCTGGAAGCCTTCCCTCTGACGTTGCAACGTCAGAGAGAAAGCTTCCGGTTCAGGCGCAGAATGCCCATAGGGCCACTGCCCGTGGATTTGTGCACTGAATCAGTTAGGAAGAGGGAGCTGGCTCGAAGATAATGCCGCATCGATCGCACCGTGGACCGGCGGTTGAAGAACACTGGTTTAAACATTCAAGGCCTTGGGAGTTCTTGACATATGTGAATAGGGGGGGGGGCGAGATTTTAGGACTATCTTATTAAAGAGGGAGGGGGCGGGATGTAATTCAATTACAAAAATAGGATGACAAGAGTTATAACATTATGTTTTCTTTATTGTTGTATTTTTGTGAAGCCATCAACAAAAAATAGAAAAAAATGATTTATGTAGGCTGCCAAGATGTCTTACCCAAGAGCTGGAACAAACAAATATATACATGGACAAAGTTAGGTGTAATATATTACTAACTGAAGCCCCCTTTTATCAAGCTGCATTAGAGGTTTTTAGCACAGGCCAGCAAGGTAAGTGCTCCGACGCTCATAGGAATTCTACGAGCATCAGAGCATTTATCTTGCCAGTTCATGCTAAAATCCTCTAGCGTAACTTGATAAAAGTGGCTCTAAGATATCACTTAGTAATATATTATTTTCCTAACACTGTAGACTTAGGTTGTAGGAACTGCCATACCCTGAGGCTCTTCACAAACCATAGGATTCAAAGCTGAAACAGAGTATTGCAATACTTACCCCCTCTTTTACAAAACTGCAATAGCAGTTTCTAGCGCGGAGAGCTGCGCTGAATGGCCTGTGCTGCTCCCAACGCTCATTGAGTTCCTATGAGAATCAGGAGCAGCGCGGGCCATTCAGTGTGGCTCCCCGCGCTAAAAACTGCTATCACAGTTTCATAAAAGAGGGGCTTAGTGGATAAACTTGCCAATCCAAAATAAATAGTGTGGCCAGGCCAGGTTCTCGGCAAGCAAATGACCTGGCTCGGACCGCAGGCAAGATTTTGGACGCCTTTGATTTTTTCTGAATTCAGTTCAAAATAAGGGTTATACTTTATTTGTCAACATGAAAAAACCCCCAAAATACCAGGCTTAAATCCAGTGATAATTTCAATGCAGTTCAGTCTTCACTGCCACCTGGGTAAAGCAACCATTATTGTATTTCATTTTAAAGTTCATTTGCCTCTAATAGTAATGTCTAAATAGTATTATAGTCTCTGTTGGGACCTCTACCTGCAGGTAGTTAGGTCCCCTCTTAGGGAGCACTTTGCCAGCTTACTCCCCTCTCTCACGGCAATGCCTGGTATATCATAGACAGTCCAAACAATAAACTAAAACAGATTTCATTGAGTTTTAAATTCTCAGCTTTCACTACTTGCCTTTCTTGGGACCTCTTCCATTCTGCCCTAAACAGTGGGGGTAGAAACAAACAACCCTTCCTGTGCATACAGCTGTTCTATGCCCCACCCAAGTTTCCAAGCACCCCTTTCTACTTCACGACAGTTTATAAGTTTGTTCAGGGAATGGCTAATTCCCCTAGCACTTGTGCTTGGTCCCTGTTTTATGTCAGCACTCTGTAGCTTTCCCCCAGCACCTACACGTTCCTAGCTCATTTAATATACTTCCCCCTCCCCATTCGCGGTTTCCACACTCGCGGTTTCACAAATTCATGATTTTTTTGGGGGGGGAGGGGGGAAAACCCCCCATATTTTATCACATTTCCGCCTCTCTCCAGCCTTCCTCCCGGCATCCCGGCCTTACCTGGTATCTAGCAGGCTTTCGGGGCAGGAGCGATCTTCCTACGCTCCTGCCCCATGAGATTGCCAATAGGAAATGGCTGCCATAAGCTCCCGCCGTATTCTCGAGAAACTACGGGAACTCTCGGCAGTCATTTCCTATTGGCGATCTGCACGGGGCAGGAGCATAGGAAGATTTCTCCTGCACTGAAAGCCTGCTAGACCACCAGGTAAGGCCGGGATGCCTGAGGGAAGGCGGGAGGGAGGTGTGGGTGAGTCAGAGCCAGACAAGAAGATATTTGCGTTTTTTCTCCATTCGCGGTCCGGCTCTGCCCCTATCCCCTGTGAATTCCGAGGGAGAAGCGTATTCTGGCTGGAGAAACATTTGCAAAGAGCAGTGCTGGTGAGAAGTTACCTTACAACTCCATGCCTTCTGCTGGCAAGTTATATTCTTCTGGGATATTAGTATGGCTCTCCCAGCCCATACTACTGGTATCACAATCTTACTCAGCTATTTCCATGCTTTCTGCATTTACATTTTCCCATTCCCCTCCCCCTTCAGGGTAGTTAGAAGAGCTAGCTGGCCAAGCTTCCATTTCCCTCTCTGTAGCATAACTTTGCTTCTCTCTGACAAACCCCTCTGCAAGGTCCCAGTACTTAGCTGCTTGGGGAATTCCTGTTTGTCCTTCTCTGGGTGGCAAAGAGCTGCCTTTCTGTCTCTGTGGAGGGAATATCCTGCGTGGAGCTGTGTGCTAGGCTTGAATCTCCCTTCCAGCCTCAGCTGGGTTTAATTTATTTCCCTTCTGCTTCACGGTTGAAGGCTTAGGTGCTTGCAGCTTCCCAAGTGTAGCCCCCCACCCCCTTCTGGGTTGATTCTCTGTTTCACAGATTGGTTTTGCAGGGAAACTTCTCTGCTCTTGGGAAAGAAATAATGGCAATTAGACTGTGGTTTGGGAGTCCTCCCTACTAGGTTTCCTGGTGGATGGCTCTCCTGCTTTAACCCTGCTTGTTTTTTTCTGCCTAAGACCCTATTCTCTGACTGTTGAACTGGCTTAACTTTAGGGATTGAGAGTTTTAGAGCATGGTTTTTCCTCGTGACAGGGGCTTCCCTGTCACATAAGTCATTATTACGTAATAAAACATAAAGAAGCACTACCATTCTAAAAGAAATAAAGGCCAAAACAGGCAAAGAAAATTAGATAAAATGAACCTGGCTTTCTTAAGAGAGCCAAAAACTACAGCTTATTTTTTTTAAGAAAAGGGGCCCTTAAGTCTTATTTGTCATTCCTATGGGTGTCAACACTTTTAATCTGTGAATTTGCTTTTAGGACAAAACTTATCTTCAAAGAACCCTCAGAAAAAGATTTGGGCATTTACTCATGTGTTGTTACCGATACTGATGGTGTTTCATCAAGCTATAATCTTGATGAGGAAGGTAAAAACATAATTTCTTTATAAATCTTATCTTAGAGAAATTTCACTTTAATCGCAGAACTAATGAGCTTCCCAAACTGATGCTTAATAAAGATGTTTGCATTCTTATTGTGCAGAACTGAAACGCCTACTTCAGCTCAGCCATGACAAGAAATTTCCAGGTAAGGTCTCTTAAGTATAATGCATAACAATCAGTGGTATTGTAAGGAAGGGCGGAGTTGGGATGGGTGGGTGGGAGGTCCGCCTTGGGGACTGACTTTGCAGGGGGTGCTGGCATTGAAGTCTCTCTTCCTCTCGTCTCCCCCCCCCCCACACACACACACACATACATTCCCTGAAAATAAGACCTACCCCGAAAATAAGCCCTAGCATCATTTTCGGGGTAGGTCTTAATATAAGCCCTACCCCCAAAATAAGCCCTAGTCCCAGGATTCACCAGCAACTCTTCAACCCTGCCCCCCCACCATGCAGCCGAACTGTGCTGACCCTCCATCTTTCTCTCCCCACTGACCGCGAGTGAGCTCTACCTTCAACTGAAGCAGAGTTGGGCCGGCAGCACTCTAAACAGGTTGTTTGGACTTGTCCATTAGGGATTTCACTCTGCCACATTACTGATGAGGTAGAGCTCGCTCGTGGTCAGCGGAGAGGGAAGGTTGGAGGGTCAGCAAGGGTTCAGCTGCACGTTGGGGGCAGGGGGTGTGTTCAAGGGTTCTGTTATACAAGGGATGGGAGGGAGGGAGGAAAGGATGAATAGAAGCTGGGCAAGGGTTCTGCTGCATAAGGGATAGGAGGGAGGGAAGGATAGGAGCTGGGCAAACTTCTGTTGTACAGGGGGATGGGAGGAAGAGAGGGAGGGGAGGAAAGATGCTGCACATGTGGGGGAGAGAAAGGAAAGAGGAAGAATTGGGGTGAAGGAGATGGAGAGAGAGATGATCATGTGCATACTCTGAAAATAAGACTTAATGTCTTTTTTGGGCCCCAAATGAATATAAGACACTGTCTTATTTTTGGGGAAACGTGGTACCTCTTTAAATGTTTGCCAGTGCGAGCAGCATCTTCCACTTGCTGCTTGTGCCAGCCTCGACTTCCTTCTGATGACACTTCCTGGTCGCAGGACCAGGACATGATGTCAGAAGGGAACATAGGTTGGCATAAGCAGCAGGTGAAAGATGCTGCCAACACTGGAGAACATTTCAAGAGTACGTGGGGGACAGGGGAGTACTCAAGTGGTGGGGGACAGTGTGGAAACACTCGACATGGTGATGCTGGGCGCCACCATCTCAGCCGCCAACCTCCCTCGCTACTCCACTGACAGCAATGCACATCAGTGAGCAGATTCCTTCACAGAGTTGATGTACTTTGGATGAGATGCACAATTCATTCCTATGTCTGAATTTATCTCTAGAAGGCATCTGCTCTCAGAGCCCACAATTCAGCAGTTTCAGTGTCCTCCGAAATACTGCTTATCATTTTTTAAATGCTGTTATTTAATATGTTTATTGACCTTTTCAACAATCTATAGAACAAACTAACTGTGAAAAGTAAGGTTTACAAATCTAGTCATGAGCCAAAATAACAACTACAAACTTACAGTGAAAGTTCTCCCTCCCTACCCTCCAACCCACCCATATATAACAAAATAAGCAACACAGACGGACACCACCAGCCACCAAAATTATTAATTTAACAAACAACTCTGTTCCACATGAGCCAATGATCCCCAGATTGATTGCAACTTTTTTTCCCTGATATAGAATCAATATCAGTTGAATCATAATCGCTCTCCAGTGTTGCAATGTGCGAGGACTCTCGTCCAACCAGTTAACTAAAATTATTGTTTTGCCTAACGGAGAAGCTCTTTTCAAAAAGTCTTACAGGCCCTTAGGCTTAAGTCCCCTAGTCAAAAATTTGCAAAATAATAACCTAGGGGTGGCAAGGCAATGGATATGCCATAGATTAGAATCTGACAAGAAATTAAAAGCCAAAAATGCATGATGACGGGGCAACAATAAAACGTATGCCCTAAAGAGGCTTTGGGATGTGAACATTTGGGGGTACCGTATATACTTGAATATAAGTTGATCCGAATATAAGTCGAGACCCCCATTTCTCCTCAAAATGGAGGAAAAATGGTTAACTCAAATATAAGACGGGGGCTTAATATTCAAGTGTCATGCCCTGCCAGGATCTGCACCAAGTGTCCCCTCCCTCATGCCCTCTCCTGCCAGGGGCTGCACTCAGTCCCCCTCCCTTCAAGGCTCTGCACCCAGCCCCCTTCCCTCTACCAGGCTCTGCACCCAGCTCCCTTCCTTCCCTGCCATACCAGGCTATACAGCCAGCTCCCCTCACTCCCTGCCAGGCTCTGCACCCTGTTCTATCTTCCTACCCTCTGGTGATCTAGTGGTAGGCCAGGATAGGCGGGATCCCACTCTTCTTCCATCCCAGCCACCTAACAATTTTTTTAAACTCCGCCCCCCCACCCCGCCTGCCCATCTGCCAACTCGCACGTACCTTTTTTGCAGGTTTTAATCCCTGGTCGTCCAGCGGTATATGGGGCAGGAGCGATCTTTCTGCGTTCCTGCCCCATGCTGAGCCACTGCCTCCAATCTCACGGCGCATCCCACAGGACCGAGCTATTCATGCTCCCTGCTCGGCAAAGATACAACACATTAGCTTGCGCCCAGTCACAAAATGTAGCAGAGATATATCCTAGTATCAACCCTCTAAAAAGAGGAATGTCCAGGTTTTCCTGGACATCTTGTAACCCTACACATAAGTGTTTTAATGTGGGTCCCAGCTGAATATTGGCCAGAACCCACAAAAGAGCCAGCACCAATCACATGCCCATATAGTCCCAGATATTCAATATTGGTCGTTGGACATGACTCAGCATTGAATATCTGGGTCTAAATAGTACCCAGTATGTTTTTCTGTCTAGCCTTCTTGCAATTTTTTTTGTATAAATTGCAAGCTTTTGACGATAATATTGCATTCAGAAAAAGAAAGAAAAATAAATTCCATTATTTATCATATTTACAGTTGTTCCACTCAAAACCGAGTTGGCAGCTGAAGTTCTGGAGAAAGGGCAAATCCGATTCTGGCTACAGGCTGAAAAACTCTCTAACAATGCAAAGGTTA
This sequence comes from Geotrypetes seraphini, assembly GCF_902459505.1. NCBI lineage: Eukaryota > Metazoa > Chordata > Amphibia > Gymnophiona > Dermophiidae > Geotrypetes > Geotrypetes seraphini. Next base: position 147,394,596 of record NC_047085.1, on the reverse strand, counting down.
ACTATGTATTTAATGACAAGGAAATCTTCAATGGAGAGGTAAGCCATTTCATTACCTGGTATCCTTCTGAAGTAGACCCAGTGTATAGCAATGTGGCAAACAACTAAAGTGCAATTTGACAAACGGTATGCATGTAGTTATGTGCACCTTGAATGCATAAGGCCACAGGAAAAAGGCAAATACATGCAAGAGTGCACTACAAGCTGCTTTATAAGGCAAGTGCATTAGCGGATAACTGAATAGGGGCATTCATACGGGAAGGACCAGGCATGTTTCCCATTTATGCACCTAACTTACAGAATACAGTAAGTTACATGCATGTGCCCCTTTATGGCTTCCACTGACCTGGCACAAGTGAGCATGCTTAACTTTAAGTATGCCAATGCAGTCTTATGTTATTATAGATTAGGTGCTCCCTGAGCATCACTGGGGCACCTAGGAGGAGGCACCTAGTTACAGAATTGTCCCTTAGGACATTATTAGTAAAAGCAAGTCTTATAGGCCCTTTTACTAAAGTGTGATACGGTTTTGTTGTTAGAGCATTTTAATTGCAAAACTAATGCACTGTAAGTGCAAAATCTTAATGGTAAATGCACTGGTGTACCCAGCATCAGCCCTGTATTTACCACATATAGCGCATGGACATCACTTTATAGGCAGTAACAAATAGCACAGGTGTGCCGACTGTCTGCCACTGTATAAGGCACAGTGCTGGCCCCATAGATATACCAAAATACTCCACAATCCAATTCTCCCCTCCCACCTGACATTATCCCTCCTTTGAAGCCCCCAAGGATCCAATTCCTGCTGATCCAAATTCCCCAAAGGTCCCACACCCCCAGATACAGTTCTTGTTCTTATAAGGAAGGCTGAGCCCTACTGATAGTACTGCGAGACTACAGTTAAGAGTCAGCAGTTACCATTTTGCTGCTGAAGCCAGAGAGGGTAGGAATTCCCGCTCTGTCTCATTAGCCTAGGAGAGATGAACTCCCTGATAAGTCTGGAGGTTCTTGGGTGGTCAAGATTGGTGAGGAGAGGTCAGATTGATATTAGGAGAGGGGCTTTCTGAAGGAGGTAGAGCTACTATAAACTTGGGTTTTGGGTGGATCAGATCAGGTGGAAGGGGAGAACTGGATTTGAGTGGCTCAGATCTTGGGGGGGGGGGGCAATCTCGGAGGGAATTTGGATCTGGAGGGTTCAGATGGGGGGATTGGATCTTTGGGGAAGGTCTAGATTGGAACCAGAATCAGATTATGGGAGAAATCAGATCATGGGGTGACAGGAAGAAAGAATCAGCTGTCACAGCAAACTCATAGCCATTATTGAAGCAGCCATACTACCGCCTCCTCTTGAGGTGACAGCAAGTACAGCCATGCTATCTGCAGTTATGACAGCTAGTATGCAATAATGACTATTATAGAGTTTCAAAAGGTCATGCCCATGCACCGCCTGGTCCTACATTAAGCAGCTGGCATAATTTTTTTTCAAAATAACACAAAGAAATCTCACCAAAAATATATAATTATGAATAAATATAGTGCTCAGTAAAGTATACCCATTAGGCCAACGATGGACTATTTGAACATCATAGCACCAGCCCTATCCGACCATCCTATAAAATCAAAGGTAACACATAAGGGATTATCAAAAGCAGAATGTGTTAAATCAAGCTGTTAGATGACAAAAAAAACCCCAACAAAAGAACTTATCTGAGTCCTTAGAGATGACAAGAGCTTTCAGTTCCTGGTAGGTCAGATCCTGCTGGAGTAACAAAGTTCAAAGGCCTGATAAGACCATCCTCAGGTGTCCAAAAGAAAAATAAAACGTGAAAAAAACCACACAAAAATGCAAAAATTAAGGGCTCCTTTTACAAAGCTGCAAAAGTGGTTTTAGCGCGTGCTAAATTGCCATGTGTGCTAGATGCTAATGCCAGCATTGAGCTGGCGTTAGTTCTAGCCACGTAGCGTGAGTTAAGCGCATGCTAAAATTCTGCGTGCGCTAAAAATGCTATCGCAGCTTAGTAAAAGGAGCACTAAATCTACTCCGTGAAAAAGTCCATTCAAAGTCATTAGTCCTCTTCCACTCCACTTAATATATTTTTTGAGAAATCTATATATTTTTCCATTATTTTTCTCCTGCTATTGAATTGCAGTCTATAAATTGTTTTTTTTTTACCATTCTGACAATTTTAACAGCACTTTAGATATCGTGTTTCCCCGAAAATAATACCCATCCCAAAAATAAGCCCTACCATAATTTTTAAAGATGATCCTAATATAAACCCTACCACAAAAATAAGCCCTAGTTAAGATTGATCCCCCCAAACCCTCCCCCTCTGAATGTCCCTGACACTCCTCGACTCCATCCCTGACACTAGTGCTGCCCGATTTGTCAAAAAGATCGGACTCGTCAATTCAGCGACCCCCCACCCCAGTGAGATCTGACATACCTCCGCTCCAAGGCCTCCTAAAGCAACAGCGGTGGCAGTGCTCCGAACGGGCTCCTTCTCGGCCTTCCCCCCTGCTGCATCACTGATGACATCATCAGTGATGCAGCAGAGGGAAGGCCCCAGCGGGGAATGCTAAGAAGCAGCCCGTTCAGAGTGCTGCCGCCGTTGCTGCTGTTTTTAGAGACCTCAGAGGTACAGTGTTTCAAGTTTATTATGGCTTGATATACCACTGTCTTAGAGTTGTGGAGAAAGCATTCCATAATGTTAGTGCCACTACTGAAAAAATATCAGTCTCCATTATGTCCATTTTATCTTAAATGATTTTTTTTAATAATCAAGTTTTATTAAGGTTAACTGGATATAACAAAACAAAAGCAAAATTCAATACAAAACAGTAGGACAACTGAAAACCAGTCAAACAAAAGTTTACATTACATTGTACACACACACACATCATGTCTCCCAACACAATTGTTTTGTGATGATTGTATCTCCCTTGAACTTGGATCCTCCTGATAAAAGCAGAATTGAAATGTCTAAATAAATTCAATTATATTAAGTCTTCAGTCCTTCCTTTCACAATAATGTATTCCCACATTCTGAAACTGGTTTTGTTTCAAAGCACCTTCATTTGGTGGCTTTTCTATGCATTCATCGCCCTTTCTAGGAAGAAATATTTATCCCTGAATTCAGTCTTTATCATTATTATCATGACCAGATGACCTTCTGTTCTAGAACTTTCTTTCTATTCAAAAAGCAGGCCTTTGTGCATTGTTCATATTTCTGAAGTAATTGTATAGTCTAAATCTTCCATCTCCCACCTGTTGTCACCTCAATTAATTATTTATATAATTTAATAGATAAATAAGTTCCCATATTCTTCTTTCTTGCACATTTCAAAATTAACTTTCAAGACTAATACAGGTAAATAAGGGATTTAAGTATTCATTTCAAAGAAAATTGAGTGCCTCATCTAGATTCCCAGATTTTCAGCACCTGTTTTCAGCTGAACTTAGGAACTCTGGTTGAAAATATACTTTAACTGCCACGACTGTTAATAAATGACTCTCATTTTTAGGGCATCTAAATTAAGGCCTGCTATTTGTTTGTGTAAAAATAGGTACCTCACATACTTCCCACAGCCAAACCCACCCCCCTGGACCCACCTCTTTGTAAGCATCTAAATTTAGGATCCTAGCGAAAATAGGTTCCTAAATTTAGTGCTAAGCAGGAGGAATTTTCATTTAGGAATATCTAGGAATCTAATTCTACAATTTAGGCACCTAGATCTTTTGAATATTGACCTGTCATTCTAACATTTGTCTCCATACAATTTGCTCTATAATTGCAAGTAAATTAAATTCTGATAGCTACTCTATCATTATTGTTTGTTTCTCAGAAAATCAACTTAGCCTTTCTGAGAGTGTCATTGTTCACCCTGCGCAGTCACTTTTTAATATCCTAGCAGTAGGTGCCATGAATACCGCTAGAGATCACTAATGATATTTTAAGCCTGGAGCAAGCATAGGCAGGAGGAATTGGGTTTGCTTCTACTCAACCTACCCCCAGATTACCAGGAACTTTAAAGTAGGCCCTGGGGGTGGGGGGGGGGGGGCTGTGGATGGTGAGTGAGGGCAGAGTAGGCTGCTCAAAGGGGAGGTCCAGAATGGGTCTGCTCCTTGGGGGGAGGGTTGGAAAAGAGGGATAAACTCTTGGTGGGTGAATTCAGGAGGGAGGTTGCTTTTGGGTGGGGAAGGTTTGTACCAAAACCAGTTAGAAATGGAAGACTCTATTTGTGATTTATAAACAGTTGTACAGAATATTGTCCCATTTTATACTTTAATAAAAAGATGTAAATATAAAATCATAAGTGTTTGAGGCTTGTGCAAATGAAGACAGAGTCCGCGGGGACAGAGCAGAGATGGAGCGGGGACTGAGATGGAGCCTGCGGGAACGGGGACAGTGTCCACACGGAGGGGGAAGAGACAGGGACAGAGCTTATGGGGATGGGGACAAACTTTGTCCCCGTGTCATTCTCTACCACATATAAATAAATATATTTCCCTGTCTTTCAAGGACTTTCAAACTAAGGGAATTGAGGAGAGGAGCTAAGTGACTTCCCCAAGATCATAGGGAGCATCCGTGGGATATGAACACTGGTTTCCTTGACTTTCTGCCTGCTGCTATAAACATTAGTCTACTCCATTCTTTGAACAGCACAGCTACTAGTTACCACAATAGTCTCGGTTGGATACTTTTCACCATAATGTATATTTTCTCTCAACTTGGTACAATTATGGAACCTATAAAAGAGACTCAGACCACATGCATTCCTCTTCTTTTGCATCCTCTTCAGGGCTGCAGTTCATCACAGATCTCTTTGTTGCTTTTGATGTTGGAGATCACTTATTTCTTCCCCGACAGTTAGCAGAACTTGATCTGGGTGGTCATGTCTTTGATTGGTTTTCCTTGCTTTATAGTCTCTACTTCTCTGGTTACCATCTCACCATTTCACAATTTGTTATGCGAAGTACCACAGGGCTTTGTTCAATCACCATTACTTTTTGGCAGTTTCCTATCTCCTTTGCTTACTTTGTTACAAGATTATGGAGTCAGTGGCTACCATTATGTAGATGATCTTCTGATATCTTGAACAGATCACAACTCCCTAGACTTGAGCCCATTGAACTTTACTTGAAGGCAGTGGCTAGTTGGTTATCTAGCCATCACCGTAAAGCTAAGGCAATCATATTTGTGGACACAAAAAAATGGTTGCCACCTTTGTTAAAGAAATATTTAATTGTAGCAAATGTGTAAATGGCTTTTAGTTAATGAACATACTTCAGGGACTGACTTACGGTAGAGCAGATTTCAGTTTGACTAAGTTTGAGCCCAAGCGTATTTCTCTACTGTGGTGTCTGCACTGCTGGTATGTGTCGGTTGCAGCCAATTCAGAATATGACACTTCATTTATATAATAATCCAAAATTTGGCCATGCACCACCTTTCCTGTATCAGCATCATTGGATGCCTCTGTCATACAGAGCACATTTCAAGATTCTTATATTGGCTCACAAGACAATTTACATGGGCTTTCCTTCTTATCTATCCATTCACTCTAAAGGTTATTCCACCATTTTCCTCATACATCTGTGAAATCTACTTGATCCTCAGGATTTTTTATTTGGCACCATCCTTGTAATCTTATGTAAAGAGTCTTTCTATAAAAAATAAATTAAAGGTAGACATGAAGGCTCACTTCCTTTGCAGTACTTTTCAAGATCTGGGAGGCATTTTTTTTGCTTCATGTTCCATCTTCTGGTTTTTCTGACTCTTCTATCCCTTTTCTACAGTATTTTTGCCTGACATTCTTTTCTACTATGTTTGATTTTTTTTTTTAGACTGTATATCGCTTTGCTTTTGTCATACAAGAGCAGTATAGCAAATACAGCATACTCAAGAATAAACAAGTGTTTTTCAATGACTCACTTACCTCTATAATTAATCAACAATTTTGTTTCTTCTTAAAGAAATATAAGATGCACGTTGACCATAACACTGGTATTGTTGAAATGTTTATGGATAAACTTGAAGATGAAGATGAAGGAACTTATACCTTCCAACTTCAGGATGGCAAAGCAACTAACCAGTCCAGTCTGGTCCTTATTGGCGATGGTAAGCATATTGTGACCTTTCTGTTTTTTTAAGTGGTTTTTGCCATGTGTCCTCAATGCTCTTCACAGTGCAGCCTGAGCTAACCTTTCTTCCCAAGGTATTTTTAACTTTGCAACTCAAAGTAGGTTGTTAAAAAGCAATTTGCAAATGTCTTGGGTAAAACAACTTAAATGCAAGTTGTTAAGCATATGTCTCTGCTTACAATAACATATTTATTGCAGGATGTCATTAGCCATACTTTCTTAAGTGAAAATGTTCATATGATCTGTCAAAGGTCATCCTAGTTGCAGATGAATCAACTACCGGGGTGTATCACTCCAGACTACCATGTTTCCCCAAAAATAAGACACTGTCTTATATTAATTTTGGGCCAAAAAAGACACTAGGTCTTATTTTTGGGGATGTCTTATTTTTTTCATGTACAATGATCATCTCTCCCTTTCTCTCCTCCACCCCAATTCTTCCTATTTCCTTTCTCTCCCCCACATGTGCAGCATCTTTCCTCCCCTCTCACCCATCCCCTTGTGCAGTATCTTTCTATCCCGCTCTCCCATACCTTGTTCAGCAAAACCCTTGTAGCTTGTATCCCTTCCTCCCATCCCCCTGTGTAGCATCTTTCTATCCCCTGCCAACCCATCTCTCCCTCCCATCCGAACCGCGAGACTAAATGTATCTTATAACAAACTGGCAGCGTCGTCAGCAATGTAGACAGGTTCCTTCGTGGCCTAGGCTGTTCCTCTGCTGCATCAATAATGACATCATCAGCAACACAGCAGAGGAACGGCCAAGGCCACGAAGGAGCCTGTCTACACAGCTGCCAACACTGCTGGTTTGTTATAAGGTACATTTAGTCTCGCGGTTCGGATGGGAGGGAGAGATGGGTTGGCGGTGGGGGGGGGGCGGAGGGGGAGCACTGCTGCTGCTGGCGACTAGGGCTTATTTTCGGGGGTAGGGCTTATATTAAGACCTACCCCAAAAATCATGCTTGGTCTTATTTTCAGGGAAACACAGTATCACCTCCACTTTCAAATCCACATATCTGTTGTTACAGCAACATACACACAAAGACTGTTCAGAGTGCACAAAGTAGCATGTAAAAAGAACTAATGACTTAATATGCATATTAAACTGGCCTTCTGATATGTTAGATAGTCTGTGTTAAATGAATGGAAATTAGGATTTTTCGGGCCTAATGGAATATATACTCTGCTTCAGGTGCTCTTTTGTATGTGCTTCTCAAAGCCCCAAATTTTACACCTGCCTCAGAGCTGATGTCAAATACTGAGTGTGAATGCTATCTTAATGTCAATGTAATAGGCTGGACTGTCCTTTAGTGCAGCAGTTTACTCTGATTTCCCATACTAATTTTTCTTGCAATATAAAGAACCACTGCACCAAAAGCTTGCCTGGTTGGCATGCAAAATGCCAGAAGAAAAGTGGTTTGTTCCCAGAGACACCGACACATTTTGGTTTTCAGTGTATTTAAACCTGCTCACATGGTTCCTTGAAGGTTCCATTCTTTTGATTTATGACATTACAACCATACATTGTTTTGCAATTTCATCCGTTGTTTTATCTCCTGAAGAAGGCCGTTTTTCTGCCGAAACCAGGATTCAGCTACAATGATATTAACATAATAAACACATTTATTGAAAGTGAAACGTAAATTATACCCAAAAGGACCCGAAATGGGTCATGTTACTGCATGTCTTCCAGCATCGGGGTCCATTAAAATCTAAAAAATGTAAATTAATTATTAAAAGTTTAAATAAGGGGAGCTTAAATACATGTTAATAAATGTATGTCAATGAATATAAACCATACTTAGACAGCTCATATTTGAAATAATACCAAAGAATAAATATTTCAATGGTTTCAATAAATAGATAAATAGAATGGGAAGGGCAGAAATAGCCATGTGGTAGACTAACCTGATCTGATAGGCTAGCCTGACTTGCTAGGAGTAATCAGCATACAAACACCTTTCATAGAAACAAAAAAACATCCTTTGCTTTATTGTCTGCCTCACACCAATCAAAAAATACAGCTGTGGTTTATCTTAACCAGTGGCTACAGGCATTAGTCTTGTTTTCCCAAGACCTGCCTCTACCTATGTCTAGGGAAAATTTGAGAGTTCCTCTTTCTGCCTCGGGAACCTCTCTAGAATGAAGTGAACCCAGCCTGGGTAGAAATACCTGCGAGTCCCGCCCCTGTGACTCAACACTGAGCTTCATAGCCCAGGCATGCTGGGGCCTGTAGTTCCACATTTGATTAGCATCTGGGGTACTGACTTTGAAAACAGCACTTCACTGCAGAAATTCCACTGCTTCTATTCCACACTTAGGCAGCAGTCGCAATTTTCAGAGTAAACAATTGTTTCCTTTTGGCAGCAAGCTGCACATTCTCTTGCACAGCCTATAGTACTGCCACTAGTAAATCCACTTCCAGACTTCCACAAGTTCCTGTTCCTAGAGCAGTTTCTTTAATTCAGTGGGGCAATTAAGGTAGCTCTCACCTTCTCACTGCTGCAATGCACAGATACGCTGCTGGCTTAGCAGGTGCCAACAGTGGCTTAATTAAGCCTGTCAGTATGCTGCAGCTGTATACACACAAGCACTTTTTCTTTTTCTCTCTGCCTTATCTTAATGCAGTACTCAAATAAACCAAATAAAAGCTGCCTGTTTGGCTCTAAATACCTGTTATAAATTCCCTCTCTCTCTTCTGCTGGAGCTGATAACCTTAGGCTGTTCCCAAAAAAACTTTTCTGGAATGAGGTCCCCAGCCTCTATAGACCGCTGGTCAGTTTCTCTATAGCAGAAACTGAAGCTGAAAGGCCAGCAAGTTCCTCTTTCTCCCTCAGGGACCTCTCTAGAATAAACCCAGCCTGGGTAGAAATACCTCTCACCTGTGAGTCCTGCCCCTATTACTCAACACTATAGCCCAGTGCATGCTGAGACCTGCAGTTCCATATTAGCATCTCCTGCTGCCTGGGGGAATAATAGTTGCATGGAGGAGGGAAAACCCCTTAATCTGTCATAAGCAATTACTGAGAAACCAGGAATTGAAAATACAAATACAGTAGTCAACTCCATACAGAATGGTCTTAAAAAGGTGACTCTGAAAGACTAATATCGGTTGAAGAGCTTGAAGTAAAACAATAACATGGGAGTAAAAAGGTAACAAGGCTTCTGGAAAAACACCCAAGCAGTTATGCTATGAGCTATCAGGAGATATAGAAAGGGCAAGGAGAAACAGGAAGTCAGATAGAAAACACAAAACTCAAGCTGCAGAATAAGAACTTCTATAAGATATATAGTAGAAAGCTTAAGATAGGGAAAAATTTGGAAAATATTGTGGGATGTAAGAGAGCCAAATGAGGTCCAAAAGAAAGATTACAGTCGCATATATTGGCACTGAGGCACACAGCATGGTTGTATTTTTAATTTTAATGAGTAGAGGATACTAGCTAGGTCAACAATTGATTGGGAGACATTTTTCATTTATTAAGCATCTGGATTGATCATGCAAGCTTGTAATAGAATATCAGTTGATTCTTTTTCTCACTGTTGATCTCTAGTGTTCAAGAAACTGCAAAAAGAAGCTACATTCCAGAGGCAAGAATGGCTTAGAAAACAAGGTAATACTACCGTGTGCTCAGACTGAAAATATGCAGCTCTTCAATTTTTTTTTTTTACACCCCTTTTACAAAGCCGCTCTAGTGGCTTCCACTGCGGTAACTGCCCAGAAGCACATAGGGATTTAAAGGGCTTTGGGGCTTTTGCCACAAGAAAAGTCGCTAGCATGGCTTTGTAAAAGAGGGTTTTAGTTAGTTTTATATCTAGTCAGCCAAAAAGCTTAGAACAGGTTACAAGTTATGTGAAGACATATAACTTGGGTGGGGAGGGGAATGTCTCAAGGTTACACAGTCCTTCCAATTTATCTTAAAATCCTCAAAAGAATTTTAAGTTCCAACATCCAAGATATTCCAAATGTTAACTTAAGAGGGAAAAAGTTTATTCATAGCTCAGTATCAGGATACATTTTTGCTCAAAGGATAACAAAATAAATCCTCCAACCAGGTCATTGGTTTCATCTAAATAATGGGCTTCCTCAAGGAGAATATAACCATAAAGAATAATCAGTTGACAATTCATCAAAATTTTAATTTTTTGATTATAAATAACTCTATGTAAAAGGAAACTCCTTCCTACAACTCTATCACATGCCAATGCATGCATATTTCTAATGTAGAATGAAAAGCTAGGCACTAATTATAATCAATTTGAATGAAGAATATTCTCATATAACAGCCAGCTTCAGGATTTTCGTCTTAGACGCGATGGTGGGAGAAAACGGTTATGAACGGGAGAGGGAGCCTTGATAAAGCCCTTGAGTTGCATGGGCGAAACATGTTGGGTGATTGATGTTTCTACCCTCCCGATTAGCGTCGAATCCACAAGCTAAGTATTTTTAGCATATATGTATTTATACAAAAAAATTTCTTAAAAACTAATATTTGCGACACATGCACAAAAAATATAGATAAAAATATAGATGGGTCCAATGACGAATGGGAGCATAAAGCCCCACACAATGAGATGGTTTGAGTGTGTGGTGGCCCGCTGAGGACCTTAAAATACTGTGAAGTCATACAGAATGAAGTTTGGTAAATCAGTGAGATAACATCTTACTGAAGCTGGCTGTTATATTTCTAATGTAGATACATATATGTCATAGCCAGACACATGCACTCTTCTGATAAAAATATTTTGGACAGTCAATAGGATATGGTAAAAAAAAATTTTAATCTTATAAAGAAACAAATGCCACTCCATTTCCAAATTTAGTCCATGAGGACTCTCTGCTATTTATTGTCAAATATATATTTATTGAGCTCAACAAAAGGAATGAAACAGGTAAGAATATGCATAACATCTAGAACAAGCTCAAAATATTTTCAAGAAACCCACACCATACTACAGCCAAACCCCCAAACTCCCCACCCCACCCCAGGTCCTCCTTTCAAGTAAATCTCCAGTAGCGAACTGCATTGCAAAAATAAGCAGATGTACTTAGAAAGGGTATAACAATATAAAAGAATATTAATAGTTAAGTAGGCGGCTACGGGCCACTGAAGTCATAGTAGTCCAGAAGGGCTCCCAAGTGTACTGAAAAAAATGACCCAGGAGCAAGGAGAAGTTTTGTACCTCCCGACGCTCCCACATCAGGAGAGTAATCATCTGGCACCTCCACAGGTAATCAGGCGCCTCCCCATCAAGCCATTTAAGTAGAATACATTTCAAGGCAATAAGTACTGTCCATTTGAGAAAAGCAGCAACTCCTCGTTTACGGGAAGAATAATGTGGGACAGCTCCAAACAAGACCAGTGGAGAGTCCATGAGAAAGGAAAAAGATTTAGAAAACTCCATCAAAACCTTAGAATTACAACATATGTCTAACCACATACATGACCCAAATACTTTCCAACGTATTCAAAATCTTAAATATGAATATAATACTTTAGTTTCACATATAGCTAGGCGTGATATTTTTATCTCTAACTCTGGTCATTACATGGGAGATAATATAATGGGTCGTCCTTTGGCCAGATACCTTAAAAATAAATCTAAAAGACTACATATAACGGCTATTCAGAATCCATCAGGTCAATTAGTCAAAACCAGATCTCTAATTTCCTCTCAATTTGAAAAATTCTATACTTCTTTATACCAATCTGAATCTACCACTCCTGAAGCAGATATAGACTCATATCTTACCTCCTTAACTCATCCGACCATTCCAGAATCTGTTAAATTGGAACTTGATTCTCCAATAACTATATTAGAAATTGAAACTGCCATATCTTCCTTACCTGCTGGGAAAGCCCCTGGCCCAGACGGCTTCACGAACGAATTCTTTAAGCAATTTCGCACCCTACTAGCTCCTCATCTCCTTAAATATTATGACTTCCTCCACTCCACTCCGGACAAGCAATTCAATTTCACTGAGGCCACCATTGTAGTAATCCCTAAACCTGACAGAGATGACACTTTAGTTAAAAACTTTCGCCCCATCTCTCTCCTCAATTTAGACTACAAGATAATGGCAAAACTACTTGCATTAAGACTTACCAAAATAATCCCACTGCTTATACATAAAGATCAAACAGGGTTCATTAAACAAAGATATATAGGAGACAACCTGCGCCTATTTCACTATATTAACGCTCATGCTAAAACAATGTCAGACCCTGTAATAGGCCTAGCTATTGATGCTGAAAAAGCCTTTGATCGAGTGGAGTGGCCTTTCCTTTTTCGTGTCCTGAAGTGGTATAATTTTGGCCCATTTTTTACAAACTGGATAAAAACGCTATATCATCAACCCACAGCTCGTATTAGGATTAACAACTCTTTATCCAATAAATTTCCCCTCCATAGAGGTACTCGACAAGGCTGTCCTCTCTCACCATTGCTATTTAATTTAGTGTTAGAGCCACTCCTTTCAGCTATACGACAAAGTCCCTCAATTAAAGGTATTCCCTCCTCTGATCGAGATTTCAAATTAGCAGCTTATGCTGATGATGTTTTACTTTTTCTGAGAGACCCTTTACTCTCCCTTCCCAATCTTATTCATATTATCACTCAATACTCCCTCCTTTCCGGATACTCTGTTAATTGGGAGAAATCAGAGATCTTCCCTCTAAATGATAATATACTTCCATCAGATTTGGCTCATTTTCCTTTCTCATGGTCACATGAAGCTGTGAAATACTTGGGGATTTTAATACATAAAGATTCGGTTCATGCTCAAGATCTTAATATATCTAAAGTCAAAAATCTAGTTCTAAACACTACATCTAGATGGAACCCACTCTTTCTATCCTGGTGGGGTAGAATTGCATCCATCAAAATGACTCTGGCCCCTCAAATTAATTATATTCTTTCTATGCTCCCTCTGTTATGCCGGAAATCATTATTTCATTGGCTAAATATGAAAATATCTGAATTCATTTGGAACAAGAAAAAACCTCGAATCGCTCTCGCCAAACTGAAAGCCTCTAAGATCAACGGTGGTCTCAACTTTCCTGATTTCTATCACTATTATATTGCTTCATTAGCCAAATATGGAGCTTACTGGCTCACTAATTCCTCCACTCAAAATCTTCCCACTCAAGATCTTCCTGCCTGGTTTGAAATGGAATGTTTTTTATGTACGCCTTTACACATCTCATGCTTACTAACGGTGTCAATACCAAGGCACTTAAAGAGATACTCTTTATTGGGTGCAACGCAGCATGCTCTTTATCTTATAGATACATTGACTGAAATCTCAGTTAAGGTTAGTCCACTCATGTCCCTTTGGAACAATCCCAAAATTCAAAATCACGACAAATCTCTATCATGGAAAAGGTGGCAGCGGGCAGGTATATGGTTTGTCCATCAATTGTCTACCCTCAACTCGTTAATTCCATTCGATATACTGTGCTCTACATACTCGCTACCTCCTTCTACTTATTCACAATGGCGTTCTCTCACTGGAGTGTTGCCGTCTTTACATATACGATTTGACTATATGACTTCCAAAAATACTATTTACAACTGGTCTTCTCTGTCTCTACTAAAAGGTAAGGCGATATCATCCTTCTACAGTATTTTAAGAGACCACTCCTTCACTTTTTCACCTCAATCTATGAAGCACTGGGACGCTATACTTACCACTCCGCTTTCTGACATTGATTGGGAGCTTTTCTGGTCATCAACAAATCGCCCGCTTTTATCTTCTAGAGTATCACAATCAATGTACTTCCTTATGTGGCAGGCAATATGGACCCCACTTCGCATGTGGAAAGCTAACTTAAAACAAGACTCTGTTTGTTGGAACTGTTTGAAAGAGGAAGGAACTCTTGATCATATGTTATTTCATTGTACTCTAATCCGCTCTTTTTGGACCTACGTCTGGAACACCATACAATCTATTACTAACTGCTCAGAAGAAATCTCTATAGACATTATAATCCTTCGCTCTCAACACCCATGTTTCACACAATCAAATTGTCCACCTAAACTCATTGATACCATGTTGGTGACTGCCCTCATGCACATTCTAAAAAATTGGAAATCACCCTCGCTATTAGATTATACCTTTTGGTGGAACTCTCTGAGTATGTATCATAGATTTGAATCCTACGCATATGAGAAGAGAGTTACATTCCGAACCTGCATGAACTTGAAATACAACAAATCTCCATGGTCATTCTTAGATTCCTATGTACGCTCATCTTCTTAGACACTCCTGTTATCCTTTTCTTCTCCTCTCTTCTCTCTTTCATTTTTCTTTCCTTTTTTCTTTACTGCTCTCTCTTATCTTTATCTTATATATCCCTTACATACATTTTTAATAATTGGAGCCTTTGCTCCTATACAGTTAAACATAAATTTATATATTTTATATACAGAAAGCTTTATTTTGTTTCTATGTACTTTAAATGATTCTTGTATCCTTTAAAATACTTAATAAAAACTATTGAACTTAAAAAAAAAAAAAAAAGAAACCGCTGAAACAAACACTCTAGGCGTTGCTCATCTCGAGAGGTCAAATAAAGGGGGAGAACCTGAAAAATGCCCAACACAAGAGCTTTTAGGTGAAGGAGGAGGACAGTCTTTCACCTAAAAGCTGGATTCTGTAACCAGTGTTTGTCAAAAAGAACACTGGTTACAGAATCCCCTCAGCAACGATCGCGGCAGGAAAGATAGCCAATCTCTTCTGCCATAATCCACCCCCCCCCCCACACCCAATCAGACTGGGCAGGAGAGCACAACCCCTCCTGCCTCAGCAATCCCCCCCCCCGGCACGATCGGGGCAGAAGGGAGCCCAAGCCCTATTGCCCCAGTGACCCCCCCCACGACTTGATCCGGACAGGAGGGAGCCCAAGACCTCCTGCCCCAACGACACCCCCGACTTGATACAGGCAGGAGGGAGCCCAAGCCCTCCTGCCCTGGCGAAAGGCTCACCCCCCATCTCCAATAAGATATGAGCAGGAGGGATCCCAGGCCCTCCTGCCCACAATGCCCCCTGACCACCCCCCTTATCAGCCCCCCACCCACCGACCCCACGATTCCCCCACCGACCCCGCGACACCACCCCACATCCCCCCCTGTGGACGGGGCCTTAGGCACATGGGCTGGGTTGGGCGTTGTGGGCAGGAGGGTCTGGGATCCCACCTGCCCATATCTTAATAGGGGTGGGGGTGGGGATTTCACCAGGGCAGGAGGGCTTGGGCTCCCTCTTGCCCCGATAGTCGGGGGGGTCACTGGGGCAGGAGGGCTTCGACTCCCTCCTGCTTCTATCGTGTCAGGGGAATCGCTGGGGCAGGAGGGCGTGGGCTCCCTCCTGCCCGGGGGGTGATGGATCGTGGCAGGAGAGATTGGCTATCTCTCCTGCCGTAATAATGATACCCATCTACTCAAACTGCCACAAACCGCAGCAGGAGAAATTGGGCATCTCTCCTGCCACAGGTCACAGCATTTTGGGGTAGAGGGATGATCACCATCGCGGCAGGGGAGATGAGCCATCTCTTCTGCCATGATGGTTGTGGTGGGCAGGTTGCCGGGGCCGCTGAGCTGATCGCGGCAGCCGCGATTAGCTCAGCGGCCCCTTTTTCGGCACTTATACCTGTTTTTACTTGGTCTAAGTCAAAACGTATAAGTGCTGACCAGGCAACCTGCCTAAACTTTTGGTTATACCTGCTATACGCCTATGTCTAGGTCGGCCCACCTCCCGCCCTGTCCCCTCCTCTAAAAACACCTCTTTTCGCTCTATGCATTTAGAGGCAGGGGAAAGCACAACACAGCTTAGTCAAGCTGGTTTTAGATATGTTATGGGTTTGGTTATGGGTACTTGGACAATCAGATGTTTTTGATCGTCCAAGTACCCATTTAGGCCACTTTTTAGATGTTTTTTCTTTTATTATGAGCCCCATAACTTTTGGGGTTTTGTGCGGTAAATTTCCTCTTAGGAAATGAGAAGGGGATTTCAGTCATTGAAAACCATTAACAGATCTGATTCTAAGGATATATCTAATTATTATTATTTAATGATTTGATATACCGCCTATTCTAACAAAAGATCTAGACGGTTAACATTATGTATACAAAACACAAAAGAACTTCATTCACTCAGATTCACACATAATGCAGTCAAAAGTTAAAGTCAAAAAATTAAATTGAAAGGCTGTCTTGTATTGCAGGTCCACTATTCCTAATACTCAAATCAGCTCATAAGTCAGTGAACAAAACTGTGTTTTCAGCATGAATATGCATGAGAGATCAGCATGTACACAACTTCCATTATATGAAAAGCTATCTCATCATGCATTCTCCTTAAGTATATCTTGAAAACCTGATTTTATTTATTTATATATCACTTTTCTGTAACACGATCAAAGTAGTTTTACATTTTATATTCAGGCACTTTCTCTGTCCCTAGTGGGCCCACAGTCTGATCTTTGAATATTGGTTAGTGAAGATTAAGTGGCTTGCCAAGAGTCACAAGGAGTTGTAGTTGGAATTGAATCCAGTTCTGAACCAACAATAGAATATAAAAGAAATAAAAAATCTTCACGAAGCAATCCAACAAGAGATCTCCAAGTGAAACAAATAAGCTTACATTCATAAATTCAAAGGAGGAAAAGAATCTCAGAAATCTGCATGGCCCCATTATAAACTAATACCCTCTGATATTCAGCTGGCAGTGATCAGCATTTTTCTAAAAGCTTACCATCACCAGCTACATTATGCCCCAATATTCAGTTCTGTGCATGTCTGGACACCGACACTGAATACGTGGGCATAATTCTAGGTGGCCAGGTCACCTGGAGCTTATAAGCAACCATTCAAAAAAAATATTTAAAGCCTGCACATAGCTTAATGGTGCCCCTTACCTGACAGGACCTATTTCACTGTCATAAGCAGCTTCATCAGGAATCGCTAATGAGGGCTCAATAATTTGCCACACACTGAAAAGACAAAAAAATGAATCAATATGATGCACTTATGTATCTGCACTTACATAATGTGTACTCATGCTTAAAATATCTTATTCCTAACTCAGACTTGTTACAGGCTAGGTTCAGCTAGCCACAAGTTCTCATTTACAAATGGCACCGCTTCTCAGCAGATGCCAATACATGCGCCTTTAAAAGGTTATCAATGTGCATGTGTCAAACCGCTTCCATTACAATAATGAAACTTTACTGAATTTCTTAAAGGCATATTACATACATTCACGAAAAATCTAAATAAAAAATTTAAATGTTTTTGTAATTTACACAGAATCTAATAATTTATAAATTGCTATTTTTCTAAATCAGAAGACAGGATCGATGAAAGATATTGGAACCTGTGAGTATATATTGGGGCTAGGCAGGTTTCTAAGATCCTTTTCCTCCTTTGAATTTGTGAATCTAAGCTTAATTGAATCCAGTCCCCCAGGTTCTCAGCCCACTGCATTAACCATCAGGCTACTCATCCACTCCAACTTGAGCTGTTATTAGCGTTGAGGACTGGAAAAGAATAACATGGTTATGGACTTTTGGATTCAGGTTTTTGGGTCATTTTTGGCAGCCATTCTCTGAGTTATCTCCATTATGTTGTCAAGCTGTGAAACAAATAATTTCAAAAGTCAACCATAAGATGATGCAAAAGGAATGGTCATAAAATTTTGCATTTCATGCTTGATTTTAAAGACAGGGTTTCCTACTGGGCAGCAAATAATTTATTGACTCCATTATTTATAAACAAAATTGAAGTGATTTCCTCAAGCCAATGCAAGGATATGAAAGGCTGGAAAAGCAGCTTTTGATACAGAATACAGGAGGGCTCATTCAGTGTAGAGCTACCAGATTTGTTCCTGCAAAAAAAGAGGACACGTGGCCCTGCCCTGTTTCGCCTCCAACCCTTCCTTGTTCTGCCCCCAGTCCCACCCCCACACAAACCTCATCTCTTCTTCCCCAAGTCCAGGCTGCATCTGGAGGTCCTCCGAGCATGCACGGATATGACACAATGACAGTCACATGTAAACATGTGACGTCATCGTGTCATGTCTGTGCATGCTTGGTGGCTCTCCAGATGCGTTCCCGAGCTCAGGGCCTTCCAAAACCTTGACAAACTGCCGTGTTTTGGTTAAACATTTGGGCACTCAGACAGTCCTCTAAAAAGAAGAGGACATGCCCGGATTTTCCCAGAAATCTGGTTATCCTAGTTCAGTGGCAATGCTTTGACTACCATGCAGGAGACCAGGGTTAATGCCCCAGGCTATTCCACCCCCTAGTGGTAGCAATGCAGCTGGAGGACACCTGCTCAGCTTAGAGGGAACACTGCGGCTGGCTTTGCTCCTTGGGCCTGCTGAACCTGGAAGTGCAGGTGAAGCACAGTTCACAATTGCAAGGAGAAAGGATCTCACCTGTTGCTCAGTATCGATTACCTCTAGCCAGGCTCAGGATACATATGCACCCCAAGTTTTAGCTCAGCTTTGGAGAGGGTTAAAACAATGGGAAAACCTTTCTGTAATGGCTAGTTTCAGTTCAAAGGGAGCAGAATGAAAATGCCTGGCACCCAGACTCCCCCGCCCCACCAAAAAAAATCCAGCTTTTCCATTAACATTAAGGATTATACATTTTCACTATGCTAACACTAATGCAGGCTTTCTGTCATTGTGAAAAACAGGTCCTCACTTTGTGGAGCAGCTGGGATGGGAAGTTACCTCAAACTGCAATGTGTTGCTGAAATGCAAGGTAAAAAGCAAGAGACTCCAGGTCAAGTGTAATAAACTACAGATAGTACTATAAAGCAGGAAAGGCTTGACTGACTATATACACCTAAATACAATTTGCATCAATCAGATGAGAAACATTTAATATGCTAGAAACTCTGGTTAGTGCTTTAATCTTAGATAAATGAGGAGATAAATGGTCTGGGAGATTTCCCTCTATTATACATAGCAATATCTACGCTCCTGCCCCGTGCAGATAACCATTAGGAAATGGCTGTGGGGAGTTCCCATAGTCTCTTAATCTAAGGCCTGATTGGCCCAGGCTCTAGGCGCCTGGGCCAATCAGACCTTAGACTTAGTGGGGATGGGCGGACCCGCTATACCTAAGGCCTGATTGGTCCAGGCTTCTAAAGGACGCCTACAGCTGCCTAAAATTGGGACGCACTTTGTAGAATCAGGGCCTAAATGACTACATCAGGGATGCCCACACTTTTTGGGCTTGCGAGCTACTTTTAAAATGACCAAGTCAAAATGATCTACCAACAATAAAATTAAAAAAACCAAAACACAAAGCACACTGTACGCTGAGAAAATGTTAATTATCATTCCTATTCCGGAGTTTTTTCAAAGAGGTCATGGCAGATGACTCTATGCACTGTCACCTCAGTAACAACCATACAAAAATAGACAAATATACCCTCCTCCCTTTTTACTAAACCACAATAGCAGTTTTTAGTGCAGAGAGCTGTGCTGAATGTCCAGCGCTGCTCTCGACGCTCATAGGCTCCCTGCACTAAAAACCGCTTTTGTTGTTTAGTAAAAGGGGGGCCATAGTGCAAAATATAGACAGCAGATATAAATTCAGACACATTTTGATCACTAAATTGAAAATAAAATCATTTTTCCTACCTTTGTTGTCTGGTGATTTCATGAGTCTCTGGTTGCACTTTCTTCTTCTAACTGTGCATCCAATCTTTCTTCCCTTCTTTCAGCCTGTATGCTTCCTCTCCTCCAGACCTCATTCCCTTCCCCAACTTTTTCTTCCTCTCTCCCTGCCCTTTCTTTCTCCCTGCCTCCCTTTCTTTTTTCCTCTCTTCATGTCCCCTTTCTTTTTTTTCTGTTTCCCTTCTTTCTCCCTGCCTGCCCCCTTTCTTTCTTTCTCCCTGCCCTCCACCAAGCCACTGCTGCAACCATCAGGGAACAGGCCCCTAAGCCGCCGCCGCCGTCATCAGGTAACAGGCCCCAAAGCCGCTGCCGTCCCAAGCTCTCCCTGCTTCCCTGCGTAGGGCCGACCAGCATTCCTCTCCCCAACGTCAATTCTGCCATCAGAAAAGAAGTTCCGGCCCAGCCAAGCAGCGATTGGCTGGCCCAAACTTCCTTTCCGATGGCAGAATTGATGTCTGGGAGAGGAAGGCTGATCGGCCCGGTAGATCGCCAAGGCAAAGTGAGTCTATCAAGGAGCCTGGGATGGGCTCCGCAATCGACTCACTATGCTTTGGCGATCTACCGGTCGATCGCGATCAATCTATTGGGCACCCCTGGACTACATGAACAGATTACACACCCCCTCAGCTCTTTCTTCCATCTCTGGAGAAGGCCAAGGAAATAAAACTACCAAACAGAAAAGTGTAGTTTAAGCATTAAGGCCCTGGGAGTTCTTGGAGTCCTACTAAATGATAAGGTACCAACCAAGAATCTCCCCGAATTTCAAGTGACAGGCCACTTTATTGGGTTTATCGCATAATCAATTAATTAATTATTAAACATACGTAATTGGTACATATTCCAATTAAATTGCAATTGCTTCATTAAGTTTCAATGATAAACTGTAATGTTCTATTGGTTGGTTTTGAATCACATGGTTATTGCTTCAGGACATGCTGATGGAAGCCCGTCCTATTCCCACCGATAACACACCTCTCAACATGCCCTTTTGAGCTCTGGACATACAGTAGCTTAGAAGTGCTGCTGAACATCCAGAAAGTTTGTTTTGATTATCGGCATTTGGATGGCTTTCACTGTTAGGACATCCAAGTGCCAACTTAGACAGGTTTTTGGACATTTTAAAGTTTTGATTATGCCCCCCCATAGTGTATAGTAAGTGTAAATCCCAAACAAGTGCTTAACTTTGACAGCCCTTGGTAACACCACTAAGGTCTTTGTTTGAAAATTCTGTGTTGGAGATTTGTGAATGAATGAGTATTGCATTGTTCCAATTTTTAGAAACTTTTGATGTTTAATTGTTGCCATTACCTGGATAGTGAGTTACAAATTAACATAAGCATGCAAGTGTGATTCCTGGAACAGTTGTGATAAGAGAGAAAAAAATTACACATACAAAAGAAAAATTTCTCCTGAAGACCAGACTGTGTGTGAAATGTGCAGGCTCAGTGGAGCCAGTCACGCTCTCTTTACTCTGGTCAAATGAAAGGAATTCTTTCTTAAACTTAGTCTTTTTTCCCTACACTGATCCTATTCTGTGAAGTTATTTGCTTAATTTCAGGGGTGACATCCCTGGCTATTTATTACCCTGTTACCTTGGAATTTCAACTCTGGCCCTTGCTCTTATCTTTAGACAAGTCTGCAAAAATATATACCTCTCATAATTTTTTTTAGGGTGGGTGACATACTTCTGGTGCAATGGGGGGGGGGGGGCTTGTCCTCACACATTCCGTAGAAAGCCCCCTCATGTATATTTTCATTTTAATGCAGTTCAGTGTTTGGGCTCAAAAGAATAAAACCTGATTGGCTCTTGCTTCCATGTGTGATATAATTTATAATATCTTATGTAGCAATTCCTTGATGGATGTGAGGTTATATTGAATTGTTCTGAACATGGTTGGTGGATATTAAACATTGATTTAGTTGATTTCCTAGTGACAGTCAAGGAAAAGAAAGAGAGAAAAGCTCAGAGTAATATGTGATTAAACAAAACATAACATATTATTCTTTTCTTTTAGGTGGCTAATATTAAGAAGGAGACAAGTATTATATGGTACAAAGATGAGAGAGAAATTATGGTGGATGAGAAACATGACTTCAAAGATGGTGTATGCACTCTGTTAATTTCAGAGGTATGTAAATCTAATCCTTCTCTGTAGATTGTAGAATCCTACACACATCTAGTGTATTGCTCATACACCCTTCCCATAAAATAGCAAAAAGATGAAAATATGATATTTCCTCACTGTTGAATATGATGGAAGTTATGGTGATGAAAATGCTATTTATCATTCCTTTGAAGGTGGTTTTGATAAGTTTGATAAAAAAAAAAAAAAGCAAGTTAAACAAGGTTGTCTCCATCGAGGACTATACACTTAGACCAGCAAGTTTCCAGTTTTTTCATAAGCTATTTTTCCTATGATCCGAAAAAAACTGGAAACATGTTGGATTAAGGGCTCCTTTTACGAAGCCGCGTTAGCGGTTTTAGCGCACATAGCTTTTTAGCGTGCGCTAAACCCACGCTATGCGGCTAGAACTAACGCCAGCTCAATGCTGTCGTTAGCGTCTAGCGCAGCCAGCAGTTTAGCACGCACTATTAAGCACGTTAAACCACTAATGCGGCTTCGTAAAAGGCGCCCTAAGTGTATAGCTCTCTATGGAGACGACATTGTTTAATTGACTTTTTTACCAAACTTTTCAAACCACCCTCGTATAACACTGATATTAATGAAACACACAAAACAGAAAGAAATTTACAGATTTGGCAGACAATCCATGCATATATTTTCAAAATGAGTGCATTATCTGTCACTCAGATATTTAAACATCTCTTTTTGTATTTTGAATCATTTATTTAAACCTCTCTATCATATCTCCCCTCTCCCACCTTTCCTCCAAAGTATACATATTGAGTCTGTCTCCATGCGCCTTATGATGAAGACCATGTACCATTTAAGTAGCCAACTCCATTCTTTTTATATCTTTTTGATGGTGCAGTCTCTAGAATTGTACGCAATATTCTAAATGAGGTCTCACCAGTCTTATACAGGGGCATCAGTACCTCCTTTTTCCTACTGGCCATACCTCTTCCTATGCATCCTAGCATCCTTCTAGCTTTCGCCGTCTCCTTTTTAACCTGTTTGGCCACCTTAAGATCATCACATACAATCACACCCAAGTCCCGCTCTTCTGTCGTGCACATAAGTCCTTCACCCCCTAAACTGTACCGTTCCTTTGGGTTTTGCAGCCCAGATGCATGACCTTGCATTTCATAGCATTAAATTTTAGCTGCCAAATTTCAGACCATTCTTCAAGCTTCACTAGGTCTTTCATGTTATTCACCCCATCCGGGGTGTCTACTCTATTGCAGGTTTTGATATCATCTGCAAAGAGACAAATCTTACCTGACAGCCCTTCAGCAAAATCATTTATAAAAAAAATGTTAAAAAGAACAGAACCTCGAGGCACACAACTGGTAACATCCCTTTACTCTAACCATCTTTCCTCCAAAGTATACATATTGAGATCTTTAAGTCTGACCCCATACTCTTTATGACGTAGACCCATCAATCATTTTAGTTGCCTTCCTCTGAACCAACTCCATCCTGTTTATTTCTTTTTGAAAGTGCAGTCTCCAGAATTCTAGGTTGAAAATGTGACGGCGAAAGCTAGAAGGATGCTAGGGTGCATAGGAATAGGTATGGCCAGTAGGAAAAAGGAGGTATTGATGACCCTGTATAAGTCTGGTGAGATCTCATTTAGAATATTGTGTACAATTATAGAGACCACATCATCAAAAAGATATAAAAAGGATGGAGTCAGTCCAGAGGAAGGCTACTTAAATGGAGCGTGGTCTTCATCTTAAGGCGTATGAGAATTATAGACATCATATTCCATTATAGTTAAAAGATTAGAGACATGGCAGAAAGCCAAAGACTCTGTGTGCTAATTAGAGTCAGAGGGGATTCATCCAGCAAAGCACTTTTTCTCATGAGTCCAAAGGCCCCACATGCTAATTTATAATTCACATCAACATCATAAATTACAAGGCAAGAGATCCAGAAACAATATTATTGTCTTGTCTTAGTCTATAACTTAGAATTCCTGCTTCACGCAATTAACCTGAATTTCTTACAGATTTCTAAGAAAGATGCTGGTGTTTATGAAGTAATACTTAAAGATGACAGAGGGAAGGACAAAAGTGTTCTGAAGCTGCAAGATGCAGGTAAGATCAGTAGGCTCTGTGTACAGTGGAAAATATTAATTCTCTGTCTTAGCTGTCTGAATTGGCTGTTTAATTGCAGGTAGTGAAAGTCGATTAATTCAGTGATGGAGGAAAAGATCTCAGAGACTTCATGCCCTCTTGTGTTCCATTGTATTGTTCAGTAGGGCAAGCTGAGGGGAGGGACTCCTGCATATGCCCAGTGAGCTCAAAAGCTTACCTAGCTATGGGAGAGCTCCGGTATACAGGCTCAGTCAGAAGATTTCACCAACAAGTGTGGCTGCATTCCCCTGCTGTCTATGGAAAACATCTGTTACAGCAGGGGTGTCAAAGTCCCTCCTCGAGGGCCGCAATTCAGTCAGGTTTTTAGGATTTCCCCGATGAATATGCATGAGATCTATTTGCATACACTGCTTTCATTGTATGTTAATAGATCTCATGCATATTCACTGGGGAAATCCTGTAAACCCGACTGGATTGCGGCCCTCAAGGAGGGACTTTGATACCCCTGTGTTATAGGTAAGCAACTTTGCTTTCTAGACATTTAGGCATGTTCTTGGTGCCTAAGAGGGGAAGTTATCATTAAGATGAGTTGGGTTGTTTTACTGTTAACACATGTTTAGTAACTAGGTCTTATTACATAACATGGGACTTGTGCTGAAACAGCATGAGTTAGTGGTAAAATAACATGTCTTAACAGTAATCCATGTTGATAACTTCTCTCCTCTTTATAGAACTATCGGTGACGCAGACAAAGCTGGACCGACAATCGCATACAGGACATCAGCGTGACGGATATAAACTCAATTTGAAAGCACTCTGAGGGGGGGCAGAAACACCCCCCACACACACTTAACTTAGTAGTGTTCGTGCTTCCGTTGGGGGAGGGTGGGAGGAAACTCCCCCACATTTCAGAGGAAACAACTTTTTCCCTAAAAAATAGGGAAAAAGCCTGTTTCTTCTATAATGGGGGTTCACCCCCCCAACGCCCCCCCAATGCAGCGCCAACACTACTAAGTTAAGTGCAGTTCTCCCCCCCCCAACCCCTCTTGGAGCACTTTCAAATTGAGTTTAAATCCGGCACGCTGATGTCCTGTGCGCAATTGTCTCACACAGTTTTAACTATGAACCAGAACTACCTCCTTAATGTCAAGTAGAATGCACAACTAGTCCTGTTTTGCTTCCTCTTAGTGGTGTAGTGGGGGGTGAGCAGTGCCTGGGGTGGTGGCGCCCCTCTCCCGCCCCTTCCCCCTACCTTTTTATCCTTGCTGCTCGCATCGGCTTCGGCGCTCTCTCTGACGTCACTTCCTAGGCGCAGGTTCCGGAAGTGATGTCAGAGAGAGTGCCAAAAGCCGACACAAGCAGCAAGTCAGTGGTTGCTTTTGTAAAAGTGAAAAAGGTATGGGGGAAGGGAAGGGACGCGCGCGGCAGGGAGAAGAGTGGGAAGGGGGTGGGGGCGGGCAGAGAGCAGGAGGGGTGTAGGTGCCCTGAGGAAGACCATGCCCGGGGTGGACTGCCCACCCGCACCCCCCATTACTAGGCCACTGCTTCCTCCATAGCCCTGAAAAAATGTAGCAGGATTCCATCCCAAGCCTTTCAACCAGACATGAAGCCCTGATCATATATTAATAAAAACAGTCTAAAAATGAAGTAAATAAGCATGCTTTACCTATACGCCACTGAAAACTAAAATTAATTAAGAAATGACTTAAATTGTATAACCTGTCTGATTGTGTCTCTTTTTACAGCTTTTGCAGATGTGATGAATGGTGTCTGTAAAGCCATTGGTAAGTGTTTAGTTTGTTGCGACACTAAGGGCTCCTTTTACAAATCGCGCTAGCGATTTTAGCGCACGCACCAGATTAGCGTGTGCTATAGCACGCGCCAGCCGAAAATCTACCGCCTGCTCAAAAGGAGGCAGTAGCGGCTAGCGCGCGCTATTCTGCGCGTTAAGGCCCTAGCGCGGCTTTGTCAAAGGAGCCCTAAATGACTTTAATTCTATCTCCCATACCATGCTTGAATATAATGCACTGTGTTCCCCTTTCAGCGCAATCTGCCTCTGAGCTGAAGCTCCGAGTCACAGGAGAAGGCCTCAGATTGTACTGTTTTGTGACTTATTACGTAGATGATCTGAAATTGAGCTGGCTACAGAAGTAAGTGAGCTTTTAAGCACAGTGCTTATTGCTGGTTAACCAGAAAGATAAACTTCAGACCAGTCAGAACGCGTTGGCTTTATTCCATAAAGATTGTTTCCATAGGGAAAAACATAGTCAAAAGATTATAGGGTCAGTATTGAGCAGTGGTAGTCAGGGTATGTCTTTCAAACACCAGCCGTAGCATTTTAAAAAATACACGTTGGATCAAATTCTAAAAAAAAAAAAAGAGTGCTAAGCGTTAGTCTATAAACAGCGCTCTGAGTTGTGCCCCCATTATAGAACCATGCTTAGCGCAGAGATCCGAGCCTAACTTTTAGATGGCAAGATTTACCCCATCTGAAACCTGCTGTAAAATCCTTGCGCCTAAATTAGATGGGGGATCGGGTGTATTCTGTAACAGTGCGTGCAAATCCTTGGAGACCTCATGACCCGCCCATGCCCCTCCCGTGGTCACACCCCTTTTTCAGATCTGCACTTAAGAATTTGTGTGCATCTTTATAGAATATCGCCTAGCAAGGTGTGCAAATAAACTCTAATTGTTGCAAATTAACACCAATAATTGGAAACAATAAGCAGCATAAAATCTGTTTAACTCTTTTGGGATCTTGCCGGGTACTTGTGATCTGGATGGACCGCTGTTAGAAACAGGATAGTAACCTTGATGGACCTTTAGTCTCTCCCAGAATGTCAACTCTTACGTTTTTTAATTGATTAGCGCCCGATTATCAGCACTAATTGGATTGTTCAGTTAAATGTTGAGCGCCATATATACTTGTAGAATTCAGAAGATTGGGTGCAATTCTGTAAAGGGTGCTAAAAGGCACCAAAAATCAGAGCGCTAAGCTAGTATTCTATAATGGCAAATTTGTGTGCCCAATTCTTTTATTAAACACCAACATAAGTAGGTGTGCCCTTTTACGCCATGTCTATAGCAAGCACCTAAATGTAGGTACTTAAGCACGTATCTTCCAGTGTTCTATAAGTTTTGCACAGAAGTGTGCAACCTGCCAATGGCTCGCCTGTGCCCCGCCCACATGCATGCCCACCCCTGCAGTTATGCGATGAAGCATTTAGGAACAGATTCTATAAATGACGTTTAATAGCACCTAACTTGTAGGCGCCGGTTATCATGTTTGTCAGTCAACCACTAGTTATGGCCTATAGAATCATGTTTAGCAGCTCCTAGGAATCGCTAGGCGTCCTTGTAGTAGGCGCCGCTATATTAGGCCATTGCCTAACACAAACACCTAGTGATGCCTAAGTCTACCGTGCCTACTATCCACTCCTAACCATGCGTACTTTTCAGGTAGGTGTCATTGGGCACCAGTAGGCACCTCTACTTAGGCGTCGCTAAGCGCCCTGCTGTATTCCACGTGCAACCCTAGTTATCTAATTTTTTAATTTTTGTAATTGGTTTTTAATGGCATAATCAATTACCATGACAATTATTTATTTATTCAATTTTCTATACCGTTCTCCCAAGGCAGCTCAGAATGGTTTACATTAATTTATTCAGGTACTCAAGCATTTTTTTCCTGTCTGTCCTAGCGGGCTCACAATCTACCTAATGTACCTGGGCAAATGGGGGGATTAAGTGACTTGCCCAGGGTCACAAGGAGCAGCGTGGGTTTGAACCCACAACCCCAGGGTGCTGAGACTGTAGCTTTAACCACCGCGCACAAATTATAGTTAGCCATTGCTAGGGGGGGTCTGTGATTAAGATGTCTAGCAGCACCTAACCTAGGTGTCGTTTATAGAATTTACCCCTTAGACACAACCTTGTGGAACACCACCTATATGCATCACCTATATGCAGTATAATTGCCATTTACTCTCATTTTGGCACATAACTTCCACTTTAGTGCCAAATGTTGCATGCCAAATTGGCATCTAACATTTGACACACTATATAGACTTGGGGGCACTATGTGCCACTGTGCTTGTGAAGGGCAATTCTATAAACTAGACGCTAACAATTACATGCAAAATGTGCAGAAATACTCACGTATACGCACATCTATGTACACATGCTTATATATATGCAAATATTCCACCTAAGCACTACTCTATTTGTGAGGAGCATAGATATGAGTGAAGCAGAGGTGGAGCTCAATACTAGTGTTCCCTATAAGATGTGCAGGAATCCAATAACCAGTTGTGTAGTAAGGTGGATGGGGGCAGACCACCTTGGGCATCATCTTCGCTCGTACCGGCGCCTCTCATCCTCTCCCCCCTCACTGGTGCCAATTTACATGGATTAAAACCAATAATTTACTGCTGACTCTAATTAACAGTCAATATATTAAATAAATTTGTGTGCAACTGACCTAATTCTATAAATTATGTGTACAAATTTGTGTGTTAAGCCTAAATTTGGGCATGTAAGTTTATAGAATTATGGGGCTAGGAAGCAGAAGAGTGTGGCACAGTGGTCAAAGCTACAGACTCAGCCTGAGGTTGTGGGTTCAAACCCACTACGCTCCTTGTGACCCTGTGCAAGTGACCTAAACCTCCCCATTGCCCCAGGTGCATTAGATAGATTGTGAGCCCACCAGGACAGACAGGGACAAATGCTCAAGTACCTGAATAAATTCATGTAAATTGTTCTGAGCTCCCTTGGGAGAACAATATAGAAAATTGAATAAATAAATACGTTAGGCACCCCAGTGGCACACACTGAACACCATTTCTATAATGGCAACTGTGCACACAGAAACCATTATAGAATACACTTCTCCTTCCATATTCCCAGAGATTAAGAACATAAAAACATAAGAATTGCTGTTGTTGGGTCAGACCAGTGGTCCATCGTGCCCAGCAGTCTGCTCACATGGCGGCCCTTGGTCAAAGACCAGCACCCTAACCGAGACTAGCCCTACCTGCGTACGTTCCGGTTCAGCAGGAACTTGTCTAACTTTGTCTTGAATCCCTGGAAGGTGTTTTCCCCCACGACAGACTCCGGAAGAGCGTTCCAGTTTTCTACCACTCTCTGGGTGAAGAAGAACTTCCTTACGTTCGTACGAAATCTATCCCTTTCAATTTTAGAGAGTTCCCTCTCATTCTCCCTACCTTGGAGAGGGTGAACAACCTGTCCTTATCTACTAAGTCTATTACCTTCAGTACGTTGAATGTTTTGTTCATGTCCCCTTTCATTCTCCTCTGTTTGAAGGAGAAAAGGCCCAGTTTCTTTAATCATTCACTGTATGTCAAAAAATTGCAAATAACATTTTGCTTTCATATTCGCAGGGTTTGTGATATAGCCCTTGCAAATGCCATGAAATCGCAAATAAAACTTGTTAGTATTCGCAATTGTTTTTTTAAAAAAAAACAAGTTACTGTATTGAATGGTTCATATACAGTACTGTAATTCTTAATCTTAAAAAGAACACTGTTCATCTCTGGTGTAGCTGCAGCAAAACTCACATTCACACACTTCTTCGATGATGGCATTTGCTGAAATTTTCTCTCTGCACCCCCTAGCAAGAACAGCAGGAATAATTAAGCACACAAGCTTTCCCACCTCCTTTAGTTTGCCCAACCACATTGAAGCAAGTCCTGAACTTTTCTCTCTGCACCCCCAAACGCTGCCATTTGCCCAACCACACTGACAAATAGCACTGAACTTTTTTCTCGACACTTCAGGATGACGTTATTTGAGGGGCAGTCAGCAAGATGAAGAACACGTTACACCACTCCTACAGAAAGCACACTGGTTACTTATAACACACAGAATATCTTATAAAATAGCATTATTAACTTACAAAATACTAACAGTCAAAGCCCCTGTATTTCTAGAAGGATACTTGATTCCTTATGCTTTTATTAGATGCTTAAGATCAGAGGAAAAAACCTTTTTTCTATCCCGTCTCTAAGATTTATTAACACATGGCAAAATACAATCTTCTCGGTCATGGCTCCACAAATATGGAACTCACTGTCGACCCATATTAGGGAAGAAAAAATATTTAACATGTTCAAAGGAACACTAAGGGCCTGTTTTACAAAGCTGCGCTAGCGGCTGCAGTGTGGTAATGGCCCCGAAGCCCATAGAGATTTAAATGGCTTCAGGGCTGATGCCGTGCGGCAGCCGCTAGTGCGGCTTTATAAAACAGGCCCTAAAATGTTGGCTTTATAAGGACGCATTTG
Organism: Geotrypetes seraphini; assembly: GCF_902459505.1. Lineage (NCBI taxonomy): Eukaryota > Metazoa > Chordata > Amphibia > Gymnophiona > Dermophiidae > Geotrypetes > Geotrypetes seraphini. The sequence goes on along the minus strand of NC_047085.1, from coordinate 147,364,238 downwards.
AAACTTGAAACCTTTTGAGGCGACCTCTTTCTTAAAGGAAATTTAAATGGAAATAATTACCTCCCCATTTGTTCTAACCTATGTTCTCTCTTTCTTTAACTTATTGTAGTTCCACCCACCCACCTTCTGTATGCTTGTTACTATCCACGTCCTAGGGTGACTTGAGTGTTGTTGGTACCCTGATTTTTTGATTGTACATAACATAACTTTATTCTTCTATACCACCATAACTGGATGATTACCAGGCGGTTTACACTGAAGAAATACAAAATAGTTTAAAAAGTACAAAATATTTCTTAAAAGTACAATACAAACTTTTACTTAAAATACAGTTCATTACTGATAATACTCACATTAGGAAATGAATCTATCAAACAACGTCGTTTAATTACTTTCCGAAAAGTACAGTAGGATGATATGGCTTGACAGATACATTTGTCCAACCAAGACTGCTGTTTACCTGCTTGAAACGCAAGGGTCTTATCCAAAAAAGTCTTCTGTCTACAACCATAAATTTTTGGATGAGCAAATAAGTATAAGCTTCCAGTTTTCCTCTTCGGACTATACAACACAAAGTCTGAAAGGAGATAGTCCCGTGATCAGCTTAAAACAGATTCAAGAAAACTTGAATAAGACTCGTGCCTCTACTGGCAGCCAATGCAACAAACGATAATAAGAACTAATATGATCATTCTTCTTCAAGCCAAAAATCAATCGGACAGCCTTGTACTGAATTAGCCTCAATTTTCTTAATAGTTTCTTGGAGGCTCCTAAGTAAATAATATTGCAGTAATCCAAAATAGATAGAACTAAAGCCTGCACCAATAGACTAAAAGATAATGGGTCAAAATATTTTTTTATGGTCTGTAACTTCCATAGTGCAAAAAAGCATTTTTTTACCATTAGATTAGTATGTTCCATCATGGTTAAATGGCGGTCTAATGTGACTCCCAATATTTTAATAGTTTTTGAAATAGGTTAGTCATAACCATTTAGATGAAGCGATGATTTGGTTATTTTAACATTTGGGCTAGCTAAAAAAAAGTTTAGGGCTCCTTTTACTAAGCTGCGTTAGCGTTTTTAGCACACGCAGCATTGTAGCGCGCGCTAAACCCACGCTATGCGGCTAGAATTAACACAAGCTCAATGCTGGCGTTAAGGTCTAGCGTGCGTGCTATTCCGTGCGTTAAAGCCCTAACGCGGCTTAGTAAAAGGAGCCCTTAGTCTTTTCTGTATTAAGTTTCAATTTGAAACTGGTTATTCGCTGTTCTATCAAAATCATGATGTAGGATATTTGTTTTAAGACATCAGCAGTAAAGTCATTTAAAGGGATTAGAATAGAAATATCATCCACATATATATAAAAACTAGTGTTTTTGCCCGTTACATTAACGGGTGCAAGTAAAGCCTCCCTCCCTCAAATGTCCCCTATTTTTAGCCCCAGCTCCAAACCCATTTTTACCCCCCAGCCCCCTTCTCCCATCTGTTCCCTTTCAGCCCGAGCCCCCTTTTCTCACCAGCAGCATTTCCCTCCCCACTCCACTTCCCTGTCCAGCAGCACCTCTTCCCTGCTCCCCCTGTCCCTCTTCATTGCTCCCCCGGCCAGCAGCACCTCTTTCCTGCTTCCCCCCATTCAGTAGCACCTCTTCCCTGCTCCCCTGGTCCAGCAGCACCTCTTCCCTGCTCCCCCTGTCCCTCTTCATTGCTCCCCCAGCCCAGTAGCACCTCTTCCCTGCTCCCCCTGTCCTTCATTGCTCTCCCAGGCCAGTAGCACCTCTTTCCTGCTCCCCCGGTCCAGTAGCACTTCTTCCCTACTTCCCCTGTCCCTCTTCCCTGCTCCCCAGGTCCAGTAGCAACTCTTCCCTGCTCCCGCAGCACCCCTTATCTTTTTCCCCGGTCCAGTATGCAGCATCGTGAAGCATCGCAGCCGGCTTTTGTGAACCTCATAGGCCACTCTGCCCCTTGGAAGTACGTTCCCTCTGACGCGATCACGTATGTCAGAGGAAACGTTCTACTGAGGTGCTGTGTGGCCTGCGAAGTTTATACAGCCGGCCGCGATCCTCACGGGAGCAGCGCCCGACCCTCAGTGGCTCGAAGCCCTCCTCCTAGCAGCCGCCGCTAGCGCCGCTCCACAAAGCCCTCCTCCTGGCAGCCGCCACTCCGCACCGCCTTTCATGCGCCTTAGCGCGCATGCGCACTCTGCCGACCACAGAACTACAGATTAGGGATCAGGGAACACGGCGATAAGAGTGCGCATGCGCGCTTAGCATTTTATTATAGTAGATTTAGATTCAGACTCTGCAATTAAGTGTCCAAGGGAGGAAATATAGATGTTAAATAGGGTAGGTGACAGTGGGGAGCCCTAGGACACACCAGACGGATTTCTCCAAGAATGAGAGTAATTGCCATCACAAACCACACGATATGATCTTTTTATCAGGAAACCTTGGAACCAATTCCAAACTCTTCCTGAGAGCCCTATTGCATCCAAACAACTCGACAATATCTCGTGATCTACCAAATCGAAAGCGCTACTAAGATCTAGCTGACGAATCAGTGCTAAAAGGACAGTGGAGGTAGTCAAGCATTGAGGCTAAAACAGTCTCAGTGCTATATCCTTTTCTAAATCCTGACTGATGTTCATTGAGGTTATTAAATTTGTCTAAATAACTCATTAATTCTAGATTGACTAATCCTTCCAGTAGTTTAGTAAACAGGGGAACACTTGCTATGGGCCTATAATTAGATTTCATAGAAATACCTTCTGGTCTTTAGGAATAGGTGTAATCAAAATTTGACCCAATTCATCATGAAACAATCCCTGAGTACGGGAAACAGTTACCCATTTAAATAGATCCGCTTTAAAATTTGGTGTTGCCTTTTTCATAATCATCGGGGCACATTAATCCAATAGACAGCTGATTTAACATATTTGTTAAACAACTTTAAAAACTGGTACCAATCAGGAATTTGGAAATAATCCCAAAACATATCCACTCTGAAAGCATTTTCCCGGTGACTTAATTGTAGATCAACATGATTAACAGTTGAGGATGGGATGAATGCTTGAAACTTGAATAATCGAAATCACAAGTGCCAAACCCGCGAATATGGAGGGAGAAGTGTACAGATATTTGTGTGCACAAAGTTAGATACATTCACTTATGCCAAGCCAATGGCAGACATAACTGGATGCACCTCAGTGCTATGCATCACATGTGTAACTTACAGTATTCTGTCCTACATATGCTCTATTGACATGTTTCCCCTCATGCAGTTACCCGCTAACGCACTTACATGCTAATTTATTGACTAGCACATTGCACACTCATGTATGTAAATGCCAGTTATCTTGGCACTTATGTTTATATTGCAGCTGTAACCATATGAGCTCTATTATAGAATCACCCTTATAATACTGTGAATCTCCCCCGCTAATATGATAATGATAGTCTACTTCAGTAAATCCCAGTTTGTTAGTACTAAAAGGACTCTGGTTTGTATTCCTTTCTCTGGGTTATTTTCTATACCAATGTCTAGTTCCAAGTTTCTTCTTAGTTTGATATACCGACCATCACAAGTATCTGGCAGGTTTACAGTATTAAAAATTTTAAATATCTTTTAAAAATCTTAATAAAAAGTTAAAAAAAAAATTTTTTTATGATAAAATAAAAGTAGAAATAAAAAAAAGGGTAGTGATTTGAGGAAAGCTAGTGGGGAAGGAAAGTTTTAATTACATTTTTAAAATAAGAAATAACTTTACTCCAATCCCTCACCCTTCTGTGCTCCACTGTCATCCCATGCCAGTCTCTGATAGTACTCCATCTTCCCATGTGTCTCTTTTCAGTCATTTAAATGGAATTATTTCAGAGACAGGGAACTATAGCTGTGGGGCATGTCAATCATTGTGATTACACTATTATTGTACTCTACATGTAACGCGTACCATATAAAATATAACTGCTAATAGTAATAATGACATTGATAAGCACGGAGCGTGAGAACAGTTTGTCAGCTCTCTCTCAACTTCTACACTAATACACATCCACATACTGAAAGCGGCAGAGCCAGGTTCAAGCCAGTTATGACTATGTTGTGCATATCCCTCTGTCCTTTAAAACTGAGAGAAAATGAAAGGGGCTAAAGCAATATAATCATCACAAGAAATGGTTTCTTCCTTTTATTGTGCAGCAAGGATAAGATTAACTACACAGAAAGGGTTAAGAGTGGTGTAACTGGGGTAGAGATCTGGCTACAGATCAATGAGCCCACTCCGAAGGATAAAGGCAACTATGTATTGGAACTTTTCGATGGAAAAACTACGCACACAAGGTCATTGGATCTTACTGGTCAAGGTAAAGTATACATAATTTAAGTATTTGACTAGAAGAGAAAATGCTGACCAGACAGGGTAATAATTACCATCCATCCAGTATTCAGTAGTATGCTGCCTAGAGAAGTGTGTTGACCACTGGCACACCAGATTTTTAGTGGCAGACTGGAAGTCATCTGCAGATCAACGATATTCAGTGCCAGTATCCAGATAATTTAGGACAACATACAATGATTTGATCCAAAAGCATAATAACTTCCCTTAGAGCAGACTGGACAGGGTTAAATTTAGGGTGAAGTCAACCACAGCCATGGAATGTACACTGTGGAAAATCAGAGCTACCCGAGGAAATTGATTTCTTTGTCATATGGTCATTCTTGAAAATATCTAAATTATACAGAGATGATTTTCACTTCTTTTCTCGATCATGTTATTATGGGATTGATTTTCAGAGTGATTTAAACAGCCAAGTGAAATTCATGCACTTAAACCCCAGTTAACTAGAGAATGACAGTTGAAAATGAGGAATAGTGGAGATTTTTCATTTCTGTACCACCCTCTTCTAAAATTGAACTCTCCAGTCATGTCAATAATGAGCTGTGCAGATGAATTCACAGCTTCAGGAGAATCTGGCACATGTGGCTGTGGCAATACTAAGGACTAGATGCAATAAAATCAATCAGTAATACCAACTGGATCGCTGATGGCTAATTCTCTGGCCTATTGTGGAACAGTGATCGATGCGCTACCAAGTTTGTACGCAAATGAGTTGCACGGAGCTGCAAATCATTTGCATGCAAACCCAACAAATGAATTGTTCAGTGAGCGATTGACACGTGCGCTGAGCCCTAACAGCAGTGACAGGGGAAGCAGCCTCCTGCCACTGCTGTTAGGGCTTCTTTTCTTTTAATGGCAAAGATTTTAAACATGCACAATCTGCCCCATTAAAAGAAAAGAAAAACGCCCCCCTGTGCCGATGGCCCTCCACAACGACCTCCCTCCCAAGAACCAGCATCACAACTCCCCTTGGCAGTAAAAATGGCAGGAAGGATGCCTACTTCCTCCTGCCTGGCAGAATACCCCCGTGCCTTGCCCCCACCCGGTCCTGGACTCCCATGCTCCCAACCTTACCCTTCCTCCCGAAAAAAGGCAGGAAAGTTGCCCGTTCCCTCCTGCCACCAGATGCTCCCCCAACCCCCACTCCCCGACCTCCCCCCATACCTTTACTAGACATTGGGAGCTGGAGGGAAGCACATCCCTTCAGCTCCAAGCCCCGCCCGTAGAAAATGAGGGCCCTTCCTCTCCCCGGTGCACTATGTGATGCAAGGGGAGGAGCCTAAGGCCCTGATTGGTTCAGATGCCTAAGGCCTTTGGCCCTTTTGTGCATTGGGTCGGTATCGGTAAAAGCGATCGTTGCTAAAGCTCTGAAAATGGGTTTAGCAACGAGTGCTGACTTTAGTGCATCTAGCCCTACAGCTCCACGTTGCATTGTTTTCATAATCTTCTAGTTTCAAATGAATCTGGAGTTCACCATTGTAGTAAATTGCAATTATCATGAAGTTTCTTCAGTTGTGGAATGCAGAACAAGTAAAAGTAAATGGCATGTAGGGCTTTGATCTGGATGAGAAATAAATGACTTTTAATTTAATGTTTTCACCCATTGAAAAAGAATCTGTAATGATTTTTAAAAAATCATTTTATAGCATTTGATGATGCTCTTGCTGAATACCAGAGGCTAAGGTGAGTACTATTTGTAACAGTTTTCATTTTCTTCATGAATAAAGTAATGTGGTTTCCTTTTTTAGTACACTTAGGTTACTCCTGGCAGAATTCTGCATGTTCAAGATTCAGCTGAACAGTCAGATCTAAGCCAGCACAGGAGGAGGAAGTGACCCACTGTACAGCGGTTCACTTCCTCCTCTATTGCCCATGTCTGCACTGAATTCTGCACAGCATGTGCTCAATTCTCTGTGTCCTGAAGGGGTAAGGTATTCTGCACTTGCAGAATTCCACCAGGAGTAACTTAAGTACAGTATTTGGAAATAACAGGGGCCCTTGTTACATTCTTTATTGGCCTACCTTAATTAGCCTACAGCATAATGCTTCAGAAGAGATTCATGTGACTCTGCAACTTATCTATGGGGCTCATTTTCAAAAGAGAAAAATGTTTTAAAAAATGGCATCGAGTAGCCAAATTGCCATTTTCAAAACACATATTTTAGATGGTTTTCTATGCTATTTGTCTGAAGTCCATCTAAATCTCAAGAGGGTGTGTTTGGGGTGTGTGTGGGGTGGGGGGGGGGATTAGGATGGACATATGATTTGGATGTTTTTCTGCAATAATGGAACATTGCAGAAAATGTCCAGGGTAAAAACTTGGACATATGAGGATAGACCTGTTTCAATAACAAATAAGTGCCAAAAAGGTGGACAAACTGACTAGATGAAGACATGGCCCCCTTACACCCCAGTGATCACTGACCCTCCTCTACCGCCCAAAGATGTGAATGAAACAGTTCCTACCAGATGTTATGGCCAGTCCTCTTGGAGCAGCAAGCAGATCTCTGCAGTAGCCCAGTTGTCAGTGCAGTGAACTGCAGAGAAGGTGTCCCAGGTCCATATCATAAGAACATAAGAATAGCCTTACTGGGTCAGACCAATGGTCTTCAAAGCCCAGTAGCCCGTTCTCACAGTGTCCAATCCAGGTCACTAGTACCTGGCCAAAAACTAAGGCGTAGCAACATTCCATGCTACCGATCCAGGGCAAGCAGTGGTTTCCCCCATGTCTTTCTCAATAACAGACTATGGACTTTTCCCCCAGGAAATTGTCCAAACCTTTCTTAAAACCAGCTACGCTATCCGCTCTTAACCACAACCTCTGGCAATGCGTTCCAGAGCTTAATTATTCTCTGAGTGAAAAATTTTTTCCTCCTATTAGTTTTAAAAATATTTCATTGTAACTTCATCAAGTGTCCTCTAGTCTTTGTAATTTTTGACAGAGTGAAAAGTTGATCCACTTGTACCCGTCCTATTCCACTCAGGATTTTGTAGATTTCAATCCTATTTCCCCTCAGCCATTTATTTTCCAAGCTGAAGAGCCCAAACTGTTTTAGTCTTTCCTCATACGAGAGGAGTTCCATCCCCTTTATCATCTTGGTCGCTCTTCTTTGAACCTTTTCTAGCGCTGCTTGTGGTGGAAAGTGTGAATCCACCAAAAACCTGCTGTAACTGCAAGCATAAAAACCATTGTGTACAGTTAGGCACAGTAGGTTGTGGGTGAGTTTTGGAGGGCTCACCATACAATGTAAGAGGGGTTATGGGACCTTTTAAGTGAAGCTCACTGCAGTGCCCCCTGTTCTGCTGGAATGTCTGTGTAGCCAGTCTGCTAAGAATGCTGGCCTCTCCCATATCCTAATGGTTGATTTTTATGTGGTTTTCATTTGGATGAGATTTGTTCTTGAAAATAGTTCAAAATGTTAGATGCACTGAGGGCAAACACATCTAGGAAATGGTCATTTTTTAAAAAAAAGATGTTTTTCTGTTTTAAAACTGGTCATTTTCTCTACTGGATTTGTGGACGTTTTCTCCAAAATGTCTAAACTCAGATTTAGACGCCAAATTTAGATGTCACTCAGGACGTCATATTGAAAATATCCCTCCACATCATCTTTGGATAATCCATTTGGCAGACTAATAAAAGGTATCAGTCTGTTTCCTGAGATTATCGACTATGCACACTATTAAATTGTGAACTTGTTTTCATTGTTCCTGCTACCAAACTGACTTTAAGGGCTCTTTTTACTAAGCTGCGCTAGCAATTTTAGCGCTCGCTGCAGTGCCGCATGCGCTAGACGCTAACGCCTCCATTGAGCTGGTGTTAGTTTTTCCGTGTAGCACGGGGGCAGCGCGCGCTAATCTGCAGCACGCGCTAAAAACGCTACCGCAGCTTAGTAAAAGGAGCCCTAAGTTTCCACAGTGTGAATAGAATTGTTTTAGCAATCCAATAGTTTAGGGCTATTTCTAAGCCTGGCTTAACTAATGGGCACACTAAGCAGTCACCTAGAGGGCAGTTTCTAGGAGATAGCAAAGAACGGCTCCAGTGAGGATAAATTAAGACCTGACAGCCATACTGTGGGAAGTTGAGCAATTTCAAATAGCCCATTTACTTGGATAAACAGACATTTGCCTGGGTAAATGGATTTTAGAAATTACCCTCATTATCTAATTATCTTTATAGATACATGTATTTAGATCAGTGACGTAGTAAGGAGGGGGGAGGGGGCGATCCACCCCAGGGGCAATATTGGTGGGGGTGCTGGCACCGCTCCTCCTCTCCACACCCCCTGCCTCTTCCCATTCCTCCCCTCCATGTGCGCCCCCCCTTCCCTTCCCCATACCTCGAGTTAGAGTTGTTGTTTGCAGTCGTCAACAATGTATTCTTCGCGACCCTGTCAGCTCTCCTGCTAAAGTCATTTCCGGGTGCAGCGCATAGGAAGTGATGTCAGAGGGAGAGCCGATGGGGTTATGAGGAGCATGTTGTTGACCGCTGCGAGCAACAACTTCAAGGTACAAGGGAAGGGAGAGCGCACACAGAAGCCAGGAGGGGGGGGTGGAGACAAGGGCAGGGGAGGGGCACCACTGCCCCGGGTGCCTCTCACCCTCGCTACGCCACTGATTTAGATAAATAGATTTAGATAGTAAAATTAGGATCTCCATTTGTGTGTTTTTTACAGGGTTGTTCTGGAAGAGGTGGTGTTAGGGTGATTGTGAATTTTGAGTTTATCAAAATCTCTGGGAGGCCAAGCCTAGGAGAATGAAATTTAACTGGGATAAGGAGAATAAACTAAACTAAACTAAACTTTAGGTTTATATACTGCGCCATCTCATGGCTAAAATTATACCTAGAGTATCCCATGCCCCTTGCACCAGCCCTGGATATTTCTGAACTCGTGCCTCTTCCTCAACAAAACAAACATTGATGAATAAGACAATAAGTTAAGCCACTTAATAGATTTTTTTTTTAAAATGTACTAGCTTTGGATATTAATGGATATTCTTTTCTTTTTTTCATAACTACAGGGAAGCTGCCATTGCAGACAAGCGTAAGTCAGTCTGCTATCACAACACTGTCTGCAAATGTTGTACTTGAGAATAATTCATGATGCAATTTGTAGGGGTGTAGCTAGAACTTGATTTTTTTTTTTTTTGGAGGGGGTGGGTATCTAGGTATGGATTAGAGGGCCAAGCACTTCCTCTCAGTCTCCACTCCCCCCCACCCCCACTGCCGTTGACTGCAGTTGCTATTCCCCATCATAACTTTACTGGTAGGGATGCTCAAGCCCTGACAGCCAAAGATATTTTATTTATTAAACTTATATCCCCATTATCCAAAAAAAACCTAAGTGGGTTACAGTATAATATCCAAAAAAAACATAAGATCATCACAAATAAAATACAATTGATATAGAATAACAACCCTACTACTTAATACAAAATCAGAAAAATGCTTTCTCAAATTAGTATGTTTTCAATTGCTTCCTAAACTGAAGGAGAGATGGCAATTGACTCAAAGTGGAAGATCATTCCACAGATTTGGGCCTGCAACAACAACAAAAATTCCTAGCATGCAATTTCCCTAGATGAACCTGTTGAAAAGTCAGACTATCCAGAAAATGATTGCCTTGAGATCTTAAGTATTTTACCGAATCATAAAGTTTCAAAGAAGTCAAACAAAGAATCCATACTTGTTTTAAATTTTGAACATCATAGCTAGGGCATCTATAGCTTGAAACTTTAGGGCCAAGTGCTAAGAAATCTTAATCACAATTGTAAATGAAATCAGTTTATGACACATTAAGGTAAAACGACTGTGCTAGGCTCTAGTCTAAACTACATAGACCTATTCTAAATGTAAAAAAATTAGATGTAACATTCTCTGCCTGAAGATCAAGGAAACAAGCAGGCTGTTCCAGCCTCTGATGCCAGCACTTCTACACATGCTTTGTTCAATTGCATGAACTGAGTACACATGGAAGTGTCAGAATTGGTGGCTAGAGTGCCCCGCTAGAAAATGACACAATGACAAAATTCATCACTATTCCCATCCCTGCGAACCTCTGCGGGAAACCATCTCCATGTTATTCTTTAAGGAGAGAGGGAAGAATCTGGGTATGAATGGGCACAACCACTGACCCTCAAGCTTTGCACTGAAGAATGCTGGTGTAGAACTGAGGTTGAAACAGAGAATTACACGGGAAACAAAGAATTACACGGGATTGTTTCCCATGGGGACAGGAACGGTGTTTTGTCACCATGTCAATCTCTAGCGCCCCTGCCAACTTTCTGCTGCTGGACAAGGGCTCCGGAAGCAAATCTCTTTGGTTTGCGATGCTATAGCATCCCTGCCAGCCAAATTTTTGATGCCATAATTTTGAAAGGGGCCTGAGCTGAAAGTAGGGTGGGGGGCAGACACCCCTCCCCCCCATCATGGCTACACCACTTGTAATTTGTGCTTTAAGGCTCTGGTTTTGTAAAGGATAGAACACATCTACATTGTTTTAAGACGCCCCAAAAAGAGTCTTCCAAAACTATATGTTTAGTAATAGTCACTCTTATGTATATATACATGAAACCTTGCTCCTCCACCACCCCCAAAAAAACCAAACAAACCCCAATAGTTCCAGCAAATATTTCATGTACCCAGCACAGCAAATAAGAAACTAAAAATACTAGGAACAACTTCCCCAAGTGATTGTGACCTTCAATTGTTAATACATCTGTCAATTGTTAATACATCTGTCAATTGTTAATACATCTTAACCATCTGTCCTATTTTCAAACCCTTTTGTTTATATAAAAAGTTAAAATGTACAATATGCTCTTCCTCAGCAGCCCACTATTGGTATCACCTAGAGGAAAGGACATTTGAATTCTTTAGCTTAATAAGTGCCGCTCCACTTTGTCTTTAGACAGATGATTTCATTACTGCAAAATTAGCTTAAAAACTGGGACAGGTCGCAGGAGGAAGTTTTATTTATTGGCTTTATCTCACATCTTTTCAGTAATAGCTCACGCTGAGTTACATTCAGGTACACTAAGTAAAAGCATGCAAATAATAGATGAATAGGTCCTACTAAACATGTTAAATATTCTGCATTTACAAATGTTTAGATTTTTGATGACCTATTGACATGATCTGCACAGAGCACCACTATTTTCTGTTGGCTATATTTAAGGGGCAAAGCCTCATGATGCAGTAAAAGATTGCCTTTTACTATACCTCAGTTCCTTGCAGGATTCAGTAATCCCAGTATCCCAGGTTGCTGAACTCTGTGCGATGAGAATAATGCTTCTTGCAAGCATTATTCTATGTGCCCAGGAGTTTTGGGCTGCAAAGTTACAGTCTGACACTCCCAGTCTAAAAGAGCAGGGTCCCCCATGCCCCAGCATCCCCTCAAGCCTCAGGCCCTCTTTCATCTGCCTTAAGACCCTCTTAGAACCCCCCTCTTTTGCCCTCAACTCCCACAAAAATAACCTTGTCTCATCTTCTCCAAGCAAGACCCCCCTCCTCCAGTCCCCCTAAGCAGTGGTGTAGTAAGGGGGGGGGGATCGCTCCAGGCACCATCTTGTTGAGGGCATCGGCATTTCTCCTCCTCTCTGCACCCTGTGCCTCTTCACCTGCGTGAGCAGCAACTCCAACCTGCTGTTCGCACAGGCCTCGGCTCTCCCTCTGGTCATGGGACCAGGAAGTGACATCAAAGGGAGAGCCAAAGCCGGCATAGGCAGCAAGTTGGAGATGCTTATTGTGCAGGTGAAGAGTTAAAGAGGTATAGGGGGAAGGTGTGCATGGGGCAGGGAAAGAGCAGGGGTGGAGAAGAGGGCGGGGGCACCATCACCGCAGGCGCTTCCTACCCTAACTACGCCACTACCCATAAAGGCTACCACAGTGATGGTTCGAGGAGGAAAAAGGTACCCCTAGCGCAGGGGTGTCAAAGTCTCTCCTCAAGTGCCGCAATCCAGTCGGGTTTTCAGGATTTCCCCAATGAATATGCATGAGATATATTTGCATGCACTACTTTCATTGGTGAAAACCCAACTGGTTTGCGGCCCTCGGGGAGGGACTTTGACACACCTGCCCTAGCGGCAGATGCACAAATACTACTAGTAGTCACGGTTCCTCATGTCCTTATACTGGAAAATGCTACTAAAGCCGTACCTTTGCATCCTTTCTGTACTGGTTAAATTCGCCTCCTATAAGGACATTTGTAAATAAGGATGTTTAATTGCTTAAGGTCACTGTGATTTAGGTCTGTAAACTGAGAGAAAATATTTCTGTGTGCTTTCAGTTCGCGCCCGGATACTCGGAGGTCTGCCTGATGTTGTCACTATTCAGGAAGGGAAGGTACTGTAGCATGACTAGCATTTTCAAGCTAACTACTGTTGGTTTTTCAGGGAAGTGGAAAAATCTGATGAGCTCCCTTCCTCGGTTTCTTGCTCTCCTTCTCTGTATCCTTTTCACTCCCTGCCACAGAACAGATCCAACAACAACCTAAAATCTTGTCATATCAGATATTGTGCATTATGTGGCAATTTTGAGTGGTGCACATAACTACAAAAGTGCTCGGTTTCTTTCACAAGACATGTTTGGTGGTTGATTTTCTTTCTCTCTTTTTTTTTTTTAATCTTTATTAATTTTCAAATATTAACAGTGCATTGCAAAAATTTTAAACATATACAAATCAGGAAAAGCACTTTAAATATACAAACAGTCTAAAAACAATCATTTTCTCCCCCCCCCCCTTCCTCCCATTCATCCATACAAGTATAACCACATATAGAATTTCAATAAACTAAATACAAGAAATAATGATGCCTTCCCACCTCCCTCCCTCCCACCATGGATGTGTAAGGAATTAACTAAAAAGAAAAGGTACATGACAACTAATGTGATTCAACAAATGATGTCAATGGGCTCCACACCCTTCTAAATGCATTACTATATCCCCAAAATTCAGCGCTCATTCTTTCATATTTGTAACTGGTGGTTGATTTTCAAAGAGTAACTACCTACCATGTTTCCCCGAAAATAAGCCCTAGCATGATTTTCTGGGTAGGTCTTAATATAAGCCCTACCCCAAAAATAAGCCCTAGTTAGATCACCCCCAAAGCCCCTGCTGAATGTCCCTGACACCATTCTTGGATTCGCTTGTGGCAGCAATGCTACCCACCCCCACCCCACTGACCCACCCATCCCCCTGCACAGCATTTTTCCATCTCTCCCTCCCATCCAAACCCCGCTGACTCTCCCACCACAAAACCGACATACCTCCCTCAACAGCAGCATCAGCAGCACTCTAAACAAGCTGCTTCGTGGTCTTCTCCTGCCGGGATCTACCCTCTGCCGCATCACTGATGATGTCATCAGCGATGCAGTACAGGGAAGGCCCCAGCGAGAAAAGGCCGCAAAGCAGCCTGTTTAGAGTGCAGCCAATGCTGCTGTTTGGAGGGAGGTATGTCAGTCTCGTGGTGGGAGGGTCAGCATGGTTCTACTGCATGGGGGGGATGAGAGGGAGGGGTAGAAAGATGCTGCTTTAGGGTTCTTCTGCATGGGGGGGAGGGAGGGATAGAAAGATGCTGCAAATGGAAAGCACAAGGGGATTGGTGAAAGGGGAGGAAAGATGCTGCACATGTGGGAGAAAGGAAAGAGGAAGAATTGGGGTGGAGAAGAGGAAGGGAGAGATGATCATTGTATATGAAAAAAATAAGACATCCCCTGAAAATAAGACAGTGTCATATTAATTTTGGGTCCAAAAAACATACTAGGGCTTATTTTTGGGGAAACACGGTAGTTTTGTTTCAACATTAGTTAGTATGCAGTGTATACACTAAGGCAAGGATTCTATAAGACATCTAAAGTTAGGCGCCACAATTGACACACCTAGCTGATTTAGGCATCTAATTTAATTTTTTAATTAGCTTAACAAGCTTAATTGGCTCAAATTAAAATTAATTGCTAGTTAGGTGGCTACCAGAAAGTGGATGCGGTTAACGGTGGATCGTGGGCAGTTCCTGAGCGTATTTTCTGTCTAAGCGCCTAAAATGGACTTAGGTGCTGGTATTTAGGCCACGAAAACTCCATCAATAAATAGGGGATGCCTACCCATGTCTAAGTTCATTTTAGGCGCCACCAGGCATGATTCTATAAACAGCACCTAACTGAAGATTTACAGCCGCTATGTGCCACATTCATTGGCACCTAATTTTATAGAATCAGGGCCTAAAAGCACCTCCATATATTATAACTGCTGTTTGTGTGAGTGGCAAAGAAAGGGTCAAATAGCATGAGTTCAACTTTCAACAGGATATGGTGGAAATAATTTGTAATGTCTAATCTAGATGTTTCAAATTATTCATATATTCAATGGTGCTCTCCATTTAATAAGTGCTATTAAACATACTAATGTATGTCAATGCCCCATTATACATACAGGTTATAGCAAGAGATGCTGAATAGCAGTGCTTCCATCTGTAAATTATATGTAGAAGGACTACTGGTGCTTATACATATATGCTATGGAGTAATTCTATAAGGAGCCACCTAGTTTTAGGCAGCAAGAAGGCACATAAATGGCAGTATCACAGTCATTACATAGTAATATGGAATGGAGAAGGTTATCATGCCGCTGTACCGGGCCATGGTGCACTCTCACCTGAAGTACTGTGTCCAGCACTGGTCGCCATACATGAAGAAGGACATGATGCTACTTGAAAGGGTCCAGAGAAGGGCGACTAAGATGGTTAAGGGGCTGGAGGAGTTGCCTTATAGTGAAAGATTAGAGAAACTGGGCCTTTTCTCCCTCCCTCCCTCGAACAGAGGAGCTTGAGAGGGGACATGATCGAAACATTCAAGGTACTGAAGGGAATAGACTTAGTAGATAAGGACAGGTTGTTCACCCTCTCCAAGGTAGGGAGAGCGAAAGGGCACTCTCTAAAGTTAAAAGGGGATAGATTCCATACAAACGTAAGGAAGTTCTTCTTCACCCAGACAGTGGTAGAAAACTGGAACACTCTTCCGGAGTCTGTTATAGGGGAAAACACCCTCCAGGGATTCAAGACAAAGTTAGACAAGTTCCTGCTGAACCGGAACATACGCAGGTAGGGCTAGTCTCAGTTAGGGCGCTGGTCTTTGACCAAGGGCTGCCATGTGAGTAGACTGCTTGGCACAATGGACCACTGGTCTGACCCAACAGCGGCAATTCTTATGTTCTTAATGCAGTTTCCAAAATATTTCTAAGTTAGACTAGGGACATCCAAGTCAAAATGGACGTCCATCTCACATGTATTTTGCAACAGGAAATACATTAAAATATCCTCTTCAAAAATATGTGAGATAGGCGTCCATATGCTGGAAACATCGAGCATGAGCATTCTCTTTACAAACTGAAACGTCCAAAATATGAATGGGGAAAATAAGTTTTTATTTGTGAAGGTGGTTTCTGATAAAACTTCTCCATGTCTCTGCAAGTTATTATACTAGGGGGCCCTTTTAATAAGCTGTGTTAAGCAGCTAACATGGGCCTGCACTAGCGTATATGCTAACAAAAAAAAGCAGTCAACACAGAAGTGGGTGGGAACTACGGTGGGTGGAAGAAGAGCCGGCTGCAGCTAGTACAAGGGTCGGTACCGCACGTAAGCTGTCATGACTGCCAGTAACACACCTGCAGTTGCTGCTATCTCAAGAGGAGGTGGTAAATGCAAATGTGCTATACCGAATATTCATCTGATTCAGTACAGCCCCAAATAGTGCCCCGAATACATTATTCATATTCAGCCAAATAGTGATTTTGAATACAAATAATCCTGTATTCTACTGTGCTCAATCCTATTGAAATAAACACTTGATCTCTGCTTTCACACCATTTTTTAATTACATATTTGTTATGTTAAAGCTCAATGCCCATTGCAGCATTCGGTATTTATATTTAGCCAAATAACTTTTTTCATATTCAGCCGAATAATAAAATATGCTATTCGGTACAGCTCTAATTTGTAAGCATTAGTGTTGCTTCCCCGGTACATCCTGCCCCCCCCCCCCCAACACTGTCAGATATTTCTGATCCCCCTGAGACAGCTCTGCATTTACCACAGGTTTGTATTTATCATACATTAATTTTTGCTATTAACATACGGTAAGTGCAACATTTACCTCACTTTAGTAAGAATCCCTATATGTGTAACATAACTTTTTATACAGTTTTACCTATGAGTTGGAGGCATTCCTGGGGCAGAACTGAAGTAGGATTTGGCCTTAGATGTGCATTTTGGGAGTTTTAAAACTATGCATATAATTTATCTTGAAAATGTTCTGCATAACAAAGTATATGAGTGCTTTGTAGGATAATTTTCAAACGGAAAGCACACGCTTTTGCCTTTGCAAATTAGTGTAACTTCTTTGCATATTTGATACTAAAGTTAGGCAGGCTGTTTCAAAGTTAACCCTTACAGTGAATGACTTGGACACTGTTTAATCAATTGTAAACACAAACTTGTCACTGCATAAGACATCTTCATTGTTTACATTTTTAAAGTGTCTGAGACAGGTAGAATGCTGGAGGGCTGGTAGGAATCCCTAAGCCACATAACATGCTTTTGATAGGGGCTGCTGGGAGTTCTGGGTGGAGGAATCTCCCTTGCACAAACCTTTTAATGTAGGAGGGATGGGGGATTCCAGGAGCATGTGGAGGGTAGTTCTATAACAGGGGGCCTATGTAGTGCCTATTCTATAAAGGAAAGTTGCTCTATACTTTTCTTTATAGAATACTTGTGTAACTGGGTATATACGCATCTGTGCAGCCATAGAGCTGGTGAGGTATTCATACCTAAGTGCTGGAGAAATAGCTGCAACATATAGAAGTTACATGTGTAAGAATGAGTCCCATCCGTGCTCCATCTAGATTCTGCATATGTATATTCTCATCTGTCAGATATGCTCTTTGTAAGATATGCGCACATTTACAGAAATAGTGCAAAGCTGGAATTTTGCCATTTACGTGTGAATGTGTAAATATATAAGTGTATATACCATTATGCTAATCATTTATGCATGTAATTGGTTTTTACAATGCACTTTAAGTGCGCACATTATAGAATTACTCCCAAAGTAAAACCGTGGTTGTAGAATGTAGGCACTTATATTCAACCCAAAATTTAGCCTAAATTGGGCTGGATGTAGGGTCCTAAAATCAGGTGTGGTGCAGTGGTTGGAGCTACAGCCTCAGCACCCTGGGGTTGTGGGTTCAAACCCCGCGCTCTCCCTGTGACCCTGGGCAAGTCACTTAATCCTCCATAGCCCCAGGTACGTTAGATAGATTGTGAGCCCACCGGGACAGAAAGGGTAAATGCTTGAGTACCTGATTGTAAAAACCGCTTAGATAACCTTGATAGGTGGTATATAAAAACCTAATAAAAACTTGAAACTTGAAAAAGCTCTTTGATATCTGCCTCTTAGTACCTTGCAACTCATCTTCTAATTTTGTTTCTTCTTCTAGTCACTTAACCTTACCTGCAACCTTGGGGGAGATCCTCTTCCTGAGGTCATCTGGTTGAAGAACGAAAAGCCTCTGATTGGTGATGACCACTGTATCCTAAAGATTGAAAATGGAAAGCATGCCACCTTCACAGTCACTGCAGTGCACACGGGTGACTCTGGCAGATACAGCATTCGGGTGAAGAACAAGTATGGCACTGAGACGAGCGATTTCACTGTAAGTGTGTTTATTCCCGAGGGGGGTGAAGAGGAGGACTAGGACCCATATGAGCATCAGAACGGAAAAAAGAAACTAAAGAGAACTTCAAATCAGATACGATTATGGGACATAGGAAGAGAAAGCTCAGTGTTAAATGTACTGTCATATCTGTGTATTAACTGCTTTGACTACTGTATGTAAAAGCAATGGATCAATCCTTTCACTCACTTCAAGTCCATATTGTGTGACCTTAAAACACCAGATAAGGCTGTGCACATTTTTAGTACTCTATAAATTTAGCCAGTGGCAATTTGCTATTAACTGTATAGTTTGACTCTTATTCATAAGTCCCACCTTGATATATACTGTATACAGCTAAAACCCAGTGGCACAAGAACTATTTGAAATGAGGTGACAGCATGATGTTGCTGAAAGGATAAAGATTGGTCCCAGGAAGTACTTGTGAGCATCAGTGTTAAACTTGAGCAGACTGGTAGGTTAATGATTGATGGTGTGCAGTTAAGGGCTAGAACCAGGAAATGTGCTGCCTATTCTCCATCCTTCATGATTCACAGTCATATCTTGAGAAAAGTCACTGCTGATGTATCCATGAACCTTCTTATGTTTGCTAATAAATGGTGCACGTCTCTTTCATTTGTCTCCACCTTGTTTCACTGTGTGTTGTTCCTTACACTTGTGTAATACATGCTCACAGTCCAAAGTTTCACTACTTATTTATTTTTAATTTATCACCCACCTAAAACCTAAGCGGTTTACAACACAGAGTCATAAAAAAAAACAGCAATAACACAAAATACAAAAATAAAACATTAAAAACCGCTACAGTCAAAACACTGCAAGTTAAATTACTTCTCCTCCCATTGTTTTTACTGTGCTTTTAAGAACTAACTAGAAGATGCACTAAACTTCCCGAGGGTCTGTCTATCATTGCTAAACCGGTTTGACCAGTTTTGCGATGATTGGATTAACCGACGCGATGCACAAAACTGCTGGCCATGGAACACAGACACCCCCCCCCCGTACCTTTTTGAAAAGTTGGAAGCCCGCTCTGAGGCTCCTGCTTCAGGCCCACCAGTCCAAAATGGCGGGCCTTCCCCTCACTGGTGCATCATGCAATGCATGGGGATGGGCCAAAGGCCATGATTGGTTCAGTTGCCAAAGGCCCCTCCCTCTGTATCCAGGATACTGAGGGAGGAGCCTAAGGCCCTGATTGGCTTAAGCAAAAAAAGCAGGGTCTTGTCTCATTCAGCCTTATTCCATAGAACTTGCAAAGTTCTTCTTCTAAAGCAGCAAAACTACTTTCAGAATTATCTGCATTGCCCTTTCTCTCAAATAGGTTTGCTGAGCTCCTGCTCTCACATTTGGCCTAGGCTTGTCTATCAGTTTTCACAGAGTTTGCTGGATTGTTGCTTGCTGCATCAGAAGGTTTGTTGCACTTGGACTCAGAAGGTTGGCCTCGCTCTATCTAGGGGATCAGCGCATGAATTCTGCTGGTAAATACTTTGGGCATTCAACTGCTCTCTAGCACTTGCTTCATATCAGCTTGCCTACTTCTGAAGGTTTTGGCTCCTTTCTCCTCAATGTATCAGCTGGTCTGTGGTTCTCAGTTACACCTGAACTGTTACAAGCTCATTCTGCAGATCTTCTGTCTTCAAAGTCAGTAGAGTCACTATCCTTCCTATTTCTTCTGACTTGACTATCCCGATCTCAATAGAACTCAGCTTCTAGAACTGACTACGCTTCACCTATCTCTTGGGTTTAATGGGTCTAACCTCTGCTGTTGTCCTGAGCTTCTTTCCACAGATTCCTTAGAGCTTCACATTATGCAATCAGCATAGCCTTACATCGTGGTTTTCTCTGTAAAGATTCCACTTGGTTAGATCTCACAGGTTCATGCAAGCTTTTTCTCTGGTGCTCGGCCTAGATTAACCATGTGGGCTCAATTGGGCTTTCCCTCACAGGCTCAGCTGAGCCTCTCTTCACAGACTGAACCTTCGTGGATTCAGTTTAGCCTAGCCTCCTTGTTTTCTCTAGGGCCTAGTCCCTTAGATTCTTTACAGCTTGACCTGTCAATTTCAGGGGAATTTGGCCTTATTGGTTCCGTGGTGTTGAACCTATTTCAATCTCTTGCTTTGTCAAACCTGATTTTGCACTTTCTGTCAAGCCTCGTTTCATAGATGCATTCCAGTCTATTCTCATGGATTCTTCAGTGTCTATCTTCATGGTTTTGTGCCATATTTATCATGCTACCCCCTACCAAAATAATTGCATTGGTTGCCTATAGCATACAGGATTCAACATAAAATATTATCATTATTCCATCCTCTATAATAAAACCCTAAGCGCGCATGCGCACTTAGGGTTTTGTGATCCCTGCCACCATGCTGTGTCCCTCCATGCCGAATTCAATTTCCGATGCGTGGAGCGGTTTGCGGCGCGTGGGATGGCTTGCAACGGCGATTTCAGCAGCGGTTTGACTCCTGCACTCACCCCTCTACCAGCAAATGCAGCAGCCATGGGCATTTGATAGGCCGGCCTACTTCGATAATGCGAGGTGGGCCGGCCTAGCGGATGCTGGACAGGGGGAGCAGGGAAAGGAGAAAGCCTACTGCTGGACAGGGGGATCAGGTAAGATGTGCTGCTGGACCGGGGGAGGGGGGGGGTAAAAGGAAGGTAGAAGGCCTACTGCTGGACAGGAAGAGCAGGGAAGAAGTGCTGCTGGATAGGGGGGAGGTAAAAGGAAGGGAGAAGGGCTGCTGCTGGACAGGGGAGCAGGGAAGGGGTGCTGCTGGACAGTGGGGAGGTAAAAGGGAGAAGGGCTGCTGTTGGACAGGGGGAGCAGGGAAGGGGTGCTGCTGGACAGTGGGAAGTAAAAGGAAGGGAGAAGGGCTGCTGCTGGACAGAGGAAGCAGGGAAGGGGTGGTAGTGGACAGCTGAGGAAAGAGCGAGACAGAAAGAAAGACAGACAGAAAGCAGCCAAGGAGAGAGAGAAAGAAAGACAGACATACACATATATTCTAGCACCCGTTAATGTAACAGGCTTAAAGACTAGTAAAGTTTTATATTATGGTATCCCTACATATCTCTCAGCACTCATTATTCCATATACACCTAATATATTTCAGTCATCAACAGTCAATAGGCTTGTTCTTCCTCATCCCTCTAAGTCCAAATGGGTATCCAGAAGAAATTCAATTTCCCCCTTTTCTGCTGGAATTCTCCTCTCAGTCTCCGATAGGATTCGCCTCTCTCTGCTGGAATCTTCCTCTCTGACTCTTCTGAGATTCTCCACTCAATTTCTGCCAAGACACTTGGCTCAGACTTGGCTGAGATTCTTCTATTATTTTCACTTGAGCTTGGCTTCTTAGTCTGTCAGGTTTTCTTTCATGTGCTCAGATGAGTCTTCTTCTGAATTTCCTTAGATTGTTTCTCCTCAGAGTTACAGTAGATCATAGATCTGATGTATCTACATCTTTAATCTCATTTCTTCTTTGCATTGAGATTCCCTATGCCTAGGGTCAAGCCTCTTTAGCAGTGCCTTTGCACTCCTGTTCTATTAGTGGTCTCATTAGCTTGTGGAGCCTTCAAATCTCTGGTAGTTAGATATATTGAAAACACTGTTTCTTTGGTATGTTTACAAAATGCTAACTGGTTGCAGGAGAAGTTGAAAGTGTTTTCTCTCAGGGCTCAGGCTTCATCTTGGGCAGAATGTGGCCTGATTCCTGCTCAGGCTATTTGAAGGACGGTGACTTGGTCTAGATAGAGACCAACCTTCTGAGTCCATGTGCAACAATCTTTCTGATGCTGCAAGCAACAATCCAGCAAACTCTGTGAAGACTGATAGACAATGACTTTGAAGGATGGTGACTAAGGTAGGAGGCAGCCTTGGTACTGGTCAGGCTTTGCATGGCAGAAAATCTGAGTACTTAATTGTTAGGGACTTCAATATAGCATATCAAATTCATGTTCATATGAATAGAATGATGGGGGCAGAGGTGGGGGACCAGAGTACTCAAAAAGGCTTACAAGCATTTGGCAAGGCCTTGAGCCTTGTTGATGTTTGGAGGATCCTACATATTTCTGACAAGGACTTTAAACATATAGCTCAAACCCACCCTTCAATGCCTGGAATAGACAGTATTTATTTATTAACAGTATATTTGTTCATATCTTATTAATGGGGAAGGTGGTCAGTGCAGAAATAGATATGTCATCCCTCTTCAATCATGCAATGGTGTGGCTGGATGGTGGGTATACAGATTGGGAATGGTAAGAGAGATGGAGGCTCCCAGTAATGCTGTACAAAGAGTCCAAGTTTAAAACCTTTTTGAAAGAGAAGTGGAAGCTGCAGTTCATGTGGATTCTCCTGTTCTCTTTTGGGAAGCAGCAAAAGTAGTCTTATATCATATGTGATTGCCCTTAGGCATGATAAAACTAAAATGATTTTACAATTAGAAACGTAGGCATGGCTGTATAAACATCAATTTAGTAAGTCTTCAGTGTGAGAAAACGTGGAGAATTTGGGAGCGGTCAGAGTAACTTTGAATCCAATTGTTCATGAGACATTGCTAACACCTTCTTTACTATAAGCATAGTTGTATAGGTTTGGTAATAAGACTGGTAGGATACTTTCTCATGTAGCTTATCCTTGGTTGGGCCCTCAATTTTGTCATGGCATTATGAACCACGGTATGTTGGAAAGTAAATAAGATTGGTTAATGGACATATTTTATCACTACTACAAGCAATTTTATCAAGAAAATCCAGTCACATTGCAGACTTTGCATATATATTTACAAGACCATGGGTGGCCAGATTTTGCACAATCAGATATTAAAAAGCTGCATAAAAAATAACTGACAATGATACTTTAGACGCAATAAAAAAAAGGCCAAAGCATTTCAAATACCTGGGCCAAATGGGTTTCTGGTTGAATTTTACAAGTTGCAGAACTAAATTGCTTTGTTGTTGGATCTTATATTGAGCAACAGACAGAAAATAAACAATTCTTTATGAGGGCAAACTAAGCCATAATCAAGGATGGCTTAACCGTTGGACCAGGTGAGGCACTAACCCAGGGTCCCGACGATTAAGGGCACAAAAATACCCAGCCTGTGATCTCAAGTCTACAAGTTAAGCCTTTTTTCTCACCTCTCCCCCACCCAAATCCAGTCTCTCCCTTTCTCTCTTCCCTCTCTCCAGAGGTCCAGCACTGCTCCTTCACCTCTTTCACTCACCTGCAGCCCTGTGAAGTTTACGGCAGGCTGCCTGCAGCCAACCCCTGTGCCTTCCCTCTGCCACATCCCGACCCATTAGACCACCAGGGCTTGATCATACGCCCCGGGGGGGGCTACAAAGATAGGTGGGATCATGGTGGGAGGAAGGGAGGTACTTATGTTTGTAGACCATGGGGATGGGAGAAGGATGGAGGAGGATCAAGAGAACTTAGAAGGCTGCTAATAGCTCTGCTAAGGTATGTGGGTCCCAGCTGATATTCAGCCAGGCTCACATAACTGTCATGCAGGCCATGGCTGAATACAGGTCAAGACCTAAATAAGATCCAGTGGCCAGCACAGCACCATTTAGCCCTAGATATTCAGTGCTGGGGACTGCACCTGGCCCAGCACTGAATATCAGTGGCTAATCTAGCCAGCAACAATCAGTGTTAAAAAAAAATAAAAATAAAAAATTTGACCACTGCCAACTGATTATCAACAGATTCATTTTCATCCTTTCTGATCTTAAAAAATGAAAACATTTTAGGCCCTAGGCACTATGTCCATTGTGCCTAATGGATTAGTCTGCCCTTTTGTGAGGACACTTAGAATCGGCACATATCTAAGTCCAGACATTTATAATAACCTTTGCAAGCTGACTGTCTGTAAACCACAATCACTTATATCTACACTTGCAAGCCTATGTCCTTCCACTCTCCCTTCTTTTCTGAGCTACATCCATGCCAGTATCTAGATTTCCTGTATAGCTAGCATGTCCATACACTCATGAGAAACCTTCCCCTACCCCCACCTCTATTTTGTTGACTATGGAAAAATTCCATAATTCTTTGCTTCATACCTAACCACTGTGGTCAGTGATTTTGGTGCTTTTTTTAAACCCAAAACTGTAAATCTGGGATAAGGCTAACCATTTGGGTGATTATGAGAACACCCACTCTGTTCTTCAATATAACCAACTACATTTAGTGTAGACAGCAGCACTCAGAACCATTCAGATGGTAAAAGAAGATCACAACGGGGTGAAACCCCCAAAAGTGGTGTCTTCAATGTTCAATAATTGCACTTAAAAATTTAAATTGGTGAAAACTCTAATTATTGAAAATGTGACACAATGCAAAAGACTGCTATGTACTCATCTTAGTGATCTGATTCCTCCAGGTTCTGACGCGTTTCACCAGACCAGGCTTCCTCAGAGAACCCACACATAAAGTTCTTCCAAGTTTATGTGATCTTATGTTCTTTCCTACTTGCTATGTCTCATAAGCTATGTCTCATATGAGACATAGCAAGTAGGAAAGAACATCAGATCACATAAACTTGGAAGAACTTTATGTGTGGGTTCTCTGAGGAAGCCTGGTCTGGCGAAACGTGTCAGAACCTGGAAGAATCAGATCACTAAGATGAGTACATAGCAGTCTTTTGCATTGTTTCACATTTTCAATAATTAGAGTTTTTACCAATTTAAATTTTGAAGTGCAATTATTGAACATTGAAGACACCACTTTTGGAGGTTTCACCCCGTTGTGATCTTCTTTTACCATCTGAATCAGTGGTCTCAAACTTGCAGCCCGGGGGCC
The DNA here is from genome assembly GCF_902459505.1 of Geotrypetes seraphini. NCBI lineage: Eukaryota > Metazoa > Chordata > Amphibia > Gymnophiona > Dermophiidae > Geotrypetes > Geotrypetes seraphini. The sequence continues at coordinate 147,339,325 of NC_047085.1, read as the reverse complement.
ACATGCAGCCTGCCAGGTACTATTTTGAGGCCCTCGGTATGTTTATCATAATCAGAAAAGTAAAATAAAACAGTTTCTTGATTATGTGTCTCTTTAGCTATAAATTACAATATTATTATTAAGACTTAGCCAAAAGGAAAGATTTATAAACTATAAAGAGTTTTACCTCATGCAAAATTGGCATTTCTTTAATAAGACATTGACTATTTTTTCTGAGGCCCTCCAAGTACCTACAAATCCAAAATGTGGCCCTGCAAAGGGTTTGAGTTTGAGACCACTCATCTGAATGGTTCTGAGCACTGCTGTCTACACTAAATGTAGTTGGTTATATTGAAGAACAGAGTGGGTGTTCTCATAATTTGTAGCTTTTTTTTTTTTTAACACCAGCTGCCACAAATAAAATAAAGCTGGATATTCAGCGGCAGTATCAGGATATTAAAAGACAACATATATCCAAAGTCAGTGCTGACCAGTTGTGCTATTAGTAGCTATGATATTCAGACCACTAACCAGATAACTATCCAAATACAGTTGGAATAGTCTTTTTAGTGAACTTTTTCCAGTCCTAGCAATCTGAAAATTGCTGCTAGCCAGCGGACCTCTGTTCCATACACGGACTGCCCCAGCACTATCCAAATAGTTCTAAGGATGTTATAGAAAATGTTCAACAGCACTATCCAGTTAGTACCACTGAATATCCCTTTCACTGGGACTTATCTGGATCAGGCTTTGGAATACTGACTTCCTTAATTTTCATGAAAGTATGTGATTTATTTATTTAAAAAATTTATGAATTGCTTAAATCTAAGCGATGTACAAAACATTTATATCCACAATTTCAAGCACAAACATAAAGGGCTCCTTTTACGAAGGTGCGCTAGGGCCTTAACGTGCGGAATAGCATGCGCTAAATTGCCGCACGTGCTAGCCGCTACCACCTCCTTTTGAGCAGGCGGTAGATTTTCGGCTAGTGCGCGCTATAGCGCACGCTAATCCGGTGCGTGCAATAAAACCGCTAGCGTACCTTCATAAAAGGAGCCCAAAATGCAGTAAACAAATAAGTCAATCTTCCCCACAAAATTTCCTTAATACAGAATTCTGGTGTGGTGTAAAGCATTTTCAAGAAGACATGATTTTCGCATTTTGATACTTAATACATGGCACAGACGCAATGGAGACATGAGTTGCCATTCTAACCACAACCAATCAGGGAGTTTTTCCATGAGTTCTGGGAGAACCCAATACATACCTTGGCGCAAAATATAGGCTTGATGATACCTATAAAAATTTGGAAAATTTACCCCTCCCTCCGAAATTGATCTTTGTAAGGATACCAAAGCCACTCTAGGAGTTTTACCCAACCAAATAAATTTTAAAAGAATGCCATTTAATTTCATGATGTTTTTCTATGAAGCCAGTGGCTATTACCTACTTTGTGAAAACAATGGGAGGATTTTCTTCTTTTGTACGTGTGCGTTCTATTTAATATGTACAGTTGGTTGAAACAGGAGATTTTTCCGGCAGTCTTTACAGTCACCAACATTCTCAAGAGCACTGTGGGTAAGCAGAAGGTGTAAACTTTGCTTTGTAAATGAGCTGAAAAAGAGTAAAAGATGGGAAACAAAAAAAAAAACAACAGATGGCAGCAAACAACCAGAATCAAGCATAGTTTTACTGTAGGGAATATTGAGAACAGCTGGGGGAAAGGGGAATTCTTTGCATCATTTATATTCAAAGTCCAGCTACTTAAGAAAAAGATGCTAATCAAATGCAATCTACAGCAATCTCCATTCTTTAACCCTCATCTTAAATAGGGGGCCGATGTAATAAAGCACTGGACGTGTAGCTCACAGGTTAAAGAGGGTTCTGTGTACAGTTTTCTGAGCTGAGATGGCCACTCCATGACCAGAAGAGTTTAGTGCATGAGAAATCTGCACACAAAGTAGCGCACTGTTCATTTAAATTCATTGCTAATAAAAGTATTAGCACAAGATCCAAAGGCTTAACCCAAGGTTTTCTAAAGCTGGGAATTTATCTTTTGGCCTGAGGAGTACAGGGTTAGCTCATTTTTCTGTGGCTGGTGTTGATAAAGGTTCTGTGCTAGTTTGTTTTCTTGTGCTAGCATGAAGGGCCTGATTCTGTATAGGACAGCTGGTCTCAGCAGCCGCCTAAGTTGCTTTTGAGAATTACACACTGGCGTCCTATATAGAATTGCATCTGTCCTGACGGACAGACGCCTAACCCCTTATAACCACCCTGATTCTCTAACCGGCGTCCATGTCACAGGCGCCGGTTAAATAATCGCGTTGCCACTGAGCTAATTGTGGCAAGGGAATCTCCCTACCACGATCAGTTTAGCAGCCATAGCAGGGAACCCGCCCCCCCCCCACGAAGTCAGACAGCAGAAGGGATGCCCACTCTCTCCTGCCAGAACCCCAGAAGCCTCCCCCCACCCCCACCAACTGTCCCACTCCTTCCCGCAACCACTCCCCGAGGCATCCCCTGGCAGGAGGGATGTTCACTACCTCCTGCTGCTGGCCCTATCATCCCCCAAACACTATTAAACACTTCCTGACTCCACCCCCGACACCCCAACATTCCCCATTGTCACCCCTGAACCTCCCGAAAGCCCCCCGTACCTTTATTTGATGGCCGGCAAGACGGATGCCTACTCCCTCCTGCTGGCAGGCCCACCACTGCAAAATGGTGGGTCTTACCCTGCCTGGTGCATTCTGGGATGCACTGGGGAAGGGTTTAAGGCCGTGATTGGCTCAGATGCCTAAGGCCCTGGGCCAACCGGAGTCTTAGGCCTCCTTTTCAGTGCATCCTGGGATGCACTGAGCATGGCTTAAGACTCTGATTGGCTACATACCTAAAGCCCCAACAGATACCTAAAACCCCTCCCATGGGAAGGAGGCCTAAGACTCCAGTTAGCCCAGGTGCTTAAGGCCTCTCCTATGGGAGGGGCCTTAGGCATGTGAGCCAATCAGGGCCTTAGGCCCCTCCCTGGTGTATCCCAGAATGTACAGGGAAGGGGAAGGGCCACCATTTTGCAGTGGCAGGCCTGCCAGCAGGAGGGAGTGAGTATCCCTCTTGCCGGCCATCAGATAAAGGTATGGGAGCATTCAGAGGGTGACAGACGGATCTTGGGGGTGTCGGGGCATGTCAGGGTAGAGTTGTAGAGTGTTTGGTGGGATTTGGGGGATGATGGGGCCAGTGGTAGGAGGGAGTGGGCATCCTACATGCCAGGGGATGCCTAGGGGGATAGTGGCAGGAGGGAGTGGTCATCCCTCCTGCTTTGGACTGTGTCTGAAGGGTTCACTGTTGCAGCAGGAGGAATTGGACACTTCTCATGCTGTGGACAGTTGTGTGTAAGGGGGGGGGGGGGGGGCTTCAGGGGTTCCGGCAGGAGGGAATGGGCATCCCTCCTACCTTGGGCTGTGTTGAAATGGTTCACCATTGCCGCAGGAGGAACTGGGAACTCCTCCTGCCATGGACATTCAGGGTGGGCTTCGGGAGTTCCAGCAGGAGATAGTGGGCATCCCTCCAGCTGGCTGACCTTATGGGGGGGAACGGGTTTTCTGCTGTGGCCTATAAACTGACAAGTGTCAGGGAGATACCCTTGCCGTGATCGGCTTAGCAGCTGCATCTTTTTGAAATGTAGGCCAGCATTTTGCTGGCCTACACGTCATGCATCTTTCACGGCCCTAGAGAGATGTCTAGGCCACTTAACCCTTTCAGGACCAAGGGACATATTTGTCCCATAACTTTAAAATCCTATAAATTTTGATTGGGATAGTCTACAGTTCTAAATTTGATATGTACGGATTCCATATGATACTGCCTTTATGTAAACAAACTGGTTCCGACATTCATTCATTAGCGTCGTTGCCAGATTGACGAGAAGATTCACTTGCCACACTGTCCATAAGCCAGAAGTGTGATTTTTTAAAATAAAAATAATGATATTTCACAAAAAAAAATCAATTTTTTGGCATCTGCAAGCCCTTTTTACCATAAAAATGTTGTCAAAACCACAAAAATTGGCCTACGATCCTTATGGTCCTGAAAGGGTTAAGCACGCCCATCTATCCTTTATGTGCATTGGTCCTCCAGGTCCAGGTCCAATCTCTATGCATTTTTCTAAGACTTACACATGATGCATCAAACTGTACACCTTTCTATGGTGATCGACATGCTCTCTTATATTTGTGCATACTTTTTGCTGTACATTATTTGCATTTAATTTATTTACTGCATCAGGTGAAAATCTTTTTTTAACAATTGCATTAGGAATCTGTGTGCTAAAACTCAATATATAGTTCTAACACATAGTTTATAACAACATTCAATACAAACTATAAAATAAATCTTAAGTGAAAAACATAATTACTTTTGTTCACACCAAAGAAAAGTTTGTAAATTGTGCATGGCTCTAAGCAGATAGGAAACTAAACGATATCTGTCACCAGTTTTATTATAAAATTCACTGCCATCAGTTGAAAACATTTTCTAGGTGTTAATTGTAGGATGTGAAATTACAAAGTGTTATTATGCAATCCTGATCATTGCCATGAGCTGTTCCAGTTATATTAGCAAACCACAGGTTAGACACATTGTGAATAACATAAGGAAATAGAGCACCCAAGCCAGTTGAACAGGATCATATGATTTGCTAAGATCTTATTACTACAAAGGGTATAGAAGCTGTTTACACAGAATCCATTGTCAAATCATTTAAGGATGGGTGCTCCTAAAAGGTAAATATAGGTCCCTATTTACTCATTCATGGTGAGTTTTGCACTTAGAAAAATCACAAAAACAGCGAAAATGGAATAAACCAAGCCGAAACTAGATATACAAAAAAGATTTAAATAATTAAGTAAGTGCTAAATTGAAGGAAAAGGTTCTCAGAAATCCACGCCAGAAATCATGTGATCTCTCAAGGCTTAATTGTGGATGGGAGCTTAATTCATAGATCCAGAAAATCCTTCAAATATTGATTAGATTATATATTCATTCAACAATCTAATTAAATTCAAATCTCATTTTAAATACTTATTTTATTTTTATGCTTTATCGTTCTTTTTTAAAAATATATATTGTTTACCACATAGAATTCATTTTAAAATGCAATAACTTATTTAATTAAAGCACAATGTTTCACTTATCTTTTGTTGCCAAATGTTGGGGCTTTTTCACTCCCAAAACAATTGAATGGCTATGTCATATAGGACATTTTCCAATGGGACCCGTTTTGCCCATATGCAACGGGCTTTCTCAGGGTAAATAATAGGTCTACCATAGCAACTGTGCTGTTCATGGTAGACCTTTTTTTGTGTATCGCATTTTGCATTTAGCACAGTTAACTGCCAAACATAATCTGTAATCTGCAGTAACTGTAAAACCTCTGTTAACTATTGGGAAGTGTTTCCCATACAGTTAACACTATCCTGACCTCTCACCCTGACTCTGAGGATTATCAGCTGTTTAAACTCACTGAACCTGAAGTTTATAATATTATGTATTTCTTAAATAAACTTATTTAGTACAAATTTAAAAAGAAAAAACAATTCATAGTTCAGTTGCTCTTAAGGATCTGGTCTTCTACAAAGTCCGCATGTGGGATCTCTTCATGGAGGTAGTTAGGGGGTAGGCCATTAGTGTGGGCAGACTAGATGGACCGTGGCCCTTTTCTGCAGTCATGTTCTATGTTTCTATCAGCACATTCCAGAGGTAGAAATGGCCAGGAGTGTATTCCACATACTCTGTGGGGAATAATATTGTCCTTCAGAACTTAGCCCACTAAGCTGTATTTAGAAGACTCAAAGCTAGCATATCCAGAGCTGGCAGCACTACCGTATATACTCAAATATAAGTTGATCCGAGTTTATAAGACGGGGTACCCTTTTCCCCCAAAAGAGGAGGAAAAAAGGTTGACTAGAATATAAGACGGGGGGGGGGGTGTTAATATTCATGCGCCCTGCCCCCCTCACTCCCTCTGCTGCCAGGCTCTCCACCCAGCCCCCCCTCACTCCCTGCCAGGCTCTTCACCTTGTCCTCCCTCCCTCCCCTGTACCCTATTCCCCCTGTCTCCTGATGTCCTGCAGGCTTCCACCAGACCTGCCGTATGACCTGGTGGGCTGGAACAGGAGGGATTGCTCCTGTCTCCTATCCTGGCTGATTCTTTCAATTTTTTTTTTTACCTCTCTCCCGTGTACCTTTTTGAATCCCTGCTGGTACAGCAGTGTACCAGGCAGGAACAAGATTTCCATGCTCCTGCCCCATGCTGAGCTCCTCCCTGAATGGCCACCTCAAGTTCTCATGGTCCAGCAGTATACCAGGCATAAGCGAGCTTTCCTTGCTCCTGCCCGGCGCTGAGCCACTCGCTGAATGGCTGCTGCGAGTTCTCACAAGTCTCACAAAGCCTGCCTCTGCCCCCTCTCTCCTCCCCACTTCCATAAAGCAAGGGCTATTATGATTCAAAAAAGGGATGAAGGAGAGCCAACAAATATGTTCCTACTTTGGGCCATGACTAACATGACCATATATCCCATTTTGAATGGGACCATCCCGTTTTTAGGTAGCCTGTCCCATTGTCACTTAGCATAGCTTCGGGATACCAAAATGTCCCTTTTCAGAAAGAGAGCAATTAGTCTAGTTGCTCTCTTTCTGAAAATGGGATATTTTGGTGTCCCGAAGCTGTGCTTGGGGACAACGGGCAGGGGTGACCAAAAGGTTGATCGGAAGGCAACACAAGTTGATCACGGAGCCCGGGACGCAGCAACAGGCCAGGTGCGTACAGCGACTGCACAAGCCTTCCCCCCCTTGACGTCAAACCTGGATCCCACGGAGTAGGGGGGCGGGAGTGGAAATGGATGGAACCCCAGACTGCAGGGAGCAACCACTTGACCTGTTCCACGATACATTCTGGTGGTCCTGCAGAAGAGGAAGGCCTCCAGAGTTAGGGTTACCATATTTAAAAGAGGACACATGACCCTGCTCCACCCCCACCTTTGCCCAACTCCTGGCCCAGTCTCCCAGAAGCTAGTTTGGCAGGGCTGGCTTACAAAGAATCTGGTGGCTTTTCCCCTCTTACCTCCTTGATGTTGCAATTCTATTTTCTTCAAGCCGCTGGCAGCTTAGTGACATAAGCCTACTGCTGTGTGCCTGCCCCAGAAGCAACTCTGCAGCAACTTCCTGTTCTCATGGAAGTGGAACCTGCAGAGAGGCGGCTTCCAGGGCATACCAATGGCAGCAAGCTCATACCCCCTTGCTATTTGGACATACTGCAGTGTTGGACATCCTTATTCTGCTTTTACAACATTGGGATTTGGACTTTTCAAGCACATGAATCCCCTTTTCAGTCTTTTGAGACATTCATATGCTTCAAAAATGAATGCCATAGATTTATTTACATTTCCATCCTTCACTCCCTTCAACTGTCTCTTTCTCCTGCTTTTTCTTCCCTCGACACTCTGCAAAGCAGTCATTGGATAAAATGGCATCCAGAGTAATGGTTGCTTTTAGCATTTCTATTCTATTTTGGGCTTGTGTGTTTACAGACTCACTGATTGACTAAAATTGAGAGCACAGCAGCCCACAGATTGGTTCCTAAAACGGTCTCCCTGCTTGCTCAACCCTTGTCACAGTTCTGCTTCTCTGTTCCTTTTCACTCTTTCTCTTCTCCTTTGCTTTCAGTTCTTTTAGCACCATGGGAACAGAATTTTTGCCATATATTCTGCATCCTTCCAGGCAGCTTGAGTCCTCAAAGAAGCAGTCTCCTTTTTCCTGTTTCATGCAAGCAAGTTATTTGCAGCAAAGCTCTTTCCCTTGCCAGTTTTTCTGTTTCTGGCCCTTATGAACAAGCTTCTTGTTGCAAGTTATTTTCTGTTTCTGTCTTTCATGAGCCAGCTGCTCATTGTTACGCCTTTAATTGGAGAACCATTATCATACTGCAGCTGCTCAGGGTGCAAAGGTATTAAATACTCGTATACTAGGCAAACTTCAGCCTCCCTGTAAAGTGCATACTGATTATTTTGGGGAGTTAGTGTGGTTGCAGGACCTATAGTTTTGCCATGATTCAAGCTGCTCTTTGCCACCCTCTAAAAACTACTACTTGAGGACCACCTAATATACCTAATGGTGGAACCAGTCCTGAAACTGCTGTGGCTGAAAAAAAACCAAAACCTCTGCTGGTAGATGTATAACCATGGTGAGCTTTGTTGTGGTATGTTTACAAGCAGACAAGTAATATAATCCCCCTTAATCTCTTTTATGAAGGCTTTTATTGATATGACTAATACATGAATTTAATTGCTTTAAGCCTGTATGTAAGATATGTTATTGCATATATACAATGAACCAGCCTCAGAAAAAAAAAAAGAAAAGAAATCAAAGTAAACAAAAACCACCTATATAGAAGATATTGTGCGAGGTTAGAATCAAGTTACACAATATAGAACAGTGCATACACATTTCCTATTAGCAAATGCTACTAGTTGAAGCTACTTTTTAAATACTTCCTCTTCCTAATTATAATCACATAAATACTGTGATTATAGGAAATGGCCGAGGATTGGATTTTATCAAATCATGAAACATTTTTACTAAAGTGAATGTAGAGCAGGAATGCCCACATTTTTTGGGCTTGCGAGCTACTTTTAAAATTACCAAGTTAAAATGATCCATCAACAATAAAATTTATAAAAAACACAAAGCACACTGTATGCAGAGAAAATATTAATTATCATTTATATTCTGAGGATTTTTCAAAGAGGTCAAGGCAGATACTCTATGCACTGTCACCTCAGTAACAACTATATAAAAATAGACAAATATATCCCCTCCCCTTTTATTAAACCACAATAGCAGTTTTTAGAACAGGGAGCTGCGCTTTGACAAAATGGGTTGAGAACTGGCTTGGAGGTAGGCTTCAGCGGGTGGTGGTGAACGGCACCCCCTCTGAAACAACGGAGGTGATCAGTGGAGTGCCGCAGGGCTCGGTCTCGGGCCTGATCCTGTTCAATATCTTTATAAGAGACTTGGCTGAAGGGATTCGCAGATGACGCCAAACTATGCAATGTAGTAGAAAGGAGTGCAACGGTCAAAAACTCAATGTCCGACAATATAACGCACGACCTACTCCTACTGGAGCGCTGGTCTAGGATCTGGCAACTAGGTTTCAATGCCAAAAAATGCAAAGTCATGCACCTTGGCAGCCAAAATCCATGCAAAAGTTACACCCTTAATGGCGAGATCCTAGCAAGGACTGTAGCAGAACGGGACTTAGGGGTGATCTTCAGTGAAGACATGAAGACTGCCAATCAAGTGGAGCAGGCTTCATCTAAGGCTAGACAAATCATAGGGTGTATACGTAGGGGTTTCGTCAGACATAAGCCTGAAGTCATTATGCCATTGTATAGATCCATGGTGAGACCCCATCTGGAATACTGTGTACAATTCTGGAGGCCTCATTACCGCAAAGATGTGCTGAGACTGGAATCGGTCCAGCGAATGGCCACCCGGATGGTCTCAGGTCTCAAGGACCTCCTGTACGAGGAACGGCTGGATAAGTTGCGGCTATACTCACTCGAGGAACGCAAAAAGAGGAAAGACATGATCGAGACGTTCAAATATCTCACGGGCCGTATCAAGGTGGAAGAAGATATCTTCTTTTTCAAAGGTCCCATGGCTACAAGAGGGCATCCGTGGAAAATCAGGGGAGGGAAGCTGCACGGTGACACCAGAAAGTACTTTTTCACCGAGAGAGTGGTAGATCGCTGGAATAGTCTTCCACTTCAGGTGATTGAGGCCAGCAGCGTGCCTGATTTTAAGACAAAATGGGATCATCACGTGGGTTCGCTTCACAGAGAAAGGTAGGGGAGGGTCATTAAGGTGGGCAGACTGGATGGGCCGTGGCCCTTATCTGCCGTCTATTTCTATGTTTCTATGAATGCCCCGTGCTGCGCTGCTCTTGACGCTCATAGGTTCCCTGTGCTAAAAACCGCTATTGCAGTTTAGTAAAAGGGGGCCATAGTGCAAAATATAGTCAGCAGATATAAATTCTCAAAACAGACACATTTTGATCACTAAATTGAAAATAAAATCATTATTCCTACCTTTGTTGTCTGGTGATTTCATGAGTCCTTGGTTGCACTTTCTTCTTCTGACTGTGCATTCAATATTTATTCCCTTCTTTCAGCCTCCTGTATGCTTCCTCTCCTCCAGACCTCATTCTCTCCCCCAACTTTTTCTTCCTCTCTCCCTGCCTTTTTTTTTCTCTGCCTCCCTTTCTTTTTTTTTCTCTCTTCATGCCCCCTTTATTTCAGTTTCCCTTCTTTCCTTCTCTCTCCCTGCCTGCCCCCTTTCTTTCTCCCTGCCCTCCCCCAAGCCACCGCCGCCTCAAGCTCTCCCTGCAGAAACGTCGGGCCAACCAGCATTCCTCTCCCCGACATCAATTCTGCTTTTAGAGAGGAAGTTCCGGGCCAGCCATGCAGCGATTGGCTGGCCCAGAACTTCCTCTCCGACAGCAGAATTGATATCGAGGATAGGAAGGCTGATTGGCCCGGTAGATTGCTAAGGCAATGCGAATCTATCACAGAGCCCGGGATGGGCTCCGCAATCGACTCACTTTGCCTTCGTGATCTACCGGTCGATCGCGATCGATGTATTGGGCACCCCTGATGTAGGGGATGTACACTACAATTGCCCTGGATTTACCACAGAGGCACCTGACCCTCCCCCTAATGGTCAAGACACCCCCCCCCAACAAGAGCCCCTTACTCAACCCTCTGTAGCTCCTTAGCTCTGAGTTCAAAATGGTGGCTACTGATCTTTAGCGGTAGTCCTGCAGTCCTACTACTAATCATTTCTATAACACTATTAGACTTGTGTAGTGCTATACACATTATATGCAGGTACTTTCTCTGTCCCTAGTGGGCTCAAAATCTGTTTTTGTACAAGACAAAGAAAAAACTAATAGCCAGGGAGACTCGCTTCTCTCGGCATCTAAGCAAGCAAGGCCTGCCATCTGCACTAATCCCTTGCCCAGGTCCTCTTAAAGGAAGGCCAGTACTGATGATACTGGGGCTTTGCTTGGCTCCAGATTCTCCTTATTGCACCAGTGCTGAAAAGTATCCCATGTCTTGGAATATGCTGAAAGAGTGGTTTCTCAGCCTTCGGTAGGGTGGTAATGACCACTTCTGAGACGTGCTTGCATTTTGCCAAAACATCACCTGCGCAGTTTCCAGGACTCCCCCCCTCCACCCCCGATGACACTTTCATAGGAGTCAGGACAGAAGGTGCTAGAAGACCCTCCTTGGAGGTTGAAGGCACCGCATCTGGGCAAGCCTTGAACCCCTCATAGGCTGCAGCGGACGTGAAACACGGTTGCGCATCCAACAGCCATCAACCGCAAATGAGGCATTTGGTTTTCTTTCAAAAATGAAGCTGGCAAATGCAAAAAATAACTTTTAATTCAAATTGGGAAAAATCCAAGACAGCTGCTGTGGATGCTGATTTTAACTAAAAATAGCCTGGGAACGCCACAAGAAACCTAAAGAAATGACGATTTTAGGGGGGCTAGGGCATGCAGGGAAACCACCTAAAAACCCCTTTTAAAGACTCCTCCAAATTGCCATTTCAAGCTGTCAGCTTGTACTCAAACATGTGCTGACAGGGAAACACTGCAGACAAAGCTGAAACAGCTCACAGAGAGATCCTCTGCCTCAACTTGTTGGAAAGCTGAACTTTGAATCTTCTGACTGTCCCACCAGCCTGACATCCACGACCGTCACCTCCGCCACCCTCAGGAATGCCTGGTGGAGGAATGCAGTCTGGCCCCGATCCCAGGTGCGCCTCCACGGAACCACACAGCCTCTGCTCGACCCACTAGCGGACACACCTAGGATGAACTAGCTCCCAAGGGAACGGTCCAGGAGCCCAGATCTGATGTGCAGGCTGACCAGAGGGCTGACAAAGCAGAGAACCCTCCAGAAACAGACTTTTCCCAAAGGTCTGCGATCCCCCGCAGCTGGAGTTGTCGTCACAGGGAATCTCCACAGCACAAAGGCGAAAACTGAACGCAAAGACTGAAATTACAGCAGAAAAGACAAGCTCCTACAGCCTGGCTTGTAGGAAGAAAGACTGATGTTCACAGGGTCAGTGATGAGGTAAGAGAAGGAGGGGTTTAAGACTCTGAAGTTTGAGGCTTCCTACAAAGTCCTGGCGGGTAGACGGAAATAACCCACTGGTCTTGGAATAAAGTAGGATTATACAAAAACATAAATTATGCATCCAGCCTTGTCCCCCTTTCCAAAGTCTGGCTTGTCTTCAGTCTTCCTCTTCTTCCAGCTGCCCTGCACTTCTTCTCTAGTCTTGCTCCCCCCTTTGCAGTCTTCCAAGGCTCACATTGGAAGCTGGCAGTGTCAGTGATTAAGATACCCACTGCCAGTCGGCTCCTCCTGAACTCTACTCTCTGCCACATCCCACATCCTGTGATGCAATTCCCTGTTTCCGCACAGGTGGGACACGGCAGAGGAGTTCAGAAGCTGGCAGGCAGCGGGTGTCTAAATCACCAACACTGCTGGCAATATGTCACAGAAGTCGAAGACCATGAGAGATACCAGAGAGAAACACTGGAGTCATGACTGAGAAAGATGACTGAGAAAGATGACTGAGAAAGATGCTGCTTGGAGGGGAAGAAGAAAGGAAACAGAGCTGGCAGGGAGATCAGAGGACAGGGTAGGGGCAGGGTGGAGTGAAGAGATTATATGAAGGAATAAAGGAGAAGGGGAAGGCATTAGAGGCATGAGAGAGACAGAGATTGATGCTGGGAAGAGGGGTCAGTAGAGAAATATGGAGAGAGAGAAAAAGAGAGATGCTGGATCTGGGTCATCTTCAAGTTCGCCTGCCTTTTCTTCAAAACCTTAACAGGTTTATCCCCGATTTATCTGTCGTGCCATTTTGTGTTCCCAGGCACCACTTGCACACGTAGTGCCTACCTGTTTGCTTTCCCCTCTCTGAAGGGCTGTGTCTACAAGAGATTCCTTGATAGAACACTGTCATTCCAAGCTGGCAAATGGAATAAATGTCTAACCACCCTCATTTCAAGTGCACCCTCCTACCAATCCTTCAGGAAATCTCTGATAAATTTCTCAGACCCCGCCCTACTTTGTTATATCACTGAAATACCTGCTATATCTCTGACATATTTCCAGTTATACCCAACCTCTTTCGGCTCACTAATGTAATTGAAATTTGTTACCAATGTACTTGACAATACTTTCTGTAACATCGTTGTATATGTATAGTCTCTTCCTCTGTAAACTGCTCTGAACTGCTTGTGGTAGTGCGGTATACAAATTAAAGTTGGTATTATTATTATCTGGTGCAAGAGAGAAAAGATGAAGAAAACTGAAGCTTGAATGAATAGTAAAAAGGAGAAAAAGGGCAGATGGTGGATGGAAAGGAGTGAAGAGAAGATGAGGAAAGCAGAAATCAGAGATGACAAAGGTTTAAAAAAATTTATTTTAAAAAAAAGTTTTAAAAATTAAGTAGTATTGTATTGTGGGCAGGGGCGGGGTAGGGTCATGTGTTCTCTTTTTTTGTCTTCACAAATATGGTAACCCTATCTCCGATTAATAGTTTTGTAGGACCTGGCAGAGAATTTTTCTAAGCAGCTGGCAACTTCTGTTCATATAGCGCAGGGGATCAGCGGCCCAGAACCCTGAAAATACTGGTGAAAGGGGAATTTCTATTTGGCCTCTTTACTCTCCTTTTATCTGATACTGTCCTTCTGGCCTGCTACCTGTGCATATAATCAGCCACAGGGTACTACTATAGGAGGCCTGGGGCTTCACTGTTTTAGATCGGAAGTAATAGCAATAGCAAGGTTTTTACTTCCTTGCGGAAAATTCTATAGTCTAATAAGAATAATCTAAGCTCAATTATAGCTGAAATTACAAAATTGCTCCTGCCAATCCAGAAGCCAAGTTGTAACCTATAATTAATCAAACTCTGGTCATATTGCAACATGGAATGGAAGAAAATACATTTCCCTCCCCTGAATTTGAACACAACAGAACCACTCTAACGAACCACAGGCACCAACATTTCAATAGGATTGAAAAAGGGAGCTTGCTCAGTGCCGGAGGCACTCGGCACCCACTTGCACCTTACGAGCCGGCTTCCCTGCCACTGACAATAGCGCGACTGCTAAAGCCAAGGCAAGCGCGCGTCAGACTCTTGCGAGCACCGCTCTGCCCTGCGGCGGCACTTTGGGGCTCGCCGGCTCAAAGGCCGCTGCTGGCACAGAGGCTCCACCCCCCGTCCTGCTGCGTAATTCGCAGGGACCAGCCGGAGTCCCACTCCTAGCCGACCTGTCACAAGAGCGAGCGAGAGAGGCAGCACAGCATTTGGCAGTCGGCGGAACTGTGTGACGTGTCACGTGCCAGCGGCTCGGCCAGCGGGCTGTTTTGCAGGCGGGGGAAATTGAAGCGGCGGAATCTTCTCGCGCAGAGAGACCCTCGCGCTTGAGTTCTGTTGCCGGCGGGAGACGACTAGAGGCCGTTTTGAATCTCCTCCCCCTTCCTTTCTAACCAGAAGAGAAAGGGAACCGTTCGTTGAAAGCGTTCTCAGAACACGGCTGCCTGCGCCACGCGGATAAGCAAAGGGAGCGAGCGAGCGCGAAAAAGCGGCTTGGCGAGGAAGGAGGCGGTGGGGGCTTGGCCACTGTGTCCCGTCCCCCCCGGCCTCGCAAGAGGTGAGTGTCGCTGCACAGAGCTTGCGTGTGCGTCCCGGTTAGCGGTCAGCAGCAGTGCCGCCGCTGGGGAAGTCTGAGCAGTTCATAGTAGTTCCGACACAATGTCGAAGCTTGCCAAAACACTCTCCCCCCCCCCCCCCCCCCCCCCCGGCACTGTCAGATGACCCAGCTTTCATGTCTGCTGTGTTCAAGAAAAGATTAGAGAGGAGGAATGCGCTGATAACCCCTCAGTCGCTAATAAGGAAGAACATATTCTATATGTTCCAAAACTTTGCTCCTCCAAGATCTCTGTCCTTCACCTGTCTATGTAGCCAAGAAACAGGAGAACGTTCCATGTTCTGGCAAACTAGATTTGCTCCATATCTGCTTGACCTGCTCTTTCTGAAAAGGTGTCGAGAAAAGTTACTGTTTCTCTTATACTGTATAGTATAAACAGGGGTCCACGTAAACAAATGTTTAGAAGGAGGCAGTTTAGGCTATACTGTCTGTAAAGCCTCAGAATAATCGGGCTCCCAGTTGCACAAAAATAAATGTTTAAAAAAAACACCAAAATACTCAGAATAAAGATATAAAGCAACAATAATATTTTTTTTAAGTATCAAGAGCTAAGTAAACTTTACTTTAGCAGAACAGGATTAGCCAGAGATAGTCTGAAGAAGAAAAGGTTGGATTGGGGGGGTGGAAGATCAAAGAAACGTTAATCTAGTGAAAATACAATCACTTTAATATGCTTTTTTTCTCGCTTTTAACTTTTGTTAATTTCTATAGATTCATATGGATTAATATGCAAATCAAAACCCACTGCCTTATCCAAACTGTCACATGACTATGAAAAGTCAGAGTAGCTTTTTATACCCCCTCTTGTCACAAAACCTTCAGGTAAATGGAATAGCTTAGTACCATAGTAAGAGCAGTAGGTTGAGAATGAGGGGAGATTGAAGCCCATTGACATTTCTTATGATCTTGGGTGGTCGCTTACCCTTGTTTATTAGATCAAACTTAAATTGTAAGTAAGCTCGCTAAGGACAGGAAAACACTGTACTTGAATGTAACTTACACCTCTTCAGTAATAAGAGTAAATTAAATCCAGAAAAAATGTAGACTGTGTGAAATGCAGATTAAAAAGCAGGAAAAAAAGAGCAACTGTAACATTTATGATTTTTATACCACACTAATCCTCCATATCCAAAGTCTATGACAAAAATCCCTTAAAAATAGATGTATATAAGAGAGTTCTTTAGCAAAAAACCTACATGTATAATACAGTGCTCCCCCAGTCATTCGTGGTCCACGATTCACGGTCCCGGTCATTTGCGGTATTTGCAAATGACCGGGCAGTGGCGAGTGAAGGAAATCACTCCCGGTATGCTCCAACCACCTCTTTCTGTACTAAAGTCGGGCCTCAACAATCAGGAGCTGCGTGTCAAGGCAGCTCCTGATTGGTGAGGTCTGACTTTAGTACAGGAAGAGGCACTCAGAGCATACTGCAAGTGATTTCCTTCACTCACCGGCGCTCCAGCTGCCCTCTCCTGTTTCCCCTGCTAAAAACCATATCCCTGGAACGGAACCCCCACGAATATTGGGGAAGTACTGTATTATGAGGTTTAATGTGTTTTTAGGCTGAAAGACCTCAAGTGTTCACAGCTGTCTGGGTTTGGAAATAAACCTGCCCAGATGGCCACTCATGAACTATCACTGGTCTTAATTGCTTTTATTTTAAACACTCTTTTTATATTTGTTAACTTTTGTTTTTATAATATTTCACCTTATAGTAGTTGCAGTGATAGAAATCCATCAGTTACTTCTCAAGACAGTACCACTGATTGTTTATCAAAGCTTACTTGTCAAATAAAGCTTATGGTACTTAGCTTGTGAAGCACTGTTGAGACAATGGTATTGGCAATTTTTTTGGCTATACAGTATTGGAAAGCTGTGAAAAAAGCTTAGCCGATGTTCCCACGTTATGGCTGGGCCATAATATTTCAAATTCACAATTGATGGTCTTGTGATTTTTATACCAAGCATATACAGTCCGTTCTTGTTAGAAACATAGAATATGATGGCAGAAAAGGGCCACTGGCCCAACAAGTCTGCCCATTCTAAGGACCCTCCCCCCTAAGCACTTCCACGAAGTGAACCCACATGCTTATCCCATTTTTTCTTAAAATTGAGCACGTTGCTTGCCTCAATTACCTGAAGTGGAAGATCATTCCAACGATCAACCACCCTTTCAGTGAAGAAATACTTCCTAGTGTTGCTATGAAATCTCCCACCCCTGAGTTTCAACGGATGCTCTCTTGTTGCCGTAGGTCCTGTAAGGAAAAAGATATCTTCTTCTACCTCAATACGGCCAGTTACATATTTGAATGTCTCTATCATATCTCCCCTCTCTCTGCGTTGCTCGAGAGAGTATAGCTGCAACTTACCTAGACGTTCCTCATATGGGAGATCCTTGAGTCCTGAGACCATCCTGGTGGCCATTCACTGAACCGACTCCACTCTCAGCACATCCTTTAGATAATGTGGCCTCCAAAATTGAACATAATATTCCAGATGAGGACTCACCATGGACCTGTACAATGGCATTACAACTTGGGGCTTCTGGCTGACAAAACTTCTTCGGATGCATCCCAGCATTTGCCTAGCCTTGGATGAAGCTTTCTCTACTTGATTGGCAGTCTTCATATCTTCATTAATGATTACTCCTAGGTCTCGTTCTGCAGCAGTTCTTGTTAAAGTCTCACCATTCAGAGTGTAAGTACTGCATGGATTTCTGCTGCCAAGGTGCATAACTTTACATTTTTTGGCATTAAAACTCAGTTGCCAAGTTGCGGACCATTGTTCCAGTAAGAGTAGGTCCTGCGTCATACTGTCGGGCATTGTGCTTTTGCCCACTATGTTGCACAGTTTAGCGTCGTCAGCAAATAATGCAATTTTACCTCGAAGTCCGTGAGGCAGGTCATGTACAAAGATATTAAATAGGATGGGACCCAAGACTGAGCCCTGCGGCACTCCACTGATCACTTCCGATGTTTCGGAGGGAGTACCATTTACCATCACCCTCTGAAGTCTGCCGCTGAGCCAGTCTTTAACCCATGCTGTCAATGTTTCCCCTAATCCCAACGAACTCATCTTGTTCAATAACCTACGGTGTGGGACACTTACTAAAAGCCTTACTAAAGTCCAAGTACACAATATCCAGGGACTCTCCCATATCTAGCTTTTTCATTACCCAGTCAAAGAAACTGATCAGATTGGATTGGCAGGACCTTCCCTTTGTAAATCCATGTTGGTGGGGGATCCCTTAGTCTCTCATCATTTAGGATCGTATCTAATTTGTGTTTAATCAACGTTTCCATGAGTTTACACACTATTGATGCGAGATTTACCGGTCTGTAATTTTCAGCCTCCGTCCTGCATCTCTTTTTGTGCAGCAGAATGACGTTAGCTGTTTTCCAGTCTAATGGGACCCTTCCTGTACTCAGGGTAAGATTGAAGAGTGTAGCTAACGGTTCTGCAAGGACATCTCTCAACTCCCTAAGTACTCTGGGATGTAGTTTATCCGGTCCCATGGCTTTGTTCACTTTGAGCCTTGATAGTTCTTGGTAGACGCTGTCGGTGGTAAATTCAAAATTCCGGAACGGGTCGTTTGAGCTCTCCCTCGCCTGCAGCTGTGGACCAGATCCTGGCGCCTCGCAGGTAAAGACTGAGCTTTATCAGAGTCCAATTCTACATATTTACCGTCAGGTTTCCTAAGGCGCACTATCCCATCTGTGTTCCTTTTTCTGTCACTAATATACCTGAAAAAGGATTTATCTCCTTTTTTGATATTCTTTGCTAGATTCTCTTCCATCCGAAGTTTGGCATCTTTGACTACTGTTTTGACAGTTCTAGATTTCGCCAGATAGTCTTCATTAGCTTCTAGTCTTTCTGATTGTTTGTAGGATACAAATGCTCTTTTCTTCTGTTTCACGAGTTCCGAGATCTCTGCGGAGAACCACTGAGGTTTATTATTTCTCTGCCGTTTTCTCACTGTTTTTATACAGAGATTAGTTGCTTCCTGTAGTGTAGATTTTAGAGTAGACCACAGTACCTCCCTAGTTTTGCAGTGCCTCGTAAACGAAATTTCCCATGCTCTTGAATTTAGTACCTTTAAAGCTAAGGACCTTTGTGGATGTGTTTGATCTAGTGAAACCTTTCCTGAGGTGAAACCACACCATGTTGTGGTCACTGAAGGCTAACGCTTCGCCCACCGAAACCTCTCTGACACTATCTCCGTTGGTGAGTATTGGTCCAGTATCGCCTGATCCCTAGTGGGCTCCAATACCATCTGTTTGAGTCGTGCTCCCCGTATGGAGGTTAGTAGCCTCCTGCTGCCACAGGTCATAGCGGAAAGTTTGTTCCAGTCTGCATCAGGCATATTGAAGTCCCCCAACAGTACCGTGTCTCCACACAGTGTGATGGTCTCGATGTCTTGTCTTCGATTAATTCTATGACATCCTGTTGCCTTGGAGGTCTGTATACAACGCCAAGTTACAGGCATTTGTCATTTCCCCTGGCCAGGTTAACCCAGAGGGATTCCCCGGTATACTTGACCCCTGCGATTCTGGTAACTTTGATGTCCTACCCCTCCTCCTGTTTTGCCCTCTCTGTCTCGATGGAGCAAGTTATATCCTGATATAGCCATATCCCACCCATGGGAATCCGTGAATCAGGTTTCAGATATTGCCACTACATCTAGGTCGGCATACCTCACTTCCGTCTCTAATTCCAGAATTTTATTGCCTAAACTGTGGGCATTAACGTACATAGCCCTCCATACCTTATGTTCTACCGGTCTTCATGGAGATTTTCCCGTTTGAGTTAGTATGTCTCCTGCAGCACTGTCTGCAGTGTGTGTACTTACCTCAGACTCAGAAATGGAGTGGCAACTTACCCTGCCAGGATGGTTACTTACCACACCAGTATGAGAGAGGGTACCCTCCCCCCAACTCACCTAGTTTAAAGCCCTTCGGAGCAGGTGAGCTAGTCGTCATCCAAAGACGTTCTTTCCTCTTCTGGTCAGGTGGAGCCCGTCTGGTCCCTGTAGTCCTTGAAGTGCCTCTCCATGGTCCAGGAATCCAAAGTTCATCTCTTTGCACCATCCGTGTAGCCACTCATTTGCCCTCTGGATACGATCTTCCCTGGCTCTTCCCTTGTCTCTCACTGGAAGGATTGAGGAGAAGACCACCTGCCCATCCATCCACTTAAGCTTCTCACCCAGGGCTCCAAAGTTTTCAGTTATTTTCTCCGGGGTGTTCCTGGCTGTGTCGTTCGTCCTGATGTGGATGAGAAGCATAGGGAAGTGGTCTTGGGGCTTGATCAGTTTTTCTAAGCAGGCAGTCACATCCCGGATCCTGGCTCCTGGAAGACAACAAACCTCTCTTGATTGTAGATCCGGTCTGCATATTGGTCTCTCAGTGCCATGCAGCAGGGAGTCCCCAATGACTACCACTCTGCACTTCTTCAGGGGGAGCTGATCCGTTGCCTCTGGAACCGGAGTCATCCGCTGGTCATCCTCCTGTGATTCATTGGCAGGTCCTTCCTGTAGAAGCTGGAACCTGTTCTTCAAGGTGATCTGAGGGATTGATGTAAAGCTGCTCTGTTTGCTTGAAGAAGAGGAAGGCCTTTTGTGTTGCTTGTAGATGTAACCAGCTGCCAGGAGTCAACATCTCTAGCCTCTTCTTGTACCCCAACCGTTGCTTCCGAAGCTGTAGGTCTGTCTGGTCTGGGTGTCTCGAAGATGGTCTTGTCTTGCGCCTGCTCGGAGACTTGGGACAGCTCCTAGATGACTCCATCGATGAAGACCTCATCTTCCCGGATGCTTCTCAGGCGTTTCACCTCTTCCCTCAGGCTCAACAGCTCCTGCAGGATGTCACTGTCTAGCTGTTGCTGGTCTTGCTTGTCGACCTCTTCTGTCTGCACTGAGACTGAAGTCTTCAGCTGGGGTATAGCTTCGGTCTGCACAGAGACCTCTGTCTTCCAACCTGGGTCGTCCTCTGTCTGCACGTAAACTGTGGCCTTCCTCTGGATCTCTTGGGTGACTGGGACGCTGGACTTGATTGCTGTCTTGTTGCTTCTAGTTTTCCCTGCCATTCTTGAGTTTCTTATTTGCTGGGTGTGTGCCTGGTGTTTGTACTCTGCCTTGTGGTGTGCTGTGTCCTTACCTTGCTGCTTCCCTGGAGTCCTTGTGGTTAAGGATAAAGATTTGGCTTTTCTTGAGGCCCTTCGCAAAGGCGCTTTCGCTAAGGTGAGCTCCTTTGCCTTTGCCGTGCACCATTGGCTCCTCCCCTTTTATGGGGGAGTTCGGCTGTGGTGTGCTGGTGATGTCGGGGGTGGGTGGGCGGAGTTATCTCTCGCCTACTCCCCTCTCCGTGTCCTGTCTGCCTCCCTCTCTGCTCTCCGCTCCTCTCACCACGTGTACTCTGCTCCTTTCACTGTCTCCACTTACTCCCCTCTCCTGCTTTCTCCGCTCTCCGCTCCTGTCGCCACATGCACCGGACTAGCTCCAGACTTGGCTCAGCCCCTCCTGACTCCCTTCGGCTGTCTCTTGCGCATGTTGTTAATGGTAATATGATTTCCGGAAAAGTTTGCGAACAATGAAACGCTGTGTTTGTGGGAAAATGGAGGTTAGGTTCCAGAATTATATTTTGCTCCTCAAAACCATGTAAACTAGTGGTCTCAAACTCAAACCTTTTGCAGGGCCACATTTTGGATTTGTAGGTACTTGGAGGGCCTAAGAAAAAAATAGTTTATGTCTTATTAAAGAAATGACAATTTTGTATGAGGTAAAACTCTTTATAGTTTATAAATCTTTCCTTTTGGCTAAGTCTTAATAATAATACTGTAATTTATAGCTAAAGAGACACATGGTCAAGAAACTGTTTTATTTTACTTTTGTAATTATGATAAACATACCGAGGGCCTCAAAATAGTACCTGGTAGGCCGCATGTGGCCCCCGGGCCGTGAGTTTGAGACCACTGATGTAAACTAAATAATGGGTCTGTAGGAAAAATTGGGTTAGGTTCCTGCATGGGACAGCATTTGACAAAAACCATAGTAGAGCATTTAGAATGTTGTAAGTATATTTTTTATTATTTGTAGCACTGCTTATAGAAGTAATATTCTTTAAAAAATTATATACAACAGTGCTGGAAAATAAATACAGCAGTGTACTGTACAATATCACACAACCATAGTAAGCAATTAGGGCACCTTTTACAAAGCCAGGGTAGAATTTCTCCTGTAACAAATGCACCAAAGCCATAGGAATTGAATGGCCTTTGGTGCATTAGCTGTGCTGGGACACTATTGGGCTTTCTAAAAGGGGCCCTTTGTGCTCACCAGAACAAAACGGTTCAGAGGTACTGTAGAATGTTACAGCGCAGACTGGAAAATGGACATATCTAAAGAAACTAGTGTTTAAGCCCGTTACATTAACAGGTACTAGAGTAGATGTCTGTCTGTCTGTCTGGTTTTTTTTCCCTTTGTCTCTCCTTGGATGCTGCCTGTCTGTCTGTCTCATTTTTTCTGTCTGTGTCTCTCCCTATGTCCTTAGGGCCCTCAATGCCTCCTTCCCGTGTCCTTAGTGCCCCCAGTGCCTGCGTACTGTATCCTTAGTGCCCCAGTGCCTGCGTACAATGTCCTTAGTGCCCCAGTGCCAGCGTACTGTGTCCTTAGGGCCCCCAGTGCCTCCTTCCTGTGTCCTTAGGGCCCCCAGTGCCTCCTGCCCATGTCCTTAGTGCCCCCAGTGCCTCCTTCCTATGTCTCCATCATTATCTTCCAGACTTTGTCCCACCTCCATCCCCCATTGCCAGCTAGCCTGCCTCCCATCCCCCTGAGCAGCATGTTTCCATTTAAACCCCTCCACCCACCCCCATGCCAGCCTGCCTGCCTGAGTGCCTCCCATCCCCCTGAGCAGCATGTTTCCATTTAAATCCCCCCACCCCCGAAGCCAGCCTGCCTGCCTCCTTCCAATCCCCCTGAGCAGCATGTTTCAATTTAACCCCCCCCCCCCCCACCGGTGCCGACTCTCCCACCGCTAGACGGCCGACAAATCTCCCAGCTTTAGCAGCATCCGAGGCAAAGTAAACACGCTGCTTCGCGGTCTTCTACTGCACTAATTTCCTCTATCGTGTTTCTGATGATGTCATCAGGGACGCAGCAGAGAAAATCAGGCCAGTAGAAGGATGCGAAGCAGTGTGTTTACTGTGCCTCAGATGCTGCTGGAGCCAGGAGGTTTGTGTTCATCTCGCGGTGGGAGGTTCGGCTAGGAAGGTCAACAGGGGTTTCGGGTGTGCCGGATAGTGTCGGCGCCGGGGGGGGGGGGAGTCACGGCATGTTACCTGCCGCCTGTCGTTAGAATAGAACCCTAAGCGCGCATGCGTACTCTTACCTGCCACAGACATACAGATCAGGGAACATGCAGATAAGAGTGTGCATGAGCACTTAGCGTTTTATTATAGTAGATGGTTATTCTACCATGATGGAAACATTGCTTGACAAAAACTATCTTTGCAGAAATACTGTACAGGTGTACAGTGTACTGTAATTACTGTATCACTCAAAGTGAACTTCTATCAAATCAACCACTGGAGAGGGAGAGGTTTGCAGCTCCAGAATGGCAGTAGAAGATGAAGGCGTGTCTGCTGTTAGGTCAACCTCAGCCTGATCAACTTCTGGTACGTGAGTCTGGCGACTTGTTGACTGAAAAAACGATGTCAGCCTTGTCTGCTTGGCTTTCCTTCTTAAGTGTCTCAGCTTAAGGGGCAAACACAGAGTTCTCAGATGCTTGAATTTTAGACTGCGCTCCCGCATGAGATCACATTCCTGAACAGTTTTTCCAACGTTAATGCCCATCCTGCTATTTTTTTCTCACTTGAGAGGCATGATTTTTGAAATTTTTTGTTGCCTCTCCATCATCACTGTCTCTGGCATCTTGTTGTACCATCTCATCCAAGTCTTCATTGCTGGGCTCTATGGCACTCTCTTCTAAAATTTCTTCTATGTCTTCATGTGTCATGTCCTTGAAGCCTTCCTTATCTGCTGATTTTTCAAGCACATGATGATTTCCACATTTCTATTTGTGTTTTCTGCAAAGCCTTCAAAGCCCTTAGTTTGTTACACAGTCTGGCCAAACTTTTTCCAACAATTTGTTCAAAGTAGCCTGTGTGATGCCAAGGCTATTCCAACTACATTGCGTATTGTCATAGTCTTCCAGTTATCAAACATTGTGGTTTCCTGGTCGGTATCTAAAACTTCACAGACCTTGGTGTACAGCTCTTGCATGTAGTGGCTCTTGAAAGCTTTTATTATTCCATGATCAAGGGGGTGGACGAGGGACATTGTGTTAGGAGGCATGAAGAGAATTTCAACATCAGGGTGTGTATTTTCTAGGTCTTGCTGATAGTGTTCTGGTGCATTATCCAAAATTAGCAATACTTTAAATTAGACTTTTTTTTATGATGGAGATAACATTCAACTTCTAGAATGAAACAGTTGTTGAACCAATCCTGGAATAATGCAGATGTCATCCAAGCTTTGTGGTGCCATCTCCAGTGGACTGGCATTCAGTACATGTTCTTTCCTTTAAGTGCACGAGAATTTTGGACTCTATAGACCAGTGTTCTTCAACCGCCGGTCCGCGGTGCGATCGATGTGGCGTTATCTTTGGGCCGGCTCCTTCTTCTTCTTCTTCAGAGCTGCAATGCACAAAGCCACGGGCAGCAGCTCCTATGCGCGTCCTGCGCCTGAACCGGAAGCCTTCTCTCTGATGTCGCAACATCAGAGGGAAGGCTTCCAGACAGGCGCGGGACATGCGAGGAATCGCTGCCCGCATCTTTGTGCACTGTACCGGCCCGAAGATAACACCAGGGAAGGCATAAAATGGCCAGGTGGGAGCAGGCCAGAAGGTAAGGCACAGCATGGAGGGAGAGAGACAACAAAGGTAGGGGGAATGATTTTAGTTTTAAATTTAGTGATTGACTTGTGCCAATTTTGAGAATTTTACATTTGTCTGTATTTTGCATTGTTCAGGAAGAAATGCATTTGGTTTTTTTTTCTCTGGGGTTATACTGCATGCAGTCTTGAATCTTAGGGTTTGGTTTGTATATATTAGTACTTTTAGTTTTTGGTCCTGTATTTGCCTGGGGTTATCTGTTTTCTGGTAGGAGTGAATGTTGAGAAGCATACAGTGTGCTTTATGTAGTTTAATTTTCTGGTTAACTGTTATGTGTGTTAATAAGATTATATTCTGTGTGTGTATATATGAAAAATCAATGGAAAAAATGGTATTACAATTAGTACTATAATGGGGGCGGGGTCTGGGGCGGAGATAGGCGGGACCTGGCCCACGACTTAATCCAGTGTTCTTCAACTGCCGGTCTGCCGACCGGGGCTGGTCTCCAAAATAATTATTTTATTTCCGCTGGTCCTTGGGTGTCAAAAGGTTGAAGAACACTGCTATAGATCATAAGAAGCTTGCATTTGAAATCACCCTTGGCATTGGCGCACAGTAGCAAGTTGGTGCAATCTTTAAATACCTTGAATCCTGGGACTTTTGCTGCCATTTTCATTATATATGTCAGTTTCCCAGTCTGCTTGTGAAACAAGCCAGTCTCATCCACATTGAAGACCTGCTCTGGCACATACCCCATTTTTTCAATTACACCTAGCAGCTATGTTTTATATTCTTCACTAGCTTCATTGTTAGCTGAACCTGCCTCCCTGGAAAGGCTTACATTTTCTGTGCATATTGGTTTTTTTCCAGTGCAATAGGTGAGATGTTCTAGTCTAGTACAGTGTTTTTCAACCGCTGTTCCGCGGCACACTAGTGTGCCGCGAGATGTTGCCTGGTGTGCCGTACGGTCAGGGCCGCCATCAGGGCAGTACCACCAGTCTAGGGAGAGGGGCGGTCCGCCCCACGTGGACAGGAGAGAGCTGGATGGGGGACCCGCGGAGTTCAATACATCTCGAGCCGCGAGGCTCGTCTTCTGTTCCTGCCTGCCCTGCAGCTAACATATAGCCGATCGCAAGCGTTCCCCGATGTCAGCGCTGACGTCGGAGGGAGGGCTTAAGCAAAGCCTGCCCTCCGACGTCAGCGCTGACGTCGGAGAATACTTCCGTTCGGCTATTTGTGCGCGGCAGGGCAGGCAGGAAGCAGAAGACAAGCCTTGCGGCTTGAGCTTCGTTTTGCTGAGAAAGTTGCAAAGATGGGCTGGGAGGCAAACACGGAACACAAAAGGGGGGAGGGAGTGCGTTTTGGACACAAGGCATGAACTTGGGAGAGAGGAAGGGAGGGAAAGAGATGCTGAGGTGGGGGAGGGAATGGGTTTTTGGACACAGAAGGCATGGACTTGGGAGAGAGAAAGGGAGGGAAAGAGATGCTGAGGTGGGGGAGGGAATGGGTTTTTGGACACAGAAGGCATGGACTTGGGAGGGAAAGAGATGCTGAGGTGGGGGAGGGAATGGGTTTTTGGACACAGAAGGCATGGACTTGGGAGAGAGGAAGGGAGGGAAAGAGATGCTGAGGTGGGGGAGGGAATGGGTTTTTGGACACAGAAGGCATGGACTTGGGAGAGAGAAAGGGAGGGAAAGAGATGCTGAGGTGGGGGAGGGAATGGGTTTTTGGACACAGAAGGCATGGACTTGGGAGAGAGGAAGGGAGGGAAAGAGATGCTGAGGTGGGGGAGGGAATGCGTTTTTGGACACAGAAGGCATGGACTTTGGAGAGAGGAAGGGAGGGAAAGAGATGGTTGTGTACACGGGGAATAGAAGAAAGGAGAATTTTTGGTCATAGGGAGGGAGTGAGGTACAGATAGTGGCATACCAGGGTGGGGGGGGGCGGTCTGCCCCACCCCTGGTTTACGTCCCAAGGGGGTGCACAGCTGGCCACCCTCCAGTGTTGTCCCTAGGCCAGCAAACTGCGGCTCTTTAGCCACTTGAGTGCCACCGCAGCCAACGGTGTTGTTGGCGGTGGCAGCATTATAAAATACTTTCTTTGTGTTTATTTGATTCCTATTCAAGAGAATTACTTTATATATAGTCAATATAGGCACAGAGTTAAATTTTTTAACATTTTCTAATGGTGGTGTGCCTCGTGATTTTTTTCATGAAACAAGTGTGCCTTTGCCCAAAAAAGGTTGAAAAACACTGGTCTAGTATATCGCACTGTGTGCCGCAGAAGATTCCAGGTGTGCTTCTCTCTTTCTTTCTCTCTCTCTCGGTGACCTCTCTCTCACCTCTCTCTCTCTTTCTCTCATCTCTCTCTCTTGGTGACCTCTCTCTCTCACCTCTCTCTCTCGGTGACCTCTCTCTTTCACCTCTCTCTCTCTCGGTGACCTCTCTCTCTCACCTCTCTCTCTCTCGGTGACCTCTCTCTCTCACCTCTCTCTCTCTCGGTGACCTCTCTCTCTCACCTCTCTCTCTCTCGGTGACCTCTCTCTCTCACCTCTCTCTCTCTCGGTGACCTCTCTCTCTCACCTCTCTCTCTCTCGGTGACCTCTCTCTCTCACCTCTCTCTCTCTCGGTGACCTCTCTCTCTCACCTCTCTCTCTCTCGGTGACCTCTCTCTCTCACCTCTCTCTCTCTCGGTGACCTCTCTCTCTCACCTCTCTCTCTCTCGGTGACCTCTCTCTCTCACCTCTCTCTCTCTCGGTGACCTCTCTCTCTCACCTCTCTCTCTCTCGGTGACCTCTCTCTCTCACCTCTCTCTCTCTCGGTGACCTCTCTCTCTCACCTCTCTCTCTCTCGGTGACCTCTCTCTCTCACCTCTCTCTCTCTCGGTGACCTCTCTCTCTCACCTCTCTCTCTCTCGGTGACCTCTCTCTCTCACCTCTCTCTCTCTCGGTGACCTCTCTCTCTCACCTCTCTCTCTCTCGGTGACCTCTCTCTCTCACCTCTCTCTCTCTCGGTGACCTCTCTCTCTCACCTCTCTCTCTCTCGGTGACCTCTCTCTCTCTCACCTCTCTCTCTCTCGGTGACCTCTCTCTCTCACCTCTCTCTCTCTCGGTGACCTCTCTCTCTCACCTCTCTCTCTCTCGGTGACCTCTCTCTCTCACCTCTCTCTCTCTCGGTGACCTCTCTCTCTCTCACCTCTCTCTCTCTCGGTGACCTCTCTCTCTCACCTCTCTCTCTCACCTCTCTCTCTCTCTCGGTGACCTCTCTCTCTCTTTCTCTCACCTCTCTCTCGGTGACCTCTCTCTCGGTGACCTCTCTCTTTCTCTCACCTCTCTCTCTCGGTGACCTCTCTCTCTCACCTCTCTCTCTCGGTGACCTCTCTCTTTCTCTCACCTCTCTCTCTCGGTGACCTCTTTCTCTCACCTCTCTCTCTCGGTGACCTCTCTCTCTCACCTCTCTCTCTCGGTGACCTCTCTCTCTCACCTCTCTCTCTCGGTGACCTCTCTCTCTCACCTCTCTCTCTCGGTGAACCCTCTCTCTCACCTCTCTCTCGGTGACCTCTCTCTCTCACCTCTCTCTCTCGGTGACCTCTCTCTCTCACCTCTCTCTCTCGGTGACCTCTCTCTCTCACCTCTCTCTCTCTCGGTGACCTCTCTCTCTCACCTCTCTCTCTCTCGGTGACCTCTCTCTCTCTCACCTCTCTCTCTCTCGGTGACCTCTCTCTCTCTCACCTCTCTCTCTCTCGGTGACCTCTCTCTCTCACCTCTCTCTCTCTCGGTGACCTCTCTCTCTCACCTCTCTCTCTCACCTCTCTCTCTCTCTCGGTGACCTCTCTCTCTCTTTCTCTCACCTCTCTCTCGGTGACCTCTCTCTCGGTGACCTCTCTCTTTCTCTCACCTCTCTCTCTCGGTGACCTCTCTCTCTCACCTCTCTCTCTCGGTGACCTCTCTCTTTCTCTCACCTCTCTCTCTCGGTGACCTCTTTCTCTCACCTCTCTCTCTCGGTGACCTCTCTCTCTCACCTCTCTCTCTCGGTGACCTCTCTCTCTCACCTCTCTCTCTCGGTGACCTCTCTCTCTCACCTCTCTCTCTCGGTGAACCCTCTCTCTCACCTCTCTCTCGGTGACCTCTCTCTCTCACCTCTCTCTCTCGGTGACCTCTCTCTCTCACCTCTCTCTCTCGGTGACCTCTCTCTCTCACCTCTCTCTCTCGGTGACCTCTCTCACCTCTCTCTCTCGGTGACCTCTCTCTCTCACCTCTCTCTCTCTTTCTCTCACCTCTCTCTCTCGGTGACCTCTCTCGGTGACCTCTCTCACCTCTCTCTCTCGGTGACCTCTCTCACCTCTCTCTCTCGGTGACCTCTCTCTCTCACCTCTCTCTCTCTTTCTCTCACCTCTCTCTCTCGGTGACCTCTCTCTCTCACCTCTCTCTCTCGGTGACCTCTCTCTCTCACCTCTCTCTCTCTTTCTCTCACCTCTCTCTCTCTTTCTCTCACCTCTCTCTCTCACCTCTCGGTGACCTCTCTCTCTCACCTCTCTCTCTCTTTCTCTCACCTCTCTCTCTCACCTCTCGGTGACCTCTCTCTCTCACCTCTCTCTCTCACCTCTCTCTCTCTTTCTCTCACCTCTCTCTCTCAACTCTCGGTGACCTCTCTCACCTCTCTCTCTCTCTTGGTGACCTCTCTCTCTGTCTCACCTCTCTCTCTCTCGGTAACCTCTCTCTCTCTCTCACACCTCTCTCTCTCTCTCTCTCTCGGTAACCTCTCTCTCTCTCTCACCTCTCTCTCTCTCTCGGTAACCTCTCTCTCTCTCTCTCACACCTCTCTCTCTCTCTCTCGGTAACCTCTCTCTCTCACCTCTCTCTCTCTCTTGGTGACCTCTCTCTCTGTCTCACCTCTCTCTCTGTCTCACCTCTCTCTCTTGGTGACCTCTCTCTCTCGGTAACCTCTCTCTCTCTCGGTAACCTCTCTCTCTCTCTCTCACACCTCTCTCTCTCTCTCTCGGTAACCTCTCTCTCTCACCTCTCTCTCTCTCTTGGTGACCTCTCTCTCTGTCTCACCTCTCTCTCTGTCTCACCTCTCTCTCTTGGTGACCTCTCTCTCTCGGTAACCTCTCTCTCTCTCTCACCTCTCTCTCTCTCTCTCACCTCTCTCTCTCTCACCTCTCTCTCGGTAACCTCTCTCTCTCACCTCTCTCTCTCTCTCAGTAACCTCTCTCTCTCTCTCACCTCTCTCTCTCTCTCTCACCTCTCTCTCTCTCTCTCACCTCTCTCTCTCTCACCTCTCTCTCGGTAACCTCTCTCTCTCACCTCTCTCTCTCTCTCAGTAACCTCTCTCTCTCTCTCACCTCTCTCTCTCTCTATCTCTCTCTCTCACCTCTCTCTCTCTCTCGGTAACCTCTCTCTCTCTCTCACCTCTCTCTCTCTCTCGGTAACCTCTCTCACCTCTCTCTCTCTCTCGGTAACCTCTCTCTCTCTCTCTCTCTCTCTCTCTCTCTCTCTCTCTCTCGGTAACCTCTCTCTCTCACCTCTCTCTCTCTCTCTCTCGGTAACCTCTCTCTCTCACCTCTCTCTCTCTCTCTCTCTCTCGGTAACCTCTCTCTCTCACCTCTCTCTCTCTCTCTCGGTAACCTCTCTCTCTCACCTCTCTCTCTCTCTCGGTGACCTCTCTCTCTCTCGGTGACTCTCACCTCTCTCTCTCTCGGTGACCTCTCTCTCTCTCTCTCACCTCTCTCTCTCTCTCGGTGACCTCTCTCTCTCTATCGGTGACCTCTCAAGTCATCTCACTTCTGAATTTATTGGGCTGGATAATGAATCAACTGGAGTCACCTGCTTCTATTTAAGTCCTGGAGTACTAAAGGGCTTAAGGGAGATGAGGACCAGGTGGCCAAGCTGCAAGTACAGAAGCGCAAGTTGTGTGGTCTGCCCCTCTTAAGAGTGTGGGATTAGCTTCAGCTCCTGAGCTGTGTAGCTGTGGTCTGGGTCTGGGTGCACATGCCCTCTTGTCTTGTCCGGCCTCATCTCTCAAGACTTTGACACCAGTTGCTTCTCCCGGCCAGGGCCTTTCTGGCCTGGTGGGAAAGACCCAACCATCTCCTTTGGGAAGTCTTGCTACACTTGGAGTTGGTGGTGGTAACTACCAATGTGATTCTCCTCAGGTGGGGAGCTCGCTGCCTTGGTCATATGGTGCAGGGGACTTGGTCTCCTCTGGAGGCTTCTTGACCCATCAACCATCTGCATACTCAAGTGGTATGTTTGGCCTTGCTGGAGTTCCTTCCTCTGATTTGGGGGAAACCAGTTTGGATGATGGCTAACAGTGCTATTGCGGTAGCCTACATCAACAAATGTGCTGTGAGGAGTCAGGTGGTGCCTCAAGAGGCAGTGATCTTGTGCTGTTGGGGCGGAGATTCATGTGCAGGCCCTTTCGTGGTTTACATACTGCCAAGGACAACATTTTAGGTGGATTTTATCAGCTGCTCTATCTTGCTTCTGGAGGAATGGGAGCTGGGGCTAGAGGCCTTTCATCTCATTCAGGTATTTGACTTGATGATTACAAGTACCAATGCTAAGGTGGAGCATTTTTTCCCAGCCGCAGAAGGGAGCAGGCCTTATAGGAGCGAGATCTCAAGTAGCCAGGACAAGTCTCTGTTTTTGAGCATTGGCCCTTGATAGATCAGCTTATGTGTAGGCTTACATGGCATCTTTACCTAGTGGTGGCTCCAGACTGGCTTTGCAACCATAGAATACAGACCTGGTGTGTGATTTCTCCTTGCCCAAATGCCATGGTCTCTTAGATAGGGGCCAGTTGGCATTGAAACCTGGATACCTTCTGGCTTTTGATTTGGCCCTTGAGAGGATGTACTTAGTGAGGTGGGTTTTTATTTTTTGCATGAACCACATTCTTGGCATATGTGTGGGTACGGAAGGCATCTGAAGTACTGTGTCCAATATTGGTCGCCGTACCTTAAGAAGGATATGGCGATACTCGAGAGGGTTCAGAAAAGAGTGACACGATTGATAAAAGGTAAGGAAAACCTTTCATATGCTGAAAGATTAGAGAAACTGGGGCTCTTTTCCCTAGAAAAGCGGAGACTTAGAGGGGACATGATAGAGACTTACAAGATCATGAAGGGCATAGAGAAAGTGGAGAGGAACAGATTCTTCAAACTTTCAAAAACTACAAGAATGAGAAGGCATTCGGAAAAGTTAAGAGGGAACAGATTCAGAGCCAATGCTAGGAAGTTCTTCTTTACCCAGAAGGTGGTGGACACCTGGAATGCACTTCCAGAGGGTGTGAAAGGACAGAGTACGGTATTGGGGTTCAAGAGGGATTAGACAATTTCCTGAAGGAAAAGGGGATTGAAGGGTATAGATAGAGGATTACTATACAGGTACTGGACCTGATGGGCCGTTGCGTGAGCGGACTGCTGGGCATGATGGACCTCTGGTCTGAACCAGCAGAGGCACTGCTTATGTTCTTATGTTTCTGATGACATTGATTGTTTTGCAGCAAAGTCTGGAGCTTAGTTCTGAACTCTCAAAAGGTACAGTTGGCTGCTCTCTCCAGCTTTTGGGGCAAGATTCTGGGCTTCTCACCTGCTTTGCATGGGGACATGGCCTAGTTTTTGAAAAGGGTTATATTATGCATGTGGGCCTTCCAGTTTGGGCCTCCTTTCCTCTTGGTTCATTCTTTCTGATGCTCCCTTTCAGCTGTTAAAGGTACTGATAGACTTCACCTGGGGTCCATAACTAAAGTTATGTTCTTGTTGTAAGTACTTTGGTCTGGAGGGTGTCAGAGCTGCAGGCTTTGACTTGCTAGAATCCATATCTTCCTGTGATGATTTCCCTGTTCCATGTACTGTATTTGCCTTCCCTTGTGGTTAAGGGTTCTGTAGCCTTGACTCAGAGGCTGCACAAGTTGGAAATCTGCAGGACATTGCTGTGTTACTTGAAAACTGATGAGTTTGTCTCTGATCATCTTTGTTCTATGATCCTCTGAAGGGTTAGGTGGCTTTCAAATTGCTAGGTTGATCAAGGCGGCTATTGAGGCCACCTACATTTGTAAAAATCGGGGAGAGTCACCTGGATTGAGGAATTTGGTAGGTGGTTATGTGGCTGTCTCCTCATTCATTTTTGGAAGCATTACAGCTTGGACAGGCTGGCCAAGGTCAGCTCGGACTCTGGCAGAACTGTCATTTCTAGGGGGTGGGGAAGTGTTTGTGTTTCACCGCCCATTGAGTCTGCTTGGCTACATCCCACTCATTCAGGAATGTATGGCCCCAGATGACAAGGAAGGTGAAATTCATACCTGATAATTTGCTTTCTTTTAGTCGAGCCATTCTGAGACTAGCCCTCAGTAGACTATAATCCCTGGGGTATCAGGGAGCTCTGCTATTTCCCATTTTGTTTGTTAAATAAAATAAATCTAATTTCAAATGCAGGGTAAGATATGCTACACTTGTGGCGGGCATGCCTTATGCTTTGGCAGAAGCACAGTGGAGTTTTCCACTGAGACCAGCAGGTTATATTGGTGAGTTCAATGGAAGAGATCAGTTTTTCTCTACTTCCTTTTGCTAATAGGAAAGAATAATGCCCACTAGTTCAGGGCAGTGTGGTCCAACTAAAGGAATGGAAATAGTCAGGCGTGACAATTTCAACTTTCTGAATGTTTTCTCTGGCAGTGGGTGGTACACAGATGTGATTGTCAAGCGTGTTTTTAGTGAAAGGTCTTTCTGAATGCTTAATTCTAGAAAATACATTTGCACACTATGGTTTGAAGTATAAGGCCTCATTCTCTGGGGAAATTTTGTCTCTGCAGACAGTGGGGTTCTGATGGATTCAAGAATAAGGAGAAAGAGAATTGCTTCTTAGTTTGTAATTTCAGCATTGGGGCACCTACATTCTTGTTGGCTACATCCCACTCATTCAGGAATGTATGACTCCATATGAAAATGAAGGTGAAATTCATACCTGATAATGTAGTTTTGTCTCAGTTGAGTATCTCTCTCTGCCATGCCTATTTAGTTTCCTTACAGAGCATAACTGTCAGACAGTGACTTGAAGCAACCAGTCGCTCTGCTGGTTACATCAGCACTGCATCCTCTCTAGATGTTATTTTTAGACCTGGTACAGAATGAAGAAGCTTAAGAAGCTCTTGCAACTTTGTGCAAATATTTGGTTTTATGCTGATCTGTCAGAATATTTAGGTTTCTTTTCTCATTTCTTTAATGCTGTACTGGTTAACAATGAATGAGCTTGTTTGTAAGTACAGTATTGGATATTTGATTTGCTAGTGAGAACAAATGCTGCTTATGTCTGCCCCTCAAGAGTTCCATTTCTTTATACTCATGAGGAGACTTTACACTTTTGAGTAAAGTAAGATCC
The DNA here is from genome assembly GCF_902459505.1 of Geotrypetes seraphini. Classification (NCBI taxonomy): domain Eukaryota; kingdom Metazoa; phylum Chordata; class Amphibia; order Gymnophiona; family Dermophiidae; genus Geotrypetes; species Geotrypetes seraphini. The sequence continues at coordinate 147,305,244 of NC_047085.1, read as the reverse complement.
TGTGCTGTGTGGGTGATATTTTTGAGGAATTAGCAGACACAAGGGAGCCAATGTAGTAACCTTGTGTTAAAGCCATGCACCAAAGCTCAGCTCACTGTTTGCTAATGTAAGCATAGGACTACATTTTGCTTCCCAGTTCAGTAATAAAATATACAAATAAGGTTGCATACAAAAAAAAAATGTGCACTAACATGAGAGGGCACACTGGTAGCATATACGCATAGGCGTGCTTTTGCAGCAGCTATTTTTTTTCCACATAAAAAATGTTATTGGCATTTGCGTACACATGTGCAAGTGCTGGAATGCTATTCTGCATATAAATTTATCTTCCCTGGAAATGACCTGTTACTCTCTCCATCTCCCCTGGAAAATGTCCAGATATCTTTATGTAATCCACCTTATTTAACTCTTTTGTAATCCGCCTTGAACCGCAAGGTAATGGCGGAATAGAAATCCGTAATGTAATGTAAAATATAGCTGATAATTGATAAATTATACCTATGTTTAGGGTTTTTATCCCAGGACAAGCAGGCAGCATATTCTCACATGTGGGTGATGTCATCCACAGAGCCCAGATGTGGACAGCCTCACAAGCAGACTTGCTTGTAAAACTTTAAGAAAGTGCACGACGACTGCTGCACCGCGCATGCGCAAGTGCCTTCCCGCCCAACGTAGGGCATGCGACTCCTCAGTTCTTAGTTTTCTGCAGAGCTGAGAAGTCCTCTGTTCGATGCTCTGCGCTAGACTCGGTTCTACTAAGTGCTTTCTCTCACCACGGCTCTTGTATTTTTTTATTACAGGGTCGCTGTGTTTTTTGCGCATTTTCATTTCTTTAAAAAAAATTTGTTTTGTTTTTTTTTTCTTCGTGTCACGGCAGGGCCTATCCCGCAGCCTCAGCCTACGGGCTTCGATTTCACTGCGGATATTTTCCAGTCTATGTCCCGGCCAGTCACAGGCTTTAAGAAGTGTAGACATTGCCAGCGTGCGATATCCCTCACTGACCACATAAGTGGTGTGTTCAGTGTTTAGGGCCTGACCGTCGTCCGGAGTCGTGTGTCCACTGTGCTACGCATCAACCTTGAGCCATTAAACGTCATCAAGTTCAGGTAGAGAAGATATTCGGCGGCATAGATAGACCTATGCCTAAGGTCCTTACCCCGACTCCAACCCCAGTCTCGACCTCGACCCTGAATCTGGTCAAGTCTTCTACGGTGTTCCCGCCTTCTACCTCGACCTTAATCAAACCTTCCTCGTTTGGGAAGTCCTCGTCCTCAAGCAAATCTGCTAAGTCTTCTCCTGAAGAGCCGCTATCCTCACTGTCTCCCTCAGCTAAGGTAGCTAAGCAAACTCCTCCAGGTATGCCACCTTTGGAATCGGTAGTCCTGAAATTACCCAAGAAGCATGTCTCCAAATCGAGGCGTCATTCTTTCTCATCCTCCTAGGAGACTATACCCACCCCAAAAGTACCAGATTCACTGGTCTCGGTACCAGATTTGCAGAATATGATCCAGACTATTTCTGCATCAGGAGTTTGGTAATATGATAGCCAAATACACTTCTTCCTTGACTCTGCTTCCTGAAGTCCAGCCTGAGCACTCAGCAGTAGTGCTGCCCGATTCAGGAAAAAGAAATTCGATTTGATTCGGCGTATTGAATCGATTATTCGTTTCGATTTTCCTGCCCAATTGGGTGTTTGTTTTTTTTTGTTTGTTTTTTAAACATCCTGGTGGGTTTATTTTATAATCAGTATATAACAAAAGTCCAAACTCCACTCATGAAGGGGTCTCAATTCAGTCAAAATATCTCTCCTCTATTGAGCTGATTGTTTCATCAATTTGAAAACAAACTTTCTTTCCGTGCAGGAAAAGGCCTCAGAGATAAGGAGTACTACGCTTCCTAGTCTCATTGACAGTCGCTGCCAGCGTAGATGTAATCCCTGTACATACTCCATACTACAATCGCTGGCCAAAAACCTGCTTCATATAATTAATTTTTTAAAATTGTTTTTATCATATTTTGATTATACATTTTTAACTTTTTTAGCTCTTTATACTTTTATCTATATTTATATTCAATATCTAGTGTGTTTCACATGAAATATCATCAAATAGAGACCACTATTTTAAAAAGACTAACAGAAAATTACTTATCTTAGATGTTTTTAGTGTTGTTTATAAATTTCGTTTATTCTGTGCCGTCTCAGACTACCGGGACTAAGACCGGAGCTCATCTCTCATGGGGCTGGAGCTGGAGCCAACGTGGCCGGCGTTTCGCGGACCGCTAGTTTATCCGCTGCTTCAGGGCCAGTTTCTGGGCACAGTAATATTGCTTCTTGATACTCTGTCAGAAATTTTCAAACATTTATTTTATAGCCTCTTCATCCCTTTTATAGCATCTTCACCCCCTTTGACTTCTCCTAACCACACTGGCGCTATGGTGTAAACAAATTAAACAAACAAAAAAGACTTTTTCTCTCTCTGTTAAATCCTAGCTCACGTTTGCGGTCTAACACCAGCTCTGGAAGGATACACTTTTCAAATCTGACATATTGTAATCACAAAACAGAAAATAAAATTATTTTTTCTACCTTTTGTATGGTCATTATTCAAATCTTGTTGGTCCCAGGCTCTGGCTGTCTTCTGATAACTTGCTTGCCAGAGTCTCCTTCTTACTTCTTTCTCTGTGCTAACCATCCATCTTCTATCTCTGTCCTCCCCTTCTGTTTCCCTTCCCTGCCCTGGAGGTCTGGCATCTTTCCTTTTTTTTGTCTCCACCTTTTCTCAACTACCCTTTCATCTAGCATCTCTCCCTCCTTCCCCACCACCCAGGGTCCACCATCTCTCCCTTTCTGTTCCTTTCATCCCTAAATCCCATTGTCCTCCCTCTAATCTGATTTTAGACCCATTATTTCTTCCCCCCCCCCCCAATCCAGCATATGCACGTCTCTTTGAACCCCCACTTCCCTCCCTCTGTGTACTTCTACACTAGGGCCCCCACCCCTGAAGGCCTGCCTTTCCCCCCTGAAGGCCTGTACACCCCACCTCCTCCCCCCCCCCCCGGAAGGCCTGCATGTTCCTTTGGCCTCCTGGCATCAATGTACTTTATTTCAGCAGCCTGCATGAGATCGCTAGTGCTAGCGATCTTTGCAAGCTACCATAGGTCTTCCAAGCTCTGTTCTCTCTGCTGCAGTCCCGCCCCTCCTCTGACATCAGAGGAGAGGCGGGACCACGGCAGAAAGGCGACAGCTCAGAAGACCTATGGCAGCTTGCAAAGATCGCTAGCACTAGCGATCCTATGCAGGCTGCTGATATTAGGTAAATTGATGCCGAGAGGCCAGTGGGGAAGCCGGACCCCAGCACTTCCCGACTGACCCACTCTCAACAGCAGGATACGATGCTGGCAGGGGGACAGTGGGGCTTTATGACTGTGCAGGAATCAGGGGGCAGTATCCTCTGCAGGGTCCCGCGCTTCAGGACAGATCCGTGGTAGTGGCCGGTAGATGACCTGAGCTCTAATCCTTTCTGGGGTCTTCACCCTGCAGGCCCTACAAACTTCAGTATTAGCTGACAGTGCTGGCTGGAATGGGACGATTCAAGAGGAGTGTAATAAATAGTAGTAGTAGTAGGAGGGGCTGACCCACTCGCCTTCTAAAGCAGGAGCGGCAGCGGCCGGCCAGCAAGAGGCAGCGCTGCTGATCCTGCTTTAGGGAGCGAAGGGGGAAGGTCAGTCACCGAATTGGGAGGCTGATTGTTGTTTTTTTTGTTTGTTTTTGAATCGATTCGAACCAATTCACCCAAAATGAATCGGTGAATCGTGAATCGGGCAGCACTAGTTTGTATTGTCACATAGAACCTTTCTAACTATAGGAGTGGTTTTTGCCACATTGTGTCTCTGTACAAAAGGAATCTACTACTACTGTTTGCTTTCTTTGGGTGGCCATGTCTGTTGGATCTGTCCATGCAAGTAGTTCAAATTGGTTGGTTTAAGGCAGGGGTCTCAAAGTCCCTCCTTGAGGGCCACAATCCAGTTGGGTTTTCAGGATTTCCCCAATGAATATGCATGAGATCTATGTGCATGCACTGCTTTCAGTGCATATTCATTGGGGAAATCCTGAAAACCCGACTGGATTGCAGCCCTAAAGGAGGGACTTTGAGATCCCTGGTTTAAGTTGACCTACAATTAGAGACGGAAATGATGAACACCAACCTGGATGTGGTGGCGATATCCGAGACCTGGCTCACTGACTCCCACAGGTGGGACATGGTCATACCGGGTTACAACTTGCTTCGCCGAGACAGGGAGGGCAAAATGGGAGGAGGGGGTAGCACTATATAACAAATATGACATTAAAGTCACCAGAATCGCAGTTGTCAGATACACAGGGGAATCCCTTTGGGTGAATTTGGCCAGGGGGAAGGACAAATGCCTGTATCTTGGTGTAGTATACAGACCCCCAAGACAACAGGATGACCTGGATATGGAATTAATCGTAGATATAGAGAATATCACCTTGCGTGGGGACACAGTATTGTTAGGTGACTTCAATATGCCTAATGTGGACTGGACCACACTTTCTTCTGTGACTAGCAGCAGTAGGAGGCTATTAAACTCTATTCAGGGAGCAACACTCAGGCAACTGGTATTGGAGCCAACAAGGGATCGGGCAATACTGGACCTGATACTTACCAATGGAGAAAGTGTCACAGAGGTCTCAGTGGGCGACACGTTAGCCTCCAGTGACCACAACATGGTATGGTTCAATCTCAGGAAAGGTTTTGCCAAATCTAACACATTAACCAAGGTCCTCAGCTTCAAGGACGCTAACTTCAAGGGCATGGGGGATTTCATCCATCAGGCGCTGCAAAACCGAGCAGAAACAGATGTTAGAAGTAATGTGGTCAGCTCTGAAAGCTACCATACAAGAAGCAACCAACCGCTATATAAAATCGGTAAGAAAACGGTGAAGAAACAATAAGCCACAATGGTTCTCTGCAGAGATCTCAGACCTCATAAAAGAAAAGAAAAGAGCGTTCATCTCTTACAAACAATCAGGGAAGTAGGACTCTAGAGAAGACTATCTGGCCAAGTCAAGAGCCGTCAAAACAGCGGTCAAAAAGGCCAAATTCCGAATGGAGGAGAATCTAGCAAAGAACATCAAGAAGGGCGATAAATCCTTCTTCAGGTACATTAGTGATAGAATCAGAAACACAGGCGGGATAGTACGCCTTAGGAAACAAGACTAGAACTATGTAGAATCGGACTCTGAAAAAGCTAAACTTTTAAATGAATACTTCTGCTCAGCCTTCACCCGTGAGGCGCCGGGATCCGGCCCTCAGCTGCGGACAAGGGATAGCTCGGTAAACCCGTTTTGAAATTTCGAGTTTACACCCAGCACTGTCCACTGTGAGCTGTCTAATCTCAAGGTTAACAAAGCAATGGGACCAGACAACCTACACCCCAGGGTACTCAGGGAGCTAAGTGACGTCTTGGCGGAACCTCTATCCACGCTCTTCAATCTCTCCCTTAGTACAGGTAGAGTCCTGTTGGACTGGAAAATGGCAAATGTCATTCCACTCCACAAAAAAGGATGCAGGACGGAGGCTGCAAACTACAGACCAGTGAGTCTCACATCAATAGTGAGCAAGCTAATGGAAACTCTAATCAAACGCCAATTGGATATGATCCTGAACGAGGAGAATCTACAAGATACCTGTCAACATGGATTTACCAAGGGGAGGTCCTGTCAATCCAACCTGATCGGCTTCTTTGACTGTGTGACAGGGAAGCTGGATGTTGGGGAGTCCCTGGACATCGTGTACTTGGACTTCAGCAAAGCATTCAATAGCGTACCACACCGCAGGTTGTTGAGCAAGATGAGCTCTATAGGATTGGGAGACACATTGACGGCATGGGTTAGGGACTGGCTTGGAGGTAGGCTTCAGATGGTGGTGGTGAACGGCACCCCCTCCGAAACAACGGAGGTGATCAGTGGAGTGCCGCAGGCTCGATCTTGGGCCCGATCCTATTCAACATCTTCATAAGGGGCTTGGCTGAGGGGCTTCGAGGTAAAATAGCGATATTCGCCGATGACACCAAACTATGCAATGTAGTAGGCAAGAACACAACAGACAAAAGCACAGTGCCTGACGGAAACCAAATGCCCGACAGTATGGTGCATGACCTACTCCTACTGGAGCACTGATCCAGGACCTGGCAACTAAGTTTCAATACCGAAAAATGTAAAGTCATGCACCTTGGCAGCCAAAATCTATGCAAGACTTACACCCTTAATGGTGAGATCCTAGCGAGGACAGTAGCAGAATGTGACTTAGGGGTGATCATCAGTGAGGACATGAAGACTGCCAAGCAAGTGGAGAAAGCTTCATCTAAGGCTAGACAAATCATAGATTGTATACGTAGGAGTTTCGTCAGCCCGAAGTCATTATGCCATTGTATAGATCCATGGTGAGACCCCATCTGGAATACTGTGTACAATTCTGGAGGCCGCATTACTGCAAAGATGTGCTGAGACTTGAATCAGTTCAGCGAATGGCCACCCAGATGGTCTCGGGACTCAAGGATCTCCCGTATGAGGAACGGCTGAAAAGATTGCAGCTATACTCACTCGAGGAACGCAGAGAGAGGGGAGACATGATCGAGACGTTCAAATATCTCACGGACCATATCGAGGTGGAAGAGGATATCTTCTTTTTCAAAGGCCCCATGGCAACAAGAGGGCATCCATGGAAAATCAGGGGCGGGAAACTACACGGTGACACCAGGAAATACTTCTTCACCGAAAGGGTGGTTGATCGCTGGAATAATCTTCCACTACAGGTAATTGAAGCCAGCAGCGTGCCTGATTTTAAGACAAAATGGGATCTTCACGTGGGATCTCTTCACAGAGAAAGGTAGGGGAGGGTTATTGGGGTGGGCAGACTTGATGGGCCGTGGCCCTTATCTGCCGTCTGTTTCTATGTTTCTAATAATCTTGGCAGCTGCCATTCAGTACTAACCTGAACTTTATTACATGGATATTACATGATAATGAGATGAACTTATAAAATCTACTGAAAACTGAACCGGGATCAACAACGGAGCAGTGGAAGTCTAGTTTATCAGAAGATATATTGAAGATAAGTGCAGGTTTTTCTTATGCTTGTTCCTGTATGCTTGCCGTTTAGTGCCTTGGAATAGAGTTATTTTGAAGTATTCTATCAATATAAGAACAACCCACGGAGCTTTTTATGACCAAGAATGTGTTTTTCTATGACAACTTAGTTTTTGTCATAGTGGTTTCTTGGATTAATTTCCATGAAACACAGGTCTTTTTCTCCGTAGTAGTAACCTGCCTTCATAGATTTCTGATATAATTTGTGATATCTGAATATCTTTAGGTGTTTTTCATAGAGCATTTCTATGCCAGACAAACATAAAAGTGAAACAGTTCTGATCAGCTCAATTCACTCCTCATTTTAAGTTTGCTAGCTTACAGGAGTACAATAGGAGGGTTCATGTCATTGGTTTTGCAATATTTATTATTGCTTTTGAACTGCTAAACCAGACATTTTTAGCTATTAACATAGTGCATGGTGTTAGAAGTCTTGAGGCAGCTTTTAGAGTTACTATGAAAAGGCTGGCACAGACTTGTATCTTGAAAGAACAGTTTTAAACAAGATATTCTGAATGTTATTTCATTGTTGTGAAAGGTCACTTGGACACACAAAGTCAGAGGCGTGAAGAAAATACAAGTTTTATTCACAGCATGCATGCTGGACCCCTGAGCTCCAAGCTGGCTCAGAAGTGCCGAAACCAGGAAGTTACAGAGATATTTATTCATTTTTCTGGCTATACAACTGAATTCTAGAAAAAGCTTTTCACGTGTTACTTTTCTTAACACTCATTGGTTCTAAGCTCACACTAGCAGGTCACTAGCAGGACACCTATCTAACTCTTACAGTTAAATGTACAGAAGGGCAGGGTACATCATGGCTCAAACTCTTATCTATTCAGCTTACAATGTGGTAAGGTAGGGACATACATTTTAGGCAGATGCAGTCAATAGATTATACACTGTTTTCAGCTATGTAGGCCAGAGCAATATTTTAAACAACAGTTAACTATTTCATGACCCTACATTCCCCCCTTTCAGGCTGGCGTACCTAAGGAGCCAAGCCTGACAAAATAAAGTTAGGGGTCAGGAAAGTCGGGGTCCCCAGTGGGTAAGGGACGATACTGGGAGAGGGCCAATGCAGCAGTGGAACGTTTGACAGCAGAGTCCATAGTTCAGTGGAGCAGCTTTATGGCTATGGGGACCATACAGGGCAGGCAGCAAAGGAGCAGAGAAGACAGGGCAGCAACCAGCAAGATGATATTCAGTGCTGAACCAGAGGGCAACCAGGAGCTGAAGGTACCAGAGATCCAGTCTGCAGTAAGATCACGTCAGGGAACATGAGCCAGTTTGGTGATACGATCCACATCGTTCTCAATCACTTTACTCAAGTTCAAGGCAGCAGTTGGAGAGGTTGAATTTATCACAGGCACAGCAGCTAGTAAATAGTCCAAAGCTAGACGATTCTGATAAATAGCAGTGCGCATTTTAGCATTCGCTCTGCCAATGGTACTCAAAGCTCGGGAGGTCTCATTGGTTATCAGTTCAAGTACAGCTTATAGACAAATAATGCAGTTCAGCATATAGATTGGGATCCGATAGTCCCAGGTGTCATCCTCGGTCCATGTGGCAGGTCCATAAGCAGCAATGATCCGTTCTGCAGGCCAGTCATCACCCCATTCACCTATTTTAAGGGAATTGGTGGAAGTAGACCACTTTTGGCGACCTCTGGTGTTGAATACAGGGGCTCCCAGGTGTTCACCATCGGGAAGAAGCTGGGACGAATCATGCGAAGCACACGTACCAGTCTAGTTAGCAGGCAATCAAGAGTAGGCAAACAGATCACAGAGCCAGTATCAACTATCAGGAGCTGACCATCATTCATAGGAAGTTCCATTAAGCAGTGTCTGAAGGGCTGAAGACAGTGGGAAGCAACAATGGAGGTTCACAAGGCCCATCGTGAAGGTCGTGGACCTGACGTAAAAGTGAGGGTCTGTGAAGTCAGGTTTAACATGTCCAGCTGCTTTGCCTCCCATAGCCACTGTTCTCCCATACCAGTCCCTCCTCATACAAAATAATTGCTAACATTAAGAGTCTGACCTATAGTTTCAGCAAACTATATAAACAGATTTCTAGTGATTACAGGATATCAGTATCTACTTTCATAAAACTGGGGAAACACCAAAGAGTGATGGACAGGAGCACATGAGCGGGATACAATTCAGACATATACATCAGTACCTGAGTCTCACCTTTTACCATTAATATACAATGCCATGCAGTCTCTGGCCTTCTGGACTTGGACATTGGCATTCCAGTTATATGGGTCAGTGATAGTGAAAACCATGGGATTACAGTAGCCTGTAGTACACAAGGGGCCGGAGCTAGGACCTATAGTAAGGGAGGCAGACGGGGTATTCTTTCTCATAAAGGACAGGCTCCACCATTAGTGAAGGTTTCCTCATAGGGGCAGTTCTTAAAGGCATCAGGTTATACAGACCTATATACTTAGCACATTTGGTATAATAACGCTGTCAATCTAGGGAGCCACACAAAACTGAATTAGGGGTAGTACCATGACCTTGAGAAACATCAAATAGCACACATGTAACACAATACAAAGACACCGGGCGAGTGGGGTCTACAATAAGAGTCTAGTTGATAAGTGGACCCTCAACATCATCAATGTAGATTTCCGCCCACTTTTAAACTTCATCACCAGTAGGTTGAAAACAGAAAATACCCTCAAATGTTTGACACTTTCTGTACTTAACTCCTTCATGCAAACAAACATCAGGCAAAGGGCTGCACTTGTTAAGTACAAAATACAGAAGAAAGAAACATAAGTGAGGGCAACACAAATATCATATCTATATATACTAACATAGGAAGCTCATTTTTCTTTCAGGCACAACTTAGAAAACTTCAGTTATACTCAAGACACTTGCTAAAGGCAGTGTGAACCACAGGCAGTCAATTAAACTCAAACACTTATAAAGAATTATATTCAGAACACCTGCTAAGTACAGTGGTAAATATTCAGAACTTTTGAGGTCTTAGAAAGCTTCAGCTGAAGATCCGTGTTGTAGTGGAACCAAGTTTCATGTCCGGACACCTTTGACAACTGTAAGAGAAGAAATTAGGACAGTAAAAGGACCTATCCACCTAGGTTTCAGGGGGTCTGACTTCCAAGTTTTAGCCATACTGTATTTCCAGGGACATACCCATGGACTTGTGTAGCTATCGATAGTGGGGCCCTTTCCAGGACCCATTTGTGGAGCTCTTGAAGGGCTTTAGCTAAAGACTGGACCTGACTCTGGAGGATATCTGATCCCAGAGTAGCAAAGGAACCAGGATCTGGGTTCACAATGGGTGGTGGCCGGCCGGACATGAGCTCAAATGGGGCTTAGATGGGATGCATCTAATCTGAAAAAGAACAGAAGGCAGCAGGACAGGTCAGGACAGATTAGTTTTTTCAATTCATTTTGTGAGAAGGGTCTTAAGAGTTCTGTTTATTCTTTCGACCTGACCAGAGCTCTCAGGATGGTAAGCAGCATATAATTTCTATTCAATTTGGAGGGCCTGAGCAATTTGTTGGACAACATCGGCAATGAAAGCAGGGCCATTGTCACTGCCTATAAAAACAAGGAGATCAAGGCACGGAATTATTCAGGAGGTGTTTGGTTACGTCTCTGGCGCGTTCAGTGCAAGTAAGGAAGGCTTTGACCCATCTAGTCAGGGTGTCTGTGAAGACTAGGAAGTGACTGAGGGAACGGGAAATGGGCATGTGGGTAAAATCTACAGACAGAACCTGCATCGGATATGTTCCAATAGGTTGGTATCCAAGAGGTGGCAGTCATCTGATTGGGAATTTTATTCTAGAACCGACAACACACTGTCGGACCATATTCCGGACTAGCTGATCAAGGTGATTGATAAAGAAATGTCTCTTGAGAGTCAATTTTAATAGCGGGTTCTCCAGAGTGTGCCAGATCATGGCATCTTTTGACAATCGTGAGGGCCAGGTGTTGAGGAATAACTATGAGGGTGCTGTGCTTGCGTTTGAAGTATCAGTGTGTGGGTCTGGATTGGCACTTGAATTGGCGCATTTTGTATCCACCCCCCTTTCAGGACAGACTGGCCCAAAATAATGCATGCCCAAGTCTGTTCCTGAGAAGCGTACTGGGGTGTAAGGGAATCCAGAAAAGGAATGATTGTATACAGAGGGGCCGAAAGAGGGGGCAGAGACTGGCAGCTCGGGCTGTGCGGTCGGCAAGGGCATTGCCACGAGAGACAAGGTCCATCACGCGTCTGTAAGCATGGCAGTGCATAACAGAAACACGTGAGGGTAGTTGTACGGCCTCAAGAAGGTCAAGAATGAGGGGAGCATGATGGATCAGGCGGCCGGAGGCTGTAATGAAACCTCGATATTTCCAGATGGCCCTATGGGAATGCAAGTTAAGGAAAGCATATTTGGAGTCAGTATATATATTGCAAGACTGAGAGGCAGAGTGGCGCAAGGCAGAAGTGAGGGCATACAGCTCAGCTTCATGGGCAGAAGGGCCAGAGGGCAGGGGCCTGAGTCAGAAGTTTTTGGAGGCAGCGAAAAGACCGCTCCTGAAGTTGGGTCCAGACAAAAGGGGCTGAGTCAGCGCCTTTGGTGGAATCATACAGAGGACGAGCAATAGTAGAGAAATCAGGGATCCAGATGGGACAGTATCCTGCAATACTGAGAAAGGTGCTCAGAGCCTTGCAGTTATCAGGGACAGGGAGACTACAGACAGCCTAGACCTCGGTGTAGGAAGGGACCTGGTACCCTTGGAGATTTGAAAGCCAAGGTAGGTGACACGAGGAAGGCATACTTGAAATCAATGTAAATATGGCCACAGGAAAATTTAAAAGGCAGACCCACTATCTGAAAGACTCAGATAAATAATAATAATAACAGTTTATATACCGCAATACCGTGAAGAGCTATGTGGTTTACAAAAGATTAGAGAAGGTACAAAATAATTGAACTTAAGATGTGTACTAACACATAAGAATTGTTCTCAATCCCTATTCTATATCAGGTTCCTACCCCAAAGAGCTGACTTATAAAATTAAGCTAAATGCAGTTCTGGATCCACCCACTAAGCAGGGTAGTCTGACACAAGCGCTCTCTAAAGCAGCAGTCCCTTCACTATCAGCTGACTGGCAAAAATATTTACTTCAATACAAAAGCATTCCTAAAAATTACATTGTTATACCTAAACTTACATTTTTTATATACAGAAATACAAAACAAAGATTGGAATATACAGTAAAACTTTGGATTGCAAATAACTTGGTTTGCAAGTGTTCTATAAGACAAGCAATGATTAAATTTTAACTTGCTATACCAGCAACGTCTTGCAATACACGTACATACAGTATAGAAGCATCACATTTTTACAACTGAGCCAATGGTTCCTCTCTATATGTCGCTGCAGGAATGCAGTGACTGTTCCAAACGAGCAAGGGCTTGCAATACAAGTATGTATATTTTTGTACACTAGTGCCCTGGAATACAAGCATACTTCTGGAACAAATTATGTCCCAAACCAAAGTTTTACTGTACTCACAAGTTTAAACATTGTTCATTTTTATTTTTTTTTACAATCAACATGGGTCTCAGTAGAGACTTACTCCCCCTTCCTACAGAATTTCACAAAGGAGAGAGAGTTGCTTAAAGATCAAAGAGATCAAATTACAGATGTAGTCCTTTTCAGAACTTTTAAATTTAGACAAATAACTACTAAATTTGGACAAAGAACTTCTTTTTAGCATGGAATATAATTTCCAGAAATCATATTTTTCGTTTATATGCATTTCTGAATATGCATATACATTTTATAACATAGCCAAAAACTTCAAATGCAAAACCACTTATCTGTTTCAGGAGAAACCACATTGGAAGTGCTACACACTTCATGGCCCTTATCAGCACAAAAGGAAAAGTACTCTCCTCTCATGCTGTGAACAACTGACAGTTTAAACTTCACTGATACATTTGAACAGACAGAAGTCATAAAGAACCCGGGATACTGCAGGACTTGGGAATCAGATGAAGGGAAGAATTTGGCAAGGTCTGAAGCAAGGGCAGTGCTGAATAGAGAGGGGCTAATTTTAAAGCCCTGGGGTAGACGGGTCCAGGTTACTTAGGAGGTTTGTCCAGTGGAAGGGTTTTCCCATTGGAATGCAAAAATTGGCTGACTGGAAGAGGAACTGACAGCAAACGAATGCATAAAAACCTGAAGAGTTATGTCCTCTTCCAGGGAGCCAGAGGGGGCCAGCCCACACCAAATATCGGCCATTCTAACTGGCACAGACAAATAAGGGTTGATTTGTTAAGTATAATCAAAGACAAATTCCTTTTTTAAAATTAGCTAACATATCAAGGGATCCCCACAGGTAGACAGACATCCCCCCATTGTGCAATGGAGGACAAAAACACTTCCCTGAATTCCTGGCCCCGCCCGTCTCCGGACTAGGGAAACGCAGTACTAACAGGTCCACACTCGCTTCGTCCTCAAGGACGTCTCAAACACTCTCAAACACACAAAACACAACAGATTTCAGTTCAGTTACTCAACCAGAAAATAACAGTTCCTAGAATCCCTTTCCCACAACTTTTCAGCGACAGATCACGTGGCTTACTAGGCAGGAGACGAGAGACAGGATAGGGATGATCAATCCCCACTTACCAGATAGTGGCCACTCCAGGTACAGATACAGATACAGATTCTTGTACATTAAACTGAGACTAGATAAATCAGTTGAAGCGGTCCAACGTCCTGAGGTCTGCCAACCCCCCAAAAGGAAGGCAGCCGGCTAAGCAGACATATCAGCCGTAGGACCAGAAACAAGTGACCAATCGAGTAACCAGTGGTCAAGAGACCTTCAAGTCCCTGTTCGGAAGCCAAATGAAATGTCACTTGGACACACAAAGTCAGAGGCGTGAAGAAAATACAAGTTTTATTCACAGCATGCATGCTGGACCCCTGAGCTCCAAGCTGGCTCAGAAGTGCCGAAACCAGGAAGTTACAGAGATATTTATTCATTTTTCTGGCTATACAACTGAATTCTAGAAAAAGCTTTTCACGTGTTACTTTTCTTAACACTCATTGGTTCTAAGCTCACACTAGCAGGTCACTAGCAGGACACCTATCTAACTCTTACAGTTAAATGTACAGAAGGGCAGGGTACATCATGGCTCAAACTCTTATCTATTCAGCTTACAATGTGGTAAGGTAGGGACATACATTTTAGGCAGATGCAGTCAATAGATTATACACTGTTTTCAGCTATGTAGGCCAGAGCAATATTTTAAACAACAGTTAACTATTTCATGACCCTACAGTTGGACTCATTGTGCCACTTAATGTTTAACTGGCTGCTTGCCTTTTGAATAATGCTGTTAATGAGATGTATCATCATTTCTAAAAAGTCTTTGATTTAGTAAGTAAGAATGTATAACTCTTCAGGTTATGACTGATGCCAGATATTGGATCTAACAACTTTTTCTGTGAGTGTTGTAGCTAAAGATGGAAGAGATGAGGGAGAAGTGTGATAGGACTAGTTTTTCACATAAAATAGGAACTAAATCAGGGTGGGCAGCCATGGTCCTTGAAGGCCACAACCCAGTTGGGTTTTCAAGATTTTCACAATGAATATGCATGAATCTATGTGTATACAATGGAAGCAATACGTGCAAACCAAGCTCATGCTTAATTCATTTTGGAAATCTTGAAAATATGACTGTTTTTTGCCTCTTGAGGATTGTATTTGTCCACTCTTGCTCTAAATAGATGCCAGTAGGCAGTTAGCTATCTGGGTGTGTGTTGGTCATAATATTCTGTCTGATCTCACAGTGCTGTATTCCAGAATTTTTAATGTGTTCTTTGTTCATATACATTAGTGTAATTCTCATCTTTACCTTTTTTTTTCTTCCCTTTTTTTTTTTTTAAAATTTATTTAACAGAGTACTAGTCTAGTGGAGGTGATACTCTAAAGTGTGCTGGAACCTTTGGAACTTCAGGACTACCTGTATGTAAACCCCTATGCTTGTTTATTTTTCTAACTGTGCTTCCTTGTCATCAGCAGCAGATGAATCTAGAGATGAGTGGTTTGTCCATTTACCAGCAGGTGGAGATAGCATGAAGTTGAGCTCTGACATATATATATGATAGTCTGCTCACTGGTACTTCAGTATTCTCTATCGCTGCCACGCATGCTTACGTTCCTGTTTTGGCCATGCTAACTCGGCGAGGGGATTAGGCCTCCAGGGTGCCTATCTTGGTGTAGCCTGTGGTGCCAGTTTCCTACCTGTTCCCTGATCCCCAGAGGGTGTTTGCTCTGCACTTCCCTCCCTCCTCATTGAACATTTAAAAAAAAATTTAAAAAAAAATAGGTGTGCAGATGCAAACCCTGAGGGAGTGCAGTGGTCTGGGGTGTTCACAGGGGTTCATAGTCAGTCGCGTGCCGACAATCGACTGCTGACAATTCGGTGCAAGACACCAGCGTGCTGCGGAAAACTTTAGTTTTAAAGAGCTCCGAAGCGGGGTGTGAGTGGGGAACCCTCCCACTTTACTGCATAGTGTTCGTGGGGGGGGGGGGGATTGGAACCCTCCATTATAAAGAAAATGGAACTTTTTCCGATTTTTTTCAGGAAAAGTTCCATTTTCTCTTTAATGTGGGGGGTTGCACCCCCCACATCCTCCCAAACGGCAGCGTGAACAGTATGCAGTAAAATGGTAGGTTCCCCCCATCAGAGCTCTTTAAAACTAAGTTTTCCCGCGGTGCGCTTGTGTCTTGAGCCGAATTGTCGGCGCGCTGGTGTCTGGCGCGCGATTGTCCCGTCACTGTTCACAGGAATCACAGTAGCAGTAAGAGATATGCTTACATTTTATCACTGTGAGTATACTTTACTTGCTATTTTCTCTTCTCACCTTGGTCCTCACTCCTTTGATTATCCCAGGACAAGCAGGCAGCATATTCTCTACATGTGGGTGACGTCATCCACGGAGCCCCGTCGAGAGGAGGAGTGTTTTATTTTTCTTGACAATTAAGTTCAATTTCAATAAAAGTTATTTTTTCCATCTGTGTTAAGATTTTTGATGGGTTTTAAAAATTGTGACAAGCTTCAGCGGTCTATTTCAGCTGCAGACCCCATAAATGGTGTCTACAGTGTTTAGGCCCTGAACACAAAATAGAGACTTGTTCTCGCTGTTCAACTTTAAAATTCCGCTCTCTTAAAGTCCATTGCACTCAACAAGAGCAGTTATTAGATGCTGCCCTAGATGGTGCCAGATTTTCACAATTGTCGACATCGAAGACTTCAACATCGGCTTTGACATCGATAACGCAAGAGATTCCAGCATCGGGAAGCCAGTTAAGAAGCCACCTTGTTCCAAACAAGCATCGCAGGTCTCTACATCAAGTCCCTTGATGCAGACCAAGCAACGATGCCACCGCTCTCCAGCTTCGCAGGTTGTCTCTCCTATAAGGTGCGCATCCTCACTGAGGTCACCCACTCCGAGACAACCTGCTGCACTGATGGTACCAGCTGTTGTGCCATCAGTATCGGTGCCTTCTTTTAGAGAGAAACTCGATGAGTTCTTTCAAAGGGAGCTTAAAACAACTGATAAGACAATTGCTTAACTTTGACTAGTATATTCCTTCACAGAATCTTGCACAATATCAGCAGATTGTGCAAACTCTCTCAGTCTAGACCAGGGGTGGGCAACTCCGGTCCTCGAGGGCCTGAATCCAGTAGGGTTTTCAGGATTTCCTCAATGAATATGCATTGAAGATCTCATGCATATTCATTGGGTAAATCCTGAAAACCCCCTAGATAGTATATTGCATAGTCAGCCTATGATGCTTTTGAGATGTCATCTAGAGAATCAGCTATGTCAGCGGCTATGAGGCGTCTAACTTGGCTAAGAGTTTGATATGGACATTAATCTTCAGGACAGATTAGCCAATATTCCATGTTTAGGGGATGAGCATTTTGGTGATTCCACCGAGGCAGCCAAACAAAAATTAAATCTGCATGAAACCAGTTGGAATTCTTTAGTCCAAACAAAGGCTAAGTCTTCAATTTCAATACAGGCAGCCAAGCCTTCTTATTCATATCAATGGCATTAAACTACTAAACCATCTGTTTCTAGACCACCACCACAAAGGAAGCAGAAGCAAAAGCGGTATCGGAAAGCTCAGACAGCTCCTCAATAGCTTACTCAGTCTTTTTTATGTGCTTCTCGAGAGTATACGGTAGTTGCTGTCCCCCTATCTCAAACTCTTCCCCTTCCAATTGGATGTCATGTACAAATCTACCATCAATGTTGGACTCTGATGACAACTGACTTGTGGGTTCTCAAAGTCATCAAGGAAGGTTACTCTCCTAATTTTCTCTCCAAACCATCAAATCATCCTCCAAGAAAGTCCTCTTTAAATTTGCAAAAATGTCCCCTTTTTCTTCAGGAAATAGAGGCTCTACTTCAACTAAATGCCATAGAGGTTGTTCCCCCCTCTGTCAGAGAAATCAGGGGTTCTGCTCAAGTATTTTCTTGCCCTGAAGAAAAAAAGCTTATCCCAGGACAAACAGGCAGCATATTCTCACATGTGGGTGACATCATCCATGGAGACCCGATGCGGACAGCTGCAAAGCATTCTTGCTTGAAGAAATTTAGAAAGTTTGCGACTGACCGCACCGCGCATGTCCAGATCATTTATAAAGATGTGCCTTCTCGCCGAACATAGGTCATGCGTCTCCTGTGAGGTACCTCGGTTCTCAGTTTTCCGCGGAGCCAAAAAGCACCTGTTTCTCAGTTCTGCTGATTTTTGAGTTGCCTTCTCGCACCACGGCTTTCTTTCTTCTTTACTTGTTTCTTTCTTTTAGTCGCTGTGCAGCATGTCCCTTTAAAAACAAACAAACAATAAACCTTTCATTTTTTCTTCCATCGGTTCTTCAGGCCCTGCCGCCGGCCCTTGTTCATTTTCGGCCGTATGTTTTTCTATGTCCCGGCCTCTTACTGGGTTTAAGAAGTGTAGTCGGTGTAATCGGGCGATTTCTCTCACCGCATGAATGACTACTTCGGAAAACTGCGAGCCATGGAATCGAGGGTGAAATACTCACGTGGATTAAAAACTGGCTTGAGCATAGGAAACAGAGAATGGGGGTAAATAGACAATACTCTGACTGGAAGAATGTCACTAGTGGGGTGCCGCAGGGCTCAGTGCTTGGACCCGTGCTCTTCAACATCTTTATAAATGATCTGGACATAGGTACGACGAGTGAGGTGATTAAGTTTGCAGATGATACGAAGTTATTCAGAGTAGTGAAGACTGGGGGATTGCGAAGATCTGAAACGTGACATAATCAGGCTCGAGGAATGGGCATCAACATGGCAGATGAGGTTCAACGTAGATAAGTGTAAAGTGATACATGTCGGTAAAAAAATCTCATGCATGAATACAGGATGTCCGGGGTGGTACTTGGAGAGACCTCCCAGGAAAGAGACTTGGGAGTTCTGATCGACAAGTTGATGAAGCCGTCCGGGCAATGTGTGGCGGTGGCAAAAAGGGCAAACAGAATGCTAGGAATGATAAAGAAGGGGATCACGAACAGGTCGGAGAAGGTTATCATGCCACTGTACCGGGCCATAGTGCGCCCTCACCTGGAGTACTGCGTCCAGCACTGGTCGCCGTACATGAAGAAAGACATGGTACTACTCAAAAGGGTCCAGAGAAAAGCGACTAAAATGGTTAAGGGGCTGGAAGAGTTGCCATACAGCAAAAGATTAAAGAAACACTCTAAGTGAAGGTTCAAAGCCATTTCTTGATATTATTGACCAATATAGGGCAAGCAGTGGCTTCCCCCATGTCTTTCTCTTTTTTTAAAAAAATTTTTTTATTGATTTTCCAAACGTCAATAGTGCAAAACACAAATATATATCATATAATAAGTCAATGAAAGCACATTCATCTTACAAACATATGTGACCAACCATTTTATCCCACCCCCACATCCAATAACTAATCACCCCCCCCTCACAAAAACATAGATTCTTACAATAACCTTTCCGGAAATAGCCACCCCCCCTCCCTTCCCTGGATGTGTATGAAAATAAACAAAAATTGACTTATAAACAAACTATAGTGAAGTAATAAAAGATGTCAACAGCAGCCATATTCAATTTAAATGAATTAATATGCCCCAACATGTCAGCATTTATTTTCTCATATCTATAGCTTGAACATAAATTTGCCCACCAGAAAGTAAAATTCAGGCGATCGTAATTTTTAAAATTACGGGTTACCATCCGCATGGCTATCCCGGTCATAATTAGGAAAAGACGGCATTTATATCGATCAGTAGGGGGCTAAATATGTAATAATGTTCCAAATATGACTACCTTATATGGTAGTGGAATTGATGATTCCAATATGTTATTAATCTTTCCCCATATTGACTTCCAAAAATTGAGTATCAAAGGACAACAGAACAGATGATCCAGTGTCCCAATGTCTAGATGACAGTGCCAACATCTATTAGATTTAGAACTATCTTTTTTTTTTAATTTTTATTTATTCATTTTTGAATTCTTACAAGTGAATTAAACATATTATAATCAATTATCATATGGCACTTGTATTTACAAACAAATCCTCTTATAATATAGAATAAATTCCCTCCCTTTTGTCACTATTCCTATTTCCATATGATATACATTCCCCATCTCACCCCTATATATCTACTATCCATGTGCTAAGATATCTGATCATTAGAATAATAAGTCAATGGTTCCCAAATTTTTTTTAAATTATGAAGATTCCCTTGTTGTAACGCTAACACCTTTTCCATTTTATATATATGACAAACTGAGTTCCACCAAAATGTATAATTTAATTTAGTATAATCCTTCTAATTTTGAGTAATTTGTTGCATGGCGACCCCTGTCAATATTAATAATAATTTGTTATTATTTGCAGAAATCAGACTCTGAGTTCTCATTGCTGTACCAAATAATATAGTGAACAGGGGTCCAAAAAGATCTGTGTAACAAAAAAAACCATGTTTGTCTCATAGATGCTGACGCTGTACATCTCATCCTCCAAGTCCAAATTCGTGGTCATCGAGACGCAGAAATATATTGCTTAATCTCAATGCTCCAGATGTCTCTAAGACTAGATTTTGGCTTTTTATTCAAGAATTCAGATATTAATTTATACCACAGGGTGGCCTGATGTCCTTGGAAATCTGCTTGGAAGCAAAGAACCTGCAAGCTATAATGATTTTTTAGATTTCACCACTCAGGGAACCCCTTCTGAATGGCTTGCTTCAACTGCAACCACTTATAATGTTGAGATTTTGAAATGCCATATAATTGCTGCAGTCGTGAAAACTCAAGCATTTTCCCATTTGATATAACATCATCCATAGTACGTATACCTGCCTGCATCCAGTGCTTCCAGGCGATTTTAGGCTCGCCAATTTGAATCTTGGAGTTTAACCATAAGGATTGATAAGTGGTTTTCTCTACTGGAATATCTGTTAATTTATTAATAAATTTCAAAGTTTCCAGGTGTCAAATAAAATACTATTGTCCTTAACATATCTGGGTAACTTGATACTCAACACATGAAAGGTCGGGGGAGATGTTCCATGAGCTCAGGAAGGATCCAATACATACCCTGACGCAGTATATAGGTCTGATGGTACCTATAATAATTGGGGAAATTTACTCCACCTGCCACAATTGGTTTTTGTAAAGATACTAAGGCAATTCTCGCAGTTTTACCCAGCCAAATAAATTTAGTAAGAATACTATTTAATTTCTTATAAAAGTACACCTGAAAAAACACTGGCAACATATCCATTTGGTAGCAAACCACAGGCAAAATCATCATCTTAACTGTTTGGACTCTCCCCTACCAGGACAGATGTAGTGGGTTCCATTGCTCACACATTTCAGTAACCTTTAGCAATAAAGATTTTTCATTTACTTTCATCTTCTTGAAATATTGGAGTTTTTTGCACCCTCCTTGTGTTTTTTCCTTCTTGGTGGTCATCCATTGCTTTTGTATGAACTGAGGAGCTGAGGCACTGCCCAGTGACACAAGAAGGCTGAGTTGAAATATGTAGATAATGCCTTCTGCAAACCTTGTGGGTGAAAGGGAGGAACCCACATGTCAAGCCTACTGTACTTTTATACTGGAAAGATTACCAATGGCCTAATCTTCCCATAGAGGAGACCTTCAAGGTCACGGTAGAGAAATCCTACCGCCTGCCTAACAACTTCTCTGTTGTCATGGAGTACAAGCTTATTGAGAGAGCATCTCCTTGATTTTACTATTCAGAGATTGAGATATTCTCCATTTGTTTCATATTTATTTTTTACTTTTTGTGACAATAAAAGGACAGTTTGTATAAGTTGGGAAGGATTAAGAATATACTAAATATCCAGAGTTATTTTTTATTAGGAAATTGTTTGAGATTACAAAACAGCTTTCGAGTTCCTATTAGAAACAGAAATATATTTTATTATCCTTGCCCTTAAAAAGAAGATCCCTCTCCCCACCAAAAAAAATCTATCAACTTTAAGGATAGCTCTTTGAGAGAAGTGTTTTATGAAATACATTATGATTTAATGTACAGATATGAAGATATCTCTGCTTTAAAAAGAAAGCTGTTGCAACTTTTTGTTATGTCATCTAGTACTGTCATTCCATGTGAGTTAAGATCATTCATTGGATGCATTGGAAATTGCATATAAAAATTCTTGTGATGTCAATAAAAATGTTAATTAACACAAAACCGTGCTTATATGCAAATGAGTACTAACAAGTACTGTGTCAGTCATGAAACACCAACATTCCAGGTTCACATATTTCACTAAGAACTGAACTGAAGAGATTCATAGGTGGTTCAAGTTGGATAACTTAATAGCATGACATTTTATGTTCACATTACATTAATATTTTTTGTTTGTTTCCAGTCTCAGACTATGAACTACGTGGGTCAGCTTGCAGGACAGGTGCTGGTGACTGTGAAGGAACTATACAAAGGCATTAATCAGGCTACACTTTCAGGGTGCATAGATGTGATCGTGGTTCAGCAGCAGGATGGCACTTACCAGTGCTCGCCTTTTCATGTCCGTTTTGGAAAGCTTGGTGTTCTGCGCTCCAAAGAAAAATGTGTAAGTGCAGAATATTCTCCTCTGAGGTCTGTGAGGAATAGCTATTTTATCCCAGGACAAGCAGGCAGCATATTCTTTACGCATGGGTGACGTCACCGACGGAGCCCACGGTACGGACCTTTTTACTAGAAAGTTCTAGTTGGCCGCACCGCGCGTGCGCGAGTGCCTTCCCGCCCGACGGAGGAGTGCGTGGTCCCCAGTTTCTTCGTTTCCGCGGAGCGAAGAAGACGTGTGTTTTTCAACGTCGTTGAAATACTCCTTTTGCCTTCCCGCTCGCGTTCTTTTTTCGATTTTTTCACCTTCGGGTGCTTTTTTCTTTCTATTACAAAAAAAAAAAAATTCCTTTCTTTTTGCTTTCTTTTTCGTTCCTGCCCCGGCGGGGCCTGTTAGCACGATCCAGGCCTCGGGGTTTGTTTTGCGGAGGCCGTGTTCCCATTCATGCCCCCGCAGCCCGGTTTTAAGAAGTGCCAGCGGTGTGCACGCCCGATCTCCCTCACTGACCCACACAATTGGTGCTTACAGTGCTTGGGACCGGATCATCGGGCGGATTCCTGCACCCGCTGTGCCACTCTTAAAAAACGCACTTTGAAGAATCGTCAAATCCAACAAAATCTACTTTTCGGCACCGGCCCGACTATGGATTCGACCTCTTCATCTGCGGCACCGTCGAAATCGACACCGACCACTTCGACACCGCCTGAGTCGACATCGGCGCCCCCGGCGCCAGGTAAGCCGGCTAAGAAGCCTTCCACCCTTGAGCGCCCTCCCACTTCGGGGACGACACCAGTCCTTTCGGCTCCACGCCGAGCCAAAAAAACGCTCCACTCCGATTTCGGTGAGTGCCTCGTCATCGGCCCCCTCATCGCCGGAGTGTAGAGCGGCACCCATGGAACCAAAGAAGAAAAAAGTGGTTCCGGTGCCTCCCCTGGATGACCGCATTGCGGCCATCCTCCAGGACAAGTTGCAGGAACAACTCCACAAGCAACTTAAGCAGCTCTTACCCTCTATCTTGGCACCGCTGCTCTCGGTACCAGACCGGCCCGAGCCCCATACCGTCCAACCGGTATCCACTCCCTCGGTACCTATGGACTCCTCCATGCCCATTCTCTCGGCACCGCATCTCCATTCCCATGCCGAGGCTATGGCCTTGACGACGACCGATCCTCCTCGGGACCGGGCAGGGCACCGGTCTCCCCACGACTCTGACCGGCACCGTACTTCCCGGGACCGAGACAGACACAGGTCTGCATCACCCGGTAACGTCTCGGTACGCTCAGGCAAGTCTTTGTCTAAAACTCACCATGCCGAGCCTTCCACTCCAGTCTCTCGATACGCACATACCGATGTCAGAGACCCGGACCTATGGGAACAATCCCCTACCGGTACCGAGGAGGATGCATCGTCGTCGGATGACGAGCCTTCGGCACCCGATACAGCATCTAAACCTGAACAATCTTCCTTCTCAAAATTCCTCAGGGAGTTGTCGGGTGCTTTGTCTTTGCCACTGGAATCTGACTCTAAAAAGTCACAAGCTTTCCTGGAGGCATTAGATTTCGATCAACCTCCCAAAGAGTTCCTAAAGTTGCCCGTGCATGATATCTTACGGGAAACTTTTTATAAAAATTGGGAGAACCCGCTGACTATTCCTGGGGCCCCCCGTAAATTGGACAGCCTCTATAGGGTTATACCAATCCCAGGATTTGATAAACCCCAACTCCCTCATGAGTCTCTCCTGGTGGAGTCCACTTTAAAAAAGACTCAGGGCTCTAGCGTTTATGCCTCCACCCCTCCTGGCAGAG
Organism: Geotrypetes seraphini; assembly: GCF_902459505.1. Classification (NCBI taxonomy): domain Eukaryota; kingdom Metazoa; phylum Chordata; class Amphibia; order Gymnophiona; family Dermophiidae; genus Geotrypetes; species Geotrypetes seraphini. The sequence goes on along the minus strand of NC_047085.1, from coordinate 147,281,110 downwards.
AGGGCAAAACTATGGACAAGTTTGGCAAGCGGCTCTATCAGAACGCCATGCTTGCCAACAGGGCAAACAACTACTCGTTCCATTTTTCATTCTACCTCAAACATCTGGTAATGCAACTCTCCGCCATGCAAAAGTACATGCCAGAGCATAAGGTTCCACTTTTCCAACAGCACGTCTCCAGCCTGCTTCAACTAAGAAAATTTATGGTGCGCTCTATCTATGACTCTTTTGAGCTCACCTCCCGTGCATCTGCCATCGCCGTGGCCATGCGCCGCCTGGCCTGGCTCAGGGTCTCTGATCTGGACGTCAACCATCAAGACCGGTTAGCCAACGCCCCATGTCTTGGTGATGAATTATTCGGAGAGTCCCTGGATACCACCACGCAAAAACTCTCTGCCCATGAGACCAGGTGGGACACTCTCATAAAGCCTAAGAAAAAGGCTCCACCTGCTCGTCCTTACAGGCCACAGTCCTCATATCAACGCAGGTTCTCCGCTAGGCCGCTCAATCCACCTCCACAGCAACCTAGGCGGGGCCGCCAACACCAGCACGCCCAGGCTCGTGCCCAGTCTAATCAACCGGCCAAGGCCCTTCCTCCTGCCAAACCATCTCAGCCCTTTTGACTCCTCTCTCCAGGGCTTAGCCAGTCTTCCACCCTCATTGCCTCTTCCTCAGCCAATCGGAGGCAGGCTTCACATCTTCATCAGCCGTTGGGAGGTCATCACATCGGACCAGTGGGTCCTAAACATCATCCGCCACGGCTACTCTCTCAACTTCCAGACTCTTCCACCAGACAATCCTCCCGTAGAGTCTGCTTCTCTTTCAACTCAAACCCCCCTCCTCCTGAGGGAGGTCCAATCCCTCCTTCTACTCAATGCCATCGAAGAAGTGCCTCTAGAACAAAGGGGCCGGGGATTCTACTCCCGTTACTTTCTAGTTCCAAAAAAGACAGGAGACCTACGTCCCATTCTCGACCTCCGGGACCTCAACAAGTGTCTCGTCAAGGAAAAGTTCAGAATGCTCTCCCTTGCCACACTGTACCCTCATCTCTCTCGGAACGACTGGCTATGTTCCCTGGACCTCAAGGAGGCCTACACTCACATCCCAATCAATCCATCCTCACGTCGCTACCTACGATTCCAGGTGCACCATCGCCATTATCAGTACAAGGTGCTACCTTTTGGCCTGGCATCATCTCCCAGAGTGTTCACCAAATGCCTCATTGTGGCAGCGGCCTTCCTCAGGTCTCACAACCTCCAGGTGTTTCCCTACTTGGACGATTGGTTAGTGACAGCACCTACGTCTCCACTTGTGCTACAAGCCACTCATCATACCATCTCTCTCCTCCATCTTCTGGGGTTCGAGATCAACTACCCCAAGTCGCATCTGCTTCCCACACAGCGACTTCAGTTCATCGGAGCGGTTCTCGATACCACCCTAATGAGGGCGTTTCTCCCCTCCGATCGTCAGCGAACTCTGCTCCGCCTGTGTCGTCAGGTGCTCCTTCATCACTCCATTTCTGCCAGACAAATGATGGTCCTCCTGGGCCACATGGCCTCGACGGTGCATGTGCTTCCCCTGGCACGACTCCACCTCAGAACACCTCAATGGACTCTAGCCAACCAGTGGTCACAGACCTCGAATCTTCTTTCTCATCCCATCTCTGTGACATCGTCTCTTCAGCGATCTCTACAATGGTGGTTGAACTCCTCAAATCTTTCCAGGGGCCTTCTTTTTCATCTGCCCCCGCATTCCATGATCATCACCACGGATGCCTCCCCTTATGCATGGGGAGCTCACCTGGGAGACCTACGCACCCAAGGTCTTTGGACCCCGCAGGAGCGTCTCCATCACATCAATTTCCTGGAACTCCGAGCCATGTTCTATGCTCTCAAGGCCTTCCAGCACCTTCTTTGCCCTCAGGTTCTGCTTCTGTGCACGGACAACCAAGTTGCCATGTACTACATCAACAAACAGGGCGGCACCGGATCTCGCCTCCTTTGTCAGGAGGCTCTTCGCATTTGGACCTGGGCCACGGCCCGCAGTCTCTTCCTCAAGGCTGTCTACATCCAGGGCGAACAGAACTCCCTGGCCGACAATCTCAGCCGCATCCTTCAACCTCACGAGTGGACTTTGGATCCTCCCACGCTCCACTCCATCTTTGCTCGCTGGGGCACTCCGCAGGTGGACCTGTTCGCAGCTCCTCACAACCATCAGCTGCCCCAGTTCTGCTCCAGACTCTTCTCTCCTCATCGTCTGGCCCCAGATGCATTCCTTCTCGACTGGACGGATCGGTTCCTCTATGCCTTTCCTCCTCTACCTCTGATGTTGCGGACTTTATCCAAACTCCGCAGGGACGGAGCCACCATGATCCTCATAGCTCCCCGGTGGCCTCGTCAACACTGGTTCTCCCTTCTACTTCAACTCAGCTCCAGGGAGCCCATTCCTCTACCTGTGTGTCCTACTCTACTTACACAGCAACATCAGTCTCTACTACATCCCAATCTGTCTTCCCTCCACCTGACAGCTTGGTTTCTCTCGGGCTGACCTCTTCAGGAAATCTGTCTCAGCCTGTCCGTCTCATTTTGGACGCCTCCAGGAAACCGGCCACCCTCCAATGTTACCATCAGAAGTGGACCAGGTTCTCCTCTTGGTGCCTCCGTCATCATCACAATCCCACCTCCTTAGCGGTGGAAACTGTTCTGGACTACTTACTCTCCCTGTCCAACGCAGGCCTCAAGTCTACCTCAATCAGAGTCCATCTCAGTGCCATCACGGCTTTTCATGAGCCTGTCCTAGGAAAACCTCTCACGGCTCACCCTCTGGTTTCCCGATTCATGAGGGGCCTCTTCAACATCAAACCACCTCTGAAGCCTCCTCCGGTCGTCTGGGACCTGAATGTGGTTTTGTCTGCCCTCATGAAACCTCCCTTTGAGCCACTTGCCACAACTTCGCTCAAATTTCTGACATGGAAGGTTCTTTTCCTCATTGCCATCACCTCTGCCAGGAGGGTTAGTGAGCTTCATGCACTGGTCGCCGATCCACCGTTCACTATTTTTCACCATGACAAGGTGGTTCTGCGCACCCATCCAAAGTTCCTTCCAAAGGTGGTCTCAGCTTTTCACCTCAACCAGTCCATTGTTTTGCCTGTGTTCTTCCCGAAACCTCATTCACATCCCGGAGAACAGGCATTGCACAGTCTTGACTGCAAGCGTGCCCTGGCTTACTATCTCGATCGTACAAGGGCTCACCGCTTGTCTCCTCAGCTCTTCCTGACCTTCGACCCGAATCGTTTGGGTCGACCGGTCTCTAAACGGACGCTATCCAACTGGCTTGCAGCTTGCATCGCGTTCTGTTACGCTCGGGCCGGTCTGTCACTAGACGGTGCTGTCACGGCCCACAGGGTAAGAGCTATGGCCGCTTCTGTTGCTTTCCTCCGTTCCACACCCATTGAGGAAATCTGCAAGGCGGCCACCTGGTCCTCAGTTCACACATTCACTACTCACTACTGTCTGGATGCTTTCTCCAGACGGGATGGGCACTTCGGCCAATCTGTACTTCAGAATTTATTTTCCTAATGGCCAACCATCCCTCCTCCCTCTTTGTTAGCTTGGAGGTCACCCATGCGTAAAGAATATGCTGCCTGCTTGTCCTGGGATAAAGCACAGTTACTTACCGTAACAGGTGTTATCCAGGGACAGCAGGCAGATATTCTTACGTCCCACCCTCCTCCCCGGGTTGGCTTCTTAGCTGGCTTATACTAACTGGGGACCACGCACTCCTCCGTCGGGCGGGAAGGCACTCGCGCACGCGCGGTGCGGCCAACTAGAACTTTCTAGTAAAAAGGTCCGTACCGTGGGCTCCGTCGGTGACGTCACCCATGCGTAAAGAATATCTGCCTGCTGTCCCTGGATAACACCTGTTACGGTAAGTAACTGTGCTTTATAGATAGTAAACCTTTGGGTTAAGAGTAATAAAAGCAAGAAGAAAAAAGGCTGCTCTGTTCTCAAAAGTAGTAGCTGGAAAGGTAAGGAAAAAGAAGTTAGCCATCACAAACTACAGAATATTGCAGAAAGGGAAGACAAGCAACAATATCTAGAAAAACTAACCCCCTTTTCTATAAAGCCGCACTAGCGGCTGCTGCACGGCAACAGCCCCGAAGCCCTGTAAATCTCTATGAGCTTAGAGGCCGTTACTGAGTGGCTTTGTAGAAGAGGGGTAAGAGAAACTGATAAAGTAGCTAGAAAAATAAAGATGCAAATTATGGAATTAAAAATAACCAGTAAGGTAACAGGGAAAGACAACACATTTTTTTAGATATGTTAAGGCAGGGGCCATTTAACCATTAGCCAGGATGAAGCAGATGCTTCCAAAATACCCCAGCAGCAGCTGCCTTACTCATGCCCCGATCCCGGATACCTCAGAATATGTAGAGTTACTTATGCTCACTTCAGTCTGCTTTTACATTGTCCTTCTACTGCTGCTGTGTCCCAGGTGAGAACAGAAAATTGCATCAGAGAGGGTGGGCTGCAGCTGTGGAAGAATGGTGCCAAGACAGACTGGTCACCGTACACGAAGAAGGACATGGTACTACTCAAAAGGGTCCAGAGAAGAGTGACTAAAATGGTTAAGGGGCTGGAGGAGTTGCCATACAGTGAGAGATTAGAGAAACTGGGCCTTTTCTCCTTTGAAAAGAGGAGACTGAGAGGGGACATGATTGAAACATTCAAGATAATGAAGGGAATAGACTTAGTAGATAAAGACAAGTTGTTCACTCTCTCCAAGGTAGAGAGAACGAGAGGACACTCTCTAAAGTTAAATGGGGAAATATTCCATACAAACATAAGGAAGCTCTTCTTCACCCAGAGAGTGGTGGAAAGCTGGAATGCTCTTCCTGAGGCTGTTATAGGGGAAAACACGCTCCAGGGATTCAAGATAAAGTTAGACAAGTTCCTGCTAAACCGGAACGTACACAGGTAGGGATAGTCTCAGTTAGGGCACTGGTCTTTGACCTAGGAGCCGCCGCATGAGCGGACTGCTGGTCTGACCCAGTAGTGGCAATTCTTATGTTCTTACTTCAGACAGCGTAGGCAACTAGATAATGCTGCTTGTTACCTGTCGGAAGAAAATCATGTTTTGAGGTAGCCAGGTGGGAGTGTGGGGGGCTGAGAGGGAGAGATGGTGGTTCGTTGGTGAGGGGGTTGAGGGAGTAGGAGATGCTGGATCAAGAGGGTGTGAGATGCTGGACAGTGAAATGGAAGATGTTGGACCCAGGCCTGGGGAGGTAGGGGAGCGAGAGGGATAGAAGCTGGACTCCTGGGAGGGGATGAGAGAGCAAGGCTGGAGGGATAGGACTTGATAATTCAGTGGGCGAGTGTTTGGAGAGCATAGAATTGTGGGTAGAAGTGACTGGGAATTTGGAAGGGATAGTGTAGGATAGGTGTTAGGGGATGGTGAGAATGATAGCAGTTTAGAGGAGATAGATATGAATAAGGATGGCTAGATGAGTATGAGAATGTGGAAAATGGTAAGTGAAAAGGGATGAAGTGTGGTAAGAGACTGAGATGTGAATAATTTAAAACTGGAGAGGGGATGAAATGCATTGAACAAATGGGGGTGCTATGGAATATGAGATGAGATGGGTCTCGGAAGTGGTGGAAATGGAGTTAAAAAGATGGTGAAGAGGAGGCAATAGGTGGGGTAAAGCGTAAAAGACAGAATGGCCTAGAGATAAGGGAAGGAAGGGAGAGACAGGGATGAGACAAAGGAAGGAAGGAGAGATAGGGATGGAGCTGGGGCTGGTGAGGAGGAAGAGAGGTAGTGGAGTGTAGATGAATGCAAAGTGATGCACCTGGGCAGTTAAAACAAGGAACATGAATATAAAATGTTAGGTGTAACATTGGGCAAGAGCAAACAGGAAAGGGACCTGGGGGTACTGATAGACAGGACCCTGAAGCCGTCGGCTCAATGTGCAGCGGCGGCAAAGAAAGCAAACAGGATGTCAGGCATGATAAAGAAGGGAATCGCGAGTAGATCAGCGGACGTCATAATGCCGCTTTACAGAATAATGGTCAGGCCACACTTGGAGTACTGTATCCAACACTGGTCTCCCTACCTAAAGAAGGATATAACCCTGCTGGAGAGGGTACAGAGGCGAGCCACGAAGCTAGTAAAAGGCATGGAGAATTTGAGCTACAAAGAATGCCTCGGAAAACTGGGATTGTTCACCCTCGAGAAGAGAAGACTGCGAGGGGATATGATAGAGACTTTTAAATACTAAAAAGATTCGATAAAATAGAGCAAGAAACATCGTTATTCACATTGTCAAATGTGACTCGGACTAGAGGTCATGGACTGAAACTGAGGGGCAACAGGCCCAGGACAAATGTCAGGAAGTTCTGTTTCACACAGCGAGTGGTGGATGCTTGGAATACTCTCCCGGAGGAGGTTGTGACGGAGACCACCATTCTAGGATTCAAGGGCAAGTTGGATGCACATCTTCTTGCAAATCACATTGAAGGATTCAAGTAAACAAGGTCTTCATAAGGGAACACCTACTTAGCGTTCGCGTGTGCGGGTCGCCTGACTACATGGATCTATGGTCTGATCCGGTGAAGGCATTTCTTATGTTAGGACTGAAAGGGTAAATGCAGAAGATTGAAATGGAGGGAATAGGCAGTGGTTGAAAGAAAGAGAGGTGGTAAAGGAGGCCAGGTAAAGAGAAAGAGAGGGCAAGGATATTGTGGAGAGGGAAAGGTGAAAAGGAGACTAAGGTGGGAGAAAGAAAGAAGGAGGGGGGAAAATCATATGGGTAGACTTAAAGGCAGTGAAAAGAAAGATCAGTGCCAGATGGATGTAGAGGAGAGAAGAAATGGAAAGACTCAGTGTTTCAGATTAGGACTAACCTAATTTGAAAAGTGCCCAGAGAGAAAAGAAAAACATTTTTTATTTAATACTTTCAAGGATTGGTATGTGTTTTCTTTGATAAATGTACATATTTTCTATTTTTGTATTTTCAGAGTAAAGAAAAAACACATTATTTACCAGTATTGCACTGCATATACTGTAGAGTATGACTTTCTTTTTTGGGGGAGGAGGGGGGTTCCATTTCAGTTTTTGTTGTGCTTTTTCTGTATTAGGTGAACATCTGTCCATGTTCTGCATATATGATTGAGATGAAGGATTCTTCTAGCATGTAGATCTTGTGTGGGAATCTGTAATAGAGAATGACATGGGGACAAATTTTTCTCCATCCCCACAGGAACTCAATTCCTCTGTCCAGTCCCCGCAAGTTTTGTTGCTGTCCCTGCCCCATTCCTGTAAGCTCAGCCTTAACCACACAAACCTTGAACACTTATGATTTTAAAGTGTTTGAGGTTTGTGCAGATGAGGACAGAGCTTGCAGGAATGGATCAGGGACAGGAAAAGAATACTGCGGGATGTGAAAATGAGTTCCCACAGGGAAAAATTTGTCCCTGTGTCATTCTGTAATCTTTAACCATCTCAGTGGCGTATCAAGGGGGGGGGGGGGGCGGTCTGCCCCAGGTGCCAGCCATGAGGTGGGTGTTCCTGGCCTGGGAGTCATGGTTCGGGAATTTCCTTTCTCACGGCCCGGTGCCAAGGCTCTGGATAGTTCCCGTGGCCCAGCATGTTCCCAGCCTTCTCTCCCTTTACCTTCCGTGAAGCTGAAAAAACTACCGGCCTCGGCAGTGATTCAGCTACATCGCCCATGGCTCCCCTTCCTGCTTTCCACGTCTGCCAATGATGCAACTTCCTGTTTCCGCCTGGGTGGATTGCAGAGGCAGACACGGGAAACAAGAAGGGGAGCCGCGGGCGATGTAGCTGAATCACTGCCGAGGCTGGCAGCTTTTTCAGTTTCACGGAAGGTAAAGGGAGAGAAGGCTGGGAACATGCTGGGCCACGAGGACTATCCAGAGCCTTGGCACTGGGCCGTGAGAAAGAAAGTTCCCGGACCATGACTCCTAGGCCGGGAACACCCCGTCATGGCTGGCACCTGGAGGGAACATTACATTACATTACAGATTTCTATTCCGCCATTACCTTTTGGTTCAAAGTGAATTACAAAAAGAGTTATGGAAGAAGGGTTACAATGTTACATTGGGGGTGTGTGTGTCAAAAAACAATGGGCCCCGGGTGTCACGTACCCTAGGTACGCCTCTGAACCATCTAGCTTGTTCTAGTTCCCCAGTAGTATGTTTCTAGTAGAATGTGTCTAGTGGTCCTGAATGCTAGGGTTATGCATCTGAACCTTAACTCTACCTTCTTTCTGGGAGCTGTTCCTGCCCCCTCAGTTTTTTTTCTGTAAGCAACTTGCTCAGTAGTGTTTCTGTTCTGCTCTGTGGTTTTATTATTTTTGGGTATTTTTTCTAAGTGTTCGGTTGGAGGCTCAAAGGTTCCCACTTGTTGGGTCCTCTGCCTGGGAGAAGATGCAGACTTGCACTGCGGAATCTGCTGCTAATAGGATCAGCCCTTGGTGACACCTAGCTAGTCAACATGCTTTTAGATTTTTTGAGCTCAGGTGCAAAGGTCAAAAACGGACAAAAACTGGAGCAAGCACAAACAACATCAACGCAGGTGCAATAGAGCGGTAAAAGGGGCCAAAAGAGACTACGAGGAAAAAATATCCAAGGAGGCAAAAAACCTCAAGCTGTTCTTTTGATATATCAAGAGGAAACGACCTGCGAAGGAAGCAGTGGGACCGTTGGATGACTGTGGAATAAATGGAGCGTTAAAGGAGGACAAAGCAATCGCCAACAAACTGGACACATTTTTTGCGTCTGTATTTACCGAAGAAGATTTACACAGCATACCAGAACCCATCAGGCTATATGCTGGAAACGAAGACGGAAAGCTGATAGGATTGATGGTCAGTCTAGAGAAGGTGTATGGGCAGATTGATAGGCTTAAGAGCTATAAATCCCCGGGACCAGATGGCATCCATCCGAGGATCATCAAGGAACTGAAAGGATCCATAGCTGAACTGCTTCAACTAATAGCCAATCTGTCGATCAAATCGGGAAAGATTCCGGAAGACTGGAAGGTGGCGAATGTTATGCCGATCTTCAAGAAAGGTTCGAGGGGAGATCCGGGAAACTACAGACCGGTGAGTCTGACCTCAGTACCGGGAAAGATGGTAGAGGCGCTGATAAAGGACTGCATCATTTGCTATCTTGACGGACATGGGCTGATGAGGACCAGTCAGCACGGTTTTAGCAAAGGCAGATCGTGTTTGACGAACTTGCTGCATTTGTTTGAGGGAGTAAACAGGCAGATAGACAAGGGCGGACCCGGTCAACATTGTATATTTGGATTTTCAGAAGGCGTTTGACAAGGTTCTACATGAACGACGACTTCGGAAAATTGCGAGCCATGGAATCGAGGGTGAAAAACTGGCTGGAGCAAAGGAGACAGAGAGTGGGGGTAAATGGACAATACTCGGACTGGAGAAGTGTCACCAGTGGGGTGCCACAAGGCTCGGTGCTTGGACCCATGCTCTTCAACATCTTTATAAACGATCTGGACATTGGTACGATGAGTGAGGTGATTAAATTTGCGGACGATACGAAGTTATTCAGAGTAGTGAAGACACAGGGGATTGCGATGATCTGCAATGTGACATAATCAGGCTCGAGGAATGGGCATCGACATGGCAGATGAGATTCAACGTGGATAATTGTAAAGTGATGCATGTAGGTAACAAAAATCTCATGCACGAATACAGGATATCCAGGGCGATACTTGGAGAGACCTCCCAGGAAAGAGACTTGGGAGTTCTGATGGACAAGTCTATGAAGCCGTCCGGGCAATGTGTGCCGGCGGCGAAAAGGGCGAAAAGAATGCTAGGAATGATAAAGAAGGGGATCATGAACAGATCGGAGAAGGTTATCATGCCGCTGTACCGGGCTATGGTGCGCCCTTACCTGGAGTACTGCGTCCAGCACTGGTCGCCGTACATGAAGAAGGACACGGTAGTACTCGAAAGGGTCCAGAGAAGAGCGACTAAGATGGTTAAAGGGTTGGAGGAGTTGCCATACAACGAAAGATTAGAGAAACTGGGCCTCTTCTCCCTCGAACAGAGGAGATTGAGAGGGGACATGATTGAAACATTCAAGATACTGAAGGGAATAGACTTGGTAGATAAGGACAGGTTGTTCACCCTCTCCAAGGTAGGAAGAACAAGAGGGCACTCTCTAAAATTGAAAGGGGATAGATTCTGTTCGAACATAAGGAAGTTCTTCTTCACCCAGAGAGTGGCAGAAAACTGGAACGCTCTTCCGAAGTCTGTCATAGGGGAGAACACCTCTTAGGGATTCAAGACAAAGTTAGACAAGTTCCTGCTGAACCAGAACGTACGCAGGTAGGGCTAGTCTCAGTTAGGGCGCTGGTCTTTGACCAGAGGGCCGCCGCTTGAGCGGACTGCTGGGCATGATGGACCACTGGTCTGACCCAGCAGCGGCAATTCTTATGTTCTTATGCCATCCCTGATTTATCAGGAGCTTGAGTGCAGGTTGTTTAGCTCTGTCCCGGTTTGTCCAGGCTTATTAGTGGGCCTGCCTCATGGTCCTCTCCCCCTTCATGGCACAAGGTTTTAAACATAGAAACTTGATGGCAGATAAAGGCCAAATGGCCCATCTTGTCTGCCCATCCGCAGTAACTATTAACTCTTTCTCTCTCTCGGAGATCCCACGTGCCTATCCCAGGCCCTCTTGAATTCAGACACAGTCCGACTGGAAGCCTGAATATTAAATTTGTCCAGCGAACCAGAGTTCTTCTCCATTTGTCCTAGATGCATTCCTAAGCTGAAGCAGGCAGGCACATGGCACAGTGAATTCCCCTCAGCATACACCCTGACCAGATGAGGACACAGAGCTGGACCAGGAAATTCAGTCTGACAGATTGGGAGGATGGAAAGTCCAATTCCATGCCACTGTTGTCACAGGATGCAGGTTGCTGCAGCTTTCTTTGTGGCATGTGCTTGCCAAACCAGTCTGTCTTGAGTCCTGGCCTCGGAGGATGATGAAGATCTCCAAATTCTCTTATACTGGTCACTTTGTATATCATCATCGGAGTTATGAGCAAGGTGTCAGCCTCTATACCATCTCTGCCCATTTGTCATGGTTTAAATGTCTCTGAATGTTGTCGTCATCCTTAGAGATGCCTTGTCATTTTGAATCTGTATTATAGCCAATGTATGTTTCTATGATTTTGTGCACCGTCTAGAAGTCTGATTAGTCGGTATAAGAAATTTTAAATAAACTTGAAACTTGTATTTGTTAGGCTTAGGGGGTACTTGGCTTGAAGAAGTTGAGAAACACTGCCTTAGTAGACAGACTCTGGATTCAGCGGTGTGGGTCCTGTCCCTAGAGGCATTCCAATCAATAGTGGGGCACTGGTGATGACCTCGCTTCAATCTCAAGGCCATGGCAAGAAACAAGAAAGCAGATCGCTTCTTCAGTTGAACCTCTGAGCCCAGCAGCGCGGGACTCGACTATGGTGCAGCCGTGGCCTCAGGAGATTCTCCTGTATGATTGGCTGGGTCATTCAGATCATGGTTCATCTGGGCCGTGTCATTCTGTGGGCTCCAGATTGGCCCTGGTATACAAATCTGAGGTGTCTGCGCAGAGGTTGCAGCCTTCAGTTGACTGCCTCTCTAGACCTTCTCACGCAGGGTCCGGTCTACATTGAAGATCTGGGTCACTTTGCTCTTAACGGCATTGCTATTGAGCACGCAGTCTTGGAATATAAAGGATATTCTGCCCTGGACAGATTTGCACGGTCTGTATACCATATGTGGTGATTTGGTGTAGGATGGGCTGGGGAGGACATCAATGGGAACTCTACTAACTTGGAACAAGAGGATGTTGCTGGCTAGACTTTATGGTAGATATCCTGCAAACAGGATGGTTGGATAGGCTGGAGTGAGCTTGGACGGCAACTTCAGCATTTGGAACCTTTAGACAACAAGGGGTGTCAAAGTCCCTGCTCGAGGGCCGCAATCCAGTTGGGTTTTCAGGATTTCCCCAATGAATATGCATGAGATCTATTAGCATACAATGAAAGCAGTGCATGCAAATAGATCTCATGCATATTCATTGGGGAAATCCTGAAAACCCAACTGGATTGCGGCCCTTGAGGAGGGACTTTGACACCCTTGCTTTAGACAATACCAGGTGGACTTTACAGTCTATGACCCAGAAATATCAAAGAAGAGACAAGTTAATTTAATCATGTATTTTTAATGGGTATTACTAATGGACAGACTGGGTGGACCATTCAGGTCTTTATCTGCCGCCATTTACTATGTTACTATGTTGCCTTGCGGATGCTGTGGATCAGACAGTGGGCAGGAGATTCAGACTCTTAAGCAGATACTATTTGGCAAGGGTCTGAATGACATGATGACCAGCATTATGGACTGTCATCCTAAGGCCTTGCCAGACAGCAGACCCTGGACAGCTCGGGGTCTGGGACAGGGGAATTTGAGGTGCTCGAAGATTCTGTCCTTATATGGGAGGCTAAAAGATGCAGAGGTCCTTTCAGGGGTCATAACACTATTCTGTCCTGCCCTTGGAAGACCTCAGCCTGGGGTTATGGGTTATCTCTGTGCTTCTGTTTCAGTGCTTCATACTGTATATGAGGGAAAAAAATCATTTTCTGATTAGCATATATAGGACTCAACACAAGCTGTGTTTCAGCTTTCATGCCTTCATCAGGAGTCCATAGTGTCACACAGCTGGTCACTTTCTACAGATGGACAACCTCACTTGGTGCTATTATCAATTCTGGCGTGCTTTCTACGAGGGAAAGCCCTGTCCTGGTGATAACATTAAAGCATTCAATGCTCAAAAAACAAACAAACAACAACAACTTAGTCACATGTATGATGAGATGGTCTTTATTCTGTCCTCAAAACCTTGAAAACATTCAAAAATCAAAAACTTGGTTCAAGTTCACATTCTTAGTTCACTCCAACATCCTGTATGCAAGGGTGTCCCAGTTAACAGGCCCTTTCCCTAGATAAGCTCGAACAAAAAAATAAAGGAAAAACAAACAGTTCACCTGCTTCTGAGGCCTCAATGCAGCTTCTCTAGCTGCCAGATCAGCACATTTCTTGCTATACCTTGCATTCAGGGACAGTTCAGGAATCGTACCCCTGATATTCTTCAAAATGAAAGAAAGAACAAAATCATGCATTCCTATAGCATAACACACAGTCCAAATAACTCTCTTGTAGTCCTCACTCAGCCTGTTTGGTCACAGTCAGTTTCACCCTCATCCTCCTAGGAGTTGGAGGAGGGAAGAATTGCCGAATCCACTAAATTAATTGGCTTTTCAAGCGCCCGCAATCCTTAAATCCTTGGATGAATAGTGGATTCTTCCCATACAATCTCCACATTAGCAATGAGTGACTTGTAGGGAAAAGAGAAGAAACCAAGAAACAAAACAAAAGAAACCAAGAAACAAAACAAAATAAAGTTTCACCAACAGCACAGACCATTTCTTTCTGTGCTCAGCAGTGCTACAATGGCGCAGTCCTTTGCAGGCCTTGTATTTCCTTCAAAAAACCAAAATAAAAACACAGCAAAAATAGTCCTTTTTGTACTGAGAACCTCCCTCTCCAGATGCCTTCAAAATCTAATAGTCCTGGCTTTCAGTTTCCAGGCCAGCCAGCCAACAGACAGTTCTTTTCACCAAAACACATGGCAGTAGACAGTTTCCCAAATAAAAAAAAGGAAAAATCAACTTAATCCATATCCTCACACATAGGTTGTATATTGGCTTATCCCAGGACAAGCAGGCAGGTATTCTCACAAGTGGGTGACGTCATCCGACGGAGCCTCGATGTGGACGCCTCACAAGCAGACTTGCTTGAAGAAAATCGAAGTTTCGAGTCGCCTGCACCGCGCATGCATGAGTGCCTTCCCGCCCAGCGCAGGGCACGTCTCCTCAGTTCTTACTTTTCCGCGGAGCCGAGAAGTCTGTCTTTGACTCTCTACGTGAAGTGGTTTCACTTGTGCCTTCTTTTGTCCGCAGTTTTGTGTTCTTTTTACTCAGAATCGCTGTTTTATTCTTTCAAAAAAAAATTTATTCCGTTTGTTCGACCGGGCAGGCCTTGTGGCCGCAGCCCTGCAGCTTCGATCTTGCGGTGGCTTTTTCGGCCTATGTCCCGGTCTGCAACTGGTTTTAGAAAGTGTTCAAGTGCCAGCGCGTGATTTCCCTCACGGACCCTCATCGACTCTGTCTTCGGTGTCTTGGGCCTCAACATCTCCCGAAATCGTGCTGGCCTTGCTCAACACTTAAGTCTCGTGCTTTCAAACGTTGTTGCAACCTGTGGGAGCAGCTTTTCAGCATGGAGTCTTCGATGGAGCTTTCATCCTCGAAGGGTGCTTCGCCCTCAACCTCATCCGAAGCTCTCCAGGCTTCCACAGCTTCTACTCCGAGCCTCATCAAACCTGCCTCGTTTGTACCGGCTCTGTCTTCAACGCCAGCTGCAGTGCCTTCCTATGTCTCTTCAGGTCAGATAACACAGCAGCTCATTCCCCCGGTGGTGCTTAAAGTGCCTAAGGCTTCTAAGTCCAAGCACTCTCACACTACCTCGAGGGAACACGAAGCCCGTGCAGGTGGTCCCGTTGGAGAAGCGGATCCATCCTTGCCGGCTTCGTTCCAGACCTTGTTAGAGAAGCAATTAATTCAGCTCTTTACTACCATGGGGCCGAAGCTTCTCTCACAAATCCAGCCTGGGCATACCGAGGTCTCCCGCGAGGTCGAGCCGCCTCCTGTGCCTCAGTCGTATGCACACTCTTTGCAGGGAGCAGAGTCTCTGCGAGTGTCTGGTCTGGCATCTAAGCATGGACAGCAAAGAGCAGATTCTTTGCCAATGCCTCAGTTGGAACCCTCACACTCGAAGCAAGGAGCAGAGTCTTTGCGAGTGCATCGAGGTTCTTCCACTCAGCCTCCACTGCTTCATTCCACAGCCTCCAGCTCTATCCATTCTCTGGGGGCTTTGACTGGGACACGCTCTCCTCGATTATCGAGGCCTGCTTTGAGGCACAGCTCGCATCATAGATCGAGGCATTCTTCGAAGCATTCATCCAGGCATGCCTCGCCTCATCGCAAGCAGCCTTTTCTTCAATATTCTCCACCGCCTACATCGAACCTTCCGCTTCCGGACCTCGAGGACCCGGTGGATTCTTTTTCTCCATCCAGATTTCCTTCTTCGCTGGATCAAGCTGCCTCGACATCCTCGAGTCCCTCTCGAAGCCAGGCTTTGGCAGATCAGCTGTTTTTTTTCATCTTTTCTGCGTCAGATGGCAGTTGACATAGATATTCAATTTGATACTGGATCTATGTTCTCCAAGGAGTATCTCGAAACCATGCATCTGCCTCAACCTTGCATCCTTGTCACAACTCCGGCTGCAGCTTCTTCAGTCCTCCTATGATGCTTTTGAGCTGTCTGCTCGAGCTACTGTTTGCTCTGTGGCCATGCGACGTCTGGCTTGGCTCCTTACCATCGACATGAATCCTAACCTACAGGACCGGCTGGCTAATGTTCCTTGCGCTGGCAATGGCCTCTTTGACGAGTCTATAGAGGCAGCCACCAAGAAGCTCTCGGACCATGAGTAGTCTTTTGCATCCATTCTCGGGCCGAAACTGAAGCCAGCTCCTCGTCCTACACGCCCTCAAATATATCAGAGGCGTTTTCCTCCAAAACAGGCTCCTTCTACTTGTCAGCCTGTTAAGAGGCAGCATACCCAGAAGCAGCAAAAGCCTCAGCCACCTGCTGTACCTAAGGCTCCTCAGCCTTTTTGACTGTCTAGAACGGAGCATAACCTCAGTCGTTCTGCCATTTCCAGTTTTTCCCCCTATCGGAGGTCGTCTCCATCATTTTTACCACCGATGGACGACGGTTACTACCAACCTCTGGGTCCTTTCCATCATCAGGGAGGGATACTCTCTTCAATTCCATCAAGTGCCTCCGGAACATTCTCCAAGAGAGTATCCTTCCAATCCCTCCCAGACCGCCCTTCTTCTTCAGGAAGTTCAAGCTCTTCTTCAGCTTTGAGCTATCGAGCCCGTTCCTCTGGCTCAGCAGAACAAGGGTTTTTATTCCCAATACTTCCTTGTTCCGAAGAAGACGGGCGATCTGCGGCCTATTTTGGATCTCAGGGTGCTCAACAAATTCCTAGTCAGAGAAAAATTTTGCATGTTGACCCTGGCATCTCTTTATCCCCTCCTCGAGCAGAATGACTGGTTATGCTCTTTGGATCTCAAGGAGGCCTACACACACATTCCCATCCATCCGGCCACCTCAGATTTCGGGTGGGGACTCTACATTTTCAATACATAGTACTTCCTTTTGGTCTGGCCTCCTCACCCAGAGTCTTCACCAAGTGCCTGGTTGTGGTGGCCACTGCTCTTAGGACCCATGGTCTTCAAGTATTTCCATACCTCGACGACTGGTTCATCAAAGACTCCACGTCTCAAGGCGTCGTCGTAGTGACTCAACGGACTATCTAGTTCCTGCAAAGTCTGGGATTCGAAATCAACTTTCCCAAATCCCATCTACAGCCGTCTCAGACTCTTCAATTCATCGGCGCCGTTCTGGACACGATCCAACTCAGAGCATTCCTTCCTCAACAACATCTGGAAGCTCTTCTCCAGCTTTGTCATGCAGTGTCCTCTCGCCCTTCCATTTCGGCGAAACACATGATGGTTCTTCTGGGTCACATGGCTTCCACAGTACACTTGACTCCTTTTGCCAGACTTCACCTCAGAATTCCTCAGTGGACCCTGGCATCTCAATGGACGCAGGTTTCCGACCCTCTGACTCGACACATCCAGGTCACTCCTGCTCTGACAGTCTCTTCGCTGGTGGATGCTCTCTTCCAATCTATCCAGAGGCTTACTTTTTCAAACGCCCCCCCCCCCATCAGAAGGTTTTCACGACCGATTCTTCAACTTACGCTTGGGGTGCTCATTGTCAGTGTAGCATCAATCTTCTGGAACTCAGGGCGGTTTTCAATGCTCTCAATGCTTTTCAGCATCTACTTCACAACCGTGTAGTCCTCATTCAAACGACAATCAGGTCGCAATGTATTAAGTCAACAAACAAGGCGGCACAGGATCTGCCTCCCTCTGTCAGGAAGCTCTGAAAGTTTGGGATTGGGCAATTCGCCACAACACCTTCCTCAAAGCTGTCTACATTCATGGGACAGACAATGCCTTAGCGGACAACTTGAGTCGTCTTCTGCAGCCTCATGAGTGGACTCTCCATTCCACGCCCCTTCATCATATCTTCTCTCCGTGGGGAACGCCTCAGATAGACCTCTTTGCAGCCCCCCACAACTACAAACTGCCTCAGTTCTGCTCCAGGATCTACACTCCTCATCGCCTCGAGGCAGATGCTTTTATTCTGGACTGGACAAATCTCTTTCTATATGCGTTTTCTCCATTCTCTCTCATTCAAAAGACGCTGGTCAAGCTGAAGACCGACCATGCCACCATGATTCTGGTTGCTCCTCGGTGGCCCAGACAACCCTGGTACTCCCTTCTCCTTCAACTCAGCAGCAGGGAACCATAACTTCTACCAGTTTTTCCCTCTCTGCTTACGCAACATCAGGGATCTCTGCTTCATCCCAATCTGCAGTCTCTACACCTGACAGCTTGGTTCCTCTCAACGTAGCTCCTCTCCAGTTTTCTCAATCTAGGAGGGATGTTTTAGAAGCACTATCTGTTGCACTTTTCTCATTCTGGCCTCAAGTCTACATCGATACGAGCCCATCTTAGTGCAATTGCTACTTTCCATCAGCCTATTGAAGGGAAACCTCTCTCTGCTCATCCTCTGGTTTCCAGATTCATGAAAGGGCTTTTCAATGTCAAACCTCCTCTCAAACCGCCTCCTGTGGTTTGGGACCTCAATATTGTTCTTAGCTGATGAAACCTCCATTTGAACCAATGGACAAAGCTCATCTGAAGTATCTCACTTGGAAAGTGATTTTTCTCATTGGCCTCACTTCCGCTAGATGAGTCAGTGAGCTCCAAGCGCTAGTTGCGGATCCACATTTTACAGTGTGACGAGGTGGTTCTTTGCACTCATCCGAAATTCCTTCCTAAAGTGGTCTCTGAATTTCATCTCAACCAATCCATCATACTTCCAGTGTTTTTTTCCAAAGCCTCATTCTCATCCTGGAGAATCAGCTCTTCATACTCTGGACTGTAAACGTGCTTTGGCTTTCTATTTAGAATGCACCAAACCGCACAGAACTGCTCCTCAACTTTTTGTCTCCTTTGATCTGAACAAGTTGGGACGTCCTATTTCTAAGCGTACCATCTCCAATTAAATGGCGGCTTGTATCTCTTTCTGCTATGCCCAGGCTGGATTACCCCTTCACAGTAAAGTCACAGCCCATAAGGTCAGAGCAATGGCAGCTTCTGTAGCTTTCCTCAGATCTACTCCTATTGAGGAAATCTGCAAGGCTGCCACTTGGTCCTCGGTTCATACATTCACCTCTCATTACTGTCTGGATACTTTCTCCAGAAGGGTTGGCCATTTTGGCCAGTCTGTTTTACAAAATCTCTTTTCTTAAGTTGCCAACTCTCCCTCCATCCCTTTATGCTTAGCTTGGAGGTCACCCACCTGTTGATGGATCCTAATACTTTTCCCTTCCTATGCTGAGACGGATCCGTCAGTGCTAAAATCTCATCGAGGTCTGTCAGAGACAGAAACTACAAGTGGTCCAGACACGGACCTCAGATTTTTAAGGCCATGCGGGTTTAGATCCGCCAGGTCCGTCAGGTCTGCGTTTTACCCCTTCCCCTACTTAAGTACAACTCGTGCTTAAAAACGCAGTTATGGCTTCATTTGATTTCACTGAGCAGTATTTTCAATGGCACAGATCCTACACTTCTCCTGTAGCAGATTCAGGAATGATGCATGGCCACATTAAGAACAGTGTGTGGTTGTGCATGCTGTATCTTAGACGGGACACTGGTAGGGACAGCTGGCCCTATTGTTAACTGGAAGCAGAAATAAGCAGCAAGAATCTTAAAATCTACAATTTCTGAGTTGCATACAAATCTGACTTAAGAACAGTTTTAAAAACATAACTCGTTCTTAACCCAGGGACTGCCTGTGTCTAAAAGCACATCAATGAAATAAACAATTGTAAACAGCAATTTACAACAACTAGTCTTTAAGCCCGTTACATTAACGGGTGCTAGAATAGATGTCTGTCTGTGTTTCTTTATCTCTCTCTCCTTGGCCGTTGTCTGTATCCTTCTGTCTCCCCCCTCACCCGAGCAAAGCTGTCTGCCCCCAGCACACACCTCTCCCCCAAAGCAGTCCCCTTTCCCTCTCTCTAACTGTCTCTCCATGGCCCTCTTCTGTCTTCCCCCCCAGAGCAAAGCTGTCTGTCCCCAACACACCTCCCCCCAAAGCAGCCCCCTTTCCCTCTCCCTGTCTCTCCATGGCCCCTTCTGTCTTCCCCCCAGAGCAAAGCTGTCTGTCCCCAGCACACCTCCCCCCAAAGCAGCCCCCTTTCCCTCTCCCTATCTCTCCATGGCCCCTTCTGTCTTCCCCCACAGAGCAAAGCTGTCTGTCCCCAGCACACCTCCCCCCTCCCCCCAAAGCAGCCCACTTTCCCTCTCCCCCTGGCTCCCGGTATTGATCCCCTTCTTACCCTCTCCTCTTCAAAGCAGCCTGCGATCGTGGTGGCTGGCTTTAACAAACCTAGCAGGCCGCTCTCCAACTCGATCCCGTGCATCAGAGGGAGCGTGCTACTGAGGTTGTAGAGCCGGCCACGATCGCAGGCTGCTCTGAAGAGGAGGATCAGCGGCAGCGGCGAGTGAGGGCAGGAGGTGATGCGGCGAGGACGCGGGCAGGGAGTGAGAGCAGCGGCGAGCGAGTGAGTGAGGGCGGGCGGTGACGTGCCGAGGACAGGGAGAGAGCACAGTCGCGCGCCTTCAGCCATCGCACGTGCCTCCGGCCCCTGCAAGCGCCGTGAGGTGTCAAATAGAATACTGCCACAGAAACACACCTCACGGCGCCAGGAATCATGAATTTTCAAGAGCGCATGCGCGCTCTAGGGTTTTATTATTATAGATAATTAAAAGAAACAGAGTAAATATTTAAAAGTGGATTCTTACCAGATAATTTCCAAAATTAGATTTATACGAGAACAAAGAGCTCCTATAAAAACACCCAAGAGTAAATATTAATACAAATATGATTTCCATAATATATAGGCAAACAGGAAAATACCTCGCCTTAGAATATAGGTAAACAACAAGAAGGCAAGGGAGGTGTCTTTTCAATCAAATATTTAAGTCTTTATTCAAAAAAAGTTAGTCCCAACAAGGATCCCAGTTTCGGCGTATGATGTATGCCTTTCTCAGGAGACACTAACATAAATAATACAACACATGAAAAATACATTTAAAAACAACTTAAGATATTAAAAATACAATAAAACAATGGACCAAAACAACAATATAAAAGAAGCAGTATAAGGGATAGCAGGAAGAAAACTAAATAAAAACGTGGCCAGAAAAGCATCGCGATCACAAAATAAACTAAAACAACAACAACAACAACAAAAAAGGAAAAATAATGACAAAACCTTGCATGAAGAAAGGTTAAAAAAGCATAAATAAAAGAAACAAATGTGGGAAAGTCTCTGCTGCAGAGATTTTAAATAACTAAGGGGTCCTTTTGTGAAGCCGCGCTAGCGGGGTTAGTGCATCGGACATTTCATCACGTGCTAACCCCCGCGGCCGGCTAAAAAACTAACGCCTGCTCAATGCAGGCATTAGCAGCTAGCGCGGCAGGCAGTTTAACGTGCGGTATTACGCGCGTTAAACCCTTACCGCAGCTTGATAAAAGTACCCCTAAGTGCATGTTAAAGATAAAAAGGGAAAATGAAATAAAAGCACGGTGGCCCTTACCTTCTGGAGACAATCTGCAGCAGATTGTCTCCACAAGATAAGGGCTACCGTGTTTTTATTTCATTTCCCCTTTTGATCTTTAACATGCACTTAGTTATTTAAAGTTCCCTACAAAACAGCCAATGGTTTTTATATTTTTTACAGTCTATTGCCACACGCGGTGTTTGTTAATGCAGGACTGCTACACTTTTTCATTCTCTGTAGTAGAGACTTTCCTTTATTTGTGCTTTTTATTTATGCTTTTTTAACCTTTCCTCATGTAAGGTTTTGTTGTTTATTTATTTTTCCTTTTTATTGTTGGATTTTAGTTTATCATGTGACTGCGATGCTTTTCTGGCCACATTTATATTTCACATTCCTATAAGGTTGGGTTTTATTATTTATCTTTTTCTTTTTTGAATTCAATCAGTTTTATTGAATTTTGTAAGACAAACAAAATACATTACCAGATAACAAGAAATAAAAGAACATAGTCCTGCAGTTTCTATTATTTATCTTTTTCAAATTTCTTTTACTTTTTCAGTTTCTTTTGCCGATATTTGTCCTCGAAGATGATTATGACCATGGCACTTATGTGCCCCCCACCCCTTTTTTTTTTCCCCAAACTGCCGTTTTTTTCGGGCCAGTTTTACTTTCAGCTCATACAGTTTAGAGCGGTGAAGATTGTCCTTACTAGGTAAGGGCAACCAAGCTTTTATTGTATGATTTATTGTATCTTTTGCTTTTAATTTGCATTCTGTTATTTTGTATGCTGCTGCCATTTTTAATTTTTAATATGCAATTCTTAAGCATTTGTTTGTTTTTGCTTTCAGCGTATTTTGCACTTTGTGTCTACCAGCCAAAGTACCTTTGGATACTGATTTTACCATAGTTCTGTTTTCTCATTTTCATTTTTAAGTACTGGGACGCTTAGGTTGATTCAAATCTACACGATTCTACGCATGATACACGGTCTTGTAATTCTCTACTTTTGGCTTTCTGATCCAGTTGTTACCTTTCCAAGCACAAACACCAGTGGTCCCATTTTTTTGTTTAGGTTTCCTCCTGCTCTCCTTACTTCAATTTTCCTTTTCTGGTACATGTAGTTTTTTCTGAGATTCATCAAAATTTCATTCACAATTAGATTTTCATCTATGATATCACTAGTACTTTGTATTGATTTCACCATTACACTGCTCCGATAGACTCATTTAGGTTATTCATGGCTTCTTTTATATTGTTGTTTTGGTCTATTATTTTATTGTATTTTAGATATCTTGACTTGTTTTTAAATGTATTTTTCATGTATTGTATTATTTATGTTAGTGTCCCCTGAAGAAGGTGTACATCATATGTCAAAACTGGGATCCTTGTTGGGACTAACTTTTTTGAATAAAGACGAACATTTGGTTGAACAGATGCCTCCCTTGCCTTCTTGTTGTTTGCATAACATATAAAAATACAAATATAACATTAAATAACTAGCAGATATAAGACTTATAGAAACATGAAGTGGATATAATTCATAGAATGCATAAAAATAAATGACAATAATCAGATTGAATACCAACAAAGAAGAATATAAGAACATAAGAATAGCCTTACTGAGTCAGACCAATGGTCCATCAAGCCCAGTAGCCCGTTCTTATGGTGGCCAATCCAGGTCCCTAGTACATGGACAAAACCCAAGGAGTAGCAATATTTCATGCTACCGATCCAGGGCAAGCAGTGGCTTCCTCCATGTCTTTCTCAATAACAGACTATGGACTTTTCCTCCAGGAAATTGGCCAAACCTTTCTTAAATAAAAGACTGGTAATAGCATAACAACATTGTACCATTAAAAATTTAATATGTTGAGATGGCCGACGGGGCAGCTAGCTGAGCGTCCCGATTAGAACCGAGAGCGAGTACCTGCTTGTTTTTTCCTCCTTTGCGGTGTTTACCTCATCCAGCAATGCCAAAGAGAAGGGGACGAAGTGCCACTGTAGCCTCGCGGCGCCCTGATCCCGCTAGACTCGGCAACATCGAGGAACTAATACGTCGGATGCAGGAAGTGTCGGCGGTGGCGTCGGCTTCCCCGCTGGGAGCACTCGTTGGTGAGCAGGATGTGGTCTCCCCAGGCTTGGAAATATCGCTAAGCCCTGACGCCAGAACACCACCCCCTCTTCCTCAGCATACCAGCTCCCCTCGGACAGTAGAGCCATCTGAGGTTGGTGAGCTCCTGTCCAGTGAGGCTTTGGTCATCGGACAGGGGAGAATGGATGTGGACTCCTGTGTTGTGAGTCCGGTAATGGCTGAGGCTCAGAGCAGCAAGAGGGAATGCAGCTTCCAGGAGAACAGCATGCAGGAGGAAAGGTCAGCTATAGCTAATTTTCCTATACAAAAAGTACAAACTGTTGAAATAGAGAAACCCAGAGAAATAACTCTTGAGGCGATATGGGATCTGGTGGCAGATTTGGCAAAATCTATAAAACCCCAAATTTCCCAAATTGAATCAAAGCTAAATATCCATGAAACAAATATTAAAGGTTTACAAACAGATTTTCAGGACCTTAAAGATTCAAATGCTGCCACTAAACAACTTAGTGAAACGTTAATGAAAGACAATATAAATATGAGAAGAAAATTGGAAGCTTTAGATAATCTTTCTCGTAATAACAATCTTAGGTTGATTAATTTTCCTAAAGTGGCAACAATATCTCCGAGAGAGATGATAAAAAGATATATGATAGAAATCTTGGATATTTCAGAAGAATTGCTTCCACCTTTAACTCAGGCTTATTTTCTGCCTATTCGGAAAATTGAAGGACAACATCAACAATATCAAGAACCACAACAGCTACCTACAGAGGTCCAACAGAATTTAAATGTTTCACTGATACTAGAACAGTCGGACAAGGAAATCGCGACACCAGCAACTTTACTTCTTACTGTTGCCTTGGCACCGGATAAAAACTGGTTGCTGAGACTTTTCTTCAAAAACAAGTCAAAAGAATTTTTGGGATTTAAAATACAAATATTTCCAGATCTGGCTCGAGAAACCCAAAGGCGTCGTCGTGAATTTCTGATTTTGAAGCCGGGAGTTATCGCTCTTGGAGCCTCTTTCTTCTTAAGACACCCATGCAAATGTGTGATATTATATCAAAAGCAAAAATATGTTTTCTTTGAGCCTATACAACTGACAACCTTTCTGTCAGCTGCACACCTGAAAGCTGGGATTAATACAACATGAGTGTTCATTATTTGATTAGGTCACTTCCTTCAGCTAAGTGTTCCTGTTTTTCTTCTTATTGATATATTGCTAAGATTTGTGTAAGGCTCACCGTTTTACATTTTGGATCCATAATATGAGGACTTGAGGAGGAGATTAAGATTATTTTTCTTTGATTATAACTATTATCTCGCTTGGAATGTGTTCTTTAATGCCTCTCCTTTCTATACAAGTGTATACTTGATTGTTTATTTGAAAATTGATAAATAAATAATAATTTAAAAAAAAATTTAATATGTTAGTGAAAACATATGAAAATTAATTATTTTATTGTGTCCAGCACTAAAAACTGCACTACAGTTTTGTAGAAAGGGGAGAAAATAAATTAGATAGTTGGGAACAACAATATAAATGAAGTGAATATAACCATCCAGCCTATCCAAAAACAATCCTTTTTGAATTTGGATGTATGACTGTTCACCCTAAATACCACCTCCAGCCCATGCATAAAAAAATTAAAAATCTAGACATGATCATTTTAGAACAGGGGTCTCATAGTCGCGGCCTGGGGGCCACATGCAGCCCGCCAGGTATTATTTTGAGGCCCTCGGTATGTTTATAATAATCACAAAAATAAAACAGTTTCTTGATCATATATCTCTAGCTATAAATTACAATATTATTATTAAGACTTAGCCAAAAGGAAAGATTTATAAACTATAAAGAGTTTTACTTCATTCAAAATTGTCATTTCTTTAATAAGACATTAACTATTTTTTTCTGAGGCCCTACAAGTACCTCCAAATCCAAAATGTGGCCCTGCAAAGGGTTTGAGTTTGAGACCACTGTTTTAGAAGCCTTATTTCTTGCAAACAGTTTATCTGCATTATGTGTCTCATAACTTTGCAAACCCAAGGCACACCTAAATCACACTGACCTCATCAGAACAGGTAGTGTAGATATGGAAAGAACTTTTGAGGCCATAAAGAAAAGCTAGGAAAGGATTGAAATCCCCACCAGAAGCCAAATGATTCAAATGGGAAGGCTTAAAAGGATGCAGGGGGAGAGATGCTGTATGCAGTGGCAGCTCCATGCTATATGTACTCTGTTAATTCTCATACTGAAGGGTCATAGTATTGCTAGGAAGAGTGGCATACTTTTCTGACCACACATGCTCAGAAAAGTACTGTATGTTTAAGAGCCATGGTTGGGAGTTGCTTGTCGTTGTGAGGTGCTGACTTGGAACCCAAGCATAAAATGGTAGTAAATTTTCTGTGGCATATCTGAATGCATACTAATTGAGAAACACTGTGCTGTGGTGTAGAAATTCAATCAGGAGTCTTGTTTTATTTAGAATTTTGTCTTGTTTGATAAAGTTGAGGAGTGGCCAAGATGGCGGCACTAATCTGGCAGTGCTGAGAACGCTCCTGTTGCTGCCTATCTATTCTACACCACCGGAATGCCGCACACTAAAAGGAAAGGCAGTGTGAGGGCGTCTACCTCCTCAACACTCTCGTCTGCCCTTGTACAGCGAACCTTGGAGCAATGCCTGCCAGTGGTTTACTTGGGACTTGGCGAGTTTAGCCCTGCTGTGAGACCAAGGGGAGAGGACTTCTCGACCTTGCTGGAGCAAGAGATCTCGCTCTTACCAGCACCGGTAGTCCCGCCTCCTTGTCCGGCGGATGCAGCTGTCCTGTTAGTGGAAGGGAGGCTGGCTGAAGTTCCACCCAACCCTGACATAGAAGGAGGATCCACAGCAGATGAGCTTCTGCTGAAGTGGACCAGCCTCGGGGATTTTTACCCACAAATGACACACTATCGGCAATCCTCAAGCCGCTCCAGAAACTGGAAACTGCAACTATGAAGGTGGCAGAAGAGGTAAAAGCTCTTGGAGCCAAGTTTACCAAGATTTTTTAAAAAACATACTGAAACAAAAAATTCAATAATAAAACTCCAAAATGAG
Source organism: Geotrypetes seraphini (assembly GCF_902459505.1). Lineage (NCBI taxonomy): Eukaryota > Metazoa > Chordata > Amphibia > Gymnophiona > Dermophiidae > Geotrypetes > Geotrypetes seraphini. The sequence goes on along the minus strand of NC_047085.1, from coordinate 147,254,992 downwards.
GTACAGTCATTACAAGCTTACAAGACTGTCGCGATAAAAGATAATATGGTGCTACAACGTAAGATAGAAAATACTGCAAATTATAACTGACGTTTGAATGTGAGAAGTTTGAACTTTCCCAAGTCTCCCGGGATCTCCCCCTAATGATATTTTCCAAAAATATTTGGTGGAGGCATTGAGATATTCCTCTGAATTTATACCCCCTTTAAATAAAATTTACTGTTTGCCTCTATCTTTGAAAAATGCCAGGAGATTACGGAAGGGGAAAATATGAAATCTTCAAAGGTTGACTTAAAAAGCATATCCGCTATTCTTGAGGAATCTACCTCCGAGTCAACCAAATTTATTCTATGGAAAAAAAAATATGAGCTTATTTAGATGTAACAAAGTCCACTCAGGAAAGAAGGAAGCAGATCCTGTCTTTAAGACAAGAAGTTGTATCTCTGGGCGCAACTTTCCTTCTAGCTTACCCTTGTAAGTGTGTTGTGAAATATGCACAAATTAAGTATGTATTCTTTCTGCCAGATCAATTAAAATCCTTCCTGGAGCTGAAGAAGATAGCCTGATGGAGCACACACAGATGCATTGAATTATTGACAAGCCAATTTGTGTTTTAGCCTTACCTTTATTATTATTTTTCCTTTTGATTAAGAAATGTACTTCTCTTTATTCTGGCGATAACTCCCCCCTAAGTTTATTGGGCTCTAAGGAAGATTATATAATTATTCTACATATCAAAAGTTTTCTTTTTGTGATGGCATATATTAACTTTATTTTGCTGTATTTCTTTAACAAGTAGTTTATTTTCTTGTAAAAATGATTGAAAAAGTGATAAAAGAATAAAAAAAAGAATTTTATCTTGTTTGTCTATTCAGCGTATTCACATTTTGTTCTGTTTTGTGTGCATCACAGATTGATATAGAAATCAATGGAAACCAAGTGGATCTACACATGAAGTTAGGAGACAACGGGGAAGCTTTCTTTGTACAGGAAACTGAGGAGGAAAATGTAAGTGTCAGATTTAACGTGTTTGAATGGAATTATTAGAATATTATTTACTTGCTATTCTGTGTCTTAAATTCAGTATCTTTATCTGGCTGACTTTGCCATACAGGATTTGATTCAAACACCTAGCTTTTGCTTCTAGGGCTATGACCACTGTGAAGGCAGAGTTCATAGGTTTGGGAAGAAGGAAATCCCAGTCATAGCTTAGCTGCACACTTCATTGCAAACCTGCAGGGAACTGTGGTCTCTGCATCTCAGCTAGATGCTTATTGCAGAAATGGCAGAGCTTGATGGGGCATAACAGGGGGATTAAAATTGAAAAGAACAAATAATAGCTCATACAGCTGGACGTGAAGGTCTGTAATGCTGTGGCCCCAGCTAGGACAGATTCTAGTTTAGTTGGAAGAAGATGTATTTCAAATGGTATCCTTGCCATTCTAAAGATGTTGATCAGTTTTTCTTCTATGTTTCTAATGTAGCAGCATACAACTAATTTTGTTATGTGTGTCAGAAATTACACATTTTTTTCTCTTTTATTTGCTATAGAAAGTAACAGACATTTTGAACAATAACATATAGCCATAACAACTTTGCTCCATTTGCTCACATATCCAAATTCCTCTACCCTGCCACCCAACCCCTTTGTGAACTCCATAATAGTTACATTCTTGCCAGATAGACAGATGCTGTACCATGCAACCACAAATCAACAAAACAATACAAAAATCATTCGCAAGAAACTTAAGGCAAGTTTGAAAATTCTTCGACAGAACACAGTTCCAGCTCTTGGTCCAGTCCCTAGTCCTAGGTCTTCTAGACCAGTGTTTTTCAACCGCTGTTCCGTGGCACACTAGTGTGCCGCGAGATGTTGCCTGGTGTGCCGTACGGTCAGGGCCGCTATCAGGGCAGTACCACCAGTCTAGGGAGAGGGGCGGTCCGCCCCACGTGGACAGGAGAGAGCTGGACGGGGGACCCGCCGAGTTCAATACATCTCGAGCCGCGAGGCTCGTCTTCTGTTCCTGCCTGCCCTGCAGCTAACATATAGCCGATCGCAAGCGTTCCCCGATGTCAACGCTGACGTCGGAGGGAGGGCTTAAGCAAAGCCTGCCCTCCGACGTCAGCACTGACGTCGGATAATATTTCCGTTCGGCTATTTGTGCGCGGCAGGGCAGGCAGGAAGCAGAAGACAAGCCTTGCGGCTTGAGCTTCGTTTTGCTGAGAAAGTTGCAAAGATGGGCTGGGAGGCAAACACGGAACACAAAAGGGGGGAGGGAGTGCGTTTTGGACACAAGGCATGAACTTAGGAGAGAGGAAGGGAGGGAAAGAGATGCTGAGGTGGGGGAGGGAATGGGTTTTTGGACACAGAAGGCATGGACTTGGGAGAGAGGAAGGGAGGGAAAGAGATGCTGAGGTGGGGGAGGGAATGGGTTTTTGGACACAGAAGGCATGGACTTGGGAGAGAGGAAGGGAGGGAAAGAGATGCTGAGGTGGGGGAGGGAATGGGTTTTTGGACACAGAAGAAATGGACTTGGGAGAGAGGAAGGGAGGGAAAGAGATGCTGAGGTGGGGGAGGGAATGCGTTTTTGGACACAGAAGAAATGGACTTGGGAGAGAGGAAGGGAGGGAAAGAGATGCTGAGGTGGGGGAGGGAATGCGTTTTTGGACACAGAAGAAATGGACTTGGGAGAGAGGAAGGGAGGGAATGAGTGTTTGGACACAGAAGGCATGGACTTTGGAGAGAGGAAGGGAGGGAAAGAGATGGTTGTGTACACGGGGAATAGAAGAAAGGAGAATTTTTGGTCATAGGGAGGGAGTGAGGTACAGATAGTGGCATACCAGGGTGGGGGGGGGCGGTCTGCCCCACCCCGGGTTTACGTCCCAAGGGGGTGCACAGCTGGCCACCCTCCAGTGTTGTCCCTAGGCCGGCAAACTGCGGCTCTTTAGCCACTTGAGTGCCACCGCCACCAACGGTGTTGTTGGCGGTGGCAGCATTATAAAATACTTTCTTTGTGTTTATTTGATTCCTATTCAAGAGAATTACTTTATATATAGTCAATATAGGCACAGAGTTAAATTTTTTAACATTTTCTAATGGTGGTGTGCCTTGTGATTTTTTTCATGAAACAAGTGTGCCTTTGCCCAAAAAAGGTTGAAAAACACTGTTCTAGACTACTGCAACATACTCTATCTCCCCTGTCCCGCAACCATGATAAAACTACAAACAGTTCAAAACACAGCACTAAGACTTACCTATTCACTGAGGAAACATGACCACATCACGGTGGCATACCTCGACTCACACTGGCTCCCAATACAAGCAAGAGTACAATTCAAATTCTACTGCCTACTATTCAAAACCATAAACAGAGACAGCCCAGCCTACCTAAACAACCGCCTAATCCAAACTACCTCAACCTGACATAGGGGAACCCACAAACCGTTCATGCATCCCCCAATCAGAAGCGTCAAATGAAAAAAACTGAACGATGGCTTTCTAGCCACAAAAGCAGCAAAACTAGACTACCAGCTCTCCAATTTACTGATAACGACTCCAGACTACAAATCGTTCAGAAAAGAAATAAAAACCATCCTATTCAAGAAATCCTTGAAGACAAACACCGCAAGACTCATCCTAATTCTCTGAAGCAACTCGCTCTATTCTTCAATTCATCTGGAAATGGCCAGATAACTCCTTTTGAGAACCGCCTTGAACCGCAAGGTAATGGCGGAATAGAAATCACTAATATAATGTAATGTACTAGTGGACACCTGGAATGCTCTCCCAGAGGAGGTTATTGCGGAATCCACTGTTCTAGGATTTAAAAGCAAACTAGATGCACATCTCCTTAAGAGAGGCATAGAGGGATATGGATGACTAAAATTACGCCAGGTGTATACCTGGCTGGGCCTCCGAGTGTGCTAATCACCGGACTTGATGGACCGAACGTCTTATCCGGAGATGGCAGTTCTTATATGTTCGGAGTTAAGAGCAAAGTCTGTCAGCTTGTACAGCTTATACAATCTCCGCTCACAGGATTCTCTGGATCAGACTGTATGCAGAAAATTTGGTGTCTAAAGCTATTTTGAGCAGACTCATCTTCAAGGGGCAAATGCTCTTTAGCAATGGTTTGGATGAACTAATGACAAGTGTTATGGACTGTCATCCTAAATCCTTGCCAGACAGTAAACCACAGGGTTCAGGCAGTACTAATCTTGGTTCCTTTCATGGCCATAGAATACTGCATTATGGGTCTATCTATGGGATCCTCATCACAAAGGTCTTATCAAGGTTCTAGACAATGGTTTGGTAGCTCCAGCAGAGCTCAGACTTTCGGTTTGTGCTCAGCAGCCAATGTTAAGAAGTCCCAATGATGCCAGGTTGCCCTCTGAGCTTCTCCTCATAGGAGGGAGACTCTTGGAGTTCTGGGTGCAAATTTCTTCAGACCAATGGGTGCTGGATGTAATTTGAGAGGGCTACAAACTAGAATTTTTTCGCTCACTCAGGGACCTTCTTGGATTCCCCGATGGGGAGACCAGAGAAGGCTGTCAAAGTCAGAGAGACAGTATGAAGACTGTTGCAAATTAGTACCCTATAGCAGGTTCCAAATGCTGTCTCAGGCTCAGGGAGATACTCTATATACTTCATCGTTCCCAAAAAAGATTCGGAAGACCGAAGGCCACTCCTGGTTCTCAAATCAGTCAATGCAGTCTTGAAAGTTCCCAAATTCTGTATGGGAAGATGGTTGAAGCATTGATTAAGGATAGCATAGTCCAACATCTGGATACCCATGACCTAATGAGAGCTAGTCAACATGGCTTCAGGAAGGGGAAGTCATGTTTGATGAATTTACTTCAGTTTTTCGAGACTGTGAACAAACATGTTGATAGCGGAGAACCGGTGGATATAATATACTTGGACTTCCAGAAGGTGTTCGACAAAGTTCCACATGAGAGACTTCTCAGAAAACTACAAAGTCATGGAATAGAAGGGGACATACTAAGATGGATAGGAAAATGGCTGGAAGGCAAGAGGGTGAGCGTAAATGGAAAGTTCTCGGACTGGGAGAAAGTAATTAGCGGAATGCCTCAGGGTTCGGTTCTTGGGCCCATCTTATTCAATATTTTCATAAATGACCTGGAAGAAGAAACGACCAGTGAAATCATCAAGTTTGCTGATGACACAAAGCTGTGTCGGGCAATTAGGTCACAGACGGACAGCAAGGAACTTAAGAGAGATTTGAGACAATTAGAGAAATGGGCAGAGAAGTGGCAAATGAAGTTTAATGTAGAAAAATGCAAAGTGATGCACCTGGGCAGGAAAAACAAGGAGCACCAGTATACCTTGTTTGATATAACTTTGGGCAAAAGCGAACAAGAAAAGGACCTGGGGGTAATGATAGACAGGACCCTGAAGCCATCGACTCAATGCACAGCAGCGGCAAAAAAAGCAAACAGGATGTTGGGCATGATAAAGAAGGGTATCACGAGTAGATCTGAGGATGTCATAATGCCGCTTTACAGAGCAATGGTGAGACTACACTTGGAATACTGTGTCCAACATTGGTCTCCCTACCTAAAGAAGGATATAATACTACTGGAGAGGGTGCAGAGGCGAGCGACGAAGCTTGTAAAAGGTATGGAGAACTTGAGCTACAAAGATCGCCTCAGAAAACTAGGATTATTCACCCTCGAGAAGAGGAGACTGCGAGGGGATCTGATAGAGACTTTTAAAATACTGAAAGGATTCGACAAAATAGAGCAGAAAACAACTTTATTCATATTGTCAAAGGTGACTCGGACAAGAGATCATGGACTGAAGCTGTGGGGGGACAGGGCCAGGACAAATGTCAGAAAATTCTGCTTCACACAGCGAATAGTGAACGCCTAGAACGCTCTCCCGGAAGAGGTTGTGGAGGAAACCACCATTCAACGATTTAAGGGCAAGTTGGATGCACATCTTCTTGAAAGACACATTGAGGGATATGAGTAACTAAGGTATTCGCCAGAGTAGGCCTGGCTGGGCCTCCGCGTGTGCAGTTTGCTGGACTAGATGGACCCAAGGTCTGATCCGGTGCAGGCATTTCTTATGTTCTTATTGCCTCAGTGGCTCCGGGTGAATTTTTGGACTCTCTGGATCTGACTGAGGTTTAACTTTCAAAGAAGATTTCTCAGGTTCCATGTGCTAGAGTAGCACTTTCAATTCGTGGCACTGTCTTTCGTGTTAGCCACTGTGCCCCACACCTTCACCAGAATAATGGTGGTGGCAGCAGCCCACTTGTGCAAGGTAAGGAATAAGAGGTTAGCTTTCATAAACTACAAGAAATCGCAGAAAATGGATGATAGGCAAAAATATCTGGAAAAGCTAAGAGAGGCTGGTCGCATAGTTAGGAAAGCAAAGATATAAAAGGAAGAAAGAAATAGCTGACATGGTAAAACGGAGAGACAAGACATTTTTTAGATATAGCAGTGATAGGAAGAAGTGCAAAAATGGCATGGTGAGACTGAAAGGTGAAGGGGAGGAATATGTAGCAGCTGATAAAGAAAAGGCTGAATTGCTTAACAAATATTTCTGTTCTGTTTTCATGGCTAAAGTGCCGGGAGCGGGACCACAGAAGACAAATGTGAGTAGGGATAGAGGAGTTGTAGATGCTGATTGATTTTCAGAGAGTTGTATTTGTAAGGTGCTAGCTAAATTAAAGGTAGACAAAGTGATGGGGCTAGATCAGGGATCTCAAAGTCCTTCCTTGAGGGCTGCAATCCAGTCGGGTTTTCAGGATTTCTCCAATGACTATGCATTGAAAGCAGTGCATGCACATAGATCTCATGCATATTCATTAGGGAAATCCTGAAAATCTGACTGGATTGCGGCCCTCAAGGAGGGACTTTGAGACCCCTGGGCTAGATGGTGTATATCCGAGGGTGTTGAAGGAACTTAGGGAAGTTCTGGTGGATCTGCTGACTGACCTTTTCAATGCTTCTCTAGAGTTGAGAGTGGTACCAGAGGACTGGAGAAGGGCGTATGTAGTCCCTCTCCACAAAAGTGGAAGTAAGGAAGAAGTAGGGAATTACAGGCCAGTAAGCAAATTAATGGAAACACTTTTAAAATGGAGAATGGTGAAGTTTCTGGATCTGGTGGATTAAAGAACCAGAGGCAACATGGATTCATTAGAGGTAGGTCTTGTCAGACAAATCTGATCAATTTCTTTAACTGGGTGACTAGAGAATTGGGTAGAGGGAGTGTGCTAGATGTGGTATATTTTAGATTTTATAAAGCCTTTGACAGTGTTCCACACAAACATCTAATAAATAAACTGAGTGCCCTAAGGATGGGCCCCAAAGTGACAGGCTGGGTCAAAAACTGGTTGAATGGAAGATGACAGAGGGTAGTGGTTAATAGAGGTTGCTTTGAGGAAAGGGATGTTACCAGTGGTGTGCCTCAAGGTTCTGTTGTTGGGCCTGTTCTTTTTAACATTTTTATAAGTGATATTGCTAAAGAGCTGTTGGGTAAGATTTGCTTCTTTGCAGATGATACCAAAATCTGCAATAGAATGGTGTGAATAATATGAAGAAAGACCTTGAGGATTGGTCTGAAATTTAATGCTAAGAAATGCAAGGTCATATGTTTGCACTGAAAAACCCAGGGAATGGTACAGTTTAGGGGGTGAAGAACTTATGTGCATGACAGAAGAACGGGACTTGGGTGTGATTTGTATGTGATGATCTTAAGGTGGCCAAACAGGTTGAAAATGGATAGAAGAATACTAGGGTGCATAGGGGCTAGAAGAATACTAGGATGCATAGGGAGAGGTATGGCCAGTAGGAAAAAGGAGGTATTGATGCTGGTGAGACCTCATTTAGAATAATGTCTGCATTTCTGGAGATGACACCTTCAAAAAAATATAAACAGGATGGAGTTGGTCCAGAGGAAGTCTACTAAAATGGTGCGTGGTCTTCGTCATAAGGCATATGGTGATAGGCTTAAAGATCTCAATATGTAAACTTAGAGGAAAGGCGAGAGAGAGGAGATATGATAGAGACAGAGATAGAGTTTAAATACTTATGTGGTTGAAATGCGCTCAAGTCGAGTCTCTTTCATTTGAAAGAAAGCTCTGGAATGAGAGGGCATATGATGAAATTGACATAACATAAATCTTTATTTATATACCGCGAAAGCCTTTCAGTTCGAGGCAGTTTACAGGAAAAATGGCTGAGGAGAATCAGCAAGCTACAGCAATGGAGAGAGGACTGAAAATTGTATAGATGGCATAGAGGGAGCCTACGCAGGGTTTTATAAGGAGGGAGATAAATAGGTAGGAATGTTCATAGTCTTAGAGCAACAACGTGGAATAGAGAGTCAATGGGTTGAGAGACTTTTCATGGAAAATTTAAGGTGGGTCTTCCTGTTTGGGGAAGAGGAGTGTTTTTAGGAGCTTTCTGAAGTGCATGAGATGTTGATGTTCTGACCAGTTGGCTCCATTTGGGATCTTTGGAGGCTGCTTGTTGATGAATCTCTTATGAGTGCATCCTTTAATTGAGGAGAAGGCGAAGAATGATTGAGTTTGAGTAGATCGGCCGGGTCTGGCGAATGTGAACTGATTGGTGAGGTAGTTGGGCAGTAGAGCTTTGTAGAAGAGATCTGAATTGGAAAAGTACTCTGCTCTCAATTTTCAGTCAATAAAGTTTTTGGTAGAAAGGTGTGATATGATTGAATTTTTTAGGTTGAATATGAGCCTCACTGCGGTGTTTAGGATAACGCTTGGTTTCCGGAAGTGTTTGCATAGTCTTGCTAGGTAGATGATGTTGAAGTAATCTAGGATGCTTAGGACTGGTGTTTTGATTAGGAGTTTGAAAGGCACCTGGTCGAAGTATTTTTTGATGGATCTGAATTTCCAGAGTATGTTAAATCCTTTGCGTGTGACATGGTTGACATGGGCAGACATGGATACTTGTTTATCTAGATGCACACCCAGGATTCTGATTGTGGAAGAGATGGGGAAGTTGACTCCCCTTAGGGTTATGGAGTTTATTGAATAATTGATGGCTCCATTTCAGAAAATCTGGGGACCGTTAACAGATTTTTGTAATGAATGATTAACTTTTCCCATGTTAAGGTGATTAGGGGGGAAAAGGGTGGGTTTTACTTGTTGTTATTATATAATACATGAGTATTTCAATAATTTCACAGTAAGGATAATTTTATGATTTATTGAATAGGGAGGGAGGGGGAAGGACTATTAGATTCAATAAGGATGATATAAATGTTAAATTTCTTTCATAATATTTAAAATATTATAGAATTTTAATTTGTAATGAAATGTTAAATTTGATGCTTATATGAGAGTTAATCAAGTGTGTATCTTTAAGTTTTAAATGAGTTTATTTGCTTCACTTGTTGTAACAAACGAAAATGAATAAAGAATTAAAAAAAAAAAAAAGAATAATTGATGGCTGTGGCTAAAAGAGTTTTGTTTTCTCGGTGTTCAGTTTTAATTTGAAGTGGGTCATCCAATTTTCTATTGTAGATAGGATGGTGTCTATTCTGTGTATTTCTGTGGGCGTCAGGCATGTGTCATGGAGGACGATTGTAATGTCATCAGCATAGCTGTAATGAGAGATGTTTAAACTACTGAGTTATTCTCCTAGGGAAGCAAGGTAGACGTTGAAGAGCAAGGGCAACAATGGGGAACCTTGTGGGACGCCAGTCACTAGTCCATGCCTTAGATAGTGTGTCCTCAATCTTGATGTGGTAGCTGCGAGATTTCAGGAAGCCCTTGAACTAGTTCAGTACATTTCCTGATTGTCTGTAGGCATCTAGGTAGGATAGCAGCAGGTCATGATCCACAAGGTCGAAAGTGCTACTGAGGTCCAGTTGGTGGACAAGTGGGTTTAGACCCTTGCTTAATAGATTATATAGATCAGTGATAAGTAATGCAGTTACCATCTCAGTACTGAATGACTATCTGAAGCCTGATTGGGAGTCATGGAGTAGTTGACAAGTGTTCCAGGTGACTCATCAATTGAATTTATACTACTCCCTACATAAGTTTTATGAAAAGTGGGATTAGTGCGATGAGTCTGTAGTTGTGAAAAAATGGAGTGGCTATTTTATTTGAAAACCTAGCGTCGGATTCCTGAGGAAGGGGCTTTTTCTCCCTGAAACCAAGCCTGGTCGAACTGCCACTTCAGTGAACACTTCTAATCATTTTGTTTCTGTTCTGAAGGACGCTAAACCTCTGATTCTAGTGTGGAGAAAGCTTTGATACCAGTGTAGATCATAAGCCAAGTGAAACTGTTGGCATTCTCACAGTGTAATCCTTTTGGGGAGGCAACTGGCGGGATTGAGTGTTGCAATACGTTATTCACAGATACCACCTAGTTTAGGCGCTTTATTAAGGGATTTCTTGAAGAGTATAGTTTTTATTTCCTTTCTGAACATCTTGTAGTCTGGGGTTGTTGTCAATAGGTTGGAGACTTGGTTGTCTATCTTCGCTGCCTGAGTGGCCAGTAGTCCGTTGTATAGTTTTTTCCGTTTTACTTCTTTGATTGGGGGGTAAGTGAATGGGGTGTGCGTTTTTCTATGCTTGGTAGAGGTGGTTTGGATGAGGCGGTCGTTTAGGTAGGTTGGGCTGTCTCCATTTATAGTTTTAAATAGTATACAGTAGAATTTAAATTGTATTCTTTCCTGGATTGGAAGCCAATGAGAATTGATGAATGCCTCAGTAATGTGATCATGTTTTTTCAATGAATAGACGAGTCTCAGAGCTGTATTCTGAATTGTCTGTAGTTGTTTAATCATTATTGCAGGGGAGGTAGATGATGTTGCAATAGTCTAGGATACTTAGGATTAGAGATTGTACTAGGAGCTTAAATTGTGTTTTTTCGAAGAATTTTCGGACTTGTCTAAGGTTACTCATAACTGCAAAAGATTTCTGTATTGTTTTGTTAATTTGTGGTTGCATGGTGCAGCCTCTGTCAATAATCATACCTAGAAGTTTTGGGGTGGTTTGCAAAGGGTAGTTGATAGAGTTGATTTCTAAGTTGGTTATGGTTGGGATTTTGTTATTTTCTAGGAGGATGAATTTAGTTTTGTCTGGGTTGAGTTTCAGTTTGTGGTCTTCCATCCAAGTCGTAACTGTAGCTAGAGTTCTGTGTAGTGTGTCTGACATTAAGAGCATTGGTTGGTCGAAAGGAATGAGGATGGTGATGTCATCAGCATAGCTATAAGAGGATAGGCCTTGTTTGTTCAGGTAAACGCCAAGAGAGGCCGTATATAGGTTGAAGAGAGTAGGGGACAATGGGGACCCTTCTGGAACGCCGCAGGTGTTGGACCAAGGTTTGGATTTTTCTTTGTCTGATTTTACTTTGTATGTTCTGGATTTTAAGAAACCTTCAAACCATGAGTATACTTTTTCTGAGATGCCTATTGAGTCCAAGATTTGCAGTAGGATGTTATGGTCTACCAGGTCCAACTGTATGAGCAGCATTTTTTTTCCAATGCTGAGATGTTGTCTTGCTGTGTCGTTAAGGGAGCCTAGTAGTGTCTCTGTGCTGAAGTTAGTTCTGAAGCCGGATTGCGTGGGAATATATGCCTCCTATCTTTGGAGAACACCTGCTACAAGTAAGTATCTTTGTTATTTCTCCTTATCTGTACTCAGAGATGCCACTTATTGAAATGTTTCAGTTAAAAGCCAAACTCTTCATTGTGCCATTCCTTAATTTTATGGTGTGTTTTTCCTTTTAGGAGCAAGTCCCTGCATATCTGTCTACTTCTCCCATACCCATGGATGATCAGATCTTCAAGAGTCACGAGTTTCATTTGCAGAAGTCGGGGGGTGATAAAAGGAAAGGCCTGAGTTCTGAAATCTCACACACCATGGAGATGGAGGCTGCTTTGTCTTCGGCAACAGCCTCCACGAAGAAGAAAAAACGAAAGCGAAAGAAACACAAGCAAGACTGCAAGAGGGAGGATCTGGTTGCCTCCTCTGGGGCTGATGAGATCTTTGAAATAGAAATAAGCTCTGATGAAGAAAAGACTGTTCAGTTTATGAGGTAAAGGATTAAAATTGTACATAGAAAAAAGTTATATTAAAGGGGGAAGACCTTTTTTTAAAAAAATAAATGATGAAGGGATGTGCTAAATGGGTCATGGAGTATTTATCACACTCTGTTGGTACATATTAAGCTTTAGTAAATATGCCCTGGAGTGGTAGTTACAAAGTAGGCAAAATTAATACAGCTTCTATATTGCCTGCATAGGAGGACATTGGCAAAACTGGATGTGGGATTCTGTTTAAAAAAGTGGTAAAAAAGCAAGTTAAACAACATATTCTCAATCGGGGCTCTACACTTAGTCCTGTGAGTTTCCAGTTTTTTTGTAAGCTACTTTTCCTATGATATGAAAAAATGATATAGCACTCAATGACTACTACACTTTTGTGTGTGTGTGTACACTCATATACAAATATTAAAGACCATTTGTAAAGGATCAAAAATAAGCACTGATTTTAAATTCCCTATAAAAATGTTTTTGAATTTTCATTAAATTTTCCTAAATTTATTAGTTGAACTATTAATCTTTTTTGATTAAATTGAATTAGACTTAATCTAATACTAATAGGGGTAAGCCTCAGACTTAGGAGTGTATATTTCCCAAATTTGTGTGTACACTCAAGCATTTTCGCTATCCCAATGGGCTCACAGCGTATCTAATGTACCTGTGAAAGTGGATGTGGCTTAGTGGTTAAAGTTATAGCCTATATAAAACATGGCTTAGAACCCAGCGATAAGGATCTCACTCTGATCCTCTAACTACTACTATTAATTATTTCATCAGTGCTACCAGACGTACGCAGCGCTGAGATATTATAATGCCTCTATCGCTCTATTTTGCGACCTTACCTGGAGTTTTGCATTCAGTTCTAATCTCCTTTTCTCAAGAAAGATATAGAGGCACTAGAAAAGAAGAGCGACCGAGATGATAAAGGGAATGGAACTCCTCTCGTATGAGGAAAGACTAAAAAGGCTAGGGCTCTTTAGCTTGGAAAAGAGAAGGCTGATTGAAGATATGGCGGTGGTGATCCACTTGGCGACAAACAATGTGAGCAACAGGAACTACAGCAGGGAAGCACTGATGGACCACTTCCAGATGCTAGGAGGGAAGCTGAAGACCAGAACGCCGAGGATAGCATTCTCGGAGATCCTGCCAGTACCCAGGGCCGACGAGAAGAAGCAGACGGAGCTGCAAGCAGTCAATGCATGGATGAGGCGCTGGTGTGAGGAAGAAGGATTCCACTTTGTGCGCAACTGGACGACGTTCTGGGGGAAGAGCAAGCTATACTGGAAGGATGGACTGCACTTTAGCGGAGACGGAACGAGGCTACTTGCAAGCAACATCAAGAGAGAAATTGAGAAGTTTTTAAACTAGGAAGAAGGGGAAAGCCGACAGTCGACCAAGAGTCGATGGTTCGGGAAACGGTATACCCAGAGAATACCATGCAGGAAGATTGCGGGGAAGACTCACCGGTAGGCTATACACAGGAAACAAAGACAGGAAACTGACAGGATTGACGGTCAGTCTAGAAGAGGTATGCAGGCAGATTGATAGGCTTAAAAATGATAAATCCCCATGACCGGATGGCATCCATCTGAGGGTAATCAAGGAACTGGAAGGGACCATAGCTGAACTGCTCCAACTAATAGTGTGCTCCAACTAATAGTGTACGCGATTAGCGCACACTACAATGCCACACGCGCTAAACGCTAACCTCTCCATAGAGCTAGCATTAGTATTTCTCGTTTAGCACGTGGTTTGTGTGTGCTAATCTTGAGCGCGTGCTAAAAATGATAGTGCATCTTAGTAAAAGGAGTCCTGAGTCTAGCCCTACCTGCGTACGTTCTGGCTCAGCAGGAACTTGTCTAGCTTTGTCATGAATCCCTAGAGGGTGTTTTCCCCTATAATAGCCTCCGGAAGACAATTCCAGTTTTCTACCACTCTCTGGGTGAAGAAGAACTTCCTTACGTTTGTACGGAATCTATTCCCTTTTAACTTTAGAGAGTGCCCTCTCGTTCTCTCTATCTTGGAGAGGGTGAACAACCTGTCTTTATCTACTAAGTCAACGCTCGGTTTGCAAGGCAAGATTTGTGAGAGTATTTTGCTCGTCTTGCAAAACATTTGCAAACCGAGGTTTGATTGTATACCGTATATACTCAAATTACTCAAGTATAGGACGAGATTTTGGGGCCAAAAAAAATGGCCCAGAAATGGAGGTCTCGTCATATATTCAGGTCATCACCCAACCTCCTCTTGGACTTCATGTAGGCCTCTGATAGGCCGGAACAGGAGGGATCCCTCCCTTCTCCCGTCCCGTCCGATACTAATAATAATTTATTTTTACCCCCCCCCCCGCCCCCCATGTACCTTTACTATTATCCTTGGTGGTCCAGCAGAGCACCTCCTTCTAGGCTCGGGGCTCGCTGTGCACAGGCATGCGGAAGCGAGCTTATCGAGCTCCCACCCGGCCCTGCGCCGCTTGCTGAATGGCTGGCGCCAGGTCCTGCGAGTCCCATGAGAATTGGTGGCATCCATTCAGCGACCGGCACAGGGCCGGGCGGGAGCTCGAGAAGCTTGCTCCTGTGTGCTTGTGCTCTGCGAGGCCTGAGCCACAAGCCCAGAAGAGGTGCATCGCTGGTCCACCAGGGATAATAGAAAAGGTACATTGGGGGGGGGGGAAATAAATTATTAGTAGTATTGGCTGGGACACGGGAGGGATCTCTCCTGTCCCAGCCTACCACTAGACCACCAGGTGGAAGAGAAGGTGGGACAGGGTGTAGAGCCCGGCAGGGAGGGAGGACAGGTGCAGTGCCGAGGCAAGTAGTGAGGGGGGTTGGCTGCATAGTCTGTCAGGGCAGGGAGGGAAGGGGGCTGGGTGCAGAGCTTTGCAGGGCAGGGAGGGAAGGAGGCTGAGTGCAGAGCTTTGCAGTGAGGGGGGCTGTGCAGAACCTGGCAGGGGAGGGCATGAGGGAGAGGACACTGGGTGCAGATTCAGGCAGGGCAAGGCACTTGAACATAAGCCCCTGTCTTATATTTGAGTCGACCATTTTTCCTACTTTTTTGGGGGAAAAATGGGGGTCTTGACTTATTTTCAGGTTGACTTATTATATTCGAGTATATATGGTATATATTGCATACTAAAACCTCATTTCCAAAAAGTTAAGAAAAGATAAAGAAATACACTACTCACAATGGCTATTGCTTCAGAGCAAGTGGATGTGTCTGATGTGACTTGTGTGAGATTAAACGCACAGCAGCAATACCCCTGACGCAGCTTTGACAAGCAAAGCGGGGACTCCCAGTTGGGCTCCAGGAAGGGATGTCTGTAGCCTGTTTACTGAATGGAACCGGCAGAGAAGCTGGAAAACTCCAGACCCTGGGAGACACTAAGTCTCCCTTTCTATGTTTTTTTGATATTCAGTGCTGTGGTGTGATAAGCAGCACATGTAGATTTGGGACGTTGTTCTGGGATCATACCGTGAGTGTGTATCATCTGGGACTGTGCTTTTAGAGTATTATTTGCAATCAATTAAAGAATCTGGAGTACAGAAATATATTTGCAATCAATTAAAGAATCCAAAGTACAAAAATAGTAGCACCTGTTGGAGGTTTTTTTAGACCCATGAAGCCCTTTAACTGAGGTCTTTTTTTTTCTCCAAAACAATAATTGTCTTAGGGTGCTCCTCAGGTTGAATGAATATTGTTATAGCATTGCTCTTGTTTGGATTTATTTCACCTTGTTGTTTTAGAAACCAGATAGACCGTGATAAGTGTCTAGAATATGCATATTGTTGGGAACCCCCCCCCCCCCCTCCATTACAGAGGAAAGTGTAATTTTTCCCTCTTTTTTATGGAAAAATTACAATTTCCTTGCCCCCCACAACCCCCTTCAAAGCGCTTTAAAGTTAACATTTGTCGGCGCGCGATTGTCCCACGCGCTTTTGACTGTCACCCTATTTTGAGAATTGCGTCCAGCGTTTGGACGTCTTAAGTTCCAATTAATTCTTGTTAAAGTCATTAAATGGACTTGTCCACTTTATTTGGAAGCCTAAGTTGGATGTCCACATTGTGGACGCCTAAAGTTAGACATCCTTTACAGAATCTGGCCTGTGGTATGTACTGAAAGGAGTTTTTCCTGCTGAGCTGCTGGGAATTATTAGAACATAAATGGAATTGGAGCGATGTACAACAAATCTTAAGCAGAAAAGTGCCTTAGCTCCAACTACCGTGTTTCCCCCAAAATAAGACCTGTCTTATGTTAATTTTGGGTTCAAAAAACGCACTAGGGCTTATTTTCAGGGGATGTCTTATTATTTTTGTGTGTACAAAGATCATCTCTCACCCATCTTCTTGTGCAGCATCTTTCCATCCCTCTCTTCCATGCCCCCATGCAGCAGAACCCTGAAAACAATTTCATTAGATATATTCTAATCTAAGAATTGTTCTTGTATGCCACATCTTCTCTATAAAATAGAGCTTTAAATGGTTAACAAATTACAGATCATCCTTAAACAAACTGAATTTCAGATGTCATAACATTTCTGAAATAAAAAAGTCTTGAAATCTTTGTGGAACAGATATTATCCCAGGACAAGCAGGCAGGATATTCTTAACAGGTGGGTGACGTCGCCGACGGAGCCCCGCAGTGGACAGCCTTGCAAGCAGACTTGCTTGAAGATCTTTATAAGATCTTATGAGTGCTGCTGAACCTTGTTTGTTCATCAGTCTTATTTTTTCTATGTCCCGGCCTCTTACCGGGTTCAAAAAGTGTAGCCAGTGCGGCAAGGCTATTTCAATCACCGATCCTCATCGTCGGTGTATTATTTGCCTGGGTCCAGAACATTGCCCTGATGCTTGTTCGCGCTGTACTGCCCTTCAACCTCGAGCCCTTCGCAGACGACATGCCAAGCTTCTTCAACTATTTGCCACTATGGAGCAGTCTGCTGAGAGGGTCTCGACCTCAGCTTCGGGGACAGCCTCGACTTCCAAGACCTCGACACCCGTGGCTGCCTCGACCAAGGCCTCGACACCTTTGGTCTCAAAGGCCTCGCCTGCAGTACCTTCTAAGTCTTTATCTGTGGGTAAGTCTCCTGTTTCTCCTTCAGGTACTTTTCCTAAGAAGCCTTCAGAGTCTCGGGCATCCCAGGCCGTGCATACGGTCCTGCCAGCCTCTTCGAGACCTCCAGCTAAGCATGCCTCCAAACATAGGGAATACTCATCATCGAGGTCGCCCTCTTTGGAGCGCACAGCTGCACCTTCGAGACCTGAACCCTTCGTCTCAGTGCCTATGTTCGAGGACATGTTGAAAGCCATCCTGACCACTCAGATTTCCTCGGTCATGGCTCAGCTCCTCCCGGCCTCGACCCTGCTTCCTAGGAGCCAGCCTAAGCATCAGTCTGTGCCTCCTGTCGAAGCACCTCAAAGCAAACCTCGAAAGTCTCGTTGCTTCTCATCCAGTGATTCTTCGCCTCCTCCTAGCACACAGTCTCCTGAACCTCGATTGAGGCATCATTCGAGGCATCTTGCTTCCAAGCGCAGTCAGGAGTCTTTCCTCCAGCAGAAGACCTCTCCTCCTCTGGATTCTGAGTCTTCTGTGCCTCGTCTATCAAAGGCTGTCAAGACTTCTTCAAAGTCTAAACATAAGTCTTGAAAAGCTTTTACACAGACTGTTTCTCCTCAAAGTCCATCAAAGTCGAAGACTCCTCCATCGAGACCGCCTCCGAGGGAGCCTTCTCCCCCTGTCTCAACCCACTCTATGCCTCAGACCCCAGGGACTTCACCATCGAGGCTTCTTAAGCGCAAGCACTCTCTGACTCCTCCTTTCACAAGTAGTGGAGCTTTTTCAATCACTGTGCGCCTGGATTCTGAGCCTCCTTCTCAATATTCCAGAGAGGCTTCTCCTTCATATTCGGTGGCTCCTAAGTCTCGCTCTCCTTCTCCTGAGGGTCCTTCTACATTGAAGTCTGCCTCATTTGCGAGATTTGTCTTTGACAAAGGGAAAGCTCTTCAGCTGGATCTCCACTCTGATTCCAAGTACACTCCTGAATACTTGGCCGACATGGAGTTACCTCATCCACCCAAGGAGACCTTGAGGCTTCCTATGACTCCTGTCTTAAAGCAAACTTTCTTCAGGAATATGGAAACTCCTTATTCCATTACAGCTATTCCATCTAAGCTGAAATCCAGATATCACACTGTACCTTGTAAGGGATTTGAGAAATCTCAATTGTCTCACCAGTCCTTGGTTGTGGAATCTTCATTAAAGAAAGTTGAACCTTCTAAGCTTTATGCTGCGGTCCCTCCAGGCAGGGAGAGCCGTACCATGGACAAGTTTGGCCGTAGGCTCTATCAGAATTCCATGATGGCTAACAGAATTCTCAATTACAATTACACTTTCACTACTTATTTTAATCACTTCCTCAAAATCATGCCTAAAGTTTTATCCTGTTCTTGAGAAACAATGTCTTCCAGAATTCAAACAGATTATTCGAACTCTGTCCCAACTTCGACTCTTCATGTTGCAAGCCACATACGATACCTTTTGAGCTCTCTTCCAGAGTTTCTGCTTTTGCAGTAGCCATGCATCGCCTTGCTTGGCTTCACATTGTTGATATGGATCCCAACTTGCAGGACCGTCTAGCGAACTTGCCTTGCCAGGGAAATGAACTTTTCGATGATTCCATTGAAGCTGCTACAAAGCGCCTCTCTGATCATGAGCGCTATTTTGCTTCCTTGTTTCGGCTGAAGCCTAAGACTCCTCCTGCTCGGCCATACAAGCAACCACCATGTTGTTATCCTCAAAAAAACGACGCCAGCTTTCTTCAGACCTCCGTCTAGATGACCGCCACAGCAACAATTACAGCAGAAAGCTCAGACCCTTGCTGCAGCTAAACCGGCTCAGTCTTTTTGACATTCCCAATCTGAGCATACCAACCTCCCTCCATCATACTTCTCTTTTGCCCATTGGAGGTCGTCTCCACTATTTTTATCACCAGTGGGAGATGATCACCTCAGATCTCTGGGTTCTCACCATCCTTCGGGAGGGATACTCACTTCACTTTCTTCAGGTGCCTCAAGATCGCCCTCCAAGAGAGTGTCTTTCCAATTCGTCGCAACTTCCCCTTCTTCAGGAAGCTCAGGCTCTTCTTCGCCTTCGAGCTGTCGACGAGGTTCCCTTGAATCAACGGGACATGGGCTTTTACTCCCATTATTTTCTAGTCCCAAAGAAGACGGGGGACTTGCGACCCATTCTGGACCTCAGAGCCCTCAACAAGTTTCTATTCAAAGAGAAGTTTCGGATGCTTTCTTTACCAACTTTGTATTCCCTGATGAATCAGGGAGATTGACTATGTTCTCTGGATCTCAAAGAGGCTTACATTCATATCCCAATTCATCCAGCCTCTCGCAAGTATTTAAGATTTTGGGTGGGGAATCTTCATCTACAATACAGAGTTCTTCCTTTTGGACTTGCCTCATCCCCCAAATTCTTCACGAAGTGTCTGGTGGTGGTGGCTGCAGTTCTCCGTACCCAGGGTCTTCAAGTTTTTCCATACCTGGATGACTGGCTCATCAAAGCCCCCTCTCATCAAGGGGTTATTGCAGTGACTCGACAGCTTATTAGGTTCCTCCAATGTCTGGGGTTCGAAATCAACTTTCCAAAATCCCAGTTGAACCCGTCTCAGTCTCTTCAGTTCATCGGGGCCACTCTGGACACTATCCAGCTCAGAGCGTTCCTGCCTCGACCACGTCAGGATGCCCTCATTCGCCTTTGCCATCAAGTGTCTCATCTCACCTCAATTTCAGCGAGACAAATGATGATTCTACTCGGTCACATGGCTTCTACAGTTCACATGACTCCTTTTGCCAGACTTCACCTTTGCATACCTCAGTGGACCCTGGCATCTCAGTGGCAGCAAGCTACCGACCCGATTTCTCAACACATTACAGTAACTCCTTTGTTGAGACACTCTCTTCACTGGTGGATGCTCTCTTCCAATCTTTCCAGAGATTTGCTGTTCCACACTCTCCCTCATCAGAAGTTTCTCAGAACAGACTCGTCAACCTATGCATGGGGAGCCCATCTAAACGGTCTCCGTACCCAAGGCCATTGGTCTCCCGCAGACCATCTTTGTCACATCAATCTGTTGGAACTCAGAGCGATTTTCAATGCTCTCAAAGCTTTTCAACACCTTCTTTACGACAACTTAGTCCTTGTCTGGACGGACAGCCAAGTCGCCATGTACTATGTCAACAAACAGGGAGGTACGGGATCTCAGTCCCTTTGTCAAGAGGCTCTGAAGCTGTGGGATTGGGCAATCCATCAAAACATCTTTTTCAGAGCTGTATACATTCAAGGTCAGCACAACTGCCTAGCGGACAAATTGAGTCGTCTTCTGCAGCCTCACGAATGGACACTCAATTCCTCGCCTCTATGTCAGGTGTTTGCTCAATGGGGGACCCCTCAGATAAACCTCTTTGCGCCCCCCCCTCAACAACAGACTGCCTTAGTTCTGCTCCCAGATATACTCTCCCCAGCGTCTCGAGGCAGATGCTTTCCTCCTGGACTGGACGGGTCAGTTTCTCTATGCCTTCCCTCTGATTCTCAAGACTCTTGTCAAACTCAACCAACTCAAGACAGAACATGCCACCATGATTCTGATAGCTCCTCGGTGGCCCAGACAACCGTGGTTCTCCCTTCTACTTCAACTCAGCACCAGGGAGCCACTGCTTCTACCAGTTTTTCCCTCTCTGCTTACTCAGTCGAGGGTCCTTACTTCACCCCAATCTGCAGTCTCTACACTTAACAGCTTGGTACCTTTCAACCTAACTGACTCTCTGCAGTTTTCTCGAGCTGTACAGGACATTTTGGTAGCTTCCAGAAAGCTGTCCACTAGGCAGTGTTACGGTCAAAAATGGACTAGATTTTTGGCTTGGTGTTCTACTCGCCAAATGGAGCCAATGTCTACCTTCTTGGCTTCTGTTTTGGATTATTTACTTCACTTATCACAATCTGGAGTCCAGTCTATATCTATCCGAGTCCATCTCAGTGCGATTGCTGTTTTTCATCAGCCTCTTGATGGGAAACCTCTGTCTGCACACCCTGTGGTTTCCTGCTTCATGAAAGGACTTTTTAATGTTCATCCACCACTCAAACCACCTCCAGTGGTCTGGGATCTCAATGTCGTCCTGGCTCAATTGATGAAGCCTCCATTTGAACCAATTGACAAGACTCATCTCAAGTATCTTACTTGGAAAGTTGTGTTCCTGATTGCCCTCATGTCTGCTCGAAGAGTCAGTGAGTTACAAGCCTTGGTTGCGGATCCACCTTTCACAGTTTTCCACCATGACAAAGTGGTACTCTGTACTCATTCAAAATTCTTGCCTAAAGTTGTTTCAGAATTTCACATCAATCAATCTATTGTTCCAGTCTTTTTTTCCAAAGCCTCTTTCTCACCCTGGAGAAGTGGCACTCCATACTTTGGACTGTAAGCGTGCCTTGGCTTTCTACTTGCAACGCACTCAACCTCACAGAACAGCCCCACAACTTTTCATCTCCTTCGATCCAAATAAGTTGGAGCATCCTGTCTCAAAGGCAAACCATATCCAACTGGATGGTTGCTTGCATCTCTTTCTGCTATGCTCAGGCTGGTCTCCCTCTGCAGGGTCGAGTCACGGACCACAGAGTAAGAGCAATGGCAGCGTCTGTAGCTTTCCTCAGATCAACTCCTATTGAGAAAATCTGCAAGACTGCCACTTGGTCCTCGGTTCATACAGTCACCTCTCATTATTGTCTGGATACTTTCTCCAGAAGGGTTGGCCATTTTGGCCAGTCTGTTTACAAAATCTCTTTTCTTAAGTTGCCAACTCTCCCTCCATCCCTTTATGCTTAGCTTGGAGGTCACCCATCTGTTGAGAATATCCTGCCTGCTTGTCCTGGGATAAAGCACAGTTACTTACCATAACAGTTGTTATCCAGGGACAGCAGGCAGATATTCTCACAACCCATTCACCTCCCCTGGTTGGCTTCTTAGCTAGCTATCTGAACTGAGATACCTCACAGGAGACGCGCGCCCTGACTTGGGCGGGAAGGCACTCGCGCATGCGCAGTGCAGCATGCGTAAGCTCTTATAAAGATCTTTAAGCAAGTCTGCGTGCAAGGCTGTCCGCTGCGGGGCTCCATCAGATATTCTGTTGAGAATATCTGGTTCATAGACAAAACCGCGGAAGACAAAGGTGCGCGCCGACAACTGAGCGCAAGATGGAGGCGCGCGCTGAAGAAAATGACAGTTTTTAGGGGCTCCGATGGGGGGTTTTGTTGGGGAGCCCCCCCACTTTACTTAATACAGATCGCGGCGGCGTTGTGGGTGGTTTGGGGGGTTGTAACCCCTCTCATTATACTGTAAACAACTTTTTCCCTGTTTTTAGGGAAAAAGTGAAGTTTTCAGTAAAATGTAGGGGGTTACAACCCCCCAAACGCCCCCACAACGCGGCGCGATCTGTATAAAGTAAAGTGGGGGGTTCCCCCCCACACACCCCCGTTGGAGCTCCTAAAAACAGTTATTTTCTTCGGTGCGCACCTCCGCGCTGCGCTCAGTTGTCGGCGCGCGCCTTTGTCTTCCGCGGTTTTGACCTGACACTGAATATCTGCCTGCTGTCCCTGGATAACAACTGTTACAGTAAGTAACTGTGCTATATGAAGCCATTCGCCCAATACAGGAGAACCCCGATGGCCTCGCCAACCCATCCACCTGCGCAGCATCTTTCCATCTCTCCCTCCCATCCCCCTGTGTAGCAGAACCCCAATGACCCTCCCACCATGAGGCTGACATACCTCCGTTCCAAACAGTAGCGGTGGCAGCACTGTACAGGCTGCTTTGTAGCTTTCCCTGCCGGGGCCTTCCCTGTGCCTCATCACTGATGATATCATCAGCGATAAGGCAGAAGGAAGGTCCCAGCAGGGAAGGCCACAAAGCAGCCTGTTCAGTGCTGCCACTGCTACTGTTTGGAACGGAGGTATGTCGGCCTCGCGGTGGGGGGATCGGTGGGGTTCTGCTAGGAGGGATGGAAAGATGCTGTGCAAGGGGAGGAAAGATGCTGCACAGGGGGGAAGGGGAAGAAAGCACTGCCGCCGGAGATTCGGGGAGTGTTGGGGGACATTCGAGAGGGACTTCGGGAGTCGATCCAACTAGGGCTTATTTTTGGGGTAGGGTTTATATTAGGCCCTATCTGAAAATCATGCTAGGGCTTATTTTCAGGGTAGGCCTTATTTTCAGGGAAACACAGTAGTAGTTTCAGTAATATAATTTTAAAGTGAGACTAGAATCAATATAGGGACATTGAAGTGTGGTGATGGTCCCTAAATTGACTCCTTTGCGGCTTTGTTGCAGGAGATTTGGGTTCTGAACACTTCATTTATACACTAATTTAAAAATATATTATTATTATTTAAGATTTATTTCCCATATTCTAAGTTTTGTGAGGACCATACTAGATTACAGATAGCACTTAATTTATTTTTGAGCATAAGGAAGCTTAACTTCCTTCTGCCATTTCAGGGCAGTTTTCTTTGAATGTGTTGTTGTTGTTTTTTTTCTTTTGTCTGCATTACTATTCCTCTGTTATCCAATTCTCCAATGCTTTCTATTACAATTTATTGACAATTCCCAATTCTGCTCTCTGCTACTCATCCAATATCGCTTTTTTCAGTATTTCTGTCTTGCCAATAGCTACAG
This sequence comes from Geotrypetes seraphini, assembly GCF_902459505.1. Classification (NCBI taxonomy): domain Eukaryota; kingdom Metazoa; phylum Chordata; class Amphibia; order Gymnophiona; family Dermophiidae; genus Geotrypetes; species Geotrypetes seraphini. The sequence goes on along the minus strand of NC_047085.1, from coordinate 147,231,205 downwards.
ATTTGCACGGGTAATCCTGTATGTTTTCTGGAAGCTCTCATACCCTACATCACTATCATACTCTTAACTCTAGATGTCTGGTGACCAAAGATAAATCAGTGTTCTGGAAGAAGCAAGATCTTATTTCTGTTAACTCAGGAGACATACTGACAATTCCTGAAAATAGAAGATGGATATAGAAAATCCAAAATTCAATAAATGAGAAGGCAAAATATTATGCAAAGGAAGACTGAAAATGCACTTTCTTCTTTATTTCTACAATTTTCTTAAAGCCTTTAAAAATGAGAACAATTTCAGGCTCTTGAATCAAGTACAGTTGCATTCATACTGATATTGTCCACATAATGTGTTTCTTAAGCACCGTGTATATGCTATTGTTTTATCATTAAAATATAAAGTTTGTATAGTGGATGGAATCTTTCTGTTTAAAGCAAATGGCAGTTTTTATTGCATTTCCACATGAGATGACATTTCAGAAGACATGGTTACTATCTGTGATTAAAACTGGCTTTTATTTCCTTTTTATTCCTTATATTGCCTGCTAGCAAATAGTCATTTGTCAGCTTGATTTGTTATTTTGCATGGTATCAAGATTGAACAATAAAACTAAAGCTGTCTAGAAACATGTGTACAAACTGACCATATTTAATCTGAATTTATTTTCATCAGAGGACCTTCCAATTCAGCACCCAAGGATGAGGATTATAGAAAGTCCATCTACCACACTCAGGATCATTATCCATTATCTGATGGAGACTGGTTCCCATTGGACAGGTACCATAAATGTCACTGATGTATTTTCTTATTGGATTATTTGAATTATCTTCAATTAATGGGAAAATACCCACACTCAGAATCATTTACTATGCAAACCAACTATACTGTGGATATTGTAGATTTCACAATATGTAACCCCCCCAAAAAAAAACCCAAAAAAAACAAATCAAAATTCTGTGAAGAAAAAAAAAACCTTAGATGTCTTAGATAAGCAGCTTATCCTGAAATTTGACCTAGGCTGATATGTTGCCACTCTTATAGACTAATCTTAACCATTGGCCAGAAACCTCCACTGTGAAAATATATGAAAGTATGTTTTAAACTTGAAATGATAGGGTGAAATAGCACTTATCTTCAATTGTGATCCCAGCAAGTACCCGTTTAGCCAATGGCTTCTTCAGGAGATCTCCCAATGCTTTTGAATTGTATGCTTTAATTTTGATGGTTCTTAGCCTACCCTTATACCTGCTATCACTTGTCAGAGTTAATGCATCTTCAGTATTCTGTGATGTATCCCACTTGGCCCCATAGCTTTGTCCACTCTGTGAACAATGCAATTTCCAATGCAATAGGTGAGACATTCTAGACCAAGGGTGCCCAAAAGGTTTACCATGATCGACCAGTAGATCACGAAGTCAACGTGATTCGATCATGGAGCCCAAACCTGCTTCTACCTGGCTGACCATCTTTCTCTCCCCCCCCCCCCAAAACATCAATTTTGACATCAGAGAGGAAGTTCCAGGCCAGCCAATCGCTGCCTGGCTGGCCCGGAACTTCCTCTCTGACGTTCAGTGCAGCTCCCTGCGCTAAAAACCGCTATCACAGTTTAGTAAAAAGTGAGGGGGTATATTTGTCTATTTTTCTATAGTTGTTATTGAGGTGACATTGCATAAAGTCATCTGCCTTGAGCTCTTTGAAAAAAAAACCCGGAATATAAATGATAATTAACATTTTATCCCAGGACAAGCAGGCAGCCTATTTTCACATATGGGTGACATCATCCACGGAGCCCAGATGCAGACAGCCTTGCAAGCAGACTTGCTTGTAGAAACTCAGAAGTTTCGAGTCTTCCGCAACATGCATGCGCGAGTGCCTTCCCGCCCAGCACAGAGTGAGTCTCCTCAGTTCTCAGTTTTCTGCAGAGCCGAGAAGTCTGTCTTTGATGCTCAGTGTTGAACTTTGTTCGCTTCGTGCCTTCTCTCACTGCGGTTTGTGTTAACTTTTTGTTGCGAATCGCTGTGTTATTTTCTTTATTTTCTGTTTTTAAAAAAAAAGTTTTATTTTTTCGTCAACTGACTGGTGGGGCAGGTCGCGCGCAAGCAGCCTGTAGACTTCGACTTCGCAGTGGCTATTTTCCCTTCTGTGTCCCGGCCAGTCACGGGCTTCAAGAAGTGTAGCCAGTGCAGCCAGTGCCAGCGTGCAATTTCCTTCACGGACCCACACCGCTGTTGTCTTAGGCCTGACCATAGCCCTAAGTCGTGCGAGCGCTGTGCTACTCTTCAACCTCGAGCCCTGAAATGTCATCGGGTTCAAGTGGAAAAGCTGTTCAAGATGGACTCTTCAACACCCTCGACCTCGATTTCCAACTCGGTCAAGAAGCTCTTGTTTCCACAACTCCGACCTTGAGTCTCATCAGATCTTCCTCGTTCGAATCGTCTTTGACCTCGAGTAATCCTGCTTTATCTTCCCCTGAGCTCCCCTCAAGTCAGATACCTAAGCAGAAGGTTCCTGCGGTGGTCCTCAAGCTATCCAAGCAATCCTCCAAGTCGAAGCATGTGTCTACTGCCACCTTGGAATCTACAGCCTCAGCAAGTGGTCCAGTTTCAGACTGGAATCCACAATTGCAGACTTCTCTCCAGACCATGTTAGAGCAGCAATTTGTTCAGTTACTGAGCAAATACAGTTCTGCCTCGTCTCTGCCTCCTGCAGTCCTGCCTGACTTCCACGAGGTCAAGTCTCTGCCTGTGCATCGATCTGAATCTACACTATGCAAGGAGTCGAGTCTTTGCGAGTGTCTCGACAAGGAGCCGAATCTTTGGGAGTGCTTCGAGATTCCTCTATCCAAACCACTGAGTCTATGGAGTTTCGATCTACATCTTCTAGCCCTATTCATTCATCGACGGCACTGCCCGTTTTCCAGGCATAGGGCGAAGTCTCCTCGATCTTACCCGAGACTACTTCCAGGCAGCACTCTCGTCACAGATCGAGGCCCCCATCGAGGCATCCATCGAGGCGCAGAGAAAAGCCTTCCTTGTCCAGACCTCCATCCAGGCCTTCCAGCTCTTTAAGGCCTCCAACTCCTCAATTGAGGTCACCAATTGCAGACCCCGAGGACTCAACTGCTTCCAATGCCTCCTTCAAGTCTGTCTATTCCTTGGGTTACCAATACTCCAGAGAGGCTTCGCCTTCGTTCTCCACTCGAGGTACCTTGAGGTCATTGAGCCCTTCTCGAGGCCATGCTCTGGCAGATCAATTGTCCTTTTCCTCCTTCCTTCGTCAAATGGCTGACGACCTGGATCTTAAATTGGACGCTGGTTCTAAATATTCTAAGGAGTATTTAGAAGAAATGTATCTGCTTCAACCTCCTGCAGAGTCACTCAAGCTTCCTCTTAACAGGCTTCTGTCTCAAATTTTCAAACGGAATCTGGAGACTCCTTATGCTATACCTGCTATTCCAGGCAAATTGGAATCAAGGTATAGAACTCTACATTGCAAGGGTTTTGAGAATTCACAACTATCTCACCAATCCCTTCTTGTGGAATCCTCATTGAAGAGAACCCATCTTTCCAGGGTCTATGCCACACTACCTCCTGGAAGAGAGGATAAGATCATGGACAAGTTTGGCCGTTGCCTTTATCAAAATTCCATGATGGCTTCCAGAGTCCTCAACTATAATTTTATCTTCACTACTTATTTTATGTTCCTGATTGATATCTTTCCAGGTTTTACAAAAAACCTGGATCAACAGAGACATTTAGAGTTTCAACAAGTCACTGCTATCTTGGCGCAACTCAGGTTACATCTTCTCCAGTCATCTTATGATGCCTTTGAACTTTCTTCCAGGATCACTGCTTTCTCAGTAGCAATGCGCCGCCATTGATATGGACCCCAATATTCAGGAGGGCAATGACCTCTTTGCCCATAGAGGCCGCCACCAAGAAATTGTCTGAGCATATGAAATCTTTTGCTTCAGTTGTCAAACCAAAACCCAAGCCAGCTCCTACACAACCTTCTCGACCTCTTCCATCCTTCAAGAGGCGTTACCCTCCAAGGGCAGCTCCTTACACTCGAGCGTCCACCAAGAAACAACAGCAGCAGAAGCAACAGAAACGTCAGCCCTCTGCTACACCTAAGGCTGCACAGCCTTTTTGACTGTCTCAAACAGAGCATAACCTCCATTGTTCTGCCTCTGTCCTCCCTTCCCCCAATAGGAGGTCGTCTCTATTATTTTTACCATCGATGGGAGACCTTTACATCCGACCTCTGGATGCTGTCAATAATCAGAGAAGGATACTCTCTTCATTTCACTCAGGTTCCACCATAGCTTCCTCCAAGAGAGTATCCTTCAAATACATCCCAGACCGCCCTTCTTCAGGAAGCTCAAGCTCTGCTTCATCTCCATGCCATCGAAGAAGTTCCTCTGGAACAGCAGAGCAGGGGGTTTTACTCCCGTCACTTCCTAGTTCCAAAAAAGACGGGCGATATGCGACCCATTCTGGATCTTGGAACTCTCAACAAATTTTTAGTCAAAGAAAAATTTCACATGCTGTCCCTAACATCCCTCTACCCCCTTCTAGATCAGAACGATTGGTTATGTTCTCTAGATCTCAAGGAGGCTTACACTCACATTCGCATTCATCCGGCCTCCCATTAGTACCTCAGATTTTGGGTGGGGAATCTACATTTTCAATACAGAGTGCTACCCATTGGCCTGGCATCATCTCCCAGAGTGTTCACCAAGTGCCTATTGGTGGTAGCAGCAGCCCTAAGCAAACATGGTCTTCAGGTGTTTCCCTACCTAGACGACTGCCTCATCAAAGATTCAACAACTCAGGGGGTTATTGTAGCAACCCAACAGACTATGTGGTTCCTATAAAGCTTGGGATTCGAAATCAACTTCCCAAATCCCACCTTCAGCCCTTTCAGAATCTACAGTTCATCGGAGCTGTTCGGACATTGTTCAACTCAGAGCATTCCTCCCTCAATAACATCTGGATGCTCTTCTTCAGCTCTGTCACAAAGTGTCTTCCCGCTTTTCACTCTCAACAAGACATATGATGGTACTACTAGGTCACATGGCCTCGACAGTCCAGCACAGATCGTCAGTGTCATATCAATCTGTCAGAGCTCAGAGCGATCTTCAATGCTCTCAAAGCTTTTCAACATCTTCTTCACGACCAGGTAGTCTTCATTCGGATGGACAACCAAATCGCCATGTACTTTGTCAACAAGCAGGGAGGAACGGATTCTCTCCCTCTTTGCCAAGGTTTGGGATTGGGCAATCCTTCACAACACCTTCTACATTCAAGGGGCAAAAAACTTTTTGGCGGACAAATTGAGTCGTCTTCTGAAACCTCACAAATGGACACTCAATTCCTCGTCGCTTCATCACATTTTTTTCTCAGTGGGGAACTCCTCAGATAGATTTCTTTGCATCTCCTCAGAACCGCAAACTGCCTCAGTTCTGCTCCAGGATTTACTCTCCTCATTGCCTCAAGGCAGATGCTTTTCTATTGGAATGGACGAATCTCTTCCCTTATGCATTCCCTCCATTCCCTCTTATCCTCAAGACTCTTGTCAAGCTGAAGAACGATCATGCCACCATGGATTCTGATAGCTCCTCGGTGGCCGAGACAACCTTGGTACTTCCTTCTACTTCAACTCAGCAGCAGGGAGCCATACCTTCTACCAGTTTTTCCGTCTTTGCTTACACAGAGTCAAGGGTCTCTACTTCATCCAAACCTGCAGTCTCTGCACCTGACAGCTTGTTACCCCTCAACATTAATCCTTTTCAGTTTTCTCAACCTGTACAAGACATTTTAGAGTCTTCTAGAAAGCCTGTCACTAGACAATGCTGTCGCCAAAAATGGACTAGATTTTCTACGTGGTGCATCTCTCATGACAAGGAGCCTCAAGATTCCTCCTTATCTTCTGTTCTGGATTATCTTTTGTACTGAGTCCATCTCAGTGCAATTGCTGTTTTCCATCAGCCTATTGAAGGGAAACCCATCTCTGCTCATCCGGTGGTTTCCAAATTTATGAAAGTACTTTTCAATGTCAAACCTCCTCTCAAACTGCCTCCAGTGGTTTGGGATCTCAGTGTTCTTGCTCAGTTAATGAAGCCTCCATTTGAACCAATGTCTACGGCTCATCTGAAATATCTCACTTGGAAAGTGGTGTTTCTCATTGCCCTCACATCTGCTTGAAGAGTCGGTGAGCTGCAAGCTTTAGTTGCTGATCCACTTTTCACAGTTTTCTGACGTCAGAGGAGGGGCGGAACCGCGGTGGAGGAAGCAGCGCTGAAGCAGCGCAGGTATCGCTGGCATCACGATCCCGCTGCAGGCTGCTTCTCCACTGCAAACGGTGCCGGGGGGGGGGGGCGGGGGAGGGGATCCGGATGCCAGACGCCAGGGGGGAGAACCGGACATCGGGGGGGGGGACCGGACGCCAAAGGTTTCAAGGCCGGGAATCCCCCCTCAGGGCTTGCACCCGGGGCGGACCACCTCCCTCTTGGTACGCCACTGGGCTTCTCTGCTAGCTATCTGAACTAAAGAGACTCGCCCTGTGCTAGGTGGGAAGGCACTCGCGCATGCGCAGTGCAGCAGACTCGAAACTTCTGAGTTTCTATAAGCAAGTCTGCTTGCAAGGCTGTCTACATCCGGGGTCCATGGATGATGTCACCCATATGTGAGAATAGCTGCCTGCTGTCCCTGGATAACAACTGTTACGGTAAGTAACTGTGCTTTTCGAACACTCCTTTGTGCGGTAAATTTTTCTTTTCAAGTGCCTTCCCATACTATTTTTTTCCTTATATTTTAATATATTTAATATTATTTTCTCCTCTTCTTCTTGGTGATTATTTTTCAGTCCTTTGGGTGGCTTTCCACCTCCCTCGAGGTCGGGAACATAGAAACATAGAAAGATGACGGCAGAAAAGGGCTATAGCCCATCAAGTCTGCCCACTCTACTGACCCACCCCATTAAGTCTGAGTACTAATGACCTAGTTCCTTAACTCGACCCTCGTAGGGATCCCACTAGGACGTCCCATTTATTCTTAAAGTCAAGCACGTCCCACTAGGACGTCCCATTTATTCTTAAAGTCAAGCACGCTGGTGGCCTTGATCACCTGTTCTGGAAGCTTGTTCCAGTGATCTACAACCCTTTCTGTGAAGAAATACTTCCTTACGTCACTATCAAATTTCCCTCCTCGTAGTTTGAGCGGATGCCCCCTTGTGACCGAGGGTCCTTTGAGAAAGAAGATGTCTTCTTCCACCTCGACACGTCCCGTGATGTATTTAAATGTCTCAATCATGTCCCCCCTTTCCCTGCGTTCTTCTAGAGTGTAGAGCTGCAATTTGTTTAGTCTTTCTTCGTACGAGAGACCCTTGAGCCCTGAGATCATCCTAGTGGCCATCCGCTGAACCGACTCAACTCTAAGCACGTCTTTACGGTAATGTGGCCTCCAGAATTGCACACAGTATTCCAGATGAGGTCTCACCATGGTTCTGTACAGTGGCATTATGACTTCAGGTTTGCGGCTAACGAAGCTTCTATTGATACATCCCATAAGTTGCCTTGCTTTGGATGAGGCCTTCTCCACTTGTTTGGCGGCCTTCATGTCTGCACTGATGATTACTCCCAAGTCTCTTTCTTCTGAAGTCCTAGCTAGTGTTTCTCCATTTAAGGTGTAAGGTTTGCATAGACTCCATTTTGGGAATTGTTTAACTCAACCCCCTCTACAATTGAACCCTTTGACTTAGGCCCTGTTTTACTAAGGTGTGCTAACCGATTAGCGCGCGCACTAAATGCTAACGCATGCATGTTAGTCTATGGACGTGTTAGCATTTAGCATGCGCTAAATCGGTTAACGCACCTTAGTAAAACAGGGGATTAGTGTCTGTGGTCTTCCCATCGATGTCCTTGATGCCCAGTAATTTCAAGAAGCGCTCTCATTGTAACAGGACCACCTCAGGTTCAGGCCCTCACAATTAGTTTATGCAGTGTAGGTCCTGAGCATTGGGTCATTTTCTTATAATTCCTTTGATCACATGCAAAAGAGGGCTCTAAAGCCTTGCCAAATTCAGTTTGAGAAGCTGTTTGGATCCATTTCTACCATGTCTACAGACCCATTACCAGCCCAGGCACCATGTCCATTGATGCTGCATCCACTCAGCCTCCAGCATTTTCCAGAGGATGCTCTGGCTCTTCTATGTGTTGGGCCTCAGAGGAAAAGTCTTAAGAAGCATCAACACTCGCCATCCAGATGAACTTCCGCATCCTTACTGTCTTAAACTTCTCAGAAGCATCAATGGTCAGAATGCTTTCCATCATGCCAGATATTTTCTCCCATTAAGCATCGTCCTCCTTCTAAGTACCAAACACCTCGATTAGAGAATGACACAGGGACAAATTTTTCCCTGACCTTGTGGGAACTCATTTTCCCATCCTGACGGGTTCTTTTCCTGTCAACACCAGTCAGTAGGACAGAGAGCCTGGACAATCAGCGAATTACAGAATGCAAGAAGTGAGGGTACAACTTATTACACAAAAAATAGATACCGTATTTTCACGTAGATAACGCGCACCCGTGTAAAACGCACACACGGGTATAGCGCACGAAAACCACAAATTTATGTACAGAAATTTTTATATACCGCGCACACCCGTATACCGCGCATGCTGCCGACTCTCCTTTCGCCCGCCCCGACTCTCCTCTGGCTACCCCTACTCTCCTTTCGCCCGCCCCGACTCTCCTCTCCCCCTTGAAGTCCTGTCCCCACCCTGAAAGCCTGATGCCCCCCCCCGACATCCATTTCACTCCCCCCCGGCAGGACCGCTCGCATCCCCACCCCGAAGGACCGCTCGCACGGACCCACACCCCCACCCCGAAGGACCGCTCGCACGCACTCCCACCCGCACCCCCACCCTGAAGGACCGCTCGCACCCCCACAGCCTCCCGACCCCCCCATCATGTAGAAGCTCCTACCGGTGTCCTGCTGCTTCCTCTTGGCGGTCCCGACTCCCCGACACGATCGGGGCAAGAGGGAGCTCAAGCCCTCTTGCCCCAGCCAACCGCGGCACCCCTGACACAATCGGGGCAAAAGGGAGCTCAAGCCCTCTTGCCCCAGCCAATCGCGGCACCCCCGACACGATCGGGGCAAAAGGGAGCCCATGCCCTCTTGCCCCGCCGACTCCCCAACTCCCCGACAATATCGGGCCAGGAGGGAGCCCAAGTCCTCCTGGCCCTGGCGACCCCCCCCCCACCCCCGCTAGTTGTTCGGGCCAGGAGGGAGCCCAAACCCTCCTGGCCACGGCGACCCCCTACCCCCACCCCGCACTACATTACGGGCAGGAGGGATCCCAGGCCCTCCTGCCCTCGACGCAAACCCCCCTCCCCCCCCAACGACCGCCCCCCCCAAGAACCTCTGACCGCTCCCCCAGCCGACCCGCGACCCCCCCACCCCCTTCCCCGTACCTTTGTGTAGTTGGCCGGACAGACGGGAGCCAAACCCGCCTGTCCGGCAGGCAGCCAACGACGGAATGAGGCCGGATTGGCCCATCCGTCCCAAAGCTCTGCCTACTGGTGGGGCCTAAGGCGCCTGGGCCAATCAGAATAGGCCCGGGAGCCTTAGGTCCCTCCTGGGGGTGGGGCCTTGGGCACATGGTCGGGTTGGGCCCATGTGCCTCAGGCCCCGCCCCCAGGTGGGACCTAAGGCTCCCGGGCCTATTCTGATTGGCCCAAGCGCCTTAGGCCCCACCAGTAGGCGGAGCTTTGGGACGGATGGGCCAATCCGGCCTCATTCCGTCGTTGGCTGCCTGCCGGAGAGGCGAGTTTGACTCCCCTCTGTCCGGCCAACTACATAAAGGTACTGGGAAGGGGGTGGGGGGGGTCGGCCAGGGGGGGTCGCGGGTCGGCTGGGGGGGGGCGGTCGGAAGTTCTTGGGGGGGGCGGTCGTTGGGGGGAGGGGGGTTTGCGGCGAGGGCAGGAGGGCCTGGGATCCCTCCTGCCCATAATGTAGTGCAGGGTGGGGGTAGGGGGTCGCCTTGGCCAGGAGGGTTTGGGCTCCCTCCTGGCCCGAACAACTAGCGGGGGGGCGGGGTCGCCAGGGCCAGGAGGACTTGGGCTCCCTCCTGGCCCGATATTGTCGGGGAGTTTGGGAGTCGGCGGGGCAAGAGAGCTTGGGCTCCCTTTTGCCCCGATCGTGTCGGGGAGTTGGGGGGGCAAGAGGGCTTGAGCTCCCTCTTGCCCCGATCGTGTCGGGGGTGCCGCGGTTGGCTGGGGCAAGAGGGCTTGAGCTCCCTCTTGCCCCAATCGTGTCGGGTGTCGGGACCGCCAAGAGGAAGCAGCAGGACACCGGTAGGAGCTTCTACATGATGGGGGGGGGTCGGGAGGCTGTGGGGGTGCGAGCGGTCCTTCAGGGTGGGGGTGCAGGTGTGGGTGGGAGTGCGTGCGAGCGGTCCTTCGGGGTGGGGGTCGGGTGCGTGCGAGCGGTCCTTCGGGGTGGGGGTGCGAGCGGTCCTGCGGGGGGGGTGAATCGGACGTCGGGGGGGGGGAACTATGTAAAAAAAAATTTTGTACAACGCGCTCACGCGTATAACGTGCAAGGGTATGTGCGGTACGTAAAAACCACGTATAACGCGCAAGTTATATGCAAGAAAATACGGTAAAAGGAAAATATGAAACTTAAGTAAGTAATATGGATCTCATATATGCAATCCAAGGAATAGAAGCTGGACAATCAACAAGTTATGCCGGGCAATCAGATCGCAGGAGGATAGCGAGGAAGTCCAGAGCGACTTGTATCAGTTAGAGAAATGGGCAGAGCAATGGCAGATGAAGTTCAACGTGGAGAAATGCAAAGTAATGCATTTAGGTAATAAGAATAAGGAACACGAGTATAGTAACATAGTAACATAGTAGATGACGGCAGATAAAGACCCGAATGGTCCATCCAGTCTGCCCAATCTGATTCAATTTAAATTATTATTTTTATTTTTATTTTTTTTTTCTTCTTAGCTATTTCTGGGCGAGAATCCAAAGCTTTACCCGGTACTGTGCTTGGGTTCCAACTGCCGAAATCTCTGTTAAGACTTACTCCAGCCCATCTACACCCTCCCAGCCATTGAAGCCCTCCCCTGCCCATCCTCCTCCAAACGGCCATGCACAGACACAGACCGTACAAGTCTGCCCAGTAACTGGCCTAGTTCAATCTTTTATATTATTTTCTGATTCTAAATCTTCTGTGTTCATCCCACGCTTCTTTGAACTCAGTCACAGTTTTACTCTCCACCACCTCTCTCGGGAGCGCATTCCAGGCATCCACCACCCTCTCCGTAAAGTAGAATTTCCTAACATTGCCCCTGAATCTACCACCCCTCAACCTCAAATTATGTCCTCTGGTTTTACCATTTTCCTTTCTCTGGAAAAGATTTTGTTCTACGTTAATACCCTTTAAGTATTTGAACGTCTGAATCATATCTCCCCTGTCTCTCCTTTCCTCTAGGGTATACATATTCAGGGCTTCCAGTCTCTCCTCATACGTCTTCTGGCGCAAGCCTCCTATCATTTTCGTCGCCCTCCTCTGGACCGCCTTAAGTCTTCTTACGTCTTTCGCCAGATACGGTCTCCAAAACTGAACACAATACTCCAAGTGGGGCCTCACCAATGACCTGTACAGGGGCATCAACACCTTCTTCCTTCTACTGACTACGCCTCTCTTTATACAGCCCAGAATCCTTCTGGCAGTAGCCACTGCCTTGTCACACTGTTTTTTCGCCTTTAGATCTTCGGACACTATCACCCCAAGGTCCCTCTCCCCGTCCGTGCATATCAGCTTCTCTCCTCCCAGCATATACGGTTCCTTCCTATTATTAATCCCCAAATGCATTACTCTGCATTTCTTTGCATTGAATTTTAGTTGCCAGGCATTAGACCATTCCTCTAACTTTTGCAGATCCTTTTTCATATTTTCCACTCCCTCTTCGGTGTCTACTCTGTTACAAATCTTGGTATCATCTGCAAAAAGGCACACTTTTCCTTCTAACCTTTCAGCAATGTCACTTACATACATATTGAACAGGATTGGCCCCAGCACCGAACCCTGAGGGACTCCACTAGTCACCTTTCCTTCCTTCGAGCGACTTCCATTAACCACCACCCTCTGGCGTCTGTCCGACAGCCAGTTTCTGACCCAGTTCACCACTTTGGGTCCTAACTTCAGCCCTTCAAGTTTGTTCAACAGCCTCTTATGAGGAACTGTATCAAAGGCTTTGCTGAAATCCAAGTAAATTACATCTAGCATATGTCCTCGATCCAGCTCTCTGGTCACCCAATCAAAAAATTCAATCAGGTTCGTTTGGCACGATTTACCTTTTGTAAAGCCATGTTGCCTCGGATCCTGTAACCCATTAGATTCAAGGAAATACACTATCCTTTCTTTCAGCAACACTTCCATTATTTTTCCAACAACTGAAGTGAGGCTCACCGGCCTGTAGTTTCCTGCTTCATCCCTGTGACCACTTTTATGAATAGGGACCACATCCGCTCTCCTCCAATCCCCAGGAATCACTCCCGTCTCCAGAGATTTGTTGAACAAGTCTTTAATAGGACTCGCCAGAACCTCTCTGAGCTCCCTTAGTATCCTGGGATGGATCCCGTCTGGTCCCATCGCTTTGTCCACCTTCAGTTTTTCAAGTTGCTCATAAACACCCTCCTCCGTGAACGGCGCAGAATCTACTCCATTTTCTCGTGTAACTTTGCCAGACAATCTCGGTCCTTCTCCAGGATTTTCTTCTGTGAACACAGAACAGAAGTATTTGTTTAGCACATTTGCTTTCTCCTCATCACTCTCCACATATTTGTTCCCAGCATCTTTCAGCCTAGCAATTCCATTTTTTATCTTCCTCCTTTCACTAATATATCTGAAAAAATTTTTATCTCCCTTTTTTACATTTTTAGCCATTTGTTCTTCCGCCTGTGCCTTCGCCAAACGTATCTCTCTCTTGGCTTCTTTCAGTTTCACCCTGTAGTCCTTTCTGCTCTCCTCTTCTTGGGTTTTTTTATATTTCATGAACGCCAACTCTTTCGCCTTTATTTTCTCAGCCACTAGGTTGGAGAACCATATCGGCTTCCTTTTTCTCTTGTTTTTATTGATTTTCTTCACATAAAGGTCCGTAGCCATTTTTATCGCTCCTTTCAGCTTAGACCACTGTCTTTCCACTTCTCTTATGTCCTCCCATCCTAAAAGCTCTTTCTTCAGGTACTTTCCCATTGCATTAAAGTCCGTACGTTTGAAATCTAGGACTTTAAGTATCGTGCGGCCGCTCTCCACTTTAGCCGTTATATCAAACCAAACCGTTTGATGATCGCTACTACCCAGGTGAGCACCCACTCGAACATTAGAGATACTCTCTCCATTTGTGAGGACCAGATCCAATATCGCTTTTTCCCTTGTGGGTTCCGTCACCATTTGTCTGAGCAGAGCCTCTTGAAAGGCATCCACAATCTCCCTACTTCTTTCCGATTCCGCAGACGGAACATTCCAGTCCGCATCCGGCAGGTTGAAATCTCCCAACAGCAGAACCTCCTCTTTCCTTCCAAACTTTTGGATATCCACAATCAGATCCTTATCAATTTGCTGCGATTGAGTCGGAGGTCTGTAGACTACACCCACGTAGATAGAAGTTCCATCTTCTCTTTTCAGAGCAATCCATATCGCTTCTTCCTCTCCCCAGGTCCCTTGCATTTCGGTCGCTTGGATATTGATCTTTACATAGAGAGCTACTCCTCCTCCTTTATGACCATCTCTGTCCTTCCTAAAAAGATTATATCCCGGTATGTTTGCATCCCATCCATGTGATTCACTGAACCATGTCTCTGTGATAGCAACAATATCTAGATCTGCCTCTAATATCAGGGCTTGCAGATCATGAACTTTGTTGCTTAGACTGCGAGCATTTGTGGTCATCGCTTTCCAGCTATTTTTCAGCGATAATCTCCTTTTTCGTATGGATTTTTGTGTCGTTTCACTTTCCGTTGCAATACTAAGAAATGAGTTGCTAATATTGCTTATGTTGCAGCCTTTACTACTATCACATCTTTTCTTTTGCCGGGGGTGGTCTCTATAATTGTCCTTCGTACATACACCACCCCCACCTCCTAGTTTAAATGCCTAGAAAAATATTGTCTAAATTTCTCTGCAAGGTTTCTTTTTCCTGCTGTAGTAATATGTAGCCCATCAGTGCAATATAGCTTCTTGTCCTTCCATGTATTTCCCCATCCTCCTATGTGCCTGAAGCCTTCTTGATGACACCAGGCTCTGAGCCATCTATTAAAGTCCTCTGTGTTTTTCACTCTTTGCTCTCCTTTTCCATATGCAAGCAGTATTTCAGAAAAAGCTATAGTCTTTACAAAAGGTTTCACGCCCTCACCAAGCTCCCGAAAAGCTTTCTGTGCTGCAAGTGTGGAGTTGTTGGCCAGGTCATTTGTTCCCAGATGGATAACAACATCAGTGTTAAAATCCTTAGTTTCTTCCTTAATTATAGTCAGTATTTGCCTGGAACTCCTGGTAGCTGAGGATCCTGGAAGACATTTCACTATTTTGGTCTCCTCGCCCTGTGTTCCAAGGTTAATGCCTCTGATGATGGAATCCCCCAACAGTAATAGTTTTCTGTTTTTGGCTTTTTTATTTGTACTTAGGGTGCTCTTGTTCTCTTGAGTTTCCTTCATTGGTTCAAGTCCCACCTCCCTTCTGTTTTCCTGAGTATCGCAGTGCACTAGTGGAGCGAAGGAATACTGTAGAGGTAATATTAGTGAAGGTGGATGTTTCTGTGTTACATGTCGCAGTCTTCCTGAGCCTACTGTGACCCATTTATTCCTGGGCTGTTTTATTCTTTGAGGTAGAGGTGGTAAGTTGGTATGATTTTGTGGAGTGATGGAAGCTGCTTTAATTGTATTCAATTCCTGTTTAAGTTTGCAGAGCTCCTCCTTAATACTGGCAAGTTGAAGACAGATGGGGCAAGCCTTAAGCCTCCAAATAGTATGTCTTGGAATTAAAGCACCACAGTGATTGCATAGAATAAAGGTCATCTTGATTGGTTGTGAAGTGACCAGAAATATAGGCTCTATACCACCTAAAACACAGTATTTTAAACAAAAATGCAGGTTCTATCAGTGCTACCCTAAAACACAGGATTTATAACAGGATTTTCCCTACTTTAGTCACCCTGAGCCACAGGTATAGAATGTCAGGCGTTACTCTGGGTAAGAGTGAACAAGAAAAGGACCTGGGTGTACTGATAGATAGGACCCTGAAGCCATCGGCACAATGTGCGGCAGTGGCAAAGAAAGCAAACAGAATTTTAGGCATGATAAAGAAAGGAATCACGAGTAGATCGAAGAAAGTCATAATGCCGCTTTATAGAGCAATGGTCAGACCACACTTGGAATACTGTATCCAACATTGGTCTCCCAACCTAAAGAAGGATATAAAACTGCTGGAGAGGGTGCAGAGACGAGCAACGAAGCTAATAAGAGGTATGGAGAACTTGGAATATGAGGAACGACTCAAGAAACTGGGACTGTTCTCCCTTGAAAAGAGGAGGCTGTGAGGGGACATGATCGAGATGTTCAAAATACTGAAAGGCATCGATAAAATAGAGCAGGAAAATAAATTATTTACATTGTCCAATGTGACACGGACAAGAGGACATGGTTTGAAGCTAAGGGGGGACAAGTCCAGGACAAATGTCAGGAAGTTCTGTTTCACTCAGCGAGTGGTGGACGCCTGGAATGCTCTCCCAAAGGAGGTTATTAAGGAATCCACTGTGCTAGGATTCAAAGGCAAATTAGATGCACATCTCCTTACAAGAGGCATAGAGGGTTATGGGTGACTAAAACTACATCAGGTGTATACCTGACAGGGCCTCCGCGTGTGCGGATCGCCGGACCCAATGGACCAAGGAGATGGCTGTTCTTATGTTCTTAAGTTACAGAATGTGGAAAATGAGGGAACAACATATTACACAAGAAATAGACAGAGGGAAAATAAAACTTAGGAAGTTTAGTGAGGCTTCTGTTTAGGAGATGATTCTGTCAAACAGTATGGTTTTAATTTCTCTCCGAAAGGCACCATAGGTCAGCCTGGCTCCATTGATGAAATTACCAAGCCAGGACTGGGCAGATTTGGCAGATGGGTATCCATGTTCACTAACCATGTACCAAACTATAATTTCTATATGATTTTTTACTTAAAATCTTAATTCAGCAACTGCCAAACTTCCAGCAATATCTTCTTACAGACCAAAAGGAAGAAACATAGAAACATGATGGCAAATAAAGGCCAAATGGCCCATCTAGTCTGCCCATCCTCAGTAACCATTATTGCTTTCTCTCTCTGAGAGATCCCACGTGCCTATCCCAGGACCTCTTGAATTCAGACAGTCTCTGTCTTCACCACTTCTTCCGGGAGACTGTTCAATGCATCTACCAACCTTTCTGTAAAATACTATTTCCTTAGATTACTCTGGAGCCTATGACCTCTTAACTTCATCCTATGCACTCTCATTGGAGAGTTTACTTTAAAATGAAAGAGATTAGACTCTGGCGCGTTTACATTATGTAGGTATTTAAACGTCTCTCAAGAATACAAATTACAATAACAAAAAATAAATTCAATCAACAATCAAACTGTTATTAGCCAAGTGGTGGTGGAGATACCCCATGAAAAACCATTTATACTCGGTGGAGAAAAAGCCTCAACTTATCAACAATATACAGACGGCAACCCAATGAGTTTTAAAACCAGTCCTGCTCTGAATCATAGGCAAAAAAACTCCACAACTTTTTAAAAGTAATTTTTCAAAACGGGACCAAAGCCACCACTGTGCACAGGGGGCCAAGAACAAGAACAAAAAACCGTTCACTTATCTTAATAGATATCACCAGGACCCAAACATGCTTCTTACAGCGAGTAGATCTTCCTGCTATAGCTCTTCTCACGCTGGAAAAAGAAAAGGAACTGGGTGTAACCAACAAGGCCAATCAATGGCTGTGTCAGGGAAATTCACATTCTCTCCTGCTCCATCCACACATGACTCAGAATGGCACTTGGGTTTATACTTCCGGTTTCATGACGTCAGTCTCATTAAACTTTATTCATTAAGACATTTCTTCAAAAAACACAGAACTAATAGAAGCACACCACTCCACTTTCTGATTAAGTCCATTGGGCCAAATGATTTTCAAAAAGAAAATAGATCGCTGTTCACTTTGATACAGCAATGTCTTCATATCACTACGACGAGCTATACGAGGAATATGATCTAATACAAAACAACTAAACTCCTCAAAAGAATGATTTTTTTCAGCACAATGTCGTGCGAGTACATCCACTTGTCTTTTATGTTTAATGTTTGAACGGTGCTCAAATAATCTCATTTTAAGGCTCCGTGCGGTGTGCCCTATGTACCAAAGATTGCAAGGTAGTTTATTGCATAAACTACCCCAATAGTTTCACAAGTATGTGTCATCATAATAGACTTTCTTCCAGGTATGCAAATCTGATCCTCTTCTCTTATTAAAGGACAGGCAGTGCAGTGATTACACCAAAATAATCCAACCCTCCCTCTTGACCATATATTTGTAGGACATAGCAGATCTTTTAAATTTCTGTTCCGTGAAAACGCTATCTTGCAGTCCAAATCCTGACAATTTTGCTTGGTTTGCAACATGGGCCACAAAGATTTAATTTTTCTCCCCAAACGCTGTGATACACCAGAATAACGTAATATACACGCTATAGAGTTATTGTTATTCTTTGGTCTATAATGTAGCAATTGTTCCTGAGCACTAAACCTCGCTCTTTTATAGGCTTTAGAAATGACAGACCTTGGATAACCCCGCTGTTCATATTTGCTTTGTAGCAATTGTGCTTTGTTCACAAAATCTTCAGTTGAGTGACAAATTTTTCTATAATGAAAAAATTGCGACACAGGTAAATTGTTCTTCAGGGTGATAGGATGCATGCTGGTGTACTGCAGTAAAGTATTCCTATCTGAAGGCTTCGTAAAGATAGATGTTAAAAATCTACCATTTTCCTGTGTAATCTTTACGTCCAAAAATGTTATTTCGGCACTGTCAAATTTCATCTCAAATTTAATCGTGGGATGGCAGCTGTTTAAATATTGAAAAAAGCTCTCTAATCTAAATGTTCCTGAGTAGAAGTCCATAGAAGAAAAATATAATCTATAAACCTTCTCCACACTTTAATATGGACCATAAATCTTGATACATATATCCAGTCTTTTTCAAATTTAGCCATAAACAAATTTGCTATCCCCGATTTTTGCTGAAAAAACTTATGATCAAAAAGAAAATAATTTTTGGACATAGCTATAGTTGTTAAAGATGTTAAAACCTCCGTAAGCATTTGATGCGGACGGGGACGGCCATCTAAAGCTTCTTTCCCTACTTGAAGTGCTTCCAATTGAGGGATGCAGGTGTAAAGGGATTTCACATCTAACATCACCATCAGAAATGAACTATCTACTTGGCTATGTGTTTCTAAGCATTTTTAAAAATCTGTAGTGTCAAGTAGAAAGGAAGGAATATTAGACATCAGTGGTTGAAGAAACACATCTACATACTTGCAGATTCTTTCTAATAAGGAACCCCTAGCCGAGACAATTGGACGCCCCGGAGGCGCAACAAATCTTTATGAACTTTTGGGAGGAAGTATATAACCGGGACTTTAAACTGCTGGAATGTCAGGAATTTATATTCAGCCTTAGTAATACAACCAGATTTTCTCCTCTCATTCACAATATTTAATATTTCTGAAAAAATTACATCAGAAGGATCGTTTTGTAAAGGAGAATATACCCAAATGTCATTTAACTGAGAGTAAGCCTCCCGAAAATATTCCCCTTTATCCCAAATTGCAACTCCTCCTCCCTTATCTGCTTTCCTTATAACTATCGTAGGATCTTTTTTAAGATTCAACAATATTTTACGTTCTCCTGGCGAAAGGTTTTGAATTTGGGGATAATTAACCCTTTCAAGTTTTCCTAACTCTGCATAAACTAAAACTTTAAACCCAGTTAACACAGGATCTAGATTACCAGGGGGAACCCACTTACTTTTTTCGTGGACTACAGAACGATCTAATTTAGGTTCACTGTGTGCAAAGAAAAATTTTAACTGCAAGGTTCGAAAAAATCATTCTAGATCTGTCCGTAAACTAAAAGGATCATATTGTTTTAATGGGATGAAAGATAAACCTTTATTAAGTAAGGACATTTCCTGTGAAGATAACTGTCGAGCAGACAGATTTTTTATTCCGTCTGAGCTATCCTGGCTGACCAAGTTACAGGGCCTCCCTGAGGTGTCTGCTTCCGGGGGCCCCTCCTGAATTGGCCTCTTCTTCCTAAAAAGGCTTGAAGCTATTAATTTTATTAAGATCCTCACTACTTCCAGATGAATCAGTTGTAGTCATTCCTTTATTAACTTTACTGTCATCTTCATTGGTTCACATCTACTTATACACAAAACCATCTGTATAATCTTTTCATTCCTTTGATATTTTTTATATTTTTTTATTCTTAATTCTTTTTTAAACTTATCCACTTTATTCTGCAGATCTTGAAACTGTTGTTGAAAATCTACCTCATTCTTTAATACTTCAATATCTTTATTACTTCAATATTCAATTTTGTTCTTGTTCTTGGCCCCCCTGTGCACAGTGGTGGCTTTGATTCCATTTTGAAAAATTACATTTGAAAAGTTGTGGAGTTCTTTTGCCTATGATACAGAGCAGGACTGGCTTTAAAACTCATTGGGTTGCTGTCCGTATATTGTTGATAAGTTGAGGCTTTTTCTCCACTGAGTATAAATGGTTTTTCATGGGGTATCTCCACCACCACTTGGCTAATAACAGTTTGATTGTTGATTGAATTTAAACGTCTCTATCATATCCCCCCTCTCCCGCCTTTCCTCCAAAGTACACAGATTGAAATCCTCGTATGCCTTATGATGAAGACCACACACCATTTTAGTAGCCTTCCTCTGGATCGACTCTATCCTTTTTATATCTTTTTGAAGGTGCAGCCTCCAGAATTGTACACAATATTCTAAATGAGGTCTCGCCAAAGTCTTATACAGGGGCATCAATGCCTCCTTTTATCCCAGGATAAGCAGGCAGCATGTTCTCACATATGGATGACGTCATCCACGGAGCCCTGATGCGGACAGCCTCACAAGCAATCTTGCTTGAAGAACTTCAGAAAGTTTGCGACTGCTGAACTGCGCATGTGTGAGTGCCTTCCCGCCAAACGTAGGGCCTGTGTCTCCTCAGCGTCTCTTCAGTTCTAGTTTTTCCGTGGAGCTAAGTCCCTACTTTGAAGCTCAGCATGAATCAGTGCCATTCAGCCACGGCTCATATTTTTTTTCATTGAGTGTGTTCTGCACATCTTTCTTTATTATGAAGGTAAAAAATATATATTTTTTCTTTGTTTTTGCTTGTGTTTTAAAGGCGGGGCCTGCTCCGCGGCCTCAGCCTTTGGGCTTTGATTTGGCTGAGGCTGTTTCCCCCCCTCCTCAATGTCCAGTCCGATAACCGGATTCAAAAAATGTAGCTGGTGTCAGCGCACAATTTCGATCACAGACCCGCATAACTGGTGTATACAGTGTTTGGGCCCAGACCACTGTCTTGTGTGCACTACGCCATGTTGCAGAAAAACGATCAATTTCTCTGACTGGGTGACCAGAGAATTGGATAGAGGATGTGCTAGATGTGGTGTATTTAGATTTTAGCAAATCCTTTGACAGTGTTCCACACAGCCTTATAATAAATAAACAAAGTGCCATTGGGATGGGTCCCTAAGTGACAGGCTGGGTCAAGAACTGGTAGAATGGAAGGCGACAGCTGGTAGTGATCAGTGGAGATCGCTCTGAGGAAAGGGATGTTACCAGTGGTGTGCTTCAAGGTTCTGTTCTTGGGCCTGTTCTTTTTAACATTTTTATAAATGATATTGTTGTTGGGTAAGATTTGCCTCTTTGCAGATGATACCAAAGTCTTCAATAGAGTAGACACGCTGGATGGTATGAATAACATGAAGAAAGACCTGGCGAAGCTTGAAGAATGGTCTGAAATTTGGCAGCTAAAATTTAATGCTATGAAATACAAGTTCATGTATTTGGGCTGCAAAAACCAGAGGGAACGATACAGTTTAAGGGGTGAAGAACTTGTATGCACGACAGAAGAATGGGACTTGGGTGTGATTTGTATGTGATGATCTTAAGGTGGCCAAACAGGTTGAAAGGTGACGGCAAAAGCTAGAAGGATGCTAGGTTGCATAGGGAGAAGTATGGCCAGTAGGAAAAAGGGAGGTATTGATGACCCTGTATAAGACTTTTTGGTGAGACTTCATTTAGAATATTGTGTACAATTCTGGAGGCCGCACCTTCAAAAAGATATAAAAAGGATGGAGTCGGTCCAGAGGAAGGCTACTAAAATGGTATGTGGCCTTCATCATAAGGCGTATGGGGACAGACTTAAAGATCTCATTCTGTATACTTTGGAGGAAAGGCGGGAGAGGGGAGATATGATAGAGATGTTTAAATATCTATGTAATGTAAATGCGCATGAGTCGAATCTCTTTCATTTGAAAGGAAACTCTCCAATGAGAGGGCATAGGATGAAGTTAAGAAGTGATATGCTCAGGAATAATCTAAGGAAATACTTTTTTACAGATAGGGTTGTAGATGCCTGGAACAGTCTCCTGGAAGAGGTGGTGGAGACAGAGACTGTCTGAATTCAAAAGGGCCTAGGATGGGAACGTGGGATCTCTCAGAGAGAGAAAGCGATAATGGTTACTGCAGATGGGCAGACTAGATGGGCCATTTGGCTTTTATCTGAAATCATGTTTCTATGCTGCTGGTCCCGTGCTCGTGACAATGGCAGGAAGGCACCTGAGCATGCATGGTGGGATGTTCACATCAATGTTTAAAGAGATTTTCATGCTTTTTGAGCATCCACACCTGGGACTCCCATGAATATGTCACACACATGTGAGGTTATTGGCCTTTTGTCCTCAAAACCTTTGCTTTCACCTCATACTATTGAAAAGAAAAAGCATCTCCTTTTCTGTCTCCTAATTCATGTACCCCCTCCCCCTCTTTTATAAATCTGTAGCGTGGTTTTAGTGCTGGCAACAGCAGTAACAGCTCCGACGCTCATAGAATTCCTCTGAGCATCGGAGCTGTTATCACCACGGCCGGTGCTATAAACCATGCTACAGTTTTGTAAAAGGGGGGATTGTGTTGTTATTTTAATCTCAACCTCATTGTCAGTGTTGATTTTCTGCAAGGTCACTCCTGTCTGCTAACCTGGAAGTTTTTGCTAAAAACCTTGTGACTTTTTAAATTTACTGCCTTGTCCCTATTGCAGCTGATGTGGAAGATGTGGACTGATGCTGGTGCTGATACAGTACAAAGAAAATTGCCACTACTCATCAGGCTTCAGTTTATAAAAACCACTGTGTAGTCTTGTCATGCACAAGAAAAAAATAAGTTGCTGTTTAAACAATTAGCAATCTGTTATTAAGGAGAATCCTCTTTTGGTCTGCTAACTGCTACATACTTAAATGTTCAAAGCACTTTTTATTATAAACAGCTGTTCTTTGAAGATTTCTATTCACTGACATCCTCTCTTTGTTTCTTCTCAAAGTGCTTTCTCCCAACCAGTTTGTCACAAGAGTGATTCTGAACTGGAAGTGAAACCAGCAGAAAGCCGGTTTAGAGCTGAATCTCACATGGAGTGGACGTGGGGAGGATTTCCAGAATCAACCAAGGTATGTTTCTACACATTTTTCTCGTTTTGGCCTGACAGATTTTTCTGTTACTTTATTTTCAGTATTTATGGTGCTCTAAATCTGAGATGCTATTCATAGCACTCCTTTTGGACTAGGGTTTAGATAGGGGCTTTGCATTTGAGGGTGAAATTGAATAGATAAGTGAGTGATCTTTTCAGACTGAGGGTGACCATTTGATGAACAATAATAGAAACATAGAAACATAGAAAAATGACGGCAGAAAAGGGCCAAAGCCCATCAAGTCTGCCCACTCCATTGACCCTTCTGTTTGATTTTGCTCACCACCCCCTGCCCTCACCTCATTAGAGATCCCACATGAATGTCCCATTTATTTTTGAAATCTGCCACGCTGTTGGCCTCAATCACCTGCCGTGGGAGTTCATTCCAATGATCGACCACCCTCTCAGTGAAGAAATACTTTCTGGAGTCTCCATGAAATTTCCCTCCCCTGATTTTCAGCGGATGCCCTCTGGTGGAAGAAGGTCCTATAAGACGGAAGATATCCTCTTCCACCTCGATACGACCCGTGATATATTTAAATGTCTCGATCATGTCCCCTCTCTCTCTTCGTTCTTCAAGTGAGTACAGCTGCAATTTATTCAGCCTTACTTCATACGGAAGATCTTTGAGCCCCGAGACCATCCTGGTGGCCATCCGCTGAACTGACTCCATTCTCAGCACATCTTTCCGGTAATGTGGTCTCCAGAATTGAACACAATATTCCAAATGTGGTCTCACCATGGATCTGTACAGTGGCATTATGACCTCTGGCATCCTGCTGATAAAACCTCTACGGATACAACCCATCATTTGCCTTGCCTTAGAGGAAGCCTTTTCCACCTGATTGGCAGTTTTCATGTCTTCACTAATGATTACTCCTAAATCCCGTTCTTCCGTGGTCCTAACTAAGGTCTCACCATTTAACGTGTAAGTCCTGCACAGATTTCTTTTACCCAGGTGCATCACTTTGCATTTTTTAGCATTGAAGTTAAGCTGCCAAGTCGATGACCATTGTTCTAATAGTAGTAGGTCCTGTGTCATATTGTCAGGCATAGTGCTTTTACCTACTATGTTGCACAGTTTGGCGTCGTCGGCGAACAATGATATTTTTCCTCTGATCCCTTGGGTCATATCACTTATGAATATGTTGAATAGGATTGGACCCAAGACCGAGCCCTGTGGTACTCCACTGGTCACATTCGATGTTTTGGATGGGGTACCATTTACCATCACTCTCTGAAGTCTACCGCTCAGCCAATCCTTAACCCATGCAGCTAGTGTTTCCCCTAATCCCAGCGATTTCAACTTGTTCAATAACCTACGGTGTGGGACGCTGTCAAAAGCTTTGCTAAAGTCCAAATACACTACGTCCAGGGACTCCCCGGCATCCAGTTGTCTTGTTACCCAATCGAAGAAGCTAATCAGATTTGATTGGCAGGACCTGCCTTTGGTAAATCCATGTTGATGGGGATCACGTAGATCTTCTTCATCCAGGATTGTATCAAGTTTCTGTTTGATCAGTGTTTCCATGAGTTTGCATACTATGGATGTGAGACTTACCGGTCTGTAATTCGCCGTCTCTGTCCTGCAGCCCTTTTTGTGGAGTGGAATAACGTTAGCTGTTTTCCAGTCCAAGGGAACTCTTCCCGTGCTTAGGGAGAGATTGAAGAGCACAGATAATGGTTCCGCCAGGACTTCCCTCAGCTCTCTGAGCACCCTGGGGTGTAGGTTGTCTGGTCCCATGGCTTTGTTTACTTTGAGTCTTGAAAGTTCGCAGTAGACGCTACTGGGAGTAAACTTGAAGTCTTGAAACGGGTCTTTCTGGCATTCCCTTGTCCATAAAAGTGGACCGGATCCCGGCTCCTCACAGGTGAAAACCGAGCAGAAGTATTCATTTAGTAGTTCTGCCTTAGTGGAATCTGATTCTGCATAATTACATTACATTACATTACATTACATTAGGGATTTCTATTCCGCCATTACCTTGCGGTTCAAGGCGGATTACAAAAGGTTAGTTTAAGGACAGAATTACAATGAATAAAGAATTACAGAGTTACAGAATAACAGAATTATATGAATTGTAGAGAATAGCTAGAGAGGTAATATGAAGATATTGAGGGCTTTTAGTGGTCGTGTTGTTATTTCTGTTTTAGGAATTTCTTGAAAAGTGTGGTTTTTATTTCTTTTCTGAACGTCTTATAGTCTGGGGTGGTCATCAGAAGGTTGGAGATTTGGTTATCTAGTCTTGCAGCTTGTGTGGCCAGGAGGCCGTCATGTAGTTTTGTTCTTTTCACTTCTTTGGATGGGGGGGGTATGAATGGGGAGTGCGTTTTTCTGTGTCTGGTGCTGGTTGCTTGGATGAGGCGATTGTTCAGGTATGATGGACTGTCTCCGTGTGGTGTTTTAAATAATATGCAGTAAAATTTAAATTGGATTCTTTCTTGGATTGGGAGCCAGTGTGAGTTGATGTAGGCTTCAGTGATGTGGTCGTGTTTTTTCAATGAATAGACGAGTCTTAAGGCTGTATTTTGGATTGTTTGGAGTTGTCTTGTCGTATTTGCCGGACATGGGAGGAAGAGAATGTTACAGTAGTCCAGTATTCCTAGTATTAGGGATTGTACTATAAGTAGGAATTGTGTGCTTTCAAAGAATTTTCGGACTTGTCTCAGGTTTCTCATGATTGCGAATGATTTTTGAGTTGTTTTGTTTATTTGTGGCTGCATTGTGCAGCATCTGTCTATGGTCATGCCTAGTAGTTTTATGGTTGTTTGGATGGGATATTTGGTTGCGTTTATGTCAAGGATGGATGTGGTTTGGATCTTGTCGTTTTCTAGGAGGATGAATTTGGTTTTGTCTTGGTTGAGTTTAAGTTTGTGATTTCCCATCCAGGTTGTGACTGCTTCCATTGTTTGGTGAAGTTCCTCTGTCATGGTAGGTTTGGAATGATCGTATGGGATGAGGATGGTGATGTCATCCGCGTAGCTATAGGATGTTAGGCCTAGATTATTTAGATGGGTTCCTAGAGAGGCAGTGTATAGATTGAAGAGGGTGGGGGATAGTGGAGATCCTTGTGGTACGCCGCATGGGTTTGACCAGGATTCTGATTTTTCTTTGTTTGATTTTACTCTGTAGGTTCTGAGTTTTAGGAATCCTTTGAACCAGGAGTATACTTTGTCTGAGATGCCTATTGCATCTAGTATCTGTAGAAGGATGTTGTGGTCTACTAGGTCGAATGTTGCCGATAGGTCCAGTTGTATGAGTAGCATTTTTTTCCCTATACTAAGTTGTTGTCTGACGGTATCCATGAGGGAGCCTAGTAATGTCTCTGTGCTGAAATTTGTTCTGAATCCTGATTGCATGGGGTGTAGTAGGTTGTGATCCTCTATGTAATTGGTGAGGAGTTTGGCTACTAGGCCTTCTGTAATTTTGACATATAGCGGAATTGAGGCTATAGGTCTATAGTTGGAAGGGAGGTTTTGTGGTGCCTTTGGGTCTTTTTGGATTGGGGTGATGACAATTTCGCTGAGGTTGTCAGGGAATGTGCCCTCTGTGAGCGTGAATTGGATCCATTGTAGAATTATGGTGCGGAACTTTATACTAGAGGTGGTAAGGAGATATGAGGGGCAATGGTTGAGGTCACAGGAGGCATGGCTGTATTTTTTGTATAATTTGTTAAATTCTGGCCATTTTATGTTTGGGAATTGAGACCAAGTTCTGTCTGCTGCGATTGCCTCTTTTCCTGTGGGGTGGATTGTGATTGGATTTTGGTTGGATGGGTTGAGTATGAGTGTGGCTCTGGTGTTGGTGATTTTATTCTTGAAATGTTCTGCTAAGATGGTGGATGATGGTGGAGGTGTGTTGGTGGTGGTAGTGTATGGTTTGGTGTCTGTTAATTCTTTTAGTATTTGGAAAATTTTTTTGGAATCTTGTGTTTCTGTGCCTATGAGCTTGGTATAGTAACTTTTCCTCTTGTCTTTTAGTAGATTTTTGTATTGTTTGTTGATTTTTTTCCAGTCGGTTTTTGTTTGTTCTTGATTCTTTTTTCTCCATTTTCTTTCTAATCTTCTACACTGTCTTTTGAGTTGGAGTAATTCGTTATCAAACCATTGGTCTGATTTCCTTCTGATTCTGGTTTTGGTTTGTAGGGGTGCCAGATTATCAAGTATGTTGGTGGATACATTTTTCCAGTGGTCGATGAAATTTTTTGGGTCGCAGTCTTGGATGGTTTCGTCTACCTTTGACCAGAAGATGGTTGGGTCGATATGTTTGCGTGAGGTATATGTGGTTTTTTTTGTTTGAGGTGTGTGTTTGGTTTTGGTCCAGTTGATGTTGAAGTTGAAGATGTAGTGGTCTGACCAT
The DNA here is from genome assembly GCF_902459505.1 of Geotrypetes seraphini. Classification (NCBI taxonomy): domain Eukaryota; kingdom Metazoa; phylum Chordata; class Amphibia; order Gymnophiona; family Dermophiidae; genus Geotrypetes; species Geotrypetes seraphini. Next base: position 147,203,979 of record NC_047085.1, on the reverse strand, counting down.
AGGGATGGGGACCATGTTCCGTTAGGAGTTTGGATTTCTTGATTGGTTGGTTGGTGAGTCATGAATGCTGCAATGTCCAGTTGATGACCTTTTTCATGAGTGGTTTGTGGGTTTAGGATCTTGAAGGATAATGCATTGAGGAAGGATAAACAGTTGTTTGCTGGTGTGGAGGTTTGATCTTCTAGGTGTAGGTTTAGGTCTCCTAGTATGAGGTTGTAGTCAGCTGTTAGTGAGTTTTGGTAGATGAAGTTTTCAAATTCGGGCTTCACTGTGGTCCAGTTTCCTGGTGTTATGTAGCAGAGTAGGCAGTTTAGAGAGTTTTTTAGTGTTGTGTTTGTGAGTTGGCACGCTAGGAAATCCAATTGTGGAGTGGATACTTTCTCGAGTATGTTTAGAGTTATGGTGTTCTTGAATATTATTGCTAGACCTCCTCCTCTTTTTTTCTCTCTGCAGGTTACTGTTATTTTGTATCCCGGCGGGCATACTTCTTTTATTCTAGGGTCTGTGTCTGAGGTTAGCCAGGTTTCAGTGAGGAATAAGCAGTCAAGTTTTTCTGTTGTTATCCAGTTTTTTATGTTTTCTGTTTTGGGTCCTAGAGATCTGATGTTGACATAGGCACATGTGAGGCACATAATTCCCGTCCGATTTCCTGAGTCGTTCTATCCCATCTTTGTTTCGTTTCCTGTCACTAATATACCTAAAGACGGATTTATCCCCTTTCTTAATGTTCCGTGCTAGATTCTCCTCTATTCGGAGCTTGGCCTCTCTGACTGCCTTCTTGACAGCTTTAGACCTGTCCTGATAGTCTTCTTTTACCTCCTGCTTTCCTAAATGTTTGTAGGCAATAAATGCTTTTTTCTTCTCCTTAATGAGGTCCGAAATTTCAGTATTGAACCACTGGGGTCTTTTGTTTCTCCGACTTTTGCTGACCGTTTTTGCGTAGCGATTTGTTGCTTCATGCAAGGTGGATTTCAGAGTCGACCACATATTTTCCACATTGTCAGTTTGTGCTTGGTTTTGCAGCTCCCGATGGACAAAATCTCCCATGCGTTCGAAGTCTGTGCCTCTAAAGTTGAGGACTCTCGTCACTGTATTTGATCTAGAGAAACCCCACTTGAGGTTAAGCCATATCATGTTATGGTCGCTAGAGGCCAGCGTATCGCCTACCGATACTTCTGTGACGCTGTCTCCATTGGTGAGTACCAGGTCCAGTATTGCCTGGTTTCTAGTGGGCTCCAGTACCATTTGTTTGAGTCGTGTACCCTTTATGGAGGTTAATATTCTTCTGCTGCCACAGGTAGTCGCAGAGAGTGTGTTCCAATCTGCATCGGGCATGTTGAAGTCCCCAAGCAGAACTGTGTCTCCACGCAAAGTGATGTTCTCTATGTCCTTGATCAGTTCTATATCCTTGTCTTCCTGTTGTCTTGGAGGTCTATATACCACACCAAGGTATAGGCATTTTTCGTTCCCTCTGGCCAGGTTCACCCAGAGGGATTCCCCGGAGTATCTAACATCCGTGATTCTAGTAGTCTTGATGTTTTCTTTAATGTATAGTGCTACCCCTCCTCCTAACTTGCCCTCTCTGTCTCGACGAAGCAAGTTGTAACCTGGTATAACCATATCCCACCCGTGCGAGTCCGTGAACCAGGTCTCAGATATTGCCACCACATCTAGGTCTGCGTTCCTTATTTCAGTCTCCAATTCCAGTATTTTGTTGCCCAAACTGTGTGCATTAACATACATAGCCCTCCATACCTTATTGTTGTTAAGTCCCTGTGAAGAGATTCCCTTCTTATTTAGTGTGACTCCCATTTTATCATGTATAGTAGGGGTACTTACCTTGGACTCAGAAGTGTGGTTGTGGCTCGCCACCTCAGGATAGTTTCTTACTGCTCTGGAATGTGAGTGGATACCCTCCCCCAACTTACCTAGTTTAAAGCCCTACGAAGTAGTCGGGCTAGTCGATGTCCGAATACATTTTTACCTCTCCTGGTCAGGTGGAGTCCATCTGGTCCCTGTAGTCCCTGTAGCGCCTCTCCATGGTCTAGGAATCCAAAGTTCATTTCAATGCACCATCCGCGAAGCCACTCGTTTGTCCATTTGATACGCTCTTCTCTGGCTTTACCTTTGTCTCTTACTGGGAGGATCGATGAGAAGACCACCTGTGCTCCTGTCTGCTTTAGCTTCTGACCCAGGGCTCCGAAGTCTTTGGGTATGTTTTCCGAGGCACTCCTGGCAGTAGGTTTGGTTCATTTGCTGTAATCATATCTAGGGCCTGACCCTTTTCATTTTTGGGCCTGTTGTGTGTAAAAAAAGAGGAAATTGTCCAGGAATTGTCTAAGGTCATGCATAAATTGTTTTCCTGTGGTAAATTGAGGTTTGCTAGTATTATCAGGGAGTTCTAAATTGCTATATTTGGGGGGCCAAGTTGGACCAGTAGTTAGGGAGTCTATAACAGAGCATAATGCCTAGGGTCTGTTATATAGGGTCATGTTTTAGTTGGCAGAATAGGATTTCTATATTGGGGGTCACATAGGGAGTTGATTTTCTTTATTTCAAGGAAAGTTTTGTAGATTATAGCTAAATCCCCCTCCTTTTTTCTTTTGCCTATTTAATTGTATCATTTTGTAGCATGCTGAACATATTTCTAGGATTAGGAGGTCAGACTTGCCGTTTAGCCATGTTTCTGCAAGGAAGACAATTCCCAAGTTCTGATTCTACTATCATGTCTGTGGGCTGCGTGCCGGTGCAAGCCGGAGGGGGGGGGGGGGGTTAAGTTTAATTTGTTCGGGCGGGGGGTGCCGGTTCACGCAGAGGGGGGTGCCGGTTTGCGCGGAGGGGGGCTTTGCGAGTGAGGGGGAGAGCAGCGAGTTTCCATTATTTCTTTTGGGGAAACTCACTTTGATATACGAGCATTTTGGTTTACGAGCATGCTTCTGGAACGAATTATGCTCGTAAACCAAGGTTCCACTGTACTTCTATTTTATATATTGCATTGTTATCATCGTTTGGCAAGCAATTTTGTGATATGCTTTCTATGTTATGTGGTCTCAAATTTCCTAAGATCTGATATTATAATTGGTATGGTGTGTTTGAGATTCTGGTCATAATCCCAGTAAGCTTTTGATAGCCATCAGCCATCAGCTTGCGAGAAGTAGCCATTGCATCATGAGTAGATTAGAATGAAGGTGCCTGTGTGGGCGTGTTGTAGCGTTTGAGAGTTAGGCAGTCTGGAATTTCTGATTTAACTTACCTTGTTTGTTTTCTCATGGGAGTTTTCAGGGTTGTAGTTCTCTAGGTGTGTTGTGTCTGTGTCCCTATGTTGGGTATTGAGGATTGTTTGGGCAGGAGATGTTCTAATGGAATTGTGGTAACTAGGGATAGTATAGAATAAGATTATTCACATTTTGCATTCTAATTCATAGTCCTTAAGAGTTCCAATCCTTTCGTCCTTCTTGGTCCGCACAAAGGACCCAATGGGGGACTCACCTGTCCATCAGCCCTCCGTGCTTTTGGGTCCCCCAGCGACTGACATCACAGTGGGCGGGGCTAATGATCAGTCCATTTCTTTGTGGGAGATCAGTGGGGTAAGGAGGGGACTGGTGGCCAAAACTTACTCTTTACCCTGCTAAAGTAAGAATCCTTGGCTCTCCAGAGGTATCTCCTGTCTGTCGGCCCTCCTTGTTTTCTTGTCCCTAGCTTCTGATGTCATGGTGGATGGGGCTAATGATCAGGTCATATATTTTCTGGGGGGGAGGGGGTAGATCTGATGGGGTAAGGAGGGACTGGTGGCCAAAACTTCCTCTTTACTCTGCTGGTATGAAGATTGTAGGGATTTTATTTTATCCCAGGATAAACAAGCAGCATATGTGTACATATTGGTGACATCATCCACAGAGCCCGATATGAACAATTCACAGTGAAGTGTCACTTTAAAACTTGAAGACCGCTGCACCGTGCATATGTAAGTGCCTTCCTGCCTGCTGTCCAATCACGGGACCATAAGTTTTCTGCAGAGCTGAGAAACCTTTTCTTTTATTTTCTCTTAGCAGTATAACTATACTCGCCAATTTTAGGTGTACTTTTTCTGCGTATGTTCTTTATTAGTACTTTTGTGCCTTCCTGTTCTCAGTTCATTATTCTTAAATTTTTTTTATCAACTTTTACTTTTGGCCTTTGAGCCCTCTTAAGCCTGTCTTCAGGCCGTGGTCATCAAGTCTTGTTCGGTTTAAAATCTGCTCGACCTTTCTGAAACATTCAGTCTTTTGACTTAGTCAGTGTTTTTCCTTTGATGTCCAAACTTTCTAGTGGATTTAAGCTTTGTTTTTGGTGTTACATGGCTATTTTTCATGCTGATCTGCATAGCTGTTGCGTTTAGTGCCTGGGTCCTGATCATCATGTTTTTTTCTTTCACTTCCAGAAACATCTCAGCATCATCTCAGGCATCTTCACAATTGATGCGCTCTAAGCACCAATGCACCGATGACACATGAGGGAGTCAGGGATTCTCCCTCACAAATATTATATCAATGGGCAGCAGAGGGCATTATTCATTCCGGAAGCATGCTTTTAATCCAAAGCGAATTTCCCCATAGGAATTAATGGAAACTCAGACGATTGCTCCACAACCCAAAAACTTTAATACAAAATACTGTACTGTGCGTATATTGTGCGCAGATGTACTGCGGGTAAACTGCACGTACGCTGTGCTTGCTCGTATTGCGGGTGGAATGTACGTGCTTGTTTTACGCTTAATTGCGCTCAGTTGTGATGCTTGTGCTGTGTTCAACTGCGCTCAACGATGTACATATGTTATGCGTACTTGTATTACGCTAGGCTGTGATGACGTGACACACGTATACATACTCGTATTGCAAGGCAACACTCGTTGATCAAGTTAACATTTTATAAAATGTTTTGCTCATCTTGCAAAACACTTACACACCAAATTACTCACAATCCAAGGTTTTACTGTATATCTGTTTCAGTTTGGAATTAATTCTGGGAGGTCCCATAGGAGGAGAGGTCCCAGAAGGAAGAGACTTCCCTGAGCTTTGGGAGCTCAGTAAGAGAGAACCTTTCCCTGTCTAAGGACTGAGAGGAGCCCTGGGAAAGAATGAAGGGAGAAGAGACCCTGTTGAAAAGGGAAGGTTCATGGTAGTGTGGGTAAGGTAAGCCCCTAAAATATTAAAGACTTTTACTCTAAGAGTTAGACAGAGTTAAAACTGTGCTAAAAAGACTTTTGGCTGACTCTTGTGTTTGGGGTGGGACAGCTGGTGTTTCTGTTCAGAATCTTTAATTTACCCTGTAAAAGTAACAGGACTAGTTACACTCCAAATAAATTTCTTTGGTTATCAGCAAAGTGTGTTATCCTAGGATAAGCAGGCAGCATATTCTCACATGTGGGGTGACGCCATCCACGGATCCCAGTACGGACAGTGGTAAAAGTGTATTGCCACTTATGTTTTTTAGAAACTTCATGACTACCCGCACCACACATGCATGCCCGATGCCAGCTCGCAGTATCTCAGTTTTTCGTTTTCCATTGAACGAATTGCATTTTTCTGGACTCTGTCCAGTGCGATTGTTGCCTTCCCATCAAAATTGACATTGAAAGTTATTCCAACATCAGGGAAGCCTGCTCAGAAGCCATCTTCTTCTCAGCAAGCATCGCAGGCCTCTACAGCATTGAGTCCCTCAATGTAGACCAAGCATTGATGCCAACTCTCTCCTTCAGTGCAGTCTGTGTTTCCTTCAGGGCGTGCATCCTCTTCGAGGTCACCCACTCCATGACACCTTATGGTACTGGCTATTGATCAAAGGGTACTAGTGCAAATTTTCAAGGAACTCCCTCAGTACCGGCCCAGCCTAAGCATAACATTTCTAGGCCCCAGGGTACCGATTCCAGGTCTACACTGGCACGCCATTCTGCTTCCTATCGGCACTCCTTCAGTAGACAACGATGCTCTCTTTTGAGGCATCATCGATCTGCATCAAAATCTCAAAGATCTCCATCGAAACATTGACACTGTTCATCAAAACATCGAAGTTCTTTATTGAAGCATCGTCGCTCTCACTCCTATACTTCCAGATATAGAAGATCTTCACATCGTTCTTCATCATCCTCCTCCTTATTGGATCGGTACTGACATCAAAGAAGTTCTTCTTGCTGTTCCTGTAGGTCACCTGAACCATGTGACTCTGATCTTTCTCATGGCCACTCTGAATCTGAATGTGAGCCTATCAGCTGCTCGATCTTATGGACTTCCTTCAGATCTGTACAAGTTTTTAAAAATTTGATATCCCGCCTAATCGGGCTTCAAGGCGGTTTACATATTAAAACAAAATGGGGATACATAAGATATTAAAATAAATAAACATACACATTACAGATAAACATGAATCATACAGACTGGAACAGGAATGAAAGGGAAAAGGGGAAGAACTACAATATTTGGATAGAAAAGAAAGGGAGGGAAGTACGAAAAGGAGGGGACACTTAAAGCACGGCGTTGATGCTGGTAAAAAAGTATGTACAGCATCCTTAAAAGTACAATCATAGGTCAAAGGCGTCTTTGAACAGGAATGTTTTTAAATTAGTTTTGAAGGTGTTAAGTGAAGTACTTTCTCTTAGGTAGTTTGGTGCTAAAAGTTCTACAACATAGGGGCAGTCACAGAGAAAATGTTAGTTCGCAAAGTGTTAATGTGTCTTAAAGATGGGACTGAAAGCAAATTTTGATTAATTGATCAGAGGGAACATTGAGAAGAATGTGGAATTAGGAGTCTATTAATGAAATCTGGTTGACCAGAGGCTCTAGTTTTATAAGTCAGTAACATAATTTTGTAATTCGATGTTCTACTGGTAACCAGTGGGCGTTATCTCCTCCTCCTAGAAGGTGGTTTCCACCTGAAGGACTTTCCTTCACTAAATATATTAGACAATTGGGAAAGGTTCTCCTTGTCAAGTTAGAGGCTGACATTGAACCTGGAGCCAAACTACTGGATGCTCTAAATTTCGATGAATCTCCTAAGGAGCTTATTAAGTTGTCCTTATATGGTCTCCTTAAGGACGCGCACTTCAAAAATTGGGAAACTCCATTTTTGTCAAACTAGCTCCACGAAAATTGATTCCCTCTACAAAATAATATCCTGTTTGGGGTTTGACAAACCACAACTCCAACATCAGTCTTTGCTTGTAGAATCAATCCTTAAAAAATCCAACAGCTCCAGGGTTTATGCTTCAGCACCACCAGGATGGGAAGGGAGGAATATGGATACATTTGGTCATCGCCTTTATCAAAATTCTATGTTGGCCAACAGAGTTCTAAATTATATCTTCTACATCTCCTTTTACCTTAAATATTTGACAAAGCACTTGTCTGAGTTTGAGCAATATATTCCTTCGGATCATCTTGAAGATTTTCAGAGCATGATTCACAATATCCTACAAACCAGAAAGTATATGGTAGGAACTGCATTTGATGCATTTGAGCTAACATCCAGAGCTTTGGCCATGTCTGTGGCTATGCAGCATCTTGCTTGGCTGCAAGTTTCCAACATGGACATTAATCTTCATGATCACTTAGCCAACATCCCTTGTCTTTGTGAAGAACTCTTTGACCACCACATAGAGGCGGCTACTCAAAATTTTACTTAGCATGAGCAAGGCTGGAACTTTTTAAACAGATCTAAAGCTAAGAATCAACAGTCTAAGCCTGCTACAAAATCTACTTCTTATTCCTACCAAAAGAAGTATCCAGCATCCTCTTCTAAGTCTCTACCACAGAAGAGGCAAAAACAACAGAGGCCTCAAAAGTCTTAGCCTTCGGCCTCCCAAAAACCAGCTCAGTCTTTTTTACATGCTTTTAGAGAGCATGGCCAAGATCCCTCCTCTTCAACCTCTTCCCCAACTACTACTATCAGCATTGGGGTCTCATCACAATGGACTCTTGGGTCCTCAAAGTCATCAAGGAGGGTTATTTGCTCAATTTTGAAACCACTCCTAACAGACAACTAAATGCCATAGAAGTGGTTCCCCCTTCTCAGAAAAATCAAGGGTTCTACTCCAGGTATTTTCTAATTTTAAAGAAGACGGGAGGTATTCATTCAATTCTCAACCTCTAAGACTTAAACAAATATCTGGTCAAAGAGAAGTTTTGCATGCTATTTTTAGGGACTTTATACCTCTCCTAGAACAAATGATTGGCTGTGCTCTCTAGACTTCAAAGAGACTTGTACACACATATCCTTACATCCTCTTCACAGAAAATTTCTGTGCTTTTGGATAGCTCATCAACACTTTTATAGAAACATAGAAACATAGAATATGATGGCAGAAAAAGGCTGTAGCCCATCAAGTCTGCCCACCTTAATGACCCACCCCCAGACTTCACCCGGCTAGAGATCCCACATACATATCCCATTTCTTTTTGAAATCGAGCACGTTGCTGGCGTTAATCACCTGCAATGGAAGTTCATTCCAATGATCGACTACCCTTTCGGTGAAGAAATACTTCCTGGCGTCGCCATGAAATTGCCCACCTTTGATTTTCAGCGGATGACCTCTTGTGGTTGAAGGTCCTTTAAGAAAGAATATATCGTCTTCCACCTCGATGCGGCCCGTGATATATTTAAAAGTCTCAATCATGTCCCCCCTCTCTCTACGTTCCTCGAGCGAGTATAGTTGCAGTTTATTCAGTCTTTCCTCATATGGGAGGTTCTTGAGTCCCGAGACCATCCTGGTGGTAATTCGCTGAACCGACTCGATTCTCCGCACATCTTTTTGATAATGTGGTCTCCAGAATTGAACACAATATTCAAGATGAGGTCTCACCATGGATCTGTACAGGGGCATTATAACTTCGGGCCTCCGGCTGACGAAACCTCTACGGATGCATCCCACCATTTGTCTAGCCTTGGATGCAGCTTTCTCCACCTGCTTGGCAGTTTTCATGTCTTTACTAATGATTACTCTCAAATCACGTTCTGCCCCAGTCCTAGCTAAGGTCTCACCATTCAGAGTGTAAGTTCTGCATGGGTTTTTGCTGCCTAGGTGCATGACCTTACATTTTTTGGCATTAAAGCCCAGCTGCCAAGTCGAGGACCAATGTTCCAATAAGAGCAGGTCCTGCTCCATACTGTCGGGTAAGGTGCTGTTATCTACTATGTTGCATAGTTTGGCAGCGTCGGCGAATAGTGTTATTTTACCTTGAAGCCCTTGAGTCAGGTCTCTTATGTATATGTTGAAAAGGATCGGTCCCAAGACCGATCCCTGTGGCACTCCACTGGTCACCTCCGATGTATTGGAGGGGATACCGTTAACCACCACCCTCTGGATTCTACCGCTTAACCAGTCATTGACCCATGTCGTCAATATCACTCCCAATCCCATCGAAGTCATCTTGCTCAACAATCTGCGGTGCGGGACGCTATCAAAAGCTTTGCTGAAGTCCAAGTACACGACATCTAAAGACTTCCCCATATCCAGTTTCCTTGTAACCCAGTCAAAGAAGCTGATCAGATTGGATTAACAGGACCTTCCCTTTGTGAATCCATGCTGCTGGGGATCCTGTAGATTCTCCTCGGTCAGGATCGTATCTAATTCTTGTTTAATAAGTCTTTCCATGAGTTTACTCACTATTGAGGTGAGACTGACCGGTCTGTAATTTGCAGCTTCCGTTCTGCAACCTTTTTTGTGCAATGGAATGACGTTAGCTGTTTTCCAGTCCATGGGGACTTTCCGGTACTTAGGGAAAGATTGAACAGCACGGATAGCGGCTCCGCCAGGACATCACACAACTCCCTAAGAATCCTGGGGTGTAGATTGTCCGGTCCCATGGCTTTGTTCACCTTGAGTTTTGATAGTTCGCCATGGACGCTGCTGGGTGTAAACTTGAAGTTTTGAAACGGGTCTTCCGAGGTTTGCCTTGCTTGCAATTGTGGACCGGTCCCCGGCGCTTCACAAGTAAAGACTGAGCAAAAGTATTCATTTAGTAGTTTGGCTTTATCAGAATCCGTTTCTGCATAGGTCCCGTCTGTTTTCCTGAGACGTACTATTCCATCTGTGTTTCGTTTCCTGTCGCTAATGTATCTGAAGAAGGATTTATCCCCTTTTTTAATGTTTTTCGCTAGTTGTTCTTCTGTTTGAATCTTGGCCTCTCTGACTGCTGCTTTGACTGCTTTAGACCTGGTCAGAAGTCTTCTTTTGTCACCCTGTTTCCTGTATGCTTGTAGGAAATAAAAGCTTTTTTTTTTTCCTTAACAAGATCTGAGATCTCTGCAGAGAACCACTGGGGCTTGTTCTTCCTCTGTCGTTTGCTTACTGTTTTTATATAGCGGTTTGTTGCCTCATGCAAGGTGCATTTCAGGATTGACCACATAGCCTCTACATTATTGGTTTCAGCTTGGTTTTGTGGCGCCTGATGGACGAAGTCTCCCATGCGTTTAAAGTCAGTGCCCCGAAAGTCGAGGACCTTTGTTGCTGTGTTTGATCTAGTGAAGCCTATCTTGATGTTGAACCATACCATGTTGTGGTCGCTAGAGGCTAGTGTATCGCCTACCAAAACTTCTGAAACGCTTTCTCCATTGGTGAGTGGTCTAGTGTCGCCTGATCTCTGGTGGGTTCCAGCACCATTTGTTTGAGTCGCACCCCTTTTATGGAGGTTAAAAGTCTTCTGCTGCTGCTGGTAGTAGCAGAAAGTGTCTTCCAATCAGCATCGGGCATATTGAAGTCCCCTAGCAGAACCGTGTCCCCGCGTAAAGTAATGTTCTCAATGTCTTTGATTAGTTCCATATCCCTGTCTTCATGCTGTTTTGGGGGCCTGTATACTACACCCAGATACAAGCATTTTTCGTTTCCTCTGGCCAGGTTCACCCAGAGTGATTCCCCGGTGTAGTTGACATCTGTGATTCTGGTGACTTTGATGTTATCTCTAGTGTATAGTGCTACCCCACCCCCTATCCTTCCCTCTCTGTCCCGACGAAGTAAGTTGTATCCTGGTATAGCCATGTCCCACCCATGTGAGTCTGTGAACCAAGTCTCAGATATCTCTATTACATCGAGGTCGGCGTTCGTTATCTCTGTCTCTAATTCTAGAATTTTATTGCCTAAGCTGTGTGCATTAACATACATAGCCCTCCATACTTTATGTTTGCTAAGACCCTGTGTAGAATTTCCCGCCTGAGTTTGAGTGGCTTTTGTATGATTGTTTTTACTGTGTGAACTTACCTCGGTCTCAGAACTCACCTCTCCTGGAAGATTACTTACTGTGCTAGTACATGAGTGGGTACCCTCCCCCAACTTACCTAGTTTAAAGCCCTTCGGAGGAGGTGGGCTAGTCGATGTCCGAAGACGTTCTTGCCTCTCTTTGTCAGGTGGAGTCCATCTGGTCCCTGCAGTCCCTTTAGTGCCTCTCCATGGTCCAGGAAGCCGAAGTTCATGTCCCTGCACCATTCATGTAGCCACTCGTTCGTCCTCTGGATATGCTCCTCCCTGGCTCTTCCCTTGTCTCTTACAGGTAGGATCGAGGAGAAGACCACCTGCGCTCCCATCTGCCTCAGCCTCTCACCCAGGGCTCCAAAGTCCTTAGGTATGTTCTCTGGGGTGTTCCTGGCAGTGTCGTTCGTACCCATGTGAATAAGGAGCATGGGGAAGTAGTCCTTGGGCCTGATGAGTCGGTCTAGGCAGGCGGTCACGTCCTGGATCCTGGCCCCTGGCAGGCAGCAAACCTCTCTCGACTGCATATCCGGTCTGCAGATTGGTCCCTCGGTGCCCCTCAGCAGGGAGTCCCCAACTTTCAATACAAAGTTCTACCGTTTGGCCTGACTTAATCTCCAAAAGTATTCACCAAGTGCCTGGTGGTTGTGGCAGCAACTCTTCGTATTCATGGCTTATAAGTATTTCCATATCTAGATGACTGGCTGATAAAGGTGGCATCTCCTCCAGCAATACAATCGGCAACATAAATCATCATAAAATTTCTTTAACTGCTAGGGTTCGAAATCAACTTCCCAAAGTTGCAGCTTCAACCTGCTCAACTACCTCATTTTATAGGAGCCATGTTAGACACCGTTCACCTCAGGGCATTTCTATCTCAACAAGGGAGACACTTTGCTTCATCTTTGCTCTCATGTCTCTACTCTGCAATCCATCTCAGATTGTAGCCTTTACAATATCTCTATATTCCATTTTTTTTTCTTCATTTCTTTAATCAGGTCAATGTAGTCTTTACACAAGACACATTCTGTGGTTTGACTAGACTGTCCAACATTCTGAGCTGCTAGTTCAGTGGCGGAAGTTATCTTGTACATTGTCACATTTTTACTCATTCAATTTTTTGTTTCGTATAACCCATTTTCCAGTGCAATAGGTGTGCCATTCTGGACAAACGTTATCTCCCCATGGCCATGAACCATATGCAAAAGGAATGTACTCTGGATTTTTTTCTGTGATCCTCCTACTTCACTGGGAACTCTACTGCCACCTGCAGATTTTCCCTTCTGAATGCAAGCTGGAAGGAGTGTTTCTGTTCTGCTTTTCTTCATTATCTGATCATTTGTGCTGACTCATTCGACTAAGTGAGGCGTGCCTGCTTCCATTTCTAGATGGATCCATAAGGCCAATTCATCAGCCTACATTATCTGTGGGAAGCAGTCTCCTGTTTCTGTCAAGGTGCTTTCGATCAGATGCTTAGCTTCATTGTGGGCCAAACTGGTGACTTGGTCTGCTCTGCACACATTTGTGAAGTTCTACGGGGTGAATATTGTGGCATAAGAGGACTCTGCCTTTGATTCCTCCGTGTTGTGGGCCAGTGCAGTCAGCCCATCCTGGATTTCTGGGACTGCTTTTGTATGTCCTGCTTGTCCAGAATGCTACACCTATTGCACTGGAAAAAGAGATTGTCTTTACCTTGATAATATCTTTTCCAGTACATAGGTGTGCCATTCTGGACCCACGCCCTGTCCTTCCTGCACCTGCCTACTGTCTCATTCTGTTTATTCTTTTCCATGTTGTATCTTGGATGCCAGTCAGCCCAATAGGCCCTGAAGGTTACTGTATAATTTGTTTCTAACATCTACAGGTGGTATTACCTGAGCTCCTTTGATGCTTCTGTTGGCTGTTACTTTTTCATTGAGTGTTCAAGTGTTGTTATGTTTGGGCAGAACAGTTGATTTATTTTGGGAAATTTCCCATTGTTGTCCTTACTTCACAAAATTTTGATAGAGCTCTTTCTTGCTTGTTTGGGTATTAACTGCAGATGGCAGTAGAGCTCCCAGTGAAGTAGGAGGATCACAGAAAAAGCCCAGAGTGGATTCCTTCTGCATATGGCTTGCAGCCATGGGGAGATAACCTGCTTGTCCAGAATGATACACTTATCCACAGGAGGGGCCTAAGGCTACTGGGTCGATTCTGGTTGGCCCAGGTGCCTCAGGCCCCACCTGTGGGCAGGGTTTGAGGCACCTGGGCCAATCAGGTCCTAAGGCCCGCCATTCGATGGATGGCGGGCCTGCTGGACGGACGGGCTTGGGATCCGTCCATCCAACTTTTCTTTAAGGTAAGGGGGGGTGTCGCGGGTCAGCAGGTGGTGGGGTGTTCGGCAGGCCGATCGTGGGTTCGTAGTCGTGGGGAGGCTGCATCGGGTGGGGAGGGATTGTTGGGGCAGGAGGGCTTGGGCTCCCTCCTGCCCGATCCGATCGGGGGCAGGGGTGGATTGCTGCAGGAGAGATGGCTCATGTCTCCTGCCGCGATGGTGATCCTAAGTGCCGCGTGTGGTAGCACTTGGTGGTATCGCTATCGCAGCAGGGGAATGAGCCATCTCTCCTGCCGCGATAGTTGCTGGGGGGGAGGGGATTCTGTAACCAGTGTTGTTTTTGACAGACACCAGTTACAGAACCCAGCTTTTAGGCAAAGGTCTGGCTCCACCTGGCTTTGGGCGTTTGGGACTTAGGCTTTTTTTTTGGTTCATTATATGTGGTAAGTGTAGACATAGTGGTGGTCTGGACGTTTAAACAGCTGAACGTAGAGGCAGGCCATTATCAAAAAAACCTCCTTTTGTACATTTTTTTTTGATAATGGACATTTTCTTTGCTTCTGCTTTCAACGTTTAGGGCCTTAGGCCAAAAAGGGACTTAGACTTTTTTTTGATTATGCCCATCCACGGAAACAAGACAGAAAGAAGATTGATTCATTTGAGCTTTGGTGCTGGAGAAGGATTTTATGCATGCTGGGGACTACCAGAAGAACTAACAAATCGATTCTGGAAGAGATCAGACTGGTTATGTCACTTGAAGCCCAAATGATTAAGTTACGACTGTCTTATTTTGGTTACTCCATCAGAGAGAAAAATCATTTGAGAAAAACATATTTAGGAAGATCAAAGGAACCAAGCAAAGAGGGCGACCTGTAATCAGATGGCTGGACATATTGAAAACAACCTTACCAAGCTAGCACAAAACCGATCTCTTTTTAGATCTGTAATTCATCAAGTCGCTAGGACTCAAACACGAGTCAATGGCACCTAACCACAACACACAAAAACTGCTTGAATTCCTCCTTCAGTCCTTCACCTCTGAGACTGGTTTGAAAACCAACTCTGTAAGGTTCATCTTAGTGTAGGAGGTAAGTCTGTCTCTGTACAGCCTCTAGTTGTTCAATTCATGAGATGTTTTATTGACTAAGCCCCTTATCAAATCTCCTGCTGTGTCATGGGATCTCAGTGTGTGTCTCACCCAGCTGATGAAAGCTTCTTTCCAGCCTCTGGATTTCTGACATCTAAACTAAACTAAACCTTAAGTTTATATACCGCATCATCTCCACGGATGTGGAGCTTGGCACGGTTTACAAGAACTTAAAATATAGGAAGAGAAGGAAAGTTTTTGACCTGGAAGATAGTATTTCTGATGATATTCATTTTGGCTCACGGGGTCAGTGAGCTTCAGGCTATAGTAGCGGACCCACTTTATGGTAAATTTCATCGTAACAGAGTAGTTTTCCACACTCATTCAAAGTTCCTTCCTAAGGTAGTGACAGAATTCCATCTTAATCAGTTAATTGTTCCTCCATCATTTTCCCTAATTTTCATGCTCATTCTGGCAAAATTGTCCTGCATACTTTAGACTTCAAGCGAGCCTTAATCTACCTGAAGCGGAGTAAATCCCATAGACACTCCATCCAGTTGTTTGTTTCTTTTTGCTCAAATTGGTTGTGAGTGGCGATAGGCAAATGCACAATCTCTAGTGGGCTAGCAGATTGAATCTCCTTTGCTTATACCCAGGTTAGGCTGACTCGTGGAGGTGATGTCAAGGCTGTTAATGTCACAGCTATAGTGAAGCTGGTAGCCCACCTGAGATCATCCTCCATAGAGGAGATTTGCAAGGCTGTGATGTGGGCTTCTATCCGCACAGTTGCATCTCACTATTTTCTTGAACAGAATTCCTGACATGACAGCCGGTTTGGTCAAACAGTCCTGCAAAATTTGTTTGGTGTCTAGAATCCAACTCTACCCTCCTAGGCCCATGTTTTATTCTGTTCCAGGCTGCACTTCCTCATTAGAATATGTTTCTTTCTCAGGTTAATTACCAAACTGGCCTCAATATTTCGAGTCACTGTTGACCTAACCTTGTTGTTTTTGGTGAGCCTGGTAGTTAGGGATTCCTAGATGTGAGAATTGAGGCCTACTTGTACTCAGAATATGAAGTTACCTGAAGCATGTGTTCTCCAAGGACAGCAGGCTGAATATTCTCACATACTCTCCCATGTCCCCTTGGAGTTGTATTTTACCAGTTATAATATAGGACTGAGGGACTGCTTCTCACACATTGGGTGGGAAGGCACCTGTGAATACACAGTACAGTGCGGCTAGAACTTTATTTATATTTTAAGATAGCTAAGAAGCTTAAACATCAATAATAAGGCCACCTCCGCCCTTTTCACGAGGGGCACCTGAAGGAGATCCCCCACATACTTAAACACCTGGCTCCAGAAGTCTTGAATTGAAGGGCAGCTCCACCACATGTGAAAAAAGGTTCCCCGCTGTCCACAGCCCTTCCAGCATAAGTCTGTGCCCTGAGCAGACATCTTGAAGGGTGCTATATGCTGTTGCCGGGGGGAGGGGGTTGGGGGGCTGGGAGGGTGGGAGGGGAGGGGATGATATCAGTGGGACTTGCTGTTATGCAAATTGCCTGACTGTACTGTTTTTGTATTTTACTGATGTTTGCTGTGATGTTTTTTGTTATAAATAAACAATTACAAAAAAAAAAAACCAAAAAACATCAATAATATTACACAGATGTGAGAACATTCGGCCTGCTGTCCACAGAGAATACCTGCTAAGGTAACTTCACTTTCTTGTATCCTTGGCTTCTTAGCTTTTGAACTATACTGCTGGTCCTGCACTCAGGCTTTGGGCAGGAAGGCACCTGCGCATGTGGTGGGGACGCTGCCTTAAAGATTTAAAGTGACAGTGAACTATGGGAGTGTCAGCACTGGGCTCCATGGAAAGGATGGATTTTGATACCAGTCAGTGCCCCCAGCAGCCACAGACTCTTTGATGGAAATATGCAGTCTGCAGTTGCTGGGAAGGGAAGCCAGTGGGAAGAGGCTAACCCTGTTGCTGCTGTAGTCGGGTGAGCGATTAGGAAAAGTGGCTGAAGCTGTGGTTACGGTTGCTTGTTCTGCAAATAATTTCTTCTTCATGCTTTGCCATCTGTATTTTTTTTTCATTTGCCTTTAAATACAGAAAAAATAAATAAGGAATAACATAATTGCATATAATCTGACCTGGAACCTGGATGTTTTCTGGGAAGAGGTGGCTTTTTTCCTCCTCTGGAATGTCTTTATAATTTAAACAGTTGTAAATGAACTTGCTTCACTAAGATAATATTAAAACTTTTATAAATGCATATTTATTATCTTTATATGGAGGGGGATATTTAGTTGTGGAGGGGGATATTTGGTGGTGGTATATCTTAAAATATTGGTTGCTTTTGCATTTACATTTTGAGTGTAATTTTATAATAGAACACATAAGTTTAGAGGCCAAATAGGCATCTACTTTGGTACTATTTTATAAATTCTAATGTATGTGGCAAAAATTAAACTTTGAATGCAGACATGGACATTTGCACTTAAAAGCAGGTATAAATGTTTGCACATAAAGTTCTCAAGTGTGTGTATTGATTAAAATATTTTATTAATGTGTATGTGTCAGAATTTGTTCATGCTTGCTCAGGCTACACGTCTGGTTATGACTACTAGTAAAATATGCATTTTCATGACAAAATCTATATGTTTACACTTTTTTTAAAAAAATAAAAGACCAATTACAAGTTTGTAGCAACAGGTGCCCCAAAAATACTTTATAAAATTACGCCCTATAATTGTTTATATTTTATGCTTCTGTTTAAATTACAGGCATGCGTGCCTTCTCCTATGTGTTGTACTTACAAAAACCTTTTTGTACAGAAAACAGCTGTAAGTTCAGATAAAGCAAACTTCAGTTTTTACTAAATTTACTTGTGTGTATCTGTAAAACAAATTTAGATTTAAAAACCAGTTAACCAGGGTCTTTTATGGCATTTATTAATAGAGGTTATGTGAGACATGAAGACTTGTTAACGAAGTTGCCCTGTTTCTTATCGTTTCAGGTCTATAAGAAGGAGAAATCAGATCATCTTAAAATAGCCACAATAACTCCATCAGAGAAAACACACTTCAGAGTTATCCATAGTTCTGCTGGCATGGCAAATGAACCTGATGATATCTCTATGAATGAACATGATGATATCTCTATGAAGGACTCTGTCTGTACAGTGTTAAAACCTGAGCCTAGACTCTATGCATTTGATACACAGTCAGATATGAATAATCCAACAGCTTCTGTTTTGGAACCTCTTTTCAAAAGCCCACTTGATTCTGCTGCTTTGATGGTTGAGGGTTTTTCTGCTCAACAAGATGATATCATATCAGACATAAGACCAATTGCAAAAACCAGTTCTCCTGTAAAGAAGAAAGGTACTTAACTTGTATGAGCGTATGTAGTAGAATGAGCTTTTGTAAATCATGAGCACCAGCCCAAATGTTTAGAGCCAGGGAAGAAAGTGTTATTGCTCCCCTTCCCTTCTTTTTTGACAAATGTTTTTTTTCTTATGCTTATCAGTTCTTGTAACTCTTCTCTCACTCGGTTTATCTCTAGCCATCTGGGATTTTTCCAATCCTGGTTTTAAAATTTCCCCATTTTACTGAAAAAACACAAAAACATTAACAAGCCCAATTTGTGTTTCTAATACGACATACCCATTATTCTGAACTTTCGGGCAGTCAGTCCATTCCTGTGAGAATTCTTGTAGAGAGCCTTATTAGTATTTTTTTATTGCCCTTCCTCCCATATCTGTGGGCTGTGCACCAGGCCGAGGCACATTACTGCTCTCCATTGGCAGCCGAGGCACATCACCGCTCTCCATTGGCGCACCAGGCCAAGGCACATCATCAAGTTCCCATTGTAGTCTCGAGACTACAACGGGGAACTCATGGCAGCCATTTTGATGATGGCTCTGCACAGGGCAGGAGCGTAGGGTGATCGATCCTTCCCCATGTCACCACTAGACCACCAGGTAAGGTCTGAGGAAGGTCTGGGACGCAGGAGGGAGGCGGGGGTAGGTCAGAGCCGGCCCTGAAAGTTTTACGCGATATTTCAATATTTGCAGGCCAGCTCTGCCCAAAACCCCCACGATACCTCCCCGTCTCGTATCTTCCCCCCCAAAACCCCCCCCCCAAAAAAAAACAAAAACAAAAAACTCCATGAGCCTGGAAGCTAGAGAATCCCATGTATGAAAATATGCTGCCTGCTTGTCCTCGGAGAAAATGAAGTTACTTACCTGTAGCAGGTATTATCCAAGTACAGAAGGTAGATATTCTCATAACCCACCCACTTCTTAGCTTTGTAACTGAAATGATGGTCCTACAAGCCTTCAGTGGGTGGGCAGGCAGGCACTCGTGCATGCACAGTACAGGCAGCTTAAATTTTTTTTTTCTTTTTAAAAGTGGCAGTAAACTTTTCTACTGTCCATACAAGGCTCCATGGATGATATCATCCATATGTGAGAATATCTGCCTGATGTCCTCAGGTAATACCTGTTATAGGTAAGTAACATTGTTGTAGGTACAATCTGGGTGGAATTGTGAAGTAAGCACATAAATTGTAAAATAACTTTCTTGTCTGGGGCCCTACTACCTTGAACGAATTAGTGTTAACCTCTCTTCCCGGCAGATGGAGGTAGAGAAACTTTTTTTTTCTAGTAAAGTTACTGGTATAGAGGACTGGTACTCAGAAAAAATACTGGAGTTTTCCACTATCTCTAGTAGATGGTAGGTTGTTCAAGCTAGTGCTCCTGCTCCCTGGCATAGCTTCCCCCTCTGCAGGCCAAGGCCACACAACTTTGTAGATCCAAATAGCTGCCCCTAGGTTCCTGATTCCCGGTATTGGACCCAGTAGAATGCAGATCATAGCTCTGCTGCCCCCTGTTGAGCTTTGTAGTGACCACTGGATGAGGTATTGGCTCATTTCCATGTTGCCCTGCCAGAGGGGTTCGGGTCCTCCTTCCCCCCAGGTACTCATGCAGCTCCCAATGTCCTCTATGATCTGATGTCTTTCCTCCCATTCTGTGGCTTCATCAGTCGGAGGATACCATTAGGCTATAGATGCAGCTTTCAAAATGCTTTAAGCCACACTCTTTTAGGAACAATTATTATTAGGAGAGGATCTAAAAAAGCTCACAAAAGGATATGGGCACAGTCTGACCTTTCTGGCTCCCTGAACTTAGACGGCAAGGTTCTCAATGGTCTCTAGCAACCAGAGGTCACTTGAAAGGGATGGACCATTCAAAATGGATTTGTGCTCAACAGCCAGTCTTCAGGCATTGGGAAGCCCTTGAAACAAAGTTCTTTTTGTGGCCTAAAAGGTCTGGAGACTCAAATTCCTCAGGTAGGGCTGCAGGTGCTGGCCCCTGAGTGGTTATGGTTAGGTTCATACTGCTCTCTTCTGAAGCAAGTAGGCCACATCACTAGTAGGTGATTGTGGAAGTTGAGAGGGATTATGCCTATCCCTTTGGGGTACCTGTTAGCCAGTCTGCTAGTCTTCCTTGGAGCTCAGGGCCGTTCCTGATCTGGTCTCACTTCCTGTTAAGCAGGAGGTCGAGCACAGACTGATCAGCATGCTTAGGGGACTCAGCGATGTTCCGCAGCATGCAGGTTGCGTTTTCGTGCCTCCGCCCGTCTTGGTGCACAATTGGGGGTCTGCAGGGGTGGAGGCATAGTAAGACAGTGGGTCTGACTGGCAGCCTGAAGAATCAGCTTGGTAACAGCTTTTCCAGAAGTGTGGCAGTGAATTCTGACTCTGGATTTTCACAGAGGCTAGAAAGCAGGGGCAGCGTCTCTTCAGTATTGTGAGTAGAGAATGTAATTGTGGCTGTTACCCGTGGGTAGCTGCTGGTAACCTGCCAAAACAGGAACAGAAAAAATGTGGTGGCCCCGTGGAGCGGTGAATGGCCTTGTCTCTGCAGTGAAGCGAGGGAACGTGCGCGGTCACTGATCGCATGGTGTAGCATCCTCCCTCCCTCCCGATCGCCGCTTCCCCTTGCCTTACCTTCCTGGTGATTTTCATTTTTGTCTCCCAGCGGCACAAGTGTTTCAACAAGTCGCGTGTGGCTGCTAGATGAAACTTCACCTCTGACACAACCGGAAACAGGAAGTTATGTCAGAGAAGAAGTTTTGGCAGCTGCACGCGACCTAAGAACTTAAGCTGAAGAAGGGACATGAACATTGGCCAAGAGCCAGGGCAGAGAAGCAGCAGTAACCATAGGGAAGTCAATCTGTAGGTACAGAGACCCAGGTCCTGAGAAGCCCCTGCTAGCCACATTTCCCTACAGCCTGTCCTGTTAGATTCTTTGCTTCCCCTATGTATTTTTTTTACCGCACTGGGTTTTTGCCATGGCAACTTAAAACACGTACTTAACGTTACATTTTTGCCTTCCCCTGAATAAAAAACCAGAATGCAGAAAAGCTAATTAATGCTTTGAAAATATGTTTATTTTGAGACGTGGTGAAGTAGCGAAGGTAAGGAGTATAGTGGCTGTGAAGGAGTTACATTTGTATTATTTATTGTTTTGCAGGAAAATTTGTTATAAACTGACTTTGGTAGTTTATGACATACATAAAGACTTTGTGAAATAATGTATTTAGGCTGTCGGGTTTCCATGATTACACATCTAAGCAAGTTGGCTTTTGAGAATTTGAATGTTGATTTGTGAGTGATTTGTAATTGTTTTGTTGTTTGTATTTACTTCCGATCTGGTGTAGTTGATACCAAACGTTTTGGTTTCTGTCTTTCACTGGGCGTGAGTGACAGTGATTGAGTATTTCTTATTGTTTCTGCTATTTTCTTTTTGAATGGGGCGGGGACGGAGACTGAGCTTGTGGGGATGGGACGGGGACAAGCTTGCAGGGATGGGGCGGAGACGGGGACAAATTTTTCCCCGTGTCATTCTCTGTAAGAGGTGCTGACAGGCTCTATCAGCGATTTTTAAAATTTAATTTCGAGGGGTTTTGAGGATTTTCTAGTGTTCCCCCTTGGTTCCCCCACCTGAAATATACTATTTTCTGAATTTTTAATCTTCAGGAAGGTTGTTTTTATTGTGTTTCTTGGGTGCGAATTTGATCCAGCAGCTATCTTGGATTTTTAGCAAATTTTTTTTTTTCCTTCAAAATTCAATTTTTTTGCCAAGAAAATTGCTGAGATGGAGTCCTCAGGGTCTCCTAGTGTGGATTCATGTAAACTTTGCACAAATTTGTCGCTTTTAGAACGTCCGTGCGCCACGTGCTGTGCGGTGTGGTCAGGGGTCTGGAACTTCAGTTTCAGCCTCCCCTCTGCAGAAGCAGGTGATAACATGCTCAGCTAGCCCGTTGTGGCAGCCACCTTTATTTTCGGGGCTTGGGTCTGCGCCTTTATTGGCTAGCTGTGAGACGGACCCTCCGCAGCCTAAGAAACGCAAATCTAAAGGTGACTCTATGCCCCAGGGTCCAGATGCCTTCATGGAGTTCATGAGATTTTTGTGGTCTGACTTTCAATCCAGGGGTCCGGCTGCTGGATGTTCATCTGTTGCTCCTATCACGTCGCAAAGCACCAGAATCTCCTCGGGGATGTCGGTCTCATACCGCCCTGGCTATTTCACAGTCTGTTCAGGAGACTTCAGCTGCGACTCCGGACCTCGCTGATCATTTATTCGCAGGATTAGAGGATCCGGAGTGGGATGCTGGATCTGCGGATCCATTTGGGGCTCTGGATCCTGGAGAAGATCGACTGTGGTGCGCTTGTTTAAAGTCGTGGCGCTTCCTGACTTCATTGCTGAATCTTTGCAGGAATTGGGCGTGGATGATAAGCCCACTCCTTCCACTTCTTCTCCATGGCTGTGCAGTATACACACCCAATCTGCAATTTTTCCCTGGCATCCGGATTTGAGTTTTTTTAGTCATAGAACAGTTTGACACTCTGGAGGGTCCCTTGTGTAATGCTAGGGTCATGTCTCACTTGTATCCTCTGGCGCAGGAGTGTCAGCAGCTGCTGGGACAACCCAAGGTGGATTCCTTGGTGGCCCAAGTGACCCGACACACTTTGCTACCTAGTGACGGGGGCGTTGTGTTAAAAGTTATGCTGGATTGTCGGGTGGATGTGATGCTCAGGAAAAATTCTGAAATCGCTAATTTAGGAGTCAAGGCTGCTGTGGCTATGTCATTTGTGTAATGCACCTGTATGGCTTGGCTGCATATGCTAGAGACTGAGGCAGTGGATCCTCTTTAGCTACTTATGGCTGGGATGGGCTACTTGGCAGATGGCTTATATGACCTTGTGAGAGTACAAGAAAAGGTTTCAGCCTATTCATATCGGCCCGCCAAATGCTCTGGGTTCGGCAGTGGGCTCGGGATTCCACCTCCAAGGCAACCCTAGCTCGTCTGCCTTTTAAGGGGCAGTTATTGTTTGGCAAGGGGTTGGATGATCTCATGGTTGCTGTGATGGACCATCACCAAAAGTCTGCCGGATAGTAGGGCCAGACATAAGGGGGCTGGGCGTCCTAATTTTTGTGGATCCAAAATAAACTTTCGTGATTACAAACAGTATTCTCCCTCCTCGTCACAGAGATCTTCATGGGGCTTCAGGGGTCAATATACGGGCTTCAGGTGCTCCCATCCAACCACCGCCTGTCCTGCCCGACAAGACACAATGGCGCCAGAAAACTGAGGACCCCTCTAAAGATAGGGGGTCAGCTATCTGAGTTTCTGCCTGCCTAAATGCGCATTATGGCAGACCAGTGGGTCTTGGAAATTATTCAATCAGGCTACAAGCTGGAATTCGCCCAACCCCTGATTGGTTTGTGACCTCTCCTGCAGGGGGTCAGGAAAACGCGCAGAGTCCAGTCTACGGTTCAGCGCTTGCTGGATATTTGTGCAATAGAGCCAGTGCCAAGCAATTTTTTGGGATCAGGCAGATACTCTGTTTACTTTATTGTGGCAAAGAAAGGGTCGGAAGATTGGAGACAATTCTAGATCTGAAGCATGTGAATGTGCCTCTCAAGATTCCTTGGTTCTGGATGGAGACTGTGAAGGTCATTGCGGCAGTGTCTCTGGGGGAGTTTCTGACCTCCTTGGATCATACGGAGGCGTATCTGCACATTCCCATTTTTCCGGTTCACTGCAGATTTTTAAGGTTTCATATGCTGGATCAGCATTAACAGTTTTCAGCTCTGTATTTTGGCCTGGCAACAGCACCCTGGACGATCAACAAAGTGATAGTGGTAGTAGCAGCTCATCTGAGGAAGATGGGGTTACAAGTTCACCCATATCTGGACAACGGGTTGATCAGAGTGCCCTTGTTGATAGAGGGGCGTTCTAAGGTGGGCTGGGATCCTTGGGCTGGATTGTCAACTTCAGGAAGAGCCATTTGATGCCCATGCAATCCCTAGAATACCTGGGAATTCTGTTCGATATGGCAGTTGGCTGTGTTTACCTGCCCGAACCTCGCAGACAAAAGCTGTGTGCGCAGAT
Organism: Geotrypetes seraphini; assembly: GCF_902459505.1. Lineage (NCBI taxonomy): Eukaryota > Metazoa > Chordata > Amphibia > Gymnophiona > Dermophiidae > Geotrypetes > Geotrypetes seraphini. The sequence continues at coordinate 147,179,888 of NC_047085.1, read as the reverse complement.
TTTTGCTCTGTTGAAGAAGTCAGCTCCTTCAGCATGGGACTACCTGCAGGTGTTGGGCTCCATGGTAACCGCGCTGGATGTTGTCCCCTGGGTGAGGGCGCACATGCGTCCTCTTCAGCATGCCTTGTTTTCTTGTTGGGGGCACCACACAGAGATGCCTTAGAAATGCATCTGCCGTGGATGTTGGAGGCCAGAACAAGCATGGCCTTCGGGGCTGGGGAGCTCACTGTGATCATTGTCCCCTTCAAGGCTGTTGGACCCTTTTGCAGAGGAAGTGGTCCATCGACTGGCCCTGAGAACATTACAGAGTCATCTGGAGGGGCAAGCTGTCGGAGTCTTTTCCAACAATGCGACGGCAGTGGCAAATGTCAGTCGACAAGGAAGGACAAGAGCTCTCCCTTGGCTCAGGAGGCCCGGCTTCTGTTCCTTTGGGCAGAACGTCATCTCCTGGCACTGACGGCGTCACATGTGGCCGGAGTGGACAACGTTCAAGCGGACTTCCTCAGTCATCAGAGTCTGGATCCCGGCGAGTCTCTTTCATTTGAAAGGAAACTCTGCAATGAGAGGGCATTGGATGAAGTTAAGAGGTGATAGGCTCCGGAGTAATCTGAAGAAATACTTGTACTTGAAGAAGGACACGGTACTACTCAAAAGGGTGCAGAGAAGAGCGACTAAAATGGTTAAGGGGCTGGAGGAGTTGCCATACTGCGAGAGATTAGAGAAACTGGGCCTCTTCTCCCTTGAAAAGAGGAGACTGAGAGGGGACATGATTGAAATATTCAAGATACTGAAGGGAATAGACTTGGTAGATAAAAAACAGGTTGTTCACCCTCTCTAAGGTTGGGAAAACGAGAGGGCACTCTCTAAAGTTAAAAGGGGATAGATTCCATACAAAGGTAAGGAAGTTATTCTTCACCCAGAGAATGGTGGAAAACTGGAACGCTCTTCTGGAGGCTGTTATAGGGGAAAACACCCTCCAGGGATTCAAGACAAAAGTTAGACAAGTTCCTGCTGAACTGGAACGTATGCAGTTATGGCTGGTCTCAGTTAGGGCACTGGTCTTTGACCTAAGGGCCACCGCGTGAGCAGACTGCTAGGCACAATGGACCACTGGTCTGACCCAGCAGCGACAATTCTTATGTTCTTATATTACTCGGAGCCATTTGCTTAGCAGAAAAACAAAACACATTAGCAGACAAGCTGAGCAGATTCCTACAACCTAATGAATGGTTTCTCAACTCACCTATTTTATGTCAGATATTTTCCAGATAAATCTCTTTGCTTCTCCTCACAATCACAAACTTCCAGTGTTCTATTCTAGAATAAAATGGAGAAAAAAGAACCAAGATCAAACAAAAACCGAATGGAAAAAAATCAACAAACAATACAAAAATCAACTAAGGGATAAGAGGAAAAGCTACTATACTAACCTCATAGGCACGGAAACCCAAGATTCCAAAAAAATATTCCAAATCCTGAAAGAATTAACAGACACCAAACCATACACAACCACCACGAATACTCCTCCACCATCACCCACCCTCTTAGCAGAACACTTCAAGAACAAAATTACCAACACCAGAGCCACTCTCATCCTTAACCCATCCCATCAAAACCCAATCACAATCCACCCTCCAGGAAAAGAGGCAACTGCAGCAGACAGAATTTGGACTCAATTCCCCAACATACAATGGTCAGAATTCAACAAATTCTACAAAAAATACAGCCATGCCTCCTGTGACCTCAACCATTGCCCCTCATATCTCCTCACCACCTCTAGTGTAAAATTCCGCACCACAATTCTTCAATGGATTCAATTCACGCTCACAGAAGGCACATTCCCTGCTGCCCTCAGCGAAATCGTCATCACCCCAATCCAAAAAGACCCAAAAGCACCACAAAACCACCCATCTAACTTTAGACCTATAGCCTCAATTCCGCTATATGTCAAAATTATAGAAGGCCTAGTAGCCAAACTCCTCACCAATTACATAGATGACCACAACCTACTCCACCCCATGCAATCAGGCTTCAGAACAAACTTCAGTACAGAGACACTACTAGGCTCCCTTATGGATACCGTCAGACAACACCTTAGCACAGGGAAAAAAATGCTTCTCATACAACTGGACTTAACTGCGGCATTCGACTTAGTGGATCACAACATCCTTCTACAGATCTTAGACGCAATAGGCATCTCAGATAAAGTATACTCTTGGTTTGAAGGATTCCTAAAACTCAGAACCTACAGCGTAAAATCAAACAAAAAAAAGTCAGAATCCTGGTCAAACCCCTGCGGCGTACCACAAGGATCTCCACTATCCCCCACCCTCTTCAATCTCTACACTGCTTCTCTAGGAACGCATCTGGACAATATGGGCATAACCACCTATAGTTATGCTGATGACATCACCATCCTCATCCCATACGATCACTCTAAACCTACCATGACAGACAAACTTCACCAAACACTTGAAACAGTCACAACCTGGATGAAAAATCACAAACTTAAACTCAACCAAGACAAAACCAAATTCATCCTTCTCGAAAATGACAAGATCCAAACCACAACCAACTTAGACATAAACACAATCAAATATCCCATCCAAACCACCATAAAACTACTTGGCATGACCATAGACAGATGCTGCACTATGCAACCGCAAATAAATAAAACAATTCAGAAATCATTCGCAATCATGAGAAATCTGAGACAAGTCCGAAAATTCTTTGAAAGAACACAATTCCAACTTATAGTACAATCCCTAATACTAGGGATATTGGACTACTGCAACATCCTCTTCCTTCCTTGCCCTGCAACTACGATTAGACAACTCCAAACAATCCAAAATACAGCTTTGAGACTCATCTACTCATTGAAAAAACATGACCACATCACTGAAGCCTTCATCAACTCACATTGGCTTCCAATCCAAGAAAGAATCCAATTCAAATTCTACTGCATACTATTCAAAACACTACACGGAGACAGTCCATCATACTTGAACAGTCGCCTCATACAAGCACCCACTACAAGACAAAGAAAAACGCACGCCCCATTCATACCCCCCCCAATCAAGGAAGTAAAAAGAACAAAACTACACGACGGCCTCCTAGCCACCCAAGCCGCAAGACTGGACAACCAGATCTCCAACCTCTTGATGACCACCCCAGACTATAGGACGTTCAGAAAAGAAATAAAAACCACACTTTTCAAGAAATTCCTGAAGCAGCAATAACATCACGACCGCTTAGTAACTCTAAAACTGACACTTGATCTACCCACTACTGCACTAATAATAACAAAAGAACTCCCACTATGACCACCTATTAACTCTTTTACAAACCACCTCACCCTCAACAACCTGCTAAATGTTTATAAGATCTACAACTTACCTCTCTAGCTAATCATTGTAACTCTGTTTTTTTTAAACTAACCTTTTGTAATCCGCCTTGAACCGCAAGGTAATGGCGGAATAGAAATCCCTAATGTAATGTAATGTAATAAACACTCCTAACTGCCTGGACTTAGACTCCTTTCTTCTGGACTGGATCAACAAGTTTCTGTATGCTTTCCCTCCAGTTCCATTAACAGGGAAAACCTTGTTCAAACTGCACCAAGAACAAGCTATCCTCTTAGCCTCTTGGTGGCCGCAACAACCATAGTTCCTGAACTGCTTCTTCAACTCAGTGTCCGGGAACCTTTCCCATGTCAAATCTTTCAAACCTTAATAACACAGAACAAGGGGTCCATTCTCCATCCCAATTGTCATTCATTGACTCTCGTGGTTTCTCTCTCCCAGTGAGTAGATACATTTATACCATCTGCACCATTAGCTCTCATTGAAGCTGCCAAGAAACCTTCTGCACAATGGTGTTACTTCTTTAAGTGGACTAGATTCACACTCTGGTGTAACTAACACTCATTACATCTGGACACATGTCCTCTCCCATCAGTCCTGGACTATCTCCTACACTTCTCCAATTCTGATCTAAAGACCACTTTGGTTAGAGTTCATCTCAGAGTTATTGGCACTTTTCTGGATTAAAAACTGCTATCTGTCCATCCATTGATCTCCAGATTCATGAAGGGCCTTTTTCATACAAAATCACAAAACAGATCTCCTCCAGTTGTTTGGAATCTTAATATTATACTATCAGCCTGGTGATGTCATCTCTCAAATATCTCACAAGGAAAGTAGTATTTTTAATCTGCATCACTTTAGCATACCAAGTCAGTGAACTACAAGTGCGTGTCTCAGATCCACAATATACAACATTCTCCCATGATAGGGTAGTTCTCACCACACATCCAAAATTTCTTCCTAGGGTCATCTTAGATTTTCATTTTAACAAGTCTGTAGTTTTGTTTTCTTTCCAATACCGCATTCTCACCTTGATGAAACTGCACTCTACATACTGGGCTGTAAACGTGCTCTTGCTTACTACTTGGGTAGATCCAAACCTCACAGGACTTCCACTCAATTGTTCTTCTCATTTGATCCAAACAGACTTGGATTCCATGTCACCAAGAGAACTATCTTTCCATGGCTTGCGGACTGTAATACCTTTTACTATGCTAGGGCTGGGCCAACACTAGAAGGTCGTGTCACAGCACATAAGGTTAGGGCTATTGTGATTTTGGTGACTTCAGTAGCTTACCTATGTTACATTCCCATGAAGATATCTGTAAAACAGCAACTTGGTCCTCAGTTCATACCTTCACATCACACTACTGTCTGGAGAACCATTCCAGCCGAGATAGTCGATTCAACTAAGCAGTTCTACAAACTTTATTCTCAACTTAAAGCCAACTATCCTCCCTTTTGTTTCTGGCTAGTAGTGCTGCCTGATTCACGATTTGAATCGATTCACCAATTCACTTCGGGTGTCTCGATTTGAATCGATTTGTTTTGGCAAAAAATTGAACTTACTGATTTGTCATCCCACTTGCTAGAGACCTGTTCGGGCTTTCTCTCTGCCACCGGAGTCCTTCCATCTAATATAACTTCCAGTTTTGCGAAACCAGAAGTTACATCAGAAGCAAGGACTCTGGTGGCAGAGGGAAAGCCCGAATGGGTCTCTCCATGTAGATCGGCAGCAGCAAGACTCTCTCCTTCCCGGCCGGAAGTATTTCTCCTCTCCTCTCTGGCCAGGCAAAAGCGGCGGTAGCGAATGCGATTAACTACCCTGCCACTACTCTGGGTGACTTCACTCCATTTGGCCGCCCAAGCAGAAGCAGGAAGTTTTCACTGAGGGTAGGCCGCAGTGGAGAGAAGACGCAAGGAGTGGCGGCAGGAGTGGATCGCTAAATCACTACCACCACCGGCAATATGTTGTAACGTCAAAGTAAAGGTAGATGAGGGGAGAGAGGAGATGGACTTGGGGGAGTTGATGGACTGGAGATGGGGAGATGGATGGGAGAGATGAATTTGGTGGAGGGGGAAGATGGATGGTGGGGGGAGATCATGGAGAAGGGAAATGGACTTATGGGAGAGGGAGAGATGGACTTGGGGGAGTTGGACTGGAGAGGGAGAGATGGGGAGAAGATGGATGGGAGAGATGAACTTGATGGACTTGGGGAGATCATGGAGAGGGGAGATGGAGGGAGGGATAGAAGATATAATGGATCTAAAAACAGGAGAAGGGAGAGAGATGGTGGACAATGGGATTTAGGGAGGGAAGAAACAGAAAGGGAGAGAAGTTGGACACAAGGGATGGTGTAGAGGGGGGATAGAGACACTGGATAGGAGGTTAGTTAAAAAGAGAAAGGAAGAGATGATGGGGAAGGAGGGAGAGATGTTGGATGAAACGGTAGTTGAGAAAAGGAGAGATGTTGGATATGGGGATGGTGGGGTACGGGAATTGAGACAAAAAAAAGGAAAGATGCCAGACCTCCAGAGGAGGGAAGGGAAATGGAAGGGGAGGACAGAGATGGAAGATGGATGGTTACCACGGAGAAAGAAGAAAATGATAAATGGGCAAGAGACCCTGGCAGGCGAGTTATAAAAAGACGTTTGTCGCAGAGCCTGGGACCAACATGATTTGAATAATGAACAGACAACAAAAGGTAGAAAAAATTATTTTATTTTCTGTTTTGTGATTACAGTGTGTCAGATTTTAAATTTGTATCCTGTTAGACCGTGAATGTGAGCTAGGATTTAACTGAAAGAGAAAAAGTCTTTTTTGTTTATTTTGTTTACACCACAGCACCAGTGTGGGTAGGAGAGGGCAAAGGGGGATGAAGAGGGTATAAAATAAACCAGGATGTTTGGAAAAATACACCCAATTGGGCAGGAAAATAGAATTGAAAAATTGATTCAATAGGCTGAATAGAATCAAAATATTTTTTTCTGAATCAGGCAGCACTACTGGCTAGAGAGTCCCACATGTGAAAATATACTGTCTGTCTGCTTATCCTAGGATACAGCATGGTTAGTTCCCTACTATAACAGGTGTAATCCGAGGGCAACAGCAAGATATTCTCACACCCCTCACACCTCCCTAGTTGGCTCTTAAATTTTTTACTGAAATAATGGTCCCACGAGTCAATATCGAGTAGGAAGTCACCAGCGCAAACACATACGGGCTATCTTGAGACTTGCAAAAAGTATTACATTACATTACAGATTTCTATTCCGCCATTACCTTTCGGTTCAAAGCGGATTACAAAAAGAGTTATGGAAGAAGGGTTACAACGTTAGATTAGAGAAGGTTTCCAAGAGAGGGAAAAGTAGGATCTGGGGTTAGGGAGGGGATGGTAAGAGGTGAGTTAAGCTTTATCATGGTATTAAGCTTTATTAAGGGATTTCTTGAAGCGTATAGTTTTTATTTCCTTTCTGAACATTTTGTAGTCTGGGGTTGTTGTCAATAGGTTGGAGACTTGGTTGTCTATCTTCGCTGCCTGAGTGGCCAGTAGTCCGTTGTATAGTTTTTTCCGTTTTACTTCTTTGATTGGGGGGTAAGTGAATGGGGTGTGCGTTTTTCTATGCTTGGTAGAGGTGGTTTGGATGAGGCGGTCGTTTAGGTAGGTTGGGCTGTCTCCATTTATAGTTTTAAATAGTATACAGTAGAATTTAAATTGTATTCTTTCCTGGATTGGAAGCCAATGAGAATTGATGAATGCCTCAGTAATGTGATCATGTTTTTTCAATGAATAGACGAGTCTCAGAGCTGTATTCTGAATTGTCTGTAGTTGTTTAATCATTATTGCAGGGCAGGGAAGGTAGAGGATGTTGCAATAGTCTAGGATACTTAGGATTAGAGATTGTACTAGGAGCTTAAATTGTGTTTTTTCGAAGAATTTTCGGACTTGTCTAAGGTTACTCATAACTGCAAAAGATTTCTGTATTGTTTTGTTAATTTGTGGTTGCATGGTGCAGCCTCTGTCAATAATCATACCTAGAAGTTTTGGGGTGGTTTGCAAAGGGTAGTTGATAGAGTTGATTTCTAAGTTGGTTATGGTTGGGATTTTGTTATTTTCTAGGAGGATGAATTTAGTTTTGTCTGGGTTGAGTTTCAGTTTGTGGTCTTCCATCCAAGTCATAACTGTAGCTAGAGTTCTGTGGTTCCCAAATATTATACTCTTGGTCAACTATAAAAAAAAATAGTCTTAATTCTTGCAAACCTCATAATTTCTGGCTTGGTGGAAGGTCATTATACTATTGTAATAGTTATATCATTGTGTAAACAGGGGTATGCAAGAGGAGCCAACACCAGGGACCTGAAGACATCTACTTGGATGATTTAAAGGGTTTGGAACCTGAAGTTGCTGCTCTCTATTTTCCCAAAAGGTATTTCTGAATTAGAGAGTATCTTTCACTCTTGTTTCCATGTTGTCTCATGTGAAAATAGTTAGAATGTGTAAATAAGTGTCATATCTGATAATAAGCTGGAAAGGCATGTATGAAGCCCAGCTTTAGAAGCTGAAGCTAATTACAGTCTGAGTAGTTATTTTGTTGCACATAAAATGTTTTTCAAGAAGAAATAGCAATCTGTAACAATGCTTGGGTATATGTACACAAAACTTTGCACAGACAACCTGTATGTGAATACATATAGAAATAAATGCACTGATTTAACTAAAACTCAGGGATGTATAATTAGCAATATCTTCATACAACTGTCTTGCATCCCATTCCAACATTAACTCAGTAGTTTCCTAGGACCATCAGTATAGTAGACTCCGATGAAACAGCTAAAAGTTTAAGCAGTATCACCAAGACTTCTTCATCAGTCCTCACTGGAAGCTTGATTCAACATTCAAATTCTCTTGCAATTTACATTCAGCAATCTTATTCAATTCTAGAAAGTATATGTTTTGCATATATTGTGCAAATTATATGCATATATTCAGAAAGTATTTCAAAAAGAGCTTATCTCATGCACATATGATTTGCGTTTATTCAAAATATGTTTTGAAAAACCAGCTTATCTCAATCGCATTGGGCAGGGGTAGGCAATTCCGGTCCTCAAGAGCTGGAGCCAGGTCAGGTTTTCTGGATATCCACAATAAATATACATGAGATAGATTTGCATCTCAAGGAGGCAGTGCATGCAAATCCCTCTCATACATATTCATTGTGGATATCCTGAAAACCTGACCTGGCTCAGCCTCTCGAGGCCGAAATTGCCTACCCCTGGCATTGGGGAACTAAGTCAGACCAACACAAATTCATGTTTCGCCCACACAGGGCTGTTTCAAGGCAGTTCCCCCTGTGAATACAAAAACAGTCTTAAAACCAGATTTGTTACGTCCCTTCTGGATTCCATATGCTAAGTGTTCAATCCCAACCCGCAGTCCAGGTGTTGCAGAAATCTGCATCTATTCTGAACACGTTCTACATTCCCTCTAGTGTGAGAATCAGTAAATTTCATTATCCCAGGACAAGCAGGCAGTCCATTCTCACATGTGGGTGATGTCATCCACGTAGCCCGATTGCAGACAACCTTGCAAGCAGATTTGCTTGTAGAAAACTTTTAGAAGTTTCGAGTCTGCTGCACTGCGCATGCGTGAGTGTCTTTTTGTTCAGCACAGGGCGTGTCTCCTCAGTTTTCCGTGGAGCCGAGTAGTCCGTCTTTGACGCTATGCGCTGAACTTAGTTCGCTTCGTGCCTTCTCTCACCGCGGCTCGTGTTTAATTTTTCTTATTACTGGGTTGCTGTGCTTTTCTTTTAGTTGTTATAAAAAAAAAATTATAAGAATGTAATTAAGTAGGAGGAGGGGGATAAATTCTGATATAGAGTTTTAACAGATTATTAAGTATTGTATTTGTGTTTAAAATGCTATAAATTCTGTTACACTTATTGTAAGTATATTAAAAATGAATAAAAAATTGGAAAAAAAAAATTTAAAAAGTTATTTTTTGTTGACTGGTGGGGTCTGTCGCATGTCCTCAGCCTGCGGGCTTCAACTTTGCGGCGGCTATCTTCCCTTCTATGTCCCTTCCGGTCACGGGCTTCAAGAAGTGTGCGATCTCCGCCAGCGTGCGATCTCCCTCACTGACCCACACCGCTGGTGATTTCAGTGTCTGGGGCCTGACCATTGCCCGGAGTCGTGCATTCGCTGTGCTACCCTTCAACCTCGAGCCCTCAAACGTTGTCGAGTTCAAGTGGAGATTTTCGGTATGGAAACCTTGACTATACCCTTGACCTCAGACTCGGTCAGGCCTGCTGTGGGGGTTCCTCTTGCCTCCACGACTTTGACCTCAACTCTCATCAGACCTTCCTGGACATTTAATTGTACCAGATGGGCGCCGCATAGGTGATTTTGAACTGCATGCCGTAGCACACAGGGGGAGGGGGCAGGAGCTTCGGACTTAGCTTCCTCGTCCTCTTGGGTTGGGGCTCTGGCCTGGGTCCATGCCTTCTGAAGAAAATCTTGTCCAGGGTCAATTCTGGAGTCTGACACAGTACATCTGCGTTCTGAGTCTGGAGACTCTCTTGACGCGCCGCATGTACCTTAACAATTCCCTGCTATGGTTGCAGAGTGGACCTTATCACTGGATTTTATTCAGCTCCTTGTTTGATGCAGCCAGCAGGCGCGTCTGAGCTTTTTCGGTCTATGTGTTTCTGGTGAAGCTTCCTTTTGGGAGCTCTTTTGTCTGGCCTTGCCTGATTTCAATTGCAGTACTTGCCATGCAGATTTTATGTTTCTTCTGTCTCTTGCCATTGTATTTAATTTGGATCCAGCTGATGCCTTTGCTGAGACTGGTCTCCTTGGCTTTACTAAGCATCTGGATTTGGAGATGTTGATCCTTCACATTTTCAGCGGCTTCTGTCTGCCTCTTTACGGCTGATATTCTGCAAGAGCTTCATTTGGATTTTCCACTTTCCAGGCTTTGGTCCTAGACTAGTCTTCTGTGCCTTTTGCATTCCATCCACAGCTCCTGGGTCTGGTTTCAGAACAATGTGATCCCCTGACAATTTTTTCTGATCTGCTACAGTTATGTCTACGCTTTCTCACCTGCCTGAGGTAGTTTCTGCCATGGCGCAGGTTTTCCAGTGCGCAGCCCTCCCTTGTGATGGGGTGTGAAGTTTCAGGACTCTCAGGATCGCAGGAGGCTGTTATGATACAAAATATTCTTTTCTAGCATCCTTAGGTAGCCGAGTGGCTGTGGCTACTTCATTTATGATGTGTGCTTGTCATTCCGGCCTGCGCAGTGCATCCTCTGTGGTACATACCTATTCTCTACTGGTGCGGGTTGGTGTGTGTGGTGCTAGGTGACCTTTATGATCTCCTTAGAGTCTTAGTACATGTTCTGCTGGTGCAGAATCAGAACATCAAACTTTTTGGACCTGTCATTAGATGAGACCCCTTCCTTGAGAATCTTCTTCAGCGGCTGTCCTTTCAAGGGCCGGATTCTTGTTTGAATAGGTCTGGATGACTGCTACTCAGGTGTGGTGAATGCTACCCTATGTTGCTCCCTATGAACCAGTTTCACTGGACATCGGGAGGGGATCATAGTTCTCTTTGTTCCTCCCACAGGTTTCATCAAGGATATTCAGGTTTTCCCTCCTAGACACATTCCCAGGGCTGCACCTCCATTATCACGTTTCTGATTCCAGGAATTCTCAGTTTCCTGTGAAGTGGTTATGCCGCCCCCCTCCCCCTCCCAAAAAAAATAAGAAGAAAGTGCCGTTTTTGCCAGGGGCAGATGTGGCTTCCTCACTCGCAGGCTGTCTTTCATTGGACACTTGTTAATCCTCCTTTTACTGCCTCTGGCTTGGTTTCTGAACTTCGGCAAGTCGACGACACCAGAATCCAGGGTCTGCGATATTCTGCAGCGCCTCTTAGACTTCAGGATGCTTGAACCTGTTTCAGTCCATGAATGGACTTAGGTGGATGTTTCTTAGACATATTCTGGTTCTACAGTTGGTCACCCACTTCTTGCAAATTCCCCCTTTCCAAATAGACAACGGAATACACTGTGCTTCAGGCTCTTTCGTGTAGGGAACCCTTTCTCTGTATTTTGGGCACGGGTTTTTTTTCTTCATACTATACCTTCCTTCTTGCCGAAAGTGGTCTCTGCTTTTAATGTCAACCAGGAGATTAGGTTACCTGCATTTCAACCAACAGTTTCAGACGCAAAGATCAGATCTTATGTAACTTGGAAGTCAGGAGGGTCTTGATCCATTATTTGGAAAGGACTAATGAGTTCAGGCTGTCTGATCACCTTTTTGTTCTCACTGCTGCACCTTGCCATAGTAGGCCAGCATCTTCGATTGCTCGATGGATTTGAATGGCCATTTCTGCAACTTACATCACCCTGTGATAAGCAGCTGCCGATCTCGCTTAAAGCGCACTTGATGAGAATTGTGGCTGTGTCATTGGCGGAGTCTCAGGAGATTCATCCTAATGAAATTTGTTGGGCGGCTACTTGCTCCTTGCTTCATATTTTTACCCAGCTTTACCATGTGGAAGTAGCAGCGCATTCTGATGCCATTTTCAGGACCTCGGTTTTGAGGGCAGGTTCTTCTGTCCCTCCCTAGTTATCGTGTGGAGTATGGAATCCGAAAGGGACATAACAGAATGGAAGCACAGGTTTATAACTTCGATAATCTTCTTTCTGTTAGTCCCTGGGGGATTCCATAAGACCTGCCCTCTCTGTGTACATTCAGTTGTTGATATAGCCTGCTCCTTTCTGCCTTGGTTAACTGTCCTTACAGACTTAAAGATTTTCCATACAGCTGACAGACCCTTTGGGGAGTCTTCTGTGAGTATGCTCGTTACCGAAGGCCTTTCTTGTGGTGCTTGTTTCACCCAGCAGGTTAGTTCTAAATTGTTCCTCAATGTTTTTCTGAGTTGCCTTTGTGCTTGTTTATTACTTGTTGATATTTTGCAGAGCAAATCAGTTCATGAATTACTTATGTTGATGGGGGATTCTCACCAGTACCCCCTTGTCCTAGATTTGCAGGCTTTGGGACTGAACTATTTATCGATTCTCACACAAGGGGGAGTGTAGCATGTGTTCAGAAAAGATGTAAATTTCTGCAACACCCGGACTGCAGGTTGGGATTGAACACTTAGCGTATGGAATCCTTCAGGGACTAACAGAAAGATGATTTTCCTAATCTTCCATTTCTCACTTGAAGCTAGCGTGCATCACTGGAGAAGTCTAATTTATACCTTTCTGTTCATTCTCCCAACCTTATTCTGGCTTCTAGCACAAATGTGGCTGCAGCATCTATTTAAACTTATTCAAAGTTGTGATCATGTTATCAACTCTTTCATTCATCCAATTGGATCAGACAAGCGTCATCCACTCGATTTCTTTATTCAGCTCGCCAGGCTCCACCATTTCCAATCTAAAAATCCAGTACTGTTCTCTAAAATTTAATCTTTTTGAGACATCACCACCCAGCCTCCCACTGTCCACAACTTCTAAAATATGCCATTTAAGATCATGGATACCATGGGCATGCTGTATCCAGTGTTGTACCAACGGGCTTCTTCAGTTGTAGTACTAATTTTAGACTTATGTTCAGTAAGTCTAACTTTAATAGATCTAATAATAATAATAATAATTTTATTCTTATATACCGCCGTACCAAAAAAGTTCTAGGCAGTTCACAACAAGGTGCGCTAATAGATGGGATACAGATAAAATACAAATTAGAATAATGAACTTAAAAACAGATAAAGACAGAAAGCATTTACAATATAATGCAGAAAATACTGGCATGGTAGGGAAAGAAGTAACCTGATTGACACTTTAAATATGGAGAGAAGTCTATAAATAATCCTGTGATGATGTATTAAACAGTACCTTCTATAATCACAGTTACTTTTTATAAATATAAATATAATTATTGTGGAAATCTCAGACCCATAAACCCGTGAATGGTGGTATCACCATAATGAGGTTCAATTAGGGGACCATCATAGATTTTCAAGCATAGATGGACAAGCATATAGTTTCAAGGAACTGCAACGAATGTTTTCTACATTTCACTTGCACTATAATCACCGATGAGGCTCAACAGTGATATTATACCATCCAGTTCACAGATAAGTTTTGTTTTTTTATCAAAAATTTTTTTAAAATCATTTCCATTTGTTTAGTTAGTTTTTCACATTAATCTTATTTGGATGGCAGAGGGACGGTGAAAATCTATGATGGTCCCCTAATTGAACCTCATTATGGTGATACCACCATTCACGGGTTTATGGGTCTGAGATTTCCACAATAATTATATTTATATTTATAAAAAGTAACTGTGATTATAGAAGGTACAGGGAAAGAAGTAATACATAGAACAGATAAAATACATCAAGTTGAATATAAGGAACTTGATTGAAAAAATGAAGCAGAATGCATTAAGATACTACTTCTCCCCACATATGTAAGTCTGCATAGGCAGCTGATCGTATATACTATATTCTTCATGTTACTATACTGATTGTCCTAGAAAACTGCTGAATGAATGTTGGAATGGGATGTAAGACGGTTGTATAAAGATATTGTGAATTCTTGTTTCCAGAATAAGCATGGATATTCCTCTGGTGGTTGAGTTTGGGCAGGGTTTGTACTTAATCTATATATTTTATAAAATATATGCACAAAATATACTAGAAAGGTGATACATTTCATTTCAGATGTGCCTTTGTCCATGTAGTTTCAGAGTTAATTTTATAAAACATATGCTCAAAATATAATAGAAAGGGGTGCATTTCATTTTAGACGTGTCTTTGTCCATGTAGTTTGAAGGTTAATTTTATAACTGCACTCAACTAGTGCAAAAGACATACGAGTTTTGAATCGGTGGGCTATTCATCTCTACTCGAGTGTTTTGTGTTGAAGGCTTCATCTACATTTTCGACTCCACCTTCTGTATCACTGGACTATGCTATTTCTCCTCAGTTTCTCCTCCTACACATGAGTTGGAAGGTGTCTTTCTGATTTCGGTCATAGCTTTGGTGACGCCAGGGAAATGTCCAGCCTTGGCTGGAACTCCAAGACCACTGAGGCAATAGTTACCAGGAAAACCATCTTAACAGTAAGATCCATCTGCGACACCTCTTGTAAGGGCTTGTACAGAGCCTTACTCGGGGCCTGCAAGACAATTTTAAGATTCCTCTTCACGAACAGCTGTTGTACAGGAGGATACAGTTGCAACACCCCCTTCATACCAGTTCAGGTGTAGCACACATCTTACATTATCACCTGTAGTTCTTCTCGATCTTTTTGCTCCTCACCAACAATGTCCCCTATAAACACATTCAATCTGGTAGTCAGGATGCACCAGAAGCTTCACATCTAGGTTGAGAAGGGAAATCGGCCTGTATGCACTACATAATTTTAGATCTTCTCCTGGTTTGGGTAGGGTTGTTATTCTGGCCTCCCTGTAGAACTTAAGGTAATATAGGGTAATATAGGGTCCACAAGAAAAGATAAAGTCTTCTAAAAGTTAGAGGACATGCCATCCAGGCCAGTTTTAGCTTTTTAATAGCTTACTGAACTTCCTGTATTTGAGTATTATCTGTGAGATCTCATGTTTTTAGTAGGGTAGGTGAGATTAAAAGAGCAGCGGCCTTTGGATCAACTGATGTAGTTGGTGAGCTGTTAGTTGTTGCTCCTGTGAGGAGTGTTGTTGCTGTTATAATTCATGTTTGTTAGTTTCTTAGTTCTGCTTGGTTATTTGGCAGACTGAGTGTATAAGGACTGCACAGCTGACTTGTACTACAGCCAAAAGTTTGTCTTCACCTGCTAGTCATGGTGAGCTATTACCCATGAGTGAGTTGTGCCTGTCTAGAGAGACTAAAAGAAAAAAAATTAGCAGGTAAGAACCTAATTTCTGCATACATTCTGTAATTCCATATTTTGTAAGTTGCCTTGAACCTGTTTAGGCATAGCGTGATTCAGAAAAATTAGATTATATTGACCAGAGTGCAAATAAAATAGTCAATATGGGGGAAGACACCCCTGCATCAGTTGCTTGTTAGCAGAGCCTCCCTCACCCACTAGAGGCTAGAGAGCTGCTTGAAAATGGGGATTGCGGTTATTCCACAGGTTTAGAAGAAGTTGCCACAGGATTCCCATGGGAGTGTATTTAAAATCTCCAATATGAGGCTTGGAATGCCCAGGGAGGCAAGCTTGGAACACTCATTGGTTGAATATTGAATACCATTGAAAAAAAACACAGAAGGCTGTTGGGGTTGAGAAGAAACAGAGGGCTGCGAGCAAGTAAATAATAGTGTCGACTCCTGCAGGTACAAGTAGAGATGGAGGAGATTAATTGTGAAGATGAAATAGATCTTAGCAGGTATGGATGGGTATGAGTTAGATTTCTTTGGGGATGGGCGGGAAGGGATGAAATTTCTGTCCCTGTGAGACTCTTTACTGGAAATGCGCTGCCTTTGAGGATTATCCATCACAGAGGCAGGCTTCCTTTGATTGTTAAACTGTACATCCCGTTCACCTTCAATCAAAAATTGTTGAGCTTCCTCTTTTGATTGAATGCAATGGAGTTGGCCATATCTGGTGAAAATGAGTGAACAAGAAAATCCCTTCAGCTCTCAGCATCGTGAAAAGTCTCCACAGCTCTCCTTGTTATCTAAGGATTTCAGCAGCTACAACATGGTAAACAGATACCTCATTTGTCTCCCATACTATATTTGAGGAAGCTCAGACTTTCCAAAAAAATAACTTATTTTAATTTGTAACTCTGAAAGCATACAACAATGTCCTTGGCCAAATTTGTGTGTGCCTTACTCAAGGCATGTTGTGCATGCACAATTTTCAGTTGACTCAGATTGCACTGATGCATCTCTAATCAATAGGATAAAACTTGCAATTTTTTGCACTAGTTCACAATCCGTGTACTCTGGTTGCTTGAGCTCCTCCACAGAACTGGATATTTCAAGGTGAGAGCGGTTCTCCAAATCTTCCAGTGTAGCTATAAAGTCAACTAAACCATTCTACATCTCCAGTTGTTTTTACAGTGTTTGACAATGGATGCCACAGACGTTTAGTAGATTCAGGTTAATAATTAGATTGTAAGCTCTTTTGAGCAGGAACCATCTCTTGTGTGTTTAATGTACAGCACTGCGTGCATCTGATAGCCCTATAGAAATAATAAATAGTAGTTAGAGGAGGAGCAAACAGTTTAGGCAACCATCACTCCAGTATCATTACATCCTCCTTGGTGAAGGCTAATTTACGTTCATGTGAAACAACTAAGGGCTAGATGCACTCAAGTCTCTGATCATATAACAATCATTGCTAAACCTTGCATGCAAGAATTAGATCAGTATTACTGACCCGAAACACCCGACAGGTCTGCCTGGTTTTTTTTCCATTTTATTTCTATGGGCACAAATGTGCCCATTAAAAAAAAAAAAAAAATGCCGTACTGTGCCAACGCCACCCCCCCCCTCTCGGACGAATAACCCTGGTATCAAAAAATCAGCATGAGGGATGCCCACTCTCTCCTACCGCTGCAAACTTTCCCTGCACTGACCCCCCCCCCAGGACCCTTCGAACTGACTAGAGAATGACACGGTGACAAAATTCATCACCGTTCCCGTCCCCGCGGATAACCGCGGGAAATAATCCCATGTCATTTTCTAGTGTCTATTTCAACCTCAGTCCTTCTACACCAGCATTCTTCAAAGCAAAGCTTGTGGGTCAGTGGTTGTGGCCATTTATACTCTGATTCTTCCCTCTCTCTTTAAAGAATGACATGAAGATGGTTTACCGCGGTTATCCGCGGGGACGGGAACGGTGATGAATTTTGTCACCGTGTCATTCTCTAGAACTGACCCCTCCCCTCCCTTCCCCAAAAATCAGGTATCACTTCCTCCTGCTGCTGCGATCCCCCCACTGCCCCCCATGCCCCTCCCCCAACCGAACCCTACCCTACTCTCCCCTTCCTAAAAAAACAGAATAATTTTGCTTGAGCATGCTCTCTGAAAGTCAAACAGGAATCCACTAGAGCACCTAAGTACTTTATCTCTGTAGAAATTATTACAGGTATATCTAAGAGTTCAGTTGAGTCTAGAATATAATTCCCTATTGCCCTTCCAAAACACATAACTTTGGGTTTTTGGATGCTCAACTTTAATCTATTGTAATCCATCCAGCCCTTTATCCTTGCCATTATCAACTGTAACTGCTGCACTGCCCCTTCAAAATCCCTTCAATTGGAAAGAACAACTGTATATCATCTGCATAGAGTCTATAAGAGACCCCAAAGCCCTGTAGAAGCTTAAAGTGACTCAAGATAAAGGTTAAACAAGGTGGCTGAAAGGTTGGATCCCTGAGGAATGCTCATCCTTACATCTCTACAACAAGATAGTATCCCATTCACCATCACTTCTTGCTGCCGCCAACACTAAAATGATGAAAACCATTTCATGACTGCCCCTCTGATGCCACAACCTTTTAATCTGTCTAGTAAAATTGAATGGTCTAACGTATCGAAAGTGGCTGAGATGTCGAGAAAGACAGCTAAATACTTCCTTCCACCATCCAAACCATTCCACAATTCATCCAGCATCTATACCAACAGGGTCTAAGTGCTGTGATGCTTTCAGAAGGCATACTGATGATCATCAAGGACTCTTTGTTCCTGTAAGTACCTGTCAAGTTGTAAATAAACCAGCTTCTCCAGTACTTTTGCAAGCACTGGTAAAGAAGCCACCGGATGAAATTACTTATCTCCCTTACTCCCAATTTCTTATCCTTCACCAATGATCTGATAATCACAGTTTTCAACACATCAGGCACCTCACCCTCCTCTAACATTAAATTCATCAAAGATGTAATGCCCAGTATAATTTTACTAACAAGGCGTTTCAGTATCTCCGGTGGACAAATGTCCCCCGTTGACATCGTAGATTTACAGGCACACAGTATCTCACCCACAGCTAACATCAATTTTTTCAAATGAGTTCCCTGAAATCCGTTTTCCAATCAAATGAGCTATCCCGAAATCTGTTTTCCATTCTCCATCCACAAATGGAATAATTTGCAACCTTTAACAAAAAGACGAGGTTGAGCAAAAAGAGAGGTTAGCGCAAACACTAGGTCCAGTGTGTTACCTGCCACATGGGTTAAAGTATTGATCCATTGTTAAGCCCTATTGCATCCATCGCCTTAAAAAACATACTCCCTCGCATACCACCTGAGTTCTAGGGCATATTGAAATCACTCACAATAACAGTTCGAAAAAGATCTAATCACAACAACAATAAATTCAAGAAACCCAAGCTATCCTTTGCTAACACTCCCAGTGGACAGTAGACAAGACAGAAAGCGAGATCCACACGCTTCATTATTAGAACATCCATCCCATCAATAGTGCCTTGGTAGACTACAGCCAATGTGAAGGTACATCTATAAAATAAGATCACCCACCACCCTTCCAATTCCCTCGCATGCCCAGTTCCACTCATACCGAGATGGACAACATTCATTTGCCACAACTGACACCTGAAGATTGCAAGTTCACATTGTTGTTGGATGTTTAAGCCACCATCTGGGACTTATCTCGGTTGTTTGACAATGGATGCCACAGACATTTAGTAGATTCAGGTTAATAATTAGATTGTAAGCTCTTTTGAGCAGGAACCATCTCTTGTGTGTTTAATATACAGCACTGCGTGCATCTGATAGCCCTATAGAAATAATAAATAGTAGTTGGAGGAGGAGCAAACAGTTTAGGCAACCATCACTCCAGTATCAATACTTTGCTTGTTTTCCTACATTTTTTTTCCTAAATTTAAAAAACAGTATGCATAGCTGATGAATGTTTTCTTTTTCTATAGTGAATCTGATCCTGGCTCAAGGCAGTGGATGGAATCTGATACTCTGTCAGGCTCCCAGTCACCTCAGTCTGTTGGAAGTGCTGCAGCAGATAGTGGTACAGAGTGCTTGTCAGACTCCGCCATAGACATGCCTGATGTCACTCTCTCCCTCTGTGGTGGCCTCACTGAAAATGGAGAAATCTCAAAAGGTGGGCAAGAAATTAAAAGGAAAGAAAGAACAAATGGGAGGCTTAAAAAAAGGTTCATCTTGCAGTTGTCTGTCCAGTGATGGGCTTGTTTCTGGCACACTGTGAAGGTGACTCATTCAGACCTCTATAGGAAGGGATTGCTGTGGGTGTTGTGGTAAGTCCTACTTGTGCTAGAATAGCACTAAGAATTAGTCTCAGAGGAGACTACCCCACCTTCCCTAGGCCTCAGAGCTAATGAAGATAATGATGGCATCTGGGGTACTTTGAGAAGGATGGATAAGTGTGTTTTTTTTTCTTTTGTTAATAGGGGATAGGTGGTTTATTGTTTTGAGAACATTAAAGGAGGGATCTGGCTTGTTTATTTGTTAGGATTTATTTACATCCTTTTTGAACAAATTCATCCAAGGCGGTGTACAGCAAAAATAAGTCAAACATATATATTAGGCTGTCCCAGCCCCAAATTATAATGAACAGTGTGCATGCAGGCGATGACATATTTAGGTTGTGAGAAATAAGTTCCTCCACCACAGTAAGGGTGAACTTCAGTGTCTGTATTGCTTCTTATGAGCAGTGGTACCTCCCCTTTGCAAGCAGTAAGGATGAAGGACTGTGTTCAGCTATAAACTATTCTTTGTATCCTATGCATACCACAAGGGTTATAGATAATATAAATGGCTATGTTTTTATAGCAATTATTTGGCACATTAACTTTATTTATACGGTATTTGCTTCTTGCCTAACCACTGGGGGGCTCTAGGCATTTTACAGCAATAAGAACTTTGCTTTGGAGAGAATTGGTCCTGCAAGGCATTGAGGAGAATCAGTAGAATCTTTTATCATGTGTAACTTATAAGTAACACATGAATAGCAGTAGGGTTATGTGGAGGAGGGGGAGTTCACACTTGATGCTTGTCATTTGAAGTTTTACAACTTATTGGACCATCACTGTTATTATATATATTGAGTGTGTATGATTTTTCCTTTGTGTTGCAGAAAAATTTAAGGAATATATTGTTACTTATCAAGAATTTTCTGAAAATCCGGGAATCATCGACAACCCTAATCTGGTAGTGAGGATCTATAACAGGTATAACAGTGGTATAAATTAATATCTGGATTTGTAAATAAAAAACCAAAAAAATGGTCTGAGAGACATTTGGAGCATTGAGATTAAGCATCAAATTAATGCATCTCAATGGCCACGACTTTGGTCTTGGAGGTTAAGATGTACAGTGTCAGCATCTATGAGACAAATATGGTTTTTTTCTTTTGCATAGAGCTTTTTGGACCCCTGTTCATTTACAAAAAATAGATAGCTCTAAGTCTAATAGATGTTGGCACTGTCATCTTGAAGCTGGGACATTAGATCATCTTTTATTCTATTGTTCATATATTTTATTAATTTGGAAATCAATTTGGCCTCAAATAAATAGGATGTTGGAAAATCCGGTAGCCTTAACATATGATACTATTTTATTTGGAACAACAATGAGAGCAAGAAGCCAAATCTCGTCAAATAACAAACTTTTATTTATTTTGACTGGAGTAGCAATACAGCAAATAACATACAATTGGAAAAGGTATGACAGATTAAATTATAACTTTTGGTGGAATTCTGTATGTCATATATACAAAATGGAACATACAATAGCAACACAAAAAGGATATTTTGGTAAATTTCAGAAGATATGGGGACCATTAACAGATTTTTGTAATGAATGATAAACTTTTCCCAAGATAAGATATTTGATTAGAGGGGAAATATGGGTGGGGTGTTTATTTTTAGTATTTCATAATATATGATTATATCAATAGTTCATTGTAATGGTACTTGTATGTAATATTGTGATGGGATGGGAGGGGAGGATTTTCTATTTAATAAGAATAGTTTAAATAATAGGTTTATTACATAATATTCAAAATATTATAGAATATTAATTTGTAATGAAATGTTATACTTAGTGTTATGTGAGAATTAATCAAGTGTGTATTTATAAGTTCATTTGAGTTTATCTGCTACACTTGTTGTAATGTGCAAAAATGAATAAAGAATTTAAAATATAACAGGTAACTAAATACTACACTATATTTCTTATATTCTGCAAATTTCAATAAAGATTCAATGTGGATAATAAAACTTAGTAGCAGATAAAGACCTGAACAGTCCATCCAGTCTGCCCAATAGTTACATACATTATAAATTTGTGATTAAATTAATTTGCCTTTTTCTTTGCTATTTCTTGGCCATAGACTAGAAGTCTACCTGTTACTGTACTTAATGTTCCAACTACTGGAGTTACTATCGAAGCTCACGCCACCCTATCTGAACTATTTCATTATTTGTGGGATACAGACCATAAAAGTCTGCCCAGCACTGTCCTCAGGTTCCAAATTACTGGAGTTTCCGTCAAAGCCCTCCCCAGCCCACCCTAAACCGAATTTCCATATATCGGGCATAGACCATGCAAGCCTGCCCAGTACCAGCCTTAGTTCTTAAATTTATACAATTCATTTTCTAATTAGAAGTCCTCTGTATTCATCCTATGCTTTTTTAAATTCCGTCACCATTTTCATCTTTACCACTTCTTTTGGGAGGGCATTCCAAACATCATCCACCTTCTGCGTGAAAAAGAATTTCCTAATATTACCCCTAAGTCTACCACTTCACAACCTCAATTTATGCCCTATAGTTTTACCATTTTTCCTTCTCTAGAAAAGATTTGGTTCTATATTAATACCTTTAAATGTCTATATCGTATCTCCCCTATCCTTTCTCTCCTCTAGAATATACATATTCAAGCCTTAGAGTCTCTTCTTATACATCCTTTGGTACAAACCACCTACCATTTTAGTCACCTTCCTCTAGATTGCTTCAAGTCATTTTATGTTGTTAGCCATATACAGCCTAAACTAAACCTTAAGCTTATATACCACACCTTCTCTATAAATATAGAGCTTGACATGGTTTACAAAAATTAAAAGGGAAGTACAGTGAGAGTTGGTGGTAAGGGGAAGCGGTAATTTACATTTTTTAAAATAGCCAAGTTTTCAGGTGCCTTCAGAATAGTTGGAAAGAGCCCAGGTTGCCTCCAAAACTGAGCACAATACTCCAAGTGGGGCTTCACCAATGACTTATACAGGGGCATCAACAACACCTTTCTTCTGCTGGTTATGCCTCTATCTATACAGCCTAGCATTCTTCTGGCTACAGACACTGCCTTGTCACATTGTTTTGTCGCCTTCAGATCCTCAGACACCATTAACCCAAGGCCCTTCTTCCCGTCCGTGCATATCAGCCTCTCATCTCATACGGCTCCCTTGGATTTGTACTCCACAAATGCATCACTTTGCACTTCTTTGGTCTAATGTTTGGCAACTAAAATTCAATGCATTCTTACAACTTCTGCAGATCCTTTTTTCATGTTTTCTACTTCCTCCAGGGAGGATGAGGTGTACAGCATCAGCATCTATGAGACAAACATTGTTT
The DNA here is from genome assembly GCF_902459505.1 of Geotrypetes seraphini. NCBI lineage: Eukaryota > Metazoa > Chordata > Amphibia > Gymnophiona > Dermophiidae > Geotrypetes > Geotrypetes seraphini. The sequence continues at coordinate 147,156,944 of NC_047085.1, read as the reverse complement.
CTTTTGTTGCATAGGATTTTTTGGACCCCAGTTCGTTTGCAAAAGTTGGACAGTTCTAAATCTAATAGATGCTGGTATTGTCATCTTGATTTAGGGACATTGGATCATCTGTTATTCTATTGTCCTTTGATACTTAATTTTTGGAAGTCGATATGGGGGTCAAATTAATGTTCTACTTGAGTCATCAATTCCATTGACTTATGAAGTCATAACATGTGGAACACTATTACCGTATTTTCTCGCATATAACGCGCGCGTTATACGTGGTTTTTACGTACCGCGCATACCCTTGCGTGTTATACGCGTGAGCGCGTTGTACAAAATTTTTTTACATAGTTCCCCCCCGACGTCTGATTCACCTCCCCTCCCCCCCGCAGGACACGATCGGGGCAAGAGGGAGCTCAAGCCCTCTTGCCCCAGCCAACCGCGTCACCCCCGACATGATCGGGGCAAGAGGGAGCTCAAGCCCTCTTGCCCCAGCCAACCGGGGCACCCCTGACACGATCGGGGCAAGAGGGAGCTCAAGCCCTCTTGCCCCCCCGACTCCCTGACACGATCGGGGCAAAAGGGAGCCCAAGCCCTCTTGCCCCGCCGACTCCTCAACTCCCCGACAATATCGGGCCAGGAGGGAGCCCAAGTCCTCCTGGCCCTGGCGACCCCACACCCCCCCCCCCCGCTAGTTGTTCGGGCCAGGAGGGAGCCCAAACCCTCCTGGCCACGGCGACCCCCTACCCCCACCCCGCACTACATTAAGGGCAGGAGGGATCCCAGGCCCTCCTGCCCTCGACGCAAACCCCCCTCCCCCCAACGACCGCCCCCCCCAAGAACCTCCGACCGCCCCCCCAGCCGACCCGCGACCCCCCTGGCCGACCACCACGACACCCCCATCCCCCCTTCCCCGTACCTTAGTGTAGTTGGCCGGACAGACGGGAGCCAAACTCGCCTGTCCGGCAGGCAGCCAACAACGGAATGAGGCCGGATTGGCCCATCCGTCCCAAAGCTCCGCCTAATGGTGGGGCTATGGCGCCTGGGCCAATCAGAATAGGCACGGGAGCCTAGGTCCCACCTGGGGGCGGGGCCTGAGGCACATGGACCCAACCCGACCATGTGCCCAAGGCCCCGCCCCTAGGAGGGACCTAAGGCTCCCGGGCCTATTCTGATTGGCCCAGGCGCCTTAGGCCCCACCATTAGGCGGAGCTTTGGGACGGATGGGCCAATCCGGCCTCATTCCGTTGTTGGCTGCCTGCCGGACAGGCGAGTTTGGCTCCCGTCTGTCCGGCCAACTACACTAAGGTACGGGGAAGGGGGGATGGGGGTGTCGCGGGTCGGCTGGGGGGGCGGTCGGAGGTTCTTGGGGGGGGGCGGTCGTTGGGGGGGGGGGGGTTTGCGTCGAGGGCAGGAGGGCCTGGGATCCCTCCTGCCCGTAATGTAGTGCGGGGTGGGGGTAGGGGGTCGCCGTGGCCAGGAGGGTTTGGGCTCCCTCCTGGCCCGAACAACTAGCGGGGGGGGGGGGTCGCCAGGGCCAGGAGGACTTGGGCTCCCTCCTGGCCCGATATTGTCGGGGAGTTGAGGAGTCGGCGGGTCAAGAGGGCTTGGGCTCCCTTTTGCCCCAATCGTGTCAGGGAGTCGGAGGTGCAAGAGGGCTTGAGCTCCCTCTTGCCCCGATCGTGTCGGGGGTGCCGCGGTTGGCTGGGGCAAGAGGGCTTGAACTCCCTCTTGCCCCGATCGTGTCGGGGGTGCCGCGGTTGGCTGGGGCAAGAGGGCTTGAGCTCCCTCTTGCCCCGATCGTGTCCTGCGGGGGGGGGGGGTGAATCGGACGTCGGGGGGGGGGCATCAGGCTTTCAGGGTGGGGACAGGACTTCAAGGGGGAGAGGAGAGTCGGGGCGGGCGAAAGGAGAGTCGGGCAGCATGCGCGGTATATGGGTGTGCGCGGTATATAAAAATTTCTGTACATAAATTTGTGTTTTTCGCGCGCTATACCCGTGTGCGCGTTTTACACGGGTGCGCGTTATCTACGTGAAAATACGGTACATGTTAAACCCCCCTGTGGATTGTTATAAATGCCGGCTTTTCTTAATTATGACGGGAATAGCCATGCAGATTATAACATGTAATTGGAAGAACTATGATCGCCTTAACTTTCCTTTTTGGTGGGCGAGCTTATGTTCCAGCTACAAATATGAAAAAAATGAATGCTGAGATATCGGGCATAGTAATGTATTTAACTTGGTGTGGGGCCCATTGACATCTTTTATCTTTTATTGCTTCTATATAGTTGTCATTTCTCTTTAATTTTTGTCTGATTTCCTTACACATCCAGGGTGGGAGGGAGGGGGTTGGGAATGTATTACTACTTTAAATAAGAGTTGGTTATTGGAAGAATAATTGCATTTATATTATTGATTTAAGTAAAAGGGGTGGGGGAAAAAGATTACTTTTGAATATTTGTAAGTTCAAAGTGCTTTTCTTGATTTGTTTTACGTTCAGATTCATATGTGTTGCACTATTATTATAAAGATTTATTTAAAAAAAAAAAAAGATTCTAGGAAATTCACTATCCTTTCCTTCAGCAATGCTTCTTTATTTTTCCATTAACCAAAGTGAAACTTACCGGCCTGTAGTTTTCTGCTTCATCTCTATGACCACTGTTGTGAAGAGGGACCACATCCACTCTTCTCCAATCCCACAGAACCTATCCCTTCTCCAAGGTTTTTTTGAACAAATCTTTAAGAGGAACTGCCAAAACCTCTCCAAGCTCCCTCAGTAACCTGGGATGAATCCCGTATGGTCCCATGGCTTTATCCACCTTCAGTTTTTCAAGTTGTTCATAAACACATTCCATTCTTATGTGTATCTTTGTCAGCCTATAGTGGTCCTTCTGGATTTTCTTCTGTAATACAGAAGTATTTAACACGTTTGCTTTTTCCTCATCACTCTCCACATAGCGGTTCATAGCTTCTTTTGGTCTCACTATTCCACTTTTTGTCATCCTTCTTTCACTAATATACCTGAAAAAAATGTTCTCCCATTTTTTACTGTTCTAGCCATTTGCTCTTCTGCTTGCACTTTTGCCAGACATATCTGTCTTAGTTTCTTTCTGTTTCAACTGGTATTCCTTTCTGTACTCCTCTTTTTGAGGGGTTTTTTTTTTTGTATTTCACGAACACCAACTCTTTTTCTTTACTTTCTCTGATAGTTATTTGGAGAACCACATTTGTTTCCTTCTTCTCTATTTTTATTTTCCTCCCATAAAGATCAGTAGCCGTTTTTACTGCTCCTTTCAGTTTGGACCACTATTCAGCTTCTCTTATGTCCTCCCATTCTATCGGCTCTTTCTTCAAGTACTCCCCCCCATTTTACTAAAGTCCACACATTTGAAATCCAGGACTTTGAATTTTGTGTTGCTACCCTCCACTTTAGCTGTTATATCAAACCAAACCTTTTGATTGCTACTTCTCATACAGGCACCCACTCATACATTAGAGACACTTTTACCATTTGTGAGCACCAAAGCCAGTGTCACATTTTCTCTTATGGGTTCTGTCACCATTTGTCTGAGCAGAGCACTTTGAAAATCATCCACAATCTCTTTTTTCTTTCCGATTCTGCAGATGGAACTTTCCAATCTATATCTGATGGGTTTAAATCACCCAGCAGCAGCACCTCCCCTTTCCCAACATTTGGATATTTGCAACCAGATCGTTATCAATTTGTTGTGATTGTGTTGGAGGTCTGTAGACAACACTCATGTAGATAGAAGTTCCATCTTCTCTTGTCAGAATGATCCATATTGCTTCTTCCTTTTTCCAGGCCCCCTTCATTTCAGTTGCTTTGATATTGTTCGTAACATAGAGAGTCTTTTCATCTATCTCTGTCCTTCCTAAAAAGATTATAACCTGGTATGCTTGCATCCCATCCATGGAAATCAACTGAACCATGTCTCTGTGATAGCAACAATATCCAAATCTACCTCTAACATCAGGGCTTGCAGATCATGATTTTTGTTGCTTAGACTGTGTTTGTGGTCATTGCTTTCTAGCTACATTTCAGTGGCAATCTCATTTTTTGTATAGTTGTTTATCCCAGGACAAGCAGGCAGCATATTCCCACACATGGGTGACGTCACCGACGGAGCCCCGCAGCGGACAGCCTCGAAAGCAAACTTGCTTGAAGATCTCGATCTTTCGAGCACTGTACTGCGCATGCGCGCGTGCCTTCCCGCCCGAACTAGAGGGCGCATCTCCTGAGAGGATCCTCAGTTCGTTTAATTCCGCGGAGACAAGAAGACACGTTTTTCTACATCTCTGCAGCATTGCCTTCTATTCACCGCGGCTGTTTCTTTTCTTTCAGTTAAGTTCGGTCGCTGTGCTCTCCTATTTCTTTTTCGTTTTCTTTTCTTAAAAAAAATAAATAAATAAAATAAAAAAGTTTCAATTGTTTCTTTGATTTCGTGTCCGGCCGGTGAGCCTTGGGCCTAGGCCCATTTGCTCCTTTCGTTCGACACGGACTTTATTTTTTCCATGTCCCGGCCTCTTACCGGGTTCAAACGTTGTCGCCAGTGTAATCATGTGATTTCGGTCACCGATCCCCACTGCCGCTGTCTACAGTGCCTGGGTCCCACTCATTCCCCAGAAGATTGTCACCGTTGTTTCACTCTTACTCCACGGGCTTTTCGATGCCGGTGCGCTCAATTTTTTCAACTTTTCAGAGACATGGAGCAACCTTCGGATTCTGCTTCGACCTCGGCGGCTGCCCCGGTCTCGAAGGCTTCGACTCCGACGACATCGACGACTACGGTCGCGAAGGCTTCGACCCAGGCTCCGGCTGGAGCTTCGGTCTCGAAGGCCTCGACCTTACCTGCTTCGGTTCCCTCGAAGACGGTGCCATCTGCGAAGTCTTCTATGGGGGGTAAGTCTCCGGGTTCTCTTTCAGGTACCGTACCCAAGAAGCCACCAGACTCCTCTGCACGTCCATCTTCCAAGCGTACCTCCAAGATAAGGGAATACTCACCTTCGAGGTCGCCCTCTTCGGAGCGTACTGCTGCACCTACGAGGTCAGAATCTTCTGTCTCGGTGCCGATGCTGGAGGACATGCTGAAATCTATACTCACCACTCAGATTTCCTCCTTAGTGGCTCAATTAGTCCCGTCCTCGACCTTGCCTCGGACTGATCAGCCTGTCACACAACCAGAGCTTCCAGTATCTCAAGGCCGATCCAGGACACCGAAGAAAATTTCTTCGTCTGATTCTTCTCCAGACTCGCCTCCTCCGAAGCACCGGTCGAAGCATTCGAGACCTATTGCTCCCAAGCTTCGGAGGGAGTCTTCGGCATTGGATACCGAGACTTCTCTGCCTCATTCTTCGAAGCAGAAGCACAGATCTCGACACCATCGCGCATCGACTCGAAGTCCTTCTCGACCGAAGACTCCACCATCGAAGCCACCCCGTTGAGACAGTTCACCACAGACCTCAACTCATTCTGTACCACGTACACCTGGTACTTCTCCATCCAGGAGCCTGAAGAGAAAACATTCTCTTACTCTACCTCACAGAGCAGCTTCTTCTGTGACTCTAAGTCTAGACTCAGAACCACTTTCACCATATTCTAGAGAGGCTTCTCCCTCATACTCAGCTCTTCCTAAATCTCGCAGTGTATCTCCTGAGGAAGCGTCTGATTCCAAATCCATTTCTTTTGCCAAATTTATTTTTGATATGGGACAAGCTCTCAAACTGGATCTTCATTCAGATTCTAAATATACTCCTGAATATTTAGCAGATATGGAGCTTCCTCATCCACCGAAAGAGTCCCTCAGATTACCTATGACTCCTGTTCTGAAACAAACCTTTGTTCATAATATGGAGACTCCTTATTCCATCACTGCCATTCCATCTAAATTGGAATCCCGTTATCGAACAGTTCCATGTAAAGGTTATGAAAAGTCTCAACTATCTCATCAATCCCTGGTAGTAGAATCCTCTTTAAAGAAAGCACATCCTTCCAAAATCTATGCTTCAGTTCCTCCAGGTAGAGAAGGTCGTACCAGGGATAAGTTTGGTCGCCGTTTATACCAAAACTCTATGATGGCAAATAGAGTTCTTAATTACAGCTATATCTTTACATCCTACTTCAACCATTTTCTGAAGATTTTACCATCTTTTTACCCGGATATCTCTACCACTCGTCTTTCAGAATTTAAGCTCATCCTTAAGACTCTTTCTCAATTACGACTCTTCATATTACAAGCCTCATATGATGCATTTGAACTCTCGTCTCGAGTATCGGCCTTTGCTGTAGCCATACGTCGTTTAGCATGGTTACGTATTGTGGACATGGATCCCAACCTTCAAGATAGATTGGCAAATTTACCTTGTCAGGGAAATGAATTATTTGATGACTCTATTGAGGCAGCTACCAAGCGTCTTTCAGAACATGAACGCTCTTTTGCTTCCCTCATTCGACCAAAACCTAAACCTGCACCAACTAGAGGTTTCAAACAGACTCCACGTCGTTATCCTCAGAAAACGACTCCTGCTTTTTCAAGACCTCCTCCTCGTCATCCTCCTCAACAACAGCGACAACAAAAATCTCAGACTCCTGCTGCCACCAAGCCTGCTCAGTCTTTTTGACAATCTCGACATGAGCATTCAAATTTCTCTGTTTCCAAATTCTCCCCTCCCCATAGGGGGTCGCCTTTCCACATTTTATCACCAATGGGAGCTCATTACATCAGATCTCTGGGTGCTTACCATCCTACGAGAGGGATACTCTCTTCGGCTCCTTCAGGTGCCTCCAGATCGCCATCCAAGAGAGTGTCCTTCCAATCAGTCGCATCTTCCCTTTCTTCTCCAAGAAGCTCGAGCTCTGCTTCTCCTACGAGCTGTGGAGGAAGTTCCTCTTTCCCAAAGGAACTTGGGATTCTACTCCCGTTATTTTCTAGTTCCCAAAAAGACGGGGGATTTGCGACCGATCCTGGATCTCAGAGCTCTCAACAAATATCTAGTCAAAGAGAAATTTCGAATGCTCACACTGCCAACTTTATATTCCTTAATGGACCAAGGGGATTGGATGTGTTCCCTCGATCTCAAAGAGGCGTATACTCATATCCCTATTCATCCAGCATTTCTCAAGTACCTCAGATTCCAAGTAGGAAGCCTTCATCTGCAGTACCGAGTTCTCCCCTTCGGATTGGCTTCTTCTCCCAGGGTTTTCACAAAATGTCTCGTGGTCGTGGCTGCAGCTCTTCGCAACCAGGGTCTCCAAGTATTTCCATACCTAGACAACTGGCTCATCAAGGCTCCCTCTTTTTCAGGGGTTATTGCAGCGACCCAACAGACTATTCTTTTTCTACAAAGTTTGGGATTTCACATCAACTTTCCCAAATCTCAGTTGACTCCTTCTCAGTCTCTCCAATTCATAGGAGCAACTCTGGACACTATCAATCTGAGAGCATACCTTCCACAACCACGTCAGGCCGCCCTGCTTCAGATTTCTCAACAACTCTTCCAACTTTCAACTGTTCCAGCACGAAAGATGATGGTTCTGCTCGGTCACATGGCTTCTATAGTTCATGTGATTCCTTTTGCCAGACTTCACCTTCGTATTCCTCAATGGACACTGGCATCCCAATGGCAGCAATCAGTGGATCCACCAACTCGACTGATTTCCATAACTCCTTCATTGCGGAAGTCTCTCCGTTGGTGGATGCTCTCTTTAAATCTTTCCAGAGGCTTGCTGTTCCACCCTCTTCCTCATCAGAAAGTCCTCACAACCGACTCTTCAATGTACGCATGGGGAGCTCATGTGGACGGTCTTCGCACTCAGGGTCTCTGGACTCAAGCAGACCGTCGGTGTCATATCAATCTATTGGAACTCAGAGCGATATTCTATGCTCTCAAAGCTTTTCAACATCTCCTTCACGACATGGTGATTCTTGTACGTACCGACAACCAGGTAGCCATGTATTATGTCAACAAACAGGGAGGGACGGGCTCTCACTCTCTCTGTCAAGAAGCTCTGAAATTGTGGCATTGGGCAATTCTTCACAACATCTTCCTCAGAGCTGTTTATATTCAGGGTCAACACAATTATTTGGCGGACAAATTGAGTCGTCTTCTACAGCCTCACGAATGGAAACTCAATTCTCCTACTCTTCGCCAAATCTTTGCCTGTTGGGGAACTCCACAGATAGATCTGTTTGCGTCACCTCTCAACTTCAAACTGCCTCAGTTTTGCTCCCGCATCTATGCCCCTCAACGTCTCGAAGCGGATGCGTTTCTACTGGACTGGAGGAATCAGTTCCTTTATGCTTTTCCTCCGTTTCCTCTGATTCTCAAGACTCTAGTCAAACTGAAGTCAGAACATGCCACCATGATTCTGATAGCTCCTCGGTGGCCCAGACAACCTTGGTTCTCCCTTCTACTTCAACTCAGCACCAGGGAGCCTCTTCTCCTACCAGTATTTCCCTCTCTACTCACGCAGAGTCAAGGATCCTTGCTTCATCCCAATCTGCAGTCTCTACATTTAACAGCTTGGTACCTTTCTGCATAACAGACTTTTCTCAATTCTCTCCGTCTGTTCAAGATATCTTACTTGCTTCCAGAAAACCATCAACTAGACAATGTTATGGCCAGAAGTTGACTAGATTCTCTGCTTGGTGTTCTACACGTCACTTGCCACCCAGATCTTCCTCCTTGGCATCCGTTCTGGACTACTTACTCCATTTATCACAATCTGGACTTCAAACTACATCTATTTGAGTCTATCTTAGTGCTATAGCTGCTTTTCATCAGCCTTTGGATGGAAAACCCCTTTCTGCACATCCTATCGTTTCTCGCTTTATGAAAGGACTTCTCAATCTCCATCCACCGCTTAAACCACCTCCAGTGGTCTGGGATCTCAATGTTGTTTTAGCTCAACTTATGAAACCTCCTTTTGAACCGCTTGACAAAGCCCACCTCAAGTATCTCACTTGGAAAGCTGTGTTTTTGATTGCTCTCACTTCTACTCGAAGAGTCAGTGAGCTACAAGCTTTAGTTGCAGATCCACCCTTCACAGTTTTTCACCATGACAAAGTGGTCCTCCTTACTCATCCTAAATTCTTACCTAAAGTTGTTTCAGAATTTCACATCAATCAGTCTATTGTTCTACCTGTGTTTTTTCCAAAGCCTCATTCTCATCCTGGAGAAGCCGCTCTTCATACCTTGGACTGTAAACGTGCTTTGGCTTTCTACCTACAATGCACTCAACTTCACAGAACATCTCCTCAACTTTTCATCTCATTTGATCCAAACAAGTTGGGACGTCCTATATCAAAACGCACAATCTCCAACTGGATGGCTGCTTGTATTTCTTTCTGCTACACTCAGGCTGGTCTTCCTCTGCAAAGTCGAGTGACGGGCCACAAAGTTAGAGCTATGGCGGCATCTGTAGCTTTCCTTCGATCAACTCCCATTGAGGAAATCTGCAAAGCTGCCACTTGGTCCTCGGTTCATACTTTCACCTCTCATTATTGTCTGGATTCCTTATCCAGGAGGGATGGCCACTTTGGCCAATCTGTTTTGCAAAATCTTTTTTCGTAAATTGCCAACTTCCCTCCATCCCTTTTTACTTAGCTTGGAGGTCACCCATGTGTGGGAATATGCTGCCTGCTTGTCCTGGGATAAAGCACAGTTACTTACCGTAACAGTTGTTATCCAGGGACAGCAGGCAGATATTCTCACAACCCTCTCACCTCCCCTGGTTGGCTTCTTGGCTAGGTATCTGAACTGAGGATCCTCTCAGGAGATGCGCCCTCTAGTTCGGGCGGGAAGGCACGCGCGCATGCGCAGTACAGTGCTCGAAAGATCGAGATCTTCAAGCAAGTTTGCTTTCGAGGCTGTCCGCTGCGGGGCTCCGTCGGTGACGTCACCCATGTGTGGGAATATCTGCCTGCTGTCCCTGGATAACAACTGTTACGGTAAGTAACTGTGCTTTTTGTTACGTCCTTTCCAGATTTCATATGCTAGGTGTTCAATCCCTTCCTGCAATCCGGGGTTACAGAAATCCAAACACTTTTCTGAGCACATGCTCCTCCCCCTTAGAGTGAGATCTAGAGCCATCTGCAGTTTCAATTTCTGTAAGAAGTCCGTGCAGAAGTCTCTTGAATTTGCTCTACCACTTTTTCATCTTTTTTGCTTAAAGTTTATCTTTTTCGGTGGCTTCAGTGTCTTGAGACCCCTTTCCAGTGGTCCCCTATCGGAGGAAAGGAAGACTGCTGCTTCATGGAGAAACTTTGATGGATTTGTAGTGCCAGCCTTCTGTGTGCTACCATTCTTGGACTTGGGGTCCATTCCCCCGCTAGTTCGCTTGCCTGCTGACCTTGTCAGGGGTTTAAGCACAGGCTGTATGCATCCTGATTGAAACTCCTCTGGATTTCAGGGCACAGGCTGCATTTCCTATCCCCGATCATGTGGCGGATCCATGGGGGCAGAGGTAACAGTTTGTGATTACAGTTGTTGTCTAGCCGACTGACAGTCCAAAGATATTTAGTCATTTGGAGTTTTTCTAAGGCAGATAATCCTTTCCTCCATTCAGCTGCTGTATAAAAGTGCTGACAGGCTGGTACTTCAGAGACTGAGTATACTTCCTAGGGGAACTTCGGGGGTGGCTTATTAAACGTTCTAAATTTCGCTTTTCATTGTTTCTGAGGGTAGGGGTTCAGGTCCCCCACCTCCCCAGACTCCAAATCACTGTTTTTTTTATTTTCAGATTTTGTTTATTTTTGCCGGTTTTGGTGCAAATTCATTGGCGGTGGCCATCTTAGATTTTTATTGATCTTTTTTTCAAAGTTTTATTTCTTCCTCAAAATGATTAAAAATCATTTGGGATGGACCCCCAAGCCCCTAATCTGTCGAATGTGTGCATTGATTGCGTCAGATTGGTGTCGGATCAGCGACTGTGTACCGTAGCGAGTTGGGAGAGGGGGTGGGAGCTTCAGACTTTTCCTCCTATGGGTACTCCAGGGCTGGGGAGCTGGCCTGGGTCTGTGACTAAGGTAAAAAAAAAACTCGCTCAGAGGCCGTTCTAGTGTCTGGCACCAAATGTCTGCGTTCTGAGTCTGGGGACTGTTTTGGTACAGTGCAGGTACCTCAGCAGAGCCCTGCCATAGTCACAGGATGTGACTTTTTACTGGACTTTATTCAGCTCCTCTGGAAAGCGTATTCGTTGGACCCAGCTCGTTTGATGCAGCCGGCAGGCACATTGGACCTTTCTCAGCCAGTTGCGCCGATTGTGGAGATTCCTGTTCTGAAGCTCTATCATCCAACTCTGGCAGAATTCAATAGCGTTAGTTGCCATGTAGATATTATGCCTTTTCTGTCTCCTAACACTGCTTCTATTTTGGATCAGATCGATACCCTTGCCAGGATGTGTCACCTCAGCCGCCCTGAGAGTCCGGATTTGGGTGATGACCTTTCCATCTGCAGACTCTTTCAGCATGGCTCTGTCCCACCATTTTATTGCTGATGTTCTGAAAGAGCTCAAATTGGATTCTCCACCTTCCACATCTCGGTGTTCAGTCATGGACCATGCTAATGTGCTGTCTTTCTTTTATCCATCTCATCCACAGCTTCTTGGTCTGGTTACAGAACAATGAAATACCCCAGAAAGCTGTTTCTGGCTCTCAAAGCTATGACTAAGCTTTATCCACTGGCTCATGATTTTCAGCAGGTTTTTTGAGCAACCTAAGGTGGATTCCGCTGTGGCACAGGATACCCGGCGCATGGCCCTCCCTAGTGATGTGGGAGTGATGCTTAAAGATTCTCAGGATCACAGAGTGGACATTATGCTGAAAAAGCTTTTTGAAGTGGCTTCTTCAGGTATTAAAGCAACAGTGGCCGCCTCCTTTGCAGTATGTGCTTGTCACACGAGATCTGCGGAGGTGCATGCCTGTTCCCCGCTGGTGATGGATGGTGTGGATTATATGGCAGATGCTCTATATGATCTCATTCGAATTCTTAGTAAGGTCTGAGTTTATGCATGTCTGTGTGCCGGACTCTTTTGATCTGTCATTGGGCTGGGGATGCTGTTTCCAAAGCCACTTTAAACAGACTTCCTTTCAAGGGCCAGCTTCTTTTTGAAAAAGGTCTGGATGACCTCATGACCAGTGTTGCCGAGCACCACCCTAAGTCTCTTCATGTAAACAGGTCTCACTGGAATTTTGGAGGGGACCGTGGTAATTTTCCTCCCTCCTACAGGTTTCGTCAGGGATCCGTGGGTTCTTCCTTCCAGAGATATTCCCAGGGCTACTGCCCTCGATACAACAAATCCAATTCTAGACATCCTCAGGTCTCCCGATCCCGGGCAGTTACTGCTCCTAAAAAGCCCCAATGATGCCAGAGGTCAGGCGGGACTTTCTCATATCGGAGGCCGACGTTCTCAGTTTTACCAGGAGTGGACTTGCATTTCCTCAGATCAATGGGTGCTGGCCATCATTCATGAGGGGCACAAAATATTCTTCGTTTACCTGCCTCCGAATTTGTTCTGGATTCTCCAGCAGGTCGGCCAGACAAGGAATCCAAGGTCCGCAGTAGTGCTGCCCGATTCGCGATTTGAATCGATTCACCGATTCACTTCGGGTGAATCAATTCGAATTGATTTGTTTTGGCAAAAAATTCGAACTTACCGATTCGTTGGCCCCCTTGCTAGAGACCCGTTTGGGCTTTCCCTCTCCCACTGGAATCTTTCCATGTAATGTAACTTCCGATTTTGCAAAACCAGAAGTTAATCAGAAGCAAGGACTCCGGTGGCAGAGGGAAAGTCCGAACAGGTCTCTGCATGCAGATCGGCGACAGCAAGGCTCTCTCCTCCTCAGCCATGCAAAAGCGGCGGTAGCGAATGCGATTCACTACCCTGCTGCTACTCTGGGCGTCTTTTCTCCATTCGGCCGACCAAGCGGAAACAGGAAGTTTTCACTGAGGGCGGACCGCCGTGGAGAGAAGAAGCAAGGAGTGGCGGCAGGAGTGGATCGCTAAATCACTACTGCCACTGGCAACATGTTGTAACGTCAAAATAAAGGTAGATGAGGCAGAGGGGAGATAGACTTGGGGGAGTTGGTGGACTGGAGAAGAAGAGATGGGAAGAAGATGGATGGGAGAAATGAATTTGGTGGAGGAGGGAAGATGGATGCTGGAGGGGGAAGATGGACTTGGGGGAGTTGGTGGACTAGAGAAGGAGAAATAGGGAGAAGATTAATGGAAGAGATGAACTTGGTGGAGGTGGGGGATATGGATGGTGGAGAGGGGAGGGAGAGATGAACTTGGGGGAGATCATGGACAGGGGAGATGGGGGAGGGATAAAAGAAGAAATGGATCTAAAAACAGGAGAGGGAGAGAGATGGTGGACAATGGGATTTAGGGAGGGAAGGAACAGAAAGGGAGAGAAGTTGGACACAAGGGATGGTGTAGGGGGGTAGAGATACTGGATAGGAGGGTTGTTTGAAAGAGAAAGGGAGAGCTGGTGGGGAAGGAGGGAGAGATACTGGATGAAAGGGTAGTTGAGAAAAGGAGAGATGGTGGATCTGGGAATGGTGGGGTCCATCGCTGCAGCTACGGAAATAGAGACAAAAAAAGGAAAGATGGCAGACCTCTGGGGGAGGGAAGGGAAATGGAAGGACATAGAAGGAAGATGACCCACAGAGAAAGAAGAAAACGACAAATGGGCAAGAGACCCTAACAAGCGAGTTATCAAAAGACGTTTATCGCAGAGCCTGGGTCCAAAATGATTTGAATAATGACTAGACAACAAAAGGTAGAAAAAATAATTTTATTTTTTGTTTTGTGATTACGATGTGTCAGATTTGAAAATGTGTATCCTGCTAGAGCTGGTATTATACCACAAACATGAACTAGGATTTAACAGAGAAAGGAAAAGTCTTTTCTGGTTGTTTATTTTGTTTACACCAATGTGGGTGGTAGAGGGGAGAGAGCAAAGGGGGTGGAGTGGGTGAAGAGGCCATAAAAGAAACCCACCAGGATGTTTGGAAAAAAAACACTCAATTGGGGCAGGAAAATCAAATTGAAAAATCGATTCAATAGGCTGAATCGAATCAAATTTTTTTCCTGAATCGGACAGCACTAGTCCGCACTACCCTGCATTGTCTCTGGAACATCAGAGTGATAGAACCTGTTCCAGAACACGAATTGGGCTTCAGCAGATACTCTTTATACTTCATCGTGCCAAAGAAAGGCTCGGAGGACTGGAGACCCTTTCTGGATCTCAAGTCGGCCAATCACTTCTCATGGAAACTGTGCACACAGTCATAGCTGCTGTCTCTCCAGGAGAGTTTCTGGCATCCTTGGGTCTCACTGAGGCTTACCTCTGTATTCCAATCTACCCGAACATTGCAAGTTTCTGAGTTTCCATGTTCTGCAACAGCATTTTCAGTTTATAGCTCTGCCCTTTGGGCTCACGACTGTGCCTCGCACTTTCACCAAGGTGATTGTAGTTGTGGTTGCTTTGTTCCGCAGGCAGGTTGTCCAGGTCCATCCATCCTTAGAAGATTGGTTGATCCGGGCTCCGTCTTAACAGGAGTGCAAATGTGCAGTGGAGACTGTATCCTGCTACAGGCTTTAGGTTGGATTGTCAATTTTAGGAAAAGCCAGTTGACACTGTCCCAGTCCTTGGAGTATCAAAAGCATATCAGAGATTTCATGGCCATCTGACTCCCATGACCTGATGTTATCCCAGGACAAGCAGGCAGCATATTCTCAACATATGGGTGACGTAAACTACGGAGCCCCGATGCGGACAGCTTCACAAGCAGACTTGTTTGAAGAGCTTTTAGAAAGTTTGCGACTGCTGCACCATGCATGCCTTCCCACCCAACGCAGGGTATGCATCTCCTAAGTTCTAGTTTTTCCGCGGAGCTGAGAAGCCATTGTTTCTAGCTCTGCACGAATTCGTTGCTTTCTCACACTGTGGCTTTTGGTTGGGTTTTTTTTTTCTTGTTTTTAAAACGATGAGTCACTGTGTGGCGCATTTTAAAAAAAAATTATTTTGTCGGTTTTTGTCTTTTTTTTCATGCCCTGGATTTAAAAGGTGTAGCCAGTGTAATTGTGCTATTTCCATCACTGACTCGCACCATTGGTGCATTAAGTGTTAGGGCCCAGAATACCATTCAGAATCGTGCGCACATGGTGCTATTCTTCAAAAACGATCTCTGAATTTGGGGGAGGGGGTTGAGAGGATATGTTTCATGTGGATTTTTGGTTTAGAATTTGTTATACCTCTGAGACTTTGTATTGTTTTCTGAAAAATTTTCAATACAAGTTTCAAGTTTTTATTAGTATTTGATGGATCGCTTATTTAGTTTACTAAGCGATGTACAACTTATTAAAATAGGGTGTGAAAACAAACAAAGTGACTTCAGACTTGTTGGGTAAGACTTACATGAATCGTGGAGGAAAGGGGGGAAAGTTACAATTCTTTGTTAGAGAGAAAAACACTAAATAGGGAATGGACAAGAGGAAGGGTAAAATAATTTCAAGACTTGAAACTTCTGATCATTAGACAGAAGATGAAAGGTTGAATGCGTCTTTAAAAAGGTAAGTTTTTTAAAAGATAAAAAGTCTTTTTCTTCTCTAATTTACTGTGGTAATGAGTTTCACAGTTGAGGGGCCTTAACCGAGAACATGTCGTGTCTTCTGGTGCCTATAATTTTTAGGGATGGAACAGTAAGGAGGTTTTGAGTAGTCGAACGGAGAGACCGAGAGGAGTTATAGGGGATAAGCATCCTGGTGACAAATTGAGGTTCGTTAAAACTTAAAGATTTAAAAACTAAAAATAAAATTTTAAAAGTGATGCGATGGCTGATTGGGAGCCAATGGGAATTAATCATAAAGGGCGTGACGTGATCGTATTTTTTAGCATTATGGATCAGTTTAACGGCCGTATTTTGTATTAATTGGAGTCTTCTTTTTTCTTTTAGAGAAATGTTAAGTAAAAGGGAATTGCAATAGTCAATTTTGGCTATTACCAGAGAATGAATTAGTATGTTAATGGATTTGGGCTCAAGGAATTTGGATATCGAGCGTATCGAACGTAATTTAAAGAAACGTGATTTGACTGTTACTAATATGATCGTGGTACGAAAGTTTGTCATCAACGATGACACCTAAGATTTTCAAAGAGGGCACCAGCTCTAAGGTAGTGGTATTAATGTCAAAAGAAGTACTAAGAATTATGTCCTTTTTCCAGGTAAAAAGCATTGATTTAGTTTTTTTAATATTTAGTGCTAATTTATTAGTGTTGAGCCAATTTTTTATAATTTCAAGTTTCTTGTTAATTGCCCTAATGCCATCTTTATTTTCCGGGTCTAGAGGATGAAGGAGCTGGATATCGTCTGCATATGCAAAAGGTGTAAAGCCTATTGATTGAACTATGCCTAAAAGTGGAGAAAGGAAAATGTTAAAAGAGGGGACAAAATAGAGCCTTGGGGAATACCATAAGTTAGGGAATTGGCTTTTGACATTTCACCGTTAAATCTGACATTTGATGAGCGGTTAGAAAGAAATGAAACAAACCATTTTAAGACTTGGTCGTCGATGCCTAAGGAATCGTTTGAGTAATAAATCATGGTCAATTGTGTCGAAGGCTGCAGATAAATCTAGTGAAAAAAGAACTACTGATTTGTGGTGGTCTAGGTAATAGTGGATGTTGTTTATCAATCCTATAATTGAATATTCGGTATTGTGAAATTTCCGAAAACCGGTCTGGTTCGGGTGAAGTGCATTTGTGGATTCAATAAAATCTGAAAGTTGGTCAAAAACCAGTCTTTCGGTTAATTTGGCGAGGAAAGGAATGTTAGCGATGGGACGATAGTTTGATATTCCATCAGGACTAATTTTATAATCTTTCAAAATTGGGGAAATAGTGGCAGTTTTCCAGGGAAGGGGGACAGAAGCAGTAAGTAGACTTTTTTGAACAAGAGAATGAATAAAGGGACCAAAGCAGGAGAAGAACTTTTTGAGATAAAACGGAGGAATGATTTCTGATCATGAACTTTTTAAATTAATTTTCTGAAGAAGGGATTCTATATCGTTAATGGAGGGAATTTGAAATTAGTGCATTTAGCTATAGAGACGTCGAGTTCAGCTCCAACAACTCTTCAGGGTCATGGATCCCTCCACAGAAAAGACCTCAACTTCGACCTTGTCCTCGGTCTCGCTAGCAAAGCCCTCGACCTCGAGTAAATCACCCTCACTAGTGAAAGCCTCAACTACACCTAAAGCCTTGTCTTCAGGCAAGTCTATCCTGATCTCTTCAGGTACGTGGCTAAGAAGCCCCCAGTCCTTCAGGCGGAGTCTCAGGCAATCCAGGCAACGAGTGTAGTCGTTCCAGCCTCTTCGAGACTTCCAACGAAGCATGCAGCAGGTCCTGTGCCTGAACCATAAGTGTCTTCCAGGGAAGTCTTCCAGATGAGGTGTGGGACGCACGAGGAGCCGCTGCCCGTGGTTTTGTGCTCTGCAGCAGTGAGGAAGAGGGAGCCGGCCCGAAGATAACACCGGGGGCGGCATAAAACGGCCAGGTGGAAGCATGGAGGGAGGGAGACAACAAAGGTAGGGGGAATGATTTTATCTTTGAATTTAGTGATTGAATTTTGTCAATTTTGAGAATTGATATCTGCTGTCCGTATTTTGCACTGTTCAGGAAGAAATGCATTTGTTTCTTTTTCTCTGGGATTGCACTGCATGCAGAGTCTTCATCTTAGGGTTTGTTTGTATATATTAGTACTTTTAGTTTTTGGTTAGGGGTTATCTGTGTTCTGGTAGGAATGAATGTTGAGAAGCATACAGTGTGCTTTGTGTAGTTTAATTTTGTGGTTAACCATTATGTGTTGTTAAAAACATTATATTGTGTGTATATATGAAAAATGAATGGAAAAAATAGTGTTACAATTAGTGCTATTATGGGGGCAGCCCAGTGTTCTTTAACCGTCGTTCCACAGACCAGTGCCGGTCCACAAAATAATTCTTTTATTTCCGTAGGTCCATAGGTGTAAAAAGGGATCTTTACCAGAGACTTCTACAGAGGCACTATCACATCATTTTTCCTGCTGCCTGTTCCTCTTCTGTGCACCCAAGCATTCTTCTGGCTTTTGTCATCTTTTCTACCCCAAAGTCTCATTCTTTTTTGTTAACAGAAGTACTTCACCTCCTATAATGTACTGCTTTTCTAGGTTTTTGCAGCTCAGATGCATAATCCTCATTTCTTAACATTAATTTTTAGATGTCAAATTCTGGACCATTCTACAAGCTACACTAGAGCCCTTTTTGTTCTATCTACACCATCAGGGGTATCTATCCTATTGCTGATTTTAGTATCATCCACAAAGAGACAAACCTATCCAGACAAAAAATATTAAAAGAGCAAGTTCAAGGACCAATCCCTGTGACACACCACTAGTATCATTCCTTCTTTCCAAATGATCTTTTATCGCCATCAACTCAACCAGTTTCTAACCCACTGGGTGATATTTTTTTATTTAAGTAAAATTATACAACAACCATGCTTACTACAACATATCAGGAAATATACCCAAGAAAGGAAAAATATTGTTACAAGAAACTTAGGGCTTCTTTTACTAAGGTGTGCTAGCGTTTTTAGCGCACGCGCAAAAAATTACCGCCTGCTTAAAAGGTAGCGGCTAGCGCATGCGACATTTTAGCACACGCTATTCCGCACGTTAAGGCCCTAACGCACCTGTGTAAAAGGAGCCCTTAAAGTAAAACTATAAACTAGAAGGATAAATTACTAAAATAAGCCAATGTTATCGCAGATTAAGGGCTCCTTTTATCAAGCCGCACTAGCAGTTTAGTGCGTGCTAAACTGCTGGTCACGCTAGCTGCTACTGCCTCTTCTTGAGCAGGCAGTAGTTTTTGGCCAGCACAGGGATGAACGTGTGTTGAAAAGTCACACGCGTTAAACCCGCTAGCATGGCTTGATAAAAGGAGCCCTAAGTACATGAATTAGTAGTAGTTGTAGTAGCTCCTTCTCGACCTACCACTTTAGGATCAAAGTTTTTGCTAAAATCTAAGAAAACCACATCCAGTACTAGCCCCTGATCCAAATATCTAGTCATCTAGTGAAAGAAATTAAATTATTCTGACAAGATCTACCTCTAGTAAAAGCGTGCTGCTTCGGGTTCTACAGATCATTGGATTTCAGAAAACTTGCTGTCCTCTGTTTTAGAAGCTTTTCTATTAATTTACTCACATAACATAAATATTTACTTATATACTTCAAAACGTTAAGTTCTATGCGGTTTACAAAAGAAAAGTTATTACAATAGAATGGAAAAGTTTTAGTTGCCTAAGTATCTAGTAAACAGGTATGTTTTTAAATGTCTCCTAAATAGTTGATAAGTACGAGAAATCACAGTTGAGAGATTTAAATCCTTATCCCAGGATACTGCCTGATACGACAAAAGACGATGATGATATTTTTTAAATTTGCACCCTTTGACAGATGGGAATGTAAATAGTTCATGTGAGCATCTGAAATGTTTACTGTTGGTGAATGTAAACGAATCTACTATAGAGGTCAGACTAACTAGCCTGTAGTTCCTAGTTTCCTTGCTTCCACTTTGTAGAGAAGGACCACATCTGCTTTCTCCAGTCCTCCTGAATCACTCCTAACTCTAAATAATCATTGTAAAGGTATGACAGAGCCACCAGAAATTCCTTAACATAAGAACATAAGCAATGCCTCTGCTGGGTCAGACCTGAGGTCCATCGTGCCCAGCAGCCCGCTTACGCAGCGGCCTCAACAGGTCCAGGACCTGTGCAGTGATCCTCTATTTATACCCTTCTATCCCCCTTTCCAGCAGGAAATTGTCCAATCCTTTCTTAAACCCCAATACCGTACTCTGCCCTATTACGTCCTCTGGAAGCGATTCCAGGTGTCCACCACACACTGGGTAAAGAAGAACTTCCTAGCATTTGTTTTGAATCTGTCCCCTTTCAGTTTTTCCGAATGCCCTCTTGTTCTTATATTTTTTGAAAGTTTGAAGAATCTGCCCCTCTCTACTCTCTCTGTGCCCCTCATGATCTTATAAGTCACTATCATATCCCCTCTAAGTCTCCTCTTCTCCATGGGAAAGAGACCCAGTTTCTCCAATCTCTCAGCGTATGAAAGGTTTTCCATCCCTTTTATCAGACGTATTGCTCTCCTCTGAACTCTCTCGAATAACGCCATATCCTTCTTAAGGTACGGTGACCAATATTGGACGCAGTATTCCAGATGCAGGCGTACCATCGCCCGATACAGCGGCAGGATAACTTCTTTCATTCTGGTCGTAATACCCTTCTTGATTATACCTAGCATTCTATTCGCTCTCTTAGCGGCCGCTGCGCACTGTGCCGTCAGCTTCATTGTCATGTCCACCATTACCCCCAAGTTCCTTTCTTGGGTACTCTTGTTCACTAACATCCCTGCCATTGAATAGTTGTACCTCGGGTTTCTGCTTCCCAGATGCAATACTTTACATTTCTCAACGTTGAACTTCATTTGCCATCTCGTTGCCCATTCTCCTAGTTTGCTCAAGTCCCTTTGCAATTCTTTGCAGTCCTCTTTAGTCCGAGCTCCACGAAATAGTTTGGTGTCGTCCGCAAATTTTATTATCTCATGCTTCATTTATGAATATATCACGCTAGATCATTTATGAATATATTAAATTAAATAGCAGCGGCCCGAGCACCGAGCCCTGCGGAACACCACTCGTGACCCTCCTCCATTCCGAGTAGTGGCCCTTCACCCCTACCCTCTGTTTCCTACCCGCCAACCAGTTTCTGATCCATCTATGTACGTCTCCGTCCACCCCATGGTTCTTCAGTTTCCGGAGTAGACGCTCGTGTGGCACCTTGTCAAAGGCTTTTTGGAAATCCAGGTATATGATGTCTATGGGGTCTCCTCTGTCCATCTATTTGTTAATTCCTTCGAAGAAGTGCAATAAGTTAGTTAGGCACAATCTCCCCCTGGCTTGTTTTCAGAAGTTTGTTTCTTTCCAAATGTTCATCGATGTTTTCTTTTATCAGTGCTTCCGCCATTTTCCCCTCAAATATATTCCCCAATGTGTCTATCTTCAGATTAACTAACTCCTCGTAAACAAGAGTCCTCCAAAAATCATTCAAGGTCTTCCACATCATTTGTGTTTGAATTCCCAAGGATATTAGGGGAGGGGCTAGAGATAAACATTAGAGGTTTTTGGAACAAAAATAGATTTATTTACATTTACAATACATTGAAACTTGGCTGTCTCTATTATCATTGAATGTGTTTTGGGTTTTTTTTTTGTTTATTATTTTGTCAGTGGATTTGGGAGAGAGCTAGTCTTTTTAAATGAGGAATAACTCACATGATTGGTCTTGGTCTCACGCTCTCTCTGTATGTGTCTCTGTAGCCTAATGGTTAGTGCAGTGGCGTGGGAAGCTGGATTCAATTACCACTGCAGCTCCTTGTTGGGCAAGTCACTTAACCCTCCAATGCCCCAGATAACAAAAAATAAGTACCTGTATATAATATGTAAATCGCTTTCATTGTAACCACAGAAAGGTGTTATATCAAGCTCCTTTCCCTTTCCCCTTTCTATCTCAACATTTCCCATCTTTCCCCATTCCCACCCTTGTGACCTAGCATCTCCCTGTCCTCTCCCCCTTCCCATCTTCACATATAGTCCAGCATTTGCCCATCCCCTCTTTTTTTTTTTCTCAGCCCCTATTATCCAGCCTGTCTTTCACTCCCCTTCTGCAATCCAGCATCTGCCTTTCTGCCCTTCTTGTCCAACAGTATAGCATTTGCCCTTTCCAATATGGTGAAAGGAGTGTCCGCAGAGGTCCCAACATTCTTCCTTAATTTGCAACATGCTTCTTCAAATTGCAACAGCATGGGACACATTTCAATTCCAGTATGCTCTGTGCACTGATGCTGAAAGTGTTTTTTGCTACTGTGCAGCTCAAAACAAATTATGGAAGAATTCTAGTGCTTGTGTGCCTTGCTACTGGGTATTCTTAATGCCACTTTTCTTCCTGCTGATGATGTTCACTTGGAACTGCTTCCCTTCTAGCTTCAGCCATGTAAAACATCTCCTAGGTGCTGGCAATAAACCAGTACCCTGGTTGGGAACAAGTTATCTACTGTAGATTAGTTATTCTCAATCCAGTCCTTGAGAGATACAGATTTTTCTGGATCTCCCATCTTGAGTGACATGGTGGATGGCCATGTTAGTCCACTTTTTAAGGTGATATATAGAAATAAACAAAGACATAAAGGAAATAAGGTGATACCTCTTTATTGGACTAACTTAATGTATGTTATGATTAGCTTTCAAAGGGTAACACCCTTCTACCTCATATTAGAAATAAGCAAATGCTGACAGCTATCAATATATGTAAGGGAAACATGAAAGCATCCTAGTGATAGTTTATAGGATATTCACAATTAATATGTGTAAAAGAGTTGACTGCATAGCTTTATAAATTTACTTAAGACATATTCTTTCCAGAAATCCTGAAAACCTCGCTATCTGAGGATCCCCCAAGACAAGTGTACAAATCTCTGGTCAAGAAGGTCATTTTAAGCCATTTAAAGGGTGGGGAAAACATAAATATATGAGGGTGGTTTGAAACATTCGGTAACACACCCCCCCCCCCCCCCCCCCAGATAAATACATTTTTTTAAGCCAGTTATATTTCTCAACATAGCTTCCATCAGGGGCTGTACACTTAATCCAGCGAGTACCTAGTTTTTCCATCCCATTGCCAAATTTAAAAAAATATTTTAACTTGTTTATTTTACTGAACTTTTCAGACCACTCTCATATATACATTTGGGAGCACTAATGTTTGTCTATGAATTTATTTTAATCCCTTGTTTTTCTTCATTGAAATTTTTTAAAAATAGGTATTACAATTGGACGCTGGCTGCTCCCATGATCCTTAGTTTACAAGTTTTCCAGAAAAGCTTGCCCAAGGTAAGTTTACAAATTACAAATCATAAGTAAGTATCGAGTTCATCATATTGCACAATTGGTGACAAACTCCTCTCGCAGTAATTTTGTATAGTTGAATTTCTGTGCACATGAAGAGACAGATTCAGTAAAGAACGTCTAAAAGTTAAGCGTTGTTTAGACGTCCAGCAGCAGAATGCTGAGCACGATTCTATAATGCGTAGACACACTATAGAGAATCACGCTCAGCAGTGCTGAGCGAATCTAAACGAGTCTATATTGTTAGGCGTCCTTTGTAGAATTGCCTTTTAGGCGTTATATAGACCAGTGTTTCTTAACTTCTTCAAGCTAAATACTCCCTAAGCCTAACAAATACCAGCCGAGTACCCCCGCCCAAGCTCTGCCCCTGACCCCACCCCATAATAATAGTACTAATTGTAACACAATTTCTTCCAACCATTTTTCATATACACACAATATAATCTTATTAATACATAATGATAACCACAAAATAAAAAAAAACACAAAGCACACTATACACACAGAAAATGTTAATTATTTATATTTGGGGATTTTTTTAAGAGGTCAAGGCAGATGACTTTAAAATATGCAATCACTGACAACTATTGAAAAATAGACAAATACCAATTCTGATTGGCCCAGGCACCTTAGGCCCCACCAGTAGGCGGAGCTTTGGGACGGATGGGCCAATCCGGCCTCATTCCGTCGTTGGCTGCCTGCCGGACA
Source organism: Geotrypetes seraphini (assembly GCF_902459505.1). Lineage (NCBI taxonomy): Eukaryota > Metazoa > Chordata > Amphibia > Gymnophiona > Dermophiidae > Geotrypetes > Geotrypetes seraphini. The sequence continues at coordinate 147,133,216 of NC_047085.1, read as the reverse complement.
GGCCGGTTTGGCTCCCGTCTGTCCGGCCAACTACACAAAGGTACGGGGAAGGGGGTGGGGGGGTCGCGGGTCGGCTGGGGGAGCGGTCAGAGGTTCTTGGGGGGGCGGTCGTTGGGGGGAGGGGGGTTTGCGTCGAGGGCAGGAGGGCCTGGGATCCCTCCTGCCCGTAATGTAGTGTGGGGTGGGGGTAGGGGGTCGCTGTGGCCACATAAGCACATAAGCAATGCCTCTGCCGGATCAGACCTGAGGTCCATCGTGCCCAGCAGTCCGCTCACGCGGCGGCCCAACAGGTCCAGAACCTGCGTAATAATCCTCTATCTATACCCCTCTATCCCCTTTTCCAACAGGAAATTGTCCAATCCGTTCTTAAACCCCAGTACCGTACTCTGCCCTATTACATCTTCTGGAAGCGCATTCCAGGTGTCCACCACCCGCTGAGTAAAGAAAAACTTCCTAGCATTTGTTTTGAATCTATCCCCTTCTAATTTTTCCGAATGCCCTCTTGTTCTTTTATGTTTTGAAAGTTTGAAGAATCTGTCTCTCTCCACTTTCTCTATGCCCTTCATGATCTTGTAGGTCTCTATCATGTCTCCTCTGAGTCTCCGCTTTTCCAGGGAGAAGAGCTCCAGCTTCTCCAATCTTTCAGTGTATGAAAGGTTTTCCATGCCCTTAATCATTCGTGTCGCTCTCCTCTGGACCCTCTCAAGTATTGCCATATCCTTCTTAAGGTGCGGTGACCAATACTGAACACAGTACTCCAGGTGCGGGCGCACCATTGCCCGATACAACGGCAGGATGACTTCTTTTGTTCTGGTCGTAATACCATTTTTAATAATACCCAACATTCTGTTCGCCTTCTTCGCGGCTGCTGCGCATTGCGTCGTTGACTTCATTGTTGTATCCACCAGTACACCCAAATCTCTTTCAAGGTTACTTCCCTCTAATACTAATCCCCCCATTTGGTAGCTGAACATCGGGTTCTTTCTCCCTATATGCATGACCTTGCATTTCCCTACATTGAATTTCATCTGCCATTTATTCGCCCACTCCTCCAGTTTGCTTAGGTCCCTTTGTAGGTCCTCACACTCTTCCGTAGTTCTGACCCTTCTACAGAGTTTAGTGTCATCCGCAAATTTTATAACTTCACATTTCGTCCCCGTTTCCAGGTCATTAATAAATACATTGAACAGCAGCGGTCCAAGTACAGACCCCTGCGGAACTCCACTCGTGACTTTCCTCCAGCTCGAGTAGTGACCCTTCACTCCAACCCTCTGTCTCCTGCCTGCCAACCAGTGTTTGACCCATCTGTGTACGTCCCCTTCCACCCCGTGGTTCCACAGCTTCCTAAGTAACCGCTCATGGGGTACCTTGTCAAAGGCCTTTTGGAAGTCAAGGTAGATGATGTCTACAGGTTCCCCTTTGTCCAAATGGCTGTTTACCCCCTCGAAGAAGTGCAGTAAGTTTGTTTGGCACGATCTTCCCTTGCAGAAGCCATGTTGGCTCACTTTCATAAGCCCATTTTTTTCGATGTGCTCACAGATGCTGTCCTTTATCAGTGCTTCTACCATCTTGCCTGGAACCGATGTCAAACTTACCGGCCTATAGTTTCCCGGGTCTCCTCTTGACCCCTTTTTAAAGATAGGTGTAACATTTGCTATCTTCCAGTCCTCCAGTATCTCTCCAGTTTTCAAGGATAGGTTGCAAACTCGTTGGAGTATTTCCGCTATCTCATTTCTTAGTTCTTTTAGTACCCTAGGGTGGATTCCGTCTGGGCCTGGTGATTTGTCGCTTTTCAATCTATCTATCTGTTGGAGGACATCCTCATGGCTCACCTCTATTGCCGACAGTTTTTCTTCTTGATCACCATGGAAGATCACGTCGGGTTCCGGTACATTGGATGTGTCCTCGCTTGTGAAGACTGACGAGAAGAATTTGTTTAACCTGTCAGCTACCTCTTTTTGCTCCTTTATCACTCCCTTTTTATCTCCATCATCCAACGGTCCTACTTCCTCCCTCTCCGGTTTCTTCCCCTTAACATATCTGAAGAATGATTTGAAGTTTTTTGCCTCCCTGGCCAGTCTCTCTTCGTATTCTCTTTTCGCTCTCCTAACCACTTGGTGACATTTTCTTTGGCCTTTCCTGTGTTCATCCCAGTTTTCCCCAGTCTGGTCCTTTTTCCATTTCCGGAATGATTTTTTTTTGTCTCCTATCGCTTTCTTCACCTCATTGTTTATCCATGCGGGGTCTTTTGTTCGGTTTTTTTTGCACCCTTTTCTAAATATGGGGATGTACATATGTTGTGCTTCTTGCACTGTGCCCTTGAATAGAGACCAGGTTTGCTCTACAGTTTCTGTTTTCCTTGAGCTGTTTCTAAGTTTTTTTCTTACCATTGCTCTCATAGCATCATAGTTCCCTTTCTTGAAGTTGAGCGTTGTCACTGTGGTTCTTTTCCCTTTTGTTGTACTTACTCCTAATTTGTACTGGATCATGTTGTGATCACTGTTTCCCAGTGGCCCTACTACTTTCACTTCTTTTGCAGGTCCCCCTAATCCGTTGAGGATTAGGTCAAGAGTGGCATCTCCTCTTGTTGGTTCCTTGACAAGCTGATCCATAAAGCAGTCCCTCACAGCCTCTAAGAATTCTGTTTCCCTCGCACAGTTTGAGTTTCCAATACTCCAGTTTATCCCGGGGTAGTTGAAATCTCCCATTACTGTCACATTCCTGTTGTTGCCTTCCCGCCTCAATTCTGCCACCAGATCTTTGTCGTTTGCTTCCGTTTGTCCAGGTGGACAATAGTATAGACCCAATCCAAGTTTCCAAGTTTATTAGTTTTTTAATATCCCGACCATCAAGTGAATATCTGGCCGGTTAACAAAGTTTTGTATTGGCTAAAAATATTATAAAATAAAGTGAACATAGAAGACATAGACTAGACAAACTGGATAGTGAGGAAAGTGGGGGGAGGAGGGGAGAAGTTACAAAGTTTATGTCAAGGCCACCTTTTCCTGGTAATTTGACCCATAATGACTCCAGTCCTTCCGCCTTTGGTTCTATATCCACTCCGGACGAGGGAATGGTGTCTTTTATGTATAGTGCTATTCCTCCACCCTTCTTGTTGGTCCTGTCTCTTCTATAGAGTTTGTACCCTGGCAGCACTACGTCCCATTGGTTATCCTCGTTCCACCATGTTTCCGTGATTCCAATGATGTCTAGGTTTTCTTTTATGGCTATGGCTTCTAATTCTCCCATTTTGGACTTTAGGCTCCTTGCATTAGCGTACAAGCAATTTAAGTCCTGGTCTTTTCTTTTCTCTGCTGGTTTTACATGTGTTTTGCTCCCCATACCATCCCCTATTTGGGCTGCCGGTCCCTCATTTCTGTTCCCTTCTTCCTTATTTTTTGGTGTATCTTTTCTGTTCCTTTGTTCCTTATTTTTTGGTGTATCTTTTTCGTCTGCATCCTGATTTCCTGATCTCTCCTGTTCCTCTAATTTTATCTGATTGTCCTTTTTGTTGGTCAACAGCTTCTGTTGTTCGTCTCTTGCCTGTTCCCAGCATTTTTCCCTCTCAGTATCTTCTTTGGATACTCTTGTCCGAACCGTCGACGTCAGGTCAACTATCGGCTTTCCCCTTTTTCTCAGTTTAAAGCCTGCTCAATTCCTCTCTTGACGTTGTTTGCTAGCAGTCTCGTTCCTGCCTTGCTCAGGTGTAGTCCGTCCCTCCTGAAGAGCTCCCTCCTGGCCCGAACAACTAGCGGGGGGGGTCACCAGGGCCAGGAGGACTTGGGCTCCCTCCTGGCCCGATATTGTCGGGGAGTTGGGGAGTTGGCGGGGCAAGAGGGCTTGGGCTCCCTTTTGTCCCGATTGTGTCGGGGAGTCGGGGGGGCAAGAGGGCTTGAGCTCCCTCTTGCCCCGATCGTGTCAGGTGTCGGGACCGCCAAGAGGAAGCGGCAGGACACCGGTAGGAGCTTCTACATGATGGGGGGGGGGGGGTAGGGAGGCTTTGGGGGTGCGAGCGGTCCTTCGGGGTGGGGGTGGAGGTGCGAGTGCGTGCGAGCGGTCCTTCGGGGTGGGGGTGTGAGCGGTCCTGTGGGGGGGGTGAATCGGACGTCGGGGGGGGGGAACTATGTAAAAATAATTTTTGTACAACGCGCTCATGCGTATAACGCGCAAGGGTATGCGCAGTACGTAAAAACCACGTATAACGCGCGCGTTATATGCGAGAAAATACGGTAATCCATGGAGCCCTGGTACGGACAGCTTTAAAAGTGCATTGCCACTTTAAGAACTTAAGAAAGTTTGTGAACTGCCCACATTGTAGGCTCACGGTACCTCAGTTCTTAGTTTTACGCGGAGCTAAGAAGTCATGATTTTGAAGTCAGAAATTTCAATCAGCAGCTCCTCAAAAGCCTGCTCAGTCTTTTTGACGGGCTTCTAGAGAACATAGCCGCTATTCCTATTTCTCAGCCTCTTCCTCAACCAATCAGAGGTCAGCTCCAGTTGTATTATCTCTGTTGGGAACTGTTAACCACAGACCTCTGTGTGCTAAAAGTCATTTGAGAGGGATACTCTCTTCACTTCATCAATATGCCTCCAGATTATCCACCAAGAGAGTTTTTTCTTTCAACCTTCAGCAGACATCCTTCTTCAGGAGACAGAATCCCTCCTTCTCAATGCTATAGAGGAGGTTCCTCCTGCAAAGAGAAACCAGGGGTTTTAATCCCGGTATTTTCTCATCCCAAAGAAGACGGGAGGTCTTCGTCCAATCTTGGACCTCAGAGGCCTTGACAGGTTTCTAGTGAAGGAAAAGTTTTAGATGTTGTTCCTGGCAACTTTTTATTCCCTCTTAGATAGAAATGACTAGTGCTGCCCGATTCAGGGGAAAAAAAATTCGATTCGATTCAGCCTATTGAATTGGTTTTTCGATTCGATTTTCCTGCCCAATTGGGTGTTTTTTTTCAAACTTCCTGGTGGGTTTATTTTATAGCCTCTTCACCCCTTTTGCCTTCTCCTAACCACACTGGCGCTGTGGTATAAACAAAATAAACAAACAAAAAAGACTTTCCTCTCTCTGTTAAATCCTAGCTCACATTTGCGGTCTAACACCAGCTCTGGCAGGATACACGTTTCAAATCTGACATATTGTAATCACAAAACAGAAAATGAAATTAGTTTTTCTACCTTTTGTTGTCTGGTCATTATTCAAATCTTGTTGGTCCCAGGCTCTGGTTGTCTTCTGATAACTTGCTTGCCAGGGTCTCCTTCTTTCTTCTTTCTCAGTGCTAACCATCCATCTGCCATATCTGTCCTCAACTTCCGTTTCCCTTCCCTCCCCCGGAGTTCTGGCATCTTTCTTTTTTTTTCGTCTCCATCCATAGATCCACCTTTTCTTAACTGCCCTTTTATCCAGTATCTCTCCCGCCTTCCCCACCACCTCAGGATCCACCATCTCTCCCTTTCTTTTCCCAACTACCCTCCTATCCAGTATCTCTATCCCCCCTCCACATCATCCCTTGTGTCCAACTTCTCTCCCTTTCTGTTCCTTCCCTCCCTAAATCCCATTGTCCATCATCTCTCTCCCTCTCCACTATTTTTAGACCCATTATTTATTCCCCCCCAAAGTCCGGCATATGCACATCTCTTTGAACCCCCCCTTCCCTCCCTCCATGTACCTCTACACCAAGGCCTGCACCTCCCCCTGAAGGTCTTTCCCCCCCTTAAAGGCCTATCCCCCCCTTAAAGGCCTGTCCCCCCTTAAAGGCCTATGCCACCATCCCTGGCCTGTCCCTCCCTTGAAGGCTTGTCCCACCTCTTAAAGGCCTGTCCCCCCTGAAGGCCTATGCCACCAACCAGGCCTGTTCCCCCCCCTTGAAGGCCTGTACCCCCCCAAGGCTTGTCCCACCCCCCACTCCAAAGGACTGCGCACCCCCCCCCCCAGAAGGCTCCATGTTCCCCCTGGCCTCCCCACACCCATCGATACTACCATCACCAATCTACTGACCAAATCAATAGACATTAAAGCATTCCGAAAAGAAATCAAAACTCATCTCTTCAAAAAACACTTCCCATCATCATAACCTCACAAAAGTATTAGAAAATACTCTCATGACTACCCAAACACCACCACCAGCAACACCCGAATCCGGACAGTATTATCTCTACTCGTCTAAACAACAGAATCCGGACAATATTATCTCTATTCACCTAAACAACCTATCATTATCTACTATCTACTACCAATTTATCCTGGAAAAGTCCAGAACAACAATTGTAACTTAACGCATTCTTGATTATATGTACTGCAATGCTACTGGAAATGTCCAGTCTTCTAACTTGTAATCCGCTTAGAACCGCAAGGCACAAGCGGAATAGAAATCACTAATGTAATGTAATGTAATTTCTAGTTGCAGCCTGCACAGAAGATCGCAGTTATAGCGTCTTTGCAAACTGCTTTTAGGTGTTTCCTCCGCTGCGATCCTGGCTCTGCGATCTTCTGTGCAGACTGCAACTAGAAGGTAAACGGTGTGGGGAGGCCAGGGGGGAAGCCGGACACCGGGGTGGGAAACCTGACGCCGGGGGGGGGTAGCTGGACAGCAGCACTTCTCGACTGACCCTCCCTCCTCGTCCTCTAAAGCAGGTGCGGCAGCGGCCGGCCAGCAAGAGCAGCACTGCCGCTCCTGCTTTAGGGGGCAAAGGGGGAGGGTCCGAATCAGAATGTCAATTTTTTTATTATTATTTTAAATCAATTTGAATCGATTCACCTGAAGTGAATCGGTGAATCGATTCAAATCATGAATCGGGCAGCACTAGCAATGACTGGCTATGCTTTCTAGATCTCAAAGAGGTTAGACTCGCATTCCAGTGAATCCAATCTCCAGGAAATTCCTCGGATTTCAGGTGGCACAGCACCATTATCAATACAAGGTCCTGCCCTTTGGCCTTGTATCTTCTCCCAGATTTTCTTTTGTATTATATAGTTCCTCCCCTGACTTCAATGCTGTGTCTGTTCATTATGTTTAATTATGATTTGATTGTACCCTTTGTATGTATTTTAGTGTACAGTACTCTCCCGGTCATTCGTGGTCTGCGATTCGCGGTCACAGTCATTCACGGTATTTTCCAACTGCGAATGACCGGGACCACGAGAGGCTGCGACCGCAAATGACCGGGCAGGAGAGAGCAGCCAGAGCAACTGTGAGTGAAGGAAATCACTCATGGTTTGCTCCGACCGCCTCTTCCTACACTAAAGTTGGGCCTCATCAATCAGGAGCTGCTGTCAAAGCTATATGGAGCCAATGTTCAGTTTTTAAAGTAGGGTAATGTGATCCCAATGGTCTGCCCCATCCCTCTCCTCATCAACATCACACAAGACTGTCAACAAAGCTGTCCTCTCCTATAATGACATTCTCTCCTCTGGTCTAGACACCCTTGCTTCTCCAATTTCACATCCTATTAGGCATGCCAAACCCCAACCCTGGCTGACACCCCCCCACACATCCACTACCTTCGTTCATGTGCCCGTTCTGCCAAATGTCTCTGGCTTAAATCCTGTGTGCACGCCGACTTCATACACTTCAAATTCATGCTGACATCATTCCAGTCTGCCTTTTCACTAACCAAACAAGAATACTATACCCATTTAACCACTTCTCTTAGCTCTAACCTTCGCCATCTCTTTACCGCACTAAACTTCCTACTCAAAGCATCCTTACCACCTATCTACCTTTAGGTTTCTCCCCAGACTATGGCAGAGTTCTTCTACAATAAGATTCACAAGATTCACTTTGAGCTCTCAAACTGGCTGCTTCTCCAAACCTGCTCCTCTGATCTGATTCCCACTCACCTACTCGGCGCTATCTTACCCTTTGTCATACCTCATATCTGTCATATCCTCAACCTATCACTCTCCACTGCAACTGTCCCTAATGTCTTCAAACATACCATTGTCACATCCCTCCTCAAAAAACTTTCACTAGATCCCACATGTCCCTCCAACTATCGCCCCATCTCCCTTCTCCTTATCCAAGTTATTTGAATGTGCTGTTCACCGCCATTGCCTGGACTTCCTCTTCTCCCAAACTATTCTGGATCCACTTCAATCAGGCTTCTGCCTGCTGTATTCTGTGGAAACTGCCCTTACTAAAGTTTCCAATGACCTGTTCTTGGCCAGATCTAAAGGCCTGCTCTATCCTCATCCTTCTCGATCTGTCTGCCACTTTTGATACTGTTCTTCACCACCTACTCCTTGATACGCTGTCCTCGTTGGGATTCCAGGGTACTGCTGTCTCCTGGTTTTCTTCCCATCTTTTCCATAGCACCTTTAGTGTATGCAATGGTGGTTCCTCCTCCACAGCCTTACCGCTATCAAGGCTGTGTTCTGGGACCACTCTTTTTCTCAATCTACACTTGCTCACTTGGAGTGCTAATCTCCTCCCATGACTTCCAATATCACCTCTATGCTGATGACTCCCAGATCTACCTCTCTGTGCCAAATAGCTCTACTGAAACCTAGACCAGAGTCTCAGCCTGCCTGTCCGACACTGCGATCTGGATGTCTCACCACTATCTAAAAGTGAATATGGCTAAAACGGAGCTGCTCATCTTCCCACCTAAACCCATCTCCCTGCTTCCTTCATTATCTGTCTCTATGGACAACACTCTCATCCTTCCTGTTTTACCTGCTCATAGTCTCGGAGTCATCGTTGACTCCTCTTTCTCCAGATAACAACATATTGCTAAAACTTGCTGCTTCTTCCTCTATAATATTACCAAAATTCGACCCTTCCTCTCTGAGCACAGTACCAAAACCCTTATCTATGCCATCTCCACCTAACGCATAGACTACAGCAACTCGCTATTCCCTGGCCTTCTGCTTCCCTCCAATCTATCCAGAATTTGGCTACATGACTCATATTCTGTGAGAGCCGCTATATTCATGTTACCCCTCTCCTAAAGTCACTTCATTGACTGCCCATCCATTTCCTAATATAATTCAAACTCCTTACTGACCTACAAATGCACTCACTCAGCTGCCCCTCACTATCTCTCTTTACTTATCTCCCTCTATGTTCCCTCTCCCCCTCCCCCCAGCAAGTTCCATTCAGCTGGAAAGTCCCTCCTGTGCCTTTCTCTTCCTCTGCCAACTCCAGACTCTCTCCCTTCTACCTTGCTGCGCCTTGAGAGTGCTTTCAACTAACTCCTCTTACTTCACCCATCCCCAACCCTATATGTCATGTCTGTCTGTCCAGGTTAGACTGTAAACTCTTCTGAGTAGGGACCATCTATTAAATGTAAAAATGTACAGCACTGTATATGCCTTTCAGTGCTATATAAGTGATAAAGAGTAGTACCTCAAACTAAGGAAGGAGCAAAATAAGAAGAGCTTTATTTTCAAAATAGTTGAAATAAATGATAGAATTGTTCAGGTGTGTATGTTAAAATTAGTATGTACTGTAATTAGTGACGCTGTATAGTTTTAAAAGTTGCTTGTAGAACTGTTTTACAAGTGGATTTAATGTTTTATATATCTAGAATACAATAGAGTCTTGGGTTAAAGAGAAAATGCCAAAGAAACCTGGGAGATGGTGGTTCTGGCGCAAGAGAGAAAACATGATCCAAAAGGTGAGTACTGCAAAGTCCATTTCAAGCCTGGCACCCTCAATGTGGTAGAAGACATCACTCATCTTTAGTGATTTTTGATACCTGAAAATAGAGAAAAGTTAATTCTTCAGAAAAGGCACACTAGTCAAGTATGTATTCCTTTGTCACAATGAAAAATTGGATTATTCACAAGTATGTTGTATTTTATGAAGAAAGAATGCTTTACTGTTTGTTAATATTTAACTATTTATTTATTTAACATGCACTGTCAAGGATAACTATGCAAATTGTAACCTGGAACCTCTATGTTTGTACTAGATCCCTAGTTTGTATCAAGTTAGGATACAACCTTGTATAGTAAATTTTTTTTGTAATTATGTCAAATTGTAACCTGTCAACTATATAATATGTATGTTTAACCTGTAAGCCGTTATGAGCTCTTTGAGGACAATGGGATAGAAAACGAACAAAATAAATAAATACTATGTAACTTAAGAACATAAGAATGACCTTACTGGGTCAGACCAATGGTCCATCTAGCCCAGTGGCCAATCAAGGTCACTAGTATCTGGCAAAAACCCAAATAGTAGCAGAATTCCATTCTACCGATCCAGGGCAAGCAGTGGCTTCCTCCATGTTTCAGTCCACATGGGAGGTGCAGTTAGACATCGTGTCTGACTGGCAGCCCAAAGATCATAGAAACATATAGAATCATAGAATATGACGGCAGAAAAGGGCTATAGCCCATCAAGTCTGCCCACGCTAATGACCCACCCTCAGACTTCACCCCGCTAGAGATCCCACATGCATATCCCATTTCTTTTTAAAATCTAGCACGCTGCTGGTGTTAATCACCTGCAGTGGAAGTTCATTCCAATGATCAACCACCCTTTCGGTGAAGAAATACTTCCTGGCGTCGCCATGAAATTGCCCGCCTTTGATTTTCAGCGGATGACCTCTTGTGGTCGAAGGTCCTTTAAGAAAGAAGATATCGTCTTCCACCTTGATGCGGCTGGTGATATATTTAAACATCTCAATTATGTCCCCCCTCTCTCTACGTTCCTCGAGCGAGTATAGCTGCAATTTATTCAGTCTTTCCTCATATGGGAGATTCTTGAGTCCTGAGACCATCCTGGTGGCCATTCGTTGAACCGACTCAATTCTCCGCACATCTTTTTGATAATGTGGTCTCCAGAATTGAACACAATATTCCAGATGAGGTCTCACCATGGATCTGTACAAGGGCATTATGACTTCGGGCCTCCGGCTGACGAAACCTCTACGGATGCATCCCATCATTTGTCTAGCCTTGGATGCAGCTTTCTCCACCTGATTGGCAGTTTTCATGTCTTCACTAATGATCATGTTCTGCCCTAGTCCTAGCTAAGGTCTCACCATTTAGAGTGCAAGTTCTGCATGGGTTTCTGCTGCCAAGGTGCATGACCTTACATTTTTTAGCGTTGAAGCCTAGCTACCAAGTAGAGGACCAATGTTCCAATAAGAGCAGGTCCTGCTCCATACTGTCGGGCAAAGCGCTGTTACCTACTATGTTGCATAGTTTGGCGTCGTCGGCGAATGTTATTTTACCTTGAAGCCCCTGAGTCAGGTCTCTTATGTATATGTTGAAAAGGATCAGTCCCAAGACTGAGCCCTGTGACATTCTACTGGTCACCTCTGATGTATTGGAGGGGGTACCGTTAACCACTACCCTCTGGAATTTACCGCTTAACCAGTCATTGACCCATTTCGTCAATGTTGCTCCCAATCCCATCGATGTTATCTTGCTCAACAATCTGCGGTGCGGGACGCTATCAAAAGCATTGCTGAAGTCCAAGTACATGACGTCCAAAGACTCCCCTAAATCTAGTTTATCCCAGGACAAGCAGGCAGTATATTCTTTACGCATGGGTGACGTCACCGACGGAGCCCTGGTACGGACCTTTTTAACTAGAAAGTTCTAGTTGGCCGCACCGCGCGTGCGTGAGTGCCTCCCCGCCCGACGGAGGAGTGCGTGGTCCCCAGTTTCTTCGTTTCCGCGGAGCGAAGAAGACGCGTGTTTTTTCAACGGCCGTTGAAACTATCCTTTTTGCCTTCCCGCTCGCGAATTTTTCCTTTTATTTTACTTTCTTACCTTCGGGTTCCTTTTTTCTTTTCATTTGCAAAAAAAAAATTACTTTCTTTTTTCTTCTTTTTCGAACCAGCCCCGGCGGGGCCTGTTGCCACTATACAGGCCTCCGGGTTTGATTTTGCGGAGGCCGTATTTCTATTCATGCCCCTGCAGCCAGGTTTTAAGAAGTGCCAGCGGTGTGCACGCCCGATCTCCCTCACTGACCCACACAATTGGTGCTTGCAGTGTTTGGGTCCTGAGCATCGGGCGGACTCCTGCACCCGCTGTGCCACTCTTAAAAAACGAACACTTAAGAATCGCCAGATCCAGCAGAACATCCTATTCGGCACCGGGTCTGCGATGGAATCCACTGCGTCGGCGGCGGTACCGCCAAAATCGACTCCCACCACTTCGACGCCGCCTGATCCGACATCGGCGCCGCTGGCGCCAGGTAAGCCGGCTAAGAAGCCTTCCTCTTCCCTCGAGCGCCCGCCAGCCACAGTGGCGGCACCGACCTTACCGGCTTCACGCCGACCCCGGAAACGCTCCGCCCCGATCTCGGTGAGTGCCTCGTCATCGGCCTCCTCATCGCCGGGGCGTGGAGCGGCACCTATGGAACCGAAACAAAAGAAAGCGGTTCCGGTGCCACCCCTGGATGACCGCATCGTGGCCATCCTCCAAAAGCAATTACAGGAACAGCTGCAGCATCAACTCCAGCACCTGTTACCCACTATCCTGGCACCGCTCCTTTCGGTATCAGACCGGCCCGAGCCCCGCACCGAACAACCGGTATCCACCCCATCGGTGCCACTTAATACATCCATGCCGATTCTCTCGGCTGAACAGCTCCGTGCCCATCCTGTAGTTCACTCACATACCACTACAGATCCACCTCGGGACCGGGTGGGGCACCGTTCTTCCCGAGACTGGGACCGACACCGATCTTCCTCTCCCGGTACCGTTTCGGTGCGCTCGGGCAAGTCTCTATCTAAGACCCACCGTACCGACCCTTCCACCCCGGTTTCTCGGCATGTGCAACCGGAGGTCCGGGACCCGGACTTATGGGAAGAATCCCCTCCCGGTATCGGACGAGGAACCCTCAGCGACCGATACCACTTCCAAACCTGAGCAATCCTCGTTCTCCAAGTTCCTCAGGGAGATGTCAGCGGCTTTGTCTCTCCCTCTAGAGTCAGACTCCAAAAAATCCCAAGCCTTTCTGGAGGCCCTGGATTTTGAACAACCGCCTAAAGAGTTCCTCAAGTTACCCGTGCATGACATACTACGGGAAACCTTTTATAAAAACTGGGAGAACCCTCTCACAGTCCCCGGGGCCCCCCGTAAGTTAGATAGCCTTTACCGGGTTATCCCTATCCCGGGGTTTGACAAACCTCAATTGCCCCATGAGTCTCTCCTTGTTGAGTCCACCTTGAAGAAGACTCAGGGCACCAGTGTTTATGCCTCCACCCCTCCTGGCAGAGAGGGCAAAACTATGGACAAGTTTGGCAAAAGGCTCTACCAGAATGCCATGCTGGCCAACAGGGCGAACAATTACACCTTCCACTTTTCATTTTACATGAAACACCTGGTCCAACAGCTGTCCGCCCTTCAAAAATATATTCCAGAGAGAAAGATTCCACTTTTCCAGCAACAAATTTCCAGTCTCCTTCAACTGAGGAAATTTATGGTACGCTCTATCTACGATTCTTTTGAGCTGACCTCTCGTGCCTCTGCCATTGCTGTAGCCATGCGCTGCCTGGCTTGGCTGAGAGTATCTGATTTGGACATCAACCACCAAGACCGTCTAGCCAACGCTCCCTGTCTTGGGGATGAACTTTTTGGGGAGTCCCTGGATTCAACCACCCAGAAACTCTCGGCCCATGAGAGTTAAACCCAAGAAAAAGGCTCCACCTGCTCGACCTTACAGGCCACAGTCCTCATATCAACGCAGGTTCTCAGCCAGGCCGCTCAATCCGCCTTCACAACAGCCTAGGCGGCCCCGTCAGCAACAACACCACACCCAGGCTTGGTCTCAGTCCAACCAACCTGCCAAGCCTCTTCCACCTTCCAAGCCCTCTCAGCCCTTTTGACTCTTCTCTCCAGGGCATAGCCAGTCTCCCGCCTTCATTGCCTCTTCCTCAACCAATCGGAGGCCGTCTCCACATCTTCCTCAGCCGTTGGGAGTCATCACATCGGACCAGTGGGTCCTCACCATCATTCGCCACGGCTACTCTCTCAACTTCCAGACTCTTCCACCGGACAATCCTCCCGTAGAGTCTGCTTCTCACTCCTCCCAAACCCCCCTCCTCCAGAGGGAGGTCCAATCCCTCCTTCTCCTCAATGCCATCGAAGAAGTGCCTCCGCCCCAACGGGGTCAGGGTTTCTACTCCCGCTACTTCCTGGTTCCCAAGAAGACAGGAGACCTTCGTCCCATCCTTGATCTCAGGGATCTCAACAAGTGTCTGGTCAAGGAGAAGTTCAGAATGCTCTCCCTTGCCACGCTGTACCCTCTTCTCTCTAAACACGACTGGCTATGTTCCCTGGACCTCAAAGAGGCCTACACTCACATTCCAATCAATCCGACTTCACGTCGCTACCTCCGTTTTCAGATACAGCACCGTCACTATCAGTACAAAGTGCTACCTTTTGGCCTCGCTTCATCGCCCAGGGTGTTCACCAAGTGCCTTATTGTGGTGGCAGCCTTCCTCAGGTCTCACAACCTCCAGGTGTTCCCTTACTTGGACGATTGGTTGGTGAAAGTACCTACATCACCACTTGTGCTTCAAGCCACTCATCACACCATCTCTCTCCTCCATCTCCTGGGGTTCGAGATCAACTACCCCAAGTCGCATCTACTTCCTACGCAGCGACTTCAGTTCATTGGAGCAGTTCTCGACACCACACTGATGAGGGCGTTTCTCCCCTCCGACCGTCAACGGACCCTGCTCCACCTCTGTCGTCAGGTGCTCCTTCATCACTCCATTCCAGCCCGACAGATGATGGTCCTCCTGGGCCACATGGCCTCGACGGTCCATGTGCTTCCTCTGGCGCGACTCCACCTCCGGACACCTCAATGGACTCTTGCCAACCAATGGTCACAGACCACGGATCTTCTTTCTCATCCCATCTCTGTGACATCGTCTCTTCAGCGATCTCTTCAATGGTGGTTGAACTCCTCAAATCTTTCCAGGGGTCTTCTCTTTCATTGCCCCCTCACTCCATGATCATCACCACGGATGCCTCCCCCTATGCGTGGGGAGCTCACCTAGGAGATCTACGCACCCAGGGACTCTGGACCCCTCAGGAGTGTCAACATCACATCAATTTCCTGGAACTTAGAGCCATGTTCTATGCTCTCAAGGCCTCCCAGCACCTTCTCTGCCCTCAGGTTCTTCTCCTGTGCACAGACAATCAAGTCGCCATGTACTACATAAACAAGCAAGGCGGCACCGGATCTTGCCTCCTTTGTCAGGAGGCTCTCCGCATCTGGACCTGGGCCACGGCCCGCAATCTCTTCCTCAAGGCTGTCTATATCCAGGGCGAACAGAACTCCCTGGCCGACAATCTCAGCCGCATCCTTCAACCTCACAAGTGGACTCTGGACCCTTCAACACTCCACTCCATCTTTGCTCGCTGGGGCACTCCGCAGGTGGACCTCTTTGCAGCCCCTCACAACCATCAGCTGCCCCAGTTCTGTTCCAGACTCTTCTCTCCTCATCGTCTGACCCCAGACGCATTCCTGCTCGACTGGACGGATCGGTTCCTCTATGCCTTTCCTCCACTTCTCATCGCTCCTCGGTGGCCTCGCCAACACTGGTTCTCCCTCCTACTTCAGCTCAGCTCCAGGGAGCCCATTCCTCTTCCTGTGTTTCCTACTCTACTTACGCAGCAACGTCAGTCTCTACTGCATCCCAATCTGTCTTCGCTCCACCTGACAGCTTGGTTTCTCTCGGGCTGACCTCTCCAGAGAATCTATCTCAGCCTGTCCGTCGCATTTTGGACGCCTCCAGGAAACCGACCACCCTCCAATGTTACCATCAGAAGTGGACCCGGTTCTCCTCTAGGTGTCGACTGCATCATCACGATCCCACCTCATTGGCGGTGGAAACTGTACTGGACTATTTGCTCTCTCTATCCGACGCTGGCCTCAAGTCTACCTCAATCAGAGTCCACCTCAGTGCCATCACTGCGTTTCATGTGCCTATCCTCGGAAAACCTCTGACGGCTCATCCACTGGTTTCCCGGTTCATGAGAGGCCTCTTCAATGTCAAACCACCTCTGAAGCCTCCTCCTGTCGTCTGGGACATGAATGTGGTTTTATCAGCCCTCATGAAACCTCCTTTTGAGCCTCTTGCCACAACTTCGCTCAAACTTCTAACATGGAAGGTGCTTTTCCTCATTGCCATCACCTCTGCCAGGAGGGTTAGTGAGCTGCATGCACTGGTCGCCGATCCACCGTTCACTGTTTTTCACCATGACAAGGTGGTTCTGCGTACCCATCCTAAATTCCTTCCCAAGGTGGTCTCGCCTTTTCACCTCAACCAGTCCATTGTGTTGCCTGTCTTTTTCCCTAAGCCCCATTCTCATCCTGGGGAACAGGCGTTGCACACGCTGGACTGTAAGCGTGCCCTTGCATACTACCTTGACCGTACCAGGGCTCACCGCTCGTCCCCTCAGCTCTTTCTGACCTTTGATCCTAACCGTCTGGGTCGTCCTGTCTCTAAACGGACGCTTTCCAACTGGCTGGCTGTCTGTATTGCGTTCTGTTATGCTCGGGCCGGTCTCTCACTGGAAGGTGCTGTCACGGCCCACAGGGTCAGAGCTATGGCTGCTTCTGTGGCTTTCCTCCGTTCCACGCCCATCGAGGAAATCTGCAAGGCTGCCACTTGGTCCTCAGTTCACACGTTCACTACTCACTACTGTCTGGATGCCTTCTCCAGACGGGATGGACACTTCGGCCAATCTGTGTTACAAAATTTATTTTCCTAATGGCCAACCATCCCTCCTCCCTCTCTGTTAGCTTGGAGGTCACCCATGCGTAAAGAATATGCTGCCTGCTTGTCCTGGGATAAAGCACAGTTACTTACCGTAACAGGTGTTATCCAGGGACAGCAGGCAGATATTCTTACGTCCCACCCACCTCCCCGGGTTGGCTTCTTAGCTGGCTTATCTTAACTGGGGACCACGCACTCCTCCGTCGGGCGGGAAGGCACTCGCGCACACGCGGTGCGGCCAACTAGAACTTTCTAGTTAAAAAGGTCCGTACCGGGGCTCCGTCGGTGACGTCACCCATGCGTAAAGAATATCTGCCTGCTGTCCCTGGATAACACCTGTTACGGTAAGTAACTGTGCTTTTCTTGTAACCCAGTCAAAGAAGCTGATTAGATTAGATTGGCAGGATCTTCCCTTTGTGAATCCATGCTGATGGGGATCCTGTAGATTCTCCTCGATCAGGATCGTATCTAATTTGTGTTTAATAAGTCTTTCCATGAGTTTACTCACTATTGAGGTGAGACTCACCGGTCTGTAATTCGCAGCCTCCGTCCTGCAACCCTTTTTGTTCAGTGGAATGACGTTAACTGTTTTCCAGTCCAAGGGGACTTTTCCGGTACTCAGGGAAAGATTGAAGAGCACGGATAGCGGTTCCGCCAGGACATCACACAACTCTCTAAGAATCCTGGGGTGTAGATTGTCCGGTCCCATGGCTTTGTTCACCTTGAGTCTTGATAGTGCCATCTCTATTTTCAGGACCTGGAAATAGTGACTGTAATGTGCATAAGGAGGCGGATACCCTGCAGCCCAAGAAATACAATGTAGAGTCATCTCAGGGTGACTCAGCGCTATCTGATCAAGTTGGCTTCTCTGACTTTATAAAATTTTTGTGGAAAACCTTTCATGAGAGCCAGGCTTCTGCGCATTCCCCGTG
Organism: Geotrypetes seraphini; assembly: GCF_902459505.1. NCBI lineage: Eukaryota > Metazoa > Chordata > Amphibia > Gymnophiona > Dermophiidae > Geotrypetes > Geotrypetes seraphini. Next base: position 147,115,589 of record NC_047085.1, on the reverse strand, counting down.
CGCCTCAGACTTAGCCCCCTGCGACAATATCTTACAAGGCACATCTTCTATCCAGTCTGTCACTGTTCAGGACTTGGGAGACCTCTGCTCCTGAGATATGGATCATGATGATCATTTTACTGATCCCTTATTTTTGGGAGTTCTTGTACAATCCCACTTTAATCCAGGGCCAGTGGGTTATTTCCATCTTCCCGCCAGGACTTTGTAAGAAGCCTCAAAACTCCAGAGACTTAAACCCCTCCCCTTCATATCACTGTGTCAGTGCCCGAGTTCCTACTAGCCAGGCTGTAGGAGCTTGTCTTTTCTGCTCGTGTTTTATTTCAATCTTTGCGTTCCCGGTTTTTGCCCTTGTGCTGCAGAGGTTTCCTGTGGGGACAGCTCTGACTGGGAGATCACAGACCTTTGGGAAAAGTCTGTTTCTGGAGGGTTCCCTGCTTGTCAGTAAGCCCTCTGGACAGCCTGCCCATCAGATCGAAGCTCAGGGACTGTTCCCTTGGGAGCTAGCTCACTCCCATGTTCGTCTGCTAGTGGGCCGAACATAGGCTGCGTGGTTCCGTGGAGGTGCGCCTGGGATCAGAGCCAGACTGCGTTCCTCTGCCAGGCGTGCTGTGCGGCATGTCTGAGGGTGACGGAGGTGACTGACCGTGGAAGTCAGGCCGGTGGGGCAGTCAGAAGATTCAAAGCTCAGCTTTCCAGCAAGTTGAGGCAAAAGGTCTCCCTGTGAGCTGTTCAGCTCTGTCTGCAGTGTTTTTCCCTGTCAGCATATGTTTCTGTGAGTACAAGCTAACAGCTTGAATCACAGATTTTGTGGGGTCTTTAAAAAGGGGGGTATAGGTGGTTTCCCTGCATGCCCGATGTCCCCATCCCTAAAATCCTAAAATTGCCATTTTTAGAGTTCTGTGTAGTTTTCCCGGGCTATTTTTAGTCAAAGCAGGCCTTCAGTGGACACCTTGGATTTTTCCAAATTTGAATTAGTCATATTTTATACTTGCCAGCTTCATTTTTGAAAGAAAACCAATAGATGACCTCCCCAGGGCAGGATGTCATGGATTCATGCTTCATTTGCGGTGGATGGCTTTTGGATGCACAGCTGTGTTCTATGTGCACTGCAGCCCATGAGAGGTGTGAGGCTTGCCCAGATTCGGTGCCCAGGTCAGAATCCGAGCGATAGTGCAATGACTCTTATACATTCATGCTATAGAACCAGTTCCCAAAGAAGAATCCTTATACTTCAGAGTACTTAAGAAAGGCACAGAAGACAGGAGTCCCATTCTGGAGCTGAAGTCTTTAAATAAGACCCTGAAAGTACCCCACTTTTGCATAGAAACGGTCCACTCCATCATAGTGGAAGTGATTTCGGGAGAATTCCTTGCCTCTGGATTTGATGGAGGCATATCTTCACATCCCCATTTTTCAAGCTCACAGGAGATATCTGATCTTTCCCATGCTTCAGCTCCACTTCCATTATATGGCACTCCCTTTCGATTTGGCCATGGCTCCCTGCACCTTTACCAAGGTGATGGTGGTTGTAGAGTCCTATCTTCGCCGGATGGGGGTAAAGGTGAATCCTTACCTGGATGATTGACTGATCAGGGCCCCCTCGCTGCAAGTGTACGGTCTAGCATGTGTTAAGCCTCTTACAGGATCTGGACTGGATAGTCAACTTTTGGAAAAGTTATCTTCAGTCAGCTCAGTGTCTGGAGTATCTGGGAGTCCTCTTTGACATGGCAAAGAACTGTATTTTTCTTCTTGAGCTACATAGAAGCTCAAGACGCAGATCCCTGCGATCTTGGTCCTCCTGAGCGCCATGGCCTGGCAGTATCTGCAGAGGATGGGCTTGATGGCGGCCTCCTTAGAGGTGGTGCCCTATGCAAGAGCTCATATCTCCCCTCTCCAGCATGCCTTTCTGTCCAGATAGTCCCCCACAACATCACTCCCTGCAGATGCGGCTCTCCTGGATGGCGGAGCTGACATGCAGCTTGTATTGCTGGCTCCAAGGGGAAAGCTTGGCAAGGGGCATGCCTTTCCAAATTGAAGCATGGGTGAACCTCATGACAGACAACAGCCTTAGTGGCTGGGGGATCCTCTGCTGCAATCGCCCTCTCGAGGGCAAGTGGTCCATCAGTTGTCTGGAACTTAAAGCCATTTTGTTGGCCTTTCTACATTGCAGTATTTCCTGACAGGGAAAGCAGTCAGGGTGTTTTTGGACAGCATCACCTCGGTGGCCTACGTAAATAGGTAGGAGGGCACCAGAAGCGTGGCCCTATGCTTGGAGGCTTGGATGCTGTTCCAGTGGGCTGAACTTCACTTGCAGGCATGCCCATGTGGCAAGAATAGAGAATGTCCAAACTGACTTTCTCAGCCGGCAGACCCTGGACCCTGAAGAATGGTCTCTGTCTCAAAAGGCATTTTCCCTCATAGTCCAGACTTGGGGCAAACTGGGCATGAATCTCATGGTCACAGCCAAGAATGCAAAAGCAGCCCGCTTCTACAGAGTTGAGCGGGGAAGCGCAGGGCTGGATGCCCTGGTCCAGCCTTGGCCCACAGGTCTGCTTCTCTGTGTTTCCACTTTGGGCCATGGTGGGATTCAACCCACCATGGCCCAAAGTGGAAACACAGAGAAGCCAGCCATCAGGGTCTGGTGATCTTGGTGGCACCGAACTGGCCCTGAAGACCTTGGTACGTGGACCTGGTGCATCTACAGAGAGGCAGAACCCTGAAGTTGCCTGTTCAAACAGGAATTCTCAGTCAAGGCTCAGTTCTGATGGAGAAGCCGGAATGCTTTAGTCTTACGGCATGGCTCTTGAGTATTCAGAGTTGATTCAAAAGAATTATTTGGAGGTTGTGGTTATGACTCTTCTTAGGGCCAAGAAGTCGGTGATGGTGCGGCTTATGTTAAGACCTGGAAGACCTTCCAGTTATGGTGTGTCAAGGAGCAAGTGGAACCAGAGAGAGCTCTCATTCCGGTGATCCTTGCTTTCCTACAAGCTTGCCTCGAAAGGGACTTGCGGTTTCGTCCTTCAAAGTGCAGATAGCCGGTATCTCGTGTTTTCGGGCCCAGAATGGCCTTTGGTCTTCTCACCCGGACGTTACTCAGATTTTGAGGGGGATACCCCCATTGTGCAGACCATTCCCATCTTGGGACTCAATGTGGTCTTGAAGGGCCTGGCCCATGGTCCTTAAGTTTCAAGTTTATTATATTATTTGATTAAACGCTTTTCAGAATGCAAAGCGTTTTACAAAGAAATAAAATTAAATTTCTAAAATCACAAATACATTGTAATTAAAATTAACTATTTTAAATTAAAAACAAACTGGGGTAAACAATCCACACGAAACAATGGGAAAGGGGGAAGAAAGAAAAAAAATACAATTTATAAAAAAAAAAAAAAAGGAAGCAGGTTGGGTTAGTACATAGGGAAGGTATGAAGAGAAGGAGAGAAAGAAAAAAAAAATTTTTTTTTGAGAACTAGAAAAACTAAAAAGAAGGGGAAAATAATCTGAATTTAATGAAGAAAGAAGAAATTCGGAATTAATCAGAAAATTAAACTTTTAGTTAAAAGCTTCTTTAAAAAGAAGACATTTTAAACTATTCTTGAATTTTTTCAAATCTTGTTCAAGTCGTAAATATAGAGGGAGTGAGTTCCAAATAGATGGGGCAGTAACTGAAAAGATCAGGTCACGGCGAGTACCAATGATTTTTAATGAGGGAACATAAAGGGTAGCTTGAGAGGAAGATCTAAGAACTCTTGACGAACTATAAGGAATCAGGAGCCTATCTATAAATGCAGGAGTATTATTTTTAATTGTCTTAAAGACTAAAAGAGCTATTTTATATGTTATCCTGTATGAAATAGGCAACCAATGAGCGTTTTGAAGCAGAGGCGTGACATGATCGAATTTATTTGAACCTGAAATAACCTTTATAGCAGTGTTTTGTATGATTTGGAGGCGCCTTATATCCTTGAGATAAGCCCCCTTTAATAAGGAATTGCAGTAGTCTAATTTTGAAATCACTAGTGAGTGAATTAACGTATTGAGAGAAAATGAATCGAGAATTGGAACCAACGAACGAATCATTCTTAATCTATAAAAACAATTTTTTACCAATGCACTGATGTGTAATCGAAAAGTAAGATTATTATCTATAATGACACCCAATATTTTAGTATTGGTAGTGAGATTTAGGGGTTTGTTATCAATTATAATTGGATTAATGAGTTGTACGCCTTCTTTCCCTGAGAAAAGCATAGATGTGGATTTATTGATACTTAAAGAAAGTTGATTAACATTCAACCATTCATGTACTTTGGCCAACTTACGGTTAATATCGAATATATCCTGGGAACTTGAGGAATCTATAGGATGCAAAAGTTGAAAATCATCAGCGTAGGCATACACTGTGAAACCTATAGATTGACAAAGGGTTAAAAGAGGGGCCAAATAGATGTTAAACAGTAATGGTGACAATATGGACCCTTGTGGTACTCCATAATTTGTTTGATATGGTTTTGAAATAGAATTGTTAAAATGAACTGTAGAAAATCTATCTGTAAAATCTGATCGAAACCAGTCTAATACTTGGTCTTTAATACCGATAGAAGAAAGACGGTGGAGCAATAAATGATGATCAATCGTGTCAAAGGCTGCCGCTAAGTCTAAAGAAATGAGAACGACAGATTTATGTTGGTCCAGAAAGTAATGAATAGATGTGACAAGACCTAATAAGGAGTGCTCTGTTGAATGATTTTTACGAAATCCTGCTTGGTTAGGATGAAGAACCTGAGTTTTATCCACAAAGTCTGACAACTGTTGAAATACTACTTTTTCAGTGATTTTTGATAGAAACGGAAGGCTCGCTATAGGTCGATAGTTGGAGCAATCGCAGGGGCTTGTTTTGGAATCCTTGATAATTGGTAAAAGTACCGAATGTTTCCAGTCTGTTGGAATTGATGAAGTGGACAAACTTTTGTGAATAATTTGAAGAATAACTGGACCGAAAATTGAAAAGTAGCGTTTAAGAAGAAAAGGAGGAAATGATTCTTTATTGGAACCTTTAAGTTTTATTGATTGAAATAATTGTTTTAGTTCAGTTAATGTGGGAAGGATAAAATTGGAACATGTAGCTTGTAATGATGTGTAATTAATTTGATCTTCATCAGAAATAATAGAAGAATTGTTAGTTATACTAGCTTTGATAGATGTTATTTTTGTGCAAAAAAAGTTTGCTAAACAGTTGGCTGAAGGGGAGTCCTCTGTAGGAAGTTCAGGTTTATGTTTAAAAGTAGTTAATTGTTTTAACATTTTGAAAAGTGATGAAGAATTCTTAATCGTAGAAATTTTTTTACTATAATATTTTTTTTTTGTATTATTGATCATTTGGCGATAATATTGAGAGTGTTTTTTATAGATTTCTAAATTGTTTAATGTCGGTTTAGCGCGCCAATTACGTTCAGCCGAACGTAACTGTTGTTTTAATAAGGCAAGAGAAGAGTTAAACCAAGGGTTTTTTTGTTTTTTAGGAGAGATTATTTGGGTAGTCACAGGAGCTATTTTGTCTAAAAGAGATTGACAAGTGTTGTTCCAAGTGAGTAGTTGGTCGTTTATGGATAGAGATTTAAAATTATCCAAATCCAGTAATGGTGCAACAATGAGCGAGTTATCTATGTTTAGGAGGTCTCTTACTTTAATGACTTTTGGAGACCTAAAAGGATCTTGAGGAGGATGAATAACTATTGTTGTTTGAATAAGACTATGATCAGACCATGGGACTATAGAAATTTCGGGATCTGAAAAATTGCCGCTTTCAAAGGCTACCCTGCTAGACCTTACGATCAAGATGGTTAACAAGACTAAGAATGTTATAATGCCTCTGTATCGCTCCATGGTGTGACCCACCTGGAGTATCGCATTCAATTCTGATAGTCTTATCTCAAGAAAGATATAGTGGTACTAGAAAATGTTCAAAGAAGAGTGACTAAGATGATAAAGGGGATGGAACTCCTCTTGTATGAGGAAAGACTAAAAAGGTTAGGGCTCTTCAGCTTGGAAAAGAGACAGCTGAGGGAAGATATGATTAAAGTCTATAAAATCTTGAGTGGTGTAGAATGGATACAAGTGAGTTTATTTTTTCTACTCCATCAAAAATGACAAAGACTAGGGGACATTCAATGACATTACAGGGAAATACTTCTAAAACTAATAAGTGGAAGTATTTTTTTCACTTGGATAATATTGCGAGAGGATGTGGTAAGAGTGGTTAAAACAGCTGATTTTATACAAGGTTTAGGCAAGTTCCTAGAGAAAAAGTCTGTAGTAATAATAATAATAATAATAATAATAACTTTATTCTTGTATACCGCATTACCATGGAAGTTCTATGCGGTTAACAGATGAAGAGACTGTACATTTACAGCGAAGTTACAATTTTGTTGATGTTATATTTACAATTTTAGACAATACATATTCGGTCAAGTTACCTTTACATTCTAGACAATAAATATACGTTGAAGTTATTTTGGCAGCTAGGATATATGTTCGGAGTGGTTACATTTGCTATAAGCTCGATAATGTAGCGTTGTAGTCTGCTTTTGAGACAGACATGGGGCAAGCCACTGCTTGCCCTGAATCAGTAGCATGAAATGTTGCTACTATTGGGTTTTGGCCAGGTACTTGTGACCCGGATTTGCCACCGTAAAGATGGGATACTAGGCTAGATGGACCATTGGTCTGACCGGGAATGCTATTCTTATGTTCTTAAGTGTATTAAGCTGGTCCAAGAAAAAAAGTATTGTCTTATTTTAACCTACCTTCTTGTGCACATAAATGGAATAACTGGCAATCACACTACCTTATCCTAGTTCACTATACCAGTTTCTCTACATATTCAAAAATGTTATATGGTATACTGCTCTACACAATGAAGGTGTTATGGACAAAGGAGAGGACCCATATAGCTGAAAAAAGCTAGGGAAGCCTTAATAGTCACACCAGAGGCTAGAAGGAATTAAAGACCCAGAGAAAAATAAGATAGACTATATGACCTGTGTAGAGAAGAGAAGAAGGTGGTAACAGGGCTATTCTTTGCACAGCACACATGCACCCACATTCCTAATATAGAGCTTCCTCAATCAGTGTGCCTGAACAGCATGATTCTCTGTGAGAATTAATAGGTAGCATATAGGGCAAAGATGTCGTGCATAACATTTGGCTGTGCAAGATGTATGATACAGTGGTTGTTAGATTGGAATATTAAAGACTATGTCAACCATAAAAATGATCCTTGGCTCTCTGCCTTCAATTATTTTCATTTTTTTATGAGGGGATACCGTATATATTTGAATATAAACTGAGATTTGAGGGCCAAAAAAATGGCCCAAAAATGGGGGTATCTGTTTATATTTGGGTCAGTGCTGACCTACCCCCTTCCCGAACCTGTTTGCAAGCCTCTTTTGGGCCTGCCGTGAGACCTGGTGGTCCAGTGATGTCTGGGTCAGGAGGGATCTTTCCTGCCTCCTGTCCCATCCGAATTCTAATTATTTTTATCTCCTTTCCGCCTCCCCCGCGAACCTTTTAGTTTCCCTGGTGGTCCAGCAGTGAATCGTGGCTGAAGTGACCTTTCACTGCTGCCTATGCAGAGCCACTAGCTAATTGGCTGCCACGAGTTCTCACTAAAAGCTCTGCACTAGCAGGAGCGAAGGAAGGTTGCTCCTGCCCGTGTAGAGTCGCTAGCTGATTGGCTGCTTTGAACTCACTAAATGTATGCAGGGGAGGCGGAAAGGAGATAAAAATAATTTGAATCGGCTGGGACAGGAGGCGGGACACCGCTGGACCATCAGGTCTCACAGCAGGCCCGATTGAGACCTGCAAGGCATCGGGAGGGAGGGGGGAAAGGGTACAAAACCTGGCAGGGAGGGAGGAATGCTGGGTGCCGAGACCAGGCAGGGGAGGGAGTGAATGAGGGTGCTGAATGCAGAGCCTGGCAGAGCAGTGAGGGAGGGGGAACAGGGTACAGGGCAAGGCTCTGCACTTGAATATTAACACCCCTTCCCTCCCACCCGTTTTTATATTTGAGTCAACCTTTTTTTCCTCCTTTTTGAGGGGAAAAGGGGTACCTTCAAGTAAATACGGTATTAATTTTAAATGTGATTACAACATACATTCCAGAGACTAGAATCATGAGATTTCGGTAATTTTTGAACTAGCATGCATCCCTTCAGGCAAGAGATCTAAAGATTTAGTTATAAACTTAATTTCCATTCTATTCATATGCTTCTGGGATTAATCTATAGCAAGGAATGAGAAAGGTAACTGATCGAAATAAACTGAACAATGTTCTTTTGTTTTGACAGAAAACCAGAATTACTTTTACAGTTGTAGCTCGGGGCACTCAACTCAGGTGTTCAGGATATCCACAATAAATGTGCATGAAATAAATTTAGCATGCATTATATCTATTGTATGGAAATCCATCTCATTCATATTTATTTATATAAAAATGTGTTACCCACAGCATCCTACAATTCTGCGTGAGGTACAATTAAAAAAACAAAACATAAAATCAAAACATACAATCAAATACAACAAAATCAAACTTTAAAACAGTAACATTCAAGGGAATGCTTTCTTAAATAATAAAGTTTTCACAAGTTTCCTAAACTGTAATACATTAGAAGCTCACCTCAACCGGTAGTGCATTCCACAATGAAGCACCCTGTACTACCATCATGGAATATAGAAAAATTGAGAGTTGTAAATTTAAATGACAAATCTTCAAACAGCATTTGACTCCCAGAGCGTAGTGATCATGATGGCTGGTGTAAGTGAAATAAAGAACTTAACACATCCGGACCATTATCATTCAATATCTTGAAAATCAAACATATCCTGAAAACCTGACTGGCTAGGTATGGCCGAGGACTGGGTTGAGAACGATTGCTATAGCTAAATAAAACAGGTTTCTATGCAAGAAGTCCAAACTAGTCATAGCTTAATTATGTGTGTTTTGTTAGCCAGAAGTAACAGAAGGTAAATTGGATACAGAAGCAATAACTGACCCATCAATAAGCCCTAAAGAAGTCGCAAGTACCAGGTGAGTTTCACATATATCTGTATTTAAATTCCAAGGTTTTTTTTAGTGATGGCTTAAAAACAATCTCTTTGGAATTCACTATGACTACCTAATCCAACTTTGACTCTTGGGTTTGCCTTAATCATCTCCAAACTGGACAGAGTTTCTGCCAAATATAGAAATCAAAGAAGCAAGATCTAGCAATCAATGAGAGCAGGAGAACAGAGCTGAATATTGATACAAACAGAAGCAAGCAGTTTGGCTAAAAATTGGTTTATTGTAATTAACTTAAAACCTGACATAGCCACATTTGTCACAGATGTGTTATTGTTTTATTGGATGGTGTGTAGTGTAGGAGAATAGAGCAATTCAATAATTGAACTTCTGACTTTTGGACTTATTTGTTAATTTCAAAGGCTATATAGGACTGTATCTAGCTTAGCTACGCTGCAGATCCATCCAATTAAATAATTATGCAAGTGGAAGCCTCTGATTCTTCAGTCATTTGATGAAACACAGTCATGTCAGACTTGTTTCTTACAATAAATCAATTTCTAGTGCAAAAGGCTTATAGACTTGAGCCAGTGGATTATTCTCCTTTAATCGCAAGTTATTTAGAAGGCATTATCTACATTTTTAGCTCTGCTTCCTGCATCCCTAGGCTGTGCTGTAGTTCCTTGGTTTTTCCTTCCACACACGAGTTGAAAGGTGTCTTTCTGATCTGCTCTGATTCTGTTGACATTGGAGAACACCCTGGAAGGCAAAGCAGTCGGGGTTTTCTCAGACAATGCAACAGCAGTGGCCTATGTCAACAGGCAGTGAGGCACCAAGTGTGCTCCGTTGAGACTACTATTCTGCCCGTTGTTCCAATGGGCAGAAGTCCACCTAGAGCAAGGATCTCAAAGTCCCTCCTTGAGGGCCACAATCCAATCGAGTTTTCAGGATGAATATGCATTGAAAGCAGTGCATGCACATAGATCTCTTGCATATTAATTGGGGAAATCCTGAAAACCCGACTCGATTGCGGCCCTCAAAGAGGGACTTTGAGACCCCTGACCTAGAGGCTCTATCAGCAGTACAATTAGTGGGAGCGGACAATTTTCCACTGGTTCTCCGGTGGGTGGCTGTGTTACTGAGGGCTCTTCCGTTTAATCTACTTACATCTTAAACATTATTGATAGGTTGGTGAATGTAGTTGAGCCGTCTCTGCTTTTGTCTCTCTCCCTTGTCTAGTTCCTTTTCTTGGGGTTTGGGAGGTTTTTTGCTGTTGGATTTGTCTATTTACCTTCCAATTTTTTCGGGTTTTTCTGATTTCTTTATTCCTGTCTTGGAACATTAACATTTTGTTGCATGCTTTCACCAAGGCCCTATACAAGCCCTTGCAAGAGGCGTTGCTGATGTATCTTACCATAAAGGCAGCGTTTCTGACAGCTATTGCCTCAGCAAGAAGGGTCTCGGAGCTGCAGGTTCTATTGTGCAGAAAACCTTTTCTCTGGTTTATGGAGGTAGGTCTCTCGTTATGCACAATACCTTCCTTTCTGCCAAAAGTGGTCTTGGCCTTCCACTTTAATCAGGAAATCCGGCTACCCGTGTTCCATTCCATAGGTTCAAAGAAAAAGGACAGTGTTTTAGCATTGCTAGATGTTAGGAGAGTTCTTCAGGTGACAAATGATTTTTGTCTGATCATCATTTTGTGCTAATGAGTCCTAGGCACCTGGGGAAGCCTGCTTCTAAGGCTTCCATTTCAAGATGGATTCATATGGCTATTTCTTCAGCGCATATTGGGTGTGGTAAGCAACCACCGATTTCTTTGAGAGCCCACTCTACAAGAAATATGGCTTTGTTCTTGGGCGGAGGCCTGGGCAGTTCCACCCAAGGAGATCTGTAGGGTGGCTATTTGGTCCACCCTCCATACTTTCATGACATTTTACAGGGCGGATGAGGCATCACGACTGGATACCACTTTTAGGTCCTTGGTGCTAACAGCAGGCTCATCTGCCCTGCCCTAGACTCAGGTGACTTTTTTGGTATGTCCCACTGGTTCAAGACTCATATGCTTTTTGCACTAGAAGGGGGAGGATAGGTGCCTCAATAATCTTCCTTCTATTAGAAATGCATATGAGTCTTGAAGGCCTACCTTGTCAGATTTCATTTATTTATTTCCAGATGTTTGCTTCTCTACTGTCAAACAGTAGAATGATGAGAGAACTCTTTTTTTTTTTTCAATTCTTTATTCATTTTTTATCTTATATCAAGAACACATAGTAACATAGTAGATGACAGCAGATAAAGACTCGAATGGTCCATCCAGTCTGCCCAACCTGATTCAATTTAAATTTTTTTCTTAGCTATTTCTGGGCAAGAATCCAAAGCTCTTCCCAGTACTGTGCTTGGGTTCCAACTGCCGAAATATCTGTTAAAACCTACTCCAGTCCATCTACACCATCCAGCCACTGAAGCCCTCCCCAGCCCATCCCTCACCAAACGGCCATACACAGACACAAACCGTGCAAGTCTGCCCAGTACTGGCCTTAGTTCAATATTTAATATTATTTTCTGATTCTAGATCCTCTGTGTTCATCCCACGCTTCTTTGAACTCAGTCACAGTTTTACTTTCACCACCTCTCCGTAAAGTAGAATTTCTTAACATTGCCTTTGAATCTACCACCCCTCAACCTCAAATTATGTCCTCTGGTTTTACCATTTTCCTTTCTCTGGAAAAGAATTTGTTCTACGTTAATACCCTTCAAGTATTTTAACATCTGAATCATATCTCCCCTGTCCCTCCTTTCCTCTAGGGCAGGGATCTCAAAGTCCCTCCTTGAAGGCCGCAATCCAGTCGGGTTTTCAGGATTTCCCCAATGAATATGCATTGAAAGCAGTGCATGCACATAGATCTCATGCATATTCATTGGGGAAATCCTGAAAACCCGACTGGATTGCGGCCCTCAAGGAGGGACTTTGAAACCACTGCTCTAGAGTATACATATTCAGGGCTTCCAGTCTCTCCTCATACGTCTTCTGGCGCAAGCCTCCTATTATTTTCGTCGCCCTCCTCTGGACCGCTTCAAGTCTTCTTATGTCCTTCTCCAGATACAGTCTCCAAAACTGAACATAATACTCCAAGTGGGGCCTTACCAATGACCTGTACAGGGGCATCAACACCTTCTTCCTTCTACTGGCTACACCTCTCTTTATACAGCCCAGCATCCTTCTGGCAGCAGCCACTGCCTTGTTACACTGTTTTTTCGCCTTTAGATCTTCGGACACTATCACTCTAAGGTCCCTCTCCCCATCCGTGCATATCAGCTTCTCACCTCCCACCATATACGGTTCCTTCCGATTATTAAAAACCAAATGCATTACTCTGCATTTCTTTGCATTGAATTTTAGTTGTCAGGCATTAGACCATTCCTCTAACTTTTTTCTTTTAGAGAAATGTTAAGTAAAAGGGAATTGCAATAGTCAATTTTGGCTATTACCAAAGAATGAATTAGTATGTTAATGGATTTGGGCTCAAGGAATTTGGATATCGAGCGTATCAAACGTAATTTAAAGAAACGTGATTTGACTGTTACTAATATGGTCGTGGTACGAAAGTTTGTCATCAACGATGACACCTAAGATTTTCAAAGAGGGCATCAGCTCTAAGGTAGTGGTATTAAGGTCAAAAGAAGTACTAAGAATTATGTCCTTTTTCCAGGTAAAAAGCATTGATTTAGTTTTTTTAATATTTAGTGCTAATTTATTAGTGTTGAGCCAATTTTTTATAATTTCAAGTTTCTTGTTAATTGCCCTAATGCCATCTTTATTTTCCGGGTCTAGAGGATGAAGGAGCTGGATATCGTCCGCATATGCAAAAGGTGTAAAGCCTATTGATTGAACTATGCCTAAAAGTGGAGAAAGGAAAATGTTAAAAGAGGGGACAAAATAGAGCCTTGGGGAATACCATAAGTTAGGGAATTGGCTTTTGACATTTCGCCATTAAATCTGACATTTGATGAGCGGTTAGAAAGAAATGAAACAAACCATTTTAAGACTTGGTCGTCGATGCCTAAGGGTTCCAATCGTTTGAGTAATAAATCATGGTCAATTGTGTCGAAGGCTGCAGATAAATCTAGTGAAAAAAGAACTACTGATTTGTGGTGGTCTAGGTAATAGTGGATGTTGTTTATCAATCCTATAATTGAATATTCGGTATTGTGAAATTTCCGAAAACCGGTCTGGTTCGGGTGAAGTGCATTTGTGGATTCAATAAAATCTGAAAGTTGGTCAAAAACCAGTCTTTCGGTTAATTTGGCGAGGAAAGAAATGTTAGCGATGGGACGATAGTTTGATATTCCATCAGGACTAATTTTATAATCTTTCAAAATTGGGGAAATAGTGGCAGTTTTCCAGGGAAGGGGGACAGAAGCAGTAAGTAGACTTTTTTGAACAAGAGAATGAATAAAGGGACCAAAGCAGGAGAAGAACTTTTTGAGATAAAACGGAGGAATGATTTCTGATCATGAACTTTTTAAATTAATTTTCTGAAGAAGGGATTCTATATCGTTAATGGAGGGAATTTGAAATGAGTGCATTTAGCTATAGAGACGTCGAGTTCAGCTCCAACAACTCTTCGGGGTCATGGATCCCTCCACAGAAAAGACCTCAACTTCGACCTTGTCCTCGGTCTCGCTAGCAAAGCCCTCGACCTCGAGTAAATCACCCTCACTAGTGAAAGCCTCAACTACACCTAAAGCCTTGTCTTCAGGCAAGTCTATCCTGATCTCTTCAGGTACATGGCTAAGAAGCCCCCAGTCCTTTAGGCGGAGTCTCAGGCAATCCAGGCAACGAGTGTAGTCGTTCCAGCCTCTTCGAGACTTCCAACGAAGCATGCAGCAGGTCCTGTGCCTGAACCATAAGTGTCTTCCAGGGAAGTCTTCCAGATGAGGTGTGGGACGCACGAGGAGCCGCTGCCCGTGGTTTTGTGCTTTGCAGCAGTGAGGAAGAGGGAGCCGGCCCGAAGATAACACCGGGGGCGGCATAAAACGGCCAGGTGGGAAGCATGGAGGGAGGGAGACAACAAAGGTAGGGGGAATGATTTTATCTTTGAATTTAGTGATTGAATTTTGTCAATTTTGAGAATTGACATCCGCTGTCCGTATTTTGCACTGTTCAGGAAGAAATGCATTTGTTTCTTTTTCTCTGGGATTGCACTGCATGCAGAGTCTTCATCTTAGGGTTTTTTGTATATATTAGTACTTTTAGTTTTTGGTTAGGGGTTATCTGTGTTCTGGTAGGAATGAATGTTGAGAAGCATACAGTGTGCTTTGTGTAGTTTAATTTTGTGGTTAACCATTATGTGTTGTTAAAAACATTATATTGTGTGTATATATGAAAAATGAATGGAAAAAATAGTGTTACAATTAGTGCTATTATGGGGGCAGGGTCTGGGGCGGAGATTGGGCGGTGTCTGGCCCATGACTTAGCCCAGTGTTCTTTAACCATCGTTCCACAGACCAGTGCCGGTCCACAAAATAATTCTTTTATTTCCGTAGGTCCATAGGTGTAAAAAGGGATCTTTACCAGAGACTTCTACAGAGGCACTATCACATCATTTTTCCTGCTGCCTGTTCCTCTTCTGTGCACCCAAGCATTCTTCTGGCTTTTGTCATCTATGAATGTCGGAGCTTTTATTACAGTGGTCTGCGATAAAAAAAAACCCTAATGCAGCTTGACAAAAGGGGACCGTAATTTTATAATTTCAGTTATAATGTGTTACAAAAAAAACATTTGCTCCTTTTAGTTTGCCGTGAAAAACATTTGCTCTGTTTAGTGTGCCTGAGCTAAAAAAAAGTTTGAGAGACACTGCTGTATAGTAACACTAAAGCTGCATTCCAGAGAGCTTTGTCATTCTTGGCTATGGATTGTTTCAGTCATGAGTGAACTTAGATGGGAGGGGATATAAAATAAGGCTATCAAAGACTTATGCCACTTTAGGTAATATTATAATCCAGTTTTATCTGAAAGCCCAAAGGGAAAAAAAAAAATTGCCATGTCCAAAAACTTTACAGACAGCTGGCATTCAATGTATGATTCTCTCCATATTTGATCTTATATGAATATAGTTCATCTTAGAATGGAAATTACATGCCTAATATCTGTTATAGAATACTAGCCTAAATCAGCATAAACATGCCTATATTTAGGTGTACCCACGTGTGCCATTTCTATGACTGGTATAAATGTTAGAGCCCAAAAGCAGTTCTTTAGTGTGTAAATTTCGGTGTTCTGTAAGTTACATGTATAAATATTCACTCTGCCTATGCCAAGCCATGCTCTTCCCCAGTGAACTAACCCCCCCTCCCCCGCCCCTTGCAATTATATTTTAAGGCATTTTGTATTCACCTAATAGGTGCAAGCTGAGTGTTCAGCAGTATTCTATGCACTTTTAAGTGTGCATATGCACTCATATTTGTTAGTATTCTAAAAAACATATGTACACAATTGGCACCTAATTTTAGGGGCCCTTTTATAGAATTGCAGGGAAAATATTTTAGATTGGATAAAAGTTATGGTTGCCTTCTGCATTAGGACCGTTTTCATTACTTCAGACATACTCAGCAGTGCTGTGAGAATTAAATTCTGCTCTTTTGTGTTTTTGTGATACAACAGCAGACCACCTGAAGGTGATTCTTCCAGTGATGAAGAGTCACAGGAAATGAAACAAACACTGAAAAGTGATGGTACAGATAGGAAGCATGTGAGCCCTGGAACTACTACCTCCTACAAGAAGACCCTTCGACTGTCTTCAGATAAAATAGTAAGTGGAGATACGCTTATAAGTAGATACTTAATCTATTCGAAACCTTAGAAGACTGGTCAGAAATTCTGTTGCAATAATTTTTTCTTTCTCTTTTCCCATAATTCTTTTTACTTCTGAGTATATCGGTAGATGACCCTCTAAAATTAAATCATTTAGTTGAGGAATTGTCCCTCTCCCATTCTATGAAAATGGATAGAAATTGATTTCCTTAAGAGGAAGTGACATCACCGAGGAAGATGAACGCCTGAAATCGGGGCTCCATTTTTCGGCCAAAGAATACCCCCTGTAAGCGCATCTTTTGCCTGTGTGACCGCTTTTTCTGTAAGCTTGGGTGATCCGTATGTCGTGCAGGCAAGATGTCATCAAAGCGGTGCACGGAGGTGGAAAAACAACCGAGCTGCTGACTTATAAGATGGCAGCCCAACAACCACGTATCAGCAGTGTGTTGGGCAGCGTGGAGACCCGAACCTCTGTGCCGCTGGAACCCCGTAATCTTGTGCAGGGAGATGACTCGCTTTGCAGTGATGATGGTATGGAGGCCCCAACTAAAGCAAATCTGAGGGAACTATTGATTGCGATGAAGACGGAGATATTGGGAGTGTCGGGGCAGATTCGAGATGCAGTCTGGGAACTGAGACAAGATTTGGCGGAGCTGGGCAGCAGAATTGACACGGTCGAGCTTCATATGGATTCTTGTGAAGAGAAAGTGGTGGGCTCTCAGCGGAGTGTGGAAGACTTACCTGGTGAGCTTTGTGATCTCATCGATAAAGTTGAGGACATGGAAAATAGGGCCAGACGTAATAACACTAGGGTGCATGGCATACCGAAGACCTCCCAGTACAAGGATACTAAGGAGATGGGATCTGCTCAATCAGTCCAGCACCGCTTGGCTGCTTTCCCTTGGCAAAGAGTGGACAGGAAGTCTCGACTGGATCCCAGAGCATCTGAGTCAAATCCTTTGGGCTCTGGGTCTAAACACCCCCCCCCCCCCATGATGGTGACTGAAATGATCCTTTGTACCCTATTTCCTTTGTACTTCCTTGCTGCCTTTGTCCTCATTTTTTGGTTTATGGGGGGTTTGAGCGTGGGCCTTGTTGCCTACTGGTGGTCAGCTTGGGGTTTGTGTGTTTGCTTGCTCTGATGGTTGCATGCAGTTTAGTTCTGTAAGGTTTAACTGTTATGTGGGGGTGTTCAGTGTGTGGTTGGGGAGTTTGGTGTTAGGGGGGGGAGGGGTGGGTGTGTATGCTTATGGTGATGTGTGGTGGGCCTGGGTATGATTGTGTTGGGTTGTGCTTGCTGTGTGCAGAATGGTGGTGCTCCTGAATTGGGCAGCTTGTGGCAGGGGTAGGCTGTTCATGTACCTTTGCTTTTCTAAATGGGGATGTCTGTTTTGTGTATTTGTGATTTCATGTTGTCTATTGGCCTTTGGGGCTGATACTTCCTTCTGTTGGTGGAAATCTACTGTTCTACCCAGCCTCGGGCGATCAAGACAGGCTGCCGACGTTGGGGCATTCCCTCTGCGAGTCTCGCCTATGCAGAAACAGGAAGTTGAAACAAAATAGGCAGGACTCAGAGAGGGAAGGTCTGACGTCGGCAGCCTGTCTTGATCGCTGCCTCTACTGAGTCACCGAAGAGAGGGCCATGGGTATGGTGTATGTGGAAGGGAGAGAGCTGCAGGTGCAGGTAGATGGTCAGCGTGCGAAGGGGGCTATCGGCAGCGTCTGTGCTGAGAGTCCGCCCACATGTGGGATGCGTGCATGCACCCAGCAGTTGAGAGAGTGCCTCTAGGTGCAGCGGGTTGAGCCCATGCGGCTGTGGGGTTGTGCCGTGTTCGCTGGCTGCCACCGGGTTGTTGACAGCGTCCATGGGTGAGCGAGTGGTGTGGCGCTGGCCCTGAGCTTTCCTGTAATGTGGGCCGCTCACTCTTGGAGACTTGATGGCAGGGCGGCGGGTAGGGGCCTCCGGCTCGTCTTGGATGGCAGGGCTTGCGGTGCAACGCTGTTTGTGCCGGCTTGGGGGGGGGGGGGCGCGTGGGAGCAAGGTCATGGGGAGACTTCGACTGTGGCTGTCTCCCCTCCCAACAGCTCTCGTACTTGCCAGGGCAGTGATTCACTTCGGCAACTTACTCTTTCCTCAGAGGCGGCAACGGACCCAAGGCTTTCTAAGTAAATCACTGCTGCAGGCAAGTACTGAGAGCTGCTGGAAGGGGAGGAAGCCACTGTTGGAGGCTGGGAAGCTGCTAGATAAAGGGAGAGCTGCTACTGGACCTGGAGGGAGGTAGAAGGAGAGATGCTGCTGGGAGGAGAAGAGGGAAAGGGATGGGAAGAGAGATAATGTTGGATGGGGGGAGGAGGGAAGGGGGTCAGGGTGGAATGGAGAGATATGATGAGGAAAGGGGAGAGACCGAGGAATTAGAAAGTAGAGAGAGATTGATGCTGGAAAGAGGGTCAGCAGAGAAATGAGAGAGGGATAAAGATGCTAGATCTAGTTTAGGAGAAATAAAGATGAAGAAAGCAGTGAAGCTGGAATGAATGATGTAAAAAGGAGAGAGGAGGCACAGGCTGGATGGAAAGGGGAAAGGGGCATAGAAGGAAGTCAGATACATATGGAAGGGGGAGAGGGCAGACAGTGGATGGAATGGGCAGATGCTGGATTGAAGAAACAGGGCAGACGCTGGAAAGAAAAGAGTGGAAAGAAGATGAAAGCAGAAACCAGAAACAGCAAAAGTAGAAAAAAATAATTTTATTTCTATTTTGTTATTAGAATATATCAGATTTGAAATGTATATCCTGCTAGAGACATTACTGGGGACTGCAAAGCCCAGACAGTGCTTCTTTAGCTTCCAGCTGGCTTAGGGCTCTCTCTGACCAGGGGGCAATCCCCTAACACTATTCCTGTCATGTGTGACTGCAGTATTCTGTTAGCATGATATTTCTGTGTAGCATTCTGTAATAATTTAGCTTGTTCAGTTTTCTTGATAGTAGAGGGGATATATGTGAAGGGGAGGGGAGACAGGGGTTTTGTTTGTCCTTGTTCTGTATATTTGTATTTATAAAATGACAATTGTACAGAATATTGTTTCTTTTTATACTTTAATAAAATACGTTCAATATCTAATATAATAAAATGCTAGGCCGCGCATGCGCAATAAAAAAATCGTGTTCCCTGATCCGTCGCGAAAACACGATTGCGCATGCGCGGGTTTTACGTCACCACTTGCTCGCGGCGACTTTCTAATAATAATAAAAAAATTACACAGCAGCGGCGGCCTTCCTCACCGTGAATGGTACCGGCTCCTCTCTCGAACTGCACCGGGATCGAGAGAGGAGCTGCAGCGCCGGCTTTCAACTTTAAAAAAAACAACAAAAAAAACCCCAACTGGAGATCGCCGCTCTCACCCGGCTCCCACTATGCAAACCCCCCCCCCCCATGGGAGGATGCGCCGCAGCAAAGTGCTGCACAGGTACTGGAGGGGGAGAGACATATCGCTTCTGCACATGTACAAACATCCCTCCAGCGTTGGCACTCGCTGCACGTTAAACAGGCTGCTTCGGGCTTTCTCCTGCAGTTGAGTCCCTTTGCCGCGTCACTGATGACGTCATCAATGACGCGACAAAGAGACTCAACAGCAGAATAAAGCAGAAGCAGCCTGTTTAGCACGCTGCGGCTGCCAACGCTGGAGGGAGGTTTGATATTAAAGTCATCTTGCTGGGAGGGTCGCAGAGTCAGCGGGGGTTGGGCTGGGAGGGGAGAGAAGCGTCTGCCTCGGGTGCTTCAGGCAGCAGCAGCGTTTACAATTCGCTGCTGTTGCTGGCTTCAGGCCTTCCTCTCTGGCCGGTCCTGCCTACTTCCTGTTTTCATGAAGACAGGACCGGCCAGAGAGAAAGACCTGAAGCCAGCAACAGCAATGAATTGTGAATGCTGTTGCTGACCAATGAAGTAGTTAAATGAGGAAAAGGAGCAGAGGGGGAGAGAATGGCTTGGAGGGAAGGAGGAAGGTATGCCAGATCAAGGCAAAAGGAAGGAGGAGATGGAGAGAGGCCATATGGGAGAGAAAGAGAGAGATGGAAAGAGAAGAGAGGGCAGTGAATGGAAGGGGCAACATAGAGGGTGAACAATATTCTAGCACCCGTTAATGTAACGGGCTTAAAGACTATTAAAATCATAACAGGCTTGTGCGGATGGGATCAGATGATTTGCGGGGACTGAGCTTGTGGAAATGGGGCAGAAATGTTTTTTTAAAATTTCAGTCTTAGTAGTTTGCCGGTTCACAAAATAATTCTTTTATTTCAGCCAGTCCATGGGTGTAAAAAGGTTGAAGAACACTGATATAGATAACACATTCTGTGGTCTAATCACTACTGAAATTCAGTGTATATTGTTTGCCTGTGTGAGGATATATAAAGCATTGGATGGAACCAAAAGTGGATCTTATTAACTTTCAGAAAAAATAATAGAAATAGTAATAATGAAAAATACTTATTGATAAATTGGCCCCAAGGATTTTGGAGAAAGGATCTCAGATAGTTTGCTAATGCATACAAGTCAGCTGGACTAGCTGTTCAGCCAGAGCAACCATATTCTAATCATTGATCCTCTACCTCCTCTATAAATCTTTGAGTGTGTCAAGGAAATGCATTTTACTAAACTTTTAATCTGTGTAAATCCTCTTATCAGAGCGGATAGGTCTATTTTCTGATTGTGTAATAGATAGTTGAAAATTTTCAAGTACCTTGTTCACCAAATTTTGTATAATTTGGATATGAACATGTGTCCAGTAGAGAGGATAAAAATCTTGCAGTCAAATAATACAAGGAAGTTTGAGTAAGACAAAATGTAATGTTTAGGGTGAGGGGGGGATACGTTATACGGTAGGGAAAAAGTCTGTGTGGTAATTACAGCAGCTGTTGTAAAAATAACTGACATGCTTTGTATCAGGGTTCCTATCAAGTGGCCATTATGAGAACTTGAGGAATAGTAGACATACAGCCAGAAATTACCTCTCCTGGCATACAGAAAGAACATGAGACCAAAGGATCCTGTCGTCAGAATCCAGAAAGACACTGAACGCACACATTTTCCATCCCCCCCAAATTACTTCTATTATTTTTTTTTGTGGATTTCTTGTTTGTATTATCATTAGGTTACCAAAAATAATCCAATTTTCTAATATTTTATTTTTGCTCTTTTTTTGTCCAGGAAAAACTAAAACTCAGAGATGGCCCAAATGATGTTGTATTTAGTATTACAACTCAGTATCAAGGAACCTGCCGATGTGAAGGGACCATATATCTATGGAGCTGGAATGACAGAATTATCATTTCTGACATTGATGGAACAATTACAAAGCAAGTATCACTCTGATGTCTTATTTATTTTAAAAACTTATATTCCACTTAAACCTAAGCAGGTTCCAAAAATACATACATAGATCATAAAAGACTTGTAATATTCATCATTAAACTGTAAAAAACCCAAATAAAATCATACATTCTATATTCAGCTTCTTATAGTAATCAGTATCGTCATCCATTTACAGAAAAGCTTCTACAAACAAGGAGACTTTCATGAGTTTTATTTTAAATTGCTATATTAGATAAGAAATAGGGGGGGATGGGTAGGGATAGATAAATTGATAATATATTGCTGCTAATAAATGGGGATGGGGATTGGGATGGGAAGGGGAGGGGTTTCTTTTATAAATATATATTTTAAAGAATATAAATAAGATTGTCAAGTGATTTGTGAGAAGTATATGTTTGATTAATTATTATGCACTTGTTGATGGATTTGAAAATGAATAAAGAATTAAAAAAAAAAAAAATTGCTATATGCCATTCACCATCCTTAACTGTTCAGCTAAGTTGTTCCATAATTTTACTCCAGCTACAGAAATAGGTCTAGTTCAAGAATCTGCATATTTGGTCTGGTGCAATCTATCTATTGATAAACACATTGCCATTTCAGATTTCACTGCACGTTATGGACAATGCCATGTCATGACTTGAGATAAATACCTTGGTATTCCCTGATGAACCGCCTGAAAAGTCAACACCAACACTTTAAACACAATCCCACTTTTAACAGGTAGTCAATGCAATTGCTTTAAGAGACCTGTTCAAATTTATCACTACCATAAATTAATCGTGCCACAGCATTCTGAACTTCATTCAAAGCTCTACAACCAGAGGATACCCTAGATATAGAGCATTACAGTAGTCCAATCTCTACAACAGCATACATTGCACTACAATTCTAAAATCATAGGCTGATAACATTAGTTTTAATCTACTTAAAAGGTACATTTGGAAGAATGAAGATTTAACAGTACCAATGTTGACAATGTTGAGTCTAACCAGACACCCAAAATTTTGATCTTTTTCCCTAAGCAGAATTATCATATCCATCTCAATTTTTTCCGGCAATTAAAAACATAAGAATTGCTGTAATGGGACAGACTGAAGGTACATCAAGCCCAACATACTGTTTCTGCCTAGTTAGATCCCAAGTAATAAAACAAATTTTATGATGTTTATCCTAGGAATAAGCAGTGGGTTTCCCTAGGCCATCTCAATAATGGCCTATGGAGTTCTCTTTTAGGAAATTATCCAAACTTTTTTTAAACATACCAGGCTAACTGATTTCACCATATTCTTCGACAACGAATTCCAGAGTTTAATTGCACGTTGTGTAAAGAAATATTTCTCAATTTTGTTTTAAATCTACTGCTTAGTAGCTTCATCACATGCCCCTAGTCCTAGTATTTTTGGAAAGAGTAAACAAGCGATTCACATCTACCTTTTCCACACCACTCAGCATTTTATAGACCTCTTATCATATCACCCCTGAGCCATCTCTTCTCCAAGCTAAAGAGCCCCAGCCGTTTTAGCCTTTCCTCATAGGGAAGTCGTCCCATCACTTTTATTGTTTTAGTCGCGCTTCTCTGTACCTTCTAATTCTGCTACATCTTTTTTTAGATATGGCAACTGGAACTGCACACAGTATTCGAGGTGCGGTCATACCATAGAGCAATACAAGGGCATTATAGCATTTTCTTCTTTGTTTTCCATTCCTTTCCTGATAATTCCTAACATTCCATTTGCTTTCTTAGCTGCCGCTGCCACTCATTAAGCTGAGTTTCAATGTGTCCTCAACGATAACACCTAGATCCTTTTCCTGGGCAGTGACTCCTAACATGGAACCCTGCATCACGTAATTATAGTTTGGATTCCTCTTTCCCACATGCAACTGCTCACATTAAGGCCCTAATTCTTCAAAACGCGTCTAAAATTAGGCACCATTTAGGCATCCTTTGTAGAATCGTACTCAGCGGCGTTCAGCACTATTTAGACATCTAACTTTTTAGCCGTCCTTTAGAGAATCAGGTTTTAGGTGAGATTTAGATGTTCAAACAGTGTTCTTAATGTTATAATATTTTATTATTGTGTTATTAGAATGGCGATTTTATGCTGTTTTTCATTATAATTGTTTTTTTTTTTTTTATCATTCTTTATTCATTTTAAAACTTTCATCAAGTGTACAAAAATTGCAACACAATAACATAGATTTAACCACTTGTACATCTTATCATTATAACTTATAGTTGTAAATATAACCCTCCCTCTCCCATCCTGAAATCCTTTTAGTAATTTTTATTTTTTCATATAATAGAAACCCTCCCCCCACCCCACCCTTATCTTATATATTAAATATAGAAATATTAGGAAAATGGCATCAATCATGACAAAAGGACGTTAATGGTTCCCAAATTTTAATGAAGTTTTTATAATTTCCATTTTGCACCACTATTGATCTTTCCATTCTGTATATGTGGCAAACTGAATTCCACCAAAATTTAAAATTAAGCCTACTATGATCTTTCCAGTTATTAGTAATATGTTGGATGGCTACTCCGGTCAAAATCAATAAAAGTTTGTTATTACACATTGATATCTGACTCTTTTTCCTCATAGACATACCAAAAAGTACAGTATCATAAGTTAATGCTACGTGATTTTCCAATAAACAATTTACTTGATCCCAGATTGAGTTCCAAAAGGCTAAGATATGGGGACAATAGAACAAAAGATGATCTAAAGTCCCTACATCCAGATTACAATGCCAGCATCTATTAGACAAAGAACTATTTAACTTTTGCAATCTAACTGGGGTCCAAAAAGCTCGATGTAACAAAAAAAACCAAGTTTGTTTCATAGACGCTGACATTGTACATCTCATTCTCCAAGACCAAATTTGTGGCCATTGAGATGCTGAAATATCATGCTTAATCTCAATGCTCCAAATATCCCTAAGAGTATTTTTAGTTTTTTTTTAACCAATTCACTAATAGTTTTATACCAGTGTGCGGCCTGATGTCCCAGAAAGTCCGCCTGAAAACATAAAAATTCTATGCTAGGTTGATTATTCAAATTTTTCCATTCAGGGAACCCTGCCTGAATGGCCTGCTTCAATTGCAACCAACGAAAAAGTTGCGATTTGTGAAGCCCCAAATTATGTTGCAATTGTGTAAAATCCAGCAGCTTACCATTAGTAATTACATCATTTAAATTCAGTCATTGTGATGAAAAAAAAAAATAGATTCTTTCTTCTTCGAGTCAGAAAAATGTCCAACATGTGGTATCATGTACAAAGGATCCATTTTTTCAGTTTATATAAAAGGTATATCTCATAACCCAGCACATTATACATAAAATATATATTGCATGCTTACTGCAGCTAATAATTAAAAGTTACTCCTGCAATATTTGACTAGACCTTTGTTAGAATCTTACTGCAATAAGAAAAGGCAGATAAGAATATTTTGTAAGTTGTAAATCTTCCAGAGAGGAATGTTCAGTACAATATATTACCTCATGCATTTGTAGTGCTTATAGAACTCAGAATGCAATTCAAATCCTCACTGTAAACTGGGAAGATTCTTTTACCGGTACATATTAAAATAAACTTTAAAATATAAAAACAATTCTTTATATTTTATATACTATAAAGCATATAAAACAAGTATTATATATACTATAAAGCATATAAAACAACTGGAATAAACCACTCAGATTCATTCATTCATAGGCTGTTCTCTTTGATTTAAAAATTCTTTAAGCTTCTCAGGGTTATCAAAGCTGAATGTTTTATTGCCCATTGTAACTTTCATAACTGCTGGGTACAGCAACCCATATTTAGCTCCAATTTCTCTGAGTGATGGACGCAAATCTAAAAACTGCTTTCTCCTCTGTGCTGTGGATTTTGCAAAATCTGTGACAATGTGAATCTTGGCATCTTGACAGCGCAGATTTTGATTTTCTTTTGCAAGTCTAATAATTTCTAGGGCATGCTGAAATCTTAAAACCTTAAAAATTATTGGTCTAGGTCCAACAAATTTATCAGGTCTTCTGGTTGGGACTCTGTGTGCCCTTTCTATTTCAATAGGGTGTTTTGCTTTAAAAGGCAGGACTTTAATAATGAAGTTTTCTAAGAAGGATATCATGTTCCCTTTCTCTACCCCTTCCGGTATCCCTAGCACTCTCAAATTCGACCTCCTCATCCTGTTCGAGCAGTCCTCCAGCTCCCTTGTAAGCAAGTCTATTTTCTCTCCGTCCTCTAAGTTTTTTCTTTAGAAATTCAAACCCTTCAACATTCTTTTCCAGTTGGTTAACTTTATTTTCTAAGACCTCCGTTCTCCTATTTAATGTGGATACTTCATCCTGTAACTCGTTCAGCTTTTTTGAGTTTGACAAGACGATTTCTTTTATGGCTTTAATTTCTTTAAACATTTCTTCTTCCCATTTGCTGTCCTTTGGCAACGGAGTTTTTGAGGGTGTCACCGGCTCCGGTTTCGATCGCTTTACGCTGCCAGCGTTTGTTATTGCCGCGTCATTTTTTGTTTGTTTGACACTAGTTTATTTAATATAATGTCTGTTAATAGCAGGAGCCCCTTCCTTACCCGACCATTCGCGCGAGGTTCCAAGCCACGCCCCTTTTCATTATAATTGTAATACTGGGAGTTGGATTTGTTTAATGCTTTTATTTATTTCTCTTCCATCAGATGGAGTGACTGGGATTCGAACCAGAAACATTAGGGTAGAAGGCTGTAGGTTTAACCAGTGTGCTACAAAGTGAGCTAGCAAGATGCATAGCAATTGTAAAACTAGGTCTTATAGGCATTGTAAGGAAGTCTACTTTTGAGCATAGTTTAGGCTTCAGATAGACCTGAGCTCTATGGACAGAACTTTGGCACAGTTTGGATGTGCTTAATGCGATCTGCTAAATAGTCTCTGGGTTTTTATTTTTGCTTTATTAAGCTCAAAATACATTTAATAAGCCACCACATAAACAGGGCACATCAGTACAAAGATATTGCTTGCAAAACATTTTATTTTTCTGGGCAAACAGTAATGGTATTTGCTAATTAGAGGAAAAATATATTAACTGAAGCACAGAACATGAAAAAAACAGCTTTATGTTTCTTGCTAAAAAGCTACCCTTTTTTTTTCAGAAAAGATTGTTTTAATAAGGTCATTCTTGAAACAGGTGGATTCAGCAAATAAAGCACATGACAAAAAATATATAGATTGCATACATAACTTCATTTGTAAAAGGTTAAAACCATAGAAAACCAGATACAGACCTTAGCATGGCTTCTATTTCATTGCAAATGGAGGTTTGCAGCTGCATAATGGTGATCTCATTGTGAGATCATCAAGGTGTACCTGCAAGGTAGAATGCCACAATTAAAATATGTGCTGGGGGAGCTGGTTTGGATTCAAACCTATGACCTCTGGAAGAGGAGCACAGGGCTTTTACTTATTGAGCTATAGCAGCTTCCAGGCAGGTGTCTCTGACTGCCCTGTGATGATAGCTTAGCCCAAACTAAGCTCAAAAGTAGACCTGGTTTTCATTCGCCTTCAATATAGGCATCATAATAGATGCCCTAGGTCACTCAGTGTTATGTAAATGAATCAAAGGACGCCCAAATTGAGTCATTGCCCAAACCACGCCCACTCCACGTCCATGCCTATTGAGTTAAGCATGAGTTTTAAACATGGGCGTCCATTAAATTGTGGCTGCGTCTACAAAGTGACATCTACGACTTTTGGATGCCTAAGTACCAATTATCGCTTGTTAAGACCATTAATTGGCTCATTAACCACTTAGATTGGACGCCTAAAGCACGCCTAACTTTAGGCATGACTTAGGCACCCTTTATAGAATCAGGGCCTAAATGTTGCTGTTTTGATGCCCAGTCTCTTGCAATTTTTCACAATCCTCTTGCAATTTAACAACATTGAATAACTGTGTCGTCAGCAAAGTAAATTATCTCACTAGTTATTCCTATCTCTAGATCATTGATAAATATGTTAAAAAGCAGCAGTCCCAGCACAGACTACTGGGGAACCCCACTATTTATTCACATTAAATCTCTCAAAAATATTAATGTGCTTGTTTTCAATATATATTTTTGAGAGATTTATTGTGGATATTTTGATGATTTTTTTTTTTCTCAACTGTTTTTTGTTTTGCTTGAACCCTATAATCTTCTCCATTGAGAATTTTGACCATTTAATCCTACTCTCTGTTTCAGTTTTTCAACCAGTTCTTAATCCATAATAGGACATTACCTCCTATTCTATGACTCTCTAATTTCCTCAGAAGTCTTTTATGAGGTGCTCTGCCAAATGCCTTTTGAAAATCTAAATACACAATATCAACTGGCTCACCTCTATCCACATGTTCATTCATTCCTTCAAAGAAATGCAGTACATTGGTGAGACAAGGTTTCCCTTTACTAAATCCATGTTGGCTTTCTCTCATTAAACCATGCTTATGTATATGAAACCTAATGCTGCAAAAACTAAACTTCTATGGCTAGGCCCAAAATTGGATTGTCTTCCCCCAGTTGTGACTTTGGATTCTGGGGTATCATTGTAGCAGTGTTCTCCCTAGAACATTTTAGCCGGGCGCTCCACCAGGCTAATTTAGGTGAGCATCTGGCTGTCATATCGGAAAGTCGCAAATCCTGCTGCCACTGCTCAACATTTTTAAAAAACCCTCTCACCGTCTTGAGGATTCCCCAGGCTGACTCGGCACAGCCTGAAAAGTCGCCAGAAGACTCCCGCCTCAGCCTTTTGTTTTTTTTAATTCTTTATTCATTTTTCATCTTACATCAAGTGTACAACCAATAAAACATTTGAAATTGAATACATCACTTAAATTTCTTTCTATTATAACAATTAAATACCTAAAGTTTACTCCCTTCCCTCCCACGCTTCCTAACACTAATTAGATCAAATACAGTGGTGCCTCGCATAACGAACGCCTCGCACAGCGAACGCTGCACACAACGAACTTCATGTCTTGATTCGTACAACGAACTTCGTTTCACACAACGAAGTCGCCCGAGCTGCGTTACTCACTGCGCTTAACTGCCCTCTCTCACAGCCCTTCGCCTGGCTCCCTGTGCAGTGGCGGACCGTCTGCTCGCCTCCTTTTATGGAGGGGCCCGGCGCCTACTGCTGATGCGTTGGGGGGGTGGAGCTACTCTCGCCGCTTCCCCGATGCTAGAAAAAAAAGAAAAGTTAAGTCCCAGTTTTCTCACTGTATACAGTCGTCCTTTTAAGATAAACTCAATATTTTTTATATACTGTATATCAAGGCTTCTAAAAAAAGCAGGAAGGTGATTTCTGTTGAAATGAAACGGGAAATAATTAGAAGGAGTGAATGTGGGGTAAAACAGTGTGACCTCGTCACAGAGTTTGGCCTCAGCAAGACCACCATTTTCACCATTTTGACAAATAAGGATGCAATCAAATCAGCCAAAGTAGCCAAAGGAGTATCAAAACTATTTCATGAAAAACATAGGTCTTCAATCCACGAGGAAATGGAGAGGCTATTAGCAATTTGGATTAAGGACAGGCAGGTGAAAGGTGACGTAACAACCCAAGATATTATCTGTCACAAAGCCAAGAGAATTTATGACGATCTAAAGAAAAACGTCCCTGGAAGTAGCAGCAATCAAGCTAATGAAGAAGAATTCAAAGCCAGCAGGGGGTGGTTTTTTAGATTTAAGAAAAGGTGTGGAATCCACAGCGTTACTATGCATGGTGAGGCTGGCAGTGCTGACAAGAAAGAAGCAGAAAAGTTCTCTATTAACTTTCAAAAATGTATTAAGGATGAAGGATACTGCCCACAACAAGTGTTCAATGCCGATGAAACGGGTCTTTTCTGGAAAAGAATGCCGAGCAGAACCTTCATTACAAAAGAGGAGAAGAAATTGCCAGGACACAAAGCCATGAAGGACAGACTTACCCTTATGTTTTCGTCTAATGCCAGCGGAGACCTCAAGATCAAACCTCTATTGGTTTATCACTCTGAAAATCCAAGAATTTTCAAGAAAAATAACGTTATTAAGTCCAAACTGCCCGTCCATTGGAAGTCCAATCAAAAAGCCTGGGTGACCCAAGTTATCTTCAACGAATGGATTCTGGAAACCTTTGCTCCTGCCGTGAAGAAATTCTTGCTGGAAAAAGAACTGCCGCTCAAAGCCCTTCTGATACTTGACAATGCCCCTTCTCACCCAAAAGACCTAGAGGAAATATTGCAGGAAAATTATCCTTTTATCAAGGTGCAGTATTTGCCACCAAACACTACATCCATTATTCAGCCAATGGATCAGCAAGTTATTGCGAACTTTAAAAAACTCTACACTAGAGCCCTCTTTAATAAGGTGTTTGAAGAATGCAAGTTTGGTGGAGACAATATGACTGTCCGAAAGTTTTGGAAGGAGAAATTTGATGTCCTTATGGCAATACGACTTATACAGAAGGCCTGGGAAGAAGTGTCACAAAGGACCCTAATTTCTGCTTGGAAGATGCTTGTGCCTTCGTGGACCCAGGAAGAAGCAGTAGTTGATGACACAGAAGTGGTGAAGGACATCATCACAGTGGCCCAAAGGTTGGAATTAGAGGTAGAGGAAGAGGATGTAGAGGAGCTTATTGAGGAACACGAAGAAGAGCTGACAACTGAAGAGCTCCAAGCACTTCTGGTCCAGCAACAGGACAATGCTCAAAGGGAAGCGTTATCTGATAACGAGGAGCAACAATCAAACAATCAACCAATCCCAACTGCTGACATCAAGAACATCCTGGTCAAATGGAAAGCAGTTCAGGAGTTTACCAATGCCCACTATCAGGATTCAGCTGAAGCAAACAGGATCAATGATCTTTACTCCGATACTCTTGTCCGTTATTTCCGGCAGATGTTGGAGAAAAGAGAAAAACAAACGACTTTGGACAGGTTTTTCATGAAACCATCGGCCAAAAAGCAGAAAATGGATGAAGATGTGCAAGATTCGGTAGACTCTACTTAGTCTGTCTTAAAATTTAAAAAATGTGTGTTTGTTTAAAAAAAAATTATGTTTTTAGATGTATCTAAATAAAAATAATAACAAAAAATTTATCTTTTTTTATGTCATCTTAGCATATTATATGCTACAGAACGAATTATTTTTTTTAACATGTATTGTTATGGGAAAACGCGTTTCACATAACGAACTTTTCGCATAACAAACTTGCTCCTGGAACGAATTAAGTTCGTTGTGTGAGGCACCACTGTACATCATATATATAGAAATATTCTTCTCTATTGATCTAAACTTTTAGTAACATTGACACCCCCCTCCCATCCCCATATGTACAAATGTACTATCCATGGAAAATGGTATCTATTCATTGCAATAATTTGTCAATGGCCCTTTGCCCTATGACAGGTTAAATTATAACTTTTGGTGGAATTCAGTATGCCATATATATAAAATGGAGCGTACATTTGCAACACAAAAAGGGTATATAGATAAGTTTAAGAAGATTTGGGGACCGTTAACAGACTTTTGCAATGAATGATATAATTTTCCCAAAATAAGATATTTGATAAGGGGGGTGGTGGGTGGGTTTATTTTATTCATCATAAAATATAAATAATTTAACATTATATTTTGTTTTATTGTATGCATTTCCCAAAGTAAGGGGAGGGAGGGGGGTTATAATTGAGTAATAGTTGACATACTTATTACTTATTAAGTATTATATATTGTTTAAAAATTATAGTAAAAGAGTATATAATGAAATGTTATATTTACAGTAAGGTATGAAAGAATGTCAAGTGTATACTTAATGAATTTGTATGAATTTAGATTGTACACTTGTTGTTTTATGAAAAATGAATAAAAAACTTAAAACAAATTTGTCAATGGCTCCCATATCTTTTTTTTTTTTTAATAATTTTTTATTCATTTTTGACTCTTGCAACAAGTGTACAATATTCAATCAGATAATTTGAACAAATCACTTGACATTCTTAACAATTATTATCCATTACATATAAAAACAAAGACTCCCCTCCCCCCACCCAACCCAGTCATCAATAATAATATTCATTAAATCACATAACATACCTCCCCATCCCCACACTAATTATATTCCTATGTAATAACAAGGTGTCCAAAGTGTCTAATCATTAGAATATGCAATCAATGGCCCCCAGATCTTTTTGAATCTATTATAACTTCCTTTGCGAAGAGCAAGCACTCTCTCCATTTTATAAATATGACAAACTGAATTCCACCAAAAGGTATAATTAAGTTTAGTATAATCCTTCCAATTTCCAGTAATATGTTGAATGGCAACCCCCATCAGTATTAATAAAAGTTTATTGTTATTTGCCGAAATTTGACTCTTGAATCTCATAGATGTTCCAAATAAAATAGTTTCATAGGATAGGGCAACATGATTTTCTAATAATGAATTAATTTGGGACCAAATTATCTTCCAAAAGGTATTGACAAAGGGACAAAAAAAAAAGTAAATGATCAAGAGTCCCAGCATCTAAATTACAATGCCAGCATCTATTACACCTAGAGCTATCCAACTTTTGTAAACGAACTGGGGTCCAAAAAGCTCTATGCAACAAAAAGAACCAAGTTTGTCTCATAGATGCTGACCTTGTAATTTTTAATCTCCAAGCCCAAAGTCGTGGCCATTGAGAAGCAGAAATTTGGTGCTTGATCTCAATGCTCCAAATATCCCTAAGTCCAGTTTTTTGTTCAAATAACCATATAATAATTTATACCACTGCGCGGCTTGGTGACCCAAAAATTCCACCTGAAAGCATAGGAATTCCAAACTATACTGAGTATTAAGATCTTTCCATTCAAGGAACCACTCCTGAATAGCTTGCTTCAGCTGCAACCACTTAAAACTTTGTGATTTATTTAATCCAAATTTATGTTGCAGCTGTGAAAAACTAAGCAGAGAACTATTAGAAACAACATCATTTAATGTCCGTATACCTGCAATGATCCAATGCTTCCAGACGATTTGAAAACTGCCAATTTTAATCTTGGAGTTAAGCCAAATGGATTGATTTAATAATTTTGAAATTGGATCTGGTGATAGATTACTAACATATTTTAAAGTTTTCCATGTATCAAGCAATATTCTATTGTCTTTATATTTCCTAGGCAATTTTATACTTACAAGGTGAGACAAATGCAAAGGAAACAGGAGTAAATATAACCAATCTGGTACATTCTCCATGAGCTCTGGGAGGATCCAATACTTGCCCTGTCTTAAAATTTAGGCTTGATGATACCTATAAAAATTTGGAAAATTTACCCCTCCCTCCACAATTGTCCTTTGTAAAGATACTAAAGCAATTCTGGGTCTTTTACCCAACCAAACAAATTTAGTAAGAATACCATTTAACTTCTTGTAAAA
Organism: Geotrypetes seraphini; assembly: GCF_902459505.1. Taxonomy (NCBI): domain Eukaryota; kingdom Metazoa; phylum Chordata; class Amphibia; order Gymnophiona; family Dermophiidae; genus Geotrypetes; species Geotrypetes seraphini. Next base: position 147,082,926 of record NC_047085.1, on the reverse strand, counting down.
TGACCCCTGAAAAAAAATTGGCATCATACTCATTTGATAACAAACCAAAGGCAATAACATCATTTTAATCGTTGAATTCTCCCCCACCAAGAAAGATGTAAAGGATTCCATTGCTCACACATCTCTGCTATTTTCTTTAATAAAAATTTTTCATTCTCCTTCATTGTGTCTTCTATTGTATTCTTAATAGTGATACCTAAGTATTTTAATCCATCTTCCTTCCAAACAAATGAAAATGAATCAAATAATCCTTTGGTACAATGAACATTAAGAGGAAGAACTTCAGACTTACTCCAATTGATCTTATATCCAGAAAATTTTCCAAACTTCTCTATTAGTTCAAGTAAACATGGAATAGTAATCTGGATCTCTCAAATAAAGCAGTATATCATCCGCATAAGCAGAAAGCTTATATTCCCAATTCGAATACAAAATACCTCGTATCCCCATATCTTTTAAAATTTATCATAATTTCCTTTTTGTATAGCTATTGTTCTTTCCATTTTATAAGTGTGACACAACGAATTTCACCAGAAATTGTAATTAAGTCTACTCCAATTTTTCCAATTACTTGTGATATGCTGTATGGCGACTTCTGACATACTAAATAGAATGGTATCATACGATAGTGCCACATGATTCTCTAATAAACAATTTATTTGATCCCAAATTGATTTCCAAAAGGCTAAGACAAAGGGACAATAATATAATAAATGGTCTAGAGTCCCTGCTTCAAGATTACAATGCCAACATCTATTAGACTTAGAGTTATTTAACTTTTGTAATCTAACTGGGGTCCAAAATGCTCTATGCAAAAGAAAAAACCAAGTTTGTCTCATAGATGCGGACATTGTAGATCTCATCCTCCAAGACCAAATACGTGGCCATTGAGATGCAGAAATTTGATGCTGAATCTCAATGCTCCAAATATCCCTAAGACCAGTTTTAGGCTTTTTGTTTACAGATTTATTTATCATAATGTTTCTATGGAAATTTCTTCTGAAGTGTTAATTTGAAAAAATTCATTCATTTTTAATTTTAATTCTTCAAGAAAATTTGAATCCGCAATCAATGTATTATCAAATCTCCATACAGACCTGCTATAATCCTGCTCATCAAACTTAAATTCAATCCATATACCACCATGATCAGAAATAATGATAGGATCTAAAGAGGCTTTTGTCACTTGTTGTACTATTTGATTTGGGACAAAAATATAATCTATACTTGAAAAGGATTTATGAACTTGTGAGCAAAAAGAAAATTCCCGATCATCAAAATTAAGTATCCGCCATATATCTTTCAAATTACAAGATTGCACCAAATTATCTAATCCAAATGACTTCATAATTTTACTTGGTTTTTTAGCCATTAATGGATCCATAACAGCATTAAAATCTCCAGCCACTACTAAATTAGAAGCAGCCAGTATTAATTGTTGTAACTTTAAAAAAAAAATCAATTTGATTCGTATTTGGGGCATACACATTAAACAATTCCAGGGTATTATTTCTCATGCTCATTTTCACATGTACCCACCTACCCAAGGGATCAGAATCAATCAATTGAAAATTAGCTGTGCATTTTTTATTTATAAGTATGGCAACCCCAGCTTTTTTCCCAATTTCAGGGGCAAAAAAACCTCTGTTTTACCCAACCCCCTTCCAACTTTTTTGACTCTACCGCTGATAAATGTTTCTCTTGTATATAATATATGTCAGCATTCTGTTTTTATTTGATGGTTAAGGCCATTAACGTTTAAAGAAAAAATTTTAATCTCCATTATAAATTGTTTTTTCCAAATACGTAATCCAATGAAAATAATTAGATTTAATTAAATTATTATGAACAGACACCATTCTCCATATTTTAAAACTTTACACATTAAATTTTCCCCTTCCTAATCCTCCCTTCCCAACCTTTTTTCCCACCCTCCCTCCCCAATTCATTATTAAAAGTGAAAACTTGGTGACACACATATTAGACCTGGCAACCAGAGATCCCCAACAGACAAACTTTAAATCTTCTCTTAAAAATGTCACTTAAAACATTTATAATAATTCATTACATAACTTATTCTATTTCATAAAATATACTTCATTATCTATTTAATGAATCAGTATGTATCCTTAGAATCATTTAAACTAATATCATAGATTAATATGTTTGAGAAAATCAAATTATATTTTAATTCTCTAACCTGTTAAATAATATATTTTTAATATTATACTTTTTATACTTAGTACCATTTTATACCATTACCAAGAACCCATTTATAACCCCCAAAATAAAATAACCATTTTAGTTCCAATTTCTCATTAATTCCTATTGTCATTTTATTACTTCCATTTATTGTATTGTAATAACTAATTCAATATTTTGTCATCTTCTTTTAATTTAGTTAATTGAATAAATATTTTCCACTTAACTTATTTTAGTATTACATAATCTCATGTGGTCCCTTAAATAAAATATAAACTCATTTTTTAAATCATACAATAAATATCTTATATATTCAAAATAATGAATGTATATATAAATAGATATATATTAAACCAAATCATTTTAGCAAGAGCCTACAGGATTCCATTACATTTTAAATATAAATTATACTTTGCCTCACTTCCCATTCCTATTAAGAATATTTGTATTGAACTTCACTTTAGAATAAAATAGAATCTATATTTTACATTAAATAAAGGACATGTTAATATATGAAATCCATATATGGGATAATAATAAAAACTAAAACTAAGAGTTATCAAATCCTTCCATAAGGATTCATTACTAATGTGATAACTAAACCAAACAAGTAATATATAAACCAGTAATATATAAAGCAGATTTCGAAGTGCACGAGCTCCTCCTCTTGAAGCAGCATCTTTCCCAAGTTACATCTTCATCGGGAACAAACATCTTTGCCAATGCTAACCTGAGTACTGGCCATAACTAGGCTGATATCTATAGACAATGAGACATTGACACAGTAAGCCCCAGAGTCATTGGAGACCTGGCAAAAGATAAGCTGACATTTGGGTGTGATTCCATAAGCACTCAGCTTGTTTGCTAGGGAGTAAGACGTTCAGGATCAAAGATGACGTTGTAGACCTCCTAAGAAACCTTCAAACTTTGTGAAGGAACACATTACCACCGTATCTCACACCATTCTTCTCCGCTGCTATACTTGTAATGTTCCATTCCAATTTTCAACTACCATTTAATGGAAATCCAAGCAAATCCCTCATTGCGTTTCCATCTTGATGTTCCTTGTTTCTCGCCCACTTGGCATACAACTTATAGAGGTATTTCTTGTAGGCAGCCTAATTTTGCCGAAGTTCTGCTGCCTTTATATTTATAATGTGGGGACATTGTAAGATTATCCACTGGGAAACTCCATGGCAATTTATATCAAAGATCTTCATACAACATGCCAACATCATCAGTGTTCCCAATCCATTTGAAAAAGTTATCTGATTTTTGATACGACTGAAATTCCTTTGACATCTGACATCATAAAAGACATCAACTCCTAATGTAGTTTCTTATTCACGAAACCTTTAGCGGCGTTATTGACAGGTTCGGTTCCTTTCCCCATTGTCATCAACTCAACAACCGCCAGGTCCATGTTTTGAGACGTCATCAGATCCCTCCTCATGCCTGCGCAAATACCGACACACAATGGTCATCTTGCTCCAGCATACAAGCTGAAGAGTGCTCAAAGCTGGCCGTCGCGCACCATTTAAATTAAATAAAGAATACTGTTTAATGCAGCTAAAATACATATGTATTTTAAAACAGAAGCTTGACCTTGTTCTTTTATCAGTATCATATTATGCAGGAGCTGACATTCTGTACTTCAAATTCTCATGTAATGATCCGTTAAACTATCAAAAATTTCAAAAATAGCCCGTTCACTCCTTCCAATTAAATAATAAATGTTATACATCCACATATATAATTTCCCTATTCTGTATGTCTTTTGTCTGTATGACATATCCACATTAACTTAAAAACAACTTAAAATATAAAAGAACAATAATCAATAATTCTTATCTCACCATATAACCAGAAAAGCTTTATGATAACATTGGTTCAGTCTGTTGTAAAAATTCTTGTAATTTCTCTGGTTCTTGAAAATTTAATGTTCTATTGCCATAAGTAACCCTCATGATTGCCGGGTATATTAACCTGTATTTAGCCCCTATGCTTCTCAGCTGTGGTCTCAGATCTAAAAATCTCTTCCTTTTACCAGCAGTTGCTTTTGCAAAATCAGGCATGATATGTATGCGTGCATCTTGATATTTTAAGTTTTTATTCTCCTTTGCCAGTCGAAAAATATCCATAATCTGCTGGTATCCTAAAAGCTTAAAAATTAAGGGATGTGGACCCACTTGTTTCTCTGATCTTTTCGTGGGAACCCTGTGTGCTCGCTCAATTTCCAGGGGGAACTTTGTTTTGAGTGGCAGTAATTTAGGGAGGAGATTTTCTAAAAAGGAAATCGGGTTGTTTTTCTCCACCCTTCCGGCAACCCTAGGACCTGTAAATTACTTCGCCTCTCTCTGTTACAGCAATCTTCCAGGTCCCTGGTAAGTATTTCTATTTTTTCCGATCCATTTTACATTGAAATGCTTCTGCTTCATAGATTTCAATTTTTTTTTTCCAGGTGATCTGTTTTGAGTTCCACCATCTCCATTCTTTTAGTTAGAGTAGACATTTCTTCTTTAAACTCTTGTATTTTCCTCTAATTATCTAAGACAATTTCTTTAATTTCTCTCAGCTCAAACATAATATCGCTGATGCTTTCAATTTCCTTTGGCAACGGCTGTTTTGATGGGGTTGCCAGCTCTGGCTTTGATTGTTTTGGACTTCCTGTTGAGAAAGCTGAATCAGCCTTTGCCTGCTTCCCTGAAGCCATAACGCCTTTGTGTTACACTTTTGAAGCCAGAAAAAAAAAATTTTGTAACTTATTAATCTTCAAAAGTCTGTTTACCCGAACATTCACGTGAGCCTCCAAGCCACACCCCCTTTTGATTTATTTTAAAGCACCAGCAAGCAAATTGAACCCATGCTCCAGGGCTCTAACAGTAACACTGCGTGAAGTTACGTCCTGGGGGAGGGAAAAGAAGGGAAGCCGGCATGCACAGTGTTACCGTTGGAGCCCTGGAGCATGGGTTCAAGTTCACTACAGGCTAAGGCGGGAGATAGGGCAGCAAGTCGAAAGGAGGGAGAGAAGCAAGCTTACAACTTGCTGCTCTTGCTTGCTTCGGGCCTTCCTCACTGTCGGGTCCTTCCTACTTTCTCTTTCCGCAAAGGCAGGACCTGGCAGCGAGGAAGGCTCGAAGCAAGCAAGAGCAGTAAGTTATAAGCTTCCCTCCATCCCTACCCTATCTCCCGTCTTAGCCTGTAGCGAGTTGTGAATGCTGCACTGCGGATGGATGTGTAAGACATGTGAGGGGGGAGGGGAAAGAGAAATGCTGCTGCTACACCCAATTGGGTTGAGAGAGGGAAGAAGGGAGAAGAAGACCAGGAGAGGAGAGGAAAGAGAGATGCCAAGACCATAGGAGGGAGGAGAAGGAAATGAGATACCAGACCATGGAGGGGGAGGGAGAGATGTCAGGACATGGGGGGGAGAAGGAGATAGATGCCAGACCAGGGGAAAGGAATGAAGGAAAGGAGATGCCAGATAATGAAGGGGGAGGGTGAAATGGAAGGAGAGGAGAGAGATGCCAGGGTATGGGTGGAGGGAAGGGAAACTAAGGAGACAAATGCTATACCAGAGGGGGAGGAAGGAGGGGGAGATAGGAGAAGAGAGAGATGCCAGGGCATGGGAGGAGGGAAGGGAAAGAGATAGAGATGCTAGTCCATAGGATGGAGTGGGAAGGAAGGAAGGAAAGGAGAAGAGAGAGATGCCAGACCATAGGGGTGGCAGTGGAGACAGAAAAATGGAGAGGGGTGAAGCTGAAATGAATCATGTACAAAGGACAAAAAGGGCACAGGATATACAGTTTATTGAAGGGACACAAAAAGAGGGAAGATGCCATATGAAAGAGAGAGAGGGCGGGCACTGGATGGAAACTGCAGAGAAGGGGGGCACTGGATGGAAACTGCAGAGAGGGGGGGCACTGGATGGAAACTGCAGAGAGGGCAGGCACTGGATGGAAAGGGCAGAGAGGGCGGACAGTGGATGGAAGGGGCGGAGAGAGGGTGGACAGTAGATGTAAGGGGTAAGTAGAGAGAGGGCAGAGGCTGGGTGGAAGGAGCAAAGAGAGAGGGCAGATGTTGCATGGAAGGGAGAGAGGACAAACGCTGTATAGAAAGACGAGAGTGAAGAGAAGATGATTAAAGCAGAAATGACAAAAGGTAGAAATAATAATTTTTGTTGCTTTACGTAGAATCAAGTAATATTGTAACTGTATTGATAAAAGTTTATAAATAGAAAATGGAAATAAGGCAATTTTTTTTGGACTACCTCTTTCCTCAGGTCAGGACAGGATACCATAACAGCAGTATATTGTACTGTTTTAAAGAAAGATTTGGCCTCTGGAAGCTAATTGAAAAATGGATTAGTCCAATAAAATGGTATTTTCTTATTTCTCGTTATTTGTTTTATTTCTATTTGTTAATTTATAAAGTGGTGATTGTTATGTATCAGGGTTTTTTTCAAATGTACATCTACTGTCTTTTTATTTTGCACAGTATTAGGGGACATGTGTCATTGTTTCTGTGGTATGCAGAGTCTGGTTTCTTGGCGGTTCAGTTTAACTTTTGTCTACATATTTCTGTTTTTAGTTTGTGATTATTCCATATTGGTTGAGGGTGTTTCTGTGTTCTGTGTGTATGAAAAGGATATGATTTTCTGTTAGCATTGACTGTACAAGATCAATTGATTGTACAGAATCTGGCTTGTTTAGTTTTACAATGCGTGTGTGGGTGTACTAGTGCTCACTGCAGTGTTTAAGATGCTGCTTTTTCCTAGGTGCACCCTTGTTGTGTGATTCATAGATTATTACTAAAAATAAATTTTTTATATAGAGGAGGGGGTTGTTAAAAAATTATCAGCGCTGGCTGTCATATATACTATGTATGCCATTTGATTTAATGACCCTATTCTAACCACCAAATTTCCCTGTCCTGCCCCACCTGGCTACTTTTTCATGCTACCCAGCTGGAAATAATTTCTGGGGAGAACACTGTTGTAGATTGAATTTTCCTCCAAGACACTACGGGCTCCTTTTACGAAGGTGCACTAGCGGTTTTATCGCACGCACCGGATTAGTGCGTGCTAGCCGAAAATCTACCACCTGCTCAAAAGGAGGCGGTAGTGGCTAGAACGCTTGGCAATTTAGCGCACGCTATTCTGCGCGTTAAGCCCCTAGCACACCTTCGTAAAAGGAGCCCCAGGTGTTCTTATAGACTCTTCACTTATTTTCAAGGATCGAATACTGCCGCTAAGTTGATCTTTGGAAAAGGTAAGTTTGATCATGTATCCCCATTGCTTCGAAATCTTCATTGGCTTCCTGTCCATCTCAGGATTCATTGCAAATTGCATGTATTGCTTTCAAGAACCTGTATGGTTTTTTTGTTCCCCTATTTTGGAATGCTCTTAGATCTTTTCTCGCGAGATGTACCCAGTGATCCAAACTTTCCTTTCCCTTAGCTGTTAGGAAATTTAGCCAATCTTTTACCTTTAAATTGACAGAATTATGGAATGGAATACCCTTTACTTTAAGGGGTCCTGGTTCCTTCCAGTCTTTTCATAAAACTTTAAAAACAACCTTGTTTGCAAATCATTTTGGAAATCACTCTCCTTAGTTTTCCTATCTTCTGATTTACGGTCCTTTCTTCGTTTTTTTTTTTTGGCTTTATTACCTTATTGGTTTTCTTTTTCATTATTGTTAACTGAGTTGAGCTCCTCTTTTGTTGATGACCCGGTATACAAATCCAAGTTTTAGTTTAGTAATAAATATCATTTTTTATATAAAAATTGACTGTATGTCCTGGCTTCAAAATTATACTCAAAAAGAGGGGAAAAACCCTCAGTCAACCCTCAAATCATCTCAAACAGCCAAATCTGAGCAATTGTATCCAAGGCGGATGCTACCTGGATACAGGTTCGGAAAAGTGCCACAGGATGAAAATTCCTCTTAAGCAGTACGAAAAGAGCTTCCCGTCCTGATATGTAAAAATTGGACACAAAACACTAAAGACTTTAAAACAAAATCTTTCAGATTTATTATAATAAATGCAAAGTAAATATCAAATTATAAAGTAGTTATGTGTTCAATTGGAAGGAGTAAGAAACTCACATAACATTCTCCTGTTCAAATTCCTTCAATGAAATCTAGTCAAAGCTATACATTTTATCCTTTCTCTGACATTAACATACAATACTCTGACGTGTAAGCTTCCTAAATACGTATATCCTGAGGAGCCTAGTTCATTTACAAAAATGTATTTTTCCCCAAATAATTATCCAAGTTAACCCTTGATAGTCTGAACTAAAGATAAATTTCCTATATAAAAGATAGACCTATAATTGCTCATCACATCCAATAGATGTCAGTGTTACTCCTTTTCTCCATATAACAACTGACATTTGTAATAGAAAATGACACGGGGAAAAAATCTGTCCCCGTCACCGCCCCGTCCCCGGCCCACCATCCTCTGCACCGCCCCGTCACCACCGTTCACTTCACCGCCCCGTCACCGTCACCGCCATCCCTTTCACCGCCCCGTCACCGCCACTGCCATCCCATTCACCGCCCCGTCACCGTCCCCGCTGCATCCATACAAGCCTTAGTACTGTAATATTTAGCTTATTCCTTTCTTATAAATCAAAGTTCCTGCTGCTGAACTAGAGAAAGATATGTTCAGCTGGCAGGGCTTTGTTTATAAATTTTTATCAACACAACTAATATACTATTTTATCCTAAAGCAAAAAATAAATAAATAAATAGAATTTTTTTTTCTACCTTTGTTGTCTGGTTTCTGCTTTCCACATCTTCTCATTCAATTCCTTCCATCCACTGTGTGTCTTCTCTCTGCGTCTTCCATTTGCTGTTACTGTGCCTCTCCCTTCACCCCCCCCCCCCCAATTGGTCTAGCACCCATCTTCTTCCCTCCGCTCCCCCATAGTCTGGCATCTGTCTTCTTCCCACTCTTTCTTCCACATTTCCCTTCGGGGTCTGTTCCTCTCCACCCTCCTTCAATGTCTGTCCTATTCCTTTCCACCACCACCCTTCCCTCCCTCCTTTACCATCTGTTCCTTTCTACTACCCTTCAGCTTCTCTCGCGTGGCCAATCTATCTACCTTCCTCCCTCTTATTTTCATGGCACATTACAATGTAATTTGTGCAAGCCACTGAAGCCTGCGAGCTCGGTCCCTGTCCCATCCCACAAACCATCTCGCTTCTGTGCTCCTATTTTCTCCATTTCTAATATCTCCCCTATGTATCTGTCATTGCCCCCTCCTGTGTCCATATACCATCCCCATGGCATGTCCCCTTTATGTCTCTGTCCCTATGCCCAATGCACATAATTTCCCCTCTTTCTGTTACCTTCCTGTGTTCAGATTTCCCCTATCTTCCTCTTCCATACCAGTGTGTCTCTTCTTTTCAACCCCATCTAGCTTTTTTCCCTCTTTCTTCCCCCCCCCTGCTTCTAGCATCTGGCTCACCTGCCTGTCCTTCCCTTTCTTTCCTGCTATGGGTTTTTCTTTCCGTCTTCATCCCCTTGGCCCAGAATCCTTTTCCCTTTCACTCCCTCCTTCCAGTTTGAGCCGGGAACACGAGTGATCGCATGGTCCCTGCAGCCACCACCCGCCTGCCCAATCGATCCTACTGTTTAGCCAGCTCTCTCCCTTCTCCTCACCTTAGTTTGTAGGTTTTCTTTTTTGGCGACCTGCACGCTTTCCCAAAGAGCCGCGCACACACGGCTGCTCAGTTTTCAAACTTCTGCTCTGCTGCAACTTCCTGTTTCCAGTTGCGTCAGAGCAGAAGATCGAAACTGAGCAGCAGCGGGTGCGCGGCTCTCTGATAGCGTGCGGGTCGCCAAAAAAGAAAACCTACAAACTAAGGTGAGGAGAAGGGAGAGAGCTGGCTAAACACTAGGATCGATTGGGCAGGCGGGTGTGGGCTGCGGGGACCGTGCGATCCTTCATGCCTCACTGCGGGGACAAGACCATTCACCGCCCCACGGGGCAGTGAATGGCCTTGTCCTCGTCGCCGCAGCGACTGCTAGTTTTCGTTCCCCGGTTCGGCGGGTCACCCGCGGCTAAACGCGGTGGCCGCGGGTAAACCACCACCGTGTCATTCTCTAATTTGTAACCTATCAAACATACATCATGTCAGTAGAAAAGCTCTACTTCCTGGTTTATAAGGACAGACTTACTAACAACTGTGTAAACTCTTAATTAACTTTTGTTTTCATTATCTATAACAGGGGTGTCCAAACATTTAGCTTCCCTGAGCCGCATTGACCGAATAAAATGTTTCTGGGGCCACACAATGGAGCCAGCAAGACAGTAAACACTGCATCGCCCTCGACCGGGACTGCACAAAATACTTCATGGGGCCACATGCGGCCCTTGGGCCGCAGGTTGGACACCTCTGATCTATAAGAAAGTGGTTTTCACAAGGCATTCACATGATTATGTGTAGGTCTATATACAAAGACAGTTTTCCTGTTTCCTCTAGAATCTTTATGTCTTTTTTTTTTTTTTCAAATTCGTTATTCATTTTTCCATCTTACAACAAGTGCACAATATAACATCATATTAAATTCATATTTATGTCTTAAAGTCACAAGTCAACTAACTTTTGAACTTCTTTAGCATTAGCTAAAATGTAGAATCAGCAATTTAAGCCTTTCAATCCTTAATTACAGTTGCCTCAGACTTTTTCACTGGATGTCTCATCTGACTTTCCAGCATTGTAATAGTCACCTTATTTTAATTCATGCATAAACTCAATTTTCTGTAACACTTTATCGCACCTATAAGTTTCAGGAATTCCTCAACAATTAAATGGGTTATCTCAATCATCAGTCATTAAAAAGAACCCTCTTTATATATTGTAGAGTGACTAAATATAATACAGTGGTACCTTGGTTTGTGAGCATAATTTGTTCCAGAAGCAATCTCTGGCGATGTCATCTTCTAAGGCTCCTCCTTAGCTACATAAGTTTCAGCAACCTCAATCATCAACTTACTGTTTTTGATGTGCTTCTGGCGAACATAACCTCGATCTTCCCCTGTTACTCCTCTGCAAACATTTACAAATTATCTTCAGTGTCACTCTCAAGATTTTTATGTCACCATTGGAGTCTTGTCACAATAGATCAGGGGTGTCCAATGTCGGTCCTCGAGGGCCGCAGTCCAGTCGGATTTTCAGGATTTCCTCAATGAATATACATGAGGTCTATTTGCATGCACTGCTTTCATTGTATGCTAATAGATCTCATGCATATTCATTGGGGAAATCCTGAAAACCCGACTGGATTGCGGCCCTCGAGGACCGACATTGGACACCCCTGCAATAGATGCTTGCTTTTTACAGCTAGTGCAGGAGGGTTATTCACTTCATTTTCATCATAATTCTTCAAACAACCCTCTTTCACCATCACCGTCAAGCAATTCAAGCTCTTCTCACACAGAGAAAACAGGGGTTCTACTCAAAATACTTCCTTCTTACAGAGAAGACAGGAGATCTTTGTCCCATTTTTGATCCAAGCCCTCAACAATTGAAGATATCTGCAAAGCAGCTCCTTGGTTCTTCATACCTTCACCCTCACACTATTGTCTGGAAACCTATTCCAAACAAGATGGTAGATATCGCCTTACGGTCTCACCTGGTGTGCTGCCAGTATAAAGTATTTGGGTATACATGTTGCTGCTACTTGTACTGACATGGTCTCTCTCAATGCTAAGTCTCTACTAGCTAGAGTTCAGGCTTTATGTACAGCTTGGACACCTTTAATGGAAACTATTTTAAAACAGAGAAAAGTGAAGTTTCTGAAATCCAGTGGATTACAGAACCCAAGGTAATGTAGATTCACTATAGGCAGGTCTTGTCAGACAAATCTGATCAATTTCTTTGACTAGGGGGTCCTTTTACTAAGGCGATCTAGCCATTTTAGCATGTGATAAACATTAACGCGTCCATTATAGTCTATGGACACATTAGCATTTAGCGCACGCTAAAATGGCTAGTGCGCCTTAGTAAAAGGACCCCTAGGTGATCAGAGAATTGGATAGAGGAAGTGCGCTAGATGTGGTTTATTTAGATTTTAGCCAAGCTTTTGACATGTCTCTGATAAATTGAGTGCCCTTGCAGATGGGCCCCCAAAGTGACAGACTGGGTGAGGAACTAGTTGAGTTGAAGATGACAGAGGGTAGCAGTCAATGGGAGATCACTCTGAGGAAAGGGATGTTACCTTGTACCTCAAGGTTCGGTTCTTTGGCCTTTTCCTTTTAACATTTTTGGAAATATTATCCCAGGACAACTAGGCAACATATTGTCACATGTGGGTGATGTCATTCACAGAGCTCAGTACGGACAGTATAAAAAATGTGCTGTCACTTTAAACCTTTTTATGGTCTTGAGACTGCATGTACTAGTGCCTTCCTGCTCGACGGTGACTTGCGGGACCATCAGTTTTGTTTTCCGCAGAGCTGAGAAGCTGTGTTCTTTTTAAGACAGTCCAAAAACATGTTAAATTCGTTTTTTGTTTCTTCCCAGATTTTGTTTCTTCATTATTTTCCTTTATTTTCTTTTTCCTTTAATAAAAATTTTCAGTTTTGCCATTTTTCAATTTTTTAGCCCTTCAACACCTTGCAAGCCTGTTTTCAGGCTGGTGTATTAACCCTTTTTCCAGTGCAATAAGTAAGACATTCTAGACCACAGGTGTCAAAGTCGGTCCTCGAGGGACGCAATCCAGTCGGGTTTTCAGGATTTCCCCAATGAATATGCATGAGATCTATTAGCATACAATGAAAGCAGTGCATGCAAATAGATCTCATGCATATTCATTGGGGAAATCCTGAAAACCCAACTAGGTTGTGGCCCTCGAGGAGAGACTTTGACACCCCTTTCTAGATCATGGGGTTATTTCCTACTACTCGCATGGGCTGCAGAAGAAATCCATTACAGATTTTTCACTCTGCCTCTAGTGTACTTCACAGGCTAGTATAGCGCCCTATAGCAGTCTTTTCTTCTGCAAGCATGGCTGCAGCTGTGTAGATTTTGTCCACCTTGACCGCTGTTCAATCAGGTCCTTTGGAGGATTGCAACTCACCCTGGCCACGTCAGTCTGGTGGCACCCGATTTGCATTAAAGGTGTGTGTGCAGATCTGCTGTGACTGTGGGTGACAAACAGTCTGTGCCTGAGGGCCTTTCCTGACCGTCTCAACGAGGCCTGGGTGCCAAGAAAGATCTAATTCGATTTGCCCTTCCGACTTTGCTCTTGAGCATGCAGCTTTACTTAACACCCCCCCCCCCCTTCCATCAAGGCAATTCAGAGCTTGTCCTAGCTAAAGCTTCATCGATCTACCAAGTCTTTCTTGGTGTTGGCTTCTGCTAAAGGCTTCGATGACCTTTAGAGAGCTGAAGAGACCAAGAGTGGGTGGACCCTTATTCAACTCAGGGATCACAGGTCCTTATTTTCGCCAAGCAGGTCTGGATAAAGGCATCACTGGAGTGTCTCTGCGGATTCCAGTAGCTGGTCTCTCTGATTCTAGATCCCAGGATTTGCGGTTCTCTTTGGAGTTGCTTCCAGGCGTTGCTAGGTTTTATAAATATATCTTTGGGTCTGGCTGCCCATTAAGAATCCGTTCCCAGTCTGGGACCTTAATTTGGGGCTGTCTGCATTTGTCAGGGCTCCTTTTAAACCGCTGAGAGATGCTTCTCTCCAGGATTTAACTCTACAGACTGTTTTTTTCTGGTTGTTCTCTCTAGGGACTGCAGAGCTTCCGAGTGGCAGGCGTTGTCATGTCGATGCCCTTTGCTCCGAGTTCCTGAAAGTGGTCAATTCCTTCCTTTTTGCCGAAGGTGGATTCGGCTTTCCATGTCCATCCGGAAATGAGATTCCCAGTTGTTCAGTTGACAGGTTTCAATCTCAGGATCATCTGCTGAAGAGCTTGGATGTGCGCAGGGTGCTCCAGCATTATTGACAAGTCTCTCAAGAGTTTCGCTTTCTGACCACCTGTTCTGGTGGCTCCTTTTATTTTGCGGGTTCTCCCATTTCTAAGGCAACGGTCTCTAGATGGATCCTTGGAACCATTTAGTCCACTTACATTCTTGTGGGGCAACTGTCCCCTATTTATGTTAAGGCACTTTCTGCCACAAGTGTGACTTCTTCATGGTCGGAAGCTAGATCTATTTCTCCTGAGAAGTTTTGCAGGACGACGATGTGGTGGTCTTTATACACATTTGCTAATTTCTCCAGAGTGGATGTTGCTGCCAGACAGGACTCTGCCATTTTGGTCCTCGGTCTTAAGGGCCAGCGCAGCAAACCACCCTAGCTTTCTTGGGGGACTGCTTTTTTTTTGTATGTCCCTATGGTCTAGAATGTTTCACCTATTGCACTGGAAAAGGAGATTATACACTTACCCTGGTAAGATCTTTTCCACTAGATAGGTGAGACATTCTAGACACCTGCCCTGTCCTTGATGTGCCTGTTTCAGTTTTGGTTTTCAGTCTCCTGCTTATCCATTCTGTTTCTTGGAGACTGGTCAACCCTTTGGGGGGTCACAAGAGTTTGTGTATATCAGGGGTGTTAAAGTCCCTCCTCGAGGGCCGCAATCCATTCGGGTTTTCAGGATTTCCCCAATTAATATGCATGAGATCTATTAGCATACAATGAAAGCAGGAGGGACTTTGACACGCCTGGTGTATATGGTATAGCCTATTGTGGGAATAGTTCTGAACTCCTTTGACGCCTCTGTTGAAGGTTAATGGTATTGTTTAATTGTTTGAGCAGACAAATAGTTTAACCTGTCGTTATAGGTGCCTCTACTTCACAGATGAGTGTGTTTCTCTATGCTTGGATACTGACTGCAAGAGGGTGCTATACTAGCCTGTGAAGTACACTAGAGACAGAGTGAAAAACCTGTAATGGATTTCTTCTGCAGACCATGCGAGTAGTGGGAAATAACCCTATGGTCTAGAACAGGGGTCTCAAAGTCCCTCCTTGAGGGCTGCAATCCAGTCGGGTTTTCAGGATTTCCCCAATGAATATGCATTGAAAGCAGTGCATGCACATAGATCTCATGCATATTCATTGGGGAAATCCTGAAAACCCGACTGGATTGCGGCCCTCAAGGAGGGACTTTGAGATCCCTGGTCTAGAATGTCTCACCTATCTACTGGAAAAGATCTTACCAGGGTAAGTACATAATCTCCTATTCAGGTATAAATTTATTCGACCTCCCCAGACCATTGAGTCCTTCAATCTTGCTTCTATGGTTTTTCTCTCCATGTCGAAGTCTTCTAGTGGCTTTAAGTGGTGCACTCAGTGCAATAGGACTATTTCAGTCACTGATCCACATAATGTGTGTCTTCAGTGCCTTGGCCCTGCTCTAATCTAATACAAGATTTCTGAATCCCATTTAGTTCATAGCAATTTACATCAGAAAGAAGCTTTAATAATTCTGTAGGAAGATATAATTCTTTGGATATAAAGATATCCTTTCAATTCTTTAGATAAAAATACTAACTTTACAATCTATCATATAAAAATGTTTTAAGCATATGTAAAGTAGGAGTTAAATTGACATAAGAATATAAGCATCGCCTCTGCTGAGTCAGACCATGGGTCCATCATGCCCAGCAGCCCGTTCCCGCAGTGCCCCCCTCCCCCAGGTCCATGATCTGTAAGTGATCTTTTTACCTAAAACATTTTATTCCCTAATCATTTAATATCCTGTATAGTAACCATCTAACTATACCCTTCAATCCCCTTTTCCTTCAGGAAATCATCCAATCCCTTTTTAAAACCCAATATTGTACTCTGTCCTACCACCTCCTCTGGAAGTACATTCCAGGTATCCACCACCCTTTGAGTGAAGAAGAACTTCCTAGCATTTGTTCTGAATCTTTCACCTTTCAGTTTTTTTGAATGCCCTCTTGTTTTTGTTGCCCCCGCTAGTCTGAAGAATCTGTCCCTTTCTACCTTCTCTATCCCCTTCATGATCTTATAAGTTTCTATCATGTCCCATCTAAGTCTCTGCTTCTCCAGGGAAAAGAGCCCCAGCCTCTCCAGCCTTTCAGCATATGAAAGGTTTTCCATGCCTTTTATCATCCTTGTTGCTCTTCTCTGGACCCTCTCGAGTATCGCCATATCCTTCTTAAGGTACAGCGACCAGTACTGAACGCAGTACTCCAGATGCGGGCACACCATTGCCCTATACAGTGGCAGGATAACTTCCTTCGTTCTGGTCGTGATACCTTTTTTGATAATGCCCAGCATTCTGTTCGCCTTCTTTGACGCCGCTGCGCATTGTGTCACCGACTTCATTGTTTTGTCCACCAAAACCCCCAAGTCCTTTTCCAGTTTGCCTTCTCCCAGTACCATCCCCCCCCCCCCCATCGTGTAGTTATACATCGGGTTTCCTTTCCCTAGGTGCAAAACTTTACATTTCTCTACATTGAAGCTCATCTGCCATTTATTTGCCCACTCACTCAGATTGTTCAGGTCCTTTTGTAGTTCTTTATATTCCTCCATAGTTTTAACCCTACTGGAGAGTTTTGTGTCGTCCGTGAATTTTATAACTTCACACTTCGTCCCTACTTCCAGGTCATTAATGAATATGTTGAACAGCACTGACCCCTGCGGGACACCACTCGTGACCCCTTTCCAGTCAGAGTAGTGTCCCTTTACTCCTACCCTCTGTTTCCTGTCTGCCAGCCAATTTCTGATCCATCTGTGCACGTCCCCTTCCACCCCGTGGTTCCACAGTTTCCTTAGTAGGCGCTCATGGGGTACCTTGTCGAAGGCTTTTTGGAAGTCCAGATATACGATGTCTATGGGGTCACCTTTGTCCAATTGTTCGCTTATCCCCTCAAAGAAGTGCAGTAGGTTCGTTTGGCATGATCTTCCTTTACAGAAACCATGCTGACTTGTTCTCATCAGTTTATTTTTTTCTATATGCTCGCTGATACTGTCTTTGATCAATGATTCGGCCATCTTCCTCGGAACCGAGGTTAAGCTCACTGGTCTATAGTTCCCTGGGTCGCCTCTCGATCCTTTTTTGAAGATAGGTGTAACATTCACTATCCTCCAGTCCTCCGGGATTACCCCTGTTTTCAAGGATAGGTTGCAAATCCGCTGCAGTAACTCCGCTGTTTCGTCTCTGAGCTCTTTCAGTATTCTCGGGTGGATTCCGTCTGGGCCCGGAGATTTATCAGTTTTTAATCTATCTATCTGTTTGAGTACATCCTCGAGGCTTACCTCCATGCATGATAATTTTCCCCCTTGATCCCCCTTGATGGTTTTTTCCAGTTCCAACACGTTGGATGTGTCCTCTTTTGTGAAGACCGATAAAAAGAACGTGTTTAGTCTGTTTGCCACCTCTTCCTCCTTTACCACTCCCTTCCTGTCTCCCTCATCCAGAGGTCCCACCTCTTCCCTTGCTGTTTTCCTTTCACATAACGGAAGAATGGTTTAAAATTCCGTGCCTCCCTGGCAAGTCTCTCTTCATACTCTTTTTTTTTTTTTGCTTTTCTGACCATGCGGTGACATTCTTTTTGATACTTCCTGTGCTCTTTACAATTTTCCTCGGTTTTATCCTTTTTCCACTTCCGGAATGATTTTTTTCTTGTCTCCTATCACATCCTTAACTTCATTGGTTATCCATGCCGAGTCTTTTGCTTGATTCTTTTTGCACCCTTTTCTAAATCTGGGTATGTACAGGTTTTGCGCTTCATTTACCGTGTCTCTGAATAAGGTCCAGGCATGCTCCACTGTCTGTGCTTTCCTGGAGCTGTTCCTGAGCTTCTTCTTCACCATTTGTCTCATGGCATCATAGTTCCCTTTCTTGAAGTTAAACATTGTTGCAGTGGTTCTCTTCCCCTTTGGCATTCCTATTTCCACTTTGAACTGGATCATGTTGTGATCGCTATTTCCTAATGGTCCCACTACTTTCACTCCCTTGGCAGGTCCTTTCAGCCCGTTGAGGATTAGATCCAGAATAGCTGTCCCTCTCGTTGGTTCCTTGACAAGCTGTTCCAAGAAACAGTCTGTATGATCTCCAGGAACTCTGTTTCCTTTGTACATTTTGAAACTCCAAGACTCCAGACTATCCCGGGATAGTTGAAGTCTCCCATAACTATGGTGTTTGCTTTTTGCATTCTTGCCTCAACTCGGCTCCCAGTTCTGTATCCTTTGCTTTAGTTTGCCCAGGTGGGCGGTAGTACAGCCCCATCTTTATCTCGGCTCCCTTTCTTCCCGGTATTTTAACCCATAGTGATTCCAGTTGGTCATTTGTCGTTGCTGTGTCCACTCTGGTCAAGTGAATAGTGTCCTTTATGTAAAGTGCTATTCTTCCTCCTTTCTGATGTGTCCTGTCTCTTCAGTAGAGCTTGTACCCTGGCAGTACTGTGTCCCATTTGTTTTCCTCGTTCCACCATGTTTCTGTGATCGCTATGTCTAGGTTCTCGTCTTTGGCTATGACTTCTAGTTCCCCCATTTTGTTCTTTAGGCTTCTTGCATTAGTGTACATGCAGTTCAGGTCTTGGCATTTTTTCCTCCTTGTTATTTTCCCTTGTGTTTCATTTTTCTTTCTGTCTGCTTCCTGTCCTGCAGACTCCTGGTTATTGTCTCTCTTGTCATCCCTTTGTGGTATGTTCTCATTGTCCTCCTTTTGTTCTTTCCCTTCATCTTGCTCCATTTTGTCTTCCCCTCCTATCCTCCTCTTGTTTCGTCTGGCTCCCTTGGTTTTTCAGTTCTTGTTTTGTGCCAATTGTGTCTTCCCAGCATTTTCCCCACTCAGTATCTTTTTGGGATACTGTCTTCCAAATCGTCGACACCTGGTCGACTGTCGGCTTTCCCCTTCTTCTTTACAACATTGCACAGAACACAGCACACTATCCTTAAGTTTTATTTAATTAATTTAAGGGTAAATAATCAGTTTCTGGGACACAACCTCTGCAATCACCCGCTAGGTTTTCACCCGGGTATATCCCACAGACAACGTGCACCCTAAAGCACACTGAGGGCATTACCCCAAAAAAATCATATATATTCACCAGCAATTTTATATATATATATATATATTTTTATTTTTATTTTATTTTTTTTAAATTAAAAAAAAGTGCTATGTGCAATACAAAAACTTAAAACATTCAGTATCAGTGCTTCTTGTTCCCAAATAGGATCAACAATATCAGTTATTGAGGTTTCATCCACAATCCAATAATCAATTAACTTATCTGGAGATGATCGAAGCTGTCCATATATTATGAAAGGGGTGCCCTGTCTCGATTGCCCTACAGAGTACCCCATTTCATAACCTTCCTCAGGGGCAAACTCAGAAGCATAACCCACTACCATCAAACTGTAACATCTCCGAAATTCCGTAAGTATTCAGATACAATAGGTGCATTCCTGAGTCAAGGGGGATGAGATGACATGCCCAAGAGTACAGAGCGTGTCAAGAGTACTGGTTTCCCCAATTAGTCTGTGACTGTAACATCTTAGCTGGTGCACCTCCCTAATAACATACTTATGCACCTTTTTTTTTTTTTTTTTTTTTTTTTTGCTGTGTTCTAAGTACCATAACTTATTGGAGTTTGTACTTTTTATCTTTTCTTTAGGTCTGATGCTCTAGGACAGATTCTTCCACAGCTGGGTAAAGATTGGACACATCAAGGCATTGCAAAGCTCTACCATTCCATAAATGAGTATGTTTCTAACTAATAGTAACAGTTTGCTATCATCCGTGTAACTTCTGGTGATATTGTAGTTTACCTGAATGATTCCACCAAGTGTATTATATTATAAACTAAGGAAAAGAAGGGGAGATGGAATTTTGTATTTAGCTCATGCCTTTTTCAGTTGTAGTTCAAGACAAATTACCTTCAGCTATCTTCTATCCCTGAAAGACTTAATCTGTTTTTACCTTAAGTAGTAGAGGGTTGAGTGATGCCCAAGATCACAAGAAACTTCAAATAGATTAAGTAGTACCTGGAAGACTGAGCTTTGCTTGGGAAAGTGGGGTGAGTGATTATGATGGTGGTGTTCAGGTTATCTTGTGTAGCTATTCAACTGAGGTGTTGTAGTTTTTGATGTTGTTGGGGTAACTGGCAGTGGTTTTTTTATAGCTGACCAATGGCCTGCAGGGGGAGCGGGATCTGTAGCTAAAGAGCTACAGACACAGTCTTGTTTTAACATCAGCTCTGTTCTCCCTTTTACATTCCAATATGTTTTCTCTCAGCCTCTCTTAACCACTCAATCCCTGACCTACACAGTAGCTCTTCTGCTTTACCTTGCAGCATCTTTAGGAATGTCTGACCAATGGATTGCAGGGGATGACAGAAGCAGTAGCTATAGACACATTGCCTTAGCAACCTTGAGTCCTGCTTTTACCTGAATGTGTCTTTATTACTTATATGTTTTCCCATAGCCTCTGTTACCCTAACAAGCCCTTATTACACTGCAGTTCTTCTGTTAGTCCTGCTTTTCCCTGCAGCCCATTGTCTGGCTAAGCTGCTTTATGAATGTCTGACCAACAGGCTGCAGACGGAAGAGGGAACAGTATCCACAGAGACACTTCCTTAACAACCTTCCCTGGTTCTCAGCCTACTGGCTGTAATCATTAGGCAGCTACTGCAGTAGCTTGTACACGGTCAGTTTAAGAAAGACAAGCTATTCGCAATGTTGATCAGCCAAATGGATACATCCCTCCGTTTTGTTCAAAGGCAAGTTCAGTTTTAATGTTCATGAAAGGTGCTAGTCCATCAGCTGTTCAAGGCATGTCAAACATAATAAAATTTCACAACAGGCAATGTGGATTTGTTTTAAGTGGTGCCGTGGAGGTAAGAGATGGTGAGCCCGCCAATTTCTCACATTACACCTGCATTGTCAGATAGGTCTGTGGTGCTTTCATGTGATGCCATTATTTTATGTGCACGTATCCTATTATATAAATGGAGCAATACATAATTGTATGGTTGTATATATGTCTCTGAATTAGATGTTGAAAATGACCCTAAGGATTTTGATGAAATAGGGTGAATCTATCATTTTCAAGTGCAAGAAAGTGATTTAGTTAGGTCTGGAGTTTGGCAAAACTCATTTAGGGGGTCAAACGGGGGATTTTTGCAATGTACTGCTGCTGGGGAAAGCAGTAAGGCAATGTCTCTGTAGTTACTACTCCTGCCTCCTCCTGAAGCCCATTGGTTATAAATTGCTAAAGAAGCTGAACCAGCCAGTAGGCTAAAGAGAAAAGCAGGGCTGAAGGTTGTTAAGGCAGTGTCGCTGTGGCTACTGCTCCCTCCTCCGTCTGCAGCTTGTTGGTCAGACATTCATAAAGAAGCTTAGCCAGTCAATAGGCTGCATGGAAAAACAGGGCTAACAGCAGACAACACAGAAGAGCTGCAGTGTAGATAAGGGGCTGTTAGAATAACAGAGGATATGGGAAAACATATGAGTTATAAACACATTCAGGGAAAAGCAGTACTCAAGGTTGCTAAGGCACTATGTCTGTAGCTCCTGCTCCTGCCTTTCCCTGCTTCCCATTGGTCAGACATTCCTAAAGATGCTGCAGGGAATAGCAGGACTAACCATAAACACCACAGAAGAGGTACTGTGTAGGTCAGGGGCTGAGAAAAAAATATATTGGAATGTAAAAGGGAATACAGAGCTAATGTTAAAACAAGTCTGTGTGTCTGTAGCTCAGTAACTACTGATCCCGCTTCCCCCTGCAGGCCATTGGTCAGCTATAAACAAACCACTGTCAGCTACTCCAACAACATTGAAAACTACAACACCTCAATTGAATAGCTGCACAAGACAGCCTGAACAACCCCATCATAATCACTCACCCCACTTTCTCGAGCAAAGCTCAGTCTTCCAAGTATTTGCAGAATATCAGAAGAAATAGCACAGCCAGGGTTACTTGTTTTACTGTGGAGAATACATGTTAGCATAGGCTAATGTTTTTCAGTAACTATTAATATATCAGTGCAAATGTTAGTGTATATTTGGGGGGACTGAGAAAATAAAAACTAAAATTTCTTCATTATGTTCTAACAGATAGACTTCCTTTTACCTCCTCCTCTCCTTCCTGTGAGTTAAATCTGTCCATCATTGTG
Organism: Geotrypetes seraphini; assembly: GCF_902459505.1. Lineage (NCBI taxonomy): Eukaryota > Metazoa > Chordata > Amphibia > Gymnophiona > Dermophiidae > Geotrypetes > Geotrypetes seraphini. The sequence continues at coordinate 147,060,619 of NC_047085.1, read as the reverse complement.
CTTAAGGAGCTTAATGTTTTTTTTTGTGGGTGGTTGTTTTTAGGAATGGATATAAATTTCTGTATTGTTCTGCTCGTGCGATTGGAATGGCAGATATGACCAGAGGGTACCTGCACTGGGTCAACGATAAAGGAACCATCCTTCCCAGAGGACCCTTACTGTTGTCTCCCAGCAGTTTGTTCTCTGCCTTCCATAGGTATGTAGAGACTTCCACAGAGCCACATTAGTATGTGTGTTTGACTCTGTAGAGCTGAAAAGTTAAAGTTTTCAAAAATACATTGCAAGAGAATATCAGTTGAAATTGGCATCTAGCTTGTTCTAACAAAGTTGTATAAGAACCATAAATTAATACTCTTATATACTGATTTGTTAGGGGGTATACTAACTCACTAGAAGCTTCACTGTCCTATAAGACAGAGTTCAGGTCTGGTCTCTATCTCTACCTGCTGGTAAACAGCTGCAACCCATCAGTTTCTAGGTTCATATTCTGTGACTTAAGGAAAGAAAATAATCAGGTAAGACACATTTTTTTTTCCTTTTTACCAACACTGAATATAATTTGAGTTGCACCAAACATACTGTGGATTGTTCCCATGCCTGTTTAGAGCATTTCCTGCACAGCAGCTCTAGAGTTACTGTATTAATTACAAGGTAATAGAAAATAACTGACCAACCAAGTTGGCTTCTCTAGGAGGGAGGGTTGTTGTTTTTGTTTTGGAAACTTTATGACTTAGTTTTCATAAGAAAGAAACTTTGTCCTACTTATATGTATGCAGAGTCAACCAAAAGGAAAAATGGACAATCACCATATTTTTGTATTTTTGTTTCAGGGAGGTGATAGAAAAGAAACCGGAGAAGTTCAAGATTGAATGTCTAAATGATATAAAAAATTTATTTGCACCATGTAAACAGCCTTTTTATGCTGCCTTTGGAAATAGGCCTAATGTAAGTCTCTTTGGTTTTTCATTTTCAAGACATTTTTTCCCATCAATCATTCCTTTTGCTGTGGCCAGATGCCTTGGGTCAAACAGGAGTTTGTGCTTAGATTCGCTTTTAATTGATGGGAAGAGGAAAAAAGAGGGAACATTGGGGAGTAAGGTCATATTTTCTTTATTTTATTTTTATTTTTAAATTATTTATTTATCAAATTTTTACATAAGAACATAAGAAGTTGCCTCCGCTGAGGCAGACCATAGGTCCATCCTGCTCAGCGGTCCGCTCCCGCATATTATAAATCAAGTATCCACTTGTACAGAAAGTTGAAGAAAAGCAGGAAAATAATACTCAAAAGTAAAATACATGGTAATCAAGTAAAATAAAATAAAATTTTTAGCTTAAATTCAGCTCAAGTCCTCAAAATTAGATCCAAGAAGGATAAGGCGGACTTAGTAACAAATACTAACAACTATCAATTCAAATATTAGGAAAACAAGATCCCTTGGCTGAGGAAGGATATCATTATTCAAATGCACTTCATTTTGATTTTGATTTTCCTTCATCCAGCCGAGTTCCTTCCAAAAAGGCTGTCAACTGGAATGGTTCAAAGAATACATATTTCTTCATATGGTATTGTATTACACATTTACAAGGGTGTCGAAGAAAAAAAGTCCCACCAAATATGCCCAAATTCTTTTACCGGAGAACAAATTTTTAGAAAATTTAAAGTGTAACCTCATGAAGGAATCCAAGCCTTGTTGAGAGATGAAGGTTATCAATAATGTTGTTCTTGCAGTAAACTCGGAAATAAATTCTTCAAGAATAGCAGATTTATTTTTTACATCAACTTGTGAGGATTGAATATTTTCTCCTTCTCCAATCTCCTGGACCTTTTTCACAGAAAGTGGCAGGTAATAGATTTTATTTAAAGGGGGTATATACTCAGAAGAATAGGATCTATACTTCTATTAAGACTAAGGCCCTTTTCTATCAAACTGCGATAGCAGTTTTTTGCGCGGGGAGCCGCACTGAATGGCCTGCGTTGCTCCCGACGCTTATAGGAACTCATGAACTTTGGGAGCAGCGCAGGCCATTCAGCGCGGCTCCCCATACTAAAAACTGCTATCGCAGTTTGATAGAAGAGGATCTAGGTATCTTAACAAAAAAATTTGGCCCGCGACTTAGCCTGTGTTTTAGATTTCGGCCCCTTATGTGATTGAGTTTGACACCCCTGCCTTAGGCTCTTCTACACCAAATTCATGCCAGGATTGTGCAAATTTAACACCTCAGGAGTGTCCTTGTGCCACATGCCACATAGCGCAGCTGGGAGAGGCTGCAGCACCACATTTAGCCTCTCACCTGACTAAAAAAGTGACAAATGGGCAGCCTTTCCTCCTTTTGGAGCCTGACAATGCTGATAGTTCCGTGTGAAAGGACACCGATGCCCCACAGCCCAAGAAATGCAAGGTTAAGTCATCTAAAGGTGAAATTTCTGTGGTATACATTTCCAGATAGCCATGCTTCGTCTGTGCAGTTCCACTCTACCTTGGTCTTGACTTTCAGTGGCTTTGCCTCTTCAGGCACCTCTTCTTTTCTGTCAGCCACTGTTCCTGATCTGGAAGACTCTGATCTGGACAATCCTTCTGATGATGATCAGTTTTTCTGATCCCTTATTTTCTGGGAATGCTCTTCCTGTGGCTGTGGACTTGGGATTGTATGCTGGATCTTTGGATCCTTCTCTGGCTTTCGAACCTGGGGATGAGCCCATGGTTCTACATTTCTTTCAGTCTTCTGCCTTCCCAGATCTCATTTTGTAGTCTCTGCATGAACTGAATTTGGTCACTCAGCCAGCTCTTCCTTCCTCCTCCTCCTCTTTCCTGAGTGGAGTGCAAGATCAGTATTCAGTATTTCCCTGACACCCTGTTTTCTGATCTTGGAGTAGGCTCTCAAAGTGCCGAGAACCATGTCCCATCTGTACCCTATTATTGTAAAATACAAAAAGAGGACGTAGAACCTCCTCATTTTTTCTTGTCTAGTGTGGATTATGTCGCTTATGCTCTGTATCACCTTATGCAGGTCCAGGGTAAGACATCAGCATATTTGTTTTCTGCTTGCAGAATGCTCTGAATCAGACAAGGGTCAGAGGAAAAAAAGTGATTCCTCCTCTAAAGCTACTCCTGCGAGACTCCCTTTTAAGGGGCTGTTATTTGGCAAAGGCCTGGACATCCTCAAGGATTCTGTGGTGGACTAACGTCCTAAGACCCTGACAGTAGATCCAAAACCTCGAGAGGTTCAGGATGTTTTAATTTTGTTGCTCCATGCATTCTTGCCCATATTCCAGTTCCACGATTCCAAGATTTTCCTAGGGATACAGGCAGAGGTTCTCCAGCTGCAGGCATTATCATTCTTCTGCCTCCCATACTGCTTCCTCTGCAAGAGGCCAGGCTTTCAGCATTCCTGCAGGCCTGGGTTCAAATTATGGCTGACGGTGGGTTCTGGACATTATTCAGTCTGGCTGCAAACTGGAATTTGCTCAGCCTCTGACAGATTGGTTGGGGGACTCTCCGGGGTGCCTAGACAAGATGGTCAAAGTACAGACCACTGTACAACAATGGTTGGACATTCCATTCATAGAACCAGTGCCACCCAAAGGCTCTGGTTTGGACAGATCTCCATGTACCTTATCGTGTCAAAGAAAGGCTCTAACGATTGGAGGCCTATCCTAGACCTTACACATATCAATGCGGCACTTCAGATACCGCGCTTTCACTTGGAGCTAGTGTGATCTGTCATAGCAGCTGTGGCCCCAGGAGAGTTCTTGGCCTGTCGGGATTTTTAAGAGGCTTACTTGCATATTCCATTTTTCCTAGTGCACCAAAAGTTTCTCCTGGAAAATCATTACCAAAATCATTACCAGTTTTCAGCTCTGCCTTTTGACCTTACAACAGTTCTTCGTACAGTACTTTCACACAAGGTGATGGTGGTCGTGGCAGCCCACTTACGAAAGATGAGGCTGCAGGTACACATCTACTTGGATGACTAGCTAATTGGAGATTAAAGCATTTGAATTTTATTTTTCTGTCTGCTAGAGGTAAATTTAAAAAACATCATCAATGTCTTTTATCATACCAAGCGGCAGTTTGGGAATAGTCAGCCACACAGGGCCAGATTTCTCTCTGCCAGTATATAGGTCCCTGCAGACCCTCCAACCACCAGACTTCCGTTCTCTGCTGCACCAGTCCTCCCTGTCAGGACTGGTCAGCCTTGTCACTATATCCCACTGCACTGGGTATCTATCAGTGCCGGTCAGCAGTGGCCTTCAGGGCTTACCGAGAGTTAGGCTGAAGCCAGCATTCCTCTTCCTGAGGGTCACCCAACTCCTGAAGGAGCTTCTGAGCTCTCTTTGCTGGGAGCTGTTCTTTTCAGCACCATAATCCACTCAGGGTGAGTGGACAGCTCCCAGCAGCATTAGCAGCTCTTATGCAAATTAGCTCTCCCCTCAGGCTCCATGAGCTTCACTGCTTAGGCTCCCTCCACTGGACACCCTATCACAAATGCAAAGAATTGCAGAATGTTGCATGTAGGAAGTATAAATCAGAAGGAGATATATGTGCTGGGAGGCGAGAGGCTGATATACACGGATGGGGAAAGGGACCTTAGGGTGATAATGTCTGAGGATCTTTGTCACACAAAACAGTGTGACAAGGAGGTGGTTTTAGCCAGAAGGATGCTAGGCTATAAAGAGAGAGGCATAACCAGAAGAAGAAAGGCGGTATTGATGCCCCTGTTTCCAAGTTTATTCAAAATTTCTTATACCGCTTAATTATATTTCTAAGTGGTGTACAATAATAATATAATTTATACAACATTCAACAAACATAGAACAAGGTTTAAAAACATTACAGTATTTTACTTATCATTAATTGGGGAAACAAGAGGAAAAGGGGAGGAACTACAAAATGCAAAGAAAAGAAAACAAGTATGGGAAGTAAGAGAGGGTGGGGTAAAACTGCAGATAAACAGTATAACTCAGCCCTTATAAGGGCCATTATAAATCATAAGCATCAAGGAATAAAAATGTTTTTAGCTTTGCCTTGAAGTGACCTAGGGAAGTTTCTTCACATAGATAGTTTGGTATGGAATTCCAAAGGGAGGGTGCAGTTACTGAAAAGATGTTTGATCTAATGGTGTTGAGATGTTTGATCTAATGGTGTTGATATGTTTTAGGGATGGAACAGTTAGAAGATGTTGGGTCAAAGAATGAAGAGATTTAGCTGGAGTATAAGGAATGAGTAATCTGTCGATGAGCTTGGGCTGACTGCTTAAACGGGTTTTGAATATTAGAAGGAGAATTTTGTAGTTAATTCTATGTTCTACCAGCAACCAATGGGCTTTGCGTAAGAGGGGAGTAGCATGATCATATTTTTTGCGCCGAATATAAGTTTTACTGCCATATCTTGTAATATTTGAAGGTGCCAGATTTCTTTTTTTGTTATGCCTGTAAAGAGGGCATTGCTCATTATCTCTTGTATAGATTACTGTGAGTGAATCAATATATTCAAAGATGTGGGTTCTAGTAGTTTGGAAAGCGATCTAATCATTCTTAAATGATGAAAGCAGCGTTGAACAACAGTACTGATGTGGAGGTGATAGGTGAATTTAGGGCTCCTTTTACAAAGGTGCGCTAACGTTTTTAGCGCACACACCAGATTAGAGCACGCTATAGCGCTCACTACCCGAAAAACTACCACCTGCTCAAGAGGAGGCAGTAGCAGCTAGCGCGCATGGCATTTTAGCTCACGCTATTCTGCATTTTAAGGCCCTAATACACCTTTGTAAAAGGAGCCCTTAGTATCAAATGTGACTCCTAGTAGTTTTAAAGAAGAAATGGTTTTGATGGGTAGAGAGTTAAATTTTAAGGGAGCCTATATAGATAATCCTTCTTTGACTGGAAAGATCATTACTTTTGATTTGTCAATGATAAGGGACAGCATGTTAGAATCTAGCCAGAATTTAATTTTTTCAAGTTTTTGGTTAATGATGGATATCTCGTCAGGGTTATTCAGTTCAATGGGATGTATCAATTGCACATCATCAGCATATGCAAACATCGTGAAGTCAATAAATTGGCCTAGAGTTAAGAGAGGAACCGTGAAAATATTGAAGAGTAAAAGTGATAAAATTGAGCCCTGTGGGATGCCATGTTCATTATTAAAGGGTTCTGATGCTGTTGCATTGAAAATTACCTTAGAGGAACGGTCAGTAAAGAAGGACACAAACTATGTCATTGATGAGGCCCCAGTATTCTGTTCAGTTTTGGAGGCCGAATCAGGCTAAGGATAGAAGAAGACCAAGTACACTGCCATGGAATACTCCTTGACTCCAACCTGTCACTTTCCAATTATATTTCTCAGGTGATATCTTCCTCATTTTACAACCTACGCCAAGTCTGAAAAATAAGGAACTACGTTTTTGAGACTGACTTCACCTAACTACTCTATGCCTCAGTCCTCTCCCACTTGGACTACTGCAATGCCCTATTCAACAGCTTCACAGCAAAGAATACACAATGTCTCCAACGTGTACAAAACACGACAATCAGACTTCTAGAAAACCTCTGAGCCTGTGACCCTGTCTCCCAGGCTCTATCGTTGGTTCACTGGATGCCCAAAGCCAAATATTGTGTCTTCAAGGGCCTGATGCTAGCATTCAAAACTTTGTACGACATGACGCCGGGTTACAGGTCCCTCTGCTGTCAAACAACATTCCGATTCCCACTTTATACTGAGCCACTGGAATCAACTGCCCCCACAGATCAGATCCCTTAAAGGACTCCTCAACTTTAGAAAAGCAATATAAACATACCTCTTCATCTAACTTCCCTGCCGATAGTTAATGTATATCGATGAGTCACATTAAGATAAAAACATATTGATAATTCTTGCACTGTAACTATGTCAAATTTATCCTGTAAACTGCATATTATGTATGTTGTTTTTGGATCCCTAGTATGTGTCGAATTAGGATAAAAACTTGCATCAAAAAATTTGTACTGTAACTATGGCAAAGTACAACCTGTTAACTATATATTATGTCAATCTGTAACCCATTCAGAGCTCTTTGGGGAGAATGGGATAGAAAACGAACTAAATAACTAAATTGAAGTGATCCAGAGGAAGGTGACAAAAATGGTAGGAGGTTTGCACCAAAAGACATGTGAGAAGAGACTGGAAGACCTGAACAAGTGTAATCTAGAGCAGAAGAGGAGCAGGGGTGATATCATACAGACATTTAAATACTTGAAAGGTATTAATATAGAACCAAATCTTTTCCAGAGAAAGGAAATTGGGAAAACTAGAGGGCATAAATTAAGGTTACAGGTTGGTAGACTTAGGAGCAATGTTAGGAAATTCTTGTTCATGGAGAGAGTGATGGATGCCTGGAATACCCTCCAGAGTGATATGGCACTATATTAAGAAAGTTTGATTAAATTTGGTTTCTACAATTTAACTTTTGGATTGTAACAAATTGTTGATTTGTAGAATGTTTAAGATTTTGATATATCTTCTTTTTTTTTTTTTTGTTATTTTTTATTTGCCATAACTGTGAGAGCTGGCCAGCCTGATTTTCTTTTTTGCTTTTCTGAAGCAAAAAGTTCCAGTAATCAGCCTTCTAATTTGTCACCCTTTGGCCATCCCTTTTTTCTTTTTTTTACAAGGAGCTAGTACAAAATATGTAAACATAAGTCTAAACCGCAGAAGCCAGAGCCGGCCACCAGTTCCTGCCCGCCTGCCTGCTCCCAACAACACCAGCGACCTGCTAAGGTTTTTGCTAAGGTTCTTCTGTTAAGTTTTTTGCTAAAGTTTTTTGTTACTGTTACTGGCTACATCTTAAGAGCTATATTTATCTGTACCATCCTAAGAGCAGTATCAATCTGCACCATCTTAAGAGCTATTTAATCTGTTTCAACTATACAACCTAGAAATTAGGAGTATCAGGGAAACTAATATAGTTATTGCGACAGGAAGGGACATACTACCCTGCAAACATGAATTTCCTATTGATTTCATTCTATCTAATAAGCGGCAGCATCAAAGATGTTAATTCACTCTATCCACAATTACATTCAATCCATTACCCTGATTTATCAATCCAATACATAATTAACCCACAAGAAGACAGGATAAATCACATTAATGTAATCCCAAATAAAGGAAGACATCGACGAAGCCTTAAAAAAAGAATAAGGGAGTAAAACCTATTAGAACCACTACTCCTACCAAACCTATCACATCCGCCTCTATTCCCTGTGCATATCTTAATACTAGATTTGTCAGGAATAAAGCTTTTCTAATTAAAGATTGGATCATCAGAAAGCAAATAGCCTGTCTTTTCCTAACTGAAACATGGCTATTATCTGAAAATGATCCAATAATAATTGATCTTCTACCAGATAATTTTAAAATCCTTACGCTAAACCGTGAGTGTAGAAAAGGGAGAGGATTAGCAATTATTCTTAAGGAAGAATTTGAGCTTGAACTATTGGATTCCAAAATGACCAATCAGTTAAAAATATTAGCCTGTAAATCAGTAGTAAGGAACTAGAAGAATCCCTATCTTGCATATTATTCTATGTCCCACCAAAAAGCTGGCTAAAAGCCAAAGAGGACTTTTGTGAATTTGTTCTACATAATTCTATTATTCCTTCCTACAACATCATCGCAGGCGACATAAACATACACCTAGACGAAGAGGACAATCCAGATACGAAAGACTTTAAAAACTTTCTCTCCCTACTCAATTACAATCTCCCTTCACCCACACAAACACATGAAAAAGGTCATCACTTAGATGTAGTAGCTATATCCACAAAGGAAATTTTAGACCCTGCCATCTCTCTACCTGATGGCACCTGGTATCACGATATCTGGTTTGACCATTTTACTTATTACTTCAAGTTAAGCTGGACTCATTTAAAATCTAAAACACATCAAAAGATAAAAAGAGAGCATCACACAAGAGGTTATATTAATCCAGAAGAATACTGGTCACAATATGAACTGCAAGCATGGACAAGTGAAGGAGTTGATTTTTGGGATCACTGGACGAAAACTAGCACATCCATTTTAGATAAAATTGACCCTAAACAAAATAGTAAAAGCTGCGTAAACAAATATTACATGGTTTGACACCAAACTTCTAAAAATGAACAACTAGTAAGACGACTAGAAATAATTTGGTAAAAAACAGAATTGTCAGACCGTAACAACTGGAGATCTAACATAAAAATCTACAAACAACTGATAAAAGACAAACGTAAAGCATTCTACTCTTCCAAAATCGACTTATCTAGCAGTAGCTCAAAAGGAATCAATACAAAAGAGCTGTTCAACTTAGTTACAAATTTATTTGACACCACATGCTACACTCAACTCATACACAATATTAATCTACCTTCAGAAAATGATTTAGCACAGCACTTTGATTCAAAAATTAAAAACCTAAGAAACAACTGTTCAACAAATGACACTAATGATCATCAAATAGCGAACATACAAGGAAATAAAATACCAGCAGACATGATCTGGAGTTCCTTTCACAATCCAGAATGGAATAATTATATCAAACTATATAACAAATACTCTAAATCTTACTGCGCTCTGGACTCCCCCGGAAATTATGAAAGCGGCTCCACTAGACTTTAAACTATCTTTGCTGCATTACTTATCCCATAACCTAAAAAATGGAAAGTTCCTCACTAATAACGGTCACATAATAATAACCCCAATTCCAAAAAATAGTAAAGAATCATCAGCACTGGTAACCAACTATAGACCAGTAGTATTCATTCCATTTATTGTAAAAATCATGGAGGGATTGGTACATATCAACTAATAGAATATCTTGATCAGTTTTCTCTCTTACATGAAACTCAATCTGGTTTTAGACCTTTATTCAATACTGAGACAGTAATTGCAGCTATCTTAGATAATCTGCATCTCTTGTTCAGCAAGGGCCTTAATGCCCTGATCATGCAATTTGATATGAGCTCTGCCTTTGACCTAGTGGGCCATGGGAAAATGCTACAATGCCTGGATGCTATTGGTATTAGGGAAGAGGTATTGAACTGGTTCCGAGGCTTCCTTATGTAACGTACTTATCAAGTACGTTTCAATTATGATCTCTCCGATACCTGGAGCAATCCATCTGGCGTAAAACAAGGGTCACCGCTATCCCCATTGCTTTTCAATGTCACCATGTCCTCACTAGGTGCGCAATTGACCCAGCTGGGGATAAAATTATTCAGTTATGCAGATGACTTTACGATCATCATCCCATTTGCTAATTCTCTCTCGGAAGTTACTCCCAAAGCATCAGAAGCACTAAATTTGATGGAGCAATGGATGACTGAATTCAAACTGAAACTTAATTCAGAAAAAACAAAATTTTTTGTAGCTTCGCCACATCCGCTTGACACCAAAACACCACTATGTATCAATAAACTTAGTTATCCTATTCAGACTACTATGACTTCAATATGCCTGATGTGGATTGGTACACACTTTCCGCTACGACCAGCGGCAGCAGGAAGCTATTAACCTCTATAAAGGGAGCGAGACTCAGACAAATGGTATTAGAGCCCACTAGGGATCGGACGATACTAGACCTAATACTCACCAACGGAGAAAGTGTCACAGAGGTCTCGGTAGGCGATACGTTGGCCTCCAGTGACCACAACATGATATGGTTCAACCTCAGGAAAGGTTTCACTAAGTCAAACACATTAACCAAGGTCCTCAACTTTAAGGGCACAAACTTCGAAAGCATGGGAGATTTCGTCCATTGGGCACTGCAAAACCATGCCAAAACAGATAATGTAGAGGTAATGTGGTCAACTCTGAAATCAACCTTACACGAAGCAACCAACCGCTACGTCAAATCAGTAAGTAAACGGCGTAGAAACAATAGACTGCAGTGGTTCTCTGAGGAGATCTCAGACCTCATAAAAAAGAAGAAAAGAGCATTCATCCTCTACAAACTATCAGGGAAGCGAGAATCCAAGGAAGACTATCTGTCCAAGTCAAAAGCGGTAAAAACGGCAGTCAGCGAGGCCAAACTCCGAATGGAGAAGAACCTTGCGAAGAACATCAAGAAGGGCGATAAATCCTTCTTCCGGTGTATTAGTGACAGAAAAAGAAACACAGATGGACAAGAGAGATACCAAAACCATACTCTTCACAAAATACATAAAACCTATCCAGCACGACCAATCCCAATCCAACATCTAACACTCTCCATACCCTTAATACGCTCTAATACTCTTCTATTTACCAAACATTATCAAAAACCCTTAATTCACCCTATTCCTATCTCCTACAAACTTCTACTTCCCGTTGATAACTATTTTTACCCGACATTGTTATTACCTTAAAATTTTATCTCATCGCTTATTCTATTCCTTCAAATTTTGAATGTAATTCTTGTTTTAGTTTTGATGTAATCTGCCTTGAACTGCAAGATAATAGCGGAATAGAAATCACTAATGTAATAGTACACCTTAGGAAACCCGATGGGAACTATGTAGAATCGGACTCCGACAAAGCCAAACTTTTAAATGAATACTTCTGCTCGGTCTTCACTTGCGAGGCGCTGGCTCCGGCCCTCAGCTGCCGACGAGGGAAAACTCGGAAGACCCATTTTGAAATTTCAAGTTTATGCCCAGCAGTGTCTACGAGGAGCTATCAAGACTCAAGATGAACAAAACTATGGGACCGGACAAACTACACCCCAGGGTGCTCAGGGAGTTGAGTGACGTCCTGGCGGAACTGTTATCCGCACTCTTCAATCTTTCCCTAAGTACAGGAAGAGTCCCTTTGGATTGGAAAATGGCTAACGTCATTCCACTCCACAAAAAGGGATGCAGGACGGAGGCTGAGAATTTTAGACCGGTGAGTCTCACATCGATAGTGAGTAAACTTATGGCAACACTAATCAAACGTCAATTGGATACGATCCTGAATGAGGAGAATCTACGAGATCCCCATCAACATGGTTTTACGAAGGGAAGGTCCTGCCAATCAAATCTGATCAGCTTCTTTGACTGGGTAACAAGAAAGCTGGATATAGGGGAGTCCCTGGACGTCGTGTACTTGGATTTCAGCAAAGCGTTTGATAGCGTCCCACACCGCAGGTTTTTGAGCGAGATGGGTTCGATGGGACTGGGTGAAACATTAATCGCATGGGTTAGGGACTGGCTTAGAGGTAGACTTCAGAGGGTAGTGGTAAACAGTACCCTCTCCGATACGACAGAGGTGATCAGCGGAGTGCCGCAGGGCTCGGTCTTGGGCCCGATCCTATTTAACTTCTTCGTAAGAGACTTGGCTGAGGGGCTTCGAGGTAAAATTACATTATTCGCCGATGATGCCAAACTATGCAACATAGTAGGCAACCACACAACAGATGAAAGCACAGTGCCCGACAAAAGCTCAATGCCCGACAGTATGATGCAGGACCTACTCCTGCTGGAGCATTGGTCAAAGACTTGGCAACTATGTTTCAATGCCAAAAAATGCAAGGTCATGCACTTTGGCGGCAAAAATCCATGCAGGACTTACACCCTAAATGGTGAGATCCTAGCAAGGACTGTAGCAGAACGTGACTTGGGGGTGATTATTAGCGAAGACATGAAGACTGCCAATCAAGTGGAGAAAGCTTCATCCAGGGCTAGACAAATCATGGGCTGTATCCGTAGAAGATTCGTCAGCCGTAAGCCCGAGGTCATAATGCCATTGTACAGATCCATGGTGAGACCCCCATCTGGAATACTGTGTACAATTCTGGAAGCCGCATTATCAAAAAGATGTGCGGAAAGTTGAGTCGGTTCAGCGAATGGCCACCAGGATGGTCTCAGGACTCAAGGATCTCCCGTATGAGGAACGACTGGGTAAGTTGCAGCTGTACTCACTCGAGGAACGCAGAGAGAGGGGAGACATGATCGAGATGTTCAAATACATCACGGGCCGTATCAAGGTGGAAGAGGGTCTCTTTTTCCTTAAAGGACCCACGGCAACAAGAGGGCATCCGTTGAAAATCAGGGGTGAGAAATTTCATGGCAACACCAGAAAATATTTCTTCACCGAAAGGGTGGTTGACCGCTGGAATAATCTTCCACAACAGGTAATTGAGGCCAGCAGCGTGCCAGATTTTAAGAAAAGATGGGATTGGCATGTGGGATCTCTTCATGGAGGTAGTTAGGGGGTGGGCCATAAGTTTGGGCAGACTAGATGGGCCGTGGCCCTTTTATGCCGTCATTTTCTATGTTTCTATGTATTGGGTGTAACACTAGATCAATGCTTAACCATGAAAGACCAAGTGGACTCCTTGATCAGAAAGGGTTTTTTCACTCTCTGGAAACTTCAATCCATTACAGCATATTTTGATATGTCAGCATTTAGAATTCTGGTACAATCCCTTGTACTGAGTCAACTTGATTACTGTAACATCGCCTATTTAGCAATTTCCCAAAAGAATATGCGACGATTACAACTAATACAAAATGCAGCGGTCAAACTGATTTTCGGGCTGAGGAAGTTTGACCACGTGACACCTTACTAACCAACAGCTGCATTGGCTACTGATGGAGGCACGCGTAAAGTTTAAGTTCGCCTGTTTCTGCTTTAAAGCACTATATGGCCTAGCCCCTAAATACATAACTGACCTTTTTTCCTTCTCAGCCAACAGACATAAGAGAAGCACACACTTGAACTTCGTTTCCCCCCCAGTTAGAGGATGTAAACTCAAAAGACACCACCAATACCTTCTCTCATACCAAGCAGCATTATGGGGCAAAGATCTAGAACAATTGCTTACGCCTTCCACTTATGGGGAATATGGGAAACGCCTAAAAACATATCTGTTCCTGAAGTATCTAGACAGCTGATCCGTACAATTCTTTCTCTTCAATAACGGTTTTCTTGAACTGTTAACCACTATCTTTCACCTCTGTTAAGTTCATTCAGTTTGTATCATCTTTTAATCTTTGTAAACCGCATAGAACTTCACGGTCCTGCGGTATATAAACTTATTATTATTATTAAACTTCTTTGTCACAATTGACTTTTACAGGATGTGTTTGCCTACATTCAAGTGGGTGTTTCAGACTGTCGGATATTTACAGTGAATCCAAAAGGCGAATTAATTCAAGAGCGCTCTAAAGGGAACAAATCATCGTAAGTACATATAGAATTCTCTCAAGGTTACTCTTTGTTTCTGTTCCCTTAGGAAAAAGGGGCCCTTGATGTGCCAGATGTTAAAATACACACAAAACAGAACATGCTACCCATGGTTTTGTATTTATAGTTGGCTTTCTTTGCATGATTTGGGCAATCCTGCTTTCCCTCTATTGTCATCAAGACATCATTTAAGTATTTCTTGTTTTTCATTTACTTAGCTAAAATAACACAAAACAAAACCCTGTATATTACAGTAAATTATATAAAACTAGTTTCTATATCAAATAAATTTCCAGCTGGGAGAAGAAACTTTGTTTTCACTTGTAGCTAGTGACGTAGTTCATTCTCTCCCCTGGGCAAGTCACTCAAGCCTCCATTACCCCAGGAGCGTTAGATAGATTGTGAGTCCATCGGGACAGATAGTGAAAATGCATGAGTACCTGATTGTACACCGCTTAGGTAACCTTGATAGTATATAAATACCTAATAAAATTAAAATATATACAATGTGTGTGTATGTATGTATATATATATATATATTATTTTTTTTTTCACAAAAACATACATCATGAATAAAGAGTTGTGGTTAAATGAGAGGGGTGTTTTTGTTTGTTTTTTTAGTTCATCTCTCTTTCAGAGAACAAGAGCAATAAAGTAAATTAAAACAAGTCAGACATTGCCATCAGAAGCTGGATTCTATTACAATTCTAACCATTTCCTGCAAATCTATCCAAATTAACCCAATATTTTTTTTTTGCAGTTCCAACATTTTGCAATTTCTCCATCACCATCTCTTCATATTTACAGTATGAAGATAAATAATATTCCACAACTGCTGCACAGTAAGAATGGATGTATCTTTACCATTAGGAACTACAGTCAGGGCTGGTGTTAGGGGAGGGCAAACAGGGCATCTACTCTGGGTCACACAGCTCTAGGGGGCCTTGTGATCCAGGCAGGCGATGGCCTCAGGTGGCACACTGGTGGGAGATGCACTCTCTGCTATGTCCCTTCTCCATCATCTACTCTTTTTATTTCCCCACCCCACCTCCTTGCACAAGCATCTACCTTAAATTTGTTATAAAAGTTGCCAGGTGGCAACTCACAGCACTGCCCTGGTGCCTTCTCTCCACTGCGATCTTCTGACAACATCCTGTTTCCGCTGGTGCAGGCCACAGTGGAGAGAAGGCACCAGGGGCCAGCAGCAGGGCATTGTGAGTCGCTGCCACCCCCTGTAGAAAGATTTATGGAAGTCTAATCAGTTACATAAACTAATACGTACCTGTTTTAGTCAGATGCTAGGAAAAACCATAATCTTTCCCAAGGTTCGTTAATTTGCCAGTTTATACTAAGAATAGAGACCCAGGCTATGAGAAATACTTTATTAGAAATATAAAAATATAATTCATAAGCCAGCAGCAAATAATGATTATTGTTCACAAAATATCCGAATACATATATGAAACTCAGTACATAATTATCACACCACACTTGTTAGATAAATGAGTAAAACTAATTCTTACACACACTAAATAATTCCTGATTAGCAGCAACTAAAAATATAGCTTATCACCACAGGTGCTTAAGTAACCTTGTCCCAAAGACAATCGAATTCTCTCTCTAACCCAGCTGAAAAGACATATAATTCCTTTTTCTCACGATCTAATTAGGCCATAGCACAGAATCAGGTGAAATGGAAGACGTCTTTCCTCCGCTTAGCAGATATAGAAATTCTTCTGTTTAGGAACAGTCCGTCAGCAACTGGAGAAGCTGTAAATTAGGTTGACAGCAAAGATTTCCTTTATGTGATGGAATCCAGATGTATAAAAAGTCCGGTTCTCTCTCTCAGGCAGAGAGTCACAAGAGGTAACTTTTCAGGTCTTAATTATTATAGAAGATGTGCAGAAAACACCTATGATAAGATGCAAGCTCCCTCACATTCTAACACAGATTAAATTAATAATTAGCACATTTCACTTGGATCTCATCAGATGACCTCTCCGGACCAATCCAGAAACAGAACTTAGATGAATAGCCTTTCTGTATAGAGTCTCGCTCAGGCCGTGAAACAGAGGCGCCTTCGTTAGATAAGATCAGCACATGAGCCATAACTCCCCCCAAGATTCACACAGGCTAAGCATGTAGGCATAGCTGGATGTCCTTGACTAAAATACAGTTCTGGTATATACCCAGAATGCATCAGGCAGAAACAGCAAAGATGTATTCTTCTTTCTCTTCTTGCATGGTTCAGGCTGGAATGATGGTTCAGGCTTTATGACGTCAGAGAGGCCTAACCTTCAGGTGCAAATAAGGAAACACCCCCAGTAACTTTTACAGAAAACTTAAGGTAGATGCACATATTTAGGGTGGGGGGAGATAAAAGGAGTAGATGCCAGGGAAGGGACTTGACAGAGATAGCCACCGGCAGCAAGATGCCATTCCCTTAAAAACATAAAAATAGCCTTACTGGGTCAGACCATTGGTACATCTAGCCCAGTATCCCATCTTCATGGAGGACAGTCCAGGCCACAAATACCTGGCAAAAACCCAAATAGTAGTAGCATTCCATGCTACTGACCCATGTCTGTCTCAACACCAGACTATTGACTTTTCCTCCAGGAACTTGTCCAAACCTTTTTCTTAAACCAGCTACATTAACTGCTTTTACCATATCCTTTGCCAATGTGTTCCAGAGCTTAACTATTCTCTGAGTGAAAAAATATTTCCAACTGTTGGTTTTAAAAGTATTACCGTATTTTTTGCTCCATAAGACGCACCCTAAATTTAGAGGAGGAAAACAAGAAAAAAAAAACATTCTGAACCAAATTCTCCTTGCCAGGCTCTGCACCCTCCCTGCCAGGCTTTGTTCCCTGTCCCCCCTCTGGTGGTCTAGTGGTAGGCAGGGACAGGGCACAGATGTCAAGGCAGATGACTTTTTAAAATATGCAATGTCACCTCAGTAACAACTATAGAAAAATAGACAAATATAGTGCAAAATATAGACAGCAGATATAAATTCTCAAAACTGACATATTTTGATCACTAAATTGAAAATAAAATCATTTCTCCTACCTTTGGTTGTCTGGTGATTTCTTTCTTTCCTTCCTCAGGTCCAACAATTGTCCCTTCCTTCCTTCCTCCTATGTTCCTCTCACTGTCTTCCAGCCTTTGTCCTCTCCCCTCCCCCCCCCCCCCACTCAGGCCCAACAATTGTTTCTTCCTTCCTTCCTCCTATGTTCCCCTCACTGTCTTCCAGCCTTTGTCTTCATCCCCCTCTTCAGGCCCAACAATTGTCCCTTCCTCTCTCCCTTCTGTGTTCTCCTCACTGCCTTCCAGCCTTTGTCCTCTTCCTCCCCCCCCCAACTCAGGCCCAACAATTACTGGTATTCCTTCCTCCCTCCCTCCTATGTTCTCCTCACTGCCTTCCAGCCTTTGTCCTCTTCCTCCCCCCCAACTCAGGCCCAACAATTACTGGTATTCCTTCCTCCCTCCCTCCTATGTTTCCCTCACTGCCTTCCAGCCTTTGTCCTCTTCTGCCCCCCCCCCAAGCCCGCCCGCCCGCTGAATTCAATTACTTCCCGCTGGTGCCGCTGTGAGGATACATCAACGAAGCAGCAGCGGCAGGGAGTTTGGACTCCCGGCTAAGCAGCAGGTCGAGGGAACCGGCACAGAGCGAATTGCTGGGAAAGGCTAGATGGGTGCAGCAATTGCACACCGCTGGCCCAGAAGTCTTACCCCCGACGTCAATTCTGATGTTGGACTGAAGGTCCGGACCAGCCAATGGTCCCTGGCATCTCAATGGTCTCAAGCTTTCAATCCATTATCACAGAAAATTAGTCACATCGCTTCGTCAATCTCTTCAGTAGTAGATGAATTCCTCAAATCTTTCCAAAGGGCTGATGTTTCAAATGCTTCCACAAAAACAACAAAGAAGGAGACTCGATGGTGCTCAATCCTTTAATTATAAAACAGACTCTACACGATCGTGTTTCAGCTCAAGAGGGCCTGCCTCAGAAGTCTTGTTATTAAATGATAAAACCTTAGATGTATTAATCTAGGTGTCCAAGTATTGCAATAAATGTTCTTTAAAACCACCAAAGTGATGGCAGGCAATTAGTTCAGCAAAATTGCATAGGACTGAAAATGAAACTAATCCACTTCAACCTGGACACAGGGGCAAAACATCGATCCAGAACGACGGCCATGGCACTGAACTTCCAAAAAGGGAATTACAAAGGGATGAGACACATGGTGGGGAAGAAGATTAAGAAGAGGATAAGCACTGTAAAAACGCTAGAGCAAGCATGGTTCCTTTTTAAGGACACAGTCACCGAGGCGCAAAATCTATAAATACCACGTATCAACAAGGAATCCAAGAGGAAAAAGAACAAGGAACCGGCATAGCTCACTGTAGTGGTGAAGGAAGTGATTAGAGACAATAAGACTTTGTTTAAGGAATGGAAAAGGTCAAAAATGAACGAAAACTGGAAAAAGCATAAACAACATCAAAGTAGGTGCCATAAAAGGACAAAAGAGACTATGAGGAAAAAATAGCCAAGGAGGCAAAAAACTTCAAGCCGTTCTTTCGATATATTAAAGGGAAACGAACTGCAAAGGAAGTGGTGGGGCCATTGGATGACCATGGAATAAAGGGAGTGCTAAAGGAGGACAAAGCCATCGCCGACAAACTGACCACATTTTTTTTGCATCTGTATTTACCGAAGAGGATATACACAGCATATCGGAACCCATCAGGCTATATGCTGGAAACGAAGAAGGGATACTGGCAGGGTTGACGGTCAGTCTAGATAAGGTATGCAAGTGGACTGATAGGCCAAAGAGCGATAAATCCCCGGGACCGAATGGCATCCATCCAAGGGTCATCAAGAAACTGAAAGGGACTACAGCTGAACTGCTAAGGAGAGACAGGGGAGATATGATTCGGACGTTCAAATATTTGAAGGGTATTAACGTAGAACAAAATCTTTTCCAGAGAAAGGAAAATGGTAAAACCAGAGGACATAATTTGAGGTTGAGGGGTGGTAGATTCAGGGGCAATGTTAGGAAATTCTACTTTACGGAGAGGGTAGTGGATGCCTGGAATGCGCTCCCGAGAGAGGTGGTGGAGAGTAAAACTGTGACTGAGTTCAAAGAAGCGTGGGATGAACACAGAAGATTTAGAATCAGAAAATAATATTAAATATTGAACTAGGCCAGTTACTGGGCAGACTTGCACGGTCTGTGTCTGTGTATGGCCGTTTGGTGGAGGTTGGGCAGGGGAGGGCTTCAATAGCTGGGAGGGTGTAGATGGGCTGGAGTAAGTCTTAACAGAGATTTCGGCAGTTGGAACCCAAGCACAGTACCGGGTAAAGCTTTGGATTCTTGCCCAGAAATAGCTAAGAAGAAAAAATTAAAAAAAAAAAAAAATTTAAATTGAATCAGGTTGGGCAGACTGGATGGACCATTCGGGTCTTTATCTGCTGTCATCTACTATGTTACTATGCTTTAACTAATAGCCAATCTGTTGATCAAATCAGGAAGGATTCCGGAAGACTGGAAAGTGACGAATGTTACACCGATCTTCAAGAAACGTTCAAGGGGAGATCCAGGAAACTACAGACCGGTGAATCTGACCTCTGTATCGGGAAAGATGGTAGAGGCGCTGATAAAGGACCGCATCATTGACCACCTTGACAGACAGAATCTGATGAGGACCAGCCAGCATGGCTTCAGCAAAGGAATATCTTGCTTGATGAACTTGCTGCACTTCTTCAAGGGAGTAAACAGGCAGATAGACAAGGGTGACCCGGTCGACACTGGATTTTCAGAAGGTGTTCGTCAAGGTCCTTCATGAACGACTACTTCAAAAAATTATGAGCCATGGAATCGAGGGTGAAATAACTCACGTAGATTAAAAACTGGCTGGCAGATAGGAAACAGATAGTGGGGGTAAATGGACAATACTCGCACTGGAAAAGCATCATGAGTGGAGTGCCGCAGGATTCAGTGCTTGGACCCATGCTCTTCAACATAATTATAAATGACCTGGAAATTGGTACGACGAGCAAGGTAATTAAATTTGCAGACGATACAAAGTTATTCAGAGTAGCAAAGACACAGAAGGATTGAGAAGACCTGCAATGTGACATAAACACACTCGAGAAATGGGCTGCGACATGGAAAATGAGATTTAACGTGGATGTCCGGTGCAGTATTCGGAGAGACCCCCCAGGAAAGAGACTTGAGAGTATTGGTCGACAAATCAATGAAGCCATGTGTGCAATGCACGGCAACGGCGAAAAGGGCAAACAGAATGCTAGGAATGACTAAGAAGGGGATCATGAACAGATAGGAGAAGATTATCATGCCGCTGTACCGAGCCATGGTACGCCCCCACCTGGAATACTGCATACAGCACTGGTCACCGTACATGAAGAAGGACACAGTACTACTCGAAAGGGTCCAGAGAAGAGCAACTAAAATGGTTAAGGAGCTGGAGGATTTGCTGTACAGTTAGAGATTAGAGAAACTGGGCCTTTTTTCTCCCTTGAAAAGAGGAGTCTGAGAGGGGACATGATCAAAACCTTCAAGATAATGAAGGGAATAGACTTAGTAGATGAAGATAGGTTGTTCACACTCTCCAAGGCAGAGAGAACAAGAGGGCACTCTCTAAAGTTAAAAGGGGATAGATTCCGTACAAATGTAAGGAAGTTCTTCTTCACCCAGAGAGTGGTAGAAAACTGGAATGTTCTTCCAGAGGCTGTTATAGGGGAAAACACCCTCCAGGGATTCAAAACAAAGTTAGACAAGTTCCTGCTAAACCAGAACGTACACAGGTAAGGCTGGTCTCAGTTAGGGCACTGGTCTTTGACCTAAGTGCCGCCGCGGGAGCGGACTGCTGGGCACGATGGACCCAGCAGTGGCACTGACCCAGCAGTGGCAATTCTTATGTTCTTATGTTCCCTTCTACTTCAGTTCATTGTCAAGGATCCAATACCCCTGCAGATCTTTCCATCTCTTCTTACTCAGTCAAGGGTTGCTTTTACATCCCAATCTGCAGTCATTGCACCTTACAGCTTGGTACCTCTTGGGATGACCTCAGTGAATGCTCATCTTTCTGATCCTGTCAGAATCATTTTAGATGCATCCAGAAAACACAGTAGTGCTGCCAGCAGAAATGGACACGTTTTCAATGTTGTATGCTCTTCATCATCAAAATGCTTCATCCTTCTCCATATCTTCAGTGTTGGACTACCCTCTCCACTTATCCAATTCAGGTCTTAAAACCATTTCAGTCAGAGTTCACCTTAGTGCTATCAGTGCTTTTCATGTTCCGGTTAACAATAAATCTCTGACTGCTCATCCTCTTGTTTTCATGTTTTGAAAGGACTTTTCAACATCAAACCACCTCTCAAACCGCCTCCAGTGGTTTGGGATCTTAATGTTGTTCTCACTAGACTGATGAAGCTTCCATTTGAGCCAATGTCTTCTCATCTTAAATATCTCCATTGGAGAGTGGTATTTTTAACCTCCATCACTTGCACGTCAAGTTAGTGAGCCTCAAGCATTGATGTTGGATCCACCATTTACAGTTTTACACCATGATAAGGTAGTTCTCCGCACCCATCCAAAATTCTTGCCGAAAGTGCTCACAAAATTTCATCTAAATCAATAGACTGCTTCCAGTTTTCTTTCCAAAGCCTCATTCCCATCCTGGAGAAACAGCTCTTCATACCTTACACTGTAAACGATCCTTAGCTTATTACTTACAAAGGACTGAGCCACACAGAACCTCTCCTCAACTGTTCATCTCCTAACAGGTTGGGCCGGCCTATGTAAACAAGAGAACTATTTCCACATGGTTAGTGGCCTGTATTTCCTTCTCCTATGCTCAGGCTGGGCTACAGCTTGGGGGCCGTGTAACAGCACATAAGGTTCGAGCTATAGCAGCTTCAGTTGCATTCTTATGTTCCATTCCCATAGTTGAAATCTGTAAAGCAGCCACTTGGTCCTCAGTTCACACATTCATGTCTCACTACTGCCTGGAATCTTTTTCCAGATGGGATGGTCACTTCTGTCACGCAGTGTTACAAAATTTATTCTCTTAAAGGTCAATTCTCAATCCACCCCATTGCAGTAAGCTAGGGAATCCCATATATGAGAATATGCTGCCTGCTTTTGCTAGGATAAAGCACGATTACTTACCGTAGCAGGTGTTATTCGGGGACAGCAGGCAGATATTCACATCCCACCCACCTCCCCTGGTTGGCTTATTAGCTTGCTTATGGAACTGAGGTGTGCAAGCGGGCATTGGGCAGGAAGGCACTCGTGCATGTGTGGTGCAAGCAGTCACAAAGTTTCTCAAAACTTAGAGTGACAGTACACCCAGTCTCCGTGGATGACGTAACCCACATGTGAGAATATTTGCCTGATGTCCCCAGATAACACCTGTTAAGATAAGTAACTGTGCTTTTCTAGTTCAGGTAGATCTCTTATATCTTCCATAAAGACCGAAGCAAAGAATTCATTCAGTCTCTCCTGTATGGCCTTATCCTCCCTGAACGCCCCTATTGCTGCTTGATCATCCAAAAGTCCCACGGATTCCTTTTTGGGTTTTCTGCTTCTGATGTACCTAAAAAAAATTGTTACTATGAGTGTTTGCTTCTTTGGCAAGTTTCTCTTCATATTCTTTCTTAGCTTTCTTTATCAATGCTTTGCATCTAATTTGCCAGTGCTTATGTCTTTTTTTTATTTTCATTTGGATCCTTTTTCCATTCTTTAAAGGATTTTTTTGGTTCTAATAGCCTCTTTCACTTCATCTTTTAACATTCTGGCTCTCATTTCCTCCTCTTTCCACCTTTGTTAATACATATAATACATCTGGTCTGGGCTTCCACAATGGTATTTTTAAATGACATCCCCACCTGGTTTACAAACCTAATCTTTATAACTGATCCTTTTAACTTCTTTTTAACTATTTTCCTCATTTTATCATGGTCATCCTTTCAAAAATTAAATGCCGCTACAGTAGATTTCTTATGTGACATCAGCATCCATGCATATATCAGCTATGGCAGGTGCATGTTATATTCTCATATTGAATGCAGTATCAGCAGACATGGCTTCAGCTGCAGCATGCAAGCATATTTATTTATTTAAAAACTTTTTCATACCGTTTACAAAAAAATCTAAACAGTTTACATCAGTTAAAACACACAAAAACAAACCATATCATAAAATCTACATAATTAAATAATTTGCAAATGTCAACTAATAAATCGCAAGAATAGAATAGCAAACGTGGTTAAGCAGATTCTTTTCTTCAAATGCCAACTACCTCTATCACTCTGCTGACTGTATGGCACCAACCACTGAAGTTGCTTCTAACCCCTGCTCTAGCAATGGCCTGGATGTCTCTCATTTTGTCAACCATATTTACTGCAGTTACACGTATAACACTTTTTGATGTGTTTACTTACGATGCATGGCTCTTTCAGTAGACTGTTTTCACTGGTTTGGGTGGCTTACTAGGTGCCTCATCTACTCTGCACAACTACTGTAGTATAGTTTTGCCCGTCACTCATATTTCTTAGGCTATACAAGCCACCTAATTTGTGATTCTATGGTCTAGCTGTATTGCTATGCTGACTTGATAGCCCTAGCATTATCACCACTGTTATACAACTGCAGAAAGTCTCTAATACTATGGTTTAATTTTCAGGCTAATGGGCTTCTATCATGGGTTATCCTGTCTGAGTGTCTCATGTCTTAGGCCCCTTATGCCCTCTTCTTACTCTTACAATGGCATTTGGGTTTTCATATCTGAATAGAATACATTTTGACACCAGATCAGCCAATAGCTATACTCATGGGACCCTCTTCTTTATTCTTGGCAAAGAATGCTTCTTAGTTTTCCTTGGTTATCATAGATGTAGATAGGGAAGCACAGTGAGGTGTTTTGTTTGGGGAGGTTTTCGGCCCCTGATAGTTTTTTCCTAAATTTCCTTCTCTGGGTATTCAACTCCTTCAGGACTTCTGTGCAGGACTTCTTTGGTAGTTGCAATATTCCCTTTCATAGATGTGCCTTAGTCATAGTCTTTTGCCTTCCAAGACTCTTTCAAGAAAGACATTAGTTGGGTTTGTTTCTTTGTGCATCTCTTCCATGGTCTCTTGGTGCTGTTTCAACTATTCAGAGTATCAAAGTTGAATATTGACATTAAGAGGGATGGAATGTGGAGTTAGATACAAAATTACTTTTATTATTGTATGTTTGTAAGTCTGTTTTTTGAGAATTAATTATGTATGTTTTTATTGTAACCTGCTTAGGTGTTAGGTAGGTAAGAAATTTTTAAAATAAATTCCTTATGAGAATCACATCCTTCTCCTCTTCTATATACCTTTTGTCTTTCCAGAGCATTTCTGATTATTCTTGGTTCTCTTTACTAGGTACTGCTGGAAAGGATCTCTAAGGCTATTCCATCTATCAGTGTATTAGACTGAGGAGATTAATAATGCATTTATTTACAAAATTCTTGCTCACTTTTTGAGGGTTTAGTATTTTAGTCCCACCTATGTTGGGGTCAGTGCTTTGCTACATCCCAGTTGTCTAAGTAAGTCTGAAATGTGTGTAGTTTTTTTGTAGGGTTTGTTTACTGGAGCTCTAAAGGGGTTTCCCTTCTTCCCCACCCCCTACCTTGGGAGACATGGTGTTATAGGGAGCTCATCCCAATTTTAACTCCCAGGGCCCATTCTGTCCTAGCTACGTCACTGGTACCATTTATAGTGTTCATCAAATAGCCAAGAGACCCTGCAACTTCAAATGAGTGTTGCTTTGATAAATAGTGCTTTAGGCAATTGAATTAAGATCTCCGAGGCAGAACATACATTTCTTGTTATTTGCATTTTGTGAGATGACTCAGTTTTCACAGCTGAGGGATTAATATTATACAGCTTTTGTTAAAATACTGGTACACATTTATCTTAGAATATCACACTTTCATAAATGCAAGTCTAAAGGACTATTTCTGGAGGGGAAGGATGAACTTTAGAAGAAATTCCCCAAATTTTCATCTTAAAACCAATTGGTTTCATTAAGATATCAACTTTTTTTGGTAAGCAAATTTTGTAACACAAGGGATGGAAGGTGGAAATGCTTTAATCTTTCCAAATCGGTTCATGAAAAATAATTGAGAAATACTGATATTAAAGCTTTAACGGTAATTGAGGAAATAATTTTGGTGAATGAGAGGGCTGCATTCCTTAGAATACCAGGTGGACTTTATTTGGCTGTAACAATTCATTGGGATTTATTTGTATGTTTGCTTGTTTTTTAATCTCTTTTGACTGTTGTGATATATTGATTCAGAATAAATAGACCACTATTATATTTTTTTCATTCTGTGGTTTTATTTTTATACAGGTATAGCCGACTAAGTGAATTGGTTGAACATGTCTTCCCTTTGATTAACAAAGAACAAAATTCTGCTTTTGTGTGCCCAGAGTTCAGTTCCTTCTGCTACTGGAGAGAGCCAATTCCTGAAGTGAATATGGAAGACCTAAACTAAATGCTATGAACCACATGAAGAGAGATGATCTGGTGGGGGTAGAAGTTATAGTAACGAAAGCCTTTGTAGATTTACCTGACTTTTCTACCATCTTCTCCATTATATTTGCATATGTATGCACATTCTATGATATGTGAAAAATGCATATCATGCCAGTGTGCCATACATGCTATCTCTGCTTTCGAAGTATGTTATGTTGAAGTCCATGTAGTAATTCGGCTAGAAAAGTAGGATGGCTAGTTGAGAGAAGTCTCCTGATCAAAGTATCAGGATATTTGTTTTTGATTCCTAATTGAATACAATAAAGTTCTCGCCACTCCATTCAGTATATCCTAGTCCTATGGTCAGATAGTATGCTAGCATAAATGTGTGTGACTCTGGTATCTGGAGATACACTGACTAGAGATCAGCTGCAGTCTCTAGCTGAAAAGTAATTCAGCCATAAGTGATTAACGCTCTGCAGTTCCTAGCAAGCATAACTATAAAAACTCTTCCATTACATATTTGATTTTATGTACTTAAAACTTATTTTTTGAGATCTTAGGGTGAGAATAGAGGCTTACCAGTTATTTTGTATGTTGGCAAGTAAATTAGAAATTTCATCCTGGCAGACAACTTGAATTACTGTGAGTTGTATATTGTTGCTTGCCACAGTGAACTCCTCATGGAATGTAAAAAAAGATATCCTAGTTCAAGTAATTGTGTGTTAACATAACTTTAATATTTCAGTGGCTTCATATTTGTAGTTTTTTGGATGGCATTAGTCATGTTTAGCTTTTAAAAATGAAATTTTGTTCCCTTTCACCTCATTACTTATTTTTATTATATAAGTCATAGAGATGTGCATGACCTGAAAAAAGTTTGGCTTATGCTCATTCATAAGTTTTCCCAACTTGGGTGGTGAGTTTTTTTTATTTTTGCATTCATTTAGCCTATTCATTTTTTTAATCTGTACAATAGCTTAAAAATGTATGCAATCAATTGTACACACAAATTCACACTCAAGAACAAACATCTCTATTTAGTATATGTGTACGGATTTATACACAGATGTTAACCCAAAGAAATATATATTAGCTATTGTAAATAACAATTATTGTTACCAAGCCAGTACTAGAATTGTAACAGCTAAACCACTTGTGGTCAGTTTGTTGAAGAAGACTGTTGAAAGGATCACCTGAAAGTTCCTTCCTTCTAATAAAGAGAGGGTGGCTTGATGGATGCAGCATGCAGAAGTATTTAAATCTGACTTGAAGTAAGGTGAAGCAAGTTGTGAGGGTACTAAGTCAGTTTTCATGAGGTGGTAAGATATAATAGGTGTACAGATCCAGTAATGAGGCAGTATAGCAACAGAACTGAAGGGCTGATGGCCCTCATGACTAGGCCTGAAGTTATTGAAAGAGCAGCAAGAGAGCTGAGTAGAAAAGGGCATGTGTCAAGAGTATGCTATTTAAATAATTTCTAGACCGTTATAGTGCCAGTATGGCTAAAAGAATTTTTGTGTTATAAAATTCTTTTGGCAGTTAAAGCCAGTTGGTCATTAGTTGTGCTAATTGTTCAGTTCATGATATTGATATTTAATATTTTTGAAGGTTTTTCTACTTAGCTACCATGACCATTATACATCTAAATCAGGGATCTCAAAGTCCCTCCTTGAGGGCTGCAATCCAGTCGGGTTTTCAGGATTTCCCCAATAAATATGCATTGAAAGCAGTGTATGCACATAGATCTCATGCATATTCATTGGGGAAATCCTGAAAACCCGACTGGATTGCGGCCCTCAAGGAGGGACTTTGAGACCCCTGATCTAAATGAATTCAGGTGGTTCTGTATTAAATACCACTACAGACTGCACACAGGTGCATGTAAAGCAAGAATATAACCTGAACAGCTAAATAATAGACCCATGTTAGCTTTTTGTCATGGTTACAGTCTTCAACTTCAATTTAAGAGTTTTAGAATTAGCATTTCATAAATAGTGCCTTAGCCTCAGCACTGAAAACAAGTCCAGCATGGATTGTGATGATGTAAGTTCCTTTACATTTTCATGCCATTTGTTTCTCAACCTTCAGAAGATAGTTTTCTGTGGTCTGTTTTTTGATGCTGGCAATAATAGTGCTGATAGTGGTGGATTTTGTAATCCATTGCAAATTTATACTTGGAACCATTGACTCATTTTATATTTATTATACTGAATAATTTCTAGATGGTAAATTTTTACTGCTGCCAACCTGAGTCAAATTTGAGAGGCACAGTGTTGTTGCATCTGTCTCTTCATCAAACCATCCAGTCCTCTCGCCTTTTGTATTAAAAGAAAACTTAGTACAAAAGCTATTGTTTCAAGAAGTTGCCCATTGTGAAGAGTTTGATAATATTACTGCTCTAAACTTTACATGCACACAATGGTGATGATGTCTGTCTAAGGAATGCTAGTTTTGATAGAGAATGCATGTGATCTCAAGATTTTTTTGTTTGTACTTATATATTGACCCAATTTCAGATTATATTCATGAAGTATGTCCATACCTGGCACAGATAATGATATAAATATTACAGCTTGCCTAGTGGCAAATAATTTGAATTTTGTAGGTATGTGACTACACCCACTGGACCCATGTGTGTCTTAACATTTGTAGCCTTACTGAAAGAATATCTTATATTGGATGTAGTTTGGAAACACTGTTTAGACAAAATGTTAGTGTTGTGCAAAGTTTAATTTTGGCTAGCACATGTTTACTCCTTTCTGTGAAAGTTGAACATTGTGTGTAATTTACACACCTATCTTGAAAGTAGACATTTAAATAACTTTATATCGATAAAGATGCATATTTATGTGTGTTTTTTCTTTTGTGTTGCTTTGAAAACAGTATACTACCACAATATTTGTGAGGGCAAACGTTAATTTTTTTTAAATGTGAAGTCTGATAAATATTGTCCATGATTTTGGAGGTTAATGAATCAATTTTATAGTAGTGGAGGTCATGTACTTCTGCTTTTTTGTATGTCCAGCATACTATTGCTTTTACCTGAAAATGTGCTATAGCTTTTGATTCAAGAAAATTGTAAAATTTTGTTTATTGAAAGGTTTATTTGAAAAGGTGGTGGTCTTGAAAATGTATCTTTGATACCAGTATGCCATTAATGCTAGGTATTAACTAGAAAAAACCCATAAACCTTTAAATGTGTCATTTAAACCATTTCTAAAATAAAGGAAGGACGCTATGTCACATTTTCTGCCTTAAGATCTATTGAATATTTTGAGTCATAGTACGGATTGCTGTTGTCAGTTTAAAAGAGAGAGAGAGATTTAAAAAAAAAAAAAAATCATGTCTTGAAAATCTGCCTGAGTGACAGGGCCAGTCTCAAGTGCAATGGATTCAGGCTCCGAGGTTGCATTTACTCAGGGGTTAAGGGATGATTCTCAGCAGTGTAAGTCCAGTTGTGTACAAAATAACAACATCAAAATATATATTTATAAAAAATCTTAGGTTGATGGTAAATCTGGCTGACTAGGTAAAATAACCTAGGGGTCCTTTTATTAAGGTGTGCTAACTGATTTAACTTGCACTGAAGATTAGCACATGCTAAATGCTAAGACATCCATTATATTCCTATGGGCATCTTAGCATTTAGCACGTGCTAAATTGGTTAGTGCACCTTAATAAAAGGACACCCTTGTCATGGCCATTTCATTCTAATAAATGTATAGCAGTTGTCTCTCTTGTAAGAGGTTTTTAAAAAATCATTGCATCTCATTCTGAAATATAAGAAGTTTAAAACAAGTTTGTTTCAAAATAAGGCTGCCCACAGTTGACTTTACTAATTATTAAAATATTTTAGATGCTGGATTCTATAGCACTTTCTGCTTAAAAATATATTTGTACTGCTTCATTTAGATTGGAAAAAAACTCAGTTCTTTTGATTTATTAGTTACAGAGGTAATGATCAGACTTGATCTTTACACAGCACAATCTCTGTAAATGACTTGACAATCTGCGTGAACATCTCTGTATTTATTTGTAAAGATTGGATTTTGATTTTAAAAAATAACCCATACTGTTGTGCAATGTCTGTTGAATGTTCAGATATTACCACAATAAACCAACCAGGAAATTAAAAATATTTGTTTACTCTTATTTTGCATGGAACAAATATCTTATATGTGAGCTGGGGAGAGGAAAGTTTGCTTTTGTCTGAATCTTAATAGATTAATGGCTCATTTTCAAAGCACTTAGACACACAAAGTACCATAGAAACCTCTTGGCACTTTGTGTGTCTCAGTGCTTTGAAAATGAGCTCCTAAGAATATTTCTCACTATTTGTCTGAATGCTAAAAATGATATTCTCAGAGAAATGTAATAGCAGGGCACCCAAAACTGTCTTGGAGATCCCATCATCAGTTTTGTTTTCAGGAAATCCTTGGTTAATATGTATGAGGTAAATTTGCATTTCTTTTGCATCTACTCCAGATTCCGTACATATGGTAATAATCCATTCATGCAAACTGGACTTTCAGAAGTGAGAATGCTTACAGCTTTGAGCACCTCCCAAATGGAGGCGGAACCCAGTTCACCCTACAGTTTTTCTTCTGTAAGTGAACTGTGCAGAGGTGTTTCTGATCTGCTCTGCTTAGATTTTTTTTCTTTCTTGTATTCAACGTTCATTTTTCTGAGGCTTCAGCATTCTTGGAGATTTGGGAAAGGATGCAGGTTCCGCTGAGCCAAACTATGGCTCCTTTCTAAGTTTCTCAATGACTTGAGCGCAGGCTGTGGGTACCCTGAGTAAAATCCCTCAGGGTATCAGAGTACCGACTGCATATTTCCCACCCCAGTTGCACTTTGAGGTTCCCTGAGGGTAGACGTCGATGTTGATCTGTCTGGCAGCCTGAAGATTCCTTAATTGGGAGAGTTGCTGGAATTATCTGAGGCAGAAAGTCTCTTCCATCTTTTCAGCTGCATGGAATAAAGCTGTAGGCAGGCATCAGCAGAGAACTGCGAGTACAGCCCCATTTATTCCTATAGGAGAATTGAGGTGGGTCTGAAAATCCTAATTTTGAGGGTTTCTGGGGTTAGGGTTCAGGTCTTCCACCTCCAAAACCCCTGTTTCTGTGTTTTTGAACTTTTCAAAAAGTCCACAGGCCATTTTTGGTATGATTTTACTGGCAGCAGCAATCTTGGATTTTAAACTACAGTTTTTTGTTTTTTGGGGTTTTTTCAAAAGCCTCTATCTGCCTCAGGATCCCTCAATTTTGCTCCCAATCAACTGGGATAGACTCCTCAGGGTGTGAGGACGTGAATTCATGTAAAATTTGTGCTGAATTGCCGGTGGAAGAATGTCCATCCACCGTGTGCCATAATGTACGTGAAAGAGGGGCGGAATCCTCATCCTTATTCTCCAGGGCCTGATGTGGGTAGAAAATACCACCAAAGACTGTTGTCTTCCGATGATGTGAAACCAGACCCCTTTCTTTCCGGTGCATCTGGACATTACTACCCTGGTCACAGAACAGTGGGAGATCCCAGAGGGATCCTTGCAGTTGGCTAAGGCCATGGCTAAGCTTTATCCCGTGACACCTGAATTCCAGCAGCTCTTTCTCCCAGCTGAAGGTAGATTTGTTGGTAACTCAGGTCATCAAGCGTACTGCTCTCCCGAGCGAAGGCAGCATTATGCTGAATGATGTTTAGGACCACAGGGTGGACATGATTTTTAAGAAACAATTTGAAGCTCTTGCGCTGGGGATTAAAGCTGCTGCCACATCTTTTGCTGCATGGGCCTGCCACACCAGACTGCGCTGGACTCCTTCGGCAGAGAAGGACACCTGCTCCCATCTTATATAGGAAGGAGCAGATTATGTGTCTGATGCTTTCTATGATCTTTTCAGGGTCATGAGCAAG
Organism: Geotrypetes seraphini; assembly: GCF_902459505.1. Lineage (NCBI taxonomy): Eukaryota > Metazoa > Chordata > Amphibia > Gymnophiona > Dermophiidae > Geotrypetes > Geotrypetes seraphini. The sequence continues at coordinate 147,028,993 of NC_047085.1, read as the reverse complement.
GTGTTTGCTTATGCAGCCTCGGTTCGCAGAATGCTCTAGATCTGGCAGTGGTTGAGTGACTCGGCATTCAAGGTTACCTTGAGCAGACTCCCTTTAAGGGACAGATGCTTTTTGGTAACGGCCTTGATGACCAGTATGGCAGATTGCCAGCCTAAGTCCCTGCTGGAGAATAGGCCTCACCGACTTCTGGCGGCAGTAGAAGTAATTTTCATCCTCCTGCTGCTCTCAGCAATACTACCAAGGTCCCTCTGCTCAGAGATTCCTCCAAGGTTACCGGCAGCATCTCAGCAGCTCCATGTGCCAATCCACCTTCCAAAAAGGCCCAATGACATCAGGTTGCTGGCCCCACTTCCAAATATTGGGGGAAGTTGTCAGCGTTTCTGGGGAGTAGGAGAAAATGTCCTCGGACCAGTGGGTGCTGGGTATCATAAGAACATAAGTCTAGCCTTACTGGGTCAGACCAATGGTCCACCAAGCCCGTTAGCCTGTCCTCACGGTGGCCAATTCAGGTCACTAGTAACTGGCAAAAAACAGAGTAGCAACATTCCATGCTACCGATCCAGGACAATCAGTGGCTTCCTCCATGTCTTTCTCAATAACAGACTATGGACTTTTCCTCCAGGAAATTGTCCAAACTTTCTTAAAACCAATTATGCTATCCACTCTTATCACAACCTCTGGCAAAGCATTCCAGAACTTAACTAGTCTATGAGTGAAAAAAATATTTCCTTCTATTGGTTTTAAAAGCATTACCCTGTAACTTCATCGAGTGTCCCCTAGTCCTTCTAATTTTTGATGAAGTGAAAAATCGATCCACTTGTACTCATTTTACTCCACTCAAGATTTTGTAGTCTTCAATCATATCTCCCCTCAGCCATCTCTTTTCCAAGCTGAAGAGCCCTAACCTTTTTAGTCTTTCCTCATACGAGAGGAGTTCATCCCCTTTATCATCTTGGTCGCTCAAGAAAGATATAGCGGCATTAGAAAAGGTTCAAAGAAACCTTTTCTAATGCCGCTATATCTTTCTTGAGATAAGAAGACCAGAATTGAATGCAATACTCAATATGAGGTCACACCAAGGAGCGATACAGGGGCATTAGAACATTCTTAGTCTTGTTAACCATCCCTTTTTCAATAATTCCTAGCATCCTGTTTGCTTTTTTAGCCGCCACCGCACATTGGGCAAAAGGTTCGATCATATTATCTACGATAACACCCAGATCCTTTTCTTGGGCGCTAACCCCCAAGGTGGACCCTAACATCTGGTAACTGTGATTTGGTTTATTCTTCCCAATATGCATCACTTTGCATTTGTCAACATTACATTTCATCTACCACTTGGATGCCCAGTCTTCCAATTTCCTAAGGTCTGCCTGCAATTTTTCACAATCCACATGCGTTTTAATAACTTTGAACAGTTTAGTATCATCTGCACATTTAATCGCCTCACTTGTCATTCCAATCTTCATATCATTTATAAATAAGTTAATTAGCTCTGGTTCCAGTTTAGATTCCTGCGGCACTCCACTGTTTACTTTCCTCCACTGAGAAAAATGATCATTTAACCCTACCCTCTGTTTTCTATCCGATAACCATTTCCTAACCATTTCCATATTACAACACTGATACTGTACTTCACACGTTTCCCTCTGCTTTCTAGACTGGTCCACAACCAAGCTTCTTTCCAGTTTCCCTTCCCCCTTCCGCTGTTATTGACTCCCTTACTTCCCTTCCTGCTGATATTAACCATTCCCAATCTTTCCCTTCTAACACTTCACCCTTCACCCACTGCCTCTCCCTTCCTTTTATCCTCTACCCTCTTCTTCGCTATAAAGGTCTTACACTTTCTCCCTCTCATTCGGTCATCACTTCTCTCCCTGTGTGCACCTCACCCACAGTCACCTCCCCTTACCCATACCTTCCTCCTCCTCTTACTTTCCACAGAGGACATCAACCCCAATCCTGGTCCTACCAACCAACTCCCACTCTACTCTTATGGTCCACTAACTCCTACGAGCCAATCTGCAATACCACCAACCTTATTTCTATTCCTCTCCTTCCTGCCCTTCTCATGTGCCTTATGGAATGCCCACTCCATTCCCAACAAGCTTGCTTCATAACTTCTTCATCTCTCGATCTCTCCACTTGCTCGTACTAACAGAGACCTGGATCTGTCCTGATGACTGTATCTCAGCTGCTGCTCTGTGTCATGGAGGCTATCTTTTCTCCCACACACCTCGCCTGGTTTGTCAAGGAGGAAGCGTGGGGCTACTACTATCACCCTCTTGCAGATTTCAACCCCTTTTTCCACCACTATCTCAATATTCTTCCTCCTTTGAAATCCATTCTATTCGTCTTTTTGCTCCCTTAACTCTCAAGTAGCAGTCATCTATTGGCACACACTCCTCCCCCACCCCCACCCCCCACCCCTGATACATCCCACTCTTCCTTCCTCACTAACTTTGACTCCTGGCTCTCCTCTTTTCTCGAGCCCTTATCCCCTTTTCTCATCCTTGGTGTCTTCAATATCCATGTTGATGACCCCTCCAAATGCTTCGCCTCTAAATTCCTTGCTCTAACATCCTCATACAATCTCCTGCTGTGCTCCACGACCTCTGCACACTAGAAAGGGCACTACCTAGACCTAATTATTTTCTCCAACTGCTCAACCACCATATTCTGCAATACTACCCTTCCCCTCTCTGACCATCACCTGTTAACATTCACTATTCATCACCCTACCCCCCAGATCCAGCCAATCACCATCAACACATTCAAGAACTTTCAGGCTATTGACCCCAGAGCCCTCTCCACTGCTGTCTCATCCCTCTCCTCAACTACTATTTCACACAAGACTGTCAACGAAGCCGTCCTACCTGGATGACCCCCCCAGCACCCCCCATACACACACACACACACACACACAACCAAATCGGCAGTAGAGATGTCCACTCCCTCCTGCCTGAATGACCTACCTCGACATCCCCCATTCCTTTACTGGAAAACCAGCAAGAGGAAAGCCCACTCCCCTCCTATGGGCCCCTCCTTAGTGCCTGAGCCAATCAGGGCTTTAGGCACCTTCTTGGTGCATTCTGGGAGGGGCCTAAACTTCAATGGCCCAGGCGCCTAAGGCCTCCCCTAGGAGGAACCTTAGGCACCTGGGCCCTAGGCCTCTCCCAGTGCATCTCAAGATACACCAGGAAGGGGAAGGCCCACCAATTTGAAGAGGTGGACCTGCCAGCAGGAGGGATTAGGCTACCCTCATGCCGGTCTTCCATCATGAGAGTGTCGGGGGGGGGGAGGGCAAGTTGATCACGGCAGGGGAATTTCCCCCAATCAGCTGAGCCGTCAGGACTTCCTGAAGCCGTGGTTTTGGTGAGTACTGCCGTCTCGGCTGATCAGAGATTCCCCTGCCCAAGCTGTAGTCTGGTTTCAGGATCTCCTTGCAAAAGTAGGCTGCTGAAATGTAGTCCAGGGTTTTCTGGGACTACATTTCAGCTGCCTTTTATTTAGGCATCTCTACCTTACCATTTTTTGCTATTATGGCATTTTCAATTCATTTAGGTGTTGGTAGGGTAATTCCCCCTTTGTGTTTTTTTTTATTTTATTTTTAATTTGTTTTATATTTGTGGTATCATTTTTGTAAGAATTCTCATCTGTCAGGATGCAATTAATGTTGCACTGAGAATTTACTTGTTGCCAAGAGTCAGAATTCTTTGTGTGTATCTCAGAACTATGCAGTTACATCATAAAAGTTCTGGCCTCATGTGATTTGACAAGATTCTGTATTGATATAAATTTACCATGGGCTCTCGCAGCTATGAAAGTTCTCCCAGCTGCAGAACGCATGAGTAAATTTGCTAAGACCATCTACATCTGGTTTTTATTTATGGTCAGAAAAACATCTAATAATAGTTAAAGCAAGAACTTGAAAATATAATTATTTAACTTAAAACTGACGCTGCTTTTTAATACTTCATAACTGATATATCTCCCTCATTTCTCCCTCCTTCACTAAAAAAGAAGAGCTTATCTTAAAAGGGAATACTGAATGGGCAGCCAAACTGGTGGACAGTGGAGAAAGGTGGAGTAGGACATTGTGCTGCTTTTTTTTAATATAATATAATTTTTTATTGAATTTTACATTTTTGTGGAAAATATATACAACACAATAGCAAACAATGAGAAATAGCAGAACCAGGAAGGTTCTCCATGTTAAGCCTTCATGAAGATCTAAAGGATCCAACCCCCCCCCCCCCATCGAGTACCCCCCCAACTGAGTACCCCCCCCCTACCAAACACAAAACCCCACCCTAACTCCTGCACTCCATTGCCAAAAGTTCAAAAGCGAACTTCGAGCTCTAAGGGACAGTCCCTTCCAAGCAGGAGCCAAGATTCTCCTAAATTTCCTCCATTGACCTGGACCACCCCGTCGGACATTCAGATATTCAAATTTTAATAAGAGAATCCATTTTCGAGCCAGTAAGGAGGCTTTTTGCAGTAATAAATGTCCCCCTCTAGACAAACCCAAACGAACACCCTGAGAAAAGAGCAGAACATCTGCCCTCAAAGGAATCTGCTTATGCAGAACAGACTGCAAGTACAGGGCTACAAAAGACCAAAATGTTTGAATGTGATCACAAGACCCATTGTGCTTTTTTAAATACTACAAATGAGATAAAATTACTCAAAATCACAGGTGTATTTTTGAGAATTGAAGGTAGACTTGAAGACATGGTGGAAGAATAAATGCTGATAACTCCACTAAGGAGTCTAAGATTATTCTCTCACCACCAAGCATAACACTGTGATCTGCTTGGTGCTATGAGATAGTATTAGACTCCTTAACTGTTTTATGTAACATAGTAGATGACTGCATATAAAGACCTGAATGGTCCATCTAGTCTGCCCACACCTGACTTAATCTTTAAAAAAAAAAAAAAATTATTATTTTTTTAGCTATTTCTGGGCAAGAATCCAAAGCACTGCTTGGTACTGTGTTTGGGTTCCAACTACTGAAGTCTCCGTCAAAGCTTACTCTAGCCCATCTACACCATCCCAGCCTCCCCAGCCCATCCTCAACCAAATAGCCATATACAGACACAGACTGTGCAAGTCTGCCCAGTACTGGCCTTAGTTCTTCAATATTTACTATTATTTTCTGATACTAGATCTTTTGTGTTCATCCCATGCTTTTTTAAACTCTGTCACCGTTTTCCTCTCCACCACCTCTCTTGGGAGCGCATTCTAGACATCCACCACCCTCTCCGTAAAGAAGAATTTCCTTACATTGCTCTTGAGTGTTTAGTGAATGTGATAAATCAGAGGTTTTACCCACCCCTCTTCCTGATGTTTAACTGAGGTGTGTGGCAACTTACTGTATTAGTCCTCAAGCCTAAAGGACCAAGATAGAGAATCCCCACTTGGTAGCTGGACTACAATGGATATTGGTTATGGACTCCTGATGCAGGTGAGAGTATGGCCCATGTCAAGTACCACTGAATTACTGTAAATTTTTACTGTGTCAGTAAAGAGCCTGTATTAAGGACTTTGGTCTGCACAATTGTCCAATTTTTTATCTCCACTGTATGTTTTCTAAATTGTTTTGTGTGAAGATAAGTTCTTCCATTTTTTTTGTTTTTCTGTTGAGAGTAAGGGCCAGCAATTGCACTTTGCAGAAGGAAAACAAGATCAAACATATATAACATGCACAAGGTAAAATTTAAATTAGCCTTAAATTCCAGCCCACAAAACATGTTCTATGATTCAATGTATGATGGATCAATCTAGCATGTTTTGTAATACAAAGTCCTAACAGACTAATGCTTCCATGTTGCCTGTGTAGAATTAAGCATGTATAAATTGAGAGATCAAAAAATATTTTAATTCAGATATTATCATAAATGTTTGCATTTACTATGCAGTGGGGGAAAGAATAATTCTATAAAGATGTCAACATTTAGGCACCAGGAATGTAAATAAATTGCCAGAATGCCAGCATGTTACGTGCATATGAGTACACAAATACCTGCAAATGGCAATATTCTAGCTTTGTGCTATTTGAAAAAGAGGTGCCTACATGTGATGGCATGCAGTTTGAAGGTGGGTGTATATGTAGGCAGATTTGGGTGGAGTACATAGTCCTGCATGTCAATTGTAGAATACAGTGATTTACACACATTTGTAACAGTCCTAGGTGCAAGCATTTGTATCAGCTCTATGGCAGACAAGTTCATGCTTAAATTATATGCATTTTTTCACCTCTTAATGCTAGTATAGTATAGTGGGATTTTCATACTATTAGTAGGCATAGAAAATACCAAAAACCTCAACCAATTGCAGTGCAAACTGTATATTGTGACCGCATGTTACTAAGAAGAGTAATGTTCTGGCGATCTCTCAATTCCTATTCTATCTAAATGAAGTAGGAGTGTCTGCAATGACTAGATTCAGGGTAAGGGAGGAGCTAGTAATGGAGAAAACTTGAAAGCTATAAAGCAGTCTCTCTCTCAAACTTTTTTAGCTCTGGTACACTATATGGAGCAAATGTTTTTTGTGGCACATTATAATTGAAATAAAACTCAAATTTAATTTTGTTTTGTAATCTATTTTTAAAGTTCTTTAAGCTATGCATGGGTAATTGTAACAATGGTGAAATTAAAAGTAGATTGAATAGAATTGCTAATCAATGCAATGGATGAACTTGATTTTGAGTGCAAATTAACTCAAAACGTGACTTGATAGTTGACAAGCAAACACACATTTTATCATCCTGCAGGGAATTTTTAAAAATAAAGTAAAGTTCTGCAGTCTCTCTTGGCACACCCGGAATCTCTTCAGGGCACATCACTGTGATGTGGCACACAGTTTGCAAGACACTGCTATAAAGCCTGAAGCAGGTTTCAAATCCTGCTCTTTGGTTCTAGCTGTCTGGCAACCTATGTGTGAGAATCCTGATGTCACAACATTTACAATTATCTATGCCCTGCTAGCCCAGTAAGCAAAAGAGTTAAAGTTTTCAGAAGCCAGGCAGCAGCAAGAAGCCACAGAGACTTCTACCCTGCCCTGTGTGATTGGGGAACAGGAGCCTCTTTACCTTTCTGAGAGACTGAATGAATGGAAAAAAGGGAGTAAGCTACTTCCACCAGGTAATTCCAGTTGGGCAAAACCCAGGGACTCATCCATATGGTTACTGGCCCTGGAACCATCTTGAAGCCAAGGAGAGAAAACACTTACTGTTGCAGTTTCCTGGAGTAAGCAGGTTCAGAGAACTTTTCAATTCTTGCTGCTATAGCTTAGAGCCTGGCATATCCTGAGCCAGACATATCACCAAAACTGTGTTCCATTATTATTCTATAGCACTGCTGACTGTTACAATTGTAACTTATAAGAAGGATGGTTGGAGAACATTACTGTCCTCACAGTACACTACAAAGGCTAGTTGGATGAATATTGAAGACTCTCTAAATACTGTGAAGAGATGCTGTCTTAATGTCTGTTTTTGCTGAAAGATTGTCCCATTGACTTTATACTTTTGCTTCAGTAAAGATTTGGTTCAAAGCACAACTGGTGTGATCTAAGTTGTTGAATGAAAGAGATTTGCAGTGTAAATATATAAGAAAATTGCCTTTCAGCCTCCTAGTGTGGTCTCCAGTCCTAGACTATACCCTAACTGAATACATCATTGGGAACCAGGAGAAAGCTTTGATCCTGGGCTTAACATAAGCATAAATGTAACTTTATTACCAAGACCTCTAGTATTGTGTAAAGGAGCATCAACACCTGCTGTCCTGTATAAAATAGGCTCCATATAAGTGCCCTAAAAATTGGCATATCTTTATAGAATTTCTCTCTAGGAGCAAAACTTAATTCATAGCAAATGTGAAGCCTGTGCTGCATCTGTTGGAAACATGCCCTGCAGTTACTGCATATTTGTCACATTAGTACACCTGTACTATCTACTTATGCAGATACTGCAGCCCAAGGCAGAGAAATGAAAAACATCCCCTGATCAGCCTCTTGGAATCCCCCTTCCCTGATGTCCTTTCCCCCACCCGGGCATGCTGTCCATGTCTGTTCTCTATCCCTTCCCCACCTACCTGCCACTGCAAGCAATAATTGTTATGTCTATTTGGTAAGTAAGAAGCTTCAAATTAATGTGAGGTTGACTCACATAATAAGGTCTGCATGTTAGAATTGTCAGCCACACATGGCAGGATGTGAAGGAGCAAGTCAGTGATGCAGTGCCATGCAGTCAAGGCCTTCATTGAATACCCAGCCCTGCAGCAATGCTTTTTTTTTTTGTTTTGTTTACTTTTTGCTTAAACAGGCTGCCTGCTCAACCAGTCAAACTGCATCAACAAAAAGTAAACAAAAATGCACAGCTGGTTGTGGGATTCACCCAGCCCTGATGGCACTATTCTGAATTTGTTTGGTTGAACAGGCAGTCTCTCCTGCCTGCCTGCTCAACCAATCAAATTCCATCAAGCAAAAGTGGCCCACCCTCAGGGGATTCAGAAGGAAGCTCTGAATCTTCTGAATGTTTTTATGGCACTTATTCGACTGGAACAGAAGACAGAGCTCATATCGCTTCCCCTTGATCAATCCCAATCCAGCCCCACTACTGATAGCAGCCATATGGCTTCTGCTGCTTTACCTCGTATAAGGTAAGGATTAATATTCTATTGTTGCATTATTCTAATGTTGCACTAAAAATAAGCAATAGTTTTAAATAGATATTTAATCCTTTTCCTGGGCCAAGAAACACTGCAATTGTTTTGGTATTTGCTGCACAATATTAATTGTATCCATTCCAGACTGCATGGGCTGTTGAAAAGGCAGGGAAGGACAGGTGCTGCACAGGCTGGGGTGGGAAGGGCAGATGCATGGGTTGGGAGGGGGTTGGAAAAGTAGGGTAGGACATGCTGCACAGGGTGGGAGGGGATTGGCAAGGCAGGGAAGGACATGCACAGGCTGGGGAGGGAGTGGGAAGGACAGATGCATGAACTGGGAGGGTTGGGAAGACAGGGAAGGACAGATGCTGCACGGACTGGGAGAGGGTTGGGAAGGCAGAAATGGACAGATTCTGCATGGGTTGGGAAAGCAGGGAAGGACAGATGCATGGGTGGGGTGGTAGGGAGGAAGAGAGTGATGCTGCCTAGGGGATGGAAGAGAAAGGGAGAATGGTTGGACATAGGTGCGTGGAGTGGGAGGGTAAGAGAGATGGTGCACATGGGGAAAGGGAGAATTGTATATAATAGTGGTGGAGAGAAAAGAGAAAGAAATATTGGATGTTGTGGAGAGGGAAGAATGAAATAGGAAGGGATGTAAGGAATAATGATGGAGGGAAGGAAGAGATGCAGAATAGTGTTGAGGGTTGATAAAAGGAGAAATGTTGGGCATTGGGCTGGTTGGGAGGGGCAAAAGATGCTGTACAGGAGCCAGGGGATGAGAGAGGGAAATATATTGGACTTGGCAGTAGAAGGGGTGGGAGAGATGTGGCCTAGATTCCACCTCTCTCTTCCCATTCCCTTTGCAGCAAGGGAGGGAATGAGATAGCAAGATGGTGAGCAATGAGAAAGAGTGGGAAACAGGTTGCATATGGGGATGGAGGCATGCAGAAGACACTAAAGCAGAATAAATAGAAACTGGAATTGACTTAATGGAAAAATTAATCTCCAGACAACAAAGTAAAAAGAAAAAGCATTTTATTTTGAATTTATTGACTGAAATACAGTATGTTATCTTTGGGAAATGTGTATAGCAGATGTCTTTGTATTGTGTTCCACAGAAAAGGAAATACATTTCTGGTTTTCTCCAGTGTTATTTGCAGAGTTTAGCTTTTTGGGGTTCCCAGTTCAATTTTTGTCTAATTTTTGTTTCTAATTTGTGACCCCTTGTTCTGCATTTGGTGAGAGTCTTGTTTAAAATGTTTATTTTAAATAGCTTAGGCTCATAAAATCATCTTTATGCTTTGACCAGGGGATGCAGGGAAGAAAATTAAGGCTGCACCGACAGTGAGTGGACAGGGATGAAAAAATCAGGGACGATGAGGGGACAGAGAAGAAAAATGTACTTCACTGTGGGGATGGTGAAGGAACAGAGATGAATCTGTGTCCCTGTGTCACTCTCTAGTTGGAAGGAGCTTCTTTGTCCCAGATGATCTGAGCAAAACTTTCCAAATAAGCAAGGTTTACAATGGTGCCAAATTAAGGGCATATACTGTACAGTAAGAGGCCAGAGTCTCAAAGAGCTATTAAGTGGAAAACATAGTGAAAGCCTCCCCTCTTATTTGTCTCAGATCCCCAGCTTAGTGTTAAACTGCTGTAATGAGTGTGTTTATGCAATGGGTAGAATTTCTGAATGGAAAAGGGAGAAACATGCCTCAAGATTTAGGGATTAACTAAGGACAATGATTTCCTCCCACTGCCAGTACAGACAAAAAAAACAAACCCAAAACAAACAATTAAACCACTTGGAAATTAGCTTTATAAAGGTTAATGTAAAAAAAAAAAAAACACATAAGAATAGCCATACTGGAGGGGGTTGGAAGGAGGGAAAGTCAGATTATAAAATTATATTGTGTGTATATGAAGAATGAATGGAAGAAATAGCATTGAATTAGTACTGTTATTATGGGGGTGGGGTCTGAGGTGGAGCTTGGACGGGTCTAGGGCAGAGCTTTTGACCCCTACAAACAAAAAAGCATTCCACTGCCTATGGATATGGCGACCAGAACTACATACACTGTTCGAGCTGTGGCCATACCATAGAGTGATTCAAGGGCATTCTAACATTTTCATCTTTGCTTTCCATTCCTTTCCTGTTAAATCTTAGTAATTCAGAAGTTATTCCTTTTAGGGACATACATGATCAAAACTACTTTTGGTTTGTTAGATTTTTTTTCTGAAAATTTTTTCATCATTTATGGGTGTTCATTTCATGTTTGTTTTATTTTTTTTAATACACGGAGATCAATTATCCATGTGTTATGCATGCCTTATGTATATGCAGCCAATTTTGTGTGCATTAAGGGCTCCTTTTACAAAGGCGTGCTAACGGGGTTTACGTGCGTGACTTTTCATCACGCGCTAACCCCCGCGCTGGCCAAAAACTACTGCCTCTTAAAAGGAGGTGGTAGCGGCTAGCGTGTGGTATTACGCGCATTAAACCGCTAGCGCACCTTTGTAAAAGGAGCCCTAAAATTTTGAAACCAATGCACACTGATGAATTAATATCCCTTGTTTCCTTAAACTCTAAGAACCTGTAGTCCGGGGGTGGAGGGAGAGTTATCAATGTGAGCCACTGTTAACCTAACTTATTTTAGCACATGGTCTTGCTGTCTAAATAATCTGTGGTAAAATAACCTAACGTAACATTAGCCTACACTAATAACTTTCTCCTAATTCTTTCTTTAAGGAGCAATTTACCTGTGCAGTGCTCCTCTAGTTCTGTCAATATGGACTGCTTCAAACTGCCCAAACCCTACCTAACACACTTGTCTAATATTGGGTATTTGTGTTGTACTAGGCTTCTTTCTGCATAATGGCACAAACAGTGCTACTATGAACTTTACGAGGGGATGCTGAAAAGTTCTCAGAAGAAAATGATATGGAGCCATGAAACTTGCAAGTTATTCCACACTTTTTTGTTTCAATGATATGAAAGTGTGGAATAACTTGTATGTTTCATGGCTCCATATCATTCTCTTCTTGGTTGGGTTGAGGCCTTTTCAGCAATCCCCTACAAAATTACTAAAGTGGTTGGACTTGGAGTTGCTTTGCTAAAGCCTGATTCAAGATTCTAGTACTCAAAGGCAGAGACAGAGCACGGAAGGGAAGGATTCCCTTCAGAAATAGGAATGCAGTGGCTTAGGCTGCCATTTCTGAAATCCTTCCCTATGCTTTCTACATTTGTTTTAATCACTCTTTTTCAATTAAGATGCCCAGCCAGAGTGATCAATAGCTTTGGCCTAAGAGGGGTCCTGTGCTATGCATTATGTGCTATCCTGCAAAATAATCAGTGTATAAAATATATCAAAATATGAAGGTTTTAGTTTATATATTTGATCAATACTAATATTTTAGAAACTTCAGGTTTTATTAGCATTTACTGCTCCTGTTCCAAACCACCATCCCATAACCCCCCAAATGATCTTAGATAGGATAGTTTTATAAAGTGATGCCTATAAGCATGTTCTCAGGTGCCCATTTTAGGTTAATTTGATAAAGACTAGTAGGCACCTTCTTGTCTTTATAAAATACTAGCAGAAGTTGGCATAAATGTTTAAGTATAAGCATAAGAGAAACTGCTGAAAAGTGCTAGCCCAACCAACAAAGTTGGGGCAGTCTCCTTTGAGGACTATACACTTAAGGCTTGTTTCTGTAAAGGACACCAGTCTTGGCAGCCACCTAAGAAGCAGCCACAGAAGTCTTATGCAGAATCGCATCTGTCCTAACATATAGATGTCTAATCCTCCAATTCTCTAATAGGCACCCTTGTCACTGGCGCTGGTTAGAGAATCATGCCTTAGCCTGATCACAAAGATAGGTAGCTTAGCCACCTATCTTTGCTGAGGAATCCCTTGCCCTCAGCTGATCACAGCAAGACTCTTTGAAGCTGCACTTCAGTCCTGCTGGCTCAGCTGATTGGGGGGAAATACCCCTGCTGCTATCAGCTGAGCTAGCTGCAGCAGATGCCCCCCTCCCCCAACACCAACATGCACTCCTGAAATTGGCAGGAGGGATGCCCACTCAGCATCCCACCCCGAGATCCCCTGTACCTTTCTGCCAGAGGAATGGCCACGCCCTCCTGCCACCAAAACCGCTGAACACCCCACCCTGATACGCCCAAACCTCAACATCCCACCCACCCGCCACCCCAGTACCTTTCTGAAGTAAGGCCGCTGGAGAGATGCCTACTCCCTCTGGCCAGCAGGCCTGCCTTTTCAAATTGGTGGTCCTTCCCCTTCCTGGTGCATTCTGACATCTGGCCCAATCAGGGCCTTAAGCCTCCTTTCCAGTGCATCATGGGATACACTGGATATGGCCTAAGACTCCGATTGGCCTATCAGGAGAGGTCTTAGGCAACTGGCCCAATCAGGGTCTTAGGTCCCGCCCTGGTGCATCCCAGGATGCACTGGGACGGGGAAGGCCTGCCATTTTGAAGAGACAACCTGCCGGCTGGAGGGAATATGCATCCCTTCAGCCAGCCTTACGTCAGAAAGGTACGGGGGAGGGTGTTGGGGTGGACTTAGGGGTGTCAGGGTAGGATGTTGAGGTTTGGGAGGGTTGGGATTGTTGGCAGTAGGGGGTGTCTGGGGTTCAAGGAGGCCGGCAGCAGGAGGAAGTGGGCATCCCTTCTGCCAATCTCAGAGTTGGAGGTATCAGGGTTTAAGGGGCTAGAGGAAGTTGGCATCCCTCCTGTCAATTGCGATGGGGGTTGTCGAGCAGTATTATGCAGGAGAAAGTGGATATCCCTCCTGCTGATTTCAGGGTGCATGTCGGGAGGTTCTCTTCCAGAGCCGGCTCAGCTGATCCTGGCAGGAGTATTCCTCCCCACCCCACCAATCAGATGAGCTGGCAGGACTCCCTGAAGCCACAGCTTCAAGGAGTCCTGCTGGCTCAGCTGATCGGGGATTCCCATGCTGTGATCAGCTCAGCCGGTCGTGTCTACTTTTAGCATTTGGAATGTAGGCTAGCATTTTGCTGGACTACATTTCAGGCATCTGTCACAGCTCTAGGCAGAAGCCTAGGGCTGCTTAAACTCACCCAAGGCTACTTCCTTGTGAAACTACGCCCACGCCCAGCCTTGGGCAAGCTTAGATGTCCCTACCTGTCTCCCTAGACCTGCAACAAATGCTTACAGTGTAGGCATCCTGCCTCAGGGAGGTTTTTTTTTTTTTTTTCTTAAAACGTGATCCCGATGAGCTGCAAGATGGAGGTAGGATGCCTACTGCCGCCTACAATTAGGACACCTGTTTGTAGAAACAGCCCCTAAGTCCAGTGATTTTCCACTTTTTTCATTCCATCAGAAAAATACCAAACACAAAAAAGTAGAAAATCGTTGGACTAAGTATATAGCCCTCAATGGAGACTGCCCCAACTTTGTTGGTTCGGTGAGAACCTTTTAGTTAGTTAAGCATGTTTTACAATCTCAGCACATACATGTGCACTCCACCCAAGCTTCATCCAAACTCTGCCCCTGTACCTGTGTTTTATGAGCAAAATATGCACTTCATGTCAAAAGCGTCTACTTTAACTATAGCATAAGTAATTCTTCACTAAGGGTGGTAGGATAAACATGTATGTATAATGGTATTGCACTCTGGCATAATGATAAAAACCACACCTCCCAATTAGCTATTCTGAGCTTAAACTCCTTCTAAAACAGATTTGATAGTTTATAGGAAGCCACATACATGCAAATATGATGTTATAAAATTGCCTCATAACAAAGATATGTTATCTGCCCACAAAATTGAATGAGCTGGTAACAACAGGTAAAAATGCAAGGGAGTCTACACCCTCCTGACAGAATCTGTCGATCATGAATTTCTAGACACCAACTCGGCTTAGCAAAACAAGAAGGGAATACTTTTTGTGGAAGATTAATAATTCAGCATGAATACATATTCAAAACAAAACCCATTTGAGAAAACTGAATACGAGAGGATGGACATGTTTCTGTACAATACAAACTGATTGTTTAGAAGTGTAGGAAACCAGTCTGTGAAGTCATGTTTAAAGGACACTTGGGCACAAGTTAGCTATAAGTGGAAAAAATACAATTCCATGATGGAAGATGCTGTTATTCAGATCAAAGTTACTGTGACAATTATTGAGCATTCCATCTTCGAATGGTGTTTAAAGTTCTGCAGGACAGCAAAGAGCACAATACCATCATAAACCAAGTGTATAAAATGAATATATTAAAGCTTCAAATATTTATTACAATTTTTTCAAGTGTCTTGCCCCTCTGAGCTAGCAGCTATGTGTGATAAGGGGACGGATATAAAAACACGCCACTGAACGTAGAGTAGATTTCATCGGCATCTGTGTAGGCCAATCTGCCACCCGTTACGACAACATTGACTTCATCTCCAGTTTTCAGATGAAGAGCAAGATGAAAGGTCCCAGGGCCACTGCAAGTTTGTTTTCCTATACTTGGTTTGTGATATTCCAGCAATTCTCTTCTATAACCGGAAGTGTCCAATTGTGCAACACTCATATTGGACACTGACAACACTGCTTCCACGTAGTGATCTCTTTCAGGAGTAAGAACTGCTGAGATAAGGTAGCGACCCTCGTATGGTGCAGTGAAGATGCCTAAAAGACAAGAACACTGTGGTAAAAAGAACGATATGCTATATGGGTAATTTTGAGTAATGCATCTATTCTGGGAAGCCACAAAAGTACATGTGTTATACCTATTTTATAAAGACAGTGCAAGTTATGTGCTGTTATATTTTATTTAAAATTTTCAAATCCGCTTAAACCTAAGCAGTTTACAAAATACAAACATAATCATAACCTGACGTCCAAACATTTCAAATAGCAAAAATTAAATGATCTAACATTCACCTTCGGCAATATCAATTAAGCTTGATTTTCAGAACCTTCTTAAATCACTGAGCAATCTTAAAATCTTACAAAACTGCTTCTCTACAATCTTCTACGCACATTTACACCTACTCCAAAGCAGGTTTTCATTTGATATCAAATCCTTCCAGACCATCTTCAGAATTCTAGCTTAACATTAAGGCCCTCTTCTATTAAACTGCGCTAGCAGTTTTTAGTGCGGTGATCCGCACTGAATGGCTTGCGCTGCTCCTGACGCTCATAGAGTTCCTTTGAGCATCGGGAGCAGCACGGGCCATTCAGCGTGGCTCTCTGCTACAAACTGCTAGCACAGTTTAATAGAAGGGGAAGGGTAAGTTTCAAATGTCTACTTTTTCTTCATGACTAGGCATTCTATTTTGGGTGTTGATAAATTAGACAGCAAATATCTATATTTATATGTTTCTTTTGGGGGAGGAGGTAGGCATTTTCCTTTTGCTCCTTTCTGCTTCTATCAGGTTGGGATCTAGTGCTATGCCTCTTCACTACTACATGAGAGAGAGGACGGAAGCAGATGCACCTGTATTCATCCCTATTCCTCTAAGATAATGATGTACTTCCTACTTTCCCATCCTTTCTTCTAATTTTTTTTCTTTAAAATATTTCTTTTAAATGTTTTTATGCTTTGTAAGTAAACACCAAAAAGTCCAACAGGACAGAGAACGCACGCACAAAAAGGAAGTGGGAACGGACAATGGACACTCCATTGTTTCTGCTTGTGTCCTTTTCCGAAATAAACAAGTTGGTTTTACATCAGTGATTTTCAGTGTCTATCCCCACTTACTTTATGCTTTGTAAGCCCCCTAGAAAGAAGCATCTTCTATAAGGAAGTATATCCAAATGTTAATAAATCTTAAACCTACAGTACATCTCCTCTTACTGCATCTAACCCAATCATCATAAACAGTTTTTAGGTCGAGACCATTCATTAGGGTGTATTCAGGAATACTGTAATTACAGAACTCTAAATCTGGCCACTGTTAGAAATGATTGTGATTCTTTCTCCTTTTTTCTCCCTCAGATCATAAACACTGCTTCCACAACTTCTCTCCCTTCACACAGCCAGTCCAAGATGTGGAAGACCTGCACTAGAAATCATACCCACATCGCTGGGCTTGGCAGGGCACAACACTGACACTAAGCAATCAGTGAGACAAATGTATGTTTATATTTTTATCTAATATAAAGCTCTGTCTTGATATATTAACCCCCTCTTTTACAAAGGTGCGTTAGCCATTTTAGCGTGCTCTAAACACTAACACATCCATAGTCTTATAATGGGTGCATTAGCGTTTAGCACGCGCATATATTAAGCGCACGCTAAAATGCGTAGCGCACCTTAGTAAAAGGAGCCCTAAATCATTGATTCTCTGTCTTCTGCCTCCTTTCTTCCCACTCATAGTCCATCAGTTTTCTATCCTTTCTCCCCCTACCCCATGGTCGATAGGACTTCCAGCGAGAGAGAACTTTACTGGTATGTGTTTGCTGAGGAAACGTAGACTTAGAATTAAATAGGTAACCTCAGTGACTTTAAGTTATTCTGCTCACTTACCAAAGGCAGTTTTTTTTAGTATTTAAAGTCTCCGTTACAGTTCCATAGGCTAGCATTTAAAGGAACTATTAAAAAAAAATAAAAATAGTATCGGTATAAGATACAACTAATAGATGCAGGCAACCTCATTTAGATTTTAATTTTCTCCCACCCACCCCTGGTTTGACCTTTGATTTATAGGCTCTTGAACCGATTAGGAGGCTAAAAATTTAATTAGGACATCTCTATCAATCAGTAATTAGCTCTTAAAAATACAGTTTACTTGGGTCCAAAGAAGGAAACCTACTAATAACAATAAAAAAAAACCCTAAATGTTAGCATAGCCCAGCATATAACTAGCAATCTTAGGGAACCTTGGTTCACGTATTCCTACCCCATTAGCAACTTAACTAGGGTCCTTTTATTAAGGTGCACTAACCGATTTAGGGTATGCTAAAGATTAGTGCGCGCTAAATGCTAAAAGGCCCTTAGGAATATAATGGCTGTCTTAGCATTTAGCGTGCTAAATCGGTTAGTGCACCTTAAAAAAAGGACCCCTAAGAAATCAACAATAAGATAATGGAAATGTTGCTGAAGGAAAGGATAGTGAAATTCTTAGAATCTAATGGATTACAAGATCCAAGGCAACATGGATTTACTAAAGGTAAATCATTCCAAATGAATCTGATTGAATTCTTTGAATGGGTGACCAGAAAATTGGATCAAGGACGTGCGCTAGATGTAATTTACTTAGATTTCAGCAAAGCCTTTGACATGGTTCCTCTTAAACAAACTCCATGGGCTGAAGCTAGGGCCCAAAGTCGTGAACTGGATTAGAAGCTAATTGACAGACAGACGCAGAGGGTGGTGGTTAATGGAATTTGCTCGGAGGAGAGAAAGGTGACTAGTGGAGTGCCTCAGGGATCAGTGCTGGGACTGATTCTGTTTAATATTTTTGTAAGCAACATTGCTGAAGGGTTAGAAGGTAAAATCCACACTGCTCCACTCCAGAAATAGTTGAATGATCTCATCTACTCGCTTCCTCCCTTAAATGTCATTACCTTACTTCATCACCTTCAACCCAGCCAGCTGGGGGAGGGGGGAGGGAAGGGGGTGACATGTAAAAATTATCAAAAACAACAGATACTAGTGTCTAACCCAGTTTTCAGCTTCGCTGAGATGAATACTGACACTCCTGGATGACGTTTAAGTCAAAGTTCAGCCCCATAAAGAGGGACATTCTTGTGGGAAGGGGATGGCATGTAAAAATAATCGAAAACGACAGATATTAGTGTCTAATCCATAGTTTTAGGACTCGCTGAGATTAATACTGATGCTCCCAATGCCGTTTAAGTCCAAGTTCAGCCCCATACAGAGGGCCATTCTTGCTGCTATAATTGAAGATGTCCATGACATAAACAATCAAATACTTCCTGTTTTACCAGGCGTAATCACTAAATACAAGTCTATCGATACCGGAAGATTGGGATAAATAAATATCTGGGCAACACCAGGTAATCAGCTAGTACAAAATAAAAGAACATGAACATCTTTCTGTAGCCCTTGGGAAAAGTTTAGATATTACAAGCAGTCAGAAGATGGGAAACAAATTTTCTGAAAACCAAAAAAACTCCTGTCACCGGCTTAAAATAGAAGCAGATTTCTATCCCGTGGCCTATGTTTTTCTAGAGCTAGTTTATTTACTGCCTTCCCTAGCTTTACATAATATTAAACACATTTCTCTATCATGTGTTTCCCTTTATTTCACCAAGGAAAAAGCAAAGTGAACACCACCCTCATTCATGGAACACTTTGGAATGCTTTGCTCAAAGCCTTTGGGATAGCATATGGTCTTAAAACAATGTCCAGACAGCTGGGCTAGGCATTTGCAGCAATCGCTGAAGGCCCATAGTTAAAAAGGGCCCCATTAACTCTATCTATATGTTCTAAGCCTTGTTGTTTGGGTAATAGATTAAATTTTGTTTCTTTGGATTTCTTTCAGTATGAAATTTTTCTTTTTAAATATCTTTATTTTCAATCTAAAAACAGTGCATACAAGAATCTATACAAATAATTTAAAACAAAATATAGCACTTACATCCATCAATAAAATGCAGAAGAAATATTTTCACCCATCCCCCCGATTCCAATACACTCAGAATAACCATACAATACAATAACTTTAACAAATCATTAATAAACCAGTCTCTGTATACCATCCTTCTCCCTCCCATCCCCCCCCCCCCTTCCCTGGATGTGAAAATTATAACCAGAAGTAAAGGGAAACAGCATTCAATTAGACTCAATAAAATTGATCAATGGACCCCCATATTCCTGTATTGCACCTCTGCTCACTTAGGCACCAAGCTGTACTACTTAACAGTCTTACTGTTTTTAACTAGTTTTTATTTTTTATTCTCTGTTAATTTTAATTTGTACTTACTGTTTGTACTAATTTTACTTTTTAGTTTACTTGCTCTTCTCACCCTTGCCGCCGCGAAGCTGCGGCCCGCCGGACTCCGCCCATTATCAGTTTACTTGCTCTTCTCACCCTTGCCGCCGCGAAGCTGCGGCCCGCCGGACTCCGCCCATTATCAGTTTACTTGCTCTTCTCACCCTTGCCGCCGCGAAGCTGCGGCCCGCCGGACTCCGCCCATTATCAGTTTACTTGCTCTTCTCACCCTTGCCGCCGCGAAGCTGCGGCCCGCCGGACTCCGCCCATTATCAGTTTACTTGCTCTTCTCACCCTTGCCGCCGTGAAGCTGCGGCCCGCCGGACTCCGCCCATTATCAGGTCAGCGCATGTCCAATAAAAGAGGACTCTCTGCGGCGCACGCCACAGAGGCGCGCGAAAAAGGAGCAAGAATTGCTCCTTAGTTCGCTCCTTCGTTCGCCTCCTGAGTGTTTCGTTTTTTTCAAGACTTTTTTAATGCCATTCAAGCTTTCATTTACTCTACTTATTTATTCATTATTTTTAAGCCTCACTCTTTATTTCCTTTTTCAACCTATACTTACCAAAAGTATTATTACAATGGCTTCCATTTTTTACAACATTCCAACACAACTAGGTCATAGACCTCCTAACTCCAAGCCTCTTAGAACTTCATTAAAAACTCTTGTATCTATACCTATACTCACCACTCAACTTAATGACCAAATACCAAATACTTCTTTGCCAGTATTTCCATTTCTTACATCAAACTCCTCAAGTTTAAAATTAGGCTTAATCAATTCAAGATCTCTCAAAAGTAAACACCATATATTAAAAGACACAATAATCCAACAAAATTTACATATTCTTTGTATCACCGAAACTTGGCTTTCGGATGGAGAGGAAGTCTACCTTTCCTTTTGTTGCCCCCCTAATTATGACTACTTATGGAACCACCGTCAAAATCGCAAAGGTGGAGGCTTAGCCATAATTTTTCTTAAAAACCTATTCAAACTACATGATCAATCCACTAACAACTCAATAATTGAATACCTTCATTTCACAATTAACTTAAAACAAAAAAATGATTTTCTCTTACTTTACATCCCTCCCCCAATAGAACATACAAAATTAACATCCTTTCACAATTTGCTTTTCGATTTCTGCTCTACTTCCAATTGTCCGATTATACTGGGAGACTTTAATATTCACTTCGACAATCTTGACAATTCAAACACCTCGGATACATTAAATCTTCTTAAAGAATTAGACATGCAAACAATCATTCAAGAACCCACCCATCAGGCCCAACATATTCTGGATATGATTTTAACTCCCACATCTCAAACTATTTCTCATTCAATCCCTAACATCCTTTCAGTCCCATGGTCAGACCATAGCCTGATCTCACTAAACCTTAACTTTAAGGAATCCATATCTTTAAATCTTTTCTCTGAAACAAAAAAAATCTCATACAGAGATTTTTCTAAACTAGAATCTTCGGACTTTTCACTACTCTCTAATCCTTCTGTAATTCTCCCTAATTTCAACAACGTAGAAGATCAACTTCAATTCTGGAATTCAACCCTTGAATCTATCATTAACTCTAAATTACCACTAATTTCTAAAACTCTAACCATACGTAAATTAAAAAACCCTTGGTACTCCAAAGACTTATCTTTACTAAAAAGACAACTTCGCGCCTCAGAAAGAAAATGGCGCGCTTCTAAAACTCCTCTTCATCTCCAACAATTCAAAGACAATGCTTCTTTCTATAAAAATAAAATTTGCCAAGCAAAAAAAACATACTACAGTAATAAAATCCAAAAAGCCAATAATACTTTGGTTCTATTTAATATTTTAAAATCCATTAAACCAGAATCACAAAATACAACCACTAAGTTAAAATCGAATCTAACAGCTCAAGAAATAGCAGATTATTTCTGCCAGAAAATCTCTACAATTAGACAAAATTTCACTAACAATACATCAAACACACTTGTATCAGAAGATGCAAGTAATAATATTCCTACAGCGAAATGTATCAATTTCAGAACTCCTTCCTTGCAAGAAATAGAAGGACATCTTAAAAACATTAATCTAAAAGGCTCTTCATCAGAAATCATTCCTCCAATATATTTTAAAAAAATTTTTTCTTATCTTGGCCCTTTTATTCTCTCTCTTATTCAAAATAGCTTCTTCTCTGCAACTGTTCCTATATCTTGGAAAACGTCTACTGTCATTCCTATTATAAAAAATTTCAAAAATAGTCAAGATGACACTTCCAACTACCGACCGATTTCTAATTTGCCATTTTTAATGAAATTATCCGAAAAACTAGTGTTTGATCAACTTTCCGACTTTATCGAATCTTCGAATGCCCTTCACCCCAACCAAACAGGATTTCGCAAACACCATAGTACAGAATACTCGATGATTGGTCTTATAACAAATATACACTATTACCTCGACCATCACAAATCAGTTGCTCTTTTCTCTTTAGACTTATCAGCCGCATTCGATACAATCGATCTTGAACTTCTGTTAAATCGGATGCAATCACTAGGCATAGGCGGTCAAGTTTTACAATGGCTAAATTCATTTCTATCTGACCGCACTTCCAGAGTCAAATTTAACGATGCTTTCTCTTCAAATTATTCTTCAACCTATGGGGTACCGCAAGGCTCAATATTATCTCCTCTCTTATTTAACATTTTCTTATCACCACTTCTTACTATTTCTCAATCATTTGGCTTTACAACTTTTTCCTATGCGGATGATATACAACTTATACACCCCATTGACCCTGAAAATGACGAAGAAATACAAGCCATAAACAAAAAACTGGAAATAATAAAAAACTGGTTAAGCTGTAACAAACTGGCACTAAACATACAAAAATCCAAGACCATGCTTTTCACCTGGAAAGCAAACCTAGCACTAACATCACCATTTACTCTAAACAATATCCCTATAGAATCTGTATCTCAACTTAAAATTCTCGGAGTAATACTTGATGTAGACCTATCATTTCACAGCCATATTAGCGAAACAGTTAGATCATGCTTCTACAGACTACGTCTTATAAGATCAATCTCTACCTTTCTTGATTCCAAATCTATCAATATTCTCATTCATTCTCTTATCATATCTAAATTAGATTATTGTAACTCCCTCTTCATTAATATAACCCAGAAAGAAAAAAGACGACTTCAGATAATTCAAAATACCGCAATAAAATTAATCCATAAAGCTAAAAAATATGATCACGTCACTCCACTGCTGGTTAAATCACACTGGTTGCCCATTTCCCATCGTATTACTTTTAAAATTATACTTTTAGTACATAAAACACTGACCTTCAATGATCCACAATTTATTTCTAAAATGCTCATTCCATATAACTCAGTACGTTCGTTATGTTCATCTACTTCAAATTTATTATCTATCCCCTCCTTAAAAATTATTGGCATAAGAAGAAATGAAATATTCTCTGTTATGGCTCCCACGTTATGGAACTCATTACCTAACTACATAAGAATAGAAAAAGATTTACATACATTTAAAAGATTTTTAAAAACTTTCTTATTTCAAGATGCATTTGAACACATATTATAACACGCATAATTTTTATACTTCTTAATACAAATATTGTACTTTCTAATTCCCCTTGTTCCCATTGTGTTTTCCCTTTATGTAAATATCAATATATAAAAATGATGTAACTTTCCCCTTCTTCCCTGCCTACTTATATCATTCCTTAACCCCAAATGTATTGTAATGGTCGTTCTCTAAAATTGTTTTAAATCGTCTGTATTATGTCAAAAATATATGTGAAACCACTATCTGTGGCTTTTAGAGTGTACATCGCCTAGATATTTCGATAGGCGATTCAAAAAATGCTAATAAACTTGAAACTTGATATTCGTTTAAACCATTTGTTATCCCCTTGCTCAGAAATCATTTTTTCGTATCTGTAGCACAAGCATAACAAATGCCACTAAAAAGTAAAATTATGAAATTTTTCTAATGTGAGAGCTTTTGAAGTAACTATGGAAAATGCATGCCTTTCAGGAAATGATCTTTGCACTGTATGAAGGGAGGATAAAGTACATCACGCTTACTGAAAAATAACTATAGTTGGATTTTAGGAAGATTGGCATCAAGACAATGCAGATTTATGACAATATGGGAGTGATTATATTTGTCATACATCATACCACTTGCTTCCTCAATGTTGCCTTTAAAATGACACTTTAAGTACATCTATTTAACAAAATATAACAACATAGTCTGATTTTAAAACTTAAGGTGGCTGTAAAAATTGGCCATTGTCTCCCATATATTTTCTGAGGCTTGTGTTATAGCTGCTCTCTTCTAAGTCAACATGTTTATTGCTCCTCCTAGTTAACCCACTTCAACTTGGCATATGAAAATTCAACAGAATTTTTTTTTCTGCTCCAAATGCGATTCTTGTACAACCCTATTCCATTTCTGAACGCTCAGGTAGTCTCCTATTTCACAAGATCTCTTATAGGAAGCTTCATTTGCATACTTTGCTCCTCCTCTCTTACCTCAAGACTGCCCTCTAGCTTCCACTTGTCTTTCTACAAGCGAGATAGTAGGAGCTAGTCTTTTCTGCTCGTGTTTATTTTCTTTATCCTCAGCATTTTTTTCTGCTACTTTGCATAATTTTCATGCTGCAGAGGATCCCCTTGGGGTATAGCTCTGGTTGTGGGAGATCGCAGACTTTAAGGGACAAAGTCTGCTTCCATGGGGTTTCTGTTTTGCAGTGCAGCCTGCATTCACAATTTGGGGCTCGGGGACCATTCCCTTGGGAGCATTGCTAGGTTCATCCACTAGTGGGTTCGAGTGCAGGCTGTGTGGCGGTCTATCCAGTCACAATCAGTCAGGTGCCTTTTCCACACTTTCACATAGCCTCTTGAATCAGTGTTATCACATGTTGCTGATACGAGGGCAAATCAAAAATTAAAGGCAATTGTTAAATTAAGCGATAACTGGAACAGAGCTAAAAAAATACAACATATGTACTCATTCACTGCCTGTTGGAGAGTTCATCCATGCATAGTTCAGCGCTCAACCTTTAGCCTTGTGGCAGCCACAAGGTCAGAAACATAGATGCTCCATTGCAAGATTCCATCATCGAAGAACATGCAGCAGTGAGCTTTCTTTGGGCAGAGGGAGTGAAACCTGTGAAACTTCACCATCGGATATTGACTCAATATGGACATAGCACCATGAATCAATGAAAGGTTTATGAGTGTGTAAAAAGATTTAAAGCAGAAAAAAACAGGTGTAACCGAAGAAGATCATTCTGGTCGTCCATCAACATTGCGCACACAAGAGCACAGTGACAGGGTGGATGCCTTGATTAGAGAAGAATAGCAGAGATATCAGCTATGGATCTGCACTTGCCATAATGAATGATGACTTGGGACACAGGAAAGTCTGCGCATGATGGGTTTCCACACAGCTTATGATCTGCACAAACAACAGTGTGTAGAGGTTGTGACCCAGTTCCTGAGATGGCATGAAGAAGATCCAAGAATTCTGGAGAGAATTGTCACTGGCAACGAGCCATGGCTGAATCACTGCGACCCAGAGAGCAAAAGACAAAGCATGATGAAGTAAAGGAAGCGGTGCTCACCTGGCTTCGGGAGTAGCCGAAAAACTTCTTCTCTGCAGGAATGTCGAAGTTAGTTGAACAATACTGTACAACAAATGCGTCATCTTGCATGGGGACTATGTGGAAAAGTGATTCTTCACTTGCTCACCGTTATTTCTATTAAAGCTGTTAAATGTATTTTGCCTTTACTTTTTGATTCACCATCCTATTTATGTGATGTATGTAAAATTATACGAATGTTATTTGTAACTTGACTAGGTTTTAAGTGAGAGATCCATTTTTAAAATAAATAAATGCAAAGAAAAACACTACTGTATGCACTCTCCAACTGAGCCAAATGCCTATGGATTCAGAGCGGCAGATTCCTCCTTCATGAATTCTAAGTCTACCTTATACCCACCCACCTAAACAACCGTCTAAACAGGAACCTCTCAACCAGACAGGAGAACCCAATCCCCTTTCTCCTTCCCCCCTTTTAAAGGAACTAAACGCACAAAGATGTATGACAACTTACTTGCAACACATGCAGCTAAATTGGACCCCTCCATCACCAACCTACTGACAGCATCAACTGACCTCAAGGCTTTCCGCAAAGAAATCAAGACCCTACTATTCAAGAAATTCACCCAAACGTCCTAATCCCTTCCCTTTCCCCTCTCTCCCCCTCTTAGAATCTACTCATCAAAATTGCTTTAGACCTTACGCCTTAATTGTAATTTGTATTTCTCTTCCTGGAAATGTCCAGTTATCGTTCTGATGTAATCCGCTTAGAACTGAAAGGTACAGGCGGAATATAAGCCAGTAATGTAATGTAATGTAATGTAATGTAATACAAAAAAAGGAGAAAAGATTAACTGCTAACAATTAGATCCACAAAAAAGTTAATTAAAAGAGCAATAATTCGGATGATGTTAGTCCGATCATTAATTCATAATTATCAAAGTGAAGGAAAAGATCTCAGAATTGCCACTCCTAGGATCATAATAATATCATCCAAAATGGAATTGTGGCATGGGTATCTTTCATAGATCATAAAAACCTTCACTGATATTGTGTAATGATTTGACATAATTAATCAACATAATTATTGGATGTAAACCACCCTACATCATAATAATTTAAATATAAGTTAAAAGATAAATAATTTAATTTTTAAGACTGTGCTTATTAACATATTGGGCTATTTAGATAACATTAACTGGCCTATGTTATTCCAAAAAACTATGCAGTTGAAATTAAAATGACTAAAGCATTAGTTACCAAATTGGTTCAAATGTACTAAACAGAAAGTGACTAGTGCAGTGACTAGCCTAATTTATAATTGTAAAGTGACTGGTGCTTTAGCTAGCTCATGTATTGATAACTCTATAGTTCAAAAGAGCTTATACATAAAGTGACTGGTATAATAACTAGCCCAAGCTGTTAGCTATGCAAAATTTTTGACTTTAAAGTGGCTAGTGCTTTAACTAGCTTATATGCTGATAGCTGTGCAGTTAGACAAACTTTAAAGTGACTAGTGCTGTTAACTAGCTCACATTAAGTATTTTTTAGCTTTGCAAATAGCAATTATAAGTTGTAATATCGTCCATAAGACTGATATAATAGTCAGTCAGATGAAACAAATATAAGCCAAAAATGGCACTTATCTTTTTAAAGATAAAGGAACGGCAGGGTTAATCTCGACGTTGTATCTCCTCCTTCATGAATTCTAAGTCTGCCTTATACCACAACTAGCCAAAAGGTAGCTCTAGCTGGAAATAATGCATATGATAGTGTCAGGCAGGAAAAGCTACTGCTGATCATCTTTCTGTGGTATGAGTTAAAACAAGGGTGTCAAAGTCCCTCCTCAAGAGCCGCAATCCAGTCAGGTTTTCAGAATTTCCCCAATGAATATGCATGAGATCCGTTTGCATACAATTAAAGCAGTGCTTGCAGATAGATCTCATGCATATTCATTGGGGAAATTCTGAAAACCTGACTGGATTGCGGCTCTTGAGGAGGGACTTTGACACCCCTGAGTTAAAACATTATCCAAAAGTGTGCACTCCATAAACACTGTAGCTATTTCTTCTATTTTCTTTGACATAAAACAGCTGATCTAAGAAAAATACAAAATGCAAAGTTTTAGCATCACAAAGTTTAGTATCTTAACACTAGGATCAAATGCATTGTGTGCAAGCATGAATTAAACTTAACTAGATCCTCTTATTTGACAAAGTGCACAGATGGATTTTTCTTATTTTGGTGACAGGTACATTTTGTCCTGGGGAAAGAGGTGTCTCACCCACTCTAGGTCTGCAATTTCTCTACACTTGCAGCATAATGGGATAGTCCTGTACATTTCCTGACAGAAATGAACCTAATGCCTATTACCTGTGTACGGACTGTAGTGATCACCATCGTTCATCAGTACTTTATTAAAATGGATGACCCCAATTTCAGTGGGAAACGGCCTCTGTGTTAAACCAGCAGAAAAAGCTACTGGTGATGCAATAGCACTAATTCCTTAAAGAGAAACAGAAACAAATTATTTTTACAATAAAATTTTCCTCTGTCTTACTAAAGTCACCATTAGAAACTCCAAAAGTGACATCATCTACATATGGGTAATTCCATGTCAACTGGTTCAGTTTTAAGGAGGATTCCTAATCGACATCTTCCATGGCTACAAAATAGTGGCCCAAATAAAGGGGCCCCTAATTCTGGACCCAGTTGAGATCATGCCCTAAAACTTGGCATATCTTCATTAGAGGTCCCAACATAGCCTCTGAAAAGAATCCACCAATTTCTGAGATGGTGGAGTGGGAAACTCTGGACCACTTGACATGAAATGATGTGTAAAAACAAAACAAACTGATTTACACATATAAATAGGAGTACAAAGAGCATGTTTAGAAAATCCACACTGTATATTCATCTCAAAGATGGCAAGGGGGTATGTTCTAGAAATAGGCTGAGTAGATTTTAAGAGGGTAATTTTAATAACAAGTCATCTAGATGTGTAGGTGCCTATTGTGAAGCTACTCTATAAGATATACTTAGGCATGTGTGTGTCTTTATAAATTACCAAGTGGTCCTTTTATTAAGGCGCGCTAACTGATTTAGCACGCACTAAAGATTAATGTGCACTAAATGCTAAGGCATCCATTATATTCTATGGGCAACTTAGCACACCTTAATAAAAGGACCCCTAGCATAGAAGAAGACAGATTATAGTTAAAATGCAGTTAGGGAGCGGATGTAAATGTGCACAGTTGAAGTGTGTTGGTATTTTATTACTTATATGCATACTTTGTGACTCGACTAGAGCTCTTTAAAAAATCCTCCCTTGCACATGAATACAACTGGATTGCATGCAAATGTATGGATACTTGTCATAGCATATACATGTACATGCGAGGTAAATTTACAAGAGGTCTTTTATGGGCATATAAAAGCACTTATGCATGGAAAAATCTTTAGATGATGACAGTATGTGCATTATCTATTTTGCAATACACACATGTTTTATCAATGTCCCCACTGGTATTTATACCTTCCCAAAGCATGCACAGTGAGGGCAAGATTAATGTTTAGGTGGGCCTTAGGTAAACAATCATTTTAGGCTCCAAATCCTAATATTCTAAAACTCCACATCCTAATATTCTAAAACTCCACAAAATAAGGTCCCTTATGGTTCTAACTAAACAAGAACATATTTTAGAGGAGGAAGTACAGGCTTTTTCTGCCAAGTGAAGTGCAAAGTACTGCAATACTACTGCTAGGGGTCATAGGGGTCATTTTGATTCCTAGAGCCAGACAGGGCAGGAGTGGAGAGGGAACCATTCCCAGCCCAGCCCACTACACCACCAAAGATGACTTCTTCATAAATCATGGGGATGAGGGGGGAGCAGTGGCATAGTAAGGGGGGGGGAGGAGAAGGAGGCAGACTGCCCCGAGCGCCATCTTGGTGAGGAAACTGGCACCTCTCCACCCACCATGCACATGCCCCCCT
This sequence comes from Geotrypetes seraphini, assembly GCF_902459505.1. Classification (NCBI taxonomy): domain Eukaryota; kingdom Metazoa; phylum Chordata; class Amphibia; order Gymnophiona; family Dermophiidae; genus Geotrypetes; species Geotrypetes seraphini. Next base: position 146,999,774 of record NC_047085.1, on the reverse strand, counting down.
GTCCCTCTTTAAATCTTCACCAGTGCGAGCAACTACTCTGGCCTGCTGCTCATGCGTGCCTGGCTCCCTCTGAAATTACTTCTAAGTCACAGGGCCAAGAAGTGACATCAGAGGGAAAGCCAATGCCGGCACAAGCAACAGGCTGGAGAAGCTGGAGAAGATTTAAAGAGGCACAGAGGTAGGAAGGGAGGGTGCGAGTATGACATGGGGGGGGCGCAGAAGGAACAGAGGGAGGGGTGGTGCTGCTCCCCCAGGCATCTCCTACCTGTGCTATGCCACTTTTGGGAGGGGGGGATCAGGGGGGTCTAGGAATGGAGAAAGTATTTCCTTTACAAGTTGTGGGCAGGGATTTGAATTGGGGGAAGGAATTAGCAGAATGATGTGATTAAGGGTTTGGGGGAACAGATCACAGGGATAGGGGCAAGAGCAGCTACTTGGCTGCCAGTAGTGCAGATTCCCTTAAAGTGCCTGAAACCCCAGAAAAGAGAGGTGAATGTCCAAGGAAAAATACTGACTACTAACCAGAGTTAACATGATCAAATTTCACACAGTGACAAAAACCTGAATCTGGGAACAGTCAGCCCAAGAAGGGATACAGTCCAAAGGGGCCCTAAAAGGGTTATTTCTAATACAGAACACATAGCGATCAATACTTCAAATGATTTAACATAGGAACAAGATAAAAGCCAAATGGCCCATCCAGTCTGCTCATCCACAGTAACCATTATCTCTTCCTCTCTCAAAGAGATCCCATATGCCTATCCTATACTTTCTTGAATTCAAACACAGTCTCTGTCTCCACCACCTACTCCAGCAGACCGTTCCATGCAGCCACTCACCCTTTCTGTAAAACAGTATTTCCTTAGATTACTCCTGAGCTTATCGCCTCTCAACTTCATCCTATGCCCTCTTATCCTATGCTTCCTTTCAAATGAAAGAGACTCAACTCATAAGCATTTACACCATGTAGGTATTTAAACATCATTATATTTCCCCTTTCCCACCTTTCCTCCAAAGTATACATTTTGAGATCTAAGTCTCTCACCATACGCCTTATGATGAAGACCATGCACCATTTTAGTAGCCTTCCTTTGGACCAACTCCATCCTTTTTATATCTTTTTGATGGTGCGGTCTCTAGAATTGTACACAATATTCTAAATGAGGTCTCACCAGAGTCTTATACAGGGGCATCAATACTTCCTTTTTCCTACTGGCCATACCGCTTCCTATGCACCCTAGCATCCTTCTAGCTTTCGCTGTCACCTTTTCAACCTGTTTGGCCACCTTCAGATCATCATATACAGTACAATCACACCCAAGCCCTGCTCTTCTGTTGTGCACATATGTTCTTCACTCCCTAAACTGTACCATTCCTTCAGGTTTTTGCAGCCCAAATGCATAACCTTGCATTTCTTAGCATTAAATTTTAGCTGCCAAATTTCAGACCATTCTTCAAGCTTTGCTACGTCTTTCTTCATGTTATTCACATCACTCAAGATGTCTACTCTATTGCAGATTTTGGTATCATCCGCAAAGAGGCCCTTCAGCAATATCGCTTATAAAAATGTTAAAAAGAACAGGCCCAAGAACAGAATCTTGAGGCACACCACTGGTAACATAACTTTCCTCAGAGCGATCACCATTGACCACTACCCTCTGTCATCTTCCACTCAACCAGTTTCTGACCCAGCCAGTCACTTTGGGGCCCATCCCAAGGGTACTCATTTTATTTATTAGATGTCTGTGTGGAACACTGTCAAAGGCTTTCCTAAAATCTAAATACACCGAACCTAGTGTACTCCCTCTATCCAATTCTCTGGTCACCCAGTCAAAGAAATTAATCAGATTTGTCTGACAAGACCTACCTCTAATGAATCCATCAGCACTCACCATCTTGCCCCATCACTTTGTCTACCTTTAATTTAGCTAGCTCCTCATGAAAACAATCCTCTGAAAATCGATCAGGATCTACCACTACTCCATTCCTATTCGTATTTGTCTTCTGCTGTCACATTCGCGGCGTCAGCCATGAACACAAAACAGAAATATTTATTAAGCAATTCAGCCTTTTCTTTATCAGCTTCTACATATTTCTCCCCTTCACTTTTGAGTATCACAATGTCACTTTTGCACTTCTTCCTATTACTGATATCTTTAAAAAATGATCTATCTCCCTGTTTTACTGTATCAGCTATTTTTTTCTTTCATGTGTATCTTTCCTTTCCTGACTACTCGTCCAGCCTCTCTTAACTTTTCCAGATATTTTTGACTGTCTTCCTCTTTCTGTGATCTTTTGTAGTTTATGAAAGCTAACCTCTTATTCCTTACCTTCTCAGCTACTACTTTTGAGAACCAAAGTGACCTTCTTTTCCTCTTACTTTTACTCACTTGTCACCCTTACAATAATTTCTTTTTCTTAGAACCACAAAGTCACTTTTGATATGTTCGCAGAGATACCTGACAGTATCATTAGTATCAACGTGGATGAGCAGCATCGAATAATAGTCATCAGGCTTGATAAGTCTTGGCAATCTTTCCAGAACATCTTGGATTTTGGCACCAAGCAGACAGCATACCTCCCGGGACATCATGTCTGACCTGCAGATGGATGCTTCTGTACCCCACAGAAGGGAATCACCAACCACCACTACCTTTCGCCTCCTAGTGGTCATGGATCCAGCAATTGGGGGGATTTCAAACTTTGGTCCTTCATCTCCATGGAATGCTTTCATCTCCTCCACTTCCAGGGCAGCATACTAGTTCTTCAGTTCAAGGGCAGGTGGCGTCACAGTACCAATCTTGCAGGTTCTGTAATCTGAGTCCAGCTGTCTTCCCTCAGCACAGCCTTTTCTTCCCCACTTCTGGAAATCTTTGATGCCTCATGAACCATTTCATCAATGTACCTCTCATTCTCACGAATGCTTCTCAATCTTGCCATCCCCACTCTCTGTTCCTTTACTTCCTTCTTGAGGGATTCAAGCTGAAGGCACATGGAACCACTCCCTCTGCCTGGGAAACATTTTCATTCTGCATATAGACAGAAGCTGTAACCTGAGCAGCAGCTTTGGTGACACAATGTTTCCCAGCCATACTGGTTGACCCTAGCATGGATATTCAGCCCTAAGACTGAAAGGACGCATGAGTGAGCTCCTTAAGAACCCTTGAGAAAGCCTTTATGTGGCGAAACGGGTCCCGTCGGGGCAGGCTAGTGATTCTGCACATTAAAAGATAAGTGAAAACACTTTCTGTTGTGATGTTTATTTTGATTTGGTTTATTTAAATTTGAAACAACAATGAGTGTTAATCAAGACATCACGGAGGAGGTGATAATAAAGGTCAAAGATGTACATTATTACCCACTGGAACACTTGAAATATGCATTTTGTGTGGAATTGAGTGGGTGTTGGAAACCCCCTAGACCTCTTTCCATACTGGACACTTGGAAGTGGGGGTGATTTGCCACTGTGGATGTTTCCAGTTTACCACACTTCACCATCTTCTATACCCTATTAGTGATTCACTCTTCTCTTCCTCCAGCAATGCAATATCTCCTCTCTATGTATAAGTGGGAGTATGTGTGTGTGTGTATGTGTCTCCTCAGCCATGTGTGCCAGAAAGGATGTGAAATATATTAGGTTTTAGTTAGGTCCGTGGTAAATTGACCTATAGCTAGGGTAGGGTTACCAGACGTTACCCAGACATGTCCTCCTTTTTGAGGACATGTCTGATGATCCGGATGACTTTTCAAAACCCGGCACTTTGTCCGGGTTTTGAAAAGCTTCCTCAAAATCGGGCAGGAGGGCATCTGCAGATGCCACACAATGATGTCACACGCATGCATACGCACGACATCATGTCACATCTGCGCATGCATGGATATCTTCCTGCCTGACAAGAGCAGGCAGCAGGGGGAGGGGCTAGGGCGGAATTGGGGACAGGACTGGGCATAATGGGCGGGAATGGGTGGAATTGGGTGGGTTTAGGGGCCTGGATTTTACTAAAGTACTACTCAAAAGGGTCCAGAGAAGAGTGACTAAAATGGTTAAGGCGCTGGAGGAGTTGCCGTACAATAAGAGATTAGAGAAACTGGGCTTCTTCTCCCTTCAAAAGAGGAGACTGAGAGAGGGCATGATCGAAACATTCAAGATAATAAAGGGAATAGACTTAGCAGATAAAGACAGGTTGTTCATCCTCTCCAAGGTAGGGAGAATGAGATGGCACTCTCTAAAGTTGAAAGGGGACAGATTCTGTACAAATGTAAGGAAGTTCTTCTTCACCCAGAGAGTGGTGGAACACTGGAACGCTCTTCTGGAGGCTGTTACAGGGGAAAACACCCTCTAGGGATTCAAGATAAAGTTAGACAAGTTCCTGCGGAATCAGAACGTACACAGGTAAGGCTAGACTCAGGGCCACTGGTCTTTGACCTAAGGGCCACCACGGGAGTGGACTGCTGGGCATGATGGACCACTGGTCTGATCCAGCAGTGACAATTCTTATGTTCTAATGTTCTTGGTAACCCTAAGCTAGGGTTACCAGATTTTAGGCCTGTAAAATCTGGATACATGTCTCCACCCCTAGGCCTGCCCAGTTCCACCCAGCCCTGTCTTGTTCTTCCCAAGTCATGCCCCATTCTGCCCCAGCCCTGACCCCCCGAACCTCTTCTCCTTGAGCTTGGAGCTGTGTTTGGAGGGCCTCCAAGTATGCGCAGGTGTGATGCAATGACATATACATGAGATGTAACCGCGTTGCATCTGGGCATATGCAGATGCCCTCCAGAAACGTCCCTGAGCTCGAGGCTTTTCAAAACCTGGACAAAGTGACAGGTTTTGAAAAGCCATCCGGATGCCTGGACAGTCCTCTAAAAAGAGGACATGTCCTGATAAATCCTGATGTAGCCCTACCTATAGCGGCAAAAATTGTAGCCAACCCACCTCGCACAACAGGGGGTTTGGTAAGGCCCAAGCATAGTGAGGACCCTACAATTCTCCACCACAGAACTGCAAATTAGATGTGTTTCCATGTGACAATTTTTCAGAGATGATGAGAAAACAAAAAGCCCACATGCATGTATTTACTTAGTAACAACATAGGTGGTAGAAAGGACAATATCTAACTACACTTGTAAAGGATAAATGGAAATAGAAGACATGGATAATTGATAAAACGAGTACCTGGTGATTCTGCATAAAGAGATGACTCTGGATATCCTACAAAACAAAAGGACCACATATGACTGACTTGCATAGAGTGGTGATCATTAAGAACCATGACTAGGATATAGGTATACTGGGCTGTAATCCATTCAGGAAGGAAAAAGTAGGAAGAAAGATGTGAGTTTTTATATTGTGTGTAAGTGTGTGTATATATATATATATACACACACACTCATACACATTGATTAACCACACAAATCATGATTAAAATTTTTAATCATGCAATTAATCGCATAAAGTGCCCCCCTCACATTTCCTCCTGTATACTGCAATATATACTGTGCATAGCAGATGTAAATTCTCAAAACTGACATATTTTAATTCAATTGTCCCATAGAAAGGCAGTATATACTAAAAATAAAATCATTCATTAGACCTTTGTTGTCTGGTGATTTTATCTTTCTAATTATCTTATTCTGCATCTTTGGTTCTGCTTCCCTGTGCTCTATCTATTTACTCTTTCTTTTTTTCTCATCAGCTTCCTGCCCTATATCCATCTGTTTCACAATCAGCATTTCTTTCCTTTTTCTTCCTCCATTTCAAATCTGTCTAATTTCTGTCTCTTCTTTTCTCTTCCCTGACATTCGTGGGTCCCATCATCTCTCTCCAAGGGGGATAGGTCATTAGAGTGGGCAGACTTGTTGGGCTGTGGCCCTTTTCTGCTGTCATCGTCTATGTTTCTATGTTTCATTTCCGTTGTCTTACGTGGCTACCCTCTCTTCCGTCCCTTTCCTCACCACTCTGTGCTCACCATTTCTCTCCTACTTTCCTCTCTGTCACCATCTCCCTTGTTTTATCCATCCTTGTTTCCAGAATCTGGCCCTCGCAAACATCAACCTTCTCCCCCATCTGCACCTCTTTCTTGCAGCAAACCTTCTTGTGCTCCTACCCTCTCCCTCCCTCCCCTGGTCAGGTATCTCTCTTTCTCTCTCTCTCCTCCCTCCCACCCTGGTCATGTAGGTATCTTTCTCTCTCCCACCCCCTTTCCTCCCTCCCTTCCTCCATGGTTGGGTCTCTCTCTCTCCTCCTTCTCTCCCTCTAACCTTTCATAGCCTGCCAGCAGCACTAGCAATTAAAACAGAACACTACCAGCAAGCTAGCCAGCTGCAGTCTCTCACAGTCTCTTCAGTCTCTGCTACATCGGAATAACTGATGTAACTTTCTGTTCTGGTGTAGCTCAATCTCTCCTGCCCGAAGACGCACCCCCCCCCCCCCCCGAATGATCGCAGCAAGAGAGATGCCCAATCTCTCCTGCCTACACTTGCAAATCCCTCCTCCCACAAGCATTGTGGTAGGAGGGATGCCCAGTACCCCCTGCAAGCATCACAGCAGGAGGGATGCCCAGTCTCTCCTGCTGACACCCCCTGAAAGTTCACCCCCACCCAGCCCCCCTAAACCCCACTCAGACACCCCTCCTGCCTGCCAACTGTGCCTGGGGGTGGGAACAGGTTCCTTGCTGCAGCCACTAAACTGATTGCGGCAGGGAGATTCCCTTGCTGCGATTAGCTCAGTGGCAACACAATTCTCTAACCAGTACCTGTGACATGGACGCCAGTTAGAGATGGTCATAAGGTTAGGGGTGGTTAAAAGGAGTTAGGTATCTGTCTGTTAGGACAGACACAATTCTCTATAGGTGTGCGAATCTCAAAAGCTGCTTAGGTTGCTGCTGAGATCGGTCATCCTTCTATACAGAATCAGGCCTAAAGGGTCCAACCCCAGCTTTAATTCAGGCCTTCAGTCACTATGGGAAGTTCTTAACACCTTGCCCATTATTGTTTTCTGGAAAGATTCTTTTAGAGAAATTATCTGTAATTTATCATATTATCAAATGCAAAAATATTCAAATTCAAATTATTATTTATAAAAATCTACATCACTGTAATAACATCATCAGTAAGCTGGTACCCTGTTTTATTTTCAAATTATGATAGTTTTACAGGGCATTGTGTATCAAAGTGAACCCAGGAAAAAAGACCTCAAATGTCCCCGTGCCCTAAGCACAAAGGCTTGTTTCAAAAGGACACAATGGGGGCAAGGGTATTATCATAGGTCAAAAAACCCCTATTTGCAGAGTGAAAATAGTGCAAAAAGCAAAAAGCTTTTGTGTTTTTTAAAAATTAAGTTAGTGCACTAAGCTGCTTCAAACAGTCACCAAAATTCTTAGACTCTTGTATTTGAATGTCTGCAGGTTTGAACATTAGAGCTTGGGACTTGAAGAATTATTTGACAATTAAATTTTGCTTTTTGAATTACTTCAAACACAAGAGTCTAAGGTCTCCTTTTACAAAGGTGCGCTAGCGGTTTTAGCGTGCGCTATAATGCCACACGCGCTGGCTGCTACCACCTCCTCTTGAGCAGGCGGTAGTTTTTAGGGTAGCGCTAATCCGGTGCGTGCGCTAAAAAACACTAGCCCACCTTTGTAAAAGGAGCCCTAAAAATTTTGGTGACTGTTTGAAGCAGCTTAATACACTAGCTTAATTTTTAAAAAGCACAAAAGTTTTTTGCTTTTTGCACTATTTTCACTCTGCAAATAGGGTTTTTTTGACCTATGATAATACCCTTGCCCCCATTGTGTCCTTTTGAAACAAGCCTTTGTGCTTAGGGCACGGGGACATTTGAGGTCTTTTTTTCCCCTCTGCATTTGATATCAAACACATATTTTTTCCTGTGTTCTCTTTGATACACGATTTTTGATTTGTTAAATACAGTTGGGTTTTCATTTCGATGTTTCAAATCATATGTTGACATCATGGCTGAATATTGACGTCATAAACAGCCCAAAAATTTCCTTTGAGAATTCAGCTTCAAAGAATTCTGTGTATCGCTCACCTGGCGCCCCAGCAAATCCCTCCGACCTGAGCATGTCCTGCTGTCCATCTACTCCTTTGGGCCGTTCAGATTCTGATTTTAAATCTCTGCCAGGGGGCCCAGCTTGCCCAGTCTCTAAAATGATTCTAGGTGGAAATGGTAACACGGGTATCTGCAGTATTCCTGGTTGCAGTGGTTGTTGAGGTATGGGCTGTAATGGCTGCTGAGGAGTTCTTACAGGTGGCTGAAGAGGAATTCTAATTTGTGGCATCTCCTCAGGTGTTTTCTCTGTTTTAGGTTTAGAAGAGGAGGAATAATTTTATCATGAATAATAGTTTATTTGAAAAATCAAGAACATATATAATGGTAATGTTTCATTATTTACACCCCACTCACCCCCCCCACCCCACACACACACACTTTACAAAAGCGTAGTGTGGTTTATAGCACTGGCTGTGGCAGTAACAGCTTTGACACTCAAAGAATTCCTAATAGCATCAGAGCTGTTACTGCCGCGACCGGCACTAAAAACCGTGCTGTGCTTTTGAAAAAGAGGGGGAGGGTAGTCCCTAATCTCAGATGTGATGCATCCATCAGTCTTTCATTTCTATGAAACTTTGTCCTGTTGCCGTATGAAACTTCAGTGCATTGGACTTGATGGGGTAACTTTATAAAGGCTTTCTTTGCATGTATGACAGTATGGGGGCAAATCTATAACAGGGTGCCTATAATCAGATGCCCCAAGGAAACGTGCTGAAAGCCTGTTCTATAACAGCATCCAGGTGCCCAGATTCCATTAGAGAATATTAGGTAACCTGGTATCACTCAGCTTGTATTTACAGGCCCACAAATACACCAGCCATAACCCTGCAGTTGCATAAATGCATCAGGAAAGTACATAACTTACATGCATAATTTACAGAATACTGTAAGTAGGAGGTCCGACCACTGTCCATCCACACCTGTATGCCCTTTTGTATTTATGTGCTATGCCACTTACACACATACGTGTTAGTATTCTGTAAATTTCTATATGCAAGGGGTGCATAGATGTGGGTACCCGGTTATAGAATTACCCTTTACAGATACATAACATGCCGCTTACCAAATTACCCCCCACATAAAGGTACGCTGGAGCACATTTCCATGCAGGATTTGTGCTTGTGTTCTGTAAATATCCACCATGTAGTAATCCCCTTAAATAATATTTTTTGTATATATCAGAACTCCAGTTGTGCTGTGCAAATAATTTCTTTATAGCCCTCAATGCATCAGTCCATATTATTTTTTACATTTTTAACTTGCTTTTTCAAATTCTGAAGTTAAATAAAAAATGTTTAATCTTTTTAAAATTCCACTTGAACTAACATTGCAAATGTATATAAAGAGAGCAATAAATGTACTCATCTTCCATAACATCGGAGGGAACCATCCTCCGACCTGAGCTTATATTTTACCCATGGACTGTATTAAGCACAAGTCCCCTGCTATCTAACACTATGGGCTCCTTTTACTAAGCTGCGCTAGCGGTTTTAGTATGCGCTTAGCGTGAGCTGCAATGCTCTGTGCGTTAGACGCTAATACCGCCATTGAGCTGACGTTAGTTTTTCCGCATAGCGGGGTTTAGCGCGCTCTAAAAACGCTACCGCAGCTTAGTAAAAGGAACCCTATGTCACACCATGTTTATATCTTTTGATTTAAGCTAAAAGATGTAAAAGAAGAGACATGGAGATCTGAATGTGCATATCCTAGAGGAAAGGAAAGGAAAGGACAGGGGAGATTATGCCAGAAAGAAAAAATGTTTGCATGGGAGTGAAATGGTGAAAACGAGCTAGAAAGGACAGTCAGAGAGAAATGGGTGATTGTCATCGAAAAGATTCCTTGAACACTGAAAGTGTGGTTAGACCCTTGCATCAAATAATTGTTACTTAGTATTACTTGGGGACCCAAAATCCTCCAAACATAAAACTTTAGCTCAATCCTGAGAGAATCTTTCTGAACTCTTAGGACTCCTTTTACATAGGTGCGCTAGCGTTTTTAGCGCACGCACTGGATTAGCACGTGCTAGCCGAAAAACTACCACCTGCTCAAGAGGAGGCGGTAGCGGCTAGCACACGCTATTCTGTGCGTTAAGGCCCTAACGTACCTTTGTAAAAGGAGCCCTTAGTGTAATAATAATTTTTATTAAAAACAAATATCACATAACAGAAAAATACTCACGTTTAACTGACTGATTTTTCATCAAGTCTTGAATGTCAGTGGCAATTTTAGTGGCCTGGCCATGGCATAGTTGAACAGAATTCTTGAGCTCAGATATATCACTGGAATGCAACCTCATAGTTTCATTAAGCTGATTAATGCAGTTCCACTGGTTGGTAGCATGCTTGTTAAGACCTTCTTTTATCCTGTTTAAACTGCCAGAGACTGAGTCAAGTTTATTACACACCTTCTCAATGTGAGATACTCTGGTGTCCACAACTGTGACCTCCTTCTGGATGTCCTGAGAATAGTCTTTGCATGTTGCCAAGTCAGTAGCGGCCTGGCTCTTTATCAGATCCAGCTTTTCCTCCAACTGGTCACAGCAATTAGATGAGACAAGAGATGATGGATGGTCCAAAACAGTTTTCTGTATCTCCTCAACTGTCCTGGAAATGCCAAGTTGGGTCTCTTTGCATGTAGTATTAACATCCAAAATCTGCTCTTTACAGCTGCTAAGCTCATGCTGTAGAGATGTTGCATTCTTATCAACATTGTTTAGAATGAGCTGAAGCAATTCCAAGTCTCTTAGTACTGTCTGGATGCCAAGTGTGTTCTCATCAATGGACTTAAGTTGGTTGTGCACAGTATTATTTAGAGATTTCAAGAGAGCAGAGTTGGTTTCGGTTTTAAGAACTAATGAGTTATACTTGTCACTGTGACTGTTCATATTTCCATCCCTCTCATCCTGAGGAGACTGGCACTTATGCTGGCAGAGGCTATGAATGTGCTGTAATTTGGACTTTAGATCATTCAGCTCACCTCGGAGTTTGTCATTTATGGATCCTGACCCTTGATCCAAATAGATTCCATCAGGAGATGTGATGTTATGAATATCTAACAATGTTATGCCAGGTCCGTCTTTTAGTGACTGTACCTTTCCATCCAGAAGATCCTTCATTCCTTTTACTTCTCTAGTAATAAGATTTCTGAGAGTCTCCTCAATGTAATAGCAATGCTCCTCAGCATTCTTTTCGGTAATATTAATCTTGGCATCTAAGTCACTCAACCTTTCACCAAAGATCTCTTCAAACTTTAAATTAGTAAGGCGTTCCATTTCATTATCTAACCTGGTGTTTAAAATTCTGTTTGCTTCTATAGCTCTGTCAATCTTTTGATCTAAACTCTTTACCTGTGGACTAATATCATTCCCATTGCTGCAGCAACCAGTCTGATTTGTGGATGCTTGCATCTGAGCTCGAAGGTCATTTATTTCCTTCTTTAGCTTATTTTCTTTTTCTCCGAGCAGCTCTATCATGCCTAAGCAGCTGGTTTCATAGTCTTCACACTGTCGTTGCACATAAGTCATTTTATATTCACAAGAGTGTTTCCAGTCTGCTATTTTTTTCTCAATTCCATTTAGCATCTCGTTTTTCAGCAATTCAAATTTTTGATCTATGTATGCCTTGTATCTGTCTATACTAGGCAGTGTTACCGTCGGTCCTTTCGACTCTTCTTGGAGTTCTTTGAGCTGATCCTCATAGCCGTTGACTTTCCCATTCAGCTCGTCTAGTTGCTCAGTTTTGGTCTTCAAGGTTTCTTTGACTAAAGCCAACTGCAGCTTAATCTCTTTCATTCCTTCTTCCTTGTCCGAACTACCAGAAGGAGCAGGTGCGGGAATTGTTTCGGTTTTGCCAGCAAGGGCACTGTTGGACCATTGGATGTTGTTCAGATATGAGCTCACAAGCTTGCTGACATCTTCCTGAATGGTGTGCTTCAGATTTTCACTTACTACTCCTAAAGAAGTTTGCAAATTAAGCACCGTATCTGTAAGTTTAAGCAATTCCTCCTCAAGAAACTGAATTTTCTTTTCTGGGGAGTCCTGTTGTGTATGGTGTAGCTCTGTTAGAAGAAAACAGGAATTAAATTGAGTCGTGCTGATCTCCACCAGTGTTTACAAGTGCTGTGTATACCTTATATAAGGCACATACATCATACCAAAGGGAGACCTTCTCTTTTTTATATAAGAAACGTGACCCACTAAACAAAATGGTACCAAACCTATGGTTACAAAAAACTATAAGGAGGGTCAAATTTCATTTTTAAAAGTATAATAGGGTTCTCAGCCTAAAAATTGCAAGTGCCTAAAATGGGATATGTGATTTTATAGGTTAATTACTTTTTTTAAATTGATAAATGTTTCACATTTTTGAGATGGAATTAGTCCATACCTGAGGCTGAAATTTTTCAGGCTTATACAGTTGATATCCCTCTATCGTGCTATATAAATAAGTCACATTTCTCACTTTTGCTACCTTTTTACCCAGCATGTCACACATTATTATTGTGCAGTGGACTATAACAGAGCCAGACAGAAAGTAAAGCAGATGACCAGCTCCACTTGAGCCCAGGAGCCCTGAGGCTCTGTTTATTTTTACATGGTTTTATTTTTGAAAATAGCAATGCTAAATTTGAAATTATTATTCTGCAATGATATTTTCTGAAAACGTTCTCAAACACTGTATTTACAAAATGTGGCATTTCAACCTTTAAATATAGGAAACTAGCAACTCCATATATATTCTAATATCAATCCTATACAGATGCATGATTTCTTTCTAAGTTGCAACTTAGGGCTCCTTTGACTAAGGTGCGCTAGCGTTTTTAGCGCATGCAGCAGGTTAGCGCGCACTAACCCCACGCTACGCGGTTAGAACTAACGCCAGCTCAATGCTGGCATTAGCGTCTAGCGCGCGAGGCATTGTAGCGCACGCTATTCCGCACGTTAAAGCCCTAACGCAGCTTAGTAAAAGGAGCCCTTAGAGTCAAACATAGATCCAGAGAGAAAGAAGGCTCTTAGTATAATGATATTTGTTTTAAATATCAGGAAATAGATTGGAGCTGTAATACATTACCAACTCTAATCTAAACCTAGAATCTAAACAATACACACCAGGAATACCAGGCAACTTTATGACAAGTATTATAAAATTATATACTTTGATGTATTTTCATGCACTTAGAAATGTCATCCTTTACAAAATAAAAATGCAGTGAGATGAGGAGGAGGAAGCAGCCATGTAGATTTCAGGCAATTGGGAAAAGATTTACCCAGCACTTGGGGAAACCCTTAACCTAGGAGAACTGATAAACAATGAAAGGGGTCACAGACACAGATGAAAGAGTTAAAAGGTGTAATATTATCATGAAATGGTATTTACCATATATAATCAACTATAATTTTAAAAACTTTGGGTCCAAAAAAGCACTGGAAAACCCTGGGTCGTCCTATGTATGCAATACTACCCAGGCCAGAACCTCTCTCCCCCTCCCTCCCTTTCACCTTCACTAGAAAACTGCTCCTTCTCTTCATCTTTTCCTGCTCCTCCACTAGCCTGGGATTCCCTCCGTGCTTACTGTGTAGGGTACCTGCTAAAAATACCTTCAGTGCTGCGGCACCGATCCTCAGAGGCTGCATGTAGCCTGCCCCAGAGCACTCTATGATTCTCTCCTAACAAACAGGAAGTGAGTCAACTTCTTGTCTGGTAGGACAGAATCATAGATAGAGCTCTATGACAGACTACCAGCAGCCTCCAAGGATCGCTGCAGCGGCACTGAAGACATTTTTAACATGTACCGGCATTTAGGGAGCAAGGTGGGGATTCCCAGGGCAGCAGAGGCAGTGACAACAACTGGTTTCTAGCAGAGATGGAAGAGAAGAAAAGGGAGGTGCTGGCCCATGTAGGATTGACCTATGCATGAGTCAAGGGATTTCAAACCATGTTTAGGTCTAAAACTGCCCTTGACCTATGCATGGGATCAACCTATAGTCAAATTTAAACAATAATCAATGCTTTGCCCATATTTAAATGCCTCAAGGGTGTCTATGAGGTGCCAAGAGTGGTGTAATAATGTGGGAGTGGGGGGAGGGGGATACGCCCCAGTGTGGTCTTCCTAAGGGTGTGGCACCCCTCCTCCTCTGCACCCCCACCCCTCGCTCCTCTCCTTGCTGCACACACATACCCTTTGCCTTCCCCTGTACCTTTTTTCCTTCCCCGGCGCAAGGTTGCTGCCTGCGTCGGCATCAGCGCTCTCTCTGACATCACTTCCAGGACCTGTGCCTAGGAAGTGATGTCAAAGAGCAAGCCGACACCAATGTCGGAGAAGTTAAAAAGGTATGGGGAAAGGGAAGGGGGTGCGCGCCAAGCAGCAGGGTGGGCAGGGAAGAGGGTGGGGGAGGGGCAGCACCGCTCCGGGCATCACTCACCCTTACTAAGAAGATCGACTGTCGGCTCCGGGCGGCTTTCCCGCAGAGGAGAGAATCCTGCATTCACCGTGGGCCTCATCTGGGGCAGCCTCCTTGGAGCGGCTGGGGCACGGGCAGTGTGTCTGGGAGGGAATGCATGGATGGGAGAACATCTCAGGGGAGGAGACATAGGCATCCTGGGACTGTCTGCCAAGTCTCTTCCCTGAAGAAGCCCTTTCTGGAAACGTCAATCGCTCCTCCTAAACTTACTTGCTCCACTTCATCACTGACGCTGAAACCGTGGATTGAAGACAAAGTTTTATTTTATTTTTCTTTCCAGCTTATGATTTATCTTTAATCTTATCTATTGTTTTGCCTTTTGTCTTTGTTTTGTTCTATTTCTATCATTTAAATTTCTCCAGAATTCTACTGTTCAACGGCTCCCCCTTCTGCTTCTATTCCTTTCTCTCCTCTCTTCTACCTTCCAAAGTATTTAGATCAATGCTGTCTTGTTAAAATGTTTATTTTATTTTTATTTTTCCTCTAACTCTACTTTTCACTTCTCTATTACCCTCCAGGTACTTTAGTTAGATTGTGAGCCTTCGGGACAGTAAGGGAATTTTTCAAGTACCTTTCTTATTTCTAATCTTAATGTATATTTTCTGTAAACCGCTTAGAACCTAACGGATGTAGCGGTATATAAGAAATAAATTACATTACATTACATTACTACGCCATTGAGTGTCTACTCTATAATAGGAGTGCACAGCCTGAGTATTTTTATATATATATTATTATTTCTTTATTAATTTTCATAGTATTCACAAGCATAAATCTTGTTCCATATAATACAGAGAAGGAAACTATTCGAAACACAAAAATTTTTACACATTAAACGGTATAGATTTTTCCTCTTCCTTGGACCACAATATAGAGGAGTGGCAATCAAAATCTAGTGGAGAAAAAATAGCTATCTAACATCAAAAGAAAAGGCTTAATGGACTGTCGGTAGCAATATTCTCATAATTTCCATTCCTTGGAATGGTCTGGAGAGTAAAAAGTATATTTTATTCCCAAATACCTAACTAGGCATTTACAGGGATATGCAAAGAGGAACGTAGCACCAAGTTTAAGAGTCTCTTGACATAGAGTAAGAAAGTCTTTTCTTCTCTCTTGTGTAACTTTTGAAACATCCGGGTATATCCATAGTCTTTGGTCTCCAAATAGTTTTTGGGAATTTTTAAAGTATAATTTCAAAATCAAATTTAAATCTTGACTTAAAACAAAAGACACTAATAGAGTAGCTCTTTCAGTATCTACAGATAAGGTTTGTTCCAAAAGAGCAGAAATATTCCCAAAATCAATCTGTTTTTCTTCTCTGTCGTTTTTTCCGTCTTCTTTTCCCCCATCTTTTTAAGGAATCTTTATTTGGTAGGTAGTAAATTTTATTCAAAGGAGGAATATTGTTAGGGGGAATTTTTAAATTCTCAGTTAAGTATCTCTTAAAAAGTTCTATAGGCAAAGTTCCAGACATTAGTGGAAAATTCAGGATACGGAGATTCAATCTTCGATTAAAGTTTTCAAATTGTTCTAATTTTCGGTATATTGAAGCATTATCTTTAATCATTGCTAATTTAAACTGTTGCAGCTGCTGTATATCAACCTGTGTTTGTCTAGCTTGGTCTGAAAATTCTTTTTTAACTAAGTCGACAGTCTGAGTTAAATTATCAAGTTTAGCAGTAATAATTGTTACCTCCTCAGTAGTTTGGGTCAATTTAGGCTCCAGACGTTGAAGGAGTGTCCAAATGTCTCCTAAGGAGCCCTCCGTGGGAGCGGGAGAAAATCCCTTTCTCTCTTGTTGATTCTTCAGCTGCACTACCTGTGCTACCTCTGCGCCCTTCCAGGAGACCCCGCGGATCCATTTCTGGGATTGCGAATCTCCTGCAACAAAGCGCCAGTAGTGGCTGGGCACGAAGGGTTGGAAGGAGCCGGAGGGGACAACGATGTCTCAAAACCCGAGAGGTGGAGAGGCTCTCCAATATCTCTCCCCAATGCCGGGTCACATCCTCCGGAGTCTTTGGCAACTGACGGCAGAGCCGCAAAGAAACGATCTACGGTTTGCTGAACGGGTGTAGAAACAAGGGCCTGCAAGGGATCAGCCCTAATCACCCCCCTCCGCTTTGAATGAGGCATTCCTGCAGAAGAAATCAGTCGGCAGTGGCAAGGTAGGATTAAAATTCAAACGGAGGGCATCGGCAGACACGATTTTCCTCCGTGTCTCTAGTAGCTCCTCACACCGCCGCCATTTTGACCACTCCCCCTCAGCCTGAGTATTTTTATTGTGTACTATTCCCTATGCATTTACAGGAATTTTTGTTTTCTTCTGGTTTTTCCCATAATTTTCATTATTTCTTATGTCAAATTATTTAATGATGATAAAGAGGAAGCAACAAGAAACCTTGCAGGGATACTATGTGGATGATACATTAGACGCTGGGTAAAAGCACAATAGATTAATATAGCAGTTGTGAAAAGGTAATGATGGTACATGCAGTTTTCTGCATACCAGCTTCTTTTTTGCCTTGTACAGTACTCCCCCGAAATTCGCGGGGGTTCCATTCCAGGAATTTTGAAAAACCGTGATCATTGGATGCAATTTAGGGGAGGCGGGAGAGGGCTGCAGGGCCGGCTTTCTTTGTATCTTCACGCCGTGCAGGTTGCCCGACTTCGCTGATGCACTCCTCTTCCAGAGGTTGCTCCCTCATTGCACCAATGCCTCGCCGCCGCTGATCTACTTGCGCTTCTGTTTTTTTTTTTCCTGGCCGCCCCTTGGCGTGTAGCCATCAAACTTTTTCTGTCTTTCACCCTTGCAGAGTGGCTTTCCGTATTGACTTGCAGTGGCGAGTGCGAGCTATGAAGTTGCGCTCGGAGAAAGCGGCCGCACAGAGAGCTGGGTATTCACAGCACGGGGTAATATCAAAAACTGTAATATTTATGAGGAGGGAAAAAACCCCGCAAACAACTGGGGCCGTGAACACTGAACCGTGAGTTTGCTGGGGAATATTGTATTACCTCCTGGAAAATGACAGGAGGGGAGGGGACTTGAAAGGAGAGCAGAGTAACTTTTGAACTGCTTTATCTATTCCTGCCTTACCCCTCCTCTCCTAAACACTAAACCAGTGCGTAGGAAACTAATTCAAGCCGCAGCACTCTAAACTCAGGGCCTCGGCTGGAAGGTCTCCAGGCGTGTATGGACATCGATGTGATCTTTATGAAAAAGATCCTGTACCACATCCGTAACATCTGCAATTAGACACAACATTCTCAGCATTTCTAGCACTAGAAAAGCCAAAGGCATATTAACAAATCTAATATAGCCAAACTTGTAGCATTAGAAAAAGGAAGCCTGCAAGATTGTAAATGTTACTAAACTGTCATTCACAACTTGAATGACCTGTTGCCTTTGGCTATAATTCACCAAATTAATCACGTAGCTTGCTTTCCAGAGAATTCCAATTATGTAAACGTATGATTCTTGAAGAGAATACCCAGCTCGAGCAGAAAATTGTCCCCCCTTTGAAACAAACTCATGGGATGTAATGATTAGATTGAATCTCACTAAACCCAGAAATGTTGATAATGAAATATCTAGAACGGGTATACACATAATTCTGCATGTATCATTTACACATCAAAGCAAAAAAAATAAAATAAAAAGATACCTAAGTCCTTTCTGCGATCATCAAGTGGTGCATTGTCCTTTCTTTGATTGTCATAAGGTATATTCGGGAACAGGATGGTTTTTGTCCTGTTTGCTGAACCTTCTCTACAATCTTCACCTTTATACCCAGGACAGCATCTCCACTCTAGTTCAGTGACTGTCTTGAATGAAAGTGTATACCTTGGCCTGAAACCCACGTGGTATCTGCACAGAAAAAGGAATACTGTTAAAACACAGTGCATGTTTGTTCAAAATATTGATGTGATTAAGACTAATCTTTACAAAAATGAGATAAGGTAGGGTTGCTTTAAATAACATTTCCACTGAGAGATTAGTGAAATTGGTCTTGAAGTAAAAAAGAAAAAACTAATCTCTTAGATCAATACAAAAAAATCAACTTGTGTATCTCTGATAGAATTCTCATGCACTCAGAAGTGTGTAATCTGGCCAAGAGCCGAGGCTCCTATAGCCAAACCCACCGCCCAATCACTGTGCAAAGAATGCTATTTTAAAATTTATAAAGTTTTTTTGAATTTTCATTTAAATATATACGTTAATTCTATTATTGCAAAAGTGGTATAAGAAAAAACTCTCACTTAGCTTATAAGGAGTGAGAAGGGCCTATCAGAGAATGGGTTGTGTATGCTTAAGCTGACTAGGCCTTTGCATCATAGGACCAATTCCATTGACTTAATCCTCATTAAGCTGGACCAATCATGAATTGTCAAGCGCCACTGCTCCCATGTTAGCCTGTCAACAACCAATGACTAGACTCACCATTAATGGCTATGGAGACAAATCCTGGATATTAGCAGAATGAGAATGTGAGAGAGCTGAGTATGAGTAAGAGCCAGAATGAGAGATTGATATCATGACAGAATGTGAGACAGAACTGGTGTCTTCCAGCCCTGCAGAGGTACTGGAAAGATGTGCCATGAAGAAGGATGCCTTCCCAGGAAGGGGGGGGGGGGGGGGAGGGGGGGAGGTGACGACAATATCTCCCTGGGCAGGAGTGAGAAATTTCTATTCAAACTGAGCTAACATCAGAAATGCCACTACAGTGAAATTCTGTTTTAAATCTAAGAGGTATTAATAATCACATGGCCATTTAACCCTACCCTCTGTTTTCTATCCGATAACCAACTCCTAATCAACAATTGAACATTGCCTCCTATCTCTTTAATTTTCTCAGGAGTCTCTCACGAGGAACTTTGTCAAAAGCTTTCTGGAAAATCTGGATACACTACATCAACCGGCTCGTCTTTATCCACAGGTTTTTTCACACCTTCAAAGAAGTCAAACAAATTGGTGAGGCAAGACCTCCCTTGCCTGAACCCATGCTGATTCTGTCCCATTAAATCATGTTTGTCGATATGTTCCATAATATTATTTTTTATAATTGTTTCCACTATTTTGCCCAGCACTAAAGTCAAATTTAACGGTCTGTAATTTCCCAGATCTCCCCTGGAACCCTTTTAAAAATCAGAGTAACTCCCTTCAATCTTAGTAACATAGTAGATAACGGCAGATAAAGACCCGAATGGTCCATCCAGTCTGCCCAACCTGATTCAATTTAAATTTTTTAAATTTTTTCTTCTTAGCTATTTCTGGGCAAGAATCTAAAGCTCTACCCGGTATTGTGCTTGGGTTCCAATTGCCGAAATTTCAGTCAAAACCTACTCCAGCCCATCTACACCCTCCCAGCCATTAAAGCCCTTTCCAGCCCATCCTCCCCCAAGTAGTCCTGATTATTTGGGTCTCTATTTATGAACAGTGGTCCCTGGGGAGGGTGGGACTATAAGTCTTACCCTTATTCCGAGGAAGAGGAAATAAGATTTAACAGAGGAAAGAGAAGGGTTTATTTTATGGAGGGTTTTTTTTTTTTTTTAGTAAGAAACAGGGAGGAGAAGAGAAATTAAGCAGATATAATGCTGAAAAACAATGAAAAGAGCAGAATATGAAATGCTGAGCAACTTAGTTTTTAGAAGTTCACAGGGCAGCCTTGTTCACAGCACTGTCCCAAAGATAATGCAGTTAACCTTAGTAATAAATCAGAGCCCCTCCCTTCTACACCTAATCAGCAGAAAACAATGGCTGAAAACTAATAAGTCAGAAATACAGGCTCTATACCAGATCAGTGGCTACCCTAAAACACAGGATTTTAAACAAAAATGCAGACTCTATCTGTATCCCTCAATCCCCGCATCCTTCAGGATTGGATAAATTCCTGAAGGATGCGGGGATTGAGAGATACAGATAGAGGTAGAGATAGGATTATGAAAGGGTATAGATAGAAGCATAAAGGGGAATAAAGGGTTTTAGACAAGGATCACCTTACAGGTCATGGACCTGATGGGCCGCTGCGGGAGCAGACTGCTGGGCGCGATGGACCTCTGGTCTGACCCAGCGGAGGCAACTTCTATACCAGATCAGTGGCTACCCCAAAACACAGGATTTTAAACAGAAATGCAGGTTCTATACCAAAAACAAAAACTGTGGATACAGATGTTCTGGAGATAATTTATTAAACACTGACATATAAAACCATGAAAATTCAATTAAAAAAGTACAATGATAAAAAATACTGTGATAAAAATCCAACCGGACCCTACATTTTTTTGCTACTTCAGCTTGTCTGCGGTGTTCTTTGCTCACATGTTTAAAGACAATAAACTGTTTTCAGTCCAATTCTTTATATGTGAGGTTGCAAACCATTGGACCCCTGAGGAAGGCGTGTTCGCCGAAACACGGACCGTGTAGAGTCCGGTTGGATTTTTATCACAGTATTTTTTATCATTGTACTTTTTAAATTGAATTTTCATGGTTTTATATGTCAGTGTTTAATAAATTATCTCCAGAACATCTGTATCCACAGTTTTTGTTTTTGCTTTCATCGGTGGATTGTTTTCACTGTGGATCATTAGGTCTCCCCCATTTTTCTTTGTTGTACTGCTTTTCTCCTCTCAGAATGGTACCTTGGACTTTTTTTTCTCTCTCGCTCGGTTTGATTTTTAGGGGACTGCTACAAACAGACCCTTTGAAGCTAACAGTAATCAGATTACCTTGGTGATCTGTACAGCTACTCTGCTTTCCTCACAGAACCTTAATTAACATCTAATTCAGTTCAGAAGCACTGCTTTCTGCTATGTATGGCAATGACAGAAACTAACTTTTTGTTTGTTTTAAACATAAAGGTGCAGATTTTCAAAACTTTAACACCGTCGCTAAACTGCTTTCTGACAGTTTAGCCTGCACACATTTTAGCAGCGGATTATCTAAACAGATTATCTCTGTCTTTAGTGACATGCAAATGGGCTCTTCAACATTTAAATGAGCCCTCCAATGGATTCTTAAAAATTGCCGAGCCATTTTCTGAAAGCAGCGTCGGCTTTTAGCTACAAAAATAAGTGACTGGTTCAGGGGTGCCGGTACAGTGACTGCACTGTTTTAAACCCCAGCAGCTTATAGGAAAGATGCTGGGTATTCCCAGGAATTACAAAAACAATATCATGCCTTCCTTGATTACATACATTTCTTGCTGCAATGTATTTTAAAACATAAGAAATCTTAAAGTTATCTATCTTAATTACATTACATTCCTCTTGCAACATATTTTGAAAATATAAAACCTTTAAGATGTTTTTGAAATAAGTCATAAATGTCCATCCTTCTAATTTTATCCCACAAATTAAAACTATCCTTCCCCTCGCTAAAAGGCATTTCCCACACAGGAAAGCTAGGGACCTCCCTCCACTTCAAAATCACTGAGTTCTGGAACAACCTTAACTCCCCTCTTCGGAACTTGAGCTCTCTCCAAGTTTTCCGCAAACATCTGAAAACCTGGCTTTTCTCAAAAAATGTAAGTCTCCCTCCAATTTAGGAATCAAGGAAACTCTTATATCTTGGCATCCCAAGTCCTCTAAATTTTCTTCACACTTCTACCTCTAACCCTCTGTTGTAATTCCTTCCTATTTCTCCTACTGTAAACTGCGTCGAGCTCTACGAACGTGGAGATGATGCGGTATACAAACCTAAGGATTAGATTAGATTAGATTAGTTGATTCCATATTCTAACTGCCTGATATTGGAAAGTGAGTGAAAAATTGTCTTATAAATCACGTTTTTGGACTAAGGTAAGAGAGATCTAAAAAAATCGTCTGGCCATTCTCATTCTATTTTTGTCTGACATTACAATTAGATTTTACATATATTCTGATGATTCACCATATAATATTAAAAAGACAAAAAGTGCTAAATTTGACTACAAAAGTGCTAATCTCTACTGGAAGCCAGTGCAATTCCAATAAAAAAGGCATCACCCTATCATTTTGATTTAGCATAAATCAGTCTTGCTGCCGTGTTCTGTAATAATTGAATCTTACGTCTAATTTTAACACAGCAGCCGACATATAAAAGTTACAATAATCCAATTGCGATAATTTGTCTTAGCTTCCTTAATATCCCAAATACCTTTTTGATAATATTTTTAGTATAGTGTTCAAAGGTTAAGAAACAATCTAGCATGACCCCTAAAATTTTCAGATGGGTCTCTATCTTACCCCCCCCCCCCCCTTTTTACAAAACCGCAAAAGCAGTTTTTAGTGCCAGCCAGCGCACTGAATGCTGTGCACTGCTCCGACTCTCATAGAATACTCATCCATGACTCTGTCATCTCTAGGCTTACATAGACCTCTTTCTTAATATTCTCTAGGGATACTTTAAATGGAATAAATATTGTAATGTCATCTACATAGATAAAACATGTATGCCCGTATTTGAAAAGCCAGTACCTAAGGATGACAACATTATGGCTCTCTTTTACTAAGGTGTGCTAACTGATTAGGCGTGCTAATTGACTTAGCACGTGCTAAACGCTAACGCATACATTTTAGTCTATGGACGCATTAGCCTAGCCAATCTAGGTACCTAATTTACCCCTCTTTTTACAAAGCCATACTAGCAGCTGCCATGCGTCAAAAGCCCCGAAGCCCTTTAAATCCCTATGAGCTTTGAAGCAGTTTCCACAGGAGCCCATGCTATCGGGCTTTGTAAAAGAGGGGGTTAATTTTTAAATTAGTTCAATTGACATTGTTAATTGAACAGCACCATTAAAAAACAATTAAAAAAATTTAGTATTTTGGGGTAGACACAACGTAGGCGTCTACATCAAAAACTGGGCATGGTATGTTAGGCCAAGAAAACCCTGGCCTAATTTACTGGTGCCTAATTTGATTTAGGTGCTGGTAGGTGCAATTCTATTAAATGGCAGATCCAGGCAAAGCAACAGAAGAACCAGTGTTCCACCAACAAAGTTTCAAGTTTATTTAAATATTTGATTGAACGCTTATCCTAAGGTACAAAGCGTTTTACAATAAGATTAAAAATCTAAAGAGTTATAGGATGACAAACAGCGTTAACTAACTTGACATACGTGACTTAAGTCATTAAGAAACACAGAGTGAAGCACAAGTTTCCGCATGTCCATGAAATATTGTTTATTTATTCCTCAACTCAAATAGCCATATAGAAACAAGTCAAAGCAGCCTCAGGATTTATATCGGTACATACGGTTTTGGAAGAATTTGCTCGTACACAACACATCTCAACAGTTATTCTGAGGCTTATAGGTACCATACCAATTGTGTTCAATTTAGGACCCCTGATGAACATAAGAACATAAGAACTGCCATCTCTGGATCAGACCTTCGGTCCATCAAGTCCGGCGATCCGCATACGTGGTGGCCCAGCCAGGTGTACATCTGGCGTATTTTTAGTCACCCATATCCCTCTATGCCTCTCGTAAGGAGATGTGCATCTAGTTTACCTTTAAATCCTAGAACGGTCGATTCCGCAATAACCTCCTCAGGGAGGGCATTCCAGGTGTCCACCACTCGTTGCGTGAAGCAGAACTTCCTGATATTTGTCCTGGACTTGTCCCCCCTTAGCTTCAGTCCATGTCCCCTTGTCCGTGTCATTCTGGACATTGTGGATAATTTTTTTTCTGTTCTGAAGGTATTGTATTTGCCGAAACACGGACCGTGTTGGGTCCGTATCTCACTTTTATGAGGTTGTACTTTCAATGACACCGTATGTACTGATATAAATCCTGAAGCTGCTTTGACTTGTTTCTATATGGCTATTTGAGTTGAGGAATAAATAAATAATATTTCCTGGACATCTGGAAACTCGTGCTTCACTTTGTTTTTTCGATTCTACAAATGGCACCTAACACTGAATGGGGCACCTACCGATTTAGGTGCCATTTAAAGACTCATGTCCTAAGGGCCCATGTACTAATTAACACACACACACACCCTCATTTACAAAAGTGTAGTGCATTTTTTTAGCACTGGTCATGGTGGTAACATCTCCTAAGCTCATAGGAATTCTATGGGTGTCGGAGCTTTCACCACTGTGTCCGGCACTAAAAACGCTAGTGCAGCTTTATTACGGAGGGTGTGTAAATGCTAATTGATTAGCACATGGCAATGTAGCTGCGCTAACTGATTGGTACAGTACATTCCTACTCTCTGCCCCAATCATGCCCCCAGTACTAAAAAAATTAAAAGTATTTTTTTAGCACATGGGTAGCATGCGCACATGGCAAAATTACAGCGAACCTTGCTGTACTCCTCGTAAAGCTGCAATAAGCATGCATTAATTAGTGCTTACCGCAGCTTAGTAAAAAGATCCCTCTGTTTTTTGAATTGGTTCAATTGTATACCACTAAGAACAGATTTATCAACGGCATATAAAAAAAATGTTAGTTATTTATTAAGAAGTGTCTATCTCAGCCCACAAACAAATCAAATAAAATAGCTCTGATGAATTATCAGAGGCAATACAAAATTATTTTGAATGCACAATCAAGAGTACAGATTAGACAATGTAAGGTATTTGTATTTTATAAGTTTACAATTTTTAATTTGATTATATGTATACTATTGTATTTTATTTCTTTTTCTAAGCCACCTTGGATCTTATTTTGAGAGAAATAGTATACAGCAGTGGACAATTTCTCCTAGAAATCATCCCATTCATTCCTTTTGGATACAGATATGAGACTTCATCTCAATGGTATTCAGCAGAAAGGGTCAAACTTGTCAATTTAGGTAACCAAATCATTACCTTCCAGAGACTACAACAGAGATGTGAAGTTGCATATCAGCTATGATAAGAATATGAACTGGCCTCTTAAGAAACAGGTCATTAAAACGTCAAAATATTATGAATGCCTTTTATTATCTCTCTTTTTACCGTAATCTTACCCACAGCTTCTGCTTTGTCTCTCTGTCAGTTGCTTCTGAGCTGAGCTGAGCAGCTCATTCTTGGAACCTATGCTGATAATCTCAATAACATGATAACACAGGGCTGCTGCAGAAGCCCTGAGACCACAAACTACCGTACTCCATGGTGGGACAGAGGATAGAGAAAATGTTGCAGAAAACAGCTCAGAGAGAATGTATATTTCTAAAGTTTCCGTTGTAGATGCCATGATATTTCCAAGTTTATTTATATATGATATACTGCTTATAGCAGTAACGTCTATGCAGTGTAAATATAGATAACAGCAATCATAAAATAAAAAGATCATCATTAATAATAATAAGAATTGAGAAATCCATATTTCTGTTTGCTTTGATACTGTAGGTCACACACAGCCGCTTCTATATTATTATTAATGACTCAATAGGTTAAAACAATGTCTCTCAAACTTTGTGCCACAGCACTGTGGTATGCTCCGAAGAGATTCCAGGTGTGCCACGAGAGCAGGGCAGGATTAACCGGTAGGCCCAGTAGGCACGTGCCTAGGGCCCGAAATGGTCAGGAGGGCCTAATGAAGGAGGGCATCAACGTTGTTTTTTCCAAACGGCGATGGGCCCCTCCAGCATTGATCGGCAATGTGCGCCCCCCCCGATCTGCAACACGGGCCCTCCCGATCGGCAACGCGGGCCCCCCTCCATCGACGGAAAGTAAGACAAGCAAGCAACGTGGGTAAGAAAGGCAATGGGAACTGTAATTTTGCAAGCAGTGCTGCTTGCCCAAAGCTTCCCTCTGGCGCAGCTTCCTGTTTCCGCCTGGGTGCATGGTGGGGTGGGGCGGGGCAGGGGGTCCAGTGTACTTGTGCCTAGGGGCCCTCGATGAATTAATCCTACCCTGCACGAGAGATTCCCAAATTTTACTGTATTTAAAAAAATTCCCTTCATAAGTATACACAGAATATATGACATGTACATCTGCTTGCATAAGGATACAACTGCTCAGACAAGATCATTCTTTGACGTGATTGGTCCTTGAAAACTAATGGCAAGTAATTTCATTTTTATTTTTTATGCGATAGTTATCCTAACTTGAGCACAAAGCAATCAAGGCTTAACTGTTACCTTTTGAATCTTCTTATCTTTGCAAACTTGGATTTTTAGCTCTGATAGAAAGAGAGAGAACGACTGCAGATGGTGGATGATGAAATGCATGTTTGTTTGTCGACTATCGAGCCGCGTTTTGAGTTTAATTTGCTCTCAAAAACAAGCTCATATATCGCATTGATTAGCAATTCTATTCTATCTACTTTAGTTTCACCATTGTTTCAATTATCCAAACATAGCTTAAAGTACTTTCAATAAATAACTCATACTTTTAATTTTTTATTGGTTTTGCAATTTTAGAATTTCAATTATAATATGCCACAAAAAACATATGCTCCATTTAGTATGCTGTTAAAAAATTTGCTCCGTTTAGTGTGCCAGAGCTAAAAAAGATTGAGAGACACTCAATTAAGAGGAAGAAACCGGACAACTTCTGTCTTTGGCCAAACCCACTACATGCCCCTCTGACCCTATTCCCACCCCTCTACTTCACCCCATCTCACATACTGTTATCCTTGCTATCTGTCATGTCCTCAACCTATCCATCTCTACTGCAACTGTTCCCGATGCCTTCAAACATGTGGTGGTTCAGCTGCTTCTCAAAAAACTCATGCCGGACCCCACCTGTCCCTCCAACTATAGAGAAGGAAATGCTGCCGGTGGGGGAGGGAAAAGAAACTGAGAATTGTTGGACATAGGTGTTTGGTGTGAGAGAGAAAGAGTTAATATATATGGGGAAAGGAAGAAAGAGGGAAAATTATTGGACGTGATAGAGGTGGAGAGGAGGGAGGGAGAAGTGTTACACTGGGAGGGAGGAGAGATGACCCAAAAAAGGGAGAGATGTCAGACCTCTGGAATGGGAAGGAGAGAGAGAGAAAGATATGCCAGACCACAGAATGGAAGGGAAGGACGGGAGAGAGAGATGCCAGACCGAAGAAAGGAGAGGAGGATGTTAGACCTCGGGAAGAGGGTGGGAAGGAGAGAGAGATGCCAGACCATATGAGGGGGGAAGGGGGAAGACAGCGATGTCTGACCATAGGAGAGGGATGAGATGGAGGGATGAGATAGATGCATAGGGATGGAGGGGAAGGGGAGAAGAGGGAGGAGATGGGAAACAGCAATGGGTGTGGCAGGGAAGAGATAAGATGAAATGCTTCTTATGGATAGATGGGAGGAGGGGAGAAGAAAGAGGGAGGAGATGGTACACATAGATAGATGGTAAGGAAAGGCATGGAAAAGTAGATTTTGAGAAGAAAGCAGAAAAATGGAAGAAAGTTGAATGTTAAAAGTTAATGCTAAAGACGGATGTATGGCAGAAAGTGAAGGAGAGAAAAACAGCAAATGGATAAGATGGCTCTGGATACACAGTTAAGAGCACAGCCAGAAGGGCATACAGCCAGAGACTGGGAAAGATGGTTTGAAAATCAAAATCACCAGGCAACAAATGATTTTATTTTCAATTTAGTGATTGAATTGTGTCAGTTTTGAGAAATTACATCTGCTGTCTATATTTAGCACTATTCAGGGGGGTTGTATTGCATGTAGAGTCTTGCATCTTAGGGTTTTGATTATATATATTAGTACTTTTAGTTTGTGGTCCTGTATTTGTATAGGGGTTATCTGTGTTCTGCATATGTGACCAAGTCCAGGTGTTCTGGTAGGAATGAATGTTGGGAAACATACAATGTGCTTTGCGTAGTTTAATTTTGTGGTTAACCATTATGTATTGTTAATAAGATTATATTGTGTGTATATATGAAAAATGAATGGAAAAAATGGTATTATAATTAGTACTATTATGGGGGTGGGGTCTGGAGCAGAGATTAGGTGGGGTCTTGGGTGGAGCTTATAGGCCCCCCCCAAACAAAATAGCATTCCACTGCCTATGCATAGTATACAGTTTTGGACTGGATTTGCCTTAATTTTTTATTTTTATTTTTAATTTTTGAAACAACCTTCATCTCTTAACCTTACTCCCTTCTGCTCACCAGCCTAACCAGTAACTTACCACCCCCACTAAATGTATCCCATAATAATAGCACTAGTAGTAGTAGTAGTAGTAGTTGTAGTAGTAGTAATAGCAATGTAGTGGGCTGAGATCCTGATGAACTGAGTTCAGATCCCGCCATGACCCCTTGTGACCTTGGGTACGGCCCCCAGGTACAAAACTTAGATTGTGAGCCCACTAGGGACAGAAGAAGTACCTGCAAA
This sequence comes from Geotrypetes seraphini, assembly GCF_902459505.1. Taxonomy (NCBI): domain Eukaryota; kingdom Metazoa; phylum Chordata; class Amphibia; order Gymnophiona; family Dermophiidae; genus Geotrypetes; species Geotrypetes seraphini. The sequence goes on along the minus strand of NC_047085.1, from coordinate 146,971,011 downwards.
GAATGTGTACAGCGCTGCTTATGTCTACAAGTGCTATAGAAATGATTAGTAGTCATAATAGTAAAAGCTTTATCAATCAAGTATATTTTTAATCCTATCTTGAATTGTTGATAAGTATTTTCCAGCCGTAGATATTGTGGTAAATTGTTCCACAATGCTGGGCCCATTATGCTGAATATAAAGTCCTGAATATCTGCACAATAAACGGGACAAAATGACTGAATTGGATTTATTAATTTGATATACTGCTATTGACAACCAGGTATTAAGCGGTTTACAATATACACAAGTTATGAGAAAAAAACATTAAATCAGTAAAAGACAAAAGATCTTAGTCTAAGAAACAAATAAAGATCAGTCTACAGCTTAGCTCATAATCAAGCAGCCTTCAAAATAGCAATTACATAAAATACTGCTGAAATAAGATAGATTTAATAATACGAAGGATATTTCAATAGAAACATTATGGGATGCTTTTAAGGCAACCATTAGAGGTCAAATTATTTCTTTTTCGGCATATCTTAAAAAACAAAATTAAAGAACAATTTTATAGTTTGGAAAAAGATATAAAGTTATTGGAATCTAAATTAATTCAAAAATGGGAATATTCTACATTACAAGACCTCTTGAAAGCGAAAGGGAAATATAATGAAATTTCTTCTAAGTTAATTAGGAAAGACTTATTTTCTCAACAAGCATTGTATTATGGAAATTCAAATAAGGCGGGAAGATTATTGGCAAATTATCTAAAAGCTAAAAAAAGAAAAACAAAAATAGCGATGATAAAAGACGAAAAGGGAAATAGTTGTTCTCAAACTGGACCGATTTTAAAACAATTTTTAAGTTTTTACAAAAACCTGTATTCTTCTGAGACTTATTTAGATAAGGAAAGGGATGGTTTCAAATTTTTAGAGTCAATTACGGGACCGAAAATTCCTGAGCATATAAAAGAAAGTTTAGAAAAGCCAATATTAATAAACAAATTGCAAACAGCATTGAAGTCCCTTAGAGTTGGATCCGCTCCAGGTGGAGATGGTTTTACTGTAGAGTTTTATAAATCATTTCAAATTACCCTGTTACCATATTTATTAAATTTATATCAGACCCAACTTACTAAAGGATATATTACGGGTACCATGGCTGAATCATTAACTATTGTTTTGCCAAAGCCAAATAAAGATCCCACACTGGTTTCAAATTACAGGCCTATTTCTTTAATTAATGTTGATGGGAAAATTTTAGCTAAGATTTTGGCTATTTGTTTAGCTAAAGCTCTCCCTTTTATTATTGGTATACACCAAACAGGATTCGTTGCTCAAAGACATTCTTCTAACAACACTAGGCTTGCATTGCATATGTTGACTTTGTTCAAAGCCTTAAAAGAACCAGTTTTCTCTGTATCTCTAGATGCAGAGAAGGCTTTTGATCGTGTTGAATGGACCTTTATGTATCAAGCGATGGAGTGGTTTGGTATTGGATCAGGATTTGTTCAAATGGTTCAAACTTTGTATAGCTCTCCTGTTGCTAAATTATATATTAATAATAATTTTTCAGAAGTTTTCAAGTTGCAGAGGGGAGTTAGACAAGGCTGTCCCTTATCTCCTCTGCTTTTTGACATTGTATTGGAACCCTTGTTATTAGCCATTCAACAGACAGAGGAGATACAGGGTATTCCTCATAAAGATCGGGAATATAAGATTTCAGCTTATGCGGATAATATATTGCTCTATTTGAGAAATCCTGAGATAACCATTCCTTGCTTACTTGAATTAATTGAGAATTTTGGGAAATTTTCAGGTTATAAGATAAATTGGTCTAAATCAGAAATTCTTCCACTCAATGTACATTGTACAAAAGGTTTGTTTGATTCATTTCCTTTTCTCTGGAAGGAAGATGGAATAAAATATTTAAGCATTTGGATTAAAAATACATTGGACGAAACAATGAAAATAAATGAAAAATTGTTATTGCAGAAGGTTACGGAAATGTGTGAGCAATGGAATCCTTTACACCTTTCATGGTGGGGGAGAGTCCAAACTATTAAGATGATGATTTTGCCTGTGGTTTGTTATCAGATGGGTATGTTGCCAGTATATTTTCAAGGGTCCTTTTATAAAAAGTTAAATAGCATTCTGTTAAAATTTATTTGGCTGGGTAAAACTCCTAGAATAGCTTTGGTATCTTTACAAAGATCAATTTCAGAGGGAGGGGTAAATTTTCCAAACTTTTATAGGTACCATCAAGCCTATATTTTGCGTCATGGTATGTATTGGATCCTCCCAGAACTCATGGAAAAACTCCCAGATTGGTTGTGGATAGAATGGCAACTCATGTCTCCATTGCGACTGTCCCATGTTCTCAGTATCAAAATGTCTAGCTATAGTAAGAACAATAGAATATTAGCAGATACATGGAAAACTTTACGATATGTAAGCAATTTAACAACTATTCCAATTTACAAATCTACAAATCAATTTATATGGGTAAACTCCAAGATTCAAATTGGCGGAGAAAGACTAGTCTGGAAGCATTGAATGATAGCAGGAATACGTATATTGGATGATGTTATTTCTAATGGTGCTATGCTTGAATTTTCACAGTTGCAACATAAGTTTGGACTTAATAAATCAGAAAATTTTAGATGGATGCAACTGAAGCATGCCATTCAGGTGGGGTTCCCTGATTGGAAAAACCTTAATAATCATTATAGTATGGAGTTTCTTTGTTTTCAGACAGACTTCTTGGGTCACCAGGCTGCCCAGTGGTATAAATTATTAAATGGATTTACTAAGAAGAAATTAAAAACTGGTTTAAGATATTTGGAGCATTGAGATTAAGCATGAAATTACTGCATCTCAATGGCCACGAATTTGGTCTTGGAGGATGAAATGTACGGTGTCAGCATCTATGAGACAAACTTGGTTTTTTCTGTTGCATAGAGCGTTATGGACCCCTGTTAGGTTGCAAAAAATAGATAGTTCTTTGTCTAATAGATGCTGGCATTGTCATTTAGAAGCAGGAACTTTAGATCATTTATTGTTTCATTGCCCATATATTATGAATTTTTGGAAATCAATTTGGGACCAAATTAATAATTTATTAGATAACCCAGTGGCATTATCCTATGATACTGTGATATTTGGTATGGATATGAGAGCAAAAAGTCAGATTTCTGCGAATAACAATAAATTATTACTAATAATGACAGAGGTTGCCATTCAACAAATCACATATAATTGGAAAGACTGGAGGAGATTAAATTATAACTTTTGGTGGAATTCTTTATGCCATATCTATAAAATGGAAAGATTTACTGCGTTACAAAAGGGATATTTTAAGAAATTTCAGGATGTATGGAAACCATTAACAAAATATTGTCAGGATTAAGTAAAATTATTTCCCTTATGTTTATTAGTTTATGAGGTAGGGAGGGGGGTATTTTATTATTACATATATCATACAATAATGGAGTATATGGTTGGGGGGGATGGGCGAGGGATAGGGAGGGATAGGGATAAGAATATATGTAATATACCAATGATTGTTTATAAGTGATGTATTTATTGTTACTGTGAATGAAAATATTAACACTTAATGTAATTTGTGAAAATGAATAAAGAATTTAAAAAAAAATAGATTTAATCATCTTACAAAACAGTTAAATAAGAGCAATTGCCATGAAAGCTACTTCGTAATGAAATAATAATAATGATGGTATTACTAAAAGGTTTGGTCGACAAGAATGTAAAATATGAAGTGGAGCATAAGGAATCAGCAAATTAAACAGTAGAGGAAGGCCAGTATTTTGGATTGTATATATTAGGATGAGAATTTTATAAGGGATCCTTGCCTTCACTGGTAACTAGTATTCTGATCTAAGTAGGGGGAGTCAAGTGAGCTCTAGGTTTTACAAACAAGATTAACTTCATTGCCATACTTTGAATTAAATGGAGTCTTTTAAGGTCAGTCAGATAAAAACCTTGAAATAGGGTATTACAATAATCAAGGTGTCCAAGAGCTAAACTTTGGAGGAAAAGCAGGAGAGGGGAGATATTTATTTATTTATTTAAAATAATTTATAACCTGCCTATCCACAATATGATAAAGACATTTAAATACCTACATGGAATAAATGTGATTGAGGTGAGTCTCTTTCATTTGAAAGGAAGCTCCTGAATGAGAGGGCAGAAAATGACGTTAAAAAGGTGATAGGCTCAGGAGTAATCTAAGAAAATACTTTTTTACAGAAAGGGTGGTAGTTGCTTAGAATAGGCTCCTGGTAGATGTAGTGGAGACGAAGACTGTATCTGAATTCAAGAAAGTGTGGGATGCGTGGGATCTCTTAGGTAGAGGAGGAGATAGTGGATGCTGCGGATGGGCAGACTAGATGGGCCATTTGGCCTTTATCTGCCATCGCATTTCTATGTTTCTGTTAATGAATGAAGAATCCATAAAGCTTTTATATCAAAACAGGATTTAACTTTCTCAGTGTAAAAAAAGTATTTCTGAACAACTACTGAGATGTGCCGAAAGTTCAAATGGTTATTACTAATAACGCCCAGGAGTTTCAAAGAATAAACAATCTATATAGGAACATTGCTACTAATCAGACCGATAGGTAGAGATATATCTGAAACACAAGAAAATAGAAGAGCTTTGGTTACGCTCATGTAAACTAAGGGCTGCTTTTACTAAGCTGCGATGGGCTCTAACGCGCGGAATAGCGTGTGCTACATTCCTGCGCGCGCTAGACCTTAACGCCAGCATTGAGCTGACGTTAGTTTTTCCGCATAGCACATGGTAATTTTCTGCGTGCACTAAAAAAACGCTTGCGCACCTTAGCAAAAGGAGCCCTAAAACTCAATCCTGAGAAAACTAATCTTCTATAGTATTCAAATCCAGAATGGAATGTAAAAAAGGCGTTTTCAGTATATACTGTACAACAGCTGGATATCATCTGCTTATATGAATGATGTAATTCCCAAAGTCTGAATTATTGTAGCTAAGAGAGACAAGAAAATATTTAAACAGGGTTTGTGCTAATAAAGATCCATGAAGAAGACTGCATATGTAAACAAATACTGTAAATCAGAGTGTGGATTATTCCATGATACTTTGAAGGATCTTTACTGAAGGTAAAGTGTGTGGCGCAGTGGTTAAAGCTACAGCCTCGGCACCCTGAGGTTGTGGGTTCAAACTAGAGAATGACACGGTGAAAAAATTGGTCCCCGTCACCGCCCCGTCCCCGTCTCACCATCCTCTGCACCGCCCCGTCACCGCCATTCCCTTCACCGCCCCGTCACCGCCACTGCCACCCCATTCACCGCCCCGTCACCGCCACTGCAACCCCATTCACCGCCCCGTCACCGTCACCGCTGCATATATAAAAGCCTCAAACGGGTACGATTTTAAATACTTTTCTTTATTTACGTATAAAGGAAACATTCTTTAAAACTTTAAAACTTTAAAACTTAGTTAAATATTAGTTAATAACTATACAAAAACAAACACGACATGTACTTTTAATGCTTACAATGTTAGCCTACATGGTAAGTAGACGCGGCCGCTGTACCTAATCGCGGCAAAGATCTCCCTGCCGTGATTAGCATAGTGACCGCGGCTACGGCTGCAAGTCTCCCCTCCCCCAGCGATCACGGCAGGAGGGCACCCAACCCCTCCTGTAGACCCCCCCCAACGGCCCTCCCGACAATCGCAGCAGAAGGGTACTCAACCCCTCCTGCCGGTCCTCCCAAAGGCCTCCCCTAAGATCGCCGGCAGGAGGTTACCCAACCCCTCCTGCTGGAGCCCCCCCGACGATCGCAGCAGGAGGATATCCAACCCCTCCTGCCAGCTCCCCAACAGCCCCCCTATGATCACTGGTAGGAGGGTGCCCAACCCCTCCTGCCGGCCCCCCCAACGGCCCCCTATATCGCCAATAGGAGGGTACCCAACCCCTCCTGCTGGACCCCCCCCCCAACGAACCCTCCCACCCCGGAACCCCCTTAGTCTTACTTTCCAAGTTGGACCGGGCGGCTCCTCACACGTATGGCCAGCAGGCTTGCCTCCGTCCAAATGAGGCGGGCCCGCCCCTACACTGCCCAACCCACAGGATCCTAGGGCCTGATTGGTCTAGGCACCTAAAGCCACTCCCGCTATAGGAGGGGCCTTAGGTGCTTGGGCCAATCAGGCCCTAGGATCCTGTGGGTTAGGCAGGGGAGGGGAGGGGCGGGCCCGCCTCATTTGGACGGAGGCAGGCCTGCTGGCCAGACGAGCGAGGAGCTGTCCGGTCCAACTTGGAAAGTAAGACTAAGGGGGTTCCGGGGTGGGAGGGTTCGTTGGGGGGGGGTCCAGCAGGAGGGGTTGGGCACCCTCCTATTGGCGATATAGGGGGCCGTTGGGGGGGCCGGCAGGAGGGGTTGGGCACCCTCCTACCAGTGATCATAGGGGGGCTGTTGGGGAGCTGGCAGGAGGGGTTGGATATCATCCTGCTGCGATCGTCGGGGGGGCTGTTGGGGTAGGCAGGAGGGGATGGGTACCCTCCTGCCGCGATCGTTGGGGAGGGCTGGTTCTGTCGGCATGAAGGGCTGAGCACCTTCCTGCCGGCGATCGTCGGGGGGGGGCGGGTTCTATTGGCAGGAAGGGTTGATCTGACAAATGAGGAGCCAGTATATTGGGGGGCGGAGTCAATGCGGCAACGTGCAAGTTGGATCGAGAGTTGGAGGAGACAGACAACATGGCGGAGACATCAAACACCCGGTCACGAACACGGTGAAACACAGGTAAATAGCGGTTCCTAGAAGGGGGTACATTGGCCTGCGGGGACAAATCTTTTCACCGTTTTTGCGGACGGTGAAAACTTTTGTCCCCGTGTCTGCGGCGATTTGGCTTTGGAGTCTCCATAACCCGCAGCCAAACCGCAGCCACGCCGCAGCTGCCTGCGGGGATCGCTCCCCGTGTCATTCTCTAGTTCAAACCCACGCTACTCCTTGTGACCCTGGGCAAGTCACTTAATACCTCCCATTGCCCCAGGTACATTAGATAGATTGTGAGCCCGCCGGGACAGACAGGGAAAAATGCTTCAGTACCTGAATAAATTCATGTAAACTGTTCTGAGCTCCCCTGGGAGAACAATATAGAAAAACTGAATAAATAAATAGTGTGAAAAGTTTCAGCCTCTGATAACCAGAGCTGGCATTGTGATGTCACAATGCCTCATTCCACCAATAAGAGCCAACCTCACCAGTGATGTCACAATGGCTGGATTGTTCTATGCTTGGCTCATTTTCACTACATTGTGATTTCTAGAGTGGTGCAGTGGTTAAAGCTACAGCCTCGGCACCCTGAGGTTGTGGGTTCAAACCCCCGCTACTCCTTGTGACCCTGGGCAAGTCACTTAATCCCCCATTGCCCCAGGTACGTTAGATAGATTGTGAGCCCGCCTGGACAGAGAGGGAAAATGCTTAAGCACCTGAATAAATTCATGTAAACCGTTCTGAGCTCCCTTGGGAGAACGGTATAGAAAATTAAATAAATTATCTAAGAACCATGTCTACAATACTGATATCTTGAAGCCTATCCAATAAAAGCAAATGTCCCACTGAATCCAAAACTGAAGAGAGCTAATGAAATCAAAGCTACAATTTTGTCTTGATCTAGATTGGATTTGATAAATGTCGTTACTCCTATGAGAGTGTTTCTGTGGCATGCTCTTTCCTAAAACTTGTTAGATTAGGGTGTAAAGCAGTGCATCACAAAATGCGTGCCCTGGAAAATTCAGTAAACAGCACCTAGCAGTTGACGACCACCCCAATGGCGCCTAGGACTTAGCCACTGTTTATAGAACCAGACCCAAAAGGCATTAAAATGCAATGTAAACAACATAAAAGCCTTTCAGAGCACTTAACATATTTCAGTAATTTGTGTATTTTTGCATATTCCCTAGAAATTCCAGGTAGGTAAATAACATATTAAACAAAATTTTAAGCTAGTGGTTGATTTTCCACATGAAATTGTACACCCTAATAATATAATAATCACTCCATTTGGAGCTGTCATGGGCTTTGCATTCAAACTTTATTAAGACACTGAGAATTGCTTGTTCTACTTTTTTGTTTGTGGAACTGTGGTTGTGCAAAAAAAAAAAAAATTCTTCAAAGGACTGATATATTGGAGAGTGGAATATGGCTGATGCATTTTAAATACTGCATTTTGAATAAAATTTCATGTTAAAAAAGAAGCAAACCTTTAGAGAAAACTTGGTGAAAATCAGTTAGCTTAGCGGGGTTTGAAAAAGGTTTGGATAAATTCCTAAAAGGGAAGTCCATGGGCCATTATTGAGAAGGGGGAAATCTACTGGTCATTCTTATGAGAAGCAACATAAAATCTGTTTTACTACTTGGGGTCTAGCTAGGTACTTGGGGCCTGGGGTTGGCCACTGCTGGAAACAGGATGCTGGGCTTAATGGACCTTCGGTCTGTCCCAGTGTGACAATTCTTATGTTCTTATGACAGTGATTTTGAAGATTACAATTCATGAGAAAAACCCAAAATTCACTACGACTGACTCTTGAGGTGATTCGAAATGCTGATGCCATCCACACAATTATTCTTGTATATTTTTCTTCTTCCTTATGGGCATGCGATATCTACTATTACTATTTATTTCTGAAGCGCTGCTAGAAGTACGCAGTGCTGTACATTAAACATGTAAGAGACAATACCTGCTTGACAGAGCTTTCAATAAATATCTTGCAAACTGTTGTACTATCAACAATTGACTATTGAAATATAGTACTGCTCGGAGTACCTTCATCAGTGTTGTAGTCACTGCAGGTGGCCCAGAATTCAAACATTAGGGCATGCGGCCCAGTGAAGTATTTTGTGCGGCCTTGGTCGAGGGCGATGCAGTGTTTTCCTCTGCTGCCCCTGGGTATTTACCATCTCGCCGGCTCCTTCCTCTGCCTTGCTGCAGCGTTTGCATGTTTGTGTGGCCCCCAGGAACATTTTTTTCGGCTAAAGCGGCCCAGTGAAGCCAAAAGGCTGGACACCTCTGCGTTACGGCCTTGTTTAGGCTACAAAAACTGTGAACTATTGGCTTAAGGTGGAATTCAGGATAAAATACAAACTACTGTTATTGATTTATTTGAATGTGAAAGGGTTGGTGCCGGAATATCTTGTGAATTGTGTTTATCCTTATGCTTTGCTCCCAAAATTATACTCGGCCACTCATAATGATTTGTCAGTTCCAACAAGGAAAGAGTTGAGACTACAGTCAGTGAGATCAGGGGTTATTTCTAGCTCAGGGCCTAAGGAATGGAACAGGCTTCCATCTTATATCCGGAAGCAAGAGAATATTGCTATGTTTAAAAAATTGAAGTATCCAGAAGAATAGTGTAAGTTAAAGGAGAAAATGTGTAACTGCTGTATTGAAGTTGATATGGTGGAAAGAACTTTGATTGTATTATAATTTATTTTATGTTATATGGTTTCATGGTTTGTGAAACTGTGTAATTGTATACTGATTTTAACATGTATGTTTTGTGGGACGCCGCTTTGGAAAAAGCGGATTATAAGCAAATAAACTAGAAACTATAATTGAAACAGGCAAACAGGACAAATAGGGGTTAGGGAATTTTTCACAGAGGGAATAATAAAACAGACATTGATAAGAATTAGGAGTACTCGTAAAAGCAACCACAAAAAAGTAGGCTTTTAGCCTAAATTTGAACACTGCCACAGACAGAGCTTGATGTACTGACTCAGGCAGTCTTTTCCAGGCATACGATGCAGCAAGAGAGAAGATACGGAGTCTGGAGTTGGCAGCAGAGGAGAGATGTCCATTTACCATCATCATGTGAATGGCCCCATTTAAATAAGCATTAGTACTCCTGATATACAAGTTTGTACCCTGTTGAGAGCTACAGTATCCCACCAGGTTTGCTATGATTGTTTTGGTTAATTTAAAACAGAGTTGTTAGTATGCTGTTAAATCTTTTTAATTATATAATACAATACAATCTTTATTTATATACTGAAAGTTATATACATGGAAGTTCACAGCGCTAATACAACATTATTAACTGGTTAACGTAAAGTTATATCTTTTTAAGTACAAATTTTCAGTTAAAAAATGGGATGCAAGCTTTGAGAAGAATGTTTTGTGACAAGTGTTTAAACTGGACATTTTAATGTGGATGATTTGGTCTCCCTGAGGCAGTTTTTTGAAACATGGTCCATGTCAAAAGGGATCCTGATATTTCATGTTTTGAATATTTAAGATTTTGCATTCAGAACATAGACCAGTGTTGCTCTGTTACCCATTTGCTCTATTTCAAATTGTTTAATTGAAATTTGGTGTACTTTGCACCCCTTCACTATAACTCTGTGCGTCATTTTACAACTTAAAAATTAAGGGGTTCATAATCGAAATGGAAATACATCTAAAAACTGGCCTAAATCGGCACTTAGACGATCAGTGAGACAGGTCGTCCAAGTGCCGATAATCGAACCGGATTTTAGACATATTTATAAACGACCTAGGCCTTCACAGTGCTGCTGAATGACCAGAACTAAAAGGGCATGTCAGGAGGAGTGTCGAGGGCGGGGTTTGGGTGGGACGTAGGCCGTCTTAGACTTAGTCATTCTGCATGTATAACCAAAAGTTTTACAACACTGCCTAGATGGAATCTGGACGTTGGGACTTAGGTCATCTAAAACTAGGTCTAAGTCACAAGAAGGTATCCAAAGTGACCAAATAAGCAATGCAGACACAAAGTACAGACCCCCACACACTGCCCACTGATCACTGACCCCACGCCCACCCCAATAAAAATGGTAATAACAACTTTCCATATCTGCCTCCAGAACATCAGCACCTGGAAGCCTGGCATAGGAAAGCCTAGTAGAGCTGCAAAGAGGTGGCTTAAGTGGTCTTGGGGATGGGTTAGTGAAACATGGCGAGGAGGACCCAGGCCCATAAGCCACTCTAATCACTGCATTCATGGTGAAACATGTTCACCCCCAAACCCTTTTGTACTGCCATATAAGTGGCTCCTGCAGTCATAAGTGCTATTGGGGTGGTAGATAGGTGAGTCTAGTAGATTGTAGGGATGTTTGGGGGGGCTCACCATGACCTATAAGGGAGCTGTAGTGAGATGTTTATGTGGGACCCTTTTTGTGCCCTGTAATGTACCCCACTACTCTGGTGCCAGGTCTGGATGTCCAGTCCATCACTTTTCTGGCCCCTCCCATGCCCAAAAGGTATTTTTCTAGGCATTTGTGACTTGGACAAATTTTTGGTTGAAAATGGGGTATAAAGTGGTCTGGGCGATCAGAATGCTGGACGTACAGTTGGACGATTTAAAAAAAAAAAAGTTGGATGTATTTTTCGAAAATGGACCTTTTCCTGTGTCCGACTTTGGGTGACTTTCAACATAGGTCCAAAACGGACTTTTGATTATGCCTCTCTAATTGTTTTGAATGATTTATAATGTTTCAGTGCAATGATTAAAACTTATAAGAGGCCTTTTCTTATAAGTACTGTTTTTCCTCTCACTAATTATGAGCACTTAAAAATCTTTTTTAATATTATGTATTTTTTTTTGTGACCCACCAGCCACGGCATTATAATTCTAAATACTGAAATTGAAGAATGGGCTAACATTGAGAAAAGCCTTGATGCAAAAGGTTATTTTTCTGGCGAGATCCACTGCTCCTGAAGAATCTTCCGAGGAGGATCATATTGAAGACACAAACACTGGGTTTTACTAAATGGCGCTAGAGGTTTCTACCACGGGCTGGTGAGGTAAGTGTTCTGATGCTCATAGAATTCCTATGAACGTCGAAGCATTTACCTCACCAGCCCGCGGTAGGAACCTTTAACACCGTTTAGTAAAACGAGCTCTAAGGGAGGGATTCAGAGGGTGCTAATCGCATAATCTGTTAGCTGGGTTGGTGGGCAGTGGGGAGTACGGTTTGGGATTGAAGGCTATATCAAAAAGGTGGGGTTTGAATTACAATAATATTCTTGAGCAAATTCAGTTGTTCAACATACAACAATAAAATATAGACTGGATAACAGATAAAACCATGAAAGCAGATTTAAGACAGATTGAAAGGACCGAGTAAAAGTATAGAAACATAGAAAGATGACGGCAGAAAAGGGCTATAGCCCATCAAGTCTGCCCACTCTACTGTCCCACCCCATTAAGTCAGAGTGCTACTCGACCTACGTTGAGATCCCACGTGGATGTCCCATTTATTCTTAAAGTCGAGCACGCTAGTGGCCTTGATCACCTGCACCGGTAGTTTGTTCCAGTGATCCACCACCCTTTCTGTAAAGAAGTACTTCCTGGTGTCACCACCAAATCTCCCTCCTCTGAGTTTGAGCGGGTGCCCTCTTGTGACTGAAGGTCCCTTAGGAAAGAATATGTCGTTTTCCACCTCGACACGACCCGTGACGTACTTAAATGTCTCAATCATGTCACCCCTCTCCCTGACTTTTTCCCCCAAAAAATACAAACCTAAATTCCAGCTAGCACTCTAATGGGATAAAACTTCACACAGCTGTGGCAATACAGCTAAATGTCTTTCCGGTGATCATCAAACTCCATTTAATGGCTGCAACAAAGCTTGTTACGAGGTCTTCATTCCTTTCATCTAGCTGCTCCCTTTGCCTGGAAAAAATTACCCGAGTTTGTCCGCCATGCCCCTTTCCTTGTTTAAAAGCTGACTGAAAACCCACCTTCTTGATATAGCCTTCAATCCATAACCCTACTCCCCACTGCCCACCAACCCAGCCAGCAAATTAACCATTCCCCTTAGCTGTATCCTTGACATCCTCTTTGTCTAGATTGTAAGCTCTTTGAGCAGGGACTGTCTTCTTTGTGACTCTTTACAGTGCTGCGTATGTCTGTTAGTGCTATAGAAATAATTAATACTAGTAATAGTAGTGTGAGCTAACCGCTAAATATGCCCATAAGAATATAATGGGCACCTTTAGCAGGTTAATATGCGCTAATGTATTAGCATATGCTAATGCGCTTATTGTCCTTTGATGAATTTCCCCCTAAAGTGGCTTGTGCTGCTGTTGTGCGATATCTTGAAACATTCTTGAAATTTGCAGACAGACAAATATCTAAAACTCACTTCAAAGAGCTTCTCAGGCTTATGTCAAGGATCAAGGCTTTTCAACACCATCCACATCAGACTGATGCCGAAACAAGACAAGGATGTGAACAGTATGTGTGCGAAGGAGGCGGTGGAGGGGGGTTGGGTAAGAGTGTGAGGGAGATTGTGCAGGGGCAGAGTGTGAATACGAGGAAGGCAGTTGGGATAAATGAAACCCTAAGTTAATTGCTGTATTATAATAAATTAATTCAGTATACAGTGGTGCCTCGCATAACAAACGCCTCACACAACGAACGCTGCACACAACGAACTTCATGTCTTGATTCACACAACGAACTTCGTTTCACACAACGAAGTCGCCCGAGCTGCCGATGTATTGCATCCTTCCGCGCAGGCACTGCAGGCAGTCGTTAGTCACTACGCTTAACTGCCCTCTCTCACTGTATACAGTCGTCCTTTTAAGATAAACTCAATATTTTTTATATATCATGGCTTCTAAAAAAAGCAGGAAGGTGATTTCTGTTGAAATGAAACGGGAAATAATTAGAAGGAGTGAATGTGGGGTAAAACAGTGTGACCTCGTCAAAGAGTTTGGCCTCAGCAAGACCACCATTTTCACCATTTTGACAAATTTATCTTTTTTTATGTCATCTTAGCATATTTTATGCTGCAGAACGAATTATTTTTTTTAACATGTATTGTTATGGGAAAACGCGTTTCACATAACGAACTTTTCGCATAACAAACTTGCTCCTGGAACGAATTAAGTTCGTTGTGTGAGGCACCACTGTACACTTGTAAAAAAAAAAAAAAAAGAAACGTGGACAATTATTCTTTCACATAAATGAGTGAAAAATTCTCCTATAACAGGCAAATTCAATTAACTGACACAGGCCATCCCCCACAGATGCTGAGCAGTGGGGCTTCGGCTGTAGCTCTGTTGCTTCTTTGTAAGATTTAGAATGCATATTACAGAGTTTGGCTGTGTAAGAGATGCAAAGAAAATTAACACAAGCCTCTGTGTCAGCATGCTCTTTTAATTGTTCATGTTTTATGCAGCATCTTGCATTAAACAAAGATGCGGTTTTGTCACACTAGCATTTTAATCTAATTTTTCACATCTGGCAACTATTTGCTGTATGATTTTCTATCAGCTACTTGCTTTAAAAAGAAGAAAAGGGCTAGAACCTAGAGGCCCTCCAGTTTTCCAATTTGCTTTGATCTGTTTCCAAATTGCACTCTGATATACAAATGGTATCAAAAACACAATTTTAAGAAATTTCAGGATGTATGGAAACCATTAACAAAATATTGTCAGGATTAAGTAAAATTATTTCCCTTATGTTTATTAGTTTATGAGGTAGGGAGGGGGTATTTTATTATTACATATATCATACAATAATGGAGTATATGGTTGGGGGGGATGGGCGAGGGATAGGGATAAGAATATATGTAATATACCAATGATTGTTTATAAGTGATGTGTTTATTATTACTGTGAATGAAAATATTAACACTTAATGTAATTTGTGAAAATGAATAAAGAATTATAAAAAAAAAAAACACACAATTTTCTGAGAAAAGCTCTCCGTGAGGTATTTTTACCAAAACATTTCATGAGAGGCAATCTCCTTACATAGGGTTCCTTATACTAAGCATTCCGAAAAGTTATGTGCATTGTTATAGAATACGCCTGGTATGCACACCTTAGGCACACAAATCTCTTTGTCCCTGTAGAAATAGTTTGGACAAATCGGAACCATAATTTATAAATATAAATTATGAAAGTACATCCTCAGTATAACCGTGAAACCAATTGGAACGACAGCCAAAAACTGTAGCTCCAGGCTTGTAAAGATTGGCAGGCTATATATCAAGCCACGCCTCACACCATCATAGGCTTACACAGTGTCATACAGAGTATATTGTGCAATCAAAACAAAAAAGTGCTATCGGTGTCAAAACAGTTTTTCTTACTTGTTTCCAATTTGTCAAGCTAAATGCTCAGAAATGGTAACAAAATGTAATGCGTTGCTCAGACGCTTCCCTATTTTAAGTTCACATTGTTGCCTTAATCAGTTTTTCTGTAGGATTTAATTTTCTTTATTGGTCCCAGTGTATAGCTGGTGTTTTTCCAGGCTCTACCAAGCTTTGTTTCAGGAACAAATCCCTTCCTCGGGAGCCTTCCAACTAGTACCCGAATCACAATTGAATAACATTTGTAGCTGGGAGCGTGCGACTGAGAAGAATCAACCGTCAATGACTCATGGTGTGGCATATCAGGCAGATTCTATAACAATCAATGACTCATTGACGGTTGATTCTTCTCAGTTGCATGCTCTTGGCTACAAATTTTATTCAATTGTGATTTGCGTACTAGTTGGAAGGCTCCTGAGGAAGAGATTTTTTCACGAAATTAAGCATGGTAGAGCCTGGAAAAACACCAGCTATACATTGGGACCTATAAAGAGCTTCTGGAGTGAGGCAGGAAGGAATCGGCGGCGGTGGCTTCAGCAGGGGGGGGGGCAGGCAGGGAGACAGGAAGTAAAAGTTGGGGGGAATGGAGTGTGTCGGGTGGCAGGGTTGGCTTCGGGGGTGGGGTGGGAAGGCAGGTAGAGAGGAAGAAAAAGTTGGACTCATGGACGGACAGATGTTGGTTGGGGAATGGAATGAGGTCTGGAGGAGAGGAAGCATGCAGGAGGCAGAAAGAAAGAAATATTGAATGCACAGTCAAAGGTAGGAAAATGATTTTATTTTCAATTTAGTGATCAAAATGTGTCAGTTTTGAGAATTTATATCTGCTGTCTATATTTTGCACAATATTTAACTATTTTTCTATAGTTGTTACTGAGGTGGCATTGCATATTTTAAAGTCATCTGCCTTGACCTCTTTGAAAACCCCCCAAATATAAATGATAATTAACATTTTCTCTGTGTACAGTGTGCTTTGGGGCTCATAATCAAAAAGTGACCTAAATGGGTACTTGGACGATCAAAAAACCTGATCGTCCAAGTACCCATAACCAAAGCTGGTTTTAGACGTATCTAAAACCAGCTTAGGCCTTTCCCCTGCCTCTAAACGAATAGAGTGATAAAAGGCATTTTTAGAGGCGGGGAAAGGGCGGGAGGGGGCGGAAGGTGGGCCGACCTAGACAGAGCCATACAGCAGGTATAACCAAAGGTTTAGGCACGTTGCCTTGTTGGCACTTAAATGTTTTGACTTAGACCAAGTCAAAATAGGTATAAGTGCCGAAAAAGGGGCCACTGAGCTAATTGCGGCTGCCGCGATCAGCTCAGTAGCCCCAGCAACCTGCCTACTCCCTACCGCAATGATCGCGGCAGGAGAGATGGCTCATCTCTCCTGCCGTTACTGCACTAGCCCACCTCCCTCAACCATGACACTTCGGGGTGAGGATCGTGGCAGGGCAACCTGTGGGTGAGGCTTGAGGCACATAGGCTAATCAGGCCCTAAGGCCAGCCATTCTGTGGATGGCGGGCCTGCTGGACAGACGGGCTTGGGACCCATCCGTCCATCCAACATTTTTCAGGAGTGGGGGGGGGAGTCACGGGTGGGGGGGTATTCAGAGGGGCTGATCGGGGGTGCGAGGGGCCAGACGTGGGGGGCCTGCATTGGCCTGGGATCCCTCCTGCCTGTATTTTAGTGGGGGTGGGGTAGGGGGGTTGCCAGGGCAGGAGGGCTTGGGCTCCCTCCTACCCTGATCATGTCGGAGAGGATGGGGGTTGTTCGTGCAGGAGGGCTTGGGCTCCCTCCTGCCCCGGTTGTGTCAGGAGGGGTGGGCAGTTGCCGGGCAGGTGGGCCTAGGTTATCTCCTGCCCGATCCGATCGGGGGAGGGGGAAGGGTTGGATTGCGGCAGGATAGATTGGCTATCTCTCCTGCCACGAGCGTTGCTGGGGGCGGGGTGGATTCTGTAACTGGTATTCTTTTTGACAGATACCGGTTACAGAATCCAGCATTTAGGCGAAGGACTGGCTCCTCCTTCGTCTAAAAGCTCTTGTGTTGGGCGTTTGGGACTTAGGCTTTTTTGGGGTTGATTATATGTTGTTAGTGTAGATGTAGTGGTGGTCTGGGCATTTAAACAGCTGAACGTAGAGGCAGGCCATTATAAAAAAAAAATTTTAAACCCTCCTTTTGGACATTTTTTTTAAAGAATGGACATTTTCCCTACTACTTTCAGCATTTAGGGCCTAGGCCAAAAGGGGACTTAGATGTTTTTTTTATTTTGCCCCTCCACATGTTTTTTTTTTGTTTTTTAAATCATTTTTATTATGAGTCAACAAGAGAAACAAGCAGAACACAGAAGAAAAATAAGCAAACAGTAGGCAATCAGGGGAAGAGAATAACAAGCAGCACCAAGAAAAGAATATACAACATGACACTGCAGAACTTGCCAAGAAACAAAGGCAGCCAGTCTCTCATGTCGGCTCCATCATTTTCATTTCCCCATAAAACAGGACATCCCCCCCCCAAATACCAACAGGAGGGAGAAAGCACGCCCACCAGACAATACCACCCATACAAACAAAAACAACTCATTCCAAGAACACACCACATTTTCCCTACTTCTACTTTCAGCGTTTAGGGCCTAGGCCAAAAGGGGACTTAGATGTTTTTTTTTATTTTGCCCTTCCACGTGTTTTTTTTTTTTTTTTTTTAATTTTGTGGTTACCATTATGTATTAATAAGATTATATTGTGTTTATATGAAAAATGAATGGAAGAAATTGAATTACAATTAGTACTATTATTATGGGGGTGGAGTCAGGGACAGAGTTTGGGCAGGTCAGGGGCAGAGCTTGGGTGGGCCTGGGACGGAGCATGGGAGGAACTCGGTTGATATTTGTTAGGCTTAGGGAGTAATTGGCATGAAAAGGTTGAGAAACTGCAATAGATCACATGTGTCAAACACAAGGCTCTTATATTCTGCTCCAGGGGTGGGAAGCAAAGGCCAAAATTCAATCAGGTATCAACAGTAGGTAGGATAAGCTGGACTTAAAATATACAGTTAAATAAAGAATGACTATTTGAATAAAGCTCCTGTTCAAAATATTTATTAACGACCTGGAGGCGGGCACAAAATGTGAGGTTATTAAATTTGCGGAATACACCAAACTCTGCGGCAGGGTTAGAACCGCGGAAGACTGCGAAGGGACCTAACGAGGCTGGAAGAGTGGGCAAAAAAGTGGCAAATGAGCTTTAACATAGAGAAATGCAAGGTCATGCATGTAGGGAGAAAGAACCCGATGTTCAGCTACAAAATGGGGGGATCATTGCTAGGGGTAGGCAACCTTGAAAGAGACCTGGAGGTGATGGTGGACACAATATTGAAAGCATCAACACAGTGTGCGACAGCCTCAAAGAAAGCGAACAGAATGTTGGGTATCATTAAAAAGGGTATCACGACCAGGACGAAGGAAGTCATCATGCTGCTGTATCGTGCAATGGTGCGCCCTCATCTGGAGTACTGTGTCCAGTACTGGTTGCCGTTCCTCAAGAAGGACATGGCAGTACTTGAGGGAGTTCAGAGAAGAGCGACTAAACTGATAAAAGGTATGGAAAACTTTTCATACGCTGACAGGTTGGAAATGCTGGGGCTATTCTCCCTGGAAAAGCGGAGACTTAGAGGAGACGTGATAGAAACCTTCAAAATCCTGAAGGGCATAGAGAAGGTAGACAGGGACAGATTCTTCAGACTGTGGAGAACCACAAGTACAAGGGGGCACTCGGAGAAATTGAAAGGGGACAGGTTTAGAACAAACGCTAGGAAGTTCTTTTTTACCCAGAGGGTGGTAGACACATGGAAGGTGCTTCCAGAGGTTGTGATAGGCCAGAGCTTGCTACAGGGGTTCAAGGAAGGTTTAGATAGATTCCTAAAAGATAAGGGGATTGAGGGGTACAGATAGAAGTAGAGGTAGGTTATAGGAATAGTCAGGGACCACTTCACAGGTCATAAGCCTGATGGGCCGCCACGGGAGCGGACCGCCTGGCGCGATGGACCTCTGGTCTGACCCAGTGGAGGCAACTTCTTATGTTCTTAAGTACGGTAACATCTATGAGGTGAAAATTGAGAGAAGAGCAAGCAGGAAATAGAAGGAAGTAAAATGAAAAAATCCAGAAAAGGGATTGAAAGGTATACAGGAAGGAAAAGTAAGTATTAGAAAATCCATCGATGATGGAAGGAGACAAAGGTGGAGACAGATCTGAAAGAGAAAAAAAAAAAGTTGGACACCAGAGTTAAATAAGAAACAGTGATAAGACCAGAAAGCAAAAGAGAGATACAAAATCATAAATAAAGCCAGTGACACCAAAAGTTGGAATCTTATTCCCTAATAGAAATTATTAATAACTAGTCAGTTCCAAAATATCCTGGAACCTAGTTCAAAGTCTAGATCTGGGCATATGTCCCAAATGACGTTTACTGGTTGGGAACAGCTGGATTTTGTCAGCTGATCTGGCATAATTTATTTTGATCTAAGCAGGACACACCTGCAAATCTAAGATGTTTGTATTAGGCCCTACATATTTTGTAGCAAGAAAGTTAGAGCTTACTTTAAAGTCCAAGGGAAATACATACTGTGAGAGAAGAATATATATATATATATATTTTGGGAGGGAGCTTACTATTCCAGGATTCTCTTCATTTCCTACTTGCCTTAGGCAACTCACTTACCCAATGTTCCCTCTGAGTTGATGTGAGCAAAAATTTCAATTATTCTGCCTTGTGAGCACTTCTTACAGATACGTACAACACAAGCACATAAACAGTTGCAGGAAGGTTGGAAACGAGCCATGCTCTGAATGCTTTCCCTACTAGTTTGCCTGTACTTTTAGAGAATGACACGGTGACAAAATTCATCACCGTTCCCGTCCCCGCGGATAACCGGGGGAAACCATCTTCATGTCATTCTTTAAGGAGAGAGGGAAGAATCAGAGTATGAATGGCCACAACCACTGATCCACAAGCTTTGCTTTGAAGAATGCTGGTGTAGAAGGACTGAGGTTGAAATAGACACTAGAAAATGACATGGGATTATTTCCCGCGGTTATCCGCGGGGTTGGGGACGGTGACAAATTTTGTCACCGTGTCATTCTCTACTTTATAACTCTGAAGTTTATTTAGGTAGTGGATGTTTAGCACAGCTTAAAAGGGGAAACTTCTTTCCCTGTATGAATGCCACTCTTAAAACAAAAAATAAGGGAGGGAGGCAGTAGGGGCACTTTTGAACACAGGAGAGAGGAACTCCTTCACAGTATACCAGCTGCCACCCTTAGCACCTCTGTTACTGACAATACAGACTGTTCACAACACTCCTTGATTTTAAATACTGTAGTTACAAAACCAAAATTTATTGGAATATTCTTTCACCTTTCAGGCTACAGTTTCATCAGCTCATAAAGTTTCATATGGTATCTGTTGATTACCTAAGAATCTTATTGTAAACCACAATGAATCCTTGTTAAAATTGGTGGGGTATAAGAAGCTACAATATATGGTATAGGTTGTAACTTCTGCACCAGTTGTAGCTTATAAGGGTGAAGGTGCAAGCGATTGTGTAAGATCTTGCTAACCGTGCTTTTTGGGACTTGTATTTGCTATCATCTTATTTATAAACATACTCCAATAAGTTCTGATTCTGTAACCATTTTAAAATCAAGGACTGTTTTTTTGTGGGCACCCTGAATTATACACAGGGAATTCTGCACTACCCAAAAATCAAAATGCATGGCAAAGTGATACAATATATCAAACAGAAATATATGCAAGTACTTTAACATTTGGCTCTCGGTCATCCCTAGCTCACCAGTCCAGCATCTTCCTGTTGGCCAGGTGAACAGTGATATTCAGCAATACTGTAACAGAAACTCTGTGATTATTGGTAATCATAACCTAATTTACCTTCAGTGATTTAGATAGGTTGCCAAATGGCTACCAATCTTCAGCTCTGCTAGCATTTAATTTGCTGTTGAGGCATTATCTGTATTAGCTGATCCCGGGGCCAGCTCAAAGGGTTATGGGCCCCAGAGCTAACTTAAATGATGGTGGTGACAGAGGGGCCCCCATTCCCAAAGAATAAGGACTCCTTTTACTAAGGTGCGCTAGTGATTAGCGTGCGCTAACTGAAAAATTACCACCTGCTTAAAAGGAGGTGGTAGCGGCTAACATGTGTGGTATTTTAGCGCATGCTAAGCGCGCACTAAAACCACTAGCGCACCTTTGTAAAAGGAGCTCTGTAATTCCCTCCCACCTCAGTCCAATATTTCTCCCCTTCTCTCTTCAGCCCCTAGTCTGGTATTGCTCCCTCTCCTCCCTCCCTCCCTTCTTTCCCCACAGCCCTTTAAGCATTACCTTGCTTGCTGTTAGCAAATGCATGCTCAGAAGGCTGCTTTCAGCCAGCCCTGGGTCTTCTTTCTGCAATGTCCTGCCTCCCTCTGATGCAATTTCCTGTCGGCAGGACGCAGCAGATGGAGGCACTACCACTCTATTTTTTCTTAAATGGAAAATTAAATTCTTTTTTCGACCTTTGCTTTTTAAAATTATGTTGGTCCCAATCTCTGGCTTCTGCTTTCCTGGTTTTCTCTTAACTCTCTTGGCCATGATTTCCTGTCTGTTTATTGTTTCTCTCCTCCTTTTCCTTTCAGCTTTCTTTAATTTTCTGCCAGAATCTAGGTTAAATTCTTTCTTACCGTCCAGTACTCAATTTTCCTCTTTTCACTGTGTCTGCCTACAGCTTGCCACCTCTTTCCCTCACCCCAGCTCTATTTCACTTCCTCTTTTTACCCCAGTATCTCACTAACACTATCCTTAATCCCCATTCAGCATCTGCCCTTTTTCTTCATCTCCTCCTTCCATCCAGCATGTGCCTTCTTTCTATCCCCCCTTCCATCCAGTGTCTGCCCCCTCTGTTCCCCACTTCTGTCCAGGATCTTCCCTCTTCTCCCTTCTATCCAGCATATTCCCCTCTTTTCTTCTCCACATTTCCGTGAGTGTCTATTATAACCTGTGCAATCAGGTTCCTTCTAAAATCAAGATTTGGGTTTTGGAAAAACCTGCCGTCATGACATTAGAGTCACTATAGGATGCCATGAACAATATTTTCTCTTCTTTACAGAATATATACTGACCATCAGGGCTTTGTTTAAGGTAGAGAATGACACGGGAAACAAAGTCACTGACTAACTTCGATAAAATATGGTCGGCTATCATATCTTTATTATAATAATGATACAGGATACTTATTATTGATTTGTGATCTCTTTACTTATTGAATATGTTGATTGGATTTCCTCCTCCAAACTTGTTATTATCACCAGTAATTTTGTATGTATTACTATGCCACTGCACGTTTAATATTCTGCATAGTGCTGTATCCCTGAAGTAATAATAATAATAATAATAACTTTATTCTTCTATACCGCCACAATCTTGCAACTTCTAGGCAGTTTACAATCAAGAGTGCTGGACATTCAGCGAAATACAATAAGTAGATATTCAGAGGAAATACAGAGATCAGAGACCTCAGGAGGCAATAGTATAGAAATACAATTTGCTGAGCGAAAATATAATATGTACATTTTAGTAGGTAATGTCCGACAGGACCTGTTGGGGATAAATAGCAACGTAAAGTTACGATAAGATGAAGATAACAGATTATATTTATCTATTTTATCTTCTTGTTCTCGGTTCCAAGTTTTTGTATTTTCGACAAATAATTCAATAAAAAGATTGAACACAAAAGAATAAAGTACAGAACCCTATAAAACTATGAATAAGGTAGATGAAAGGAACATAATAAAGTAGAAACCAACAAAATAAAACTAACTATAACTTATTCACTATAATTAGGAAGGGGACTCTGGTTCTATATATAAGTATTTATAAATAATGTTAAATGGATATTTGAATTATTTATAGAGCATGGTATAATGATTATGTATAAAGATTTGTTAAATAAATGAAAATGTGTTCTATACAGCTTTTTTGAGTAAGATATAGCAATATATAGAGAAGCTGATTTGAATTGATTTTCCCAATAGTTTATTGAATGCATATTCACTAGGGATCTCCTCAAAAGCTGACTAATTGGCTGGCGGTCCCCCAGGACATGTTTGAGAAGCACTGGTGAAGATATCCCTAATGAATATGCATGAAGCAGATTTGCATGCCTGTCATCTCTATTATATGCAAATCTGCCTCAAGCATGTTCATTGGCGATATCTGCCGAGGGTTAATACTGCATTAACTCCATATTAGCCAGTTAGCATGGGCTAAGTACAATGCGCAAGCTGGCTTTCACACCCCCTCAGAGAAAAATTCAGAAAAATTCAATAATGTGCAGTTTAATGTGCGGTAACAGCCAAAGTACTACAAAATGCTTTAAAATGTTTGAGTTGTACCCTGTTATCATGCATGAACTCTGCATTAAGGACTTATATTTGTGGTTGGCACTGTAATGGCTCCACAGGTACACTGCCACACATTATTCTATTGTTTAGGTATTTATTCTTTTTGAGTTTTTGTCTGAAAAATCATATACAATATCATTCAACTAGAAATAAATATCTCCTACTATTTATCTTCAGAACATAAAATATTGTCTAATTTATTGCTATCCTTAGCTTTGAAAATGATACTTAGCGCTTGGAAGGATTCATCTGTGTTAAATCTTTGTTTATGGTGGAATACAGTAGTTATGATTTATAAATACGAGCATGCTTCAGCATGGATTATCTACTAGAAAGATCCAGATGCTTAAAGCATGGAAACTTGTCAATAACTATATTCAGCAGATGTGGCAACTCTTGGTTTGCTTCGTATCTCTCGGTATGTGAAAACCCTTCTCTATACCTGTATATTAGGTCTGGCTTCTGTTATACTCTTGTTACTAATTTGGAGATTACATTTCAATAAAGAAATTTGAACTATAAGAGTGAGTGGGAAGCACCAGCTTTTACTTTCCCATACTTTGTTCAATGTTTTCTTTGGTTTTCGTGGGAAAGAAGTAGAGAATAACACGGGGACAAATTTGTCCCCATCCCCGTGGAATCTCAATACCCCCAACCCGTCTCCACGAGTTCTGTCCCTGTCCCATTCCTGCAAGCTCTGCCTTAACCACAGAAACCTCAAATACTTATGATTTTAAAGTGTTTGAGGCCTGTGCAGATGAGGACAGAGCTCGCAGGGATGGGACGAAAATAGAGAGATCTCGCAGGGACAGGGAAAATTTGTCCCTGTGCTATTGGTTGTAAAAAGCAATTGCCAAAGGGGCCTTTTTAATAAGCTGTGATTTTTTTTTTTTTTTTAATGGCTTTACTGCATCTTTACCCAGGTGATTCCTGAACCCTAAGGTCACTTACACCTTGTGGGTAAAATGGCTGACTTTTCCATTTCCGGAATTAATGAAAACACACTAATTTTCCCATTCGCGCCTGGTCATTAGAACATGAGCACTTAATTACACCTATTCTGTAAGCGGTAAGGGCTTGTGTGCTAATTGATTAGCAAAAAGAACTCAAAAAACATCCAATAATCTACCCAGTACTGTATTTTGTGCTTCTGACTGAGTTCACTGTATTCTTGCTGACCATTGTACTATTCTCTTTTTGTATTTTCTTGGTTTCTCTTGTTGACTCCTCAATAAACATAATTAAAAAAAAAACAAAAAACAATCATACATACAGATGATATTCAAAATGGAGAAAAGACCTCGGTGTCTAATAGGGGTGTCAAAAACAACTTCCCATTTAGACAAACCTATCTCAATATTCCAACTTTGAGACAAGAAGACACATCCTCGGTCAAAAAACTCCAAGATAAGAGGAAAAATATATTTCTGATTGCAACTATTATATAAGTATATCAAAATAACATCACACTTATCTTTAAAAGTAGTCTTTGGAGTACTGGGCTTGGGAAGCAGGAAAAACCCGCACAGTGGAGCATAAGCAAAGTGCAGAGCGGCTATTCAGTCTCCACTGTCTGCACACTATCACCACAATTTCCAGCAGGGCTCCCTGTTTCGCAAAAAGCTTCGTCAGGGAATTGCTGAAAAAAAGAAAAAGAAAAAATAAACCATTTGTATTTTAAATCACAGTTCCCAAAAAACCAAAAAACAACTGGATAATTTACGCTGTGAGCTGGGCTGTTTTTTGATTTTTTTGGAAACTGTGATTTAAAATACAAATGGTTCATTTTTTCTTTTTTTCAGCAATTCCCTGACGAAGCTTTTTGCGAAACAGGGAGCCCTGCTGGAAATTGTGGTGATAGTGTGCAGACAGTGGAGACTGAATAGCCGCTATGCACTTTGCTTATGCTCCACTGTGCGGGTTTTTCCTGCTTCCCAAGCCCAGTACTCCAAAGACTACTTTTAAAGATAAGTGTGATGTTATTTTGATATACTTATATAATAGTTGCAATCAGAAATATATTTTTCCACTTATCTTGGAGTTTTTTGACCGAGGATGTGTCTTCTTGTCTCAAAGTTGGAATATTGCGATAGGTTTGGCTAAATGGGAAGTTGTTTTTGACACCCCTATTAGACACCGAGGTCTTTTCTCCATTTTGAATATCATCTAATTGATTAGCATACATTAATGTAGCTGCACTAACCGATTAGTGCAGAACACACCTGCTCTCCACCCCGACCCACCCCAGTGCTTAAAAAGTTAAGTTTATTTTTTTAGCACGTGGGAAGTGCGCACACATGCAAAAGTTACCATGGGTTACCTGAACACACCTCACGGTAAGCACACGTTAGTGCTTACTGCAGTTTAATAAAAGGGCCTCCAAGCAATATTTTCTTCATCCTTTTTTCATATTCATATATTGCATCAAATTTGTTCCTATTTCTCTTTGAATGCCTTGCAGAAATAGTTTATGCCTTGATCTTTGAGAACTGAGTATTGTAATGCATTGCATTTGGAACTTCCCAGAAAAGGCAATTTACAGAATTCAGCTGTTGCAAAACACAGCAGCATGAGTTATATGCTATAAAGCTAGGTTTGATAGTGTTACTCTGTTACTTAACTCTTTACATTGGCAAATTTCAAGATCCGATATTTGGGGGGTGGAGGGTTCATTTGAGAGGGGGATGTTAATTGGATTATTTGGTTTCCTTAATTTCTCTTCATTAAGGTCAAATTAGCGAACCTTCGCTACTCTCCGCCACCCTCATTTGCATGTGCATTTTTTGCAGAATAACTCGCATTTGTGAAATCACTACAATAACAGCTGCGACAGTGCCCCATCAGTTTTTACTGCGAAGTTTTGAGAATCTAGCCCTTGGTCCAGCAACCAGCTAGGTTTACAGGTTGCCCAATTATCTGAGAAAACTGAAGATCGATCAGAGTAAGGAAGTTCTTAGCTGAACTTGAAATGGCTTTAAAAGAAAGAAACTGAAGTCTCTCAAGACTTCTTTAGTAAATGGAATTTGCCTCCGAGATATATGTGTGTATATCTAGAAAGCATGATATACCAATAGGAAGCTAATATTAACAAGTTAAAAAGTCCCTAAACCTACTGAATACTTTCTACCTGGTCTCTAGTCACATATGTTTACATTTCTACACTGTGGCTGCAAGTACTGGTAGCTTTCAATCTGGCAGCTACTTTTTTTTATCAATTTAATTTTTAAAATCAAATCAAATGTGTATGCTGCAGCCATCATGGATATTCAATGCTGGGGCCATATCCAGCCACTGGCATTGTTCTGGATGTTCAAAGTTCACTGCTGTGGACTTAGCAGATTTTCATTGACTGTTCAACTATGGCCAACAGCCATAGATAGACCTGCCTAAAAAGCAGGTCTATGTGACCATGTGCCTTAATCAGCTAGCCAATGAAAATCAGAGGTGACTGGCTATGTCGCATAACACAGCCGGTCACCATGCTAGCTGGCAAGCTTAATATTAAGCAAGAGATAATCGGCTGCCTCCTTCTGAATTTCGGTAGTTAGCTGGCCAAACAGGACTTACACAACTGGAAGCCATTCCTGGCCAGCTAAGACCCAGTGAATATCAGGGGGATTATCGCTTCAACTATTCAACCTACAGCAAACAATAATCCAGGACAGATAAATCTATTTAAAGATAGAAAACTAAATAATGTTTTCCCAGAAAACTTACAAATCTTGTAAAAAACAGAAAAACAATTTAAAAAATAAATCATATAGACCAAAATGAAAAAAATTAAAAACAAGCAGAAAACTAAACAGAAAATCATCAACTTTTGTATTCAACAGTTTCTCAACTCCAGCATAAATGGCCTTCATCCTCAACCTTTTGGGAGCTAAATCAATTGACTTGTCAAGAGATTTCAGGATATAAGATTTGCTCATTAAATAATACATAGTACTGTAATTGAAATGCTCAAATTTTAAGGCCAAGACGCTCTTATTCATAAATACTCTTCTCGTATAATCAAATCTGTCACTTTATTTCCAGACAAGGACTGTTGGCCTTAGATGGCTTGGGGCCCAGGATGATTCAACCCCGGTAGGTGCCTCTCCCACCCAAGGTATTGAAGAGCAGAGAGGAACTGGGCACACTGCCATCTGGTCTGGAGCAGATTTCTCTGTACACAGGGCATCACAGCTTCTGCCCCACTGGCCCTTCCAAGGGATGGGAATAGAGGAAAGGCAGCAATGCAGAGTCCCTCAAACTCTGGGAGCCATCCCCACCCCCCACCCTCAGATGGTCCTGCCAACTTAGGCTAAACTTATAAAATGTTTTACAACGATTTCCTTAAAAAATGAAACCAAAAGCACAGATGCACACTGCTGTGAAATTCCTGTTTTACTTGCTGTCTTTCTGCTTATGCTCTATGTTTAAAAAGGTTTTCAACGGAGAGCAGCTTACATGCCAGATTTTAATTATCTGTTTACATCATCCTGTTTTCCAGAAACTTTGGAAGTACATTTTGGAGCTGAGTACTCACATTCAGTTTGTCAGTTGCTTCTACAGCTTAGCACGGGCTCGTAATATGCCTATTTTTTTGATCCCTACCTCTTCACGTAGCTCTTACCATACCATATAGATTTTAGGATTATAGATATAGGTGCTCTATATCTTCCTTCTCTCATTTTGCTAGCAGGTTAACAATTAAGATTAATTATTGATTAAAAAAAAAAAAGCACTGAATACATGGTTACACACATTTAGTGGGGTCATATAGCCCCTACCTAAACAATCTGCACCCCATATGTCTTTCACTGGAATAGCATTTCACCCTGAATGGATAAAGCAGTGTCTCACAAACTTTCCGGCCGGTGGCACACTACATTTAGTTCCCCGGCTGCAAGGCACCCGGAAGTGTGCGGACGTCGACGCGATGACATCACACTCAAGCATCGACGTCTGGCCATGACCCGCTTTGGTGGAGGGATACGGGTGGGGGGGAGCGGGGAGAGGAGGAAAGGTGCTGGCCAGGAGGAGAGTCATCTGTGCTGGCTGCCTCTCGCCACCTGGACGACTCTCCTCCTCGCCAGTGTGTCGCAGCACACCTGAAATTTCAGGAGGCACACAGTTTGCGATACACTGGGGTACAGCAAAATGATCCCTATGCCATATTGCTGTATGCACATGGGAAGAGAAAAGATTGTGTTAGAAGTTATTGTCTCTGAAATTTGGGGCTTTCTTCTCAGTGCTGTGCACCTGTCCTGGTTGCTCTGTCTTTCCCTCCTGAGCCCTTTTGAAGGAGGCAGTGATAACATGAGCAGGGCAGGGCGTGAAAGGTTTAGAAGCACAGCCAAGCCATAATAAAAAGAATAGTTTTGCTTTACTTTTACAATTATCCGTAGTTTAAGATATACAGTATGCACTTATAGCTATAAACAAATAAAAAGAAACATTCAGATAATATGGAAATAAACAATGTTACACAGCCCTCAAAGTGGAAGAGAACTAAGCATGGGCCGAAGAAAGTAACCCTGGATGATAAGGGTAACAGAAAGAAATATAAATACACAAACAGAAATCTACATAGAAGCATGTTCTCTTCACAGACCTGGAAATTCAGGAGTATGCTGTACATCATCTTAATGGTCAATTCCTACCATGTTACATACAGTTGGTGTACACAGGACATCAGTTTGGAGTTCAGTATTAAATAAGAAAAGGCTAGGCTCATGCTAGGCCACAAAGGTGTTACAGTAAGAATTTTCCTACCCCGGATAGTCTTCTGGCCTTTCACACTTAAGTTGTGCAGCCATAGTTAGGAAGGTTGTTCCTTCCTGCTCTGGGTTCTTATCATCCCTGATTAAACAATGCCTGCTCCTCTTCCTCAGCACTCTAGAGCTAAGCCTCTTAATGTAGGGTTACCAACGTCTGGATTTACCCGGACATGTCTTCTATTGTAGAGGACTGTCCAGGTGTCTGGATGGGATTTCAAAACCCGGTACTTTGTCCAGGTTTTCAAAGCCATTGAGCTCAGGGCCCCATCTGGAGGGCAGCCGCACATGCGCCGATGCCCTCCAGACGCAGCCCTGAAGAGACGGGGTTTGTGTGGGCGGAACAGGACGGGACCACGTGTTCTCTTTTTTTGAGGACAAAATATGGTAAACCGATCTTAATGAGACCCTTTGAGGAGTGTGCAATTTCCTTTACACTCTGTTACAGAGGTCTGGCCCCATTTGACCCTTAACTGCTTCACAGTTGATTTCAATCCCCAGATTCAGAAAAGATTTGCTTGAAAAACTGTTTTCTCCTTCTAAAGTTAATGAAAGTTCTTTCTGATGCTATGCATTCAAGTGACAGATCAAAGTGGGGACAGGTCTTTAAACGACCAACCAACGGTACACGGGAAACAGTAGTCCAAATAAGCTTGTAGATTCTTCAAATGGCACATGGTTTGTATTTTAGCTCACAGGAGCCTGCCTCCAGAGTCAAAAGACAAATATTGAGGATGGCCAGTAGGAAAAAAGGAGGTATTGATGCCCTTGTATAAAATTCTGGTGAGACCTCATTTAGAATATTGTGTACAATTCTGGAGACTGCACCTTCAAAAAGATATAAAGGATGGAGTTGGTCCAGAGGAAGGCTACTAAAATGGTGCATGGTCTTCGTCATAAGGCGTATGAGAACAGACTTAAAGATCTCAATCTATACTTTGGAGGAAAGGTGGATGAGGGGAGATATAATAGAGATGTTTAAATACCTACGTGATTCAAATGCACACGAGTCGAGTCTCTTTCATTTGAAAGGAAGCTCTGGAATGAGAGGGCATAGGATAAAGTTAAGAGGTGATAGGCTCAGGAATAATCTAAGGAAATACTTTTTTACAGAAAGGGTGGTAGATGTGTGGAACATTCTCCCGGAGGAAGCAATGGAGACATAGACTGTGTCTGAATTCAAGAAGGCATGGAATAGGCATGTGGGATCTCTTAGACAGAGGAAGAGATAATGGTTACTGCGGATAGGCAGACTAGATGGGCCTTGTAGCCTTTATCTGCCATCATGTTTCTATGTTTCTATGAGTGTAAAATTTCCAACCAATAAAGAAAAGTCATTTGTCTTTCATGGGTCTTTCATGGAATACTGTAGCTCACTGGCATACTCCTACAGACAGAGAAATGAGCTATAACATTAGCAATATATATGCTGTAGAATGGCAAAATGTGAGGTGCCTATTTCATTCTACTATTCATCACTCCTTGCTCAAGAGGTGACAAAATCAATGCAAGTTCCTAAGAATGCAATAGGCATTCTTTATAACATGGCCTGCATTTTTTACTTTAGAATCTAGTTATTTTGCTGAATATAGCTCGAAGGATGGCCTAGTGTAACAGAACCCAGATAAATCAAAGAAACAGAGAAAATGACAACAGATAACGATCATATTGTCTATACAGTCTGCCCATCCATACCAACTACTAAGTTGTACAATTCCTTCCTCTCCCTTAGACATTCTCTTCGCATGTTTTAGGCTCTCTTGAATTCAGATATGGTCCTTGTCCAGTCATGATACATGGACTGTCGTGCCACTGGGGCTTGTGTGCATCTAAGCAGCTGAAAGCTATGCCGTTGATAGTTTCACTACCAAGAGGGCCTCCCAAGGTGGACAGGTTTCAATGGAAATATCAGACTAACGATGTACCACCCATTTGGGCAGCAGCAGATGAGCAGTGTTGGAGGTGGAGGATTGTGTTTGTTGCAACAATGGCAAAAGAACATCAAATTTATACTGCACAGAACAAAGACCCGGCAATCTACTTCTGTATTCTGCCAAGAAAACTTGATGATTTTCATCAAGTCATTAGGACTCAAATACAAGTCGATGGCACCTATCAACATGGTCCTTGTTTCCACCATATCTGCTGGCAAGCAACTCTACAGACCTACCACATTTTTTGTAAAAAAAAAATAAAATAAATAAATAAATATAAATATATATATAAATATATATATTAGATTACTTCTTAGTCTATCCCCTTTTATCTTAATCTATGATCCCTTGTTCCAGAGCTTCCTTTCAACTGAAAGAGGCCCATCTCCTATGCATTACTGTCATGAGAACCTGAAATGTATCTATCATATTTCCCCTCTCCCGCCTCTCTTCCAGAATATACATACTGAGATCATATTGACAGATTCAGAACCAATTGACAGATTCAGAACCAATTGACAGATTCAGAGCCAATGCTAGGAAGTTCTTCTTCACCCAAAGAGTGGTGGACACCTGGAATGCGCTTCCAGAGGGTGTGATAGGACAGAGTACGGTTTTGGGGTTCAAGAAGGGATTAGATAATTTCCTGAAGGAAAAGGGGATAGAAGGGTATAGATAGAGGATTACTATACAGGTCCTCGACCTGATGGGCCACCACGTGAACAGACTGCTGGGCATGATGGACCTCTGGTCTGACTCAGCAGAGGCACTGCTTATGTTCTTATGTACTCACCCTCTGGACCAAATCCACCCTCTTTATATCTGTTTGAAAATGTGGTATCCAGAATTATACACAATACAAATGGAGGTCTCATCAAAGATTTCTACAGAAACATTATTGCCTTTTTTATCCTTCTGGCCATTCCTTTCCCCGTGTACCCAAGCATCCTTCTGTTTCTATGTTACTTCTACAACAGTACATCTCACCTAAGTTTTTGCAGGATATCAGTGCAAACCCACTTTGGCATGCCAAAACTTAGGCAAGATAACTTACACTAGACCAATAACTTGTGTAAGTGGGCTCACCTAGGTGCGCCAATCAATGTGTGCAACTGATGGCAATGCACATAACTTACGGAATACTAACATGACCATGACTCAACCATACTCCGCCCATCTTAGAGAATAGTGCCTAATGTCACAGCCAATTACTAGTGCCAATGATGTGTCCAAGTGGCACATCGATGGGATTAGGGGATACATTCACAACATGGGTAAGGGATTGGCTAGATGGTAGGCTTCAAAGGGTGATGGTAAATGGTACCCCCTCCAAAACGTCAGCAGTGATGAGTGGAGTACCTCAGGGCTCCGTCTTAGGGCCAATTCTATTCAATTTATTCATAGGAGATTTGACCCAAGGACTTAGAGGAAAAGTATCACTGTTTGCTGACGATGCCAAACTATGCAACATAGTTGGCAAAAGCAGTGTGCCTGACTTTATGACGCAGGACCTAAGACAGCTTGAACAGTGGTCATCAACTTGGCAGCTGGGCTTCAATGCTAAAAAATGTAAAGTAATGCACCTAGGCAAAAAAAATCCACACAGAACTTACACACTAAATGGTGAAACCTTGTCCAGGACCACGGTGGAACGTGACTTAGGAGTAATCATTAGCGACGATATGAAGGCTGCCAATCAAGTAGAGAAGGCATCGTCCAAGGCAAGACAAATGATGGGCTGTATCCTTAGGGGTTTTGTCAGCAGAAAACCTGAAGTCATAATGCCGCTGTACAGATCCATGGTGAGACCTCATCTCGAGTATTGTGTTCAATTCTGGAGACCACACTACCGAAAAGATGTGTTGAGAATTGAGTCGGTTCAGCGAATGGCTACCAGGATGGTTTTGGGGCTCAGGGAACTCACGTATGAAGATAGGTTAAAAAAACTGCGGATGTACTCACTGGAGGAGCGAAGAGAGAGAGGGGACATGATTGAGACCTTTAAGTATATTACTGGGCGTATAGAGGTGAAAGATGATATCTTCAGTCTTACAGGGCCCTCAGTAACCAGAGGACACTCGCTGAAAATCAGGGGAGGGAAATTTCAGGGTGATGCGAGGAAGTACTTCTTCACTGAAAGGGTGGTAGATCATTGGAACGAGCTGCCTCAGAGAGTGATTGAGGCCAGCAGCGTGTTAGAGTTCAAGAGAAAATGGGATATTCATGTGGGATCTCTAGGAGAGTAAGAATCAGGGAGTGGGTCATTGGTATGGGCAGACTCGATGGGCTATAGCCCTTTTCTGCCGTCAATTTCTATGTTTCTATGTTTCTATACTTCTAGTCATCCATTTATAGAACTGACCCATTAGGTCCAACTGTATGACTGCATTTTTTACTATTAACATTTTAGCTGCCAAATTCTAGACCATTCTTGTAGCTTCATTAGATCCCACCATGTTATCCACATCTTCCAAGGCATGTACTCTATTGCAGATTTTTGGCATTATCCATACAAAAAGCAAACCTTACCCAATAACCCTTCTACAGTATCACTTAGGCCCTTTTCCATCAAACTGCGATAGCAGTTTTTAGCGCGGGGAACCGTGCTGAATGGCCCGCACTGTTCCTGACGCTCATTGAGTTCCTATGAGCATCAGGAGCAGCGTGGGCCATTCAGCGTGACTCCCCGTGCTAAAAACTGCTATCGCAGTTTGATAGAAGAGGGCTTAAACTGTAGTGCGGTTTTTAGCCACGGTGGTAAGAGCTCAGATGCCAATGCTAAAAAATGCTCTACAGTTTTGTAAATGGGGAGATAGAATAAAAAGACATAGACAAAGGTTAAACCGAAGCACCAAGAAGCTGGACTCTGCATACAACAAACATCACAGAAAGTTTTTTTCAAGTTTCAAGTTTTATTAGGATTTTATATACCGCCTATCAAGGGTATCTAAGCGGTTTTACAATCAGGCACTCAAGCATTTTCCCTGTCTGTCCCGTTGGGCTCACAATCTATCTAACGTACCTGGGGCTATAGAGGATTAAGAGACTTGCCCAGGGTCACAAGGAGCAGCGCGGGGTTTGAACCCACAACCCAGGGTGCTGAGGCTGTAGCTTCAACCACCGCGCCACACACTCCTCCGATGCATCTCACCTAAAGCAAAAAATAAATAAATAAATATAATTTTTTTTTCTACCTTGTCTTCTCTGGTTTCTGCTTTCCTCATCTTTTTTGTCACTCTCTTCCTTTCATCCACTGTCTACCCTCACTCTGCCCCTTCTATATGGCATCTTCTCTCTTTCTATTCCCGTTCTAGAAACTTTATGCATCCCCCTTCCATTTCTCCCTTCACCTCCATTAGTCTGGCATCCATCTTCCTCCCTTCCCTCCTCCAATGGTCTGGCATCTCTCCTCTCCTCTTCTTCCCTTTCCTCTCCCACACCCACATGGTCTGGCATTTCACTCTCTCCTTTCCCTTCCCCCCACTTCCATCAGCATCTGCCCCCTTTCTCTCCCTCCAACCCAATTCCATGCAGTATCCTTCCCCTTTATGTCTCTTTCCCTGCAATTCCATCAGCATCTGCCCCTTTCTCTCCCTCCATCACGCTTCCATATCACCCTGACCTCCTTTCTCACCCTTCATCATGTTTCCATACCATCCTGACCCCCCTTTATCACCCTTCACAATGATTCCATACCACCCTGATTCCCTTTCTCACCCTCCACACTCTTCCATACCACCCTGACCCCCTTTGTCACACTTCACCATGATTCCATACCACCCTGACCCCCATTTGTCACCCTACACCATGATTCCATATCACCCTGACCCCCTTTGTCACCCTTCACCATGATTCCATACCACCCTGACCCCCATTTGTCACCCTACACCATGATTTCCATACCACCCTGACCCACCTTTGTCACCTTTCACCATGATTCCATACCACCCTGACCCCCTTTCTCACCCTTCACCATGTTTCCATACCATCCTGACCCCCCTTTATCACCCTTCATGATTCCATACCACCCTGACTCCCTTTCTCACCCTCCACACCCTGACCCCCTTTGTCACACTTCACCATGATTCCATACCACCCTGATCCCCATTTGTCACCCTACACCATGATTCCATACCACCCTGACCTCCATTTGTCACCCTACATCATGATTCCATACCACCCTGACCCCCCTTTGTCACCCTTCACCATGATTCCACACCAACCTGACCCCCTTTCTCACCCTCCTCACCCTTCCATACCACCCTGACCCCCTTTCTCACCCTCCACCATGATTCCACACTACCCTGACCCCCTTTATCACCCTTCACCATGATTCCATACCACCCTGACTCCCTTTCTCACCCTCCACACCCTTCCATGCCACCCTGACCTCCTTTCATCACCCTACTATGCTCCTTTCTTTCTCCATCCCAAAGGACCCACGATGACTGCTTCTACTCCGGATGGAAGAGGTAAGTGACATCGGAGGGAGCTGGGCTGGCAGACGCAGTTAGTTGTGGCAAGATCCCGCGATGACTGCGGCTGCCGGTCCACACCCCCCTCGTTGGCCACAAATTTGGACTTGGAGATTGAAATGTACAGTGTCAGCATGTATGAGACAAACATGGTTATTTTTGTTACATAGGATTTTCTGGACCCCAGTTAGATTAAATAAAATAGATAGTTTTAAATCTAATAGATGCTGGCATTGTCATATTGATATAGGGACTTTGGATCATTTGCAATATTTTTGTCCTTTTATATTTATATTTTGGAAGTCAATCTGGGGACAAATAAATTTGGTTTTGGATTCAAATGTTCCACTATCATATGAGGCTATAATTTGTGGAACGATATTACATGTGAAACCCACTTTAAATAAATATAAGAGCCGTCTTTTTATGATCATGACAGGCATAGCCATTCAATTGATCACAAGTAACTGGAAAAACCATGACAGAATAAGTTACACTTTTTGGTGGGTGAATGTGTGCACTACGTACAAATATGAAAGAATTAATGCGGAGTGTACGGGATTTAGTGGTGTATTTAATAAAGTTTGGAGCCCATTGACTAAATTTGTGGAATTATAATAATGTCTATTTATTTTATCTTTCCATCTGTTCATTTACCTTTACACATCCATAGGAGGAGGGGGGTTGGAGGGAGGGAACTAAATATTGATGGTGACATTTAGGTAATTTTATTCTTCATTTATATTATATATTATGTTATATTATGTTACTATTAATTGTAGGAAATCTGAAAATCTTGAATGATATATATGTTACCTGTACCGATAATAGTGCATTGTATGTAATATCTACTGTTCTTTTATTTGTTTGGCACTGTTTTAGATTAAAAATCAATAAAGATTTAACAAAAAAAAAACACCAACCAAAATGAAAAATGTAGCATCATAAAAGAGAAACTAAATTTTGATTGATACCTCTGCTTTTCTGTACATTTTTTAAATCATTTCATTTTCTTTGATTAATTGAAGAATATTTTTTAATTCATCTTGGTCATCCTGCATCACACCATCTTACTGGTCCAGTGGTCTCCCTCCAGTTTGTTCCAAAATGCCAAATTTTTCAGCTATTTTTAAAAGTACAGAAATATTTATTTAAAAAATTTCTACTCCCACTTAACAACTAAGCGGGTAACAGTTGGTACATACACAAAAGTAACAAATATTACATATCCATTTATACATTATCAAATAAAACACTTATTAAAACCACCATCTTATCTTCAAATCACATAGGAATGATTCTGTTAGCTATAGTACCCAAACAATCAAGTAAGGAAGAATCTCACAAAAAGGAAGGTCTTTAACAATTTCATGAAAGATTTTAGTGACCCTTTCATTGAGTTCCAAAGTCTTGGGCCCACCACTGATAATACAGCAGCTATACTGTTTTTGTTAATAATGTACTTCCTGATTTTTTTCCTCAATTAATCTCATAGCTAGCAAGATCAGCTTCCACCCCTCCCCGTAAAAGAAATGATTTCCTAAATAATTAAGGAATGGAGATGGCTGATTTTAAGTCACATTTTCCTGTCATCTCTTGCACATCAGAAAACAGGAACAGAATTCATCTCTATTATGAACACACCCAACCATCGTCTCTTAGGTCGATGAGTCAACACCACAAAACAGGAACCAAATGCCGCCACCGCTGTGGATATAATCCCACCCTCTCATCTTGCTGACCTCCTAATGAAGGAGATTCTAAGACTGACTTTCAAAACTGGAACTAGGCCAGAAGAAAGTTAGAGGGGAAAAATAAGTTGCAGGTTTGCATATATAGAAGGTTATCAAAATTATTAAGTAAGTTTAAAAAAAAAATCAATAAATCTTATTTAATACAGAAGCCATTTTTAATCCAGGGAGACAGAGGTCTGACTATGTCTTGAAATTTTTCAGCAATGAGGGAGCCTTTTGCATGTAAACAGAACCATAAAAGTCTTTGTTTCATAATTTTTCTGACTAGTAGCAAATGGATCACCAAATCCTTGGAAAAATGAAGGGCTTTATCCAATAATTAAAATAATGCAGACTTCAAGATTTTACTTGTGTTTTTAAAAAAAATATGCAAGATTAGACCACTCTTAACAATTGCATTCGCACTCCATCACCTGCAACTGAAAGCTAAACACCATCAATCAATAATCATACAACTCAATTTTATTGTAATAAATATTTGGCGACAGCTTTATTATCAATCTTAATATCTCCACTTACAATACAATCCATGTCCAAAACCAACAAACCCCAAATACAGATTTCACACACACATCACAGGGAGCTATTCGGTTTCGAAACTAGCTCCCGTTAAGTCTTTAAACTTATAACATCCCCCAAACATGACCCATGGTGATGCCAGGACATGCTTCCCCTCGCAGCAGTGTCACCTATGAGTGTTACATTTATTTATTTATTAACTGCTCATCTCCCAGCTCTAGCAGGGCCAAATCCTACTTTCTGACCCGCCCAAAGCTGCCACCTCCTCCCCCAATCCCAAAAGATCAACCAAACCCACCCAAGTCCACATAAATCCCTCCCCCAACACTGGCACAAAACATACCACCAGTACACATGGGAGTGAGGGGTAATTTTTTCTGAAGAGACTACTCTACTCTTCACCTTTCCTCACAGA
Organism: Geotrypetes seraphini; assembly: GCF_902459505.1. Classification (NCBI taxonomy): domain Eukaryota; kingdom Metazoa; phylum Chordata; class Amphibia; order Gymnophiona; family Dermophiidae; genus Geotrypetes; species Geotrypetes seraphini. Next base: position 146,932,605 of record NC_047085.1, on the reverse strand, counting down.
ACTCCTTCCAACTTGCCACAAACATCCAACCAATCCCGTGACCGCTCCACCCCATCACCTCAAAAACCTCCCCAATCCTTTTCTTTCTTACAAGCTCTGCCTATTAACCTGTTCTTACCTCCTTGTATAAACTTGTCAATCCTTATTCTACAGACCCTTGACATCACCTCATATGTTCCCCTCACTTTCTGCCCCCTCCCCCACCCCTTCACCCTTACCACCATCCAATAAATATTATCAGCAGGTGACCTCAGTTCAGCTAATGAATCTGGTGTTCTTTATTTTTGCTTTATATTTTTGTTAATCTAGCTTCCTCTAGTATTTGGACTCTTGGACCTCTCTAATATGTGGATTATAATATGTAAGTTTCTCTTTAGTCATAGTTTGTTGATGCTATTATTTCCTTTAAAGGATGATTTTTTTTTCCTTGTTATGTTTTCAGAAATGAAAAATAAGAAAAAAAAGTAAAATTCAGCAGTATTCATTATTTGAATTATCTTTGTTGGCCTTAGTCATTATGATGTTAGAAACACAGATGTCATTGATGTCTATGGAGACAAGTGATGTGCGTAGCAGGATACAAATTCCATGTGTGATGGCAGAGGGTATATAGCACACGGCCAGGATGAGACAACCAACTTGGAAATGCTAACAGGAATCAGACAGGCTCATCAACTGGAAACATACAAATAATAACAGGAGATTTTGAATACCACTTAATCGACAGAGCTAGAGCTGATCTGAGTGTGGGAGTTAGCGCTGCTCAGTGATGTTAAATGCCGTCCTCTTTTTTGAGGTGGCAGCACGGCGTCACAGCACAAGCCAAAGGCACACTCCTTGGCACGCTCCTGTGCGCAGCGAGTAGCACAGTGACTGGTGTAGTGATCCTGTGGTAACTACTGTCTTTTTTCTTATTTTGGAAATGTGTTTTTCTTCAACATCTCATTCTAGTTCTAGTCCAGTGATCACCTCAACTAGATCCGATAGATCTTTTTATAGAGACATATCAAGACTATGGGCTCCTTTTACTAAGGTACACTAGTGTTTTTAGCGCACGCAGGAAATTACTGCGCGCTTCGCTTCTAGAACTAACACCGGCTCAATGCTGGTGTTAAGGTCTAGTGCGTGCGGCAATGTAGCATGCACTATTCCACACATTAAAGCCCTAGCGCACCTTAGTAAAAGGAGCCCTATGAATGTTAATTGGAATTAAAATTTTTACCGCTCTTGGTTATTAAAATGCAGTAGTCATTAAAGCGACTGTGTGCTAACAGCACACACTAAGGGCTCCTTTTACAAAGGCGTGTTAAGGCCTTAACCCGCGGAATAGCATGCACTAAAATGCCACGCACGCTAGCCGCTACCGCCTCTCGAGCAGGCGGTAGTTTTTCAGCTAGTGTGCGCTATAGCTTGCGCTAATCCGGTGCGTGCGCTAAAAACACTAGCGCACCTTCGTAAAAGGAGCCCTAAAATATCACCTTGTTATTTATTATGATTTGTTCATATTTCTTTTAATTTGTTATTTATTATATGCATTTTGTTTAGTGATTTTATGATCGTCTTAGAAATTTTATCTTATTATCTTTTTATGTTTGTGAAATTTGTATTTCTATATACATGATATTCTTTTACATATTTGTCAGATTGGCACCGTCAACCCTGAGAAAAGGTTTTTTCGGAAGCCGAAACAGACCGTGTTGGGTCCAGCAGCGAAGGAAACGGACTTTTTATTGTACTGATATTTATATATGTGATATGTTTTAATATATAATTATATTTAATACACTTTAGTTGTTCCCAAGGCCGATGTGTACAGTCCCTTCCCCACTTGTTGCTTTGTTTAGGTTTACATTATGTGGGATTATTTTTCCCATTTCTGTGGATTCTATTAATGTGTGGAAGCCATGAAAGCGGCGGTGTGCCAACAGCACACACTAAAATCTGGGTCAACTGCTTAGTGCACTTTAGTAAAAGAGCCCTAAAATATCTTCCAAAAAATGAAATCTAAACAACAAAGGTACTACCACATAGCCACCCATTAAACTGTGAAAATGTTCTCTTTCCCAACTTTTCACTCCAAGCCAACCAAAAGCAGGATCGTAGTACAAGTTGTCTAAAAAGGCCCTAACCCTGTATCTCAGTGTTTCTCACGTCGGTCCTGGAGTACCCCCTTGCCAGTCAGGTTTTCAGGATAACCACAATGAATATGCATGAAAGAAATTTGCATATAATAGAAGCAGTGCATGCAAATCAAGTATATGCATATTCATTGTGGATATCCTGAAAACCAGGACCGACTTGAGAAACACTGCAAGTGTATCTGAAGAATGATCAGGCCACTCCCTGTTGCTAGTTTTTAGAAGTGGTGATCCTCAAGTATATCTGACTAATATTCCCTAGCTCAATTTTCATCTACATATTTCTATTTCTAATCTTTTCGAAATGTGTCCAAGTGTTTTTAACACCCTACTATACTTCTATTCTTGACATTATCCTACCACAACAAATTCCACAGCTTAATTCTGCACTTACTGAAAAAAAAATTTCTTATCAAGCTGAATAGTGCAGGCTGACACGGTAAATGCACTGAAGCCTATAGGAATTGGTGCATTTACTGCAGCAGCATCACTACTGCAGCTTTGTAAAAGGGGCCCTTAATCTGCAGCCAGTTAGTTTTATGGATTGTCCCCGGCCTAGTCCTAGTACAATTTGAAAGGGTAAATCACCATTCTCGATGAATTTGTCTCACACTACTTGTGATTTTATAAAATGACCTTCTTCCAATGAAATTCCTCCCCAAGGCAGTGTTTACAAGACACATCATGGCGTAGTGCAGGGGTGTCCTATGTCGGTCCTCGAGGGCCGCAGTCCAGTCGGATTTTCTGGATTTCCCCAATGAATATACATGAGGTCTATTTGCATGCACTGCTTTCATTGTATGCTAATAGATCTCATGCATATTCATTGGGGAAATCCTGAAAACCCGACTGGATTGCGGCCCTCGAGGACCGACATTGGACACCCCTGGCGTAGTGTGACCACATGGCTCCAGAAAAAAGGGGATGGATTGAGACATCCGGGTTTTACATCCATTGAAAGCAACCAAGATGTCTCAATCTGTTCTCCTTACTTCCATTGCTTTCAATGGAAGTAAAACACGGATGTCTCAATCCGTCCCCTTTTTTCTGGAGCCATATGGTCACACTAATCATGGGTGACTACTTTCTTATCAGGCCGCTAGCTGGGAATCTGAGCTTCACCCACTAATACTTACTTCTCTTTCGTATTTTCATTTCAAAAAGTTACTGAAGACTTATCTCTTTCAAAGTTTGGTTTTTTTTTGGGGGAGGGGTAAATAATGATGGCTGGTTGATATGTTTTGTTATATTTATTACAATTTTGTAGCTCACTGTGTTTATACAGTATTTCTTATTTTGTTTTGTGGAATAAAAATAAAGTGTTATTTCTTTTACCATCTCTTTCAATGCTTTCACACCCTTTCAGGCTTGGGGATTTTCTGGAATTCTCTCTGCCCCCCACCCCCACCCCACCTCTGTTCGTGCTGTGCTCTAAGATAAACTGGTATTGAAACCTTTCCTCTAGTTCTATTCCACCCTACTTTTCTATTAAGCATTGTTGTACTCCCCCTTTCCTCCATACTCATGTTGTGTCTGATACACCTTTTCCCCCTCATTTTTATTGTAAGCCACTTAGACATTTTGTGAGAGGCAGAATATCAAACTCAAAATAAACTTGGAAATGGGTTTAGAAATGTATTACTGCCCAAGTTGCCTCCAAAGTGCACCTTCCACCCTACAGTATCCAAAGTTGTTGAAAACAGGGGCAGTCCTGTAGAGGGCAGTCTTTGTTGTTAACTCAGAGCTGGGCTGAGGCCAGACTGATGCCTCCTTATGGTAGTCCAACTCTCTGGTCCAGTGCTTCAGCGGACAACAGCAGATTGAATTGCCAGACTCTGCCACACCCTGTTCTGCAGTAAGATGTGGCTGTATACATATAAATTCAAACAGGAGAGAAAAACTAGCCTTCAAATATAAAGAAAACCCTTTTTAGTAGGAGCGCATCAGACTAATGACTGTCAAGTGATTTCTTTGGTCTATGAATATAATGTGCAATATATTAAATTCTAAATAATACTATAAATGTTACCAGTCAGTGGTGGAATCACCACGAGAGAAAACAATTCACAGAAAAATGTGGAGAAAAAACCTCAATAATAGTTATTCAGCAGCAATCTATTAATTATTTCAAGCTGCTCATTTGCTTATTGGCATAAAAAAACTCCACATATATTACTGTTACTCTCTCAGTGGGCCGAAGCCCACCACTGTGCACATGGTATCCAAAAAGGAGAAAAAGCTTCTACTTAGCTATATAGCATGGAAACTGATGACATCCGACATGTGGTCTATTTCTTCAATGGCAGAAGACTCCTCCCGTTGCTTATTTGCTGTTCCCTCCATGCTAGGTTAGCTTCTTTCTTATAAGAGGCTTGTATCACCATTATCTGGCTGCTTGGGGGATTCGTACAACTGAAGCTCTTCATATGAAGCCGTGCACTGGCTGATAACATTTATAGTATTATTTAGAAATTAACTGCCACCATTTTCTATTTTTGAGCAATATATTAAATTGAAATAATGAGCAAGCCTAAATGTTTGCATTCCTAACTTGCTCATGATAGGACACTGGAGTCCTTGAAGGTTGCAACAACTTATTTGAATGACACAAGTACTACTCAGAGATTCTAAAGTATTTCAGCGTTTGAGACTAGACGTCTCTTCTTCAGACATTACTATAATGGGACAGAAATAGACATTCCCAGGATAGAGAAGAGTTTTTATTTAATGTTATTTTTTTCATTCAAAAGTACAGTGTTACCTAATGACACCATTTGCCATATACGATGTAGCTTAGCATCCCGTGGTTTAAAAAAAAAAAAAAAAAAAAAAAGCAAGCTGTAGCTATACCAAATTGTTACTTTAAGCAAAAGCCACATTCCTTTTAAACCGCTAATGATTAGCTCAGTCCACACCACAGGCCCTTTGGAAAGTGGCTGCATGAAGATGGAGCTCTTTTCCTCAGTGCGTACGTCTGATACAGCATTGAGGTGCTAAGGTTGAAGTCGTTGGATAGTCCTCATATAATGTTCTTCACTAAATAAACTTGAGATGAGGCCATAGAAACTAATTATAAACTGGGTTTTCCTTCCCAGTTTTAAACTATCTTAAAACATAAGTACAACTAACTCGAAACTACAGAAAGGACAGGAGTAAGCTTGTCAGGAAAGATACTTTGGTCCTGATGCAGTAAAATGCAAATGGGATCACAGATGTGACAGTGTGCACTAAAATGTCAAACACCGTGCGTTATTTGCCACAAATTTGAAATAGCACATGGAATCATGTTTGCAAAAATAGCCCGTGTCTACTTGGCATTTAGCATGTACTATTTTCCTGCAGGTAATTCCACTGACAAATTTTAAAGGAATTAAAGTCATTGGTTATATCTCTCGATCTTTTTCATTTACTTTCACAACAATTTGGAATGAACTGTCCTTCTCAGATCAGAACACTTTTCTCTCTTCCAACTTTCATAAAATTATTGGAAACATTACTTTTCCAACAGTCATTAATTGATCATTGAAACTGAGATCAGAAGACTTAGTATTATGTTAGACCGATTTCGGTAATCTAGTAGCTCTTTAACTTTGTTCTGTGCCTCTCCTTATATAAATTTCTTTATGTGAACCGAGTCGAGCTTCTGTGTACAGGAGATGACCCGGTATATAAACCTAAGAATTGGATTGGATTGGATTGGAAGAGAAAACAAATGAGTTCAAATGCATGGTAGCTCACAAAGACACACAAATTAAAGGGGAAAAAAATCCCTGGCACTACCACTCGTGTCATAATTCATACTTTAGGCAGGGATTCAACTACAACGGGTACCAGAAGGAATGATGAGCTGAACAGGATGGCACTTAGCGCGATTCTGTAAAATGCCTCCAAAGTTAGGCGCAGTTTACAGAATCACAAGCAGCGCCCAGGCACGTGACTAATATTTAGGCACAAGCATTTATACCAATGAAAACCAGGCCTAAGTACCTACGCCTAAATTGTATACGGATTGGGCATATTCTACACCAGTGCACCCAGCTTTTAGGAACACCCGCGACCTGTCCATGATGCTCCCTTGGCCACGCCCCCTTGAGATCGGTGCACTAGAATTTACACACACCACTTTATAGAATAAGCATAGAAAGTTGTGCATGTAAATTCTAATTTGTGCCAAATTATTGTTAATTGTCAATTATTGTCGCTCATTGGTCACTGGTATTGTAACTATAGCATAGTGTAACCTGTTAACTGTATAGTATATAAGTTAACCTGTAGCCCATCCTGAGCTCTTTTTTAATTATTATTATTAATATATCACTCATATCCTAAGTGGTTTAAATTCAGGTACTTTATCAAATTTCCCTATCTGTCCTGGTGGGCTCAAGCTCTATCTAGTGTACCTGGGGCAATGAGGGGAATAAGTAACTTGTCCAGGGTCACAAGGAGCAGTGAAGGATTTGAACCCACAGCTTCTAACCCCTGCACCACACACTCTTTGGGGAGGATGAGATAGAAAACAAATGAAATAAATAAATTCAATTAAGTTGGGCATGTAACTCAACAATGCACATTCATTTGAATGCTCAGCTTTGGTCACATTATATAGAATCTGGCCCAGAGAGTTTTATCAAATAAACTTATAGAATACACTGTCTCTCAAAAGACCAATACAAATTGCACTGTGGAAAAACAAATGGCTGTGTTGAATTCTTGATAGTTTCTCAGTATTGAGAGGGCTGGGGGTAAAAGGCTTCGAGGGCTCACGGGTGCCTAGCGTGAAATATTTCTGGCCAGGTCACCCATGCACGAGCTATCATCAGCCATTGAGCCGCGGAGATGCAGGGGAGGTGTATAGGCTGATGATAGCTCACGCGAGGGTGACCTGGCCAGAAATATTTCATGCTAGGCACCCGTGAGCAGTGGCGTACCAAGGGGGGGGCGGGGGGTGCGGTCCGCCCCGGGTGCCAGCCCTAAGGGGGTGCTCCCGGTCTTGCCGTTCAGTCCCCCTTCACCCCCGAAGGACCGCTCGCCCCACTGACCTTCCTGCACCACCTATGAAGCAGCCCGCAGCAGGATCGCGACTTCAGCGATCCCTGAGCTGCTTGGGCGCTGCTTCCTGCGCCGCGGTCCCGCCCCTCCTCTGACGTCAGAGGAGGGGCAGGACTGCGGCACAGGAAGCAGCGCCTAAGCAGCGCAGGGATCGCTGACGTCGCGATCCTGCTGTGGCTGCTTCATATGTGGTGCGGGGAAGCCAGGGGGGTGAGCGGTCCTTCGGGGTGGGTCGGGGCATCAGGCCTTCAGGGTGGGGCAGGCGGGCAGGCAGGCAGGCTTTCAAGGGGGAGGGGAGTGATAGGCAGGCAGGCAGGCCTTCAAGGGGGAGGCAGGCCTTCAAGGGGGGGCCAGGCCTTCGGGGGGGTGCAGACCTTCAAGGGGTGCAGGCCTTCAAGGGGGGGGCAGGCAGGCCTTCAAGGGTGGGACAGGCCTACAAGGGGGTGGGACAGGCCTACAAGGGGGTGGGACAGGCCTACAAGGGGGTGAGACAGGCCTTCAAGGGGGCGACAGGACTTCGGGGGAGTGCAGGCCTTTGGGGGGTGCAGGCCTTCGGGGGGGTGCAGACCTTCAAGGGGGTGCAGGCCTTCAAGGGGGGGACAGGCCTACAAGGGGGGTGCAGGCCTTCAAGGGGGGACAGGCAGACCTTTAAGGGGGGACAGGCCTTTGGGGGGGACCCTGGTTTAGAAGTACATGGAGGGAAGGGGGTGTTCAAAGAGACGTGCATATGCCAAACTTTGTGGGGGGGAAGAAATAATGGGTCTGAAAATAGAGGAGAGGGAGCGAGATGATGGACCATGGGATTTAGGGAGGGAGGGAAGGAACAGAAAGGGAGAGAAATTGGACACAAGGGATGGTGTGGAGGAGGGATAGAGATACTGGATAGGAGGGTAATTGGGAAAAGAAAGGGAGAGATGGTGGACTCTAGGGTGGTGGGGAAGGAGGGAGAGATGCCGGATGAAAGGGTAGTTAAGAAAAGGTGGATCTGTGGAGGGAGATGAAAAAAGGAAAGATACCAGACTTCCTGGGGAGGGAAGGGAAATGGAAAGGGAGGACAGAGTTGGCAGATGGATGGTTAGCATGCAGAAAGAAGGAGACCCTGGCAAGCAAGTTATCAGAAGAAAACCAGAGCCTTGGACTAACAAGATTTGAAATATAACCAGACAACAAAAGGTAGAAAAATTAATTTTATTTTCTGTTTTGTGATTACAATATGTCAGATTTGAAATGTGTATCCTGCCAGAGCTGGTGTTGGACTGCAAACGTGAGCTAGGATTTAACAGAGAGAGGAAAAGTCCTTTTTGTTTCTTTATTTTATTTACACCACAGCGCCAGTGTGGTTAGGAGAAGCCAAAGGGGGTGAAAAAGCTATAAAACCCACCAGGAGTTTTGAAAAAAATAACCCAACTGGGCAGGAAAATCGAATTGAAAAACCAATTCAATAGGCTGAATCGAATCGAAATTTTTTTTCCTGAATCTGGCAGCACTAGTTTGCGCTACTGTCTTAGACTTTAGGACCTGGGATTGGGGAGAGATGGCATCCTCAGTACTTTATAATGCAAGTGAAACGAGGATTTGGTCCTCTGCAGACTTTTGAAGGGTCTGCAGAAAAAAAATATTGTATAGGCCGGGGACATGAGACAGCAGGAAATGGGAACTTTTCTTCCTTCTATTTTTGTGAATGGAAAGGCTGAGGATGTCAGAGAGTTCAGTTAAAATATGTGCTTTATAAGAAAATATAATAATGTGTTTTATAAAGTTTATAGCATAGCTGGCCTACCCAGTGAGGTGTTCCTAGTGGTGGTGGTGTCAGCGTGTCAATGTGTTGAGAGGAAGAGGTGGTCTGGGAAATTCTGCTGAGCAAACTCCGGGCCCATTTCCACCCCCCAGTTAGTCCACTCCACTCCACTCAACTGGTTCACACACTGAGTGGGTCTTTGGGTGTTGTTTTGGGATCTCTTCCAGTGATTTATCAGTATCTCCTTCTGGTCCAAGGAAGGAAACTTTGTTATCCTTAGCATTGACCTACAGAATATGTTTGTAACAGCGCTGCTTGTGTGTCATTAGGCTATGTAGTGATCAAAAGAAAAAAACGGACCTCTGCACATTTTTGCACTATATGGTGGGTGTATGAGAAGATTCACATTTCCTGCACAACTAAGTCCATGTGAAGTTACCTTGTGCTGTATTTGACATCTAGCAAGGTCTCTGTTTGAAAGGAAAGATCTAAACTTAAAAATGAAGTGGCCAGAAGTTATGGTAAAAGCAGATAGTGTAGCTGGTTTTAAGAAAGATTTGGACAAATTCCTGGAGGAAAAGTCCATAATCTGTTATTAAGACATGGGGGAAGTGTCTGCTTGCCCTGGATCGGTAGCATGGAATGTTGCTACTCTTTGGGTTTTGACCAGGTATTAGTGTCCTAGATTGGCTACCATGAGAATGGGCTACTGGGCATGATGGACTATTGGTCTGACCCAGTTAGGCTATTCTTATGTTATGTTCTCATCTGTAGGGGCCTTTGTTTTCACTTCTTATTTTAATGTATTTTTTTTCTGAGAACTTATCAGTGTTTTTTATAATGGGAACAAAAATGGAAGAGAATTAATGTGTGTGGAATGGGGGGTAACTAATTTCTTCAGCTAAATAATTCAATCCACTTCAAACAGACATAGGAGAACTCACGCACCATTCACACACCCTCCAACCAAAAACGTCAAAAGAAAAAACAGTTCGACAACCTCCTAGCCATTCGAGCTGCAACACTCGACCCCCAACTCTACAACCAATTGACATCGACCACAGACTGCAAAACTTTCAAAAAGAAATAAAAACCCTTCTATTCAAAAAACACATAAAACTGAACTAACACAATCAGAACTGTCCCAAGCATCACCTGCAACTACTTCATATGTACTTCTGATGTCATGACAATTCAGACATAATTTATGTTATGTTATGTTTGGAATATAAGAAAATTTTCACTGCCTGTTTCTATTCTGCCAAACTTTTATGACTCACTACAAAATATGAGAAAATATGAGAACATTGAGCGCACTTTAAATTTGCGGGAGTTGCGCTGGATGTTCCAACTTCAAACTATGGCTCCATCCGGGCTAAATGAAGCTTCGGATTGGATGGCCCAAGTGGACTGCTGAGGTTAATAAGTAGGGACTTTTGTGGTGAATTTTCCCTGAGTCGTCTGGGTTGCTAGGATACGGAGGGGGGAGGGATTATATATTTCCCTCAGTGAACGCCGCGGCCATCTTGTTGGATAAGCCAGTGGCAGAAAATGTATGGTTAAGGACTAACCTTATCTTTTGGTGAGTGGCAGATTTAGAATGATTTTTGTTTTCTTTAATATTATTGAGGTGCATCCACTTATGCTATGTGTGTTATTTTTCAGTTCCCCCGACCTTGAAAAAGATCCGAAACGCGTCGGGAAGGGGAACCGATAAGGATCTGAAGCTAAGTGATACACTTTTAATTCCTTTTTGATATATACGCTTTTTAAGCTAATATAAGCTATAATAAGTTATTTGGATGTAGAATATACAAGGATGTAAAAAGAAAAAAGAAATGAAAAAAAGAACATAAAATGTATCTCCATAAAAGATATTTATCACTCTCCATGTAAAGGGAATGGTGAAGAATTCCAACACCACTGACTTGTTCTGAGTACAGTGGAATCTGAATTCCCATTGGAGTGTGTAAGGTTTCCTGAGCACTATTTTTTGATGTTTCTATTCTGACCATTTATTCCGTTTCATGGTCATTACAAAAAATATTTTTTTACATAGGGGGGGGGGTGTCAAAAAATGATGGGCCCCGGGTGCCACATACCCTAGGTACGCCAATGCCCGTGAGCCCTTGAAGCCTTTTACCCCCAGCCCTCTCAATACTGAGAAACTATCAAGAATTCAACACAGCCATTTGTTTTCCCAGAGAGTTTTAAGACATTTGTAATGTTTATTGTTTGTTTTATTTCAAATAGATTTTACTGTTTCTTTTATTGTGAACCGGCTGGAATTTTATATAGTGTGGGTTATAAATTTATTTTTTTATGAATAAATAAGTGGTGAAAAAGAGAAAGAACTGAATATTGAGCGTAGACGATAGAGGAAGAAGGGCCAGAGATTAAGCAGACGCCCAATAGCTTATAAAATTTAGTTTAGTTCAGTGGTTCCCAAGCCTATGCCGAGACCCACAAACCAGAAGGGATATCCATAATGAATATTCATGCGATAGAATTGTATGCACTGCCCTCATTGTTTGCAGATTTCGTAAGCATATTTATTCTGGTTAGTCAGGAAACCTGGTTTAGGAACCACTGGTTTAGTTGATAATTTGCTCGAGTACCCTTTGGGTAAGGCCATGTATCCTCCTTGCAATACACCTTTGCAATTAAAAGAGAATGGGCCGAAGCATGTATACTGCACCACGAGATTAGTTTCCTCGTAAATCCTGTTTAACACAAGCAGTCTTCTAGTGATGAATCAGCTATGAGCGATGTAGATAATAAGGCTATAAATTCCAAAGATGTTTTACAAACATCATAAATCACGGGACCCGACTTCAGAGTTGTTAATCAATGCTACTGTATTCCCCAGGTCACTAGAATACCTGAAGGGCTCTTTTACTAAAGAGCTGTATTTCCATTTAACATGTTTTAACAGCAAAACTTAGTGTATGCCACAGGCAAAACTGGTGCGGTGACTACTAGGGTATATCAAGCGTAACCTCTGCAATTACTGTACAGAAAAGTTATTTAGCCAGCATTCAGTATTTTTGCAATTACCGTGAATGCATTAACCACCAGATTTTATAAAGGGCACTCAAATTTGGACGTAATCCAGAGAAGCACACGCAACCTTATTAACCAAACAACTATGGGTTGGGACACATATCTCACCATGTGCTGATAATATCCAAATTCAAATCACAAAATCTTCATATGGTCAGTTTTAACCAATGAACTTTCATATACTGTAACCCCATATGTTATGAGTTCTAGGATCTCATTAATCCACCTTCCCTTCTTTCCCTGCTGTCGCGTTTAACTGCACGACACAGGAGGAGAGGGTACACAGAGTTCTTCACTGATCCATTGACTCTTATTCTACTTTTAAACTTTTACTTTCTTTTAAATTAAATTGTAAATATCAAATCTTAAATGAGCCTTCAACTTAGCTTTAAACTGTGTCGGCTTGGGGGTTCGCTTCACCCCGCCATTCTATAAGCCTGGGCACCTAAATTCCATTGCGTGCAAACCAAAAGAAGATATGTCTAAAGGAGGGGCACAAATGAGTCAGGGGCATTCTCAAAGATGCACACGGGGGCCAGATTTTGTATTGGATGCCTACATTAGGCGCTGCTGGGCGCCCTAATCAAGGACGCCTAAGTTCAGAAAATTATTTTTAATTAGCATGGTAATTGCCCACACCAGTTTTCAACCAAACAAAAATAATATTAAAATGACCAATTAAGAGTTCTGTGTGGAACTCTTAGGACACCTAACACCTACCCTACTCAAAAATTTGGCTTGGTTAGGGGTGGAGAATAGGCATGGCTTACTTAGGCACTATGAAATCTACTAGGCGTCAAAGATAGCTGCCAGAAGGGCAGGATTAATTCTTCAGTGGGCCCTAGGCACCCAAGTACACTGGGCCCCTTGGACCTGCCCCTCCAAGGCCCTGTCCCCTCCCTATCTCTGCCCGCCTATGTCCCCCCCCCAGCTCCAGAACTCCAAATAGCACCTTCTCCTTCCTTTTTCATTATTCAGTGCAGCCAAATTTGCAGTCGTCAAAAGGCCACGGGCAGTGGTTCCTACACACTACCCACAGTTGACCCAGAAGACTTCCCTCCAATACAAAATCCCAGCAACAGAGGAATGGCTTTTTGGGTCAGCTGCGGGCAGCGTGTAGGAACCACTGCCCGTGGCCTTTTGAAGACTGCGAGTTCAGCTGCGCTGAATAATGAAGAAGACAGGAGGAGGCAATACTTGGACGCCTGAAGCCGGACACAAAGGCAGGTACACTGGCATCATCAGAGCAGGCAGCATTCTGGGGTCCCCCTGAACTCTCTGGGCCCGAGGCATGTGCTTACTTGGCCTACCCTTTAATCCTGCCCTAGCTGCCAGTAAATTAGGTGAGGTAAAACCTGGCCTAATATACTGGCACCTACCTCAAGGATGCCTAGCGATGCCTAAATTCATTCAGGTGCTGCTAGGTGTGATTCTATAAATGGCACCATGTGGTTGATTGACAACGGCTAGGAGCGGCACCTATAATGTAGGCACACTTAGTTGCTGTTTATAGAATTTGGCCAACAGCGTTTTAGAATTCTGGGAATCTGCGCATAATCTGAGCGCCAGGATTTATACCAGGTTTCAGATGATACAAGTCCTTGTGTCCAAAGTTGGATTTGGGAATCCTCACTAGGCACTATTCTTGAAAGGTTGCTCATCTCCAAGCACTCTTCCGAGAATATCACCAAGTGCTTATTTTTCCCGGTGCTTATTTTTCCGCAACATTTATTGAACTAGACTTTAATATCTCCTCTTGAGGAGGCAGATGTACCTGCACCAACAGGGAAAATCTATAAAAGGTGCCTAAAGATAAGTGCTAAATAGGCACCTAGGTTAGGCACCTAACTTAATTAGCATATTGGCTTCAATTATGAGCTTTAATAAGCTCACAATTGAAAAAAAATAATAATTAATTGGGTGATTGGTGCCTATCTTTTTAGACATGACTACATAAGCTAGGCGCTTATCTTATTGCACCTACCAGCACCTAACTCCAAAGTAGGCATGTTTAGGGGCAGAGAAGGATTTAGGCACCACTAGGTGCGATTCTCTAAAGCACTTAGGCGCATATATAATGTAGGCTTTTAAAACCCTGGCCTATATTATAGGCACCTAAGGCACGATTCTGTAATGAGTGCCTAGGTGTGATTGCTATGAAGGCGCCTATCTTTTTAGGCACCCAATTACAGAATCTGTCCCCAACTTCTCAGTAAGTACCAAATGCTAATGGCAAGGTTCAGTCCCTGACCGTTCTCAACTAGTAATCCACCCAGTTCCTATCTCCTAACACAGCACGTAGTTAGCATGTGAATCAGTAGATGTTGCCACACCAGTGCAGTAGAAGTTACATATTCATACACCAATAGGGCAAGCTAATTTGCGTATTAACTGCTTAGCTCACTTTAGTGATTTGATGTTATGTGCCCCAGAAATTAATAATGTTCCTTGTATCTGTGTACTACATAGCTCTGGTGCCAGTATAACACAATACTTTGGTATTTGGTAATGGTATTATATATACCGCCTTTCTATGGTATAATCAAAGCAGTTTACATTTATTATATGCAGGTACTTTGTTCCTAGTGGGCTCACAATGTAAGTATTGTACCTTAGGCAATAGAAGGTTGAGTGACTTGCCTAGAGTCACAAAGAGCCCAATGCAATAACCACTAGCCTAGGTACACTGATGGCTTCTCCAATGAGGATCGCTATGGGAGGAGATAAGAAAATGTAATTATGTCAGCAAGAGTATATAATCCCTAGTTTCGGAGAGAGAATTATTTTTGCCTCTTTTTGCTATTCAGAGATAGATAGTGAACTTAAAGAATCGTGAAATTCAGACCCTGAGGGATTGGGTCCAGTTTATCAAACCAGCTGGGGATCAGGAAAAAGAAGAGCACTCTTTTGTCCAAGACAGGGAAGAGCACCCAAGATTCTGGAGAAGAGATTCCTGGTTCTGAAAAGCTTCTAAAGCTGCTCGTGTATGGTCAACGCATACTGAAATTCAATGCCGGTTGCCAGATATAGCACTGGCATTGAATTTCCAGGTTCACCGCAGACTGCGGAAACAGTGGTCTGAATATTAGGTGGAGTACATCTTCCCCTTCTTCGGAGATGGTCCTTGGATTTCCCATCTAACCAAGAGACTCTGAACATTATTTTGTGACATAAACTGTAAGAAACCCTTTGTGAACCTATGATCCCCACATAAATAGATCAAATAACCAACTTTTCAAATGCGGATCATTGGAAATTTGACCCCCTCCCCAATCCCAAACAATATAAAATAATTAGCTCCCCTCACAGGAACTCTTCCTTTTGTGTTCTTATTTTTCTTGAAAGGGAATTCTTTTTAAACATAACCTTCATGTTATACTGCATCATATTTCTCCTTACATCTTGAAGTGCTGAATTTTCTGGAAGTTATAGCTTATCAGGTAAGAGCCACTTTTCAACAGAATATGAACAGTATGCCACTGACTGTTTCAGACTAATTAATAATCATTTATGTTATTATTAAAGATGGATGGGAATTTAATAGCTCTTAATGGCATATTGAGGGAACTGATAATAGAAGCAGTAACCAAAGGTAGGGTTGCCAGATTTTATGATTGTAAAATCTGGACACCCTAGACCAGGGGTAGGGAACTACGGTCCTCGAGAGCCATATTCCAGTCGGGTTTTCAGGATTTCCCCAATGACTATGCATGAGATCTATTTGCATGCACTGCTTTCAATGCATAGTCATTGGGGAAATCCTGAAAACCCGACTGGAATACGGCTCTCGAGGACCAGAGTTTCCTACCCCTTCCCTAGACCTAAAAGAAGGACATGTCTGGGGAAATCCAAGTCTGGTAACCCTAGGCTTTAATCCCCAATGGGCACTGACAAACCTCACACATTGTCAAGAAGAGATTCTTACTGCTATAAGATAATTTCTGTCACTTAACCTCAACTAGCTCCGGTACAACAGACTAAGATTTTATGGGGACAGAGAAATATCTACTGTAGCTGAATGTAGCTCACCTTAGGCTCAGGTTTGGAAAGATAGATAACTAAATTTAAAATGAATTTTCTAAATCGAGTTTACAGTTGTGTGCAACTTGCACTGTCTCAAAAAAAAAAAAAAAAGGGACAGGTTTATGTGTGATTTGAGTTTTCTAACCTCCAAATTGACTCTTCTTTTGTATAGCATGGATCAAATATGAGCAAGTTGGTTAGCCATCAACCAAGCTCTTGTTCCCTTTCATGACCTAACTTGCCAAACCAAGATTATGGCGACCAAAAGTCATAATTTGGTTGCTTTTCTTACCATGCCTCTGGCAACCAGCTGGAACTTTTAAAATACTACCCAAATCAGTGGTCAATCATAAGAAGATAAGGACACACTCCTTTGGCTGGCTGGCTCATGATTTTAAAGTGTCCTGATCAGAGTTTAATTTGTAGACAAAAAAAGGAAGTGGAACTGGTTATTGGTGAAAGGGAATCTAGAGACCTTGAATTGGACTGTTTTAGATTACCCAGAGTTACTGGATGCCGCTTGGTGCTTGATAAGATAAGAAATCTATTCTTCATCCAGTATGGCTGAGTCTTTCTGTCTAGTCACTTCAATGCCTGTAAATACTTGACTCATTTATTTTTTTCCCTCCTGGAACTATGGAAACTTGAAAGTGGTTTATTTGATTGAATGAATAACTTGGCCAAATACTTCTGCTTGCACTTTTGACATATCCATTTCACAGCTGGGAATATTTCTGTTTACATCTCAGTGGGTTGGTTTGGGAATATTCTTCTTTCCTGTTTGAAGGATCCTCAAGTCCCCCTCTTTCTTTGCTTCCAGGTCTGTTCCTTCACCAGTTAAATTCTGCTGGCCAGCTCTGTCACCAATATTCAAAAAGCACATAAGCAAAAAGGCACTAGGCACTGGTAAGAATATGGGCCAGCAACCAGATAACTTCCAGCAGCCGCCTATGACCCTGATACTGAATGCCAGTGCTCAGATTAGGCCTGGCATTGAATAGTGGGTCAGATTCAGCACCTTTATGTTTGCTGGCTGCTGTGGACTGCATATTGGGGATGGGGGAGTTGAATTTAACATAATGTGATCTTTGTTGTGCATTTTTTGCTATGTCCTACAATGGTCTTCTCCTCAGAGGACTAGCAGGTAACCAAACTGTATCATCTTCTCTTATCTGAGGAGTAGGAAAAGCTCTCTGTCACTGGAAAATGGGCAACCTGCAGCAGGATATCACTGCAGACAGTCCCTGCAGTGCATTCCTTTCCCCTCTAGACAAAAAAAGTTGAAAATTATAGGATGAGTTGACCAAACGAAGACAAACACCACGTATTTAGCTGGGTCTCAAGAATCGGAGGCACAAGAAGAGGAAAAAAAAAAAATCACACAAAGATTTAGTACAGAGGGCAGTGCTGAACATACACCCCCAGGGCTCTGCTCGGTAGAGTTCAATTCTCTAACCACTGGTTACTCTTAAATGAAATAAAAAGATACCTGCACTGGACTTCTGCAAGAAAACAGTCCTAGTGGTTAGTGCACTGGCCTGAGAACCTGGCGGACTAGGTTCGATACCCACTGCAGTTCCTTGTGACTCTGGGTAAGTCACTTAACTCTCCATTAACCCAGGTAAAAAATACGTACCTGTATATGATATGTAAACTGCTTTGATTGTAATCACAGAAAGGCGGTATATCAAACCCCAACCCCTTTCCCTTTCCCTTTCCCCCAATATCTCATGTCCTTAGAATATTCTGTTCTTCATGTTTATAAAGTTGTAAAACTGTTTTACTTTTAAGGGAGTAATTCTCTACAGATTATCTAAAGTTAGGCGCCTAAAGTGTGTGCACTAAAGGCTTGTTTCTGACTTGAGTTAACAGGATAGCTGGGCACAGGGCTGGATTAACCAACAGGCCCATGTGCCTAGGGCCCGAAATGGTCAGGGGGGCCCGCTGAAGGAGAACACAGAAAAAAAAATTTTTTTTCAAGGCGACGGGCCCCCATCCAGCATTGATCGTCAACACTGGGTCCCCTCCCTTGATTGTCAACACCGGCCCCCCCCCCTCGATCATCAACACTGGACCCCCCCCCTTGATCGGAAACACCAGGCCCCCCTCGATCGGCAACACTGGGCCCCCCCCCCATTGACAGAAACAGGGCCTGCGACTGCTCTCTCTTTCTCTCGCCTGCCGCTACCGAAGCCTGTAAACAAATTTAGCATACACCGCAGGGCTCTAACAGTGTGCATAACGCTGCCGGATTTCCTCCTCCTCTTCCATAAATGAAATGGGAAGTTATGTCATGAGGGGGAGGAAGGAGGAGGGAAGCCGTCAGCGGCACGCGCACTGTTTGAGCCCTGTGGCATGTGTTAAATTTGTTTACAGACTTCGGCAGCGGCGGGAGAAAGAGAGAGCAGTAAATGAGACTTTCAGCAGCAGCGGGAGAGAGAGCAGTAAATGAGTCGAAGCTGGCAGGCCTGGGAATGGGAAGATGCTAGATGGAAGAGCAGTTGGGGAGAACAAGAAATATGGTATGTTGGAGCAGGGAATGAGAGGGAGGGATAGAAGGGGAAATGTTGGACAAGGGCAGGAGGGGGATTGGATCATAGGGTGACAGGGGGAGAGAACAGCAGGAAAGAGAGCGGAAGCAATCTTGGACCCTGAAGGGGAGGAAAGAGAGAGGTGGTGAAATAATTGATTAGGGGGGGAGGGAAGAGAGATGGGATAGGAAGATAGTGAAGGAAAAAGGACAGGGAGATGTCAGGCCATCAGAGACGGAGAGGAGATTCTGGGCTACAAGAATGGAGGGGATATGCTGGAAATTGTGGAAATCATGGGAAAGACCAAGGGATAGGGGCAAGGAGATGAATGAGAGGAAGATAGCCTCTAGACCCTCACCTCCTCACTGCTGCTGCTGCTTTCCAACATGTGCCTGACGCTGACGGCACAAGTTCTTCCCACTTCCATCATCTGCCCCCCTTCTCTCTCTCCCTCCACCCCAGGCAATTCACTGAGGGGGCAGGATAACATGATGGAATTGCTTGGGATGGAGAGAGAGAGAAGGGGCAGATGATGGAAATGGGGAGAATTTGTGCCATCAGCTTCAGTCACATATGAGGAAGCAGCAGCAGCAGTGAAGAGGTGAGACGCCCTCATCTCCTCACCACTGCTGCTGCTTTCCCACATGCTAGATGGGGGGCATATGCTGGATGGGAAGAAGAAAATAGAGTTAGTGAGATAGTGGAGGGGTGAAGGAAAGGCAAGCTGTGAGTAGACAGTGAAAAGAGGGAAAACTGAAGACTGAAAAGTAATAAAGAATTTAATTTAGACGGAGGCAGAAAATAGAGAAGAAAAACCAGAGAAGAAAAGGGAAGAGAGAGGAGAGTTGCCAGAAAACGGGGAAGTAGACAAATATCAGATCTGAGTGGAGGAAATGAGAAGAGAGAGATAGAGTAATCTCCTGAAGGTATAGGGTTACCATATGGCTCCATAAAAAGGAGGACGGATTGAGTCATCCGGGTTTTACTTCCATTGCTTTCAGTAGATGTAAAATCCGGATGTCTCAATCCATTCTCCTTTTTATGGAGCCATATGGTAACCCTGCTGAAGGAGTCCACATGCTCCACCTCCCAGTGTGCTCAGAATCACTTCTATTCGGGTGTCAGGGTTCTGGGAAATGTAACCAGCACCACTGAAGGGCTTTCAGCACCATTTCACCTGTCCCCTTACATTCCCGCTTGTGACAAAAACCCTCACCTCACTCTACATGTCCCTCATACCACCAAATGCGAGGATGAATAGCATGCTACAGCGTAAATCTTTTACTCAGAGAATAAGAGGCTTATAAACATAAAGCAGGAAAACAAAAAAGGATTATATCATAAATCAAAGTACATGTAACACACAGTGCAGTTATGTTTCCACTCTGGGATATAAGTGAAACTAAGTGAATAACTCATAGATTGACTAATTCCCCATTTTAATATTGCGCAAGAGAGGATTAATGGTCTCACACAGAGAAAAAAAAAAATAGGGAAGCAAAAAACAAAGCCCCCAAGCACAGGCTCTGGCTAAGTTGGCTGGAAAAGTCTTTGAACCTTCATTTCTCCCATGAGTACACTCTTAAAATAGAGCTAGCTGGCTGAGGTCTGGCGCACATTTGTCTCTGTGCTCCTTACTTTTTGCTAGTGAGAGTCTACACAAGTTGCAGTCTCTGCAGGAAAGCCTCAGGGGCTGATGCAGTAATCGTGCATTACAGATAGGCACTGATACGTGCGACTCAGTGTACACCTTCCTAGCACAAGCCTAAAAAAATGTTAGTTTCTCCAAGCAATAAGCAAATAGCAAGCAAATTACTACTGTGCTAAGAAGTGTGCACTATTAAAATAAACCCCCCCAAAAAAAACATGCATGTTGCTGCAGTAAAATGCAGCTGTTTGCTGCACTGAAGAGTAAAATATCTTCTCCCTTTTCAGTGTATGAGCAAGAATTGGCTCACACACTCACAGGAAGGGAGATATTAGGGGGGGAAAAAAACCTCATGCTGTACTCTGCATCCCTTCTCCTCTCAACCGCCCTGCCCCACCCCCCTCCCTCCCCAATACACACATAAAAATCTCTTGTGGTCTATTGCAGTGATTTTCAACCCAGTCCTCAGGGACCATCTGGCCAGTTGGGTTTTCAGGATATCCACAATGAATATACATGAGAGAGATTTATTTGTATGCACATTTATTTGTATGCACATTCATTGTGGCACAGTGACCTGGAGGCAGCAATGGGTGAACATTGCTCCCGATTCCCAACTTTCAAAGTGTGCAACAGGGTTCAAGGAGGGGGTTCCAGAAGGGCAGCAGGGGGCGCTGAGGCCCACCAGAACATCATGGATTTTATTATAGGTGTCTGAAGGTGGTAGGTTGGGGGGGAGGGGGGAGACAGGATCTACTAGACCAGTGATTCCCAACCCTGTCCTGGAGGAACACCAGGCCAATCGGGTTTTCAGGCTAGCCCTAATGAATATGCATGAGAGAGATTTGCATATGATGGAAGTGATAGGCATGCAAATTTGCTTCATGCATATTCATTAGGGCTAGCCTGAAAACCCAATTGGCCTGGTGTTCCTCCAGGACAGGGTTGGGAACCACTGTACTAGACCACTGGGATTTTTTTTTTGTTTTGGGTGTCACAGGGTGGGAGATTCAGGATCTTTAGTAGGGATCAGTGAACGGAGGTGAAATACCTCCTCTAATTTTGCTTAAGGTCCCCGCTTTGTCTTCAGCACTGCTCTCTACATATGTGCTGAATCATGAAGTGGCCTTATTGCCACTTGTTTTAGCTATGTTGTGCGCTTAGGTCTCATTCAAAGCTTGTGCTCAAAACACCCTTTCTGCATCACACACCCATAAAGTTATGTGCGAAAGCTGCCCCATTGTGTAAAATGCTTGAGGGTACTGAATCAGCAATATTACAATATCTGTAGATTCTGTGAATTTGTTATGTTAGTATTTGCATATGATGGAATGTAACCTGGACGGAATGGCAGATGAGGCTTTGGCTGCCTTATTGGGCAGACTAGTTGGACTATGTGGGTCTTTATTTGCCATTATATTCTTGGAACTATTCAAATCCAGAGTAAAAGCCCACCTCTTTGAGAATACATTTAACTCATAACCCCCTCACCCTAAGCACCTTGAGTAATTCCCTAAGCCACTACTTGTCCTGTTGTCTGTTAATTTTAGATTATAAGCTCTCCCCTCCCCCCGTCGCTGTGTAATATTGTTGGGAACAAAGCTAAGTAATCTTGAAATAAAATTATATAGCTATGCTGATGACATAACTTGAGAAGAAAAAGGGATTACGATAGTTTTGAATGCCTTGCAACTAATATCGTCGACAATTTTGATAGCTGAGGACTGAATGAAGGACCATAAATTAAAACTTAACTCAAATAAAACCAGATTCTTTTTGGCATCTCCTTCCAAATGTGGCGAGGAGAGCCTGAGTCTGAACGTCAACAATTATCCTATCACCTCAACCATCAGGATATTGGGTGTCCATCTGGATAGGAATCTATCGATGACCTCACATGTAGATGCCCAGGTCCAAAAATATTATTTTACTTTATGGAGGCTTCGTACTATCAGGCCTTATTTAATGATAGTTCATTTCAATTATTAGTTCAGTCACTCACTCTGGGTTTATTGACTCCGATTGACACAAAACACTGCAGTACGTCTAATCTTTAGATTTAAAAAGGCATATCATTTAACCGTATACTATAGAGAATTACACCGGCTTCCTATTGAGGCCAGAATGCTGTTTAGGTTTGGATGTCTATGTTATAAGGCAGTGCATAACCTGGTAAGCCATCAGATCTTCCTGATTCTTACCACCCCATTTCGCTGATTAATGTCGATCGTGAGTGAACAGGCTTAAAAAAATACCACGACTGAAGATCGGGGCAGAGGAGTGCAGGGTGGTGGTTGAAGATCGGAGCAGAGGAGTACAGAGCGGAACAACTCAGAAGAGTTTATGGGCAGGCAGATCGGGGCAGCGGGAGGCATTCGAGGCAGGCAGATCAGGGCAGCGGAACAGGAGCAGGCAGGAGAAGAGCATCGAGGTGGCAGGGAGGAGAGATTAGAGAGCAGGGCGTGCAGAGAGCAGAGCTTTGGAGAGTCGGAAATACGTTTTCGACTGGTCCCCAGCAGTCACTTCATGGGATGATCAGCCAGCCCAGTCGGATTGGAAAACGTGGTTGATGAATTGCGTCCCTGTCTACTTTGCATGCATTTCTCCTCATTTGCTTGCATGGAATCGAAGCAGATCGCAGGAGAGGTTAGTGAATTATGCCTGAGGGAAATCTGGTCGCAAAGGGGTTGCAAACCGATCAGTACATGATCGGTTTGCTTTGTGAATCTGACCCCTTATGTTCTTCTTATGTATACACTTAACTGCAAATTAAAGCCAATTAGAGGTTGATAAAGCCAATTATTGATCTTATCACCAATTAATTGCCAAATTAGTGCTAATTAGCAAATTAAGTTACACCCTGTTGTATAACTGTGGGCATCATTTATAGAATTTGCGGGATTATGTGGATTGCTTCATATATATATGTTTTGCTCTTGTATTGAACCAAACTTTTTTTTATGAAGTGAAGGTGTGCTCATTCTTCTGCAGTCACATGGCTTTGCTCTAACAGGTCTGAGCACACACAGAAAAAAATTGAATCAGGACCCAGAGTTGATACGCAGAGAGGCTAGAAAGGCTGGGGCTCTTCATCCTGGAGAAGTGAAGACTCAGAGGAGACATGATAGAGACTTACAAGATCATGAAGGGCATAGAGAAGGTGGAAAGGGACAGATTCTTCAGCCTATTGGGACCTACAAGAACAAGGGGGCACTCAGAGAAATTGAAAGGGGACAGGTTTAGAACAAATGCTAGGAAATTTTTCTTCACTCAGAGGGTGGTGGACAACTGGAATGCGCTTCCGGAGGATGTGATAGGACAGAATACATTAAGGGGATTCAAAGAGGGATTGGACAAGTTTCTGAAGGATATAGGGATTGAGGGATATAGATAGAGGTAGAGATAGGATCTTGATAGAGGTAGGATCATGAAAGAGTATAGATAGAAGAAAAATTGGGATTAAAGGGTTTTAGACAAATGATCTCTTACAGGTCATGGACCTGATGGGCCGCCGCAGGAGCGAGCTGCTGGGCACGATGGACCCCTGGTCTGACCCGGCAGAGGCAACTTCTTATGTTCTTATGATATTTTCAAAATTAATGCACAGAAGAGCATTCTAGGATACTGCACATATGTGTGAACGCTCAGACCTGTGCACAAGCGCTAGCCATCTTTAAAAGTTCATATGGTAAGGTTCAATTCACAAAACTGTTCACAAAAATCATTCACAATAGCGCTGAGTCTACCTTCTTCTTTCTTACTTCTTACTTTTTAAAAAAATGTATTTATCATTTTATAATTATTTATCAAGTGTAAACTTGTACAGAAAGTAAAATTTAAGTTAAAGATACATATCCATATTCATCATATTTAAATCAAGAATATAAAGTCAATAATTGATAACCAAATTCATCCAAATTAAATCAAAAACAGAAATAAGTTACTTAAATTTTAAACTCAACTCCAATACATTTCTAGAATCAAGATGGAACTAGAGCGAATTTAATAACAAAAAATATCTAGAGGAATGCTACAACTGATCTAAACTGAGCTCAAAATTCCCCCCAAAAACTGCTTATCTAGGGCTAGATCTTATCTTTTTTTTTTTTTCTTTCTCCAGGCGTGACAATGACAAAAAGGTCGTCAGCTGGACAGGTTCAAAGAAAACATATTTCTGTGAAGAATAACACACTATACATTTGCATGGGTGACGTAAATAAAAAGTTGTCCCTAAGGCTAACACCTCTGGTTTTAATAATAGAAATTCTTTACGACGTCTCTGAATATCTCTGGCTAGATTAGGGTACATTTGTATCTGCATTCCTAGAAATTGTTTCTTTTTATTTTTAAAGAAAAGTCTCAATAACCAGTTTTTATCAGGGGCCAAAGCCACTGTTAATAATAAAGTTGCAGGCACTGCCTTTTCACTATTCAAGGATTCCAATAAGGTACACACGTCCAAATTTTCCTGGAAAACCTCTTGTTGTTGTTCCCACTGATTATTAGGAAGATAATAGACTTGTGTAAATGGTGGTATCATTTCCTCAGACAATCCCAAAATTTCCAACATATATCTTTTTAGCATCTCCCGAGGAGTAATCATTAGGACCTTAGGGAAATTCACCAATCTTAGGTTATTACTACGGGAAAAGTTTTCCAAAGACTCGAGCTTCCTCCTAAGATTAGTGTTATCTTTAATTAAAGTTTCATGGATCTGTTTGGTCTTAGATGACTCTTGGTTAATGCTGATAATCTCTTTTTTAAACTCTATTGTTTCCAGTCCTGAATATCCTTATCATGAGCATTTATTTTCTCCTCTATTTGAGTAAATTGAGGTTTTATTAATTTTGGAATATTAGCAACCAGGTCCCAGATAGCTTCTAGTGTAACCTCACGGGGTCTTTGAAGATCAAAAGAATGAACTGCAAGCTCTTCTCCTGCTGATGGTTCTCTCTGTAGAACACTTTCCTGGATCTGTTCGTCCCCCTCAGATGTTGACTCCTCAGTTCCTACATTCAGGCTCTCTTGCAATTGTAGAGAGTCTGATTCCATGCTCCCTTCATGATTATCCCTGGCCTCCAGAGCAGGACTAACTCCCTCTTCGGAGAGTTCCCTCTCCTGCAGGGAGCTGGTAACCTGAGGGCATAGGGGTGGAGCCCTCGTGTCGGGGCTTAGAGTAGTCTCATGTCCCAAAGAGATCGCCTCCGTTCTGCCCGTTCAGGACGTCTCTAGCGGGACAACCTCCGGCTGCAGGGAACTTTACATGCAGCGGATTAGCTCCTCTATGTTGCCCATTCCGGAGCTCTGTGAGGCCCCAGCTGTGCTCCGGCCTCTCCGTTTAGGCATCTCGAGGCAAATTGAGCAGCGATTCAAGAGTAAGTAGCAGGCTCACCGACACGTGGCGCTCAGTTTAGTCTGTCGGCAGCCATCTTGATTCATTTCTTACTTTTTTCATATGAAAAACTAAAGGCTATAAGGGAGTTCAGATCTCCACCTAAATCATAATGTTTCCGGTGGTGGTGTTCTTCATTATTCCCAATATAGCTTTACTAATTCATAACTTATTATAATCAAGTAGATATTGTTTTCTTTAAATTCATAACTCAGCTTTTATACTTGTGCATTCCCCTTCCCGACGCATTTCACATATCTTTATCAAGGTCAGGGGAACTTAGGTTAAAGTTAAACTTTTCCTATTCACATCAGCCGCTGGCGATCCAAAGAAGCTCTAGCTGCCATTAGCACAGAACCGTGTGTGTATGCATCTGGTATACCTTCCAGGTTAGCACACAAATTCTGTGCATCTCTTATTTGCATACAATTTGATTGCTGGATCAGTGCACACAAATTTGGAGTTACGCTTGCAATATGAAATCATGTATTAAGCTGTCAGTCCTGCTTTTGTCAATATCTTGAGACAATTGACTGTTTTGTCATCCATGTTGGAGTCTATTACAACTTCTCCCCTGTGTCTTCCTCCCAAGAGAAAAACCTTTCTTTACATTTCTTCTCTGCTGCCTGCTCCATCCACTTTCCAACTCTCACAGAAAAAGATTCACACCAAAAACTATGATGCAAGCCTCTGGGCCAGCAGATAATCTGCACAGTCCCTTCTGTTTTCTTCCAGAAAGTGAGATTATTATTAGCCATAGGCTGAAGAATGGACATACTCCAAGCAGAGAAATCTTGTCTTTCTCACACACGGGAAACAAACTCTTTGTTGTGATGCTGATAAAGTCATGAGTTTATTTTTTTAGAACTGTAATGTAATTATTCACTATATGCAACTCCATGATGTCTGGGTTTAGGGCAATGGCATACCTAGGGTATCTGACACCCGGGGTTGATCATTTTTAACCCCCCCATATAAAAAGGAATTGGAGGAGCACCCCCTAGGAACTGCATCCAGGGCGGTCCACCCCCACCCCATTGGTACGCCACTGCCTGAGGAAGGGGATTTTAGTTTCCAAAAGTTAGTATAAAAATATATTAAAATTAGTCCAATAAAAAGATTACCTTATTTCCATTTTCTATTTATAAATATTTATCAATACAGCTAAAATACTACTTTATTTTAAAGCAAAAAAAAATCTTTTTTCTACCTTTTGTCATTTCTGCTGTAATCATCTTCACTGTCTTCTTTCTGTCCAACATCTGTCCTTTCTCTCCCTTCCATGCAGCATCTACTCTCTCTCACTGCCCCTTCCATCCAGTGTCCATCTTCTCCCACTTCTATAAACTGTCTATCCCTTTTCTTCTTTGTACATAATACATTTCAGCTTCACTTCCTCTCTATTTTTCTCTGTCTCTACCTCCTCCCCTATGCTCTGGCATCTTTCTCTTCTCCTTTCCTTCCTTCCTACACCACTCCACAATCTGGCATCTCCTTCCCTCCCCATGCCCTGGCATCTCTTCCTCCCCCTCCATGATCTGGCATCTCCTTTCCTTCCTTTTTCCCCCTTCCTTCCCCATGGTTTGGTATCTCTCTTTCCTCTTCTCCACCTTCCCTGGTCTTCCTTCCCCCCCCCTCCAATTGGGTGCAGCATATCTCTCCCCCTCCTTCCCTCTCTCTGTCTGTCATCCCCCAGTCAGCAGTGCAACATTCAAAACTCACTGCTCTTTGCGGCATTGGGCCTTTCTCTCTGCCAGGTCCTGCCTACTTCCTGTTTCTGTGAAGGCAAGACCCGGCAGAGAGGAAGGCCCAATGCTGGCAGAGGAGTGAATTATGAATGCTGCTGCTGCCGAACCATGATGCCGGTCCTCGTTCAGAGTACTTTCTTATGGGCTGAACCTGGGGCAGACCACTCCCCCTTCCCCCCCCTTGGTACGCCACTGGCTTAGGGTCAGCAGGCTGGATCTCTGAGGTTCAAGTCCAAGAAGCCATAGTCTTCATTCTTCACCATTTCAGAAAGGCACCTCTCTAGGTAAGGGACACAATTTTGTTGCTCTGTACAATTTCAAAGAAAATTGTATCTGTGTGCATACATCTGCCTGCCCAATTGCAGGGTCTTTGCCACACTGTAAGCATCAATGTAATGCAATTTTGTTTTAGAAAACAGAGATGTAGACATGGTAGTGATTATACAATTTCAGTGCATTGAAAGCTCATTGATGTATTTTCACTGGTAATGGCTGCTGACCACATAAGTTTATGTAAACGTGTATTTTTAAAGATATTTCTTATACTTCTCGAATAAGCAACAGATCCTTTTATCTATATACTTGTGAAAGAAGTTTATTTTGGTTTCCAATTAATGCCTTTGCTTTGGGCTCCGGATGCAAGCCATGGCTGCATTCAATTATCTCCTTAATTCCATAAACCAAAAAATCATTTTAAAGATTTAGTGTGCCCATTCACCAATGATATCACTGTGTAAAAATGCATGTATCTTCATATCCTACCCAATCAAAGTTCTTGCAAAGATCAGGTAGTGTCAATTTAGAAAAGATAGTCGAGAAATGAATTTAGTCCAAAAGAAAGTATCACTTCAGAAGGAGAGATTGAATGCCAATAGCTACAGAGGATGGCGAGAGCTGGGAAAGTCAGTGGTCTTAGCACCGAGATACACCCAGAATATCCGAGGTCCCTACACTGGCATCTGAGGTGGTTAACCCTGGCATAAAGTTGTGTCATCTAATGCCATTTCAAGTGTGGCTCATGTTCTATTTGTTAAATATATTTTCATTTACACATCTGATAACAGACTTTATGTCAGATTATGAATGAAAATACAGTATATTTAACAAAATTATACAAATAGAGCATAAGCCACATTTGAAATGGACCTTTAGAATCAACCATAATTTTTTTATCACATATTTTTCAAATTGCAATACTGAGGTTATACATTTGGCTACATGTCCTTGCAACGTAACCCATTAATTAGCAGATAGTAAATTGTAACCTGTTAACTATATCCTATGTATGCTTAACCTGTAACCCATTCTGAACTCTTTGGGGACAACGGGATAGAAATTGAAATAAATAAATGGCGAAATATCTGCGTTACGTAACTTGATGTTGAACGAGAGAAACAGTGCCAAGTAACAGGCATTTGGAGATGCAGATCTCCCAAAAGAGCCATAGAAAACACGTTACTTCTGAGCAACAGTGCCAAATAATGGGTTAATATACACAAGGTAAACCAAAATGAAATGTAAGAGGGACTGGGCATAAAGGAACATAAAAACATAAGACTTGCCGCTGCTGGGTCAGACTAGTGGTCCATCATGCCCAGCAGTCCGCTCACGCGGTGGCTGCATTAAAATATAATTGAAGGTTAATCCCCCTAGACCAGAACATCAGCACCTGTGACACCCTCACATCATCAGTACTTATAAATAGAAAATAACACACATTTTGATGGTAACCACTTGGCTGCAGTTCTATTGACTTGTAAAAGGCTTAGGAACCAGTAATTAAAAAAATAAAAATAAAAATTAATAAAAATAATAAACAGGGTACCAGAGCCCATTCTGAGCTAATAACACCTTACAGTAGGGTTAACCATATGACTTCAAAAAAGGAGGACAGACAGAGACATCCGGGTTTTACTTCCACTGAAAGCAACAGAAGTAAGGAGGACAAACAGAGACATCCGGGTTTTACTTCCACTGAAAGCAACGGACGTAAGGAGGACAGACAGAGACATCCGGGTTTTACTGCCACTGAAAGCAACGGACGTAAGGAGGACAGATAGAGACATCCAGGTTTTACTGCCACTGAAAGCAACTGAAGTAAGGAGGACAGATAGAGACATCCGGGTTTTACTTCCACTGAATGCAACGGACGTAAGAACAGATAGAGACATCCGGGTTTTACTTCCACTGAATGCAACGGACATAAGGAGGACAGATAGAGACATCCAGGTTTTACTTCCACTGAAAGCAACAGAAGTAAGGAGGACAGATAGAGACATCCGGGTTTTACTTCCATTGAAAACAATGAAAGTAAGGAGGACAGATACAGACATCTGGGTTTTACTTCCATTGAAAGCAATGGAAGTAAAACCCAGATGTCTCAATCCATCCTCCTTTTTCTGGAGTCAGTCTTACAGTCCTGCTCCTGTAAACAAGAATGTTGTCTCATGCGTTTTACAACAAGTTATCTCTCACCAGACAGCACGGAGGGCCCAATCCAAGGTATGGCTACTACCCCAACTGCACCTAACATTCATTTACTGCCTTCAGGCAGCTTCCCAGGCTCAGGTACTCCCAACACTAGATGCAACATAAAAGCTGCACTTAAAGATAATTGAGAGATAACCCCTTGCTAGACTGTTCTATAGAAAGAGGGCACAATTTTAAAGATCATACCTTTTTTTTCAGCTGTACAGCTCTCTTGGTGCTACTTTTACAAACCCGCATTAGTGAATCTCACACAGCCTGAATGGCTTCGTAAAAGGAGCACTTGGAGAGGTGGTGTTATAGTCAAGACATTTGTAAAGTTAAAACATTGTACCTAGTTTGCCTATAACTTTATCCTGCCCTATTAAGGATTCTGAGTTAGTCCCATGTTTTGGTTTTTTTTAAATGCATTTTGCAATATTGGTTACAGAAAGATTTGCCTAGTTATTGGCACTGGAGGAATCAATTTCATCATTTAATTTTATTTGAGGTTTGAGAGGTTCATAAATTTCCTAGAAGAACTCGGTTATTTTTGAAAATTTGGGACCCCTATATACAAAAATTATCCTCTAGAGCAAAAAGTATGATTCATAATACTTTACAATGAAGCTGTGGAATTGTTCTTTGTATTTTTAATACTTGTTAATTGATGTCACCTTTCATTCTAGGGTCAGAGTGGGAATAGGGGGATGATAGTAATATATGTGGAGTTATTTGAATTATATTTTTAAAATTAATTTATTACAATGTTATAATTAAAAATAATGGAAAGGGGGAAGAGGTGAATAGGGACGGGGAAAGAATTAGGGGGAGGGTATTGAAAGATGTAATGGGTAATTTGGAAATATATTTTGAAGAAATGAAAGACATTTGATGGAAATTAATGCGGTGTATTTAAATGTAATCACTATTTTATTGTATGATATTATTGTATATTTATTGGATTTCTTCAATAAAATGTTATAAATTTAAAAAAAAAAATCACACTTGCCATCTTTGTCAGACAATGCCCTGCCATGCCACAATGTCTGCCATCACTTTGTATAAATACACTTTATTATGTATATAAACTTGTAACCCTTTCTGAGCTCTTCTGGGAGGACAGGATATAAAACCAAATAAACTTGTGAATCTACACAAGTTAATATGTCAAAAAAACACTGTTAACAGCCACTTCGTATCCATTTCCCCTTGTTTTTTTTTCCATATTTTAAAATGTTTGTGATCCTGTTCTATTTTCTCTGTTTATGCTTCCCTTTTTTTTTTTTTTTTTTAAACTGATTAGTTATCCATTTAAGCTCAGTTCTCTCAATGTTTGGCAAGCACTGCCCTGTGATCTTGTACCACCAGACTGTTGAGCGTTACATGTTTGTAATTTGTTTCAGCTGCCCAAAGGCAGTGAAGGAAATGAGAGAGCAAGCAAACTCTTAAGAGGGTGAAGCCAACAGAAAGAATGAATCTTCACGCAGCGTATTTTGAAGGTCTGGAGTTAAAGCTACAGTGCACAATGTGCGCCGGCTTTTAGTCACCCCCAAATTGCCATCATGAACAGTATTTTCTCTTGGATTACTTACTCCAGCGTGGGTAGACAGGGAATTTGGTCCCAGGCGCATTTGTACAGGGTCTGAATAAAGCTCTCAGTTCCATCCAGCACAGTGCAGCTCACATTCTTGTACACTACATAAGCACACCAGTTCCTAGAAGAAAAAAAAAAAAAAGGAAATCGGGGTAAAGAGAGTCTGAAGCCGGCAAACAATGGGCATCATTAAATCCCCCCCCCCCCCCCCGAAGTCTCAGATGCAACAAAAGTAGCATTCATGACACTGTTAAGGCTTGGTACCACAGATATGAAAATGGAGGTTTGCCGAAAAACTACCGCCTGCTCAAGAGGAGGTGCTAGCGGCTAGCGCGGCCGGCAAATTAGCACACGCTATTACGCGGGTTAAACTGCTAACGCGGCTTCGTAAAAGGAGCCCTATATGCTATTTTAAAAATAAGTACTGTAATTTATTTGTGCTTGGCGTTAAATTGCAGGGGGGGGGGGGTCAGGGGAGGTCTGCTGTAACTCTTTGATTGGTTAATTATTGGCGCTTCAAACCCCTATAGAAAAACCAGGTTGCCTCGGCTGCACTGCATTTATCCAGAGGCTAAAAAGTCCTCCTGAAACCTTAAGGCCATTTGATGTCCTGCAACATAAGAGCTTTTAGTCCTCACAGAAGAGAATAACCCCCATGGAAAGGTTCACTTTTTTTTTCTGCTTTGCACCTGGAGGCAGGCAAATGCAAAATGCTCTTTCAGGAATCGCTACACCCAGGTAAGAGTGTCATCTGAGCAGAGGCTGCCAGACCCTCATCGGTTCTAAACTAAAGCCCCCTCTTCCCCCCCCCCCCCCGAACTCTTCCTGCTTGCCAAAAGTGGAGCCCCGCTTGATGCCAAACTAAAAGCAGAAGTGCAGAAATGATGAACAAAAAAATCAATAGTTTTATTTAAAAAATCAACAAATGATATTTTTCCAACAGTGGTTCTTTATAGAACACCGAGACCCTGTTGTAGGATTTCATATGATCCATTACATTTGCCTGTTTTGTGGCTTTCTTATGGGGTCCTGTTTTGTCAAGTTGGCACGTATATTTGATAGTGTTGTTACTTTCTAGTTTCGATTTTGTGATTGCTTTTCTTTTTCTTATAAAATCAATAAAATGTTTGAAATCGAGACCCGGAACCACTATTTGGAAAAATAACATTTGTTGATTTTTTTTAAATAAAAACTATTGATTTTTTTTTTTTTTTTGGTACATCATTTCTGCACTTCTGCTTCCTGCTTTTCCATACTTGCATCCCACCGCAGATCAGTTGGATTTTCCTTTCGTTTCCATCCCTTTGATGCCAAACTCATAAACCTGGGGGTCCCTCGCAGCCGCCCACTTACTTGTGCCTGCCGCCCGGTCTCACGGGGATGGCCTGGCCCAGAGCCCCGCACAGCAGGAGCAGAGAAAGCGCCCGGCAGAGGGGTCGGAGCCGCAGAGTCCGCAGCCTCATCCCGCACCCGCAGTCGCACAGCCGCGCCTCTTGCTTCCAGCTCCCCTCCTCTGCTACAGAACCAGAGGCAGAGGGAGGAGTGCTGTCTTCACTCACGGTCTCTCCTTGCCCCCCCCTCCCCCCTCTGCTCCGGGCAGAATTCCCCTCTATGAGGTCACCCCCCCCCCCAATCTCTTTAGGCCTAGAGCTCCCTCCTTCCCTTCGCACAGGGGAGGGCAGGCTATTACTTCATTGCGTTTAACTAATTTGTCTTCTGTAAAAGAAAAAGGGAGTTCTCTCCCTGGAAAGGATGACTCCTCATCTCCCACAGCGAATCGTCCACACGGAATCGTAAACTAGTGCTGGAATGTGGACGGAGCTGTTATTAGAGCGGGAAAGTTCTAAGGAGCTGTGTAGATCATCTCTTAAGCAAATGTGTGTTTTCCACGTTCTATATGGTTGAGGAGGGACCATTTGCATTAGGCTCTGATTAGTTGCAGAGAGCTGGGCGATTTCCTGTATTTAGCACAAGCTATACAGTTCTTGTGATTTACTGTGTTTGGAAAATTAAATACAGACCATGCACGTTTCTTAGAAAATTCAGTTTTAAGGGTGTTTCTACTATTTCAAATAAAGTAGTTTAAATTAGTGTCAGTGAAACTTGGGCTGGATAGTGCAAGTCTGCAGGTAACTCCTGGATTAGCTGGGCTACGATCTTTATCCTTATTTTTTTTTAAAAAAATCATATACTGCTTTACAATCAAAGTTTCCTGTTCAAAGCAGTTTACTTACAGTCATGTGAAAAAATAAGGACACCCCGTGAAATATTTAGTTCTTTAAGAAATGTTCACATATGGATGTCAAATCTTTTTAAAAAAAATTTAGCTCTGGAAAAGAAAGCGACGTAATTGCAGGTAAACAACAAAAATTTTCCTTGATTTACTATGGGCTCCTTTTACAAAGGTGCGCTAACGTTTTTAGCGCACGCACAAGATTAGTAGCACTGGACTATTGCAACTCCATC
This sequence comes from Geotrypetes seraphini, assembly GCF_902459505.1. Classification (NCBI taxonomy): domain Eukaryota; kingdom Metazoa; phylum Chordata; class Amphibia; order Gymnophiona; family Dermophiidae; genus Geotrypetes; species Geotrypetes seraphini. The sequence goes on along the minus strand of NC_047085.1, from coordinate 146,898,746 downwards.
TACCTAAGCCTAACAAAGAAAAACCTTCAAAGACTCCAGCGGATTCAGAATGCTGCTGCTAAGCTTATCTTCGCAAAAAGCAAATTCAACCACGTCTCGCCGCTTTTGTCCAAGCTCCACTGGCTTCCGATAATCTCGAGAGTGCACTTCAAATGTGCCTGCCTTATTTTCAAGATCCTACACGGCATCCTCCCCCCCCCCCTTTATTCCTCTTTCTTGGAATTCCTCTAACCCCAATTCCACTAGATCCACCCAAAAACTGAAACTCTCCTTTCCCTCTCTAAAAGTCTCTCTTGTAGGAAAAGTAGGTTCCTCCCTCCCTTTTAGAATCACTGAGCTCTGGAACAACCTTACCTCCCCTCTTAGGAATCTGAGCTCCCTCCAATTCTTCCGTAAACATCTGAAAACCTGGCTATTCTCAAAAATGTAACTCTTCCTCCCTCTCTGATTATTCTAGTCCTCTAAATTTCCTCTTCATCCTTCCCTAACTCCTGTTAACCGTGTCGAGCTTTGCAAATGTAGAGATGATGCAGTATACAAACCTAAAGTTTAGTTTAGTGCGCGCTATAGCATGCGCTAGCTGAAAAATTACCGCCTGCTTAGAAGGAGGTGGTAGTGACTAGCGTGCGTGGCATTTTAGCGCGCGCTAAGAGCACGCTAAAATTGCTAGCGCGCCTTTGTAAAAGGAGCCCTATGGGTCTGTTCAATTTTTTATTTAATTTAACTGTAGCATTTATAATCTCATTCAACATCAAAATCTAGACAGAGAATAATCAATTTAAATCAAGTAAAATGATCTTTAGATCTCTGTATAATCCAAGTACAATCAATTCAGCATGTAACTTTTTAGAATTTCAACAAGATTCAGTTCTAAAGGACAGAAATCAAAATCAAAAATATTTTTGAAAAAGCCAAGTTTTCACTAGGCATCAAAGCATCATAGTCTGTTGTCAATCTAGTTCCCAGAGGTAGAGATGTCCAAAGTTCTGATCGTCTTCCAAGTATAGTCATGTTAAATGTCTTTTTTTCAAATATACAGAGCAACATGTTAAATGTACAGTGCCGTGTACACCTTTCAGCACTATAGAAATGATAGCGGTAGTAGATTACCACTCTAATATCATTTAAAGATATTTGGTTGATAGAATTGGATAAAATCTTATAGATAAGCAGGGGCCAAATCAAAAAAATATATATATTTTTTTAAAGTTCAATAAAGTTTTATTGTATTTATCAATGAAAAATAGAACAGAAAACATATCAACAGTATCAAATACAGAAAAGAGAACCAATGTCTGTATGGAGGCAATTATACAGGAAAATCAGATCATAGCAGGAATAACAGCACGCACTGGAAGCATATGCAACAATATAGAGAATCAAAAACATAAAATGGAGATCAAAAGCACAAGAGATAAAGCAATAAAGTTATAGAGATCTATCCGCAATGAGATTAAACCAGTAAAAATGACACAAAACAAGTGTTTCAGTTATGTTTTGAACAGTATTGCAATACAGGGTCCCAAATATCATGGAAATGAGATAAAGAACCCACTTTCTTAGCATAGAAATTCAATCCTGGCTTTACAGGGTTGCCGGTATAAATTTTTTGAAAATGGGATAGCGTGTTCAAACCAATGGCCTTCCCCTATTAGCTTAGCTGCTGTGTTCTCCTTAATTGTTTCTCTGGAAGAACTAATATTACCTTTTTCATCACAAAAATCTGAAAGCATTTTGGTACAAAAATATTTAATACTAGTCTTTAAGCCCGTTACATTAACGGGTGATAGAATAGATGTGTGTGTCTGTCTTTCTTTCTGTCTCTCTCTCCTTGGCCGCTGTCTGTCTGTCTTTCTTTCTGTCTCTTTCCTTGACTGTCCACCACCACCCCTTGCCTACTCCCCCTGTCCAGCAGTAGCCCTTCTCCCTTCGTTTTACCTCCCCCCCTGTCCAGCAGTACCTCTTCCCTGCTCCCTCTGTCCAGCAGTAGGCATTCTCCTTTTCACTGCTCCCCCTGTCCAGCATCCGCTAGCCCAGGTAGCCTCGCATTATCAAAGTGGGCCGGCCTAGCAAATGTCCCACAGCTGCTGCGTTTGCTGGTCCGGGGGGGGGGGGGGGGGGGGATGAGAAGAGGCGTCCCGGCAGCGGCAGCGCAGGAGTCAAACTGCCACCGCTGTCACAAGCCGTCCCACACGCCGCAAGCCACCCATGTGCCAGAAATCGAATTCGGCACAGAGGCAGAAAGCACGGCGGCAGGGATCACAAAACCCTAAGTGCGCATGCGCACTTAGGGTTTTATTATTTAATATGATATGATGAAGCATCTTCAATTTAATAAAGCATTTGTGAATTACGTTGTGAAGATATTGTCAGGCCTGAATCCATCCAAACCCCCAGTAACTTGCTTTCCCATTTGAGGGACATCACACTCCTGCTATCTTGGGAAATGATCTCATACTTTGTGTTGCACTCCCAACTGACAATATATTCATCTTGTCCAGATATATTTTCAGATCCAAGGAGCAAAACAAAGCAAACAGAATAGAAAAAACTTCTTTCATAAGAAAGTATGTTGATCCTGTTCATTTACAGAAAGTAGATAGTTCCAAGTCTAATAGATGCTGGCACTGTCATCTTGAGGTAGGGACTTTGGATCATTTACTGTACTATTGTCCCTTGATACTTGGGTTTTGGAGATCCATTTGGGGTCAAGTGAAGAAAATGTTGGAAAATCCATTGTCATTGTCATACGATACCATATTTGGCACGTTAATGAAGGCTAAAAGCCAAATATCTTCCCAAAATAATAAACTTCTCTTTATTATGACAGGGGTTGCCATACAACATATTATGAGAAACTGGAAAAGTTGGGATCGGTAAAATTATTCTTTCTGATGGGAATCTCTATGCCACATGTTTAAAATGGAACGTATGATTGCTATACACCAGGGACATTATAGAAAGTTTATGGATATTTGGGAGCCATTGACAAAATTCTGTAAGGAATGACTGTTGATTTTGCCCTTTGATCATACACGTCCAGGGTGGGTGGGAAGATACTTTTAATTTGAGTGCAATTTTGGGATATGTAGAAAGGGGGGATGATTTAAGTATTTGTCATAGAATATAATTTTAATTGAATTTAAGTGCTGTTAAAATGTAAAATGTCTGTATAATATGTTGCACTTATTTTTGGCTTTAAAATGAATAAAGATTTTTTTTTTAAAGAAAGTATATTGACATTAACCCCCACCCTCCCTTTTTACAAAACCGTGACACATTTTTTAGTGCCAGCCGTGACAGTAACAGCTCCGATACTCATAGGAATTCTATAAGCGTTGGAGATGTTACCACCGCAACAAGTGCTAAAAATACTAGTGTGGTTTTGTAAAAGAACAGAAGAATGATATCATCTGCATAAGAGAAATATTTTATTCCAAAACCTTTCTCCTGTTCCTAAGATAAAAGTTAAAAGTACGGGGAAGAGAGGAGAACCTTGTAGAACCCCACATGTCATAGGCCATGATTACAAAAGGTGCTCTGCCAAAGCACCTGGACTAGGGTTCCAGAAAAAGGAGGATGGATTGACACATCTGGATTTTACTTCCATTGCTTTCATGTTTTTTTAAGTCCTAATTTGAAACTTCCAATTTTCTATATCTTGTAGCTCCTACATTTTTAACCAAATTCTCTCAAGATGTCTGCACAGTTTCTTTAAAGATAATTCCTGAGTATACTGGGAATTTTTATAGATTCTAGCCTGAGTCTTCCTAATGGAAATTTAAACAACCAGACTGATGATTCTTGGATGCCTAGATTAAAAAAAGCATTCTAGGATTTACATGACTTTTTGGAATGGCTTGTTTGGGTAAAAAGGTAGTCTTCTAGATTCTGGATAATTTTTGACAACCAGTTATGGATGCCTCTATGGATATAAAAACATGAGATGTAGTGTACCAATCTGGGTAAAACCAAAGGTCTATGAAGCCCAGCATTCTGATTCTGACATGGCCTCAGATATCCAGGCAGGATTCCACACATAGCTAACAGCCAGAAATAACCAGTGGCTTTCCCAAATTAAAGTGGCTAATCATGGGCTATGAACTTTTTCTCCAGGAACTCGCCAAAACCATTTTAAACCCAGCTAGGCTAACTATCCTTACCACATCTTTCAGCAACAGATTACACAGCTCAATTTCTGAATAATCAAACACTTCTTCAATTTTGGTTTTTTTTTTTTTTTAAGTTTATTTATTTATGAGTTTTCAATATAACAATCAAGTATAAACTTGTACAGAAAAGCAAAATTCAAGAGGCAAAAATTTTTTTTTCAAACATAATATAAAACAAGAAATAATTGTATCTTTAATCTCACTCAAGTCCTCTTATATTGGATCCAAGATTAAAAATAAACGGAATTTAAGTAGTCAATTAAAGAAGAAAAACAGATATAGGTAGAACTGTGCTAACAGTCGTCTATCTCTATCCATCTTGAGCTTTCTCCAATCTTGACAGTGATAGGAATGTTGTCAGTTGAGACGGTTCAAAGAAAACAAATTTATGCAACTTGTAATGGACTATGCATTTGCAAGGATACCGAAGGCTATAACTGCTGGTCTCATTAGAAGAAATTCTTTTCTCCGCTTCTGTGTGTCTCTGGCCAAATCAGGAAACATTTGAACTTTCAGTCCCAAGAATTCTTTATGTTTATTTTTAAAGTATAATTTCAGTAACCATATTTTATCCATTGTGAGAGCTACTGAAAGAAGCAAAGTTGTCGGCGTGGCTACTTCCCTATCTGAAGATTTTAATAAAGCTGTAACATCCAAAGGCTCTTGATTTACTTCTTTAATGTCTTTTAACAGGAAGATAATACACCTGAGTGAGAGGTGGTATAGAAGATTCAGAAATTCCCAATATTTCCGTCAGATAGCGAGTAATCATTTCTCTAGGAGTTACTGTTATAATCTTAGGAAAATTAATTAATCTAAGATGATTACTTCTTGTAGAATTTTCAAGTGACTCAAGTTTCCTTCTTAAGTTTGTATTATCTTTGATTAAAGCCTCCTGTATTACTTTTTGGGAGTTAATATTCTGTTGTTGGTTTTCTATCTGTAATTTATTTTCAATGGTAATTTTCCGTGTTTCTAGAATGTCCTTATCGTACAATTTAAACCGTTCTTCCACTTGATTTAGTTGGGACGCTATAGTTTTAGGAATAGTAACTACCAGGTCCCACAGGGCGTCCAATGTTACCTCCTGGGGTTTAATTAACTGAGGAAATTGAAAATGTAAAGTCCTATGCTCACCCACTGGCAAGTCTTCCAATGTCTGTCCAGACTGGGCTAATCCATCTCCCACAGTTGTTGTAACCTCAAATTCCTTATTCAGGTTTCCTGGAAAAGTCTGGGAAACCGAATATCTGTCCCCCGGACTGATCTCCACTGCCTCCAGAGGATGAGACACTCCGATTCCTGGAAGTTCCCCCTCCCTCAGGGAACTAGCCATACGTGGATGCGGGGGAGGTGCTCGATTATCAGGGCTGAAGGTGGTTTCAAGCCCCAAGGAGGACTGCTGCGCGCCGTTCTCCTGCAGCGTCTCCAGCGGGGGTAGCCCTGATCCTGCCGACGTTCCCTGCATGCGCCGGATAATTTCTTCAATGTTGCCGAACACGGAGGTCTCGGGGCGCCGCGAGGCCCCAGCGGCGCTTCTCCCTTTCCGTTTGGGCATCTCAGAGGTAGGAAATCGTATTATATTATTGAAATAATGTCCACTTTGAATAAACTATCGGGAGCTTTCGCACAGCGTTCCTATACCGTCGCCATCTTGGATCACTCTTCAATTTTGTTTTAAATGTGTTACCTATTAGTTTCATGGTGTCTACCTTCATCTTAGTACTCCGAGTTTCAAAGGATAAATAACTATTCTCTATCTACCCATTCCACCCTACTCATGATTATATAGACCTTTTTCCATCTCTTTTCTAAGCTGAAGAGCTCCTAATCTGTTTAAGCTTTCTTCATAGGTAAGCCATTCTATTCATGTTAGCATTTTGGTTGCTCTTGGCTATACCTTGTCTAGTGTCCAAGGTCCACGGTAGTATGCAAAAAAATCAACCTTGTCAAATGTTGGCTTATTTTTGTCCACTTGGTATGTCTTACTCGTGTCAAATTTCAGCTTGATTAGACAATATTTAGAGGTCACCCCAATATTCACTGTTTGGGAAGAGTAACAGAAAGATGCTGGACCGTGGGGATGGGGAAGAAAGGGAAAGAAAGATGCCAGACCTCCAGGGGAAGGGGGAGGGGGGAGGGAAGAAGAAAGAGGCGCCAGCCAAGGGGATCCAAGGGAAGCTTAAATATTCCATAAGCTTTGTTGGTACATAACAATCCCTGAACCAGACTGTCATTTTGTGGACAAGGAAGGGGCAGAATGAGTGATCTCAAGGGCCAACGGCCTCCCAGTCAAGCTGTTTCTGTCCCAGAACCCTGTTATCCCTGTTAGAGCTACAACCTCAGCACCCTGAGGTTGTGGGTTTGAATCCTACACTCTCCTTGTGACCCTGGGCAAGTCACTTAATCTCCCATTACCACAGGTACACTAGGTAGAGTGTGAGCCCACCAGGACATGCTTGAGTAATTGAATGTAAACCACTTAGGCTATAAGTGGTATAAATACTAAAAATAAATAAATCTTAAAAGGAAAAAAATGAGCCACCTGACTGCCACACCTGTTTGCACTGCTCCTATGTACACTAGATTGGTTGCCTTCAATCTGCATGTATTCCTCATAATCTTCTGTTGTATACCACCTGACTGTCCTGCCTATTTGCTCTGCTCAAAGTGTCGAAGATACGTTGCCCTCTGTCTATTGAAACTTGGCATGTGGAATAAGTCCCTCAGCTGAATCTATGTATATCCCTTTACGTTGTAGATAGGTTCCCTTGCTTATTGATGCTATATAAACTCCCGTATCATATTTAGGTCCCCTCTGTTTATTGTAACTATGTTTGTTCCACTGTAACCCATCCTGAGCTTTTTGGGAGGACAGGATATAAACTGAAATAAATACATAAGGTGAAATAATGCTCCAAATATAAAGCAATACGAAAAGAAAACATTGGCTAGCTTAATTCCATTGCTCAACTACCACCAAGGGATAAAGAAAAATGTATACAGTATTAGGAAATATGATGAGAAAAAGGAGGATTCAAATCATATTCTAAGAGAGAGATCTAAATGGAATCTAGGGAATTATCCATAAGTATGACTTTCATGAATAATCTAATCACTCAAAAACAAAGTCAGCTGACTAAGCTCAAAAGACAACTTAAGACACTTCTTTAAATCAAAGTAAACATTTACAAGACATTTCAAAACAAATAAGGCTTGCCGTTCCATAACCATAGAATTCATTCAAAGGAACTGCCTCCTCCCCTTCTGAGATGCCTCGGCAACATCAGGAAAAAACTCAGGGCTGGAGATTCAAAACCACTAATCCAGAGACTGTATCCCAAAACAGCCTTAAAGGTTGCCTGTTGTGTCTTAGTTCATACTGAGAGCAATTTTCAAAACTAGCAGGTAGTTACAAAGTCCATGTGGATTTATCCTGGACGAATTTGCAACAGTTCTGAAAGGGAAAGCACCTCCACTCTTTCCCTTGAGAACCATAGAAAAATGAAGGCAGATAAAGATCATTGGCCTATTTTGTCTGCCCAACTATGCCATCCACTATCCCCGCCTCTTCTGTAGATAGCCTACGTATTTGTCCCAAGCTGTCATGAATTCAGATACACTCTTTATCTTCACCACCTCCACGGGGAAGCTGTTCCAAGTATTCACCACCCTTTCTGTGAAAAAGCATTTTCTGAGGTTACTTCTGATTCTGTCCCCTTTCACCTTCATCCTATGCCCCTTCATTCAAGAGTTCCTTTCAATTAAAAGAGACTCACTTCATGCGTATTTAAGCCACATAAGTATTTAAATATCTCTATCATACCTCCCTTCTCCCGCCTTTCCTCCAAAGTATACAGATTGAGATCTTTAAGTCTCCCCTTATGCCTTATGACGTAGACCACCAACCATTTTAGTTGCCTACCTCTGGACCGACTCCATCCTTTTGATATCTTTTTGAAGGTAAGGTCTTCAGAATTGTATACAATATTCTAAATGAGGTCTCACCAGAGTCTTATACAGGGGCATCAATACCGCCTTTTTCCTACTGGCCATTCCTCTCCCTATGCACCCAAGAATCCTTCTAACTTTCACCGTCACCTTTTCAACCTGTTTGGCTACCTTAAGATCATCACATACTATCCCTTTGATAGCTGCCTAGGCAGAGAGAAAGAATCCACAGAGATGTATGCTTGTATCCTATGTGAACGCATTCTGGCCAATTATTCAGGACTATTTAACCGGTCAGAACCAGCTCTGGCCAGTTAAATAACGCTTAGCCAGTTAAATCTGAATATTCCACATGAGATAACTGGTTATCTCCACTGAATATTTGCAGTTAGTGGTTAAAATTTAACCAGCTATATCACGTGATAATCAGCAATTTTCAGCACTGACTGGCCAAGTTTAGTGGCCAAATTGGGTTGCTCAAATAGCAGGCCTATCTTTGGCCACTATAAACTTAACTGGACAGTGCTAAATATTGAATTAGCCAGATAAGTTTAAGCTGGCCCAAAATAAATCAGATATTCAATGCCAGTCATCAGAAATAGACCGGCATTGAATTTCTGTGGTCACCGCCAAATGTGAGGTTAGCCAGCCTGCTTTGCACGGTCTGAATATTGACTGGATTATTTCCCAAAAATAATCAGGTCAATATTCAAAAGCCACAAACCATGCAAGTGCCCTATGTGTGAATTTTCAGCAATAAAGGCATATTTGTGCATATAGACCAGTACTTGCATGCAAAAAGCTGCTTATGTATAAAATTATCTCCACATAAAAGTGAATGTGGTGACCAGTCCATGTGGTCTTGTATATGACTTATACCTAGTTATTATTAGGGGCGGGCCTTATTTGACTGGTTTTCCACTCCACATCCCCCCCCCCCTCGCTCCCCATGACTTGACATTCCTGGTAAAAGCCTAATTGTCCAGGAGGATGGGTGATATTAAAGACTAGTGTTCTAGCCCGTTACATTCGTTACAGTAACAGGTGTACTAGAATAGCCCCACCTATACCCTGACCCTGACCCCACCCATGCCCCACCTCTATTATGCCCGGACCCTGCATCCCACTGATCCCAGTCCCACCACCTCACCTTTCACCATTTCCTTTGTACCCTTTTGGTCCTCCTGACAGGGTCTTTACTTACCCGAGGCGGCAGCAGCAGTCCTGACTTACCAACCTTTCCTCCCTCAGTGCCCCAAAGCAGCAGTGGTCCTACCATTTCCATTTCTCCCTTTCCCCTTTCACACCTTCTATCATCTCTTTCTGACCCTGTTTCACCTCTTTTGCCATCTTTCCCTTTCCTGTCCCCCTCTGTCCTTCCCCAAGACCATCTCTCTCTCCTGCCTCCTCCACACTCCCTGAAGTCTATCTCTCCCTATCCCCTACCATCTCTCCTGGTCCCCCTAGTAGCCCCTTTGTCCTTCTCATCCATCTGTCTCTGTCTCTCTCTCCTCACCTCCTGCCTCTGCGGAGCTCTCGCAGCTCCTCCTCGTCCTCCAGCCAGGCTTCAGCTATCTTTCTCTGCGACCTGCAGCCGCCAACAGCCGCCACTGCGGCCTGCAGCCGCCAACAGCCGCCGCGGCCGACATCCGCCTCAGAGGATTATCGCGCATGCGCACTCCTACCTGCGGTGCCCTACAGCGCACGGAAAATGGGAGCACACAAGGTGGGAGTGCGCATGCACACTTAGAGCTTTATTATATTAGATGTTGAAGGGAGGTTGACGAGAGGCATTAATCCTGACATTAGATGAGGGGTGATGGAGAGGGATTTCATCAGGTTTTGCACTTATCCTTTGATTTAAACACCAGGATAAGTGCAAAAGCTGTGCAATATATGAATATTTGTGTCTATTTATGTGGCATGCCCTAATGATATCCCCTTTAAAACTACATATCAGAGGATATACACATGCATGTAGAGGCTTTCTACATTTTTTTTGTGCATGTATGTGATCTAGATGTTTAATGATTACATTTACACATGTAAATGCTTCTGAAATGTTTCTATTCACCTTGAAACAACTCATAGAGTTCAATATTCAAAATCAGAGGGAACTGCATACATCATATATACTGGAAATCAGGGTTGATCACCACAGAACTAGGATTGGGTAGGAGCTGGGGTTGTCAGTGGATAAAGGTCTAAGGATGGGTTGGGGGAGTGATTAGGGCATGTTGTTTTGTGAGTATATGAGTATGTTTCGTGTGTGCATGTAAGAGTGTGGGGCTCAGTAAGAGTTTGTAGGGCTTAGTGGGTGCTAGTGTGAATGCTATGCTGTGTTTCTGTGTGTGTATATATTAAGTGGCTTTGAGGAAAGTGGTCTAGACCAGTGTTTTTCAACCGTCGGTCCATAGAAATTTTCTGGCGGTCCTCAGGGTCCATCGAGCCCAAGACAGTGTTCTTCAGCCGCCAGTCCACAGTGTGATCAATGTGGCGTCTTTGGACTGGCTCCCTGAGTGCTGCAGTGCACAAAGCTGTGGGAAAAGGCTCCTACGTGCAGCCTGCACCTGAACTGGAAGCCTTCTCTCTGATGTCGCAATGTCAGAGGGAAGGCTTTCAGATGAGGCGCGGGACACGCACGAGGAGCCGCAGGGAGCACTCAGGGAGCCGGCCTGAAGACACTGCGTTGATCACACATTGGACCGGTCCAAAGATAACACCGGGGGACAGGCCAGAAGGCAAGGCACATGGAGGGAGAGAGACAACAACGGTAGGGGAAATTCTTTTTTTTTTTTTTTTATTTAGTGATTGATTTGTCTGTTCAGGAAGAAATGCATTTGTTTCTTTTCCTCTGGGGTTGTACTGCTTGCAGAGTCTTGCATCTTAGGGTTTGTTTGTAAATATTAGTACTGTTAGTTTTTGGTCCTGCATTTGCATGGGGTTATCTGTTTTCTGGTAGGGATGAATGTTAAAAAGCATACAGTGTGCTTTGTGTATTTTAATTTTCTGGTTAACCATTATGTGTTGTTAATACAATTATATTGTGTGTGTATATATGAAAAGTGAATGGAAAAAATGGTGTTACAATTAGTACTATTATGGGGGCGGGGTCTGGGGTGGAGATTGAGTGAAGATGGGCACGACTTAGCCTAGTGATCTTCAACTGCCGGTCCACAAAATAATTATTTTATTGCCGCTGGTTCATAGGTGTCAAAAGGTTGAAGAACACTGGTCTAGACCAGGGGTAAGGAACTCCGGTCCTCGAGAGCCGTAGTCCAGTCAGGTTTTCAAGATTTCCCCAATGAATATGCATAGAAACTAGTGCATGCAAATAGATCTCATGCATATTCACTGGGGAAATCCTGAAAACCCGACTGGAATATGGCTCTCGAGGACCAGAGTTCCCTACCCCTGGTCTAGACGATGCTTTTTGGCATCTTCCTCCGCCAGCTGCTTCAATGACTTTCCCCCGTATCTACCTGACTCTCTTCCTAGGGGTGCTTTTGGAATGGACAAGTGATCAGCATGTCATAGATTCCAACAGTATCCCCCCAAAAGCAATGGGTATCCCCAAAAAGCAATGGGGATTTTTATTGGAGGCACAGTTCTCCAAAAATACTGAAAATGGCTGCATTTCAAACTTACCAAAGACATTCACCTATTCCTCCTGCATGGCAAATATAACAAATTTCAGTTCCTTTTTTGCAGTTATTTTGCTTTTAGATGGACAGAGAGTTGGATGACGATCCCGAACACACAATTTTTCTAACATTTCATCCATTAGGAATAAGCTTAGGGCCTGTTTACTAAGGTTTTGAATGTACAACTGCTTAGGTGCAAATATTAAAATGCAGTAAGTGTAAAGTCTCTGTGGTAAATGTGGGAGCACTGCAGAGATCTGCCCTGCATTCATCACACTTACCAATATGTTTGTCAATGGTGTAACCAGTTTCCAAATTCTTCCATAAATAAAAATGATAAATTATCTGATTCATGGAAAGACCATTAACATGTTTCATGTAATGGATGGCAATTATAAAATAACTATAATTATTGTACAGCAACTTGGAGCAAAGCAGATTGATATGGTAGATTATCATAGCAACCCAATCTCCTGTAGTTTAATATTTGTAAATGTTTTTGACTAATACAGAATTCCTATAAATAGTCATTTCCACCATTAATTGCTCTGTGTTTTTCTGCACAGCTTGTACAGGGCCCTGGTTCCCAAGTGTCAGGGCTGTAGTAACAGCAGATCACCCTCTGTATTTGCACTTTCTTGCAAACTACAAGAAGGCTGAGTAACATGTATGTGAGATCAGTCGCAGGGATGGTTTACATTACAGAGTGATGCAGGGACAAAGATTCAGCCTCATCCCTCACTGTCCCCACATTTTCATCCCCAGCCCTTCACCGTCTCCCGCAGTGAAGTACAGTAGACCCTCAATATTCATGGGAGTTAGGGGCAGAGCCGGCCCGCGAATATTGAAATATCACAGATAACGTTCAGGGCTGGCTCTGACCCACCCCTGCATCCTGGACCTTCCCCAGACCTTACCTGGTGGTCTAGCGGTCTGTCGTGAGTTCCCATTGTAGTCTCGAGACTACAACGGGAACTCGTGGCAGCCATTTTGATAACAGTTCTGCATGGGGCAGGAGCATAGGATGATCGATCCTGCCCCACGTTGCCACTAGACCATCCTCTATTACTGTTTGAAAAGACACCACCCTTGCCTTTTTTTGTTTGACTGTCCTTTCTCGAAGGCAAGGTGTTCTGTTCTGCCTGCAGTAGTCTAATTTAGATAGAATAAGGCCCTCCACAACCACTTTTGAAATCACAAGGTGCCAATAATGGTTTCAGTCTATACAGAATGCATAATTGCGCATATCGCACCTTGATAGTTTTCAGGATCTGTTTTCCCATTGTAAGAGCCGAGTTACTTGAATGTACGTAACTTGTCTTGAGCCCTTACTGAGAAAGGTGTGACCTAAATCCAAAATCCAGTACCAGGTGGCATAGTGTGAAGTAATACAAAACATTATAAATGTCACTCAGCACCTACAGAGCAATTCTGACATACCATAATAGCAGAAACTTCCACAAGTTACACAAGCACCCACCATGGAAAACACAGTACCACAAGCACTGCAGACTGGGGGGGGGGGGTGTGAGGAGAAATTGGCAGCGGATTGGCTTGGGGGCAGGCAGGCTTCGGCACGGCTTCAGGGGAGGGAGAGAAGGGTGGGACGAAGGCTGGAAGGCAGTAAGGGGGACATAGGAAGGAGGAACTTGGGACATAGGAAGGAAGGAGGGAGGGAGAGAGGGGGCAGTAACTTGGGACATAGGAAGGAGGAAGGTAATAGAAAGGGACACTTGTTGGACCTGAATGTGTGAGTGAGAGGGAAAGAGATGGTGCACATGGGGAAAGGAAGAGGATAATTGGGCAAAGAAAGGAGTGAGGTAGAGATAAATGGGGAATAGAAGGATGAGAGAGATGTTGGTTGGGGAATGGATTGAGGTCTGGAGGAGAGGAAGCATATGAGAGAAAGACAAAGAAAAAAATATTGGATGCACAATCAGAAACAAGTGCAACGAGAGACTCATGAAATCAACAGACAACAAAGGTAGGAAAAATGATTTTATTTTCAATTTAGTGATCAAAATGTGTCCATTTTGAGAATTTATATTTGCTGTCTATATTTTGCACTATATTTGTCTATTTTTCTATAGTTGTTACTGAGGTGACATTGCATATTTTAAAGTCATCTGCCTTGACCTCATTGAAAACCCCCCGAATATAAATGATAATTAACATTTTCTCTGCATACAGTGTGCTTTGTTTTTTTTTAATTTTGTGGTTACCATTATGTATTAATAAGATTATATTGTGTGTGTATATGAAAAATGGATGGAAGAAATTGCATTATAATTAGTATTATTATTATAGGGGTGGAGTCAGGGGCAGAGTTTGGGTGGGTCTGGGGCAGAATTTGGGCAGGGGTACTCGGTTGTTATTTGTTAGGCTTAGGGGGTACTTGGCGTGAAAAGGTTAGAAACACTGGTATAAATAAACAACATGATTTTCTTTCTTTGAAAGTTCTTATCCTTGAGATTATACCGAGGGGTAGGATAGGAGGAGATTATAGTAGATTTTTAGCACAAAGAGAACAATGGTGGATCTTCAGGTTGTCTTTAACTCCGCTAGTTCTTAACAGCAATATAGAATGGCAACATTTTTATTAAGAATTAATTAGTGAAACATAGAAACATGATGGCAGATAAAGACCAAATGGCCCATCCAGTCTGCCCATCCACAGTAACCATTACCGTATCTCTTCCTCTCTCTAAGAGATCCCATGTGACTATCCCAGGCTTTCTTGAATTCAGATACAGTCTTTGTCTCTACCACCTCTACCGGGAGAATGTTCCACGCATCTACCACCCTTTATGTAAAAAAGTATTTCTTTAGATTGCTCCTGAGTGTATCACCTCTTAACTTCATTCTATGCCCTCTCATTGCAGAGAATCCTTTCAAATGAAAAAGACTCGACTCATGTGCAGTTACATCACGTAGGTATTTAAATATCTCTATCATTTCTCTCCTCTCTCGCCTTTCCTCCAAAGTATACAGATTGAGATCCTTAAATCTGTCCCCATACGCCTTATGACGAGGACCACACACCATTTTAGTAGCCTTCCTCTGGACCGACTCCATCTTTTTTATATCTTTTTGAAGGTGCAGCCTCTAGAATTGTATATTCTAAATGAGGTCTCACCAAAATCTTATACATGGGTATCAATCCCTCTTTTTTCCTACTGGCCATACCTCTTCCTATGCACCCTAGCATCCTTCAGCTTTTGCTGTCACCTTTTCAACCTGTTTGGCCACCTTAAGATCATTACATAAAATCACACCAAAGTCCCGCTCTTCTGTCATGCACATAAGTTCTTCAGCCCCTAAACTGCACTGTTCCCTTGGCTTTTTGCAGCCCAAATGCATGGCCTTGCATTTCTTAGCATTAAATTTTAGCTGCTAAATTTCATTCAGACCATTCTTCTAGCTTCGCCAGGTATTTCTTCATGTTATTCACACCATTCCGGGTGTCTACTCTCCCTGTTTTACCATGTCAGCTATTTTTCTTCCATTTCCATCTTTGCTTTCCGGACTACACGATCAGCCTCTCTTAACTTGGCTGTCTTCCTCTTTCTGTGATCTTTTGTAGTTTATGAAAACTAACCTCTTATTCCTTACCTTCTCAGCTACTACTTTTGAGAACTAAAACGGCCTTCTTTTCCTCTTACTTGCCTTACAAAAAGGTTTGTTGCTCTTACAATTACTCCTTTCAGTTTTGCCCACTGCATTTCCCACTCCATTCAGACAATTCCTTGACATAATACCCCATCCGAACAAAGTTAGTTTTGTTCAAGTCTAGAACCTTTGCTTTTGAATGAGCCCTCTCTATACCCATCTTAATATTAAACTGTACCATGCAGTGATCACTGGATTCCAGATAATCACCCACTATAACATCAGAAACACTTTCCCCGTTTGTAAGCACTAAGTCCAGTAGGACCCCATCCCGCCTAAGTTCCATTACCAACTACTGGAACAGTTCTCCTTGTAGAGAATCCAGGATCTCCCTAGTTCTAGAAGACCCCACAATAGGGATACCCCAATCAACATCCAACATGTTAAAATCACCTAATAGTAAAACATCCTCCATTTTAGATATATTCTGAATGTCCACTTTTTCCATCTGTGAAGGAGGTATTTATATCAAACCAATGTTAATAAATTCACCATTCCCTCTTTCAAAAATTGTTCCACAGTGCCTCTTCCTTGCCCTGCAGATTCTGCAATTGTGTGACTTTAATATGATCTTTATAGTGTAATGAATGTGATAGGCTAATAAGAATCGTTACATCAATTACATTGCTATATAGTAATTAAATTGAATTTAAAGGCTTGCTAAGATATAAAAATAGATACATTATTGAAGAGATCGGTAAGCATTATAAGAGAGAGTGGGGGTTGTTACGCAAAGAGTTTACAAATTGAAGATATTCTAACCAATCAGATGATTCAGCCGAAGCCATGTGACTAAGTTTGAATTTATAGCATCTAACACGCTGGCACCATCGTGATATTTTTCAGGGCAGTATATTGTGTCATAGAAGAAACATGAGTGGACTTGAGCTGCTGAGAGAAATACCCTGATGCAACGGGGAAAAGAAATCCCACAAAACGCAGGCCATATTGCTGATTATTGAGCGACGTCTGGAAATATAGAGAATACCAAACATCTGATGAAAGTTGGGTATAATTGAAAGGAGAAGATCGAAGTATAAGCAGAACATTCAAAGATAAGTTCCCTCCTCTTACATTATATAGATAAGAATGAAAGATTTAAGTTACATTGATTAAAATCATAGATGCGAATGACTGAATTGCTGTTCCTTAATTTTGTGATATTCTCTAAGCAGTGGGGTGACATGAACTAAATACTAACTGTTAATTCAATGCATGTGCATGGATGGCATAAGAATGCACTTTTAGAGATATTCAGTAAATTATACAAAGTAAAATATGAATAAAGGCAATTTAAATGAGAAATTAAAAAATTAGAAAAGGGTTTTTTTTGCCTATGACTGAAACAAGAACTAAGGGCTCCTTTTACATAGGTGCTCTAGCGGTTTTAGTGCGCGCTAAAATGCCATGCACGCTAGCCGCTACCGCCTCCTTTTAAGCAGGCGGTAATTTTTCAGTTAGTGTGCACCATAGCACACGCTAATCTTGTGCATGCGCTAAAAACGCTAGCGCACCTTAGTAAAAGGAGCCCTAAGTGAGATTATCACATTTGAAACCCAATTGGGTTGAAGCTCTAACTCTGAGGCTTTTCACCCTATAAATATCAGTATTTAGGATTAGTATTTAAGGTTGATAGGTATTTGGGAAATAGACTGCTTCGAGATGACACAATTTCAAGATATTTGGGAGCCATTAACAAAGTATTGTAATGATTAGAAAAATCTTGTTTCCCTTAAATTTACAAGTTCAATTGGGGTGGGAGGGAGGGTATTTTTATTGTTACATGTTGTATAAGTATTGATTATATGATAGATAAGGGTGGGGAGGGGGGGAGATAAGAGAATATCATATGTGTATCATTGATTATCAAGTGATATATTTATGGTTATTTGTATGGATATGTTATCACACTTATAAGTTTAAAAATGAATAAAGATTAAAAAAAAAAAAAAGAGATAACACAATTATAGTGGGTGAATTTGTGATATAATCTGAGGATTAGGACTACCGGTCTTATTTGTAGAGATTCTTGTTTGATCACAACAGCCATCCAGCCTGCTGCTTGCATCGGCCTGACTCCGCTCTGAAATCACTTCCTGGTCATGGGGCCAAGAAGTGACATCAGAGGGAAATTCAACGCCAGCACGAGGAGCAGGTGCTGCTCGCGCTGGTGAAGATTTAAAGAGGTACAAGGGGATGGGAGGGTGTGAGTGTGGCGTGGGGGGGGTGCAGAAGTGTGGTGTAGGGAAGGTACAGGGGGTGCGGAAGAAGTGTGTGTGTGAGGGGGTGCCACTGCCTCGGGCACCTCCTAACCTCACTATGCCACTGCAGCCATCCAATCCTTGGCAACTTACAAAGTTGTTTAAGGTGTGCCAGTGGCAAGAAATCAGATATGAATCTTGGGTCACTTTGTTCCCAGTCATTATTCAAACTACTAAGTTGCAGTTTTAAATGATTTATTTTTCTGGCTGTGCACAGGGATCTCTAATGTGTTCCAAGAACAATGATCTGTTTTATGTCAGTACAATATCCTCAAACAATAATATACGAAAACAAGTATCACATTTCATAGAAACATTTTTGAATGGATAATACAGCTGACCATAATGTATAAAGTGAGTAACCTAGACTCTGGGAAAATCACCCGGGCTCCTGAAAAGAAATCTGACATACCAAAAATGCCCTTCTGAAAAATTCATACACATGGCTGATTAATCCCACCCAAACAATACTGGTCTTTTATGTAACTTATTTTTCTGGCACATCATTCGCTGATCACCATCCTTCAGAGTCAAACAGGGGAACACTTATTTTGTAAAAACATTCAAAACATCATTCTTTATTTTCAGGCAGAAGATGTAATTGCATGTTGGTAAGAACACTGCCAGTTGTTCTGAGAAAACATCTAGCACATTCCATAGTCAGCCATGTGAGTTTTGGTCATACTGCAACTATCTAGTCCCAATAGTATCAAGGGTGTTTACAACCCACAAAATATTTTCAGAAAAATGGCAGAAAATCTGACAAGCCTTATGGAGGAAAAAGACTGATAGACATGAAGATGCAGCTTCTTTGGTTGGAAAAGTGCAAATCAAGGGAGTTAAACTGGTTGGCATTACTGTATTTCGTTCTGCATAGCAGAACTGATTTCCGCCTGCCTCTGTACAACTCTATATGGATATCTGGTAGCATGAAGGAAACAGCTGTAAACTAAGTAAGAACAGCTTGTTTGAAGCAGACTAAAGCGAGATTACGTAATGTTGTCACTGTTTTGTAACTTTTACCACAATCAGCTTCTCATCAAATGGAGACTTGTAATAGTAGAGTTTGGAGTTTAATGGCCCAGCAGTAACATACTCACACTATTAGCTAGTAGACTGATATCACTAAATCATATAGCTATTCAAATAGAACCAGTCAAAATTCATACACCACAGTGCCTTTTAAACTGTCAATTTTACCTTTTTATACATCTTTTATTTTTTTTATGTTCAGTGTATAAATTTATTTCTACAATATTACATCCTAAATGTTAGCAAAATTTCCTATTTCATTCTTAATGATAGGTAATGTCAGAGCTGTTGCCGCAGGGAATCTCTGCAACACAAAGGCGCAAATCGCGAACAAAAAGACTGAAGGCTCCTTTTACAAAGGTGCGTTAGGGCCTCAACGCGCGAAATAGCGCGTGCTAAAATGCCACGTGCATTAGCCGCTACCGCCTCCTCTTGAGCAGGTGGTAGTTTTTAGGTAGCACGCGCTATAGCGTGCACTAAAAACGCTAGCACACCTTTGTAAAAGGAGCCCTGAGTTTAAAGAAAAATAAACACAAGCAGAAAAAACAAGCTCCTACTGTCTAGCTTGTAGGAATGCAACTAGAGTCCTGGGAGGCAGTCCTGAGGTAAGAGGGGAGGGGCTGATAACATTGTGTAAATGAGGCTTCCTACAAGCTGTCTGGCAACCATAGATGCCTAACCTACTTGTTCAGGAATAGAGTGAAATTGTATAAGAATATACACGTAGGTGCTCATTCTCAAAGCAGATGGCTGTCTTAAAATGCCTAAAAAAAATGTCCATCTGTATAAAATGCTGTGGAGAGGATGATGTTCAAGATGCAGGCTTTTATTTAAAAATACAATCCTAAAATCTACATGAAGAAATATCTAGGACCCAGAGTTTCAACAAAACTGTCTTCTTCCAGGGTCCCTAAAGGTCCCGATACATAAATTTGTGGATCAGAGGCTATAAACAATCACAGGTTGAACTCTGCACAGATGAGTTCTCAGGAGCGGGACCCCTGAAGAAGACAGTTTTGTCGAAACACAGACAGTGTTGGGTCCATTGTCCCCAATGCTCTGGGTCCTAGATATTTCTTCCTGTGGATTTTAGGATTGTATTTTTAAATAAAAGCCTGCATCTTGAACATTATCCTCTCCACAGTGTTTTTGTTCTTGTCTGTGGAGGATTAAGGGTCAACCTTTTGTTTGCACCTCTGTATAAAATGTCAAAATCCTGATTTTGGGAAAGTCATAATTTGAATGTTTCACACCGCAATTCATCTAAATAGCAAACAAGAGTGTTGGAAGTGGGTTTTGTATGGGACTATTGGGCACATTACCTAATCCATCCAATATCAATTAGCAAAATGAGCCAACTACCACTTACACTATGATCTTGTGACCTTTATCTCAGGTTCAGAAAACTTTTAAAAGCAGTTCTGTATCAAGACAGAGTGCCAACTCTGAAATAAGCGAAATGGTAATTGTAAAAGCCCATTTCTAAACTGTCTAATGCAATACTATGATGAGCCCCAATGATGACCTACTTGAATTTGTAACTATGACCTAACTGTATTAACAACTGTACTGATCTACCTGCACTAGCAACTCTATTGAATGCGTATTGTAACCACTAGGCCAGTGTTTTTCAACCTTTTTTGGGCAAAGGCACACTTGTTTCATGAAAAAAAATCACGAGGCACACCACCATTAGAAAATGTTAAAAAATTTAACTCTGTGCCTATATTGACTATATATAAAGTAATTCTCTTGAATAGGAATCAAATAAACACAAAGAAAGTATTTTATAATTACTTTATTATGAAATATTAAGTAAACAGAATAGTGAAAAATTATAAAATACTTTATTCAGTGCGAAACCTGGGCCTGTTTGGCTGAACACAAAGCTGATATTCTGGCTGGAATCGAAGAAAGACACACACGTAGCTCTTCGTCAACAGCTCTCAGTCTCTCTCTGTATTTGATTTTTATAGCATACAAAAATAGACAAATATACCCTCCATCCTTTTTATTAAACCACAATAGCAGTTTTTAGCGCAGGGAGCTGCGCTGAATGCCCAGCGCTGCTCTTGACACTCATAGGCTCCCTGCGCTAAAAACCACTATTGCGGTTTAGTAAAAGGTGACCATATTGTAAAATATAGACAGCAGATATAAATTCAGAACTGTGCATAGTAAGTGAAGGGAAGTTTTCATCTCTGGGAATTTACCCAGTTAACTATTAAGTTATTTGGGCAAATTCCTTTGAAAACTGTGGTAATACTGCTTCCACTTTGCTAAATTTAAAATAAAATCATTTTTCCTAACTTGTCTGGTGATTTCTGGTTGCACTTTCTTCTTCTGACTGTGCATCCAATCTTTCTTCCCTTCTATCAGCCTGTATGCTTTCTCTCCTCCACACCTCATTCCCTCCCCCAACTTTTTTTTCCTCTCTCCCTGACCTTTCTTTCTTTTTCTCTTCTTTCCTTCTGTTTCCCTGCCTGTCCCCTTTATTTCTTTCTCCCTGCCGTTTCCCAAGCCACTGCCGCTGCCATCGGGGAACAGGACCCACCAATGGATAACAGGCCCCAAAGCCGACGCATGCTCTCCCTGACGTCAATTCTGCAATCGGAGAGGAAGTTCCGCCCAGCCAGGCAGCGATTGGCTGGCCCGAACTTCCTCTCCGACTGCAGAATTGACGTCGGGGAGAAGAAGACTTACCGTATCGGCTCGATAGATTAGATCGCCAAGACAAAGTGAGTCCTGGGTGATCGACTCACTTTGCCTTGGCGAGCTACTGGCGCCCCTGCCTCGGGCCCCCTGTCAGCTCCGGGCCCCTGAATGCAGGACTGGTAGTACTGCCCTGATGGCGGCCCTGCAGCACACCAGGCAACATCTCGCGGAAAACACTGCACTAGGCAGCCCGAGAACGGGACTCAGCAGCATCCCTAGCGGTTAAACATAAGAAGTGCACTGACATGTGTCCTGGACTGGAATCACCCTGCAGGATTGGAGTATTCAGAGGAACTTAGCAAAACACAACCACAGTTGTATAATAATATAAATTTTACTCTCAAAATAAAGTCAAGAATGGCACAAGCAAAATGGATAATGATCTTTGCAAAAATAATCATAAGGCAAAAACAAAATATCAAAACAAAATAGTAGCTCAGGTTTCTTCCTTTCCAATAAAGAATACTAATGTTCCTGAGCTTTTGCTCTCCTCAGAGCTTATTGGCTTGGTGAGCTCTCAGCCTGCTCCCAAGCAGGTTATAATACCAGCAATAAAGATCTCTGCTCAGTTATGTGCACAGTTCACAGTTCCCAAAACAGAAGCCTCCAGCAGCCTTTGGAGCACTGCTGGGAAATAAAGAGTGTCCTAGGTTTGCCTTTCAGAAACACCTTTTCAAATAGCTATCAAAAAATTCCCTCCCAGGGTGTTAGCAAACCTCACCCAAAAATAAACACTCTTAGCTTCAAATATTCAAACACAAAATGCAGAGTTCAAAAATAGAAAGTCCAAACAAACTCCCAGTATAGAAAATCATTACTGGCACCTGGTAGTAAATCCAACCTCCATCGGTACAGGATCTTCACCAAATTCCACAGGCAGACTCTCTTGCAACTCCAAAGCAGTTTCTTCATCCGGAAGTTAGATCCAATGAGTCACCAGCCTCAATTACCTCCATGGGTGTACTGGTCTCACCTCTGCCTGGACCAGGGGGGTCATTGTGGGAGAGGAACCTTATCCTTCTCCCTAGCCTGCCTAACTGCTTCTCCCAAACTGCTGGCTTTTCTAGCAAAGGGACATACCCTGATCTGGCTGAGTCAGCAGGTGCTTGTACAACTCTTGGGCTCCCCCGGTGGTGACCTGAATATCTGCCACCTGGCATGTTCTTGGACCTACCGGTTCCTCCTAGTGGATAGCCTGATTTTACAGTCTCTAATTCTGGAGGACTAGTAGGCTCCGGGGAATCAATATAGTGTCCAGGACGGGCTTTGGGTGTACCTCCCCTGGGCTTACTACCCCCCCTCTTGCCTGCTCTCACCGAGACCTCGGCAGACCTAGTGTCTGACTGGTCACAGTATGTCAAATTGTCCATTGTAACTTCCTAGGTAACTGACCCAACCTCTTGTAATGTAATCTGACCTTAAACTGAATAGGTAAAAGCAGAATAGAAAACCTGATTAACATAACTATTGGAGAATTCAAACAGAACATCTAATATGGATTTTTGAATGGGACGAAACGTCATGTCTGAAAAGAAAGATATTTTAGTCACATCCAAATTACAAAAAAGTTGCTCTAATTGAGCAGCTGACCATTGGAGGGATTAAGGCATGGCCCCTCTTAACCACCAGAAGTTGATGTCTCCCACCCTCCTGAAAATGACACTGGAAAGGAAAACCAGGCTCTGTCAGCTGCAGATATTATGCCCATTCTGAATAAAACATTATGTAGGTCAGAGGAGTAACCTATTGGTTAGTGAAGTGGATTGTGAACCAAAGGACCCAGATTCAAACTCTAACTGTTTTATTTTGCATAATTGGACTTTCCAGAAACAGAAAAATACCTACTGTACCTAAATATATAAGATACCTGCAAGCCTAAAGGCTTTTGAACAGGTGCGAAAGCACAAAGTGGAGCACAAGTTTCCAGATGTCCAGGAGATATTATTCATTTATTTATTTCTCAATTCAAATAATCATATAACAAGTCAAAGCAGTTTCAGGATTTATATAGGTACACACAATGCCATTGATAGTACAACCTTACAAAAGTGAGATCCGGACCCAACACGGTCCATGTTTCGGCAAATACAATGCCTTCATCAGGGATCCTAAATCGATGGGCACAATTGGTATGGTACCTTAGAACAACTGTTGAGAAATGCACAAGCAAATTCTTCCAACAGAAAGTGCACATTCAGGTACAGTAGGTATTTTCCAGGTCCTGGAGGGATCATATTTACAAAAAAAAAAAAAGTTATAATGAAGTTTAAACCTATTCCCTTGGTTTACAGTCCAATGCACTAGTCACTAAGCAACTCCTCTAATCTACAGGGACCATAGCTGGCAGTGGATCATCTTTTTTGACCCATGACCCGCGGTGCATTTTTCTGGCTCCAGACCCAGCGACAGCAGATAAGGCTACAATTGACGATCAACAACGTGACATCATGATGGTCACATGCAAGTCATAACATGTAAACATAGAATTAAACGTAATTGATCGGTCAATCATCCTAGAGATAAGTAAGGCGGCCTAAATAATTCTGTAGCGTAATAATTTTATTACACTGTGTAATATTTTATTACACTACACTGAAATTGAAAACAAACACTTTTTTCAACATTATGATTATATTAAAATTTCAAACTGCTAAGGATAAATTTTATCGTGGATCACTGATCTGTGACCCACCCAATATTGTTAACCCATGACCCATTGTCAGCTCTGGCAGGGACATCTGTATGGCTATATTTTTGAGAATGATGCAAGACAGACGTTCAATGTCCCTGTTTTTTTTTTGTCATTCAAATGTTGCACATTTCACTTTGTAAAATGGTTATTCAATTTGGATGTTTTCAATACATGTCCATTTCATAGCCGTAATCAAATAGGAAATCTAGACATTTTTCCTGTATGATTTTAGCTGTAAGATGGCTGTTTCTTGGGAGTGATATAAGCAGGACATTTTTTTTTAAATGCCCCCTTAGTTTTTATCATTTGTAGATTAGTACATCATAATCTCATTAAGATGATATTCATTGGCAAACATATGAAATACCCCAAGGCCCCGATTCTATAATGCTGAGTGGTACTTAGGTGTTTGAAGGGTCTTAACGAACGATAATTGGTACATGGATGCCCAAAGAATATGTATGTCACTTTGAAGGCACATCCACAACTTCATGGATGCCCACTGAGAAAACTCATGCTAACGGAATAGGCGTGGGTGTAGAATGGACATGGTCTGGGCAAGGCTTCAATATGGGTGTCCTTTGATTCATTTGCATAATGCTGAGTGACCTAGGGTGTCCATCTCATGCCTACATTGTAGACAAATGAAAAACAGGTCTACTTTTGAGTATTGTTTAGGCTTCAGATAGACCCGAGTTCTATGGACGGAACTTAGGCACAGAGCATATAAAAAACCCCAGTTTTAGGTTTCTTGCTAAAAAGCTACCCTTTTTTTTTTGACTGAACAGTGCTCCAATCAGCTCATTACTGAAAGCAAGGAAAGCACATGAAAAAAAAAAAAAAGATTGCATACATAACTTCATTTGCAAAAGCTTAAAAACAGATATAGACCCATCTTCCAGAGGTCATAGGTTCAAATCCCAGCACATATTTTAATTGTGGTATTCTACCTTGCAGGTGCACCTTGATTATCTATTTTTTCTGTTTTTAAGCTTTTGCAAATTAAGTTATGCATGCAATCTATATATTTTTTTTTCATGTGCTTTCCTTGCTTTCATACTGAACTGAATGGAGCACTGTTTAGTCAGAAAAAAGGGTAGCTTTTTAGCAAGAAACCTAAAGTTGTGTTTTTTTCATATGCTTTGCTTCAGTTAATGGATGTTTTCCTCTAATTAGCAAATAACATTGCTGTTTGTCCACAAAAATAGAAGGTTTTGCATGCAATATATCTGTTTTGATGTGCTCTGTTTATGTGATACCTTATTAAATGTATTTTGAGCTTAATAAACAAAAATAAAAACCCAGAAAACTATTTAGCAGATTGCATTAAGGATGTCCAAACTGTGCCTAAGTTCCGTCCATAAAACTCATGTCTATTTGAAGCCCAAACTACGCTCAAAAGTAGACCTCCTTTACAATGCCTATAGGACCTAGTTTTACAATTGCTATGCAACGTGTTAGCTCATTGTGTAGCACAGTGGTTAAACCTACAGCCTTCTACCCTAATGTTGCTGGTTTGAATCCCAGTCACTCTCTCTGATGGAAGAGAAATAAATAAAAGCTTTAAACAGATCCAACTCCCAGTATCACAATTATAATGAAAATCACTATTCTAATAATAAAATATTATAACATTAAGGACATTGTTTGGATGTCTAACTCTCACCTAAAATCCGATTCTCTAAAAATGTCTCAAAATTTGGATGTCTAAACAGTGCTGAGCATCACTGAGCGCGATTCTACAAAGGATGCCTATCTTGGACATCCAAACTGCGCCTATTTTTAGACACGCTTTGCAGAATCAGGGCCTAAATGTTTAGTCATTGATATTTGTACTTAAATTTTGGCATACATATCAAATATTCAGTATGAAGAAAAATATGCTACATTAAAGATGGAACATAACAGAGGACAAAAACAAGTCAAAAGCAAAAAAACATATTTAAAAAGTGGGCAATTATGAAGCTTTATTTACATTCAAAAATGTCTAAACTCTTTAAAAATTTTAGAAATAATACATACAAATATCAGGCCATATTATTTGAGAAATAAAGGCTCTAGAAACAAAAATTAATCTAACTTCTGTTAAGTATAAAAATCTTTATATTATATGTAATACAGCATGAATAATTGTTACAATTTATTCACATATTTTCAGTACATTTCTCTAGGCCTTTCTCTTCCGTAAGCTTCCATTTGGGTCCGATGTGGAGCTCTGTATTATTAGCTGTTTATTTACAGGAGTTGAAACCCATTCTTCAGAGCTAAATAAACAAACAAAAACAACCAGTTAACACTTGCATGTTAGAATATTATGAAGTTCATGAAAACTTCTAAACTCAAATGTCATAAAATTTTGCTCTCTGTTATTTATTTATTTTTAACATTTATATTCCATTTAAAACCTAAGCAGATCACAATTTGTATATAATGTATTGAAGGCACATAGAACTTCCTTCTCTGTCCTAAATAGGCTCACAATCTAAACTAGAGAATGACACAGGGACACATTTTTCACTGTCCCCACAGGAACTCATTTTCCTGTCCCATCGAGTTATTTTCCTGTCCGTGCCCCATTTCTGCAAGTTCTGTTCTCATCTGTGCAAGCCGCAAACACTTTAAAATCATAAGTGTTTGAGGCTTGTGTGATTAAAGCAGAGCTTAAACGAATGGGGCAGGGACAGGAATAGTGACACATTTCACAGGGATGGGTCAGGGAAAATGAGTTCCTGAGGAAACAAATTTGTCCCCGTGTCATTCTCTAATGTAAACTAAAGAGTTTATAAAAGAAAGAATATGAAATATATAATATATGTATAGGAATATACTGTATAGTATGTAAGAAAATAAAAACAATATTAAGTACAAAATAATTAATTGCAAACAACGGGAAGTAGCCAAAACATTTGAGAACTACTTCACAATTTTTTTTTATAAACCTCAATTTTGTTTATGAGACAATTAGT
Source organism: Geotrypetes seraphini (assembly GCF_902459505.1). Taxonomy (NCBI): domain Eukaryota; kingdom Metazoa; phylum Chordata; class Amphibia; order Gymnophiona; family Dermophiidae; genus Geotrypetes; species Geotrypetes seraphini. The sequence continues at coordinate 146,871,644 of NC_047085.1, read as the reverse complement.
ATAAGAAACAAATAAAAGTATTACAGTTACCTAATTAGTTCATTTGAATACACAGAAATATTAGTCAATATAACTTTTTCCACATAACTCATGAAAATTGGTCATCAAAATGTTTATGCCATTTAAAAGGTTAATATGCTAGGCTACACTTTAGTAACATATTTGCATTAGTTTGATATTTCATATAACTTGAATGGAATATTATGAGGGTTCTTCAAAAAGTTTCTACACTTTCATATTTTTGTGGACAATGGTTCGGATGGGAGCAGTAGTAAGAGGGTGTGTTGTAGAATGTCATGTGAGTAGTCAGTCAGGCAAGCCAGCTCACCTTACAGGCAGTGATGTAATTTGCTTTTGAGATTCTCCTAAACTGCCTCTCGGAAATCAAAAACTGGATGTCTTGTCAACAAATTACAACTACACGCCTCCAAATTGGAACTCCTTTGTATCTGCAAAGAACACTGCAACCATGTTCGTCCCTTTCTATGCTCGGACTCAACTACCATAACTACAAAAGACCTAGCACACAGTCTAGGAATACTCCTTGACTCCATCCTCTCGCTTTCCAACCAGATCTTCCTCATTTTACTACCTGCAACAACTCTGGAAAATAAGGAACTACTTTGCTGAGTCTGACTTAACCCAACTACTCTATGTCTTAATCCTCTCCCACATGGACTACTGCAATGCCCTATTCAATGGTCTCACATTGAAGAACATACATCTCCAGCATGTACAAAATGTGGCAATCAAACTTCTATAAAACCTCCATGCCTGCGACTCTGTTTCCCAGGCTCTATCATCAGTCCACTGGCTGCTGGTAGCCAAACATTGTGTCTTCAAGGGCCTGCTGCTAGCATTCAAATCCTTGCACATGATGGAAAACGGGATAGAAAACAAATTAAATAAATATATATATAAATAAAATTAATAAATAGTTAAAAAAAAATAAAGTGCAGAATCCTTTCGAAGATCTCTCATAAAAAGAGCTATTGTAGATAAGGATACAAATAATTTGTACAACTACCAATTTATACCAGGAGGAAGCTGATAATTTATGGGATGGATTAAAAGAACGTCAATATCCAAAATCAGCAATAAGAAAAGCATATTTGAGAGCGCAATTTTCTAACAGAGAACTATTGTTGCAGGAAAAACAGGAACCAGTACAGGAAGAAAAATTGATTTGTGTCCTCCCGTATAATAAAGTAGGTTAACAAATAAAAAAAGTATATTACAACACTGGCCTATGGTACAAACACTGGTAGAAGAATTTACTATGGTAACTACAATAGCCTACCAAAGATCACAGAATATAGAGGAAATAATAGCAAAGAAAAGATATGGCAACACTATCGTCACTGACATAACGCACTCCCATACTGAATGTGGTTCCTGTCAATGGTGCTTTCTCACCATTGCGGGACCTGAATGGACTATACCAAAATTAGGGAGACAACTAAAGGCAAAAACATCTACCACATGTAAGAGTAAAAATGTAATTTACCTGATATTATATGTCCATGTGACCTGATATATATTGGAAGCAGTAGGCATATTAATGTTTGGTTAAACAAACATAAATCTAGGATAGTGACAGGAGTTCTACAGGCCCCATTAGTTTAATATTGGAGTGAATAACGGCATACTTAGAACAAAATAATATGGAGAATGATAGATTAGGTTGTGGAAGGGTGGGAACTATGAGCAGTGCTGGATTTTTTCGTTAGATACCATGACCCCTAAGGGTCATGCATCTTAACTTAGAAATCGAATGGAATATTTTACTATCGTGTTTCCCCCAAAATAAGCCCTAGCATGATTTTTGGGGTAAGTCTTAATATAAGCCCTACCCCCGAAAATAAGCCCTAGTTGCCGGTAGCAACAGCGCTTCCCCCCTCCTGCCCCGTCGACCCATCTCTCTCTCCCATCCGAATCACAAGACAGGAATACCTTATAACAGCATCAGCAGCAATCTACACAGGCTACTTTGCGGCCTTCTATCTCCTGAGCATGTCTCTGCAGCATCAATGATATCAGCAATGCGGCAGAGGAACGCCCGGGAGATAGAAGGCTGCAAAGCAGCCTGTGTAGATTACTGCTGATGCTGTAATAAGGTATTCCTGTCTCACGGTTCAGATGGGAGGGAGAGATAGGTCAGTGGGGGGGGGGGGGGGCGCAGTGGTGGTGGCAGGCAGATAGAAAGATGCTACACGGGGGATGGGAGGAAAGGAGGGATAGAAGCTGCAAGGGTGGGACAGAAGCTGCAAGGGCTCTGCTGCCCAAGGGATGGGAGGGAGGAATAGAAAGACACTGCACAACAGGATGGGTGAGAGGGGAGGAAAGATGCTGCACATGTGGGGGAGAGAAAGAAAATAGGAAGAATTGGGGTGGAGGAGATGAAGGGAGAGATGATCACTACATGGAAAAAAATAAGACATCCCTGAAAATAAGACCTAGTGCCTTTTTTGGGCCCCAAATTAATATAAGACAGTCTTATTTTCAGGGAAATATGGTATAAGCTATAACTTCTGAGGGGTTGATACATTCCTGTAACAATAAAAAGCTAAAAATAAAACAAGTAGATTAATAACAAGTAAAATTGTAATATATCAGTTTAACATCAGCTTGTAGGCTGACATGAATATTGATTGGTAGAACGGAATGACATCATGGTCGATTCATGAAAATCTTAATAAAATCACGCCGCCGCCATCTTGGCCCATAGAATTAACAGGGCAAGACACGCAGATGAGAGTCGATAATGCTAAGGTGGCTACAAAATAACTAGAACCTTTACAAGAGTAATGAGTAATACTTATTAGAAAATATATGGGAAGCACAATTGTAACGTATTTGTGTTTTATGCTTAGGGGGTTGCCTTGAAAAAGCCGGTTCGGCGAAAAATGTCAGCAAAAGTTCCCAGCTGACAAGTTTAAAGCTGAAGAAAAAGATTTAAAGATAAGTGATTCAGTTAAATTTTTTAGATACAAGTATTTAATAAAAAACAAACAAAAAAAATTATTAAAAGTATAAAATCTAAACATAAAAATTTATGAGCAGAAGGATTAATGACTATCTAGTAGATCGTCACAAAATTTAGATGAAAAACACTGCATTACTCTGAAGATCCTTGAAAACTTGCTACAAGATATGGGTTTAGAAAATATAGAGATTGCATAATATATGAGAATGTTTCAGTGCAATTCAAATTGATATATGCCGAAGGTTGCAGCCAATATGTATCTGTCATATTTACACTTCTACTATAGTGCTGCCTTGCTGAGATTCTGTAGAGAATTTTGTATGAGGTCACCCCTCAGAAATACAAAGCAATTCACCAGCTTGCTGCAGAATTTTATGTTTCATCCCCTTTTACCATGAGGTAGTGGTACTTATAATATTTATTGAGAGCTTCTATACTGCTACTAATGACTGGGTAGTCAATTCAGAGTGGTTTACATGAGCTTCAGTAATGGTATTACAATTTATGAGCTTCTATAATGATGTTACAATACATCAGCTTCAGCAATGGTGTTACAATACAATACAATGCAATACATGAGCTACTATTTATGAACTTTTAGAATGATGTTAAGATACATGGGCTTCAGTGATGAGCTTTGATATATAAGCTTTAGTACAGAGTTATGGTGTTTCTGCGATGGTTATCCATACTTGGGCTTCTGAAGTATTCTATTGATTGGTTTTGGTGTGGTGCGTTTGCATATCCTTTATGAGTGTTCAGTATTTGCACACTATCTTCACCCCATATATGTTCATTTTGGATTACTATATTTACCCTATATATCTACATTTATCCTACAAAATTATACCATAAAGCTTTCATTTTATGTACATACTGTATATTATATTTCTTTTTTTTTCCCAATTCTTTATTCGTTTTAAAATCCAACACAAAGTGCAACAGATTAACCAACAATTGGTACAAAAAACAGCATTCATTACAATCAAATAATATAAGTACTTATCCCCCCACCCTTCCTGGATGTGCTTAACACTCATTCAGAAATCAAAGAGTAATATTAATGATCAAGTCGTACAAAATCTCTTTGAATTTATTATAGTGTCCCAATTGTAACGAGTTCATACGTTCAAACTTATAAACTTGGCATAAGGTTTCCCACCAAAAGTTATAATTTATTCTATCCCATTTTTCCTGTTTCTCATGATTAGCTGCAACTCCTGTCATGATAAGAAGTAATCTATTCTTATTTGCATTTATTGGACTCTTGGGCATTAATAGTGTTCCAAACAAAACTACATCATATGACAATGAGACTCCAATATCATATTGATTTGACCCCAAATAGACCTCCAAAGGACAATAGAAAAATAGATGATTCAGTGTTCCTCTATCAAGATGACAATGCCAGCATCTATTAGACTTAGAACTATCTAACTTTTGCAAATGAACAGGGGTCCAGAAAATTCTATATAACAGAAAAAACCAAGTTTGTCTCATGGATGCTGACGCCGTACATCTCATCCTCCAAGTCCAAATCCATGGCCACTGAGCTAAAGAAATCTGCTGCTTTATCTCAATGCTCCAAATGTCTTTTAGACTAGTTTTAGGTTTCTTATTCAGATATTAATTTATACCACTTGGCGGCCTGATGCCCTAGCAAATCTGTCTGGAAGCTATACTAATTATTTAAATTTCGCCAATCAGGAAACTCTTTCTGAATGGCCTGCTTCAACTGCATAGATTATATCAGGAGGAATAATCAGTTTAATTCTGTGATGAAAGTCAGCAAATATTTTCTATAATCACAGCTATTATAAACGCTAAATCATAAATTAAATGAAAAGTGAAGTGCTCAGACCTTATAACCAATGTGTTTTAGTGCAATGACCAAAACGAGGTTAACAAGGGGACCATCATAGCCTTCACAGTCCCCAAACCACCTGTATTTAGCAATAGAAAGGAGATGTACTTATCTTAGTCAGGTGGTTATTAGTGATGCTAATCCTCGTTTAGACCAGTAAACCATGTGATGTGACTTTAAAATTTTTCTCAGCTGGTGTTGTTCTAACTATGGTCGCTGTCCCCCCGACCCAGGTTTCGTCTCTTCGTCAGGGAGGGACGTTAGTGCTAGAGAAAATATCATAAAAACATTAAACGACTTTATTCAACATGCTAAAAACTATTTTCTAAATAGTAACGAAAAGGTCATACTCATACATAGTAAATTAGTAAAAAGAATCTCATTAATTTTCATACCTATTGCTGGTTCACTAGGACTGGACCGGACCAAAGTTTTGGGTGAATTGAGTGCCTGAGCCCAGGACAAGCGTTTTATAACAAGAAAACCGGAACTGATGTAAAAAATTCAACCGGAAATGAGATCAGGCAGAAAATGACATTACGATCCGAGAATGATTATACCAAAAGCCATTCTATCTCGGAATTCAAGCCGTCTGGATAAAGGGTACGCCAATTGTAGATGAAACGCTGTTCTTTTTGTATTAATAACCTGGATAAATCTCCTTGAAAATGTTTAACGTGAATCAATACTGTGTATTGAAGATCACTGAGAGAATGAGCTTCACTCAACCAGTGAGAGACCAAAGGGGCGGTGATACGCTTAGTGCGAATGCTGCTCATATGTTCAATGATGCGCGTTTTAATTTTGCGGGTTGTTTGTCCAATATATACTTTATGACATGGGCATCGGATGTAATAAATAACGCCTTTAGAGTCACACGACGTGTCTGTGTTTAAATAAAACTTGCGACCTCTCGAAAATGGAATGATCAGATGAGCAGCATTGATGACATGATTGCATACTATGCATTTACCACAAGGTTGGTGAGGCGACCTCTGTACTATAGAAGTATCAGAGTGTTTATACTTTAATTTCTCACCCAAGTTTGGCCCTCTTGAGAAGGCAAACTTGGGTCTTTGACTAAGTGAAGGATGACTTTGGAGAATTGGCCAGTATTTTAAAATAATATGCTTGATGGCATTACTACTGCCCGTAAAAGGCATAACACAAACGGTATCAGGTTCTTTTTGTTGTCGGTTACTAGGTAACATTAGCCATGGGCGGTGACAATTTTTCGCCCTCTTCCATGCTCTTCTTATGACTTTACCAGGGTACCCACGGTCTTTAAATTTGTCATATAGCTCCATTGCTTGTTTGTTAAAATCTTCATCGTTTGAACAAATTCTTCTTAATCTAAGAAATTGGCCTACCGGAATGCCATTTCTTAAAGCTCTTGGATGGAAACTTCCATATTGCAAGAGTGAGTTACGATCAGACGGTTTTTTGTACAGGGAGGTAGAAATTTGATTATTATATTTACTAATCATAATATCTAAAAAAGATATTTGATGTTGATTATATTGATAAGTAAATGTTATATTTGGATCTTTGAGATTAATATCATTTATAAATTTATGTAAATCTTCTATACTGCCTCCCCATACAAAAAAGACGTCATCGACGAATCTTTTCCAACAAATAACTTGATGAAAAAGCAAAGACGTATAGACAAATAGCTCTTCAAATTGTGTCATGTATAAACACGCTATTGTGGGAGCCACTGTGGCTCCCATGGCTACCCCTTGTGTTTGAAGATATATTGAATTTTCAAAATTAAAGTAATTGTTATTAATGACCATAGATATCATTTCTTTCAGCATAGAACTTTTTCTATCTGTTATGTCTAATTTAGACAAGTAAGATTCCACTAACGTGACAGCCGCTAGCTGCGGTACATTTGTATAAAGGGCCACAACGTCAGCTGTAACTAGAAAAAAATGTTCTATAGATATTTGTTGAGCCATTTGATCTATAAACTGTAAGAAGTGAGAAGAATCCTTTATATATGACTTAGCTTGAGGCACAAATTGTTTTAAATGGCCATCGATATATTGAGACATGGGCTCTAAAACAGAGCCGATGCCATTACTATGTATGAGTATGACCTTTTCGTTACTATTTAGAAAATAGTTTTTAGCATGTTGAATAAAGTCGTTTAATGTTTTTATGATATTTTCTCTAGCACTAACGTCCCTCCCTGACGAAGAGACGAAACCTGGGTCGGGGGGACAGCGACCATAGTTAGAACAACACCAGCTGAGAAAAATTTTAAAGTCACATCACATGGTTTACTGGTCTAAACGAGGATTAGCATCACTAATAACCACCTGACTAAGATAAGTACATCTCCTTTCTATTGCTAAATACAGGTGGTTTGGGGACTGTGAAGGCTATGATGGTCCCCTTGTTAACCTCGTTTTGGTCATTGCACTAAAACACATTGGTTATAAGGTCTGAGCACTTCACTTTTCATTTAATTTATGATTTAGCGTTTATAATAGCTGTGATTATAGAAAATATCTGCTTCAACTGCAACCACTTATACCCTTGAGACTTTGTAATGCCAAATAATTGCTGTAGTTGTGAAAAATCAAGCATTTTCCCATTTGATAAAACATCATCTAATGCACGTATTCCTGCCTGCAGCCAATGCTTCCAGAAGATCTTAGACTCGCCAATTTGAATCTTGGAGTTCAACCATAAGGACTGACACGTGGATTGATGAATTGGAATATAGGTATTAGGTTATTAATAAATTTTAATGTTTGCCATGTGGAGAATAAAATTCTATTGTCCTTATAAATCCTAGGTAACTTGATACTTAAAACATGACACAATTGCAATTGAATTCTTTTTTTTTGTAGGAAAATGATTTTCTTTTCTTTTTTTTATATTTTTTATTCATTTTCAAAATTACATTAAGTGTTAAAATATATTCAATCACATAAACAATAAATAAATCACTTAGAAATAATCATTGACACATCTCACAAATTCTTATCCCCATCCCTATCCCAACCCTCCGTCCCATATATTCCATTATCATATAAAACATGTGATAATAAAATACCCCCCTCCCTGCACCTTAAATTAACAAATAATATAAGGGAACCAATTTTAAATTAATCTTTACAATATTTCGTTAATGGTTTCCACACATTCTGAAACTTTAATCCGGAAGATGCTCCATGATTTCAGGAAGGAGCTAATACATACCCTGCCGCATAATAAAAGCTTGATGGTACCAATAGAAATTTGGAAAATTTACCCCACCCGCCGCAATTGGTTTTTGCAAAGATATTAAAGCTATTCTAGCAGTTTTACCCAGCCAAATAAATTTAGTGAGAATTCCATTTAATTTCTTATAAAAGGATCCTTGGAAATAAACCGGCAACATACTCATTTAGTAGCAACTACAGGCATTATCATCATCTTAATATTTTGGACTCTCCTCCACCAGGAAAGATATAATGGGTTCCAATGCTCATACATTTCTTTGACTTTCAGCAATAAGGATTTTTCATTTATTGTTCACTGTGTCTTCAATGTTTTTTGAATCATGATACCTAAATATTTTATACCCTCTTCCTTCCAAAGGAATGGGAATGGATAAAATAATCCTTTTATACAATGCACATTTAATGGAAGAACCTCCGATTCGCTCCAATTTATTTTGTATCCAGAAAATTTGCCAAATCTATCAATCAATTCCAGTAAATGCGGTATGGTATATTCAGGATTCTTCAAATGAAGCAAAATATCATCTGCATAAGCACAGATCTTATATTCCCGACCTGTATAAGGAATTCCCTGTATCTCCTTTGCCTGTTTTATAGCCAACAAGGTTTCCAGAACAATATCAAAAAGTAAAGGAGATAAAGGACATCCTTGCCTAACTCCCCTCTCCAGAGAAAACGCTCTGAAAATGTATTATTTTTCTTCAGCGCATATCACTTTTACCATATACCCTCATCCCTCTTGTTCTACTCCTTCCCTCTATCTCATTTCTTCTAATATTATGTAACTTTTCCTCACCTCCCCACTTATCCTCACTTTCTAGTTTGTCTGTATACGTTATATATGTTTACTCTAAATATTCAATACACCTAACTATTCTCCCTTCTACCTATTTTAAATTTTATTGTTAACCGGTCAGATATTCGTTTTATGATCGGAATATTAAAAACTAATAAACTTGAAACTTGAATATATAATCTGGCAGAAGGGGAGTTATACAAGGTTTGAATCATTTGTATAAATCCATATCCTATACCAAACCAAGCCATCGCTTGATACATGAAAGTCCATTCTACACGACCAAAGGCCTTCTCTGCATCCAAAGAGAGAAAACACCTAAAAACGTACCTGTTCTCGAAACACCTAGGTAACGAACCAGGACAATAGCCCCCTTCGCAATATCATTCCCAAAACTGAATTTGTAAACTGTTAACCCCCAATCACAAACTATGAATACCCCATTCAATTTATGGAATTTTTCCAATTCTTTGTAAGCCGCATGGCACTTCAAGGCCCTGCAGCATACGAACTGTTGTTATTATCATTAATGTTCCCATTATCAGAAGTACACTGCAATACTCTGTAATTCGCTGTATGTACAGTTTCTCTTTATTGTAAACCGCCTAGAAGTCGCAAGATTGTTGGCGGTATATAAGAATAAAGTTATTATTATTATTATTTAAGGGAGGGGACAGGCTGGCCTGGGGGGGCAGTCCTTCAGAGGATGGGACAGGCCTTGGGGGGGTGCAGGCCTTCAAACGGGGAACAGGCCTTTAAAGGGGGGGACAGGCTAGGGATGGTGGCATAGGCCTTCAGGGAATACATGCAGGTCTTCAAAGGGGGGACAGGCCTTCAGGGATGGGGGGACAGGCCTTCAGGGGGGACAGACCTTCAGGGGAGGGGGGCCCTGGTGTAGAAGTACACGGAGGGAGGGAAGGGGGGTTCAAAGAGATGTGCATATGCCGGACTTTGGGGGGGGGAAGAAATAATGGGTCTAAAAATAGAGGAGAAGGAGAGAGATGATGGACAATGGGATTTAGGTTAGGGAAGGAACAGAAAGGGAGAGAAGTTGGACACAAGGGATGGTGTGGAGGGGGGAATAGAGATACTGGATAGGCGGTAGTTGGGAAAAGAAAGGGAGAGATTGTGGATCCTGGGGTGGTGGGGAAGGAGGGAGAGATGCTGGATGAAAGGTAGTTAAGAAAAGGTGGATCTGTGGATAGAGACGAAAAAAAAGAAAGATGCCAGACCTCCGGAGGAGGGAAGGGAAACGGAAGGGGAGGACAGAAATGCCAGATGGATGGTTAGAACGGAGAAAGAAGAAAGAAGAAGACCCTGGCAAGCAAGTTAACAGAAGATAACCAGAGCCTGGGACCAACAAGATTTGAATAATGACCAGACAACAAAAGTTAGAAAAACTAATTTTATTTTCCATTTTGTAATTACAATATGTCAGATTTGAAATGTGTATCCTGCCAGAGCCGGTGTTAGACCGCAAACGTGAGCTAGGATTTAACAGAGAGGAAAAGTCTTTTTGTTTGTTTATTTTGTTTACACCACAGCGCCAGTGTGTTTAGGAGAAGGCAAAGGGGGTAAAGAGGATATAAAATAAACCCACCAGGATGTTTGAAAAAATAAAACATCCAATTGAGCAGGAAAATCGAATAGAATAGAATCGAAAAACCAATTCAGTAGGCTGAATCGAATCAAATTTTTTTTTCCTGAATTGGGCAGCACTAGTGCATACCAATCATAAAAGGGAGAGCCTAAGCTAATTTTAGAACCAATAACTTAGCCAAAAGTTTTCCATCCACATTAATTAAAGAAATAGGCCTGTAGTTTGAAACCAACATGGGATCTTTATTTGGCTTTGGCAAAACAATAGTTAAAGACTCTGCCATAAAACCTGAAATACAACCTTTATAGTTAGTTGTGATTGATATAAATTTAGAAGATGAGGTAAAAGTATAATTTGAAATGATTTGAAGAACTCCACCGTGAATCCATCACTACCCAGAGCAGATCCAAATCTGAGGGACTTCAATTCTGCCTGTAGTTCCTTAAGGGCTCCTTTTACTAAGCTGTGAAAGCATTTTTAGTGTGCACAGAATTTTAGCGCACAGTAAACCTGTGCTACGCGGCTAGAACTAACACCAGTTCAATGCTGGCATTAGCATCTAGCGCGTGCGCTAAAACTATCGCAACTTAGTAAAAGGAGCCCTAAGTGATATAGATGCTTCAAGATTTCCTTTTTTATGCTCGGGAATTTTTGGCCCATGAATTAACTTTAAAAATTCTAAACCTCAATTTCTTTGTTTGAATAAAGCTCAGAAGAATATAAAGCTTTATAATAACCCAAAAACTGTTTTAAAATGTTACCAATTTGGGTATGAATTTTACCCTTATCATCATTAATAGCCACAATTTTAGCTTTTCTCTTTTTTGCTTTAAGGTAATTAGCCAATAATCTCCCCCCTTTATTCGAGTTTCCATAATACAGAGCCTGTTGAGAAAACAAATCTTTCCTAGCCAACTGTGAGGAAATCTCATTATATTTATATTTAACTTTCAACAGGGCATTTAAAGTTTCCTGATCCCATTTTGAGGCCAATTGTAATTCTAAAGTCAAAATATTTTGTTTCAAATTTGAAAATTCTGATTTTAGCAATTTCCTGATATGTGCTGAATACGAAATTATTTGCCCTCTCATTGTAGCTCTGAAAGCATCCCAAATTGTTCCCAAAGAGATTTCCTCTGAGATGCTGAGCTGAAAATATTCATTCATTTTCATTTGAATTTCCTTGAGAAAGTTTGAATCTGCAAGCAATGTATTATTAAATCTCAAAACAGGTCTAATAGAATCTGCTTCATTAAACTGATATTCAATCCAAATGCCAGCATGATCCGTCAAAAGGATCGGATCTATGTTAGCCTTTGTAACCTGTTAAGTTAAATTATCTGAAACAAAAATGTAATCAGTTCTTGAAAATGATTGAACATGAGAGCAAAAAGAAAATTCACAAGCGTTAAAATGAAAAAGCCTCCATATATCTTTCAATCCACATGACTAGACAAGATTGTCAAGACTAGTGATTTTAGTTGCTTACTAGGTTGTTTATCCAATAATGGATCCATGACAGCATTGAAGTAAGTCTCTGACCACAACTAATTTAGATGTAACCAATGACAGAATTTATTGCTGGAGTTTTTTAAAGAACTCGGCCTGATTTGAATTAGGTGCCTAAATATTAAGAAGTGTCAGGGTATCATTTCCTGAAGTCATTTCCACATGAAGCCATCTGCCCATAGGATCAGCTTGGGCTTACCAAATACAGCAGAACATTGCCTATTGATCAGGATAGCCACCCAGCCTTTTTCCCCACTGCAGAAGAATAAAAACCCAGCCCACTTCCAACTTGGCAGCCATGATAGATGACAAGTGTGTTTTCTGTATACAGCAAACATCTGCCTCTTGTTTTTTAAGGAAATTCAATACTTTTTTCCTCTTAACGGGATGGTTGAGACCATTAACATTTAAAGAAAATTTTTTAAATACCATTACATTAATAAAAGATATATATGCGACTTACAAATTAAATACACAAGTTTACCCTGTTTAAAATATCTAAAATAATACCCCACACATCCAGGAACCCTAACCTCCTCTAGCCCCCTAAAATAAAATATCATGGTGAACTTGGGTCGAATTAATAGACCCAACCTTCCCCTCCCATTCATTCCCAAAACTAAATCAATTCCCAACTTTAAATTAACCTAAGTAGATACAAAAATAATTATTAATTATAAATCAGTCATAGTAATCAAATCTGCAGAATCTTTAGAAGATTTTAATCCGATGTATGCATTTGTAGTGTATCTATTGCATTATTTGTACTGTGATTGATTGTTGTAAACCGCCTAGAACTCTTAGGTATGGCGGTATATAAAAATTATTATTATTATATGAAGCCCCTATACATTAAGAAGCTGCAATCAAATTTGTATTATTAATAACTCCAAGAAATTAATTTACCACCAAAAACCCTACCGCAATTAACACCTTCCCTAAACTATTTTCATTCATCCTTAATTTATAACCATCCATAAAATGACATGCAGAAAATAAAGGTCCCTTCCCTTTTAAAATTAAATATTACAAAGTATAATAAATATATATAAACATATATAAATAAGGTCAGAATTTCCTTAGAACAATATATCTTATAGGATGATCCCTAGCAAAGGAAAAACAACCTGTTACTTCTAATACAGCTTATTTAATATAACCTATAAAATATAAATTATGCACTCAGGAATATTGAATAAAGCACAGTTATTTACCGTAACAGTTGTTATCCAGGGATAGCAGGCAGCTATTCTCACATATGGGTGACGTCATCCACGGATAGCCTCGCAAGCATACTTGCTTGTAGAAAACTTTAGAAATTTTGAGTCAGCCGTACTGAGTATGTGCGAGTGCCTTCCGGCCCAGCACAGGGTGAGTCTCCTCAGTTCAGTTAGCTAGCAGAGAAGCCAACCAGGGGAGGTGGGTGGATTGTGAGAATAGCTGCTTGCTGTCCCAGGATAACAACTGTTACGGTAAGTAACTGTGATTTATCCCAGGACAAGCAGGCAGCCTATTCTCACATATGGGTGACTTCCAAGCTAACCCGAATGGGATGGTGGGAGGGTTCGCAGCTTAGGAGAATAAATTTTGTAATGCTCTCTGACCAAAATGGCCATCCCATCTGGAGAAAACATCCAGACAATAACGAGAGGTGAAAGTATGAACTGATGACCAGTTGGCAGCTTTACAAATTTCCTCAATACAAGTGGATCTGAGGAAAGCTACTGAAGCCGCCTTGGCTTTGACTTTATGGGCTGCGCCTTGACTCTGTAGATGTAGTCCAGCCTGGGCATAGCAGAAAGAGATACAAGCAGACATCCAGTTGGAGATGGTATGCTTAGAGACTGGATGTCCCAACTTGTTCGGATCAAAGGAGACAAAAAGTTGAGGAGCAGTTCTGTGTGGTTTGGTGCGTTCCAAGTAGAAGGCCAAGACACTTTTACAGTCCAGAATATGAAGAGTTGATTCTCCAGGGTGAGAATGTGGCTTTGGAAAAAAAACACTGAAAGAACAATGGATTGGTTGAGATGAAATTCTGAAACCACTTTAGGTAAGAATTTAGTGAGTATGAAGGACCACCTTGTCATGATGGAAGACTGTGAAAGGTGGATCAGCAACTAAAGCTTGCAGCTTACTGACTCTTCGAGCAGATGTGAGGGCAATGAGAAACACCACTTTCTAAATGAGATACTTTAGATGAGCCGTAGACATTGGTTCAAACAGAGGTTTCATCAATTGAGGAAGAACAACATTGAGAACCCAAATCACTGGAGGCGGTTTGAGAAGAGGTTTAACATTGAAAAATCCTTTTTCTCACAGGTTGAGAAAACTGAAGAGGAGTTATGTTGAAAGGTACCAAGCTGTCAGGTGCAGAGACTGCAGGTTGGGATGAAGTAGAGACCCTTGACTCTGTGTAAGCAGAGACGGAAAAACTGGTAGAAGGTATGGCTCCCTGCTGCTGAGTTGAAGTAGAATGGAGTACCAAGGTTGTCTCGGCCACCGAGGAGCTATCAGAATCATGATGGCATGATCATTCTTCAACTTGACAAGAGTCTTGAGAATGAGAGGGAATGCATACAGAAAGTGATTCGTCCATTCCAGTAGAAAAGCATCTGCTTCGAGGTGATGAGGAGAATATATCCTGGAGCAGAACTGAGGCAGTATGTGGTTGTGGGGAGATGCAAAGAGATCTATCTGAGGAGTTCCCCATGAGAAAAAATGTGATGAAAAGGCGAGGAATTGAGTGTCCATTCGTGAGATTGCAGAAGACGACTCAATTTGTCTGCCAAACAGTTTTTCGCCCCTTGGATGTAGACAGCTTTCAGGAAGGTGTTGTGGACGATTGCCCGGTCCCAAACCTTCAGAGCTTCTTGACAAAGGAAGGGAGATCCTGTTCCTCCCTGTTTATTGACATAGAACATGGCGACTTGGTTGTCCGTCCGAATGAGGACTACCTGGTCTTGAAGAAGATGTTGAAAAACTTTGAGAGACTGAAGATCGCTCTGAGTTCCAACAGATTGATGTGACACTAATGATCTGTGCTGGTCCAGTGGCCTTGAGTATGGAGACCATTGAGATGAGCCCCCCTAAGAATAGGAATCTGTCGAGGAATCTGTCGTGAGGGGGCATTTGAAACAGAAAGCCTCTGGAGAGATTGGAAGAGAGCAACCACCAGCGGAGAGACTGTCTCAACGAAGGAGTCTCTCGTATGAAGAGAGACTGAACAAATTGCAGCTCTACACTCTTGAGGTACGTAGGGAGAGGGGAGACATGATGAAAACATTTAAGTACCTCACGGGACGTGTCGAAGTGGAAGATGATATTTTCTTTCTCAAGGGACCCTCGGCCACAAGAGGGCACCCGCTCAAACTCAGGGGCGGAAAATTTCATGGCGACACCAGAAAGTATTTCTTCACAGAGAGAGTGGTTGATCATTGGAACAAGCTTCCAGTGCAGGTGATCGAGGCAGACAGCGTGCCAGACTTTAAGAATAAATGGGATACCCATGTGGGATCCCTACGAGGGTCAAGATAAGAAAATTGGGTCATTAGGGCATAGACAGGGGGTGGGTAAGCAGAGTGGGCAGACTTGATGGGCTGTAGCCCTTTTCTGCCATCATCTTCTATTTTTCTATGTAATGTATCGAAAGAGTGGTTCGCAAGCCTGCGTCCACTGAAATGCCAGGGTCCACTGAGGAATTCTGACGTGAAGTCTGCCAAAAGGAGTCACGTGTACTGTGGATGCCATGTGACCTAGGAGGACCATCATGTGTCTTGCTGAGATTGAAGAGCGGGAAGAAAATGCATGACAGTTGAAGAAGAGCATCCAGACATTGTTGAGGAAGGAATGCTCTGAGTTGGATAGTGTCCAGAACAGCTCCGATGAACTGTAGATTCTGAGAGGGCTGAAGTTGGGATTTGGGAAAGTTGATTTCGAATCCCAAGCTTTGTAGGAACCACATAGTCCGTTGGGTTGCTACAATAACCCCAAGATGTTAAATCTTTGATGAGCCAGTCGTCTAGGTAGGGAAACACCTGAAGACCATGGTTCCTTAGAGCTGCTGCTATCACCACCAGGTACTTGGTAAACACTCTGGGAGATGAAGCCAGGCCAAAGGGTGGCACTCTGTATTGGTAATGCAGATTCTCCACCCAAAATCTGAGGTATTGACGGGAGGTCGGATGAATGGGTATGTGAGTATAAGCCTCCTTGAGATCTAATAATCAATCATTCTGATCTAGAAGGGGGCAAAGGGTCGCCAGGGGCAACATGCAAAATTTTTCTTTGACTAAAAATTTGTTGAGAGCCCTGAGATCCAGAATGGGTCGCAGATCTCCCGTCTTCTTCAGAACTAGAAAGTAACGGGAATAAAACCCCCCTGCTCTGCTGTTCCAGAGGAACTTATTCGATGGCATGGAGACGAAGTAAAGCATGAGCTTCCTGAAGAAGGGCGGTCTGGGATGGATTGGAAGGATACTCTCTTGGAGGCAGCTCTGGTGGAACCTGAGTGAAATGAAAAGAGTATCCTTCCTGATTATTGACAGCACCCAGAGGTCAGATGTAATGGTCTCCCATCGATGGTAAAAATGATGGATACAACCTCCTATGGGAAGAGGGGAAGACATAGGCAGAACTAAGGAGATTATGCTCTGTGTTAAACAGTCAAAAAGGCTACTCAGCCTTAGGCTCAGCAGAAGGCTGAGGTTTCTGTTGCTTCTGCTGCTGTGGTTTCTTGGGAGGTGCTCGAGTGTAAGGAGCCACCCTTGGAGTATAACACCTCTGGAAAACTGGAGAAGGGCGTGAAAATTTTGCAGGAGCTGGTTTTGGCTTTGGTCTGACAATAGAAGCAAATGATTTTTCATGTTCAGACAATTTCTTAGCCTCTATGGATTCATCAAAGAGGTCATTGCCCTTACAAGGAATGTTAGCCAGATGGTCCTGAAGATTAGGGTCCATGTCAATGGCGTGAAGCCAGGCCAAGCGATGCATCGCTACAGAGAAAGCAGATATTTCAAAGGCATCATAAGATGACTGGAGAAGATATAATCTGAGTTGTGACAAAGTAGCAGTGACTTCTTGGAACTCAAAATGCCTATGTTGATCCATGTTCTTCAGAAAGCCTGGAAAAATATCAATGAGGAACTTGAGATAAGTAATAAATACAAAATTGTAGTTGAGGACTTTGGAAGACATCATAGCATTTTGATAAAGACGACGTCCAAACTTGTCCATGGTCTTACCCTCTCTTCCAGGAGGAACTGCAGCATAGACCCTGGAAGGATGGATTCTTTTCAACGAGGACTCCATAAGGAGGGATTGGTGAGATAACTGTGAAATCTCAAACCTTTGCAATGTAGAGTTCTATACCTCGATTCCAACTTGCCTGGAATAGCAGGTATAGCATAAGGAGTCTACAGACATTGTCTGAAAGTTTGAGACAAAAGCCGGTTAATAGGGAGCTTAAGTGACTCTGCAGGAAGTTGAAGCAGATGCATTACCTCTATATACTCCTTAGAGTATTTAGAACCAGCATCTAATTGAATTTCCAGGAAGGAAGAGAAAGATAGCTGATCCGCCAAGGCCTTGCCTTCAGAGGGGCTCGATGACCTCAAGACGCCTCGAGTGGAGAACAAAGGTGAAGCCTCTCTGGAGAAGTGGCAATCCAAAGAATATGGAGACTTGGAGGAGGCAATGAAAGCAGCTGAGTCCTCAGGGTCTAGAAGCGGTGACCTTGATCGAGGAGTTGGAGGCCTCAAAGAGCTGGAAGGTCTGGAATGAGGCCTGGATGAGGAAGGCTGCTCTTTGGAAGAAAACCTGTGCCTCAATGGATGTCTTGATGAGGGCCTCGATTGACGACGAGAGTGGTGTCTGGAAGCAGGTCTCGAGTAAGATCGAGGAGACTTCGCCCTATGTATGGAAACAGGCAATGCTGCTGGTGAATGAATAGGGCTAGAAGCTGTAGAAACTAAGTGGTTTGGATCGAGGAATCTCAAAGCACTCCCAAAGACTCTGCTCCTTTTATGGAGTGTGAGGATTCCTGTCGAGACACTCGCAAAGAATCTACTCCTTGCATAGAGTGTGTTGTTGCCAGACCAGACACTCGCAAAGACTCGGCTCCTTGCACAGAGTGTGAAGCTTCAGCTCCAGGCATAGGCAGGGACTCGACCTCGTGGGAGACTGCTGATTGCCCAGGCTGGATTACAGGAGGCATAGTCGAGGCAGAACCGTATTTGCTCAGTAATTAAACAAATTGCTGCTCCAACATGCTGGAAAGAAGCCTGCAAATGTGGATCCTGAAACTGGACCACTTGCTGAGGCTAAAGGCTCTAAGGTGGCAGTGGAGATGTGCTTCGACTTGGAGGTCTTGGAGTGCTTGAGGACCACCACTGGAACCTTCTGCTTAGGTATCTGACCCAAGGGAAGCTCAGGAGAAGACAAAGCAGGTGTACTCGAGGCCAAAGATGATCCGAATGAGGAAGGTCTGATGAGACTCGAGGTCGAAGTCGTGGAAGCAGGAGAACCCTTGATGGAAGGTGGAACCGAGGCAGCACTCGAGGTTGAGGGTGTCACTGAAGAGTCCATCCTGAAGAGTTTTTCCACTAAAACCCGACGATGTTTAAGGGCTCGAGGTTGAAGAGTAGCACAGTGCTCGCATGATTTAGGACTATGGTCAGGCCTGAGGCACTTAAGGCACCAGCAGTGTGGGTCCATGAGAGAAATCGCACGCTGGCACTGGTTACACTTCTTGAAGCCTGTTACTGGCCGGGACATAAGAGGGAAGATAGTTGCTGCGAAGTCGAAGCCCCCAGGCTGCGGCCGAGCAGCCTGCCCCGCCAGTCAGTCGACAAAGAAAAATAAAATAAAGTCTTCTTTTTTTATTTTTTAAATAGAAAATAACGCAGCGATTCGTGACTAAAAAGAACTCAAACCGTGGTGAGAGAAGGCATGAAGTGAACGAAGTTCAACGCAAAGTGTCAAAGTACAGACTTCTCGGCTCCATGGAACCGAAGAGACTCGCCCTGTGCTGGGTGGGAAGGCACTCACACATGCGCAGTGCGGCTGACTCGAAACTTCTAAAGTTTTCTACAAGCAAGTATGCTTGCGGGGCTGTCCGCATCGGGGCTCCGTGGATGACGTGAGAATAAGCTGCCTGCTTGGCCTGGGATAAATAATATTACATTAGAATATTAACTGAAGAATTCATAAACTCACTGTCTCCCCAAATTATTACCAAAAATATCATAGGAACCTATTTATAAGACATACAATATGTCCTTACAAAATCATCTATTCAACTCTTGCTAAACAGCTGATGTTTTCAAAATGGACTTTTCAAACCAATTCCTGCTGTTTTCTTTCGTATTGCCATCCACATGACTGCTGCAGTCTCCATATATATATGAGCTGTTGATTCCTTTCATTAGAATATGAAACCCCCATAAGGAGATATCTGTATCCAGACCCTAACATTTCATGCCCTCAAAAATTATAGCAGCCTTAACCAGAAAGGAACACTGCCATATCTGAGACCATGAAAATATGAAAAGCAAAGCAAACAATCAATGTACTGTTGCATTCTGCCATATTAAGACTAAGAATGAAGCTGTCAGTCTGTTATCTTCATTGAAATTCTCCAATTGACTCAGTTTGTGAGGCTCAGTTCACCCCGGAGAGAACCATCTCAATTAATTCACTGCAGCCGTCTTCCATAGCAAAACCGGAAATGAAGCTGACAGTTTATTTTGTCACTGAATTACCATCTGATCTTCACTGACAAGCATATATTTTATAGTAAATATAGCCACAGCTTCCAAACCCGCTAGGATTGATGAGTTAACTCCTCATTTTATTAGTATGTTATCTCTCATAAGGTGATATCATTAACCATTCTATAACGCTTCATATTAAACAAACAATTCCCTGTGCTTTCTTTGAATCCATCCTGAAAATGAAGCTGTTTCCTTTTCCCCTTCTCATTTTTTTTTAAACTTATGCCTAAAAATTAATTTATGACCTCTTAAAGGTAAATGGAAATAAATTCAAACTGTTATACAGAACTTGAAGAGTCTGATAGAATCAACCGCTGTTACCAACTGTCAGCAGTATTAACTCTTAATACACCATGACCAGTTATTGAGTCATACGACTTTGCTCCAAATTTATAAATTCTTTCAATTTAACAGGATCCTGATAATGACTTTTCCTGTTATTAAAAGTAATTTTCATTACTGCAGGGTACATTAGCCTGTACTTTGTTCCCATTTCTCTTAACTTTGGTCTTAACTGCAAAAATTCTCTCCTAAGTGTGGCAGAGTGCTTCGCAAAGTCAGGAAGAAATAAGATACGTAAATTTCTCCACTTTATAGTTTTTGCCACTTTTGCAGCTGACAAAATTTCCATAACTTGTTGGAATCTCAAAAGTCTGAATATTAACGGTCTTGGACCCTGTTGATTATGTGAAGTAACGAAAGGACTTCTGGAATTAAAGATATTAAAAACTCAATTGGGTTATTCCCCTCCAGCCCTTCTGGCACACCTAAAAGCCTGACATTATTCCGTTGGATCCTATTTTTCATCTCCTCAAGCTCCTGAGTTATTCGGATTATGCTCTTATGATCAGCCTGACACTGTAAAAGTGTCTCCTCAGCCCCCGACATTCTCCTTTACAACTGCTCTGTATGAGTGACACAGCTTGCCATTTGGTGTAATAGATTATTTTTTTATTTTTATAAATCTTTATTAATTTTCAATCATAGTGCACAACAATTATACACACAAATAATAGTACAGCACAAACACTTCTAACTAATAAATGTACCTAACAATCACTTTAACCCCCAGCCCCAAATTAATAATCCATTACAAAGCATCCATTTAGAATCATCCTGTGAATCCCCACCCCCTTCCTACCTGGATGTGTATAAAGAAATGACCAAAAATGAGATCAATCCTTACAATAACTTATCAACGGCTCCTAAACCCTCAAAAATGTTTTATAATTTCCATGTTGTACAGCCAATATCCATATTTTAAAAATATGACACAATGATTCCCACCAAAAACTGTAACTCAACCTGTCCCAGTTTTTCCAATTCCTCAAAATCAGTTGTATAGCAACCCCTGTCATTATCAAAAGAAGTTTATTATTGTGAGATAAAATTTGACTTTTAGCTCTCATCATTGTGCCAAATAACACTGTGTCGTATGTTAAAGCTACAGGATTCTCCAATAATTTATTTATTCGATCTCAAATAGATTTCCAAAATTTTTTAATCAATGGACAGTACAACATCAAATGATCCAATGTCCCTGTTTCAAGATGACAGTGCCAACATCTATTAGTTTTAGAACTATCCAACTTATGTAACTTAACAGGAGTCCATACTGCTCTATGCAACAAGAAAAACCAAGATTGTCTCATAGATGCTGACACTGTATATCTCATCCTCCAAGTCCAACTTCGTGGCCATTGAGATGCATTAATCTGATGATTTATCTCAAAGCTCCAAATGTCACAAAGACCATTATTTGGTTTCTTATTCAACATGTCAGATATTAATTTGTACCACTGAGAGGCCTGATGACCCAGGAAATAATGATAGATTATTTAGTTCCTCCTTAACCCCACTGAGCTGCTCAGTAGTTTCCCTCAACACTTATTTTATTGTGTTTAAATCCAAGCATATCTGCTCAATCAACTTCAGCGGAGTCTTTAGGCAGGGGAATTTTTGACGGAGTAGGATGGTCATGTTTTGATCATTTTGCTGATCTCGAAGGTACTGCTGCTGCTGTTTCCGTAAAAGCTTGCCTGCCTGAAAACAAGTTTAATTTGGTTTCACACTTATTTTCACCTCAAAATATCAATGGAAAATTGATTTTGAATGAATAAATAGTCGGTAAGTCTCAGGGAGAAGGAGAACAATGGAATCCCGTGTCCATTTTCTAGCGAGCAAAACTCCGCCCCCTATACAAACCTTTTTTAAACCCTGCTAAGCTAACTGCATTTATCACATTGTCTGGCAATGAATTTCAGATTTTAATTATACATTGAGTGAATAAATATTTTTTTTCCTATTTGTTCTTAATTTACTACTTAATAATTTCATTGCATGCTCCCTGGTCCTTGTATGAGGCATTTTTGGAAAGAGTAAACAAGCAATTCACACCTATTTATTCCAATCCACTTAGTATTTTATAGACTTCTATAATTTCTCCCCTCAGCCATCGCTTCTCCTGTAGGCCTATGCCTGTATCACCATTTTTAGGCTTTGGGCCTAGTGAGGAAATTTCATTTTCCCTTCTGTCAGCATCTTGGGATTTCAGACTGCTTGTCTATTTGCTTAAGGAGAATTTAGAGTGGACCAGTGGTCTTCTAGGCTTGGTTGTCTTATCTCCAGGACAATCTATGAGGTCACTGGACCTTGGGAAGTTAATGCAGGACACTTTGTATGTGAGAAAGAAATCTGCCTGGCAACTAGGACTTCATTGGACAGAGATTACCCCTTTTGGGGTGTGCAGAAGAGACGAAAAAGAGAGATGTGACCAGTCTCAGGTAGATTGGAGACATTGGAAGATTGCAAATGGAGTTGGAAAGTTGGTCGTATATTATATTTCTATTATCTGTGTTTTTATCAAATACTCTACTTTTTGAGAATTTTCATGTTGTGTTCCAAGTGGGGGTTAGGCTGTTACTTCCTCCTCATTGTTACTCCCCCTAAAACCCATAATTTCACCCTATTCTTATTTCCTAAAGACCTCCACTTCCCTTTGGTAACTCTTTACCCAACATATATTACCTTAAAAATTCTATGTCATCGCTTATTCTATTCCTTCAAATTTTGAATGTAATTTTTGTTTTAGTTTGGATGTAATCCGCCTTGAACTGCAAGGTAATTGCGGAATAGAAATCACTAAAGTAATGTAATGTAATGTAATTATTAATTAAAGTGGTCTGTGAAAAGTATGGTCTTTATTCCTTTTTGAACTTTCTGGTGTCCTTTTCTAGTTTTAATTCCTTCAGAAGGGAGTTTCATTATATTGGAGTCACTGTATGGCTGTGTAGTCTGGTTGCTATCTATCGTGTTTCCCTAAAAATAAGACAGTGTTATATTCATTTTGGGTCCAAAAAATGCAGTAGGGCTTATTTTCGGGGATGTCTTATTTTTTCATGTACAATGATCATCTCTCCCTTCCTCTCCTCTACCCCAATTCTTCCTCTTTCGTTTCTCTCCTCCACAAGTGCAACATCTTTCCTCCTCTTTCACCCATCCCTTGTGCCTTCCCTCTGCAGCATCTTTCTATCCCTCCCTCCTTCCCATCCCCCCATGCAGCAGAACCCTTGAGCAGCATCTTTCTAACTCTCCCTCTTGCCCATCCCCCTGTTCAGCAGAACCTTTGCACAGCATCTTTCTATCCCTCCCTCCTTCCCATCCCCCCATGCAGTAGAACCACGCCGACCCTCCCACCGCGAGACTAACATACCTCCCTCTAAACAGCAGCATCAGCAGCACTCTAAACAGGCTGCTTCATGGCCTTCTCCCATCGGGGCCTTCCCTGTGCTGCATTGCTGATGACATCATGATGATATGGCAGAGGGTAGGACCCAGCGGAAGAAGACCACAAAGCAGCCTGTTTAAAATACTGCCGATGCTGCTGTTTGGAAGGCGGTATGTCAGTCTCACAAGTGGGAGGGTAAGTGGGGTTCAGATAGGAGGGAGAGATGGAAAGGTGCTGCGCAGGGGAATGGGTGGAAGGGTTCATTTGCATGGCGGGGGAGTGCTGCTGCTGGCGAATCCAGGGATGGAGTCGGGGAGTGTTAGGGATATTCGGGAGGGGCTTCAGGGGCAATCTAACTAGGGCTTATTTTTGGGGTAGGTTTTATTTTCGGGGAAACACAGTAGGTATTGAGGTTCTGAAAGATGAATGATTTTGTGTGTCAGCAACTAGATTTTGAATTTCACTCTGCTTTTAATCGGGAGCCAGTGTAACTCCTTCAGTGTCACTTAATCCCTCCATTGCCCCAGGTATGTTAGATAGATTGTGAGCTCACCGGGACAGAGAGGGAAAACTGCTTGAGTACCTGAATAAATGCATGTAAACCGTTCTGAGCTCCCCTGGGAGAACGGTATAGAAAATTAAAATTAAATTAAATTCAGAAGTGGAGTGGCACTTCTTTGCTTCAATTTACCCAGCAGAATTCTTGCTGCTGTATATTGTACTATTTGGATCTGCCTGATCAGGTACTTTGGTACGCCCAAGCAGGACTGCATTGCAGTAGTCAAAGATTGAGAGTACCAGAGATATTAATATGTTGGACATTGATGGGTTTTTTTTAATAGTAGTTATTTCATATCTTGTACATTCATTCTTCTTTGTAAATTATGCTGAACTGATTTTTGATGGGTGATAAAAAGTTGTTAAATCGCAAGAAGATTGTGAAAAATTGTAAAACGACCTTGTGAGACTGGGCATCAAAATGGCAAATTATGTTTAATGTGAGCAAGTACAGAGTGATACATGTGGGAAGGAGGAACCTGAGCTGTAGCTATGTGATGTAGGATTCCTCGTTGGCAGTGACTGTTCAGGAAAAGGATCTAGGTCAATGTTTTTCAACCTTTTGACACCTATGGACCAGTGGAAATAAAATAATTATTTTGTGGACCGGCACCAGTCCGCGGACCGGCAGTTGAAGAACACTGAACTAAGTCGTGCCCATCTCCACCCAATCTCCGCCCCAGACCATAATTGTAACACCATTTTTTCCATTCATTTTTCATATATATACACACACACACACAATATATAATCGTATTAACAACACATAATGGTTAACCACAAAATTAAAATACACAAAGCACATTGTATGCTTTTCAACATTCATTCCTACCAGAAAACAGATAACCCCATGCAAATACAGGACCAAAAACTAAAAGTACTAATATTTACAAACAAAACCTAAGATGCAAGACTCTGCAAGCAGTACAATCCCAGAGGAAAAGAAACAAATGCATTTCTTCCTGAACAGACAGCAGATGTAAACCAATCACTAAATTAAAAAATAAAATCATTCCCCCTATCATTGTTGTCTCCCTCCCTCCATGCTGTGCCTTGCCTTCTGGCCTGCCCTCCAGTGTTATCTTCGGGGCAGTCCATGGTGCGATCAACGCGGTGTCTTCGGGACGGCTCCCTAAGTTCTGCAGTACACAAAGCTATGGGCAGCGGCTCCTCGCGCATGTCCCGTGCCTCATCTGGAAGCCTTCCCTCTGACGTTGCAACGTCAGAGAGAAGGCTTCCGGTTCAGGCGCAGGACACGCATAGGAGCTTATTCCCATGGCTTTGTGCACTGCAGCACTCAGGGAGCCGGCCCGAAGACGGTGCATTGATTGCAACTTGGACCGGCGGCTGAAGAACACTGTCTTCTGCCCGATGACGTGCCGGCCCTGTGGACCAGCAGAAAATTTCTGCGGACTGGCACCGGTCCACGGACCGGTGCTTGAGAACACTAATCTAGGTGTCATTGTTGAGGATATATTGAAACTCAGCTCAGTGTGTGTGCGATAGCTAAGAATGCAAATAGAATGTTAGGAATTATCAGGAAAGGAATGGCAAACAAGGATGAAAATGTTATCCTGTCTTTGTATGGCCGCACCTTGAATACTATTTGCAATTCTGGTCACTATATCTCAAAAAAAATATAACAGAATTAGAAAAGGTACAGAGAAGGGTGATGAAAATGATAAAAGGGATGGGGGCGACTTTCCTATGAGGACATGCTAAAGCAACTAGGACTCTTCAGTTTGGAAAAGACGGCTCAGGGGAGATATGATAGAGGTCTATAAAATACTGAGTAGACTGAAAAGGGTAGATGTGACTTACTTGTTTACTGTCTCCAAAAATACATAAGAGGGGGCATACTACTAAGTAGTAGATTTAAAACAAACTGGAGAAAATATTTCTTTACTCAATGTGTAATTAAACTCTGCAATTTGTTGCCGAAGAATGTGATGAAATCAGTTAGCATTGCAGGGTTTAAAAAAGGTTTGGATAATTTCCTAAAAGAGAAAGCCATAGGCTATTATTGAGATGGCTTGGGGAAAATCCACTGCTTATTCCTAGCATAAGCAGCATATTTGTTTTACTTCTTTGGATCTTGCCAGGTACCTGTGACCTAGTTTAACCACTGTTAGAAACAAGATATTGGGCTTCATGGACATTTGGTCTGTCCCAGTATGGCAATCCTTATATTCTTATGTAAACAAAGAGTTCAAAATGCAACTACTATTCAACTGTACATGATTTCTTACATTAAGATTTATGAATTTAGGCTACCAGTTAATTTACCAGAAACACATTTTTAGAAGTCAATAGCATCCCTGTCAGTTTAGATACTAATAGAGAACTACTTAAACATCATACACATAAAATTGTAAGTTATTTGGTTGATTTAGTTATGTATTCCAAATTGCATATGTTTTTGTATTATGCTGATCTGTAAACTGCCTTGGAGGATCTATTGATCAATAAGGTGGTCTGGAAATATTAGTAAACACTAACACCGTTCCTTGGGCCAAAATATGCTAATATTTATCTTATTCCAGAGCACTATGAAGATCAAAGTATAGTCAGAAAAGGAATCTGAATTACTATAGTACGTTATGAAAAATCTAAGATCAATTTTGAATAATTAAGAACAGCTTAATTATTCAAAATTGATCTTAGATTTTTCATAACGTACTATAATAATTCAAATTCCTTTTCAAAATAAGATTTTGATTCAGATTCCAGATTCAAAATAAGATTTAAAAATACAATCTTACCTAAATGTTTTCTTTGTACCTTCCCTTCTCATCCGTTTTGTAGGAATTGGCGTGTTTGTCATATCAACTGTTGAATCTTCAAAGCTGATATCTGTACCTCTATTTGGAGTCATGCCTTTTACAAAACAAAAAGCAAGATAGATTATCTCATGGAAACCTTGGTTCTAATTTTAGTGTATATCCAGGTTATCTTCTGCAACAAAAGATTAGGTTCTTACCTTTGCTAATCTTCTTTCTTGTAAATCCTCACTTTATTCCGGGACCAGTGGGTTGTTTACCTTCTCCCGCCAGGGACTTTAGGAAGACTCAAACATATGAAGGTTTCACCCCTCCCCCTCACAGCTTACTCTGAACACGCCCCTGCAACTCCCAGTCAGTCTTCAAGCAGCCAGGAACATACGCAGAGGATAACAAACAAGAGAACGAAGAATGGGGAACTCCCCGACAAGTAAATCAATTCTGCTCATATAAACAAATGCAATAACAATGTAAAATGAAATAGGTTATGAAATATTGAAAACCTGAACAACAAAACAGTGCTATAAAGAGACACAGCCTGCACTGTCAGAAGGGGGCACCTGAACTAGGGAGCGCCCCCCCTTCCCAATTAATTGCTAAACCCAGTCTGATGGCACTCTTATAAAGGCTGGTCAGAAGCAGAAATCCAGGTTACTTGTAAGGCAGACAATCGGCGAATCAGCAAATATAGGGCTGGTTCCTGGAATAAAGTGAGAATTTAAAAGAAAGAAGATTAGCAACGGTAAG
This sequence comes from Geotrypetes seraphini, assembly GCF_902459505.1. Lineage (NCBI taxonomy): Eukaryota > Metazoa > Chordata > Amphibia > Gymnophiona > Dermophiidae > Geotrypetes > Geotrypetes seraphini. Next base: position 146,844,069 of record NC_047085.1, on the reverse strand, counting down.
AACCTAATCTTAATAATAATAACAGTTTATATACCGCAGTACCGTGAAGCTCTATGTGGTTTACAAAAGAATAAAAGAGGGTACAAATTGATTGGACTTAAAAGAGGTGAAAGCAAGTGGTTGATAGGTCAAGAGAACCGTTATTGAGGAGAGAGAGATGTATGGGTCAGCTGTCTAGATACTTCAGGAACAGATGTGTTTTTAGGCTCTTCCTGAATTCCTCATAAGTAGTGGGCGAAAGCAATTGTTCTAGATCTTTACCCCATAATGCTATCTGATGTGAGAGAAGGTGTTCATGGTGTTTTTTTAGTTTACATCCTCTAACTGGGTGGGAAATGAAGTTCAAATTTGAGCTTCTCTTTTGTCTGTTGGCTGAGAAGAAGAAAAGGTCAGTTATGTATTTAGGGGCTAGTCCGTATAGTACTTTAAAGCAGAGGCAGGCAAACTTAAATGTTACGCGTGCTTCCATCGGTAGCCAGTGTAACTGCCGGTAGTAAGGTGTCACGTGATCAAATTTCTTTACCCCGAAGATTAATCTGACCGCTGCATTTTGCATTAATTGTAAACTTCGCATATTCTTTTGGGAGATTGCTAAATAGGTGATGTTACAGTAATCAAGTTGACTCAGTACGAGGGATTCTGAATGCTGAGGTATCAAAATATGATTTAATGGATTTAAGTTTCCAGAGAGTGAAAAAACCCTTTCTGATTAAGGAGTCCACCTGGTCTTTCATGGTTAAGCATTGATCCAGAGTTACACCCAGTATCTTCATGGTGGACTGAATAGGGTAACTAAGTTTATTGATGCATAGTGGTGTTTTGGTGTCAAGCGGATGTGGCGAAGCAACAAAAAATTTTGTCTTCTCTGAATTAAGTTTGAGCTTGAAGTCTGTCATCCAATGCTCCATCAAAAACTGAATAATTTTATCCCCAGCTGGGTTAATTGCACACCCAGTGAGGACATGTAGACATTGAAAAGCAATGGGGATAGCGGTGACCCTTGCGTCACACCGGATGTGTTGCTCCAGGTATCGGAGAGATCATAATTGAAACGTACTTGATAGATATGGGACATAAGGAAGCCATGAAACCACCTCACCCCTGATGCCAATAGCGTCTAGGCATTGTAGCATTTTCGCATGGTCTACTAAATCAAAGGCGGAGCTCATATCAAATTGCATGATCAGGGCATTGAGGCCCTTGCTAAATAGTAGACACAGATTATCTAGGATAGCCGCAATTACTGTCTCCATACTGAATAAAGGTCTAAAACCGGATTGAGTTTCATGTAGGAGAGAAAACTGATTAAGATATTCCATCAATTGGGTATGTACCAATCCCTCCATGATTTTTACAATAAGTGGAATGGATGCTACCGGTCTGTAGTTGGTTACTAGAGCTGAAGATTCTTTACTATTTTTTAGGATTGGGGTTATTATGTGACCGTTATTAGTGAGGAATTTCCCATTTTTTAGGTTATGGGCTAAGTAGTGCAGCAACGATTCTAGTGGTGCTGCTTTCATAATTTCCGGGGGACATGAGTCCAGGACACAATATGATTTAGAGTATTTGTTATATAGTTTGGTATAATTATTCCAATCTACGTCCTGAAAGGAACTCCAGATCATATCTGCAGGTGTTTCATTTCCTTGTATGTTAGCTATTTGATGATCACTAGGGTCATTTGTTGAACAGTTGTTTATTAGGTTTTTAATTTTTGAATCGAAGTGCAGAGCTAAATCATTCGCAGAGGGTAACTTAATATTGTGTACGGGTAGAGTGTAGCGAGTGGTGTCAAATAAATTCGTAATCAGGTTGAACAGCTCTTTTGTATTGAATCCTTGTGAACCATTGCAGGATAAGTTGATTTTAGTAGAGTAGAATGCTTTTCGTTTGTCTTTTATCAGTTGTTTGTAGATTTTTATGTTAGCTCTCCATTTGTTACGGTCTGACAATTCTCCTGTTTTTTTCCAAATTCTTTCCAGTCGTCTAGCTAGTTGTTTCATTTTTAGAAGTTCGGTGTCAAACCATTTGTTATACTTATTTGCACTGCTTTTGCTATTATGTTTAGGGGCAATTTTATCTAAAATGAATGTGCTGGTTGTCGTCCAGTGATCCCAGAAATCGACTCCTTCCTCTATCTCCGCTTGCAGTTCATATTGTGACCAGTATTCTTCTGGATTAATATAACCTCTTGTGTGATGTTCTCTTTTTATCATCGGACGTATTTTAAATTTTCATTGGGACCAGATTAACTTGAAGTAATAAGTAAAATGGTCAGACCAGATATTGTGACACCAGGTGCCTTCAGGTAGTGAGATGACAGGGTCTAGGATTTCCTTTGTGGACAAGGCTACCACATCCAAATGATGGCCTTTTTCGTGTGTTTGTGTGGGTACAGGGAGGTTGTAGTTAAGTAGAGATAGAAAGTTTTTGGAACTCTTTCATGTCTGTATTGTCCTCTTCATCTAGGTGTATGTTTATGTCTCCTGCGATGATATTATAGGAAGGACTAATTGAATTATGTAGGACAAATTCACAGAAGTCCTCTTTGGCTTTTGGCCAGCTTTTTGGTGGGACATAGAATAGTATGCAGGATAAGGATTCTTCTAGATGAATGTTACTGATTTTACAGGCTAAAATTTCTAGTTGGTTGGTCATTTTGGAATCCAATAGTTCAAACTCAAATTCTTCTTTAAGAATAATTGCTAGTCCTCCTCCTTTTTTTCCTTCGCGGTTTAGCGTAAGGATTTTAAAATTATCTGGAAGGAGATCAATTATTATTGGATCATCTTCAGACAATAGCCATGTTTCGGTTATAAAGAGGCAGGTTATTTGCTTGCTGATGATCCAATCTTTAATTAGGAAAGCCTTATTCCTGACAGATCTAGTATTAAGATATGCACAGGGAATAGATGCGGATGTGATAGGTTTGGTGTAGGTAGTGGTTCTAATAGGTTTTACTTCCCTTGTTCTTTTTTTAAGGGTTCGTTGGTGTCTTCTTTTATTTGAGATAACATTAATGTGATTTATTTTGTCTTCTTGTGGGTTAGTGACGTGCATGATTGATAGATCAGGGTAGTGGATTGATTGTAGTTGTGGGTAGAGAGCGTTAACCTCTTTGATGCTACCACTTAGCAGACAGAGCATTAAGATTAGTAGGAGATTCATATTTGCAGGGTAGTGTGTTTCTTCCTAACGCAAAGACTGTGTTAGTTTCCCTAAAATTCTTGATTTAAAGTTTGTATGGTTGTTAGGCGGATTGATATAGTTCTTAAGATGACCCAAGTAGATATAGATCTCTTGTTCTTGTACAATCCTACTTTATTTCAGGACCAGTGGGACGTACCAGAGCAGTCCCGAAAAGTCAGGGTGGGACTGATGAGCCTGCTGTCAACACAGAGGAACCAAAAGCAGCATCCTACTGGGCTGCCACAGTAAAATTTGCTGAAGGTATGCAAGGAGGACTATATAGCAGCACTATAAATCTCATCCAGAGACACCACTGACAATTCTGTCCAAGAGGAGGAAACTCCTCTGGTCAAATGAGCCCATACCCCAAGGGGGAGCTTCAGTCCTGCCACTATGGAAGCTGTGGAAATGGTTGTGCGAATCCACCTGGAAATGGTAGCCTTAGATGCAGGCCTACATTTGCGGAAAGGACCCGCCAGAACAAATAGGTGGTCTGAGAGATAAAACTTGTTGGCAACTTCCAAATACTGCAACAAAAGCCTGTGTACATCTGTGTACCCAACCCTGGACCTTCAAACCAAGGAAGCAAACGCAGAAAGCCAAACTGTCTGATTCACATGGAAAGTGGAGGCCACGTTCGGAAGAAAGGAAGGAACAGTATGCCGCCTCACTGCGGAGTCCGCAATATGCAGGAAATGATCCCTGCAGGAAAGAGCCTGAAGCTCTGAAACTCTCCGGGCTGAAGTGATAGCCACAAGGAAGACCGTGTTGACCGTGAGATCTGTTAAAGACACCTGCTCCAAAGGCTCATAAGGAGGACAAGCCAGAGAGCGCAGATTTAGATTTAGTCAGACAGGGAAGGCGCAAAGGAGGACTCAGCTAAATTGTGCCCCACAGAAAGCAGACCACATCTGAATGAACCACTAATGAGATCTTCAATGCAAGGACACCCATACATGAAAGACCTGCAATTTGAAACCGGAGCGAAGCCACTGAAAGGCCTTTCTTCAGGTCATCTTGTAGAAACTCCAGGATCCGAGAATCGACGGAAGAGAAGGGTCCTCCTGTCGTAGTGTGCACCACACTTAGTAGCACCACCAAGCCTTCATGTAGGCCACCACCGTGGACTTCTGTTTATGGTGAAGCAATGTGGCAATCACTACCAAAGAATAGCCCCGGCCCAACAAGGCTGCGTGCTCAAGAGCCAGCCGTAAGACCAAAGTGGTCCAGATCCTGCAGAGCTATTGGCTCCTGCATGAGGAGACGAGAATGACCAGGCAACTGGAGCCCCTGCTCAAGTTGAACCAGGTCAGCATACCACGGCTGCCTTGGCCAATTGGGAGCCACCAGGAATACTGGCCACACGTGATCTTCTATCTGTCCCAACAGACACTCTATTATGGGCCATGGAGGGAAGACATAAAGAAGACGCTCCCGGGGCGATGGCTGAACCAGAGCATCCACACCTTTGCTTCCAAGCCTCTCAACGATGACTGAAGAACCGATTGGCCTTTTTGTTTGCTGCAGTTGCCATGAGATCGAATACGGGATACTATGCAATCAATCACTCTTCGAGATACCACTCTCAGGGGTCCAGCGTCTGCTGACCAAGAAAGTCTGCCTGAACATTGTTCACACCTGTCACGTGTGCCACGGATAGTGCCACAAGGTGCCTTTCTGCCCACCAAAAAAGCAGCTGAGCCTTCACACTCAGCGAGGGACTCCTTGTGCCCCCCTGATGATTGACATAAGTCACCACCGTGGCATTGTCTGAGAACATCTGTACGGCTCGATGACTGAGAAGACCATGGAAATGGAGAAGGGCCAGCCGGATCACCCGCAGTTCCAGGCAATTGATCAACCACTGGTGTTCCAAGGGGACAGCCTAGCAGCCTTCCTGCTCTGTGAGACTGCTCTGCCTTCCTGAGGGGACAGCCTTCCTGCTCTGTGAGACTCGCAGCTGTTGACAGCATCATCTCACTCCAGACTGTTGCGGGCCACCGCTGTCCATGGTAGGGGTCTTGCTGTGGATTCCAGCATGACAATAGAGCCTCCTGTTGCAGACGCAGCCAGGCTCTAGCCCAGGGGACCACATCATTGCCCCCAAGACCAGGAGATACTGCCAAGCCGTTGGGCTCGGAGTGGCCAGGAGTTCTCCGATGACCCGGCAAAGCTTCTCCTGATGGGACATGGGTAGAAACACTTTGTTCTGACCCATGTGAAATCGAACTCCCAGGTACTCCAAATCCTGGGTGGGCTCAATGTGACTCTTTCGGCAGTTGATCACCCAGCCAAGACATTGCCGCAACTGTACCACCTGCCATACTGCCTGATGCCTGACCAAACAGTCATCTAAATACGGGTGAACTAGAACACCCAGGGAGCGAAGATGGGCCGCCACCACCCCCATTACTCTGGTGAAGGTCTGGGGTGCCATTGCCAATCCTAAGGGGAGAGCTGAAAACTGAAAATGCTGCCTCAAGACATGGAACCACAGAAACTTCTGGCGGTCCAGGAAAATGGGAATGTGGAGTTATGCCTCTTGACATATCTAGGGAGGCTAGAAATTCCCCCAGTGCCACTGATGCTATTACTGAGCGCACCATCTCCATGCGGAAGTAGGGCACTTTCAGAACCATATTGACCAACTTGAGCTCCGGAATTGGCAACCAGTCTTTGGTTCCTTTTTTTGGAACGACAAAGTATATCGAGTATCTCCCAGAGCCCAATTTTCACTTTGGCATGGGTTTGACAGCTGCAAGATCCCAAAGTCTGAAGACCATGGCCTGCATCTGAACCACCTTCTCGGGGTGGCCCGCAGGGGAAGCCAGAAATGCTCGGTCAGAGGAGAGAGAAACTCTAATTAGTGGCCATAGCAGAGGACCTCCAGAACCCAGTGGTCGGAGGGGATGGTCTCCCATTTCTGCCAGAAAGGCCAACAACTTCCCCTGATGCGCGGAAGAGACGGCAGCCTGGCGTTAGAACTGTTTCTTAGCGGAAGCCGCCAGCCATGTTGTCGCTGACTGCTGATGGTTAGTCCTGCTGAAATGTGGACTGGCAGACAAAGAGGACCACTTTCCTGAGGAACAACCTGAGTAGGGACAAGAACGCCAAAAAGGATGAAAATTAGAACACCCTGAACTCCTAAAAGGGTGAGACTGGCTCCCAGGCAATGACTTGGGTTTATGATCCTGAACACTGGCCACATGGCCATCGAGACCCTAGCTGAACAGGAGCTGACTCTCAAAGGGCAACCTGCTCAACGGAGCCTTAGAAGAGGAATCCCCAGACCATTTATGGATCCAGAGCATTCTGTGAGCTGAAAAAGAATAGGTGCCCAGCTTGATGAAAACTTTCGAGATGTCGTACAAGGCATTAGTCATGCAATCCACTCTGGAGATGAGAAATCCAAAACACAAAGCAACACAGTGTCAGGATCATGGAATGACACACACAAAGGTCACAAAGAAGGAGGCTGTCGTCACTTTAATACCAACCACGGACGAAGCAAATAGACGCTGAAGGATGAAATCCATGCATCAATCCTGGACATCCTTCAGGACCACTCCCCTATCGCTGGGGAGAGATGTGCGCTTGGTGACCTGCTTCACATACGAATCCACCTTTGGGGAAATTAAGTGCTTGTTAAAGACATCTGCCATGGGATAAAGCCACACCATGGCTCGAGCACATTTCAAGGGACCCACTGGATTATCCCAGAAATCAGTACAGCATATTCCCTGGTACCTCCATTGGGAGGCAAGAAGATAGATCCTGGTCCCTTGGAGCAAGGATCCCTGTGAGCATAACCGAGGTTGGTGGAAGGGAAACAGGCAGAGACATTTTAACTAAGTATGCCTGATAAAGCATATTCACAGATTCCGGGGGAAAACCATTCTCTGCGTCAAGAGCAGACTTGGAATGCTTAGAAGATATATGAGGTTTATCGCCGGAGCAGCACTTGTGGTTCAACAAAATGCCACCAGCATACTCCCCAGGGCCCCTTGACACCAATTTTGCGGGAATTGGGGCATAAGATGCTTGAAGATTCTCCCCAGATGTCAAAGGCTCCATATTCAAACAAATCTCACCCACCCCAGCAGGCCGCAGCGCAGGTGGAACACGGCTACTTAGCCGACAGCCATCCACCACAAATAGGGCATTAATCCATCCCATCCTGTCCCTGGGAGATCATCTGTGATTTTCTTTTAAAAAATGAAGTTGGCAAGTATGAAAAATAACTTTAAAATCAAATCTGGAAAAATCTAAAATGGCCACTGAGGCTACTAAAAAAAGCCTGGGAAAACCACAAAGTACCCTCAAAAACAGAGATTTTAGGATTTTGTGGGTTCGGGGACATGGGGCATGCAGGGAAACCACCTAAAAACTCCTTTTTAAAGACTCCTCAAAATCTCTGATGCAAGCTGTTAGCTTGCTTTCACATAAACAGGTGCTGATAGGAAAAACAGCAATATTTTTTACTCACTGTGCTGAATGAGAGTACTGCATGCAGAGATGAACACAGCTTACAGGGAGATCCTTTGCCTCAGTGAACTGGAAGTCTGGATTTCAAGTCTTCTGAGTGCCCCACCGGCCTGACCATCATTGCCGGAGACCTCTACCACCATGAACATGTCATGCAAATGCCTGGTGGAAGAACATAGTTTGGCTTCGATCCCGGTTGTGCCTTCATGGAACCATTCAGCCTGTGCTACAACCAACTAGCAAACGAACCTGGGCTGAGCCAGCTCCCAAGGGAAAGGTCCCGTAGCCCTGATCTGATGTGCAGGCTGTCCAGGAGGCCTACTGTTCAGCAGGGAATCCCCCCAGAAGCAGACGTTCTCCAACAGTCTGCGGTCTCCCGTAGTCCACACAGGGAACCTCCACAGCACAAGGACAAAACCATGACCAAAAATTACTGTAAAATCACTAAAAGAAACATGAGAAGAAAAAATAAGCTTCTATAACCTGGCCTGTAGGAAGTTAAGACTGGGAGCTACAGGGGCGTGTTCAGTGGTAAACTGTGAGGGCTGAAAGCTTCAAATTAGAGAATGACAAGGGGAAAAAATGTGTCCCCGTCACTGCCCTGTCCCCGCGACCACCGTCCCTGTCACTGCCCCATCTCTGTGACCACTATCCCTGGTACCTTCCCCACGACCACCATTCCCTGCAGCATCCATACAAGCCTCAGTACTGCAATATTTAGCTTATTCCTTCCTTGAAATATGACTGTACTTAGCACAGGCACAGCCCAGAGAGTCAGAAAAATAAGCTAATAACTACATGGAGCCTGTTTTCTTTATCTTAATAATTACACTTAGAGCAGAGGTGCACGTTCTGTCTTTCAGGACTACAAACAGGTAAAGCTTTCAGGGTATCCCTAATGGATATACAGGAGAAAGAACTACATACTCAACTGGGTTCTTTGATCCGGAGTCCGATTGAGCTGATCGCAAGGGAAGCCACAAACAGCTGAGCCTACAGCTTCACGGAGACTTGCTGGCTCAGTTGAGACACTGCTTGTCTCACTTCCGGCTCACCACACAATTGTTTCCCACGTACTCACCTTTATAGACCCCCCAGGGTCCCCTGAAGAAGACTTTTTGTCGAAACGCGGACCATGTTGGGTCCTGTATCCCTAGCAGACTAAGTCCTTTAAGGCTCTTATGTGGATGATTTATTTTTATGTGGATGGAATTATTTTATGTGGATGATTTCAGTGTACCTTTGGAACTTTGACACTGACGTCAGAGAAAGGGCGGGACTGCCAGAAGAGGAAGCAGGTAGATGCAGGGCTCAGAGAAGGGGCGGGATCGCCGGCAGAGAAAGCAGCAGGACAATGGTAGGCAGCTTCTCCATGATGGGGGGGGAGGCTGTGGGGGTGCGAGCGGTCCTTCGGGGTGGGGTGCGGGTGCGAGCGGTCCTGCGGGGTGAATCGGACGTCGGAGGGGGGGAACTATGTAAAAAAAAAATGTGTACCACGCGCTCACGAATATAACGCGCATGGTTATACTCGTTTGTAAAATCGTGTATAACGCGCGCGTTATATGCGTGAAAATACGGTATATATTGGAAGATTAGGTTTTTACTTTTGATAATCTTCTTTCTGTTAGTCCTTGTAGAATTCCATACTCTAGGTATTCAATTCCTTTCCACAATCTGGGAGTTACAGAAATCCAAACACTTTTCTGAGCATGTGCTCCTCCTACCTTAGAGAGAGAGTTAGAGTCTCCTATAGTTCAGTCCCAAAGTCAAACAACTATACTGAAACCAATCCAGAAAAAAAGAAGGGGGCACAGCGGAACCTCCCCGGCAACATAAACAATTTCTATTACACTCTGCAAAATATAAAAACAAGTAATAAACAGGCAAAATACAACACAGAAAAACATTGAGGAACAATGTAGAACTAACCTGCTTTGTACAATGAAAACAGCCATCTGTAATATGCATACTCACAGAAGAGTGAACTCCCCACAGGATCTGCTGGAAGATCCTTAAGCCTGTAAGGAGAATAACCAAGACAGAAAAAAGCAGGTGATTCTGAACAACTGAGTTTATACAGAGGGCAGGTCATATGGAATCCTACAGGGACTAACAGAAAAAAGATGATCAAAAGTAAAAACTGAATCTTCGATTCTGTTACATGCCTTCCGGATTCCATACTCTAGGTGATGTACCAAAGCAATGAATAGCCTGCCCTCACCACGATCCCAAAAGCGGCATCAGAACGAGCCGCCACATCCACTCGATAAAAACAGGTATAAGAATGAAGAGAGGACCAAGAGGCCTCCCTGCAAATTTCATTTGGATTAATTGCTCGAGACTCTGCCCACAATGCAGCAACACTTCTAGTCGAGTGGGCCCTTAACAGAAACCGGCGGCTGCTTGCCAGGGGCGATGCTAGTTGCGGAAATGGCCATACAAATCCAACAGGTGATAGAGGTCTTAGAAGCCAGCCTAACTCACCGTAACGAGGATTGTGTTACAGGGTTTGAACTCTTTCAGAGTTTGAAGAAGCTCGTCGTGTTCGACAGGATGAAGATGGGATAGGGTTTTACCTGGTAGGATTCCAGAAGTGTGTGCGTGCGTGTGGGGGCGTCTGTTTAGTGTGGTGTCGAGTTTATTGTGAATGTCATCAATTTTGCTCTGGAAGAAGTTGGTCAGTAGGGTTGTTCACCTCTTCTTCACTGCCCAAGAAAATGAGGACGTTTGTCAAGGCAAATAGGTGCCTGAATCGATTGGGTACTCTCTGTATTTGCTGGGTGTAGTAGGCTTTTTTCTCTTCCAGGATGGAGGATTTGTAGGTGACTAAGAGGATTTTTCAGTGTGTCCTAGTCTCCTCATTTGGGTGCTTGACCCATTTTATCTCTGCTTTCCTCAGTGTTCTTTTTAGGGATCGGAGGTCACTGGTGAACCAGGGGGCTGGAGGTTTGTTGGTGACTATTCGTGTAGTTCTTTTCTGGGCAAGGCTATCATAGAGGGACTGGATTCCTGAGTGCCAGGAAGAGTCAGCCAGGTCAAGGGAATGGTGATGTTGGTTGCAAATTTTGCTGAGGTCTCGGAGCCAGCAGCTATGTCAAGTGAATTGACAGAGTCCATGATCTGAATTCGTCTGATTTTAGAGGAGCCTCTTGGTGGAGCAGAGGTGGCTGTGTATGGAAGTTGAAATTCGATGACACGGTGGTCTGTTTTATCTCCAAAATGTTTATTCTTTTCTGTATCCCCAGGTACATGACATCCACTTTCCTAAGAACATTTTGCTGTACAGTTCATACAACACTGATCTCTATCATTAATGGGACAACCTATTCTACACCTCTGGTAATCAATGACTCTATGGACATTCCAGACTTTATTTCATAAGCTGTGTGCATCCACTCCCTCTTTGCACAGGGAACGAGACATTTCATAAGCTGCTGAACTTTACAAGACTCCATACCTCTGATATACCTCGTATATTGAGCAACTGAATGCAAGTTCCACAGAAGTGAATCATACCATCCAGGGCCGGATTTTCCTATAGGCTAACTAGGCTTCAGCCTAGGGCCTCAAGATCCATGTCACATTTTTTATAAAGGTTAGTACCAATAGCAACATGTTTCATTTAACATATTGATATATATCAGAGTAATGATGTATTTTATTATCTCTCATGTAATTTACAAACTTAAAAATGGGAGGTGAAAGGGCCTCATAAGTGGAATAGCCTAGGGCCTCTTTTCATCTAAATCCGGCCCTGATACCATCCCTTTTGAGGATGGACAGATTGCATAGACTGTTGAAAATTTGCAACAAGATGATCATATGAGGGCCGTTCAAAAAGTATCAGATCTTAATTTTTTTTGCGTAAACAAAGCTAGGGAGGCGTGGTTTCGTGCACGTATCTAGGTGACCCTAATGTACATGCTTGAATTTTTTCCTGCCTACAGAAGCTGTCAGTTGCCGGCAGACTGCCGATGAGTGAGGAAGTGTAAGTGAGTGCCGTCTGATTTTCATTTTAGACAAAATGACAGAAAAAGTTGAATGCTACTGCATTAAATTTTGTGTAAAGCTTGGCAATTCCCAAGTGAAAAGATCCGCATGATTCAATAGGCCTTCGGGGACGAAGCAACGGGCACCACACAGATAAAGGAATGGTACAACCGCTTTAGAGATGGCCACACATCAGTGGAGAGTGAAGCACGTTCTGGTAGGTCCTCAACATTCAGAAATGAGATCATCATTGACCAAGTGAGGAACCTGGTGATGCAGGATCGTGGACTCATGATCAGATAACTTGCAGACGAGGCGAACATCAGTGTTGGATCCGTTCATTTCATTTTAACTGAGGATTTTGGCTTCAGGAGAATTTCAGCAAAGTTTGTGCCAAAGCTGCTAACGATCAAGCAGAAGCAACTCCATTTGGAGATCACACAGGACATGCTGGAGACTGTGAACAGTGATCCCAACTTCCTCAGCACAGTGATCACTGGGTTTATGGGTACGATCCAGAAACCAAGTTGATGTCATCACAATGGAAGCATTCAACATCCCCGAGGCCAAAAAAATGCAAGGCAGGTCCACAGAAATGTCAAAGTCCTGCTGACCGTTTTCTTTGACTCCAATGGCGTGGTTCATCATAAGTACACACCACATGGCAGAACCATCACCAAGAGGTACTACCAAGAGGTTCTGCATCGCCTTCATAACACTGTGAGATGAAACGGCAGGACCTGTGTGCAGCGGGCAATTGGCAGCTTTATCATGATAACGCACCTGCCCATTCTTCACATTTGATACGGAGTTTCCTGGCCAAACACCACACACCTGTGATTCCTCAGGCTCCCTAGTCTCCCGACATGGCTCCGTGTGACTTCTGGCTTTTCCCCAAGCTGAAAATGCCCCTGAAAGGGACCAGATTTCAGTTAAGAGAAGACATCACGCGAAATGCGATGGACTAGTTGCGAGCAATCTCAAAAGAGGCATTCCAGCGCTGATTCCAACAGTGGTAGAACCATTGGAAGAAGTGTGTGGCAACCCAAGGGGACTACTTAGAAGGAGATTAGTATAAGATTGTTGTATCTGAATACGAGTATTTTTTATGAAAAAGGTCTGATACTTTTTGAACAGCCCTCGTATATCTGTTTGGGAACTTTGGGGGGGGGGGGGCATTCACAAACTGCTGATCATGTTTTCAGTATTTTTATTCACCCTATCATCATCTTAATTGTTGTACAAAATTGGCTATGTAGTATTATGATTTTTCTATGCTGTAAAATAAAATACATGTACATCTCCTTAGAGCGTATATCTAAACTAAATTAAACCTTAGGTTTGTATACCGCACCATCTCCATAAGCGCAGAGCTCGGCACGGTTTACAGAGTTAAGAGGAAAGGAACTACAATGAAAGAATATAGGAGAGGGACTAAGAAGATAGTGAGGGACAGAATACTAGAGAATGGGAGGTGATTAGATTTTTGAAAAGAGCCAAGTTTTCAAATGTTTGCGGAAGGATACCATCTACATTTTAAAATAGTTACATATGATTTTTCAGCATCTATCTCTGTCACCAAGCTAATTTGGCATGGTCTATTGCATAGCACATCAGGGTCAGCTACAATATACAGTTAATTCCCACACCCTCATTATTCCACTCAGGGCATCCTGGTAACTTTAGGCCTTAACCTTCTCAGAAAACTTCCTGCATCCCTTATGCACTGTTCATTCTCTCTATGATGGGCACTGAGGTGGCTTATTGGGTTTCCACGTCCAGTAGTGGCTGCCCTACCTAAGGTACAAGGTTTGGCCTCATAATGGGAATTGCGTAATTCCATAGCCATGGACACATTACTGTGCAGACAAGGAACCTGCTGATATAACAGGATATGTATTGTTGGAGGTAAGAGAGAGGCATCCTAGAATGGCAAGCTGGCCAATGCTATGCACAAAGCAGTTGCAGGAATGAATGACATATATGGACAGATACACAAGCCTGCTTCCACGAAAATTAAATAAATAGTGGGAAATGCAGCATTAGTGTGCTGGCATATCCAGAGTGAAGAGTTCTGGGAGATTATATTAACATAATATTTTACTTTTTAGTTCAGTACTCTGCTTTTTCAGCAAGGCCAGTTTAGGTAATAGTGTAGACTTTAGTGTCTATGTTAGGTTCTTTACATAAACTAAACTAAATCTTAAGCTTATATACCACATCTTCTCTATAAATATAGAGCTCGACATGGTTTAAAAAAAGTGTTTTAGTCTAGATTAGTATTTTAGGTTGCATGTCAGAGCAAAATATAAGATCAGATTAGGGCACAAATAGCAATTGAGGAAAGTATTTGTTTAGTGTTTAATTCCCACCCACTTTCCCCAGCTCCCACCTACCCTGACCTGATCTCTGAGTTCTAAGCCCTTGAACCAATTAGAAGGCTAAAAAAAATAATTAGCTAATCTCTATTAGCCAGTAATTAGATCTTAAAAAATAATCTAAGAAATCCTTGGAGGGTAACCTATCAATTGCAACTTACATAATAATAATAAAAAGTAAACATTAGCAAAGCCTAACATATAGCTAGCAATCTTAGGGGACCTCAGTGTACATTTTCCAACTCCCGTAGCAACTTAATACAGAAATCACCAATATTAAGATGTAGAGAGCAATCCTGCAGCAAGATGGGGGCTATCCAGTCTTTTGCACTGTCATGTTTAATTATCTCTCAGTGAAGTGAGAGGTTTTGTGTGTGTGCTCAGTGCAAAGAGCTCCTAGCACTCAGAAAATGGGTCCAATCTCTTGAGACTAGAGTAGCAGATAGAGGAGCTAAGGGAGACAGAAAGGTACATAAAGGAGACCTACAGGGACATTGTAGAAAAGTCCTACCTCCAGTCTGGCAGCCTCAGTATTGCCTCAGTATTGAAGGGAGGTGGACTTAAAGGAGAGCATCACCCTGGTGAAGTAGGAGGCAATCCTGTAGCCAGGATCTGTCCACCAAGGGATGCAATGTCCTTTCTCACTGAGGATGTGTCTCCAGGGGCTTCTGCCCAGGAGGGAAGGGTTAGGACAGCCATTATAGTGGGAGTTTTGATCATTAGGCATATAGATGGCTGGGTGGCTAGTGGACGTAAGGATCGCTTGCTCACTTGCCTGTCTGGTGTGAAAGTATCAGACCTCAAACGTCATCTAGATAAGATTTTAGACAATGCTGGGGAGGAGCCTGCTGTCTTGGTACATACTGGTACCAATGACGTAGGGAAATGTGGTAAAGAGTTCTGGAAGCCAAATTTAGGCTCTTAGGTAGGCTGAGGGGGTATGAAACCTGTTCATGTATTCATTCAGAGCAAACACACACAGGCGCATGTGTACAGTATCTGGCCGATATTCAGTGTGGGAGGCAGGCCGGCCAACTTCCACAGTCAGCACTGATCACAGATATTCAATGCCAGGCTTTTTCCAGTGACTGGCATTGACTATCTGGTTTTCTTTTTTGGCCAGCTCATACTTAACCGGTTAAGTCAATTTTCTGTGTTGGTTAGTTAAGTTATAGTGGCCAAAGATAGGATATCTATTTGCATTGCCCAATTTGCCGCTAAACTTGGCTGGTCAGTGCTGAAAATTGTGGTTATTCAAGGTTTATTAAAAATTTGATTAATACAATTAAATTGAGGGGATCAAAATTAAAATAAATAACGAGAACCAAAACACAGAACAAGACCTACTGACAAACAGAAAACAAGAGGATAGAGGGTGAAATACAATAATTTTAGAAAAGAAGACATCTATGGATAACACAAAATGGTAGGGGAAAGTTAGTTGAGAGCTGCCTTTTCAAATATTGTAAGAGAGTCCTGGATTATGGATTAAAAGCGTCTCTGTAGAGGAAGCTTTTTAATGCTCCTTTAAATTTATCAATATTTGGTTCTTCCCTTAGATAGGAGGGCAGGGAGTTCCAGATTTGGGGTGCTGTAACGGCAAATGATGTGGTATGTCGCACATTAAAAATTTTGAGGGAGGGAACAAAAAGTAGATTTTAAGCAATATAGCCAGTTATAGCCTCTAGCTCCAAATAGTCTGTGGAATATCCAAATTTAGCTGGCTAAGAACTATTTAACCGGTTAGTGCTGTTTCTGGCTGATTAAATAGCACTGAATATTGACCAGCATATATATAAATATATACATGTATTCAATGCATAATCTATTAAATTGTTCATCTTTGATTTGTCATCACTTGAATAGGATTTAAATTAAAATAATGTCCACTAACTGATATTTTCCTTAGGTATTTCAATGAGTATTGAAGTCAATAAAACATACCTAGTTTTTGCTCTATTAATTTAAGATTTTTCTCCTGTTCATCTAGTTCATGCTTCTTCTTCCTCATTTCTGGAGTACCAAGGCTCCCTAACTCTAGATCAAGTTCCTCTTTCACATCATTGGCTTTGATAGCTGCTAAGCGATACTGCTGAAGAAGTTCTGCATTAAAACAAAAATAAAGCAATAAATGAATCAATTAAAAGCTCAGTAGGAAAGCAAAATCATAGACTAAAAATATTACACAGAGTGTCATATTTTTTACACTAGTAGAAGAGCCCATCAAAAATGATGGGCAGAATCAGTGATTCTAAGACCAGGGCTGCACACCTCTTAGCACTGTCAATTCAGTTTCAAAAATGATATAATTTCCTTCCAGCATGACATTTCATGTTTAGAAGGCTGGCTTACCATGATCCACACCATGGCTGAAAGTGAGATGGGAGACCGTACTATAGAGGGTAAAACATAACTATAACTAGTACATTGCCACTATAACTAGTACATTGCAGAGGCTGTTCATACTATGCTTGTGAAGCTGCTATCCCACAGCACAGATACAGTACTTGATGCTCAGAGAACGCAAAGACTTTGGCTATGCTTAAAACATGCAAAGGCAAGTTTACTTAAGAAATAACTCTGACCCTGTAATGTTGCAAATTGGTTATAATGCAAGACAATAAAAAGCTTATGGCTCTTGGTCATGTTGACCCTCAAGAATGTTTGGAGCCCCGAGTTCCAGGAAAACATCCAGAGTGGCAAACAAATTCTTGTGGTTTTTCAAGCCAAAACATAATGGGAACAAACAATCAGTGATCATTAAGTAATCCAATTATCAGAGATACTGCTGTTATCTTTATGATATATAAGAATGCTCACCCCATCAAGAAACTATTTGCTAATCTCATTTCATCATCTGAGTTCTTCATCATATCAACCAGCCAGTATTGGAGCACCTGAAGCCATTTCTGAGGGGAGAGACACTCATGTAGCTGTTCAGGTTGTATGAGACAAACTCTGTAATCACTGCCTAACTCAGTCTTTTCAAAATTGATAAACAGTAGACAGGGATTTAAAGGTACACCCTCCGCTGGATGGAGAAGATGAGGAAATAAGAAGTCTAACCTGCAGAAGACTGGTAAGAGACCAGTAGAACATAAAACATCTTTTTTTTTCAAATTTTATCAATAAACTTACTATAAAGCCAATACTGAATGTGTGTAGCTTATCTAAACTTCTGTCTATTAATAATAATAGCTCAAACAGTGTGATGGTGTCATGCGACTCCTAGCCTTACCTAGGCTATATGCACAAGGCTTTCATTTAAAAAAGAGGAAAAAGCCTCAGAGCCCCTCCACTGCCCTCCCAAATTTTGGAAAAAATCTGGGCAGTGTAAAACTCAGGGTCGAGAACATGTTATCGGCATAAACCCCCCTTTTTTCCAGATAGTTAAATAAATAATTTATCAAATAGCCTTGTGCAATGCAAGTGATATGTGTGTGTTATCAAATTAATTCTTAAACCAATATTAGGTCACTTATCTTATCGGAACCCACTGTATCAATGCTGATCGGAGTTTCGCCGAATGGCTACATCAGGAAGCTTTCCTCTCTCGCTGTAAGAAATAATCTTATTATCACTCTTCCCACTTAGTTCTCAACAAAAGACATGAAGAAATTTTTGCATGTACCTCCACTGCACAATGTGGAGTGGAGTGAATCCAAAGCCGCTCTGCCATGTCAGTGAAGCCCTGGCACTGCACAATGGCTATAGTGGAGAGGCTGAATGAATTCTTTGTTTCAGTCTTTACGAAAGAGGATGTAAGAAATCTACCTGAATTGGAAATGGTTTTCAAGGATGATGAGGCAGAGGAACTGAGAGAAATCTTGGTGAACCTGGAAGATGTACTAAGCCAAATCGACAAGTTAAAGAGTGATAAATCACCTTGATCATCCCAGGGTACTAAAAGAAGTCAAACATGAAATTGCTGATCTGCTGTTAGTGATCTGTAACCTGTCGCTAAAATCGTCTGTAGAACATAAAAATTGGAGGGTGGCCAATGTAAAGCCAACTTTTAAAAAAGGTTAAAGGGGAGATCTGGAGAATTACAGACCAGTAAGCCAGACCTCAATGCTGGGCAAAATAGTGGAAACAATTATAAAAAATAAAATTGTGGAACATGTAGACAAACATAATTTAATGAGATAGAGTCAGCGTGGGTTCAAACCGAGGGAGGTCTTGCTTCACCAATTTGCTTGACTTCTTTGAAGGTGTGAATAAACATGTGGATAGAGGCGAGCCAGTTGATGTAGTGTATCTAGGAAGCTTTTGACAAAGTTTCTCATGAGAGGCTCCTGAGAAAATTAAAGAGTCATGGGACAGGAGTCAATGTTCATTTGTGGATCAAGAATTGGTTATCGGACAGAAAACAAAGGGTAAGCTTAAATAGTCATTATCCTCAATGGAGGAGGGTAAATAGTGGTATGCCACTGGTATCTATATTGGGACCGGTGCTAACTTATTTATAAATGATCTGGAAACTGGAACTATGAATGGGGTCATTAAATTTGCAGATGATACTAAACTGTTCAAGGTTGTTAAAATGCTTGTGGACTGTGAAAAACTGCAGGACGACTTTAAGAAATCGGGTGTCCAAATGGCAGATGAGATTTAATAAGGACAAATGCAAAGTGGTGAACATTGGGAATAATAATCCAAATCATACTTACTGGATGCTAGGATCCACTTTGAGGGTCAGCGTTCAAGAAAATGTTTGGGTGTCATTGTGAAAAATACGCTGAAATCTTCTGCCCAATGTGTGGTGGTAGACAAAAAAGCAAACAAGATGCTAGGAATTATTAGAAAAGGGATGGTAAACAAGACTAAGAATGTTATAATGCCTTTGTATTGCTCAATGGTGCGACCTCACCTTGAGTATTGCATTTAGTTCTGGTCTCCTTATCTCAAAAAAGATATACCGGCATTAGAGAAGGTTCAAAGAAGAGTGACCAAGATGATAAAGGGGATGAACATCTCTCGAATAAGGAAAGACTAAAGTGGTTAGGGCTCTTCAGCTTGGATTAGAGACGGCTGAGTGGTGAAATGATTGAAGTCTACAGAATCCTGTGTGGAGTAGAATGGGTACAACTAGATCGATTTTTTACTGCATCAAGATTTAGAAAGACTAGGGAGATACTTGATGAAGTTACAGAGTAATACTTTTTAAACCAATAGGAGGAAATATTTTTTCACTTAGAGAATAGTTAAGCTCTGGAATGCGTTGCCAGAGGATGTATTAAGAGCGGTTAATGTAGCTGGTTTTAAAAAAAGGTTTGGACAAGTTCATGGAGGAAAAGTCCATAGTCTGCTGTTGAGACAGAAATGGGGGGAAACCACTGCTTGCCATGGATCATTGGGATGGAATGCTGCCACTATTTGGGTTTTTGCCAGGTACTTGTGACTTTGATTGGCCTTCTTGAAGACGGGATATTGGGCTAGATGGATCATTGGTCTGACCCAGTAAGTTCTTTATGTTCTTATCTTTATTGCCTGGGGATGCAAATATCCTCCATCAGAATACATCTCAGCCTATCATGTTTCACAGACAGACACCTAGCTTCTTCATGTCAAACCAACAATACAGAAGCCCCCTGTGCTATGAAGTTTAATAATAATAATAATAATAACTTTATTCTTGTATCCGCATTATCATGGAAGTTCTATGCGGTTAACAGATGAAGAGACTGTATATTTACAGTTAAGTTACATTTTCAGCGATGCTACATTTACAGTGAAGTTATTATTACAGCAAAGTTACATTTGAGATGAAGATACATTTGCTGTGAGTTACATACAGCGGTGATACATAAGGCAGTGTTACATATGGCGGTGTTGTCCTTACATCTATCATTATACTCCTATCTGATCCCATGGAATCCTTATTTCTCAAATATCTAACCTGGAAAGTACTCTTTCTAGGATCAGTTACATTGTCTATAAGAATAAGTACATAAGAACATAAGTAGTCGCCTCCGCCGGGGCAGACCAGAGGTCCATCCCGCCCAGCGGTCCGCTCACGCGGCGGCCTATCAGGCATATTGCCTGAGCATCGGTCCCTGACTAATTTTATACCTACCTCTACACTTATCTCTAAACCTTCCACTGCTCTTATCTGTACCCCTCAATCCCTTTGTCCTCTAGGAACCTATCCAGGTCTTCCTTGAAGCCCTGTACTGTGCTATTTCCTATCACGGCCTCCGGAAGGGTGTTCCATGTGTCCACCACCCTCTGTGTGAAAAAGAATTTCCTTGTGTTTGTTCTAAACCTGTCCCCCTTCAATTTCATCGAGTGTCCCCTTGTTCCTGTGGTTTCTTTCAAATTGAAAAATCTGTCCTTGTCAACCTTTTCGATGCCCCTCAGGATCTTGAAGGTCTCTATCATATCTCCTCTGAGTCTCCGCTTTTCCAGGGAGAACAGCCCCAGCTTCTTCAGTCTGTCAGTGTATATAAGGTTTTCCATACCCTTAATCAGTTTAGTTGCTCTTCTCTGGACTCCCTCAAGCATTGCCATGTCCTTTTTGAGGTACGGTGACCAGTACTGTACACAGTATTCCAGATGCGGGCGCACCATAGCCCGGTACAGTGGCAGGATGATTTCCTTCGTTCTGGTCGAGATACCCTTCTTAATGATACCTAACATTTGGTTTGCTTTCCTCAAGGCTGTGGCGCACTGTGCCGACGCCTTCAATGTCATGTCTACCAACACTCCCAGGTCTCTTTCCAGCTTACTGACCCCTAGCATTGATCCCCCCATTTTGTAAGTGAACATCGGGTTCCTTCTCCCTATATGCATGACCTTGCATTTCCCTACGTTGAAGCTCATTTGCCACTTTTTCGCCCATTCTTCCAGTGTCGTAAGATCCCTTTGGAGATCCTCGCAATCTACCGTGGTTTCAACCTTGCTGAATAGTTTGGTGTCATCTGCGAATTTGATGACCTCACATTTTGTTCCCGCCTCCAGGTCGTCAATGAATATGTTAAACAAGAGCGGTCCCAGCACTGACCCTTGAGGAACCCCGCTCGTGACCCCTTGCCAGTCCGAGTAGTGGCCCTTTACACCAACCCTCTGCTTCCTGTCTGCCAGCCAGTTTTTGATCCATCGGTGGACCTCCCCTCGCACCCCGTGATTCCATAGCTTCCTGAGCAACCGCTCATGTGGTACCTTATCGAAGGCTTTCTGGAAGTCTAGGTAAATTATGTCTATGGGTTCACCTTTGTCCACCTGGCTATTTACCCCCTCAAAGAAGTACAACAAGTTTGTGAGGCACGACCTACCCTTGCAGAACCCATGCTGGCTCGACCTTAGCTGTCCATTTTTTTTTTATATGATCACAGATGCTGTCCTTAATCAGCGCCTCCATCATCTTTCCCGGGACCGATGTGAGGCTCACCGGCCTATAGTTTCCCGGGTCGCCCCTTGAACCCTTCTTGAAGATGGGCGTGACATTAGCTATTTTCCAGTCCTCCGGGATCTCTCCAATTTTTAGGGATAGGTTGCATATTTGCTGAAGTGTCTCTGCTATTTCATTCCTTAATTCCTTGAGCACCCTTGGGTGAATGCCGTCCGGACCTGGCGACTTGTCGCTCTTTAGCTTGTCTATCTGCCTAAGGACATCCTCCTGGTTCACCTCTAGTTGGACCAGCTTGTATCTTGATCTCCATTTTCTATTGCCTCTGGAATGTTGGATGTGTCCTCTCTCGTGAAGACCGACGTAAAGAAGTCATTTAACTTGTCAGCTATTTCTTTTTCCTCCCTCACTACTCCCTTTCTATCCCCATCATCCAAGGGCCCCACTTCCTCCCTCGCTGGTTGCTTTCCCTTTACGTACCTGAAGAATGATTTGAAATTTTTTGCCTCTCCCGCTAGTCTCTCTTCATATTCCCTCTTTGCTCTCCTAACCACTCGGTGGCACTCCTTCTGGCTTTCCTTGTGTTCCTTTTGGTTGGCCTGCGTTTGGTCCTGTTTCCATTTTTTGAACGATGCTTTCTTGTCACTGATCGCCTTTTTTACAGCAGCCGTTATCCATGCTGGGTTCTTTATTCGATTTTTCTTGCACTCTTTTCTGAACCTGGGGACGTACAGGTTCTGTGCTTCGTGCACCGTACGCTTGAGCAGGGTCCAGGCACTTTCTACGGACTCTATCTTCCTTGTGCTGCCGTTGAGTTTCTTCCCCACCATTTTCCTCATTGCATCATAATTCCCTTTTCTGAAGTTGAGCGCTGTTGTTGTGGTTCTTTTCACCCTGGATGATCCCAGTTCTAGTCTGTACTGGATCATGTTATGATCGCTGTTCCCCAGTGGGTCTAATACTGCTACTTCCTTTGCAGGTCCCCCCAGTCCACTGAAGATTAGATCAAGAGTAGCTTCTCCTCGTGTAGGTTCCGTGACCAGCTGCTCCAGGAAACAGTCCCTCGTGGCTTCCAGGAATTTGGTCTCTCTCACGCAACTTGAGTGCCCGATACTCCAGTCTATCCCAGGGTAGTTGAAGTCCCCCATCACCACCACACTTCCATTCTTGCATACCTGCCGCAGTTCAGTCTCCAGGTCCCGGTCGATTTCTTCCGATTGGCCAGGCGGACGATAGTATAGACCCAATTTGATGTTTGCTCCAGATCCTCCTGGTAGCTTAACCCATATTGATTCCAAGCTGTCCGCCCTTACTGTTGTTTCCATTTTGGTTGAGGGTATGGAGTCCTTTATGTATAGCGCTATTCCTCCACCCTTCTTGTGTGTCCTGTCTCTCCTGTAGAGTTTGTACCCTGGTATGACTACATCCCATTTATTGTCGTCAGCCCACCACGTTTCTGTGATTCCAATTATGTCTAGGGCTTTTTGACTGGCTATAATTTCCAACTCTCCCATTTTGGCCCTGAGGCTCCTCGCATTTGTGTAGAGGCAATATAGGTCCTGATTTGTCGCCCGCCCTGCTGTTTTCTTTCCATGGCTCGGCGCTCCCACCTGGCTTGCCTTTACTCGGTCATCCACCTCCCGTGGCGTGTCCATTCTGCCCCCAGCCAGCATCCCCTTTTTTGGATGGTCCCCTGGCTCCCATTGTTCTCTCTCGACCCTGCCTGTTAGATTCATTTGGGCACTGGGCCCCTGCATTGCATCTGTGGGCCCTTTTTCTGAAGATTTCCACTCAGTCCCTTTGTCCAAAAGTTCCCTCCCAGTCCCTTTGTCCAAAAATTTCCTCTCAGTGCCTTTGTCCAAGATTTTCCTCTCAGTCCCATCTGTGGGTCCTTTTTCTGAAGGTTCCCACTCAGCCCCTTTGCCAAAAGTTCCCTCCCAGTCCCTTTGTCCAAAAAGTCCCTCTCAGCCCCTTTGTCCAAGAGTTCCCACTCAGTCCCTTTGCCCAAAAGTGTCCACTCAGTCCCTTTGTCCAAGAAGTCCCTCATAATCCCTTTGCCCAAGAATTTCCTCTCAGTCCCTTTGTCCAAAAGATCCCACTCGATCCCAAGCTCTCTTTTGCAATGTCCTTGCTCAGTATCATTTTTTGATACCAATGTCCGGTGTGTCGAGACCAGATCGACTTCCGGCTTTCCCCTACTCCTCAGTTTAAAGCTAGGTCTATGGCGTTTTGGATGTTTCTTGCCAGCAGCCTCGTCCCAGCCGTGCTCAGGTGCAGTCCGTCTCTCCTGTAGAGCTTGTTCTTCCCCAAGAAGGTCGTCCAGTTTCGAACAAAGTGGAAACCCTCCTCCTCGCACCATCTCCTCAGCCATCCGTTCATTGCTTGTAGTTCGCTCTGTCTCCTTGCGTCTGCTCTCGGTACTGGCAGGATCTCCGAGAAGGCTATCCTCTTTGATCTCAGCTTCAGTTTCCGCCCCAGGATCCTGAACTGCTCAGTCAGTGTAGTCCGGTTGAAATTTTTCCTGCTGACGTCGTTGGTTCCAATGTGGATTACAACTGCCGTCTCCTCTGTCTCGGCTCCCTCCAGGATTCTTTCAATTCTGCTGATGACGTCCGTTGTTTTTGCCCCCGGGAGACATGTCTGAACTTATATATCTCTGAACTTATAATGTATTAACCATACGTTCAGTCATATTGATCTTAAATTCCTGAAAAGTTGGTAACTGAAGCAGCATCAGCATGAAAAGTCTCTCCATATTCAACCGCAACAGACTCTCGCTTGCTGCACTGAAAGAAAAGAATCCATCACAAATTCTACAGTCACTGTTCTCTTGAACTCCCCATATACTTGGTATTCCATTAGTAAACTAGATCTTGGTTAACTGGCTAGCATCCTGTATCCATCTTCTGTAGTGAGCAGACTTTTAAAACCAATTGAAGGAAATTTATTTTCACTCAGAGAATAGTTGGGCTCTGGAACATGTTGCCAGAGGATGTGGTA
Source organism: Geotrypetes seraphini (assembly GCF_902459505.1). Classification (NCBI taxonomy): domain Eukaryota; kingdom Metazoa; phylum Chordata; class Amphibia; order Gymnophiona; family Dermophiidae; genus Geotrypetes; species Geotrypetes seraphini. The sequence continues at coordinate 146,819,676 of NC_047085.1, read as the reverse complement.
AGAGTGGATAGCGTAGCTGGTTTTAAGAAAGGTTTGGACAAGTTTCTGGAGGAACAATCCATAGTCTGTTATTGAGAAAGACATGGGGGAAGCCACTGCTACACCTTGGGTTTTGGCCAGGAACTAGTGACCTAGATTGGCCACTGTGAGAACGGGCTACTGGTCTTGATGAACTATTGGCTGATCCAGTCAGTAGACAAACCTCATTGGAAAAGAGAAAAATCATTTTCTGTAGCTCTTTCAAAATTTGCTTTGCAGGAAATCATATGCAAAGTAGCTACTCAGTTCTCACTGCATACCTTTACCACACAACCACTTGGACCAGTCTTCAAGCATATGCAGTGCATTTGATCAAGCAGTACTAACATGCTTTTGTGATCTATGCAGTTTTCACCACTGAAGAAGTTATCCAAAAACTGAAGCAGCTTTGAGCTTGGAAATCACCCTCTTGTGTAAATCATTACATTTTGCTTGTCAATACAGAAAGCAAAGTTGCTTACCTGTAACAGATGTTCTTAGCAGACAGCAGGCTTAATCAGACATATAATTCCTTCTATTTCTTTAAGAGCTATGCTATATTCTATAAGTTATGTAACTAATCAAAGGGATTAAAGATACCACTGTGCATGAGAAAGGTCATGCATACTCTGTATTTTGCACTAGTTCTGAGCTCTGGGAAGGTTCTTTTGTCCTAGTGCTGTGTGGTGATAACACTCGCTTGTGTGTCTGATTAATCATTAGACCACAAGAGCTGCCATACTGAGATAGACCGCAGGTCCATCAAGCCCAAATCCTGTTTCCAGCAGTGAGCAACCTAGATCACAAGTACCTGGCAAGGTCCCAAAGAGTAAAACAAATGTTATACTGTTACCCTAGAAATAAGCAGTGGATTTCCCCAAGACTATCTTAATAACAGCTTATGGATTTTTTTTTTAGAAAATTATCCAAACCTTTTTTAAACCCTGCTAAATTAACTGCTTTCAGCACATTCTCTGGCAATGAATTCCAGAGTTTAATTACACATAGAGTGAAGAAATATTTTCTCCTATTTGTTTTAAATCTATTACTTAGTAGCTTCAATACATACCCCCTAGTCCTAGTATTTTTGGAAAGAGTAAACAAGCAACTCGCATCAATTCTGCTGCCTACAGAAAACATCCGTTACAGGTAAGCAATTTTGCTTTCTATGCTTCATGCTTAAGGAACTTACCTATCTGCACACAAATATTTTCATAAGATTTTGGCAGAGGTGCTCCAAATACCATCCCTCTGAGTTTGTCCATTGGTGGTGCTTTGTTCTGGTGGCCTCCAAATTTTCCATTGCTTCGTATCCTGTCTCCATCCCTCGTCAGCAGGGTTGGACAATATGTGACTTTTACAACCTGGACAGGTAAACATTACATACTTCAACATTAGACAACTAATATGAGCAGAAGATGATAGTGAAGTAGTATAAAATAGTATTTCACAAAAAAATTTTAAACGAGTCTTTCCTTTCTTGAAATGAAAATGAAACATTATAGTTCAGAATCCTAACTTTATTTCTCCCACACCTTTGCATTTGCCGAAATTGCCACTTGCTTTTTGGCTCTTGGAGGGTAGCAATGACTACCTCCAAATATCCTTTTTGAGCTCAAGAGCCATGCCATAAGACCAAAGAAACCCAGATCTTCTGGGGCAATTGGCCCCTGGGAAAGTAAGTCTGGGTATGCTGGAAATCTGAGAGGTCTCTCCTTCTGAAGATGGATCAGATCCGCATATAAAGGGTGTCTTGGAAAATCTGACACCACTAGATTCACTACTCCTGGATGGTTTGCAATCCTGCAAATCACCCTTCTGATCATGTGCTATGGCAGGAACACATAAAGCAGCCTGCTCTCCAACCAGAATTGAATTAGGGCGTCTAGCCCTGCACTTCCGGGTTTGTTTCTTCGGCTGAAAAACTGACAAATGCAAAGGTAGAAAGTGGGCTGACCCATTTCCTTACTATGGCCTGGAACGCATTGGGGAAGAGCATCTATTCTCCCAGATCTAAAATCTGTTTGCTAAGGTAATCTGTTTGGATATTGTCCACTACCAACTACCACTTACACTACGATCTTGTGACCACTATCTCAAGTTCAGAAAACTTTTAAATGCATTTCTCTTCCAAGACAGGGAGCCAAAAATGAATTAACTAAATGGCAATTGTAAAAGCCCATTCCTAAACTGTCTAATGCAACTCCTGGGACAAAACGAAGAGCCAATGATGACCTACTTGTACTTGCAGCTATGTATTTGTAACTACAACCTAATTGTATTAATAGTTGTACTGATCTACCTATATTAGCAACCATATTGAATGTCCATATCAAACTGCCCATTATAACTTCCTGGATAACTGACCTAACCTTTGGTAATCAAATCTGACCTTGAACTGAAGAGGTAAAGGCAGAATGGCGGAATAGAAAACCTGTGGAGTAGATTGGATACAAGTGGATCAAATTTTCACTCCTTCAAAAATTACAAAGAATAGGGGACACTCGATGAAGTTACAGGGAAATACTTTTAAAACCAACAAGAGCAAATTTTTTTTTCACTCAGAGAATAGTTAAGCTCTGGAATGCATTGCCAGAAGTTGTGGTAAGAGCAGATAGCATACCTGGTTCTAAGGAAGGTTGGACAATTTCCATGATGTGACCTCATCTGGAGTACTGCGTTCAATTCTGGTCTCCTTATCTCAAGAAAGATATAGTGGTGCTAGAAAAGGATTAAAGAAGAGCGACCAAGATGGTAAAGGGGACGAACTCCTCTTGTATGAGGAAAGACTAAAATGGTTAGGGCTCTTCAGCTTGGAAAAGAGATGGCTGAGGAGAGATATGATTGAAGTCTACAAAATCCTGAGTGGAGTAGAATGGGTACATGTGGATCGATTTTTCACTCCGTCAAAAATTAAAGACTAGGAGACATAGAAACATAGAAGATGACGGCAGAAAAGGGCTACAGCCCATCAAGTCTGCCCACTTTGCTTACCCACCCCCTGTCTATGCCTAATGACCTAATTTCCTTATCTTGACCCTCGTAGGGATCCCACATGGGTATCCCATTTATTCTTAAAGTCTGGCACGCTGTCTGCCTCGATCACCTGCACTGGAAGCTTGTTATAATGATCAACCACTCTCTCTGTGAAGAAATACTTTCTGGTGTCGCCATGAAATTTTCCGCCCCTGAGTTTGAGCGGGTGCCCTCTTGTGGCCGAGGGTCCCTTGAGAAAGAAAATATCATCTTCCACTTCGACACGTCCCGTGAGGTACTTAAATGTTTCGATCATGTCTCCCCTTTCACTACGTTCCTCGAGAACATAAGAGCTGCAATTTGTTCAGTCTCTCTTCATACGAGAGATCCTTGAGCCCCAAGATCATCCTGGTGGCCGTCCGCTGAACCGATTCAATTCTGCGCACATCTTTACTGTAATGTGGCCTCCAGAATTGCACACAGTACTCCAGATGAGGTCTCACCATGGCCCTGTACAACGGCATTATGACTTCAGGCTTTCGGCTGACAAAACTTCTATTGATACAACCCAATATCTGCCTTGCCTTGGATGAAGCCTTCTCCACTTGATTGGCAGTTTTCATGTCTGCACTGATGATTACTCCTAAATCTCGTTCTGCTGAAATCCTAGTTAAAGTTTCTCCGTTCAAGAAGTATGTCCTGCATGGATTTCCGCTTCCGAGGTGCATGACCTTACATTTCTTAGCATTGAAGCCTAGCTGCCAGGTTGAGGACCAACTTTCCAATGTAAGCAGGTCCTGCGCCATATAATTCTGTAAACTGCATTCACTTACTATATTACATAGTTTGGCGTTATCGGCGAATAGTGTTATTTTACCTTGAAGCCCTTGAGTCAGATCCCCTATGAATATGTTGAAAAGGAGTGGACCCAGGACCGAGCCCTGCGGCACTCCACTGGTCACCTCCGATGTTTTAGAGAGGGTACCATTAACCACCACCCTCTGAAGTCTGCCACTCAGCCAATCATTGACCCATGCAGTTAGTGTCTCTCCTAACCCCATCAATTCCATCTTGCTTAGCAGCCTGCAGTGTGGGACACTGTCAAAAGCTTTACTGAAGTCCAGGTACACGACGTCCAAAGACTCTCCCAAGCCCAACTTTCTTGTTACCCAGTCAAAGAAGCTGATGAGATTGGATTGGCAGGACCTACGCTTGGTGAATCCATGCTGACTGGGATCCCGAAGATTCCCTTCATTCAAGATCATGTCCAATTTGCTTTTAATTAGTGTTTCCATGAGTTTGCACACTATTGATGTGAGACTCACCGGTCTATAATTCACAGCCTCTGCCCTGCAACCCTTTTTATGCAGAGGAACGACATTAGCTAATTTCCAGTCCAGGGGAACTTTCCTCTTACTTAGGGAGAGATTGAATAGCTCAGCCAACGGTTTCACCAGGACATCGCTCAATTCTCTGAGCACTCGTGGGTGCAAATTGTCTTGTCCCATGGCTTTGTTCACCTTGAGTCTTGCCAGTTCACTGTAAACTTCACCTGGTGTGAACTCAAAATTCTGAAACGGGTCTTCTGTGCTTTGTGTTGCCTTCAACTGCGGACCGTGTCCTGGTTCCTCACAGGTGAAGACTGAGCAGAAGTATTCATTCAGTAGTTCGGCTTTATCGGAATCTGCTTCCACGTAACTTCCGTCCGGTCTTCTAAGGCGTACTATCCCGCCTGTGTTCCTTTTTCTGTCACTAATATACCTGAAGAAGGATTTGTCCCCCTTTTTAATGTTTTTTTGCCAGAATTTCTTCCACTCGAAGTTTTGCCTCCCCAACTGCCATTTTGACCGCTGTAGACCTGGTCCTATATTCTACCTTTGCCTCTCTTTTCTCCGTGCGCTTGTAGGAGAGAAACGCTTTTTTCTTCTCCTTAATGAGGTGCGAGATCTCCGCGGTGAACCATTGGGGTTTATTGTTTCTTTGTCGTTTATTTACTGATTTTATGAAGCGGCTAGTTGCTTCATGTATGGTTGATTTCAGTGTTAACCACTTAGCTTCTACATCATCGGTCTCCGCTTGGTCCTGCAGCGTCCGATGGACGAAATCTCCCATGCGTGCGAAGTCTGTGCCCCGGAAATTGAGTACCTTTATTTTCGTGTTTGATCTAGCAAAGCCTTTCCTAAGGTTGAACCATACTATGTTGTGGTCGCTGGAGGCTAGCATATCTCCCTACTGAGACCTCTGAGACGCTTTTCCCGTTGGTGAGTACCAGGTCGAGGATCGCCTGCGCCCTAGTGGGCTCCGTTACCATTTGTTTGAGACGTGCTCCCTTTATGGAGGTTAAGAGACACTCAATGAAGTTACAGGGAAATACTTTTAAAACCAATTGCAGGAATTTTTTTCACTCAGAGAATAGTTGGGCTCTGAAACGCATTGCCAGAGGATGTGGTAAGAGTGGATAGCATAGCTGGTTTTAAGAAAGGTTTGGACAAGTTCTTGGAGGAAAAGTCCATAGTCTGTTATTAAGAAAGACTGGATCAGTAGCATGGAATATTGCTACACTTTGGGTTTTGGCCAGGTACTAGTGACCTGGATTGGCCACCATGAGAACGAGCTACTGGGCTTAATGGACTATTGGTCTGACCCAGTAAGGCTATTCTTATGTTCTTATGACATGGGGGAAGCCACTGCTTGTCCTGGATCAATAGCATGGAATATTGCTACTCCTTGGGTTTTGGCCAGGTACTAGTGACCTGGATTGGCCACTGTGAGAATGGGCTACTGGGCTTGATGGACTTTTCATCTGACCCAGTAAGGTTATTCTTATGTTCTTATGGTTGCTGGTATCTAAGGAAGCATAGTTGCAGAGGGTCCCTCTGGAGAGACCACCAAGATAACAACTCAACCTGAAGTGGACATATGTGCGCTTTTGCCCAGGGCACCACCTCTATCGAGGCCGTCATCGACCCAAGGACTTGCAAATACTGCCATGCCATGGCAGCTGACTTGGATAACAAGTCCGAGATTTGTCTGTGATGTTTTGTTTGCGTGCCTCTGGAAAAAAGACATGGCCTTCCATCATGTTGAGTAAGATCCCTAGATATTTCAGGGGCTGAGATGGAACCAGGTGGCTCTTTCGGAAATTCACAATTCATCTCAGCACCTGTAACACCGTCGCTACTGTTCTCTCTCCTTCTGCCATGGAAGGGGCTCTGATCAGCCAATCCTCCAAATATGGATGCACTTGCCAGCCCGTTCTGCAGAGGTAAGCTGTAACTAATACCACAACTTTGGTGAAGGATCAGGTTGCTGTCGCTAGTCCAAAGGGAAGCATTGAGAATTTATAGTGGTTTTCCAACACATGGAATCTCAGAAATGTTCTGTGCTCTGGGGAAATTGGAATGTGGAGGTAAGCTTCTTTTAGATCCAGGGAGGCTAAAAATTTTCCTGGTCCCATTGCAGCAATTATGGACTGAACGGTCTCCTTGCAAAATTGAGGAACTCTCAGAGCTGTGTTGACATTTTTGAGATCCAAAATGGGTCTCTATTCATCTTAGTCTTTCTTGGGCATGACAAAGTCTTCTGGGGACATTGGCTCTATGGTTGAATATTCAGCAACCTTTGCACCGTGGCCCAGATCTTTTCCACGATTTCAGGCAAGCCCGCTGTTGAATCCACAAACTAGTCATAAAGGGGGTGGGCAAATTCCAGGTTGTGCCCTTCTTAGATAATTTCCAGCACCCAGCAGTCTGTTATCTGCTCTCAGGCTTCCGCATACTCTGATAGCCGACCTCCAATCCTGAGAGGAGTGGCATCAGGCCTGGCATCATTTTGTTTTTTTGGCAGATACAGCAGGGTGGGAACCTGAACTTTGGTTCATTCCATTCTTGGAGAATCTCTGTCTAGACCCATGAAAGGATCTCTGAATAGAGGACCCTGCAAAATACTGGCATAAGCGCCACAGTCCACAAAAGGAACTCTAGTCTGAGCCTCTGATTGCCCTTGGTCTGGTGTCTGGAAGAGATTTCGGGTGATCTTGCACACTGGCCATAAGATCATCTAGGCATCCCCTGAAAGGTAGTCTGCTCAGAGTGGCTGTGGTTGTTGAATCACCCGCCCATTGCCAAATCCAGAGCATTCAATAGGCTGAAATGGAATAAGCTGAGACTTTGCCTATTACCCTACTTGCATCATAGAGTGCATCTGTTACATAGTCAATTCCAGCTACCACAAGCTGGGAAAGGAGCTCCTCCTTCACCAACCTCTGACTCCACAGTCTGGAATGATGTGTGCGTGCCATAAAGGAGGCCATGGCTGCTGCCTTAATCCATAAGGCTAGACCCTCAAAATGTCCTCTGAGGACCAGATTCACTCTGCAATCCTGTGGATCCTTTAAAACTATGCGCCCCTTACTTGGCAGGGAAGTGCACTTAGACATCTGGGCAGCCAGAGAGTCCACTTTGAGCAGCACAAACATTTGTTGAAACTCTTGATCTGTAGGATCAAGTCAAGGTTCTGGCCACTTTCAGGGAGCCCACAGGGGTCTCCCAGGGCTCTGTAAACTGGATCTTCATGTCTGGGTGCCACAAAAAAGACATGGGCTGAGCCCACATTCTACTCAAAAGAGAACATTGAGAGGATGGGGGTCGGATTACTTAAGACAACTCTCAAAGAAAATCAGTAATGATTTCCAGTAGTGCCGAGTACTTAAACACTGAAGGATCCTCTCCCTGGTCCAGGGCCAGCCCTGTTTCCTGGCCCTCTGACTGAGATTTTGGGACGTTAAGGGCATTAATTCTGACTCCTCGTCTTCCAAGTTCCTGTCTGATGGAGCACCAGACTTCATAAAAGCTCTTGCTCTCAGTACTAAAGTGATCTGAGCATCCAGACCTACCTGCACATTGGCCCGCTTTTCAGCAGCCCTCCCCGGAGGGCTTCTGCCTTGTGTGTAAGCCTGCCACAGAGTATTAACAAATTCCGGAGTAAAAGCCTGATAAGGCAACTCCTCTTCCCCCTTGGGATGCATAAGCCACTTTTTCTCGGGTTGCGGAACTTCTACGCCCTTACAGTGTGCAGAAGCAGTGTCTCAGGTATCTGAAAGGTATATTTTCTCCCCAAATAGGATTCCTATCCTGTCTCCAGCTCTATCTAGTAGACTGTTGCAGGGCTAAGCCTGAAGCTCCCACCCCTCCATCATGTGTCACATGGCGCAAGGGTGATCTACAGCCACCCATACAATGCATATAAGGCATGATACCGGGGTTCTAGGATCTAAGGACTTCCTTCCTCTCACTCTTGAGGCAAAATTAGGTGTTTTGAAGAGGTTTGAGCACTTAGAAGAAAAATTGGGAAATACAAAATGGTCACCATAGGAACATTTTTACGCCAGAAAACAGCCCCAAAATGCTTCACGGACACTTAAAAAATGGTGAATTTAGGATTTTAGGGGTGGGGGACCAAGGCTATAACAAAAGAAACCACAAATATCAGGGATTTCAGACCTCCTCCACCCACCCCCCCCAATTTCCTTATAGGCTGCCACAGTCTGCTCACAGATCAGGTGCTAGAGCCTGCTTCAGCTCCCTCAAGGTGTAGCTGGATCACTGCCTCAATTTGCCAGTCAGTTCCTGTGCTGAAATCTTCGCGCTACCGGTCGGACCTCAGTTGGACCACTCCTCAACTCTCACCGACCATGCTCGATGAAAGAGAAAGTGGGAGGCAAAAAAATCACAGCCAGGACTGTGAGCACCCCAAAGGAATGCCATTGGTGCCTAACCGCCTTTGCTCAAGCTCCAGACCAAGTTAAGGAAGCAAGCCAAGTGTTGAGGGCATGGAACCCTGAGTTCCACAGATCTTCAGTAGGCCGGCTGAACAGGTCAGAGAAGACTTTTCTCAGAGGGAACTCTAGCACCACAAAAAATGTGTGAAAATCGTGAAAACACCGTAAAATAAAAAGACACAAGCCGAGCGGATCAGAAAGACACCTTCAAGCTTGCATGCAGAAGGAAGAACTGAGGGGGCAGTACAGCCCAGGGAGGAGGAGGAGTGAAAAGCTGTGACTGACATTTTCTGCACAGTGCTCAGAAGCACGCAAGGCAATCATCCCTGTTGCACTGGAAATAGCGAATGGATGTTTACCTTTTCTAACAAGGGAACTCTCCATGAAACTAACACATATATATTTATTTACTGAATTGATATACTGCTTACACCAAGTAAAAAAATCAAAACTGATGCTAGCCTCAGGTCAGCTGTCACCATTATAAAACATGCCCCAGGAGCAGAAACAGCTGTGGATTGCTCCTATCCTATTTGCATATGACTGTGGAGTAAGTGGGGATCAGAAAACTGGGCAGTAATGGGGATAGGACCCAGGAGATTCCTCCTCCCCCTTGTTCTAGCAGTAGGAGAGTGGCAGAGCTAGACATGACTTTTTAACAAAGCAAATATATTTAAATGCACATTTCTACTACACACGTAATATTTTTTGTTTTCCTCCAAAATAACATGTTACTTTAAAAATTATGTAATGATGTAAAAGAAATACAAACAGATGGAAACAACAGATGGAACTACTTGCCTATTGAGAACATATGTCCATATTACCTAAAAATACTTACCTCTCTTCTGTAGTGGTTAGCAGCATCCAAATCATCTAAAATGATCGCCTCGCCTAAGAGCATCGCAAACACTAAAATATAAATTTCAGCAGTGATAAGTCTTATTTTCTAACTGTATAAATCAAAAGAAAAATATAAATTCATATGCTTTTAAAAATGATAAATAAATTAGTGCTTATTTTTCCTTAAAAGTGAAATTTAATCACCTTCAATTACAAACTGATATGTATGATCCCTAAATCTCTATGAAATTTTTTTTTCCTCCAAAATTTTCTCATGTCAATATTCAGCTGGCAGTAGTAAGCATTTTCTAAAATGCTCACTGCCTTTAACTGATATTCAAGGCACTTGCATTGATTATCTGGGTCAGTAGTTTTATCTGGAAATTTATGGTTTATTTAGCTAAATAATTGTGAAAAACACAGCAAGGCCATTTACAAATAAAAATGTAATGAGAGCGAGAGAGATAAGAAAGAGGGCTATAACAGCAAGAAGCACACATTGCAAAAATTGTGGAGAAGTCAGTATTAGTACAGCTGAACAATATATCCACAGAATGACATCTTGGATAGTCATCAGTATGCGTTTCAGAAAAATCACAGCACTGAAACGGTATTGGTATCATTTCTGGATGAACTCTGGAAAGGCTTTGACCATGGGTGTTCATATATCATGGTCTACCTTGATGTATCTGCTGCATTCAACACTTTGGATCATGATATCTTTGTGTCTAGACTAAGTACATGTGGTTTGGATGGGATTGCACTGAAGTAATCTCTGTTAAACAGCTTGTTACACCAGGTATTTCTTTTTTACATACTCTTATAGGTGCCAAACACCCATACCTGCTGTTCCCCATTACAACTTTTATATTTGTGGATGTTCTATACCACCCTCCATAATAACTAAACTTATCCAAAAAGAATTAAAAATACTAAAACTCTCTAAGTAGAGCAGCGTCTAATGTCACTGACAGGGTGGAACAAGCTCCCACACTAGGCTGTACCTGCAGTCTGAGACCCTTCTCCCTCTTAAGACGTACTAGATCCTGTGTGGCCAATCTGGTGCTATGAGGAACACTCTCCCTGGGTGGTTTGCTATTCTGTGAAGCATTCACCCTATCATGGGCCACGGAGGAAACACGTTCAAGATCTTGTTCTTTGGTCACGGCCCTTGCTTCTAGGTTCAGATCTTCATCTGAAGAAATGGTCTGCCTTCTTGTTCCTCACCATAGCTATCAGATTGAAAGTTGGCTGACCCCATCGAAGAACAATGGTCTAGAATGCTGCTGCAGGTAATATCCATTCTCTCAGGTCTAAGGTCTGTCTCCTGAGGTATTCAAAGCAGATCAATTGGAAGAATACTTTAAACAGATAGTTATTAAGGAACTATACTTAAAATCAATAGTAGCTCAACGCAGTCATGTTTCGACCCCTCCAAGGGGATGTATCGGAGGAATAAGGACCACTTGATGTACGAATATGATATCACCAAAGTGATATATTTGATCAAACTTCTGTGTACTAGTAGCTGCAGCAAAAGCAGCAGCATGCAATTCCTTGTTATACGGATTAATCGGCCACATAATCCACCCCCGTTAGCATAAGCTGAGGCAAAGGCTCGTCCTCTTCCAGGGTAAGCCCATGAATCTTGGTATGACAAGCGTGTACCATAAAAGAGGTTGCTGCAGCTGCTTTGATCTCCAAGGCCAAAGTTTCAAACTGCCTTTTTAGGACCACATTCATTCTGTGATCCTGCATATCCTTTAATACTACGCCTCCCTCATTTGGTAGGGATATGGGCTTGGTTACCTGAGCAACTAAGGAATCCACCTTAGGCTGAGTGAACATTTGTTGACATTCCTATGCCACAGGATATAGCCTAGTAATTGTTTTGGTTACCTTTAAAAAGTGCTCAGAAGAGCATCCCAGTGCTCCGTGACTAAAACACTCATATCAGAATGACATGGAAAAGAAATGGGCTGGGTCGAGAAACGGATCCAAGATGGCCGCCGCTATCTGTTGCTGAAAAGATGCTTGGAGGGTGTCTTTTTTGCTTACTGAAATAATGCCGAAGAGAAGGGGTAGAAGCGTCGGTGGAGCCTCCCAGCGCTCGAGCCCCGCAGTTCTTACCGTCGATGACATTTTCCGACGTCTTCAAAGCGAGCCGAGTAGTTTGGGGAATCGCCCGATGGGAGAGCCGGCTGAGAGGAGTGCTTCGGCGGATACCCCCGGGCTGGATGTCACGCTAAGCCCCGACGTCAGGACGCCTCCCCTACAGCCGTTGCCGCTGGGAGCTAGCTCTCCGAGGGAGGAGAGCATGTCTGAAGAGGCAGAGTTTTCCTCTCGAGAGGCCAGCGAAGCGGAGGGCTTGCTACAGGGAACAGCACAAGGGGAATTTCTCCTTGTAAGAGAACCAGCGACCGGGATAACTATGTCTGAGGGTCAACAAGGCTCAAGGGAGGTAAAGCACTCGGATGAACCAATTAACATTGCACAGGTACTTTCCTTTGCCCCTATCCGACCCCCTGAGGTTACATTGGAATCCTTATGGGATTTGGTCTCTAGTCTGGGTAATTCTCTCAGTCCTCAGATAAAGAATTTGGATAAAGAATTACAAGTTCAGAAAGAAGAAATTAAAATTGTGAAACAGGACATTGTAGTTATAAAAACTGAGATTCAAGAAGAAAAGAAGGACTTAAAAATGTTAAAGAGCAACCAAGATTTGATTGTGAAAGATAACCTTAATATGAGAAGAAAATTGGAAGTACTTAAAAACAATAGTCGGTTTAATAATTTGCGTTTGATTAATTTTCCGAAGGTTGCGTCAATTCCTCCAGGAGAAATGATAAAACGTTATTTTCTGGAAAACTTAAAAATTCCAGAGAGTTCATTCCCACCATTGTCAAGAGTGTACTATTTGCCCAATAGAAAAAATCAGGACTCTCAAAAAAAAGATGGTGATGGCAGACCACAGGAAAATCCTTTGGATGTTACTGCTTTATTGGAACAATCTGATAGAGAGGTGGCTAGTCCAGCCACTCTCTTACTGACTGTAGCTTTGGCTCCAGACAGAGATTGGATTCTTAAACTTTTCTTCAAAAATAGATCCAGGGATTTCCTTGGCTTCCATATTCAAGTTTATCCTGATGTTTCGAGAGAAACTCAGAAAAGAAGGAGGGAATTTTTATTGTTAAAACCTGGTGTGACCCAGATGGGGGGATTATTTTTTCTTAGATATCCTTGTAAGTGTGTAATTAGGTATAATTCCCTTAAATATATTTTCTTTGAACCGTCTCATCTGACTGCTTTCCTCTCTATGAAGCGCCTTGAAAAAGGAGAAACATCTGTGTCTTAATTAATTAATTAAGCTCTCTTTCAGCATCAGATGACGTGTTTTGGTTAAATTTATTATTGTACTATATTTACTCCTAATTCCTTAATCTTGGATCCATTGTTGAGGACTAGTGTACGATTAAGTCAGATTCATTGCCTTTTATGTAATCTTGATGTAATTTTGATTTATTTTCAAGTTTGAGAATAATCAATGATATGTTTTCTTGATTGTACTTTTCTGTACAAGATTGTAATGCTTGTTAAAATTTTTAAAAACTCATAAATAAATAAATAAATTAAAAAAAAAAGAAAAGAAATGGGCTGTGTTCTCACTCCGCTCAGGATAGAACACTGAGTGGAAAAAGCCTGCTAAAATCTAACTGTAACTCCCGCAAGGAGTCAGTAATGAGCTCTAGTAGAGCTGAAGGTTTGAATAGCCGGTGTACTGTGGATCCTTCCCTTGATCAAGGGCCACCACTGCTATCTGCGTGCTTGCTCCTGTTTGCTACGCTAAACTGCCCAGCAGGGAAGAGTCAGCAAGGCATAAAGACTCATCTCTTGCCTTCTGAGTCCCTGTCAGAAAGGTCCACAGGATCCTGGTCAGTCGCTGCCAATGACTCTGTGCCCTGAGAGCCAATGCCCCCTTGTGTGAGTCCCTGGCTCACTGTCAGACCTCAAATGAGGATCCTGGTTATCCAAATAATTTATTTTAAAAAGTTCTACACTGCTTAAAATCTAAGCGGTTTACAAAAAGAACATACATAAGTTCTCCATGTCAAATTAACAAATTCAGGAGAAAAGGCTTTACTAGGCATCACTGAGTCCCCTTTAGGTAACTCTACCTTACGTCTCTTGGGCTCTGTGGCTTCCACACTCTTACATTTAGGCTCAAATCAGCCAGCCCTCCAAATGCTGAGATCTTCGGGCTGTCAGTCGGACAGATCCTCATCCCCATTGGAACTGCACACATGAAGATGGAGGGGGGGAAGGTGAAATTGCAGCGGCCTCATAAAGAACCTCCCTATGGATGTCTAACAGCCTGCGCTTAAGCCCCTGTGAATCAGTAGGCGAGCTAAGCTACAAGGGATAAGGATCCCAATCTCCACAAAGTTTTCTGCAGGCTGGTCAAACAGGTCCCCAAGGGATTAACCTACTGGTCTACTTCTTCACGCTGGCAGAGCTTTCTCCCATACTGGGGAGCTCTGGTGTACCGATAGCCACAATAGTGAAAAACACCAAAAATAATAAATATACAGAGAAGATCAGAGACACCCTCCGGCTTGCAGGCACAATGAAAAACTGAAAGGGTCAGCAGAGTCCTGTGGAGGAGGAAGAGCTGAAAACCTGGAATGGATTTCTTTTGTATGGCTCATGAGCACGGGGACAATACCCTACTGTCCAGAATGACACATCTATTGCGCTAGAATATATATTAGCCTTCAAAGCAGCATAGTTAATTCTTGGACAAGCTAAAATGAAAATAAGTTTTAAAATAAGATGAAAATTAAAATGCCAATATTTTTTTGTTACCTAGTTTGCATTGCTCTTCATTCTTCAGAAAGTGCATTAGATCCCTAGCAAAAACAGGATTTCCCATGGGTTTAAAGTAACTTCTCCCATTACGTATATGGGGTAAAGACCTAAACAAAAGAAATAATAATTTTGTTTAAAGGCTCTACTACAGTTTTCACCATTATCATCACAAACAAGAACCAATGAATATATAGATGAATATTCAAAAGGATTTATGAGTTTACCAGCAGCTGATGAATGTATAACATCTTTAGCCACCAAACATTCAGTACACTCTGTGGATACTGTTGACCAGGTAGAGAGAGAGAACTATCCTTTAAACAGTAATATTCAGAAGTTTTATAGGTAACATCTGCATTTACTTTTGAACTGATGAAAACAGTTCTAAAATGAACACATGAAGGGCAATTTTATAAATTAGGTGCTAAAATTTATATGCCCATTACAAAGTAATGGACTGGGTTATAAACTGAATGGAAGGTGATAGAGGGTATTGGTAAACAGAGCTCACTCTGAGGAAAGGGATGTTACCAGTGGTGTGCTACAAGTTTTTGGTTCCTGGGTTTGTTCTTTTTACATTTTTGTGATATTGCTGAAGGACCATCTAGTAAGGTTTGCCTGGGGTGATTAACATGAGGAAGGACCTAGCTAAGCTCGAAGAATGGTCCGGAATTTGTCAGCTAAGATTTAACACTATGAAATGCAAGGCCAAGAATTTGGGCTGCAAAAACCTGAGGGAATGGCACAGTTTAGGAGACAAAGAACTTTTGTGCACACAAGAGCAGTGTGACTTGGGTGTGATAGTATATGATGATCTTAAAGTGGCTAAACAGGTAGAAAAGGTGATGCAAAAGCTAGAAGGATACTTGGGTGCATAGGGAGAGGAAAGCATACTTGCATGTTATCCAGGGACAGCAGGCAGATATTCTCACATGTGGGTGATGTCATCCACAGAGCCCCGGTACAGAAAGCTTTAAAAGTGCATCACTACTTTAAGAACTTAAGAAAGTTCACGAACTGCCTGCACTGCAGTGCTTTCCCATCCGACACAGGCTCGCAGCTCCTCAGTGCCGTAAGCAAACTAAGAAGCCAACCAGGGAAGATGGGTGGGCGAGAATATCTGCCTGCTGTCCCTAGAAAACACCTGTTACGGTAAGTAACTGTACTTTATCGCAGGACACACAGACAGCATATTCTTACATGTGGGACTCCCTAGCTTACTAGAATGGGATGGAGGGAGTGTTGGCCATTAAGAAAACAATATTAGTGAAGTGGATAAATGTAGGTCATACAACAAAACAAGACTGCTCCACTCAGTTAGCTAAGAGTAATGTCTTAAATGGAAGAAAAAGCCTCAGGTTTGTTTAGGCTGGCAGAAGTGCTCAAGCCTCCTCCACCCATATCATTGGCTCCAAAAAACTTCTGTAAAGACTTTACAATTGCCGCTAATTTCTGCTTTGGACACAGATTGCTTTTGAGGGCACACAACTCCCCATCCTTTGAGACTCGCATCTGTCGACAAGATCACCCAGTCCGAGACCCGGAGCAGAAGACCCTGGGACAATGAGAGAGGACGCAACCACCATGCTAGACTGTTGCACGCCACCATCGTCCAGGGCAGAGATGCCTGTAACGGGTTCCGTTGTGGATTCCAGTGTGAAAGCAGGGCATCTTGCAGCGGACACAGTTGGGCTTTGGCCCAAGGAACCACATCGATCGATGCCACCATGGTCCCCAGAACCAAGCCGTCGGGACCGGAGAGGCCAGAAGATCCCTGATAACCTGCTGTAGCTTCTTGTGACAGGACATAGGCAGAGACACTTTGTTCTGACCTGTGTGAAACCAAGCTCACAGGTACTCCAAATCCTGGGTGGGCTCGAGGTGACTCTTTCTGAAGTTGATCACTCAAATCGGACCTTGCAGCAACTGTACCACCTGATGGACAGCCTGACGCCCCCTTGGACAGAGACGGCACTCTGATCAACCAGTCATCTAGATTCAGGTGAACCAGGACACAAATTGAACGCAGATGGGCCATCACCACCCCCATCACTTTGGTGAAGATCTGGGGTGCCGTAGCCAATCCAAAGGGCAGTGCGGCAAACTGGAAATGTTGCCCCAGAATATGGAATCGCATGTACTTCCGGTGGTCCGGGAAAATGGGAATGTGGAGATCCGCTTCCATCAGATCCAGGGAGTCTAGAAACACCCCCGGTGCCACCGATGCAATCACCGAGTGCACCGTCTCCATGCGGAATCGAGGGACTTTCAGTGCTGAATTGACTGCCTTGAGGTCCAAAATTGGTCTCCAATCGTTGGATCCCTTCTTTGGAACAATGAAATATATCAAATATCTCCCAGAGCCAGCAGAGTATTTCTCAGCATGGGTTCTATGGCCGTAATATACAAAAGTCTGAGGACTGTGGCCTGTACCCGAACCACGTTTTTGGGGCGGCTGGCAGGGGAATCCAGAAAATACTCAGTCAGAGGACAGAGAAAATTCAACTTGTAACCATCTTGGAGAACCTCCAGAACGCAGCAGAGGTGATGACCTCCCATCTGCCATTAACACTGACAACTGACCACCGATGCGTGGAGGGGGAGACAGCGGCCTGGCATTAAAATTGTTTCTTGGTGGCAGCTGCCGGTCAACTTGCTGCAGACTTCTGATGGTGAGAACCGCCAAAGTGTGGTCTGGCAGATGGGGTAGAATGATGACCTGTGGAAGGGCCTGAGTATGGGCAAAAACACCAAAAGGGAAAAAAATTAGAACACCCAGAAGGGCGGGACCTGCTCTCAGGCAATGCCTTGGGTTTACGATCCTGAATACTGGCCTAAGGCCACCCAAACCATGACCGAACAGGAGCTGACCCAAGAAGGGCAACTGGCTCAATATAGCCTTAGAAGATGAATCACCAGACCATTACCGGATCCAGAGCATCCTGTGAGCCGAAACAGAACAGGCGCCAAACTTGTCGGAAACATTCAAGATGTTGTATAGGGTATCAACCATGTAATCCATTCCGGAGATAAGAAAATCCAAATCCCGAAGCAGCACAGTGTCAGGATCATGGCGCAGCTTGGAGTGGCATGCCCGAACCACGAAAGAGGAGGCCGTTGCCGCTTTGACCCCAGCCGCAGCCAAATCAAACAGACGCTTAAGGATAAAATCCACGTGTCAGTCCTGGACATCCTTCAGGACCACCCCCTTCATCGCTAGGGAGAGATGTGCGCTTGGTGATATGCGCCACCGAAGAATCCACCTTCGGAGAAGTAAAGTGCTTGTTAAAGCCATCCACCATAGGATGGCTTGAGCACAGTTCAAGGGACCCTCAGAAGTCTCCCAGAT
This sequence comes from Geotrypetes seraphini, assembly GCF_902459505.1. Classification (NCBI taxonomy): domain Eukaryota; kingdom Metazoa; phylum Chordata; class Amphibia; order Gymnophiona; family Dermophiidae; genus Geotrypetes; species Geotrypetes seraphini. Next base: position 146,801,845 of record NC_047085.1, on the reverse strand, counting down.
ATCCGTAAGAATCCAGACAACATCAGAATAATCAGGAAAAGAGGCAGATTGTGGCTTCTGGTCACTCATATGGGAACATTCAGCAGAGACTGGCTGGTCCATCTGTAGCTTCAATTCTTGCAGGTAATCAGAGATTAAATCCACAAGGTATGCGAGTTTGAAGAACCTGTACACAGTAGAGTCCTTCCCCAAATCACGGGCTTCACACTGGTCTGGATCCTGGAGATCCACCATATTCGCCATGTCCGTGGCTACCGCAAAACTGCCCTGTGAAAGCAGAGGAATGGAAAGTGTGTCTGGCACAACTGCAGGTACAGTCAACTTACTTCCCAGTACACTCGCAGGAAGACAAGAAGAAAGACCCTGGTCCCTTGGAGCAGGAGTCCCTGTGACCAGCACAAAAGCTGGTGGAAAGGAAATGGGCAGGGACTTTTTAAACTAAGTATATGCCTGATAATGCATGTGCACAAATTCCGGGGCAAAACCATCCTCTGTGGTGGAAGCCAACTTTTGCACCTCAGATTTGGAATGTTTGAAAGATTTAAGAGGTTTTTCACTGAAGCCGCACTTATGGTTCACTGAAATGCCGCCAGCGCACTTCCCAGGGCTCCCTGACACCAATTTCATGGGAGTCGGGGCATAAGGCGCTTGAAGATCCTCCCTGGAGGTCAAAGGCACCGCATTCGAGCAAATCTTGCCCCCTTGCGGTTCGCAGTGCATGTGGAACATGGCTGCGCAACCGACAGCCATCCACTGCAAATGAGGCATGAATCCAGGGAGGTTTTCTATCAAAAAAGAAGCTAGAAACTTGAAAATCAAATCTGGAAAAATTAAAAATGGCCACTGAGGCCCTGTTTTGACTAAAAATAGCCCAGGAAAACCAGAGAGAACACTCAAAAATAGAGATTTTAGGGGTTGGGGAGGACATGCAGGGAAACCACCTAATCCCCCCTTTTTAAAGACTCCCCTAAAATCTCTGATTCAAGATGTTAGCTTGCTCTCACATAACCATAAGCTCACACGAAAAACTAAAACATTTTACTCACTGTGGTGATGAGAGAAACTGCATGCAGCTGAATACAGCTTGCAGGGAGATCCTTTGTCTCAGTGAACTAGAAATCTGGATTTCAAGTCTTCTGACTGCCCCCCCAGCCTGATCACCATGGCTGGAGACCTCCGCAACCCTTGGACACGCCACACAGACCCCTGGCGAAGGGACACAATCTGTCTCCGATCCCGGTTGCACCTCCATAGAACCGTCTCAGCTTGTGTTACACCCACTAGCAGATGAACCTGGGGTGAGCTATCTCCCAAGGGAAAGGTCCTGGAGCCCTGATCTGATGTGCAGGCTGTCCAGGGGGCTTACTGCTGAGCAGGGAACCCCCCCAGAAGCAGATGTTCTCCAACAATCTGCGATCTCCCACAGACATGGATGTTCCCTCAGAGAATCTCCACAGCATGAGGGTGAAAACTGCGAACAAAAAATACTGAAAGATCACAAAATAAAACACGAGTAGAAAAGATGAGCTCCTATAGCCTAGCTTGTAGGAAGAAAAGACTGGTGAGCATTCTCAGGGAGGAGGTATGTAAAGGAGGGGGGAAAAAGCCTCTAAAATTTTGAGGCTTCCTACAGGCCCTGGCAGGTGGAGGGAAATAACCCACTGGTGCCGGAATAAAGTAGGATTGTACAAGAAAAAAAGTATTTATCTATGAAACTGTTGCAGGAATAGTACTGTCAAAAAATGTTCAAGCTAACTGGGCCCTCTTTACTTATTTAAGCAAATTGTAGCTTCTAGGTAAGACTACTTGAAAAATTTCCTAGGTTTTGAAAGCAAATTAAGAAGTACATGTGTTTTCAATGTAAATAAGACATTTAATTCACAGCTTGAATCAACAACTTTTTATTTTTTATTTTTTTTAAACATTCCCTGCAACTGAGAGAATAATTTTACACTGATTATTCCTTAGTCCCAGAGGGTCTATACTTATGATGTAAAACCAGTTGGATGCTAGAAACATCAGTAAAATAGTAAACAATTTCAGTCTGTTTACAGTTGAAAATAATACTTCCTAAATTATATACCATAAAAAAGGCTAAGAAAAGTGAAGAGTAAATTTTTAACAAACTGCCAAAGGTAACATGGCAGGTAGTCACTTAAGCACATGCTTATTTTGTAAGGGAAAGTAAATGCATACCTGCCATTACAAAATACACTTATATGCAAGCATTCCCTAAAACTAGGCTATATTTACACCGCCTCCAGAGCAAGTGTAATATTATGTGTGCACTTTATAAAATGGAATGCACATGTGCACAAATGCAATCACCTTCTGAAATTGCTTTAATTAATTTTAATCATTTATAACCCACTTACAACTAAGGGCTCCTTTTACTAAGCTGCGCTAGCAGTTTTAGCACGCACTAGACACTAACGCTACCAATGAGCTGGCGTTAGTTCTTGGCAAGTAGCGCAGGGGGACAGCACGCGCTAATCCATAGCGTGCGCTAAAAACGCTTGCGCAGCTTAGTAAAAGGAGCCCTAAGTGGTTCACAATGAAAATTTTACACACATAATAAAATAGACAATACATTAAAATAATGAAAAAGGGTGCTATTAAACCTCTGCCTATCAACTCTCCTATATAAAGATGCCTAGGGGCTCCTTTTACTAAGCTGTGTTAGCATGCAGCATTTTAGCGTGCACTAAACCCATTCTAGGCTGCTAGAACTAACGCCAGCTCAATGCTGGGGTTAGCGTCTAGCACGCACGCCAATTTAGCACACGCTATTCCACGCGTTAATGCCCTAACGCGGCTTAGTAAAAGGAGCCCCAGATGTGTGCATGATTTTGATCTACAGGACATAAAGACTTAAATATATATATATATATATATATATATATATATATAAATTGCCTGGGCAATTTTATAACAGCCAAGGTTGTTTTAGGTGGAAATATTTTATAAAACTACTGTAAAAGGATTCATAAATCAATAATTTTATTAAAATATCTGTATAATACTTTTTTGGCAATAGAAACTTCTATAACTGTGTTAAAAGTTCAAAACTATAGATTTTCCTCTATTACCTAGTCCAATCTGGAAGTGTTTTCGTATAAATTGAATCCAAGGGCAACACTTGTTGTTGCCCTTGTGTCTCATCAAAGATGCGGCGAGCAGCTTCTGTAGTAGTGGTGACCACACAATCCAAGTCACTTGCCATATGCCATGAGATAACCCTTGCTGCTTCATCATCTTCAATTTCTGCTAAATGAGCTATCTGTGATCAAATCAAAAGGAAGGAAAGGGAAAGGGGATGAGATTTGATATAATGCCTTTCTGTGGTTACAATCAAAGTGATTTACATAATTTTAGAGAGATACGAGTTATTTTGTACCTGGGGCAACAGAAGGCTAAGGGGCTCATTTTCAAAGCACTTAGATCACAAAGTACACTAGGTTTTTATGGTAGTTCGTGTGTCTAAGTGCTTTCAAAAAGAACTTCAATATGACTTGCCCAGCCACAAGGAGCTGTGGTGGAAATTGAACCTGGTTTCCCTGGTTCTCAGGTCACTGCAATAACCAGTAGGCTACTCCTCCAGAAACAGCTGCATCCTACAAAAATTGTTGCTTATTTAATACCATCTAAAGAAGCTTTCTTTCAGTTTCATGTGATGCTATACTGTATACGAGGGTGAATCAAAAATTAAAGGCAATTGTTAAATTACACGATAACCACAACAGAGCTAGCGAAATGCAACATATGTACTCGTATATTGCCTGTTGGATAGTTCATCCATGCACAGTGCAGTGCTCGGCCTTTAGTCGTGTGGCAGCCTCGGGGTCAGAAACATGGATGTTCCATTACAAGATTGCATCATCGAAAAACAATGTGCAGTAGTGTGATTTCTTTGGGTAGAGGGAGTGAAACCTGTGGAAATTCAGTCGGATATTGACTTAGTATAGATATAGCACCATGAATCAATGAAAGGTTTATGAGTGGATAAAAAAGGTTTGAAGTGGAAAGAACAGCTGTAACTAATGAAAGCCATTTTGATTGCTTATCAACATCACGCACACAAGAGCACATTGATAGGGTGTATGCCTTGATTAGAGAAGACCGATGGATAATGGTGTCTCAATTGGCTGCAAGTTTGGATATCAGCTATGGATCTACATTTGCCATAATGCATGATGACTTGGGATACAAGAAAGTCTGCGCACAATGGGTTCCCAAACAGCTTACTGATCTGCACAAGCACAGTGTGTGGAGGCTGAGACCCAGTTCCTGAGACGGTATGAAGAAAATCTGAGTATTCTGGAGAGAATTGTCACTGGCAACAAGACATGCAGTGTTCTCCCTAGGGCCTTTTAGCTGGGCGGTCCGCCCGGGTAATTTAGATGACCGCCTGGCTAACATCTGCTGTGAATTCTGCTGCTGCCACCAGTGCTGCTCAACACCAAAAAAAAAACACAAACGGCTTGGAGATTTCACGCCTTAGCCCATAGTGAACGTATGCTCCAGGGCTCTAACATGTGCGTGCTGGCTTCCCTTCTCTTCCCTCCGAAATGGGAAGTTATGTCGGGGGGGGGGGGGGGGGGGCGGCGGGGGAGAAAGAGAAGGGAAGCTGGCACGCACATGTTAGAGCCCCGAAGCATGCATTCGCTATGGGCTAAGGCGGGAGACAGATTAGTGAAGCTTACAATTTGCTCTTCCTGCTGCCGGGTCCTGCCTACTTTCTGTTTCCGCGAAGGCAGGACCCAATAGGTCGATCGATTAGCCTTCCTCTCCCCAGCGTCAATTCTGCTGTCAGAGAGGAAGTTCTGGCCAGCCAATCACTGCCTGGCTGGGCTGGAACTTCCTTTACGACGGCAGAATTGACGTCGGGGAGAGGAATGCTGGTCGGCCCGAAGCAGGGAGAGCTTGGTGCGGCGGTGGCTTTGGGGCCTGTTATCCGATGGCGGCGGCGGCTTGGGGGCCTGTTCCCCGATGGCAACGGCAGTGGCTTGGGGGAGGGCAGGGAGAAAGAAAGAAAGAGGGCAGGCAGGGAGACAGAAGGAAAGAAGAGAAACAGAAAAAAAAGAAAGGGGGCATGAAGAGAGAAAGAAAGAAAGGGCAGGGAGAGAGGAAGAAAAAGTTGGGGGAGGGAATGAGGTCTGGAGGAGAGGAAGCATACAGGCTGAAAGAAGGGAAGAAAGATTGGATGCACAGTCAGAAGAAGAAAGTGCAACCAGAGACTCATGAAATCACCTGACAACAAGGTAGGAAAAATGATTTATTTTAAATTTAGTGATTAAAATGTGTCTGAATTTATATCTGCTGTCTATATTTTACATTATGGTCCCCTTTTACTAAACCGCAATAGAGGTTTTTAGCGCAGGGAGCCTATGAGCATCGACAGCAGCGCTGGGCATTCAGCGCAGCTCCCTGCGCTAAAAACTGCTATTGTGATTTAGTAAAAAGGGAGGGGGGTATATTTGTCTATTTTTGTATGGTTGTTATCGAGGTGACAGTGCATAGAGTCATCTGCTTTGACCTCTTTGAAAAAACCTCGGAATAGAAATGATAATTAACATTTTCTATGCGTACAGTGTGCTTTATGGTTTGTTTGTTTTTTAATTTTATTGTTGGTAGATCATTTTGACTTGGTCATTTTAAAAGTAGCTCGCAAGCCCAAAAAGTGTGGGCACCTTTGCTCTAGAACATTGCTCCTTAGTTTTATCAATGGTACAGTGAGGGGTCAGCACTTTACATCTTATCACTTCATTCTTTCTTTTTTCTCCTCATGTACAGCACGGTTCTTTATTCTAAGCAGCTCTGGCACTAACAGTACTATGGGTGCCTTATGCTACTTTCACTACCACTTGCAGTCAGGTTTGGCATATTATCATGGTATTGGTTTTTTATTTAGTTTTTCACCAGTATTTTCATTTATTTATTAAAGCAGCCTTTTTTAACAGCCCGATGCCCCTCCCCTATCAGTGTGCACTAAATCCACTGCCGACACTTTTTTGGCGCCTCTTTCAATGGATCAAATATCATAGCCCCACTGTCACGTGTTCACATTTATTCTGCGAAAGAGTTTATCTCATCAGTGCAGAGACCTTTTCGGTAAGTCCATTTTACTTTCCCTTTTTTACTTTCCCGAGTGATGTGGTTTTATTCTTTGGTTTTAATAGCTCATTTGAACAATAATTTAGATCTTTCCCAGGTTTCACTTTTCATCTACCGGTCGGCTTGTCTTTGAGCTATTGGCTTATGTTTTCAAGATACACTGTATTATCAGCTGTTCATTTCCCATACGTTTACTTTTGCCCTGTTTAGGTCTATATAGTCTAGGCATACTGTTTGTAACGAGCCATTATTTTAAGTATGTATATGATCTATTTTAGGGGGGGGTTAAGTTCTTTTAGCATGTTATTTCATTAATTCTGAGTTCGGTGTTACAATATATTGTTCTTGGTTTTTAGTTTACACATTATTTATTCTTTTCTATAACATGTTCGCATCGCAATTTTACTCAAAAGTATAAATAGGTATCCATATTTCCTTTTTTTTTTTTAATATAATTTTTATTGAAAAAGCAGTCAAATACACACAACAGTGGTCTGGCATATGACCACAGAACAGGTACAACAACAAAGCAAAACAGTAGGAAATACAGATGCCTCAGAGCAGAGGAGGTGCAATCGTAACAGCCGTCATGTAGGAACACACAATCGATGGAATGAAAAAGAAGAATCTCGCCAAAACGAGTCTCAAAAGGTGCCCCAGAAAGCACCCTCCTCAAGATAATAAAGACTGCAAAAACATTTTTGTCATTAGTAGAAACCCCACACCCTACAATCACCCACCCATCCAACAGACATAACTATCCAGCACAAACAATCCACACAATCCACAACAACCACACACCTAGCACTCCATAGACATACCACAATCAACGGAGCTCGAGAGTCGCCGGTAAAACGTGTAAGGACGCTCCGTGGGGTGGAAGAGGCGCCAAATATCTAAAAGCCCTAACTGCGTGGTCAGAAAGTTAACTCCTTTACCCATGTGTTCCTTAGGGAAGCGTTTGGCGGGAGCACAATCTTGAGAGGGATCCGCCGTGATGTTAAAGTCGCCCCCCATGAGGATTTGGTAACCTGGGTACTATGCCAGCCGCGACATCAACCCCGAGAAGAAACAGTGATTGTAGATATTAGGGGCGTATACATTACAAAATAAGTAATGCCGTCCCCAGAGCTCTCCCAGCACTAGGACATATCGGCCCTCTTTGTCCTGGATAACCTTATGCAATTGAAACGGGAATTGTTTATGGACCAAAATGGCTACCCCCCTCTGACGAGTGTAGCAAGAAGAGTAGTACACCTAACCCACCCAATCCCTCCTAAGTTTCTCATGTTCTACATTTGTGAGATGGGTCTCTTGTAGGAAAGCAATATCAATACGTTCCCTGCGGAACCAGGAAAGTATTTTCTTCTGTTTGACCGGGGAGTGGATCCCGTCCACATTAAGGGATGAAAATTTTAGATTAACCATTGTCCACCCGCCCTGGAACAACAGGAGCAGAAATAACAGTCAAATAATAGTAGAGGGAGAAGAGCCCCCCAGTAAGGCCCTCCCCCCGCACATCATCAAAGAGGTCAGGTATTGGCAAATGAAGGAAATAAATAAATACCCGTGCTCTCGAGACTCCACACATACAATCCCAAACATACCCCCCCGACATACTTCCCCCACCCCCCCACCTCCCAGCCTCCCCCCCTCAGAACTATCCCACCTTCCATTACTCTACCCATCCTGGAACCAGTGCATAACCAGTGCCCCGCACCCCCTTTCCCCCCCAGAAAACAAAGTGCAGCATGATATTTATATAGTCAGCACAGGAGCAACCAAAGTAAACAAACTCGCTCCGTCAAATATGGATACAAACATAACGCCCGCCACGGACTTCACAGCAGGCTGCAGAGTAAGAGAGTCATACCCCCTGCACTGTGAAACAGACCCGGAGCCCACATAAAGGGCTCAACTGGTGCAGGTGGCAGGAAGATAGCCATTGGGTGTATATGTTCAGGAGCCACAGTCCAGAAGCTTCCATCATTCATCTCTCTGCAAGCCAGAGCCAAAGGAGTCCATCCCTGCCCCAACAGCATGGAGAAAGCCCGCTACCTCCCTGGAGGTCGAAACGGTATGTCAATCAGGCCTTCACCAACTCCAGACCCCTCAAGGAGCCGGCAGTCCCTCCAGGTATGAACGAAGCGCTGCTGGAGTATCCATCATGACTACGCCGGTGTTGTTTTGAATGCGCACCTTAGCAGGATATGGAAGAGTGAATTTAATCCCTCTGGCATGAAGCTGCATGCAGTAGGGCGCCAAAGCCCTTCGTTTCTCCGAGAGCCGGATGGAAAAACCCTGAAAGAGCAGGAGCTTGGTGCCGTTGTAATCCAGGGAGCGGGCTCGTCTGTATGCCTCCATAATGTGAGCCTTAACCGCATAGTTGAGGAATCGGGCTATAACAGGACGTGGTCGGGCTCCCTCAGCACGTGGCGCTCCTATGCGATGTACCCTTTCCACATGCACTGGGCCCAGGGAAGCTGTAAGTTCAAGGGTTTGAGGCAACCACGTGGCCACCAGGTCTCCAAGCTCAGCATCCAGACTGACTCCGGCACCCCTATGAGCCGTAAATTATTTCGACGGCTGCGGTTTTCAGCCTCCTCAGTCCGATCATCCAGCTGCTGGATTTTAGCTTCCAAGGCCGCCAATCACCCGTCCGCTGTCTCTGCCCGGTCTTCCTGCGCCGAGATCCGCTCTTCAGCCTGCTGGAGGCGCGCAGCGTGACCCGCAATGCTGTCCTTTACTTCTTCCAGCACGGCATGCAGTTTAGACAGCATTTCATCTAGCAGTTTGGAGAGATGGCAGACCGAGACTTGCATGTCTGCCTCGTGCTGGGACGCAACAGCCGAGATCGGGCTGGGGGCCGCCATTTTTCCGGGCTTAGCAGACCTCTCCTTACCAGGCCTCGGGGTCCTTATCGGCATGCCGGCCGATCGCGGCTGATCTGCACTCCGCCGAGGCGCCCCCAGAGAAGCAGGAGAGAGCCCGAAGTAATATAAATCAAGTTCAGAGCGGTACGTGCTGACTATGTGCAGGTTCGGGGATGTTTTCCGGAGGTTGGAGCGGAGCTCGGTCTACCCGCATCCGTTCAGCGCGCTAGCATCACGTGACCCCCGGTATCCATATTTCCATTCAAGTTTCATCACGGTGCTCTGGTTTTGGCTCCGGTATTTGTCACTTCCGTCCACCAGGTCTGGCTATCCGTTACCGTCTCATATTTTAAAGACTCACTCGTTATAATTAGCGGTGATCCACACGTCTCTTCATAATGGACATGTCCAATTTTAGCATTTGGATCTTAGTACTATGGGTTTAGTCTTTTCTGGTTTCCTTTCTATAGTCTGCTTTTCGTCTGGAGTCTTTTGAGTTTTGAATTACATTTTATGACATATTTTTGTGGTTATAATTGTATGACATGTCTAAATCGGTCAAGTTATCCATTCTTTTTATTTTTATTTTTTTTTTTTATTTATTTAATTTTATAAATATATATTCATACAGTATGTATATAGGAAAGAGAGATTAAACACATTAATTAAAAAGAAAAAGGAAAGAGGAAAACTAAACAACTTCCATTACAGTATCAATCATCTCTCAAACAAAAGTCCACATTATTGGAAAAGCAATTCACATTAGTAGGGTCTTATATTATACAGAAATTTATAATACAAAAATGCAGTGTTACTTCTTCAAATAAATGAAAACTAGACCTTATTCCACTGTGGGAGCACTGGACAGCGTTACCCCTTTAGCCTCAAGAAAAAATCGTAGTTGGGGGGATCAAAAAAAATATATGAATGTTGATCCAACAAGATCAAACATTTACAGGGATATCTGAGTTGAAACTTAGCCCCCAAGGACAATACAAATTGTCTCATTTCCAGGAACTCTTTCCTTCGGGATTGAGTTAATTTGGATACATCCGGAAACATAGAAATCTTAGAGTCCATAAAGGTCACCTCTTTAAGCCTAAAAAACAGCCTAAGAAGTGCCTCTTTATCTTGCTGAAAAACAAATGTCACCAGAAGTGTAGAATATAAGATGACTTCGTCCTCTGAGGTTTCCAAAATTTTCGTAACATCCATAGGACTTAGATTTATTGAAGCCTCAGTTTTAGAAGCCTTCTTTGAAACTGGAAGGTAATAAACTTTGTGTAATGGAGGAAAACCATTCTCAGGATATTTAAATATCTCTTTCAAAAATTTGTAGAATAAATCTTTGGGCGTCATTGCTAAAGTTTTAGGAAAGTTTAGTAATCTTAAATTCAACATTTTAGTATAATTTTCCAAATTTTCTACTTTCCTAACTAATAGCAATTTGTCCTTCATTAAAGTAGTCTGTGTTGATTGAATGCCTTGGACCCGTTGATCCAGGCAGTCCATCTTTTCCCCCTGAGATTTTATTTCCTCCTGCATAGAGTTAATCCTTATATTATGTGCATTTACCAAAGGAAGAGTTCCTGCACATAATTTGTATAATGAGTCTAAAGCAGTCCAGATGGATTTCAGAGTGAATTCAGTTGGCCTTACCAGTGGGGGGACCGATGGAATTTGTCCCCCAACCTCTGATGCCAACTCTGCCTTCTCCAACGCTGAAGTCTCTGCCTGAGCAACCAGGGATACCGGTGAGCCCTCCAGCTCTCTCGGGGTGGATCCTTCCTGTCCCTTCAGAGCTGCCGTAGTTCCCTGGTCTCGCGGCTGTTGGGGAGGCTCGGGTCCTGCGGGGCTAAGTGAAATATCACTCCCGATGGCCGAGACTTCCCTCTGCCTCGGCTCAGCCGGTTCGCCCCAGGGTGAAGAAGAGAAGAAGCTCAGAATTATCTCCTGTCTTCCGGGGGTAAGTTCAGCCTGCCGGGCTGTGGCAGCCGCTCTTCCCCTTCTTTTCGGCATGTCGAGCTAAAGAAAATTAACCCGATTCTCGAGGAAAATGGTTAAAGCAGGAGAACCGATAGTGAGCGTCCTCACTGCACCGCGGCCATCTTGCTTCGCGTACCCCTTTTTATTATTTTTTGTCCCCTCATACAGCGGCAGACCGCCCCGGGTGCCAGCCCTAGGGGTGTACACAGCCAGCTGGATCCAGAACCTTCCGAGCTGCTCTAAATGGCACCTGCACCTCAGGGCGGCTGCTGTACTTATTCCGAAGCAGAGTTGGCAGCTGCACTGAAGTGCAGGAAGGTCCCGCGATGACTGCATTTGCCGCCTCTGCCTCCGAAAGATGTATGTGACGTCAGAAGGGGTGGACCGGCAGCTGCAGTCATTGCGGAACCTTGCTGCAACTCCCTGCGTCTGCGGCCCACTCCCTTCAATGTCACTTACATCTTCCAGAGGCAGAGACAACAGAAGCAGTCATCATGGGACCTTGCTGGTTTGGAGGGAGAGAGGAGCATAGAAGGGTGGTGGAGGGAGAAAAAAGAGGTCAGGGTGGTATGGAAGGGTGGTGGAGGGAGAGAAAGGATAGGCAGATGCTGATGGAATTGGTGTGCAGGGAAAGGAGAAAGAGACATAAGGGGGAAGGATACTGGATGGAAATGGGTTGGAGGGAAAGAAAGGGGGCAGATGCTGATGGAAGTGGGGGGAAGGGAGAGGAGAGAGTGAAATGCCAGACCATGGGGGTGTGGGAGAGGGAAGGGAAGAAGATGGATGCCAGAATAATAGGGGTGAAGGGAGAGATGGAAGTGGAATACAAGGAGAGAAGATGCCATGTAGAAGGGGCAGAGAGAGGGTAGACAGTGGATGAAAGGAAGAGGAAAGCAGAAACCAGAAAGATAATGTAGAAAAAATTATATTTATTTATTTTTTGCTTTAGGGGAGATGCATTGCTGTTTCTGTGATCTGGTTGATCATAACATTCTTCTACAAATTCTGGATGCAATTGGTATCACTGATAAAGTGTACACATGGTTCCAAGGATTCTTAAAGACCAGATCCTACAGAGTAAAATCAAGCAACGAAAAGTCAGAACCCTGGTCCAACCCCTGCGGTGTACCTCAGGGATCCCCTTTATCCCCCACACTCTTCAACCTCTACATTGCGTCTCTCGGTACCTGCCTAGATAAATCAAACATAATCTCCTACAGCTATGCAGACATCACCATTCTTCTCCCTTTTGATCAACTAAAACCCTCCATGACAGACACTATACATAAAACATTAGAAACAATAACATCTTGGATGAAAGACCACAAATTAAAACTAAACTCAGAAAAAACAAAATTCATTCTCCTAGAAAATGATAAGACACCATCCATTACAAACCTAGTAATCAACTCAACCACATTTCCCATGCAAACTACTCTAAAACTACTGGGAGTGACGATTGACAGGTGCTGTACCATGCAACCACAAATCAACAAAATAATACAGAAATCCTTTGCAATCATGAGAAACCTAAGACAAGTGTGAAAATTATTCGACAAAACTCAATTCCGGATCCTAGTTCAAGCCCTAATGCTGGGTCTAATAGAATATTGCAACGTTCTCTATCTACCCTGCCCCGCGACCATAATTAAACAACTGCAAACAATCCTGAACACAGCCCTGAGGCTCATCTACTCTCTGAGAAAACATGACCACATCACCAAGGCGTTATCTCCACTCACACTGGCTACCAATTCAAGCAAGAATACAATTCAAGTTCTACTGTCTTCTATTTAAAACCATGAATGGAAATAGCCCAAAATACCTAAACAACATCTAATCCGAACCACCTCAACCAGACAAAGGAGAACCCATGCTCCATTCACATACCCCCCAATCAGAGAAGTCAAATGGAAAAAACTGTATAATGGCCTCCTGGCCACACAAGCAGTGAGATTAGACCCCCAACTCTCTACTTTGCTGATAACGACCCATGACTACAGAACATTTAGAAAAGAAATAAAAACCCAACAATCAAAGCCAACCTAACGCCTCCCCATTCTCTAAAACAACCTAACGCCACAAGAACTACTTCATCCCTATGAACCAAGTTGACTACTCCCTAACTATTCTATAATTCCTCTGGAAATGGCCAGATAGATCCTTTTTGTAATCCTCCTTGAACCGCAAGGTAACGGCGGAATAGAAATCATTAATGTAATGTATGCAGAGTCCAGCTTCTTGGTGGTTCAATTTAACCTTTGTCTACATTTTTCTATTTTATCCCACCTTTTACAAAACTGTAGAGCGTTTTTTTAGCACCGGCCATGGTGGTAATTGCTCAGAATTCTATGAGAGTCTGAGCTGTTACCACCATGGCTAAAAACCACATTACAGTTTTGTAAAAGGGAGAGGGGTTAGTTTGTGATTATATATTTCATACTAGGCGAAGGTGTTTTCTGTGTTCTGTGTGTTTGAAAGACATGGTTTTTAGTTAGGATTGACTGTGTAGGATTGATCTGTACTAGTCTGGCTTGTTTAGTTTTACAATGGATGTATTGATGTACTGCTCACTGCAGTATGTAAGATGCTGCCTTTTCCTAGGTACACTCTTGTGTGATGTGTGTACACTCTTGTTACTAAAAACCATGTTTTTCATACAGATGGGGGGGGGGGGGTCAAAAAATGATGGGCCTCGGGTGTCACATATGCTAGGTACACCATTGCCTTCATAGTTTATATCTAATCCACAAGCCTGCTTTTAGGACCTACAGGTTATGTATCCCTCTGATTCATGACAATTTCACTTCTCATGTTATCTTATCCATTCTTTTTATTATACAGCTGCCTAGATAAGCATCATTCTTTGACGCAATTGGACCATGAAAACTTTTTTTTTCCCCAATTCTTTATTCATTTTTTCATCTTACACCAAGTGAACAATATTACATCAGTTAATTCCTATACATCACTTGCAAATTATTTCTTATTATTATTTCAATACATATTTTAAATCCCTCCCACACCCTCCCTTTCCACTAATAATATAAATCAAACATATCATACATATAATGTGTTCAAAATAATAAAAAACCAATAATGTAGCAATATGTCTCCCCTTCCCCATTATTCTAATTATACTTTTAGTGTATATAGGTGTCTATTCATTACAATATGTTATCAATGGCCCCAAATTTTTTTGAAATTGTTATAATTTCCTTTTTGCATGGCAATTGTCCTTTCCATTTTGTATATATGGCATAATGAGTTCCACCAGAAGGTATAATTAAGTCTGGTATAGTCTTTCCAATTTCTGGTAATATGCTGAATGGCAACTCCTGTCATTATTAATAAAAGTTTATTGTTATTGGATGAAATTTGACTTTTTTTCTCATGGACGTTCCAAATAGAATTGTATCGTATGATAGAGCTACATGATTTTCTAATAAGCAATTAATTTGGGACCAAATTGATTTCCAAAAGGCCATAATACAGGGACAAAAATAAAGTAGATGATCTAGAGTCCCTGCTTCCAGATTACAATGCCAGCATCTATTAGACTTAGAGCAATCCAACTTTTGTAACCTAACTGGGGTCCAAAATGCTCTATGTAACAAAAAGAACCAAGTTTGTCTCATAGATGCAGACACTGTACATCTCATTCTCCAAGACCAAATACGTAGCCATTGAGATGCAGAAATTTGATGCTTAATTTCAATGCTCCAAATGTCTCTAAGACCAGTCTTTGTTTTTTTATTCATAAATCCAGATAGCAATTTATATCACTGTGCGGCCTGGTGTCCCAGAAAATCGGCTTGAAAGCATAAAAATTCCAGACTATACTGATTGTTAAGATTTTTCCATTCAGGGAACCCCTCCTGAATAGCCTGCTTCAGCTGCAACCATTTAAAACTTTTGTGAATTATTTAGGCCATATTTATGTTGCAACTGCAAAAAATCAAGCAGTTTTCCATTTGAAATAATATCATTTAAAGTTTGTATGCCTGCAATAATCCAATACTTCCAAACATTTTTAAAACTGTCAATTTTAATCTTGGAGTTTAGCCAAATGGATTGATTTGTTGATTTATGTATTGGGTCAGGTGTTAAATTACTGACACAATGTAAGGTCTTCCATGTATCTATCAATATTCTATTCTCATTATATTTCCTAGGCATTGTTACACTAATAACATGAGAGAGATGTAAAGGAAATATAAGTCGCCATTCCAAATATAACCAGTCTGGGATGTTTTCCATGAGTTCTGAGAGGACCCAATACATACCCTGATGTAAAATATAGGCTTGATGATACCAATAAAAGTTTGGAAAATTTACCCCACCCTCCACACTTGATTTTTGTAAAATTACTAAGGCAATTCTAGGCATTTTACCCAGCCAAACAAATTTTGTAAGAATACTATTTAATTTTTTATAAAAGGACCCCGAAAAAAAACCTGGTATCATACTCATTTAATAACAAACCACAGGCAGTATCATCATTTTAATAGTTTGAACTCTCCCCCAACAAAGAAAGATGTAAAGGATTCCATTGCTCGCACATATCTGTTACTTTTTTTAATAAAAGATTTTCATTCTCCTTCATTGTGTCTTCTATTGTATTTTTTATGCTAATACCTAAATATTTTAATCCATCTTCTTTCCATACAAATGAAAATGAATCAAATAAACCTTTAGTACAATGCACATTAAGTGGAAAAATTTCTGACTTGCTCCAATTTATCTTGTATCCTGAAAACTTTCCAAATTTCTCTATCAATTCAAGTAAGCATGGAATGGTAGTTTCCGGATTCCTCAAATAAAGCAGTATATCATCTGCATAGGCTGAGATTTTATATTCCCAATCTGCACGAGGAATTCCCTGTATTCCCTTTGCCTGTTGAATGGCTAATAAAAGGGTTCTAAAACAATATCAAAAAGCAAAGGTGATAAGGGACAACCTTGCCTAACACCCCTCCGCAAATTAAAACATTGTGACAAATTATTATTAATATATAATCTTGCACCAGGGGAGTTATACAACGTCTGAATCATTTGTATGAATCCTGAACTTATACCAAACCATTCTAATGCCTGATACTTAAAAGTCCACTAAACTCGATCAAAGGCTTTTTCCGCATCCAAAGAAATTAGGAAAGCCGGATCATTCAAGTTTTTTAAAATTAAATTTAGAGTATGAAAAGCCAATCTAGTATTGTTAGAAGAATGTCTCTTAGCAACAAATCCTGTTTGATGCATATCAATAATAAAAGGGAGAGCCTTAGCCAATCTTAAAGCTAATATCTTTGCTAAAAGTTTTCCATCAACATTAATTAACGAGATAGGCCTGTAGTTTGAAACCAAAGTGGGATCTTTGTTTGGCTTTGGCAAAATAATTGTTAATGATTCTGCCATAGTACCTGTAATGCAATCTTTATTCAGTTGAAATTGATATAAATTTAATAAATAGGGTAAAAAGGTACACTGAAATGATTTATAAAATTCTACTGTAAAACCATCACCACCTGGAGCAGATCCAACTCTAAGAGACTTCAATGCTATTTCTAATTCTTTTAGTGATATAGGCTCTTCTAAGCTTCTTTTTATATGTTCAGGAACCTTCGGTCCAACAATTAAATTTAAAAATTCTAAACCATCTTTTTCCCTATCACCATAAGGTTCAGAAGAATATAAGTCTTTATAAAAATTTAGAAATTGTCTTAAAATATTTTCCATTTTAGTATGTGTTTCTCCATTTTCATCTTTTATTGCAATAATTTTTGTTCTTCTTTTCTTTGCTTTAAGATAATTTGCCAATAATCTTCCCACCTTATTTGAGTTTGCATAATACTGAGTTTGTTGGGAAAACAAATCTTTCCTTATAAATTTAGAAGATATCTCATTAGATTTGCCTTTTGCTTTCAACAAAGCCTGCAATGTACTTTGTTCCCATTTATCAACTAATTTATTCTCCAAATATTTAATTTCTTTTTCCAAATCAAAAAATTGTTTTTTAAGTTGTTTTCTAATTTATGCCGAATATGAAATAATATTACCTCTCATGGTAGCCTTAAATGCATCCCATAAAGTTTCTATGTTAATATCTTCTGAGGTATTAATTTGAAAAAACTCAATCATTTTTAATTTAAAAACTTCAAGGAAATTTGAATCTGCAATCAAAGTATTATCAAATCTCCAAACCGACTTACAATAATCTTGCTCATCAGACTGTAACTCAATCCATACACCCGCATGATCAGAAAATATGATAGGATCTATGGTGGCTTTTATTACTTTTTGAACTATCTAATTCGATACTAAAATATAATCTATTCTTGAAAAAGAATTATGGACCTGTGAACAAAATGAAAATTCCCGATCATTAAAATGAGGTATACGCCATATATCTATTAAATTACAAGATTGTGCCAAATTATCTAACCCTAATGATTTCATAATTCTACTTGGTTTTTTATCTATTAATGGATTACAGCACTGAAATCTCCAGCCACTATTAAATTGGAAGTAGCCAGTGGGAGTAGTAATTGTTGTAAATTCTTAAAAAAGTCCACTTGATTTGTATTCGGGGCATACACATTAAACAATTCCAGGGCAGTATTTCCCATACTCATTTTAACATGTACCCACCTTCCCAAAGGATCTGAATGAATCAACTGAAATTTAGCAGTACATTTTTTATTAATTAATATAGCAACCCCAGCCTTTTTACCAACTGCAGGGCCAAAGAAATTCTCCTTCACCCAACCCCCTTGCAACTTTCCTGACTCTATCCTTGAAAGATGCGTCTCTTGAATGAAATATATATCAGCATTTTGCTGCTTCAGGAATGCCAACATTTTTTTCTTTTTTTATTTGATGATTTAGACCATTGACATTCAATGAAAAAATTTTAATCACCATCTGGAACCAAAAATATAATCTGACAATAATAATACAAAGTAGATATAATAAAATGATTAGACACCAATACACCAAATATACACTTTAAAAAAACCCAATTTCCCTTTATCAACCCCTTCAATCCCCATCACTACAATTACCAAACACCCCAATATCTGCATAACCACCCATCCCCATCCCCCCATAAATAATGATGAAAACTTGGAAACGCACATATAAAATCAGGTATATGAAAAACCCCACCAGGATAACTTAAAATATAATTTCATTAAGCTAAATTAAGCTATCAGAATCTAATTATGAAATCTCTAATGGAATTAATAATTTATCGCATGAACTAATGCAACGAAGAAATCATAAAATTACCTTTAAACAAGTAATACTGAAAATAAAATATATCTTATTGTAATACAGAATATCTATATTCCTATATCACTATGTACTGAAATCCATATAAATAAATTATAATTAAAAATATTAAAAGAATAAAAATCCCAAATTAAAATTTATATCAAATCCATATACTTTATAATTTCATACTCAAATTAAAAAAAATATATATAAAAATCATATTATAAAATAGGAGACTGATATTTATCACTTACACAATTTCTCCAATTGACTATGGTCATCTCCTAGCTCTAGTATATATTCATATTTTTCATAATCTGCTATATTACTACAAACCAGATTAGAAAAAAATATATATGTAGAATCCCCAAAAATTTATAATCATTAAACTAATAAATACGCACAAATATTTCAAAGTTTTTGCTGAGATCTAAAACAATTTCCAATGTTAGCAACATAAGTTTAGAACACAACATCCAGCAACCTCCGCCATATCTCCTAGAAAAACCAGAACATTAATATAGTATAGAATTGGAGAGCCTTTTAACAATCTAGCTCTCTAACCCTGATGACTATATAGGCACATGACGAATGTAACCTACCACACAAACTTCTAAGAGTTTCCTTCCTTCATGGTTACTACCAGAGTCAGCAAACCCCACAATATTATATTTGCCTGAATCTTATGCGGGGTCTTCAAACACTAGCAGCCTAACCATAACACTTCTAACTAAGAAGCTGCAATTATAAGTGCCGTTCAAGACTCTGCTGATTCTAATGCAGATCTTAACACTAATACCAGACCTCAGAAGATCTTCCAAAAAACTGACCACCACTTTATCTTTCCTCAGCAAAACATGCAATTCAATTCCTAAATTATAATATGCAATGTTATTAGGTGAAGAAATAGACAAATTATGACAGAGAAATGCAAGACAGTGTGTCCGTAGAATAAATATAACTGTTTCCAAAATTGAGTAGACAAACTTTGCCTTGCTGAGATATAATTTTCTTTCATGAAATGGAAGACAACTTTTTATCCATTCAATCTGAATTACATTCATCCGTCAAAATCGCAGATACATTTTCTGTTCATTACGATGATGCTTACTGTATATCATTCACATTAGACATATTATAATAGAAGAAGTGAAAGCCTTTCATCTGCATAATTACTTTTGAGTCTAAAATCCCGAATATCTTTAAAATGTCGCTTCCTTTTTATGTCATAAAAAGCCACTCCTTTAGGCACACCATAAACTTCATCTCAGTCATATCCGGAACCCATAACATAAACGGTAGTGTGTCACTATCCATTTCCTCCGCAGAATTCATTCTCCAGCCTTTATATTGCAGCACTTTTCCTTGAAACTTTACTTTAGTACTCACTGCTCAATTAGCACATCAATACCGAATATATTAACATGGATGCCGCAGTTACGATGAAGCCTTCCTCTTAGCGTTCTTTCCACGCACACTCAGAGTCATCTTGCATTCTCCACCATTGTCATGACACTGCCTTCTAATGGTCACGTAGAAACTTGGCTGACTTACATTTAACGAACATCAAAGCACCAAATTCCTTTTTCTTATGAGTCATCAGAAAAATTTGCATACTCCTTGAACACTCTAATAACTGTATTCTGATAAAATCAGTTTTTTCAGTTAATTCAAATATGTTCCAGAGATAAACTAAGTCCGAATCTAGGAATATCTTCAATCTTTAAAACAAATACAAAAATAAAAAATATAGACCTGCTTTAATTTCCATAAAACAAAATAAATAAAACATCAGTATTTGGCTGCTCACAGTTTTCTAAGAATTCTTGTAATTTTACCGGATCCTCAGAATTAAAGGTCTTATTTCCATATGTTACCCTCATTATAGCAGGGTACATCAATCCATACCTTGCCCCTAGAGATCTAAGTTTCGGGCGCAATTCCAACAGCTGTTTCCTCTTGTAAGCGTGTTCCTGGCAAAATCAGGTACTATGTGGGTTTGGACCATGAAAACTAACGGCAACAGTGTTCTCCCCAGAATTTTTTTCCAGTCATGAAAAACATTTGCTGCATTTAGTGTGCCGGAGTTAAAAAAAGTTTGAGAGACGCTGCTCTATACCATTTGAAAGAGGGCAAATATCTAATTATTCACTTCTAGAATTGGATACTTCTTAAATTTAATAAAAAATTATGGAACAAGTGTCAAACCTTAAGAAAGGCAGTCATATTGAGCATTGGAAAATAACTAATAATAATTAACTAATACAAATAGTACACATTTAGGGATCCTTTTACTAAGCTGCGATAGCGGTTTTACCGTGCGATTAGCTCGCGCAGAATTGCTGCACGTGCTAGACGCTAACGCCAGCATTGAGCTGGCGTTAGTTCTAGCCGTGTAGCGTGGCAATTCTGCCCGCACTAAAAACGCTATTGCAGCTTAGTAAAAGGAGCCTTTAATTTTCCCCACCACCAAATTTCCCCGTCCCACCCGACCCGGCTACTTTTTCATGCCACCCGGCTGGAAAAAATTTCTGGGGAGAACACTGACATGGGTGCATCACTGTGACCAAGCTAATGAAAAATTACATCTTTACCTGGTGATCAATCCATGCTCGCAAACTGTTGCAGAAGAGTGTCAATCACATCTTTCAGCTCCTCCTCCTTTACCAGTGGAGTATAGTGCCCTCTCCAGTTTGTACCAAAGCAATCAAACTCCACTGTAACAGAAGAAAACAGAAGAGGCACAGGGAACTTTTCTGCATACATTTCTGTTCTGCTCTGTAACTCATAAAAGATAACAATAATTAACATAAACTTGCAATATAGGTGTATCAATGAACCAACCTGTTGTGTGCAACTAGCACTAATACATAAGGAGCCCCAAAACTCAACAAACTCATTACTTTATAGGCAATTTATATATACATGTTCATTCAACTGTCAGGAGAACTCCAGTTCCTGATTATAGAGTTATCTGAGGCAGAAAGCAAGCAAATTGCAAAACTGGCAAGTTCAAATCTGCATTCAGAACAGTGCTTAGAGTTGTTCTTATATATTAGACCAAAACACCAGAATAAAACCGAATGTTTGAAAGGCTGTTTCAAAACTCTGAATCATTGCACATGTTCCATTTCAAAACAGATCTTCAACTTTAAAACATTTAGTAAAGCACTTATCTGATAACTGTGTAGTTATAAAATATACTTCTTGCTGCTTTAGGTCCTGATGCGTTTTGCAGGTTGCTGCCTCAGAAAATCTGAAAATAGATAATTCCAATCCAGTTTCAAAAAAAGTGTGGTCTGTCCATCATGCTCCCACTCTTCAAATTTGCAGACCAACTCGTCTGTGAGTTTGAAGAGTGGGAGCACGATGGACAGACCATACTTTGTTTGAAACTGGATTGGAATTATCTATTTATGGGTTTTCTGAGGCAGCAACCTGCAAAACGTGTCAGGACCCTAAAGCAAGAAGTATTTTTTATAACTACACAATTATCAGATAAGTGCTTTACTAAATATTTTAAAGTTGAAGATCTGTTTTGAAATGGAACATGTGCAATGATTGATAGTTTGCTACAGCCTTTCAAATATTTGGTTTTTATTCTGGCGTTTTGGTCCGACATATAAGGACTCTGAGCACTGTTCTGAATGCAAATTTGAACTTTTTTGGTTATCTATTATGAGTGAATAAGGTGCCACTTCAGTGTTATTTCAATGCGTTAATCTTTTGAAGTTGGCAATTAGTATTCTTTATACTTCCCTCCTGTTTTGGGTGACATAAAAGGCTGACACAACCTATAGCAAACAGGAAGGTATGGAGTGAAAGTCCAGCCTCTGAAATCCTATGGAAATGCTCTCTAGAGACAAGAGCCTGGAATTCCAAGATCCATCTCACTGAGACTATTGCCACCAAGAATACTGTCTTCACCATGAGATTCAAAAGGAATAACTCTTGTAGAGACTCATCAAGAGGCTTAGAGGGGCCTTTTAAGATGTTATTAAGGTTTCAGGATGGAAAGAGCTGGGGCCACAACCTGAGTGCCCTCTTCAGAAACCGGGTCACATATGGTGAGATGCCAGCGATAGCTTTCCTCTTTGAGCTCAGAAGCATGAGAGGCCTGCCACTTGGATTTTGAGAGATGCCATCACTAGGTCTTTTTCTAGGCTGGCTTGCAGAAATGCCAGGATCACAGGAATTGACACCTTGAAAGTCTCTACCTGATCTTTGGTGCACCAGAACTAGAAAGCCTTCCACGCCTTAGTGTAAGGCACAAATGTTGATGGTTTCTTTGTTTAAAGATGAGTGGAAATGACTACCTCTGAATAACTCTTGCAAGTTAAGGCCAAGCACTCAAGAGCCATGAGACCAAAGCGTTCTGGGTTCTCCATGGAAATGGGTTACGATTAAGAAGCCCCATTTGAACTGTAGCTTAAAGCATCTGTCTCATTGGAGACACACTAGATCCACATACCAAGGCCAACGAGGCCAGTCTTGGGTTAATAGGATTACAAGTCCCGGATGATGCGCTACTCTGCAGATGACCTGGCCCACCATGGGCCACAGTGGAAACACATATAGAAGTCTGTCCACCAGCCAGGGCTGAACCAATGCGTCCAACCCTGTGCTTCCCGGTTTCTCTCTTCAGCTTTAGAAGCGATTTGCCTTTGCATACTTGGATGAAGCCATCGTCCATCACCAGTCTTCCCCAGTGTAGCACAATGAGGCTGAATGCTCTTTGGGACAGTGACCATTTCCCTGGGTCTAGAGTTTGCCAGCTGAGAAACTCAGTTTAAATGATCAGATCAATCGCAAGACTATTAGAGCAGTCATCTCTTAACATCTTACTACACTCCTTTGTAATCACTCAGCTCGATTATTGTAACTCCCTGTATCATGCCATTACTTAAAAAGAACGAAGAAGATTACAAATTATTCAAAACACTGCAGTAAAACTAATATACAAGCTAAAAAATTTGACCATGTTACACCCCTACTGATTAAATCTCACTGGTTACCAATCACTTATAAAATTTTACTACTTACATTTAAAACTAAAAACACACATATTCCATCTTTCATTGATAGATTCCTTATCCCTTATTGCTCTTCAAGAATTCTTTGTTCAAGTAATCAGTATCTCTTAAATATTCCTTCACTACGACATACCTTTTATGATTCCATCAGAAAAAAAATATTTTCAGTCACAGCTCCAACCCTCTGGAATTCATTACCCCAGTATTTATGGAAAGAGACCATATTGACAAATTTAAAATAAACCTAAAAACTTTTCTATTTACAGACGCTTGTAATATGTAACTTCCACCATGGGATAAAATTGCCCGAAAGAAGAGCATTCTCACCCCTCCTCATGTACTAACCTTTTTTTGTTCTTTTTTCCTATAATATATTGTATTTCTCCCCCTCTCTCCTGGGTGTTTCTTTAAGTCCTGTTGATATCTAGTCTTAAATATGTTCCCTTAAATTTTAACGATTTGTAAATATGATTGATGTTAACCGCTTTGACAATTTTTAGAAGTAATATCAGATTTTATAAAACTTGGAAACTTGGCATTTTCCACTCTCGCCACATGGGCTGTGGAAAGTGCCTGAAGATGAGTTTCTGCCCACTTGAACAACAGCTGAGCCTCCAGATGTAATGGGGCACTTTGGGTGACTCCATGTCTGTTCATATATGTTACCATAATGGTATTGTCAGAGAACACTCTGACTGCATTTCCCTTCAGGCACTTGTCCAATGCCCTCAATGCTAGATGAATGGCTCATAGTTTCAGATGATTTATGAGCTACTTTCTCTATGTGAGAGACCATTGACCTTATACCGGATGACCTCCACAATGGGCCCCCAGCCAAACAGGCTGGTGTCGGTCTTGAGTGCCACCCATGAGGAGATTCAGATAGGCATACCCTTTGCAAAGGAGCCCCCTTAGAGTCACCAGTGCAAGCTGTTCCTTGACTCCCCTATCCAGGGAAGCTGCAGCTGGAGAAAATGTCATTGTGGGAACCACCTGGAGAGCAGCAAATCCAAGAGAGGACACATATGCACCCTCATCCAGAGAATTACTTCCAGCACCTGGAGGTAATGCCAGACCATAGCTTTGGCACTATTGAGAGCTCTGAAATTTGTTTCCTGAGCTTCTGTTTGCTTGGCTCGGGAAGAAAGACATGGCCTTTCGCTATGTCAAATCAGACTCCCCAAAACTCCAAGTATTGGGTCACCTCTAGATGACACTTCTTGAAATTGACTAACCAGCCTAGATCTTGTAGGCTTGTTATTTGTCAAACTTGTTATTTGTCAGACTTGTCAAACTGCCTGCTCACCCTCTGGCCAATCATCCAGGTATGGGTGTACTTGTATCCCTCATTCTGCGGATGTGCAAAGCGACCACTACCATCACCTTGGTGAAGGTGCGTGGGATCGTTGCTAACCTGAAAGGTAGAGCTGCAAACTGGAAATGCCTTTAAAGGACATGGAATCTCAAATATTTCTTGTGGTTTGGAAAAATAGGAATATGAAGGTATGCCTCCGTCAGATCTAGGGAGGCAAGGAATTCCCCCAGTGCCCCCACAATGACTGACTGAACCATCTCCATGTGGAACTGCGATACTCTCAGCGCCGCATTTACAGACTTGAGACCCAAAATCGGTCTCCAGTCTTCTGAGCCTTTCTTGGGCACTATGAAGTATAGAGTATCTGCCAATGTATCCTCAAAGATGACACCTAGATCCTTTTCCTGTGCAGTGACTCCTAACATAGAACCCAGAATTATGTAGCTATAGTTCAGGTTCCTCTTTCCTACATGCATCACTTTGCAGTTGCACACATTAAACATCATCTGCCATTTTGATGCCCAGTCTCCCAGTCTCACAAGGTCTTCTTGCAATATTTCACCATTTTCATGCATTTAACAACTTTGAACAACTTTGTGTCATCAGCAAATTCCCATCTCCAGATCATTGATAAATATGTTAAAAAACTGCGGTCCAGCACAGACCCCTGAGGAACCCCACCATTTAGAATATTGATCATTTACAGATATGTGAAAAAATTAGGACACCCCATGAAATATTCAGTTCTTTCTTAAGAAATGTTCACATATTGATGTCAAATCTTTTTTTTTTTTTTAAATCTCTGGAAAAGAAAATGATGTAATTGCAGATAAACAACAAACATTTTCCTTGATTTACTCATGAAACAAAAGATAAACACAAAAATGTGTATTCTGAGGAATAAATTAGGTCCCCTCCCCACATATCCTCCCACTTAAAGTGGCTCAAATCAAACACAGGTGCACATGATTAAAACATTGTTACTCAGCATTTTGAAGGAGGTTTGCCCTACTTAAACCTAAGACATTTAGTTTGATGTGATCATGACTGCTAGGGTGAGAGTGAACACCATGGTGAGATCAAAAGAGCTGTCTGAGGCCTTCAGAAAGAAGATTATTGCAGCTTATAAGTCTGGTAAGGGATTTAAAAAGAACTTGAAAGAATTTGACATTAGCCATTTCATGGTCTGGAAAATAGTGTGCAAGTGGAGGACTTTCCAAACAACTGTCAACATGGCCGTCCAAGCAAGTTGACCCCCAGAACAGACCGCAAGATGCTAAAAGAAGTCTCTAAAAAATCTAAAATGTCATCACAGGTCCTACAGCAGGTTCTTGCTACTGTTGATGTGAAAGTGCATGCTTCTACAACCAGAGACTGCACAAATTTAACTTGCATGGGAGGTGTGCAAGGAGGAAACCTTTGCTCTCTAAGAGAAACATCAAGGCCACACTGAAGTTTGCCAGAGAGAACATAGACAAACACCAGGACTTCTGGAATGGTGTTCTATGGACAGATGAGTCTAAAATTGAATTATTTAGACACAAGAAAAGAGGACATGTATGGCGTACACCAAATATAGCATTCCAGGAAAAGAACTTCATACCAACTGTGAAGCATGGAGGTGGAAGTGTCATGGTTTGGGGATGCTTTGCTGCAGCAGGACCTGGCCAGCTCACCATCATAGAATCCACCATGAATTCTACCGTGTATCAGAGGATGCTTGAGGAACATATAAGACTATCTTTAAGAAAATTAAAGCTGAAGCGGAACTGAACCCTGCAACACAACAATGACCCAAAACATACCAGTAAATTCACCAAGGACTAGCTGAAGACTAAGAAATGGTGAGTCCTGGAGTGGCTGAGTCAAAGCCCTGATCTTAATCCTATTGAATGTTGTGGGGTGATTTGAAACAGGCTGTACATGCAAGAAACCCCTCAAACATCTCACAGCTGAAAGAATTCTGCATTGAGGAGTGGGCCAAACTTTCCTCAGACTGATGTCAGAGACTGATAGATGGCTACAAGAAGCGTCTCACTGCAGTTATTTCAGCCAAAGGGGGTAATACTAGCTATTAGGGTGTAGCTATTAAGGTGTAGGGCGTCCTAATTTATTCCTCAGTTAGAATACACATTTTTGTGGTTAACTTTTGTTTCATGAGTAAATCGAGGAAAAGTTTTGTTGCTTATCTGCAATTACATCACTTTTTTTTCCAGAGATATAAAAAAAAGATTTGACATCAATATGTGAACATTTCTTAAGAAAGAACTGAATATTTCATGGGACGTCCTAATTTTTTCACATTACTGTAAACCTACTCTCTGTTTTCTGTCTTTCAACCAGTTCTTAATCCATAATAGGACATTACCTCCTATCCCATTACCTTCTAATTTCCTCAGAAGTCTTTCATGAGCTACTTTGTCAAATGCCTTTTGAAAATCCAGATACACAATATCAACCAGCTCATCTTTACCACATGTTCATTCACCCCTTCAAAGAAATGCAGTAGATTGGTGAGGCAAGAACAAACACTGCTGGAGGGAGCCACTGTGGGAGAGGATGCTTGTGCAGCCGGTATCTGTTTCTTCTGAGCCGCCAGTTGCTCAAACTTTCCTGCTCACCACTGAGATATTGCTGGCCCTGCCTACTGATGACATAACTGGTAGCACGAGGGTAAAGAGCAGGGACATCACGCCTGGTAGAGAACAAACACTGCTGGAGGGATGCTGTGGGATCTACAGGTGCGACAGATGACATGAAAGCAGAGTTATTGGATTAAAAATATCAGGAATCATGACTGACTTAAAACCAAGTTGAATATATTGAAATTTTGGGGATAAAATGAGGCTTTAGGGAAGGTACATGAGATACTGTAATTAAGAATTCATATTTTTTACACTTTCAAACCTACACTCAAGCGTATGTTAAGAATTGTAGGGGTTAATTTGTGGTTTTGGCATGGAAAAATAGAAAATAATCAGAACCCATTGTTCAGTTACAGCTGTAAAGGATATGGAAAAGGCAAGGCACTGTTTACCAAAAAGGCCCCTACGCAAGGACTAAGAGGATGTATGGTTTATGTAGATAAAAACATGTGTTAGTCAACACAGGATAGAAAAAGTGAAATACTGCTATCTACTGGGTTTTATGTGCAAGTGACTGCAGAATAGGTAACATTATAATCCATTTAATTTCAGGATATGAATGGTTAATCACCTTTATATAGACATAAAATATGTTTTTTGTAAATGTACTAGTGCTGCTCGATTCATGAAAAAAAAATTTGATTCGATTCAGCCTACTGAATTGATTTTTCGATTTGATTTTCCTGCCCAACTGGGTAGGGTTTTTTTCTAACATCTTGGTGGATTTATTTTATAGCCTCTTCACCCTTTTATACCCTCTTCACCCCCTTTGCCCTCTTCTACCCACACTGGCACTGTGGTGTAAACAAAATAAACAAAAAAAGACTTTCCTTCTCTCTGTTAAATCCTAGCTCATGTTCAAGGTCTAACACCAGCTCTGGCAGGATACACATTTCATATCTGACATATTGTAATCACAAAACAGAAAATAAAATTATTTTTTCTACCTTTAGTTGTCTGGTCATTATTCAAATCATGTTGGTCCCAGGCTCTGGTTGTCTTCTGATAACTTGCTTGCCAGGGTCTCCTTCTTTCTCCATGCTAACCATCCATCTTCCATCTCTCCCCCAGAGGTCTGGCATCTTTCCTTTTTTTCATCTCCATCCCCGCAGTTGCAGCGATGGACCCCACCATCCCCAGATCCACCATCTCTCCTTTTCTCAACTACCCTTTCATCCAGCATCTCTCCCTCCTTCCCCACCACCCCAGGGTCCACCATCTCTCCCTTTCTCTTCTATCCCCCTCCACACCATTCTTTGTGTCCAACTTCTCTCCCTTTCTGTTCCTTCCCTCCCTCCATCCCATTATCCACCATCTCTCTTTCTCTCTCTGTTTTTAGACCCATTATTTCTACTCTCCTTTCCTCCCCCCCCAGTCTCTTTGAATCCCCTCTTCCAGACTCCAAATTTCTACTGCTCTGTCACTTCCTGGCATAGAAAATAGCACTCTTTATTTCCCAGTTATAAAGTTTATTTATATTATCATCTTCAAAGAAAAAGGAACAGCCATTCATACAGAATAAAATGAAGAACCCAAACACCGTTGTTTCTTAGATGTTGTAAAACAGAAAACAAATAAAATAAAATTCTAATGTGGCAGTGATATTTAAAAAAATATATATATTTTTTTCTCCAAACATAAAACTTAATAAACATTCATGTGGATTTTTTAACTGCTACAGGAACTTTGAATTTTAAAAATGTAAAATCAATTTCTTTTGGCTTTTACATCAGCTATACGACAGCTTCTTTTTTAAAAAAAAATTCTTTATTCATTTTACATTTTACAACAAGTGTATCATAAAATAACATTTAAACTTATACAATATCACTTGATTCTCTATCAATTTAATTTAAATCATAATATTTAAACCCTCTCTCCCAACCCTACTAATTTATATGTAGTACATATATCATATAATATATTATATATTCTGTCTTATTAATCTAATCATTTAATATTAAATCAGAAATTCCACCCCCCATACTTTGTAATAATACCTATTAGGGAAAAATGATAATCCAATAATTACTCATTACAATATTCCATTAATGGCCTCCAAACCTCCTGAAAATTATTAAAATTACCTTTCTGCAAGGCTAACATTATTTCCATCTTGTACATATGACATAATGAATTCCACCAAAAACTATAATTTAATCTATTCCAATTTTTCCAATTAATTGTAATCTGCTGAATGGCAACTCTTGTCATAATAAGTAATAGCTTATTATTCTTTGCAGAAATTTGACTTTTCTTCCTCATTGACATTCCAAATAATATAGTATCATAGGATAGAGCCACAGGATTTTCCAACAAACAATTTATTTAGCCCCAAATCGATTTCCAAAAAGCCAAAATGAATGGACAATAAAACAATAAATGATCTAAAGTCCCCGCTTCGAGATAACAATGGCAACATCTATTAGACTTAGAGCTATCTAATTTTTGTAAATGAACAGGAGTCCAGAAAGCTCGGTGCAACAGAAAAAAACAAGTTTGTCTCATAGATGCTGAAATTTTAGTGAGCAGCCTTAAAATCACAACCGACTACCCATCTAGTTGCTGTAACACAAATTAAATACTCCTTTACTTTTCTCACACTCTTCTTCAAGATCCCAGCTGTAGGACTTTCAGATGCTGCAATTTCACAGAAGTACAAAATTCAGAATTTCTAAATGCATAAGCATTCATCTGGCTGGCAAACCGCAGCAAAGTTCACCAAACAATCATTTATACAAGAAACAAGCCAAAGCCTGAACAAAAGTGCGAGGTTCAGAAAGAGAGTACAGTTTAGAAAAAAAAAAAAAAATCACACCATACTTTTCTCTCTTAAGTGTAAGCAAAACTTTTACCAGAATCACGTCAGGAGGCAACAACAGCACCGACTTCCGCTGCTAACTCCTTTCTGAGCTCTCATTCTCATTGCGTTTGCGATCTTTACTTTGCTGAACAGCTCCAGGTTTTCGTCCTCATCGAGCACCAAACTAGAGACCTCTGCAGCAACCTCCATCGCTCGGGCTCAAGCACTTCCCGACTGGCTCTCCCCCCTCGCCCCCTAAAGCAGAAGCGGCAGTGAACGGCCAGCAAGAGGCAGCACTGTTGCTCCTGCTTTAGGGGGCGAGGGTTGGTAACTGAATTGGCGAGGCCAATTTTTTTTTTTTAAAATCCAAATCACTTAGAATCGGGCAGCACTAAAATGTACTAGACACAGAGGATGTGTGCGCATAGAAGAATTTTATCCCATCTTTTAGACCTGTATTCTCAGAAAGGCTGAATACGTGATCAGCTTTATCATTGTATGCTAATTGTCACTGAATGATGTCAGAGGAAATATAAATGTTTAAACATTAAGGTCCAAATTCTGCAAAGTTTGCCTACATTTGGGCATAATTTGGACGTCCTTGTTAGGCGCACTTTGTAGAATCGCGTTTAAGAACGTTGCTCAGCGTCAGTTGGACGTCCACCTTTCTAGATATCCTTCACAGAATCGGGGTTTTTTAGGTGGAAGTTAGATGTCCAACCAATGTCCTTAATGTTATAATTTTGATGTTATTAGAATAGAGAATTTATGTTATTTTCTATTTTAACTGTAAAATGTTGGCACCATACCATTTTTTAAAATTTGTTTAATGTTTTAATTTATTTTCTGTCACAGGAACTGAGTTGGATTCGAACTAGGAATATCATTGTAGACGGTTGTAGCTTCCTTTGTAGCACACAGGTTAAAGCTAACAAGCTACATAGGCATTGTAAGGAAGTATACTTTTCAGTATGGTTAGATGTCAGTGTGATAGACTTGATTTCTGTGGATGGGACTTAGGTGGGCTTTGGACATTTCCAATGTGATCTTCTAGGATTCTAGGGATTTCATTTTTGTTTTATTTAGCTCAAAATACATGTAATAAGCAACCACATAAAACAGGGCACATCAATACAAACATATTGCATGCCAAACCTACTAGTTTTATGGCCAAACAGTAATGTTATTTGCTGCTACTACTACTACTTATTATTTCTATAGCGCTGAAAAGGCATACGCAGCGCTGTACATTTTAACAAACAATAGATAGTCCCTGCTCAGAAAAGCTTACAATCTAATTTAGACAGGATATTACAGGATTGGGGAGATTATGGTAGAGGGAATGATACAGTGGGTATAGGTATCTGACAGCAGTGAGTGGGAGTAAAGAGTTGAAAGCAGTTTTAAAAAAGTGGGCCTTTAGCTTGGATTTAAACACTGCCAGGGATGGAGCACAACGTATTGATTCAGGCAGCCTGTTCCAGGCATATGGTGCTGCAAGAAAGAAGGGACAGACTCTGGAGTTGGCAGTGGATAAGAAGGATACAGATAAGAGGGGTTTGTCCGATGAGCGGAGATCACGGGGAGAGCATAGGGGGAAATAAGTGAGGAGAGATATTGGGGGCTTCAGAGTGAATGCACTTGTAAGTCTGCAAGAGGAGTTTAAACTGATTCAGAAATGGACAGGAAGCCAATGAAGTGACTTGAGGAGAGGGGTAATTTGAGAATAGCAGCTCTCACGGAATATGAGTCACACAGCAGAATTTTGAACAGATCGAAGAGGCGAGAGACGGGTGCGTGGGAGGCTGGAGAGAAGTATGTTGCAATAGTCTAAGCGAGAGGTGAAGAGGGCATGGACAAGGGTTTTGGTTGTGTGTTAGAGAGAAGAGGATGGATTTTGGTAATATTATAGAGGAGGAAGCGACAGGATTTGGCGGTTTGTTGGATCTGAGCAGAGAAGGAGAGAGAGGAGTCAAGGTTGTGAGCCGACGAGACAGTGAGGAGGATAGAAATAAATATAAGCTATTGCTGATGGTTTATTTGAGTGTGCATCAATTGGCTTCTAAGTACTTGCAGGACTGTATTTCATCTTACGCACCTCCCCATGCATTGTGTTCTGCTGGACACGCCGATTTAATCATTCCATCACGAAAAAAGTTGCACCTGGAAGCAATGCAGACTAGTGCCTTCTCTTGTTCAGGTACCACTGAATGGAATAAACTTGCAGTTTACATCAGGCAGCAGAAGAACTTATGTACGGTTGACTGTTGAAGCATCGTTTGTTTTGTATGATGAAATATGGTCATAGACGTTTAATGAATAATTATTTGTAATACTTTTATATCTGTTGTTTGTATATTTATAATGTGTATAATACTATAATCTGTCTTGTTAATGGTGGAATATAAATTAAAAAAAAAAAAAAATCATGTTGACTTTCTCTCATTAATCCATGCTTATGTATATGTTCTGTCATTTTGTTCTTACAATAGTCTCTACCATTTTGCCTGGGACCGACATCAGACTCATCAAACTATAAATTTCCCGGATCACCTCTGGAACCCTTTTTAAAAATTGGCATCATGTTGGCTACCATCCAGTCTTCCGATACTATGCTGGATTTTAAAGAAAAATTACAAATTACTAGCAATAGCTCTGCAAGTTCATTTTTCAATTCTATCAGCATTCTGGGATGAATACCATCTGGCTCAGGCAATTTGCTACTGTTCAATTTAAATTGACCCATTATATCTTTCAGTGTTACAGAGATTTGTTTGAGCTTCTCTGATTCATCAGAATTGAATACCATTTATGGCACTGGTAGCTCCCCCAGTCTTCCTTGGTGAAGACCGAAGCAAATAATTTATTTAATCTCTGCCAGATAATTCACCCCCTCCAGTACTAGCTAAGGGCAGATGTCCTCCTCCTCCTCAGAATCTATAGCTTGGTACGGCCACAGGCACAGGCCACAAATGAGGCTGCCGCTGCAACTTTCATACCCAAAGCCAGCACTTCAAACTGTCACTTAAGGACCATGTCCGCCTTGCAATCTTGCGGATCCTTTAGCATCACTCCTCCTTCACTAAAGAGTGAAGTATGTTTAGTTACCTGGGCCAACATGAAATCCATTTTTGGCTGACTAAACAATTGCTGAAATTCTGGAGCCATAGGGTAAAGTTTGGACATAGATTTTGCCACCTTTAGGGAACCTTCTGGAGTCTCCCATTGCTCAGTGACCAGCAAATTGATGCCCGGGAAAAAAGGTGGTCTGAGTATTTGTGCCGCTCATGACTGTGCACTGTGAACCAGATGGCAACTGAGGTTCCAACTTCAACTTCCTGAGTGCATCCATAACATGTGGCACGGTAGTCGACTTGAAAAATCACCTCACCAATGGATCCTCTCCCTAGTCGAGGGCAACTATTGCTTCTTTACTCTTGGCCCCTGAAAGAGAACCTGAATCCTCCAGAAAAGCAGCTAAGTCCTGGGATATAAAGGCATGGAGTCTGACCTCCAATCCTACCAATCTTGCTCTGCTTGATCACTTAGGCTAGGAGCCAGCTTGCTATCCAGCAGGGAGATCTCCGGAGGAGATAGATCTCCCTGGCTCCCTGCCAGAGTGCCCCCAAGAAGTGTTTGTCCCGGACCCATCAACTAAGCTTTCCACAAGAGATTCACAAACTCCAGGGTAATTTCCTAGCACAGGAGGCCTCAAAGACCCCTGAAGGACCTCAGATTGGCTTTTCTTGGGCTCCGCAGTGTTCATGCACTTGCGTTTTGCGCCTCTGCTGTGTGTGGACCCCGGAAAGAATTTTCTCCCTATGACTTAGACCCCCTGCAGCCCTCTGCAGCTCAGAGGAGGCTAAGCCAAGGCTCCCACTCCTCCTCGCAAGCCCTATGGCATGTGACAATCCAGCACAAAACCGGCATGATATAGGGGCAAAACAGCCTGAAGAGTCCATCCCAGTCAATTTTGAGCTAAATCGAGAGGTTTTAAGGCAGATGGACGCGTTGAAAATTCAAACTGGCTGCCACCAGTGAATTTGTGCTAAAATCGCACATGAGGGCTCCCCAGAAAGTCAAAGAACTCAGGGAAAGGGGTATTGGAGGAGTGAGACCCTCAGAAACCCTTAAAATTAACTTTCTGACCTCCCCCCCCTGATTTTCCCCATAGGGAATAATGGGCTGTATACTCAAGTTTTGCTGGTGTTTGCCTGTGTCAATTTTGCTGCAGCCTGACAGAACGGGAAGGATTTTCTGCTTCAAATCATTGCTAGAAATAGACCCCAACTGGATATCTTCAGGCTGCCAGTCAGATAGACGCCAACTGAGGACTCCAACCCCAAAGATCCTCACAGTGCAATGGGGGAAGATTAAAATGCAACCAGCTCCTTGAAACTCAAAGGGGGCACCATTGCCTGCGCTCAAGCCTCTGATAAATCAGAAGGCAAAACAGCTTCCAGGAGAACAGATGCCGAGCCTTGAAAAATCACAAAGCATGATGGCTCAACAGGTATACCTTGGGGCTGCTCTGCAACCTGCAGCTTGCCTTTGCAGAATCTGCAGCCTCTCCCAGGCAGAGTAGCCCCCAAAATTGGATCCTCTAGGTATCAAAGCCTCCCAAAATAGAAGAAAAATACCTGAAAATAAAAACCGAACAGAGCAGATCAGAACACAACTTCTCAGTTTGCTTGCAGAAGGAAAGCCTAGAGTAGGTACTATACTCCACCGGTGAAGGAAGAGCTGAAAGATGTAATTGACACCCTTCTGCAAAGGTTCAAAAGCATGGATTGATCACCTAACGTACAGACTCCCGTGTTTATGTAACAGAATGATTGACATTTTGGGTGCTGACCTTACTTCTTCTAGGTACAATTCAGCCAATGGTGGTCAATTAGATTGTAAGCTCTTCTGAGCAGGGACCGTCTCTTACATGTACAATGTACAGTGTTGCATGCGCCTGGTAGCGCTATAGAAATAATAAATTGTTGCTGTTGTTGTTAATGTAGCTCTGCCCCTCATATATGGAATTTAATACTGAAGCATGGTTGCATCTTTCTTTAACTTTTGTGGAGTTAGTGCTTGCATCATATTTGCTTCTGTGCTCTAATTTTGCCAATGTAGGTGTTAACTTGTACTTGAATTTTATAAAATTGCATACAAATAAAATTAAAAAAATTTAAATCACTATAAAAACATTAAAAAATTTCAGTATTTCAAATATACAATATGTTGTAAAGGTTAGAAAGAAATAAAAAAGATGAAAATCAAGGCACAAATACAAATGCAACAACATTTACCTTTCCCAAAATATCTGGGTTAAATTTAGAATAGTTTCGAAGTGTACACGATCTTCTAGGCTGATTAATTATTGATTCCCGTTGAGACATCTTTTGTTTCAGAATAGCCTCAATACTTTGAATCTGTAAAATGAAATTCCATTATCAAACACAGCAAAAACACCCTAACACAGTATGCATTAAAGTGTTTCATGTTAGTCTTATTGTGTGCGCACACTAAGCATACAGTAATTTTTTTTTGAATGGGGAGGGATCATGTTGGGGCAGAGAATATGGGGCACATAATTGAAAGTGAAATGCTGTATTTTTCACGCCATAAGATGCCCTTTTTCCACCCCCAAAAAGGGGGTGGAAATAAGGGTGCGTCTTAAGGAGCGAATGAAAAAAGCTCCAAACAAGACCCGTACCTCCTTCTGGCATCCGGCGGTCCAGCGTGCTTTCCGTATTCCTGTCCGTGTTCCCCTGCTCTCTGGCTGGGGGTTTGGGAGCTGGCTGGTTGGCTGCCACTAGACACTACTATTAGAGGTGCCCACCACTAGTTGTGCCCTGTACCCTGTCCTAGCCTACTACTAGATCACCAGAGGGGGGACAGGGTACAGGGCACACCATTTGGTTCAGAATTTTTTTTTCTTGATTTTTCCTCCTCTAGAGGTGGGTTCGTCTTATGGTCAGGTATGTCTTATGGAGCGAAAAATATGGTACGTCCAAAAACCCACCCAAGTCAGTACTTGGACAACCTAAAAGTCAGGTCATCCAAGTACCAATAATCAAAATAGTTTTGGGGACATATCCATAGACTTTTTAGGCCAGACAGATGGGTATAATTGGGTTTGGGATACTCAAAATTACCTGCAAGGGACCCATTTTGTGAAGTTCACAGCAGTGCTCTCTAAGATGCCCCACTACTCTGTTGCTATGTCTGGGGGTCAGTCCATCACTTTGCTGGCCCCTCCCATATCCAAAAGGTCTTGTTCTAGATGTTTGGGACTTGGATGATTTTTTGGACAAGAATGTGGTATAAAGATAGGGTCTGGACAATCAAATGGCTGAACGCACAGATAAGACGATTTTCGTGAAAAAAAAATTTTGGGACGTTATTTTTCAAGAATGGACTTTGGATGCTACCGACTCTGGGCCCAAGGCCCAAAACAGACTTAAGACGTGTGTTTTGATTATGCCCCTACACATGTTCTTACTCTACTTAGTGCAACTACATTAATACGCACTAACTGGTTAGCTCATGAATAACTAAGGAGTCAACAGGTGTTGGTAAGTGCTGCCACAGTAAATTTTTTTTTTAAAGCTAATGGTCACTAATGAAAAAAAATAAATATTGGGGTGAGAAAAAACTAGATATAGGCATGTTATGGCCATTTCTTACTGCAGTTTAGTAAAAGGGCCCCTAAAGCTTTTTCAAAAAGCAATTTCAATTACAAATGTGCTGCTTTCAATTGCTGCAGTCTATTTTCCCTAAATCTCTTTCATGGCTGGTTACAAAACTATTGTAGCTCCCTGGGGAGGGGGAACCAACAGAAGATCAACAGATATTTTGCAACTCCAAAAGTAAAAGAAAACCACTTAACTGTAGTGATGTCTACTATGAAGAGTATAACAGAAGTCCTTCAAATAGGTGATGTGATATAGACAACGTCTTCTTGTGAAAAATCTCTCTTTTAGCTTTTCTAAAACTAAAACGTTTAGCTTTACTAAGCAGAAATACAAGTGTCCATGCTGCATGATTATGCAGGACTGCATCAGTTTTTGATAGCTCAAAAAATACAACTCCAAGGGAATATAGAACAGATGTCTATCCTACTGTCTATAGAGAACACAGGAAAGCAATTTGTTTTTTTGTCAAAGATCTGGATGATACTTTAGGTTGTCTTTAACATTAAAAGGAGAAAGCAAGATTACAGCTTTGTTAGCAAGAGGCCTTTTTATCCTAATAAAACAAAAAGAAAAAAGAAAGTAAGAAAAGAAAAAGAGGCCATCTGGAAATTGTACAAAAATAGGGGATAGAGGTAGATTCTAAACCTCAAAAGACATTCTGCAATATGGACTCACCATTCTTATTGGCCAAACAATGAGATATTAATTAATTGAGGCCAACCTTAAGTAAATTACCAACATTGCGGTAATTAACTTGAGAAATAAACACATGCTAATGTTAAGATTCAGCGTGGAACAGAATGTGGGCCTAGGGGGATGGGGGGGGGGGTGGAGTGGGAGTCTAGAAACCAAACAAATTCTACAGAACTGTTTGACCAAACCAGATGTCAGATCAGGAATTCTGTTGAAGATAGTAGTAAGATGTGAATGTGTGGATCGAAGTCCATGTCACTGCCTTGTAAATCTCTGTGGAGGCTGATTTCAAGTGGGCTACCAACGTCATTATGGCACTGACATTGTGAGCCTTGACATCATCCTCAAGAGTCAGCCCAGCCTGGGCATAAATAAAAGAGATGCAATCTGCTAACCAACTGGAGATTGTGCATTTGCTGATAGACACTCCCAGTCGATGTGGGTCATAGGAAACAAAAAGCTGGGTGGACTGTCTATGGGCTTTAGAACATATATAGGGTTAAGTGTGTCAGCTATACACCAGAGAGAAAAGCGAAACCATTTATAATTATGACATTTTTGTGTGGTAGGTGTTTGAGAAGCTACAAGTATTCTGGATATGTCTTCTGTAAAGTTCAAAAAGACTACACCTATTTAAAAAACTATGCCATCAGGACAAGAAAATTGGAGTTTCTATGACAGAGCGACTGCCCACCCTGAGTGATGGTTCCACTAACAAAAGACATTCAATTTGGCAAGGCCAGTAGGGAACAACTGAGATCATGGTCTCTTGGTCTCTCTGCAGCTTGAGAAGAATTTTCCCAATAAGCAGCAGCGGGGAAGAAACATATAGAAAGTCCATTATCCAACAAAGGAAGAAAGAATCTAGGGCTACTCAATTGTGAACTTAGAGCCTGGAGCTTTAGCAGGGGAGCTGCTTTGAAGAGATACAAAGTGATTTATTATTGGGGTCCCTCACTGCTGGAAAATCTGATGAACCACAGTATGCTGAGGGACCATTTGTGGGAATGGAAGGTTATGTTCAAGTGGTCCATCACAGCAAACTGATTGTCATCTAAATAAACTGCTTTGAGGAATATGCCCAGGTCCATATGCGGATTGCTGTTCCTTCTTGCTTATAGAGGCAATACATAGCTATCTGGTTATCAGGGTCTCCTGTTGGGACTAGGAACCCAGTGTGTGGAGGCCATGGAGATAAGCCCTCCAACCTAACATGAAGGCATGTGTAGTTAAAACTCTGATACCAAGGGGACTGAAATAGAAGTCCCTGAGTCCAGTTGAGTGGAAACATCTATCACTGCAAAGAGTGGCAAAGTGCCTGAGTAACTTGAGACACAATCTAAAAGTGTTCCCGTATTCTGAGACCATGGAGAGAGTCCTCTGAGGTATGCAAATTTGAAGTTGAGCTGATGGTGTGACATTGGCAGTGGAAGCCATATGACTTAGGTCAAGGGTGCCCACACGTTTTTGGGTTGTGAGCTACTTTTAAAATGACCAAGTCAAAATGATCTACCAACAATAAAAATTTAAAAAACACAAAGCACACTGTATGCAGAGAAAATGTTAATTATCATTTATATTTGGGTTTTCTTCAGAGGTCAAGGCAGATGACTAAAATATGCAATGTCACATCAGTAACAATTATACAAAATTAGACAAATATACCCCCCCACCACCACTTCTGACTAAACCACAAGGTTTTTAGTGCAGGGAGCTGCACTGAATGCCCCGCGCTGCTCCTGATGCTCATAGGAATGCTATGAGTATCGGGAGCTGCACAGGGTATTCAACGCAGCTCCCTGTGCTATAAACCGCTATCGCGGTTTAGTATAAGGGGGCCATAGTGCAAAATATAGACAGCAGATATAAATTCTCAAAGCGAACACATTTTGATCACTAAATTGAAAATAAAATAATTTTTCCTACCTTTGCTGTCTGGTGATTTCACAAGTCTCTGGTTGCACTTCCTTCTGACTGTGCATCCAATATTTCTTTCTTTCTTTCTGCCTCCTGTATGCTTCTGCTCCTCCAGACCTCATTCCATTCCCCAACCAACATCTCTCTCTGTCCCTCCATGAGTCCAACTTTTTCTTCCTCTCTCCCTGCCTGTCCCTTGCCACCTGCCACACTTCATTCCTTCCCCCAACTTTTTCTTTCTTTCTTTGTCTCTCTCTGCCTGCCCCCCCCCAAAAAAAAACCACTGCTACCAATTTCTCCCTGCTTCCTCGCCACCGCAGGTGACTGCACAACAGCCGGCCCACAAACCTTCCCATGATGTCAATTCTGACAATCGATGACTGGCTAGCCCGGAACTTCCTCTGACGTCAGAATTGATGAAGAGGGAAGGCTTGTGGGCCAGCGGTGTGCAATCACTGCACGCGCCTGGCCTTTCCTTATGGCGGCTTCAGCAGGGAGCAGGGAGAGATCCCAGGCTCTGCGATCGACTTGCATAGCCTTTGCGATCTACTTATAGATCTCAATCGACGTTTTGGGCACCCCTGGCTTATGTAATGGAGAAGTTGAAGAGCAGATACTCATTCAGAACTGGAAATCTGCTTGGATAGTTATTATTTTGTTGCTCACTGTTTGCTGAGGTAGAAATACATGGCCCTAATAGTATCGAGAAAGGTTCCCACAAACTCCAAGTGCTGCACTGGTCCATTTGTGGTAATTGATTATGAAACCAATGAGATCTAGAAGGATGGTGGACATATTGGATGCCTGCACCATCTGCTGGAAGACTATTTTGATCAACAAGTTTGCAATGTAGGAGGAGACATGAATGCCCCATCTGCACAATGCTTTAGGCATTATCACCACACATTTTGTGACTACACAAGGAGCTGATGGGAAGGCTAGTTGTGAAACAGAGGAAGAGTGGATTCATGCCATCTGAAAATTCCCATTGAGCTGGTTATTGATTATATTCCATATGAAGAGAATCATTCAAACTCTCTCCACATCTTTTTTTTTTTTTGTTTGAGTACCTGGATTAGAACCCTTAACCTCTCTCCAGCAGAAGATATAGTTCTATGGTACTCTGCCGAAGAAAGGCTAAGAGCTCTTTATGAATTACCCATATTTGGAGGCAGCTGAAACAAGAATCTCTTGATGGATGTTCAGGAGACCCTCTTTCTCAATGGAAAGTATAACTGTTGAATAAGTTGAAGAATCTGACGGTCGGAGGCAATGAGGGGCCACCTCTCTTGAAAGAATAGCAGTCTGCCCCAATCAGAAGGTTTTCTGGCAACCACAACTGCACAGTAGCAATGCTCCCCATGAAGGAGCCAAAAACTGGGTTGTTTAAGCTGCATAGGGGCCTGTGACTTTTGTCCCTGCTACTGGCTTGGATGTGAGACTTGAGTGTAGATTCTCTGAGCCAAAGGGGCAGTGAACATATAACGATATGTAGAAGAGTAATAAGAGAATCATGGGCTTCCTGAAAGTCTCCTAGATGAAGGAGTAGTAGAAGGCTGTGGCCTAGATAGAGTCTTAATAGTGCCTGTATGTTTTTGATAAGGTCAGCTACTTCAACTTTGTCACTGTGCAAGTTCCATCCTCGACAAGAAACATCAGCTAGACACCCTTGTACTGCATGCTCAAGATATGAAACCCTGAGTCAATAAAGACAACAAATGGTTATACCCTGTGCAGAGGCACAGGATGACAGGGAAAAGGCATCAAAGACTCTTTTTATGAGATACTCATCACAACCTAGACGCCTTTTATGGGGCTGTTATAGGGGAAAGTATCCTTCAGGGATTCAAGACAAGGTTGGATAAGTTCCTACTGGAACAGAACATATGCAAGTAAGGCTAGACTCAAATAGGGCACTGGTCTTTGACTTAAGGGCTGCCGCGTGAGCGGACTGCTAGGCAAGATGGACCACTGGTCTGATCCAGCAGAGGCAATTCTTATGTTCTTATGATTCAGAAGTCTATTTCTGAGGGAGAAAGTCTATAAAAGAGAGCTTGTTTAGAACAGTTGAGATCCCAAAGCTACACTGGGTGGCTTAATGGGAGACTTCATTAGTGCCATCTAGTCTCAGGTGAGCCATAACTGACTTATCAAGTCCTACTTGAACAGATGAAGATATTGAAGCAGTTTTGTGTGGGATAGGAAACCTCCTCCACTTAAAATTATTAGAAATTTTATGTGTGAGTAGCCTAAGGTCTTAAACCAAGCTGTGCAAAATATTAGACTTAAGATACACATTTGATCCTGATGTGAGGAGTACTCTGGTTCTGGTCGTGCACAGACTGACAAAAGTGGCTACTTTCGGTATCTATAGTGCATAAACCAAAACTTATAGAAAGCTCAAATTTGGCTTATATATACAGTTTTTGACACTGAATTCAGATATACTGATTGAATTACCCAAATTAGATTACTTTTCTCATTATTGCCCAGAAAAATGGGCCAAAAAATTAATTAACAAAACGAGGCTCATATTTTGGTCATTAATAGCATTGAAACTATTTTATCAAATATCTCGTAACTTTACAAGTATATTAACAATAATGGTTTCTGTGCATATCATCACAGGGAAGCCCCTGTGAGGGCAAAGGAACTCTTGAGGTACCCAAGAATTGATGACAAAATTGGAGAATTGCCACAAGGGCCAGCCTAGGACACTGCCTATAAAGAAAATTCCTTTGCAAAATAGTGTGCAAAAGGAGTCAGTGACTTCCCATACCTGTTTACCTTTTGCTGTAAAACAAGGAAAAGAAAGGGTAACAGGACTTCAAATCCCATCAGACCAGGGACAGAAGAATTTCAAAGCCAGGACTGGAACAGCTCCAGTTTCTGAATTGGTTTAAGCCAGCTTAACAAACACCTGAGTACAAAAGTAGCCAGAACCAGGAGCTCACCTGTATTGCAGCTTAATTACCTAAACTCAGGGAGAAAAAAGGGTAAGGCTCACAATAGCAAGGGGCCACACACTGGGAAAACAGCAGAGAGAAGGAAGCCAGCCAGTCCTTCTCTGCCCAGAACCAGAGGAGTCCAAGATTCACACACACTGCAAGCTCAGGTAGGAGTCCATGACTGGGAGGATTCTGGAGATATTGTATACTCTAATGAAAATGAAATTGAAATGGCTGATGAATTAAGTTTTGAGGAAATGGATGAGGATTTTGCAATTACCTCTGACCTTGAACAAATGGAAGTGAGCTAGAGCTCACAGCAAAAATGTGTGATGGCTTACAAAGAAAACTGTACTTAAACCCCAAACTGTCAGTGCTGCAATATTCATGGCTTCAGGCGTAAAGTGTACTCAATATAGGGAAAATTACTAATAATCTGTGATGATAGATTAAAATTCAAACTAATAAATCACAGCTCTAATGAATCATTTAATCTATATAAAGATTTGTAAAGTGCTTAGACCCGTAACCAAACTCTTCTGTGATGACAACAGAGCTATGGTTGTAGTGGGACCATCACAGCTCTTTAGGGTCTCATACCTCTCATGCAACAATACTTTTCTATAGACATAAAACCTAAGAACATAAGAGATGCCGCTGCTGGGTCAGACCAGTGGTCCATCGCGCCCAGCAGTCCGCTCAAGTGGCGGCCCTTTTGGTCAAAGACCAGTGCCCTAACTGAGACTAGCCTTACCAGCGTACGTCCTTGTTCAGTAGGAACTTGTCTAACTTTGTCTTGAATCCCTGGA
This sequence comes from Geotrypetes seraphini, assembly GCF_902459505.1. Classification (NCBI taxonomy): domain Eukaryota; kingdom Metazoa; phylum Chordata; class Amphibia; order Gymnophiona; family Dermophiidae; genus Geotrypetes; species Geotrypetes seraphini. The sequence continues at coordinate 146,758,748 of NC_047085.1, read as the reverse complement.
GGGTGTTTTCCCCTATGATAGCCTCCGGGAGAGCGTTCCAGTTTTCCACCACTCTCTGGGTGAAGAAGAACTTCCTTATGTTTGTACAGAATCTATCCCCTTTCAACTTTAAAGAGTGCCCTCTCGTTCTCCCTACCTTGGAGAGGGTGAACAACCTGTCCTTATCTACTAAGTCTATCCCCTTCAGTATCTTGATTGTTTCGATCATGTCCCCTCTCAATCTCCTCTGTTTGAGGGAGAAGAGGCCCAGTTACCTAACGTTACCTTGGAACGCGTAAAAGTCGAGAATGCATTCCAAGGTAACGTTAGCCAGAAATAGTGTCCCCTCTTGAGGAAGAGTCATCGAAACTCGAGTCGAGGGGGGGGGGTCATCATTTTTAATACAGCTAATATAGCACACACTTCAGCACAAGCACTTTGAGTTATTATACTGGCTGTGGTTGTATTTGGATATCTACTATCAACCTCTCACTGCATGAGATAAGTGAACATTTTATGTCTATAGAGAAGTATTGTTGTATGAGAGGTATGGGACCGTAAAGATCTGTGATGGTCCCACTACAACCATAGCTCTGTTGTCATCACAGAAGAGTTTGGTTATGGGTCTGAGCATTTTACAAATCTTTATATAGATTAAATGATTCATTAGAGCTGTGAATAATTAGTTTGAATTTCAGGCTGAAAGTGTCATTTGTGTCTTTTGCTGCATTGAACCTTAATTAGCTGAAAGCAGGCCCAGAGAAAGCCTGCTTAGATAAGGACTGGGCAAGACTGGGTTTAAAAAAAAAAAATAAATAAATCTGAACTGCTAATTAAGCCTGAGGGTTGGTATAGGTATTGCTAGCAAGGGGACATTATGTGGATTATTTTTCTTTTGCCAAAAGCTAATTGGAGTCTTGGGTGGGATTTTGAATACAAAATAAAACCCCAAGGGGAAAATCCTCAATGCTAATGCTAGCAAGAGTATTTTGAGGTGGCCTGGTTGGAAGCAGTGTGTTCCTGGAAGGGTCCAGCACTGTGTGGCAGATGCAGGCTTAAGCCTTCAAAAGAAGCCACAGAAAGCCAGTGATAGAAGCCAGCATTTGGCTAGAAACTGACCAAAGGCTACACAGTTGATTTGTGTGTTTTTGTGGAAAGACTACCGTTTGCACTGTATTGGAAGTTTTTAATTTTTTGTTGGAAGTTTTTAATTTTTTGTTGACATGATTTTGGGAGCAATAGTTTGTGTTCAATGAAATAAAGATTTGTTTTTGTGACATATGAGACTTTTGAACTATTCCTTAACCATACTGCAGTTATACCAAGCTACCCCACACATCTCTTTCACTCAGCCAAGGTTTGGGTGACCTGGGTTTTGTTCTCTAGACACGTCCAGTTTGGCCTTGCCTGGTCACAATATATAAATTATGAGCTATCCAGCAAAAGTTCTTGAAAAACTATGGAATGGCAACTATGCCCTTGTAAACTTGTGCTTTACTTTTGCCTCATTTTCAGGGTAAAATATCTCCAAGTGGGTCATCTTGAAACACAAGCATATTCTGTGATGCATTGCTGTGACAGGATGAAGTTCCCTGTCACTGACCAGCCAGTAGAGGGAGCCTGTGCACTTGAGCTCATTGAGAGAGCCTGAGTAGTGGAACTGATTTGTATGAGCTTCAAATGCTGCTAGGAGCTGTCCACTCACCCTAAGAGGATTGTGGTGCTGAAAAGGACAGTTTCCAGGCTCAGAATTAGGAAAAGCTAAAGCTCCTTTGGGAGCTGGGTGACCCGGGAGGAGGAAAGCTGGCCTCCCGCCTAACTCCCTGTAAGCCCTTAAGGCCACTGCTGACCAGCACTGATAGGGGAAAGGTGCTGTGTAGTAGAGTGGCCAGGATGACCAGTCCTGACAGGGGAAGACTGGTGCAGCAGTGGAAAGCTTGGTGGTGGGAGGGTCTGCAGGGACTTATATACCAGCAGGAAAGAGTTGTAAGAGTAGTCGGAGGACCCAGTAGAGTCTGGAGTCCAGTGAGGGGCTCAGGCTTGATGACTGGTGGTGGGACCATTGAAGGAGAAGAATCCAGGTGGTGGGAACTCAAGAGACTGAGGAACATAGGGACAGTTGGTGGCCCCACAAGAGGCAGCTAGAAAAGCAGAAAGAGTCTAAGGCTGAGGGGGTCTGGCGGCTGATTGGTGGTGGGACCAGTAGGGTTGGTGGCAACTGGCAGAGACAGGTGATGACACTGAGAGCTGGTACAAGACTCTTCTATAAAACAGCCTGGCAGATCCTGGGAGCATTGGCCAGAGTTCTAAGCTGTATCCAGCAGAGAGACCGGCTGGGTCGGTGGCAACTGGCAGAGTGATCACTAAATGCCACCAGAAGCTGCTGAAGATCTGGAGGGCCAATAGAGGGTTGGAAGGACCTGAAGGAAGAGTCCAGGAAGGACCTGGAGAATGACTGGACCCGAGGGGTGGGGGCAAGGGAGGGAAAGACACAGGAAGAGTATGGAGCTGGAGGGAAGGGATAGAGGTGCTAAACCTATGGGGAAGGGACTGGCTAGCTAGAACTGAAGGGAGATAGCTGCTGTAGCCTTTGGGGGACGTGGAGAGAGCTGCTGGACCCACAAGAAGGGGTTGGAGCTGATGAGAATGAAGAAATGTGATGGACCCACAGGAGGGGGAAGTCAGTGCTGGAGGGAAGGGAGAGATGTGCTGGACCCAGAGGAGGGAGAGCTGGAACTGAAAGGAAGGAAGAGAACTGGATGACCCACAGGAGGGGGACCAGCGCTTCACCCAAGGGGGAGACTGGAACTACAAGGAAGGGAGCAGTGTTCTGGACTTGTAGGAGGGGGGCTGGAGCTGGACTGAAGAGAAGTGCTGGACCTATGGGAGGAGAGAGACATGCTTGACCTATGGGAGGAGAGAGACATGCTGGGCCAATGGGAGGGGGCTGAAAGCGAAGGGAAGAGATAAGGGTGCTGGAGCCCAGGGAGTGTTTTGGAGCTAGAGAGAAGGGGGAAAGGTGCAACTGGAGGGAAGATAGAGAGGTGCTAGATCCATGTGGGATTGGCTGCCTAAGGAAAGTATGCAGTGGAAAGGGAGGGGGTGCGGTGCTGGACAAGTGGGAAGGCAGGGGGCATAGGGGAGAGCACTGAAGGGAAGAAAAGGGAAAGAGATGCCATACTAAGTGGAAGAAGGAAGAGGAAGTGAAATACTGAACACATAGCAGAGAGAAGGAGGGATGGAAGAGAGAGAGAAACACACATGAGGAAATAATGGGGACAGAAACACAAAGGGAGATACTGCATGGAGGTAATACATGGACAAAAGGGGGTAATGTCAAACATGAGTGGGGGGAAAATGGACATAGAGGTAATGTGTTAGACATGGGGAGAATAGAAACACAGAAGGGAGATGCAGGACTTAGGGGGCATAGGAACACAGAGGAGTGATGTTGGACACAGTGGGAGGGATTAAAGACAGAATGGTAAAGATACATGTGCAGAGGTAGATACAGGGAAGATGCTGTACAGGGAAGTATAGGTACACAGAGAAGAAAGATGGGTGGTAAGCATGGAAGAAAAAATGTGGAATGAGCAGGAGATCCTGGCAAAGGAAAACAGAAACCAGAGACTGGAACCGACATGACTTAAAAAATAAATGACAGGTCAACAAAAGGTAGAAAAATTATTATAATCACAAAATAGAAAAAAAAAAGTCAGACTTGAAATGTTTCCTGCCAGTGCTGGTGTTAGACATGGCTAGGGTCCAGGGCAGAAATTTGGGAGGGGACCCCAAAGCTTACTACACTAGGCAAATCCGCCTTCAGCTTCCAGCAGGCTTAGGGGTCTCTCTGGCTAGGGGGCAGTTGCCATAGTTGCACTTTCCTAACATCATCCCTGGCATGTGTGATCTGTATATTTTGCATAGTATAGGAGGAAATGGATCTTTCTATTTCTTTGGTGTTATACTACATGGAAGATGTGGCTTCTTGGGATTTCGGTATAATTTATGTTTATCATTTTTGGTCAATTATTATGTATTTGGCATTTATGTTCTGTGTGCATGACTGAGGCACTCTGTTCATATGAATTTTCTATGTAGCATTCTGTAGTCATTTGGTTTGTTCAGTTTTCCCGATAGTGGAGGAGGAATGTTTTGATTATCCTTGTTCTGTATTTCTGATTTTTAAAACAGTTGTACAGAATATTGATTCTTTTTATACTTTAATACAATGATTTAAATATAAAATCATAACTGTTTGAGACTTGTGGGGATGGGGTCCCCATTCAGCTGCTCATTGTCTTATATGGCTCACTTCAGTTTGTTATCCTCTATCTCCACCTGCTGGTAGACGGTCATAATGTAGGGGTATAAGCCTTGTCACAACATAACTGATATATTACAGAGTTTGATTATACTATGCCTGTGGTACAGATTATACAGATCACAGAATATACTCGTACAGTACTCTGCTACATTTCAAACTTGCCCAGGCATGCATTTCTAAAGAAAGGATCTTGTGATCCTGTTAGAATTGTAGAGATGGCAATTTGGCTGATGCAAGACCAAGGAATGTGGGCTATTGAGATAATCCCCTTGGTAATAGTGATTCAGTCTGTTTGGAATCTGGAATTCAGGGAAATCCTCCAGAGTGATATCAAAAAAACATTTTTGTAGTTTGTCAAACCATAACAAAATCCAATCACTTCCTGTGATGTTATCAAACCATCGAAGACACTGTTGATATCAATATGTGATATAAAAGGCATCTGTTGTGACAAGAAAGAACCAACCATTATCAACTATCATTGACCTACTTATGTAGCTCTAAAGCAGGGGTAGGGAACTCCGGTCCTCAAGAGCCGTATTCCAGTCGGGTTTTCAGGATTCCCTCAATGAATATGCATGATATCTATTTGCATGCACTGCTTTCAATGCATATTCATTGGGGAATTCCTGAAAACCCAACTGGAATACGGCTCTCGAGGACCGGAGTTCCCTACCCCTGCTCTAAAGTGTTTCAATGATAAGGTAAGGAAGATGTCCAGCAACGTGTGAAGGTCAAGTGCGAGCAGAACATATATGTGACAGGCAAACACTTGCTGTTCCAGTTGTCCTCAAGAAGGAAGAGACTTACATTACCTAATCAGGTTGTATAAGTCAAGATCTATAATCACTATCCTATTGGGGAACAAACCAGGTGTCATTTTGCATATGGAATGTGTTGTTTATTCCAACAGATACCTGACTACTGTACATTCTAGCAGTTAATGAACACATTCTAATTTTTTTTGTTTTGTTTCCATTTTGTTTATATTTCATACTTGTAAACATATCCTTTTGTTGTTACTAATTACCTGAACTTTGGTAGTTTAACAGTTTATGTCCAGAGGGATACAGAATGAAGGCCAGCTAATAAAGATGCAGCTTATTCCAGAGTATAAAACAATTAATTTATACATGTCTTTATCTACCACCGACACCTAGTGGTGATTACTATAACCCACAATTTTCTGGACTCATCTGTTCTGATGACAAGGAATCAATATTTTTTTGTTCTGCTAAACAACTTAATGGTACCCACACAATATCTTACTGAATAACAAAATGTAATAACGTTTCTCTTCTCGCACTGTCCCCTTGTTTTATTCTCCTTAGTTTTCCCTTTAAAAAACAACATTTAGATAAACACACTTTTTCATCTGCCCCCCCCAAACAGGTAAGCAGAGATACAAACTCTCCTTCCCATTTCCTCAACAAGTATGGCGAAAGAAAATATTCAAAACTACCTTTGGAACAAACTGCCAGTACACCTAGGACAACCCATCAACTTACCTTGAATTCCAGAAGAAATTAAAAACATACCTCCTCTTACTATAGTCACTTTCCTACCCTTCACCCCTACTTCTAAACCAACACTCCTAACAATGTAACTCAAGAACTTAATCTAAATCTTATTATCAACCGCACAGATTCCTTGTAGAAAATTGCGGTATATAAGACACTGTATTGTATTGTATTGCATAGATACAAATATTTCCTCCATATTTTCTAATGCCCAAAACTAGCTAAATGTTTTTAAAATTTACCTTATTTTTATCTGGAATAGTTATTTGATGATTTTTCAGTTCATTCCGAAGGCGTTCTTCTTTAGCCCTTGCTTCTTCAGCTTGACCTGAAATTTTAATGAATAAGCAAATCAGACATGCTGTAGAGCCATTTTAAACAGCAATCCAGTGATTTCTAATGATAATAAAAAGAGCAAGGTAATGACAAATTGGTTTGTCGCAAAGAGGACTTCTCTGAATATGTCTTCTGTAATACACACAAATATTCAGTGGATTACAAGGAATGGTACAGTTTAGGAGGTGAAGAACTTTTGTGCATGCAAGAATATATGGTTGAAATGGAGACTGTGAAAGCTAGAAGGACACTTGGGTGCATAGGGAGAGGAATGGCCAGCAGGAAATGCACAGTTACTTACCTATAATGAGTGTTATCCGAGGATAGCAGGCAGATATTCTCACATGTATGTGACATCATCCATGGAGCCCGGCATGGACAATACAAAAGTGTACTGTCATTTAAAAGACTGAGATAAGGCAGCAAATTTCTGCATCTCAATGGCCACAAATTTGGTCTTGGAGAATGAGATGTACAATGTCAGCATCTAGGAAGCAAACTTGGTTCTTTTTGTTGCATAGAGCTTTTTGGACCCCAGTTCGTTTGCAAAAGATAGATAGATCTAAGTCTAATAAATGCTGGCATTGTAATCTGGAAGTAGGGACATTGGATCATTTACTTTTTTACTGTCCCTGTATTAAATTATTTTGGAATTCAATTTGGACACAGGTTAACCGTTTACTTGAAAATCATGTTGCTTTGTCTTATGATACTATTCTGCTTGGCATGGCTATGAGGAAAGGAAGTCAAATTTCATCTTATAATAAACTTCTATTAATAATGACAGGGGTGGCAATTCAGCACATTACGGCTAATTGGAAAAATTATACAAATCTTAATTATTCTTTTTGGTGGAATTCACTGTCACATTTTTAAAATGGAAAGAGCAATTGCTGTACAGAAAGGTAATTATAACAACTTTATAAAGATCTGGGGGCCATTAGAGAATTATTATAATGAATGAACATCGTTTTCCTTTCTGATGAATACATGTATTTTATTGGGGGGGAGGGGGGAAATTGGATGATTAATATTTTTATTTAATGATTGGATTTCTGTATGTATTATGAAAATTTTCATTGAAGAATTGTTGGGTGGGGTGGGGGAAGGGTTATAATTTCTACTTTAATGGATAATATGTATAAGAATGTCAAATGCTGTATATTTTTTTAGTAATATAATGTTTTAATATTAATCACTTGTTTGTCAGTTTTAAAATGAATAAAGAATTAAAAAAAAAAAAAAAAAATGACTGAAAAGTCTCGACCACCCATACCGCACATGCACCAGTACCTTCCCACCTGGCGTTGGTTCGTGAGACCATCAGTTCAGTAAAAAAGCTAAGAGAGATGAAGTTAGAGTGGTTCAAATGGAGGTTTCATCAGAGTGAAAAGTGTAACATTAAGATCCCAAGCAACTGAAGGAGACTTGATTTATGGGCTTGGTATGAAAAAGGCCTTTCACGAATCTGGACACTAGAGAATGTACTGATAATGGCTTTTTATTCAGAAGTTTAAGAAAAGAGTTAGAGAGGTGCAGGAGGTAATCCAGAACTGATGGGAGAGGACAAGTTATTGGATTTAATGAGTTTAGATTATACCAGACTGAAATGAGTCCACTTAAAGCAATAATAGCGTTGTGTGTAAGGTTTTCTAGAAGGGGGGGGGGTTTGCTATATGTTAAAAAGGTAATTCAATCAAATAAAATAAACATTCTGTGTGACAGATGATAGATTGGATAAAAATTTCATGAGTAACCTGGATTGGTCACCGTGAGAACGGGCTACTGGGCTTGTCTGACCCAGTAAGGCTATTCTTATGTTCTTATGGAATTTCATGAGTGAATGGAAGGACTTTAAAGGTAGGATTATACTACCGTCCCCCAGGACAAAATGAGCTGACAGATGAAGAAATGTTTTCAGAGATTAGGAAAGCTGGAGAATTGAGTAACAGTATAATAATGGGTGATTTCAATTACAAAAAAAAAAAATTGTTTGACACTTCTAGAGTGCCAAACTGCTACATGTAAGCCACAGGATCAACAGATCCTAAATGGGCATACTTCTAAGAAAACAACCCCCAACAGCACAAAATTGTGGAGAAAAAAAAGACCTCAGTTACAGCTTCGTGGGTCTTAAAAAACTCCACAGAATTGTAGTGCTTCTTCCAATCAATGTTCATATCATATAATGGCAATCAGTTATTAAATATCAGTATGCATCATAATCTGTCCTTTCTTAACCTTACAGTCTCAGTGGGACTCCGTCACAAATAATCCTGGTGGCATAAAACCAGAAAACTTAGCTGCACTCCAGGATCTGGACAGCATTGTCCTCACAGCGATCTTCCAACTTGCTGTAGACCCTGGTTGTACCGTTGCATTTGTAAATCTACCCAGCTGGTCAAGGCTGCGTCAGGGCACCAAAAACCGTGAAATAAATAAACTCAGCACACACATGCGCTGCCTCAAACCCGATGTTCGCACTCGGATTCAAAATGGCGCTAGTGAATATGGACGCCAAGGTAGAATATTATCGATAAATCCATTGCTCCAGCTCCAGACCCTCCATCAGCTATTCACAGTGTAGATCTCTTCCCACCATATGGAGGCCAAGCTGATGATATAATTACTCAGACCAGTACTGGTGAGCCAGCTTCACTCGGTCCTAGCTTCCTCCAAATATGCTTTCACTAATAAAGAGCAGACCATTCCACTCCATTATTTAGCCCATTAGGTACCTTAATATCCATCTGGTAGATCCAATGCTGCTCTCGTTGGCGTAAAAACTGTCTCCAATTCCCCCAATCTTAATAATTATTAACATTTTTCTAACACAATACATTTCAATGTATCAAAATCATGTTGAGCTTGCTTACAATGCATGACCAAAGGTTCTTCCATTCTTCCCGTCTGTAAGCAGGATTAATGTTCCTGTAGCCAGGTCTTCAACACTCGAAGTTTGCTTAATATATTCATATAGTAAAGGACAGGGACACTGGATAAAATAAATCACCTCACTGGATCTACATGTAGTACAGGACTTTAATTCATATACACAATGAGTTATTGGATGCTCAAAAATTGTCCTAACATTAGTGGGCACACAGAACAATGACCACAATTGTAATGGCCAAACTGATTCACTCTTGATTCTGGAAGGATCCACTAGAAGCTCTACAGCTGGGGTGCCCACACTTTTTGGGCTTGCAAGCTACTTTTAAAATGAACAAGTCAAAATGATCTACCAACAATAAAATTAAAAAAAACACAAATCACACTGTACGCAGAGAAAATGTTAATTATCATTTATATTCGGGGTTTTTTTTCAAAGAGGTCAAGGCAGATGACTTTATGCAATGTCACCTCAGTAACAACTATACAAAAATGGACAAATATACCCCCTCCCTTTTTACTAAACCGCAATAGCGTTTTTTAGCGCAGGGAGCTGTGCTGAATGCCCTGCGCTGCTCTCGATGCTCATAGGCTCCCTGCACTAAAAACCGCTATTGTGATTTAGTAAAAGGGGGCCATAGTGCAAAATATAGACAGCAGATAAAAATTCCCAAAACGAACACATTTTGATCACTAAATTGAAAATGAAATCATTTTCTGATGATTTCATGAGTCCTTTGGTTGCACTTTCTTCTTCTGACTGTGCATCCAATCTTTCTTCCCTTCTTTCAGCCTGTATGCTTCCTCTCCTCCAGACCTCATTCCCTCCTCCAACTTTTTCTTCCTCTCTCCCTTCCCTTTCTTTCTCCCTGCCTCCCTTTCTTTTTTTCTCTCTTCATGCCCCCTTTCTTTTTTTCTGTTTCCCTTCTTTCCTTCTGTCTCCCTGCCTGCCCCCTTTCTTTCTTTCTCCCTGCCCTCCCCCAAACCACTGCCGCTAGGCAGGGACAGGGCAGGCAGGCACGCCTAGTGACAGGCAGGCCCCATACCCCTCTCGTACCCTAAACCATCCCCCATACCCCCAGTACCTTAAATCATCCCCCCTACATACCCCCAGTACCTTTATTAATCATCCCCCCTGTACTTTTAAAAATCTCTCCTTCCCTCCCTAGACGGCTAACACTCGCAAAGACTCGACTCCTTGCATAGAGTGTGAAGATTCCAATCGAGACACTTGCAAAGACTCGACTCCTTGCATAGAGTGTGAAGATTCCAATCGAGACACTCGCAAAGACTCGACTCCTTGCATAGAGTGTGTAGATTCCAGACCAGACACTCGCAAAGACTCGACTCCTTGCATAGTGTGTAGACTCCAGACCAGACTCTAGCAAAGACTCGACTCCTTGCATAGAGTGTATAAACTCAGCTTAGGGCACAGGCAGGGTCTCAACCTCATGTGAGACTGCTGATTGCCCAAGCTGGACTGCAGCAAGCAGAGTTGAGGCAGGACTGTATTTGCTCAGTAACTGAACAAATTCCCACTTTAAAATGGTCTGGATGGTAGCCTGCAATTGTGGATCCGAGTCTGAAACTGGATCACTTGCTGAGGCTAAAGGCTCTGAAGTGGCAGAAGGAGCATGCTTCAACTTGGAGGATTGATGCTTGGGTTCTGCTTAGGTATCTGACCTGAAGGAAGCACAGGGGAAGATAAAATAGGTGTACTTGAGGCCAAAGATGAATGAGGAAGGCCTGATGAGACTTGAGGTCGGAGTAGTGAAGACATGAGGACATCCCGTTGAAGGCTTGACCAAGTCAGAGGTCGAGGGTGTAGCTGAAGAATCCATCCTGAACAGCTTTTCCACTTGAATCCGACGACGTTTGAGGGCTCGAGGTTGAAGGATAGCACAGCGCACACATGACTTCGGACTATGGTTAGGCCTGAGACACTTAAGACACCAGTGGTGTGGGTCCGTGAGGGAAATCGCACGCTGGCACTAGCTACACTTCTTGAAGCCCGTGACTGGCCGGGACATAGGAGGGAAGAGAGCCACTGCAAAGTCAAAGCCCACAAGCTGCGGGCATGTGACCCGTCCCGCCAGACAGACGAAAAAATAAAACTTTTTTTTCTTTTTACTAAAAGAAAAGGACACAGCGATTCAGCAATAAGAAATTAAAACACAAACTGCGGTGAAGAGAAGGCATGGGAGCTGGCTTGGAGGTAGGCTCCAAAGGGTGGTGGTGAATGGCACCCCCTCCGAAATGACGGAGGTGATTAGTGGAGTACCACAGGGCTCAGTCTTGGGCCCAATCCTATTCAACATCTTTATAAGAGACTTGGCAGAAGGGCTTCGAGGTAAAATAACATTATTCGCCGATGACGCCAAACTGAGTAATGTAGTGGGCAAATGCACAACAGACGAAGATTCAGTGCCCGACAACATGATGCACGACCTACTCCTACTGGAGCGATGGTCTAGGACATGGCAACTCAACTTCAATGCCAAAAAATGCAAAGTTATGCACCTGGGCAGCCAGAATCCATGCAAGTCTTATACCCTTAATGGCGAGATCCTAGCAAAAACGGTAGCAGAACGAGACTTGGGGGTAATCGTCAGTGAGGACATGAAGTCTGCCAATCAAGTGGAGCAGGCTTCGTCCAAGGCAAGACAAATCATGGGCTGCATACGAAGGGGTTTCGTCAGTCGTAAGGCGGAAGTCATTATGCCATTGTATAGATCCATGGTGAGGCCCCACCTGGAATACTGTGTGCAATTCTGGAGGCCGCATTATCGCAAGGATGTGCTGAGACTGGAGTCGGTGCAAAGAATGGCCACCCGGATGGTCTCGGGACTCAAGGATCTACCATACGAAAAACGGCTTGACAAATTACAGCTATACTCGCTCGAGGAGCGCAGAGAGAGGGGGGACATGATCGAGACGTTCAAGTATCTTACGGGCCGCATCGAGGCGGAGGAAGATATCTTCTTTTTCAAGGGTCCCACGACAACAAGAGGGCATCCGTTGAAAATCAGGGGCGGGAAACTATGAGGTGACACCAGGAAATTCTTTTTCACTGAAAGAGTGGTTGATCGCTGGAATAGTCTTCCACTACAGGTGATTGAGGCCAGCAGCGTGCCTGATTTTAAGGCCAAATGGGATCGGCACATGGGATCTATTCACAGGGCAAAGGTAGGGGAGGGACATTAAGGTGGGCAGACTAGATGGGCAGAATCCTCTCATGCCACAAATCCACTCTAAAACTTTGCAAGTGTATAGCGTGGACAAAGTTGCTGCTCTACAGCTCTCCTATGGTAAGACTGCCTGAGCTTCGGCCCATGACGATGAGGATGCACACCTCGAAGGAGAGACAAGCCACAATAGTAGGCGCCATTGCTTGGTCTGCATCAAGGGATTCAATGCTGTTGCGACCTGCGACGCTCTCTGGGAAGCTGGCGGCTTCTTAGTTTTTTAAGTTTCAAGTTTTCATTAAAATTTGATAATGTCGCTTATCTGACTTCTAAGTGAAATACAGACTAATATATGGGGAAAACAGATAAAAATTTAAAAAACACCAGTAACAAAATTAAAAAAGAGCAAAAAACAGTATTAACATACATAGAAACATAGTATTAATCAAATGGTGTAACTAGACAAGAACATCAGCTCTGACATTATAGGAAACAGAAGGGAAGTGGGGAAGAAATACAATTAAAATAGGAAAGGAAACAAATAAGGTAGGAACGATAGGTAAAGGGGCATTGAAACTTGCTTCTTTAAATGAGAAACTAAAAAGGAGCTTTGGCTTTCCTGATGATGTAATATCTCCCGATACTGATGTCCGATGTAGGAGTCTTCGATGTTGATGGTTGCGAGGTCTTTTCGATGTCCATGGCAGTGCTGAACAATTTCTCCTGTTGAAGCCAATGGCTTTTGATAGAGCGCTTCTGTAAGGTGGAATACCGGGCACAAGACTCCACCCAGTGTTCAGGCCCGAGATACTGTAGGCACCAACTATGAGGGTCAGTGAGGGAAATAGGTCTCTGACACCTACAGCACTTTTTAAAACCCGTTAACAGTTTTGACATGGATGGGAATATGGCTTCAGCAAAATTAAACTCAATTTTGCCCGAAAAAAAACAAGCCTCAAAGGCTGACGCCAGCGAACAACAAAAAAAGAATTATTTTTTTACTGAAGAAAGGAAAAAAGTATAGACAAGGCAAACTGAATAGAATTCAGGTCAAAAACGACTTCTTCGTTCTGTAGAAAATGAAGAACTGAAGAACCGCAAGCCATCGGGCGGGAAGGCACTCGTGCATGATTGGCGCGGGCAGCTGCGAAGTTTCTAAAAAAATTAAGTGACGATACACTTTTAAAGCTGTCTGTACCAGGGCTCTGTGGATGACATCACCCACATGTGAGAATATGTTGCCTGTTTATCCTGGGCTAAAATAATATATACTCTTTTTTTAAGTACAGTACGAGAAAATAACAAAATTGAAATCGAAACCAAAGAAAAAACACGAAAGCGGAAGACAACGCAGACTGAAAGTCCAGTCAAAAAGTACTTCTTTGCTCCACAAAAAACAAAGAACTAAGGTACCGTGAGCCTATGTCGGGCGGATAGACACTCGCACATGCATGGTGTGGGCAGTCATGAAGTTTCTTAAAACTTAAAGTGACAGTACACTTTCCATACTGGGCTCTGTGGATGACGTCACCCACATGTGAGAATATGCTGCCTGCTTGTCCTAGGATAAAAAGCTTTATAAAATTATTCTTTTTGAAGATTATTTAAATGACTGGTCAGATGGAAAAATTATGTTCTTACCTGTTAATTTTCTTTCTTTAGACGCAGCAGATGAATCCAGAGACCAATGGGATAGCACACATCTACCAGCAGGCGGAGATAGAGAAACTGATTAACAGGTGGTCCTATTGGCTTACACTCCTCCTGTATCTGCAGTATAGCTCCTTGCCCAAGCATCCATAACCATCAATAGGCATAGCATGTAAAAAACTTCTTTCCCATAACAAATCTCAAAAGGCAATCATACAGAATACAACCATCAATAATAACAAACTTCGAAAGTTGCAAAAGAAAAAACCAACAGACAATATCCAGAAAGGGTGGGGCTCTGGATTCATCTGCTGCGTCTAAAGGAAAGAAAATTAACAGGTAACATAATTTTTCCTTCCTTAGCAACACCAGCAGATGAATCCAGAGACCAATGGGATGTAGCAAAGCAATCCTCAATCTGGGTGGGAAACAAACACCGCCTCTGCAACAACCGAAGCACTAAACGCATCCACCGCATGCGCTCCCACATCCAACCGGTAATGCTGAGATAAAGCATTCTCGGAAGACCAAGTAGCCGCAAGACAAAACTCCTCCAAGGAAAAAACCTCTGCACGAGTCCAAAAAGTAGCCATTGCTCTGGCGGAATGGTCATGAAGTTCTTTCGCTAATCGCTTCTCTGCCATCAAGCAAGTTTAAACATTGTCCTCCACGACCCAATCGAGTGATGGAGGCTTTGGACGCCGCCAGATGATTTAGTTGTCCATTCAAGAATACAAAAAGGTGATCTAAACAACTAAAAGTCGCTAAGCACTTTCAAAAAAATGCATTGAATAAAAGCATGTCTCCCTATTTCTCCTCACAGGAAGAAGGAAGGAAAAGTGAGTGTGTCATAAAAGAAAGGATGACACCTCCTTAGAAAGAAATTGTGGTACCGTCTGAACTGACACCCCAGATTTTGTAAATCAGAAATAGGAATCCCCGCCGAACAAGGCCTGCAACTCAGAAAACTGCCGAGCTGAAGCCATGGCCACAAGAAACCCCGTGTCCAACGGCACAGCCTTTTAGAGTCTCAAAAGACAAGGATGAAATGAAGCTTTCAGTAAACTGCGAAGAAGTACCTTAAGACTGTACTCCAGACAGGGCTGTCTAAGAGGTGTACGAATATACCGTACTTGGTTTAGGAACTGAACTACATGAAGCTGAAAAGTAAGCGAAGAGAAAGATACCTAGCCCTTATAACAAGCTAAGAATGGCACTTGAAGCTGAAGGGAATTGAACGCTAAGCCCTTGGCAATACACTTGTGCCAAAAAAGAACTCTGGAAGAGTGCAAATGTTGAGAAGTACCCAAGAAAAGAAAAACCTCCAAAAGGAAGCAGAAGCCACAGGTGAAGACGTCTGTATCGCCTGGATAAGAGAAGAAACAACCTGCTTCGCATAACCCTTACATGTCTGACATGACTTTTCAAAAGCTAGGTCGTAATACCAAAATAGTACGAATATCCATGTTGATCGGACCCTAGGTGAGCAAATCCGGAGATAGCAGGAAACTCAACAGTTCGGCTGTCGAAAGACTCATCAGATCTGCATAGCAAGGATGGCACAGCCAATCCAGAGATTCTACAAATACTGTGCCTTGAAAGCGATCTTGAGATGGCAAATCCAAGCCATCATCAGCCAGGGGAAAACACTGAAAAAAGAGAAACCAGAGGCAAGAAAGAAGCCACGCTGCTACCCCCTCTGACTCCCACTCCATATGCCCGCCGAAGAAGCTAGGAAGCTTAGAATTTCGAGACGAGGCCATGAGGTCTAGTTCCAGGAGATCTCACTTCCATACAAATAGCTGGAACACCTGAGCCAAAATTCTCAATATCCAGGATGTAGAAGATTTCACTATTACTAACATTTACACTTTCTAGAGCGTACACAGCGCTGTACACTGTAATATACAATAAAGGGGCCATGCTCAGATTTTGCAAATATCCAAACTCTTTTCCTGACCTGTAAAATGATCTGCCAACAGAAGAGGAAGATGAGGGTCCACCCATTGAAGTAGAACTACAACTTTACCCGCCAACTGAGTACATCACCTACTGCCCAGGTTGTAGAGAAATACCCCCATCATAATACTGACTAAAAAGACCTTCAGCGTCATTCCGGAAGAATAGTCTGAAGCTCCAGAAATGGTAGCCTGACCATGCTCCAGAGTAGAAGAATGAACAAGTACTGAGTCGCCACTTAAGACCAGACTCCTGGAGCTGAGGATGGAAGGCACCGAGCCCCCCAACCCAACAGCCCGGGATGTTTGGTGACCATGAGCTAGTCCAGCAAAGACCGAGGCATGCCTTTGAAAAGAGAAATCTCGCTGAGCCAAATCATACAGAGCGATGCTTGAGGAGCCTACCACATAATTGGAGCCCTGAGATACCGGGAACCATTGGAACAAAAGCAACCCCTGTAGCGTTATAATGGGAACGCAAGCCGAAGTTCCCAGTGGAGTCAGCAACATAGATCCTAGAACCTGTACAGAATCCCATACTCTTGGTCCTGGTGACCGAAGAAGAATGCAAACCTGAGACTGTGACCCATCGCCCTAGTCTCTGGGAAGAAACACATTTCTCTCCTATATGAATAAAAACATCTCTCCTATATATCTATAAATAGTACAGGAGAAAAGAGCGCTGTGCAAATTCGAAGATTCACGTCCAAAGAACTGAGGAAAAGAAACCACCCTTTTCGTGTCAGTCAAATGGCCCGACTGGAAGACATCCGAATCAAGCAGTCAGTCAAGAAGAAAGTAGGTGAATCTCCTGGTAGTGCCAAAACGGTACCACTGCCCACATTTTCTAAAATGTTTGTGAAGCCTTGGGTAGGCGAAATGGCATGTGCCAAAACCGAAAGCGCTGCTCCAAGAGAGGCAAGCAAACCTAGTGCCGATTCGGAGTCCATAGTGAAAATGTAAATATTTTCCCAGTTTTTCTGCAGAAATGTGTAACCTTGAGAAACTAATTCAGCAGAATGGGATCCAGCCTGCCCAATGCCCCCGTCTAGGGCACCATGCAGTAAGTGGAACAACGTCCCTTAGTTCCTGAAGAACTACAAGAACTGCCCTGAGGACCAGTAACACTTAAAAGGGAAACACAAAACATAGAGACTCCAAGAACGAACCGGAAACCGGAGGAGGATGCAAAGTTGCAAGCATCCTGAAAAATGTTCACAGCCCCCTGACCTGACATTATAGTGTCTTCCCCCTCATGAGAAAGCCTGAAGAGTCATTGGAAGACGTCAAGATCCCCTCAGAATGAAGTGCAGAAGGTCAGGGAATGGCAGGATGAGAACTGTAGGATCTGTAAGAAGAAAGAAATTCTCCTAGGAAAATCAAGTTTCGCAATGTAAAGAGGAGTATACTGGAACCATGAAAACAGTACTAACTCCATGCAACGTGAGCGAAATACGTATGTCCTTTAAAGTGAATACGTACTAGACGCAATCAAGATGCTGCATCTACCGCCCCGTGGAAAACAATAGCATCCTAACAGGTATCAGACAAAGCTCACATCGCTAATGAGAGCTTCAGAGATGAGGCTAAAAGCCACATAGCGCATGCTCCTCCGCGGGTTTGATAGAATAGATAACTGGCTCCTGGTTAGAAGGAGCTGTACATCCCTTCCTGTCTGGTCGGGGGGGGGGGGGGGGGTCCGTCTAGCATGTGCCATGAGAAAATGGCGACAGGAGAAACCAGCATGATAAGCATGGAAATCTGAAGTCCATGCCCCCTCAAAAATAGAGAAAGAGAGTCTTGGCCGCAGGAAGATGCGAAGTGTCATTATGCCCATAGAGACAGCCCGAACTTGGAAACTGTTTGTACTACCTTTAGGCATATATATCCTATGCCACTACTAGACACATGCAGCGCAGCACAGAGGCCCAAATAAGGAGGACAGTTATCAACAGACAAAGGCTCAATCTGCAGGGACCCCAAGAGAGACAATGAGATACCTGTGTGAAATATAGGGCACTATCTTACTGCTGATCTCACTGTGCCGTGATTTGCCGTATGTCGATCCAGTCCGGAGACTAAGACTGGGTGACCTAGCACAGGTCAGAGTCTCTCTGGTAATCCCCTTGAGTGCTAACCCCAGAGTCCGATTAAACAAGCAGCTTCCTTCAAGTGAATAAAGCAGAACACAGATATAGACATATAAATCTGCCCAAGCTTGTCCCAAAGCTAGTGAAACATGTACAACTTGTCTGAACCGGAAATGAGAGAAGCCGCGGCATACCCTAGTCAGCTTGAAATAAACTACTGGAATGCTGCAGCTCTCCCGCCATTGCCGGAGACCCAAGCGCGTGCCTGATTCTCGCCGACACGTGGTTGCTGCCTCAACACTCCTAGAAACATAGTCTGATTCAAGCCCCGCAAAATTTACCCTGCCACGGCCTGCATAGAAAAAAAAAATCAGACTCGGGGAATAACTAGAAGAATGGTGCGGTTTTACCCACAGCGCTGGAAAAAACATGTCCCATCTCATGCGCACTGCTATAAACCGGCACCTGCACAATCAGCTGCACATGGCCGCGACAAACACCGATGAAAGAGAGCCTCGGCATAAACAGGACTACTACTGCTGCACTGAAACCCAACGAGGAGAACAAGTGCGAGCATGAAATTGCACCGCTACTGCTGCGCTGTAACTAACAAGGAAACCAAGCGCGTGCATGCAAACGGCGGGAAAGTCCCGGCTCCCTCAATGGATTTCTAGTCATAAAACTTAGCCTCAATAAAATATCCATTCCTTAAACGTACGTTGACCAAACCCACTGTACTAAGACTTCCAAACATAACCTGAAGTTCAAATAATAAAAAACACATACATACTCACAAGCTTGTTGTTAGGGCCGGTTGAAGCCAGTAAGAGCTGGTTGTGCAACACTAACAGGGCAGAATGTAGCAACTGTGGTCTCCCTTTTTTTTTTTAACAGAGAAGGGAAAGAAGAAAAAATGGAGACCCAGTCAGACCCTCTATCATTGGAGGGAGGGTGAGGCAGGGACCTGGAAGTGCCCAGGTGTAACCCCTAAAGCCGGCACCATTCAGCCGGACACCCTGTCTCACTGAAGAGAAACCTCAACAGGAGAAATAAAATTGCCATCTCACTGAAGAGAAACCTCAACAGGAGAAACAGAATGATAGTCTCACTGAAGAGAAACCTCAACAGGAGAAAATAATTTTCCAGTCACAGCCAGAATTCAGGAGCTAGTTGAATAGCGACCATTACCTGCTGGGAGATAGAGCATACTATACTGCAGATACAGGAGGAGTGCCAGCCAATAGGACCACCTGTTAATCAGTTTCTCTATCTCCGCCTGCTGGTAGATGTGTGTTATCTCATTGGTCTCTGGATTCATCTGCTGCTGTTGCTAAGGAAGGGTTCAATGTCAGCAGGTAGTTTTTACCTATGGTCGTTGCACAAATTTGCAAAGTGAAAATAAATGTGCCCTTTCATTTTGAAAATTATTTAAGAAAAATTAACTGTAGACAGGTATATATATAACTGCTTATATGGGAGACTACTTCTTCCAAGTATGGATGTATTTTAAAATGCTTCCCTGTTGTGATAGTAAAAGTATTCATATGTCATTGAGCAATTTTATCAAAGGACATTTTTGCAGTTAAAATCAGTACTTTACTAGTGAAAATGGCTTTCAAAATTGCCCTCTAAACACACATGCTTGTATATGTTTATTTAAAATTTGATAACCCACTGTTACTGAACACAGATCAAGGCAGTTTACAATAAAATAAAAAATACATTAAAATTGTACAAGAAAGGAATGTCAGTTTTTGATAAGATAGGAAAGATGTTACTCATTCAAAGATCATTTATGGTACATAACAGAGACAGACTCAGACACATAACAGTAGATAATGCTTCTACCAAAACAGTTCCCCATCTTAGGAACTGTCTATACCCATAGACCAAGACTATTTGATCCACTGTTTGGTGTTCATATTAAGGTTTTATCTTTCATTTCTTAAAGTACTGTGCAGATCTATTCAACCAATGTAAAATAATATCCTCATTAAGGGCTAGATTCACAAAGCAAACCGATCGTGTATCGATCGGTTTGTGACCCCTTTGCGACCAAATTTCCCTTGGGCCTCATTCAATAACCTCTCCTGTGATCCGATTCGAATCCATGCATACAAATGAGGAGAAACGCATGCAAAGTAATCGGGGACGCGATTCACCAACCAAATTTTCCAAACCGACTGAGCTGGCTGATCATCCCAAGAAGTGACTGCTGGGGACAAGTCGAAAACATCTTTCCAACTCTCCGAAGCCCTGCTCACTGCTGCCCCAAATTTCTCCTGTCTGCCGCCCCGATGCTCTTCTCCTGCCTGCTCTGTCCCGATGAAAAAAGCAAAAAAAAAAAAAAAAAGTTGCAGCCCCGAAAGCCTCCTGCAGCCCCGACTCTCCCACTGCCCCAGATTGCATGCCTGCCCCGACTCTCTTACCCTTCCCTGCAGTGGAAGCCTGTGGTTTTAACCCGCAGGCTTTAAGCAGGTTAAAACCACAGGCTCCTTAAAAAAAGAAAGAAAAAAAAAATCTATGCATGGGCTTAGAGCTAATGAGGAAAAAATAAATAAATCTATGTTGGGCCCGGAGGTCCAGCGCATGTGCTGGGATCACTATCAATCCTCCGATTGCCCCCATCTGCATATTGGGGTTTTGAGAATTCATCGGACCTGCCCGGATCAGGCCCGATCAGGCAGGTTCGTGAATCTAGCCCTAAGAGTCTCACAAAGATCTTTTTTTGCTTTTAGTTTCTAAATTTTTTCACTTGTTGTTATGCAATTATAAGCTTTTCAAAAGCTAACATACTTCAAACTACGGTCTACTTTCAAAGCATTAGAGATTTAGACCTAGACTGACCACTTTTGGAAACATGATACTGGGCTAGATGGACCCTTGGTCTGACCCAGTAGGACAAACAACTCTTGTGTTCATATCTTTACAATTAGTGTAAAAGCACTTGCATAAGACACTTACATTGTAACTCATTAATTAGCTGATTCGTAGTATCAAACAGACTTTTATATGCAGTTATTGATTGAGTGAGCTGGTCTTTCTCTTTTGTCAGTTCTGCCATCTGCTGTTGTTTCTCAAAATCTAAATAAATAAAATAAAACAAATAAAAAACTGCAGAATGATATGAATTTCTCTTTAAATCCCAAATCCTGGAGTTTATCAGTTCATAGATGAAAGCGTGCGGGACAATTGCGTGTGGACAAATGAGCTGAGACAAATGCGCGCAGGACGTTAACATACTGGATTAAAAGTTAAATTTAAAGCTCTCCGATGGGGGGTTGGGGGGAACCTCCCTCCTCCAGTTCACTTGGAAGTGTTGGCACTGCCATTGGGGGGCTTTCAGGGGGTAACCCCCCATTACAGAGGAAAGTATAATTTTTCCCTATTTTAGGAAAAAAATTAGTTTCCTCTGTAAGTGTGTGTGTGTGTGTGGGGGGGGGGGGTGTTTCCCACCCCACCCCTCGGAGTGCTTTAAATTTAACTTTTCATCTGGCATGCTGACGTCCTGTGCGCATTTGTCTCTGCTCATTTGTCCGCGTGCAATTGTCTCGTGTGCTTTAATTACATCACCAGTTTATCTGTTGCAAAATGGGAAGGAAGCCAGTAAAGAAGCTCTCTTTATACTTTCCTTAAAGGATTTTGTTGCTTAAATATATTGCAGAAGTTCTGATTTATACTAGTAACATTTAAATAATATATGGATAAGTTAAAAGAATACATTGACTTTATTAAAAAATACAACTATTTCTCACGGGATTCGCGGTTCTCGCGGCAGCCTATCAAGGAGCAGTGCAGGGCTGGCCGGCAGCACGAAAAGCTCGCTGCTGCATGCCGGCCTGGATACGCCGCTGGCTACTTACCTTTATGCAATGCAAGAAAGTATGACCATGTTACACCTTTGCTAATAGATGCTCACTGGCTACCAATCGGTCACAGGATTACATTCAAAATAATATTACTCATTTTTAAAACACCAGCATCAAACGAACCTTTATTTATATCTAGATATTTAATCCCACATAGTACACAACGACCACTTCGTTCATCTGGACAAAATCTGCTTACAGTACCTTCTCTAAAAATTATTGGAACACGTAGATCAGACATGTTCACTGTGATGGGACCTCAATGGTGGAATGCCCTACCACAATACATTAGAATTGAAAAAGACATCTCAACATTTAAAAAATTATTAAAGACTTATTTATTTAATGATGCTTTTAATATTTGAAACTTTTATACTTTTTGGAGATCCTTTTAATAATGCTATGGTTTTAACACCCCCCCCTTTTGTATTTTCCTTTATTTTTCTACTGAAAAATTTAAAAATTGTAACTTTTAACCTTTTTTCCTCCCGACTCATGTATGTATAATATGTAACCACTATGTATATTGTTAGTTTCTTTTTATTGCTCCTTATTGATTCTGTACATCGCTTAGTAATTTTAATAGGCGATTAATCAAATACACTAATAAACTTGAAACTTTACAATCTTCTGGAGGATTTCAGCACGGGATACATGCTGGACCACCAGGGAACAAACAGGTAAGCAAGGGAGGGAAGGTGGTAATTGTTAGTGTCGGCCTGGGCAGGAGACGGGAGGGACCCCTCCTGTCCCGGCCTACCACTAGGTGGTTTAAGTTAAGGGAAATGGTTACTGGTAATCTGCTGGCTGGGTTAGAGGGCAGTACGGGACAATCAAGCCATTGTGACATCACTGGGGTCTTGACTTATATTTGGATCAACTTATATCCGAGTAAGCACAGTTACTTACCATAACAGGTGTTATCCAGGGACAGCAGGCAGATATTCTTGACTGATGGGTGACGGCGCCGACGGAGCCCCGGTATGGACAATTTTAGAGTGATTGCACTCTAAGAACTTGGAAAGTTCTAGTAGGCCGCACCGCGCACGCGCGAGTGTCTTCCCGCCCGACAGAGGCGCGCGGTCCCCAGTTAGGATAAGCCAGCTAAGAAGCCAACCCGGGGAGGTGGGTGGGACGCAAGAATATCTGCCTGCTGTCCCTGGATAACACCTGTTACGGTAAGTAACTGTGCTTTATCCCAGGACAAGCAGGCAGCATATTCTTGACTGATGGGTGACCTCCAAGCTAACAAAAAGAGGGATGGAGGGAAGGTTGGCCATTAGGAAAACAAATTTTGCAAAACAGATTGGCCGAAGTGTCCATCCCGTCTGGAGAAAGCATCCAGACAATAGTGAGATGTAAAAGTATGAACTGAGGACCAAGTAGCAGCTTTGCAGATTTCCTCAATAGGAGTGGAACGGAGGAAAGCTACAGATGCTGCCATCGCTCGAACTCTATGGGCCGTGACAGAACCTTCCAGTGTCAGTCCGGTCTGAGCATAACAGAATGAAATGCACGCTGCCAGCCAATTAGACAACGTACGTTTAGAAACAGGACGTCCCAATTTATTCGGATCAAAGGACAGAAAGAGTTGGGGAGCTGATCTGTGGGGCTTAGTACGCTCTAAATAGTAAGCTAGAGCCCTCTTACAGTCCAAAGTATGTAGAGCCTGTTCTCCAGAATGAGAGTGAGGTTTCGGGAAGAAGACAGGCAGAACAATGGATTGGTTGAGATGGAAATCAGAGACAACCTTAGGGAGAAACTTTGGATGTGTACGCAGAACCACCTTGTCATGATGAAAGACTGTAAACGGTGGATCAGCAACTAGTGCATGTAGCTCACTGACCCTCCTGGCAGAGGTAAGAGCAATAAGAAAAAGTACCTTCCAAGTAAGAAACTTGAAAGGAGCGTTAGCCAAAGGTTCAAATGGAGGCTTCATTAAAGCGGAAAGAACCACATTGAGATCCCAGACCACAGGAGGGGCTTTGAGAGGTGGTTTTATATTGAAAAGACCCCGCATGAATCTGGACACCAAGGGATGAGCCGAGAGAAATTTTTCCATGGACTGGCTCATGAAAAGCAGCAATAGCACTGAGGTGGACTCTGATGGAAGTAGACTTGAGCCCAGAGTCAGACAAAGAAAGAAGATAGTCTAACAAGGTCTCCACTGCAAGGGAAGTGGGATCATGATGATGAAGAATACACCAAGAAGAAAACCGTGCCCACTTCTGATGGTAACATTGTAGAGTGGCCGGTTTCCTGGAAGCATCCAGAATAGAACGAACGGGCTGAGACAGAAGAGAATCATGTGAAGTCAGCCCGAGAGATACCAAGCCATCAGGTGCAGAGAGTGAAGGTTGGGATGCAGAAGTGTTCCCTGATGGTGTGTAAGCAGAGAAGGAAACAGTGGAAGAAGAAAAGGCTCCCTGGAACTGAGTTGAAGTAGAAGGGAGAACCAATGTTGACGAGGTCACCGTGGAGCAATCAGAATCATGGTGGCTCGTTCCCTCTGGAGCTTGAACAAGGTTCGCAACATGAGAGGCAGAGGAGGGAAAGCATACAGGAACAGATTGGACCAATCCAGAAGAAATGCATCTGCTGCCAGACGGTGAGGAGAGTAGAGTCTGGAGCAGAAGTGGCGCAGCTGATGATTGTGAGGAGCTGCGAAGAGATCTATCTGAGGAGTGCCCCACTGAGCGAAGATGGACTGTAGGGTTAAAGGATCGAGAGTCCACTCGTGAGGCTGGAGAATTCTGCTGAGATTGTCCGCTAAGGAATTCTGTACTCCCTGAATGTAGATCGCTTTCAGGAGCAAGTGGTGATCTGTGTCCCAAGTCCAAATCTTCTGGGCTTCCTGGCACAAGAGGCGAGATCTTGTCCCACCTTGTTTGTTGATGTAGTACATCGCAACTTGATTGTCTGTGCACAGCAGGAGGACTTGAGGAAAGAGGAGATGTTGGAAGGCCTTGAGGGCATAAAACATCGCTCTGAGTTCCAGGAAATTGATGTGGTGTTTCATTTCCTGCACTGTCCAAAGACCTTGAGTTTGGAACTCGTCCAAATGAGCTCCCCAGGCATAAAGGGAGGCGTCGGTGGTGATGACAAGTTGATGAGGAGGTAGATGGAACAGAAGACATCTGGAGAGATTTGAGGATATCAACCACCATTGCAGAGATTGACGAAGAGATGATGTCACAGATATGTGTCGAGAGCAAAGATCCGTCGCTTGGGACCATTGGGTAGCCAGGGTCCATTGAGGAGTGCGCAGGTGAAGACGCGCAAGGGGGGTGACATGAACTGTCGAGGCCATGTGACCCAAGAGTATCATCATTTGCTTGGCAGAGATGGAACGTTGTGGAAGCACCTGCCGGCAGAGAGATTGAAGAGTTTGAAGACGGTTGGACAGCAGGAACGCTCTCATGAGGACTGTGTCCAGCACCGCTCCAATGAATAGAAGTCTTTGTGTGGGGATAAGATGAGACTTGGGTAGATTGATCTCGAATCCCAGGAGTTATAGGAAAAGGATGATCTGGTTGGTGGCCAGGAGTACTGACTGAGACAAAACGGCCTTGATTAACCAGTCGTCCAGGTAAGGAAAGACCTGAAGGTGGTGAGAGCGTAGAAAGGCAGCCACCACAATCAGACACTTGGTGAACACTCTTGGAGAAGAGGCAAGACCGAAGGGTAGCACCTTGTATTGGTAATGACAATGATTGATCATGAAGCGGAGATACTGTCGGGAGGCCAGATTGACCGGTATGTGAGTGTATACTTCTTTGAGATCGAGGGAGCATAGCCAGTCGCCGTGATTGAGAAGAGGGTAAAGAGTGGCCAGTGAAAGCATTCTGAATTTTTCTTTGACCAAGCATTTGTTGAGATCGCGAAGATCTAGAATTGGTCTGAGATCTCCTGTTTTTTTGGGGACTAGAAAGTAACGGGAGTAGAATCCCTGCCCTTTTTGATCCAGAGGAACTTCCTCTATGGCGTTCAGAAGGAGGAGGGATTGAACCTCCTGAGAAGGAGGGAAGCCTGAGGAGTGTTCAAAGCAGACTCTCTTGGCAGACTTTGGGCCGGAAGGGTCTGAAAGTTGAGAGAGTAGCCGTGGCGGATGATGTTGAGGATCCATTGGTCCGAAGTGATAACTTCCCACCGGCTGAGGAAAAAAGTGAGACGGCCACCTATAGGTTGAGGTAGGTGGGTAGATGTGGTGACGTTGGCTATGCCCTGGAGAATTAAGTCAAAAGGGCTGTGTAGATTTCTGTTGTGGAGGCGGTTTCACAGGTTGTTGCTGTGGTGGTCTAGGAGTCTGTCGTTGTTGTTGACGTTGACGCCTAGGCTGTGGAGCTGATGGTAATGGACGAGCCACATAACGGCGTTGGTAGGCCGACTGCTGTCTGAAAGGCCGTGCCGGTGGAGTCTTCTTTTTTGTTTTGAGGAGAGTATCCCAGCGTGTCTCATGGGCGGAGAGCTTTTGGGTGGTCGAGTCCATGGATTCCCCAAAAAGCTCATTCCCCAGGCATGGTGCATTAGCCAACCGATCTTGATGGTTGACATCAAGCTCGGATACTCTCATTCAGGCAAGGTGGCGCATGGCCACCGACATGGCCGTCGCTCTGGAAGTAAGTTCGAAGGTATCGTAAATGGATCTTACCATAAATTTACGGAGCTGGAAAAGAGAAGACGAACATTGGTGAAAAGCTTGTCGTTTCCGGTCAGGAAGGTACTTTTCAAAGGAAGCCATGGTGGTAAGGAGATGCTTGAGATAAAAAGAAAAATGAAAAGCATAATTACCAGATCTGTTAGCGAGCATAGCATTCTGGTATAACCGCTTACCGAATTTGTCCATGGCTTTACCTTCTCTGCCAGGAGGGACAGAAGCATATACACTAGCCCCCGCAGATTTTTTAAGCGTAGATTCCACAAGCAGAGATTCATGGGGAAGCTGTGGCTTATCAAACCCAGGAATAGGGATTACCTTGTATAATGAATCCAATTTGCGGGGAGCTCCTGGGATAGTTAAAGGAGTCTCTAGGTTTTTATAGAAAGTTTCCCTCAAGATGTCATGAAGAGGGAGTTTCAAAAATTCCTTTGGAGGCTGGTCGAAGTCAAGGGCATCAAGAAAGGCCTTGGATTTTTTAGACTCAGCCTCCAAAGGAATGGAGAGAGATTCGCACATGTCCTTTAAGAAAGAAGTGAAAGACGTGGAATCATGTTTGGAGGATGGATCAGGAATAGCAGGATCATCCTCATCCGAAGAACACTCACCCTCAGAAAGAAAAGGCTCTTCGGAGTCACCCCACAGATCAGGGTCCCTAATATGGGAGCTGCGGTACCGAGACTCCGGGGTAGAAGGTTCCAGGTGTCGGGATTTGCGTGCCGACTTACCCGACCTCATAGATACGGTATCGGGAGATGTTACCGACTGCAACGGTGCCGAAGTCTGCACCGACTGATGCTGGACTCGCGGCTCCGGTGCAAGGACTGGCTTCGATACCGATGATGCCAAGTGAACCGGTACCGAAACAGTGGACGCTGACAGTAGGGGCTGCTCCACTGCCGGTACCGGCGGCTCAGACCGGAAGGTTCGGTGCCAAGAGAGCAGGAAGGAGTTGTTGTAACTGCTCCTTGAGCTGCACTTGTAGGACGGCTGCAATGCGCTCATCCAAAGAAGGCACCGGTACCGCCTTTTTCTTTTGTGGTACCTGCGGTGCTGCTCGACGCCCCGGAGATAAAGAGCCCGAGGTCGAGGGACTCACCTCGATAGGGGCGGAGCGCTTCCGCGGGCGCCTCACGGTCGGCAGGACTGGGCTCGCTGCAATCGAGACCGGAGGACGCTCCAGCGGGGAAGGCTTCTTAGCCGGCTTACCTGAGTGTTGCGACGCCGGCGCGGTGTCGACGAAGTGGGTGCCGACTGCAATGGGGCCGATGCCGGTGTCGATGTCGCAGGATCGGACATTTCGGCACCGAAAAGTAATCGCTGTTGTATCTGGCGATTTTTTAAGGTACGTTTTTTTAACGTGGTACAGCGGGTGCAGGTGGAAGCCTGATGCTCAGGACCTAGGCACTGTAAGCACAGTTGTGCCGGTCCGTGAGGGATATAGGCCGTGCACACCGCTGGCACTTCTTGAACCCGGGCATGAAAGTAAAAACGGCTTCTGCCAAATCGAAGGCCGAGGCCTCGATGGTGGCAGTAGGCCCTGCCGGGGCAAAACCGAAATGACGAGAAAATAAAAAAATAAATGTTCTTTTTTTTTTTTTTTTTTTTAAAGAAAAAAGAAAAGAAAGAAGGGAAAAAACTCCCAAAAAGGTTTCGCGAGCGGGAAGGCGTTAAGGAAAAAATTTCAACAGCCGTTGAAAAATGCGACTTCTTAGCTCCGCGGAAACTAAGAAACTGGGGACCGCGCGCCTCTGTTGGGCGGGAAGGCACTCGCACGTGCGCGGTGCGGCCTACTAGAACTTTCCAAGTTCTTAGAGTGCAATCACTCTAAAATTGTCCGTACCGGGGCTCCGTCGGTGCCGTCACCCATCAGTCAAGAATATGCTGCCTGCTTGTCCTGGGATAATATACAGTACCAATACACATTTCCAGGGGTAACTCAGAGTGAAAATTGCTCCTAACTGCAAAACCTGCGGTCTCAAAAGCAAGAACTATTTTCTCCTTTTCTGGGTACATCCTTTCTTTGTATGTGATAAAGGGAACCTCTTTGAATCAAAAAACAGTTTAACCAACCATTCCCTATCTGAATCAATAGCAAGGCAAACTAATAATGTTGCAGAGACCTGAGCTTCCATATCTGACCTCTCGAGGAAATTAGTCAAGTCCAGACTATCAGCAAAAAGATTCTGCTGATTAGGACTCTGATATTTTACCTTCCTAGGCAGGTAATAAATTTTAGAGATAGGGGGATATTATGTCTCAGGTACTTTCAAAATCTCATTTAAATACTTTTTAAACATATCCAATGCAGTAAGAGACACTACTTTTGGAAAATTTATAACCCTAAAGTTACATCTTCTTTTTGCATTTCATACTTAAAATGCAAACTCCTGCTATTTTTGACCCAGACTAGGGCTTGTGCCTCCAAAGATTTCAGCCTGGTATCATAGTCCAAAGACTTGCTTTCCAGACTAGAGATTTTGTTCTTTGATTCCAAATGTTCAGATAGCACTGTTGTACAATGATTAGAAATTTGCTGCATTTGACTGTCCAAAGAAGACTGAAGACTCGATATAGTCTCCCGTATCGTTTCCATAGTAAAGACTTTTGGTCTCTGCAGAGAAGCAACTTCCACTCTGGGCTCCCCTGCAATTCTAGTTCCTAGGACTGCAACTGCCAAGGAAATCCTTTATGATGTCTCAGGTACTTTTTAAACTAAATGTATAAGGGAATTCAATCGTATATATCAAAATGTAAAAAAGATGTATTGAAAATAGTGTTTTAGCAGTAGGGTATCATTCATACCACATTAACAACAACTCTTGACATCACACCATCAATATCATAAAGTATAAAACAACGGAGAAAAATAAACCTCAATTGCGTGAGGCCGGGACTACACAAGTACCCGAGCCAACTCACATCATCATTGATTTATAAAAAACTCCGTGTACATTTAAATAAATGATTTAATTCATACGCAGTTAGTATTTTTCAATTATTTTTTCTTTTCCAAAATATTTTTTTAGTGGTGTGAGCAATATAAGCAGAGTCCAATAATTTAGAACTTATTTATAGCATAAACAGGATCCCAAACTAACTAAAAACTAGACGAGGGCTACAGCTCAACTTTATAGGGAAAAGCAATTGTTGAAGCAAGGAGTTTGGAACAAAAATAAGAGAAAAACATCCACTCATCTGAAGATGCGACGTGACTCAAAAGATTCTCAGTTCCTTATCCCGATAGAAAAGTCTTTCTGTTTCGCCAAGAAGGCTACTTCAGGGGAAAATTCAATGTCCAAATATCTCACGCTTCTTCCAACGCCACAATTGTAAAGCTGGCTCCTCTCAAAATGGTTCCGGGACTGCGAGACGCGCCCGGCTCGAACAAAAAGACAAGCGAACCGGGCGACTTGACGTCATCACAAAAACGTGATGCGTGATAGGCTAAACCTCAGCTATAAACAAACCAAATTAGATTGCAAATCTTATATTTCATAGGACATTACAAAGTTCAAGATTAGCGATTATCAGATTTCCTATGATGTCGCAAAAATCAAAAGAAAGGTTGCCATTCATATACGGTGTTAAGACCACGAGGCTCTAAGGTTTGTAAACGATTGATCCATTGTTGTTCTTTCTGCCATAGCACTCTCCTGATATCCCCTCTCCTTAAAGATACAGTCAGCTTCTCAATCACCCAACATCTCAAGTTCTCGAATCTATGTTCCTGTTGAATACAGTGGGTCACTATGGGGGCTGTCAATTTCTGGGTATTTAAACAGCTTTTATGCTCCGTCAATCTCACTGTTAAAGTGCGTGAGGTTTGGCCTACATAAAGCAGGTCACATGGACACTGGAGTATATACACAATGTTCATTGATTGACAAGTAGAGGTATGACGTAAACTGTAATTCTTACCGTCACTCGGATTATTAAAGCTAGAGGCAGTAACCATTATATTGCAATTAGCACAGTGGCCACATGGGCTATGTCCCAGTACGATATCCATACTTTCTTGATCAAAACATTCTTTAGATGTATGACTTAACCAGTCACATAAATTCCTATTTCTTGACTGAGAAAAAATAAATTTCTTATTTTCAAAGCAAGGAAGCATCTTGAGTAATGGGAGATGTCTTTTATATCTTTTAATAATTTGCTGAGACATTCTAGTTTGTTTTATCACACATGGAATCAACTCTTCTTCTACTTGAGGTCTTTTATATTCCAATAGAGTTTCTCTCGGATTGTGTAAAGCTCGTTTTTTTGCTTTTTTAACCACTGCATATGGGTAATTCCTAGATAATAACCTTTGTTCTAGAATTTTAGATTCTTGAATAAAATTATCTTTAGTATTACATATTCGTCGGTATCTTAGAAACTGAGCAAAAGGAATACTACTCGTTTTTAAATGAACAGGATGCATACTATCAAATTTCAACAGGGTATTTCTATCAGTATCTTTACGATAGACAGAAGTTTCAAAGCCGTAATCTTTCTTCTGAACTAAAACATCAAGAAAATTGATCTCATCTATGTTATATGACATTGTAAATTTAATAGATCGGTGACATTGATTTATTAGTGTCTCAAATTCCAGGAGTTGTTGCAAGGTACCCAACCATATCACAAAAATATCGTCAATAAAACGCCACCATTTAATTATGTATTGAAACTCAGATAGTGTGTAGATAAATGATTCCTCAAACCATGACATGTAAAGTCAGGTACTTTTTAAACATATCCAATGCAGTAATCGACACTACTTTTGGAAAATCTATAACCCTAAGGCATTTAATTTCTAATGTTACTCACCATTGTAAAACATGAAGGGCAGACTATATGATTCCAAAGGTCCTCTAGGGACAGGTAATAGAACTGGATCAAATTCAATCACATACTCTGTGCTATCCTTTCCTGGGCTGTTTTCTGCCAGCACTAAGCTCTGTGGGGAATTAGAACATGTACAATGCTTTCAATTGTTATCTATAAAGCAAAGAATGCATGTTTCTACAAGACCACAAACAACTTAAAATTTCAACAGTGAACATTTAGAATTTTAGTAGGCTGTAAGCAATCCAAATTGTAGAAATCTTGCTTGGACATTCTACTAAGAGCTAACAGAGACAACTTTACAGAGATGCATACAGGAATACACCTGTAGTAGCAAGTGTGTGTGGAAATAGAAACCCCCCCTCAAAAATCTATATCGGCCTTATCTCTCTACCCCACCATGTCTTGAAATCCTGGTGTGTGGATAAATCACTAAACAAAACAATGTTTGTTTTCATTGAAGGTATTTTCTTGGAGTAGCAGGATTCAGGTCTTATAAGTAGATGATGTTACCTAATGGCGCCTGGCACAGGAAAAGTTTCTTTAGGTTCAGCCAACTTCAAGGAGCTTTCAATGCCTTAACTCTTTATGTGGTATACTTCCACTGCTGTACTATCATGCAGGGTTTCAAAGGTGGGAGTGTATGTCGGGAACTGAATCCTGCTGTCCACAAAAAACACCTGCTAGAGGTAAGTAACATGGTTGTTACAAGCAGTACACAAGTCATCATAAGTGGGACTCCCTAACTACAGGCTACCTTAAACAAAATAAATGGAACTGTTTATGATGGTAACCAGCCTTTCAAATTTTGTACATTATGAGATGGAGGTGGGAATAATCTAACATGTGATATGGTTTATGTTTTAATTTTTGATTTTAAGAGGTTTTTATAATGGCTCATATTTTTATGTTGTGGGTTTAAAAAAAAATTTAGGTACATTGGGGGTACGTAGTATTTACAGGTAGACAGGGTTAGAGTATATTCTATTCCAGTGGTCTGGGAGGATGGGAAGGGTATATGACTTATTGGACAACATTATCAGAAAGGCCTTTTTTGATTCATTATATAGCATCTTCTGGGCAGATTCCAGTGATAACAGGCTATTGTAGATAAGACTGGTGATTTTATCAGAGAGAGAGAGGACAGATTTGATGCTTGCAATATCTACATTGGAAGGAGGAACTCATCTGGAGGTTGGTCACTGAGCAGGCCTGCAACACTGCATCTTCGGTCCATGAAGCTTATAATATGCTGGTAGGCCTGGGGCGAGAGGTGCAAAGGAGTTGCAGGGTTTATTTTTTTTTTTTTGGGGGGGGTGTCATTTTTAAACCATGGGGCAGGATTTGCTGGGGTTGTAGGACCTGCAAACTGAAGGGAAGGGGGCTGCTGGATCCACGATTGAGAGGAGGGTTGCTGCACCCATGAAGGAGGATGGGCTTGCTTGGGGGAGGAGCTGACTTGCTGGCTCCAGAGCTGGAGCTGAATGGAAGGGAGACAGGTGCTAGATCTGGTTTGGAAAATTTTTTTTTTTTGGGGGGAAAGAGATGCTGGGCCCATGTGGTAGGGGGGACTGTTTGCTGGAGGTGCCAGACCCACATCCAGGCACAGAAGATAGGGGATAGAGGTGTTGGACCCATTTGAAGGGGGCTAGAGGGAAGGGAGAGATGTGTAGGACCTGCAGGGAGGAGGAGAAAGGAAGGAAAAGAAAAAAGCTGAGCCAATGGGATGAAGAAAGATTGAGTGGACTTAGCAGAGGGAGGGAGAAAAGAGAGAGGGTGAGAGACACATTGGTGTATGGGAGTAAGAGAGGGGAGAAGCTGGAACAGGGAGATATACAAAAAGAGGGGAGATGGTGGGCATGGATGGGAGCATAGAACAGGGACAAAATGGGGAATGCTACATGGACACAGAGGGATACATAGGAAGAGGGACAAAAAGGGGAACGTTCCATGGGGGTTGTATATGGACACAGAGGGGTAACATAGGTTTTTGGTAAAGACCTCTGGAGCTGGGGGTCTTTTTAAGGGTCGATTTCACAAGCAATAATTGATATGGTAGTTGTGGTTTGTCAAAGCCAGATGTTTCTCTGTTTCTAAGATATTATTCTGTAGAGTGAGTCAATCTTTCTTGCAGCTATAGTGACAGAGGAGTTTTTAAAGAGTGTCTCTTTGAGGAGACTGTATAAAGGCAACTTAAGAAGCTCTTTAGGAGGCTCATTGTAATTTAAGGCAGTGTTTCCCAACTTCTTCAAGCCAAGAACCCTAGTCTAAGCCTAACAAATACCAACCAAGTATCCCCGTCCAAGCTCCGCCCCTGACTCCCCCTATAATAACAGTACTAATTGTAACACAATTTCTTCCATCCATTTTTCATATACACACAATAGAACGGGTTACAGGAGTACATTCATATTATGGATAGGACAAATTTTTAGTGAGACATAGACTTTACAGCATTTACAGCATGGACAAGGGTTTAGATTACAGCAGAACCCTTGAGCATCTTTCTATCCCTTCTTCCATCCCATTCTTCAGCAGAACCCTTGCACAGCATCTTTCTATCATCCCCTCCCTCCCATCCCCCACACAGCAGAACCATGTTGACCCTCCCACAACAAGACTAACAAACAGCAGTGTCGGAAGCACTTTAAACAGGCTGCTTTGCAGTCTTCTCCTGTCAAGTCCTACCCTCTGCTGCATCGCTGCGAGACCGACATACCTCCTTCCAAAAGGCAGTGTCAGTAGCACTATCCTATCCTCTGCCACATCACTGATGTCGTCATCAGCGATGCGGCACAGGGAAGGCCCCGGCGGGAGAAGGCCATGAACAGCCTGTTTACAGTGCTGCTGATGCTGCTGTTTGGAAGGAAGTATATCGATCTCGCGGTGGGAGGGTTGGCGGGGTTCAGATAGGAAGGAAAGATGAAAAAATGCTGCGCAGGGGCAGGAGGAGGGGGAGGAGCGTGGGAACATTCGAGAGGGGCTTCGGGGGCGATCTAACTAGGGCTTATTTTTGGGTTGGGGCTTATATTAAGACCTAACCCGAAAATCATGCTAGGGCTTATTTTTGGGGTAGGTCTTATTTTCAGGGAAACATGGTACTTAGTAAATGAAAGTCCTTCAAGAGATCTTCTAGGAGGAGGAAACATAGAAACATGATGGCAAATAAATGCCAAATGGCCCATCTAGTCCTGTTAGGACAGTAACCTGTGGAAGGGCAGTAGTCTGTCCTTCCACGGTAATTATCTCTTTTTCTCTCAAAGAGATCCCACATGGCTATACCATGCCTTCTTGAATTCAGACACAGTCTCTGTCTCTAAAACTTCTTCCGGGAGACTGTTCTACGCATCTAAACTAAACTAAACTTAACTAAAATAAGCCTTAAGTTTATATACCGCATCATCTCCACGGAAGTGGAGCTCGACACGGTTTACAATGTTTAAAAATATAGGAAGAGAAAGGAGAAAGATTTACAAGACCATGTGAATAGAGGAGGATGTGGACAGGGGAAGAGATGTTAGATGTTAGAGAAAAGCCAGGTTTTCAGTTGTTTTTGGAATAGTTGGAGGGAGCCCAGGTTCCGCAGCGGGATCGTGAGATCATTCTAAAGGCCTGTGATTTTGGAGAGAAGGGATTTTCCCAGTTTGCCAGCGTGGAGGATGCTGTGTAGAGAGGGGAAGGATAGTTTATATCTGTGAGCGGATCTGGTGGTAGCAGGGGTCCGGACGAGGAAGGATAGAGGGATTAGGGGCGGAAGGATGCCGTGAATGATCTTGAAGGCCAGGCAGGAGCATTTGAAATGAATTCTGGAAAGTACTGGGAGCCAGTGGAGTTTGGTAAGTAGAGGGGAGACGTGATCAAATTTGCGTTTAGCAAAAATCAGCTTGGCTGCAGTATTCTGGATAAGTTGGAGTCTGCGAAGACTTTTTTTTGTTAGGCATAAATAAATGGCGTTACCGTAATCGAGTTTGGATAGGATGATGGATTGTACAAGGACAGTGAAATGTTGTTGGTGAAAGTAGGATCTTACTTTCCTCAGCATGTGGAGGCTGAAAAAGCATGATTTTGCCAGGGAATTCAGGTGATCGTTGAGGGAGAGGGAGGAATCGATAGTGATGCCAAGGACCTTGCTTGAGAATTCAAGGTGCAGAGCAGGGCCTGTGGGCAGTGTGAAGAGGGTGGGCAGGTGTAATAATTTTGAGCCGAGCCAGAGTAATTTTGTTTTTGATTCATTTAATTTCATCTGTACAGAGAGGGACCAGGCGTGAAGTCTCATTATGCATGAAGTGATATTCTCTTGGAGGTTTGTGAGGTTCTGATCTGTTTCGAGGAGGATAAGTATGTCGTCTGCGTATGTGTATATTGTTTCAAGGGGGGTTAATTTGAGGAGCTTCAGGCAGGTCATGTACATGTTGAAGAGAATAGGGGATAGGGGGGAGCCCTGTGGGACACCACAGGATGGTGACCACGGAGCGGAATTGGAGCTGTTTGTGTTGACAATGTAGGAACGTGCGCGAAGGAAGTTTGAGAACCACTTTAGGACAAAGGACTCTATTCCTATCTCAGAAAGTTGGTAGATTAATATGTCATGGTACACGACGTCGAAAGCTGCGGAGAGATCGAACTATAGAAGAACAGCAAATTTGTTTTGAGCGTGTAATTGTTGCACCTTTGAAATTAAGGAGACTAGGAGGGACTCGGTGCTGAAATTGGGTCTAAAACCGTATTGGTAGTGTTGGAGAATGGAGAATCTTTCTAGGTAAGAGGAAAGCTGAGTAGCGACTATGGTCTCTAGAAGTTTTGTTAAAAGAGGGATGTTTGCTATGGGGCGGTAGTTCGATGGTAGGGAAGGGTCAAGATCGGCTTTCTTCAGAAGAGGGGATAAGGCAATGTGTCCCATTTCTGTGGAGAACAGGCCCGATAGTAAAACTTTATTTATAAGGTTGGTAAGGGAAGAGATGGCCTGCACAGGGATGTTTTCGTAAAGGTAGGATGGGAAAGGGTCTAAGATGCACTTGCAGGATTTAAGTTTGAGGCAGAGTTTAGAGATCTGGGTTATGGATACGGGTTCGAAAGTAGTCCATGATCTGTCAGTGGGGATAGGGTCGGAGTCATTTGGAGGAAGAGAGTTGTACGAGATAGCTGGGGGGAACAAATTCTTTATGGTAGAGATCTTCTCGTTGAAGAATTTGGCTAGGTCATTTGGAGATGGGAGGAGTCGTTTTTAGAAGTTAGGTTTCGCCAGATGTGGAACAGTGTACTGTTTTGGTTTTTTGACCTGGAGATTTTATCTCCATAGAAATTCTTCCTAGCTTTTTTTAGTATGGAGTTGTAGAATTTGATGTTTTCTCTCCAGGATTGTCATCTGAAGGGGATTTCGATTTTTTCCATTTTCGTTCCATGGCCCGACATTTCTGTTTTAATTATGTATATGGTGTCATACAACTATGTTAGTCACATGACAGGACAACTTATCTTACTTGTCCATGAAGGACAGCTATTATACGAGCAAAACCATAATTTCTTAGTATGTGGTTATAAGTTTAACAAAGTAAACAAACTATATAATTGAAAATAGAATGAGCTTTATATAAAGACTTACCGAAATTTCAGCAGATCCCTGGTTGACAGGAAACTCTATTGTAGTAACATTTCCCTGAAATAAAGGTATTTCTATATTTTCTTCAATGCAGCTTTTAATTCTTGCTATTAGCTTGCCATTCAAATCTGTTCCAGTATCATTGAGGTATTTGTCCTTAAATTAAAAGAAAAATTATATCATGTTGTTGGATAATCTGTAAATTTTGTGAACCAAAAACATGCATGAATTTATTCTATAAACAAATGTGATTAGAATACAAATGTATAAATACTATTTACAGAATTGGGACTTCCATTATACTGCACAGGCCTCTTCATTTATAATTAGATTCTCTATCACATTGTTTTATTCCATCCATAGCCTGCCCCTCTTGTTCCTATTTTACAGCATCCAATTACATAAAGAGATTAGGTTCTTACCTTGCTAATATCTTTTCTAGTAGGCAGCAGGGAAATGTCCATTCTCGAAAAAAAGTCCAAAATGTGGGGTTTTT
The DNA here is from genome assembly GCF_902459505.1 of Geotrypetes seraphini. NCBI lineage: Eukaryota > Metazoa > Chordata > Amphibia > Gymnophiona > Dermophiidae > Geotrypetes > Geotrypetes seraphini. The sequence continues at coordinate 146,721,354 of NC_047085.1, read as the reverse complement.
TTTCAAGAATGGTCTACCTGTATGTTCAGCAGTTTAATAACCCAGACCGACACTACGTGTATGTTTAGAACACATTCCCGATCAAAAAATCGCCCATCCCAAACAAGACATTTCAGGCGAAGGAGGGGCCAGTTCTTCGCCTAAAAGCACGATTCTCTAATCTCAAATAACACTGGTTAGAGAATCGTGGAACCTTTCCCCCACCCCAATCTCTCCTGCTGGAACTGGTAGATCTTCACCGGCAGGAGAGATGCCCAGTCCCTCCTGCTGGACATTCACCCAACCCCCCCTGCTGGAGCATCCAGCCCACCCCCTGGACCCCACCCCAAACCCCCCATCCCCCGTAACTTTCTTTTTTTGATGGCTGGCCAGATGGGTCCATCTGGCCCGCCTTCGTCTGAATGGTGGGACTGCCATTGTGGGATGCACCAGGGAGGGGCATAGGGCCTGATTGGCCCAGGCGCCTAAGGCCCCACCCATAGGAGGGGACTTTGGCACCTGGGCCAACCTACGCCTGAGCCAATCAGGCCCTAAGCCCCTCCACGGTGCATTCCACAATGCACCGGTAAAGGGCAGGCCCGCCATTTAGACGAAGGCGTGCCGGCCGGCCGGACAGACAGACAGAGGGAGGACCCATCCATCCAGCCATCAAAAAAAAGGTTAGAGGGGGGTCGGAGTGTGTGATTGGGGGGGTCCTGGGGGCGGGCTGGGCGGACTGGCAGGGAGGGACTGGGCATCCCTCCTGCTACGATGTGTCGGGGTGTTGCAGCCTGTGGCGGAAGGAGAGATTGGGCATCTCTCCTGCCATGATTGTTATGAGTGTGGGGGGATGGGTTGCCTGGGCTGCTGAGCTATTGCAGCAACTGCGATCAACTCAGCGGACCAATCCAGAACTTATACCTGTTTTGATTTCTTCTAAGTCAAAACATATAAGTTCCATCTGGCAATCTGTCAAACTTTTTGATTATGGCTGCTAGACAACTAAGTCTAGGTCGACCCACCTCCCGCCCTATCCACCTCCAAAAACACCCCTTTTCGCTCTGGGCGCACAGAGGCAGTGAAAAGGGAATAGACTTAGTAGATAAAGACAGGTTGTTCACCCTCTCCAAGGTAAAGAGTATGAGAGTGCACTCTCTAAAGTTAAAAGGGGATAGATTCCATACAAACGTAAGGAAGTTCTTCTTCACCCAGAGAGTGGTAGAAAACTAGAATGCTCTTCCGGAGGCTGTTATAGGGGTAAACACCCTCCAGGGATTCAATACAAAGTTAGACAAGTTCCTGCTGAACCAGAACGTATGCAGGTAGTGCTAGTTTCATTTAGGGCGCTGGTCTTTGACCTAAGGGCCGCTGTGTAAGCGGACTGCTGGGCACGATGGACCACTGGTCTGACCCAGAAGCAGCAATTCTTATGTTCTTATACGTCTAAAACCAATTTTGATTATCAGTACTTGGATGACCTGTCTTTTTGATCATTCAAGTACCGACCTAGGCCGTCTTTTGGCCTTTTTTTTTTTTTAAATTATGAACCCCTAAGTCTCCAATTAGACAAAAGCCCTTCCGAAACCTAGGTGAAGAAGAGATAAGGGGAAACTTCTCCAACTAACAAATCTGCTCTGCTCTAAATAAAAGAAACATATGAACTATCAACAATCAAGCAGAGAAACAAACATGTAACAGAAGCATTAAAGGAGCTCAATTAGTACCACAAATTACACTAGTAATTACAAGCTTGGAGAAGAACATTCTAAGTGAGACAGCAGACAGGCGCAGGAAATAAATGAAAGGGCAGGGTTCCAGAATGACACACCTATCTATTAGAAAAGATATTAGCAAGGTAAGAACCTAGGGCTAAATGCAATAAAAATAGCAACTCTATCACTGTTGGCCGATTCTCCAACAGCAATCGATGCACTATTAAGGATGCACAGAGAAAGAATTTCCATCCACTGGTTGATGAAAAGCAGTAATTGCACCGAGATGGACTCTAATGGAAGTGGATTTGAGGCCAAAGTCAGACAAATGAAGGAGATAATCCAAAAATGAGGAAAAAGATGTTGATTTCAGATCCTGGTGATAAAGTAAGCACCGAAGCAGAAAAACGGGTCCAGAGGGGCATGGCTTAGCTGCGAGACAAGATGGAAGCATAATCGCTGAGCTCCTCTCCCAGATGCCTATATTTTGCTTTAAACAAAGGTTTTTCTTATTCAAAGTATTATACCCGCAGAAATATTTAGCTTAAATACTATGCGATAGCCTGGCAAAAACAATCTGCTTGCATTTACCTAGTAAATTCAGTGCGGAGAGCAGGGCTGAACAGAGAGATCAGATTACCTCTCTCTGATTTGTGTTACAGGGGAAACTAAACTTTTTCTAATAATAAGGATAATAAGTTTCCAGGTGTTCTGTGCTGACTTCGAATGATTTGAAGATCTAAATTGTCTTAAAGGAAAAGAAAAAGAAAGGAAAAAAAATTTCCACTCTTCAAGCTTGTTGACAGTTTGAAATCAATGTTCTGACAGTTTGAAGGAGGAGAGAAAGCAGAGGTTTGTCAGTGTGAAATAGTGCTGCAATTCTAAGTTAAGGAAGTGTTAGATCCTGTTGGAGTTAAAACATATGGTACTACTAAATGGCAGATCGATTGTTGAAGAGAACTATTTAGACAAGGTAATTTAAAAATAACAGAAGAAGGATCGCTGACATTCCCTGAGGCATTTGCTGCAGTGAGCCATTGTGAGTACAAAAGTGAAGAGGAATAAATAATGGAGTGATTAAATCAGTAACTCTTTTGAAAGTATTATAAGGAAAGGGAAAAAACCCCCAATATATGCTGGTAGTTTAGGTGAAGGATAGCAGTCAGCTTTTGGGGAGTTTTAAGTAATAAAGTGCTTATTGCTAAGAATCTATGTTTTCAGCTGCCTTAATTATTCTGACAATTGGTAAAGAATTGGGCAGAAGTCAGAATAAGTTGCCAGTCTTACATAACAGCGGAAAGCAAAGAGAAAGTTTTGTCTGCTATATACTGGGAAGCATATAGCAGTGACAGTGATAAAAATCAGACAGACAGAAAAATCTCAACTGTTTCTATATTGTGAAGTAATTACAAAAACGGTTGGAAGGCTTGACATTCCTCCTAAAAGATATTGAAGTGGAAAAAAGTTAAGTAGCAAGTAGTGATAATCGTAGAAAACTTAACAATAAGAGAATGTGAGGAATTAAATATATGATCTAGCCTGCCTAATGAGTGGATAAAGGAAAAAAAAACCAACAAAAAACAGAGGAGTGAAATAATTGAAGGCTAAATCAGAGCAACATAGCTCCTGTGTGGGCAGAGATTGACTTGATGAAGAAGTGATAATAATAAAACTGCTTTCCCCATCTATGCTTGTTTTCTTCATTATTTGAATAAAAATTAATATACTGTAAGTTTTTATTTGGAAAACTTGTGGAATACTGCTTCTATCTGATAAGAATGTCTTCAGGGAAGCAAAATCGTTCAGAAACCTCAAGTTCAGCAAAAAGAGTGAAACAGGATATTACTCCGCCTTCTAAAACTCCACTGCCTAGAGATCCGAATGAACTGATTGAACAAGTGTGTGAAGATTTGAATACAATTAAAGAGCTAATAAAAGGAGTAACAGATCAGATTAGTGGAGTAAAAGGGGACTGGCAGAATTAAAACAACAAACGGTTGGCTGCAATGCACGAATGGATCAAAAAGGAAAACCGTTTATCAGGAGCTGAAAATACCATACTACAATGTAAAATGGATCAAAGCAAAATAAACCGGCTAATGCAAACAATTGAGGATCAAGAAAATAGGAACCGTAGAAATAATATTAGAATTCTTGGTTTATCGGAGAGATTGGAAGGAGGAAATATGATTTAATTTTTAACTAAGCTAATCCCGGAGGTGCTTACACTAAATTTTAAGCACCCTTTTGAAATTGAAAGGGCTCACCGCCTTCCTTTCTAGGCTTCCCAATCAAGCCCAAGGCCAATAATTATAAAAGTGCTACGGTTTCAACAGGTAATAGAAATTTTATCTATAGCAAAACAACAGAAGAGGATACAATGGAAAAACTCTAATCTGACATTTCTTCCTGACTTTGCTAAACACACTGCCATGGTGAGAAAGCAGTTTTTACAATTGAGGCCGAAGCTAAGGGAATTAGGAGTAAGATACAGTTTAATATACCCAGCTGTAATGAAAATTACTTATATGAATAAAGCGCAACATTATCAATATCCTGCTAAACTGGAGGAATTTATTGAAAAATAAATAAATAAAATGACTTAATTCATGATTTGGAAAATAAGAAGTTAATTTCGAATATCAATGATAATTGGATTTATAGTTCTTTTATGTTAAGATGACTGTTATATTCTTCAAAAATTTTCCTGGAAGGGCAGTTGGATATGACAAGGATAACTAATTCAGATGACTGTTTATGAGAAGAAAATGGAAGATTTCAACATGGGACAATGGGAAATGAGAGCTGATTATGGGAGGAAAACATTAATATATGTTCTCTAATACTTATCTAACATATTGAGGCTGGAAATTATCATCTCTATAGGAAAATGTCAACTGTATTATGAAGTCTGGTCAACATTTGGAGTCAGCAAATGACTTTTGGTAAAGTTTGCAGTATCGGAAACTGAATTTCTGTTAAATTAATAGACAGACAGCACTGACAGATTAGGAGGTGATGAATGGACAGAACCAAGAAGAGAATTCAAGACATGGATATTAAATGCTAGTGTGGGTTTGTTTATGTGAAAACAAATTCAGTGATTGGGAGTAAAAAACGTAGTTTAGAATTGGTCAGTAGATAAAATACTAATTGAAATGGTTAAAAGTACTGTAAAGACTGATGAAACTAGTGGAAGAAGAATATTTGTTAAAAAGGTTTGAAAAGGATTAAATGGAGGAAATATATATGTTGACTAAGTTGGAATTTGAATGTTTCCTTGACAATATACTGTAGCCATTTAGAAATTGGTTTCCTTTTGATCGTACCATTTCTTGGAATTCTAACATACATATATTATATGTATAAAATAATTTAATCTATTTAATAAGAAGGTTATAATATATTTAATAATTATTGAGATATAAAGTTCTATGCTGTAATAAGGAGAAAATTTTCAAAATTAGAATAATTTAATTTTTTTTTCTTTCTAGAAAAGAAGTTATATTTAACTTAAAGGGAAATTTTTGAGAGGAAATATTTACTAATAATTTATTCAGGAATGTAAAATGGATATTGAAACATTAATGATCATTATATTTAATTCTTTCTTTCTCTAAATATACATAGGTTACAAATACATAGGTTACAAATACTCTAAGGCTATTTAATATAGGGATTGATAATAATATTAAATATTAAAGACTAATATTATAGCTTAAAGGTATTGTTTATTATTGAATTGATGGCATTTTTCCTTAACAGTATAAACTGATCTTTTAGTAGTAGGGAAAATTGTTATATATAATATTCTTAATTATAAATATTAAGATAGGATTTGGATTCTATTTTGGGAAAAAAAATTGAAATAAATTTTAGAATAATAGATTTCACAGTGGATAGGAAAAATGTTTTATATGCATTAGGTTATAGAGGGCATGGGGGGATGGGTTGTGGGTCCGTTGTCTCGTACTAACTGTATCAAATTGTCTTTGTGAGGGGGGAGGGATAGAAATATGGGTTCGGGAGGGCAAGGGATGGGGATGGGACCTGAATGTGTATGGAAATTTATTTTTGGGATACTTGGAAATGAATGAATCTGATTTGATTGTTTGGTATATTTATCTAAGATGTCTTCAAAAATATTCTCATTAAATGTCAATGGCCTTAATAATCCGATTAAGAGAAAGAAAACACTTAATTTTTTAAAGAAACAAAATGCTGATATATACTACATTCAAGAGACTAATTTAAATGACACTGAATCAAAAAAACTAAAAGGAGGTTGGATTAGTGAATGTTTCTTTGCCCCTGCTGTGGGTAAAAAAGCTGGGGTGGCAATCTTAGTTAGTAATAAATGTTAAGCAACATTTAAATTAAAATCTGCAGATCCCCTAGGTTCATGTAGACATGAGCTTGGGGAAAAATAAAATGCCCCTTTTTGATGTATACGCCCCTAATTCGCATCAGGATTAATTTTTTAAGACTCTTCAACAGTTGATACTACCACAGGCTGCTTCTAATATAGTTGTGACAGGGGACTTTAATGCTGTGATGGATCCATTGGATATAAAGCCTAGTAGAATAATAAAATCATTAGGATTAGATAATATGGTACAATCATGTGCACTCAAGGACATATGGAGGATTCTTCATTTTAATGATTGGGAATTTTCTTTTTGCCCTCAGGTTCATAAATCCTTTTCACAAATTGATTATGTTTTTGTATCAGACACATTAGTACATCAGGTAATAAAGGCCGCCATAGATCCAATTATTTTGTCGGATCATGGTGGTGTCTGGATTGAGTTTAAATTTGAAGCTAAAGATTCTAATAGACCTATATGGAGATTTAATAATACATTGCTTGCGGACTCAAAATTTCTTGAAGAATTTCAATTAAAAATGAATGAATATTTTCAAATTAATGCCTCAGAAGAAATCTCATTGGAGACCTTGTGGGATGCCTTTAAGCTACCATGAGGGGACAAAAAAAATCTCATATTCGGTTCATATTAGGAAGCAACTTATAAAATATTTTTCTGATCTTGAACAAAAAATTAAAGAATTAGAATCACAATTGGCTTTAAAATGGGAACAATCTATTTTACAGGCTCTTTTAAAAGCTAAATATAAATAAAACGATATTTCCTATCAACTGGCTAGAAAAGAATTGTTTTCTCAGCAAGCTTTATATTATGGAAACTCGAATAAGGCGGGAAGAATTTAAGTTAATTATCTCAAAGCTAAAAAAAGTAAAGTAAAGTAAAGATTGTTGCGATTAAAGATGAAAAATGTGAGACTCACCCACAAATTGTAAGTATTTTAAAACAATTTTTAGAGTTTTATAAAGCTTTGTATTCGTCTGAGTCTTATTCAAATAAGGAAAATGAAGGTTTAGAATTTTTGAATTTAATTAAGGGACCAAAAATTCATGATCATATAAGAGAAAGTGTTGAGGCACCTATATCAATAAAAGAATTACAAACAGCTTTAGAGTTGGATCCGCTGCAGGTGGCGATGGTTTCACTGTAGAGTTTTACAAGTCATTCCAAATTACCCTATTACCTTATCTTTTAAATTTATATCAGGCTCAACTAATTAAAGGTTGTATATTAGGTACTATGGCAGAATCGTTAACTATTGTTTTATCAAAGCCAAATAAAAGATCCTATGTTGGTTTCAAATTACAGGCCTATTTCTTTGATAAATGTGGATGGAAAACTTTTGGCTAAGTTATTGGCTTTACGCTTGGCTAAGGCTCTCCTTTACATTATTGGTATGCATCAAACGGGGTTTGTTGCTCAAAGACATTCTTCTAATAACACTAGATTGGCTTTTCATATGTTGAATTTAACAAAAGCCATGGATGATCTGGCTTTCTCTGTTTCTTTGGACACAGAAAAGGCCTTTGATCGTGTAGAATGGACCTTTATGTATCAAGCTATGGATTGGTTTGGTATTGGTTCTAGATTTATACATATGATTCAAACCTTGTATAGCTCCCCCTTTGCCAGATTATATATTAATAATACTTTTTCTGAACGCTTTCGTCTGGAGAGGGGAGTTAGAAAGGGATGTCCACTATCTCCTCTACTATTTGATATTGTTCTGGAACCTTTGTTATTAGCTATTCAACAGGCAGGGGATATACAGGGTATTCCTTATGCAGGTCGGGAATACAAAGTCTCTGCTTATGCAGATGATATTTTGCTTCATTTGAGGAATCCTGAAACAACCATTCCATATTTACTTAATCTGATTGATAGAGTTGGGAAATTTTCAGGATATAAGATAAACTAGAGTAAATCGAAGGTTCTTCCTTTAAACATTCACTGTTCCGAAGGATTATTTGATAAATTCCCTTTCTTTTGGAAGGAAGAGGGCATAAAATATTTAGGCATTTGGATTCAGAAAACGTTGGAAGAAACGATAAAAGTAAATGAAAAATTCTTATTGCTGAAGGTCACTGAAATGTGTGAGCAATGGAACCCATTACATTTGTCTTGGTGGGGGAGAGTTCAAACAGTAAAAATGATGATTTTGCCTGTGGTTTGCTATCAAATGGGTAGGATACCAGTTTATTTTCAGGGGTCCTTCTATAAGAAACTAAATAGTATTCTTGTAAAATTTATTTGGCTGGGGAAAAATGCAAGAATTGCTTTAGTATCTCTGCAAAAAACAATTGCGGAGGGAGGGGTAAATTTTCCTAACTTTTATAGGTACCATCAGGCCTATATAATGCACCAGGGAATGTATTGGATCCTCCCCGAGCTCATGGAACATTATCCAGATTGGCTATATCTAGAATGGAAAATTATGTCTCCTATGCGATTATCTCATGTATTAAGTATCAGAATACCTAGATATGCTAAGGACAACATAATATTGGACACATGGAAAACAATTAAATTTATTGCTAAATTAACAGATATTCTTATAATAAATTCTACTTTTCAGTCCTTATGATTAAACTCCAAGATACAAGTGGGCAGTGCTGGGATCTCCTGAAAGAATTGGATGCAGGCAGGTATTCGGACATTGGATGATGTTATTTCTAATGGAAAACTGCTGGATTTTTTGCAACTATAACAATCATTTGGAATTCTGAGATCTCAACAATATAGGTTGTTGCACTTGAAGCAGGCCATTCAGAATGGGTTCCCTGAATGGAAAAATTTTAAAAATTATTACAGCTTGCAGATCCTTTGCTACCAGACAGATTTAGTAAGACATCAGGCTGCCCAGTGGTATAAATTAGTTTCTAAATTTTTGAATAAAAACCCAAAAAATAGTCTCAGAGACATTTGGAGCATCGAGATAAAATAGTATATTTCTGTATCTCGTTGGCTACAAATTTGGTCTTGGAGGATGAAGTGTACTAGGTCAGCATCTATGAGACAAACTTGGTTATTTTTATTGCATAGGATTTTTTGGACACCAGTTCGTTTACAAAAGTTAGATAGTTCCAGGTCTAACAGATGTTGGCATTGTCATAATGATATAGGGACTTTGGATCATCTGTTATATTATTATCCTTTGATACTTAATTTCTGGAAATCAATTTGGAGACAAATTAATCTTATTCTTGATTCAGTAATTCCCCTAACACAGGGGTGCCCAACATGTCGATCGCGATCGACCAGTAGCTCAGGAAGGCAACGCGAGTCGATCGCGGAGCCCATCCCGGGCTCCGTGATAGACTCGCGTTGCCGTCTTGATCTACCGGGCCGATCAGCCTTCCTCTCCAGTGTTCTCTCTAGGGCCTTTTAGCTGGGCGGTCCGCCCAGCTGTCATCTGCTGCTGCCGCCGCTGCTGAACATTAAAAAACAAAACAAAAAAAAAACACGCTTGGAGACTCATGAAATCACCAGACAAGGTAGGAAAAATGATTTTATTTTAAATTTAGTGATCAAAATGTGTCTGAATTTATATCTGCTGTCTATATTTTACACTAAGGTCCCCTTTTACTAAACCGCAATAGAGTTTTTTAGCGCAGGGAGCCTATGAGCGTCGAGAGCAGCGCTGGGCATTCAGCGCAGCTCCCTGCGCTCTAAAAACTGCTATCGTGGTTTAGTAAAAAGGGAGGGGGTATATTTGTCTATTTTTGTATGGTTGTTACTGAGGTGATAGTGCATAGAGTCATCTGCTTTGACCTCTTTGAAAAACCCTGGAATAGGAATGATAATTAACATTTTCTATGCGTACAGTGTGCGTTGTGTTTTTTTAAAAATTTTATTGTTGGTAGATCATTTTGACTTGGTCATTTTAAAAGTAGCTCGCAAGCCCAAAAAGTGTGGGCACCCCTGCCCTAACATATGAAGCCTAATTTGTGGTATGCTTTTACATGTCAAGCCTTCTTTGGATAAATATAAATGTCATCTTTTTATGATAATGAGGGGAATAGCTATCCAACTGATTACACACAATTGGAAAAGGTATGACAGACTAAATTATACGTTTTGGTGGACAAATGTTTGTACCACGTATAAATATGAGAAAATTAATGCAGAGTGTTTGGGGTTTAGCAGTACATTTAATAAAGTGTGGAGCCCATTGACTATATTTGTGACATCATAATAATTGTAATGTATTTATCTATTTATTTTTTTGTGGTTGGTGGATTTCCTTACACATCCAGGGGAGGGTGGGGGTGGGAAAGGTATTTTGATTATTAAAATTACTTGATTATAATATTATAATTACATAATTTGACTTCTTGTATTAAATCTGGGAAGGGGGAGAAAATGACTGTTATAAGTATAAATTGTATGTTTAATAATGCGTTTTATGAAATATTTATGTTCAGATAATTGTATTGCATTGTCTAAGTTTTGAAAAATCAATAAAGATTTATAAAAAAAAGAAAAGAAAAACGGGTCCATTTCTAAGTATAATACTGTCGTGTGGCAGGTTTTCTGGAAGCATTTAAGATGTCTCTGACAGGCTGAGAGAATTTTAAATTAGTTGAACCCAGCACGAGAGATTCCAAGCTGTCAGGTGTAAAAACTGAAGGGTTGGGGTGCAGAAGAGATCCTTGATTCTGTGTGAGAAGAAATGGAAAAATTGGCAGAGGTATTCTTCTTGATACTGAGTTGAAGTAGAAGGGAGAACCATGGTTGTCTGGGCCACCAAGGAGCTATCGGAATCATGGTAGCAGACTCCTGCTTGAGCTTCACAAGTGTTTTGAGAACAAGAAGAATGGGTGGAAATGCATAAACCTGTGCGTCCAATTCAGGAGAAAAACGGACACTTCTAGGTGATGAGGAAAATACAGCCTGGAGCAAAAGAGTGGTTGCTTGTGATTGTGGAGAGATGCAAAAAGATTTGAGGAGTCCCCCGTTGAGAGAAGACAGAATGGAGAGCTGCCGAGTTCAGTGTTCATTCGTGAGGTTGAACAATGCAGCTGAGCTTGTCTGCTAAAGAATTCTGTCCCCCTTGAATATATACAGCTTTGAGGACGTGGCTGTGAGGAATCACCCATTTCCAAATCTTTTGAGCCTCTTGACAGAGAAGGCGAGACCCTGTTCCTCCTTGCTTGTTTATATAGTACATAATCACCTGATTGTCAGTACGGACAAGGAGAACTTGAGTGCATAGACCATCCAGGTGAACTCCCCAAGCATAGGTTGACAAATCCGTGGTCAGGACTTTCTGATGAGGAGGCGTTTGAAAGAGCAATCCTCTGGAAAGATTGGAAGAGTGTATCCACCACTTTAGTGATCGTCGAAGAGACGAGGTGACTAATATGTTGGGAAAGTGGGTCAAGAGGCCAGAGACCATTGAGGGATTCGGAGGTGAAGCCTCGCAAAGGGAGTCATGTAGACTGTGGAAGCCATGTGTCCTAGAAGAACCGACATGAGCCTTGCTGAGAATGACTGGACAACTTGATGGCAGTGTTGAATTAGAATGTCCTGACGCTGTTGAGGAAGAAACACCATGAGTTCAATGGTATTGAATAGGGCTCCGATAAACTGGAGCTTCTGAGATAGCTGAAATTGATATTTGGGGAAGTTGATCTCGAATCCCAAATTCTGAAGGAATAATATAGTCTGTTGTGTTGCTAAGAGCACACCCTAAGACGAAGGATCCTTGAGAGCCAGTCGTCTAGATAGGGAAAGATTTGAAGGCCTTGAGACCTCAAGGCCACTGCCACTATCACCAGGCACTTGGCAAAAACTCTGGGAGAGGATGCCAGGCCGAAAGGTAGAACTTTGTACTGATACTGGTGATGGGTCACTTGAAATCTGAGGGACTTCCTGAATGCTGGATGAATTGGAATGTGAGTATAAGCTTCCTTGAGATCCAGAGAGCATAGCCAATCATTGTGATCCAGGAGGGGATATAAAGATTCCAGGGATAACAGTCAAAACTTTCCTTGGCAAGGAATTTGTTGAGAGCCCTGTGATCCAATATTGGTCAAAGACCTCCCGTCTTCTTCGGGACAAAGAAATAGCAGGAGTAAAACCCCCTGTTCTACTGTTCCAGAGGAACCTCCTTGATGGCACTGAATAGAAGTAGGGAATCGATTTCCTGAAGAAGGGAAGACTAGAGAGGGTTTGAAGTAGACTCTCTTAGAGGATGATTACATTACATTACATTAGGGATTTCTATTCCGCCATTACCTTGCAGTTCAAGGCGGATTACAAAAGAATTATCCAAGATGTATTACAACAAGAACTTACAAAAAAAAAAAAAAATTGGTCATTTTCAAAAAGAGTGAGAAATGGGTAAAGGTTATTTGTTTGGGGTAGTTGGCTTTAGTGAGAGGTGAAGTTTGAGACTTGCGGTATTATTTCTTTTTTCAGAGTTTTCTTGAAGAGTATGGTCTTTATTTCTTTTCTAAAAGTCTTGTAGTCGAGGGATGATCGGAGGGACGGTGAGAAAATGAAGAGTAACCTCCTTGAATGGTGTTCAGAACCCAGAGGTCAGAGGTGATCAATTCCCAATGATGAAGATAAAGTTGAAGACGACCTCCAATTGGTAGAGGAAGAGACAGATGCAAAGGAATTGAAGCTATGCTCTCAAGTAACTGGTCAAAAAGACTGAGTGGACTTAGAAGAAGCAGACGCCTGAGTTTTCTAAGGGCGCTGTTGCTTTTGTTTCCTCTGTTGTGGTCTGGGAGTAGCAGATTGTTTTGCTGAAAAACGCCTTTGATAGGAAGAAAGCTTATAGGGCCTGGAAATGGATGGCTTAGGTTTAGGCTTGAGTAAAAAATCCCAAGACTTCTCACTGGTAGAAAGCTTTTGAGTGCCATTCTCAACTGAATCTCCAAAAAGCTCACCCCCAAGATATGGAATGTTAGCCAGCCTGTCCTGGCGGTTAACATCCATGTCAGCAATTCTGAGGGGGAAATGACATAGAAGAAGGGGAAATGACATAGAAGAAGCTCTGGAAGACAATTCAAAGGCATCATAAGCAAACTGAACCATGTGCTGTCTCAGTTGAGTAAGGGTGGAAACTATGTGCTGGAATTGAGTCTTTCGATGAGATGGAAGATATTTCTGAAAAGCAGGTAGTTGCTTGAATAGATGCTTCATGTAACAAGTGAAATAGAAATTGTAATTAATGACTTGATTTGCCAACATAGAGTTTTGGTAAAGCGTCTACCACTGCCGGGGTATAAGCTCTATCGCCAGGACAGGTCAGGACAGAAAGGAGGTGGAATAGCCCTATACATAAAAGAAAGCATAAAATCGACAAGAATGGACACAGTGGAGATGACCAACAAGCTGGAATCGCTATGGGTTAAATTACCGGATAGGAAAGGACATGAAATAAAGATGGGCCTATACTATCGTCCACCCAGGCAAACCGGAGATATCGACAGAGAAATGGAAACCGAGATGAAGCGAGAATGCAAAAGTGGTTACACAGTTATTATGGGAGACTTCAACTACCCTGAGATAGACTGGAAACTTGGAAGCTCAAGATGCGCTAGAGAGACAGAATTTCTGGAGGCTACACAAGATTGTTTCATGAAGCAGCTTGTTAGAGAACCGACGAGAGGAAATGCCACTCTGGATCTAATCCTAAATGGGTTAATGGGCCCTGCAAAGGAAGTGGAAGTAGTGGGACCGTTGGGAAACAGCGATCATAATATGATCAAGTTCAAAGTTGAAGTAGGAATACCGAAAGGAAAGAGAACCATAGCAACAACTTTCAACTTCAGGAAAGGAAACTATGAAGCAATGAGAGAAATGGTAAGGAAGAAACTTAGGAACACTTCCAAGAAATGGCAAACGGTAGAACATGCCTGGCTTTTTTTCAAGGACACGGTGAGCGAGGCGCAAAATTTGTACATACCCAGATTCAGAAAGGGGAGCAAAAAGAGTCAAACAAAAGACCCGGTATGGCTGACTAAAATAGTGAAGGAAGCGATAGGCAATAAGAAAAATTCAATCAGGAAATGGAAAAAGGACAAAACTGAGGGGAACTGGAAGGAGCACAGGAAGTATCAAAAAGAATGTCACCGAGTGGTTCGAAAAGCCAAAAGAGAGTATGAAGAGAGGCTAGCCAGGGAGGCACTAAATTTCAAACCGTTCTTCAGATATGTTAAAGGGAAACAGCCAGCTAGGGAGGAGGTGGGACCGCTGGATGATGGAGACAGGAAGGGGGTAGTGAAGGAGGAGAAAGAAGTCGCGGAAAGACTTAACATGTTCTTTTCGTCTGTATTTACGAACGAAGACACAACTAACATACCGGAACCTGAGCAATTCTTCAATGGAAATCAAGCAGAAAAATTAACATCCATGGAAGTGAGCCTTGAAGATGTGCGCAGGCAGATAGAAAAACTGACAAATCCCCGGATCCGGACAGAATCCATCCAAGGGTTCTGAAAGAATTAAAGGAGGAGATAGCGGAACTACTGCAGCAAGTTTGCAACCTATCCCTGAAAACAAGTGTGATACCAGAGGATTGGAAGATAGCCAACGTCACGCCCATCTTTAAAAAGGGATCAAGAGGTGACCCGGGAAACTACAGACCGGTGAGTCTGACCTTGGTTCCGGGGAAAATGGCGGAAGCGCTGATAAAAGAAAACATCGATGAACATTTAGAAAGAAACGAACTTCTGATTCCAAGCCAACATGGTTTCTGCAGGGGGAGATCGTGCTTAACTAACTTATTTAACTTCTTCGAAGGAATCAACAAATGGATGGACAAAGGAGACCCCATAGACATCGTATACCTAGATTTCCAAAAAGCCTTTGACAAGGTGCCTCACGAGCGTCTACTCCGGAAACTGAAGAACCATGGGGTGGACGGAGATGTACATAGATGGATCAGAAACTGGTTGGCGGGTAGGAAACAAAGGGTAGGGGTGAAGGGCCACTACTCGGACTGGAAGAGGGTCACAAGTGGTGTTCCGCAGGGCTCGGTGCTCGGGCCACTACTATTTAATATATTCATAAATGATCTAGAAATAGGGACGACGTGTGAGATAATAAAATTTGCAGACGACACCAAACTATTTAGTGGAGCTCGGACTAAAGAGGACTGCGAAGAATTGCAAAGGGACCTGAACAAACTGGGGGAATGGGCGACGAGATGGAAGTTGAAGTTCAACGTTGAGAAATGTAAAGTACTGCATGTGGGAAGCAGAAACCTTAGGTACAACTATACGATGGGAGGGATGTTATTGAATGAGAGTACCCAGGAAAGGGACTTAGGGGTAATGGTGGACATGACAATGAAGCCGACGGCACAGTGCGCAGCGGCCGCTAAGAAAGCAAATAGAATGCTAGATATAATCAAGAAGGGTATCACAACCAGGACGAAAGAAGTTATCCTGCCGTTGTATCGGGCGATGGTGCGCCCGCATCTGGAATACTGCGTCCAATATTGGTCGCCGTACCTTAAGAAGGATATGGTGATACTCGAGAGGGTTCAGAGGAGAGCGACACGTCTGATAAAAGGGATGGAAAACCTTCCATATGCTGAGAGATTGGAGAAACTGAGTCTCTTTTCCCTGGAGAAGAGGAGACTTAGAGGGGATATGATAGAGACTTATAAGATCATGAAGGGCATAGAGAGTAGAGAAGGAAAGGTTCTTCAAACTGTCAAATAATAAAAGAACAAGAGGGCATCTGGAAAAGTTGAAAGGGGACAGATTCAAAACAAATGCTAGGAAGTTCTTCTTTACCCAACGTGTGGTGGACACCTGGAATGCGCTTCCAGAGAATGTAATAGGGCAGAGTACGGTACTGGGATTTAAGAAAGGATTGGACAGTTTCCTGCTGGAAAAGAGGATAGAAGGGTATAAATAGAGGATTTCTGTACAGGTCCTGAACCTGTTGGGCCACCGCGTGAGCGGACTGCTGGGCATGATGGACCTCAGGTCTGACCCAGCAGAGGCATTGCTTATGTTCTTATGTTACCAAACTTGTCCATAGTATGACCTTATTGACCTGGCGGGACTGAGGTGTAAACCTTGGACAGGGCAGATTTTTTTCAATGTGGATTCCACCACCAAAGACTGATGAGACAGTTAAGGTTTGTAAAAGAGAGTCCAACATCCTAGGAGCGACAGGAACTGAGAGATGAGATTCCCAGTTTTTATGCAGGGTGTCTTTCAGGATTCCATGCAAAGGAAGTTTGATAAACTCCTTAGGTGGAGGTTTATAGTCCATAGTTTCCACAAACTCAGCACTATACTTGGAATCTGCCTCAAGTTTGATGGAGAGATCTTTCCCCAACTGTCTAATGAAGCGAGTAAAGGAAATTGTCTCCATAGGAGATAACTTTCTAGTAGGAGACCTGGGTAGAGATTGTGGCTCAGGAGAGTCATAGGCTTCTGTTGATGAAGGAGAGGCATCAATATTAGAGTCAATTTGAAGATCAGAGTCAATAGCTAGTGATGGTGATCAATGTTACCGCTTTGCACAGGGTTGATCCGCTGGGGAAGACGATGCAGTGTTTCTGTGTGTTTCTGGATGTTTAGACTTGCAGGAGCACTTGCTAGTGTGAGAATATTGAGGACAAGAAGAATGATGCTTCGACGAAGTAGAACAGTATCTGGATGCCCGATGCCTGGAAGCATGACTGTCTGATGACCTGTGTTGAGAGTCATGATGATGCATCAATGAAGTAGTGGTGGTACCGGCATCTCTTGTGTGCTCAGGCTAGGCCAGTACCGGCGGAGTCGGTGTTGGGGTAATAAAGCAAAACATATCCCCATACTCCGCACACAAGAGAGCATCAAGCTTCTTTTGAAAAGTGAGCACCGGTACCTGTTTCTTTGTTGCCGGTACCAAAGGTGCTGCGACTCATTCTGGAAGATGACTCAAATGACAATGCACCGCTCGATTTTGAAACGAGTTGCATTAAGGGTCATTGTTTGGCCAGCATAATTGAAATCAATGCCTTATTGGCCTGTGACCCTGACCGGGATGCTGGTGGCTTTTTAGTTGGCATACCAGAAGGTGCAATAGTCTGTGACACTGGAGTCAATGCAGGTACATCAGATGACGTCAGTGTCTTTGATGACGGAGGCTTGGATGTCGATGCATGCGATGCTTCAGCTTCCTCCATGCTGACACCGAACAACTTTTGCTGTTATAGAATGCAGCTTTTAATGGAGTGTTTCTTAAGTGCGCAGCAACGCGGACAGGACTCAATGCAATGTTCCGGGCCAAGGCACTAATTATGAGAACTGGTGATTGAAATTGAGCATTGGCACCTGCTGCACTTTTTAAACCCTGTTAATGAGCGGGACATTGACAAAAAAAATGCCTCAACCAAGTTGAATTCAATGGCTGAGGAAAGAAAAGGGCCTCAGCGGGCAAAGCCCGTGAGGTAAGAAAAACAGCGAGAATAAAAAAAAATTCTCAACTGTGTTATTTATTATTTTAAAAACACGTAGAACAAATATGCAGAAAGAATATGTAAGTAAAATGCATAGAAAAAAACATGTGAGTTGGAAGGCAAAGGCAAAAATTGAACAACGTTCAAAAGACAAGACTCCACGGAAAATTAAGAACTCAGGAGCAGCGTGCCTATGTCAGGTGGGAAGGTACTCACGCATGGTATGGTCAGTTGCAAACTTTCTAAAGTTCTTAAAGTATACATACACTTTAGCAGCTGTCTGTACCGGGACTCCGTGGATAACATCACCCATATGTGAGAATATGCTGCCTGCTTGTCCTGAGATAATATATGTACCTAGGGCAGTGGTGGATTTAGTGACCTTCCCAGGGTCACAAGGAGCAGCGCGGGGTTTGAACCCACAACCTCAGGGTGTCGAGGCTGTAGCTCTAACCACTGCACCAAGGGACTTGGTGTGTGATAGTATATGATGATCTAAAGGTGACTAAACAGGTTGAAAAGGTAACAGCAAAAGCTAGAAGGATGCTAGCATACACAGGAAGAGGTATGGCCAGTAGGAAAAAGGAGGTATTGATGCCTCTGTATAAGACTCTGGTGAGATCTCATTTAGAATATTGTGTACAATTCTGGAGATCACACCTTCAAAAAGACATAAACAGGATGGAGTTGGTCCAGAGGAAGACTACTAAAATGGTTAGCGGTCTTTATCATAAAATGTATGGAGATAGTCTTAAAGATCTTAATATATATACTTTGAAGGAAAGGCGGGAGAGGGGAGATATGATAGAGACATTTAAATATCTATGTGGTGCATGAGGCAAATCTTTCCTTTGAAAAGAAGCTCTGGAATGAGAGGGCATACGATGAAGTTAAGAGGTGTTAGACTCAGGAGTAATCTAAAAAAATACTTTTTTACAGAAAGGGTGGTAGATGTGTGGAATAGTCTCCTGGTAGAGGTAATAGAGACTAAGACTGTGTCTGAGTTCAAGAACGCGTGGGACAAGCACGTTGAGATCTCTTAGGCAGAGAAGATAATGCATGCTGTGGATGGGCAGACTGGATGGGCCATTTGGCTTTTATCTGTCTTCATGTTTCTACGATGCTAAGCTATTTAATGACTCTTACACACAATGCCTTCTTTTCTCATCAACCTTATTATTTGCATAATTTGACAATTCCATATACGCCTGCAAGAACTTTGAGATTGATACAGGACAATAGATTAGTCCTCCCTTTACCAAACAGAGCTAGATGGGAATCAACTAGAACTAAAGCTTTTTATTTTATGGTCCCTCAATTGTGGAATCATCTTCCGTGAGAATTGAGACTAGCGGTGAATGTTAAAGCATTTAAAACAAAGTGGAAAACCTTTTATTTCCATGAAGCTTTCAGAAAATTGTCAACATATTCAGATAAAGTGCACATATATTAGTTAAATTGGTTTCTCTAATTAGATCTCTGAGATACAGAATTGATACAAGGATCTTTTAAATTAAATGTATTAAGTTGTAGGTGTGAATGAGGGAGTGTATGTTGTTTTCTCTTTTTAGAGTTGTCCTGTTACATATGGAGTTCCTTGGAGCTGTCGTAAGAAGCGGTATAACAAGTTTTAATAAAACATCTTTTATTGTTACCGTATTTTCACGCATATAACGCGCGCGTTATACGCGTTTTTACCTACCGCGCATACCCCTCGCGCGTTATATGCGTGAGCGCGGTATACAAAAGTTTTTAAACATAGTTCCCACCCCGCCCGACGCCCGATTCACCCCCCCAGCAGGACCGCTCGCACCCCCACCCCGAACGACCGCTCGCACGCGCTCCCACCCGCACCCGCATCCACGATCGGAGCAAGAGGGAGCCCAAGCCCTCTTGCCCGGCCGACTCCCCGACGTCCGATACATCCCCCCCGGCAGGACCACTCGCACCCCCACCCCGAAGGACCGCCGACTTCCCGACAATATCGGGCCAGAAGGGAGCCCAAACCCTCCTGGCCACGGCGACCCCCTAACCCCACCCCGCACTACATTACGGGCAGGAGAGATCCCAGGCCCTCCTGCCCTCGACGCAAACACCCCTCCCCCCAACGACCGCCCCCCCCACGAACCTCCGACCGCCCCCCCAGCCGACCCGCGACCCCCCTGGCCGACCCCCACGACCCCCCACCCCCCTTCCCCGTACCTTTGGTAGTTGGCCGGACAGACGGGAGCCAAACCCGCCTGTCCGGCAGGCAGCCAACGAAGGAATGAGGCCGGATTGGCCCATCCGTCCTAAAGCTCCGCCTACTGGTGGGGCCTAAGGCGCGTGGGCCAATCAGAATAGGCCCTGGAGCCTTAGGTCCCACCTGGGGGTGCGGCCTGAGGCACATGGGCCCAACCCGACCATGTGGGCCCATGTGGGCCGGATTGGCCCCATTCCTTCGTTGGCTGCCTGCCGGACAGGCGGGTTTGGCTCCCGTCTGTCCGGCCAACTACCAAAGGTACGGGGCAGGGGGGTGGGGGGGTCGTGGGGGTCGGCCAGGGGGGTCGCGGGTCGGCTGGGGGGGCGGTCGGAGGTTCTTGGGGGGGGCGGTCGTTGGGGGGGGAGGGGGGTTTGCGTCGAGGGCAGGAGGGCCTGGGATCCCTCCTGCCCGTAATGTAGTGCGGGGTGGGGTTAGGGGGTCGCCGTGGCCAGGAGGGTTTGGGCTCCCTTCTGGCCCGATATTGTCGGGGAGTCGGCGGTCCTTCGGGGTGGAGGTGCGAGTGGTCCTGCCAGGGGGGGGTGGATGTATCGGACGTCGGGGGGGGGCATCAGGCTTTCAGGATGGGGACAGACCTTCAAGGGGGGACAGACCTTCAAGGGGGACAGGCAGACCTTCAAGGGGGACAGGCAGACCTTCAAGGGGGGACAGGCAGACCTTCAAGGGGGGACAGACCTTCAAGGGGGGACAGGACTTCAAGGGGGACAGGCAGACCTTCAAGGGGGGACAGGACTTCAAGGGGGACAGGCAGACCGAAGGGAGTGAAAAAGCTATAAAATAAACCCACTAGCGTGTCAATGTGTTGAGAGGAAGAGGTGGTCTGGGAAATTCTGCTGAGAAAACTCCGGGTCCATTTCCACCCCCCAGTTACCCTAGTCCACTCCACTCAACTGGTTCACATACTGAGTGGGTCTTTGGGTGTTGTTCCTGGGATCTCTTTCAGTGGTTTGTCAGTATCTCCTTGTGGTCCAAGGAAGGAAACTTTGTTAACCTTAGCATTGACCTTCAGAATATATTTGTAACAGCGCTGCTTGTGTGGCATTACCGTAGGCTATGTAGTGATGGAAAGAAAAAACAGACCTTTGCACATTTTTGCACTAGGTATATGGTATAGGTATATAGGTTTAGGTATTCCTGCACAGCTAAGTCCTTGTGAAGTTACGGTACCTTGTTCTTTCTGTATTTGACATCTAGCAAGGTCTCTGTTTGGAAGGAATGATTTAAGTTATGGTAAAAGCAGATAGCATTGCTGGTTTTAAAAAGGTTTGGACAAATTCCTGGAGGAAAAGTCCATAGTCTGTTATTAAGACATGGGGGAAGCGTCTGCTTGCCCTGGATCGGTAGCATGGAATGTTGTTATTCTTTGGGTTTTGACCAGGTATTTAGTGACCTGGATTGGCTACCATGAGAATGGGCTACTGGGAATGATGGACCATTGGACTGACCCAGTTAGGCTATTCTTATGTTATGTTCTCATCTGTAGGGGCCTTTGTTTTCACTTCTTATTTTAATGTATTTTTTCTGGAAACTTATCAGTGTTTTTTATAATGGGAACAAAAATGGAAGAGAATTACCGTAATGTGTGTGGAATGGGGGGGGGGGGGTGTTTAACTACCATAATTTCTTCAGCTAAATACCGGTAATTCAATCCACCTCAACCAGACATAGGAGAACTCACGCACCATTCACACACCCTCCAACCAAACACGTGAAAAGAAAAAAACTGTTCATTCTTATAAACAACCTTATAACTTTTAATCTAGAGTTAGTATGAATTCAGCAACAAGAACAGAAATCACATGTTCATTCTTATAAACTATAACATTAACCGGTAGATCAAATGAAGTATCGAGGACAAAATAATCTAAATACAGTTACCGTAGTTAAGGTAAAGTTGTACAGTAAATAAACAAAGTTTACAGGTTTATTCAGTCATCATCACAGTCATCTGAATCCTTGAATCCATCAAAATCTGAATTGTCATCATCATCATCATTAAATAAAGTGAGCACAGCCTGCAGACGATCCTCGTTTATTTCTGAAGTGATATCGTCATCGTCGTCGTCATCATCACTGATATCCGTGTTGTTGCCTCCTTGTGCTGCACTGGTAGTAGCCGTAGTGTCATTGGTTTTATAAACAATGCCCGCTTTTTTAAATCCGTTTACAATAGTATTTGGGGTTATTTTGTCCCATGCTGAAGCCACCCACTTGCAGACTTCTGTGAAAGTTGCCCGCTTCAGCCGCCCCGCGGGTGTGTACTCATGCATGCCGCTCTGCATCCACTGCTCCCACTCCTTTCTAACAAAAGTCTTGAATGGATGATTCACTGCGATGTCAAGTGGCTGCAGCTTACATGTCAGGCCTCCAGGTATCACAGCGATGTGGGCACGAGTAGAATTAATGTAGGCCTGAACATTTTTTTCTTTGTGGGCAGCCATGGCATCAAAAATTAACAAGGATTTTTTTGCAAAGAATCCACCCTGTCTTGCCCTAAAGCATTTATCTATCCACAATCTCATTACGTCGCAGTCCATCCATCCCTTCTTGTTGCAGTGCACAACCACACTGGTGGGCAGCTTTTCACGGGGCATAGTGACCCTTTTGAAAATGAGCATGGGCTTTAACTTAACCCCGCTAGCTGAGCAACCAAGAACTACTGTAAAACACGTTCTTTCATGCCCAGTTGTGGTGATGGCAACAGATTTAGTACCTGTGGGGGCTACGGTTCTTGTCGGTGGAATGTCGAATGCCATTGGAATTTCATCCATGTTGATGACGTCCTTTGCAGTGATGCCAAGTTCAGATATTTCTTTGGCAACAAAGTCACGGAAATCAATCAATTTTTGCTGCCAGTCATCCGGAAGTCGCTGGCCAACAGTTGTTCTCATTCTAACTGATAGTCCGTTCCTTTTCATAAATTTTGAGATCCATGTGAAGCCAGCTTTGAAGTTGGGTATTCCTCTTCCATTGGCAAGTAGTTTTGCCTTCATCTGAATCGCAACAGTAGAGACTGATTCATTTTGCTCCCTTCTCTCCAGAATCCACTGCTTCAAGTCATCCTCCAGCTGAGGCCATTTTGGTTTGGCCCCACGACGTGCCCGTTTTCGCGGATTGCATTTCTCCAGTTCCTTCTTATCTTTTCTCCATTCACGCACCGATGTTTCTCCAACATTGAACTCTCTCGCTGCGGCCCGGTTGCCTATTTCATCAGCTTTCGCAACAACTTTAAGCTTAAAGTCCGCTGTATATGACTTTCGTCTCATTCCTTCCATTATGGCGGTAAATTTAAATTTAATTGATAAACTCTACTACCGGGTAGATAAATGCAGAATACCAATCTGAAGAGATCAAATTACTGAAATGTGGGCTCTACATGAAGCATTAATCTTTTATAGGCTTACCCAAAGGCTGAGATGCTGTTGTAAAGGCAAAATGGTATTTACTGGGCAAATTACAAAGCCAGATAGAGGGGAGACAAAGCCACATGGTCAAAAGCACACCGTGACAAAGGCCCGCCTTGGTGACAGATCAAAAGCGCGCCCAGACAACCCGGCGCAGAAAACTGAGCAGCAAGCATGCTCAGACCATCTTCTTTGTCTGTAGATGGTCTGCGCATGCTTACAGAGCGGCAAGCAGGGCAGGGCTGGAAACGAGCAGGCGGGACCAGAGGAGACTCGGAGCAGGGCTGGAAACGAGCAGTCGGGACCAGAGGAGACTCGGAGCAGGGCTGGAAACGAGCAAGTGGGACCAGAGGAGACTCGGGGCAGGGCTGGAAACAAGCAGGCGGGACCAGAGGAGACTCGGGGCAGGGCTGGAAACAAGCAGGCGGGACCAGAGGAGACTCGGAGCAGGGCTG
This sequence comes from Geotrypetes seraphini, assembly GCF_902459505.1. Taxonomy (NCBI): domain Eukaryota; kingdom Metazoa; phylum Chordata; class Amphibia; order Gymnophiona; family Dermophiidae; genus Geotrypetes; species Geotrypetes seraphini. The sequence goes on along the minus strand of NC_047085.1, from coordinate 146,697,740 downwards.
GAAACGAGCAAGTGGGACCAGAGGAGACTCGGGGCAGGGCTGGAAACAAGCAGGCGGGACCAGAGGAGACTCGGGGCAGGGCTGGAAACAAGCAGGCGGGACCAGAGGAGACTCGGGGCAGGGCTGGAAACAAGCAGGCGGGACCAGAGGAGACTCGGGGCAGGGCTGGAAACAAGCAGGCGGGACCAGAGGAGACTCGGGGCAGGGCTGGAAACAAGCAGGCGGGACCAGAGGAGACTCGGAGCAGGGCTGGAAACGAGCAAGCGGGACCAGAGGAGACTCGGGGCAGGGCTGGAAACAAGCAGGCGGGACCAGAGGAGACTCGGGGCAGGGCTGGAAACAAGCAGGCGGGACCAGAGGAGACTCGGAGCAGGGCTGGAAACGAGCAAGTGGGACCAGAGGAGACTCGGGGCAGGGCTGGAAACAAGCAGGCGGGACCAGAGGAGACTCGGAGCAGGGCTGGAAACGAGCAGTCGGGACCAGAGGAGACTCGGAGCAGGGCTGGAAACGAGCAAGTGGGACCAGAGGAGACTCGGGGCAGGGCTGGAAACAAGCAGGCGGGACCAGAGGAGACTCAGAGCAGGGCTGGAAACGAGCAGGCGGGACCAGAGGAGACTCGGAGCAGGGCTGGAAACAAGCAGGCGGGACCAGAGGAGACTCGGAGCAGGGCTGGAAACGAGCAGTCGGGACCAGAGGAGACTCGGGGCAGGGCTGGAAACGAGCAGGCGGGACCAGAGGAGATTCGGGGCGGGCGAAAGGAGAGTCGTGGTGGCCAGAGGAGAGTCGGGGCGGGCGAAAGGAGAGTCGGGGTGGCCAGAGGAGAGTCGGGGCGGGCAAAAGGAGAGTCGGGGTGGCCAGAGGAGAGTCGGGGCGGGCGAAAGGAGAGTCGGGGTGGCCAGAGGAGAGTTGGGCGGCGATGGGGGAGTCGGGGCGGCATGCGCAGTATACGTGTGTGCGCGGTATATAAAAGTTTCTGTACATGAAGTTGTGTTTTTCGCGCGCTATACCCGTGTGCGCGTTTTACACGGGTGCGCGTTATCTATGTGAAAATACGGTAATCTATGTAATACTATTAATTTGTTTTATAAGTAAAACAAAACTTGGGTTGCCTGATTATGTCATATATAAAGACAAGGAGCTGTATCCATATGCAAACAATTTTGATTTAATTTAGAAGACACTATTTTTATACTGGTAGCTCAAGGAGAGTCACACATTCACATATAGCAGATATCTCACTGTCTCTAGAGCAGGGGTATCAAAGTCCCTCCTCGAGGGCCGCAATCCAGATGGGTTTTCAGGATTTCCTCAATGAATATGCATGAGATCTATTTGCAAACACTGCTTTCATTGTATGCTAATAGATCTCATGCATATTCATTGGGGAAATCCTGAAAACCCAACTGGATTGCGGCCCTCGAGGAGGGACTTTGACACCCCTTCTCTAGAGGGTATAGAATCTAAGAACTCTATTTATTAAGCATTTTCCCAACAGATACACTGTAGCCAAGAATCTTTAGTTTGCTTTGTACCTGAGGCAATGGAGGGAAAAGGGACTTGCCCAAAGTTTCACATAGAATCAGGGGATTTGTACTCTGGATTTCCTAGTTCTTGGTCTGCTACATTAACCAGCAAAGTCATCCCTCAATATGTCAGATGTTACTGCTGATGTGCAATCTTATCTACTTTTCCCCCTCAGGCTGCCTCACATAACTGAACCCTTTGAGGATTTTGTTGCTTGTTTATCAAAGCAGGGGTTTATTAACATTTCCTGTTATGTACACACTTGGGAGCTATAATAATAATCCTGTGGGACACAAACAAAATTATAACAAGAAAGCTGCAAAAACTGCAGGGATAAGCATAGTGAAAACTGATAATGTTGGAAAACACATAGAAGGGCTAATAGCTGCATTATGCATAAAGGAAGCATAATCCATGTGGACTGTTTAAGTTATCTTTTTCTTTAAATTAACAAATACCTTATATGTACCAACACTGCTTATCACTATAGTATAAGCTCATCAAAAGCATTACCACAATCCTGAAGCATAAATTCTCAACCAGAGTCCGGGAGGCAATGTTTTGAACGTTGGAAACTGCTGGAGTAGCTGGTTGAGGATCTGGAATCATCTTTAATGGCTTACTTGGTACAACATTAATTACAATCTTTAAAAAAGTTAAGAAAAATAGGGTTAACCAATATATTGTTCATCAACAATAATAAATAGTACATACAACAAATTAAAATTTTAATTTGTGGAGGCCTCTACATATATAGATGTTACTATGGATTCTTGTCCTGTGAAGCTGATAAAAAAGCTACAGATACAACTGATAGTAAAGGTAAAGGGGTCATGGAAGTGATATACCACCTTTATGTGGTATATCTAAAGCAGTTTACATATATTATATGCAGGTACTTTCTCTGTTAGTGGGCTCACAATCTAAGTTTTATATCAGAGGCATTAGAGGGTTAAGTGACTTGCCGAGAGTCACAAGGAGCTGCAGTGGGCATCAAACCTAGTTTCCCAGGTTCTCATCTCACTGCACTAACCATTAGGCTACTCCTCCATTACACTGTTAGAATATTCCACTACTAAATTTATCTTTACAGGAAGGAATATTTCCTGAAATTATGGGTAACATCATCTTGCCACCCCCCCTTGCTAAAAGGGGATAATATGAATGTATTAAACATTATAAAAATAATCAACCATGACATTTTTCTAAACTTAATGAGATAGATATAGAAGAATGAGACTTGCAGTGGTTGTAATTTACAGATTAGGTCTCTCCAGGTGCTTAAGCAATATGAACTGTCGTATGCAACAGAGTTCTTCCCTTTCACCTATTTTAATTTATATGTAAGATGGATCATATATTGCATCAAATGAATATTAAGGATTTTTTTTCAGCAGATGTTATTTCTAGTATATATACATTTTATTAAAATTGCCTAATTAATGATGTATGCCTTAGGATATGTAATGGATGACAGAGAATACATTACAGATTAATCCAGAAAAAACATTACCAGACGTATACAGCACTGTACAGAGTCATGGAGACAGTCCCTGCTTGAGTAAGTATTAATTGCTTCAGGTCTGACTATAGAATCTCATGTTAGCAATTTTATAAAGAAAGCCTTTTTTAAAATGAAATTGATAAGTCAACTGAAATACTTTCTGGATACTCAGTATTAACAGACAATTGTCCAAGTAATGATACTTTTGTTGTTAGATTACTATATTATTATTTTATTAGGGCTTCTTAATAAACAATTTAGAAGGTTATAGGTTGTGCAAAATGTGGTTGCCAAACTAATACTAGGAGGTTGGCAATATTACCATGCCACCTTATTTTTGTGTTGACTATTCTGGCTGGCATTGAAAGCCAGAATAGAATTTAAGATACTAACTTTTGTTTTTAACATTTTATACGGCCTAAGCCTAGGTTACTTTAAATATTTTGTGGCTGTATATGTTTCATCTAGACAACTTCAAATCATTCAAGAATTGCAACTGGTCAGACCTATGAAACATATCTGTTATCTGCTTTCACTGTATAACAGAATATTAACTGGCAAAGGTCCAAACTTATGGAACTGTCAACTGAAATGAGAAAGATTACAGACCATCTGAAGTGTCAATGCTATTTGAAAGTCTGGTTATTCTAGAAATATTTGGTGGCTATTTAACTTGGCTATGTCTCTGTGTCATATTGTGATGAATTATCGCCTTTGCTGTGAAGTTTTGTTTAATTTTAATTGTCAGATTCCTATGATATATTTGAATTTGGATTTGTTGTTTTTTTGATAGGATCAAATAAAATTTTTACCTCATAGATTATATACAAAGAGGAATGGAAGGTAGCCTAGTGGTTAGTGCAGTGGCCTGAGAATGTGGGGCACTGGATTCAATTCCCACTGCACAGGTTGTATAAGCTTCTGAACTAGGGAAAGTAGTTAAGAGTCCCAATTTTAGCCAGTAGGGAACGTGTGTTTGCTTTCCACATTACTCTAAAACATTAGTAGGTAACTGTATTACTTATGATTCAGCCTAACACTTAGACTGTCTCGTACCTAGATCAAGCTTCGCTTAACATTCTTACTCATTCTTAAGTAATCTGTTGCTTAGACTACAGCATCACCCTATTTAAGGGAATTACAAAAAAGGAAATTTGACACCTTCAGACACCGCTGTTAAAATTATCTTTAATGCAAAAAAATTAGACCATGTAACGCCTCTGATGGTCAAAGCACATTGGTTGCCCATCCCCCATCATATCACCTATAAAATACTGCTCTTAACTTTCATAACTATACAAACAGGGCAGCCTGAATTAATTACTAGACTTCTAATACCCCTCACTTCTCAACATACTCTCTGGTCATCTATTCATAATCCGCTAACAATTCCATCACTAAAAATTATCAATACTATGTGAGAGGGAGAACAAGAGGGCACTCTCTAAAACTGAAAGGGGATAGATTCCGTACAAACGTAAGGAAAGTCTTCTTCACCTAGAGAGTGGTGGAAAACTGGAACACTCTTCCGGAGTCTGTTATAGGGGAAAACACCCTCCAGGGTTTCAAGACAAAGGGGTCCTTTTACAAAGGCGCGGTAGCGGTTTAATGCACGGAATACCGCACGTTAAACCGCCTACTGCACTAGTACCTAACGCCTCCATTGATGAGGTGTTAGGATTTTAGGCTGCTGCGGGGGTTAGCGCATGATGAAATGTCTGACGCACTAACCCCCGTAGCGCGCCTTGATAAAAGGAGCCCAAAGTTGGAGAAGTTCCTGCTAAACTGGAACATACGCAGGTGAGGCTGGACTCATTTAGAGCACTGGTCTTTGAACTGAGAATGAAAGGATGAATGCGGATATGTTAGGGCACAGCAAAGTATTTAAATTGGTGTGGGAGCTGTTGACATTCTTTGTTAATTCAACATAATTGTCTTTATTTAATTTACTGTTTATTTTTATATATATCCAGGATGGGGTGGGTAGGTGAGAGGTTATCCTTTTGATTTATTTATTGATTGAATTATTGGAAGAAAGGGGTGAGATATTTTTCTTCTGTATTGTTATTGATGGAATTTAAGTGCTTATTTTGTTTATTAAAGTTTGTAAAATTCATGGCACTTTGTATTAGTTTTGAAAATTAATAAAGAATAAAAAAAAAAAACCCAAAACCTGGAACGTACGCAGGTGAGGCTGGACTCATTTAGAGCACTGGTCTTTGACCTGAGGGCCGCCACGTGAGCGGACTGCTGGGCAGGATGGACCACTGGTCTGACCCAGCAGTGGCAATTCTTATGTTCTCTATTACTGCCCCCATGCTCTGGAATTCAACGCCGGCTTACTTACGAGAGATTTACACGTTAGATAATTTCAAGACCAGCTTAAAAACAAAAGGGTACTCAAGGAACTAAGGAATGAAATAGCTGAGCCACTTCGACAAATATGCAACCTATCCTTGAAAACAGGAGAGATTCCGGAAGACTGGAAAATAGCAAATGTCACGCCCATCTTCAAGAAAGGCTCAAGGGGAGACCCAGGAAACTACAGGCCGGTGAGCTTGACATTGGTCCCGGGAAAGATGATGGAAGCGCTGATTAAGGACAGCATCTGGGAACGCATCGAAAACACTGGGCAGCTAAAGCCGAGCCAGCATGGCTTCTGCAAGGGCAGGTCATGCCTCACAAACTTATTATACTTCTTTGAGGGGGTAAACAGCCAGGTGGATAAAGGGGAATCTATAGACATCATTTACCTTGACTTCCAAAAAGCCTTCGACAAGGTACCACACGAAAGACTGCTAAAGAAGCTATGGAACCACGGGGTGCAAGGGGAGGTCCACAGATGGATCAAAAACTGGCTGGTGGACAGGAAACAGAGGGTTGGAGTAAAGGGCCATTACTCAGACTGGCAATGGGTCACGAGCGAAGTTCCGCAGGGATCGGTGCTGGGACCGCTCCTGTACAATATATTTATTAACGACCTGGAGGCAGGAACAAAATGTGAGGTTATTAAATTTGCGGATGACACCAAACTATATAGCAGGGTTGAAAACACGGAGGACTGCAAAGATCTCCAAAAAGACCTGACAGCGCTGGAAAGTGGCAAATGAGCTTCAACATAGGGAAATGCAAGGTCATGCATGTAGGGAAAAAGAACCCGATGTTTACTTACAAAATGGGGGGATCACCGCTAGGGGTGAGTAACCTTGAAAGAGACCTGGGAGTGATGGTAGACACATCATTGAAGGCGTCAGCGCAGTGCGCCACAGCCTCAAGGAAGGCAAACAAAATGTTAAGAAGGGTATCACGTCCAGGACAAAGGAAGTCATCCTGCCACTGTATCGTGCAATGGTGCGCCCGCACCTGGAGTACTGCGTCCAGTACTGGTCGCCGTACCTCAAGAAGGACATGGCGGTACTTGAGAGAGTCCAGAGAAGAGCAACTAAGCTAATAAAGGGTATGGAGGACCTCTCATATACTGACAGACTGAAGAAGCTGGGGCTTTTCTTCCTGGAAAAGCGGAGACTTAGAGGGGACATGATAGAAACCTTCAAGATCATGAAGGGCATAGAAAGAGTAGACAGGGACAGATTTTTTAAATTATGGGGAACCACAAGTACAAGGGGATACTCAGAGAAATTGAAAGGGGGAAGGTTTAGAACAAACGCCAGGAAGTTCTTTTTCACCCAGAGGGTGGTGGATACATGGAACACGCTACCGGAGGATATGATAAGTAGGAGCACGCTACAGGGCTTCAAAGAAGGTTTGGATAGGTACCTGGAGGACAAAGGGATTGAGGGGTACAGATAGGAGTAGAGGTAAGTTATAGGGATAGGATTAGAGGATTAGAGGCAGTAGAAAAATTAGACAGGGGCACTGTTCAGGCAATTAGGCCTGATGGGCCGCCGCGGATGCGGACCGCTGGGCAAGATGGACCTCTGGTCTACCTCAGCGGAGGCAACTTCTTATGTTCTTATGTTCAGTATGACTGTCCTTTTAAGGTTACCTAATTGATCATTAATTTGCTATTAATTTTAATGTGTCTGTATTACCCTGTTTTTCCTTTTTATTGTTGTAAAGCCGCTTTGCAATTTTGAAAAGGCGGGATAAAAATTTTTTAATGAAACTTGCAATTTAAATAAATAGTCAAACCTCGGTTTGGGTTTGAGTGTTTTGCAAGATGAGCAAAACATTCTCACAAATCGTGCCTTGCAAACTGAGCGTTGACTCGATTTGCGAGCCTCCCCCACAATCCGGCATCACCCCCCCGGCGAACCGGCATCCCCCGCCCGCGCACACAAACACAACACCTGTTAGTTGCTTAATGTAGCTTGGTAAAAGGGTCCCTAAGAGAACTAATTTTAACTCCTCTTTTATAAAGGTTACCAAATATTGAAATGAACTTATATATATATATATATATATATATAAAATAAAAAAATTTTCCGACAGTCATTTGAAGATGTAAAAACTTATAGAAAGTATTTCCTTACTGTAGATGGCACACAAGAGTACAAATAAGAAACATACCTGTCGGCTGAAGAGCACAACTATTTTGTCAAATACAAACTGGATGCTGTACTTCCCTGCGTGATCAGGAATAATTTTATTTCTACATTTAGTAAGAAAAATAATGGTCAGGAAATCTAAACAAGAATAACACATTGATTCATTGTATAACAACCTTACATTAAAACCGTAACAATATAATTCACACTACCCCACCCCCCCCAAAAAAAAAAAAAGAGAAAAGTTTAAGGTACAGAAATGAATTGCGAGAGAAACTAAAGTTCTAGTGCTTTTTGAGTATCATTTACCTATCTGATTCCAAGATGACACATTGGGGGGAGGGTTTTGATCACTAAAATGAAAATAAAATCATTTTTCCTACCTTTGCTGACTGGTGATTTCATGAGTCTCTGGTGCGTTTCCTTCGGTCTGTGTATCCTTTCTTTCATTTCTTTCTTTCTGCACTCAGGCCCAAGAATTGTCCCTTTCTATTCCCTCCCTCTTTCCTTCCTATGTTCTTAATGCCCCCAGTGCCTCCTTCCCATTTCTTTAGTGCCCCCAGTGCCTCCTTCCCATGTCCTTAGTGCCCCTTCCTGTCTTTAGTGCCCCCAGTGCCTCCTTCTCATGTCCTTAGTGCCCCTTCCTGTCTTTAGTGCCCCCAGTGCCTCCTACCCATGTCCTTAGTGCCCCTTCCTGTCTTTAGTGCCCCCTGTGCCTCCTTCCCATGTCCTTAGTGCCCCTTCCTGTCTTTAGTGCCCCCAGTGCATCCTTCCCATGTCTTTAGTGCCCCCAGTGCATCCTTCCCATGTCCCTCTCACTGCCTTCCACACTTTGTCCCACCCCCACCCTCGAAGCCAGCCTGCCTGCCTGTCTACCTCTCTCCCTCCCTCCCTGGCCAAAGCCAGCCTGCTTGCCTGCCTACCACCTTTCCTCCCTGCCCCGCAAAAAAAAAAGCCTCTCTCCTTCCTTTCCCCTGCTCTTACCGCCCTGCCGCTGCAGCTAAAGCCGACAGGAAATCTTCTTTCCGACGTCAATTCTGACATCGGAGAGAACGTTCTGGGCCAGCGATTGGCATATAGGTTGAAGAGGAGAGCGGATAGTAATGTACCCTGGGACACTCCGTAGCAGAGGTTTTGATTCTGATGAGGAAGAATCCAGTAGTACTTTCTGAGACCTTTCGTTCAAGAAGGAGAACCATACCAGTGCGACATCATGGATTACGATCGAGTATAGAACAGATAGGAGGAGGATAGTATCGAAGGCTGCACTCAGGTCTAGTAGGAGCAGCAGTGTGTCTTTTCTCTGATCAATAATTTTCCAGCAGTCATCTATGATGTCTAGATGCACCGTTTCTGTGCTGTGGTGCTTCCTGAATCCTGATTGGAAGTTGGAGAGGGTGGTGTTTGTTTCCATGTAGTCTCGTAGTTGCGCGAGTACTATCTTTTCTAGTATTTTTTAAATAAATGGGAGATTTGAGACTGGTCTATAGCTGCTTGGATTGTCCGGGCCCATGGTGTTTTTTTAGGAGTGGTCTTATTACAGCGGATTTCCAGCTCTGTGGTGTTATGACTGATTGTAGGGACTCGTTAATTAGAGGTAAAATGGAGTTCAGGAAGTATTCGTTGGTAGCTAGAAGTGTAATGAATGGGCATGGGTCCAGGATTGAGGTTGTGGGATTTAAGGAGACTATTGTACTTTTTAGGTCGTCAATGGAAACTGGTTTGAAGTGTTGAGAGCTGTTGAGAGGTTGTTGTTTTGTATAGTTTTCAGGATGCTTGGCTTCTAAGTCTAAGGATTCTCGTATCTTTGATATCTTGTTGTGAAAGAAATTTGAGAGGAATTCACCATCTAAGTTTGATTTTTGGATGTGGTGTGATCCTTGGGAGGAGGTGAATAAATTTTTAGACAGTAAGAAGATGGCCTTTGATCTGTTTGGGATTTTGGATATTAGGATTGTGAAGTATGCCTTTTTGTATCGAGTGTCACTAGCTTGTATTATTTCAAGAGGCTTTTCAAGGTGGATTTGTCTTCGGCGCTGTGTTTTGCACAAGGTTTTTTCTGCTTTCCTGACTTTCCTTTTCTGTTCTCTCAGGCTTTCTGTGAACCAGGCTGATGAGAAGGATCTTGTGTTTGTTTTGATTTTTTTGACTCTTGCTAATTTCTCTTACAGTGACTTTATACCAGAATGCCATGCTTGTGCCTTTTCCTCTAGTGAGTTGGTCGTGGAGCTTGGGTGTAGGTCCATTTTGGAGATGCCAATGGAAAAGTCATGAAGGTTGACCAACTTTGGGTTGAGTGTGGTTGTTTTTAATGAAGCTGGTTTTTCTATGGGCCCTTTGGCCTTAACATGTAGGTTGAACGAGATTATGTGGTGGTCCAGGGGACTTGAATGTTTGTTAAATGTTTCTATCTCATCTCCCCACTCTCGTCTTTCCTCTGAAGTATACAGATTGAGATCTTTCTTTGTTCTCATACGCCTTATGATGAAGACCATGCACCATTTTAATAGCCTTCCTCTGGACCAACTCTATCCTTTTTATATCTTTTTGAAGGTGCAGCCTCCAGAATTGTATGCAATATTCTAAATGAGATCTCACCAGAGTCTTATGCAGGGGCATCAATACCTCCTTTTTCCTACTGGCCATACCCCTCCCTATGAACCCTAGTATCCTTCTAGCTTTCGCCGTCACCTTTTCAATCAGTTTGTCCATCTTAAGATCATCACATACAATCACACCCAAGTCCCACTCGTCTGTCGTGCACTTATGTTCTTCACCCCCTAAACTGTACTGTTCCTTTGGGTTCTTGCAGCCCAAATGTATGACCTTGCGTTTCTTAGCATTAAATTTTAGCTGTCAAATTTCAGACCATTCTTCAAGCTTCGCCAGATCTTTCTTTCTTCATGTTATTCACACCATCCAGGGTGTTTACTCTTTTGCAGATTTTGGTATCATCCGCAGTGAGGCAAATCTTACCCGACAGCCCTGCAGCTTCATCATTTATAAAAATGTTAAAAAGAACAGGCCCTAGAACAGAACCTTGAGACACACCACTGGTAACATCCCTCTTCCTCAAAGCGATCTCCATTGACCACTACCCTCTGTCACCATCCACTCAATCAGTTCTTGAACCAGTCCATCTTTTTGGGACCCATCCCGAGGGCACTCAGTTTATTTATTAGATGTTTGTGTGGAATCTAATAAATAAACTTTGCTAAAATAAATAAACTTTGCTAAAATCTAAATACACCACATCTAATGCACTCCCCTCTATCCAATTCTCTGGTCACCCAGTCAAAGAAATCGATCAGATTTGTCTGACAAGACCTACCTCTAGTGAATCCATGTTGCCTCCGGTCCTGTAATCCACAGGATTCCAGAAACTTCACCATTATCTGTTTTTAAAGTGTTTCCATTAATTTGCTTACCACAGAAGTCAGGTTTACCGGCCTGTAATTCCCTACTTCTTCCTTACTTCTACTTTTGTGGAGAGGGACCACATCTGCCCTTCTCCAGTCCTCTGGTACCACTCCCGACTCTAGAGACTCATTGAAAAGGTCAATCAGTGGAGCCACCAGAATTTCCCGAAGTTCTTTTAGCACCCTTGGATGTACACCATCTGGTCCCATCACTTTGTCTACTTTTATTTTAGCTAGCTCCTCACGAACACAACCCTCTGAAAATTGATCAGGGTCTATCACTCCTCCATCCTTATTCATGTTATTCTGTGGTTCCACTCCCGGCACTTCAGCGATGAACACAGAACAGAAATATTTGTTAAGCAATTCCTTTTCTTTATCAGCTTCTACATATTTCTCCCCTTCACCTTTGAGTCTCAGAATGCCACTTTTGCACTTCTTCCTCTCACTAATATATCTAAAAAATATATTGCCCCCACGTTTTATCATGTCACCTATTTTTTCTTCCATTTGCATCTTTGCTTTCCTGACTACACGCCCAGCCACTCTTAACTTTTCCAGATTTTTTTGCCTGTCTTCCTCTTTCTGTGATCTTTTGTAGTTTATGAAAGCGAACCTCTTATTCCCTACCTTCACAGCTACTACTTTTAAGAACCTAAGTGGCTTTCTTTTCTGTTTACTTTTACTTACTTGCATCACAAAAAGGTTTGTCACTCGTACAATTACTTCTTTCAGTTTTGCACACTGCACTCCTTCCAGATGTTCCCATCCAATTCTTAACGTAATCCCCCCATCCAAAATTAGTTTTTTTAAAAGTATAGAACCTGTTTTTGAATGAGCCCTCTCTATACCCATCTTAATATTAAATCATACCATGCAGTGATCACTGGATGCCAGATGATCACCCACTGTAACATCAGAAACACTTTCCCAGTTTGTAAGCACCAAGTCCAGTATGACCCCTTTCCAGGTGAGTTCTATTACCAACTGCTGGAACAATTCTCCTTGTAGAGAACCCATGATCCCCTACTTCTAGAAGACCCCGCAATAGGGATACCCCAATCAACATCTGGCATGTTAAAATCACCTATTAGTAAAACATCCCCTTTTTTAGATATATTCTGAATGTCTACTATTAAATCTCTGTCCACTTCTTCCGTCTATGAAGGAGGCCTGTATATCACAACAATGTAAATATATTCACCATTCCCTCTTTCCAAATTGATCCACAGTGCCTCTTCCTTGCCCTGCAGATCCTGAAATTGTGTGACTTTAATATGATCTTTAACATTGTGACAGGAATCTGGCTAGACCTATTAGAATCAAGGAGAAAGTCCCTGTAAGCCCCAGTAAAAACTCTGTGACCAGGTTTAGGAAACATCCTGATTAGTGTGAAAATCCTGTTCACAACTTTAGGAAGGAACCTGCTCCTTTAAGAGTGTCCAGAGCTCAGGCTGGTATTGAGAAGGCAGGGCCCTTTAAGAATTTGTCTAACCCTGCTAGGAGGGGGTGTGGCTTGTTGCCAAGGCTCCCATTTACTGAGCTTTCCTCGTCAGATAGAGAGGAGAGACAGCTGTGACAAGGAGCTGAGCAGAAGCTGGGAAGGAAGCCAGTCCTTCCAGCTGAACCATGGCCAGCACAAGGAAGTTTCCCTGAGAACTGGGAAATGGAGGAACTGGAAGCCAGCCAGACCAAACCAGTTGCAGAAGCCCAGCCTGAGGACTATGCCATGGAGTGCCAGGAGGACTATGTCTTGCCTAACTGGGAAGAACACTTAATGGATTGTGAGTAGGCTGTTAAGCCAAGCAGTTTTTCTTTTCCTTCTTGGGAGTTTTGAGTTTGTTTTTGGAGCAGTTTGTGCACTGCTCTGACTTGTGCTGGGGGTTGAAGAAGGAAAACCAGAGCCTGTCTCTTGGGAGGGCGGAAACACCTGTGGTGTTCGGGCTCATCTCCTCCCAGTCTGTTGGGGAATCGGCTCTATTCAACAGGGCCACAGCCACAGCCAGAGAGAGAGTTTACAGAGAACCTAGTGTTGGGTGCATGTACTGTTCTGTTAGGCCATGAGTAAGGCCAGAAGGAAAAGTTAAGGACTTTTGTGTTGATGGGCTGGACTGACTCTAAAAGCACGGCTTGTGCTATAGTGAGACTTATTTGCTTCCTTTGAGGAATGAATTAAATTCCTGGAAGCCTGTCCTTTTTTTTGCTTGTGCCAATTCTGAAATTGTGTTTGGAGTTTTGTTTTTCATTAAAGTGTTTTGTTTTGATCAACCAGAAAATCTCAGTGTGCAATTCTTGGGTTCCACTATCTTTATTTAAAATTTGGGATTGGGATTCAGCAAAGCAACTAGGCCTAGCCAGGATCCTGTCCCACAACATATAACGCTACTCCCCCTCCTTTTCTTTCTACCCTGTCTTTCCTGAATAGATTATAGCCCAGTATAACTACATCCCAATCATGGTTCTCCGTGAACCATGTCTCTGTGATCGCCACTATATCCAACTCATTTTCTTCCATCACAGTTCTGGATCCAGAAATATTGTTTCCCATACTTCGAGCTTTAGTATATACTGCTTTCTAGACATTGCCCCCCCTTTTCCCATCCATGTAGAGGTATTCAGTGATTTACTTACCTGAGGGCTTATTCTCTCCTGGGAGCTTAGATCACCCTGCCCCATCACTTCTAAAATACAAGTTTTCCTTATGTGACACATACAGTTTCTGGTACCAATATACATTTCTTTGTAGTCCATGGATCAAGATCAGATGATTAGGTGAAGAGGTATGTTTTTATTGCTTTTTTTAAAATTGAGGAAGGGGTGGAGACGGCAGAGACAGGCGCTGGACCGCTGGCAATTAAAGAAAAGTGCCGGGGGGGGGGGTTAAAAAAAGGTGAGGTGGTGGTGGGGGGGTATTCGCTCCATAAGGAGCGCTGGACTGCCAGTAATTAAAGAAAGGTGCGGGGGGGATTAAAAAAAAGTACGGGGGGGGGCATATGGGGGGTATTCGCTCCATCCTTATTTCCACCTACTTTGGGGGGAAATAAAAGTGCAAAATGGAGCGAAAAATACAGTAATTGTGTACAACATCCATATAAATTATCACAAGCAAGATGGAGAATATTTATTGCTACAGGTTAAGAAAACCACTCCATACACATCTTTATCCTAATATTTTAATGTTTCATATATTTACAATAATCTTTCTTCGAAAGTATAGAACTAAAGCAGGGCTACCCAAATCCGGTCCTCAAGATCTAATGGCAGGCCAGGTTTTCAGGATATCCAAATGAATATGCACGAGAGAGAGAGATTTACATACCAAGAAGGCAGTGCATGCTTTACTGTAAATCTCTCTCATGCATGTTCATTATGGATATCCTGAAAACCTGGCCTGCAAGTAGATCTCGAGGACCGGACTTGGGCAGCTCTGAACTAAAGGATAGCAAGCCAACACCCCCTTCCCCCCGAACCAAAACCCAACAAAACTTTGGATTTTAGATACAGAAAACTAATTTAAAAAAAGTGGTGTTGGAGAAACAATTTGGGGGACTATTTATTAACCACTAGTTCTATACATTCAGATGGACTAATATGGCAACCATATACTTTTCTTGCACATTGTTTGAAAACTAGTTTCCTTAATTCTATAGTATTGTTAATGAAATAGCACATTTTTGGAATACCTGAAATAAAAGCATCCCTTTTTATCAGTTGTATTGCAATTCAGTGTGGCAGCCTATAAAAAGGGAAAACAATTGTTAGAAAATAGAATACAGCTCTTATTATTTTAAATCTAGGAACCAGCCCCAAACTTGACTGAGGACTCCTACAAACTCCTACTAGCCCATCAAAACTGAAAAGAGAGAGGAAGGTGTAGAAAAGCATGCCACAGCCCCTTTAGGGCCTTATTTGTTAAGACTGGTTTATTTATAACATTTCTAACCAGCTTAAACCTTAATTGGCTTGCAAAAAAATACATACATAACTATCAAATAATATATAACATACACGTAAAAACAGCATTGTATAAATTCATTACAGCATTACTCCCCAATTAAAAACTTCTAATAACAGGGTAGTTTTCTGCACCTTTTTAATTTTCTGAATATCAGAGTGTGATCTTAATGGTCCTGTCAATTTATTCTACAGCACTACTCCTGCTTCTGAAATTACAACTGCTCTTATATTTTCATAGTGCAAATGTACAAACCATCCATTGACAAATGCATCATTCCCTCAGACCTTAAAGACCTGAGAGGCTGATAAAGCGTCATCACTTGTGTCAAGTACCAAGGGATCTTACAATGAATAACTTTAAAAATCAGAACAAGAACTTTATAGACAATACAAGATCTGACAGATAACTAATGAAGTTTATTCAGCCATGGTGTTACATGCTCAAATCTACTTCCATCACATATTGTATGTGCTGCCGCATTCTGAATCATTTGCAATACTTTGCACCATGAAGATGTTATTCCCAAATAAAAAGCATTGCAATAATCTAATTTTTGGATAATAAGTTTGTACTACCAAACAAAAATCCCATCCCGACAGCATTGTTTAAGTTTACTCAATGAGCGCATTGTTTCCCCATTCTGTCTCTATGGTGAAAAACAATCATAGCTTGACTCAATCTTTCTCACCTTTTTCCTGCAAACTGTTGCTATTTGCTGGTACCTCCTGCTAGAGATATCACTATAGTATAGGTATCTACTAGTGCTGTCTGATTTCTGATTCAAATCGATTCACCAATTTACTTCGGGTGAATCGATTCATTTAAAAAAAAAAAAAAAAAAAATCAGCCTCGCCCATTCGGTGACTAACCCTCCTCCCTGTGCCTTCAGGTCTTCTAAAGCAGGAGCGGCAGCGCTGCCTCTTGCTGGCCGTCCACTGCCGCTGCCGCTTTAGGGGGGGAGGGTCAGTCAAGAAGTGCTGCAGTGCTTAGGCGCTCTTTGCAGCATCCCCTGGCCTCCCACTTTTACCTTCAGATAATTACCGCAGCCTGCAGAGAGGATCGCTGATGCTGTAGCGATCTTTGCAGGCTGCTGTCCTCAGCAGCAAGTTCCCTCTGCTGCAATCCTGCCCCTGACATCAGAGAAGGGGTCGGACCGTGGCAGAAGGAACTTGCTGCAGAGGCTGACAGCAGCCTGCAAGGATCGCAACAGCACTGACGATTCTCTCTGCTGGGTTCTGAAATTAGCTTCTCCTGGGAAGCCAGGGGGGAAGCTGGAAAATGCTGCAAAGAAGTGGGGAAAATGCAGGCCTTCGGAAGGATGGCCTGATGTAGAAGAACACAGAGGGAGGGAGGGAAGGGGGGTTCAAAGAGACGTGCATATACCGGATTGGGGGAGGGAGGGGGGAAGAAATAATGGGTCTAAAAACACAGGAGAGGGAGAGAGATGGTGGACAATGGAATTTAGGGAGGGAAGGAACAGAAAGGGAGAAAAGCTGGACACAAGGGATGGTGTGGAGGGGTAGGGGATAGAGATACTGGATAGGAGACTAGCTGGGAAGAGAAAGGGAGAGAAGATAGGGAGACTAGCTGGGAAGAGAAGGTGGACCCTGGGATGGTAGGGAAGGAGGGGGAGATGCTGGAGGAAAGGGTAGTTGATAAAAGGAGGGATGGTGGGGTCCATTGCTGCAGCTGCGGGTACGGAGATGAAAAAAGGAAAGATGCCAGACCTCCGGGGGAGGGAAGGGAAATGCAAGGGGAGGACAGAGATGGAAGATAGATGGTTAGCACAGAGAAAGAAGGAAATGACAAATGGGCAGGAGACCCTGGCAAGCGAGTTATCAGAAGACAACCAGAGCCTGGGACCTACATGATTTGAATAATGACCAGACAACAAAAGATAGAAAAAATAATTTTATTTCTGTTTTGTGAATATGTCAGATTTGAAATGCGTATCCTGCCGGAGCTGGTGTTAGACCAGTGGTTCCCAACCCTGTCCTGGAGGAACACCAGGCCAATTGGTGTTCAGGCTAGCCCTAATGAATATGCATGAAGCAAATTTGCATGCCTATCACTTCCATCATATGCAAATCTCTGTCATGCATATTCATTAGGGCTAGCCTGAAAACCCGATTGGCCTGGTGTTCCTCCAGGACAGGGTTGGGAATCACTGTGTTAGACTACAAATGTGAGCTAGGATTTAACAGAGAGAGGAAAAGTCTTTTTTGTTTATTTATTTTGTTTACACCACAGCACCAGTGCGGGTATGAGAGGGCAAAGAGGGTGATGAGGCTATAAAAGGGGTAAAGAGGCTAGGATGTTTGAAAAAAACACCTAATTGGGCAGAAAAATCAAATTAAATTGAAAAATTGATTCAATAGGCTGCATCGAACTGAATTTTTTTTTTCCCCTGAATCGTGCAGCACTAGTATCTACTAGATTTTCTCTCTCTCCTACCCTGTCCCCAGCAGTCTCCCTTTCTCATTTCACATCTTATCTCCATTCTCTCTTTTATCACACTACCCACGTTGTATCTTTCTCAATCCTCCACCCACCTTTTTCATTAGAAAATCTTCTCTCAGGCTTGCCACCCTAGTCCCTTAAAAACTCCTTCCTTCATCTTCATTTTCAGCAGTCTTAACTCTTTACTCTTCAGCCAGCTACCCTTCAGATCAACATCCCCACCACCAGAAGTCTGCAGCCAACTTAAGCCAGTGCACTCTCAGGCAGACTACAGCCAGTTATCTAATCTAATCTAATCTAATCTAATCCTTAGGTTTGTATACCGCATCATCTCCACTTACTCATTTTGCATCCAACAATGGAACAACTGTTTCCTATGTGTACCATATACCGTATATACTCTAATATAAGTGGGAATGGGAACATTTTCTTGTGCTGGTCTGGACACTTGAAGTCATTTTATTTTATATTAGAAAGCAAAAAGATGTGACTGTTTTAAAGAAGCTTTTGAAGAGACATCTTTTTTGCAAAATGAATATGGGTGCTGAGCACTTATCTTACTTACTGAATTAGCAGTTACTTACCGTATAAGGTGTTATCCAGGGACAGCAGGCATATTCTAACATATGGGTGACATCATCCACGAAGCCCTGGAAAGGCCATTTTAAAAATGCATCACCACTTTAAGAAATTTAGAAAGTTCGCAATATCCCACACCGCACATGTGCGAGTGCCTTCCCGCCCGACGTAGGCGCGTGTCTCCTCAGTTTAGTAAGCCAGCTAAGAAGCCAACCAGGGGAGGTGGGTGGGTTGTGAGAATATCTGCCTGATGTCCCTGGATAACGCCTGTTAAGGTAAGTAACTGTGCTTTATCCCAGGTTAAGCAGGCAACATATTCTCACATATGGGTGACCTCCATGCTAACCAGAATGAGATGGTGGGAGCATTGGCCTTTTAGGCAAATAAATTTTATAATACTGTCTGACTGAAGTGCCCATCCCATCTGGAAAAAGATTCCAGACAATAATGTGAGGTGAATGTATGAACCGAGGACCAAGTAGCAGCTTTGCAGATTTTATCAATAGAAGTAGAGCATAAAAAAGCTACTGATGTTGCCATAGCTCGAACTTTATGGGCTGTGACCAGACTCTCCAGTTGCAGCCCAGCCTGAGCATAACAGAATGATATGTAGAAAGCCAACCATTTGGAAATCTTTCTCTTGGAAACAGGATGCCCCAACTTGTTAGGATCAAAGGAGACAAAAAGTTGAGGAGATGTTCTATGTGGCTTTGTTCTGTTGAGATAATAGGCCACTTCAAAAGCTAATTTAACTATACTCTAGTTAGTCCAATAAAAAAGGTATCACTTGGATTGTTATTATTTAATTTCTACATATTATATATAAGAGTGGATTAACATGACTGCCACACCATTTCTCTCAACTTATACACTGAAAGGATTTATTTTAAAAAAGTGAGTATCTTAGAAATCAGGAAGACTAATTTTGTCAAAATGGGAGTGTAGAAATTACAGCAGAAGTCTCTCCTATAGAGAAGCACTATGTAAACCAAACCAAGATGGGGACTCAGAAGAGAGGACGATTAAGTTACATTGAACAGAGATGGACACTGCTCCTTTTATTTGTTCCTGATATTGATGAAATACAGGCCTCCTCAAGAATATGTTGGGAGACATCCTGTGCAATGTGAGAGGGGCCAACATGAACTGGTTGACATTCTTATCTAACACCCTCTCCCTGCTATGTGGGCCAATATGCAAATAACTGCTATTGAAAGGATAATTTTAGTTTTTCCATTGTATTGTTAGGGATGTGCATTTTGCTTTAAAAGTGTAGCTGAAGAGAGATCAATGTATTCTTGTTAGGATGTTTCTAATCTTATTTTACCACTATCTTTATTTTTAATTCTCTACTATTTACTAATTGTTCTTCTCAGGTACTTTAGTTAGATTGTGAGCCTTCGGGACAGTAAGGGAATTTCTAAGTACCTATCTTACTTATTTTATTTTATTATATTCCTTAATATATATTTTCTGTAAACCGCTTTGAAACCTCATGGTTATTAGCGGTATATAAAAATTAAATTAAATAAAATAATTTTGTATTCTTCAGTGTGGACCACTGAACTTTGAGGTGGACCAGTCCCTTTGGGAGACATTATCTGCACCTCCATCTATAATAATAATAATAATATTATTCTTATATACCGCCAAAGCCGTAGTAGTTCGAGGCGGTTTACAATAAAGAAGAGCTGGACAATCAGCGAATATACGTACAATGTAAACATACAGGTGAGCAGGATGCAGATAAGGCATAAGAGAAATTGGGAAACAATTTGGTTAGTGTTGAAGAGATAAAGCAAATTGGTTAAACAAGTTTGTTTTTACTAATTTTCTGAAACTTAGGTAGGATGAGGAGTGTGTGATATTATTACCCAGCCAATCGTTCAGTTGACCTGCTTGGAAAGCAAGTGTTCTGTTCAGGTATCTTTTGTAATGGCAGATCTTTAGTGTTGGATGGTTAAACAGATGGACTCTGCGTGTGGGTCTGGACGAACAATCTAAGTTAAAATGGGGAACTAAGTACATGGGGGCCGAACCAAGAATGGATTTGAAACAGAGACAGGCAAATTTGAACAGCACTCTTGCCGAGTTTTGGATGATTCGGAGTCTTTGAATGTTTTTTTTTTAAAGACCCCAAATAAATGATGTTGCAGTAGTCGAGTAAGCTCAGAATGGAGGATTGGACCAGTAAGCAGAATGAGATTGCGTCGAAGTACTTTCTGATGGTTCTTAGTTTCCATAATGTTGAGAAGCCTTTTCTGACCAGTGAGTCAGTGTGAGCATCAAGGGTAAGGTAGCAGTTCAGAGTCACTCCCAGAATTTTTATGGAATCTGTAATAGGAAAGACTTGACCATTCAAGGAAATTGATGAATCTTTGATTTTGTCGTTCGGACTCACCAGGAAGAATTTGATTTTTTCCGAATTGAGTTTCAATTTGAATTCGGCCATCCATAGTACTGAGAGAAGGAAAGGAAAAACTGGGCCACATGACAAAGGAATAATCCTGAGGCTTTTTCACACCACATGCTTGCTTGCCTGCCATTAGAACTTCTAATTTTCCTTGTCCCGGAACTCTCTCTTTAAAGTATCTATAATTGTCTATAGTTCACTATGGAAATTTTTACAGCTAGCGGCTATGTAGTTCCATTTCTAAGAAGCCAAACTTTGTTGCTCTTGGCAATTCTTCAGGATGCTGTACTGGTATATAGCACTGCTTCTCTGGATAAGAGGAAAATTAGTGTTAGAAATTCTTGTGCCACTTGCCAGCACCAAGTAGGGATTATGACAATGATATTTTTACCTTATGGGGAACAACATTTCCAAATAGGTTTTATAACACCATATAAAAGACAGAGATAAAAATGGATAAAAGTCATAAATCATAAAGATAAAATCAAGCAATATGGCATGCAATGTATGGCACAGTTGAAACATAAATTAAAAATAATAGTATTACAGTATATAATAAATACAAGAATAACCATGATACTAGCAGATAAATACTAAAATGTATGTAATAACAAATAAAAACAAAAGTATGACTAATAACAAATAAATGAATAGATCAATAATAAATCTAATAATGAAAACATATCATAAAAAATGTCCATACAGAATAAAATATACATATCATTAAGTGAAAAGTTAAACAAATCGATAATTGAATAAAAACAGAGATCATGCCAAGTTAAAAATGATAAGGTTAATGTTGACGAGACAATATCATGGTCAATCTAATATAATAAAATGGTAGGACGCGCATGCGCACTAAAAAAATCGTGTTCCCTGATCCCGTCGCGGAAACATGAGTGCGCAAGCGCGCCTACTACGTCACCACAGCCTGCTCTCCACCTCGCGCCGCTACAGGCCCCACACTCGCAACTCACACATCCGCTGCAGCCTAGCAACTCCGACCACAACCTTCCCCCCTCAACCGCCTAGGAGCTGCGGTGGGGGCTTTCAGAACAGAATATGATTACCATCTTTCTTTAGCAGCCCCGGTTGTTTACTTGGATTCAATGTCAGCATTAGGGTTCGCCGGACGCCAGCCGTGAGAGCCGGGTGAGGAAGGCCGCCGCAGCCTCGCCGCTAGGTAGAGGGACAACAATCGCGCTTATGCTGAAGCCGCCGCCACGACTCCTCTCTCGAACCGTACCAGGAACGAGAGAGGAGCTGCGGCGGGGGCTTGAGCATAAGCGCCATTGTTGTCCCCCTACCTAGCCGCGAGGCTGCGGCGGCTTTCCTCACCCGGCTCACATTTAATCCAAGTAAACAACGGGGGCTGCCTAAAGAAACCGGTGCTTGGCCCGCCAAACAATTCCTGCCGTTGCCGAAATTTGCCCCACCGTTCCTTCTCTTCCTCCATCAGGTCAGTTCAGCTCCGTCTATGTTAAAAGCAGCTGCTTTGAAATTGGAGCCCTGCCGCCACCGTAACACGTTCCCTCTGCCGCGGTCCCATAGGTCAGAGAAGGGGCGGGACCAAGGCAGAGGGGAACGTGCTACGGCAGTGGCAGGCCTCCGATTTCGACGCGGCTCCTTTTAACATTGGTGGATTCACTGCACCTGATGGAGAGAGGGAAGGAAAGGTGGTTGTGCGCTGTTGAGCCCCTCTTTACCCTCAGACCCTCTCCTAACTGCTCCCTCCTGTCTCAGACCACTGGGGGGAGGTGCCTGTCTTCAGCTGCCGGGATGGAAGGAGGGAAGAAGAAAGAAGGGGCCCTGGCAAGCGAGTTATCAAAAGCCAACCATAGCCTGGGACCCCTACATGATATGAATAATGACCAGACAACAAAAGGTAAGAAAAATAATTTTATTTTCTGTTTTGTGATTACAATATGTCAGATTTGAAATGTGTTTTGAGGGAGGCTGCCGCCGCGGCTTCGGAGAGGCTTGGGACGCGGGGACGGATGCGGGAGGGGCTGCCACTGCGAAGGGCTTTGGTGGGGGAGCCAGCCAGACCGCGAGTGTGGGGACGTTGTAAGCACGGATTGGTCAAGGAGCCGCCGCTTCCGAGGCTTTGAAATTGCTCTCCCACCGTCACTCCCTCCCGCCCCGGCTCTGCCTCTGCCCCTGCCCAGGTTCAAAAGCAGGAGAGGCGGTCATCTAGCACCCGTTAATCTAATGGGCTTAAACACTAGTGAGTAATAAAAGCATAAACATATCACATTAACAAAGACATTAATTATCCTGCAAACATACTGTAGTCAAATACTCCAACTCCAGATCCTAACCCTCGAAACCAGCAGCAACAATCTTAAATAGAAAAATAGGCGAGAATGTAGAATTCATGTACTAAGGGAGGGCCTCTGGATTCATTTGCTGTGATTCAAGGAAAGAAATTATCAAGTAACATAATTTCTCATTTTTTATCATAAAACAGATGAATCCAGACAAATAGAATGTATCAAAACAATAATCAATGAAGGAGGACAACAGACATGCCAGCAGACAGTACCAATACTCCAAAAGATATCTCCAATCTTGCAATTACATCAAGTGAGTAATGCTTGGAAAAAGTGTGCAGTGAGGACCACATGGTTAATCGACAAAGCTCATTCAAGGAAACAGCATAGGATTCTGGCCCAACAATAACAATAATAATAATAACTTTATTTTTCTATACCGCCAACACCCAAAGAGTTCTAGGCGGACAGAGCTTTAGTTGAGCGTGCCCTCAGAGACCCAGAAGGCTGTTTATCAACCAAAATATAAGTGGCTATAACAGATACCTTGATCAACTGTGCAATAGTTATTTTAGAGGAAGGCTCTCCCTTCCTAGGACTTCCAAACAAAGATGATCTGAACAGCAAAACTCATTAATATCTTCCAGTTACCACCATAGACTGACAGACCTCAAGAAGATGCAAGGTGGCAAACTTCAAAGCACAGTCCTCCCCCCTGAAGGAAGGAAGAAGCAAAAGCTGACTGATTTGAAAGCAGAGACAACCTTTAGAAGAAAAGAAGGATCCAACTGGATAACGATGCCCACTTCCAAGAAAAAAAAGAAAGGGTTCTCTGCAGGATAGAGCTCAAAGTTCTGAAATGTATCTAGCCACGGAAAGAGCCACAAGAAAAGCTGTCTTCATTGTGAGATCCTTCACTGTAGTCCTCTTCAAGGATTCAAAGGGAGGCTTCTGTAAGGCTTTGAGCACCAGGTTCAGATTCCATGGAGAACATACCAGGTGCAGAGGGGGTTTAAGTTGGATGACTCCCTTAAGAAAACAGACCACATCCAGATGAACAGCTAAGGAAGGAATGAGCCAGGCACTTGTGCTAGCAGGTCAAAACAGTCACTTGGACGTGCAAAAAACTGTAAGCCAGATCCTTCCTGAAGTTTTCTTGCAAAATGACAAAATTTGGGAAAGGAAAATCTTGAAGGATGAGAGAAAACACTCCAAACATCACAACTTGAAAACTCTCCAGATGCAAACATAAGCCAAAGACATGATGCACTTCTGTGTCTACAGCAATGTGGTAATCACATCTTCCGGATAACCTTTCTTCCTCAACATTGGCCACTCAAGAGCTAAATCATAAGACCAAACAGATGAACTGTCTATGAGAACTGGCCCCTGGAAGAGATCTGGAAGCAGAGGAACCCAAAACAGCTTGTTTACAAGGAGTGGATCAAGACTAGAGCAACCAAGGTCACCTGACCTGGTTGAAGGAGGATCATGTGCAGGAGCCTGCCAATCATCAGTTGACATGGAAAGACATAAAGTAGCTCTGTTGTAGGCCTGGGCTGCAGAAGCACAGTGATCCCCTCAAAAATGAATTCCTTTTGTCTGCTAAAGAATGATGAAAAGAGTGGACTGGAAACCCGCTATTGTAAAGTGCAGGAGGCGGGGAGAATCTGGCAGGCTGCGCTGAGCTGTACTTATCCAAATGAAAAGACTGCTTCTGATGATACCTTAGCCTCTGATAGGTCGGAATATGCCCAGGCCTGTACCTTCTGGCATCCTTAAGGAGTAAGAACAGTTGGTTAGTCTTCAAGGAACCCTTAAACTTATCTTCTGGCAACTGCTGGGGTTTAGAGTCACCCAAATCCATCATCCCTTCTCTATATTCTCCTAAACAGCAATAACAAAATTAACCCTAAAGGGTAACGTGGTAAGGTATCATTTGGAGGTGACATCCACAGCCCAATGGAGAAGCCACAATAAATACCTAGCCATTACCACTAAGGTCCTAACCAAATCATGCGGGGAATCAGCCAAATAGTCCAAACCCATCTCGATATATGAAAAATTTTGAGATGCACGGGAGTCCAAAGAAACCAGAGAATCCACTGCTCTCTGAAGCCAAGTTAAGGAAGCCCTAGCTGTGTAGGAGCTATAGATCACAGCTTACAAGGAGATGGTAGAAATTTCAAGAGACAGTTTCAGTGAAGACTCTAGCTTCCTATCCTGCACATCTTTGATAGCGATACCCCTTAACACTGAGAGTATAGTCTTCTTAGTGACCATTGCTAATAAGGTATCCACTTAAAACTGCAGAAACTTTTCAGTTCCTTAGGGGAAATATGAGAGAGACAGGTCATAGCTTGGGCACTCTCAGGCTTGCGTCTGGGGTGACCCACTAAGCTGAGACAAATCTTTGAATAGGCTTGTGCCCGGGAAAGGCCCTGGGAGACTTTTTTTGTGCTAGTGATCATGGATTAGCAGCTGAGACGGACTGAGCAGGAGGCGAAGAAATGTTCAGAATCCCTAACATCTTCTTGATAAATGTTGGAAGTTTCTCCTTATGGAACATCCGTACCATCATGGTTTCATCGGCGTCATACGGAGCTAATTGTCCCTCCTCAAGTCTCTCAGGCAGTCAGATTTGAAGCAAAGCAACAGATATCACCCTTCTTCAAGGGACTCGGAGAAATAGGATAAACAAGGGCCACCAAGCCAGCAGGAGGAGTGAGACCCCAAATAACCCCCAGAGAACAAATCTCAAAGGGAAGATGCCTCTGCCCTGTGGGAATCCACATTGGACACCATGGCTACAAAGACTGAAGATTAAGCAACAGCTTCACTGAAGGGAAGAACTGTGCTAAGTCACCCTTGCACTAAAGCTTCTAGTCCCTTCCTTTTATTAGAATTGTAAAATGCTTAGAAGGTCCTTACCCATAGTGAGGTATAGAAAATTTTAATAACTTGGAATAAAACTTGGAAATGTCAAAGCCTGTTATTATCAAGGTGAAGTTTCACTCAAAACACTTACCCCTGGTCGTGATCCAACTCTGCCAAAGCCTTATACACACACAGAGCTGCAGCAGAGATGCCCCAATGACAAAGTGAAAGCAAAAGAAAAGTATGAATAAACATGATTATAATTAAAAATGTAAAAATTGCGAGCCATGGAATCAAGGGTGAAATACTCACATGAATTAAAAACTGGCTGGTGGATAGGAAACAGAAAGTGAGAGTAAATGGACAATACTCGGACTGGAAAAGCGTCACCAGTGGAGTGCCGCATGGTTCGGTGCTTGGACCCGTGCTCTTCAACATATTTATAAACGATCTGGAAATTGGCACGACGAGTGAGGTGATTAAATTTGCAGACGATACTAAGTTATTCAGACTAATGAAGACGTAGGAGGATTGCGAAGATCTGCAACGTGACAAACACGCTCGAGAAATGGGCCGCAACATTACAAATGAGGTTCAACGTGGATAAGTGTAAGGCAGGGGTCTCAAAGTCCCTCCTTGAGGGCCGCAATCCAGTCGGGTTTTCAGGATTTCCCCAATGAATATGCATGAGATCTATGTGCATGTACTGCTTTCAATGCATATTCATTGGGGAAATCCTGAAAACCCGACTGGATTGCGGCCCTCAAGGAGGGACTTTGAGATCCCTGGTGTAAGATGATGCATGTCGGTAACAAAAATCTTATACACCAGGGGTAGGGAACTCTGGTCCTCGAGAGCCGTATTCCAGTCGGGTTTTCAGGATTTCCCCAATGAATAAGCATGAGATCTATTTGCATGCACTGCTTTTAATGCATATTCATTGGGGAAATCCTGAAAACCTGACTGGAATACGGCTCTCGAGGACCAGATTTCCCTACCCCTGTTATACATGAACACAGGATGTCCAGGGCGGTACTTGGAGAGACTTGGGAGTACTGGTCGACAAGCCGATGAGGCTGTCCGCGCAAAGTACGGTGGCGGTGAAAAGGGCGAACAGAATGCTAGGAATGATTAAGAAAGGGATCATGAACAGATCGGAGAAGGTTATCATGCCGCTGTACCGGGCCATGGTATGCCCTCACCTGGAATACTGCGTCCAGCACTGGTCGCTGTACATGAAGAAGGACATAGTACTACTCGAAAGGGTCCAGAGAAGAGCGACTAAAATGGTTAAGGGGCTGGAGGAGTTGCCGTACAGCGAGAGATTAGAGAAACTGGGCCTCTTCTCCCTTGAAAAGAGGAGACTAAGAGGGGACATGATCGAAACATTCAAGATACTGAAGGGAATAGACTTAGTAGATAAAGACAAGTTGTTCACCCTCTCCAAGGTAGGGAGAATGAGAGGGCACTCTCTAAAGTTAAAAGGGGATAGATTCCGTGCAAACGTAAGGAAGTTCTTCTTCACCCAGAAAATGGTAGAAAACTGGAACGCTCTTCCGGAGGCTATTAAGGAGAAAACACCCTCCAGGGATTCAAGACAGTTAGACAAGTTCCTGCTGAACCGAAACGTATGCAAGTAGGGCTGGTCTCAGTTAGGGCGCTGGTCTTTGACCTAGGGGCCGCCACGGGAGCGGACTTCTGGGCATGATGGACCACTGGTCTGACCCAGCAGCAGCAATTCTTATGTTTTTACCCCAATGATGAATTACTTCCAAGGAATAGTCCTGTCTTCCAAGGAAAATTGCTAGGTTTTGTGCTACTCAACTCCCTCCTGAAATGCTGCTGCTTACACTCAAAAAAGTATGAAAAAGGCAAAGGCCCATGTACTTTACTTATGACTTTTTTTTGTTTTTGCTGGGAGATGTCCACAGCCAGAAGAGGGGAGAGATCCAACATCTTACAAAAAAATCAGTGACTTGGTGCCACCTTGTTTTACTATAACCAAAAAATGAGGCACATAATTCTGACTTTCAAATGGATCAACTATTTTTGAAAACACAGGAAAAAGAACCTCAGAAATCTTGAGATCACAATATGTTTCTGCTCAATTTTAGGTGTAGCTCTCATTCATTGGTCCTTAAAAAACCTCTTTCTTTTTTGAATTATATGTGGAACCCCTAACTACCTCCATGAAGAGATCCCACATGCCAATCCCATCTTTTCTTAAAATTTGGCACGCTGCACATTCCTTAGTCCTAACAGCCATTTCACCTTCCCACATGCCAATCCCATCTTTTCTTAAAATCTGGCACGCTGCACATTCCTTAGTCCTAACAGCCGTTTTACCTTCTCTGGCTTTTTCAGGGGTATGTTCCCTTAACCAGTTGTATCACATTACACTGTTCACTGCTTGTTTTCAACATTGCGTCATGTGTATTTTTTATTACTTCTTAAATTCAACAAGGCACTACTGTTCTCCACATTTTTAATAGCAGGAAAATTACTTTTCTTGAATCATGTGAGTCAATTTACATCTGAAACAGCATATAATTGGCACCAGTACAATCTTAATGACCCCTAAGCTCAACTGAAATAGAGAACCAGAGCAGGAGCCAAAAGCAGAAGAATCCAGGAGCTGCTGGGATAGAGAAAAATACAGTCTGACCAGGCTGCTTACTGTCCTATACCAGAATTCATTATTGCTCTCTATCTGTACATAATGGTAGATGGTCATAATCCATTTGCCTGGCTACATCTGCTTGATTGTAAGAAAGCTTTTATTTTCTCTGTTTCATAAATAAAACCACATTTTAGCTTATGTTAAGATACATCAGCATCATAAAACCTTACAAAATAATGAAACTGAATTTGTACTTTTGTCCAACATCCAAAGCACATTCTAAAGCTAATTGACCCAATGTAAAGAAAAGAAAATGAATTTCAATAATCAGTGACAATATAAGGGCTGAACAACAGCATTTCTAGAGAAAAGTCTGCTATTTCATTCAACAAGCATACGAGTAAACTATTCCCTGCCAAGAAATCATTTCTTCAAGATATAGAGAGACATTTTCCAAAGACTCACACTGACTGGTGGGCGACTTCCAGAACTCTGCCCCTTCCACATTTTCATGTAAATGTGCTCTGGACTGAGGTTTCTAATTATTTTGTCATCTTCAGAAATAATGCTGACCATAAACTCTGTGGAAATAAATACGTAAATGATTTTACAAAGATTAATTTTAAGTTTAAAAAGTTATACTTTTCTAGGATCTTGAAAAAAATGTCTAATACTAAAAATACATCATGGCAGAAAGGAACTGACAAAGATAGATGCAATTTTAATGGTTTCAGGGTCTCTAACAGGTTTTCTTAGAGGGTTTACCAGAAGATTAGGTTTTTACCTTTGATAATCTTCTTTGTTAGTTCCTGTAGGATTCTATATGCTAGGTGTTCAATCCCAACCCACAAGTCAAAAGTTGCCGAAATCCAACACTTTTCTGAGCACATGCTCCTCCCCCTTAGACTGAGAGCTAGAGCCATATCCAGTTGAGTCTCAAAGCCATGCAATATACCCGAACAAATCTATGACAAGGGGGATATGGGGGAAGATCCCCAGCAACATAAACAATCCTTGAACTGGTCTGCTCTGCAAAACTTGAATAAGTAATAAACAAGCACAAAAGCAACTCAGAAAAACACTGAGGAACAATGTAGAACTAACCTGCTGTGTGCAAACAAGCACCCCAAGAAAGAGCCTTTTGCAATGCACATACTTACAGAAAACTCCCCACAGGATCTGGCAGCTGGCTGGAAAATCTTCAAGCCTGTAAGGAGAGTAACTGAGACAGAAAGAAGAAGGCTATTCCATACCACTGAGTGTACACAGATAGGGCGGGCTGTATGGAATCCTATAGGGACTAAAAGAAAGAAGATTATCAAAGGTATAAACCTAATCTTCCATTCTATTAAGTACCTTCTGGATTTCGTACACTAGGTGATGTACCAAAGCGACAGTAGCAGATAGACGGGGACAGAAGAGCCTGTCCGCAACACTGAGGTCCCAAAAGCGGCATCAGAACGAGCATCTACTTGTTAAAACCAGGTAAAAGTATGAAGAGAGGACCAAGTAGCCCCCCTGCAAATTTAATCAGGATGAATCACACGAGCCTCCACCCATGACGCAGCAACACTTCTAGTTGAGTGGGCTTTAAGAGAAACCGGCGGCTGCTTGCCATGAGCGATGTATGTGGCAGAAATGGCCATTTGAATCCAACGAGTGATCATGGACTTGGATGCTGGCTGACCATGGCGAGGCGCCAACCGCTTCCCTTCTATCAAGCCAGCGTAAAGAATGTCCTCTTGGACCCATCGAGCGATGGAGGCTTTGGCTTTAAGCCAAACATTTGAGGCGTCCCTTGAAGAATACAAAAAGGTGAATTAAACAACTAAAAGTCGATAGAAACCTAGCTCGCGGAGAACGCTACGCACTTTCAAAAAAATGCAGTGAATAAAAGCACGTCTCTCCATTTCTCCTCCCAGGAAGAAGGAAGGAAAAGTGAGAGTGGCATAAAATAAAGGATGAAATCTTCTTAGAAAGAAACTGTGGTACCGTCCGAAGATTTTGTAAATCAGAAATAGGAATCCCCGCCGAACAAGGCCTGCAACTCAGAAAACCGCCGAGCTGAAGCCATGGCTTCAAGAAACCCCGTGTTCAACGGCACAGCCTTTTAGCGTCTCAAAAGACAAGGATGAAATGAAGCCTTCGGTAAACTGCAAAGAAGTACCTTAAGACTGTACTCTGGACAGAGATTTCTAAGAGGTATACAAATATATCGTACTCCGTTTAGGAACTGTACTACATGAAGCTAAGAAGTAAGTGAAGAGTAAGATACCTAGCCCTTGTAACAAGCTAAGAATGGCACTTGAAGCTGAAGGGAATTGAACGCTAAGTCCTTGGCAATACACTTGTGCCAAAAAAGAACTCTGGAAGGGTGCAAATGTTGAGAAGAACCCAAGAAAGGAAAAAACCTCCAAAAGGAAGCAGAAGCCACAGGTGAAGATGTCTATATCACCTGGATAAGAGAAGAAACAATCTGCTTCACATAACCCTTACACGGCAGCCATGACTTTTTAAAAGCTAGGTCGTAATACCAAAGTAGTACGAATATCCATGTTGATCGGACCCTAGGTGAGCAAATACGGAGATACCAGGAAACTCAATAGTCCGGCTGTCGAAAGACTCATCAGATCTGCATAGCAAGGATGGCGCAGCCAATCCAGAGATTCTACAAATATTGTGCTCTGAAAGCGAGCTTGAGATGGCAAATGCAAGCGAGAAAGAAGCCACGTTGCTCCCACTCCCCATGTCCGCTGAAGAAGCTAGGAAGCTTAGAATTTCGAGATGAGGCCACGAGGTCGAGTTCCAGGAGATCTCACTTCCATACAAAGAGCGGGAACACCTGAGCCAAAATTCCCAATATCCAGGACGTAGAAGATTTCACTATTACTAACATTTTCACTTTCTAGAGCGAACACAGCGCTGTACACTGTAACCTACAATAAATGGGCCATGCTCAGATTTTGCTGAGAGAAAGTCTATCCAAACTCTTTTCCTGACCTGTAAAATGATCTGCCAACAGAAGAGGAAGATGAGGGTCCATCCATTGAAGTTGAACCATAACTTTACTCGCCAACTGAGTATATCACATATTGCCCAGGCTGTAGATAAATACCACCATCATAACACTGACTGACAAGACCTTCAGCGTCATTCTGGAAGAATGGTCTGAAGCTCCAGAAACGGTAGCCCGATCATGCTCCAGAGTAGAAGAATGAACAAGTACTGAGTCGCCTCTTAAGACCAGACTCCTGGAGCTGAGGATGGAAGGCACCGAGCCCCCCAACCCGACAGCCCGGGATGTTTGATGACCATGAACTAGTCCAGCAAAGACAGAGGCATGCCTTTGAAAAGAGAAATCTCGCTGAGCCACCAAATAGAACAGAATGATGCAAGAGGACACTACCAAATAATTGGAGCCCTGAGATACCAGGAACCACTGGAACAAAAGTGACTGCTGTAACCCCAGAATCCGATTAAACTAGCAGCTTCCTTTAAGTGAATACAGCAGGAACACAGACATAGACATATAGATCTGCCCAAGCTTGTCCCAAAG
The DNA here is from genome assembly GCF_902459505.1 of Geotrypetes seraphini. NCBI lineage: Eukaryota > Metazoa > Chordata > Amphibia > Gymnophiona > Dermophiidae > Geotrypetes > Geotrypetes seraphini. Next base: position 146,666,049 of record NC_047085.1, on the reverse strand, counting down.
CTGGTGAAACATGTACAACTTGTCTGAACTGGAAAGGAGAGAAGCCGCGGCATACCCTGACCAAAGTCAGTTGTAAATAAACTACCAGAATGCTGCATCTCTCCCGCCATCGCCGGAGACCCAAGCGCGCGCCTGATTCTCGCTGAAACGTGGCTGCTGCATCAATGCTCTTAGAAACATAGTCGGATTAAAGCCCCGCAAAATTTACCCTGCTGCGGCCTGCATAGAAAGAAAATCAGACTCGGGGAATAACTAGAAGAACGGTGCGATGCTTCCTACAAAGCCAGAAAAAACATGTCTCATCTCATGCGCGCTGCTATAAACCGGCACCTGCACAATCAGCTGCACATGGCCACGACAAATACCGACGAAAGAGAGCCTCGGCATAAACAGGACTACTACTGCTGCACTAAAACCCAACGAGGAGAACAAGTGCGAGCATGAAATCGTACCGCTACTGCCACGCTGTAACCAACAAGGAAACCAAGTGTATGTATGCAAAGAGCGGGAAAGTCCCGGCTCCCTCAACGGATTTCCAGTCATAAAAAAACTTAGCCTCAATAAAATATCCATTCCTTAAACGTACGTTGACCAAACCCACAGTACTGACTCCCAAACAGAACCTGAAGTTCAAACAACAGTATAAAACACATACATACTCACAAGCTTCTTGTTAGGGCCAGTTGAAGCCAGTAAGTGCTGGTTGTGCAGCACTAACAGGGCAGAATGTAGTAACCATGGTCTCCCCTTTTTTTTTTTTTTTATACAGGGAAGGGAAAGAAGGAAAAAAATGGAGACCCAGTCAGACCCTCTAGCAATGGAGGGAGGGTGAGGCAGGGATCTGGGGGGGCTCAGGTGTAACCCCTAAAGCCGGCACTGTTCAGCCGCACTCCCCTGTCTCACTGAAGAGAAAACCTCAACAGGAGAAATATAAATGTTGTCCCAATGAAGAGAAACCTCAACAGGAGAAATAGAATGGCAGTCTCACTGAAGAGAAACCTCACCAGGAGAAAATAATTTTCCAGTCACAGCCAGAATCTAGGAGCTAGTTGAATAGCGACTATCACCTGCTGAGAGATAGAGTATACTGAAGATACAGGTGGCATGCCAGCCAATAGGACCACCTGTTAATCAGTTTCTCTATCTCTGCCTGCTGGTCAAAGTGTGCTATCCCATTGGTCTCTGGATTCATCTGCTGCTGTTGCTAAGGAAAGGGACAATAAAGGGAAGGAATTAGGAAATATGGATCTTGAATTTAAAGAACAATTTCATTATAGATGTTTCCATACAGACTTGTACAAAATGCTGTATTACTATCTTGAACAAATACTTCACTAAAAATTTCACACTTGAACATTACATCGGAGTTTCCAATGGATACTGAGAATTCTGTACAATGTGATTAAGTTGGGCCCCAAAGATATTTTCTCTCAGTGTAGAATCCATGCTTGAGATTTGTCATAGTTAGTAAGGAAAAATAATATAACTCTTTGAATAAACAAAAGTACTGGCTGCCACTTTCAGCGAGAATCCTATACAAGATTCAAACTTTGGTACACAGAGCACATCATTCAGGAGTACCATAATACTTATCTTGACTATTTATTGTAATGTCTAAAAATTATGGATGTACTATGTGGATCGCTTAGGTGTGAAAGGGTTAGGGTTTTTAAATAAATACACACTTATTCAGTTCTTAAGATCATTACAACAACATGTTCTCATGTCCTTCAATCAAATTTGATTTGATACTATTCACTCATCTATGTTCAACATAGTTTGGCCTTCTCTATAGAACAACCTGCCTTTTTTCTTATGTATTAAGCCATCTAAGCAAAAATTTTTAAATGGATTAAAATCCTATTTCTTTGATAAATCATTTAAGGATTAATTTTTTCTTTGCAGTTATGAACTTTTCTTAGCATTGTGGCACAGGCAAAATGCAGCACCATACAGGGAATAAGACTTCTTTACTATTAAATTCTTTTCCCCATCTATAATTATGAGGGATCTTCAAAAATTTTCTGCACTTTTTTTAAACACTATTAAATATCTCAAAAGTAATTTACATCACTTTTCCATATAATCACCCTGTTTGTGATACATTTTTCCCAGCGTCCTACTAACATGCCCTCTTACCCCTTCTCCTGCCCCAACCATTTCATGCAAAAATATGACAATGCAGAAACTTTTTGAAGAACCTTCATATCCGTAAACCACCTAAACGTCACTTTTCAACGTCACTATATCAAATAATTAATAAACTTGTAAAATATCTATCATCAAAAAAAACAAAAATCAAAACTACTATATCCATATTACTTACCAGGGAAAAAATCACCTGCCATGTAGATGGCATCTTGATCATACTTGATGTTAACAAGCACAGGCTTCTCAGGATCTGGAAGGATGTTCAATTTCAAAACAGGACTTTCTAGTGTACTTTTATTGTAGGAGGCTTTAAATAGCAACACATGTTCCCCCCTGAAATAGATTACATAGTTGGTTAGGTTGAAAGACCTTCAATAGTTAAATCCATGCAAAAAATATTTTGACTATTTGTTGACATATTTAAATCAAGTCAGTTCATTAAATTTTAAATGTGGTCTGAAAAAAAAGGACTGATAAAAATTAATGCCGTTGCCTGAAGTAGTGTCATGCTCAATGTATTCTTCAATTCATTCTCCTTTCCAAAAAAGCTCATTAAATATCCTAAACAGGGACAACAAATGAACTAATCTTGGCTGACTTTTGATGTTAACTGTCTCTTTCAAGGTACATGTTCACTTATCTCATGTGTGTATCAGGAAAATGTCCAAAAACACTACTTAGATTCATCATACTGCCGATCTTCAAGAAAGGTTCGAGGGAAGATCCAGGAAACTACAAACCGGTGAGTCTGACCTCGGTACCTGGAAAGATGATAGAGGTGCTGATAAAGGACCGCATCATTTATCACCTTGACGGACACAACCTGATGAGGATCAGCCAGCATGGCTTCAGCAAAGGAAGATCTAGCTTGACGAACTTGCTGTACTTCTTCGAGGGAGTAAACAGGCAGATAGACAAGGGTGACCCGGTCGACATTGTATATCTGGATTTTCAGAAGGTGTTCGACAAGGTTCTGCATGAATGACTACTTCAAAAAAATTACGAACAATGGAATCGAAGTTGAAATACTCAGATGGATTAAAAACTGGCTGTCGGATAGGAAACAGAGAGTAGGGGTAAATGGACAATCCTTGGACAGGAAAAGTGTCACGAGTGGAGTGCCACAGGGTTCAGTGCTTGGACCCGTAATCTTCAACATATTTATAAACGACCTGGAAATTGGTACGATGATACGAAGTTATTCAGAGTAGTAAAGACACAGGAGGATTGCGAAGACCTGCAACGTGACATAAACACGCTCGAGAAATAGGCTGCGACAAGGCAAATGAGGTTTAATGTGGATAAGTGTAAGGTGATGCATGTCGGTAACAAAAATCTTAGACACGAATACAGGATGCCCGGTGTAGTACCTGGAGAGACCCCCCCCAGGAAAGAGACTTGGGAGTACTGGTCGACAAGTCAATGAAGCCATTCACGTAATGCGCGGTGGCAGAGAAAAGGACAAACAGAATTCTAGGATTGATTAAGAAGGGGATCACGAACAGATCAGAGAAGGTTATCATGCCATGGTACACCCTCACCTGAAATACTGCATCCAGCACTGGTTGCCGTACATGAAGGACACAGTACTACTCGAAAGGGTCCAGAGAAGAGATATAAAAATGGTTAAGGGGCTGGAGAAGTTGCTGTACAGTGAGAGATTAGAGAAACTGAGCTTCTTCTCCCTTGAAAAGAGGAGACAGAGGGGACATGATCAAAACATTCAAGATAATGAAGGGAATAGACTTAGTAGATAAAGACAGGTTGTTTACCCTCTCCAAGACAGAGAGAACGAGAGGGCACTCTCTAAAGTTAAAATGGGATTGATTCCGTACAAACGTAAGGAAGTTCTTCAACACCCAGAGAGTGGTAGAAAACTGGAACGCTCTTCTGGAGGCTGTTATAGGGGAAAACATCTTCCAGGGTTTCAAGACACAGTTAGATAAGCTCCTGCTGAACCAGAACATACGCAGGTAAGGCTAGTCTGTTAGGGCACTGGCCTTTGACCTAAGGGCCGCTGTGTGAGCGAACTGCTGGGCACGATGGACCACTGATCTGACCCAGCAGTGGCAATTCTTATGTGTATTTACTATTGCTCTTAACATATATGCACTGCCTGTAGCAGGTTATTGAAACTGTGCCTTTAAAAATTAACTTCCCCCTGTGTATTGTGGGATGCTTTTTAGTGGTTGCTGACACTTTAGCACAGTGTTTCTCAACCTTTTCAAGTCAAGTACCCCCAAAGCCTAACAAATACCAACCGAGTACCCCTGCCCAAACTCTGCCCCTGACCTGCCCAAACTCCACCCCTGACTCCACCCCCATAATAATAATAGTATTAATTGTAATGCAATTTCTTCCATCCATTTTTCAGATTCACACAATATAATCTTATTAATAATTAATGGTAAGCTCAAAATTATAAAAACACAAAGCACACTGTACGCAGAGGGCTCAATAATGAGATTGACTGGTTTCAGATGTAGAGTGCTGCATCTCCCTTTCACAAGGCAGTAAGGTTGCTGACTGGCAATGAGTTAGAGGGAGGAGCTTGGGCATGTGATTCAGAACTCCCCATTTAAGTTGAGGTAGGAAGTCAGCAGCTTGATGTCAGTTAGTAGCCTGTTCTGATGAAGTAAGTTGGATGGGTCCTTCTTTGGAGGCTGCTTCCAAATTTATGGAAATTTATATTATGTATTGATATATTTTACAAACAGCATTAGTGTTAATGTTTTTGTAGTGAGAGGTTAAATTAAATTATATTATATGTTTTTTGATAGATAATCCCTTCCTGAGGAAGCACAAGGCGAAACTCGAGTAGAATGGAAGATATTTGTAATTTTGGGCTTCCAAAAGTTATTATTTATGAGTATTTGCACAAGCACTTTATGACACCAGCTGCTTATTAAATGACCATTGGAGAAGCACTAACCACGGTAAAAGATAAGTTTATTTTATAGTTAATAGATGTTGGATTGTTATATGGTGGTACAGACATCAGTAGTGCCATGATGGTCTGATGGCAACTGGTTTTGTGTGTTTCTACACTAGAACACTAAGGTTTTGGGTATGAGCACTATTTAAATTAATAATCAATTCTTTTAAATTGTGATATGAATATAGTTAATTATCATTTATATTCAGATTTTTTTCAAAGAGGTCAAGGCAGATGACTTTAAAACATGCAATGTCACCTCAGTAACAACTATAAAAAAAGAGACAAATAGTGCAAAATATAGAAAGCAGATATAAATTCTCAGAACTGACACATTTTGATCATTAAATTGAAAATAAAATAATTTTTCCTATCTTTGTTGTTTGGTGATTTCATGAGTCTCTGGTTGCACTTCCTTTTGATTGTGCATCCAATATTTCTTTCTTTCTGCCTCCTCCAGACCTCATTCCATTCCCCAATCAATATCTCTCTCTGTCCCTCCATGAGTCCAACTTTTCTTCCTCTCTCATTCCCCAGATCATGTGCATTTTTCACCAGCCCACTAGTGCTGCCCGATTCATGATTCGAATCGATTCACCGATTCATTTCGGGTGAATCGATTCGAATCGATTTACCCCGCAAAAAAATCAGCCTCCCGATTTGTTGACTGACCCTCTCCACTCGCCCTCTAAAGCAGGAGCGGCAGCACTGCCTTTTGCTGGCCTGCTGCTCCTGCTTTAGAGGGTGAGTGGGGAGGGTCAGTTAGGAAGTGGCTTACCCGCTGGCCTCCCGCTGCTGTGCTGTCCGTCTTCCCCACTGGCCTCCCGAATAAATCTTCCTAACCAGCAGCCTGCAATAAGATCGCTGCTTTCAGAGAAGGGGAGGGACCACAGCAGAGAGAAGACGCTCCGAAGCCATACAGCAGCTTGCAAAGATCGCTAGCGCCAGCGATCTTATTGCAGGCTGCTAAAGTTAGGAAGATTAATTCAGGAGGCCAGGGGGAACAGCAGGCCTTCCGAAGGGGGGGGTGTAGTCCTTCGGGGGGGGGGGGTGCAGCTTTCCAGGGGAGGGGGGTACAGGCCTTCAGAGGAGATGGGCAGGCAGGCCTTCAAAGGGGGGGACAGGCAGGCCTTCGGGGGACAGGCAGGCCTTCAAAGGGGGGAAGCAGGCATGCAGGCCTTTTGGGGGAGGCAGGCCTTCAAAGGGGGAAGGCAGGCATGCAGGCCTTCAAAGGGGGGAGGCAGGCATGCAGGCCTTCGGGGGGATGCAGGCCTTCAAAGGGGGGGACAGGCCTTCAAGGGGAACAGGCAGGCAGGCCTTCGGGGGGATGCAGGCCTTCAAAGGGGGGGGACAGGCAGACAGGCCTTCGGGGGGATGCAGGCCTTCAAAGGGGGGGGACAGGCCTTCAGGGGGGACAGACCTTCAAAGGAGGGGACAGACAGGCAGGCAGGCCTTCGGGGGGATGCACCAATGCAGGCTTTCAAAGGGGTGGACAGGCCATCAGGGGGGACAGGCAGGCAGGCAGGTCTTCGGGGGGGATGTAGGTCTTCGAGGGGGGGACAGGCCTTCAGTGGGAGGTGCAGGCCTTCAAGGGGGGATAGACCAGGGGAGGGGGGCCCAGGTGTAGACGTACACGGAGGGAGGGAAGGGGGGTTCAAAAAGACGTGCATATGCAGGACTTTGGGGGGGAAGAAATAATGGGTCTGAAAATAGAGGGGAGGAAGAGAGATGATGGACAATGGGATTTAGGGAGGGAAGGAACAGAAAGGGAGAGAAGTTGGACACAAGGAATGGTGTGGAGGGGGGATAGAGATACTGGATAGGAGGGTAGTTGGGAAAAGAAAGGGAGAGATAGTGGACCCTGGGGTGGTGGGGAAGGAGAGAGAGATGCTGGATGAAAGGGTAGTTAAGAAAAGATGGATCTGTGGATGGAGATGAAAAAAAAGAAAGATGCCAGATCTCCGGGGGAGGGAAGGGAAACGGAAGGGGAGGACAGAGATGGCTGATGGATGGTTAGAACGGAGAAAGAAGAAAGGAGACCCTGGCAAGCAAGTTATCAGAAGACAACCAGAGCCTGGGACCAACAAGATTTGAATGACCAGACAACAAAAGGTAGAAAAACTAATATTATTTTCCCTTTTGTGATTACAATATGTCAGATTTGAAACGTGTATCCTGCCAGAGCTGGTGTTAGACTGCAAATGTGAGCTAGGATTTAAGAGAGAGAGGAAAAATATTTTTTGCTTGTTTATTTTGTTTACACCACAGCGCCAGTGTGGTTAGGAGAAGGCAAAGGGGGTGAAGAGGCTATAAAATGGGTGAACAGTGGTCTTCTCTTCAATCCTCCCAGTCAGAGGCAAGGGAAGAGCCAGAGATGAATGTATCCTAAGAACCAACAAATGGCTACAAGGATGGTGTCGGGATATGAACTTTGGATTCCTGAATCATGGAGAGGCACTACAAGGACTTCTGGGACCAGACGGACTCCACTTGACCAGCAGAGGTAAGAACATCTTCGGACACCGACTAGCCCGCCTACTTCGTAGGGCTTTAAACTAGGTAAGTTGGGGGAGGGTACCTACTCATGTACTGGTGCGGAAAGGAACTATCCTGATGGGATGAGTCGACACTCTGCTTCCAAGATAAGGGCAAATATAGCAAACAATTCTCTAGGAGCCACACAGACTCAGGTGGAAAAAGCCTTACAGCGACCTAGCAAACACAATGTGTGGAGGGCCATGTATATTAATGCTCACAGTTTAGGCAATAAAATTCTAGAGTTGGAAACTGAAATAAGGGATGCCAACCTAGATGTGGTGGCAATAACCGAAACATGGTTTACGGACTCACATGGATGGGATATGACTATACCGGGGTACAATTTACTTCGTCGGGACAGAGAGGGCAGGTTAGGTGGTGGGGTAGCACTATACATTAAAAAAGACATCAAAACCACCAGGATCACAGATGTCAAATACACCGGGGAGTCCCTCTGGGTTAACCAGGCAAGAGGTGGCAATAAATGCCTGTATCTTGGTGTGGTATACAGACCCCCAAGACAAATGGAAGACATGGACACGGAATTAATTGAGGACATAGATAATATCACTCTACGGGGCGACACTGTACTGCTTGGGGACTTCAACATGCCTGATGCAGACTGAAATACATTTTCAGCAACCACCAGTAGCAGCAAGAGGCTTTTGGCCTCCACAAATGGTGCACAACTAAAACAGATGGTAACGGAGCCCACTAGGGCCCAGGCAATCCTTGACCTGGTACTCACCAACGGGGAAAGCGTCTCAGAGGTCTTGGTAGGAGATATGCTAGCCTCCAGCGACCATAACATGGTATGGTTCAACCTTAGGAAAGGATTCCCTAAGTCAAACACAAAAACAAAGGTACTTAACTTCCGGGGCACCGACTTCACACGCATGGGAGATTTTGTCCATCAGACGCTGCAGGACCAAGCAGAGACCGGTAATGTGGAAGCTATGTGGTCGTACCTGAAATCATCCATACACGAAGCTACTAATCGCTACATAAAAACAGTAGACAAACGGCAAAGAAACAATAAACCCCAATGGTTCACTGAGGAGATCTTGCACCTCATTAAGGAGAAGAAAACAGCATTTCTTTCCTACAAACAAATGCAGAGAAGGGAAACCAAAGTAGAATATAAGACCACGTCTGCAGCGGTCAAAACAGCAGTTAGGGAGGCCAAACTTCGAGTGGAAGAAACTTTGGCAAAAAACATTAAAAAAGGGACAAATCTTTCTTCAGGTATATTAGTGATAGGAAAAGGAACACAGACGGCATAGTACGCCTTAGAAGACCGGACGGAAACTACGCAGTGGTGGATTCTGAAAAAGCCGAAATACTAAATGAATATTTCTGCTCAGTCTTCACCTGTGAGGCACCTGGACACGGACCACAGTTGAAGGCAAAACAAATTGCGGAAGACCCGTTTCAGAATTTTGAGTTCACACCTGAAGACGTCTACAGCGAGCTGACAAGGCTCAAGGAGAACAAGGCCATGGGACCGGACAATTTATACCCAAGAGTGCTTAGAGAATTGAGAGATGTTCTGGCGGAACTGTTGGCCGTGCTCTTCAATCTCTCACTTAGCACGGGGAAAGTTCCGTTGGACTGGAAAACAGCCAACGTCATTCCTCTGCATAAAAAGGGTTGCAAGGCTGAGGCTGCGAACTATAGACCGGTGAGTCTCACTTCAATAGTGTGTAAACTCATGGAAACACTAATTAAGCATAAATTAGATACGGTCTTGAATGAGGAGAATCTCCGGGACCCCAGTCAACATGGATTCACCAAGGGTAGGTCCTGCCAGTCCAATCTTATCAGCTTCTTTGACTGGGTAACAAGAAAGATGAACTCGGGAGAGTCCTTAGACGTCGTATACCTTGACTTCAGCAAGGCTTTTGACAGCGTCCCACACCGCAGACTGCTGAACAAGATGGAATCGATGGGGTTAGGAGTAACACTAACTGCATGGGTTAAAGATTGGCTAAGTGGCAGACTTCAGAGGGTGATGGTTAACGGTACCCTCTCCAAAACGTCGGAAGTGACCAGCGGAGTGCCGCAGGGCTCAGTCCTGGGTCCACTCCTCTTCAACATATTCATTAGGGATTTGACTCAAGGGCTTCAAGGTAAGGTAACCTTATTCGCTGATGATGCCAAACTATGCAATATCATAAACGGCTACAATCTGCAGAATACTATGGAACAGGACCTCTGTACTTTAGAAAGTTGGTCCTCTGTCTGGCAGCTGGGCTTCAACGCCAAGAAATGTAAGGTCATGCATCTCGGAAATGGAAATCCATGCAGAACTTACACCTTGAATGGAGAAACTTTGACCAAGACTACAGTAGAACGAGACTTGGGAATGATCATCAGTGCAGACATGAAGACTGCTACTCAAGTGGAGAAGGCTTCATCTAAGGCACGGCAGATGATGGGTTGTATCAAGAGAAGTTTTGTCAACAGGAAGCCTGAGGTCATAATGCCATTATACAGAGCCATGGTGAGACCTCATCTGGAATACTGTGTGCAATTTTGGAGGCCACATTACCGTAAAGATGTGCTCAGAATTGAGTCGGTTCAGCGGATGGCCACCAGGATGGTCTCGGGGCTAAAGGGTCTCTCGTACGAAGAGAGACTGAACAAATTGCAGCTCTATACTCTCGAGGAGCGTAGGGAGAAGGGAGACATGATTGAGACATTTAAGTACATCACGGGACGTGTCGAGGTGGAAGATGATATCTTTCTTCTCAAAGGACCCTCGAACACAAGAGGACATCCGCTCAAACTCAGGGGAGGGAAGTTTCGTGGAGACGTCAGGAAGTACTTCTTCACGGAACGAGTGATAGAGCATTGGAACAAGCTTCCAGTACAGGTGATCGAGGCCCGCAGTATCCCAGACTTCAAGAATAAATGGGATACCTATGTGGGATCACTGCGAGAGTCATACCAATGAATAGGGTCGCTAGGATATAGACTTAATAGAGCAGGTCAGTAGAGTTAAGGGGGCCAGTAGACTTAAAAGGGGGTCAATGGTATGGGCAGGCTTGATGGGCTGTAGCCCTTATCTGCCGTCATCTTTCTATGTTTCTATGTTTCTAAGAGGCTATAAAATAAACCCATCAGGATGTTTGAAAAAAAACAAAAAAAACCCAAAACACCCAATTGGGCAGGAAAATCGAATTGAATCAAAAAACCAATTCAGTAGGCTGAATCAAATCAAAATTTTTTTTTCCTGAATCGGGCAGCACTACTGCCCACCCACTCCATGCCCATTTCTCCTTAACACTCCTCTCCAACACCATGCCACATCCCCCTCTCCATCACTATGCCCAACATCCCCCTTGCATCCCCTTCAATCTATCCTTCTGTTCCCTCTCCATCACCATATCCAACATTTCTCTCCCTCATCCTTCTATTTCCCACACATCTCTACCTCACTTTTCTCTCTCTCTGCCCAATTTTCCTCTTCCTTTCCCCATGTGCACCATCTATTTCCCTCTCACTCACACACTCAGGCCCAACAATTGTTCCTTTCTATTCCCTCCCTCCTATGTCCCGTTTGTGCCCCCTTGCTCCCTCCCTTATGTCCCACGTTCATGTCTCCTCCCCCTCACTGCCTTCCAGCCTTTATCTCACTCCCTTCCTCCCTCCCCTGATGCCGACCTGCATTGAAGCCTGCCTGCCCCCCGCCGATTCCTCCCTGCCACCAGACATGCTACATCCATCCCCCGGTCCGCCGCCACCCCAACTCCTGGCAAGGAAGGGCCAGGCACGTGCAGCGATTATACGCTGCCAACCCACAAGTCTTTCCCCAATCAGAATTGACATTGGAGGGAAGGCTTGTGGACTGGCGGTGTGCAATCACTACAAGCGCCTGGCTCTTCCTTGCCTGGAGTTGCGGTGGCAGTGTGGTATGATTGGAGCATGTTATGTGGTGGCGGTGGGAGGGGAGGAGTACAAGATCCTGACCATGTCAACAAAAATTGGTGAGAAACCAAACCACTGTAGCACTTGAAACAAGAAGGGCCACTCAACCCTATCAAATGCCTTTTCAGCGTCTAAGCTCATAGCTAGAAGTGAATAGTCTAATAAACTGGACATAGAAATAATATTGGTAAATATTCTGGTATTATCTCCTGACAATCGTCCAGTCATGAAGCCAGTCTGATCTTGGTCTATCAGTTTAGGAAGGAATTTCTGAAGTCTATAAGCAATGACTTTAGCGTATATTTTGGCGTCTATATTAATTAGTGAAAGTGGCCTGTAATTCTGTACATTTAAAGGGTCTTTTCCTGGTTTGGGCAAGACAATAGTAGTAGCCTCAGTAAAAGGTCCACCAACATTACCTGTGGAAATCAGATAGTGGAAAAATTCTATCATGTGAGGAGATAGCCATTTCTGAAAGGTTTGGTAAAATTCAGTAGTCAGGCCATCAGGTCCAGTGGCTTTTTTTTGGTGCCATATTACTCAGAGCCTCCGTCAGATCAGTAAGGGTAATTTGAGATGTTAAAAGATCGTTATCAGCATCTATTAGTGAGTTATGTGGTAAATTAGTAAGAAAAGAATCAGAAGAAGTGACACCCTGGAGTTCCGAGGTATAGAGCGTTGAATAAAACTTGTGAAACTGGGCCAAAATATCCGGAGGTTCTAATAGCAACTCATTACATTCGTCATGAATTGCCAAAATATGTGATTTGTTGTGTTCGCCCTTCAATTAAGTGGCTAATTGGTGACCGCATTTGTTATTATCAGTATAGTATTTAGCAGATTAATTTACCAAATAAAGCTGTTTTTTGACCTTCTAGGGATTTATTTTCTCTATACAGGTCTTTAACAGGCCATTCCAACATAACAATATTTTGTTGCCTCAAATGAAGTCTCTGATGATCACTTACTTTGTTGCTAAGATTGTGCAATTACAATAATCTTTTTCTTAAATCAGTTGGTCCAACAGGACCACAAGTGTCTCTCAAAACTCTACTGTTTGTACTCTTAATAGTTTGCAAAATTCATTCTCTACTGAAATCCAGGCCTGTTCTGGAACACCCTGCTAGAGTAATTTTGATATGCAAACTGAATTCTCTCTCAACAAGATCATTACTTCCATGAGGCTTACCACTTGTTATCTCGGTCCTATGCCCTCATTCCTATTAAATAATCCTTATCATGGTTTAGTCCCTTTTATCCTTTGCATGATTAATTCCAGCATAAAAACTGGTATTGTTATTTCGCAATGGAAACAAGCTATTTTGCATCCAGTTTTAAAAGAACCTATCATTAGATCCTTCCATCCCAAATTATTATAGACCAGTATCAAACTTGTGCGGTCTCTTGAAAATTCTGGAAAATACAGTTTACTTGCAACTGAGTCATTATGTTGAATGAACAATGGTATTACATCCTCGACTGTCAGGTTTCCATTTATATTGCAGCACAGAAACAATTATTACATCAGTTCTAAGCAAAGTCTATACCCATTTGGAGTGCACTAACATTGTCCTTGGCATCTCACTTAATCTGGCAGCAGCATTCAATCTGGTTAATCATAATATACAGTACTTCTAAGTAATCTTTCTGAATTGAGGATTATTGGTACTGTGTGGTTCTGGTTTAGATCCTTCCTTAAAGACAGAACATTTTGGGTTCAAACATCCCAACTGTCATCCCCTTCACTATCTAGATCTTTTCAGTGTGGTGTACTACAAGGATCCATTCTTTTCCTCAGTCCCCTTACTAAAAATACAGGAATGTTCTAGTGTGTCATTTCACTTCTATGCAGACATTCTTCTTTTATATCCCAGAAACTCAACTAATCCAGATTTTCTTCAGCTTCAATCCTGCCTGAATAGCATTTCAAACTAGTTATCTAATCATCATTTAGTATTAAATCCTAGAAAGACAGTGGCCTGTTGACTTTCAGGGCATTTGCCACACCACAAGAGTGATCTCATCTTGTTTGGCTCAAATATCACCCCGTACAAACATTTAGATATCTAGGCACAATTTTTGAAACTCAATTATCTTTAGGTCCCCAAATCTTATCACTACAAGTCTTGCTTCTATACCCTACATCGGTTATTTACAGTAAGAGAGATGTTTGACAAAAATACATTTCACACACTCATTCTTTCTTTGTTTACGATCAAGAATTTAAGATGGACTATTGCAATAATATTTTTGTGGGAATTTCACAGACTGATCTGCACAATGCAAAATTGTGTAATTCTTCTGTTATGCCGAGTAGGAAGATTTAACAACAAAGAAAACCTCAATCCTCCACTTAAAAGAGGAAGAACCAAAACAACCACTCTCTTACACATGCAGGTGCAAGAAAAAGTGGAGTTGATGAAATGAATGCTACCAGGTTAATTAAAACATCAATCATAAAATAATACAACAAATACAACAGACTCTTTGGTTGCATCCCAAATTCCAGCTTTGGCAATTTGCCATATGGACCATCATTTATCAGATATAATTTGATATTCATCTGATATTATCTGTTGTATTTGTTATATTGTTTTATTATTTTATGATTGATGTTTTAATTAACCTGGTAGCATTCATTTTGTCAACTCCACTATTTCTTGCACCTGTGTGTGTAAGAGGGTGGTTGTTTTGAGTAGGATGATTTATTCATACTTCACCACTTTTGAAACATAATAACATAAAAATTGTCATGCTGGGACAGACTGAAGGTCCATCAAACCCAGTATCCCATTTCCAACAGTAGCCAACCTAGGTCCCAAGTACCTAGCTAGATCCCAAGTAGTAAAACAGATTTTATGCTGTTTATCCTAGGAATAAGCAGTGGATTTTCCCAAGCCATCTGAATAATGGCCTATGGACTTCTCTTTTAGGAAATTATCCAAGTCTTTTTTAAACCCCTCTAAGCTAACAGATTTCACCACATTCTCCAGCAACAAATCCCAGAGTTTAATTACGTGTTATATGAAGAAATATTTTCTCTGGTTTGTTTTAAATCTACTACTTAGTAGCTTCATCGCATGCCCCCTAGTATTAGTATTTTTGGAAGGAGTGAACAAGCGTTTCACATTTAGCCTTTCCACTCCACTCTGTATTTTATAGACCTCTATCATATCACCCCTGAGCCATCTCTTCTCCAAGCTGAAGAGTCCTAGCCGCTTTAGCCTTTCCTCATAGAGAAGTCATCCCAAACCTTTTATCATTTTTGTTGTCCTTCTCTGTACCTTTTCAAATTCCTCTATCTTTTTTTAATTACGGCGACCAGAACTGTACACAATGTGCAGTTTCCAAGGGGGCATGCTGTGAATGGGCCAGAAAGTATATGTGTATTTACAATTTTGCATTGGCTTCTGTGCATACCTTTAAAAATGTAGACAATGGCACTTATACTGCACTGAGGAAAGCATGTCGGCAAACTGCTTGTTTGGACTTGGGAACTGCAAACTGACTGAGGGGGCAACTGTGCTTACCTCTTAAAAACACTTCAACAATTAAAACCAAAATGAAGATATCATTCTATTCCTTAACTTGTTCTTCCTGATTCTAGTTTTATAAAATCCAACACTTATATATTCAAAACTAGGAGTGGTGCCATTCATTTAAGAACATAAGAACATAAGCAGTGCCTCTGCCGGGTCAGACCACAGGTCCATCCTGCCCAGCAGTCCGCTCCCGCGGCGGCCCAAACAGGTCACGACCTGTCTGTATCACCAGAAGGGGCTCCCTTGCCACCTTGGTTTCTCATTCAAGTCCTGTCTTCCTATCGAAGTCCTAACCCTCCGGTCTTGCACATGCACGACCTGGTTTGGTTTCTATACTCATTACCTGGTTAGCTTTCTATACTTGTGTTACATCCCAGCTCCTCCCTCAGTATATAAGAACTTTTATTTTTAAATGGCTCACCCCACTGTATTTGCGGCAGTCTGCATGCGTATTTCTAGGTGTCCTTATATATCTTCTGCAAAAGGCTCTACATTCTTAGAACCTTTTCGAAAATACTTGGGAAACTGGACACGTCCTGATCTGGACATATTCCTCCTTAGATGGGCTATTATAATTGGATTTCACATGAAGTAGTTTGTATTCAAAAACAGTAGTGTCAGGGGTCACAGGATGGCTGATGTCTCAGCAGATAACTGAATGCTCAGCCCTGCTCCTACTTCCCATGAATCCCCTAAAATATGAGGGTTCTAGACATGGAGTCCACCACTTATTGCAGCCAACTTATTGGAGAGCATCAGCACTGAAGAGAGCCCTTTTTTGTCCCTGAGCATATAGTATGCTGTTGAAAACACTGTGGCTGGGGAAGGAGAAAGCTGTGTACCCGATAACCACAATGGTGGCAACTCAGACTGAGGAACATCTGGTGTGGTCCTTGGAGGATGTGTTGCAGGTTTTCATGTACCACCTCTCCCAACTGCTGGACAATAAACTAAGCTGCATTCCTCTACAAATGAGCTAAAAGTTGCCACTGTAAGCCAAGTGGTACAATTGCAGCAGATTGAGGTATGGGTGTCCACCAAAGAGAACCACGTGGCATCTTCTGAGAGGCATCATGGATTGCTCAAATGTCAGGTTAAAGAGTTACTTGAGTGATTGGAAAACCAGAAGGACAGAAGCTGCTGAAAGTATCTTCGCATCATGGGGCTCCTGGAAAGTGTGAAGGACTCTGACCTCCAGTCTTTTGTGGAAGCATGGTGGACCTTCCAAAACGCACAGGCATGGTGATAGTGAAACAGGTGCACCGTGTGGAACAGAGAAAGGAAGATGATGGAATATCCTGACTGAGACTTGTATTTGCTTTCTTTTTTATACTGAAATTATGTTTATTGGAAATGAGGAATCACAACATAGAAACATAGAAAATGACGGCAGAAAAGGGCCATAGCCCATCAAGTCTGCCCACTCCAACAACTCTCCCCCAATGTACACTCTATCAATCGTCCCCAAGCTGCCCTCCTCTATGCTACCCTCATAGGGATCCGACATGGGCATCCCATTTATTCTTAAAATCTTGTATGCTGCTGGCTACGATCACCTGCTCCGGGAGCTCGTTCCAATGATCCACTACTCTTTCAGTGAAGAAGTACTTCCTGGTATCCCCATGAAATTTCCCCCCCCCCTGATTTTCAGCAGATGTCCCCTTGTGGACGAGGGTCCTTTTAGAAGGAAAACGTCATCTTCCACCTCTATGCGACCAGTGATGTACTTAAATGTCTCTATCATATCTCCCCTCTCCCTACGTTCTTCGAGAGAGTATAGCCGCAACTTGTGCAGCCTGTTTTCATACGAGAAATCCTTGAGCCCCAGGATCATCCTGGTGGCCATTCGCTGAACCGACTCAACTCTCAGCACATCCTTACGGTAGTGCGGCCTCCAGAATTGCACACAGTACTCCAGATGAGGTCTCACCATGCTTCTGTACAATGGCATAATGACCTCTGGCTTCCAGCTAACAAAGCTTCTACGGATACATCCCAGCATTTGTCTAGCCTTGGATGAAGCCTTCTCCACTTGATTGGCTGATTTCATGTCTCCACTAATGATCACCCCCAAATCCCGCTCTGCTGTAGTCCTGGACAGGGTTTCACCATTCAGTGTGTATGTCCTATACAGATTATTGTTACCAAGGTGCATGACCTTGCATTTTTTCGCATTGAAGCCCAGCTGCCAGGTCGTGGACCAATGTTCCAGTAAAAGCAGGTCTTGCTTCATGCTGTCGGACAAATCATTTTTACTTGCGGTGTCACTCATAGTGTTACATAATTTGGCAACAGCAATAACAACAAACAAGAAGGCTGACCATAAAATACAGAAACAGAGCAGTTAGGTACATTCTCAAGTTCCAGAATAACATTTCCAAAATTTGAATATCAACCAAATCCATGCCCAACCGCCCAAACCAACTCTGCATATGCCCCTAGTATGCACAAAGTAATAACCACGGACCAAAATTAAAGAAAGTTCAGAACTCTACTTTGTGCAACATGTGGAATAGAGTTCCAGAAAGGTGCCCAAGTCTGTTGAAACAATTGTCCTTTAGAAGACAGGCAGTGAGCACCTTGTCATTCCAGTGTCAAGCGTCATCATACGAGTACGCCATACACTCCACTGAGGTGCATCAGTAGTCAACCAGGTGAGCAAAATCACTCTCTTTCCTACTGTCACAGCATTATAAAGGAATCTTTGCAAGCCTTTAGAAATGGGCTGCATCCTGCCAGAAGACCCAAAAAGGAGAGCAGGGGACTCCACCAGTCTACACTTCCAATGCTGGCATATAAAAGTCAATACAGCAGACCAAAAGGCACAACCACAGGACAGTGTCAGAACATATGACCCAGGGTCGCCCAAGTAGCTTGACATTTGGGAAAGGAGTCACTATGTCTGTAGGAAGCCATATAAATCTGATGCGGTGAGTTTGTATTGTATTTCACACATAAGGGTGCCATCCGGGATAGTACAAGAATAAGCAGCATAGGATCTCAATAGGGACTCAGATAGCAAGTTGTAGGTTCTCAGACAAGGTCTGTGCTACCAGCTGATAGGAAACTAAGGGTGCTACTTGATAGATGGCAGCGTGATGACATCAAAGAGGTACTTTGCTGAGTGATCCAAAGGAGTAAAAGGATGACAAACATTCCTGTTCTCCTCAGTCAGATGTTCCTTCAGCAGTGAGCGTAAATATTGATGCAGCTGGTGGTAGGCAAAAACATCCTTATCGCTGAGGTGAAACTCTTGCTGCAGGTACACAATTGATTTGAGAGTCCCCCCTGAGGTCAAAACATGGCAGAGATAATGAACACCCCTGCTCTCCTAGTCCAGGAGCAAAAATAATAAGGGGGAGAGTGGACATCCCTGGCAAGTACCCACCTGTTTGGGAAAGGTGTACATAAAAGCCATATACCGGGAGCATGGCCTGTGAATTAGCGTACAAAGCTTTAACTGCCTCTAAGTACTACTCCGAGATCCCTACATATTCCAGAGTAGAGAACAGAAACTGCCAAATCACCGTATCAAAAGCCTTTTCAGTGTCTAAGCTGACCTTATATTATTGACAAAACCAGAGAGAACAAGGGGTCCAACTTCGTCTGCAGTGAAAAAACAGACCAGAGCAAACAAACCAAAACTGCAGGCTTGTACACGATGCAGGCAAATTTTATTGTGACAAATAAATCGTATCTAAAAACCTTTTACCAATTGAGGGACCCAACACGGTCCGTGTTTCGGACAGCCTTCATCAGGGGTCCATGGTGATAAAGGAAAACAGAAAAAATGTTGGGTCCCTCGATTGGTAAAAGGTTTTTAGATACGATTTATTTGTCACAATAAAATTTGCCTGCATCGTGTACAAGCCTGCAGTTTTGGTTTGTTTGCTCTTACATTATTGACAACACTTCGTCAACACCAGTTTCCTGATATTAAGAACAGAGTGTCTCCCTTTAGCAAAGCGCTCCTGGTCTTCATAGATCACAGATGGCAAGTGCTGAGATAGGTGATCAGCCAGAATTTTTGAGAGAATCTTGAGAGCTACATTAATTAAGGAGATGGGCCTAAAAGTTGTTAAGAGTATCTGAGCGGCCTCCAGGCTTGGGGATTAAACTAATGTATGCTGCATTGGCATATGGGGGAAAGGATCCAGTTACTATACACTCATCATAGTAAGCCAACAAAGACTGGCAAAGCTGATATTGCATCATCTTATAGAATTCGTACAAGTAACCATCTGGCCCAGGCGCAGATACTCTTTTACCTGCTCCCAAAATGGAGAGCAGCTCCTTAGGTTGAATGGCATTTTCTAGGGTTGTTAAGTGTCATGGGCGAAAACTGAGGCATCCCTGAGGATTCTATGTTAGCTAAATTAAGAGGTTCCCCTGATCTATAGACTTGACTAAAGTCAGAGTAAAGAAGCTAAGAGATCTTAGCAGTGTCTGACTATCCTTCATGGATGGGATATAGTGGGATCCTATCCTTCATGGATGGGATATAGCAGGATTCCTAAAGTTGCTTCACCAAACTAACTAAGAGTTTCCCCGCTCTATTGCCATGTTTATGGAGGTTATATTTACAATAAATAAGCATTCTTTGTGTTCTCATGTAATAGCGTTTTCAAGGCTACCTTAGTGAAGTGCTAGTTATCAAGATCACGTGGCAGATGGGAGTAAACATATTGACTCCTAGCCCTATACAGCTCCTTTTTCAGCATCTGTATACTATGGAACAAGCGTTTATTATGCGCACTCACATAGGTTGTGACATCTCCCCGCAGGACTGCCTTAGTGTGCACACTATTGTGCAGCTTATAATCATCCCATTTCTTTTGCAGATAAGTTTTAAAATCAGGTAAGTGGAAAAGCACCAATGGCACTGAGGCGGGTACTAGGGGCCCAGAGCTACATCTATCCAAATGAGAGTATAATCCGACACACCTTCTGTCCCAATAGAGGCCAAGACAACATCTATGCTCACTAAGAAATATGTAATCAATTTGGGAGCAGGTGCCACGGACCTGTGAAATATGAGTGCAATAACCCTCTTGTCTGTATGGAGAATTCGCCGGGGTCCAACAATTTAAGGGTGCCACAAAAGTCATGAAAAAAGGACGAAACCCTGTGTGCATTACTCTGCATTACCAGTTCTGTCCCACTGTGGGTCTATAACCATTTTAAATTCACCCACCACAAAAATAGTACGATCAATATAAGTGAAATATCTGCACTACTGTATCATAAAACTCTGTGGAGAAAGTATTAGGACCATAGAGACTGAATAGGAAATAAGTGGCATCCTGAATTTGGAGTTTAAGGAAAAGAATCCTGCCCTCTTCATCTCTAGCCAGTATTTCTGCTCTCCCATGAAAAGATTTACTCAGCAAAATGGCCACCCCACCTCTACAACAGGAGGGGGTGAACTGAAAACCTCTCCTACCCAACCCTGCTTTTTAATGTCTGATGTTCAGCCTCAGTGTCTGGTTTCCTGAAGTCAGACGACATCAGCCAGCTGTTCTTGCAATGTGGCTAAAATCTTACTGCACTTAATAGGCGAAGTTATCATGGCCACATTCCAGGAGATCAGACATAGTGTGCTACCTTTCTGCATCAAGGAAGCAGTAGATACATCTTAGATGTAACCAGAATAAACCTGGGTCAGAGTGCTCGGCCTCCACCCAAACCCAGAGAGAATATGTGGGCAGAACAGAAAAGTCAGACTGTGTGCCCCAAACATCAGTAAATAAGGGAACATGCAGGTGCGGCCCTCCCATCCCTCTCTCTCCCCTAACTATCCATAATGCACAAAATCAAACAGGTACACTGCCACACAATCGGTAGGACACTGGAGATTACTTGGGATGATTAAGGGCCCCCCACCCCTCTCTAATTCAAGTGGCAGGAAACATCAAACACAGCGTATCAGACGGGAACCGGCAGCTGGAGGTCAGGAACCAACAAACACCATGGGAGTGGGACCTAGCGTAGGGTCTGAAAATGCAGATGATGGTACCCAACAGGACCTGGCGGAAGGACCAGCGGAGATCCAGCAGAGCCCGGAGGACACGGACCTGAGACCAGAGAGACATCTGAGGAAGGGGAAATCTGCTGTTGTAGTAGGAGACTCAATCCTGCGAGAAGTGGACAGTCACATTGCCGGAGGAAGGGAGGACCGACTAGTGACATGTCTCCCGGGGGCAAGAACAACGGACGTCATCAGCAGAATTGATAGAATCCTGGAGGGAGCCGAGACAGAGGAGACGGTAGTTGTAATCCACATTGGAACCAACGACGTCAGCAGGAAAAATTTCAACCGGACTACACTGACTGAGCAGTTCAGGATCCTGGGGCGGAAACTGAAGCTGAGATCAAATAGGATAGCCTTCTCGGAGATCCTACCAGTACCGAGAGCAGACGCAAGAAGACAGAGCGAACTACAAGTAATGAACGGATGGCTGAGGAGATGGTGCGAGGAGGAGGGATTCCACTTTGTTCGAAACTGGACGACCTTCTTGGGGAAGAACAAGCTCTACAAGAGAGATGGACTGCACCTGAGCACAGCTGGGACGAGGCAGCTGGCAAGAAACATCCAAAACGCCATAGACCTAGCTTTAAACTGAAGAGAAGGGGAAAGCCAGAAGTCGATCTGGCCTCGACACACCGGACATTGGTATCAAAAAATGATACCGAACAAGGACATTGCAAAAGAGAGCTTGGGACCGAGTGGGATCTTTTGGACAAAGGGACTGAGAGAAAATTCTTGGGCAAAGGGACTATGAGAGGCTTCTTGGATAAAGGGACTGAGGGGACACTTTTGGGCAAAGGGACCGAGTGGGAACTCTTGGACAAAGGGGCTGAGAGGGACTTTTTGGACAAAGGGACTGAGGAGACACTTTTGGACAAAGGGACCGAGTGGGAACTCTTGGACAAAGGGGCTGAGAGGGACTTTTTGGACAAAGGGACTGGGAGGAAACTTTTAAACAAAAGGGTTGAGTGGAAATCTTCAGAAAAAAGGCCCACAGATGCAATGCAGGGGCCCAGTGCACAAACGAGCCTAACAGGCATGGTTGAAAGAGAACAATGGGAGCAAGAGGACCATCCAAAAAAGGAGATACTGGATGGGGGCAAAACGGACACGCCACGGGAGGTGGATGACCGAGTAAAGGCAAGCCAGGTGGGAGCGCCGAGCCATGGAAAGAAAACAGCAGGGCGGGCGACAAATCAGGACCTATATTGCCTCTACACAAATGCGAGGAGCCTCAGGGCCAAAATGGGAGAGCTGGAAATTATAGCCAGTCAAAAAGCCATGGACATAATTGGAATCACAGAAACGTGGTGGGCTGATGATAATAAATGGGATGTGGTCATACCAGGGTACAAACTTTACAGGAGAGACAGGACACACAAGAAGGGTGGAGGAATAGCGCTATACATAAAAGACTCCATACCCTCAACCAAAATGGAAACAGCAGTAAGGTCGGAAGGCTTGGAATCAATATGGGTTAAGCTACCAGGAGGATCTGGAGCAGACATCAAATTGGGTCTATACTATCGTCCGCCTGGCCAATCGGAAGAAATCGACCGGGACCTGGAGACGGAACTGCGGCAGGTATGCAAGAATGGAAGTGTGGTGGTGATGGGAGACTTCAACTACCCTGGGATAGACTGGAGTATCGGGCACTCAAGTTGCGAGAGAGAGACCAAATTCCTGGAAGCCACGAGGGACTGCTTCCTGGAACAGCTGGTCATGGAACCTACACGAGGAGAAACTACTCTTGATCTAATCTTCAGTGGACTGGGGGGACCTGCAAAGGAAGTAGCGGTATTAGACCCACTGGGAAACAGCGATCACAACATGATCCAGTGCAGACTAGAACTAGGATCATCCAGGGTGAAAAGAACCACAACAACAGCGCTCAACTTCAGAAAAGGGAATTATGATGCAATGAGGAAAATGGTGGGGAAGAAACTCAACGGCAGCACAAGGAAGGTAGAGTCCGTAGAAAGCGCCTGGACCCTGCTCAAGCGTACGGTGCACGAAGCACAGAACCTGTACGTCCCCAGGTTCAGAAAAGAGTGCAAGAAAAATCGAATAAAGAACCCAGCATGGATAACGGCAGCTGTAAAAAAGGCGATCAGTAACAAGAAAGCATCGTTCAAAAAATGGAAACAGGATCAAACGCAGGCCAACCAAAAGGAACACAAGGAAAGCCAGAAGGAGTGCCACCGAGTGGTTAGGAGAGCAAAGAAGGAATATGAAGAGAGACTAGCGGGAGAGGCAAAAAATTTCAAATCATTCTTCAGGTACGTAAAGGGGAAGCAACCAGCGAGGGAGGAAGTGGGGCCCTTGGATGATGGGGATAGAAAGGGAGTAGTGAGGGAGGAAAAAGAAATAGCTGACAAGTTAAATGACTTCTTTACGTCGGTCTTCACGAGGGAGGACACATCCAACATTCCGGAACCAGAGGAAATAGAAAATGGAGATCAAGATAACAAGCTGGTCAAATTAGAGGTGAGCCAGGAGGATGTCCTCAGGCAGATAGACAAGCTAAAGAGCGACAAGTCGCCAGGTCCGGATAGCATTCACCCAAGGGTGCTCAAGGAATTAAGGAATGAAATAGCAGAGACACTTCAGCAAATATGCAACCTATCCCTAAAAACTGGAGAGATCCCGGAGGACTG
Source organism: Geotrypetes seraphini (assembly GCF_902459505.1). Lineage (NCBI taxonomy): Eukaryota > Metazoa > Chordata > Amphibia > Gymnophiona > Dermophiidae > Geotrypetes > Geotrypetes seraphini. The sequence goes on along the minus strand of NC_047085.1, from coordinate 146,642,268 downwards.
GAAAATAGCTAATGTCACGCCCATCTTCAAGAAGGGTTCGAGGGGCGACCCGGGAAACTATAGGCCGGTAAGCCTCACATCGGTCCCGGGAAAGATGATGGAGGCACTGATTAAGGACAGCATCTGTGACCATATCGAAAAAAATGGACAGCTAAGGTCGAGCCAGCATGGGTTCTGCAAGGGTAGGTCGTGCCTCACAAACTTGTTGTACTTCTTTGAGGGGGTAAACAACCAGGTGGACAAAGGAGAACCCATAGACATAATTTACCTAGACTTCCAGAAAGCCTTCGATAAGGTACCACATGAGCGGTTGCTCAGGAAGCTATGGAACCATGGGGTGCACGGGGAGGTCCACCGATGGATCAAAAACTGGCTGGCAGACAGGAAGCAGAGGGTTGGTGTAAAGGGCCATTACTCGGACTGGCAAGGGGTCACGAGCGGGGTTCCTCAAGGATCGGTGCTGGGACCGCTCCTGTTTAACATATTCATTGACGACCTGGAGGCGGGAACAAAATGCGAAGTCATCAAATTTGCAGATGACACCAAACTATTCAGCAAGGTTGAAACCACGGTTGACTGCGAGAATCTCCAAAGGGATCTTACGACATTGGAAGAATGGGCGAAAAAGTGGCAAATGAGCTTCAATGTAGGGAAATGCAAGGTCATGCATATAGGGAGAAGGAACCCGATGTTCACTTACAAAATGGGGGGATCAATGCTAGGGGTCAGTAATCTGGAAAGAGACTTGGGAGTGATGGTAGACACGACATTGAAGGCGTCGGCACAATGCGCCACAGCCTCGAGGAAAGCAAACCAAATGTTAGGTATCATTAAGAAGGGTATCTCGACCAGAACGAAGGAAGTCATCCTGCCACTGTACCGGGCTATGGTGCGCCCGCATCTGGAATACTGTGTACAGTACTGGTCACCGTACCTCAAAAAGGACATGGCAATGCTTGAGGGAGTCCAGAGAAGAGCAACTAAACTGATTAAGGGTATGGAAAACCTTACATACACTGACAGACTGAAGAAGCTGGGGCTGTTCTCCCTGGAAAAGCGGAGACTCAGAGGAGATATGATAGAGACCTTCAAGATCCTGAGGGGCATCGAAAAGGTTGACAAAGACAGATTTTTCAATTTGAAAGAAACCACAAGAACAAGGGGTCACTCGATGAAATTGAAGGGGGACAGGTTTAAAACAAACGCAAGGAAGTACTTTTTCACACAGAGGGTGGTGGACACATGGAACACCCTTCCGGAGGCCGTGATAAGAAATAGCACAGTACAGGGTTTCAAGGATGACCTGGATAGGTTCCTGGAAGACAAAGGGATTGAGGGGTACAGATAAGAGCAGTGGAAGGTTTAGAGATAACTGTAGAGGTAGGCAATAAAATTAGTCAGGGACCGCTGACCAGGCAATATGCCTGATGGGCCGCCGCGTGAGCGGACCGCTGGGCTGGATGGACCTCTGGTCTGCCCCGGCGGAGGCGACTACTTATCTACTTATGTACTTATGTAAGTACAGGAACATATGTACTCATGACAAAAAAATATATATATATCAATGAACTCTGGTGATAATTATATAAGGATAAGCACCAACATTCATGCTCCACAAGTCCAGGTTATTAGCCTTCCTCCAACAACAAAGGAAGGAGTAAAGACATATCAGGTGTTATCCGTAGAGCATTCCAATGTGAAGTACAAAAATCCTGCGCAGTTTCCACAGAGTCAAATGTTTTCTATGGCCCATTGTGATGAACTTTAAGCAGCACGGAATATAGAAGCATGAATTGAATCTTGGGAGTCTGCCAGAGATTTACAAACTGGCATAAACTTCCTGCATTTGTTCAGGAGAGAGGTCAATGCAAATGGTGCCCCTGTGGATCATGGAGAGAAAAGAGGGCTTCTTCAGAGGGGTAGTTTCCTCTCTTATTTAGAGGTCCAAACAGGCTCGAATAGGATATAATAAATTGATTTGGGGGTGGGGATATAAAGCTTCTGGATCTGCACTTGAATAATATAGCTATCTTGATTCGCTGGGTATATGAGATACATTCAGGGGGGGGTGTCTCGGTTTGCCCCCACTTCTTGTTGGAAGGACATTGCTGCTCGCACCAGTGTCACAATTTAATGCCATGCAGGAGAGAGGTAGAGAATGCCAGTCCTCATTGTTCTGTCCATTGGGGTCAGCTTAACTACCTATCTTTTCATATCCCATTTGTGTTAACCTTTTATGTTCCTTTTCTCCACAAACTGTAGTTCTCCCTCTTTTCCTCACGTTCCACTACCCTTCCCAAGTCAAGTTTTGTCTAGTTGCTTGTGTTATGTTTATTACTTGTTGTTCGTTTCCCAATTATATTTATATTATTTTTAATGTACAACACTTCAAATTTTATGATTAGCGTTCAATCAAATTTTAATAAACTATGAAACTATGGAGGCCACCCTGGAGAAAGCATCGGGTCCTTCTCCTTTTTCTGGAGTTTGCGGACAACCCCAGTCTTCCTGCAGGTGTATAAAACCATTCTTTTTGCTTGAGAACAGGACTGTAGATATATAAGTCACTTTGTGTGTGTTTGTGTGTGCTCCCTTCTTTTTCAGATTGTCAATGCAAGTAGGGGTGGACCAGCAAAAATTTGATGGCCTTTCTTCAAATGCGTAGTTGCTGCTATTCTCTCAAGGTGCCCAAGGGAGGCTATCCTCATTTCTCATCATTAGATCAGGCTTTTCTAACTATTCCACCTTTACATAACAAATTAGCTATCTGGTAAAAAATGGGTAAGGAAGCCAAGCCTACTTTGTTTCTGGCACACAAGGCTGATGATTGGAACACTTTGATTGGAGAGGAGGTATCTGAGATGGATTTAGCTGCTAGTTTCATATTATCCACTAAAGTTACCCCTAATTTTGAGTTATTTGATTCATTTAATAAATACACTGAGTTGTTGTTGCAGTCATCAAGGAATTAAGATTAGCCACAATTTTGTTTTAACTTACTGAAGTCATTCTTACTGCTTACCTAGGTGCAGATATAACGAAAACTCCAAAGTTGACTCTGCCATTTCCATCTGTCTTGTGTGACTGGTTTGGAGGAATGATCTGAAAAACAAAATCTCTGTTAAGATTCTTGTTTACATATTTGTGTGTATTTTTATCCCTCTCATTCTCTAACTGGTCACCTAAATGTGTCTATTGCACACTTCAGTCTATACACTATTAGCATTTCTATATGCAAATGCAACTTACACATGCAAAATAATAGTAGTGTGCATACATGTTAAAAAGGTTTGATGTTTAAGTGTAAGGAGCGGCTTAGTGAATAATTGTAAGAGGGACCCTCCCTTTTCTTATACAGAAACATGCTCCACTAAGTTATACTGTGAGACTACTACTAGGGGTGCCACTGGCAGAAGGTGCCAGACAGGGCAGGAATAATGGGGGATCATTCCTGCCCTGGTATCCTCTACAACACTAGGGACTTTCCCGGCAAGACCACAGGACTTGCAGTTGGGTGGGGGGGGGGAGGCATTTAAGATGTGGCTTGAGAGCATTAGGCCTTGACTCTGAGACCCTAAGCTCTCAAACTGCTAGAGCAACACTGATTCAAAAGCAGCTCGCAAACAGCATTTACCACAGTAGTCAGCAATCTACTATACTGTGATATATTTGATTGGTGACTACCATGGTAAAAGCTCATTTTTTTTTACTACATCTTGATAACTTTCCCCTTAAATACTAAAGATTTGGCTCTGGACCTCTGTAATCTTTCCCTTTTTTTTTTTTTTTTTTTTAAGTAACAAGGTGAACAACATTTGGTAAAGATTCAATATGTAAATTGATAGATACAACTTTAAGAATTGATAAGAAGAAATTAGGTTCTTACCTGCTAATTTTCTTTCTGTTAGCTTGTAGACTGGTATAGGCCTTACAAATGGGTAATATGCCTCACTGCTACCAGCAGGTGGAGACTAAGATCAAAACTTGTATATCAGTAGAGCATCCCCTCTTGCTACTCCAGTTTGCCGAATAGCTAAGCAGAACCAAGGAAGTTTCTTAACTAAAAAACAGTAACTGACACTCCAAACAGGAGTGTAAGAAAACAACAAACATATTTAAACAACTGTTGGAACATGTATAGAACTTGATCCTGGAAAGAAAACATCCCCACAGCTCACTAGCTGAGCCATCGCCACTGTTCTTAATTCACCCCGGCACTAGAAAAATACTAGAACCCACAGTAAAATTCAAATTCTGCACGTGAGCAAAACAAAAACCCGCAATCAATGCACAAAAACAGACAGGGTGGGGAACTATACCAGTCTACAAACTAACAGAAAGAAAATTAGCAGGTAAGAACCCAATTTCTCCTTCTGTATCACTTGGTAGACTGGTATAGTCCTTAAGAATAGGACGTACCAATGCAGTACTCATTAAGGGTGGGACCCCCGAAGGGCCGACACCAGAACACGTTCACCGAATACCGCGTCCCGACACGTGTGAACATCCACATGATAGATAGTGTCTGACAAAGGAATGCAGTGAAGACCAAACTGCAGCCTTGCAAATATCCACCGGAGGCACTAGAGAAGACTCAGCCCAAGATGCTGCTTGCCCTCAAGTGGAATGAGCCTTTAGAAAGTCTGGAACAGGCTTCTTTTTCAGAAGATAAGCAGAAGCAATAGTCTCCTTAATCCAGCGCGCAACAGTAGCCTTAGAAGCGCCATCCCCCTTACGAGGACCCACTAGAAAGACAATGAGATGATCAGATGTCCTGATCTTCTGGGTCCTCTGCACATTAAGAGCGAAGGACCCAACTAACATCCAACTTGCGCAGCTGTCTCTGCTTAGAAGAGCCCTCCTGACAACCCAATACTGGGAGGACTACAGATTGATTGACATGAAAAGGAGAAACTACATTTGGCAGAAAAGAAGGATCAGGCCGCAAAACAACCCGCTCCCTAGAAAACTCCAAGAAGGGAGCCCTACAAGAGAAAGCCTGCAGCTCAGAAACACGTCTAGCTGAAGTAATAGCCACCAAGAAGACCGCCTTAAGAGTAAGGTCCTTCAAAGAGCAGACGCCCAACGGTTCAAAAGGAACAGAAGGTCGTACGGGAGGCCTGAGCAACTTGGCCGCCCACCCGCAAGAAACGAATCACATCAGGAATGGCAGTCAAATGCTGACCTTTCAAGAATTTCTGAAAGGCTGACAAGGTCGCAAGCTGAACCTGGAGATAAGACCAAGCCAGTCCTCTATCCAGGCCATCCTGCAATTTTTTTAACAGATTTTAATCAAATTTAGTTATACATTTAAATCTATTTTATATTGACTTAAAATATAACATTCTTAGTTTTGTTAACTATCCTTTTATAAATAATTCCTAGCATCTTGCTTGTTTTTTTGGCCGCTGCCACACATTGGGCAGAAGGTATCATCGTATTGTCCACAATGACACCCAGATCTATTTCTTGGGTGCTTACCTCCACGGTGGACTCTAGCATCCAGTAATTGTGATTTGGGTTATTCTTCCCAATGTGCATCATGTTTATGTTTATTAAAAATCTTTAGAGACCGCTCAATTTGCCAAATAGGATCAAAGTGGTTAACAATATAATCCAATCAAAGTAATGGAAAGTTCTATTTAAAAATAAGAAAGGCAAAGCAAAAAAAACAACCAAAACCCCCCCCCCCAACAACTAAATATCATACACCTGACATACACAAGCCTCTCCTAGCTTATGGAACGCCCTCCTCCATTACCTTAGGAAAAGAGACAACCTGCCTAACTTTAAATCCATTCTTAAAATATTTCTTTTTAAAGATGCCTTCATTACATAATTTCTTCAAATCAAAACTTTATGCCAAGACACATTCTCCCCTCCTACTGTGTCATACCTTTTTTGCTTTTGATAGAAAAAGCACAGTTACTTACTGTAACAGGTGTTATCCAGGGACAGCAGGCAGCTATTCTCACATGTGGGTGACGCCATCATGACAAGGTAGTCCTCCATATTCATCCTAAATTCTTACCTAAAGTGGTTTCAGAATTTCATCTCAATCAATCCATTGTACTTCCAGTGTTTTTTTCCAAGACGTCATTCTCATCCTTTCTCATCCTGGAGAAGCAGCTCTTCATAATACTCTGGACTAAGTGTGCTTTGGCCTTCTACTTGGAACGCACCAAACCACACAGATCTGCTCCTCAACTTTTTGTCTCTTTCAATCCAAACAAGTTGGTACATCCGATTTCTATGCGAACCATCTCCAACTGGATGGCTGCTTGTATCTCTTTCTGCTATGCTCAGGCTGGACTGCATCTACAGTGTCGAGTCTCAGCCCACAAAATCAGAGCCATGGTGGCTTCAGTAGCTTTCCTTAGTTCCACTCCTATTGAGGACATTTGCAAAGCTGCCACCTGGTCCTCGGTTCATACTATCACCTCTCAGTATTTTCTGGATGTTTTATCCAGACAGGATGGCCATTTTGGCCAGAGAGTTATTACAAAATTTATTCTCCTAAGTTGCCAACACTCCCACTATCCCATCCTGGTTAGCTTGGAGGTCACCCACATGTGACCTTGTCCTGGAATAAAGCACAGTTACTTACCGTAACAGGTGTTATCCAGGGACAGCAGGCAGCTATTCTCACAACCCACTCACCTCCCCTGATTGGCTTCTCTGATAGCTATCTGAACTGAGGAGACACGCCCTGTGCTGGGCGGGAAGGCACTCGCGTATGCGCGGTGCGGCAGACTTGAAACTTCTGAAGTTTTCTACAAGCACTTGTGAGACTGTCCGCATCTGGGCTCCATGGATGACGTCACCCACATGTGAGAATAGGCATGTGTAACCAGTATCTCCTCCCTGCCTCTTGAACCACGTCTCCATACATTGTCTATATTTGTTTGAACCTCCAATTAATTTGTTTTAATCCCTTTTTGTCTTTTAAATTTTATATGTATGTACACCACCCAGACTAATAGAAAGGCAGTATATAACCCCTCCCCCCCAAAGAAAAACAACAACATAAGAATAGCCTTACTGGGTCAAACCAATGGTCCATCAAGCCCAGTAGCCTGTTCTCATGGTGGCCATTCCAGGTCAATAGTATCTGGTCAAAACCCAAAGAGCAGAGCCATTCCATGCTACCGATCCAGAGCAAGCAGAGGCTTCCCCCATATCTTCAAGTTTATTAAAAAAAAAAATTTTTAGACCGCTTAATCGGGTTTCTAAGTGGTGTACAATATAAAATTTACATAAAAACATATTAAAAATCGGGATACTAGATAAAATCTAAAACACTTAAGACATAGACCACCTTCAAACAACAGGAAAAAAGGGGAAGAAATACAATCGTAAAAGAAAAGTGAAACAAAAAAGGAAAACACAGTGGGTTTTTTTTGTCTTTAAGAGGACAGTTGTTGTCCAAAGGCATCCTGGAACAAGAATGTTTTTAATTTTGCTTTGAATTGTTTTATTTTGGATTCATTGCGCAAATAATTAGGCAGCGAATTCCAGAGAGTAGGAGCAAAATTATTGGAACACAATGTATTGATTAATTTTAAATAAGGTACGACGAGAAGATTTTGAGACATTGAACGAAGCGCTTTTAAAGTATTACAAGAAATTAAAAGTCTGTTGATGAAACTCTGGTTGATTGTTTAATCTTGTTGTAAATGTTAAAAGTAAGATTTTGTAACTAATTCTATGTTCAACTGGTAACCCATGTGCACTGATTAGAAGAGGGGAAACGTGATCGTATTTCTTTGAACCACAAATAATCTTAATAGCTGTGTTTTGTACAATCTGAAGCCGTCTAATTTCCTTTTTTGTAATGCCTTTGTACAGGGCATTACAATAATCTATGCAAGAGATTACTAGAGAGTGAATCAAAGTGTTCAAAGAGGCTGGTTCTAGTAACTTTGAAAGGGAACGTATCATCCTAAGTCGATAGAAGCATTTCTGAACAACTGTACTAATGTGAGTATGATAAGAAAATTTACTATCGAAAGTAACTCCTAACAGTTTTAGGGTAGGGACAATTTTGATAGGGAGCGATCTGAGCTTCAGAGGGGCCTGAAGCGTTATTCCTTCTTTAAAAGGAAAAATCGTAAGTTTGTTGATGTTAAAGAGACTGTTTAAGTCTAACCATGATTTAATTTTTCCTAATTTATGGTTAATGGATGCAACCTCCTCTATATTGTTAAGGTCGATGGGATGGATTAATTGCACATCGTCGGCGTATGCAAACGTGGTGAAGCCAATAGACTGGCCCACTGTCAGAAGGGGCGACATAAAGATGTTAAAGAGCAATGGTGACAAAATGGAACCTTGTGGTATTCCGTGTTTGGTGGTAAAAGGTTCAGACGATGAGCCATTAAAAATGACCTTAGATGATCTATCAATAAAATAGGAAATGAATCAGACCATGACCTGGTCAGATAAACCGATTTCATGAAATCGTGTTAATAGCAGGCTGTGATCAATGGTATCAAAAGCAGAGGAGAGATCTAAGGAAATAAGCAGTACTGATTGGTGATGATCAAGATGATAAAGTATTTTAGTAGTAAGTCCTAATTGAGAGAAGGAGAAGGATAGAGCATGGAAGCTCTGATCCCTGTAAGTCCTGACATTAGCAAGCCAGGTGAAGTGGGATACATCCCTGTAAGTTCTGACATTAGCAAGCCAGGTGAAGGGGGATGGGAGAAAGACAAAGATCACTTTTCTCTTTACAGAAAAACTGCCCTCACCCCCAGCAACTGACATCTACCTTATCTATCTCTGCAGATGATAGAAACAGTAGATTAACTATGGAAAGATATTTCACCATTAACTGAAGAGCATGCAAAGATGGAGAAATACGCTGTTTTATGAGTTCAATTAGCTACTGTAGAAGTAAAACTAGAGAAAAAGCAACAGGTCCTGAGGCTGTGGGCTAGCTGTGGTTTTACACCAAGGCCCACCCAGCCAGATACCATAAAGAGATAAACAGACCATGGTCAGAAGACAGAATTCTCAGAAGAAAGAATTCATAAGAAAAATCATCTAATAGAAAGTATCAGAGATGTTTAAAGTTGGGAGGGGGGCTTGTGCTCGGAAATACTAATATGGTGGGGAAACAGGCATTTTGGGGAAAAAGGTAGGTTTTACGGAAAACAGAGTGAACATATAACATGACGTAGGTGAGAATAGCCAATAAATGAATGTAGTTAGGCAGTAATGCATAAGTAAATAACCAATAAGGATGTATCATGTGATGTAAACCAACGTGGTGTTGGCCACTAAGAAATGTATAAAAACCAGGCCTTTAGAAGGGAGAGGTCAGAACAGACATCAGAGGACCTCTAGGCCTAGAGATCACCTTCTGTTACGCTATATGCTAAATGATTTATTCCTGTAAGCTGTTATTGATTGGCTAAATAAATATATACTTATTGAAACCAGTATATAGCGTTCGAGGTCTCATTACCGAGGTAGGCCTGGACAGCTGCCTACATCATAATAAAGAAAGTTTTGTAGAATGGTAACGACGAAAACCAGTTTGGTTGGGATGACGTACATTTGTTTTCTCAACGAATTCGGAGATTTGATGAAAAACTATTTTTTTGGTAAGTTTTGCCATAAATGGTATGTTTGCTATGGGGCGGTAATTTGACATATCCTGAGTATTAATATTTTGATAATTAATGATTGTATAAATATTTGATTGTTTCCAAGTCTTGGGCAGAGATCCTGATGATAAACTGGAATTAACCAAGTCTTTGATGTAAGGGCCGAAAATGGAAAAAAATTCATTTTAAAAGGAAAGAAGGGATAACCTCTGTGCTAGTCCCTTTTATATTAAGCAAATTAATACATCTTTGAATTTCCTTCAAACTAGGAAGGGTGAAACGAGAGCATTTTGAATAGGACAGATTAGTTAAAGTATTAGAATCCACATAATCTGCAGAGTGGCTAGGAATAGAGATAAGCGGAAAAGTGTCTCTAATTTTCTGTACTTTGTCGATAAAGTAAGTGGTGAGGGCTTGTGCTGATGGTGTGAGATTGGATTTGTTCATTTCTTTTTTCTTTGTTGTTAAGGATTTAACTATTGCGTATAAAGTAGAGGAGTTTTTAGCCTTCTTAATTTGTTTAGTATAATATTCTTTTTTGGTTTTGTTAAGTTCGGATCTGTAATATGCAGCATGCTCCTTAAATTTATTAAGATTGATGAGTGTTTAATTGTGCCTCCATTTTCGTTCAAGAAAACGTAATTGTTTTTTTAATAGATTTAGATTTGCTGTGTACCATGGATTTTTTTTGCTTATGGGGAAAATTGTGAAGGTGATTGCTGGTGCAATAGAATTTAAAAGTTTACCAATGGACTGGTTCCATACTAAGATTTTATCTTCAACAGTAGAACAGGATAGTTGTTCTAAAGTAAAATTAAGGTTAGATGAAATGTCTGCGGCTTCTAACTTGCTATAGTTTCTGGTGGTAATTGTTTTAGATTTTAAATTACATTGGTGATTTGAGGTTAATTGTTGAAAAGAGACTAAAAAGTGATCCGACCATGGGACTTGTATAGTAGCTAATATTCGGAAGTTATTTCTTTGGGATGCTTGGGTAAGTACCATATCTAGGGTATGACCAGCGATATGGGTGGGCCTAGTTATTAGTGGGTACGTTTAAAAAAGTAAAGACTTCTGACGTAAAGGCATTGCTGGAGTTATCGAAGTGAATATTAAAGTCACCTAGAATGACAGGATTAGCAGAGGAAACACAAAAATCCAAAATGACAGATTGCAAATAGGTTAGTGTTAAAACATTAACAGAAGGGGGATAGACTTTTCCTCCAGGAATTTGTCCAAACCTTTCTTAAAACCAGCTATGCTATCCGCTTTTACCACAACTTCTGGCAATGCTTTCCAAAGCTTAACTATTCTCTGAGTGAAAAAATATTTCCTCCTATTGGTTTTAAAAGTATTTCCCTGCAGTTTCATCGAGTGTCCACTAGTCTTTGTAATTTTTGATGGAATGGAAAATCGATCTACTTGTACAATCCTAAGGTAACTAAAATTTGCGTTTCCTAGGCTAAAAACGGTCTGCAGCCTGGAAGACAGAATTACCAGCTGTGCTGAGTCCCGGTCACCTGCTTCAGCAGTGGAAAAGCTAAGCTGGATGCTGCGGCCCCCTAGCTGCACCACGCGGCCTCAAAAATGCTCTAAAAATGCTAAATATGCGCAATCAGCACTCTGTAGCAAGGAACTACCTCCTGTACCTGAATTTATGTTTCAAAAGTCAAGTACATATGTCCAAAACCAATTCACCCTCCATCTGTTGACAGATTTCAGCAAGTAATCTCGATGGTACCATTCTTTCAGAGAGGAAAGAAATTAAAATAAAATTATACCAGTAGTAAATTTATTTCCAGAAGTCACACGTACCTTTAAGTTGCTATCCTTCACAAGAGTGATCCTGACATTTGGTTCTGGAGATGGATTGTTCCACTCATCACAGAGTTGGATTATGAGTGGTTTCTGTAGTTCCTTGCCATTAATGAACGAAACAGGCTGAAACAAATTAAAAAAGAAAAAAAAGAAAAAGATACCTGTTTATTTGTTTCTGCCGAAAGGAGACATTCAAACTTTTAGAATGACTAAGTTAAGTTGAGCTGTCATGAGTTCTAAATTCCTCAAAATGTACCTACAGTAAGACAGATCATGGTAACAGCATAACACACCCATATAGAATGTTAGAGAGAACATGTGGAGTGTGACTTTTAAGTTTTAAAGCCCCTCTTTGTTTGTGTACTTGAGTTGTCTGGGCATGTGTTTGATGTGAAGAGTATATATGTGGGGCAGTTTAAATCGAATAGCTCCCCAAAAAGCCAATGATTGGTTTTACTTATTATTCTTTACCTAACTGGATAACATATCAAACTATAAGATGCCAGGATGCATTTTACAGTTTAAGCACACATCACTGATGCAAGACAACAAAAATGATAGTGCTATCTTTCCTCCACTAGCAGGCAATACACATTTAAACCAACAGCAAATGGTTTGGTCCCTAGATGTCACTAGGTTCCATATGAAATTATATTTCATCTCTGTGTGTAACTGCCTTGTCTGTGTTTTCTATGTAAATAACATGGGTGTATGTGTGAGTTGCCTCCATGTGGAGATCAGGAGAATAAAGAAAAGACTTAATTAAAAAAAAAAAAATCCCATAACTACTATGTTTCAGCATTATTGGTATTTCTGTTATGCACTGTACCATTTTGGGGGGGACTTTCTTTCTCTGAACATCAAGTTCAATCTAGTCCATGTTCAAACTAAAGAAAACAACTTAGATACAAAGGAAAAATTAGGTTCTTACCTGATAATTTTCTTTCTTTTAGACTCTCCAGACTGGTACATCTTCATTGATGGGCAATACCTCACCTTGACCAGCAGGTGACAAAAACCTTTGGTTGCAATACAAGTAGCTGTGCTTCCCCCTAATCCGACCAGTCTGCCAAATAGCAAAGCAGAACTAAACATTGCTAATTATAACAGAAGCAACACTCCAAACAGGAGTAACAATGAACATAGAGCAATACTGTTGGAAGATGCAGAGAGAAGCCCCTTCAGCAAAGGTTCCCACAACTTGCCAGCAAAGCCAAAACTGCTGTTCTTGTGATCTCCCCGGCCCTAGAAAAATACTAGAACCCGCAGAAAACTTCCACTCTTCACACAAAAACCGTAAGAACAACAGACAGACAGAGTGGGGTGCTGTACCAGTCTGGAGAGTCTAAAAGAAAGAAAATTAGCAGGTAAGAACCTAATTTCTCCATCTTTAGCACCTCTCCAGACAGTACAGATTCACTGATGGGACATACCACAGCAGTACCCATCATGGGTGGGACCCCTGGAGGGCCGCCACCAGAACATGCTCACCAAACACTGCATCCCGACGAGCCTGAACGACCACATGGTAATGTCATACAATCGAATGAGAGAAGACCAAACCACAGCTTTACAAATATCCACTGGAGGCACAAGAGAAGACTTAGTCCAAGAAGCTGCTTGACCCTGAGTGGAATGAGCCTTGAGAAATTCCAGAACAGACTTCTTCTGAAGAAGATACGCGGAAGCTATAGTCTCTTTGATCCAGCACGCAATGATAGCCTTGGAAGCACCATTCCCCTTACGAGGACCCACTAAGAAACTAAACTAAACTAAGCCTTAGGTTTATATACCGCATCTTCTCCACTGAAGTGGAGCTCGACACGGTTTACAAAGTTTAAAAAAAATATGGGAAGAGAGAAGAGAAAGAGTTTACAAAGCATAAAAAGAGGGGATGTAATCAGGAGAAGAGATTATTATATGCTAGAGAAAAGCCAGGTTTTCAGTTGTTTTCGGAATAGTTGGAGGGAGTCCAGGTTCCGCAGCGGGACAGTGAGGTCGTTCCAGAGGCCTGTGATTTTGGAGAGGAGGGATCTACCCAGTTTACCTGCGTGGAGGATGTCGTGTAGAGAAGGGAAGGATAGTTTATGTCTGTGGGCAGATCTGGTGGTAGTTGGTGTCGGGGCGAGGAAGGATAGAGGGATTAGGGGCGGAAGGATGCCGTGAATGATCTTGAAAGCCAGGCAGGAGCATTTGAAATGAATTCTGGAAAGTACTGGGAGCCAGTGAAGATTGGTAAGTAGAGGGGAGACGTGGTCATATTTGCGTTTAGCAAAAATCAGCTTAGCTGCAGTGTTCTGGATAAGCTGGAGTCTGCGAAGACTTTTTTTCGTTAGGCCTAAGTCAGGGGTCTGCAACCTTTAAGACATAAAGAGCCACTTGGACCCGTTTTCGAAAAGAAAAAAAAAACTTGGAGCCGCAAAACCATTATAAAACAAATCTAACACTGCATATATTGTTTCTTATCTTAATGCTATATACAGGATCACTAAATTGAAAATAAAATCATTTTTCCTACCTTTGCTATTTGGTGATTTCATGAGTCTCTGGTTGCACTTTCTTCTTCTGACTGTGCATCCAATCTTTCTTCCTTTCTTTCAGCCTCCTGTATGTTTCCTCTCCTCCAGACCTCATTCTCTCCCCCAACTTTTTCTTTCTGTCTCCCTGTTCCCCCTTCTTTCTGTCTCCGTGCCGTCCCCCAAGCCACTCGGTTTGCTGCCACCGCAATCGGGGAACAGCCCCCAAGCCACCACCGTCCCAAGCTTTCCCTGCAGAAGTGTTGCGCTGACCAGCATTCCGCTCCCTGACGTCAATTCTGACGTAGGAGAGGAAGTTCCGGGCCAACAAGGCATTTCTCCTCATTCCATCCAGCCTGAGCCCCATCTCTCCTTGATCCAGCATTTCCCTTCTGTGTCTGTCAGAATTACCATTCCACCTATTTTCCAGCATCACCCTTCTTTGTGTCCATCTCACCTATATCCCTATCTCACCACTTTTTCAGAATCTTCATTTGTCTCTGTCCTTGTCTTTACCCCATGTTCACCATTTGCCCTTTCAATGTCTTTATCTCCCCCCCCCCACACACTTTTTCAGCATTACTTCTATGTCTCTATTTCACCTCCTCTTCATGTCCCCTCTGTATCTCTATCCTTATTCAGTAGGTCCTGCTTACTCTTTCTCTTCTTTGTGTCACTATCTCCATTTTCAGCTTTCCTCCCTTTTCCTTTGTTAATGCACCCTATAGCCAGAATCTTTCCACCCTCCCTCCACTCCGGCCCAGCCCAGTATGAAATATTTCCTTTTGTTTCCCTCCCCTCTCTCTTTCTCTCTCTTCTGCTCCCCCACCCACGAGTCCTGCATCTGGCCCTCTCCCTTCTACCTGCACCTGGCAAAACCCCCCTGTTCCGCGGCTCTCTTAAGCAACTCGTCAGCAGCGGTGATCAAGACAAGCTGCCGACATCGAGGCCTTCCCTCTACGAGTCCCGCCTTTGTGGAAAAAGGAAGTTGAAACAAGCGGGACTCGCAGAGGGTAGGCCCCGACGTCAGAAGCTTGTGTCGATTGCTGCTGCTGAGTTGCCGAAGAGAGAGGCGGAGCAGGGGATGTGGCCGGAAGCAGGTAGAAGGGAGAGGGAGATAGGAAGGCTGTAGGTCTCCGGAGCATGACACCGACCCCGGCCAGGATGATTTCTTTTTCAGACGTGCACCTTACAAGTCCGGCGTCGCGGCGGGAAATAGCCAAGCCATGCTGAGCAGTGAGCTCAGCACTACACAGATGAAAGCCTTGCTTGCTGATTGGTCCGGCGGCACGGCGGGGCGGGGCCGCCGGACCAATCAACAAGCAAGGCTTTCATCTGTGTATGTGCTGAGCTCACTGCTCAGCATGGCTATTTCCCGCCGCGACGCCGGACGTGTAACTGCATGCCTGCGTGACACACTACCGGAGCCGCAGCAAAGGTGGAAAAGAGCCGCATGCGGCTCTGGAGCCGCAGGTTGCCGACCCCCGGCCTAAGTAGATGGCGTTACAATAATCGAGTTTGGATAGGATGATGGATTGTACAAGGACGGTGAAATGCTTTTGGTGAAAATAGGATCTAACTTTCCTCAGCATGTGGAGGCTGAAAAAACAAGATTTTGCCAGGGAATTCAGGTGATCGTTGAGGGAAAGGGAGGAGTCGATAGTGATGCCAAGGACCTTGCTTGAGAACTCAAGGTGTAGAGCAGGGCCTGTGGGTAGGGTGAAGAGGGCGGGCAGGTGAGCTAATTTTGGGCCGAGCCAGAGTAATTGTGTTTTTGATTCATTTAACTTCATCTGTACTGGCGTGAAGTCTCATTATGCATGATGTGATGTTCTCTTGGAGGTTTGTAAAGTTTGGATCTGTTTTGAGGAGGATGAAAATATCGTCTGCATATGTGTAAATTGTTTCAAGAGGGGATAGTTTAAGGAGCTTCAGGGAGGTCATATACATGTTGAAGAGAATAGGGGATAGGGGAGAGCCCTGTGGAACACCACAGGATGGTGTCCATGAAGCGGATTTGGAGCCAATCACTGCCTGGCTGGCCCAGAACTTCCTCTCCGACGTCAGAATTGAGTCGGAAAGACTTCCTGTCGGCTTTAGTAGCTGCAGCATGAGCATGACGGTAAGAGCAGGGGAAAAGGAAGGAGGTTTTTTTTTTTTTTTGAGCGGCAGGGAGACAGCAGGCTGGCTTTGGCTAGGGAGGGAGAAAGGTAGGCAGGCAGGATTCGGGGGTGGGGGTGGGACAAAGTGTGGAAGGCAGTGAGAGGGACATAGGAAGGAGGCACTAGGGGCACTAAAGACTTGGGAAGGAGGCACTGGGGGCACTAAAGACAGAAAGGTGCACTAAAGACGTGGGAAGGATGCACTGGGGGCACTAAAGACAGGAAGGGGCACTAAGGACATGGGAAGGAGGCACTGGGGGCACTAAAGACATGGGGAGGAGGCACTGGGGGCACTAAAGACAGGAAAGGGCACTAAGGACATGGGAGGGAGGCACTGGGGGCACTAAAGACATGGGGAGGAGGCACTGGGGGCACTAAAGATTGGAAGGAGGCACTAAGGACATGGGAAGGAGGCACTGGGGGACTAAAGACATGGGGAGGAGGCACTGGGGGCACTAAAGACAGGAAGAGGCACTAAGGACATGGGAAGGAGGCACTGGGGGTACTAAAGACATGGGAAGGAGGCACTGGGGGCACTAAAGACATGGGGAGGAGGCACTGGGGGCACTAAAGATTGGAAGGAGGCACTAAGGAAATGGGAAGGAGGCACTGGGGCACTAAAGACATGGGGAGGAGGCACTGGGGGCACTAAAGACAGGAAGAGGCACTAAGGACATGGGAAGGAGGCACTGGGGGTACTAAAGACATGGGAAGGAGGCACTAAGGACATAGGAAGGAAAGAGGGAGGGAATAGAAAGGGACAATTCTTGGGCCTGAGTGCAGAAAGAAAGAAATGAAAGAAAGGATACACAGACAGAAGGAAACGCAACCAGAGACTCATGAAATCAATCACCAGACAGCAAAGGTAGGAAAAATGATTTTATTTTCAATTTAGTGATCAAAATAGTTTTGAGAAGTTATATCTGCTGTCTATATTTTGCACTATATTTGTCTATTTTTCTATAGTTACTGAGGTGACCGAGCTTGCGGAGATGGGGCAGAAACAGGCTTTTAAAATTTTAGTCCTAGTAGTTTGCCGGTCCACAAAATAATTATTTTATTTCTGCCGGTTCACGGGTGTAAAAAGGTTGAAAAACACTGATGTAGAGTATGCCAGCTTTCTTTTTCGCCCAGCCGCACGCATTCAAAAAGCCGCGCTTGCGCGGCTGCTCGAGTTGATCAATCTTCTCCTCTCTTACAACTTCCTGTTTCCGGTTGCGTCAGAGGAGAATATTGAACAAATGAGCACCCACACGTGCGGCTGGGCGAAAAAGAAAGCCGGCATACTCTACATCTAAGGTGAGATGGAGGGAGAGAGATGGCGGAACACTGCAATCGGTCGGGTGTCTGCTGGTTTTGTATCACTGCCTGCCTGCGCTCACGTTCCAGATCCTCCTGCATTTTTAGTGTGCACAATTGATCTGATTCGAACTATAGCTGAACATGGGGGACACGTCATTGCAAGGGAGGACAAGTCAATTGATTTATTTTATGTTCTCTTTTTACTACAGGGCAGAGGCACTGAAATAGATTCTCAGTGCAATAGTAGTAGTGGCAGGACTCTCTTCTGTCTTCATGGTGTTTCGCAGTACTGAGGCTTATATAGATGCTGCGGGGACGGTGACGGGGCGGTGAAAGGGATGGCAGTGACGGTAAAGGGAACGGCGGTGACGGGGCGGTGCAGAGGATGGTAGGCCGGGGACAGTGCAGTGATGGGGACAGATTTTTTTCCCGTGTCATTCTCTACTCCCCACCTGAGAAGACTAGCGTTCATGAGAAGCACTGTCCACTGGGGATAATCCAGACACTCCCTGCATCAGATTGGAAGACTGTAGCCACCAATGGAGACTGTGATGAACTAGCCCCCGAAGAGGAACAGGAACATCCAAAGCGTGCACCTGGAGCGACCACTGCCGAAGCAGAGCATACTGAAGCAGACACATGTGAGCCCGAGCCCAATGCACCACGTCCAGGGAAGCTACCATCGACCCCAAGATCTGGAGAAAATCCTGTGCCCGAGGGGACTGGGAAGCCATCAGAAGGTGAATCTGCATCTGTAACTTGTTCATTCGGGTTTCTGGGAGGAAGACCTTCCCCAAGGAGGTAAGTAAGAAAACCCTAAGATACTCCAGGCGCTGAGACAGAGCCAACCGGCTCTTGGATAGATTGACTACCCATCCCAGCGACAGCAGGAACTTTACCACCCGAGCCGTAACCTGGGATCTCTCCTGGGAGGACTTTGTTTGGATCAACCAGTCGTCTAGATGAGGGTGAACCAGAATGCCCTCCCTGCACAAGGCCGCCACCACAACCACCATAATCTTGGTGAACGTCCACAGAGCCACTGCCAGACCAAAAGGAAGCACACAAAACTAATGTGCTATATATATGCAGATAATATTACTATACTGTTACCCTGCAAGGCTATTTCAAATGAATTGATTATTCAAATTTCTAATATTGTGGAAAAGGTAGAATTGTGGATGTTATAGGCCAGGTTGAAGCTTAATTCTGAAAAAAACAAGATTTTTTTAGCCAGTCCTAATGATAAAATCCAGGAAACAATTATTCATTTGAAGGGTCAAAGTACTGAGATTGTGCCATATTTGAAAATCTTGGGTATAACTTTGGATCGTAGTTTAACTTTTAGGAAGCATACAGATTTGACAATTAAAAAAAGTTATGCCATATTGTGGAAATAGAGGACCATCAAGAAGTTTTTTGATATGGAGTCCTTTCGGATGTTCATTCAATCAACTGTACTGTCCATTTTGGATTATTGTAAAATTGTTTACTTGGGGTTATCTAAAAAAATAATATTAAGACTGCGATTGGTTCAGAATGCTGCGGTCCGCTTGATTTTCGGTCTCATGAAGTATGATCATGTCAATCCTTTTTATGCTAGACTGCACTGGCTGCCATTTAAGGCCAGAGTGTATTTGTTACAAGGCACTTTTTGGATTATTACCCTTTTATTTGAAACTGTCTTATTCGACAAAATATACTAGAAATTCCAGTATGTTCATCTTCCCTGCACCAAGGGCCTGTCGTTATAAGACTTTTTTGGCCAGGACATTGGAATATCAGGCAGGGAAGATGAACTCCTGGATAGGTCCGTTGATTGTTCAAGCTGATTCATATTTAATATTTAGGAAAACATTAAAAACTTACCTATTCGATGAACAAGAATGTAGATTTGAGTAATATTTTAGATGGGTTTTTAAAATATTTCTTTTACATTTCTGTCTACTATATTAATTGACATATATTAATGATTGTATGTAGAAGTTTGTTTTGAAATTGTATTTTTCGGCTGACTTGTTTCAGTTTTTTTTGTTGTGAACTGCCTAGAACTGTTGGTGGGGCAGTATACAAGAAAATAAATAATAATTATTATTATAGTGCCGTCCCAAGATCATAAAGCGAAGGAACCGCTGATGGGAGGCGCGAAGCAGAACATGCAAATAGGCCTTCATCATATTGAGTGAGGTTAGGAATTCCCCTACTGGAACCACCAGAATGACAGACCTCAGTGTCTCCATACGAAAGGACGGAACTCAGAGATCTCTGTTGACCCCCTTCAGATCCAAGATGGGCCGATAAGTCTTCTCCTTTTTGGGCACCACAAAGTAAATGGAATACCTGCCGGTGCAATACTCCTGAGGGGGCAATGGAACTACCGCTTTGAGATCTAGCAATATCCAGGGGCTGCCATTTACCTGGATACAGGTTCAGGAGAAGTTCCACAGGATGAAAATTCCTCTCTTAAGCAGTAAGAGAACAGCTTCCCGTCCTGATATGTAAAAATTGGACACAAAACACTGACGACTTTAAGAGCAAAATCTTCGAGATTTATTATAATAAATGCAAAGTAAATATCAAATTATGTTTAAATCTGTTTCATTAATTTTGAAAGAACAAAAAAATATAACAATTACACAGTAATACAGATAAACAATACAAACTTCCCCCCTCCCCCCACCCATCCCAGGGAACAGCTACTCCGAAGTCCAGTGTACCGGTAATTTAATTTTTTTTTTTAAATTAATTCCTTATTCATTTTCAAATTAAACAACAAAAGAGTATATTACAAACAAATTATTACAAAATAACACTTTGATATCTGCCATATAACTTCTAGTAAAATCAATAACCCCCCCTACCACCCTCCCTTCATCATATTTTCAATAAAAATATACACATATTATATATCATAGTATAACATAATAAGTAACATTATTTCCAACTCCCTCCCCCCATTAGTATGCTAACAAAGAAAATTAAAAGGAGAAGAGAAGAAGTGATGACTATTCACTACAATATTTTGCCAATGGCCCCCATATTTTTATAAACTTAGTATATGTTCTTCTTTGTACTGCTATTGCTCGTTCCATTTTAAATATATGGCATAATGTATTCCACCAAAATGTATAATTAAGGTTTCTGTGATTTTTCCAATTGTTGGTTATGTGTTGGATGGCAACCCCTGTCATCTAATATAATAAAACGCTAGGCCGCGCATCTGCACTTCCTATGTGTGCGCCGGTTTTCCGTGAGCGACACATAGGAAGTGCGCATGCGCGCCTTACGGTCTGTCCTGCTCCCTGTTGAAAGACGCAGCGGTCGCCGCCTCTCCGCTCTCTCTTCCTCCCCCCCCAGGCGGATGTCGACCGCGGCAGCCAAACCCGGAAAACATTTTAAGGTAACCCTTCCGGGTTTTAAGTTGGACACTGCTTCTCCTGCGGTGCGGCGGCCCGAGTCGGATGTCGGCCGCCTCCTTCCCTCCCCCCCAACCCGGCCAGAGGCGCAGCCGACAAACCTACCCGGAGCCGGAAACAAAACGCCGATGTCATCTCGCTGTGGGAGGGGCGGATGGGAGGGTCAATGGGGTCGGATGCACGGTGGCGGAGGCGGGAGAAGATGGAAACAGGCTGATCACCGGTTCTACTGCACAGGGGGGATGGGAGGGGGGTACAAATTTAAAGATGCTGCTCATTGGGTCTACTACACAGGGGGATGGGAGGGAGGCAGGCAGGCTGGCTTCGGGGGTGGGGTTGGGTCAAAGTCTGGAAGGCAGTGAGGGGGACATAGGAAGGAGGCACTGGGGGGCACTAAGGACACAGGACAGATGCACTGGGGACACTAAGGACATGGGAAGGAGGCACTGGGGGCACTAAGGACATGGGAAGGAAGAACTGGGCTACTAAGGACATAGGAGGCACTGAGGGCACTAAGGACATAGGATGGGACAGTATGGACATAGGAAGGGGGCCACTGAGAGACAGGCAGGCAAGGCACAATAGAGAAATACAGAGACAGAAAGAAAGATAGACAGGGAGCCAGGGAAAGACACAGACAGAAAGAATGACAGACAGACAGCATCCAAGGAGAAAGAGACAAAGAAAAAAAACAACCCCAAAATAGATGTCTACTCCAGCACCCGTTAATGTAACGGGCTAAAATACTAGTAACTAATAAAAGCTTGTTGTTCTCTGATGATATTTGACTCTTTTTCCTCATCATCATGCCAAATAGCACTGTATCATAAGAGAGTGCCACATGATTTTCCAATAATGTATAATTTAAATATGCCATAGGAATTCAATTCAAAAATCTACTTCTTGCAGTGGGTGTCAAAGTAGAACAAAAAGGCAACCAGCAGCGAAGAAACAAGGAGCTGTGCTTAAGAGTCCATAGCAGAGATAGCCTGGCGCTCATACCCCGCTAATTGGATCATTTGGGTCCGCCAATGCGACACCGTGGGAGTGTGCGGATTCAGGCAGCATTGAAGAATAGTTTTATGTCCCATGAAGATAACTTTTTGTACAAATGCAGCAGCATCCAGTCGAACAGTTTCAAATTAAAAAGAAAGGTGTCCGTGGGTACCCAAGTACAATTCCACAAAGACTTAATGTGAAAGCAAATGCATTTCCAGTATGCCTAAATGCCTGGGCATAACCAGAATATATGGCCCAAGATAGCTCTGGAGGCCGCACACTTAGGGCAACTATCCGTAGGGCTAATATGAGCTTTATAGGCTCTAACAGGTACAAAGTAAGCCTGAACCAAGAATTTGTAATATCGTTCCTTTTCCACAGCAGAGACCAAGAGTTTGGCCCCCAGCTTAACACTCTGCTTCAGCACGGCTGCAGAAATGTGCAACTGTAAATCCTGGGTCCAAGTCGCCAGCCAGCTCCTGGAGAAAGCGGTGATGAAAACGCAGTGGTATGGGTACCTGTGCAGTCAAACAAAAAGATTCTGACAGTTTCTCTTGAATATCTTCAGACAAAGCCAGGCTGGGGAGGTAATGAACATAATGCTGCAGTTGTCTATAAGAGAACCAGTGCCAAGGATTCTCGTAACATCTGAAATAATTGTAACGTACCATCAGGTTGTAATATCTGAGATAAATAGAACAAACCCTTCCTAGACCACAGAGTAAGGGATCCAGCACTCATGCCAGGGATAAAGTCCCCATTATCTGCAATAGGCAAACACGGTGTCACATCAAACCGAATAGCCAATTGAGTACATATTTGCTTCCAAATTTTTCGTACTGGGAGTAAGAACAGGTCCCCATAAGACTGAGCTCGTGGAGGCAGGCACTTCATATGGAGTAAATAGCTAAAATGATAGGGAGTAAAAGCAAGGCATTCTACCCCAGTGGCCAAAAAGTGAGTAGTCCCACAGAACCAATCATTCACATGCCTAATTTGACAAGCCACATTAAGTCTGCCAAAATGCAACAACCGTAGACGCCCCTGATCAATAGGTAATATAAGAGTGTTTAGAGGAATCCTAGAGCGTTTACCTCCCCACAAGAACAGAAGCAAAGATCTATGAAGTAACCGAAAGTGACGGCGCAGGAGAAGTAAAGGTAAGGTTTGAAGAAGGTAAAGCCATTGAGGTACCACCATCATATTATACAAAGCAATTCTACCTAGAAGGGTCAATGGGTATGATCGCCAGGCCCGCACTCGCTGTCCTGTTTTTGTAAGCAGGGGAAGTACATTAAGAGAGTAAAGTGTAGTCAAGTCCCAAGGTATAAAAATGCCTAAATAGCGTATGGAGGAGGAGGCCCATTCCAAATGAAAGGTTCCCGACCAAGTATCGCAAACTTCTAGTTGTATTGGAAGTACCAGAGACCTGCCTGTTCAACGTCAACCCAGAGAAAAGATGGAACTCATCCAGAAGCTCCAGAGCCCTTAACAGGGATCGCTGCGGTCGAGCTAAAGCAAGCAATAAGTCACCAGCAAAGGCTAACACTCTCAATTGAGAAGCCCTCCGGTAGCCCAACCAATTCATCATCCCTCTGGATCGTGCGGAAAAGAGGCTCAGCAGAAAGAGCAAGGAGGATAAAGGGCAACCCTGACGCGTCCCTCTACTAACCGCAAAGGAGTGCGTGAGGATCCCATTCACCAAAACAGAGGCCAACAGAGCCGAATATAACGCTCACAAGGCGGACATGAACCAGCCCCCAATACCCACAAATTCCAATGCTTGGAAAAGATAAGGCCAGTGAACTTGGTCAAAAGCCTTAGTTACGTCCAAGCTCATGAGAATGCCCAGCATATGAGTAGATTGTGCTCTAGACATAGCTAATAACGCCCGCTGGACGTTCAAGACCGAGTGTCTGCCCTGCACAAAACCAACCTGCTCGGGCGATATTATGTGCAGCAGGAGAGGGGATCAAACGGTTTGCTAACAAGCGAGCCAAAATTTTTAGGTCCACATTTATGAGAGAAATTGGACGGTAGGATTCGACTTCATCCCTAGGTTTACCCGGCTTCGGAAGCAATGTAATGGTAGCTTCATTGGCGTAAGGTGGAAACACACCAGCTTCCAAGGCTTTAACATAATAACCCATAAGTGGCTCACACACCTGCAGAGATAACGTTTTATAAAATTCGCCCAAAAACCCGTCAGGGCCTGGGGCCATACAAGAGCGTAAGTTCTTTATCGCTTTTTGGATTTCCGTGCCCTGTAAAGGTTGATTCAAAGCAATTCTCTGCAGGTCAGTGAATTTCGGCATGCCCGCATCTTCCAAATAGTCCAGAACATCCGGACCACAATAAGGACCCGGACTGGTATAGAACTCAATTGCTACTGAAATTACAGGCCAGGGTGCAAATTCAGGGAGCTAACACTCCATTTGGAAGAGCAGGGCTCTGGAGCCGATCAGGAGCATGTCCTCATCCGCTCATAGAGTCACGTGACCCCCCAAATATCAAATTATAAAGTAGTTATATGTTCAATTGGAAGGAATAAGAAACTCGCATTACGTTCTCCTGTTCAAATTCCTTCAACGAAATCTGGACAAAACTATACATTTTATCCTTTCTCTGACATTAACATACAATCGTCTGATGTGTAAGCTTCCTAAACACATATATCTTGTGGAGCCTTGTTCATTTACAAAAATATATTTTCCTATATAATTGTCCCAGTTGACCCTTGATAGCCTGAACCAAAGATAAATTTCCAATGTACAAGATAGACCATTATTTGCTCATCAAATCTAATAGATATCAGTGTTACTCCTTTTCTCCATATAACAACTGACATTTGTAACCTGTCAAAACATACATCATGTCAGTAAAAAAGCCCTACTTCCAGACTTCCCAGGCACTTTCTAACATCTGTGTACCCCTCTTAATTAGTTTTTTTTTTGTTGTTAATCTATTAGAAACAGTGGCATTCACGAGGCATTCACATGACTATGTGTGAGTCTATATACAAAGACAGTTTTCCTGTTTTCTCTAGAATCCTTATCTTTAAATTCCATGACTGTATTTAAACAATGGTATATACATTTACTTATGTCTTAAAAGTCACAAGTCAAATTAAACTTTTGAACTTCCTTAGCATTAGCTAAAATGTAGAATTAGCAATTTAAACTTTTCAGTCTTTTAATTACAATATCTCAAACTTGTCTCTATAGATCTCTCATCTGAGTTAATAGGCACCTTATTTTAATTCATTCACAAACTCAATTTTCTGTGACACCTTATCGCACCTGTAAATTTCAGAAATTCCTCAACAAGCATCTGGTGAAAACCCACTTCTTCCATGCCACATAACAAGGAGAAGCGAGAAAATGATCTGGCAATGAGCAGGCAAACTCCAGAGCATAACTGTCCCAAATCGCCTCCAGGACCCACTGATCCACTGTGATCGCTGCCCACATCTGGTAAAATCACGCAACCAGGTGCCCCCTGGAAGCAGGGGAAGCACCGGCAAGGAGTCATTGGGTGGGACGTACTGCAGGAGAACCGGCGGAGGGATCACATCACCCCGATGGGCCCCACGAAAAGGACTGCATGCACTGAAACGGCCCTGGGAAGATCTGGAGGCCAGTAAAAAAGTGGCCCTTTGATCAGGGCGGTATCTGCAGAAATCACGCAAATGCTGCCGAGCAACGCCAACTCGCACAGGCGGACGGGCAGACACAGTCCTCAGGAAGACGAGGCACCTTAGAGTCCATTAAGGTGTGAACAAACTTGTCCAAATCCTCACCAAACAAGTAAGGCCCCCCAAAGTGAAATTTTGTCAGCTTAGCCTTTGAGGCCACATCCACCGACCAAGCCTGGAGCCACAGGGTATGATGAGCAGTCACCCCGAGGGCCATGGACTTGGCCGATGCTCGCAACTTAGCAGATTGATTAATATAACTACTATACTTAGCTTAGTTGGTAAATGATAAGGGATAAGTACGCCAACATGTTTCACCCTTAGGGGATTTCCTTGGGGCCACAATCCCTTAACTGAAGTTACTTGGTGGTTGCGTCGAGTGTTGAAAACTTCAGTTAAGGGATTGTGGCCCTGAGGAAACCCCCTAAGGGTGAAACATGTCGGCGTACTTATCTCTTATCGTTTACCACCTAAGCTAAGTATATTGATTAAGCTAAGTAGATTGATTAATCTACTAAGTTGAAGGCATAACTCATTGCATTTAGTGTCGGTAAAAAGTGGCCCGGTGAAGATTGGATGCATAAAGCCAGCTGTTATGAAAGACATTTGAACATCTGGTGGCATGTCTGAGGGTCTGAAGAGTACTTATAAATAAGAAATTGAGGGTAATCAAAGGGTGGTTTAACGTTTAACAGACAGATAAAGAGGCATACACCCATATGCAACAGTTTGGAAAATTTTTCATGCTTCATATGCTTTCCAATGTCCTTTCAAACCCAATGGAATTTTGGAAAGAAATTATACATAATTGGAATAAAAAGTAAGTTACGTGTGGCAGGTGTTCTCCGAGGATAATGTGACTTGAATATCACACATGAGTGGCATTACCAAAGGAGCTCGGTGAAGAAAGTGGTATCCCAGCAGCTTTTCTAGAAGTACTTGGACCATCTCATCGCACATATTCCCTTTACCCTACTATATGGGAACTCCCCAGTCTATTACTAGCTTTAGGACTATAACTCTTTGAGGAAGTGACAGTGTGAAGATTCAAATTATCCTACTGTCCTTGGAGAACACTTGCTACAGGTAAGTAGTTTCATTTTCTCTGAGAACAGGCAGGACTCTGAATTCTCCCATGTGGAATTCTTTATCTACAGACTTCCATCAACAGAAAAAGTGGAAGAATAAAACAAGAGGTGCCACAATAGGCAGACACCTAGGCAACAAGCCATCTTATTTTTTACATTTTTTTACTTTCATCTTTTTTTCATTTTTTGGAATACAGCCTGGAACTGGAAGAGAAGGGCCTAGCAGGATGGAGTTGGATTCTAAACACCAAATAGATTCTGGAGGACTGTCTGGCTAAATCTGGTCACAAAGGAAAGGGAATGGGACTTGTATACTGCCTTTTTGTGGTTACACATTCAAGGAGAAGCACTAGAGTTTGATCCCAGAACCTCAGGGTGCTGAAGCAGCAGCTCTACCACTAAACCACTCCTCACCTCCAACTCTGTAATCTCTGCAAATCTTTTCTATAGAGGCTGATTAGCCAGTGTAGTATTTTCAGAAATGATCACCATTCGACACATAGGACCCAAGAGGCAGCCAGAGCTCTGAAACCTTAATATTTGGTTTAGACGATGATGCAGGGATGACGGATTTAGATTTGTTAAGAACTGGGCAATATTCTGGGAAAGTGGGAGCCTATTCCAAAAAGACGGACTCTGTCTTAACTGGTATTGAACCAGGCTGCTGGCGCTAAAATTTAAAAAGGAGATAAAACAGCTTTTAAACTAAAATTTGGGGGAAGTTGACAGTTGCTGAGAAATGCATTTTTCAGTGTGGTGTATCCTTAAAGGATACTATTAAAACAGAACACGTAGGGAATCCCACTAGAGATGTTTTATGGTTTATTATTTTTTATAAACTGCCTTTTACAAAGTAGCAAAGCAGTTCACAAAAAAAATAGTGAGTCAGAAAACAGAAAGAAATTAAAATCATTATAATAGGAAAGTAACAAGTCTAAGGTCAAAAGCCAAGTAAAGGTTAAACCAGATGCTGCGCTGTGTAGAGGCGACCTGAAAACAAGATGAAGAAGGAATCAGGTGATGAATGCCATAGCACACACGAGTAATCACTGTGTAAACTTATTAAGACATACAGTCAAACCTCGATTTACGAGTAACCCGGTTTGCGAGTGTTTTGCAAGACGAGCAAAACACTCAGCAAACTTTTGACTCGCAAACCGAGCATTGACTCGATTTGTGAGCCCCCACCCGACCCGACCGCGGGAACCAACAGTATTGCTCCCCCCGAGGCCACCGGCGCTGCTCCCTCCCTTCACGATCGTCTCCTCCCCATCTACCGACTGGCCCTGTCCTTACCCGTGTGCCACCGGAATTAGAAAGGGCCTGCCGCCAGTCTGTTGCTGAGCCTTGAGCATCTGCTCATACTCAAAGCCTTCTGGATCTCATCCTCACCGAAATTCTCATGAGACTCGAGATCTCATGAGAATCTTGGAGAGGGTGAGATCCAGAAAACCTGAGCATGCGCAGATGCTCAAGGCTCAGTAGCAGACCGGCGGCAGGCACTTTCTATCACCGGCGGTGCAGGGGTAAGGACAGGGCCATTCGGGGAGAGGGGGGAGGAAGAGGCGATAGCAGAATCAGTGGCCTCGGGTGGAACATGGGAGTCGGGGTGCATCCGACAGGAGTGAGCCAGCACCTGAGAGTCCCAGCAGAGGGGTAGTGGCATTCGGGGGGGCGGGCAGCGTCCGGGAGCGGCATAGCCAACAGTGTCCAGTTGGGCTCTGTGGCGGCGACGGTTTGCTTAGCCAGTACCACCTGCAGTGAGAGGCAGCGAACAGCAGCAGAGGAGGAGAATTGGAGGAGCCACTTGGATGGGTCTGTGGCAGAGGCAGCAGTGGAGGCGTCCCTAATGGTAATTAAGTTTTGGGGGATGTGGAACGAATTGTTCCAGTTTACACTAACTCTTATGGGAAAAGTTGCTTTGATATATGAGTGTTTTGGTTTAAGAGCATGCTTCTGGAACGAATTATGCTCATAAACCAAGGTACCACTGTACAAGTTTTCATACTAATGCCTCAATGGGAGTTCAGATCTCCACACAAGCATTGTAACTCACTGTGGTTGGAGTAATCATTATTCAAAGCATAGTATTATGCTCACTATTAAATCTATCTTCACAGTTCTTATTTATTCTTGCATTATTAGTTCTTTAGTTAAATAAATTAACTTAGCTTTATAAGCAGATTTCTCCCCTTGCCGACACATTTCGCTTAACTTTGTCAAGGACAGGGGAACTAAGCTAGTCTTTTCCTGATTTTACTAAGCCAGTGGCAGCGGTAGATGGTAGTGATCGACGGGGGAACTAAGCTTGTCTTTTCCTGATTTTACTCTGCCAGACTAGCTTAGTTCCCCCATCCAAACTGTATGGGACAATACTGGCAGAAAGACACAGAAGGGCACCAAAAAAAAGTGTGCAGTGTATAAGCGAGAGGATCTTGAACTATATATGCTGCACTACAGACAGCCAATGTTACTGTTTTAGCAGGGGTGTCACAAGGTCATAGCGACTTTCCCTGCATACAATCCTCTCTCACCGATATATTGAAGAAGTGATTTTTTTTCCCAGTTGTTTGAGCCTGTTTCAGTCAATAATGGCAAGGAACTACAGAAACCATGAGACCATGATCCATCTGATAAGAATTGCCATACTGGGACAGACCGAACGTCCATCAAACCCAGAATCCTGTTTCCAACAGTGGCCAACCAAGTAGTAAAACAGACTTTATGCTGCTTATCCTAGGAATAAGCAGTTAATTTCCCTAAGCCATCTGAATAATGGCCTGTGGATTTCTCTTTTAGGAAATTATCCAAACCTTTTTTAAACCCTGCTAAGCTGATTTCACCATTCTCCAGCAACGAATTCCAGAGTTTAATTACACGTTGTGTGAAGAAATATATTCTCCTGCTTGTTTTAAATCTATTACTTAGTAGTTTCATTGCATGTCTCCTACTCCTAGTATTTTTGGAAAGAGTAAACAAGTGATTCACATCTACCCTTTCTACTCCACTCAATATTTTATAGACCTCTATCGTATCACCTCTGAGTTGTCTCTTCTCCAAGCTGAAGAGCTCTAGCTGCTTTAGTCTTTCTTCATAGGGAAGTCTTTTCATCCTTTTTATCATTTTCATTGCCCTTCTCTGTACTTTTTCTAATTCCACTATATCTTTTTTGAGTTACAGTGACCAGAATTGCATACAATATTCAAGGTGTGTCCATATTATAGAGCAATTCTGTTAACATATTCCAGGTGGTTGTGCATGGTTCCATCCCCACTTTCTTGCATTTACTTTATTTTTTTTGTGGGGTTTTATTTCCTTGTTTTTTCTTGTGGACATGCACAGGATCCTAACAGCAATATTTTGGATGGTCTATAAACTGCGAAGCACTGTCTCTGAGATCCCAGAATAAGCCAAGTTGCAGTAATTGAGTCTACTGATAACCAGGCTCAAGATTAATATGGATTGTGAAGACTCGTTGAAGGAGAAGCAGATGGACCGAAACTGCCTTAGGCTGTAGAAGCATGAGTTTACTAAAGAATTGACTTGAGTTTCAAATGTCAAGCAGTGGTCGATAATGAGCCCCAAGTACCTGAAGTGAACTATTAATTAGTTAAGAGGTGATAGGCTCAGGAGTAATTTAAGGAAATACTTTTTTACACAAAGGGTGGCAAATGTGTGGAACAGTCTCCCGGAAGAAATGGTGGAGAGAAAGACTGTCTGAATTCAAGAAAGCGTGGGATCGGCACGTGGGATCTCTTAGAGCAGTGTCTCGCAAACTTTTTTGAGCCGGGGCACACTAAACCTAGAGGTGCACTGGCGTCAGCATGATGATGTCAGTGCATGTGTAAAGGCCCTTCAAATAGGCCTTGCGCTGAGAGGAGAGAAAGGCCAGCAGGGAGAAGGAGAGAAGAGCCTTCGAGAAGAGAGAAAGCTGGAGAGAAGAGCCGGCAGAGAGAAGAGGTGCTGATGTGCAGAGATTGCTTACACGACGTGCCTCTCTTTGCGAGAGGCACGTCCTGTAGACAGTCAGCTGGCACCGGCAACTCTCCTCTTCCCCAGTGTATCGTGGCACACCTGAAATCTCAGGAGGCACATTGGTGTGCCGCAGCACACAGCTTGTGATACACTGTCTTAAAGAGAGGAAGAGATAATGGTTACTGCAGAAGGGCAGACTAGATGGGCCATTTGGCCTTTATCTGCCATCATGTTCTATACTCTGTCCTGATGCTGCCAATTCACTCCAAGCTGTAGGAGCAGAATTCCATAGCCCCTGGCTGGCAGATAATGAAAGTGAAAGCAAAATAGTAAACAACCCAACAGCAATTAAAGATTTAAAGTTGTACTCACCCCGGCAATGTTCCTGCTTTGCCTTTTCTCTATGAGGAAATGTGCTGGCTTTAGCTGAACTCATCCCCCTCTTTGTAGCAAGCCACCCACAACAGAATCCTGTGTAGCTTCTGGCTTCCTAGAAGTCTCTATTTTTCTTTTTTTGTTGGTGAGGAAGAAGTCCACAGAAAGAGGGGGGAGAAGGGATGGACCAGGGTAGGGTCACCAGGAAAACCCGGACATGTCCTCTTTTGAGAGGAATATCTGGATGCCAGGACAGACTTTACAAAACCCGTTATTTTGTCTGGGTTTTGGAAAGCCCTTAGCTCCTGGCTGGGACTGGAGGCCTCTGAGCACGTGTAGATGATGTCACACACATCCGCGCATACTCAGAAACCCTGTAGACATGGCCTGGAGATCAGAAAACAAAGACAGAGGCAGAACGGGGCGGGACTGGAGATGGAATGGGGCGAGGCCATGTGTCTAGGCTTCTCTGGACAAAAATCTAGTTACCCTAGACCAGGTATAACCGTAATAGGCACTAGCAGTAGCTAATGTACTTTGAAACTCAACTGAACCAGTGGACTGGGACAGGAATCACTGTTACAGAAGAAACCAGAAGCTGCTGAGATAGGAAAAATACTGACTGACCAGGCTGCTTACTGCCCTATATTAGAGTTTAGTACTTGTCCCCATTTCCACCTGCTGGTAGATAGTAACAACTCACTTGTCTCTGAATTCATCTGCTTTGATGATAAGGAATAACCCATTTGTATGTGTGGAAACTTGCTTGTCTTTACAGAACATAGATAAATTTTAAAATAGCCTTCTTTCCAATTTTTTTCTTAGTTTAATAAGAATATAATGGTGTGCCGTGGCATAGTGAAGGAAGTTGGTGTCCGGGTTCTTCTTCACCACACCATGCGCCCCCTACTCTTCCCTGCTACTTGTGCCTCCCCAGCCCTGCCTACCTCTTAAAATGTTCACTAGCATGAGTAGCATCTTCCACCTGCTGCTTGTGCCAACCTGCAACCAGGAAGTGATGTCAGAAGGGAGCCGAGGCCGGCACGAGGAGCAAGTGGAAGATGCTACTCATGCTGGCAGACTTTTAAAGAGGTACGCGGGGTGTTGGCAGAAAGAAGTGCTGGTGTCTCCCCACGAAGAAGGCATCCAGGGCGGTCTGCCCGCTGCCACCCCACCCCCCGGCACCCTCTTACTGTGCCACTAACAGTGTGTATAAGAGTTTGGACACACAGCTAAAGTAGGTTTCAGTGCGGCTTACCTCCTCTAACCCAGGCCAGTCCACAAGAACAAGTTTTGCAGGAGTTCCAGAAGTCAAAATCACTCGTATATAATCAGAAAACTCACGCCAAGCAAAACACAGTTCTTTGCTTCCAGGATGTACAGGGCTAAATTTTATGCACTTGACATTCATAGTTTTTGTGTTTTCCTATTAAAGAAATGAACATGTTTGAACCACAAAATGCAAAAGTAAAATTTTTGAACATAGGCTAAAACAGAGGGACAAGGGAAGGGAGGACCTAGGCTGAACAGATATTATTTCTTTCTTCCTTCATTTCTTTCTCCCCAAGGAGAGCTTTCAGGCTCACATAATCTCCTACCTTCTCTCTGTGCCCCCATTTCTCACTCAGTTGCTCTTACTGATCACTGCTCCATCCACACAACTCTCCTGCTCTCCTTTCTGTGACTTCTCCCATGAAACTGCCTGTGTTGCAAAAGGTGGTTACCCACCTCTGGTTGCGGATTGGCTCATTCTGCTAGGATGCAATCAGGTGTCAGGTTTTAATTATTGCTTCCACACAGCCACCTTTCTTTCCAACGTGGGAGCAGGCCAAAGTCTGGTAGTTAAGGTGGGAGGCATAATTCTCCTTGGGCCCTTGTAAATGCGAGATCAGCCAGTAACAAAGATGCCATACTGAATAAGCTCCTCACTGACAATAGATGGGATAGCCTAATGATCACCAAAAACCATGGATAACCCCTAATAAAAGATTAGGTTCTTACCTTTGCTAATCTTTCTTGTAAATCCATGCTCTATTCCTGGACAAGTGGATTATGCATCTAATGTCGCAAGACACTGTTTATAGGAAGTCTCATTAACATAATTCTTTTGACCCTCCCCTCTTATCTCAGCATTGCCCACTGGACACCATTTACAAAGAAAGAGGAGTGGTATGGAAAAACCTCCCTGACAAATAAGTCTAATCTGTTCAGAACATGAAATATGTAACAATCAACAATTGAAACAGGTTATCAAACATCGTAAACCTGAAAACTGTTCTACAAGGAGACATAGCCTGCACCGACAGAAGGGGCACTACTGCTGGGGACCCCCAAATTCCAAGTGCAAAGCATGATAAGATTGGAAAGGTTGGTCAGGAAAGGTTGGTCAGGAAACCAGAAGTCCAGCTTACTGGTATTAAATAAGACAGATAATTGGCGAATCACCCACTCCTAGGGCGGGTTCCAGGAATCGAGCATGAATTTACAAGAAAAATTAGCAAAGGTAAGAACCTAATCTTTCATTCTTGTACAATCCTGCTCTATTTCTGGACAAGTGGGATGTAACAGAGCAGTCTGAAAGAGTCAGGGTGCACCTGATGAGCCTGCTGCCAAAATTGAGGACCCAAAAGCAGCATCCTGCTTGGCTGCCACATTGATCCTGTAAAACCTGGTAAAGGTATGCAAGGAAGATCTCCTCCAAAGGGATAGCCAAGATCTTTGCCGAAGAGGAAGAAATGCCTCTAGTAGAATGAGCCCTTACAGAAACAGGGGGCTTCTTTCTGGCAGCGATGTAGGCCATCAAAATAGCCATAAGGATCAATCTGGAAACGGTGGCTTTTGCAGTTGGCCTGCCCTTATGGCTACCAGCAGGAATAGGTGGTCAGAAACCTGAAACTCATTTGTGACCTCCAAGTACTTCAACTGAAGTCACATATTTAGTGACCGCAATACTTGGTCCTGTTTACTCAATCCAGAGGGAATGAAATCAGGCAGTCAGACCTCCTGGTTGATGTGGAAACTAGAGACCACCTTTGGAGAAAGGAGGGAACAGTGCGCAGAACCATGCAGTAATCCGTAATCAGAAGAAAAGGATCTCTGCAGGATAAGCCTGAGTGCCAAAGTTATGGCCACCAGGAAAACTATCTTGACAGTAAGATTCATTAAGCATGCCTGTTCCAAAGACTAAAAGGGTGGACGAGCCAGCAATTGAAGACCTAGATTGAGATTCCAAGTTGGACAGGTTAGCCTCAATGTGCGCCTAAGAAACTGGACAATGTCCAGATAAGCAACCAAGGAGCCTCTCAGAAATTTAGGACCCAAACAAGCGAGACAGGCAATCTGAACCCTCAGAGAGCTGAAGGTCAGACCCTTCTCCAGTCTTTCCTGAAGGAATGCGAAAATCAGAGGCACTGACAGCAAAGATGGATCCTCATAGTTCTGAGCGCACCATGATTATTAACATTTCCAAGCCTTCACATAAGCTGCCACAGTTGACTTCATTTTGCTGTGTAAAAGGGTAGCTATCACGTCTGAAGAATAGCCTTTATGGACTAAGCCCACAAGCTCAATAGCCAGGTTGGAACAAAGCGGTTCAGATCCTGAAGGGCAATTGGGCCCTAAGTAAGGAGATGCTGATGGCAGGGAAGTCTGAGCCCCTGATCTAGCTGCAGACGAACCAGGTCAGCATGCCATGGCTGCCTTGGACAGTCAGAGGCCACAAGAATCACCCAACCTCTGTATGCCTTGATCTGCCTTAGCAGATGGTCTATTATGGGCCACAGAGAGAAGACATAGTGAAGACTCTCCATTGGTAATGGCTGTATCAGTTTGTCTAAGCCTTCGATTCCTGGCTCGTGATGGTGGCTGAAGAACTGCTCTGCTTTCTTGTTGGCCGCCGCCGCTATGAGGCTGAACATTGGAGGACCCCACTGGTCCACTATGCAGCGGAAGGCTCTCTGGGACAGAAACCATTCCATCGGGTCCAGAGTATTATGGCTGATAATCTGCCTGTACAATGTCCACTCCTGCTATTTGTGCTACTGAAATCGCTACGAGGTGGTTTTCCACCCACCAAAAGAGAAGCTAGGTTTCCTGATGCAGAGACACATTCCTGGTGCCTTCCTGTGACTGACTTAGGCCACTGCTGTGACATTGTTCAAGAAGACATGCACCGCCTGATTCCGGACAAGACTCTTGAAGTGCAGGAGGGCCAGCCGAATCACCCAAGTTACAGCTGATTGATTGACCACCTTCTCTCAGATGGAGACCATCATCCCTGGAGCAGGCTATTCGAGCAAACAGCACCCCAGCCAAACAGGCTGGCATCCATCGCAAGGATCACTCAATCGAAAACCGGAGGGGAAGACCCAGTGATAGATATGGAGGACTTAAACACCAGACCAGGCTGTTCCGGGCCTCTGCCATCCAGGGAAGCTGGACATGCAATGGATCCCTCTGTGAACTCCAACGGGACATAAGCACATTCTGTAGTGGGCGCAGATGGGTCCTCACCCAGGGGACTACATCTATGATCACCACCATGGACCCCAGGCCCTGCAAGTATTGCCAGGCTGTCGAAGCTGGAGACACCAGGAAAGTGCAGATCAGCTGGCAAAGCTTCTCCTGGCGTGAGTGGGACAGAAACACCTTGTTCTGTCCTGTGGCAAAACGTATCCACAGGTATTCCAAGTCCTGCATCGGCACTAAGTGGCTCTTTCAAAAGTTGATCACCCAACCCAGGGAGTGAAGAAGCTGTACAACCTGCCAAACCGCCTGATGCCTCTCAGACTCCGACTGAGCTCTGATGAGCCAGTCATTCAGTATCCCAAGTTTCTGGAGGTGAGCTACCATCACTACCATTATCTTGGTGAAGGGGTTCCTGGGTGCCATCGCCAGCATGAAGGGCAAGGTCGCAAACTGGAAATGCTGCTATTGAATATGGAATGTCAGGAATATCCTATGGTCTGGAAAAATTGAGATATGAAGATAGGCCTCCATCAAGTCCATGGAAGCCATGAATTCTCCTTGAGCCACAGAGGTGATCATGGACCACAAAGTTTCCATCCTAACTGAGGGATTTTGAGCATCGCATTGACCGCCTTGAAGCCTAGAATCAGTCTCCTATCCTCGGAGCCTCTCTTTGGCACGATAAAGTATATAGAGTATCGTCTGGAGACTGAGTCGGGCCCCAGGTCAGGTTCTATGACTGCAATGTCTAGCAACCTGTGGAGCGTGGTCTCCATCTAGGCTGCATTCTCCAGTCTCCCTACTGGGGAGACCAAAAAGAGCTCTAACGGGGGCCAATGAAACTTGAGTTTGTAGCCATCCTGAAGGATATCCAGGACCCAGCAAATAGATGATGGCCATCCACATCTCCAGGAAGGCCGCAAGCCACCCTCCAATCTGCTGAGGCATGGCCACAGGCCTGGCGTCACAACTGCTTCTTAGGATATAGATGCAGCATGGTTCCCCGAAGACTGAGTACGCTGGGAATCACTGAACCACTGTTTAGTGGACTGATAGGATCAGTGACCCGAGGAGCCTCCATAGTACTGATGAGTTTCTGGAGGGACGAAAGCTAAAATGCCCCAGACCTCAAGAGGACCACAGCCTGTTGTCAGGCAAGAATTTGGGTTTACGGTCTTGCACACTAGCCATGAGGTCGACCAGAACTTTTCCGAACAGCAATTGCCCTCTAAAGGGGGGAGGACACTGAAAGCACATGGGGAAGACAGAGGGGGGAGAAGGACGCTGACAGGACATGGGGAAGATGGGGGGAGAAGGATGCTGAAAGGAAATGGGGAAGAAAGAGTGGGGAGAAGACGCTGGCAGGGAAGAAGACAGAGATGCCAGACTATGGGGGGAGCGTAGGGAAGAAGATGGGTGCCAGACCAATTTGGAAGGGAGGAGAAAGGGAGGCACAGTAACAGAGCAAATGGAAGACGCAGAGAAAAGAGAGACAGTGGATGGAAGGAATTGAATGAGAACATGAGGAAAGCAGAAACCAGACAACAAAGGTAGGAAAAAAAATTATATTTCTTTCTTTTTTTTTTGCTTTAGGATAAAGTAGTATATTAGTTGTGTTGATAAAAATTTATAAACATTAGAGGCTCTGGTAGAAACCCGTTTACAAAGTATGTATTCTTCCCAATTAATATTTCCAAATTAATAAAATCTTTTTGCTTATTTGTAAATGGGTTTCTACCAGAGCCTTTAATTCATTGATACATGCCAAACGTTTATCTCATTCAGTGCTCCAGTAATTTAAAACGTACCCAGTCTTGCTTAAATCTCTTTAACAATACTTTTATATCCATACATAAAGTAAAAGCTCAAACTGCATTAATCAAAATTATCCACCTTTCTTCAGCGTCCTCACTTCTTAACTGCTAGATCTGCCGGGAGTATTTCAACTTCAAGACTGGGTACGTTTTAAATTACTGGAGCACTGAATGAGATAAACGTTTGGCATGTATCAATGAATTGTTAAAAGTAATTAAAATAAGCTCATCTATATTGGGAGTTTTAATGAAATTCCATTAATGATATATGAAAGGTTTAGTTCACATTAGAATTAGATTGGCACTTTAAGTGGGTTTTAGAGTTTATAATATTAGAGTTTTAAATTAAATTAGCTGTATTTCGATGGCTGTAATATTTTTAAAGGCATAGTATATATAATGGATTTTTAGAAAGAGTTGATATGTATGTTTGATATTTATAATTGATGAATTTTATTTAAGGAATGTAATTGCACTGATTGAGCACTTTTGAGATTTTGTTAACTGAAAGGTATTTTATAGTAACTATGGGAAGATAAATTGGAAATGATTTAAATAATTGGATTAATGTGATTATTTTAGATAATGAAGTAAATATAAATTAAACTCATTGGATTTAGAGGAAGCAAGTTAATGATTTATCAATTTGAGATTTATAAATTTAATTAGTTTCAATAGCAGGGTTGATTATAAGGAAAGAGTTCATTATTATGTTAGCATAAATTGAAGTAAGTTAATTTATTAATTAAAAGGAAGTTTATAGTAATTATGAGAAGATAAATCGGAGATGATTTAAGTAATTGTGGGATTAATGTAATTGCTTTAGGTAATTAAGTAAACATAAATTAAACTTATTGGGTTTAGATGAAGCAAGTTAACGATTTATCAATTTGAGATATTTAAGTTTAATTAGCCTCAGTATAGTTGATTATAAGGAAGGAGTTCATTATTGTGTTGATATGAATTGAATTAAGTCAATCAGCATTTGATGAAGTAAATTGAAAATTTAATATGATTAAGTCTTCAAGTTAAAATGAATTGAATCAAGTCAATTAGTTTTAGGTATAGTAAGTCATTTAATAAATTTAAAATAGATGAACTGGATGAGTTTTTAAAAATATATTATGAATTATTAAATTTTCAAGAGTTACATATAAATTATTAAGGAGTTTTTAATGTGTTTCAGTGTATTTAACTTAATGTGTATGAGTTTATCTCTTTGAGACTTATAATTCAATTAGCTTCAATAACATGCTTGAACATAAGTAATGAGTTAATTATAGAATAATTATAAGTTGAATTAAGTTGATCAGCATTTGTTGAAGTAAATGAATGAATAATTATGAGCAAGTTACCAAATTAATATAAATTGAATTTAGTCAATTAGTATTTGATGAAATGGTAATCAATTAAATAACTCTTGAAGCATAATCAACTATACACTAAGTGTGTTAGATATATAATGATTTATTAAAAAGTGTAATAATTAAGGAGTTCTGATTGTCTTTTATGATTGTATTTTTATATATATTTAATGTGTATAAATTATATTTATCTATATTTTCAGGAACATATAGTACTTCTCCATTTTTAGAATTATTTACTTATTTTGAATGAGAATTTGTGTGTTATGAATAGGGTTTGTTAGAATTTGAAAAACTGTTTAAGCAGTCTCATTAGAGTAAGATATTAATTAGAGTGGATTAATAGATTTAGATACATTGTTTTCTTATAAATTTTAGATATGTTGTATATGAAATCTTTTTGTATTATGCAGAGCGCCCACTGTGAACCCTTGAAAAAGCCCTGTCTGGGCGAAACGGGTCCCGTCGGGGACATGCTAGTATCTCTGCTGTATGGAAGAAAAATTAATGAATGAATTATCCAATATATTTGGTTTGTCTTACTTCTGATATGATTTGAAGAGGACTGTTTACCTAAATCTTGAATGTACAATGTATTGGAGGTGGCTGTTCTAAATTGATAGATTCAGCCATACATTACTTTCTCTAATGGTGTGAGGTGGAGTTTTGGACTTGTCAAGGTTGATTTACCTCATTATCATCTTCTTATACTCTTTGAAAAAACATAGGAATCCCCAAAACATGGCAATTTTAGGATTTTAGGGGTGGGGGTGGGGGAATAGGGATAACTTCCAAACTGTCCAAAACCACATTTGAAGACCACCCAAAATTGCTGTGACAGGCTGTTATCTCTGTACAGCTAACAGGGAGATCCACTGTGTCAACAAGCATGCAAACTGGACTGCTGGTCTTCAAACTGCCCCTCCAGTCCAGCTCCAATGGCCTGGGACCTCCACCATCAACAAACACCCCAGGAACATCTCCACAGAGACATGCAGCCTGCACTCAAACTAGAGAGTTGCGCGGGGACAGAAATCCCACCCATCCCCACCAAAGTCCCACCCGTCCCCACCCATCCCCGTGAGGAATCCCACCCGTCCCCACCCGTCCCCGCGAGGAATCCCTCCGTCCCCACGAGGAATCCCCTCCGTCCCCATAAACTACAGAAATAGTTATTTCATTTAATTATGCTACTGAATTAAAGGCTCTGGTAGAAACCCATTTACAAATAAGCAAAAAGACTTTATTAATTTGGAAATATTAATTGGGAAGAATACATACTTTGTAAACGGGTTTCTACCAGAGCCTCTAATGTTTATAAATTTTTATCAACACAACTAATATACTACTTTATCCTAAAGCAAAAAAAAGAAAGAAAGAAAGAAAAATAATTTTTTTTCCTACCTTTGTTGCCTGGTTTCTGCTTTCCTCATGTTCTCATTCAATTCCTTCCATTCACTGTCTCTCTTCTCTCTGCGTCTTCCATTTGCTCTGTTACTGTGCCTCCCTTTCTCCCCCCTTCCAAATTGGTCTGGCACCCATCTTCTTCCCTCCGCTCCCCCCATAGTCTGGCATCTCTGTCTTCTTCCCTGCCAGCGTCTTCTCCCCACTCTCTCTTCCCCATTTCCTTTCAGCGTCCTTCTCCCCATCTTCCCCATGTCCTGTCAGCGTCCTTCTCCCCCCTCTGTCTTCCCCATGTGCTTTCAGTGTCCTTCTCCCCCCTCTGTCTTCCCCATGTCCTTTCAGCGTCCTTCTCCCCCCGTCTTCCCCATGTCCTTTCAGCGTCCTTCTCCACCCCTTTGTGTTCCCCATGTGCTTTCAGCGTCCTTCTCCACCCCTTTGTCTTCCCCATGTCCTTTCAGCGTCCTTCTCTCCCCCCCATCTTCCCCATGTGCTTTCAGCGTTCTTCTCCACCCCTTTGTCTTCCCCAGTGCTTTCAGCGTCTTTCTCCCCCCTCAGTTTTACCTTAAGCGCCTTTTCCTCTCCACTCCACCTTTCCTCCCTTTCTCCCTCCCTGCCCCTTACCTTTGTGGCGCTTACCCGCCCGACTGACAACAGAACAGGCCCGGTCCAACAAACCTCCCTGCCCTGTAGCCGCGAATCTAAATTACCTTCTTACAGCAGCTGGAGAATTGAAGCTGCTGTAATAAAGTAATTTAGATTCGCGGCTACAGGGCAGGGAGGTTTGACAGATAGGGCCTGTTGTCGGTCGGGGGACGTAGCTGGCTGTGCTGCACCCGGGGTGGACCGCCCCCCACCTTGTACCACTGCCTTTTCCCTTTCTGCTCTGCCGCAGCTTAAGCCCTCCCTCAGACGTCAGCGCTGACATTAGGAAGACTTCCATTCAGCTGTGTACGGCAGGGCAGATAGGGAGACGAGCCTCGCGGCTGAATACATCCAGCCCCGCAGGAACCCCGCGACCCTCGGAGGCGTCACCACAGGATCCCCGCAACCCTAGGGGGCGTCCCCACGGGATCCCCGCGACCCTAGGGGGCATCCCCACGGGATCCCTGTGACCCGAAGGGGGAACCCCCGGGATTCCCGTCGTCCCCGTTCCCGTGCAGCTCTCTAACTCAAACTACTAGCAAATGAACCTGGGGTGAGCTAGCTCCCAAGGGAACAGTCTCTAAGCCCTGATCTGAAGGTGAGGGTGTCTAGGAGGTGTACTGCAAGGCAGCTAACCCCCTGGAAACAGACTTGATCCTCAAAGGCTGATCTCCCGCAGCCAGGGATGTCCCCACAGGGAACCTCTGCAGCATGAAGATGCAAAACATGTAAAAGTACTGAGAAAAGAAAATTTAAACACGAGAAGAAAAGACTAGCTCCTACAGCCTCACTTGTAAGAAAGCAACTGGTATCCAGTGGGCAGTGCTGAAGAGGGGAGGGTCAAAATAATTATGTTAATGAGGCTTCCTACAAGCAGGGGAACTCTCCAAAACGTCAAGTCTTTTCTGCTCTGTAACAATAACAATTAAACAAATTGACATATAGCCCAAATAAGGTAGAATCAAATGAGCCACCCATTTGAGTGCAACCAGCAATAATGTTTATGTAACTTCCAAAGTCACCCCTAAAGGTGCCAATATAGTATTAACAGCTAGTTCTTCATACTTATTGAACTAAAGAACAGTAAGCATCTTAATATTCTCTTGATACCACACAGATTAGCATCTGGAGGCACCCACATGTCTGAGACAGAAAGCAGGCTAAGTAACAATCTGACAGGGCAGTCATCAAAACTCATGACACACTATAATGGAAAGAAGATTATTGAGGTAAGAACCTAATCTTTCCTTCCAGTGCAAAAGAGACACGAGCCTCAACAAATGGAATGTATCAAAGCAATCCCCTGAGTCTAGTGCGTGGCAAATGATCATCCTGCAAGCATTGAGGACCCAAAAGCAGTCTCTATTTGTGCTGCCACGTCCATTCTGTAAAAGTATGGAGAGTGGGCCATGTAGCTGCTCTACAAATCTCTTTGGGCAGAACTTCCTAGGATTCTGCCCATGAACAGGCTACGTTTCTGGTTGAATGCGCTTTCAAAAAAATTGGTAGCTGTTTACCACAGTCAATGTATGCAGATGAAATAACCATGCAAACCCATCTTGAAATGGAAGCCTTTGAGATAGGCTTTCCCCATCTAAATTTGGTTACCACAAAAAAATGATTTGAAAGAAAAAAATCATTAATCACCTCAAGATAATAGAGAAGAACTCTCCTCACGTCCAGTAACACCAAAACTTTGTCCTTTTCTTCACATCTATTGCATTGACCGCCAGAAGCTCGACTTCCTGATTTACATGGAATGCCTATATCACTTTGGCAGAAAAGAAGGCTCAGTGTAAATCTGAGGAAAGGTTCTCTGCATAACAGAGCCTGAAACTCCGAAACCCTTCTCACCGAGGCAAGAACCACTAGGAAAACCATCATGATTATAAGATCCATTAGTGAAACATTCTGTAAGGGTTCATAATGGGACTTTATAGAGAGCCCATAGAACAATAATAATAAGATTCCACATAGGAAATGGTTGTCACACAGGAGGATGGGAGGATAAGGACACTTTCTCCACTCAAGCTCTAAAGCATGTGATGTTTGCCAACTGCACCTTGAGAGAATCATAAGAACATAAGAATAGCCTTACTGGGTCAGACCAACGGTCCATCAAGCCCAGTAGCCCATTATCACGGTGTCCAATCCAGGTCACTAGTACCTGGCCAAAACCCAAGGAGTAGCAATATTCCATTCTACTGATCCAGGGCAAGCAGTGGCTTCCCACATGTCTTTCTCAATAACAGACTATGGACCTTTCTTCCAGAAAATTGTCCAAGCCTTTCTTAAAACTAGCTACGCTATCCACTCTTGCAACAACTTCTGGCAATGCGTTCCAGAGCTTAACTATTCTCTGAGTGAAAAAAAAAAAAAAATTCCTCCTATTGGTTTTAAAAGTATTTCCCTGTAACTTTATCGAGTGTCCTCTAGTCTTTGTAATTTTTGATGAAGTAAAAAAATTGATCCACTTGTACCTGTTCTACTCCACTCAAGATAGAAACATAGAAAATGACAGCAG
The DNA here is from genome assembly GCF_902459505.1 of Geotrypetes seraphini. Classification (NCBI taxonomy): domain Eukaryota; kingdom Metazoa; phylum Chordata; class Amphibia; order Gymnophiona; family Dermophiidae; genus Geotrypetes; species Geotrypetes seraphini. Next base: position 146,599,097 of record NC_047085.1, on the reverse strand, counting down.
AAAAGGGCCATAGCCCATCAAGTCTGCCCACTCTAATGACCCACACCCCCCTGGCTTTACACCCTTAGAGACCCCACGTGAATATCCCATTTTCTCTTAAATTCTGACATGCTGTTGGCCTCGATCACCTGCAGAGGGAGTTCGTTCCAGTGATCGACCACTCTTTCGGTGAAGAAATACTTTCTGGAATCACCATGAAATTTACCTCCCCTGATTTTCAGCGGATGCCCTCTGGTAGACGAGGGGCCTATAAGGTGGAAAATATCATCTTCCACCTCGATATGACCTGTGATATATTTAAACGTCTCAATCATGTCTCCTCTCTCTCTTCGTTCCTCAAGTGAGTACAGCTGCAATTTATTTAGCCTTTCTTCATACGGGAGATCCTTAAGACCTGAGACCATCCTGGTGGCCATTCGCTGAACCGACTTAATTCTCAGCACATCTTTCCGGTAGTGTGGTCTCCAGAATTGAACACAATACTCCAAATGAGGTCTCACCATGGATTTGTACAACGGCATTAAGACTTTAGGTCTCCTGCTGACAAAACCTCTACGGATACAACCCATCATTTGCCTTGCCTTGGAGGAAGCCTTTTTCACTTGATTGGCAGATTTGAAGTCATCACTAATGATTACTCCTAAATCGCGTTCTGCCGTGGTTATAACTAAGATCTCACCATTTAGTGAGTAAGATCTGCACAGATTTCTTTTACCCAGGTGCATTACTTTACATTTTTTAGCATTGAAGCTTAGCTGCCAAGTCGTTGACCATTGTTCCAATAGTAGTAGGTCCTGCTTCATACTGTCATGCAAAGTGCTTTTACCTACTATGTTACATAGTTTTGTGTCGTCGGCGAACAATGATATTTTTCCTCTAAGCCCTTGGGTCATATCTCCTATGAATAAGTTGAATAGAATCGGGCACAAGACCGAGCCTTGTGGACGTTTTGGATGAGATACCGTTTACCACCACCCTCTGAAGTCTACCGCTCAGCCAATCCTTAACCCATGCAGTTATTGTTTCTCCTAATCCCAGCGTTTTCAGCTTGTTCACTAACCTGTGGTGCGGGACGCTATCAAAAGCCTTACTGAAGTCCAAATACACTATCTCCAGGGACTCCCCGGCATCCAGTTGACTTGTTACCCAGTCAAAGAAGCCAATCAGATTTGATTGGCAGGACCTGCCCTTGGTAAATCCATGTTGGTGGGGATCACGTAGATTTTCCTCGTCCAGGATTGTGTCAAGTGTCTGTTTGATCAGTGTTTCCATGAGTTTGCTCACTATGGATGTGAGACTCACTGGTATGTAATTTGCCGTCTCTGTCCTGCAGCCCTTTTTGTGGAGTGGAATAACGTTAGCTGCTTTCCAGTCCGAGGGGACTCTTCCCGTGCGTAGGGAAAGATTGAAGAGCTCGGATAATGGTTTTGCCAGGACTTCACTCAACTCTCTGAGCACCCTGGGGTGTAGGTTGTCTGGTCCCATGGCTTTGTTCACTTTGAGTCTTGAAAGTTCGCAATAGACGCTGCTGGACGTAAATTCAAAATCTTGAAATGGGTCTTTCTGGCTTTCCCTTGTCTTTAACTGAGGACCAGCTCCCGGTGCTTCACAGGTGAAGACTGAGCTGAAGTATTCATTAAGTAGTTCTGCCTTAGTGGAATCTGATTCTGCATATTTCCCGTCCGTTTGTCTAAGGCGTTCTATCCCATCTTTGTTTCTTTTCCTATCACTAATATACCTAAAGAAAGATTTATCCCCTTTCTTAATGTTCCGTGCTAGATTCTCTTTCAATCATATCTCCCAATTAACAACAAAACTACCCACTATGAGGACCCAGTTAAACTCGAGTTCATTAATCAGCATATTGATCCTATGCCTTAAAGAGGAAATACGAACAAGTGAGGCTACAGGATTACGTACATTTTTTTTTCTCTCTCAATTATTTTAAGGAAGATGTTCACAGGAATTTATAAACAATTTGAGTGGGGTTTAATTTATTATTTAATTTTTCTGTTTTTTTATATTGAATGTGCTGTTGTGAAAGTTGGAAAGGGTTTTCTCAAGAGCCAGTGGAAAGGGCTTATTGGATGAGAGGCGGGACTTCTAGGTTTTTTGTTTCTTAATAATATGGTCTTCTCTGGGACGTTGGAAGTCTCGTGCTTCACGCCCTCCGCTCCGGTCTGGCTGACATGGACTGGGATGTCGTTTATGGAGAAGTCACCGGGAAGGAGTTGCTGGACAATACGGGGCCAATGACGGCTGTGATCGGGCAAGCCAAAGCTCGTAGTCCCACACGAAAATAACACACTCTTCAACAACCAACTAGTCAAGTCTGAGAATATATCGTCTTTGAGTAAAGAGGGATTTCTATTGATAATAGTTGGCGGATTATAAGAAGATAGAGTGATTTTAATTTACTTAATAGCAGCCTGCAGATCTCTGATTTAAGCGCTAGTCGTTAGAATTTTCAATGAAAAAAGGAACGCTGCGGGACTTTATGTACAACACAAAACCAATGATCCATTCCTCAAGAAGGACTACAGCCCCAAGAAATCCCAAGGTCTGAATTTCAGCAAATCTTGCATGAACGAGGATATCCTTATGGACATCTGCATGCGTCCAGTGTGATGCAACAATCATTCGGCATATCAAAGTCTCAAGCTTATAAATGGTTGCAGTTGAAACCGGCCATTCAGAAAGGTTCCCTTATTGGCGCAACTTAAAAAATCAGAATAGCTTGCCGGCCCTATGTTTCCAGACAGATTTGCAAGGGCATCAGACCGCCAAGTGGTATAAATTAATAACCGAACACTTGAATAAAAAACCAAAAACAAGCCTAAAAGACATTTGGAGCATTGAGATAAAGTAGCAGATTTCTGCTACTCAATGGCCACGGATTTGGTCTTGGAGGATGAGATGTACAGCGTCAGCCTCTATGAGACAAATCTGGGGTTTTTTTTGTTACATAGAATTTTTTGGACCCCAGTTTGTTTACAAAAGTTAGACAGTTCAAAATCTAATAGATGCTAGCATTGTCATCTTGAAGTAGTGACACTGGATCATTTGTTGTTTTATTGTCCCTTGATACTCAAATTTTGGAAATCAATATGGGGATAAATTAATATGATACTGGAAACATTGATTCCATTGTCCTATGATGTGGTCATATGTGGGACATTGTTGAAAGCTAAAAATTCATTAGACAGGTATAAATGCAGACTTCTTATAATCATGACATGCCATACAAACGATCACCAGGAATTGGAAGAACTGGGACAGGCTAAATTTTTTCTTTTGGTGGGAATCTTTGTGTCAGTGTTATAGATATGAAAAAATGAATTTGGAAATATAGTGACATAATAAAATATTTAAATCAATATGGGGGTCCATTGACGGAATTTGTTAAGTCTGATTAATTGTATAAGCTTTCAATTCCTATTTGATTTTCACACACATCCGGGGGGGGGGGGGATATGTTTTGTTTTGTATTATTTGATTGGATGTAAGTGCTATTCATTGTATTACTTGTTTGTAAAATTTTTGCACTTTATACTCGAATTGAAAATCAATAAAGAATTACAAAAAAAAAAAAATCATATCTCCCCTCAGCCATCTCTTTTCCAAGCTAAAGAGCCCTAACCTTTTTAATCTTTCCTCATACGAGAGGAGTTCCATACATTTTATCATCTTGGTCGCTCTTCTTTGAACCTTTTCTAGCACCACTATATTTTTCTTGAGATAAGGACACTAGAATTGAACACAATACTCAAGATGAGGTCGCATCATGGAGCGATACAGGGGTTTGATAACATTCTTAGTCTTGTTAACCATCCCTTTTATAATAATTCCTAGCATCCAGTTTTCTTCTTTGGCTGCCACCATACATTGGGCGGAAGGCTTCATCGTTTTGTCTACGATGACACCTAGATCCTTTTCTTGGGCGCTAACCTCCAAGGTGGACCCTAGCATCCGGTAACTGTGATTTGGGTTATTCTTCCCAATGTGCATCGCTTTGCATTTGTCCACTTTAAGTTTCATCTGCCACTTGGGACACCCAGTTTTCCAATTTCCTAAACTCTGCCTGCAATTTTTCACAATCTGCATGCATTTTAACAACTTTGAACAGTTTAGTGCCATTTGCAAATTTAATCACCTCACTAGTTGTTCCAATTCTCAGATCATTTATAAATAAGTTAAATAACATCAGTCCCAGTACAGACCCCTATGACACTCCACTGTTTACTCTCCTCCATTGAGAAAAATGGCAATTTAACCCTACCCTCTATTTTCTATCCGATAACCAATTCCTAATCCACAACTAAACTTTGCCACCTATCCCATGACTCTTTAATTTTCTCAGGAGCTTCTCATGAGGAACTTTATCAAAAGCTTTCTGAAAATCTAGATACACTACATTAACAGGCTCACCTTTATCTACATGTTAATTCACACCTTCAAAGAAGTCAAGCAAATTGATGAGGCAAGATCCCCTCGGCTGAACCCATGTTGACTCCATCTCATTAAATTATGTTTGTCTACGTGCTCCACAATTTTTAATAATTGTTTCCACCATTTTTCCCGGCACTGAAGTGAAACTTACTGGTCTGTAATTTCTCGGATCTTCCCTGGAACCCTTTTTTAAAATCGGCGTAACATTGGCCACCTTCCAATCTTCAAGTATTACAGATGATTTTAGTGACAGGTTACAGATAATTAACAGCAGGTCAGCAATTTTATGACTGTGTTCTTTTAGTACCCTGGGATGTATACCATCCGGTACAGGTGATTTATCACTTTATAACTTGTTGATTTGGCTTAGTACATCTTCCAGATTCACTGAGATTTCTTTCAGTTCCTCCGCATCATCACCCTTGAAAACCATTTCTACTTCAGGTAGATCTCTTACATCTTTTTCCGTAAAGACTGAAATAAAAAATTCATTCAGTTTCTCCACTATGGCCTTATCCTCCCTGAGCGCTCCTTTTGCTCCTTGATCATACAATGGTCCCAAGCCCTGTCCTGAAGAAATGACAGGACTATGGATATCGGAGTCCCATAGGGCACCACCTTCTGATTAACATACCAGCACTGAAAAGTCTTCCTACACTTAGTATAAGCCATCACAGTCGCAGGCTTCTTGGATCCTAGAAGGGTAGCTATGACCACCTCTACATATCTTTTCTGCATTAAGGCTGCACACTCAAGAGCCATGCCATCATCTCAAAGTATTCAGATTCTCCAGGGCAATTGGTCCCAGTGAAAGAAGTGTTGTAAGAAGCAACAGTTTGAGACATCTGTCCCACTATAGCCACAATAGATCCGTGCACCATGGAAGATGAAGCCAATCTGGCGCCATGAGAATCATCAACCTGTGATGGGTCACTATTCTTTGAATGACTCGGGCTATCATTGGCCGGGGGAAACATATACATCAGCTCTTTTGTTGGCCAAGGCTGGACCTAAGGCATCCATGTTGGCGCTTCCCGGCTCGAATCGCTGGCTGAAGCAAGGAAAGACTTTCTGCTGATGCCATCAGGTCAATTATCGGCCTCCCCCAGCACTTTACAATGCTGTTGAAAGCCTTCTGGGCCAAATTCTACTCTCCTGGATCAAGAGTCTGGTGACTGAGAAAATTGACTCACACGCTGTTCACTCTCGCTACATGCACCACCAATGTAGCTTCTAGGTTGGCTTCCACCAAGCGAAACAGCAATTGGGGCTCCAGTTTTAACAGAGCACATTTGGTACCTCCCTGTCTGTTGACGTATGCCACCCCTGTGGCATTGTCCAAGAAACTTCTGATCAATTTGCATTCCAGATTTCGAAGGCCAACAGCTCTCTCAGTTCTAATCTGTTGATGGATCAGCTTCTCAGAAAGGGTAAGCAGCAACCCTAAACCAGATGACCCTCGAAATGACTTCCCCAACTGTAAAGCCTGGCATCTGTCATCAGTATCACCCATGAGGAAATGCAGAGAGGCAAGCCTTTGGATAGGATCTCTGCCTGGAGCCACCAGTGCAAACTCTGACTCACTTCCTTTGTCCAAGGCAATTGCATCTGGACCGCATCTTTTTGCAGAGCCCAGTGGAATAGTAGTGCACTCTGAAGAGGGCATAAATAAGCTTTTGCCCAAAGCATCATATCTATGATCACTATCTTGGACCCCAGTAACTGCAGGAAGTGCAAGCTGTAGGAGCGGGCATTGCCAGGATCTCCGAAATCTGGCATCTTAGCTTCAGTTTGTGAGCTTCAGGAAGGAAAACACAGCCTACAAAGTCCCCAAGAACACCAGGGATTGGACCATGTCCAGAAGAGTCTTCCAGAAATTGATAATCCATCCCAGGTCCTGCAGGAGCTGGACAACTTGTGCCACTGCCTGGCGACCTTCAGCTTTGGACAGGGCTCTGATTAGCCAATCATCCAAGTAAGGATGAACTTGAATACCTGCTTTGCACAGGTTTGCTGCTGCTACAACTATCACCTTTGTAAAGGTGCAAGGCACCATTGCCAACCCGAAAGGGAGTGCCAAAAACTAGAAGTGTCCCTCCAGTACATGGAACCTGAGAAACTTGCTGTGTTTCAGGAAAATGGGAGAATGTAAGTAAGTCTCCATCAAATCCAGGAATTCCCCCGATGCCACTGAGGCTAAGACCGAATGCACGGTCTCCATTCAGAATCTTGGCACCTTTCATGCCACATTTACAGACACGAGAGGCTCGCCAACTACACCTTGAAAGAATCAAACACCAGGCCCTTTCCAAGACTGTTCTAGAGCTTCAAACTGTTATTTGGGGACTAAGTCCACTCTACGATACTGTACATCCTTTAGAATTACTCCACCATCACTAGGAAGTGACATGCATGTCGTAATCTTGGCACCTTTCATGCCACATTTACAGACTTCAGATCCAGGATGGGCCTCCAGTTGTCTGAGTCTTTCTTGGGCACAATAAAGTATATGGAGTATATACCTAAGCTTGATTCTGTGTCCAGTACTGACTCTATGGTCTGAATCTCCAGAATCCGTTTTACTGTCGCTCTGATTTTGGCCACTTTCTCTGGCCTTTCTCCCGAAGAATATACAAAGAAGTCCCAAAGAAGGCAAAATAATTTGAACTTGTAGCCCTCTTGAATGATGTCCACATCCATTTGTCTGAACAGATCCTTCCTCAGGCCTCCTTGTATTCCAAGAGTCTCCTTCCTATTCAGGGAAGCTCAGGCTCTGGCTTGGCATCATTGGGACTTCTTGGTAATGGCTGCTGAGAGAGGAGCCGACACCTGAGGTCATCTGGAGTTCCCAAACCTCTGTCAAGATCTGTTAAATGATCTCTAAACAAAGAAGCCTGCTACTGCATGGCGAGACCATCTGTAACCTCAAAAGGAACCACATCTCGACCCTCCTAAAGAAAATGGTCTACTGTCTGGTAATGACTTAGGATAACGACCTGCTACACTGGCCATAAGGTTGTCCAACCCTTTGCCAATGAACATTTGCACATTAAAAGTAAGCCAACTCAAAGTAGCTTTAGAAGTAGAGTCTCTTGCCCATTGTCTGAACCAGATCAGTCTGTTGGCAGAGATAGACTAAGCAGACACTTTGCTCATGACCCTAAAAACGTCATATAGAGCGTCTGCTACATAATCAACCCCTAAAAGGACCACCTGGGGCATGTATTATCCTCTGAAGCCAGAGCCTGGCACAGCATATCATGGCTGGCGGATTCCTCAAAGAAATCTGCCACTGTTACTTTCGGACCTCAAACGGTTGTTAGGGGCTAAGTCTACTCTGTGATTCTATACATCTTTTAGAATTACTCCATCATCACTAGGAAGGAATGTGCATGCCATAACTTGCGCTACCAGCAAATCCAACTTAGGTAGTATGAATAACTGCTGAACTCAAGAACCATCGGGTACAATTCCATCATGGTTCTGGTAATCCTTAGAGGGTCCTCTGGCACCGCCCAATACTCTGTCGGGATCATGGTGAAATCTGGATGTGAAGGAAAATTGTGGACTGAGACTTAGAGCTGCTCATAAGGGAAATTTGAGTTGTGAAAATCTGTGGCAGTTACAATTGAATTCTTTAAGAGATAAAGTAATGACTTCCATTAAATCCTCCAGTCTAAATATAGTTTGAACACCTTCAGATCCTCTCCCTGGTCTCGGTCTGCCACAAACAATTGCGACCCTGAATCCTCTAAAATTGAGAACTCACTTTATGGGAGCAAAGGAAACCATCCCGATTCCCAGTTGGACTTCTAGCATCTTTGGAGTGCCCTTCCACGAAGGACCAGCACTCTGTGAGGGAAACACTCTCCTCAACAGCCACCAGCGTACTATCAGATTTCACATATAAGCTCCCAAAATCAGAGAAAATCCCTGAATTGGATCTCCTAAGGACCTCTATAGGGATACTTCCTGTCTTCTCAAGGGTTCCGAGGCATCTGCACATCTGTGTTTCACCAATGCAGAGTCACTACTTGAGGGTTCTAGGAGGAATTTTTGACCCAATATTTGAGCATCCTGAGACTCCAAGACCATTAGGGGACCGGAGGGGGGGGTCTAAGCCCATTGCTCCCTTCTCCCTCACGTGCCCTAAAGGCGGCATGTGGAACATGGATGTTTCTCAGTTGGCCGTCCAGCACAAAACTGCCATTATACACAGGTAAAAAGGCTTGGAGAGTCCATAGAAATCATTTATCAAAAATGAGGTGTTTAGAGGCAAATAGATGCTTTTGAAATAAAATCTAGAAATCCAAGATGGCTGCCACAACAGTATTTTGCCATCATAAAAAGGCCCTGGAGAGCTATATAACACTTTCAAAAATTCAGAATAGGTGTTTTTGGAGGAGGGGGACCATAGAGAAAGCCCCAGAGACCCTTAAAAGTCCAGTTCTTGAACCACTCCGAAGCCTCCTATAGACAGTAATAGAATGTACTCACAGAACTGCTTGGTGCTGTGCCTGCATCATTTCACACTGCAGCTGAACCATAGAGAAGATTTCTGCCTTAGACAAACTTATAGGATTCTTTTGCCACTTATCTCTTTGGGCTGCCTTTTAGACAGGCTCTGAGAGCCTGAAACTCTCAACCCCACCAGCTCAAGTGTCTTCAGGGTAGGGCACAGATAACGCCCACTACAGTTTTTTAGACCAATACAGGGATACTCAACCTGCACTCAAGCGCCTAATAAATCAGGGGGGAGCCGAGCTCCCAGGGGTAAATGCCCCAAGCTATCCTAAGTAGCAGTGCAGGCCAACTAGGTAGGTGCCCTGCGAAAGGGTTGCACCCTCCCCGCTACAGCCCTCTATCTTTTCTCAGGCAGAGCTGACAAGAAATCATGGGAACCTCTGAAGCACCAGGAAGCCTCAAATGTCTGATAAAAAACCCAAAAATAATAAATCAGATTCAGAGCATATAAAAGACACCTTCTCAACTTGCTTGCAGAAGGAAAAACTGAGGCGCTGAGGCACTGCCCAGTGACACAAGGAGGCAGAGTTGAAAAATGTAGATGATGCTTTCTGCAATCGACTTAAGAGAAGAAACCCACTTGTCAAGACTCGTATCTCTTTTGCACTGGGAAAAAAACCATAGCATTCTTAAAAACATGTACACAAACAAAGATGACAAATCATGACACACATTTTCCATGTATGATTACTCTTAGGGCCTCTTTTATCAAGCCCGATAACACGGTAAATGTACTGAAGTCCATAGGGATTTAAAGGGATTTGGTGTGTCTACTATGGCTTTGTAAAAGGGGCCCTTAATATAAAAGACTAGTCTTTAAGCCCATTACATTAATGGGTGCTAGAATAGATGTGTGTGTCTGTCTTTCTTTCTTTCTCTCTCTCTCTCTCCTTGGCCACTGTCTGTCTTTCTTTCTTTCTTTCTCTCTTTTTCCTCTACTGTCCGCCACCACGCCTTGCCTGCTCTCCCTGTCCAGTAGTAGCCCTTCTCCCTTCCTTTTACCTCCCCCCTGTCCAACAACACCCTTTCACTGCTCCCCCTGTCCAGCAGCAGCCCTTCTTCCTTCGTTTAACCTCCCCCTGTCCAGCAGCACCTCTTCCCTGCTCCCCCTGTCCATCAATATCTGTCCAGCAGAACCCCTTCACTGATCCCCCTGTCCAGCAGCAGCCCTTCTCCCTTCGTTTTACCTCCCCCCTGTCCAGCAGCAGGCCTTCTCCCTTCCTTTTACCTCCTCCCTGTCCAGCAGCAGGCATTTTCCCTTCCTTTTACCTCCCCCCCTATCCAGCAGCACCACTTCCCTGCTCCCCCTGTCCAGTAGTACCCCTTCGCCTTTCCCTGCTCACCCTGACAAGCATCCGCTAGCCCGGGCAGCCTCAGAGCTTTTGCTAGGCCAGCCCACCTCGCATTTTCGAAGTGGGCCGGCCTAGCAAATGCCCCGAGGCTGCAAGATGAAACCGCAGCTGCTACGTTTGCTGGTCCGGGGGTGAGAAGAGGCGTACCGACAGCGCAGAAAGTCAGCCGGCATCAGAGATTGGGGCAGAAGGCAGGCAGTGCACATGTGCAGCACGGAAGCACACATCAAGGCGGCAGGGATCACGGCATCATAAGTGCGCATGCGTGCTTAGGGTTTTATTATAGAGGATAATCAAAAGAACAGATTTTTTTATGATCACTGAATTCTAATATCATCACAGTTCAAAACATAATCAAAAATAGATCTACAGTACCTGCCAAGTAACTTTAAGACTGCTTTTATCAAGTCCATCTCCAGAAATTCCCAAGAGATTTATACAAGATGATGTCAGTGTTTGAATTTGATTACCATACTGGTCTGTAACCATTAATTCTACACAAAAGAATAACAATTGAAATCAGTTCTCAATACCATAAAACTATGAATATAGATTGAATTTTAAGAAACAAAAATTGATTTTTCAATTAAACTCTTTTATACCATATGGAATGAACTCAAAGCTAGAGTGGAACACACCAATTTAGATTTAAATTCCATTCTGACAGCTAAGGTTGCTCTGTGATTAGTGGATAAAATCAAATGATTAGTCATGTGTGCTATAGAAAAAGAAAGTTGAGAATACAATAATTTTGGGGACAGCTAACTAAGGGCTCCTTATCCAAGCCGTGATAGCAGCTGCTGCTACAGTAATCACTCTGACGCCCATAAGAATTTAATGGGTGTTGGAGCCTTATGGCAGCCACTACCACAGCTTTGTAAGGGGGGGAGGGGTAAGGTAGATGGTTTTTATAAATTTTGGGGTAATCGTTCAATTTAGTTGGGAAAGTATGACATTCTAATAGAATGCTTCTTTTGTAGGGGGAATTCCTTGATTCCGTTGATACTATTACCCCCAAGTCCTTTTCTTGGGTACTTTCACCCATTATCAGCCCTCCCATCGTATAGCTGTACTTTGGGTTTCTGTTTCCTACATGCAAGACTTTACGTTTCTCTACATTAAACTTCATCTGCCATCTCGTCGCCCACTCTCCCAGCTTGTTCAGGTCCCTTTGTAAATCTTCCAGGTAACGCAATAGCAGTCTTCTGATATCCAAAACCTTTAAGGCCTTATCTTTTTTTCTTGAACCCTGTGGGGTGAAATGCTGGCAGTCTAAATTCTTGGTCGACATGAAATGCTGAAACGACCTTCAGCAGAAAGGAGGGAACCATCCGCAAAGTTATTCCCACTTCCATGGCTTTCAGTATGATAGGGCCTGCAATACTGTTACTCTCCAGGCAGAAGTAATTGCCACCAAGAAGACTGCTTCAGCTATCAGATCCATGAAGGGAAGCTTCCTGTAAGGGTTCAGATGGGGCTCTGCTGAGTCCCTGTAAGATCACATTAAGATTCCAGGATGGAATCTTTTACACTAAACACAAATGATCCTGAGATATGCCCTTGTATAATTTGGGAGGCGTATAAAGCCACTCTGAGAGGTAAATTGATCAAACTCTCAGCTTGGAAAAAAAACACTCAATGCAAAAGGAAGATTTAGAACATTCTATCAAACAATTGGAGATTCAGCATATGACGTATCACATACACGAACCCTCATCTTACCATCAACTTTTGAAACTCAAATACAAATATAACTCACTGATCTCCTATAAAGCTAGACAAGATCTCTTTATGCTTGCTTCTGGCCACTACATGGGTGACAATATCATGGGAAAGCCCCTGGCCAATTATCTCAAAACAGAATCCAAAAAACTTACTATATCATCCATTCAAACCGCCTCAGGTCAAATAGTTACCACAAATGATTCAATTACATCTCAATTAGATGCCTCAACAAAATCAAATTTGGAAGCACCAATTTCTGTATTAGAAATCATCCTCGCCATATCCTCTCTTGCTAAAAATAAAGCCTCAGGACCCGACGGAATTACTAACAAATTTTACAAAAAATTCAGTACACTTTTAGTTCCCCATCTTTTAACCTATTATAACTTCCTACACAACGCTCCAGAAAAACAATTTAACTTCACATTATAGTCTTTCCAAAACCAGAAAGGGACCCCACCCATTTTCCTTCTGAACTTAGATTACAAGATTATGGCTAAAATTCAACCAGGCTAAATAAAATTATAGCCACTCTGATTCACTCCGACCAAGTCGGGTTCATTAAACATCAATATATATAGGAGACAACTTACATCTTTTCCATCACATCAATACCCATGTCAAATTTAACTCAGAACCCATAATAGGATTAGCCATTGATGCTGAAAAAGCATTTGACCATGGTCGAATGGTCCTTCCTATTGCGGATACTACAATGGTACAATTTTGGAGATTATTTAATCAATTAAATGAAAACACTATATTGACACCCAACTTCTAAGATCCTTATCAATAACTCCCTCTCAAACAAATTCTTCCTATAAAGCGGCTCTAGACAGGGATGCCCTCTCTCTGCCATCTGTCAATCCTCTCTCATTGAAGGCATTCCATCCAAAACTAGACAAATAAAATTGGCTGCATATGCAGATGACATTCTTTAATTCATCTGCAATCCCTTACACTCTCTTCCAGCCCTTATCAAAATAGTTAACGAATATTCCTCACTATCTGGATATCTGGTTAATTGGGAAAAATCTGAAATATTTCTGTTAAATGATTCCATCACCCTTTCTGAATTATCTCATTCCCATTTCATTGGTCTGAAGCAGCTATTAAAATACTTACGTATTATGATCCCTAAAGATCCCTTACTAATCATGGCTCTAAATATATGCAAGATCAAACTTCTGGTTAAACAAACTATCACCAAATAGTATCCATTATTTTTGTCATGGTGGGGCCGAATTGCATCTATAAAAATGACCCTAGCACCACAAATCACTTACATACTGTCTATGTTACCCTCCTATTGCACGAAGTCATTGTTTCAATGGATTGATAAAAACCTCTCTCAGTTCATATGGAATGATAAAAAACCCTGTATCGCCCTTGCCAAGTTGAGAGCCTCAAGAGAGAACAGTGGTATGAATCTCCCAGATTTCCACTTTTATCATATAGCATCACTGGCCACATATGGGGCTTACTGGGTTCAAGATCAGCCCTTATTAGATCCACCCCCTTGGTTGGAACTTTGAAACTCATATATGTCACCCATATCCTTTATTTGCTCTACAGTATGTACTATGAACATCCATAAACAATTAAAGGAGTATACCCTACTGAGTGCGACATAACAGGCCATTCGTTATCTTGATGGTATGGCTGAACACTCACTATACAGCAGCTCTAAAATATCTATTTGGAATAATTCAAAACTTAAGAATAAGGGTAAACCATTTTTGTGGAAAAAAAAATGGCAAAATGCCAGAATATGGTTTGTTGAACAATTACTTTGTGAAGACAAGATAATTCTTTTTTCCTCTTTATGTTCTCAATTCCCTTTGATTAAGAACTGCCACTCTCAATGGCTTCAATTGTCATCAGTCATTCATTCTATAACTTCACACTTTGCACATTCGCCAACGTTGAATACTGTTCACCACTGGAGCGAATTGGTCATCACCCATGGGAGAGCTGTCTCAGTTTTCTATAAAATTCTGCGAGATCATCGATATCCTTTTTCATCTCAAGTCATGAATCACTGGGAGACTATGCTGACCTCTCCCTTCTCAGATATCAATTGGAACTTATATTGATCTAAAACCAATCACCCACTACTCTCTTCCAGAGTGTCACAATCCCTATACAGTGGTACCTTGGTTTATGAGCATAATTTGTTCCAGAAGCATGCTCATAATCCAAAGTACTTGTATATCAAAGCAACTTTCCCCATAGGCCATAATGGCAACGCTGACAATTCATTCCACAACCCAAAAGGTGCCAAGGAACTGGGAGGAAGTGGCGAGGGTGGCCCAGGGGTGTGTATCTGTTGGGTGTTGAAGTTTGTAGGTGGCCATCCGCAAGTAACCATCAGGATCCTCGTATAGCTGCAGGCAGCGCCACCTCAAGGAGACGCCTCCTCCGACCGCCAGACAGCCCTCTGCACCACGCAAGAGAACCCCTAAGCCCACGCAGCCAAGTGCCGTCCCACATGTGCGCCACGTATAAACACGCACATTGATGATTGACGTTGTGCGTGATCATGCACAACGTGCAGGTGAGACGGGGCTCGGCTGCATGGGCTCAGAGGCTCTCCAACATGGTGCAGAAGGCACCTAGTGTAGAAGGTTGGTCGGCAGACGGAAGAGGCATCTCCCTGAAGTGGCGCTGCCTGCAGTTCTCATTTATCGAGGCAGCACTCAGTTTGCGAGACAAAAGTTTGCTGAGTGTTTTGCTCATCTTGCAAAACAATCAAACTGTGTTACTCACAAACTGAGGTTTGACTGTATTTTGTTATGTGGCAGGCAGTTTGGACCCCTCATCGAATGTGAAAAACTAAAGTGAGACCTGATCCTAAATGCTGGCACTGTCTTGGCTCTGACGGCACCTTAGACCACAAGTCATTACTACATGTCACTCTGATCTCATTTTTGATATTGTTATGCTTCGCTCTCAACACCATTGCTTAGCCAACTCTGACTGCCCTTCAAAGCTGATTAATACTATGTTTGCAATTGCTATCATGCATATTCTCAAGAACTGGAAATCAGCCTCTCACTTGAACTACATCTTCTGGTGGAATTCATTATGCTTGTACAATAAACATGAACAATATACGTTTCCAGATTATCTTCATATGCTCTTTCTGTTACGTCACCTTAGAAATGTCTTGACCAGTTCACACAATCCACCTAGCAGACCATTCCGCTAATTTGCCTCTACTCCTCATCTCTCCCCTTTTCTTCTCTTTTCCTTCAATACTCTTATCTTGATATGTCACTCATAGGGACAAATAATTGTGTCGATTGATCCCTGTGTTGTACTATGCCCTTTGGAAGTTTATATTGTATATTGATATGCATTTGATTCATTTTGTATTGTAAAAGTTATAATAAAAAATTTGAACTTAAAGAAAAACTAACAAATTATGACTACAGTATGGTCCTACAACTACTACTGCTGTTACTATTTATTTCTATAGCGCTGCAAGATGCATTAACATAAGAGACAATTTCTACTCAATACAGCTTACAATCTAATTAAAACAAAACAAAACAGAGGGAATGATAAAACTAATTAGAACATAAGAGTTGCCATACTGGGACAGACTGAAGATCCATCAAGCCCAGTATTCTGCTTTCAACAGTAGCCACCCAGGTCACAAATACCTGGCAAGATCCCAAGGGCAAAAACAGATTTTAAGCTGCTTATCCTAGGAATAAGCAATGGATTTCCCAAGCCATCTTAAAAAGGGCTTATGGACTTCTCTTTTAGGAAATTATCCAAATATTTTTAAAACCCTGCTAACTAACTGCTTTCACTACATGAATTCCAGAGTTTAATTACATTTTGAGTGAGTTAGTCCAATAAAAAAAGATATTACTTTATTTCCTGTTTTATTTCTATATACCGTACGTATACATTAAGTGAAGAAATATCTTCGCCAGTTTGTTTTAAATCTACTATTATACTTAGTACTGTTTCATCAAATGCCCCCTAGTCCTATTATTTTTGGAACGAGTAAACAAGCAATTCACATCTAATCATTCCACACCACTCAGTATTTTATAAACCTCTATCAAATCTCCCCTGAGCTGTCACTTCTCCAGGCCGAAGAGCCCTAGTTGCTTTAGCATTTCCTCATAGAGAAGTCGTCCGATCCCCTTTATCATTTTCGTCATCATCCTCTGTACCTTTTTTTGAGATGTGTTGCTCACAGAATTGTTCACAGTATTTGAGATGCGGCCATACCATCTTTATTTTCCATTCCTTTCCTGATAATTCCTAACATTGTATTTGCTTTCTTAGCTACTGCCACACACTGCGCTGAGGGTTTCAAAGTATTCTCAACAATTTTATTTATTTGGATTTATTAACTGCCTGTCTCACGAAGAAATTCATCCAAAGCAATTTATAATACAGTACACTGAATAATAATCAGTTTGCTATCTGTCCTGGCAGGATTACAGTCTAATTGTAGTATCTGGGGCAGTGGAGTGTTAAGTGACTTGCTCAGAGTCACAAGGAGCAGGCTTGGATCGAACTCACAACCTCAGTAGCAGTAGCTCTAACCACTAGATCCTAGATCCTTTGCTTGGGTGGTGACTCCTAATGTGGAACCCTGTATCACATAGCTATAGTTCGGGTTCTTCTTTCCCATATGCATCACCTTGCACTTGCTCACATTAAACACCATCTGCATTTTGATGTCCGGTTCCCCAGTCTCTCAAGGTCCTCTTGGCTATGACTAGTTTTTCATAATCTTCTTGCAATTTCACAATTTTATGTCATCTGCAAATTTAATTATCTCGCTAGCTATTTCTCTGTCTAGATCACTGATAAATAAAACAGCAGTTCCAGCAAAGACCCTTGAAGAACCCCACTATTTATCTTTCTCCACTGAGAATATTGGCCAGTTCTTAATCCATAATAGGACATTACCTCCTATCCCATGACCTTTTAATTTCCTCAGAAGTCTTTCATGAGGTATTTTGTCAAATGCCTTTTGAAAATCAGATACACGCTACCACGGCTTTGTAAAAGGGGCTGAAAGAATGTGCATTACTGGAGAGTTACAAACATTAAACACTTCAAGCACTTCAAACACAAACTTGTTCCAAACAGTCTTTTGTCACACATCGTCTTTCTTAGCCAAAAAGGTCTATATGCAAGTTTCAAGTTTATTCAAAAATTTTATAAACCACCCAATTGGCCTTCTAGGCGGTAAACATTATGTTAAAAACATATATGGGGTAACTATACATCCTTTAAAACAATAGTCATAATTCAAAACATTTAAAAAAAATACAAAAATAAACAGGAACAAAAAAGGAGAGAAGGATAGAACTACAATTTATCAAGTAAGAAAGAGAACATATAGGGAAAGGACAAAAGGGAGGGTAACAAAAAATAGATTAAAACTATGTAGCCCTAAAAAGGGCATTTAGGTCTTGAAAGCATCAAGAAAAAGAAATGTTTTTAGTTTCATTTTAAAATGGTTAAGATTTGATTCTTCCCGTAAGTGGACAGGAGTATTATTCCAAAGAGATGGCGCGCTGACAGAAAAAATGGTAGACCTCATTGTATTGATAAACTTCAGAGATGGAACAAATGGTATTAGAGCCCACTAGGGATCAGGCGATAATGGACCTGATACTCACCAACGGAGAAAGTTTCACAGAGGTTTCAGTAGGCGATACGTTGGCCTCCAGTGACCACAACATGGTATGGTTCAACCTCAGGAAAAGTTTCACTAGATCAAACACATCAACAAAGGTCCTCAACTTTAAGGGCACTAACTTCAAAAGCATGGGAGATTTCGTCCATCGGGCGCTGCAAAACCAAGTCGAAACAGATAATGTAGAGGTAATGTGGTCAACTCTGAAATCAACCCTACACAAAGCAACCAACCGCTATATAAAAACAGTAAGTAAACGGCGAAGAAACAATAAACCTCAGTGGTTCTCTGCGGAGATCTCAAACCTCATAAAAAAGAAGAAAAGAGCATTTATCTCCTGCAAACAATCAGGAAAATGGGAGACTAAGGAAGACTATCTGGCCAAGTCTAAGGCTGTCAAAACAGCAGTCAAAGAGGCTAAACTTCAAATGGAAGAGAATCTAGCAAAGAACATTAAGAAGGGCGATACATCCTTCTTCAGGTATATTAGTGACAGAAAAAGAAACACAGATGGGATAGTATGCCTTAGGAAACCAGACGGGAATTATGTAGAATTGGACTCCGATAAAGCCGAACTATTAAATGAATACTTCTGCTCAGTCTTCACCTGCGAGGCGCCGGGATCCGGCCCACAGTTGCAGACAAGGGTAAGCTCGGAAGACCCGTTTCGAAATTTTGAGTTTATGCCCAGCAGTGCCTACTATGAGCTATCAAGACTCAGAGTGAACAAAGCCATGGGACCAGACAAACTACACCCCAGGGTGCTTAGGGAGATGAGTGACGTCCTGACGGAACCGTTATCCGTGCTCTTCAATCTTTCCCTGAGTATAGGAAGAGTCCCGTTGGACTGGAAAATGGCTAACGTCATTCCACTCCACAAAAAGGGATGCAGGACGGAGGCTGCGAATTACAGATCAGTGAGTCTCACATCAATAGTGAGTAAACTCATGAAAACGCTAATCAAACACAAATTGGATACGATCCTGAACGAGGAGAATCTAAGAGATCCCCACCAACATGGATTTACAAAGGGAAGGTCTGTCAATCCAATCTAATCAGCTTCTTTGACTGGGTTAACAAGAAAGCTGGATATGGGGGAGTCCTTGGACGTCGTATACTTGGACTTCAGTAAAGCATTTGATAGCATCCCACACCGCAGGTTATTGAGCAAGATGAGTTTGATGGGATTAAGTGAAACATTAACTGCATGGTTTAGGGACTGGCTTGGAGGTAGACTTCAGAGGGTGGTGGTGAACGGTACCATCTCCAAAACATCGGAGGTGATCAGTGGAGTGCCGCAGGGCTCGGTCTTGGGCCCGATCCTATTTAACATCTTCTTAAGAGATTTGGCTGAGGGGCTTCGAGGTAAAATTACATTATTCGCCGATGACGCCAAACTATACAACAAAGTAGGCAAAAGCACAGTGCCCAACATTATGACACAGGACCTACACTTACTGGAACATTGGTCAAAAACTTGGTAACTAAGTTTCAATGCCAAAAAATGTAAGGTCATGCACCTTGGCAGCAAAAATCCATGCAGAGCTTACACCCTAAACGGTGAGACCTTAGCAAGGACTGCAGCAGAACGAGACTTGGGAGTGATCATTAGTGAAGACATGAAGGCTGCCAATCAAGTGGAGAAAGCTTCATCCAAGGCTAGACAAATCATGGATTGTATCCGTAGAAGTTTTGTCAGCCGAAAGCCCGAAGTCATAATGCCGTTGTATAGATCCATAGTGAGACCTCATCTGGAATATTGTGTACAATTCTGGAGGCCACATTACCAAAAAGATGTGCTGAGAGTTGAGTCGGTTCAGCGAATGGCCACCAGGATGGTCTCAAGACTCAAGGATCTTCTGTATGAGGAACGACTGGGTAAGTTGCAGCTATACTCACTCGAGGAACGCAGAGAGAGGGGACACATGATTGAGACGTTCAAATATGTCACAGGCCGTATCAAGGTGGAAGAAGATATCTTTTCTCTTATAGGACCCATGGCAACAAGAGGGCATCCGTTGAAAATCAGGGGTGGGAAATTTCATAGCGACACCAGGGAGTACTTCTTCACCGAAAGGGTGGTTGATCACTGGAATGATCTTCCACTACAGGTAACTGAGGCCAGCAGCGTGCCAGATTTTAAGAAAAAATGGGATAGGCATGTGGGATATCTTCATGGAGGAAGTTAGGGGGTGGGTCATTAGAGTGGGCAGACTTGATGGGCCGTGGCCCTTTTCTGCCGTCATTTTCTATGTTTCTATAGCAAATTTTTAGACACAGATCTTAAAGACTTAGAAGAACTATAGGGAATAAGAAGGTTATTGATAAATTCTAGTTGACTATTTTGTCTAGTTTTAAAGGTCTTCTGTCTGTATTTGGCTATCTGATGATGGTGCAGAACAGTGACAATCTTTTTAAACACTTCTTCCAGTGTCTTCTAAGTAACAATGGTTTCTGTTTCAGTAGTCTCTCTTTGATCGAGTATACTGCCAAAATCTCATGCTCACTGATAAATAAACAATGTTCTATGCTAGCAATTAACTGGTCACACATTTTCACCATATCATCTAAAGTGATTTTTTTCTCTGGTGTTCACAGGGTCTTCATCATCACTACTATCCTCAAGTTTTTCTTTAATACCATTTCAGCAATCTAGCCATTAATATCAGCTGTCTCTAACTTATTAACATTTTCAGACTATAGATTTCTGGCATAAGCAATGAAGTTTGATATCAATGTTTCATCACTGATTTTGAAATTATCAAAGTCTTCCTCCATAGGTTCCTCCATTTTCATTAAACATTATTGATGACCAAAGTTTATGCCAAGTATTTTGTAATGCTGACTTAGTTACATCTTTCCTGGAATTAGCAAATGCATAAATGTCATCCTTAAGACTCAACTTGAGAAAGTCTTGAATTCTTATGTCTGTTAATTGCATCAAGCATTCAATACTATACTTGGTCTTCTTGGAATGTAAAATTTCTTGGTCATAAGGCTGTAGTAAGGATGTCACATTGGGTGGGAGGTAAATGGCAAAAACATTATTTTTCACAAGAGGTTCTTGAGGTGAATGTGCAGAGCAGTTGTTTAGAAACAGTAAAACTTTACAGTTCTCTTCCAGTTCAGCTTCTCTACAATAAGCTCTTGCTGCTGGCACAAAGTGCTTATGGAACCAGTCACTAAGGCCCTGATTCTGCAAAATGCTCCCGATTGTAGGCAGCGGTAGGCGTCCTACAGCTGTCTAATCAGTCAATCGGGAGGCGTTGTTTCTAAAAAAAAAAAATAATATATGCCCTCCAGGCAGGCCGTCTATATTGAAGGCGCCTCCAGGGAGCCTAGAGAGGCCCGCAAGCCGCCTGAGGCTAGGTGGTAGCCTTAAGCGAACCTAGGCGGCCCTATGCGTCTCCCTAGCAGAACGGGAGATGCTTACAATGTAGGCTACCAAAATGCTGGCCTACATGGTAAGTAGATGCGGCCGTTGTACCTAATCGAGCAAGGATCTCCCTGCCATGATTAGTATAGCGGCCGTGACTAAGGCTGCAAAAGTCTCCTCTCCCCCCAGCAATCGCGGCAGGAGGGTGCCCAACTCCTCCTGCCGACCCCCCAACGGCCTTCCCGACGATCACGGCAGGAGGGTATCTAACCCCTCCTGCCGACCCCCCAACGGCCCTCCCGACGATTGCAGCAGAAAGGTACCCAACCCCTCCTGCCGATCCCCAACGACCCTCCCGACGATCGCGGCAGGAGGGTACCCAACCCCTCCTGCTGACCCCCCCAATGGCCCCCCATAAGATCGCCGGCAGGAGGGCGCCCAACCACCACCCTCGGAATTCCCCCTTGACCTTACCAGCAAGTTGGACCGGATGGCTCCTCTCAGCACGTCCGGCCAGCAGGCCCGCCTCCATCCAAATGAGGCGGGCCCGCCCCTACCCTGCCCAACCCACAGGATCCTAGGACCTGATTGGTCCAGGCACCTAAGGCCCCTCCCGTTATAGGGGGGTATGAAACTCTGGTGACATGTGGTAGTGTCTTGCTGAGTGGCATTCATTATTGTTGTTGTTTTGTGTGCCATCATGAGAATGTCAGAGCTTGAATTAGAGCAACAAACATTCAATTTCTTGTTTATCTTGGCAAGAGTGAAAGTGAAATCAGAGACACGTCAGTCCAAGTTTATGGGGATAATGCCATGAAGAAAATAGCAGTGTACAAATAGATTAAATGTTTTTCTGAGGGAAGAGAATGTGTCACTGATGAAGAGAGGTCAGGGTGGCCAATAACGAGCAGAACTGAAAAAACGGTATACTGTCCTGGAAGTGGAGGAGATGAGAGCATCCCAAGGAGAGGAAGAACCAAAGCTTGAAATCCCAAAAATTACTGGATCCGTGACCACTGGGAGGCATAAGGTAGTGGTAGTTGTAGTTGGCAATTCCCTTCTGAGAGGTACAGAATCATCCATCTCCAGACCAGACATGATGTCACGAGAGGTATGTTGTCTGCCTGATGCCAAAATCCAAGATGTTATTGAGAGCTTGTCGAGACTCATCAAGTCTGATGACTATTGTCCGTTGCTGCTGAGCCACGTTGGCACTAATGATACTGCCAGGTACCCCTGCGAACATATCAAAATTGACTTTGTGGCTCTGGGAGAGATGGTGAAGCAGACAGGTGCACAGGTGGTATTCTTGCCATCTCTCTGTTGAGGGTAAAGGCCAGGGCAGAGAAGCTCGCAACTTGGAGATGAATGTGTGGCTATGTGGATGGTGTCGTCGAGAGCATTTTGGCTACCTGGACCATGGGATGATTTTCCATGGGCTGCTGAGTAGAAATGGTTTTTACATCTATCAAAGAAGAGAAGAAGTGTCTTTGGTAGCAGGCTGGCTAATCTACTGAAGAGGGCTTTAAACTAGAAGTGATGGGGCAGGGTGATCAAAGCCCCCAGGTGAGTATACGCCCTCAGGCAAGTAAATCACTGAATACATCTACACGGATGGAAAAAGGGGGCAATGTCTGGAAAGCAGTACATACTAATGTTCGAAGTATGGGAAACAAGATTCTGGATCAAGAAGCTGTGATGGGAACGGGCTACTGGGCTTGATGGACCATTGGTCTGACCCAGTGAGGCTATTATGCTATAACAGGGTAGGAAAAAAAGGAGGGGGAGTAGTGTTATATGTGTTTGGTGATCTAAAGATCATAGTAAACCCACACAATTGCAGGATCTTCAGGGCAAGGAAGAGGCACTGTGGATGAATTTGGAAAGAGGGAATGGTGAATATATTTATATTGGTGTGATATACAGGCCTCCTTCACAGACGGAAGAAATGGACAGAGATTTAAGAATACATCTAAAAGTGAAAGTAAGGAAGAAGTAGGGAATTACAGACTAGTAAGTCTGACTTCTGTGGTAAGCAAATTAATGGAAACGCTTTTAAAACAGAGAATGGTGAAGTTTCTGTAATCCTGTGGATTACAGGACCAGAGGCAACATGGATTCACTAGAGGTAGGTCTTGTCAGACAAATCTCATCAATTTATTTGACTGGTTGACCAGAGAATTGGATAGAGGGAGCGTGCTAGATGTGGTGTATTTAAGATTTTATCAAAGCCTTTGACAGTGTTCCATACAGACGTCTAATAAATAAACTGAGTGCCCTGGGTCCCAAAGTGACAGGCTGGGTCAAGAACTGGTTGAGTGGAATGCAACAGAGGGTAGTAGTAAATGGAGATTGCTCTGAGGAAAGAGATCTTACCAATGGTGTGCCTCAAGGTTCTGTTCTTAGGCTTGTTCTTTTTAACATTTTTATAAACAATATTGTTGCAGGGCTGTTGGGTAAGATTTGCCTCTTTAGAGATGATACCAAAATCTGCAATAGAGTAGACACCCTGGATGGTGTGAATAACGAAGAAAGACCTGGTGAAGTTTGAAGAATAGTCTGAAATTTGGCAGCTAAAATTTAATGCTAAAAAATGCAAGGTCATAAATTTGGGCTGGAAAAATGCAAGGGACGGTACAGTTTAGGGGGTGAAGAACTTATATGCATGACAGAAGAGTGGGACTTGGGTGTGATGATCTTCAGGTGGCCAAACAAGTTGAAAAGGTGACGGCAAAAGCTAGGAAGATGCTAGGGTGAATAGGGAGAGGTATGGCCAGTAGGAAAAAGGAGGTATTGATGTACCTGTATAAGACTCTGGTGAGACCTTATTTAGAATATTGTGTACAATTCTGGAGGCCGCATCTTTAAAAAGTTATAAAAAGGATGGAGTCAGTCCAGAGGAAGGCTACTAAAATGGTACGTGGTCTTCGTCTTAAGGCATATGGGGACAGACTTAAAGATCTCAATCTGTATACTTTGGAGGAAAGGCGGGAGAGGGGAGATATGATAGAGATGTTTAAATATGTATGTGGCTTAAATGCGCACGAGTTGAGCTTTCATTTGAAAGGAAGTTCTGGAATGAGAGGGTATAGGATGAAGTTAAGAGGTGATAGGCTCAGGAGTAATCTAAGGAAATACTTTTTTACAGAAAGGGTGGTAGATGCATGGAACAGTCTCCCGGTAGAGGTGGTGGAGACAGAGACTGTTCAATTTCAAGAAAACCTGGGATAGTTACGTGGGATCTCTTAGAGAGAGGAAGAGATAGCACAGTTACTTACCGTAACAGGTGTTATCCAGGGACAGCAGGCATATATTCTCACATGTGGGTGACGTCATCTACGGAGCCCCAGCGCGGACAGCTTTTCAAGCAAACTTGATTGAAGTTTCAAGTTTGCACACTGCACCACGCATGTGCATGCCTTCTCGCCCACTAGAGGGCGCATCCCACCTCGTGGTCCTCAATTCCATAACTAGCAAAGAAGCCATCCCCGGGGAGGTGGGCGGGTTGTGAGAATATATGCCTGCTGTCCCTGGATAACACCTGTTACGGTAAGTAACTGTGCTTTATCCCAGGACAAGCAGGCATGATATTCTCACATGTGGGTGACCTCCAAGCCAACCAAAAAAGGGCAGGTAGGAGGATGGCAATTTAGGAAAACAGATTACGTAACACCGACTGGCCAAACCGGCCGTCACTTCTGGACAAAGAGTCCAGACAGTAGTGGGAGGTGAACGTATGAACCGAAGACCAAGTGGCAGCCTTGCATATGTCCTCCACAGGTGTAGAACGGAGGAAAGCCACAGAGGCTGCCATCGCTCTGACTTTATGCCCCGTGACTCGACCCGGGGGCGGAAGACCAGCCTGAGCATAGCAAAACGAAATACAAGCAGCCAACCAGTTGGACAAGGTGCGCTTGGAAACAGGATGTCCTAAGCGATTAGGATCAAAGGACAAAAACAATTGAGGAACCTTCCTATGAGACCTGGTACGTTGGAGGTAAAATGCTAACGCCCTCTTACAGTCAAGCGTGTGAAGCGCCGTCTCGCCAGGATGGGAGTGGGGCTTCGGGAAGAACACAGGAAGGACAATGGACTGATTGAGGTGAAAATCAGACACAACTTTAGGTAAAAATTTAGGATGGGTGCGGAGAACCACCTTATCATGATGAAACACTGTAAAAGGGGGGTCCGCAACCAAAGCTTGCAACTCACCAATCCGTCGTGCAGATGTGAGGGCAATCAGAAAAATTACCTTCCAAGAAATTTCAAATGAGATTTGTCGATTGGCTCAAAGGGAGGTTTCATTAGTTGAGCCAAAACCACATTCAGATCCCACACGACAGGAGGAGGTTTCAGAGGGGGACAAACCTTGATTAGCCCTTTCATGAAGCGTGTCACCAAAGGATGGAGCGAAAGAGAGCGTCCATCCTGGTGACGATGGAAGGCCGAAATGGCACTGAGATGAACACGCACAGATGACGTTTTCAGACCAGAATTAGACAGGTGCAACAAGTAATCCAGAACCGAAGACACCGGGACCGAATCAGGATCCAGGTGATAAGAGGAACACCAGGAGGAAAACCTGGTCCATTTCTGAGAATAACAAAGCCTGGTCGAAATCTTGCGGGAGGCTTCTAACACTTCCCTCACGGATTGAGAAACCCGGGGTGAAGTCAAGGGGCAAGGAACCAAGCGGTCAGGTGTAACGACCGAAGATTGGGATGCAACATCGAACCCTGACTCTGAGACAGCAGAGAAGGAAACACAGGTAGAAGTAGAGGCTCCCTGGTACTGAGCTGAAGCAGCAGGGAGAACCAGTGCTGACGCGGCCACCGAGGCGCAATGAGAATCATAGTGGCCGTGGATGATTTGAGACGCACCAACGTTCTCATGATCAGAGGAAAGGGAGGAAACGCATACAGGAACCTCCCTCCCCAGTCTAGAAGAAAGGCATCTGCCTCCAGACGGTCCAGGGAGTACATTCGAGAACAATACAGGGGCAGTTTGCGAGTTTCCGGAGAGGCAAACAGATCCACCTGCGGGGTCCCCCAGCGGTCGAAGACTTCGCGCAGGACTCTGGAGTTGAGAGACCACTCGTGCGGCTGAAGAAGCCGACTGAGCTTGTCTGCCAAGCAGTTCCGGTCTCCCTGGATATAGGCCGCCTGGAGGAAGATGTTCTGGGAGATCGCCCACTCCCAAAGGCGAAGTGCCTCCCTGCAGAGGGGCCAAGCGCCCGTCCCATCTTGCTTGTTCACATAGTACATCGCCACCTGGTTGTCCGTGCGAACGAGGACTACCTGATCGTGGAGTAGGTGGGCGAACGCTCGAACCGCCAGAAAGATGGCACGAAGTTCCAGCACGTTGATGTGACAGCGACGGTCTTCCGTCGACCACAGACCCTGGGTCCGTAGACCGTCGAGGTGGGCCCCCCACGCGTACTCCGAGGAGTCCGTGGTCAGAACCTTGCGATATGGAGGGACGAGAAATAGCAAACCCCCGGAAAGATTGGAATAGTCGGTCCACCAACGGAGCGATCGTCTGAAAGAAGGAGTCACCGTAATGAGACGAGACACCGGATCGCAATCCTGGCGCCATTGGGAGGCCAGGGTCCACTGAGGAATTCTCAGGTGTAGCCTGGCGAACGGAGTGACGTGGACCGTCGATGCCATGTGGCCCAGTAGCATCATCATGCGCTGGGCCGACACCACAGGCAGTTGAGAGACCAGACGGCCCAGCCGAACCAAGGCTTCCAACCGAGGAGGCGGGAGGAACGAACGTAGGCGCACTGTGTCCAGCACTGCGCCTATAAACTGAAGTGACTGGGCCGGGGATAACTGCGACTTGGGAAAATTTACTTCGAACCCCAGTCGTTGAAGGAAGATGATAGACTGTCGGGTCGCTGAGATAACCCCCTCCCTGGTCGGGGCTTTGATCAGCCAATCGTCCAGGTACGGGAAAACATGAAGCCCACGAGATCTCAGGGCTGCCGCGACCACTACCATACACTTCGTGAAGACTCGAGGGGACGAGGCCAGGCCGAAGGGAAGGACCCTGTACTGAAGGTGCAGTTCTCCCACCTGGAACCGTAAAAATTTTCGGAAGGCGGGATGCACCGGAACATGGGTGTATGCTTCCTTCAGGTCGAGGGAGCACATCCAGTCCCCTTCCTCCAAGAGAGGATATAAAACCGGGAGAGACAGCATCCGGAACTTCTCCCGGACCAGGAATTTGTTGAGCTTCCTGAGGTCCAGTATGGGGCGTAAGTCCCCGGTCTTTTTTGGGACCAAAAAGTAACGGGAGTAAAAGCCCGTCCCCAGCTGGTCGTGGGGTACCGGTTCCACCGCCCGAAGCTTCAACAGGGCCTTGGCTTCGGCCAGAAGGATGGGAAGTTGGGCCCGATTGTAAGGGGAAGCCCCCGGAGGTTGATCCGGCGGCGCTGACAAAAAATTGAGAGAGTAGCCCTCGGAGACGGTCCGGAGCACCCAAGCGTCGGATGTTATCTCGGTCCAAGCCGCATAGAAGGACCGGAAACGCCCCCCTATGGGAAGGGGTTCCTGTGAGATCGCGGAGGGGAACCTGCCCCATCCGCTCAGCCCGTCAAAAGGAGGGCGCGGGTTTGGAAGGACCCTGCGCCGGGGCTTGCGTCTGTCCCCCTCTGCCTCGCTGAGATGGGCGTCTAGGCGGCGGCCTAGAAAAAGCCGGGGTTGACTTTTGGGGATACCGCCTCGGAGGCGGACGGAAGGGTTTCTGCGGCGGGGGCCTAGGCTTGGGACGGACCAAGGAGGCCAACGAGCGCTCCTATTCCGACAACCGTTTGGTCGCCGCCTCTAAAGACTCATCAAACAACTCGGACCCCACACAAGGTAAGTCTGCAAGACGTTCCTGCAGGTTTGGGTCTATATCGAGGGTGCGAAGCCAGGCCAGACGGCGCATGGCCACTGCGAAGGCCGACACCCTCGAAACCAGTTCAAATGTATCGTACACAGCATGGAAAAGGTACAAACGCAATTGAGACAGGTTGGACATAAATTTGTCAAATCCCGCCCTTTGGGAGTCCGGTAAGGAGTCACGATATTGAGGGAGGTCCTTCACCATGCCACGCAGATATGAGGAGAAGGTGAAGGCATAATTTAGCACCCTGGTGGCCATCAGGGAATTAGAGTAGAGGCGACGGCCAAACTTGTCCAGGGTCCGACCCTCCCTGCAAGGGTGGAACCGCCGCAGAAACCCGGGAGGGTTGCGTCTTTTTCAGGGCAGACTCTACCAGTAAGGACTGGTGGGAGAGTTGCGCCTTCTCAAACCCCTTGGTAGGTACCGTCCTGTATTTCGACTCCATCTTGGACGGGACAGACGTGACTGTAAGAGGGTTAGCCAGATTTTTCAGCCAGGTCTGTAGGAGGACCTTATTTAAGGGGAGCCGAGGGGCCTCCCTAGGTGGAGTGGGGAGGTCCTGCTCCTCCAGGAATTCCTTCGTATACTGGGAACCCGCCATGAGGTCCAACCCCAGGGCTCGGGCCATGTCCTGCACAAAGGTGGAAAAAGAGGACGGCCTGGCGGGCGGTGAAGGGGTTCTCGACCTCACCGCCGAAGAAAGGGGAGAAGCCTCGTGAGAATAATGGGGTTCTCTGCCGGACCCCGAGCCCCACGAAGTCAGCTCCAAAGGCCTCGAGGGGGGTAGGAGAACGTCTCCGCCTCGAAGAGCCTCTAGGCGAGGTACCCGGAGTCCGGGGAACGGGGGCACTCTCCCTTTTCCTCGGCGAGGAGTCACGGGAAACCCTTCTAGCAGGGGACCGGAGAAGCCTCGGGTTATCGAGGCGCAACTCCGACACCTGCAATGCCTCGCCCCCGAGCGGCGAGGAACGATCACGCCGCCGAGAAGAGCCCCGCGAACGCTTCGGCTTCCTCGGCCGGCGCCTCGTCCGAGGTCGAGTTGAGGGCGAGGAGCCCCGGGAGGACCTCGAGGAGGAGGAAATGCGTCGCACCCACCGCATCTTGTCCCGGGGCCGCACGCTGCGCTCAGGCAGTGCCCCCGAGGCCGAGGGTAAAACCGAGGCCGAGGTCAGTGGAGCCCCGATACCCGAGGCCGAGGTCGCCGAGGTCGGGGCCTCCGAGGTCGAAGCAGTCGGGGCCGAAGCCCGCTGCAGCTGTTCAAGGGCCCCCGACAGCTCCGACGAAATTAGGGCTCGAAGGAGGTCCTGAAAGGCCAGAATCCCGACGAAGGTCGGGAGGTCCGAGGTCGGGGCACGCTCCCTGGAGGGCGACCTCGGTCTCGAGTATTCCCTCGGGGCGTGCGTGGCCAAAGTTTTAGGCGGGGCCGAGGACGACCCACCCGCCGCGGCAGGAGCAGAGGATGGCTTCTTAGCAGGCCCTGTAGGGGATGGAAAGGAGGACTTACCCGAGGCAGGTTTTGTCCCCGACGTCGACTTCGAGGTCGAGGGACGAGGCGAAGCCGAGACCCCCGAGGTCAAGGCCGGGGCCGAAGCCGAGGCCGACGTCGAGGCCTTCACAGGCGCGGGGTCAACAGCAAACAACTCCGCCATTCTCGCCCGTCGGCGGCGGAGAGCTCTGGGCTGGAACGTTGAACAGCGGTCACAGGAGGCCGTAGGATGATCGGGGCCCAGGCAAATTATGCACCACCGGTGGGGGTCAGTAATGGACAGCAACCGCTCACACCGGCTGCATTTCTTAAAGCCCGTCACAGGACGGGACATGAACAATGAAACAGGCCGGGAACGACCGACGTCCCGCGGCCACGGCTGCCGGGAGCCCCCGGAGCCTAACGAAAAGTAAAATATATTTTTTTTTTTAAACGGATCGATAACGACACGAAAAACAAAAATATAAAGCACAGCGACCGAATAGAATCCAGACGCGGTGACAGAAAGGCAGGCAAAGGGAGCTCAAAATCCACAGGGCTTTCTGGCTCCGCGGAAAAAATTGAACTGAGGACCACGAGGTGGGATGCGCCCTCTAGTGGGCGAGAAGGCATGCACATGCGTGGTGCAGTGTGCAAACTTGAAACTTCAATCAAGTTTGCTTGAAAAGCTGTCCGCGCTGGGGCTCCGTAGATGACGTCACCCACATGTGAGAATATCATGCCTGCTTGTCCTGGGATAAAATGGTTACTGTGGATGGGCAGACTGGATGGATCATTTGGCCTTTATATGCTATTATGTTTCTAAAAATTCATCGAATTGTGCGTCAGAATCATTGGCTTACATAGAGAAGCATAGCAGACCAAGTAAACATTGATAGGGAAACAGGAAAATCTTAACTGAAAATCTTGGCATGAGAAAGCTGTGTGCAAAAATAGTTTCTAAGGAGCTCACCGATGAACAAAAGCAAAGGAGAATCAAAGTTTGCCAAGACCTTTTGGAGAGGCAACACAATGTTTTGGGCCGTGTTATCACTGGTGATGAAACATGAGTGTACTAATAAGACTCTAAAACAAAGTGTCAAAATGCACAATGGAAGTCAGCCAATTCTCTACGACCAAAAAAGTTCCACCAGTCCAAATCAAGAGTCAAAACAATTTTGCTAACCTTTTTTTATATCAGTGGAATTGTTCATTATGAATTTGTACCAACTGGACAGTTAACCAAGTTTACTATTTGGAAGTGCTGAAAAGGCTATGTGAACAAGTTAGACGAAAACAACCTGAACTTTTCGCCAACAGCTCATGACTCTTGCATCACGATAATGCAGCAGCTCACACGGCACTGTGAGGGAGTTTTTAGCTAGAAACACCTTCCCTACTCAACTGATCTGGCTCCCAATGACTTTTTTCTTTACCTGAAGATAAAGGAAATATTTAAAGGAAGACATTTTTATGACATTCAAGACATCAAGGGTAATACGACGACAGCTCTGATGGACTTCCAGATAAAGAACATAATAGCCTTACTGGGTCAGACCAATGGTCCATCAAGCCCAGTAGCCCATCCTCACAGTGGTCAATCCAGGTCACCAGTACCTAGCAAAAACGCGAAGAATAGCAACATTCCATGCTACTGATCCAGGGCAAGCAGTGGCTTCCCCCATCTCTTTCTTAATAATAGACTTCCAAAATTGCTTCAAAGTGTGGACTAGGTGCTGACATTGACGAATAGCTTTCCAAGCGGAGTACTTCGAAGGTGACCATAATGATATTCAGCAATGAGGTATGTAGCACTTTTTCTAAGATGAGTTTGCAAACTTAATTGTCAAACCTTGAATGCATGGAATTCTGGATAATTACGTATTTACATATTAGGTCCCTGAAGAAACCATGGTCTATAAACTTTCTGTGAAAGACTTTACTACAATGGTTTAAATAATAATAATAACTTTATTCTTGTATACTGTCCATCCATAAAAGTTCCGGGTGGTTCACAAAGAAGAACTGTAGAATCAGTGAAATATCTAATCTAATCTAATCTAATCTAATCTAATCCTTAGGTTTGTATACCGCATCATCTCCACGTTCATAGAGCTTGACGCGGTTTACAGTAGGTGAAATAGGAAGGAACTACAACAGAGGGTTAGAGGTAGACGTGTGAAGAAAATTTACAGGACTTGGGATGCCAAGATATAAGAGTTTCCTTGATTCCTAAGTTGAAGGGAGACTTACATTTTTTGAGAAAAGCCAGGTTTTCAGATGTTTGCGGAAAACTTGGAGAGAGCTCAAGTTCCGAAGAGGGGAGGTAAGGTTGTTCCAGAGCTCAGTGATTTTGAAGTGGAGGGAGTTCCCTAGCTTTCCTGTATGGGAAATGCCTTTTAGCGAGGGGAAGGATAGTTTTAATTTGTGGGAGGATCTGGTGGTATTAGGGTTTGAGGAATTCCAAGAAAGAGGGATAAAGGGAGGAAGGATACCATATAGAATTTTGAAAGTTAAACAGGCGCATTTATAGTGGACCCTGGCGATTATCGGAAGCCAGTGGAGCTTGGCTAGGAGCGGGGAGACATGGTCAAATTTACTTTTAGCGAAGATAAGCTTGGCCGCGGCATTCTGAATCCGTTGGAGTCTGTGGAGGTTTTTCTTAGTTAGGCTTAAGTAGATAGAGTTGCAATAGTCCAATCTGGAGAGGATGATGGATTGGACAAGGAGGGTAAAATGTTTTTGATGGAAGCAGGATCTAACTTTCCTCAGCATGTTGTGACATTTCCGCTCCCCGAGACGGTCATGTCCGAGTGAAACCCCAGCCTAAACCTTGTGCCCGAGACCGGGGAGTGACCGAGAATGATCAGGCAGGAGATCCTGAAAGCAGAGCTGCCTATTCTGAGCCATCTGAACCTGAGCAGGAGCCAGAATATAGGTTAGCTCCACGGCCCAGTAAAAACCCCAGCTACATTAAGAGGTTTAATCAGGCTCCCAGTTGTATTCTGCCCAGCAACCTGGGGGGGAGCCCAAGAGCACAAAAGCTAGGCACACAGACACCTAGAACAGGGTGTGGCCCAAAGACTCTTAAGCAGCTCTCCAAGGCAGTAAGAGAGGCTGCACACGAGGACCTGGCAGAGAAGGTTCTCCGGGCCAGGAAAGGCCAAACCTCGCTCAGGAACCCATGGAGTGTGAGGATTCCATTCCTCAGGAGCCAGCAGAGCAGCTGGGTATGCCAGAAAACATGGACACGGCTGAATGGTCCATGCCTGAAGCTGACAACGAGGAAGCCATGGATGTGAGCTGGGCAGCCTCTCACTAAGTACTAGAGGTACGGGGGTGTATAAGAATATAGTTGTGAAAATTGATAAAAACTATTCTTGTTTGGTGTGCAAAGCCAAGCTCAGAGCAGTGCTGCACCAGCACTGATTACGTTGCTGCACTCCAGCTGTGCCAAAAGCCCAGAGAAACTGAAGGAAGTTTGCTGGCTTGTGAAGCAGTTTCCCAGTTACCTATTTAAGTTCAAAGGACTTACAGAATTGGGGTTGGAGCCCCGAAGACCTAAGGGTGGGATTCAGAGGGAGCTTGTTAAAGCTATGTAATAAAAAGGGGAACCAGCAATTCTGTTGCCTAACAGTGGGAAACACTGGAAACGGATTGTTGCTGGAATGACTAGAGCCTGCAGTAATGTTTTATTTTTTCTTTTCATGATTGAAGTTTGTTTTACAATGTGAAATTTAAGTGCCTGGTGAAGAAACCAGATTATATGATTAAAAGTCCAGGACTCAAGAGTATTCTTAAGGACTTTTACTTTTTGGGACTAATTTTGTGTTCTCTTGCTGAGACTGTGGTTCAGTGCGGGGTGGAGCCCCTAGAACCTGGACTGTGAACTTACCTAACCTAAGAACTGCTGTTCTTTCATTGAACTGTTTGAAAGATAGAAATCTGTTTTTTTGTGTGTTTCTTTTTGGAACCAAAGGAAGAGTGTACGCTAGTGCTTCCTTATATGACTTTTTGGTTTTCTAATCATTGTGTTTTGGTGACAAATTAAACTTTGAACATTGTTTTTTATATGACTTGGCTCGCTGTGCTTTATTTTAGCGAAGCCCAAAGTATTGGGACACCTGTGAGGTCTTCCACTTTGGGAGCCACGCCAGGGTCGGGCTGCCGCCTGTCGGTGGTCTTCCACAAGCTTCCCGGGACCCCGGCAGGTGACAATGTGAAGGCTGAAAAAGCATTTTTTTACCAAGGATTGGAGGTGGTCATTTAAGGACAATGTGGAATCAATGATGATGCCCAAGACCTTGCTCGAGAACTCAAGCTGCAGAGAGGAGCCAGAGGGTAGTGGGATGGAGGTGGGTAGGTGATCTAGTTTTGGACCGAGCCAAAGAAGTATATTATAAGTTCAGAAGAAACATAATAAAAATACAGTTAAGAACAAAGTTATGTCACAAACTTATCAAACAAATTATAGAAGGAGGCAAGAAAGGAAACAGAGTGGAGTGAAAAGGCTGTTATTTGTGAGTTTAGGCTCATGGTATCACAGACCTCACTGAGGATTCGGATCCTTGCTAAGCTGTACATTTGCCAAGAGTAGAAGGAAGCTTCAGCAAATACTACTCACCAACTTCACCTTGTAGCTCTTCACCCATCTGAACTGTATTTACTCCTTTTAATCTGCATTTAAGACGCCTGGGCTCATCAGGAATTGGCCTACAATTGCATATAGAGATTTGTATTGAGAGTATCCCTTATAATAAAAGTACCCATTAACACAGAGCTTGACAAAAATCTAAGAGTTGGACTTCGAAACAGGGATGTGAAGTCAGAGTCGGGTGGAGTCGCAATTGGACTCCAGCTTCAAAATAAAAACTTAAAACAACATAATATATGGTAAATTAATAATTTTATATTTATATATTTTTGTCCTAGATCCAAGATATTGGTAAATATGAGTTATATTTACTAGTACTAAAAAAAAAAAAAAAATTAAAGCAGTAGCAGTAGGAGGGTCAGAGTTGGAGCCAAAGGTTCGGTGTACAGACTCCACAGCTCTGATTGGAACACTGGGATTTTTATTTATACACATTTTTATAAATCCCACATTCATAATATAATCAAAGTGATGTACAATAAGTTATTTATTAAACTTTAATAATCAAAGTGGGAGGGAAGGAGTGAATAAGAGGCTATTGCTCTTCCCACTGCTTGCCCACCCACCAACCCACAGTTTTCTAGCAATGGAGAGAAGCTTTAATCTGTGGTTGCTGAGACAATTGGTGAGAAGCTGAAGCTGCTGTGAGTAAGTGCAACCATCTACCTATTCCCAGAAACTGCAGCCTTAGCCTTTTTACATTGTCTGCCTATCCCCAGCAGCTGCAGTTTTAACCTTTCCTCATTCTCAGTAATCACAGCCTAAAGTTTTTCTCCTTCACTTACCCAGTCACACCAACAGTAACTATATACATCCTCACCAATAGCACTCTGAATCCCTCTTCCCTTCTGTCGCCTAAACCCTTCCCCCAGATTTGTTAATAATTTAAATACATCCTACCAACAAGGCTGCTGGAGAATCTCCTCCTTGTTAATGATGCTCCTTATGGAGCACTTAAGCAGTATTAGTGGAGTTGGGACTAAAGAGGACTGTGAGGATTTACAAAAGGACCTGAACAAATTAGAAGAGTGGGCGACGAGATGGCAGATGAAGTTTAATGTAGAGAAATGTAAAGTCTTGCATGTAGGAAACAGTAACCTGAAGTACAGCTACACGAAGGGAGGGCTGGTAATGGGTGAGAGTACCCTAGAAAAGGACTTGGGGGTAATAGTGGACAAGACAATTAAGCCATCGGCACAGTGTGCAGCAGCCTCTAAGAAGGCGAATAGAATGCTAGGTATTATCATTACCACCAGAACGAAAGAAGTTATCCTGCCGTTTTATCGGGCGATGATGCGCCCACATTTGGAATACTGTGTCCAATATTGGTCGCCGTACCTTAAGAAGGATATGACGATATTCGAGAGTGTCCAGAAAAGAGCGACACAATTGATAAAAGGTATGGAAAACCTTTCATATGCTGAAAGATTGGAGAAACTGGGGCTCTTTTTCTGGAGAAGCAGAGACTTAGAGGGGACATGATAGAGACTTACAAGATCATGAAGGGCAAAGAGAAAGTGGAGAGGGACAGATTCTTCAAACTTTCGAAAACTACAAGAACGAGAGGGCATTCGTAAAAATTAAGAGGAGACAGATTTAGAACCAATGCTAGAAAGTCCTGCATGGATTTCCGCTTCCGAGGTGCATGACCTTACATTTCTTAGCATTGAAGCCTAGCTTATCAAACAGATGCCTAAGCAGCTTATAATCTAAAATAATAAGAAGCAGTAGAACTTGGAGGATAGAGGACATATAAGTAGGTATGCAGGAGAGAAATCCAATTTCAGCGGCACGGGAGGAGGGGCGAGAGAAATAAGGTATTTTGTGGGTGCAGCTCAAAACGAGTCTGATGTACTAGTAGTTAAATGTTTTCAAGACAACTTTGAATTTTTGCAAAGATGTTTGCCTTTGAAGATGGAGAGGTAATGAGTTTTTGTTGTCTAAATAAGAAAACACACAGAAACATGATGGCAAATAAAGGCCAAAAGCTCATCCATCTGCCCATCCAAAGCATCCACTATCTCCTCCTCTCCTTAAGAAATCCCACATGCCTGTCTCACGCTTTTTTGAATTCAGACACAGTGTCTTGTCTCCACTATCTCTACTAGGAGACTATTCCACATATCTATCACCCTTTCTGTAAAGAAGTATTTTCTTAAATTACTCCTAAGCTTATCAGCTAACTTCATCCAATGCCCTCTGCTTCTGGAGTTTTCCTTCATTTCAGATTTAACATTTTTATTGATTTTTTCATATAATAACAAGTGTGTCATAAACTTTCATACAATTATCTTAAAAATACACTTGATATCTCCATAACATACTTTATATACAACATATCATATATTATCCTTATTATAATTTTAGACATCATATAAAATTTAATGATTTTATCAACTATTATTTAATTATGAATCCCTTTCCCTCCCCTTATTTTGTTAGTTGCACATAATATAACAACTTTTCCTTCATTTGAAAAAGACTCACCTCCTGTATATTAATGCCATACAGATATTTATTTTTTTAATTCTATTTATTTATTTGTTACTAATGAATAACAAACATACAGGTATATCTATTTAACATCAACATAAACAAATACACATCAAACAACGGCAAAAAGGAAATAAACATCATTAATGATCTAGTCCACTTTATATTTGCCGCTTAGTACCATAGCTTAGGAAATTAAAATAACTAAACTAAATATTTACCTCTTTAACAAGCAAATGTGGCATTCTTATTTATGCCAGAAACATCCTCCAAGCAAATAAAAAAGAAAAATTATGAAACTATCTGCAAAGGTAAGAAAGTCTTCTAATTGGACTGGATCCAAAAACACATATTTATCACTTGCATGCGATATGAGGCATTTGCATGGAGATTTTAAATAGAAGTTGTTCCCACCACTAAAGCCTTAGGCTTAAGCAGTAGGAACTGCTTCCTGTTTGATTGAGTCTGCCTAGATATGTCAGGAAAAATTATCATTCATTGGCCACAAAACAAAGCATGCTTTTTCATAAAATACAATTTTAAGATAGCTTGCTTCTCTAACTCTGATTTAAATACAACCAGCAATGTAGCTCGTTTAGTTATCACGACCAGGACGAAGGAAGTCATCCTGCCACTGTATCGTGCAATGGTGTGCCCGCACCTGGAGTACTGTGTCCAGTACTGGTCGCCGTACCTCAAGAAGGACATGGCGGTACTTGAGAGAGTCCAGAGAAGAGCAACTAAGATAATAAAGGGTATGGGGGACCTCTCATATACTGACAGACTGAAAAAGCTAGGGCTTTTCTCCCTGGAAAAGCGGCGACTTAGAGGAGACATGATAGAAACCTTTAAGATCATGAAGGGCATAGAAAAAGTGGACAGGGACAGATTTTTCAAATTATGGGGAACCACAAGTACAAGGGGGCACTCAGAGAAATTGAAAGGGGAAAGGTTTAGAACAAACGCCAGGAAGTTCTTTTTCACCCAGAGGGTGGTGGATACATGGAACGCGCTACCGGAGGATGTGATAAGCAGAAGCACGCTACAGGGCTTCAAAGAAGGTCTGGACAGGTACCTGGAGGACAAAGGGATTGAGGGGTACAGATAGGAGTAGAGGTAGGTTATAGGGATAGAATTAGAGGTAATTTATAAAATTAGTTAGGCAATAGGCCTGATGGGCCACCGCGGGAGCGGACCGCTGGGCAAGATGGACCTCTGGTCTGCCTCAGCGGAGGCAACTTCTTATGTTCTTAGATGATTCAAGAAACTGGTAAATATTCAAACTATCTGGAGAAACTAATTTATCCATTTCCCCTTCATCTCCTATCTCCTTAGAAGCCCTTGGAATGTAATAGAGGTTATCAGGTTCAAATGTTTCCACATAAGTATATTGCAAAATTTCCTTCATATACATTCTAAGAAGTTCTAATGGGGCAAGATAGTGTAAAATAGGAAAATTTAAAAATTGAAGATTCTTTACCCTCATAAAATTCTCCATTTTTTCCTTTTTAGCACGAAGCAATCTAATCTAATCTAACCTAATCCTTAGGTTTGTATACCGCATCATCTCCACGTTCGTAGAGCTCGACGCGGTTTACAGTAGAAATAGGAAGGAACTATAACAGAGGGTTAGAGGTAGAAGTGTGAAGAAAATTTAGAGGACTTGGGATGCCAAGATATAAGAGTTTCCTTGATTCCTAAGTTGGAGGGAGACTTACATTTTTTGAGAAAAGCCAGGTTTTCAGATGTTTGCGGAAAACTTGGAGAGAGCTCAAGTTCCGAAGAGGGGAGGTAAGGTTGTTCCAGAGCTCAGTGATTTTGAAGTGGAGGGAGGTCTCTAGCTTTCCTGTGTGGGAAATGCCTTTTAGCGAGGGGAAGGATAGTTTTAATTTGTGGGAGGATCTGGTGGTATTAGGGTTTGAGGAATTCCAAGAAAGAGGGATAAAGGGAGAGAGGATACCATCTTTAATATTAGATATACAGTGGTGCCTCACACAACGAACTTAATTGGTTCCAGGAGCAAGTTTGTTATGTGAAACGTTCGTTATGTGAAACGCGTTTTCCCATAGGAATACATGTAAAAAAAAATAATTCGTTCTGCAGCATAAAATATGCTAAGATGACATAAAAAAGATAAATTTTTTGTTATTATTTTTATTTAGATACATCTAAAAACATACATCTCCCTGTCCTTTTACTTCCACTATCTTCCTATCCCATCTCTATTCCCTTTTGTCCCTCTCCCCATGATCAATCATCTCACCACCTCTCTCTGCCCTCACCCTCAGGGTTCAAGATTGCTTCCACTCTTTTTCCTGTTGTTCTCTCTGCCTGTCACCCTATGATTTAGCATCCCTTCTGCCCTTGTCCAATATTTCCCCTTCTCTCCCTCCCTCTCATCCCCTGCTCCAACATGTGCTTTCAGCGGCCTTCTCCCCCCTTAAGCGTCTTTTCTTCTCCACTCCACCTTTCCTCCCTCCCTGCCTCCACCTTTGTGGCGCTTTTGCACCCGACCGACAACAGAACAGGCCCGGTCGGACAAATCTCCCTGTCCTGTAGCCGCGAATCTAAATTACCTTCTTACAGCAGCTGGATTATTGAAGCTGCTGTAAGAGGTAATTTAGATTCGCGGCTACAGGGCAGGGAGGTTTGTCAGCCGGGCCTGTTGTCGGTCGATCGGGGGACCTGACCAGCTGTGCACATTCTTCGGGGCGGACCGCCCCCTCCCCCCTCTTTCGTTCGCCATTGCCTTCTTCCTACCTGCCCTGCCGCAGCCGCACACAGCCGACCGGAAGTCTTCCTGATGTCAGCGCTGACGTCGGAGGAAGGGAGGGCTTTGCTTAAGCCCTCCCTCCGACGTCAGCGCTGACATCGGGAAGATTTCCGTTCGGCTGTGTGCTGCGACAGGGCAGGTAAGGAGAAGGAGACTACCCTCGACCAACCCCGCTGCGATCCAACCCCGCAGGAACCCCGGAAGGATGCAGCTCGGGCGACTTCGTTGTGTGAAACGAAGTACGTTATACGGATCACGACATAAAGTTCGTTGTGCGCAGCGTCTGCTGTGCGAGGCGGCCGTTATGCGAGGCACCACTGTAGCTGAATTCTGTAAAGTAGTCACAGATTTATTTAATTTATCCAATTTATTTCCTAATTCTGTCATTTGGGTTTCATGCTCATTCATTTTAACAGTAATATCTGATGAAAATTGACATAATTTCAAAACAGTGCTTTATTAATGAGGACTCAATCCTATTAACACTCAGCCA
Source organism: Geotrypetes seraphini (assembly GCF_902459505.1). Classification (NCBI taxonomy): domain Eukaryota; kingdom Metazoa; phylum Chordata; class Amphibia; order Gymnophiona; family Dermophiidae; genus Geotrypetes; species Geotrypetes seraphini. Next base: position 146,559,225 of record NC_047085.1, on the reverse strand, counting down.
TAATAACTTTATCTTTAGGAAGAACATTAGAGTTTGGCTCCATTGCCATCTGGACAGGAGTCAAACTTTGTGTTACCAACAAACCGGGTTGAAATGAATCATTAGCCTCAATTAAATCAAGCAATTGTAAGGGAGAGGTTACAGCCTCAACATTGGAGGCTATTTCTATTTTCCCAACAGAGTTTAACAATGGCTGAGGAGGTGGTGACGGTTCCCCAGAGAAAAGGGAAGCAGACTGTATAGATAAAGTTACCATCTCTTCCATCAGTGGTAGAGGTGATGATCCATAGGACCCAAACCTGATGCAGATGGATTAATTTTTGCTTTCTTCTTACCCATAATGGCAAGGACTGATACTGTCTCACTCCCAACTCCTCTTTGCTCTGAAGCAGCTCAAAAGGGGCGTGTCCTGACCTTTTGGCCAAGCCCCTTCGGACCTGCGTACACGAGCTCACTTCCGTGGCTCAGAGATCTTTAAATGTGGTACGGAAGGACTTCCACACAGCTCCTGTGCTGTGAGTGGCTGCGGAGATGCCCGCAAGATTTTTCTGCGCACCTGGCACAAGCGGCTCCCTCCAACGCTGCTCAGGATCTTTAAATGAGGTCCGGAAGCTGGAGTGGATTCCTTCTGTATGGCTCATGAACATGGTGATATTATCCATCCAGAAGGATACACTTAATGCACTAGAAACACATTTATTCTAACTAATATATACATACCTAATTGTAAAAGAACTTTCCAGAGACCCATGATCATCTTGAAATGAAACTTGACAATAACGCATATCTTTTATGGTTGTAGGAACTTTAACATCAGGCAACAATCCTTGGACCAAGTGATCTCTGTTGATCTTGGGTGTCCAGTTAACCTACAAAAAAGTATTTAAATGAAAATGGCTGAACACTTATCATTTACAATAGACATTCATATTTGCAAGACTCAACATGATGATAAACAATATTACTCATCCTAATATATTTGTGGATTCTTTATCTAATGTGCTGTAGTGGATGGTTTTGGTTTTGTTATTTAGTGCAATTCTATAGGCCAAAGACAATAATTCATGCTCATTTCTGTAAACATTGAAGACAAAGTGCCGATTGCTTTATTTATATTTTAGTATTTACATACCACTTATAGCCTAAAGGGCTCATAATCAAAAAAACAAAAACGTCTAAAAAGTGGCCTAAATGATCAAACAGCCCGATCATCCAAGTACCCATAACCAGCTTAGGCCTTTCCCCTGCCTCTAAACGGCACTTTGAAACGGGTCCCAAGCCTGTCCGTCCGGCAGGCCCACCATCCGTCGAATGGTGGGCCTTAGGGCCTGATTGGCCCAGGCAGCTCAAACCCCACACTTAGATTTTCAAAAAGCCTTCGACAAGGTACCCCATGAATGCCTACTACGGAAACTGAAGAACCATGGGGTGGAAGGAGAAGTACACAGATGGATCAAAAATTGGTTGGCGGGTAGAAAGCAAAGGGTAGGAGTGAATGGCCACTACTCGGACTGGAGGAGGGTCACGAGTGGTGTTCCGCAGGGGTTGGTACTCGGACCTCTGCTGTTCAATGTATTTATAAATGATCTAGAAATAGGGACGAAGTGCGAAGTAATAAAATTTGCAGACGACACCAAACTATTTAGTGGAGTTGGGACTAAAGAGGACTGTGAGGATTTACAAAGGGACCTGAACAAATTAGAAGAGTGGGCGACGAGATGGCAGATGAAGTTTAATGTAGAGAAATGTAAAGTCTTGCATGTAGGAAACAGTAACCTGAAGTACAGCTACACGAAGGGAGGGCTGGTAATGGGTGAGAGTACCCTAGAAAAGGACTTGGGGGTAATAGTGGACAAGACAATTAAGCCATCGGCACAGTGTGCAGCAGCCTCTAAGAAGGCGAATAGAATGCTAGGTATTATCATTACCACCAGAACGAAAGAAGTTATCCTGCCGTTTTATCGGGCGATGATGCGCCCACATTTGGAATACTGTGTCCAATATTGGTCGCCGTACCTTAAGAAGGATATGACGATATTCGAGAGTGTCCAGAAAAGAGCGACACAATTGATAAAAGGTATGGAAAACCTTTCATATGCTGAAAGATTGGAGAAACTGGGGCTCTTTTTCTGGAGAAGCAGAGACTTAGAGGGGACATGATAGAGACTTACAAGATCATGAAGGGCAAAGAGAAAGTGGAGAGGGACAGATTCTTCAAACTTTCGAAAACTACAAGAACGAGAGGGCATTCGTAAAAATTAAGAGGAGACAGATTTAGAACCAATGCTAGAAAGTTCTTCTTCACCCAAAGGGTGGTGGACACCTGGAATGCGCTTCCAGAGGGTGTGACAGAACAGAGTATGGTATTGGGGTTCAAGAAGGGATTAGATGATTTCCTGAAGGAAAAGGGGCTAGAAGGGTATAGATAATTACTATACAGGTCCTAGACCTGATGGGCCGCCGCGTGAGCGGACTGCTGGGCGTGATGGACCTCTGGTTTGACCCAGCAGAGGCACTGCTTATGTTCTTATGTTCACACAGGATGGCGGGCCTGCCGGACAGATGGACTTGGGAAGCATCCGTTCGTCAAACTTTTTTTTTTACAGGTAAGGGGAGGGGGGTGGGGGTCAAGGGGTCGGCAGGGGGTCACGGGCCAATCAGGGGTTCAGGGGGGATTGTGAGAGGGGGATGCGCCGAGGGCAGGAGGGCCTGGGAACCCTCCTGCCCATATCATAGTCGATGGGGTGGGGGCGGGGGGGGGGGTCGCTGGGGCTGGAGGGCTTAGGCTCCCTCCTGCCCGATCTTGTCGAGGGGGGTTTACCGAGCAGGAGGGCTTGGGCTCCCTGATGCCCAGATCGGATCAGCGGGGTGGGGGGTCGCCGGGCCAGGAGGGCTTGTGCTCCCTCCTGGCCCGATCGCTGTCGGGGTGGGGGTGTCCATGAGGGCTTGGCCTCCATCCTGGCCCGATCGTTGTCGAGGTGGGGGTGTTGGCAGTAGCCGGGCCAGGAGGGCTTGGGCTCCCTCCGGCCCAATCACTGTCGGGGTGGGGGTGTCGGCAGTCGCCGGGCCAGGAGGGCTTGGCATCCCTCCTGGCCCGAGCGTTGCTGGGGTGGGGATTCTGTAACTGGTATTCTTTTTGACAGACATCGGTTACAGAATCCAGCTTTTAGACGAAGGACTGGCTCCTCCTTTGCCTAAAAAGCCCTTGCTTTGGATGTTTGGGACTTAGGCTTTTTTTAGGTTGATTATATGGTGTAAGTTTAGACGTAGAGGTGGTCTGGGCATTTAAACAACTGAACTTAGAGGCAGGCCATTATTTAAAAAACCCTCTCCTTTTGGACTTTTTTTGATAATGGACATTTTCCCTGCTTCTACACTTCTCCCTCCGTATTTGAAATTTCAGTAGTTGTGGTTTCGATTATTCATGGTTTTTAGATTGCTGGCTCCTCCCCCCAAAATTACATCAGGTTGCATAGAGAAATCGCTGATTCCAAGCGTTTACAGAGAAAATCGCTGATTCCCAGCATAAGAACATAAGAATTGCCGCTGCTAGGTCAGACCAGTGGTCCATCATGCCCAGCAGTCCGCTCACGCGGCAGCCCTCTGGTCTAAGATCAGCGCCCTAACCGAGACTAGCCCTATCAGTGTATGTCCTTGTTCAGCAGGAACTTGTCTAACTTTGTCTTGAATCCCTGGAGGGTGTTTTCCCCTATGACAGATTCTGGAAGATTGTTCCAGTTTTCTACCACTCTCTGGGTGAAGAAGAACTTCCTTTCGTTTGTACGGAATCTATCCCCTTTCAACTTTAGAGAGTGTCCTCTCGTTCTCCCTATCTTGGAGAGGGTGAATAACCTGTCCTTATCTACCAAGTCTATTCCCTTCAGTACCTTGAATGCTTCGAAGGGAATAGACTTGGCACTTTCTTCACCGTGCTTTCCTCTCCTTCAGGAATAGGCCAGGGCTCCCACCATGTTATTCGCGGTTTCACCACATTCACAATGGTTTTTAATAGAAAACGTCAAACATATGAAAAAGTTATTCACAGTTTTTCTGTATTTGCAGTTCTGTTAATCCCCTATCACAGCGAATAGGGAGGGAGAAGTGTACTTTCAACGTTTAGGGCCTTAGGGATATGAGGGATTGAGTGATTAGACCAGGGTCACAAGGAGCAACATTAGATTTGAACCCACAACCCCAGGGTGCTGAGACTGTAGCTCTAACCACTGCACCACACATTTCTCATATAAAAACAGCAAAAGGAAACTGCTGAGAACCATCTATATAAAGCCAACCATATAAAAAGAGATAATGTACTTACCCTGGTAAGCTCTTTTCCTGTACATAGGTGAGACATTCTAGATAGATGGATAATATCTCCATAGCTGTGTGCATCTGCAGAAGAAATCCACTCTGGATTTTTCTTTTTACCTCGGTTGTATTTCACTGGGATCCTTAGCTCCATCTGCAGTTAGTACCCAAGCACTGAGAGCCACTCAATACACATGAAGTAGAGGCACCTGTAGCAACAGGCTTAGAAACAAACTGTTCTGCTCAAGATGTAAAATCAAACATTAATGTTAACCACCAACAAAGGATTCAAAGGAGCTCAGACACTACTCCCATATAAAACAAACATATATACAGAATTTTTCCTAGTCCCCAAGGGCTGACAGGCATCCAAGAAGTAGTTTGAAATAGTAGACAGGCACAGGAAGGACTGGGTGGGAGTCTAGAATGTCTAACCTATCTACTGAAAAAAGAGCTTACTAGGGTAAGTACATAATCTCTTTTTCCAGTGCAATAGATGAGAGATATTCTAAACAGCTGGGACATACAAAAGCATTCCCCAAAGAGCTAGGGCAGGCTTGCAGTGTTGACCCTTAAGACTGAGGACTCAAACCAGAGTCTTGGCTTGCCGCCACATCCACTCTGTAAAACTTGGCAAACATGTAAAGAGAAGACCATGCTGCCCTCCTGAAAATCTCCTCAGAGGAGACAGCTCTAGCTTCAGCCCACAAAGAAGCCACACTTCTTGTAGACGAAATGGTCCAATGGATCCATTTGGAAATCGTGGCCTTGGAAGTGGGAGCACCCCGCCTAATCGAATGAGTCAGCACAAACAAATGGTCAGAGAGATGAAACTCGTTAGTGACCTCCAGATAACGCAGAAGCACTCTGTATACATCCAATTGCTTCAACAGGTGATCTTGTGTCCTGGAACCAGTAGGCTGAAAGACAGACAAACACTCTTCCTGGTTAACATGGAAAGCCAAAACTACCTTCAGCAGGAAGGAAGGAACTGTCCATAGGAAAATCCCAGTCTCGGAGAAATGGTTTTCTGCAAGGAAGAGCCTGTAGTTCTGACACACCTTGAGCCAAAGTAATGGCATTCAGAAAAATGGTCTTGAGTGTCAAGTCCAAGAGGGATGTCTCTTGAAGGGGCTCAAAAGGATCATTGGTAAGGCCAGACAGCACCAGGTTAAGGTCCCAGGAAGGGAAAGGTTGCTTAATCGGCGGTCTGACATGAAGAGGCTCCTTCAGAAATCTAGCAACATCAGGATGAGACGCCAAGGACCGCCAACAAGATCCCAGGATCTAAAACAAGAGAGCCTGGCCACTTGAACATAAAGAGATGCCACAGTGAGGCCTTTATCCAGGCCAGCCTGAAGAAAGGTGAAAATCAGCGAGTTTAGCGCTGAATAAAAGTCCATCTAGGCCTGGGCACACCAGTGTTGGAAAGCCTTTCACACCTTAGCATAAGCAGAAATTGGATGACTTCTTAGATCTGAGAAGAGTATTGCATTACATTTCTAGACTGCAAAACCTCATGGATCAATGTAGTTCACAAAGAGTAAGAAACTGGACAATCCAGCAACCTACAGAGTAATCATAAAGCCCTTTTTAATTTTCTAAACACCGTACAAATAGAGATGACTTTAATAACTTTCTGAAGTGTGTGAATGAGCAAGACATTATGAACAAAGTACGCAACTCATCCCAACAAGCTGCCTGATAGGCAAACAGGTGCTGAAAAAACTTCTTATGCGTACAACCTTGAACAGGAGGAAAAACAAATGGAGATGTAATACGCAATGGACGATTCACTTTGAACTAGGTGAACAATTCCAATAAGTACTCGGGTGCCTGCCCATATGAGACTTTGTAACAAAAGGTCCCAAATTTAAACAATACACGGATCTCAAATGGGAGCCAGTAGAGCTCTCTATAGTAAGATCTATGTAATATGATCTGATTTCTTCAAATTGAAAATCAAACACACTGCTACATTCTGAAGTTCATGCAATCTAACTAAATTTGTACAATGCCCTGCAAGATGCACTGAATTACAATAGTCCAGAGTACTAAGTATCAGAGAATGAACTAAAGTCCTAAATGCCACAGGGTTGAAATATGATTTAATAGTATGCAGTTTCCATAAAATGAAAAATCACAGCTGCACCAGAGCGTCAAGCCCCTCTCTTCTGGGCTCAGAGCGTCAACTGAAGAAATTATCCACTTTCTTGTTTCTCGCCGTGGCCATTTGGTCAAAGCGCAGCCAATCCCAGTGCCAAACTATGGCTTGCAATGCTGCTGTGGACAGAGTCCACTCACCCAGATCCAGAGTCTGTCTGCTGAGGAGTTCTGCCTGAACATTGTTAACTCCCGCTACATGCACTGCCATCAGCGCTTGGAGGTGACATTCCACCCAAAGAAAAAGAAGGCGAGCTTCCTGAGCCAGAGGAGTGCTTTTGGTCCCTCCCTGGCAATTGACATAGGCTATCATCATCACATTGTCAGAGAAGACCCTGACCTCTTGGCCCTCCAGCCTTCTGCAATCACATCAGAACTAGCCAAATGGCTCTGACCTTCAAACAGTTGATTGACCATTTCCAATGAGAGGGCATCCTACACCCTGGAACAGGACGATGACTGGAGTAGGCTCCCCAGCCCAGAAGGCTAGCCTCTGTCAGCACCATGATCCAGGAGGCAATCTGCAGTGGTATGCCTGTAATGCTGTTCCAGAACATGAAACTGCAAGAATTTGTGGTGAACTGGAAAAATAGGAATGTGCAAGAATGCCTCTGTGAGATCCAGAGAGACAAGAAACTCACCTGGGGGCCACTGCTGCAATGACTGAACGCATAGTCACCATGCGAGAGCATGGAACATTGAGAGCTGCATTCACGTGCTGAAGATCCAGAATAGTCCTCCAATTTTTGAAGCCTTTCTTTGACATGATAAAGTCTGCTAAAAATCCAATATGGCCGTCGTCAAGCAATTCATGCCACAATTGTATTATTTTTTACACTTCCCAAACACAATAAAACAGCAGTTTTAGGATTTTTCAGGTGGGGGAACAGAGGGGAACATGCAGAAACACGGAAAACCCTACTTTTCCAATCTCTTCTGATTCATCTCACAGGCTGTAACAGCCTGTACTCTCTGTGACCTGTCTGAAGATTGTGCTGCAGTCTGCCTCAGCTTAATAACAGGATGAAAGAATTACTGCCTCATGTTGGGAATGCCTCTGGAAAACTGATCTTTGGGCTGCCAGTCAGACCCTAAAACTGACTGTACTTCCATCCTTGCAGACCAACCGATGTGAACCGGGATAGGCAGAGGCAAGAAGATGCAGCCAGCACCTGGAATCACCACCAAGTCTCCTAAGGGTGTCCAACAGCCTGTGCTCGACCTCTGCTTAACAGTAGGTGAGACCACTTCAGGGATGGCCCTGAACTCCAGAGAAAACTATGCAGGCTGGGAAACGGTTACCCATTGGGATTGGCCTGTTAGCTACAGACCGGTCTGTGTGTTCCCAAAGCAGGCTGAGATGAAAAAATGCTACAAGCACCAGAATCCCTGAAAAAGGGATGAAAAATACACCAAATAAAATAAAATAGGGAGAGCAGAACAAACACTCCTGCAGGCAAGAAGGAAAGAAATGCAGGTGGAGCTAAGGAGCCCAGTGAAGTACAGCAGAGGCAAAAGGAAAAATCTGGATTGGATTCCTTATGCAGATACACACGGCTATGGGGATATTACCCATCGGTCTATACTGTCTCACCTATTGCACTAGAAAACCCAATATCCAAAGAGCAAATGAACTATCTTCACAAAAAAAATCCCTTTGGAGTTGAATTCTATCCGCTATTACATCAGACTTAACTGGTCACCATTGAAAAACCTGTACAACATAAACAGTATTAAGTGTCTGTAAGTGCAAAATGTATCACTTATCTCAGACAGATATGTATTAATCTGTAAGCTTTTCTTTATGTTGTACAGGTTTTTCAAGGACATTGTTATATGAAACAATTGCAGATGCTAAGTGCCATATTTCCCATACCAAAACAGGAGTGAGGCAGTAAAAAAATACAGAACATCCAATCAAAACTAACTCCTATCCCAATGTCAAAATTTTATAAGGTGCCTGTTCACAGCTAGTAATATCAAGCTGCTGAAAAAGTAGAGAAAAAAGATCACCAAACTAACACTCAGCTATACAATAATAACAAGATCAAGGCACCCACCATCATAAGTTGTTAAGAAAAACTCCACTTTCATAATTAACAATTTTTCCCCAAAAACATTATAAATGTTCTGCCCCAATATGCATGGAGTCAGGTTGCTTGTTGTTTGTATGCATTTAACATTGCCTGCACCTTTAAAATATGAGATTGTGCCCTTGAACTAAAATGTATGTAATCCTGTGGTTCTCTGTTACAGATCCCTGTGGATTATGGGACTCTTCCTATTGGATGCTTACTCTCCAAGCATGCTAGGCTAGTAGCCACCCCCCTCCTCTCAGAGCTTAGTAGTAACAGCTCTCTGATTTAGCAATGCATGCCTTCAAGACCACTACAATTCCATCAAGTCTTTTCACCCTATCCTATCCTAAGGTATTGTACCCTATTCTCCATTGTGTACCAAGGAATTATCACTCAGCATGTGCAGAAATACTCTCCCTGTCCCCTGAGTTTAGGGAGCACCGGTTGAGAGTAGGCTCTAGTAGCAGGGGCTATAATTCTTTCCAATCAACTAAACTCTAAGAGCTAGATGCACTAAAGTCAGTGATCATCTAACGACTGTTGCTAAACCGGTTTTGACTGGTTTAGCGACAATCAAATTTGCTGACCCGATGCACAAAACGGCTCACCGCATATTTTTTTGCCATGCAATTAAGCTCTTTAATATTAAATCGCCATGTAAGCTAGCTGAGCAACTGATGCACTGACATTGCTTCCCAATGCACATAAAAGAGCAATGACTTTTAGTGATCCGAAAAAAGCGACTGGTTAAGACCAGTCGTTTACTGTCTTACCAATAGTGCAGCCCTGAAATTAATATATTTATAACATAGGGGGAGTGATCGCCTGGCAGGAGCACTAGTTGAGAGTAGGCTCTGGTAGCAGGGACAGCTGTCAACATTAGGGGGTTTGGGGACCTGCAGTTGTCATTGGGGGGAGGGGAGGAGGTTGCAATAGCTGTGGTCGGGAGTGAGGGTGGCATGACTTTTTTTTTAAATGGGGACAGATATTGTGCTTGGTAACACGCACGCACATCTGTGTTCTTAAAGAAAAAAAAAAAAGGTTTCCTGTGTAAGAGTCGCTCTCACATCAATTCATTGGTGAAATCGGACAGGGATTACGACAAACCTCCACTCAAATCATTTGTATACAAACTTTTTGAGCATCAGTCGCTCTTTTGGAATTAGCCAAAAATCAGACCAAAGGGGATACACGTGGTCTTACTGATCCTGTTTAAGTGCATCTAGCCCCAAGTCATTTTCTCCTTGTTTGAGTTACTGCACAAAAAAAGAATTGAGAGTTTATTCAAGTGATGTTATATGCTGAATAATAAAATTATCAAATAAGTCATTATAAAGATACAAGGAACAGTATTCAAGTACTCTCCACTGCTGTTTGGAAACAAATGTCCATAAGGCACACTTATCTTTAGTTGATTATAAACAGCAGAGATTTCTTATCAGTTCCTAAACTTCAATGATCTCCTGACTATGCTGTGTCCTCTGAGTCTTCTTAAAAGAAACCCCATACAAAAGTGGAACAAATTAAAGTGTAAAGGGATCCTCTGTTCCCAAGTACCCCAGAGTGTTCCCTGATCTTCCATGATCTTCCAGAGACCCTACCCCACCTCACCCCCATGGACCGAGCAATGTGATTCCTGCAGCCAAAGTTGAAAGAACCAACCAGGGAACCTACCTCATCATTTACCAACAAAAAGGCCACCATTTCCACAATTTCTCTGACAGGAATGCAGCTATGAAGAGATGCAGCACTAAGTGCTCCATCTGGAACCAGGTCCCCCTTTTTAAAATGTCCTGCACCAGGGTTTCCCCTGTAGACTAAACAAACCATTGTCTCACCATGGCACAAGCCATACCAGCCCAAAGCACCTATGTGATTGCCACAGGGAAAAGAGTACTTAATTCTCTCAGGCAACACTTCCACTAATTTAACACTGGCTAGACTGTGCAAGTAAACAAAACTGACCCAGTGTGGACTAACCACGTACAACAGAAGATCAAATCTGCTTCCAGCAAGCCCCCTTTCGGCACGTACAACTCAGCTGCTATGGACCCCAACCAAAATAAGCTTCCAACCCCAATAGCAATGGCTTCTCCCAGTCCTAATCCCCTCCACAGATGCTGTTTCTTCTGATGCAAGATCAACTGAAATAATGCAAATTAAGAAGACCATCTTCCACATGAGTGATAAAGAAGCTAATGGCTCAGACGGTGACTTCATAAGAGTGGAAAGTACAACACTGAGGTCCAAAGAAACTGGAGGAGCTCTGATTGGGGGTTTTGTGTGCATTAGTCCTTTCATAAATTTAGAAACCAATGGGTGTGAAGCCAGAGATTTATTGTGAAGAGAAATGTAAAAGGCACTGATGGCACTGAGATACACTCTTACTGATGTAGTCTTTAGACCTGAGTTTGAGAGCTGTAAAAGATAATCCAAGACTGAAGACAGGGGACATGTATCTGGAAGTAGAGCTTGCTGGGTATACCATGAGGAAAAGTGAATCCACTTAAAATGATAGTAATGCTGTGTGGAAGGCTTTCTAGCCACATCAATAATAGCAGAAGCGAAGAGATGAATATCCTTCAGTCTTTAGGGGAGAGGTACCAGGCTGGAGTGAAGAGATATCATTCAGTCTTTGGGAGAGAGGTACCAGGCTGATAAAGCTAACAAATGTAGACTAGGGTGAAGTAGGGACCCCTCGTTCTGAGTGATGAGAGTTGGGGGTAAATCTGCAGAGGGATGGGCTCCCTGGCACTGAGTTGAAGTAGAAGAGGGAACCAGGGCTGTCTTGGCCTCTCAGAGCAATGAGAATCATTGTAGCTAGCTCCTGTTTGAATAGAAGTTTCCCTATTAAGGGTATCGGAGGAAAGGCATAGAGAAACCTATCTGTCCAATCTATCAGGAAGGCATCGGATTCTAGATGATGCAGTGAGTGTAGTCTGGAAAAAAAAAAACTGCGAAGATTGTGATTTCTGGGAGAAGCAAATAGATCTATCTGAGGGGTTCCCCATACTGAGAAGATTTGTTGAACTGTCTTCATGTTCAAGGACCTTCCGTGAGGCTGAAGGTATCTGCTTAGTTTGTCTGCTAGTACATTCTGCTTGTCTGCTAGATATACTGTCTTGAGAAATATGTGTCACAGAATGGTTCAATTCCAGATTCGAGTCGCTTCTTGGCAAAGTCAAGAACCCGTGCCCCCCCGCTTGTTGACATAGTACATAGCAACTTGATTGCCTGTATCAGAACTACTTAATTGAGATAATCCTGAAATGTGTTCAGTGCTCTGCAGATCACTCACAGTTCCAGCAGACTGATATGAAGTGATTGTTCCTAAGAAGTCTAAATTCCTTGAGTGCGAAGGCCATCTAGATGAGCTCCCCATCCAGATATAGACGCATCTGCCATTAACAGCTTCTACTGCGGGGTACATGATAAATGAGGCCCCTGTAGAAATTGGATGGGATAGTCCACCACAGCAAAGAGTGACAAAGAAGAGAGATGACTGAGTTGGTGGGAGAGTGGATCTGTGGCCTGAGACAATTGAGTAGCTAGAGACCATTGGGGATTCCTGAAATGAAGATGGGCAAAAGGAGTAACCTGTAATGTAGAGACCATGTGCCCCAAGAGACACATTATTTAAAGTGCTGAAAAAATTTGTTGAGCAGATACTTGGTTGCAGAGGTGAATTAGATTGTTGACCCTCTGTTGTGGAAGGTAGGCACGAGTTTGAATCATATCTAACAGCTCTACCGTCTGAGTTGATTGGAGATGGAATTTCTTGTAGTTGACTGCAAAATCCAGAAGTTCTAAGAAACATATGGTCGAGTCCATTGCTGTCTGAGCTGCTTGAGGCGAGGATGCTTTTATCAACCAGTTGTCTAGATAGGGGAATACATGAAAGCCGTAAGAGCAGAGTGTTGCAGCTACTACAACTAAACAGTTTGTGATGCTAGGCCATAGGGCAACACGCTGCATTGGAGATGTGCTCCTATCTGAAACCAGAAGTATTTTCTGTGGACTGGAAGAATGGGGATGTGTGTATAAGCTTCCTTGAGATCCAGAGAGAAAAGCCAGTTGCTCTTCTCTAAAAGGGAATAGAGTGCAAAATTTTTCTTTAAGTACTTGTTGAGGGCTCGGAGGTCGAGGATCGGTTGCAGTCCACTGGGTCTTCTTCGGAATGAGGAAATACTTGAACTAGAACCCCTAGCCCTTCTGCTAAAGGGGTATTGGTTCAAAGGCATTCAGTTTTAGAAGGCCCGAGAGTTCATGTTGAAGAAGGGAGGTCTGCTGGGAGTTGAAAATATACTTTCTTGGAAGTCTGTGTGGAGGCAATTTGCAGAGACAAAGAGCATAGCCTTCTTTTATGATTTTTAAGATTCAGTTGTCGGTGGTGATCAGGGTCCATTGATGATAAAGAGTAAGGCGACCTCTGATGGGATGAGGGGAAGGGAGATTTGATGAAACGATTGCTAGTTTCTGAATGAGGGAGTCAAAAAGATTGAGTGGACTTTTGCTGAGGCTGAGTTTGTTGTTTCTGGGTTCGTTGTTGCCTGGGGCATTTTTGGAGAGAAAGCTTAGAAGAAGACATGGACTGAGAATAGCGTCTTTTAAAAGATGAAGATTATCTGCATCAGTTTTCCAAGCCCCAGACTACTAGGTGATATTATACTCCTAGATATCAAAGTTGTCATAGTATGCTCATGCCTAGTCATTTTCTAGTGGTTTGTTCGATCTTGTCACCAAACTTATCTCCCAGACAAGGAATATTGGCAAGGTGATCTTATACATTAGGGTCTAAGTCGGAGACCTCCAACCAAGCTTATCGACACACGGCGATAGACAGAGCTGAAACTCTACAAGTGATATCAAATACATTGAACACTGATCTGGCCATGAACTTTCTGGTTCAAGCAGATTACGAGTGACTTCTTGATACTGGTCGATAACCTCAGAAGCAAGATGCTGTTCAAAGATAGTCAACTGCTGGACTAGCTGTTTAAGATAAAAAGTCATATAAAAGTTATAGTTGAGGAGCATGGAGTTTTGATAAAGCCAATCCGGGAAGGAGTGTGTATGTGTATGGAGGAAAGTAGTGCCAGTCATGGGGATTTGGGGAGAGGGGGAGGAGTAGAGGACAGTAGTGCTAGTTATTGGGTGGGGACTCAAATATAAATCAAGATCCCTATTTTTTTGGTCCAAAAATCTTAGTTATATTTGAGTATATACAGTAAGTAGAGAAAAAATAAATATATACAGTATATCTATCTATCTATATATATAGATAGATATAGATAGATAGATATATATATATTTTTTTAGAAAAGCCAAAATGTTGAACACAGAAAGGAGCCTCTTAACCATAGTAAAAGTTTATTTTTATGCTCATTCAGCAAAGGATAGAAACAAAACTACTACTACTACTATTTATTATTTATAAAGTGCTGACAGGCGTACGCAGCGCTGTACATTTTAACATACAATAGACGGTCCCTAGATGAATATTGTGCATATTTCAACCTATATGAACTATGAACCCAAACAACTCATAGGTATTTAGAAACAGTATCCTGAAAAAGGACTATAATAGCATCAGCTCATGAACAAATGTGACTCCTATCTCACATAAACCAGAACCAAAAGTAGATAGAAAATTGTTAAACAAAACTGAAGATAGAGAAAAACCTTAAGGGTCCCTGCAACTTAGCCACTATAAACTACCCTGTTGCTCTGCTTATCCTCAGAGACTCAGCATTTAAAAATACAAGGAATCTTAGCTTACATTTCAGTTTAGCATGTCTACAGAAACACTTTTGACTTGTCAAATTATGTTTGTATGTCCTTCCTAACTGGTGTGTACTTCTATGTATTTCACAAAATCTTTTTTTAGTCTTCAAAAAATTTTGCTCATGTTGACTAATACTGAATCATTCATAATTAAATATTTCTAATTTTTTTGGATGACGAAACATTTATTATATGAGATTTACAACATATCCAGTATTTGACAATTAGGATGCCAGCATAATAAGCATTTCTGCCACAAACAAATAGAACAAACATTTTACGAGTTTATACTTTCATTTTGTAAACTTACTTTAATCTTCGCTGCTAATGCAGCAGTTATTATAATCTCTCTATCACCTTCATCATACATTTGAAAGATCAAGTTGTGCATGGTATCACCTGCAATCCACTCAATTTCATCTTGGTGTTTGATCTGGGTAGCTTTTTGTCCTTCCATGCTAAAGATCTGCAGTTTTGCAACATGGCTACTGGGGAGTAATTTAATAGTTTTTTCCACTGCAGGCACATTTTTGCAGCACTAAGCATGAAATAAAAATATGTAAATGTTTCAGTATATAGAAAGATAGACAGTTGCACTTATTTACTACACTTTGATTTGTACAGGAAAGTTTAGTTGACTTTGGTAAAACAAAAGATTAGGTTCTTATCTTTGCTAATCTTTCTTGTAAATCCACACTCTATTCCTGGACAAGTGTGTTATGCATCCCAAATCATGAGACTGTTAGAAGGAAGACTCATTTACATATTTTTCTGTCCCTCCCCTCTTAAATCAGGACTGACCTCTGACTTCCAATAAGTCCAAAAGCAGACAGCCACACCTTTAGAAAATATAGATAAGGCGAGGGGTACAGTGAAACTCCCCAAAAGACAAGTCTAATCTGTTCATAACATGAAACTGCATAGCAGTCATGATGTACTAGATGACATCAATAAACTTTGTAAAAATGTGGTTCAACTGTGTGATACGCAAATGGTCCGTGTTTTGACCAGCACATCTTCCTCAGGGGTTCTAAGGTGATATAATTTTAAAAAGTTACTCAATATTGATTATGTGTGGACTTGTGACTATATGTGAAAGAGGATGAAGTTGTCTATCCATGTGAATGGGTGAACGTGTAATGGTGAACCACTAAAAAGTAGATTAGAGTGGTAAGAGGTGTAGCAAGAAACCTGCTCTAACTCATACTGTCACATGGCTGGCAATTAAAAAGCGCTCAGACAACACCGTTTTCACCCCCTTTCTAAACTGCAAAAGAATATTCTATTGGTGCAATGCCAACGGTAAAGCATACATGCCATCAGAGAGATAAGAAGCACCCATCTCAATTTTGGCTACTTCCTGTTCCACCAAGGTTCAGACATCAGGTTCACGGTCAAGGATACCCTCGGCCTACTGAAAACAAGCCCAAACCACTAGACCTCTCAGGGATGGGATACAGGCTATAGAGCCGTAGAGCACATAAAATAAAAGGGCGCTTCCGGCGCTTTCCACTGCGCAAGCACAATATCCTAGGAAAAGAGCGGGAAGTTGAGCGGATCCCCCGAAGCAGAGGTTCCACCACAAGTGAGGGCTCCTTTGCATCTTCCTCGAAACGCAACACCGAGGAGACCTGAACAATAAGCTCCTGAAGCTCTTCCTGCAGAAAGATACACATCATCAACACATCCTCGCCAGATGACTGAACCGAAAAATCGCTGCCAGCAGTATCCGTCCCCAGAGAGTGTCCTGGAGGTCTCCCAAGGGGTCCAGGTCCTCATCCAAAAAACCCTGCACCTCATACAATAAATCATCGTCCCAAGAGACCCGCAGCCGCTTGGATGAGAGAGGAGATGGGGACGAAACCGGTGTTAAGGGGGGCTGAACGGCATTGGACATAGAGGGAACTTACCTCCTGAAACCCCTGGAGTAGAAGCAGGACCCCCCGGCCGCCTGAAGATAAGCCTTACACAAGGCAAAAACAAAATCAAGGGAGAAACCCCCTGGCAGCCCAATGGGACTCACTTCCAAAGCAGATGACCTAGCATAAACCTGCCCCTGTCTCTCCAATACAGGGGGAAGGCCACCTGAGGCTGCAGAAAAAAACAGAGGTGCTTTCCTCCATAATCAGAGCAAAGCACGCCGAAAAAGGCACCCATGAGGCCTGTAGCAGCTGAGAAGCATGAACCTTCCCAGCCGCTAAAGCAGGCAAGCTGGCAGCAGCAGTAAGGAAGTCCCCGGCAGCATCCGTGGCAAGGGAAACCTTATTTTCCTGACTGTCAGCAGTTGAGGAAACACCTGTGTGGGTTGTGGGGAATCCCGGGCTTCCCCGCTGTCAGCGTGCGAGATACTCACGAAGGGGAACCCTGCTCGCCGGCACCCAAAGCCGATGAGGATTCCCCTTCGTGGCAGCCTGCACATCGTGAGCACAGGCCGGTGCTACCTCGTGTCTGGAGCACTTTTTCTCTTTAAAAGTTCTCATTATGCATTACACAACCTAGCTAAAAGAAAAGGTGCCGATTAACAATAAAAATAAAAGTAGAGTAGAACCTTGGTTTACGAGCATAATTCGTTCCAGAAGCATGCTCGTAAACCAAAATACTCGTATATCAAAGCGAGTTTCCCCCTAGGAACTAAGGGAAACTCGCTCGATACGTTCCCCCCACTCACGGCCAGCAGCGCTGCTCCACCCCCCCTCCCCCCGAGAACCAGCATCGCTCCCCCACCGCTCATATAGGCCCCCCCCTGCGCAAACTGGTTCCCCCCCAGCGAGAACCAGTATCCCCTGCCTGAACAACTTCAAACTTACCCCCCCCCCCCCCCGGCCTGGCACCGGCACGCATCCCACAGGACGTGCCGGTGCTGCTTGAAGAAGTTCCTACCTCTGCTGGGCCTTGAGCATGCATCTGCGCATACTCAAGGCCATCTAGTTCTCCCTCTCGCCGAGGGATAGTACAAAAGCGTAGAGTAGTTGGGCAAATTCAGGTTCTGAGAAGTAGGCATGTATGGTTTTTAGCTGGCGGAGGTAGTAGAAGGAGGATGATACTAGTTTGGATATGTGATCTGTCATTGATAAATTAGAGTCAAGAGTTACTCCTAGGCTGCGGACGTTGTCTTTGGGTGTAAGGGTGTTTGTGGTCCAGGAAAAGGACGGACGGGGTATACACATAGATCTTTGTGGATCTAGAGAAGTTCTGTCTTGGATTCATTTATCTGTAACTTGTTTACGGTCATCCAAATAAATTCTCTTTTCCTTCAAACACACATGGAATTTCTAACCACAAGGATTCCACATTACTATCTGTTTCCTGCTGAACTTTTATTTTGTTAGACCCAATTCTAGTGCAGCGGTCTCAAACATGCGGCCCATGGGCCGCATGCGGCTCTCCAGCTGCTATTTTGCGGCCCGCAGTCTGGACGCAATGATTAACTGCTCCCTTGCTGCAGTTGATTGTTCCGGTTAAAGCTGCGGCCGGCGGCGGCTCCTCACGCCATCCACACCAGCATTTCTCTTCCCCCTTCCCTTCCTTCTGGAGCAGCAGCATGTCTGGCCGGCTCCCTCGCTCAATCGATCGTTCCGTTCAAAACCGCGGATGGCGGCTCCTCGTGCTATCCACTCCTGCATCGGAAGCCTCTCTGACGTCATAACATCAGAGAGGCTTCTGACTCAGGCGCGGATCTCGTGAGAAGCCGCCACCCGTGGCTTTGAACAGATCGATCGATGAGCAAGAAAGCCGGCCAGACATGCTGCTGCTCCACAAGGAAGAGAACGGAAGGGGAGAGGAAAGAGAAATGCTTCTGCTGCATAGGAAACGGGGACCCTAGGGAAATGCTGCTGCTGTTGCTGCACAGGGAAAGGGAGAGGGAGGGAAGGGGGAAGATAAATGCTTCTCCTGCACAGGAAAGGGGGAAGGGAAATGATGCTTCTGTTGCTGCTGCACCCAATTGGGGAAAGAGAGGGAAAGAAGGAGAAGGAAGACAAGGGAGAGGAGAGGAACAAGAGATGCCAAGTTCATGGGAGGGAGGGAGGGAGGGAGGGAAGGAAAGGAGATATCAGACCATAGAGGGGGAGGGAAAGATGCCACGGCATGGGGAGAGGGAAGGAGGCAGATGCCAGACCAGGGGAAAGGAAGGAAGGAAGGAGGGAGGGAGAGAAAGGAAGGAAAGAGATGTCAGACCATGGAAATAGGACGGAAGAAGAGAGAGATAGGAAGGGAAGGTAAGACATGGAAACGTAGATTTTGAAAAGAAAGCAGAAAAATTGAATATTAAGTTAATTCCAAAGATGGATGCAAGGCAGAAAGTGAAGACGGAGAGAAAAACAAGAAGGCACAGAAAAATAATGTCACCAGCCAACAAAGGTAGGGAAAATGATTTTATTTTCAATATAGTGATTGAAATGTGTCAGTTTTGAGAAAGAAAAGATATTAAACTTTAAATGTGAGGGCTGCAGAAAAAATAGAATACTTGGAGGGCCGCAAAAAAATAGTTAATGTCTTATTAAAGAAATGACAATTTTGCATAAGGTAAAATTATTTATAGTTTATATATCTTTCCTTTTAACTGTTAAAGGAAAGTTTTATAAACTATAAAGTTTTACCTAATGCAAAATTGTCATTTCTTTAATAAGACATTAACTATTTTTTCTGCGGCCCTCCAAATACCTACAAATCCAAAATGCGGCCCCACAAAGGGTTTGAGTTTGAGACCACTGCTCTAGTGCAACCTCCCCTCCAATTTGATCCACCCTATCATTATAATACAATTTATACCCTGGTAAAACAGTACCCCATTGTTCTCTTTCCACCAGACTGGAGTTGGGACCTATATGGCCTAGATTCACTAACCTTACTGATCGTGTCCTGACCAGTTTGCAACCCCGACCCGATTCACTAACCTTCCTCCCGATCCGATCCATGCATGCAAATGAGGGGAAATGGCATGCAAAAGTAGGAAGGCAGCGATTCACTAAACAAAATCAGAAACACCGATTGGGCTGGCTGATCAAAAAAGAAACGACTTTTGGGAACCAGTCGCTCACGTCCTTTCCGACTGTCCTGTTCTCTGCCATCTTGCCTCTCTGCCGCCCTTACCTGTAGTGTGAGCCCGTGGTTTTAACCCTCAGGTTTAAAGTGGGGCAGCACTATGGCATGTTCTGTTCCAGACTGGAACAGAACAGAACACACTACGAGGAGCCCCGCTTTAAACCCATGGGTTAAAACCACGGACTCACGAGTAACCAGCAAAATTCACTTCCTGCCCTTCTCTGCAGAGTATCCGACGGACTGGTGTTTGAAGAAAAACAGCTCCTTTCGTAGGCAAAAGCACCAGCACGTTTCTTCATCCACTTGATTGCTATACCACAAGTATCAGTTAGGCAAAAAGAGCAGGCGCATGCGTGGACCACATCTACAGGCAAAGATGATGGTCTTTGCATGCGTCTGGGTCACTGTGAGGCGTGCCTCCGATCGCTGCAATTTGCATGAGGAGGCTTGGTGAATCTGTCGCCCAGGAAGACTCGGCCATGGATCAGATCGCTTAGGTAAGTTTAGTGAATCTAGCTCTATGTCCCAGCAAGTCTCTTCTTTATACAGTAGACTCTCAGTTAACCAGCACCCATAGGGATTGGTGGATGCCAGATAAATGTAGTTTCTGGTTGCTTGAGAATTACTATTAAAAATAGGCCTAACTAATACTATACCCCTTACTATGCCATCCCATAAACTGTTCCAGAAAAATTACTGGACATTTGGTAGGCAAAGTGTGGGTGTGGCATGCCAAGTTTACACTTAAATTTACACCAGAAATTGATTTTATTTTCATTTTTATTTAAAGCATTACAGTATTTTTTTTTTCTGGCTGCATAAGAGTTCTGGTTGCTTGAGTTCCGGTTAACAGAGAATCTACTGTATTTCTCTGCCTCAGCTCCTCCAAGTCTGCTAGTCTAAGCTTCAAAATCTCTCTGGGAGATAATCATACATGTGACAATGTAAAAGATGCTTTTTGAATGAACATCACATCTTTGAAAAAGTAGAAAAAAAGCTTACACCAAAAACCTTATACTCCCACTTTGTTGCATAACTTTGAAATGTATTACTTACAGGTATTTCAATCTTTGCTTTAAGCATTTGGTCTTTCTTTAGGCTTTGTACATGCAAAACTGGGCCTGTTAAGATTCCTGTTCCAGTATTACTGCAATCCACCATGTAGTCTGGAAGGCCCTTAGCACCTGAAAACTGAATATACAATTCAAGAAAAAGAGATTATGTATTTACCCTGGGTAAGCTCTTTTCAAGTAGATAGATAAGCCATTCTAGATGACAGGGTTATTTCCCCATGCTCACAAGGACTGCAGAAGAAATCCACTCCAGATTTTTCACTGTGCCTCAGTGTACTTTAGAGAGTTGCGCGGGGACAGAAATCTCACCCATCCCCGCCAAAATCCCCTCCGTCACCACCCGTCCCCGCAAGGAATCTCCTCCGTCCCAACCCGTCCCTATAAACTACAGAAATAGTTATTTCATTTAATTATGCTACTGAATTAAAGGCTCTGGTAGAAACCCATTTACAAATAAGCAAAAAGATTTTATTAATTTGGAAATATTAATTGGGAAGAATACATACTTTGTAAATGGGTTTCTACCAGAGCCTCTAATGTTTATAAATTTTTATCAACACAACTAATATACTACTTTATCCTAAAGCAAAAAAAAAAAAAAAAAGATTTTTTTTCCTACCTTTGTTGCCTGGTTTCTGCTTTCCTCATGTTCTCATTCAATTCCTTCCATCCACTATCTTTCTTCTCTCTGCGTCTTCCATTTGCTCTGTTACTGTGCCTCTTCCTTTCTCCCCCCTTCCAAATTGGTCTGGCACCCATCTTCTTCCCTCCGCTCCCCCCATAGTCTGGCATCTCTGTCTTCTTCCCTGCCAGCGTCTTCTCCCCACTCTCTCTTCCCCATTTCCTTTCAGCGTCCTTCTCCCCCCATCTTCCCCATGTCCTGTCAGCGTCCTTCTCCCCCCTCTGTCTTCCCCATGTGCTTTCAGTGTCCTTCTCCTCCCTCTGTCTTCCCCATGTCCTTTCAGCGTCTTTCTCCCCCCGTCTTCCCCATGTCCTTTCAGCATCCTTCTCCCCCTCTGTCTTCCCCATGTCCTTTCAGCGTCCTTCTCCCCCCGTCTTCCCCATGTCCTTTCAGCATCCTTCACCACCCCTTTGTCTTCCCCATGTGCTTTCAGCGTCCTTCTCTACCCCTTTGTCTTCCCCAGTGCTTTCAGCGTCCTTCTCTCCCCTCAGTTTTACCTTAAGCGTCTTTTTCTCTCCACTCCACCTTTCTTCCCTTTCTCACTCCCTGCCCCTTACCTTTGTGGCGCTTCCCCGCCCGACTGACAACAGAACAGGCCCGGTCCGACAAACCTCCCTGCCCTGTAGCCGCAAATCTAAATTACCTTCTTACAGCAGCTGGAGTATTGAAGCTGCTGTAAGAAAGTAATTTAGATTCGCGGCTACAGGGCAGGGAGGTTTGTCGGACCGGGCCTGTTGTCGGTCGGAGGAAGCGCCACAAAGGTAAGGGGACCTGGACGGCTGTGCACCCCCCCATGGCTGCACCCGGGGTGGACCTCCCTCCCCACCCCCCCTTGGTACGCCACTGCCGATCACAGCACACAGTCGATCGGAACGGAAGTCTTCCCAATGTCAGCGGGAGCCCTCCCTCTGACATTGCTTAAGCCCTCCCTCCGTCGTCAGCGCTGACATCGTGGAAGACTTCCGTTCCGATCGGCTGTGTGCTGCGGCAGGGCAGGTAGGGAGAAGACGAGCCTCGCATCCAACCCTGCAGGAACCCCGCGACCCTCGGAGGCATCCCCCGGGATCCCCGCGACCCTAAGGGGTGTCCCCACGGGATCCCCGCGACCCGAAGGGGGAACCCGCGGGATCCCCGTCGTCCCCGTTCAGCTCTCTAGTGTACTTCACAGCTCATTATAGCGCCCTTTAGCAGTCAGTACCCAAGCACAGAAAGGCACCTACACATGTGAAGTAGAGGCACCTGCAACAGGCCAAACTAGAGTTCTGCTCAGAAACAAACAAACAGTACCATTAACCGCCAATACAGACTTCAAAGGAGCTCAGAAACTACTCCCGAACAAGTTGAACATACAGAACGTATAATTCTTCACAACCCTGAAGGACTGACCGGTCGCCAAGGATCAGCTTGGAGAAGACTGAGGAGACTGAAAAGCTGAAAACAGTTGCAGGAGGAAAGGGCAGGGAGACTAGAATGTTTCGCCTATCTATTGGAAAAGATCTTACCAGGGTAAGTACATAATCTCATTTTCCAGTGCAATAGGTAAGACATTCTAGACGACAGGGACATACAAAAGCAATCCCCCCAAAATAGCTAGGGTGGACTTGCTGCACCGTCCCTTAAGACCAATGACCTGAAGGCTGAATCCCGCCTGGCAGCCACATCTACTCTGTATAACTTTACAAACATGTGAAGCAAAGACTACATGGCTGCCCTGCAAATCTCTTCAGGAGGAACAGCTCTCGTTTCAGCCCATGAAGAAGCCACACTCCTGGTAGAATGTGCCCAGACGGAAACAGGAGACTGTTTCCCCACCAGAATATAAACGGACGACATGGCCCTACAGATCCATCTGGAGATCGTGGCCTTAGAAGCAGGAGCACCCCACTTACGGGAACGTGTCAGCACAGACAGGCGAAACTCATTAGTAACCTCCAAATACCGTAGGAGCACCCTGCGCACATCCAGTTTCTTCAGCAGGCAATCCTGAGTTCTGGAACCACTAGGCTGAAAAGCAGGCAAACGCACTTTCTGAATGACATGGAAAACTGAGACCACCTTTTGTAAAAAATAATTCCCCCTATTGGTTTTAAAAGTATTTCCCTGCAATTTCATTGAGTATCCCCTAGTCTTTGTAATTTTTGACAGAGTGAAAAATCGACCCACTTGTACCCTTTCTACTCTACTCAGGATTTTGTAGGCTTCAATCATATCTCCCCCTCAGCCTTCTCTTTTCAAAGCTGAAGAGTCCTAACCTTTTTAGTCTTTCCTCATACGAGGAGTTCCATCCCATTAAATCAACTTTGTTGCTCTTCTTTGAACCTTTTCCAATGCCGCTATATCTTTCTTAAGATAAGTAGACTAGAATTGAATGCAATATTTCACGTGAGGTCACACCATGGAGCGATAATAATAATAACTTTATATCACCATAAGCAAAAGTTCTAGGCGGTTTACACTAAAAAGAGCTGGATAATCCGCAAAATACAATAATACAGTAAAAAATACAAATATTTGTAAAATAGAATTTCAATGATAAAACTCACTAAGTAATAAACTTATCGAACAAAGTGGCCTTAATTAATTTCCGAAAACTGCAATAGGATAACAGAGGCATTATAAATTTAGTCTTGTTAATCATCCATTTTTTAATAATTCCGAGCATCTTGTTTGCTTTTTTGGCTGCCACCGCACATTGGGCGGAAGGTTTCATTGTATTGTCTACAATGACACCCAGATTCCTTTCTTAAGCGCTAACTTCCAAGGTGGACCCTAGCATCCGGTAACTGTGATTTGGGTTATTCTTCCCAATATGCATCATTTTGCATTTATCCACATTAAATTTCATCTGCCACTTGGACACCCAGTCTTACAATTTCCTAAGATTTGCCAAATGACCCAAATGGTTGATTGACCACTTTCTCTGAGATGGAGTCCAATAGCCCTGCAGAGGACGACGATTGCAGTGAGGTCAACAGCCCCGAAGGCTGGCATCTGTCGTTACCACAATCCAGGAGGCAATATGTAATGGAACGCCCTAGAAGAGTGATTGAGGATAGAGCCAACAGTTCATGCTCACTTGGGCCTCCAAAGTCCACAGGAGACACATCTGCAAGGCATCCCGTTGGAGTGCCCAGCGGGACAGCAAGGCATGCTGAAGAGGACACATGTGTGCTCTCGCCCACGGGACCACATTCAGCGTGGACAACATGGATCCCAGAACCTGCAGGTAGTCCCACATCGCCAGAGCTGACTTCTTCAATAGGGCCGAGAACTGAGCACACAGCTTCTGTCTGCAAGCCTCAGGGAGATAAACATAGCCTTCCGCTATATCGAAAAGAACTCCCAGGCATTCCACCGACTGCATGGGCATCCAAATACTCTTCCTGTAGTTGACAATCCAGCCCAGCTCTTCCAGCACCTGTCCTACCATGCATTGTCCCTCTGCCAAAGTGGGAGCTCTGATCAACCAGTCGTCTAGATAAGGGTGAAACTCCAACCCCATCTTCCTCAGATCAGTCACTGCAACCATCACCTCGGTGAATGTCCGGGGCGCTGTAGCTAGCCCAAAAGGCAGTGCCAAAAACTGGTAATGCTGGCCCAGAACATGGAACCGCAGAAACTTGCGGTGTGCTGGGAAAATGGGAACATGTAAGTATGTCTCTGTAAGATCCAATGAAGCCAGAAATTCCCCCAGAGCCACTGCTGCAAAGCCCAACCTTACGGTCTCCATTAGTAATCGAGTGATCAAGAGTCGCATTCACATGTTGCAAAACCAGAATCAGTCTCCAATCTTCTGATCTTCTTTGGCACGATGAAGTATACAGAGTGTCTGCTGGAGCCCAAGAGTTGGAGTGGAACCGGCACTATAGTTCGAATATCCAGCACGCACTGAACAGTATCCTGGACTTTGCATGCCTTGTCAGGGTGCCCAGCCAGAGAATCCACAAACCAAACAGACAGCTGTTGGGTAAATTCCAGCTTGTAGCCTGATTGAATAATTTGTAAAACCCACTGGTCTGCTGTAATGCATGTCCAGGCAGGCAGAAACGCAGAGCCGACCCCTTATCAGCAGAGGAGTAATCAGCTCCCTGGCGTCAATGTGTCCTTCTGGCAAATCATGCCGGATGGGCGGCAGGAGGCCGGGGACACCTATAGCCCGCATATCTACCCTAGGAACTCTGTGAAGATCTCTGTGACAAGGAAGGAACATATGGTCGGTAATCACGAAAAGTTCAGCGGAAGCCACAAAAATTAGAATGCCCAGAACCCATGGAGGGTCGAGCTCTACTATCAGGCAGTGTCTTCGGTCTACAGTCCTCCACCGAATCCATGAGGTCATCTAGGCCAGTGTTCTTCAACCACCGGTCCATGGACCAGTGCCAGTCCACAGAAATTTCCTGCCGGTCCACAGGGCCAGCACGTGCATCAGGCCCAAAACAGTGTTCTTCAACCACCGGTCCACGGTGCGATCAATGTGGTATTATCTTCGAGCCAGTTCCCTCTTCCTCACTGATTCGATGCACAAAGCCACGGGCAGTGGCTCCTACGCGCGTCCTGCGCCTGAACTGGAAGCCTTCTCTCTGACGTTGCAATGTCAGAGGGAAGGCTTCCAGATGAGGCACGGGACGTGCAAGGTGCAATTAGCACTATTATGGGGGCGGGGTCTGGGGTGGAGATTGGGTAGAGATGGGAGGGGTCCGGCCCACGACTTAGCCCTGTGTTCTTCAACCGCCGGTCCACGGACCGATGCCAGTCCACAGAATAATTATTTTATTTCTGCCGGTCCATAGGTGTAAAAAGATTGAAAAACACTGATCTAGGCCTTTGCCAAAGAGCAACTGCCCCTTGAAAAGTAGCTGCGCTAAAGTGGCCTTGGAGGTGGAATCACTAGCCCACTGCCGAACCCATATAATTCGGTGTGCGGAAATAGAATACGAGGACACCAACGTACTTATACGTTTTACTCTAATCCTCATAATCTTTATACCCGTCTTGACTATTTCTTGCTCTCTCCCTCGCTGTTGGCCCTCGTTCATGCTGCTGACATTGTGGAGGTCCCGCTCTCTGACCACTCTCCTGTGGTCCTCTCTTTCCAAATCACTGCTGATTCCTCGGATCGGACTTGGCGTTTCCCGAGATACCTGTTTAAAGATCTTGCTTTTCGTAGATTTCTGCGGGAAAAGTGGCTAGATTATTATAGTACCAACTATGCCTCTGATCTTGACCCGGGTCTCTTCTGGGAGGCTTCCAAAGCGGTACTGCGTGGCTTCGTTATAGCATATGTCGTTGGAAAGAAAAAGAAATTGGAAGCGGATCTGTTGCAGTTATCGGGCGAACTACAACAGTTACGGAGGCGTCACCAGCGGACTCTGCAGGATGCTGATCGTATCCGCATACGTACTCTTCGACAACAAATTGATGTGATCCTCACCCAGCGAGCGGAGAGAGATCTGTATTTTCGTTACAATTTACATCGGTGGGGGGGGGGGGGGGGCGAGCGGGCCGGTTGATGGCCCGTCTGGTCCGTCCCTATCGTAAGCGTCAAATCATTACGGCCATTACCGACCCAAAGGGTCAAACCTACACGACGGAAGCACACATCCAGCAACAATTTGTGACGTACTATAAGGACTTGTATGCTTGTCGGCCGTTCGCGGATGCGGATCGGGACCACTTCTTTAGGGATGTCCTTTTACCGAAACTTCAACCGTCCCAGGTTCAAGCCTTGAATGCCCCGATTGATCGCCTTGAGGTGGAGTTGGGTATTAAGGCACTTAAATTAACTAAATCTGATGGCTATGGACCAGAATATTATAAGATTTTGTCTGACGTCATCTCCCCTTCTTTGGCAGCTGCTTTTAATTCTCTGCATTCCCAGAAGGGTGTGGACCACTATAATATGGCGCACGTTATTTTGCTACCCAAGCCGGGCAAGGACCCGTCTCAGGTGGGTTCTTACAGACCTATATCACTTCTCAACCAAGACGCCAAACTGCTAGCCGCCTTGCTTGCTCGACGTCTGAACTCTTATCTTCACCTTCTTATTCATGAAGATCAGGCAGGATTTGTACCTGGAAGATATGCCTCCATGAATCTTACGAGAGCTTTGATGGCCATCTATTCTCGTCGGGGGGGAGACAATAGGGCGGCTATAGTGGGCCTTGATATGGAGAAGGCGTTCGATAGCATCTCTTGGTCCTACCTTTTTTGGGTTATGGGTCACTACGGGTTGGAGGGCGCATTTCTGGACTGGGTGCGCAGCCTTTATTTTTTGCCCCAGGCTCGGCTTCTGGTTAATGGACAATTCACTTCGCCATTTCCGCTTGAACGCGGTACTAGGCAGGGGTGCCCTTTATCCCCGCTTCTTTTCCTTCTGGCTATTGAGCCATTGGCAGTTAAGATTCGTTCCAATTCACTCCTTCTTGGTATTAAAGTGGGAGCCAAAGAGAGTCGCATTAATCTATTTGCGGACGATATTTTGTTATATTTGGAAAACGCACCTTTACACCTCCCGGTGGCTCTCTCACTTGTCCGAGATTTTGGGACCATATCGGGCCTCCGAGTTAATTGTGCTAAGTCAGAACTCTTGCCCCTGGTTTCCCATAGACATGAGCTGTGGCATGACGATCTTCCCATTCCTCCCGTCCGGAAACCCATGCGCTATCTCGGAGTCTATTTGAGCACCCAATATCATCTCCTCTATAAGTATAATGTTCTTCATCACATTGAGGCTATATGTCACCTATGTGAGAAGTGGAAAGATTTGCCTCTTTCTTTATGGGGTAGAGCAGCATTGTTTAAGATGGTTCTTTTGCCGAAACTTTTATATCCGCTTCAAACGATCCTGCTCTGGATCCTGAATAAAGATGCCCAGGCCTTTCGGTCTCTCCTTCTTTCTTTTCTGTGGCGTAACAAAAGGGCTCGCATCAGCTTTGCTACCCTATCCTTGGACACCAGGCAAGGCGGACTGAATCTGCCGGATATTGGCCTATATAATGTTGCTTCCTTGATGCGTTTTGTCCATGAGGGCATCTCGGGACAGTTTAGGTATTCTCCCCCGGTGTGGATAACGGCTTGGTGTGCTCCTCACTCCTTTGTCTCTTTATTGCATTTGCATCCTCGGTCCTCCCCTGGGGTGGACTTCCGATTTCATCTTCTGAAACCTTTTCGTCAGGCCTGGTGGTGGTGGCGGAGGCTGCAGCGGCGGGCTCCGCAGGCCTCCCCGTTCTTGCCCCTGGTAGGTAATATTGATTTTCTTCCGGGAATGGGTCCATCGGGGTTTCACCTGTGGGAGTCCCGGGGCTGTGTCAGCGTGCGACATCGCTCTGCTGAGGGTGCGGGGACATTCCTTACTTTTCAACAACTGCAGTCCCGGTGGGACCTTCCGGCTTCACATTTTTGGGCTTACTTGCAAGCCAGACATTACTATTTCTCCTTAACACGTAAATGGGGTGAGCAGTGGCCTCTTGGCAAATTGGACGCCTGTTTGGTCCTCTTTCCTTCTCACCTTAACACCCTAGCTACTTGGTATAGGTTCTTAAAAACTGCTCTTCCCACCTCTTATCTGCATAGGGTTTCGGCCCAGTGGGCTCTTGATCTGGCCCTTGACTATAATGAGTCCCAATTTTTGGCCCTCTTTACTAACCTTATCCAATTCACGAGCTCTATGGAACTCCGGGAGATGCAATTTAGGATATTGCATCGGGCTTATATTTCTAGGGCTAGAGGACAGGCTATGGGCTTGTGGGCCGATGCTACCTGCTCTCATTGTCGGAGGGCATCGGGCACACTAGTACATATGTTTTTGGAGTGTCCCCATTCAGCTCTGTGGCTCCAGGTTCTCCCTTTTCTTGATGGCCTTCTTGGCAGGACGGTACCCAGGTCTTATGGCCTCTTGCTCCTGGGAGACATGGGGGAAGTGTCTGCTGTGGGTTTTTCCCCACCTTCCCAGAAGTTCTTATATACGGCACTCCTGGTGGTGAAAAAGATTTTGCTTCTACATTGGGTGGTGGAGGCGCAGGCTTCCTTTAGTCAGTGGCTCAACAAAATGCGGGAACTAGCTGCATTCGAACTCCAGACCCATGCAGCTCCTACTGGTAATGACAAAAAACTGTATGTTTCCTTATGGAGGGCGTTTCAGGTGGCAGCTGACTCTGCAGTCTCTACTCCCTTGCCTTAATCTGGTCCCTGTTGGACTTGGGGGCCTGCCTTCATGGGATTTCGCCCTACAGGACTGGTCGGTGACTCTCGAGCTCGGGTGCTTGTTATTTGTTTGAGGGGTGCTTGGTGTATGTTTGGTGTGGATTGTGTGGATTGATTGAGAGGGATGATTTTGTCTGCTGGATGAGTGAGGGATGGTTGCGTGGGGGATTTCTATTTTTGAAAAATGATTTTGCAGTCTATGGTATCTTTAGGAGAGTCTTCTGCTGCACGTCTCTGAGCCCGAATTGGACGGGTCCCCCCTTTTATTTTATCTTGCTGATTTTGTATTCATTCCAAGCGATTGTTTCGATTGCACCTCCCCTGTTGTACGGTTTTGTACTTACCAGCAATTTACTCTTCCTTTGTACTAGTACTTTGGTCCTCAGATTGGGCCTTGTTGTTTGTTCTTTTTGACTGCTTTCTCAATAAAAATTATTACAAAAAAAAAAGAATACGAGGACACCTTGGCAAGCACCTTCAAAAAGTCATACAGGGCATCTGCCATGTAATCTGTCCCAGCCATCATGAGCTGAGGTGCAGGCTCCACTGCATCCATCTCCAGCGAACACAGCCAGGAGAAACAGACAAGTGCCAGAAAGGATGTTGCCACAGCTGCTTTAATGCCTAAATCCGCCGTCTCAAAAATCTTCCTGAGGACCACATCCACACAGCGGTCCTGCATATCCTTTAACACCACTAGGATTAGAGATTCGCCTAGTCACCTGAGCCACTAAGGAATCCACCTTGGTCTGTGCCAGAAGCTGCTGGTACTCTGGCACCATAGGATACAAGCAGGATATAGCCCTCGCATTTCTCAAAGGGCCTTCCGGAGAGTCAAACTGTTCAGAGACCATAAAACTCATATCTGGATACCAAGGAAAAGTTGCAGATTGTGAGCACACAATGCAAAGCAAGGGAGACGAAGAAGAAGTGGATGGAGCTGTCTGAGCGACCAAGTTCAATTCCTGCAAGGATTCAGTAATCAGGTCAGGCAAAGCTGCAAATTTAAAAAGTGCAGCACAGACAGATCATCCCCAGGATTCAGAGCCCATAAGGGATCCGCGGATTCAGCACCCAAGTCCAGATGTCCTAATCCGAGATCGGCTGCACTATCAAATAAAGTATCAGAGAGGTCAGGATCAACTGCTGGATCCCTCAGGAGTCGAAACCTGAACTGGCAGAGCGAGCGGAAAAGGGGAGATCCCCGATGTCATCCTGTCGCCCAGAGACATCGACGGAGGAGGCTGAGAACTTCCAGCCACATAACCTCTGGCCTGAAATTCAGAACACAAAAATCTCATTAAGTCAGAAAAAATGTTAGGTCCCTGGGGCACAGAGTCACCTTAAGATGACTGAGACTTGTGTTTCTTAGGTTGCGGAGGTCCGCAGCCTGGATGCCTGAAGGACCAACCAAATCAAGCCCCGAAAGCAATGGTGGCTGCCCCACCAGGCTAGCCGAGCATGAAATCACCTGCTTCTGTAAGGTGAGAAGCAGATCTAGTAGCTACCGTCCCCTCCCCAGCTGCGCCATGCAGCATGTGACATAAGGATGCTCCAAAAGTGCTAAATTCACACAAACTTTGCATGGGTTCAGCATTGGAGACTCTAAGGACTCCATCCCAGCAAGTTTCCTGGCAAAAATTCGAGTTTTGAATAAGCAGGGAGAAGGTGAAAAAAATATTGCTAAAAATCCAAGATGGCTGTTGGCATTGAATGTGCACCAAAAAATGTGATAAACACTCTTTCTGAAAACAAAAAATGCCGATGCTGTTGGAAAAAAACGTACACTCCTCTGTAAACTTAAAAAAAAATAATCCGTAAACTATCCGTAAACAAAAAAAAACAAACCATTTTTTCAATACAGTATTAATTTGATTACCGTATTTTCACGCATAACACGATTTTACAAACCGAGCATAACCATGCGCGTTATATGCGTGAGCGCATTTTACAATTTGTTTTTTACATTGCTGGTTCCACCCCCCCAACGTCCGATTCATCCCCCAGCCCCCCCGCACCATTTGCGGTGGAGAAGCAGCCTACCGTGGGTTCGCAATGCCAGTGAGCTTTGCGCTGCTTCCTCTGCCGCGGTCCCGCCTTCTCTGCGCTGCTTCCTCTGCCGCGGTCCCGCCCCTTCTCTGACATCAGGGACGGGACCGCGGCAAAGGAAGCAGCCCAGAGAAGGGGCGGGACCGTGGCAGAGGAAGCAGTGCAGGGCTCATTGGCATCGCGAACCTACGGCAGGCTGCTTCTCCACCGCAAACGGTGCGGGGGGACTGGGGGATGAATCGGACGTCGGGGGGGTGCGAGCGGTCCTTCAGGGTGGGGGGGCCAGCGGTCCTTCAGGGTGGGGGGAACCAGTGGTCCTTCGGGGTGGGGCATCATGCTTTCAGGGTGGGGCAGGCCTTCAAGGGGGGGACAGGACTTCAAGGGTAGGGCGGCGAGAGGAGAGTCGGGGCGGCAAGCAGCATGCGCGGTATATGCGTGTGCACGCTATATGTCAATTTATTTACATAAATGTTGTTTTCCTGCACACTATACCCGTGTGCGCGTTTTACATGGGTGCGCGTTATATGCGTGAAAATACGGTAGTCAAAGAGAGAGTAGAGTCCAAAACGAACCCAAGAATTCTAGATGAGAATTCAATCTTCAATGTATCACCAGAAATTAATCATAGAAAAGAAGGTAAGTTGTATGCAGTAGGGCCAAACCATAGAAGTTTAGTTTTGGTGGTATTTAACTTCATACGTATGGAGGAAGCCCAATCTTGAAGTCTAGAAATGCAAGAATTAATGTCTGCTGTTAAATTCGACAGGTGATGGATCAACATCAAGCAAGATGAAAATATCATCAGCAAAAGTAAAAATTAATTCTGAGGTAGATAAATTCAGATATTTTTATGTTGTCATATATATATATATATATATGCCGATGATATATATATATATATATATATATATAATAATATGGGGGACAGTGGAGACCCCTGAGGTACTCCACAAACAGGAGACGAAGAAAATTTACCCTCAGCATGTACTTGATAAGATCGTACTTTCAGGAAACTGTTGAACCAATTCAGAACTCTATGATCCAAGCCAAAATCAATCAATCAATTGCATTAAGATATCGTGATCAACAACATCAAAGGCTGCAGAAAAATTGTAACAAAATAGCACATCGACCATGGGCCAAAATATTCTGAGCTTTTGCTACTAATGAAATAAGAAGAGTCTCAGTACTATGACTTGGACGAAATCCATGTTGGAATGGAAGGAAAATGGAGAATTCCTCCAGATAATCCGAAAGTTGCTTTGAAACAATAGATTCCAAAATCTTTGTTAACAGTGATATATTTCCAACTGTTCGGTAATGGGAAGCCAATGTTGGATCCAATTCTGAATGTTTTAACAATGGAGTAAGTATAATACGACCCATGTCTGATGCAAAAAACCCACTAGTAAGAGTATAATTTACCAACATTGTGAACCAAGAAATAACATATGTAGGAATACTACAGAAAATGTATGAAGGAACAGGGTGAAGTAAACATTTTTTGTGACCAAGTTTGGCACAGATCTTCAACAATTGACATTCTGTTATTATACTAAAATTATGCCAATATCTATCAACTGGGACCTCATTAAGAGATTCTTCAATACAAGGTGGATTAAATAGCCCTGATGTATTGGAAAATGATGACCTTACAGTTAAAATTTTAGCATTGAAGAAAGTAGCCAATTGTTCTACAGAAGGTCTAATAAACTTATCAGTCTGACCTGGTATTGATGTAATGGATTTTCATAATAGAAATAAGGCCTTATTTTGATCTTTTGCTGTATTAATCTTATTACCGTAATATATTTTCCTAGCCTTAATGATCTCGTAATTATATTCCTTTATCTTCCTGCTCCAACAAACCCTATCTATTTCTGCATTACTTCTTTTCCACTTCTCTCTAACTTTCTGCACATCTGCTTGAATTGACGATGGTGAAGAGAGTACCAAGGGGCAGTTTCCTTGTGAAAAATCTCCTTAGTTTTAAGAAAAGCTAATGATTCAAAAACTAATTGCAGATTATTCAGTCCAAATTTTTAAAATTTTATCCACATAAAAATCACAAGAAGAATTAGGTAACGTCTGCATTAATTGTTGCCAAAAGCTATCAGGATTAATTTTACTCCTTATCTTAATTGTTTCTTTCTGAGGGTTATCTTGAATCTTAGACATAAAATAGGGGTTCTAAAACAGCCCAAAAAATGATCCGTCCATGGTTCCTTATACTACTCAATTTTCCGAAACTGAAGATCTTGAATGATTAGAGTCTGCATAGCAGATAATATCAAAAGAGTGACCAAGGACATAAGCAGTGACTGGTGAAGAGGTGAAGATAAAATAATATTATGCCCAAAGGGTGATTCATAACTCATCATTTATAGATAAAATTATATATTCTAAATTTGGGCCATTATTTTTCTTAAGTAAGCTGGTATCTAGAAAAGCATGATAAATAACAGCTAAGCCACCTCCCCGTTTATCCACCCTAGATGAGAAATGTCCTTTAAAACCAGGAGGAACAAGTTCCTGCTGAGTAAAAGTATCTCCAGCAGGCAACCATGTTTCTGTAACAAACAGCAGTCCAGCATCATTATCAGTGATTAAATCATGAATAATCTGTTGTTACATAATGATCAAGCATTACAATAAAAGGAAGGAACTGGGGTAAGAGAATCAGATAAAGACTTAGGAGGAATGACTGAGGCTAATGATCTTAACACATATAAATTCCTGTGTTTTACAAATTTCCTATGAAAGAATCTCCTACTGCTAATAATAACTGGTATATTATATCTATCTTGAATTGAATTGTTTAAATCCAGAGATGTGAGTGAAGAGAGATAAGCACAAACAGAGTTACAATATGTAAGGAACAATAAACAACATAGCCAATAATAAAAATCCATAATCAATTGATAAAAACAATAAAAATTAATATAAAACTTAGTTGCTATTTAGTTATTCAAATAATAATACTATAAAAAGAGAACTAAACTTTTAGACCAACCAGCTGCTATGTTTAAAAAAAAAAAAAAACCCAAAAACATCGAGCTCCCAAAAAATGGCATCAGAATGAGCCACTACATCCACTTGGTAAAAACTGGTAAAAGTACAAAAAGAGGACCTAGTAGCTGCTCTGCAAAGTTAATCAGGATGAACTGCGCAAGACTCCGCCCATGAAGCAGCCGCACTTCCAATCGAGTGGGCGTCAAGCAAAATTGGCGGCTGCTGGAAGTCGTGGAAATGGCCATTCAAATTTATCGAGTGATCAAAGCCTTGGCCGCTGGACGACCATGGTGAGGCACAGCAATCAGAATAGGTGATCAGACAGCCAGAAATCATTAGTCTTCTCCAAAGAGTGGAGAAGGACTCTCCTGACAGCCAACTTGCACAAGATCCGATCCTTTCACTATGGGCCTGCAGAAGGAAAAGCAGACAAATTAACTTCCTGTTTGACATGGAAGGCAGATGTCACTTTCAGTAGAAAGGAAGGAAGGAAGGTATAATATGGAGAAAACTCCTGCATCTGGAAAAAGGAAGCCCTGTACGAAAGAGCCTGAAGCACCAAAACACACTGTGCCAAGACCACAGCGATCAAAAAGACAGTCTTGACTGTCAGATCCAGAAGAGAAACATCTTTTAATGGCTCGAATGGGCCTCTCCAAGCTCCTGCAGAACGATGTTAGGATTCCATAAAGGGAAAACACAAGGGATGTTGAAAACGAAGTGTTGCTCCCTGAAACCTGGATACAGCGGGATGAGCAATAAGCAAACTAGTGTCTCTGTGCACTGTAAAACATGAAAGACCTGCAACCTGAACTGAAAGGGAGGCCACTGCTAAACAAGTTTCTAGACCTGCCTGAAGAAAATCCATGACCACCAAAAAGGGAGCCCTCTCAGGTTCCATGTGATTCTTAGCATACCACTGTTGAAAAGCCTTCCAGGCTTTGGCATAAGACGCCATAGTAGAGGGTGTCATTGAGCGCAAAAAACCACACTCAAAAGCCATGCATTACGACCAAAGCACCATGGGATCTCCATGGGCACTGGCCCCTGACTGAGAAGATATCAATGAAGAGGGGGCTGGAGTCTCTCAACACACAGAAGTGGATGAGATCCGCATACTAGTGCTGCCCGATTTCTGATTCGAATTGATCGGATGAATCGATTTGAATCAATTTGTTAAAAAAAGAAAAAAAAAACGGCCTCGCCAATTCAGTTACCAACCCTCCCCCTTGCCCCCTAAAGCAGTTGGGAAGTGCTGCATAGGCCTTTGCAGCGTTTTCCGGCTTCCTGGTTTTACCTTTAGCTAATACGGCAGCCTGCAGAGAGGATCGCTGGTGTGTAGCGATCCTTGCAGGCTGCCGTCGTCCTAAGCACCATGTTCCTTCTGCCGCGATCCTGCCTCTGATGTCAGAGGAGGGGCGGGATCGCGGCAGAGGAAATGTGCTGCTCAGGATGATGGCAGCGTGCAAGGATTGCTGCAGCACCAGTGATCCTCTCTGCAGGCTGCCATATTAGCTAAAGGTAAGACTGGGAGGCCAGGGGGGAAACATGCTGGTCTTAGGGAGGGGGGCAGGCCTTCATGGGGGGACCAGTCCTTCAGGTGAACATGCTGGCCTTTGGAGAATGCCAGGCCATCAGGAGAACGTGCAGACCTTTGGGGTTGGGGGCAGGCCTTCGGGGCAGGCCTTTGTGGTTGGGGGCAGGCCTTCGGGGGGGGGGGGACCAGGACTTCAGGGGAACATAAGAAGTTGCCTCCACTGGGTCAGACCAGGTCCATTGCGCCCAGCAGTCCGCACCCGCGGCGGCCCATCAGGTCCATGACCTGTAAGGTGATCCTTATCTAAACCCTGTAGTCCCCTTAATCCTTTATCTATACCTTTTCATAACCTATCCCTACCTCTATCTGTATCCCTCAATCCCCATATCCTTCAGGAACTTATCCAATCCTTCTTTGAACCCCCTTAGTGTACTCTGTCCTATCACAACCTCCGGAAGCACATTCCAGGTGTCCACCACCCTCTGAGTGAAAAAGAATTTCCTAGCATTTGTTCTAAACCTGTCCCCTTTCAATTTCTCCGAGTGCCCCCTTGTTCTTGTGGTTCCCAATAGGCTGAAGAATCTGTCCCTTTCTACCTTCTCTATGTCCTTCATGATCTTGAAAATCTCTATCATGTCTCCTCTTAGTCTCCGCTTTTCCAGGGAGAAGAGCCCCAGCCTTTCTAACCTGTCAGCGTAAGAACGGTTTTCCATACCTTTTATCAGTTTCGTTGCTCTTTTCTGAACCCTCTCAAGTATCGCCATGTCCTTCTTGAGGTACGGCGACCAGTATTGGACACAGTACTCCAAGTGCGGGCGCACCATTGCACGATACAACGGCATGATCACTTCCTTCGTCCTGGTTGTAATACCCTTCTTAATAACATGTTGGCCTTCGGGGAGCAGGCCTTCAGGGGAACATGCAGGCCTTCGGGAGGGGGGAGGGGGGCTGGTGTAGAAGTTGATGGAGGGAGGGAAGAGAGGGTTAAAAGAGACATGCATATACCAGACGGGGGGAGGGAGAGGGAAGAAATAATGAATCTAAAAACAGAGAAGAGGGAGAGAGATGGTGGACAATGGGATGGAGGGAGGAAAGGAACAGAAAGGAAAAGAAGTTGGATCACAAGGATTGGTGGGGGGGATAGAGATACTGGATAGGAGGGTAGTTGGGAAGAGAAAGGGAGAGATGGTGGACCCTGGGTTGGTGGGGAAGGAGGGAGAGATGCTGGATGAAAGGGTAGTTGAGAAAAGGAGAGATGGTGGATCTGGGGATGGTGGGGTTCATCGCTGCAGTTGCGGGGATAGAGACAAAAAAAAAGGAAAGATACCAGACCTCCGGGGGAGGGAAGGGAAACGGAAGGGGAGAAAGAAACAGAGATGCAAAATGGATGGTTAGCATGGAGAAAGGAGACCCTGGCAAGCAAGTTATCAGAAGACAACCAGAGCCTGGGAACAACATGATTTGAATAATGACCAGACAACAAAACGTAGAAAAAATAATTTTATTTTCTGTTTTGGGATTACAATATGTCAGATTTGAAATGTGTATCCTGCCAGAGCTGGTGTTAGACCGTGAATGTGAGCTAGGATTTAACAGAGAGAGGAAAAATCTTTTTTTTTTGTTTACACCACAGCGTCAGTGTGGGTAGGAGAGGGCAAAGTGTGTGAAGAGGCTATAAAATAAACCCACTCAATTGGGCAGGAAAATCGAATTGAAAACTCGATTCAATAGGCTGAATCAAATCAAAATTATTTTTCCTGCACTACTGTATACCATGGCGCTGAGGCCAGTCTGAAGCTACTAGAATCAACAGACCAGGATGCATTGCTATTTGGCGCAGGACCAGACCTACCAGAGATCATGGAGGGAACATCATACAGGAGCTCGTGAGCAAGCCAGGCCAAACCAAGGCATCTGGCCCTAGCTCCCTCACTGTTCGTTCACTGAAAAAGTGCCCAGACTCTGAGTTCTCTGCCGAAGCCAACAACTCTCTGTGGCCTACTCCAACTCTGTACGATCAGATGGAACGCCTCCTACGAGAGGAACCATGCTCCTAGGTCCAAGAACTTTCGGCCAAGGAAGTTTGCCTGAACATTGTTGACTCCAGCCATATGGGCCGCCGAGAAAGACAGAAGATATGATTCCGCCCAGTGGAACGTAGACAATCTTTCTGTCCCAAGAAAGAGAGAGAAAGAGAGAGCATGAATGCCCCCTTGTGATGTACGTACGCCACCGCTGTGGTGTCATCGGAGAAATTTGCACCGCTGGTCCTTTCAGAAGGGGTTGAGAGCGAGTTGCACCATATGGATTGCCTGAAGCTCCAGACGATTGGTCAACCAACATTTTGGACCGGGAGTCCACTGCCCCTGAATGGAGCGGGCCCCGCAGTAAGCCCGCAACCCAACACATTAGCAACAGTCCTAAGAGTCATCCACTTGGAAATCCATAGAAGCCAATTTTGGCAGCGAGCCATCCCCTGAAGCCACCAGCTCAAGTCGCTGTTAGCTGGCACCATCCAGGGGTGCGGCATCTGAAGGGGAAAACTTTGCAGAGACTACCGAGATAGGAGTGACTCCTGTAAAGGGCACATAGGTGCTCTGGTCCAGGGGATCGCCTCCAAAGAGGCTGTCTGAGACCCCAGAACCTGCAGATAAAACTAGGCTGAGGGAGCTGGACAGTCCAGGAGAATTCTGATCTGTTGTTGAAGATTCTGTCTACGTGTCTTAAGAAGAAACATAAGACCCTGTCTGGAGATAAAGAGAAGCCCCAGAAATTTCAGGGACTGGAAGAATGCCAAGCATATCTTCCTGAACTTCCCAACATCTGCAGCAGAGACACTACCATCTCCACCGCACTTTCATACAGAGCCAGGATCAACCAGCTGTTGGCTCTCACTATTTTGGTTTCCTCTGACGAGATCAGGGAAAGGCGGTTCGCAGACAACGGCGCGAAAGACAAAAGCGCATGCCGACAATTGAGCGCAGCGCACGCCGCTGCGCCGCTCTAAATTACAGTTTTTAGGTGCTCCGACGGGGGGGGGGGGGTTTGGGGAACCCCCCCCCCAATTTACTTAAGACATCACGCCGGCGTTATGGGGGGGTATGGGGGGTTGTAACCCTCCACATTTTACTGTAAACTGAACTTTTTCCCTAAAAACAGGGAAAAACATAGTAACATAGTAGATGACGGCAGATAAAGACCCGAATGGTCCATCCAGTCTGCCCAACCTGATTCAATTTAAAGTGAAGTTTTCAGTAAAATGTGGGGGGTTACAACCCCCCACACTGCGGCGCAATGTCTATTAAGTAAAGTGGGGGGGGTTCCCCCCACGCCCCCCCGTCGGAGCACTAAAAACAGTAATTTAGAGCGGCGTGGCGGCGCGCGCTGCGCTCAATTGTCTGGGCGCACCTTTGTCCCAGTGCGCTTTTGCCTTACACCGGGAAAGGCTGAGGACTGAGCCCTTGCGCCACACATAAGCAGAGGAAATAGAAGGAGCTGCCTAAGTGACTAAATTTAACTCATGCAGATACTCTGAAATAAGATCCAGTAAGGTCGCAGACTTAAACTTAGAACAGTGGGATTGTCCCCTGGTTCTAAAGCTAAAAGCAGGATTTACAGTTGCACACATTCCCAGGTCCCCAGCCATGGGAACAGCATCCCTCCAAAATAAGGGATCTGCAAAATGGTTATCATCTCTAACTCTTGGAGAGAGGTCTCCCAAGTTCTGCACAGCAGCAGACTGTGAAGAGGTGCCTTGCATGGCAATGCCAA
The DNA here is from genome assembly GCF_902459505.1 of Geotrypetes seraphini. Classification (NCBI taxonomy): domain Eukaryota; kingdom Metazoa; phylum Chordata; class Amphibia; order Gymnophiona; family Dermophiidae; genus Geotrypetes; species Geotrypetes seraphini. Next base: position 146,519,523 of record NC_047085.1, on the reverse strand, counting down.
GTCTGATAGACTAAACATGTTCTTTTCGTCAGTATTTACAAAAGAGGACACATTCAACGTGCCGGAACCTGAAAAAATCTTCACAGGAGATCAAGCAGAAAAATTAACATCAATGGAGGTAAGCCCAGAAGACGTACATAAGCTGATAGATAGATTAAAAAGTGACAAATCTCCAGGCCCGGACGGATTCCACCCTAGGGTTTTGAAGGAGCTAAAGGAGGAAATAGCGGAACTACTACAGCGGGTTTGTAATCTATCCCTGAAAACAGGCGTGATCCCGGAGGATTGGAAGATAGCTAATGTTACGCCCATCTTTAAAAAAGGATCGAGAGGTGACCCGGGGAACTACAGACCGGTAAGTCTGACTTTAGTTCCAGGGAAGATGGCGGAAGCGCTGATAAAAGACAGCATCGATGAGCATCTAGAAAGAAATAAACTGATGAAAACAAGCCAACATGGTTTCTGCAAGGGAAGATCGTGCCTAACGAACTTATTGCACTTCTTCGAAGGAATTAACAAACAAATGGACAAAGGGGACCCCATAGACATTGTATACTTGGATTTCCAAATAGCCTTTGACAAGGTACCCCATGAACATCTACTACGGAAACTGAAGAACCATGGGGTGGAAGGAGACATACATAGATGGATTAAAAATTGATTGGAGGGTAGGAAGCAAAGGGTAGGAGTAAAGGGCCACTACTCTGACTGACTGGAGGAGGGTCAAGAGTGCCGCTGCTGTTCAATGTATTTATAAATGATCTAGAAACAGGGCGAAGTAATAAAATTTGCAGATGACATCAAACTATTTAGTGGAGTAGGGACTAAAGAGGATTGTAAGGAAATAGAAAGGGACCTAAACAAGCTAGAAGAGTGGGCGATGAGATGGCAGATGAAGTTTAATGTAGAGAAATGTAAAGTCTTGCATGTAGGGAACAGAAACCTGAAGTACAGTTATACGATGGGAGGGCTGGTAATGGGTTAAAGTACCCAAGAAAAGGACTTGGGGTAATAGTGGACAACACAATGAAGCCGTCGGCACAGTGTGCAGCGGCCTCTAAGATGGCGAATAGAATGCTAGGTATTATCAAGAAAGGCATTACAACCAGATCGAAAGAGGTCATCCTGCCATTGTACCGGATGATGGTGCGCCCACATCTGGAGTATTGCGTCCAATATTGGTCGCCATACTTTAAGAAGGATATGGCGATACTCGAGAGGGTTGAGAAAAGAGCAATGTGACTGATAAAAGGTATGGAAAACCTTTCATATGATGAAAGATTAGAGAAACTGGAGCTATTTTCCATGGAAAAACGGAGGCTTAGAGGGGACATGATAGAGACTTACAAGATCATGAAGGGCATAGAGAAAGTGGAGGGACAGGTTCTTCAAACCTTCGAAAACTACAAGAACGAGAGGGCATTCAGAAAAATAAGAGGGGACAGATTCAGAACCAATGCTAGGAAGTTCTTCTTCACCCAAAGGGTGATGGATGCCTGGAATGCACTTCCAGAGGGTGTGATAGAACAGGGGTTTAAGAAGGGATTGGATGAATTCCTGAAGAAAAAAGGAATAGAAGGGTATAGACAGAGGATCACTATATAGGTCCTGGACCTGATGGGCAGGCAAAATGGACCTCTGGTCTGACCCAGCAGAGGCACTGCTTATGTTCTTATGCCCCTGGACCTTGGAGATTGGAGTCACCCTTTGATTACTGTAGCATGTGTTTCTTTGGCTGTGGGGCATCCAAGTCCTGTTGCGTGGAACAGTCAGCATTTCCAGGCCCCGAAAACAGAAAAGGCCGCCCTTCAGATTACAAAGAAATGTATATTAATACAAGATACTTGGTGTGTTGCATTAGGATAAAAACTTGTATTAAAAAACCTTGCACTGTAACTATAGAAAATTGCAACCTATAAACTGTATATTCTGTAACCCATTCTGAGCTCTTTGGGGAGGACAGGATAGAAAACAAATTAAATAAAATAATCAGAGGAGAGGTTAAGCTGGTCGCTCCCGCCCCTCTGGTCCATTCCATACAGCATGTGGTGCTCCTGAGATGCAAATTTTGCTGAATCCTGACATGAATTTGGGTTAGAAGAGCCCTAGGACTCCATCCCAATGAGGTTTCAGGCAAAAATTGCAGTTTTGGAAGTGCAAGGAACTTTTGAAGAAAAGATCACTAAAAATCCAAGATGGCCACCATCAAGAAATTCACACCTATAAACACTAATAAAACATACTTACTAAATATTAAAAAACTGGTGAAATTAGGATTTTTCAGGTGTATGTGTGGGGGGAGGGGGGACAATACAGGGAGACATGCAAACTCCCAATAACCTGTATTTCAGACCTTCTCGAATTCACCTCATAGGCTGTGACCTGTGCTGGAAATGGGCTGCAGCCTGCCTTGGCCCTTTACAGTAGCTGGAAAGGAGAAGAATAAATTGCCTCAAGCTGGAAATGCCTCTTTGACACTGATCTTCAGACTGCCAGTCAGACACAAAGCCTGACCGTATCCCTACCCTTGTGGACTGACAGACACGTTTACAGAAGGGGGATGCAAAAAAAAAATGCAGGTATCACCCTGCGAGACACTGATGAGCCTTCTACGGATGTCTAACAGCCTGTGTTTGAACCCTTGCAAAGCAGTAGGTGAGGATTAAATATGGGGATGACCCCAAACTACAAAGATACTAGTGCAGGCTAGCTAACAGGTACCACAAGGGATAGGCCTGTCAGCTGCAGACGCAGTCTTCTTCTTCTCTATCTTCTCCATCTTTCTCATTGCTATTCCAGCGGCATAACAATATAGCATGTTAGCTATTTAGATTCAGTCAGCGCTTATGGTAATTTTAAACACCTTATTTCCCTGATGAAGTAATGAAACGAGTCTCGTCGGAAGAGGTGGCACTGCAACAATTGATAAAGATAAGTTGAATATACAGTAACATAGAAACATAGAAATAGACGGCAGATAAGGAGTACTTCAAATAAATATAAAAAACAGTTTAAAAAAAAAGTTTAATAATTGAACACTGTAGAAAGGGTCCAAAAACATTTCTAGAATGCTACGTTGTTCTAATTGAAAGTGTATAGTTATTGAGAAGTGTTAATTTTTGGTGCTACAAGTTTGTAGGGGTTGATGACTTTCTCTATGCAGGCAGAGCAGAAAGTGAAAGCTCCAAGCACTGAAAAAGGACAAAAATAACAAATAAAATAAGAAAAAAAGAGAGCAGAACAGAACACTTCTTCCAGCTTGCATGCAGAAGGGAAAAACTGCAGGTGGCAGTAGACTCCCAGTGAAGTAGGGGGATGACAGAAAAAATCTGGAGTGGATTCCTTTTGCATATAGCTCATGGCCATAGAGCGATAACCTGTTCATCTAGAATGACACATCTATTGCACTGGAAATAACATTATAGTAATCAAGCTTCAAAGTCATTAGGATACGGTACTCTGTCTTGGTCAAAATACTTAGTATTTGACTTGTTTATGCAGCGTATCAAAGCCTGAATTAAATGCAAAAGAAATTTGCTGAGAGAATGTCAGATGAGAGTCAATAATGCTAAGAGAGTGGAAAGAATCTACAATTGACGTCAAGGTGTCAAACAGTATTGTTATTAATAGGGGCTGTGGTGCGTGGCCAGTGATCCAGCAGATAATCACTTTATTAGATTACATAGATTAGATAGATAGAAAGATCTGCATCGAAGACATAAAATTAAAACAGCAATAAAAAAAGTAAATTTACAACTCTTTTTTTGGCTGCTTTGTTTGCTGAATCTTGGTTCTCTTAACATACCTTGCAATGGACCACCAGTTTGGGTTGTACAGTAATATTTGCTGCTTCATCTAGAACTTCCACTTGGAAAGGGAAAGCAGTTCCATTTTCAAAGACCAATATTTCAGACTCTGGTTTCACTTTCAGTTTACAAGGTGGTCCTATTAAAAAAATAAAGATTGTATTGAATAAGGTATGTATTCGGTACAGAAGAGCAGACTTATTGTAGCTTCAAACATGAAAACCTTTCATAGAAACACAGAAACATCTTGGCCCATTCAGTCAGCCCATCCACAGCAACCATTATCTCTTCCTCTCTCTAAAAATTCCAGTGGCGTACCTAGGGTATGTGGCACCCGGGGCCCATAATTTTTTGACACCCGCCCCCCCCCATGTAAAAAAATATTTTTTGTAATAACCATGAAACTGAATAAATGGTCATAATAGAAACAGGCAGTGAAAATTTTCTTTTATTGAACCTCATATATGTAACCATTATTCCAAACATACCATAACATAACATAAATTATGTCTGAATTGTCATGACATCAGAAGTACATATGGAGTAGTTGCAGGTGATGCTTGGGACATTTCTGATAGTTCGGTTTTATGTGTTTTTTGAATAGAAGGGTTTTTGGGTTTTTTTCCAATAAAAGTTTTATTTATTAAGACAGCAACAATAGTGAAATCACAAAACCTCATAAAGGAAGCGCCAGAGGCACTACCAACATAATAAACAAGAACAAAATCCCAAACTAGACATTCAAAAGCTAAAGAACCCCCACAACACAGCAAAATCCCCCCCACCCCTCACCCTCCCACAGAGACAAAGCAGTGAACCCAAACCACAGAGAAGAAGAAAAGGATCTCCATATGTCAACAGAAGAAAAGAAAGGGGAATCAGAACACCCAAACTCAACCCCCCCCCCAAGTCCCGATCGCAACTCCCAACACCAGACCCACAAACATCCCTCACAAGATAGACTCCCGGAAGCGGCGCCAAATACGCGCATAGTCATGTAATTTACCATGCTGCATAGCCGTCAGTTGATACATAAGCTGCCAGTTGAGCAAGCGCTGCTTCATCAAAGGCCACGAGGGAGTCTGCACTTGATTCCAAGAGGAGGCCAAGACCAACCGGGCTGCAGTGAAAGCCAACTTACAGAACAGGGAATCCCCCCAGTCAAGATCTAATTGGTGCCAATACAGAAGTGCATGACGCCATTCCACCGGTACCTGTGTGCCTAGAATTTGAGAGACCCGAGCAAACACCTCCACCCAGAAACCGCTCACAAGCCCACACCGCCACCACATATGCAGATAAGTACCCACTTCCCCGCAGCCCCTCCAACACAAGCCCCTCCCTGTCCCTCTCTATCTAGCCAATACCTGAGGGATATAGTACCAGCGAAAGAGGACCTTATATCCATTTTCAACCAAAAAGGCTGCAATACCTACTGATGACACCTCTCTCCAGATGTCCTCCCACGTGTCCATAGATATAGCAGATTCCCAATCCCCCTCCCAAGCTTTCATGTAAGGAAGGAGGGCATCCCCCCTAACATTTAGGCACCGGTACAGAGCAGACAGGGTCCCCCGTCGACGCACCGGGCCCAACAACAACTCTAAAGGTGTCTTGCCATCCCGCAAGTCCCCCACCACTCCCGAGGTCTGAAGATAATGAACCACCTGTAAGTAGGGGAAAAGATCACCAGCAAGAAGACCATAACGTCCCTGTATCCGCAAAAGGCCTTATCCAACCTAAAACTGGATCCCACAATTGACCCACCCACACCAATCCTTGATTTTCCCAACCAGCAAACACTCCAGCTCCCCGACCAGGTACAAAATCCAGATTATAATGCAACGGGGTGTACCAAGAGTGATGCTTTCCCAGCAATAAACCCTTCCGTACCACATTCCACACCCGCAAGGAAATATCTACTGAGGTCAAAACCCCTCCAGTCTTCGCTCTCCCAGGCACCCAAGGCCGATGCAGCAACAGCACCCCAACAGAAAGGCTCTGCTCAATCACCACCCACGGTTTCGGATCTTGCGTCTGCCACTCCAAAAGAGCACGCAACTGAGCCGCCTGGTAATACTTCACCACGTTAGGGTCCGCCAGCCCCCCGGCACTCCGACTCAAATAGAGGACCTTCCTACTCACCCGAGATCTACGTCCTGCCCAAATAAAAGCAAAGATATGTCGTTGCACCTCCTCTAACTGCTGTCTACTCACCCAAAGGGGCAAAACTTGAAATAAGAACAAAAGACGAGGCAATATCATCATTTTAACAATCTCCACCCTGCCCAGCCAGGAGAAACAATGATCCCTCCAGCAGTCTAAGTCCTGCCTAATACGACGAAAGAGCGGGGGAAAGTTAATTGCATAGGTATCCACTCCCGGCGGATCAAAATAAACCCCAAGATAGCGCAACGAGTTCTGAACCCAACGGAACGAAAAAAGTCCCCGAAGAAGAGCCACCCTGTCGGGGTGTAAATTGATATTAAGGATCTCAGACTTCCCAACATTTATGCGAAACCCCGACACCACCCCGAAAGCTTCCAACTCCCGCAGAATAGCTGGCAAGGAGCCCTCCGGATCCTCAACCGTAAAAAGGAGGTCGTCAGCAAAGAGAGTCAGCTTGTATTCCCTCCCGGTACAGAAACCCCCTTAATGTCCCGGTTCGCCCGAACCCGCCGCGCAAAGGGCTCCACCGTCAGAGCAAAGAGAAGCGGGGAGAGAGGACACCCTGGCGCGTGCCCCGCGCGAGGGAGAAAATGTCAGAGTAGCCCCCATTCATCTTAATACAGCTGATAGGGCAGGTATAGAGAATTCGAATCCATTCTCGCAGACGCGGACCCACACCAATAGAGTCCAGAACCCAAAACAAGAAAGGCCAGGAGACCCTATCAAAGGCCTTCTCAGCGTCAATAGACAAAAAGACCGTCTCCCTCGCCCAGCTCCTGGCCCTTTCAAACAGGTTATAAACCCGACGGGTATTGTCGCCCACCTGATGGCCCACCACAAAGCCCGATTGGTCGGGATGTATCAACCGTGGAATCCAACTCATCAACCTATCTGCCAATATCCGCGTAAATATTTTAGTATCCACCCCCAACAGAGAGATTGGTTGATAAGAAGTGCACTGGAGAGGGTCCTTCCCTTCCTTTGCCAAGACTGTAACCCCCGCCAATCGCATAAAATATGGAAGCATTTTATCCCCTTCCAAAGAATTCAGGAAACGTAACAGAGGAGGTAACAACCAATCCTGAAAACGCTTATAATACCGGACGGTAAAGCCATCCAGCCCCGGGGACTTTCCAAGTTTCATAGAGCGCAGAGCCCCACGAGCTTCAATCAGCGTGAGAGGGCGATCCAATCTGTTAACATCCTCAGCAGTGATCTTAGGCATCGCCACCGATGCGAGATAGCTATCCAGGTCCGATATGGACCCTTCAGTCTCCGGAGTGTAGAGATGGGAGTAAAACTCCACAAAACGCGCTCGAATATCATCATCTTTCCTCAGGATCACTCCAGAAGCCGCCCAGATCGAGAGGATCTGATTGCGCGTGTGACGTACCTTCAACCGATGGGCCACCAATCTACTAGCCTTATTGGAGAACTCAAAATACCTCTGTTGCAATAACTGCAAGTTAAAGTGCAAACGTTCCAAGTCCAAAGCCTGCAGATCATGTCTCGCCTGTCGTAGCTTCCTACTCAACTCCATATCCCAAGGTCGGTGTTTATGTAGCCCCTCTAACCTGCCTATCAGATGTAACAATGCAGCAATGGCTTCCCAACGTTGACGCTGCCGAGCAGACGCCAATACAATTAATCTGCCCCGTAGCGTAGCCTTCAACCCCTCCCATACTGCTTCCGACGAAGCACCACACTCCAAGTTGAAATCTAAATACTCCTGTAGCCACCCTTCTATCTGAACGACCACCTCTGGATCATCTAAGAGACTATCATTAAAGCGCCAGAATTTCCTGCCCGTACCACCTCCCTCCCCCATAAACCGCACCCAAACAGGGGCATGGTCCGACCACGTGATCGGTTCGATCCCTGCCGACTCCACTTGGCGGAGCAACCCATGCTCTACAAATACATAATCAATTCGAGAGTAGGAGGAATGCGTTCTAGAGAAATAAGTATAGTCCCTATCCAACGGATACAACCAACGCCAGATATCAACAACATTCAAAGTAGAGAGCACCTCCCACAACATCTCGCACCAACTCGCAAAAGAACTCCCCCTGGCCTTCATTAGGGGCATAAATGTTAACCAGAGAGTACAGACGCCCCTCTATCAGAGCCTCAAGCATAATATATCGACCTTGAGGATCCCTGACCACCCTTTGAACTTCACAACGAAGCCCTTTACCTATAAGGATCCCCACCCCGCCCCTCTTAGAGGTGCCAACCCTGGAGGCCCAAAAGGCCTGAGGAAATCTAGAATCCTTAACAAGGTGCTCATGGGTCTGTACCAGGTGCGTTTCTTGCACAAAACAAACAGCGGCTCTCAACCGAAGCAGTTCCCGGTAAAAAGCCCTCCGTTTATTAGGGGAGTTGAGACCCCGGATATTATAAGATACCAACTTAAACCCCCCCATAACCCAGAAAAAACACTGTAAGAGATGACCCCTTCCTCATAAACATGTCCCTGTGCCCCACTCCCTCCCCCACCATCCCCCCTCCACCCTCCTTCCCCCAAAGTGAGAGCCCGCAGACCTCTCACAGACATACAAGGAAGTGAACAATCCCCTGTGCCCGTGACTCAAGCACTTACAACCAAACACTAACCATCCCTCCCGCAATCACAACATCCCCAGAGCCCAAGCCCCCCAGCTCAACAACCACCAACATCCAACCCTTCTACCAACCCACCACCAGACACCCACACAGCCCCAAACACCGTCCCAATCACCCCCCCACCCCACCCTCAAGATCCAGTCCAAGGAGTTTCACCCCCAGTATTCCCAACATAGTCCCAAGCTCAGAGTCACAAGGGGGCCAAAGGAAGACACCCTCGGGAAGCGAATGAATCAAAGGGTAGTGGGGCATGCAGGCAGCACAGAAACAGGTACCATCCAAGAGACATCAGGGGAGACCATTTGAAGAGGATGCTGTCGCCAGGTGGGGGGATCCCCCCCCATGGCCCCCTCGCCCACCTCGGGCACTCCGCTCCACTCGCTGCCACCGGAAAGAAGCTGGAGTCCCTCCACGACGTGAAGCATCACCCACAGGTTGATCAGGAGCATCCGGTATCTCAATCCCCGCCTTTTGCAGCAAAAGACGGGCCTCACGAACAGTGGTGATCTTGGTATGGACCCCATTGAAGGAAATCACCACTCCAAAGGGAAAGGTCCAGCGATAGCACAGATTAGCACTCTGCAATGCCTTGGTCACCTCTCGGAACGCATGCCTCTTCTGCAATGTGCTGGCCGCCAGATCCTGAAAGAACTCCAACCAATGGCCCTCCCAGGTCACTGTACCCAGCTCCCTGGCTCTGCTTAGAATCTGTTCCTTAAGCATAAAGCTCTGGAGGCAGAGGACAATGTCCTTAGGTTGATCAGTGACCCGGGGCCCCAAAGCTCTATGGGCCCTCTCGAGTCCCGGTTCAAGAGTATCATTTTGAAGTAACCAGCGGATCAAAGTAATAGTGGTAGCACGAACATCTTTATACTCCAGCAGATCCGGTAGGCCCCGCACCCGCAAGTTATTACGCCGGGTGTGGTTCTCCAGATCCTCCATCTTATCCAAGAGCAGTTGGTAATCCGCCGAAACACCCTCCAGAGACCGTTGGACTCCAGTCACATTCTCTTCGCAACTGTCCAGTCTCATCTCCACCACCTCCACGCGCGTGCCCACCTCCACCAGGTCAGTGCGGAGCTCCTGCACTGCCTCCCGGACCTGGACTGCCACAGCTGAAATCTCTGATTTTACCTCTAAGATCCATTGCTGCATGTCAGCTTTTGTTAGCGGCTCAGGCAGGGAGCTTGCCGATGCTGGATCGCTCAGCATATCAGCCACCGCCGCGACGTTGCCTCCCAATTTTGCAGCCTCGCTGGTGCTCGTTTCCGACAGAGGAGAGCCACGTGCGCTGCGGCCCAACGCCTGTTCCAGCGTGCGCTGACCCGGTTTGTCTCCCGGGAGCTTCCGTCGTGTCGCCAAGCGGTCCCCGCTCCTCTCACACACCACGAGTCGGTAAGGGGGGAGAAAATCAGTGCTCTGACACAGCAAAAAGCTCAATATTATGCAGGGCCTGAACGGAGGTTACCGGTTTAAGCTGCCATTCAGAGCGGTGACGTCACTTCCCTCGAATAGAAGGGTTTTTATTTATTTCTTTTTTGAAGGTTTTGTAGTTTGTGGTCGAGGTCAATAGGTTGTAGAGTTGGGGGTCGAGTGTTGCAGCTCGAATGGCTAGGAGGTTGTCGAACTGTTTTATTCTTTTGACGTTTTTGGTTGGAGGGTGTGTGAATGGTACGTGAGTTCTCCTATGTCTGGTTGAGGTGGATTGAATTATTTAGCTGAAGAAATTAGTTACCCCCCCCCCCATTCCACACACATTAATTCTCTTCCATTTTTGTTCCCATTATAAAAAACACTGATAAGTTCTCAGAAAAAAAATACATTAAAATAAGAAGTAAAAACAAAGGCCCCTACAGATGAGAACATAACATAAGAATAGCCTAACTGGGTCAGACCAATGTTCCATCATGCCCAGTAACCCATTCTCATGGAAGCCAATCCAGGTCACTAGTACCTGGTCAAAACCCAAAGAGTAACAACATTCCATGCTACCGATCCAGGGCAAGCAGATGTTTCCCCCATGTCTTAATAACAGACTATGGACTTTTCCTCCAGGAATTTGTCCAAACCTTTCTTAAAACCAGCTACGCTATCTGCTTTTACCATAACTTCTGGCCACTTCATTTTTAAGCTGAGATCTTTCCTTCCAAACAGAGACTTTGCTAGATGTCAAATACAGCACAAGGTAACGTCACACGGACTTAGCTGTGCAGGAAATGTGAATCTCCTCATACACCCACCATATAGTGCAAAAATGTGCAAAGGTCTGTTTTTTTCTTTCGATCGCTACATAGCCTAATGCCACACAAGCAGCGCTGTTACAAACATATTCTGTAGGTCAATGCTAAGAATAACAAAGTTTCCTTCCTTGGACCAGAAGGAGATACTGACAAACCACTGGAAGAGATCCCAAAACAACTACCCAGGAACAACACCCAAAGACCCACTCAGTGTGTGAACCAGTTGGGTGGAGTGGACTAACTGGAGGGTGGAAATGGGCCCGGAGTTTGCTCAGCAAAATTTCCCAGATCACCTCTTCCTCTCAACACATTGACACGCTGCCCCCACCACCACTAGGAACACCTCACCGGGTAGACCAGCAATGTTATAAACTTTATAAAACACATTATTATATTTTCTTATAAAGCATATATTTTAACTGAACTCTCTGACATCCTCAGTCTTGCCATTCACAAAAATAGAAGGAAGAAAAGTTCCCATTTCCTGCTGTCTCATATCCCCGGCCTATACAATATTTTTCTTCTGCAGAGTGCAGACCCTTCAAAAATCTGACCAAATCCTCATTTCACTTGCATTATAAAGTACTGAGGATGCCATCTCTCCCCAATCCCAGGTCCTAAAGTCTAAGACAGTAGCGCAAACTAGTGCTGCCAGATTCAGGAAAAAAAATTTTCGATTCAATTCAGCCTATTGAATTGGTTTATCTATTCGATTTTTCTGCCCAATTGGGTGTTTTTTTCAAACATCCTGGTGGGTTTATTTTATAGCTTTTTCACCCCCCCCTTTGGCTTCTCCTAACCACACTGGCGCTGTGGTGTAAATAAAATAAAGAAACAAAAAGAACTTTTCCTCTCTCTGTTAAATCCTAGCTCACATTTGCGGTCTAACACCAGCTCTGGCAGGATACACATTTCAAATCTGACATATTGTAATCACAAAACAGAAAATAAAATTAGTTTTTCTACCTTTTTGTTGTCTGGTTATTTTTCAAATCTTGTTGGTCCAAGGCTCTGGTTGGCTTCTGATAACTTGCTTGCCAGGGTCTCCTTCTTTCTTCTTTCTCCGTGCTAACCATCCATCTGCCATCTTTGTCCTTCCCTTCCGTTTCCCTTCCCTCCCCCGGATGTCTGGCATCTTTCCTTTTTTTGTCTCCCTCCACAGATCCACCTTTTCTTAACTACCCTTTCATCCAGCAGCTCTCCCTCCTTCCCCACCACCCCAGGGTCCACCATCTCTCCCTTTCTATTCCCAACTACCCTCCTAACCAGTATCTCTATCCCCCCCTCCACACCATCCCTTGTGTCCAACTTCTCTCCCTTTCTGTTCCTTCCCTCCCTAAAACCCATGTCCATCACCTCTCTCTCTCTCCTCTATTTTCAGACCCATTATTTCTTCCCACCGAAAGTCCGGCATATGCACGTCTCTTTGAACCCCTCCCTCTTCCCTCCGTGTACTTCTACACCAGAGCCCCCCCTCCCCTGAAGGCCTGTCCTCCCCTTAAAGGTTTGCATCCCACCCTGAAGGCCTGTCCCCCCCTTGAAGGCCTGCATGCCTGCCCCCCCTGAAGGCCTGTCACCCCCCTGAAGGCCTGCACCCCCCCGAAGGCCTGCACCCCCCTTGAAGGCCTGCCTGCCTGTTCCCCTTGAAGGCCTGCCCCCCCTGAAGACCTGCCCCCCCCAAAGGCCTGCACCCCCCTCGAAGGCCTGTCCCCCCCCTTGAAGGCCTGCCTGCCTGTCCCTCCCTTGAAGGCCTGCCTGCCTGACCCCCCCTTGAAGGCCTGTGCCCTCCCTTGAAGGCCTGTCCCCCCCGAAGGCCTGCACCCCCCCGATGGCCTGTCACCCCCCCGAAGGCCTGCCTGTCCCCCTTGAAGGCCTGTCCCCCCCGAAGGCCTGCACCCCCCCGAAGGCTTGCCTGCCTGTTCTCCATGAAGGCCTGTCCCCCCCCTCCACAAGGTCTGCCTGCCCGCCCCACCCTGAAGGCCTGCTACCCCCCCCCCCACCTCGAAGGACCGCTCGGCCCCACCACCACCACCACGAAGCCCCCCGGCCTCCCCGCTTCATTTGCCTGGGGAAACAGCCTGCAGCAAGATCGCGCAATGCCAGCGATCTTTGCTTGCTTCGGCTGTTTCCTCCGCTGCGGTCCCGCCCCTCCTCTGACGTCAGAGGAGGGGCGGGACCGTGGTGGAGGAAACAGCCGAAGTAGGCAAAGATCGCTGGCATTGCGATCTTGCTGCAGGCTGTTTCCAGACGCGACACCCGGCGCAGGGGGGGGAAACCGGACCGGACCGGACCAGGAGCACCCCCATCATGGCTTGGCACCCGGGGCGGACCGTCCCCCACGCCCCCCCTTGGTACGCCACTGAAAAATTCACAAGTGCCTATCCCAGGCTTTCTTGAATTCAGACAAAGTCTCAGTCTCCACCACTTCTTCCGGGAGACTGTTCCAAGCATCTACCACACTTTTTGTAAAAAAAAAGTATTTCCTTAAATTACTCCTATGCCTATCACCTATTAACTTCATCCTATGCCCTCTAATTCCGGAACTTCCTTTCAAATGAAAGATTCAACTCATGCACATTTACATCACATAGGTATTTAAACGTCTCAATCATATCTCCCCTCTCCTGGCTTTCCTCCAAAGTATACAGATTGAGATCTTTAAGTTTTTACCCGTACGACTTATGACGAAGACCACACACTATTTTAATAGCCTTCTTCTGAACCATCTCCATCTTTTTTATATCTTTTTGAAGATGTGGCCTCTAGAATTGTATACAATATTTTAAATGTCTGTTTCACCAAAGTCTTATACAGGGGCATCAATACATCCTTTTTCCTAATGGCCATACCTCTTCCTATGCACCCTAGCATCCTTCTAGCTTTTGCCATCACCTTTTCAACTTGTTTGGCCACCTTAAGATAGAAACATAGAAACAGATGGCAGATAAGGGCCGCGGCCCATCAAGTCTGCCCACCTCAATAACCCTCTCCCTACCTTTTCTCTGTGAAGAGATTCCACGTGACGATCCCATTTTGTCTTAAAATCAGGCACACTGCTGGCCTCAATTATCTGTAGTGGAAGATTATTCCAGCGATCAACAACCCTTTTGGTGAAGAAGTATTTCCTGGTGTCACCATGTAGTTTCCCGCCCCTGATTTTCCACGGATGCCCTCTTGTTGTCGTGGGGCCTTTGAAAAAGAAGATATCCTCTTCCACCTCGATACGGCCCATGAGATATTTGAATGTCTCGATCATGTCTTCCCTCTCTCTGCGTTCCTCGAGTGCAATCTTGTCAGTCGTTCCTCATACGGGAGATCCTTGAGTTCCGAGACCATCCAGGTGGCCTTTCGCTGGACTGATTCAAGTCTCAGCACATCTTTGCGGTATTGCGGCCTCCAGAATTGTACACAATATTCCAGATGGGGTCTCACCATGGATCTATACAATGGCATAATGACTTCGGGCTTACGGCTGACGAAACTCCTACGTATACAACCTATGATTTGTCTAGCCTTAGATGAAGCTTTCTCCACTTGCTTGGCAGTCTTCATGTTCTCACTGATGATCACCCCTAAGTCACGTTCTGCTATTGTCCTCGCTAGGATCTCACCATTAAGGGTGTAAGTCTTGCATGGATTTTGGCTGCCAAGGTGCATGACTTTACATTTTTCGGTATTGAAACTTAGTTGCCAGGTCCTGGACCAGCGCTCCAGTAGGAGTAGGTCGTGCCCCATACTGTCGGGCATTTGGTTTCCGTCAGGCACTGTGCTTTTGTCTGTTGTGTTCTTGCCTACTACATTGCATAGTTTGGCGTCATCGGCGAATAGCGCTATTTTACCTCGAAGCCCCTCAGCCAAGTCCCTTATGAAGATGTTGAATAGGATCGGGCCCAAGACCGAGCCCTGCGGCACTCCACTGATCACCTCCGTCGTTTCAGAGGAGGTGCCGTTCACTACCACCCTCTGAAGCCTACCTCCAAGCCAGTCTCTAACCCATGCCGTCAATGTGTCTCCCAATCCTATAGAGCTCATCTTGCTCAACAACCTGCGGTGTGGTACACTATCGAATGCTTTGCTGAAGTCCAAGTACACGATGTCCAGGGACTCCCCAACATCCAGCTTCCCCGTCACCCAGTCAAAGAAGCCGATCAGGTTGGATTGGCAGGACCTCCCCTTGGTAAATCCATGTTGACAGGTATCTCGTAGATTCTCCTCATTCAGGATCGTATCCAATTGGCGTTTGATTAGAGTTTCCATTAGTTTGCTCACTATTGATGCGAGACTCACCAGTCTGTAGTTTGCAGCCTCCGACCTGTATCCTTTTTTGTGGAGTGGAATGACGTTAGCCGTTTTCCAGTCCAACGGGACTCTACCTGTATTAAGGGAGAGATTGAAGAGCGCGGATAGCAGTTCTGCCAAGACGTCACTTAGCTCCCTGAGTACCCTGTGGTGTAGGTTGTCTGGCCCCATTGCTTTGTTAACCTTGAGATTAGATAGCTCACAGTGGACAGTGCTGGGCGTAAACTCGAAATTTCGAAACGGGTCTACCGTGCAATTCCTTGTCCGCAGCTGAGGGCCGGATCCCGGCGCCTCACCGGTGAAGACTGAGCAGAAGTATTCATTTAAAAGTTTAGCCTTTTCAGAGTCCGATTCTACATAGTTCCCGTCTGGTTTCCTAAGGTGTACTATCCCGCCTGTGTTTCTGTTTCTATCACTAATATTACCTGAAGAAGGATTTATCGCCCTTCTTGATGTTCTCCTCCATTTGGAATTTGGCCTCTCTGACCGCTGTTTTGACGGCTCATCACATACAATCACACCCAGGTCCCGCTTTTCTGTCATGCACATAAGTTCTTCACCCTCTAATCTGTAATGTTCCCTCAGGTTTTTGCAGCCCAAATGCATGACCTTGCATTTCTTAGCATTAAATTTTAGCTGTCAAATTTCAGACCATTGTTCAAGCTTCATCAGGTCTTTCTTCATATTATTCACACCATCACGGATGTCTACTCTATTGCAGATTTTGATATCATTTGCAAAGAGGCAAATCTTACCCAACAGCCCTTCAGCAATATTGTTTATAAAAATGTTAAAAAGAACAGGCCCAAGAACAGAACACCACTGATAACATCTCTTTCCTCAGAGCAATCTCCATTGATCACCACCCTCTGTCGCCTTCCACTCAACCAGTTCATGACCCAGCCCATCACTTTGGGACCCATCCCGAGAACACTCAGTTTATTTATTAGACATCTTTGTGGATTTGCTAAAATCTAAATTCACTACATTTAGTGCACTTCCCTCTATCCAATTCTCTGGTCACCCAGTCAAAGAAACTGATCAGATTTGTCTGACAAGACCTACCTCTAGTGAATCCATGTTGCCTTGGGTCCTTTAATCCACAAGATTCCAGAAACTTCACCATTCTCTGTTTTAAAAGCATTTCCATGAATTTGCTTACCAAAGACGTTAGATTTATCAGCCTGTAATTCCCTACTTCTTTCTTACTTCCACTTTTGTAGAGAGAAACCACATCCGCCGTTCTCCCAACTCTAGAGACTCATTGAAAAAGTAAGTCAGCGGAGAAACCATCCGGCCCCATTACTTTGTCCACCTTTATTTTAGCTAGCTCCTCACAAACACAA
The DNA here is from genome assembly GCF_902459505.1 of Geotrypetes seraphini. Classification (NCBI taxonomy): domain Eukaryota; kingdom Metazoa; phylum Chordata; class Amphibia; order Gymnophiona; family Dermophiidae; genus Geotrypetes; species Geotrypetes seraphini. Next base: position 146,503,038 of record NC_047085.1, on the reverse strand, counting down.
ACCTCTGAAAATCGATCAGGGTCTACTACTCCTACATTCCTATTCATGTTTGTCTTCTGCTGTCCCGCTTCAGGCGCTTCAGCCGTGAACAGGAACAGAAATATTTATTAAGCAATTTGGCCTTTTCTTTATCAGCTTCTACATATTTCTCCCCTTCATCTATGAATCTCGCAACGCCACTTTTGCACATCTTCCTATCACTAATATATCTAAAAAAGTCTTGTCTCTCTGTTTTACCGTGTCAGCTATTTTCTCTTCCATTTGCAGCTTTCCTGACTACATGACCAGCCTCTCTTAACTTTTCCAGATATATTTTCCTGTCTTCCTCTGTGATCTTTTTTAGTTTATGAAAGCTAACCTCTTATTCCTTATCTTCTCAGCTACTACGTTTGAGAACCAAAGCAGCCTTCTTTTCCTCTTACTTTAACTTACTTGCCTCACAAAAAGTTTTGTCGCTCTTACAATTACTCCTTTCAGTTTTGCTCACTACATTTCCACTCCTTCCAGACGTTCCCATCCAGATAATAATTCCTTGATGTAATCCCCCATCCGAACAAAGTTAGTTTTTTAAAAGTCTAGAACCTTTGCTTTTGAATGAGCCCTCTCTATACCCATCTTAATATTAAACTGTACCATGCAGTGATCACTGGATGCTAGATGATCATCCACTTTAACATCAGAAACACTTTCCCCGTTCCATTACCAACTGCTGGAACAATTCTCCTTGTAGAGAATCCAGGATCTCCCTATTTCTAGAAGACCCCGCAACAGGGATACTCCAATCAACATCCAGCATGTTAAAATCACCTATTAGTAAAATTTACCTTTTTTTTAGATATATTCTGAATGTCTACTATTAAATCTCTGTCCACATCTTCTGTCTGTGAAGGAGGCCTGTATATCACACCAATGTAAATATATTCACCATTCTCTTTTTTGAAATTGATCCACAGAGCCTCTTTCTTGCCCTGCAGATCCTGCAATTGTGTGGCTCTAATATGATCGTTAACATATAACGCTACTCCCCTTCCTTTTCTTCCTACCCTGTCTTTCCTGACAGATTATATCCGGTATAACTACATCCCAGTCATGGTTCTCCATGAACCACGTCTCTGTGATTGCTACTATATCAAACTCATCTTCTTCCTTCACAGCTTCTAGACCCTTGTTTCCCATACTTCGAGCATTAGTATATATTGCTTTCCAGACATTGCCCCCTTTTCCTATCCGTGTAGTAGTATTCAGTGTCAGGATTGTTCAATAGCATAAAATCTAAGAAAAAGTATACACAAAGTGAACTTTTCCATATCTTTATGCCACATTTTCTTCTCTAACTCCAATTCAATTTTTCTTGCTTTCTCAGCACTCAGTCTGAACAGCTATAGGAACTAAGAAGTTGCCTCTGTTGCAGGTAAACACAAACGGATTGCTCTTTGGGAAAACTGACTCAAGACTGCAGCAGTAGGTTAAATTGTTAAATCCCTGTGACTTAGTAGACTTAACAGAATTTAGAAGTTTTTAAAACCTTGCATGTTCACTCCCTTCTTCTCTCACCTCCTACCTGATCTAGGCTTATTTTTAGCCACATGGTCTGCTTTTTATTCTGACGCATTATTGAAATGTATGCTTTGTCTCTTTGTTGTATTTTACCAGGATACTTTTTATGGAATTGTATGTATTGTTTTCTGTGCTGTGAGCCGCTTAGAACGTCCCCGGTATGGCGGCATATAAATAAATTATTATTCATTAATTTACAATATTACTCCAGTTGGTAAGAGGATAGGAGAGAAATCTTTACACAACAGTTAATTAGGGATAGATGGAAATTTTTTTCACAAATGAGTTAATTAGGAATTTGTAACAACAAATAATCAACACTGATTAAATGTAGATAATAGGAGAGTGTAATGGAAATAAATAATAATATGCCAAAGAATTTGAAAATATTATTCTACAGCAATGGTTATGAACTTGTATTAATCTGGAACAAACCTGGCAGACAATGCACACAAATGTGACATACTTCATACATGACCCTCATGGACCCTTATTCTGATACAACTTTGGCATAGTTTTTACTATTCCAAAATATTGCGGGTCTGAGCACTTTATAACACAATTGTTTTTATTGAATATATGAGCTTATAAACACCAAATTCAATTTTGGTTGATCAAGAATATTGCTGTGTCCTATTTTGTATCTCCCTGGATCTGGTATTTATAGATCCATTAAATGTAAACATGCCCTGCATCCACACCCTCCCCCAACCACAGATGCAGATCATAACTACTGTAGTATATTTTCTCCATAGCTCTTTTTAGTGTAAACCGCCTAGAACTTTTGGTTATGGCAGTATCCTCTATAATAAAACCCTAAGTGCACATGCGCACTTAGGGTTTTGTGATCCCTGCCATCGTGCTGTGTCCATCCGTGCCGAAATCGATTTCCGGTGCGTGGGGTGGCTTTCGACAGTGATTTCAGCGACGGTTTGACTCCTGCACTGCCGGGAAGCCTCACCCCCAACCAGCAAACGCAGTAGCCACGGGGCATTTGCTAGGCCGGCCCACTTCGATAATGCGAGGTGAGCCGGCCTAGCAAAAGCCCCGAGGCTGCCCAGGTTAGCGGATGCTGTACAGGGGGAGCAGGGAAAGAAGAAGGCCTACTGCTGGACAGGGGGATCAGGTAAGAGGTGCTGCTGGATGGGGGGTGAAAGGAAGGGAGAAGGCCTATTGTTGGACAGGGGGAGCAGGGAAGAGGTGCTGCTGGACAGGGGGGAGGTAAAACGAAGGGAGAAGGGGTGATGCTGGACAAGGGGAGCAGGGTAGGGGTGCTGCTGGACAGGGGGGGAGGTAAAAGTAAGGGAAAAGGGCTACTGCTGGACAGGGGGAGCATGCAAGGGGTGGTGGTGGACAGCCGAGGAAAGAGAGAGAGAAAAAGAAAGAAAGAAAAAGAAAGAAAGACAGACAGACAGAAAGCGGCCAAGGAGAGAGAGAGAGAAAGACAGACACACACATCTATTCTAACACCCGTTAATGTAATGGGCTTAAAATCTAGTCTATAATAATAAAACGCTAAGCGCGCATGCGCACTCTCGCTGCGTGTTCCCTGAGTTCTGATCTGTCAGGATGTGGCTGGCAGAGTGCGCATACGCACTAAGGCAAAGGCGGTGCGGAGCGGAGGATGCCAGGAGAGCTTGCTGGCTCCGGCCTGACTCACAGCAGGTAACACGCTGCGACTCCCCCTCCCCCCCCCCGGCGCTGACCCTAACCAGCCCACCCGAAACCCCCGCTGACCCTCCCAGCCGCACCTACCACCGTGCGACGAACACAAAACTTCTGTCTCCAGCAGCGTCCCAGGCACAGTAAACACGCTGCTTCAGCCCTTCTACTGGCCTGATTTCCTCTGCCGCGTCCCTGATGACGTCATCAGGGACGAGGCAGAGGAAATTAGGCCAGTAGAAGACCGCGAAGCAGCGTGTTTACTGTGCCTGGGACGCTGCGACTGGGAGCGCCAGACTGGCAGGTGGGCGGGTGCTGTGGCTGTCCGGGGGTGGGAGGCGAGGCTGTAATGCTATAACAAGTTTAATAAATCTGTAAAATCTGTAATTGAACTGTGGGTTGACCAGTGTAATTTGAGCAGAGGTGAAGCCTGATTTCTCTTTTTTCCCCCCTATCAATTCTTCTCTCAAAATTTGGAGCCACAAGAACAGCAGAGAACTCTGTACCACATAATTTGAACACACTGGAGAAAAGTCCCTATTTCTTTAACTGTGAAAGAATGTGAGGAAGACAAGAGGCCAGGCAGATGCTAATTGCCGTAGGGATTGGAAATGGTTGATTAGCTAGAGGGGAATATAAGAGAGAAAAAACAAGATGAAGTACCTGAAAAAAAAAATAGAAAAAGACTGGATGCAAGTGTGTGTGTGTGTGGGAGGGGGGTTCCTGATCCATCGTACAGCTTTGTAAAGGAGGAGTGGGTTTGAGAGGTGGTCGTGTGCAGGGAGGAGGGGCCAGGGAGAGAAACAGAAAGAGAGACAGGGGGAGAGAGACAGAAAGAAAGACAGACAGGGGGAAGGGAGAGTGACAGAAAGAAAGACAGACATGGGGCCAGGGAAAGAGACAGAAAGAAAGGGGGCAGGGAGAGACACAGAAAGAAAGAAAGAAAAAGAAAAAAAAGAAATGCCTAAGTCTACACATCTATTCTAGCATCCGTTAATGTAACGGGCTAAAAAACTAGTAAAAGAATAAAGTTATTATTATTGTCTGACTTGAACTACTGGAGAGTGTTTTATCAGTAATGTCATGAACAAGGACCCGAGCAATGACTCAGGCAACAAACAGCACACCGGTTGGAAACATTAACATGATCTAAGGCACCAACAAACACAGATATCAAGATATTCTGAGGTGTTTGTGAAACTGCTTTCAACTCTTAACTCCCACTCACTGCTGTCAAATACCTATTCCCACTATAATCTCCCCAACCCTGAAATGTCCTGTCTAAATTAGATTGTAAACAAAACTAAATCAAATCTTAAGTTTGTATACCGCATCATCTCCATAAAGATAGAGCTCGGCACGGTTTACAGGTAATTCAATAAATGATGGAAGGACATAAAGCACAGTTACTTACCGTAACAGGTGTTATCCAGGGACAGCAGGCAGATATTCTCTACATGTGGGTGACGTCATCCACGGAGCCCCGACGCAGACAGCTTTTCAAGCAAACTTGATTGAAGATTTCAAGTTTGCTAGTGCTGCACCACGCATGTGTGTGCCTTCCTGATCCACTAGAGGGCGCATCCCCTCCTCATGGTCCTCAGTTCAGGTACTAGCAAAGAAGCCAACCTGGATGTGGTGGCGATATCCGAAACCTGGCTCACAGACTCCCACGGGTGGGACATGGTCATACCGGGTTACAACTTGCTTCGCCGGGACAGAGAGGGTAGGAAGGGAGGGGGTGTAGCATTATATACTAAAGATGACATTAAGGTCACGAGAATCTCAGATGTCCAGTATACTGGGGAATCCCTTTGGGTTAATTTGGCCAGAGGAAAGGACAAATGCTTGTATCTTGGCGTAATTTACAGACCCCCAAGACAACAGGATGACTTGGATATGGAAATAATCGAAGATATAGAAAATATCACCTTGCGTGGGGACACAGTATTGCTAGGTGACTTCAACATGCCTGATGTGGATTGGGTTACACTTACCTCTGCTTCCGGCAGCAGCAGGAGGCTATTAAACTCTATGAAAGGAGCAAGCCTCAGGCAACTGGTGTTGGAACCGACAAGGGATCAGGCAATACTAGACCTGATACTTACCAATGGAGAAAGTGTCACAGAGGTCTCGGTGGGCGACACATTGGCCTCCAGTGACCACAACATGGTATGGTTCAATATCAGGAAAGGTTTCACTAAATCTACTACACTAACCAAAGTCCTCAAATTCAAGGACACAAATTTCAAAGAAATGGGAGACTTCGTTCACCAGGCGCTACAAAGCCAAGAAGAAACCGATAACGTGGAAGACATGTGGTCGACTTTGAAAGCAACCATACAAGAAGCAACAAACCGCTATGTAAAATCAGTAAGTAAACGGCGAAGGAACAATAAGCCACAGTGGTTTACTGCGGAGATCTCAGACCTGATCAAGAAGAAAAAAGCATTCATCTCTTACAAACAATCAGGAAAGCAGGACTCTAGAGCAGACTACCTGGCCAAATCAAAAGCCGTCAAAACAGCAGTCAGGGAGGCTAAATTCCTCATGGAGGAGTCTCTAGCAAAGAACATCCAGAAGGGAGATAAATCCTTCTTCAGGTATATCAGTGATAGAAGAAAAAACTCAGGCGGGATTGTACGTCTTAGGAAACCAGACGGAGACTATGTGGAAAAGGATTCGGAAAAAGCCCAACTATTAAATGAATACTTCTGCTCAGTCTTCACCCGAGAAGCGCCAGGGCTCGGCCCTCAGCTACAGACAAGGGTTGGCTCAGTTGACCCGTTTAGTAACTTTGAGTTTACGCCCAGCAGTGTCTACGGTGAGCTGTCAAAGCTCAAGGTTAACAAAGCAATGGGGCCGGACAACCTGCACCCCAGGGTGCTTAGGGAGCTGAGTGATGTCTTGGCGGAGCCACTGTCCGCGCTCTTCAACCTCTCCCTTAGTACAGGCAGTGTCCCGTTGGACTGGAGGACGGCTAACGTCATTCCACTCCACAAGAAAGGCTCAAAGATGGAGACAGCAAACTACAGACCAGTGAGTCTAACATCGATAGTGAGCAAACTAATGGAAACTCTAATCAAACACCAATTAGATAAGATCCTGGATGAGGAGAATCTACGGGATCCCCGACAACATGGATTTACTAAGGGGAGATCCTGCCAATCCAACCTGATCAGCTTCTTTGACTGGGTAACGGGGAAGCTGGATATTGGGGAGTCCCTGGACATCGTGTACCTGGACTTTAGCAAAGCATTCGATAGCGTACCACACCGCAGGTTACTGAGCAAGATGAGTTCTATAGGATTAGGTAACACATTGACGAAATGGGTTGGGAGCTGGCTTGGAGGTAGGCTCCAAAGGGTGGTGGTGAACGGCACCCCCTCCGAAATGACAGAGGTGATTAGTGGAGTACCACAGGGCTCAGTCTTGGGCCCAATCCTATTCAACATCTTTATAAGAGACTTGGCAGAAGGGCTTCGAGGTAAAATAACATTATTCGCCGATGACGCCAAACTGAGTAATGTAGTGGGCAAATGCACAACAGACGAAGATTCAGTGCCCGACAACATGATGCACGACCTACTCCTACTGGAGCGATGGTCTAGGACATGGCAACTCAACTTCAATGCCAAAAAATGCAAAGTTATGCACCTGGGCAGCCAGAATCCATGCAAGTCTTATACCCTTAATGGCGAGATCCTAGCAAAAACGGTAGCAGAACGAGACTTGGGGGTAATCGTCAGTGAGGACATGAAGTCTGCCAATCAAGTGGAGCAAGCTTCGTCCAAGGCAAGACAAATCATGGGCTGCATACGAAGGGGTTTCGTCAGTCGTAAGGCGGAAGTCATTGTGCCATTGTATAGATCCATGGTGAGGCCCCACCTGGAATACTGTGTGCAATTCTGGAGGCCGCATTATCGCAAGGATGTGCTGAGACTGGAGTCGGTGCAAAGAATGGCCACCCGGATGGTCTCGGGACTCAAGGATCTACCATACGAAAAACGGCTTGACAAATTACAGCTATACTCGCTCGAGGAGCGCAGAGAGAGGGGGGACATGATCGAGACGTTCAAGTATCTTACGGGCCGCATCGAGGCGGAGGAAGATATCTTCTTTTTCAAGGGTCCCACGACAACAAGAGGGCATCCGTTGAAAATCAGGGGCGAGAAACTACGAGGTGACACCAGGAAATTCTTTTTCACTGAAAGAGTGGTTGATCGCTGGAATAGTCTTCCACTACAGGTGATTGAGGCCAGCAGCGTGCCTGATTTTAAGGCCAAATGGGATCGGCACATGGGATCTATTCACAGGGCAAAGGTAGGGGAGGGACATTAAGGTGGGCAGACTAGATGGGCCGTGGGCCCTTATCTGCTGTCTATTTCTATGTTTCTATGTTTCTATGGAGAGGTGGGAGGGTTGCGAGAATATCTGCCTGCTGTCCCTGGATAACACCTGTTACGGTAAGTAACTGTGCTTTATCCCAAGACAAGCAGGCAGCATATTCTCTACATGTGGGTGACCTCCAAGCTAACCAAAAAGGGACGGAGGGAATGTTGGCAATTATGAAAACAGAGCATGGAACCCCGACCGGCCAAACCGGCCGTCGCGCCGGGAAAACCGTCCAAACAGCAGTGAGAGGTGAAGGTATGAACCGAAGACCAAGTGGCAGCCTCGCAGAGCACCTCAATAGGCAAGGCTCTGAGGAAAATGACAGACGTGATCCGATCATGCAGCAAGAGACCAGCCCGAGCGTAGCAGAAGGAAAAACAAGCAGCCAACCAATTGGATAAGGTGCGCTTGGAAACAGGGCGACCCCACGGACGAGGATCGAAAGAGATAAACAGTGGAGGAGCCATCCGATGAGGCTCAGTAGGATGCAGGGAAAAGGCTAACTCCCGCATACAAGCCAGAGTGTGAAGCACCCCTCGCCCGGGGGGCGAGTGGGCTTCGGAAAAAAAGACCGGAAGAACAATGGAATGATTAAGATGAAAGTCCGAAACCACCTAGGCAAGAACTAGGGATGAGTACGCAGGACCACCGTGTCATGATGAAATACAGCAAAAGACGGGTCCGCAACCAGAGCTAGCAGCTCACTGACTCTACGAACAGACGTGAGACCAACCAGGAATATCACCTGCCAGGTGAAGTAGAGCTTCATCAATGGGTTCAAACGGAGGTTTCACCAATTGAGCCATGACCACAAGAAGATCCCAACCCACCGGAGGGGGCTTGACGGAGGATGAACATTGAAGAGACTCTTCATAAAGCGGGAAACCGTCGGATGGACGGAGAGCAGCTGCCCATCAAGTGGCCAAAGAAGGCAGAAAACGCACAGAGGAGGACTCGAAGAGATATCGATTCGAGACCAGATTGAGCCAAGTGGAACAGATAATCCAGCACTGAAGGCAAGGAGGCAGACAGCGGATCCATGTGGTGCTCAGCACACCACGCAGCAAATCTGGACCAGTTCTGGGAATAGCATTGCCGAGTGGAGCTCTTCCGCGAGGCCTAGAGAACATTCCCACCGACTGAGAGAAACAGAAGGAGGGAAGCACGTGATGAGGAACCAAACTGATAAGTGTAGAAACTGCAGATTGGGATGCAACAGAAAACCTCAACACTGAGACAGCAGAGAAGGAAACATAGGTAGAAGCAGAGGCTCCCTGACACTGAGCAGGGAGAACCATGGCTGCCGGGGCCACAGAGGAGCCATCAAGATCATGGTGGCACAGACCGACAGGAGGTGTACCAAAGGCCGGAGAATCAGAGGAAAGGGAGGGAACATTGAGGAACCTGCCCGTCCAATCGAGAAAAAAGCAACCGCCTCGAGGCGAACCCGGGAGAACATCCGCGAGCAGTATCGAGACAACCAATCAATGAGGAGCGAATAGAACAGAACTCCCTGTGGAGTTCCCCACCGAACAACCACCTGCCGCAGAGTCTGAGAATGGAGCGACCAGTCGTGCGGCCAAAAAGCGACCCAACGTGTCCACCAGACAACGCTGCTCGCCCTGGAAATACACCGCCCGACAAAAGAGGTTGTGGCATAACGTCCCCTACCAATAACGAAGGGTTTCCCTGCAAAGTGACAGGGAACCAGTACCCCTGGCTGGGTCACAGAATATATCGCTACCTGGACGTCTTTACGCATCAGGACCCTGCAAACCTGCAGCCAAGAACGAAAATCCACCACGGCAGTGGAAAGGCTCAGCGCTCCAGCAGGCTGATGTGGCAGCAACGGTTCGCACTCGACCAAGACCCTGAGACCGAAGGCCGCCGAGGCGCGCCTCTAAGCCTATGGAGAGTAGTCCATCGTCAGAATCTTCTGATACGACAAGGTGACCCTCCAATGAAGTAAGCATTTCAAGGAGGGAGGCACCGCAATGTGCCGGAAAGCCGGATCCCTATCCTGCCACCACTGAGACGCTCAGGTTCAGTGGGGCGAAGAGGAAACCAGGCGAACAGTGGGACCTGAACCGTGGAGCCCATGGTCCTAAAAGGATCATCATCAGCTCAACTGAGACCGAAGATGGCTGAGACACCAGCTGACTCAGGCGCAGACGAGCAGCCTGCCGAGGCAACGCCGAAAAGACCGGAGGTGGACCGAGAACAGAGGGGCCACCTTCCGGCATAAACAAACAAGGGCCTCCCCCTGAGGGCGAGACAAGAAGGAGCGCAAACAAACAGGGTTCAGGTCCGCACCGACGGACTCCCGAGACTGGGGCGGACAGAAGCTGAACAGCTCCTGGACTAGAACCTAGTGCAGGGCAGGAAGAGCCAGGACAAGACTCAGATGGGCAGATGGGAACGCCCAACCGACAGAGGCGAGGCTACCCCCCTGGTGCATAGACACGAAGGAGTCACCCCTCCTGAAGGGAGGGGAGGAATCCCCAGAAGGAGAGCAGCCCGAAGGCTATGCGAGAATAGTCCAAAAGACGGCCAGAAGCCGCCGAAGCCGGCAGCTGGACCATAACCCGGCGCTGCTGCAGCTATTATGGCCGCTGCGAAAGAGGCCGAGATAACACAGGAAAGGTATCCGGAGGGCCCCGCCGGAGAAGGAGCCAAGGCAGAAGGGATTCATCTGAAGGCGTCCAGATAGGTGAAGGACCGGTCGCGTTCTGAGAGGCGGTTAGTGGCCGCCGCAAGAGAGGCTTCAAGAAATGCAGGACTCACGCAAGTAAAATGGCGAGATGATCCTGGAGGTTCGGATCCCCAGCCCCACTCTGCGCCAAGCGAGACGACACCTGGCGGGAGCAATAGAGCCGGAGCAGGGAGAGAGTCTCCTCCAGGAGACCAAACTCCGTACTTTAAGATTCCGGCACGTCCGCCCGGAATGAACCGAAGAAAAAGCGGGGAACCCTCCCAAACAGGAGCAGGAGACGTCGAGGCACAGAGCCCCAGGCGACGTCAAGGCACTAAGCCCCCGTCTATAACGGGGCACAAAACCACAGTCTACGCCGAGGCCCAAGCCTCAGCCGATGCTGAGGTATAAAGCCCCCCAGCGACGTTGCGGCACCAAGCCACAGGCGACAGCGAGGCACCAGGCCACCGTCAACCAAGGGGCACAAAGCCCCAGACGAGGTAAAGTCACAAAGCCCCAGTCGACTGCGAGGCATGAAGCCACGATCAACGACGAGGCATAGAGCTCCAGCCGACAATGAGGCCCCCAGCCTCAGTCGACAGGGAGGTACAAGCCTCAGGCGACGCTGAAGCACAAGCGTCAGGCGACGCAGCGCACACGGCTGCAGCCCACGTCGAAGGTACAAAGCATCCGCCAAGCCTCAGTCGATGGCGAGGCAGAACGTCGAAGCACAAAGCCTCAGACGACGTCGAGGCATAAAGCCGCAGTCTACATCGAAGCACAAGGCCCCCGGTGGTGGCGAGGTACCAAACCACAGTCGACGTCGAGGCAACAAGCCACAGTCGAAGTCCATGCACAACGCCACAGACGAGGTTGAGACACAATGCCCCAGACGACGCGAGGTACAATGCCCCAGACGACGTCGAGGCACGAAGCTCCAATCGACGGCGAGGCACCAAGCCTCAGTCGACGTCAAGGCACATAGCCCCAGTCGACGTCGAGGCACAAAGCCTCCGTCGACGCCGAGGCACCAAGTCTCAGAGGGCGGCGAGGCACAAAGCCCGAGTCGATGTCGAGGCACAAAGACCGATACGACGGCGAGGCATAAAGCCCCAGTTGAGGGCGAGGCATAAAGCCCCAGTTGAGGGCGAGGCATAAAGCCCCCGTCGACGTCGAGGCACAAAGCCCCAGTTGAGGACGCCCCAGTCGATCCCAGGCGATGTCGAGGCACGAAGCCCCAGGCGACGTCGAGGCACGAAGCCTCAGCCGAGGCAGGAAGCCTCAGCCGACGTCGAGGCAGGAAGCCTCAGCCGACGTCGAGGCAGGAAGCCTCAGCTGACGTCGAGGCACGAAGCCCCAGCTGACGTCGAGGCACGAAGCCCCCGCCGACGTCGAGGCATGAAGCCCCCCGCCGACGTCGAGTTACGAAGCCCCCGCCGACGTCGAGGCACGAAGCCCCCGCCGACGTCGAGGCACGAAGTCCCTGCCGCCGACGAGACACAAAGCCCCAGCCGACGTCGAGGCACGAAGCCCCAGTCGGCGTCGAGGCACACCGATGTCGAGGGTCAGAAGTCGGCACCGTACCAATGAAACTGGTAATGAAGGTGCAGCAGTGCGCTCCATAAGGGCAACCTCGAGAAGAGTATTCCCATGAAAGGAGGTACGCTTCGAAGGTCTCCGAGAGGCAGGCCCAACTGCACGCGATGCCCGGAATGCCTGAGACTCAGCCGGCGGCGTTACCGAGGTAACGCACCTAGAAAGGAATAAATACTTACCGGGGATTGATCCGATCGAAGGAAATTGGGTCCTGCCCATTCTGCTCACACGAGGTGAGCCCAGAGAGAGGCCAGGGAAGAAGAAACACAGCTGCAGCCAAACGAGGCCTAGCCGCATGGCTGAAGCCCGAGAAGGGCCTGCTGGTGAAATCACAAGAAAAAACCCTTTTTTTTTTTTTTTGAAACAAAGAAAATACACGATAAATCAACCACGCACAGCGACTCCCTAACAAAATAAAGAAGCCGCGGTGCTAGAAAGGAACTTAGAAGAACGCAGAGAAGAGAGACAGGGCTTTCTGGCTCCGCGGAAAACTAAGAACTGAGGACCATGAGGAGGGGATGCGCCCTCTAGTGGATCAGGAAGGCACACACATGCGTGGTGCAGCACTAGCAAACTTGAAATCTTCAATCAAGTTTGCTTGAAAAACTGTCCGCGTTGGGGCTCCGTGGATGACGTCACCCACATGTAGAGAATATGCTGCCTGCTTGTCCTTGGACACCGTCTAGCCCGCCTACTCCACAGGGCTTTAAACTAGGTAAGTCGGCGGAGGGTACAGGCACAAACAACATACCTGGCGAACTAAACTGCCAATACATTTTTGAGGCTGAGGTAAGTAATCACCGAAATTCTAGGTCTGGGTCAGGGGTGGGTGCACACACTTTCGAGTCGGGAGTAGGGTCACATCATATTTATGGGTCACATTGTAATTCCGGGTCTAGGGGGAGTACACACTGTAGTTCTGGGTATATGGGGAGTACACATTGTGGTTCTGGGTCTAAGGAAAACACAAATAATGCTAAAGGTGTTCAAGTAGCTCAAGCAGGAATATCCCCATTGAGACGTAACAAAAATACAACATGGAGGGCTATGTACGTCAACGCACACAGTTTAGGAAACAAGATCCTGGAATTGGAAACAGAAATAAGGAATGCCGACCTGGATGTGGTGGCGATATCCGAGACCTGGCTCACAGACTCCCACGGGTGGGACATGGTCATACCGGGTTACAACTTGCTTCGCCGGGACAGGGAGGGCAGAATGGGACATTAAGGTCACGAGAATCTCAGATGTCCAGTATACTGGGGAATCCCTTTGGGTTAATTTGGCCAGAGAGAAGGACAAATGCTTGTATCTTGGCGTAATTTACAGACCCCCAAGACAACAGGATGACCTGGATATGGAAATAATCGGAGATATAGAAAATATCACCTTGCGTGGGGACACAGTATTGCTGGGTGACTTTAACATGCCTGATGTGGATTGGGTTACACTTACCTCTGCTTCCGGCAGCAGCAGGAGGCTATTAAACTCTATGAAGGGAGCAAGACTCAGGCAACTGGTGTTGGAACCAACAAGGGATCAGGCAATACTGGACCTGATACTTACCAATGGAGAAAGTGTCACAGAGGTTTTGGTGGGCGACACATTGGCCTCCAGTGACCACAACATGGTATGGTTCAATCTCAAGAAAGGTTTCACTAAATCTATCACACTGACCAAGGTCCTCAAATTAAAAGACACAAATTTCAAAGAAATGGGAGACTTCGTTCACCAGGCGCTACAAAGCCAAGCAGAAACCGATAACGTGGAAGATATGTGGTCGACTTTGAAAGCAATCATACAAGAAGCAACAAACCGCTATGTTAAATCAGCAAGTAAACTGCGAAGGAACAATAAGCCACAGTGGTTTACTGCAGAGATCTCAGACCTCATCAAGGAGAAGAAAAAAGCATTCATCTCTTACAAACAATCGGGGAAGCAGGATTCTAGAGCAGACTACCTGACCAAATCAAAAGCCGTCTAAACAGCAGTCAGGGAGGCTAAATTCCACATGGAGGAGTCTCTAGCAAAGAACATCCAGAAGGGAGATAAATCCTTCTTCAGGTATATCAGTGATAGAAGAAAAAACTCAAGCGGGATTGTACGTCTTAGGAATCCAGACGGAGACTATGTGGAAACGGATTCGGAAAAAGCCTAACTATTAAATGAATACTTCTGCTCAGTCTTCACCCGAGAAGAGCCGGGGCTTGGCCCTCAGCTACAGACAAGGGTTGGCTCAGTTGACCCGTTTAGTAACTTTGAGTTTACGCCCAGCAGTGTCTACGGTGAGCTGTCAAAGCTCAAGGTTAACAAAGCAATGGGGCCGGACAACCTGCATCCCAGGTTACTAAGGGAGCTGAGTGATGTCTTGGCGGAGCCGCTGTCTGCGCTCTTCAACCTCTCCCTTAGTACAGGCAGCGTCCCGTTGGACTGGAGGACGGCTAACGTCATTCCACTCCACAAGAAAGGCTCAAAGATAGAGACAGCAAACTACAGACCAGTGAGTCTAACATCGATAGTGAGCAAACTAATGGAAACTCTAATCAAACACCAATTGGATAAGATCCTGGATGAGGAGAATCTACGGGATCCCCGACAACATGGATTTACTAAGGGGAGATCATGCCAAACCAACCTGATCAGCTTCTTTGACTGGGTGACGGGGAAGCTGGATATTGGGGAGTCCCTGGACATCATGTATCTGGACTTTAGCAAAGCATTCGATAGCGTACCACATCGCAGGTTGCTGAACAAGATGAGTTCTATAGGATTAGGTGACACATTGACGCAATGGGTTGGGAACTGGCTTGGAGGTAGGCTTCAAAGGGTGGTGGTGAACGGCACCCCCTCCGAAATGACGGAGGTGATCAGTGGAGTGCCACAGGGCTCAGTCTTGGGCCCAATCCTATTCAACATCTTTATAAGAGACTTGGCAGAAGGGCTTCGAGGTAAAATAACATTATTCGCCGATGACGCCAAACTAAGTAATGTAGTGGGCAAATGCACAACAGACGAAGATTCAATGCCCGACAACATGATGCATGACCTACTCCTACTGGAGCGATGGTCTAGGACATGGCAACTCAACTTCAATGCCAAAAAATGTAAAGTTATGCACCTGGGCAGCCAAAATCCATGCAAGTCTTATACCCTTAATGGCGAGATCCTAGCAAAAACGGTAGCAGAACGAGACTTGGGGGTAATCGTCAGTGAAGACATGAAGTCTGCCAATCAAGTGGAACAGGCTTCGTCCAAGGCAAGACAAATCATGGGCTGCATACGAAGGGGTTTCGTCAGTCGTAAGGCGGAAGTCATTATGCCATTGTATAGATCCATGGTGAGGCCCCACCTGGAATACTGTGTGCAATTCTGGAGGCCGCATTATCGCAAGGATGTGCTACTGTTCCTGTAACTTACTCTTATCCTGAAATGTAACTCTACTGGAATATTCCAGATATTTCTATATTGTAATCCGCCTAGAACCGCAAGGCACAGGCGGAATAGAAATCCCTAATGTAATGTAATGTAATGTGCTGAGACTGGAGTCGGTGCAGAGAATGGCCACCCGGATGGTCTCGGGACTCAAGGATCTTCCATACGAAGAACGGCTTGACAAATTACAGCTATACTCGCTCGAGGAGCGCAGAGAGAGGGGAGACATGATCGAGACGTTCAAGTATCTTACGGGCCGCATCGAGGCGGAGGAAGATATCTTCTTTTTCAAGGGTCCCACGACAACAAGAGGGCATCCGTGGAAAATCAGGAGCGGGAAACTACGAGGTGACACCAGGAAGTTCTTTTTCACTGAAAGAGTGGTTGATCGCTGGAATAGTCTTCCACTACAGGTGATTGAGGCCAGCAGCGTGCCTGATTTTAAAGCCAAATGGGATCGGCACATGGGATCTATTCACAGGGCAAAGGTAGGGGAGGGACATTAGGGTGGGCAGACTAGATGGGCCGTGGCCCTTATCTGCCGTCTATTTCTATGTTTCTATGTCCTGGGATAATAAGATATTAGGGATTATGAAGAGGATAGCTAGCTTTACATTTTAAATACACATAGCTTTACGTTTTGGAGAAAAGCCAGGTTTTCAGATGCTTTCAGAATAATTGGAATGAGCCTAGGTTCTGGAACGGGGCAGGGAGGTTATTCCAAAGCTCTGTGAATTTGAAGAAAAGGGATTTCCTTAATTTACCTGCATACATGATGCCTTTTAACGAGTGGAAAGATAGTTTAAGTTTGTGGGCGGATCTGGTAGTGTCAGGTCTCTAAGAATTCTAGGATAGTGGAATTAGGGGAGGAAGAATGCCATGTAGGGATCTTGAATATTAGGCAGGTACATTTAAAGTGAATTCTAGAAATCACCGCAAGCCAGTGAAGTTTTGACAGAAGCGAGGAAACATGATCGAATTTGCTTTTTACGAAGATCAACCTAGCCGCAGTGTTCTGGATCCGCTGAAGTCTTTGAAGATTTTTCTTGGTTAGACTTAGATAGATGGAATTACAATAGTCCAGTCTGGAAAGAATGATTGATTGTACAAGGACAGCAAAATGTTGTTGGCAGAAACAGGATCTCACTTTCCTCAACATGTGAAGACTAAAAAAAACATTTTTTTACCAGAGAGTTGAGATGATCATTAAAGGAAAGTGTAGAGTCAATAATGATGCCCAAAACTTTGCTTGAGAATTCAATCTGCAATGTGGGACCAGAAGGTAGTGGAATGAGCATCGGATTGTAAGCTCTTCTGAGCAGGGACTGTCTAATGTATGTTAAAATGTACAGCGCTGCATATGCCTTTCAACGCTATAGAAATAATAAAAAGTAGTACTAGTAGTAATGATGCAATATTGGCACTCTCAGTAGACACTGCTTTCATAGGATGATATTCATTCTTCGTATTCAGACTTGCCAGATGATGTTGAAGAAAATTTAGATGTTATAACCGTAACTGTTTTGGTCTGCCTTTCCTCATATCTTGCTTTTGTCATGATTTTCTTTTCCTCATGCTGCTTCTTTTGCAGTTGTTTAAAGGTCAACTCCACTCATACAGCAAGAAAACACAGCCTGCCTTTGCTTCTGTAGAATTTTTGATCTTCATTTTTAAGTTCAGTCATAACATCTTTTTTTGAAATACCAAAGTTTGAAAACACTTTTAAGGATTTCTTCATTCTATAACCTTCTCTTTGACGAGTTGTGTGTTTATTTAGGGATAAATACTCTTTGTGTAGTTTATTCAACTTCCTATCCTAGTTCAATCCCATACTGCTCATCACTGACTCATATGCCAACTTACAGCTTTCCGGTAAAGGTTTTCCTTCATCATAGTGATGAAAATTGACCAGTCAACATCCAGTCCACGTGGCAGTCTAGCAGTTAACAGCTGACAGACTAACTTCCCAAGGAGCCAGTTTCCAGATGCAGATCACAAACTAGATGATGCCATACAAACTAATTATGCTGAATCACCTACAATACCCAACACACAAGCAAATAGTGCATGCTGGGGTGAACTCTAAATATTGTCTAATCAAGCTGAAATTTGATGCACGAGTAAGACATACCAAATGGACAAAAATAAGCCTTGTGGAGACTAGAATTGACAAGGTTGATTTTTTTCCATACTACAGTGGATCTCTCTATTGGATATATATAAACCACTTTAACTCTACCACAGAAAGGTGGTATTGCATATACCTAATAGCGCTAAAAAACCAATAAGATGTACTAGTACCAATCAAAACAAATACTCACCAGGCAGCAATCTTATTCTCAAAGTCTGAGTGTCCTCTTTCAAGCCAGGTAAAATCACCTTTAGATTGAAATTCTGTGGAATAGACCAATATGTCGTCAAACCATCACGAAGTATCAAAGTCAGATTAGTATATAAATAGGTGATTAGGTTTTCACTTGTTCATTAGAATATCAGATGCATTTTTGAGATATTTAAAATAAAAAGTCAATCATAATCTCAGTACTAACAACGACAAATTAAGTTCTTACCTCGTTAATCTGGGTTCTCTTAAGATACACAGGAGTCTGAACTGTAGCTGTTGATTACCATTTCTTGCGAACAGCAGAAGGATATCTCTTTAAGAACTTGAAACTCCTCCCCTTATGCAGTGGGGCACAACACCCTTCTCAGTTGGTACCAAAGCAATCGAACTCCTCTGAAACATAAAAAAAGAGGAGAGGCACAGGGAGCTCCCCCAACAATAAACATATTCTGCTCTGCTCTGAAACTTAGAAAACAGAACAATGATTAATAAACATTTAACGAGTAAACAGAGAACAATCAACCACTCACATGAGTAAATCAGAACCAATCTGCTGTAGAAGAGGTCCCAAATGGACACTGGCAAGGTCCAAGGCAGAAATCAGGTGAATCAGAACAAATTCTCACATGGAGGGGAGTACGGACTCCTGTGTATCCTAACAGAACCCAGATTAACAAGGGGAACCTAATCTGTTGCTCTGTTGCAGATACACAGGAGTCCGTAGTTGATGTACCAAAGCAGTACCATAAGGCTAGGGAGGGATAAATTAGCCTGCCCGCAGAACTGAGGACCCAAAGCTGCCACATCCATTCTGTAGAACTTTGTAAAGGTGTGCAGAATAGCCTAAGCTCTGCAGATTTTATCAGGCCAAACAGCCTGAGATTCTGCCCAGTAGGTCACCATACCTCTCATGGAATATGCTGCCAGAGAAATAGGCAGCTGTTTCCTGACCAAAATGTAGGAAGAGGAAATTGCCAGGTGGATCCATCTGGTAATGGAAGTTTTGGAAGCTGGCTTGCCCCTCCTCAAGAGAATGGTCAGAACAAGAAGATGATCAGAAAGCCTGGAGTCATTAGTCCTCTCCAGGTAGATGAGCAGGGCCCTGTACACATCCAGCTTGTGAAGAGGTTTATCCTGTTTGGCCGAACCCATAGCCTGAAAGGTAGGCAGATGACTTGGCAGAAGGGCTTCGAGGTAAAATAACATTATTCGCCGATGACGCCAAACTGAGTAATGTAGTGGGCAAATGCACAACAGACGAAGATTCAGTGCCCGACAACATGATGCACGACCTACTCCTACTGGAGCGATGGTCTAGGACATGGCAACTCAACTTCAATGCCAAAAAATGCAAAGTTATGCACCTGGGCAGCCAGAATCCATGCAAGTCTTATACCCTTAATGGCGAGATCCTAGCAAAAACGGTAGCAGAACGAGACTTGGGGGTAATCGTCAGTGAGGACATGAAGTCTGCCAATCAAGTGGAGCAGGCTTCGTCCAAGGCAAGACAAATCATGGGCTGCATACGAAGGGGTTTCGTCAGTCGTAAGGCGGAAGTCATTGTGCCATTGTATAGATCCATGGTGAGGCCCCACATGGAATACTGTGTGCAATTCTGGAGGCCGCATTATCGCAAGGATGTGCTGAGACTGGAGTCGGTGCAAAGAATGGCCACCTGGATGGTCTCGGGACTCAAGGATCTACCATACGAAAAACGGCTTGACAAATTACAGCTATACTCGCTCGAGGAGCGCAGAGAGAGGGGGGACATGATCGAGACGTTCAAGTATCTTACGGGCCGCATCGAGGCGGAGGAAGATATCTTCTTTTTCAAGGGTCCCATGACAACAAGAGGGCATCCGTTGAAAATCAGGGGCGGGAAACTATGAGGTGACACCAGGAAGTTCTTTTTCACTGAAAGAGTGGTTGATCGCTGGAATAGTCTTCCACTACAGGTGATTGAGGCCAGCAGCGTGCCTGATTTTAAGGCCAAATGGGATCGGCACATGGGATCTCTTCACAGGGCAAAGGTAGGGGAGGGACATTAAGGTGGGCAGACTAGATGGGCCGTGGGCCCTTATCTGCCGTCTATTTCTATGTTTCTATGAAGTTCCTGATTAACGTGGAAGGTGCAGACCACCTTTGGAAGAAAGAAAGGAACAGTGTGCAGCGAAATATCTGATTCCACGAAATAGAGAAATGGTTCTCTGCAGGAGATATCCTGCATTTTGAGATCCTTCTTAACGAAACTATGACAACCAAAAATACTGTCTTAACTGTAAGATCTAGCAGGGTAGCCTCCAAAAAAGGCTTGTATGAAGCACAGGCCAGGCCCTTCAAGAACACATTGAGATCCCAAGATGGGAACAGTCTGAACAATGGGGATCTCAGCCTTAAAGCCTCCCTCAAAAACCAGGTGACTGAGAAGCCAGAGATCGAAGGCTGCTCCAAAAGCATGAGCTACTAGTTATATGCACTTTGAGGGATGAAACTGCAAGGTCTTTTTCGAGACCAGCTTACAAGAAAGCAAGGATCACCTGCACCAGAGCTCTCTCTGGCTCTGCTTCTTGGCTGAAAGATCTTACAGGTCTTAGCATAAGCTGCAACTGTTGTAGGCTTCTTAGCCCTAAGGAAAGTCATAACCACAACCTCCAAATCTCCTTTCCGAATCAAGGCCGTGCACTCAAGAGCAAAGTGTTCCAGCTTCTCCATCAGAACCGGGTCTTGACTGAGAAGCCCCATATAAACAGGCAGCTTCAGGGATCTGTCTCTCTGTAAACGCACCAAGGTCTCCGGGGCCAATTCAGAGCCACCAGGATCACCAGACCCCAATGGACCGCTATCCTGCAGATGATCTGACCCACCATGGCCCATGGTGGAAATACATAAAGAAGATGATCTGTGGGCTAAGGCTGAACAACAACATCCTACCCTGTGCTTCCCTGCTCGACTCTGCAACTGTAAAAGCAAGCTGCTTTCGTATTCTTGGTTGCAACTATGAGATCCATGCCTGGCTTGCCCCAAGTCCAAACTATGAGGGAAAACGGCTTTTAAAACAAACCTCTCTCCAGAATCCAGAGTCTGCCAGCTGAGAAAGTCGCCCTGGATGTTCTCTTGTAAGTGAAGTTCCATCCACTGGAATAACATATGAGCTTCCAGGCAAAGACCAGCATTTCTGGTGCCACCTTGTCTTTACGTAAAATACCACTGTGGCGTTGTCCGAAAACACCTTGACTGCTTTCCTTGTCAGGAAAGACTGCAACTAAAGAAAGGCCAAACAAATGGTCCTCAGTTCCAGACGATTGATGGACCACTTGCCCTGGAGTAGGCGACCGCAACAGAGAACCCCCCCAGATGAGGCTGGCACAGATTGTGAAGGTCACCCATGAATCGATTCTGCGAGGCATGCCTGTCGCTAAGCTCTCCCCTTGGAGCCACCAAAGCAGGCTGTGCTTTGCCTCTGAAGTTTAGGAGAGCTTCCTCAGCAAAGGGTGATGTTGCAGAGACCATCTGGACAGAAGGGAATGCTGGAGAGGACGCATATGTGCACTACTTCCAAGGAGGTTGCCATTGAGCCCAGCAACAGCAGATACTGCCAGGTCGTAGGACTCGTAGGGGCCAAGATCACAAGGATCTGTTTCCTGAGCTTCTGTTTGTGTGGCTCGGGAAGAAAAATGCAGCCCTGTACTGTGTCAAAGCAGACTCCCAGACACTCCAAGCACGAGAGTAGGCTGAAGATAACTCTTTTGGAAACTGACTATCCAGCCCAAGTCTTGCAAGAGGTCCACTACTTGACGGACCACACGTTCGCAGTCCACTAGAGAGGGGGCACTGATCAGCCAATTATACAGCTAAGAATGCAAATGGACACACATCTGGGCAGCTACCACCATCATCATCTTGGTAAAGGTATGGGGCATCGTGGCCAAACTGAAGAGAGCACCACAAACTGGAAGTGGTGCTGAAGCACTTGAAATCTGATATCTCCTTTGAGCCAGAAATATGGGGATGTGAAAATACATCTCCATCAATTCCAGACAGGCAAGGAGCTCTCCCAGTGCCATAGTCGTTTTGTTGGAGCAGACTGCTTCAATGTGAAAGCGGGGGACCTTTAGGGCCTCGTTTACAGCCTTTAAATCCAGAATGGACCTCCAATCTTCTGTGCTTTTTTGGGGGCACTATGAAGTATAAAGAGTACTTGTCTGAGCCCAATTCTTTTTTGGGAACTGGTTCTATACTATAAATATCTAAGTCATTTCACTGTCGCTTGAACTCTGACCTCTTCCGGCCATCCGGCTGGGGAGTTCAGAACAGATCTGGAGGGAGGCTGATAAAACTCGATCCTGTGCCCCTCTTTGATAATGTCCAGCACCCAGTGGTTGGTTGAGATCTGTTTCCATTTGTCCCTAAATGCTGACAGCCACCTTCTGATGTGAGGAGGGTCAGCCATCCTCCTGGCATCATTGCTGCTTCTTAGAGGTTGAGCCACTACGGGAAACTGCAGATTGCTGGCGCCGATAACCGGCAAATTTGTCTAGTTCCCTGAAAGGGCCTCTGGGAGCAGTGACTGGAAGAAAATTGGCATTCCTTAACTGCTCAAATACTGATTGTTAAGACATTGTGAGTATGAATGTGCAATACAGTATATCAAAACCTTCCATTCAATCGCAATCTCTTGTGCCTATATGTTTTTCCTTTGAATAGGGCATGAGGTCTGATGTTCTTTCTATTTCTATTGAAGCAACATCTCCAAGGTTTTTTGTCCACAAGCCACAGAGTTTTTTGAATTGCCAGAAAGTTTTAAGAACGAGTGATCATTAGAGAATCCCCTGGTGAAACGGTTGAGGCTGCTGCTGGGATCTAAGATAAGTGACTTTACATCGTATTCTGCTGGTTATTGTTAAAGTTTTGTATAGAAGACCTTTGCTGGTTCTAGCGGTTTTTGCTTGGGACATTAACAATGGTCAGACCACACTTGGAATACTGTGTCCAACATTGGTCTCCCAACCTAATGAAGGATATAAAACTGCCGGAATGGGTGCAGAGATGAGCAACAAAGCTGGTTAAAGGTATGGAGAACTTGGAATACAAGGAACGACTTAGGAGACTGGGATTGTTCTCCCTTGGGAAGAGGAGACTACGAGGAGATATGATCGAGACTTTCAAAATACTGAAAGGAATCGACACAATAGAGCAGGAAAATAAGTTATTTACAATGTCCAACATGACACGGAAAAGAGGACATGGACTGAAGCTGGGGAGGGACAAGTTCAGGACAAATATCAGGAAGTTCTGCTTCATGCAGCGAGTGGTGGACACCTGGAATGCTCTCCCAGAGGAGGTTATTGCGGAATCCACCGTCCTAGGATTCAAAAGTAAACTTGATGCACATCTCCTTACGAGAAGCATACAGGGATATGGGTGACTAAAATTACGCCAGGTGTACACCTGGCTGGGCCTCCGCATGTGCGGATCATCGGACTTGATGGACCAAAGGTCTGATCCGGAGATGGCGGTTCTTATGTTCTTACATTGTTATTGTGAGAGTTTTTGTTGCTCCATGAACTATTTCATTCTGGTCCTTTAAAGTTTTAGGACTGCTAGCTATTTAAGCAGGTGTACTAGTTAAATATTATTAAATAAATAAAAGTTTATTGCACTTTTTTGCACATAATATCTAGAAGTGTTTTTAAACAGTGATAATACTCCTTGTCCCCACTGTGCCCTTGAACCAAGCAATGAGCTTTGAGCACAGGGTCATTTGAGGTTTTTTCCCCTATTTGAAATAACATTTTTGACTTTTCAGTTCTGTGTTTATTTTTGGTATCTTTATGTAAGATGGGCCTAAAATATGCCACTGATGACATTTTGAACACTTTTGAAAGGGTTGCCATAGCTGCAGGTTGGCCTGAGAATCAGTGGGCTGTGAGGTTTGTGCCATGCCTGGTGGGGAAGGCTCTCTTAGCTTACAAAACTCTAAACCCTGACCATATAACAGATTATGCTAGGTGGTCCCATATTTTAGAGTCCAAGCAGTATGGAAAGAGGTTAAATAGCCCAGTGGAAGAATGACCTGGCCCCAAAGGGCAAGTTGGAGCCAGGTTATCCAGCCTTAGCAAGAGGAACGGATGTTGTGTCCTTACCCAGACCTTTACATAAGAACATAAGAATAGCCTTACTGGGTCAGACCAATGGTCCATCAATCCCAGTAGCCCGTTCTCATGGTGGCTAATCCAGATCACTAGTATCTGGCCAAAACTCAAGGAGTAGCAATATTCCATGCTACCGAACCAGTTCAAGCAGTGGCTTTCCCCATGTCTTTCTCAATAACAGACTATGGACTTTTCCTCCAGGAACTTGAACAAACCTTTCTTAAAACCAGCTACGCTATTCGTTCTTACCACAACCCTCTGGCAATGCGTTCCAGAGCTTAACTATTCTCTGAGTGAAAAAACAATTTCTTCCTATTGGTTTTAAAAGTATTTCCCTGTAACTTCATCGGGTGTTCCCTAGTCTTTGTAATTTTTGATGAGGATGAGGCTTTGCAATAATTCCTATGGGCCCTAGAAGAGGGTCCTGAACAGTGCAAAAAGAAGTATGCTGAGCTGAGGGAAGTCATCCAGTGGGTGAAAGACCAGATACAAATGCTGAGGTGCCAGAGAGAGGTGGGTCTGGGAGCATATAGTAAGGCAGAACAGTTGTTCCAGCAGATTAACTCACTTCAAAAGGAATCTGAACAAAAGGGGCTAGAGATGGAGAAGATGCACAGGCAACAGGCACAAGGACAAAAAACTCGGGGCCAACAGATGATCCAACTAAAGGACATCCATTGCAACTTAGGAGACATGCAGGAGGCTATGGGCATCCTCCAGGAAAAGTTAAAAACCCTAAAAGAGGGGGAATTGAAAGAGTCTCTTCAAAATCTAACAGGAAGGGTAACTTGATTGGAAAAGAGCGAGGACCCTGGGAGGACAGAATATAGCGAACCTCAGGATATACCCCAAGCCCTTATCATTGAACCAGAGACGGAGAAAGAAAAAGGGCCAATCTACTTACTAATGTTTAAGCCCTGTCCCAATTGCGTGAAATGTCTTCCACTAATCTTAGGCTCCCCGGTGGTAGGACTCCTAGGGTGGGGGTATGTGACAGAGACCCTGCAACCCCAGAGCTTAAACCCCAGGAATATGAGCCTAGACCTACCAGTAGCCCAAGGAGGAGGGGTTTAGAACGTCTAAGAGAAAGGAAAAGTCAAATTAAAAGTACCAATTACAAAGTTGTCCCTTTAAAGCCTGCAATAGCTAAGTCACAGTTTAAGAGTGCAGGACCCTTTAAACCTCTACCTGTTCCAGCCAGAGAGAAGGGGTGGGGCCCTGCAGCCCAGGACTTTAGAGAGAAGCTTTCCTCTTCAGAGAGACACACAGCACCTGGCCTAGAAGGAAGAAGGCAGTCCAGAAAGGGAACTGCTGAGCTGCTGAGGAAACTGCTGGCAAGAGAAAATGAGCAAGTAGAATTTTCTGATGCTGAAATGCAGGAAGTAGAATGTCCAGGGAATAATTGGGACCAAGAAGAGGAAGGAATGGAATGGCAGCTGGGCTCAGACATGCTGGAAAATTCAGAGGAAGCCATGGACTGTGAACAATGCTCTATGGCAACTGGAAGCTGTGAGTAGCTGTGATAAGTGTTTGTGGACTTCTTGTTTGTTTGTTTCCCTGCTGATAAAAGCTACTGCTCGTGGGCCAGTACTAGAGACTGAAGCTAACTTGTTTTTTGGTGGGAGGGGGGGTTTCCCCTCTTTATTATCTGAATGGGAGGACTTAAAGCTAGCTGTGTGTTTGTGACATAAAGCCCAGGGATTGAAACTTGCGCTCCTTGTTTTTTTTTTCCAAACCTTTTTGGTTTTGTTTTTTTCTGAAAATGAACGTGCTCTGTGATAAAGCCAGGACAGGGCAGAGGTTCAGAATGATACACCTATGTACTGGAAATATTATTATCAAGGTAAGAACAACCTCTTTTTCCAGTGCAATAGATGTCATTCTGGACAAGGACATATAAAAGCAGTCCCATAAATCTAGGACAGGCTGACTGCACTGGCCCTTAAAACTGAGGACCCAAACTCAGCGTCTTCTTGTGCCAGAACATTTACACTGCAAAATTTGGCAAACATATGCAGAGTGGACCAAGTTGCTGCCCTACAAATCTCTGCAGAATAGTGTTCCCAGCTTTAGCCCATGATGCAGCTACACTTCTGGTCAAATGCACCTTGACAGAAACAAGAGACTTGTGTCCCAGAAATAATGTATGTTGACGAAATGGCTTTATGAATCCATCTGGAAATCATTGCCTTGGAAGTGGGCGTGCCATGCTTATTCAAATGAGTCAGCACAAATACACTTCTTCCTCAATATTTGCATGGGTTAGGGGCAGAGCTGACCCACGAATATTGAAAATTTGCAAATAACTTTTGGGCCGGCTCTGACTCACCCCTGCCTTCCCCCCAGCATCCCAGACCCTTTTTAAAACAAAACCCTGCATCCCAGACCTCCATGGAGCTTACCTGGTGGTCTAGCGGGCTTCGGGGTAGGAGCATTCTTCCTACGCTACTGCCCCGTGCAGATCACTCATACAAAATGGCTGAGGGGAGTTCCTGTCGTAGTCTCGATCACCTCTGTCTCCCACACTCTTCAACCTATACATTGCTTCCCTCTGCTCCTGCCTAGACAAACAAAGCCTAACCTCCTACAGCTATGCAGATGACATCACCATTCTCCTCCCCTTTAACCAACCAGCGTCCTCCATGGTAGGCACAATAAACAGAACACTTCAAACAGCAGCAACATGGATGAAAGAACACAACTAAAACTTAACCCTGACAAAACAAACTTCATCCTCCTAGAAAACAGCAAAGCCTCAACCTTAACAAACCTAGTAATAAACTCTATCTCATACCCCATTCAACCCACGCTAAAACTCCTTGGAGTGCTGATAGACAGAGGCTGTACCATTCAACCACAAATCAACAAAATAATAAAAACATCATTTGCAATTATGAGAAACCTAAGACAAGTTCAAAAATTCTTCGACAGAACGCAATTCCAACTCTTGGTACAATCTCTAATCCTAGGCCTAATAGACTACTGCAATATACTATATCTCCCCTGCCAAACCACCACGATAAAACAACTACAAACAATACAAAACACAGCCCTAAGACTTATCTAATCACTGAAAAAAATACGACCACCTCACAGAGGCATATTACGACTTACACTGGCTCCCAATACAAGCCAGAGTACACTTCAAATTCTACTGCCTACTATTTAAAGCTATAAATGGAGACAGTCCAACCTACTGGAACAATTTAATTCAATCCACCTCAACCAGATACAGGAGAACCCACACACTATTCACACACCCACCAACCAAAAATGTCAAACGAAGAAAACTATATGACAACCTACTGGCCACCAGAGCAGCGAACCTGGACAGACAACTGTACTGATTTCGACTACAGACTACAAAACCTTCAAAAAAGAAACAAAAATCCTACTCTTCAAAAAATACATAAAACCAATATAACACAACCATATCTGTCCCAAGCTTCACCTGCAATACTACCTACTCCTTAGCAAATTAGAAAATGTTCAAACTATTCCTTATGTACTTCTTAATATCATGACAATTCTTATGTAATCCGCCTTGAACCGCAAGGTAATTGTGGAATAGAAATCACTAATGTAATGTAATATGATTGAAACATTAAAATACTTGAAAGGTATTAACTTAGAACAAAATCTATTTCAGAGAAAGGAAAATGGTAAAACCAGAGGGCATAATTTGAGGTTGAGGGGTGGTAGATCCAAGAGTAATGTTAGGAAATTCTTCTTTATAGAGAGGGTGATTGATGTATGAAATGTGCTCCTGAGGGAGGTGGTGGAGAAGAAAACTGTAACAGAGTTCAAACAAGTGTGAGATGAACACAGAGTATCTCTAATCAGAAGATAATGGGTATGTATTGAAGGAATTAAGGCCAATACTCAGCAGACTTGCACAGCCTGTGTTCTGTATATGGACATTCATTTGAGGACGGGCTGGGGAAGGCTTCGATGGCTTGGATGGGCTGGGATGGTTAAGATGAGCTGGAGTGAGCTTTGATGGAGACTCCAGTAGATGGAACCTAAGCACACCACTGGGCAGGGCTCTGGGTGGTCTGGCCCAGAAATATCTAAAAAAAAGGACCATTTAAACTAAATAATTTATGGAGCATGTATGGATGGGCAGACTTGATGGACCATTCGGGTCTTTATCTGCCGCCATTTACTATGTTATCATGTAAGTCTTCCATGCTTTAGCATAGGTAGAGACTGTAGATGACTTCTTAGACCTGAAAAGGGTGGCAATGACCATGTTTAAATATCCTTTGCACTCTAACACTTCATGTTCCATAGCCATGCCATAAGAGCATAGTGATCCTGATCCTTCATGCATACTGGACCCTGCAAAAGGAGATTTGAATGCACCTGCAACCAGAGGCCTTGGCCTGTTTGAAAACTTATCAGATCTATGTACCACAGCCTGTGAGGACAATCTGGAG
This sequence comes from Geotrypetes seraphini, assembly GCF_902459505.1. NCBI lineage: Eukaryota > Metazoa > Chordata > Amphibia > Gymnophiona > Dermophiidae > Geotrypetes > Geotrypetes seraphini. The sequence goes on along the minus strand of NC_047085.1, from coordinate 146,474,769 downwards.
CCACCAGAATGACTCTTCCCGATGAGCTGCTATCTGTTGAAGGATTCGGCCTATAATGGGCCAGGGAGGAAAGACATACAACAGGACATCTTGAGGCCATGGCTGGACGAGAGCATCGAGACCCTCACTTCTGTGCTCAAACCTTCAACTGAAGAACTTATCTGCCTTCTTGTTCTTTTCCATTGTCATTAAATCAAAGCGTGGGTGACCCCAGCACTGAACAATGGATTAAAATGCTGCTGCTGCTGACAATATCCACTCACCCAGATGCGAGGTCTGTCTACTGAGGAAGTCTGCTTGAACATTGTCCACTTCCGCAACATGCGCTGCTGATAGCGCTTGGAGATGACACTCTGCCCAGTGGAAGAGCATGCGGGCTTCCAGACAAAGATGCATTCTTGGCGCCTCCCTGGTGGTTGACATATGCCACCACTGTAGCAATGTCAGACAAAACTGACTGCTTGACCTTCGAGAGTCTTCTGCAACTTCACTAGAGCCAACCGAAAGGCCCACAGTTCTAGCCTGTTGATTGATCACTTTCTATGAGAGGGCATTAAACATCCCTGAATCAGGTAATGGTTGCAATGAGCTCACCAACCAAGACTGCATCTGTCATCATGACCACCCAGGAAACTATCCAAACAGACATGCTCTTTGAGAGGAACTGAGGACGAAGCCACCAATCCATGCTGGCCTGAGCCTCCAGTGTCCATGGTAGACACTTCTGTAACGCGTCCATCTGTGAAGACCAGCAGGAGACGCTGGAAAGGACACATGTGGGCTCTCACCAAAGGCACATCTATTCTGGCCACCATGGTCCCCAGGATAGTCCCACACCAATGGAGCTGACTTTTCCAGGATATAAGACTACCAGGTACTCCAGGGATTGAGTTGGCGTCAAATTGCTCTTTCGATAACTTATAATCCAACCCAACTCCTCCAGGACTCAAATCATTTGATCCACTGTGCGCTGACCCTCGGACAATGAGAGGGCACCGATCAACCAGTTGTCTAGGTAGGGATGCACTTGCAAACCCATCTTGCGCAGGTGAGCTGCTACAACAACCATCACTTTGGTGAAGGTCCGAGGAGCTGTCGCCAGACTAAATGGCAGAGCTGCATATTGATAATGATGTTCCAGAACATGAAATGTGAGAAATTTTCTGTGGTTTGGGAAAATAAGGATATGTAAGTAAGCCTCCATCAAATCTAGAGAAGCAACTGTCTCCATGTGAAAATGGAGAACTCTGAGCACTGCATTCACATGAGTAAGGTCCAGAATGTGCACAGAACTTCTGAAAAAAAAATAAAAATAAATTACTAAAAATCCAAAATGGCCACCAGCAAGGCTTTGGTATCTAAAATCACTAATATAACTTCTCAAAGTAAAAAAAAAACACACCAGCAAATTTAGGATTTTTGAGTAGGGGGAACACAGCTCTCCCCTATTCACCTAACAGGCTGTAACAGTCTTACTTACTGTGAGCTGTGCTGGCCATGTGCTGCAGCCTATCTCAGCTCTTTCAGTAGATGGAAAGGTGAAGGATTATTGCTTCATGCTGAAAATTCCTCATCAATGCTGATCTTCAGGTTGCTAGTCAGACATGGTGTCTGACCCCTCCCCCTCAATGGACAGATGGATGTGCTACTAGAAGAGGGAGACAAAAAATGCATCCAGCACCCTGTGAGACACTTCGGAGCCTCCTATGGATGCCTAACAGCTTGTGCTCAACCCCAGTTAAGCAGTAAGTGAAGATGGTAAGCAGGGACGCCCCTGAGCTCCAAAATACTTGTGTAGAGTCTGCTACTTCTCTACACAAGCAGAGCTAACACTAAAGATGGTACGTTCCGAGAACTAAAAACACCAAATAACAATTGAAAACACTGAATAAGAAAATGGAAAGAGCAGAACAGACACTCCTTCCGGCTTGCATGCAGAAGGGAAAAACTACAGGTGGCAGTAGAGCTCTGAGTGAAGTAAGAGGGTCACAGAAAAAAATCTGGTATGGATTCCTTCTGCATATGGCTCGTGGCCATAGGGAGATGATTTGCTTATCCAGAATGACATATATATTGCACTGGAAAAAACAATTCTACCACACCATATCAATAATTTTCAGGAGTCATATATCAAAGCCTACCTAGGAAAACATTAAATAGTAAACAATGCAGTGGGCAAAACATACCTACTGGAAAAATTAAATAAGCCAGATTAGTATAGAGACTTCAATCCCAATTCCACACATGCTGAATATAGACAGACTCTCATTGAGTACAGAATAAGTAACTGCAAGCTAAGAATTGAAATAAACTGACAACAATTAAACCAAACTCCCAGGAATCTGTACTCTGCAACACTAGAGAAACAGAACAGTGTTGTATATCCCCCTGTAGTATACAAAAAAACCTTACACATCAAATAACCAACCAACGGGTGTAACTTTCAATAACTGACATGTTCTATTCACTGCATTAAAAATTAACAAGCAAAAATAAAACAAAAAATGGAAAATAAGGAGGACTAATTCAAAACATTTTTGACTAGCTTTCAGAGGTCCATAGGAAAGTGATTTTGTCCTCAAAGTTAGTAAAAAAATTGAATTAGTCCACCTTTTCTGTTTCTGTTTATTTCTCACCCGCCCTTAACCAGGGCGAGTTACATATTAACATACAAAATAAAAAAATTACATTTATCGTACAAAACACTTCAGAGACATACTATAACAAATTACTTACTTACATATCAAATTTTCTTGTTTTATTTTTAATTAATTAACCTTTAAACTGGACTAAAAGTGCTATAACCCTTCATCCAAAAATTTAAAATAAAATTATTTTTCTACCTTTGTTGCCTGGCCATTTTATTTTTTTCTAATTAGGTCCCAGTCTCTGATTAATCTCTTCTGTCTTTCCTTATTTCTCTTTCCAGGATTTCCTGTACATTTGTTACTCCTCTCGCTCCTCCTGTTGTCATTTCCTCTACTATATCCCTCTCTGATACTGATCTTTTGCTTTCAACTTTCTTCTATTTTTATGCTTTTTTGTCCGTTCAGATTTCATTCATTCTTACTATGCATTCTTCATTCTCTCCAAATTTTCAATGCATCTACCACCTTTTCATATCTTTTCGTCATCCAGGCCCTCCTATTTTCCTTCCTCTTATTCCCCAGTCTTTCATTTACTCTTCCATCTCTTCCCTTGCCATCCAACATCTTCTCTCTCTTCCTGCAGATCAGCATTGCCCCATTTCTCTTTATCCCTTATCCTGCATTTCCCCATTTTCTTTCTTTTTCTGTCTCTTTTCCCCTTCCAGCATTAAATTACCGCATTCTGAATTCTTCTCCACATTCAGCATTAAATTACACCCCATTCCCTGTTCCTTTTCTCCATCCAGCATTACCCCATTCTCACTCTCTCTTTCTCTATTCCCCATCCAGCATTAGCTTGTTTCTCCTCCTCATCCTGCATTGACCCATTTTTTTTTCTCTTCTCCCCATCTAACATTAACTATGTTTTGAGGCTGCCTCCTGCTGACCAGCTGCACTTCAGATAAGGAAAGGAGGGAGGAAGCGAGGGGGTTCATGGCTCAGGACTGCCGTCTGCTTCTGCCACTTTGGGGCTTGAGGGAGGGAGGAGGGCTTTGCGGCTCAGGACTGCTGTCATGCTGGTGCTTCAGGGTGAGGGTGAGGGGGAGCAGAACTGAGACTGTGTTCAACCAGGTTTCTAACACACTCTCAATTAACCAGAAAAACAGTTATCCAGGATCTACTAATCCCCATGGATGCCGGATAGTTGATATAATCTTTTACATCCTATCGACCCCAATAATCAATTTGATATCATTAATATCAATGACAAACTTGAACAGATTCATTTATGGTTGGACAACAATAGACTCTCTCTAAACATTAATAAAACCAACACGTTACTCTTCCCTTGGAAAGAAAATCATAAAATATCTGTTCCTATTAAAATCCAAGGAGTAACGCTCAAACAAATTAATAAAATTTGGATCTTAGGCGTCATCCTTGATGAAAACTTAACATATCATGACCACATCAGTTATGTGGTCAAAGCCTCTTTTTACAGACTACGTCAAATCCGTTCTATTTCAAAATTTCTCTGTGCAAAATCTTTAAATACATTAATTCATTCATTAATTATTGCAAAAATCGATTATTGTAATGCTTTATTCAAAGGAATGGCCCAAAAAGAAGTCAGAAGATTACAGATCATACAAAATACTTCAATTAAATTAATTACTGGGGCCAAAAAATTTGACCATGTAACCCCATTATTACAAAAAGCACATTGGCTACCAGTGGGACATCGAATTTTATACAAGTTATCTTTACTCACCTTTAAATCTTTATCATCCAAAACTCCATCATTCATTTATAAAGTTCTAATTCCATACACTTCTCAAAAAACCTTACAATCCAATCAGCAACTTTTATTAGTTGTTCCCTCTCTCAAAATCATAAATACCAGAAGACAGTATATTTTCTCAGTTACAGCACCACAAACATGGAACTCTCTCCCACTTTATTTAAGGGAGGAGAAAAACCTCGACAAATTCAAAAGCCAACTTAAGAGTTTTCTTTTTATAGACGCTTTTAATCCTTAATTGAATTGCTATTTACTCTGTACAACTCCCTTTTACTTCAGTCAGCTATATATTTATTTTGTTTTCCCATCCATTCTGTGTATTTACCCTTATTTACCCCTCCTTTCCTATTATAAATTGTATTTCTTCCCCCTCTTTCCCAATGTTTCCTGTCCAGATTTGTCTGGTTTGTTTTAAATTGATTTTAATATTTTATTATATTATTGTTAATTTTTTATTATGTATTTTCTGTAAATGTAAATCGCTTAGTAGTTACGATAGGCGATTAATCAAATATTGAATAAACCTTGAAACCTTGATAATAAAACCCTAAGCGTGTATGCGCACTTAGGGTTTTGTGATCCCTGCCACCGTAATGTGTCCGTATGTGCCGAATTCGATTTCCGGCACGTGGGGTGGCTTGTGGCGGCGATTTCAGCAGCGGTTTGAGTCCTGCGCTGCCGGGATGCCTTTTCTCACCCCCTGACCAGAAAACGCAGCAGCTGTGGGGCATTTGCTAGGTTGACCTACTTCAATAATGCGAGGTGGGTCGGACTAGCAAAAGTCCCAAGGCTGCCCGGGCTAGCAGATGCTGAACAAGGGAAGCAGGGAAAGGAGAAGGCCTACTGCTGGACAGAGGGATCAGGTAAGAGGTGCTGCTGGACAGGGGGGGGGGGTAAAAGGAATGGGAGAAGGCCTACTGCTGGACAGGGGGAGCAGGGAAGAAGTGCTGCTGGATGGGGGGAGGGGTAAAAGGAAGAGAGAAGGCCTTCTGCTGGACAGGGGGAGCAGGGAAGAGGTGCTGCTGGACAGGTGGAGCAGGGAAGGAGGGAAGGGGTGCTGCTGGACAGGGGGAAGGTAAAAGGAAGGGAGAAGGGCTACTGCTGGACAGGGGGAGCAGGCAAGGGGTTGTGGTGGACAGCCGAGGAAAGAGAGAAAAAGGAAATTGATAGACAGACAGAAAGCAGCCAAGGAGAGAGAGAGAGAAAGAAAGAAAGAAAGACAGACAGACACACACATCTATTTTAACACCCGTTAATGTAATGGGCTTAAAGACTAGTTCTACTATATTCTACCTAGCAATAAAGTATGAATTCTTTATAGTATTAGAGAGAATATCAATATAAAAAGCTACACCTCCAGGTTTTGTAACTGTGCTTCATTAACTATGGTGCTAGGATACTTCCTCTCACAACTCGTTATGCAAATTCAATATATATTTTTTTCAATTCAGGAAATGTACTACTTCTCTTCTGCTAATCAGAAGCTTTGCAAAATACTACAAAACCCTAAATAAAGACATGCAAAAACTATACAGCAAACTTACCATAACAATACTAACTCCCAGGATTAAAACAGCAACAATAACCCCTATCTACTAAAAAGCAGCACTATAAATATTATACCAGGCCTAGAACACCAATACATATACTACTAGGAAAAAAATGAAAACAGGACTACTATCGATCTAAAGACCATCATTCTCCTCTCCAATCTTCACTCTCACTGTCCTTCGATTCCTATTCCTTTCTCAACTTCTCATTTCCCCATCACGAGGTTTTAAGGTTTCTTTACTTGATTAACTGCCTAGGGCAAACCTATCAAAGTGGTTTATATTTCATTAATATCACAGAAAAGAAAAAGAAATACAATGGTAACAGGATAGCGAGACAAGATTGCTGCGTCTCTAAACTATAAGTTTATATACCGCATCCTCTCCGTAATTATAGAGCTTGGCACGGTTTACAAGAGCTTAATATAGGAAGGAATAACATATTGGGTTTGGAGGTTGAGTACAGGGGGGAGGAGAGCATTATATTTTGTGAAAAGCCTAGTTTTCAGGTGCTTACAGAATAGTCTCATAGGATCCCAGGATCAATGCAGTCCCACATGTCAGCAAAATGAAATCAGGTGTTAAAAGCTACCTGGAATAAATGTGTCTTCAGTAATACTTTAAAAGTTGGAAGAGAGGACTCTGTATAGAGAGACATAGGAAGAACATTCAATAATGTAGATCCCACTACACTAAACATCAATTTCCACAATTTCCGATATGGAATAGTTTGAAGCGAGGGGACCTACAGCAGATGTTGTTGACTAGAGCATAAAGCTTGCATGGGACAAAGGGCATTAGAAAAGGTGTCAAAAATTGAGGGGAGTCAGAATGAAGAATCTTGAATGCTAATAACAGGAGTTTATAGGTTTTATGTTGATTTATTGGTAACCAGCTCACAGTAGTGGGTCATATGGTCGTATTTTTAAGAATGAAAAGGCAATTTCACAGCCACATTTTGTATCAATTGCAGAACTTTGATCTCTCTCTGGTTAATGCACCTAAAGAGCACATTAAAAGTAGTCCAAGCATGTAATAACAAGAGCATATATAACATGTATCATAGTTCTTTTTGATACAGCAAGGTCTTTACTTATCTAATCTGTACTGATCACAATCTTCTGAGCTCATTCCCTCACAAACCATCATCTATCTCTCTCTGACTCATTCTCTTACCAACAACAACAAGACACTCCTGATTTGCCAAATAAATCCTAAACTAGAAAAAACAAGGAAGGCAACCAAGTCACATCAAGGTCTGCGTGGGGGAAGCTCACAGTGCCAAACTTGTCTCACAACTTATAAGCCAAATACAGTGTAACAAGTCAAAAAAGCATGTCACACTGTATAATGTTGTAGGGCGCTCTCAGTGTGAACCCTCAGTGATAAGAGCACAGCTCCGACACTTCACTTCTGGGTCAAGGCAATAAGCCTCCACCCACACACCATCATCGAGCGCCCTGTGTGTGCAAGAATCAAAGCAATCAACAATCAAAGTGAGTAAATAAAACTCAACACAACGCAAGCAACCTGAGCGACCCCCACACAAACCCTGCCAGCCAAACCCCCTCAAAAAGCACGCACAAAATCACAACAAAATCAAAAACCATACCAAACAGTGAAGAACATATCCAAAAATAAACAATACTTATCCAAAACTGTCACACCGACGGAAAAACCGCGCCAGGAGGAAAGGTTCAACCGCGCTGGTTTCGGGAGGAGCCCTTCTTCAGGAACCTGGCCTCCAACAGAACACAAGCAGAGAGGACGGCTGGAGGGCGGGGTGCCCGGGAGGGAGAGCACACCAGCTAAAACAGATCTGCAGGTGACATCATGCATGAACCAACCAATCATACTGTGCCAGCACTCAACACAATCATAACTACAAAAAGGAACAGAGAAAGAAAGAGGGAGGGAACAAAGAACACCCACCAATAGAAACACCACAATCAGAAAAGTTCCTCCCCCACACACACCCACACGCACACAAGCACACCATACCCTGTATCCAAAATCCATTATCTAAAAGAAGCCAAGAACCCTATTAGACAATGGTATTCCATTCCACACTTTCGTTAAGGCCATACGGCTGAACAGATTGTAATTGAAAAATCCAATATTGTTCCCTGAGATTCAGATGAGCCTGTCGATCCCCCCTAAAGTCCCAAGGGACTTGCTCAAGCACGAACCAAGATAGGTCAGTAAAACAGTGACCAAAATCAGCACAGTGGGGTACCAAAGGGGCAGACTGAGATCCAGTACGGATCCGGCTTCTGTGTTCTTGCAGTCTGACCCTAACACTTCTGCTGGTCCATCCCACATAGCACAAACCGCACGGGCAGATGATGACATAAACTACCCATTTAGAATCACACGAAGTTTGCGCTCCGGGGTGGTAAGTGCGTTGAGTCGGGGGATGTTGCCAGGTGGAAATTGACAGAGATAAATGACACATATCACAATGTCCACATGGTTGATGGCTGCCCCCACTGTGGGCCCGACTCCTGGTAGCCAGAAGGTCTTTCAAGTTCTTAGACCGAGCAAAAGCAATACACGGGGTCTCCTTAAAAATAGTATGATGTCCCAAAACATGCCAATGCTTCCTCACAATATTAGCTATCTGGTGGGCTTGATTGGAGAATGATATAACACACACCTGTTGCTCTAAAGGAGGCCGAATGGCAGGAGCCCTTAACAATTCAGGGTTAGCATAGCGGGCTCTGCGGTACGCTCTTCTGATAATCCAATCAGGATAGCCACGAGCCTTAAAACGCAGAGACAGAGCCTTTGCCTGAGCCTTATACTCTCTCAATGTTGAGCAGATCCGACGAATCCTGAGGAATTGCCCCACGGGCACCGACTGGCGCAACCGGACAGGATGGCAACTGGTATAATGTAAATATGAAGTCCGATCCGTAGGTTTGCGAAACACAGTAGTGACCAGTTTACCCTGCTCTTTGCTAACCCTGGTATCCAGATAGGTAACACTGCTTGTATTGACAGTGGCAGTAAACTTTAAATGCCTGTCAAGAGTGTTGAGCCAAGTCAAAAACTCATAAAACCTGGCCTTGGTGTCAGTCCAAATGAGGAACACATCGTCAATGAAGCGGAGCCATGTGGCGATATGAATCATCCATGCAGATGGATATAGCAGACGCTCCTCAAAATTTGTGACATAAAGATTAGCCACACTGGGGGCCATGGCTGTACCCATGGCTACCCCGTGAGTTTGAAGATAAAACTCACCACGTACTTCAAAAAAGTTCTTTTGTAACACCAAGGTGGCCAATTGCATGAGGAAGGCTTTGGTTATACAATAGTGAGGCTCCGTTGATAGATGGTGTTCAACAATCTTTAAGGCTTCAGTCTGAGGTATATTGCTATATAAAGCTTCCAAATCCATGGTTACCAGAAGATCGGACTGCTGCACCTGGATAGTATCAATTTTGTTAAGAAAATTGGTGGTGTCAAGTACAAAAGACCGTGCCTGAGCAACCTGGGGTTTCAAAAAATGGTCAACCAATTTAGACAAGGGTTCAAGGATGGTACCCCGGAGCGACACAATAGGTCTACCCGGGGGGTCATTAAGAGTTTTATGAATTTTGGGTACAGTGTAAAAGTGGGGGTTGCGGCTGGGGGCCTGGGATAAATATCTGGCCTCAGATTTAGTGACGATGTTATTCTGCAGTGCCTCCTGCACCACAGCTGCAATCTCCTGACGCAGAGCGGGAGAGGGATCCTCCTCAAGTTTAACATACCAGTCTGCGTTGGAGATATGCGCGTCCACCTGAGCATTGTACTGGGTCAAAGATTGAACGACCACAGCTCCGCCCTTATCAGCGGGTTTGATGTCCAAGTCAGGGGTATCTCTAAGGGACTCCAGAGCAAGCTGTTGCACCCTGGTCATATTAACAAAGTGACGGCCAGGAGAAATCTGTCCAAGCTGATCAATATCACGTAATATCAAGTCACGGAATACTTTGATGTGAGCATCCATGGGCCCCGGAGGGGTCCAATGAGATTTGACCCTAAATAAAGAATCATCCCGGGTACCCACCTGAGAAGAAAAAAACAGCTTGATCTGGAGACCCCTCACAAACTGAGCCATATCCCTATGTGCTGTAAAAAGATCCAACCCAGTAGTGGGAACAAAGGACAGTCCCTTCTCCAGCACTTGAGTCTGTGCATCGGAGAGGGCAACCCCAGATATGTTGACCACTAAGGACCCCTCGCTACTTGCGAACGAGTTACTGGAGGGTTGTAAGTTTGGGCTGTGTTGCGGTCTGGATAGCCCCTGCGGCCCCGAGACCGTCGCCTTGGGCCTCGTCTGGACCCTCGGCCTATAAAACGCCCTGACCCCATGTACAAATTACGTCCACTAGAGTCACTAGAGGACGAACCATCATCAGATGGATATGTAGAAACCTGTGGTATCACCACCGAGGACCCCTGAGGCTGCATCCAGGAGTATACATACCCCGACGCATAATCCTCAGAGTCCCTATGAAATTTCTTAACCTTGCCCTGCTTGATTTTATTACGATACTGGTCATGTGCTGCCTGCAAGTCAGGCAAGCACTGGGCAAACAAAGGCGCTGAATTGGGGTCAGAAGTTAATTTAGTCTGTATCTCCGTGCTCTGATCAGCAATTTCATGAGAGACCTCCTGAATGGTGTCAATCAGTAACACCATCAGGTCCAGGGAACACTTATTGAGAATTGCAGCCCATTTATGTAAAAAAGAGTCCCTATTGGTGAACATACCAGGGGGTTTGTGCACCCTCAAGCCCTTTAATGCACACTCTCTCTCTCTTACTATGTTCTTCACTGTTTGGTATGGTTTTTGATTTTGTTGTGATTTTGTGCGTGCTTTTTGAGGGGGTTTGGCTGGCAGGGTTTGTGTGGGGGTCGCTCAGGTTGCTTGCGTTGTGTTGAGTTTTATTTACTCACTTTGATTGTTGATTGCTTTGATTCTTGCACACACAGGGCGCTCGATGATGGTGTGTGGGTGGAGGCTTATTGCCTTGATCCAGAAGTGAAGTGTCGGAGCTGTGCTCCTATCACTGAGGGTTCACACTGAGAGCGCCCTACAACATTATACAGTGTGACATGCTTTTTTGACTTGTTACACTGTATTTGGCTTATAAGTTGTGAGACAAGTTTGGCACTGTGAGCTTCCCCCACGCAGACCTTGATGTGACTTGGTTGCCTTCCTTGTTCATTCTCTTACTAGCCACAGGGACTTTCCTCGTCATTCAACCCCTTATCATAAGCCCCAATTTTTTCCTTTCATTCAACCATGTTGTTTTTCTTACATCTACCCAGATTCCCATGATCTTATCTCCTCTCCAATTCTTCAGTCTCTTACTCCAGGCTCCCACAGTTCTCTGTCCCTTTAATGCACACTCTCTCTCTCTTACTAGCTACCTCCAGATCTTTCATATCAAATCTCTGCCCCTTCCTCCAGACACTTCTTCCTTATTCTATCCCCTCCCTCTCTATCTGTTCAGGCTCCCACTCTCTTTCTCACACATTAATTTCAGACACTATCCCACACTTATTGCAAATCAGTTCTATGCACATTAATTTCATGCTAACAAATGAAACGCATACTAATACATACACATCTTTAAAGTTTATACTGCAATACTTGTAGAACAAATAAAAACCAAATGTTTTCCTGCAATCCTCATCTTTCAGGCATAAACGTACCTCGCCACAGCAATTGTTCACAAAGCCTTTAGCAGTTACACCTTTAATGACATAATTTGTTCCTTTACTTATATCTTCATAATGAAGTGACAACCCACTGAAAACAAAAATAAAAAAAGGTTAATATATATTGAAAACATAACTAAAAAGCATAAAACTGTACTAAGCTTATATAAAAGAAATTAGTTATCAACAATGCTAAAATACATATAAAAGGAAAATTAATAATAATAAAAAAAACAACTTGTTTTTATTTTTATACAATTTTTTATATAACTGTAAAACTAATCTGAAAAGTTGTTTTTAAAAAAAATTAAACCTTCATCTGATTGTAAATATTAAGATTATACTAGAAAGAATGAGTCACAATGGTATCTTTCTTAAGAACATAAGAGTTGCCATACTGGGACAGATCGAAGGTCCATCAATCCCAGTATGCTATTTCCAACAGTTGGCAATCTAGGTCACAAGTACCTGTGAAGATCCAAGGAGCAAAACAAATTTTAGGCTGCTTATCCTACGAATAAGCAGTGGATTTACTCAAGTCCATCTTAATAATGATTTATGGACTTTTATTTTAGGAAAGTATCCAAACCTTTTTTAAACCCTGCTAAGCTAACTGCTTTCACCACACTCTCCGCCAATGAATTCCATAGTTTAATCACATGTCAAGTGAAGAAATATTTCTCTGGTTAGTTTTAAATATACTACTTAGTAGCTTCATCACAATCCCTCTAGTACTACCATTTTTGGAAACCACAAACAAGTGATTCACATCTACCTGTTCTATTCCACTAAGTATTTTATAGACCTTTATCATAAAAACATAAGAATAACCTTACTGTGTCAAAGCAATGGTCCATCTAGCTCAGTAGCCTGAGTTCATGGTGGCCAATCCATATCTCTAGTACCTGGCAAAAACCCAAATAGTAGCAACATTCCATGCTACCTATCCAGAGCAAGCAGTGGCTTCCCCCATGTCAGTCTCAATAACAGGCTAAAGAGCTCTAGCCACTTTAGCCTTTCCTCATAGCGAAGTTGACCTATCCTCTATTATTTTTGTTGCTATTTCTGTACCTTTCTAATTCAGCTATATCTTTTTGAGATGTGGTGTCCAGAATTGCACATAGTATTCAAGGTGCAGCCATACTATGGATCAAAACAAGGGCATTATAACATTCTCATCTTTGTTTTTCATTCCTTATCTGATAATTCATAATACAGTCAAACCTCGGTTTGCAAGTAACATGGTTTGCGAGTGTTTTGCAAGACGAGCAAAACACTCGAGCAAACTTTAACTCGCAAACCGAGCATTGACTCAATCAGAGCTTCCTGGCCTGCCGGAGAGGGAGGTGTGTGTCTGTGGGCCGGCTCTGCAGGTCTCCTTCCACTTCCGAGAGGCATGTACATGAAGAGGATACAGAGAGAAAAGGCTGAATAATTACAAAAGCTTCTCCCATCTCTCTCAAGAAACTCCTAGTCAAACTTGACTTTTCCCAGCCGAGGACGCTCGCCTGACTGTGCTCCTGCTGCGGCTTTTCCTCTATGGTGTCGTGCTCTGAGAATGTACGTCAGGCACTCGTTCTCGTACGGGTGCGAGCAGGGGGGGTGGAGGGTGAATTCGCCACGCTTCCTCCTCCATGCTGTCCGCCGCCGATTAAGAAGCCATAGCAGGAGGGTAGGGGGTGAAGCCGCAGCAGACCCAGCTCGGGATGGCCACGATCGTAGATGCCAGAATGCGCCGCTGGAGAACGGCTCAGTGCTGCCTGCCCCCGAGCCTCACCTCCCCTCCCCCTTCGCTGCTCACCCGCCCCTGCTTGACTACGATGGCTGCGTGCTGCGGCACCTGCTCCTGCTCACCTGGATGCCAGCGCTCATCGGCTTCACCCAGTTTGGACAATTTCTTGTTTGACTTGCTGGGGAGACAACGGCAGTTACCTTCGGCACCCGTGAGGGAGGTGAGAAAGAAAAAGGAAGGGATGGGGGAAAGTGAAGAGCAAAAGATGACGGGAAATAAGCAAAGGGAAAGATGTCTGTGGTAATGGAAAGAAAGGGGAGAAGAGGGAGAAATGCTGAAATAGAGAGTGAGAGAACTGTTGGACCACAAGAAGGCCTGTTTTGAGGTTCAGGAACAAATCATGCGAGTTTCCTTTACTTTCTATGGGGAAACTCACTTTGATATACGAGCACTTTGGTTTATGAGCATGCTTCTGGAACAAATTAGGCTCGCAAACCAAGGTTCCACTGTATTCTATTTGTTTTCTTAGCCTTTGCCATACACAATGATACCTTTTCCTGGGTGGTGACTCCTAAAGTGAAACCCTGCATCACGGAGCTATAGTTCAGTTTCCTCTTTCTCACATGCATCACTTTGAACTTGCTCAAATCAACGTCATCTGCCATTTTGAAGCCCAGTCTCTCAAGGACCTCTTGCAATTTTTCACAATCCTCTTATGATTTATTTATTTAAAAATTTATATACCGCACAAAAACTATGTGGTTTACAAAATTACATGCATACTTATTAAAAATACTAAAACATGTTTCGACAGAACACAATAAAACATTAACTAACAGTATCATTATTAAAAACAGTGTTCTCCCCAGGGCTTTTTAGCCGGGCAGTCCACCCGGCTAATTTAGATGACCCCCAGCTGTCATCTATCGGGAATCCTGCTGCTGCTGCCACTCAACATAAAAAAATCCCCCCCAAAAACCATCTCTCACCGGCTTGGAGATGCAAACTCACGCTTCGGGGCTCTAAGGTGTGCGTGCCGGCTTCCCTTCTCTTCCCTCTGAAACCGGAAGTTATGTCGGGGGGGGGGGGGGGGGAGAGAAGGGAAGCCGGCATGCACACCTTAGAGCCCCGAAGCATGAGTTCACTATGGGCTAAGGCAGGAGACTGGTCAACGACGGATAGAAGCTTACAACTTGCTTCGGGCCTTCCTCGCTGCCGGGTCCTGCCTACTTTCTGTTTCTGCGATGGCAGGACCCGGCAACGAGGAAGGCCTGAAGCAAGTTATAAGCTTCCCTCCGTTGCTGACTTGTGCCTGAGGCAAAAAAGTCACGGCACAAGAGAAGCCTCCCCTTCGCTCACTTGGAAACATCACCGCAGCGCAGGATGCCTATGGTGCAGGACAGGACACTGAACAAATCAGACCTCGCACTCTCTTCCACGCTGTCCTTCGCAATCTCGCTGCTTAAAGCATGGTCACCACCTGTTTGATACCAGTTCATCGCCGATTCCCCCTCTCCCGTTCTCCGAATCATCATCATGTCCAGGTTATCGCAGGATGAAATATACAATGGCTACCCAACGCAGTTAATCCTGGCCAGATTGGTGGTCTTCTACCGTAATGGTGACCCTTTCTTTGTTGGCAAGGAATTGGTGATCAATGGCAAGCATGTGCAAACTTTAGACGCCCTCCTGTCAGAGTTAACTAGGCACGTGCCCGTGCCGTAGGGGTCGGTGCTGCGGATCTTCACGCTGCACAAGGGCCACCCCGAGAGCACCATGGATGACATCCTGCCAGGCCACACTTACATCATAGCGAACAAGGAATCTTTCCGGGAGCTTGAGTACGTGACATCATTGTGCGAGGGGGTTGCTGGTAGTAGAAGTCAGATGGACTGGTCTGGATGTGTACGTTATAGGGGTGTGAGTGACTTATAACTCCATGATTGATATGACTGATTACTAGACAAAGGGCCAAAATTCATTTGTGGATATGTTTTGATACTATTTTATATTTAGCAATTTGTCGCTGGAAAAAAAACTGTGCATGTATAGTAATACTGTGGTATTTTTTCCCCCCAGGATTTGAAGTTACTGTAAAGTTATTTAAAGTTTGTTTAGCTCTTGGTAGGATAGTAATTGCGAATCATTTCTAAATTTGTATGTCTACTCAGTAAACAGGGACGTTCAAGATGCTGAGTGCAAAAAAAAAAAAAAAGAGAGAGAGAGAGAAAACTTAAAAAATGGTGAACATGTGTCAAATGAATATAAAGGAGTGAAAAAGCTAATATAAGGGGCCTGTATGCAAAAACTTAAATTGCTATGTGTAGAAAATAGTTCGGTTTGCTTCTTGAAGATAAGGATTTTTTAAATTGAGAAAATGCAAAATTATGCCAAAATTTCTGGGATGTGGTCATTCGTCCCCCTTTCTCCCAGCAGGTCTACCATCTCTCCTCCCACACTAGGTCCAACATCCATAGTCAGTGGAATGCTTTTTTGTTTGGGGGGCCCAAAAGCACTGCCCAGGCTCCACCCCAGACCCAGCCGCCATATTAATAATAGTACTAATTGTAAGTGCCATTTCTTCCATTCATTTTTCACATACACACGATATAATCTTATTAATAATACATAATGGTAACCACAAAATTAAACTACACAAAGCACTCTTTTACCCCTCTCCACCTTGCACAGCATTTCTTCCTCTCTCCTCCACCCCCATGTGCAACGTCCACCATCTCTCTCATTCCTTCCCTTGCTGCAAAGGGAGTGAGGAAAGAAAGATAGAGGGATCCAGGGTATATCGCTCCAACTCCTTCTACTGCCACATCCAACATTTTTCCCTCTCTCATCCCCCCCGGACTGTGTACAGCATCTTTTGCCCCTGTCCACCAGCCCCATGCCCAACATTTCTCCTTCTATTACCCCTCTCCAGAACTATGCGACATCTCTTCCTCCATTCCCTCCACCACCAGGTCCAACATTCTTCCCTCTTGCATCTGTCCTACTGTTCCCTCTCCACCACCACATCCAACATTTCTCCCTCTCATCTCTCTACCTTACTCCTCTCCCACCAACATGTCCAACAATTCTCTTCCTATGCCCAACATTCTCCTTTTTCTTCCTTTCCCCATGTACACCATCTCTTTCCCTCACACTCATGCTCAACAATTTTTCCTTTCTATTCCCTCCTCCACCTCAGCATCTCTTTCCTTCTATCCTTCCATCCTATGTTCCAAGTTCATGCCCCTTCCCTCCCTTCCTTCTGTATCCCTCCCTTCCTTCTGTATCCCAAGTTTGTGCTCCCTCCCTCCTTCCTTACAGACTTTGTCTTAAGTTTGTGTCCTCTTTCTTCTTTCTGTGTCCCAACATGTCCCTCTCCCCATTCTGTGTCCCAAGTTCATGCTCCCACCCTCCTTCCGTATCGCTCCTTTCCTTCTGTATCCCAAGTTTGTGACCCCTCTCTCCTTCCTTAATGACATTTTCTTTGTGTACAGTGTGCTTTGTGTTTTTTAAAATTTTATTGTTGGTAGATCATTTTGACTTGGTCATTTTAAAAGTAGCTCACAAGCCAAAAAATGTGGGCACCCCTGCTCTAGAGCCATTTCTTGTATGACTGGATGAGCTATATTTATCTTTATTTTTTAGTTGTTTAAATTCATGCAGAAATAAATGGCTAGATTGAACCTAATGACTTCATTAACGCTTTTCCCTTTTTTAAACCTCTATACCATTTGAAAGAGGGCAAATATCTAATTATTCCCTTCTAGAATTGGATACTTCTTAAATTTAGTAAAAATATTCTGGCACAAGTGTCAAACCTTAAAAAAGGAAGTCATATTGAGCATTGGAAAATAATAATAAACTAATAAAAAATAGTACATATTTAGGGCTTTTTTTACTAAGTTGCGATAGTGATTTTAGCATTTGCTTAGCGTGCGTAGAATTGCCATGTGCACTAGATGCTAACGCCAGCATTGAGCTGGCTTTAGTTTTCCCGCTTAGCGCGGGGGTTTGCGCGCGCTAAAAATGCTAACGCAACTTAGTAAAAGAGGGGGTTAATTTTCCCCATCCCACCCCACCCTGCTACTTTTTTATGCACCCGGCTGGAAAAAATTTCTGGGGAGAACACTGAAAACCTTTTTTCAAATTTATCCTACAAGATGGAGACAAAATCCTATAAAAACATTTACAGGACGGTAAGGCTTCAACAGCAAATAGCATTAGCACATGAAGGCATTAACAAATAATTGTGTTTTCAACATTTTCTTAAAATTCAGTCTCCCATCACAAAATCGCAGAATACCAGGCAGCGCATACAAAAGCTTGGCACCTGCTACAGATAGCAATTTTACCCCAATCTTAACACGGGAGAATAACATCTTACCCTCCAAATTCAACTTCATACCATTTTTAGATCTCAAACATTTTCTGAGTTGATAAGATTAAAAAAAACTCCTTTAGTGCCCTTGGGGAAATGTGATATAAGATTTGCTGTATGATTGAGAGTATCTTAAACTGTACTCTCAACTTTGAACAACTTTGTGTCATCAGCAAATTTAATTATCTCACTAGTTATTTCCATCTCTAGATCATTAATAAATATGGTAAAAAGCAGTGGTTCCAGCAGACACCTTGGGGACCCTACTATTTACAATCCAAATACCCTTGCAGAAAATTGCTAATCTCTAGTTTGGGAAGACCATGAAAGCAGTTTATTTTATTTTCTGCTGTCGATCTAAACAATTTGTTGAAAAGGAGGAAAAAGCCTGACTCTGACCTGCCACACTCACTATTTGGTGCAAGTAGATACAAACTTAGGAGATACCTCATTGGCATAAAAAACCTCCTCCTCATCAAATCTATTGTATTAAGACTTAAATTTTAAGTTCATTTTTCTTATATTATAGTGCTCTCAACAAAATTTCTGTGAAAAGGGGTGTCCCCTCTCGCCTTTATTATCATTGGAACCTTTGTTGAAGCGGATAAGGGAGGATGGTACTATCGTGGGTCTCCCGGTGGGTTGGAAGGAGGTTCGTTGTTTGGAATTTGCTGATGATGTTTTATTGCTGCTGACTCAGCCTCAACGGTCCTTTCAAAGGGATCTGCAATTAGTGACTATCCATGGGGGGTGTCGGGCTTTGACTTAAATTTAGAAAAATCTGAGGCCTTGCCTATTTGTGGGTATACGTAATTACGAGGATTGGTTTTCCCATTTCCCCTGAGGAAAGTGGCACACAGACTTAAGTATCTGGGGATTTATATTACTAGTGATTTGAGGAAAGCTTATGCAGAGAATTTCACAGTATTATTGGGAAAATTCCAGGACTTATTGGCACTTTGACCAAATTTCCTTTGACTTTGAGGGGTAGAATTGTATTGTTTAAAATGGTTCTGCTTCCTAAGTGGATTTATGTTAATGTAAACCTTTCCTATGTATGTGACCAATAGGGATCTCAGTATCTATCAAAAAATCTTGGGCAAATTTCTTTGGCCCGTGCCCAATAAGAAACTCCGATTGACTCTTGCGCAGCTCTCCTCGCCAGTAGGGCGAGGTGGCCTGGCTTTGCCGGATTTGCGCAGATATAATGTAGCCTGTTTCCTTTGACACTTAGTTGATTGGATAAAGTCTACTCAGTATTACACGCCAGTGACTTTGGAACAACAGCTGATGGCATCGACACACTTGTCGGACCTCATCGGATTTTCCCTACTCACTCCCATCTTCTGTTGAAATCTATGAGACAATGTTGGCAATGGTTGTATAAATGTATGCAGTTGCCTTTTACATCCACTATTTTACTGCCCTTATGGAGGAATCGTGATTTGGACTCAGACACCTCCAAGTTCTATTTGTTCTGCTGGGCTGACCAGGGTATATGTTATGTGCGGGACGTGGTGAATGAGCATGGATTTCTTCTTTCTTTTCACGATCTTCAGGCTCGAGGTACTTTGCTGGCCAGAGATTGGTTGTGTTATGGTCAAGTTTCTCATTATCTACATTCCCTGGACTCCACCTCCTTAAATGAAGATATGGCAGATATGGTCTGGGACATCTTGACACTATTTCGACAATTCCGGACCAGCCTTTCCTTTCACCAAGTTAGCCTGGGCAGTGTTAACATGCCCTGGGATTACGATGCTGTGGTAGTTGTGTGGAACCAAGATCTTGCCACTTCTGAACAGATAACTGGGGATTGTATGTGTCTTCTAACGAAACGTCTTTCGTGATTGTCTCGTTCAATTGTTTTGCAAGAACAACATTACAAGTTTTTATTACGGCTCTATATTTCCCCTTATAAGGCATATATGGCTGGATTTGCTTCTCATGCCTGTTGCCCAAAGTGCCAGTCTACACCAGCTGGTTTGTTCCATATGTTCAGGTACTGTGACCAAGTGCAAACCTTTTGGTCTTTTGTCTGTCTCTATCTGCAGACGATATTACAGCGCAGAATTCCTCTGCAGGCAGATGTTATGCTTTTTTCACAATTTTCCTCTTTGGGACTGTCTAGGAGTCATTCTCAATTGTTACAAAAAGCTTCCTTGCTGGCTAGGAAATGTATTCTTTTATTGTGGAGACAGGCTAAAGTTCCTACTGTTACCATGTGGAGAAATGAGGTGTATCTTTTGTTAAAATATGAATATTTGGATGTTAAACATAGTGGTCCTGGGCATTGGAGAAGATTTCAGGCTATTTGGGCACCTGTTGGGACAACTTATCCCATAGAGCCCGAAGTGCTCTCCTCAACTTTTGACACTGGAGTGCTGGGGGTGAGGGGTGGGTTGGGAGAGGGCAGGGGGTAGTAGTGGTCTGTTTTTGAGTCTTTATGGTCTGTGTGAAGAACAACATGATAGACTTTCTTATCACTTGTTTTATTTGAGCTATGTTTCTGAATGTTGTGTTTTGTGTTAAACTAATAAAAATATTAAAAAAAAAAAATTCTATGAAACTCAGCCATTGTTTAAAAATTGGTCTACAAAGTTCAACCATGCTCAAGAACCTTAAAGTTCACTTATTTTGTGTATGAATTGCTTTCAATAGGTGTCTGTGCCATACGGGTAAAGCTCAAAGACCAAAACATGCACCTTTTGTGATATAGCCTAAAGCCAATGGTGGCCAGCCAACGTTTCGCTGAAGCTGCATCAGGACGAATCAGGTTTAACTATAACAGTTTCAGAAAAAACTGGGTGCATTACTACACATAAACCTCTAAACAGTTTATGGAAAACAGACTTCCCAAACCAAGAAAAGACAAGAATACTCACCCCGGCCACTATTTATCCTTCTCCTTTGAGAATATTGAACATTTAACCCTAGTCTGTTTTCTATCTTTTAACCTGCTCTTAATCTATAATAGCATATTACCTCCTATCCCACGACTTTCTAATTTTCTCAGAAGTATTTTTTTATTTAAATCTTTATTAATTTTCCATTCAAAAACAGTGCTTTAAAAGTATACATACAATTGGCTTCAAGATAGCACTATATACTAACAAATAAATATTACAATACATTTCATTCCCCCAACCAAATTCCAGTGTAATTAGTTATTCATTTTAATCTTTTCATATAATCTAACAAAAACTATATTTCAGAACCTCAAAAATATACCCTCCCCCCTCTGGATCCCACCCTCCCCTACCCCTGGATATGCAAGAAATATGTCCAGAAAAAGAAACTATAATGATTCTACAAAAGACATCAATGGGCCCCATATTAATTTGATTTTTTTTGTATTTCCTGTCAAATCTGCATTCATTTTTTCATATTTATAGATTAAACATAAATTTGTCCACCAGAATGTAAAGTTCAGTCGGTCCCAGTTTTTCCAATTTCGTGTGATTAATTGTATAGCAGTACCCGTCATAATCAAAAAAAGATGTCTTTTAAATCTGTCTAGGGGGGTCTTTAACATATAATATAGTACCACAAATCACTGTTTCATAAGTCAAAGGGATCTCAACTTCTAGAATATTATTAATATGTCCCCAAATCGACTTCCAAAAAATCAGAATCATAGGGCAATAAAATAGTAAGTGATCCAATGTTCCTATGTCTAGATGACAGTGCCAGCATCTATTAGATCTTGAATTATCTAACTTATTTAGTCTAACCGGGGTCCAAAAAGAACGATGTAACAAAAAGAACCAAGTTTGTTTCATAGATGCTGACATGTACATCTCAACCTCCAAGACCAAATCCGTGGCCATTGAGATACAGAAATATACTGTTTAATCTCGATGCTCCAAATGTCTTAAGTAATTTTTGAAGTACTTTATCAAATGCCTTTTGAAAATCCAAAAACACAATATCGACCGGCTCATCTTTATTTATATTTATTCATCATTTCACAAAAATGTAGTAGATTAGTAAGGCAAGATTTCTCTTGACTAAATCCATATGAGTTGTGTCTCATTAACCCATGCTTATGTATATGCTCTGCAATTTTGCTCTTTATAATAATCTCTACCACTTGAACTGCTATGGAAAAGAGCACCATTATCACAGGTGCCTATTATACAAGACAAGGGATATGAGACTAACAATGAAAAAAATCAGTGCAGCCTGTTGGTTTGAATATGAACATTGAGTGGAAGCCTTTTTTGATTGGAAATGTTTTTTGACTGCAAAGCTTTGATGTGAGACTCCATTTATCCAATTAGGAATCAGTTTAAGAATTTCTCTAGGAAATAATATATCATCATAAAAAATGGAGGTTAGCTCCCACAGTTAATTATAAGAATTTACTTTCACTATGTTAACTGAGTTTCACATGCACTGATTTGCATCATCTTTAATCTCGTATCCCATGACATGTATATGTGCCCATGATAGTGGCACCCTTCTACACAGCGGTTCCAACAGAAGAACAACGCTGTTGCAACACTAAGAAGTATAACTTCATTATAAATAGGTTAAATGTATATAGTACTGAATTCTATGATATATAGCTTCTCCATTTTTCATTATGTCCGACTTAGAACTGGAGTAATTTATCTCATACTGGAATTCTTCCAAGAGAAGGAAGAGTTTTTTTTCTCTCTCTCTACTCCTGATGACATCACAAGCTTTAACCCATCCTTCCTAACATTATTTAAACTGTCAATTCATTACAATTAGTTACTTTATTAATAAGTCATAAATTTATTCCTTATTAGTATCTTCTTATCTAATCTAAATCTTAAAACACTTCATCAAATTTTAATACTTCATTGAATTTTTATTAAAATTCTCTAAGACTATTAAAAAGAATTACAATTCAGGTCAACTCAGGATCTGCAGCAGTTAGTGACTCAGTGCTGTAAACAATTTTCATTTAATGCTTTTCAGCTCAATTCGTTAATACTACTTCAATGCTGTAAGTGATTTTCATTCTTTTCAGCTCAATTCATTTAGTACTGCAATGCTTCAATACTTCTCAAGAGTTAGAAAGTTCTTAAAGTGCTTGTGTGCTAGAAAAACTCTCAATTAGTTTGGTACTTTGTAAATTGACTTAATATTTCATAAATTCTTGCAAGTTCAAAGTACTTAGCTTATATCTTTGCTCTTTATGAAACCAAAGTGGTTGTTTTATATTTTCTGAACATAAGAAATGCCTCTGCTGGGTCAGACATGAGGTACATCGTGCCCAGCAGTCCGCTCACGGGGCGGCTCAACAGGTCCAGGACCTGTGCAGTAATCCTCTATCTATACCCCTCTATCCCCTTTTTCAGCAGGAAATTGTCCAATCCTTTCTTGAACCCCAGCACCGTACTCTGCCCTATTACGCTCTCTTGAAGCGCATTCCAGGTGTCCACCACACGTTGGGTAAAGAAGAACTTCCTAGCATTCGTTTTGAATCTGTCCCTTTTCAACTTTTCTGAATGCCCTCTTGTTCTTTTATTATTCGAAAGTTTGAAGAATCTGTCCCTCTCTACTCTCTCTATGCCCTTCATGATCTTATAAGTCTATATCATATCCCCTCTAAGTCTCCTCTTCTCCAGGGAAAAGAGACCCAGTTTCTCCAATCTCTCAGCATATGAAAGGTTTTCCATCTCCTTTATCAGACGCGTCGCTCTCCTCTGAACCCTCTCGCGTAACGCCATGTCCTTCTTAAGGTAGGGTGACCAATTTTGTTCTGGTTGTAAAACCCTTCTTGATTATGCCTAGCATTCTGTTTGCCTTCTTAGCAGCCGCTGCGCACTGTGCCGTCGGCTTCATTGTCATGTTCACCATTACCCCCAAGTCCCTTTCTTGGGTACTCTCATTTAATAACATCCCTCCCATTGTATAGTGGTACCTCGAGTTTCTGTTTCCCACATGTAATACTTTACATTTCTGTCTTCCGATAAGGCATACGTTTCACAGGACAAATTTACCCGCCCGCTGTGTCAGGGATAAAGTTTTGCAACACTTCTTCATTTTAGCTGCACATTACTGTCGGTTCCGGAAGACTGGAAGGTGGCGAATGTTATGCCGATCTTCAAGAAAGGTTTGAGGGGAGATCCGGGAAATTACAGACCGGTAAGTCTGACCTCGGTACCGGGAAAGATGGTAGAGGCGCTGATAAAGGACTGCATCACCTTGACGGACACGATCTGATGAGGACCAGCCAGCATGGCTTCAGCAAAGGAAGATCTTGCTTGATGAACTTGCTGCACTTCTTCTAGGGAGTAAACAGGCAGATAGACAAGGGTGACCCAGTCGACATTGTATATCTGGATTTTCAGAAGATGTTCAACAAGGTTCCGCATGAACGACTACTTTGAAAAATTGCAGGCCATGGAATCGAGGGTGAAATACTCACGTGGATTAAAAACTGGCTGGCCGATAAGAAACAAGAGAGTGGGGGTAAATGGACAATACTCGGACTAGAAAAGCATCACAAGTGGAGTGCCACAGGGTTCGGTGCTTAGACCCGTGCTCTTCAACATATTTATAAACGACCTGGAAATTGGTACGACGAGTGAGGTGATTAAATTTGCAGACGATTCGAAGTTATTCAGAGTAGTGAAGAGGCAGGAGGATTGTGAAGACCTGCAACGTGACATAAAAATGCTCGAGAAATGAGCCACGACATGGCAAATGAAGTTTAACGTGGCTAAGTGTAAAATGATGCATGTCGGTAACAAAAATCTTATGCACGAATACAGAATGTCTGGTGCGGTACTTGGAGAGACCCCCCCAGGAAAGAGATATGGGAGTACTGGTCGACAAGTGGATGAAGCTGTCCGCACAATGCGTGGGGGCGAAAAGGGCAAATAGAATGCTAGGAATGATTAAGAAGTGGATCACAAACAGATCGGAGAAGGTTATCATGTCGCTGTACCGGGCCATGGTATGCTCTCACCTGGAATACTGCATCCAGCACTGGTTGTCATACATGAAGGACACAGTGCTACTCGAAAAGGTCCAGAGAAGAGCGACCAAAATGGTTAAGGGGCTGGAGGAGCTGCCGTACAGTGAGAGATTAGAGAAACTGAGCTTCTTCTCCCCTGAAAAGAGGAGACTGAGAGGGGACATGAACGAAACATTCAAGATAATGAGAATAGACTTAGTAGATAAAGACAGGTTGTTCACACTCTCCAAGGTAGAGAGAATGAGAGGGCACTCTCTAAAGTTAAAAGGGGATAGATTCCATACAAACTAAGGAAGTTCTTCACCCAGACAGTGGTAGAAAACTGGAATGCTCTTCCGGAAGATGTTATAGAGGAAAACACCTTCCAGGGATTCAAGACAAAGTTAGACAAGTTCCTGCTGCCGCATGACCCAGCAGCGGCAATTCTTATGTTCATCAGTCCATGGTAAAATCCTCTCCCATAACCCTTAATTATTGGACCCCAAAAGTATTTAATTGCCACTAATTATGACATTGTAATGGATTGATTTTCCCAGGATGTGCCAGAGACAGTGTGCAAGAGTGTCTAATACACCTTCTCTGGCACATTCTGGGAAGATCAATCCATTACAGTGTCACAGTCCACAATACTTTGTAAATATTTTTGTGCACACATTCTGACACAGCTATTAGTACTTTTTCACATATTTTACTGTTTTTTTTTCTCAGTATATATCATTGCTGAAAAATGCTGTTTTAAAGTTGTTTCTTCATTCTTTGAGGATTCCTGAAAAAGGCTTCAATGCCGAAAACCCGAAAACAGCTTGTGTTGAGTCCCTTTGCAGATCTACAAAGAAGGTAAGCTAGCTACATACCAGTGCTCAATAAAGATCATCTTTTTTTTAAGTACCTGTACATAAACTACTTTGATTGTAGTTGTATAACTACAAAAGGCAGTATACAAGTCCCAATCCCTTTTGTGAATGCCTTGTCTTCCCGTTTCATCATTCCCACTGTGTTTTCTAAACCCACTCTCCTGCTGCACTAAATCCTGCTGTGACCTGACACGATTGCCCTACACCCTGCATAAGGAGAGATACCCAATCTATCCTGCTGCACTAAACCCAACCGTGACCCGACCCAACCACCTCCCCGCTGCAACCCGACCGCTCCCCCACTTAACAGTGACCCCCTCCCTGTCTCCACCGTCCCCCACTCCCTTACCTTAACATATGAGCTGGAGGGACATGGACACCCAGCTGCTGCTGCTGCGTCGTCTAAAATGGGAATTCCCCTCCCCGGTGCATCTTGGGATGCATCTGGGGAGGGGCTCGAGGCTCTGATTGGTCCAGGTTAAAGCATCTGTTGAGGTAAGGGGGAGGGGTCAGCAGAGACGGAGGTCACTACTAAGTGACCGAGCAGTCGGGTCACAGTGGAAGGGGGAGGGGCGGTAGGGTCAGGCAGGGTTTAGTGTAGCAGGAGAGAATGGGGGGTGGGGGGGGTCACAGCCGGGATTTTAGGGAAGGGGTGTTGTGATGCAGCAGAGAGAATGGGTATCTCTCCCACTGCATCACAACACAGGGCTTTCCAGCAGTCTCTGACACTGACCGGCACCCCTGGACCAGTTACTTTTTTTGACATCAAAAGCCGATGCTGCTTTTTGAAAATGGCTCGGCATTTTTTAAGAATCCACCTTAGGACTCATTTCAATGCTGAAGAGCCCATTTGCATGTCAGTGTTGGAGACTGCTAGAAACGTCACTAAAGAGGGAGATAACCCCTTTTGATAATCCGCCGCTAAACTGCATACAGGTTAAATCGCTGGAAAACAGTTTAGCGATGGTGTTAAACTTTTGAGAATCTTGCCTTAGGACAGTGATTCCCAAAGCTGTTCTGAGGAAATTGAAGGCCAGGGTATTTTCAGGATTATCAGCCATGAAAATGCATGAGGTGGAGGCAATGTATTCAAATCACATGCAAATTTACTTGATGCATCTTCATTATGGAAATCCTGAAACCCACCTGGCTGGAAGAGACCAGGATAGCTTTAGGACCCACTGGACTAGAGAATAGAGACAAAGTAGCACTGTGAAATGGAGAGGGGAAGAGAGTTTCTAGATGTGGTAGATTGCAAGGGAGGATCAGAGAGAAGAAAGGGTTATTGAGTACAAAGGACTGGGGGACAAGAGGAGAAGTTTGCAGGGTGGACGATATTGATGCTGTGTATGGTATATAGGGTTCAGAGAGAAGAACGTAAAGACATGAAAAAAGAGTAAGAGGATGACGAAGGAAGTACAAGAAATAAAGAGCAGGTTCAAGGGACATAAAGTGAGAGATAGGTACAGTTGGCAGAGTGTAAGAGGACATGGGTATACCAACATGTTGGGCCTCATGAAACGCTGTTGCATGGGAGGAGCAGGGAATAAGGTTTTATGCTAAGGTCATCAATCTGCTATTGATGCTTTCTTCTAGAGGCAAGTGGTGTTTTCATTGCTTTCTCAGTCTCCTCCGCTCTCTCAAAACTACAGCAAAAAAATCTAGATCATTAAAATGCATACTGCTATCATCGGGAGCAACAGTGCTTGTGTTCAAACACTCCGCCAACCTTAATTAAAACAGTAATGAAAGAAAGAAAAATAATATATTTAAAATTACCTAGCCTCAAGTACTGGTTTAATATCAGTCACAGCTGGAGTGGAATGACCAAATTCATCTTGTACATCCAAAGGAATGTTGAAAGGTACTCCAACACGAAATGGAGGATCCAAAATGTTCACTAAAAATTTAACTGGTTTACCCTCTTGTTAAGGGAGAAAAATAAACACATGTTAGAACTCATTTTAAAAATTCAATTTGCTCTTCCCCATCATGAGATAAATAGCCATAAATTTAAAATTAAAATGGTAAGTTCACTATAACAATTGAAAATAATATAATCAGCATGCTAAAAAAATCAAAGGTGTTACATATTAAAAATTTGTAATAAATCTAAATGGAGTTACACAAAAAACTTCAGCAGAAACACCCATTATACAGAAGTTATTTATTTAGTATACCATCATATAGTTATAGCACTGCTCCAAATGACCAGACTTGAAGATCTTCAGACTGCCAATTAGTCAGACACCGACTACGATCTCCACCCCCATGGATCCTTGTCCACACGGTTAGGGGCGATAAAGGCAGCCTGTGCCTTGAAACCTTGGTGGGTTTCACTCCAGACGCAAACAGCCTGCGCTTGAAACCTGTGACAAAGTCACCAGCCAGCAGACTCCAAGGGGAAGGGACTTTGAGTTTAGAAATGGTGGCACACAACAGGCTGGCTCCACAGATCCATCAGAGTTTCTATGTGAAGCAGCAGTCCGGCACCGTAGGATTGCGTACTTTCCTCCGGCGGGGGACCATCAGGAAGAGGTCTCAAGGCATTGAAACCACCGTGAAAACAAACTTTAAGCTAAAAATAAGAAAAAGAAGCAACTGCAAAGACTTCTGCACAGATTGCTTGCAGAAACTGTAACTGGATATGTTTGCTAGCTCTCAGGCTAAGGGGTGGAGCATGTGCTCAGGAAAGTTTGGGGATTTCTGCAACTCCCGGATTGCGGGTTGGGATTGAACATCTAGCATATAGAATCTGGAAGGGATGTAACAATTTCCTTTTAGTATTCTACAGAGGTGTGACATCTTGGTTGATACTGTAATGTTTAATATGATACCTGTGTAAATTGATTCTAGTCTTTAGCATCTGACTTGTTTCTCTAATGTAGCACCCTTCTTTACTATTTTTGCATTGAATGAGATATATCTCATTTGAAGATGAACATGTGTTGGATCCCCTTATGCTGAATGTTTATTCCCATGTGAGTGCCTTGTGGACTAAATATATTTTTGATTAGCTTTCATAGGGCTTCAAAAGACTAAATATATTTTGATTAGCTTTCAAAGAAGCTTCAAAAGCTAATCAAAAATGTATTAAATTAGTCCAATGAAAATATCACTTTTTTCTTTTACGTTTTATTTCTATCTATTACCTTTAAAGGTAGACTAACATGACTACTACACCATTTTACTCAAGAGTGGAAAATAAACTGAACTAAAGTACATTAAGGCCTAAATTCACTAAGCTTACCGAGCGTGTCCCAACCACTTTGCAACTCTGACACGATTCACTAACCTTCCTCCCGATCCGATCCACACATGCAAATGAGGGGAAATGGCATGCAAAGAGAAGGAACACAGACTGGGCTGGCTGATCAAAAAAGAAGCGACTGCTGAGGACCAGTCGCTCACGTCCTTGCCAACTGTCCTGCTCTCTGCTGCCCTGAAATCCCAGCCCTGCAGCCCTGAAACCATCAAAATAAAAAACATCTCCCTTGTGCAAAAGGCTCTCGGCTCTATACTGTACTACTTATCTGCGAGCCAGTGTTTTTAACCCGCAGGTTTAAAGCGGAGCTGCACTACGGCATTTACAGTCTGGCTGCAAAGCGTGTTCTGTTCCCTTGCACATTGCGGATCGCGTCTCCAGGCAGAGAGGATGGTCTGCACATGCAACTGGCTCGCTCTGCAGCGATCTGTGGGATCGCTTGTGGGCGTATGTCCGATCGGATCATTTGCATGGGGACTCTTTAGTGAATTAGTCGCCAGGCAAGTCTCAAACATGGAACGCCAGTGGATCGGATCAGAAAGGTGATTTTAGTGAATCTAGGCCTAAGTAACTTCCAAAATAACAACACAATGTCTGCTAGAAGTGAAAAACTACATGAAGGTCTTGGGGGAGCTGCAAGAGCTGCCTATTCCAGACTTTCACACACCACTGTAAACTTTGCAGAGATGGGTATGCTAGCAACATATAAATCAAGGATATTAAATTGTGAAAAAGAGATTATGTATATACCCTGATAAACTTTTTTCCAGTAGATAAGTGAGACATTCTAGACAATAGGGTTATTTCCCCATACTCACATGCTCTACAGAAGGAATCCACTCTGAATTTTTCACTCTGCCCCCAGTGTATTTCACAGATCAGTTTATTTATTTAGCCCATCCTCCCAAAGGAGCCCAGAATAGGATACAAGAGTACATTCACAGTATAAGCAGGACAAACTTTGGTGGGAAAACAAACTTGGTGTACATAGAGGTATAAATTTCAGCTTTTACAGTATAGTCTTAACATACAGATTTGGAAATATAGACTTAGTGGACATAGGGTGTTTTAAAATTGCAGCATTTTCCGAAAATACATAGCCTATGGTGGTTTAGTACCCTCTAGAGTTAGTACTCAAGCATCAAAAGGCACCCACACATGAATTAGAGGTACCTGTAAGAATAGGCTAAACAAATGGTTCTGCTCTAAGGTAACTAAAAAGTACCCTTAACCGCCAACACAGGCTTCTGGCAGTGATCAAATCCAAGCTAAAGGCCCACTTTTTTGAAACTGCTTTCAATTCTTAACTCCCTCTCACTGCTGTCAGTTACCTATACCCACTATAATCTCCCCAACCCTGCTGCTGTCAGATACCTATACCCACTATAACCTCCCCAACCCTGAAATGTCCAGTCTAAATTAAATTGTAAGCTCTTCTGAGCAGGGACTGTCTATTGTATGTTAAAATGTATAGCGCTGCGTATGCCTTTCAGCGCTATAGAAATAATAAATAGTAGTAGTAGTAGTAGCAGCTCAGAAACTACTTCCCAAGAAATTGAACATATCTACATATTCTTTGTAGCCCCAAAGGGCTGACCGTCTTCCAAGAATCAGCTTGGAGCAGCATATACAGATTGAAAACTATAAGCAGGTGCAGAAAGGACAGGGTGTGCAGTCTAGAATGTCTTACCTGCAAATCTCTTCAGGAGGAACAGCTCTAACTTCGATCCACAAAAAGCCACACTCCTGGTAGAATGCATCTGAACGGAAACAAGATACTGTTTCCCAGCAAGAATGTAGACTGACAAAATGGCTCTACGGATCCATCTGGAGTTTGTGGCCTTAGAAGCGGGAGCACCCTTGCTTTATCAAATGAGTCAGCACAAACAGATGGTCAGAGAGGCGAAACTCATTAGTGACTTCCAAATAACATAGGAGAACCCTGCACATGTCCAATTTCTTCAACAGTCGATCCTATGTCCTGGAACCTGTTGACTTAAAGGCAGACAAACACACTTCCTGATCGACATGGACAACCGAAACAACCTTCGGAAAAAAGGAAGAAACTGTCCGTAGAGAAACCCCCGCCTCCGAAATTCAGAGAAAAGAGTCTCGACAAGACAACGCCTGCAGTTCTGAAACTCTACAGGCAGATGTAATGGTGACCAGAAAAACAATCTTGAGCATCAAGTCTAAGAGGGAAGCATCCTGAAGAGGCTCAAAGGGAGCTTTAGTAAGGCTCAACAACAACAAGTTAAGGTCCCAGGCTGGAAAAAGCTTCTTAACCAGCGGTCTGACCCGAAGTGCCCCCTTCAAGAAAAGAGCAACATCAGGATGTGATGTCAAAAAGGACCGACGGTCCCGGGATCTAAAACAGGAAAGTCTGGCCACTTGGATCCGCAGAGATGCCACAGTAAAGCTTTTATCCAAACCAGCCTGAAGAAAGGCGAGAATCTGAAACTAGAACCGAATAAGGATCCACCTGGTCTTGGGCACACCAATGCTGAAAGGTCTTCCATGTCTTAGCATAGGCCGCCACTGTGGATGATTTCTTAGACATGAGAAGCGTATCAACCACAAGGGTAGAATATCCTTTATGTTCCAAGGCTGCGCGCTCAAAAGCCATAAGAGCAAAGTGACCCGGATCTTCCATGGCCACCGGACCCCGAGAGAGAAGGTCCGGATACTCAGGCGCAGATGCATCAGATCCACATACCACGGTCTTCGAGGCCAATCTGGAGCCACCAGAATGACGCAGCCAAAATGAGCTGCAATCCTCCGAAGGACACGACCGATCATGGGCCATGGAGGAAATACATACAGAAGAACTTCCCGAGGTCACGGTTGTACCATAGCATCGAGCCCCTCGCTTCCTAGCTCGGACCTTCAACTGAAGAAATGCTGCATCTTCTTGTTTCCTGCTGTGGCCATGAGGTCGAAGCGGGGCTGCCCCCAGTGCCCCACAATCGCTTGGAACGCCTCCGGGGACAGAACTCACTCATCCAGATCCAAAGTATGTCTGCTGAGAAAGTCTGCTTGAACATTGTCCACTCTAGCCACATGCGCTGCCATCAGTGCCAGGATATGACGCTCCACCCAAAGGAACAGAAGGCAGGCTTCCTGAGCTATCGCATTGTCGGAGAAGACCCTGACCGCTTGGCCCTCCAGGGTCCTCTACAATCTCATCAAGGCCAGACAAATGACCCAGAGCTCTAGATGTTTGATTGACCATTTTTTCTGCATCAGAGACTAACACCCTTGTATAGGACAATGATTGCAGTGAGCTCCCCAGCCCAGAAGGCTGGCATCCGTCATCACAATCCAGGAGGCAATGTGGAGCAAAATGTCCTTGCAGTGCGACTGCGGAAGAAGCCATGAGGCTAAGCTCGCTTGTGCCTCTACAGTCCATGGCAGACACATCTACAAGATATCTCAGTGGGGCGCCCAGTGAGAGAGTAAGGCATGTTGAAGAGGGCATATGTGCACTCTCGCTCAAGGGACTATATCCAGCATGGACACCATGGATCCCAGAACTTGAAGGTAATCTCACGCTGAAGGAGCTGACTTCTCCTAAAGCACAGAAATCTGGGCACACAGCTTCCATCTGCGATCCTCGGGCAGGTAGATACTGCCCACCACATCGAGGAGGACTCCAAGGTATTTCAGTGACTGCGTGAGCATCAGATAACTTTTCCTGAAGCTGACAATCCAGCCCAGATCTTCCATCAGCTGCTCCACTGTGCATTGTCCCTGAGCCAATGAGGGAGCTCTGAGCAACCAGTCATCTAGATAAGGATGGACTTGCAAGCCCATCTCCTCAGGAAGGCTGCCACTACCACCATCACCTTGGTGAAGGTCTGAGGTGCTGTTGCTAGCCCAAAAGGCAGGGCCGCAAACTGGTAATGCTGCCCCAGAACATGAAACCACAGAAACTTGTGGTGGGCCCAAAATATGGGAATGTGTAAGTATACCTCTGTAAGATCCAGGGAGTCCAGGAATTCCCCCAGAGCCACAGCTGCAATGACAGACTGCATGGTCTCCATTCAGAAGTGGTGAATCTTGAAAGCCGCATTCACATGCTGGAAATCCAGAATAGGCCTTCAATCTTCTGAGCCTGCCTTTGGCATGATAAAGTATACAGAGTATCTGCCTAAGCTCAAAAGGTAATGTGGCACCGGCTCTCTCTCTTGAATATCCAGTAAACGCTAAACAGTAGCCTGGACTCTGTGTGCCTTTTCCGGGCATCTGGACAGAGAATCCACGAACCAATCTGACAGAGGCTGGGCAAATTCCAGCTTGTAGCCTGATTGAATAATGTCCAAAACACACTGGTCTGCTGCTGTAATGCGCATCCAGGCAGGTAGAAACTCCAAGAGCCGGCCCCATATTTGCAGAGGGGCATAAGGTATCCTGGCATCATTGTGTCTTTCAGGCAGGGTGTGTAAGACGGGCGGCGGAAGGTTGGGAATGCCTGTAGCCCACATACCGACCTCAGGAGCTCTGTGAAAATCTCTGCAACGAGGAATGTGCATATTACCTGGAGTCACAAAAATTAGAATGCCCAGAACCTCTGGAAGGTCTGGGATTACTATCAGGCAGGGTCTTTGGGCAACAGTCCATGACCGAATCCATGAGGTCATCCAGGCCCTTGCCAAACAATAACTGCCCCTTAAAAGGCTGTCTTGCCAAAGTTGCCTTGGAGGTGGAATCACCAGCCCACTGCCTAACCCAGAGCATTCGGTGGGCTAAGATGGAATACGCTGACATCTTGGCCAGCACTTTAAGGTCATATAAGGCATTCACCATGTAATCCATCACAGCCATCAGAAGCTGAGGAGGAGGCTCCACTGCATCAGTCTCTAGCCTACGCAGCCAAAAAAGGCGCGTGTAACAAAAGATGTCGCAACAGCAGCTTTGATGCTCAAATTAGCTGTTTCAAAAAGTTTCCTGAGGATCACATCCACACGGCGGTCCTCACAACTTTCAACACAACTCCCCCATCACTGGGAAGAGAGGTACGCTTGGTCACTTATGCCACCAAGGAATCCACCTTGGGCCTCCCCAAAATCTGGGATACAAGCGGGACATAGCCCCAGCCTTAGCACTCCTCAAAGGATCTTCCAGAGAGTCAAACTGCTCAGAGATGGGGGAGAAGTGACGTCACGATCCGTGATGGCAGCTTAATTTTTCAGCTCGTTCTCCCTCCAGCAAGAATCACCCTGTTCATAGCGAAATCAGCGGTGACGATTTTGTCTTTTCTGATAGCTAAGCTTCCCAGTTTGTTGGAAATTGACTCGATGCCGCAATCGCAGCGCAAAACTTTGAAAGATTACGCTTTTCAGATGGCCACAGCTGCAAGGCCGAAAATGGTGGACAGCAAGAGCCTGTCTGAGCCTGGACCTTCCAAGTGTGCGTCAGAGGCAGGGGAGTAGACTGTGGGAGATCCGATGGAAGAATTTCAAGATCTGCTCCATGAAATAAAGAATGATGTTAAGGCAGTCCAGGAGGAGCTGACTGCTTTATCGACGGACTTGAGAGGAGAGATTAAAGAATTGGGACACCGCGTGAAGAAGGTGAAAACTCAGCTGGATGATCAACATGATTCCTTAGAGCTGATGAAGTCTCAACTTAAGGACGCCCAAGTAATCCAAAGTCAGCTGTTAGATAAAGTTGAGGATCTCGAAAATCGGAGTCGACTGGTGAATATCAGAATTCGGAGTGTCCCTGAGGATCCTGCCTATTCTAACTGTGGAATGGTGGTACAAAAGGTGGCATGTTTGCTTCTTTCGGATGATACCCATGTGATTGTGCCTGACTCCATAGTGTTGGAACGAGTTCATAGATCACTGGCTGCCCCCTGAGCAAATAAGCCTTGAGATATCATTGCTGTTTTAAGGATTATAAGCAAAAGGAAGAGCAAACAGCTCATTAAATGGGATGATCTGGTGATTGAGCTTTATCAAGATCTGGCGGCAGTCACACTGCAACGGCGGGCAAATCTTCATGCAGTGGTGTCTCATCTACGAGCTATTAACATCCGCTACCGATGGCAACATCTGTTTACCCTGAATTTTTACCTGGAGGGCAAACTTCATCGAATCAAGACTATGGAGGAAGCGGGTAGAGTGTTTCCGAAGCTGGTTGAGTCTACTGCTCGTGATTTGGAAGAAACTTCCTCACAGAGTAATCCTATGCACACCATTCGCCCATGCTGGCAGTGAGCGCCTAAGGATGCAGGACGACTTACTCGTCAGAGATCTGGGGCTCAACCTCCTACATGAATGCTGCAGTGCAGATCTCTCTTTTGACTGTCACCTGTGGAACCTTTTAAGGGGTCTGCCTACCAGCTTGCTCTGGTGTGCTTGCTGTGAGATGGAATGACAGAGGACTCTGTGGATTTCTTTTCTATGTGGGGGAAGGGAGAACATAAGAAATGCCCGCACCAGATCAGACCGTGGGTCCATCTAGTCCGGTGGTCCGCACCCGCGGAGGCTCAGCTAGGTGTTCCCCGACGAGGACCTTGGTCACTCGTATCCCTCAATGTGTCTAGCAAGGTTATTGTTCGCTTTTCTGTTACCTTTTATGTGTTTGTTATACTTCTTGCAATGATTTTGTGGTTCTGTAGTTCAAGGGGAATGGGTTTCATGAGGAATTTTTGATGATGTGATTATTGTGGGAGATTGCTGTGGGGGTGTGTGGGATATCACTTCTTCTTTTGTTCTTTGGGGGACCCTCTTGTGTGGGGTTACTTGCTTGATTAGATGGTTGGGAAAGGGTTGGGGGAGGAGTGGGTATTTTCATTCCTCATTGCATTGGGATTTGGTATTGTTCTGGACTTGGCTGTGGCCCTTTTGCTGTGCATTTTGCGTACTGGATTTGTATAAACGGGTGATCTGAAATTATCATTGTTTAATGTGTGTGGCCTGAATATCCAGATGAAACGATCTCTTATGTTTAAAGAAGCTCTCCGCTTACAGGTGGATATTGTACTTATCCAAGAAACTCATTTGCAGGGTAAATATAGAAACATAGAAAATGACGGCAGAAAAGGGCTATAGACCACCAAGTCTGCCCATTTCAAATACCCGCCCCCCTGACTTTACTCCCTTAGAGATCCCATGTGAATATCCCATTTTCTCTTAAAATCTGACACGCTGCTGGCCTCAATCACCTGCAGTGGGAGTTTGTTCCAATGATCCACCACTCTTTCGGTGAAGAAGTACTTTCTGGAGTCGCTATGAAACTTCCCTCCCCTGATTTTCAGCGGATGCCCTCTGGTGGTCGCGGGTCCCATGAGACAGAAGATATCATCTTCCGACTCGATACGGCCCGTGATGTACTTAAATGTTTCAATCATGTCTCCCCTCTCTCTTCGTTCCTCAAGTGAGTACAGCTGCAATTTATTCAGCCTTTCTTCATACATGAGATCCTTGAGCCCCAAGACCATCCTAGTGGCCATTTGCTGAACCGACTCGATTCTCAGCACATCCTTCCGGTAGTGTGGTCTCCAGAACTGAACACAATACTCCAAATGAGGCCTCACCATGGACCTGTATAGCGGCATCATGACTTCAGGTCTCCTGCTGACAAAACCTCTACGGATACAACCCATCATTTGCCTTGTCCTGGAGGAAGCCTTTTCCATTTGATTGGCAGACTTCATGTCATCACTAATGATCACCCCTAGATCACATTCCATCGTGGTCCTGGCCAAGGTCTCACCATTTAGTACGTAAGTTCTACGCGGGTTTCTCTTAGCCAGGTGCATTACCTTACACTTTTTAGCATTGAAGCTTAGCTGCCAAGTTGATGACCACCGTTCCAGCAGCAGTAGGTCCTGCGTCATATTAATAATAACTTTATTTTTTATATACCGCAGTATATATCAGACAAAATGCTCTTACATACTATGTTGCACAGTTTGGCGTCGTCAGCGAACAGTGATACCTTTCCTCTAGGTCCTTGGGTCATATCTCTTATGAATAAGTTGAATAGAATCGGGCCCAAGACCGAGCCCTGCGGCACTCCACTGATCACGTCTGACATTTTGGATGGGGTACCATTTACCACCACCCTCTGAAGTCTACCACTCAGCCAATCCCCAACCCATGTAGTTAGAGTGTCCCCTAATCCTATTGATTTCAGCTTGTTCAATAACCTTCGGTGTGGGACGCTATCAAAAGCTTTACTGAAGTTCAAATATACTACGTCCAGTGACTCTCCGGTATCCAGTTGTCTAGTAACCCAATCAAAAAAGCTAATTACATTAGATTGGCAGGATCTGCCCTGGGTGAATCCGTTTTGGTGGGGATCACGTAGGTTCTCCTCGTCTAGGATTGTGTCAAGATTCCATTTGATCAGTGTTTCCATGAGCTTGCTCATTATAGACGTGAGACTCACTGGTCTGTAGTTTACTCTCTCTGTCCTGCATCCCTTTTTGTGGAGTGGGATAACGTTGGCAGTTTTCCAGTCCAAGGGGACTCTTCCTGTGTGTAGAGAAAGATTGAAAAGCACAGATAATGGTTTCGCCAGGACTTCACTCAACTCTCTGAGCACCCTGGGGTGTAGGTTGTCCGGTCCCATGGCTTTGTTTACTTTGAGTTGTGATAGTTCGTAGTAGACACTACTGGGCATAAACTCGAAATCTTGAAACGGGTCTTTCTGGCTGTCTCCCGTCTGAAGCTGTGGACCAGCTCCCTGCGCTTCACAGGTGAAGACTGAGCAGAAGTATTCGTTTAGTAGTTCTGCCTTGGCAGAATCTGATTCTGCAAAGTTACCGTACGATTGCTTCAGGCGTCCTATCCCATGTTTGTTTCTTTTCCTGTCACTAATATAGCTAAAGAAAGATTTATCCCCTTTCTTAATGTTCCGTGCTAGATCCTCTTCCATTAGGAGTTTGGCCTCTCTGACTGCTTTTTTGACAGCTTTAGATCTGTCCAGATAGTCTTCTTTCACCTCCCATTTCCTAAATGTTTGTAGGTGATAAATGCTTCTTTTTTCTTTTTAACGAGGTCTGAAATTTCTGTACTGAACCACTGGGGTCTTTTGTTTCTCCTGCGCTTACTTATTGTTCTTATGTAGCGGTTTGTTGCTTCATGTAGGGTGGACTTCAGAGTCGACCACATAATCCTCCACATTGTCAGATTTTGCTTGTTTATGTAGCTCCTGATGGACAAAATCTCCCATGCGGTCGAAGTCTGTGCCTCTAAAGTTGAGGACCCTCGTCACTGTGTTTGATCTAGAGATACCTTTCTTGAGATTAAGCCATACCATGTTATGGTCTCTGGAGGCCAGTGTATCTCCTACTGAAACTTCCGAGACGCTATCTCCGTTGGTGAGTACCAGGTCTAGTATCGCCTGGTTCCTAGTGGGCTCTAATAACATTTGCTTGAGACGTGCACCCTTTATGGAGGTTAAAATTTTTTTGCTGCCACATGTAGTCGCGGAGAGTGTGTTCCAATCTGCATCGGGCATGTTGAAGTCCCCTAACATTACTGTGTTCCTGCGCAGAGTGATGCTCTCTATGTCCTCGATTAGTTCCATGTCTTTGTCTTCCTGTTGCCTGGGAGGTCTGTATATCACACCAAGGTATAGGCATTTTTCATTCCCTCTGGCCAGGTTCACCCAGAGGGATTCCCCGGTGTATCTAACATCTGTGATTCTGGTAGTTTTGATGTTTTCCTTAGTGTGCAGTGCTACTCCTCCTCCTAACTTACCCTCTCTGTCACAACGAAGTAGGTTGTAGCCTGATATAACCATATTCCACCCATGCGAGTCCATGAACCAGGTTTCGGAAATCGCTACCACGTCTAGGTCGGCGTTTATTATTTCAGTCTCCAATTCCAGAATTTTATTGCCCAAGCTGTGTGCATTAACATACATAGCCCTCCATATCTGTGAAGAGATTCCCCTTTGAGTTATTGTGGCTCCTAAATTATCATTGATAATTCTCCCTAAATTAACGTGGATAGTATGGGTACTTACCTTAGACTCTGAAGTGTGGGTGCGATTCGCCTCCTCAGGGTGGTTTCTTACTGCTCTGAAATGTAAGTATGTACCCTCCCCCAACTTACCTAGTTTAAAGCCCTACGGAGTAGGCGGGTCAGTCGATGTCCGAATACGTTCTTACCTCTCCTGGTTAGGTGGAGTCCGTCTGGTCCCTGTAGTCCCTGGAGCGTCTCACCGTGGTTTAGGAATCCAAAGTTCATCTCTATGCACCATTCAGACAAAAATTTCCAATATTTCTAATTGGCAGCCAATCGGGCCAAACCTAAAACATAAGAACTGTCGATGGCAGCCTCATCGGGTCTGGTTAGATGCTGAAGGTAGATATATTTTGTTGGTTTTGACATTTGGGGGTAAATATGTGTCGGTGCTTAATGTGTATGTACCCAATGCAGATAGAGGTCCATTTTTTGATCGCCTTTCTCCAGTGTTACAATGTCATTTGGAAGGCAGTTTATTGGTGGGAGGCAATATTAATCTTACACCTAATCCCCATCTAGATAATTCTGGTAGGGCAGTGGGTTAGGGATCTCTTTCATAGTTTTTGTAGAAAGTGGGATCTCTTGGATATTTGGAGGGAAATATACCTGAGTGGATGAGATTATACTTATTTTTCCCCGATGCATAAGACTTTTTCCAGGATTGATCTGTGGCTAGGGGATCCTGAACTGAGACAGGTAGTGGGTAGAGTTGATATATATTCTAGGACGTAGGCTGATCATAATCCTAGTACTTTGGAGCTACAGCTGGGGAGGCTTGGACATAGAGTGTGGTTTTGGCAATTTCCGGATTAGCTTTTGGAGAATCCTCTTTATGTTAAACAGATTGAACAAGATATCTTAGAATTTTTAGACTTTAATTGTACCCCCGAGATCTGGGCTTCAGGGTAAAATAATTTCTTTACAAGCACAGGTCAGAAGGGTTGGCAGGCAGAAAGAGCAGCAACATAGAGCAGCAACATAGAGAGGAAATTTCATCTTTGAAACAAATTTGTAAGACGGGTAATAGCACTTTGATTCAACGGGCAGTCCTACACAAGGCGCGGTTAGATCTTCATGCGCTGATATTAAGGGAGATTAGGGTTAAATTGGATGGGCATAATCAAACATACTACAAATTTAATAATCATGTCAGTCGTATGCTGGCCCGCAAGTTGTGCTTACAATCCAAACGAAATGAGATTTATGAGATAGTGGATGAAACGGGTGGGCATGCTACTACAGATTCGGAGATCCGTCAGCTGTTTGTGTCTTACTTCTCTAAGGTATATACATTGACTCAGATTGAGGCTTTTTTAGATACTCTGACTTTTCCATCTGTGACATCTGGGGAGCTGTATCAGTTGTCTACTCCTATAGAGCTAGAGGTGCTTACAATTATTAAGGGTTTACCGGAAACAAAAGCCCCTGGATTGGACGGATTTTCCAATAAATTTTATAAACGTTTTTACACATTGTTGGCCCCGCTTTTGACCAAAGTATATAACGCAATTGATGATGCAACCTTGCTACCCAATTTGTGGCGGTTGACTGGTGTGACGATATTGCCAAAACCTGAGAAGGATCCTAAGAGTTGTGGATCGTATAGACCCATTTCCCTATTAGGGACCAACTATAAAATATTCACTAAATTGTTGGCAGCCTGACTCCAACGGGTTCTCCCCAGGTTGGTGCATGGGGATCAAACTGGGTTCATACAGGGGCACCAAACATTTGATAATACTAAGTGAGCACTTTATTTGCTGGAACAATCTCAACAGAGCGGTGAGGCTGCTCTTTTGGTGTCATTGGATGCAAAGAGGGCCTTTGATCGGGTGTATTGGCCCTTTCTTATGGCGGTGCTGCAGAAGATTGGAATGTCTGGGCCCTCTCTGCATCGGGTTATGACCTTGAATAGGCAGCCTTTGGCTACCTTGAAGATTAATGGGGGATATTCTGAGACAATGGAACTATTTCATGGGATGATGCAG
This sequence comes from Geotrypetes seraphini, assembly GCF_902459505.1. Lineage (NCBI taxonomy): Eukaryota > Metazoa > Chordata > Amphibia > Gymnophiona > Dermophiidae > Geotrypetes > Geotrypetes seraphini. Next base: position 146,433,952 of record NC_047085.1, on the reverse strand, counting down.
GGGTGTGCCCTGTCCCCCCTGCTATTTGTGCTTACTATTGAACTGTTGGCATAGTTGATACGGACAGATCCACATATCTCAGGAATTTCTAGGGGCAGATTAGACTATAGGGTGATGCTCTTTGCAGACAATATTCTGCTAACCTTGACCCGGCCTCAATCATCTGTTGAGGGAGTACAGAACATTTTATATGCTTATGGGGCAGTTTCAGGATTCCACATAAATTTGGGGAAATTGGAAATTTTGGGAGTCAATATGAGCGAGAGAGTTCGCTCCTTGACAAGAGTGACAAGAGTAGATTAAATATTTGGGGATTCATTTGACATGTTCCAAGTTTTTTTTTGTTTTTTTTTAAATATATACCGCAGGACCGTGAAGTTCTATGCGGTTTACAATGATTAAAGATGTTACAGATTGAGTGGAATCAACAAAGTATAGACTTGGTGATTGACAGTTCTAGAGATCATTTATTGAGGACTAAGATTGTATAGGCTGGTTTCCTAAGTATTTCAGGAATAGATGTGTTTTTAGACCTTTCCTGAATTCCCTATAGGTAGTAGGCATGAGTAATTGTTCCTACTACCTATAGGGAATTCAGGAAACGTCTAAAAACACATCTATTCCTGAAATACTTAGGAAACTAGCCTATACAATCTTAGTCCTCAACAAATGATCTCTAGAACTGTCAATCACCAAGTCTATACTTTGTTGATTCCACTCAATCTGTAACATCTTTAATCATTGTAAACCGCATAGAACTTCACGGTCCTGCGGTATATAAAAAAAAAGTGTTATTATTATTATTTATAAACTTAATTTTGGGGCCCAATTACAAACTTTATTGCAGGAACTTGATCGCTGGGAACCTCTTAATGTCATGGGTGGGTAGAATACAGGCTCTTAAGATGGTAATATTGCCCAAATTCCAATGGCCTTGCCTCACAGTTATTTCCACACCTTGAATAAGAAAGCTTTTGTGTTCATTTGGAAACTGAGGAAGAAGCACCTATTTTCCCTACCCATTGGTCTACTTGTTTACACATGCACACCTGGGACAGTGAGAATTCTCACTGTCTAACTTGGCCCAATGGAACAAAAATCTTTCAGCATGTGTTTTTCAAACTTGTGAACCATACTCAGTACTCTAAATTACTTAAGGAATTCTTAAATCAGAAAAACTGGCCTGCCCCTGATGGTTTATATTGGATATGTGATAACCAAGCATATACCTGGCTCCCTAAAGATTGGGCGGGTTCATGTACCCATGGAGTAATCCAACCTAGCTTCTTCTTACTTCCTCTTGACTATGGGAAAGCCCTAGGATTCAAAATGTACATGTCCAGAAATAGAAATAAGCGAGAGGTGAATGTTAGACATGGATTGCAGATAGGGGACTGGATTGGCCTCCTGAACGAATAATTAAGTACTAAGGCCCTGCTACATGGGCCCAGGATGGCATGTTTAGATACAGAACCCCTATTTATATGTTCAATAGAATAATTAGATTGCAAGCTGTAGTTGAAGCCATCACTAATGCAACCTCATTGGCCCTTAATGTATTAGCTAGACAGAATGATCAGCTTCGTCATGCCATCAGAATCGGTTGGCCCTTGATTACCTCCTGGCCTCTGAAGGAGGCGTAAGTGGTAAATTCAACTTGTCAAATTGTTGCCTTCATATAGATGAGGTAGGTCAAGTTGTTTAAGACATCACTGATAGAATAAAAGAAGTTGCACATGTTTCAGTACAAAATTGGAATGGGATAAGAACCAGGATAGTTCAGTTCCTGGTTCCCGAATATAGGAGCCTTTCATCCTATCCTTATTTTTCTTGGCTTTATCTGCCTTGCTTTTATTTGTCTCTTGCTGTCTTCCTTGTTGTGTCTGGTTTATAAAGTCTACAGCAGAACAGGTAACTGAGCTCCAATGAAAACTATGCAGACTGGCTAACAGGTACCCAGAAGGGATCAGACTGTCAGCTACTTTCAAGCAGGCAGAGCTCCAAATTTGCTTCAAACGTGAAAATACCAGTAAAGGGGATGAAACTACATTGAATCAAAAACAATAAAATGAGAACAGCAGAAAACACACAGCTGTAGTAACGCGTTGCAGATGGAAAAGACTGTAGAGGGCGCTAAACTGATCTGTGAAGTACACTGGAGGCAGAATGAAAAATCCAGAGTAGATTCCTTCTGCAGCATGCGAGTATGGAGAAATAACCCTATTGTCTAGAACAGGGGTGCCCAAAAGGTCGATCGATGAAATGAGAGTCGATTAATGAGCGTTCTCCCTGCTTCCCCGACTCGCAAAAGCCAGGCCCGTGAAGCCACTACACAAACGTTCTCCCCTCCATGACGTTGGAGAGGAAGTTCTGGGCTAGCCAATCGCTGCCTGGCTGGCCTGGAACTTCCTCTTCGATGACAGAATTGATGTCGGGGGGGGGGGGAGGAGGATGGGGGAACGTTTGTGTAATGGCTGCATGGGCCTGGATTTTGCACGTTGGAGAAGCAGGGAGAAATTGGCGGCTGTAGTGGCGGCTTGGGGGGCAGGGAGAGAGAAAGACGGTGCTTTGGAGGGGCAGGGAGAGAGAAACAAAGACGGTGGATTGGGGGAGCAGGGAGAAAGAAACAAAGATGGTGACTTGGGGGGCAGGGAGAAAGAAAGACAGAGCTTCATGCTTCCTGGAACTAAACAGGCTGCTGTTCCTCCATTGACAACTATCAGTTCTGCCTTCTCTGGAGAGAGACAAGAGAGAAAGAAAGACAGAAAGAAAGAAAGAAAGACAGAAAGAAAGAAAGAGAACCAAAGAAAGAGGAGGGGACAGGGAGAGAGGAAGAAAAAGTTTGGTGAGGGAATGAGTGTGTCGGGTGGCAGGGGGTAGACAGGGAGAGAGGAAGAAAAAGCTGGACTCATGGAGTGAGAGGGAAATGTTGGTTGGGATGAGGACTGGAAGAAAGAAAGAAAGATTGGATGCACAGTCAGAAGGAAGTGCAACCAGAAACTCATGAAATCACCAGCCAACAAAGGTAAGAAAAATAATTTTAATTTTCAATTTAGTGATCAAAATGTGTCCGTTTTGGGAATTTATATCTGCTGTCTATATTTTGCACTATGGCCCCCTTTTACTAAACCGCAATAGTGTTTTTTGGCGCAGGGAGCCTATAAGCATAGGGAGCAGTGCGGGGCATTCAGCGCAGCTTCCTGCGCTAAAAACTGCTATTGCGGTTTAGTAAAATGGGAAGGGGTATATTTATCTATTTTTGTATAGTTGTTACTGAAGTGACACTGCATATTTTAAAGTCATCTGCCTTGACCTCTTTGAAAAAAAAACCCCTGAATATACATTATAATTAACATTTTCTCTGCGTACAGTGTGCTTTGTGTTTTTTAAAATTTTATTGTTGGTAGATCATTTTGACTTGGTCATTTTAAAAGTAACTCACAAGCAAAAAAGTGTAGGCACCCTGGTCTAGAATGTCTCACCTATTGTACTGGAAAAAGGATTTAAATGTTGTTCTTGTGTTTCCAGAACAAGGCACTGCTGAAGAGGATAATTACACAAAAGGTTATTTATCCCTCAGGTGAAAATATTAGTATTTGAAAATCATCATTTGATACTATATATGTTCCTTACCTATAATTTTAAATTTGATTGTTTTATATGGTAATAAGCTTCCTGCGTAAGTGTTTGCACTACTTTCATTCAACACTACCTGCAGTTTCAATGTATAGCTTCCAAGTTTGTGGATGTTTTCTGTGAATCAGAAAGAATAAGGAGAAATTAGGTTCTTACCTGCTAATTTTCTCTTTTAGACTCTCCAGACCGGTACAGGCTTCCCTGATGGGTAATAGCTCACTATGACCACCAGGTGGAGACTGAGCCTAAACTTTTGATTATAGTAGTTAATAGCTGTCACTCCCACTCTCTAACAGTCTACCAAATAGCCAAGCAGAACTAAGAAAAAACTAATTAAAAACAGTAACAACACTCCTAACAGGAGTAACAAATAACATACAGGAATGCTATAGGTAAATGTAGCAAAAGGTCCCCACAACTCGCTAGCTATGCCAGCCGAGACACAGCCGCTGTTCTTTGATCTCCCCAGTCCTAGAAAAATACTAGAACCCACAGAAAAAGCAAAATCTTCACGTGTAAAAACCTGCATGAACAAAGGACAACAAACATTGTGGTGTGCTGTACCATCTAGAGCAGCGATGGCGAACCTATGGCACGCGTGCCAACTGTGGCACGCGAAGGCCTTGCAGCTGGCACGCGCAGGGCCGCCATCAGGGCAGTACTACCAGGGGGTGCACAGGAGAGAGAGCTGAACGGGGACGATGGGGGACCCGCGGGGTTAAATATAACTCGAGCCGCGAGGCTCGTCTTCTACTCCGACTGTCCTGCCGCTCACACAGCCGATCGGAAATCTTCCCCGACGTCAGCGCTGACGTCGGAGGGAGGGCTTAAGCAAAGCCCGCCCTCCGACGTCAGCGCTGACGTCGGGGAAGACTTCTGGTCGGCTATGTGTGCGTGGCGGGACAGGCAGGAAATAGAAGACAAGCCTATGCGGCTCGAGCTACATTTTGCTGAGAAAGTTGCTAAGATGGGCTGGGAGACAAACGGGGAACACAAAAGGGGGAGGGAGTGCGTTTTGGACACAAGGCATGAACTTGGGAGAAAGGAAGGGAGGGAAAGAGATGCTGAGGTGGGGGAGGGAATGGGTTTTTGGACACAGAAGGCATGGACTTGGGAGAGAGGAAGGGAGGGAAAGAGATGCTGAGGTGGGGGGAGGGAATGGGTTTTTGGACACAGAAGGCATGGACTTGGGAGAGAGGAAGGGAGGGAAATAGATGCTGAGGTGGGGGAGGGAATGGATTTTTGCACACAGAAGGCATGGACTTGGGAGAGAGGAAGGGAGGGAAAGAGATGCTGAGGTGGGGGAGGGAATGGGTTTTTGGACACAGAAAGCATGAACTTGGGAGAGAGGAAAGGAGGGAAAGAGATGCTGAGGTGGGGGAGGGAATGGGTTTTTGCACACAGAAGGCATGGATTTGGGAGAGAGGAAGGGAGGGAAAGAGATGCTGAGGTGGGGGAGGGAATGGGTTTTTGGACACAGAAGGCATGAACGGGATAGAGGAAGGGAGGGAAAGAGATGCTGAGGTCGGGGAGGGAATGGGTTTTTGGACACAGAAGGCATGAACTTGGGAGAGAGGAAGGGAGGGAAAGAGATGCTGAGGTGGGGGATGGAATGGGTTTTTGGACACAGAAAGCATGAACTTGGGAGAGAGGAAAGGAGGGAAAGAGATGCTAAGGTGGGGGAGGGAATGGGTTTTTGGACACAGAAGGCATGGACTTGGGAGTGGAAGAGAGGGAAATAGATGCTGAGGTGGGGGAGGGAATGTGTTTTTGGACACAGAAGGCATGGACTTGGGAGAGGAAGGGAGGGAAATAGATGCTGAGGTGGGGGAGGGAATGTGTTTTTGGACACAGAAGGCATGGACTTGGGAGAGAGGAAGGGAGGGAAAGAGATGCTGAGGTGGGGGAGGGAATGGGTTTTTGGACACAGAAGGCATGGACTTGGGAGAGAGGAAGGGAGGGAAATAGATCCTGAGGTGGGGGAGGGAATGGGTTTTTGGACACAAGGCATGAACTTGGGAGAGAGGAAGGGAGGGAAAGAGATGCTGAGGTGGGGGAGGGAATGGGTTTTTTGACACAAGGCATGGACTTGGGAGAGAGGAAGGGAGGGAAATAGATGCTGAGGTGGGGGAGGGAATGTGTTTTTGGACACAGAAGGCATGGACTTGGGAGAGAGGAAGGGAGGGAAATAGATGCTGAGGTGGGGGAGGGAATGTGTTTTTGGACACAGAAGGCATGGACTTGGGAGAGAGGAAGGGAGGGAAAGAGATGCTGAGGTGGGGGAGGGAATGTGTTTTTGGACACAGAAGGCAAGGACTTGGGAGAGAGGAAGGGAGGGAAAGAGATGGTTGTGTACACGGGGAATAGAAGAAAGAATTTTTGGTCATAGGGAGGGAGTGAGGTACAGACAGTGGCATACCAAGGTGGGGGTGGGGGCGGTCTGCCCCGGTTTTACGCCCCAAGGGGGTGCACAGCTGGCCACCCTCCAGTGTTCTCCCTAGGCTGGCAAACTGCGTCTCTTTAGCCACTTGAGTGCCACCACCGCCATTGGGAACAGGCCGGTGCCAAGTTCTCCCTGCTATTCCCTGTGGGGCCGACCAACTCTCGCCACCCGCGTCAATTCTGATGTCGGAGAGGATGTTCTGGGCCAGCCAATCGTTGCCTGGCTGGCCCAGAACGTCCTCTCCGATGTTAGAATTGACGTCGAGTGGCTAGAGTTGGTCGGCCCCGTGGGGAAGAGAAGCAGGGCGAACTCGGCGCCGGCCTGTTCCCGATATCGGCAGTGGCAGCCTATTCCCCAGTGGCGGTGGCAGCATTTTCCCAATGGTGGTGGCATAGGGGAGGGCAAGGAGAAAGAAAGAAAGGGGGGGACAGGGAGCCAAAAAAAAAAAAGAAAGAGGGCTGGGTGAAACAAAGAAAAACTTTGGGGAGGGAATGAGGTCTGGAGGAGAGAAAGCATACAGGAGGCTGAAAAAAGGGAAGAAATATTGGATGCACAGTCAGAAGAATAAAGTGCAACCAGAGACTGATGAAAGTACCAAAGGTAGGAAAATGATTTTATTTTCAATTTAGTGATCAAAATGTGTCCGTTTTGAGAATTTATATATGCTGTCTATATTTTGCACTATGGCCCCCTTTTACTAAACCGCAATAGCGTTTTTTAGCGCAGGGAGCCTATGAGCTTCAAGAGCAGCGTGGGGCATTCAGCGCAGGTCCCTGCGCTAAAAACCGCTATCGCGGTTTAGTAAAAAGGGAGGGGGAATATTTGTCTATTTTTGTATAGTTGTTACTGAGGTGAAATTGCATAAAGTCATCTGCCTTGACCTCTTTGAAAACCCGCGGAATATAAATGATAATTAACATTTTCTCTGCCTACAGCGTGCTTTGTGTTTTTAAAATTTTATTGTTGGTAGATCATTTTGACTTGGCCACAAAGGTAAGGGGGAGGGAGGGTAGCTGCTGAAAGAGTCTACCTTGACGTGGTTGCAGGCTTACAAATCTTTTGGTCAAAGAGTGCGGCGACAGAGAAAAGTATGTGTGTATTCGGCCCATGAATGAAATCATTAAAACATTATAAATTGCCAATAAATTGAAATGAAAACCAAAGGATTGTGAATCAAATTGATTCTCTGACAATACAAAGATTCCAACCTTTAAAAATGATGTTACATAGTTCAGGCAACTTTATAAAGAGTTTTTAGATACTAAAATCTTGTTATTAAGGTTTAATTGACGTGCTGGCACTTTGAGGAAATTCTTTGGTTTTGTGCGGCTGTTTGGGCACTCGGGCTCAAAAAGGTTAGCCATCACTGATCTAGAGAGTCCAAAAGAAAGAAAATTAGCAGGTAAGAACCTAATTTCTTCTTTTTTGTAACCTCTCCAGACCGGTACAAGCTTCACTGATGGGATGTATCAAAGCAGTACCCATCACAGCTGGGACCCCCGAAGGGCCGACACCAGAACACGATCACCAAACTCCGCGTCCCGACATGCTTGAACATCCACACAGTAATGACGAACAAAGGAATGCATAGAAGACCAAACCGCAGCTTACAGATATTCACTGGAGGCACAAGAGAAGACTCAGCCCAAGAAGCTGCCTGACCCCGAGTAGAATGAGCCTTGAGAAATTCCAGAACAGACTTCTTCTGAAGATATGCGGAAGTGATAGTCTACTTAATCCAGCACGTAATGGTAGCCTTGGAAGCGCCATCTCCATAATGAGGACCCGCAAAGAGGACAAGATATGATCCCATGGACGACAATCCATGGTCCGCTGAACATAAGAGAGAAGGATCTAACAGACATCCAACTTGCGCAACTGCTTCTGCTCCGAAGAGCCTTCCCGACTTTCCAAAACTGAGAGGACTACTGACTGATTGACATGAAAAGGCAAAACCACCTTTGGCAGAAAAGAAGGAACAGGCCGCAACACAAAACGCTCCCTAGAAAACGGCAGGAAGGGAAACTTACAAGAGAAAGCCTGCAACTCAGAAACACGGCTCACAGAAGTAATAGCCACAAAAAAGACCCCCTTTAAAAATAAGGTCCTTCAATGAGCAAGAACCTAGGGGCTCAAAAGGAGGGCACACAAGCACGGTCAGGACCAAAACGGAACCGGAGGCCGAAGCAATTTGGCCGCCCTCAAAAAGCAAACCACATCTGGCAGTGATTTCAAGCACCTATCTTGCAGCAACTTGCAAAAAAGCAGATAAGGCCACAAACTAAACCCAGAGAGAAGACCAGACCAGACCCCTGTTAGGCAGGATGTTAGGCAAAGAGGCGTTAAAGGAAACCTCTCCACACGCGGCACACCAATCCTCAAATAACCACTACACACGCACATAAGCCCTGGAAGTGGAAAGTCTCCGAGACCCCAAGAGAGTGGAGATCATTTTATCTGAATAATCTCTCTTACCTAGATGTTCCCGCTCAAGAGCCAAGCTATATGACAAAAGGGACCCAGATTGAACATTGAAATGGGACTCTGAGTCAGAAGGTCGGGTGAGAGGAGCAGCGGAAGAGGATCTGTCGTGAAATGATGAACCAGATCCGCATAGTACGGGCTCTGGGGCCAATCCGGAGTCACCAGTAACATAGAAATCGACGGCAGATAAGGGCCAAGGCCCATCCAGTCTGCCCACCCTAATGACCCTCCCCTGCCTTTACTTTGCGAATAGAACCCACGTGTCGATCTCATTTGATCCCAATCAGGCACGCTGTTGGCCTCAATCACCTGAAGTGGAAGACCATTCCAGCGATCCACCACCCTTTCGGTGAAAAAGAATTTCCTGGTGTCACCGTGCAGTTTCCCGCCTCTGATTTTCCACGGGTGTCCTCTTGTTGCCGTGGGACCCCTGAAAAAGAAGATATCTTCTTCTACCTCGATGCGGCCCGTGAGATACTTGAACGTCTCGATCATGTCTCCCCTCTCCCTGCGCTCCTCGAGCGAGTATAGCTGTAATTTATCTAACCGTTCTTCGTACGGGAGATCCTTCATCCCGAGACCATCCGGGTGGCCATTCTCTGGACCGATTCCAGCCTCAGCACATCCTTACGGTAATGTGGCCTCCAGAATTGCACACAGTATTCCAGGTGCGGTCTCACCATGGATCTATACAAAGGCATAATGACTTCAGGCTTACGGCTGACGAAACCCCTGCGTATGCAACCTATGATTTGTCTTGCCTTGGAAGAAGCTTGCTCCACTTGATTGGCAGCCTTCATGTCCTCACTGATGATCACCCCTAAATCTCGTTCTGCAACTGTTCTTGTTAGGATCTCGCCATTAAGGGTATAAGTCCTGCATGGATTCTGGGTACCCAGGTGCATAACTTTGCATTTTTTGGCATTGAAGCTGAGCTGCCATGTCTTAGACCAGCTCTCTAGTAAGAGTAGATCATGCATCATATTGTCGGGCATTGAATTTTTATCTATTGTGCTTTTGCCCACTACATTGCTTAGTTTGGCGTCATCGGCAAATAATGTTATCTTACCTCGGAGTCCTTCTGCCAAGTCCCTTATAAAGATATTGAACAGTATCGGGCCCAAGACAGAGCCCTGGGGTACTCCACTGATCACCTCCGTCATTTCAGAGGGGGTTCCATTCACTATTACCCTTTGAACCCTACCTCCAAGCCAGTTCCCAACCCACTTTGTCAATGTGTCGCCCAATCCTATGGAACTCATCTTGCTTAGTAACCTGCGATGAGGCACGCTATCGAATGCTTTGCTAAAGTCCAGGTATACGATGTCCAGGGACTCTCCAACATCTAGCTTCCCCGTCACCCAGTCAAAGAAGCTGATCAGGTTGGATTGGCAGGATCTCCCCTTAGTAAATCCATGTTGACGGGGATCCCGTAGGTTCTCTTCATTCAGGATCGTATCTAATTGGTGTTTGATAAGTTTCCATTAGTTTGCTCACTATTGATGTGAGACTCACTGGTCTGTAGTTTGCCGCTTCTGTCTTGGAGCCTTTCTTGTGGAGTGGAATGACGTTAGCCTTCCTCCAGTCCAACGGGACGCTACCTGAACTAAGGGAGAGGTTGAAAAGCGCCGACAGCGGCTCCGCCAAGACATCACTCAACTCCCTGAGTACCCTGGGGTGCAGGTTGTCCGGTCCCATTGCCTTGTAAACCTTGAGCTTGGACAGCTCAACGTGGACACTGTTGGGCATAAATTTGAAATCGCTAAATGGGTCAATTGAGTCAGCCCTTGTCTGTAACTGAGGGCCATGCCCCGGAGCTTCTCGGGTGAAGACAGAGCAGAAGTATTCATTTAACAGTTGGGCTTTTTCTGAGTCCTTTTCCACATAGTCTCCGTCTGGTTTCCTTAGACGTACTATTCCCCCTGAGTTTTTACTTCTGTCGCTGATATACCTGAAGAATGATTTATCTCCCTTCTGGATGTTCTTTGCTAGAGATTCCTCCATGTTGAATTTAGCCTCCCTGACTGCTGTTTTGACGGCTTTTGACTTGGTCAGATATTCTGCCCTGGAGTCCTGTTCCCTTGATTGTTTGTAAGAGATGAATGCTTTTTTCTTTTCTTTGATGAGGTCTGAGATCTCCGCAGTGAACCACTGTGGTTTATTGTTTCTACGGTGTTTACTTACTAGCTTAACATAACGGTTTGTCGCTTCCTGTATGGTGGCTTTCAGAGTCGACCACATTTCATCCACACTATCGGTTTCTGCTTGGCTTTGTAGCATCTGGTGAACAAAGTCACTCATCTCTTGGAAGTTTGTGTCCTTGAATTTGAGGACCTTGGTCAGTGTGGCAGGTTTAGTGAAGCCATTCCCAAGATTGAACCATATCATGTTATGGTCGCTTGAGGCCAATGTGTCTCCCACCGAGACCTCTGTGACACTTTCACCATTGGTAAGCAACAGGTCCAGTATTGCCTGATCCCTTATTGGGTCCAACACCAATTGCCTGAGACGTGCTCCCTTCAAAGAATTTAATAGCCTCCTGCTGCTGCCGGAAGCAGCGGTAAGTGTGCCCCAATCCACATCAGGCATGTTGAAGTCACCTAACAATACCGTGTCCCCACGCAAGGTGATATTCTCTATATCTCCAATCAATTCCATATCCAGGTCATCCTGTTGTCTTGGGGGTCTGTAAATAACGCCGAGATACAGGCATTTGTCCTTCCCTCTGGCCAAATTAACCCAAAGGGATTCCCCCGTGTATTGGACATCTGTAATCCTTGTGACCTTAATGTCATCCTTTGTATATAATGCAACACCACCTCCCAATCTACCCTCCCTGTCCCGGCGGAGCAGGTTGTAACCTGGTATGACCATGTCCCACCCATGTGAGTCTGTGAGCTAGGTCTCAGATATTGCCACCACATCCAGGTCGGCATTCCTTATTTCTGTTTCCAGATCCAGTATCTTGTTTCCCAAGCTGTGTGCGTTAACGTACATAGCCTTCCATGTTGTGTTTTTATTATGTCTTAGTGGGGATATTCCTGTTTGAGTTACTTGGACACTTTTAGCATTATTCGCATATTTGGTATTCTCATATTTGGTATTCTCTCTAGACCCAGAGCTATATCTTGTACCTGACCCGGATTCCCCAGACCCAGAGCTACAGTATGTACCTATCTCAAAAACGGAAATGTGTGTATCCTGTGGGGGAGTTCCCGCATGGGCTACTTGAACTCCTTTCACAAAATTTGCAATGTGTATACCCCTGCTGAACCCAGGATTACAATGTGTACTGCCCTTAGTCCCGGAATTACAGTGTGTACACTCCCCGGACCCAGAATTGCAATGTGTAGTCCTCCTAGATCCTGAATTACAATGTGACCCCGAATTGTAATGTGAACCTTCCCTAGACTCGATAGTGTGTATACTATTTATCCCAGCCTCATAAAAGTATTGACAGTTTAGCACACCAGGTAGGTAATTTGTGCCTGTACCCTCCCCCAACTTACCTAGTTTAAAGCCCTGTGAAGTAGGTGGGCTAGACGGTGTCCAAGGACATTCTTCCCTCTTCTGGTCAGGTGTAACCCGTCTTGTCCCAGTAGTCCCTGCAATGCATCTCCATGGTGCAGGAATCCGAAATTCATCTCCCTGCACCATCCCTGCAGCCAGTCGTTAGCCCTCTGGATGCGATCCTCCCTGGCACTGCCCTTGCCCCTTACCGGGAGGATCGAGGAGAAGACCACCTGCGCATCCATTCTCCTCAGCTTCTCACCCAGGGCCCTGAAGTCTTCAGGTAAGCTGTTCACGGTGCTCCTGGCGGTGTCGTTGGTCCCGACGTGGATGAGGATCATGGGGAAGTGATCTCGGGGCCTGATGAGTCTGTCAAGGCAAGCGGTTACATCCCGGATCCTGGCCCCTGGCAAACAGCAGACCTCTCTTGATTGCAGGTCCGGCCTACAAATTGGTCCCTCGGTGCCCCTTAGCAGCGAATCCCCGATGACCACCACTCTACGCTTCTTAGGGGTGGGTTGAACTGTTGACTCTGGAACCATCTGCTGAACATCTTCCTGTACCTCGTTATCAGGACCCTCCTGTAGCAGCTGGTATCTGTTCTTAAGGATGATTTGTGGTGTCGATGTAGAGCTGCCCTGTATGTGAGAGAGAGAGACAGAATTAGGTCCTCTGCGTTTCCCTGTGGAGGAAGTCACCAGCTGCCAGGAGTCAGCGTCACCAGCTACTTCTTGCATTCCAGCAGTTGGTCTCAAATTTGCGGGTTTGGATGCTTTGGGTGTTCCCAGGGTGGTCCTGTCAGGTTCCTGATCCTGATCCGCGATAGCTCCTGGATGACTCCATCGATGAAGGTTTCGTCGTCTCGGATGCTCCTTAGGCGCTGAACCTCCTCTCTCAGGCTCCTCAGCTCTAGCAGAAGGTCTTTGTCTGGCTGATCCATTACTTCCGTCTGTGTTGAGACTATAGACGTCTTTGAGGGGATGGCCTCGGTCTGTACAGAGACCTCTGCCCTCCGTCCTGGTTCCTCCCCCATCTGTACTCGAACCATAGCCATCCCCTGGGTACTTCCTGTGACTACACTGCCTGTTTTGATTGAAGTCTTGCTGCTTCTAGTTCTACCTGCCATTTACAAAAAGTTAATATTATTATTTATTTATTTATTTATTTAATTTTATATTGTGTATTTTTTTTGTTGTTTTTTTTTAATTTATTAGAATGGGGGATGTTAGGAGTTGGTCAGAAAGTGTTGAGATTGGGGGGATAGAGATAGTTTATAGTTAGTTAATTGTCAGTTAAGGTAGCCTGTTGGTTAGTGTGCCAGAGAGGTCAGCCTGATTAAAAGAGTCTGCCTATTAAAGTGGTTTGGGGATAGTGAGATTTATGAGGTCTGCCTGTTTAGTGGGGAAGTTTTAGTAGCTAGTTGGTTAGATAAGAAGCTGAAAGTAGAGAGTGTAAAGACTTGGTAGAAGTTAAAGAAGGACTGAAGTCAGTTGAATAATTAACAAGTTGGATAAGTTGAGAGACCGGCTAGAGTTGCTAGCCCTTTCTTGGTGCCCTTCTTGAGGCCCTTCGCAAAGGCGCTCTCGCTAAGGCGAGCGCCTTCGCCGCGCGCCGTTGGCACGTCCCCTTTTATGGGGGGAGAGAGAGAGAAATCGGGTGTGACGTCGGCAGTGGGCGGAGCTACCACCCGCCTCTTCTGTTCGCCTCTCCTGCCTTCTCCGCTCCCCTTAACTCCTCCTCCGGTTCTCCTCTGCTCCTGCTGCTAGTCCACCCGCCCTCACTGCTGTGTCAGCCTGCACCTAACCTGTAATAGGAATCAAGCACACTCTCCTGCGGATCCTCCGATCTGCTTCTCCACGTGCTTGCACTCCCTTCGGCTAGCCCAGTGCTGGGTAAACTCCGTTGGCACGTCCCCTTTTATGGGGGGAGAGAGAGAGAAATCGGGTGTGACGTCGGCAGTGGGCGGAGCTACCACCCGCCTCTTCTGTTCGCCTCTCCTGCCTTCTCCGCTCCCCTTAACTCCTCCTCCGGTTCTCCTCTGCTCCAGTTGCTAGTCCACCCGCCCTCACTGCTGTGTCAGCCTGTACCTAACCTGTAATAGGAATCAAGCACACTCTCCTGCGGATCCTCCGATCTGCTTCTTCACGTGCTTGCACTCCCTTCGGCTGGCCCAGTGCTGAGTAAACTCCGTTGGCACGTCCCCTTTTATCACGCGGCCAGGGTGCCGAGTTATGCGAAAAACTCTGCCCACAATTGGCCACAGAGGAAACACTTACAGGAGACCTGCCCTTGACCAAGGCTGTACCAGAGCATCCAACCCCTCAGCCTCAACATCCCTGCGCCAACTGAAGAACCGGGGCGCCACCAGATGACTCTTGGTTCCCCCTTGATGACTGATATAGGCTACCGCCGTGACATTGTCCAAGAGAACCCACAGACTTGCCCATCAACAAGGTCTGGAACGCTAACAACGCCAACCGGATGGCTCTGGTTTCCAGAACATTGAACAACCAAGATGCCTCCTCTGGAAACCAACTGTCCTGGGCTGAGCGACTGAGATACTGAGCTCCCCAACCAAGAAGACTGGCGTCCGTGAGCAGAACTATCCACTGTGGCTGATCCAGGTTCACTCCCTGCACCAGATTGAAAGACCGTAGCCACCAACAGAGACTGCAATGGACTAACCCCCAAAGAGGGGAGAGTCCAGATCATGTACCAGGGGCAGGGCATGCTGAAGTGGGCACATGTGATCTTGGGCCCATTAAACTATGTCCATGGAAGCCACCATCGATCCCAGAACCTGGAGAAAACCCTGAGACCGAGGGCATCGGGAAGCCATCAGAAGGCGAATCTGCGACTGCAACTTGACCACTCGGGCCTCCCGCAGGAAGACCTTCCCCAAACTGGTGTCGAAAAGAACCCCAAGGTACTCCAGGTGCTGAGACAGAGCCAACCGGCTCTTGGACAGGTTGACTACCCATCCCAGCGACTGTAGGACCACAACCGGAGCCATAACCCGGGTACTCTCTTGAAAAGACTTTGCTGTGATCAACCAGTAGTCCAGATAGGGGTGAACCAGAATGCCCTCCTTGTACAAGGCCGCCGCCACAACCACAATAATCTTGATGAACGTCTGAGGAGCCGTGGCCAGATCAAAAGGAAGCACAGAAAACTAATAGTGCCGTCCCAAGATCGTAAAGCAAAGGAACCACTGATGGGAGGCCCAAATCGGAACATGCAAGTAGGCCTCCGTCAGATCGAGAGAGGTCAGAAATTCCCCCGGCAGACCAGAGGGTCTCCATACGAAAAGACGGAACTCGCAGAGCCCTGTTAACCCCTTTCAGATCCAAAATGGGCCAAAAAGTCCCCTCTTTCTTGGGCACTACAAAGTAAATTGAATACCGACTGGTGCCCCACACCAACAGAGGCATGGGCACTACAGCTTTGAGAGCTAACAATCTTTGAAGCATCTGGCAAAAAGCTCATTTCTTCTATGCCGCCTGAAAAGGAGAAGTAAGAAAGTGATCTGGCAATGAGCGGGAAACTCCAGAGCGTAACCATCCCGAATCACTTTCAGGACCCACTGATCTGTTGTGATCTCAGCCCACCCCTGGTAAAAACCTTGCAACAGAATGCCCACCGGAACCAAGGCAGGCACCGGCAAGGAGTCATTAGGCAGGTCGGCGGCAGAGGAGCCAGCGGAGGAAGCACATCCCCCCAATGGGCCCCCCAAAAAGACTGCACATGCTGAAAGAAACAGTCCCAAGAAACCCCAGAGGCTGGAAAAGAAGCAGTCCCCTCGACCAGGGCAATACCTGCTGAAATCATGCAAATGCCCCCGAGCAATGCCACCCCGCGCAGGCGGACGTGCACGGTTTTCAGGCAGATGGGGCACTTTAGTGTCTGTCAAGGTCTGAACCAACTTGTCCTCATCCTCGCCAAACAAAAAACATCCCCGAAAGGGAAATTTTGTCAGCTTAGCCTTAGACGCCTCATCCACCGACAAAGTCCAAAGCTACAAGTTATGACATGCGGCCACCAGTGAGAAAAGAGGCAGCCATCTCAATTTTCACCACCTCCTGATCCAAAGACCAGTCATCAGACTCACAGTCAAGGAAATGCTTGGCCCACCAAAACATGGCCCGAGCCACAAGACCACCACCTGCTTAAGAAGGGCCTCTAACCTACGCACTTCAGTCACCATATGCCGCTCAGCAATAGCTGAGACCACTGCGTCCAACATTGGCAACTTCAAGGTATCCCTATCCTCCTCCGGGATGGGATACAAACGAGCCATAGAGTATGCAAAATGAAAAGGCGCCTTTGGCGTCTTCCACTGCGCCAGAACAATATCCCGAATATCCTGAAGCATAGGAAAAGAGCGGGATGCAGAACGAATCCCCTGAAGAAGAGGGTCCACCACACACGGGGGGGACTCATTTGCATCTTCCTCAAAGCGCAACACTAAGGAGATCTGAAGAATTAGGTAACCGAGCTCTTCCCCCTGAAAAATGTGCACCATGGACACATCCTCGCTGGCAAACAGAACCGTAAAACCACCGCTACCAGCATCCGTCCTGCATGAGAGGATCCTGGAGGACCCCCAAAGGGTCCAGATCCTCATCCAATGAAAACTACTCCTCATACACCAAATCTTCGTCCCAAGACAACCGCGGCTGCTTGGCCAAGGGAGGAGGAAGCAGGGATGAGACTGGAGCTGAGGGGGGCCAAACTGGAGTGGATGCAGAGGGAAACCCCCTTCCACCCTGAGACCCCTGGGGCGGAAGCAGGACTGCCAGCCGCTTAAAAATAAGCCTTGCACAAGGCAAAAACATAATCAGGGGAAAAAAAACCCTGGCGGCCCAATGGGACTCACTACCAAAAAGAGGACTCAACAGAAACCTGCCCCTGTCTCTCCAATATAGGGGGAAGGTCACCTGAGGCTGAAGACAAAATGGAGGTGCTTCCCGCCAAAAATGGAGTGGATCTCTGCCAAAGTGACCCCTCCAAAGCCTGTAGTGGCTGAGAAGCCTTAACTGTCCCAGCCACTAAAGCAGGAAAGCCGGCAGCAGCTGTAATAGAATCCTCACACCATCGGCGGCAAGGGAATCCTTTTTACCCTGACCATCGGCAACTGGGGAAATCCCTGTGTGGGTGGCGAGGGAAGCTCGGGCTTCCCTGCTGTCAGCTGCTGGCAAGTGAGGCACTCGCGAAGGAGATCCCTGGACACTGGCACCCGATGCCAATGAGGATTCCCCTTCACGATGGCCTGCACAGCGCTTGCACAGGCCAGCACAAGTGCCTTACATCTGGAGCACAATGAGCATTTTCTCCTGGTGAAAGTACTCATTGCGCAATAAGCGACCTAGCTAAAATATAAAGTGCCGGTTAACAACAAAAAGCAACAACAAGCAAGGGAAGGATCCCTTCAGACTGGCACTGCCTAAAGATTTTTTTTTTTTTCAGAACAGACTCCACTAACTCTGAAAGCTATATTCCTTGCTTGTATCGGTGGCAAGGCTTACAGCTGAGGCACCTCTACAAAATTTTAGGGAGGTGGAGGAAGGGGGAGGGACTCATCATGAGATTCGTTGAGTATGACAACCCCCGAGGTTGGACAGACTCTCAAACAGGGCCCCTCCAAGCTCAGTCCAGCACCAGAACAGGGATAAGGAGCCCTAAACAAATTCCAACAGCCCTAACAAGGGAAACTGGCACAGCTCACCTACCACCTGCTGGAGACTGAGAAAAGACTGTTAGATAGTGAGAGAGACAGCTATTAAGTACTATAACCAAAAGTTTGGTCTCAGTCTCCACCTGCTGGTCATGGTGAGCTATTACCCATCAGTGAAGCCTGTACCAGTCTGGAGAGGTGACAAAAAAAAAAAGGAGTTATTACAAAATAACAGAAGCCCTCGGCTCATCTGTCTGTGCAGGTGGGAGCATAAAGTATCCAATGCCCTCCTCTACCCATAACCCAGCCCACAGCATATACCGTATTCCCTCAGTATCATACAACTTTTACTGCTAGACTAAAACATACACTGCTCCACAGATACAGAGGTGCACACACATGCTCTGGCCCACATACTTACACAGCCTCCCCACATATATACTTTTACCTCATCACACATAGTTCTCCACTCACCCACATACCCTGATCCTGATAAACACACACAACTTTTATCCTTCAGATATACACCCTTACTCTCCTTCTCTGCTCCTAAACTTAGGAACCTGCTTTACAATCCAACTATACACATCCTAACTTTAATCAATATGCTCACACCTACAAGCTGCTTCTCTCAGACACACACTCCACCCCTCCAATGAGTTTAAGCAGGCCCACATTAGTACAAATAAAGTTACAATCAAAATGAAAAATAAAATCCACCAAATATCCACAATTAAACAGCTAAGATATGAAAAAAGAAATCTCACCCATTTTTTTAAACCAGTAAGGCCATTTACTCCCATGCTGACTAATATGGGAAATTATATCTTTGTCCCCACTTGGTGCTTGGGAAAAAAAAGGAGAGAAAATATTTTAGTAATGTAATGGATGACAGTTGATAAAGATCCGCAAGGACCATATAGTCTGCCCAACAGTCACACATAATATCAATTAATGATTAAGCCCCAATCCAACAATATTACAACATTTTACTCTAAATTTACTTTGTTCTTGAAACACAGGTCAGAAAAGTCTGCTTAGCAAAAGTCTTACGTCCCAACTACTATAGTTGCCATTAAAGCCCACTCCAGCCCATTCTGACATGCCAAATATAGGACATAAACCTTAACCCCCCCTCCCCCCCACCCCCGTCATGCCAAGATTTGTTCTTCAAAAATCTGGTAAATTCATGCTGGTAAGATAAGCAGTCTTTAGTTTATTCCTTAGCCTCTGGAGCTGTTCCAGGAACCTGAATAGATAACAGGCAGTTCTGGTCAACCTGTTAGAAATACTCAACTGAGCCACATATCTCCTTTAGTCCTTTGCCCCAAGAGCAGGGAACCTGCTATACTCATTCTTTAGAATGACAAGTTCTTTTTTTTTTTTTTTTTAAAGTTCTTTATTCATTTTAAATTTCTTACATCAAGTGATAAATATATAATACATATAATTTTCAATATACACTTGAATATCCATCAATATATATTTTAATACAAACATATATAAAGACCCCTTTTGCAATAAATTATAAATCATCTGTTATTATAATATTGTACCCACCCTAACCCCTATTATATGATCTATCCTTGTGCTATGATATCTGATCTTTAGAAAAAAGAGCCAATGGTCCCCAGATTTTATTAAATTTTTTAATATAACCATGTTGTAACGCTATTGCTTTTTCCATCTTATATATATGGCAAATAGAATTCCACCAAAAAGTGAAATTTAATTTTGTATGATCTTTCCAGTTTTGAGTAATTTGTTGTATGGCGACCCCTGTTAATATCAATAAAAGTTTATTATTGTTTGCTGATATTGGACTCTGTGTTCTCATTGCTGTTCCAAATAAAATTGTGTCATATGTAAGTCCAACATGATTTTCTAATAATATATTAATTTGGGGCCAAATTGTTTTCCAAAAGGCATTTATACAGGGACAAAAATAGATTAAATGATCTAATGTCCCAATTTCTACCTTACAATGCCAGCATCTATTAGATTTAGAACTATCTATTTTTTGTAACCGAGTAGGGGTCCATAAAACTCTATGTAATAAAAATAACCATGTTTGACTCATAGATGCTGACATTGTAGTATGTATTCTCCAGGACCAAAATTTTTGCCATTGAGTTGCAGAAATTGTCTGTCCTATCTCAATACTCCAAATGTCCCTAAGTCCTGTTCTTTTTTTTTTTTTTTTTTATTTAAAAATCCATATAATAATTTATACCATTTTGCGGCTTGGTGTCCCAAAAAATCTGCCTGAAAGCAAAGGATTTGCAAACTATATTGAGTATATATAGAATGACAAGTTCTAACCCAGAGCTTCCCGACCTGTGGGATTGTGAAAACTGTTTCTGGGATTGCAAACTAGGTAAGTCCTGCACAGAGATGGCTTCAGCCCATACTTCCAGGAGTCACACATTGTGTGTAGCTGTAACAAGAGTCAAGATCACAGAGAGGCTGAAAAGTGCTGCTGTAAGGAAACAGTAGAAATACACCTTTCTCATCATACTCTTAATGACAATTTTAACACCAGAAAATATTCTCCCAACAACTGAAGAACAAAAACCACAGTTACTTACCATAATAGGTGTTATCCGGTGACAGCAGGCAGATAGTCTCACATGTGAATGATGTCATCCATGAAGCCCAGTACGAATAGTTGAAAGTGCACCATCACTTTAAGACTTGAGAAGCTTTGAGACAGCCCGCACTGTACACATGTGCGTGCCTTCACACACAACTTCGGCTCGCGGTTCCTCAGTTTTATAAGCAAGCTAAGAAGCCAACTAGGGGAGGTGGGATGGATATGAGAATATCTGCCTGCTGTCCCCAGATAACACCTTTTATGGTAAGTAACTGCTTTATCCTTAGACAAGAAGTCATCATATTCTCCCTTGCTTACTGAACAGGATGGTGGGAGAAAATAAATTCTGTAAAACTGCTTGGCCAAAATGACCATCTCATCCAGAATAGGATTCCAGACAGCAGGAGCAGAGAAGCAGTTTCAGCGAGAGGCAGAGGGAGTTAGAAGCTAAAGGGGAGAAAAGCACAGGAGAGAGAAGTAGAGGCAGGAGACTAAGAGGGGAATCGGCGAGAGTTAGCTTCGCCCACCCCCAACATCAACCACCAAAGCTCCCCTTTAAAAGGGAAGGGGCCAACGGCGTGGAGTTGATCGGAGCAGGCAAGCAGGAGAGGAGAAGAAGTTGCAGAGAGAGGGAGAAGCTAAAAGGGAGAAAGGCACAGGAGAGAGAAGTAGAGGCAGGAGACTAAGAGGGGAATTGGCGAGAATTAGCTCTGCCTACCCCCCGATGTCGACCACCGAAGCGTCCCCTTAAAAGGGGAGGGGCCAATGGCGCTCAGCTGTTTGGCATGCGAAGGCGACCGTTAAAGGCGCTCGCCTTAGCGAGAGCGCCTTTGCGAAGGGCCTTGAGAGGGGATAAACCACTGCTAAAGGAGAGCAGAAGGAGACCACAGCAGGCGCAGAGGACACACAACCAGGCAGTCACAGCAGCTACAGAGGACACACAGCCAAGCGGACACAGCAGCTACAGAGGACACACAGCCAGGTGGACACAGCAGCTACAGAGGACAAACAGCCAGGCGGACACAGCAGCTACAGAGGACACACAGCCAGGTGGACACAGCAGCTACAGAGGATACACAACCAGGTGGACACAGCAGCTACAGAGGACACACAACCAGGGGACACAGCAGCTACAGAGGACACACAACCAGGCAGACACAGCAGCTACAGAGGACACACAACCAGGCAGACACAGAGGACACAGCAGGCGCAGAGGACACACAGCCAGGCAGACACAGCAGGTACAGAGGACACACGGCCAGGCAGACGCAGAGGACACAGCAGGTACAGAGGACAGACACAGCAGACACAGAAGACATCCACAGCAGACCAGCAAGCACGCAGTAATAGAAGCAGCAGACAGAAGCAGGATGTTGAGCTACCCAGTTTTCTGCACCGTCTGCCATATGTATGACTACCTCCCCTTTGGGAGGTGGTCTTACGTATGCGCTCGATGCGGAGAGCTGGAGAGCCTAAAGAAACAAGTCAGACTCCTGGAGGGCAGAGTACTAGAACTGGAGGGACTTCAAGCAGTGGAGGAGGAAGACAGATGCAGAGAACATCAAGACAGAGGACACCATCGAGGAAGAAGTCTGACAGCTGGAGAGGATCATAGGCATACAGGGAGGCTGCAGAAAATCACCAGCAACAGTGGAACTGCCAAGATACACCTACAGAGTGTGGACCACCCAACAGAAAACCACCACAAAGAAAAGGGTGACACAACGGAAAGAACGAAGAACACGGACCTATGGCTGGAGAGATGGACATACACCAGGGATACGGACGGACCTGCGGATGGAGAATCAGGAGAAGATAGAGGACAGTAATCGTCGTGGGGGACTCCATCATCAGACAAGTTGGCAGCTACATAGCGGGAGGAAGACTGGATCGGTTGGTGACCTGCCTACCGGGAGCCAAGGTAGAAGACATAGTTAGCCGCATTGACAGGATCATTGACAGCGTGGAAGAGGAAGATATGGCGGTGGTGATCCATGTGGGGACGAACAACGTGAGCAACAGGAACTACAACAGGGAAGTACTGAAAGACCAGTTCCAGATGCTAAGAAGGAACCGGATGCTAGGAAGGACCCTAAGATCAACAGCTAATAACCTTTTTTCTATACCATCATTGAAGTTTATATATACGAGGTCTACTATCTTCTCTATCACTGCCCCCTCTCTTTGGAATAGTATTCCAAATTATTTACGCGAAGAACCAAATCTTAATAACTTTAAGACGAAGCTAAATACATTTCTCTTCCTTGATGCCTTTGAGACCTAACTGTCCTTTTAAGGGCAATCGAGAACAAATACTATTGAGTTTATCGTTATTTATAGCAGCCCCTCCTATTGTTTTTTCCTTAATTGTTCTCTTTTACTTTGACTATTGTAGTTCTTGCCTTTTACCTTTTGTTCTTGTTTGTCTTTGTTCTTAAAAGTTTTTAAAAGTTATTAATAGTTATAGTTTGGTGATGTAATGTCAGCTTAAACTTGTATTTTAGTTAAAGTTTGTTTTCTGTTTTTCCAAATTTGTACACCGCCTAAAAGGCTGATTGAACAGTATAAGAAATTTTAAATAAACTTGAAACTTGAAGCTGAAGACCAGAACGCAGAGGATAGCATTCTCAGAGATCCTTCCGGTACCCATGGCCGACGAGAAGAGGCAGATGGAGCCGCAAACAGTCAACATGTGGATGATGCGCTGCTGTGAGGAAGAAGGATTCCACTTCGTGCGCAACTGAACGACATTCTGGGGGAAGAGCAAGCTATTCAGGAAGGAAGAACTCCACCTCAGCAGAGACGGAATGAGGCTACTTGCCAGCAACATCAAGAGAGAAATTGAGAAGTTTTTAAACTAGGAAGAAGGGGAGCTCCGACAGTCGACCAAGAGAGAGAGTTGATGGTTCGGGAACCGGTATACCCGGAGGATACCGTGCAGGAAGATAAGAGGGAAAGACTCACCGGATTACAGGCAAGACAGATCGAAAGGGACACAAAAGGGAAGGAAATGCAAGAAAGGAACAGGCCACAAACTCAAGTGTATGTACACAAACGCAAGGAGCCTTAGGAATAAGATGGGTGAATTAGAAGCTATGGCACAAAAAAGATAATGTTGATATCATCGACATCACGGAAACATGGTGGACTGAGGAAAACATCTGGGACACTGTGCTACCGGGATACAAACTATACCGCAGAGACAGAGTGGCTCAAAAAGGAGGGGGCATAGCCATATACGTAAAAGAGGGAATTGAATCTACTGGAGGGAACATGCCACAACTGACGGATAAGTTAGCGTCCCTATGGGTCAAAATTCCGGGAACAAATGGACTGCAATCGAACATCGACCCCCATGGCAGTAAGAAGAAATAGATGGAGAAATGATGGACAAGATTAAATGCAACTGCAAGGGAGGCAACGCAGTTATCATGGGTGACCTCAACTATCCGGAGATAGATTAGAGCCTAGGCATCTCCGGCTGCAGTAGGGAGACCAAGTTCCTGGATGCTGTAGGCGATTGCTTCCTGGAACAACTTGTTAAGGAAAATACAAGAGGAAATGCAATTCTGGACTTAATTCTAAATGGACTACGAGGATCGGCACAAGATGTAGATGTAGAAGGAATGCTAGGAAACAGTGATTACAATATGATCCACTTCAATCTGGACGCAGGGGCGAAACATCAGTCCAGAACGACAGCCATGGCACTGAACTTCCAAAAAGGGAATTACAAATGGATGAGACTAATGGTGGGGAAGAAGATTAAGAAGAGGATAATCACTGTAAAAACACTAGAGGAAGCTTGGTCCCTTTTTAAGGACACAGTCACCGAGGCACAAAATCTATATTTACTGCCTATCAACAAGGAATTCAAGAGGAAAAAGAACAAAGAACTGGTGTGGCTCACTGCAGAGGTGAAGGAAGCGATCATAGACAAGAAAACATCATTTAAAGAATGGAAAAGGTCAAACATGGACGAAAAAGCACAGTTACTATAACAGGTGTTATCCAGGGACACCAGGCAGATATTCTCAACATGTGGGTGACGTCACCAACGGAGCCAGCGGACGTTTTTCAAGCAGACTTGCTTGAAGACCTTCAAGCTTGCGATTGGCCCGCGCATGCGTGCGTGCTCCTCCTGCCCGGTCTAGGGCATGCATCTCCTCAGTGTGTCCTCAGTTCAGATATCTAGCAAAGAAGCCAAACATGGGGAGGTGGGTAAGTAACTGTGCTTTATCCCAGAACAAGCAGGCAGCATATTCTCTACATGTGGTTGCCCTCCAAGCTAACCATAATGGGATGGAGGGAGAGTTGGCAATTTAGGAGAACAGATTTTGCAAAACGGACTGGCCAAAACTGCCATCACGCCTGGAGAAAGCATCCAGACAGTAGTGCGAGGTAAACGTATGAACCGAGGACCAAGAGGCAGCCTTACAGATTTCCTCAAGTGGAGTCGAGTGGAGGAAAGCAACAGACGCCACCATCGCTCTGACCTTGTGGCCTGTGACTCAACCCGGCAGGGAGAGACTAGACTGAGCATAACAAAAATAGATACAAGAGGCCAACCAGTTAGAAATGGTCCACTTAGAAACAGAACCACCCAAGTGATTAGGATCGAAAGAGATGAACAGCTGGGGAGCAGAACGATGAGGAGCGGTGCACTTCAAGTAGAAGGCCAGTGCACGCTTACAATCAAGAGAATGCAGAGCCACTTCTCCAGGGTGAAAATGGGGCTTCGGAAAAAACACAGGAAGAACAATAGATTGGTTGATGTGAAACTCAGAAACAACCATAGGCAAGAACTTAGGATGGGTACGGAGAACCACCTTATCATGATGGAAGACAGTGAAAGGTGGGTCCGCTACCAAGGCTTGAAGCTCACTGACCCAACGGGCAGAAGTGAGAGCAATAAGAAACACAACTTTCCAAGTAAGATACTTCAAGTGAGCCCGCACTAGCGGCTTGAACGGGGTTTCATTAAGCGAGCAAGGACCACATTAAAATCCCAAACCACAGGAGGCGGCTTAATGGGCAGATGAATGTGGAAAAGGCCTTTCATGAAGCGGGAAACCACAGGATGAACAGAGATAGGCTTCCCGTCAATCGGCTGATGAAAAGCAGCAATGGCACTAAGGTGGACTTGAACCGAAGAGGACTTGAGTCCAGCGCTAGATAAGTGTAACAGATAGTCCAGGAAAGCAGATAATGAGGCAGACAGCGGTTCCTGCTGTCGAGTAACACACCAGGAAGAAAAACGGGTCCACTTCTGATGGTAACATTGGTGAGTGGACTCCTTTCGAGACACCTCCAGGACATCCAGCACAGGCTGAGAGAACTGGAACGAGGGCATCAAGTCTTGAGGAACCAAGCCATTAAGTGCAGAGACTGAAGGTTGGGATGAAGTAGAGAACCCTGACTCTGCGTAAGCAGTGAAGGAAAAACAGGCAGAATAAGAGGCTCCCTGGAACTGAGTTATAACAGGAGGGAGAACCACGGCTTTTGGGGCCACTGAGGAGCTATCAGAATCATGGTGGCACTCGTGGGCTTGAGCCTGACAAGAGTCTTCAGAATCAGAGGGAATGGAGGGAACGCATACAGAAACAGATTCGTTCAATCCAGCAGGAAAGCATCCGCCTCGAGTCTGAGCGGGGAGTAGACCCTGGAGCAGAAGCGGGGTAACTTATGATTGTGGGGGAATGCGAACAGATCAACGTCCGGAGTCCCCCAACGAGCAAATACCTGACGCAGGGTCAAGGAATGGATGGACCATTCGTGAGGCTGCAGAAGATGACAACTTGTCCGCCAGACAATTGTGCTGGCCCGGAATGTAGACTAATCGAAGGAATATGTTGCAGCGGATGGCCCAATCTCAGAGCCGCACCGTCTCCTGACACAGGGACAGGGACCCCGTTCCCCCGTTTGTTGATATAATACATGGTGACCTGGTTGTCCGTGCGGACCAGCACCACTCGGTCGCGAAGCAGGTGACTAAAAGCTTTCAGGGCGAGGAAGATTGCTCGAAGCTCCAGCAGATTGATGTGACAAAGGCGGTCAGCACTGGACCAAAGACCCTGAGTGCAAACACCATCCAGATGAGCTCCGCAAGCGTAGGCCGACGAGTCCGTCGTCAGGACCTTCTGCGGAGGAGGAGCATGAAACAGAAAACCTCTGGAAAGATTGGAAGAGAGCATCCACCAATGGAGAGACTGCCTCAACAAAGGAGTCACGACAATGAGTCGAGAGAAAGGGTCCCGATCCCGGTTCCATTGGGACGCTAGAGTCCATTGAGGAATACAAAGATGAAGTCTGGCAAAAGGAGTCACGTGAACCGTGGAGGCCATGTGACCTAGGAGGACCGAGGACAGATGGGCTACCCTCCGGCATAATCGAACAAGGGCCTCCTGTCGAGGCCAAGGCAAAAAGGAGCAGAGACGAGCCGTGTCCAGGACCGCTCCAATAAATTCCAGAGACTGGGACGGGCAGAGCTGAGACTTGGGGAAGTTCACCTCAAAGCCAAGGTTCTAA
Source organism: Geotrypetes seraphini (assembly GCF_902459505.1). Taxonomy (NCBI): domain Eukaryota; kingdom Metazoa; phylum Chordata; class Amphibia; order Gymnophiona; family Dermophiidae; genus Geotrypetes; species Geotrypetes seraphini. The sequence goes on along the minus strand of NC_047085.1, from coordinate 146,407,084 downwards.
AGGAGCAAGATGGTTTGATTTGTTGCTCGCAGAACTTCGTTGCGAGAGGACGCCTTGATCAACCAGTCACCGAGGTAGGGAAACACCTGCAGGCCGCGGAAACGCAAGGCCACAGCTACCACAACTAAACATTTTGTGAAGACCCTAGGAGAGGCCGCCAGGCCGAAGGGAAGAACACGATACTGGAGATGGAGATCCCCCACACGGAATCTCAGATACCGGCGAGAGGCCGGGTGTATCGGAATGTGCGTGTACGCCTCCTTGAGGTCCAGTGAGCAAGCCAGTCCCCCTCATCCAAGAGGGGGTACAAAGTAGGAAGAGTGAGCATTTTGAACCGTTCCCTGACCAGAAACTTGTTCAGAGCACAGAGGTCTAGGATTGGATGCAGATCCCCCGTCTTCTTGGGTACCAGAAAGTACCGGGAATAAAATCCGGTATTCCACTGGTCCGGGGGAATCTCCTCAACCGCCCGAAGGCGAAGAAGGGCCTGAGCTTCCTGCAAAAGGAGAGGCAGCTGAGACCGAGCAGAAGGAAACTCTCTTGGAGGGAGGTCCGGGGGTACGTGACTGAAGTGAAGGGAGTACCCCTCCCAGATGATAGAAAGCACCCAACTGTTGGTGGTAAGACATTCCCTCTGGGCATAGAAATGATGGAGACGACCCCCGATGGGGAGGGGGAAGGCTCTAGGAGGAAGGGAGCCCAAAGGCTCGGACCAGAATTGTCAAAAAGACGGCCCAGTCTTCGCCGGAGCCGGCAGCTGGGCCTTAGTTTGACGTTGCTGCTGTTGTTGCGGCCACTTTGAAGGAGGTCGAGAGAACGCAGGAGTAGATTTCTGTGGGTACCTCCAGAGAGGAATTTTGTATTGCCGAGCCGTGGGGGCTTTCGGTTTAAGTTTCACTAGAGAGGCGAAGGTCCGTTCGTGGCGCTTGGTGGCTGCTTCGATAGAATCATCGAAGAGCTCATGACCCACACACGGGAGATTGGAAAGACGATCCTGTAGATTTGGATCCATATCCACAAGGCAGAGCCAAGCGAGGCAACGCATGGCGACTGCAAATGCCGTGACCCTCAAGGACAACTCAAAGGCATCGTAGGCCGCCTGAAACATATAGAGGCAGAACTGGGAGAGGGTTTCCTCGAGGAGACGAAACTCCTGACGCTGAGAATCCGGTACGTCCTCCCGGAACGAACGGAGAGCATCCACACAGAACCGGAGGTAGGACGTGAAGATAAAGTTATAGTTGAGGACACGATTCGCCATCATGGAGTTTTGGTAAAGACGGCGACCAAACTTGTCCATTGTTCGGCCCTCTCATCCCAGGAGGGACAGCAGTGTAAACCTTAGAGGGGTTGGATTTCTTTAAGGAAGACTCAACCACCAAAGACTGATGAGAAAGCTGAAAACTTTCAAACCTCTTAACCGGGATCGTCCGGTAACAGGATTCCAACTGGAGGGAATGGCCGTGACCGCATAGGGGGTCTCCAGGTTCCGGAGAAAGGTTTGCCGGAGAACCTGGTGCAATGGCAACCGCAATGCCTCGTGGGGCAGATGATCAACACCCACCTCCGCCAGATATTCCTGGGTATAACGGGACTCAGACTGGAGGTCCAGTTTCAAGGCCCTACCCATGTCAGAGATGAAACGAGTAAAAGAGGAGTTTCGAGAAGAAGACTCATCTTCCTGAGGAGACCCCGAGCAAGATCTGGGGGCAGCCGACAAAGAGGGAGAAATTTCCCTCGAATAGTAAGCCGGGGCCTCGGAGTCCTGCGAATGGGAGACCGAAGAGGCTTGACTAAAGCGTCTGGGGGGTGTCGAGGAACGACCCCGTGCAAAGTGGACCAGGTCCACTTTGCACGGGGTCCGAGGAATTAGTTGGCGACGCCTTGGGGAAGATGGGGTAAAGGAGAATTCCTCCACCGGTTTCGAAGAAGACCCCTTAGAGGCTGGTAGCTGCCTTGATGGGGAACACAAACCAGAGACCAACTCGAGGACAAGCGTGTGTCTGGAAGGCATCACGGTCGGAGACCTGCCCCGATTAGGCGGAGAAGACCGGGGCTTTTTAGGAGAGGCAAACCTCGACATAGTAGCAGGAGAAAAACGGCCCCCTGGCCTGGATCCCCGAAAAGTCACAGGTGACTCGGGGGATGAAGAATCACTCGAGGGAACCCAGCGAGTCTTGCGGGCATGGCCTCGAGAAACGAGGGGACGCTCAGGCTGGTCACACCGAGACTGGGTCGAGACCAAGGTCAGAGGCATCGAAGTCGGGACCATTTGGCTCACCACTAAGGAAAGCTGCATGGTAAGAATAGCCTTAAGCATGTCCTCGAACATAGGCACCGAGAGCAAAGGTGGCTGGGTCTGAGCTGAAGCAGTGCGCTCCTTCAGGGGCGACCTGGAGGAAGAGTATTCTCTACTTGAGGAGGAATGCTTAGAGTGATGTCTCGAAGACGCCGACGAGGCGGCACTGACATGAGACTCTGAGGTAGGCTTCTTTGCTGGCACACCTGCGGAGGAAAGAGGAGATTTACCCGAGGCCGGTGGGGCTGAAGCCGGAGCCTTCGAGGCCGACGGCGAATTCGAGGCCGAGGACTTCGAGACCGAGGCGTCCAATGAGAGCGCTGAGGCCGAGCTCAAGGCCTATCCCGCAGGATCCATGGGGCCAAAGAGTTTGAGAATCTTGGCCACTATGCTACGAAGAGCCTGCGGTTGCAAAGTCGCACAACAGGGGCACGACTCAGCGCGTGCTCTGCACCCAGGCACTCTACACACCAACGATGAGGGTCGGTGATGGAGATAACCCGGTTGCACTTAGTACAGTTTATAAACCTGGAATGAAGCCGGGACATAAGAAAAAATACGGTCAGGGCCCTGCGAGGCCAGGCGGCCACAGTAAGACTGGGTAACCCGGTCAAAAAGATACGAACTGAAAAAAACGAAAAGAAAGGAAAACACAGACGTGAGCACAGCGACTCAAAAGAAACTAACCAAACAAGCCGCGGTGCAAGAGGGACAACGATATCGCGCAAAGCAAGGGAGCAGTGCTTCTGGCTCCGCAGAAAACAGTGAACTGAGGACATGCTGAGGAGACGCATGCCCTAGACCGGGCGGGAGGGGCACGCGTGCATGCACGGGCCAATCGCAAGCTTGAAGGTCTTCAAGCAAGTCTGCTTGCAAAAACGTCCGCTAGGGGGCTCCGTCGGTGACGTCACCCACATGTAGAGAATATGCTGCCTGCTTGTCCTGGCATAACTGGAATAAACACAAACAACATCAACGCAGGTGCCATGAGGTGGTAAAAGGGGCCAAAAGAGATTACAAGGAAAAAATAGCCAAGGAGGCGAAAAACTTCAAGCCGTTCTTTCAATAAATTAAGGGGAAACGACCTGCGAAGGAAGTGGTGGGACCACTGGATGACCATGGAATAAAGGGAGTGCTAAAGGAGGACAAAGCAATCGCCGACAAACTGACCACATTTTTTTTGCATCTGTATTTACTGAAGAGGATATACACAGCATACCAGAACCCATTAGGCTATATGCTGGGAACGAAGACGGGAAACTGGCAGGGCTGAAGGTCAGTCTAGAGGAGGTATGTAGGCAGATTGATAGGCTTAACAGCGATAAATCCCCGGGACCGAATGGCATCCATCCGAGGGTGAAGGAACTGAAAGGGACTATAACTGACTGCTTCAACTAATAGCCAATCTGTTGATCAAATCAGGAAAGATTCCAGAAGACTGGAAGGTGGCGAATGTTATGCCGATCTTCAAGAAAGGTTCGAGGGGAGATATGAGAAACTACAGAGCGGTGAGTCTGACCTCAGTACTGGGAAAGATGATAGAGGCGCTGATAAAGGACCGCATCATTGATCACCTTGACGAACATGAGCTGATGAGGGCCAGTCAGCATGATTTCAGCAAAGGCAGATCGTATTTGACGAACTTGCTGCACTTCTTTGAGGGAGTAAACAGGCAGATAGACAAGGGCAACCCGGTAGACATTGTATATCTGCTTTTTCAGAAAGCATTTGACAAGGTTCAACATGAACAACTACTTCGGAAAATTGCAAGCCATGGAATCGAGGGTGAAATACTCATGTGGATTAAAAACTGGCTAGAGCATAGGAAACAGAGAGTGGGGGTAAATGGACAATACTCGGACTGGAAAAGCATCACCAGTGGGGTACCGAAGGGCTCGGTGCTTGGACCCCTGCTTTTCAACATCTTTATAAACTATCTGGACATTGATACGATGAGTGAGGTGATTACATTTGCGGACAATACAAAGTTATTCAGAGTAGCGAAGACACATGGGGAATGCGAAGATCTGCAACTTGACATAATCAAGCTCGAGAAATGGGCATCGACATGGCAAATGAGGTTCAACGTGGATAAGTGTAAAGTGATGCATGTCAGTAACAAAAATCTCATGCACGAATACAGGATGTCCGTAATGGTACTTGGAAAGACCTCCCAGGAAAGAGAATAGGGAGTTTTGAGTGACAAGTCGATGAAGCCATCCGCGCAATGTGCGGTGGCGGCAAAAAGGGTAAACAGAATGCTAGGAATGATAAAGAAGGGGATCACAAACAGATCAGAGAAGGTTATCATGTCACATTATCGGGCCATGGTGCGCCCTCACCTAGGGTACTACGTCCAGCACTGGTCGCTGTACATGAAGAAGGACACGGTACTACTCGAAAGGGTCCAGAGAAGAGCAATTAAAATGGTTAAAGGAGGAGGAGTTGCTGTACAGTGAGAGATTGGAGAAACTGGGCCTCTTCTTCCTTGAAAAGAGGAGACTGAGAGGGGACATGATTGAAACATTCAAGATACTGAAGGGAATAGACTTAGTAGATAAAGACAGATTGTTCACCCTCTCCAAGGTAGGGAAAACAAGAGTACACTCCCTAAAGCTGAAAGTGGATAGATTTCATACAAACGTAAGGAAGTTCTTCTTCACCCAGAGAGTGTTAGACAACTGGAACCTCTTCTGGAGTCTGTTGTAGGGGAAACCACCCTCCAGGTTGGACAAGTTCCTGCTAAACTGGAATGTACGCAGGTGAGGCTGAACTCATTTAAAGCACTGGTCTTTGACCTAAGGGCCACCGCGTGAGCGGACTGCTGTGCAGGATGGACCACCGGTCTGACCCTGCAGCGGCAATTCTTATGTTCTGTTCACTCACTCGACGAGCAGAAGTGACAGAGATCAAGAAGACTACTTTCCAAGTGAGATACTTAAGATAAATAGATGCTTGTAGTTCAAATGGCGGTCTCATCAGACTGGTAAGAACTATATTGAGATCCCTGATACTGTAGGTGATTTTAGTGGCGGTTTTGAGTTCAAGTGTCCTTTCATAAACCAGGAAACATGCGGATGAGTGGTCACAGGTTTATTGTTGAAAGAAGCATGGTAAGCATTAATAGTTCTGAGATGAACTCTGACTGAAGCGAGTCAGCACAAACCGAAGGTCAGAGAATTCGCTAGTGACCTCCATGTAGTGAAGACACACTCTGTGCACATCAAGTTTCTTAAAAAGACGATCTTGTGTCCTGGAACCAGTAGGCTGAAAAGCTGGCATACACACTTCCTGATTAACATGGAAAGCCGAAACCACTTTCAGCAGGAAGGAAGGAACCATACGCATGGAAATCCTAGTCTCTGAGATGCAGAGGAATGGCTCTCTACAAGAAAAAGCCTGAAATACCAAAACATACCATGCTGAGGTAATAGCAACCAGAAACACGGTCTTGAGCGTCAAGTACAAGAGGGAAGCATTTCAAAGGTATTAAAAGGGAGCTTTGACAAGGCTAGACAGCATCAAATTGAGGTCCCAGGAAGGAAACGGCTGTTTGATGTCGGTCGGATGCGAAGAATCCCTTTCAGAAATCAAGCGACAACAGGATGAAACACCAAAGAGCTCTAAAACAAGAGAGGCCGGCTATCTGGACCTGAAGAGATGCTACAGTGAGGCCTTTATCAAGTCCAGCTTGCTGAAAGGCAAGGATTACCAAGATCGGAGCCGAAGAAGGGTCCATCTGGTTCTGAGCGCACCAATGTTGGAAAGCTTTCCACGCTTTAGAGTAAGCAGAAAACATGGACTTCTTAAACTTGAGAAAAGTGTCAATAACAACAGCAGCCTTTTTGTTCTAAGGCCTTGAGCCCAAGAGCCATGCTGTAAGAACAAAGTGACTTGAATCCTCCATGCAGACCGGACCCTAGAGTAAGCAGGTCTGGATAGGCACACAGCCGAAGTCCACGCCCCTTGTAAAGGCACATAAGATCTTAATACCACTCGAATGACGCAGCCTGGATCCACCAAAATACCCAGCCTATCATGGGCCCGGAAGGAAAGACATAGAGGAGGCCACAGCTACACTAGAGCATTGAGACCCTTGCTTACAGGCTCAGATCTTTGACTGAACAAACAATCCGTTTTCATGTTCTTTACTGTGGCCATGAGATTGAAGTGGGGCAGAACCCAGCTGCCACACTATGGTTCAGAACGCCACTGAGGACAGGGCCCACTCACCCGGATCCAGAGTTTATGTGCTGATGAAGTCGACTTGAACATTGTCAACTCCCACCACATGCGCTGATAACGCATGGAGGTGGATAACGCATGGAGGTGGCATTCCACCCACAGTAAAAGAAGGCGAGCCTCCTGAGACAGAGGATGGTTTTTGGCCCCTCCCTGGAGAATTGACAGACTATTGCCGACACATTGTCAGAAAAGACTCTGACCACTTGGCCCTCCAGAGTCTTCTGCAATTGCATCAGAGCCAGTTGACCGCCACAATGCCTCCCAGTGAAAGCAGAGGTATAGAAAGAGTTTCCGGCACAACTGCAAACACAGCTAGCTTACCTGCTGGCACCCCTGAGGGAAGAAAAGAGAAAAGACCTTGCTCTGAAAAGCAGAAGTTCTATGACTGGCACCGGAGCTGACAGGAGTATGCTTTATCAGGCATATTTAATTAAGTATGCCTGAAAAAGCTTATTCACAAATTCTAGGGAAAACTCATCCTCTGCAGCATGAGCCGACCTCTGCAAATCAGTTTTGTTCTGTTTGAAGGATTTGCGAAGATTCGCACCAGAGATGTGCTTGCATTTTGTTGAAACATCACCAGCGTGCTTCCCAGGGTCCCTGATATCATTTTCATGGGAGTCAGGGCAGAAGGTACTAGAAGACCCTCCTTGGAGGTCGAGGGCACTGAATTAGGGAAAGCATTGCACATGGAACAATGCTGCACATCAGACAGCCATCCACCGCAAATGAAACATGAATCTATCCCATCCTGTCCTGGGGAGGCCATCTATAAAGTTTTCTTGCAGGGAACCTCTTAGAAGCAGACTTTTTCCAAAGGTCTGCTATCTCCCGCAGTAAAGGATGTTCCCCCAGCACAAGGGCGAAAACCATGAATGCAAAAACTGAAAACTATGTGAAATACAACACGAGCAGAAAAGATAAGACTCCTACAGCCTGGCTTGTAGGAAGGAAAACTGAGGAGCTGGGATTCTGGCACAGTGATGAGGTATGAGAGGGAGGGGTTTAAGTCTCTGAAATTCTGAGGCTTCCTATTAAGTCCTGGCAGGTAGAGAGAAATAACCCACTGGTCCCGGAATAAAGTGGGATTGTACAAAAACACCAGCTTTAAAACTCATTCCACAAATGTTTCATAAATTCAGAGAAAGCCTCTGGCTCTTGGGGCAAAGAGTCACCCTTTGATGACTTAACTTTGTGTTTCTTATGCTGCAGAAGATCCATAGCTAGGTGCAATTTTGGAGAAGCAGGGAACTTTTGAAAAAAAGATTGCTAAAAATTAAAGATGGCCATCGTTAAAAACACAATATTTTTCACAGTAAATAAACTTCAAAAATGGCAATTTTAGGATTCTTCAGGAGGGGGTAACACAGGGGAGCATGCAGAAATCCTCAAAACTTCAACATTCGAACCTCTCATGATTCATCTCACAGTCTGTTACAGTCTTAACTCACTGTGACCTGTGCTGGAAATGTGCTGCAGCCTGGCTCAGCTCTTTTTCAGTAGCTGTAATTAAAAAAAAAAAAAAACACTGCCTCAAGCTTGGGCATGCCTCTGTAAAGCTAATCTTCGGGCTGCCAGTCAGAACCAGTGTTCCCTCTAAGCGGGCGGGTGTTGTGAGCAAACTTTTTTCACCGTGAGCCAAAAATATCGGGCGCCAGCAAGTTATGAGCCAACTCGCCCGATTCTCCTCTCGCCGCCCTGCCATCTGCCGTACGCCTCTTCCGATTGTGCGCTGTGACGAGAAACGTGTGCGCTGCGATGTAATATTTTGTGCGCCAGCGCAGCTTAGCGGGAACACTGGTTCAAATGGTTTTATTTATTTCCCCAAATTTATTTTTGTTATACGCATTGAAAATATTTGATATTGCGTTTAAATCAAAATCTCAATAAACTTGAAACGAGTGCCCGTGAGATTGTGGGAGGGTTAAATACTCAAAACTTAGAAGTTTTTGCTACGCCAGCTTTCTGGTATCTTTACATACAGTGGCGTACCTAGCATATGTAACATCCGGGGCCCATCATTTTTTGGCACCCCCCCCATCTGTAAGAAAAACATGATTTTTAGTAACAAACCACACGTCACACATGAGTACCTAGGAAAAGGCAGCATCTTACATATTGCAGTGAGCAGTACATCAATACACCCATTGTAAAACTAAACAAGCCAGACCAGCACAGATCAATCCTACACCGTCAATCCTAACAGAAAACACACAGAACACAGAAAACACCTTCGCCTAGTAAGGAATATGTAATCACAAACTAACCCCTCCCTCTTTTACAAAACTGTAGTGTGGATTTTAGCTACGGAGGTAACAGCTCTGATGCTCATAAAATTCTGAGCATCAGAGCTGCTACCACCAAGGCTGGTGCTAAAAACGCTTCACAGTTTTGTAAAAGGGGGGATAAAATAAAAATACATAGACAAAGGTTAAATTGAACCAGCAAGAAGCTGGACTCTGCATACAATGCTTCACAGAAACAGTGACACATGTCTCCTAAAGCAATAAATAAATAGAAATTTTTTTCTACCTTTGTCTTCTGTGGTTTCTCCTTTCCTCATCTTCTTGTAACTCTCTTCCTTCCATCCACTGTCTGCCGTCTCTCTTCCCCTATATGGCATCTTCTCTCCTTCTATGCCCCTTCCAGAAACTGTATGCCTCCCCCTTCCATCTCTCCTTTCACCCCATTGGTCTGGCATCTCTCTCCTCGCCTTCCCTCTCCCACACCTCTCCTCATAGTCTGGTATCTCCCCTTCCCTGATTCTCTGGCATCTCTCTCCTTTCCTTTTCTTCCATCTTTCGTTCCCCCTCCATGCTCTCCCATCTCCCCCTTCCTTTTCCCTTAGACTGGCATACCTTCCTCCTATGCTCCAAGCCCTGGCATCTCCTTTAATTCCCTCCCTCATCTTCCTTCTCCCTCCAGCTGGGTACCGCAACACTCTTCCCTGCAGCTCTGCACTTCCCCACAATTGCCATGCTTCGGTTCCTCTTCTTCCTTCCTTCCTCCCCCCCCCCCCCGCGGGACCCTGCGGCACCATCAACTCTTACTCCCTCTAATGTCGGCCCTGCAGCTCCAGACTTCCTCGCACCTTCTCCCCTCCCCCTTTGGATCGCTATTATTTTAAATGTTATAGCCGCAGAGCTGTATCCATCAGTGGAGATGTCTAACCTCGGCCTGCCCCGGAACTCTTACTGCAGCAGCCGCCCGTCTAGGCAGGAACAGGAAGTCACTGTTGCAGTAAGAGTTCCGGGGCAGGCCGAGGTTAGACATCTCCACTGATGGATACAGCTCTGCGGCTATAACATTTAAAATAATAGCGATCCAAAGGGGGAGGGGAGAAGGTGCGAGGAAGTCTGGAGCTGCAGGGCCGACATTAGAGGGAGTAAGAGTTGATGGTGCCGCAGGGTCCCGCGGGGGGGGGGGGGGGAGGAAGGAAGGAAGAAGAGGAACCGAAGCATGGCAATTGTGGGGAAGTGCAGAGCTGCAGGAGCTGTTATAGCCTCCCCTTACCTTTGCGACGCGTGTGTGCGCTGTGAAGAGAAACTTGTGCGCTGCGATATAATATTTTGTGCGTGAGCGCAGGCCAACGCAGCTTAGCGGGAACACTGGATGTTTGATTGTACCTCCACCTCTGGGGACCAACGGTCGCACAGAGACAGGCAGAGGCGAGAATACGCAGCCAGCACCTTTTGAGAAACCACCAAGTCTCCAATGAATGCCAAACAGCCTGCTCTCAAACCCTTGTTCAGCAAGAGAAATATGGAGACAGCCTCGAGCTACTGTGAAGTAAATGCAGGCTGGCTGACAGGTACCACTAGGGATTGGCCTGTCAGCTGCAGACCAAAGTCTGTGTGATCTGAATGCAGACAGAACTGAATAAAAGCTCCAAGCACCAAAAACCCCGAAAAAGGGTCGAAAATGTACCTAATAAAATAATAAAATGTGGAGAGAACACACTCCTGCAGGCACGCATGCAGAATTGAAAAACTGTAGAGGAAGCTAATGAGCCCAGTGAAGTAGAGCAGGTACACAGACAAAAATCCAGAGTGGATGTCTTCTGCAGATGGCATGTGGCCATGGGGACACTATACAAAACTATATTGCAGGGATTAAAATCGATGGAATAGAACTGTCCTTTGATACTAAGGTTATACATCAGTAATTTCAGCACTGTTTTCAAACTCCTTACACTCCAGAAACGACACCCTCAGAAACCATGATTGATAATTTGCTGGCTAAGGTAAAGCATATATATTTGGCAGAAACTGAGACACTGTCCCAACCTATCACTTTAGAAGAGGTGCTTTGGGAAGTAAAGGATGTACCTAATTCCAAGGCACCTGGATTGGATGGATTTGGAGAGAGTGTGGCACAGCGGTTAAAGCTATAGCCTTAGCACCCTGTGGGTCAAACCCACGTTGCTCCTTGTGATCCTGGGAAAGTCACTTAATCCCCCCATTGCCCCAGGTACATTAGATAGATTGTAAGCCTGCCAGGACAGACAGGGAAAAACTTCTTGAGTACCTGAATAAATGCATGTAAACCGTTCTGAGCTCCCCTGGGAGAACGGTATAGAAAATTGAATAAATAAATAAAAGCTTTGCTAATTAGTCACTGGCTATATCTAATTTAATTGTAGCCAGATATTTTAATGCTGTCATGGATCCACTATTGAGTAAACAATTAAAATCATTAGGGTTGGACAATTTAGGGCTCCTTTTACTAAGCTGCGGTAGAGTTTTTAGTGTGTGCTGCAGATTAGCGCACACTAACCCCCGCGCTACGCGGAGTAACTAACTCCAGTTCAATGGAGGCGTTAGCGTCTAGCGCACACAGCAATTTAGCGTGCGCTAAAACCGCTAGCGCAGCTTAGTATAAGGAGCCCTTAGTGCAGGGGTGTCCAATGTCGGTCCTCGAGAGCCGCAATCCAGTCGGGTTTTCAGGATTTCCCCAATGAATATGCATGAGATCTATTAGCATACAATGAAAGCAGTGCATGCAAATAGACCTCATGTATATTCATTGGGGAAATCCTGAAAATCCGACTGGACTGCGGCCCTCGAGGACCGACATTGGACACCCCTGCCTTAGTGCATTCATGTGGATTGAAAGATATATGGCGGATTCTTCATTTTAATGCTTGTGAATTTTCCTTTTGCTCCCACGTTCATAAATTATTTTCAAGAATAGATTATATTTTTGTTTCGGATCATTTAATTCAACAGGTTACAAAAGCCAGCATAGATCCCATCCTTTTGACAGATCATGCTAGAATTTGGATAACGTTTTCAGTTTACTGAAAAAGATTCTAATAGACCTGTTTGGAGATTTAATAATACATTGCTTGCAGACTCAAACTTTCTTGAGAAAATTCAAATAAAAATGAATGAGTACTTTCAACTCAATACCTCAGAGGAAATCTCTTTGGAAACTTTATGGGATGCTTTCAAAGCTACAATGAGAGGGCAAATAATTTCATATTCAGCAAATATTAGGAGAATGCTAAAATTAGAATTCTCCAATTTGGAACTAACTATTTAAACTTTAGAGTCACAATTGGCTTTGAAATGGGAACAAATTACTTTGCAGGCCCTTTTGAAAGCTAAATATAAATATGAGATTTCCTCACAATTGGTTAGGAAAGATTTGTTTTCTCAGCAGGCTCTGTATTATCGAAACTCGAATAAAGTGGGAAGATTATTGGCTAACTATCTTAAAGCTAAAAAAAGAAAAGTAAAGATTGTGGCCATTAAAGATGAGAAAGGTACAACCCATACTCAAATTGGAAATATATTAAAACAAATTTTGGAATTTTACAAGGCTTTATATTCTTCTGAGCTTTATTCAAATAAAGAAATAGATGGAAAAGAATTTTTAAAATGTATTCATGGGCCAAAAATTCTCGAGCATATAAAAGGAAATCTTGAAGTGCCTATATCACTTAAGGAACTCCAGACAGCATTGAAATCCCTCAGAGTTGGATCCGCTCTGGGAAGTGATGGATTCACGGTGGAGTTTTTCAAATTATACTGCTACCTCATCTTCTAAAGTTATATCAAGCACAACTGATTAAGGGTTGTATTTCGGGTACCATGGCAGAATCTTTAACTATTGTTTTGCCGAAGTCAAATAAAGACCCTATGTTGGTTTCAAATTACTGGCCTATTTCTTTAATTAATGTGGATGTAAAACTTTTGGCTAAGTTATTGGCTTTAAGATTGTCCAGGGCTCTCCTGTATATGATTGGTATGTACCAAACGGGTTTTGTTGCTCAAAGACATTCTTCAAATAATACCAGATTGGCATTTCATATGCTAAGTTTATAAAAAACAATGAATGATCCGGCTTTCTCTGTCTCTTTGGATGCAGAGAAGGCCTTTGATCGTGTGGAATGGACTTTCATGTATCAAACAATGGATTGGTTTACTATAGGATCCGGATTTATTCAAATGATTCAAACCTCGTATAGTTCCCCCTCTGCCAGGCTATATATTGATAATACATTTTCTGAATGTTTTTGTCTGAAGAGGGGAGTTAAGACAAGGGTGTCCGTTGTCTCCTTTGCTTTTTTATATTGTTCTGGAACCTTTGTTGTTGGCTATACAGCAGGTAAAGGAGATACAGGGGATTCCTTATGCAGGTCAGGAATATAAGATCTCTGCTTATGCAGATGATATCTTGCTTCATCTGAAAAATCCTGAATTTACCATTCCGCATTTACTGGAATTGATCGATAGATTTGACAAATTTTCTGGATACAAAATAAATTGGAGCAAATTGGAGGTTCTTCCGTTAAATGTACATTGTGCAAAAGGACTATTTGATCCATTCCCATTCCTTTGGAAGAAAGAGGGTATAAAATATTTAGGCATCATGATTCAAAATACATTGGAAGACATGATGACAGTAAATGAAAAATCTTTATTGCTGAAAGTCAAATAAATATGTGAGCATTGGAACCCATTACATCTCTCTTGGTGAGGGAGAGTCCAAACTGTCAAGATGATGATTTTGCCTGTAGTTTGCTACCAAATGAATTTATTTGGCTGGGTAAAACGGCTAGAAGTGCTTTAGTATCTTTGCAAAAACCAATTGCGGCAGGTGGGGTAAATTTTCCAAATTTTTATAGATACCATCAAGCTTTCATACTGCGTCAGGGTATGTATTAGATCCTTCCTGAAGTCTTGGAGCATCTTCCAGACTGGCTTTACTTAGAATGGCAACTTATGTCCCCATTACGGTTATGCTATATATTGAGTATCAAGTTACCCAGAATTTATAAGGACAATAGCATTCTTTTTTGCCACCTGGAAAACCTTAAAAATTATTGATAATTTAACATCTATATCAGTACAACAATCCACGTGTCAATCCTTATGGTTGAACTCCAAGATTCAAATTGGCGACTCTAAGATCCTATGGAAGCAATGGCTGCAGGCAGGTATATGCACACTAGATGATGTAATATCAAATGGGACAATGCTTGATTTTTCACGACTGCAGCAATCATTCGGTATTTCAAAGTCTCAAGCATATAAGTGGTTGCAGTTGAAGCAGGCCATTCAGAAGGGGGTTCCCTGATTGGAGAAATTTAAAAAATCAGTATAGCTTGCCGGGCTTATGCTTCCAGACAGATTTGCTAGGGCATCAGGCAGCCAAGTGGTATAAATTAATATCTGAATATTTGAACAAGAAACCTAAAACTAGCATTGAGATAAAGCAACCAATTTCTGCTACTCAATGGCCACGGATTTGGACTTGGAGGATGATATGTACAGTGTCAGCATCTATGAGACAAATATGGGTTTTTTTTGTTGCATAAAAGTTTTTGGAATCCTGTTAGATTACATAAGTTAGACAGTTAAAAATCTAATAGATGCTGGTACTGTCATCTAGGGCTCCTTTTACGAAGGTGCGCTAGCGTTTTTAATGCACGCACTGGATTAGCGCGTGCTAGCTGAAAAACTACCACCTGATCAAGAGTAGTGAGGGCTAGTGCGCGCTATCCCGCGTGTTAAGGCCCTAACGCACCTTCGTAAAAGGAGCCCTTAGGCATAGGGACACTGAATCATCTGTTGTTCTATTGTCCTTTGGTACTCAACTTTTGGAAATCTATATCGAACATATTAATTTGATTCTGGAGACTGCAGTTCCGCTGTCGTATGAAGCGGTAATCTGTGGGACATTGTTATCTCCTATACCTTCACTAGATAGACATAAAAGCAGATTACTTGGTATAATGACTGGGGTAGCAATGCAAATGGTTACTAAAAATTGGAAGAATTTTGACAGATTAAATTTCACTTTTTGATGGAATTCATTATGCTTGTGTTATAAATATGAGAAAATTATTTCTGAACTAATGAGTAATAATAAGTTGTTTAAACTGATGTGGGGTCCATTAACCAATTTTATCACTTTTAATTAATTAGTTTATTCCCTTATTTCTGGTTTGATTTCCACATCCAGGGAAGGGGGATGGGTGGGAGGGAGAGGGATATTATATTTGGAATTGCTTATTAATTACATGTATGTACTGTTGTATGAGTTATTGAATACATTGGAATTAGGGTGGGTGGGAGAGGGATGATAATGTTTTCTTATATATTTGATTGATGTAAGTGCTGTTTTTTCAAATTACTTGTATGTATTCTTTTATGCACTGTTTTTAGACTGAAAAATTAATAAAGATATACAAAAAAAAACCAAACAAAAAAAAACTTTGGTAATTATCTGGCCCCTCTCTTGTTGAGGGTCTATAATGATTTTGATGAGACTACTGTTCTCCCTTATTCATGGAGATTGACTGCCATTACCCTGATACCCAAACTTGGCAAGAATCCTCAACAATGTAGTTCATATAAACCTATATCATTACTGACAACTGACTATAAAATCTTTACAAAAATTTTGGCAGCTCGCCTCCAGAGGTCTTTGGGAGAAGTGGTTCATCCAGATCAGTCTTGATTTGTCCAGGGTAGAAAGGCATCCAACAAAATCTGCAGAGCCCTACATATCATTGATTTTGTCCAGTCACACCACATATTGGCTATATTGCTTTCTCTGGATGTGAAGGCGTTTGACCGAGTGTCTTGGCCTTTTATGATGGCGTTTTTGCATCGGGTGGGTGTCATGGGACCTTATTTACATTGGATTCAAGCCTTGTATTGCCAACCATTATCTTCATTGAAAATTAATGGTCAATATCTGGAAGCATTTGAGCTATCTCGCTGAACACGACAGGGCTATGCTTTATCACCATTGTTATTTGCATTAACAGTGGAGCCCTTGGTGTGTCTCATTCGGGAGTCTACCAAGCTTTCAGGGTTTTCCTTGCCTTCTGGAGACAACTACATCCTGCTATTTGTAGATTATATCCTATTGTCGCTCAGTGACCCTGCGAGGTCTCTGACTGCAGTATCGGACATTCTGGAAATTTATGGTATGGCCTCTGGCTTTAAGATTAACATGACCAAATCAGTCATTCTTAATCTTACTCTTAACAACTCAGAGGTGTCGGTGCTCAGACTTCACTATCCATTTTTGTGGGCCAATAAATTAGACGCAGGGGTGGTATAGGAGTTCCTCACTTTGCCACATATCATTTAGTGGCCCAGATACAAATTTTAGCTACTTGGATGGCAAGATCCCCTGCACCTTGGGTTCGTCTTGAACAACACTATATCCCTATACCATTATGGGCACTATCGCTGGCATAAAGGATTTGAAGCGGAGATGAACAGGAGTTGAAGCGGGTTAACTGATGCTCAAATTCCTGAAGAAGCTTGATTGCGAAACAGGGGGCCCTGTTGGATATTGTGGAATCCTTATGCCAGCAGTGATGATTGTTTAGCTGTTGTGTGGTTGCTCTATGCTCCACTGTGCCGGTTTTTTCCTGCTTCCACGTTTCAGCACTATGTCAAAGAACCTTTGGAATACCACATTTTCAGATAAGTGATGATATTGAAAGATTGTACTTTGCTTATAATATAATACCACTTATCTTGGAGTTTTTGACCGAGGATGTGTCTGCTGGTCTAAAACTTGAGTTTTTGAGATTGGCTTGTCTATGTGGGTAGTTTGTTTAGAACCCCTATTAGACACTGAGATCTTTTCTCCTTTTTTATTGTGTACCATAGGTAGTGCTGAACTATATTGGATGTTGCTTTGGATATAACATATAAAATAAAACATTTTTTTTAAAGTCATTAGATAGGAAATTCAGAAAAATCAAATTCAAAACACAAGTAGAGCATCCTATATCTTATATGCCACTTTGGGTCTCTCTTTTCAATGCCCTCTGCTTTTCATTGCCATTATTTATACCAGAGTGGCCATCTGTCTTGACTAAAACAAAGTTTGTCTTAATCCCATACTTAGGCCTATCACAAATATCTTGACAGGCCAAGGAAAGCAGCTAATTATAAACAGATAAGTGAATGCTAATGAGGAATAAGCCAGTTAATTATTGTTTGGTTTTACATTTAAAATGTATTTATGCAAGAACTGAATTTCAGCTTTTAAAGGGCAGCATTTAACAAACTGTTGTAAAACTAAAGTATGTAAGTATTTCTACTCAAAAGCCCTTCTCTGCACAAGCATTTGAGCGGATAACTTCTGAAAAGCTCTATACAGGTATTTGGATTTATAAGGTAGCCTTTAGCAGGTTAATTTATTGTCTCCTTATCTCCAATACTGCCAGATAAGCAAAGCCACAATAGGAAAGCATATATAAGTTTTGGTAAACTCTGTGATCATATTCAGTAAAGTTAAAGCCAGGTAGATGGAGAAGATGTGATTGCAGCTGAAGGCAGCTTCTCATCAACTAGGAGAGAGAGGTCAGGGAAGAAAATGGAAGGTTTCTGATATCAGTGATCTTAAACTACAAGTGCATTTGACTTACTGTTTCAAAAGCCTAAAATATATCTGATCCTTCTAAATGTCTTGCCCTCAGGAAAATGTTGTTATTCCCCACTCACTGAGTACGGCAATCAACACTACCCTCTAGACAGAGATACAATAATTGGTCCTCTCTACTGATTTGTGCACAACCAGGTCTAGTTCTTTATGTATTTCTCTTCGGACTACATAGTTGAAAGCTATCAATTCTTCTCTCTCATAGTAAGCATGTGAAAGTCTTTGAATTATGCTCCTTTGGGTGTTTGTGCTTAGCCTCATTCATGTTTCTGTGGCCTTGTAGACTGGGAGACATAATACTCTGTTCAGTGTCAACATACACAAATCCTTCTGACCGCATACCGTACTTATATGTACTTGATTCAGAATAGTTGTTTATGTAAGCACACAACTGATGGCTGTTTCTGGCCTTTTGCAGCTGGTTCCTTCTACACTAGCATTTGTGTACCTCAATTTTTAAAAACAGTACAACTGTACCAAATATTTGTATTTGATTTGGCCTTGAATAGCCCTGAATACATTATTTGTATTAAGCTGAATTGTGATTTAAATTCAAATTCAAATAATCTGGGGCTCTGCTGTGCTAAATCCTACTGAAATAAACACTTGATCTCTGATTTCACATTACTTCTTTTATTACTTTCTATGTTAAAACTCAATGACCAATATTTGTATTCAGTCAAATACAAATAATGAAAAATATGCTATTTAGTACAGCTGTAAAAAGCAGTATTATGAGGCATTCTAACCTAGATCTTCACACATTCCATGTGGCCAAATCCACACTGATTAGCCATTCCTTATTGGCTTATAGCCATCTGCTTCTACCTCATTGTGGCCTCTAGAGGCCGACTACATTTCAGTTTCAGTTATGGTGCCAAAACTTGTCCATAATCCTTTTTCTGCCTGGTTTGTAAGCAATATGGCTAAAGTGACGGGAGCGGGACCACAGAAGGCAAACACAAATAGGAATGGAGGCATGTTAGACCCTGATTGATTTTCAGAGGACTGTGTTCGTGAGAAGTTAGATAAATTAAAGGTGGCCAAAGCAATAAGGCCGAATAATATACATCCGAGAGTATTGAAGTAAATTAGGGCAGCTCTGCTTACTGACCTTTTCAATGCTTCTCTAGAGCTGAGTGTGGTACTGGAGGACTGAAGAAGGGTGGATGTGGTCCCTCTCCACAAAAGTGGAAGTAAGGAAGAATTAGGGAACAGGCAGGTAAGTCTGACTTCTGTGGTAAGTATATTAATGGAAACACTTTTAAAACAGAGAATAGTGACATTTTTCATTTTTATTTTTTGTGTCTGATTGGATTTTATTAACAAACCAGCCTAGAGTCAGAGTTTATTTTATTAAAAACGCAAACATATCTGCATGAAACGCAATCCAGAAGTGAAAGAAGCTCTCCAAACAGTAATCAGATTCTCTTTTGGTGTTTACATTGTCTTGGGGACCTTGCCTGTTAGTATGGGCTGAAAATTGAAGGGGGGGTTTTTGAGGGGGGAGCAAACAGATGAGACAATCATACGCTAATATATATATATATATATATATATCTTTCTAGTTATATGTACACACACACACAGCAGATCTACGCACACACATGCCAAGGGGATACTTACATGGGAAAGGTCTACTGGTCCCCCTCCTACCCCTCTGCTTTCTTCAGGTACACACAGACACACTTTGAAGTCCACTCCACTCCAGCAGAATAGTCAGAGCAACTATCTTAGCACAGCTGGCCCCACCCAGCAGGTGCTGCTTTAAATGATGGATTCCCAGCTTTTGGTAGTGAACTTTGGCTCCATGGAGCCGCAGCCCTCCATGATGCCCATCACCCAGACCTTGCAACCACTGCAGACCCCTAGCCAGCTGCACACCCAGGTGCCTAGCCGTGCGTTCTCATTCCCTGTCCGGCCGTTTCTTGCTGCCACCATTGGAAGGACTGAGTTATATCCCATGGAGATGAAACCTTTTCAGGACTACAGGAAGCTGAATAGCTTAGGAGGACCAGGCAGCAGAGTTACATCAGCAGGCAGGCCTTTCTCTGGCTTTAGCTCCAGACTGAAGACTCCATGCTCCAGCTATGGGAGCATTATCCAGACTTGGTGCTTTGATGCGTATCAGCAGGCAACTCAAATGGATGTGTTTCAGTAGGCTCCTAAAACATGGGATCGACAGTATGCTGTAGTCAGAGAAGAGCCAGGCAGTGGTGGTGGCTATGCTTCCTGGCAATTGGAGAGCCACCCACACAGTGCTAGCGAGAAGTAGGAGCCCCATGGAACCAGCTATCATTAACAAAGGGGACATGTGGGAACACAACCTCTTTTCTTTCCCTTTTAGAATTATGGGGTGGAAGGGGGAGAAGGCATATCTAAGGTCATGTTTTCACAAACACCTTTGACTAAAAGACTAAACTAAACTAAACCTTAAATTTGTATACCGCATCATCTCCATAAATATAGAGCTCGGCACAGTTTACAGATAATTCAATAAATGAGGGAAGGACATAATAAGAAATTAGAAGTTATGAAGAGGATAGCTAGCTTTACATTTTAAACAGATAGCTTTACATTTTGGAGAAAAGCCAGGTTTTCAGATGCTTTCGGAATAATTGGAATGAGCCTAGGTTCCGCAGAGGGGCAGGGAGGCTATTCCAAAGCTCAGTGAATTTGAAGAAAAGGGATTTCCCTAATTTACCTGCATACATGATGCCTTTTAATGAGGGGAAAGATAGTTTGAGTATGTGGGTGGATCTGGTAGTGTCAGGTCTCGAAGAATTCCAGGATAGTGGGATTAGGGGAGGAAGAATGCCATGTAGGATCTTGAAAATTAGGCAGGTACATTTAAAGTGAATCCTAGAAGCCAGTGAAGTTTTGACAGAAGCGGGGAAACATGATCAAATTTGCTTTTTGCGAAGATCAACCGCAGTTGAAGCCGCAGTGTTCTGGATCCGCTGAAGTCTTTGAAGATTTTTCTTGGTTAGACTTAGATAGATGGAATTACAATAGTCCAGTCTGGAAAGAATGATTGATTGTGCAAGGACAGCAAAATGTTGTTGGCGGAAACAGGATCTCACTTTCCTCAACATGTGAAGACTAAAAAAAACATTTTTTTACCAGAGTTGAGATGATCATTAAAGGAAAGTGTAAAGTCAATAATGATGCCCAAAAAACTTTGCTTGAGAATTCGATCTGCAGTGTGGGACCAGAAGATAGTGGAATGAGCTTGGGTAACTGATCTAATTTTGGGCCAAGCCAGAGTAGTTTTGTTTTGGACTCATTCAGCTTCATTTGTACAGAGAGGGCCCAGGATTGGAGTTTCGTTATGCAAGCTGTTATATTTTCGGTGAGGTTAGTGAGGTTCGAATCTATCTCGAGAAGGACAAGGATGTCATCTGCATATGTAAATAGAGTTTCAAAGGGAGATAGATGGAAGAATTTCAAAGAAGGCATATAAATGTTGAAAAGAATAGGGAACAGGGGTGATCCCTGGGGAACACCACATAGCGGTCTCCAAGGAGATGACATGGTTCCATTCATGTTAACAGTGTAAGAGCGTGATTGTAAAAATTTTGAGAACCAGTCTAAGACTGTGGAATCAATGCCTATCTCAGAAAGTTGGTAAATTAGGATATCGTGGTGGACAACATCAGACACCCTTTCCTCATATGCCCATTTCAAATTTTATGTCGAAGAAAAGCATTGACTCAAAATTTGCCTTAATATTTACAAAGTTAAAAAAAAACGGCATCTGTTTGTTCCAAATGTGTTGGCATCTTCAAAGGTATTGTATGCACTTCTTCCTGGGGAGAAGTGTAGTTGGAGCTTATACACATGACTCCCCCCCCCCCCCGATTCAAGGTTGTGCCTTTATGGAAAGAGAAGGGAGGTGTTCATTAGGGAAGGAGAAGAAGGGGAATCTCCAGTATAGGAGAATGAAACACACCTTCCACTTACATAAGGTTTTTTTTCCCTCCTTTAGTAAAAGCAGCACTGACAATGGGTAGGGGAAAAGCATAGGTTCCCATTTCTAAAAAATTTTCATGAAGGAAGATTTTAATCCAGTTTATTTTGCCTGCTGCACTGTTACATAGTAACATAGTAGATGAAGGCAGATAAAGACCCGAATGGTCTATCCAGTCTGCCCAACCTGATTCAATTTAAATTTTTTAAATTTTTTCTTCTTAGCTATTTCTGGGCAAGAATCCAAAGCTCTACCCGGTACTGTGCTTGGGTTCCAACTGCTGAAATCACCATTAAAACCTACTCTGCTGTCTATATTTTGCACTGTTCAGTAAAATACATTTGTTTCTTTTTCTCTGGGGGTTGTACTGCATGCATGCATCTAAACCCTCCCAGCCATTGAAGCCCTCTCCAGCCCATCCTCCCCCAAACAGCCATATACAGACACAGACCATGCAAGTCTGCCCAGTACTGGCCTTAGTTCAATATTTAATATTATTTTCTGATTCTAGATCCTCTGTGTTCATCCCACGCTTCTTTGAACTCAGTCACTGTTTTCCTCTTCACCACCTCTCTCGGGAGCGCATTCCAGGCATCCACCACCCTCTCAGTAAAGTAGAATTTCCTAACATTGCTCTTGAATCTACCACCCTTCAACCTCAAATTATGTCCTCTGGTTTTACCATTTTCCTTTCTCTGGAAAAGATTTTGTTCTACGTTAATACCTTTCAAGTATTTGAACATCTGAATCATATCTCCCCTGTCCCTCCTTTCCTCTAGGGTATACATATTCAGGGCTTCCAGTCTCTCCTCATACGTCTTCTGGCGCAAGCCTCCTATCATTTTCATCACCTTCAGATACGGTCTCCAAAACTGAACACAATACTCTTAAGTGGGGCCTTACCAATGACCTGTACAGGGGCATCAACACCTTCTTCCTTCTACTGGCTATGCCTTTCTTTATACAGCCCAGCATCTTTCTGGCAGCAGCCACTGCCTTGTCACACTGATTTTCACCTTTAGATCTTTGAACACTAATTAGTGAGAGTGGGGTGGGGAGGAGGATAGTGTTGGTCCTAGCTCCATATACAGAGCTGACAGGAGTCTGTGTGTTGATATCATTTTTATCAGAAAAGGAGTGTCTTTACTGCTCTTTGGAAAGCCATCAGTGAGAGTCTAGCCTTCTGGTTTGTGCGGGCAGCTGGTTCCATAGTGTATGTGAACAGTGAACAGTGTTTGTGCCAAAGTTTGTGTAGGGTATGTCAGATTGAGGGGGAATGAGGGTGGTGGAGTTGGGAGTAGGAGCCATGATGGTATGAAGGAAGGCTGCAGAATGGGTTTGGACAGGTTGGGTGTGGTGGTACTTGATGTCGGGGGGAGATGTGGATTGGTGTCTGGTGGAGTCCTATGTTATTGTTTGCACTGGAGTTGCCTGCAGGTGGGAGTAGGACCCTGGCTTGGTTGTTTTGGTCCACACGAAGGGACACACAAAGAGCCCTTTGGCATGGACCTTCGGCATGGCCTGCTGGCGGAGCAAGTCAGCCTGATGTGGCTCCTTTTAGAGGGCTGTTGGAGAGGTCCAGATGGGGTGGGCAGGGCTTGAGCAGTCGGTGCGAGGTCCCACGGTGAGGAGAGAAGGATGTCAAGGATCCTTCCTTCTTTCCTAGCTGGCGAACGGTGGTGCCCAAGGCGCTTTGCAGCTGGCAAGCGGTAGAACCTTAGCAAGATTTCACACTAGAGGCAGGTCTCGTCAAGCAAATGTGATCAAATTTCTTTGACTGGGTGACCAGAGAATTGGATAGAGTGCGCGCGCTAGATGTGGTGTATTTAGATTTTAGAAAAGCTTATGACAGTGTTCCACAAAGGTATCTAATAAACTGAGTACCCTCAGTATGAGCCCTAAAGTGATTGACTGGGTCAGGAACTGGTTGAGTGGAAGGCAACAGAGGGTAGTAGTCAATGGAGATCGCTCTGAGGAAAGGGATGTTACCAGTGGTGTGCCTGTTCTTTTTAACATTTTTGAAGCAATATTGCTGAATGGCCATCGGGTAAGATTTGCCTCTTTGCGAATGATACCAAAATCTGCAATAGAGTAGACCCCCCCCTGATGGTGTGAACAACATGAGGAAGGACCTAATATATCTTAAAGTACAGGTGTCAATCTCAAGGCCTGCAGGCCGAATCCGGCCCGCTTGGTAGTATTATGCGGCCCAGGGTCTGATGCCCCTGTTATCTTGTGGCCAGCTCACTCCTCCTCACAGCCGCAGTGTGCACGAGGCTCCTCATGCATCCCGCACCTCATCCAGAAGCATTCCCTCTGAAGTTTTGACGTCAGAGAAAAGGCTTTCGGTTCAGGTGAAGAACATGCAAGGAGCCACTGCATGCGGCTTCGTGCACACTGCGGCTGTGAGGAGGAATGAGCCGGCCACAAGATAACACATCGGACATCAGACCGCGGGCCACATAAAATGGCTAGAAGGTAAGACACCCGCTGGAGGGAGGCACAACATGGAGGGAGGGAGACAACAAAGGTAGGGGGAATGATTTTATTTTCAATTTAGTGTTTGAATTGTGTCAATTTTGAGAATTTTAATCTGCTGTCTATATTTTGCACTGTTCAGTAAGAAATACATTTGTTTCTTTTTCTCTGGGGGTTGTACTGCATGCAGAGTCTTGAATCTTAGGGTTTCTTTTTTATAATTACTACTTTTAGGTTTTTGGTCCCTTATTTGCACATGGTTTATCTGTGTTCTGGTAGGAATGAATGTTGAGAAGCATACAGTGTGCTTTGTGTAATTTAATTTTGTGGTTAACCATTATATGTTAATAAGATTATATTGTGTGTGTATATATGAAAAATTAAATGGAAAAATTGTGCTACAATTGATACTATTATGGGGGTGGGGTCTAGGGTGGAAATTGGGTGGAGTCTGGCCCACGACTTAGCCTGTGTTTTGGATTGCGGCCTCTTAATGTGATTGTGTTTGACATCCCTGACTTATAGAATGGTCTGAAATTTGACAGCTAAGATTTAAAGCTAAGAAATGCAAGGTCATGCATTTTGGCTGAAAAAAATCTAAAGGAATGGTACAGTTTAGGAGGTGAAGAAATTTTGTGCACAAAAAGGAGCAGGACTTGGGTGTGATAGTATGTGATGATCTTAAGGTGGCCAAACAGACTGAACAGTCAACAGCGAAAGCTAGAAGGTTGCAAGGGTACATAGGGAGAGGTATGGTCAGAAGAAAAAGGAGGTATTGATGCTCTGTATAACTCTGGTGAGACCTCACATAGAATATTGTACATAATATATATCAAGAGACTACACCTTCTAAAAGATATAAACATATGTGTCCAGAAGAAGGCTACTAAAATTGTGCATGGTCTTCATCATAAGACAAGTGAGGTGATTAAATTTGCAGATGATACAAAGTTATTCAGAGAAGTGAGGACACAGAAGGATTGCGAAGACCTACAACGAGACATACATACACTCGAGGAATGGGCCGCAAAATGGCAAATGAGATTCAGCGTGGATAAGTGCAAGGTGATGCATGTCAGTAACAAAAATCATATGCACAAATACAGGATGTCCGGTGCTATACTCGGAGAGAGCCCCCCAGGAAAGAGACTTTAGAGTACTGGTGACAAAAATGGTTAAGGGACTGGGGGAGTTGCCATACAATGAGAGGCTAGAGAAACTGGGCCTCTTCTCCCTTGAAAAGAAGAGACTGAGAGGGGACATAATCGAAACATTCAAGATATTTAAGGGAATTGACTTAGTATAGAAAGAGAGATTGTTCACTCTCTCCAAGGTGAAGAGAACGAGAGGGCACTCACTAAAGTTAGAAGGGAAAAGAGTCCGTACAAACGTAAGGAAGTTCTTCTTTACCCAGAGTGGTAGAAATCTGGAATACTCTTCCGGAGGCTGTTATAGGAGAAAGCACCCTTCAGGGATTCAAGAAAAGGTTGGATAAGTTCCTACTGGAACAGAACATATGCAGGTAAGGCTAGACTCAAATAGGGCACTGGTCTTTGACCTAAGGGCTGCCGTGCGAGTGGACCACTGGTCTGACCTAGCAGCGGCAAATCTTATGTTATTATATTCTTATGGAGACAGAGTTAAAAGATCTCAATCTGTATACTTTGGAGGAAAGGCAGGAGAGGGGAGATACGATAGCGCATTTAATAATTAAGTGGCATAAATGCGCATGAGGCGAGCCTTTCATTTGAAAAAAGGTTCCAGGGCATAGGATAAAGTTCAGAGGTGATAGGCTTAGGAGTAATCTAAGGAAATACTTTTTTACATAAAAGGTGGTAGATGCATCGAACAGTATCCTGGTAGAGGTTGTGGAGACAAAGACTGTGTCTGAATTCAAGAAAGCTTGGAACAGGCATGTGGGATCTCTTAGGGAGAGGAGGAAATAGCGGATGCTGTGCAGATGGGCAGACTGGATGGGCCATTTGGCCTTTAGCTGACATGTTTCTCTGTTTCTGTATAACAGTGAGAAAATTGCCACCAGTTCTGTTTATAACAATGAGATAGGGAGTCTCTTCTTTCTTATTTTAAGGAACAAGTCTCTGTTAACATGTAATCCATAGTACTTACAATGTAGAATAATCTTTAGTTCCACAAGTAGTTTCTTTGACCCTCCATGACTACTCGTCCCTGGTAATTTCTGCATGACCTCTCCTTTTTTGTTCAGTATTTCAACCCGCAATGCTCCTACACAGAGAATAAATATCATCCATTTATTAATCAGAAAAAAGGGCAATTAAACCCTTTAAACTGTCCCTTGTACAACACAATTAAACCCTTTAAACTGTCCCTTGTACAACACATACACACACAGACAAAAAACTGCTGCTTTGAAATGTTATCAAAGGAAACATCAACGGTACCTATTGGAGTGCCTGCAGGTATTGCTTCATCTGCAATCAATTCATCTCCTTCAGGCCAAGTTACTGACAATCGATCTGGAAGTCTAAAGAAGAAGAAATCAAAATTGTCTATAATTACTCACAATGGAAGATTAGTTTTTTACCTTTGATAATCTTCTTTCTTTCGTCTCCTTAGAGCAAGAGCTAGAGACACCTACAGTTGAGTCCTTAAGCCAAGCAACATACTTGAATAAATCCTTGACAAGGGAGGTACATGGAAAGATTCCAAGCAACATAAACAATTTCTGAGCTGGTCTGCTCTGCAAAACATGAACAAATAATAAACAGGCACAAAGGCAACCCAGAAAAACATTGAGGAACAATGTAGAACTAACCTGCTCTGTGCAATGAGCACACCAAGAAACAGCCTTCGGCAATGCACATATTCACAGAAAGCGCCCCACAGGATCCGGCAACTGGCTGGAAAATCTTCAAGCCTGTAAGGAGAATAACCAAAGCAGAAAGAAGCAGGCTATTCCAAACAACTGAGTATACACAGAGAGGGTGGGTTGTATGGAATCCTACAGGGACTGGCAGAAAGGAGATTATCAAAGATAAAAACCTAATCTTCCATTCTGTTACGTCCCTTCTAGATTCCTTATGTTAGATACGTACCAAAGCAATGGTAGCAGCTAGTGAGGGACAGAAGAGCCTGCCCCAAAAGTGGCATAAGAATGAGCCGCCACATCCACTCGTTAAAACCGGGTAAAAGTTTTAAGAGAGACCCAAGTAGCCACCCTACAAATTTCATCTGGATGAATTGCGCAAGACTCCGCCCATGATGCAGTAACATTTCTACTTGAGTGGGCCTTAAGAGAAACCAGCAGCTGCTTGCCACAGATGATGCAAGCCGTGGAAATGGCCATTCAAATCCATCGAGTGATCAAGGACTTGGATGCTGACTGACCACATCAAGGTGCAACAGTCAGGACAAAGAGGTGATCAGACAGCTGGAAATCATTAGTCCTCTTGAAATAGTGGAGCAAGACTTTCCTGACATCCAACTTGCACAAGATCTGATCCTTGTGCTCCAAGCCTGTGGAAACGCAGGCAAATGAACCTCCTGGTTGACATGGAAGGCAGAAACCACCTTTGGAAGAAAGGAAGGTACAGTATAGAGAACAACTCCTGTGTCTGTAATACTGAGAAAGGGTTCCCTGCACGAAAGAGCCTGAAGCTCCAAAATAAGCCGTGCCGAGACAATGGCGACCAGTCATTTTTTTTTTTTGGTAAATCTTTATTCATTTTTATACATACAATAAGTGTGATAATACATAAACACATTTGCACATTGAGAATATCACTTAATATTCAGCAATAATACCAATCATAAAATCTTATCTCTCTCCCTTCTCACCCCTTCATAATAAGTAATTAAATTACTTTATATAAGATGTTATACTTAAATTCCCCTGAAGAAATGAATTTTAAGAATTAAGGGAAAAGTAACAACTAATCATTACAAAATTTTGTTAATGGCTCCCACACATCTTGAAATTTCCTAATATATCCTCGCTGTGTTGCTATTACTCTTTCCATTTTATACATATGACATAATGAATTCCACCAAAAATTATAATTTAGTCTACTCCAGTTCTTCCAGTTATAAGTAATTTGTTGAATGGCAACCTCAGTCATTATGAGTAATAGCTTGTTATTATTTGATGATATCTGACTCTTTGCTCCCATTGACATACCAAATAATACAGTATCATATGACAATGCCACTGGATTTTCTAACAATTAATTTGGTCCCAAATTGATTTCCTAAAAGTAATAATAAATGGACAATAGAATAATAAATTATCTAAAGTCCCTGCTTCGAGATGACAGTGCCAACATTTATTAGACTTAGAGCTATCCAATTTTTGTAACTGAACAGGGGTCCATAATGCTCTATGTTTGTCTCATAGATGCTGACACTGTACATCTTATCCTCCAAATCCAAATTTGTGGCCATTGAGACGCAGAAATTTGATGCTTGATCTCAATGCTCCAAATGTCTCTCAGACCAGTTTTTGGTTTCTTTTTAATAAATCCAGTCAGCAATTTATACCACTGGGCAGCCTGGTGACCCAGGAAGTCCGCCTGAAAGCATAAGAACTCCATACTATATTGATTATTAAGGTTTTTCCACTCAGTGAACCCCGCCTGAATGGCCTGCTTCAGTTGCAACCATCTAAAACTTTTTTTTTTTAATTCTTTATTCATTTTTAAGCTTTCATCAAGTGTACAAAATTCATATTAACAATATTAAATAGACCACTTGAACATCTTATCAGTATACTTTATAAAAATAAAAGCAACCCTCCCCCCCCTCCCTCTAAGCCCATTATTAATTGTAAGGTCATAAACCCTCCAATAGAAACCTTCCCCCCCTCCCAACACTAAGTGGTGTATAATTAATAGAAACATGGCATTTAATCATGACAAAAAGATGTTAATGGCTCCCATATTTTTATAAAATTTTTATAATTTCCATTCTGTACCGCCAGTGATCTTTCCATTCTATATAGGTGACACAACAAATTCCACCAGAAATTAAAATTAAGTCTACTGTGGTCTTTCCACATTGTAATCTTGATGTAGGGACTTTGGATCATCTTTTGTATTACTGTCCCCATATCTTAGCCTTTTGGAATTCAATCTGGGATCAAATAAATTGTTTATTGGAAAATCATGTAGCATTATCTTATGATACTGTGATATTTGGAATGTCTATGAGAAAAAAGAGCCAGATATCATCGTGTAACAATAAACTTTTGATCATGACAGGAGTTGCTATCTAAAACTTTCTGATTTATTGAGGCCATATTTATGTTGCAACTGTGAAAACTCAAGCAGTTTACCATTAGAGATAACATCATCCAATAAATGTATTCCTGCTATCATCCAATCCTTCCAGACGAGCTTTTCTCCGCCAATTTGAATCTTGGAGTTCAGCCATAT
Source organism: Geotrypetes seraphini (assembly GCF_902459505.1). NCBI lineage: Eukaryota > Metazoa > Chordata > Amphibia > Gymnophiona > Dermophiidae > Geotrypetes > Geotrypetes seraphini. The sequence continues at coordinate 146,377,764 of NC_047085.1, read as the reverse complement.
AGATTGATTTGTAGATTTGTGAATTGGAATAGTTGTTAAATTACTTACATATCGCAATGCTTTCCATGTATCAACTACTATTCTGTTATCTTTACAGTACCTAGGCATTTTGATACTGAGAACATGACATAGACGTATAGGAGACATGAGTTGCCATTTTAACCACAACCAATCTGGGAGTATTTCCATGAGCTCTGGGAGGACACAATACATAACTCTGTCTGCTCAATCCCAATTACTGTACTAGTTTAAATTAAAACTTTATCTAAAGAGGCTAAATATAATAGCAGGGAATTACTGTTGGAAAAAAGACAGAAACAAAAAAATGATTGGGTCCCTACGTGTGTTCTTACCTTTGGAGGGGGTATAGGTAAGGTAGCTGAGATTGTAAGGAGGCATTGGCCCATAGTTCAGCTACAACCCCCCTTTTATTGGGAAAAATCTAAGATTAGCATACAGCCGTCAAAACAATCTTAGAGACTTTATGCCCATCTGACACATCTGATAGGGAAGACAGTACACACACACAGGGAGAACACAAGAGATGCGGGAAATGTAAGACAAGTGATACGACCTTAGAGATAGCAGGTTGTTTCATACATCCACAAAGAGGGACAAGTTATTGGCTACACCATAAAACATCATGTGACACCTCGTATGTTGTTTATGTCATAATTTGCCCCTGTTTAAAACTTTACATTGGACAGACAACTAGAATTTTCCGCATGAGAATAGGTGAACATAGGAGTTGCCTGGCATGCAGTAGGATGGAAGAGCCTCTTGCGCAGCATTACGTCTCCCTGGGACACAATGTTAAGGAATTCCAGTGCCTGGTGATAGATCATGTACCACCGATGATGAGGGGTGGCGACAGGAGACTCACTCTAATACGAAAGGAACAAGAGTGGATCCATCGTATGAAGTCGGAAAAGCCGGAAGGTAAACGCCAAGATAGACTGGCATTTATTTTTTTGAACCACTTTCCTTGGATAACTCCTTGACAATATTTAATGCACATCTGAACTTAAAGTTTTCATTGTGACAATATATCATTACACATCATACTTTGATATGGATTTGTGATATCAGTTTTGTTCAGAGGAACTGCGGGGGATTTAATTCACAACAGCTGTTTCGCATCACGTGGTAAACGTTAAGACGTGAGCACGTAGATAAATTTAGGCTGCTCGGAGCAGTCGCTGTCTTCGCCCTGTGAGCTTGTGAATTACAGCCGAGTAAGTACCAAGATGCAGAAAGAGGTTTTCCATTTCTTGCTCTCTCTAATAATGCTGTTTGTCTATTTAGGAGTCCACCGCCCTGACCCAGCTTTTGCAGCGAAACGTCGGCGGGAACGGACGAGGGGAGACAGCATTTGAAGAAGATTTGACCTTTTGAACATTTCCCTGCCTAAGTTAAGTCTGATTTGAACATTCATTGTTGTGAACACCGGGCAGGAGGGGGAGGCGGGCCGATGAGGTAGTTTCCCTATCCAGTGCAGCTGATAAGCACATTGCTGGCAGTGCACGGGGATCTGAGGCCCCTCCTCTTTAGATAAAGTTTTAATTTAAACTAGTACAGTAATTGGGATTGAGCAGACAGATTGAACACCGATCACTGGTCTATGTTGTTAGTCAATAGAGTGCTTTACAGAGAGTTATATAAGTACAAAAGTTTTTTTTCTCTGGACCCTACATATTATAATTATTGATTATTAGGACACAATACATACCCTGGCGCAAAATATAGGATTGATGGTACCTATAAAAATTGGGAAAATTTACCCCTCCCTCTGAAATCAGCTTTTGTAAAGATACCAAAGCAACTCTAGGAGTTTTACCCAGCCAAATAAATTTTGTAAGAATGCTATTTAATTTTTTATAAAAGGACCCTTCAAAAATAAAAAATAAAAAACGGCACCAAACCCATCTGATAACAAACCACAGGCAAAATCATCATTTTAATAGTTTGGACTCTCCCCCATCACGAAAGATGTAAAGGATTCCATTGCTCACACATTTCTGTTACCTTCTGAAATAAAAATTTTTCTTTTAATTTCATTGTTTCTTCCAGCATATTTTTAATCCAAATACCTAAGTACTTTATTCCATCTTCTTTCCAAAGAAAGGGAAATGAATCAAACAAACCTTTTGTACAGTGGACATTAAGTGGAAGAATTTCTGATTTACTCCAATTTAACTTGTATCCTGAAAATTTTCCAAATTTCTCAATCATTTCAAGTAAGTAAGGAATGGTTGTCTCAGGATTTCTCAAATAAAGCAGTATATCATCTGCATAAGCAGAGACTTTATATTCCCGATCTCTGCGAGGAATACCCTGTATCACCTTCACTTGCTGAATAGCTAATAACAAGGGTTCTAATACAATATCAAAAAGCAGAGGAGATAAGGGACAACCTTGTCTAATCCCCTTTGCAACCTAAAACCTTCTGAAAAATTATTATTAATATACAGTTTAGCAACAGGGGAGCTATACAATGTTTGAACCATTTGTATAAATCCTGAACCTATACCAAACCATTCCAACACTTGATACATGAAGGTCCATTCAACTTGATCAAAGGCCTTCTCTGCATCCAGTGATACAGAAAAGCCGGATCATTTAAGGCTTTTGAAAAATTCAACATATGTAAAGTCAACCTAGTGTTGTTAGAAGAATGTCTCTGAGCAATGAGTCCTGTTTTGTACATTCCAATAATAAAAGAGAGAGCTTTAACCAAACGTATAGCCAATGTTTTAGCTAAAAGTTTTCCATCTACATTAATTACAGCTAATAGTCAGCATAAATAAATAAATGAATGAAAAAATGCACTTATCTTCATGCTCATCTGTGCTATTAAGCCCGACGGGACTCATTTCGCCAACATTCTTGGCTTCCTTGGGAGTCTTTTGAAAATATGCTTAGCTAAAATATTGCTGCCATTTTGAAATGCATTCATTTATTTATTTATGCTGACTATTAGTTTACTTAATAAGTACTGCAGAAAGTCATATATATCGTAAGCTTATATCAGAAGTTCGGCACATGAGAGGTTTTTGATCAAGGATAATCTGACCTGCAATGGCTATCTGAATTTCTATTCAGAATGAACGCAGGCATCTGAGATCTTTTCCTCTCATTTCACATGATTTGTGTTAAAGAAACCTGTTTTGATTTGTTTTCCTGAAGTTGACAATTCATTCCAAAGCCTATAGCAGAGATACCACCATCTCCACCACACTTTTTGCACTCCAGATCAACCAATCATCCAAGTAAGGATGAACCTGGACCCGCTGCCGGAGAAGAAAAACCGCCACAACTACTATCACCTTGGTGAAAGTGCAGGGCGCTGTCATGAGCCCAAAAGGCAGAGCTGTGAACTGAAAATACTGTTGCAGAACAAGGAAAAGCAGAAACCTGTAATGCTCCAGGTAGAATGGAATATGGAGGTAAGCCTCCATGAGATCCAAGGACACTAGAAACTGTCTTGGAGAGACAGCAGCTATGATTATGCGGAAATAAGGAATCTGCAAGAATCAATTGACCAGAGATCCAGAATGGGTCTCCAGTCCTCCAAGCCTTTCTTTGACACAATGAAGTATAAGGAATATCTGCCAAAGCCTGATTTGTGTTCCAGAATGGGTTCTAAAACTCTGATGCCTAAGAGATGCTGCAGGGTAATGAAGACCTTAAACTTCTTCTCTGGCCAATCTTCTGGAGAGTCCAGAAACAAATCCGGAGGCAGGCAAAAAAAGTCTATGATGTTCAGCACCCATTGATCCGAGGAAATGCGAATCCACTCCTGGTAAAACTGAGAAAGCTGGCCTCAGACATGAGGAAGCACCGCCTGAACTCTAGTGTTATTGGGGCTTTTTAGGAGCAATAGCTGCTCGATATCCTGAGGATGTCTGGAATTGGAATTGTTCTAATGAGGGTGATAGCCCTGGGAATATCTCTGGGAGGAAGAGCCCACAGATCCCTGATGAAACCTTCGGGAGAAACGAAAATTACTATGGTCCCCTCCTGAAGTCCGGTGAAACTTGTTCACAGGGAGAGACTTAGGGTGGCGCTCGGCAACACTGGTCATGAAGTCATTCAGACCTTTTCCAAAAAGAAGTTAGCCCTTGAAAGGAAGTCTGCTTAAAGTGGCCTTGGAGGCAGCATCCACACTCCAATGATGGATTCAAAGAATCTGTAACGCAGACATTGCATAAGCTGAGACCTTACTAAGAACTTGAATGAGATCATAAAAGGCATTCATCACATAATCAACACCATCCATCTCCAGTGGATGACAAGCATGCGCCTCCACGGAGGACACACTGCACAATCTCATGCGACAGGCCCAAGCTGCAAAGGAGGTGGCTTCCACCTCTTTCATACCTAAAGAAGCTACTTCAAAAAGCTTTTTCAACAAAATGTCCACCCTGCAATCCTGAGAATCCTTAAGCATCATCTCCAATCCCTAGGGAAGGCCATACGCCGGATAACCTGCCCACTGCGGAATCTAAACTAAACTAAAACTTAGCTTTGTATACCGGGTCTTCAACCAAAAGAAGCTCGACTCGGTTAACAATAATAATTACAAAGATACATAAGACGGGAAAAAAACAAAGTTGGGAAAAATGTTAATGTGAATGGTTTCTGAAATATCTAGCGAACAGAATAGTTTTACAAAAAAATTGAAAATGACCAGAGAGCACCTTAAGATAAGAGGGATTTCATTCCATAGTTGTGTTAATTTGGAAAAGAAAGATTGACTGAGTTTCTTGATTCTTTTTATTCCCTTTTCTGAAGGAAAGGAAAGTTTAAGTTGCTCAAAAACCTGCTGAAAATCAGGAGCCAGTGGATAAAGCTTAGTCATAGCTTTAGAGAGCCAGAAAGAGCTTTCTGAGGTATTTCATTGTTCTGTAACCAGACCAAGAAACTGTGGATTGGATGAAAAAAAGGAAGACAGCACATTAGAACGGTCCATGATCAAACTCTGAAATGTGCAAGGTGGAGAATCCAATCTGATCTCTTTCAGAACATTACCAATAAAATGTTGGAGAGAGACATGCTTAAAGAGTTTGCGGACGGAAGGATCAGCACCCAAATCTGGACTCTCAGGGCGGCCGAGGTGACCAGTCCCGGCAAGGGTATCAGTCGGATCCAGTAGTTTCAGGAGACAGAAGAGGCATAATATCTGAATGGCAACTACTGCAATCGAGGTCTGCCACAGCCAGACAAGAGGGCTCCCTAACAGGAATCTCTGCCACAGGCACAACCAGCCAAGCAAGACCTGACGCGCCCACCAGCTGCGTCAAACAAGCTGGGTCTGAAATATATGCTTTCCAGAGGAGCCAAATAAATTTGTGTGAAAAGTCACACCCCACAACCACGGCAGGGTTCTGCTGAGGCACACACACCATGCCAAGAGTCCTCAGACTTGGAACATAGGCATTTGGCGCTAGACTTCAAAACAGCCTCTGGGTGAGATTTTTTCCTGAAGTCACGGACCCAGGCCAGCTCCCCAGCCCTACAGTACCTGGAGGAGGTGAAGTCCGAAGATCCCACCCCATCCCTCACTGCACCATGACACGCGGTACGCGATCGCTGATCCAGCGCCAATATGATGCAATCAATACACACATTCAACAGATTAGGGGCTGGGGAGTGCAACCCAAGTGATTTTTTTATCAAATCGAGGGGTTTTGAGGCAGCAATAAAAAAACTTTGAATAAAAAGATCATTTAAAATCTAAGAAGGCTGCTGCCAGCAAATTTGCGCCAAAAATGGCAAAAATAAACAAAATCTGAAAATTAAAAAATAGCGATTTGGAATCTGGGGAGGTGGGAGACCTGAAAGAGTATGGCCAGTAGGATAAAGGAGGAATTGATGCCCCTGTATAAGACTTTGGTGACACCTCATTTAGAATACACTTCTCCCTCAATATTCGCAGGGTTTAGGGGCAGAGCCGGCCCATGAACATTAAAAAAACGCAAATAATATTCGGGCTGGTTCTGACCCACCCTCTGCCTTCCCCCGGAATCCCGGACCTTACCTTAAACCCTCTGAGACTTCCCGGAACCTTATCTGGTGGTCTAGCGGGCTGTCGGGGCAGGAGCGATCTTCCTATGCTCCTGCCCCGTGCAGATCACTCATAGGAAATGGCTGCCCGCTAGACCACCAGGTAAGGTTCCGGGGAATCTCAGAATTAAAATTGATTAAAAAAAACAACAAAAACAACCGCAAATAACCGAATCCGCAGATACTGAAACCGTGGATTCGGAGGGAGAAGTTATTTGTGTACAATTCTGGAGGACGCACCTTCAAAAAGATATAGAAAGGATGGAGGTGGTCCAGAGGAAGGCTACTAAAATGGTATGTGTTCTTCATCATAAGGCTTATGGGGACAGACTTAAAGATCTCAACCTGTATACTTTGGAGGAAAGGCAGAAGAGGGGAGATATGATAGAGACGTTTAAATACCTACGTAATGTAAAGATCAGATGCTGCCTTTTTTTATTTGGGGTGAACAGACTTTTATGATAGCCCAGGGCCCTTTCTTTGAAAGTTGTGACTTGTTGATTATTGTTCATTTTGGAATATGTTGGCTATATTTACTCTCTTCATTAACAATAAAAACAGATTTGAATATAAATGCCTACCTAATGTAAATGCGCATGAGTCAAGTCTCTTTCATTTGAAAGGAAACTGCAATGAGAGGGCATAGGATGAAGTTAAGAGATGATAGGCTCCGGAGTAATCTAAGGGAATACTTTTTTTTACAGAAAGGGTGGTAGATGAATGGAACAGTCTCCTAGAAGAGGTGGTGAAGATAGAGACTGGGTCTGAATTCAAAAGGGCCTGGGATAGGCACGTGGGATCTCTTGGAGAAAGAGGTAATGGTTACTGCGGATGGACAGACTAGATGGACCATTTGGCCTTTATCTGTCATCATGTTTCTATGTTTTCTATGCACCCTACCCTCAGAAACTGTGAAAAATGAGTTTTAACACGTTACAAACCACACCTGAAGTTCCCATAGGAAATAATGGAGGTTTACTCACAGCTCTATAGAGTCAGCCTGTCTTCAGCTCTTTCACACAGCACCTGAATGGAGGAAAGGGATTTTCTGCCTCATAATTGCTCCAAAATGACCAGACTTGAAGATCTTCGGATTGCTTGTTGGCCGGACACGGCCTGTAACTCCGGCTGTAAACGGACTATAACCTCCGCTCCCCATGGATCCTCTCCATGCGATCAGGAAACGCAGCCTGCGTCCTGAAACCTGGGGGAGTTTCACTCTGGACACATATAGCCTGCGCTTAAACCCCTGACAAAGTCAGTGGGCAAGTGAACTCCCAGGGGAATGGACCCAGAGTCCAAGAATAGTGGTACGCAGCAGGCTAGCTCAACAGATCCACCAAAGTTCTCTGTGAAGCAGCTGTACGGCTCCCCGGGACTGCGTCATTTCTTCCAATAGGTGACTATCGGAAAGGGATCGCAAGGCACTGAAGCCACCAAAAAAGATGAACTTTAAGTTAAAAAATAAGAAAAAGAAGCAGAGCTAATCAAAAGACTTCTACATGGATTGCTTGTAGAAACAAACTTTAGATGGCCCTATTGTTCACTCAGAAAAGTGTTTGGATTTCTGCAACTTCTGGATTGCAGGAAGGGATTGAACACCTAGCGTATGGAATTCGGAAGGAACGTAGCAGAAACTACAATTTACATTTCAGTTTACTTAAAGAGCATCATACCTTGCCAGTTCATCATCAATGTACTTTTTAACCACACTGGTAGCAATACTTTTGTCCAGTTTTATAATTGGAATACTTTTCATTTCATCATACAATTCTTGAGGTTCCTGAAAATAAATGAAGTTGAATTCTACGTCAAACACTAAAACAATATAACAATGGCACTTGAAAGCCACTACAATACTTCTAAGAATATGTGAAATACTGTAGATAAATGTTATACATGGCAGTCTTACATTATCTTAAGACCATTCTTTTCCATATAACAAGTTAGTCAAAAGCAAACATAGGTAAACCATGGTTTCTCAGGCAAACAAATAGGTGACCTCATCCAAAATCCGCTGGCATGTAATAGCTGTCCAAGAGCTCAGAATTTGTGTAAAATTCTAAGCACGCACAAGCTCTTGTGTATAGCAATCTCCTTAGTTCCCCTCAGTTGGTTCAATAACTCAAGAATGAAAACATCTCTGAAGGAGGCGATAGACAGCAGGCTTGACCAGGCATACAGTCCCCTAAGGAAAACACCTATTCCAGGTTAGAAATAACAGTTTTCCTATCAGTAAGGCACAGAAGTGGTGACTCACAAGCATAGAGATGCTTATTCAGCTATGATTTGTCATACAAAAAAATGCAAGAGTTGCCAATAATCACATAAATGAAAGGCAATATATGCACCAAGCCACTTTATCATGACATCTGCAAGTAGGCTCTGGCTGTGACAGTGCCGCAACCTTCAGAGGTTCTGGGCATGAAACATTAACTTTACAATTTGTTCTGCAGCAACAATCATTAGCTAGAAAAATATCATAAACAAAATGCTGTTCATTATTTGGAATTGTAATGTGTCAAAGTTTAGGATGAAATCAAGTATATTCTGTTATCTCTTAGATTTGCTAGAAACCAGTCACTGAGATACAGAAAAGTTAGATGACCCTACTTATACAAACAAGCTGCCACCTCTACAAGGTATTTGGTGAAGACCTTGATTTATCGAACCCTCTGTACCTTATATGTCTCAAATAATACCCTCTGATGTTGTATCTGTGTAAATAACTGTAACCTTAAGGATTCTTCTGTGTTTAAAATCCTACATTACTAGCTTTCGTCATCTGGAATTATAGATGCCCCGCCTACCTTTGTGTTTGATGGGGTGTTGATCCCAAAACAGCAGATCAAAAGTCTGGGTGTCTTATTGGACTCCTCTTTACAATTTCATGTTCATATCTCATCAGTGGTGAAGACGATGCTATTTAAGATCTGTTTGATATTGAAATTACAGGATTTGCTTTCTCCACTTAACTTTTCTCAAGTTATGCAATGTTTTGTTTTACCACATTTAGATTGTGTAATGCCCTTTTGTGTAGACTTCCAAAGAGGTCACTGCAAGTGGCTCAGAATGCAGCAGCAAGGGTGATTGGTGGTATCCCTCGTAATGATCATGTTTCCACATTGGTTGCTGAATTTCACTGGCTTCTGGTGGTTTGGAGAATTCAATAAGATCTTGGTATTAGTATATAAAGCCCTGCATCAAACTTTACCAAAAGTAGTGGCCACTTTACTAGAGTCATATGTGTCTTCGCATTCTTTGAGGTCTCCCCTCTATATGATGTATAGCTAAGGTAACTATTCACTCCTGTGGTTTTGATGTGGTGGGTCCTCAACTATGGAATGCCCTCCCTGATGCTGTTTGTCAGTTTTCCTCCTTTTTACTCTTTCGTAAGCATTTGAAGGCTTATTTTTTTCAGAAGGCTTTTTAAAATTGGTGAGGGGGAACTGTCTGGTTTTTTTTAATAGGTTAGTTTATAAAAGAATGAATTTGTTTCTATTTTTTAAGGAATTATGTAAAATTTGACTATATTGATAAAGTTAAAATGTATTGTAAAAGTAGAAAATTTTCACTCCTCCTTTGGTATCTCAAGCAGCCCTTTATGATAAAGAATTTCAAACTTTACTGCTCTCAGCTTACTCTTATAAAGATTTTAGAATACAATTGAAAACCTATCTATTTTCTAAATACTTGATCAACTAATTCTCTTCATTCCATGTATTATGATTATTATTAGTAATTTTTTGTAAACCATGTTGAACTAATGGTTACAAAGTTAACAAGCCCAATGTTATGTTATGGTGCACCAGGGCAAAAATGCTCTCTGTAATAGCTCCAACGTGGTGGAATGCCCTACACCAAAGGGAATTAAAGGTAGAAAAGGACACTGGAAAATTCAAGAAAGGGATAAAGACTATTCATTTCTCAGACTACTTCAACTAAAATTATGAAGTTGACAGATTGAGGAAACTAAAACGTTCAGGGATGCTTGTAAATAGATTATATTTAGTTGAAATGGCCAACCTCCTTAGGATATGTATTAATACAGTGTATTTAGCTGCAATAGTAAACCTAGTATTATATGTGTATATACATAGGACGATTTATTTGTTATAAGCGTGTGCATATAAGTAGGATCATCAATGTGCCAGTAATATAAGTAGGATGATTGATTATGGCATAATCATGCCGGTATTAGTAACTCTGTATTGTAACACCCCCACAGAGCTCCATGTATTTCAGTATAGAGCCCATGTATTGTAATACCTCACAAAAACTCTTTGTAGCAAAGACTCTGCTCCTTGCATCAAGTGTGTATATGCCAGACCAGACACTCACAAAGACTCTGCTCCTTGCATAGAGTGTGTATATGCCAGACCAGACACTCACAAAGACTCTGCTCCTTGCATAGAGTGCGAATCTGGAGCTTGGGACAGAAGCAAAGACTCGACCTCGCAGGAGACTGCTGATTTCCCAGCTGAAGTAGAAGAGGCATTGTTGAGGCAGAACTATATTTGCTCAATAACTGAACAAATTGCTGCCCAAACATGGTCTGGAAAGAAGCCAGCAAGGATGGATCCGCGTCTGAAACCAGACTACTGCCTTGGCTGGAGGTTCCACCGAGGCAGTAGAAATGTGCTTCGACTTGGAAGTCTTAGGCACCTGAAATACCACCGGTGGAACTATATGCTGCGCTAGCTCACCTGAGGATACAGGGGAATATACAGCAGTCATCGTCGAGGAAAGAGCCGTTGAAAACGAGGAAGGGGTTATGAGGCTCGAGGTCGAAGCAGTGGAGAACGGTGGACCCTCGGTCAAAGTCGAGGCCGGGGTCGACTTCGGAGTTGAGGAAGAAGTGGATTCCATCTGGAAGAGCCTCTCCACTGAAAGTAGACGAAGTGTAAGCACGAGGCTGAAGAGCAGCACAGCGGTCGCATGACTTCGGTTGATGGTGAGACCCAAGGCACTTAAGGCACCTGGTATGTGGGTCCAGGAGAGAAATCGCACGCTGACACTGGCTACACTTCATGAAGCTGGTAGCTGGCCAAGACATAGAAGGAAAAAAAACAACCACTGTAAGGTCGAAGCCTGTGGGCTGCGGCCCAGTGGCCTACCCCGGCAACCGGACGGAAGAAAGAAATTTTTTTTTAAAAAAAACAAGAAATTAAAAAAACACAGCGATTCGTGAAGAAAATAACACTAAACCCCAGTGAGAGAAGGCACGAAGTTAGTTAGTTAAACGCAGAGAGTCAAAGACGGACTTCTCGGCTCCGCGGAAAACTGAGAACTGAGGAGACGCGCCCTGCACTGGTCGGGAAGGCACTCACGCATATGTGATGCAGCTGACTCAAAACTTCTTGTTTCTTCAAGCAAGTTTGCTTGCGAGGCTTCCGCATACGGGCTCCATCGGTGATAAAATATTTTATGCAGGTGATTTTTTTTTGTTGCTTCCTATGAATCCATACTTAACTTATTGGCTAAAACCATGAGAAGGGCTATTGAAAAAGTTAAACAATGGTCATCAGAATGCCATCTTCAAGTTTCAAGTTTATTAAAAATCTTTTTAAACCGCTTAATCGGTATTCTAAGCGGTATACACTCTAAAATTATTTAAATACATGTTAAAACAAGAGATACTAGGTAAAAATCAAGTGTCATAACGAAACACTGATAGACATATGGACTTATTTCAAACAATAAGAGAGTGGGGAAGAACTACAATCGTGAAAGAAAAGTGCAACATAAAAGGAAAGTACAATAGGTTAGGGAAAAATTATCAATTTAATCTAAATGATGTCCTTAAAAGGACAGTTGTTATCCAAAGGCATTCTGGAACAAGAATGTTTTTAGTTTTGTTTTAAATTGTTTTAGATGAGACTCATTGCGCAAATAAGTGGGCAATGAATTCCAGAGAGTAGGGGCAGTGACGGCAAAATTATTGGAGCACAGCGTGTTAATCAATTTTAAAGATGGTATAACAAGAAGATTCTGAGATGTTGAACGAAGAGTTTTTATAGAATTGTAGGGTATAAGAAGTCTGTTAATAAATTCTGATTGGGTATTTAATTTTGTTTTATTGTTAAAAGCAGGATAAAACTTAATATAGAGAAAACTATTGTGGTTCAGTCTGAATCAGGAGTGTACTCCACTATCAGTTACAGTGTTAGATGGCTCTTATTTTAAAATAAAGAAATTTAGTAGCACTCTCAGTACTTTAGAAATTGTATCTAAGCATGGACCCTCTGGTTAATAATATTGTCCAAGAGATCTTTCAAAATGCTCTCCTCAAGGAAATGGTGACAGAACCCAAGAGGGAAGAAGCAATGCTGTAGCTGGTGCTCACAAATGGGGGAAGTATATCTAGCATCCAAGTTGGTGCCTACCTGGGCAGTAATGATCATTAAACAGTTTGGTTTAATATAACAGCTAAAGTAGAGGGCGGACACACAAAATTCAAAGTCCTGAATTTCAAACTTGTGGACTTTAGTAAAATGAAGGAGTACCCAGAGAAAGAGCTGATAGGATGGGAGGATATAAGAGAAGTGGAAAAACAGTGGTTCAAGCTGAAAGGAGCAATATAATCGGCCATCGACTTTCATGTGAGGAAAATAAACAAAAACAAGAGAAAAAGAAAAATGATATGGTTTTCGAAAGAAGTGACGGAGAAAATAAAGGCAAAAGAGTTGGCATTTGTAAAATACAAAAAACTCAAGAACAGGGGCACAGAAAGGAATACCAGATGAAATAAAGAAGCCAAGAAAAAAATACATCAGCAAAAGCAGAAGCGGAGGAGCAATGGCTAGAAAATTTTTAAAAAGAGTGCCAAAATTTTTTTTTGGTATAATAGTGAAAGGAGGAAATAAAAAAAATGGAATTGTGAGGCTTAAAGAAGCTACTAACTGCTATGTGGAGACTGTTGAGAAAATAGCTAACTTGCTAAACAAATACTTCTGTTCTGTGTTCACAGAAGAAAATCCTGGAGAAGGACCACAATTGGCTGGTAAAGTTACATGTGAGAATGGAGTGGATACTGCACCATTAAGCAAGAAAGCATCTAGAAACATAAAAACATGATTCAGTTCAGTTACAGTTATTTTATTTGATATACCGCCATTTTTAACAAAAAAGTCAAATCAAAGCGGTATACAAGAAATAAAAACTGTGGGCAATATTTAAAATAAAAAACATAAGGGGAATGTACACAAATAAATTAACCAAACTAGACACAAGATGACAAAAAGGGCAGGAAAGGTTTACAATATCTTAAGGGAAAAACAAGCAGAATAGGAACAAGAAGGTAGGATAGAGAAAAAATAATAAAAAGAAAAGTAAAGGTAAGAGTAAGATAGTGACTACCTGGTCACAAGTAATATGAAAAATTTACAAGGACATTAACAACCTAGTCAAAATTATGAGAAAATATTACAGAGATAGACTCCCTATTCACAAGTCATGGCAAAAGTTGTGAAGTAACAAACTATTAAGAACTAGGCTCAAATGCCATTTTAAAATAAGCAGCCTTCAAGTGAGACTTAAATGACTTCAGAGATTTTTCTGTTCGCAGATATAATGGGAGAGAATTCCAGAGAGTTGGAGCTATTACAGAGAAACTAGAGTCTCTGTAAATATCCAAAAACAGCTGCCTAAAGGATAGAATAGACAGTAAGGATTGATTTGAGGAACGCTGCTCTCCCCTGGGTGAATAGGGACTGAAATGAGAAAATAAGAATAGAGGACAACCAGAGTCTGAAAAGTGAGAAGGTTATATTTAAAAGGTATCCTTAAAGAGATCGGAAGCATATGTTCAAGTCTGAGAAGCAGAGTGATATGGCCAAATTTTGAGCGATTATAAAGAAGCTAAGCACACAGTATTTTGTACTAGATGAAGTTGACGCAGTTGGTATTGCGGAAGTGCAATAAGTAATGAATTGTAATAATCCAATCTAGAAATAACTAGTGAATGCACAAGGATTCATATAGATGTGAGGTTTAATAGTGACCTGACCGAGCAAAGCTAACGAAGCTTTAGAAAAGAAGATGACACTACACTGGAGATATGCAATTGAAACTAAACTAAACTAAACTAAACCTTAGGTTTGTATACCCCGCCATCTCCACAAGCGTAGAGCTCGGCACGGTTTACAGAGTTAGGATAGAAAGGAACTCCAATGAAGGGTTATAGGAAAGGAACAAGAAGAAAGAGAGGTACAAGGGTCCCAGAGAGCAGGAGGTGTTAGATTTTTGAAAAGAGACAAGTTTTCAGGTGTTTGCAGAAGAATTGGAGGGAGTTTGAATTTCTGAGCGGGGATGTGAGGTTGTTCCAGAGTTCTGTGGTTCTAAAGGGGAGGGATAAGAACATAAGAAGTTGCCTGTTCCTAGTTTTCCTGTGCGGGATATACCTTTTGTAGAAGGGAATGATAGTTTCAGTTTTTGGGAAGATCTGGTGAAGTTAGGGTTAGAGGAGTTCTAAAGGAGTGGAATAACGGGAGGAAGGATGCCGTGTAGAATCTTGAAGGCTAAGCAGGCACATTTAAAGAGGACTCTGGAGTGTACTGGAAGCCAGTGGAGCTTGGACAGGAGTGGAGAGATGTGGTCGAACTTGCTTTTTGCAAAAATAAGCTTAGCCGCGGCGTTCTGAATTAGCTGAAGTCTATGGAGGTTTTTCTTAGTTAGGCTTATAAAGATGGAGTTGCAATAATCCAGTCTAGAGAGGATGGTGGATTGAACAAGGACGGCGAAGTGAGAATGATGAAAACAGGATCTCACTTTCCTCAGCATATGAAGGCTAAAGAAACAAGATTAAAACCTAATTGATGTTGAATATGAAAAAAAATTACCCTTCAAACTAAAGGTATGACCTGGCAGGCTCAATGTGCACTTAATTGGAGAAAGATCATGGTAGAAGTTTTACAAAATTGCAGATAAAGGCCAAAGCCCCATCCAGTCTGCCCATCCGCAGTAAACATTATCTCTTCCTCTCTCTAAGACAGGGGTGTCAAACTCAATCGCATAAGGTGCTGAAATCTAAAACATAGGCCGAGTCGAGGGTCAAATTTTTAATTAAGATATTTAGGGGTCCTTTAATTAGGGTATGCTAACCGATTTTGTATGCGCTAAGTGCACCCTTTAATAAAAGCACCCCTTAGTCTTAGTAGAAGTATAGGGTTATATCCTATCCAACTCCACACCAAAATTAAAAACATGGACAAAGTCATGAGCCAACATTTATATTTATTGAAAAAATTGCCATAAACATATGTGAAATCCAACTATTCAAGTCCATGCCTTGGAGTTGCAAGGGAAAGTGCATAAAATGCATAATGGAAACATTCATTCAAGCCCAGTTTTCTACACTCTGATTTACTCTGTTGCACAGTAGTCAAAGCCAGATAACTGGCATCTCTTCTTGGGGTCAGGCATTGCAATGGGAATAACAAAATGGAACCAATGGAAACCCAATCAAACAAAAAACTTAACTGTAAACCCCACCATCCAGCATTAAAATGGAACCCAATCAAACAAAAAAATAAACAAAAAAAATGGAATCCAATCAAACAAAAACCTCATTTCAAAGTCCTTTCCCAACCATACAGCATTGCAATGGAGAGAAAAAAATGAATCAATCAAAACCTTATTTTTAAGTCCCTACCCCACCATACAGCATTAAAATTGAACCCAATCAAACAAAACCAATTTTTTTATTTACCGGGAGACTTACCTGGAGGGTGCAGTGCAGGCAGTCAGGAGGACCAGCAGCAGGGATTACCAGGAGGCCGCGAACATCAACATCAAGAAAGCAATTTTAAAGACCCCCTAGGAATTCCACAGCAGTGGTGGACTGAACCGTAGTAGTGCCACAGGAACGGGGACCATTATCATGGCATTCCCATGGTAATGTGGAGACATTTTGAACCACCTTAGCCTCTTTTTGATAAGCAACCATACCTGGTTGGCAACGTTGTAATCCTCTGTATCCAATGTCCCTAAGTAGCGAGGCAAGCCTGCCCTGCTTGTGGGTGGGATCTAAGACTTCTAAGCCAATAGGAAGGTCCTGATTGGGGATGGACTCCTAAAAGGCAGCTGTACTCTATGTATCCATGATCTGGAGGCAGAGCAGTGGGAGGCAGCCAATGAGAAGGCAGTGCAGAGGGTGATAAGAGACTGGTTAGGACTAGAAATAGGATCTGACTGTGATTGGCCGGCCGCGAGGACCAGCAGCAGGGAAAACAGCATTGCACAGTATGGCGCTGGCGGCTGCGAGATGCGCGAATCTTCATCTGATGGCTTCCCGCAGGCCAGCTTTATCGTAAGTGAGTACCGTATTTTCACACATATAACACGCGCGTTATACATGATTTTACAATCCAAGGTTCATAGACAACGGCACGAAAGACAAAAGTGCGCGCCGACAATTGAGCGCAGTGCGCGCCGCCGCACCGCTCTAAATTACAGTTTTTAGGGGCTCCGACGGGGGTTTTTGTTGTGGAACCCCCCAGTTTACTTAATAGACATCGCGCCAGCGTTATGGGGGGTGTGGGGGGTTGTAACCCTCCCCATTTTACTGTAAACTGAACTTTTTCCCTAAAAACAGGGAAAAAGTGAAGTTTTCAGTAAAATGTGGGGGGTTACAACCCCGCACACCCCACACAACGCGGCGCAATATCTATTAAGTAAAGTGGGGGGATTCCCCCCACGCCCCCCCGTCGGAGCGCTAAAAACAGTAATTTAGTCAGAGAAGGGGCGGGACTGCAGCAGAGGAAGCAGCGCAGGGCTCAGAGAAGGGACGGGACCGCCGGCAGAGGAAGCAGCAGGGCTCACTGGCATCGGGAACCAACGGTAGGCAGCTTCTCCATGCGGGGGGGGGGACTGGGGGATGAATCGGACGTCGGGGGGGAGCGGTCCTTCAGGGTGGGGGTGCGAGCGGTCCTTCGGGGTGGGGGTGCGAGCGGTCCTTCAGGGTGGGAGGCCAGCGGTCCTTCAGGGTGGGACATCAGGCTTTCAGGGTGGGGACAGGACTTCAAGGGGGGACAGGACTTAAAGGGGGACAGGCAGACCTTCAAGGGGGGACAGGACTTCAAGGGGGGACAGGCAGACCTTCAAGGGGGGACAGGACTTCAAGGGGGGACAGGCAGACCTTCAAGGGGAGACAGGACTTCAAGGGGGGACAGGATTTCAAGGGGTGGGGGGGGGCCAGTGTGGTTAGGAGAAGCCGAAGGGGGAGAAAAAGCTAGAAAATAAACCCACCAGCGTGTCAATGTGTTGAGAGGAAGAGGTGGTCTGGGAAATTCTGCTGAGCAAACTCCGGGCCCATTTCCACCCCCCAGTTAGTCCACTCCACTCAACTGGTTCACACACTGAGTGGGACTTTGGGTGTTGTGCCTGGGTAGTTGTTTCGGGATCTCTTCTAGTGGTTTGTCAGTATCTCCTTGTGGTCCAAGGAAGGAAACTTTGTTAACCTTAGCATTGACCTTCAGAATATATTTGTAACAGCGCTGCTTGTGTGGCATTAGGCTATGTAGTGATCGAAAGAAAACAACAGACCTTTGCACATTTTTGCACTAGGTATATGGTGGGTGTATGAGGAGATTCACATTTCCTTGTGAAGTTACCTTGTTCTTTCTGTATTTGACATCTAGCAAGGTCTCTGTTTGGAAGGAAAGATCTACTGTAAGCTATGGTAAAAGCAGATAGCGTTGCTGGTTTTAAAAAGGTTTGGACAAATTCCTGGAGGAAAAATCCATAGTCTGTTATTAAGACATGGGGGAAGCGTCTGCTTGCCCTGGATCGGTAGAATGGAATGTTGCTATTCTTTGGGTTTTGACCAGGTACTAGTGACCTGGATAGACTACCATGAGAATGGGCTACTGGGCATGATGGACCATTGGTCTGACCCAGTTAGGCTATTCTTATGTTTTCATCTGTAGGGGCCTTTGTTTTCACTTCTTATTTTAATGTATTTTTTTCTGGGAACTTATCAGTGTTTTTTATAATGGGAACAAAAATGGAAGAGAATTACCATAATGTGTGTGGAATGGAGGGGGGATTAACTACCATAATTTCTTCAGCTAAATAATTCAATCCACCTCAACCACCTCAACCAGACATAGGAGAACTCACGCACCATTCACACACCCTCCAACCAAAAACGTCAAAAGAAAAAAACTGTTCATTCTTTTAAACTACCGTATAACTTTTAATCTAGAGTTAGTGAGTATGAATTCAGCAACAAGAACAGAAATCACATGTTCATTAACATTTACCGGTAATCTAGATCAAACGAAGTATCGAGGACAAAATAATCTAAATACAGTTACCGTAATTATGGTAAAGTTGTAAATAAACAAAGTTTACTGGTTTATTCAGTCATCATCATCACAGTCATCTGAATTGTTGAATCCATCAAAATCCGAATTGTCATCATTGTCATTAAATAAAGTGAGCACGGCCTGCAGACGATCCTCGTTTATTTCCGAAGTGATATCGTCATCGTCGTCATCATCATCGCTGATATCCGTGTTGTTGCCTCCTTCCGCTGCATGATTACCGGTAGTAGTGTCATTGGTTTCATAAACAATGCCCGCTTTTTTAAATCCGTTTCGAATAGTATCTGGTGTTATTTTATCCCATGCTGAAGCCACCCACTTGCAGACTTCTATGAAAGTTGCCCGCTTCAGCCGCCCCGCGGGTGTGTACTCGTGCGTGCCACTTTGCATCCACTCCTCCCACTCCTTTCTAACAAAAGTCTTGAATGGATGATTCACTGCGATGTCAAGTGGCTGCAGCTTACACGTCAGGCCTCCAGGTATCACAGCGATGTGGGCACCAGTAGAATTAATGTAGGCCTGAACATTTTTTTCTTTGTGGGCAGCCATGGCATCAAAAATTAACAAGGATTTTTTTGAAAAAAATCCACCCTGTCTTGCCCTAAAGCATTTATCTACCCACAATCTCATTACGTCGCAGTACATCCATCCCTTCTTGTTGCAGTGCACAAGGTTGGCAGTTTTTCACGGGGCATAGTGACCCTTTTGAAAATGACCATGGGCTTTAACTTAACCCCACTAGCTGAGCAACCAAGAACTACTGTAAAACACGTTCTTTCATGCCCAGTTGTGGTGATGGCAACAGATTTAGTACCTGTGGGGGCTATGGTTCTTGTCGCTGGAATGTTGAATGCCATTGGAATTTCATCCATGTTGATGACGTCCTTTGCAGTGATGCCAAGTTCAGATATTTCTTTGGTGACAAAGTCACGGAAATCGATCAATTTTTGCTGCCAGTCATCCGGAAGTCGCTGGCCAACAGTTGTTCTCATTCGAACCGATAGTCCGTTCCTTTTCATAAATTTTGAGATCCATGTGAAGCCAGCTTTGAAGTCGGGTATTCCTCTTCCATTGGCAAGTTGTTTTGCCTTCATTTGAATCGCAACGGTAGAGACTGATTGATTTTGCTCCCTTCTCCCCAGAATCCACTGCTTCAAATCATCTTCCAGCTGAGGCCATTTTGGTTTGGCCCCACAATGTGCCTGTTTTCGCGGATTGCATTTCTCCAGTTCCTTCTTATCTTTTCTCCATTCACGCACCGATGTTTCTCCAACATTGAACTCTCTCGCTGCGGCCCGGTTGCCTATTTCCTCAGCTTTCGCAACGACTTTAAGCTTAAAGTCCGCTGTATATGACTTTCGTCTCATTCCTGGCATTATGGCAGTAAATTTAAATTTAATTGATAAACTCTACTAGATAAATGCAGAATACCAATCTGAAGAGATTAAATTAAAATGTGGGCTCTACATGCAGCATTAATGATCTTTTATAGGCTTACCCAAAGGCTGAGATGCTGTTGTATAGGCAAAATAGTATTCACTGGGCAAATTACAAGGCCAGATAGAGGGGGGAAACAGCCAGGTGGTCAAAAGCAAGCCGCAACAAAGGCCCGCCTAGGAGACAGGTCAAAAGCGCACCCCGACAACCCGGCACAGAAAACTGAGCGGCAAGCATGCTCAGACCATCTTCTTTGTCTGTAGATGGTCTGTGCATGCTTACAGAGCTGGGAGCAGGGCAGGGCAGCGAAAGGAGAGTCGGGACGAGAGGAGACTCGGGGCAGAGGGCAGGGTGGCGAAAGGAGAGTCGGGATGAGAGGAGACTCGGGGCAGGGCGGCGAAAGGAGAGTCGGGACGAGAGGAGACTCGGGGCAGAGGGCAGGGTGGCGAAAGGAGAGTCGGGACGAGAGGAGACTCGGGGCAGAGGGCAGGGTGGCAAAAGGAGAGTCGGGATGAGAGGAGACTCAGGGCAGGGCGGCGAAAGGAGAGTCGGGACGAGAGGAGACTCGGGGCGGCAGAAGGACATTTAAATTCATGGAGCAGCATGCGCGGTATATGCGTGTGCGCGCTATATAATTTGTTTACATAAATTTAGGTTTCCCGCGCGCTGTACCTGTGTGCGCGTTTTACACGGGTGCGCGGTATATGCGTGAAAATACGGTAATTGTCTCGCGGGCCAAATCATATGACCCCAAGGGCCAGTGTTTGATACGTCTACTCTAAGAGATCTCACATGCCTATCCTAGGCTTTCTTGAATTCAGACACAGTCTCTGTCTTCACCACCTCATTCGGGAGACTGTTCCATGCATCTATCATCCTTTCTCTAAAAAAGTATTTCCTTAGTTTACTCCTGAGCCTATCACTTCTTAACTTCATCCTATGCACTCTCATTCTAGAACTTCCTTTCAAATGAGAGACTCAACTCATGTGCATTTACATCATGTAAGTACTTAAATGTCTCTATTATATCTACCCTCTCCTGCCTTTCCTCCAAAGTATACAGATCGAGATCTTTAAATCTGTTCCCATACGCCTTATGACAAAGACCACACACAATTTTAGTAGCCTTCCTATGGACCAACTCCATCCTTTTTATATCTTTTTGAACGTGCAGCCTCCAGAATTGTATACAAAAATCTAAATGAGGTCTTAAAGTCTTTTACAGAGGCATCAATACATTCTTTTCTCTACTGGCCATACCTCTCCTTATGCACCTTTGCATCCTTTTAGCTTTTGCCTTCACATTTTCAACCTGTTTGGCCACCTTAAGATCATCACATACAATCACACCTAAGTACCGCTCTTCTATCGTGCACATAAGTTCTTCACCATATAAACTGTATCGTTCCCTCAGGTTTTTGCAGCCCAAATGAATGACCTTGCATTTCTTAGCATTAAAATTTAGCTGCCAAATTTCAGACCATTCTTCAAGCTTCGCCAGGTCTTTCTTCATGTTATTCACACATCTGAAGTGTCTACTCTATTGTAGATTTTGGTATCATTCGCAAAGAGGTAAATCTTACCCGACAACCCTTCAGCAATATCGTTTATAAAAATGTTAAAAAGAACAGGCCCAAGAACAGAACCTTGAGGAACACCACTTGTAACATCCCTTTCCTCAGAGCGATCTCCATTGATCACTACTTTCTGTCGCCTTCCACTCAGCAAGTTGTTGACCCAGCCTGTCACTTTGGGACCCATCCCAAGGGAACTCAGTTTATTTATCAGATGTCTGTGTGGAACACTGTCAAAGGCTTTGCTAAAATCTAAATACACCACATCTATCACGCTCCCTCTATGCAATTCTCTGATCACTCAGTGAAAGAAACTGATCAGATTCATCTGACAAGACCTACCTCTAGTGAATCCATGTTGCCTCCAGTTCTGTAATCCATAGAATTCCAGAAACTTCACCATTCTCTGTTTTAAAAGTGTTTCTATTAATTTGCTTACCACAGAAGTCAAACATTAGAAACAACCATTTCCCTTCCCTCGCTTGATCCAGAGGAAAGCTCTTTTCAAGACCACCTATGATTTTCAAGGCCCCACTTAAGAAATCCCATTGGCTACAGTATCCCATCGGATAACATATAAAATATGTCTATTAACTTTTAAAACACTTCTCTCCAAGGCCCCATCCTTCATTGACAGACTTCCGATATACAATGCCCCTATTCGAACACTCAAATCTGATCAACATTTATTAACAGTCCCCTCTCTTAAAATCATTAACACAAGACGGCAATATATTTTTTCAGTCATTGCACCTCAAATATAGAACTCCCTTCCCAATTATTTGAGAGAGGAACGTTTTCTGGACAGGTTCAAGAGTAGTCTAAAATGCTTTCTTTTTAAGGATGCTTTTGACCTTTCACTCTTTAAGCTAGGATAAGCTCAAAACCCTCGATCTCCGATTCCTTAAACAAGGACAAGTTTCCAACTAATTTTATTCATAACCTTTTTCTTCTTCTTTTCTGTTTCTCCTCTTCTTTTCTCAAAATCCTACCTTATGTTTTTTCCATATTCATTTCTTTCCTGTCTCATATTATATTTCTCACCTCCCTTCCCATTGGTACTGTAAGTCTTGTATGTTAAATCCATGTTTCATATATTGTATCTCCCTGAATGTTTTAAACTTTTATTTTTTGTACATTGCTTAGAAGATTAAGCGATTAATCAAATTTTAAATAAAACTTGAAAACTTGAATATAAACTCTTCCAAATAGAAACACCCACCAAAAAAAAGGGGGGGGGGGTGAAAGGTTGATGAATATAAAACAAGATTAAATTGTGTTAACTTATGGCAAGGATGTCTAGTCTTTGTAGATTGGCTCACCAAGATCACTTAAATTTTTAAAGTTAACTTTAAATATTTTTATTAGTATAAAGCCACATATTTACAACAAAAACAATAGCTTAAACTGGAATGGAAGAGTAGCCCAGTGGTTAGTGCAGTGGCCTGAAAACCTGGGGAACTGGGTTCAATTCCCACTGCAATTCCTTGTGACCTTCTACTGCCCCAGGTACAAAGTAAGTACTTGCATATAATATGTAAACCGCTCTCACTGTAGCTATAGAAAGGCAGTTTATCAAATACCAAACTCCTATCCTTTTAAACAATCTCTAAATCAAAGGTCTTTGGAACGACCTTACTACCCTGCTGCGGAACCTGGGCTCCCTCCAATTATTCCGCAAGCAACTGAAAACCTGGCTTTTCACTAAAATGTAATTCTATCCCCCCTTAGTCTTCTCTTCTATATATAAGTTCATGTAAACCTTTTTTTTTTTTTTCCTTCTCTTCCTATATTTTAAGTTCTTGTAAACCATGCCGAGCTCCACATCAAACTTGAGTAAATTCTTTCTTCCTTGCATTTTAATAATGAACCCCACTTTTCGGTGATCACTAGATGGGAGGAGATCAGTAACCACTGGGAGATGAAGGGGTCATGTCTTTATCCCTTCAGTAGTCAGCTGCTCAGCCAGGGTATCTTTTCATATTCTGGATGTATTTGAAACAGGTGGAATTAAAAATGTCCTCCTTTTTTTGCCTTGGACATTTTTTCAAGTTTCAAGTTTTATTTTAATTTGATGAGTCGCTTATTTAGATTTACTAAGCGAGTTACAACAATAATAAAAATATAAACATATATTTAGACACACCGTTTAAAATTTTAAAATGATGGGTTAGACCGACAGACTTGCAGACTAATCAATACACAAGGTAAGGAGGGATAGAACTACAATTCAATGCTTTAAAGTATAGAAAAGAACCATAGATGGAGAGAACATTAGGGAGGGAAAAGTAGAAACCTGAAGGGAAACTAATATAAAATTTGAACATAATTTAAAGATTAAAAGCATCTTAAAAAAGGAAACTCTTTAAGTTACTTTTAAAATGGCTAAGATCATTTTCCTCTCTTAAATGCTGAGGCAAAGTGTTCCAAAGTTGTGGAGCCATCACTGAAAACATATCATGTCATCGAGTTCCAATAACTTTCAGAGAGGGGACTACTATGAGCTTTTGATTAGTGGACCGGAGAGAACGCGATGTACTATAAGGGATAAGAAGTTTATTAATAAATTGTGGTTCATTAGTGGAAAGAGTTTTAAATACTAAGAGTAAAATTTTAAAAGTGATATGGTGGTTAATTGGGAGCCAGTGTGATTTAATCAAAAAAGGAGTGACATGATCATATTTTTTCCCATTATGAATGAGTTTAACGGCCGTATTCTGGATTATCTGAAAGCACTTATTTTCTTTTTGTGTGATATTTATTAATAAAGAATTACAGTAATCAAGTTTAGCAATATTTAAAGAGTGAATTAATATATTTATTGATTTTGGCTCAAGAAACTTAGAAATCGAGCGAATCATTCGTAGTCTATAGAAACAAAATTTGACGGTATTGCTTATGTGTTCGTGGTAAGAAAATTTATCATCAATGATGACACCCAGTATTTTTAAATATGTTACTAAATCAAGATGAATGTTATCAAGGGTGAAAGAACACACAAGCTTATTCCCTTTTTCCATTATTGTTGAAAGGAGTCCAAATTTTGGGCCTGCTATACTCTTGCCCAAAACACACCTCCTACATACACCCCTTGCTATTTGGCCAAACTGCAGTGGAAAATGTTCAAATTCTGCCTTTTGAAAAGCATCATTTGGATGTTTTCAGCACCACAGCCTAACAGATAATGAAACATTTATGAATCTAAGATCTAAAATTACCATCTTATATTACAAACATGACAACTGCTTATACATCACAATTACATGCCTTACCACATGTATTTGAACCTCTCCTCCAGTAGCATATACATCTGACTCATGATCCCCATACAGAAGAAAACGTTTTATGCTTCCATAGAATATGGGAACGGTTTTCATTGTTTTTACCTAAAATGAAAATAGTAAATAAAAATTATACTTTTACACTTTGAATTTTGTCCTCCGTTTAGTGTAAAGTGTTCTACTTGTGCTAATTGGCAGTCTTAATTGCATTGAAAGAAGGCAGTTTTCAAAGTCCATACATTACTCTACAATACAAATATTTAGCTACACTGAGAAGGAATAATCCCAGAGGTATGTTTAATACATAGGTAAAAATCACATCTGTAGACTACTTTTTCAAAATTTTTTCCATTCGTTTTCAGTAAGCTTCTCCTTGTAGATAAACTGATACAACTGGGCCATATAACCATTAAATCCATAAAATTCTGAATATAAACACATTTTTGCTCTGAAAATCAGGGCAAAACCTGCTGATTAACAGCACACATGTGAATATGAAAGTTGTCACCGAGAAGTAAATCCTATTGAAATTCTTTGACACTATAAGGCAATGAATTCTACACACTACTGATATATAGCATTTCTTTATAAAATATAAAACTCCAGATTTATTACTAAAAAAAACAAAAAACAAAATTATGTGCCACATGTTTAGCAGATTAAAATTAGTTGGAATACAAGACAAACAATTGCATTAGAAATTCCTAATTTTACAATTATTGCTGACCTGATAAAGAGAGAAAATAATTCTCAAAAGCTAATAGAAGCATCAATTCCAGCATCAATCATCTACAACTTGTTTGTTGGTCCTTATTGTCACATAAATATAACCAAATATTCAAAGATAATAGTTATATTTAAAAAGCACTAAATCTATCAAATAAAACCAAACTTTTTTGATAGAAATAATGCTGAATTGTGCATTTATTGGCAAGGTTAAAAAAATACATTAACTAGTCCTAATACTGCATAAACTAAATAAATGCAGTGTCTTTCAAAAGACGATTACATGAAAATGAGGAAATGCATGAAGTAAAAAAAAAAAATGCTGCCTGTATCTAGAGAACACCATAGGTTTCCAGTATAAGCTAAGCATATTCAAAAGATTTTGCAGACTATACATTAGCAGCATAGTCAACCATCTGTAAGTAAGATTATACAGTATAGTAATGCCTTGGAATCCCCCCTCCAAAGATCGCTGGCATGAGGGTACCCAACCCCTCCTGCCGGACCCACGCAACGAAAGCCCCCACCCTGGAACCCCTCCTTGGGCTTACCTCCAATTTGGCCGGACGGCAATTTGCACCATCCAGCCAGTAGGCCCGCCTCCGTTCAAATGAGGCGGGCCCACCCCTCCACTGCCCAACCCAAAGGATCCTAGGGCCTGATTGGTCCAGGCGCCTAAGGCCCCTCCAGTGGGCCGTGGAACATCAATCAGGCACCGGCCAAAGACAGCAGCAGGAGAAGAGTGACGGTATTCAAAAGGCACTCCCGACACATCGCATTGCACAGGCCCACCATAGGCAGAGTTAGAAAGCATTGAAGCAGACTCACAGATTTAAAAAATTCTGTCATTCTGGGTAGATTAACCAAAGACAAAAAAAGGATTGATCAAAAGAAATTTAAACCTAGAAGAATAAATAACACAAAATAGCAAAAACAGAGTAAAAGTAAGGCAAAACAATAAGAGAAAACAAACCTGGGATTCCACCAAATTGTCTCAGTGACCACTCAGCGGGTCAAGTCCTAGACCTAATCTTCATCCAAAGTGACTCTTCTACTAACACAACAACCACAAACTACTCCATTGAATCAGTACCCTGGTCTGACCACCATATTATCTCATTCAAACATTCATACACAACAAAACAATCACCACCTAACAAACAACCCCAGCAATAGAAAGTCTAACAATGACTATCGACCTAAAGAATCTCTCCTCAGGCCTTTCTGACCTAGCAACACTACTGAAATCAAACCATAAATCCGTTGATAAAGTGGTCACAACCTGGCACACCCAAGTAAAAAAAATCTACAAGGGCCTAGCCTCAATCAAAGAAATTAAATGCTACCCCCGCAATCTCTCCTCACCCTTGGTTCACTGACAACCTAAGAAGAAAAGAGAACTAAGAAAAGAAGAGAGGGAATGGTACAATTCCAGGCCAAATGGAGACAAATCCAACTGGAGGAAACTCAATGAATACAAATTAGCTATACTTGACGCAAAAAAGGCTTACTACTCCCAACAACTACTAAAAAACCCCAACCGATCAAAGAACCTTTTTACATCATCCAAAAAGATATTGTCAGCACCACAAGGAGACAATCAACACCTGAACACCAGCATGAACATCAGTGAATTACTCTCAAACTACTTCGCTGAAAAAATAGACAACATGTTTCCACCTGTACTCTGTCACACAACTGACACAGGTACCCTTCTGTCCAGAATCCCCACACCCACAACTGAAAAACTAACCTACTTCAACATTGTCTCACTCGATGACCTTACCGAGATTATTGACTCCATTCAGCCATTCGATTCCATCCTGGATCCCTGTCCGTCACGCCTCCTAGTTGAGGTGAAAGACGCTTTTGCACACTCACTTCTCCCTCTTATCAATGCCTCACTACACATAGGCTCTGTACCTACAAGCTGGAAATCGGCAATCATTAGGCCACTCTTGAAGAAATCCATACTTAACCCGGACACACCCAGCAACTTTAAGCCCGACTCCAACCTACCTTTCATTTCAAAAATCTTAGCAAAAAAAGTACTCAACCAACTACACTCCTTTCTGACAACAAAAAAGCCCTATCCACTTTCCAATCAGGTTTCCAGAAATTTCATAGCACTGAAACTGTCCTCCTTGATATCATTTATGACTGTTGGAAACTCACAGTAAAAGGAAACGATATCCTTCTGGTGCTAATAGATTTCAGTGCACCATTCAACACCATTGACCATGATATCTTCCTCACACAGCTTGTTGAGCTTGGCATCCGAGATATGGCGCTACTCTGGTTCACGTCCTTCCTAAGCGACAGATTCCAATTTGTGCTACTCAATACTACCCTATCAAAGCCAAAGCTGATGAAGTACAGGGTACCAGAAGGGGGTACCAGAAGGAGCACTACTATCCACTGTGCTGTTTAATCTCTATATTGACTCCCATTAGTAGCGGTATAGAAGCTCTCAATAATCATAATCATTTTATAGCCCACAAACACCAAATCAAGATTCACTCATTTGCCAAAGACATCTAACTGTACCTACCATTAGGTGACAACTATGACTCCCAGAAACAGGTAAAGAAAAAGCCTCAAAAACATTTTTAACATGCAGCAATCATTGATGATTCACAGCTGGCATTCTTTTCTTTTCATAGGCAAAAAACTCACACCCGCAGCACAATGTAAAAGATCTAAAAGGGAAAACCCCACTACTTTGCACAGTATATTTAATTCTTTTATATATATACTAGTGTTTAAGCCCGTTACATTAACGGGTACTAGAATATATGCCTGTCTGTCTTTCTTTATTTATGTCTCTCTCCCTGCTCTGTCTCTTTCTTCCTTTCTTTCTGTCTCTCTCCCTCCTGCTATTTTTCTTTCCCTCTCCCTGGCACTCTTTGTCTGTCTCTCTGGTCCCCTGTCTGTCTTTATTTCTGTCTGTCTCTCTACCTGACCTCCTTTGTCTGTCTAAAATTATCCCTCCCCTCCTTAAAAGGTATCTCCCTCGTTGGTAAACTCGGTTCCTCCCTCCACTTCAGAATCGCTCAGTTATGGAATAGTTTCCCTTCCCCTCTCCGCAACTTGAGCCCCCTTCTACCATTCCGTAAGCTTCTGAAGACCTGGCTCTTCTCCAAAACGTAACCTCATCCCCTCCCTAGTATTATCACACCTAACCTCTCTTCTTACCTACTTCTATAAATCTATTGGAGTTCCGTTCCTTCCCTAACCATGTAAACCGTGTCGAGCTCCACCTGTGGAGATGTTGCGGTATATAAACCCAAGATTTAGTTTAGTTTAGTTTAGTTTCTGTCTCTCCTCCCCCCCACACACTTTCCTTTGCAGAAGCAGCAGCGGTATTTCCCTTCCCCTCCAGGTCCCTGTGAAGCAATTCCCTTCTCTTACCTGAGCTGTCCTGCTCCGTTCGGCCCCTCCCTGCGATCTGGCCTGCTCTGTTCGGCCCCTCCCCCTTCCCTTCCCACGGGCTGGCCTGCTGCGGCCGAAGGTTTTTGTTTTAAGTTTTAAAAGTGCCGGCGGTGGCTCCTCTCACGCTGCTGATCCTCCTGTAAAGAGCAGCCTGCGATGGTGGCCGGCTTTAGCGAACCTCGCAGGCCGCTCTCCAGCCTCGGTAGCACGTTCCCTCTGACGCACGGGATCGCGTCAGAGGGAACGTGCTACCGAGTTGGAGAGCGGCCTGCGAGGTTCGCTAAAGCCGGCCACCATCGCAGGCTGTTCTTTACAGGAGGATCAGCAGCAGCAGCGGTGGCAGCGGCGAGTGAGGGCCGAGGTGTGTTCCCTGCCGAGGACGCGGGCAAGGAGAGAGCTTGCCTGGCTTCCAGGGTGAGTGACAGCTGGAGGAGGGGAGTGGCCAGAATGTTCCCTGCCGCTGGGTTGGCTGCCAAAGATCACACACCACAGCGGCAGGCAACACGAAATCCTAAGTGCGCATGTGCGCTTAGGGTTTTATTATATAGGATATATATGTTTTTTTTTCTGTAAAAACTTTTTATACTTTTTGTGAATAAATATATGAAATATAAAGTTCTAGATGCAACATTGTTGAACAAGGAAACAAAATACTTAGCTCTGGCGCCAGAGGAAGGAACTGGAGGAAATCCATAGGTATGAATTGCTAATTCTTTTTTTAGCGGCAGACAAAAAGAAAAACTCACAGTACAAAGTCAAGTCCATGACAGAGCCAAAGCCTTGACTGTGTGAACATAAGAACATAAGCAATGCCTCTGCTGGGTCAGACCTGAGGTCCATCATGTCTAGCAGTCTGCTCACGCGGCGGCCGAACAGGTCCAGGATCTGTGCAGTAATCCTCTATCTATACCCCTCTATCCCCTTTTCCAGCAGGAAATTATCCAGTCCTTTCTTGAACCCCAGTACCGTACTCTGCCCTATTACGCTCTCTGGAAGCGCATTCCAGGTGTCCATCACACGTTGGGTAAAGAAGAACTTCCTAGCATTCGTTTTGAATCTGTCCCCTTTCAACTTTTCTGATTGCCCTCTTGTTCTTTTATTATTCGAAAGTTTGAAGAATCTGTCCCTCTCTACTCTCTCTATCCCCTTCATGATCTTATAAGTCTCTATCATATCCCCTCTAAGTCTCCTCTTCTCCAGGGAAAAGAGACCCAGTTTCTCCAATCTCTCAGTGTATAAAAGGTTTTCCATCTCCTTTATCAGATGCGTCGCTCTCCTCTGAACCCTCTTGAGTAACGCCATGTCCTTCTTAAGGTACGGCGACCAATATTGGACGCAGTACTCCAGATGTGGACGCACCATCACCATATACAACGGCAGGATAACTTCTTTCGTTCTGGTTGTAATACCCTTCTTGATTATGCCTAGCATTCTGTTTGCCTTCTTAGCGGCCGCTGCGCACTGTGCCGTCAGCTTCATTGTCATGTCCACCATTACCCCCAAGTCCCTTTCTTGGGTACTCTCATTTAATAATATCCCTCCCATCGTATAGTTGTACCTCGGGTTTCTGTTTCCCACATGTAATACTTTACATTTCTCAACGTTGAACTTCAACTGCCATCTCGTCGCCCATTCCCCTAGTTTGTTCAAATCCCTTTGCAATTCTTTGCAGTCCTCTTTAGTCCGCAAATTTTATTATCTCATACTTCGTCCCTGTTTCTAGATCATTTCTGAATATATTAAATAGCAGCGGCCCGAGCACCGAGCCCTGCGGGACCCCACTTATGATCCTCCTCCAGTCCGAGTAGTGGCCCTTCACTCCTACCCTCTGTTTCCTACCCGTCAACCAGTTTCTGATCCATCTATGTACGTCTCCTTCCACCCCATGGTTCTTCAGTTTCTGGAGTAGGCGTTCATGGGGCACCTGTCAAAGGCATTTTGGAAATCTAGATATATGATATCTATGGGGTCTCCTTTGTCCATCCATTTGTTAATTCCTTCGAAGAAGTGCAATAAGTTCGTTAGGCACGATCTCCCCTTGCAGAAACCATGTTGGTTAGTTATCAGAAGTTTGTTTCTTTCAAAATGCTCATCGATGTTTTCTTTTATCAGTGCTTCCGCCATTTTCCCTGGAACCGAGGTCAGATTCACCGGTCTGTAGTTTCCCGGGTCACCTCTTGATCCCTTTTTAAAGATGGGCGTAAAATTGACTATCTTCCAGTTCTTCGGGATCATGCCTGTTTTCAGGGATAGATTGCAAATTTGCTGCAGTAGTTCCGCTATCTCCTCCTTTAATTCCTTCAGAACCCTTGAATGGATTCTGTCCGGACCTGGGGATTTGTCAGTTTTTAGTTTTTCTATCTGCCTGCGTACATCTTCAAGGCTCACTTTTCTTGTACGTTTCAAAACCCACCTACAATTAGACCTTCTTTCAAAGCATATAAGCTGCTACCTAAAGTGTGTTTGAGCCACTAACGAACGTCAGCACCAGCTGTTCCAAGGGGCTCAGGTCAGACAGGTCAGTGTCTACAGCCCTGTTGCCAGCCTTGGCTATCACCTCCATTTTCAGGGCTCTCCATTTTTTCTTGCAGTCCTAAACATTGTGATTGTGGTGGTAGACTGTATTGAGCTGGGCAGCAATCCCAGCCCACACCTTGCACCTTACCCCTTAGGGAGAGAAGAGGTGCTGGTGGTGTGTGTGGATCTCCTGTACCAGCATTTCTCTCTCAGCCTGTGTGAAGTTAGGCTTCCAAGACAGAGGCTGCTGTTTAGTGATGTGCTTTGGACCCATGCTATCAAAGTGCCAAACATTTGAGAATATTAGTTTGTATGTTTATATAGCCGTTTAAAACACGTTCAGGGAGTCAGTCATTGGACGACCTGCAGCTGGACAACTAACTAATCAGTTATGGATGAATCAGCGGGACATTCAACAAATGTTCTGCCATCTATGTTGGATTTTCAATTGTTTATTGGTGCATTTAAAATGCCACGTGGGTGGGATACGTCTACAAAAGCACCGATTCTTATCTCTTAGCTGCACTAGGATGCCTTTATATCTACATAGCCATTCTTCACATGGTAGCTGGCGCTGCTTGATGCTGAAGGAATTTTCAGCCCACTGGAACCTGCTGCTGTTGCTGTGTTCAGGTAAGCTACTAGTCCTGCTCCCTCTGATATATTCTTAGGTAATATATATGTAATGGTTCTGGTTGCTATTTACCCTCTGAAATGGTTTTTTGAATCACCTTTTAGGAGAGCAGGGACTCCTTCTGCTAGGGAAGATAAGAATGGAAACAGAAAGTTCAGACTTCTGCAAGAGCACAAACAAATGACAGAGACTTTGGACAAGTTCCTGAAGGAAAAGTCCATAGTGAGCTGTTGACACAGTCATGGGGGAAGCCTGTGCTTGTCCTGGATTGGTGGCATGGAATGCTGCTACTCTTCAGGTTTTTCCCAAGTACTACTGACCTGAATTGACCACCGTGATGATGGGATAATGGATGGACCATTGGTCTTATCCAGTTGTTCCTATGGATAGACATCTCACTTGCCTCTTGTACTGTTTAGATTCTTTCCCTCTTCCCACCCCCCCACCACCCCCATAATCTTGCACATGCAGCTGCAACATGTCCCTCCTACTAAGAACCTCCTTCCTCTTTTTCAGGACCTGGTTAATGGATGGCAGATGCTACAGCCCCTGACTAGAGAGGAATGGGTGGACCTGATTTTTGCCTCTCCCCTTCCTTCATTCTTGTCTATTTGGGGGGCCCTCCTTATTTAATTTATTTATTCATTTGTTTAGCCCGTCCTCCCAAAGGAGCCCAGAACAGGTTACAGGAGTACATTCACAGTATAAGCAGGACAAACTTTGGTGGGAAATACAGACTTGGTGGACATAGGGGATTTAAATTTTAGCTTTTACAGTATAGTCATAACATACAGACTTCAAAATACAGACTTAGTTATAGTAGATCAAATAGTGGTAGTAGCAGTACCTAGCATATGTGACACCCGGGGCCCATCATCTTTTGACACCCCCCATCTATATGAAAAATATGATTTTTAGTAACAATCTACATATCACACAACAAGAGTTTACCTAGGAAAAGGCAGCATCTTAAACACTGCAGTGAGCACTAGAACACCAATACATACATTGTAAAACTAAACAAACCAAATCCTGCACAGTCAATTGATCCTGTACAGTCGATGCTATCAGAAAGCCATGTCCCTTTCATACACACAGACAGATATACCCTCGCCCAATATGGAATAATCACAAACTAAAAATAGAAATATGTAGACAAAAGTTAAAATGAACTGCCAAGAAACCAGACTCTGCATACAATGCAACACCACAAAAACAGTAATACATGTCCTCTAATACTGTGCAAAATATAAAGACAGTAGATGTAAATTTGAAAAAACTGATACATAACAGTCACCATTTTACAAATAAAAATAAAACAAATAATGAGAAATAAGAAAATACCATTTTATTGGACTACGATAATCCCCGTAAGCTCGGTCCTCATCCCCACAAACCACCTGATTCCATCCACACAAACCTTGAATTGTTTTATA
This sequence comes from Geotrypetes seraphini, assembly GCF_902459505.1. Classification (NCBI taxonomy): domain Eukaryota; kingdom Metazoa; phylum Chordata; class Amphibia; order Gymnophiona; family Dermophiidae; genus Geotrypetes; species Geotrypetes seraphini. The sequence continues at coordinate 146,344,335 of NC_047085.1, read as the reverse complement.
TTGAACTTATTATATTAAAGTATAAAAAGAAACAATATTCTGTACAATTGTCAATTTATAAATCAGCGTCTTTTCCCCACTCTCTGTTGCCCATTTCTCTTCAGCGTCCTCAGCCCACTCTCTCTCCACTTTCCTTCAGCGCACGCACATAAAAACAAGCAAGTAATTTTATATCATTTTCATTCTATTCATTCATAGAAATTAAAGTCTAAATAATGCTAGTCACATAACAAAACATGATTTTACAAAAATAATTCCCTGCACAGTCAAGCCTGCAAGGATTTCTAGATGTCTTTCAGCAGCTCCCCTCCCTCCCTCCCCCTTACCTTCGTGGCCAAGTCAAAATGATCTACCAACAATAAAATTTTAAAAACACAAAGCACACTGTACGCAGAGAAAATGTTAATTATCATTTATATTCCGCCGGGGAGTGGGGGGGCGTGGCTTGGACACGCAGGCAAATGGTCAGGTGATAGACGGGCTCCATGTTAAATAAGCTCTTATTTATACAAATCAGCTCCAAATATATTTAAATTGGTGGAAAATACTAGGGAACATTTAACAATGGCATCGGGTAAGCAAAATAAAAGCGATTCAGGAGCTAGAGGATCCGGTACGAGCAGTAATAAAAGATCAAAGCCGGAACCAGGGACTCCATCAAAAGTTCCGCTACCTGCAGAGGGAGATCCTGATGTGATGGTGGAACTTAGGCAGATTAAAGACATTGTTTTGGAGATAAAGAGGGAATTGAAAAAGGCAATTGAGGATGTGGCCATTCTCACCAAGAGAGTAGATTTGGTGGATAGTAAAATAACTCATTTAGAGGAAAAATCAGAGGAAGTGCACATGGAGGTAATGCAAAATAAAAAAGCTTGGAAGGAATTTGAAATAGTAAAAAGAAAGAGACTTGGAAGAATGTTTGAACCGCGAGAGGAGGAACAATGTGCGCATTATTGGGATGCCTGAAGGAGTTGAAAAAAATGATCCCATAACTTTTCTTGAACAATTCCTTCCTAAAGTTTTACCCTTAAAATCTAAAGTGCCTCTTGAGATTGAGAGAGCGCACAGGATACCTGGACAAAGAACACCCTCACAAAAAGGTCCAAGGACTTTGATTTTCAAACTATTGCGATATCAGCATGTGGTGGAAATATGCCAACTTGCCAAGGAAAATAAAAATCTGAGATGCCAGGACGCAAGGATACATATTGTGCTTGATTTTGCCAAGGAAACAGCGCTCAAACGAAAGCAATTATTAGATCTAAGGCCACAACTGAGAGCACTGGGGGCAAGATATGGGCTTCTTTATCCCGCGGTAATGAGAGTAACTCTGGCAAATAAAACTCAAAATTTTACTGATCATAACAAATTACAGGAATTTTTAGAGCAGTGTGAGCAACCAATGACTTCCTAAGTTAAATATGTCTTGGAATTTTTATTTTGATGGTTGTGGTTTAATGTGTTTTTTTTCAGCCATTGAAATTGATATTTTAAATTATAAATGGAGTTTTAGTACAAGATGATTGTTTAGATTCTTGGAATCTTTACTTACTTTTAAAAGTAATGATGTAATGCTGCCATGAGAATAGAACTGGAACTGCATATACTTGCTGATGTCATCGATGACATACATAAATAGAATATGGAATACATGATTCTTCAGTCTTCTTTTCATTCTTCTTAGCTGAACTGAATTGCAAATTGGTTTGCATGTGTCAAGCTTTGAATAGTCATCCTGAGATCTTGTAAAGAAAGTATTCTTATAATTATTAACTGAGACCGTCAATATAGGTGTGGTAAAAGGATATCTGCTGCTCAACCAATGAGGATTACAGGAAAGAGAAGAGGATTGGATGTTATAACGATGCGTCAAAGGAAATGGAGGTATGGCTTTGAGACAGAGGCGGGTGGTTACAGTGTTGTCGAATCCACTTTTACATCGGTAAATAGAGGAAAGAATGGAACTCGGAGACAACGGTAGTTGATTTTAGACTTTTTGTCGATGGCTACGTGATTGGAAATGACTTTGCCTAGATTTCCTTTATACTGGTACAACCGGAATAAAGTTATAGAGCAGAAGAGTATACGCCATAAGATTAAGAAACTCATAATAGACTACTGGGAGTTAACTAATTATTATTTTAAACTATCTATTATATGAAGCGATAGCAAGCCCAATGGAGCTCAATGTAGTCTTAACAGCAGAACAAGACTGCATATCCGTGGAAAACAAAAAAAAGAAGAGAGAACAAAATTGATATTGTGACGGGAATAACTAAGAATACTTGGAAAAAGGAGCAAGATATATTTGAGGCAGATCTACATACGTTATGACTTTTATTTATGTTCATTTATTTAGATTTTATATAATATATATAAATTGAGTATGTAGTACCGTATTCTCTTTTACTAATGTTACCATTCCATTAAGGATGAAATATTAAATGTTTGGATGATAAGTGGGAATGAGGAGAGGTTGAGAAAATAAGATGTATATGTTCAATTCTCCTCTGAATGGGAGAATGGTTTGTGTGAAATATTGGTTGAATGGTGTATGCTGAAATAGAAATTGTCATAGTTAGTTAAAATATTAGACAGTGATCCAATTTGATAATTATTCTGATTTAAGTATAATAGTGAATATATAGAAGATATTTGATTTAATAAAAAGGAAGGTGATAGTATCTGTGTCATAGGCAAAACCTGGTCAGGAATAATATTCTAAAAGGGGCAGGATCATAAAGAAGGAGGAAGAATAATGATTTATTAAGTAAAATAGGAGAGTTAACAAATTTATTGGGTCCTTAAAATTGATTGATTAATTATTTTTGAATATTGATATGAATCAATTATATTTTTAGAAATATGCCAATTCCTTATAATTAAAGGAATATAGATGTTAAAGTTAAAGTATCATTTAATTTGATCCTAGCTGTATATCTAAGCATTAGAAGATTTGATTTATTGAAAAAGCAATGTTACTTACCGTAACAGTTGTTATCCAGGGACAGCAGGCAGCTATTCTCACTAGTGGGTGATGTCATCCGACAGAGCCCCGATACGGACATCTTGCAAGCATGTCTTGCTTGAAGAAACTCAGAAGTTTCGAGATGCCCGCACCGCGCATGCGCCAGTGCCTTCCCGCCCGATGTACCGGGCGCGTCTCCTCAGTTCAGGTAGCTAGCCTGAGAAGCCAACCCAGGGGAGGTGGGTGGGACGTGAGAATAGCTGCCTGCTGTCCCTGGATAACAACTGTTACGGTAAGTAACATTGCTTTATCCCAGGACAAGCAGGCAGGTATTCTCACTAGTGGGTGACCTCCAAGCTAACCCCAATGGGATGGTGGGAGAGTTGGCAACTTAAGAGAACAAATTTTGTAACACTGTTTGGCCAAACTGTCCATCCCGTCTGGAGAAAGTATCCAGACAATAATGAGAGGTGAATGTATGAACCGAGGACCAAGTGGCAGCCTTACAAATCTCCTCAATCGGTGTCGATCTGAGGAAGGCTACAGAGGCTGCCATTGCTCTGACCTTATGGGCTGTGACCTTACAGGGAAGGGATAATCCAGCCTGGGCATAGCAGGAAGAGATACAAGCCGCCATCCAGTTGGAGATGGTGCGCTTCGATACCGGTCGTCCCAACTTGTTTGGATCAAAGGAGACGAAAAGTTGAGGAGCAGTTCTGTGTGGCTTTGTGCGATCCAAGTAGAAAGCTAGAGCACGTTTACAGTCCAGAGTGTGCAAAGCAGATTCCCCAGGATGAGAATGAGGCTTTGGAAAGAACACCGGAAGCACGATGGATTGGTTGATGTGAAATTCAGAGACCACTTTAGGTAAGAATTTTGGATGAGTACGGAGAACCACCTTGTCATGATGGAATACAGTGAACGGTGGATCCGCCACTAGGGCCTGAAGCTCACTGACTCGACGAGCTGACGTGAGGGCCACTAGAAAAACCACCTTCCAGGTGAGATACTTGAGTGGAGCCATGTTGAGAGGTTCAAACGGAGGCTTCATAAGATGAGAGAGGACAACATTGAGATCCCAAACCACAGGAGGAGGTTTGAGAGGAGGGTTGACATGAAAAAGCCCTTTCATAAATTTGGAAACCACAGGATGAGCAGACAAAGGTTTCCCTTGTAGAGGCTGATGGAAAGCCGCAATAGCACTCAGGTGGACTCGTATAGAGGTAGACTTGAGGCCAGACTGGGACAGGTGTAGAAGATAATCCAATACAGAAGATAGGGAAGCTCGCTGAGGTTCCGTGGCATTGGAAATACACCAGGAAGAGAATCTAGTCCATTTTTGGGAATAGCATTGTCGAGTAGCAGGCTTCCTGGAAGCCTCCAAGACCTCCCTCACTGCTTGAGAGAACTGGTGAGGAGTTATGTTGAAAGGAACCAAGCTGTCAGGTGGAGGGACTGCAGATTGGGATGAAGTAGTGAACCTTGATGTTGAGTGAGTAGTGAAGGAAACACTGGAAGAAGTACTGGCTCCCTGCTGCTGAGTTGAAGTAGAAGGGAGAACCAAGGTTGTCTGGGCCACCGAGGAGCAATCAGAATCATGGTGGCATGGTCTAATTTCAATTTGACTAGAGTCTTTTGAATGAGAGGAAAAGGAGGAAACGCATATAGGAAACGTTTGCTCCAATCCAGCAGAAAAGCATCTGCCTCCAGGCGATGAGGAGTGTAGATCCTGGAGCAAAATTGAGGCAGCTTGAAGTTGTGGGGGGCTGCAAAGAGGTCGATCTGAGGTGTCCCCCACTGAGCAAAGATCTGATGAAGGGGGTCGGAGTGGAGCGTCCATTCGTGAGGCTGAAGTAGACGACTCAATTTGTCTGCCAAGACGTTGTCCTTCCCCTGAATGTAGACTGCTCTGAGGAAGGTGTTGTGGCGAACCGCCCAATCCCAGACTCGAAGAGCTTCCTGACAAAGAGGGGCCGAGCCCGTGCCCCCTTGTTTGTTGACATAATACATGGCGACCTGATTGTCTGTGCGAATAAGGACCACCATGTCGTGAAGCAGATGTTGAAAAGCTTGGAGGGCATTGAAGATGGCCCTGAGCTCCAGAAGATTGATTTGATGGAGTCATTCCGCACTGGTCCAGAACCCCTGAGTGCGAAGACCATCCAGATGGGCCCCCCATGCATAGTTCGATGAATCGGTCGTTAGAACTTTCTGATGGGGAGGAGAATGAAACAGCAAACCTCTGGATAGATTCGAAGAGGTCATCCACCAGAGAAGAGACTGCCGTAGAGCAGGAGTGACCACAATATGACGAGATAACGGGTCGGACACCTGAGTCCACTGAGATGCCAGAGTCCATTGAGGGATCCTGAGATGTAGTCTGGCAAAAGGCGTCACATGAACTGTAGATGCCATGTGGCCTAAAAGGACCATCATGTGTCTCGCTGAGATGGATTGGCGAGAAGACACTGACTGGCAGAGTAGAAGGAGAGCATGTAAGCGTGGAGGAGGAAGGAATGCTCGAAGTTGAATGGTATCCAGGACAGCCCCTATGAAGGGGAGAGACTGGGTGGGCTGAAGATGAGACTTTGGAAAGTTGATCTCGAAGCCCAAGCTCTGCAGAAAACAAATGGTGGTCAAGGTCGCCGAAATGACCTTGGGAGCGGACGGGGCCTTGATGAGCCAGTCGTCGAGGTAAGGGAACACCTGGAGACCCATGTTCCGGAGTGCAGCGGCCACCACTACCAGACACTTCGTGAAGACTCTGGGCGACGAAGATAGGCCGAAGGGAAGCACTCAATACTGCAGATGCAGATGTCCCACCCGGAATCTGAGGAACTTGCGGGAGGCCGGATGAATCGGGATGTGAGTGTAGGCCTCCTTGAGATCCAGAGAGCATAACCAATCGTTCTGCTCGATGAGGGGATAAAGAGAGGCAAGGGTCAGCATGCGGAACCGTTCCCTGACCAAAAACTTGTTGAGGACCCGAAGGTCCAAAATGGGACGCAGATCGCCCGTCTTCTTCGGGACCAGGAAGTACCGGGAGTAAAACCCCTGGTTTTGTTGATCCACCGGTACCGGCTCGACGGCCCGAAGCCGGAGCAAAGCCTGAGCTTCCTGGAGAAGAAGAGCGGTCTGTGTGGAGTTGGAAGGATACTCTCTTGGAGGATGGTCCGGGGGGACCCGTTGGAAATGAAGAGAGTATCCCTCTCTTACGATGGAGAGGACCCAGAGGTCCGTGGTGATCGCCTCCCATCGATGACAAAAATGATGGAGACGACCCCCTATGGGAAAAAATGGGGTAGGCAGAACGAGATCGGTTATGCTCCCTGGAGGAGAGTCAAAAAGGCTGAGTAGCCTTGGGAGCAGCTGGCATCTGAGGCTTTTGCTGAGTCTTCTGAGGCGGCTGTCGCTTTGCAGGCTGTCTCGCAGGAGGGGCCTGCCTCGGTTGATAACGCCTTTGGTAGATTATAGGCGGTCTAGAAGGACGAGACTGTTGTGGTTTAGGCTTAGGCCTCATGATAGACTGGAAAGATTTTTCGTGGTCTGACAGTTTTTTAGTAACAGTCTCGACAGACTCATCGAACAGATCCGCTCCCGCACAAGGCACATTTGCAAGTCTGTCTTGGAGATTCGGATCCATATCAATGGTGCGAAGCCAAGCCAGTCGACGCATGGCGACCGAGCAGGCCGCAGCACGAGCCGAGAGCTCGAAAGCATCATAGGAGGATTGCATCAATTGGAGGCGCAACTGGGACAGGGTCGCCACCACCTCCTCAAACTCAAACCGAGCCTCAGCATCGATGAAAGGTGTGAACTTGCGGAGTACCGGCAAGAAAAAATCCAAATAGGACGAGAAGAAAAAATTGTAATTGAGCACTCGAGTCGCCATCATTGAATTTTGATAGATACGTCTACCAAACTTATCCATCGTTCTCCCCTCCCTGCCAGGAGGCACGGAAGCGTAGACTTGGGAGGGGTGCGAACGTTTAAGGGAAGACTCGACTAGGAGGGACTGATGAGAGAGTTGAGCTCCCTCAAACCCCTTGTGGTGCACGATGCGGTATCGAGCATCCAACTTGCTAGGTACCGCAGGTATGGAATACGGTGTCTCCAAACACCGCATGAGAGTCTGGTCAAGTAACTTATGCAGGGGAAGCCGAAGTGTCTCCGCCGGAGGATGAGGTAAATGCATGGTGTCCAGATACTCCTTAGAGTACTTCGACCCAGTATCTAAGGTCACATCTAAGTCATCCGCCATCTGTCTGAGAAAGGATGAAAAGGAAAGTTGGTCCGCCAAGGCCGGCCGGCGAGACGGACTAGAAGACGTGGAAGCCTCCGGTTCCAGGGAGAGCTGAGAGCGGCATGGAGAGTATGAGGTAGATGGTTCTTCATACTCCGGTCCCTCTGGCTGGGATAAATCTGAGGATGAGTATCCCATACGCTGCATTTTCTTCTGTGGAGACACCTCCGAATGACGCGAGGAGTGTCTAGAAGAATGTCGAGATCGATGCCCCTCCCGATGCCGGGATGGGGAACGTGATCTTCGATGCATCGATCGATCCCTTGAAGCCTCGAAGGAATGGATTGGACTCGATGCAGTGGAGCGCATGGGAGGCAACGATGCCGACTCACGCAGTGCCACCCAAGTCTGGTATGGAGTGCGAAAGAACTCCTCCTGCGATGCAGTATGCCCAGGACTCCGATTATCAGGGGCCGATGTAGTACCCTGGTGACGTGGAGGTGTAATGGGCTCTAAAGGCGGCATGTCAGAAAGGGAAGCCCGCCTAGTGGGTTCCGCCGCCATCCGCCGCTCCCCCTCGTCGAGCAGGGAAATCGAACGACGAGGAGGAGGAGGAGGGGGCGGACCGCTCTCCGGGACCGGGACCGTAGTATCGCCCTGAATATTAGCGATAAGCCTCGGTCCCATCGTCCGCATGAGCTCAACAAATTGAGCTTCGAGCAGGGATTTAAGCGATGCCGATATGGAGGGATCCGCACCGAAAGGGGGTCCTCCTGCACGGTCATCGCGTTCCTTCGTGGTCGAGTGCTTCTGCTTGGTAGCTTTGGGCACTTTTATGACCACGGGAGGAACAGTGGAAGGCGGTACCTGAACCGAGGAGACGGGAGCAGGAACCGATGCTGAACTCGATGCAGAAGCCGGTGTGAACGATGCTGGCTTCACGATGCTCGATGCATGAGTCGCAGATGCAGGCTTCGAACAGACCGGTGAAACATCTGTCGAAGTCGAAGCAGATGGCTCCTTAGAAGACTCCATCTTAAACATGGACTCCCAAAGTAAGCAGCGCCGTTTAAAAGAGCGCGCTGTGAGCGTGGAACAAGGCCGGCACGATTTCGGAACGTGTTCTGGACCAAGACACTGAAGACAGCGCCGGTGTGGGTCCGTCAACGAAATCGCACGCTGGCACTTGCTGCACTTTTTAAAACCGGTGATAGGCCGGGACATAGGCCGGAAAAGTGACGTTGCTAGGTCGAAGGAGCTAGGTCGCAGCCACGAGGCCGGCCCGGCCGAACCGCCGGACGAAATAATTGTAACTTTTTTTTTTTTTTTTTTTTTTTAAATAGAAATAAAAGTTCAAAGAAAGTAAGTAAAACAATAAAACGCGGGGAAAGAAGGCAAAATACTGAAATTTCAGTCAGCGCAGAATTGAAGAGAACTTCTCAGCTCCGCGGAAAGAAAAGAACTGAGGAGACGCGCCCGGTACATCGGGCGGGAAGGCACTGGCGCATGCGCGGTGCGGGCATCTCGAAACTTCTGAGTTTCTTCAAGCAAGACATGCTTGCAAGATGTCCGTATCGGGGCTCTGTCGGATGACATCACCCACTAGTGAGAATACCTGCCTGCTTGTCCTGGGATAATGATATGTTTGTTCATAGGATATATGAAATATTATTTTGGAATATAATTTATATAATATACCTAGCTCAAGTTATTTAATATCAATTTGATTTGTTTGATTATATCAAATTCTAGGTAATAGGTTGTTATAATTTATACCGGTTATAAAAATTGGTTCTAATATTATTATATGTCTAAGAGTGCGGATATATAGAATTAATTTGTTTCTAATTGACATGAGTTATAAGAACATAAGAAGTTGCCTCCGCTGAGGCAGACCAGAGGTCCATCTCACCCAGCGGTCCGCTCCCGTGGCGGCCCATCAGGCCCATTGCCTGAGCAATGGTCCCAGACTATCCCTATAACCTACCGCTACTCTTATCTGTACCCCTCAATTCCTTTATCCTCTAGGAACCTATCCAAACCTTCTTTGAAGCCTTGTAACGTGCTCCGGCCTATCACAGCCTCCGGAAGCACGTTCCATGTGTCCACCACCCTCTGGGTGAAAAAGAACTTTCTGGCATTTGTTTTAAACCTGTCTCCTTTTAATTTTTCCGAATGCCCCCTTGTACTTGTGGTTCCCCATAATCTGAAAAATCTGTCCCTGTCTACTTTTTCTATACCCTTCAGGATCTTGAAGGTTTCTATCATGTCTCCTCTAAGTCTCCGCTTTTCCAGGGAGAACAGCCCCAGCTTTTTCAGTCTGTCAGTGTATGAGAGGTTTTCCATACCTCTTATCAGTTTAGTTGCTCTTCTCTGGACTCCCTCAAGTACCGCCATGTCCTTTTTGAGGTACGGCGACCAATACTGGACACAGTACTCCAGATGCGGTCGCACCATTGCACGATACAGTGGCAAGATGACCTCCTTTGTCCTGGTCGTGATACCCTTCTTAATGATACCCAACATTTTGTTTGCTTTTCTTGAGGCTGTGGCGCACTGTGCCGACGCCTTCAAAGACGTGTCCACCATCACTCCCAGGTCTCTTTCAAGGTTACTTACCCCTAGCAGTGTTCCTCCCATTTTGTAGCTGAACATCGGGTTCTTTTTCCCTACATGCATGACCTTGCATTTCCCTACGTTAAAGTTCATTTGCCATTTTTTGGCCCATTCTTCTAGCGTCGTTAGGTCCCTTTGCAGATCTTCACAGTCTTCCATGGTTTCAACCCTGCGGTAGAGTTTGGTGTCATCCGCAAATTTAATAACTTCGCAATTTGTTCCCGCCTCCAGGTCATTAATAAATATATTGAACAGGAGCGGTCCCAGCACCGACCCCTGCGGAACTCCGCTCGTGACCCCATGCCAGTCTGAGTAATGGCCCTTCACTCCAACCCTCTGTTTTCTGTCTGCCAGACAGTTTTTGATCCATCGGTGGACCTCCCCTTGCACCCTGTGTCTCCACAGTTTTTTAAGCAGTCTTTCGTGCGGTACCTTGTCAAAGGCTTTTTGAAAGTCAAGGTAAATGATGTCAATGGATTCCCCTTTATCCACCTGTCTGTTTACCCCCTCAAAGAAGTACAATAAGTTTGTGAGGCATGACCTACCCTTGCAGAAGCCGTGCTGGCTCGACTTTAGCTGTCCATTGTTTTCTATGTGTTCACAGATACTGTCCTTAATCAGTGCTTCCATCATTTTTCCCGGGACCGAGGTCAAGCTCACCGGCCTGTAGTTCCCCGGGTCCCCCCTTGAACCCTTCTTGAAGATGGGTGTGACATTTGCAATTTTCCAATCCTCCGGGATCTCTCTAGTTTTTAAGGATAGGTTACATATTTGGCGAAGTGGCTCTGCTATTACGTTCCTTAGTTCCTTGAGTACCCTTGGGTGAATGCCGTCCGGTCCTGGCGATTTGTCGCTCTTTAGTCTGTCTATCTGCCTGAGGACATCCTCTTGGCTTACCTCTAGTTGGACCAGCTTTTCATCCCGATCCCCATTTACGATGTCCTCCGGTTCCGGAATATTGGATGTGTCCTCCCTCATGAAGACTGATGTGAAGAACTTATTTAACCTGTCTGCTATCTCTTTTTCCTCTTTTACCACTCCTTTTTTGTCTCCATCATCCAATGGCCCCACTTCTTCCCTTGCCGGTTGCTTCCCCTTCACATATCTGAAGAACGATTTGAAGTTTCTTGCTAACCCCGCCAGTCTCTCCTCATATTCTCTTTTAGCTTTTCTAACCACACGGTGACACTCCCTTTGGTGTTCTTTGTGCTCCTTTTGATTGTCCTTTGTTTGGTCCTTTTTCCATTTTTTGAACGATGCTTTCTTGTCACTTATCGCCTTTTTCACCGCAGTTGTTATCCACGCTGGGTTTTTTGTTCGGTTTTTTTTTGCACCCCTTCCTGAATCTGGGGATGTACAGGTTCTGTGCCTCTTGCACCGTGCCCTTGAGTAGGGACTAGGCCAGGGGTCTGCAACCTTTAAGACATAAAGAGCCACTTGGACCCGTTTTCGAAAAGAAAAAAAAACTTGGAGCCGCAAAACCATTATAAAACAAATCTAACACTGCATATATTGTTTCTTATCTTAATGCTATATACAGGATCACTAAATTGAAAATAAAATCATTTTTCCTACCTTTGCTATTTGGTGATTTCATGAGTCTCTGGTTGCACTTTCTTCTTCTGACTGTGTATCCAATCTTTCTTCCTTTCTTTCAGCCTCCTGTATGTTTCCTCTCCTCCAGACCTCATTCTCTCCCCCAACTTTTTCTTTCTGTCTCCCTGTTCCCCCTTCTTTCTGTCTCCTTGCCGTCCCCCAAGCCACTCGGTTTGCTGCCACCGCAATCGGGGAACAGCCCCCAAGCCACCGCCGTCCCAAGCTTTCCCTGCAGAAGTGTTGCGCTGACCAGCATTCCGCTCCCTGACGTCAATTCTGATGTAGGAGAGGAAGTTCCGGGCCAACAAGGCATTTCTCCTCATTCCATCCAGCCTGAGCCCCATCTCTCCTTGATCCAGCATTTCCCTTCTGTGTCTGTCAGAATTACCATTCCACCTATTTTCCAGCAACACCCTTCTTTATGTCCATCTCACCTATATCCCTCTCACCTATATCCCTATCTCACCACTTTTTCAGAATCTTCATTTGTCTCTGTCCTTATCTTTACGCCATGTTCACCATTTGCCCTTTCAATGTCTTTATCTCCCCCCCACACACACACTTTTTCAGCATGTCTCTATTTCACCTCCTCTTCATGTCCCTTCTGTATCTCTAACCTTATTCAGTAGGTCCTGCTTACCCTTTCTCTTCTTTGTGTCATTATCTCCATTTTCAGCTTTCCCCCCTTTTCTTTTGTTACTGCACCCGGTAGCCAGAATCTTTCCACCCTCCCTCCACTCCGGCCCAGCCCAGTATGAAATATTTCCTTTTGTTTCCCTCCCCTCTCTCTTTCTCTCTCTCTTCTGCTCCCTCACCCACGAGTCCTGCATCTGGCCCTCTCCCTTCTACCTGCACCTGGCAACATCCCCCTGCTCCGCGGCTCTCTTCAGCAACTCGTCAGCAGCGGTGATCAAGACAAGCTGCCGACATCGAGGCCTTCCCTCTACGAGTCCCGCCTTTGTGGAAAAAGGAAGTTGAAACAAGCGGGACTCGCAGAGGGTAGGCCCCGACGTCAGAAGCTGCTGCTGAGTTGCCGAAGAGAGCCGCGGAGCAGGGGATGTGGCCGGAAGCAGGTAGAAGGGAGAGGGAGATAGGAAGGCTGTAGATCTCCGGAGCATGACACCGACCCCGGCCAGGATAATTTTTTTTTCAGGCACCTTACAAGTCCAGCGTCGCGGCGGGAAATAGCCACGCTGAGCAGTGAGCTCAACACTACACAGATGAAAGCCTTGCTTGCTGATTGGTCCGGCGGCACGGCGGGGCGGGGCAGCCGGACCAATCAGCAAGCAAGGCTTTCATCTGTGTGTGCTGAGCTCACTGCTCAGCATGGCTATTTCCCGCCGCGACGCCGGACTTGTAAGCTGCATTCCTGCGTGACACACTACCGGAGCCGCAGCAGAGGTGGAAAAGAGCCGCATGCGGCTCTGGAGCCGCGGGTTGCCGACCCCCGGACTAGGCTTTTTCTACAGACTCCATCTTCCTTGCGCTACCGTTGAGTTTCTTTCCCACCAATTTCCTCATGCCATCATAATTCCCTTTTTTGAAGTTGAGTGCTGTCGCTGTGGATCTTTTCAGGGCTTGGGTAAGGGATGGAGCTTTTTGATATATTTTATTTATGGGAAAATGGATTTCTTACAATATATTCAGGGTTGGATTTTTGTGAATACAAGTTATGATAATGACTAATGGATCTTAAGATAATGTCTCTGAATGTTAATGGTCTTAATCATCTGATAAAAAGGAAGAAAGCATTGTTATTCTTGAAAAGACAGAATGCGGACATTTGCTACATAGAAGAGACTCATCTGTCAACTAATGAGTCTAAAAAACTGAAAGGCGATTGGGTCAAATATTGCTTTTTTTCTTCAGCGGTAGGGAAAAAAGCAGGTGTTGCTATATTAGTAAATAAAAAATGTTCTGCTTCATTTAGATTTAAGGCAGCAGATCCTCTTGGATGGTGGGTATATGTGGAAATGAGCATGGGAAATATTACCATGACGCTTTTTAATGTATATGCCCCTAATTCGAACCAGAATGAATTTTTTAGGACTCTGCAACAATTGGTTCTTCCACTGGCTGCTTCAAATTTAGTAGTAGCTGGGGACTTCAATGCTGTTAAGGATCATTTGATGGATATGAATCCTAGGAGAGTTATAAAATCATTAGGTTTGGATAATTTTGTACAATCTTGTGACTTGAAAGATATTTGGCGCATACTTCATTTTGATGGTAGGGAATTTTCATTTTGTTCCCATGTTCATAATTCTTTTTCTAGAATAGATTATATTTTCATTTCAAATCAATTAGTAAATCAAGTCACATAGGCTGCCATTGATCCAATTATTTTGTCTGATCATGGTGGGGGGTGGATTGAAAGTAAAATGATGGAGAAAAAAAATAATAGACCTATATGGAGATTTAAAAATACATTGCTGGCTGATCCGATATTTTGTGAGATTTTTCTATTAAAAATGAAGGATTACTTTCAAATTAATGATACTGATGAAATCTCCATAGAAGTCTTATGGGATGCTTTTAAAGCATCCATGAGAGGACAAATTATTTCTTATTCGGCTTATCTTCAGAAACAGGTTAAAAAACAATTTTCTGATTTGGAAAAAGAAGTTAAATCTTTGGAAGCGGTTAATAGAAAAGTGGGAATATTCTACACAACAAGTTCTTTTAAAAGTCAAAGGTAAATATATCCAAATTGATATGGAAAGATTTATTTTCTCAGCAAGCTTTGTATTATGGAAACTCAAATAAGTCGGGAAGAATGTTGGCAAATTATCTTAAGGCGAAAAAAAGAAGAACAAAATTAGTTGCCATAAAAGATGAGAATGGTGTAGTTTATACTGAAATTGAACCGATTTTGAAACAATTTTTAAAATTTTATAAAGCTCTGTATTCTTCTGAGACTTATTTAGATAAAAGAAAAGGTGTTTTAGAATTTTTGAAATTATTAGAGGGTCCAAAGATTCCTGAACATATAAAACAAAGTTTAGAAGAGCCAATATCCTTAAAAGAATTAGGAATAGCTTTTAAGTCCCTTAGAGTTGGATCCGCTCCAGGTGGAGATGGTTATACGGTAGAGTTCTATAAGTCATTTCAAAATATCACATTGCCCTATTTATTAAATTTATATCAGACTCAACTAAATAAGGGTTGTATCACAGGCACTATGGCGGAGTCTTTAACTATAGTTTTGCCTAAGCCAAATAAAGATCCTACTTTGGTTTCAAATTATAAGCCTATTTCTTTGATTAATGTAGATAGTAAAATTTTAGCTAAGACATTAGCTTTAAGATTGGCTAAAGCTCTCCCGTATGCATCAAACAGGATTCGTTGCTCAAAGACATTCTTCTCATAATACTAGACTGGCATTCCATATGATGTATTTGACAAAAGATATCAATGATCCGGCCTTTTGTTTCTTTGGATGCAGAGAAAGCCTTTGATCGAGTGGAATGGACCTTCATGTATCAGGCAATGGAATGGTTTGGTATAGGTTCAGGATTTATACAAATGATGCAAGCGCTGTATCCCCTGTTGCTAGATTGTATATTAATAACACTTTTTCAGAATGTTTTATTCTGCAGAGGGGGGTTAGACAAGGTTGTCCCTTATCTCCTTTGCTTTTTGATATTGTTTTAGAACCTTTATCATTAGCTATTCAACAGGTAAAGAAGATACAGGGCATTCCGCGTTCAGATAGAGAATATAAAGTTTCAACATATGCGGATGATATATTGCTTTATTTGAGAAATCCAGAATCAACCATTCCATGTTTGCTTGAATTGATAGAGAAATTTGGAAAATTTTCAGGTTACAAGATAAATTGGAATAAATCGGAAGTTCTCCCATTAAATATACATTGTACAGGTTTATTTGATCTATTTTCTTTTATTTGGAAGGGAGATGGTTTAAAATACATAGGAATTTGGATTGCAAAATCAGTGGATGAGACTATGAAAATTAATGAGAAAATTTTATTACAGAAGGTAACAGAAATGTGTGAGCAATGGAATCTTTTGCATTTATCTTGGTGGGGGAGAGTACAAACTGTCAAAACGATGATTTTGCCTGTAGTTTGTTACCAAATGAGAATGATACCAATTTTCTTTCAGGGGTCTTTTTATAAAAAGTTGAATAGGGTTTTAACAAAATTTATTTGGCTAGGTAAAATTCCTAGAATTGCTTTAGTGTCTTTGCAAAGATCAATTGTGGAGGGTGGGGTAAATTTTCCAAACTTTTATAGGTATCATCAAGCCTATATTTTGCGTCAAGGTATGTATTGGATCCTCCCAGAGCCCACTGATAATATACCAGATTGGTTCTGGCTAGAATGGAGACTCATGTTTCCTTTGCGTCTTGGTTATGTTGTTAGTATCCAAATGCCAAGGTTATATAAAGAACACAAAATATTTGTTGATACCTGGAAAACTTTAAGGTATATAAGTAATCTAACTCCTATTCCAATAAATAAATCAACAACTCAAACGATTTGGCTAAGCCCTAAGATCAAGGTCGGCGGTTTTAAAATCATCTGGAAAATTTGGATGTTGGCAGGAATACGTATTTTAGAAGATGTAATAAATAATGGCAAACTGCTTGAGTTTTCACAATTGCAACATAAATTTGGTTTAAATAAATCGCAATATTTTAGATGGTTGCAATTGAAGCAGGCCATTCAGGCAGGGTTCCCTGAATGGAATAGTCTTATTAATTGTCATAGCCTAGAATTCTTATGTTTTCAGATGGACTCTATGGGTCACCAAGCCGTAAGGTGGTATAAATTAATATCTGAACTTGTAAATAAAAAAACAAAACATGGTCTTAGGAATATTTGGAGCATTGAGATTAAGCACCAGATTACTGCATCTCAATGGCCACGACTTTGGTCTTGGAGATTAAGATGTACAGTGTCGGCATCTATGAGACAAACATGGTTTTTTCTTTCGCATAGAGCTTTTTGGACCCCTGTTCGCTTACAAAAATTAGATTGCTCTAGATCTAATAGATGTTGGCACTGTCATCTTAAGGTTGGGACATTAGATCATTTATTATTCTATTGTCCATTCATATCATTATTTTGGAATTCAATTTGGCCTCAAATAAATAGGATGATGGAAAATCCAGTAGCCTTGACTTATGATACTATCTTATTCGGCACAGCAATGAGAGCAAAGAGTCAAATTTCTTCAAACAATAACAAACTTTTATTTATAATTGACTGGGGTAGCAGTACAACAAATTACATATAACTGGAAAAATTATGATAGGTTAAACAATAACTTCTGGTGGAATTCCGTATGCCATATATATATAAAATGGAGCGTGCATTAGCAACACAGAGAGGTTATTTTGGCAAGTTTCAGAAGATCTGGGGATCATTAGCAGATTTCTGTAATGAATGAAATCATTTTCCCATAATAAAAATCTTATTAAGAAGGGAGGGGGTGGGTTTCATTTTATTTAATTTATCTCATAAAATATTTGTCATTATTTTTATTATAATTGTTATGTGTATTGGGAGGGGAGGGGAGGGAAAGGAGGGGTTTAAATTTTAATAACAATTATTATACATATTAGGTAATACATATAATTCAGTTATTATTGTTCATAAATACAGAAAAATGTATTGTATTTAAAGTGGTACATGAAAGGAATTCAAGTGTATGTTTTATGAGATTGTTTTAAATTTCTATGTTATACTTGTGGATGTATGAAAATGAATAAAAAAATTTAAACAGGATTTATATTCCGTGGGTTTTCAAAGAGGTCAAGGCAGATGACTTTATGCAATGTCACCTCAGTAACAACTATACAAAAATAGACAAATATACTCCCTCCCTTTTTACTAAACCACGATAGCGTTTTTTAGCGCAGGGAGCTGCGCTGAATGCCCCATGCTGCTCTCGACGCTCATAGGCTCCCTGCGCTAAAATCTGCTATTGCAGTTTAGTAAAAGGGGCCCATAGTGCAAAATATAGACAGCATATATAAATTCTCAAAACGGACACATTTTGATCCCTAAATTGAAAATAAAATCATTTTTCCTACCTTTGTTTGGTAATTTAAGAACATAAGAAGTTGCCTCCACTGGGTCAGACCAGAGGTCCATCGCGCCCAGCGGTCCGCTCCCGTGGCGGCCCATCAGGCCTATGACCTGTGAAGTGGTCCCTGACTATTCCTATAACCTACCTCTACTTCTATCTGTACCCCTCAATCCCCTTATCTTTTATGAATCTATCTAAACCTTCCTTGAACCCCTGTAGCATGCTCTGGCCTATCACAACCTCCGGAAGCACGTTCCATGTGTCCACCATCCTCTGGGTAAAAAAGAACTTCCTAGCGTTTGTTCTAAACCTGTCCCCTTTCAATTTCTCCGAGTGCCCCCTTGTACTTGTGGTTCCCCACAGTCTGAAGAATCTGTCCCTGTCATCAGTCTCTGGTTGTACTTTATTTTTCTGACTGTGCATCCAATATTTCTTCCCTTCTTTCAGCCTCCTGTATGCTTCCTCTCCTCCAGACCTCATTCCCTTCCCCAACTTTTTCTTTGTTTTATCCTGTCCCCTTTTTTCTTTCTCTCTCCATGCCCCCTTTCTTTCTGTATGTCTGTCTTTCTCTCTCTATCCGTGCCCCATTTCTTTCTTTCTTTCACCCTGCCCCCTTCTTTCTCTCTCCATGCCCCCTTTCTTTCTCTTTCTCTCTCTCTCCCCATGCCCCATTTTTTTTCTTTCTTTCACCCTGCCCCGTTTCTTTCTTTCTGTATCCCTGTCCTCCCCCATGCCACCGCCGCCACTACCGCCATGCTGCCACCACCGCCGGGGAAAGGCTGCCACTGGCCGTCGGAAACAGGCCGGCGCCGAATTCGTCCTGCTTCTTTTCCCGCGGACCGACCAACTCTGGCTGCCCGATGTCAATTCTAACGTCGGAGAGGACATTCCGGGCTAGCCAGGCAGCAATTGGCTGGCCCAGAATGTCCTCTCCGACGTCAGAATTGATGTCGGATGGTTATAGTTGGTCGGCTCGCGGGTAAAGAAGCAGGGCGAATTCGGAGGGAGGGAGAACTGACGCCGGTTTCTTTCTGATGACCGCAATGGCAGCCTTTCCCCGGTGGCAGGCCAGCTGTGCACCCCCGTGGGCCGTGCACCCGGGGTGGACCCCCCCCCTAGGTACGCCACTGGGTAGTAGGTCAAGTTATGCTAGCGGTGGCATACAGGTTTTGATGAGAGTCTGTTTAGTGTATTAGGTGGTGCTTTTGAGATCCATCAGTCAGGGGTACAGACGCAAGACCTCAGGCACTCCATACTTGTCTCACTTTCTTCCTCCTTTCTCTTTCTCTCTCCTGGGACCCTCCTGCACCCTTTCCTTGGTCCTGGGCACGTTCTCTCTGTTGGCTTGTCCTTGCCTCTCCAGTGTCAGTGCAGGGTTCCCCTCCCCAGATCCTGGGCTTATGCATACCAAAATAGAGGGGGGTGGGCTGCTACACTTTCAGCTGACACCGGCCTGCCTCCTGGTCTGTGCCTGACATGTTGCTGTAGTGGTGGCCAAACATGTGTGTGCATTCCCTGCCTCTCCCTTATCTTCTCTCCTCCCATATGTCTCCACCCCTCTCCCTTTCCCTCTTCAGCTGCACTTATGTAACCCTTAGGGAATCTATCTGCTTGCATATGACAAGCTGCTTTTCACAGCAGTGACCTGCTCATGTTTACATTAGTAATCATTCATAACATGTCCCTTCTATCTAGGGCAGTGGTTCCCAACCCTGTCCTGGAGGAACACCAGGCCAATTGGGTTTTCAGGCTAGCCCTAATGAATATGCATGAAGCAAATTTGCATGCCTATCACTTCCATCATATGCAAATCTCTCTCATGCATATTCATTAGGGCTAGCCTGAAAACCCGATTGGCCTGGTGTTCCTCCAGGACAGGGTTGGGAATCACTGATCTAGGGTTACCATATCGCTCTAGAAATATGAGGAATTGAGACATCCAGATGTTACTTCCATTGAAAGTCATGGAAGTCGCAATCCCACATGTCTCAATCTGTCCCCTTTTTCAGGAGCCATATGGTAACTCAACTTCTGTTTCATGTCCTGCATTGTGACATGGATCTATTGACCACCTGATTTTGCTGCCTGAATGCCCATGACCCCTGGTGCAATTTCAGAGACCTGCCTGCTCACTTGTCAGGTAAAGGTCTGTGAAATTAAATGAATGGATAAAACATGACACCCAGTTTTGAAGTAGAATCTTGATATTTATTTTGCTCTTGTAAAGTATCAAATAAAAATGCATACACCGGTGGAATATGAGGCTTGTAGAAGAATTCTGAAAAGATTGAATGGGAGAGAAATGGTTCAGCAGAAGACCTGTAAGAAGCAAGTTGCAGTAGTCCAGGTGAGACGTGACGAGAGCATAGATGAGGGTCTTGACAGTGTGTTCAGAAAGGAAAGGCTGTATCCATACCTGGATATATTTTGCCATTGTCTTCTGCCTTTAACATGGCCATGGTATCATCATGACAACCATCAAAGAAAATGTAATTAATGCCATTTTGCTGCAGTTCCTTCTCAAACTATATATTCAATCTTTTCACGAATCTCACCTGAGCCCTCTTCACCTTGTTATGATCACCAAAGCTATGCCCGAGTCATAAATTCTGTATCAATCCAGGCAGCAGTAGCAATCTCTGCTGTCTCTCAGTCCAGTATAGTGTCAAACTGGCAAAAGCAATCTAATATAATAAAATGGTAGGACGCGCATGCGCACTAAAAAAAATCGTGTTCCCTGAGCTGTCGCGTTTTTTTTAGTGCGCATGCGCGGGTTGTACATCACCAATGTTCCTCCTCCACCATGCAACGCAAACCATGTCCGCCGCCGGCCTCGAGCTACTGGGGGCCGGCGGCGCAAGCCGCCCGGCCGGTGCTGAGGCCCTGCCTCCCGCTTTCGCCCTACACGGCGACGCCAGACCCAGACCTACAAAACGCTGAGGCCCGTCTTCCGACCTACACGGCGCCGCCAGATCCGGCACCACAAAACGGCCCTCACATCCGCGAACATGCTTGCCATGGAAACAGAGGGGATCAGGAGCTAAACATCGATTTAAAAAAACAAACAAACAACAGTGCACAACGACAGAGACACACAGACACTCACAGAAGGACAGGGGGCTAAAGAGACAGATTTAAAAAAATAACAAAACACTAAGGAGAAAGAGAGACACAGGTAAGGAATGCTGCTGGGCAGGGGGAGCAGGGAAGAGGGTCAGGGGGAGAAAAGAAGGAGTGCTGCTGGACAGACAGAGCAGGGAAGAGGAACAGGGGAGCAGGGAAGAGGAACGGGGGAGCAGGGAAGAAGTGCTGCTGGACAGGGGGAGCAGGGAATAATGACTGCGGAGCAGGGAAGAAGCTGGACAGGGGGAGCAGGGAAGAGGGACAGTGGGAGCAGGTAAGGAGTGCTGCTGGACAGGGGGAGGTAAAAGGAAGGGAGAAGGCCTACTGCTGGACAGGTGGAACAGGCAAGGGGTGATGGTTGACAGCCGAGGAAAGAGAGAGACAGAAAGCGGTCAAGAGGAGAGAGAGAAAAAGAAAGAAAGAAATAAAGACACACACATCTATTCTAGCACCCGTTAATGTAACGGGCTTAAAGACTAGTGTTGATTATATCCTCAGAGTATAGTTTGGACTCTTCCTTTCTCCAGAGCAACAGAAGCTTCCTCTATCGGGATGACATGGCGGAAGAATTAATCTTTCTGTTCCACTCCATACACACGTCTCTTCATCATCTCTTGCTCTTCTGCTTTACTTTTTTCACTCTTCATTCTCTGCTTTTCTTCACCCTCCTTCCTTTTTGCCTACCTTTCCCCTTCTGTAGCTCTTGTCTTCTGGTCCAATCTGATACCATCCAATACTCTCAACTTTCTCAACTCTCAGCGTCATCGGCCGGGCTCCTCCTTAAGAGGAAGGGAGCCGCGGCACTTGTGGACTGTTTCCTTCGCAGAGCCGCGTGTAGGCTGCGGCGAAGAAGCAGAGGCAGAGGAGAGAGAAGCTGGTACAGGGGAGCAGGAGAAGAGCTTCAGCAGAGCGGGTAGCGGCGAGAGGAGGCTCTGCCCACCGTGTCAGTGCAGCGTCATCGGCCGGGCTCCTCCTTAAGAGGAAGGGAGCCGCGGCGCTTGTGGACTGTTTCCTTCGCGGAGCCGCGTGTAGGCAGCGGCGAAGAAGCAGAGGCAGAGGAGAGAGAAGCCGGTACAGGGGAGAAGGAGAACAGCTTCAGCAGAGCGGGTAGCGGCGAGAGGAGGCTCCGCCCACCGCGTCAGCGCAGCATCATTGGCGGGCTCCTCCTTAAGAGGAAGGGAGCCAACGGCGCACCGCCGTTCGGCGCGCAGCAAAGGTGCTCGCCTTAGCGAGAGCGCCTTTGCGAAGGGCCTTTGCGAAGGGCCGGGTTGCTACATCTAAGGACCCCAAGAAAAGAAAACAATCAAGGTAAGGACATATCCACGTGCACATACAAACAAGAAAGGCGTAGGGGCAACAAACAAAGGACAGAGTAGGCCCAGGGAGGACCACACATATAGGGAAACGACAGGCTAGGAAGGCACCGAAGAATAGAAGCAGGGGCAGAAGACAAGAAACACGGGCAGAAAATAAAGTAGAGGCAGGCCAAGCAGGTAGCACACGTGTGCACATACACAAGGACAGCAACAAGCACAGCAGGACAAGATAAGGCGGAATCAAGGAAAAACACAAATACACGAGCAAGCGGAGAAGGCAAACACAAGGCAAACAAGAGGCAAAACAACACACACGCACAAGCAAAGGGGAGCGGAAGACGAAGAAGGTAAGGAAGAGCCAGGCGTAGGAGTGAACATACTAGCACCAGGACTCCTAAAGGGCAGACAAGAATGGAAGCTGATGGAACACAGAGGATGAGCTTCCCAGTGTACTGCACGGACTGCCACATGTATGACTACCTCCCCTCCGGGTTGCAGTCATACGTGTGCGGGCGTTGTCAGAAACTGAAGAGCTTGAGGAGTGAAGTCAGCCACCTGAAGTTGAGGATCCAGGAACTGGAGGGACTCTACATCTTAGAAGACCCCTTCCAGACAGATGAAGATCACACGCGAGAGGGGTGCATCGAGGAACAGGTCAGGGAGCTCGAGAAGTTCATTGAAGATGCCTACAGGAGAGTGGAAGAGCAGGAATACGAGAAGCGCAGAAGCGAGGAGGACATACAGAGCAGAAGACAAGAAGCATCTGACACCAAGGTAGAAGTTACCCACGGAGGAATTTTGCTGCAAGAAGAAGAGAAACACTCTCAGTGCCTAGAGCGAGAAGAAATGAAGAACACCAGGGACACAGACCTGCGACCGCAACGGAGGCTGAAAAAGGGGAAATCTGCAATCCTGGTGGGAGACTCAATCCTAAGGCAAGTAGACAGTCACTTAGCAGGAGGGAGAGAGGATCGGCTAGTGACCTGTCTCCCAGGAGCAAGAACGAAGGATGTCGTTGACAGAATTGAAAGAATCCTGGAGGAAGCAGAGACGGAAGAGACAGCAGTGATAGTCCATGTCGGGACGAACGATGTCACCAGGAGAGACTACAGCAAGAATGCACTGACCGAACAGTTCAAGATCCTAGGAAGGAAACTGAAGATGAGGACCCAGAGGATAGCCTTCTCAGAGATCCTGCCAGTACCGAGGGCAGAAACGAAGAGGCAGACGGAACTACAATCAATAAATGCGTGGATGAGGAGATGGTGTGAGGAAGAGGAATTTCTCTTCGTGAGGAACTGGACAGCGTTCTGGGGAAAGAACAAGCTCTACAAGAAGGATGGTCTACACCTGAGCACAGCGGGAACTAGACAACTAGCAAATAACATCAGAAGAGCGATAGAGCAAGCTTTAAACTAAACAGAAGGGGAAAGCTGACAGTCGACCTGATATCGACGGTTCGGGAGACAGTACCCACTGAAGGTACTGAGGGGGGAAAATGCTGGGCAGACACATGTGGACAGCAACAGGTTATGAAAAAACAAGGGAGAAAGAAGAAGAGAGAGGAGGACATGATAAACATACTACAAGGGGAAGTCAAAAAGGAACGGGAAGATGGGAAGGCACAGGAAAAAGAAAATACGAACACGCCACATGGGCAAGGCAATAGAAACATACCACAAAGGTAGGACAAAGGAGAAAATATTCAGGAGTTGGCTGGCCAGGAAGAGGACAGAAAGAAGACTGAAGCACATGGGAAAACAGCGAGGAAGACTAAATGCCAGGACTTGAACTGCATGTACACTAATGCAAGAAGTCTAAGGAATAAAATGGGGGAATTGGAAGTCATGGCCAAAAATGAGAACCTAGACATCATAGGGATCACGGAAACATGGTGGAATGAGGAAAACAAATGGGACATAGTACTGCCAGGGTATAAACTCTACTGAAAAGATAGGACTTATCAGAAAGGAGGAGGAATAGCACTGTACATAAGGGAAACCATTCACTCAACTAGTGTGGATACAGCAGCGGCAAATGGTCAACTGGAGTTATTGTGGGTTAAAATACCAGGAAAAAAACGGATCCGAGATAAAGATGGGACTGATCTACCGTCCACCTGGGCAATCGGAAGCAGAGGATACAGAAATGGTAGCTGAGCTGAAGAGGGAATGCGAGAACGCTAACACTATAGTTATGGGAGATTTCAACTATCCCGGGATAGACTGGCGTCTTGGAAATTCAAAATGCACGAAGGAAATGGAGTTCCTGGAAGCCGTCCAAGACTGTTTCATGGAACAACTTGTCCAGACTCCAACGAGAGGGGCAGCGATCCTGGATCTGATCCTCAACGGGCTAAAAGGACCTGCAAAGGGAGTGGAAGTAATGGGACCGCTAGGAAACAGTGACCACAACATGATTCTGTTCCAAGTGGAAGTAGGATTACCAAAGGGGAAGAGAACAAAGGGAACAGCGTTTAACTTCAAGAAAGGGAACTATGATGTCATGAGACAAATGGTGAAGAAGAAGCTCAGAAACAGCTCCAAGAAAGCTCGGTCTGTGGAGCAAGCCTGGTCCCTACTCAAGGACACAGTAAGCGAGGCACAAAACCTATATGTACCCAGATTTAGGAAAGGATGCAAAAAAAATCAGACTAAAGACCCAGCATGGATAAACAATGAAGTAAAGACAGTGATAGGAGACAAGAAAACATCATTTCGAAAGTGGAAAAAGGACAAAACTGAAGGAAATTGGAAAGAGCACAGGAAGCATCAGAAAGAATGTCACCAAGTGGTCAGAAAAGCCAAGAAAGAATACGAGGAGAGACTAGCCAAGGAAGCAAGAAATTTTAAACCATTTTTCAGATATGTAAAAGGGAAACAGCCAGCGAGGGATGAGGTGGGACCTCTGGATGAGGGAGACAGGAAAGGAGTGGTGAAGGAGGAAAAAGAGGTGGCTGATAGACTAAACAAGTTCTTCGCATCGGTCTTTACAAAAGAAGACACATCCAACTTGCCAGAACCGGAAAAAATCTTCAAGGGGAATCAAGAAGGAATATTATCATGCATGGAGGTAAGCCTCGAAGACGTTCTCAGGCAGATAGATAGATTAAAAATTGACAAATCTCCTGGCCCAGATGGGATCCACCCGAGAATACTGAAAGAGCTCAGAGACGAAATAGCGGAGTTACTCAGGCATATTTACAACCTATCCTTGAGAACAGGGATAATCCCGGAAGACTGGAGGATAGCAAATGTTACACCAATCTTCAAAAAAGGATCGAGAGGCGACCTGGGGAACTATAGACCGGTGAGCTTGACCTCAGTTCCGGGGAAGATGGTTGAATCAATGATCAGGGAAGGTATCAATGAGCATATAGAAAAAAAACAAACTGATGAGAACAAGCCAGCACGGTTTCTGTAAAGGACGATCGTGCCAAATGAATCTACTGCATTTCTTTGAGGGGATAAGCAAACATTTGGACCAAGGTAACCCCATTGACATAGTATGTCTGGATTTCCAAAAAGCCTTTGACAAGGTACCCCATGAGTGCCTGTTGAAGAAACTGGGGAACCATGGGGTGGAAGGGGACGTCCACAGATGGATCCAAAATTGGCTGGCGGATAGGAAGCAGAGGGTAGTAGTAAAAAGACACTACTCTGACTGGAAAGGGGTCACGAGTGGTGTCCCACAGGGGTCTGTGCTGGGACCGCTGCTGTTCAATATATCCATTAACGATCTGGAAACTGGCACGAAGTGTGAAGTTATCAAGTTCGCGGACAATACAAAACTCTCCAACAGAGTAGAAACTGTTGAGGAATGCAAAGAATTACAGAGCGACTTGAACAAACTGTGTGAATGGGCAAAAAGATGGCAGATGAGCTTCAATGTGGAGAAATGTAAGGTCTTGCACATGGGGAAAGGGAACCCCATATACAGCTATAAGATGGGAGGAAGGGTGCTGGGGAAAGGCACCCTAGAAAAAGACCTGGGGGTATTGGTGGATACAACAATGAAGCCAGCGGCGCAATGTGCAGCGGCCTCAAAGAAAGCAAACAGAATGCTGGGCATTATCAAAAAAGGTATCACTACCAGAACAAAGGAAGTTATCCTGCCATTGTATCGAGCAATGGTGCGACCACATCTGGAATACTGTGTCCAATACTGGTCACCGTACCTTAAGAAAGACTTGACGATGCTTGAGAGGGTCCAGAGGAGAGCAACTAGGATGATAAAAGGAATAGAGAACCTTTCATATTCCGAAAGGTTAGACAAACTGGGGCTTTTTACCCTGGAAATGCGGAGACTGAGAGGAGACATGATACAGACGTATAAAATCATGAAAGGTATAGAGAAGGTGGAGAGGGGCAGATTCTTCAGACTAGCGGGGACAACAAAAACAAGAGGTCATTCAGAAAAACTGAGAGGGGACAGATTCAAAACGAATGCAAGGAAGTTTTTCTTCACTCAGAGGGTGGTGGACACCTGGAACACGCTTCCAAATGAGATAATAGGACAGAGTACAATACTGGGTTTCAAAATGGGGCTGGATGACTTCCTGGAAGCGAAAGGGATTAAAGGGTATAGATAGAAGGTTACTCTACAGGTCATAAGCGAAAAGCGTATGACAGTTTTAGGTTATGAGCACTATCAGGCCCTGGACCTGAGGGGCCGATGCGTGAGCGGACTGCCGGGCACGATGGACCTCCGGTCTGACCCGACAGGGGCAATTCTTATGTTCTTATGTTCTCTTTGACTTTTTATAAAGGCTAACTCAATCACAGGACTCTTCTTTTCTCTACAACAGTCACAAAGTATGTGTATTCCATCGACGTAGGCAGAATTTCATCCCACATCAGTTCAACTCTTTTATTTCACTCTTGTAGGTATGTCCATCAGTGTGCTGAGATTCTCTATAAATCCTCCAGTTTTGCTCTAAAACAGAATCTTTAATGGCTTGTTCCCACATGGATTCCTAACATGGCTGTTTATAACAAGACAACTGAATTTTGAATTTGCTTTGTACCACTGAGCAAGTGATCCAGTTGTTAGATCACTGACCAGTTATCAGTACTGTAATTTCATTTATCTTGATCACTGTTGTCTCTCAAAAACAACCCATGTCTAATGAGATCCCTGACAGATGATAGTTCAGCTACAGGTAGTTCTCTGCATGATCCCACCAAATGATATAAATGAGTCCGAACTTGCAATCTTGTTTTTCTTTTGGACATTTTCAGTATTAGATTATAGCTATGAAGATACACTTCCCCCTCCCCATTCGCGGTTTCCCTACTCGCGATTTCACATAATCGTGACTTTTTTTTGGGGGGGGAGGGAAAAAAAACCCCATATTTTTGTCTTCCCCCCGGCATCCCGGCCTTACCTGGTGGTATAGCTGGTTTTTGGGGCAGGAGCGATCTTCCTACGCTCCTGCCCCGTGCAGATAGCCATTAGGAAATGG
The DNA here is from genome assembly GCF_902459505.1 of Geotrypetes seraphini. NCBI lineage: Eukaryota > Metazoa > Chordata > Amphibia > Gymnophiona > Dermophiidae > Geotrypetes > Geotrypetes seraphini. The sequence continues at coordinate 146,316,950 of NC_047085.1, read as the reverse complement.
CTGTGGGGAGTTCCTGTAGTCTCTCGAGACACTACAGGAACTCCCCACAGCCATTTCCTAAAGGCTATCTGCACGGGGCAAGAGAATAGGAAGATCGCTCCTGCCCCGAAAACCAGCTAGACCACCAGGTAAGGCCAGGATGACAGGGGAAGGCGGAAGGGAGGCGGGGGTGGGTCAGAGCCGGATATTCGTGGTTTTTCGCCATTCACAGTCCGGCTCTGCCCCTATCCCCCGCGAATAACGAGGGAGAAGTGTACTATGTTGAAAACCTATGAATGAAAAGGTGAAACTAATGTGTTGGTGTCAATATATAAATAAGTAAGAAATTGATAACTGTGGCACTAAATGCATTAATATGCAATGTAAACACATAAAAACTATTATCAGAGCACTAAAGCATATTTCAATAATTTATGTATTTTTGCATAATTTCCTAGAAATTCCAGGTAGGTAAATAACATATTACAGAAAATATAAAGCTAGTTGTTTATTTTCCACATGAAAATTGTCTACAAATTAGAGAGATAAATTACTTTGTAATCTGTGACGCATCACTACTATATGGGTTTCTTGGTCTGAGCACTTCACAAACATATACAAAAAATTTTTGTTTTGCACAATTATAAATGGTCAAGCTTTCAATTGGACTATAGCTGTGATTGTATTAATATATACCACATGAAAATTGTAACATTTTTTTCTAATGCTTTTTAAAATTATGACATCTCCAAAACTAACACACCCTACTAGGATATACTCCAAAAATGGCTCAAGAAAACTGTAGAAATAAAATTTGATGTATTTTTTTTTATTTGTGATACTGTGGAGGTCATCCCATTCATTGCATAATAGCATTTCTTAATTAAGATCACAGCTCCCCCTCCCGATTCATGGTATCCCCAATCGCAAATTCGGTTATTTGAGATTTTTTTAGAGTCTTGATTTTTAATTGAGAAACGCTGCTCCGGACATCACCCAGACCTTACCTGGTGGTCTAGCAGTGACGTGGGCCAGGAGCAATCTTCCTACACTCCTGACCCGTGCAGAGCCATGCTGTGCACATGTGTTGTGAGTTCCCGTTGTAGTCTTGTGAGACCACAGGAACTCACAGCATTAGTACACAGCACGGCTCTGCACGGGTCAGAAGTGTAGGAAGATTGCTCCTGCCTTGCGTCGCCGCTAGACCACCAGATAAGGTCGGGGACCCAGGAAGGAGACAGGAGGGAGGCGGGGGTGGGTCAGAGCCGGCCCAAAAAATTATTTGTGATTTTTCCCTAGTCGCAGGCCGGCTCTACCCCTAACCCCTGTGAATATTGAGGGTCTGCTGTAATATCATTCCAAAGTGAATTCTTATGTACCTATTAGCCTGAGGACCATTGCTGATAGCCTATTTCAAAATATAACCCCATGAGAAAATAGTAAACTTCAAGTGTAAATAACAACCCTCAGAAATGTAGCTTCAATTGGGGCAGGTACCAATTCAACTGGAAACCAAAGTTTTAGGAAAACCAGATAAGAAATTTCCAAGAATTGAACAGTTGTAACACTTTACAAACTGAAAAGAGGAGTGCTGTAATCAGCAACACACTGTAAGAACAGCACTTACCATCTGTCCTGTTTTGAAGATTTTACCGTCCCATTCAATTGCTGTATAAGTAGCCCATGGGCTCTGCATCCTTTTAGAAGGATAATCAGGACGATTAATTGTCTCTTTATATCCGGTAAATTTTATCTGCTTGTCAAATTTTTCATGGCATTCTTTAACCCAAAGAGCAAATTCCCTGTCAATTTTCATTCTCTGTTCCTGAAAAATGTTAAAACATTTTTTTGCATAATTACAAAAAATACACATACATATATCTTTTACATTCCTGAGAGGGAGAAAAAAACACAAGTTACTAGCAGGGAAATTTCTTACTCATTGTAATGATGACAGGCTCATGGTTGTGGTCAATAACCCTCTTCTTAGAGGCATGATCCTGACAGCTTGAGAGTCCTATATGTGAGAACATAATGCCTGCTTGTCCTTAGAGAAAGCATAGTTACTCACCTAAAGTAGGTGTTCTCCGAGGACAGCAGACATATTCTCACATCCCTCCTACCTCCCCTAGTTAGCTTCTTAGCTATCTTGTTGAACTGCAGGTCCTGCGAGCCAATGTCTGGTGGGAGGCACCAGCACTTGTGCAGTATGGGTGGTTTTAAAGTGACCAGTGCACTTTTTGGCTGTTCTTGTCGGGTTCCATTGATGACATCACACACATGTGAGATTAAATCCTTGCTAACTTCAGAAAACACCTTCTACAGGTGAGTAACTATGCTATTCCTGTTTCTGGGGCAAGTTGCAAAAGTGCTCCCTAGGGTCCCAGGGAGAAACCATGCATTTTTGCAAAGGATTAAGCTCTTAAGACCTCTACTATAGCCTGTTCTGCTGCAGTGGGACCTTAACTTGTTCCTGCTTATTCTCTCAGGGCTGCCATTCAAACTTTTAAATTGGGACTTGGTAAAGGATCTCATACTCAAGGGAAATGTGGCTGAGCAAATGGCCACATTTCTGGTTGCCATTTGCTCAGCCAGGTGAGTCTGGAAGGTACAGGCATATCTTGTAGAAGCCCCTATTTCTACTTGGTCTGTCTCTAGAGTTCTTTCCTTAGTAGCCTTCTTCTAGAGACCAACTCCATCCTTTTTATATCTTTTAGAAGGTGCGGCCTCGAGAATTGTACACAATATTCTAAATGAAGTCTCACCAAAGTCTTATACAAGGGCATCAATACAGCAATGTTACTTACCGTAACAGTTGTTATCTAGGGACAGCAGGCAGCTATTCTCACTAGTGGGTGATGTCATCCGACAGAGCCCCGATACGGACATCTTGAAAGCATGTCTTGCTTGAAGAAACTTAGAAGTTTCGAGATGCCCGCACCGTGCATGCGCCAGTGCCTTCCCGCCCGATGTACCGGGCGTGTCTCCTCAGTTCAGGTAGCTAGCCTGAGAAGCCAACCCAGGGGAGGTGGGTGGGACGTGAGAATAGCTGCCTGCTGTCCCTGGATAACAACTGTTACGGTAAGTAACATTGCTTTATCCCAGGACAAGCAGGCAGGTATTCTCACTAGTGGGTGACCTCCAAGCTAACCCCAATGGGATGGTGGGAGAGTTGGCAACTTAAGAGAACAAATTTTGTAATACAGTTTGGCCAAACTGTCCATCCCGTCTGGAGAAAGTATCCAGACAATAATGAGAGGTGAATGTATGAACCGAGGACCAAGTGGCAGCCTTACAAATCTCCTCAATCGGTGTCGATCTGAGGAAGGCTACAGAGGCTGCCATTGCTCTGACCTTGTGGGCTGTGACCTTACAGGGAAGGGATAATCCAGCCTGGGCATAGCAGGAAGAGATACAAGCCGCCATCCAGTTAGAGATGGTGCGCTTCGATACAGGTCGTCCCAACTTGTTTGGATCAAAGGAGACGAAAAGTTGAGGTGCAGTTCTGTGTGGCTTTGTGCGATCCAAGTAGAAAGCCAGAGCACGTTTACAGTCCAGAGTGTGCAAAGCAGATTCCCCAGGATGAGAATGAGGCTTTGGAAAAAACACTGGAAGCACGATGGATTGATTGATGTGAAATTCAGAGACCACTTTAGGTAAGAATTTTGGATGAGTACGGAGAACCACCTAGTCATGATGGAATACAGTGAAGGGTGGATCTGCCACTAGGGCCTGAAGCTCACTGACTCGGCGAGCTGACGTGAGGGCCACCAGGAAAACCACCTTCCAGGTGAGATACTTAAGAGGAGCCGTTTTGAGAGGTTCAAACGGAGGCTTCATAAGATGAGACAGGACAACATTAAGATCCCAAACCACAGGAGGAGGTTTGATAGGAGGATTGACATGAAAAAGTCCTTTCATAAATTTGGAAACCACAGGATGAGCCGACAAAGGTTTCCCCTGTAGAGGCTGATGGAAAGCCGCAATAGCACTCAGGTGGACTCGTATAGAGGTAGACTGGAGACCAGACTGGGACAGGTGTAGAAGATAGTCCAATACAGACGATAGAGAAGCTTTCTGAGGGTCTGTAGCATTGGAAATACACCAGGTCGAGAATCTCGTCCATTTTTGGGAATAGCATTGTCGAGTAGCAGGCTTCCTGGAAGCCTCCAAGACCTCCCTCACAGCTTGAGAAAACTGGTGAGGGGTTATGTTGAAAGGAACCAAGCTGTCAGGTGGAGAGACTGCAGGTTGGGATGAAGCAGTGAACCTTGATGTTGAGTAAGCAGTGAAGGAAACACTGGAAGAAGTATTGGCTCCCTGCTGCTGAGTTGAAGTAGAAGGGAGAACCAAGGTTGTCTGGGCCACCGAGGAGCAATCAGGATCATGGTGGCATGGTCTGATCTTAACTTGACCAGAGTCTTCTGAATGAGAGGAAAGGGAGGAAACGCATAAAGGAAGCGATTCCCCCACTCTAGTAGAAAGGCGTCTGCCTCGAGGCGGAGAGGAGTGTAGATCCTGGAGCAAAACTGAGGCAGTTTGAAGTTGTGGGGCGCTGCAAAGAGGTCTATCTGAGGCGTTCCCCACTGAGCGAAGATCTGATGAAGGGGTTTGGAATGGAGCGTCCATTCGTGAGGCTGGAGAAGACGACTCAATTTGTCTGCCAAGACGTTGTCCTTCCCCTGAATGTAGACAGCTCTGAGGAAGGTGTTGTGGCGAACCGCCCAATCCCAGACTCGAAGAGCTTCCTGACAAAGAGGGGCCGAGCCCGTGCCCCCTTGTTTGTTGACATAATACATGGCGACCTGATTGTCTGTGCGAATAAGGATCACCATGTCGTGAAGCAGATGCTGAAAGGCTTGGAGAGCATTGAAGATGGCTCTGAGCTCCAGAAGATTGATTTGATGGAGTCGTTCCGCACTGGTCCAGAACCCCTGAGTGCGAAGACCATCCAGATGGGCTCCCCATGCATAGTTCGATGAATCGGTCGTGAGAACCTTCTGGTGGGGAGGAGAGTGAAACAGCAAACCTCTGGATAGATTCGAAGAGGTCATCCACCAGAGAAGAGACTGCCGTAGAGCAGGAGTGACCACAATGTGACGGGACAACGGGTCGGACACCTGAGTCCACTGAGATGCCAGGGTCCATTGAGGAATCCTGAGATGTAGTCTGGCAAAAGGCGTCACATGAACTGTAGATGCCATGTGGCCCAAGAGGACCATCATGTGTCTCGCCGAGATGGACTGGCGAGAAGACACCGACTGGCAGAGTAGAAGGAGAGCATCCATGCGTTGAGGAGGAAGGAATGCTCGAAGTTGAATGGTATCCAGAACAGCCCCGATAAAGGGGAGACACTGGGTGGGCTGAAGATGTGATTTGGGGAAGTTGATCTCGAAGCCCAGATTCTGCAGTAAAGAAATTGTGGACAAGGTCGCCGAAATGACCTCTGGGGCCGAAGGTGCCTTGATGAGCCAGTCGTCGAGGTATGGAAACACCTGGAGACCCATGTTCCGGAGTGCAGCGGCCACCACCACCAGACACTTTGTGAAGACTCTGGGAGACGAGGAAAGGCCGAATGGAAGCACTCGATACTGCAGATGGAGATGTCCCACCCGAAATCTGAGAAACTTGCGGGAGGCCGGATGTATCGGGATGTGAGTGTAGGCCTCCTTGAGATCCAGAGAGCATAACCAATCGTTCTGCTCGAGTAGGGGGTAAAGAGAAGCAAGGGTCAGCATGCGGAACCGCTCCTTGACCAAAAACTTGTTGAGGACTCGAAGGTCCAAAATGGGACGCAGATCGCCCGTCTTCTTCGGAACCAAGAAATACCGGGAGTAGAACCCCCGGTTTTGCTGATCTACTGGCACCGGCTCGACGGCTCGAAGCCGAAGAAGAGCGGTCTGCATCGAGTTGGAAGGATACTCTCTTGGCGGGTGGTCCGGGGGGACCCGTTGGAAATGAAGAGAGTATCCCTCTCTTACGATGGTAAGGACCCAAAGGTCCGAGGTGATCGACTCCCATTGATGATAAAAATGGTGGAGTCGACCCCCGATGGGGAAAACAAGGGAAGACAGAACGTCGGTTATGCTCCCTGGAAGAGAGTCAAAAGGGCTGAGTGGCCTTGGGTGCAGCCGGCATCTGAGGCTTCTGCTGAGACTTCTGTGGAGGCTGCCTCTTCGCAGGCTGTCTCGCTAGGGGAGCCTGTCTTGGTTGATAACGCCTCTGGTAGATTTGAGGCGGTCTAGATGGACGAGACTGTTGAGGCTTAGGCTTAGGACGCAGAATGGATTGAAAAGACTTCTCGTGGTCCGAAAGCTTTTTAGTGACAGTCTCGATAGACTCATCGAATAGATCCGCTCCCGCACAAGGCACATTAGCCAATCTGTCTTGGAGGTTCGGATCCATATCAATAGTGCGAAGCCAGGCCAGGCGACGCATGGCGACTGAGCAGGCCGCAGCACGTGCCGAGAGCTCGAAGGCATCGTAGGAGGATTGCATCAGCTGCAGCCGCAACTGGGAAAGGGTTGCCACCACCTCCTCAAACTGGAAACGAGCTTCAGCATCGATGAAAGGGACGAACTTGCGGAGGAACGGCAAGAAGAAATCCAAATAAGAAGAGAAGAAAAAATTGTAATTGAGCACTCGAGTCGCCATCATCGAATTTTGGTAAACTCGTCTACCAAACTTGTCCATCGTTCTCCCCTCCCTGCCCGGAGGCACACAAGCGTAGACCTGGGAAGGGTGAGAACGCTTGAGAGAAGACTCGACCAGCAGAGACTGATGAGAAAGTTGAGCTCCCTCAAATCCCTTGTGGTGAACGATGCGGTATCGAGCATCCAGCTTGCTGGGAACCGCAGGGATAGAATACGGTGTCTCAAAACAGCGCATGAAAGTCTGGTCCAGCAATTTATGCAAAGGAAGCCGAAGAGTCTCCGCCGGAGGGTGAGGCAAATGCATCGTATCCAAATACTCTTTAGAATATTTAGATCCAGTATCCAAAGTCACATCTAAGTCATCCGCCATTTGTCGGAGAAAAGATGAGAAAGACAATTGGTCCGCCAAGGCCGGCCGCCGAGACGGACTAGACGAAGTGGAAGCCTCCGGGTCTAGGGAGAGCTGAGACCGACATGGAGAATAAGAGGTAGATGGTTCCTCATACTCTGGTCCCTCCGGTTGGGAAACATCGGACGATGAGTATCCCAAACGTTGCATCTTTTTCTGTGGGGACACTTCCGAATGACGTGAGGAGTGTCGAGATGAATGACGAGAACGATGCCCCTCCCGGTGCCGGGATGGGGAGCGAGAACTTCTGTGCATCGCACGATCCCCCGAAGCCTCTAAGGAATGGATGGGGCTCGAAGCGGTGGATCGCAGAGGTGGCAAGGATGCGGACTCACGCAGCGCCACCCAAGTCTGGTATGGAGTGCGGAAGAACTCTTCCTGCGATGCAGTATGCCCAGGACTCCGAATATCAGGGACCGTCCCAGCGCCCTGTTGCCTTGGAGGAGTAATGGGCTCTAAAGGTGGCATATCAGGAAGGGAAGCCCTCCTGGAGGCATCCGCCGCCCTCCGCCGATCCCCCTCGTCGAGCAGCGAGATCGAACGGCGAGGGGGAGGGGGAGGGGGCGGACCGCCCTCAGGGACCGGTGCTCGGACTTCACCCTGAATGTTGGCGATAAGCCGGGGTCCCATAGTTTGCATAAGCTCGACAAACTGAGCTTCCAGCAGGGATCGAAGCGAAGCCGATATGGAGGGATCCGCACCGAAAGGGGGTCCTCCAGCACGGTCTTCGCGCTCCTTCGCGGCCAAGTGCTTCTGCTTAGTAGCTTTGGGCACCTTGATGACCACGGGAGGGACAGTGGAAGGCGGTACCTGAACCGAAGAGACAGAGGCAGGCGCCGCAGCGGAACTGGAAGCCGCAGCCGGTGTAAACGATGCTGGCTTCACGATGCCGGATGCGGAAGTCGTTGATGCAGGTTTCGAGCGGACCGGTGAAACCTCAGCAGATGTAGAAGCAGACAGATCCTTGGCAGTCTCCATCTTGAACATCGACTCCCAAAGTAAGCAACGCCGCTTGAACGAGCGCGCAGTGAGCGTGGAACAAGGCCTGCACGATTTCGGAACGTGGTCCGGACCAAGACACTGAAGGCAGCGTCGATGCGGGTCCGTCAACGAAATCGCACGCTGGCACTTGCTGCACTTTTTAAAACCGGTGATTGGCCGTGACATAGGCCGGAAAATCGACGCTGCAATGTCGAAAGAGGTAGGCCGCAGCCACGAGGCCGGGCCAGCCGAACCGCCGGAAGAAATAATTTTGAATTTTTTTTTTTTTTTTTTTAAATTAAGTAAAGTAAAGTGAATTCAAAGAAATAAACCAAAACGCGGGTAAAGAAGGCAAAGAAAAACTGAAATTCAGTCAGCGCAGATTGAAGATAACTTCTCAGCTCCGCGGAAAGAAAAGAACTGAGGAGACACGCCCGGTACATCGGGCGGGAAGGCACTGGCGCATGCGCGGTGCGGGCATCTCGAAACTTCTAAGTTTCTTCAAGCAAGACATGCTTTCAAGATGTCCGTATCGGGGCTCTGTCGGATGACATCACCCACTAGTGAGAATACCTGCCTGCTTGTCCTGGGATAACTCCTTTTCCTACTGGCCATACCTCTCCCTATGTAACAGCATCCTTCTAGCTTTCACCATCAACTTTTCAACCTGTTTGGCCACCTTAAGACCATCATATACAATCACACCCAATTCCTGCTCTTCTGTCGTACACATAGCTTCTTCACCCCCTAAACTGTACCGTTCCCTCAGGTTTTTGCAGCCCAAATGCATGACCTTGCATTTCTTAGCATTAAATTTTAGCTGCCAAATTTCAGACCATTCTTCAAGCTTCGCCAGGTCTTTCTTCGTGTTATTCACACCATACGGTGTGTCTGCTCTATTGCAGATTTTGGTATCCACAAAGAGGCAAATCTTATCCGACAACCCTTCAGCAATATCGTTTATAAAAATGTTAAAAAGAACAGGCCCAAGAACAGAACCTTGAGGCACACCACTGGTAACATCCCTTTCCTCAGAGCGATCTCCATTGATCACTACTCTATGTCGCCTTCCACTCAACCAGTTGTTGACCCAGCCCGTCACTTTGGGACCCATCCTGAGGGCACTCAATTTATTTATTAGACGTCTGTGTGGAACACTGTCAAAGGCTTTGCTAAAATCTAAATACACCACATCTAGCGCACATCCTCTATCCAATTCTCTGGTCACTCAGTCAAAGAAATTGATCAGATTTGTCTGACAAGACCTACCATGTTGCCTCCAGTTCTGTAATACACAGGATTCCAGAAACTTGAACATTCTACGTTTTAAAAGTGTTTCCATAAATTTGCTTACCACAGAAGTCAGACTTACCAGCCTGTAATTCCCTACTTCATCCTTACTTCCACTTTTGGGAGGAGGGACCACATCCGCCCTTCTCCAGTCCTCTGGTACCACTCCTGACTCTAGAGATGCGTTGAAAAGGTCAGTCAGTGGAGCTACCATAACTTACCTAAGTTCCTTCAGCATCCAAGGATGTTCACAATCTGGCCCCATCATTTTGTCTACCTTTATTTTATCTAGATCCTCATGAACACAACCCTCTGAAAATCGATCAGGATCTATTACTCCTCCATTCTTACTCACGTTTGTCTTTTGCGGTCTCGCTCCTAGTGCTTCAGCCGTGAACACAGAACAGAAATATTTGTTAAGTAATTCGGCCTTTTCTTTATCAGCTTCTACATATTCCTCTCCTTCATCTTTGAATCTCCCAATGATACTTCGGCAGTTCTTCCCATCACTAATATATCTTGAAAATGGCTTGTCAGCTATTTTTTCTTCCATTTGCATCTTTTCTTTCCTGACTACACGACCAGCCTCTCTTAACTTGTCCAGATATTTTTGCCTGTCTTCCTCTTTCTGCGATCTTTTGTAGTTTATGAAAGTTAACCTTATTCCTTACCTTCTCAGCTACTACTTTTGAGAACCAAAGTGGCCTTCTTTTCCTCTTACTTTTACTTACTTGCCTCACAAAAAGGTTTGTCGCCCTTACAATCGCTTCTTTCAGTTTTGCACAGCGCATTTCCAGTCCTTCCAGACGTTCCCATCCATTCCTTGACGTAAACCCCCATCCGAACAAAGTTAGTTTTTTAAAAGTCTAGAACCTTTGCTTTTGAATGAGCCCTCTCTATACCCATCATAATATTAAACCATACCATGCAGTGATCACTGGATTCCAGATGATCACCCACTTTAACATCAGAAACACTTTCTCCATTTGTAAGCACTAAGTCCAGTATGACCCCATCCCATGTGGGTTCCATTACCGACTGCTGCAACGGGGAGATTCTGGATTCTCTACAAGAACTAGTTCTAGAAGACCACGCAATAGGGATACCCCAATCAACACCTATTAGCAAGACTTCCCTTTTTTTAGATATATTCTGGATGTCTACTATTAAATCTCTATCTACTTCTTCCGTCTGTGAAGGAGGTCTGTATATCACACCAATGTAAATATATTCACCATTCTCTCTTTCCAAATTGATCCACAGTGCCTCTTCCTTGCCCTGCAGATCCTGCAATTGTGTGGCTTTAATATGATCTTTAACATATAACGCTACTCCTCCTCCTTTTTTTCCTACGCTGTCTTTTCTGAACAGATTATAGCTCGGTATAACTACATTCCAGTCATGGTTCTCTATGAACCATGTCTCTGTGATCACCACTATATCCAACTCCTCTTCTTCCATCACAGCTTCTAGATCCAGAATCTTGTTCCCTATACTTCGAGCATTAGTATACAGCAGAGGTGCCTACACTTTTTTGCCTTGCGAGCTGCTTTTAAAATGGCCAAGTCAAAATGATCTACCAACAATAAAATTTTAAAAAACACAAAGCACACTGTACGCAGAGAAAATGTTAATTATCATTTATATTCAGGGGGTTTTCACAGTGGTCAAGGCAGATGACTTTAAAATATGCAATGCCATCTCAGTAAAAACTATACAAAAATAGACAAATATACCCCCTCCCTTTTTACTAAACCACAATAGCAGTTTTTAGCGCAGGGAGCTGTGCTGAATGCCCTGCGCAGCTCTCGACGCTCATAGGCTCCCTGTGCTAAAATCTGCTACTACGGTTTAGTAAAAGGGGGGTCATAGTGCAAAATATAGCCAGCAGATATAAATTCTCAAAATGGACACATTTTGATCGCTAAATTTAAAATAAAATCATTTCTGCTATCTTTGTTGTCTGGTGATTTTATGAGTCTCTAGTTGCACTTTCTTCTTCTGACTGCATGCAATACTGACATTTTAGACTGGATTTTGGAAGTAAAAGTGCTGCTGAAGGAAAATAGTTTTGCATGGAAGATGTTTGCATGGAAGAGGAAAAGTAAAGATTCACTTCCAAAGGCATCAACTCTTCTTAAAGCTACTTCACCCCTCTTGGCAGGTTTTTCCACTTTGGGCAGGGTCAAATATATTGGCTAATAGAAAGCAAGCATAGGTAGCTTATTTACTAACTAGTCCAACAAAATCATGTATTCTGGTAGATTGCCATGGCTGTTCACAACCCAGCAGTGAGAAACGGTGGGGTGTCCTCTGTAGGAGCAGCAAAATATTAGACCCTAGTCTGATGCTTCCTGAATCAGAGCCTGAAACTCAAGGTACCTAATGAAGGACACATTGATTTTGCAGGGCTTCTCCAACCTGTCTTAGAGACTCCCAAGCACTCTGGTTTTCTGAATGTGCAAAACATATATTAGCATATACCAGTAAATGCTAAATGGTCAGCTGCACTCTGGAAATGCCGAATTGTCCCTTTCTTCCGGGCTTGCAAGTGTCCATCTGGATGCCTCCGGCTGCTCCTGCAACCCTTGCACAGGCAACTAGAACACTGTACCTCGGGCTGGCTACTTGCATTCGCTTCCTCCTCTACTTGCTGCTCTGACCTTTGTCTCTTCCACCGCCAGGTATGGGGGGGCTGGGGTGCTCTTCCTCCCGCAAAACCTTTCTTCCCGGCCCGGATCCTCAACGGAGCCTTAGAGTTGGCAGCAGCTGCTCAAGACATGTGGTAGGCTGTACTCCGGGTAGGGCCTCTTTCCCGCGGTCCGTCGCAAACGGCTCCACATGCACCTGGGGGGGGGGTGGAGGCTGGCTTGCCCGGCGCTTCTGTAGTTGATGCTGGCCTGTTGTGGCTTCAGGGAACAGAGAGAATGCAAAGGCAATACAAGTCTATCGCGGAGCCCGGAATGGGCTCCGCGATTAACTCGCATTACCTTTGCGATCGACTGGTCGATCGCGATCAACCTTTTGGGCACCCCTGGTATACAGTATACTGCTTTCCAGACATTCCCTCCCTTTTCCCATTCGTTTAGAGGTAGTCTGTGATTTACTTACCTGAGGGCTTATACTCACCCAGCTCCCCTCTCCAAGAGCAGCCTCTAGCCTTGCTATTTTCTTTAGAGGTCATGGTTTATGGTTTATTTGTATTTGATAAAAATCACTTACCTTGCTGAGCAAATTGAAGTGATGTACAATGTCTGGAGCTGACATGGACAGAAGTAACTGGGGTTCACTCTTGCTCAGCCTATTTCTCTAGATCACCATGAACCCTAAGGAAGGCTTGGGGTGGCCTACAAGTAGGTGTGGGAGGATGCTTCAGGAGAGAGGGGCTTGGGGAGGGGATAAGCACCCGGTAGCTTTGATCACCCTGCCCCAGAATAGGCTATCTGCAATGAACTGTCAGTTTGAATAATCTTCTAATAATATTTCAGAATACAGGATGTTCCAGCAGTGGCCTAACGAAGGTGAGCAGTGCAAGAGGCTGTGGCGCCCCTCCCCCAACCACCCCTGCTGCGCACCCCTTCCTCGTACCTTTTTAACTTCAGCGTGAGCAGCCACCAACTTACTGCCTGCATGGGCTTCGACGCTCTCTCTGATGTCACTTCCTAGCTGAGGGTCCTGAAAGTGATGTCAGAGAGAGCGCCGAACCTGACGGAGGCAGCTAGTTGATGGTTGCTCACGCCAAAGTTAAAAAGGTATTGGGAGAGAGGGGAAGGGAAGGGAAATGTGTGCGGCAGGAGGAGGAGGGGGAGGAGTGGGAAGGGTGGAAGAAGAGGAGGAGGGCTGCCTGTGCCCCGAGCAAGATGGCGCCTGGGGCATAAGAACATAAGAATTGCCGCTGCTGGGTCAGACCAGTGGTCCATCGTGCCCAGCAGTTTGCTCATGCGGCAGCCCTTAGGTCAAAGACCAGTGCCCCAAGTCTAGCCTCACCTACGTATGTTCTGGTTCAGCAGGAACTTGTCTAACTTTGTCTTGAATCCCTGGAGGGTGTTTTCCCCTATAACAGCCTCCGGAAGAGCGTTCCAGTTTTCTATCACTCTCTAGGTGAAGAAGAACTTCCTTACATTTGTACGGAATCTATCGTCTTTTAACTTTAGAAAGTGCCCTCTCGTTCTCTCTAGCTTGGAGAGGGTGAACAACCTGTCTTATCTACTAAGTCTATTCCCTTCATTATCTTGAATGTTTCACTGATGTCCTCTCTCAGTCTCCTCTTTTCAAGGGCGAAGAGGCCCAGTTTCTCTAATCTCTCACTGTACGGCAACTTCTCCCTTAACCATTTCAGTCGCTCTTCTCTGGACCCTCTCGAGTAGTACCGTGTCCTTCTTCATGTACGGCGACCAGTGCTGGACACAGTATTCCAGGTAGGGGCGTACCATGGCCTAGTACAGCGGAATGATAACCTTTTCCGATCCGTTTGTGATCCTCTTCTTAATCATTCCTAGCATTCTGTTTGCCATTTTCACCACCGCCGCGCATTGCGCTGATGGCTTCATTGACTTGTCGACCAATACTCCCAAGTCTCTTTCCTGGGGGGGGGGGGGGTCTCTCCAAGTACTGCACCGGACATCCTGTATTTGTGTATAAGATTTTCCTTACTGACATGCATCAACTTACACTTATCCACGTTAAACCTCATTTGCCATGACGCAGCCCATTTCTCAAGCGTGTTTATGTCACGTTGGAAGGTCTTCGCAATCCTTCTACGTCCTCACTATTCTGAATAAATTTGTATCATCTGCAAGTTTAATCACTTCACTCGTTGTACTAATTTCTAGGCTGTTTATATATATATATGCTGTAGAGCACGGGCCCGAGCACCGAACCCTGCGGCACTCCACTCATGATGCTTTTCCAGTCCGAGTATTATCCATTTACCCCCACTCTCTATTTCCTATCCGCCAACCAGTTTTTAATGTACGTGAGTATTTCACCCTCGATTCCATGGCTCGCAATTTTTCGAAATAGTCGTTCATGTGGGACCTTGTTGAACACCTTCTCAAAATCCAGATATACAATTTCGACTGGGTCACCCTTGTCTATCTGCATATTTATTCCCTCGAAGAAGTGCAGCAAGTTCGTCAAGCAAGATCTTCCTTTGCTGAAGCCGTGCTGGCTGGTCCTCATTAGATTGTGTCCGTCTAGGTGATTAATGATACGGACTTTTATCAGCGCCTCTATCATCTTTCTCAGTACCGAGGTCAGACTCACCGGTCTGTAGTTTCCCGATTCTCTCCGTCTTCCTAGTTTAAAAAAACTTCTCAATTTCTCTCTTGATGTTGCTTGCAAGTAGCCTCGTTATGTCTCCGCTGAGGTGGAGTCCATCCTTCCCTCAGAACGTCGTCCAGTTGCGCACGAAGTGGAATTCTTCTTCCTCACACCAGCACCGCATCCATGTCTTGACTGCTTGCAGCTCCATCTGCCTCTTCTCGTTGGCCCTGGGTACCGGCAGGATCTCCGAGAATGCTATTGTCTGCGTTCTGGTCTTCAGCTTCCTTCCTAGCATCCGGGACTGGTCCTTCAGTACTTCCCTGTTGTAGTTCCTATTGCTCACATTTTTCATCCTCACATAGATCACCACCGCAATATCTTCCTCTTCCATGCTGTCGATGATCCTGTCGATGCGGCTCAATATATCTTTTATTTTTGCTCTGGATAGGCAAGTCACCAGCCGATCCTGTCTTCCTCCCGCTATGTAGCTGTCGACTTGTCTGATGATGGAGTCCCCCACGATGATCGCTGACCTCTTTATCTTCTCTTGTCTCTTCAGCCGCATGTCCGTGTCCCTGGTGTATGTACATCTCTCCAGCTGAAGGTCCGTGTCCTCTGCACACTTCTATCTTCCCCTCATCCTGGCATTGGGCTGCACTGGACTCGTCTTCCTGTGGGTTCCCTCCGCTGCTTCCAGGTCTCGCTGCTGTGTCACCCATTTCTTCTTTGTGGTTGTCCTCCAGGTGGTCCTACTCAATGTAGGTATATCTTGGCAGTTCCACTGTTGCTGGTGATTCTCCACGGCCTCCCTGTATGCCTCCTCGATGAACTTCTCTAACTCCCGGACTTCTTCCTCAATGGTCTTGAAGTTTTCTGCCTCTCTGTCTTCCTCCTCCACTGCTCGAAGTGCTTCTAGGTCCAGTATTCTGCCTTCCAGAAGTCTGATTTGTTTCTTCAAGCCCTCTAGTTCCTCGCACCCCAGAAGGGAAGTAGTCATACATATGGCAAAAGACGCAGAAAACTGGGTAGCTCAACATTCTGCTTCTGTCTGCTGCTTCCATTGCTGTCCTCTCGCCAGTCTGCTATCTGAAGTGGCTTCTCCCTGTTTCCTTATGTAGCGTCCTTGGTGTTACTGAGAGGTCCCTCTCATGATTTTAAACCTGCTACCCTTGCTTGCTTGTTGCTTGTGTGTCCTCTCTAGTTATCCTCTGTGTCTGCTATGGTTGGCCTCTGTGTCTGCTATGGTTGCCCTCTGCTCTTCTTTACAGTGGCTCGTCCCTTCTTAAGGCCCTTCGCAAAGGCGCTCTTGCTAAGGCGAGCGCCTTTAACGCTAGCCTTCGACGCACGCCAAATGGCTAAGTGACGTTGGCCCCTCCCCTTTTAAGAAGCAGCTCCGGTGGATGACGTCGGGGGGTGAGCGGAGCTACCTCTCACTGATGCCCCTTGCTCTCTCCTGCCTTTTCTTCCCCTCTCCTGTGCTTTTCTCTCCTTCTGCTTCTCGCCCCACCCCAAACACATGTTACTAATTTTCCACCATTGCTTGTGTTCCTATCTATATTTAGTGTTTGCTTTTAAAACCTTTAATTTACACAAACAATTATAAAAGCACCAATCCACTGATAAATTATACACATACCTGTCCATTAAAAATCCTTGTGAAAATTGTGCTCTTATCTTTCAACTTTAACTCCAGGTTCATGAAAGTCAGTTTGTTTGTGCTGACTTCGAACTTGTCATTAGTAAATAATGTCCCAGAGATTCTGTTATAGCATTCAGGTGGTCCAAGTCCTCTTTTCTTAGGAGGCATGCACCAGTCAAAGCTTAAATATGAGACAAAAAGTAAACAAAATAGCACATTTAATAAATCATAATTTTTAAGGCAATGCATAAAAATATGTAAATGTTAAAGAATCTTACTCTTCTATTGTTGTATATGGTATTAACCTTCCATTCCAAAAACATTCAAATATTGGCCTTTTTCCTCTGGCTCCCTTTTCCACTATAAAGCAGTCCTCTTCCTCCTCCTCCTCATCGTCTTTCACTCCTGAACAGAAAAGAAAAAACTGTTTACAGAAAGTATACACACCAGCCAAATAACTGAAATGAAAGGTACATTTTACCATAGCTAAAGCAGCATACTAATGACAGTTGTAAAAGAGAGTGATTCTTACAGGTATAGGGGATTGAATTTCATACATTGCCTTTCTGTAGTTACAATCAAAACAATTTACATATTATATACAGGTACTTATTTTGTACCTGGGGCCAGAGTCTTGCCCAGAGTCACATGGAGTTGCAGTGGAAATCAAACCTAGTTCCCTTGTTCTCAGGCCACTGCACTAACCATTAACCTCCAGTCCATGACAAAGGAGGGAAAGTGATTAGGACTTGTATACCGCCTTTTGTAGTTTACTTCAAGCATTTACCCCTATCTGTCCCAGTGGGCTCGCAATCTATCTAATGTACCTGGGGAAATAGAGGATTAAGCAACTGCCCAGGGTTACAAGGAGCAACATGGTGTTTTAACCCACAACTACAGGGTGCTGAGGCTGTCGCTTTAACTAGAGAATGACACGGTGACGGTTTACCCGCGGCCACCGCATTTAAGCCGCGGGTCACCGCCGAAAACGGGGAAGAAAACTAGCAGTCGCTGCGGTGACGGGGACAAGGCCATTCACCGACCGCGGAAACGGTGAACAGGTTTGTCCCCGCGGGCCAATGTACCCCCTTCTAGGAACCGCTATTTACCGATTCACCCCCCCAGCAGGACCGCTCGCACCCCCACCCCGAACGACCGCTCGCACGCGCTCCCACCCGCACCCGCGATCGGAGCAAGAGGGAGCCCAAGCCCTCTTGCCCGGCCGACTCCCCGACGTCCGATACATCCCCCCCCCCGGCAGGACCACTCGCACCCCCACCCCGAAGGACCGCCGACTTCCCGACAATATCGGGCCAGAAGGGAGCCCAAACCCTCCTGGCCACGGCGACCCCCTAACCCCACCCCGCACTACATTACGGGCAGGAGGGATCCCAGGCCCTCCTGCCCTCGACGCAAACCCCCCTCCCCCCCTACGACCGCCCCCCCCCAAGAACCTCCGACCGCCCCCCCAGCCGACCCGCGATCCCCCTGGCGACCCCCACGACCCCCCCACCCCCCTTCCCCGTACCTTTGGTAGTTGGCCGGACAGACGGGAGCCAAACCCGCCTGTCCGGCAGGCAGCCAACGAAGGAATGAGGCCGGATTGGCCCATCCATCCTAAAGCTCCGCCTACTGGTGGGGCCTAAGGCGCGTGGGCCAATCAGAATAGGCCCTGGAGCCTTAGGTCCCACCTGGGGGCGCGGCCTGAGGCACATGGGCCCAACCCGACCATGTGCCTCAGGCCGCGCCCCCAGGTGGGACCTAAGGCTCCAGGGCCTATTCTGATTGGCCCACGCGCCTTAGGCCCCACCAGTAGGCGGAGCTTTAGGATGGATGGGCCAATCCGGCCTCATTCCTTCGTTGGCTGCCTGCCGGACAGGCGGGTTTGGCTCCCGTCTGTCCGGCCAACTACCAAAGGTACGGGGAAGGGGGGTGGGGGGGTCGTGGGGGTCGCCAGGGGGGTCGCGAGTCGGCTGGGGGGGGCGGTCGTTGGGGGGAGGGGGGTTTGCGTCGAGGGCAGGAGGGCCTGGGATCCCTCCTGCCCGTAATGTAGTGCGGGGTGGGGTTAGGGGGGCGCCGTGGCCAGGAGGATTTGGGCTCCCTCCTGGCCCGATATTGTTGGGGAGTCGGCGGTCCTTCGGGGGGAGGGATGTATCGGACGTCGGGGGGGGGGGCATCAGGCTTTCAGGATGGGGACAGACCTTCAAGGGGGGACAGTGCAGGGAAGTCAGGGAATTTATATTAATTAATTTTTTCTCTGCGTGTTTTGTTTTTGTATAGTTATTAACTAATATTTAACTAAGTTTTAAAGTTTTAAAGAATGTTTCCTTTATACGTAAATAAAGAAAAGTGAATGGGATTGCAGTGGCGGTGACGGGGCGGTGAATGGGGTGGCAGTGGCGGTGACGGGGCGGTGAAGAGGATGGTGAGACGGGGACGGGGCGGTGACGGGGATGGTGAGACGGGGACGGGGCGGTGACGGGGATGGTGAGACGGGGACGGGGCGGTGACGGGGACCAATTTTTTCACCGTGTCATTCTCTAGCTTTAACCACTACGTAACACACTCTTCCTAAAGGAACGAATAAATTTCACAAAATATGTCCTTGTTTAAAAACATACAAACACATAACATAATTAATTAGAAGATAAGAAAATAGCCCATAGAAACTAATCTTCACATTCTATTATCTTCAGTGATCACCCTCACCACCAGCAAAGTGCTGTCTACCTGACACCCAGCTGGTGAATAAGACAAAAGGGGGAAAAGTTAATAAGGCCTATCAATTCTTTTTTGGATTCTTAAATAATTAAAGCAACAATGTCAGTAAAAAATGTTCTTAGGGTATATTCACTATCTGTTTTCTGTTTTAAGTTTTTTATTCATTTTTCATATAACAACAAGTGTACAATCTAAATTCATACAAATTCATTAAGTATACACTTGACATTCTTTCATACCTTACTGTAAATATAACATTTCATTATATACTCTTTTACTATAATTTACTATCAATTTATAAGTTAACTGAAAGATTTAACAGAGCTCAAGAAAAAGTAAGCTTCAACCATAAACTATCAGTAATAAAAAAAGAATAAAAAAAAGAAAACCTGTAGATTAAACTTATCAAAAACAATCCTCAAACAGTAAAAAGAAATTAGGTTCTTACCTGCTAATTTTCTTTCTGTTAGCCTGTAGACTGGTATAGTTCCTCACTGATCTATAGTATAGTATTAATGGGTATTATACCTAACTACTAACAGCAGGTGGAGACTGAGATCAAATTTGTATATCAGTATAGCTTCCCCTCTACTAATCTAGTCTTCTGAATACCAATCAGAACCTAGGAAAATTCCTAACTGAAAACAGTAAAATACACTCCGAATAGGAGTGTAAAAACAACAAACATCTGCAAACAACTGTTGGATCATGTGTAGAACTTTATCCTGGAAAACAAAACATCTCTACAGCTCATCAGCTAAGCTAGCTGAGCCATCACCTATGTTCTTAATTCTCCCCGGCCCTAGAAAAATACTAAAACCTGTAGAAAAATTCAAAATCTGCACGCGAGCAAAAACCCACAATTACCGCACAAAGACATATAGGGTGGGGAACTATACCGGTCTACAGGCTAACAGAAAGAAAATTAGCAGGTAAGAACCTAAATTCTCCTTCTGTATCGCCTGGTAGACCAGTATAATTCCTTACGGATGGGACAACCCAAAGCAATACCCCCCCCCCAAACACCACATCCCGACACGCTTGAACATCCACATGGTAGTGACTGACAAAGGAATGCATAGAAGACCAAACTGCAGCCTTGCAAATATCCACTGGGGACACTAGAGAAGACTCAGCCCAAGAAGCTGCCTAACCCTAGTGTAACGAGCCTTGAAAAATTCTGGAACAGGCTTCTTTTTCAGAAGATAAGCAGAAGCAATAGTTTCCTTGATCCAGCGCGCAATAGTAGCCTGAGAAGCACCATCCCCCTTACGAGGACCCGCTAGAAGGACAAAGAGATGTTCTGATTTCCTGATCGCCTGGGTCCTCTGCACATAAGAGCAAAGGACCCGACTAACATCTAACGTGCGCAACTGTCTCTGCTCTGAAGAACCTTCCCGGCTACCCAACACCAGGAGGACCACTGCCTGATTGACATGAAAAGGAAACTACCTTTGGTAGAAAGGAAGGAACAGGCCTCAAGACAACCCACTCCCTAGAAAACTCCAAGAAGGGAGCCCTACAAGAGAAAGCCTACAGCTCAGAAACACATCTAGCTGAAGTAATGGCCACCAAGAAGACCGCCTTTAGAGTAAGGTCCTTGAAAGAGCAGTCGCCCAACGGTTCAAAAGGAGGGCGCACCAGCACTGACAGAACCAGATTCAGATTCCAAGATGGAACAGAGGGTCATATGAGCAATTTGGCCGCCCACAAGAAATGAAGACTGCCAATCAAGTAGAGAAAGCTTCATCCAAGGCTAAGCAAATGCTGGGATGCATCCGAAGAAGTTTTGTCAGCCGGAAGTCCGAAGTTGTAATGCCGTTGTACAGGTCCATGGTGAGACGTCATCTGGAATACTGTGTTCAATTTTGGAGGCCACATTATCAAAAGGATGTGCTGAGAGTGGAGTCGGTTCAGCAAATGGCCACCAGGATGGTCTCAGGACTCAAGAATCTCCCATATGAGGAACGTCTAGGTAAGTTGCAGCTATACTCTCTCGAGGAACGCAGAGAGAGGGGAGATATGATAGAAACGTTCAAATATGTAACTGGCCATATTGAGGTAGAAAAAGATATCTTTTTCCTTACAGGACCTACGGCAACAAGAGGGCATCCATTGAAATTCAGGGGTGGGAGATTTCATAGCAACACTAGGAAGTATTTCTTCACTGAAAGGGTGGTTGATCGTTGGAATGATCTTCCACTTCAGGTAATTAAGGCAAGCAACGTGCTCGATTTTAAGAAAAAAATGGGATAAGCATGTGGGTTCACTTCGTGGAAGTGCTTAGGGGGGAGGATCCTTAGAGTGGGCAGACTTGTTGGGCCAGTGACCCTTTTCTGCCGTCATATTCTATGTTTCTATAAGAATGGCAGTCAAACGCTGACCTTTCAACAACCCATAAAAGGCTGACAAGGCCGCAAGCTGAACCCGGAGAGAAGACCAAGCCAGTCTCCTGTCCAAGCCATCTTTCAAGAACTCTAAGATGTTAGGCAAGGAAGCGTGAATAGAAAACACTCCACGTGCAGCACACCATTCCTCAAAGAGATGCCAAACCCTCACATAAGCCCTAGAGGTGGAAAGCCTCCGGGACACCAAGAGAGTAGAAATCATTTTATTTGAATACCCCTTCTTACCTAGGCATTCCCTTTCAAGAGCCAAGCTGTAAGACAGTAGGGACCCGGTTTGAATATTGGAATGGGACCCTGAGTTAGAAGGTCATCCAAGAGAGGCAGAGGAAGAGGATCCGCCATCAGATACCTAACCAGATCTACATACCACGGTCATCGAGGCCAATCCGGAGCCACCAGAATCATGAGGCCCGGATGGCGAATTATACGGAGAAGAACTCTGCCCACTAATGGCCACGGAGGGAACACATACAACAGCCACTCCATTGGCCATGGTTGAATCAGAGCATCCAAGCCCTTAGCCTGACCGTCCCTGTGACGACTGAAGAAGCGAGGAATTTTGTCATTGATACTTGTGGCCATCAGGTCCATGAAGGGCTGACCCCAAGACTGCACTATCAACTGAAAGGCCACAGGGCTGAGAGACCATTCTTCGGGATCTAGCACGTGATGACTTAGGAAGTTCGCTTCAACATTCTCCACTCCTGCTATGTGAGATGCCGATATTTCTTGAAGGTGCGACTCCGCCCAGACCATGAGCAGAGCCTCCTCCTGTGCCACCAGAGTGCTCGTGGTGCCCTCCCCCCCCTGATGATTGACATAGGCCACCGCTGTGGCACTGTCTGACGGAACCCTGACTGACTTTCCCATCAGAAAGGACTGGAAGGCTAGCAACGCCAGACTGATGGCTCTGGTCTCCAAGCCTCCTCTGTGGACCAGGTGCCCTGAGCTGAGTGACCTATACACTGAACCCCCAACTGAGAAGACTGGCATCCGTGAGCAGCACCATCCACTGTGGCTGATCCAGACTCACCCCTTGTACAAGATGGGGGGTCTGGAGCCACCAACGAAGATTGCCCCAAGCTAAGCCCGGAAGTGGAACAGGGTGATCCAGACTGTGCCTCTGAGGCGACCACCTCCGAAGAAGAGTATACCGAAGAGGACGCATGTGGGCCTGCGACCACCTCACAACATCGAGGGAGGCCGCCATCGACCCCAAGACTTGGAGGAAATCCTGCGCCCGAGGTCACTGGGACACCATAAGCAGGCAAATCTGAGATTGCAATTCGCTTACCTGGGCCTCCAGAAGGAAGACCTTCCCCAAGGAAGTGTCGAACAGCACCCCTGTAGAAGTCTGCCTTGGTACGTGAGCCTTGCTCATATATTCATATGGCCTTCTAAATGGCCCTGTCTGTGTGTAGCCTTTGAGATTGAAATGCTCCCAGTTATGGAGGTGGGAGACTTAATAGGTAGAAAAATGAGGTAAAGCGTGTTAGGCACGAGTCACTAGCATAAAGAATACACTTATGCTCACACATGCCCATAGTATATATATATATATATATATATACTAGTGTTTTAGCCCGTTACATTAACGGGTGCTAGAGTAGATGTCTGTCTGTTTTGTTTTTTTTAATTTGTCTCTCTCTCCTTGGACGCTGTCATTCTTTCTGTCTGTGTCTTTCCCTGGCCCCCTCCTTCCAACTTCTGCTCCCCCTGCCCTCCACACTTCCATTCGGTGTGTCTCTCTCTCTCTACCCCTTCCATCTACTGTTCACCCTCTGTCTTGCCCCTCTCTTCTCTTTCCATCCAGTGTCCGCCCTCTCTCTCTCTCTGTTCCATATGGCCTCTCTCCATCTCCTCCTTCCTTTTGCCTTGGTCTGGCATACCTTCCTCCTTCCCTCCAAGCCATTCTCTCCCCCTCTGCTCCCTTTCCTCATTTAACTACTTCATTGGTCAGCAGCAGCATTCACAATTCATTGCTGTTGCTGGCTTCAGGTCTTTCTCTCTGGCCGGTCCTGTCTTCATGAAAACAGGAAGTAGGCAGGACCGGCCAGAGAGGAAGGCCTGTAGCCGGCAACAGCAGCGAATTGTAAACGCTGCTGCTGCCTGAAGCACCCGAGGCAGACGCTTCTCTCCCCTCCCAGCCCAACCCCCGCTGACTCTGCGACCCTCCCAGCAAGATGACTTTAATACCAAACCTCCCTCCAGCGTTGGCAGCCGCAGCACGCTAAACAGGCTGCTTTGGCTTTCTTCTGCCATTGAGTATCTCTGTTGCGTCATTGATGACATCATTAGTGACGCGGCAGAGGGACTCAACTGCAAGAGAAAGCCCGAAGCAGCCTGTTTAGCGTGCTGCGGCTGCCAACGCTGGAGGGAGGTTTGATATTAAAGTCATCTCGCTGGGAGAGAAGCGTCTGCCTCAGGTGCTTCAGGCAACAGCAGCGTTTACAATTCGCTGCTGTTGCTGGCTTCAGGCCTTCCTCTCTGGCGGGAGGTTTGTGCCGGTATGTCTCTCCCCCTCCAGTAGTGTGCAGCACTTTGCACGGCGCATCCTCTCACGATCCTGGGTCGGCCACATGCTTGTGCTGGGGACTCATACAGTGCAGTCCTTCCGGCGAGTGTAGGGAAGTGCTGGGGATTCGCGCATGCGCACTAATGCGGCCACGGAACTACTGATCATGGAAGCACACAAATAGGAGTGCGCATGCGCGAGTTAGCCTTTTATTATATAGGATAAGAAATTTGTTAGAATAGTGTCAGCCTACTCTGTACTGGTCCTTCACCAGGGCAGAGACTGACAAGAAATAGAATTTAAAGCACAAAGTAAAAAAAGGTAAAAGTTATTAGTACAGATGTGGCATGTTTTAATTGAGTGACTGTTTTAACTTTGCCCAACTGACTTTCTCATGAAGTTGGCCAAATTGGTCATTTTTGAAAATTATTTCTAATATCAAGGGGACTTCTACAAACAAGTCCAGGGGGTGGCCATGGGGGCCACTTTGGCGCCTTTGGTGGCCACCCTCTTTATAGCTAAATATGAGGAACAGTATGTGTATACAGTGGAATACTTTAAAAAAGTATTATTATGGACTAGATTTTTGGATGACGTATTCTTTTTGTGGCAAGGCACTCAGCAGGAGGTGTTGGAATTTGTTGAATATCTAAATGCTAGAGATTGTGACATTTCCGCTCCCCGAGACGGTCATGTCAGAGTGAAACCCCGGTCTCAGTCTCTTACTCGAGACCAGACTCTCCCGGAGAAGGATCAGGAAGAAGATCCTGAAAGCCTAGCTGCCTATCCTGACTCTTCTAGCCTAGAGCAGTACCCTGAGTATAGGTTAACTGCCCGGCCCAGAAAAGCTTCCAGTCACACTAAGAGGTTTAATCAAGCTCCCAGTGATATTCTGCCCTGTAGCCTGAGGGGGAGCCCAAGAACACACAAGCTAGGCACACAAACACCCAGTGTAGGGCGTGGCCCTAAGCCTGTTAAGCAGCTCTCCAGAGCATTAAAGGAGGCTGTCCAAGAGAGGCTGGCAGAGAGAGTTCTCCGGGCCAGGAGAAGGCCAGACCTCACTCCAGAGCCAATGGAGTGTGAGGCTCCAATGCCTCAGGAGCCAGCAGAGCCGCTGGATACACCAGAAAGCATGGACCTGGATGAAGGGTGTATGTCAGAGACCGTTATGGAAGAAGCCATGGATGTGGGCTTGGCAACTTTCCACTAAACACTGCAGGTACAAGGCTGTACAGGAATAATAGTGGAGAGGAGTTTTGGCCGAACTGATTTTGATTGTTTGTGCTGTAACACAAGCTTAGAGCAGTGCTGCAGCAACCTGATTATCTGGCTACACTGCAGCTGTGCAGGAGCTCAAGAGAAGCCCAAAGGACTGTGAGCTAATCAGGGCTGGAAGTTTAGGAGCCTGCAGTAAGGCTTCAGTTTTTGTCTTTTTTTTTGCTTAAAGTTTACTTTATATTCAAGAATGTAAATACCTGGTGAAGAAACTGGACTGTGTTGGTTAGTAAGCCCAGGACTCCAGCTCAAGGCTGGATAATTGCCTAAGAGACTAATTGTGCTGTGTTTTTCAGAGACTGTGTGATCAGGTAGAGCAAGCCCTAAAACCTGGACTGGAAGTATACCTGATAGAAAGCTTGCTGAGCTTTCACTGGACTGGGTGAAAGTGAAAAGTCTTTTTGTTTTCTGTTTTCTTTCTTTTTGCCCTTGTTTGGGAAGAAAGGAAACTTGGACTATAATAATATCTGATATGATTTATGTGGCAAGTGACTAATTAAACTTATATAGGACGTACCAGCAGGGCAGTGAAAACCAGATTGAATTAACATAAATCTCGTATAATTACTTAGAAAGAGCAAGCACCATTGGTACACCACTAGATACGTAAGCAGCACACAGTTGAAGATATGAAATGTCATGTGATTGAAACAGTGGAGGGGAGGATGGAGGGTAATATGGAACAAGTTTTAAACTTCAAAGAGCAGGGCGGGATTCACCGATTGGGTACGGTGGCTCCAAATGGCCTAAATTCTGAGGTTGAATGGGCCACATTGATCTAGTTCCTCTATGGGGGAGGGGCGTTAGTCATGGGAGGAAGTACTATAAAAGGAGCTCTAAAGTGAGCCACCCCCATCTTGCAAAAAATTCTGAGTAAGATGGACATAATGGCTCTGGTAAGCACTGAAGGGTGTGTTAAGGTGGAAGGTATTAGGAGTTTGGGTTGAGTTTTAGTAAGATATAAAGTACTGAAAGCTTTTTTAAATATTTTACAGGAGAATCCTTGATAAAGCAAACTGTTGCGAAACATGTCAGATCATGTAACTCAATAGCATACTAAGCTAAGTATACAATTTATTTGAATATGTTTAAATAAAATAATCTCAAGGAAACTTCTAAAAAGATTATGGTGGATAAAAAAGTTAAAAAGTTTAAAAAAAAGTTTACCTAAATAACTGCAATAAAAGAAATGTGGGCCAATGAGGAATAAAAACACCACATTTTGCCAGATTTGAAATATATGAGAGCATGTGGAACAACTTGTAATTTTGTGGAGAGGGATGTTGGATATTGTGTAGGTTGGGTGAAGTATTGGAGACTTGTGTTGTATAACTCCCAACCATTAATGAAACAGAGTTAAATAGTGCCATCTTTAGTGTGAATGCACAGTGTTTTAACTTTGGACCATGCTTTTCTTCAGAGCAGCTCAAATATTTAACCAAATTGTCTGGCACTCATATGGTAGTAAACAAACCAAAATAGAGGACTAATAATAATAATAAGAATTTTTGCTGTTCTTTTATACCGCTCTCAGAAACCTGTAATGTTCAAAACACATCAGTGTTTGGAAACCACTTATACAGGTAAATGGTATCTTTCATTGAGCCGGTATTTTTATGTGCAAAACTACAAATATGCAACAAGCACATAAAAATACCGGCTCAATGAAAGATACCATTTACCTGTATAAGTGGTTTCCAAACACTGATGTGTTTTGAACATTACGGGTTTCTGAGAGCGGTATAAAAGAACAGCAAGAATTCTTATTATTATTATTAGTCCTCTATTTTGGTTTGTTTATTTTGATTTGTTCAAGAGGACTTAGTCCAGTTTTGTGGTTACTCATATGGTAGTCCCTGTATCTGCAACACACTCTGGCAAGCCTATAATAGCAAATCATAAAATGTAAACTGGCACAGATAAAACTACAAAGACTTTTGATAGTAAAATCTCACCAAGTATAAACCCCACAATATTATTGGAACTTTTCACCAGTGTGTCATCCAGCCTAAGGGTTTCCCAAGGTCTTTCGATTCCTATCTCACTGTCTATACTCAATCAAAACTGCACAAGGACTTTTGAGAGTAAAATACCATTTCTCACCTTGTCTATGCAGCCAATAATTCTACCTATTGCACAGTGCATACAAGAAAAATTGAATTCTACTTACCCTGATGAAAATTTTCATGAGGAACCGAGACTAGCCCCCCAAAATGTAAGGTTTAACTCCCCAAATGTAAGGTTTGGAGGGGTAATGTTGAAGCGGCCTTACAATCTTCCAGGTCCCGGGTTCAATACCCTCGTAGAAGATTCAGTAAGAAGTAAAATCAAATGACAAGCACAGCCAGAAATGATTACATAAAGAATATAATGTAGAAATAAGCTTAATATTACTGAAAAGCAAGATTCATAAAGATACATCAAACATTACAATTAATGAGAGAGAAAATACTTGCCTTACAGAGTTCAGAGGAAAGAAAAAAGAGAGGGGAGGGGTGATGTTGCAGAGAGGTGGGGGTGTTGCAGAGAGAGGGCTTTTATAGGTTAGAGTCTTATTCTAAAAATAGAATCTATTGAAGTTAAGTACCCCTATCTTTTGTAAACTGTTTGAAACAATGGTGAATAAGGTGAGTGGGATGTGAGAGACTGGAGAAGGAGTCAAATGTAATTTCCAGTTTCACTTTGACAATAGTTTCTGATTAACCTTAGCTATCTGTGCAAGCTGTCCATCTTAAGCACCAGACATTAACACATCTTAGCTGTCTTTAGCACCTCTTTGCACCTCTTAGCTGTACCAAGGTCCTCTGTTATCTTTAAACACTGATGCAATCTAGGCTGTTTGCACCAACATACTCCAAGATCAGATATGAATATGATCTCCCATAGGCCCTTGCTGATATTGGTAAGGCCAGCAAGTTAAGGCAGGGCTGAAAATAGTGTAAAAACATCTACTCGCCGAGAGATACCATGCTATGAATACTAATGAATATAGATTAGGATGAAGGAGAGACATTTGTTCTGTGTCAGCAATTTGGAAACACTTGAAGTGTGACAGGTTCCCGTATACTGAGTTGTAGAAGAGGAGGGAAAAATGGTAGATGTGGCCACCAAGGTTCTATGAGAACCATGGTGGTGAAATTTGAATAGAATTTTCTCGCCTAGCGGAATTGAAGGGAAAGCTTATAAAAACTTGTTCTACCAGTCGAGGAGGAAGGTATCTGACTCCACACAATTGGGAATGTAGAGTCTGGAACAGAAGAGTGGAAATTTGTGGTTGCGGGGTGAAGCACAAAGCCTACTTCAGGGGTCCCCTAATCCAAGAATATTTGTCACAAGACGGTTCCATTGAGTGTCCACTCATGAGGGTGAAAGAGAGTGCTCAGCTTGTCTGCTACGATGGTTTGTATTCTTGATAGATAGACTAGTTTGAGGAATATATTGCAGGGAATTGTCCAAGTCCAGATTTGTAATGCTTCTTGGCGAAGTGGGTGTGATCCTTTGCCTCCTTGTTGGTTTAAGTAGAGTATGGTGACTTGATTGTCTGTGAAGACTACTTGATTCTGGAGGCGATCTAGGAGACTGATTTGGAGAGGTTTTTTGTGAGGAGTCCAGACGCCTTGGATGTGTATGATGTCAAGCTGGGATTCCCCAGGTGAGCATGGACGTATCTATTGTAAGTAGCTTCTGGTGTGGTGGAGACTGGAAGGAAAGGCCCCTGGATAGAATAGTCAGAGGTTTCCACCACTGAAGTGATTGACAAAGTCAAAAGGTCACCTGTATTGGTTGGAACAGAGCTCCAGTGTAAACAGAGTAATGTGAACTGTGGATGCCATATGAACTAGGAGATATAACATCAGACGTACAGTAATACGTTAATGGGAGACTTTCTGACATATAATAATAATAATAACAGCTTATATACCGCAATACCGTGAAGTTCTATGCGTTTTACAATGATTAAGCAAAGGTACAAATTGATTGACTTTAAGAGGGGAGGAAGAAAGAGGGTTAATAGGACAGGAAATCCATTTTTGAGGAGAGAGTGATCAATAGAACAAGTTAATCGCTATAGAGGGGAGAGAGAAGAGAGGATCAGTTGTCTAGATACTTTAGGAACAGGTGTGTTTTCAGACGTTTTCTAAATTCCTCCTAAGTAGTGGGCGAAAGCAATTGTTCTAGGAAACCTTGTTACGACTTTTAGTTCCTCTAGATAGTCAAGTTTGATCGTCTTCTCGGGCCGATCCGAGGACCTCACTAAACCATCCAATCGGTAGTAGCAACGTGGATAAGATTGTCGAGCCTCTGTTGAAGTTAAAAAAAAAAAAAAAAATGCTTGATCTTGCGTGGTAGCCAGGAGAACTGCTATAAATTCTAAAGACTGAGTCAGATGAAGATGTAATTTCTGGTCGTTGACTGTAAATTCTAGAAGTTCTGGTAGATGAATTGTAGAATTCGAGGCCTGCTGAGTTTGTTGCAATCATGGGTCCTTGATTAACCAGTCATCTAGGTAAGAAAACACATAAAAGCCCCATGAGCGGAGGATTGCAGTCAATACCAGCCAGTTTTCCATGAACACTCTTAGTGTTGAGGCTAGACCAAATTATAGTACTATGTACTGGAAATGGTGTGATTACTATAAAGTGAAGATATTTCTGATAGGCAATACAGAACAGAGCCAATCATTCTCCAATAATGGTAAGAATTCCCAGAGAGAACATGCAAAATTTCTCCTTCACTAAGTATTTATTAAGAGTGCAGAGGTCTAGAATTGGGTAGAGACCCCCGTTTTTCTTTGGCATAAGGAAATACTTGCAGTAGAACCCTTGGCCTCTCCTGCAAAAGAATTTGTTCTATTGCATTGAGCTGAGGAAGGGCTGAAAACTCTTGGTGAAGGAGGGTCTGCTGAAGGGAGTTAAAAAGGGACTTTATTGGGCCACTTGGAGATCAGTATAATTACTAGTGAGATGACTTGGTGATTGACAAGTTTCTATTGGAGTCATTGTAGGTTGTAATGTTTAGCGTAGCCTGTTCAATACCATCCCAAATAGATCATCTCTTAAGCAGAGGATGTTGGAGAGGTGATCTCAGATACTGGCCTTGAGATCTGAATGTGTAGCCATGCCTGCCTGCGTATTGCAATGGAAACTGCTGAAGCATGAAAGTTGATGTGAAAGGCATCAAATGTAGATCTGACAATTTATTTTCTGGTGTCCAAGAAATCAGTGGCCAAATGTTGGAATAACTTGAGATGGTCTGATGAAAGGTACAGCTCGTAAGCTGGTAACTGTTTGATTAGATATTTCAACGAAAAAGTCATAAAAGTTGTAGGTAAGTATTCAATTAGTGAGCAAGGCTACTACTAAAATGGTGTGTGGCCTTTGTGATAAAGTGTATGGGGACAGACTTAAAGACCTCAATCTGTATACTTTGGAGGAAAGGCGGGAGAGGGGAGATATGATAAGAGTCGTTTAAATACCGACATAATATAAATGTGCATGAGTCGACTCTCTTTCATTTGAAAGGAAACTCTGCAATGAGAGGGCATAGGATGAAGTTAAGAGGTGATAGGCTCTGGAGTAATCTGAGGAAATACTTTTTTACGGAAAGGGTGGTAGATGCGTGGAACAATCTCCCGGAAAAGGTGGTGAAAACAGAGACTGTGTCTGAATTCAAGAGGGCCTGGGATAGGCATGTGGGATCTCTCAGAGAGAGAAAGAGAAAATGGTTACTGTAGGGGTATATTCTTTGTAAGCTTATTTTGCTACACAAGAAATCACAAAAAAAAACCATTTTCTATTTTTGTTATCTGTAACTATGACTATTTGTACTGGCTGTGGAATTTCCCTCCCCCCCTCCCCTGCTTTCCTGTAAAATGAAACTTTGTTTTCCTGAGAAACGAAACTTAGATTTCCTCTTTACTCAGAAGCTACACCCATAACTAGTTTGTGACTGAGCATGTACAAAGGGGGGACTACAAATATGTGGTTGTTTACTGAATAAAGTGGGATATCTCTTTGGATATGCACACAGTCTGCATGTATATTTATTCTTTCTAAAAGAGATTATCCCCAGATGCATCTTACTTACAAACGACAGAGAGTGTGAGGCAGTATTGGGACCAGAACCTTTTCAGTTACTATGGATGGGCAGGCTAGATTGGCCATTTGGCCTTTATCTGTTGTCATGTTTCTATGGAATACTCTTCTATCAAATTTGTCAAAGGTTCGGCCCTCTTTGTCTGGTGGAATACTGGCATAGGTACGAGAACTGTTTGCTCAATTTGGGGTGATTCAGCTACGAGTGAATGATGCTATAGTTGTGGAATAAGAAACACTGGAAAAGGACAGAGACTGTGGAAAACAATATTTTTGAATTGTTCTTTACTGTAGGATAAAAATCAAATAAAATAAAATACATCCACTATGGAAGGCAGCTGACCTAGTTGGTAGCAATGAACCCAACAAAGTCTGTGTTTCAACTCTTATGAGCCTTCCTTGGGGATCCAGATCAGTAAGAACCTGATCAGAATGTTAGGGTGGATATAAATACAAATAAAAAATCTCTTAATTTGAAGGAGATGCCAGAATAAGACAAAAAGTGCTGCGGCACAGTAGCTATATGAAATCCTGGACAAAATTGGATTCTGTATGAAGTGTTCAACTTGCATGGAGATACTGCACAGATAATGGAGTTTCCCAGTGTAGAGGCACTGTGATGCAGTCTTTAGGCCACTGCTTGAAGTGTTAAGGCCTCATAAGCTCTGACCTGGGTTCCTACTCCGATTCAATGTTAATAGGGACAATCTGTCTGATAAAAGTTGGTAAAGGACAGACTTTCAGATCAAGATGAAGGGTCCAGCAGTATCCCAAAGGACTCATCAGGAGAAATGTCTGGGTAGTCATCAGAAGAGCGTGGTGTATTGAGCATCGAGAGGAGCACTGAGAACCGGATGATGAATGTCGATGAGAAGTTGGTGTGCTC
This sequence comes from Geotrypetes seraphini, assembly GCF_902459505.1. Classification (NCBI taxonomy): domain Eukaryota; kingdom Metazoa; phylum Chordata; class Amphibia; order Gymnophiona; family Dermophiidae; genus Geotrypetes; species Geotrypetes seraphini. Next base: position 146,284,834 of record NC_047085.1, on the reverse strand, counting down.
CACTCCCTGGAAGAGGACGCATGCCTGCATCTCCTCAGTGCGGATATTCGACATTGAGGAGTTCGAAATCGATGTTTTGATGGACTAAGTGGTCAATACTCAGACTGGAATGAGACTGAGGGAGATGGTTTTGGAACTTGCACCAGGTGTAAATGCAATAGCCAAGCTAATTCATGGTGTAACAGCAGTTGAAGCTGATCTTGCAGCAATGGTGCTGGTATCAATATTGGCAAGGATACATTAGGTGCAGAAAAGTTGGTGCAGGAGTTTGCATGGGGTGCAACTGCAATATCTCAGCCACTTCTTGCTGCAACAGCATTCAAAGCTGTTCTTGCAGCAATGTCACAGTACCAATATTGGCAAGGGTACATTAGGTGCTGGCTGCATTGGGTGTCAAGGCATTGGTGACCTTGAAGTCGAGGTATGCCTTGGAGAATTGTAGAGATGATAGTACATCATAGTGTCGAAGTTTAGAGTGAATTGATGAAAAAGGCACTTAAAAAGATGCCAATCAAAGCAGCCAGTGCTGGTGTCAACGCTGGAGTACATCGTGGCTGTGCATCAGGGTCAGCATTTCCAGCCATACTCGTTGTCCCTGAAGGTGTACTGAAAGCTTTTAATTTGCTACTCTTTGGCTTTAAGTGACCTTTTCTGCATACAAGAGCAGAGCTTGAATAAAATGTCTCAATGAGCATAATTTAATCAGGGAACAAACAGTTATGCAGGTCTGTACCTGAAATGGTCCTTTGACATTGAGTGCACCACTTGAATCTGCTACAAGTCCCCAATAGAAAAACCGCCGACGTAAAGTCAAATGGTGCATTAGAAACATAGAAACATAGAAATAGACGGCAGATAAGGGCCACGGCCCATCAAGTCTGCCCACCCCAATGACCCTCCCTATCTATCTTTGCGGATAGATCCCACATGTCCACATACCAATAAAAAGTCAACACTCCTGGTGTGGGGGCGGGCTGAAAAGAGCGCAAAGGCCTGAAAAACCTGACAAGAAATTAAAGAAAACAAAATATTATGACAAAACTGAAGAAAAAAGAATGGGAAGGCACAAAAAAAGTTTGACACACTTAGAGATTCTGAAAAACAGCTTCTCAGCTCCACAATAAAACTAAGAACTGCAGGTACTGCGAGCTGACATCGGGCTGGAAAGCACAGGCATGTGCACAGGTTGGGAAGTCTTAAAGTTTTTAAAGTGATATTTTTAGACTATCCATGCCAGATTTTGTGGATAATGTCACCCACATGTGAGAATATAATGCTTGCTTGTCCTCGGAGAACACCTGCTAAAGGTGAGAAACTTTGTTTCTCTGAGGACAAGCAGGCCTGACCATGAAGCTGCAAATAGTTAAGACTGTCAAGGCATGTTTTAACCAACTTTATATACTCCATCATTTGAAATCGTTGATCTTGCCTTCTGATTTTTTGGACTGTTGTGCAGGGCATGATTCTGTCTAGGTTAGACTATTGTAATGCTCTCTATCTTGGAATTTTGAAAACAAGAGAGCGAGAGTTACAATTGGTACAAAATGCTGCAGCTAGGTTAGTGATGGGAGTTGATAGGATGGCACATATTAAGCCAATTTTGAAGCAATGTCTGTTGGTCCACCAGACTATCTACTAGTGCTGCCCGATTCAGGAAAAAAAAAAAATTTGATTTGATTGAGCCTTATTGAATCGATTTTTTGATTTGATTCGATTTTCCTGCCCAATTAGGTGTTTTTTTCAAACATCCTGGTGGGTTTATTTTATAGCCTCTTCACCTTCTCCTACCCGTGCTGTGGTGTAAACAAAATAAATAAACAAAAAAGACTTTTCCTCTCTCTGTTAAATCCTACCTCACATTTGCGGTCTAACACCAGCTCTGGCAGGATGCACATTTCAAATCTGACATATTGTAATCACAAAAAAGAAAATAAAATTATTTTTTCTACCTTTTGTTCTCTGATCATTATTCAAATTTTGTTGGTCCCAGGCTCTGTGACAAATGTCTTCTGATAACTCACTTGCCGGGTCTCTTGACAATTTGTTATTTTCTTCTTTCTCTGTGGTAACTATCCATCTTGCATCTCCCTTCCATTTCCCTTCCCTCCCCTCCCCGGAGGTCTGGCATCTTTTCTTTTTTTCGTCTCTATTCCCATAGCTGCAGCGATGGACCTCACTATCCCTAGATCCACCATCTCTCCTTTTCTCATCTACCCTTTCATCCAGGATCTCTCCCTCCTTCTCCACCAGCTCTCCCTTTCTCTTTCTAACTACCCTCCTATCCAGTATCTCTATCCCCCCTCTACACCATCCTTTGTGTCCAACTTCTCTCCCTTTCTGTTTCTCCCTAAATCCCATTGTCCACCATCTCTCTCCCTCTCCTGTTTTTAGATCCATTATTTCATCTATTCCTCCCATCTCCCCTTTCCATGATCTTCCCCAATTTCATCTCTCCCTCCCCCAAGTCCATCTCCCCCTCCACCATCCATCTTCCCCCCTCCACCAAGTTCATCTCTCCCATTCATATTCTCCCCATCTCTCCCTCTCCAGTCCACAAACTCCCCCAAATCCATCTCTCCTTCAAGTCCATCTCCCCTCTCCATGATCTCCCCCAAGTCCATCTCCTCCCCTCCACCATCCATCTTCCCCCTCCACCAAGTTCATCTCTCCCATCCATCTTCTCCCCATCTCTCGCTCTCCAGTCCACCAACTCCCCCAAGTCCATCTCCCCCATCTATCTTTATTTTGACATTACAACAAGTTGCCGGTGGCAGTAGTGATTTAGCGATCCACTCCTGCCACCACTCCTTGCGTCTTCTCTCCACTACGGCTCACCCTCAGTGAAAACTTCCTGTTTCCGCTTGGGCAGTCGAATGGAGGGTAAACGCCCGGAGTAGCGGCAGGGTAGTGAATCAGATTAGCTACCGCCGCTTTTGCCTGGCCGGGGTGGAGAGGAGAAATACTTCCAGCCAGGAAGGAGAAAGCCTTGCTGCCGCCGATCTGCACGCAGAGGTCCGTTCTGGCTTCCCCTCTGCCACCAGAGTCCTTGCTTCGGAGTGCTTGCTTGGGAGGGGCTGCAGCCAGTCAGAGAAAGTGGGGGGGAGAGGCTAGATGTGGAACTTTACCTATTTCCTGAAGCTTTTCATATGGAGGAGATAGATCAACCAAATCAGATACAGGTGACATGAGGGCATCAGTGGATTAAGAATATGTTGTTAGAGCTGTAAGGGCAATTTTGCTACCATGCGTTGACCTGAAGCCAGACTGGGTAACTGTGCAGTGCATTAGTTTTAGCAGTATAGTTATTCAACTCATCAGGACTGCCTTTTCAATGAATTCTCCAGTTGTCTGTAAAACAGTTTAAAAATACTTACTTGTTTGGAAGCAAGGATCATTAGGATATGTTTCCTTGTCATACAAGAAAGGATGGTAGCGGATAATGCCTTCTACTACACCTTCTTCTTCCACTTGAGCTTTAAACTCAAAGCTTTCTGCTGCAGTGTTTATATACAATGTCTGCATGTCATCTTTTATTTCACGTAGGTTAATAATCTTGGGTACCTTCCCTTTTTCAAACATATAAATCTATTTTGAAACAGAAAAATAAGTAAATGCATATAAGCACATTTTGACATTTTTTGATCCCTATAAATGCTGACTTGCTGCTACATGCCTGCCTTCAATGACACTACTACTATTAACTTGGTTGCCATGTGCCCAGCTTAGCCATTCTATTGAAAAAGCAGCAATGCTTCCAGATGAATATGGTAATGTAAGCAGTCAATGACAATGATAAAGAAGAAAGGAGAAATTAGATTCTTACCTGCTAATTTACTTTCTTTTAGCTTCTCTACACTGGTATAGGAAATCTTACAAGCGGGTATATATCTCATCATGACCAGCAGGTGGAGACTGAAACAAAACTGTGGAATAGTACATAAGAGGTACCTTCCCCTATTCCTATCAGTCTGCCGAATAGCCAAGCATAACTAAGAACTTGAACCACAAATAAAAATACTCCGAACACGAGTAATAACTAACATACCCAAATGCTGTTGGAAAATGCAGAGGAGAGATCCCTGAAAGAAAAGGTTCCCACAGCTCACCAGCTAAGCCAGCCGAGCCACAGCCGCTGTTCTTCAATTCTCCCCAGCCCTAGAAAAATACTAGAACTCACAGAAATCTGCCCATGCAACAGCCACAATAACACGACAATAGAGGGTGGGGTCCTATACCGGTCTGGAGAAGCTAAAAGAAAGTAAATTAGCAGGTAAGAACCTAATTTCTCCTTCTTTAGCATTCTCCAGACCGGTATAGGAAATCTTACAAGCGGGACGTACCAAAGCAGTCCCCATCATGGGTGGGACCCCCGAAGGGCAGACACCAGAACACGCTCACTGAATTCTGCGTCCCAACACGCCTGAACATCCACCCGGTAGTGTCTGGCAAAGGAATGCAAGGAAGACCAAACCGCAGCCTTAAAAATGTCCACTGGAGGCACTAGCGAAGACTCAGCCCAAGATGCCGCCTGATCCCTAGTGGAATGAGCCTTGAAAAATTCTGGAATGGGCTTCTGCTTAAGAAGCAATAGTCTCCTTGATCCAGCGCGCAATAGTAGCCTTAGAAGTGCTATCCCCCCTTACAAGGACTCACTAGAAGGACAAAAGAGATGATCTGAGTTCCTGATCTCCTGGGTCCTCTGCACATAAGAGCGAAGAACCCGACCTACATCTAACTTGCGCAACTGCTTCTGCTCAGAAGATCCCTCCCGACTACCCAACACCAGGAGGTCTCTGAAACGACTGAAGAAGTGGGGTGTTTTGGCATTGACATTCGTGGCCATCAGGTCCACCAGGGGTTGACCCCCAAGACTGCAATATCAACTGAAAGGCTACATGGCTTAGACACCACTCTCCGGGATCTAGCATGTGACAACTGAGGAAGTCCGCCTGAACATTCTCCTCTCTGGCTATGTGGGAAGCCGAGATGTCCTGAAGATGGGACTCTGCCCAGACCATGAGCAGAGCCGCCTCCTGCACTACCTGAGTGCTCTTGGTCTCCCCCTGAGGATTGATGTAGGCCACCGCAGTGGCATTGTCCAACAGAACTCTGACTGACTTGCCCGACAAGGAGTGGAAGGCTAACAGAACCAGACAGACGGCTCTGGTCTCCAACACTTTGATCGATCAGGACACCTCCTCTGTGGATCAGGTGCCCTGAGCTGAGTGACCTAGATACTGAGCTCCCCAACCAAGGAGACTGGCATCCGTGAGAAGCACCATCCACTGCGGTTGATCCAGGCTCGTCCCCTGAACGAAATGAGAGGTCTGGACTAACCAATGAAGACTGCAGCACGCCAAGCCTCTCAGAGGAACAGGGAGATCCAAACTGTGCCTCTGGGGCGACCACCTCTGGAGCAGAGCATACTGAAGAGGACGTATGTGGGCCCGCACCCACCTCACTACATCTAGGGAAGCTTTCATCGACCCCCAAGACTTGGAGGAAATCCTGCACCCAAGGACACCGGGAAGCCATAAGCAGGCAAATCTGAGTTTGCCATTTGTTTACCCGGGCCTCTGGAAGGAAAACCTTCCCCAAAGAGGTGTCTAACAGAACTCCAAGGTACTCCAGATGCTGAGATGGGACCAACCGACTCTGGGAAAGGTTGACCACCCATCACAGCGACTGCAGAAACTAACACCCGAGCCGTAACCTGGGTGCTCTTCTGCAACGACTTTGCCCGAATCAATTAGTTGTCCAGATAGGGATGCACCAGAATGCCCTCCGACCTCAAGGCCGCCGTGACGACCACCATCACCTTGGTGAACGTCCAGGGAGCCGTGGCCAGGCCAAAGGAAGCACACAGAACTGATAGTGCTGACCCAAGATCACAAAGCGAAGGAAGCGCTGATGGGAGGCCCGAATTGGAACATGCAAGTAGGCCTCCGTCAGATCAAGAGAAGTCAGGAATTCCCCCGGCCGAACCACCAGAATGACAGACTGCAGTTGTTCCATGCGAAAAGAGGGAATTCTGAGAGCCCTGTTGACCCATTTTAAATCTAAGATGAGCCGAAAGATCCCCTTCCTTTTGGGGCAACACAAAGTAAATTGAGTACCTGCTGGTGCTGCACTCCTGAGGGAGTACTGGAACAACAGCTTTGAGATCAAGCAAGCGTTGGGGGGGTCTGGAGAAAATCCTGCGTCTTCCATGCCGACTGACATGGAGAGGATAGAAAATGATCTGGCAGAAAGCGGGCAAACTCCAGAGCATAACCGTCTCGCACCACCTCCAGGACTCACAGATCGGACGTGATCTCGGCCCACTTGGGGAAAAACTTGCGCAGCCAGGCACCCAACGGAACCAAAGGGGGCGCCGGCAAAGAGTCATTGGGCAGGACGGGCAGCGGGGGAACTGGTGGAGGGATTCACAACCCCCTGACGGCCCCCCTGAAAGGACTGCATGCACTGATAAAACCGACTCAGGGAAAACCCTGAAGCCTGTAAAGTAGCAGCCCCACACCCAGGGCAGCAATTGCGGAACTCTCGCAGCTGTCCTTGGGCAGTGCCACCCCGAGACGTTGGGCAGGCACAGTCCTCAGGTAGGCGGGGCAATTTAGAGTCCATCAGAGTGTGAACCAACTTTTCTAAATCCTCTCCAAATAAAAAAGACCCCCAAAAGGGAAATTTAGTAAGCTTCGTTTTGGATGCAGCAACTGCCAACCAAGTGCGAAACCACAAGGTACGTCACGTTGCCATTCCAAACCCATAGACTTGGCAGACGTACGCACCAAGTCATAAAGAGCATCTGAGAGGAATGAGGCAACAATCTCAACTTTGCCACCTCCTGATCCATCAAGAACCAGTGGGAGGGATGGGAGGTGGGTGGGGGGAATTAAAATATGTATAATAACGTTGTTTAAGAATGTCAAGTGAGTTATGTGAATCATTTGTAATAATATTGTACACTTGTTGAAAGAAATAAAATGAATAAAGATTAAAAAAAAAGAACCAGTCATCAGACTCACGATCCAGGACATGCTCGGCCCATCAAAACACGGCGTGAGCCACCAGCCCCCCACAAATAGCCACTTGGACCCCCAAGGCTGAGACATCAAAATTCTGCTTAAGAATTATCTCCAACTTACGCTCCTCAGAGTCACGTAAGGCAGAACTGCCCTCAATAGGCACGTATGCCACTTAGCAATTGCCAAGACCAGCGCGTCCACCACTGACGACTTCAAAGTAGCCCTATCCCCCTCCGGTATGGGATACAAATGAGCCATGGCGCATGCCAAACGAAACGGCGCCTCCGGTATATTCCACTGCTCCAGTACGAGATCCCGAATATCCTGATGCATAGGAAGAGCGGGAAACAGCATATAATATCTAATATAATAAAACGCTACCCGCGCATGCGCACTCATACCTGCGTGTTCTGTGATCTCTGATCCATGATCCGTAGGTCCGTGGCTAACGCTCCCTCTCTCGCAGACCGCGGTCTTGCCGGCTCTGGCTCCCTTTCCCGATCGTGTGCCTCCATTGTCCAAACGTCAGAAATTTTTTAACAAGCCATAAATCCTGTAACAAACCCCCCTCTCCAGACTTAAACTGCTGTTGTGAGACATGTCAGGCAGGGATCGACAGAGGAGCCGCGGCACCTTTTCAAACCCTCCCTAGCACTGCCGCCATCGTTGCTAAGTTTTTAAAGTCCTGAAAAGCCGTCAGCCGTGAAGTATGCAGGTGGCATACTTCACGGCCAATGGCTTTTCAAAACCCCCCAGCACCGCCGCCATCGTTGGTAAGTTTTTGGGTTTTTTTTTTAACCTGGTGGTCCAGCGGTATCCCTACCTCGCTCTCGCAGCTGCCAACACTGGAGGGAGCTTTGTTAAGGCCTGGCTTCTTCGGGCAGCAGCAGCATTTAAAATTCGCTGCTGTTGCCGGCTTCAGGCCTTCCTCTCTGGCGGGTCCTGCCTACTTAAAAAATTCATGAAGACAGGACCCACCAGAGAGGAAGAATTGAAGCCAGCAACAGCAATGAATTGTGAATGCTGCTGCTGCCCGATGAAGTTCAAGGAGGAAAGGGAGCAGAGGGGGAGAGAATGGCTTGGAGGGAAGAAGACATGGCAGGGCATGCAGAGAAGGAGGAAGGTATGCCAGACCAAGGGAAAAGGAAGGGGGAAGGGAAGGAAGAGATATCATATGGAACAGAGAGAGAGAGAGAGGGCGGACACTGGATGGAAAGAGAAGAGAGGGCAGTGAATGGAAGGGGAAAAACAGAGTGTGAACAGTAGATAAAAGGGGTGAGAGAAGGAGACAGACACTGAATGGAAGTGTGGGGGAGAGGAGGGACAGCCGCTGAATGGAAGTCTGAGGGACAGGGGGAGCAGACGTTGGAAAGAAGTGAGGAAAGAAAGAAAGACAGAGAGTGGGAGGGAGGGAGACAGAAAGGAAAGAAAAAAAGAGACAGGGGCAGGGAGAGAGACAGAAAGGAAGAAAGACAGCGGCAGAGAGAGACAGAAATAAAGAAAGACAAACAAACATATTCTAGCACCCGTTAATGTAACGTGCTTAAAGACTAGTAATATTATAAGCCACTTCAGCACAGCAGCAATCCAGATGTTAAAACAAAAGTAAGCCACTTTAAAAATGTAAAAAATAAAGTTAAGAAAAAACTGCAGATGTTGCTTTTACCTACATACATTAATTAGTCCAAGAAAAAAAAAACAATTTATACGAGTGCAAAATCCTTTATCCGAAATTCAGAAAACCAAAAAGCTCCAAAAACTGAAATTTGGACAAATGGCAGAGAGCTGCTGATTCCACTCAGGGTAACAGTGATATGCTTGAAGTGCCTGAGATGTTTAGTGTTTGCCTTATTTTGAAATAAAATTTGGTGGAAATTTTATGGTCTGTCTTTTTCTGACCTAACATTACCATTCAAAAACTGAAAATCTCCAAAAATCAAAATATGCCTGGTCCCAGGGATTTCGGATAAAATATTGTGTACCTGTATTTACACAGTCAATAGATTAATAGGACACTCATTCTTCAAATTGTATACTTAAAATTCTCAAAATGCTTTGCATTGTCTTAAATGGCAGATCATGTTGGCCTTTTTTAAATTAAGCTTCTATTAAGAACTTTGTAAAAAAAAAAAAAAAAAACAACACATTAAAAACTTATTAGAAGGAGACTGATGTTTTACCTCAATATCAATGTTATTGAAAGCTCCTACATCTTTATCTGATTTCAGTTCATTTCCTTTTGGTCCATGGATATAGTAATGGTATATGTGTCTGCAAGAGCAAATTTCTCAAGATTAGCATCAGTGAAAGCCAACTAAATTGTAGAGGTCTCCTAAAAAGAATGCCTTTTCTACCCACTATCTCGTACTAAATTCTCTAATGTTTAAAAACACTTATGCCCAGAGACCAATAAATTGAACAGAAACAAAAGCATTAAACAAATAGTCAAATTAACTTCTACCCCCAAAGAATAACAGTTAACTAAATCAGTCATTTTCATATGATTTCAACCTTATACTCTGATCTTATTTATCATGAGGCTCGTCAAGTCTCATGTGACAGGTCACCATGCAAACTAGAAATCTCCTTCTAGTACCTGGAATTTATTCTATCACTGCTGATTAACCACAGCAATCTTCCATGCTGCACCACCCAGCTTCCAGTGGCACTGAACCTCATGATACAGGAACTCCTGTACTAATTTTTGGGAATACTGTAAAGCAGGGGTGCCCACACTTTTTTGGCTTGCGAGCTACTTTTAAAGCGACCAAGTCAAAATGATCTACCAAAAATAAAATTTTTAAAAAACACAAATACTGTATGCAGAGAAAATGTTAATCATCATTTATATTCGGGGGTTTTTTTCAAAGAGGTCAAGGCAGACGACTTTAAAATATGCAATGTCACCTCAGTAACAACTATACAAAAATAGACAAATATATCCCCCTCCGTTTTTACTAAACCGCAATGTCACCGAGTGGTTCGAAAAGCAAAAAGAGAGTATGAAGAGAGGCTAGCCAGGGAAGCACGAAATTTCAAACCATTCTTTAGATAGGTTAAAGGGAAGCAACCGGCTAGGGAGGAGGTGGGAACGCTGGACGATGGAGACAGGAAGGGAGTGGTGAAGGAGGAGAAAGAAGTGGCAGAAAGACTTAACATGTTCTTTTCGTCTGTATTTACAAATGAAGACACATCCAACATACCGGAAATCAAGCAGAAAAATTAACATCCATGGAAGTGAGCCTTGAAGATGTACGCAGGCAGATAGAAAAACTAAAAACTGACAAATTCCCGGGTCCAGATGGAATCCATCCAATGGTTCTGGAGGAATTAAAGGAGGAGATAGCAGAACTACTGCAGTAAATTTGCAATCTATCCCTGAAAACAGGCATGATCCCGGAGAACTGGAAGTTAGCCAACGTTACTATGCCCATCTTTAAAAAGGGATCAAGATGTGACCCGGGAAACTACAGACCGGTGAGTCTGATCTCGGTTCCGGGGAAAATGGCAGAAGCACTGCTAAAAGAAAACATCAATGAACATTTTGAAAGAAACGAACTTCTGATAACCAGCCAACATGGTTTCTGCAAGGGGAGATCGTGCCTAACGAACTTATTGCACTTCTTCAAAGGAATTAACAAACGGACAAAGGAGACCCCATAGACATCATATATCTAGATTTCCAAAAAGCCTTTGACAAGGTGCCCCATGAACGCCTACTCCGGAAACTGAAGAACCATGGGGTGGAAGGAGACGTACATAGATGGATCAGAAACTGATTGGCGGATAGGAACAGAGGGTAGGAGTGAAGGGCCACTACTCCGACTGGAGGAGGGTAACGAGTGGGGTCCCGCAGGGCTCGGTGCTCGGGCTGCTGCTATTTAATATATTCATAAATGATCTAGAAACAGGGACGAAGTGTGAGATAATAAAATTTGTGGACGACCCCAAACTATTTAGTGGAGCTCGGACTAAAGAGGACTGCGAAGAATTGCAAAGGGACTTGAACAAACTAGGGGAATGGGCGATGAGATGGCAGATGAAGTTCAACATTGAGAAATATAAAGTATTACATGTGGGAAACAGAAACCCGAGGTACAACTATACGATGGGAGGGATGTTATTAAATGAGAGTACCCAAGAAAGGGACTTGGGGGTAATGGTGGACATGACAATGAAGCCGATGGCACAGTGTGCAGCGGCCGCTAAGAAGGCAAATAGAATGCTAGGCATAATCAAGAAGGGTATTACAATCAGAACGAAAGAAGTTATTCTGCCATTGTATCGGGCGATGGTGCGTCTGCATCTGGAGTACTGCATCCAATATTGGTTGCCTTACCTTAAGAAGGACATGGCGTTACTCGAGAGGGTTCAGAGGAGAACGACACGTCTGATAAAGGGGATGGAAAACCTTTCATACGCTGAGAGATTGGAGAAACTGGGTCTCTTTTCCCTGGAGAAGAGGAGAAAGATCATGAAGGGCATAGAGAGAGTAGAGAGGGACAGATTCTTCAAACTTTCGAATAATAAAAGAACAAGAGGGCAATCAGAAAAGTTGAAAGGGGACAGATTCAAAATGAATGCTAGGAAGTTCTTCTTTACCCAACGTGTGGTGGACACCTGGAATGCACTTCCAGAGAGCGTAATAGGGCAGAGTACGGTAATGGGGTTCAAGAAAGGATTGGACAATTTCCTGCTGGAAAAGGGGATAGAGGATTACTGCACAGTCCTGGACCTGTTGGGCCGCCGCGTGAGCGGACTGCTGGGCACGATGGATCTCAGGTCTGACCCAGCAGAGGCATTGCTTATGTTCTTTCTGCCTCCTGCATGCTTCGTCCCCTCCAGACCTCATTTCATTCCCCAACCAACATCTCTGTCCTTCCATGAATCCAACTTTTTCTTCCTCTCTTATTACCCCCTCCCCTTCCTTTCTGCCTCCCTGTCCCCTTTCTTTCTGCCTCCCTACCCCCTTTTTCTGCCTCCCTGTCTTTTCTGTCACCGTTCTGCCTCCCTGTCTTTTCTGTCTCCCTCTGTCTGTCTCCCCTTTCTTTCTCCCCAAGCCACTGCCGGAGCTGTCGTCTGGGAACAGGCCCCAAAGCCACCGCCTACTTCTGGGAACACCGCCGACTTCTAGGCCCCCAGGCCATCGTAGACGCCGCCGTTGCTAAGTTCTTCATTTCCAATGTTGCAACAGGCCAGCAGCCTTCCCTAACGTTGCCGTCGAGATCTACCAGTCGATCGCGATCGATGTAGTGGGCACCCCTGCTGTAAAGTCTCCACCAAACCAGTATAGGGATTCTTGCAGCATAATAATAATAATAATTTATTTCTTATATACCGCTATACCATGAAGTTCGAAGCGGTTTAAGACTTTACACCTCAAGACTAGCAGGCTGGCTAATCTACTAAAGAGAGCTTTAAACTAGAAGTGATGGGGCTTTAAATTAGAAGTGATGGGGCAGGGTGATCAAAGCTCCCGGGTGAGTATAAACCCTCAGGTAAGTAAATCACTTAATACTTCTACATGGATGGGAAAAGGGGCAATGCCTGGAAAGCAGTATATATGCTCGAAGTATGGGAAACAAGATTCTGGATCTAGAAGCTATGCTGCAAAGAGGAGTTGGATATAGTTGCGATCACAAAGACATGGTTCACAGAGAACCATGACTGGGATGTAGTTATACCGGGCTATAATCTGTTCAGGAAAGACAGGGTAGGAAGAAAAAGAAGAGGAGCAGCGTTATATGTTAAAGAACACATTAAAGCCACACAATTGCAGGATCTGCAGGGCAAGGAAGAGGCACTGTGTATCAATTTGGAAAGAGAGAATGGTGAATATATTTACATTGGTGTGATATACAGACCTCCTTCACAGACGGAAGAAGTAGATCGAGATTTAATAGTAGACATCCAGAATATATCTAAAAAAGGGGAAGTCTTGCTAATAGGTATTGATTGGGATATCCCTATTGTGTGGTCTTCTAGAACTAGTTCTTGTAGAGAATCCAGAATCTCCCTGTTGCAGCAGTTGGTAATGGAACCCACATGGGATGGGGTCATACTAGACTTAGTGCTTACAAACGGAGAAAGTGTTTCTGATGTTATTTGTTATATCACACAGTAACGTACAGTCAATTTAATATCCAATTTGCAAGTTCTTCCAGAATTAATCCAGGTACCTCTCCTCCCTTGTAACCAAAAAAACCCCCAAAAAACCCCAAAACTGTTGTACTTCACTGGAAATGTCCAGTTAGCTCTTTTGTAATCCGCCTTGAACTGCAAGGTATAGGCGGAATAGAAGTCCCTAATGTAATATAATGTAAAGTGGGTGATTATCTTGCATCCAGTGAACACTGCATGGTATGGTTTAATATTATGATGGGTATAGAGAGGGCTCATTCAAAAGCAAAGGTTCTAGACTTTTAAAAACTAACTTTGTTCGGATGGGGGTTTACGTCAAGGAATTATTATCTGTATGGGAACGTCTGGAAGGACTGTAAATGCGCTGGGCAAAACTGAAAGGAGCGATTGTAAGGGCGACAAACCTTTTTGTGAGGCAAGTAAGTAAAAGTAAGAGGAAAAGAAGGCCACTTTGATTCTCAAAAGTAGTAGCTAAGAAGGTAAGGAATAAGAGCTTTCAAAAACTACAAAAGATCGCAGAAAGAGGAAGACAGGCAAAAATATCTGGAAAAGTTAAGAGAGGCTGGTCGTGTAATCAGGCAAAAAAAGATGCAAATGGAAGAAAAAATAGCTGACAGTAAAATGGAGAGACAAGACATTTCTTAGCTATATTAGTATTTGGAAGAAGTGCAAAAGTGGCATCGTGAGACTCAAAGGTGAAGGAGAGGAATATGTAGAAGCTGATAAAGAAAAGGCTGAATTGCTTAACAAATATTTCTGTTCTGTGTTCATGGCTGAAGTGCCGAGAGCAGGACCACAGAAGACAAACGTGAATAGGGATGGAGGCGTAGCAGACCCTGAGGGTTGTGTTCATGAGGAGCTAGCTAAAATAAAGGTAGACAAAGTGATGGGGCCTGATGGTGTACATCCTAGGGTGCTGAAGGAACTTAGGGAACTTCTGGTAGCTCTGCTGACTGACCTTTTCAACGAGTCTCTAGAGTCGGGAGTGGTACCGGAGGAATGGAGAAGGGAAAGATTTATAAACAATAAAGAGTTTTACCTCATGCAAAATTGTCATCTAATATAATAAAGCCCTAAGCGCGCATGCGCACTCCCACCTGCGTGCTCCCGTTTTCTGTGCGCTGTAGGGCACCACAGGTAGAAGTGTGCATGCGTGAGAATCCCCCGAGGCGGATGTCAGCCACAGCAGTTGTCGGCGGCTGCAGGCTGCGGCGGAAGATACCCTTCGCGTGGCCTTGGCTTAAAGAGAGAAGCCGCGATTGGCTCGAGCCAACAACTGCCGACTGTCCGGAGAGGAGGGACGCAGGGCCATGCCCCCAGCCGAATCTCCTGTCTCCTTCGCCCAAGATTCCGTCCCAGCGGCTGAGCCCGAGAGCACGTCCGGCTTTTCCTGGTAACCCTAGCCAAATAGACTAAGCTCTAGGGGGGGAGGGGCAAAGTCCCATGCAAGGAAAAGCAGAACTGGCATTAGCAAAAATCCAGGACCAGACTCGAATCAACCTCCTAGAACGGGCATAAATATCCTCATGGTTTTGGAACCTCTCATGTAGATCAATGAGATGGTAGAGTACTTTATAATATGTAAGGAGGTTTATAAATTTACCAAGTTAGAAATTTGTGCTATGGTGGTTTTGAAATAAGTTCATATCATTATATCTTAGGTGGAGGGTATATCATACCATGTTGATGGTTTTCAATTATCCCAAGTCCACATTCTGTCCACATTGATTAATCTAATATAATAAAGCCCTAAGTGCGCATGCGCACTCCCATCTGCGTGCTCCCGTTTTCCGTGTGCTGTAGGCAGTGGCGTACCTAGGGTATGTGGCACCCAGGGCCCATCATTTTTTGACACCGCCACCCATGTAAAAAAATATTTTTTGTAATGACCATGAAACGGAATAAATGGTCAGAATAGAAACAGGCAGTGAAAATTTTCTTATATTCCAAACATAACATAACATAAATTATGTCTGAATTGTCATAACATCAGAAGTACATATGGAGTAGTTGCAGGTGATGCTTTGGACAGTTCTGATTGTGTTAGTTCGGTTTTATGTGTTTTTTGAATAGAAGGGTTTTTATTTCTTTTTGAAGGTTTTGCAGTCTGTGGTCGATGTCAATTGGTTGTAGAGTTTGGGGTCGAGTGTTGCAGCTCGAATGGCTAGGAGGTTGTCGAACTGTTTTTTCTTTTGACGTTTTTGGTTGGAGGGTGTGTGAATGGTGCGTGAGTTCTCCTATGTCTGTTTGAAGTGGATTGAATTATTTAGCTGAAGAAATTAGTTACCCCCTCATCCCACACATATTAATTCTCTTCCATTTTTGTTCCCATTATAAAAAACACTGATAAGTTCCCAGAAAAAAAATACATTAAAATAAGAAGTGAAAACAAAGGCCCCTACAGATGAGAACATAACATAAGAATAGCCTAACTGGGTCAGACCAATGGTCCATCATACCCAGTAGCCCATTCTCATGGTAGCCAATCCAGGACACTAATACCTGGTCAAAACCCAAAGAGTAGCAACATTCCATGCTACCGATCCAGGGCAAGCAGACACTTCCCCCATGTCTTAACAGATTATGGACTTTTCCTCCAGGAATTTGTCCAAATCTTTCTTAAAACCAGCTACACTATCTGCTTTTACCATAACTTCTGGCCACTTCATTTTTAAGTTTAGATCTTTCCTTTCAAACAGAGACCTTGCTAGGTGTCAAATACAGCACAAGGTAACTTCACATGGACTTAGCTGTGCAGGAAATGTGAATCTCCTCATACACCCACCATATAGTGCAAAAATGTGCAAAGGTCTGTTTTTTTTCTTTCGATCACTACATAGCCTAATGCCACACAAGCAGCGCTGTTACAAACATATTCTGTAGGTCAATGCTAAGGATAACAAAGTTTCCTTCCTTGGACCAGAAGGAGATACTGATAAACCACTGGAAGAGATCCCAAAACAACACCCAAAGACCCACTCAGTGTGTGAACCAGTTGAGTGGAGTGGACTAACTGGGGGGTGGAAATGGGCCCGGAGTTTGCTCAGCAGAATTTCCCAAACCACCTCTTCCTCTCAACACATTGACACGCTGCCACCACCACCACTAGGAACACCTCACTGGGTAGGCCAGCTATGCTATAAACTTTATAAAACACATTATTATATTTTCTTAGAAAAGTTCCCATTTCCTGCTGTCTCATGTCCCCGGCCTATACAATATTTTTTTTCTGCAGACCCTTCAAAAGTCTGACCAAATCCTCGTTTCACTTGCATTATAAAGTACTGAGGATGCCATCCCTCCCCAATCCCAGGTCCTAAAGTCTAAGACAGTAGCGCAAACTAATGCTGCCAGATTCAGGAAAAAAAAATTTTGATTCGATTCAGCCTATTGAATTGGTTTTTCAATTCGATTTTCCTGCCCAGTTGGGTGATTTTTTTCAAAACTCCTGGTGAGTTTTATAGCTTTTTCACCCCCTTTGGCTTCTCCTAACCACACTGGCGCTGTGGTGTAAATAAAATAAAGAAACAAAAAAGACTTTTCCTCTCTCTGTTAAATCCTAGCTCATGTTTGCAGTCCAACACCAGCTCTGGCAGGATACACATTTCAAATCTGACATATTGTAATCACAAAACAGAAAATAAAATTAATTTTTCTACCTTTTGTTGTCTGGTTATATTTCAAATCTTGTTAGTCCAAGGCTCTGGTTTTCTTCTGATAACTTGCTTGCCAGGGTCTCTTTCTTTCTTCTTTCTGCATGCTAACCATCCATCTGCCAACTCTGTCCTCCCTTTCCATTTCCCTTCCCTCACCAGGAAGTCTGGTATCTTTCCTTTTTTTCATCTCCCTCCACAGATCCACCTTTTCTTAACTACCCTTTCATCCGGCATCTCTCCCTCCTTCCCCACCACCCCAGAGTCCACCATCTCTCCCTTTCTTTTCCCAATTACCCTCCTATCCAGTATCTCTATCCCTCCTCCACACCATCCCTTGTGTCCAATTTCTCTCCCTTTCTGTTCCTTCCCTCCCTAAATCCCATGGTCCATCATCTCTCTCCCTCTCTTCTATTTTCAGACCCATTATTTCTTCCTCCTCCCCCCAAAGTTTGGCATATGCACGTCTCTTTGAACACCCCCTTCCCTCCGTGTACTTCTAAACCAGGGTCCCCCCAAAGGCCTGTCCCCCCTTAAAGGTCTGCCTGTCCCCCCTTGAAGGCCTGTCCCACCCCATTGTAAGCCTGTGTCCCCCTTGAAGGCCTGTCCCCCCCTTGTAGGCCCGTCCCCCCCTTGAAGGCCTGCACCCCCCCCGAAGGCCTGCACCCCCCCAAAGGCCTGTCCCCCCCTTGAAGGCCTGTCCCACCCCCTTGAAGGCCTGTCCCACCCCCTTGTAGGCCTGTCCCACCCCCTTGTAGGCCTGTCTCCCCCTTGTAGGCCTGTCTCCCCCTTGTAGGCCTGTCCCCCCCTTGTAGGCCTGTCCCACCCCCTTGAAGGCCTGTCCCACCCCCTTGAAGGCCTGTCCCACCCCCTTGAAGGCCTGTCCCACCCCCTTGTAGGCCTGTCCCACCCCCTTGTAGGCCTGTCCCACCCCCTTGTAGGCCTGTCCCACCCCCTTGTAGGCCTGTCTCCCCCTTGTAGGCCTGTCTCCCCCTTGTAGGCCTGTCCCCCCTTGTAGGCCTGTCCCCCCCTTGTAGGCCTGCCTCCCCCTTGTAGGCCTGCTTGCCTGTCCCCCCCCTTGAAGGCCTGTCCCCCCCCTTGAAGGCCTGTCCCCCCCCTTGAAGGCCTGCACCCCCTTGAAGGCCTGCACCCCCTTGAAGGCCTGCACCCCCTTGAAGGCCTGTCCCACCCCCTTGAAGGCCTGTCCCCCCCCCCTTGAAGGCCTGTCCCCCCTTGAAGGCCTGTCCCCCCCTTGAAGGCCTGTCCCCCCCTTGAAGGCCTGCACCCCCCCTTGAAGGCCTGCACCCCCCCGAAGGCCTGCACCCCCCCCGAAGGCCTGCACCCCCCCGAAGGCCTGCACCCCCCCCGAAGGCCTGTCCCCCCCCCGAAGGCCTGTCCCCCCCCGAAGGCCTGTCCCCCCCTTGAAGGCCTGTCCCCCCCTTGAAGGCCTGTCCCCCCCTTGAAGGCCTGTCCCCCCCTTGAAGGCCTGTCCCACCCCCTTGTAGGCCTGTCCCACCCCCTTGAAGACCTGTTCCCCCCTTGAAGGCCTGCCTGCCCCCCCCCTTGAAGGCCTGCCTGCCCCCCCCCTTGAAGGTCTGCACCCCCCCCCGAAGGCCTGCCCCCCCCTTGAAGGCCTGCCTCCCCCCTTGAAGGCCTGCCTGTCCCCCCCTTGAAGGCCTGCCTGTCCCCCCCTTGAAGGCCTGCCTGCCTGCCTGTCACCGCTTGCCCCCCTGGCCTCCCCGCACCACCTATGAAGCAGCACTACCTATGCTCCCGACCTTGCCGTTCAATCCCCCCCCTGACTTCAGAGGAGGGGCGGGACTGCGGCGCAGGAAGCAGCGCAGGGATCGCTGACATCGCGATCCTGCTGCGGCTGCTTCATAGGTGGTGCAGGAAGGTCAGTTGGGCGAGCGGTCCTTTGGGGGTGGGGGGGACTGAACGGCAAGGCCGGGAGCACCCCTTCAGGGCTGGCACCCGGGGCGGACCGCCCCTCCGGCCCCCCCTTGGTATGCCACTGGCTGTAGGCATGCGCGAGAATCCCCCGAGGTGGATGTCGGCCGCGGCGGCTATCGGCTGCTGCAGGCCGCGGCGGAAGATGGCTGAAGCCTGGCTGGAGGAGGACGAGGAGGAGCTGCGAGAGCTCCACAGAGGCAGGAGGTGAGGAGAGAGAGACACAGACAGATGGATGAGAAGGACAGAGGGGCTACTAGGGGGACCAGGAGAGATGGTAGGGGATAGGGAGAGATCGACTTCAGGGCGTGTGGAGGGGGCAGGAGAGAGAGATGGTCTTGGGGAAGGACGGAGGGGGGACAGGAAAGGGAAAGATGGCAAAAGAGGTGAAACAGGGTCAGAGAGAGATGGTAGAGGGTGTGAAAGGGGGAAAGGGAGAGATGGAAATGGTAGGACCACTGCTGCTTTGGGGCACTGAGGGAGGAAAGGTTAGTACGTCAGGATTCCTGCTGCCGCCTCGGGTAAGTAAAGACCCTGTCAGGAGGGCCAAAAGGATACAAAGGAAATGGTGAAAGGTGAGGTGGTGGGACTGGGATCAGTGGGAGGCAGGGTCTGGCCATGATAGAGGTGGGTAATGGGTGGGGTCAGAGTCAAGGTCAGGGTCTAGGTTATGTTGTATTTATGTTGTATTGATATGTTGTATTTACAGTGATGCATGAAGGAATATCAAGTGTGTATTTTATGAGATTGTATAACTTTATATATGATACACGTGTTGTAGTATGAAAAATGAATAAAAAATTTAACACATAGAAATATTGTACTGCTTTTCTGTGTGCTTTGTATCATCACAGGAATGTCCAGTCCTCTTAATTTTGTGAACCGCCTAGAACTTTTTGGGTGTTGGCGGTATAGAAAAATAAAGTTATTATTATTATTATTAAAGGGAGAGAAGGAAATCTCTTACCTGTGAAGGCTAAGCAATCTCCCGAGGGTGAAGTTGAGCTAAACCCCTTTTGGGAACAAAATGACAGGCAACAGAATTCCTCAATAGCAGAGGATGAACCCATGGGTGGGGAATGGGTAGTTAAAGCAGAGAGAGACCATGAGGAAAACACCCAAGAGAGGAGAAAGGCAAAGCAGGAAATGTATGAAGAAGCTGAACCTATGGAGATACAAGAGCCAGAGGAAGAAATAAGAAGCTGGAATATACAGCTTGAGGAAGGTGAGCCTAAAAGCCTCCTATGGATCTGGAATGACCTGGGATGAATCAGCAAGGAGGAAAATACATGCTTTTTGAGGGGGGTTTGAGCAGTGCTAGAAGGCATGCACAGGAGCAGGGCTCCATGTACTATATAAAGTGTTTTGCTTTTGGAACTGATAAAAACCTTAAGAAAGCTTAGCTGCTGGTAAAGAATGTGGGAGGACTTATCACAGGAGTTTTGGGTGGTAGTCTTCCCTTCTCCCATTTCAGTTTTTTGCCTTGATGGAATGGGTGGATAAAGCTGGAGGCAGCACAAACAGTTTTCATGCAGTTGTACAGGTAAACATTTTGAATCGATTCAAGACATTGAGGCAGCCACGACAACACAACTAAAGACATTCATGAAAGAGAACTTACAGAACTGATTCAGAAAGTGGCATGAATGAAAAGATAAATGTGTTTGAAGCGCATGGGTAAGTATTTTGAGGGGGATTAATGGCAATGTGTCTTACTGTAATTTTTTAATATACATTCACATCATTTTTTTGATCAGACCTCATATAATGGATGTCTTAGCGTTCAGCATGCACTAAATTGGTTAGCATCCCTTGATGCAGTCCCCCCTAAGTGTAACAAATAAACAGGCTACATATTTAGAATTCTGGTAATAAATTATTTTATATAAACAAATAGTAAAATGTACTGGGGAGAAAATCCTGCAAAACATTGCTAAATGTAACCGTGTGCATGTCCATTAATGTTACGCAATATACTGAGCTAATACAGTCCAATTAAACAAAAACAGGGAAAAAATATTTGGCATTTAAACAGTGATAACGAACTTAAGATTAGAACAAAATTGAAATACTGTACTTACGCCAACTGCCTGGTCCAATGATAAAAGTTATTTTTTAAATACTGGATATGATCTGGTTGTACCCCTGTAATAACCACTGCAGTAAAACTGTTCTTCCCTTTTTCTTCCATGATAAAATTATGCAGAAATCTTTCATCATCATTTGTAATGTGTGAAGAATCAGCTGGCTAAGAAAAGATCCCCCCCCCAAAAAAAAAAGATTGATTTGTGTACCATAACAAAATAATCCATGCAGGTTTAAGTCAGCAGGTAGTTTCCTTTTAAAAATTAACTGCTTCAAGATTATTCTGACTTGATATACCACTTTTACAAACCAAAGCAGTTTACATCTTTACTGGGGAATAGACAAACAAGCTAATAGTGACTATTAAGACAAAAAAAGAATTGAGACAAAAGGAAAAAGGGTAAGGGTACAATATTAAAAAAAAATAAAAGGAAAAAGTGCAGGAAAAAAATGATAGGAAAAAGGGATTATCTGGAACAGGTGTCTTTGCTTTTTTATCTTCCCCATGGTACGAAAGCAGCGATGGATTATGTAACTGCCATTTCAACTGGGTGACTGCATAACTGACGAGATGGAGAAATTGTGTCTTACCTGATAATTTCTTTTCTTTAGTCGGTGACAGAGAATGGCACGGTGACTGTTACCTTCAGCTAGCTACGGGTAACCAGACGGAATGGGGGAAATAATTAATTGGTTGCCATGGGTACGGGGACAAGGTCATTTACTGCCCTGTGGAGTAGTGAATGGCCTTGTCTCCGCAATAAAGGATCTGCCGAGTTGCCTCCCTTCCTTCCCCTTTGGATCAGCATTGGCAGCTCCCCTCATGCTTGCAGCCACCTGCCCACCCAACACCCTCTCTCCTTATCGCTCGTGAGTCCAGAAGTCCCCCACCCTCGCACAAGGCCCACTCCACTGAAGCCAATTGGAGGGCTTCCATCCAATATCAGAGCTGATGTCAGAAGAAAGCCTTTCTGGTCAGCCGGGGATCCCAGGCAGTTACCTCGATCATTGGACACCGTCTTCCTTCCAGCTTGGTTGCTCCTTATCTTCAGCGCTAGCTGCACTTGTTTGCTGGAACAGCGTGCAGCAGCTCTTGCAAGTTGCTGACCCAGTTCCGGATCATCCATGTGCAGTATGCAAGATCCACTATGCGCTGTCCCGGCAAAAAAGTACAGCTAGCACTGAAGATAAGGAACAGCCAAGCTGGAAGGAAGATGGTGTCTGACGGTCAAGGTAACTGCCTGGGATCCCTGGCTGACCAGAAAGGCTTCCCTCTGATGTCGTAGCCTTACTTTCTGGTCAGTGCCTGTGCGCTGATTTGCTCAGGCATTGACAGGAAAGCACAGTTACTTACCATAACAGGTGCTATCCAGGGACAGCAGGCAGATATTCTCACTGATGGGTGACGTCATCACGGAGCCCTAGTACGGACACTTCAAGAGCTTGAAAAAGATCTTAATATCCGCAACGCACATATGCGAGTGCCTTCTTGCCCGGAGGCGCGCGGTCCCTCAGTTAAGATAAGCCAGCTTAGAATCTAACCAGGGGAGGTGAGAATATCTGCCTGCTGTCCCTGGATAACACCTGTTACGTTAAGTAACTGTGCTTTATCCTAAGGCAAGCAGGCAGCATATTCTCACTGATGGATGACCTCCAAGCTAACAGAGATGGGATGGTGGGAGAGTTGGCCAAAGAAAATACAATTGAAAACATAATGGCCGAAGTGCCCATCCAGTCTAGAGGAAAAAACAGACAAAGGGAGAAGTGAAGAAATGAACTGAGGATCAGGAGGCAGCTGTACAGAGTTCCTCAGTAATGTAACCGAAGGCAAAACAAGAAAAGGCTGCCAGAATTTGAACTAAAGGACTGGGAGACGATATCCCCGTGCCAAATCAGTCGGAGTAAAAGAGAATGAGAGAAAAGCAATCAGCCAAAAGATCGTTCTCGTGAATATAGGATATCCAACTAGAGGTGAATCAAAAAGAAAAAGTTTGGATAAAATCACTGCGGCTCCGACCTGAGTAACAAGGAGGAGAAAAAAAACACGTAAAGGACAAAAACAAAGAAAACCCGGCTCCTCGTAGGAAAAACGAGATGCAGAAAACAACACAGACAGAAGAACTGACTGAGCGAAAAGAAAACAGTAGAAAATACTGTAGACCTGAACACAGAATCACTCTGACTTGATGAAAGACTGATAAGGATGAAGCTGCTAGCAGGGTATGAAACTCACCATTACCCCTGGAAGAGGTGAGAGACATAAGGAAAAACATTTCCCAAGAAAGAAACTTAAGTGGAGCTGACGTCAATGCTACAAATGGGAGCATCAACGACCAGTAAAGAACCACATGAATAGTCCAGCGGATAAAAGAAGGAATGAGATGTGGTTACAGACATGAAAAAACATCTGTCATGATCCTGGGAGCCAGAGGAGTAATCAAAAAGAAGGTGCTCCTTGAGAGATCAAAGGAAAAAATGTAATAGCATGAAAAAGAAGTCTGAGAGCTATAGACTCGAGACTAGAAACAACAAAGAAAAAATACCACCGGTAGGAAGGTGGAAACAGGCAGATAAAAAGACACCAGGAAAAAAAATGAAACCACATTTGATATCAACAAAGGCAAGTGGCTAGTGTCCTGGCAGAGGGCAACAAAAAAGGCTGAGAAAAATGTAAATGAAACAGACGCAGCCCCAAGAAAAAAACAAAGAAGAGAACAAAGATTCCTGAGTCGGAGTGAACCGAGCAGAAAAATAAGAAGAGAGGGTTCAAAAAAATTTGAGTGGACAAAGAAGGGAGAACACATGTTGGCTGGGCATCATGCAGCAACAGCACTCATGAGCTTGATGAAAAAAAAAGGTCAACAGGAGAAGAAGCAAGGGGAATGCATAGAAAAATATGCTCGCCTAATCCAGGAGAAAAATAACCGTTGTCAGGCAAAGAAAATTCCTGGAGTAAAAGGATTAAAGAATCCTGCTGAAATTGGCTGCTACGAAATTCAGCTTCTCATCAGCAAGAGAGATGACCAATCATCTCCAAGGTCACAAAAACAGATCCTCCTGAGATAACAGCAGTGCAAACACAAAAAAAACTGTGGAATTGATGATCCTGTCAGAAGTAATTGCTGCTTTTTATGGGGACGGGCAGGGATGGAGGTAATTCCTTGCGGGGATGGGTGGGGATGGAGAGGATCCTGGCGAGGACGGGCGGGGATGGGAGGGATTTCTGTCCCCGCGCAACTCTCTAGATTGAAACAATCTGAAAAAGAAACACTCTCAGAAGAGTGGAGTGAAAAAGTACCCCAAAGAAAAACAGACAGGAAAACGGGTACAGAAAATGAAACGTTAAAGAAAATGAGATGGGTGAGAAAAACAGCTGAACCATCTCTCAAGGAAAAAACAACCGGGTAAAAACTCTGATGTTCAGAAAAGGAAAACCAAGAAGGCCTTGTAATCGAATAGATGTGGCCAGCACAAGTAGACACCTCCTGAATCTGGAATAAACAACCCAAAACTGGTAAGGAGAACGGATGAAGAACACAGCTTGAAAGCCGTAAGAATTGGAGCCTGTAGTGGCTGCCCGGAAAATCAGGAAGCAGAGCCATTAGGTCTGAGATCCAAAAAAAACACCAACATCCAGTGGCCTTTACAATTAAGATAAAGACCAGTAAATGAAGAGAACCTTGCAAGGAGGATTAGCAGGAGAAAAACATGAAGGACAGCCTAAGATCCCACGTAGACTCTCAAAAGAAACCAGAGTCTGAGAAAAGGAAAACGATTAAGTGAATAAAACCTCCACATGAAGACAACGCAGGGAAGCTAGGCTCATAGGAGTACATGATAACTGATAAGACAGCCGTCGTTAAAGTGAAAACTGCTACACAGATGTGGCCAGAGAAATTCACTAGTTCCATAATGGAGAGGAAACATGTTCCAGCACAACCCCAGGAACACCTCCCCAAAGCAGACATTCAATAACCTGTGCTGTTGAGTAATGATAAAAACAGACCTGTTAACTTTTTCATAGGCTGTGTCAAAAAAGTCCCCATAGAGATCAAGGAAGGGAAGCAAACCACCCTTGAGGAGATAAGTACAAGGAAGAAATTCCGTAGAGAAAGAAATGACTGTAAAAAGTCAACTCCTAAAGGAATGCATTTACAGAAAATTCCCCAATGGATCTGGAAAAAACAAAATGGCATACAATTATGAAGGCTTTGCAAAGCCCACTCAAGGGAAAAAAGCACATGTGATGAAGAAGCACCTACCACTTCAAAGAAAGATGGAGCATAGTTCCAAAAGACACCCCAAGTCTCTCAACCAGTCAAAACCAAGACCAGCAAGGAGTCGATGTCGAAGGCCATATACAGCTTGATGACTGCAAAGTCTTCTCATACTGGAAACAACACTGACACCGGAAATTGCAACGACAACAGGTGTCAAGTGAAAAATGTCCCTGGAAACAAAAAACTCAACCGGGCAGGGCAGCACTAGAAGAGACGGTGTCAACAGGGCTGACAATCCAAATAACTGGAATCACAGTGGAACATGTTGACAAGAAAGTCCGACATCAACTTGGATGTCAATATGTACTGTGACATCGATCAGAAATGACGACATTAACATGACGTCGATATAAAAGTCGACATCGAGCAGGGAGGTCGACACCAATTAAAAATGTTGACATCACCGACAGGAACAGTGAAAACATGCCAAGGCCGACCGAAATTGTGGCATGAAGAAAAACACTGTGAAAAAGAAAGAACCGGTACCAAGGGAAACAACGCTGGTACCAAGGTGCAACACTCCCTAGATATGAAGGCACAAAGCACCCGGAGCAGATGGAAAAGGACACCAGTACCGTTGGTCCTTGACCGGTACTGAAGGTGTCATTCCCATCAGAGAGAAAAGGAAACCGGTACAGTTAATCCATGGTGTCGGTCCAGAGTAGAAAGAATAAAGCACCGGCACCCAGGGCCCATGACCGGTACCATCGGTGCCACTCCCGGAAGAGAAATAAAGAAAGAACACCGGTACTCATGGTCCCCGACCAGTACCATTGGTGTTGTTCCAGAGCAGGAAATAACACCGGTACCCTTGGTCGATGACCGGTACCATAGGTGTGACTTTGAATAGAAGAAAGAAAAGAAAACCGGTACCCTTGTCTCATGATCGGCACCATCAGTGTCGCTCCACGCTTCCAAGATGAACATGCCTATATCAAGTCAGTCATCTACATTGAAGCGGAGCCAGAGAGAGGACTGAAAAAAGGGGAGTAGGACTTGACTCACTGGTAAACCAAGCTGTTACAATAACCTGAAACTGAAAGGAGAAAACCAACTTACCAAAAGGAGAAACATCATCGACAGTGCAGCTGGAAATCGATGTCGCAAGGACTCTGGGTACCGGATCACCAGCGTCGACTGGTGCCGGATGGATGGCGTCGTCGAATGGAAACAGCTTCTGGAGAAAGCATATGAAAATGCGCTGAAGAAAAAAGCAAGGGAAGAAAAAAACGACAAGGTTGAGGCCCCGAAAGTGCTAAAATAAAGGGGGATATCTGTGAAGACAAGTTCCCCCCTAAAACAACCGTGTGGATGAAGAATGAGCAGAAAAAACCAGCCCGGGACAAGAACCATGTAGAGGGGAGAAAAGAAAATGGCGGTCCATAAAGCCTCAAAAGGCCTAACCCATAACAAAAATTAAAAATAAGATGAAAGTTTTGTTGGTTTTTTTTTTTAAGTAGATGAACTTAGAAAAACAATAGAAAAAGAAACTGACAAAAAGTCAGGAAACAGCGAGAGCAGGAAGGCATAGCAATATAGAAACAGACGGCAGAAAAGGGCCACGGCCCATCTAGTCTGCCCACCCCCTAACTTCCTCCGTGAAGAGATCCCACGTGCCAATCCCATTTTTTCTTAAAATCTGGCACGCTGCTGGCCTCAATTACCTGTAGTGGAAGACTATTCCAGCGATTAACCACCCTTTCGGTGAAGAAATATTTTCTAGTATCACCATGAAATTTCCCACCCCTGAGCTTCAACATATGCCCTCTTGTTGCTGTGGGACCTTTAAGAAAAAAGATATCTTCTTCCACCTCGATACGGCCCGTGACATATTTGAACGTCTCAATCATGTGTCCCCCCTCTCTGCGTTCCTCGTGTGAGTATAGCTGCAACTTATCCAGCCGTTCCTCATACAGGAGATCCTTGAGTCTTGAGACCATCCGGGTGGCCATTCGCTGAACAGACTCAACTCTCAGCATATCTTTGTGGTAATATGGCCTCCAGAATTGTACACAGTATTCCAGATGGGGTCTCACCATGGATCTGTACAATGGCATTATGACCTCGAGCTTACGGCTGACGAAACCTATGATTTGTCTAGCCTTGGATGAAGCTTTCTCCACTTGATTGGCAGTCTTCATGTCTTCACTAATGATAACCCCAAAGTCTCGTTCTGCTACAGTCCTTGCTAGGGTCTCACCATTGAGGGTGTAAGTCCTGCATGGATTTTTGCTGCCAAGGTGAATGACCTTGCATTTTTTGGCATTGAAACTTAGTTGCCAAGTCCTGGACCAATGTTCCAGTAGGACTAGGTCATGTGTCATACTGTCGGGTATTGAGCTTTTGTCAGGCACTGTGCTTTTGTCTGTTGTGCTCTTGCCTACTATGTTGCATAGTTTGGCGTCATCAGCGAATAACGTAATTTTACCTCGAAGCCCCTTAGCCAAGTCTCTTACGAAGATGTTGAATAAGATCGGGCCCAAGACCAAGCCCTGCGGCACTCCGCTGATCACCTCCATCATTTCGGAGGGGGTGCCATTTACCACCACCCTTTGAAGTCTACCTCTAAGCCAGTCCTTAACCCATGCAGTTAATGTTTCACCTAATCTCATCAAACTCATCTTGCTCAATAACCTGCGGTGTGGGACGCTATCAAATGCTTTGCTGAAGTCCAAGTACACGATGTCCAGGGACTCCCCTATATCCAGCTTCCTTGTCACCCAGTCAAAGAAGCTGATCAGGTTGGATTGGCAGGACTTTCCCTTTGTAAATCCATGTTGATGGGGATCCCGTAGATTCTCCTCGTTCAGGATCGTATCCAATTGGCATTTGATTACAGTTTCCATAAGTTTGCTCACTATCGATGTGAGACTCACCGGTCTGTAGTTCGCAGCCTCCGTCCTGCATCCTTTTTTGTGGAGTGGAATGACGTTAGCCGTTTTCCAGTCCAACGGGACTCTTCCTGTACTTAGGGAAAGATTGAAGAGCGCGGCTAATGGTTCCGCCAAGACGTCACTTAACTCCCTGAGCACCCTGGGGTGTAGTTTGTCTGGTCCCATAGCTTTCTTCACCTTGAGTTTTGATAGCTCATAGTAGACACAAATTTCAGAACGGATCTTCCGAGCTTTCCCTTGTCTGCAGCTGAGGGCCGGATCCCGATGCCTCACAAGTGAAGACTGAGCAGAAGTATTCATTTAAGATTTTGGCTTTATCAGAGTCCGATTCTACATAGTTCCCGTCGGGTTTCCTAAGGCGTACTATCCCATCTGTGTTTCTGTTTCTGTCACTAATATACCTGAAGAAGGATTTATCGCCCTTCTTGATGTTCTTCGCTAGATTCTCCTCCATTCGGAATTTGGCCTCTCTGACTGATGTTTTGACTGCTCTTGACTTGGCCAGATAGTCTTCCCTGGATTCCTGCTTCCCTGATTGTTTGTAGATGAATGCTCTTTTCTTCTTTTTTATAAGGTCTGAGATCTCCGCAGAGAACCACTGTGCTTTATTGTTTCTTCGCCGTTTACTTACTGATTTTATATAGCGCTTGGTTGCTTCGTGTATGGTTGTTTTCAGAATTGACCACATTACCTCTACATTATCTGTTTCTGCTTGGTTTTGCAGTGCCTGATGGACGAAATCTCCCATGCTTTCGAAGTTTGTGTCCTTAAAGTTGAGGACCTTGATTAATGTGTTTGATTTAGTGAAACCTTTCCTGAGGTTGAACCATACCATGTTGTGGTCACTGGAGGCCAACGTGTCACCTACCGAGACCTCTATGATGCTTTCTCCGTTGGTAAGTATCAGGTCCAGTATCGCCTGATCCCTAGTGGGCTCTAATACCATTTGCCTAAGTCTTGCTCCCTTTATAGAGGTTAATAGCCTTCTGCTGCTGCTGGTCGCAGAGGAAAGTTTGTTCCAATCCACATCAGGCATATTGAAGTCTCCTAATAATACTGTGTCCCCACGCAAAGTTATATTCTCTGTCTTTGATTAATTCTATATCCAGGTCATCCTGTTGTCTTGGAGGTCTGTATACTATGCCAAGATACAGGCATTTGTCCTTCCCCCTGGCCAAATTCACCCAGAGGGATTCCCCGGAGTACCACCTGACATCTGCAATTTTGGTAACTTTAATGTCATCTTTAGTGTATAGAGCTACCCCTCCTCCCATTTTGCCCTCTCTGTCTTGACGAAGTAAGTTGTAACCCGGTATAGCCATATCCCACCCATGGGAGTCCGTGAACCAGGTCTCGGATATCGCTAGGTCGGCGTTCCTCATTTCCGTTTCTAATTCCAGAATCTTGTTGCCCAAACTGTGGGCATTGACATACATAGCCCTCCATATCTTATGTTTGCTATGTCTTTGTGGAGATATTCCCGCTTGAGCTAATTTGACTCCTTTAGTACTGTTTGCAATGTGTGTACTTACCCCAGACTCAGAATTGCAATGTGTACTTACTTCAGACTCAGAAATGGATTGGCAGCTTACCTCGCCATGTTGGTTATTTATGCCAGTACTTGAGTGGGTACCCTCCCCCAACTTACCTAGTTTAAAGCCCTATGAAGTAGGTGGGCTAGTCGGTGTCCAAAGACGTTCTTTCTCCTTCTGGTCAGGTATAGCCCGTCTGGTCCCTGTAGTCCTTGCAACGCCTCTCCATGGTTCAGGAACCCGAAGTTCATCTCCTTGCACCATCCATGCAACCTGTCGTTTCTCCTCTGATACGATCTTCCCTGGCTCTTCCCTTGCCCCTCCTCAGCTTCTCACCAAGTGCTCCAAAGTCCTCGGGTATGCTCTCCGGGGTGTTCCTGGCAGTGTCGTTTGTTTCGACGTGGATGAGAAGCATGGGGAAGTGGTCTTGGGGCTTGACGAGTCTGTCTAGGCAGGCGGTTACATCCCGGATCCTGGCCCCTGGCAAAAAGCAAACCTCTCTTGATTGCATATCTGGTCTGAAAATTGGTCCCTCGGTGCCCCTCAGCACCACTCTGCGCTTCTTTGGAGCGAGCCTTCCTGTTGTCTCCGGAATTGGAACCGTCTGTTGGACAACTTCCTGTACCTCATTCTCAGGTCCTTCCTGTAATAGCTGGAATCTGTTCCTCAAGGTGATTTGGGGGTCGATGTAAAACTGCCCTGTATGCGAGAGAAAGAGACAGAAGAAGAGGAAGGTCTTCTGTGTTTGCCTGTGGAGGAAGTTACCAGCTGCCAGGAGTCAGCGTTTCCAGCCTCTTCTTGTATCCCAATCGTTGGTTTCAAGGTTGCAGGTTTGGTCGTTTTGGGCATCTCGAGGATGGTCTTGTCTGATTCCTGTTCGGTGATCTGGGACAGCTCCTGGATAACTCCGTCGATGAAGGCCTCATCTTCTCGGATGCTTCTTAAGCGCTTTACCTCCTCTCTCAGGCTCCTCAGCTCCTGCAAGATGCCTCTCATCTAGCTGATCCATCTCTTCTGTCTGTGTGGAAACTGTAATCATCTGCTTGGGGATGGCCTTGGTCTGTACAGAGACCTCTGTCCTCCGTCCTGGCTCTCCCTCCGTCTGCACGTGGATCGTGGCCACCCCCTGGATCCCTTCAGTGACTGGACTGCCTGTCTTGATTGTAGTCTTGTTGATTCTAGTTCTTCCTGCCATTTTCAAGTTTTTTTTGGTTTTTTTTTGTTAGTTAGATTTTTGATAGTTAGTTATTTGTTAGTTATGTCCGCCTGCCTGTCAGATAGTGTGAATGTTTGAAGGATAGAGGTAGTCAGTTAATTGTTAGTGAAGTCTGCCTGTTTGTTAGTTGGCTAGATAGGTCTGCCTGTTAAATGGTTTGAAAGTTTGAAGGATAGAATGACTAGTAAGGTCTGCCTGTTGTTTAGTTTGAAAGGTCTGTCTGCTTGTTGGCTAGTTAGAAGGGTCTACCTGGTATGAAAGTTTGATAGACAGTTTAAAAGATAGTCTAAAAGTTAATAGCTAGTTATAGAAAGTTATAGACAGTTTAAAAGATAGTCTAAAAGTTAATAGCTAGTTATAGAAAGTTATAGACAGTTTAAAAGATAGTCTAAAAGTTAATAGCTAGTTATAGAAAGTTATAGACAGTTTAAAAGATAGTCTAAAAGTTAATAGCTAGTTATAGAAAGTTATAGACAGTTTAAAAGATAGTCTAAAAGTTAATAGCTAGTTATAGAAAGTTATAGACAGTTTAAAAGATAGTCTAAAAGTTAATAGCTAGTTATAGAAAGTTATAGACAGTTTAAAAGATAGTCTAAAAGTTAATAGCTAGTTATAGAAAGTTATAGACAGTTTAAAAGATAGTCTAAAAGTTAATAGCTAGTTATAGAAAGTTATAGACAGTTTAAAAGATAGTCTAAAAGTTAATAGCTAGTTATAGAAAGTTATAGACAGTTTAAAAGATAGTCTAAAAGTTAATAGCTAGTTATAGAAAGTTATAGACAGTTTAAAAGATAGTCTAAAAGTTAATAGCTAGTTATAGAAAGTTATAGACAGTTTAAAAGATAGTCTAAAAGTTAATAGCTAGTTATAGAAAGTTATAGACAGTTTAAAAGATAGTCTAAAAGTTAATAGCTAGTTATAGAAAGTTATAGACAGTTTAAAAGATAGTCTAAAAGTTAATAGCTAGTTATAGAAAGTTATAGACAGTTTAAAAGATAGTCTAAAAGTTAATAGCTAGTTATAGAAAGTTATAGACAGTTTAAAAGATAGTCTAAAAGTTAATAGCTAGTTATAGAAAGTTATAGACAGTTTAAAAGATAGTCTAAAAGTTAATAGCTAGTTATAGAAAGTTATAGACAGTTTAAAAGATAGTCTAAAAGTTAATAGCTAGTTATAGAAAGTTATAGACAGTTTAAAAGATAGTCTAAAAGTTAATAGCTAGTTATAGAAAGTTATAGACAGTTTAAAAGATAGTCTAAAAGTTAATAGCTAGTTATAGAAAGTTATAGACAGTTTAAAAGATAGTCTAAAAGTTAATAGCTAGTTATAGAAAGTTATAGACAGTTTAAAAGATAGTCTAAAAGTTAATAGCTAGTTATAGAAAGTTATAGACAGTTTAAAAGATAGTCTAAAAGTTAATAGCTAGTTATAGAAAGTTATAGACAGTTTAAAAGATAGTCTAAAAGTTAATAGCTAGTTATAGAAAGTTATAGACAGTTTAAAAGATAGTCTAAAAGTTAATAGCTAGTTATAGAAAGTTATAGACAGTTTAAAAGATAGTCTAAAAGTTAATAGCTAGTTATAGAAAGTTATAGACAGTTTAAAAGATAGTCTAAAAGTTAATAGCTAGTTATAGAAAGTTATAGACAGTTTAAAAGATAGTCTAAAAGTTAATAGCTAGTTATAGAAAGTTATAGACAGTTTAAAAGATAGTCTAAAAGTTAATAGCTAGTTATAGAAAGTTATAGACAGTTTAAAAGATAGTCTAAAAGTTAATAGCTAGTTATAGAAAGTTATAGACAGTTTAAAAGATAGTCTAAAAGTTAATAGCTAGTTATAGAAAGTTATAGACAGTTTAAAAGATAGTCTAAAAGTTAATAGCTAGTTATAGAAAGTTATAGACAGTTTAAAAGATAGTCTAAAAGTTAATAGCTAGTTATAGAAAGTTATAGACAGTTTAAAAGATAGTCTAAAAGTTAATAGCTAGTTATAGAAAGTTATAGACAGTTTAAAAAATAGTCTAAAAGTTAATAGCTAGTTATAGAAAGTTATAGACAGTTTAAAAGATAGTCTAAAAGTAAAATTAGCTAGCTATATGTGCCTGGTGGTTGTACTCCGCCTTGTTATGTGATGAGATCTCACCTTGGTGGTAATCCGGAGCCCTTCCTTGAGGCCCTTCGCAAAGGCGCTCTCGCTAAGGCGAGCGCATTTGCTGCTCACCTTCGCCGCGTGCCGAACAGCTGTGCGCCGTTGGCTCGGCCACTTTTATGGGGGAGTTCGGCTGTGACGTCGGGGGTAGGCGGAGTTACCTCCCGCCTCCCGTGTCCCATCTGCCTCCCTCTCTACTTCCTCCGATCACTGTGCACCTCTGTCCGCTCCTCTTTACTGCTTTTTCCGCCTCTCCCTTTGCTTTTCCTGCCTTCTCCGCTCCTACTTTCACTCCTTCCACCCTCTCCGCTATTTCAGCCTTCTCTGCTCCTCTTTCTCTTCAAGCGCACTCTCCCTCCACTCACTGCTCCTCCGCTCCGCTCACTGCTCCACCACGTGCTTGCTACTGCAGTCTCCCTTCGGCTGGCCTAGCGAAAGGAAATTTTTCAACAGCCGTTGAAAACGCGACTTCTTAGCTTCGCGGAAACTAAAGAACTGAGGGACCGCACACATGCGCGGTGCGGTTGTCAAGCTCTTGAAGTATCCGTACCGGGGCTCCATGGTGACGTCACCCATCAGTGAGAATATGCTTGTCCTGGAATAAAATAAGGTTTGAAAGCTCAGACCTGCCAGAAACTTTTGCCACTGTCAAGCAACCCCCCACCGGCAACGAGAGGTACACCCACTCCCTCCCGCTGCTGTTGTTAAGCAACCTTTCCCCGGACACCCACCCACTCCCCTCCAGCAGCAGGAAGGATGATCTCTCCCTCCTGCCACTGCCATTAAACATACCAACCCCCCTCCTGATAGGAGGGATGCCATTAAGCAATCCCTCCCCACCCCACCGCAGCGGGAAGGATGCCCAGTCCCTCCCTCCAGCCTCCCCTTACTTTGTTTTAAGAAGGCCAGTCAGAGGGATGCCTAATCCTTCCAGCCAACAGGCCCGCCTCTTCAAAATGACGAGTTTTCCCCTCCCCAATGCATTCTGGGTTGTGCCAGGGAACGGCCTAAGACTCCGATTGGCCCAGAAGCTTAAGGCTGTCTCTTTAAGACTTGCATGACTTGCTTTAGTATAATTGTTTTATTTATTATTCTTTCCCTTGCTTTGGTTTTAGATTTACATAGTAAAGCAATCACACCAAATCTGACAAACTCATGGGGGCTGCCTTGCAAAAGCAAGAATATTTAAATAGAAAGCATAACCTTAGCCTGGTATGAATCAATCCTGTAGCTAGGACTTGACCTCCAAGTGATACATTATCTTCTTGCAACAAGGATGACTCTCTAGGAGGGAAGAATTAGAATTGTTGTTGTAGCTGCCAATTCAATTAAGTTGTACTTCATCATTTATGCTAATACCACACTACACGGGGGGACGTCATGTGCACGTTTTCAAGATGGCAGCTTAGCGCCTTCTCTCCGTTCCGACCCTCGTTGCAAAAATTAATTTAAACCTCACAGAGAGCCGTATCAGGTCAGTGCAAGTAGCTCTTCGGCAGCGGAATGTCGGCTAAAGCTAATAAGCCCGAAACCGCTCCTCCAGCGGGTCCGGCTGCGGCGCAGCCAGCGCCTAAAAGATCTAAACATGAACCGCCCTCCCCGATTAAGGCCTCCGTGTCTGGCGCCACAACGCAGGGAGATTCAATCTCACATGATCTCCACGTTTTGCGAGAATTAATGCAAGAAAACTTAGCCGCCACGGCAGATATTAAAAACGAAATCGGAGGCATACTTACACAACTTAAAGCAACAAAATGCTCGCATTGATCTGGCAGAGGAAAGACTTGCAGCGCACGATTCTCAGTATTTAGAAATCCAACGTGACTTTCGCAAGATGTCTGTTCTACAATGTGATATTGAAGATCTTTCCAACAGAATGCGTCGGAGCAACGTTCATATCATCGGGCTCCCAGAATCATCTGAAGGGTCAGATCTCCTGTCTTTCCTGCTTTCCTTTCTCCCTACTACTTTAAAGCTCCAATTTGACCCTCCGCTCGAGATTGAGCACGCACATAGGGTCCCCTCGGGTCCACCTTTGCCTGCCAAACCTCCTAGGCCTGTAGTACTAAAATTATTACGCTACACTCAAGCCATCCAAATCCTGCAAGCTGCTAAATCTTCTTCAACATTGCAAGTGGATGGTAAAAAAATTCTGATAGTCCCTGACCTGGCTAAAACAACAGCACAAAGGCGGAAGGCTTTCCTGGCCATGAGACCTCAGCTCAAAAATATAGGAGCCCAATATGGACTATTCTATCCTGCAAGGATGAAGATAACTTACCATAATACCACCAAAAACTTTGACGATCCAGTCGACCTTCAAAAATTCTTGGATATCACAGTAGGAGCTATGACCTGACCTTTTCTTCCTGGAACTGTTACTCAATTTAAGTTTTGTGAGGTTTACTCTGCATCATCTGATACTCATTTTTGGTTCGAGGGGAGGTCTAGCTGAGCACCTCTTGTCAGCATGGAATCCCATCTCTGGATCTTTGTTTGTTTTTATGATCCAGATCATTATCAGAATGAATCATCCTCTTCTTTTTTACTTTCATCCTCCTTTTTGTATGCTGTGAAAATTACCTACTCAACTATTGGTAATCAAGCCGTCATTCATATCTCATCTCCTGCTGAGCAGAGGCTATATGCCTTTTTTGAACATCATCTGTGGTCATTCACCAGTCATATCAATCCTTAATGGTTAAAATACACATTGTCTCCCTGAATGTCAAGGGAATCAGTAGTCTTCTCAAAAGGAAAAAGATCCTGCACTATTTCAAGCACCTCGAAGCTGATATCTGCCTCCTGCAAGAATCCCATATCAGCGCAGAAGAAGCTAAAAAACTCACTGGCGGGTGGGTTCAATATTGCTTTGCCGCCCCTGCCTTGGGTAAGAAGAATGGGGTCATCACTTTGATTAAGAAATCCCTTAACTTTCAACTTTCCGCTCACAAGTTTGATCCTAGTGGTCGCTGGTCTTTTCTGGAAGGCTCCATAGCTGGGAAACCAATAAAATTGTTCAACATCTATGCCCCTAACGCAGATGACCCCTCCTTCTTTCAATAATTTCAAACTCTTTGTCACTCTTCACTAACTACGGACACCATATTTGCAGGAGACTTTAATTTCCCACTGGACCCCTTTATTGACCGATCATCGAATTGCCGTCCAGCCAAACTTCGAGTTAGATCTTCAGTTAAAAATCTGATGGATTCATTTGGCTGGTCCGATATATGGAGAATATTTCATCCAACCACCAAGGATTTTACTTTCTACTCTGCACCCCACCAAACCTACTCAAGAATTGACTATATCCTAGGTTCCAAAGACCTATTGAACATTGTTTCATCGACTCGCATACATGACATCTCTATTTCAGACCATGCGGCTGTCTCCTGTCACCTCAATTGGGCTACATCTCCTACATCCAGGCTATGGAGACTTAATAACTTCCTGCTACATGATGACTCTTTCATATCGCATATCAAGGAGGAATCTCAATCATTCTTTGATACTAACATTTCTTCAGTCAATGATTTCTCCATAGTTTGGGAAGCTTACAAAGCATGGCTGCGTGGAAAAGCTATTAGCTTCTCAGCCTTCCAATTGAAACAAAAAAAATCTAATTTGCACCTACTTGAAGCAGACATTCATACCTATCAATCACAACTTTATAGTCGTCATGATCCTGAGATTTACAAAAAGCTGCAACAACTCAAATTCCAATATAATGAACTCTTCAGTTCCATGGCTTCTGCTTCCTTATTTCGCCGATCAACCACATACTATGCCTCTTCCAACAAATCGGGTCATCTACTTGCTCTTTATCTGAAAGGTAAACATTCAAAAAACCGCATCACCCATATCAAATCTGAAAAAGGTCATCTTCACAATACAACCAAGGATATATTAGAAGACTTTCGTACATTTTATGAACATCTCTACACTTCAGAATCTACCTCCACCTCCTCTTCATCCATTCAAGATTTCCTCCAATCACTTGACTTACCAACTCTTTCTGACCAACAATGTCATTCATTACAAGCACCTATTTCCGCCGATGAAATTGCACGTGCCATCTCATCTCTACCTTCAGCTAAAGCGCCTGGTCCTGATGGGTTATCCTCTGAATTCTACAAATCATTCTCAGCTCTTCTGACTCCTCATTTACGCTCATATTATCAAGGTATCCAGGATGCTCCAGCCTCTCTACATAGATTTCTTGAAGCAAACATCATAGTTCTCCCAAAGCCGAACAGAGACCCTGATCTTGTGAAGAATTATCGGCCTATATCTCTTTTAAATCTGGACTATAAAATTTATGCTAAAATTTTGGTTTTTCGCTTAGAAAAGATAATGTCTTGTCTGATTCATAGGGACCAGGTGGGTTTTCTAAAGGGTCGCTACGGTGCAGACAACACTAGACTCTTATGTCATGTACTCCACTCCTCTCAATTGTTTACTCAACCCTCTGTAATTGTCTCTTTAGACGCTGAGAAAGCATTCGATAGAGTGGAGTGGAAATACCTGTTTGCCGTCCTCTCTAGATTTAGATTTCCTCCATCCCTTATTCATATGATTTCCCTACTATATGAATCCCCCACTGCTAAACTCATTATTAATGATGAGGCATCCGCACCATTCACACTACACAGAGGCACTCGTCAGGGATGCCCTATGTCCCACTCTTGTTTAACTTAGCTTTAGAACCCCTTCTTGCTGCCATCCGTCTCTCTCCTGATATTAAAGGAATCTCCATGGCTTCGATTGAGATCAAAATTTCTGCCTACGCAGATGATGTCCTTTTATACTTAACTGATCCCGAACATTCACTTTCTGCATTAATACGCTTGATCTCATCATTCTCCCTATTTTCAGGATATAAAATTAACTGGGATAAATCTGAGGTTATGCCTCTTCATGATTTTAGTCCTTCTTTCATCCATGCGACCCAACCCTTTTCATGGGTTACTTCTGGTATTAAGTACTTAGGTTTACCATTTGATAAAGACATTAGGTCGTCCCAACAATTGATCTCTTCTAAAATTCTCTCACAGGTTCAGAACTCTCTATCCTCCTGGTCCCCCTTACATCTCTCTTGGTGGGGTCGATTAGACACCATAAAGATGATGGTAGTTCCCAAGATTATATATATCTTCAATATGTTTCCTGTATTATTTCCATCTTCTTTTATAAATAAATTGAGCATCTATTGTTGCGTTTCTTATGGAATGGAAAGCCTCATAGAATTTCTCTTCAAAAACTAAAAGCTCCACGTAACTCTGGTGGGGTTAATTTCCCAGATCTTCTCTATCATAAAGCATTTATTTTGAGGCAGGGTGTAGAATGGCTTTCTAATCCCTCATCTACAGATATCCCTAATTGGCTACACTTAGAACTTTCCCTTTTATATCCTTTCCCCTTACTACGTATCATGGGAACAAACAATTTACCACGTATTAAACAAAATCCTATTATGCTCACTACTTACAAGGTCTTAACAGCTCTCGATTCCCAGTTGGAGATCCCTTTGAATAAATCAGCATTTTGCCCCCTATGGTTTAATAAATATATTTTGATGGATAAGAAACCCTTCTCTTGCCCCTCCTGGTTCCATCATCAAGTATGGGATGTGGGCTCTGTGTGTCATCCTGATGGATCACTATTCACCTTTCAGGAAATGATGACCTCCTTCTCCCTCACAGAATCCAACTTTTTTCGCTGGTTGCAGCTTCGGTCAGCAATCAAAAAATCAGGTCTTCTCTCATCGCTCTTACACTCTCCCTCCACTTTGTACAATCAATCCTAGAAATTTCTTGCCCAGGGTCATGCAGCATCGCATTTTTATAAATTGCTTAAATCCTTCTCGCCCAATCACTTAGCACCTTTACAATCAGCATGGGAACATGACATAGGGATTTCTATACCTGACGTTGCTTGGTCCTCCATCTTCGCATCTACATTCAAAACATCTAGATCTGCTTCAATCCTGCAGAATATGTTCTTCTTTCTCAATAGAGCACAATGGACTCCTATCAAATCTAATAAGATTGACGCTTCATATTCTAAAAACTGCTGGTCTATTATATTCCTGCCCACTAATTCAGGCATTTTGGCACTCTGTTTGGAACACAATATGTTCAATTTTTAACATAAATGTTGCTCTCTCATATCAAATGCTCCTCCTTAAATCATTTTCATTTAACCAATTAATCCCTGAGAAAGATCTCTACCTACTAGATATGCTAATCACCTTAGCCTTGAAAATTCTTCTTTCCACATGGAAGGATTTATCTAAGGCCTCCTATCCACACTGGTGGAATCTAGTCTGTTCAACTTATAGAATGGAAGCTTACCTTGCCAAATCATACAATAGAGTGCCAAACTTTCAATCCAGATGGAATCTGCTAAAAGATTACCTTTCTACTATGAACTCATGAATGGCAAGTTCACAGTACCCTTTATTTTTCCTTATTTTTATTATTGCTAGTTTCATTTATTTATACCCAGGATGATTCACTCTACCTATCTGTGGTTTGTTGTTATTGTTTATTGAGATGTTTTTGTTTTTTTTTATGATGTTACTACCTTGCTTGATAGTATCTAAACGAAATTTCTCTGTTTGATATCTCATGCATTATACCGTTGTCATATTCATCTCATATTTACTGATTATTGTTCTAGTAATTTCCACTGGTTTATATTTTCTAAAATCTTTCAATAAAAATACCTTGACAAAAAAATACCACACTACACAGGCCGGATTTCATTAGATGAAAAAAAATCTTTGATAGAAAGTTAAAAGGGGGAATTAAGATTAAAAAAATAAAAGGTTTACATTTTAAAATAAGCTAACGATACATATGCTATTTCCAAAACTGTGAAGCAGAAATGCAGAACACTACTGGTGGAGAATGTGTCAATAAATAACCCATATTAACTCAAGAAAAAAATATTTTTAGTGATAGGTACAAACATCTTTCCAACTGAGTGCACCATCTGTTATTTAATCAAAATCCTCCATAAATCTTTCTTCCCTATTCTTCTTCTGTACATCCTACATCTTTTATTGACTTTGAAAGGAAAGATCATTGAAATTAAAGGGAAAAAACTGAGATACTTTTACCTTTCGATTTCTAATAAAACCACTGTATATTGATTCTTTATTTCTCTCTTTTTTCTCAAAATCCTCTTTGGACAGAATCAGTTCATGTACATCTTGAGATTCCATAGGCTTACTTATCATCTGTTTAATTTGAAATTAATAAAAACTAGTTATTTTTTTATATATAAAAAGGTTCAACTACAATAGATCTAGTAAAAGCACAAACTGCTGAACCCATCTACAAATTGTTAACACACACTGTATAAACAGACAACAGCACCAGCAAAGAAATGTGCTGAGGAAGAGGAGCAACTGTTTCTCTCCTTCATTGGATGAGCTGAACGTGGGCATGTACAGCACAGTTACTTACCGTAACAGGTGTTATCCAGGGACAGCAGGCAGATATTCTTAACACATGGGTGACGTCACCGACGGAGCCCCGGTACGGACACT
This sequence comes from Geotrypetes seraphini, assembly GCF_902459505.1. Classification (NCBI taxonomy): domain Eukaryota; kingdom Metazoa; phylum Chordata; class Amphibia; order Gymnophiona; family Dermophiidae; genus Geotrypetes; species Geotrypetes seraphini. Next base: position 146,244,352 of record NC_047085.1, on the reverse strand, counting down.
TTTAACTAGAAAGTTCTAGTTGGCCGCACCACGCATGCGCGAGTGCCTTCCCGCCCGACGGAGGAGTGCGTGGTCCCCAGTTAAGATAAGCCAGCTAAGAAGCCAACCCGGGGAGGTGGGTGGGACGTAAGAATATCTGCCTGCTTTCCCTGGATAACACCTGTTACGGTAAGTAACTGTGCTTTATCCCAGGGCAAGCAGGCAGCATATTCTTAACGCATGGGTGACCTCTAAGCTAACAGAAAGGGAGGAGGGATGGTTGGCCATTAGGAAAATAAATTATGTAACACAGATTGGCCGAAGTGTCCATCCCGTCTGGAGAAGGTATCCAGACAGTAGTGAGTAGTGAACGTGTGAACTGAGGACCAAATGGCAGCCTTGCAGATTTCCTCGATGGGCGTGGAACGGAGGAAAGCCACAGAAGCAGCCATAGCTCTGACCCTGTGGGCTGTGACAGCACCTTCCAGTGAGAGACCGGCCCGAGCATAACAGAACGCAATGCAGGCAGCAAACCAGTTAGAAAGCGTCCGTTTAGAGACAGGGCGACCTAGACGGTTAGGGTCGAAGGACAAAAAGAGCTGAGGGGACGAGCGGTGAGCCCTGGTACGGTCAAGGTAGTATGCAAGGGCACGCTTACAGTCCAGCGTGTGCAACGCCTGTTCCCCAGGATGAGAATGGGGCTTAGGGAAAAAGACAGGCAACACAATGGATTGGTTGAGGTGGAAGTCCGAGACCACCTTGGGAAGGAATTTAGGATGGGTACGCAGAACCACCTTGTCATGGTGAAAAACAGTGAAAGGTGGGTCGGCAACCAGTGCATGCAGCTCACTAACCCTCCTGGCAGAGGTGATGGCAATGAGGAAAAGCACCTTCCACTTCAGAAATTTGAGTGAAGTAGTGGCAAGAGGCTCAAAGGGAGGTTTCATGAGGGCTGATAAAACCACATTCAGGTCCCAGATGACTGGAGGAGGCTTCAGAGGCGGTTTGACATTGAAGAGGCCTCTCATGAACCGGGAAACCAGGGGATGAGCCGTAAGCGGTTTTCCGAGGATCGGATCATGAAACGCAGTGATGGCGCTGAGATGGACTCTGATTGAGATAGACTTGAGGCCAGCGTCGGACAGAGAGAGCAAATAGTCCAGTACAGTTTCCACCGCCAATGAGGTGGGATCGTGGTGATGCAGTAGACACCAAGAGGAGAACCTGGTCCACTTCTGATGGTAACATTGGAGGGTGGCCGGTTTCCTGGAGGCATCCAAAATGTGACGGACAGGCTGAGACAGATTCTCTGGAGAGGTCAGCCCGAGAGAAACCAAGCTGTCAGGTGGAGCGAGGACAGATTGGGATGTAGTAGAGACTGATGCTGCTGCGTAAGTAGAGTAGGAAACACAGGAAGAGGAATGGGCACCCTGGAGTTGAGCTGAAGCAGGAGGGAGAACCAGTGTTGGCGAGGCCACCGAGGGGCGATGAGAATCATGGTGGCTCTGTCCCTGTGAAGTTTGAATAACGTCCGCAACATCAGAGGCAGTGGAGGGAAGGCATAGAGGAACCGATTCGCCCAGTCGAGCAGGAATGCATCCGAGGCCAGACTATGAGGAGAGAAGAGTCTGGAGCAGAACTGGGGCAGCTGATGGTTGTGAGGAGCTGCAAAGAGGTCCACCTGAGAAGTGCCCCAGCAAGCAAAGATGGAGCGGAGTGTGGGAGGATCCAGAGTCCACTCGTGAGGTTGAAGGATGCGGCTGAGATTGTCAGCCAGGGAGTTCTGTTCGCCCTGGATATAGACAGCCTTAAGGAAGAGACTGTGGCCTGTGGCCCAGGTCCAGGTCCAGATGCGGATGGCCTCCTGACAGAGGAGGGGAGATCCGGTGCCGCCTTGCTTGTTTATGTAGTACATGGCGACTTGGTTGTCTGTGCATAGGAGAAGAACCTGAGGGTAGAGAAGGTGCTGGAAGGCCTTGAGAGCATAGAACATGGCCCTGAGTTCGAGGAAGTTGATGTGATGTTGACGCTCCTGATGGGTTCAGAGTCCCTGGGTGCGAAGATCTCCCAGGTGAGCTCCCCATGCATAGGGGGAGGCATCCGTGGTTATGATCATGGAGTGAGGGGGCAGATGAAAGAGGAGGCCCCTGGAAAGATTGGAGGAGTTCAACCACCAGTGAAGAGATTGCTGAAGAGACGATGTCACAGAGATGGGATGAGAAAGAGGATCTGTGGTCTGTGACCATTGGTTGGCCAGAGTCCATTGAGGTGTCCTGAGGTGTAGTCGCGCCAGAGGAAGCACATGGACCGTCGAGGCCATGTAGCCCAGGAGGACCATCATTTGCCGAGCTGGAATGGAGCGACGACGGAGCACCTGCCTGCAGAGGTGGAGCAGGGTCCGTTGGCGATCTGAGGGGAGAAACGCCCTCATCAGAGTGGTGTCGAGGACGGCTCCAATAAACTGAAGTCATTGTGTGGGAAGCAGATGCGACTTGGGGTAGTTGATCTCGAACCCCAGGAGGTGGAGGAAGGAGATGGTGTGCTGAGTGGCTTGTAGCACAAGAGGAGACGTAGGTGCTTTCACTAACCAATCGTCCAAGTAGGGGAACACCTGGAGGTTGTGGGACCTGAGAAAGGCCACCACCACAATGAGGCACTTGGTGAACACCCGGGGTGATGATGCGAGGCCAAAGGGTAGCACTTTGTACTGATAGTGACGGTGCTGTACCTGAAATCGGAGGTAGTGCCGTGAAGTCAGATTGATTGGGATGTGAGTGTAGGCCTCTTTGAGGTCTAGGGAACATAGCCAGTCGTGCTGAGAGAGAAAAGGGTAAAGCGTGGCAAGGGAGAGCATTCTGAACTTCTCCCTGACCAGACACTTGTTGAGGTCCCTGAGATAGAGGATGGGACGGAGGTCTCCTGTCTTCTTGGGAACCAGGAAGTAGCAGGAGTAGAAACCCTGACCCCTTTGGTCTGGAGGTACCTCTTCGATGGCATTGAGAAGAAGGAGGGATTGGACCTCCCTCAGGAGGAGGAGGGATTGGGAGGAGTGAGAAACAGACTCTATGGGAGGATTGTCTGGTGGAAGAGTCTGGAAGTTTAGAGAGTAGCCGTGGTGAATGATGTTGAGGACCCACTGGTCTGATGTGATGACCTCCCAACGGCTGAGAAAGAGTTGAAGGCGTCCTCCGATCGGCTGAGGAAGAGGCAATGATGGTGGAAGGCTGGCTATGCCCTGGAGAAAAGAGTCAAAAGGGCTGAGATGGTTTTGATGGAGGGAGAGGCTTGGCAGGTTGGTGAGACTGTGAGCGCGCCTGAGTTTGGTGTTGTTGACGAGGTCGGCGAGGCTGTTGTTGAGGCGGATTGAGAGGTCTGGCCGAGAACCTGCGTTGGTAGGAAGACTGCTGTCTGTAGGGGCGAGCAGGAATCTTCTTCTTAGGTTTGATCAGGGTATCCCACCTGGTCTCGTGTGCCGAGAGTTTCTGGGTAGTTGAGTCCAGGGATTCCCCGAAGAGTTCATCACCAAGTCAAGGTGTGTTAGCCAGGCGGTCTTGGTGATTAATATCGAGGTCAGAAACTCTCAGCCAGGCCAGGCACCTCATGGCAACAGCCATGGCAGATGCTCGAGAGGTCAGCTCAAAAGAGTCATAAATGGAGCGCACCATGAATTTCCGGAGTTGGAGTAAACTGGAAATTTGTTGTTGAAAAACAGGAACCTTACGCTCAGGGATGTACTTTTGTAAGGAGGAAAGTTGTTGCACCAAATGCTTCATGTAGAAGGAGAAGTGGAAGGTGTAATTATTAGCCCTGTTGGCAAGCATGGAATTTTGATAAAGGCGCTTGCCAAATTTATCCATTGTTCTGCCCTCTCTGCCAGAACATTGTTCTGCCCTCTCTGCCATTTGGCCTCCGTTGAAAACACATGCGTCTTCTTCGCTCCGCGGAAACGAAGAAACTGGGGACCACGCACTCCTCTGTCGGGCGGGAAGGCACTCGCGCATGCGCAGTGCGGCCAACTAGAACTTTCTAGTTAAAAGTGTCCGTACCGGGGCTCCGTCGGTGACGTCACCCATGCGTTAAGAATATGCTGCCTGCTTGTCCTGGGATAATGTATAATATCTGCTAACTCATCCATAGCACAATTACACCACGCTGTCAAAGTACTTGTATGCGATGGGGATCATAATCAAAACTTAAACAAGTCTAAAAACCCGCCCAAGTTGGCACTTGGACAATCTAAAAGACAGGTCGTCCAAGTGCCGATAATCAGAATGACTTTCTGGACGTATCCAGGGACTTTTTAGGCTTCTGAATCCTGCTGTGTGCTGAAAGGAGTGTTTCTGGAGGAGTGGTTAGGGCGGTATGTAGATGGGATGTGGGCCAACCTGCAGGGATAATCAAATGTTTTACGAGACTTCCTAGATTAAATTTATACGGTGTGAGTTAAGATATAAAAGCAGGTATAAGTGCTCAAAAGATATCCAAACTGACCAGATAACCACTGCAGAGACAAAGTGAAGACCCACACACACTCCTCCCCATGTTCACTGACCCTGTCGCACCCCCACGAAGATCAGAATAAAAAAAGTACATACCTGTCTCCAGAACATCAGCACCTGCTATAGGAAAGCCTAGTAGAGCTGCATACAGGTGTCTTAAGTAGCCTAGGGGGTGGGCTAATGAACCATAGAGAGGTGGACCCTGGCCAATAAGCCACTCTAACCACTACATTCATGGTGGAAAATGTGAGGCCACCAAAATCCTACCCTACTGCTATATAGGTAGCACAGCCATAGGGGCTATTGTACTTGTAGGCAAGTGGGTATAGTGGGTTTTTGGGGGGCTCACCATAACCTATAAGGGCGTTCTGGTAAGATGTTTATGTGGCACCCTTTAAGTGAAGTTCACAGCAGTGCCCTGTAAGGTGCGCCCCACTGCTCTGTTGCCATGTCTAGGTGGCCAGTCCATCACAGTGCTGGCCCCTCCCACATCCAAAAGGTCTTGCTTGGGACTTGGATAAATTTTTGGTCAAAAACATATTTGTTTGTTTTTAAGTTTATTATATTTGATATACCGCCTAAAAGCCTAGGATTTTAGTTATAAAGATAGACGTAGTGGTGGTCTGGACAATCAAATGCCTGGACATCCAGATAGACAATTTTCAAAAAACAAAATATTTTAGACATACTTTTCGAGAATGTACATTTTACGGCTGCTGTCTTTGGGCAACTAGTGCCATACAACCAAATCAAACTTAGATGTATGTTTTGATTGAACTCCTCCTCTAGCATAAAAAGACATGGAGGGGCATAGATATGCAAATGAATGAATGGAGACAACATATTACTAAAATAGGGTAAAATGCACAGAAACCATAGAGCAACCCTTAACCGACAAGTTTTACTGGCAGAATGGTGATATTATGACATACAGGTAATCTTCCAATAGGACAGATACCAATGACAAAGAATAAAACAAACTGTATACTTACTCTGGCTGACTGTCCAACAAAAAAGACGGCTTGTTTCCCTCCAACACCAAAATATGAAATGTCACTGTTCAAACTACGAGGGACAGGTGCAGGCCGTATATATCCTGAATGATCACTACAAGTAAAAATTTCAAGAGTAAAGATGCATGTTTACCAGCCTACAACAAAATTAATATTTTAATAAATTAAATCAATCCATTTTTATGCCTTGTCATTCAAGTACCTTTCAGAATGTGTGTTCCAGTAAATTTGTCAGAGAAAAAAACAAAACAAAACAAACAACTCGCCAACATTGCTACTATTAACATTTCTATAGCGCTGATAGGCATACGCAGCACTGTACATATTTAAGAGACAGACCCTGCTCGGTAGTTTACAATCTAAATTAACAGACAAGACACATAGAGCTTCTTTTACTAAGCTGTGCTAGCAGTTTTAGCATGCGCTTAGCGCGCACTACAATGCCACACACGCTAGATGCCAACGACTCCATTGAGCTGGCATTACTTTTTCCATGTAACACGGGGGTTAGTGCACGCTAATCTGCAGCACGTGCTAAAAACGCTAGCGCAGCTTAGTAAAAGGAGTCTATAGGGGCTTAGGGAGTTTCTCTGGGAGAGTAGGGTGAGGGGCTATGAGGTAAATGCATTCTCAAAAAGGTAGGGTTTTACTCTGGATTTGAATAGTTCCAGGGACGGAGCTTAACATATTGACTCAGGCAGTTTGTTCCAGGCTTAAGGTGCAGCAAGAGAGAAAGGGTGCAGTCTGGAGTTGGCAGAAAGCAATGTTACTTACCGTAACAGTTGTTATCCAGGGACAGCAGGCAGCTATTCTCACTAGTGGGTGATGTCATCCGACAGAGCCCCGATACGGACGTCTCACAAGCATGACTTGCTTGAAGAAACTTAGAAGTTTCGAGATGCCCGCACCGCGCATGTGCCAGTGCCTTCCCGCCCGATGGTCCGGGCGTGTCTCCTCAGTTCAGGTAGCTAGCAGAGAAGCCAACCCAGGGGAGGTGGGTGGGACGTGAGAATAGCTGCCTGCTGTCCCTGAATAACAACTGTTACGGTAAGTAACTTTGCTTTATCCCAAGACAAGCAGGCAGGTATTCTCACTAGTGGGTGACCTCCAAGCTAACCTCAATGGGATGGTGGGAGAGTTGGCAACTTAGGAGAATAGATTTTGTAACACTGTTTGGCCAGTTGGAGATGGAGCGCTTCGAGACAGGGCATCCCAACTTGTTTGGATCAAAGGAGACAAATAGTTGAGGAGCAGTTCTGTGTGGTTTGGTACGTGCCAGGTAGAAAGCCAAAGCACGTTTACAGTCCAGAGTGTGAAGAGCTGATTCTCCAGGATGAGAATGAGGCTTTGGGAAAAACACTGGAAGCACAATGGATTGGTTGAGATGAAATTCAGAAACCACTTTAGGCAGGAATTTAGGATGAGTGCGGAGGACCACCTTGTCATGATGGAATACTGTGAAAGGCGGGTCCGCCACCAAGGCCTGAAGCTCACTGACCCTGCGAGCAGAGGTGAGGGCCACGAGGAAAACCACTTTCCAAGTGAGAAACTTGAGGGGAACCTTGTTGAGAGGCTCAAAAGGAGGTTTCATAAGTCGAGAAAGGACAACATTGAGATCCCAAACCACTGGAGGCAGTTTGAGAGGAGGATTGACATGAAAAAGTCCTTTCATAAATCTGGAAACCACAGGATGCGCAGAGAGAGGTTTCCCCTTCAGAGGCTGATGGAAAGCCGCAATCGCACTCAGGTGGACTCGTATAGAGGTTGACTTGAGACCAGACTGAGAAAGGTGTAGAAGATAGTCCAACACAGAGGATAGAGAGGCTCGCCGAGGCTCCGTAGAGTTGGAAATACACCATGAAGAAAATCTAGACCATTTTTGGGAGTAGCATTGACGAGTAGCAGGCTTCCTGGAAGCCTCCAAGACGTCCCTCACCGCCTGGGAAAACTGGTGAGGGGTTATGTTGAGAGGAACCAAGCTGTCAGGTGGAGAGACTGCAGGTTGGGATGAAGCAGTGATCCTTGAAGTTGAGTAAGTAGTGAAGGAAACACTGGAAGAAGGACCGGCTCCCTGCTGCTGAGTTGAAGTAGAAGGGAGAACCAAGGTTGTCTGGGCCACCGAGGAGCTATCAGAATCATGGTGGCACGGTCGGACTTCAGTTTGACCAGAGTCTTTTGAATGAGAGGAAATGGAGGAAACGCATACAGAAAGCGATTCCCCCAATCCAGCAGAAAGGCATCTGCCTCGAGGCGATGAGGAGTGTAGATCCTGGAGCAAAACTGAGGCAGTTTGAAGTTGTGGGGAGCCGCAAAGAGGTCTATCTGAGGCGTCCCCCACTGTGCAAAGATCTGATGAAGGGGGTTGGAATGGAGAGTCCATTCGTGAGGCTGGAGTAGACGACTCAAGTTGTCTGCCAAGACATTGTCCTTCCCCTGAATGTAGACAGCCTTGAGGAAGGCATTGTGGCGAACCGCCCAATCCCAGACTTTGAGAGCTTCCTGGCAGAGGGAGGCCGAGCCCGTGCCCCCCTGCTTGTTGACATAATACATGGCGACCTGATTGTCTGTGCGAATGAGGACCACCATGTCGTGAAGCAGATGTTGAAACGTTTGAAGAGCATTGAAAATGGCTCTGAGTTCCAGAAGATTGATTTGATGGAGTCGGTCCGCACTGGTCCAGAATCCCTGAGTGCGAAGACCATCCAGATGTGCCCCCCAGGCATAGGTCGAGGAATTGGTCGTGAGAACCTTCTGGTGGGGTGGAATGTGAAACAGCAAACCTCTGGATAGATTCGAAGAGGTCATCCACCAAAGTAGAGACTGCCGAAGAGCAGGAGTGACGAGGATGTGTCGAGACAATGGATCTGACACCTGAGTCCATTGAGATGCCAGGGTCCACTGAGGAATTCTGAGATGGAGTCTGGCGAACGGTGTCACATGAACTGTAGAGGCCATATGGCCCAGGAGGACCATCATGTGTCTCGCTGAGATGGACTGGCGAGAAGACACAGATTGGCAGAGATGAAGAAGAGCATCCATGCGCTGAGGAGGAAGGAATGCTCTGAGGCGAACGGTATCCAGAACCGCCCCGATGAAGGGGAGCGACTGTGTAGGCTGTAGATGAGATTTGGGGAAGCTGATCTCAAATCCCAAACTCTGCAGGAATAGAATCGTGGACAGGGTCGCCGAGATGACCCCTGAGGCCGAGGGAGCCTTGATGAGCCAGTCGTCGAGGTAGGGAAATACCTGAAGACCCTGGTTCCGGAGTGCAGCGGCCACCACTACCAGACACTTCGTAAATACTCTGGGAGACGAGGAGAGGCCGAAAGGAAGCACTCGATACTGCAGATGCAGATGTCCCACCCGAAATCTGAGGAACTTGCGAGAGGCCGGATGAATGGGAATGTGAGTGTAGGCCTCCTTGAGATCCAGAGAGCATAACCAGTCGTTCTGCTCGAGGAGGGGGTAGAGAGAAGCAAGGATCAGCATGTGAAACCTCTCTTTGACAAGGAATTTGTTGAGGACCCTGAGGTCCAAAATGGGCCGCAGGTCGCCCGTCTTCTTCGGAACAAGGAAGTACCGGGAGTAAAACCCCTGGTTCAGTTGGTCCGACGGGACTGGCTCTATGGCACGAAGCCGGAGCAAAGCCTGAGCTTCCTGAAGAAGAAGGGCGGTCTGTGTCAAGTTGGAAGGATACTCTCTTGGAGGGTGGTCTGGAGGGACCCGATGGAAATGAAGAGAGTATCCCTCCCTGACGATGGTAAGGACCCAGAGGTCGGAGGTTATGGCCTCCCAGCGATGATAAAAATGATGGAGGCGCCCTCCGATGGGAAAAACAGGGGGAGGCAGAACGAGGTTGGTTATGCCCTCGACGAAACAGTCAAAAAGGCTGAGTGGCCTTAGGGACAGTAGGCAACTGAGACTTTGGTTGACCCTTCTGAGGAGGTTGCCGCTTTGCCGGTTGCCTCGCAGGCGGAGTTTGTCTCGGTTGATAACGCCGCTGGTAAATCAATGGTGGACGAGAGGGTCGAGACTGTTGAGGCTTAGGCTTCGGCCTAAGAATGGACTGGAAGGACTTTTCATGATCGGACAATTTCTTCGTGACTGCCTCGATGGATTCGTCAAAAAGATCCGCCCCAGCACACGGAACGTTTGCCAGGCGGTCCTGAAGGTTCGGGTCCATGTCAATGGTCCGCAACCAGGCCAACCGGCGCATCGCCACAGAACAGGCTGCCGCTCGGGCCGAGAGCTCGAAAGCATCATAGGCAGATTGCATCAACTGAAGACGAAGCTGGGACAGCGAAGCAACCACTTCCTCAAACTCAAACCGAGCCTGGGACTCGATGTATGGTGTGAATTTCCGAAGCACAGGCAGAAAAAATTCCAAGTAGGCGGCGAAGTGGAAATTGTAATTCAGAACTCGGGACGTCATCATCGAATTCTGATAGATGCGTCGACCAAACTTATCCATGGTTCTGCCCTCGCGTCCCGGAGGCACTGAAGCATAGACCTGGCCAGGATGAGACCGCTTGAGCGAGGATTCGACCAGGAGGGACTGATGAGAAAGCTGAGGACCCTCAAAGCCCTTATGATGCACCATGCGGTACCGAGCATCCAATTTCCCAGGGACCGCAGGGATAGAGTAAGGAGACTCAAAGCACCTCATGAAGGTCTGGTCGAGGAGCTTGTGCAGAGGGAGGCACAAGGACTCGGCTGGAGGACGAGGCAAGTGCATGGTGTCGAGGTACTCCTTGGAGTATCGAGACCCAGCATCGAGAGTAATGTCCATGTCATCCGCCATCTGTCTGAGAAATGAGGAAAAAGACAGATGGTCCGCCGTCGCCGGTTTACGAGAAGGGCTAGAAGAAGACGAGGCTTCGGGCTCCATAGAGGCCTGTGAGCAACAGGGTGAGTAGAAAACCTCGGGGTCCTCGAACTCCGGGCCCGGAGGAGGAGACCCAGCCGAAGCAGCATATCCCAACCGAGGCAATTTCTTCTGAGGCGAGACGGTCGAGTGTCGAGAGGAATGCCTCGAGGAGTGTCTGGATCGATGCCCCTCACGATGCCTGGAAGGGGATCGAGCCCGTCTGTGAGAAACCTGATCAGAAGCCTCCAAGGAGCAGATCGGACTCGAGGCCGTCGAACGAAGAGGCGGAAGAGCTGGTGCCTCCCCCGACGCCACCCATGCTTGATAGGGAGTCCGGAAGAACTCGTCCTGCTTTCTGCTATGCCCAGGACTGGGAGGCCTCGAAGGTGGACGCCACACAGTGTCATGGGGCGGGGTCACAGGTTCCAATGGAGGCAAATCACTAAACAAAGCTTTCCTCGAGAGGATAGGCTCCAAGGGAGGCATATCACTAAGGGAGGCCTTCCTCGAGGGAATCGGAAAGGAGGCATAGCACTAACCGAGGACCGCCTCGAGGACCCGGACACCGCTCGCCGCTCCTCCTCGCCGAGCAACAAGGTCGTGCGGCGCGGCGGCGGAGGAGGGGGCGGTCCGCCCCTCGGAACCGGAACGGAGAGGTCACCCTGGATCGAGGCAATCAGCCGGGGTCCCATGGTGGTCATGAGTTCCACAAACTGAGCCTCCAGTATGGACCGCAACGAAGCCGATATGGAGGGATCCACACCAAAAGGGGGCCCTTCCGCACGGTCTCCGCGCTCTTTCGGTGCCGCGTGCTTCTGCTTGCCAGCCTTCGGCACTTTAAGCACAACCGGTGGAACTGTAGGGGCCGATACCTGCTCCGAGGAGACGGAGGAAGGCACCGGCGCCGAAGTCGAGGCCGAAACTGGCGTGAACGATGCCGGCTTCAGAAGGCCCGAAGCAGCCGGGGAGGCAGAGGGCTTCGCCGATGAAGTCGAAGCACCAGTCGATGTCGATGTCGAAGCAGACGGATCCAATGAAGCTTCCATCTTGAACATGGACTCCCACAGCAGACAGCGGCACTTAAACACTCTCGCTGTTAACGTGGAGCAAGGCCGGCACGATTTCGGGAAGTGATCCGGTCCCAGACACTGTAAGCAGCGTCGATGAAGGTCCGTGAGCGAAATTGCGCGCTGGCACTTGCTACACTTTTTAAAACTGGTGATCGGCCGGGACATAGGCCGGAAATGCTCCGCCGCAAGGTCAAAGGCGCGGGGCCCCAGCCACGCGGCCGACCCAATGTCGGAAGAAAAAAATTTATTTTTTTTTTAAAAGAAATCAAAGAAAGAAACAAATGCACAGGAGAGCCAAAAGAACTCAACCCGCGGCAAAAACAGAAGGCAAAAAGAGATTCAATGGGCGCGAAATTGAAGACAGACTTCTCAGCTCCGCGGAAGAAAAAGAACTGAGGAGACACGCCCGGACCATCGGGCGGAAAGGCACTGGCGCATGCGCGGTGCGGGCATCTCGAAACTTCTAAGTTTCTTCAAGCAAGACATGCTTGTGAGACGTCCGTATCGGGGCTCTGTCGGATGACATCACCCACTAGTGAGAATACCTGCCTGCTTATCCTGGGATAAGAGAATGGTTCAGATAAGAGAGATTTGCTTAATGAACTAAGTTCCCGGGGAGGAGTGTAGGGAGAGACAAGAGAGGAGAGATATTGAGGAGCTAAAGAGTGAATATACTTTTAGGTCAATAAGAGGAGTTTGAACTCTATGCGGAAGTGGATAGGGAGCCAGTGAAATGACTAGAGGAGAGGGGTGATATAAGTCATGCAGCAGCATTCTGAACAGATTGAAGGGGAGAGAGATGATTACACAGGAGGCCAGTGAGAAGGTGATGAAGGAATGGATAAGGGTTTTGATAGTGTGCTCAGAGAGCAAAGGTTGGATTTTAGTGATGTTATCGCTATAGAAATAATTAGTAGTAGTAGTAGCAAGAAGTGACAAGTTCTGGCAGTCTGTTGGATTTATACAGAGAAGAGTCAAAGATGACACCAAAGTTGTGAGCTGACGAGACAAGGATGAGAGTGTTATCCATTGAGATAGAGAATGGGAGGAGATGAAATGTATGTTTGGGAGAAAGGATAAGTAGTTCAATATTGGCCGTGTTTAGTTTTAGGTAACAGCAGGACATTCAGGCAAAAATGTCAGACAAGCAAGCTTAGACTCAGGCTTGGATTCCTGTAGAGATTTCAGGTATAGAGAGGTAGATCTGGGAGTCATCAGCACAGAGGCAATATCAAAAAATATGCGAGAAGATCAGAGCACCAAGGGAATGAGTATAGATGGAGAAAAGAAGAGGTCCCAGGATAGAGCCCTGGGGTACTCTGATCGATAGTGGCAGAACAGTGGAGGAGGATCCACCATTGCATACATTAAAGGTGTGATGTGAGAGAGATAAAGAGAACCAGGAGAGAATGGGGTCCTGGAATCCAAGTGAGGACAGTGTATCAAGGAGAAGGCAGTGGTCTACAGCAGTGTTTCTCTTCAAGCCAAGTACCCCCGTCTAACAAATATCAACCGAGTACCCCTGCTCCGCCCTAGACCCTGCTCCATAACAACAGTACTAATTGTAATGCAATTTCTTCCATTAATTTTTCATATACACACAATATGATCTTATTAACAATACATAAGAACATAAGACTTGCCGCTGCTGGGTCAGACGAGTGGTCCATCGTGCCCAGCAGTCCGCTCACTTGGTGGCCCCCAGGTCAAAGACCAGTGCTCTAAATGAGTCCAGCCTCACCTGCGTACGTTCCAGTTTAGCAGGAACTTGTCCAATTTTGTCTTGAATCCCTGGAGAGTGTTTTCCCCTATAACAGACTCTGGAAGAGCGTTCCAGTTTTCTACCACTCTCTGGGTGAAGAACTTCCTCACGTTTGTACGGAATCTATCCCCTTTCAACTTTAGAGAGTGCCCTCTCGTTCTCCTTACCTTGGAGAGGGTGAACAATCTGTCTTTATCTGCTAAGTCTATTCCCTTCAGTACTTTGAATGTTTCGATCATGTTCCCTCTCAGTCTCCTCTTTTCAAGTGAGAAGATGCCCAGTTTCTCCAATCTCTCACTGTACAGCAACTCCTCCAGCCCCTTAACCATTTTAGTCGCTCTTCTCTGGACCCTTTCGAGTAGTACCGTGTCCTTCTTCATGTATGGCGACCAGTGCTGGACACAGTACTCCAGATGAGAGCGCAGCATAGCCCGATACAGCGGCATGATAACCTTCTCTGATCTGTTCGTGATCCCCTTCTTAATCATTCCTAGCATTCTGTTTGCCCTTTTCGCTGCTGCCGTGCATTGCACGGACGGCTTCATCGACTTGTCGATCAGAACTCCCAAGTCTCTTTCCTGGGAGGTCTCTCCAAGTACCGCCCCAGACATCCTGTATTCGTGCATAAGATTTTTGTTACCGACATGCATCACTTTACATTTCTCCACATTGAACCTCATTTGCCATGTCGATGCCCATTTCTCGAGCTTGATTATGTCACGTTGCAGATCTTCACAATCCCCCTAAGTCTTCACTACTCTGAATAACTTTGTATCGTCCGCAAATTTAATCACCTCACTCGTCGTACCAATGTCCAGATCGTTTATAAAGATGTTGTAGGAGCATGGGTCCAAGCACCTAATGCAGCGGTGTCCAATGTCGGTCCTCGAGGGCCGCAGTCCAGTCGGATTTTCAGGATTTCCCCAATGAATATACATGAGGTCTATTTGCATGCACTGCTTTCATTGTATGCTAATAGATCTCATGCATATTCATTGGGGAAATCCTGAAAACCCGACTGGATTGCGGCCCTCGAGGACCGACATTGGACACCCCTGACCTAATGGTATTCACAAAATTAAACTACACAAAGCACACTGTACACAAAGAAAAGGAGAGATTAGGTTCTTACCTGCTAATTTTCTTTCTTTTAGACTCTCCAGACTGGATATAGCTTCACTAATGAATAATACCTCATCATGACCAGCAGGGGAGACTGAGACAAAAACCTTTGGTTGCAATACAAGTAGCAGTGCTTCCCCCTAAACTGACCAGTCTGCCAAATAGCCAATCAGGACTAAACATTGCTAATTATAACAGTAACATCACTCCAAAACAGGAGTAACAATGAACACAGAGCAATACTGTTGGAAGATGCCGAGAGAAGCCCCTTCAGCAATGGTCTCCACAGCTCGCCAGCTATGCCAGCTGAGCCAAAGCCGCTGTTCTTGTGATCTCCCCAGCTCTAGAAAAATACTAGAACCTGCAGAAAAATCCCACTCCATGCGAAAACCGTAAGAACAGACAGACAGACAGGGTGGGATGCTGTACTGGTCTGGAGAGTCTAGAAGAAAGAAAATTAGCAGGTAAGAACCTAATTTCTCCTACTTTAGCACCTCTCCAGATCAGTACAGCTTCACTGATGGGACGTACCAAAGTAGTATCCATCATGGGTGGGACCCCCAGAGGATCGCCACCAGAACATGCTCACCGAACACCATGTTCCAACGTGCTTGAACATCCACACGGTAATGTCGCACAAAGGAATGCAGAGGAAACCAAACCGCAGCTTTATAAATATCCACTGGAGGCACACAAGCAAAGACTCAGCCCAAGAAGCTGCCTGATCCTGAGTGGAATGAGTCTTGAGAAATTCCGGAACAGACTTCTTCTGAAGAAGATACGCAGAAACGATGGTCTCCTTGATCCACAACACAATGGTAGCCTTGGAAGTACCATCCCCCTTAAGAGGGCCCGCTAAGAGGACCAAAAAATGATCCAATTTCCATAAGTCCTGGATCCGCTGAACACAAGACATCCAACTTGCGCAACTGCCTCTGCTCCAAAAAGCCCTCCCAACAACCCAAGACTGGGAGGACCATGGACTGATTGACATGAAAAAGCAAACACAACTTCGGCAGAAAGGAACAGGACGCAGCACAACACGCTCCCTAGGAAGCGCCAGGAAGGGAGGCCTACAAGAGAAAGCCTGCAGCTCAGAAACGCACCTCGCAGAAGTAATAGCTACCAAAATGACTTCTGCAAGAGTAAGGTCCTCCAATGAGCAGGAACCCAGCGGCTCAAAAGGACGGCACACAAGCATGGACAGGACCAGATTGAGATCCCCAGCTGGAACATAAGGCTGCACTGAGGCCGAAGCAATTTGGCCGCCCTCAAAAAGCGAACCACATCCGGAAAAAAAAAAATGGTAAGCGCCTACCATTTACAGCATCCATGCACGCATGGGAGTCTTCGTCCATCAGGCGTCCATCAGGCGCTCCAGGTCCAAACTGAGACAGGGAATGTGGAGGATATGTGGTCATCCCTGAAATCTGTCATACACGAGGCAACCGGCCGTTACATAAAATCATCACACAAACGGCGAAGAAAAGACAAACCCCAGTGGTTCACCGCAGAGATCTCACGTCTCGTTAAGGAGAAGAAAAACGCATTTGCTTCCTTCAAACGCACGGGGAAAAGCGAAGATCAACTGCTACACAGGATCAAGTCCACAGAGGTCAAAACGGCAGTCAGGGAGGCCAAACTTCGAGTGGAAGAAACTCTAGCAAACAACATTAAGAAAGGGGACAAATCCTTTTTCCGGTATATCAGTGACAGGAAAAAAAACACAGACGGGATAGTACACCTGAAAAAAACGGATGGGAATTACGCAGAATCGGATCCCGAAAAGGCCGAACTACTAAACAAATACTTCTGCTCGGTCTTCACCTGCGAGGCGCCAGGGTCCGGCCCTCAATTGAAGCCACAGTCAAACACAAAAGACCCGTTTCGGAATTTTAAATTCACACCCAGCGGGGTTTACTTTGAGCTAACAAAACTCAAGGTGGACAAAGCCATGGGACCGGACAATCTGCACCCCAGAGTGCTCAGGGAGTTAGGTGATGTCCTGGCAGAACCGTTAGCCGTGCTCTTCAATCTCTCACTGAGTACAGGGACAGTCCTCTTGGACTGGAAAACAGCTAACGTCGTTCCTCTACACAAAAAGGGTTGCAGGACAGAGGCTGCAAATTACAGACCGGTGAGTCTGACATCGATAGTATGCAAACTCATGGAAACACTGATCAAACGCCAATTGGACACGGTCTTGAACGAAGGGAATCTACGGGACCCCAATCAACATGGATTCACCAAGGGTAGGTCCTGCCAATCAAACCTCATCAGCTTCTTTGACTGGGTAACAAAAAGACTGGACGAAGGAGATTCACTAGACATAGTGTACCTGGACTTCAGTAAAGCTTTTGACAGCGTCCCACACCGCAGACTGTTAAACAAGATGAAATCGATGGGGTTAGGAGAGACTCTGACGGCATGGGTCAATGATTGGCTGAGTGGCAGACTTCAGAGGGTGATGGTTAACGGTACTTTCTCTGAGACATCGGAGGTGACCAGCAGGGTGCCGCAGGGCTCGGTCTTGGGTCCACTCCTCTTCAACATATTCATAGGAGATCTGACTCAAGGGCTTCAAGGTAAGGTAACATTATTCGCCGACGACGCCAAACTATGTAATATGGTAAGCGAAGACAATCTATAAGATATTATGGCGCAGGACCTGCGTACATTGGAATGCTGGTCCTCAACCTGGCAGCTGGGCTTCAATGCTGGAAAGTGTAAGGTCATGCACCTGGGTAGCAGAAACCCATGCAGAACTTATACCTTGAACGGGGAGACTTTGACCAGGACTTCAGCAGAACGAGATTTAGGAGTAATCATTAGCGCAGACATGAAATCTGCCAATCAGGTGGAGAAGGCTTCCTCAAGGGCAAGACAGATGCTGGGTTGCATCCGTAGAAGTTTCGTCAGCATAAAGCCTGCAGTCATAATGCCATTATACAGGACCATGGTGAGACCTCATCTGGAATACTGCGTGCAATTCTGGAGGCCACATTATCGCAAAGACATGCAGAGGGTCGAGTCGGTCCAAAGGATGGCCACCAGAATGGTCTCAGGGCTTAAAGGTCTCTCGTACGAAGCAAGACTAAACAATTTGCAGCTCTACACTCTCGAGGAACGCAGGGAGAGGGGAGACATGATTGAGACGTTTAAATACGTCACCGGACGTATAGAAGTGGAAGATAACATTTTCCTTCTCAGAGGCCCCTCAACCACAAGGGGGCACCCGCTCAAACTCAAGGGCGGAAAATTTCACGGCGACACCAGGAAGTATTTCTTCACGGAGCGAGTGATTGATCAATGGAACAAGCTTCCAGTACAGGTAATCGAGGCCAGCAGCGTGCCAGATTTTAAGAATAAATGGGACGCCCATGTGGGATCCCTAAGTGGGTCAGGGTAAAACATTGTATAATATTAAGGGGAGGGTCTATAGAGTGGGCAGACTTGATGGGCCTTGGCCCTTTTCTGCCGTCATCTTTCTATGTTTCTATGTTTCTACCCTGCAGCAATCCGTGAAAAGCGGACAAGGCCACAAGCTGAACCCGGAGAGACCAGGCCAGGCCCCTGTCTAGTCCATCCAGCAAGAACTCCAAGACGTGAGGCAAAGAGGCACAAAAGGAAACCACTCCACACACAGTACAACACTCCTCAAAAATACGCCAAACATGCACATAAGCTCGAGAAGTGGAAAGCCTGTGTGGCCCCAAGAGTGAAGATCACTCACTAACTGAATAACCTTTCTTACCTAGGCGTCACCGATCAAGAGCCAAACCGTAAGACAAAAGGGACCCGGATCGAACATTGGAATGGGACCCTGAGACAGAAGGTCAGCCAAGAGGGGCAGTGGAAGAGGATCTGTCACAAAAAGATGAACCAGTTCCGCGTACCACAGGCGCCTGGGCCAGTCCAGAGCCACCAGGATCAAGCAGCCGGGGTGCCGAGCAATTCGAAGAACAACTCTGCCCAGCATTGGCCACAGAGGAAACATGTACAGGAGACCCGCTGTCAGTCAAGGCTGTACCAGAGCATCCAGCCCCTCTGCCTGAACATCCCTGCACTGACTGAATATCCGGGGCGCTGTGGCATTGACACTCGTAGCCTTCAGGACCTTGACCGCCCGTCAGTTTTTTGTTTTATTAGCTACATATGTTTTTGCCACATAAGACAGCATACAGATCAAGGTAAGTTTATCTTTTTCTTTCCATTAGGATGAGGCGCTTTCACAAGCATTTTGCAGCTGTGCGTTTACGATTGTATTTACAGCATCCATTCTCATTGTCTCTGCTATTGGTTTTGTTATTCCCTAGGCATGGTTCTTCGTCTAAAAACTCTTCTGTTCTTTTCTGTTTTTAAATCATTTACAATTTAATTTTCAATGGTAATTTTGCACCCGTTACCATAGTGGTCTATTTTGATTTGTTATATTATAATTTTCTTGGCCACCTGTACGGTTGTTTCCCTATCACCTCACAGAGCATTTTTTAATATCGGTGTGGCTCCCGCTATTTTAAGTAACTGGTTCACTATAACTTTTACATTTTCTCTTTACCATCGGCCAGAGATCAGTATGTTCTTTGCATAAAAGCATTTCACATATATGTTTTATTTCACAGCTTCTGTTGGATAGTCTGCTATTTTCATGATCTATCCCATTAGTAATTTCACCTGCGTCCCTTATCACATCCATTCCTTGCTGTGTTCACATTTTGTATCACATTAGTTTTAAGACCTGCTGTTTTGCTCGCCATTTAGGTTTTATTCTTAGAAATAGTTATATAGTATGGGGTTAATAATTTAAAAAAAAAAAAAAAAAGTCTAAAAAGTGTCCTAAATGGCTACTTGGACAATCAAAAAGCCTGATCGTCCAAGTATCCATAACCAAAACTGGTTTTTAGACGTATCTAAAAACAGCTTAGGCCTTTCCACTGCCACTAAACGCAGAGAGAAAAGAGGAGTGTTTAAAGGAGGGGAAAGGGCGGGCAGTGGGCGGGAGGTGGGCCGACCTACACCTAGGCGTACAGCAGGTATAACCAAAACATTAACAGGTTGCCTAGTCGGCACATAGACCTTTTTGACTTAGACGAAGTCAAACCAAGTCTGAGTGCTGAAAAAGGGGCCGCTGAGCTGATGGCCGCTGGCGCCATTAGTTCAGCGGCCCGGCAACTTACCCACCGCAAGCATCGCGGCAGGAGAGATGCCTCATCTCCCCTACCGCGATGCCATCACTCCTCTATCCGAACTGCCGCGACCCGCGGCAGGAGAGATGCCCTATCTCTCCTGCCGTGGGTCGCGGCAGCTCGGGTAGAGGAGTGATGGCATCATGGTAGGGGAGATGAGGCATCTCTCCTGCCGCGATGCATCACCTCCCCACACACATACAACATCGGGGCAAGAGGGAGCCCAAGCCCTCTAGCCCCGCGGCAGCTGCGGCACCCCCGACGATATCGGGGCAAGAGAGAGCCCTGTTGCCCCGGCGATCGTGCCCCCCCCCCCGACTCGATCTGGCCAGGAGAGAGCCCAAGCTGATTGGCCCAGGCGCCTCAGGCCCCACCTGTGGGTGGGGTTTCTTCTGCCTGAGCCAATCCTGCCCCATTCTGGACCCGGCTGGCCTGCCGGACAGGCTTGGCACCCGTCTGTCTGGCCAACGTTCAGGTACGGGGAAGAGGTGGGAGTGGGGGGGTCGTGGAGTTGGCCGGGGGGGGGGGGTCGTAGGTCGGCACGGGGGGTCCGATCGGGGGTTCTGGGGAGCCAGTCGTTGGGGGGAGGGGGGTTGTGTCGAGGGCAGGAGGGCCTGGGATCCCTCCTGCCCATATTGTAGTGGGGGGTGGGGGGATCGCTGGACCAGGGGAGCTTGGGCTCCCTCCTGGCCCAATCCAGTAGGGGGGTCGTCGGGGCTAGGAGAGCTTGGGCTCTCTCCTGGCCCGTTCAATCGGAGGGGGGTCGCCGGGGCCAGGAGAGCTTGGGCTCTCTCCTGGCCCGTTCAATCGGAGGAGGGGGCGCCGGGGCCAGGAGAGCTTGGGCTCTCTCCTGGCCCGTTCAATCGGAGGGGGGGGTCGCTGGGGCCAGGAGGGCTTGGGTTCCCTCCTGGCCATATCGAGTTGGGGGGGCCACGATCGCAGGGGCAAGAGGGCTTGGGCTCCCTCTTGCCCCGATATCATCAGGGGTGCCGCGGTTCAACGGGGCAAGAGGGCTTGGCCTCCCTCTTGCCCCGATGTTGTCGGGGGGGGGGGGGGTTTCGCAGTTCGACATGGCAGGAGGGCTTGGGCACACTCCTGCCTGGATCATTGTGAGGGGGGGGGGATTCTGTAACCGGTGTTGTTTTTGACAGACACCGGTTATAGAATCCAGCTTTTAGGCGAAGGACTTGCTCCTCCTTCGCCTAAAAGCCCTTCTGTTGGACGTTTGGGGCTTAGGCGTTTTTTTGGTTCATTATGGCCAAAAAGTGTAGACTTCGTGGGGGTGTACTTTTAGACGTAGTGATGATCTGGGCGTTTAGTAGAGGCAGGCCATAATCAAAACAAGGACGTTCGTTTTGGTTATGGACACTTTCCCTGCTTCTGCTTTCAACGTTTAGGGACTTAGGCCAAAAGGGGACTTAAACATTTTTTTTGATTATGCCCCTCTATGCTTCTTATTATCAATCACGCTGTTTTTTTGTTTTTATGCTTTCAAGTTTTTATATTGTCAGGTTTGCATTTACGTTCCATTTTATTGTACTTTCATTTTATTCCTATACATTAGCATTGCTCCTATGGTTCAATGCATTTGTGTAGTTTTTATGAAAGGACGCTGTGATCCCGTGCGATAGCCTGGATTGAGTCATTATTCAGATGGACTTTGGCGTTCTGCCGGGAAATGGATAAGTCCTTCATTGTACCAACTGCTTTCACACCCATAGTGGGTTGCGTTTGTGCTTCATTACTGGGTTTTCCCAGAATAAGCTGCTGGAACATATCTTTAGTACACACCAGTTGCAAGTTACCTATCTTTAACCCCAAACTGAGATGACACTTTATAGAGGGAGTGGAGGGTTTTTTTTAAAACCCATGAAGCCTGAGGATTTTTCTCCACTCCTTTTTATTGTTCCTTTTTTGATTTTTGTTAGCTGGTGGTGTTTATTTGGTTGTTGTTTTTTTTTTGTTTGTTTCTGTAGGTATACAGCATCTGCCAGAAATCCTTGGATGCATATATATTTAGGAGCAGGCTTATTAATTTTTCTATGTGATTATCGTGCTCCTCCAATTTGGTATAATGATTTCAATTATCCCAATATTGACTGGTTTAATGTTACATCAGGGAGTGCTAGGGAGGTAAAATTCAACTGGACCGGGAACCGACAAGAGGGAGAGCTATTTTAGGTTTGGTCCTTAGTGGAATGCAAGGCAAAGTACAGAAGTTAACAGTGTTGGGTCCGCTTGGAAACAGTGATCATAACGTGATCAAATTTAAGCTGATACCTAGAATGACATCGCAAAAGAAATCTGCTGTAGAGGCATTTAATTTTCGAAAGGGAGACTTTGATAAAATGAGGAAAATGGTTAAAAAGAAGCTAAAAGGATCAATTGCAAAGGTTAGGACTGTAAATCTGGCATGGATGTTATTCAAAAATACTATCGTGGAAGCCCAGACCAAATGTATCCCACATATTAGCAAAGGTGGAAAGAAGAGGAAACGAGAGCCGGCATGGTTAAAAAGTAAAGTGAAAGAGGCTATTAGAGCCAAAAAAACATCCTTTAAAGAATGGGAAAAGGATCCAAGTGAAGAAAATAAGAGACAAAAGCATTGGCAAGTTAGATGCAAAGCATTGATAAAGAAAGTTAAGAAAGAATATGAAGAGAACCTTGCCAAAAAGGCAAAAAACTCATAAGTTCTTTAGGTACATCAGAAGCAGAAAACCAGTGAGGGAATCCATGGGACTGTTGGATGATCAAGGAGCAAAAGGGGAACTCCTTCTGTATTGCTGTATTCTTGCTAAACCAGAACATACACAGGTAAGGTTAGGTCTTTGACCTAAGGGCCTCCGCGGGAGCAGACTGCTGGGCATGATGGACCACTGGTCTGACCCAGCAGCGGAAATTCTTATGTTCTTATTTTTCTATTACCTATAACCATTTCTGATATTTTTGTTGCAGTAGTGTCATGGTCAATCAAGTTTTCCTAAATATATTTGGGCCAACTCGGCTTCTAATGCGACGCACTCTATGTGCCCCGTCAACTATTTCCACTTTAAGCAAGGCTAGACCTATCATGGTTAAACAGTAAATCTGTAGCCACTACATCTTTAAGTATCTCTATAACTCTACCAACAATATTACTTAAGTGATTGCTCTGGTCTGTCCACTTGGTCTGTTTGTAAGAAGCTTTAAATGAGAAACAGCAGAGAACAGAAAGGAGAAGCATATGACACGAGCAATATGCCAGTAAACACGAAATCCCTGAAGACTTAAAAAGGAAAGAGTGAACAGAATTGTTTAAGATCCTTGGAAAAACAAAAAGTTGGTCAAATGTTTTTGTTTTCTTGGGGGGGGGTTGTTTTTTTAGGAGGAGCTTAGTAAGGTTAGAGTGTTACTAAAGTACATTACTAAAATTGGGACCTGAGCCCATGAAAGCATAGTTCTAAAAGAAAAGAAGTTTAATCTTCAAAGTAGTGTCGCCTGTTAATAGTATGTTAGAAAATGTGGAATCAAAAATATATATAATTTTACCCTAGGAAAAATAAGGAATGGAGAATGCACCATGATAGAAGTGGCCTTGAGTAGTAAATAAATGAGTGCCATATGAAAACATGAGCACCCAAGAAGGTGAGCAGGAAAAACAAATTAACAATCCCTTGCCAATGAATTCCTGTACACTCTTATTTTGCAATAGAAGAGGGACCATGGGTAACAGAGGTTAGCCATGAAGTACCCAAACAAGTGAAGAAAGTATTTCTAAGCCAGTCGTCCCAGCTGAAGGTAAGAAGGTGCCAGACAGTTGATAATGAGTTAAATCAACGAAAAAAGGCAATATGCCCCAAAAGTTGAGGTGCTAAGAAGAATATGCCTGGGAAGCAATAGATGTGCTCCATGGAAAATGGTCATAAGTAGCAAAAAAACACAAGAGGAAAAGGCAACCAGGAGGAAAAAAAAACCTGTGTTGCACATAAAAGTACACAATGGAGAGTGACCAGACACAGCCAACACTGAAGAAATTGTTGAAGTAGTGAACTGACCCTGATCTTTTTGGATAACAGGTCAAAAGCTAGAGACCACTGAGATGCGAATGGGGTAACATGGACTGTGGACACCATGTGGCCTATGCATAAGTGGAATCCCAGAGGGCCAGCTATAAAACAGCGTAGACTCAGGACAAGGTATTATGAATGAATTTAAGAAATGGAAACCAGAAAACCATGCAAGAATCTTTCTCACAAGTAACCCCATTGAAGTAACTAAAAGTAGGGTGAAATGCACACTAGCATATTCCCTACAGAAATATAGAAGCATAATGGTAAAAAGTAATCGACAGACCAACCACTCTGCTCCCCTGCAGCATCCTGAAACTCTTCTGTTCCAGGAAAAAGGAAAATTAACACTGCAAGACAGTTAGAAAATGGTTGTCGCATGAGATTACACAAGGTCATCAACTAAGACAAATCTTGTGATTTTCTTTTTTTTAATCTGCAGGTCATTTAGAATGAGTCATAAGAACTGCCACTGCTCGGTCAGACCAGTGGTCCATCGTGCCCAGCAGTCTGCTCACGCGGCAGCCCTAAGGTCAAAGACCAGTGCCCTAGGAGCCTAGGCCAATCAGGTCTTAGACTTATCATGGATGGGCCAGAAAGGGGTGGGCCTGCCTCATTTTAACGAGGCAGGCCTGCCGGCTGGACAGTAGGACGATCTGGCTGGCCGGCAGGTTTGCCTCATCGAAATGAGATGGACCCGCCCCTTTCCGGCCCATCCCCAATAAGCCTAAGGCCAATCAGGCCTTAGGCTTATCGGAAAGGAAGGGCCCGCCTAATTTTGAGGCGGGCCTGTAGGCCGGATAATAGGAAGACCCGTCCAGCTGGCCAACGATTAAAGGTTAGTGGGAGGGAGGTCCGGAGGGGAGGGTGTTAGCATAGGAGGGGTCCGGAAGGTTGGGCACCTTTCTGCCGGTGATCGGGGGCGGCGGCGGCCTTCCAGCAGGAAGGGTTGGGCACCCTCCTGCCAGCGATCGTCGAGGGGGGGAGAGACAGGCCGCAGCCACTATACCTACGCGGCAGGGAGATCCCTTGCCATGATAAGTGTAGCGGCCGCGTCTACACTAACCCGGTTCTGTAACCGGCGTCTGCAACATGGACCCTCCCGGACGTCCTATACAGAATCCCGGCATAAGTGCATCAAAGCATATCCATTTGCTGTCAGAATAAAATTAAAACTGAAAATATGAACAGCATGCTGAGCAGGAACAGGTCTAGAATTAGAGTCATAATGTAGTAGGATTAGGTAAGTGCGCACTGATATTCGAGAGCACAACTCTCATATTTTAGACCATGGACATGAATTCTTCGGTCCAGAGACTCTTTGAGATAACTGGAGGGAAAACGAACAAAACATCCTAAAAATAATGTAGTGGCCTCTTCCTCCCTTACAGCCACTTCCAAACCTCCAGGTCCTTTAGAATAAAAAATGATATGGAGTAAAGGGCATTGTGAATAATGTCCATTAACAATAGGAGAAACACACGTAGGGAAAAATACTTGAAAGTATTTGTATGCGCCTCCTAGAAAGTACTGTATGAACATTGATGGTACAGTGGAAGGCATATACAGTGGTACCTCGGTTTCCGAGTGCACCGATTTGCGAGTGTTTTGCAAGACGAGCAAAACATTCGCAAAATCGGCGCCTCGGAAACCAAGTGCACTTCGATTTGCGAGCGCCCCCCCACCCCCGCGAACCGGCACCCTCCCCCCCCGCGATCCGCACCCCCCTCCACCATCGGGCACCTCCACGCCGCGACCTGAGGTCCCCCCAACCCACCCGAATCCTCTTCTTACTTTGCTGTAGACTCCGCAGCGGCACCAGCACGTCCTGTGCGTGGTGCCGGTGCCTGAAGATCTGCTTCCTGTGCTGGGCCTTGAGCATGTGCGCATGCTCAAGGCCTGAGAGTTCACGTCGAACGTGAACTCTCACGTCGAACGTGAACTCCAGCACAGGAAGCAGATCTTCAGGCACCAGCACCACGCACAGGACATGCTGGTGCCGGTGCCGCTGCGGAGGCTACAGCAAAGTAAGAAGAGGGTTCGGGTGGGTTGGGGGGACCTCAGGTCGCAGCAGGGGGGTGCTCCATGGCGGCGGAGGGGTGCGGATCGCAGGGGGGGGGTTTCCGGTTCGCGGGGGGGGGGGCCTTCGGGGGGAGTAATGCCGGTTCTCATGGGGGGGGGAGCAGCGCTGCTGGCCTCGGGGGGAGGGTGGGGGGTGGGAACCTATCAAAGCGAGTTTCCATTATTTCCTATGGGGAAACTCGCTTTGATAAATGAGCATTTTGGATTACGAGCATGCTCCTGGAACGGATTATGCTCGTAATCCAAGGTACCACTGTATCAGCAAAAATAGTTGATCCTGCTTAGAAATAAAGCAGAGAAGCAATCTGCTGCAATGGTTAAGAAAAAGGAGGTTCATTGATAGTGCAAAAGCACAAGGGGAAAACTGCCTGTCTTCGTACTTTGTCATGGTAAGGAATCTAACTTAATAGGCTCTACACCCATGTTAGATTCCGCCACTTATTTGTGCATGTTTGTATTCAGACAACAGGAGAGAACACCTTACAGGCTCTACACCCACAATGGAATCCTGAAGCAGTATGGAAAGGCAGTTTCATGGACTGATGCTGGTTAGTCGTGTTCAAAGGATAAACCAAAAAAACATTCAAGGACCATTTGGTCTAAAAACATGGAAGGAATCTACAGGCTCTACACCCATGTTAGATTCCCCCACTAGTCTTTGTGTGATCAAGTCCAGACCACAGGAAACAAACCACCTTACAGGCTCTGTCTACACCCATGGTGGATTCCTGTCACGATATCCCAATAGAAAAATTCACTGATGTGGATGTGCCAAATATGACGAACATTAATTTCCGTCCATATGCAAGCTTGTGCAGAGGGATCCATAGGAAATAAGTAGAAAAGCTGCTAGAAATTAAAAAAACAGAACTCAGTGACTCAACATGCAGAAGTGATGGAGATTAAAATTACTACTTTCCAAGTAATATATTTAAGGCGAATAGAAGGCAATACCTCAAATGACGGTTTCATCAGTCTGATAAGAACAACATTAAGATGCCAAACCACTGAAGGTGGAGAGGTAGTTGGATATGGACAAGTCCTTTCATACATTGGGAAACAAGATGATGAGCAGTCAGACATTTGAAGTGCAGACAAGACGATAATGCTTCGATGATGCTCGATGCAGTAAGTGTTAGGATCGGGAGTGTCGGTCCTCTGGATACAGACCGATGTTGTGAAATGAACGGCAACAATGTCTGCAAGAATAGCTATTCGTTTCAAAGCAGGAGATTGACACGATGAGGCATCTTGGCATAAATGCTGTGTTGAAGAAGAGCATCAATGCTTTGAAGTAGTGGATCGATGAGATGAGTTAGAATGTCGAGGTAACTGGATGTGAAGTTCAGCATAACCACAATATTGTTCAACAGCAAGGAAAATTTTAGTGGCAGTATTTGTTGACTTATCACTGCACTTTTGGGGTTTTACAAGTGATCATTACAAAGGTTAGTTGAGCAGAAAAACTAAAGAGGAAAAGAATCAGAATTTGATGGGGAGGGAGGAAATGAAGATTCAGTTCTTTCAGCTTTCTTGTTAAGAGGACACATACAAAATTTGTAAAGACAATATTCCTATTATGATGGATACTTGTATATTAATCTCAACAAGACATTCAGTCCTCGGTTTCAACCTGCTTTTCTGACATCACTACCTGGATGTCTTGCCACCATCTAAAATTAAACATGGCCAAGACTAAGCTCTTTATCTTTCCACCTAAAGCTGTCTCTCCTCTTCCCCTGTTCTCTATTTCTGTGAATACCACTCTCATCCTTCCTGTCTTGTCAGCTCATAACCTTGGGGTAATCTGCCTCATCTCTCTCCTTCTCTTCACATATTCAGACTGACAAAACCTGTTTCTTTCTCTACAATATTGCTAAATCAGACCCTTCCTTTCTGAGCACACTGTTAAGACCCTCAACTATACCCTCATCACCTCTTGCTAGACTACTGCAACCTGTTTCTCACTGGCCTTCTGCTAACCCATCTCTCTCTCCCCTTCAATCTGTTCAGAACTCTGCTACATGCCTCATATTTCACCAATGTCACTATGCCCACATTACCCCTCTCTTCAAGTCACTTCATTGGCTCCCTATCCATTTCTGCATTCAATTCAAACTCTTCTTGATGATCTACAAGTGTATTTACTCTGCAGCTCCTCAGTATCTCTCCTCTCTCCCTACACTCCCCCATCCCCCAGGCAATCAACTCATCGGATACTACTACTACTACTACTACTTATTATTTCTCTAGCGCTGTATGGCATATGCAGCACTGTACATTTTAACATACAATAGGCAGTCCCTGCTCAGAAGAGCTTACAATCTAATTTAGACAGGACATTTCAGGGTTCAGGAGGTTATAGTGGGTATAGGTATCCGACAGCAGTGAGGGGGAGTTAAGAGTTGAAAGCAGTTTCAAAAAAGTGGGCCTTTAGCTTGTATTTGAACACTGTCAGGGACGGAGCACAACATATTGATTCAAGCAACCTGTTCCAGGCATAAGGCACCACAAGAAAGAAGGGACAGAGTCTGGAGCTGGCAGTGGAAGAGATGGGTACAGATAAGAGGGGCTTGCCCAATGAGCGGAGATCACGGGGGAAGCATAGGGGGAGATGAGTAAGGAGAGATATCGAGGTGCTTCAGAGTGAATGCACTTGTAGGTCAGCAGGAGGAGTTTAAACTGTATTCGGAAATGGATGGGGAACCAATGAAGCGACTTGAGGAGAGGGGTAATGTGAGAATAGTGGCTCTCACAGAATACGAGTCATGCAGCAGCATTTTGAACGGATTGAAGAGGTAAGAGACAGGTGCGCGGGAGGCCTGAGAGAAGTACATTGCATGAGGTCTAAGCGTGAGGTGATGAGTGTGGACAAGTGTTTTGGTCGTGTGTTCCAAGAGAAGAGGATGGATTTTGGTAATGTTATAGAGGAGGAAATGACAGGATTTGGCGGTCTGTTGGATCTGAGCAGAGAACTAGAGAGACGGGTCAAAGATCACCCCAAAGTTGCGAACCAACGAGACAGGGAGGAGGATAGTGTTATCCACAGAGACAGAGAACGGCAAGAAGGGGGAGGCAGGTTTGGGAGGAAAGATAAGGAGTTCAGTTTTAGCCATATTCAGTTTGAGATGGCAGCGAGACATCCAAGCGGCAATGTCGTACAGGCAGGCTGAAATTCGGGCCTGAACTTCCGCAGAGATATCCAGCGTGGCGAGGTAGATCTGGGAGTCGTTAGCAAAGAGGTAATATTGAAAACCATGAGAGATCAGCGTACCAAGAGAGAGGGTATATATGGAAAAGAGGAAAGAGTCCAGGAGTACGCCAATAGACAGCGGGATGGCGACAGAGGAGGATCCACCTAACATACGCTGAAGGTACGATGAGATAGATAGGAAGAAAGCCAGGAGAGAGAGCAGACTCCCAGAATCCCAACGAGGACAACGTGTCGAGAAGGAGGTGGTGATCAACAGTGTCAAAGACTGTAGACAGATCAAGAAGAATGAGGATAGAATAGTCTATTGCAGGGATGCCCACACTTTTTGGGCTTGCGAGCTACTTTTAAAATGACCAAATCAAAATAATCTACCAACAATAAAATTTTTAAAAAACACAAAACACACTGTACGCATAGAAAATGTTAATTATCATTCCTATTCCAGGGTTTTGTAAAGAGGTCAAAGCAGATGACTCTGTGCACTATCACCTCAGTATAACCATACAAAAATAGACAAATATATCCCCTCCCTTTTTACTAAACCACGATAGCAGTTTTTACCGCAGGGAGCTGCGCTGAATGCCCAGCGCTGCTTTTGACGCTCATAGGCTCCCTGTGCTAAAAACCGCTATTGCGGTTTAGTAAAAGGGGTCCACAGTGTAAAATATAGACAGCAAATATAAATTCAGACACATTTTGATCACTAAATTTAAAATCAAATCATTTTTCCTACCTTGTCTGGTGATTTCATGAGTCTCTGGTTGCACTTTCTTCTTCTGACTGTGCTTCCAATCTTTCTTCCCTTTTAGCCTGTATGCTTCCTCTCCTCCAGACCTCATTCCCTCCCCCAACTTTTCCTTCCTCTCTCCCTGCCCTTTCTTTCTCTCTGCCTCCCTTTCCTTTTTTTCTGTTTCTCTTCTTTCCTTCTGTCTCCCTGCCTGCCCTTTTTCTTTCTTTCTCCCTGCCCTCCCCCAAGACACTGCCACTGCTATCGGGGACCAGGACCCAAACTGCCATCGGGGACCAGGATCCAAACCACCACCAACAACACGCCCAAAAGCCGCCGCCGCCCAAACTTCTCCCTGCTTCGGTCGACCAGCATCGCGAGGAGCTGTTGGGGGAAATGCTGCCGGGTCCTGCCTTCGCGGAAACAGAAAGTAGGCAGGACCCGGCAGCAAGAAGAGGAAATGCTTCACTAACATGTCTCCCGCCTTAGCCTGTAGCGAACGCTTGCTTCAGGGCTCTGAACATGTGCGTGCCGGCTTCCCTTCTCCCCCCTCCCCCCCCCGACATAACTTCCGGTTTCGGAGGGAAGAGAAGAGAAGCCAGCACGCACACGTTAGAGCCCGGAGCATAAGTTCGCTACGGGCTGAAATCTCCAAGCCGGTTTTTTTTTTTTAATGTTCAGCAGCGGCGGCAGCAACTAAAAGGCCCTAGGGAGAACACCGAGGAAGGATGATCGGCCCGGTAGATCAGGACGGCAACACTAGTCTATCACGGAGCCCGGGATGGGCTCCGCGATCGACTCACGTTGTCTTCCTGAGCTACTGGTCGATCGCGATCGACGTATTGGGCACCCCTGGTCTATTGGATTTGGCCAGGAACAGGTCATTAGAGATCTTAGCAAGGGCAGTTTCTGTAGAGTGGAGAGGGCTTGAAAGCCCGATTAAAGTGGGTCAAGAATATTATGAGAAGAATGGAAGTCCAGGCAACGGCGGTGAACAGCAGGTTCGAGTAGTTTGGATAGGAAAGGGAGGAGGAAGATAGGGCGGTAGTTGGAGGGGGACATTTCTCTTATCTGTACCCTTCTCTACGGCCAATTCCAGACTCTGTCCCTTCTACTTTGCTGCACTGTATGCCTGTAACAAATTGCCTGACTCAGTATGTCAAGCTCTGTCTCTGGTAGTATTCAAATTTAGACTCAAAAGCCACTTCTTTGAAGATACTTTCAATTCCAAACTTCAACCCATCTTTAGGTACCAATATTTGTCTTATTTCCACTGTAATTCCCCCACCTGAGCATTGTGTATTGATGCATCTTCTTGTCCAGTTTGTCCGTCTTGACTAGACTGTAAACTCTTGAGCAGGGATTGCCTTTTTTATGTTTTGATTTATAGCACTGCATATGTTTAATAGCGCTACAGAAATGATTAGTAGCAGTAGCAGCAGCAATAGTAATAATGCTTGCTGCATTGTGAGCAATCTGTTCAAACACATTGAAGGAAGATATGTATAATTTACAATGTGGTTAAGGAAAACAGTCTTCAAAATTTTAAAAGGAAAAACACTAAAGGAGAGAATTCCTTATAAATATTCCAGTCATTTACTTAAGCAAAAGGCTTTAAACAGCCAACATTAGCAAAAAAACAACAAAAAAAACCCTGAAAAGTATAATGAAGACTAACCTTTCAAAGTCACTTCTTCGTGTAAATTTTGATAATCTATACACAGCCCAGTTATTAAGTTGTTTGGAGGTCATTCCTCTACCATTGTCAATTATCACAACAGCCGATTTCCCTTGTGAGTCATCAAACTGCTATAGAATAAAATTACAAGGACTCAACTTGCAAAAGTCAACAGTACAAAAATACACAAGAAGTAGAAACAAAATATCTCTTCCTTACCAGTCTTATCTGTATGTTACGAATGTCTTTGTTATGTGCAGTTGCTGATAATGAATTGTCGATCAATTCAGCAAGGGCAAATGCTTAAAAAGAAAGAAAGTATGAAATCAGTATTCCCATCTTGACCCTGAAGATTTAGTACTATGACTTTTTCTCTCTACAACAGTAGTTCCCACCACTGTCCTGGAGGACCACCAGCTAGTCAGATTTTCAGGATAGCCCTAATGAATATGCATGGAGCATATTTGTGTGCCTTTCACCTCCATTATATGCAAATTCATTAGGGTTATCCCAAAAACCGACTGGCTGGTAGTCCTCCAGGACAGGGTTGGGAAACACTGCTCTACAACATTGTTCTTTACACTTGTTAGTATAGATTAGGGGTATGCAATTCCAGTCCTCGAGAGTCACAGGCAGGTCAGGTTTTCAGGATATCCACAATGAATACCATATTTCCCCATGTATAGACCACCCCCATGTATAGGCTGCAGGAAATGCCGATATAGGTTTAAAAACTCTTAGATAAGCTGCCCCATGTTACTAGCCACAGCTTATCTAAGAATTTTTAAACCTACATCGGCCTATACAATGGACAGCCTAAACATCATCCTCCCCCCACCTCTAAATACTTCCCTCGTCGCCTTCCCTGCCGGTAAATACCTCCTGGATGGCTGCCTGCCTCCTCTAATCACACTGTGCAGGGCAAGAGCGATGTTTGCGATCTCAAGCCTCGCCGCACACCGCTTCTTCATTGGCTGCCGTCAGTTCTCACGACGAAAGCCATACAGGAAGCAGGGCGGGGCAAGGCTTGAGATTGCAACCATCACTCCTGCCCTGCACAGCGTGATTGGAGGAGGCAGCGGCTGCCAGCGGAGATGTCTTTGGCACACACGGAGAGGTCTGTCAGCGGAGATGTCTTCGGCGCAAGCGAAGGGACCTAGGCCTAAGCTCCACATCCGGCACCAACCTTACTCCAAGCTGCCAACTCAGCCATCTGCGCCTTCCACCAATGTCCACTTTGCTCATGTATTTAAGGGGGATGATTTTTTTAAAGTTCAGTTTTTGGGGGGGTTTTTAACTCCAAGATTCAAATTGGCAGGTTTAAGGTCATCTGGAAGCATTGGATGAAGGCAGGTATACGCACTTTGGATGATGTAATATCAGATGGTAATCTGCTTGACTTTTCACGATTGCAACACACATTTGTTATTAATAAATCACAAAATTATAGATGGTTGCAGTTGAAGCAAGCCACTTCAGTAGGAGTTCCCTGATTGGAAAAATCTTAAAAATCAATATAGCTTGCCGGTCTTACGTTTTCAGGCGGACTCCCTAGGACACCAGGCCGCTCAGTGGTATAAATTAATATCAGGATTTTTGAATAAGAAACCAAAGACTGATCTTCGTGACATTTGGAGCATTGAGATAAAAGCATCAGATTACTGCATCTCAATGGCCACGAATCTGGACTTGGAGGATGAGATGTACGGTGTCTACATCTATTAGACAAACATGGTTTTTCTTATTACATAGAGTATTTTGGACCCCAGTTCATTTACAGAAATTAGATAGTTCAAAGTCTAATAGATGCTGGCATTGTCACCTTGAAGCTGGGACATTGGATCATTTACTGTACTATTGTCCCTTGATACTCAAATTTTGGAGATCCATCTGGGATCAAGTGAACAATTTATTGGAAAATCCGGTGGCATTGACGTACGATACCATCTTATTTGGTACATTCATGAGAGCTAAAAGTCAAATATCTGCTCAGAATAATAAACTTCTCCTTATAATGGCAGGGGTTGCCATGCAGCTTATTTTAAAAAATTAGAAAAACTGGGATAAGTTAAATTACACATTCTGGTGGGAATCCCTCTTTTATATTTTTAAAATGGAATGTTTCATGGCCATACAGCAGGGACGTTACAGGAATTTTATGGATGTTTGGGAGCCATTGGCTAAATTTTGTAAGGAATAACTGATTTTATTTCATAGACCTGTAAACATACACATCCAGGATGGGAAAGGGTGTTGCACTGGAATTTCATTCAGGGAATTTATGGATAGTTTCTTGAAGGTTTTGTTTTATTTGAGTATTAGGAGGGAGGGTAGGGGGAAATGTAATTGTACATTAATGTCTGAAAGTTTATTGTGCTTGTCTTGTAATAGTTTATGTATATGAATTACTTGTTGCACAATTGTAGTTTGAAAACTCAATAAAGATATTAAAAAAAAAATAAGTTCAGTTTTTTAAAGTTCAGGATAAGCAGCCTCTAATGGGGCTGCTATCTAACAGCAAATTTTAATGTCTTTAGATAAGCTGCCCCATTTAAGCAAGCACCCACTGCACAGATTTGTAAAACCCATGTATAGGCTGCGGCCTATACATGGGGAAATATGGTATATATGAGATGGATTTGCATGCACTGCCTTCTTGAGATGCAAATCTATGTCATACATATTTATTGTGGATATCCTGAAAACCTGACCTGCATGTGGCTCTCGAGGACCGGAATTGCCTACCCCTGGTATAGACAAATTGTGTCTTAGTTGATAATTTTTTTTCCTTTAGTCCTACCAGACCAGTTCAGAACATGTAAGTTATTTCTATTTACTGGAAGATGTAAGCAGAGAAGCACAGTAGTCTGTATGATTTGTCCCTTAAGAGCACTATGCAGCCTTAGAATGCCCAGTATTTCAAATGATGAAGCAATGTAGCTCATGCTTCCAGTTAAGTCAAATATTGCATTCATCCATGATGTACTGTATTCTTCGCTCATAAGATGCACCTGACCATAAGACACACCCTAGATTTAAAGAAGGAAAACAAGAAAAAAACAAAACAAAACATTCTGAACCAAATTCTCCCTGCCAGGCTCTGCACCCAACCCCATACTCCTTGCCAGACTCTGCACCCTGTCCCCCCTTCCTGCCAGACTCTGTACTCTGTCCCCCCTCTGGTGGTCTAGTGGTAGGCTGGGACAGGGCACAGGGCAGACCAGGACAGGGCACAGGGTAAGCAGGGCACAGGGCAGGCAAGGATAGGACACAGGGCAGGCAGGCTTAGTAGCAGGCAGGCAGGCCTAGTGGCCTGGTGGCAGGTAGACCTAGTGGCCTGGTGATAGGCAGGCAGGGCCCCCTCCTGGCAGGGTCCCTCCCCACACACACACAGGGTCCCCACACCGAGACAGGCAGGCAGGCACACCCCCCCCCCCACCTCAATTCCTCCCACTGTAGGGCAGGTGCTTTCAGCCTCCTGCCCTTTCCTTCAGCTGACTCCTGCGGCGCAGAACAAGGCAGGAAGCAAAACGCTCACACCTGCCTTCTGCACCGCTTTGACTCTGACACTGCGTCAGAGTCAAAGTGGTGCAGGTGTGAGCGTTTTGCTTCCTGCCTTGGCCTGCGCCGCAGGAGTCAGCTGGATGAAAGGGCAGGAGGGAGTCAGCCGGAGGAAGGGCCCTGAAGAGAGATGTTGCTGCTTCACTGGCTCTTTTCCAGTCAGCGGGAGTCCTCGCGTTTCAAGCAGGGCAGTGGCGGTATTTAACCTCTGCACCGTCAGAAGTCCTTCTCCTTTTTTTTACAGCGCCGCCGGAGCTGAAAACTTTTTTATGCTGCCTTCCCCTACCAATGCCGAAAACAGGGAGCTGAAGAGTCATGCTTCAGCAACTCTTCCTCCTTGCCGGCGTGAACAGGAGCTGAGGGTAAGCTTGTAGATAGCGGTGTCTACATAGAGGGAGTCAGGCAGAGGAAAGGGCAGGAGGCTGAAAGCTCCTGCCCTACAGCACTGGATCTCCGAAGGAATTAAGGTCGGGGGGGGAGGGGTGCGGGTATTTGCTCTATAAGATGCACCCTTATTTCCAACCAATTTTTTTTGGGGAAAAAGTGCGTCTTATAGAGCAAAAAATATGGTACGTGTTTTTTGACTTTGCAATTGACCACGTTTATCTCTACCAGGGAGACTATGGTTGGGGGGTGACAGAACCTTTTCTCTGATAACAGCAATTCCAGAATACTGATAAAAGCTTATCATTAGCTGCTTTTTCTTGCCTGATATGTTTGTGATTTCCTATGCTATTAAAACTTGGTCTCCCCCAAACTGAGGACTTTAGTATTATTTCTGGTCTTATTGAAGGCTATTATCAATTTATTTTCTTGATTTTCTGTACAAGTATTAAACTTTGTTGTTATTTAATGAAAATGTATAAAAATTAAAAAAAAATTGTCATTGTTACTTTTTTTCCATTTATACAGGTATTGCATTAAGATTTTTTTAAAACCTGATAAATTTAAGCAGAATCTTGATGAGTATCTGGCACCTACTGTGCCTGCACTACTTGGGCTGCAAAAACTTTTGTTTCTGTGCATAAACTATTCTTTTTTAGGCTTGTAGAAAACTGTTGATCATGTAAGCATAACTTGCCTTTATAAATGGTATCAATGGGCCGAGTAGTCATCTCTTGTCACATGACCAGCACCTACAGTGCTCCTGTCTAGATTCTCCAATAACCTCTGTGTACTCATACATAAATACACCAACACAAACACTGGAAAAGGTGCAACAGAATTTTTATTCTTTCATATAACCTGAGCTTGTTCCCTCACAAGCTCAGGGAAACCAAAATCAGAACTCGAAACCAAAATTAGAACCAAAATCAGAACCAAAAGTTCAGGCTTTTAGGGCTAGATTCACTAAGCAAACCGATCGTGTACCAATTGATTTGTGACCCCTTTGCAACCCGATTTCCCTCCGACCCGATTCACTAATTTGTGTACCGATCCGATTCGTGCATGCAAATGAGGGAAAGGGCATGCAAAGTAGGCAGGGACGCAATTCACTAAACTAAAATCTTGAACACCGACTAGGGACCGGTCGCTCATGGTTTTTCCGACTCCATTCTCCTGCTCTTGCCCAGACTCATAGGTCAGACACAAATGAATCATGCTTGTGCCTTTTAGGCTCATTACATTTTCACGATATGCTATGGTGCTTCACCTAAAGCTAATCACATTTTTAGAAAGGAATCTTATGCCCCGACTCTCCTCCCACCGCCCTACTCTCTGCTCCTCTTGCCGCCCCCGACTCTCCTGCCCTTCCCCGTATTGCAAGCCCATGGTTTTAACCCGCGGGTTTAAAGCAGGTTAAAACCAGTCTCGCAAAAAAGTAGAGGTTTTAAAAAAAAAAAAAGACTAAAATGGTTAAGGGGCTAGAGGAGTTGCTGCACAGTGAAAGACTGGAGAAACTGGGCCTCTTCTCCCTTGAAAAGAGGAGACTGAGAGGGGACATGATCGAAACATTCAAAATACTGAAGGGAATAAACTTAGCAGATAAAGATTGTTCAGTCTCTCCAAGGTAGGGAGAACGAGAGGGCACTCTCTAAAGTTGAAAGGGGATAGATTCCGTACAAATGTAAGGAAGTTCTTCTTCACCCAGAGAGTGGTGGAAAACTGGAACGCTCTTCCAGAGTCTGTTATAGGGGAAAACACCCTCCAGGAATTCAAGACAAAGTTGGACAAGTTCCTGCTAAACTTGAACGTAAGCAGGTGAGGCTGGACTCATTTAGAGCACTGGTCTTTGACCTGGGGGCCGCCGTGTGAGTGGACTGCTGGGCACGATGGACCACTGGTCTGACCAAGCAGCGGCAATTCTTATGTTCTTATGCTGCCGCCAGGGATCACCCTTCAAGACAACTGATGGTAGGTAGCAGGAGAGTCGGGCCCTCCCCCAAAAAAACTAACAAAAAAAGCAACAAAACAAACACAAACGCATGCGCAGACCATCTACAGGGAAATCAGATGGTCTGCACATGCATCTGGATAGCACACTAGCGATCAGTGTCGGCGCATGGGGCGTTCCTCCAATTACCCCCATTAGAATATTATTGCTTGAAAAATCCATCGGACCTGCCTGGATCGGACACGGATTGGTCACGATCGGGAAGGTTAATGAATCTTGCTCTTAGTCCAGTGTAACAGTTTGTTCCATAGACAGTATCATTTTCCATTCAGATAAGCAATCCTCAGTGTTTAGTCAGTTAATCAGCCTTCAACAATTTCAAAACCTGCATGGCTTACCTGAGCCACACCAGACATTAGCTTTTCCTTTCTCAGCAATGTAAGGCTCTTCAGCACACAACCTCAACCAAATAGTAATTGGCTTACCTTAGCCAATTCCTTTATTGTCAAAACCTCCAATACATACAGCAGGCTTCTCATCCAGTCAGACTCTCTCATACAGTCTCTCTGGAGGTTTCTTCCCTGAGCCCCCTCTCTCTCTAGGGCTTCTCTCCCATGGGGACCTCTGGATGAATGAATCACACATTGAACAGCCC
The DNA here is from genome assembly GCF_902459505.1 of Geotrypetes seraphini. Classification (NCBI taxonomy): domain Eukaryota; kingdom Metazoa; phylum Chordata; class Amphibia; order Gymnophiona; family Dermophiidae; genus Geotrypetes; species Geotrypetes seraphini. The sequence goes on along the minus strand of NC_047085.1, from coordinate 146,206,556 downwards.
AGCTGAGTCCCAATCCTCTGCTTCAGATGGGCTACATCATCTCCCAATGTGCTTCAGCACTAAGCTGCAGAGGCTCAGTGCCTTCTTGGACCTGTAGCTCCCCCTGCTGTCCAAAGCTATAACAGTATCATTCATAAAGGAGAATCTCTGACCCCACACCTCGCAAATGGTTTGTACTATTTTAGCCAATAAAGCTTAAATTTTTGAACAAAAAACTTATAATTGCTCAGTGGTGGCAACGTTTCATCCAGCTTGGGGCTTTCTCCAAGTCCAATATCTAGCATGGCAACGTGAAGCATGTAAGTGTACTATCTCTACACAGTTAGCTTGCAGTTTCAATATTTTGACATCATACAAAATTTACTCAGGTAGCTCCTCTACAGTTCTGATTTTTGCTGAGACATTAAGATAAATCCAAAATTAAAGGCCCACTTAAAAATTTACTAAAAAATGTTAGCTCAGAAAAAGAATACTTACGCAAAGGATTTTGACCTTCACTAGCATAGTATTCATATATGCCACTTTTGACCAGGGTGTCATAGTGTGGTAGAAAGTCAATTCGTTCCCTTGTTGCTGAAACAAGAGACTGGCTAACTGACTGAAGTAAGTATAAAGTAACTCCATCCTCAACTTTGTCTGTAAAAGAAATACAAATAAATGTAAAACTACATTTGATTAATTTTCCATAAAAATGTTGTCACTACTGAAAATTTTGTACATTACCCTAGCATTTACAGAGCTCTCAATATACAGTATATAAAAACATTATAATGTTCCACATAATTATGCCTTTCAGAACCCTGCAAGTGAAATATAATCTATTTTCAAGTCAGTACAGCTACAGATTCATCACCATACTCTAAAATGCAAAGTCAATTTAATGAACCTGAAGAACAAACCAGACTGTTTAGGTATTTGCAGGCATTTTGGCAACCCCAGCAATGGCGTACCTAGCATATGTGACACCCGGGGCCCATCATTTTTTTGACACCCCCCCCATCTGTATGAAAACATGATTTTTAGTAACAATCCACACGTCACACATGAGTACCTAGGAAAAGGCAGCATCTTATGTTCTGCAATGAGCAGTACAACATCAATACACCTATTGTAAAACTAAACAAGCCAGACTAGTACAGATCAATTCTGCAGTCAATCCTAACAAAAAACCATGTCTTTCGAACACATAGAACACAGAAAACACCTTCGCCTAGTATGGAATATGTAATCACAAACTAGCCCCTCTGTCTTTTACAAAACTGTAGTGTGGATTTTAGCTACGGAGGTAACAGTTCTGACGCTCATAGAATTCTGAGCATCAGAGCTGCTACTACCACAGCTGACGCTAAAAATCGCTCCACAGTTTTGTAAAAGAGGGGATAAAATAGAAATACATAAACAAAGGTTAAATTGAACCAGTAAGAAGCTGGACTCTGCAAACAGTGCACCACAGAAACAGTGACACAATGTCTCCTAAAGCAATAAATAGAAAATTTTTTTCTACCTTTGTCTTCTGTGGTTTCTGCTTTCCTCATCTTCTTGTAACTAACTCTCTTCCTTCCATCCACTGTCTGCCATCTCTCTTCCCCTATATGGCATCTTCTCTCCTTCTATGCCCCTTCCAGAAACTGTATGCCTCCCCCTTCCATCTCTCCTTTCACCCCCATTGGTCTGGCATCTCTCTCCTCTCCTTCCCTCTCCCACACCTCTCCTCTGCAATCCCTTTCCCTTTTTTCCTTCATTTTCCTTTTCAATTTATTTTCTGCATCTGTCTAGATTACTTACGTTCTTACTACCCTCTCATCAATGTCCTTTTTTACTATCTACCTAAAGCTTGCCACCTCGTTCCCTCACCCCTCCAGTGTTTCCCTAATTATATCATTTTCTCCTCATCATGTGCCCTCCTTTTATTTATCCCCTCCTCCATCATGTATCCCTCCTCCATCATGTACCCTCTTTCTCCAACCCTTCCATCTAGTACCTTCTCCTCTCTCTGTCCACTTCCATCCAGTCTCTGCTCCCCTCTTTCTCTCCTCCCATTTCCTTCCTGCATTTGCTCTCTTATCTCTCCCATCTGCACTTCCATCCAGCATTGGTTCCCCACTACCATCCAATGTCTGCCCTTTCTCTCTCCATCCACCCCTCTTCAATCATCCTCCTTTCTTTCCCTCCAATATCCTTCCCCCTTATGTCTCTCCCCTTTCTCTGTATATCAATTCCATCAGCACCACCCTTCCATACCACCCTGCCCCCTTTCTTTCCCTCCACCATTCTTCCATTCCAGCAGTCCTGCTCCTTTCTCTCCCTTCAAGCAGCAAGGTCCCGCGATGACTGTAGCTGCCGGCTGCCAGTCCACCCCACTCCGATGTACTTGCTCTGGAGCGGACTTCGCAGCCGCATGCTGGAAGGTCCCGCGATGACTCGTCTGCTGGCTCTGCTCCGGAAGAAGTAAGTTACGTCGGAAGGGGTGGACCCGGCAGATGCAGGGAGTTACGGCAAAGACCCGCAATGACTGCGTCTGCCGGGTCCACCCCCTCCAACGTAACTTACTTCTTCCAGAGCAGAGCCAGCAGACGAGTCATCACGGGACCTTCCTGCACCTCAGCGCGGTTGCCAACTCTGCTGCAGAGAAAGTAAGTCAGAGGTAACGCGACCATTTATTTTTTTCATCAAAAGGGGACATCTATTAATTGACTGTGTATCCTTTTTTTCATTTCTTTCTTTCTGCACTCAGGTCCAACAATTGTCCCTTTCTATTCCCTCCCTCCCTCCTTCCTATGTCCATAGTGCCCTCAGTGCCTCCGTCCCGTGTCATAGTGCCCCCAGAGCCTCCTTCCCGTGTCCTTAGTGCCCCCAGTGCCTCCTTATGTCCTCCCCACTGCCTTCCAGATTTTGTCCACCCCCAAAGCCAGCCAGCCAGCCAGCTTGCCTGCCTACATCTTTCCCTCCATGCCGCGGAAAAAAAAAAAAAAAAATCCTCTCTCCTTCCTTTCCCCCGGTCCGCACCGCTGCAGTCTTACCTCCCCGCTGCTGCTGCTAATTGCCGACAAGAAGTCTTCTTTCTGACGTCAATTCTGACGTCAGAGAGGACGTTCTAGGCCAGCTAGGCAGTGATTGGCTGGCCCAGAACGTCCTCTCTGACGTCAGAATTGACGTCGGAAAGAAGACTTCTTGTCAGCAATTAGCAGTGGGGAGGTAAGACTAATGTGACCATTTATTTTTTTCATTAAAACGGGACATCTATTAATATTCAGGGGGAGCAGTTGTGGGGACGTCCGGAGCTGCAGGGCCGGTGTTAGAGGCAATGAGAACAGGATAGCTAAACATCCAATGTCGCCTTCAAAATCGGGCCGTGTGCACCCCCCCAAGGCATGCACCCGGGGCGGACCGCACCCCCACCCCCCTTGGTACGTCACTGAACCCCAGTCAGATTCAGACTGGTATAAAATATCTTTATCTTGTAACACTTCACTCCATTTTTTACTTATCTTTCTGGATAAAAAACACATTAGGCTAATGATAGGCAGGAAGGGTGCTGTGATGTTTTAAAGCATGAGCTGGTAGAGTCCGTGGCTCCTATACCTTAAGCTATTTGGCTTTCACTGAGCACTTTCATTTATTATAAAAAAAAATTTATGTTTAATAATATATATGTTATTATTAATTCTCTATAGTGAAGAAATAAGTATGCAGTTTTGAGGATTAAAATCTTGAGTATTTTACTCCCACTATCTTATTGAGTGTTTTGATACAGGGCATCAAGCCATATAGTCTACACATGAGACCAGGAAATCCAGGTCCCGAAGCACCTGCTTTAAGGTACTTTTCGGCCTAGCCCCCAGATATATAACTGACCTTTTGTCTTACCAATTGACTTATTGAGCTTACCAATCGACAATTGAGCTTCTCTTAAGAACATAAGAAGTTGCCTCCGCTGGGGCAGACCAGAGGTCCATCCTGCCCAGCGGTCCGCTCCTGCGGCGGCCCATCAGGCCCACTGCCTGAACAGTGGTCTCTGGTAAATTATAAAATTAGTCAGAGACCACTGTTCAGGCAGTGGGCCTGATGGGCCGCCGCAGGAGCGGACCGCTGGGCAGGATGGACCTCTGGTCTGCCCCAGCGGAGGCAACTTCTTATGTTCTTATGTTCTTAAGAGAAGCTCAAACTTGAATTTTGTTTCTCCACCGGTTAAAGGATGTAAATTTAAAAGACATCATCAACATCTCTTCTCTTATCAGGCAGCATTATGGGGTAAAGATCTGAAATAATTACTCATCCTTGCGAATACTTATGGGGAATTTGGAAGACACCTAAAAACATATTTGTTCCTAAAGTACTTAGGCAGCTACACTGCACAATTTTTCTCCACAATAACTGATCGCTAAATCTTAACTCTGTTAGTACTACTCAGTCTGTAACTTTTAATATAGTCTGTAACTGTAAACCGCATAGAACTTCACGGTCCTGTGATATATAAACTGTTATTATTATTAACAAATTGTATTTCACCCTTAATCTTTTTGTTTCCTGTATGTCAATTTAGTCTAATTAGTCAATGTTGTCCCCTTGATTTTAATGATTACAATTCTGTGAACCGCTTAGACATTTTTTTTTTAAAGCGGTATATCATAAAACTTGAAACTTAAAACTTGAAAAATCTGTGCACAGTAGGATCCTCGACATCCACTAGGGCTACCACATCACCAGCAGCCATGGTGCCCACCGGCTTAATCAGAGGCATTGTAAGAACATCTGGAGCAACCAAGGGCATGACCAGTGTACTGACTGAGACCCCACCCGGGTCCAGAAGAAGAGGGGTCTCCACGGACAGTGAGGATACTTGCAGAAGGGAATCAAGCATGGATTTCTTAGCCAAAGACGCCCGATACATCATATTTATACATTAGGGGAAAAACCCAGCCTCTGGGGTGGAAGCTGCCTCCTGCAAAGTTTTTGTTGGAACTAAACTAAACTAAAGCTTAACTTTATATACCAGGTCATCAACCTAAGGAAGCTTGACTCAGTTGACAACAATTAGATAAAAACTAAAGAAAGTAATAGCAAAAGTTTCAAAGAGATTAGTTTTCAAAATGTTTGGCAAAAAGAAAAGTTTTTAGAAGTTTACAGAAAGATTAGAAAGAACTAGGGCTCCTCAGAATTAAGGGAAGTTCATTCCATAGTTAAGAACATAAGAAGTTGCCTCTGCTGAGGCAGACCAGAGGTCCATCTCGCCCAGCGGTCCGCTCCTGTGGCGGCTCATCAGGCCCACTGCCTGAACAGTGGTCTCTGACTAATTTTATAAATTACCTCTAATCCTATTCCTATAACCTTACCTCTACTCTTATCTGTACCCCTTTATCCCTTTGTCCTCCAGGTACCTGTCCAGACCTTCTTTGAAGCCCTGTAGCGCGCTTCTGCTTATCACATCCTCTGGTAGCGCGTTCCATGTATCCACCACCCTCTGGGTGAAAAAGAACTTCCTGGTGTTTGTTCTAAACCTCTTTCAAATTCTCTGAGTGCCCCCTTGTACCTGTGGTTCCCCATAGTTGAAAAATCTGTCCCTGTCCACTTTTTCTATGCCCTTCATGATCTTGAAGGTTTCTATCATGTCTCCTCTAAGTCGTCGCTTTTCCAGTGAGAAAAGCCCCAGCTTTTTCAGTCTGTCAGTATATGAGAGGTCCCCCATACCCTTTATTAGCTTAGTTGCTCTTCTCTAGACTCTCTCAAGTACCGCCATGTCCTTCTTGAGGTACGGCGACCAGTACTGGACACAGTACTCCAGGTGCGGGCGCACCATTGCACAATACAGTGGCAGGATGACTTCCTTCGTCCTGGTCGTGATACCTTTCTTAATGATACCCAACATTTTGTTCGCTTTCCTTGAGGCTGTTGCACACTGCGCCAACGCCTTCAATGTTGTGTCTACCATCACTCCCAGGTCTCTTTCAAGGTCGCTCACCCCTAGCGCTGATCCCCCCATTTTGTAAGTGAACATCGGGTTCTTTTTCCCAACATGCATGACCTTGCATTTCCCTATGTTGAAGCTCATTTGCCACTTTTTGGCCCACTCTTCCAGCATTGTCAGATCTTTTTGGAGGTCTTCGCAGTCCTCCATGGTTTTGACCCTGCTGTATAGTTTAGTGTCATCCGCAAATTTAATAACCTCACATTTTGTTACCGCCTCTAGGTCGTTAATAAATATATTGAACAGAAGTGGTCCCAGCACCGACCCCTGTGGAACTCCACTCATGACCCATTGCCAATCTGAGTAATGGCCCTTTACTCCAACCCTCTGTTTCCTGTCCGCCAACCAGTTTTTGATCCATCGGTGGATCACCCCTTGCACCCCGTGGTTCCATAGCTTCCTTAGCAGTCTTTCGTGTGGTACCTTGTCGAAGGCTTTTTGGAAGTCAAAGTAAATGATGTCTATGGATTCCCCTTTATCCACCTGGCTGTTTACCCCCTCAAAGAAGTATAATAAGTTCGTGAGGCATGACCTGCCCTTGCAGAAGCCATGCTGGCTCGACTTTAGCTGCCCATTTTTTTCGATGTGTTCCCAGATGCTGTCTTTAATCAGTGCTTCCATCATCTTTCCCGGGACCGAGGTCAAGCTCACCGGCCTGTAGTTTCCTGGGTCTCCCCTTGAGCCTTTGTTGAAGATGGGCGTGACATTTGCTATTTTCCAGTCCTCCGGAATCTCTCCAGTTTTTAAGGATAAGTTGCATATTTGTCGAAGTGGCTCAGCTATTTCGTTCTTTAGTTCCTTGAGTACCCTTGGGTGAATGCCGTCCGGACCTGGCGATTTGTCACTCTTTAGCCTGTCTATCTGCCTGAGGACATCCACCTTGCTCACCTCTAGTTGGACCAGATTTTCATCCTGATCTCCTTTTACGATCTCCTCGGGTTCTGGAATGTTGGTTGTGTCCTCCCTCGTGAAAACTAACGTGAAGAACTCATTTAACCTGTCCGCTATCTCCTTTTCCTCTTTTTACCACTCCCTTTCTGTCTCCATCATCCAAGGGTCCCACTTCCTCCCTAGCTGGTTGCTTCCCCTTGACGTACCTAAAGAATGATTTGAAGTTTGTTGCTTCCCCTGCCAGTCTCTCTTCATATTCTCTTTTTGCTTTCCTAGCCACTCGGTGACACTCCTTTTGGTGTTTTTTATGCTCCTTTTGGTTGTCCTCTGTCTGATCCTTTGTCTGAGAAAGTTTAAAAGCCAGAGATTGACTGAAGATCTTAACTCCTTCAATTCCTTTGCTAGATGGAAGGGAGAGTTTAAATTGTTGGATGCCTCTTGCAAAGGAAAATCTGTAAGCATTCCATAATAAGGGAACGAGGGGAATAAAAATGGACCGGGAGCACGTGGGACAGAGTGGGAGCAGAGTAAGGCACACTCTGGGCGTGGGAGAAAACTCCGCCCCTCCCCTCCCGACAGTGCACTGCTGAGCCAGTTGAAAGGCTCAGCGGGATCTCAGTTTTATTTTTTAGTTTGCGTTTTTCTACTTTCTTTTACCTTCTCGCCGGACCTCCACACTTCCCTCCACGGACCGGAAGCACGCAGGGCAGAGCGGGAGCAGAGTAAGGCACACTCTGGGCGTGGGAGCGAACTCCGCCCCTCCCCTCCCGATGGTGCACCGCTGAGCCAATAAAAGGCTCAGCGCCTAACGGCACGCAGCCGTACAGCCCGCAACCAAGAAGCGACCAAGAAGAGACCTGCCATCTACACCAAACTTCTCTACAACAACTTCCACTCCTAAAAACTCCTTTCACAACACATACTCCTACGCAAAAACAGTACAAGAACAACGACCTAATCCTGAGAACTACGCTGCCTCTAACCACCTGCCCCAACCTTCATAATGAAGCTAATCCCACAAACAAACACCCAGATCATCCTATTGATAATCCTTCTTATCTCCAGCTGTAAGGTAGAAGCAAACAACCTACCCAACATACCCACCAATTCAATTACAAATAAAACCCATCACCCTAACAGGAGAGTTCCAACAGACCGAAACCCTAACCACCAAACAAGCGTTCAACACCCCATACTCTCATCTTGGGGAAGAAGAGCAACACAACCTAAAACCAAACCTCACCATCATCCAAACTCACTCATCTACCCTATAACGAATCACAAATACCAAACAGAAACCACAATTCTTAAATGTGCCTACATAAACATCAGAGCCCTAGGCCCAAAAACAGAACTTATAAAAAACTGGATAAAAAACGAAAACCTAGACTACCTCTTCCTTACAGACACCTGGCTAACATCGGACACAGTCCCAAGAAGTCTGTCCTCAAGGATACAAGATTACAGTGACCTGCAGAGAGAAAAAAAAGAGGAGGAGGATTAGCAATCCTAATCAAAGACTCCCTAACCCTAAACAAACTGGAAAAAACATCCACCCCTTACATAGACCTTCTAGCATGTCAAATCTCAGCCACCACACTAAAAAACTCACTAAACTGCATGCTCTGTTATATAACACTGGGATACTGGGCTACAGTTAGGCCCGAATTTGAAAACTTCATTTACCAAAACTCACTAACAGCAGCACACAACCTCATCCTAGGAGATCTAAACCTTCATCTTGAAGACCATTCATCCAAGCCAGTAGAGAATCTCCTTTCTTTCCTCAATGCCTTATCCTTCCAAATTTTAAACCCACAAACCACTCATGAGAAAGGACACCAACTTGATATCGCCGCCTTCATGACCCATCAAACATCTACTGCAGAAATTCAAACGTCTAATGGATCCTGGTCCCCATCTCTCTAGTCAGATCACTACGCATACACCTTCAACATTATCTGGACCAAAAACAAAACCAAACCAATATCCAAAATAGTAACCTACATATCACGCAAACACATCGAACCCACCGTATTCTGGTCAAAAGTAGATGAAACAATCCAAGAAGATAACCCCATAGACTTCATTTCACACTGGGGCAAATTGAGCAAATAACATCCAGTGTTCTCCCCAGGGCCTTTTAGCCGGGCGCTCCGCCTGCCTAATTTAGATGACCGCCCAGCTGTCATCTGTCGGGAATCCTGCAGCTGCCACCGCTCAATGTAAAAAAAATCCCCCCCCCAAAAACCACCTCTCACCGACTTGGAGATGCGAACTCATGCTTCGGGGCTCTAAGGTGTGTGTGCCGGCTTCCCTTCTCTGCCCTCCGAAACCGGAAGTTACATCGGGGGGGGGGGGAAGAAGAGAAGGGAAGCCAGCACACACACCTTAGAGCCCCGAAGCATGAGTTCGCTGCGGGCTAAGGCAGGAGACTGGTCAACGACGGATGGAAGCTTACAACTCGCTGCCGGGTCCTGCCTACTTTCTGTTTCCGCGAAGGCAGGACCCAGCAACGAGGAAGGCCCGAGGCAAATTGTAAGTTTCCCTCCATCGCTGACCTATAGAAGGAAGCTTACGATTTGCCTAGCGACTTTGCTGACGGATGTGTGAGTTGGGAGGGAAGGAGCGGCTGGGCAGGGCTGATGCTGTCAATGCTCATCTCTCCGCCATTGTTCTCGCTGCGCGGCCGGTGGCGGAAACAGTGTAGAGGCAGCATGCACGTGCTTTTCACACGCTACGGCGACAACAACTCGCTGACGATGCAAGGCTTTCGGCAGCTCCTGCTCAGCATCGGTTTGGGGCAAGTCAAGTCAAGTGGCTACCGGGGAAAGAGGAGGTGGAAGATGCCTGGCACCGGGGCTGGAACCATGGCGGCCATGGCTCTGGCTGCCCGGCTCCTGTTGCCCACTGCAACTTGGCTCTGGCAGCGCCCACAAGCCCCGAACCGCTAACCAGACACAACTATCCCAAGGCTGTTTACAGCTGGAGCCCCAGGAGGTGAGACACCGAGTGCCACTGTGACTAAACTAATTCATTATTTGCCTGTGACTTTCTGGTATTTAGGATTAATTCTTTCCATTCAACCCTTGACTTTAAACACACAAGTCTGGAAGTCTAAGCACATTTATTTATGTTTACAGGTATTTGGGAATATAAAACATAGTGAAAGCTACTTCTGACCGGTGAAAGGACAAAAGCGCGCGAGACTTCGGCGCGCCCACATTTCAGCACAGACAAATTGGCGCAAGACCCCAGCGCACCGCCTAAAAAGTTACTTTTAAAGAGCTCTGACGGGGGTGTGGGAGGGGGGGAACCTCCCCACTTTACTTCATATTTTTTGTTGAGGGGGTGTCATTATAGAGAAAACTGAACTTTTTCCTAAAAAAATCAGGAAAAAGTTAAGTTTACTCTATAATGGAGGGTTCCAACCCCACAACTCCCCCCAATGGCAGCGCGAACAGTATGAAGTAAACTGGGGAGGGGGTTCCCCACTCACACCCCGCATTGGAGCTCTTTAAAAGTAACTTTTTAGGCGGCCTGCTGGAGTCTTGTGCTGATTTGTCTGCGCTGAAATGTCGGCGCGCTGAAGTCCCGTGCGTGAATGACTATGAACCGTTGTGACCTTGCCCCCCCTCCAAAAAAAATGATTCTGCAGTGGGAGGGTCGTAACTGGTATTATTTAATAGAGTAGGGACTGGATGCTTGAAGAATGTATGGTAGTCCTGGGTTTATTGATGCAGTTGCAGTGCTGTAGAGAAACACTTTTCTAGATTATACATCTTATTGTTTGGGGGTGTATTGGGGAAGGCTTATCCTTGTTTTTAAAGTTGGACTTATAAATGTATTTTGCACTATTATTATATTTCTATTAATAGGATTTTTATAATTTTGGCATTGGGGAGGAGTATTTTAATGGTTGTACAGTAGGGTTGTATGTACTTGAAAAATGAATGGAAGAAATTGCATTCCAATTAGTACTATTATAATGGGAGTGGGGTCAGGGACGGAGCTTGGACTGAGGTACTCAGTTGGTATTTGTTAGACTTAGGGGGGTACTTGGCTTGAAGAAGTTGAGAAACATTGGTCTCTAGGTGACTAGTATGGAGTTCACTAAGTAAGGGTCCCTTTTACAAAGCCACGGTAGCAATTCTCCCATGGCAAATGCACCAAAGTCCATTCAATTCCTATGGGCTTCAGTGCATTTGCTGTGGCAGAATTGCTATCGCAGCTTGAGTCCTAAGGCAGGAACTACTGTCTCTGTGCTGTGTCTTAAAACACAGATCGCCGGGGATGCAAAGCATTAACTGATTCAACTTGAGTTTGAAGTATGGTAGTTTTGAAAGAAATGGAAGGTTTGATACTGGTCATTAGTTATTCGGAATAAGAGGATCTGCATTACTTTTTTTCAAGGGTGGCTTAAATGCTACTGGAATACTGCCTAAGTGTCAAACCTTAAAAAAGAAAGTCATATTGAGCATTGGAAAATAATTAATAACAATTAACTAATAAAAATAGTGCACATTTAGTGATCTTTTTACTAAGGCGTGCTAGCTATTTTAGCGCACACTAAACGCTAATGCATCCATGAACTATAATAGACACGTTAGCGTTTAGCGTGTGTTAAAATGGCTAGCAAGCCTTAGTAAAAGTACCTTTTCATTTTCTCCACCACCAAATTTCCCCATCTCGCCCGGCTACTTTTTCATGCCACCCAGCTGGAAAAAATTTCTGGGGAGAACACTGACATCCTTGATGAACAAGCCCCACTTCGAACCAAAACCAGAACCTGCAGACGATCAGACCAATGGTTTGACGACAAATTATTCACACTCAAGAGACAATGTAGACAACTGGAAAGAAAATGGAGAAAAACCAACCTAGATCACACGAAAACCGCCTGGAAAAAAAAAATCAACAAACAATACAAACTTCTATTAAAAGAAAAGAGAAAAAAACATTACACCAACCTAATAGGCACAGAAACCCAAGACACCAAAGAGCTATTCCAAATACTAAAAAATCTAACTAACACCAAACCCTATTTGACCATTAACAATAACCCCTCACCTTCAGCCTCCCTTCTAGCAGAACACTTCAAGAATAAAATTACAAACACCAGAGTTACCCTCAAGAGTAACCCAGCCCACCCAATTTATGTCATTACACTTCCCACAGAAAATGAATCATGTGCTGCAGACAGAACTTGGTCCCAATTCACTAAGATACATTGGACCGAATTCAACAAACTCTACAATAATTACAGCCATGTATTCTGTGAACTCAACCACTGCCCACCATATCTCCTGTCATCAGCGAGCACTAAGTTCCATACCCTACTCCTACATTGGATACAAACCATGCTCACAGACGGCATTTTCCCAACTGACCTCAGCGAAATCATCATCACCCCAATCCTAAAAGACCCAAAAGGACCAACAGACCACCCATCCAACTACAGACTAATCGCCTCAATACCTCTATATATCAAACTAACGGAAGGATTAGTAGCCAAACTCCTTACCAACTATCTCGAGGACCATAACTTACTCCATCCCACGCAATCCGGCTTCAGAACTAACTTCAGCACAGAGACACTACTAGGCTCCCTTGTCTTGCTGTGTCGATAACACCTCAGCATTGGAAAAAAATGCTGCTCATACAGTTGGACCTGACGGCGGCTTTTGACTTGGTAGACCATAACATCCTACTACAAATCTTGGACTCAATAGGCATCTCAGATAACGTATACTCATGGTTTGAAGGTTTCTTAAAATCCAGAACATACAAAGTAAAATCAGACAAAGAAAAATCCAAACCTTGGTCCAACCCCTGTGGCGTTCCACAAGGATCCCCACTGTCCTCTACTCTCTTCAACCTATATACGGCCTCTCTCGGAGTCTACCTAAACAAACAAGGCCTAACCTCTTATAGTTATGCTCATGACATCACCATCCTCATACCTTTCAACCAACCAAAGCTCGCAATGACAGACACACTACACCGAACACTAGTTACAGTTACGACTTGGATGGAAGATCACAAATTGAAACTCAACCCAGACAAAACTAAATTCATCCTCCTAGAAAATAACAAAGTCCCAACCACAACCAATTTAGAAATCAACTCTATAAACTACCCTATGCAAACCACCCTTAAACTACTAGGTATGACTATTGACAGAGGCTGCACCATGCAACCACAAATAAACAAAACAATACAGAAATCTTTCGCAGTTATGAGAAACCTTAGACAAGTCCGAAAATTCTTCGAAAGACCACAATTTCAGCTCCTAGTACAATCGCTAATCCTTAGTATACTGGACTACTGCAACATCCTCTACCTCCCCTGCAATAATGATTAAACAACTACAAACAATTCAAAATACAGCTCTGAGACTCGTCTACTCACTGAAAAAATATGACCACATCACGGAGGCATACATCGATTCACACTGGCTTCCAATCCAGGAAAGAATACAATTTAAATTCTACTGTATTCTATTTAAAACTATAAACGGGGACAGCCCAATCTACCTAAACAACCACCTTATCCAAACTTCCGCTACCAGGCATAGAAAAACACCCCCCCCATTCACATACCCCCCAATCAAGGAAGTAAAACAAAAAAACTATACGATGGCCTACTAGCCACTCAAGCAGCAAAAATAGATAACCAAATCTCCAACCTATTGATAACAACCCCAGACTACAAGATGTTCAGAAAGGAAATAAAAACTATACTCTTCAAGAAATCTCTTAATAAAGCTTAATACCATGAATACCCCTTCTTATCATCCCCTCCCCAAACCCTGATCCTTCTTATCCCTCTCTTGGAAATGATCTCCGATCTAACTTTGTAACCCTTCTTCCATAACTCTTTTTGTAATCCGCTTTGAACCAAAAGGTAATGGCAGAATAGAAATCTGTAATGTAATATAATGTAATGTAATGTAATTGTTGAATTTTTGAAAGAAGAGATATCAGTAAGGTTTCAGTACTAAAATTAGAATGAAACCCATGTTGAAACGGCTGGAATAATGAGAATTTCTCCAAATAATCAGTAAGTTGACCAGCTACAATTGATTCTAACATTTTTGTTAACAGAGGTATATTGGCAACTGGTCGGTAGTGAAAAGGTTTACCCTGATGAAATGTTTCCAATTGAGCTGGGTCAAAAAAGAAGATCTCTACGAATTCCTCCTCACAAACTCTGTAGCCGGCGCCCACAATCTTCTCGCTGGCGATGTCAATCTACACCTCGAGCAAGAAGAGAATTACAACGTTGCAGATCTTCTCTCCTTCCTCACATCCCTAGGTTTTTCCAAACCACCTCTGACTAAAACCCACACTAAATGACAACACTTAGACTTGATTGCATTCCTTTCCAATATCCCTACTATCCCCAGCATAAGTTTTAAAAATGAAACCTGGACCACCACCCCCTGGTCAGATCACCTTTGATGTAATTTTAAATTACACTGGCTCAAAAAACAAATCAAAAGGCAACCACAAACCATCCACAAAGAGAAAACGATATGGACAAGAGGTCAACTTAACCCAGTAGAATTCTGATCACACTACAACCTAATATCCATCCCTGACCTAGACCCTAACTTCATTTTAGGATGAAATAATTTCAGCAATCAGATTCTAAACGACATTGCACCATTGAAAGCAGGCAGAAAAAAATATCGCCTATCAGCCAACTGGTATGACGCTGACCTATTAGCACTGAAACGAGAAGTACGCAAATTAGAAAGAATATGGTGCAAATCAGGCAAAGATAACGACAGACACTCCTGGCGATTAAAAGTTAAAGAGCACAAAAGAATGATCAAAGAAAAGCGTTGCAAACATTACTCCCAATCAATCAATACTCCATCCCTGAACAGCAAAAGAATTCTTCAAAATAGTCATAGAAACATAGAAGTAGACGGCAGATAAGGGCCACGGCCCATCATGTCTGCCCACTCTAATGACCCTCCCTATCTATCTTTGCGGAATTCCATCTGGCGGTGGGCAGCCAAATCATCCTGGAAAGATTGCATGGCTTTGATGCAGTGCTTGAGATAGGATGTGAAACTGAAATTGTAATTCAGGACCCATTTCGCCATCATCAAATTCTGGTATAGGCGCCGGCCGAACTTGTCCTTAGTACAGCCTTCCCTGCCCGGCGGGACAGCCACGTAGACCTTGGAGGGGTTAGATTTTTTTAAGGAAGACTCCACAACCAAGGACTGGTGGGAGAGCTGAGCTTTTTCAAACCCCTTGCACAGGACCGTCCGATAGCGGGATTCCATCTTGGATGGTATGGCAGGAATTGCGTACAGTGTCTCCAAATTCCGAAAGAAAGTCTGCTTTAAGACTGGATTCAAAGGAGATGCAGGGATTCCCTCGGTGGATGAGGAAGTTCCTTCTCCTCCAAATACTCCCGGGTATATCTAGACTCAGACTGGAGGTCCAGTTGAAGGGCCTTGCCCATGTCCACCACGAACCTGGTGAAGGAGGAAGTCTTGGCAGAAGAGTGCCCTTCCAGAGGCGAAGCAGCAGAGAATGAGGTAGCAGCAGAGAATGAGGTAGAGGCCTCCCTCGAATACTGCGCCGGCACGTCAGTGTCAACAAGCATGGACGCTTGTGTTTAATCTGCCTGGAAGGTGAGGACCCCGGGGTCTGAGGGACGTAAACTCAGGGAACAACCCTCGGTGAGCCCAGGGAGGAAGAGACCTTCCAGCGTGGCTGCGAGGAGGGAGTCCTCGACCTCGCCTTGACTCGGAGACCGAGGAGGTACGGAAGACAGCCGAGGTCGAGACTCTGACTCGATGAGGGCCAATGCTTCGATGGACCTCGAGGCCTGAGGCCCCAGAGACCTACCCTGCCTAGGAGAAGAGTCTCTAGGTCATTTCGCAGACTGCCGCTTCAAAGGCGAGGCACGCTTGGAATGGTGCCTCGATCGAGGTCGGGTGGCCGGAGAAGCCTGCCTCGAGAGAGCAGGTGAAGAATCACTCGAGGGCACTCAAGAGCAACAGGGCGCGACACTCAGGCTGGTTTACAGGGAGCGGAGTCGAGGCCGGGGCAAGCTGGGCCAAAATAGGAGATCTGCGTGGTCAAGACAGCCTTAAGCATGTCCTTGAACATCAGCACCGAGACCAATGGATGTCAGACTGGTTGGACTGGTGCAGCAGTGCACTCCAACGAGGGCGACCTCGAGATAGAGTATTCCCTTAACTTGGAGGCTGGCACGACTGCACTCACTGCCTGGGATGCCAGAGACTCCGTGGAAGGCTTCTTCGGTAGCGGAGCTGAACCTGAAGGAGGAAGAGGAGACTTACCCGAGGCCGAGGCCTTAGCAGCCGGAGCAGCCGAAGCCTTTGAAGCCGAGGGGGACTTGCTCGGGGCCGAGGCCTTCGAGGTCGAGGTCGATACCCAGGGAGCCCGAGGTTGGAGAGTGGCACAACGCGGGCAAGAGTCAAAACCCAAGCAGAGGATACACCAACGGTGCGGGTCGGTAATCGAGATCACACGACCGCACTGTGTGCACTTTTTAAACCCAGTAACAGGCCAGGACATAGGGAGAAGATGTGGCCGCGGCCGCACGAGGCCAGGCGGCCAGATGAAAAACGGGTCCCCCGGAAAAAATAACAAAAAAGACTCCGAACGAAGAAAAACAACAAAAGAAGCCACGGTGCAGGAAGGCACTTAGAATCAAACGCAGAGAAGAGAGACAGGGCTTTCTGGCTCCGCGGAAAACGAGGAACTGAGGCCACGCTGAGGAGACGCACACCCTAGCTGAGCGGGAAGGCACACGCGCATGCACAGTGCAGCACTAGCAAACTTTAAGTTTGCTTGAAAAGCTGTCCACGACGGGGCTCCATGGATGACGTCACCCACATGTAGAGAATATGCTACCTGCTTGTCCTGGGATAAGGGCTTTTTATAATCACAGGGAATCTTTACTTGAATATCGTAATGTGCAATCTCCACAGGACATGGTTCCATTTGCTTCCACGTTTAGAACTTCACAGCAGGTGATCAGTAGGCATTTGAACATTCTACGGATACACCTGAGTCGTCAACATCTTAGGATTTTATTTTCCTATGGGCGTAATCGGAATCTTTGTGACATCTTAAGCCCCAACGTGCTTAGATCAATAACATCTGAACTAAATATAGTGGTAGATCCTGGCCATCGAAGCTGTGGTCAGTGCTCTCTGTGCCCCCAGATAATAGAGTCTGATGTGTTTGTTCATCCTAAGACCGGCCAAGTGTTCAAGCTACGGAGTCCCACCTTATGTTTAACAGAAGGGGTGGTATATATCATCATGTGCCCCTGTCTGAAACTGTATGTGGGACATACATACCGTCACTTTAAGACTCGATTAATTGAGCACAGATCCTGTCTAAACACCCAACGTCTGGAGGAGCCTTTGGTGGGGCATTGTTTGGAGGCTCACCATGAGTTTGGTGCACTGTGATTGAACATATTTCTTATCCAGTTCATCGTGGAGATTGGAGGCGTCTACTCCGACAGAAGGAGCAACGTTGGATTTACATGTTGCAATCAGTTCACCATGAGGGATTAAATGCCCGGATCGAATGGGCGGCGTTCTTTGGTTCATGATGCGTTCTGATTGGTGAGTGGTAATGAGGGGCGGAGCCTTTGGAAAGTTTATCAGCCTGTGACTGTGGCATCTCTTTGCACCAGTAGTGATTTGGAAAGTGGAATGGGAGCCTGATAAGCATGGTGGGTCTTGATATATTGCTTGTGAAGCAGTGGAACTGATACCCCTGATACAGCGAGACAAAGTGAAATGGAGAGTTCCCCGTCGGGTTAACTGGTTGCAGGGTCCAGGAGTGAGAGCTGGGATTGAAGAGAACCTGGACGTTATTGGCAGCTAAGTTTTTCTGTTTTATTCTGCCTCCTATGCAATAGCAGTGACTGTAGTGCTGAAGTGCTCATTTATCCACAGGTTTTGTTCCCTGGCGTGCTGTATGACATTACTCTACAGGCTATTACAGAGCTTTTTTCACTTTATGTGTTCACATGTGCAAGTGGTTATCTTATGAAGTGGATATTTTTTTGCCAGATGAAGCAGAACTGAGGCTTTTTCTCCACTTCTTTCTTTTTGTCTTTTTTTTCTTGCTTATCTTTTGTCTTTTCCACTTGTGGGTGTGTGAATGTATGGTGTGCTTGATTGAGGCCTTTTAGTGTTGCAGAGATTATTGTCAGTTCCATGTAGAATAAAGCCCCCACTGCCAAAACAGAGGGCTTAATTTGAAGAAATATTTTCCTCTTGTATTCCTCCTGTATTTGCGTCTGGAAAAACATTTAATTGTTGCCCACAAAACAAGGCATTTTTATTTGCAAAATATAGTTTAAGAATATCTTGTTTTTCCAATACAGTTCTAAAGGTTGCTCTCTTGGATATATAGGGGTCCTTTTATCAAGCTGCGGTAGGAGTTTAATGCACGTAATACTGCATGTTAAACCGCCTGCTGCGCTAGCCGCTAACGCTTGCACTAAGTAGGCGTTAGTTTTTTTAGCCGGCCGCGGGGGTTAGCCCATGATGAAATGTCCGACGCGCTAACCCCGCTAGCGTGGCTTGATAAAAGGACCCCATAATCTTTAGAAGATTCAAGAAATTGGGATATATTTAAACTATCTGGCGAAACTACTTGATCTATTCCCCCCTCTACAGCTAGAACTTTAAATCCAACTGAAATATAATATAGATTATCAGGTAAAAAAATTTCTATCTGAGTATAACAAAGAATATCTTTCAAATACATTTTCAATAATTCAATAGGAGACAAGTAATGTGAAATAGGAAAATTCAAAAATCTGAGATTCCTAGATCTCATAGCATTTCCATTTTTTCCATCTGTACATGTAATGAAATATTATCTTTAATATTAGATGGTGCACATGATTGCATTACAGAAACAGATGCCTCCAATTTATCCATTCTTTTTTCAGTTATAGCCAATTGAGTTTCTTGTTCTGTAACCTTTTACCACTGTGCCTTGTAGTGAGTTCTCAATTCTATTTACTACTGACCAGACATCTTGAAGTGTGATAATCTTATCACTAGAATCAGACCTTAAACTAAGCCCTGATTACATTGAAACAGCAGAGACAGACAAAGGTTTTTTCCCCACCAAAGTCTTTCTTCAAACCAGCACAGATGGTTGAGAAGTTGATTCCAGTCCTTCTATGGAGTTGGAATCTTCTTCATCCAATCTCTCTTTCAGCTGGAGTAACAACTGCGGACTCCCCCAGGGCTCCCCGTTGTCACCGACCCTTTTCAACATCTACCTCATCTCATTGGGACACCTACTACAGAGCCTAAACCTTACCTTCCACATTTACGTGGATGATATCACAATCGTGCTACCTCTATCCGACATGTTACCCAATTTCACTAAGCTCCTATCCAATATCCTGAACCAAATAGAACTTTGGATGAAGTCCTTCAAACTCAAACTGAACACAGATAAAACAAAATTCTTCCTGGCCTCTCCCAATTAACAGATAACAAGATCCACGTGAATGGCACAATCCATAAAAATACTAGGGGTTACCCTTGACAGACACCTTACACTAGAAAAACATACAGACCTAATATTCAAAAAATGCTTCTCTACTCTATGGAAACTCCGCACCATCAAAAAATTCTTCGATGAATCATCCTTCCGGCTACTTGTACAAGCATCCATCTTGAGTATGCTGGACTACTGCAACATCATATTTTTGGGAGCCTACAAAAAGTCACTCAACAAGCTAAGATTGATTCAAAACACCGCAGTCCGACTCATTTTTGGACTGAAAAAATGGGAACATATCTCCCCATATCTCCTTATGCTCCACTGGCTACCAGTAGAATCCAGAATACTATTCAAGTTTGCCTGCATCAGCTTCAAAGCGATCTTCGGGATGCTACCAACTTACCTAGCCTCCCAACTCCCCACCAACTACCAGAATAAGACCACTCGCAGAACAAACCTCTTCATTTAGCCTCCACTAAAATCATGCCGCTACAAGAAATATTTTGACAGAATGCTATCATTCCAGGCAGCTAGGCTGAACACTTGGTTAGCTAAACCTATACTCGAGGCCACCTCATACGCTGACTTTGCAGCAAGGGGAAGCTAGGAGGTGCTGTGCTGAACTGCAACCCAAACCACGAGGCAGGCAGGCAGTGGAGGAAGCTGCGGGGTTTGAGGAATCGGAAAGCGAGCAGAGAGAGGAGAACAGAGGGCTGAGAACGGTGCAGACTGAGGCAGGTGGCCAGAGAGCGGAGCAGACAGAGAGAGGAGGTTAAAAGCAGTCAAGAGAGAGGAGACAAGAGAGCGGAGCGGACAGAGACCAGAGCGGACAGAGTGAGAGGGTTAAAAGCAGGCAACCGGAGAGTGGAGCTGAAAGCAGGAGAGGAGAGCCAAGGGGCGAAACCAGACAAAGCGGAGCCAAGGAGATGAGGCGAGAGATAGCTCCGCCCACCCCCGACATCACCAGCCAAACTCCCCCATAAAAGGGGAGGAGCCAACGGCACGCAGCCGTTCGGCGCACGGCGAAGGCGAGCGGCAAAGGCGCTCGCCTTAGCGAGAGCACCTTTGCGAAGGAGCCTTGAGAAGGAGCCAGGAGACCGGGCAGCCCAGCAACGACATCTAACTTCTTGAAAATAAACCACAGGTACCTCTTCTATACTCATTTCTCTCTTCTCTCTCTACTCTTTCAGCTAGCTGCGCGCCAGGCACCACCATACACACCGTGGGACATAGGAACGAGAAAGAAGTAATGGAGGCTGTAGGAACACAGCAGAGCTACCCAGTATACTGCATCGAATGTCATATGTATGACTACCTCCCCTCCAGGAGACGGGCGTACATATGCAGTCGATGCCAGGAACTGGATAGCCTGAAGAAGGAGGTCGGGAGATTGCAGGTTCGAATACAGGAGCTGGAGGGACTCTGCACCATAGAGGAACAATGCTGGGCAACGGAGAGGACACCGCCAGAGTGGAACACATCACAGAACAAGTTAGAGAGCTCGAGAATTTCATCGAGGAGGCCTGCAGGATGGTGGAGGCACGGGACCACCAGCTCATCAGGAGGGAACCAATGGGCGGACGACAGAATCCATCAGACACCATGGGAGTAGGACCTTGCGGAGAATCTGGACAGGCAGATGAGGAGGAGACCCGACAGAACCCGGAGGAGGAAATTGAGGACTGCGCCACCGACACAGACCTGAGACCAGAGAGACAGTTGAGGAAGGGGAAATCTGCTATCGTAGTGGGAGACTCAATCCTGAGAGGAGTGGACAGTCACATAGCTGGTGGGAGAGAGGACCGTCTAGTGACATGTCTCCCGGGGGCAAGAACGAAGGACGTCATCGACAGAGTCGAGAGGATCCTGGAAGGGGCCGAGACGGAGGAGACAGCTGTAGTAATCCATGTTGGAACCAACAATGTCAGCAGGAGGGACTACAACAGGACTGCACTAACTGATCAGTTCAGGATCCTGGGGAGGAAACTGAAACTGAGGGCAAGGAAGGTAGCCTTCTCGGAGATCCTGCCAGTACCGAGAGCGGACGCAAGGAGGCAGAGCGAACTACAAGCAATAAACGGTTGGCTCAGGAGATGGTGCGAAGAGGAGGGTTTCCTTTTTGCACGGAACTGGACAACTTTCTTGGGAAAGAATAAGCTCTACAGGAGAGATGGACTGCACCTGAGCACGACGGGGACGAGGATGCTGGCTTGCAACGTCCAGAGCGTCATAGATTTGGCTTTAAACTGAGGAAGAGGGGAAAGCCGACAGTCGATCTGACACATCGGACAAAAGTATCAAGTAAGGATACTGAACAAGGACATTGTAAAAGAGGGCTCGGGACTGAGTGGAAATTTTTGGAACAAGGGCCTAAGGATGCATTACAGGGGCCCAGAGCCATGGACATGGAGCAAGGACATTGTAAAAAAGGGATCGGGACTGAGAGGGAATTTTTGGAAAAAGAACCTAAGGATGCAATGCAGGGGACACAGGCCAAAGATATTGAGCAAGGACACTGTAAAAGAGGGCTCAGGACTGAGTGGGAACTTTTTGAAAAAGGACCTAAGGGAGAAATGCAGGGGTCTAGTGCACGAATAGAACTGGCAAGCAGCACTAATAGAGAACAACGGATTCCAGAGGGACAACCGAAAACAGGGAAGCAAGCTGAGGACGAAACAGACACACCACAGGAGGAGGATGACCGAGACGAGGCTTGGGGTCTGGCTACTCACGAGCGCCAAACCACGAGGAAAAACAGCAAGAAAGGCGAACAAACGGGACTTACTTTGCTTATACACTAATGCTAGGAGCCTAAGGGCTAAAATGGGAGAGCTGGAAGTCCTAGCCAGCAAAAAGGGACTAGACATAATTGGAGTCACAGAAACGTGGTGGACTGATGACAATAAATGGGATGTGGCTTTACCAGGTTTTAAACTATACAGGAGAGATAGGTCACACAAGAAGGGTGGAGGAATAGCGTTATACATAAAAGAATCCATACCTTCAACCAGGATGGAAACAACAGTAAGGGCGGACAACTTGGAATCACTATGGGTTAAGCTACCAGGAGGAACTGGAGCAGACACAAAATTGGGTCTGTACTATCGCCCACCTGGACAAACGGAAGAAATCGACCAGGATCTGGAGGCTGAACTGAGGCAGGTATGCAAAAGCGGAAGTGTGGTGGTGATGGGAGACTTCAACTTCCCGGGAATAAACTGGAGTATTGGGCACTCAAACTGCATGAGGGAGACCAAATTCCTGGAGGTCACGAGAGATTGTTTCATGAAACAGCTGGTCACGGAACCAACACGGGGTGATGCCACTCTTGACCTAATCCTCAACGGACTAGGGGGACCCGCTAAGGAGGTGGCGGTACTAGCCCCACTAGGAAACAGCGATCACAACACGATCCAATACAGGCTAGAGATTGGATCATCAAAGGTAAAAAGAACTACAACGACTGCACTTAACTTCAAAAAAGGGAATTATGACGCCATGAGGAAAATGGTGAGAAAGAAACTCAACGATAGCGCAAGGAAGATGGACTCTGTAGAAAATGCCTGGGCCCTACTCAAGGGCACAGTGCACGAAGCACAGAACCTGTGCATCCCCAAGTACAGGAAAGGGTCAAAAAAAATAGAACAAAAAACCCAGTGTGGCTAACAAATGCAGTAAAAAAGGTGATAAGTGACAAGAAAGCATCATTCAAAAAATGGAAAAAGGACAAAACAGAGGAGAACCAAAAGGAGCATAAAAAACACCAAAAGGAGTGTCACCGAGTGGTTAGGAAAGCAAAAAGAGAATTTGAAGAGAGACTGGAGGGGGAAGCAACAAACTTCAAATCATTCTTCAGGTACGTTAAGGGGAAGCAACCAGCAAGGGAGGAAGTGGGACCCTTGGATGATGGGAACAGAAAGGGAGTGGTAAAAGAAGAAAAGGAGATAGCTGACAGGCTAAATAAGTTCTTCACGTCAGTCTTCACGAGGGAGGACACAACCAACATCGAACTTGAGGAGATCATAAAGGGGGAGCAGGATGAAAATCTGGTTCAACTAGAGGTAAGCAAGGTGGATGTCCTCCGGCAGATAGACAGGCTAAAGAGCAACAAATCGCCAGGTCCAGATGGCATTCACCCAAGGGTACTCAAGGAACTAAATAGCTGAACCACTTCGACAAATATACAACCTATCCTTAAAAACTGGAGAGATTCCGGAAGACTGGAAAATAGCAAATGTTACGCCCATCTTCAAGAAAGGCTCAAGGGGAGACCCAGGAAACTACAGGCCGGTGAGCTTGACCTCGGTCCCGGGAAAGATGATGGAAGCACTGATTAAAGACAGCATCTGGGAACACATCGACAACTATGGGCAGCTAAAGTCGAGCCAGCATGGCTTCTGCAAGGGCAGGTCATGCCTCATGAACTTATTATACTTCTTTGAGGGGTAACCAGCCAGGTGGATAAAGGGGAATCCATAGATATCATTTACCTTGACTTCCAAAAAGCCTTCGACAAGGTGCCACATGAAAGACTACTAAGGAAGCTATGGAACCACGGGGTGCAAGGGGAGGTCCACCGATGGATCAAAAACTGGTTGGCGGACAGGAAACAGAGGGTTGGAGTAAAGGGCCATTACTCAGACTGGCAATGGGTCACGAGCGGAGTTCCACAGGGGTCGGTGCTGGGACCGCTACTTTTCAACATATTCATTAACGACCTGGAGGCAGGAACAAAATGTGAGGTTATTAAATTTGCGGTTGACACCAAACTATATCGCAAGGTAAATAACATGGAGGACTGCGAAGATCTCCAAAAAGATCTGACAACACTGGAAGAATGGGCCAAAAAATGGCAAATGAGTTTCAACATAGGGAATTGCAAAGTCGTACATATAGGGAAAAAAAACCCAATGTTCACTTACAAAATGGGGGGATCAGCGCTAGAGGTGAGCGACCTTGAAAGAGACCTGGGAGTGATGGTAGACACAACATTAAAGGCGTCGGCGCAGTGTGCAACAGCCTCAAGGAAAGCAAACAAAATGTTGGGTATCATTAAGAAGGGTATCACGACCAGAAAGAAGGAAGTCATCCTGCCACTGTATCGTGCTATGGTGCGCCCGCACCTGGAGTACTGTGTTCAGTTCTGGTCGCCGTACCTCAAGAAGGACATGGAGGTACTTGAGAGAGTTCAAAGAAGAGCAACTAAGCTAATAAAGGGTATGGAGGACCTCTCATATACTGACAGACTGAAAAGGCTAGGGCTTTTCTCCCTGGAAAAGCGGAGACTTAGAGGAGACATGAGAGAAACCTTCAAGATCATGAAGGGCATAGAAAAAATAGACAGGGACAGATTTTTCAAATTAAGGGGATCAACAAGTACAAGGGGGCACTCGGAGAAATTGAAAGGGGAGAAGTTTAGAACAAACGCTAGGAAGTTCTTTTTCACACAGAGGGTGATGGATACATGGAACGCACTACCAGAGGATGTGATAAACAGGAGCACGCTACAGGGGTTCAAAGCAGCTTTGGATAGATACTTGGAAGACAAAGGGATTGAGGGGTACAGATAAGAGTAGAGGTAGATTATAGGGATGGGATTAGAGGTAAGTTATAAAATTAATCAGGGATCACTGTTCAGGCACTAGGCCTGATGGGCCGCCGCGGGAGCGGACCGCTGAGCAAGATGGACCTTTGGTCTGACTCAGCGGGGGCAACTTCTTATGTTCTTATGTTCAGAAAATCCCTGAAGACACGTCTCTTCACTGCTACCTAGTTTCCTTCCTCCCATTTGCTCCCCCATTAGCCCTTTAGCCACCCCTACCCTCCCCCTTCCCCTTGTCGTATCATGCAATTATCCTCCCACTGACATGGTAAATTTCTCCCTGTAATCTGTGTCGATCTCATGTACCTCCAATCGTAATCCCGTATCTTGTAATCTCTTGTAAACTCTTCCCTTATCTTGCTCACGGGAATGCCCGATACCCTAGTGTCATTACAAAGATTCTGTATAAATCTTAATCTCGCTGTAAGTATCATACTCTCATTATAAATCTTAATCTCATTGTAAGTATCACATTCTCATTATAATCTTCTTTTAATAATCCCTTCTCACTTTAGAAATATCTTGTAAAAATCTTTCTGTATGTTCACATTGTATCACCCTGTATCTAATTCACTTTGTAAATACCTCCCTGTAAACAGCTCTGATATCCTGTATCTTATGAATATGCCTTCGTTCTGTAACCTGAAATATCTTATTCTAAAGATTACGTATCCAAATCCTCTGACTCCAAAGCTTGTATCCTATTTCCTACTCAAACATATGTATCTTATTGTAAACATATGCTTTCTTTTGTAAACACTGCTTGCACTCTCAGCAGTGCTCTCATTGTAAACCGCTTTGAACTTATGGTATAGCGGTATATAAGAAATAAAATTATTATTATTATTGTTATTATTAGAAGTGTGAAGAAAATTTAGAGGACTTGGGATGCCAAGATATAAGAGTTTCCTTGATTCCTAAGTTGGAGGGAGACTTACATTTTTTGAGAAAAGCCAGGTTTTTAGATGTTTGCGGAAAACTTGGAGAGAGCTCAAGTTCCGAAGAGGGGAGGTAAGATTGTTCCAGAGCTCAGTGATTTTGAAGTGGAGGGAGGTCCCTAGCTTTCCTGTGTGGGAAATGCCTTTTAGCGAGGGGAAGGATAGTTTTAATTTGTGGGAGGATCTGGTGGTATTAGGGTTTGAGGAATTCCAAGAAAGAGGGATAAAGGGAGGGAGGATACCATATAGGATTTTGAAAGTTAAACAGGCGCATTTATAGTGGACCATGGCGATTATCGGAAGCCAGTGGAGCTTGGCAAGGAGCGGGGAGACATGGTCAAATTTACTTTTAGCGAAGATGAGCTTGGCCACGGCATTCTAAATCCGTTGGAGTCTGTGGAGGTTTTTCTTAGTTAGGCTTCAGTATATAGAGTTGCAATAGTCCAATCTGGAGAGGATGATGGATTGGACAAGGAGGGTAAAATGTTTTTGATGGAAGCAGGATCTAACTTTCCTCAGCATGTGAAGGCTGAAAAAGCATTTTTTTACCAAGGATTGGAGGTGGTCATTGAAGGACAATGTGGAATCAATGATGATGCCCAAGACCTTGCTCGAGAACTCAAGCTGTAGAGAGGAATCCAAAACATTTAATGTAGGTTGAAGTGGAGGCGAAGGTTCGCCTGAAGTTAGGGAAACAGATTGGACTTGTAAATCAGTCTTACCTCCAAACAGAAAATCAGACGATGGGCAAAGATGGCGATTCATTGGACCCGTTATAGTAGAGGTAGTAACAATCTTTGCCTTTCTTTTCCCCATAATTGTATCCATTCCGCTCCTCTCAGCTCTGAAGGGGCTCATAAGGGGCGTATCATGCCCCTTAAGCTACGCCCCTTCAGCCACATACCACGGCACATACAAGGTTTTAAATCATTCCGGAGAGAGAAGACCTTCCCTCCCGAGGTCAGCAGTGCCAGGTGGTGTCCACAGGGGTGCCTGACTCAGCTGTTGCTCCTTCCAGGGAAATCAGCCGAATGTTCATAATTCTTAAGAAGGGAACAGAGTAAATGTTTATCCTCAGATCTTAATGATCTAGATCAGGGGTGTCAAACACATGCCCATGGGCCAAATTTGGCCTACAGGGCAATTAAATTTGGCCCGCGATTTAGCCCTTTTTCTTCCCTCCTTCCATCACGACTTCCCGGTCTCACCTTTAAAGCAGCCTGAAGAAGATCGCTGGTCAGCTGTAGCGATCCTAGCAGGCTGCTATAGCCTCAGCAGCACGTTCCCTCTGCCGTGATCCCGCCCCTGATGTCAGATGAGGGGCAGGACAGCGGTAGAGGGAATGTGCTGCGGAGGCTGATGGCAGTATGTTAGGATCGCTACAGCACCGGTGATCCTCTGCAGGCTGCCCTAATTAGCTGAAGGTGAGACCGGGAGGAAGCCGGAGGACGCTACAAAGAAGGAGGGGTGTAGAAGTACACAGACAGAGGGAGGAAAGGGAGTGATCCAAAGAAACGTGCATATGCCGGACTGAGGGGGAGGGGGAGAGATGGTGGACAATGCGATTTAGGGAGAGAAGGAACAGAAAGAGAGAGAAGTTGGACTCAAGGGATGGTGTAGGGGGGAGATAGAGATACTGTATAGGAGGATAGTTAGAAAGAGAAAGGGAGAGACGCTGGATGAAAGGGTAGTTGAGAAAAGGAGAGATGGATGATTAGCACGGAGAAAGAAGAAAACGACAAATGGGCAGGAGACCCAGGCAAGCGAGTTATCAGAAGACAACCAGAGCCTGGGACCAACATGATTTGAATAATGACCAGACAACAAAAGATAGAAAAAAGAAATTGTATTTTCTGTTTTGTGTTTACAATATGTCAGATTTGAAATGTGTATCCTGCCAGAGCTGGTGTTAAGACAGTAAGCGCGGACTAGAACCTAAAAGAGAAAAGTCTTTATTTATTTATTTTGTTTACATCACAGAGCCAGAGAGGGGTTGGAGAAGTTCTACTATGACTAAGGGGTCTTTTTATTAAGGCGTGCATTTAGCACACACTAAATCGGTTAGTGTACCTTAATAAAAGGACCCCTAAGTATCTTAATAAAAAATCTGGCCTGCCACTTAGCCTATGTTTTAGATTTCAGCCCCTTATGTGATTGAGTTTGACACCCCTGATCTAGATGGAACATGAGGAGTGAGTATTCTTTCCAGAAATGAAGGTGCTTTTGACATTTGAACTTTGAAGGTTAGTAGGGCAATTTTGCATGATATATTCTATGGTTTATGGGTAGCCAATGTGCATTCTTTAAGAGTGGTGTAGTATGATCGATTTTCTTCTTATTAGTGATAATTTTAATTGTGGTATTTTAAATGATCTGGAAACGTCTTGGTTCTCTTTGTGTGATTCCCTTATATAATTAATTGCAATAATCAAGTTTTAATATTATCAGAGAGTGGATTAGAGTATTCAGAGAAGATGGGTCAAGATAATTGGCCAGAGATCTGATCATCCGCAGTCTACAGAAACAGCTTTTGACTACGGCACTAATTTGATAATGATAATTTAATCTGTGATCAATGATCACACCAAAGATTTTAATTTCGTCAACTTCTTGAATTGTATTATCTTCGATTCTGATAGGTGTTGCAATTTCTATACTGTCTCTCCAGGGAAAAAAACATGGACTTTGTTTTTGCAACATTCAATGATAACATATTTTCGCTAAGCCATTGGCAAATTTTGACTAGTTTCTGGTTAATATTGGAAATCTCTTCTATTGTATTAGAGTGTAGTGGATGGATGAGCTGTAAAACATCCATGTAAGCAAAAACCATAAATCCAATTGATTGGCAGAGTGTTAATAGAGGGGCCAAGAAGATGTTGAATAACAATTATGATAATATGGGGATGCCGTAGTTATTTGGATAAGATTTAGATATTGAGTTATTAAATATAATTTTGGAAGTTCGATCCAAAAAGTAAGATTGAAACCATAATAGAACTTCATTAAGTCCAATGGATGAGAGTCTGTTTAATAAGGGGTGACTTACTCTGATGTGCTAAATGGAAAAACACTGCAAAGAGAGCTGAAACAGCTTACAGGTAGATCTACCTCAGGAAGCAGGCAAGCTGGACTTCAGTCTTCTGACTGTCCCAATGGCCAAGACATCCATGGCCAGGTGCCTCCGCCACACTTGGACACGTCACTCAGATACCTGGCGGAGGAACACAGTAAGACCTCGATCCCAGATGTGCCTCCACGGAGCCACGCAGCTTGCACTCAACCCATTAGCGGACAAATCTGGGTGAGCAAGCTCCCAAGGGAATGGCCCCTGAGCCCCAGTCTGAAGTGCAGGCTGTCCAGAGGGTGTACTGACAGGCAGTCAATCCTCCCTGAAAGCAGACTTTTCCATAGGTTGCGATCTCCTGCAGTCAGAGTTGTCCTTGCAGGGAACCTCCACAGCACAAGGGTGAAAACAGTGAACAATAAGACTGAAATTACATGAAATTAAACACAAACAGAAAAGACGAGCTCCTACAGCCTGGCTTGTAGGAAGGAAAACTTATTCCTGAGGGGCCAGTACTGAGGTGAGAGAGATGGAGCTTAAGGCTCAGGAATTTGAGGCTTCCTACAAAATCCTGGCAGGTAGACGGAATTATCCCACAAGTTTTTTCAAGTTTATTAGGATTTATATACCGCCTATCAAGGTTATCTAAGCGGTTTTACAATCAGGTACTCAAACATTTTCCCTCTCTGTCCCGGTGGGCTCACAATCTATCTAACGTACCTGGGGCTATGGAGGATTAAATGACTTGCCCAGGGTCACAAGGAGCAGTGCGGGGTTTGAACCCTGCACTGCTCCTTGTGGAATAAATTATTCTGGAATAAATTGGGATTGTACAAGAATGGTAGATTATAAACACCTCAGTTTACACTCTTATCCCCTTTTAGGGGAAAAATTATATCTTGGTTTATACTCGAGTATATACAGTATCACAGTATCCTGTTTATGCATTTGATTTGTGCTATTCATACTGTAGGCATACTTTTATTGATGGTGATATTTCAGTGCTTGCACTTCTTGTATCATGTGTTGGGAACAATTAGTGCAAAATCATAAAACAAAAAATTAGATTGGAAACATAGAAACATGACAGCAGATAAAGGCCAAATAGCCCATCTAGTCTGCCCATCCACAGTAACCATTATCTCTTTCTCTCTCCGATTAGATAAAGAAAACATGGAAAGAATGCCTTACCTTCTTTTAAACAGACGATGAAAAGCAAAAATATCATGTCCCTGAGTATAACATGAGCACACTTACCAAAGTTGGTATCTGTAATCTCTATCCTATTGGTGGTTGTGATTATGAATTCATCTTCTGATGAGATGCCAAATTCCTACAATAAAATAAAGTTCATTAAAATTGAAAGGTCATTTGGACACACAAAGTCAGAGGCGTGAAGAAAGTACAAGAGATTTATTACAGCATACCGGATTCTAGTGCAGTTAACAGCCTGCCTACTAGAGTGTCAGAAACAGGAAATACACGGACTTTTATGCACTTTTCGCAAACTAATATATGCAAAAACTACAATTTTCATTTGTTACTTCTATAACTTTTCTACAATTATTATTGGTCCTAAGCCAGCACTTATGATAGGTTCAGGGATACAACTTATAGTCCTATAGGAAACTAGCTCATTTCTCTGCTTATCAAAATCTTACAGGTCTAAATGTTACATGTACAGAAGGGCAGGGTACATCATGGCTCAAACTCTTATCTATTTAACTTACAATGTGGTAAGGCAGGGACATACATTTCAGGCAGATGAGGTCAATAGATTGTACACTGTTTTCAGCTATGTAGGCCAGAGCAATATTTTAAACAACAGTTAACCATTTCATGACCCTACAAAATAATAGCAGAAATACTCATTCTTTAGCTAGCTGAAGGAAAAGCAATTACAGGTTAAAACACAATGGTGAAATTTATTCATATCTGTTATTTCCTTTCCCTGAGTCCTGGTAAATCAGTCTTAACTCACAGATTGAGACCCTTTCCTACCAGAAAAAAATGAATTATTAACAATATCACTACTAGCTTAACTGCTGATGTAGCCTGGAACTTTTCAGTACATCAGCAGAAGGTTCCTGAATAAAAAGCACAGTTACTTATCCAGGGACAGCAGGCAGCTATTCTCACAAGTGGGTGATGTGATCCAATGAAGCCCCAATGCGGACGCCTCACAAGCAGTCTTGCTTGAAGAAACTCGAAGTTTCGAGTCGCCCGAACTGCACATGCGCGAGTGTCTTCCCGCACAGAGTAGGGCGCGTCTCCTTAGTTCAGATAGCTAGCAGAGAAGCCAACCCAGGGGAGGTGGGTGGATGTGAGAATAGCTGGATAACAACTGTTACGGTAAGTAACTGTGCTTTATCCCAGGACAAGCAGGCAGGTATTCTCACAAGTGGGTGACCTCCAAGCTAACCAAAGCAGGATGGTGGGAGAGTTGGCAATTTAGGAGAATAAATTTTGCAATACTGTTTGGCCAAACTGTCCATCCCGTCTAGAGAAAGTATCCAGACAATAATGAGAAGTGAAAGTATGAAGCGAGGACCAAGTGGCAGCTTTACAAATCTCCTCAATCGGTGTCGATCTGAGGAAAGCTACAGAGGCTGCCATGGCTCTGACCTTATGGGATGTGACTTTACTGTGAAGGGGCAATCCAGCCTGAGCATAACAGAAAGAGATGCAAGCCGCCATCCAGTTGGAGATGGTACGCTTAGAGATAGGATGTCCCAACTTGTTCGGATCAAAGGAGACAAAAAGTTGAGGAGCAGTTCTGTGCGGCTTGGTGCGCTCCAAATAGAAAGCCAAAGCACGTTTACACTCCAGAGTATGAAGAGCTGATTCTCCAGGATGAGAATGAGGCTTTGGAAAGAACACTGGAAGAACAATGGATTGGTTGAGATGAAACTCCGAGACCACTTTAGGAAGGAACTTAGGATGAGTGCGAAGAACCACCTTGTCATGATGGAACACTGTAAAAGGCGGATCCGCAACCAATGCCTGGAACTCACTGACTCGACGAGCAGAAGTGAGACCAATGAGAAACACCACTTTCCAAGTGAGATACTTCAGATGAGCCTTGTCAATTGGTTCAAATGGAGGTTTCATAAGCTGGGAAAGAACAATATTGAGGTCCGAAACCACTGGCGGCAGTTTGAGAGGAGGATTGACGTGGAAAAGTCCTTTCATGAATCTGGAAACCACTGGAT
Organism: Geotrypetes seraphini; assembly: GCF_902459505.1. Taxonomy (NCBI): domain Eukaryota; kingdom Metazoa; phylum Chordata; class Amphibia; order Gymnophiona; family Dermophiidae; genus Geotrypetes; species Geotrypetes seraphini. Next base: position 146,174,336 of record NC_047085.1, on the reverse strand, counting down.
GAGCAGAGAGAGGTTTCCCCTGAAGAGGCAGATGGAAAGCAGCAATTGCACTAAGGTGGACTCGTATTGAAGTAGACTTGAGGCCAGACTGAGAAAGGTGCAAAAGATAGTCCAAAACCTAAGATAAGGAGGAGTGTTGAGGCTCCTGATGATGAGAAAAACACCAAGTAGAAAATCTAGTCCATTTTTGGTGATAGCATTGTCTAGTAGCAGGCTTCTGTGAAGCTTCCAAAACATCCCTCACAGCTTGAGAAAACTGTAGAGGAACTATGTTGAGAGGAACCAAGCTGCCAGGTGTAGAGACTCCCACTGGCTTCCTATTGTTCATCGAATCCCGTATAAAATATTACTGCTAGTTTTTAAATCTTTGAACTATAATGAACCTCAGTTCATTACTAGATTGCTCATTCCTTATAATGCATCACGGAACCTTAGATCAGCATCAAGAAATTTGTTAACTGTTCCATCTTTAAAAATTATTGGTACGAGAAGACAAGACATGTTTTCAATTATCGCCCCTACCTTATGGAACTCAATACCGCAATACATTAGAGATATAAAGGACCTCATTTCTTTTAAAAGAGCTTTAAAAACCTATTTTTTTAAGGAAGCTTTTAACATATGAATCTTAGATTTATAAAATTTGTTTTATTAATACTAGGCTTAATATCCTTTAATTTCGCTTTTTTCCCTTCCCTGAGTTATTTTCTCCCTTAAATATATATTTTCCTCTACAAATATATTGTAACTTTTCCCCTCTACCCCCTTGTTTCATGTGTGTTAACCCAGTATGTTTTTTTTTTTTTAGTTTAAATGTTAATGTATTTGTATTTATATTTTACCTGAATTGTACATCGCTTAGGTATCTAATAAGCGATTTATCAAGCACTAATAAAACTTGAAAACTTGAAAACTAGGTTGGGATGAAGCAGAGATCCCTGATGCTGCGTAAGCAGCGAGGGAAAACTGGTAGAAGGTAAGGCTCCCTGCTGCTGAGAAGAAGTAGAAGGGAGTACCAAGGTTGTCTGGGCCACCGAGGAGCAATCAGAATCATGGTGGCATGGTCGGACCTCAGCTTGACTAGAGTCTTTTGAATGAGAGCAAATGGAGGAAACACATATAGAAAGAGATTCGTCCAGTCAAGAAGAAAAGCATCTGCCTCGAGGCGATAAAGAGTGTAGATCCTGGAGCAAAACTGAGGCAGTTTGAAGTTGTGGGGGGCTGCAAAGAGGTGTTCCCCACAGAGAGAAAAGATGATGAAGGGGCGTGGAATGGAGAGTCCATTCGTGAGGCTGGAGAAGATGACTCATGTTGTCCGCTAAGGCATTGTCCGCCCCCTGAATGTAGACAGCTTTGAGGAAGGTGTTGTGGCGAATTGCCCAATCCCAAACTTTCAGAGCTTCCTGACAGAGGGAGGCCGATCCCGTGCCTCCCTGTTTTGTTGACATAATACATGGCAACGTGGTTGTCCGTGCGAATGAGGACTACACGGTCTTGAAGCTGTTGCTGAAAAGCATTGAGAGCATTGAAAATTGCCCTGAGTTCCAGGAGATTGATGTGGCACTGGCGATCTGTACTGGTCCAATAGCCTTGAGTGCGAAGACCATCTAGATGAGCCCCCCAAGCGTAAGTCGAAGAGTCGGTCATGAGAACCTTCTGATGGGGAGGCGTATGAAACAGTAAGCCTCTGGATAGATTGGAAGAGAGCATCCACCAGCGAAGAGACTGTGTCAGAGCAGGAGTGACCTGGATGTGTCGAGTCAGAGGGTCGGAAACCTGCGTCTATTGAGATGCCAGGGTCCACTGAGGAATTCTGAGGTGAAGTCTGGCAAAAGGAGTCGTGTGTACTGTAGAGGCCATGTGGCCCAGAAGAACCATCATGTGTCTCGCCGAGATGGACGTACGAGATGACACCGCATGACAAAGGTGGAGAAGAGCTTCCAGACGCTGCTGAGGGAGGAACGCTCTGAGTTGGACATTATCCAGAACAGCACCGATGAATGGAAGAGTCTGAGAAGGTTGAAGATGGGATTTTGGAAAGTTGATCTCGAATCCCAGACTCTGCAGGAAACAGATAGTCCGCTGGGTCGCCAGGACGACTCCCTGAGACGTGGAATCCTTGATGAGCCAGTCGTCCATGTAGGGAAACACCTGAAGACCATGGTTCCTGAGCGCAGCGGCCACCACTACCAGGCACTTGGTGAAGACTCTGGGTGACGAGGCCAGGCTGAAAGGGAGAACCCTGTATTGAAAATTCCACCCGAAATCTGAGATACTGACGGGAGGCCGGATGGATGGGAATGTGAGTGTAGGCCTCCTTGAGATCCAGAGAGCATAACCATTCGTCCTGCTCGAAGAGGGGATACAGAGATGCCAGGGTCAGCATGCGAAACTTTTCCTTGACCAGAAACTTGTTGAGCACCCTGAGATCCAAAATAGGATGCAGATCACCCGTCTTCTTCGGAACAAGGAAGTACCGGGAGTAAAACCTCTGGTTGTGCTGAGCCAAAGGAACTGGCTCGATAGCTCGGAGCTGCAGCAAAGCCTGAGCTTCCTGAAGAAGAAGGGCGGTCTGGGCAGAGGTGGAAGGATACTCTTTTGGAGGATGTTCTGGAGGAACTTGGTGGAATTGAAGAGAGTATCCATCCCTTACGATGGAAAGGACCCAGAGGTCGGTGGTAACAGTCGTCCATCGATGGTAAAAATGATGGAGACGACTAGAGAATGACACGGGGAAAAAATCTGTCCTCGTCACCGCCCTGTCCCCGGCCCACCATCCTCTGCACCGCCCTGTCACCGCCGTTCCCTTCACCGTCATCCCTTTCACCGTCCCGTCACCGCCACTGCCATCCCATTCACCGCCCCGTCACCGTCCCCGTAGCATCCATATAAGCCTTAGTACTGTAATATTTAGTTTATTCCTTTCTTATAAATCAAAGTTCCTGCTGCTGAACTAGAGAAAGAGATGTTCAGCTGGCAGGGCTTTGTTTATAAATTTTTATCAACACAACTAATATACTACTTTATCCTAAAGCAAAAAATAAATAAATAAATAGAATTTTTTTTTTCTACCTTTGTTGTCTGGTTTCTGCTTTCCACATCTTTTCATTCAATTCCTTCCATCCACTGTGTGTCTTCTCTCTGCGTCTTCCATTTGCTGTTACTGTGCCTCTCCCTTCACTCCCCCCCCAATTAGTCTAGCACCCATCTTCTTCCCTCCGCTCCCCCATAGTCTGGCATCTGTCTTCTTCCCTTCCAGCATCTTCTCCCCACTCTGTCTTCCACAGTTCCCTTCAGGGTCTGTTCCTCTCCACCCTCCTTCAATGTCTGTTTTATTCCTTTCCACCACCACCATTCCCTCCCTCCTTTACCATCTGTTCCTTTCTACCACCCTTCAGCTCCTCTCGCGTGGCCTATCTATCTACCTTCCTCCCTCTTATTTTCGTGGCACGTTACAATGTAATTTGTGCAAGCCACTGGAGCCTGCGAGCTCGGTCCCTGTCCCATCCCCCACAAACCATCTCGCTTCTGTGCTCCTATTTTCCCCATTTCTAATATCTCCCCTATGTATCTGCCATTGCTCCCCTGTGTCCATATACCATCCCCATGGCATGTCCCCTTTATGTCTCTGTCCCTATGCCCCATGCACATAATTTCCCCTCTTTCTGTTACGTTCCTGTATCCAGATTTCCCCTATCTTCCTCTTCCATACCAGTGTGTCTCTTCTTTTCAACCCCATCTAGCTTCTTTCCCTCTTTCTTCCCCACCCCCCCCTGCTTCCAGCATCCGGCTCACCTGCCTGTCCTCCCCTTTTTTTCCTGTTGTGGGTTTTTCTTTCCCTCTTCATCCCCTTGGCCCAGAATCCTTTTCCCTTTCACTCCCTACTTCCAGTGTGAGCTGGGAACACGCGCAATCGCGGGGTCCCCGCAGCCCCCACCCGCCCGCAGCGTAGCGTTTAGCCAGCTCCCTCCCTTCACCTCACCTTAGTTTGCAAGCTTTCTTTTTCGGCAACCTGCACGCGCGGCTGCTCAATGTTCAATCTTCTGCTCTGCTGCAACTTCCTGTTTCCGGTTGCGTCAGAGCAGAAGATTGAACACTGAGCAGCCGCGTGGGGACCGCGCGCCTCCGTCGAGCGGGAAGGCACTCGCTCGTGCGCGGTGTGGCTGCTAGAACTTTCCAAGTTCTTAGAGTGCAATCACTCTAAAAATGTCCGCACCAGGGCTCCGTCGGTGCCGTCACCCATCAGTCAAGAATATGCTGCCTGCTTGTCCTGGGATAATCAATCTTCTGCTCTGCTGCAACTTCCTGTTTCCGGTTGCGTCAGAGCAGAAGATTGAACACTGAGCAGCCAAGCGTACGCGGCTCTTTGAAAGCATCCGGGTCGCCAAAAAAGAAAGCCTGCAAACTAAGGTCAGGTGAAGGGAGGGAGCTGGCTAAACGCTACGATCGATCGGGCGGGCAGGGGCTGAGGGGACCGCGCAATCCTTGACGCTCCACGGGGCGGTGAATGGCCTTGTCCCCGTCCCCGCAGCGACTGCTATTTTTTTTCCCCCGTTTCGGCGGGTTACCCTCGGCTAGCCGTGGGTAACCGCCACCGTGTCATTCTCTAGAGACGACCTCTGATAGGGGGAAAAACCGGGAAGGGCAGAACGACTGACGTTATGCTCTCCAGAAGACAGTCAAAAAGGCTGAGGAGCCTTGGGTACAGCAGGTGGTTCTGCTGCTTCTGGGGATGCTGCCTCTTGACAGGCTAACAAGTGGCAGGAGCCTGTTTTGGTGGAAAACGCTGTTGGTAAATCAGAGGTGGGTGTGAAGGACGAGGAGGAGCAGGCTTAGGCTTAGGACGGAGAATAGATTGAAAGGACTTCTCATGGTCCGAAAGCTTCTTGGTCGCTGCCTCAATGGACTCATCAAAGAGGTCAGTGCCAGCACAAGGGACATTCGCCAGCCTGTCCTGTAGATTTGGGTCCATGTCGATGGTTCTGAGCCACGCCAGGCGTCACATGGCCACCGAGCAAGCAGTAGCCCGAGCAGACAGCTCAAAGGCATCATATGAAGATTGGAGCAATTGTAGCCGGAGTTGGGACAATGAGGCCAGAACTTCCTGGAATTCAAAATGTGCCCGAAGATTCAAGTAGACCATGAACTTGGGGAGGATGGACAGAAAAAACTCGAAATATGTAATGAAATGAAAATTATAGTTGAGGACTCTGGAGATCATCATGGAATTCTGGTAAATTCGACGACCAAATGTCTATCGTCTTGCCCTCCCTGCCCGGTGGAACAGTGGCATATACTTGAGAAGGGTGAGACCGCTTCAACGAAGACTCCACTAGAAGGGATTGATGGGAAAGTTGGGCACCATCAAACCCCTTATGATGAACCGTCCAGTATCTGGAATCTAATTTCTCCGGAACAACTGGGATGGAATAGGGGGTTTCCAGACAGTGGACAAAAGTCTGATCCAGGAGCTTATGAAGAGGAAGCTTGAGGGATTCAGCAGGAGGTTGAGGGAGATGCATGGTCTCGAGATACTCCTTGGAAAATTTGGACCCAGTGTCCAGTTAAATGTCCAAATCAGCTGTCATCTGCCGTAAAAAGGAAGAAAAAGACACCTGGTCAGCCAAAGCCGGGACTCGAGGACGTCGAGGCTTCTGGATCCGATGAGGACGGGGATCTGGATGGGGAGAAAGACCGCACCGTGTCCTCGAGATCCAGCAGTGGAGGAGGTGAAGTAACTGATGGAGAATACTGTAGAAAAGGCTGCTTCCGATGAGGCGAGGCATGCCTGGATGAGTGCTACGAAGAATGTCTCAATCGATGATGCGAGCTGTGTCTCGAAGCAGGCCTTGACAAAGGAGGTGAATGTGTCTTCGCTGAGGCCCCTAGAGAATGGATGGGGCTGGAAGCAGTGGATCGAAGCAGAGGTGGTTGGCTGGAAGAACTACGAGGCACTCGCAAAGACTCGAGCTCTTGCATCGAGTGAATAGGTTCCAAAGGAGGCACTCGCAAAGACTCTACTCCTTGCATCGAGTGAATCGGTTCCAATGGAGGTATGGGCAAAGACTCTGCTCCTTGCGATGCATGCATCGATGCCAGACCAGACACTCGCAGAGACTCTGCTCCCTGTAGAGAGTGTGCGTACGGCTGAGGCATAGGAGGCGGCTAGACCTCGCGGGAGACCTCCGCATGCCCAGGCTGGAGTTGAGAAACTTAGGCCCCATTGTGGTAAAGAGCTGAATGAATTGCTTCTCTAGTAAGGTCTGGAACGAAACCGGCAAGGATGGATCCGCGTCTCCAACGGGACCACTTGCACGGGCTTCTTGCTCCCTTGAGGCAGTGTAAGAGTGCTTGGACTTAGAAGCCTTGGGCACTTTGAGCACTACCGGGGGAATGGGCTGCTGCGCTATCTGACCTGAAGAGACAGAGGAAGGCACCTAAGCCGGCGTCGAAGGCAGAACCGGTACAAACAAGGCAGGTTTGGGAGCCTGGAGAGACTCGGATGAGGTCGATGGTAAAGCACCCTTCGAGGACGAAAGCTCCATCAAAGACTCCATGCTGTAAAGCTGCTCCCACAAGATGCAATGACGCTTGAAAGCACGGGCTGTAAGTGTTGAGCAAGGCCAGCACGATTTTGGGAGATATTGAGGCCAAAGACACTGAAGACAGCGTCGATGAGGGTCCGTCAGTGAAATCGCGCGCTGGCACTTGGAACACTTTTTAAACCGGTTGCAGATTGGGGCATAGGCCGAAAAAGCTCTGCCGCAAGATCGAAGCCGTGGGGCTGCGGTCACGTGGCCTGCCCGGTCGAACGGATGGAAGAAATTTTTTTTTTTAAAAACAAGAAAGCATGACGAAAAAGCACAATTACTTACTGTAACAGGTGTTATCCAGGGACAGCAGGCATATATTCTCACATGTGGGTGACGTCATCTACAGAGCCCCAGCGCGGACAGCTTTTCAAGCAAACTTGATTGAAGTTTCAAGTCTGCTACACTGCACCACGCATGTGCATGCCTTCTTGCCCACTAGAGGGCGCATCCCCACCTCATGGTCCTCAGTTCCATAACCAGCAAAGAAGCCATCCCTGGGGAGGAGGGCGGGTTGTGAGAATATATGCCTGCTGTCCCTGGATAACACCTGTTACGGTAAGTAACTGTGCTTTATCCCAGGACAAGCAGGCATGATATTCTCACATGTGGGTGACCTCCAAGCCAACCAAAAAAGGGCAGGTGGGAGGATGGCAATTTAGGAAAATAAGTTACGTAACACCGACTGGCCAAACCGGCCGTCGCTTCTGGACAAAGTGTCCAGACAGTAGTGGGAGGTGAACGTATGAACCGAAGACCAAGTGGCAGCTTTACATATGTCCTCCACAGGAGTAGACCGGAGGAAAGCAACAGAAGCTGCCATAGCCCTGACCTTATGCCCCGTGACTCGACCATGGAGCGTGAGACCAGCCTGAGCGTAGCAAAAAGAAATACAAGCAGCTAGCCAATTGGACAAGGTGCGCTTGGAAATAGCTTGGATGTCCCAGCCTATTAGGATCAAAGGACAAAAATAATTGAGGAACCTTCCGATAAGACTTGGTACGTTGGAGATAAAAAGCCAACGCCCTCTTACAGTCCAGCGTTTGAAGTGCCGCCTCACCAGGATGGGAGTGGGGCTTCGGGAAGAACACCGGAAGGACAATAGACTGATTGAGGTGGAAATCAGACACAACCTTAGGTAGGAATTTGGGATGGGTACGAAGAACCACCTTGTCATGATGGAACACAGTAAAGGGCGGGTCCGCAACCAAAGCCTGAAGCTCACTAATTCGACGAGCAGACGTGAGCGCAAGTAAAAAGATCACTTTCCAAGTGAGAAACTTAGGAAGAGACTTGTCCATTGGCTCAAAGGGAGGTTTCATCAACTGAGCCAAGACCACATTCAGATCCCAAACTACAGGAGGAGGTTTCAGAGGAGGATTAACATTAACTAAACCCTTCATGAAACGAACCACCAGAGGATGAAGAGAGAGAGAACGACCCTCTAGATGCCGATGGAAAGCAGCAATAGCACTAAGATGCACCCGGATGGAAGTTGTCTTCAGCCCAGACTTGGACAAATGCAGCAAATATTCCAGAACCGAGGACACCAGAACCAAACTCGGGTCCAGATGGTGCGAGGCACACCAGGATGAAAATCTGGTCCACTTCTGGGAATAAAAAAGCCAAGTCGAGGCCTTGCGCGAGGCTTCCAACACCTCCCTGACCGCCGAAGTCAGGGGGAAAGGAACCAAGCCGTCAGATGCAATGACTGAAGATTGGGATGTAACAGCGAACCCTGACTCTGAGACAGCAGAGAGGGAAAAACTGGCAGAAGTAGAGGCTGCCTGGCACTGAGTTGAAAGAGCAGGGAAAACCAGTGCTGACGAGGCCATCATGGCGCTATGAGAATCATAGTGGCTCTGGAGGACTTGAGATGAACCAACGTCCTCATTATCAGAGGAAAAGGAGGAAACGCATAAAGGAATCTCTCTCCCCAGTCGAGACGGTCCTGGGCGTACATCCAGGAACAATAGAGGGGCAGTTTGCGAGTCTCCGGGGAAGCAAAGAGATCCACCTGAGGGGTCCCCCAGCGGTCGAAGACCTCGCGTAGGACTCGGGAGTTTAGCGACCACTCGTGCGGCTGGAGAAGACGACTGAGTTTGTCTGCAAGACAATTCTTTTCTCCTTGGATGTAAACCGCACGTAGGAAGATGTTCTGGGAGACCGCCCATTCCCAAAGACGCAGGGCTTCCTGGCACAGGGCCCAAGAACCCGTACCCCCTTGTTTGTTTACATAATACATCGCCACCTGGTTGTCCGTGTGTACGAGGACTACCTGGTCGTGGAGCAGGTGGCCGAACGCTCGAGCTGCCAGAAAAATGGCACGAAGCTCCAACACATTGATGTGACAAAGACGGTCCTCCTCCGACCATAGACCCTGGGTCCGCAGACCGTCGAGATGAGCCCCCCACGCGTACTCCGAGGAGTCCGTGGTCAGGACCTTGCGATGCGGCGGAACGAGAAAGAGCAAACCCCCTGAAAGATTGGAAGAGTTTGTCCACCAACGGAGCGAGCGTCTCAAAGAGGGAGTCACCCTTATCTGGCAAGAGAGTGGATCACACTCCTGACGCCATTGGGAGGCCAAGGTCCACTGAGGAAGCCTCATGTGTAATCGGGCGAACGGAGTGACATGGACCGTCGACGCCATGTGGCCCAGGAGCACCAACATGCGATGAGCCGAAACTGCGGGCATCAGCGAAACCTGGCGACTCAATCGAAGCAGTGCCTGCAACCGAGGAGGAGGAAGGAAGGAACGGAGGTGAACCGTGTCCAGCACGGCTCCGATGAACTGAATGGATTGAGTCGGGTTCAACTGAGACTTGGGGAAGTTCACCTCGAACCCCAGACGTTGAAGGAAGATGATAGTCTGTCGGGTCGCTGAGATAACCCCCTCTCTGGTGGAGGCCTTGATGAGCCAATCGTCCAGGTAGGGAAAGACCTGAAGCCCCTGGGATCTCAGAGCTGCCGCAACCACCACCATACACTTCGTGAAGACTCGAGGGGACGAAACCAGACCAAATGGGAGGACCCGATATTGAAGGTGCCAATCTCCCACCCTGAACCGTAAATACTTGCGGAAAGCGGGATGTACCGGAACATGAGTGTAAGCTTCCTTCAAGTCTAGGGAGCACATCCAGTCCCCCTCCTCCAACAGAGGGTATAAAACCGGAAGTGACAACATCCGGAACTTCTCCCGGACCAGGAATTTGTTGAGCTTTCGGAGGTCCAAAATGGGGCGTAAGTCCCCTGTCTTCTTTGGGACCAAAAAGTAACGGGAGTAAAACCCCGTTCCCCGTTGTTCTGGGGGCACTGGTTCCACCGCCCGTAGGCTCAACAAGGCCCTGGCCTCCAGAAGGAGAAGGGGAAGTTGGCTGTGGTTGGACGGACACGTTCTGGGTGGATGGTCCGGCGGCGTGGCTGAGAAATTCAGCGAGTAGCCCTCGGAGATGATCCGGAGCACCCATGCGTCGGATGTAATCTCGGTCCAAGCCACAGAAAAGGACCTGAGTCGGCCCCCGATTGGGAGGGGGTCCGGTGATATTGCGGAGGGGGCCTGCCCCCATCCGCACAGCCCGTCAAAAGGATGGGGCCGGCTTGGACGCTCCCTGCGCCGGAGGTTTCGGCTGTCCCCCTCTACCCTGCTGGGGAGGGCGCCGTGCCGGAGGTCTAGAAAATGCAGGGTTAGACTTCTGCGGGCATCTCCTCGGGGGCGACTGGAAAGATTTTTGCGGCGGGGCACGAGGTTTAGCACGGACCAAGGAGGCTAAGGAGCGCTCCTGTTCCGACAAACGTTTGGTCACCGCCTCCAATGATTCATCAAACAATTCAGAACCCACGCATGGTAAATTGGCCAGGCGTTCTTGTAGGTTAGGATCCATATCGAGGGTACGGAGCCAGGCCAGCCGGCGCATAGCCACCGCAAAGGCCGAGACCCTCGAAGCAAGCTCAAACGCGTCGTACACAGCGTGGAACAGGTACAGCCGCAATTGAGACAAATTGGACATGAATGTGGCAAACCCCTCTCGATGGGAAGCAGGCATGACCTCCCGATACTGAGGTAGGTCCTTCACCATGCTACGCAAATAGGATGAAAACGTAAATGCGTAGTTGAGGACCCTGATGGCCATGAGGGAATTAGAATAGAGGCGACGACCAAACTTGTCCAGGGTCCTCCCCTCCCTTCCGGGCGGGACCGCCGCCGAGACTCTGGAGGGTTGAGACTTTTTAAGCGCCGACTCCACAATCAACGACTGGTGGGAGAGTTGAGGCTTATCGAACCCTTTAGATGGAATGGTCCGGTATTTGGACTCCATCTTCGTCGGCACCGCAGTGATTGTAAGAGGGGAGTCCAAGTTCTTAAGGAAGGTTTGATGTAGAACCTTATTCAGGGGAAGGCGAGGAGTTTCCCTCGGGGGAGTAGGAAGATCCTGCTCCTCTAGGAACTCTTTAGTATATTGAGAACCCGCCATTAAGTCAAGCCCCAAGGCTTGTGCCATATCCTGCACGAACCTGGAGAAGGAGGATGTTCTGGCGGCCGGTGAGGGGGTCCGAGATCTCCCCGCCGAACAGAAGGGGGAAGCCTCGCGGGAATACCGCGGTTCCCTGCCAGACCCCGATCCCCAGGAGGCCACATCAAGCGACCTCGAAGGGGTCGGGGAACGCCTGTGCCCCGAAGAGCCCTTGGGAGAAACCCCGGGGGTCCGAGGTACCGAGGCGCGCCCCCTCCGTCTCGGGGAAGAGTCTCTTGAACCCCCTCTCGCGGGGGAACGAATCAGGCTTGGGTTGTCGAGGCGGAGCTCCGAGACACGCAAGGTCTCGCCCTCGAGCGGCGAAGAGCGGCCACGCCTCCGAGGAGAACCCCGAAAACGTTTGGGTTTCCTCGGACGACGCCTCGCCCGAGGCCGGCCCGAGGGCGAGGAGCCCCGGGAAGACCTCGAAGAAGAGAACGAGGATATCCTCCTGACCCGACGCACCTTGTCCCTAGGCCTAACGGTTCTCTCAGGCTGGGCCTCCGAGGTCGAAGTCGAGGGCAAGGTCGGGGCCGAAGTCGGGGCCGGACCGGCACCCGAAGTTGAGGGCACCGAGGCCGAGGTCGCCGAGGCCTGGGCCGTCGAGACCGGCGCAGTCGAGGCCGAAGCCTGCTGCAGCTGCTCGATGGCTCCGGAAAGCTCCGAGGTAATCAACGCTCGGAGCAAGTCTTGAAAGGCCGGGATCCCCATCATGGCTGGTAGGTCCAAGGCCGGGGGGTGCTCCCTAGAGGGCGACCTCGGTCTCGAGTATTCCCTCAGGGCACTAGATTTGCCAACCTTGGGCTGGGCCGAGGCCGACCCACCCGCTGTCGAAGAGCCCGAGGATGGCTTCTTCGCCAAACCCGGAGCTGAGGAGGGAAGCGGGGACTTACCCGAGGAAGGCTTTGTCGGAGCAGCAGGCTTCGATGAAGTCGAGGGACGCGGCGAGGATCCCGAGGCCGAGGTCGAAGCCGGGGCCGAAGCCGAGGCCGACGTCGAGGCCTTCCCCGCCGCGGGGTCTGCAGAGAAGAGCTCCGCCATCCGGGCACGGCGTCGGCGGAGCGCTCTGGACTGAAAAGTGGAGCACCTCTCACAGGAGTCAGTAGGGTGCTCCGGACCCAAGCAAATCAAGCACCACCGGTGCGAATCGGTAATTGACAGCAACCGATCACACCGGGTGCATTTCTTAAAGCCCGTCAAGGGACGGGACATGAAAAAGAAAAGGGGCCGGGAACGAACGACGTCCCGCGGCCGCGGCTCCCGGGAGCCCCCGGAGCCGAACGGAAGAAATAAAACTTATTATTTTTTTTTTTTTTGACGATAAACGACGTGACTAAGAAGGAAAACAACAAATAAAGCACAGCGACCGAGCAAAACAACCCAGACGCGGTGTCAGAAGGCAGAAAAACAGGAGCTCAATTTCCACAGGGCTTCTGGCTCCGCGGAAAAAACTGAACTGAGGACCACGAGGTGGGGATGCGCCCTCTAGTGGGCAAGAAGGCATGCACATGCGTGGTGCAGTGTAGCAGACTTGAAACTTCAATCAAGTTTGCTTGAAAAGCTGTCCGCGCTGGGGCTCCGTAGATGACGTCACCCACATGTGAGAATATCATGCCTGCTTGTCCTGGGATAATCAGCGATTATGAGAAAAATAACCCAAAACTGCAGACTTAAGAAGGCACAAGTGAAAATACTTCATGCAGAGAGTCGAAGACGGACTTCTCGGCTCCGCGGAAAAGTAAGAACTGAGGAGACGCGCCCTACGCTGGGCGGGAAGGCACTCGCGCATGCGCGGTGCGGGCGACTTGAAACTTCGAGTTTCTTCAAGCAAGACTGCTTTTGAGGTGTCCGCATCGGGGCACCATTGGATCACGTCACCCACTTGTGAGAATACCTGCCTGCTTGTCCTGGGATAACTATTAATTCTGTTTTTTTGTTTTCAGCATTATACTGCAGTGTTTTAAAAACACTGCGGCCCAGCTTCTCCCTCCCTTCTGTGCCTCCCTCCAGCGGGTAGTTTTCTGGCCGGCTCCCTTGCTGTAGTTGTCTGCGGGCGGCTCCTCGTGCGCGATCTGCGACTGTATCAGAAGCGTTCCCTCTGACGTCACAGAGGAGGCTTCCGAGTCAGCCGTGAATCACGTGCGAGCAGCTGACGCCACCTGCGGACAACTGCAACAAAGGAGCCGGCCAGAAAATAAATACTCGCCGGGAGGCACAGAAGGAAGGGTACGCTTCCAGCACAGGCATAGGATCGCCGATGGCCATAAAATAAATACTTCTAGCACAGCCACGGATCGCGTGAGGAGCCAGCCACCACCGCCCGCAGCTTTCAATAGAAAAACAATTGCAGCATGGCCAGAAGGGAGGGAGAAGGTTGTGTTGGGACTCGATAGGGAGGGAGCACAAACACTGAACAAATGATGAAGGAAAGAGGGAGGACGCATGAGCCATAGGATTGAAGAATGGAGGGAGTGAGGGGGAGGGAACAGTAAGGGAGAATTGGGTGTCTGAGAGAGGGAAAGAGATAGTGCATATGGAGAGATGAAGAAAGAGGAGAATTGTTGGGCAAAGAGAGAAGGGAGGGGGAGAGAGAGAATTATTGGACATGGTGGTGGGAGAGGAAGGGAGAACATGCTGGGCCAAGGAAGCCTCCTGGACTGTTTGTTTTTTTTTAAGTACAGAGGGGGAGGATATTAAAAATAAGTGCTAGATTGGGAATGGGGGAGAGCTTATGGGGCCAGAAACAGAGTACAGAGAGAGATGGTTGGCAATGTTTTGAAGGGAGAGAAGTTGGACCTGGGGTGGTGTGGAGGAAGAGGGAAAGAGATACTTGAAGGGAGAACTGCTGGGAAGAGAAAGGGAGAAATGGTAGACCTGGGGTAGGAGGCAGGCAGGCAGGGGAGAGATGGGGTGGGGGGACAGTTGGGAAGAGAGAGAAGTTGGATCTGGGGATGGAAGGGAGGTAGGGAGAAATTTTAGGCCTGTGGATGGAAGGCAGAGAGATGCAGCATCTCTTTTTTTCCTCCATTTCATTGTTCAGCATCATGGGGTGGGGGGGGGGGAAGAAGAAAAACAGAAAAGAGAGGGAGTAAAATGTTGGACCATGGGGATAGAGGAGGAGAGATGGACCCATGAGAGGGCAGGAGGGAAGACAGATGGGATAAGAAAGAAGATAGAAGGAAAGGGACAGGGAGTTATAGCCTGACCAGTGAAGAGAGGGAGGAGGATTCTGAAAGTGGTGAGCTATGTGAATGAGGTCAAAAGGCAGATGACAAGATGAATGAGAGATCAGCGAGTACAGTGGTAGAAATGTGGTAATTGAGAGTAGATAGCAGGAAATAGGAGGCTGGGAAAGGAGTGAGATAGGAAATTGGGGAGCTAGGGACAGAGAAGATAGAGAATTGAGAGGTAGCTGAACATTTAAAATGAAGAAGGGTGAGAAAGAAGGCAAGATTTGAGTGGACAGAGGCAAAAAAGAAAAGAAAAAGTTAAGAAAGCTGAAAGGGAAAAATCAATACGTTGGAGACAAGCATAAGGAGGAAATGGAACAACAGAGGAGAAAAAAATGAACAGCAGACACTGGAAAGAGAATTAGTTGAAGACAAAAACAGAAAGAGAAACTGGGACCAAGATGATGGAAAAACAAAATATCCAGACAACAAGGTAGAAAAATTGTTTTATTCTGAATTTATTAACTGGAATATGTTAGCTTTGGGATATGTGCATCACAATTATTTTTGTATTCAGTGCCATAGTCATATACAGCTGATTTAGGGGAGGGACTGGAGCCCAAAAAGCACAGTTACTTACCATAATAAGTGTTATCCAGGGACAGCACGCAGCTATTCTCACGTATGGGTAACGTCATCTGACGGAGCCCCAATGCGGACGCCTCACAAGCAGACTTGCTTGAAGAAACCAGAAGTATCGAGTCGACCGCACCGCGCATGCGCGAGTGCACAGGGTGCATCTCCTCAGTTCAGATAGCTAGCAGAGAAGCCAACCAGGGGAGGTGGGTGGGTTATGAGAATAGCTGCCTGCTGTCCCTGGATAACACCTGTTACAGTAAGTAACTATGCTTTATCCCAGGACAAGCAGGCAGGTATTCTCACATATGGGTTACCTCCAAGCTAACCAGAATGGGATGGTGGGAGTATTGGCAATTTAGGAGAATAAGTAGAAGCAGGAGGAATCTCGATCGAAGGTTAGGTCGAGCCCGCCTTCGAATTCGAGAGATCAGAGGAAGAATCCCATCCCGAAGAGCTTCTCCACCAAAATGCAACGACGTTTAAGGGCTCGAGGTTGAAGCGCACAGCGCTTGCACGACTTTGATTGAAGGTCCGGCCCAAGGCACCAACAGTGTGGATCCATGAGGGAAATCGCACGCTGTCACTGGCTACACTTCTTGAAACCCGTTGCTGTCCGGGACATAGGAGGAAAAATAGCCGCCGCAAAATCGAAGCCCCTGGACTGCGGCCAAGGGCCTGCCCCGGAAGCTGACCGGAAAAAAATTTAAATTTATTTATTTATTTATTTAAATAAAAGAAAAACACTGATTCGTGAAGAAAAGAACACAAACCGCGGTGTAACATAGTAACATAGTAGATAACGGCAGATAAAGACCTGAATGGTCCATCCAGTCTGCCCAACCTGATTCAATTTAATTTTTTTTTTTTTCCTTCTTAGCTATTTCTGGGCAAGAATCCAAAGCTTTACCCAGTACTATGCTTGGGTTCCAACTGCCGAAATCTCTGTTAAGACTTACTCCAGCCCATCTACACCCTCCCAGCCATTGAAGCCCTCCCCTGCCCATCCTCCACCAAACGGCCATACACAGACACAGACCGTGCAAGTCTGCCCAGTAACTGGCCTAGTTCAATATTTAATATTATTTTCTGATTCTAAATCTTCTGTGTTCATCCCACGCTTCTTTGAACTCAGTCACAGTTTTACTCTCCACCACCTCTCTCGGGAGCGCATTCCAGGCATCCACTACCCTCTCCGTAAAGTAGAATTTCCTAACATTGCCCCTGAATCTACCACCCCTCAACCTCAAATTATGTCCTCTGGTTTTACCATTTTCCTTTCTCTGGAAAATATTTTGTTCTACGTTAATACCCTTTAAGTATTTGAACGTTTGAATCATATCTCCCCTGTCTCTCCTTTCCTCTAGGGCAGTGTTTTTCAACCGCTGTTCCGCGGCACACCACCATCAGGGCAGTCCTGCATTCAGGGGCCCGGAGCTGACAGGGGGCCCGAGGCAGGGGCGCCAGTAGCTCGCCAAGGCAAAGTGAGTCGATCACCCAGGACTCACTTTGTCTTGGCGATCTAATCTATCGAGCCGATAAGTCTTCTTCTCCCCGACGTCAATTCTGCAGTCGGAGAGGAAGTTCGGGCCAGCCAATCGCTGCCTGGCTGGGCGGAACTTCCTCTCCGATTGCAGAATTGACATCAGGGAGAGCATGCGTCGGCGTCGGCTTTGGGGCCTGTTATCCATTGATGGGTCCTGTTCCCCGATGGCAGCGGCAGTGGCTTGGGGAACGGCAGGGAGAAAGAAAGAAAGGGGGCAGGCAGGGAAACAGAAGGAAAGAAGAGAAACAGAAAAAAAGAAAGAAAGGTCAGGGAGAGAGGAAGAAAAAGTTGGGGGAGGGAATGAGGTGTGGAGGAGAGAAAGCATACAGGCTGATAGAAGGGAAGAAAGATTGGATGCACAGTCAGAAGAAGAAAGTGCAACCAGAAATCACCAGACAAGGTAGGAAAAATGATTTTATTTTAAATTTAGCAAAGTGAAGGCAATATTACCACAGTTTTCAAAGGAATTTGCCCAAATAACTTAATAGTTAACTGGGTAAATTCCCAGAGATGAAAACTTCCCTTCACTTACTATGCACAGTTCTGAATTTATATCTGCTGTCTATATTTTACAATATGGTCACCTTTTACTAAACCGCAATAGTGGTTTTTAGCGCAGGGAGCCTATGAGCGTCAAGAGCAGCGCTGGGCATTCAGCGCAGCTCCCTGCGCTAAAAACTGCTATTGTGGTTTAATAAAAAGGATGGAGGGTATGTTTGTCTATTTTTATATGCTATAAAAACCAAATACAGAGAGAGACTGAGAGCTGTTGACGAAGAGCTACGTGTGTGTCTTTCTTCGATTCCAGCAAGAATATCAGCTTTGTGTTCAGCCAAACAGGCCCAAGTTTCGCACTGAATAAAGTATTTTATAATTTTTCACTATTCTGTTTACTTAATATTTCATAATAAAGTAATTATAAAATACTTTCTTTGTGTTTATTTGATTCCTATTCAAGAGAATTACTTTATATATAGTCAATATAGGCACAGAGTTAAATTTTTTAACATTTTCTAATGGTGGTGTGCCTCGTGATTTTTTTCATGAAACAAGTGTGCCTTTGCCCAAAAAAGGTTGAAAAACACTGCTCTAGGGTATACATATTCAGGGCTTCCAGTCTCTCCTCATACGTCTTCTGGTGCAAGCCTCCTATCATTTTCGTCGACCTCCTCTGGACCTCCTCAAGTCTTCTTACGTCTTTCGCCAGATACGGTCTCCAAAACTGAACACAATACTCCAAGTGGGGCCTCACCAATGACCTGTACAGGGGCATCAACACCTTCTTCCTTCTACTGACTACGCCTCTCTTTATACAGCCCAGAATCCTTCTGGCAGCAGCCACTGCCTTGTCACACTGTTTTTTCGCCTTTAGATCTTCGGACACTATCACCCCAAGGTCCCTCTCCCCGTCCATGCATATCAGCTTCTCTCCTCCCAGCATATACGGTTCCTTCCTATTATTAATCCCCAAATGCATTACTCTGCATTTCTTTGCATTGAATTTTAGTTGCCAGGCATTAGACCATTCCTCTAACTTTTGCAGATCCTTTTTCATATTCTCCACTCCCTCTTCGGTGTCTACTCTGTTACAAATCTTGGTATCATCTGCAAAAAGGCACACTTTTCCTTCTAACCCATCAGCAATGTCACTTACATACATATTGAACAGGATTGGCCCCAGCACCGAACCCTGAGGGACTCCACTAGTCACCTTTCCTTCCTTCGAGCGACTTCCATTAACCACCACCCTCTGGCATCTGTCCGACAGCCAGTTTCTGACCCAGTTCACCACTTTGTAGAGAAGGTACGAAGTAACAGAGAGTCAAAGACGGTCTTCTTGGCTCCGCGGAAAACTGAGAACTGAGGAGACGTGCCCTATGCCGGGCCGGAAGGCACTCGCGCATGCACGATCGACTCAAAACTTCTAGTTTCTACAAGCAAGTCTGCTTGCGAGACTTCCGCATCTGGGCTCCGTTGATGACGTCACCCATATGTGAGAATAGGCTGCCTGCTTGTCCTGGGATAAAATAATTTTATTTCTATTTTGTGATTAGAATATATCAGATTTGAAATATATATCCTGCTAGAGCTGGTGTTAGACATAACTGGGGACTGCAAAGCCCGAGGCAGTGCTTTTTTAGCTTCCAGCTGGCTTAGGGCTCTCTCTGACCAGGGGGCAGTTGCCCTAGTTGCACTCCCCTAACACTATTCCTGTCATGTGTGACTGCGGTATTCTGCTAGCATGATATTTCTGTGTGGCATTCTGTAATAATTTGGCTTATTCAATTTTCTTGATAGTCGAGGGGATATATGTGAAGTGGAGGGGAGAGAGGGGTTTTGTTGATCCTTGCTCTGTATTATTTGTATTTATAAAATGACAATTGTACAGAATATTGTTTCTTTTTAAACTTTAATAAAATACATTCAATATAAAATCATAACTGAGCTTATGTAGATGGGATCAGATGGTTTGCGGGGACCAAGCTCGCGGAAACAGGATTTTAAAATTTCAGTCCCAGTAGTTTGCCGGTCCACAAAATAATTATTTTATTTCCGCCAGTAAATAGTAAAAAGGTTGAAGAACACTGCATTAGACCACCAGTATTCCTAGGATAGGCAAAAGGAGGGAGGGGGTGCTGACAGGTGGATCTGGGAAAGGGGAAGGGACAATATGTATAGTGGCAGTGGTGTAGTAAGGGGGGGGGGGGCAGTCCGCTAAGGGTGCCGGCACCCTTCCTCTTCTACCCGTTCCCCTGCCACACACGCCTCTTGCCTTCCCCCATATCTTTATTTACTTCTCCAGCACGAGCAACATTACTGCCTGCGTTGGCATTGGCACTCTCTCCTACATCACTTCCAGGTCCCACATCTAGGAAGTGACGGCAGAGGGCAAGCCAACACCAACGCAGGCATGCTGCTCACATGAGAGAGGTTAAAAAGATACAAGGAAAAAGAAGGGACATACGCATGGCAGGAGGGGCGCCACCGCTCTAGGCGCCTCTCACTCTCACTACGCCACTGTACAGTGGCAATGGCAGTTGTTGGGATGGGCCCTGACCGGTTTCATTTTCAGCTTCTGCCAAAAATCGAATGCCCAGTTTTGATTGTGAATTCATTTCTAACATAAACATACGATCCTGGGTTCTGTTGGGTGCAAACCAGGCCTGTACTTTAATAGCCAAGGAGAAGGAAGAGAATTACTGGAGATGAAATTTTCCAATGGGGAAAAATTAACGATCATCATTAAATATTAAATATCATTTTGCAGGGGAGTGCCAGTTGAATCTTTAATGCTTAAGGCCCACTATAGTAAAGGGGGGGGAACACTTATCTTCCATCCCAACCCTCACCAATGCTCCATTGAAAAATGCAAGGGCGTGCGCAACAGAGGTTTGGGTTCTTTTGGGGGGTACGGGGGGAAGGTTGGGATGTGACAGTACAAACCAGTCCAAGCGTCTTTGGAAAAAAAAAATTGTGAGCACTTTAAGACAAACACGTCCAATTCACAAGACAAACGTAATTTTAATGGTTCTCGTCCCTTCGTCAATCACGTTACTACCGTTACTTCACACACGAAGTAAGGCAAACAACCAGGTGTAACTTCCGCATTAACTTCTGCAGGGAGGGGGGGGGGTCCCCCCGTTTGATCCGATAGATTCCGTCAGCAGAAACCCGAGCGCCGAACCTACAGGAGCACAGTCCCGAAGCATCCTCTAGCACAGAGGCCACACACTATGCCCACAGCAGTCCCTTGCCCCCAACCTCGCGCCACTCCTCTTGGCCAGTTCCCCTTACACGTACGATTTGACACCTATCATCCTCCAGACAGCTTAACTGAGCTGTGATAGGGCCGCCTCGCCTCCTCTCTACTCCGTACCTGGCAGACGGCGCGGCGGAAGTCCTCGAAGGTCCCAGCGCCCACCTCCACCGTTCTCTCCTGGATGTCCGACTGCTCCCAGCGACGGTCGTAAAGGAATACCTTGCCCCGGTCGCCGCTCGTACCAGCGCTGACGCCGCCAGCCGCCATGTTTCAAGCGAGAGCGCCGAGCGACGCCGGGACGGGCAAAGCGGCCGTAGCAAACAATTCGAGAGCACCGCTGGCGGAAAGAATTGGAACCCCAGCGTCGCCGGCGTCAGCACGAACTCCTAGTCGAGGGGCTCTATTGCCGCTAAGTCGCTCTCACGCGCTTTGCTATTTATCACGCACTACTCTCTCACAACCCGGGAAACAGATTCAAATGAGGGGGGAGGGGAGATGCGTATGTGTGAAGGGGAGCTTGATGTCATTTCCCGCATTTGGTGTGAAAGAATTTTAAGCCACTGGCTGTAGAAGCCTTTTGAAATGGGGGGGGGGGGGTACGCTTAAAAAATAGAAACTTCACGAGTTTTTGTTTTGGAGAGGACCACCTTTGTACATTAGGCGCACGTGGATTATTAAGATAGTGTTATCTGGTTGCTTTTCCTGGGAAAAGTTCTCTTGGAACACGGTAAAATCTCTCGTGCGTTTAAGCTCGTTTGTTTATTTTGTCTCCCATTTGTTTATTATGTTTTTGTCTCTCGTTTGTTTATTATGTAAACTAGTGTTTAAGCCCGTTACATTAACGGGTGCTAGAATATATGCCTGTCTGTCTTAATTTATTTATGTCTCTCTCCCTGCTCCTGTCTCTTTCTTCCTTTCTTTCTATCTTCCTCCTGCTATTTTTCTCTCTCTCCCTGGCACCCTTTGTCTGTCTGTCTTTCTTTCTGTCTGTCTCTCTGGTCCCCTGTCTATCTTTATTTCTGTCTGTCTCTCTCTCTGGCCTCCTTTGCTGTCTGTATTTCTTTCTGTCTCCCTCCCCCCACCACACACTTTCCTTTGCAGAAGCAGCAGCGGTATTTCCCTTCCCCTCCAGGTCCCCTAGCTGCCACAAATGCAGGACTCTACTTTTTGGCGATCATGGTGGCTGATCCTCCTCTAAAGAGCAGCCTGCGATGGTGGCTGGCTTTAGCGAACCTCGCAGGCCGCTCTCCAACTCGGTAGCACGTTCCCTCTGACGCGATCCCGTGCATCAGAGGGAACGTGCTACCGAGGTTGGAGAGCGGCCTGCGAGGTTCGCTAAAGCCGGCCACCATCGCAGGCTGCTCTGAAGATGATCAGCAGCGGCGAGTGAGGGCGGGAGATATGTTCCCTGCCGAGGACGCGGGCAGGGAGAGAGCTTGCCTGGCTTCCATGGTGAGTGAGGGCGGGAGGAGGGGAGTGGCCAGAATGTTCCCTGCCACCGGGTTGGCGGCCACGGATCACACACCACAGCGGCAGGGAACACGAAATCCTAAGTGCGCATGTGCGCTTAGGCTTTTATTATATAAGATCCTCCGGTGGCTGAGTATGCAGCTTGCTGTGCTAGGAAGCTCTGTGAAGCAGTTTGCAAACATAAGACAGGTCTGTACCTGCTACAGTGCTGACTGGAGTTTATTTAATTTTTCAGTGAGTTCGTGATCGTAGTGAAAAAAAATCAAAGGTTGGACTCCTGAGGCAGGCCTTTCCGCCGAGAAACGACTTGTGTGTTGTCATTGCGCTATAAACCTAATAAAGGCTCATGTACTTCGTTTTTACTTTTAGACACTTCTTGTCATTAGTTCACGTGTACTCTGCATTACTGAACCAAAAAAACTCAGCAAATACAAACGTACAGCAACAACAGCAATCATAATAAATAAAAAAAGAAAGAACATCATAGAAAAGAAGATAAGATGGTGTTTATAATTGGGTGGCATTGATGTTGTTTTGGATTCCCTAATTAAGAAGTTCTTTTACTAAGATAAATGTTAGAGAAGGGTAGGATCTGAACTGATTCGTTAGGTCTGTAGGAAAGAAAATTAGCAGGTAAGAACTTTTGTGTTAAGGATTTATTTACTTGATATACTGCTTATTCCCAATGGATCTCTCCATATTTCTAGAATGTATATAAAAACAGTCCTCAAGTTGGGAGGGAACATAATATCCCTTCCATAATAAGAAGCTCCAAATGAAACCTCTGCTCTAGCTGCATTTCTGAATGATAATAGGTATTATCCAGGGACAGTAGTCAGATATTCTCACATGTGGGTGATGTCATCCATGGAAACAAGCACAGACCATCCAAAGTGAACTGTTCCATTAATAAAGACTTTCCATATCATGCATGCACAGGTGCCTTCACGCTCACAGGATCATCCATTCAGTAAAGGGGAGGTGGGAGGGTTATGAGAATTGTCTGTCTGCTGTAGGGATGCCACACAGGAAACATGCAGTCTTGCGTCGGGATGGAGGCGCTCCCTAATGGATGGTCTCTCACCCTTTTATTGAGAATCTTGCCTCCCTTAATTACATGGCTAATGCTTTACAAGGTTATTTCATCATGTATATACAGTGAGGATTATACCAAGGTAATTCCTTGTTTACATATTTCATGTGATTCTCAAAGTTACTATCTCACATAACATCTGAATGCATACATTTCTGATATATCTAAAATCTTACTCTAGCATGTGACAGTCCAAAGGTTATAATGCATGCTCCTTAAGCTCTCTTGATTAGCCTTAAGCTCAGGGCCTACACGTAGGCAAAGTCTGATTGTTGCCCACATAAGGGATGCTTAAACAAGATAAGAAATAAGATAAGGGTAAACCTGTGGCAAGAGAGTTATTATTACATAGGGCATAGATCCGTACACAGGGTCTAGATCAGTGTGCTGACCTGGCCTGGTTCAGAACTGCCTGTGTGCTGACCTTGCCTGTGTTCTGATGCCCTGGATCAGAACTTATCAGATCTCCATCCTTACAGCCTTCTATCCCTGGATAACACATTACAGATAAGTGTGCTTTATCCCAGGACAAACAGGCAGCATATTTTCACAGGTGGGGGGACTCCCTAGCTAACACAACGGGATGGAGGGAAATTAACTTCTAATTGGAGATTAAACTTTGAAGAACTTTGTGGCTGAACTATCTTGTCTGATAAAATGCCAAACAGTAATGGGTTTTGAATGTTTGAAGTGAGGATCAGGTGGCTGCCTTACAGATGTCTTCGATAGGAGTGTTGCCTAGATCAGTGATTCCCAACCCTGTCCTGGAGGAACACCAGGCCAATTGGGTTTTCAGGCTAGCCCTAATGAATATGCATGAAGCAAATTTGCATGCCTATCACTTCCATCATATGCAAATCTCTCTCATGCATATTCATTAGGGCTAGCCTGAAAACCCGATTGGCCTGGTGTTCCTCCAGGACAGGGCTGGGAATCACTGGCCTAGATGGGCTGCTGAAGTAGCCATTGCTCGCACTATGCAGTAGCATGACCACCTAGTGTCAGACCAGTCCGAGCATAACAGAACAAGATACAGACCGCGATCCATGTGGAGAGTTCTTAGGTGCAAGAGTTCCCATTTTGTTTGGGTCAAATGAAAGGAACTACTGAGTAGAAGCAAGTTAGAGCACATTTGTAGTCCAATGTTCGAAGCGCTTCCTAATCCGGATGAGCATGTGGCTCTGGATAAAATACCAGGTTGATGGACTGGTTAAGATAAAACTCCAAAACAAACTTTTGGAAGGAATTTCAGATGAGATTGAAGAACCATCTTATCAGGATAAAATGTGGTATAAGGTGGATCCGCTACTAGCATCTCACGTTCACAGACTCGGTGGGCTAATGTGAGAGCAATGAGGAAGACTACTTCCCAATCGAAGTGCTTGAAAGATGAAGTGGACAGTGGTTCATATGGAGGCTTCATGAATTTGGAAAGCACTACATTAAGGTTCCAAGCTGCTGGATGAGGTTTCAGAGGTGGCTTGGTAATGTAAAAGTCTTCCATGAATCTAGAATATGCCGCTAAGGACTTGTTTTCTGTAGCACTAAGATGAACTTTCACTGAATTAGTCTTTAGTCCAGAATTAGAGAGATTGAGGAGATAATCCAGTATGGACATGAGGACAGGGCACTAGCTCCAGGGATTTGCCACTATACTACAGAAAAAAGCGAGTTCACTTGAAGCGGTAGCAGTGTCGTGTGGAAGGCTTCAATGATAGCCGACACTAGGGTAGACAGCAAAAAAAGTATCTACTGGTTGGGAGAGATATCACGCTGTGAGAGCTCAAGAACATAGATTGGGATGCAGTAGAGAGCCCTGTTAGCAGTGCTGGAAAGATTTGCAGTGGATTGGCTCCTGTTCATTTGTAGGAGAGGGAACCAAGGTTGATGCCACCGAGATGCAATGAGTATCATGGTGACTGGTTCATGGTGAAGCTTGAGCAGTGTCTTCCTGATTAGAGGGAAAGCATAGAGAAGCCTGCCTCGCTAGTCAAGCAGAAAAGCATCTGTTTCCAGGTGATTGGGAATGTGGAGCCTGGAGCTGAAGAGGGAGCTTATGATTGTAGAGGGAAGCAAATAGGTCCACTCTGGGGCCTCCAAGCCTGAATTCTATCACAAGATGAAGATGTTGAGCAATCAATTTGTGTGGTTGCAGAATTCAGTTCAATTTGTCAGCCAATACATTCTGTTTTCCTTCTAGGTATATCTCTTGCAGGAAAATGTAAGCAATGGCCCAGGACCTCTTGGCAGCAACGATGGCTACTCAGTTGTCTTTTCAAATCAGTACTGCTTGCAAATTGCTCTTAGTCAAGGTTGATGTCAAGATGTGTCTCTGTTGAACTCCAAGATCCCTGAGTGTGGAGGCCATCTAAGTGAGCACCCCATCCTAACATGGAAGCATCAATCATGAAAATTTTTTGATGAAGTTGTACTTGAAACAGGAGACCTCTGGAGAGAGTGGTTGGAGACATCCACCACAGAAGATAGCCTCTGAGTTGCGAGTAATTTGACAAGTGCTGGGATAGAAGACCAGTTGCTTGAGACCACTGGGAGGATACCGAGGATGTCTGAGGTGAAGACAGGCAAATGGGACCACATATACTGTGAAAGCCATGTGACTCAAAAGTCATAACATGTGCCATCAGAGGCAATGAGAAGAGACTTCCCGGCAGAACTGAAGTAGTGTAGTGAGTGTTTGCTGAGGGAGGAAAGCCTGCATCACAGTCGGACCTGGCAAGAATGGCAAGGTAGCCGGAGAACTGATCCTGCTGGAGCTGACCAAGTCGGCATACCACGGCCACCTCAGGTGCAACTAGACCTTTGTGGGTTGCTATCCGCCTCAACAGATGCCCTATTATCGGCCCTGGAGAAAAGACATAGAGACCAGAGAAGCCATGTCTTCGCTGCCAGCCTCGTGACGACTGAAAAATTGATTGGCTTTCACTCACGAGGTCAAACATGGGGCACCCCCAATTGATCTACTATGCACTTGAACACTCTTTGGGTCAGGGACCACTCTCCAGGGTCCAGCATCTGACTGATTCTGCATGAACATTGTCTACTCCTGTCCTGTGACAGAACAAGATGTCTCTCCACCCATCAGAAAAGAAGCTGAGCCTCCACGCTCAGAGAAGGGCTCCTTGTGTCTCCCTGATGGTTGAAGTAACCCGTCATGACACTGTCCAAAAAGATACGTATGGCTCGATGATGGAGACAATAGTCGAAGCGGAGAAGAGCCAGACAAATCGCCAAAACTCTAGGCAATTGATCGACCACTTGCACTCTGTGGGCGCCCACTGGCCCTAGATTTCTCACCAGAGATGTGCGTGCATTTTGCCAAAATGCTGCCAGCGCACTCCCTAAGGTCCCCAATGCCATTTTCGTGGGAATCAGGGCAAAATGTTCTAGAAGACCTTCCTTGGAGGTCAAAGGCACCAAATCCTGGTAAGCCTCACACCCCTCACGGATCACAGTGCACATGGAACACGGCTGTGCATCAGAAAGCAATGAGGCTTGAATCCATTCCATCCTGACCTGGGGAGGCCATCTATGAAGTTATCTAGCAATAACGAAGCTTGGAAGTATGAAAAATATACTTAAATTCAAATCTGGAAAAATCCAAGATGGCCACCACGGTTGCCGATTTTGAAGAGAGCCTGGGAAAAAATACAGGAACCCTCAAGAAAACAGCGATTTTGGGATTTTAAAGGTGAAGAGTAGGGCATTCAAAGAAACCACCCAAAAAACCCTTTTCAAGTTACCCCCCCCAAATCGCTGATTCTGCCTGTCAAGTCTGTATCACTGTGATGTGGTGAATGAGAGAAAATGCAGAGCTGAAAACAACTCACAGGGAGATCCTTTGCCTCAGTGAACTGGAAATCTGACTGCTCCACCAGCTTAACCACCACGGCTGGAGACCCTTCTACCCTCAGACACACCATGCAGATGCCTGAAGGAACGCAGCCTGGCTCTGATCTGTTGCGCCTCCACAGATCCGCATGTGCTCTGATCCTGGTCAGGTCTCCAAAGACCCCCCTATGCTCTACCCACTAGCAGACGAACTGTGGTGAGCAAGCTCCCAAGGGAACTGTCCCTGAGTCCCAGTTTGATGTGCAGGCTGTCTAGGGGGGCTGAGAAGCAGGGACTCCCCTAGAAGCAAACTTTTTCCAAAAGTCTACAATCTCCTGCTATTAAGGACATCCTCACAGGGGACATCCACAGTAAAAGGGCCAAAACCGGGAATGCAAAACACTGAAACTACGCAAAAGAAAACATGAGCAGAGACTCCTACAGCCTGGCTTGTAGGGAGATGAGCTGGATTACTGGCAGAGTGGTGAGATATGAGAGGGAGATGTTAATTCTCTGAAATTCTGAGGTTTCCTACAAGGTCCTGGTAGGTAGTGGGAAATAATCCACTGGTTCCGATAAAATGGGATTGTACAAGAAATGCATGATTACATTGTCTCTCTTTGATATTTTTGGGCTATAAAGTCCACCCGGTACTAACTTAGATTCTAACTCCTGGAGTTGCAGTCCAAGCTCACTAGCCTATCCAACCATCCTGTTGTTTGCAGGATACCACTATCCCCATTGCTTTTCAATGTGTACATGTTTTCATTTGGTGTGCACTTGTCCCAGCTGGGGATAAAATTTAGCTATGCAGATGACTTTAGGATCATTATCCCATTCACTACCTCTCTCTCGGAAGCTACCCTTAAAGCAACAGAAGTACTAAATTTGATGGAGCAATGGATGATTGAATTCAGACTAAAGCTTAATTCAGAAAAAACAAAAAATTTTGTAGCTTCGCCATACCCGCTTGACACTAAAACATCAATGTGCATCAATAATCTTAGCTATCCTATTCAATCTACTATGAAGGTTTTGGGAGTAACATTGGACCGGAGCCTGACCATGAAAGACCTTGGTCAGAAAGAGTTTTCACACCCTCTGGAAGCTTTGGTCCATTAAAGCATACTTTGATGTTTCATCATTTAGAATTCTGGTACACTCCCTTATACTGAACCAACTTGATTACTGTAACATCGCCTATTTGGCAATTTCCCAGAAGAATATGCGGCAATTGCAACTGGTACAAAATGTGGCGGTCAGGCTACTTTGTGGGTTGAAGAAGTTCGATCATGTAACACCTTCCTACCGACTTCTTCACTGGCTGCCGATGGAGGCGCATGTGAAGTTCAAGTTTGGATGTTTTTGCATTAAGGTACTATACGGTTTAGCCCCTAAATATATAACAGACCTTTTCTCTTTCACAACCAACAGACATAAGAGAATCTCACATCTGAATTGTTTCCCCACTGGTTAGAGGATGTAAATTTAAAAGTCATCATCAACATCTTTTCTCACATCAAGCAGCATTATGGGGTAAAGATCTGGAACAACTGCTTATGCATACTACTTATGGGGAATTTAGGAAACACCTAAAACCATATCTGTTCTTGAAGTATTTAGGTAACTGACCTATACAATCTTAGTCCACAACTGATCTCCAGAACTGTTAATCACTAACCCTTAACTTTGTTAATTCTACTCATCTGCAACATCTTTTAATCATTGTAAAACCACATAGAACTTCACGGTACTGCAGGATATAAACTGTTATTATTATTATAAAATCTGGCCAGTAACATCCTCATGTTCCAAGTTAGTGGAGTTCCCACTGATGCCCTCTCTAGCCCATCCTACACCAAATCACCATATATCAAGTTTCAAGTTTATTAAAAATTTGATATACCACCTAATCAGGCTTCAAGGTACTATTAATCTATATATATATAAAATCGGAGGTATGTATGTGTGTATGTATGTATGTGTGTGTGTGCCGCGATCACGCAAAAACGGCTTGACCGATTTGAACGAAACTTGGTATGCAGATCCCTCACTACCTGGGGTTATATGTTCTGGGGGTCTCGCGGCCCACCTGCACACGTGGGCGGAGCTACAAACAGAAAATCAGATTTCACCCATTCATGTCAATGGAAAAAATGTAAAAAGCTGCCAACGCAAAAACGGCTTGACCGATTTGAACGAAACTTGGTATGCAGATCCCTCACTACCTGGGGTGATATGTTCTGGGGGTCTCGCGGCCCACCTCCACACGTGGGCGGAGCTACAAACAGAAAATCAGATTTCACCCATTCATGTCAATGGAAAAAATGTAAAAAGCTGCCAACGCAAAAACGGCTTGCCCGATTTGAACGAAACATGGTATGCAGATCCCTCCCTACCTGGGGTGATATGTTCTGGGGTCTCGCGGCCCACCTGCACACATGAGCGGAGCTACAAACTGAAAATCAGATTTTACCCATTCATGTCAATGGAAAAAATGTAAAAAGCTGCCAACGCAAAACGGCTTGCCCGATTTGAACGAAACTTGGTATGCAGATCCCTCACTACCTGGGGTGATATGTTCTGGGGGTCTCACGGCCCACCTACACACGTTGGCGGAGCTACAAACAGAAAATCAGATTTCACCCATTCATGTCAATGGAAAAAATATAAAAAGCTGCCAACGCAAAAACGGCTTGCCCGATTTGAACGAAACTTGCAACACATCTTCCTTTTCAGTTTAAGAGATTGCAAATTCCAGTGAGACTTGCATTCTCTATCACAATCAACAAATCACAGGGACAGACTATTACATACTGTGGAATGGATTTAAGATCCCCCTGTTTTTCCCATGGACAACTCTATGTTGCTTGCTCAAGGGTGGGTTCACCCAAGAATTTATATGTTCTTGCTCCTGGAGGTGACACTAAAAATGTTGTTTATAATCAAGTTTTGTGTTAGTTGTATTGTATTCATTTTGTCAAATATTTCACATTATAATTTGAATATTGTACTTTTTATAAAGCTGTAAAAAAATAATTTCATTCACCACTATAAAGTATCTTTATTTGAATCCATTTACAGTGTTCTTGCTATAATTAAATACCCGTGCAACGCCGGGTCATCAGCTAGTTATTTCTATAAAGACGCATGCAGCGCTGTACAGTCACAAAGAGTAAGAAAACAATCCCTGCTCGAAAGAGCTTACAATCTAAACAGGCAAGACAGACAAAAAAGATGTCATGGATACAGTTAAGGGGAACGGTTAATCAGCTGGCTAGGTTGGAGGGCAGAGTAGGGTTAAGGATTGAAAGCTATATCAAAAGGTTGGTTTTCAGTCTGCTTTTAAACAAGGGAAGAAGTTAAAAAGGAGAAATAAAGAATGTATACATAAAATAGGACAGACAACAGGTAGTAATGAAACATAATAAAACAAAGACTAAAACTGACACAATAGGGAAAATGGGGAACTACATTATTTAAAGTGAAAAGAGGAAGTAGGGAAGAACAGGGTTAAGGGAAAACATAGAAATAGGCAATAGTGCAGGTCTAAAATACTGTACATGTAAAACATCCTTAAAAGGACGGTCATAGTCCAATGGCAACTTTGAACAAGAATGTTTTTAAGTTGGTCTTGAAGAGGTTTAGTAATGTATCCTCTTTGGTGGTTAGGTGCTGAGTTCCAGAGCATAGGGACACTTACAGAAAAAATATTAGTTTGCATAGTGTTGATATGTCTTAAGAATGGGATTGAAAGCAAATTTTGAGTAACTGATCGGAGGGATTGTTGGGGAGAATATGGAATTAAGAGCTTCAGTTCTTTAATTTTTACCATTCATTTTCTAGAGATCCTGTGTTTATCCCACACTTTTTTTGAATTCCATTGCCATTTTCCTCTCTACCACTTCCCTCGGGAGGGCATTCCAGGCATCCACCACCCTTTCCATGAAAAATAATCTCCTAATATTACTCTTAAGTTTTCCTCCTTGCAACCTCCATTTATGCTCTCTAGTTTTATCATTTTCCCTTCTCTGGAAAAGATTTGGTTCTATACTATAGTAATACCTTTTAAGTATTTAAACGTTTGTATCATATCTCCCCTGTCCCTCCTCTCCTCCAGAGTAAACATAACTATATTCTTTGTAGCTCCTCGTGTATGTACGAGTTCTTGACAATTGTAAATGGCCTTGATCCTTTATAGGTATAAAGCAATCCACAAATCCTAGATTAGATCTTTAAATCTGTCCCTGTAAATCTTATGACATAGACCAGGGGTAGGTAATTCCGGTCAAGAGCCACAGGCAGGTCAGGTTTTCAGAATATCCACAATGAATATGTATGAGATGGATTTGCATGCACTGCCTCCTTGAAATGCAAATCTATCTTATGCATATTTATTGTGGATATCTTGAAACCCTGACCTGCCTGTGGCTCTTGAGAACCAGACTTGCCTACCCCTGACATAGACCAACCATTTTAGTTGCTTTCTGAAAAACTCAATCATTTATATCTTTATGAAAGTGTGGTCTCCAAAATTGTACATAATATTCTAAATGAGGTCTCACCTGTCTTTCTTTAGTATTGTACTGCTTACAGAATCTAATTTTCCTGAATTTGGTTCACTTTTTTCTTTGTATTTTTCTACTTTTGTTATACTTGATTCAGTGATAGTCTGTGCTCTGTATGAGTTGAAAGATTCTGCCTGAATGTAATTTGTGTTGGGATCCATTAATCCTATTTTGTTTTCTTACTACGTTGTAATGTCTTTTAGTTTCCTGCAGGGCCTTCAAACGTCACGACTCCGACTCCACCCTGTATACAAAACACTGTCTCCAACCACTCTACGGCTGTATGAAAAATAAAATTTCTGAGCTTGCTATGCTAGCCAAATAAAATATTGCCTTCAAAGTATATGTTAATATAACAGCGTTAGGTTTAAGGCCACGGTACAGAGCTGCTGCAGTGCCAAAATTTGAAAGGCCGGATCCCACTTTGAGAAGGAAAAAAAAACAAAACACAACCCACCACCGGGTGACAAAAGCCAGTAGGGGGCGCAAAACAGAGACACGCGTTTCTACTACCGTATCACCGAGGAAGTGGAGGGTGTTCATTGCAGAACACTAGGACCGCAAGTATACTGTGCATTTGTGCGTCGCGAAGGATTGGCATGTCGGTGCTCTGCGGCAGTGCAGCGGGTTGGCTACTAGATCACTCCTCCTTCCTGCGCGCCGCGCACCCATGCAGCCCGGCTGAGGCGAAGGACGATCAACGCGTGGAACATCAAAGCCTTCGCGCCTACAGCTTCCGCCTCGAGTTCTTCCAGCTTTTTCAGCCGCACCTTCCAAGTTTGCCTGGAGCCGCAGAACTGAAAGAAGCGCCAGAAACCAACCAGCAACGCCCTAAAGCCAAGGTATTATTAAAATACACACAAACAAAAAGGTCGACAACCAATTATGCTAAGCAGTATTTGCTATTTCATAGAGCGTGTGCGGTGGGACTGCGTCTCTCCCTATGTATGTGAGACGTGAAGACGTTCAGCCAATGAAATCGCTCTGTGAGATGACGTTGATCTTTTTATTAGTTTTGGATTCACTCGGTCCATGTTTCAGTTTCTTTATGTGAAGGAAAAAAAATCTGAGTTTAATTGCAACCACCTGTGGGTACAGAACATTTCAATTT
Source organism: Geotrypetes seraphini (assembly GCF_902459505.1). Taxonomy (NCBI): domain Eukaryota; kingdom Metazoa; phylum Chordata; class Amphibia; order Gymnophiona; family Dermophiidae; genus Geotrypetes; species Geotrypetes seraphini. Next base: position 146,142,032 of record NC_047085.1, on the reverse strand, counting down.
TTTAAACTTAGCTTACATGTTTTTAGTAGTAACTCTCTCTCTCTATATATATACAGTTTATTTTTTTATTTATCAAACGCTTTTTTACATGAAGGGATTCATCCAAATTTGCAATACATTGAATAGTAAAGTACTCAGCCTCCTCCACCCAGTCTTAGGTACCAGTGGATTTTATGATGTAGTCAGATCAAAGCATTCCAGTCCTCTGCAGCTGTAAAAGCAAAATTACAACTGGAACCTGGAATTTGTGAACTATGACCTAAGGAAAGCTTCATGTAGTAAAAGATTAAATTAATCATAGAAGGATTGACATTCTGGGCAGTAGCTTAGTGAGGGTGAGAGGCGCTCCACCCTGCCCTCTTCTCCACTCCTACCCACTTATTCCCCGCGCATGCCCACACACCCCTTCCTTCATACCTCTTTAATGTTCCCAGCAGGAGTAGCAACCCCAACCTGTGCGTAGGCTCTTCCTGTAACATCATTTTCTAGGTGCGGGTCCAGAAAGTGATGTCAGAGGAAGAGCCAATGCTGGTGCGAGCAGCAGGTTGGGGTTGCTGCTTCGTACCGGGAATGTTAAAGAGGTATGGGGAAGGGAAGGGCGCTCATGTAGTTGTGGGGTGGGGGTGGATAAGGAGTGGGGGGGCCAGAGAGGATGATGGGGGCTGGCGCCCTACCAAGATGGCACTTGGGGCAGACCACCCGCCCCTTTGCCACGCCACTGATTCTGGATATTATGAAGTTGAAATGGATGGGAATTGAACCTTTTGGCTCAGATAATATAAAAGGCATTTGTATAACTAGGTATGTGCAGTTATTCTAGCCTTGTGGAGAAAATTCTAGAAACAGAGTCTAAATTTAGGGGGCAGTAGTAGAGTATGACACGGGGATAAATTTTTCCCCGTCCCCGTGGGAACTCATTTTCCTGTCCCTGTGAGTTCTTTTCCTGTCGCTGCCCCATTCCTGCAAGCTCCGTCCTCATCTGCACAAGCCTCAAACACTTTAAAATCATAAGTGTTCAAGGCTTGTGCGGTTAAGGCACAGCTTACAGGAATGGGGTAGGGACAGTGACAAAACTCACAGGGATGGAATGGGAAAATTGAGTTTCTCTGGGGACGGGGACAAATTTGTCCCCATGTCATTCTCTAGCCAGTAGGTGCCCTATTTGTGCCTGTTAATTAACAAATGTCATTTAAAATGGCAATAAATGGCACAGTTAAAGTGCCTACCAGCACCTAAATAATATGCGCTGGAATCACACCTATGTAGGTGTTTTAGGTTGTCAAACACCACTATGGGCATGGCTAATGCCGGAAATGACGTTAGTTGGTTTAAAGTGCCTACATAAGCACAATTCACGACAAAGATAGGCACTGGAAATGTAGGTCTGGAAAACCCTAGCCTACATTTCTGCCGCCTATCTTTCATGGAGGCGTGATTCTCCATAGGGTGCCATCACAGATTGACACGCAATCAGTGGCCACTTTTTAGGCAGCCACTGATATCGCACCCTATAGAGAATCCGGGCCTGTGTGCATAAATAGAGCCACTAACAAGCCAAAATGCTCTATGTTCTATTCTATAAAGTGGTGTGTAAGTGCAAAAGGGTGTAAACGTGGGCATAGCATGGGTGTACACCAATTTATGTGCATAATCAACTCACGTGAAGCTAATGTACCATAACTTATAGAATACTATAAGTCAGTGTTTCTCAACACGCAGTACGTGTACACTTAGGGATACATGCCATCATGGATATTGCATGCCTGCCCACCCGTCGACTCCACCGCCGGGGATCCCTCCTTCCTGCCCACCCCCCTCCATCAAAGCCAAGCCAACCCCAGCCCCCACTCCTCTCAGCTGGATCCGACCTCTCCCCAGTTCCGGATTCCCCCACCTAACAGCTCCCTGCCGCTGTAATTTAAAAACTTCAGGCAGCCAGCGGCGCAACGAAACCAGCTTCCCGCCGTCTGCCTGCCATAGAAGTGTTATTTCTGCAGCCTACGCAGAACGTTGCAGAAAGAACACTTTTGGGGCACTGGCAGACGGTAGGAGGCTGGCTTCGTTGCGCCTCCGACTACCCGAAGATTTTAAAATTCAGAGCTTCCTTTCAAGTGAAAGAGACTTGACTCATGCGCATTTATGCCACATAGATATTCACGGTAAACGTCTCTATTATATCTCCCCTCTCAAGCCTTTCCTCCAAAGTATACATATTAAGATCTTTAAGTCTGTCCCCATATGCCTTATGATGAAGGCCACCTACCATTTTAGTAGCTCTCTGGACTGCCTCCTTCCTGTTTATATCTTTTTGAAGGTGCAGTCTCCAGAATTGTACACAATATTCTAAATGAAGTCTCAACATAGTCTTATAAAGGGGCATCAATACATCTTTTTTCCTACTGGCCATACCTCTCCCAATGCACCCCAGCATACTTGTAGCTTTCGTCATTGCCTTTCAACTTATTTGGCCACCTTAAGATCATCACATACAATCACACCCAATTCCTGTTCTTTCGTGTAGAGGGGACTGTGGAATTCTGTACAGGAGAGGTACTGCATTTTTTTATGTTTGTAAGATACATTGGGAAGGAGAGAGCCTTATAAATACGGTTGATGGATTCGAGATTCGCTAAATTTTATTCAGGGTGGAGAGGGGGAGGTCCCTAGCTTATTGCATAAATTCATAATGGCTGAATAGAATTTATCCAGATATCTGATGGCAGCACTTGGAGGGTTTGGGAAGGGGGAAGGTGAAGTTTTAGTATATCTGCATGAGCTGTCCGGTTTAACTTAGCCAGCTAATTGGGGCTGCACAAATTGCTGGTCTAAAGTGCTCCAGATCAGTTTATGCAGATACCTGTAACTATTTATATTCAATGATTAGATTTGTCTGGTAAAATCTAATGAATATCCACTTAAAGTTAGGTGAAGACAAAAAAAAGGGCCATGACCCCGCCCATACTGCACCCATGACCCTGCCCACACCCCACTTATTTCTTTGGTCTACAGAACAACACAGGGACAAATTTGTCCCTGTCCCTGCAGGAACTCAATATTTCCGTCCCCGTGAGTTTTGTCACTGTCCCTGTCCCAATCCTGTAAGCTCTGCCTTAACCGCAGAAGCCTCAAACACTTAAGATTTTTAAGTGTTTGAGGCTTGTGCATACGAGGACAGAGCTTCCAGGAATAGGAACTCGTGAGGACAGGATGGGAAAATGAGTTCCCACGGGGACAGGAAAAATTTGTTCCCGTGTCATTCTCTACTTTGGTCCCCCTTCCCATCTTTTTGTACCCTATTAGTGCTTCTTTTTCTCTCTCTCTCCCCCTCCCTCCAACCTTCCTCTCCATGGGTGTGTCTCTCTCTCTCTCTCCTTCCAACCCCCCTTCTACTGTGGTTGCTTCTTTCTCTCTCTCTCCTTCTAACCCCAGCCCCCCACGGATGCCCCTCTCTCTCCTTCTAACCTTTTCTCCTGCTGTTTCTATCTCTCTTCTCCTATCCAGCACTACCCTACTCTATGCTCTTTTCTCCGGCACTCTTTCCTTTCCATAATGCTTCTCCAGCCATCTCTCCTCCCTCCCTCCCTGCTGTTTATCCCTCCCTCTCTCCCTTCATCCATGTTGTTTTTCAAGCCCTCCCTCCCTGATGTTCTCCAGCCCCCCTGCATGCTGTTTCTCCTTCCCTATCTCCCTTCATCCATGCTGTTTATCCAGCCCTCTCTCCCTTCTTGATGTTTCTTCAGCCCCCACCCTACCTCTATGCTGTTTCTTCAGCCCCCTCCATGCTGTTTCTCCCTCCCTCTCTCTCCCTTCATCCATACTGTTTTTTCAGCCCTCCCTCCATGCCATTTCTCCAGCCCCCCTTCCCTCCCTCCCTCGCTCCCTTCTTATTGTTTCATTTCTCCTCTCCTCTCCTCTGACACTGCTTCCCCTCACGACCTCTCTAACTCCCGACTCCACCACCTACCTCCTCCCCGAGTCTGGCCGCTTTAACTGAATCTTTGGGTAGCCAGCAGCAGCAAAAAAGTGAGCTTGCCTCCGGCCTGCTCCAGAAGCCCTCTCTCTGCAGCGATTTCTGGTTCCCGTGTAGGTAGGACTTGCAGAGAGGTGGTTTCTGGCACAGGCCGGTGGCTGCCAGCTCACCTTGTTGCTGCTGCCGGCTGCCTGAAGATTCTGTTACTGGGGCCGAGCCTAGGGAAGAGGTAGCTGGGGGAGTTGGGAGAGCTGGTTAAACTCGAATAGATTCCTCCATTTGAGAAAAATCATCCGGGCACCTGGATAGTCATCGAAAAAGAGGATATGTCTGGGTTTTCCCAGATATCTGGTAGCATTGACACTGTAGTGTCTTGTATATCTGCTGTTTGACTGTGATAGACTTGGAACTGATAATGTTTTCTGTATTGGACTTACTACAGAAGCGTAAAAGAAGGTATACTACCCTCAATCAGGGTGAACTGGATGCCCTAGAATACCACTCAAAGGTAAGCCGAGCTTGTGCAGAAATGATGTCCCACTACCTTCTAATTCTATATATAGCGTTTAAAATTGTGTGCACAAATTTGGGCTTGCAATTGAATAGCTTCAAGACAATTTTCACCAATAATTAGACACTAACAATAAATTATCAGTGTTATTCTATAAAAATGTGAACATAAGAATTGCCGCTGCTGGGTCAGACCAGTGGTCCATCGTGCCCAGCAGTCCGCTCACGCACATAAATTCTTACGCGCAGATTCGAAAAGGGGGCATGACCATGAAAGGGACATGGACGGGTTATGAGTGTTCCAAGAATTTGTGCACACTATTACCAAATATGCTTGATCCGCACTTAATTTAAACATGAATATTTACACCAAGGTTCAGCTGGTGTAAATCCTCGCACTGATCCTGGCGCTAAGCACTGTTCTACAGATGGCAGCACCGTTTATACAATTGTGTTTAACACTCATTTTTTGGGTTCTGATTTTTTGGCACCATTTATAAAATTTGGTCCCTAGTATACAAAGGAAACAGTAGCAAGTCAAAGACTAATTGGTATGTAAAGCTGATTGCTCTTCATAAGACATATGTGGATGCTCTGCCTCCAGAGGGTAATTTTTAGAAAGGATTTTTCCTGTGTATATTCCAGTATACACATGTAGAAGGCCTCATATAAAATTACTTCACATGTGTAAGGACATGATTCAATTAGGCACATCCTGTATGTATACATGACTTTAGAATTAGGGGGACTAGAGACTGTGGAAGACAGCCCGACTACCTCCATGGCGGTCCTGGATATTCAGTGCTGGGGCCATGGCTTAGGGCACTGGAGATACTGGGCACAAAAATCCTGTGTTAGTCCATCTCTTTGAAGCTGACTCACAGACGACTTCTCACCATGCCTCCTGTGTGATGTCACATAGGGGTGCCCAGTGAAAAGGAGCTGCTTAGCGCTGGAGGCTAAGACTGTGCTATCTCCATCTCCCTGAGTTAGCTCATTTACCATTTTACTCCTAGTGGAATTTTGTGCAAAAAATTTCAAATTCTGCACGTTTATTTGACAACATTTAAATAATATTTTTGCTAATTATTACCCAGAATTTTAGTACAATTCAGTATTTTTATTAAATTGTACTAGAGAAAACAAAGAGCCTTCAGTTTTTTCTCACTTAGTGACTTTCTTTTAGGTGTAGGTATCAAATTGAACAGTGAAAAACTGTCTGCATCTCTGGAGTTGGCCAGGTTACATTGGGAACCAATTCCCTCCCCCCCAGATACCTGTCCCCCAGAGCCAGCATCTTTAGCACCCTGTCCCTCAAAGTCAACATCTTTTTCACCCCTGTCCCCTCCCCCCAGTCAGCATCTCTCTTGCCCCTGTTACCCCCAGCCAGCATTTCTCACCTCTGTCCTCCCCATCCAGCATCTCTGTCACCCCTGTCCCATCCAGCCAGCTTCTCTCTCGCCCTGTCCCCCCAGCCAGTATCTCTCTCACCCCTATTCCCCCAGCTAGCATCTTTCTTATCCCTGTCCCCCCAACCTGCATCTATCTTACCTCTGTCCCTCTCCCCAGCCAGTATCTCTCTCACCCCTGTCCCAGCCAGCATCTCTCTCACCCCCCACAACCAACATCTCTTACCCTCTCTCCACCATATCTTTCTGAGCATTTCAATTTCCTCTGTCCAGCCCAGTCAGCATTTCTCATTCTCTCCCCATTGAACCTCAGCAACACCGATTCCAATTACTGGCAACCTGCTACCAGCTCTGCAATCTTTCCTCTACCACAGTCCTGCCTGTGAAGAAATAGGAAGTGACGTCATCAAAGGTGGGACTGCAGTAGAGGGAAGTCTGCAGAGCTTGCACAGGCTGCCCAAAGATGTGCCTGCAGCAATTTGGGTCACAGAGGGGAAGTGATGGTTAACAAGACTAACCCCATTTTTTACAAAACTGCAATAGCAGTTTCTAGCACGGGGAGCTGCGCTGAATGGCCCACGCTGCTTCCAACGCTCATATGAACTTAATGAGCATCGGGAGCAGTGCAGGCCATTCAGCGCGGCTCCTCATGCTAGAAACTGCTATCACAGTTTCGTAAAAGGAGGCCTAAGAATTTTATAATGCCCCTGTATAGCACCATGGTGCGACCTCATCTTGAGTATTGCATTCAGTTCTGGTCTCCTTATCTCAAGAAAGATATAGTGGCGCTAGAAAAGATTTAAAGAAGAGCGACCAAGATAGTAAATGGGATGGAACTCCTCTCGTATGAGGAAAGACTAAAATTGTTAGGGCTCTTCAGCTTGGAAAAGAGACGGCTGAGGGGAGATATGATTGAAGTCTACAAAATCCTGAGTGGAGTAGAACGGGTACAAGTGGATCGATTTTTTTACTCCATCAAAAATTACAAAGTCTAGGGGACACTCGATGAAGTTACAGGAAAGTACTTTTAAAACCAATAGGAGGAAATTTTTTTCACTCAGAGAATAGTTAAGCTCTGGAACGCATTGCCAAAAGATGTGGTAAGAGTGGATAGCGTAGCTGGTTTTAAGAAAGGTTTGGACAAGTTCCTGGAGGAAAAGTCTATGTTCTGTTATTGAGAAAGACATGGGGGAAACCACTGCTTACCCTGTATCAGTAGCATGAAATATTGCTACTCCTTGGGTTTTGGCCAGGTATTTGTGACCTTGATTGGCCACCGTGAGAACAGGCTTCTGGGCTTGATGGACCATTGGTCTGACCCAGTAAGGCTATTCTTATGTGCCGATTTCGCAGGCCGCACAGAGGGGAAGGCCGATGCCTCGGGCCTCACAGAGGTTGAAGTGCCAATGCCCCGGGCCTCTAAGAGGGGAAGTGCCGATGCCTCGGGCCTCTCAGAGGGGAAGTGCCGATGTCTCGGGCCTCACAGAAGGAAGTGCCGATGCCTCAGGCTTCAGAAAGAGAGTGCTGATGTCTCAGTTTGCACAGAGGGTGTGCCGATTCTGCGCAGATCGCAGGTAATTCTGCATGCCTGGGGAATTCAGCACAAATTCTGCATTGCACAGTTATGCAGAATTCCACCAGGAGTAACAGTTAGTTAAGGAATCAGATTCACAGGAGCGTTAAGGCTTGTACCTTGCAATCATCTTCCTCTGTCTCAGTTGTCTGGTTTATAAAATACTACAGATCTGCTTGGGGAACAAAGTCAACTGGTTACAGAGAAAATAAAAATGTCAGACACAAGCTTCTATTCTGTATAATACTGTAATATCCTTGGTGTTTCCCTTTGTCCTAGGAGTGCTATAGTGCTTCAGAGGTCAGTTGACATGCTTTCTGAGTGAGGAACTGTTCCACACTCCTCTCAACTCTGTTTCTGTGGATATTGGCATACTTGCATAGTTTGCTCAAATAAATCAGATGATCTTAATATTTGATGGGAATTTTGACCTCAGCCTGCCAGTTTGAAATAAACCAGACGTGATCAACATTTTAATTCAGATTCCATGCACAGATATATATTCATATAGTTCACTTTTTCCTTCTTTGCCTTTTATTACATTCTAGATCAGTGGGCTGATAAAGGATGGATCCATGTCTTTGATCCAAGAGGGACTTAACAAGGGTTTTCTTCATCCCCTGTCTGGGAAAAAAGAAAATTATAGCAAGAGTATCCCAGCAGATTTGGATGATTGCTGTAGATTAGCCGAGTTGTGTGAAATGGTAAAGCAGTTGCATTCACTGAATGAACATGAACTCCCAACTCTTCTAGTGACGGAGGAAGTAAAAAGGCTATCCAGCTCAGACCTGGAATTGCTATCACACATCACAGAAAACAGCACAGACTGGACCACGATAATCACTCTGATGGGACAAAACTACTTGATGCCACCAAAAAGTAGCTTCCTTTTATCAGATATATCCTGCCTGCAACCTCTTCTGCAGAGTAAGTATTGGTATCTATAAGCTCTAGACCAGGGATCTCAAAGTCCCTCCTTGAGGGCTGCAATCCAGTCGGGTTTTCAGGATTTCCCCAATGAATATGCATTGAAAGCAATGCATGCACATAGATCTCATGTATATTCATTGGGTAAATCCTAAAAACCTGACTGGATTGCGGCCCTCAATGAGGGACTTTGAGACCCCTGCTCTAGACCACAGCATGAGGCTGTTTACAAGGTCACTGAGATGCTTGTGAGTAGCCTTTTGCATGACCAATTTTGATGGAGGCCCAAATATTTGGGTCAATATAAAAAATAATGTCTCTCCTTTTTCTTCAAAAGTTTATATACAAGGTAAATACAAGAAAACAATAGACAGCAAAAGGAAAGTCTCTTTTGGGTAAATATTCAGTTGGCGATAGTCAATATTTTTTGACTGCCACCAGGGTTATGCTTGGGCCATGTCTGTGGACCAGCATTGGTTATCGAGCTTTATGCAGCCAACTATCACATATTATTTATTTATTGGGATTTATTAACTGCCTTTATGAAGAGATTCACCCAAGGCTTTGTACAGCAGGTATAATTCAACATAAAACTTACAATTTTGTTAATACCATAACAGTAGTAAAAAGACCAAATATATACAGTACATAAATGCAATGAATAAGGAAGAGTCAAATTAGTAAATTGAAACTTAATAATAGGATTACCATGAAACGGTTTCAAAAATATACTTATTAACATCACTGAAATTCAAATGAGAGAGATATAATATACTAAAAGGGAGACATAATACTTATGCAGCATCTAATAAGCACAAATCAGAACATTCAGATAACATAGATATTGACGGTAATGATTTTCTGTAATATATATGCAGATACTTTTTTGTGGGGTGCAGGAGGGGGGTCAGTGACCACTAGGGGAGTATGGAGGGGGGTCATATTTTCATCCCTTCAGTGGTCATCTGATTTGTTTTGCCTTTTTGGCCTATATTTGTTTTCAAAGGCAGTGGCATGCTTAGTGTGACCATATGGCTCCAGAAAAAAGGGGACGGATTGAGACATCCGGGTTTTACTTCCATTGAAAGCAACCAATATGTCTCAATCTGTTCTCCTTACTTCCATTGCTTTCAATGGAAGTAAAACCCGGATGTCTCAATCCGTCCCCTTTTTTATGGAGCCATATGGTCACACTAGATGCTATCAGCAACTTCAGGGATTCACCCCACCCCCTAAAGGCCCTGAGGGCACTGCTCCGAATTTGATTGGTTGAGTAGGCAACAGGTTGCTCAGCCAATCTAATTTCTGATCAGTTCTGTCAGAGCCTTCTATTTGGTTTACTTTTTGCTTGAATCAGTTTGAGGCTACCTGCTCAACAAATCAAACTGCATCATGCAAAAAGTAAACAAAAAAAAATTAAAAAGCAGGGCTTGTAGAGCTGGGGATTCACTAAATCCCCTGAAAGCCCTCACTGCATGCCACTGACACAGGCCTAACCCAAAACATCCAAAGTGTGCCCTGAACATTTTGTAAAATTTGATTATCGTTGTAAATCGTCCAAGATCTATACCTGCTCTAATTCTGCCCAAAACACGCCTCTAACATGCTCTCTTAAGATTTAGTCACAATGGAGACAAAACGATCAGAAAGATGTCTAAAAAGTCAGTTTTAAAAATGGCCAATTGGACATTTTGACTAGTAAGACGTCCCAAGTGCCAATTTATGCTGTCTTATCCCAGGACAAGCAGGCAGTCTATTCTCACATATGGGTGACGTCACCGACGGAGCCCGGATGCGGAAGCCTCACAAGCAGACTTGCTTGAAGAAACCAGAAGTTTCGCTTATTTGGAATACTCTCCCTTTATATATCAGAAACATCAAAGACCTCACCTTATTTAAAACTAATCTAAAAACATTTCTCTTCAAAGCTTCTTTTAATCTTTAAAAAGGAATTTTTTTCCTCGATAATTTAAAATAATAAAAGGGAACAGTCTTTATTCTTTCAATACCCCAACCCTAGTGTTTTTTCCCATCCTTCATCGTTTTCTTTTCTTCCCAGTAGGGAAACAACAGATTTGTAACTTTTATCCCCTTATGTTCTTTCCTAATTATTCCAGTTTTGTCTGCATTGTTAGTATGTATTGTCCCTGTTTCTTTTTGTTTTTTATTAATTAATTGTTCTACCCCAATTTAACTGTAATGTAATTCGCTTAGAATTCATTAAGCGAACCATCAAATCTAAATAAACTTGAAACTTGAGTCGACCGCACCACGCATGCGCAAGTGCCTTCCCGCCCAGCGTAGGGCGCGTCTCCTCAGTTCTCAGTTTTCTGCGGAGCCGAGAAGTCCGTCTTTGATTCTCTGCGTTTAACTTCATTACTTCGTGCCTTCTCTGAACCGCGGTTTGTATTTTTTTCTTCACGAATCGCTGTTCTTACTTTATTTCTTTTATTTCTAGTTTAAAAAAAAAAAAATTCATTCTTCCATCTGTCTGCCGGGGCAGGCTTCTCGGCCGTAGCCCAAGGGCTTCGATCTTGCGGCGGCTATTTTTCCTTCTATGTCCCGGCCTGTCACGGGCTTCAAGAAGTGTAGCCAGTGCCAGCATGCAATTTCCCTTATGGACCCACACCGTCGGTGCCTCAAGTGCCTTGGGCCGAAACATCAACCGAAGTCGTGCGAGCGCTGTGCTACTCTTCAACCTCGAGCCATTAAATGTCTTTTGATGGAGAAGCTATTCGGCATGGATTTCTTCCTCCGATCCCTCGACATCGAAGGTGCCCTCGGCCTCACCTTCAACTGAGACTCCTCCCGCTTCTACTGCTTCCACCTCGAGCCTCATTAGACCTTCGTCGTTTTCAGCGGCTCTCTCTTCGACTACACCTGCTGTTTCCTCAGGTCAGATAGCTCAGCAGAAAGCTCCAGCAGTAGTGCTTAAAGTGCCTAAGACTTCCAAGTCGTAGCACATTTACACTGCCGCAGTGGAACTTCCAGCCACAGCAGGTGGTCCGGTTTCAAACGCGGATCCATCCTTGCCAGCTTCCTTCCAAACCATGTTGGAGAAGCAATTCATTCAGTTCCTTACTAATATGGGACCGAAACTGCTTCCTCTCATAAAGCCTGGGCATTCAGCAGACTCCCGCGAGGTCAAGCCGCTTCTTTTGCCTCAGTCTGAGCTTACACACTCTTTGCAGGGAGCAGAGTCTCTGCGAGTGTCTGGTCTGGCATCCAAGCAAGTGAAGCAAGGAGCAGAATCTTTGCAAGTGCCTCGGCAGGAATCTTCACACTCTATACAAGGAGCAGAGTCTTTGGGAGTGCATCAAGGTTCCTCCACCAAGCCTCTGGAGCTTCGATCTACAGCCTCCAGTCCTATCCATTCTTTGGTAGCATCGGCTGCTTCTGTCTCTGAGGCAAAGTCTCCTCGATCTTCGAGATCTGCTTCCAGGCACCGTCCTCACCGACGATCGAGGCCTTCATCGAGGCATACTTCCAGGCATAGTTCTTCTTCTAAAGAACGACCCTCTTCAACTAAGCCTCACTCTACTCCTACTTCGACTAGACTGCCGACTCCTCGTTCGAGGTCTCCACTTCTGAACCTCGAGGATCCAGCGGTTTCGATTGCTTCGTCCAAGTCTCCATAATTTTTGATGCCTTTTTTCCTGCCGAAGCTTCATCTTCGACCCAGGCTGCCTCGATGACCTCGAGTCCTTCTCGAGGCAAAGCATTGGCGGATCAGCTATCTTTCTCATCTTTTCTTTGTCAGATGGCTGTTGACTTGGATCTTCAATTAGATGCTGGTTCCAAATACTCTAAGGAGTACCTCGAAGTCATGCATCTTTCTTAACCTCCGGTAGAGTCTCTTAAGCTTCCTCTTCACAAGCTTTTGTCTCAGACTTTTGGTCGATGCCTGGAGACACCTTATACCATACCGGCTGTTCCAGGAAAATTGGACTCTAGGTATAAAACTGTACATCGGAAAGGGTTTGACAACTCACAGTTATCTCATCAGTCCCTGCTAGTCAAGTCCTCCTTGAAGAGGACCCATCCTTCCAAGGTTTATGCCACCGTTCCTCCTGGAAGGGAAGGGAAAACTGTGGACAAATTTGGACGTCGCATCTATCAAAATGCCATAATGTCCTCTAAAGTCCTCAATTATAATTTTCATTTTATTACTTATTTTGAGTTCCTCATTTCTCTATTACCAAAATTCTTGACTTATTTGGATACTCAAAAGCACTTTGAATTTCAAGAAGTCCTTGCTAGTTTATCTCAACTCCGATTACATCTCCTCCAGTCATCTTATGATGCCTTCGAGTTGTCTGCCCAGGCAGCTGCTTGCTCTGTAGCTATGCGTCGCCTTGCCTGGCTTCGTACCATTGACATGGACCCTAATCTTCAAGATCGCTTAGCTAATTTTCCTTGTGCGGGCAATGACCTCTTTGATGAATCTATCGAGGCAGCCACCAAGAAATTGTCTGAGCATGAAAAATCCTTTGCTTCTATTGTCAAACCTAAGGCAAAGCCAGCTCCTGCCAAACCTACACGCCCTGCTCCTATCTATCAACGGCATTTTGCTCCGAGGACGGCTCCTTACACTCACCCACCTCTTAAAAAACAGCAGCCTCAGAAGAAACAAAAACTTCAACCTTCTGCTGCACCTAAGGCTACTCAGCCATTTTGACTGTTTAAAACAGAGCATAACCTACACCGTTCTGACTCTGTCTTCTTTTCCCCCTATAGGAGGTCGTCTCCATCATTTTTACCAGCGATGGATGACTATTACATCCGACCTCTGGGTGCTCACCATCATCAGGGAAGGATACTCTCTTCATTTCACTCAGGTTCCACCAGAGCTTCCTCCAAGAGAGTATCCTTCCAATCTTTCCCAGACCGCCCTTCTTTTTCAGGAAGCTCAAGCTCTGTTTCGTCTCCATGCCATCGAACCAGTTCCTTTGGATCAGCAGAACAGGGGGTTATACTCCCGTTACTTTCTTGTTCCGAAGAAGACGGGCGATCTGCGGCCCATCTCTGGGCTCTCCAAAAAATTTCTGGTCAAAGAAAAGTTTTGAATGTTGTCCCTGGCATCCCTTTATCCCCTTCTCGAGCAGAACGACTGGTTATGCTCTCTGGATCTCAAGGAGGCCTCCACTCATATCCCCATTCATCCGGCCTCCCGTCAATATCTCAGATTTCGGGTGGGGGGGAATCTGCATTATCAATACAGAGTGCTGCCCTTCGGCCTGGTAGTGGTAGCAGCAGCTCAGAGGAACCATGGTCTTCAGGTATTTCCCTACCTCGACGACTGGCTCATCAAAGATTCAGCATCTCAAGGGGTTATTGTAGCGACACAACGGACTACCTGGTTCCTAAAAAGTTTGGGATTCGAAATCAACTTTCCCAAATCCCAACTTCAGCCTTCACAGAATCTACAATTCATTGGAGCTGTTCTGGACACTGTCCAACTCAGAGCATTCCTCCCACAACAACGTCTGGAAGCTCTTCTTCAACTCTGTCATAGTGTCTTCCCGCTCTTCCATCTCAGCGAGACACATGATGGTACTCCTAGGTCACATGGCCTCCACAGTACACGTGACTCCTTTTGCCAGACTTCACCTCAGAATTCCTCAGTGGACCCTGGCATCTCAATGTACGCAGGTTTGCGATCTACTTTCTCAATACATAACAGTCTCTCCGTTGGTGGATGCTCTCTTCCAGTCTTTCCAGAGGCTAGCTTTTTCAACCCCTCCCCCCATCAGAAGGTCCTCACGACAGATTCTTCGACCTACGCTTGGGGTGCTCATCTCGATGGTCTCCATACTCAAGACCTCTGGACCAGTGCGGATCGTCAGTGTCATATCAATCTGTTGGAACTCAGAGCGATCCTTAAAGCTCTCAACACTTTTCAACATCTTCACGACCAAGTAGACATAGACAAGCTGGAAGACTGGGCAAACAAATGGCAAATGCGCTTTAATGTGGAAAAATGCAAGGTTATGCATATAGGGAAAAAGAACCCGTTGTTCAACTACAAATTGGGGGGGGCATTGTTGGGAGAAAGCAATCTTGAGAGAGACTTGGGTGTGCTGGTGGATGCATCACTGAAGCCATCTGCACAGTGCGCAGTGGCCTCAAAAAAAGCCAACAGGATGCTGGGCATCATAAAGAGGGGCATAACTACAAGGACGCGGGAAGTCATCATGCCACTGTATTGAGCGATGGTGCGTCCGCATCTGGAATACTGCGTTCAATATTGGTCGCCGTACCTCAAGAAAGACATGGAGGTACTTGAGAGAGTCCAAAGGAGAGCAACAAAACTGGTAAGAGGGCTGGAACACTACCCATATGCTGAGAGGTTGGATAGGCTGGGGCTCTTCTCTCTGGAAAAAAGGAGGCTCAGGGGTGATATGATAGAGACCTTCAAAATCATGAGGGGCATAGAGAGGGTGGATAGGGACAGATTCTTCAGGCTGAAGGGGACAACAGGTACGAGGGGGCATTCGGAGAAACTGAAGGGAGATAGGTTCAAAACGAATGCAAGGAAGTTTTTTTTCACCCAGAGGGTCGTGGACACTTGGAATGCGCTACCGGAGGAAGTGATCAGGCAGAGTACGGTACAGGGATTCAAACAGAGACTGGATGGATTCCTGAGGGATAAGGGGATCGTGGGATACTGAGAAAGCTAACCAGAAAATAAATGTAGAAACCCAACCAGGTCGTGCAGGTGCAAGACCAGAGGGCTAGGACTTTGATAGGAAGATAGGACTCAATTAGGAAACCAAGGAGGCATGGGGGCCCCTTCTGGTGATTTAGACAGGTCGTGAACTGTTTGGGCCGCCGCGGGAGCGGACTGCTGGGCAGGATGGACCTATGGTCTGACCCGGCGGAGGCACTGCTTATGTTCTTATGTTCTTAAGTAGTCTTCATTCGGACGGACAACCAAGTCGCCATGTATTATGTCAACAAACAGGGAGGGACAGGATCTGCCTCCCTTTGTCAAGAAGCTCTGAAGGTTTGGGACTGGGCAATCCGCCACAACACCTTCCTCGAAGCTGTCTACATTCAAGGGGCTCAGAATTGCTTGGCGGACAACTTGAGTCGTCTTCTGCAACCTCACGAATGGACACCCCATTCCTCGCCTCTTCATCACATTTTTTCACAGTGGGGAACACCTCAGATAGATCTCTTTGCAGCTCCCCACAGCTACAAACTGCCTCAGTTCTGCTCCAGGATATACCGTATTTTCACGCAAATAACGCGCACCCGTATAAAACGCGCACACGGGTATAGCGCGCAGAAATCACGATGATATGTACAAAAACTTTGGTATACCGCGCTCACGGGTATACCGCGCATGCTGCCCGACGCTCCTTTCGCCCGCCCTGACTTTCCGACTCTCCGTTCACCCCCCCTGACTTCCGTGCACTGTCCCCCCTTGAAGGTCTGTCCCCATCCTGAAAGCCTGATGCCCCCCCCCGACGTCCGATACATCCCTCCCCCCGAAGGACCGCCGACTCCCCAACAATATCGGGCCAGGAGGGAGCCCAAATCCTCCTGGCCACGGCGACCCCCTAACCCCACCCCGCACTACATTACGGGCAGGAGGGATCCCAGGCCCTCCTGCCCTCGACGCAAACCCCCCTCCCCCCAACGACTGCCCCCCCCAAGAACCTCCGACCGCCCCCCCAGCCGACCCGCGACCCCCCCTGGCGACCCCCACGACCCCCCCACCCCCCTTCCCCGTACCTTTGGTAGTTGGGCCAGAAGGGAGCCCAAACCCTCCTGGCCACGGCGACCCCCTAACCCCACCCCGCACTACATTACGGGCAGGAGGGATCCCAGGCCCTCCTGCCCTCGACGCAAACCCCCCTCCCCCCCAACGACCGCCCCCCCCAAGAACCTCCGACCGCTCCCCCAGCCGACCCGCGACCCCCCTGGCGACCCCCACGACCCCCCCACCCCCCTTCCCCGTACCTTTGGTAGTTGGCCGAACAGACGGGAGCCAAACCCGCCTGTCCGGCAGGCAGCCAACGAAGGAATGAGGCCGGATTGGCCCATCCATCCTAAAGCTCCGCCTACTGGTGGGGCCTAAGGCGCGTGGGCCAATCAGAATAGGCCCTGGAGCCTTAGGTCCCACCTGGGGGCGCGGCCTGAGGCACATGGTCGGGTTGGGCCCATGTGCCTCAGGCCGCGCCCCCAGGTGGGACCTAAGGCTCCAGGGCCTATTCTGATTGGCCCACGCGCCTTAGGCCCCACCAGTAGGCGGAGCTTTAGGATGGATGGGCCAATCCGGCCTCATTCCTTCGTTGGCTGCCTGCCGGACAGGCGGGTTTGGCTCCCGTCTGTCCGGCCAACTACCAAAGGTACGGGGAAGGGGGGTGGGGGGGTCGTGGGGGTCGCCAGGGGGATCGCGGGTCGGCTGGGGGGCGGTCGGAGGTTCTTGGGGGGGGGGCGGTCGTTGGGGGGGGGGGGGGTTTGCGGCGAGGGCAGGAGGGCCTGGGCTCCCTCCTGCCCGTAATGTAGTGCGGGGTGGGGTTAGGGGGTCGCCGTGGCCAGGAGGGTTTGGGCTCCCTTCTGGCCCGATATTGTCGGGAAGTCGGCGGTCCTTCGGGGTGGGGGTGCGAGTGGTCCTGCCGGGGGGGGGGATGTATCGGACGTCGGGGAGTCGGCCGGGCAAGAGGGCTTGGGCTCCCTCTTGCTCCGATCGTGGATGCGGGTGCGGGTGGGAGCGCGTGCGAGCGGTCGTTCGGGGTGGGGGTGCGAGTGGTCCTGCCGGGGGGGGGGGATGTATCGGACGTCGGGGAGTCGGCCGGGCAAGAGGGCTTGGGCTCCCTCTTGCTCCGATCGTGGATGCGGGTGCGGGTGGGAGCGCGTGCGAGCGGTCGTTCGGGGTGGGGGTGCGAGCGGTCCTGCTGGGGGGGGGTGAATCGGGCGTCGGGCGGGGTGGGAACTATGTTTTAAAACTTTTGTATACCGCGCTCACGCATATAACGCGCGAGGGGTATGCGCGGTAGGTAAAAACGCGTATAACGCGCGCGTTATATGCGTGAAAATACGGTACTCTCCTCATCGCCTCGAGGCAGATGCTTTTCTTCTGGAATGGACGAATCTCTTCCTATATGCATTCCCTCCATTTCCTCTCATTCTCAAGACTCTGGTCAAGTTGAAGAACGATCATGCCACCATGATTCTGATTGCTCCTCGGTGGCCGAGACAACCTTGGTACTCCCTTCTACTTCAACTCAGCAGCAGGGAGCCATACCTTCTACCAGTTTTTCCCTTCTCTGCTTACACAGAGTCAAGGATTTCTGCTTCATCCCAACCTGCAGTCTCTACACCTGACAGCTTGGTACCTCTCAACATAACCCCTCTTCACTTTTCTCAATCTGTAAGAGACGTTTTAGAAGCTTCTAGGAAGCCTACCACTAGACAATGCTATCACCAAAAATGGACTAGATTTTCTACGTGGTGTTTTTCTCATCATAAGGAGCCTCAGCATTCCTCCTTATTTTCTGTTTTGGATTACCTTTTCCACTTATCCAATTCTGGCCTCAAGTCTACATCGATCCGAGTCCATCTCAGTGCAATTGCGGCTTTCCATCAGCCTATTGAAGGGAAACCCCTCTCTGCTCATCCGGTGGTTTCCAGATTCATGAAAGGACTTTTCAATGTCAAACCTCCTCTCAAACCACCTCCTGTGGTTTGGGACCTCAATGTTGTCCTTGCTCAACTGATGAAGCCTCCATTTGAACCAATTGACAAGGCTCATTTGAAGTATCTCACTTGGAAAGTGGTGTTTCTCATTGCCCTCACTTCTCTCAACGAGTCAGTGAGCTGCAAGCTTTATTTGCTGATCCACCTTTCACGGTGTTCCATCATGACAAGGTGGTTCTTCGTACTCATCCTAAATTCCTCCCTAAAGTGGTATCGGAATTTCATCTCAACCAATCCATTGTTCTTCCAGTGTTTTTTCCAAAGCCTCATTCTCATCCTGGAGAAGTAGCTCTTCATACTCTGGACTGTAAACGTGCTTTGGCCTTCTATTTGGAACGCAGCAAACCACACAGAACTGCTCCTCAACTTTTTGTCTCCTTTGATCCAAATAAGTTGGGACATCCTATTTCTAAGTGTTCTATCTCCACCTGGATGGCTGCTTGTATCTCATTCTGCTATGCCCAGGCTTTATTACCCCTACACTGTAGAGTCACAGCCCATAAAGTTAGAGCAATGGCAGCTTCAGTAGCTTTCCTCAGATCTACTCCTATTGAGGAAATTTGCAAGGCTGCTACTTGGTCCTCGGTTCATACCTTCACTTCTCACTATTGTCTGGATACCTTCTCCAGACGGGATGGACAGTTTGGCCAAACAGTATTAAAAAATTTATTCTCCTAAATTGCCAACACTCCCACCATCCTATTCTGGTTAGCTTGGAGTATATGTGAGTATAGGGTGCCTGCTTGTCCTGGGATAAAGCACACTTACGTAACAGGTGTTATCCAGGGACAGCAGGCAGCTATTCTCACAACCCACCCACCTCCCCTGATTGGCTTCTCTGCTAGCTATCTGAACTGAGGAGACTTGCCCTACGCTGGGCGGGAAGGCACTCGCGCATGCGTGGTGCGGTCGACTCAAAACTTCTGGTTTCTTCAAGCAAGTCTGCTTGTGAGGCTTCCGCATCTGGGCTCCGTTGGTGACGTCACCCATATGTGAGAATAGCTGCCTGCTGTCCCTGGATAACACCTGTTACGGTAAGTAACTGTGCTTTTTGGACATCTGTCTTTTGAAAATGAGCTCTAAAGCCAATATGGATTTAGATAAGGAAAATCTTGCCTCACCAATCTATTATATTTCTTTGAAGGAATAAATAAATATGTGGATAAAGGTGAGATGGTTAATATTGTGTACCTGGACTTTCAAAAGCCATTTGACAAAGTACCTCATGAATGAATCCTGAGGAAATTAGAGTTATGGGATAGGAGATAATGCACTATTGTCGATTAAGAAGTGGTTAAAAGATAGAAAGCAGAGAGTAGGGTTAAATAGTTAGTATTCTCAATGGAGAAGGGTAAATAGTGGGGTTCCCTAGGGGTCTGTGTTGGGCCTACTGCTTTTTAACATATTTATAAATGATCTAGAGATGGGAATAACTAGTTAGATAATTAAACTTGCTGATGACACAAAGTTATTCAAAGCTGTTAAATTGCAAGAGGATTGTGAAAAATTACAAGACCTTCTGAGACTGGGAGGCTGGGCATCAGTATGGCATGTGACATTTAATGTGATCAAGTGCAAAGTGATGCATTTGGAAAAAAGAAACCCAAATTATAGATATGTAATGCAAGGTTCCACATTAGGATTCACCACCCAGGAAAAGGATCTAGGTTGTTATCGTTGATGATATGTTGCAACGGCGGCTAAAAACGCAAATAAAATCCTGGGAATTATTAGGAAAGGAATGGAAAACAAAAATGAGAACATTATAATTCTTTGTATTGCTCCAAGGTTCAACAGCATCTTGAATACTGTGTGCAATTCTGGTTACTGCATCTCAAACAAGATATAGCAGAATTAGAAAAGGTACAGAGGGGGGGGCGCTGCTGAGCCCGCGACGAATGGCAGCTTGAATACAGAGCTCCTGCCTCGATTAATAGAATCGCTCCCACCATACTTTTAACAGCGCTCAAGCGATCGATTAATTGATCGCTATCGACCAAATAAATACTCCTGCTCACATTTGTCAGGCGACCTTGTTGATCGGGACAGCATGGCTGATAAAAAAATGGGAAAGAGACACAAGCCCGACCCGCCATCACCCTCGAAGGTTCCACTTCCGGTATCGGACGGAGACAACAACACCAAAGAAATCCTGGCCGAATTAAAGGTATTAAAAGAAATAGTCACTGACACTAAAACCACCACTGATGAGATTAACGACAAACTCACGACCTTATCGGCAGACTTCTCTGTGCTGCAAACACGTGTCACCACGCTCGAAGAGAAAATGGCCGCGACCTCCGTTTCGGTTTCTGAACTGCACAAACAAATGAATAGAATCTCCACACTCGAGAAAGAACTGGAAGACAGTGGGAATCGCTCACGAAGATGCAATATTCGCATTTTGGGCCTGAAGGAAGGGCCACATGATCGTGACTTAATCAAGCATCTGGAAGATCTCATACCCAAACTACTTGACATCACTTTCACCCACGACTTTGAAATCGAGCGGGCACATCGAGTCCCTTCCTACCGCAATGCAAACGATCGATTTCCCAGACCGGTTGTCTTCAAATCTCTCAGGTACCAACACGTACTTGAGATAATGCAACGAGCCAAAATTCGCTCACCGGTGAAGCATGAAGATGCCACCCTGCTTTTTGTTCCTGACCTGAACAAATCCACTGCTCTCCGCCGCAAGCAACTGCTCTCATACAGGCCTCAGCTCAAACAACTGTCAGCTAAGTTTGGAATGATGTATCCTGCCCGCATGAGAGTCACACTTCACAACCAAACTAAAGATTTCACCTTGCCTGAGGAGCTTGCGGCGTTTATTGAACAGCAGTCACCGACTCCAATTCATCAAGTCTGATCCTGCCTTGCTTATCCAGACACCTTTCTGTGGGTAATGATCAAATCCCATCTGCCTGACTGATTTGAGCACTCCAGCCAAATATGGCTATGAGCTGCTGTTTGTTTTCTTTTCCACTAATGTTATTCTTGAATGGTGGCTATTGTCATGTTTGAACCATGTTCACTTTCTGTTTATTAAGGGGTTTCTGTATATCTCTCCTGCTGTTCTAGCCTCTCTGCTGCACTCATAGGTTTCCTATTGGCTATCTTGCCAGATATTCCTGTGCATGTTCATGAGTTCTCAAATGTTTTTATCATTATGTTGCTCTCTCATATAATGTGTTTTGGCTTAATATTGAAATTTTCTAGAAATGTACTTGCTTTTTCATTGATGAGGTGGTGTACTTCTCTCAGAACTGCGTTTACAGTATTTTCTCCCAAATATAGATATGTCACTTAATATCATATCTCTGAATGCAAAGGGACTTAACAATCAAATCAAGCTGAAAAAGATTTTGACGTATCTGGACAATAACAACCCAGATATCATAATGATACAAGAAACTCATCTGGACCAGTCTGCCTCCAGCAAAATACGTCTCCCATGGTCTCTACCTGCTTACTTCTCCGCTGCCATAGATAAAAAAGGTGGGGTGATGACCCTGATCAGAAAAAAACCCGGGCTGGTGATATCCTCTCACACCTCTGACCTAGATGGCAGATGGATAAAAGTCATATTACATTATGCAGGCCAAACCATCACAGTACTTAACGTATACGGACCTAACTCAGACTGCCCTGATTTTTTCCGCTCCCTGGCTTCTTCTGTACTTTCAGATCCTGACTCCCAACTCATACTGGGCGGTGACTTTAATATGATTCTAAACCCCTCAATAGACAGGAAATCAAAATGCTCATACAAGAAGTCCAGATCCTGGTTTGCGTTACATGACCTCATTCAAATACTGCATCTCACTGACATCTGGCGCTGTATGCATAAAGCTGAAGAAGCATTTACTTTTTTCTCCAATCCCCATCTTACATATTCTCGCATCGACTTCTTTTTAATAAGTAACTCTTTATGTGCTTCGGTCACCGAATCCACCATTTCTCCAATAACAGTTTCTGACCATGCCTCGATAGCAATGAAACTCACCTTTCCTAAGCGATCATATCAACAAAAGCAATGGCGTTTCAACTCCTCTCTGCTTCAGGATCATAAGTTTAAAGACACGGTCAGAGAAGCTATCAAAGAATATTTTGTACTTAACTCACCGGAGCATACATCCTGGCCTATCTGCTGGGATGCATTCAAGGCGTCAATAAGAGGCATTATAATATCTTATACAGCTCATCAGCATAAGACACAAAAAGAAGAAATACTCCGTTATGAGGCTGATATTAGGGCTATGGAGTCTAGACACCAACATGACCCTACTAACATAGATAATCTAGTACATTTAAACAAACTCCGGTTTCTTTATAACTCTGTCTTACGTAAACAAGCCGCCCAGGAGGTGTTCAAGCAATCTACCACATACTACTCGGAAAATAACAAAGGTGGTCACCTCCTGGCCACTTATTTAAAAAAACGTGCTGACAAGTCCAATATCACCAATATCATACTGGACGATGGAACTTCAATAACAGACCCTGTTGATATTTCCCAGGCTTTTAAAGATTTCTACGAATCCTTATACACCTCTGATCTACCTTCCTCTTGCCCCAGCGCTCCACCCAAATTCTTGGACAACCTTACACATCCAAGTTTAGGTGACAACGATAACTCTTCACTAGATTCACCTATCTCAACTTCCGAGATCTCCTCGATTCTCAACTCTATGTCACTCAGAAAAGCACCAGGTCCTGACGGCTTGACCGTTGAATTTTATAAAGAATTTCAAGATGTTCTATTGCCACCATATCTTCAATTTATTGAACACCTCATCACTTCGGGAAGAGCCTCTGGCACCTTCACTGAAGCAAATATTATCGTACTTCCTAAACCGGACAAAGACCCAAGATACATCTCTAATTACAGACCTTTATCACTGATAAATGTGGACGCGAAGATATATGCAAAACTTCTAGCCAATCGCCTACAGTCTGTTATTACAAAATTAATCTCCCCTGATCAATGTGGCTTCATCTCCGGTAGATACTCCAATGATAACACTCGCACCTTTTCACATGTCATCAACCAGGCTCAACACTGTAATCAAGATCTTATAGCAGTGGGTCTAGACGCCGAGAAAGCCTTTGATAGAGTGGAGTGGCCTTTCATGTTCTCTGTGTTGCGTTGGTTTGGAATATCTCAGTCCTTCATTGATAAAGTTTGTATCCTTTACTCCTCCCCATCAACCAGGACCCTCATAAACGGATCACTGTCAGCGCCCTTCCAACCATCTAGGGGTACTAGACAGGGTTGCCCCCTGTCCCCCTTACTCTTCGATTTGGCCCTTGAACCACTGCTCATGGCTATTCGCTCGTCCCCCAACATAGAGGGATTCAAGTTCCGTGATCTGGAAATCAAAACTTCAGCTTATGCCGATGACATACTACTATACATGTCACCCCCATCACTCACACCACTTTTTCAAATAATCAAAGAATATTCCTTGGAATCTGGCTACAAACTCAACACTGGCAAGTCCGAGGTGATGCCGCTTAATTGTCCTTCTATGGAATCAGAAGTGAAATCCCTAGGCGTCACCTGGTCGAGTTCAAAAATGAAATATTTGGGAGTCATGTTTGGCCCCTCGTTGGAAGAGACCACCCAACTCAATATCGACTATCTTCTTAACATCGCTAAATCTACCACGAGCAAATGGTCCCCCTTGTTCTTATCCTGGTGGGGTCGATTGGAAACCATCAGAATGATGATATTGCCAAAACTCAATTACGTACTGAGCATGATCCCTTTTCTACTACCATCTTCGTTCTACAAAAACATTGAATCCATATTGTCTCGCTTTTTATGGAAAAACAAGCAGCCACGGATAGCTCTACTTAAACTAAAGGCGGACAGATCTTGTGGGGGGGTCAACTTCCCTGATCTATATAACTATCACTGTGCATATCTAATTCGTCAATGGTCTCAACACTATCCGTCACTGCTAGCATCTGAAACGTCGTCCTGGCAGCTTTTGGAAAACCTTAAATATGGCAAGACTCGTATGCAGTTCTTGATGGGAACCCAACAATCCCGTCTGGACAAAATGGATCCAATTCTTATCTCCTACGCATCTGCTCTGCGCAAGGTTGATTCTCAACTTGATGTTGGTTGGGATAAGTCTAAACT
This sequence comes from Geotrypetes seraphini, assembly GCF_902459505.1. NCBI lineage: Eukaryota > Metazoa > Chordata > Amphibia > Gymnophiona > Dermophiidae > Geotrypetes > Geotrypetes seraphini. Next base: position 146,117,781 of record NC_047085.1, on the reverse strand, counting down.
CGTTCCCATTTGGAATAACGCCAGATTCCAAATTCAAGGCTCTCCAATTTCCTGGCGACAATGGCAACTCCGGGGTATACTCACAATCCAAGATCTGATGCAGGATGACACTTGGATGTCTTTTCAGGATCTCTCTCTAAAATGGAATTTACCAAGCAACCAACAATTCCAATGGATTCAATTAATGCACTGTATCAAGAAAGAGATACCTGACCCTCATACATTAACATCTCATCCAAGTCTGGAGTCACTCTTATCCAAATTTTCCGCTTGGCGCTACAGAGCTTCACTATGGTACAAATGGCTACAGAAATCTTGTTTCAGCATCCCTAAGTATTCAGCCCTCAAGTGGAATGAAGACCTAAACCTACCATCGGATGCTATAGACTGGATGGTCATCTGGCAACAACTGTTTAAAAACATCAAATCAGCTTCACTATTACAATCGATATATTTTGTTCTCCATAGAGCAGTTTGGACCCCCCTTCTAGCCCACAAGATCGACTCAACAAAAACTACCAGTTGCTGGTCATGCTTAACTCATACGGGCACGCTGAAACACCTACTATTTTCTTGTGCACACCTCACATTATATTGGGAGAAGGTTTGGCATACAATTTGTTCAGTGTTACACATACAAGAGCCGCTTACTTTTAACATTGTCATCCTGTACTCTTATGGCATTTCCTCTTCCCTTGACCCCTTTGAATGTAAATTACTGTCTATAATGATGTCTTTAGCTATACAAAATGTCCTCCGTTGCTGGAAAGACCTCTCGCAGATTGACTATCACACCTGGTGGAATAATCTTTGCCTTATTAGCAAATATGAAAAAGCCTTGGCGGAAAGATCTGCTTCCCTTTGCAATTACAACAAAACTTGGTCTCCTTTAATTGCATATTGCTCTGAGTTTATTAACACGCCTTAAATGATAATGATTCATTTCTTATAACCTCATCATTTGTGACATCAGATCATAAATATTTTGACTCTGTTTACCAGCCAATGTATTTCTTATGCACCTGTAACTCATATATGCAGCATTCTTGTTTCTCTCATGAACATATTGTCAAAATTGTTATTCTTTATCTTCTGTTGTTATTTCACTTTATCCTTAATAAAAACATTTGAACTAAAAAAAGAAAAGGTACAGAGAAGGGTGACAAAAAAGATAAAGGGGATGGGATGACAGCCCTATAAGGAAAGGCTAAAGCAGCTAGGGCTCTTCAGCTTGGAGAAGAGATGGCTGATGGAGCTATAACAGAGGTCTATAAGAAACTGAGTGTAGTAGAACGGGTAAACCTGAATCACTTGTTTACCCTTTACAAAAATACTAGGACTAGGGGGCATGCAATAAAACTACTAAGTAGTGCATTTAAAACAAACCCAAGAAAATATTTTTTCACTCAATGTGTAATTAAACTCTGGAATTCATTGCCAGAAAATATAATAAAAGCAGTTAGCTTAACTGGGTTTTTAAAAAGTTTGGATAATTTCCTAAAAGAGGAGTCTGTAAGCCAATATTAAGTTGGACTAAGGAAAATCCACAGCTTATTTCAAAGCAGCGTAAAATCTGTTTTACTCTTTTGGGATCTTGCCATGTACTAGTGACCTAGATTAGCCATCGTTGGAAACAGAATATTGGGCATGATGGATTTTTGGCCTGTCTCAATATGGCAACATTTATGTTCTTATGCCATGTTCATAAACTGTGTTTTATTCCAGGTAACAGAAAGTATGACGTTATTGTCCTTGATCCTCCATGGCAAAACAAATCAGTGAAAAGAAGCAAAAGGTAACTTCCAATATTTAATTAAATAGTAATTAAATTAAAAAGTAACTTTATTTTCAAATACTATCATGTCTTTCTGAGTACTGGTCCAGCAGTATTTAAAGCAGCAAGGCATATTTAATTTAGTAAAAGTTATACATCTTTTTGAGCCAGTATTAAATCAGAACTCCAGTGTTCTCCCTCAGATCTGTTCATTGACTCTCCAGCCGGACGGCCAGAAAAAGAGGCTAGGGTCTGAGCTGCAGAGGTTATTGGATATTCAAGTCATAGAACCAGTTCCCAAAAATGAATTGGGCTCTTGCAGATACTCCATATACTTCATAGTGCCCAAGAAAAGCACAGAAAAGTGGAGACTGATCCTGGACTTAAAGTCCGTAAATTCATTGCTGAGAATACCACGCTTCCACATGATGGCGGTTTGGTCAGCCATTGCAGCGGTAGCCCTGGGAGAATTCTTAGCCTTGTTAGATCTGATGGAGGTATACTTTCATATTCCCATTTTCCCGGACCACAGGAAATAGTTGAGATTTCATGTCCTTCAAAGGCATATCCAGTTTGCGGCTCTACTTTTCGAGTTGGCAATGGCCCCACGCACCTTCACTAAGGTGATGGTGGTGGTCAAAGCTTACCTCTGCAGGATGGGGATACAAGAACACTCATACCTGGACGGTTGGTTGATCAGAGCTCCATCAACGCCGGAAGGCGAAAAGGCAGTGTGACATATTATAGATCTCTTACAAGATCTGGGCTGGATAGTCAACTTCCAGAAGAATCATCTTGAGCCAGCCTAATGCTTGGAGTATTTGGGCGTCTGCTTAGGCACAGAGAAAGGCTGTGTATTTTTTCCCAAGCCACACAAACAGAAACTCAGGAAGCAAATTTCAGAGCGCTTAGCAATGTTGAATCCCATGGCCTGGCATTACCTTCAGGTACTGGGCTTGATGGCGGACAACTTGAAAGTAGCTCCCTGGGTGAGAGCACATATGCACCCCCTCCAGGATTTCCTGCTCTCCAGATGGTCCCCACAGCAACATTCTCTTCAGCTGTAGCTTCCTTGTACAGCTGTAGCTTGCACTGGTGGCTTCAAGGGGACTCCTTATTGAAGGGCATGCCTCTCCGAATCTCCTAATGGGTGACCCTAATGACCGATGCCCATCTGTTTGGCTGGGGAACCCATTGTGGCAGTTAACCAGTACAGGGCCAATGGACCCTCCCACAGAGAAAGTGGTCCATAAATTGTCTGGAACTGCAAGTTATTCATCTAGCGTTGAGGATGGAAAGGCAATCAGAGTGTTCGCTGACAATGCCACTGCAGTAGCTTATGTGAACAGACAGGGAGGCACCAGAAGTTCCCCATTACATCTGGAGGCCCAGATGTTGTTCAAGTGGGTGAAAGCTCATTTTCAGGCACTCTCTGCGGCCCACATAGCAGGAGTGGAAAACTTACAGGTTGACTTTCTCAGTCAGCAGATTCTAGACCCAGGGAAGTGGTCACTGTCTCACAAGAGTGTTGAACCTCATTGTGTAATGCTGGGGATGACCGGTGATGGACTTGATGGCTTCAGCCAAGAATGCAAAGGTGAATCGCTTCTACAGCCAAAGAGATGAACCAGGAAGCACAGGAAAGGAGGCGTTGGTTCAGCCCTGGCTGGAAGAGAGGCTTCTATATGTGTTTCCACTGTGGCCCATGGTGGGCTGGGTCATCCGCAGAATAGCAAATCTCCTGGGACTTGTGATCCTCGTAGCCCTACACTGGCCTCACCAGCCTTGGTATGCGAATCTAGTGTGTCTCCAGTGAGACAGATGTTCATATGGAGCTTCTCAGTCAGGGACCAATTCTTATGGACATCCTAGAGCACTTTGGTCTTACAGCATGGTTCTTGAGCGCAAGGCCTTAACCTGTAAGAATTATTCAGAGGTAGCCATTTTGACTCTTCTTCAAGCAAAAAAGCCATCAATGTTTGTGGCTTCTGCTAAGGCCTGGAGAACTTTCTAGCTCTGGTGCGCTAAAGATCAAGTAGAGTCTAACAATACTGCCAGATACCCTTGCGAATGTATCAAAAGTGACTTTGTAGCTATGGGAGAGAAGGTGAAGCAGTCAGGTGTGCAGGTGGTATTCTCATCCATCTTCCCTGTCGAGGGTAAAGGCCAGGGCAGAGTAGCTCACATCTTGGAGATGAATGCGTGGCTACGTGGATGGTGTCTTCAAGAGCGTTTTGGCTTCCTGGACCATGGGATGATTTTCCAAGGGCTGCTGAGCAGGGATGGTATGCATCTATTAAACAGGGGGAGAAATGTCTTCGGCAGCAGGCTGGCTAATCTACTGAAGAGGGCTTTAAACTAGAATTGATGGGGCAGGGTAATCAAAGTCCCTAGGTGAGTATAAGCCCTCAGGTAAGTAAATTACTGAATACACGGATGGGAAAAGGGGGCAATGTCTGGAAAGCAGTATATTCTAATGCTTGAAGTATGGAAAACAAGATTCTGGATCTAGAAGCTATGATGGAAGAAGATGAGCTGGATATAGTGGCGTTCACAGAGAACCATGACTGAATGTAGTTATACTGGGCTATAATCTGTTCAGGAAAGACAGGGTAGGAAGAAAAGGAGGGGGGAGTAATGTTATATGTTAAAGATCATATTAAAGTCACAGAATTGCAGGATCTGCAGGGCAAGGAAGAGGCACTGTGGATCAATTTTGAAAGAGGGAATGGTGAATTTATTTACATTGGTGTGCTATACATGCCTCCTTCACAGATGGAAAAAGTGGACAAATATTTAATAGTAGACATTCAAAATATATCTAAAAAGGGGGAAGTTTTACTAATAGGTGATTTTAACATGTTGGATGTTGATTGGGGTATCCCTATTGTGGGGTCTTCTAGAACTAGGGAGATCCTGGATTCTCTATAAGGAGAACTGTTCCAGTAGTTGGTAATGGAACTTAGGCGGGATGGGGTCCTACTGGACTTAGTGCTTACAAACGGGGAAAGTGTTTCTTTTGTTACAGTGGGTGATTATCTGGAGTCCAGTGATCACTGCATGGTACAGTTTAATATTAAGATGGATATAGAGAGGGCTCATTCAAAAGCAAAGGTTCTAGACTTGAACAAAACTAACTTTGTTCGGATAGGGTATTATGTCAAGGAATTGTTGTCTGGATGGGAACGTCGGGAAGGAGTGGAAATGCAGTGGGCAAAACTGAAAGGAGTAATTATAAGAGCAACAAACCTTTTTGTAAGGCAAGTAAGAGGAAAAGAAGGCCAATTTAGTTCATAAAAGTAGTAGCTGAGAAGATAAGGAATAAGAGGTTAGTTTTCATAAACTACAAAAGATCACAGAAAGAGGAAGACAGTCAAAAATATCTGGAAAAGTTAAGAGAAGCTGATCGTGTAGTCCGAAAGCAAAGATGGAAGAAAAAATAGCTGACATGGTAAAACAGGGAGAGTAGATACCCAGAATGGTGTGAATAACATGAAGAAAGACCTGGCGAAGCTTGAAGAATGGTCTGAATGAAATTTAGCAGCTAAAATTTAATGCTAAGAAATGCAAGGCCATGCATTTGGGCTGCAAAAAGGCAAGGGAACAGTGCAGTTTAGGGGCTGAAGAACTTATGTGCATGACAGAAGAGCGGGACTTTGGTGTGATTTTATGTAATGATCTTAAGGTGGCCAAATAGGTTGAAAAGGTGACAGCAAAAACTGAAGGATGCTAGGGTGCATAGGAAGAGGTATGGCCAGTAGGAAAAAAGAGGGATTGATACCCATATATAAGATTTTGGTGAGACCTCATTTAGAATATTGTATACAATTCTAGAGGCCGCACCTTCAAAAAGATATAAAAAGGATGGAGTCGGTCCAGAGGAAGGCTACTAAAATGGTGTGTGGTCCTCGTCATAAGGCGTATGGGGACAGACTTAAGGATCTGTATACTTTGGAGGAAAGGCGAGAGAGGAGAGAAATGATAGAGATATTTAAATACCTACGTGATGTAACTGCACATGAGTCGAGTCTTTTTCATTTGAAAAGATTATCTGCAATGAGAGGGCATAGAATGAAGTTAAGTTTAGATTGCACACTCAGGTGCAATCTAAAGAAATACTTTTTTACATAAAGGGTGGTAGATGCGTGGAACATTCTCCCGGTAGAGGTGGTGGAGACAGAGACTGTCTGAATTCAAGAATGCCTGGGATAATCACATGGGATCTCTTAGAGAGAGGAAGAGATAATGGTTACTGTGGATGGGCAGACTGGATGGGCCATCATGTTTCTATGTTTCAATTTTTCCCTGCAACATCCACTCTGTTTTGTTTTTACAAATTCAAATTGGTACCAATTAGTACCCTATTAGTGGCACTAATTGGCTCATGTGACAATTTAATTGTATGCCCATTTTGGTTTGGTTACCTAATATCAGTGCCCAGTTTTGGGTGCCATATATGGAATTTTGGGGAAAAAGGGCACAAGATAGGCAACTGAATACCATGTTGTGAGCACAAATTCTAAAATGATGTATTTTTGCTTCATTTCTTGTAATTTGAAGATTTCCAATGAAATATATTCCAACCAGTAAGAAATTTAGTAAAAAAATATGATAAGACATAACTGTTTATATTGTAAAGGTTCAGGAGTGATTGTCCATGGCATCTTTACTGTTCCTCTCAAGCAGATGCCAACAAAATCTTTATTTAATTTTACCTATGGAGGCCCATGGAATTGTTTTATTTAAGGAACAACGTATTTATTTTCTCCAGATTTCTTCTATACAATTTGAGGTAAAGAAGGAGACAGTATTTGGTATATCAAAGATAATGATAAATGGGACAATGAAGGGATAGGTCAGTGCTTATCAATCTTTCTGTGATTTTGATCCTATGACAACAGCGAAATAAAATTGTTTGATTACCCCCATGCAGAAAAATGATATAGCTATGGAGAGTCTATCCAGGTCATGACCCCTTGTGAGGTCCCAACCCCCAGTTTGGGAAGCTTTAGGTTAAATGGGATAGGTCTGCTTAGATAGCTGTCTGGAAGAATTGCTGCCTAGTTATTTCAAGTAAGTTCCCTAATCTTTAAAAATACTCTGTCAGAGTTGATAAAATGGGTAATGCAAAGTTCTTGACATTTATTTACAAAAAAAGAGCAGCATAAACTAATATCCACCAAACCTACAAGCCTCTAAGCTATACTAAAGTCTTGTCAACAGTGTTTATAGCAGTAAAGAGTCCATTCCTCTAACTTCAACCTTTTTACACCCGTGGACCGGCAGAAATAAAAGAATTATTTTGTGGACCGGCAAACTACTAGGACTAAAATTTTAAAACCCCGTTTACGCCCCATCTCCGCGAGCTCGGTCCCCGCAAACCATCTGATCCCATCTGCACAAGCCGCAATTATAATAATAATAATAATTTTATTCTTATATACCGCCATGCCCATCGAGTTCTAGGCGGTTCACAACAATTACATTAGGATCCGCATTGACATGCCGATTTACAAACAATGTATTGGATTTACAAACAATGTATTGGATTTACAACACCTTCAGCCGAACATGGCTGAAGAAGCGGAAGTGGGAAGGAGAGAAGGAGGAAAGCAATCAATAGAGGGGGGGGGGGCAGGGCCGAACTGGCCGATTTTATATTGAACGTATTTTATTAAAGTATAAAAAGAAACAATATTCTGAACAATTGTGATTTTATAAATACAAATATACAGAGCACGGACCAACAAAACCCCTGTCTCCCCTCCCCTTCACATATATACCCTCTACTATCAAGAAAACTGAACAAGCCAAGTTATTATAGAATGCTACATAGAAATATCATGCTAACAGAATACTGCAGTCCCCAGTTATGTCTCTAGCAGGATATATATTTCAAATCTGATATATTCTATTGACAAAATAGAAATAAAATTATTTTTTTCTACCTTTTGTTGTCTCTGGTTTGTGCTTTTATCTTCTTTTCACTCTTTTCCTTCCAGCATCTGCCCGTTTCATCCAATGTCTGCCCTCTCCCCCTTCCATATGTATCTGACTTCTTTCTATGCCCCTCTTCCCTGTCCATCCAGCCTGTTCCTCCTCTCTCCTTTTTACATCATTCATTCCAGCTTCACTGCCTTCTTTGTTTTTATCTCTCCTACACCAGATCTAGCATCTTTATCCCTCTCTCATTTCTCTGCTGACCCCCTTTCCAGTATCAATGTCTCTCTACTTTCTCATTCCTCTCTCTCCCCTTTCCCTCATCTGATCTCTCCATTATAACCTGACCCCCTTCCCCTCCTGTAATCTCCCTGCCAGCTGTTTCCTTCCTTTTTTCTTTCTCCCCTCCTTCCTTTTTTCCTTCTCCTTTCCCTCCTCCCTCTATCCAACATTAACTCTCTTCCCATCCCTTTCCCTCCTCCCCTCCCAGCAGCATCTCTCCTTCTTCTCCCTTCCCTCCTCCCGCTATTCAACATTAATTCTATTCCCATCCCTTTCCCTCCTCCCCTCCCAGCAGCATCTCTCCTTGTAACTCCCTTCAAGTCCAGTACAGCTCTCCCTTTATCCAGCAGCTTCCCAGCCTCCTACAGTGGCTTCCTCCCCTTCCAGCAGCTCTCAGTACTTGTCTGCAGGAAGTTGCTGGTAAAGCACTGCCCTGGCAAGTAGGAGAGCTGGTGGGAGGGGAGACAGCCACTGTGAAGGCTCCCCAGGATCTTGCTCGCACACGCTGACCATCTCCCTCCACCTGCACCTGAATCTGCAGCTCTCTCCATTCTAATCGCAACTTCCCCGCGGCCCTCTTCAGCAACTCGGCAGGGGCGGCGATCAAGACAGGCTGCCGACGTCGGAACCTACACTCTCTGAGTCCCGCCTATTTTGTTTCAACTTCCTGTTTCCGAACAGGCGAGACTCAGAGAGGGAAGGCCCCGATGTCGGCAGCCTGTCTTGATCGCCTGAAGCTGGGAGGAACCGCAGTCGGGAGGAACCGCAGTCGGCAGGAAATTTAACTGCTGACTTGATCTCGCCGGCCCTGCGCGGACTGGCAGAAATTTTTGCGGACCGGCACCGGTCTGCGGACCGGCAGTTGAAGAACTGTGCTCTAACTATCAACACCCCTGTGAGTAGAACACATTTTAATAAAGAGTCCTCATATATTTACAGGCTCAGCTTTGGTCAAAATCAAATCATATATACCTGTTGGATTTAATCATTTGGACATTTTATACCATGGCTTTGACCCTTGAGCAGAGAGCTAGAAAAATCTTTAAAAATTTTAATCTGAAACTAAAATGCCTATTGCTCAGTGCTGCAGAACAAGGTATCCGAACTTAGAATCCTCTGTCCAAATATAGAAACAGAGAAACAGAGAAAAATGAAGGCAGATAAAGATCATCTGGTCCAGTGTTTCTCAACCTTTTCAAGCCAAGTACCCCCTAAGCCTAACAAATACCAACCGAGTACCCCCGGCCAAACTCCGCCCCAAATTTGCCCAAACTCCTCCCTAGACCCGCCCAAACTCTGCTCCTGACTCCACCCCCATAATAATAATACTAACTGTAATGCAATTTCTTCCATCCATTTTTTCATATACACATAATATAATCTTATTAATGCATAATGGTAACCACAAAATTAAAAATATACAAAGCATACTGTATGCAGAGAAAATATTAATTATCATTTATATTTGGGGGGTTTTCAAAGATGTCACTAAATTGAAAATAAAATTATTTTTCCTACCTTTGTTGTCTGGTTCTTTCTTTCTCTCTCGCTCTCTCTTTCTTTCTTTTCTTTCTTCCTCCTGCATGCTTCCTCTCCTCCAGACCTCTCTTTCTGTCCCTCCATGAGTCCAACTTTTCTTCCTCTCTCATCCCCAAGATCATTTTTCACCATTGCACACCAACCTCATGCCCATTTCTCCTTCTATCACTCCTCTCCAACACCATGCCACATCTCTCCCTCCATCACTATGCCCAACATTCCTCCCCTTGCATCCCCTTCAATCTATCCCTCTGTTCCCTCTCCACCACCATATCCAACATTTCTTCCTCTCATCCTATTCCCCATGTATCTCTACCTCACTCCTCTCTATGCCAAACTTTCCTCTTCCTTTTCCCCATGTGCAGCATCTCTTTCCCTCTCACTCAAACACTCAGGCCCAACAACTGTCCCTTTCTATCCCCTCCCTCCCTCCTATGTCCCAAGTTATTCCCCTTTCCCTCCTTCCTTCCTATGTCCTGAGTTCATGTTCCCCTCCCCCTCACTTCCTTTCAGCCTTTGTCCTCCCTCTCTGCTGTGCCGAAACCTGGCTGCCTCCCTCCCTGCTGCACCAAAGCCGCCGTCAATTCCTCCTCCCCCTGGTCCGCCGCCGCTCACTGCAACTGCAGGAAGAAAAGTGAAGGGCCCACAAGCCTTCCCCCAGTGTTGAACGGTGGCAGCGAGCGGACAGGTGAGGAGCAGCGGGGACGGGTGAGGTGCCCAGGGCACTGGCACCCCTCATCTACCCTCATCTCTGCCCCCCCTCTGCTCCTTCCCCGATCCCCCACTGCCACACATGTGTCTCCCCTTCCCCCATACATCTAGTTGTTCCTATGCGCAGCACCCAGAAGTGATGTCAGCGAGAGAGTCGACGTGGTTGCAAGGAACATGTTGAAGTTGCTTGTGGCAATGAACAACTAGAGGTACGGGGGAAGGGAAGGGGGTGCACGCGTGTGGCGAGGGGAGGAGTGGGAAGAGGTGGGGTGCAGAAAGGAGGCGTGGTGCCAGTGCCCCCACCAACATGATACACAGGGCGGACAACCCCCCCTTACTACGCCACTGATGCCACCCACGATCTCTCCACTATCCCTTCCTCTGCCTTAAAGATCCAACATACTTGTCCCAAGCTGTCCAGTCAGAGTATTCCACAGATGTGGCACTTTTAAACTAGGAGAGTGTAGGAAGATAAATTCCATTGCTGTGGTAGCAGCTGCCAGCTAAGTGGTGAAGAGAATAGGCCTTGGAGAGGCACTCTGTGGGCCAAAAACTAGGGTATCCTGAGTTTTCTAGGCAGAGCCAAAACTAGGAAACTCAGCATCAGATTAGGCAAGTGAATATGTTCACCACAACCACATTTGACCCCTCTTTTTCCATGTCTGTCATTTTGATCTCCAGTCATCTTTTTCTACCTTTCCTCTTCTCTAGTTCAGTTGATAGAAAAGGAAAACTCTTCTGGATTTCTATCTGCATCCTTGCCCACATTTGCATTGCAGTCATTTTTTTTTTGCTCCTGAGATCTTTGTTGCTTGAACAATTTACTCTCTTGCCCATCATAGTTATGACTATGGGCCTGGACAGTATCTCTGTGCAGTAAAAGAAATACAAAATGATGATGGAAGACAATAGATATATAAAACTAAAAAAAAGTTCATAAAATATACACAAGCGAGCAAGAAAAGTCTTCCACCTCCATTGATACTCTGTTCCATGTTGCTGCTCACAGACTATGGCCATCCTTACCTATTTATTAACCTCCCTCTTTCTAAAGTCCTGCTTAGTTCCCACACTGCAAACTTTCCAGTCTTTCAGTTCTTTCATTATCCCAGGACAAGCAGGCAGCATATTCTTGACTGATGGGTGACGGCACCGACGGAGCCCCGGTACGGACAATTTTAGAGTGATTGCACTCTAAGAACTTTAGAAAGTTCTAGCTAGGCCGCACCGCGCGTGCGCGAGTGCCTTCCCGCCCGACAGAGGCGCGCGGGTCCCCAGTTTTCTTAATTCCGCGGAGCTAAGAAGACGCGTGTTTCCAACGGCTGTTGGAAGTTTTTTCCTAAACTGTTCACTTGCCTTCCCGCTCGCGCGTATTTTTCTCTTCATTTTATTTCTTTCTTGTTCTTTTACCGTTTGTAAAAAATTGTTTTATTTTTTTTCACTTTTTATTGACTACCCCGGCGGGGCCTGTTGGCACCATCGAAGCCTCCGGCTTCGATTTTGCTACAGCGGTTTTTCCCTTCATGCCCCCGTCACCGGGTTTCAAAAAGTGTCAGCGGTGTGCGCGCCCTATATCTCTCTCCGACCCGCACAAGTGGTGCCTTCAGTGTCTGGGTCCGGACCATAGGGCTGACACCTGCACCCGCTGTAGTTCTTTACAAAAAAGAACTTTAAAAAACCGACAAATTCAACAACGAATTCTGTTCGGCACCGACATGGAAGTTGCACCAGTATCGACATCGACAACTTCCTCCAAATCGACACCGACTGTCTCGGCACCGACAGATACATCGCCGACGTCGATCCCTGTAGGTAAGCCGGCTAAGAAGCCTTCCCCTACTGTCCTAGGGCCACCAGTCGAGCATGCAGTGAGCCAAGTCCTGCAGACTGAGCGCCGGCCCCGTAAACGCTCCGCTCCCATTGAAGTCACTGCCTCGTCATCGGCATCGACTTCACCCGAGCGTCGAGCGGCACCGAAGGTACCGAGCAAGAAAAGACCGGTACCGGTGCAATCGGGACCTACGTTGGATGAGCGCATTGCCTCTATCCTCCAGGTCCAGCTTAAACAGCAACTACAACAATTGCTCCCGGCTCTGTTGACACCGAATCCTCCAGTGTCGGTACCCAGTGAGCCTTCGGTGCCGACCGTCGATCAACCCCTTTTATTGACATCGACTTTGTCGGCACCGCACAAATCCATGTCCATGCCTATTCTATCAGCGGAGCCGAAACGACGTTCTGCTCCGGACACTTCTGAACCGGTACCGTTCTCTGAGCCCCGTACCGTTCTACACTCCCCTGGTACCGTCTCCAACCGTTCGGGGAAATCGGTACGCAAGACTAAACATGTTGGCACCTCGACTCCACTTTCTCAGGGCCGTCTCCAATCGGTACGGGACCCTGACTTGTGGGATGACTCGGATGATCACCTTGGTACCGAGGAAGATTATTCATCTGAAGAGGAGGATCTATCTGTGCAAGACCCTGCTACTAAGCCAGAGCACTCCTCCTTTACCAAATTTTTAAGGGAAATGTCAGACACCCTTTCAATTCCTTTGGAGTCTGATTCTAAAAAGTCCAAGGCATTCTTAGATGCCTTGGACTTTGATCATCCTCCTAAGGAGTTCTTAAAGTTGCCCCTCCATGATATCTTGAGGGAAACTTTCTATAAGAACTTGGAAACTCCCTTAACCATCCCGGGAGCCCCAAGAAAATTGGAATCTCTTTATAAAGTCATTCCAATTCCAGGATTCGACAAGCAACAACTTCCCCATGAATCCTTGTTGGTGGAATCAACCCTGAAGAAGTCTGTAGGTGCCAGTGTTTACGCCTCTGTTCCTCCTGGCAGAGAAGGAAAGGCCATGGATAAATTTGGAAAGCGCCTTTACCAAAACGCCATGCTGGCCAACCGTTCAGGTAATTACGCATTCCACTTCTCGTTTTACCTGAAGCATCTCATTCAACAGGTGACCTCTTTTCAAAAGTACATTCCGGACCGTAAACTTCCTGCTTTTCAGCAATGTACTTCTAGTCTTTTGCAACTAAGGAAGTTTATGGTCCGTTCCATTTATGATACTTTTGAACTGACGTCACGGGCCACTGCTATTTCTGTAGCAATGAGAAGGTTGGCATGGCTACGGGTCTCAGAACTGGATGTAAACCATCAAGACCGACTGGCCAATGCGCCTTGTCTTGGGGATGAGCTGTTTGGGGAGTCCATGGATACCGCCACACAAAAGCTCTCCGCGCATGAGACTAGGTGGGACACCTTGTTGAAAAACAAGAAGAAACCTCCTCCTCCTCGTCCATTCAGGCAACAACCTTCTTATCAAAGAAGGTTTTCTGCTCGCCCAGCTCAGACTCATCCTCCTCAACCTCGCAGGCAGCGTCAACAGCAGCAACAGGCTCGTCAACAACAACAGCCTGCTGTAAAACCGGCTGTTCAACCTAAGTCTACACAGCCCTTTTGACTCTCTTCTCGAGAACATTGCCAGTCTTCCTCCCTCATGCCTTCAAACTCAGCCCATAGGAGGTCGACTCCAGGTTTTTCTGTCTCGATGGGAAGCAATTACCTCCGACCAGTGGGTACTTGCTATCATCGCTCACGGATATGCCCTGAACTTTCAGACTCCTCCACCGTTAAGTCTACCAAAAGAGTCTGCTTCCAACAAGGCTCAGTCCCTCCTTCTCGGTCAGGAGGTTCAATCCCTCCTCCTTCTCAATGCCATCGAACCAGTTCCTCTAGACCAGCAAGGCCTGGGATTTTATTCCCGGTACTTTCTTGTACCCAAAAAAACCGGAGATCTCAGACCAATATTAGATCTCAGAGATCTCAACAAATGTCTGGTCAAGGAGAAGTTCAAGATGTTATCTCTTGCCACCCTATACCCTCTTCTCTCTCAGGAAGACTGGCTATGTTCCCTCGATCTAAAGGAGGCGTATACTCACATTCCAATTCATCTGATGTCCAGACAATACCTTCGCTTTCTTGTCAACCAACATCATTACCAATACAAGGTGCTACCCTTCGGCTTAGCCTCCTCTCCCAGGGTATTCACCAAATGTCTGATTGTGGTCGCAGCTTATCTCCGCTCCCACAATTTTCAAGTCTTCCCTTATCTGGACGACTGGCTCATCAAGGCTCTTTCTCCTCAGTCCGTTCACATAGCCACCAATCAGACAATTTCCTTCCTTCGACTGTTGGGGTTCGAGATCAATCTACCCAAGTCACACCTCATTCCAACTCAGCGACTTCAATTCATTGGAGCCATTCTGGATACTGTTCAGATGAGGGCGTTTCTTCCTCCAAACCGCCTTCACACCATCCTTCATCTCTGTCAGCAGGTATTCCAGAAAACTTCCATTTCAGCAAATCAAATGATGGTACTTTTGGGGCACATGGCATCCACAGTGCATGTCATCCCCTTTGCACGTCTCCACCTGCGTACTCCTCAATGGACCCTAGCGACTCAGTGGTCACAAGCGACGGATCCTTGTTCACAACACATATCTGTGACCTCGTCTCTTCGACAGTCGCTTCTTTGGTGGTTGAACTCATCAAATCTATCCAGAGGTCTACTGTTCCATCTACCTCCTCATCAACTAGTCATCACCACAGATTCCTCCCCCTATGCATGGGGAGCTCACTTGAACGAGTTCCAAACTCAGGGGTTTTGGACCACCCAGGAAAAGAAGCACCACATCAATTTCCTGGAACTCAGAGCGATATTTTACGCCCTCAAAGCTTTTCAACATCTCCTCTTTCCTCAGGTTCTTCTCATTTGCACAGACAACCAAGTTGCAATGTATTACATCAACAAACAAGGAGGGACGGGATCCCGTCCTTTATGTCAGGAAGCTCAAAGGATTTGGACATGGGCGACTGCTCGTCACCTATTCCTGAAAGCAGTCTACATCCAAGGGGAGCAGAATTGCTTAGCAGACAATCTCAGCAGAATTCTTCAACCTCACGAATGGACTCTCGACCCCTCGACTCTTCAGTTCATTTTCTCTCAATGGGGCACTCCTCAGGTGGATTTTTTTGCAGCTCCCCACAACCATCAACTGCCCCTGTTTTGCTCCAGACTTTACTCTCCTCACCGTCTGGAACCCGATGCATTTCTTCTGGATTGGACCAATCTCTTCCTTTATGCATTCCCTCCTCTTCCGCTCATGCTGCGCACCTTATTCAAGCTCAAGAGGGAACAAGCCACCATGATCCTCATCGCTCCACGGTGGCCCAGACAGCATTGGTTTTCCCTTCTACTTCAACTCAGTTCCAGGGAACCCATACCTCTTCCTCTGTTTCCTTCACTACTTACACAGAATCAGCAAACGCTTCTTCATCCCAACTTACAGTCTCTGCACCTGACAGCTTGGTATCTCTCGGGCTGACTGCACCTCATGCTCTCCTTTCTCAGCCTGTCCGTTCTATTATTGATGCCTCCAGGAAACCGTCTACTCTTCAATGTTACCAGCAGAAGTGGTCTCGGTTTTCTTCCTGGTGCCTGTTACATCACCATGATCCCATATCTACAGCAGTGGGATTGGTATTGGACTATCTTTTGTCCTTATCTGACTCTGGTCTTAAATCCTCTTCGATAAGGGTCCACCTTAGTGCCATTGCAGCTTTTCATGAGCCGATCCATGGTAAACCCCTCTCAGCTCATCCCCTAGTCTCAAGGTTCATGAAAGGCCTTTTCAATGTAAAACCACCTCTTAAGGCCCCTCCTGTTGTATGGGATCTTAATGTGGTTCTTTCTGCGTTAATGAAGCCTCCTTTCGAGCCTCTGGCCACAACGCATTTTAAATTTCTCACTTGGAAAGTGGTCTTTCTGATAGCTCTCACTTCTGCCAGGAGGGTCAGTGAGCTCCATGCACTGGTGGCTGATCCACCTTTCACTGTTTTTCACCATGATAAGGTTGTCCTTCGTACACATCCAAAATTCCTTCCTAAGGTTGTGTCTGAGTTTCACCTTAATCAATCCATCGTTCTACCTGTTTTTTTCCCAAAGCCTCATTCTAATCCAGGTGAACAGGCTTTGCATACCTTGGATTGTAAACGTGCTCTGGCTTACTATCTTGATCGCACCAAACCTCACAGATCATCTCCTCAACTGTTTTTGTCCTTTGATCCTAACAAGTTGGGTCATCCTGTATCTAAACGCACTCTGTCCAATTGGCTTGCTGCTTGCGTTTCTTTTTGTTATGCTCAGTCGGGCCTGACACTGGAGGGTTCTGTCACGGGCCACAAAATTAGAGCTATGGCAGCATCTGTAGCTTTCCTCCGTTCCACTCCTATTGAGGAAATCTGCAAGGCTGCTACTTGGTCCTCAGTTCATACTTTCACATCTCACTATTGTCTGGATGCATTCTCCAGGCGGGATGGACACTTCGGCCAATCTGTTTTACAAAATTTATTCTCCTAATGGCCAACCTTCCCTCCATCCCTCTTTTTGTTAGCTTGGAGGTCACCCATCAGTCAAGAATATGCTGCCTGCTTGTCCTGGGATAAAGCACAGTTACTTACCGTAACAGGTGTTATCCAGGGACAGCAGGCAGATATTCTTGCGTCCCTCCCACCTCCCCGGGTTGGCTTCTTAGCTGGCTTATCCTAACTGGGGACCGCGCGCCTCTGTCGGGCGGGAAGGCACTCGCGCACGCGCGGTGCGGCCTAGCTAGAACTTTCTAAAGTTCTTAGAGTGCAATCACTCTAAAATTGTCCGTACCGGGGCTCCGTCGGTGCCGTCACCCATCAGTCAAGAATATCTGCCTGCTGTCCCTGGATAACACCTGTTACGGTAAGTAACTGTGCTTTCTTGTCATAGCTCGCAGACTCTACTCAGCCACTTTTTCTGTAAATCACCTCAAACCATAAGGCTTTTGCAGTATATAAATAAAGATTTATGTTATAGTATGTTATAACTGGGAGTGTGTAAGTGCCTAAGGGCCATATTCTACTATGATGTCCAAAAAAATCATTGTCAACTAGAACAATGCTTAGTATAATTCTACAATCACACAAAGTGCCAGTGCATATCATGTCTTTTAGGTGCACCCATTTAAGCCATGGAAAACAAGGTCTAAATATCTGTGTCGAAGTACTGTGTGGATCAGCCGCATTCTGCAACAGTGCACATACATGCTCCTCTCCTGGCCACACCCACTTTTCAGATTTGGGTACGAAAACGGATACATAGCATGTTATAGATTGCACCAAATTATGTGCATAGCTTCTAATTAGTACCAATTAGCATCAATTATGATGCAATTGTCAAGTATCAGTGCCAATTAGACTTGTTAAGCAAGTTGTGTGCACAAATTGGCTCTACACACTGATTTGCTTGCAAAACTTAAGGCACCTTATACAGAATTTGGGGGTTGGTGCATAATTCCAAGGTGGTGTATGCACAGCCAGAGCATGGGCATGTCATACGCTTGTAACATAGAATACTAAAGTTATGCATGTGGCCTGTTACGCTTAAGCATGTCCATTTATAGCTGCCATTGTTATGGCATAAGTGGGCATAATAAAATGTAGGTCTGCTTATGTCGACTCAGGTTTATGTTTTAAATAGCACATTACAAACATCTTCGCTTTCTTTAAGCAGAATGAGATGTCAAAAAATATAGGGTTTTTTTTGGACTATCAGATGATATACTAAAAGCAAGTTACTATTTCAACTTGAATCAGTCTCTTTTTTGTATTTTAACATTAGTTAATAAATTTGTGCACTTCATTTAGCATTCATTCAACTCAATAGATAAAAGTAATAAACAACTTAACTCTGTTTAGCATTCTTCTGCTTGGTAAATTGTTAGTGTTATTCATCAGACTCACTGCCTATGTGGCCAGTGTTTCTTGTCTTTCCTCAGGGGAGTGGTCCACTGTAAAATATAAAAAACATCTCATTGAACAAACAGAAATTTCCTACAAATTTCCCAAATATATTTGTGGCTTGCTGATTCTTACATTTCACTTGCATGACAATTCATCATGTACAAAGCTGCTATTTATCTGATGTCACAAGATTGGTGTAGGAACCTGATTGGTTACCACATCCCTTTGTCCAGATCTTCATTGAGACCAATAGGGCATCGTACCCAACTGGAATAATTCAATTGCTGTTCAGAGTCTCCACTCTCCCACCCCAATGTGTAATTGACCATGGATGGCAATAGGATCTGTACTTTATTGTTCCAGAAATCAGTTTCTCATAATACCTATTTATATTTTGGGAGTTTTCATCCATACCATCTCAAAAGTGAGCTTGCCTATTAGTCAAGAAATGAAGTTTACCTTAACGGTAGGCCAGCATTCACTTATATGATCTGTATTTGAACAGTTAGATGACGAACTTGAACAGAGCGGAGAAATTGCAAAATGTACGCAATGCAAAGATACAGTTAAACATAGCAGTGGCACCCATAATCTTTGGCATCAAATTGAAAGACATCATAAAGCAAAATACTTTGCTCTGCATCTGCAAACACAAGGCACTTCTAGGAAATCCCTTAAGTCTGACACCTCTGCTACTAAGCCTACAGCATCAGCAGTGTCTTTTCAAGCCTCGACTTCATCATTTTTCCACAAGCCACTCCTACCAGGCGATAAGAAAAAATTGACACTGTCCTCATGTCCTTTATTGGTTAAGATATACAACCATTTAGCATTGTTAAGGATGAAAGGTTAATGACCTATTTTCAAGCTCTCAATGGAAGTTATGCTGTGCTTTAAGCAGAATGATCAAAGGTAAATATGACAAGATGTTCACCTATGCTTTTAGTCAGCTTCAATGTGTGAGCTACTTTAGCATTATCACTGGACCAGCAGAAACATGAAAGCTTATATTACAATTATAGCACACGGCATAGATGATTTCTATCATGCAATAAATGTCGTGCTGGATATGCCAAACCAAAGCAAAAAAAACACTGTGGAATAACGATACTCTTGAAATGGACTTTAATCTAGAGCCAAAGTTCCAATATAGTACAGTGAAGAAATGAAAATTAGAAGACAAAGGTTTTCCAATTGTTACTGATAATGCTGCATAAATGAAAAAAGCTGTTAGGAAACTTGCTACTACTACTAATCATTTCTATAGCGCTGCCAGAGCAGACAGAAGTGTGGAGGATTGTGTGGCGCAGTGGTTGGATCAACAGCCTCAGCACCCTGGGGTTGTGGGTTCAAACCCCGCACTGCTCCTTGTGACCCTGGGCAAGTCACTTAATCCTCCATAGCCCCAGGTACGTTAGATAGATTGTGAGCCCACCGGGACAGAGAGGGAAAATGCTTGAGTGCCTGATTGTAAAAACCGCTTAGATAACCTTGATAGGCAGTATATAAAATCCTAATAAACTTGAAACTTGAACTTATTTGGGGAGTCTCCCTTTACTCCTCCTTCTTATGTGTTTCTATATAGGGCTTTCACCTGCTTTGGTATAAACTGAAGTGGGCAGCAGAGCCCTCTGGTGAAGGAGGAGGAGTTGAAAAGCTGGAGTGGATTCCAATTAGACAATAAATTGCTCCACATAGAAGATAGTAAATAATCCACATACAAATCATGAGGACCTAGTCTGCTAGTAGCGCAGGACCCAACACGGTCCGCGTTTCGACAAGATGTCTTCTTCAGGGGTTCCTGAGAGTCCTATGTTGATAAATACGTGGAAAAACTGGTGTGTAGAGAAACAAACGCTGCTTGAAACACCTATTTACTAAAAAAGATATTAGCAAAGTAAGAACCTAATTTCTTTTTTAGCTCGCAATTATTACCAATTAGCTCGTTAATTAAATTGCATGCGAATGGCCACCAAGATGGTCTCAGGACTCAAGGATCTCCCGTATGAGGAAAGGCTGAGTAAATTGCAGCTATAGTCACTCGAGGAACATAGAGAGAGGGGAGACATGATTGAGACATTCAAATATATCACGGGCCATATCGAGGTGGAAGATGATATCTTTTTTCTTAAAGGACCCATGGCCACAAGAGAGCATCCGCTGAAAATCAGGGGCGGAAAATTTCATGGCGACACCAGGAAGTATTTCTTCACCAAAAGGGTGGTTGATCATTGGAATGATCTTCCACTGCAGGTAATTGAGGCCAGCAGCGTGCCAGATTTTAAGAAAAAATGGGATAGGCATGTGGGATCTCTTAGGGGAAGAAGTTAGGGGGGTGGGTCATTAGAGTGGGCAGAATTGATGGGCCGTGGCCCTTTTCTGCCGTCATTTTCTATGTTTCTAATTTTGGATGCCATGTAGAGTCTAGGGGTTAGAGTTAAATATATGCACCTAATTTTTTTGTAATACTAAGCTATACATGATATCCCCTGTTCTCAAGACACATGATTGCCATTTTGTTGTACATGTCATGTGATGTTCTTCCTTTAAAGAAGTGATTTTTAAAAATGTCAGCTCTCCTAAATTCTGAGATTTCAAACTAATGCATTTGTTGATCCATACTCAAAGTGACTGACTTTGTGCTTCCTAACTTGGATATAAGCTAAAGCAAAGGCTTTGTGGCCCTGATTCTATAAACAGCGCCTAAAACATGGGTACCAAAGAATGCTGCACATAGTGCGTGTCAATCATGAGTTAGGTGCCGTTTACAGAGTCATACTTAGTGGTGCCTAAATTGGACTTAGGCGCCCCCTAGTTATGCAAAGGTTTTCTTGGCCTAAATACTGGCACCTATATTCAATTTAGGTGCCTATATGCAAAACATGCCCACGATCCACCCTTAACCATGTCCACTTTCTAATAGGCGCCTACCAAGTTAGGTGCCTAGAAAGCCATTAATTTTAATTTAAGACAATTATTGAGACAATTAAGCTTGTTATCGGCACCAATTAAGCTTTTTAAATAAGTTAGGTGCCTAGAATGCACTGATCTAGGCACCTAACTATAGGCATCTTTTTATAGAATCTGGGCCTTTGTGCTTATTTAGTGATCTTTGTTTGATTAGCCCCTTCTATGTACATCGACACACTTCATAGACATATTCAGCATATTACTTTATGGATTTCATCTGTGTTTGGACTGTACCTTAAGACTGTCCAGAGTTTGGAGGAGGAGAACTGCACACCATATGGGTCGTTGGGGAAAGGTTGGCCTATATATTGCACAGAATGTATAGTTGTTTAGAGGATGTTGTAACATACTTCACAAACTGTATTCCAATGTGTTTCACATTGCTGTATTAGTCATTCTAAAAAGTTAATACAAATTGAATGTAAAAAAAGAAAACAACTGAAAGGGTAAGAAGCAAAATGGCATTCACTTATGTGGAAGCAGAAAGATAAAGAGAATTTGTTTAAAAGACCTTCATGTTTTGAAATATCCTAAAGAGTGCAATACTGGAGCTGTTATGTACTATAAAGTCTGTAGAGAGCAAACCAGATATTTTTTTATATTTGTGGTTAAATCAATTGTGCATAAAATTTGACTTTTACCCCCCCTGCCCCCACCCTTTTACAAAGCCACAGTAGTGGCTGCTGCGCAACAAACATTCTGACACCTATTAAATCCCTGTGGGTGGCACAGCGATTACCGCAGCTTTATAAAAGGAGCCCTTAGTTTGTAACTGAATAATTATAGAAACTAATGGGTCCTTATACAAAGGTGTGCTAAATGATGAGCTTCCTATTCTGTTCCTTTGGGCAGCTTACCAGGAATGTTGACTCGTATATACCACAGTTAAAATAGAAGTCCAAAGCAAACAAAATCTGTGGAGACGGATGTTCCTGATGAAGACTTTTATTCAGCTTGACATTTAGAATGTACACCTTTGTAAAAGCCCGCCTAAGACTTTAAAAGGAACTGAAAATTGGTAGCAACCCCTTTTTATTTTTACCAATCTAATACTTCTATACAGTTGGCCACTGGATGTCACTGTTGTCTCACTTATGGATTATTCTAATAGGTAGTATAACATCAATTGTTCCTTGGTAATAGTAAAAGAAATTGGCAGGTTTGCGGGGTTTGTAGAGGTTTTCACATAGATGAGTCTCCCCTGGTATTTGTTGGCTAACATGTTTTTTTAAAAATGTATTATTATAGATATAGCCATTTGTCTTCATGGCAAATCAAACAGATTCCCATTCCAGAACTGGCAGCTCCAGATTGTCTTGTGGTCACCTGGGTGACAAATAGACAGAAACACCTGCAATTTGTTAAGGATGATCTTTTCCCTCATTGGTCTGTGGAAGTTCTTGCTGAATGGCATTGGGTTAAAGTAAGTTCATAAGCTGATTTCTATATAGCAAGACACCTTGTCCTTTTGTATACATATGCTTTATGCCTTCTTGACTTTCTCAGAAGCAAATTTTCATAGTTTTCAGGTGAAATATTATACTCTGATTGAAGTAAAATTATTTTTCAGTGCATGACTTTTAAATATGGATTTTTTTTCCTGATAAATTCTTCTTGTTGCAGATTACCAGAGCTGGGGAATTTGTGTTTCCATTAGATTCCATTCACAAGAAACCTTATGAAGTTCTCGTGTTGGGGAGGGTTAGACGAAGCACAGATTCACTATCAAGGTATGGCACACATACTTTTCTAACTTACCCCTTCTTTTACTAATGCATAGCATAGGTTTTAGCGCCGGCAGCGGGGGTAGCTGCTCCAAAGCTCATAGGAATTCTATGAGCGTCGGAGCAGTTACCGCTGCTGCCGGCTCTAAAACCCATGCTACGCGTTAGTAAAGGAGTGGGTTAAAGCCTTATATCTTTTTGCACCTTTTGTAAAATGTTATGCTTAGATCACCAGAAAACATTCTGATTTGTTTTGTTTGGAGCAGATGATTTTGCAGTGTTTTGTAAATCAGTTGTACTTCAGTCTTTTATATGAGACTATATTGATGTGAAAACAACTAAGGGCCAGATTCACTAAGCAAATTGATCGTGTACCGATCGGTTTGCGACCTCTTTGCAACCCAATTTCCCTCCAACCCAATTCACTAACCTCTCCTGCGATCCGCTTCTGATTCGTGCATGCAAACGAGAGGAAACGGCATGCAAAGTAGGCAGAAGAAGGAAGACAGAAGAAGGAAGACCAATTGGGCTTGCCGAGCCTATGTGAAGCGACTGCTGAGGACCAGTCGCTTCACTTCTTACCGACTCTCCTGCCCTTTAAACCCACAGGCTTGCAATGCGCTTTTGCAGAATACATAAAGAAAGAATTCTTCCTTTTTTATATATTCTGTAAAATGCTGCCAGCCGGTAGTTTTAACTCGTCCCCCCCGCGCCGATGCCCACCCCCAGCACTGATGCCCCCCACGCCTATGCCCCTCCCATGCTGATGCCCCCAAACAAACTGCAGGAGGGATGCCAACTCCCTCCTGCCACCCAAGGGACACCCCGTCTCCGGTCCCCCCTGCCCCCTCTTACCATTAATGGAGCAGGAAGGGTACTCAATCCTTCCTGCTCCAATGCCTCCCCACCCAAAAACAAATGGCAGGAGGGATGCCAACTCCCTCTTGCCACCCCCTGGACACCCCTCCCCGTACCTTTAACGGAGCAGGAGGGGTGCTCAATCCCTCCTGTTCCAATGCCTCCCGCAACGAGTCTGAAGCTTTAGGCCTTGCCTCGGTGCATCATGTGATGCGCGGGGCCTAAGGCCCTGATTGGCTCAGGCGCCTCGGGCTCCTCCCTTGGGAGGGGCCTGAGGTGTCTCTGCCAATCAGGGACTTCCTTAGTGAGTACCTAAGAAAGTCCTGGATTGGCCAAAATATCTGCCCGATTAAAAAAAAATTAAAAAAGACAGCAGAAGCCCTGACTGCAGTGGCAGGAGGCTGCTTCTCCTGTCAGGGCTCTAGCGATCCGTTCAGTTGGTTGGGGGGGGTGTTAACGATCGTCCCCATTTGCATGCATTTTGTGAATTCGTCAGCCTACATGCAATCAGGCTCGGATCGGACATGGATCGGGTGTTTGTGAATCTAGCCCCATATGGCTTCCATACAGTGCCATTTTTTCCCCATGAAATTGTTTGCATGTGAGAGCAAATTATGATACCCCAGAATCTTTTAAAAGAAATATGACGTTCATTTTTCTATCTTGATTGTTTCAACAGGGAAGCAGAATCGGACGCATTTGCACTTCCCTACCACAAGATAATTGTCAGTGTGCCTTGTATGCTTCATTCATATAAACCTCCACTTGCTGGTATGTTCTTCCTGACAAGCTTGGGCATATTAGAATGAGTACAGAGGTCTACATGTACCAATCAGTGAAATAATATTCATTTTGTTTTAATAGTTATATAGGACTCCTTTTACAAAGCCACGTTAGGATTTTTTTAAATCACCAGCCTCAACAGTATTTGTTCTGATTCTGATAGAATTCCTATGAGCATCGAAGCTAATATCATCGCGGCTTTGTAAAAGGGGGAATAGCTTTGAGACAGATCAGATATTGGCTACTTCAGAAGAGGGCTTAGAGTGATCAAATGTAATCAAAACTACTAATGAACAAGAAAATGATGATTCACAATGATGATCCCAAATCCAGTTGATAAACTGGAGGGAGGGGTTGCAAGGATGATTTTTCCACTTGTGTGGTTTATCTGAGATGAGTGAAGCCATTTGTTTCTTACAGTTTTAAGAGTGATTATTCTGAATGAGTTTCATGCTCACAGAAAAACCTTTAGTCATGAACAGGGTCTGCAATTGTTATGCACGAATACAGGATGTCCGAGGCGGTACTTGGAGAGACCTCCCAGGAAAGAGACTTGGGAGTTATGATTGACAAGTCGATGAAGCCGTCCACTCAATGTGTGATGGTGGCAAAAAGGGTGAACAGAATGCTAGGAATGATAAAGATCGGAGAAGGTTATCATGCCGCTGTACCGGGTCATGATGCGCTCTCACCTGGAGTACTGCGTTCAGCACTGGTCGCCGTACATGAAGGACATGATGCTACTTGAAAGGGTCCAGAGAAAGGCAACTAAGATGGTTAAGGGGCTGGAGGAGTTGCTGTATAGTGAAAGATTAGAGAAACTGGGCCTTTTCTCCCTCGAACAGAGGAGATTGAGAAGGGACATGATCGAAACATTCAAATAAGGACAGGTTGTTCACTCTCTCCAAGGTAGGGAGAACGAGAGGGCAGTCTCTAAAATTGAAAGGAGATAGATTCCATACGAATGTAAGAAAGTTCTTCTTCACTCAGAGAGTGGTAGAAAACTGGAACGCTCTTCCGGAGTCTGTCGTAGGGGAAAACACCCTCCAGGGATTCAAGACAAAGTTAGACAAGTTCCTGCTGAACCAGAACGTACGCAGGTAGGGCTAGTCTCTGTTAGGGTGCTGGTCTTTGACCAAGGGCCGCCGCGTGAGCGGACTGCTGGGCAAGATGGACCATTGGTCTGACCCAACAGTGGCAATTCTTATGTTCTTATGGTGGATTATGATTTTTGACTCATCTCCAGTCAGAACCCTTTTAGTCTGCATGTTGAGTTCTAACACATTAGTAAAATATAGGTTGGATCTAATTGTGTGGCATTAAACAGTGTATCAGGTTTTGAAGGAATAAGCTAGGGTCATCCAAGTTCATCTGATCACTTAGGCTCTGAGGGCAGAAAGTTCAGTCTCTTTCATGACCCAAGTAAGTGACAGTAATATTTTTTATCATTGTAGACAATCATCCCATAATTAAAGAAGCAGGTTTGTGAAAAAGGATCCCCACTTTCACCATCAGTGTTCAACCTTCTAATGCAATCCATGGGAGTCAACAGATCTTACACAAATAAAACATTTCACCTATGCAGACGACATAACGATCATGTTACCTATAGTGGTTGAATTAACCAACACCCTCACCAGTGTAAAAAAAAATGTGTCCACATCATAGAAAACTGGACCTCAACCCACCGCCTCAAATTAAATAAGAGCAAAACCGAATTCCTTTGGCTAGACCCCTCAACTGACCCATGCTACACTCCAAGGATTACAGTAGACAACAGAGTTTCCTCTAGAACTACAATTCCAAATCTTAGGAGTAGAAATTGATAACCATCTATCTATGAAGAGCCATGTACAATCAATAATAAAACGAGAAGGCTAAGACCCATCAGAAAATACTTCGAAACAGAGGCCTTTTTTAAGAAATATTTATGAAAGTTTTTCCAAAATACAAAGTCCCACACAGGCCATAAATTATACACAAGCAAACAGAAATCAAGTCAATGGCAACATAGCTGTCCACAAGAGAATTGTGAATAAGAGCAAACTAAACCCGAAAGCAATTCCCACCCACTCCCCATCCAACCCCCTTTGTAAACACAAATGTGCAATAAGGGTTGAAGAAAAAAAAAGAAACAGAGGCCTTCTGAATCTTAGTGCAATCCCTTATCCTATCTCGACTAGACTACTGTAACATAACTCTAGTTCTTTGAACTAAATAAAATGTTGCTATCGCATCTACAATGAGTTCAAAATGCAGCAGTAAGACTCATACGGACTATGGAAATCGGAACATCTACAGCCTTACTATATGAAACTACATTGGCTGTCCGTAGCCACAAGGATCAAGTTTAAATTAGGCATCACTCCCTATAAGAGCCTGACAGGCAATGCCCCCAATTACCGTGTTTCTCCGAAAATAAGACACTGTCTTATATTAATTTTGGGCCCAAAAAAGGCACTAGGTCTTATTTTTGGGATAGTTCTTATTTTTTTTCATGTACAATGATCATCTCTCACTTCCTCTTCTTCACCCCAATTCTTCCTCTTTCCTTTCTCTCTCCCACTTGTGCAGCATCTTTCCTCCTCTCTCACCCATCCCCTTGTGTAGTATCTTTCTATCCCGCCCTCCCATCCCTTGTGCAGCAGAATACTTGCAGCTTCTATCCCTCCCTTCCATCCCTTGCAGCTTCTATCCCTCCCATCCCTTGTACAGCAGAACCCTTGAAGCTTCTATCCCTCCCTTCCTCCCCCCATGCAGCATCTTTCTATCCCTCCCATTCCCCGCCGCCACCACACACCCCCTCCCCGCTGCCCCTGTCATCTCTCCCTCCCTTTCGAACCCCGACCGCGAGACCGAAATACCTGGTAACAAATGGCAGCATCGGCAGCACAGGCTGCATCACGGCCTTCTCACACCTGGGCATTCCTATGCCGCATCACTGATGATTTCATCAGCAACGCAGCACACGGACCCCTTGGGCATGAGTAGGCCATGATGCAGCCTGTGCTGCCGTTTGTTATCAGGTATTTTGTCTCGCAGTTGGGAAGGAGAGATGGAAGGGTCAGCGGAGGGGGGCGGGGAAGCGCTGGTGCCGGTGACTAAGGCTTATTTTCGGGGGTAGGGCGTATATTAAGACCTATCCCGAAAATCATGCTAGGGCTTATTTTCGGGGAAACACGGTAACTGAGTTGGCCATCCTACTCCAGAACTCCTCCAATTCTACCAGAAATCTTTTACATTTAAAACTCCCAGCAAGCAACAATTTAGTCTGTCAGGCAAATTACCTTATTTATCCAACATTAGTTAGCAAAATGCTGGAACCAACTATCATTTACACTATGTTCTTGTGACCACTATCTTCAAATTCTACTGCTTACTTTACAAGGCTATCAACGGAGAAAGCCCAATTTACTGGAATAACAGACTAAATCAATCCTCCTCAATCAGACACAGAAGAACACATTCACTATTCTATTATCCATCCAAAAATGTCAAATGAAAAAAACTTTATGACAACCTAATAGCCTCCAAAGCAGCTAAGTTGGACAAACAACTCACCACTCTGTTATCTTCATCCACAGATTACAAAACCTTCAAGAAAGAAATTAAAACCATACTCTTCAAAAAACACGTTAAACCTATCCAGCACAACAATCCTAACCCAACATCCAACACTCTATAAACCCTTAGTACTCTCTAATTTTTCTAGTTACCAAACATTATCTAAAACCCATAATTCTCTCTTAAAATTTTATCTCATCGTTTAATCTATTACTTCAAGTTGAAATGTAATTCTTGTTTTAGTTTGGATGTAATCCGCCTTGAACCGCAAGATAATGGCGGAATAGAAATCACTAACATAATGTAATGTAATGTAATCATTGTTGACTCGTTACGTCCCAGGAGCTGCATTAGACAGTTTAGAAATGAGCTTTTACAAATCCCATTTCAGTTACTTCAGGGTTGGCTCCCTGTCTTGCTATAAAAATGCTTTTAACAGTTTTCTGAATCTGAGATAGTGGTCACAAGAACATAGTGTAAATGGTCATATTTGATCTACTTGAACTTGTAATTATGTATTTGTAACTATGACCTAACTGTATTAGTAACTGTACTGATGATCTACCTGTACTAACAACTCTATTGAATGTCTTTGTCAACTGTCCATTGTAACTTCCTGGGTAACCGACCCAACCTCTTGAACTGAATAGGTAGACAATGGAAAACCTTGATTAACATAACATTTGGATGTAAAGGAGGAGCCTAGATTGATTCATTTCTCACCATGTGAAAAAGATGTTGGAGTTTGATGGAAATCCTGCTGGTGGCTACCATTGTATTATGCCGTTATAATTACTGTTTTCTTTAAATTTTGTTCAATAGCAAATTCCCCAGAACTGCCCTTCTTAGATAGTACTAAAGTTCAAGCAAATTTAAGCCTGAGCTGTGCAGAGATGATTTATTATTTAGGGGGCCTTAAATATATATCATTTATAATCTTTGCAGATTTGTATTGATAGAATAGTTTTCCCCAAATCAGTGAAAAGAAGGACTAGAAGCTTTTCTGATTTGTGATGGTACCAGGTTAAATAAGTGCAGTAGTTTAATTTGTCAGCAGAGAGCAGTTTAGCTACACTAGTAGACTGCTAGCAGCAATTTGAAAAAAAAGTTTAATATTAGCAGAAAATCTGCGATAACTCACATGCATCCTTTATGTTTTAAGTAGCAGCAAAGATGAAAACATTGGTATTTATTACAGTATTATTACTGTCCATTATTTTCTTGCTTGCTGCTATTGTAAAGAATAAATTTGGGTGCACTCACAGCCTGTTAATGAATGATTGTATCAATTTATTTCTCTGCCTCAGATTGGAGAACAAGATGCAAATTAAAGTAAGCCATCAAAAAGAGACATTCTGCTTCCTGCAGTGCCTTTAACTATGAAATCATGGCTGTAGGGGTTTTTGGTGATCCATGTTCTGTGTTTAATGTTCACAGCTTTAATATGTCATTATAAAGGTACTTAAACTGCTTTATGCAAATTTTTAAAGCAAAATTTTATTGCTCGTGGTTTTGATTCAAATAACAGCAGACTTTGCTTCCGGTTTAATCTATTAGTGTTGGAAGGCTGCATTCTGCCTTCAAAAAATGTTTTTGGTGAGTTCTCTGGTCGCAGCTGCTATCATAGGGTACCTTTAAGTTTTCATAAGTTTCTGTTAATAATGCATTCGTTAAAAAAAAATTGCAGTTATTCTGATCAAAATGCATGAAGTAATTACAAAAAAAAAATCTTTTTCATTTTTAGCATTAGTGACAAACTACAGATTATCATGATAGATAATGTAGTAGCTTTAGCACGGATGCCAAAAATTATATTGTACCTCTTTTACGTTTATGTGTGCTCATATGGTGGTAGTGTTTGCCATGATACAAATGTTTGAAAATATAATTTTGGAATAAGGCTGCCTCTCTTCTCACATGTAATCTGTATATCTGTATCTTTAAGGCCAGTATTAAAAAAAAAAAAAAAAGCTAAGCTCTTAAATTTATGCATCTATGGTCCCCTATTATCAAACCTGCGGAATAGCGTTTTAGTGTGGACTGTCGAGGTAAATGCTCCGATGCTCATAGGAATTGAATGAGAATTGGAGCATTTACCTTGCCCGCCCGCTCTAAAACACTCTACCACAGCTTGATAAAAGGGGGCCTAAATTTGTCCTTTATTTTCAGGAAAACTTATGAACATAAGTTCTCAGATAGAAGCTTACCTAGATCTAGGATCTTAAAAGTTAGGCTTCTTAATTGAGAACTGCTATTCATTTGCCCAAATTTAGGAGCCTGAAAATAGGTTTGAGCTCTTTTCTTTTTCCCTTGCCTTAACTTCACCCCTGCTCCCACCTGCTCAAGACTCCTAAATTTAGGGGCCTAGATAGATACTCAGTCCTAGTTCATTTTCAAAGAGGTCAAGTTAAAAGTTTAGTATATTTAAATATTTGTTATCCCACCTTTTGATCAGTCACAACAAAATGATGTGGTAGCTCGGGTGGCAGCCAGGTATCAAGCCTTCACAGACAGGGTAAGTGAAAGGAAAAGGCTTTATTATGAGACCAAAATACCAAAGCTCTGTTATTGTCACACACAATTTTGCACAAAAAAGAACTTTACCCTCAGGTTTCCTGAAGGCCAGCTTCCCTAAACTCACACCTGTTAACAGCCATGGTGACCAGCAACTAGCAAGCCCAGTTCCAGTACTTCTCTTGTATGCTATAATCTTCTCACCTTGACCGACCTTCAAATACTGCAGTCACAGACTAGGAAATCTCCTGGAGGACCCCTCCTGGGCCCATTTTTAGACACAGCTGCCTGGGTTTGGAATCTGTCTTGGAAGATCCAATCTCCCTGTTCTGTTCCCACCCTAAGGATTTTAATTTGCTCTCTGCCTGAGCCCCACCCTCCTGATTCAGCAGTCTAGCTAATATTCTTTTAATGTGGCTCTTAAGGGGAAGTGTGTTTACTCTACTCACCCCCATCACAAGTAGTTTATAGTGCTAAAAGAACATAGTAAATAATAGAAAAAGACCCTCATGGTCCATTGAGTCTGCCCAACAATGAGACCAGAGCCTCGCCCACCACGCCACCTAGGCTTGAGTCACCCATGTTTAAATGCTGGGGATGATATATGGTACACTGCTGATATATGGTATCCCCTCCAAAGCTGCACAGTTCCCCCACTCACAGTATGTGACAATAAAACGCACGCTAGAGTTCTCAAACCTTCACCTGTCTATCCAGCATCGGACTCTGCTCCCCCATGCTGGATTTGGCCACTCTTCTTGGTCTCCTGCCACATTCGGGACACAGACCATGCAAGTCTGTCTGGCATCAGGCTCTGCCCCCCTCCCCCCCCAATGCTGGATTTTCTTTTTCTCTCGCCACGAGGGACACAGACCGTACAAGTCTGTCTGGCATCAGGCTCAGCTCCCACTGTTCTTGCTCAAAGAAACACCTTAACAGCCATGTTGCATTTCCATCTTCTTTCTATTTAAGCATTCCTTGTGTCTGTCCCATGCATATTTGGAGAGCTTTGCTAAAATCTAAATACATCACATCTAGCAAACTCCCTCTATCCAATTTTCTAGTCAGTCAGTCAAAGAAATTGATCAAATTTGTCTGACAAAACCTACCTCTAGTGAATCCATGTTGCCTCTGGTCCTGTAATCCACATGATTCCAGAAACTTCACCATTCTCTGTTTTAAAAGTATTTCCATTAATTTGCTTACCACAGAAGTCAGACTTACTGGCCTGTAATTTCCTACTTCTTCCTTAGTTCAACTTTTGTGGAGAGGGACCACTTCCGCCCCTCTCCAGTCCTCCGGTACCACTCCCGACTCTAGAGACTCATTGAAAAGGTCAGTCAGCAGAACCACCAGAACTTCACTAAATTCCTTCAGCACGGAGGTACACCATCCGGCCCCATCGCTTTGTCTACTTTTATTTTAGCATTGGACAAAGACTTATACATATTACTTAGGTGAGGGAATAAGGGACTAGAGGTAGGGGAGTAAAGAGGGAATGGCAACAGATATGGGTGCTTTATAAGTTGGGAGAAGAGGACATAAACACAGTTTCAAAAATTAGATTTGAACACCATGAGAGATGGGGCCTGATGCACTGAGTCAGGCAGGATGATCCAGGAAGTTGATAGTCAAAGGTTTGCATGAGTGTATGGAGTTCATTGGTAAACATATTTAGAAAAATCATTGTTAAAGCTAGTAGAAATTTGAGGTAATCCTACTGTGAAGTCCAAATGTTAGAAGTCTACCATTCCTGGATTTAGCACTTTGGTAAAAAGAACATTTTTAGAGGTCCCATGATCTTGAAACAATCCTCATTCAGGGCCCTTTTTACACAGCCACAGTAGTGATTTCCATGCGCCAAATGTGACGCAGCCCATTCAATTTCTATGGGCTGTATCACATTTGATGTGTTGATATTCACTACCACTGCTTTATAAAAGAGGCCCTTAATGTACTTTAGGCATCCCCCTTCCTGCCACCAACAAAAAATTACAACTTAGCCACTACAACAAAATTCTTCTTTGACATCTGCTAATCACTCTTCTAGCTTCCTACAATAACACAGAAATGATTAGGGATCAAGCCAGACAAGAAATGTATCACAGCAAAGCCTGAAGCAATTAAGTGCTGTTCTCGGAATCTGAGTAATCTTGTGGGAAACCGTTGAAATGTTATGATCGCTGGATGTAAGTAAGCTAGTGTACTTAACCATTATTTTTCCAAGAGAGGGTTTTAAGAATAAAATTTGAGAAAAGAAATGTATACTAAGATTAATCATTTATTTCACAACTTAACAAAAATATTATTTTTAATTTTATTCTATGTGGATTGTACATTTCCCAGTCCTTATGCTTTGTTTTACCCATAAAGCACACTTTAAACTTGTGTATACAAAGCAATTTCAGTAATATGCTACTGCTATTATCGTAATGGTGTGGCCTGAAAACTAAGGATAACATGAATTGTTTAATTAATAAACTAGATTGTAAAAGTTAACTTATCTGCCAACCCATTTTTTAAATCTTAAAATAATTTTTTGAGTTCTTTCTGTAGCAACACTTTAGTAGTCTAAGGCTGTTGTACATATATTCATTTTATATTCAAAGTGCGTCTATTTATTTTAAAATTTTCTATTCTGTTTATCAACTAGACGGATTACAATTTTCACACACATAATTTAAGAATGACATACATAAATGTACAAATTCTACATCTCTAAACAATTAAAAAATAAAAACACTCATTTCAAGATTTAGGGGTCCTTTTGCTAAGGTGCGCTAACCGATTTAGCGCACACTAATAGATTTAGCGTGCGCTAAATGCTAACACGTCCATAGAATATAATAGGTGTGTTAGCATTTAGCGCACGCTAATCGTTAGCGTGCGCTAAATCAGCTAGCGCGCCTTAGTAAAAGAGGGGGTTAGTCTATACATTACATTAGAGATTTCTATTCCGCCATTACTTTGCGGTTCAAAGCAGATTACAAAAGAGTTAAACTGTGGGTTACAATGGAAGATCATTGGTCATTTCTAGAGAAGTTAGATCAGGTATATATAGGAAAATACAGGTATATATAGGAAACTACTGACATATCCTTATTTATGAAATGCCCTGACAAATAGATGAGTTTTCAGCAGTATTTTTTTAAAGATTTAGAGTCAGAAAATAATCTTAATGAACCATTCATTGCATTCCACAACTTGGACCAGCCACCAAAATCGCTGCCATCCAGGTCTTTTTATATTGCACGTCATATGAGTATATTCAAGGGATAGTTTCATTGTCATTTGTGAGCTTAATTCACGATTTGGCACGTATTTTCTCAAGGCTTTAATCAGATACCACGGTGCCTCCCCGTAGAGTGCATGATGTATTATAAGAACATAAGCAGTGCCTCTGCTGGGTCAGACCAGAGGTCCATCACGCCCAGCAGTCCGCTCACGCGGCGGCCCATCAGGTCCAGGACCTGTATAGTAATCCTCTATCTATACCCTTCTATCCCCTTTTCCTTCAGGAAATTATCTAATCCCTTCTTGAACCCCAAAACCGTACTCTGTCCTATCATACCCTCTGGAAGCGCATTCCAGGTGTTCACCACCCTTTGGGTGAAGAAGGACTTCCTAGCATTGGTTCTGAATCTGTCCCCTCTTAATTTTTCCGAATGCCCTCTCGTTCTTGTAGTTTTCGAACGTTTGAAGAATCTGTCCCTCTCCACTTTCTCCATGCCCTTCATGATCTTGTAAGTCTCTATCATGTCCCCTCTAAGTCTCCGCTTCTCCAGGGAAAAGAGCCCCAGTTTCTCTAATCTTTCAGCATACTTTTTATCAATCGTGTCGCTCTTTTCTGAACCCTTTCGAGTATCGCCATATCCTTCTTAAGGTACGGCAACCAATATTGGACGCAGTACTCCAGATGCAGGTGCACCATCGCCCGATACAATGGCAGGATAACTTCTTTCATCCTCTATAGTCCCAAGTCCACTAAATAGTTTGGTGTCGTCTGCGAATTTTATTACTTTGCACTTCGTCCCTGTTTCTAAATCATTTATAAATACATTGAACAGCAGCGGTCCAAGTACCAACCCCTGTGGAACACCACTCGTGACCCTCCTCCAGTCCGAGTAGTGGCCCTTCACTCCCACCCTTTGCTTTCTACCCGCCAACCAGTTTTTGATCCATCTATGTACGTCTCCTTCCACCCCATGATTCTTCAGTTTCCGTAGTAGACGTTCATGGGGTACCTTGTCAAAGGCTTTTTGGAAATCTAAGTATACGATGTCTATGGGGTCCCCCTTGTCCATCCGTTTGTTAATTCCTTTGAAGAAGTGCAATAAGTTCGTTAGGCACAATTTTCCCTTGCAGAAGCCATGTTGGCTTGTTTTTATCAGTATATTCCTTTCTAGATGCTCGTCGATGCTGTTTTTTATCAGCACTTCCGCCATCTTCCCCAGAACTGAAGTCAAACTTACCAGTCTGTAGTTCCCCAGGTTACCTCTTGATCCTTTTTTAAAGATGGGCGTAACATTAGCTATCTTCCAATCCTCCCGGATCACGCCTGTTTTCAGGGATAGATTACAAAGCTGCTGTAGTAGTTCCGCTATTTCCTCCTTTAGTTCTTTCAATACCCTAGGGTGGATTCCATCCGGGCCCGGAGATTTGTCAGTTTTTAATCTATCTATCTGCTTGTGTACGTCTTCAAGGCTTACCTCCATGGATGTTAATTTTTCTGCTTGATCTCCTTTGAAGATTTTTTTCAGGTTCCGGCACATTGGATGTGTCCTCTTTTGTAAATACTGACGAAAAGAACATGTTTAGTCTATCCACTTCTTTTTCCTCCTTCACCACTCCTATCCTATCTCCGTTATCCAGCGGTCCCACCTCCTCCCTAGCTGGCTGCTTCCCTTTAACATATCTGAAGAACTGTTTGAAATTTCGTGCTTCCCTGGCTAGCCTCTCTTCATATTCTCTTTTTGCTCTTCTAACCACGAGGTGAAATTCTTTTTAATGCTTCCTGTGCTCTTTCCAGTTTTCTTTGGTTTTGCCCTTTTTCCATTTCCGGAATGAATTCTTCTTATCTGCTATCACTTTCTTTACTTCTTTAGTTATCCACACCGGGTCTTTTGTTCGGCTCTTTTTGCATTCTTTTCTAAATCTCAATACGAAATTTAACAAGCAAACAACGTAGTTGTTTCAATACTGGAGATATATGATCGTAACGAGAAACCCCTGTAATCATCCTTGCAGCTGTATTTTGTACCACTTGTAAGGCATGTATAATAATAATTACTTTATTTTTGTATACCGCAGTACCAGAATAGTTCAGAGCGGTTTACATGACAAGAGACTGTACATCTACAGCGAAATTTACAAATAAGTCAATCAATCAATATAACTTAGCGAGTCGGGAGCAGGCAAGAAGGAGATAGAAAGGTTATAAACAAGTCAATCGGCGTGGCTAAGAAGTTGGGTGCAGGTAGGTGGGAGGTGCAAGTAGGGAGAAGGCAGGTAGGTGGGAGGTGCAGGAAGGTGGGAGGTACAAGGCATAGTTAAAAGTAGAGTTACAAGGAGGGCGGGAGTCAGAGATATTTGTCAAAGAGATAAGTTTTGATTGACTTCCTGAAAGTTTGGTAGGAGGGAGAATTAGAGATGAGAGTGGATAGACATTTGTTCCATTTGCATGCCTGGAACGCCAGGGATCTGTCGAGGAATCTCTTGTAGATGCAGCACTTTAGGGACGGGAAGGCAAACAAGTGGGCGTTATGTGTGCGGGTGGGGCCCGGACAGACAAAGTGATCTGATAGGTAGATTGGGGACGAGCCTGTTAGGGTTTTGAAGCAGAGGCAAGCAAATTTG
Organism: Geotrypetes seraphini; assembly: GCF_902459505.1. Classification (NCBI taxonomy): domain Eukaryota; kingdom Metazoa; phylum Chordata; class Amphibia; order Gymnophiona; family Dermophiidae; genus Geotrypetes; species Geotrypetes seraphini. The sequence goes on along the minus strand of NC_047085.1, from coordinate 146,081,426 downwards.
AAGATAATCCTCGCCTCCATAGGCAGCCAGTGCAGTTTTTTGTAGAAGGGGCTTATATGGTCAGATTTTTTGAGATTATAGATGAGTCGAACGGCTGCATTCTGAACGAGTCTTAAGCGTTTGATGGTTTTTTTAAATGAGCCTAGGTAGATGATATTACAGTAGTCTAGGATGCTCAGGATTAGTGATTGGACCAGTAATCGGAAGGAGAAGAAGTCAAAGTAGTGTTTGATGGTGCGGAGTTTCCAGAGGGTACCAAAACATTTTTTAATCTGAGCATTGGTGTGGGCTTCGAAAGTAAGGCAGCGGTCCAGGATGACTCCAAGGATTTTGATTGTGGGGTTAATTGAGTAGTCTAACCCGTTAAGTTTTAGGGAGGTGTTTGTTAGCTTGTTGTTGGGACTGGCCAGGAAAATTTTGGTTTTTTCTGGGTTCAGCTTTAATTTGAATTGAGTGGCCCATTGTTCTATCTTGGTGAGGATGGATGAGGTGAATTGTTCAATCTCTTGTGAAAGCGAGGTAATGGGAATGATAATAGTGATGTCGTCTGCGTAGATATATGATTTTAGTTTTAGGTTGGATAGCATATGACCTAGTGAAGCCATGTAGACATTGAATAGAGAGGGTGAAAGAGGGGAGCCCTGAGGAACTCCGCAGGGATTGTGCCAGGGTTGGGAGAAGGTCCCATTGAAGTGTACTTGGTAAGAGCGTTTTTTTAGAAATCCTGTGAACCAGTTTAGGACCTGACTGGAGATGCCGATGGAGTCAAGGCATCTGAGTAGAATGTCATGGTCAACAGGTCAAAGGCACTGCTCAGGTCGAACTGGAGTATCAAGGCACTTTTTCCCAGAGAGAATAAGTGGAGGAGGTAATTAGTCAGAGAGGCTCAGAGACTTTGTCATACCCAGGAATAGAGCATTACAAGGATGTGCTGAGACTTGAGTCAGTCCAGCGAATGGCCACCCGGATGGTCTCGGGACTCAAGGATCTCCCGTACAAGGAACGGCTGGATAAACTGCGGCTATACTCACTCAAGGAACGCAGAGTGAGGGGAGACATGATCGAGACGTTCAAATATCTCACAGGCCATATCGAGGTAGAAGAAGATATCTTCTTTCTCAAAGGTCCAACGGCAACAAGAGGACATCCATGGAAAATCAGGGGTGGGAAATTGCACGGTGACACCAGGAAATACTTTTTCACCAAGAGAGTGGTTGATCACTGGAATAATCTTCCACTGCAGGTGATCGAGGCAAGCAGCGTTTCTGATTTTAAGAAGATGGGATTGTCACGTGGGATCTCTTCACAGAGTTAAGTAGGGGAGGGTTATTGGGGTGGGCAGACTAGTTGGGCCGTAGCCCTTATCTGCCGTCTATTTCTATGTTTCTACAAAAATCTAGTTTAGTAATGAGAAGACTTTGGATAACTATTTGAAAATCAAGCATTGATAACATTGGCTTCACTCTAGAGCAGGGGTCTCAAAGTCCCTCCTTGAGGGCCACAATCCAGTCAGGTTTTCGGGATTTCCCCAATGAATATGCATGAGACCTATGTGCATGCACTGCTTTCAATGCATATTCATTGGGGAAATCCTGAAAACCCGACTGGATTGTGGCCCTCAAGGAGGGACTTTGAGATCCCTGCTCTAGAGAGTAGTCTCATCTGCAGCAATGCACTCTTAATAGCATACAAAATATGATTTTCCATTGATAAGTCCGTGCGGATAATTAACAGTTTGAATAAAACTCCTACCCCCTCCCCTTTGTTCTATCCTTTTTTTGTTTTCTCTCCTTTACTATACCTTATTGTAGTTCACCCTTAGTCCTTCTGTCCCATGCTAGTCCGTTCTGTCTTTGTATCTGATAATATGTACTTTTGTTGTGTACCCCCCTGATTTTAAATATTTTGTATAATTGTTTAGTATTACGATAGGCTGTATATACTGAATATTCTATTTTTTTATTTTTTTATTATAAGTTTTCATTATAACATACCAAGAGAAAAACACTTGTACAGAAAGTGAATTAGTTTAAATACAATTCCATAAAGTGTAAATCATATCTCAATACAATTTACAAAGAAAGAAAAAGATTTAAGAAAACTTTGACTAATTCTCTCAAGTCCTCAATCTAGGATTCCAAGATTACATATAGACGAAAAAGAAAGAAAATTGTTACAATTTAGCAAGATCTGATACAGATAGCGCTGGGGAAGGAGCTTCTTCTAAAATTCTTTAGCACTTGATTTTCCTTCATCCAAGCGGGACATTGCCAAAAAAGCACTTAATTGTTGAGGTTCAAAGAAAACATATTTGACTGACCAGTGGCAAATTATACACTTACAAGGATGTCTCAAATAAAATGTTGCCCCCAGTGAAGTGACTCCTGGTCTCAGGAAAAGAAATTTTCTACGTCGCTTTTGAGTTTTCCTTGAAAGATCAGGAAACGTTTGAATTTTACATCCAAGAAATTCTTTCAGTTTATTTTTTAAGAAAAGACTCAATAATCACATTTTATCAATTGAGAGAGCTACTGTTATTATCATTGTAAATGGTATTGCTAGATCTCTGTCTGATGTTTCCAAAATTTCTGATACATTTAATGAAGCTTGATCAGTCGTTTTAATCTGTTGCTGATTCCCTCCTTTATTAGGCAAATAGTAAACTTTGGAAAAAGGTGGTAATGTTTCCTCTGGAATTTGTAAGATTTCCACTAGGTATCTCCTAAGCATCTCCCTAGGAGTCACCATCGTTAATCTTGGAAAATTAATTAATCTTAAATTATTATTTCTTGCATTGTTCTCAAGTATCTCTAACTTCTTCCTAAGATTCACTTGATCCTTAACAAGAGATTGTTGTACTTGTTTAGTTAATAATAAGTCTTGGTCAAGCTTTTGAACTGAAGATTTTGAAACTGACAGATCCTCTTTTAGCACCTGAAGCTCTTTAGTATGTTGAATCAATTTTGCTTCAACATATTGGAAGTTGGGGCTTATAGTCTTTGTAAAATTTGTAATTAAATCCCATAGGGACTCAAGAGTCACTTGTGCTGGTTTATCAGGAATTAAGAACTTTTGCTGAGTATAAAAATGTTCACCGTCTGTAGATACTGTTTCTTGGCTTTGTTCTGGTTGGATATCTTCATCTCCGGTAGCTGGCGCTCCCCCGGTTTCTCCCACAGAGACACCCTGAACCAGGGGCTCTGTCTCCAAACTCTCCGGTTAACTTGCCTCTAGGGAGAATTCCTCCCCCATCTCCGGGGTTTCCTCCTCCCCTGGAGAACTGGTAACACGGGGCTGCGGGGATGGAGCTCACAAGTCAGGACTGAGCGTGGTGTTTGGCTCAGGAGATGCGACTCTGGTTTCGTTGTGACTAGGCGTCCTCAGCGGGCTAGTTCCCGGTGTTACAACTGAAGCTCCCTGCATCCTCCGCAGACACTGCTCAATGGTGCCAAAGGTCGGGGTGTCGCCGGCCCGGCCGAGTTACGGCGCTCCTGCCTCTCCTATTCGGCATCGCTGAAGGTAGGCTACACGAGCTGCAATAGTTGTCAGGAAAAAAGCTTTGAGTGGAGTGGTTCAGGTGCGATCCTCTCAGCACTTCTGTACTGTGGCCATCTTGGAATCTATACTGTATATTCTCTTTCACAACAGCTGTGGCATTGCAAGGCAGAAGCAGTGGCCTGGTGGGTCTGGTGTTTCAAAAAGAAAATCTTAAGTTATCACCAGATATAACTGCCTTCTGTTTCCTACAACTACAGATGTATTGCAATGTACTGTACTTTTGTCTTTGCAGGACCCTTCTCTATTTTGAATGGTATTAACTGTACAGTTTCTATAGGTACACCTTTTCCCCGTCGTTCTTTTCCTCCCTGATACACAGACAAAGTTTTTAAAATGCTATCGGTACTCTGGAGACATGCTATTGAAAAATGGAAAAGTCATTTGTGTAGGTGGTGAAATTCTCATTCCTTCTTTCTAAATGAAAACTGATGAATCAGACCTATTGAAGGGTTTCAACGTATTGTTTCCAATCTCAAGGGTTTTGTTTTGGATTTTTTTTTAAACTATAAATAGCAGACTGTTAATGAAATCTTCAAAATTAATTTGCTGTCATTATTTTTTTAATGAAACATTTGTTTTCTTATCTGTTAATAGCTGATAGCTGAATTGATTTTTTTTGTTTATTTGCACTTCCTCACCTGCTTCTTCTTCTTTGTCTCTTTTGTGTATTGTGCAGAGGTTTTGCAAGAGTTTGTCAAGCCAGAAGCAAAGTGCCTGGAGCTATTTGCCCGCAATCTACAACCTGGTTGGACCAGCTGGGGGAACGAGGTTCTCAAATTCCAGCACATTGATTATTTCATTTCTCCTGAGACTGAAAGCTGACCAAGATCTTCTAGCTTAAGTGGAAGTTTGGTTTTTTTTCCAAACCATAATCACTTTTTATTAAGAATGGACTGCTAGGGAAACAATGTAAATACAATTGGATAGGTTGAAATTGAAATCCCTTAGTCCTTCATGCCTTGATTCTATTATCAAGTTGCCTTCAGTCACACATTTTGGTTTTTCCTTCTTACCGTACATCTCAAGGGGTAGGATAGATAAGAGAAAAAGTTAAAAAAAGACCCCTAAAAGAATGACTAATCATACTCAAGACTTCTGTGTTGCATGCACAGTATACACTCAGAATAAAATTGCAGATACTTATCTCTGATGCCGAACAGCATTTTTTAGGAAAAGTTCCCCCATCTGAGTAACAAAATGTAGTCAGTCAAGCCGCTTTAGGATTTTTTTTTATCACCAACCACTGTGGTAAAAGCTCTAATGCTCACAGGAATTCTATGAATGTCAGAGCTTTTACCACAGGGGCCAGTGATAAAAAAAAACTCCTAATGCAGCCTGATAAAAGGGGGGGCCTTAATTGTAAAGTGTGGCGGATTTACTGTGCCCATTTGAGAAAGTGGAATCTCAGAACATACAGTTGTTTATTCTCACTATTAATAATTTTGCATCATGTTTATCTTGTTTAGCCATTGCTATTTCACTGTAGAAAAACCCCCCTCTAAGGGCCTGATTCTGTATACGCCCAGTTTCAGCTTTGAAAATTGCACACGGGCTTTCTATATAGAATTGTGTCTGTTCTAACGGACAGACGCCTAACCAACCCGATTCTCTAACCGGCATCCATGTCGCAGACGCCAGTTAGAGAATCGTGTTGCCACTGAGCTGATCATGGCAAGGGAATCTCCCTGGCATGATCAGCTGAGCAGCAGTTGCAGGGAACCCTGAATCCCTCCGCAAGTCTTCCAGCAGTAGGGATGCCCACTCCCTCCTGCCGGCACCCCCAAACACCCTCAAAATGTCAGAGCTTTTACCACAGGGGCCAGTGATAAAAAAAACTCCTAATGCAGCCTGATAAAAGGGGGGGCCTTAATTGTAAAGTGTGGCGGATTTACTGTGCCCATTTGAGAAAGTGGAATCTCAGAACATACAGTTGTTTATTCTCACTATTAATAATTTTGCATCATGTTTATCTTGTTTAGCCATTGCTATTTCACTGTAGAAAAACCCCCCTCTAAGGGCCTGATTCTGTATACGCCCAGTTTCAGCTTTGAAAATTGCACACGGGCTTTCTATATAGAATTGTGTCTGTTCTAACGGACAGACGCCTAACCAACCCGATTCTCTAACCGGCATCCATGTCGCAGATGCCAGTTAGAGAATCGTGTTGCCACTGAGCTGATCATGGCAAGGGAATCTCCCTGCCATGATCAGCTGAGCAGCAGTTGCAGGGAACCCTGAATCCCTCCGCAAGTCTTCCAGCAGTAGGGATGCCCACTCCCTCCTGCCGGCACCCCCAAACACCCTCAAAAGCCCTTCTCCTAAACCCCCCTGTACCTCTAACAGGAAGGCTGTCCAGAAGGAAGCCTATACCCTCCGGCAGGCCCGCCTCTTCAGAATGGTGGGTCTTCCCCTTCCTGGTGCAACCTGGGACCATCTTCACCATTTGTTTTTTTTCTCTCTTGCAGTATTCCATTCACTGCCTTTGACTTGCCTACAAATCTGTGTTCAGACAAACCACTTCTGTACCACAGCAGCCTTCTTCGAAATGTAATTCTGTTTCTCACAGTTTCTTTTAACTGATCTTTTTGAATATCTTAGAAGAACTCCCTGTTGTAAATTGACCCTATGTAAATTGTCTTCAAGCTTTTTCCATGTTTCCTGATCCCATTTTAATTCTTGAGAAAAATGTTAACCTTTTTCTCCTTGCCCGGTAATGTTCATTCTTACTTTTTCCTCTGGATGAACTCTCTTTCATCTTAATCTTCTGACCAGGCACAGATTTTATATACATCATGCATTTCCTGGTTTTCTCTGGTACCCTGTTCTTCTTTTGTCTTTCCTTTTCTGCCAGGAAAGTTTTTTTCTCACCTATGTTTCCATTCAACTTATTTTTCTTCTGATTATATTTCCAACTCTCTTTTAGACTTCTGTCTGTCTTTGTCTCCCTTAGAGCATTCTTTATACTCTTCCTCAGAGTATTCATTCTGCCCAACTTCCTGCTCAAAATATATATGTTTCTCACACATTTCAATAGTAGAAATTTTCTCTTCAGCTGGAAACATCATGACTTCCCTTGGCAAAATCAAGGGAGCTACTTCAGCAGAACCTTCTTCTGCTTCCTCCTTTTTGCCAGCTTTATGATTCTCCGTCATCTCATGATTCTTGCTTTCCTCCAGGCTCTCCCATGCCACAGCATCTTGCTCATCTTTGGGCATAATCAGCTCAGGATATGTAACTTTCACATTTTTAACTGTTTCAAGAAGGTCATTACCATCAAAATCCAGTGTGATGGCATCTTTAGCCTGAATTATAGTTGTAATGTTATCATTCTCCACTTCTTTCACAGATATGCTAGCAACTCTTTCTTCAGGAGCTTCCTGCTCAGTTTCAGCTGCAAGTTCTTCAGAAGGAAGCAGTTTAGATATTCTTGGTATACTATCACCAGAATCTACTATATCTTTATCATCAGCCTCCTCTGCTTTATCAGCTGTTAGAAAACTATCAACATCATTATCCTTTTCTGTTTCATTGGCTGTTAGAAAATCTTTATCATCTTTTGTCTCACCTTTTGATTCTTCAACTAGTTTTTCCTCTAGGTCATTTTCCATTTTCTCTGTGTATCACTTTTTATTTCATCAGAGAGCAACACGGGGACAGAACTTCCATTTTGTTTATTTTTATCATCATCTTTCTGGTTTGCATTTTCATCTTGTTCACTTGCAACTTGACTTTTCAATTTACTTTCCTTCACCTCAACTTCCACTGAAGCATCACTATTTAACTTATCAGTGTCCTGTTTTTGGATCCTCAACTCCTCCAGCTATTCTTCCAGCCTTGCTTGTTTTCTTTTATACAGGGCAATCATTTGCTCCTCATATATCTTTTTCCAGTTTTCACTGTTTTCTTCTACATATGCAGGCATTCTTATAAATCCAATGTAGGCATTATTCTGATAGACAAAACACTCCTTTTCAGGAGGGCTCCTTTCATGTCTTTCCGATCTTAAGCTTAGTTCCCGTGGACTCTCAGGACTTGCATATGACTCCCTATCCGGACTTTCATATCTTGCAGACTTTGAAAGTTGAAGTCTTTTAGGTCTTCCAACCTAGCTCGATAATATTAAATGAGATGTCCTAGTTGTCTTCAGCGGTAGCAGATGATTGGCCTCCTTCCCCTCCCTTTTCGTTGGAAAGGATATCTTCCCCCTTTTTCACAGTTTTCCTCGAAACATCGTTGTCTCTCTTGCTGCTGGCAGGGTTCCACTCGATTTCACTCTTGAAATTTGGCTAAGGTATTATAATGGTTTCCTCTTTTGTTTGTATTGGGGAATTTCTGACCATATCTTGGCCATTCTCTTTATAGCAATATGCTTCAATTTTTAAATGGAAAAAGACTCTCAGGAAGATCACCTATGTTTCAGGAAGATCAAATGCCTTTTGGTGTTACACTTGTTGTTATCTGTTTCTATTGTTTGTAAATGATGTTTAAGATGATTTTTGTATATAAATTTTTAAATAAATTTACACAAGATGGGTCTTCACTTGCCTGTTGTATTTCGGCTCTCTGCCATCCTACCTGCTGCTATTGCTGCCTGGCGCTGGACATGTAGGCGGCACGGATATTCCACAGCGGTGATACCTTATATTGCTAGTTGTGGGAACCCACCATTTCCCCTGGGACAGTCCGGTTCCATGTTTCATCGTTGGAAAGGATATACATTATTTGCTGCATGTCCTAACAGGAGGGTCGTTTGAAATCTTTCACCACGCTTCAGAAGGATTATTCCTTGACATCTGGAGATATATTTTCTTATTTACAACTTAAACATTACATACTAAGCCTTCCTTGGGAGGATTTAACAGAGGATGTTCAAGAAGAATTGGCTACATGTTACACTTTGGGAGCATAGCTTTCGGTTCCCTTGCGATTCCATCATCGGTACCTTCAAAACAACTACGGAACTGTATTATCCTACATATGTCTCTGCATGGAATTTGGATCTTGGCATGCAGTTATCTCTTATAGATTATAAAAAACATGTCCTGGCGTCTGATAAAATTTCAGACAATGTTTTGCACAGGGAACATTACAAGTTTGCATTGTGTCTTTATATTGCACCTAACAGAGCTCGTTACATGGGACTTTCTCAGAATGGGGCATGCCCTAAATGTGGATGTGGGAAAAAGTTATCTTATTCAATTGACCCTCTCAGAGTCCTCCTTCACTCTCTCAATGGAGGATGCAAATGTTCACTTTACTTTAGCTGTAACGTATACAAATACAGGATTTCGATTCTCCCCTGGGCCGTCAATTTAAGTGCACTTGGCGAGCCTTTTGGACCACTTTGACCCCAAGAGTGCGGAGCTGTCTCTTAAACAGATAGTTTGTTATGACTGGCCCCATGTGTTCCTAGCTTGGTTGTTGTTTATTACTGGGTGGAGGGGGAAGGCTGGGGGGAGGAATTGTTATATTTGCTTGTACTGTTTTGCTGCCTGTATTGCACTTTCTTCTTTTTCTCAATAGAAAGAGTATGCCATAAATAATAAAAAAATAAATGTTATCTAAGGAAAATTTTAGTTAACTACAGTGCAATTCATAAGCAGATTAGACCATCACAAAATAAACACATCAATTTTTTCAAACTGGCTCACAGGTCCTTTCTCACAATAATGAGATTTTTCAGAATTTTTGAACTTGAAAACAGTCCAAAAATCCTGCTGACTACGCCAAATCTGTAACCATAGAAGGGACATTAGGCAACTGGACCAACCGGAGTCTTAGGCCTCCTTCCCAGTGCATTCTGGGATGCGCTGGCCTAAGATTCCGAGTGGCCAGATACCTAAAGCTACTCCCATGGGAAGGCCAGATACCTAAAGCCACTCCCATGAGAGGGAGATTTTGGCTAGGCAAAAGCCTAGTGCAGCTAATACAATTGTATTTTCATCAAAAGAGGCACAATGCTCAATATAAGTTCAAAAACTTTTATTTTGACCTCTTGGTTTCAAGCCAGGATAGCCAGTTTCCCATAAAAAGAACACCAGAAAAATACACACGGGGAAAAACATTTTCTTCTCTCAGTTCTTTCATAAAGCATACGTCACTTCCATGGCACCTGAGCTTCAGTTTCAGCTAGCTCAGTTCTCTTCACCAGGGCCTTATCACTTTAGGAATCTTAGTCCTGTATTCACAAACTTCCCTATGTAAAAAAACAAACAAACCAAAACACAGCATACAGAAAAAAATCCACACTTCTCCAAAATGGCTGCCTGCTTTACAGGTGTAAAGTGAAGCTCATTCAGGGAAATTACAAATTCAAGCTTTATGCAGGCAAAATGCAACCCTGAACAAGCAGTAGTAATGCTCTATACTGGATGTTACAGCAATTTACTGACCCATGGAACTGGTTTCTCAGTCCTTGCTGGTTTTCAGCATGGCTGTGAAAAAGTACTAATGTGTGCAGCAATCCTTTATATTGTTATACTATCACTCATGTTATCCCAGGACAAGCAGGCAGCATATTCTTGACTGATGGGTGACGGCACCGACGGAGCCCCGGCACGGACAATTTTAGAGTGATTGCACTCTAAGAACTTTAGAAAGTTCTAGCTCGGCCGCACCGCGCACGCGCGAGTGCCCTCCCGCCCGACAGAGGCGCGCGGTCCCTCAGTTTCTTAGTTTCCGCGGAGCTAAGAAGACGCGTTTTTTTCAACGGCTGTTGAAACTTTTTTTCTATTGCCTTCCCGCTCGCGTAAACTTTTTGGCTTTTGGCCTTATTTCGTTTCTTTTTTTCTTTTGTAAAAAAAAAAAAAATATTTTTTCTTAATTTGATTTTCCCCGGCGGGGCCTTCTGCCACCATCGAAGCCTCGGCCTTCGATTTGGCGGAAGCCGTTTTTCCTTTCATGCCCCCTCAACCGGGTTTTAAAAAGTGCCAGCGGTGTGCTAGGCCTATATCTCTCACGGACCCACACAACTGGTGTTTACAGTGTTTGGGTCCTGAGCATCAGGCCTCTACTTGCACCCGCTGTGCTACTCTAAAAAAACGGACATTAAAAAATCGCCAGATACAGCAGCGATTACTGTTCGGTACCGAGATGTCCGACCCCGTTCCTTCGACTCCGGCTTCGGCACCGATTCAGTCGGCACCCTCGTCTTCGACGCCGCGTGATTCCACACCGGCATCTCAACAGTCAGGTAAGCCGGCTAAGAAGCCTTCCCCGCTGGAACGTCTTCCGGCCTTGAGTGCAGTGAGTCCAATCCTGCCGCCTGTAAGACGCCAGCGGAAGCGCTCCGCCCCTATAGAGGTGAGTCCCTCGACATCGGGCTCCTCATCTCCGGGGCGTCGAGCGGCACCGCAGGTACCGCAGAAGAAAAAAGCGGTACCGGTGCCATCCCTCGATGACCGCATTACGGCCATCCTTCAGGTGCAGCTTAAGGAGCAATTAGAAAGACTCCTTCCTGCTATCATGACACCGAACCTTCCGGTGCCGGCCCGCACCGAGCTATCGGTACCGGTTGTGGAACAACCCATATCGATACCGATTGTGGAACCCGTATTACCCGCTTCCACTGTTTCGGTACCGCTTCACCTAACCTCATCGGTATCGATGCCAGTTCTTGCACCGGAGCCGAGAGCTCACCATCAATCGGTACAGACTTCGGCACCGGTGCGACCGATAACATCTCCTGACTCGGTATCGATGAGGTCGGGTAAGTCGGTGCGCAAAACCCGACACATTCAAACGTCGACACCGGAGTCTCAGGACCATGCTTCCCATGTCAGGGATCCTGATCTGTGGGGGGACTCAGAGGAACCCTTTCTTTCTGAAGGCGAATGTTCCTCAGAGGAGGAGGATTCGGCTGTCCCTGACCCATCCTCCAAACAGGTCACTTCCTCTTTCTCCTGTTTTTTGAAAGAGATGTGTGAATCCTTGTCCATTCCTTTGGAGGCTGAATCCAAAAAGTCTAAAGCTTTTTTGGATGCCCTTGATTTTTGATCAGCCTCCAAAGGAATTTTTGAAACTTCCCCTTCATGACATCTTGAGGGAAACTTTCTATAAGAATTTAGAGACTCCTTTAACTGTCCCAGGGGCCCCACGTAAACTGGATTCTCTATATAAAGTAATTCCCATTCCTGGGTTCGACAAACCTCAACTTCCACACGAATCATTATTTGTCGAATCCACCCTTAAAAAGACTTCAGGAGCCAGTGTATATGCATCTGTCCCTCCTGGCAGAGAAGGAAGGGCCATGGATAAATTTGGTAAGAGGCTCTACCAAAATGCTATGTTAGCAAATAGGGCTAGTAATTATGCTTTTCATTTTTCTTTTTATTTAAAGCATCTCCTTACCACCATGGCTTCTTTCGAAAAATATCTTCCTTCACGAAAGCATCCCTCTTTTCACACCTGCTTGTCGTCTCTTTTCCAACTGCGTAAGTTTATGGTTAGATCCATATATGACACCTTTGAACTTACATCCAGAGCGACAGCAATGTCGGTGGCTATGCGCCGTTTGGCCTGGCTTCGGGTATCCGAGCTTGATGTTAACCATCAAGATCGGTTAGCCAACGCCCCGTGCCTAGGGGATGAGCTCTTTGGGGATTCCATGGACTCAACCACACAAAAGCTCTCGGCTCATGAGACGCGCTGGGATACCCTGCTTAAAAATAAAAAGAAGCCTCCTCCACCAAAACCATATAGACAGCAGTCGGCCTATCAACGCCGCTTCACAGCTCGTCCATTAACTACCACTGCTCAGCAACCCAGGCGTCAGAGGCAACAACAACGTCAGCCTCCCAGACAGCAGCAGCAACAACAATCTGTGAAACAACCTCCTCAGCAGAAGTCACAGCCCTTTTGACTTCATTCTCCACAGTATAGCCAGTATCCCTATTCCTGCTCTCCTGCCTCAGCCTATAGGAGGTCGACTTTCTCTGTTCCTCAGCCGGTGGGAAGTAATCACGTCGGACCAATGGGTCCTCAACATCATCCGCCACGGCTACTCTCTCAACTTTCAGACTCTTCCACCTCAAAGCCTGCCAAAAGAGTCTGCTTTGAACAGTCCTCAATCGGCCCTCCTTATTCAGGAGGTCCAATCCCTCCTCCTTCTGAACGCTATAGAAGAAGTTCCTCTAGATCAAAAGGGGCAGGGATTCTACTCCCGTTATTTTCTAGTCCCCAAAAAAACAGGAGATCTCAGACCCATCCTAGATCTTCGCGATCTCAACAAACATCTGGTAAAAGAAAAATTCAAGATGCTTTCTTTAGCCATCCTTTATCCCCTTCTAAATCAAAACGACTGGCTATGCTCCCTCGATCTCAAAGAGGCTTACACTCACATACCGATCAATGTAACCTCAAGACCATATCTCCGATTCATGATCAATCATTGTCATTACCAATACAAGGTACTGCCCTTCGGTCTAGCCTCATCTCCAAGGGTATTCACCAAATGTCTCATTGTGGTAGCGGCATTTCTACGCTCTCACCACCTTCATGTATTCCCTTACCTGGACGACTGGTTGATCAAAGCCACATCCGCTCAAGCAGTTCTCCTGGCCACCAACCAAACCATCCAGTTTCTACAAATTCTGGGGTTCGAGATCAATCTACCCAAATCTCATATCATCCCCACTCAAAGACTTCAATTCATTGGAGCGATCCTAGATACACTCCAAATGAGAGCTTTCCTACCATCCAATCGTCTTCAGACCCTTCAGTCTCTATGTCAGCAGGTGCTTTCACTACCTTCCATCTCAGCCAGACAGATGATGGTACTCTTGGGGCACATGGCATCCACAGTTCATGTCACACCTCACGCACGTCTTCACCTGCGCACTCCTCAATGGACCCTTGCTACTCAGTGGTCCCAAGCGTCGGATCCTTGCTCACGACACATATCTGTGACATTATCTCTTCGTCAGTCTCTTCAATGGTGGTTGGTATCCTCAAATCTATCCAGAGGTCTTCTGTTCCATCAGCCTCCTCATCAACTAGTCATCACCACCGACGCCTCTCTGTATGCATGGGGAGCTCACTTGAACGAGTTCCAGACTCAAGGTTTTTGGACAGTCCAGGAAAAGAAGCATCAAATCAATTTCCTGGAACTCAGAGCGATGTTTTATGCCCTCAAGGCCTTCCAACATCTTCTCTTTCCTCAGGTCCTTCTGTTGTGCACAGACAATCAGGTTGCGATGTACTACATCAACAAACAGGGTGGGACAGGCTCTCGCCTTTTATGCCAGGAAGCCCAGAAGATCTGGACTTGGGCCATAGATCACCATCTCTTCCTGAAAGCTATATACATTCAGGGGGCACAGAATTCTTTAGCGGACAAACTCAGCAGAATTCTCCAACCTCACGAGTGGACACTCGATCCTGTAACTCTGCAGTCTATCTTCACTCAATGGGGCACTCCTCAGATAGACCTCTTTGCAGCTCCTCACAATCATCAGCTGCCCCTATTCTGCTCCAGACTTTACTCTCCGCACCGTCTAGCAGCAGATGCTTTTCTCCTCGACTGGTCGAATCTGTTCCTGTACGCCTTCCCTCCTCTGCCTCTCATGTTGAGAACCTTGTTCAAGCTCAAGAGGGAACGAGCCACCATGATTCTAATTGCTCCGAGGTGGCCCAGGCAACATTGGTTCTCCCTTCTACTTCAACTCAGTTCCAGGGAACCTTTTCTTCTTCCTCTGTTTCCATCTCTGCTTACGCAACAGCAGGAAACCCTTCTACATCCCAACCTCCAGTCTCTACACCTGACAGCTTGGTATCTCTCGGGCTGACTTCGACTGATACTCTTTTGTCGCAGCCCGTTCGTTCCATTCTGGATGCCTCCAGGAAACCAGCCACTCTGCAATGTTACCATCAAAAGTGGACGAGATTTTCTTCCTGGTGTCTTCTTCATCATCTTGATCCCACTTCCCTGGCAGTGGAGACGTTGTTGGATTATTTACTTTCTTTGTCTGACTCTGGCCTTAAGTCCTCTTCCATCAGAGTCCACCTCAGTGCCATTGCAGCTTTTCATGAGCCAGTCCATGGAAAACTTCTTTCAGCTCATCCCCTGGTATCCAGGTTCATGCGTGGGCTTTTCAATGTGAAACCACCTCTTAAAGCCCCTCCTGTTATCTGGGATCTCAATGTGGTTCTTTCCGCCTTGATGAAGCCTCCATTTGAACCATTGGCTACATCTCCTTTCAAGTTTCTCACTTGGAAAGTGCTTTTCCTTATTGCTCTTACCTCTGCCAGGAGGGTCAGTGAGCTTCATGCACTTGTCGCAGATCCACCTTTTACGGTTTTTCACCATGACAAGGTGGTTTTGCGTACACATCCAAAGTTTCTCCCTAAGGTTGTCTCTGAATTCCATCTCAACCAATCCATTGTTCTGCCGGTTTTCTTTCCAAAACCTCATTCTCATTCTGGGGAACAAGCTCTGCATACTTTGGATTGTAAACGGGCTCTAGCTTACTATCTAGAGCGTATGAAACCCCACAGATCAGTTCCTCAACTTTTTCTGTCCTTTGATCCGAATAAATTGGGACGTCCTGTTTCTAAACGTACGTTGTCTAATTGGCTGGCAGCGTGCATTTCATTCTGTTATGCTCAGACCGGACTGACACTGGAAGGTTCTGTCACGGCCCATAGAGTCAGAGCTATGGCAGCATCTGTAGCTTTCCTCCGTTCCACTCCTATTGAGGAAATCTGCAAAGCTGCTACTTGGTCCTCAGTTCACACTTTTACATCTCATTATTGTCTGGATGCATTCTCCAGACGGGATGGACACTTCGGCCAATCTGTTTTGCAAAATTTGTTTTCATAATGGCCAACCTTCCCTCCATCCCTCTTTTTGTTAGCTTGGAGGTCACCCATCAGTCAAGAATATGCTGCCTGCTTGTCCTGGGATAAAGCACAGTTACTTACCGTAACAGGTGTTATCCAGGGACAGCAGGCAGATATTCTTGCGTCCCACCCACCTCCCCGGGTTGGCTTCTTAGCTGGCTTATACTAACTGAGGGACCGCGCGCCTCTGTCGGGCGGGAGGGCACTCGCGCGTGCGCGGTGCGGCCGAGCTAGAACTTTCTAAAGTTCTTAGAGTGCAATCACTCTAAAATTGTCCGTGCCGGGGCTCCGTCGGTGCCGTCACCCATCAGTCAAGAATATCTGCCTGCTGTCCCTGGATAACACCTGTTACGGTAAGTAACTGTGCTTTCTCCAAAAACAGTACTTCACAGCATGTTTTACTTATAGCTTTTTACTTATTCATTGATCTTCAGAAGTGCCAGTATTAGCCAATTGATTTGAGTGGCCAAATACTATGTGGCACTAGCCTCCTCATTAGACCGTTGTGTTTTATATAAAGTGTTTTAGTGCATTAGTGCTTCAATACTTCAGTAAATAAATAATTAGTCTTTCAACTTATCTTTTTTTCTTTTTCTGAGTTTTCCCTTTGTCAGTAATTACCGGGAAGGGACCTGTCATTCCGACATGTTTTGCCCGAAGGCTGTATCAAGAAAAAAGTCCCCCCTTCTACTTTAGCTCCACACCATCCCGATCATTGGCATCTTTGTCACAAAATTGCAAACTTGCCAGATTTTTTAACAGAATTAATTCTGGTAAGAAAGTTCCTGACTGTCACTTCTGCTCCAGACCCCATCCTGCTCTCCCTCACTCTCAGAGGAGTAGGCAGCTGCCTCAGGGTCTGGTATAAACTCGGTCAGCTCTTCTGATCCAGGGACTTGTGGTTCTTCCAAATCCCTCTGGGACAAAACCAGGTCTTGGGTTTGTCATACCTGCTAGCACTTACATATATGCAGGCGCTTGGATTATAAAATTGCCCTTTTAGTTCCTGAAAAACTGTAGCTTGCTGGTGTTGCTAGCTTATGCTTCTTTTGTCTGCATTGTGTTTCTTCCTGGCCAACCAACCATCCTGGAGCCTCCAATAAACAACAGAAAAATCTCATGGAGTAGTAGTCTAGTGATTAGTGCAGCAGTCTGAGTACCTGGGGAACTGGGTTTGATTCCTACTGCAGCTCCTGATGACTCTGGGCATGTTACTCTTTTGTTTCAGATATAAAACAAGTACCTATATATCAGGGATGCCCAAAAGGTCGATCGCAATCGACCAGTAGATTGCAAAGGCAACGTGAATCGATCGTGGAGCCCATCCCGGGCTCCGCGATAGACTCAGCGTTGCCTTTGCGCTCTGTTCTCCCTGCTTCCCTGATGCCAGGCCTGTGCAAGCGCCGGGCCCACAGCCTTCCCCCTGATGTCAGTTCTGATGTCGGAGAGGAAGTTCCGGGCCTGGAACTTCCTCTATGATGTCAGAATTGACGTCGGGGGGGAGGCTTGTGGGCCCAGTTCTTGCATGGGCCTGGCTTTTGCAGCGTCGGGGAAGCAGGCTTAAATCGGCAGTGGTGGCTTGGGGGGCAGGGAGAGAGAAAGAAAGAAAGGAGGGCAGAGAAAGAAAGAAAGGGGAGGGGCAGGGAGAGAGGAAGAAAAAATTGGACTCATGGAGGGACAGAGAGAGATGTTGGTTGGGGAATGGAATGAGGTCTGGAGGAGAGGAAGCACGCAGGAGGCAGAAAGAAAGATTGGATGCACAGTCAGAAGAAGGAAGTGCAACCAGAGACTCATGAAATCACCAGACAGCAAAGGTAGGAAAAACGATTTTATTTTAAATTTAGTGATCAAAATGTGTCCGAATTTATATCTGCTGTCTAAATTTTGCAATATGGCCCCCTTTTACTAAACCACTAAAATGGTTTTTAGAGCAGGTAGCCTATGAGCTCACCTTAGTAAAAGGAGCCCTAGTTGAATTTGCAGATGTTTTTCCTTTAAATTCTCTAGCTAGAAACTCATCTATAAATTATTGATTTGTGTGGGGTATATTTTGGTTTATGCATGGGTTTTGGTTTGGCCATTATAACATCTGAAAAGAGATAGTGATAGCATATATTTACAGAGGTAGTACAAAAATAGAGTAATGTGTGTGTAGGAAAGCACCATACATGCATTTCCTTATTCAGGCTCAATATTCGTGGGGGTTAGGGGCAGAGCCGGCCCATGAATATTGAAATATTGCAGATAACTTTCAGGGCCATCTCTGACCCACCCCCGCCTCCCTCCTGCATCCCGGACCTTCCCCAGACCCTACTTAGTGGTCTAGCAGACTACAACAGCAACTCACAGCAGCCATTTTGATGACGGCTCTGCACGGGGTAGGAGTGTAGGACGATCGATCCTGCCCCGCATCACCACTAGACCACCAGGTAAGATCTGGGGAAGGTTCAGGATGCTGCGTTTCTTTTTTTAAAAAAAATCGTGAGTAACCAAATCCGCAGGTACTGAAACCGCAGATTCGGAGGGGGTACTGTATTTGGTTTAAATACCATCTGCTGTCTCAAATGGGAGAGAGCGAAGTGAAGATTTTAAAAGGTGGCAGAAATTTGCAGTTTCTAAAATGTATAAATCTCTTTCTAAGTTTGTTTTTGTTATCTTCCTCAAACTAACCGTAACTCTTATCACTTTCTGGTTCATTTGGCCCTCTTGAGCAAATTTTCCTCTAGATATTGTTTGTTAAAGAATTGTGAAAGATGACATTAGAAAGACCATAATGTTCTAAAGAAATATAAACTGTCAAAAGAATCCTAATGTTGTGATTGGCTAGCAAATACCAGTAACTTATACCAGTACCCCAGCATAATAGCATAACTTGGTTAGACATGTTGTAAATCACTTTTTTCTTTTAAATAGTTGTATAATTACAAGAAAATATTCTGAAATATAGATTGCAGTGAGATATTGACACATCTCAGAGGGTGATACACCATAGGAACATAAGAGTTGCCATACTGGGACAGACCGAAGGTCCATCAAACCCAGTATCCTGTTTCCGATTATAACTAACCCAGGTCTCAAGATAGTAAGAGTAAAACAGATTTTATGCTGCTTATCCTAGAAATAAGCAGTAGATTTCTCCAAGTCCATCTTACTAATGGTTTATGGACATTTCTTTTAGGAAGTTATCCAAACCTTTTTTAAACCCTGCTTATCTAACTGCTTTCACTACATTCTCTGGCATCAAATTCCAGATTTTAATTACATATTGCATGAAGAAATATTTTCTCCGGTACGTTTTGAATCTACTACTTAGTAAGTTCATTGCATACACCCTAGTCCTTGCATTTTTGGAAAAAGAAAACAAGCGATTCACATCTACCCTTTCCACTCCACTCAGTATTTTATAGACCTCTATCATATCACCCCTGAGCCGTCTCTTCTCCAAGCTGATTAATGGGAAAAGTCGAAAGGACAGGATCAGTGCAGGGTGACTCATCCAGGAGGTGTAGCTGACATCACTTTCACTTTAGAAGCAGATCTAACAAGAAGAGAATGGAACACAGCCCTACAATATAAAAAGCTGCAAACTGTGCTAACACATTTCACAGGATCCCACAGTTGTTCACATGGAAAAAACATTCAGCATAAGGGAATTCTTCACATAACCATCTTCTAATGTGGTATATATCATTCAGTAGTAATATCACAAAACCACTGGTGAAAAAGATGAAACAGAAGGTTTATTTTTTTTTTTTAAATAATGGTTAAGAAGCCTCAGAATGTGGAGCCATTTACCTAATTTAGGTTTTTACCATGGAAAATTTTCACATGCTCCTGCTCACGTCATAGGCTTCCACCCACCCTCACACGCCTTAATTTTATAAATCTTCTGTGTATCTTAATTTTATCAGTATTTTTGTATTAACTTCAGTCTTTATTAAGTAAAGTTTCCTCTTAAATTAGTATCTGCTTTTATCTTTATTAAATAAAGTTCCTTCTAAAACAGTTGATATTGATTCTATAAGTATATATATATATACACACAGTTTATATATAATTTTCTGAGTGATATTTGAGAACAATGAAGATGCTGGCTATATTAATCTCAAAGCACTATAATGACTGTGCACTGAGCATAGTCGCTGAGGTATTTTTAGAAAATTTTAAAAAAAATCTATTTGAATGAACAGTTGAGATAATGATTTTGAAGGTGAAGCCTCTGGTTGAGCTTTATAAAATTACAGGCATCTTAAAATGTTAAAAGAAATGGAATTTTTATGTTAGTAAATAAAATGAAACTTATTAATTTGTAAAATCTCTTAAGTATACTGTTTCAGTTTTGTTTTATTCTCCCAGTTAATCAAATAAAACTTTACTATTCTTGAAGAGGACTAATAAAAGCTGTGGTCTTGGTTTGGTTTTGATTCAAGGGTTTTTCTTGATATTTTTGAAAAAGATATATATATATATATATATAAATTGACATTGTATGTGCTGGAGCCCAGACATACGGTAATCTGCCATTGAATATCCAGGGTTAATTCTGCCCGTACTAGACAGGGCCTTAAAAATGGCTGAATGCCACTTGCTGAATATTACTCCCCTATGTTTGTGATTGTTTTGAAATATTTTCCTTACTCATTCCTTAGCTGTCTAATTCTTCTGACTGTTCCTCAACCACTTATGATTGGTATTTATAAAAAAAATTGACTTAAACTGCCTCTGCTTTCTGTTGCTCTTGCTCTGACAATTTAAGCATGGTTTATAGAATTTGTATGATTTAATGGTTTCTTAAATGCTAGGAATGTATGTTTATGAAACATCAGCTTTGCATATTGTATTATACTGAGGATTTCTTTTAGTCCTATAAATATATAACTCATTGCACAAACATAGTTTTAGATGTGTTGTAGTTCCAATGGATTTTCTCTAGACCGCCTATTTTTATGTACTGCTATGTATCACTAGCCCCCGCATCTGCTGTCTAGCACTTTGATATCATTTGCCTTCTCAAAGGATAGCATATGGTACCTGAATCATCTATAATCACTTTTTTTTTTGTTTTACACCTTAATGCTCACAGGCTCATTACACCTTCTTAGCAAGATAATAAGGCAAATTTCTCTCCTAAATTTTTTTTAAACAACTTTGGTTAGTCAACTAGGTTTACCACAAGAGTAATATGTATTTTATCATATATGTGGTGAGGAGAATATCATATATTGTGACCAGGCAGACACAAGGCCTGCCAAGGTCCCAGCTAAGCTTAGGAATAGAGTAAAAGTAAAATCCCAGAAGGAAAATGCTAGGATTTCCCAGGATGATAATGTGGGGGATAATGCCAGTGGCCACCAGGAGGAGCCAGATTTATCTGAAGATGAAGGGAGTGAGTTTTGTCCAAGTCAACACCAGGGGAGCTCAAGAGGCCCCTGGAGTTCTGCTGACACACTCAGAACAGGGCACGCCCCTAGAGTAGATAAGCCAGCAGTGGCATTCAAACCAGCAAGCCGGTTAGGGAGGAAGTTTAGGTCTTGTCTCCCTAAAGCTTCACCTAGGGCAAACAGGAGTAACAGCCCTATACCGATGGAACTGGCTGAGGCTAGGCAAGCAGAAGATTTATTACTCCCAAAGGAAGAGCCTATGGACTGCCAAGAGACTTGTGCTGACTGTGATTCCAATTATCTTGAACCAATGCAGGTGGACTTGGCTTTAATCCACAAACAGTGAGTGTGGTTCTTTTGGAACTGTTTGTGTGCTGTTCTTGTTTTTTCTTGAATGTTGTTTTGGAAGGAAGCTAGGAGTGTGTGGGGAGAGGTTTTGCTGCCACCTTGGGAGGGAATTTTTGAAAGCCTATCTGAAGGCCTTTATGTTAGCAAAACCTGGTTCACTCTCCTATTCCTGGCAGACAGATATGTTTGTCAGAGGCTTTCCTTTATTTCATTTAATGATTGGAAATTGAGGAAACTTAAATGCTGAACTTTATTTTGATGAATAAAATAGCAGGCACTACTAGCTCTACAAAGAGCTGGATCCCCAGAGCCATTGGGACCTGATAAGCAGGGGAAGAAAGTTGAGACTTCATTATGGACTGCTTTAGTTTCTTGCCCTTTTTGGCAGTTTTGTTTTTGTTCTCTTTAATGCTATAGGAAGCCCTAACTGATGTTATAAAGTTGGAGGAAGTACTTACCTGCCTTAACGAATCAAGTAAAAAGAACTATTTTTCTAAACAACCCTATGATTGAGGCTTTATTTTTGTTTGAATTAATTGTGAGTTCGGTTGAAAAGTCCAGTCCTGCAGGGTGGCTCCATGTCGGGTCACATGCTAATGCACAGTTTGTTGTAGCCATCAAAATTACTGCAGAGCCCTGCCCTGGGCTATAGTGGTGGCCACAATATACAGTATTTTCTTCCACAGGATAGAAGTTGAATAGTGGTTTTCCATTAGCATTGCACATTGCTTGACACAGTCATTCTAATCTTATTAAGATCTGAGAAAAGAAACCAGGAAGATTCTATGCTATCCAAGTTGGTGCTCATTAAGAACATTTTAGTTTGATCTCTTTCTAAATTATTTTATGAGGTTTTAGAATTATACTTGAACTTTCTTCAGCTGTCATAATTGCACATGGGCAAGTGCTCAGTGTAGCCACAAAATTTTAAGTATTACAGCACCTTTGGATTGTTAGATATCCTTTTAAAAATTCTTTAATATAAATATTTAACTTGGCATTTGGACTAAGAGGTCCTTTTACTAAGGCGTGCTAGTGCGTCTTAGCGTGTGCTAAATGCTAACACATCCATAGGATATAATAGAAGCATTATCACATGTCAGCATTCAGAGTGCAGGGCCCTTTAAGATCTTGCCTGTCCCTGCTAGGAGGGGGGCGTGGCTGGATGCCAAGGCTTCCATTTATTGAGCTTTCCTTGTCAGAGAAAGGGGGGGAAGCAGCTGGAACAAGCAGCTGAACGGAGGCTGGGTGGGAAGGAAGCCAGTCCTTCCAGCTGAACTGAGGCCAGCACAAGGCAGTTCCCCCACAGCCAAGCAGATATTTTTTCCCTGGTTTGCTTTTTGGAGTTTTGTTTTAAAACCTGCCAGTGTGTTGTGCTGGGGACATTGTGGAGTGTGACCAGCCACCCCAAGAATTGTAGAAGCAGTAGCTGCAGTTTTGGTTTTTGGTTTATTCTTTGGAGCAGCTTCTGCACTAGAGAATGACATGGTGGTTGTTACCCGTGGCTAGCCGCAGGTAACCCGCCAAAACGGTGACCAAAAAAAAGGTCACCGCGAGATCGGGGACAAGGCCATTTACTGCCCCGTGGAGCGGTGAATGGTTAGCACACGCGGTGAATGAGTGTTCGATCCGGCAGCTCCCTCTCTCCTGCCGGCCATCCATCTCCCTCCCTCTTTTTCCCTTACCTTTTCTTGTTGAAATTGGCAATTTCTATAAGGCTATGAGCTGTATTACAGCCGGAACCTTGAAGTTGCGTCGCGTTGCCTGCTGGAAAAATCTCCTCTGACGCAACTTCCTGTTTCCAGTTGCATTGGAGGAGACTTTTCTAGCAGGCAACCCGACGCAACTTCAAGGCTTCGGCTGTAATACAGTGCATAGCCTTATACAAATTGCCAGTTTCGCCACAAGAGAAGGTAAGAGGGAGGGAGGGAGAGAAATGCATGGCTGGCCGGCGGGAGGGAGCGCGTGAAAGGTGCTGGGGGTGGGGGGATGGAGAGGAGAAGATGCTGAAGACGGGGACGGGGCGGTGAAAGGGAGAGCGGGGACAGTGATGGGGATGGCAGAGACGGGGATGGGGCGGTGAAGGGGACAGCGGGGACGGGGCGGTGAAGAGGATGGTGGTCCGGGGACGGGGCAGTGACGGGGACAGAATTTTTCCCCGTGTCATTCTCTATTGTGCACTGCTCTGAGTTGGCTTTGGGGGTGAGGAATTAAAACCAGAGCCTGTCTTTTGGGAGGGCGGCAACACCTGTGGTGTACAGGTCTATCTCCTCCCAGCCTGTTGAGGATTCGGCTCTACCCAACAGGGCCACAGCCAGAGCCAGTGAGTGTGTTTTTTTTTCAAAGGAAAAGTGTTTGTTTATTGCACTGTTTTGATAGGATACTGATAACCAATACCACTTCCAGAAAGAATGTATCCAAAATATATTCTCTTATATTTCTAACTATTCAGGAAAAGGCCTCAGAATAGGAGCCTACGCGCAGTCCTATCACAGACTGGAACTTCAAGCGTAGCAGCTCCTTGCTCCAATCATTGGCCAAAAAACCTGAGAATTTATTTAATTCACTTTAATTATTTTTTAATAAATATGTATACTTTTTAAGCTTTTTTTAAATTTTTTCTTCAAATTATTCTTAATCTTATGGATACACCTCTCTGATGGTTTGAGAGAGAATTTGACAACTAGATACTGAATACTTATCTCAGCGTTGTCATTGCTAATTCATGTATTGCCTGTTCACTGCCAATATGTTGCCGACGTGGCCAGCGTTTCGTGGACATAACATTCGGTCCACTGCTTCAGGGCCAGAGGCAGAGACATTAAGGCATTTCTCCGTTAATCGCTGACAACGCTGAGATAAGTATTCAGTATCTAGTTGTCAAATTCTCTCTCAAACCATCAGAGGTGTATCCATAAGATTAAGAATAATTTGAAGAAAAAATTTAAAAAAAGCTTTAAAAAGTATACATATTTATTAAAAAATAATTAAAGTGAATTAAATAAATTCTCAGGTTTTTTGGCCAATGATTGGAGCAAGGAGCTGCTACGCTGAAGTTCCAGTCTGTGATAGGACTGCGCGTAGGCTCCTATTCTGAGGCCTTTTCCTGAATAGTTAGAAATATAAGAGAATATATTTTGGATACATTCTTTCTGGAAGTGGTATTGGTTATCAGTTTTGTATAGTGTGTTTTGAACCACTTCGGATGAATATATCTTGGAGTCTATATACTGTTTTGATAGGCCCAAGAGTGGGGCCAGAAGGAAAAGTTTTGGACTTTGGATTTTGAAGACTGGACTGTGTCTAGAGCAGTGCTTGTGCTGAGTTGGAACTATTTTGTTTTTCCAATAGGAAGTAACTGGTTTTACTGAAGCCTTTTTGTGTTTTGCTCGTGCCATACTTACCAGTGTATTTTAGAGTTTTGTCTGCTATTAAAGTGTTTTGCTTTATTTATCAAGGGAATCTCAGTGTGCGATTTGTGGGAGGCACTGAAAGCTGTGTTCCACTACCTTTATTCAAACTTTGGGACAGGGATTCAGAGGGGCAACTCGGCCTAGCCAGGATCCTGTCCCACAATCTAAATAGGAGTTTGTGGAGATGGGGACAGAGCATGCAGGGACAGGGCGGGGACAGGGACAAATTTTGTTCCCATGTCATTCTCTAGGTGCCACGTTCACTAATATAAATATTATAAAATATGTTACATTTTATAATCATCAAAGAACTTGATATCAAAATAAATTGTAAAAGCAAAACATAGCCTGAAACAAATGGGTTAATCAAATTATCTGTAAAATAAGAAATTTAAGGATTGTAATATTTGTATGACATACATTTAACTCTTTTAGGAGTTGGAGTTGGCACATTTTTACCGATTCTAACTCCACAGCCCAAAAATTGTTTCCGACTCCAACTCCACAAAACCAACTCTGACTCCATAGCCCTAGTAAAAACAGAAGCCTAAATCAATATTTCTAATAACCACCATATCTATACCTTGCTGCTAATCTAAACCTTTAATATAGGCAAGTGTTTCAAAAATTTCTCCAATTGATGTGGCTCAAAGAACATAAAATGTAACTTTAATGCCTATTTAGAAGGAAACATCAAGAAAAAAAACAATCGATGCCAAGCAATGTCAGAAAACATTTATGCTGCATTTGAGGATGTTTGGAAAATGTCTGGAAAATGTGGGGTTTTATTAAATTATAAAAAGACAACATATTTACATTTGAAGAAAAGCCTTAAGATTCAATTTATATAGGACTTAAGTGCAAATGTATCCACCAATGTAGATTTTGCAACTTCTTTGTCTTGATTCTTTGCAAGAGCTGTTGAAGGTCCAAACTCTAAATGGGTGACAAGGTTCACCCTCTTCCGTACAAGGCCATAACAAGTTGTGACATTGCTTCTATAAGAATATGTAAAACTTAAAAAGAAAACAAAGAGGGGGCGTGACTTGGCTGCAATACAAGATGGACGAGTGATTCTACAGCTCTTCCCTCAGCAGCACTATTCAGCCAATTTGTCAGCACAGGAGGTCAAATACTGATTAATGTATTCCTGTAATCGGGTCATCAAAGTGGCTGGTTTTTTTATTGAATGTTATCATCTTCACCACCGGATACAGAAGCCCATATTTTGCTCCCATCTGCCGCAGCTGAGGTCAGAGAAGCAGGAACTGCTTTCTCAAGCCTGCAGTAACTTTAGCAAAATCCGGGAGAAGATGTATTTTTGTTTCCTGCCATTTCAGCGACTTCATTTGTTTAACGGTAGATAAAATGTCTTTAGTCTGTTGAAAACGCAGTACCTTGAATATCATGGGCCTGGGACCGTTTTGACTGTTAGAAGCCCTTGATGGAATGCGATGTGCTCTTTCTATTTCCAATGGATACTTCAGATTGAGGGAGAGCAGCTTGGGCAATAAATC
This sequence comes from Geotrypetes seraphini, assembly GCF_902459505.1. NCBI lineage: Eukaryota > Metazoa > Chordata > Amphibia > Gymnophiona > Dermophiidae > Geotrypetes > Geotrypetes seraphini. Next base: position 146,055,371 of record NC_047085.1, on the reverse strand, counting down.
TTCAAGAAAAGATACAGCATCTGAGCCCTCTACCCCCTCTGGGAACCCTAATATTCTAATGTTATTTCTCCTACTTCTGTTAGCATCCTCCAATTCTTTAGTCAAACGAGCCACAGCTTTATGGTCAGTTTGAAATTTATTCAAACTACCTTCTCCCTCAATCTGAAGTATCCATTGGAAATAGAAAGAGCACATTGCATTCCATCAAGGGCTTCTAACAGTCAAAACGGGCATCCTATACAGAATCAGGCCCCAAGTGTCTATTTAAGGCCTAATTCTATATATGGCAGTAAAAAATTACATGTGGAAATTTTGGCGTGTGTTTCATTTCTGCATGCAATTTAATTGACTAACAACCCAATTAGCACCAATAATTGGGTGCTAATAATTATCGACCCTAATTATCATTAATTAAAATTTACACAACTTTGGGCTAGATTCACTAACCCTCCGTATCCATGTGCGATCCGTGTGCGATTGGAGGCAGGCCGACCGATTCACCAATCATCTGCACACAAATGGTGGCGTTCGGAGGCATGCCCCCAATCGACTGCACGGATCACCACAACCCTGACAGTAGTAATAGGAGAAGCAGCCTCCTGTCACTGCTGTCAGGGCTTCTGCCAGCTTTTTTAATTTTTTTAAAATCGGGCAGATAATGTGCGTGTTTTACACATGCAAAACATCAGCCCAATTTAAAAAAAATTAAACCCCCCTCCCTCTCCCGACAAGTGCCCCTTCCTCTCTACCTCCCCAAATGGAAAAAATTGACCCCGCTTTCAAATTTTTGTAATATTTTCAGGAGCAGGTGGAAGTGCAAAATCCTGCTCCTTCTTCTCTGCCATGCCACTTCGCAATACCGGCCTTAGGCCACGCCCCAGTGCATTATCTGATGCACAGGGAGGGGTCTAAGGCTCTGATTGGCTCAGGCGCCTCGGACTCCTCCCTTGGGAGGGGCCTGGGGCACCTCAGCCAATCAGGGACTTCCTTAGGGAGGAGTCTAAGGAAGTTCCTGATTGGCCATAAACAAACATTGTTTATGGCCAATCAGGGACTTTCGTACACTCCTCCCTAAGGCCTAAGGAGCAGGAGGGACCGGGCACCTCTTCCTGCTACCAACTATTTTTTCAAGGTACGGGGAGGAGGAGGGGGGTGGGTCCAGCTGGCCAGCCAGCCAAGCATGGCCCGACCAGGGGTGGGCCCGTTGGTGTGCGGTGGGTCGGTCTGGGGTGAGTGGGTGGGCCATACTGTGCCGGTGGCAGGAGAGAGGCCTATGGAGCAGGAGGGACTGAGCACTCCTCCTGCTCCCAACTTTTATGTAGGGGGGGGTATGGCGGGCCAGTGTGCCAGGCCGGTGGGTACACAATTTTGGACTCTCCTGCTCTCTGCCGCCCTTCCCCGCAGTGTAGCCCCACTTTAAAACCATGAGCTCGCACTGCAGGGAAGGGCGGCAGAGAGCAGGAGAGTCGGGGGAGCCAGATAGGCCAGGGCAGACAGAGAAGGCAGGCAGAGAGCAGATAGGACAGGCAGAGAGCAGAAGAGTCGGGGGAGCCAGAGAGAGAAGATTTGAGGCAGAGCAATTTTTTATACAAGTGACTGATCCTCACCAGTTTGTCGTTTGTTCTTGATCGGCCAGCCAGTCGGTGTGTAGGGGAAAAAGTTTAGTGAATCGCTGCCCTCCCAAATTTGCATGCCATTTCCCTCATTTGCATGCACAGATTGGGATGGGATTGCAAACACGTTAGTGAATCAGGTCGGAAGGAAATCGGGTTGCAAAGGGGTCGCAAACTGATTGGTACATGATCGGTTTGCTTAGTGAATCTAGCCCATTATTAGGTGTTGGGATCCATAAAGGGGGTGTTGCCATGGGTGGGGCATGGGCGGATTGGGGTATTCCTGGAATTTACATGGAGTTTTGTAGAATAAGGGTGATCTGCATGTAACGTATGGGCAAGAATTTGCACCAGTTTTTATTTGGTATAAATTCTCACCCATTTATAGAATAGCGCTTACTGTGAAATTTTTTTCGTGCTGACTTTTTAAAATATCATTTGTAGAATTAAATCCTTAAGGATTATAACATTCTCTAATCATTTATTTACTAGTAGCAACAGAAATTCCAAAATACAAGTTTACCCAATACAGAGTAGGAAGGACCAATAAATTATGGGCTCCTTTTACGAAGGCACGTTAGGGCCTTAACGCGCAGAATAGCGTGCGCTAAAATGCCACGTGCACTAGCCGCTACCACCTCCTCTTGAGCAGGTGGTAGTTTTTTGGCTAGCGCACGCTAAACCGGTGATTGCACTAAAAACGCTAGCGCACCTTCGTAAAAGGAGCCCTATATATAGGAAATTTTTTTTTTTTTTTTAAGTCAAAGACTCTGAAATGTCCTTTTTGCGAGGATGCATTTCCACAACCTCCTAATTCAATCTGTACATTTTCAACTTCATCAGCAAGAAAAGAAGAAAAGTTCACAGCATTGTGACCAGGGGATTTTCTCTCCCTTTACATTTATTTAAATCAAGTAGTTTTTAGTTACCTCAAATAATTCTCCGGAACTGCTTCCAGATCCCAAAGTAGACTTCTTGATGTAATATTTTTTTGTCTTTTGAATTAATTGCCTTCTACCACCCCTTATCGAAAAAAGAATCATGTTTCTTAATTCAGTGACTTTGCAACTATTTGACCTGCCCTGCCTTGTCAGTTCCCTTAGGAGACACTCTCAGTGAGTGACTAAGTTCCAGGGAAGAATTACATCTTACACTTTAGTGACCTGCTAAAGAACACATTAGCTCATCCAAAACAGAAGCTATCCAATTAGACAATTTACAATGACACAGAAGTTAAGCTTTCCTATTGTTTTTTTAACCAAATCCACAGATTGCCTGTATAATTGGTATTAGAAGAAAAAATCTTAGTCATGATCTGCATAAGGAACAGACCATAATCTCTCTAAATGCAATTGATATGATCATCAAAGTAATCAAAGAAAAAATTAATCAGACTGCAGCAATAAACAATCACACTATTTTACACAGACCAGGTAGACTCTTTGGTCAAAAAAGTTTTTTTTATTCTCTGGAAGCTTCGGTCCATTAAAGCATATTTTGACGCACCATCATTTACAATCCTGGTACAATCCCTCAAACTGAGCCAACTGGATTACTGCAATATTGCCTATCTGGCAATTTCCCAGAAGAATATGCGGTGATTGCAACTGGTGCAGAATGCAGCAGTCAGGCTGATCTTTGAGTTGAAGAAGTTCGATCACATAACTCCCTCCTACCGACTCCTGCATTGGCTGCCGATGGAGGCGCATGTGAGGTTTAAGTTCGGCTGCTTTTGCTTCGGTCTAGCCCCCAAATACATAACTGACCTATTCTCCTTTTCAACCAGTAGACATAAAAGAAGCTCAAACTTGAATTTTGTTTCCCCCCGGTTAGAGGATGTAAATTCAAAATTCATCACCAACATCTTCTCTCTTATCAAGCAGCATTATGGGGCAACGATCTGAAAAAACTACTTATGCTTGCCAATTCATATAGGGAATTTAGGAGACAACTGAAAACATATCTGTTCCTAAAGTACATAGGAAACTGATTAGCACAATCTCTCTCTCAATACCAGATCTCTAGAACTGCTAAACAATAGATATTAACTATGTCAATTCTACTCAATTTGTAACATTTTTTATAATCATAGTAAACTGCATAGAACTTCATGGTCCTGCAGTATATAAACCGTTATTATTATATTATTATTATTATTTTACTATCAACCCAACTAAAAGATTAAGTATGCCCTGCCCCTTGGGAGCACCGAGGAGCATAATAGGGAAAAAATAGAAGTCTCAGTCTAAGACAGCGGTATTCTTTTTTGAGATCCCATGGTTAGACATGCTTCTTCTGTTGGCAGCCATATGACTTTACTCTCTTCTTGTATAAGCTGACTAGAGAGAACCCCTCCCCTCCCCAATGCCTAGTTTCTCTTTGTCTCCTCAGGCTAGTAGTCCAGTTTCTAGAGGGGATGTATTGATGGCACCTGGTGGTTTGATCTTGGTCTCATTTCCAGGTGTTCCTATGCCTAAGCCAATTTCTCTTCTTGGCATTGGGGGCAATGTCTCCCCAAAACCATGATAAGTTATAATTGTACAAGACATTTGGACTGTGGCTACCAGGACAGAGTCCATGATTAGATCTCAGGTTCAGCAGCTGTGTACCTTTACTCATGAACCCCTGGATTCTCTAATCGGTGCCCATGTCAGCAGCTGCCTTAAAAGTGGCTACTGATTGCATGTCAATCACGCAACAGCATTGGTTAGAGAATCATACCTTATGCACCTTTATAGATATGATTCATGCAAAGACAAGCACCAGAAATGTAGGCCCAGAAAACCCTTGCCTACATTTCTGGTGTCTATTTTTGCTGGGGATCCCCTAGCTAAATCCCAAGTATTAAAACAGATTTCATGCTGCTTATCCTAAGAATAAGCAATGGTTTCCCCAACCATCTCAGTTGTGGCCTATTGACTTCCCTTTTAAGAATTTATCCAAACCTTTTTTAAACCCTGCTAAGCTAACTGATTTTACCACATTCTCCAGCAACAAATTCCAGAGTTTAATTACACATTGTGTGAAGAAATATTTTCTCTTGTTTGTTTTAAATCTACTCCTTAATAGCTTAATCGCATGCCCCTTAGTCCTAGTATTTTTGGAAAGAGTAAACAAGCAATTCACATCTACCTTTTCCACTGCACGCAGCATTTTATAAACCTCTGTAAGAACATAAGAGTGATCTTGGAGCACAGAGACTTGTAATTTAGCAGGCCAATTTGAGTATGTTTCTCAATTTGAGCAAAAAACAGAAAGGGGTTTGAATGAAGAAAGAAAGCATACCTGAGAGAGAAGACGTGGTCTAGGGTAAATTTCAGGTTGGTTGCCAGTAATCACTAGAACTAGGTATACAGTACTTGCAGTGAGTTTATTGAATTAAAAGGTGCAGCATAACATTCTGGAAGTAAACAGAATAGAAGTGATACCAAACAAAAGAAAACTAGAGCCTGAGGAGCCACGATGCTGGGATAAATTGGAAATAGAGAAAAAATATAATCAGAGAAATTGTGACTTTTGGGAAGGTAGCATGATTACATTGATGTCAGTCATGTGATTGGATGCAGATTATGTACTAGGCTTATGTTATATTCTATGGGCTGTTGACTGCTACCATGGCAAATTCTGTTCATGTCAGTCACGTGATTGGGTGCAAATAAGGTACTAGGCTCACGTTATAATTTATGTGCTGTTTACTACTACCATAGCAAATTTCCTGGAAAGAGACAAGCACAAAGGGACCAATTCTATAAACTGAGTCTAAAAATTAAGCATGATTCTATAAAGGTTAGGTGCACTTTATAGAACTGTGCCTAGTGGGTTTAGGCAGTGACAGAAGTCCTAGCCTTAGGCACACATAATTATGCCAGGGTTTTCTTGGCCTATATGAGCGGACCTAAATTCCGATCCAAGCCCGATCCGGGCAGGCCCGACGAATTCAGCAAACGCCAACATGCAGATGAGGGTGATCGGAGGAACGCCTCCATCTGCAGGCACGGATCGCGCTATAGCGATCCCCGCTCATGCGCAGACCATCTGTAGATGGTTTGAGCATGCGCGGGACCTCCGGGCCATCGGAGATGGGTTTTTTTTTTATTCTTCTATTTTTTTACACTGAGCACAGCCAGGGAACCTGAAAAGTGCTGGACCTCAGGGCCGGCATAGATTTTTTTTTTAATAGGCGATCGAGGATCTTTTGGGAGCCCGTGGTTTTAACCCGCTTAAACACGTTAGTTAAAACCACGGGCTTGCAATGTGGGGAAGGGTGGGAGAGTTAGGGAAGGCAGGAAGAGTGGTCGGGTTCAGGGCAGGCAGGCAAGCACGTTTGGGGCTTCAGGAGGCATTTGGGGCAACAGGAGATCGGGGTTGACAGGGCAGAGAACAAGGCTGCAGAAGGCAGGGCAGTCGCAAAAGGCTTCAGCGACTGGTCCTCAGAAGTTGCTTTTTTTTTATTGGCCAGCACAGTTGGTGTTGCAGGGTTTTGTTTAGTGAATCGCGTCCCTGCCTACTTTGCATGCCATTGCCCTCATTTGCATGTGTGGATCGGAGGATGGTCGGAAGACAGGTAAGTGAATCGGGCCGGGGTCGCTTAGTTTGCTTAGTGAATTTGGGCCTTAGGCGCCTAAGTCCAAACAGCCCACATGACAAACACATCCACGATCCACCCCCTAATCACACCAACTTTCTGGTAGGCACTTTGGACTAGGCATCTACCATCCAATTAAATGCTAATTTTTAATTATCTGCACTGATTAAGTCCTTTTACATAATTAACCCCTCCCCCCCCCTTTTTACTAAGCCACGGTAGAAGTCTCTACCAAGGCCCAGAATGCTAAATGCTCTAATACTGCTTCAACCCTCAATGAATTCATATGAGCATCGGAGCAGCGTCCAAGCATATAGCACTCTGGGCCGAGGTAGAAACATCTACCGCGGCTTAGTAAAAGGGGTAGGGTGGAGGGTTGTTAGGTGCTTAGTTTGGCTAGGCACGTTGATCTGGGCGTCTAACTTTAGGCATCATTTATAGAATCAGGGCCAAACAGCACAATTCTCAATCAGAGCAAAAGCATGAAGATAGGGGGCATCTGTACCAAAGGGAAGATAAGTAAGAAACTATAATAATAATAATATTATTATTATTACCACTACATACATACCAGATGTACACAGTGCTATATGGAGACACTTAATAGACAGGTATGTACAGTATGCATGCTGTACTGTATAGAGACAGTTAATAGGCAGACATGCGATGAAGCTAAGCAGTAAATTTAAAACAAACTGGAGAAAATATTTCTTCACATAACGTGTAATAAAACTCTGAAATTCGTTGCCAGGGTTTAAAAAAGGTTTGGATAATTTCCTAAAAGAGAAGTCCATGGGCCATTATTGAGATGGCTTGGGGAAATCCACTGTTTATTCTTAGGATAAGAAGCGTAGAATCTGTTTTGCTACTTGGGATCTAGCTAGGTGCTTGGGACCTGGTTGGCCACTGTTGGAAACAGGATACTGGGCTTGATGGACAGTACAGCAATTCTTATGTTCTTAGTCTTTCAGCTTTCAATTTATTCAACACAGGCTGGACACACATGAAAAATAACAGAATCATATAGTTGACCATGACCTTGCTGCTGCTGCTGTTCATTTATGTATAAGCCCCAGCAAGATTCTGAGTGCTTTCTGTTTCCTTTTGAGACACCAATTACATAGGAGAAGAAAATGAAGAGGATTTTATATCTAAGATTTTCAACTTTTTCTCTTTCTACCCAATTTGTAACGTATGGGGGTATTTCACATCCACTAATTGCTGTAGCTGTCTTTCTTTTGTAAATGCACGCAACACTGCCTGATAATCCTCACTAGAATATAGGGAAAAATAGAGAAAAGAAGACCAATTCATTTGAGGACTGATAACAGTATTCCACTACAGGCACTCTAGTGCACCATGCCTCACTGTTATAAATGTTGAATGATGCTACAGTACAGCATCTTTAATCTGAAGTTGCAATATTCAAAAGCTTCCACAGGAAAAATCATGGAGGCAGTTCCATAATATTCATCACCTTACACTTATCCACGTTAAACCTCATTTGCCATGTCGCGGCCCATTTCTTGAGCATGTTTATGTCATGTTGCAGATCTTCGCAATCCTCCCGCATCTTCACTACTCTGAATAAATTCATATCGTCCGCAAATTTAATCACCTCACTCATTGTACCAATTTCCAGATCATTTATAAATATATTGAAGAGCACGGGTCCAAGCACCGAACCCTGTGGCACTCCACTGGGGACGCCTTTCCAGTCCGAGTATTGTCCATTTACCCCCACTCTATTTTTCCTATCCGCCAGCCAGTTTTTAATCCACGTGAGTATTTCACCCTCGATTCCATGGCTCGCAATTTTTCAAAGTAGTCGTTCATGTGGAACCTTGTTGAACGCCTTCTGAAAATCCAGATATACAATGTCGACAGGATCACCCTTATCTATCCGCCTGTTTACTCCCTCAAAGAAGTACAGCAAGTTGGTCAAGCAAGATCTTCCTTTGCTGAAGCCATGCTGGCTGGTCCTCATCAGATCGTATCCGTCAAGGTGCTCAATGATGCGGTCTTTTATCAGCGCCTCTACCATCTTTCCCGGTATTGAGGTCAGACTCACTGGTCTGTAGTTTACCGGATCACCCCATGAACCTTTCTTGAAGATCGGCGTAACGTTCGCCACCTTCCAGTCTTCTGGAATCCTTTCCGAATTGATTGACAGATTGACTATTAGTTGAAGTAGTTCAGCTATAGCCCCTTTCAGTTCCTTGATTACCCTCAGATGGATGCCATCCGGTCCCGGGTATTTATCATTTTTAAGCCTATCAATCTGCCTGTATACCTCTTCTAGACTGACCGTCAACCCTGTCAGTTTCCCATCTTCGTTTCCTGCGGCTGTCTGTCGGCTTCCGGTATGTTGTGTATATACTCTTCGGTAAATGCAGAAGCAAAAAATGTGTTTGGTTTGTTGGCGATGGCTTTGTCCTCCTTTAGCACTCCCTTTATTCCATGGTCATCCAATGGCCCCACCGCTTCCTTCGCGGGTCGTTTCCCCTTAATATATCGAAAGAATGGCTTGATGTTTTTTACCTCCTTGGATAATTTTTCCTCGTAGTCTCTTTTGGCCCCTCTTAGCGCCTTATAGCACATGCTTTGATGCTGTTTGTGCTTTTTCCAGTTTTTGTCCGTTTTTGACCTTTTCCATTCCTTAAACGAAGTCTTCTTGTGAGCCCTGCCGGTTCCTTTTTCTTTTTCCTCTAGGATCCTTTGTTGATATGTGATATATACTGATTTTGCGCCTCGGTGACCATGTCCTTAAAAAGGGACCATGCTTGCTCTAGCATCTTTACAAGCTTCCAGTACAGGTGATCGAGGCCCACAGTATCCCAGACTTCAAGAATAAATGGGATACCTATGTGGGATCACTGCGAGGGTCATACCAATGAATAGGGTCGCTAGGATATAGACTTAATAGAGCAGGTCAGTAGAGTTAAGGGGGCCGGTAGACTTAAAAGGGGGTCAATGGTATGGGCAGACTTGATGGGCTATAGCCCTTATCTGCCGTCATCTTTCTATGTTTCTATGTTTATCCTCTTCTTAATCTTCTTCCCTACCATGAGTCTCATCCCTTCGTAATTCCCTTTTTGGAAGTTCAGCGCCGTGGCCATCGTTCTGTAACAGGCATGGTTCCTGGGAGCACCTAAAATAAACCTGATTTGAATCTCCTTATTGTCTGCCGATCTTCTTTTCTTACACTTTGGATTCTTTGGTGGACCGCTTGCCTTGTTGTTTTGTTACAAATTAACATACATGGAATGGAACATACCAGAGGAGTTACAGATTTGGTTTATACATACATATGATTTAAAGTTGGATGACAGAGTGAGGCAGTTGAGAGGAGTTGCAAACTTGGTTATTAATATAGACTTATGTTTAGGATAGTATTATTGCTGTACAATGCATTTGAACACTTTTATATATGTATGAAAGGGTTCAGAGTTAAAGTCCTGGGCAAGTAGGTGGGAAGGGAAGGAAAGGGGGATTTGTTCAGAGATGTTTAGGGCTTGTATTAAATTAAAACTACACTGGCACTGGTATGGTAATCTTTGTTGTTTGTTTTGAATTTTAAAATAAAAAGAAATACAAGTGGAAATAAAGAAGTGAATAAGAAAACAGGTAAATGAATGGGGGTGGGTGGAGCAGGGGGGAAGGATGTGGACAGGGCAGGGCCAGGGTAACCCATGTACTTGTGTGCCTAGGGGCCCTCGAAGAATTAATCCTGCCCTGGGCATATGCTGGATGGGGGAATGAAGATAGAGTTAGTGAGATAGTGGAAGGGTGAAGGAAAGAGGTAGCAAGCTGTAAGTAGACACAGTGAAAAGAGGGAAACTGAGGACTGAATAGTAAGAAAGAATTTAATTTAGACATAGGTAGAAAATAGAGAAGAAAAGGGAAGAGAGAGGAGAGTTGCCAGAAAACGGGGAAGGAGACAGAGATATCAGATCTGAGTGAAGGAAATGAGAAGAGAGAGATGCTAAAAATCACAGGGCGGAGAGAAGAAGAGATGGAAGGAAAGAGGTGCCAGACCATGAGGGGAACAGAGGGAAGATGATGGATGCCAGACCAAGGGGGGAGGGAGCAGGAGGAAAGATGGCAGAGGGCGGTAAATATTTTCTGGAAGGGGCAGACACTGGATGGAAGTTACAGAATGACACTAAGATGAGGAACGCAGAAACCACACGACAAAGGTAGAAAAAAATTATCTTTTTGTATTTTTTTTGCTTTAGGATAAAGTAGTATTGTAGCTGTGTTGATAAATGTTTAGAAATAGAAATGGTGATCCTTTTATTGGACTAATTTTAATACATTTTTGACTAACTTTCAAAGACCAAATTCTTCTTCCTCAGGTCAGGACAGGATACTGTAACAGCAGTATACTTTACTGACCTAAGGAAAGAGGGATTGACCTCTGAAAGCTAATTAAAAATTTCATTAGTCCAATAAAATGGTATTATCTTATTTTCCATTTTTTGTTTTATTTTTATTTGCTAATTTATAAAGTGATTTGTTATTTCTCTTTTTTCAAATTTACATCTGCTATCTTTATATTTTGTTCAGTATTGGGGGATATGCACCACTGTTTCTTCACCCCCTAAACTGTACTGTTCTTTTGGTTTGTAACACAAGCCAGCATGCTGAATGCTCTGCACCACTCCGATGGTCACAGAATTCCTATGATTGTCAGAACAGCGCAGAACATTCAGCCCGCCAGCCAGCCAGCGCTAAACACCTAGTTTGTGATTACTTATTCCATTCTGGGTGATGGTGGTTTTCTGTTAGCATTGATCATGGTTTTCTGTTAGTATTGATCATGGTTTTCTGTTAGCATTACCAGCCTTGTTTGGTGAAATGCTTCAGGCATGGTTCCTGGGAGCACCTTGAATAGACCTGATTTGAATCTCCTTATTGTCTGCCGATCTTCTTTTGTTCCACGTTGGATTCTTTGGTGGACCGCTTGCCTTGTTGTTTTGTTACAAATTAACATACATGTGGACACACCAGAGGAGATACAGATTTGGTTGTTTATACATACATATGGGTTAAAGTTGGACGACATAGAGTGAGGTAGTTCAGAGGAGTTGCAAACTTGGTTATTAATATAGACTTATGCATTTGAACACTTTTATTCATGTATGGAAAGGATTTAGGGTTAAAGTCTTGGGCAAGTAGGTGGGAAGGGAGGGAAGGGAAGGAAGGGGGGTTTTGTTCAGAGATGTTTGGGGCTTGCATAGAACTAAAACTGTACACTGGCACTGGTATGGTAATCTTTGTTGTTTATTTTGAATTTTATAATAAAAGAAAAAAAGAAATATAAGTAGGAATAAAAATGCAAAAAAGAAAACAGGTGAATAAATGGGGTGGGGCAGAACTAGGGGGCCCAGTGTACTTGTTTGCCTAGGGGCCCTCGAATAATTAATCCTGCCCTGACTAGGACTGACTCTAACATCTGAAGCTGTCATACAGCCAGGTATGTACTGTTTCATTTAAATGCCCCCTTGAGATTTATAAGGGTCATTTCATAAATAATGCACACTATTTATTTATTTTTTTTAATTTACATATTTTATTTTTTTCTTCTCAAGTATTTCTTTACAATCATAGAAACATAGAAATAGACGGCAGATAAGGGCCACGGCCCATCAAGTCTGCCCACTCCAATGTCCCTCCCTATCTATCTTTGCGGATAGATCCCACATGTCTGTCCCATTTGGCCTTAAAATCTGGCACGCTGCTGGCCTCAATAACCTGATGTGGAAGACTATTCCAGCGATCAACCACCCTTTCGGTGAAGAAGAACTTCCTAGTGTCACTGTGCAGTTTCCCGCCCCTGATTTTCCACTGATGCCCCCTTGTTGCCGCGGGACCCTTGAAAAAGAAGATATCCTCTTCCACCTCGATGCGACCTGTGAGGTACTTGAATGTCTCGATCATATCTCCCCTCTCTCTACGTTCCTCGAGTGAGTAGAGCTGCAACTTCCCTAACCGCTTCTCGTATGGGAGCTCCTTGAGTCCCGAGACCATCCTGGTGGCCATTCTCTGGACCGATTCCAGTCTCAGCACATCCTTGCGGTAATGTGGCTTCCAAAATTGCACACAGTACTCCAGGTGCGGTCTCACCATGGATCTATACAGTGGCATAATGACTTCAGGTTTACGGCTGACGAAACTCCTGCGTATGCAACCTATGATTTGCCTTGCTTTGGATGAAGCTTGCTCAACTTGATTTGCAGACTTCATGTCTTCCCTGACAATCACCCCTAAGTCTCTTTCTGCTTCAGTTTTTGTCAAGATCTCGCCATTTAGGGTGTAAATCCTGCATGGATTTCGGCTTCCCAGGTGCATGACTTTGCATTTTTTGGCATTGAAACTGAGTTGCCAGGACCTAGACCAGTGCTCCAGTAGAAGTAGGTCATGCATCATATCATCTGCCATTGAATTATTGTCTGTTGTGCTCTTGTTCACTACATTGCTTAGCTTGGCATCATCGACGAATAATGTTATTCTTCCTCGGAGCCCTTCTGTCAAGTCTCTTATGTAGATATTGAACAAGATCGGGCCCAGGACGGAGCCCTGTGGCACTCCACTTATCACCTCTGACATTTCGGAGGGGGTGCCATTCACCACTACCCTCTGAAGCCTACCTCCAAGCCAGTTCCCAACCCAATTTGTCAATGTGTCGCCCAAACCTAAAGAACTCATCTTGCTTAGCAACCTGCGGTGTGGTACGCTATCAAATGCTTTGCTGAAATCCAGGTAGACGATGTCCAGGGACTCACCAGCATCCAGCTTCCTCGTCACCCAGTCAAAGAAGCTGATCAGGTTGGATTGGCAGGATCTCCCCTTAGTAAATCCATGTTGGCGGGGATCCCTTAGTTTCTCCTCCTCCATGATTCTATCCAATTGGTGTTTGATTAGGGTTTCCATTAGTTTGCTCACTACTGATGTGAGACTCACTGGTCTGTAATTTGCCATCTCCATCTTGGAGCCTTTCTTGTGGAGTGGAATGACGTTAGCTGTCTTCCAGTCCATCGGGACGTTACCTGTACTAAAGGAGAGATTGAAGAGCGCGGATAGCGGTTCCGCTAGGACATCACCCAACTCCCTGAGCACCCTAGGGTGTAGGTTGTCAGGCCCCATTGCCTTGTTGACCTTGATTTTTGACAGCTCGCAATAGACGCTGCTGGGTGTAAACTTGAAATTACTAAACGGGTCAACTGATTTAACCCTTGTCTGTGGCTGAGGGCCGATTCCCGGCGCCTCGCGGGTGAAGACTGAGCAGAAGTATTTATTTAACAGTTGGGCTTTTTCCGAGTCCGTTTCTACATAGTCTCCGTCTGGTTTTCTGAGACGTACTATCCCGCCCAAGTTCTTATTTCTGTCACTGATATACCTGAAGAAAGATTTATCTCCTTTCTGGATGTTCTTTGCTAGAGACTCCTCCATGCGGAATTTGGCCTCCCTAACTGCTGCTTTGACGGCCCTTGACTTGGCCAGGTATTCTACTCTAGAGTCCTGTGTCCCTGATTGTTTGTAAAAGATGAATGCTTTTTTCTTCTCTTTGATGATGTCCGAGATCTCCGTAGAGAACCACTGTGGCTTGTTGTTCCTACTCCGTTTGCTTACTGATTTAACATAGTGGTTTGTTGCTTCCTGTATGGTGGCTTTCAGAGTTGACCACATTTCTTCCACGCTATCGGTGTCTGCTTGGCTTTGTAGTGCCTGGTGAACGAAGTCTCCCATGTCTTGGAAGTTTGTGTCTTTGAATTTGAGAACGTTGGTCATTGTTGTAGATTTCGTGAAACCTTTCCTGAGATTGAACCATATCATATTGTGGTCACTGGAGGCCAAAGTTTCACCCACCGAGACCTCTGTGATACTTTCCCCATTGGTAAGTACTAGGTCCAGTATTGCCTGATCCCTTGTTGGTTCAAATACCAGTTGCCTGAGTCTTGCTCCATTCAAAGAGTTTAATAGCTTCCTGCTGCTGCCGGAAGCAGAGGAAAGTGTGACCCAATCCACATCAGGCATGTTGAAGTCACCTACCAATACTGTGTCACCCCGCAAGGTGATATTCTCTATATCTCCGATTAATTCCTTATCTAGGTCATCTTGATGTCTTGGGGGTCTGTATACTACGCCAAGATACAGGCATTTGTCCTTCCCTCTGGCCAAATTTACCCAAAGGGATTCCCCAGTGTACTGTATATCCGTGATTCTGGTGACCTTAATGTCATCTTTAGTATATAATGCTACACCACCTCCCATTTTACTCTCTCTGTCCCGGCGAAGCAAGTTGTAACCTGGTATGACCATGTCCCACCCGTGGGAGTCTGTGAGCCAGGTCTCAGATATCGCCACTACATCCAGGTCGGCATTCCTCATTTCTGTTTCCAAGTCTAGGATCTTATTTATAGTAGATGACGGCAGATAAAGACCTGAATGGTCCATCCAGTCTGCCCAACCTGATTCAATTTAAATTTTTTTTTTTTTTTTCTTAGCTATTTCTGGGCGAGAATCCAAAGCTTTACCCGGTACTGTGCTTGGGTTCCAACTACCGAAATCTCTGTTAAGACTTACTCCAGCCCATCTACACCCTCCCAGCCATTGAAGCCCTCCCTTGCCCATCCTCCTCCAAATGGCCATACACAGACACAGACCATACAAGTCTGCCCAGTAACTGGCCTAGTTCAATCTTTAATATTATTTTCTGATTCTAAATCTTCTGTGTTCATCCCACGCTTCTTTGAACTCAGTCACAGTTTTACTCTCTACCACCTCTCTCGGGAGCGCATTCCAGGCATCCACCACCCTCTCCGTAAAGTAGAATTTCCTAACATTGCCCCTGAATCTACCACCCCTCAACCTCAAATTATGTCCTCTGGTTTTACCATTTTCCTTTCTCTGGAAAAGATTTTGTTCTACGTTAATACCCTTTAAGTATTTGAACGTCTGAATCATATCTCCCCTGTCTCTCCTTTCCTCTAGGGCAGGGGTGCCCACACTTTTTGGGTTTGCGAGCTACTTTTAAAATGACCAAGTCAAAATGATCTACCAACAATAAAAAAATTTTTTAAAACCCCACAAAGCACACTGAAAGGCAGAGAAAATGTTAATTATCATTCATATTCCGGGTTTTTTTCAAAGAGGTCAAGGCAGATGACTCTATGCAATGTCATCTCAATAACAACCATACAAAACTAGACAAATATAGCCCCTCCCTTTTTACTAAACCACATAGCAGTTTTTAGCACAGGGAGTTGCGCTGAATGCCCCACGCTGCTCTCGACGCTCATAGGCTCCCTGCGCTAAAAACCGCTATTGTGGTTTAGTAAAAGGGAGCCATAGTGCAAAATATAGACAGCAGATATAAATTCTCAAAACAGACACATTTTGATCACTAAATTGAAAATAAAATCATTTTTCCTACTTTTGTTTGATGATTTCATGAGTCTCTGGTTGCACTTTCTTCTTCTGACTTCTTCTCACTTCACTCTGGCTGCACTTCTTCTGACATCTTCTGATTTCAGCCCACTCCTTCTTTCAGCCTCCTATATGCTTTCTCTCTTCCATACCTCATTCTCTCCCCCAACTTTTTCCCTCTTTCTCCCTGCCTCCTGTTCTTTCTTTCTCTCTCTCTCTCCATGCCCACTTTCTTTCTGTCTCCCTGCTTGCCCCCTTTGTTTCTTTCTCCCTGCCCTCCCCCAAGCCACTAGGTTTGCCGTCGCCACCGGGGAACAGGCCTCCAAGCCACCGCCCCCCAAGCTCTGCATGCAGAAGCCTTGCACTGACCAGCATTCTGCTCCCCTTCAATTCTGATGTCGGAGAGGAAGTTCCAGGCCAGCCAGGCAGCGATTGGCTGGCCCAGAAATTCCTCTCCGATGTAAGAATTGATGTCGGGGAGAGGAATGCTGGTCAGCGTTAGGCTTCTGCAGGCCCAAATCTCTGGATCCCCAGGGCCGAGGAAAAGAAAAGAAAAAAAGCCAGTCTTCCATGAGAGCCGTTCCAGTCTCTTTTTAGCACGACACTCAACTTCCCATTTTCAGGCTCAAGACGTCAGAGCAGCAGCAGCAGCTCCGGCATTTTTGGGCAGAGCACCTCCTGCTCCCGACCGCCTTTCTCAAAGTCTGGCTTGTCAATTCCGCCAGGGGCAGCCGGCGCTCAGCTCTCAAGGGTCGTGACTTCCCTAGACCTCCCTCCCGCCTTCTCCCGAAGGAAGTGACTTCATCCCCCAGTCGGAAGACGGGTTCTGGCAGTCGGGCAGGAAGGGCGCAGCAAGAATGAGTGTGCGTGGGGAACCTTGGGGAGAGGAAGGCTGATCGACCGGCCGATTGGAACGGCAACACGAGATCGACTGGCGTTGCCTTCCCGATCGACCGGTCGATCGCGATCGACGTGTTGGGCACCCCTGCTCTAGGGTATACATATTCAGGGCTTCCAGTCTCTCCTCATACGTCTTCTGGCGCAAGCCTCCTATCATTTTCGTCGCCCTCCTCTGGACCGCCTCAAGTCTTCTTACGTCTTTCGCCAGATACGGTCTCCAAAACTGAACACAATACTCCAAGTGGGGCCTCACCAATGACCTGTACAGGGGCATCAACACCTTCTTCCTTCTACTGACTACGCCTCTCTTTATACAGCCCAGAATCCTTCTGGCAGCAGCCACTGCCTTGTCACACTGTTTTTTCGCCTTTAGATCTTCGGACACTATCACCCCAAGGTCCCTCTCCCCGTCCGTGCATATCAGCTTCTCTCCTCCCAGCATATACGGTTCCTTCCTATTATTAATCCCCAAATGCATTACTCTGCATTTCTTTGCATTGAATTTTAGTTGCCAGGCATTAGACCATTCCTCTAACTTTTGCAGATCCTTTTTCATATTTTCCACTCCCTCTTCGGTGTCTACTCTGTTACAAATCTTGGTATCATCTGCAAAAAGGCACACTTTTCCTTCTAACCCTTCAGCAATGTCACTTACATACATATTGAACAGGATTGGCCCCAGCACCGAACCCTGAGGGACTCCACTAGTCACCTTTCCTTCCTTCGAGTGACTTCCATTAACCACCAGCCTCTAGCGTCTGTCCGACAGCCAGTTTCTGACCCAGTTCACCACTTTGGGTCCTAACTTCAGCCCTTCAAGTTTGTTCAACAGCCTCCTATGAGGAACTGTATCAAAGGCTTTGCTGAAATCCAAGTAAATTACATCTAGCATATGTCCTCGATCCAGCTCTCTGGTCACCCAATCAAAAAATTCAATCAGGTTCGTTTGGCACGATTTACCTTTTGTAAAGCCATGTTCCCTCGGATCCTGTAACCCATTAGATTCAAGGAAATACACTATCCTTTCTTTCAGCAACACTTCCATTATTTTTCCAACAACTGAAGTGAGGCTCACCGGCCTGTAGTTTCCTGCTTCATCCCTGTGACCACTTTTATGAATAGGGACCACATCCCCTCTCCTCCAATCCCCAGGAATCACTCCCGTCTCCAGAGATTTGTTGAACAAGTCTTTAATAGGACTCGCCAGAACCTCTCTGAGCTCCCTTAGTATCCTGGGATGAATCCCGTCTGGTCCCATCGCTTTGTCCACCTTCAGTTTTTCATAAACACCCTCCTCCGTGAACGGCGCAGAATCTACTCCATTTTCTCGTGTAACTTTGCCAGACAATCTCGGTCCTTCTCCAGGATTTTCTTCTGTGAACACAGAACAGAAGTATTTGTTTAGCACATTTGCTTTCTCCTCATCACTCTCCACATATTTGTTCCCAGCATCTTTTAGCCTAGCAATTCCATTTTTTATCTTCCTCCTTTCACTAATATATCTGAAAAAATTTTTATCTCCCTTTTTTACATTTTTAGCCATTTGTTCTTCCGCCTGTGCCTTCGCCAAACGTATCTCTCTCTTGGCTTCTTTCAGTTTCACCCTGTAGTCCTTTCTGCTCTCCTCTTCTTGGGTTTTTTTATATTTCATGAACGCCCAGACTGTGGGCGTTGACGTACATAGCCCTCCATGTTGTGTGTTTGTTGTATCTCAGTGGGGACGATCCCTCTTTATCAACTAGGACCCCATTAGCATTATTCGCATGTCTCTTACACTCCCTAGCATTATTCGCATGTCTCTTACACTCCATAGACCCAGAGCTAAAGCTTGTACCTGTCTCGGACTCCCCATGACTATAGTGTGCTCCTATCTCAGACTCGGTAATGTGTGTACCCTGTGGGGGTATTCCCGTTTGGGCTACTCGAGCTCCTTTAGTGCAATTTGCAATGTGTGCACTCTCTCTGGTCCCAGAATTATAGTGTGTACTCCCTCTAGACCCAGAATTGCTATGTGTCCTCCCCCTAGACCCAAAATTGTAATGTGTCCCAGAAATATAGTGTTTACTTAGTTCAGTTTCAAAAGAGTATTGGTAGCTTAGCTCGTTAGGTGAGTTGTTTGTGCCCGTACCCTCCCCCAACTTACCTAGTTTAAAGCCCTGTGTAGTAGGCGGGCTAGACGGTGTCCAAGGACGTTCTTCCCCCTCCTGGTCAGGTGTAACCCGTCTGGTCCCAGCAGTCCTTGCAGTGCCTCTCCGTGGTGTAGGAACCCAAAGTTCATCTCCTGCAGCCAGTCGTTCGCCCTCCGGACTCGATCCTCCCTGGCACTGCCCTTGCCCCTCACTGGGAGGATCGAGGAGAAGACCACCTGCGCATCCATCCTCCTCAGCTTCTCTCCCAGGGCTCTGAAGTCTTCGGGTATGCTCTCCGGGGTGCACCTGGCAGTGTCGTTGGTTCCGACGTGGATGAGGATCATAGGGAAGTGATCCTGGGGTTTGATGAGTCTGTCCAGGCTATCGGTTACATCCCGGATCCTGGCCCCCGGCAAACAGCAGACCTCTCTTGATTGCGGATCAGGTCTACAAATTGGTCCCTCGGTGCCCCTTAGCAGCGAATCCCCGATGACCACAAACTCTGCGCTTTCTAGGGGTGGGCCGACCTGTTGACTCTGTAACCGGAACCGTCTGCTCAACCACTTCTTGTACTTCGTTGTCAGGACCCTCCTGTAGCAGCTGGTATCTGTTCTTAAGGGGGATATGTGGTGTCAATGTAGAGCTGCCCTGTATGTGAGAGAGAGAAACAGAATGAGGTTTTCTGCGTTTTCCTGTGGAGGAAGTCACCAGCTGCCAGGAATCAGCGTCTCCAGTGACTTCCTGAATTCCGACGGTTGGATTCAAGCCTGAAGTTTTGGAAGCTTTGGGAGTCTCAAGGATGGTCTTGTCAGGCTCTCGTTCGGCGATCTGAGACAGCTCCTGGATTATTCCGTCAATGAAGGTCTCGTCATCACGGATGCTCCTTAAGGGTTGAATCTCCTCTCTCAGGCTCCTCAGCTCTAGCAGAAGGCTTTCATCTGGATGTTCAATTGGGGACTGTTAGGAGTTGGTCAGAATGTGTTGAGGTTGGAGGGATAAATTAGTTAGTTTGTTCTTGGTCAGAGGGATATAGTAGAATGTTAATTGACAGTTAAGGTTGCCTGTTGTGAGCTAGAGAGGACAGACCAATTCAAATATTATTAAATATTAGAGGATAGTTGGTAGTGTATCTGCCTGTTAGAATAGAGTGGTTGGTGTGGTCCGCCTGTTAAGTGTGCTTGTTGGTTAGATAGGAGTAGAGAGTTGAAAGTTGAAAGACCTGGAAGAGGGAAAGATTGAAGAAAGGTTGAAGTTGATTGGTAATTTAGCTAGTTGTAGGATTTTAGAGACCAGCTGAAATTGATAGCCCTTCCTTGATGCCCTTCTTGAGGCCCTTCTCAAAGGCGCTCTTGCTAAGGCGAGCGCCTTTGCCGCTCGCCTTTGCCGCGCGCCGAACGGCCGTTGGCTCGAGCCCTTATATGGGAGAGATCTGCAGTGACGTCGGGGGGGTGGGCGGAGTTACCACCGCGTCCCGTCCGCCTCCTCCTCTGACGATTTCAGCGCTCCTCTCCCCTGCTTAGCCTCCTCCGTCTCCTGTAAGCACCTCCGCTGCTTTTCCTCCCCTTTCTCTGCCTTCTCCGCTTCTCCGTAAGCTCTCCGCTCCCTTTCTCCTCCTCCTACGCCTCTCCGTGTGCTCTCCGCCCCTTTCTCCGCCTCCCTGCTCGCTCTCCGCCCCTTCCTCCGCCTCTAGGCAAGCACTCTGCTTCTCTCGCCGCTGCTAAGTGCCTCCTTCCTCTCTCTCTCTAGTTCAGCCTGCCTGCCTGCTCTCACTCCCTGCAAGCACCCTCACGCCGCTACCACGTGCTTGCCTGGCTGGCCTAGAGCTGAGGATTCCTTCGTTGGCTCGAGCCCTTATATGGGGTCTCCCTGCTTTGCATTATTCCTTCCAAGACACCGTTTTTGCTGAATGGCTCGGGTAATGGCACCGTTGCTGAATGGCTCGGGTAATGGCGAAAGAAAGCTCTTCCAGTGATGCAAAACGATGTCCACGCAAAGCAGGGAGACTATATTGAAGGATTGTAAAGAAGAAAAAAATAAAACATGTAAATAAAAAAAATAGTGTATATTATTTATGAAATGACCCTCTTAAATGCATTGTGGAGAAGCACCAAACCCATCTAGAAAATGGGTTTGAGAACAGTGAGTTGGAAGGATTTGGCAAGAAAAACAACCAGTTTCCCCTTTATGCCACCTTTTGGACATTTCTCTTTTTAAAAATGAGCTCCTTAATCTACAGCAGTCCAACTGCAGGTTTAGAAACATCGATGTATGAGCTTCAGAAGAACCAGCACAGCACTGCCACATCTACTTCTTGGAAAGAAAAACAGAGGCAGTTTCATTACCTTTCAATCAGCCCTCGTAGAATACTATAAATTACGCATGTCACTTAGCACACTTAGGAGCGTCAACCAATGTGTGCCATTGACATGCCTAAACATGAGCACACCAATGCCAACATTATGTTCGTATTCAACAACAGAATCTTGGCGGCAAGATGCTGGTATAGAATTAGTCTTTAAGCCAGACATGGGCAACTCTGGTCCTCGAGGGCTGGAATCCAATTGGGTTTTCAAGATTTCCCCAATGAATATGCATTGAAAGCAGTGTATGCAAATAAATCTCATGCATATTCATTGGGGAAATCCTGAAAACCCGATTGGATTCCGGCCCTCAAGGACCAGAGTGGCCCATGTCTGCTCTAAGCACACTGTATTGGGGTGCCTAAATTGGGGCACCAGTTTACAGAATTGCCCCATTATAGTGTGACAAAATGACATATTTTTTCTTTTCTCCAGCTTCAAATTAATGCATGTGTTTCTGTGGGACTCAGTGGGAAGAGCCTTGATAAAATGTAGCTCTTTAGGATGGCATGCCTTCTGTAGCTGCAGATGGTGGGTGACAGGCTGATGTCCTGGAGGTACCCCCTTGCCAGTCAGGTTTTCAAGATATCCACAATGGATATGCATGAAAGAAATTTGTATTTAATGGAGGCAGTGTACTGTATGCAAATCAAATTTATGCAAATTCAATGTGGATATCCTGAAAACCTGACTGGCAAGGGGGTACCTCCAGGACCAAGTTGAGAAACACTGATCTATTATAAACCATCTTCCAGGTTCTTAGGAAAGATGATATATAAAAATAATGCCTTTGCAAAAATCATAACTGAATTCCTGCACTAGGACACAGAGTAGAGAGCATTTAGACATAAGACATAGGAAGACATAATACTGAATGCAAGATCCCAAAAAACGGGCAAAGTATTATTTTTGAAAATTCTAGCAAGAGCTTCTGCTTAGAGCTTAAAAAATAAAGAATGTTTTGACAAATTGCAGAGCTCAAAAATAAAAAAAATAAGGAATCCCTTCTGGCAACAAAAAGGTAACAAATTTAATTCACAGTAATCTAGGCTAGAGTATATTCATCAATGAGAATAGTTATCATCGTTATGAAAGTGGTGGATTCCAGTTGATTGTAAAATGTCAGATTTGCATGTGACCTTTCAGTTTGCCTTGAGCGATTTCTGTTAAGTTTTTCATAGTTTTTAGTACTCCATTGAAAATGTGTTCAAAATTCAATATGACTGGCTGCTCATAAATCCAGGATGCACTAAAGGTTTTCTCTCACCTTGTACCTCTAGGAAATGCTTTGAACAAGAAAGCCTGTTTACACACATACCTGAAAATGCTAAACTGAGAAAGTGTAGGATCTACACTAGGCCATGTGATCTTTAAATAGTATATAGATGTAACACAGCTTAGTGCAGAGGCAGCAAAACACTATTTTGTTTTGGGGGTGTCAAGCTCCACCTCCAATTCTTCCATCCTAGTATCCTCCTATGACATCCAACAAATCTCTCTTTCCCTCTCAACCTCCCCCTTCATGGTCTCAATTGTTTTTCTCCTACCTTACTCCCTTTTCCCCATTTTATCCAGCATCTCTCTCAGCCCCTCAGCATCTCTCTCTCCTTCCCCCATTGTCCTCCAGTACCTTTCTCCTTTCCTTCTCCATTCAACATCTCTCATTCCCCTAGGGCAGGGGTAGGGAACTCCGGTCCTCGAGAGCTGTATTCCAGTTGGGTTTTCAAGATTTCCCCAATGAATATGCATTGAAAGCAGGGCATGCAAATAGATCTCATGCATATTCGTTGGTGAAATCCTGAAAACCCGACTGGAATATGGCTCTCGAGGACCGGAGTTCCCTGCCCCTACCCTAGGGGAAAGGAGGCAGGGAGAAAAAGGAAGGAGAGAGATGTCAGACCGTGGAAATAGGGAAGGAAGATGAGAGAGAGATAGGAAGGGAAGGTAAGACATGGAAAAGTAGATTTTGAGAAGAAAGCAGAAAAATGGTAAAATTGAATGTTAAGTTAATGCCAAAGATGGATGCAAAGCAGAAAGTGAAGACGGAGTGAAAAACAGTCAAAGGACAAGAAGGCCCTTGAAACATAGTTAAAAGCACAGAAAAATAAAGTCACCAGACAACAAAGGTAGGGAAAATGATTTTATTTTCAATATAGTGATTGAAATGTGTCAGGCCACAGAAAAATAGTTAATATCTTATTAAAGAAATGACAATTTTGCATAAGGAAAGATTTATAAACTATAAAGAGTTTTACCTCATGCAAAATTGTCATTTCTTTAATAAAACATTAACTATTTTTTCTGTGGCCCTCCAAGTACCTACAAATCCAAAATGTGGGTTTGAGTTTGAGACCACTGCTTTAGAGGATCCTGAAGAATAGTAAACTCCCCATCAAAATAGCCAATTGATTAAAATATCCACTTCTTACCAATAAATATTCTCCTTCCACTGACTGCATTAAAACCCATAAAACACTACCAGAGGGTGTGCCCAAGAAGCCTGAAAACCAGATGTGCCATAATGGATGGGCCTCTTCCTGAAGTTAATGTCCTCAGCTTTGGTTCTCCCTCTTGAAATTAACTAACTGCACAAGCTCCAAGTCTTCTAAGTTGCCAAATTTGAGGGTCCTTTTACTAATGTGAAGCAAAACATAGCCTTAGCACACCCTTGTTCCAGTTTTTCCTGTGCACTAAGGCCATTTTTACTGCAGCAGTAAAATGGATTTGTTCTACAGTATTTTCTGTATTAATGGCCATATGCTAATGTTGCCAGTAGTAAGCAGCTGTTATGAAAAATTAGCAGTGTGTGCATTTACCACCGTCCATTTTGTAGGCAGTAAACATAGAAACATGATAGCAGATAAGGACCAAATGGCCCATCCAGTCTTCCCATATGCAGGATCCACTATCTCCTCCTTTCCCTAAGAGATACCTCATGCCAGTCCCACGCTTTCTTGAATTCAGACAGTCTTTTTCTCCACCACCTCTACTGGGAGACTATTCCACGCATCTACCACCCTTTCTGTAAAAATGTATTTCCTTAGATTACCCCTGAACCTATCATCTCTTGACTTCATCTTATGCCCTCTCATTCTGGAACTTCCTTTCAAATGAAAAACTCGCCCCATGTACATTTATGCCATGTAGGAATTTAAATATCTCTATTATTTCTCCCGCCTTTCCTCCAAAGTATACATACTGAGATTTTTACATCTGTCCCCATGCACCAAATGATGAAGACCACTGACCATTTTAGTAGCTTTCCTCTGAACTGACTCCATCCTGTTTATATTTTTTGGAAGGTGTGGTCTCCAGAATGGTACACTGGTACACAATATTCTAAATGAGGTCTCACTAGAGTCTTATACAGGGGCATCAATACCTCCTTTTTCCTACTAGCCATACCTCTCCCTATACACCTTAGCATCCTTTTAGCTTTCACCATCACCTTTTCAACCTGTTTGGGCATCTTAAGATCATCACATACTATCATACCCTAACTAGGCAGCATACATAACAATTACAGGTCACTACAACTAGCATACAGACCAAGGTATACTTTGCATGATCTGTTATAGTTCAGTCTCATATAAACTGGCCCTTTGACAGTTGGTGTGTCATTCTTACAAACTGAGTGAAAATGAACAATGAAACTTGGGCTTATTTATAAGATCAGACTGCCACAAAATTTGCCATTAGTGACCATTACAGTTTCATATTTTCTCTGGGAAAATAAAACATGAAATCTTATTGGTCATTCTGGGCAAGTTCTCTCACACTTGCACATCCCACCTGCCCTCAGCCACTCTGCCCTTCTCTCTTTCACAGAGCTTGTTGATTTTGCTCTCTTATGAGATTGGGAGTTACAGGATCAACAGGTTCTTCTTGCACCTTAACACATATCAGTTAGTGCAAAATGTCTAAAGCCGTGTCTGATGTTAAAACAAACTATCATTGGCTTTTACAAAGCTGCAGTAGAGCTATGAGGTAAATTCTCCGATGCTCATAGAGTTCTCATGGGTATCGGAGCATTTATCTTTCTGGCCCATGCAGGGGCATAGTAAGGGGGGGTGAGTACCGCCCTGGGTGCCAAGCCGTGGGGGTGCTGGCACCTCTACACTCTGCCCTGCCACACCATGCCACCCTCATGCCATCCCTCCCCCCACCCCATACCTTTGTATTATTTTTGCAGAAATTCGATCACGTAACTCCTCTTTTGATAAAGGCTCATTGGTTGCCAATCAGTTACAGAATTATTTATAAAATTGCCCTCCTTTCCTTTAAAATTCAAACAACTAATGTACCAGTTTTCTTAGACACACTGCTGATTCCCTATGCACCTGCTCACTCACTTAGATTAGCTGATCAATCACTACTTTCCATTCCATCTTTAAAGATAATTGGTACAAAACGGCACAGCATCTTTTCAGTTACAGCACCCCAATTATGGAATGCATTACCCACCTATATTAGAGAAGAAAAAACAGAGGATCGATTCAAAAGCAAACTAAAATGCTTCTTATTCAAAGATGCCTTCAACTTACCTTAACTAATAGACAGGTTTGCTAACTTTTCTTTCAGATTTCCTATTTCTATTCCCCATCCATATTGTTTTATCTTTAAGTGTCTTCCTGGCCTATCATAAAATGTATTTCTTCCCCCTTTCCTCTCGGATCATGTACATTGTAATGTGTTTGTGAGTTTTTAATGTAGCTTGTTAAAACCCTTTTATGCTTTGTACATCGCTTAGAATTTGGATAGGTGATTTATAAAATTTTAATAAAAACTTGCTAGTGTGAACAACTTCTGCCTGTTGCTTGTGCCAGCCTGGTTCCCCTCTGAATCATTTCTGGGTCATGGGGCCAGGAAATGACATCAGAGGAAAATACAACACTGGCTTGAGAAGCATGATTGTAGAAGCCACTTGCGAAGATTAAGAGGTACGGGTGGGGGAGAGAGAGTGTATCGCTACCCCAGCCGCCTCCTACCCTTACTACACCACTGGGCCCACAGTAGAAACCTCTACAGCTGAATTGTAAAAGAAGCCCTATATTTAAAAAGTTTTGATATCACCTGTAACCTCCAACTACAGACCCATCGCCAATATTCCTCTCTTCCTAAAAATCATGGAAGGACTTGTCAATTACAATCTCACATCATACCTAGAGAAATTTAACATCCTTCACTACTCCCAGTCTGGATTCCGCACTAATTACAGTACGGAAACCGTTCTAGCCTCACTAACCAATCACCTCCTCCAACTATTCTCACGGGGAAACAGCGCACTGTTACTCCAGTTTGACCTCAGCAGTGCCTTCGACCTAGTAGACCATGACATTCTGATTAGTTGCCTCGACTCCATTGGCATTTCCGGACAAGTACTAACCTGGCTCACAGGCTTCCTAAAAAACCGAACCTACCAAGTCCATAATGACGGAACCTTCTCCCATACATGGAGCAACCCCTGCGGAGTCCCCCAAGGCTCCCCCCTATCCCCGTCACTATTCAATATCTACATGGCATCACTGGGACACATGTTATCGAACCGTAACCTGAAATCCTATATTTACGCAGATGACATTACAATCATCATACCCATCACCTCACTGTCACATGAGACAGAACTATACATCTCAACTGTCCTCACCATGGTAGAAAACTGGACCACACGCTTCAAACTGAAACTTAACCCAGAAAAAACTAAGTTCTTCCTTGCAAGCCCCAACCACAAACTATCGTCCACCACCCTGCAACTTAATGGTTTAACATATCCAATCAATTCCACTATAAAAATCCTCGGAGTCATCCTGGACCGATGCCTCACTTTAGAAGATCACACTAATACCCAGGTCAAAAAATGCTTTTCCACCCTCTGGAAACTCCGTTCCATCAAACATTACTTTGATTTCCCCACCTTCAGTTTGCTGGTCCAATCCCTAATCCTAAACTCCCTGGATTACTGCAACATCATATATCTGGGCTCCTACAAGAAAACCATTAAACGACTACGACTTATCCAGAACACCGCCGTCCGCCTCATCTATGGGCTCAAAAAGTCAGACCATATTAGCCCTTTCTATAGAAAACTTCACTGGCTACCGTTCGAAGCAAGGATCATCTTCAAATTCGCCTGCCTCTGCTTCAAAACCCTAACTGGCTCAGCCCCGATATATCTGTCACGCCACTTCGCCTTCCCAGGCTCTAACCGTACACGCAATGCCCACCTGTTTGCCTACCCCTCCCCAAAAGGATGCATCTACAAAAGATTTTTCGACAAGACCCTCTCTTTCCAAGCTGGCAAATGGAATGACTGCTTGTCCACTCTCATCTCTCTTGCCCCTACTTATCAATCCTTCAGGAAATCTCTCAAAACATACCTCTTTGATAAATTCCTCTAACCCCCGCCCCCCTACCAAACTAATAATCCCAACCTCGCCTCCCTCCCTTACCCTTACCCTCCCCGGTTGCACCCCCCATGCAACAATTATTGGATCATTTTGTAATTGTTCACTGGTTTATACCAAATAATTGTTAACTATTCTCTGCACCTGCAATGCATAAATTGATCTGAACTGTTTTCTGATATGCTGTAACTTCGCTGTAAATGTACAGTCTCTTAATCTGTAAACCGCTCTGAACTGATTTGTGGTATTGCGGTATACAAAAAATAAAGTTATTATTATTATTAATATGGCCAATACACATTCTTGCTACTTCAAAACACTATGGGGTTCATAATAAAAAAAACCCCAAAACGTCTAAAAAGTGTCCTAAATGGCTACTTGGACGATCAAAAAGCCTGATCATCCAAGTACCCATAACCAAAGCTGGTTTTGAGACGTATCTAAAAACAGCTTAGGCCTTTCCCCTCCTCTAAATGCAGAGAGAAAAGAGGTGTGTTTAGAGGAGGGGAAAGGGCGGGCAGTGGGCGGGAGGTGGGCCGACCTACACCTAGGCGTACAACACATATAACCAAAACAGTTGACAGGTTGCCTAGTTGGCACTTTTTGACTTAGACAAAGTCAAACCAGGTCTAATTGCCGAAAAAGGGGCCGCTGAGCTGATGGCCGCTGGTGCGATCAGTTCAGCGGCCTGACAACCTACCCACCACAACCATCGCGGCAGGAGAGATGCCCAATCTCTCCTGCCGCGATATATCACTCCCCTCCTCCCCGACAATATCGGGGCAAGAGGGAGCCCAAGCCTTCTTGCCCCGACGAACTGCGGCCCCCCCCCCCGACAACATTGGGGCAAGAGAGAGCTCAAGCCCTCCTGCCCCGCGATCGCTAACCCCCCCCCCAATTACAGTTGGGCAGGAGGGAACCCAAGCCCTCCTGCCCCAGGCACCTGCGGCACCCCCGACAACATTGGGGTAAGAGGGAGCCCAAGCCCTCTTGCCCCGGCCGCCACCCCACCTACACGAACGGGCCAGGAGAGAGCCCAACCTCTCCTGGCCCCGGCCACCCCCCCCCACCTACACGAACGAGCCAGGAGAGAGCCCAACCTCTCCTGGCCCCGGCGACCCCCCCCTCCTACACGAACCCTTGTGCCAACCCGGCCCATGTGCCTAAGGCCCCGCCCAAAGGAGGGGGCTAAGGCTCCCAGGCCTATTCTGATTGGCCCAGGTGCCTCAGGCCCCACCTGTGGGTGGGGTTTCTGCCGCCTGAGCCAAACCGGCCCCATTCTGGACCCAGTTGGCCTGCCGGATGGGCAGGCTTGGCACCCGTCCATCTGGCCAACATTAAAGGTACGGGGAAGGGGGATGGGAGTGGAGGGGCCGTGGGGTCGGCCGGGGGGGGTCACGGGTTAGTGGGGGAGGCCGATCGGGGGGCGGTCGTTGGGGGAGGGGGGTTGTGTCAAGGGCAGGAGGGTCTGGGATCCCTCCTGCCCGTATTGTAGTGGGGGGTGGGGGTAGAGGGTCACCGGGCTTGGGCTCCCTCCTGGCCCATTCGTGTAGGTGAGGGGGTCGCTGGGGCCAGGAGAGCTTGGGCTCTCTCCTGGCCCGTTGTGTTAGTTTGGGAGTCACCGGGGCCAGGAGGGCTTGGGCTCCCTCCTGGCCATATCGAGTCGGGGGGGGGGGGGCATGATCGCCGGGGCAAGAGGGCTTGGGCTCCCTCTTGCCCCGATGTTGTCGGGGGAAGGTTCGCGGTTCGACATGGTTGGAGGGCTTGGGCACCCTCCTGCCTGGATCATTGTGGGGGGAGGGATTCTGTAACCGGTGTTGTTTTTGACAGACACCGGTTACAGAATCTAGCTTTTAGGCGAAGTACTGGCTCCTCCTTCGCCTAAAAGCCCTTCTGTTGGATGTTTGGGGCTTAGGCGTTTTTTTTGGTTCATTATGGCCAAAAAGTGTAGACGTCGTGGGGGTGTACTTTTAGATGTAGTGGTGATCTGGGCGTTTAGTAGAGGCAAGCCATAATCAAAACAAGGATGTTTGTTTTGGTTATGGACACTTTCCCTGCTTCTGTTTGGAACGTTTAAGGACTTAGGCCAAAAAGGGACTTAGACGTTTTTTTTGATTATGCCCCTCTATGCACAAACTTGTGCAAAAAAATTAGAACCTTACCATGTCATAACATCACTAACTCCCAAGATTCTATATGTGAAAAAATGAACTGTAAATATCACACCAGAACAATAGAACTGCTGCAAGATTTCTAAACAGAAACATTCCAATTAATAATGGATCATTTTATTTTTTTTAACTCCTGTATTTTTCAGCGAAATTTAGGGCTCCTTTTAATAAGTTGCGATGGTTTTAGTGCGTGCTGAATTGCCACACGCGCTAGACCTTAACGCCAGCATTGAGCAGGCATTAGTTCTAGCCATGTAGCGCGGGTTTAGCGCGCGCTAAAATCCTACGTGCGTTAAAAACGCTATCGCAGCTTAGTAAAAGGAGCCCAAAGTCTTTTGTACATTTCCCTCCCCAAAGGCTGTATTTACAGGACACATCATGGGTGTCTACTTTCTTATCAGGCCACTAGCTGGGAATCTGAATTTAGCTCATTAATACTTATCTCTGTTTCATATTTTCATTTTAGAATGTTACTGAAGACTTATCTGTTTCAAAAATTTGTTGGGAAGTAATGATGGCTGTTTGATATATTTTGTTATATTGATTGTGATTTTGTAGCTTATTGTGTTTGTGCAGTTTTTCTTATTTTGTTTTGTGGAATAAAAATAAAGTGTTATGTTATATTCAGAATGAAATACTTTTTTTCTACCTTTGTTGTCTGAATATTTTATTTTTCCATTTGCTTTGATCGCAATATCTCTTTGATTTTCTCTTTTTTTTTTCTTCTGTCTTCGCAGGGTGTCCTATCCATTTGACATTTCTCTTTCCATGTCTTTCCTCTGCATCCTTATCTACCGTGTTGCCCTGAAAATAAGACCTAACCAGAAAATTAAGCCCTAGCATGATTTTAAAGATAATATAAGCCTTACCTCAAAAATAAGCCCTAGTTAAAATCAACCCCCAAAGCCCCCCCCCCCCGAATGTCTGCAGCAGGAGGAGTGGCCAATTCCTCCTGTCACTGGACTCATCATCCCCTGAACCCCACCAAACACTCCCCGACACTCCCTAACTCCATCCTTGCCTGATTTGCTGAAAAAAATCTTACTCGTTGATTCCGTGACCCCCCACGCCAGTGAGCCCTGACATACCTCTGCTCCGAGGCCTCCTAAAGCAGCAGTGGTGTCAGTACTCTGCATGGGCTGCTTCATGGCCTTCTGCACCAGGGCCTTCCCTCAGCTGCATCACTGATGACATCATCAGTGATGCAGCAGAGGGAAGGCCCCGTTGGGGAAGGCTGTGAAGCAGCCCATTCAGAGCGCTGCTGCCACCACTGCTGTTTTTGAAGGCCTTGGGAGGTATGTCAATCTCACAGTGGGAAGGCTAGTGGGGTTCTGTTGCACAGGGGGATGAGAGGAAGGGATAGAAAGATGCTACACATGGGTATGGATGAGAGGGGAGGAAAGATGCTGTACATGGGTGTGTGGGGGGGGGAGAAAGGAAAGAGGAAGAATTGGGTTAGAGGAGAGGAAGGGAGAGATGATTGATGATTGTTGTACATGAAAAAAATAAGACATCCCCGAAAATAAGCCCTAATACATTTTGTGCAGCCAAAATTAATATGACTAGGTCTTATTTTCGGGGAAAGATGGTATTCTGTTCAGCATCTACCCTCTGTGTCCTCGTCCCTTATACTCCTGTGATCAGTATTATCTTTCTGTGTCCCTATCCCCTCTCCATCCAGCATTCCCCATATCTCTGTCCCTATTCTCCCTCCATGTCTAGCATCTCTTCTATGTGCATCACCTCTCTATTTTTTTCTGCCTCTCTATCTATTCCTTGCTATCCCCCTGCAGTCTGACTTTCTATCTCCTTGAATTGAGTGTCTCCCCTCTTCTCCTGATCTAATCTCTCTCTCTGCCCCCCCCCCCTTCTCCACTGCCCTCCCCCAGCCCATCAGCACCTTTCCCTCTTTCACTAAATCCAGCAGCACCTCTCCCTCTCACCTCCTCCCTGCCACCCCAGGTCCAGCATAACTTCTTCTTCTCACCTCCTCTCCACCACCAAGGTCCAGCAGCACCTCTCCCTCTCATCTCTTTCCCACCCCCCAGGCATAGCAACCCAGGTCCAGCAGCACTTCTCCCTTTCACCTCCCCCCTTCACCCATGTCCAGCAGCAACACTCCCTCTCACCTCTTCCCCACCCCCTAGGTCTTGCAGCACCTGTCCTTCTCCTTCTCTCTCCTCTCTGCCTACCTCTTCAAAACTTTGCTATTAGTAAGCAGCATCTCCTACCTGCCGCCCTCTACAGCCTCAGCTCTCCTCCTGATTTATTTTCTGGTCAAGAAACCAGGAAGAGACATTGGAGAGAGAGAGCAAAGGCAGGGACAGGGATGGAGATAGATCCCACGGGGACAGGGACAAATTTGTCCCTGTGTCATTCTTTACTCCAGAACTCCAGCACTTCCCTTTTATCTTGTTGGTGGGGATGTTGAGCCCTGCCTGCTAAATAACTACTGTGCCACAGATCTCTCCCATTTCTTTCCTCCTGTAAACATGCCGGGGCTTCTCTGCTTTCTGTGGCTGAATTTTCTCATTTTAGGAAAAAAATAATAATTTTTTACATTTAATTATTTATATTCTGCATATCCTACAATTCTATGTGGATTACAAATTATTTGGGTACTCAAACATTTTTCCCTATCTGTTCTGGTGGGCTCACACCTGGGGCCTTGGGGGATTAAGTGACTTGCCCAAGGTCACAAGGAGCAGTGCAGGATTTGAACCCACAACCGCAGAGTATTGGGTGCTGTAGCTGTAACCACTGCACCACACACTCCCCACAATA
This sequence comes from Geotrypetes seraphini, assembly GCF_902459505.1. Lineage (NCBI taxonomy): Eukaryota > Metazoa > Chordata > Amphibia > Gymnophiona > Dermophiidae > Geotrypetes > Geotrypetes seraphini. The sequence continues at coordinate 146,022,993 of NC_047085.1, read as the reverse complement.
CAGTGGTACCTTGGAATCCGTATGCCCCAGAACTTGAACAACTTGGAATCCGAACTATTTTTTACAATTAAATTTTGCCTGGAATCTGAACACTGCTTTGGAATCCGAATGTATGGGAACTGCAAGCATTGCTCAGCCCAAAGCTTCCCCTCTGATGCAGCTTCCTGTTTCCACCTGGGTGGTTCGTGTCAGAGGGAAGCTTTGGACTGAGTATCGCTTGCAGTTGCTGTTGCCGATCTTGCTGCCTAAGCCGGCGGGGGCCCGATCTTGCTGTCTATGCTTGGGGGGCCTGATCTTGCTAAAGAGGACTGCGAAGAATTACAAAGGGACTTGAACGAACTGGGGGAATGGGCAACGAGATGGCAGATGAAGTTCAACGTTGAGAAATGTAAAGTATTGCATGTGGGAAGCAGAAACCCGAGGTACAACTATACGATGGGAGGGATATTATTGAATAAGAGTACCCAAGAAAGGGACTTGGGGGTAATGGTAGACATGACAATGAAGCCGATGGCACAGTGCGCAGCGGCCGCTAAGAGAGCGAATAGAATGCTAAGTATAATCAAGAAGGGTATTACAACCAGAACAAAAGAAGTTATCCTGCCGTTGTTTCGGGCGATGGTGCGTCCGCATCTGGAGTACTGCGTCCAATATTGGTCGCCGTTCCTTAAGAAGGATATGGCGATACTCGAGAGGGTTCAGAGGAGAGCGACACGTTTGATAAAAGGTTTGGAAAATCTTTCATACGCTGAGAGATTGGGAAAACTGGGACTCTTCCCTGGAGAAGAGGAGACTTAGAGGGGATATGATAGAGGCTTACAAGATCATGAAGGGCATAAAGAGAGTAGAGAGGGACAGATTCTTCAAACTTTTGAACAATAAAAGAACAAGAGGGCATTCGGAAAAGTTGAAAGGGGACAGATTCAAAACGAATGCTAGGAAGTTCTTTACCCAACATGTGGTGGACACCTGGAATGCGCTTCCAGAGGGCGTAATAGAGCAGAGTACAGTACTGGGGTTCAAAAAAGGATTGGACAATTTCCTGCTGGAAAAGGGGATAGAGGGGTATAGATAGAGGATTACTGCACAGGTCCTGGACCTGTTGGGCCACCGCGTGAGCGGACTGCTGGGCACGATGGAACTCAGGTCTGACCCAGCAGAGGCATTGCTTATGTTCTTATGCTGTCTCTTCCTGAGGAGCCTGATCCTGCTGTCTCTGCCAGGGGGCCCCGATCATGCTGTCTCTGCCTGGGGGCCCAATTCTGCTGTCTCTGCCTGGGGGGGGGGGGGGCGATCTTGCTGTCTCTGCCTAGGGGGCCCGATCCTGCTGTCTCTGTCAGGGGGGCCTGATCTTGCTGTCTCTTCCTGAGGAGCCTGATCCTGCTCTCTGCCTGGGGGGCCCAATTCTGCTGTCTCTGCCTGGGGGGGGGGGCAATCTTACTGTTTCTGCCTGGGTGCCTGATCTTGCTGTCTCTGCCTGGGGGACCTGATTCTGCTGTCTCTGCCAGTGGGGCCTGATCTTGCTATCTCTGCCTGGGGGGGCCTGATTCTGCTGTATCTGCCTGGGGGGGTTCGATTCTGCTGTCTCTGCCAGTGGGGCCTGATCCAGTGTGTTTACTGTTAAATTCATTTGAAAATCTGAGTTTGTGGGACCTAGGAACGGATTAATTCTGTTTCTATTATTTTCAATGGGATAAATTGTCTCGGAACTCGAACGTTTGGAACTCAAACGGGATTCTGGAAAGGATTAAGTTCGTATTCCGAGGTACCACTGTACTTGGGTAAAATTAAGGAAGCAGCTATGTGAGTTCTAAATGAAGAGACTTCTTTTACAGAAGCAAACACACTACTCACCTAAAGACCATGGCAGTGCCATTTGGCATTGATATAAATGGACAAAGCGGGCAGATCAGCCTTGATCATCTTAATGAGAGGGAAGTGTCTATGATAGTTTTAGAGAGAGAGAACATTAGTGCCCTTAAATGCCTGAAAGGCAGTAGATAAAGATAACTAGGATTTAAATTAAGCATAGTTGAATGCATCACCAACACCAGCACTGAACTTGTAACTTTAAATCAATGTGGGTAGGTCAAAACAGTCAGCTTTTAATGGAAATGTACATTTTACTAACCTTCCCTTTTCTCTCCTGCATTTAAAAAAACAGCACATTTTAAGGAGATCCAGTGAGTCTTGAGTACATATAAATAGCTGAGTAACCATTCAATCCATATAGAATATTTCTACCTGTTGCCTTGCTGTTGCCTTGCTGTTGCCAATCTCTGTCAAACTTTAAGGGCTCCTTTTACAAAGGTGCACTAGCGGTTTTATTGCACGTACCGGATTAGCGCGCCCAAAATTTACCACCTGCTCAAAAGGAAGCGGTAGCGGCTAGCGCCCGCTGCAGTTTAGCGTACGCTATTCCACGCGTTAAGCCCCTAGCGCACCTTCGTAAAAGGAGCCCTAAGTTTAGGCTGCACTGCACATGTGTACGAGGGGGGCCGCTGAAAAGTTCTCACTCCAACCAACAAAGTTGGGCAATCTCTCCATCAAGGGCTATACACTTAGTCCAGCAATTTTCCAAGCTTTTTCATTCCATATTTTTCTGACCAAAAAAAAAAAAATGGAAAATCACTGGCCTAACGACCTCTTTTACAAAGCTGCGCTGCGCTGCACTAACGGCCCCAAAGCCCATAGAGATTTAAAGGGCTTCGGGACTGTTGCCGCATGGCAGCCGCTAGTGCAGCTTTGTAAAAGAGGCCGTTAGCCCAGTGATTTTTCCTTTTTTTTTTTGTCAGAAAAATATGGAATGAAAAAGCTTGGAAAATTGCTGGACTACGTGTATAGCCCTTGATGGAGAGACTGCCCCAACTTTGTTGGTTGGAGTGAGAACTTTTTAGCGGCCCCTCATATATCTCTTGTTGCAGAACCTGCTCTCTGACTATTGGAGAAACCCAGGGTTTATGGTTTACTTAGTTTGTCTTGCATTAGAGATTATACTACTGTATCCCTTCCAACTCACTGCCTCCCCAAATTATTTTAGTAACACAGTATACCTTTGCTTTTTATCAAGTTTATTATGTAATTTGATTAATCGCCTATTCCAAATTCTAAGCGATGTACAAGTCAGTAAAAATACACAGTTAAAGGGAACATACGTAACTAACAAAGGGACTAACTAAACACGATAAAAACCACTTATTCAATCATAATGAGACACTAGGAAAGGCAAGGAAAGAAATACAATCTAATTAATATAGGAGTAAACAATTAAGGGTTAATAACAGCGGGAAGGGAAAGACAAAACCGATTAAAAGGTTTCTATGACTCTTGGAAGAAGCAAAATAGAACTTTACTGCTTCTGTAGTGAAAATAATTTGGTTATTTGCAGACATTTGTTGATTATAAACGAAGTGCCGGAATCCTTTTTTTTTTAGCTTCTTCTTTCTTTCACTCAGATTCCGATTTAAAACAGCGATCTCGGTAACCTTCAGTTGCATATGCGTCAGTACTGGCCATGTAGTTCACAAAAGAAAGTGAGAAACCGTGTTTAGAAGACAGAAAAATCCTCCCCCCCCCTCCCCCAGTATATTGTGTTGTAACTGGGGAAAAAGGCGATTTGCTAATGCATTCAAGAGCAGTTTGTTCTGCTTTAATGCAAATGAGAGAAAATGTATCCAGCAGACACACTGGTTAGAGAGGTTGCATCAGTTAATGAATGTTATGGGCTCTTTCTGAAGCCAGTTTTTCCAGTGACGGGTCATAAGCGCGCCGGACATTCCGGCGCAGACAAATTGGAGCAGACAATTGAGCGCAAGACTGTAGCGCGCCGCACAAAAACCTAATTTTTAAGGGCTCTGATGGGGGTGTTTAGGGGGGGAACCCCCCCAGTTTACTGAATACTGTTCGCGCTGCCGTGTTGGGTGTGGGGGGTGTAACCCCCCACATTATACAGAAAACTTAACTTTTCCCCTAAAATATAGGGAAAAAGTTAAATTTCCTCTAAAATAGGGTTGTTACAAACTCCCAAAACCACCCCCAACCGCAGCGCGAACAGTATTTAGTAAACTGGGGGGGGGGTTTCCCCCCACACCCCCCGTCGGAGCCCTTAAAAATTAGGGTTTTGTGTGACGCACTGCAGTCTTGCGCTCAATTGTCCACTTCAATTTGTCTGCGCCGGAATGTCCGGCGCGCTTATGACTGTGAAGCGTTTTTCCTCTTAACTCTGTTAGAAAACTAAACCACAAATTTCATTTTTTAAGTAGCATTGCTTTTGTGTTTTGGTGGTCAAACACATGTAATATACCTTTCTGTCTAAAGTTTAGTTTACATTAGTTTACAGTTATAGCAACATTTGTCATGAAAATGAAAATAAGACCCTGTTGTGATAGATAGTAAATTGTATTATAGCACTGCTGCCGAGACTCCTAGAGCGCAGTCCTGGAATCGGAAGCCACATCTATTTCTCAGTCCTCTTATTAGTCATTTGTGGAATGCACGTCAAAGAAGACAAAGGTTTTCATTTCAAATCTGGTGGTGCAGGCATTTACCTTGACCCGCTATGACGCTTCCGTATTTCCTGCTTCGATGAGCCAGCCTTACAAATCTGATTAGTGCCTCCCTAAGAAACAGGAAGATGTCTAATGCTGCAACTTTCATATTTAAGAGAAGCAACCAAACGTCAAAATGTTGGATGCAGGAGAAATGACTTCTAATAGGATAATGCACAGGAAAATCTCCAGGCACAATTAAACCTGATCACCGAGAGCTGTGTCCATCAAGTATTCAATAAGTAACGCTGATTAAGCAATCAAGTGTTCTGTATTGTGCTGTAGCCAGTGATATCCTGGATGGCTAATGCATTTGATTTAACCACAGCTACTGCACGCAGTCACGTAATACTGACCTCTCATTGTGCGAGTGCTGTACTTAGGAACAGTATCCTAGGTTTAAAAAAATGGGAGCATATCACTCCTTTTTATTTGACACTCCATTGGTTGCCGATAGAGTCGAGAATTCTGTTCAAATTTTCCTGTATTTGTTATAAATCGGTTTCAGGTTTGTTACCAGGTCATCTTGTGTCTCATTTTTCTTTGAGTCACGCCAAAAAGACCACACGTAGAGTGCACTTATTTTCATATCCCTCCATAAAATCCTGTCATTGTAAGATATTCCTTGAGAGAACCCTCTCATTTCAAGCCGCTAAACTGAATGTATGGCTTGGAAAAATTATGTTAGAGGTCTCTTCCTATCTTGATTTTAGAAAATTGAAATCTGAAATTATTGAATGATATTTATGTTACCTGAACAGAAGTTAGTGTGATGTATGTAATACCTACTGTTCTTTTATTTGTATGACACTGTTTTTGATTAAAAATCAATAAAGAATAAAAAAAGAAAAAGAAAATTGTTAAAGACTCAACTCTTTGATAGGCTGGTATCTTAATGCATTCTGCTTCATTTTTTCAACCAAGTTCCTTATATTCAACTTGATGTATTTTATCTGTTTTATGTATTACTTCTTTCCCTGCCATGCTGGTATTTTCTGCATTATATTGTAAATGTTTTCTGTCTTATCTGTTTTTAAGTCCATTATTCTAATTTGTATTTTATCTGTATCCCATGTATTAGCTCACCTTGTTGTGAACCGCCTAGAACTTTTTCGGTATGGCGGTATATAAGAATAAAATTATTATTATTATATAGCACAATACAGTAAATCACCCCATTTTCCTGTCACCAGTTTGAACTTGTTTATTAGCCATAATGATGCCATTCTGTCGAACCTTAAGGGACTTTTACTCTTGTTGGCCAGAAACAATTGGATAGAGGACTTTTAAAAAGTAGATAAGAGCCAGCTGTCAGAAGTGGAAGGAAGTAACATAGCTGCGGCTGAAGATTATTGATTTCTTTTACCACAAACAGTGGTGTATGGGGGTGATTAATTTTGCAATAAGGAAATCATTACCTGTTGTTCCAGTTGCAACCAGACTTCTATAATTTATTCCAACAGAAACACAGGGTCATTTCAGACCTTTTATGTGGCTGATATATAGCTGTTTTAGTATTTGTTCAATGGAAAGGGAAAATATGACTTACCTAATTGGAAAATGTAGTCTTTTTCAGTGAATAAATACCTGGTAATAATTACACTGCTGCTGATTAGCTGGTCTGAACTAATCTCTTACTGGGTCACCTTTATTTATTCATTAAGATTTATTTACCTCCTTTTTGAAGAAATTGACCCAAGGTGATGTACAGCAAGAGTTCACTTGACATAGGCAACAGTTAATTAGAGCAGTAAAATATTGAAATACCAGTATGCATTATGACATACTATGCTACTTACAATGTCAATACAATACATACTATAAAATCTTAATACATGAAGGGGCATTTTCAATAGGACTTATAAATCTGACTATGGGCATTTCCACAAGGACGTCTAAAAGTCGGGTCAACAAAGTGATCATTTTCGAAATTGCAAGATGTCTTTTTTTTTATTATTTTAATGATCTGTCTAGACATTTGGTCTTTAGGACTAAAACAAGAAAATAGATATACAGTATTTTATACATATATGTTAATTTGGGGAATGTACTAAATACTTATAACTTAGATCTGTATAATATTTCAGGACAATATATTTAGAATATTAAGGAAGAACTATAGTATATCCTTATTTTTACAGAGCAAGTTTATTTACAAGATTATGCAGGCAACGTAGTAATTTTAGTTACAATTTAAGAACATACGAAGATAAGAATAGCCTTATTGGGTCAGACCAATGATCCATCAAGCCCAGTAGCTCGTTCTCACGGTGGCCAATCCAGGTCACTAGTACCTGGCCAAAACCCAAGGAGTAGCAACATTCCATGCTACCGATCCAGAGCAAGCAGTGGCATCCCCATGTCTTTTTCAATAACAGACTATGGACGTTTCCTTCAGGAAACTGCCCAAACCTTTCTTAAAACCAGCTATGCTATCAGCTCTTACCACAACCTCTGGCAATGCATTCCAGAGCTTAACTTGTTAACCATCCCTTTTTAAATAATTCCTAGCATCCTTTTTGCTTTTTTGGCTGCCCCCGCACATTGGGTGGAAGGTTTCATCGTATTGTCTCCAATGACACCCAGATCCTTTTCTTGGGCGCTAACCCCCAAGATGAACCCTAACATCTGGTAACTGTGATTTGGATTATTTTTCCCAATGTGTATCACTTTACATTTGTCCACATTAAATTTCATCTGCCACTTGGACGCCCAGTCTTCCAATTTCCTAAGGTCTGCCTGCAATTATTCACAATCTGCTTGCGTTTTAACAACTTTGAACAGTTTAGTGTCATCTGCAAATTTAGTCACCTCACTCATTGCTCCAATTTCTAGAGCATTTATAAATAAGTTAAATAGCACCGGTCTCAGTACAGACTCCTGTGGCACTCCACTGTTTACTCTCCTCCATTGAGAAAAATGACCATGTAACCCTACCCTCTGTTTCCTATCCGATAACTAATTCCTAATCAACAATTGATTTTTGCCACCTATCCCATGGCTTTTTAATTTTCTCAGGACCCTTTCATGAGGAACTTTGTCAAAAGCTTTCTGAAAATCTAGATACACTATGGGCTCCTTTTACTAAGCTATGCTAGTGGTTTTAGCGCGCGCTTAGCACACGCTGCATTGCCACACGCGCTAGACGCTAAAGCCAGCATTGAGCTGGCGTTAGTTCTTGACACATAGTTCAGGGTTAGCGCGCGTGGCAATGCAGAGCGTGCTAAAAACACTAGCGCACCTTAGTAAAAGGAGCCCTATATCAACTGGCTCACCTTTATCCACATGCTTATTCATACCTTCAAAGAAGTCAAGCAAATTGGTGAGGCAAGATCTCCCTCGGCTGAACCCATGCTGACTCTTATCTCATTAAATCATGTTTGTCTATGTGTTCCACTTTTTTAATAATTTTATAATTGTTTCCACCATTTTGCCTTAAAATCAATGTAACTTGGCCACCCTCCAATCTTCAGGTACTATAGACAATTTTAGCGACAGGTTCCAAATCACTAGCAGCAGGTCAGCAATTTCATATTTGAGTTCTTTTAGGACCCTATGATGTATACCATCTGGTCCAGGCAATTTATCACTTTTTAACTTGTCGATTTGACTTAGTACATCTTCCAGATTCACAGTGATTTCTTTCAGTTCCTCCACATCGTCACCCTTGAAAACCATTTCCGGTTCAGGTAGATCTCTTACATCTTCTTTCGTAAAGACTGAAGCAAAGAATTCATTCAGTCTTTCTGCTATGGCCTTATCCTCCCTGAGGGCCCCTTTTAAACTAAACTAAACTAAAACTTGAGTTTATAGACTGTGTCATCTCTATAAAAATAAAGCTCGACTCAGTTTACAGTAAATAAAATAGAAATGAAAAAAGGGAAGAAAAGTTTTACAGTTTAGAAAATAACCGTTTTTAGATATTTACGAATAATTTGAAGAGAACCTTTTGCTCCTTGACCATCCAATGGTCCTACAGATTCCCTCACAGGTTTTCTGTTTCTGATGTACCTAATAAAATTGTTATGAGTTTTTGCCTCTTTTGCAAGTTTCTCTTCATATTCTTTCTTAGTGATTTTTAAACAAGGAAAATGTGCCACAAGATAAAATACTGTTAGAGACTGACTGATTATTTATTTATAAATTTATATACTGTATATTACCTATACGGTTTCCATAGTAACAGGCATACAATGTTAAATAAACATACATAATTCAGTTGTTAAAAAACAACACTTTTAAAAATGGTCAATAAATATCAGAAATCTTCAAATCCGGTTTGAATTTAAAATTTCAACTCAAAAATGTCTTCATAAACAATTTTTACCATTTTCTTAAAATTCATTCTAGCAGCACACAAATGCAGAATTCTTGGCAGGGTATTCCACAGCTTTACACCAGCTACAGATAACATAGTTGCACCAATCTTAATGTGGGAGATTAACATATTACCTTCCAAACATAATTTCATACTGTTTTCTGATCTCAGACTTCTTTTAGGCTGATAGATTAAAAAAAAAAAACAACTCTTTAAAAACAGCAGGAGAGACCTGGTACAAAGTTTGATGAATTATGGAAAGAATTTTGAATTGCACTCTTTGTTGTATTGGTATGCTGGGAGAAAGTTACTCACAATGGCAATGGAGGTTTTGTGTCTGCAGATGATAGCTGGATATGATGGTCCCTTGCTGAAGAAAAGTTCTTCAGTTGCAGAATGGCTGGGAGTGGAATATAGAGACTTAGATGTAGAGGAGGTAAATACTGGAGCTGGATCAGTTAACTAATGATGTAATTACAAAATATTCAGCGTACCAATGTAAACTATTTATGATAAAGATACGATGAATGAGCTCTGTAAATTTAGAAGAATACTATATGCTTTACTCTTGATATTTGTTTTCTCGTTTCCAAGAATTTTTGAATGATTGTCCATGTGATTGAATAAATGAATGTGATTCAAATTAACACTAAAGGGCTGATTCTACAAATGGCATCCCGATTGTAGGCAGTGTAGACATCCTACTGCTATCTCGCCAGTCAATGGGGCCACACATTTAAAAATAAAATCCATGCTGTAAGAACAGACCTACAGTATAGGCATCTGACTCATGCCTATGGAGGCTTCTAGGCATCCTATCAATTCCCAAGGCTGGCATGGGCATGGTTTCCACTGGAAATGGCCTTGGGCAACTGTAAGTGTCCCTATGCATCTCCATAGGCATAAGACAGATGTCTTAAATGTATGCCTGTAAAATGCTGGCCTACATTTAAGGCATCTGTTCGAAAAAAAGATGTGATTCTCTAAAGGATGACAATGCATGATTTACAAGCAATGGCAACTGCTTTTTAGGCAGCCGCCAAGATCGGAATTTTTTAGAGAATCAGGCCCTGAATGTCTAGAAAAATACAGTGGATATACGTATTCATTGGAGAACTTGTAATGCAGTTCAGTATAACTAGATAGATTGTATGATCTATGTGGTACTGTATAATTTTTTTTTTTATTAGATTATAGTAGAAAGATCTTATTGCCAGGTATTATATGAATTTAAAGAGAGAGAAGATGAATTAAGATATAATTTAATATGATAATGGAATGTTATATGTTTGATTACAAGTACAATTTAGAGTGTAAATTTGTAACACTATTGGTAGGTACAGATTTTTATAATTGATTTAAGGCTTGTTGCACTTTGGCTTGCTAACTTTATGTGCATACAAATATCACTTTGCACTTAAAATGTTTGTGAATGTATATCATTTTTGTATGTATGGATCCCTTATTTATGTTTTAATTAATGTATATTTTAGATATATAGACCCCTGATGCAGCCCTAGTTTGGGGCAAAACATGGCCCACGTCAGGTATTTTGGATTTAATAAAGTTTATAACCAATTCATCTGGGCCCACAATTAGGACATCTTTCAGCAATAATGGAACAGGAAGAAATGTTCCAGGCAAAAAAAGGACATTTATGTCTAGACCCGTTTCAAACATGTTCAGGGTACAAAAATGGTGCTCTTCATCTCCCAATGGTTACTAACTCTTTCCTACTTCCCTAAGAAATGAAAGTGATGGTGGTTACCAGGCTGTATAACAGCTTCAGGTATTATGGCCATTCCAACAGAGCAGCAAGCAAGTGTAAAGAGCAGCCCAGTAGTCAGTGCATTGGACTTTGGACAATGGGATCCAGTTGTAACTCCGACTTTAACACTTAAACAAACATAGAAATATCTACTGTACCTGAATTTAAAAGACACTTGTAAACATGATGATGTCTGCAGTGATGTGCCTTTTAGATACAGAAGGCTTTTATCTGATCCTGGAGGGCTCACAATATGAATTTAAGAATAGCCTGGAGCGTTCGGATCAAGGAAATGTAACACCAGCAGTGGCGTACCTAGGGTAGAAACAGAGAAACATAGAAACATAGAAATTGACGGCAGAAAAGGGCCATAGCCCATCGAGTCTGCCCATACCAATGACCCACTCCCTGATTCTTACTCCCCTATAGATCCCACATGAATATCCCATTTTCTCTTAAAATCTGACACGCTGCTGGCCTCAATCACCCGCTGAGGCAGCTCGTTCCAATGATCGACCACCCTTTCGGTGAAGAAGTACTTCCTAGCATCACCTTGAAATTTCCCTCCCCTGATTTTCAGCGAGTGTCCTCTGGTTTCCGAGGGCCCTGTAAGACTGAAGATATCATCTTTCACCTCTATACGCCCCGTGATATACTTAAAGGTCTCAATCATGTCCCCCCTCTCTCTTCGCTCCTCCAGTGAGTACATCCGCAGTTTTTTTAACCTTTCTTCATACGTGAGATCCCTGAGCCCCAAGATCATCCTGGTAGCCATTCGCTGAACCGACTCAATTCTCAACACATCTTTTCGGTAGTGTGGTCTCCAGAATTGAACACAATACTTGAGATGAGGTCTCACCATGGATCTGTACAGTGGCATTATGACTTCAGGTTTTCTGCTGACAAAACCCCTACGGATACAGCCCATCATTTGTCTTGCCTTGGACGAAGCCTTCTCTACTTGATTGGCAGCCTTCATATCATCGCTAATGATCACTCCTAAATCACGTTCCACCGTGGTCCTGGACAAGGTTTCACCATTTAGTGTGTAAGTTCTGTGTGGATTTTTTTTGCCTAGGTGCATTACTTTACATTTTTTAGCATTGAAGCCTACCTGCCAAGTTGATGACCACTGTTCCAGCTGTCTTAGGTCCTGCGTCATAAAGTCAGGCACACTGCTTTTGCTAACTATGTTGCATAGTTTGGCATCGTCGGCAAACAGTGATACTTTTCCTCTAAGCCCTTGGGTCAAATCTCCTATGAATAAATTGAATAGAATCGGCCCTAAGACGGAGCTCTGAGGTACTCCACTCATCACTGCTGACGTTTTGAAGGGGGTACCGTTTACCATCACCCTTTGAAGCCTACCATCTAGCCAATCCCTTACCCATGTAGTGAATGTATCCCCTAATCCCATCGATTTTAGTTTGTTCAATAGCCTGCGGTGTGGGACGCTATCAAAAGCTTTGCTGAAGTCCAAATATATCACGTCCAGGAACTCACCGGCATCCAGATGACTGGTCACCCAATCAAAGAAGTCAATCAGATTAGATTGGCAGGATCTTCGTCTAGAATTTTGTCAAGTTCCTGTTTGATCAGTGTTTCCATGAGTTTGCACATTATGGATGTAAGACTCACCGGTCTGTAATTTCCTGTCTCTGTTCTGCAGCCCTTTTTGTGGAGTGGAATTACGTTAGCTGTTTTCCAGTCTAGGGGTACTTTTCCCGTGCGCATGGAAAGATTGAAGAGTACGGATAGTGGTTCAGCCAGAACTTCACTCAGCTCTCTGAGTACCCTGGGGTGTAGATTGTCTGGTCCCATGGCTTTGTCTACTTTGAGTCTTGAAAGTTCGTGGTAGACGCTACTGGGTGTAAACTCGTAATCACGAAACAGGTCATTTTGGCTGTCTCTTATTTGTAGTTGTGGACCATCTCCCGGTGCTTCACAGGTGAATACTGAGCAGAAGTATTCGTTTAGCAGTTCTGCCTTGGTAGTATCAGATTCTGTGTAGTTTCCATCTGATTGCCTAAGGCGTTCTATTCCATTTTTGTTTCTCTTCCTGTCGCTAATGTACCTAAAGAAGGATTTGTCCCCTTTTTTAATGTTCCGTGCTAGATCTTCCTCTGTTCGAAGTTTGGCTTCCCTGACTGCCTTTTTGACAGCCTTAGATCTGGCCAGATAGTCTTCTTTTGCCTCCCTTTTCCCAAGATGTTTGTAGGTGATAAATGTTTCTTTTTTCTTTTTAATGAGGTCTGAAATTTCCTTGTTGAACCATTGTGGTTTTTTGTTTCTCCGGCGTTTGCTTACTGTTTTTACGTAGCGGCTAGATGCTTCGTTCAGGATGGATTTTAGATTTGACCACATAGTTTCCGGATTGTCAGTTTCTGCATGGTTTTGCAGCTCTTGATGGACAAAGTCTCTCATGTGGTTGAAATCTGCGTCCCTAAAGTTCAGAACCTTCGTTGCTGTGTTTGATTTAGAGAAGCCTTTCCTGAGGTTGAGCCATACCATGTTGTGGTCACTGTCTCCATTTGTGAGTACCAGGTCCAGTATTGCTTTTTCTCTGGTGGGCTCTAATACCATTTGTTTGAGTTGTGCACCCTTAATGGAGGTTAATATTCTTTTGCTACCGCTCGTAGTTGCTGAGAGGGTGTTCCAGTATGCATCTGGCATGTTGAAGTCGCCTAACAGTACTGTGTCACCACGCAAAGTGATGTTCTCTATGTCCTCAATCAATTCTTTGTCTTTGTCTTCCTGTTGTCTTGGAGGCCTGTATACCACACCGAGGTAAAGGCATTTTTCGTTCCCTCTGGCCAGGTTTACCCAAAGTGATTCCCCTGTGTATCTAACCTCTGTGATCCTGGTAGTTTTGATATTATCCTTAGTGTATAGTGCTACCCCCCCTCCTAATTTGCCCTCTCTGTCCCGACGAAGTAGATTGTAGCCTGATATAACCATATCCCACCCATGTGAGTCTGTGAACCAGGTCTCGGATATCGCTACTATGTCAAGGTCAGCATTCCTTATTTCTGTTTCTAGTTCCAGGATTTTGTTGCCCAAGCTGTGTGCATTAACATACATTGCTCTCCAAATTTGTGATGAGATGCCTATCCCCGTTAGTGTGGCTCTTGTTTTTTTGTGTATACTATGGGTACTTACCTTAGGCTCAGAAGTGTGGGTTTTACTTGCTTCCCCAGGGTGGATCCTTACTGCTCTGGTATGTATGTGTGAACCCTCCCCCAACTTACCTAGTTTAAAGCCTTCCGAAGTAGACGTGCTAGTCGATGTCCAAAAACTTTCTTGCCTCTCTTTGTTAGGTGAAGTCCGTCAGGTCCCTGTAGTCCTTGTAGCGCCGCTCCGTGGTCCAGGAATCCAAAGTTCATCTCTAAACACCATTCGCAAAGCCACTCGTTGGTCCTATGGATGCGTTCTTCCCTGTCTCTGCCTTTGCCTCTTACCGGGAGAATTGATGAGAAGACCACCTATGCTCCTGTCTGCTTCAGCTTTCTTCCCAGGGCCTCGAAGTCCTTAGGGATGCTGGCTGATGTGCTTCTGGCAGTATCATTGGTACCTACATGAATGAGAAACATAGGGAAATGGTAAGTAGGTTTCAGAAGTTTGTCTATACTGGTGGTGATGTCCCGGATCCAGGCTCCAGGGAGACAGCAGACCTCCCTCGACTGCAAATCTGGTCTGCAAATTGGTCCTTCGGTGCCTCTTAGCATGGAGTCTCCGATGACCACCACTCTACGCTCCTTCCGAAGGGGGGTGGATCGAGCAGCGAGAACTGCAGCCGGTGTTCTGTGTTCGGAATCCTCCTGAGCCCCCTCTGTTTCATCCTCGACAGTTCCTTCTTGAAGGATGTGAAATCTGTTTTTCAGGGAAAGTTGTGGGGTTGATGTTGAACTGCCCTGTTTGAGAGGAAAAGAAGAAGAAGGTGAGAATGGGGGGGGGGGGGGGGTTTTCTTTGCTTGCCAGTAGAAGAGGTTACCAGCTGCCAGGGACCGGCATCTCCAATCATTTCCTGTATTCCGATCGTTGAATTTAGAGCTGTAGGTTTGGGAGTGCCAAGGATGGTCTTGTCGAGGCTTCGTTCTGTGATATGAGACAATTCCTGGATGGCATCTTCGATGAAGGCCTCATCCTCCCTGATGCACCTCAGGCGTTTCACCTCCTCCCTGAGGCTCCGCAGTTCCTGCATAACATCCTCTTCCGCTTCTACCTGTTTCATCTCGTCTGTCTGCGTAGAGACCGAGGCATACCATGGGAGGGGGATGGCCTCGGTCAGCACTGAGACATCTGTTCCCTGCTCAGTGGCACTCTCTGCCTTCTGTGTAGAGTCCTTGGCCATCCCCTGGGTCTCTCCAGATGCTGGAGTGTTGAGCTTGATAGTAGTCTTGGCACTCCTTGTTCTCCCTGCCATTTCAAAAGGAAAAGAAAAAGAGAAAATAAATGTGAGTCAAGGAAAGAGTGTGTTTGCCTGTGTGCTTGCTTGCGTGTGATAAAGGGGATTATCTGCTTTCGTGTGGGAAGAGAGGAGTGTATCTGGCTCAAAGTGGTAGGGCTCTGTTTAGAGGCCCTTCTTGAGGCCCTTCGCAAAGGCGCTCTCGCTAAGGCGAGCGCCTTTGCCGCTCGCCTTCGCCGTGCGCCGAACAGCTGCGCGCCGTTGGCTCGCCTCCTTTTATGGAGGAGCCCGGTCGCACGCTACTGATGCGGTGGGGTGGGCAGAGCTAACTCGCCGCTGCCCCGAAGTCTCCTTGCCTGTGCGGGCGCTTCTCCCTTCTCCCAGCGCCTCGCACAGCTCTCCTGCCTCTCTGCTTCCCTTCTGCCTCGTGCTGCAGAAAAAATCAATATGTAGCAGTAGCGGCGCCCGATGGCTTGCCTCCTTTTATGGAGGAGCCCGGTCGCACGCTACTGATGCGGTGGGGTGGGCGGAGCTAACTCGCCGCTGCCCCGAAGTCTCCTTGCCTGTGCGGGCGCTTCTCCCTTCTCCCAGCGCCTCGCACAGCTCTCCTGCCTCTCTGCTCCCCTTCTGCCTCGTGCTGCAGAAAAAATCAATATGTAGCAGTAGCGGCGCCTGATGGCTCACCTCCTTTTATGGAGGAGCCCGGTCGCACGCTACTGATGCGGTGGGGTGGGCGGAGCTAACTCGCCGCTGCCCCGAAGTCTCCTTGCCTGTGCGGGTGCTTCTCCCTTCTCCCAGCGCCTCGCACAGCTCTCCTGCCTCTCTGCTCCCCTTCTGCCTCGTGCTGCAGAAAAAATCAATATGTGGCACCCGGGGCCCATAATTTTTTGACACCCCCCCATGTAAAAAAATATTTTTTGTAATAACCATGAAACTGAATAAATGGTCATAATAGAAACAGGCAGTGAAAATTTTCTTTTATTGAACCTCATATATGTAACCATTATTCCAAACATACCATAACATAACATAAATTATGTCTGAATTGTCATGACATCAGAAGTACATATGGAGTAGTTGCAGGTGATGCTTGGGACAGTTCTGATTGTGTTAGTTCGGTTTTATGTGTTTTTTGAATAGAAGGGTTTTTATTTCTTTTTTGAAGGTTTTGTAGTTTGTGGTCGAGGTCAATAGGTTGTAGAGTTGGGGGTCGAGTGTTGCAGCTCGAATGGCTAGGAGGTTGTCGAACTGTTTTTTTCTTTTGATGTTTTTGGTTGGAGGGTGTGTGAATGGTACGTGAGTTCTCCTATGTCTGGTTGAGGTGGATTGAATTATTTAGCTGAAGAAATTAGTTACCCCCCCATTCCACACACATTAATTCTCTTCCATTTTTGTTCCCATTATAAAAAACACTGATAAGTTCTCAGAAAAAAAATACATTAAAATAAGAAGTGAAAACAAAGGCCCCTACAGATGAGAACATAACATAAGAATAGCCTAACTAGGTCAGACCAATGGTCCATCATGCCCAGTAACCCATTCTCATGGAAGCCAATCCAGGTCACTAGTACCTGGTCAAAACCCAAAGAGTAGCAACATTCCATGCTACCGATCCAGGGCAAGCAGATGTTTCCCCCATGTCTTAATAACATTCTATGGACTTTTCCTCCAGGAATTTGTCCAAACGTTTCCTAAAACCAGCTACGCTATCTGCTTTTACCATAACTTCTGGCCACTTCATTTTTAAGCTGAGATCTTTCCTTCCAAACAGAGACTTTGCTAGATGTCAAATACAGCACAAGGTAACTTCACACGGACTTAGCTGTGCAGGAAATGTGAATCTCCTCATACACCCACCATATAGTGCAAAAATGTGCAAAGGTCTGTTTTTTTCTTTCGATCACTACCTAGACTAATGCCACACAAGCAGCGCTGTTACAAACATATTCTGTAGGTCAGTGCTAAGGTTAACAAAGTTTCCTTCCTTGGACCAGAAGGAGATACTGACAAACCACTGGAAGAGATCCCAAAACAACTACCCAGGAACAACATCCAAAGACCCACTCAGTGTGTGAACCAGTTGAGTGGAGTGGACTAACTGGGGGGTGGAAATGGGCCCGGAGTTTACTCAGCAGAATTTCCCAGATCACCTCTTCCTCTCAACACATTGACACGCTGCCACCACCACCACTAGGAACACCTCACCGGGTAGGCCAGCAATGTTATAAACTTTATAAAACACATTATTATATTTTCTTATAAAGCACATATTTTAACTGAACTCTCTGACATTTTCAGCCTTTCCATTCACAAAAATAGAAGGAAGAAAAGTTCCCATTTCCTGCTGTCTCATGTCCCCGGCCTATACAATATTTTTCTTCTGCAGAGTGCAGACCCTTCAAAAATCTGACCAAATCCTCATTTCACTTGCATTATAAAGTACTGAGGATGCCATCTCTCCCCAATCCCAGGTCCTAAAGTCTAAGACAGTAGCGCAAACTAATGCTGCCAGATTCAGGGAAAAAAATTTCGATTCAATTCAGCCTATTGAATTGGTTTATCGATTCGATTTTCCTGCCCAATTGGGTGTTTTTTTCAAACATCCTGGTGGGTTTATTTTATAGCTTTTTCACCCCCCTTTGGCTTCTCCTAACCACACTGGCGCTGTGGTGTAAATAAAATAAAGAAACAAAAGGGACTTTTCCTCTCTCTGTTAAATCCTAGCTCACATTTGCGGTCTAACACCAGCTCTGGCAGGATACACATTTCAAATCTGACATATTGTAATCACAAAACAGAAAATAAAATTAGTTTTTCTACCTTTTTGTTGTCTGGTTATTTTTCAAATCTTGTTGGTCCAAGGCTCTGGTTGTCTTCTGATAACTTGCTTGCCAGGGTCTCCTTCTTTCTTCTTTCTCCGTGCTAACCATCCATCTGCCATCTCTGTCCTCCCCTTCCGTTTCCCTTCACTCCCCCGGATGTCTGGCATCTTTCCTTTTTTTGTCTCCCTCCACAGATCTTAACTACCCTTTCACCAGCAGCTCTCCCTCCTTCCCTACCACCCCAGGGTCCACCATCTCTCCCTTTCTTTTCCCAACTACCCTCCTAACCAGTATCTCTATCCCCCCTCCACACCATCCCTTGTGTCCAACTTCTCTCCCTTTCTGTTCCTTCCCTCCCTAAAACCCATGTCCATCATCTCTCTCTCTTTCCTCTATTTTCAGACCCATTATTTCTTCCCACCCAAAGTCCGGCATATGCACATCTCTTTGAACCCCTCCCCCTTCCCTCCGTATACTTCTACACCAGGGCCCCCCTCCCCTGAAGGCCTGTCCTCCCCTTAAAGGTCTGCATCCCACCCCTGAAGGCCTGTCCCCCCCTTGAAGGCCTGCCTGCCTGTTCCCCTTGAAGGCCTACACCCCCCTCGAAGGCCTGTCCCCCTCCCGACGGCCTGTCACCCCCCCCGAAGGCCTGCACCCCCCAAGGCTTGTCCCCCACTTTGAAGGCTTGCCTGCCTGTTCTTCATGAAGGCCTGTCCCCCCCCCTCAACAAGGTCTGCCTGCCCGCCCCACCCTGAAGGCCTGCTGCCCCCCCCACTACCTCGAAGGACCGCTCGGCTCGGCCCCACCCCCACCCCCACGAAGCATTGCTCATTCCCCCGGCCTCCACGCTTCATTTCCCTGGGGAAACAGCCTGCAGCAAGATTGCGCGATGCCAGCGATCTTTGCTTGCTTCGGCTGTTTCCTCCGCCATGGTCCCGCCCCTCCTCTGATGTCAGAGGAGGGGCGGGACCGTGGCGGAGGAAACAGCCGAAGCAGACAAAGATCGCTGGCATCGCGATCTTGCTGCAGGCTGTTTCCAAACGCGACACCCGGCGCAGGGGGGGGGGACCGGACCGGACGGGACGGGGAGCACCCCCTCAGGGCTTGGCACCCGGGGCGGACCGCCCCCCACGCCCCCCCCCTGGTACGCCACTGAACACCAGCTACAGTGATGGTAACTTTTGCTTTAATCTCTGGCAAAGAGTGGTTGTTGAGAATGTTCTTTCATCATCATGATAAGAAGTTTCTTGTTGAAGGTACCATATAAGATTTAAATTAGAAGGATTTCAGTGACCTATTGTTTATCCATATGTTTATTCACACCTTCAAAGAAGTCAAGCAAATTGGTGAGGCAAGACCTCCCTTTGTTAGTCTATTATGGCAGAATTGCTTTATTGGTTCTGAGTGACTTTTATAAAGTTTTGTATTACTTTACAATATGCCTAGTACAGGATTTTGGATTTGACTTTGACTTGAGTTCGAACCTTTCTCAGTAGTAGCTCAAGGCAAGTTCCATTCAGATACAGGATGCATTTTCCTGTACCCGGAGAGCAACGGACTGGCCCAAGATCTCAAGGAGTAGCAGTGAGATTTGAACCCTGGCTTCTCTGGTTTTCAGATGCAGCACTAATTACTAGGTACAACTAACAGAGATAAAACATATTCTAAACAGGTTTGATAATTCAATAATAATCTAAAAAACACCAGATCTGAAATCTGGTGGCCATTTGGTAATCTACCCAAAAAATTGATAGAGGATTTCCGTTACAGTGCTGCTGGACTTAGAAGCTGGGGCTGTCTAGGAGCTAAGGGGGTAATAATAATAAAAAAAAAAAACCATCTAAAAAGTGTCCTAAGTGGCTACTTGGACGATCAAAAAGCCTGATCGTCCAAGTACCCATAACCAAAGCTGGTTTTTAGACGTATCTAAAACCAACTTAGGCCTTTCCCCTGCCTCTAAACGCACAGAGAGAAAAGAGGTGTGTTTAGAGGAGGGGAAAGGGCGGGCAGTGGGCGGGAGGTGGGCCGACCTACACCTAGGCGTACAACAGGTATAACCAATACAGTTTAGTCGGCACTTAGACCTTTTTCACTTAGACGAAATAAAACCAGGTCTAAGTGCCGAAAAACGGGCCGCTGAGCTGATGGCCGTTGGCACCATCAATTCAGCGGCCCGGCAACCTAACCATCGCGGCAGGAGAGATGCCTCATCTCCCCTACAGTGATGCCATCACTCTTCTACCCAAATTGCCGTGACCCGTGGCAGTTCGGGTAGAGGAGTGATGGCATCGCGGTAGGGGAGATGAGGCATCTCTCCTGCCGCGATGCATCACTCCCCCCCCCCACAATATCGGGGCAAGAGGGAGCTCAAGCCCTCTTGCCCCAACCAACTGCGGCACCCCTGACATATCGGGGCAAGAGGGAGCCCAAGCCCTCCTGGCCAGCCGATCCTCTACCCCATCCTCCACTACATTACGGGCAGGAGGGATCCCAGGCCCTCCTGCCCTCGACGAACCGGGCCATGTGTCTAAGGCCCCGCCCACAGGAGGGACCTTAGGCTCCCAGGCCTATTCTGATTGGCCCAAGCGCCTTAGGCCGCACCAGTAGGCGGGGCTTTGGTTAGGCTGGGCCAATCCGGCTCCATTCGTCGGAGGACTGCCTGACGGACGGACAGGTTTGGCACACGTCTGTCCGGTCAACTTACCTAAAGGTACGGGGAAGGGGGGTGGGGGTTGGGGGGGGTCGGGGGTCACGGGTCAGCTGGGAGGGGGGCCGATCGGGGGTTCTGGGGGGCGGACATTAGGGGGAGGGGGTTCATCGATGGTAGGAGGGCCTGGGATTCCTCCTGCCCGTAATGTAGTGGGGGTGGGGGTAGAGGATCGGCTGGGCCAGGAGGGCTTGGGCTCCCTCCTGGGCCGAACGAGTCGGGGGGGGGGGCAGGATCGGCTGTGCCAGTAGGGCTTGGGCTCCCTCCTGGGCCGAACGAGTCAGGGGGGCAGGATCGGCGGGGCATGAGGGCTTGGGCTCCCTCTTGCCCCGATGGAGTCGGGGAGTCGGGGGGGGGGGCAAGAGGGCTTGGGCTCCCTCTTGCCCCGATATGTCGGGGGTGTCGCGGTTGGCTGGGGTAAGAGGGCTTGGGCTCCCTCTTGCCCCGATGTTGTCGGGAGGGGGGGGGTCGGGGTTTGACATGGCAGGAGGGCTTGGACACCCTCCTGCCTGGATCGTTGTGGGGGGGGGGATTCTGTAACCGGTGTTGTTTTTGACAGACCAGCTTTTAGGTCCAGCTTTTAGAATCCAGCTTTTAGGCGAAGGACTGGCTCCTCCTTCGCCTAAAAGCCCTTCTGTTGGACGTTTTTGGCTTAGGCGTTTTTTTGTTTGTTTCATTATGGCTAAAAAGTGTAGACGTTCTGTGGGGGTACTTTTAGACGTAGTGGAGATTGGGCGTTTAGGCAGAAGAAGGTCATAGTCAAAACATGGATGTTTGTTTTGGTTATGGACACTTTCCCTGCTTCTGGGTTGAACGTTTAGGGACTTAGGCCAAAAGGGGACTTAGATGCTTTTTTTGATTTTGCCCCTCCACATGTTAAAGTATCTGCATATTTGCACAGTACTGTACATACTGTTCAATATGATGGATTATTTTGACACATAATTTTCTCAAGTATATTCAAATGTGCATAGTGCCATCGGTAACAGAGTTAAGGAGGGCGGGGAGGAGAGCAGCTGGTGTCACTGCTCCTTCCTTAAGGACTGCCTCGGGGGTCTTATCCTCAATACGGAGCACTGTATTTTCAATTGTCCTTTTTTAAAAAAATCCAGATACGCAATATCAACATGTTTATTCACTCCTTCAAAGAAATAAGAACATAAGAAATGCCTCCACCGAATCAGACCATTGGTCCATCCAGTTCGGTGGCCCGCACACGCGGAGGCCAATCCAGGTGTTCCCTGTTTACGTCCTAGGTGTTCCCTGATGAAGACCCTGTTTTCCCGTATCCCTCAATGTGATTTGCAAGCAGGTGTGCGTCCAACTTGCACTTGAATCCCATAATGGAGATTTCCGTCACCACCTCCTCCGGGAGAGCATTCCAAGCATCCACCACTCGCTGTGTAAAACAGAACTTTCTGACATTAGTCCTGGGCTTGTCACCCCTCAATTTTAGTCTATGGCCTCTCGTCCGAGTCACATTTGACAACGTCAATAATGATGCTTCTTGTTCTATTATGTCAAAACCTTTTAGTATTTTGAAAGTCTCTATCATATCCCCTCGCAGCCTTCTCTTCTCGAGAGTGAACAATCCTAGTTTTACGAGGCGTTCTTTGTAGCTCTTATAATGAAACAATCTAAATAAACTCAGTTTTCACTTTTCGATTCAGTGGAGACATGACATTGTTCTCACACACAGCTGATTGGTTTTTAAAAGTCATCCTTTTGAACCACCATGTGTTTATTTAGATTTTGATTGTTAAAGACGTGAACATGCTAGAAGAGATACCAGACAACTCTCAAATTTATTTCCCTCTTTCCCCTGTCACAGAACAATTAATGCATGCCCCTTGCTGTGACAGATGAGCCTGTTTCTATACAACCTACAAAAAATTTTACATCTCGGGCTATGAACCCCCAACTATCTGAATTCAAAGGCACATTTTAGATAGAATGTTGAAATCAAAATATAGGTGTTCAGGTAAGTATATGACAAATTCTGGCAAGATTTTAGAAAATGAACTGCCAACATAGAGCCTTTTATAAAACATAAACAGGAATGCACCTGTATGTGTTGGCTACATGTGGCAGGAAAACCCTTTTTACATTTGTCAATGTCTAAAATATCATTGGGGGCAACACACATGTCTACATGTGGGCACTTATACATGTAAATGGGTATTTCAGAACATATATGTGTAAGGGCTGACACTTAGATGTATAGTTATGCCATTTTGGAAAACTACAATCTAATTTCTGCCAATTAGACACAGACTCCAGAATCATTCAGCTTTATCAACTCTGAAGGGGGCACTTGGAAATTAAGGGGATGAGCTTTCCCAATTCCTCCAATAGCTTCAAAAGATCACAGAAAGAGGAAGACAGGCAGAAATATCTGGAAAAGTTAAGAGAGGCTGGTTGAGTAGTCAGAAAACCAAAAATGCAAATGGAAGGAAAAAATAGCTGACACGGTGAAATGGGGAGGGAAGACATTTTTTAGATATATCAGTGATAGGAAGAAGTAAATAGTGGCCATTTGAGACTCAAAGGTGAAGGGGAGAAATATGTAGAAGCTGATAAAGAAAAGGCAGAATTTCTTAACAGATATTTCTGTTCTGTGTTCACAGCTGAAACGCCGGGAGCAGGACCCCAGATTTTCAGCGGGTTGTGTTTGTGAGGAGCTATCTAAATTAAAGGTAGACAAAACGATTGGGCTGGATGGTGTACATCTGAGGGTGCTGAAGGAACTTAGGGGCATTCTGGTGGTTCCGCTGACTGTCCTTTTCAATGCTTCTCTACAGTTGGGAGTGGTACCAGAGGACAGGAGAAGGGTGGATGTGGTCCCTCTGTACAAAAGTGGAAGTAAGGAAGAAGTAGGGAATTACAGGCCAGTAAGTCTGACTTCAGTGGTAAGCAAATTAATAGAAACGCTTTTAAAATAGAGAATGGTGAAGTTTCTGGAATCTGGTGGATTACATGACCGGAGACAACATGGATTCACTAGAGATAGGTCTTGTCAGACAAATCTGATCAATTTTTTTGACTGGGTAACCAGATGATTAGATAGAGGGTGTGCACGAGATGTGGTGTATTTAGATTTTAGCAAAGTCTTTAAAAGTGTTCCACACAGGGGTCTAATAAATAAACGGAGTGCCCGAGGGATGGGTCCCAAAGTGATGGGCTGGGTCAAGAACTGGTTGAGTGGAAGGTGACAGCCATTTGAGAAGACAGCCACGAGGAGGCAGGAGCAAAAGGGCCGCGCTCCTACCATGAAGATCTCCGCTGGACCACCAGGTACCTATGTAGGTCTGGGGGGGCAGAAGAGCTGCAGGTTGCCGACCCTGTCCTAGCCCATACAGCAACTCTTCCCTCCTTCCCCACACTCCCTCCCAATGCATGCAGCATCTCTTTCCCTTTCTTCCCACCCACCCCAAGCCTATGCAGTGTCTTACCAGCCTTTCTCTTCTGGGCGCTGGCAGAATTCCTTCCTAATTGCATCAGAAGGAATCCCTCCCTCTGACACAAAAGACATCAGATGGAAGGTTTCAGGGTCAGCTGCCAGTATTGTGGAGGAAGGAACACTGCTGGCAGCCTAAAAAGAACAAGCAAGTGCTCTGGAGGAAGGTATCATCCCTGTGGGATCCCTAAACAAAGATAACCTATCCCCACTGAATCTCTGTGAGTCTGGAGGGGATCCCCCAAGGACCTGAAGGGCCTGTGGATTCCATGGGATTCCAGTGGCACCCGTTCCCATGCACCTCTTTACAATGGAGGTCAAACTGGACTTGGTCTAAGGCAGTGATTCTTAAACCTGTCCAGGGGATCCCCAGCCAGTCAGGTTTTCAGGATATACCTAATGAATATGCATGAGCAAGATTTATCTATAATGTAGGTAGTAGGCATGCAAATTTATCTCATTCATTAGGGATATCTTGAAAACCCAATTGGTTCAGGGTCCCTAATAACAGATTTAAGAACCACTGGTCTAAGGTAAGAAAGAGGGCTATTTTTGATTTGACATCCAAATCCAAGTTTGGATGTTTTGTGGATGATGCAAAAAAAAATCCAGTACCAAACATGCCCATTTTCAAAACTGCAAGACGTCTATCTTGTTTTTTAAAAAATGGCCCTTTTTCAGATATGCCTCTATCTTTTTGAACCTTTTTCAAAAAACATATCCAAAAGAAATACACACACAAATTAAGTCATTTGGATATAGAAGGGGGCCATCATTTGTAGTACACTGGCCACAGTGTACATCCCAGCAGAGCAGTGGGGCACTACAGTGAACTTCACATAAAAGGTTTCAGGTACATATCTCAATTAATATTTCCAAATGAATATTGCTTATTTGTAAATGGGTCTCTACCAGAGCCTTTAGTTCAGTAGCATAATTAAATGACATAACTACTTCTGAAATTTATGGGGATGGATTTAATTCCAGTGGGAACGGGCGGGAACAGGTTTGATTCCAGCAGGGATGGGCGGGAACAGGTTTGATTCCAACGGTGATGGGTTTGATTTCTGTCCCCGTGCAACTCTCTACTCCTTTGCTTCAGGCATAACTTAGATTGTAAACCTCATGGGGCAGGATTCTACCAATTGTATGTGAACATGTAACACATCTTGAGCTTGGAGGTAAGATACTTTTCTTTTTAGAAAGTATGCGGTTCAGTATTGCACTCTCTTGTGTGAGATGGGGTTTTTGATTGCTAGAACATTTCTTAACGACATACTACTTAAATACAATTCATGATCTTCCAAAGGTTCTAACTTCTGATGCACTGGCATCCTTAATCAGGTTCCCCTTCAACACATTGTAACCTTTCAACTCAATTATCACCTGTGCCACAATCACTACATAGCACTCTATCAGCTTTTAATCTCCCATGGCTCTTTGCTGTCACTTAAGCATTAATGTCTGAAAGCTAAAGTTTGAGAAAAATTAGGCAGCGCTAGCCAGACTCTTCCCCAGTCAAAATACAGCTTTTCCATTCACAAAGTTTTCCTTTGCAAAAACTATTTCAAATGAAAGTTTGTACTGTATATGTTGAAATACTATATCAAAAGCAATGACCTCACATACCCTATTGCCTTTGTGGCCTTTTTTTGCTTTGTTTCACATTTCTGTGACTACTAGCAACGTATTGAATTTATAGGCCACTACTTTAGAACTTTCAAGAAGTACGTCAACATTTTCATTATAATAGAGACATGAATCACTCTACTATTGAAAACTATGGCAATTGAAATGATCAAGGTTGCTGGTTATGGTATTATGGTCATGGAAACGGGCTTCGGGCTGTTGCTTTTATATAGAAAAAAAAGAATCCTAGACTTTAGAGCAAATGTTTTGTTAATGTCATTTCATAACCCTAAGAGGATAATTTTTAAAAGGCTTTTATACTTTATTTAAGCATGCATAAACCAATATTAAAATGAAACATATGTGCATATAAGAATTAGAGAGTAACTGTGTATCTACATAAAAGATGTGTGTTGCTGAAATATGTTCCTGCATTACAAAACACGTTGTAAGACATATTTGGGTTATTCCATGTCAAGTGATCCAGTGGCCCCCCAGTCAACCATCTCAAAATTTTATGAAATTTTATGTATGAATAGCCTAAGGTCTTAAAATAAGCTGTGCAAAATATTAGACTCAGATATACATTTATTCCAGAACTAGAACATCTGATGTGAGGGTTGTAGCTTGAAATGATTAATTTTGCTGGATTTAGAATTATAAAATATGGCTTGAAATAAAGTGAACTCTGAACATCCTGGCAATCTGACTTCAGACTGAAACCAAGAGGTTTTTCAGTGGATAATAAAGGGATGGCTGGGTGTTGCCAAAGTATTTATTCAGACCTTTATTCTGCAAGATACTACCCTAGTCTACATGAACAATGCTTAGTAATCAGAGGTTTGGGTCCTGAAACTCCAAGACAAAAGACACAGATCTTAAGCCATTCAATACTTAGCAAAGACAAAAGCCACTGAAACTTTCCAGAAAAAAAGACACTATTAAAATCCAATCAAAGGACAAGCCAAACCAGATGACTTTATATAGCCAGGAACAGAAAACAAGTCTGAATTGAAATCCTGACTTAAGATTGGACAATACTCCTGCCTTGGGATTGGATGTTTTCCCTGAGATCATGCCTTGGTGATTGGATGGGACTTCAAGCCCCCAGATTCCATAAAAGAGAGAGAATCACCTATCTCTTTCTCTGGATCATTGCTGGACATTCAACACATTCTTGCTGTAATATCTCCTCTACATTCAACATATACTCTGCCTTGTGAAGAGCCATGTGCTCCTGAACAACTGTTCAACCAGCAAGACCCTGTATCAGAGTGGGTTACCTTCAATCTAGCTTAAATTAATCATTCTGCCTCTATAACAATATTTTATCTTGTGGTACATTTCCCTGTTCAAAGAACACTAAATTGTAACTGAATTTACTGCATTCCTTGCCTAATCTTATAAATAAATTTGCTCTGTAAAAATAAAATTCAAATTCCTCTCAAATGCTCTAAGTTTTTGTTCTTAAATATAATACAGAGCTAAGTTATAAACAGGTAGCACATTCCCCCCAATTAACATCTACTGTATTTATCCTTCTCTTCAAGTGCTATATTTTTTATTGGTAGAGAATTCTTGAAAAAAGGGGTATTCGACAGTCTGTGCGTGACTAGAACCAAAGTGACTACTTTCACTATCCATAGTACATAAAGCAAAACTGATATCAAAAACTCAAATTTAGCATATCTATACAATTTTTAATGCTGAATTCAGACATACTGATGGAATTATCCAAATTAGATTTCTTCTTTCATTATTGCACAGCATAATGGGCCAAAAAATTCATCGCAGAAAACAAGGTTCATACTTTGGTCATCAATAACTTTGAAAATACTTTACAAGTATATTAACAATGCTGGTTTTTGTGCGTATACAAATTATGAGTTGTCCAGCAAGAGTCCCTGCCAAAATATGGCATGGTAAAAAATGCCCTTGTGAACTTGTGCATTAATTTTGCCTTATTTTCAGGGCAAAATATCTTCATCTTAGATTTTTTTTTTCTTTTTTTATACCACAAGAAAGAGCATCTTTTCTTTTACAAAGGACAATGGTTGGCATCTTGCTTCCAGACCTATGGCCTTTAAAACTGCTTGAAACACAAGTATGTTCCGTGATGCATTGCACGTTGTGAATGTATGTTGGATTACTATTACAGGTTCTCATCAACCTTGCGCTGGTCCATGGTGGCTTTGCCACTGTCAGGTCAATGAACAGGTAACCCCATTGCCTAGGGGGTCACACTCGATAGCCAGGCAAAGCCAGCCATGAACCATTCACCAAATGAATGGAAAGTGAATTGAATAATCCAAATTTATTAAAATTTGATATACTGCTTATAATAGCTGCCTAAGCGATGTACAAGTTTAAAATTTCGGAGGATAAAAACAAAGATATGGCATGACGTACAGCAACGAGTGGAAACATGGGATGAGCTACAATTGTAAATAGAATAGAATACATAAAAGGGGCGTACACTGTTATGCTTTTCATTAGAAGCGGGGAAGTCATAGGTTGTACGCATCCTTAAATAGGAAGGTTTTTAAGTTTCCTTTGAATTTTCCAAGATTAGTTTCTTTCCTCAGATAAAGTGGGAGTGTGTTCCAAAGTGTAGGGGCTGTGACTGAGAATATTCGCTTCCTAATGGTACCATAAAAAGTATGTCTTTCTGAGGGGATGTGCAAGAGAAATTGGTTGCTGGAGCAAAGTGCTCTTGGAGAGCAGTAGGGGATGAGTAATTATGTTTAAAATGGGTTCCTAAGCCCAGTGGGTTCTTGCACGTGGTTCCCAATCCAGTATATGTAGGTTTCTTATTTGAGGTTCCCAGGAGGAATGATTTAGTAATGGTCATACAGTGGCAGGGATAAGGGAAAACCACTACATTAAGCCTATTGATCCCAGAAGCATTGAAGTAAGCAGAGTGTCCAATGATGTTGTGTCCTTTGTAACCAGTCTCTTTGAAACAGAACATTCTGTACAAGGATTGAGTGTATCAGATTTACAACCTGGACAGTACATTGTCTGTATGCATGACAAAAATTGATGGATTGCTAATATTTGTGAAATTTCTTTTCAGGAACACATGCCTTAGTAAGCTTTATATATCTAAATGGACCTGCTACGGCTTCCTACTGGCCTGTTAGGGCAGATACATGCTGGGTGTTGGAGCAGAATATAATTGCAACTCTTCCAGCTCCTAGAGCCAATACAGTGGGATGACTGTACAGCTATCCAGATGCAATCATGACAAAAGTGGAAGAAACGTTTCATAAAAAATCTTAACAATAAAAAGGTAACAATATAAAATGTTTTTCTAAAAACCAAATAAAAAAAAAATTGTGATTTTATTTTTTTAGAGGACTTTGGCTTGGGAACCATAAAGAAATCCATCTGATCCAGTACTTAACATATTAACATACTAAGAGGTTCTTTTTCCTAAGGTGCACTAAGATGCTCATTATATTCCTATGGGTGTCGTAGTATTTAATGTGTGCTAATCATTAGCATGTGCTAAATTGGTTAGCGCACCTTAGTAAAAGGATCCCTAATATAGTAAATGATGACAGTCCATCCAATCTGCCCAACAGTCACCCTCATTATTAATTCATGATTAAATTGTCTTTCTTTGGCACTTCTGGGACATAGACTGTAAAAGTCTGCTCAGTAGTGCTTAGGTTCCAACTACTGGAGTTGCCGTCAAAGCCCACTCCAACTTATCCAAGTCATTGTCATTTGCGGGACACACACCATAAAAGTTTGCCTGGCAGTGTTCTCTCATTCCAAACGGACTGGAGTTTCTGTTGAAGCCCTCTCAAGCCCAACTGAAACCGAATTGCCATATGCAGGACAGAGACTGTGTAAGTCTGCCCAGTACCAGCCTTAGTTCTTCACAGCTGGAGTCTCCATCTAAGCCAGGGATGTCCAACCTTTTGGCTTCCCTGGGCCGCATTGGCCGAAAAAAGTTTTTCTGGGGCCACGCAAACGCTACAGCAAGACAGAGGAGGGAGCCAGCAAGATGGTAAACACCCGGGAGCAGCAGAGGAAAACACTGCATCGCCCTCGAGTGGGGCCGCACAAAATACTTCATGGGGCCACATGCGGCCCTCGGGCCGCAGGTTGGACACCCCTGATCTAAGCACCACTCAGTACATCTAACACACATGCAACCATTTAAGGGCTCCTTTTACTAAGGTGCGCTAGGGCTTTAATGTGTGGAATAGCACGCACTGCATTGCCGCGCGCGCTAGACCTTTATCGCCAGCATTGAGCTCTTGTTAGTTCTATAAGCGTAGCGTGTGGTGTAGCACACGGTAATTTCCTGCGTGCGCTAAAAACGTTAGTGCATCTTAGTAAAAGATGCCCTAAGTTTTGGATTTTAATACCATTCATTTTCTTAATTAAAGATAATCTGTGTTCATCCCATGTCATTTTGAATTCAATCACTGTTTTCATCACCACCATTTCCCTTTGGGGAGGGTATTCTAGGCATCAACCATTCTCTCCGTGAAAAATAATTTCCTGACATTACTTCTAAGTCTATCACCCCCACAACCTAAATTCATGTCGTCTAGTTTTACCATTTTTCTTTCTCTGGAAAAAATTCATTTCCATATTAATACAAATTGGTGACAATATTCAGACTGCTAACTGGTTAAGTAAGTAGTTAGGACAGTAAAAAGGCTGTCCTAACTTTAGCCACTATGCTAACTGGGCAGTGAGCTAAACTTTGCTGGTGCCGTTAACTTCCAAGTAGATGTATTAGGTTTACTGGTGTTCCCTTCCCTGATCCCTCCTCTCTCTCACCCCTGACATCATGAAGGCCTGACCAAGCCACCTCACCTACCCCCATCTCTTCCCCCTCCCATTCATTTAGGCCCCCTGGCCTCCCTTGATGATTTCTGGTGATCTAGTAGGGTCCTACAAGCAGAAGCAATGCCCACTCACTCTTGCCCATAGTGGTTCCTTTCACAAAATAGCCACTGTGACCTCTAGTGGCAGTCTCGCAATACTCTGTCGGACCTTTATGAAGTTGTGGTGGGAGGTAGGTTGGGATCACAGGAGAGGGAAGGGTATTCGGAGATGATGAGGGCGCTTGCACCCTTTATGCAGGTCCTGGCCAATATTCAGCTGGGGCCTGCATAAGTGTCTTATGTGGGTCCAGGCTGAATATTAGTCCAGACCTGCATAATCTCCATTGGCCAGCACATATATAGTATAAATAGCTCCCAGTATCCAATGACGGGGCCTAGACATGGACCTGCATTGAATATCTGAGGTTAATTTTGCCTGCAGCAATTAATGTTTAATAAAATGCTGGCCATCACAGGCTGAATATTGACTGTTCAGATATAAATAGAGCTCCTGATTTTAGGTTTAAACTGACAAACACTGATAAAACACTCAAAATGTACTCATAATAGAAAGCATATATTCCAACAGCACCAGAAGAATGCTACTTCAAGTACTCCAGCAC
The DNA here is from genome assembly GCF_902459505.1 of Geotrypetes seraphini. Lineage (NCBI taxonomy): Eukaryota > Metazoa > Chordata > Amphibia > Gymnophiona > Dermophiidae > Geotrypetes > Geotrypetes seraphini. The sequence goes on along the minus strand of NC_047085.1, from coordinate 145,991,867 downwards.
CTTTCTTGGTTAGTCTTGTATCTTCCACTCAGTTTTTGTGCTTTTTCTGTGTTGATTCCTAAGAAGCTCAAACATACATATTTGAAGCCATTGGGGGAAAAAAACCATCCAGCAATAGCACCTATAGTGTAAAAGCACTGATCAATGCTCATTTTTGTAACCTCAGAAACTCCCTAATTAGCTGGAAAACAAATATCCACATTTACAATTCATAAACCCACTAAGAATAAAAGCCCTAGGTGTAAATGAGAAGCAATAACAAATCATTATCAGGAGGCAATAATTTCACCAAGGGGCTTCATGTAACCAGATGAACCACAGGCCTGAATATTTTTAGTCACAGAAATTCAATGAATGGGTTTTTAAGTTTCTGGGTTTAATTTTTCTTCTATTAAAACTGTTCTAAATTGAATTCATCTATGGGAAACACAATGGAAAATGACAGGAAAAAAATATTATCCTACACGTTGGGAAAGGAAATGACTAAGGCCTTTTTTTACAAAGGTGCGCTAAGCATTTTAGCGTGGATTTAGCACACGATAAATCAACACATGCGCTAACCGCTAATGCGTCCATAGGATAACATGCACGCATTAGCGTTTAGCATGTGTTTAGCACGTGCTAATATTTAACGCGCACTAAAAAGCTTAGTGCACCTTTGTAAAAGAGGGGGTAAGTCCTGTGATACAGGACCTCATCCTCAATAATGAGGAAAGAAGAACTGAATGCTTGTCCAGAGCATAAAACCCCATTAGCAAATGCTGAAATTCTACCGCCAGCCACTGTGCTTCTGCTCTAAAATCAATGTTGGATTGTTCTTTATCTATTGATCTAACATCAGATTGATTGGAGAACAGCTGTCTTAACTGTGACAACACATCAGTGAATGAGTAGGCTTGGATGGAATTCTTTCTCCCTCAGGAATGCATTGCTACACAGCTACAGCAAATGTACCACACAGGCTTGTATTAAAGATACCGTATTTGCCGGCGTATAAGACGACTGGGCGTATAAGACAACCCCCCAACTTTTACAGTTAAAATATAGAGTTTGTTATATACTTGCCGTATAAGACTACCCCTTCTTCCGATTCGTGACCCCCCCCCCCAAGCCGGCAAAAACAGCTTTGCACCGCAGGCCCAGCCGCCCAAGACGAGTCGGAGGCCCCTACCCGCCGCATCCTGCACGTGGGCAGACTCAGCACAAACGCTGCTGATGGCCCCAATCGACACGCTGACCTCCCCGCGCACGCTGACCATCTTCTCTCTGCCTGCACTTTCCCCGCGGCCCTCTTCGGCGACTCAGCAGGGGCAGCGATCAAGACAGGCTGCAAACGTCGGGACCTTCTCTCTCTGAGTCCCGCCTATTTTGTTTCAACTTCCTGTTTCCGCATAGGCGAGACTCACAGAGGGAATGACCGCCTGTCTTGATCGCCCGAGGCTGGGAGGAACAGAAGATTTCTGCAAACACCATCGGGGCAGAAATTTTAACGGGTCCATCTCGCCGGTCCTGTGCGGACCGGCAGGAATTTTCTGCGGACCGGCACCGGTTGAAGAACTGTGATGTAAACAGTACCCAGCGTATAAGACGACCCCCGACTTTGGGGAGGATTTTAAGGTACTGAAAAGTCATCTTATACGCCGGCAAATACGGTACTTTCAAAATATTTCTTTCCCATGAAAGGCTGTTTTCATTGTTGCTAGACTGCTTTTTTTGGTGCCTTTTTTTGCTCATTCTTAAAGTTGGTTGAGAGACAGATGGTTCTACTGTATTTTACATTGTATCAACATAACAGCATAAAATCAACTTATAGACCGCTTAACCGTAAGGATCTATGCGGTTTACAAAAGATTAACGTTTATTACAAATAGAACTCTGTGGAAAATTAGTTACCCAAAAATCTAGAGAACAGATAAATCTTCAAATGCCTTCTGAATTCCAGGCATAACTTACATGGCAGAATTTAATTAGATAATTAATCATATGTTAAATAATTTAAAACACATTTTAAAAGATGTGTTTAACTGTTCAGATCTAAATATTGAGCCAGAATAAAAGTAGACAAGTGTTTGTCAGTCTCAGATCATGTCTACATTTTTACTCTCCTTACACTGAGAACACTCAAACATACCGTCTACACTCAAATATAAGTTGAGAATCCCATTTTTCCCCAAAAAGGGAAGAAAAATGGTTGAGTTAAATATAAGTCTGGCGGCTTAATATTCAAGTGCCCTGCCTTGCCAGGATCTGCACCCAGCGCCCCTCCCCTCCATCCCCTGTGAGGCTCTGAATCCAGCCCACTGCCTGCCAGGCACTGCACACAGCCCCCTTCCCTCCCTCACTCGCCACGTTGTCCCCTCTTCCTGCCCTGTCCATTGTACCTTCTCTGTTGCTGGAATCCCTGGTGGTGCAGAGGTGTAGCAGGTAGCAGCGAGCTTTCCGTGCTCCTGCCCGCTGCTAACCTGGTTGCTCGTTCGCTGCTGCAAGTTCTGGCTTCAGCTGTTGAGCAGTACTGAGTGGGAGTGCACATTGGTGCTGCTGCTCGGTGCTAAGTGGCTGTCTGAATGGCTCCCACAAATTCTCGTGACCAGAATCCCTATTTTGGGGCCAATTATTTGGCCCAAAAATTCCAGTTTATATTCGAATATATACGGTAATCTGTGTTTGCTTACATCAAGCAACTAACAAAGACCCCTTTTATGAAACTGCGTTAGGCTTTTTTTTTTTCACTGGCCGTGTGGTATTAGCTCCGATGCTCATAGGAAGCCGTTACGGCTGGTGATAAAAAAAACCTAATGCAGCTTGATAAAAGGTTCCAAAGTATTTTTGGTAGTAAGGGAAGAAAACCTTTCATACGCTGAGAGATTGGACAAACTGGGTCTCTTTTCCCTGGAGAAGAGGAGACTTAGAGGGAATATGATAGAGACTTATAAGATCATGAAGGGCATAGAGAGAGTAGAGAGGGACAAATTCTTCAAACTTTCAAAAAATAAAAGAACAAGAGGGCATTCAGAAAAGTTGAAAGGGGACAGATTCAAAACAAATGTTAGGAAGTTCTTCTTTACCCAACGTGTGGTGGACACCTGGAATGCGCTTCCAGAGGATGTAATAGGGCAGAGTACGGTACTGGGGTTTAAGAAAGGATTGGACAATTTCCTGCTGGAAAAGGGGATAGAAGGGTATAGATAGAGGATTACGGCACAGGTCCTGGACCTGTTGGGCCGCCGCGTGAGCGGACTGCTGGGCACGATGGACCTCAGGTCTGACCCGGCGGAGGCATTGCTTATGTTCTTATGTTCTTCTGTTCCAAGTAACTCCACATACCTGTTTTCTGCTTTACTAGGCTTCCCTATACCAGATGTTGCTGTTCTAGAGACAGGTATGGGCTGTTTTATTCAGATCTTTGGGAAATGTAGGGGGGGGGTCATACCTTCATGCATCCAGTGGTCATCTGGTCAGTTTGAGTACCTTTGTGGTACTTAGATGCTTCTAAAACAGGTCTAGCTCCAGTCGTCTAAGTTCTATCCAGGACATCTTGGGAAAGGTTTGATTATTGCCACAAGACATCCAAGTTCAAGTATGCCCACAGCCTGCCCATAACACACCTTGCAACATGTCCTCTTGAACTCTGAATGCACAGCAGGTGAAACATCTCGTTAGATGTCCAGGAAACCAATTTTAAAAATAGGCCCTTGGACATCTTTGCAATTAGGACGTACAAGTGCCAACTTGGGCGGTTTTTTGGACATCTTTATTTTTTATTATGAACTCCATAGGATCTAGTAACTAAAAACTTATGCAACCAATTCAATACATTTCCATCAATTCCTAATTGTAAAAGAAGATAAAGAAATATATTATTGTCCATGTCAAACACTGCAGACAGATCAATTTTTGCAAGATGGCATATCATTTTTTTCTTAATAAATTTTGAATCTTAGAAATCAATGAAACTAATAAAGTCTCCATAATATAACAGATCTGAAAACCATACTGAAAAGAATGCAATATGAAAATTTATTTAGAAACTCTAAGTTGTATAGTGACTATTAACTCCATTAATTTAGTGAATATTGGGATATTAGCAATTGGACAATAGCTCGCTGGCAATGAAGGGTCTAATGTAGTTCATTTCATAAATGGGGAAAGCATGATCTGACCCAAAGTAGAAGGAAAAAAAAAGTCATGATCTAAAAAATTGTTCATCAGATCTGTAATCCATCTTAATGCCTGTAAAGAAATTTTTTTTACATTTTTTGAGGGATAAAAATCTATAGGACAAGAAGATCGATTTAACGTATGTAATACTAATTTAATTTGATCTTCTGTTACATGAGAAAAATGAAAAGGTCATTAGTGGTAGGACTTAGAGATTCCCACCAGCTCAGGCATGTACAGTATATTTTCAGTTGAGCTGGGGTAGGCACTGGGGAGGGGGTGGGGAAGATTATATTTTTCCCATTCCACCCAAAATTTGCTACTAACAATTGCCAGAGCTCATTCTCATTTATCTTCATGCAGTTCCTTTATCTCCTCCATCAGTTTTGGATTTTTCTCTGCTACTGCTTCCCATCTATGCTGGGACAGGATGCAGTAGCAGAGGGAAAGCTTTGGGGCCATTGAGGCAGCATGTTTACCTCACTCAGGCTGCTGGTGGCCCAAAGAATGAAAGAGCATCTGCCAGGAAAGAGAAGCATTGGATCTCGGGGAGATGGAACCCTGGACTGCTGTGCAGGCTACTCAGAAGGTCTCTGTGGGCTGCCACTGGCTTGCAGGCTTTCTTCAATACAGTTCTAGTGACTTCACTGATAATTGCCTTTAACTGTTCTTAATGAAATCTCTACTGAACATCTTCTGGGTTTCATTCTGAGATTCTGGGATTTTATTGAAATTGCTGATTACTGCTCCAAATCGAGCTGGAAGGAAGTGGCTGTGACTGAAGAAGGAAGAAGAGGTATTGGTGCACAAACCAGAGGACGGAGGAAAGAGTAACGACTGAACTGGCTTGTGCGAGATTCAGTTTTCAACTTTAAAGGTTAGAGGCTTGTGGTTTTGGGAACTCAGGTTTTGCAGAGAAGAGCTTCAGCAAAAGCAGTAACATCAGGTCTAGCTTAGGTACAGTGTGTCCTTGTAGCTCCAACTACAGTGAGGTTGCTGTGAAGCTGTAACATGTTGAGAAGATTTCTGTAGTTGTATATTTATCTGATTTCTTAGGGCAGGAGCAGTAGGATTCATAAGGGGTTGGATAGAAGAGGAATAATGAAGTCCAGTGAAAGTGGATGCTCCCTCCCTCCATTTTTTACATAGTCCACCGTAGCTTTCTTACTGGGAAGAGGCCATCACTGCCCTCTAGCTAAGAAAGACCTACAAGATAGGTGATTGAGTACTGATTACATAGTGGATCTGGCTCCACATAGCATTTCAGATTCTAGTCACGGACGCACATGGGTGGGATATGGCTATACCGGGGTACAATCTACTTCGTCAGGACAGAGAGGGCAGGTTAGGACATCAAAACCACCAGGATCACTGATGTCAAGTATACTGGGGAGTCCCTCTGGGTAAACCTGGCAAGAGGTGGCAAAAAATGCTTGTATCTTGGTGTGGTAATAATAATAATAATAATAACTTTATTCTTGTATACCGCCATACCCAGAGAGTTCTAGGCGGTTCACATAGGTTAAACATGGATTACATGCAGTTAAGAGTTGGTTGAACAGATTTACATAAATTAAGTATAGTTACGTGCATCGTTACATGCGGTTCACATAAATTAAACATAGTTACATGCAGTTAAGTAATAGTTGAACAGAGTTGCGTGGAGTTAGGTGTTGAAAGGAGCAGGGATGCAGGCAGGGGAGAAGATAAAATTGGGGAGAAGGAAAAGGTGGGTCGGGGGGGAGGAGGGGCGAGATAGAGGGGGGGAGGGGGATCTATGAGGAGGGGGGCCATTAAGTGTCGTGGCTTTGGAAGAGGTGTGTTTTGAGTAGTTTTCTAAAGCTGGGGTAGGTTGGAGCCTCGAGGATTAATTGGGCTATCCATGGGTTTAGCTTGGCAGCCTGGAAGGCGAGGGTTTTGTCGAAGAATTTGTTGGAGTGACAGAGTTTTAGGGAGGGGAAAGCAAATAACTGGATTCTGCGGGGGTTCTTGACTCTGTTATTCAGGATGAAGTGTGGGTTGATGTAGTTTGGGGTTAGGCCGAATACTGTTTTGTAGCAGAAACAAGCGAATTTAAATAGTACTCTGGATTCCAATGGCAGCCAATGAAGTTTGTGGTAGAAAGGGGTAACATGGTCCCATTTTTTCAAGCCGAATATAAGGCGGACAGCGGTGTTTTGGATCATTCTTAGTCTTCTGGTGTTTTTCTTCGTGGAGCTCAGGTAAATGATATTACAATAGTCTAGTATGCTAAGAATGGAGGATTGGACTAGAAGGCGGAATGACGTGTCGTCAAAATATTTTTTTATGGTGCGTAATTTCCAGAGCGCCGAGAAGCTTTTCCTGACTGTATTGTCGGTGTGCTTCTCCAGGGTTAGGTGTTTGTCCAGTGTGACTCCTAGTATTTTTAGGGTTTGTTCGAGGGGAAAGGTCGATCCTTTTACTTGAATTGTGGTGTCTAATATTTTGTCTTTGGGGCTAGCAAGGAAAAATTTTGTTTTGTCGGGGTTTAGTTTCAGTCTGTAGGATTCATCCAAAGTTCTATCTGGTTGAGTGTATTTGAGAGGGAGGTGAGGAATTCTGGTGTGAAGCCGGATAGCGGGATGACTATAGTGATGTCATCTGTGTAGATGAAGAATTTGAGTCTGTGGCTCTGCAGAAGATTACCCAGGGAGGCAAGGTAGACATTGAACAGGGTGGGGGACAGGGGGGAGCCCTGCGGAACACCACAGGAGTTGTCCCAGCTGTATGAAAAGGAGTCATTTTTGAATACTCGGTATGATCTGTTTCTTAGGAATCCCTGGAACCAGTTGAGGACCTGGCCGGAGATGCCGATGAGTGCAAGGCAGTCTAAAAGAATGTTGTGGTCGACTAAGTCGAAAGCACTGCTCAGGTCGAGTTGCACGATCAATGCGCTGGAGCCCTGGCTGAAGAGTGTGTGTAAATTGTCTAGAAGAGAGGCTATGATGGTTTCGGTACTGTGGTCAGCGCGGAAACCTGATTGATTTTCGTTTAGGATGTTGAATTTTTCCAGATATGTGGTTAGCTCGGTATTTACCACCCCTTCAGTTATTTTGGTGAATAGTGGGATACTTGCAATTGGTCTGTAATTAGACGGTGAGTTGGGTGGTTCTTTTGTGTTTTTTATGATTGGGGTTATCGAAATATGGAACTGTTCTGCTGGAAAGCTTCCTGTGGATAGAAGGTGGTTTGTCCATGCCAGCATACTGGCTTTGAAGTGGATCGGTGCAGTTTTCAGGATGTGTGGGGGGCAGGTATCCAGTCTGCAGAAGGAGTTGGTGTATTTGTTAAAGTATTTGTTGAAGGTATGCCAGTCGATGGTAGTGAATTGATTCCAGCTTAGGTCCATTCTGGACCCTGGGTCCTGTCTGTGTCCGGCAGGATAGGGAAATCCCTGTGGGGGTTTGGGGGGGAAGTTAACGATGATCTTAGTTTCTGTGTCTTAGAGTTGAAGAAGTCTGCTAGGGGGTTAGTGGTTAATGAAGATTCGTCATCGTGGTTTTCGGTGAGTGTCTCTAGGTTGTAGAGGTCGTTGACCAGTTTAAAGAGGTTGCTACTGTTGTTTGTGACATTTCCGATTTTGTGGGCGTAGAAGTTTTTTCGTTTTTTCCGTGATAAGATTTTTGTAGTTTTTTAGTTTGAGTCTCCAAGCTACTCTGTGCTCCTGGGTTCCAGATTTAATCCAAATTCTTTCTAATTTTCTAAGGTCCTTTTTTAACAATTGTAGCTCTGAGTCAAACCATCCCTCTTGGTTTGGGGTTCTGATTCTACGTGTTTTTAAGGGGGCTATTTCGTCTAGAATGTTTGTGCTGTCTTTGGTCCAGGAGGTCATAAGTTGGTCTAGTTCTTCATTTTGTTTAACAGTGGTTTCATAGTGGGACCAGAATTCAACCGGGTCGATCTTACCTCTGGAGGTGTGAGTTTTGGTGTTTCTTTTTTTGCTGTTTTTGGTGGTTTTTTGTTGGCCCTGAATGGTAAAGCTGCATAGTTTATGGTCGGACCATAGGGAGTCGGACCAGTTGTCTTGGTTCCAGAGGAATTTGGGATTGATTTGTTCGTTGGTGGCGAATGTCGCCAGATCTAGTTGGTGGCCTCTTTCGTGGGTTTTGGTGGGTGGGTGTTTGAAGTATCCTAGTTGGGAGATTAGTGACCAGAAGTCTGATATATCTGGCTGGTCTGTCTGCTCCAGGTGAATGTTGATGTCTCCGCATAATAGGTTGTATGGACTTGCTAATGAGTTAGTTAGTAGGCATTCTGCGAAGTCCTCCTTGGCTAAAGTCCATTTATTTGGTGGGATGTAGAACAGTGTGACTGTTAGGGAGGAGGCCAATGACTTTGAGGTTAGTGAGATGGCTAGGGTTTCAAAGTTGGAGGAAGATTTGGAGTTAAGAGTGGTGCAGTTTAGGTGGTCTCTGTAGATTATTGCTAGACCTCCTCCCCTTCCCCAAGTTCTGGCTAGGGATAAGATCTTGAATCCTTGGGGAAGACAATCTTTGATAATAATGTCTTTATCTGATAGCAGCCAGGTTTCCGTGAGTAGGACTAGGTCGGGGTTGGTTTCGGTTAGCCAGTCTTTGATAAGAATGGATTTATTTCTTATCGATCTTATGTTTAGGTAGAATCCTTGGAGGGTCTGGGTGTTAGTGAGGTCTGTTGGGGGGAAGTGAGAGTAGACTAGTTTTTTCAGTGTTCTATGTATTTTTTTGCGGGGCTTGGTTGATTTGTGTGAGGGGGGGGGGAATTGAGGTGGGGGAAGGACCTGTGTCCGTGGGTGAACTTATTTCTGGATAGTTGTAAGGCGTGTGTGATGTGATGGTGTGAAATTTGGATTTTACCATGCGGTGTGAGGAGTGAAGAACTGGAATAGGGGCAGAGTAAATTGGGTCAGCTGTGCAGATCTTGATGGTAAATAGAGAAAGTAGGAGTAGTGTGGCACATTGGTGGGAGTTTGGTCGGACCATGGTGGCGCGTTTGTGGGTGAGTGGAGGGGGGTGTGTGCGAGGTTGTGGGGCAAGTTAGGTCGGGTTGAGAAAAGTGTTTGTCTGGGTGCACTGGTTGTGGTGTTTGTCCGGTTGAACAGTGTTTGTCAGACTAAATGGGCTGAAGGGATATAGGGTGTTTGATAGTTATTTGCTGGTATACAGACCTCCAAGACAACCGGAAGACATGGACGCAGAATTAATTGAAGACATAGAGAATATAACTCTACGGGGCAACACTGTACTGCTAGGGGACTTCAACATGCCTGATGCAGACTGGAACACATTTTCAGCAACAACCAGCAGCAGCAGGAGGCTTTTGACCTCCATAAAAGGAATACATCTTAGACAGATGGTAACAGAGCCCACTAGGGCCCAGGCGATCCTAGACCTGGTACTCACCAACGGGGAAAGCGTCTCAGAGGTCTCGGTAGGAGATACGCTAGCATCCAGCGACCATAACATGGTATGGTTCAACCTTGGGAAAGGATCCCCTAAATCAATTACAAAAACAACGGTGCTCCAATTCCGGGGCACTGACTTCGCACGCATGGGAGATTTCGTTCATCAGACGCTGCAGGACCAAGCAGAGACCGGCAATGTGGAAACTATGTGGTCGTACCTGAAATCATCCATACACGAAGCAACTAATCGCTACATAAAATCAGTAGATAAACGACAAAGAAACAACAAATCCCAATGGTTCACTGAAGAGATCTCGCACCTCATTAAAGAGAAGAAAAAAGCATTTCTTTCCTACAAATGTACGCAGAGAAGAGAAACTAAAGTAGAATATAAGACCACATCTGCAGTGGTCAAAACAGCAGTTAGGGAGGCCAAACTTCGAGTGGAAGAAACTCTGGCAAAAAACATTAAAAAAGGGGACAAATCCTTCTTTAGGTATATCAGTGATAGGAAAAGGAACACAGATGGTATAGTACGCCTTAGACAACCGGACGGAAACTACGCGGTGGCGGATTCAGAAAAAACAGAACTACTAAATGAATATTTCTGCTCAGTCTTCACCTGCGAAGCACCGGGACACGGACCACAGTTGATGATAAAACAAGACGTGGATGACCCGTTTCAGAATTTCGAGTTCACACCTGGGGATGTTTACAATGAACTGGCAAGGCTAAAGGTAAACAAGGCCATGGGACCGGACAATTTACACCCAAGAGTGCTCAGAGAATTGAGAGACGTTCTGGCGGAACCGTTGGCAGTGCTCTTCAATCTCTCACTAAGTACGGGGAAAGTTCCGTTGGACTGGAAAACAGCCAATGTCGTTCCTCTACATAAAAAGGGTTGCAAGGCTGAGGCTGCAAACTATAGACCGGTAAACCTCACCTCAATAGTGTGTAAACTCATGGAAACACTAATTAAGTATAAATTAGATACGATCCTGAACGAGGGAAATCTCCGGGATCCCAGCCAACATGGATTCACCAAGGGTAGGTCATGCCAGTCAAATCTAATCAGCTTCTTTGACTGGGTAACAAGAAGACTGGACTCAGGAGAGTCCTTGGACGTTGTGTACCTGGACTTCAGCAAAGCGTTTGACAGCGTCCCACACCGCAGGCTGCTGAACAAGATGAAATCGATGGGATTAGGAGAGACTCTAACTGCATGGGTTAAAGATTGGCTTAGTGGCAGACTTCAGAGGGTGGTGGTTAACGGTACCCTCTCTAAAATGTCGGAGGTGACTAGCGGAGTGCCACAGGGTTCAGTCCTGGGCCCACTCCTCTTCAACATATTCATTGGGGATCTGACTCAAGGGCTTCAAGGCAAGGTAACCTTATTCGCTGATGACGCCAAACTATGCAATATAGTAAACGGCTATAATCTACAGGATGCTATGGAGCAAGACCTGCATACTTTAGAAAGTTGGTCCTTGATATGGCAGCTGGGCTTCAATGCCAAGAAATGTAAGGTCATGCATCTCGGTAACGGAAATCCTTGCAGAACTTACACCCTGAATGGAGAAACTTTAACCAGGACTACGGCAGAACGAGACTTAGGAGTAATCATCAGTGCTGACATGAAAGCAGCCACTCAAGTGGAGAAGGCTTCATCTAAAGCACGGCAGATGATAGGTTGTATCAAGAGAAGCTTCGTCAACAGGAAACCTGAAGTCATGATGCCATTGTACAGATCCATGGTGAGACCTCATCTGGAGTACTGTGTGCAATTCTGGAGGCCACATTACCGTAAGGATGTGCTCAGAATTGAATCGGTTCAGCGGATGGCCACCAGGATGGTCTCGGGGCTAAAGGGTCTCCCGTACGAAGAAAGACTGAGCAAATTGCAGCTCTACACTCTCGAAGAGCGTAGGGAGAGGGGAGACATGATTGAGACATTTAAGTACATCACGGGACGGGTCGAGGTGGAAGATGATATCTTTCTTCTCAGGGGACCCTCGACCACAAGAGGACATCCGCTCAAACTCAGGGGAGGGAAGTTTCGTGGAGATGCCAGGAAGTACTTCTTCACGGAGAGAGTGATCGAGCATTGGAACAAGCTTCCAGTGCAGGTGGTCGAGGCACGCAGCATCCCAGACTTCAAGAACAAATGGGATACCTATGTGGGATCCCTACGAGGTCATGCCAAGGGATAGGGTCACTAGGACTTGAATGAGCGGGTCAGTAGAGTGACAGTATAATTACAATTATACTTTAGGGGGTCAGAAGACTTAAGAGGGTGGGTAAATAGTGTGGGCAGACTTGATGGGCTATAGCCCTTATCTACCATCATTTTTCTATGTTTCTATGTTTCTAGTCTAATTTCATGCACCTATGTAATGCTAATTTCACAGTTTTTGATACTTTAATAACTATTTTTTTGTTTCTAGTTTAATGAGGGGTATTTCTCATTCTAGTTACCCCTCTTCCTCATTAAAGTAGACACATTATGTCACATAAAGTAGAAGATGGAACAGAGAGACTTAGGGCCTCGTTCTATAAATGGTGCTCTAGTTCAGTGTCACTAGGTGCCATCTAGCAATGCCTAACTAAACTCCATGCCTAACCTAAATAAAATCAATTAGCTTAAATGGCATGGTAATTGACCAGCATCTCTCTCCTTCCCTCTCTCTCCAGTAAACTGACATATGATGAGACATCTGGTGATTCTGAAGTCAGTAGTGAAGATGACAAAAAAAACAACAATCTACTGGTCAGAGGTATTTTTTTTTTTTTTAGCTGTCAACAGTGGATGAGGAAGAGGAACACGATGAGTTTGAATGAAAGATCAAGAGGAGGGGGTCCCAAACATTCGATCCCATTCAGTGAAGAATCAGGAGTTGTGAATTTATCTTTGCACAAACAGTACTATCACAGGATAAGAAAACCCTCCTTGAATTATGAGTGGGGTTAGTACCAGCATATACTTTTGACCCTTTTACAACAAGAATAACAATTTTTCAATTGATTAGATTGTTACAACTTTGTCTCCACTTTTTATTGAATCCTTGTCAATAGGACACATCGATAGTTCACCCCCCTTCTAAATGGTATCCACCAGGGTCTATAGCCTATACTATTCAAATTTTTCAGGAAATAATTTTATGTGATCTAATGATCTTTCAAAGAATTTACAAATAGCTTTAAAAGAATTGAGGAGTAATAAGGATTTATTATTTTAAGAGTGGATAAAGGAGGAGTGGTAATACTTCAATCACAACAATAATATGTGGAAGAAGCTAATCACCAGTAATCTCTGTTTGACTACTATATTCAATTACCTGACAATCTGATAAATAATTTAAAGATCTCTATAAAAACCCTGGTTGACTTGGCATTGAAATCTGGTTTTCTTATTAACAAAGAAGGGGTAGGTGGGGGTTGAAAGAAAAACATCCTATAACACCTAGAATATATTTTCTTCCAAAAATTCATAGACACCAGGCACATCCTCCTAGTCGTCCCATTGAGTTCACAAAAAATCAATTTTGAAACCACTATCAATATTTATTGATTTTTTCTTAAGGATCTCCTCTTTTTCACAAAATTTCAAGAGGATCTCCTCTTTTTCAATGAATTTCAGTCCTTTTATTCAGTGTTTTTTCTTGTTACATTTGATGTAACCTCATTATATACCGGTACCTGTATTCCTCAAGAAGAAGCCTTAATACTAATGGAAGAATATCTGGATAAAAGACCTCTCCCAACCCAAATTTTGACAGCGTTTTTTATGGACCTGGCAAGGTTAGTGATTCAAAAAAATCTATTTCTGGTATAATGGCTCTATCAACAAACTAGTGGAGTAGACATGGGAGTTACCCTTGCCCAATCAGTGGCGGCTTTATATATGGTTACATTTGAAGAAACAAAACTATATCCAGCTCCACAGTTTGCAAAAGTTATTTTATGGAAAAGATTTTTGAATTATATTTTCTGTTTATGGACAGAACCTGAAATTGAAATTCAAGAGTTTGTTCATTGGTTGAACTTTTTTGAATTCACACGTAAAATTCACCATGTCATATAGTGCATCAGAAATAGATTTTTTTAGATGTATGAATATATAAGCACAATGAAGCAAATTCGACAACTGTTTACCATAAGGAGATGGCGAAACATTCTCTGCTACATTTTGAAAGTTTTCATTCTTACAGTCTATGTAGAAGACTCCCAATTAGCCAATTCCTTAGAGTGAGAAGAATCTTCTCCTCTGTTATGGAATTCAAGACACAGGACAACACTGGTTAGACCATCAACATTCTATTGTTGTTATTCGCTTAGTGCTTTTTGATTCTTTAGGAGACTCTCATGACTCAGCTATTATAGCGAAATATGGATTCATGTTGTGTTAAATATCTCCAAGGGTAAAGATGTCTTCAATTTATTAGACTGCAAATGTTAAAGATAAAAATTTGAACTAATTAAGAATAACTAAAAATAATTATTTCAAGTAAAACAAAAATACAATTAAGTAAAATCTGATCTAATGAAGAAGTTGGAAAAGCCCTTCTTGATCTAGCAAAATACTATACAGTCATTAAGGCTATATCTTAGATAGTCATTTCCCTATAATTAATACTTTTCAAAAAATTCTTTAAAGGGATATATATATTTGAAGTTATATTATTATCTTATATATACTGAAGGATTGCCTTATTCAGAAATCAATGGCAATTGACCATGCCATTAAAGTTAATTGAAAAATTAATATAAAAAAATAAAATTAACTGTTAGGCATGTAATTCCATGTGGCGCCTAACAATGCCTAAGTTGAGGCATCTTTCAGCACCTACCTGAGAAGGAGGCATGGTTAGTGGCTGAGAATAGGAATTGCTAGGCATATGAGTTAGGCGCCAGTAAATTAGGCCCAATAAAACCTGGCCTAAAATACTGGTGCCTACCTCCAGGGTGCCTAGTGACACCTAAGCATGCCTAGGCACCAATTATGGAATCTGGTCCTTAGTGCCTGATTCACTAAAATTTTTAATAATAGACAAATAGTAAGTGCTATTAAATCAGGCCCAGTGTAGAGTAAAACGTAGAGAAAAGAGGCAATGAAGTCTCAGAATTCAAATGGACAAAGACTATTCAAATAACTTTGGGTTACAGTTTAAACAAAAGATGGATGAATTCAATTTAAGAAAGAAGAGATTCAAAGTAGACAGGATAGTGGTACAGCTTTTATCTTACATTAAGGAATTAGCAAGCAGAGTGGATAGAAACCATAGGCATTGGAAAAATAAAGGAATCATTAGCAGTGATAAAAGAAAGGGAAATAGATGAAGTGTTAAAGAAGATTAACAACTAAAGCTATTCAAGTGTGCTATCATATTAGTGTGCACTAATGAAAAACAAAAAACACTGTGGGGTGGTCTACGCCACAAAGGCGGTCCTACCTTCCACAGCAATGGACCTAGGTACCAAGAGAGTCAATGGGTATGGAACAAAATAGTGACACCAGGCCTGGACTTTTAGGAGTTAAAATGTCAAAGTTTATTGGTGTACAAAAGAAATCAATATCACAATGCAATAAAAATCCGACAGATAAAAACATAAAAATTGTACTGTGTTTGAGGTGAGCAGACCCTGTAGAGTGTGCAGTAATGCCATTAACGTGTGCTTATTTTACTGCAGGTCCCATTTTATGAAAGTTACCAATAATGCATTAGTGTGTACTAATATGGTAGTATGTCAATAGCGCTAGCTGTAAATTTGACAATAAGAATTACAAGATGAACAAGTATGGGGAAGACAGAAGATGGGAAATATAAAGTGAAGATGTGCTCAGATCTCCCTTTCTGTGAGGGCTGCCAATGGTTCATGTTTTCAGGATATCCATGATGCATGATGACCTCAGGTATTACTTGGATAAATTTAAGATGTGAAATACAAGATCAGTGGCGCAGTAAGGGGGGGGCAGGGGGCAGTCTGCCGCCGCCCGTGTGCCCCCCTTCCCTTCCCCTGTACCTGTTCACCACCATAAGTAACAACTTCAACGTGCTCCCTGCGACTGTGTAGGCTCCTGCTGACATCACTTCTGGGTGCCGCGCATAGGAAGTGTCTTCAGAGGGAGAGGACGCAGTTGTTAGGAGCACGTTGAAGTTGTAGGTTGAGGCGGTGAACAACTAGAGGTACGGAAGAAGAGAAGGGGGCACGTGTGTGGCGGGGGTGGGGGCGGAGTCAGAGGGAGCAGAGGTGAGGGCAGGGGAGAGGCACTACTGCCCGGGCACCTCTCATCTTCGCTACGCCACTGCACAAGATGACCTCAGATAGTGTTACCATATGCCTCCAGAAAAAGGAGGACAGATTGAAATATCCGGGTTTTACTTCTACTGACAGCAATTGAAGTAAAGTGTAGAGAATGACACGGGGACATATTTTTCCCCGTTCCCACGGGAGCTCATTTTCCCATCCCATCCTCGCCCCATTCCTGCAAGCTCCGTCCACACCTGCACAAGCCTCAAACACTTTAAAATCATAAGTGTTCGAGGCTTGTGCAGTTAAGGCAGAGCTTACAGGAATGGGACAGGGACAGCGACAAAACTCGTGGGGATGGGATGGGGAAATTGCGTTCCTGCGGGGGACGGGGAAGAAATTGTCCCCGCATCATTCTCTAGTAAAGAGGACAGATAGAGACATTTGGGCTTTACTTCCATTGAAAGTAATGGAAGTAAAACTTGAATGTCTCAATCTGTCCTTTTTCTGGAGCCATATGGTAACCCTAACCTCAGGTATTATCTGGATAAATTTAAGATGTTAAAAAAGCACAGTTGGTTTTCAAGAATGGGTTGGAATCTAAGGTTTATTAAAGGATCTGACATGGGCCATGTTTCAGAAAAGTGCACGTATCAGTAGGATAGATGGTCTGTTGGTTTTTGGCAGCCTTTCTTTAGCTATATGAATTAGCCACACTGACTGACCTCTGATGCAGGTTATTTGCTGAAATATGGCCCATGTCAGGCCCTTTAACCCTTTCAGGACCAAGGGACATATTTGTCCCATAACTTTAAAATCCTATAAATTTTGATTGGGATAGTCTACAGTTCTAAATTTGATATGTACGGATTCCATATGATACTGCCTTTATGTAAACAAACTGGTTCCGACATTCATTCATTAGCGTCGTTGCCAGATTGACGAGAAGATTCACTTGCCACACTGTCCATAAGCCAGAAGTTTGATTTTTTTTAAAAAAAATAATGATATTTCACAAAAAAAAAATCAATTTTTTGGCATCTGCAAGCCCTTTTTACCATAAAAATGTCGTCAAAACCACAAAAATTGGCCTACGATCCTTATGGTCCTGAAAGGGTTAATAAACTTTAGATACCAACTCATCTTTGGAGGCCCACCGTGCTTTTTTTTTTTACTTGGCCCATTTTCTTGTGCTTTGGATTCCCTCTCTCCTGTTTGGCTGGATAAATTAAAAAGTCATGCAAAATTACTGTCAATTAGTGTTTAAAAAGTTTTTAAACCTTATTAGTTTTTAAGGTAATGGCCAGTTAAGGCACTGGCAGGAGGAGGCGTCATATTAGGACAGTTTGAGATGAAAATTCAAAGTTGGCAGGCAAAGTAATGAATACAAGACAACAAGCGAAGGAACCAATTAATCATTTTGTGTTGACAAACTGCAATTACAAATTGGACTGTAACGGGGGGAAAGAATTTCCAGTTGCAAACAGAGCTGCATTTGTCTCCGACACAAGAAATCTGTGTTCAACATACTGTTGTATTGCAGGTGTTCGTGTTAGAGATGTTAATCTCACTGGGAGAAGAAAGAAGGTTGCTGGAAGATAATGAATCCCCTCAACTTTCAAATTTGACAGGTAAAATGAAAGAACATTAAGTTATCATGGTGGTCAGAACCAATGAGACCAGAAGTAAGGATCAGAGAGTTCATATTAAGCAACAAAACTCAGTGGATGCAAATACTGGTTGTACTATTTGAAAAATCAAGATTAAATGTTAACTCCCCAAGCAGAAGGATAGAAAAGATCACAATAAATCTCTGAAAGACCTGTAGAGAATAAGGTACATCGTGATACAAGGTTTTCTGAGAAAAAATAATGTTGAGAAAACATTGAAGGAATCAAACTGTAAGAATATGTTCTGGGCTATATCAAAGCCATTTACAAATACTGTGGTAAGCAGACTGTGCCTGCTAGGAATGGCCCTAGAGCAGTGCACAATTCAGATTTAGGCTACACACATTCTCCTTCATTTAAAACCCAATTGCAGTCAGAGGATGAGTTTCCGGCTGTGACCTGTAGAGGGAGCAGGAGGGAAGAACTGCAGGATTCCCATCCCCCACACAAGCCTAAGGTAATTAACAAGAAATTACTTCCTGCTGAAGGTTTGGGGCGGGGCTGCAGACTGCTTAACTTGAAGTCTCAATACCTTGAGAGTCAGAAGCAGCAGACACTGGGAGAGGACAGGTTCCTGCGCTCAGGGCTGAGAGCTCTGAATGCTTGCCAAACTCCAGAAGCCATGGAGCTGACAGAGGCTGGAGAGGACATGTCTCCTAAGCTGCTGGAAGAAACCCAGGATATGGAAGTGGAATCCATTGTTGAATGGCCAGGGGAAGTTATGGAAATATGCTGTGTGGAAGGCAAGTGACTAATTATTGCATGTTTTTTGAAAGTTCGTTTTTGGTGATTGTTTGACTGTGTTGGCTAGTTTAAAGCCAGCTGAAGAACAGAAGAGAAATGATCTTTTGAACTTTATGCAAGACTGTAATGTTGAAGCTTGTTTTTTTCTTTTTGAGAAGTTTTGGTTCTTTCTCTGGTGGGGGAAAGTAAGCTGTTCCTAGTCCCAGACAGGGGGGTTAGTCCCGTGTCATTGTGGTGGGATAGAGGGCCAATTTTGCATGGCAGTTTAACACCACACGGTACACTCTGTCTGGCCAGCACTCAGATGCTGGAGGAGCCAGGGAAATTACCCTGACTCATTTTGGAACTAAGATAACTCTGAAGAGTGTATTTTTGAGTTTTCTTTGCTAAATACTGATGGACTTTGAATTTATGGACTGAGGCAACTTATTGAATTTGCCTTATGGACAGTGAGTTTGACTTGTAAATAAGAAACATCCTGACAAAGTTTTGATCTTTATTTTTGTTTTAAGAATTAAACCTGAAGTTATTCTGAACTGAACTTACCTGGTGTGGTGGTGTCCTTTGCTAAACGCCATTTTCTTTTCCTTGTGCTGCCCGCAGCGGCTCACAAGAAGATTTTTCTTGTACCGGTGGCCCAAGACACCTTGCCCTGAGGCTGCCGGTTACAATACGGAATAATCACTGCTGTTTGGATGACATTTCAAATTGACAACTGAAGCTGCTGATAGAAGAATAACTTTCAAAACATGTAGATTAATGTTTCTTTTTCCATTGACAAGCTAGTATAAAACTCAGGAAAGAAATGGTGTTCTCTGTCTAAAATAAAAATACTCAACAGAAGGTTATGTCTGCCTTGCTAAGGTCTTAAAAACATATCCCCCCTCCCCTCCTTTTTCTAAGCTGTGATAGAGCTTTCCACCATGGCCCAGAGCACTAAATGCTTTGACACTGCTCTAACGCTCATAGAATTCCTATGAGCATTGGAGCAGCGGTGGAGTATTTAGCACCCTGGGCCAAGATAGAAACCTCTGCCATGGCTTAGTACATACTGTGGTCGAGTGGAGTAGCGCTGAGCTTACCTAAGGGATGAACAGCCTTGAGAAAACTTGGTTGTGAACCATGTTGGCTGTTATCCCATTAAGGAAGACCACATTTGAGATAAGTTATATTATTAACCAAAGCTAAACTATTTATTTATACATATTAAATTGAATTATTATGATCCAGTGAGGATTTAACACTTAAAGTCTAGGACTATGAATTATAGGAGTCCAAGGTGGTATTTTTGAGGATCAATTAAACTGCTCATGAACTTATCTGTATGAGAGCCACAGGTGAATCAAAAAGTGATTGTTCCACCAATTAAAGTTCTTAGTAAAAGAGGGCCATACTTTTTTGACCAGTATTTTGGTGTTCTATGAGTCTTTCTGATGTTAATTATCAGAAGTTTTGGGATCTGAAAAAGAAAAATCCTCAGATCAAGAACCCTTAAATATTTCAGAAATATTAGAGACATCTGATAAGGATTTAACATTGTCAGCCACTTTGATTATAACTCTAGCATTATCAATTGATAAAACATGGTTGTTAAAACTTTACTTAAAAAACAGACCAAAATTTTTCTTGGAAATAAAATACAAATGCTCCCAGATCTTTCACGAGAGACGCAGAAGCGCCGCTGTGAATTTCTTCTTTTGAAACCTGGGGTTATATCTTTGGGGGCGACTTTTTATTTGAGACACGTGTGTAAATGTATTGTTTGTTACCGTACTGTTAAATATGTGTTCTTTGAACCATCTCAGTTGACAACTTTTGTGGCAATGTCTCATCTGGATGTAAGAGATCATTGAGCCCTATAATTTGTTCAAGTAAGGGGACCTTGTTTCAGCGCTATAGCTTTCAGCATCTTGTTAAATATTATTATTTTCTCTTATGTTTCGCTATATTTTTAGTAATCTTGGATCTAAAGATGAGGACTTGAGCATAAATAGTTTAAAATTGTTATCTTTGAATTATGAATTTGAATTATAACTTTAAAGTATTTAATGCTTTCACTATTATTGCTTTCTGTACAAGTAATACTTGGATTTAAATTGAAAATCGATAAAGAGATAATGAAAAAAAAATTTTTGGGATCTGATTTATTTGAAGGGTAGTGGGGAGACTGTATTATGTTTGTGCATTATTTGTTTTATGCATTTTTAAAATTTGTATTCTGCTTAAAACCTTAGCAGATAACAATAAAGCATACATAAAGGGCTCCTTTTACTAAGGTGCGCTAGCGGTTGTAGTGCACTACAATACCGCACGCATTAAATGCTAATGCCTCCATAGAGCTTGCGTTAGTATTTTTCGTTTAGCGTGTGGTTAGCGTGTGCTAAAAACGCTAGCGCACCTTAGTAAAAGGAGCCCAAAATGTCACATATATACTTCATAACTTCAACTGCCCGACTAACAATACTCTTCATACTGTTGCTACTTTATGTGGATGAGCTTGTATCCTACAGATATACAATAAACATTTTGGACATTGTCTCTCTATGTGGATGAGTGTGTATTTTATAAAATCTGAACTCCACACGTGCATCAAGAGCATCGATTCCACAGTCTTTTTGTTTTCCTGGGACTACAGTCTTCCTGTGGAATAACTGGGTTCTCTTTGTGTACAGACTTAGGGCTCCTTTTACTAAGCTATGCTAGCGGTTTTAGTGCGCACACACGCTAACGCCTCCATACAGCTGGCATTAGTATTTTCCGCATTGCACGGGGGTTAGCGCGCGCTAAGCTTCAGCGTGTGCTAAAATCGCTAGCGCAGCTTAGTAAAAGGAGCCCTTAGGGCTCCTTTTACTAAGCTGCGCTAGCGGTCCTAGCACACGCTTAGCGCGTGCTCCATTGCCACACGCGCTAACGCCTCCATAGAGCTGGCATTAGTATATTCCACATAGCGCGGGGGGTTAGCGTGCGCTAAAATAAAAAAACGCTAGCGCAGCTTAGTTAAAGGAGCCCTTAGTATTTTCCACGTAGCGCGGGGGGTTAACGCATGCTAAAAATGCTACCATAGCTTAGTAAAAGGAGCCCTTAGTTTCATTCTCAGATTTGGTTCTGTTTTAAATTCAGATGAGTTCTCCACCGTTTCCACTTCAGCTACTAAGCCAAGTGGATTTCCTTGTTCGTAAGAACAGTTTGAGAGTACTTGCTCAGCTGGACATACACTATGACTGTCTGGAAGACAAAATAATCCCCACTTCAAGATAAGGCAGGGGTGAAAAAAGAGGTAATAGAAATATCTTTGTAAGCACTAGAGTTATTGAAAAGAAAGTTTT
Organism: Geotrypetes seraphini; assembly: GCF_902459505.1. Lineage (NCBI taxonomy): Eukaryota > Metazoa > Chordata > Amphibia > Gymnophiona > Dermophiidae > Geotrypetes > Geotrypetes seraphini. The sequence continues at coordinate 145,970,316 of NC_047085.1, read as the reverse complement.
CATAAGTCACATAAACCAGCAAAATAGGATAAATATGGATTTTCTCTAGATACTGTCGGTTCTGTGAAAGTTGTCCAGTAGGCATAATATTTGATTTTGTGTGCAAGTCAGGGAGGGATAAGCAAGCTACCTATCATGGCAAAATCACTCGTTTCTAAGAAAATAAACTTATTAAACGGAATAAAAATTCATCTGCAAAAATATGGGGCTTATAAATGGAGTAAAAATATGGTAATTTACTATGGCCAGAAAACTTACACTATAAAACAGAAGCAAAAAGAATGTACTGAAGGATAAAAAGAGATAGACTTTCATGAAAATATTCACCTAGAGTAGCCAGCAGCTAAGATTATGCATGAGTCTAGAGAATGTCAAGCATCACTTAGAGTTCTCTACGATATTGTATGAAAATGCCATTTACCTTTGGGAATAAGAAGCATGAAGCCTACTTTTGGAGCCAGCCAGCTATTTATGATCTTCCTGGATTGGCCCTTGCTGGACAGGTTACCTGGCTTGATGGACTTTTCATCTCTTCATATATCTAAATAGGCTTGTCCAAGTTCAGTCCTTGAGGGCTGCAAGTATACCAGATTTTCAGGATATCCGTAAGGAATGTGCATGAAAGAGAGAAGAACAAAGAGCCCAACATGGAAACAACAATCGAGAATGATCAGCATATACAAGGCCCACAAGAGGAAAGATTGTAGCTACAATCTACTAATTATCAGTTAGAGCCAAAAATGGTAAGGGCCAGAAGGAAAACACTGAGAAGTCACCTTCCTGGAAAACCAAGCAGGGCTGCAGTTATCTTCTTTTGAAATGAGAAACACAAATCCCTACGTGCATACCTATCCATACCATCATGCAGCATCCAGCAAACCCATACCATAAGAACATAAGAATTGCCGCCGCTGGGTCAGACCAGTGGTCCATCGTGCCCAGCAGTCCGCTCATGCGGCGGCCCTCTGATCAAAGAGCAGTGCCCTAACTGAGACTAGCCCTACTTGAACACGTTCCGGTTCAGCAGGAACTTGTCTAACTTTGTCTTGAATCCCTGGAGGGTGTTTTCCTCTATGACAGACTCCGGAAGAGCGTTCCAGTTTTCTACCACTCTCTGGGTGAAGAAGAACTTCCTTACATTTATACGGAATCTATCCCCTTTCAATTTTAGAGAGTGCCCTCTTGTTCTCCCTACCTTGGAGAGGGTGAACAACCTGTCCTTATCTACTAAATCTATTCTCTTCAGTACCTTGAATGTTTCGATCATGTCTCCTCTTAATCTCCTCTGTTTGAGGGAGAAAAGGCCCAGTTTCTCTAATCTTTCACTGTACGGCAATCCTCCAGACCCTTAACCATCTTAGTCGCTCTTCTCTGGACCCTTTCGAGTACTACCATGTCCTTCTTCATGTACGGCAACCAGTGCTGGACACAGAACTACAGGTGAGGGTGCACCATGGCCAGGTACAGCGGCATGATAACCTTCTCTGATCTGTTCGTGATCCCCTTCTTTATCATTCCTAGCATTCTGTTCATCCTTTTCGCCGCTGCCGCACATTGCGTGGACGGCTTCATCGACTTGCCAATCATAACTCCTAAGTCTCTTTCCTGGGAGGTATCTCCAAGTATTGCCCCGGACATCCTGTATTCATGCATGAGATTTTTGTTACCTACATGCATCACTTTACACTTATCCACGTTGAACCTCATCTGCCTGATTATGTCATGTTGCATATCTTCGCTGTGTCTTCACTAGTCTGAATAACTTCATATCGTTCTCAAAGTTAATGACCTTACTCGTTGTACCAATGTCCAGATCGTTTATAAAAGATGTTGAAGAGCACGGGTCCAAGCACTGAGCCCTGTGGCAACCCCACTGGTGATGCTCCTCCAGTCCAAGTATTGTCCATTTACCCCCACTCTTTGTTTCCTATGCCCCAGCCAGTATTTAGCTCTCGATTCCGTGGCTCGCAATTTTCCAAAGTAGTTGTTCATGCGGAACCTTGTCAAACGCCTTCTGAAAATCCAGAGATACAATGTCAACCGGGTCACCCTTGTCTATTTGCTTGTTTATTCCCTCAAAGAAGTGCAGCAAGTTCGTCAAACATGATCTGCCTTTGCTAAAACCGTGCTGACTGGTCCTCATCAGCCCATGTCCTTCAAGGTGATCAATGATGTAGTCCTTTATCAGCGACTCTACCATCTTTCCCGGTACCGAAGTCAGACTCACCGGTCTGTAGTTTCCTGTAGATCTCCCCTCAAACCTTTCATGAAGATTGGCATAACATTCGCCACCTTCCAGTCTTCTGGAATCTTTCCCGATTTGATCGACAGATTGGCTATTAGTTGAAGCAGTTCAGCTATGGTCCCTTTCAGCTCCTTGATGACCCTTGGATGGATGCCATACAGTCCCGGGGATTTATCGCTCTTAAGCCTATCAATCTGTCTACACACCTTCTCTAGACTGACCGTCAATCCTGTCAGCTTTCTGTCTTTGTTTCCAGCATACAGCCTAATGGTTTCCAGTATGCTAATTAGATCTTCTTTGGTAAATACAGACGCAAAAAAATGTGTTCAGTTTGTCGGCGATTGCTTTGTCCTCCTTTAGCGCTCCATTTATTCAATAGTCATCCAATGGTCCCACCAATGGCCACACCGATACCAGCGGCAGGACACCAGCAGCGGGGCTCCAGAGCACAGATCCTCCCCTCCCCCGAGCCTGCAGAGGAGAAAGTCTTAAAAAGGGGAACCACTGAGGCCACACCGATACCAGCAGCAGGACACCAGCAGCGGGGCTCCAGAGCACAGATCCTCCCCTCCCCCGAGCCTGCAGAGGAGAAAGTCTTAAAAAGGGGAACCGCCGAGGCCACACCTTATCCAGATATTTAATGTCATGCACTACATAAGCAATTGATGTAAATTATTTAGTCAAGAAAGTCTATTTAGATGGGAAATTATGAAAGGTTGGTCAATGTTGAGACCTCCTTGTAATTTTCCCAACTATTCTTATTTATATATAGTATCTTTTAACAGACCCTCAGAAATGCCACCAGCCACTCAAATGCATATCATAGTGGTTGGATTTATACATTAATTGGGTGCACTACATAAGAACATAACATAAGAACATATGAATAGCTTTACTGGGTCAGACCAATGGTCCATCAAGCCCAGTAGCCTGTTCTCACTGTGGCCATTCCAGGTCCGTAGTACCTGGCCAAAACCCAAAGAGTAGCAACATTCCATGCTACCGAACCAGGGCAAGCAATGGCTCCCCCCATGTCTTTCTCAATAACAAACTATGGACTTTTCCTCCAGGAAATTGTCCAAATCTATCTTAAAACCAGCTACACTATCCACTCATACCACAACCTCTGGCAATGCGTTCCAGAGCTTAACTATTCTCTGAGTGAAAAAAATTTCCTCCTATTGGTTTTAAAAGTATTTCCCTGTAAATTCAACAAGTGTCGCCTAGTCTTTGTATTTTTTGACAGAGTGAAAAATCGATCCACTTGTACTCGTTCTACTCCACTCAGGATTCTGTTGACTTCAATCATATCTCCCCTCAGCCTTCTCTTTTCCAAGCTGAAGAGCCCTAACCTTTTTAGTCTTTCCTCATATAAGAGGAGTTCCATCCTCTTTATCATCTTGATCGCTCTTCTTTGAACCTTTTCTAGTGCCGCTATATCTTTTTTGAGATAAGGAGACCAGAATTGAACACAATGCTCCAGGTGAGGTCGCACCATGGAGTGATACAGAGGCATTATAACATTCTTAACAGATGGAAGATAAAAAAAATATTACCTTTTCTTATTTTAACCATTCAATTTGACAAAGCAATTGACATTTCATATTTATCTCAGTTTTCAGCATATTTCATTTATGAAAGATTTTTTTTTTGCAAACTAGTGAATGTCTCTTTCAAATATGCTTTGAAGTCACAAGACATTTTAACATCAGCTTGGAAAAGTGCACTGCAATCTGCACTGGTGGTGCCAAAGCAATGATTGGCAAAACTAGTGAGTTAGCTTCAAAGTCAAAAACTAAAATGCTAAACGATAGTTTGATTCATTTGTTTCTTACATTTTCAAGTATTTATGTCCCCCCAAAATTACCACCTGGTCTGCATCAACTAACAACTAGTCAGGTGGAAAATTAATTTGGATTTGGATTTTAGATTTAATTACTTTCCATTTTCAATCCAGCTATTGTAGCACTGTGAGGGGTTGCTTGATACAAATCTCTTGAAGCAGTTCATTGATGGCAGGTGTTAGTAAAATAAAACAATTGTTAATGTATTTCCAGGATAGAGAATTACCATGCATTAGGAGGGTAATTCTATAACAGAGTGCCTATTATGGATACCAGAAGTGGAGGGGCATTTTCGATATGATGTCTAAACCCAAGTTTAGATATTTTGTGGAACGTGCACAAAATCCAGTAGCAAACATGTCCATTTTCAAAACTGTAAAATATCTATCTTGGTTTTTTTTATTTTTTTATAGATGTGTTTGTGCTCAGTGTGCCTATCTGTTGAACTATATTAAAAAAAAAAAAAGTCTAAAAGCAAAACTCACAGAACAAGCTATTAGGATGTAGGAGGGGCCAGCACTCTTAGTAGACTGGCTATACAGACATCCTAGCAAAGCAGTGGGGTAACCTAGGAAGTACTGCAGTGAACCTCAGATAAAAAGCACCAGGTACACATCTCACCATAGTCCCCTTATATTGTATGTTGAGTCCTCCAAAACCTACTGGACCCAACTTTGCACCACATCAGTAGCCCTTATGCCTGCAGGTGGCACCTCTATGTGGGTACAGTGGGATTAGGATGGGGTATAAAAGGCTTGCAAGTTCCACCACAAGTGTAGTGGTTAGAGTGGGATATGGGCCTGAGTCCCTATCTCTATGGTTCACTACACCACCCACAAGTCTACTCTAGAGACATACTTGCTGATCTGCTAGGACTGGCCATAACATCTGAAGCTATCACACAGGCAGGAATATACTGTTTCATTCACATCTTGATGAGTGGACGAGATCACTGGAGGAGTATGGGGGGTCATGCTTATATCCCTCCAGTGGTCATCAGGACAGTTTGGCACCTTTATGGCATTTATTTGTTGTTAAAACAGGTCTAGTCCCAGACATTTAACTTGCATCCTGGACATATTCTTAAATGTTCAATTATGGCAGAAAAACATCCAAGTCATGAGCCCACCCTAGTGCCACCCACACCATGCCTCTAACATGATACTTAGATGAATTGCAGATGAATAGCATAGAAATATTACATTACATTAGAAATTTCTATTCTGTCAATACCTTGCAGTTCAAGGAGGATTATAAAATCCCCGGGTCCGGACGGAATCCATCCCAGGGTCCTGAAGGAATTAAAGGAGGAGATAGCGGAACTACTGCAGCAAATTTGCAACCTATCCTTGAAAACAGGCATGATCCCGGAGGATTGGAAGATAGCCAATGTCACGCCCATCTTTAAAAAGGGATCAAGAGGTGACCCGGGAAACTACAGACCAGTGAGTTTGACTTCGGTTCCGGGGAAACTGACGGAAGCACTGATTAAAGAACACATCGATGAACATCTGGAAAGAAACGAACTTTTGAAAACAACCCAACATGGTTTCTGCAGGGGGAGATCGTGCCTAACGAACTTATTGCACTTCTTCGAAGGAATTAACAAACGGATGGACAGAGGAGACCCCATAGACATCATATACCTTGATTTCCAAAAAGCCTTTGACAAGGTGCCTCACGAACGTCTACTCCGGAAACTGAAGAACCATGGAGTGGACGGAGACGTACATAGATGGATCAGAAACTGGTTGGCGGGTAGGAAACAGAGGGTAGGGGTGAAGGGCCACTACTCGGACTGGATGGGGGTCACGAGTGGTGTTCCGCAGGGCTCAGTGCTCGGGCCGCTGCTATTTAATATATTCATAAATGATCTAGAAACAGGCACGAAGTGTGAGATAATAAAATTTGCGGACGATACAAAACTATTTAGTGGAGCTGGGACTAAAGAGGAATGCGAAGAATTGCAAAGGGACTTGAACAAATTGGGGGAATGGGCGGCGAGATGGCAGATGAAGTTCAACGTTGAGAAATGTAAAGTATTGCATGTTGGAAACAGAAACCCGAGGTACAACTATACGATGGGAGGGATATTATTGAATGAGAGCAACCAAGAAAGGGACTTGGGGGTAATGGTGGACATGACAATGAAGCCGACGGCACAGTGCGCAACAGCCGCTAAGAAAGCAAATAGAATGCTAGGCATAATCAAGAAGGGTATTACAACAAGGACAAAAGAAGTTATCCTGCCATTGTATCGGGCGATGGTGCGCCCGCATCTGGAATACTGCGTCCAATATTGGTCTCCGTACCTTAGGAAGGATATGGCGTTACTCGAGAGGGTTCAGAGGAGAGCGACACGCTTGATAAAAGGGATGGAAAACCTCTCATACGCTGAGAGATTGGAGAAACTGGGTCTCTTTTCCCTGGAGAAGAGGAGACTTAGAGGGGATATGATAGAGACTTATAAGATCATGAAGGGCATAGAGAGAGTAGAGAAGGACAGATTCTTCAAACTTTCGAAAAATAAAAGAACAAGAGGACACTTGGAAAAGTTGAAAGGGGACAGATTTAAAACGAATGCTAGGAAGTTCTTCTTTACCCAACGAGTGGTGGACACCTGGAATGCGCTTCCAGAGGGAGTAATAGGGCAGAGTACAGTACAGGGGTTTAAGAAAGGATTGGACAATTTCCTGCTGGAAAAGGGGATAGAGGGGTATAAATAGAGGATTACTGCACAGGTCCTGGACCTGTTGGGCCGCCGCGTGAGCGGACTGCTGGGCATGATGGACCTCAGGTCTGACCCAGCAGAGGCATTGCTTATGTTCTTATGTTCTTATGTTCTTATAAAAGAGTTAAAGAAGGTGGGTTACAAGCGAAGGTCATTGGTCATTTCTAGTAACGGTAAAGAGTAGATCATGTAGTATCGGAGTTGGGAGGAGGAAGGTAAAGAGTAGATCAGGTAGTCTCGGTGAGTCGGCGAAGAGGATGAGAAGAAAAAGGTATTCGTGGTGTTAAGACTTTTTCAGGGCTTTCTTGAATGTCTAGAAAACAGATTTTGACAATAGCGAATTGGAAGGGTTTAGCAAGAAAAATGTCCATCTGCCCCTTTATGCCAATTTTGGGATGTCTCCTTTTTGAAAATGAGCCCCGTGGAGAGGCGTAATCAAAAACAATGTCTAAATCCCCTTTTGGCTAAGGCCCTAGGCATACAAAATAGGTAGCGGGGAAATGTCCATTCTTGAAAAAAACATCCAAAATGTGTTTTTTTCGAGAATGGCCTACCTGTACATTCAATAGTTTAATCGCCCAGACCGCCACTACGTGTATGCTTACAATATATTCCCAATCCAAAAATCGCCCAAAACAAGACCTTTTAGGTGAGGAAGGGGCCAGTTCTTCACCTAAAAGCACAATTCTCTAACCGGCGTCTCTCATAAACAATGCCGGTTAGAGAATCGTGGAACCATCCCGCCACCCCCCCCTGCAATGATTGCGGCAGGAGAAATGCCCAATCTCTCCTGCTGCCACCCCCACTGAACCCCCCGTGTGATCGTGCTCTTCACCAGCAGGAGGTATCCCAATCCCTCCTGCAGGACACCCCCCCCCCCCCAACTTCCTGTGCGATCGCACTCTTCACCGGCAGGAGGGATGCCCAATCCCTCCTGCCGGACAACCCTCATAACCCTGCAGGACCACACAGCCCACCCCCAGACCCCCCTCCAACCTCACCCGGACCCCCCACCCCCAGCAGGACCTTCCCTAATCCCACCTGAATCCCCCAACCCCCCCAGACCCTCTCTAACTTTTTTGATGGCCAGATGGATGGGTCCTCCGTCCATCCAGCAGGCCCGCCTTCATCTGAATGTCGGGCCTGCCTCTTCCCGGTGCATTGTGGGGAGGGGCCTAGGGCCTAATTGGGCCAAACACCTAAGGCCCCGCTCATAGGAGGGCCCTTAGGCACATGGACCAATCTAAGATTCTGGTCGGCCCAGGTGCCTAAGGCAATCATTATGAGTGTAGGGGGACGGGTTGCTTGGGTAGCCGCAATCAGCTCAGCGGCCCAATTCAGAACTTATACCTGTTTTGACTTCATCTAAGTCAAAATGTATAAATTCCGTCTGGCAACCTGTCAAACATTTTTGATTATGGCTGCCATATGACTAAGTCTAGGTCTGTTCACATCCCGCCCACCTCCCGCCCTATCCACTCCTCCAAAAATGCCCCTTTTGCACTAGGCATTCAGAGGTAGTGAAAAGGCCTAAGCTGGTTTTAGATACGTCTAAAACCAGTTTTGATTATCGGTACTTGGATGACCTGTCGTTATGATCGTCCAAGTACTGACTTAGGTCGGTATTTGGATGTTTTTGGGTTTGTTTTTTTTTAAATTATTTATTTATTGTTTTCAACTTAAATTTCAAGTATAACACTTGTACAGAAAGCAAGAATAGAATAGAAATCAAATACAATAGTAATATAATTCCTAAATTAAACAAATATACTATTTATGCTCAAGTCCACAATTAAGATCCAAGAATTAAAGAAAATTGGCGAAATTATCAAAAAAGAAAGTTATAATATTAAGAAACTGAGAACTATAGCACTGAGATGGGGTCACAATATCCCAAATTTGGTTGTTTTTTTTAAAATTATGAGCCCCATAGTGTCTAGTTTTAGCCTATTCTATAAAGTAAAGCAGGTGCAATGACTGAAAATGCAAGTACTTCTAGGTGTAATCACTTACACCAGTCCTATAGCTGGTACTTATAAATACATGTGCCTCAATGCACGTATGAACGGATATAAATGATAGAACTCCAAAATGTAAATGCATATTTGTGCTCTTTTCAAACTCCATCATTGTGTCCTTTTCTAGTAGTTGGTATTCTATAAGAGGGGATATGTATTTGAGGCTTAGTGGTAGAGCTGCTAACTCCTGACGTTGTAGGATCAAATCCCAGGGCTGCTCCTTAAGACTCTGGGCAAGTCACTTAATCCCCCATTGTCCCAGGTACAAAATAAATACCTCTGTATATGAAAACTACTTTGAATGTGTAACCACACAAAAGCAGCATGTATAAGTCTCATTCCCCCTTTAGGTGCATATATGACTAGAATATGATCATTTTACATGCATTCCTCCTTATAGAATTATCCCCTAGAATTATACAGAATATAAACAAAAAGGAACAAAATTAAAACAAAATACTGTCATTTTGGTCTTAGACCTACTTCCTTTACCACTGTGAAACTAACAGCAAACAAAACTCCTCCTAGGTCCTCTGCCCATTGCTTCCCCCACACTGGTTACATCTGAGGTATGCTCCTGAGCCAACAGTGCCAGTTTTAAAATTGTGCCAACTGATCTGGTACCTTTTTTTTTTTTTTTTTTTAGGCTTAATAGTTTTTATTTTCTACTCATTCATTTCTTGCACTTAAAATATTCTTCGATTACATCTTTGGCCTAAGACTCTTTGCCATGGTCCTTGACAATCACACAACTGCAACCAACTACTTTGCGGGGTTTGCCCTCTCGGTCAATTTTGCAGAGGCCTACCCATTCACCCAGTTTCTTGTTGTCATCAACCTTGATCAGGTTTATCTGATATTCTGCACACAATATCTCAACCAGCTTCTCATACATGGTAGTCATCTGGTACCATTTTGAATTTTTGTCGCAAAGAGAGAAAAAAAATGAACATAAAATCACTGAAAATGATGGTGATGCTATGTATACATGAACTGCAAAATCAAGTCTAAGATTACTTCCTGTGTAGTGATGCAGATGTAGGTGTTTCAGCAATTCTTTGAGTCTACTGAATTAAAAATACAACACAATACAACTTCATGTATCCCACAATTTTCAACAGGGAATGAATGCGGCTCGCAGCAAGAGGATTTTACATTCGTGACTCAAGTTTAGAGATAAACGAATTTAACATTGATAGCTCAGTTTAGAGGGAACAATAGATGGGATAGTGTTTAGTAGCTATAAGGAGAAAAGGTACGTCTTTAGAGTTTTCCTGAAGTGGCAGTATGTGGGGAGTTGCCGCAGATATCCAGGCAGACTGTTCCAGATGTGTGGTCCTAGGAGCTCAAAGGTAGAGTTAAACATCTTCTTCCGACGTAATAGTTGAGAAGATGAGCATGGTATCTTGGAATACTACGAAGACCTTGAATTAAGGAAGGTTTGTGAGACCTTAATGGTGGTCACTAGTCTGCTGGAGTTTTTTCCGTAGATAGCCTTGTGGATCATACAAGCTAACGTATAGTGAATTCTTTTTTTTCACTTTTAACCAATGTAGTTTAAAGCAGTAAAGGACTAGCCCTCTCAAAATGGTTGGATTGAAAAATCAGCCTCGCTGCTGCATTTTGGAGCATTTGCAGTTGCTTCTGTTCCCTCTCTGTAATGCCATAGTAGAGGGAGTTGCAATAATCTAGGTGAGGCAGTAGGACAGCTTGTGCCACCTTTCTAAAGCTGTCGTGGGTCAGAGTCAACCTGATTGTTTTCAAGTGCCTTAGTCTAAAGAAGAACTTCCTTTCTAAGGATGTGCTCTGATCTTTGAACAACAGAGAGGAGTCTAAAGTAACTCCAAGCATCTTAGTTCTCACATGCCATTCTTTGCGGTAGTTCTTTGCAAGGTAGTAGGTTGTAGTCCCTAAACCAAAGCACCCTGGTCTTTTGTTTGTTGATCTTAAGGAAGTTGGTCTGAGCCCACATACTCAGGCTTTCAACAGTAGCCTTTATGAGGTGTAATGTATCATCCAGTGATTCGTTGGCTGCGCAGAGTATGAAAATATTGTCTACATAGGAGAAGAGGGGAGTCTGTGGTAAAGAGAGACTTCAACCTACTGCTCTTAGGTAGACATTGAATAGAGAAGGTAAGAGCAGGGAACCTTGCGGGACCCTGCAGGAGGACTTCCAGCTTTGGGATTTTTTTTTCTGCCTTTCCACACTTCATAAGACCTGCTTCTCAGGAACTGTGAGAACCAGTTAAGAACTATACCATGCATACCCAGTTCTTTTAGCCTCAGAAGCAGGAGAGAGTGATCCTTGGCATTGAAGGTGGCTGAGATGTCGAATTGTAGTAAGACAGACTGCTTGCCTTTGCTCAGGTAGGATTTAGCTGTCGAGGTTAGCTCCAGTAATAGGGCTTCTATGCTGTGCATAGCTCTGAAACTGTGTTGCGAGCTGTTGGAGGCACAATTCTGTACCTGGCGCCGTCACGTGATTGACACGCGATCGGTAGCTGCTTGTAAAGCAGCCACCGACAACTGCACCAGTTACAGAATCCAGGCCTTTGATTATAACCACAGAAAAGAGGTACAGTTTATCAAATCTCATCCCCTTTCTGAATACTAGCGGAGACAATTTGAGTACGGTGGGGGTCAAAGAAAGGATTGAGGCTTAACTTTGGACTTTTCTTCAGGGAGAAAGGTGAACATGCCTATTTATTTTATAAAGGGGATTGTTTTGGGCCTAGGAATAGGGGGGATTTCATTCTTACTCTGGGCTTACTGACTTGGTTCCTAGTCTCAGTATTCATTTAGTACATGTTAGGTGTTCATAGTGCACACTAAACCTTGCGAAAGGCAGTTCTGTAACTAGAAGCTTATGGATATGCTCCTTTGTGCACATAAGTGCAGAGAAAAGTTGCAAAGGGTGTATGTAAATGATATAGCACATAACCTCAAGTGGGGTGTACACATAATCTCAAGTGGGGTGTACACATGAGTACAGCATGGGTGGAACATGGGCCGGGCTTCCAGTTATGAGCATAACTTATAGTAAGTTACACATACTCTTGCTGCATCTAGGCACATACAGTCACAACTGGTCTATGGCCAGGGTAACTTTGTGCACCTAAATGTAAGGCATACTGATGCCAGGTTACGCTAGAATGGATTCTAGGGCCCTGATTCTATAAACAGTGCCACACATATAAGCGCCGAGGAGCGAAAGTGTCAATTGTAAGCTAGGCACCGTTTATAGCAGTGTATCGCAAACTGTGTGTCACGGCCCAATAATGTGCCCCGGAAGATTCCAGGTGTGTCCCGAGATGCTGTCGAGGAGGAGAGGCGCCGTGCCAGCTATCTGCTTACAGGATGTACCCCTCATGGTGAAAGGCACGTCCTGTAGTCAGTCAGCCGGCGCTTGCGCTTCTCCTTCTCCCTGGTGCCTCTGCTCTTTCTCCTCACCTCTCCTTCTGCAGCACCCACCCCCCCCCACACACACACACACTGGTGGTACTAGGAGGCTCAGGCTGTGGCTGGAGAACATTCACACATGCGCAGACATAGACGTGATGATTTCACGAATGCGTCGATGTCTGCACATTTTCGGGTACCCTCCAGCCGCAGCCCTGAGATTAGTGTGCCGCAGTTTTAAAAGTTTGTGACACACTGATGTATAGAATCATGCCTAGTGGCACCTAAAGCAGTCTTAGGCACCAGTAGGCGTTGAAATCTTAGGTGCACTCTATTAATGCCAGGGTTTTCTTGGCCTAAATGAATTTGCCCAACTTAGGTGCCTACTGGTGCCTTAGTCAAAACACACCAAAGATCTGCTCCTAACCACGCCTACTTTCTGTCTTGTGTGTCTGTCATAATTAGATTGTAAGCTCTTCTGAGCAGGGACCTTCTCTTCCCTGTCCAATGTATAGTGCTGCGTGTACCTGGTAGCGCTATAGAAATAATAAATTGTGGCTGTTGTTTGTGGTAGGCACCTTAGATTTGATGCCTAGCTCGAAGTAGTAGGTACCTACCATCTAATTAATTGCAATTTTCAATTGACGGCACCGATTAAGGCTTATTAAATAATTAACCCCCTTTTAGGAAGCCGCATCAGACTTTTTTATTGCCAGGTATGGCAATATTAGCTCCGACGCGCATATGGCCAGCGATAAAAAATCCTAACGTGGCTTCATAAAAGGGGCGGGGGGGGAGTTAGGTTCTAGATCGGCTAAGCACACTGATCTAGGTGCCTGAATGTAGGCGTCTTTTATAGACACAGGGCTTAGGTACCCAGATGCTGTTATAGAATAGGCTTTCACTGAGTGGAGCATTGGAGTGACTAAAAAGGGGGAAAACTAGATGAAACACCCCCTGAAAGAAACAGGAAACAAAGGAAGAAACGGAGAAACTTTTTTTTTTTTTCTCATTCATACCCCTGACAGAGAAGGATTTTCTCTGGGACACATAATGTATGATCTTCCTCATAGAATATGTATGAGGCTCATTATGTATTTGAAATGCACAGTGGTTTTAATCATGCCGGCCACGTTGGAACTGGGCAGTGGAATGCTGGGGCAGCAAGATTTAAGAAGCCAAAAGAATTGCTTGCATGGATGTTAAGCAGGTGCCAAATCATTATAAAACACTTCTTTCCCATCTCGGCAGTCCTTTCTCTCCATAATTCATAGACCGGTGTGCTGCTCATTAAGTTGCAGCATTGGTATTTCAGCTGCCAAGCCACATCTTTCCCTTAAGTAAGGTATGTGATAGTCAGCTCCAGCCTTCTACACTATTTTCATCACCCAAGAAAACTCAGTGATCGATATGGGCTAGCTAGGTACAGACAGGGAAAAAAATGTAACCTCGTAAGCCTCACACAATGATCTGTGCATCACCTGACTGTACTGGGCACCCCAAGCAGTCATGCCCTCATATAGAGCATTCATGGAGGACACTCCAAAGGGTTTTGAAGGAAGCAGAATCTGGCTGCTTTGGACTGGCTTCTGATTTCTTTACTTGTCAAATTTGAATTGTTGTTCTTGGTGTAAACAGCATATCATATCTGCTATATATCAGAAGGAGAAAGTAAAAAACTATGAGCTTGCTAGGCTATTGATAGGAGGTTTGTGCCAGAAGACGTATGAGGAGAGACTGGAAGCCCTGAATATGTATACCCTAGAAGAAAGGAGAGACAGGGGAGATATGATTCAGATGTTCAAATACTTGAAGGGTATTAATGTAGAACAAAATATTTTCCAGAGAAAGGAAAATGGTAAAAACCAGAGGACATAATTTGAGGTTGAGGGGTGGCAGATTCAAGAACAATGTTAGGAAATTCTACTTTACGGTGAGAGTGGTGAATGCCTGGAATGCGCTCCCGAGAGAGGTGGTGGAGAGTAAAACAATGACTGAGTTCAAAGAAGTGTGGGATGAACACAGAGGATCTAGAATCAGAAAATAATATTAAAAATTGAACTAAGGCCAGTACTGGGCAGACTTGCACGGTCTGTGTCTGTATATGGCCGTTTGGTGGAGGATGGGCTGGGGAGGGCTTCAATGGTTGGGAGGTGTAGATGGGCTGGAGTAGGTTTTGACGGAGATTTTGGCAGTTGGAACCCAAGCATGGTACTGGGTAGACCGGTAGAGTTTTGGATTCTTGCCCAGAAATAGCTAAGAAAAAAAATTACAAAATTTAAATTGAATCAGGTTGGGCAGACTGGATAGACCATTCGGGTCTTTATCTGCCATCATCTACTATGTTATTATGTTACACTCAAGCCACCACATAATCTGCTGATTCCAAAAGTAAAGGCTTTTTTTAGACTAATGTAAGCTAAAAAGGGTATATTTTCAGGAGTAGCATTGGAGTTATATTATTCTCTACCACTAAAGCTAAAAATGTTCCTTTTTAAGGAAAGTGTATTTTAATGAGTTAGTAAATACACTTTTTTTGTGGGGAGGAAAGGGATGAGATGATAGGCGGCTATGTATGAAAGTGTTTTAGTTTTTAATTTCATCATTTTATTTGTAGAAGTGGTGTATTGTATATTAATTTTTGTAATTTTCTCTCACCATTCTATTCAGCAGTAAAGGTGAAATATATTTTGATAATAAAATGAATTTAAATTAAAATCCTATCTGTACCAAGGAAATTGCACATTACATTTATCACCCAGATTAGAAAACTACTCACCCTCATTTTCTCCCATCTAAATGGGGGATTTGTAATTAACTTAGGCCTGACAAATCTGGAGGGAAGGATGTTACCAAAGTGCAATAAAAGGCAGGCTTTTACCACACATTGATTACTACAGATATCTTCAACCCATGGTACCTGTCCTTATATGGAAAGTTGACTTCTAACAGTAGTACTGTAAGACTCCCAGTAGGAGTTGCCATTGTTATTTTGGATCCTGCCCACTAGACCCCAGGGAATTTACATTATAAGGTACGGATAGGGGGGGGGAGGAGAACCTTCAGGTGGAAGGCTTGGAGGACCATTTTTGGCTTGACATGTGAGGCTTTAGAGTAGGGAACTGTACTAACCAGGGAAATAATATTTATTCATTGTAATAATTTGTTAATGGCCCCTACACATCTTGAAATTTATTAAAATTTCCTTTCTGAAGAGCTATCCCAGGTCCCTTTGAATTCAGACACAGTCTCTGTACCTTGGAAAGGATAAACAACCTGTCTTTATCTACTAAGTCTATTTCCTTCATTATCTTGAATGTTTTGATCATGTCCCCTCTCAGTTTCTCTAACCTCTCACTGTACGGCAACTCCTGTAGCCCCTTAACCATTTTAGTCGCTCTTCTCTGGACCTTTTTGAGTAGTACTGTGTCCTTCTTCATGTGCGGCAATTAGTGCTGGACACAGTATTCCAGGCCCGGTACAGCGGCATGAAAACCTTCTCCGATCTGTTCGTGATCCCCTTCTTAATCATTCCTAGCATTTTATTTGCTCTTTTTGCCGCCACTGTGCAGTGCGCGGACGGCTTCATCGACTTGTTGACCAGTACTCCCAAGTCTCTTTCCTAGGGGATCTCTCCGAGTACTGCACTGGACATCCTGTATTCGTGAATAAGATTTTTGTTACCATGTTAAACCTCATTTGCCATGTCGCAGCCCATTTCTTGAGCGTGTTTATGTCATGTTGCAGGTCTTTGCAGTCCTTTTGTGTCTTCACTATTCTGAATAATTTTGTATTGTCCGCAAATTTTATCACCTCGCTTGTCGTACTATTTCCAGGTCATTTATAAATATGTTGAAGAGCACGGGTCCAAGCACCGAAACCTGCGGCACTCCACTCGTGACACTTTTCTAGTACTTTTACCCCCACTCTCTGTTTTTTATCCGCCAACCAGTTTTTAATCCACGTATTTCATACTCGATTCCATGGCTTGCAATTTTTTGAAGTAGTCATTCATGCGGGACCTTGTTGAGCGCCTTCTGAAAATCCAGATATACAATGTCAACCGGATCACCCATGTCTATCTGCTTGTTTACTCCCTCGAAGACATGCAGCAAGTTCGTCAAGCAAGATCTTCTTTGCTGAAGCCGTGCTGGCTGGTCCTCATCAGATTGTGTCCATCTAGATGATCAATGATGCGGTCCTTTATCAGCACCTCTAACATCTTTTACGGTACCGAGGTCAGACTCAACAGTCTATAGTTTCCTGGATCTCCCCTCAAACCTTTCTTGAAGATCAGCATAACATTCAACACTTTCCAGTCTTCCGGAATCCTTCTCGATTTGATCGACAGATTGGCTATTAGTTGAAGCAGTTCAGCTATAACCCTTTTCAGTTCCTTGATTACCCTCAGATGGATGCTGTCCAGTCAAGGGGATTTATCATTTTTAAGCCTATCAATCTGCCTGTCTTCGTTTCAGCCAGCTACTGGTATGTTGTGTATATCCTCTTCAGTAAATACAGATGCAAAAAATGTGTTCAGTTTGTCGGCGATGGCTTTGTCCTCCTTTAGCACTCCCTTTATTCCATGGTCATTCAATGACCCCAGCGCTTTCTTCGCGGGCCGTTTCCCCTTAATATATCTAAAGAACGACTTGAAGTTTTTTGCCTCCTTGACTATTTTTTCCTCGTAGTTTCTTTTGGCCCTTCTTACCACCTTATGGCACCAGCTTTGATGTTGTTGTGCTTTTTAGTTTTCGTCCATTTTTGACCTTTTCCATTCCTTAAACAAAATCTTCTTGTCTCTGATCGCTTCTTTCACTGCGACAGTGAGCCACACTTGTTCTTTTCCTCTTGGATCTCTTGTTGATACATGGTATATATAGATTTTGCGCCTTATTGACTATGTCCTTAAAAAGGGACCATGCTTCTTCTAGTGTCTTTACAGGCTTATCTTCTTCTTAATCTTCTTCCCTACCATCTCATCCCTTTGTAATTCCCTTTTCGGAAGTTCAGTGCCGTTGCCGTCATTCTGGATCGATGTTTTGCCTGTGTGTCCAGGTTGAAGTGGATCATATAGTGATAACTGCTTCCCAGCATCCCTTCTACTTCTACACCTTGCGCCGGTCCTCATAGTCCATTTAGAATTAAGTCCTGAATTGCATTTCCTCTTGTATTTTCCTTGACAAGTTGTTCCAGGAAACAATCGCCTACAAAATCCAGGAACTTGGTCTCCCTACCGCAGCCGGAGGTGCCTAGGTTCCAGTCTATCCTCAGATAATTGAATTCGCCCATGATAACTGCGTTAACTCCCTTGCAATTGCGTTTAATCTCGTCCGTTATTTCTCCATCAGTTTCTTTGGACTGCCCTGGGGGTCGGTAGTAGATGCCGATCTTTCCATTTGTTCCCGGAATTTGGGCCCATATAAACTCCACATTATTTTTCATTTCTAGCTTGTTCTCTCCTGTAGACTCAATTCCTTTGTCCTAGATGGTGACGTATTCCATCCAAAACTCAATTATTAGCATTTAAGTACATTGCTTCTTCTTACAAACAAAAAATTAGGAAGGAAAAGTAGACCTATTATTCTAAAAAAGTTGAATCATCAGAAAACATGGTGTCTAAAGCGCAAGAATTAGTTTACATTTCAAAAAGAAAATCAAAGACCAGAAAAGAACAATATATACTCTTGTCACATTTACATTGATACCCCCAATTCACCCCACCTCCCCCCGAACTACCAGCAGCACTTTTGCCACCTTCAACATCCCTTCACTGGCAGACCTTATACACACTATTTCCAGATTACACACTACTACTACTTATGGCGATCTGATCCCAACATCCTTCCTTAAAATAGTTCTACCCTATTGCCTTATATTTCAGTGATGATCTCTTCCAATCTTAAGTAAGTTCTTTTCTCAGATTAATGGAAACATGCAAATTTATATCCAAAACTTAAGAATGCAAAACTAGATCCTTTAGAGCCTAGCAATTATTGTCCTTTAGTAAATCTGTAGCTGAGGCTACAGTCCATTCACAATCCTAAGATTACGTGTCCAAACCAAATACTTTACACCCTCATCAAACCGCATTCAGATTGCACCACAGTACAGAAACAGCTCTGATCGGTATCACAACATTCATTTATAAAGTCTTGGATGAGTCTTAAAAAGTTCTTATGCTATCACTAGATCACTGCTACTTTCATTGACCATACTCTTCTCTTAGACCATCTACATCAATTAGGCCTTAAAGATCTGGTACTTGAATGGCTTCCTTCTTATCTCACAAATCGTTCATATACTGTCAAATTTGGCAATATGTGCTCTATGCCTTATAACCCAGATTTAAGAATACTGCCAGGATCCATTTTGTTACCTTTCTCATTTAATATGTTCTTAGCACCCTTACTAACTATAGGTCAATCACTTGGGTTTACCATTTTCGTGTGTCACAGGTATCAAAGTCGGTCCTTGAGGGCTGCAATCCAGCTGGGTTTTCAGGATTTCCCCAATGAATATGCATGAGAACTATTAGCATATAATGAAAGCAGTGCATGCAAATAGATCTCATGCATATTCATTGGGGAAATCCTTAAAATCTGACTGGATTGCAGCCCTCGAGGACTGACTTTGATACCCCTGGTCTATGTTGATGATATTCAGATCCTTTATAAACTTGACAATGGTTCCCAACAAGAAATCATTACACTCAATAAAAATCTATACAGGGAAACAAAAATCCATATAGCAAATACATGACTTACAGGACAGACAGGACCAGTAAGGGACAAGGGATGGAAATGCAACAATCGAAAACAGATGAAACATTCAAGGAAAACTACAAAAGGAGGTTTTTTTGATTTTTTTTTTTTAATGGAAAAAAGATAGTTGGATCTTTGGCAGGATTTTACAATGTCTAGCAGTCAAAAGCATCTTTAAAAAGAAAGCATTTCAACTGACTCTTAAAATCTATCGATATTTCTTTTCTCTTTCAAATAGATTGGCAAGGAATTCCACAATTGGGGGGCCATGCCCCCCCAAATATTGTCTTCATGTATTAATAGTTTTAAGTGAAGGAACAGTTAGCAGATGGTCATTAGACCGGAGTATTCTAGTAGGGGCATAGGGAATTAGAATCCTATCGATGAAAGCTGGCAACTTATAGAGCTGAGCCTTAAGCGATAGTAAACATATTTTGTAAATTATTCTATGTGATACTGGAAGCCAATGAGATTTTTTAAGAAGTGGTGAAACATGATCAAATTTTTTTGCTTTCATAATGATTTTAATAGAAGCATTTTGAATTAACTGTAAATGCCTAATCTCTTTTTGAGCAATACCTTTAAATAGAGAATTACAGTAATCAATTTTAGAGATGATCAATGAATGGATTAGTACGTTTAAAGATTTAGGTTCTAACCATTTTGAAATTGAACAAATTTGACGTAATCTAAAAAATGTTGATTTAACTTTGCTGCTAATATGATTGTGATATGGCAGTCTCTAATCGAATATGACCCCTAAAATTTTTCTAGTAGTAACTGACTGAAGAGTAACACCTGAAAGAGTAATGGGATAGTCAAATTTTAGTCCATCTTTCCACGGAAAAAACATTACATTTGATTTGGTAATATTAAGAGCAAGTCTATTAGGAGCAAGCCATTGATGTATTTGCTCAAGTTTCTTGGTAATTGAAAAAGCTTCTGAGGGATTCTCGATGTCTATTGGATATAAAAGTTGAATATCGTCTGCATAGACAAACACACTAAATCCAATAGATTGGCAAAGGGTCATTAAAGGCGCAAGGAAAATATTAAAGAAGAGTGGCGAAAGGATGGACCCCTGAGGAATTCCATAATTTGAAGAAATTTTCTTTGAAATCGTATTATTAAATGAAATAATAGCAGATCGGTTTGAAAAATAGGAGCGAAACCATGCAATAACGTGGTCAGTGATATCAATAGTTTCCAGGCGTGGAGTACCCAAATGTAAACCACTTCAAATAGAAGCAGTATATAAGAAAAGTAAATCAATAACATTTGCAGGGAAATCTTGTCATTCCCAATGCCAAAAACCTTTGGTTTTAAGGAGAGAAAGATTTCAGTGCTGCTACTCTAGCTATATCCGGAAACATGCTTTCTGACTGCAATATAATACAAATAATCATGCATCTAAAAATACAATTTTAAGTTTTCCTGCTTCAAAGTCTCACATAAAAAATAATGCCGCTAGGGTTGCCTAGTAGAAATCTCCGCCTGCGATGACTCCAGGAAAGCTGTTACATCAACTTCCTCAGGAGAAAGTACATCAAAGCTCCCCTCCTGCCCCGACAATAACCTTGACATAGGAAAATAATAATATTTTTCAGCTATTTTATGGGCTTCCTCTGAATTTCACTTCTGCTTGGGGATTTAGCCACTTCATTTTAATACTGTCTCTTTCATTCAGGTTTCTTTTCTTCTTTCTTTGCATGGGCTGGAGGGGCCTCAATGAGGATTCTCAAGAGCGTCTTTCAATTATTTTATGAAAACAAAGCACGGCACTTCATGCGGAACACAGCTGGTGATACTCCCTTGGTAAGAGACTTGTACAATGTTGCCAAATATGTGTGTTGTTTTAGGTAAATAAATGCACATTCAGCAATAGCCTGGAAACTGCGTGTCTAGCGCTTCTGTATCATGTTTCAAGTTTGTTATAAAATTTGATTTGACCGCTTATCAAACTTTCTAAGCGATGTATAATTAAAAATGGGAGACACAAACAGTTTGTTAAATGGACATAGACATAAACAAGGACAGTGCAATGACAGACTCACGAAAGGAAAGGAAAGGAAAGGGGGAAGAACTACAATAATTACCGTACAGGAAAGGAGAACATGAAATGTAATAACATCAGGAGATGGTAAGGTCTGTTAGAAGGCTTCAAATAGCCATTAATGTTAGCCATTTTTACTGATTCAAGTATCAAATGCCTCTTTAAATTAAAAAAAAAACATTTTAGCTTTCCCTTGAATCTTTCTAAGATTTTTTTCCTCCATCAATTGCGCAGGTAGGGAATTCCAGATTTGGGGAGGCCCGTGACATAGAAAATGGTGGACCGCCACGTGTTAATAATTCTCAGAGATGGGAGGGATAGTAGATTTTGATCGTCAGATCTCAATGATCTTGAGGAAGGGTAGGGAATGAGGACTCTATCTAAGAATAAGGGGGCTTTGGACAATTGGACTTTGAATGCTAATAGGGCTATTTTGTAGGTCATTTTATGAGTGACAGGTAGCCAGTGTGCATTCTTCAGGAAGGGGTTGACGTGGTCAAATTTTCTAGATTTAATAATGATTTTAATTGTGGTATTTTGAATTATTTGAAGCCGTCTCATTTCTTTAACTTGTATAGTAAGTTACAATAATTGAGCATTGAAATTACTAGGGAGTGTATCAGAATGTTTAGGGAGGATGGTTCGAGAAAATTTGCCAATGATCTTGTCATGCGTAATCTGTGAAAACTACTTTTGACAACAGCGCTGGTCTGTTCATGATAGCCTTAATTACTGTATTACTTGTTACTTCAAAAAGCAGCCCCGGGTTATGCCTCTTTCACACACTGACCAAGAATATTCATTTTTCTACCACTAGGTAAAGAAGCCTCTAACTTAAAAGAACCATACTGGCTTCATCTTTTTTTTTTTTTGTCCTCTTTGCATCATTTTGAGCTCTATTTCTGATTTTGCTATCTCACTTTCTTCCTCCATTTTATTTTCAGGTTCAGACTTGCTGTCCTTACAGAGGAAAGCTACTTCACTTCGGCCCCTTTTATATCAAGCCAAGGTAGAGCGTTTTAGGCCTGGCCAGCAAGGTAAATACTCCAACACTCATTCAGTTCCTATGAGTGTCAGAGCATTTACCTCAGCCAATGCTTAAACTCTCTACCACAGCTTGATAAAAGGGAGCCTTTATAAATTATTTGGAGGTGTTTTCAGTCTAGATACTCATTCCCTATTATGCTTCTTCTATACTTGCAGCTAAGGATATGAGTTAATTACATGATCTGGGCTTTTACAGTTGACATGCCTAATTTTCTCATACTGATAAATATAGCATAATCATAACCATCAAACATTTATGACAGTTGGAAACATAGAAACATGATGTCAGATAAAGGCTTCTGTTTGTATATGTACTTTACTGTGACCCGCCTTAGGAAAGGCGGGGTATAAATAAAGAAATACAGAGCCTTGTAGTGCTACTATCAATAAATTGAACTTTGAACTGCACACCCGTGGCTGAATTATTGACATCTCCTCCTCACGACTCCTTTGTTGTGCCTTGATTGTCTCATCGTTGAGGCCTCCTTTGGCTTCCTTTTTGGTGTCTCCAGAAAAAGGAGGATAGATTGAGACATCCGGGTTTTACTTTAAATCCTGGATTTCTCAATCTGCCCTTCTTTTTCTGAACCCATATGGTAACTCTGGTTATAACTAACGTGACCATTTATTTTTTTCATCAAAATGGGACATCTATTAATATTCAGTCCCGCCCCCAATCCCGCCCTAGCCCCACCCCAATCCTGCCCTAGCCCCGCCTCCAATCCCATCCTATCCCCGCCCCCAATTTATTCCATTCATTTTTCATGTACACACAATATCTTATTATTTCATAATGGTAACCATAAAATTTTTAAAAAACCATAAAGCACCCTATACGCAAAGAAAATGTTAATTATTTATATTTGGGGGGTTTTCAACGATGTCACCTCAGTAACTATAGAAAAATAGACAAATATAGTGCAAAATATAGACAGCAGATATAAATTCTCAAAACTGACATATTTTTATCACTAAATTGAAAATAAAATCATTTTTCCTACCTTTGCTGTCTGGTGATTTCATGAATCTCTGGTTGCATTTCCCTCTGACTGTGCATCCTATCTTTCATTTCTTTCTGCACTCAGGCCCAACAATTGTCCCTTTCTATTCCCTCCCTCCTTCCTTCCTATGTCCTTAGTGCCCCCAGTACCTTCCTATGTCCTTAGTGTCCCCAGCGCCTCCTTCCTATGTCCTTAGTGCCCCCAGTGCCTCCTTCCTATGTCCTTAGTGCCCCCAGATCCTGTGTCAGTTCTCGGGTTCGAGTAGTGGCAGCAGAGGAGCAGCGGTGGTGGACCTAAATCGGGCATGGAGGGAGGCTTTTTTTTTTTGGTGCGGCAGGGGAGGGACAGGAAGCGATCGCCTGTCCCATTGTCCCCACGCACAGCTTCTGGACGCTGTCTCTGAAAACGGGACATTTTGGGCGTCCCGAAGCTGTGTGTGGGAATCAAAATTCAGCCGGGGGTGGGGAATCCGAATTGCATACGTGCTCCAGCTCCGGATCGGATCCCGCTGCTCCTCTCTCCCCCAACCCCTTTCCCGGCTCTGGAGGGGAATCGGTCTCAGCCCCGAGTGATGTATTTTATTATCTCTCATGTATTTTACAAACTTAAAAATGGGAGGTGAAAGGGCCTCATAAGTGGAATAGCCTAGGGCCTCTTTTCATCAAAATCCGGCCCTGATTATAACCCCTATTCTGAAAGACTCAAAGGGAACAACAGACCAGCCATCCAATTACAGACCTATAGCTTCAATACCGCTATACGTCTAACTAATGGAAGACCTCGTAGCAAAACTTCTCAACAATTACTTCGAAACCCACAACATTCTTCACCCCTCATAATCAGGCTTAAGAAGCAACTACAGTACAGAAACATTACTAGTCTCTCTCCTAAACACAGCCAAACAACACCTAAGCAAAGGCAAAAAAATGCTTCTCATACAACTCGATCTCACAGCGGCATTTGACTTAGTAAATCACAACATCCTACTACAAACACTGGAGACAATAGGAATCACAGGCAAAGTCTACAATTAGTTTGAAGTATTCCTCCGCTCAAGAAGATACAGAGTAAAAGCAAACAATGAACAATCAGAATCCTAGAACGACCCTTGTGGAGTCCCCCAAAGCTCTCCACTATCACCAATATTCTTCAACCTTTACATAGCCACACGTGGCACATGCTTAGACAAACAAGGCATAACATCATACAGCTACGCAGACGATATCACCATCCTCCTGCCTTTCGATCAAACCACTCCCAACACAATGAACAAACTACACATTGCACTAGAAACAGTGGCAAAATGGATGAGAGACCACAAATTAAAACTGAACCAAAACAAAACCAAATTCTTACTTCTAGAAAGAAACAAAACCCCAACCATAACAAACCTAGAAATAAACTCTATCACATATCCCTTACAACCCAACCTAAAACTGCTGGGAATAATGATAGACAAAGGCTGCACCATGCAACTTCAAATCAGCAAAATGGTTCAGAAGGCATTCCTGTAGGTATTACTTTTTCTGATTATTTGGTGGGGGAGGGGTGGGGGGTGAAAAAGTTGTGCATTAATGTCTATAAGTTTAATGTGCATTTTGTGTAAACTTATGTATATTG
The DNA here is from genome assembly GCF_902459505.1 of Geotrypetes seraphini. Classification (NCBI taxonomy): domain Eukaryota; kingdom Metazoa; phylum Chordata; class Amphibia; order Gymnophiona; family Dermophiidae; genus Geotrypetes; species Geotrypetes seraphini. Next base: position 145,945,594 of record NC_047085.1, on the reverse strand, counting down.
AAATTGTTTGTTTGCACTAGGGTAGTTTGGAAATTTAATAAAGATTTACAAAAAAAAAAAAAAAAGAAGCCATTCGCAACTTTGCGCAACTTAAGACAAGTCCTAAAATACTTCAACAATGAACAATTCAAACTCATAGTACAAGCGCTAATCCTAGGACTCCTGGACTACTGTAACATACTTTACCTGTTATGCTCCGCCAACATGCTAAAACAATTACAAATAGTCCAAAATACATCCCTAAGACTAATATACTCGCTGAAAAAATACGACCACATTACCTCAGCTTTCTAAGACTCACACCGGCTCCCAGTACAAGCACGCATGCAACACAAATTCTACTGCACCCTATTCAAAGCCCTAAATGGAAATGGACCAAGCTATCTGAACAACCGCCTAATCAGGAAAAACACATCCAGACCAAGGAGAACTTATGCACACTTTACCCCCCCCCCCCCAATCAAAGGCATGTAAAGCAAAAAAATATATGACGGTCTACTAGCTACCAAAGCAGCAAAAATAGACCACCACCTCTCAAATCTGCTAACCATGACACCCAACTACAAAACATTCAGGAAAGAACTGAAAACCATAGTATTCAAGAAATTTGTCAAATGATCTAACCAAACCGTATTGATCATTCCCAGATCCCGACACATATTATAGGCATCAACCTTGTAATCTCCCTGGGAATGCCCAGGCTAATTTCTTGTTGTAAACCACCTAGAACTGAAAGATATTGGTGGGATAGAACAGATCAATGCAATGTAATGTAATGGATAAGGGCGGGCTAGAAATAATAAACTATAGCTATAAACTATTTAGGCCAGGGTTTTCTTGGCCTAAATGAGTGCGCCTATGTTAGGTGCCTACCTTTTCCTAAGTCAAACCATGCCCCAAAACCACCCTGAATCCGCCCTAACCACACCTACTTGCTGGTAGGCATCTCAATGTAGACACCTACCTCAAAGTGGTAGGCACCTACTGAATTAGGCACCAACCAGCTAAGTAATTTTTTAAATCATTTTTTGATTTTTTTAATGACACTTTCAATTAACGGCATCGATTAAGCCAATTAAGAAAATTAAGTTAGGCGCCTAGATCAGTTAAGCATGCCAATCTAGGCGCCTAACGTCAGGCACCATTAATAGAATCTGGGCCTAAAAGCCCATAGGCATAATTTGAGCTTTAAAATTTAGGATGCGCTAATTTCTTTAATGCACGTTATAGGTTTGTTAAACCCTAATGTTGCTTGATGAATTCCCCCCAAGTGCTATTCTGTAACATATCTTTGATAATGCGTACTTTTCTGGTGTGCATACACTTGGGTGGGTGGGCCGCATACTACTCCTAAGCACATACTCATGCAAATATCCATTTATGCTACTATTCTATAGCGAAAAGCAGGAGTGTATGAATGTGTGTCAATTAGGAGCCCTCTGGGAACTTATTTAATGGCACATAATTATAAAATTACCACCTCTGTATTTTTTCCTGTCTCTTTTCTTCTCTTTCTTTCTGCTTCCTGGTACCCACAAGGAGTAGGCATCTCTACCACTGGGGGGTAGGGGGGCTATTAGTGTCGGCGACGCAGCAGGAGAGAGTGGGCATCTCTCCTGCTGATCTTCAATTTGTTTTTTATTAATTTGCAGGGGGTGGGGATCTGAGTTATCAAACCTTAGTTTCCGGTCAATGCCTGAACCAATCAGCGCTCAGGCACTGATCAGAAAGTAAGGCAACGGGGGGGGGGGGGGGGGGGGGGGGTTACGTGATGGCCGGCACCTGATCGGACGCCTGAATGCGGAGCTCCGTCCTCCCTGCACCATTTGGCTCCCCTAACGCCTGCCGCCGCCGATATTTTTTTGATCGTTTCGGCTCCCGCACTTCCGGGTTCGCTCCCGCTGGGCTGGGGAGCGTCTGGTGCGTGCATCACGGTGGCGGCGCGGGGGATGCCGACACGAGCCCCAAAGGCCCCAAGAAACAGCGTGGCACTGGCTCTCAAAATGGTGGTGATGCAAACGGAGGCTCCAGTGGACCGCACCTCGGATGAGGTGCTACAAGTATCCATGCGGAACCTCTCTCAGCTTTTAGATGACAAACTGGCCAAGCTGCACGCCATGCGGCGCAGATCCATCAGGTGGAGGAACGGGTCTCGGCCCAGGAGGACAGAGCGGGGGTCGCCGATGGCAGGCTTGACTCCTTGGAGACCCGAGTGTGCCAACTGCTCGAGAGAGTGGAGGACCAGGAGAATAGGGCCCGCAGAAAGAACCTCTGTCTGATAGGGCTCCCGGAGTCAGTTAAAGATTCTGAGCTTCTCCACGTGGTGGAAGGATGGCTGCCAAAGGAGCTGGGCCTGGCGGAGCAGGCTGGCCCGGCGGTGGTAGAGCGGGTCCATCGTGTTGGTCAGCGTCGCGATGGAGACGGACCGGGCCGTCCGAGGCCGGTGCTGGCCAGATTCCATAATTATGCCATCAAAGCACGCCTGTTGGACCTGTTCAAGAAAAATAGATCTCTGTCCTATGAAGGGGCTAAGATTATGCTATTTCAAGATTTCTCCACCAAAGTTGCGGAGCAGCGTAGGGCTCTTACGCCGTATTGTTCGCAGTTGGTCACGAGGGGAATAAGATTTGCATTTCTTTACCCCGCTAAGGTGAGACTAACTCATGAAAATCGGACTTTCACCATGAGCACGGCGGATGAGCTGAAAAAGTTCCTCGAGAAGCTGCCGGCGCCTCAGGAGCGCTGATGGGCGTCTGTCGTGTGATTTCTGGTGGTGTTTCTTCTGTCAAGCCGTTTTGGTCATCCGACAGTGTGGTGCTGATTCTGCCTTGATCACTGCTGATGGGGGGCCTATGTTTTGCTGCCGCCTGTGAGACCTGCTTGCGTGGCACGACTCCAGTCTACCCAGTCTCCTTGAGATATTGGAAGCCACATCGCCTTGTCATCCATCGGAGGAGGGGGACCTGCGCTACAGGGATTTCTGGCCTCTGGACACTTGGTTTGAGATTATGTTGAGTGCCGGTTTGAGAGATTGCCAGTTTATTGTTGTTTATGCAGCTCTCTTTGCACTGTTTTGATATGTTTTCACATACCTGGGTGTTTTAGCCCTCTAGAGTTTGTGTGGGGGTTCTCACTTTAGTTTTATGTCGGGGAGCTGGGTGGTGGATGGGGGGACGAGAGTGTTCGTGTGAGAAGGGAGTGGGGAATGGAGGTAGTGCTGGGGTTTTCGATGTGTGTGTGGGGACTGTTTGGTGTACGAATGGTTGCGATGAGTGGGGGGACTTGGGGTAGGGTTGAGGGGATAAGAGCCGTTGGGATTAGGGTGGAAGGGGGGTTTTGGTGGGGCAGGGGTGGGGGGGGATGCACCTGGGGTCTCTGATCGGTACTGTAATGATAATTCAGTGGGTGGCGTGCCGGTTTGGCTGGGAGGCCGGCGCTGCTGCTCCACAGACTTGTTGTCTCTGGGGGGAATTACTTCTTACCAACTGCTATTGTGGGTTCTGTTAAGATTGCCAGCTTCAATATAGATGGCTTGCACTCCCCAGTGAAGCGCAGCAAATTACTTCAATACTGTATGAAATTAAAAGTAGATGTTTTAATGCTTCAGAAGACTCACCTCAGCGTGACAGAACATGTTAAACTGAAGAGGGATTGGGTAGGGGAAGTAGTTTTTGCTTCATATAACTCATATTCCTATAGAACCGGTACCTAAGCTAAAAATCCTAGGTGTAACAATTGACGTAGATCTATCTTATCATGACCATATCAGTGTAATAGTCAAATCATGCTTTTACAGACTACGGCTTTTACGTTCAATCTCTACATTCTTGGATACTAAATCTCTTAATATTTTAGTCCACTCTCTTATTATTTCCAAACTGGACTACTGCAATTCTCTTCTAATTAATATTACTCAAAAAGAAAATAGACACCTCCAAATTATCCAAAATACAGCAATCAAACTAATTCATAACGCAAAGAAATTTGACCATGTCACCCCCTTATTAATTAAATCACACTGGCTTCCTATAACCCATCGAATTACGTTTAAAATTTTATTTCTGGTTTACAAAACTTTAACCTTCAGTGAACCTCAATATATTGCAAAAATGATTGTCCCACATAAAACTTCTCGTTCTCTTAGATCCTCCTCATCACAATTGCTCTCAGTCCCTTCATTAAAAGTCATAGGCACTAGGCGAAATGATATATTTTCTGTAAAAGCCCCTACATTGTGGAACTCCCTTCCAAATTTCATTAAAAACGAAACTGACCTTGTTGCGTTTAAGAAAATTTTAAAAACTTACCTATTTCAAGACGCGTTTGACATATGAAATATCACCTTTTAAGGTCCAATATTCTTCCCATCTCATCCTAACCCATTATTACCCGATGTGTTATCCCTTTGATGTCAATTTCTAACAAAGAACAACATTGTAACTTTTCCCCTTTCCTCCCACCCCCTCCTGTTCGTCTAATTTTGTCTGTCTTATGAGTGACTACTGTAAACTAAATGTATTACCACATTCTGATGGTTTTTAATACTGTACATCGCTTAGATATTATTATAAGCGATTCATCAAATAAAGGTCAAACTTGAAACTTGAACTCCAGACAACGAGGTGTTGCTCTCCTCTTTCATAAAAAGCATCCTTGTACTATGCACAAGGTAATACAGGACCCTGAGGGGCGATATGTGATCTGGGCAGGAGTTTTCTTGGGGAAGAAATATGTGTTTTGCTCTCTTTATGCACCTAATGTATACTCTCATAGATTTTTTTCTGTATTAGTAGCGGCTTTGACGCCTTTTTCTGAATACCAATTGGTACTAGGTGGGGACTTTAACATCACTGCAGACCCACTTGTTGATTGCAAGCCGCCTAAGCCTCAATTGAAAGGAGGTGATCACAAGGGGGTGAACTTTGTGCTACACCAACTGGGTCTGATTGATGTCTGGCGCACACTGCATCCTACTGAATCTGACTTCACTTTTCACTCTCAAGTGCATGATGTTCACAGTCGCTTGGACTACCTGCTGGTGGCTCCTTCTCTGCTGGCGGGTATTCCACGGGTGGTGATTGAAGATGGTGTTTTGTCAGATAACCACTTGGTCTGGCTGGAGCTTATTGATAGGCCGGGGTCCCAGGGGTCGACTAATAGTTGGCGTATGAATCCCACGTTATATGAAGATGATGAGTTTAAGGATTTCCTGGAACAACAATGGGATTTCTTTGTGAACGAAAACCCTGCTTCTGATTATCAGAGGTGGTGTTTTGGGAGGCGAGCAAGGCGGTCTTGCGTGGTAAAATTATTGAGTATACTACCCGCAAGCGCAGAACCCAAGATAAGACTCTGTTGGACGTAACACAGCGTCTGGCCGCGCTGCGTGGGAGTTTACATGCTCCGGGTGCTACGACTGCTCGATCTCAATATTTTGACCTACGTAGGCAAATTAATGATTTGTTGGCAGAAAGAGCCCTTAGAGATATCAGATTGTATAAATATCGCTTCCATCGCTGGGGTAACAAAGCGGGGAAACTGCTTGCATCTTTGGTTACCTCAAGGGCTCCGAAGCGCATTATTTCAAGGATTCAGGCGCCTGATGGTAGTGAGGTAACTGCCCAAGCTGGAATACAGCAGAGCTTTGTTAACTACTATAGGGCGCTATATGACAGGGGGACCTGTGACACAGGACAGAGGACGACTTTCTTTCAAGACCTACAGCTCCCGTCCCTGGGACATGAGCAGCGAGAGGTGTTAAATGCCCCGGTGCGAGACTTGGAAATTCAACAAGCTATTCGGGCCTTAAAATTGGCTAAAGCCCCTGGACCTGACGGACTGGGTTCTGAATATTACAAGTTGCTGGGGGAACGAGTGGTGGGCCCATTTCAAGCCCTATGTGGGGCTCTTAGCAGAGGTGAATTGCCTCCGCATAGACTAACCCACGCCAATATTGTGGTTCTACCGAAACCGGGTCGAGCGGAAGATCAGCTGGGGTCCTATAGACCTATTTCTCTGCTCAATCAAGATATCAAGTTGTTTGCTGCTATTATGGCAGCTCGCCTGGGTCGGGTTTTGCCCAATTTAATTCATTCGGACCAGGCAGGTTTTGTGCCGGGCCGCTATTCGTCTGCTAATGTGCTGAGGGCGCTTTCGGTACTTCAGAATCCTGGACTTGTTGGGCAACACCCGGGACAGCAGAACGCTCTTACAGTTAGTTTAGACACGGAAAAAGCGTTCGATAAAGTGTTGTGGGATTATCTTTTTTGGGTTCTTCCTCAGTTCGGCATTATGGGGAGCTTTTTGACTGGGATTCGATCATTATACGCTCATCCTACGGCCCAAATCCTGATAAATGGGGAGCTTACCTCTTCTTTTGAACTCGAGAGGGGGACGCGCCAGGGCTGTCCCCTCTCCCCGATGCTTTTTGTCCTGGCTCTAGAGCCTCTTGCGGCTAAGCTCCGTCAGAGCACCGACTTGCGTGGTATTTGGTTGGGTTCCCAGGAATTTAAAATTAATTTGTTTGCGGATGACATGCTCATCTTTCTGGGAGATGCTGCAAAGGGGGTTCCTCGATTAATAGACCTTATACAGAGATTTGGAGCCTTTTCTGGGTTGCGAATTAACTTTGATAAGTCAAAGGCTCTGGCGGTCCGCCCACCGTGTACTCTATGGCATGATCCTTCCTTTCCATTGCAATGGTCTAAGGGTACGCTCAAATATCTGGGAATATATCTGCATGTAGATCCGGGGGTGGTCTATTGGAAGAACGTACTTGATAAATTTGATGCAGTCCGAGCTCTGTGTAAGAAATGGATGGAGTTTCCCCTTTCGTTCCTGGGACGTGTTGCCCTTATTAAAATGGTCCTCTTGCCGAAGCTCCTGTATCCACTACAAATGGTGCCCATTTGGATCAAACAGAAAGATGTTCAGGCCTATAGGGGGATCGTTTCGTCCTTTATATGGCGCTCCCGCCAGGTGAAAATTGGCTAAAACAAACTGATTAGGGGGCGCGAGCACGGAGGTGTGAACTTGCCCGATTTGCGTCTTTATAATGTTGCTGCTTTGTTGCGATGGGTGCATGAATTATATACGGGAGTTGCCAGGTTTGCCCCGGTTGGATTCTGGTACATTTTGTCAGCTCCGGTGTCAGTTTTTAACCTCCTGTGGCATGGGGCGGGACCCTGCCCTCCTATGCTTCGACCCTTACGAATGGCCTGGTGCTGGTGGCGGTCTTCCCTGGGGGGCGCGGTGGGTCCTTCACCTTTTACGGAATTGGTGGGTAACCCTAAGTTTCCTGCTGGTTTGTTACATGCATTTTTTGCCTCTGTTCGGACGTCTGGGTGTCGTTTTGTGGGGCAGGTTGCTGAAGTGGGGTGGGGATCGGTTCCCTCTTTTCTGGCATGTCGGGACCGCTGGGATTGGACCGCAGGGTCTATGTTTGCGTACCTGCAGATGCGTAGTTATTGTTTGGTGCTCCGTTCGCCGGAGGGCAGCTTGCCCACCTTCACTTCCTTGGATCAACAGTTTTTGTCAGCCCCATCTGAATTTAACACGCTCTCGGAGTGGTATAAAGTGGGGAGGGAATGACGGTCTGATAGGTTTCTTGATTGGACCTCAGCTTTGGGAGAGCAGGTCACTGCTGATGAATTAGTTCTGTGCTTTCGGGAATGTGCTTCTGCCTCCCCTAATGTGAGTTTGCGGGAGGTACATCTGCAGATTCTGCACCAATCTTATTTAACGAGATGTAAGGGACGAACGATGGGGCTCTGGCCTGATGACTGCTGCCCCTGTTGTCCGGCTCGTCGGGACACCTTGGTACATCACTTTTTGGAGTGTTCACATGTAGGGCCCCTGTGGATTTTTGTGCTTCGGGAGCTGGAGAAAGTTATAGGATTATCTATAGACTGGTCTTATAAGACGTTGCTGTTGGGTGTCACAGGTCCCCTGGTGGAAGCGGGTGTTAGCGATTCTGGAAGGCGCTTTCTTTTAGTGGCCTTAGGAATCACAAAGAAACTAATTCTTCGCCATTGGATTGGTACCACGCGGCCAACAGTGCAACAGTGGCGGGCTAATATGTCTCTGATGGCTGGGTGGGAGCGGCAGCACCGCCGTGGGGCTGCGAGCTGGAAATCTAGGACCTATTTGGATTATTGGAGTTCCTTTTAGGGCTGGTTAGAGATCATGGGTGCACAGGGTGGGGGGAGGGGCTGGAGGGGAGGGTTTTATTCAAAAATTGGATCTGCATGGGAGATGATATGTTGTGGATTTATCTACATTTGCTTATTCTTTACCTGCATCCTTGATTATTGTATTTGATGTCTTTCTTGTATGGTCATAATTTGTATTTTCTCGTATGCATTGATCCTTTAATAAACATATTTTCAAAAAAAAGAAAGTAAGGCAACGACAGCTCGGATCTGTCGGTAAATTTTGGCTACATATGTGGTACAACGAGGTTAGAGAATCACTCGACGATTATAGAGAATCGCTTGGAGCGATCATTTTAATATTAATGACCTTGTTGTACTTCATTTGCATGGGAGTATCGAGGACTGCTAGAAAACTCAGAAAAGACCTCGCTAAGCTGTTTTGATAATCGGCCGCTGAAATACATGAAGAATTTAACTCTCAGACTATGCAGTAGTCTTCCTAATGAAGCTAAATAAATGTTGAATAAAGTGGGGGATGATGGAGAACCTTGTGGTACCCCACAGGAATTATTCCAAAAAGGGGTTTAATAATTTTATACTTTGCTTTAAAAATTATCCTGTGATGGTCAGTGGTTTTTAAGCTGCTGCCAGCCATGAGTTGAATTAATCCTGTATATTCAATGCCAGGCCATATCTGAGCACCAGCACTGAATATCTGGGTTAGCATGGCTATTGCAAATTTATCTGGGCACAGCTGATATTCAGATTGATGCCACAGGTAGTTTGGTGGATAGAGTTAGGATATGGTTTTTGCTGTCCTAATTGTATCTACTTACCTAACTGGTTAATGGACTGAATGTTATGTTGTGTTACTGTCAAATCCTCCTAAGGTAGAGCTCTAGGCGGGTTAAAGATATTGTTAATATTACATAGGATTATTTATACAATACATAATAACGATCATAATTACATAGGACTGTTTACATAATACGTAATTATGAGCAAGTTGCTGTTTTGGCATACTGTATTCCTAAATTCATAACACTACATCTAATCTAATCTAGTATTTGTGAGTCGCGCATACCTAAACAGGCTCTAGGCAACTGAGGAAAGGAAGGGGAAAAGGGTTAGGATTGAAGGAGCGGAGGGGACAGGAAATATAACTTAGGCAGATTAAATAAGGTCAGGTGCTTAAGAAGATCTTAGAAGAATTAACTGTCAAAGAGTGAAGTTTTCAGTTTCTTTCGGAATCGGGTATGGTTGGTTTCCGTTCTTATAGTCTCTGTGAGATCATTCCAAATTTTGACTCCGAGGAAGGTGAACATGGACTGGAAGATTCTTCTGTACTTGAGATTTTTTGTCGAGGGGAGGTTCAGCTGGATCTTGTTGAGAATTCTATGTGAGCTGGGCCATGCGTCAGTTAAAAGTTTGATGAGTGGGACTGCTGAGTTGCCTTGGATGATGTGATGCATGATACTGGCAGTTTTGAATTTTATACGGGCTGTAATGGGTAGCCAGTGGAGTTGTTTGCGGTGGGTTGAGATGGAGTCGTGTTTTTTCAGACCGAAGATGAGTCTTACTGCAGTGATTTGAATAAGTTGCATTTTGTGGGTGAGGGTGGTATTGATTCATAGGTAACCATAACCATTTTTATTTATATACAGCAAAAGCTTTTCAATTCTAAGCGGTTTACATAAGAGGTAAGGCTGACTAAAGTCAGCGAACTACAGCATAAATTGGCAGGCAGTTAACAAAGGATTTACAATGTGGTAATAAAACAGATCTTTATGGAAAGGAGGGATTTACAGAGATACAGATGACCAACGTCATTGAGTTACAGCATTGAATGGAAGGAGCAATAATGGTGAAGGTCATATCCTAGAAATCCTAGGATGGACTGCCGAATTTAGAGAAGAGATGTGTTTTTAGGAGCTTTCTAAAGTGCATGTAAGAGGTTGATGCTCTGACCAGTTGGTTCCATTCTGGGTCTCTGGACGTTATAATACATCACTGCTATCCAGTAAAGAACGAGTTCCAGAACACCCCATCACTAACCAATAGTGCTGTAGAGGTCAAAGGAAATATTTATCTGTACTGCCTGCTTAAGTACTGCTGAATTTTCTCTCCCAGCCTGCTCAGTGCAGTTTATCAAGGCATGAGCCTCTCTTGATGGGCTAAACGCTTTTGAACATTGGGCCTTATATATTTTGTCATTTTTCTTGGTGCTTGTTGTAAACTGCCTTGGGGATAGTGGTGCAATCAACGAAAGTGTTTAAATAAATGAAAGAATATAGAAAAAGGAATGAGCATAATTACTAAACCAAACAAACTTCTATTACTCCTCTATTATGAGAGAAATACATTTCTTTTTCTGTGTCTTCATGTGTATATACAGTATATCAGTAAGATTAGACCCACTTTAACACATGATGTGGGATCCCTGCCTTTCCCTTTCATGCTCTGTTAGATGTCAATAGTCACTTGCTAAAATGACTGCACTCTGCTCTAAATAAGCTTTTGAGAGTCCTACCATGCCCATAAGTACATTAGTGTATAAATGCTTAATGATTGTGAGGCATGTGAACTGGGATTCCTGTTGATCTTGTGATACACTTCCAGGCTTGTTATAGCTTCTGGGGTTGTCTATCAGCAGACTTGAATGTTCAGGAAATGAATAATACCTAATCGAGCTTGATGGGAGGAGTTGGAGGTGATATGGTAGCATTAGAGGGTGAAATCCCCTTGATATGAGTTAAAGAGCAAATAAATCTTTGAGATGGCTTTATATATATATATATATATATATATCCTATATAATAAAAGGCTAACTCGCGCATGCGCACTCTTATTTGCGTGTTCCGTGCGCTGTAGGTCTGTGGCCGAAGGAGTGCGCATGCGCGCTTATACGTCACCAGCCGATCGCCTCCACAAGCAGGACTGCAGCCAGCCGCTGATCTGTGTTCCTCCTGCACCATGGCACACCAGGCATGTCCCTGCCTCCCCCGCCGCCGGCCTCGGGTCCTGGGGGCCGGCGGTGTGAGCCGCCCGACCGGTGCTGAGGCCCCGCCTCCCCGCTACACAGCGCCGCCAGACCCGACAAAACGGCCCTACACTCACAGACCCGCGAGCAGGGTTGCCATGGAAACCCAGCCGGAATAACATGCAGTCGCGCAAGGGTCAGTGAGAGAGGATCAGGAGCTAAAGAGATATTGAAAAAAACAAAAAAACAACAGTGTACAAGGAGAGAGAGACACACAGACACTCACAGAAGGACAGGGGGCTAAAGAGACAGATTGAAAAAATAACAAAACACAGAGGACAAGGAGAGAGACATACAGACACTCACAGAAGGACAGGGGGCTAAAGAGACAGATTAAAAAAATAACAAAACACAGAGGACAAGGAGAGAGAGACACACAGACACTCACAGAAGGACAGGGGGCTAAATAGACAGATTGAAAAAATAACAAAACACAGAGGACAAGGAGAGAGAGAGACACAGGGAAAAAAATGACAAACAGACATACAGCAGCCAAGGAGACAGACAGAGAGACAGTGGGCAAGGAGACAGCAAAAAAAAAAAAAAAATACAAACAGCCAATGAGACAAACAGAAAAAAATAAAAAATACAATGCCCAAGGATAAATTCAGGAAAATAAACCATACAGACATACAGTGGCCAAGGAGTTAGACTGCAAAAAAGACATACAGCAGCCAATGAGACAGACAGAAAGGAAGAGACACCTACAGGGAAACACAGGATCAAGAGCATACAGAGAAAACAGAAGTTTGCAGGAATCAGGAACATATAGAGAAAGGAGAGCAGAGACCCCTGCAAGAAGAGAAAAATAGCAAAGAGACTGGGGATGAGAAAGAGAGCAGAGATGCTTGCAGGGAGAAAAAGCTAAGCAGTTAATGTTACAGCTCGAGAGTGGAGACTGAGGAAGAAAGCAGAGACAGCGCTACACAGGGAAATGGAGGGAGGAAAGAGACAGAAAGAAAAATACAGACATAAATTCTAGCACCCGTTAATGTAACGGGCTTAACGACTAGTATATATATATATATATATATATATATATATCAACAATCAACAAATCTCTATATATATATATCAAATATATATATATATATATATATATCAACAATCAACAAATCTCTCTCTTCTTAGTTTTTTGTATGTTTAGCTCTAATTAGTACAACCAACAGGTTCAGTAAGCCATACTTCTTACAGCTGGGCTAATCCAGTTTCTATTAATGCTACAGAGGTATATAAATGCTATCACATCCCTGGATAATGGATGTTTTTATGGTTTGGTTCAGTATCGTTAGTGCCCACTGAGGCTAACCCACAGGGCAATTTTACTTAGGAGGAGGTAGAGCTCCTATGTCAACTGTAGCTGCAGAAGAAGAATGTCTTGTCCCTAATGGGAGAAAGATGGTCAGTCTGTGGTATCTGCTACCATCTGGAAACAGATCCAAAAGAGGTTGCACAGATAAAATAAATTTACCTGGCCAATTTTTGCTTTGTATATGAAGGTCTCAAAAGATCTTGGAGTCAATCTTCAGCCATCGGCAGTGAGCATTTTGCTCAACACTGATGGTGTCATTCCCAGATATTCAAAGCTAGGACCTATGCAGATTTTGGCTTTGAATATCTGGTTATTTTTAAGCCAACTAATATACTGTATACTACTCAAACTGAATGCATTAGGCCTACACGGAGTGGCACTAAAATGATTCGTGGAATTCTTAGGAAACAGAACTTATAAAGTTAGGAAGGCAAACAAAAAGCCCCCAAATTGGAATGCCTGCTGTGGCGTACCTCAGGGCTCTCTATTGTCTCCTTTATTGTTTAATGTATACCTAAGAGCCTTGCGTTATAGATTCTCTTCTCCTCAAGTTCACATATTTTCTTACACAGATATTTTCCTCCTCTGCCAAACAAAAGAAACCTTTGATGATACACTGAGCCAATCAGGGCCTTTGTCCTCTCACACAGCATCCCAAGATGCATTGGGAGGAGTAAGCCCCGTCATTGTAGCATGCAGCCCTGTAGGCAAGAAGGAGTGAGCTTCCCTCCTTCTGTTTGCTCTTCCAAAGGTGTTGTGGTAGTGGTGGGGGTTCTGGGGCTGTAGGAGGGGGGCCCAGGAATGTTGGGGGATGTGTGGAGGAACAGAGATTTCAGGGGAGGTACAGAATATCAGGGGGATGTTGAGATGTGAGGGGGGATGTGGGGGATGTAATGGAGAGGGGTGTAGGGCTCTGTGGTTCAGCTGATCCTGGCAGGGGGAATCCCTATCAGTTGAGACAGGAATCCCCTAAAACCAGCTCAGCTGATGGGGATTCCTTCTGTCACGATCAGACAAGGCAGTTGGTGGGTACATCTACAAAACTTGCTGTTGTATGTTTTTTGTGTGGACATTTTTATTTTTGAAAATGGGCATAAAAGGTAGACATCCTAAAGAACAAAACTTATACCTTGTTCATTTTCAAAAAATAAAAGATAGAATTTGGCAGCTTTGAAAACGGACATTTTTCCTGCTGGGTTTGTGGACGTTTTGCACCAAACATCCAACCTCAGACTTAGGCAAACATCCAACTTCAGACTTAGGCCCCTCCACGTGTATAACCCTCAACAAAGACTATGTTGTTTAACTTGCTTTTTTTATCAGACTTTTCAAATCACCCTTGTATATAGAATCAGGGCTAAAATGTCTAGATTAGATGGTAAATGTCCTCTGGAATCACACCACTCTCTTCTCACTGGGCCACATGATTCTTCCTCCATCAAAAGCTCCCTTACATTTAAGCAACTTTATCTTCCTAATGGTTGGTTAAAACCAATAGGAAGAAATATATTTTCATTCAGAGAATAGTTAAGCTCTGGAACGCATTGCCAGAGGTTGTGGTAAGAGCAGATAGCAGAGCTGGTTTTAAGAAGGGTTTGGAAAATTTCCTGGAGGAAAAGTCTATAGTCTGTTATTGAGAAAGACAAGGGGCAAGCCACTGCATGCCTTGGATCGGTAGAATGGAATGTTGCTACTCTTTGGGTTTGGCCAAGTACTAGTGACATGGATTGGCCACCATGAGAACGGGCTACTGGGCTTGATGGACGTTTGGTCTCACCCAGTAAGGCTATTCTTAACTCTTCAAATATGGCTATAACATATATCACCATATTGATTCGTATGAACTGTGAAGAAGAAAAATTAAGCAAGAAACAAAAAGAAGACCCAATATTTCACATTGAGAACAATCCAACGATAAAAACAAAAGACTGTGGATGTAGATGTTCTGAATGATGATTTATTATTCACTCTTCTCAATAAAACATTAAAATAGAAGTATAAGTCCATAGTACATATGTGATAGTCTAACCAGACCCTACACGGTCCGTGTTTCGGTGAACACGCCTTCCTAAGGGGTCCAGATGATGTAGGGTACACAGACAGAAGAATAGACTAAAAACAGTGTACTTATCTTTGAGTGAACAACCAGTCAAACTCACAGATCTGTAGGCGGAAAAAGTCTATTAGTTTGCCTCTTGTGCTGCCTGTAAGTTTGACTGGCTGTTCACTCAAAGACAAGAACACCGTTTTTAGTGTATTCTTCTATCTGTGTACCCTACATCATCTGGACCCCTGAGGAAGGTGTGTTTGCGTAGGGTCCGGTTGGGCTATCACATATGTACTATAGACTTAGACTTCTATTTTAATATTTTTATTGCAAAGAGTGAATAATAAATCATCATTAAGAAGAAAAATTAATCATAAATCACAAGGCTTAAAGTTTATGGAGTCAGATTTGACAATCATGAATTTTGGGCTTGTGTAGCTATAATTTGGCTGAAAGTCAATGTTTACATATCATCCTAATCACCTTAATAGAACAATATTCCAGTGATTCTCAGTTCTTAGCGCACACCCAGCCAGTCAATTTTTCTGGATATCCATAATAAATATGCAAGAGATAGGTTTGTATACTAAGGAGACAGTGTTTGCGTAGGGTCTCTCATGCATATTCATTGTGGGCTGGGGCAGGATGTGGGCGGAACTGGGCGGGCCTAGGGGCCTTCGGGAAAATCTGGTAACCCTAGACAGACAGACACTCTTGATAAGAGGCAGAAATGCTGGAAGCAAAATCCAATTAAAATGATATCTTTCTTTTAAATTAAAGTGTGTGATGATTTTCTTTATCAGAGAATGTGAAATGTGGTAGCAAGCTTATCAGGGCTTAATTTCAATGCTGGTGTCATGGCCTTATATGTTTTTAAACCCAATACTTCAGCTGAAGAGGTTGCTTACCTGCTTTCACAGCAGTTCTGAAATCAGTTCCTTCACTAAACTGGGGGATTTTATAACTGGGATTGTCTGATTTATACAGTTCCAGAGACTAAACACTTGGGATGCATACTATAAGATTGCTCCAAACCTGTAAGACTCTGCACAGCACACCACCTGGCTTCATGGTGAGCATCTGCTTTTCAAACTAGAGATAAATTTACTGTTATTACTCCCTATCCTCCTAGGTTCTTAAGTTTGGAAACAGGTGCTGCTGGCATGCTACTTAAATATTTAAGATAGTTCTTCATAAGGGAGTAGAAAATCATTTTTTGTGGAACCTGACTCCTCCTGTTTACAAGGAAAGCCAAAGTGCTGGCTTAAGTAACAGTAGCCACATTAGCCATTCAGTGACTTAGAAAATTTAATAGCAAGCAGCTGTACCTGGTTAATTGTACAGTCTCAGAAAAGCCACAGAGTTGACTTCCACTTCTTCCTGAATACAATTATTTCTTAAAGTTTTAAAAACCTGCTAATTTGCTTTGTAATCCTCTAATGTATTAAATAGCATTTGGTAGATGGTTTCTACTGCCAGGAGTTACTGTTATGCAAAATACACTCTAATTAGGATTTTAATGGGCTTTTTATGTTGTTTTTCATCCTTACATATGATGTTCTCTCCTGTGTCCCAGTTACTAAATTATTCATGGCCTTTATACTTTTAAGAGTAGGCTACATTTTTTGGTAAATCCACCTTTTTTTCTGATTTAATTACTATGGATTCAATGTGCTATTCATCTGGGAGCTAGCTTAATGGGAACTTCCATCACGGATTTCTTAACTTTAACCTGAAATATAGTTTATTGTTTGGCATGGAATAGATGAGAAATAAATCTACCTGTTGATTTACTAAGGCTAGATTATATCTGTGATAAAGCATTGCCAAGAAAGTTCACCACTAATAAAACCTTTTGAAGTTACACTGGAATCTACTTGGCAAGTTCTGGTGGAATCCCTATATAAAGTATTCTCTGTTGTCCTGCCTGAAAGGATTCAAAAGCTTGACAAGGACTTTGCTTCTTTCAAGTGGAAGATTTAAGCAACCAGTTACAGCAGGTGAAATCTAATTAGGCTACTTTTGCTCATGATAAGTTGGTATTATATCGTAGAATTGAAAATTTTGAGAATTACTGTATACTAAAATTCTGAATCTGAAGCTTCTGAACTTCCCTATCGTAATTAGAACTGCACCGAAAGAAATTTAAGAATGAAGCTGATGGACTACCTTCACCAAATAAGGGTTGTCCAGAAAAATCTAAAGTTGGAAAAACTGTGCAAATTGAAGTTTTTTTTCCATGAATTTGATTGTGCTTGATCAGAAAATTATTAAAATGATTTAAAAAATAGTTTAAATCCCTTCATAGGGTCCCTCAAAGCCAATTATATAAAGCTCAATTTTTCTTAAAATTTGTTATTATTTTTGCTTAATGGAGCAAATGTCTTGGTAGTATAGCTATAATTTTTATGTTTTCACACTCAACAATGATACATTGATAAAATGACTTCATGTCATCTGTTTTATTGAAAAATAACATTAAATCAGTACAGAAATAACACTAAAGTAGGGGTAGGGAACTCCGGTCCTCAAGAGCCGTATTCCAGTCAGGTTTTCAGGATTTCCCCAATGAATATGCATGAGATCTATTTGCATGCACTGCTTTCAATGCATATTCATTGGGGAAATCCTGAAAACCCGACTGGAATACGGCTCTCGAGGACCGGAGTTCTCTACCCCTGCACTAGAGGATCCAATATGCTTATTATAGCAATTGGAGTTGGATTCCTTAGAATCACAAAAAAATAGAAATGCATTCTCCTGTCATCAAATAATGATAAAAAGACATTTTATGCAAAAAAAAACCCCAAACCAGCAGTATTTTATTAAATGAATCTTCAATATCTGCACTTTAATGTGGAAAATAACAGAAATTGAACATACTTCGCTAGTGTGTACAATAGTACTTTTAGCTTGTGAGTTTGTATTTGAAAACTATTTTTTCCCCCTGTTTTCTGCATATGTGACTGAGACCAGGTGGGGATGGAAGTCCAGAAACATTGGTTGGTGTCATGGGCCCAAGTAGGAAGATATTTGTTGGCTCTCCTTCAGCTTTTCTGGACTCAAAATGGACCCAGTTAAAAATTAGTGAAGCCCACTGCCCTACAGTGCAGGCAGCCAGCTTGGTTAGATATGTTGCCTGTTCCATATAGCTGCCAGAGCTCCTCCACCATTTCTGCTTCCAACCATAGACAGTGAAACACTGCTTTGTTTGGGGCGGGGGGAGGGGGGGCTCAGGAGCTCCACCCTAGCGCACCCTAGCGCTATAGTTTTAAATCTTCAGCAGCCGCCGTGCAGCATAGAATGAAGGGTTCCGGGGCAGGCCTGCTGTTTGACGCTGTGCGGTGGCTGCCCGGCAGCTGCACGAAGATTTAAAGCATAACACCGGCAGAAGGGTGGATGGGAGGGCTAAAACCGGTGCCCTAAAATTTGGGGGGAGGTCATGGCCCCTGTGGCCTCTCCCGTTCCAACACCTATGCTCCCAGCATTCACGGTAAGTCACATCTGTGCTCAGCACACACTCTATTTCACTCAACCTGGGAATAATATAAAGCATAAAAGTCAGTTCTGTGGGTGCTTGAGCACCCCCAATATTGTGCAAATGCCTTCACCTTATCCAAGAATGGGTAGTTAGTGATGGGTCCAATAAATTCAATCATTGTGAAAGGTTGGTTTCTATGATACAAAGGAAAAAGCTCAGGAGGAGGAAGATGAGGCGATGCATTGTGTGATCTATGTGCTTTGCTTGCACACTGCTCCTTAATTCCCACATTCCAGGCTCATTCTAAAATTAGAAAGGAGAAACATGCATCATTATATATAAAGATTCTGCACTTTATAATTCACTACTACTGTATCTTTTTGCTATGAGATGCTAAGAAGTAGGGGCATAGCTGCCATTGCGTGCCCTTTGGTAGGGGCTTTCTGCCAGGTGAGAAAAAAAAGATGAGGCCAGGAATGGATGGCAGTTTTGGAAAGAGGTGAGAATACCACACACTACCACATTTACTTGTGTCTGTGCTGTCATGGCAGGAAGTAAAGTACAGCACTCCCTCAAAATTCGCGGGGGTTCCATTCCAGGAACCCCCGTGGATTTTGAAAAACCGCGAATATGGTTTTTCACCTGTCAAAAGGCAGGAGAGGGCAGCTAGGGATGCCAGCGGGTGCAGAAAATCACTCGCGGTATGCCTCTTCCTGTTACTAAAGTCAGGCTACAGCAATCAGGAGCTACTTTGACACACCAGATAGCGCAGTGGTCTCAAACTCAAACCCTTTGCGGGGCCACATTTTGGATATGTTGGTACTTGGAGGGCCGCAGAAAAAAATAGTTAATGTCTTATTAAAGAAATGACAATTTTGCATGAGGTTAAACTCTTTATAGTTTATAAAACTTTCCTTTAACAGTTTTACCTTATGCAAAATTGTCATTTCTTTAATAAGACATTAACTATTTTTTCTGCGGCCCTCCAAGTACTCTATATTTTCTGCAGCACTCACATTTAAAGTTTAATATCTTTTCTTTCTCAAAACTGGCACATTTCTATTACTAAATTGAAAATAAAATCATTTTCCTACCTTTGTTTGGTAATTTCATCAGTCTCTGGTTGCACTTTATTCTTCTGACTGTGCATCCAATATTTCCTCTCTTCTTTCAGCCTCCTGTATGCTTCCTCTCCTCCAGACCTCATTCCCTCCCCCAACTTTTTCTTTCTTTTTCTATGTCTGTCTTTCTCTGATTCCTAGTCCCATTTTTTGCTTTGTTTCTGGCTCCTTGTCCCCCCCCCCTTCTTTCTTTTTTCCTTCTGGCTCCCTGTCCCCCCCCTTCTTTCTTTCTTCCTTCCTTCCCTCCCCCACCGCCGGGGAATAGGCTGCTGCTGCTGCAGGCGCCATCGGGAACAGGCCGAGATCTCCACGGGGCCGACCAACTCTCACTGCCCGACGTCAATTCTAACGTCGGAAAGGACGTTCCGGGCAGCCAGGCAGCGATTGGCTAGCCAGAACGTCCTCTCGATGTCAGAATTGAGGTCGGGCGGCGAGAGAAGCAGGGAGATCAAAGAGCATGGTGCCAGCGATGAGAAGGGAAGGGAATTGGGCACCCCTGCTCTAGACGAGCCGCGAGCCGCACTCTAGGAAGAACAGTGGAGGGTGACCAGTTGTGTGGACCGCCCCCCCCTTGGTACGCCACTGGAGCAGCAGCGTGTCTGGCCGGTTCATTCCATTCAAAGCCGCGGGTGGCGGCTCCTTGCGAGATCCGCGCCTGCGTCTGAAGCCTCTCTGATGTTGTGATGTCAGAGAGGCTTCCGATGCAGGAGCGAATAGTGCAAGGAGCCGCGGCTTTGAACGGAACAAACTGGCCAGACCCGCTGCTGCTCCAAAAGGAAGGAATTATCCAGTCCAGACCGCGGGCCGCAAATAAAACTTGGAGAGCCACATGTGGCCCGCGGGCCGTGTGTTTGAGACCGCTGAGATAGCGTGTCAAAGCAGCTCCTGATAGGTGTGACCATGACTTTAGTATAAGGAAGTGGCGGTCAGAAAATACCGCAAATTACTGAGTCCGCAATTCGCGATTCATGAACTGCGATTTCGTGGAGGTTTACTGTAATACAATGCCTCATTTCCTGCTACAGTGGGGTGAAGCTGTGAGATGTTTCTTTTCCCTGCAGAGTTATTCTTCCTTTCATTTCTTTTGTTCTCTTTTTTCTTTTTATTCCAATTTCTTTGCTTCATTCCTACCGGCTTTTTTTCTCTCCGTTTTCTTTGGTTCCTTCTTACCCATCCTGTTGTCCTTCCCTTTCATGTCTTCTTTCCTATCCATTATTGTATTTCTTCCCCTCCTCTCCTTTTTGCACAGTAAGTCCTGTACGTTTTTTGTACTTCTGACATACGGTACCCCTTGTATGTTGTAAATTTTTTTTTATAAACAATGTTCATCACAGAGGGTTACCAGACGTCTGGATTTCCCTGGGCATGTTCTCCTTTTGAGATTATCTAAGAGAGAGCGAGACCAGAAGGCTTTGAGCATGCGCAAATGCTCAAAGCCTAGTCCAGCCCGGCGCAGGAAGAAGGAGGATCTCTCTCGCACCGCACCGCCCAGCCCAGTCCAACCCAGCCCAACCCAATGAGGGAGGATCTTCGGGCACTGGCACTGGCACATCCTGTGCATTGGTGCCGGTGCTCAATCGGGTAAGAGATGTTTTGCGGTGCTGGGGGGAATGTAGGATCGCGGGGGAGGAGGGGTGACGCGAGCGGGGGGGGGGAGGATGCCGGTTCGCAGGGGGGATGCCGGATCGGATTGAAAAAAAAAAGTTGTAAAACGCGCTCATACGTATAACGTGCACGGTTATGCACGGTTTGTAAAAATCGTGTATAACGCGCGCATTATATGCGTGAAAATACGGTACTTCTCTGCAGTTCAAAGCTGCAGAGTGGGAACCCTGACACCATCCCTACAGACAGCTCCCCTTTACTTCATCCCTGACATTCTCCCTATAGATCAGGGGTCTCAAAGTCCCTCCTTGAGGGCCGCAATCCAGTCAGGTTTTCAGGATTTCCCCAATGAATATGCATTGAAAGCAGTGCATGCACATAGATCTCATGCATATTCATTGGGAAAATCCTGAAAACCCGACTGGATTGCGGCCCTCAAGGAGGGACTTTGAGACCCCTGCAATAGATCCACTACAAACACCTCCCTCCCAGACTGTACTTCTACACTAGGAATTTGAGCACACAACTTACAGAATACCAACAAAGGGCAATTATGCACATAATTGGAGCCAATTAGCACCAATTAAGGCCAATTAAAACCTATTGCTCATTAGCACCAATTATTGGCTCATTATTAAATAAAGTTATGCACAAAGCTGGCCTTATTCTACAACTTGTGGTGGTTACAAATTTGAGCATGCAACTTTACATTTGTGAGTTAAGAGCATAAAAATTGCCATACTGAGACAGACCGAAGGACCATCAGGCCCAGCATCCTGTTTCTAACAGTGGCTAATCCAGGTCCCAAGAACCGGTTCGCAGGGGGGATGCCGGATCGGATTGAAAAAAAAAAGTTGTAAAACGCGCTCATACGTATAACGTGCACGGTTATGCACGGTTTGTAAAAATCGTGTATAACGCGCGCATTATATGCGTGAAAATACGGTACTTCTCTGCAGTTCAAAGCTGCAGAGTGGGAACCCTGACACCATCCCTACAGACAGCTCCCCTTTACTTCATCCCTGACATTCTCCCTATAGATCAGGGGTCTCAAAGTCCCTCCTTGAGGGCCGCAATCCAGTCGGGTTTTCAGGATTTCCCCAATGAATATGCATTGAAAGCAGTGCATGCACATAGATCTCATGCATATTCATTGGGGAAATCCTGAAAACCCGACTGGATTGCGGCCCTCAAGGAGGGACTTTGAGACCCCTGCAATAGATCCACTACAAACACCTCCCTCCCAGACTGTACTTCTACACTAGGAATTTGAGCACACAACTTACAGAATACCAACAAAGGGCAATTATGCACATAATTGGAGCCAATTAGCACCAATTAAGGCCAATTAAAACCTATTGCTCATTAGCACCAATTATTGGCTCATTATTAAATAAAGTTATGCACAAAGCTGGCCTTATTCTACAACTTGTGGTGGTTACAAATTTGAGCATGCAACTTTACATTTGTGAGTTAAGAGCATAAAAATTGCCATACTGAGACAGACCGAAGGACCATCAGGCCCAGCATCCTGTTTCTAACAGTGGCTAATCCAGGTCCCAAGAACCTAGCTAGATCCAAAGTAGCAAAGAATCTTTTTAAAACCCTGCTAAGCTAATTGCTTTCACCACATTCTCAGGCAACAAATTCCAGAGTTTAATTACATGTTGTGTGAAGAAAATTTTTCCATTTTGTTTTAAATCTACTACTTAGTATCTTCATCGCGTGCCGCCTAATCCTAGTATTTTTGGAAAGAGTAAACAAGCGATTCACAACTACCCTTTCCAGTATTTTATAGACCTCTATCATATCACCCCTGAGCTGTCTCTTCTCCAAGTTGAAGAGCCCTAGCCGCTTTAGCCTTTCCTCATAGGGAAGCGTCCCATCCCTTTTATCATTTTCATTGCTCTTCTCTGTACCTTTTCTAATTCTGCTACATCTTTTTTGAGATATGGCAACCAGAATTACACACAGTATTCAAGGTGCAGCGTTACCATAGAGCGATACAAGGGTATTATAACATTTTCATCTTTGTTTTCCATTCCTTTCCTGATCATTCCTAACATTCTGTTTGCTTTCTTAGCTGAGGGGTTCAACATACCCTCAGCGATGACACCTAGATCTTTTTCCTGGGCAATGACTCCTAAATTGGGACCATGAATCACACGGATGGGAGTGGGGGGTGGAGAAGAGGGTCAGGTAGGGGCGCCACTGCCCTGGATACCTCTCACTCTTGCTACACCACTGCCTTATTGTTCTGCTACGATGTCTATGTGGCTAGTTTACTAAGACTGCTGGCCCCTCTTATATCCCAATGGCTTGTGTTGTGCATTCTTCTTTTGGACATGCTTTTTTTTAAAAATTGGTTCAAAAGATAGACACACTGAGGACAAACACATCAGAAAAAATGGCCATATTTGAAACAAAAGGATAGATGGTTTTAATGGTCATATTTGCTATTGTATTTTTGAGCATGTTCTGCAAGATGTCGAAACTCGGATTTGGATGTCATATCAAAAATGCTCCTCTATATTTTTGAACAGCTCAAAATCATATGAGTGGCAAAATTCTGGACTATCATATGAGTGGCTCTCAATCTCGTTTTGGAAAGACCCAAGTGTAGAAGTGATATCCAACTCCTACAGGCATGTGAGCTTTAAGCCAGCTAGGATATAGCCTTATATTGTGAACCGGAATTACTGGGCAGATTACGATGGGTGCTGAACAGTTCTCAGTCCAACCAAGAAGAGAATGACGTGGATATGGTTCAATCAATAATCTGAAACACTGTCAAACCATAAAATTTTGTTTCTGCAAATTGGCACTTAATGAAGTAAGAACACTCTTTTCAGCTTCAGTGGCAAAATAATGCTCAGAATTTAGGAAGTTGGTTCGTTGGGCCGAGGACTTTTCAGCACCCCCTTGTAGATGAAGTAATAAACTTTTTTCTTTATTTTCTGATGTGTAACTGTCAATATATTATACAAAATGTAGAATTGTTCTAGAGGTTTCTGGTATTATATTGGTACTGATTCAGAGCACAGAGTTGCAGAGAAATTTTCAGAAAACCAAATAAAGAACATCTGCACACCTAATGGTGTAGATTTTGTTTTCTACATCATTATTGATCTCACTATTTTATGCATCATTTTGTCAATATGTTGTGGAAGCTCATGAGTTAATATGCCTATATGAGTGAATTTCAGTATGAAAATGGTAGATTGTAGTATTCTGATCTGAAGAAGGGTTACCTTTGAAAACTAATCAAAAATGCATTGTTAGTCCAATAAAATATTTTCCTTGATATTTTGTTTTATTTCTTTATATTACTGTAAATTATATACAAGACATGCATTAATTGAAATTGATTTATGAACCGTATTCATTAGCAGGGTCTCTTACATATATACAAATCTCAAATTAGCCCTACCAGTTGGCCAATTAATAATAATAATAATAATTTTATTCTTATATACCGCCAAAGCCATGGTAGTTCGAGGCGGTTTACAACAAGAAGAGCTGGACAATCAGTGAAAAGAAATTACAAAGACGTCGTTGAGTACAAATGGAGAAGGGCGGTTACAAGTAGAGTGGGAGTAAGTCAAGTGATATGCATAGAGTAGAGGCAACGAGTACGTGTAGGAAGCGTTCATGGTAAGGCATTAAGAGTTCTTGGTTACAAATCGATTGAAGAGGTTTGTTTTAACTAGTTTTCTAAAGTTAAGCTAGGATGAGGCGTGAAGGGTCCTTATATATGTAATATATCTGATTCAGCCTAACATTTATTGCTTGATAGGTCCTGTGGGTTCAATTAAGATAGAAATTATATTCTGTATACTAAACTAAACTAAACCTTAAGTTTATATACCGCATCATCTCCACGTATAACATCTGCTAATTTACTATGCTGTGAATATAGGACACCTTTTCAGCTTGGTCTTCTTGACAAATTTAACTTTTCTAATAAGGCCCTTTTTATTCAATTAGAAAATGATTTTAGACGGGTCATACAGAGGCATAGTTATCAACAAGGGGCTACTGTTAAAATATATTACATATTTTACTATTAAAGGCAAAAGTCATCAATATAGTCTACCTTTAAGATGTGTTATTAGTAAGTAAGAGGGGCATTTCAATATGACATCTAAATCTGAGTTTAGATATTTTGAGGAAGATGCACAAAACTCTATTACCAAACATGGCCATTTTCAAAACTGCAAAACATCTATCTTGTTTTTTTTTCTAAAATGGCTATTTTTCAGATGTGATTCAATCTTTTTGAGCCATTAAAAAAAAAACAACAACCCAAACAAACCATGTCCAAAAGAAACCCACACAAAACAAACCATTGATGTGTAGGAGGGGGCTAGCATTTTTAGTAGACTGGCTACACAGACATCCTAACAGAGCAGTGGGGCAACGTAGGGGGCACTGAAGTGAACTTTACCTAAAAGTCCCAGGTCCACATCTTATCATAACCCCCTTACAGTCTATGGTGAGCCCTCCAAAACCCACTCAAAACTACTGAACCCAGCTTGTACACAATAGCCTTTATGCTTGCAGATGGCACCTATATGATAAATTTTGGGTGGGTTTTGGTGGGCTCACATATTCCACCATAAGTGTAATAGAAAGAGTGGGATATGGGCCTCTAAGCAGGTGTAAATGGCAACATAGAAATTAGTTGACTTATACATTTATTTCTGCTGGAAAATATGGATAAATATATACTTCAAAGTTGTACTTAAACAATACGCAGAAAGCAACTCTTCTCATCTGTGCATGCCACCGATATATACATGTAGATTCTGTCTTCCCTCAGCTCACCACTTATACATATACCCCCTTCTTTACTAACGCGTAGCACAGGTTTTAGTGCTGGCAGCAGAGGTATCTGCTCCGATGCTCATAGTAAAGAAGGGGGATAGTTAGGTGCTACTGACTCATGTTTGAGTCCTAACGACTTGATGAATTACAGATCTAAAAAGAGATCAATTTTGTGCTAGTCTAGAAAGGTCCTCTAGTGTCATCCCCTTGTGCCAGACATAAGGATATACTTATCAGAAAGTTAAACCTTTAGCACACTAACACACATACAGAAAGTCCTTATAATTTTCTGAATTATACTTAACTGAGTACATATAGTAGTTGTACTTACAATTAGCAGGTTTTCTCAGAGGTCAGTCGCTTCTGGGCACAGGCTTCTTAGTTTCAATATGATGTAGAAATAGGGGGAGGTTTGAAGAGCAGGGATGAGGCAAGATGAGATTATTATCTATGTAAGGGGAAAGTTATTAATGTAGGTTATCATAAAGATGTGCTATTTTACTGTTATCTCAAGTTATTAGCAACATGGGCTACTGGTAAGACAGTGCAGTGGAGAAGCAAGACTGTCTTGGTAAAAGTGGGTACCAATTATATTGCAAAATCTGGTAGGGAGTTTATGGAAGAAATGTAAAAGCCAAATGTAAGCTTGTAGGTTGAAAATTGAAATTCAGAATCTCCAGGAGGGTCTAGAACAATTCATTGTAGCCGATTAAGCACAGCCATTTCATTGTGGCCATTTCATCATTGAATCGTCCACGATGAATCATTCATGGCAGCAGCTGACCTCTTATGGGAAGGATATCCCTTACCAAAGTAGAAGCACTCCTCATACCCCCCAAAGTAGGAGCACCCCCACCCCCCAAAAAATAAGAGTGCCCCCCAATTCCCCCACCACCCCTAAGGTAGGTGTGCATCCCCACCCAGCATACCTCTTGAACAGTTTGCAGCGCGAGCAGCGTCTTCCACCTCCTGCTTGGGCCAGCTTGGCTCCCCTCTGATGTCACATCTTGGACCCACAACTAGAAAGTGAAGTCAGCAGGGAGCCGAGGCTGGCCAAGCAGGGAGTGGAAGATGCTGCTCGTGCTGACAAATGTTTCAAGAGATATACAGGAGGAAGAGAGGCACCAGCAAAGTGGGAGGGGGGGGGGGAAGATGGGAAGGAGGAGAGGCATTGGCAGAGGGGGGGAAAGAGAGAGGAGAAGAGATGCACAATTCATTGCGGTTCATTATGGCTGTCGTGAAGAGAATGATTCATCGTGTGCTATTCCATCATGGCCGTGATAAAGCGTCCTGTGATGAAACAGCCACAATAAATCATCCCATTCCGCTCCAGGGTAACATTTTCAGAAGTACTCCCATTCCACATCAAGACCCAAGAGCAGACAGAGAGGTCATGGAGTCTCAATGCATTGATGAGATGATGGTGCAAACCTGAGAGATTTAGACTGGTTAGGAACTGGGCAACATTCTGCAACATTCTGGAAAAAAAAAGAAAAAAGGACTCTACCTTAACTAAATCATGCTACTTTAGCACAGGTTCCCATTTTAAGCAATGAGACTTATGGGCTCATTTTCAAAAAAGAAAGGGGCAGCTGGATGTTTTTCTTGCCAAACCCTTCTAGTTCACTATTTGTATAACCTATTTTCTAGATAGATAACTATGCTGATGATCAGTAGTTCATAAGTTTAAGTTTATTAGGATTTTATATACTGCCTATCAAGGTTTTCTAAGCGGTTTTACAATCAGGTACTCAAGCATTTTCCCTATCTGTCCCAGTTGGCTCACAATCTATATAACGTACCTGGGGCTATGGTGGATTAAGTGACTTGCCCAGGGTCACAAGGATCAGCACGGGGTTTGAACCCACAACCCCAGGGTGCTAAGGCTGTAGCTTCAACCACCGCGCCACACACTCCTCATCAGTTTCAAGGGGGCGTGCTAGAGGTATGGTGAGGGTGGAACTATGGTGAGCTTATGACTTGGATGTTTTTCTGACATAAACATTTAAGAATACATCCAGGGCACAATTTGGCCATTTGGGAGGCTAGGCCTGTTTTTAATAATGAATGTCAAAAAGGTGCTCTAACTCAGTGGTTCCCAACCCTGTCCTGGAGGACCACTAGGCCAATCAGGTTTTCAGGCTAGCCCTAATGAATATGCATGGAGCAGATTTGCATGCCTGGCACCTCCATTATATGCAGATCTCTCTCATGCATAGTCAGTAGGGCTATCCTGAAAACCCGACTGGCCTGGTGGTCCTCCAGGAGAGGTTTGGGAACCACTGCTCTAACTGACCAGACGACCACTAGAGCAGTGGTTCCCAACCCTGTCCTGGAGGAACACCAGGCCAATTGGGTTTTCAGGCTAGCCCTAATGAATATGCCTGAAGCAAATTTGCATGCCTATCACTTCCATCATATGCAAATCTCTCTCATGCATATTCATTAGGGCTAGCCTGAAAACCCGATTGGCCTGGTGTTCCTCCAGGACAGGGTTGGGAATCACTGCACTAGAGGGATATAAACATGACCACACATACACACTCCCC
Source organism: Geotrypetes seraphini (assembly GCF_902459505.1). Taxonomy (NCBI): domain Eukaryota; kingdom Metazoa; phylum Chordata; class Amphibia; order Gymnophiona; family Dermophiidae; genus Geotrypetes; species Geotrypetes seraphini. The sequence goes on along the minus strand of NC_047085.1, from coordinate 145,917,459 downwards.
AAAGATGTGAATGAAATAGTACATTCTTGTCTGTATGATAGCTTCAGATGTTATGGCTGCTCCTAGTAGAGCAGCAGGCAGGTCTCTAGAGTAGCCTAGTGGGTGGTGAAATCAACCATAGAGATGGGGATGAGGTTGTGGGTTCAATTCCCACACCACTCCTTGTGACCCTGGCCAAGTCACCTAACGCTTCATTGCCCCAGGTACCAAAGTTAGATTGTGAGCCCACCAGGACAGATAGGGAAGAGTACCTGAATGTAAACCACTTCAAACAGAAGCAGTACATAAGAAATATAAGTTAAATAACATTATTTTTTTGATGTTTGGGATCAGACTCTGTGGGAGCTTCTAACCACTGAAATCTGTGAATGAATTTTCATGATTCGTGTCTTAAGAGACTGAGAGTACATGTTAATGAAGCTTGATGCAAAAGCGCTTAACAGTGTGGTGATCAATACTGTCTGCTCATGCAGAACTTTGTTTAGAGACAAGCTGTTAGGGGTTTCCATTTCAGGATAACCATAGAGAAAACAGTAAAATGGGAGGGGCTGAGTGAATATTTTGCAATTAACTCATCCTTGTGAAAATGAGCAATAGAAGTGTGATTTTCAAGTATAAACATTCTCAAGCAATGCTTTATATTTTATGCAAGGCATGTTCTGTAATTAAAACAGACCCTCTAGATATACATTTCTGTACTATAATATGATTGCAAAGTAATAAGGTTGAATTATTGCATATTTCAACTTCTTAAGGGCATACTAATAACATTCTTCAAACAATAAATGTAAAAGCATGAAGCACCATTGGTTTTTCTGTTTTAAACATCTAGTTCCACTTGTGAGGCAGTATTTTGTGCAGTCATCTTTGTTCCATGAAGGACAAGTGCCTCACAATTCCAGATGGGATGGAAACAATTACAATCTGTGATCACAGTTACAAAACATGTTGATAATTTGGGTATTAGGTTCTAGGGGCTAGATTCACTAAGCAAACCGATCGTGTACCGATCGGTTTGTGAGCCCTTTGCGACCAAATTTCCCTCCAACCCCATTCACTAAAGCCTGTAGAGATCCTCCCATGCAAATTAGCAAAACCCCATGCAAAATAGGCAAGCGACTGATTCACTAACAATTGCATGACTATTTTGAATCGTGTTTTACTATTAGCAAACCCGATTGCTGCAGACCTGGCGGTAACTGAGTTACTGTCAGGTCTGCAGGTTTTTTGACAGGCCTGCCTGTCTTTTTTATTCATTTTTTTCCATGGCACAGATATTTTGCATGCGTTACACACACAAAATATCTGCCCCATAAAAAAAATTAATAAAAGACAGGCAGGCTTGTCAAAAAAATGTACCCCCCACACACAAATGCGCCCCTCCCCGAAGAAAACATGACCCCTAAGCATGGCCGCCCCCCACCCCTGACCGGCACGGCCCTGCCCTCTCTCCCCGCAACCAGCACGGCCCGGCCCACCCACCCCCGACACCAAAAAGTTGGGAGCAGGAGGGGTGCTCAGTCCCTCCTGCTCCTAGGCCGCTTTAAAACCACAGGCTTGCACTGCAGGGAACGGCGGCAGAGAGCAGGAGAGTCCGGCGAGCAGGTAAGAGAAATCAGGGCTGAGCCCTGACAGCAGTGACAGGAGGCTGCTTCTCCTGTCTCTACTGTCAGGGTGTGTGCATGAGCAGGGATCACTCTCTAGTGATCCTGGCCGTGGGTAGGGTGTGTGTTAATGATCGTCCCCATTTGCATGCAGACCTTTAGTGAATTTGTCGGCCTGCATGCAACCGGAAACGGATCACACACGGTTTGGAGGGTAAGTGAATCTAGCCCTAGGTCAGGAGTTTTAGAGTGCTTTAATAAACGGGCTATAAATTTAATAAACAAAATGAAATACTCTCCTCCCACAAGCAACTGTGGTATATCTGATGCAATATTTCATCTTACCAGTGCATGGCCAATTGCACAGCAGCTGGAATGAATCCCCCCTCCTTAACCTAAGCCTAACATTTATTGTACACCATGCCATAGGGTAAATTCAAGGAAGATCCCTTAAAGATAGGAAATATAAGAAAGTTTGATCGTGTTACCCCCTTTTTTAACATTATCATTGGTTGCTTATTTTTTTTATAGAGCACAAAGCATTTTACCCCAATCACCTATTTATTTGCATGCTTTAACGATCCCCTATACACCTACCAAGACTCCACAATCCAATAAAAACAATACTTTATTATTTCTATAGTGCTGCCAGGCCCATGCAACGCTGTACATTGTACATGCAAGAGATGGTCCCAGCTCAGCAGGAGCCACAGAGCAGACTTCCTGCTTCCAACTTTTCAAAAAGGTGGTGGTGGTAGTGGGGGTCCGGTGGCAAGAGGGAGTGGGCACCCCTCCTGCCATTTTTTGGTTCTGGGGGAATGGTGGATCGGGGGTGCTTGGCATGGTTGGGAGGCATAGTGCGGGGGTGTCCTGCAAGGCATGAGGGAATGAATATCCCTCCTGCTTATTTTTTGTGAAGGGGAGGGTTTGGTTTGGAGGAGTCAGTAGTGTGGAGGGCCAGGGCCGGGTGGGGACATGGCACAGGGTATTCGGCCAGGCAGGAGGGAGTAGGCATCCCTCCTTCTATTTTCGCTGTCGTGGGGAGGGGTCATGGTTCCCATTTGTGGAACCATTAAAAAAGCCCCCCCCCAAAAAAAAAAAAAAAAAACTAGTCCGATCTGTCTACTGAAAGGTCTGCACCAGTCAGTCATTTTGGGTCGGTAGGAGCGATCATGATTTTGTGTGGGATTTTAGGGCTTCGATTGGTGGGCTAGTTTGCATGGGATTTTAATATTAATGGAGAAATTTGCATGGCTGATTCAGAGAATGAGCGATCACTTGGAGAAACACATAGCCAGCAGTTTTGTGCATTGGGTCAGGAAATCCGATCAATTGCAAGACCGGTCAAACCGGTTTAGCGATGATCGTTAGACGATCATTAAGTGTAGTGCATCCCCAAGTAAGTTTGCCCATTGATTGTGGATTTTATACATGGAGGGGCATAATAAAAAAAAAAGGCTAAGTCCCCTTTTGGCCTAAGGCCCTAAACGCTGAAAATAGAATCAGGGAAAATGTCCATTCTGAAAAAAATGCCCAAAATGAGATTTTTTGAGAATGGCCTACCTCTACATTCAGCAGTTTAAATGCCCAGACCACCACTATGTCTAAACTTACAACACATTATCAACCAAAAAATAGCCTAAGTCCCAAACACCCAAAACAAGACCTTTTAGGTGAAGGAGGGGCCAGTCCTTGGCCTAAAAGCTGGATTCTGTAACCGGCATCTGTCAAAAACAACACCGGTTACAGAATCCAGCAGGAATTCGTTGGGGGGGGGGGGGGGGATTGTGGCAGGAGAGATGGCACTTCACAGTTTTTTGTTTTGATTATGAGCCCCTTACTGTATAATATATTTATTTTGACAACTTTATAAATGTTCACCGTGTGTTACAGTATATGATTGGGTTTCATGTTCATACTTTTTATATTTTTTATTTGATTTTGTGTATTATTTTAAACTATTGGTGTTTGTATTCTTTGAACCACATAAGATTAGTCATTGCCTAATTATGAGTTGATATATTTATATTTTTTGTATTGACTCCTGATGCAGACCAAGAGGATGAAACACAGTTGTGTCGAATCATTTTGAAATCATTTGATTACAAGATCCTTTTTGTACCCTGTGGTCATCTCTACTGTGTCTGTGTGCTTAACCTTCCAAGGGTTCACCTACGCAAGGCACAAGTACTACTTTGGAATCGGCTCTACTCCTCAACCTAAACAGCTCTCCTTCTGAAAATAGCAAATACAGTACTTTCTCAGTGTGTTAGCATTTGAACACTGCATAAGGTCATGCACGAGTCCTGTTTATAAAGGCACATAGCTACCTACAAGCTGTCTTGCTAATTGATTCTATTCTTATTTCTAAGTTGTTTATATTTCCTCCATTTCAAGAGTTAGCCCAATTGGATGCAGCTCAGATAGTTGAAGATCCATTAATTGCTAATTCAACAGATTTTCTTGAGTCTTCCCAGGATGTAATTTCAAACAGTGCTATTTTAGTAGTCTTTTTGTAGCTATCTGTTGGGAAAAGATAATGTAGCTAAATATAAGGCAAATTTTCTTAAAAGCATGCTTTTTTTTGTGATCAAAAGCTACTCAGCTTTGGAGGAAACCATTTTTGCAATTAAATTTTGGGTGTTTGCTACAGAAGTTTCCTTCTTTTACATTTTCTATGTAAAAGTTTAATTACTTATGAAGGCAGTAACTATGTATATTTTGAGCTTTCACAATTGGAAGATTTTATGCTTAATAAATAGGGGAACTGTCAAGGCTGGCTTAACTGGTGAGTCTGCGATGTACTGTTCGAGGCGTACTCAAACGGTTCCAGAATGCCTTGCTGCTGCTATCACCACTTCAGAAGCCTGAATGTCTTTTCTCTAGTAGCCCAGTGCCTTCCCCACCTAGATCTGGTATCTCACCTCCTTCTCAGACCCCTCTTCAGTTTGTGGTTCAACATTGCTGCCTCTGTCTTACACCCCCCCCTTGCCAGTGTACCTTAACATGTTTTTCCCCTGTAAAGGGCACCAGCAGTGGCAGCAATTTACATATGCAGCCTGTGACCAATGCTGGCCTCCTCCCTCTGCTACATCTTGTTGCAACAGCATGTGACAAAGGGAAGAGGCTGGAGCCAGCCACAGGGTGCATATGTAAATTGCTGCCTCTGCCCTCTACAGGAGAAGACAAATTAAGCTCCACTAGTACTGGTGATAGTGCTGGTGGGGTTTGAAAGAGAGATAGATGCAAGAGTGCTGGCGGGAGATAGGGTAGAGAGAGTGGAACAAGATGTTGTACCTGGTTGAATGGGAGGGGGGAGATTCTAGACAATGGGATTAATGGAGAATGGGAAACAGAGCTAATGCCAATGGATGCTGAGTGCTGATGCAGAGGTGAGGGAACAGTTGTCTCAGAGTACCACACAACATAACATATAACACATACAACACACATAACATTTGTATACCACATTACCCATCAGATCTATGTGGATTAACAAAATGGAAAACTGCTACAAACACAGAATGAGATACAAGTTCAGTCTTGCAAAGATTTCCTAAATAAATAAATCTTTAACAATTTCCTAAAGTTTTGATATGATGTAGATGTAAAAAAATAACTGACAAAAATCTGGAATAGTGAATGGTCATTCTTTTTAAGGAAGATGTAGTTTACATTTAAATGTTATTATAGTCAGCATTTTCTTTTGTTATTATGTGCTTACCTTTCAAGACATAGAAACATGATGGCAGGTAAAGGCCAAATGGCCCATCCAGTCTGCCCATCCGCAGTAACCATTATCTCTTCCTCTCTCTAAGAGATCCCATGTACCTATCCCAGGATTTCTTGATTTTCTTTTTTCTTATTATTGTTGGATAGTCTTTGTATTGCTATCCCCCTCCTTTACAAAGCTGCACTAGCGTTTTTAGTGCAGGTAGCTGCGGTAACAGCTCCAACGCTCATAGAATTCCTTCGTATGAGCGTCTGAGCTGTTACCGCTGCTGCTGCTGACGCTAAAAATGCTAGTGTGGCTTTGTAAAGGAGGGGGATAATGAAACATTTTCAATAAAATGGAATTGTGCCCCTAGTAGCATGGAGGGATAAAAGGAGATCCAGGAGTGCTTCCATTTCTTTATTATACTTTTTTTTGGGATGGGAGAAAAGGACTCTCTGGAGCTGAAGCCTGCAATGACTTTAAATTGAAAAATCCTATTTTGTTTGTCTTATGCTGATTTTCAAAATGAAATGAAAGAGGAAGTTTTGTTGAACTTTCTCTTTTCTTTTTAAATGAACTCACATTAATCCTCAAGCCCTGCAGCTTTTGACCTATTCCCATTTGGAATCTGTAAAGTAATTATAATCAATTTAATTAATTTCCTCTGCATAAAAACTAGCCCATTGCCTCATTAGCATTGAAAGTGAGTGGGAGTGCTGGAAACTGATGCCTGCCATCAGTGACCTGTACCTGCGTTTTAAAAGATGCTTACTCCCCTTTACATTCCTCAATAACTTGATGGGTTTGATCAATTAAGAGAAAAGTTTCTGCCAAAGCTGACATCTTTCTGCATTGCCCATCTGTCAAATGTGGGAGTTCTCCATGTCAGTGTAGTCTGAGAACTGTGAATTACCGCTGCTGTTTTCTGAAAATACATGAAGACTAAACTCAGCTAGGGCTTCTTTTACTAAAGTGCGCTAGCGGTTTTAGCGCATGCTACAATGCCGCTCACGCTAAACGCTAACGCCTCCATAGAGCTTGCGTTAGTATTTTTCATTTAGCGCGCGATTAGCACGCACTAATCTTTAGCGTGTGCTAAAAACGCTAGCGCACCTTGGTAAAAGGAGCCCTTAGTGTTTGGAACTGTTCTCTCCTTTGCTCCCAGACAGAGTCAATCCATACAGGCAAATAGAGTAAATCTGTAGAGAAGCATAAGAACAGGAGCAAAGGAGACCGATATCTATTTAGCAGTGGAAGACCAAATTATTCTAACAAATATGCCCAGATGTTTACACGCTTTTCAATGAATAATTTTCCAATTTTTTTCTGCAGTTTCACACTTCTGAACATGTTCCATCTGGTACCATATGTCCTGCGCATTCTCATTAGCCCCTGTTAGCATGAAGCACCCTTGTGTGGTATAAGAGGACTACGCTTAAGAACCACATATAAAGATAATATAAAGCAATGTGCACCAATTGTATCATAGGGAATCATTATTGAAATAATTCTGATATACTGTATAATGCTACTATTTTGTTAATCTATCTCTATTATTTACTATCCCTTCTAGCTCTTTCTTTCTGCTTTTTTTTTGTAAAATGCACTGGACAGGAATCCTGGACAAAGCTAAAATAAATAGATACTTACAAAAGGTGATTTTCAAAGAGGCAGATTGTTTTGTGTAAAACATGTCCTCTTCAGAATGACTAAAGGATATAAAGGATATAAAACTGCTGGAGAGGGTGCAGAGACGAGCAACTAAACTAGTGAAGGGTATGGAGAAACTGGAATATGAGGATCGACTTAAAACACTGGGATTGTTCTCCCTTGAGAAAAGGAGACTGCGTGGGGATATGATCGAGACCTTCAAAATACTGAAAGGAATCGACAAAATAGAGCAGAGAAGATTATTTACATTGTCCAATTTGACACGGACAAGAGGACATGAAATGAAGCTAAGGGGGGACAAGTTCAGGACTAATGTCAGGAAGTTCTGCTTCACACAGAGAGTGGTGGACATCTGGAATACTCTCCCAGGGGAGATTATTGCGGAATCGACAGTCCTAGGCTTCAAAAGCAAACTAGATGCATATCTCCTTGAGAAAGGCATATAAAGATAGGGTGGCTATAAAATAAACCAGGTGTATACCTGGCGGGGCCTCCGCGTGTGCGGATCGCCGGACTTGATGGACCGAAGGTCTGATCCGGAGATGGCGCTTTTTATGTTCTTATGTTCTTAAAAGTACATGTGGGCTTCCTTAGCCTCATGAAAAAGAGGCATTCTCAGGGGTATACCATACCATATTGTTTCTTATACCCCGTAAATGTCAACTGGAAATCATTGCGGCTTACATAAGATTAATAAGGTTAGCAACATAGACATTATGGATCATAGTGAGACTGTAATGAAAACAGATGTGTTTTTTAGCACCTTCCTAAACTGAAGACAGGAGGAGGTCTGACGTTAGCAGGTCGAGAGGCAGCTCCAAATTTTGGGGCCTTGAAACTCGAAGGTGGATTTAAAGAGCGATTTCCTCTGAACTTAACGTGAAGAAGGAAGAGGTAATTTATAGCGTTGAGTCATTCTTGAGTTATAGAAGGAGTGTGAAACTTGGATGGCTGATGGCTGAAGGTAGCCCAGTTGAGCTTTCTCCATTTATATCCCTGTGAACCATACATGTTGAAGTCTAGGAAATAAACAGCATGATCCATTGTCAAATGCAAGCATGCTATTTTGTCTCTCATCAGCTGCCTTCACAAATAGGTGTACAGTAAAGGTTCCATTGGTGTAGGCATACAGGCCTGGATTTTATAAACAGTGCTGGTATCGGTGGCTGCCTAAAAATGGCCACTGATTGTGTATCAATCATGCATTAGTGCCATTGATAGCATCACGTCTGGTTTTAAAACAGGTGCCTTAAATGTAGACCAGCATTTTAAAGGCCTACGTTTAAGGCGCCTGTCTTGTGCCTACGGAAGTGCCTAGGGTTGCCTAAGGACACTTAAGGCCACCTCCGGCATAAACCACGCCCATGCCAGCCTCAGGCATCCTTAGGCATGCGAGCAGCACCTTCAACATAGGTGCCATTCTATGCATCAATTTTTTTTTTTTTTAAACATGCATCTTGATTGGTTAGTTAGATGACAGTAGGACACCTACCGCTGCCTAACTTTGGAATGCCTCTACTAGAATCCAGGCCACAGTACACACAGTATATTTTGCTTTTAATGAAATTGTTTAGGTAAATAAATGAAACCAACTTGATATATTGTGATCCACAGCTATGCAGTTACTTCTTGGTAACTGGAATAAAATGCCAATAATCAGGTGGAATATTGTATGTTTGACTTATAATTTGTGTTAGCAGTTGTGGAAAGACTTGCAGGCACAGCCTGGCTCAGGTGATGCGAGATCCAGTGAGCTACTGTATGTTACTGTGATTCATTCTCATGTTTTTTCCTTTATATAGAAGAAAAGAAGCAACTATCTTAGTCAAAAGTCCCTCAGAAGGTAAGACTATAATAGCTACTCAGTGGCCAGATTGCATTATAAAGATCATGCACTGGGAAGCAGTGATGAAAGGTATGGCTTGATAGAAGAGCTAAAGTGGAGTTCAGTCACCCCAGACTCAAAGTCCTTTATTTCAAACACACAGATCAGCAAAATGGAGACGTGCTATTAAGAGTTGCTGGCAGGGTAGGAAGAGATAAAAGAAGTGGAAGGACAGTAGGCTAAGCTGCAGGGGCAATAAAAGTTAGTTCAATTTGTTATATTGTTGTTTGATTTTTACAGGGAACATAACTTGAGACAGCCTTTGGCAAAACGTGATATCACGTTGGGAGTTCCCGTTTGAAACCATTGCAGCAATAAGATGAATAATTTATTATAGTCTAAGTATGGAAACTATGAAAATGACCTATGAAAATGTAATTAGTAGAATACAAAGGCCTAAGTGTCTTGGACTAATGAAGAAATTGGCTATTTAAGTCCTAAAGGATATTTGAATTACCTGAGGTTAGCCACCGAAGTCCGACATTGAACTAAGTACTTATGTCTGGTGAGGTAATTAGGTGAACTACTGGTTAATTTACTTCATCTATTGAATTGAATTATTGTGCTTTATAACTTGTTTTACGGCTATAGAAAGGGCAGCAGATTTAATGTAAGGAAAATAAGTAAAAGCAAGAAGAAAAGGAAATCTATATGGTTGGTTTCCCCCCTCCCCCCCTAAAAAAAAGGGGGGTAAAAATAAAAGGAAAAAAATACAGAGGTTCACATAAAGAGGAGCATAATAAAAGAATACCACATACAGAAAACTGAGAGAAATGAAGAAAGAAATCAGGATAGTAAAATCATGGGCAGAAATAAAAATGGGTTAAGATATAACCCCCTCCCCTTTTATGAAGCTGTGTATATCGCTGGTCGCAGCGGAAAAAGCTCTGACACTCATAGAATTCCTATAAGCGTTAGAACTAATACCACTGCAGTTGGCGATAAAAAAGCCTAATGTGGCTTCATAAAAGGGGGCCAAAGTGAGGTGATAAGATTTTTTTGTGTACGTTGGTGAATGGAAGAAGGTGGGATTACAAGTCTCACAGATAGTGAGGGTTAATGTGTATATAGAGATAAGAGAAAAGCAGAATTGCTTAATATTCATGGAAGAAAAATCCAAAGAGGGCGAGGACACGGTGAGCGAGGCGCAAAATCTGTATATCCCCAGATTCAGAAAGGGGTGCACAAAGAGTCGAACAAAAGACCCGGCGTGGATAACTAAAATAGTGAAGGAAGTGATAGGCAATAAGAAAAAATCATTCAGGAAATGGAAAAAGGACAAAACTGAGGGGAACTGGAAAGAGCACAGGAAGTATCAAAAAGAATGTCACCGTGTGGTTCGAAAAGCCATAAGAGAGTATGAAGAGAGGCTAGCCAGGGAAGCACGAAATTTCAAACCGTTCTTTAGATATGTTAAAAGAAGCAGCTGGCTAGGGAGGAGGTGGGACCGCTGGACAACGGAGACAGGAAGGGAGTGGTGAAGGAAGAGAAAGAAGTTGCGGAAAGACTTAACATGTTCTTTTCATCTGTATGTACAAACGAAGACACAACCAACATACCAGAACTTGAGCAATTCTTCAATGGAAATCAAGCAGAAAAATTAACATCCATGGAAGTGAGCCTTGAAGATGTGTGCAGGCAGATAGAAAAACTAAAAACGGACATATCCCCGGGTCCAGATGAAATCCATCCAAGGGTTCTGAAGGAATTAAAGGAGGAGATAGCCGAACTACTGCAGCAAATTTGCAACCTATATCTGAAAACAGGCGTGATTCTGGAGGATTGCCAACGTCACACCCATCTTTAAAAAGGGATCAAGAGGTGACCCGGGAAACTACAGACCGGTGAATCTGACCTCGGTTCCGGGGAAAATGGCGGAAGCACTGATAAATGAAAACATCGATGAACATTTTGAAAGAAACGAACTTCTGATAACCAGCCAACATGGTTTCTGCAGGGGGAGATCGTGCCTAACTAACTTATTGCACTTCTTCGAAGGAATTAACAAACAGATGGACAGAGGAGATCCCATAGACATCATATACCTAGATTTCCAAAAAGCCTTTGACAAGGTGCCTCATGAACGTCTACTCCGGAAACTGAAGGACCATGGGGTGGACGGAGACATACATAGATGGATCAGAAGCTGGTTGGCAGGTAGGAAACAGAGGGTAGGAGTGAAGGGCCACTACTCGGACTGGAGGAGGGTCACGAGTGGTGTTCCGCAGGGCTCAGTGCTCGGTCCGCTCCTATTTAATATATTCATAAGTGATCTAGAAGCAGGGACAAAGTGTGAGATAATAAAATTTGTGGATGACACCAAACTATTTAGTGGAGCTCGGACTAAAGAGGACTGCGAAGAATTGCAAAGAGACTTGAACAAACTAGGGGAATGGGCGACGAGATGGCAGATGAAGTTCAACGTTGAGAAATGTAAAGTATTGCATGTGGGAAGCAGAAACCCAAGGTACAACTATATGATGGGAGGGATGTTACTGAATGAAAGTATTCAAGAAAGGGACTTGGGGGTAATGGTGAACATGCAATGAAGCCGACGGCACAGTGCGCAGTGGCCATTATGAGAGCAAATAGAATGCTAGGTATAATCAAGAACGGTATTACAACCAGAGCGAAATAAGTTATCTTGCCGTTGTATCGGGTGATGGTGCGCCCGCATCTGGAACACTGCATCTAATATTGGTCGCCGTACCTTAAGAAGGATATGGCGTTACTCGAGAGGGTTCAGAGAAGAGCGACACGTCTGATTAAAGGGATGGAAAACCTTTCATATGCTGAGAGATTGGAGAAACTGGGTCTCTTTTCCCTGGAGAAGAGGAGACTTAGAGGGGATATGATAGAGACTTACAAGATCATGAACGACATAGAGAGAGTAGAGAGGGACAGATTCTTAAAACTTTCAAAAAATAAAAGAACAAGAGGGCATTCGGAAAAGTTGAAAGGGAACAGATTCAAAACAAATGCTAGGAATTTCTTCCTTACCCAATGTGTGGTGGACACCTGGAATGCGCATCCAGAGGACATAATAGGGCAGAGTACGGTATGGGGCAGGTATTGGGGTTTAAGAAAGGATTGGACAATTTCCTGCTGGAAAAGGAAGGATATAAATAGAGGATTACTGCACAGGTCCTGGACATGTTGGGCCGCCGCGTGAGTGGACTGCTGGGCACGATGGATCTCAGGTCTGACCCAGCGGAGGCATTGCTTATGTTCTTATGTTCTTATGATTGACAAAGATACATATCATATACAGATGGCATAGATACCACACAGTTCATAGAGGAAAGTGTTTATGAACAACATGTAAACATGGATAAAGAAGAGATACATCCCAGGATACTGAAGGAGCTTAGAGAGGTTCTGATAGACCTTCTAAGGTGGTGGCTCCCAACTCTGTTCCGGAAGACCACCAGCCAGTCAGGTTTTCAGACTAGCCTGAATGAATATGCATGAGAGAGATTTGCATATAATGGAGGTGACAGGCATGGAAATCTGCCTCATGCATATTCATTAGGACTATACTAAATACCCGATAGGCTGGTAGTCCTCCAGGACAGGTTTGGGAGCCACTGCTCTAAAGGATATGATTAATCAATCTTTGAAGATTAGAGGCATGCCATAGGATTGGAGAAAGGCTGATGTGGTCCCTCTTCACACCACCCAGATCCAGCATCACCTCTCCCTCTCATCTCCTCCAACCACCCAGGTTCAGGAGCAACTCTTTCTCCCTCCTCCGCTCCCAGTCCAGCATCACCTCTCCCTTTCTCCTTCCCTACCCTGTTCAGCAGCACCTCTTCCTCTCACCTTCCTCTTCTCATCCAACAACACCTCTCCCTCTCACCTCTCACCTTCACTCAGGTCCAGCAGCATCTCTCCCTCTCCCCTCTTAGGTCCAGCAGCACTACTCCCCTCCAACTAGCAGCACCTCACCTCTCCCTTCCCTCACCTGACTAGCAACAGCAAAACCACCATCTTTCCCTTCCCCAACCAACTAGCAGCAGCAGCACCTCATCTCCCTTCCCCTTTCCCCCCCACCCAACTAGCAGTATCTCTCCCATTCCTCCCCCACCCCGACTAGCAGCAGTTCTATAACTTACCTGCACAGCCACCACCATTAATGTTTTAATTATTTGCTTTAAACATTTATATACCACTTATAGTCTAAGTAGTTTACATTCAAGTACTCAGTCATTTGTCCCTATATGTCCTGGTGGGCTCACACTCTATTCAATGTCCCTGGGGTAATGGGGGATTAAGTGACATGCCCAGGGTCACAAGGAGCAGTGTGGGATTTGAACCCACAACCTCAGGGTGCTGAGGCTGTGGCTCTAACCACTGCACCACACACTCCCCCAGCCACCAGTGCAGGGATTTCCTCTAGCAGTCTTGTGGTATTTGCTAGGCTGGGCCTGCCTCCGAGGAAGTTGCATCATTGGAGGTGGACCTGGCCTAGTAAACGCCATAAAGATTGCCAGAGGGAATCCCTGCACTAGTGGCTGTGCAGGCAAATTATAATGGAGAAAGAATGGGGTAGGGGGTGTAGGATTGATAAAACAGCAGCAGCAGTGGCAGGAGACATGCTGGTGCTGCGTACCCCTGGCAAGGAACATGTACCCCTGGGGTACATGTACCGCGTGTTGAGAACCTTTGTACTAGACAACAGAATAGGCAAGCTACCAGGACAAAATAATCTAATTCAGTATGCTGACAATTTTTTTAAGCTTTCAGATTCTAATTTACGTAAAAGATTAAGGATGTGCTAGTTTGTAGATTAAATAATTTGGAAATCCCCAAGCAACAGATAAGACTGAAGACCCTCTCTCTCCCTCCCTCCTTCTAGAAAACAATCATCTTTGCAAGAATTTACCGTGATTCAATTAGAGCAGAATGCAAGTTTTCAGAATACAATTATGTTAAGTTGAAAGAGACAGCTCTCAAACAAGGCTAGCAAGAAAAGTAACCCTAGTTCACACACACACTGGTTAGTAACCTGAAACGTCCACACAATTATGTTCATAGCAGGACTTATAAAGACAAAAACAGGCAGATAAAAGTGGATTTAGATATTTAAGTAATTTTCTAACCAATCATACACCCTCTTTTACGAACACATAGCGTGGGTATTAGCGCCAGCAGTGGTAGTAACTGCTCCGACGCTCATAGGAATTCTATGAACATCAGAGCAGTTACCGCTGCTGCTGCCGGCACTAAAATCCACGATATGCGTTTGTAAAAGAGGGGGTTAATGAGACAATAATATGGAATGCACCCCAATTGTAGAATAGAAGACTAATTCTCCAGTGCACACAGCTCAAGGACTACACATTGACTATGAATTCATTTATATATTCATAAGACTCAAATAAAATGAGCGTAAACAAATATATGACAGTAGTTATTGTCTAAACTTTATTCTAGCTCACCAGGAAGCAAATCAACTTCAAGGCAGCAAATATTCAAAAAAATTGTTGAAGAGCTTACTAAGGGATGCACTACACTTGCTGAGCATCTAACGATCGTTTCTAAACCGGTTTGACTGGTTTTGTGATCGATCGGATTAAACGGCTTGATGCACAAAACTGTTGGCCATGTGTTTCTCCTAGCAATCGCACATTCTCTGATCCAGCCATGCAAATTACCCCATTAATATTAAGATCCCATGCAAACTAGCCCACTGATTGATGCCCTAAATTCCCACACAAAATCGCTCCTATCGACCTGAAATAGCCGACTGGATAGAAAGGTCTGTCTGTTTTTTCCCCCATTTTTTATAATAGCACATATTGTGTGTGTGTGTGTTACATATGCACAATCTGCCCCATTAAAAAAAAGAGAAAAAAAAAAATCTCCCCCTGCACTGATGGCCTTCTCCAATGAGCCCCCCTGAAACAAGAATACAAATGGGTACCATGACCTCCACGGCAACAAAAATGACAGGAGGGATGCCCACTCCCTCCTGCCTGGCCAAATACCCCACTGTCATGCCCCCACTCGGACCTGGCCCATCCCCGACCAACTGACTCCCCCAAACCTTAGGCAGGAGAGATGCGCACTTCCTCCTGCCATGCAGAACACCCCCACAATATGCCCCCCATGCCAGATACCCCTGAGCCACCGTCCCCCTGAACCAAAACAAAAATGGCAGGAAGGATGCCCACTCTCCCCTGCCCATGGTAGAAACCTCTACTGTGCTTTTGTAAAAGAAGTCCTAAATTTCTACAAACTTCTGTACGGCAGCCACATGTGATTTCAACGCTCCAGCTGCTGGTAGGAAGCACATTTAGAGAAATTGTCTTACACAAAGGTAAGGAGCATAGAGGGAGATGCTCAGGCGGCAGCGATTGGGCTGAGGCAGTTGTGGCAGCGATCGGGCTCAGGTGGCGATCGAACGGTAGCAATCAGGAGGGAGGGAGATGCTTGGGCGGCGGTGGCGGCTATGAGTATGGAGGGAGGGTGTGCAATCGGTGACCACGCGCGTTCTCTCCCTTCACTGCAGAGACAAGGCCATTCACCGCTCCACAGGGCAGTGAATGGCCTTCTCTCTGTACCCGCAGCGACCAATCCTTTTCTCTCCCCTATTTCGGCAGGTTACCCGCGGCTAGACGCGGGTAACTGCCATCGTGCCATTCTCTACCTCTAAGTACCTACAAATCCAAAATGTGGCCCTGCAAAGGGTTTGAGTTTGAGACCACCGATCTATAGCATCTAGTTCTTCCATGTGAGGTGCTTGCCTGTGGAGTCCCGTCAACATAATGTATATGCATAACTGTGCTCCAGCTCATCCTCTGCCCAGACTCCACCCATGTCTAGGCCCACCTTTAAAATGCTCCCTATTATACAGTATTTAGGCACAATGTTATACAATGATGTGTAGCCAGAAGGTTGGCATTTAGGTCTAAATTCTATATATGGCACCTACAAAATCAGTGTTGAAAATAACCCGCTCAGTGCAATTTTATAAATGGCACTTAAAATTAGGCACAGTTTCTAGGCTCATACTTATGCCCGGGTCTCATGCCTAACTGTAGGCATGACCATTTGCACCAACTGAAATGGGTGACTAAATCCTCATGACTAAATCAGGCACAGAGCCCTCTTATTCTATAACTATGCATGTAAATCCAAGGCGGGAGAGGGGAGATATGATAGAGATGTTTAAGTACCTACTGTATGTGACATAAATGCACATGAGGCAAATTTCTTTTATTTGAAAGAAAGCTCTGGAATGAGAGAGCATAGGATGAAGTTAAGAGGTGAAAGATTCAGGAATAATTTAAGGAAACATTTTTTTACAGAAAGGGTGGTAGATGCCTGGAACAGTCTCCCGGTAGAGGTGGTGGAGACAAAGACTTTGATTTCAAGAAAGCATGGGACAGGCACGTGGGATCTCTTAGGGAGCGGAGGAGATAGTGGATGCTGCAGATGGGCAGACAGGATGGGCCATTTGGCCTATAGCTGCCATCATGTTTCTATGACTGTCCCAGTTTAAAATTTAGGCACAAGTCCTATGCCTAAATTTATTTGCATAAATTTTAATCAAAGCTAATTAGTGTCAAAAATTGCTCATTAAGATCTCAATAATTGGTGCTAATTGGTTCACTGTTCAATTGCGCATGTAAATTGGGCATATGCCCAAATTTGAGTGTGCAATTTTTAGTACATTATATAGAATTTGGGGATTAGTGCATACATACTCTTATGTACATATATACTTCTAATTTGATCATTTACACATGTTCTTGGTACCTAGATACAGTATTAGCCCCCTTCATTTAGAATTGTCCTAATGGCTGTGGTGACAAATTATTCCCTTACTTCACATCTGGACTAGATTACTGCACACACTGTAACAGACCAATTCTACACTTCTTATTTAGTCTGTACATAGAGTTGCCAGATTTTCCAGTCGGAAAATCCGTACCCATACATTTGGCCCCCCCGCCTGCCCATTTTTACCCATCTCTGCCCTAATCCCACCCCCAGTCCTGCCCTAGCCCCCACACCCGCTGCCTGCTCTTGTCCGCTGTTCCCCGCTGTCTACTCTTGTCCACAAATCGCATCGGGCAGGGAGACAGTCCGCACATGCACGGATGTCACGCGATGACGTCGCCAAGGGACATCCATGCATGCATGGACTTCCTCCCTGCCTGACCCGATTTGAGGAGGTTTTTCAAAGCCCGGACAAAGTGCTGGGTTTTGAAAAGCTGTCCGGACCTCCGGACATGTCCTCAAAAGGAGGACATGTCCGTGGAAATCCGGACATCTGGTAACCAAGTTTTATTTAAAATCTGATTAAATGCCTATACCGATTTCTAAGTGATTTACAATTAAAATCAGGGTTAAAATACATTTAAGACGAGACGACCACTGACAGGAACAGAAGGGAAGAAGGGTGGAACTACAAATGTAATAGAAAAGGAACCAAATGAGGTAAAAACAGAAGGAAGGGTGCGACATTAGCTTGAGCGGAGGAGTTAATTAAATCTGGGGAGGAGCCGTATATTTGGCGCTCTCAAACGCATCATTAAACAAGAAACTTTTAAGAGAGCCCTTAAACTTATCTAACCGCGTTTCTGCTCTGATAAAGGATGGCAGATTATTCCAAGTTTGCGGAGCAGTTACTGAGAAGATTTCTGCTCCTCTTGTACCAATTATTTTTAGAGAGGAAACAGCCAGAAGGTTTTGATCAGCCAATCTTAGGGATCCTATCTGTGTATATAATTTGCCTTCATTCTAACCATCCACTTGTTTATCCCGATGCCTTTGCCATACCCATCCTATCTGTCTCTAGATCCCAACTGTACTTGTCTCCTCTGCTGCCTATTAAGATGTCTCATTGTATTGTGCTGGCATCGTAAGCATCGTATCTATGTTATATGACTATTCTAATGTGTTGTCTATTAAGATGTTTCATTTTTATTGTGCTCACATCGTGACTGTCGTATCTATATTATATGAATGTTCTTGCATGGAGTCTTTTATGGAGTATCATTTGTATTCTGCTGACATCTATCGTTCTCTGTGCTGTTTTAATGTGTATATTTATGGCACTCTAACATACTGTAGTATTGCTATTACTAGGATTTAAATTTGCTTATATCCAAAGTTTAGCTTATGGTTTAACTCTGTTTTACACTGACATTTGTTCATTTATTTTATTATTGTTGCACTGTTAACACACTATAAGTTGTTTACATCAAGCTACGGTAAGCCTGTTGTACCACGTCTCAAGTAAATCTATGTAGTAAAAGGCAGTTAATAAACGACTCTTAAATCACTAGGTAAATAGATAAAAAATAAACACACATTTCCCCAGAGAGAAACAAAATAATCATGAGATAGAATAATAGAAAGCACCAAGGGCATAGCAAAGAGGAAGGGAGGAAAAAAGCAAGAAGAAAAGGCTATCCTATTGCATATACTTTTATTTATTTATTTTATTTATTTATTCGATTTTTAGCCCGTCCTCCCAAAAGAGCCCAGAACGGGTTACAAAGTACATCCATAATAATTCAGACAGAGCAGAGATGACATTTTACATAAATTACAATATAGATGACAGTTTACATAAATTACAATATAGACATGACAATAAAACATATGTACTAAGTAGCATCTGGTGAAATTAAGTGACAAAGGTGAGTTGACTGGGTGGCATTTCAGGGTGAATGACTTTAAGGCGCTGGGTTAGTAAAGAGGAAGGTTTTCACGGCCTTCCTGAAGTTCCAGAGTCCATCTAGTGATCTGATAGATGGAGGGATTGTGTGCCAAAGTTTGGGTATGAAATGTGAGTAGGAGCGTTTGCGGGCAGTTTCAGTTTTGAGGGAGCAGCCAGAAGGTATGGTCAGTCGTTTTTCTCCTTGGGACCTCAGTGGTCATTTTGGGAAGTAGATTTGTAGTTTAGTTTTCATGTAGTACGGAATCGTTTCATGGAAGGTTTTGAAAGCGAGGAGCAGGGCCTTGAAGATGCAGCGTTTTTGAATGGGCAGCCAGTGTATGGAAGCTAATGCAGGGGAAACATGGTCGCGGATGCCTAGGTTTTTCAGAAGGCGGATTGCAGTGTTTTGCACCCTTTGGAGGCGGGAGAGAGTTTTGGTAGGCAGGCCCACTAGTAGAGCGTTACAATAGTCTATGCGGGATAGAACAAAAGCGTAGAGTAGTTGGGCAAATTCAGATTCTGAGAAGTAGGCACGTATGGTTTTTAACTGGTGGAGGTAGTAGAAGGAGGATGATACTAGTTTGGATACGTGATCTGTCATTGATAAATTAGAGTCAAGAGTTACTCCTAGGCTGCGGATGTTGTCTTTGGGTGTAAGGGTGTTTGTGGCCCAGGAAAAGGACGGACGGGGGTATACGCATAAATCTTTGTGGATCCAGAGAAGTTCTGTCTTGGATTCATTTAACTGTAATTTGTTTACGGTCATCCAAGACTTTATTTCAGTTAAGCAAGACTGGAGATATTTGATTTGTGTGTCTCGGTGACGGCCTAGGGGAAGATAGAGTTGTAGGTCGTCAGCGAAGGAGTGGATTCTGATGCGGTGTTTACCCGCTATGTCCAGTACTGGTTTGACATAGATGTTGAAGAGGAGAGGTGAAAGTAAAGCTCCCTGAGGCACTCCATAGTGGAGTGGTTTGGGTTCAGATAAGGATTTTCCTAGTAGGACTCTCTGTGTGTACTTAATGGAGAATGAGATCTGCATCTAAGAGGAGGAAGAGTCAGGAGATTGGAGGATGTGCTATGCTATTTATTGTAGTTCTAGGAAAAGTGAGGCAGAAAATAGCTGACTGGTAAATAAATGCGGAAAGATCAAGAGAGTTTATAGGGCAAGAAGTATTAAGAGGTGCCACAGAGCTGGTTTTAGACATGCTGGGGCCCAGGACAGACATTAAAGAGGGGGCCCCTGATCCCCTCTCCTCTGTGCATCCACCCCCCAATATCCCAACCTCCTATTACTACCACAATAAAACAACTTTAAATGACTTCTTTACACACAAAACACAGATATACCTTTACCAAGATCAGGTATGATCAGGCCACTAGCTTCATTTTTCGACACAACATTCTTGAATATCCTCATTCATTCAATGGTCCTATCAAAACTAGACTAATTACAATTCTTTGTATAAAGGAATTGCTTTGAAAGAACACCGCTACAAAACACTGCTACACTGCTACAAAAAGGAACATCACTACAAAAAGGAATTATTATCTTCCTATGCTCCTGCCCCGTGCAGATCGCCAATAGGAAATGACTGCCGTGAGTTCCTGTAGTCTCTCGAGACTACGACGGGAGCTCAAGGCAGCCATTTCCTATTGGTGATCTACACGGGGCAGGAGCGTAGGAAGATCACTCCTGCCCCGAAAGCCTGCTAGACCACCAGGTAAGGCCAGGATGCCAGGAGGAAGGCTGGAGAGAGGCAGGAACGTGGTAAACTATGGGGTTCCCCCCCCCAAAAAAAATTGTGAATATATGAAACCGCGAGTGTGGAAACTGCGAATGGGGACGGGGAAGGGTATAAGACTCTGGAGATCTCATTTTGAATATTGTGTACAGTTCTGGAGAGCACACTTTCAAAAAAATGTAAACAGGATGGAGTCGGTCCAGAAGAAGGCAACTAAAATGGTTGATACTCTACGTCATAAGGCGTATGGGGACAGACTTAAAGATCTCAATATGTATATTTTGAAGGAAAGGCAAGAGAGAAGAGATATGATAGAGATATTTAAATACCTATGTGGCATAAATGTACATATGAGGTGAGTCTATTTCAGTTGAAAGGAAACTCCAGCGTGAGAGGGCATAGAATGAGGTTAAGAGGTGATAGGCTCAGGAGTAATCTAAAGAAATACTTTTTTACAGAAAGGGTAGCAGATGCGTGGAATAATCAGGAGAGGTGGTGGAGACAAAGACTGTTTCTGAATTTGTAGGACAGGCATGAGGGTTCTTTTAGGGTGATGAAGAGATGGTGGATGTTGCGGATGGGCAGACTGGATGGGCCATTTAGCCTTTATCATCTGTCAAGTTTCTGTTTAACCAGCCAAACAGGACCACATAAATAGCAGTCCTGTGTTTGGCCAGTTTAACCTAACCGATTAATTACCAGGGTCCACACATACTCGGATATTTAATGCCAGTACCCGGAAATGGCCCGGCATTGAAATCCAGGCATAAAGTTGGTGGTGAAAAAAATTGCTGACCACTGCTGGCTGAATATTTACCCCATCATTATTTTGCAAGAAAAGTATTTTGCCATATTTTCAGGCCCCATGTGAGATTGGTTTCAGTATTTTCCAAAGTCTCCCGAAGGATTACAGAGTCACAATTGTTCTTAAATTACAGAGGCATTTCTTTTTAACTTACGTCTGCATGAATCCCTTAAGCACTGTTTAATAAAGTGCTTAGAGACTGATATTGCTAAAAACTGCAATGTTTCAGTCAGTAAATTTCCTGAAAACAAACAGCAAAGCCTTGTTTTTATTAGAACATTTGTATAAAGCAGAGCGACCTTTGAAACATGGAAACATTTGCAGTATTAACTCTCATGCCGTCTATTTCTCACTTCTTTCCACATAAGGAAAGCACTATGTGCTTTGATGAACCTTTTGGCCTCTTTAAAATGAGCTTTTGAAGTCTGGACAGCACTGGAGGCACGTTAGCTCTAGGGAGTGTGTACAAAATCTTCATGAGCTGTGCTGTTAATGCAATCTAGAAATGAAACATTGCATATGTCTCAAATGAGCAACCGATGACTTGCTTCTGAGGACACAAGTACGATGACTAATATGTCTGTGGGAATAGCCAGGAGAATCTACCTGATTAAACAATACTTTACGGAGTGGTGAAATGATTTCCTACATACCAGGTTTGTGCACTGGGAATGCATGGCAGTGTTAAGAAGTGCCAGAAGGAAATGACCATAGAGGATCCTTTCTTTATGCTTCATACGGGAACAAAATAAGGGGGGGGGGGGGGAGGAAGGAAGAGATAGGGTTATCGTATTTTTCTCTGGGAAACCTAAGAAACATGACCCCGCCCCCATTCTGTCTCTAGCCCCACCCCCATTCCTCCCTTAGTCCCGCCCTGTTCTGCTCCACAAAGCCTCCTCTCTTCTTCCGGATGAGCTCTAGCCACGTTTGAAAGGCCTGGAGCATGTGCAGATTGTGTGACATCATCCGCCGGGTTTTGGAAAGTCCGTCCAGGAGCCCAGACAGTCTCGGACGTCTGGTAACCCTAGATAGAAATATATTTTTCTCTGGGCTGCAAAGGAAGGTCCTGCCCATTCTGCCTTCAGTGTATTGTTCACTGTTTCAAGTCTTTGAGCTATCAGATCAGGAGGCAGTTGGTTGGTATAAACTGAGACCATAAAGAAATGATCCACTGATGCATTAAGTTCAGTTGCGTGCCTTTGGCAACAGTCAATCTAACTCAATTGGAAGTACCAAAGAAA
Organism: Geotrypetes seraphini; assembly: GCF_902459505.1. Taxonomy (NCBI): domain Eukaryota; kingdom Metazoa; phylum Chordata; class Amphibia; order Gymnophiona; family Dermophiidae; genus Geotrypetes; species Geotrypetes seraphini. Next base: position 145,895,117 of record NC_047085.1, on the reverse strand, counting down.
CTATTTATTTACACTTCTCCTTCCGTATTGGCAGTTTCCGTATCTACGGTTTCGATTATTCATGATTTTCTGCCAAAAAAATCATTTTCATTTTTTGGGCTATTTTAAGCCCTGTGAGCCCTCCGTTAAGCCTTACCTGGTGGTCTATTTTCGGGCAGGAGCGATCTTCCCACACTCATGCTCTGTGCAGATCGCTCACAGGAAATGGCTGACTTGAGCTCCAGTCGTAGTCTTGAGAGACAACGGGAACTCAAGGCAGCCATTTCCTGTGATCGATCTGCACGGGCCAGGAGCATGGGAGATCGCTCCTGCTCGAAAACCCGCTAGACCACCAGGTAAGGCTTACAGGGCTTAAAATAACCGGAGGAAGCGGGGGTTAGGGGCAGAACCAGCCTGAATATTATTTATGGTTTTTTAATATTTGTGGGCCGGCTCTGCCCCCATCCACCGCGAATACCGAGGGAGAAATGTATTCAGTTTTCTATACCATTCTCCCAAGAGTGCTCAGAAGGGTTTACATGAATTTATTCAGGTACTCAAGCATTTTTCCCTGTCTGTCCCAGTGGAATCACAATCTATCTAATGTACTTGGGGCAATGGGGGGGATCAAGTGACCTGCTCAGGATCACAAGGAGCAGTGTGGGTTCAAACCCACAACCTCAGGATGCTGAGACTGCAGCTTTAACCACTGCGCCACCCTCTCAGCATGGCATGGCAAATTTTATCTGACAAAGATGGCAAGACATAGTTAACAAAATATGGTAAAACATAATATGAGAAAACATGGCATGATGAGACAGCATAGCGAGCATAGTACAGCAAAACCTAGCAAGGCAAACATACCGCATATACTCGAATTAGAGAATGACACGGGGAAAAAAATTTATCACCGTTCCCACCCCATCCCTGTGAGCTCGGTCCCCGTCCCTGCTCCGTCCCCGTGAGCTCGGTCCCCGTCCCTGCCCCATCTCCGTGAGCTCGGCCCCATCCCTGTCCTGTCCCTGCAAGCTCGGTCCCCGTCCCATCCCCGCCTTGCAAACTATCAGATCCCATCCGCACAAGCCTCGAATAGTTATGATTTTATACTGAACTTATTTTATTAAAGTATAAAAAGAGACAATATTCTCTATAATTGTCATTTTATAAACACAAATAATATAGAGCAACGATAAAAAAAACCCCTGTCTCCCCTCCCTTTCACAAATATCCCCTCCACTATTGTGAAAACTTACCAAACCAAATTACTACAGAATGCTACATAGAAAAATCAAGCTAACAGAAAACTTCAGTCACACATGGCAGGAATAGTGTTAGGGGAGTGCAATTAGGGCAACTGCCCCCTCATCAGAGAGAGAGAGAGCCGTAAGCCAGCTGGAAGCTACAGAAGCACAGACTGGGCTTTGCAGTCCCCAGTTATGTCTAATACCAGCTCTAGCAGGACACATATTTCAAATCTGAAATATTCTAATTGTCTGGTAATTTTATTCTTCAAATCACATTGGTCTCAGGCTTTGGTTTCATTCTGTCTTCATCTTGGCATGGCTGGCTCCTGAAGGTAAAATAGGGGCAAGAGTAGCTGGAAAGGAGATGCCGAGTCTGACACGGGTGCAATTTTTTTTACCACAGGAGCAAGACTTTTCACCGCTCCCACGGGGTGATAAAAGGTCTTGTCCCCGTTCCTGCGGGGCGGTGAAATGTCTTGTCCCCATTCCTGCGGTAAACCAGTTGCAAATGTCTCCATTCCTGGGGATTTACTGCAGTGACCACGGTTTACCACGGTAAACGTTCCCCGTGTCATCCTCTAACTCGAATATAAACTGAGATTTTTGGGCCAAAAATCTGGCCCAAAAAATGGGGGTCTTGGTTTATATTCGAGCCTTGATCTTTTTTGCTTCCTCCCTCTGTCCCTCCCTCCCTCTTTCCAAAGATTACATCTTCTCCTCCTGCTAACCAGCACTTCTGTTCCTGAAACTGCCCGCCCAGCACTTCAGGCCTACCACCTCCCTACCCACTAACCTGCAGTTGTTTTCACCCCTGCCCGATGGCCACTTCAGTGCTTTCACCTCTTTACCTCTAACCTGTGTCAAATCTCTCTATCCCCTCCATGCACCATTTTCCCTTCCTCTCCTCCATTATTTGCAATTTCATCTTCTCCCCTCACCATGCATGTCTCCACCTACTCTCCCATCTTTCCTTCTTCTCACCCTCCCCTCCTCCTGTGCCACCAGATTTTCTTACTCTTACCTCTTCCTTCCCCCTTTGCCATCAGACATCTTTCCTCTCCTTCCCTGTACTCCAAGGTTTGCTTCTTCGGGTCACGGTATTGGCAGTGACTCTCACTGGCTGTCTGCCGATAACCTGGAAGTCTCCCCTCTGCCGCGGAGAGACTTCAGAGTCAGCAGCAGGCAGTGTGTAGGAATTGCTGCTGATACTGTGATGAGATTCGGTGCTGATTTGCTCCCCCTGCCTCTGATTCAATGGTGATTCACCCCCTCCTGCCTCCCACCTTTACCTCCGACCTAAAGCAGCAGCGGCAAACAGGCTGCTTGGCACCACCAGGGCTTCCCTTTGCCGGAGTCGCATGTGGGAGAAGGAGGCAGAGCCAGGGGGCGAGCCAAATTAGCATTGAATCTCATTGCGGTATCGGCAGCAATTCCCACATGCTGCCTGCCGCTGACTCGGGTGAGGGGAGGGGGAGGGAAATGAATCCATTCAATTGAATCGGGCAGAACTACCGCGTACCCCCAACAAGTGGCTCGCATACCCCTAAGGGTATGCATACTGCGTGTTGAGAAAAACAGGCCTAGGAAAACATTTTTGTGCATGTGCCCACATATTATCTCTGCTGTCTACACAGTAATGGCATTGCTGAATTTTATGCTATGTTCTATTGCTCCAGCTTCATGTCTTTGATTTGTGTTTTCTCATAAATGCTGTGTTTTACCTCTATGGTGTAACATGGTATACACGTACGTATAATGCATGTCATTTTAGTAGTTATCTGCTAGTATTGTGTTTATTCTTATTATTGCATTATTATATTCTGTAATATTATTTAAAATTTATATTTCAGCTATGCTATACATTAAGTGCCATATTGCTTGATTTTATCTCTATGATTTGTGATTTTTTATCCATTTTTATGTCTCAGTCTTTTATGTGGTGTTACATACAATAACTTTTTTTCTATTTATAAGGTTTTATATCAGGGAAGCACAGAGGTTAAAATGAGACAATGTTAACTTAAATAATATATTAAAATTTATAGCAAAATGTCTAGTTTCTAACCTTGGTTTATATTCGAGTCAATCTTCCCCCCCTTTTTGGGGGGGGGGGGATGGTTACCTTGGTTTATATTTGAGAATACTAAACTAAACTAAACCTTAAGTTTATATACTGCATTCTCTCCATAATTATAGAGCTCGGTACGGTTTACAAGAGCTTAATATAGGAAGGAATAACATATTGGGTTTGGAGGTTGAGTACAGGGTGGAGGAGAGCATTACATTTTTGTGAAAAGCCTAGTTTTCAGGTGCTTACGGAATAGTTGGAAGGAGCCCTGATTCCATAGTGGGGCAGTAAGATTATTCCAAAGTCCAGTGATTCTGAAGAAGAGAGATTTTCCCAATTTTCCCGCATAGAGGATACCTTTTAGCGAGGGGAAGGATAGTTTAAGTTTTTGGGTGGGCCTGGTGGTATCAGGACTCGAGGAGTTCCAAGATAGTGGGATTAGGGGAGGGAGGATGCCGTGTAGGATCTTAAAAGCTAGGCAGGCACATTTAAAATGAACCCTAGAAATTATTGGGAGCCAGTGGAGTTTGGACAAAAGTGGGGAAACATGATCAAATTTGAGTTTTGCGAAGATCAACTTGGCTGCAGTGTTCTAAATTAGTTGAAGTCTTTGAAGACTTTTTTTTAGTTAGACTTAGGTAGATGGAATTACAATAGGCTAGTCTGGAGAGGATGATGGATTGAACAAGGATGGCAAAATGTTGTTGGCGGAAGCAGGATCTAACTTTCCTCAACATGTGGAGGCTAAAAAAGCATGATTTTACCAAGGAGTTGAGGTGGTCATTGAAGGAAAGAGAAGAGTCGATGATGATGCCTAGAACTTTGCTTGAGAACTCAAGCTGCAGTGTGGCACCAGAGGGCAGTGCGAAGAGGGTAGTGCGAAGAGGGTGGGCAGCTGTTCTAATTTTGGTCCGAGCCAGAGTAGTTTCATTTTGGACTCGTTCAGTTTCATTTGAACTGAGAGGGACCCGGATTGGAGTTTCATTATGCAAGCTGCTATGTTCTCAGAGAGGTTGGTAAGGTTCAAGTCTGTCTCGAGAAGGACAAGGATGTCATCAGCATATGTATAGATTGTTTCAAGGGAAGATAGATGAAAGAGTTTCAAGGAAGACATGTAGATGTTGAAGAGAATAGGGGATAGGGGTGATCCTTGCGGGACTCCGCAAGTCAGTTTCCAAGGAGCGGACATGGTGCCATTTGTGTTGACAGTGTAGGAGTGGGAACGTAAGAAGTTCGAGAACCACTCTAAGACTGTGGAGTCGATGCCTATCTTGGAAAGTTGATAGATTAGAATATCGTGGTGGATGACATCAAAAGCTGCAGAGAGATCGAATTGTAATAGGAAAGCAAACTTATTTTGAGAGTGTAATTGTTGCACCTTTGAAATTAATGAGACCAGTAGGGATTCGGTGCTGAAGTTGGGTCTGAAGCCATATTAGTAAGGTAAGAGAATGGAGAATCTCTCTAGATAAGATGAGAGCTGGGTGGAAATGATGGCCTCTAGCATTTTAGTCAGGAGAGGGATAATTGCTATGGGATGGTAATTAGAAGGTGAGGAAGGGTCAAAATCAGCTTTTTTCAGTAATGGGGACAAGGCAATATGTCCCATTTCTGTGGAGAATAAGCCCGATAGTAAAACAGAGTTTATAAGTCTGGTGAGGTATGAGATGGCCTGTGTGGGAATATTCTCGTACACGTAGGAAGGGAATGCATCCAGGGCACATTTGCAGGATTTCAATTTTGAGACAGAGTTTAGAGATCTGGGGTTCGGATACGAGTTCAAAAGCAGTCCAGGATCTGTCTGCTGGGATAGGGTTAGAATCGTTGGGGGCCAGAGAATTGTAAGAAACTGCTGGAGGGAAGGAGCTCCTTATGGTAGTGATCTTTTCGTTGAAGAATTTTGCTAGGTCGTCTGCTGATGGGGAGGAGGGGGGAATGGTGGAATCGTTTTTAGAATATATGGTAGTATTACAAAGCATGACTAACATAGAATGACACAACTTGGCAATAATGATAAGGCAAGCGTGCATGACGAAGACATGGAACGACACCTTAGGAGTCAGCACCCAAGAAAAAGATCTAGGTGTCATTGTAGATAGTATGCTGAAATCTTCTGCCCAGTGTGCAGCAGTAGTGAAAAAAGCAAACAGAATTCTAGGTGTTTGGGGCTAGACCTGCTTGAATAATGAATAAGTGCCAAAAAGGTGCCCAAACTAACCGAATAATCACTGGAGGGATGTAAGCATGTCTCCCCACTCTCACCAGTGGTCACTGACCCCCCTCCCACCCTCCAAAGATGTGAATAAAACAGTACATAGTTACCTGTATGACTGCTTCAGATGTTATAACTAGTCCTAGTAAAGCAGCAAGCAGGTTCCTGGAGTAGCCTAATTGACAGAGATGGGGACTCAAGCCCATATTCCACACTAACTACTACATTTATGGTGGAATATGTAACAGGAAGAAATAAAATAATAAATTTAAAGCACTACAGGGGAGAGGTGGGAGGTAAATGATGAGAGCTGCTCAGAGGCTGGGCCATACACAGAGCCTGGGAGCCGCAGGGAGATCACAGGGATAAGAGGCAGGAAGCTTGGGGGAAGTTGCATTGGATAGCAGCTGTCTCAAGTGCCCCAAGACTATTGTGAGCTGGAAAGCAGAGAGTTTAAGGCAGTACAAGGAATTGTGCTAAAGTGGCTTCTTGTAGTCTTTTCTGATTGCTAATCTGCTGAGACCTCACCCAGTATACATAGTTGTGTGAAGCTTGGATGATCTGAAACTATTTTTTTGAAAGCTAAATGTTCTGAAATTTTATAGATGTTTTCAATTGCATCATTGCTTAAAGAAATTAAAATGGCCTTAAATCCTAAAACTCCCTTAATTTCAAAATTTTGGGAATTCTGTCAATTAGGAGGTATTCATGGTCATACAACTTCACTTTATTATAAGTTTTTTATTTCATCATCTTTATCCCCGATTAAATGTACAAAACTTATATGGACCTCTGAATCCACTTGGGCTGGCTCTGAGGAGCAATGAATTAATTGTTTTAAGCATTCACAATGCCCCACGTTATCTACTAGTCTAATGCAATCATTATATTTTCTATTCAATAAAGCATATTGGACCTCTAATAAACTACATAGAGCTCATCTATCTGATTCTAACAAAAGTTGGCATTGTAAGGATAACTTAGGTGACCTGAAACGTATGATTTATGATTGCCCAATTATTCAACCATTTTGGAGATCGGTCTGGAAAATCATAGGTACTATATTACCTATTTCCTCTCAATTATCGTTTAACATTGTTCTCTTTCGATCTCTTGCTTTGCCTGATGATTTGAAAAAATGGCATTCCAAATTATTTATTTATTTATTAAAACATTTATATACTGCATACAACTATGTGGTTTCATATCACATACATAGAATCTTGCTTCTCTCAGATTCTCACATATAACATATAGATATATCAAGACAACATCGTTAATAATCCCTGTTATAATAGGGATAGAGCACAAATTCAATCAATTCAGAAGTACAAACAAGCTTTAAATCATACATTGATGTCAGAAAAATTCTAGAAGGCGATTATCAACTGAAATACATTAGCATAAGAAGGCATTGGCAAATAATTGATACATTAATTGCTGTCACTTTACAAATGATTCTTTCGCATTGTAAATCAGCTCAATTATTAAACACAACATTCTGGTGGGCAACAATTGTGATGATTCATAAATATGAATGTAAAGCCAATTCCCTTACCAATAAAAGCTTTAAATCTAATAAAATTTGTTCACCGATAGCAAATATCTCTTTTTTACCCTAATTTATAGATACAGTCCAACTGGTATTATTGAGTATAATATATAAACATAACTTTAATGGTTTCTCATAATCAAAACTAATCTAATCAATGGTCTAAATGGGAGTATTTAAACTATCTTTAAATAAATGACTTCATACATATATTGGTTAGTTAACATAGATTCTTTTTAGTCCTCATTGCATCTATGATTTGTATGTAAGTAATATTTTAGTTATAAAATCTCCTTAATTTTAATTTATTCATATATTCATTTGTTACATTTCTTATGTTAAAATTTCAATAAAATTATTTTTTAAATGAAAAGAAAGCGTGATCTCTGGCCTTAGAATTCTAAGAAGTTCTGTGGTGCAGAGCTGTGTCCAGTCAGTTTTCCTGATTCTGCATTTTAAAGTAGTTGCATTGATATATAAAATGTTATATGGTATGGGACCGAAAGATTTATTAAAATATTTATCCTTTTCAGTAAGTAGGATTGCATTCTTTGAAGCTCAGTTATTCAACAAGTAAATATATTTGCTTGAAGTCTTTGATGAATAAATCTTTTGAATATGTAGGAATCAAACTTTGGAATGATCTTCCTACCAAATTAAGGAAAGTTTCTTCATATTACATTTTTCAAAAATTAAAAAAAACTCATTCTATTAATTGAGAACTTTGATGTATTATTTTTAAATATTGTTATCCGCCTAGATGTATCTTTTTAAAATGTTATCTGCCTAGAATCTAATTGGAGATTAGAGCAGGCTATACATGTATGAGCAGACTCCAGGGCTGACACATGCAACTTTCTCTGAAAGGAAATACCTGGCATAAAATCTCTGCCCTCTCTGCCATGGTGGAATGAGTAACACCACATTATGCATCGAGAGAAGTAAAGGCCTTTGCCAGCAATTCTACCACAGATACTGTAGCTGAAAAGTGCTGAAAGCTGCCCAAACTTGCTTAGGCCTCTGTACTTCCCTGGCAGTGTACCCAGTAGCATAGTAAGGGTGAGCGGAGCCCGGGGCCGTGGTGCCCCTCCCCTGCTCCCCCCTCCCGCCATGCACTCTCCCCCTTCCCTTTTTAACTTCTCCAGCATAAGCAGCATACCCACGTCGGTGTCGGCTCGCCCTTTGACATCACTTCCTAGGCGTGGGCCTCGGAAGTGACATCAGAGAGATCACTGATGCCAACGCAGACAGCAACCTCATGGCGGGAAAGTAAAAAGGGGGAAGGGCGGAGAGGAGGAGAGGTGCCACGCCCTTAGCAAAATGGTGCCCGGGGTGGACCGCCTCCCTCACTCCTCTTACTACTTCACTGAGTGTACCCCAGTTACTTCAGTAGGACTCTGCTGGTAAGGAGAAGGAGGGAAAACAACTCAAACACCTCTTATTGACCTACAAATGCACTCACTTGTCTGCATCTCACTATCTCTCTTCACTTATCTCCCCTGCTTCAACTAATAGCCAATCTGTCGATCAAATCAGGAAAGATTCCGGAAGACTGGAAGGTGGCGAATGTTACGCTGATCTTCAAGAAAGGTTCGAGGGGAGATCCAGGAAACTATAGACCAGTGAGTCTGACCTTGGTACTGGGAAAGATGGTAGAGTCGCTGATAAAGGACCACATCATTGATCACCTTGATGGACACGGGCTGATGAGGCCCAGTCAGCATGGTTTTAGCAAAGGCAGATCGTGTTTGATGAACTTGCTGCACTTCTTTGAGGGAGTAAACAAACAGATAGACAAGGGCGACCCGGTCGACATTGTATATCTGGATTTTCAGAAGGCTTTTGACAAGGTCCCACATGAACGACTACTTCGAAAAATTGCAAGCCATGTAGGGTGAAATACTCACGTGGATTAAAAACTGGCTGGAGCATAGGAAACAGAGAGTAGGGGTAAATGGACAATACTCGGACTGGAAGAATGTCACCAGTGGGGTGTCACAGGGCTTGTGCTTGCACCTGCGCTCTTCAACATCTTTATAAACGATCTGGACATTGGTATGAAGAGTGTGGTAATTAAATTTGCGGACGATACAAAATTATTCAGAGTAGTGAAGACACAGGGGGATTGTGAAGATCTGCAATGTGACATAATCAGGATCGAGGAATGGCATCAACATGGCAGATGAGGTAACAAAAATGTCATGCACGAATACAGGATGTCCGGGGCGGTACTTGGAGAGACTTCCCAGGAAAGAGACCTAGGAGTTAAGATCGACAAGACGATGAAGCCGTCCACGCAATGTGTGGTGGTGAAAAGGGCGAACAGAATGCTAGGAAGGATAAAGGGGATCATGAACAGATCAGAGAAGGTTATCATGCTGCTGTACTGGGCCATGGTGTGCCCTCACCTAGAGTACTGCGTCCAGCACTGGTCGCCATACATGAATGAGGACACGGTACTACTCGAAAGGGTCCAGAGAAGAGTGACTAAGATGGTTAAGGGGCCGGAGGAGTTGCCATACAGCGAAAGATTAGAGAAACTGGGCCTCTTCTCCCTTGAACAGAGGAGATTGAGAGGGGACATGATCAAAACATTCAAGGTACTGAAGGGAATAGACTTAGTAGATAAGGACAGGTTGTTCACCCTCTACGAGGTAGGGAGAACGAGAGGGCACTCTCTAAAATTGAAAGGGGATAGATTCCGTACGAATATAAGGAAGTTCTTCTTCACCCAGAGAGTGGTAGAAAACTGGAACTGTCTTCCGGAGTCTGTCACAGGGGAAAACACCCTCCAGGGATTCAAGACAAAGTTATACAAGTTCCTACTGAACTAGAACGTACGCATGTAGGGCTAGTCTCAGTTATGGCACTGGTCTTTGATCAGAGGGCTACTGCGTGAGCGGACTGCTGGACACGATGGACCACTGGTTTGACCCAGCAGTGGCAATTCTTATGTTCCCTCCCGAGCTCTGTTCAGCTGGTAAGTCCCTCCTATCTGTGCCCTTCTCTTCAACTGCCAACTCCAGACTCTGTCATGTCTGATTGTTCAAGTTAGATTGTAAGATGTTCCAAGCAAGGACTGTCTATAAATGTCAAAATTCACAGTGCTGCGTATGCTTTTCAGCATTATATAAGTGATAAGTAGTAGAGTAGTAGGGAAGAAGAAACCAGCCCTGGAATACAAGAGAGTAGCAGGGAAAATAAGAACATAAGAATAGCTTTACTGGGTCAGACCATTGTCGGTACAGATGGTGCCATTAGAGCTGCAGTGCGTCAAGGCATTAGTGACCTTAATGAGGAGACACACCTCAGAGGAGATGCCAATTGCAGTAAAGGAATCCTTGCCTTCTTGTGGTGGCTCTTGGCGTGCATCAACCTACTCGATGCCTGAGAAGATGCCGATGTATGAGCTGAAGGATAAGCATGAACTTTCTTCCTAGCATTTTTAGGACAAAAGCATTGACATTGGTGCCATTTGTGCCACAGTATTCACATAGTTGCAGACCTGCTTGTATAAAAACAGCTTACTTTGCCAGATCTGGCCCCCAAGTGTCCAGAGAGCAAATTACAAGCATCTACGGGTACTCCAAGGGGCTGATTCTATAAACGGTGTCCCAATTGTATGCGATGGTAGGAGTCCTACTGCTGTCTAACCAGCCAATTGGTACGCACATTTTCTAAAAAACAAACAAACCCCGAGGTAGGCAACCTACACTGTAGGCATTTGTAATGGTTGAGGGAGATGCATTGCGATACTTAAGCTTGCCCAAGGCTGGGCACGGGTGTGGTTATGCCCAGAAGTGGCCTTGGGCGAGCTTAAGCAGCCCTAGGTATCTCCCTTAGGCTGTGACACATGCCTGAAATGTAGGCCATCATGTTGGCCTACATTTCAAATAGACGCAGCCATTAAGCTGATTGCGGCAAGGGAAGGCCCCTGCTGTGATCAGCTGATTGGCCAGATACCTAAGGCCCATCCTATGGGGCTTATGGAGAGGGGTTTTAGGTATCTGGAGAACTGGAGTCTTAGGCTACTCCCAGTGTATCCCAAGATGCACTGGGAAGGAGGACTAAGACTCTGATTGGCCCAGGTACCTAAGGCCCCTCCTATGGGAAGGGCCTTAGGCATTTGATCCAATCGGAGCCCTAGGCTCCTCCCCAGTGGGGTGGTTAGGGCAGATGCGATTCTGTATAGGATGCCGGTGTGCGATTCTCAGCTGCTTCTTAGGCGGTTGCTGAGACTGGCATCTTATACAGAATCTGTCTCCATGTGCTACAAATTTTAACCTCAAATTTTAATTGCTCGTTTTTGCTTTTTTTGGACACTTGATATTGATATTGAGCTTTAGATAGCTTATTATTTTGGCAGGAGTATTATTTTTGTTCTTGGTGTGATTTATCACGCTCTTATAAAAGCAAAAAATTGTCTCAGGTGGCAGGTAGTAAAGATTTGTCCAATGAACAAGAAAAAATATTTACCTATAAGGCAGTTTTAATTAGCTGCATGTATTGTTAAGTTGGTTTTTTTTTATTTTTTTTAAATCTGAAAGCATCTCTTAATTTCACATTTAAACTTTTTTGGGTTACGTTTATTATAATAGCTGATGGTCTCTGGTATCTTAGGTTATTTTCTATATTTTTAGGAGGCATTAAGGGGGATTTCTATATATATGTAGCAGCAAATGCTAGGAGCTGCTTCTGCACCAAATATTTGGCACAAAAAAGTGTTATAACAGATGCAAGGTCCAAAATAGGGCAAAAACAGCAAATCCTTGCAAACACACACTTATGTGCCCATTTACAGAATAGTGTGTGCTTCCGTGCGGATCTGCAAGGGGGGCATGGCCATGGGAGGGGGATGGGCGGTCCAGGGGTAGTCCCTTAAAATGCACACAGTGGATCCATATCTGATTTGCGTGCTGGGATTTCCACCTGGTTTCAATTGATGTAACTCCTCATGTCCAAAGTTAAGCATGAATTCTGGCGCTGTTATTCTGTAAAAGGCGCTGCTCCTGGAACTCCAGTTCTAGAACACTGTTAAGCACTCATTTTATTTTTGAGTTGAATTTTGAGTGCCATTTATAGAAGTTTCCCCAAGTGGTCTCTTGTTAACTCTGAGTCAGCAGGTAGTAAGTGTAATTGCTCTTGCTGGCTAGCACTTCCATGCTTTTTCTCCACCCAAACCACATATGTAGTAATACATGTTTATTGCACAGAAACAAAGTCAAAGACAATAATAATAATAATAACTTTATTCTTCTATACCGCCACAATCTTGCGACTTCTAAGCGGTTTACAATCAAGAGTGCTGGACATTCAGCGAAATACAATAAGTAGATATTCAGAGGAAATACAGAGATCAGAGACCTCAGGAGGCAATAGTATAGAAATACAATTTGCTGAGCGAAAATGTAATATGTACATTTTAGTAGGTAATGTCCGACAGGACCTGTTGGGGATAGATAGCAACGTAAAGTTACAATAAGATGAAGATAACAGATTATATTTATAGCAGTGCTGTAAGTTCAGGTGGAATAGGGAGGGGGGAGGGAGAGGGAGAGCGGGTCAATTGTTTAGGTATTTCTGGAACAGGTATGTTTTTAGGCATTTCCTGAATTCCCCGTATGTAGTGGGCGAAAGCAGTTGGTCTAGGTCTTTGCCCCATAGGACTGCTTGGTGAGAGAGAAGGTGTTTGTGGTGTTTTCTCATTTTGCAACCTCTAACTGGAGGGGAAATGAGTTTTGGACACAACAATTCCACAGAAAATGGCTAAACCAAAAACAAAAGAAGCTGTGGAGGACATGTTCTTGATGCACAGGCTTTTTATTCAATCAGTTTGTAAAATTCACAATTGCATAGAGTAGAATGAGGAGGACCCAACATGGTCAGCAATTCGACGAGCTCACCTTCCTCAGGGGTCCTATGAAAATGAGTGTGAATAAGTCTAAATACTGTAATGGGAATTACGATATACAACATGATGATGAGGTGAATGTGATGGTATGTCGCTTACGTGCAGAAACCAACACAGATTGACCATGGTACACAATCAGTGTGGTTAATTTATTTACCACATTCAATTGGTCGAGATTTGCATATTTCACCATGATATTTAAGTGCTCACTAGCACCCAAAAATTTTCATTGGCATACCATATATACCTTTTCACTCTTTTGCATTCATTTTAGTTGCCCTAATGTTAGCTGAAGCTGATCACAAGCTCAGTAGTGAATATGGTTTTTATTTTGTTTAAATTCACAGCAAACAATATAAATATAATTCTTCCTTTGACATTAAGACTATACTTGAAAGGGATTTTTTTTCCAACAAACAAATACTGTTTGCTTGTAAATTGCAACCATGGATGCTCATTAGAAGCTCTCAGTAGCAATCCCTTCAGAATTCCACAGAAGCTTAAATGTCACACAAAAATTGTTGTCATTTATCATGATAATGCAATGTAACAGCTCCTTATGGAAATGATGATGGAAAATGCTTTTATATGATTACATCACAGAGTGATAAATGCTAACAATTTCTTCTTCTCCCTTTATGAAGGCAACATTCCAAAGAGAATGTGGCTATAAATTTTGTCATTACGGGAGAACTCTACAGTACACAAAACAAGATTAAAAATGCACAAGCAAGATTTTACAAGACATTTGATAGACACATTTGGAATGTTTGGATTCCACATTTTTCTGGAGTCTCAAAAATACTAGGGAAATAATATATAAACATAATTCATCACACTTGATAAATAACAAGATCATCCTCATTGTTTTTTGTCTATTGTACTGTCTTAGATCAATGATGGCTGTACACTTCTCCCTCCGTATTCGCAGTTTCAGCATTCGCAGTTTCGATTATTCACGGTTTTTAGCTTGCATAGAGAACGCTGATTACAAGCGTTTACAGAGAAAATCGCCGATTCCCAGCACTTTCTTCACCGTGTTTTGCCTCTCCTTCAGGAACAGGCCAGGTCTCCCACCATGTTATTCGCGGTTTCACCATATTCACAATGGTTTTTAATAGAAAAAAATGAATAATATATGAAAAAGTTATTCACATTTTTTTCTGTATTTGTGGTTCTGTTAATCCCCTATCACAGCGAATACGGAGGGAGAAGTGTATTTTTTGTGGTCACAGACCCTTGAATGGTTAACAATGGGATTTGAAATAGAAAATGAAATAAGGACAATACTTTTCCTCATCCCCACCCCTGTCCTTCCAAACTCAAACTCTACCACACTAGTTCCATAATTTTCGATAAATGACAATTGCTAACTTTTTGTACAAATGAGATTTTGTACTGTTCCAGGGATGGGGTGGGGATGGAGTTTCAGTTTGAGGGACAGGGAGAGGATAAGGACAGACTTCGTATCAGTGTCAATTTTTTTAAAAAAAAATCTTTATTCATTTTTCAGTCTAAAAACAGTACATAAAGGAATCCATACAAGTAGTTTGAAAAACAGCACTTACATCTATCAATAAATACATGAGAAAACCATTTTCACCCCCTCCCTCCCACCCTGATTCCAATGTATTCAATAAAACCTTACACCAGTACATACATGTAGTTAATAAATCCTATTATAAGATCCCTTTCCCTCCCATCCAACCCCCTTCCCTGGCTGTGCAAATCAAACTAGTAATAGAGGAATAAACCATTTAATTAAAATTAATAAAATTGATCAATGGACCCCATGTCAATTTAAACAATTTGTTATTACCCATTTGGTCAGAAATCATTTTCTCGTACTTATAACACAAGCATAATGAATTCCACAAAAAGAGAAATTTAATCAGTCAAAATTCTTCCAATTTTTAGTGACCATTTGCATGGCAACCCTGGTCATTATACCAAGTAATCTGCTCTTATGTCTTTCTAATAGCGGAGTAGGAGATAACAACGTCCCACAGATTACCGCTTTATACGAAAGAGGAAGCATACTCTCCAGAATCAAATTAATATGTCCCCATATAGACTTCCAAAAATTCAGTATCAAAGGACAATAGAACAACAGATGATCCAGTGTCCCTATGTCAAGATCGATTAGAATTTGAACTATCTAGCTTTTGTAATCTAACAGGGGTCCAAAAACATCTATGCAAAAAAAAACACAAAAAACCAAAACATGTTTGTCTCATAGATGCTGACGCTGTACATCTCATCCTCCAAGTCCAAATTCCTGGCCATTGAGATGCAGAAATCTGCTGCTTTATCTCCATGCTCCAAATGCCTTTGAGACTAGTTTTTGGTTTCTTATTAAAAAATTCAGATATTAATTTATACCACTTGGCTGCCTGATGCCCTAGCAAATCTGTCTGGAAGCAAAGGCCCGGCAAGCTATACTGATCCTTTAAATTTTGCTAATCAGGGAACCCTTTTTGAATGGCCTGCTTCAACTGCAACCACTTATATGCTTGAGATTTGGAATGCCAAATGATTGTTGCAGTCGTAAAAAATCAAGCATTGTCCCATTTGATAATACATCATCTAATGCATGTATGCCTTTCTGCAGCCAATTCTTCCAGAGGATCTTAGACTCGCCAATTTGAATCATGGAGTTCAACCATAAGGATTGACACGTGGACTGTTGTACTGGTACAGATATTAAGTTATTGATGAATTTTAAGGTTTTCCATGTGGCAAAAAGAATAAGAACATAAGAACATAAGCAATGCCTTTGCCGGGTCAGACCTGAGGTCCATCGCGCCCAGCAGTCCGCTCATGCGGTGGCCCAACAGGTTCAGGACCTGTGCAGTAATCCTCTATCTATACCCCTCTATCCCCTTTTCCAACAGGAAATTGTCCAATCCTTTCTTGAACCCCAGTACTGTACTCTGCTATTGTCCTTATAAATTCTGGGTAAGAACATAAGAATTGCCACTGCTGGGTCAGGCCAGTGGTCCATCGTGCCCAACAGTCCGCTCACCCGGCGGTCCCCAGGTCAAAGACCAGTGCCCTAACTGAGACCAGCCTCACCTGCGTACATTCCGGTTCAGCAGAAACTTGTCTAGCCTTGTCTTGAATCCCTGGAGGGTGTTTTCCCCTATAACAGACTCCAGAAGAGCATTCCAGTTCTCTACCACTCTCTGGGTGAAGATGAATTTCCTTACGTTTGTATGGAATCTATTCCCTTTTAACTTTAGAGAGTGCCCTCTCATTCTCCCCACCTGTCCTTATCTACTGAGTCTATTCCCTTCATTATCTTGAATGTCTTGATCATGTCCCCTCTCAAACTCCTCTTTTCAAGGGAGAAG
The DNA here is from genome assembly GCF_902459505.1 of Geotrypetes seraphini. Classification (NCBI taxonomy): domain Eukaryota; kingdom Metazoa; phylum Chordata; class Amphibia; order Gymnophiona; family Dermophiidae; genus Geotrypetes; species Geotrypetes seraphini. The sequence continues at coordinate 145,878,798 of NC_047085.1, read as the reverse complement.
AGGCCCAGTTTCTCTAATCTCTCATTGTACAGCAACTCCTCCAGCCCCTTAACCATTTTAGTTGCTCTTCTCTGGACCCTTTCGAGTAGTACTGTGTCTTTCTTCATGTATGGCGACCAGTTCAGGACACAGTATTCCAGGTGAGGGCGTATCATGGCCCAGTACAGCGGCATGATGACCTTCTCCGATCTGTTTGTGATCCCCCCTTCTTAATCATTCCTAGCATTCTGTTCGCCCTTTTCGCCACCGCCGCGCATTGTGCAGATGGCTTCATTGACTTGTCGACCAGTACTCCCAAGTCTCTTTCCTGGGGGGTCTCTCCAAGTACCGCCCCGGACATCTTGTATTCGTGTGTGAGATTCTTGTTACCGACATGCATCACCTTACACTTATCCATGTTGAACCTCATTTGCCATGTCGCTACCCATTTCTCAAGCGTGGTTATGTCACGTTGCAGATCTTCACAATCCCCCTGTGTCTTCAACACATGACATAATCATAATAGGGACATGAGTTGCCATTCTAAATAAAACCAATCTGGAAGATGCTCCAAGACTTCAAAAAGAATCCAATACATACCCTGCTGCATAATGAATGCTTGATGGTATCTATAGAAATTTGGAAAATTTACCCCACCTGCCGCAATTGATTTTGTAGAGATACTAAAGCAATTCTAGTGTTTTTGCCCAGCCAAATAAATTTTGTGAGAATACTATTTAACTTTTTATAAAAGGACCTTGAAAATAAACCAGAAGCATACTCATTTGGTAACAAACTAAAGGCAAAATCATCATTTTTACAGTTTGGACTCTCCCCCACCAAGAAAGATGTAATGGGTTCCAATGTTCACACATTTCTTTGACTTTCAATGCACATTTAACGGAAGAACCATCAGTGTCAATTTCTAATTTTGAAGCAATGGTTTTTTGCTCTTCAGACCACCTACAATTCATGTTCTGATCCTGGTCAAGAAATACGCTGCAAGTTACTTTACAGCAGTTGACATCTGTGTGGAAGCAGTTTGGGCATTACCAGATAGCCTGAGAATCTTCTAGCTCTGAAGAAAAAGACTCATCATATGAGTTGCTGATAGTTGCTCATAGTCAAATCATCAGTTATTTGAACTACAAGCTCTTATTCCTTTTTTTCTGACATAGGTGTTGCTAGTGGCATAGCAAGGTGCCTCTCCCTTGCCCTCTTCTCCATCCCCCCGCCCTTGTCTCTGTCCCCACTCCTCTCTATATTGCCATTGATGATACTGACTGCATACTAGTAATTTGGATCATCTCTCCAGCTTGTAGGATCTTTAATCAGAAATTGTTGAGCCTTTTCTTGTCCATTTGTGTCAAGAACACCAAAGAAGACATACTGTAAGTTATCTTTGTTATACATGATGCTAGGCTGATGGGACTGAGTGCTTTGGGAGAGCAGTTGAGACATTTCACTGAACTTGTGGATTGTAGAAGTTGAAGGTTTGCCACCATCTTGAACTTCATTACTTAGTCTGTCATCAAAAAAGGACAGACTAGTCAAAATATCTGACAGAGGTCTGGTGAATGTTGTTGATGTAACCTTGGCAACAGCCTTGTTTGGATATTTCTGGAGTTCTGAAAGTCATTGAGCAGTGCTTTTACAGGAAGAGGAGCTCCATGCCAGTAAGCTAACAAAGAGAACCAAATCTTTGATACTCTGCCTTTCATTGGAAATAAGAGAGAACTGCTGCTGGAACAGAAATATCTTAATACTGTAAATGGCCTTCGCCATCCACTGTGCATGGTGGAAGGCTTTGGGTGCTCAAAATGATGGCTTCGCTTTATCTGCATCTGGGCAGCTGTCAAGAAAAATTAAACAGAGCTCAAGAAGCTCCTTGTAGTCTTCCCCTGGATGTGATGCATTCAAGGCTGTTCTGCATCAAACATGTCATCTGCAGCAACCTCAGATAAATCCTGGTCTTTATATGACCAATTTTGCTGAAATACTTTGAACACCGCAACCTCTGGTCCTCCACTAATGCCACAGTTGGCACCCCTGTCTGGCAAATTAACAAGATCTAATGCTCCGGCAACTTCAGAATGTTCAAAGATGTTCACCTTTGGCTGTTTTGACCGAAAACTGGAACAAGGGATTCTGCTGACTTTAAAATTAGCATCTGAATTTGAACAACTATCGGAATCAACTTCAGCAATATTCATCGAATCAGATAATACATTAGTCAGAGGGAGAGAAGTAGCAGTTAGCTGTATAAAACAAATGACATTTTTTGCTTCTTTGGCTGCAAACTTACTAAATCATTCTTCTTGCACTCTCTTTCTATCCTCCTTCTTCACAGACTCAGGAGTAATCTAAGGAAATACTTTTTTACAGAAAGAGTGGTAGATGCGTGGAACAGTCTCCCGGAAGAGGTGGTGGAGACAGAGATTGTATCTGAATTCAAGAAAGCCTGGGATAGGCACGTGGGATCTCTAAGAGAAAGGAAGAGATAATGGTTGCTGCGGATGGGCAGACTGGATGGGCCATTTGGCCTTTATCTGCCATCATGTTTCTATGTTTCCATTAAAAAGTAGGGAGAAAAAAAAAGAGAAATTTACATTACATAAAAATTATGCAAATTTAGGGGTTAACATAAATAAATAGTAAGTAGTAATAGGGTGAGCATTCACTATCTCCTCTTCCTAAGAGATCTCATATGCCTGTCCCATGCATTCTTGAATTCAAACACAGATTTTGTCTTCACCATCTCCACTGGGAGAAAAATTAAATCTTTGTGGCCCATGCTGCAAACTAAGCAAAATTGTCAGGATTTGGATTGTAAAATTGCATTCGCTCGGAACAGAAATTTGAAAGATTTGCTTGCCCTGCAGATGTTTGGACAAAGAAGGAACGAGGGAGGGTTGGACTTTTCGGTGCAACCAGTGCACTGCTTGTTCTTTATTAAATGAGGGAGACCAAATTTGCATACCTGGAAGAAAATGTATCAGGATGACCCAGTTTGTTACCTGTGAAAGCATTGGAGTAGTTTATGCAATACTCTGCCCTTGCAATCTGTGCTATATAGGACATACTGCAAGTAGTCTTAAAACAAGACTGTTTGAACATCGTTCTAATATTTCACACAAAAGACAGGTAGATATACTCACACGACATTGTGTTGAAAAAAATCACTCTTTTGAGGAATTTAGATGCTTTGTATTACATCATATTCCCCTTACAGCTCGTCATGGGGATGTGAAAAGATTGCTATATCAAAGTGAACAGCGGTCTATTTTCTTTTTGAAAACTATCTGGCCTAATGGACTTAATCAGAAAGTAGAATGGAGTGCCTTCTACTGACGGTGAGATCATTTGTTCCAGTGAATAAAGTTTTTTGACATTGATCCCTAAGAACCCGGAAGTATAAATTCCAGCGCCATTCTGAGCTGTGTGTGGATGGAGCAGGAGAGAATGTGATTGCCCTGACGCAGCCGTTCGGCGAAACAAGAGCCTTGTTGGTGACATCCAGTTCCTTGTCTTTTGTCAGCGTGAGAAGTGCTATAGCAGGAAGATCTACTCACTGCTGTTGGTGCCATCGTCAGAAGATAAGTGAACTGTTTTGTTCTTTTTCTGGCTCCCTGTGCACAGTGGTGGCTTTGGTCCCGTTTTAAAAATTACATTTTGAAACGTGTGGAGTTTTTTTGCCTATGATATAGAGCAGGACTGGCTTAATAATAACAATTTATATACCACAGAACTGTGAAGTTCTATGCGGTTTACAATGATTAAAGATGTTACAGATTGAGTGGAATAAACAAAGTACAGACTTAGTGATTGATAGTTTTAGAGATCGTTTTTGAGGACTAAGATTGTATAGGTTGATTTCCTAAGTATTTCAGGAACAGATGTGTTTTTAGGCGTTTCCTGAATTCCCTATAGGTAGTAGGCATGAGTAATTGTTCTAGGTCTTTACCCCATAGTGCTGCTTGATGTGAGAAAAGATGTTGGTGATGACTTTTAAATTTACAACCTCTAACCGGTGGAGAAACAAAGTTCGGGTGTGAGCTTCGCTTGTGTCTGTTGGTTGTGAAAGAGAAAAGGTCTGTTATATATTTAGGGGCTAAGCCATAAAGTACCTTGAAGCAAAAACAACCAAACTTGAATTTCACACTGCCTCCATCGGCAGCCAGTGTAGAAGTCGATAGGAAAGTGTTACGTGATCAAACTTCTTCAGTTCACAAAGTAGTCTAACCACTACATTTTGTACCAGTTGCAATCGCCGCATTTTCTTCTGGGGGAGTGCCAAGTAGGCGATGTTACAATAATCAAGTTGACTCAGTATGAGGGATTGTACCAGAATTTGAAATGATGAGACGTCGAAGTAAGTTCTGATGGACCGAAGCTTCCATAGGGTGAGAAAGATTTTCTAATCAAGGAGTCTACCTGGTCTTTCATGATCAGGCTCTGGTCCAGTGTTATTCCCAATATCTTCATAGTGGGTTCAATGCTTCAGGCCGAGTCGGGGAGGCAGCAGGCACAAGTAGGCACCAGCGGGAGAGCAGAGAGAGAGAGAGGAGAAAGCGGAGGTGAGAGCTTGGAGGATGTGAGGGAGAGAGAGCAGGCAAAGGCAGGCAGAGTGGGGTAGCGGCGAGAGGAAGCTCCGCCCTCCCCCAGCGAGTCACCAGCAGCGTCAGAGCGCCCGGACTCCCCCTTAAAAGGAGGAGAACCGCGGTTCCAGGGAACTTGCTTCAGGCCGAGTCGGGGAGGCAGCAGGCACAAGCAAGCACCAGCAGGAGAGCAGAGAGAGAGAGAGGAGAAAGCGGAGGTGAGAGCGTAGAGGACGCGAGGGAGAGAGAGCAGGCGAAGGCAGGCAGAGTGGGGTAGTGGCGAGAGGAAGCTCCGCCTACCCCCAGCGAGTCACCAGCAGCGTCAGAGCACCCGGACTCCCCCTTAAAAGGAGGAGAACCACGGCGCCAGGGAACTTGCTTCAGGCTGAGTCGGGGAGGCAGCAGGCACAAGCAGGCACCAGCGGGAGAGCAGAGAGAGAAAGGAGAAAGCGGAGGTGAGAGCGTGGAGGACGTCAGGGAGCGAGAGCAGGCAAAGGCAGGCAGAGTGGGGTAGCAGCAAGAGGAAGCTCCGCCCCCCCCAGCGAGTCACCAGCAGCGTCAGAGTGCCCGGACTCCCCCTTAAAAGGGGGGGAGCCAATGGCGTGCAGCCGTTCGGCCGCAGCAAAGGCGAACTTGCGAAGGAGCCTTAAGAAGGAGCCAGGGAGCTAAGCTGCCCTACAGAGAGTCCCAAATCGCAAGAAACCAGCCAGTTACCTAGCCACACATCAGAGAGCACCACACACCACACCTCCCAAACGAACACTCAACCGCATACACAGCAGCACCAGCAGAATCACAACTCTCAGGGGGACAACAAACAGAAAGCAAGACCACAGACAACCAATAGAGACAGTCTTTCTCAAACTATATCTTAAACTTTCCATCCATCTTTTAATCCTCCTAACAGGCAGACCTTTCTAATAGGCAGACCTTTTTAATAAGCAGACCTTTCTAGCTCACTAGCAAGCGGGCAATCCTCTCTAACTATATATCCTCTCTAATTACATAGCAGGCAGACCTTCTCAGACACCCCAACCCCTCAAACTCTCAAACTAACAAACCTACAAGCAGACTTCTCTTTCAAACTCTTACACAGGCAGACTTTTCTCTCAAATTCTCAAACTAACTAACAGGCAGACTTTTTCAACTAACTAATAGGTAGGCATACCTAAATAACAATTTGAAAATGGCAGGGAGAACAAGAAACACCAGGACTACAATCAAGACCAGCATTCCAGTCACCGGAGGGATCCAGGGGATGGCCACAGCCTACGTACAGACGGAGGATGACCCTGGATGGTGGACAGAGACCTGTGTGCAGACCGAGGCCATCCCCCCCCAGCAGTACACTACAGTCTCTACTCAGACAGAGGAGGTGGGACATCTGGAAGGAGACATATTACAGGAACTGATGAGCCTAAGGGAGGAGGTGAGGCGATTGAGAAGCATCAGAGAAGATGAGGCCTTCATTGACGGAGTCGTCTAGGAGCTATCCCGAATCTCCGAGCAGGCACCGGACAAGTCCATCCTCGTGACACCCAAATTCTCAGCTTTGAAACCAATGACTGGGGTACAGGAAATGGCTGGGGATGACGACTCCTGGCAGCTGGTAACCTCCTCCACAGGCAAGCACAGAAGACCCCCCCCCTTTCTCAGTTTCTTCTTCTTCCTTTTCTCTCAAACAGGGCAGTTTTACATTAACCCCACAAATCACCCTGAGGAACAGATTCCAGATCTTACAGGAAGGGACTGCCGATGAGGTACAGGAAGACATGACTCCTTGGACCTTGGACCCTTTCCCCTCCTACCTAACAGACCCCAGTGGTTCACTACAGAAATCTCGGAACTCGTTAAGAAAAAGAAAAAAGCATTTGTTTCCTACAAACAATCAGGAAGAGGAGAGGCAAAAGAAGACTACCGTATTTTCACGCATATAACGCGCGCGTTATACACGATTTTACAAACCGAGTATAACCATGTGCGTTATATGTGTGAGCGCGTTATACAAATTTTTTTTTTCAGTGCGATCCGGTATCCCCCCTGCGATCCGGAATCCTTCCCCCCGCTCGCGTCACCCCCCCTCCCCCGCGATCCTACATCCCCCCCCAGCACCGCAAAGACATCGGTCGCTTACCCTATTGGGCACCGGCACCAGCACCAATGCACAGGACGTGCCAGTGCCAGTGCCCGAAGATCCTCCCTCATTGGGCTGGGCTGGGCTGGACGGTGCGAGGGAGATCCTCCCTCTTCCCTGTGCCGAGCTGGACTGGGCTTTAAGCATTTGCGCATGCTCAAAGCCTTCTGGTCTCGCTCTCTCCGTATATATTTAATTGCCAGCATCGCATCTTATTTTAGGGCATGCAAGTCCTAACAATATTTGATGAGAGAACAAATTACCTTTAGCTACACTGAATGATTATTATCCATTACTTTATCCTTGTGCTTTGAGACATACTGTATCTTTAGTTCATCTGCATCCTTATTTAGTCATTCTGATTAGTACTGTCTCTCTTCTCTAGATCTATAGCTTAATAATAATTGATAACAGAAAAAATAAAACACACACACACACACACATATGTATATATTTATATTTAGTCTGTATTTCTGCTTTCTTACAAAATGCAAATAACTTAAATATTTTATACTGTTTGACCTGTGTGTAAACCTGAATATATTCTGGATGCCGTGGGGAAATGGGTTTAATTTCACTCTTGCAACCACAAATTATTCATGCAGCGCAAATGAAAACAAGTAGTAAAGCATAATCTGTGACAAAAATGTCCTTTTGCCATATTTTTTTATCATCATCTGTTGTACTTAGAGCTGACAGAACATCAGATGGTTTAGTGCATTATTTATTAAATGCACAGGCAGAACTTTTAAATATTCAGTGAATGCCGTACATATAAAGAATTAGAAATGATGATGGTGATGACGGCTGTTTGTGCATGTTTCTCTTTGTGAGTTGTCTCTTCCCCTACATGTCTTTTTTCTATTCATCCTTTGTCCTTTTATCCTGTTGTAGCTCTCATTACTACTGTGCTGTCTACAAATTCAGAGTCTTATGACAAGAGCATTTGTTGCTATTTTTCCCCTTTCAGTATGTTTCAGACTAAGAGTTAATGTTCTCTAGTATAATATGTTGGGTAAAATGTAGCATGTGGCTTACTCTTATTTTTACTCACAAAGCATTAACTGATATCAGGCTAGGTACTAATCTAATGAGGTGCAATGGTATTTTAGTCACGCTACCTCTCCAGACTGTACACATGGCATTCCTAGAGGCCCTTATTCTATAAGGGAATGGGGGGACTTGTATACTGCCTTTTTGTTGCTTTGGCATTTCAAAGGTTACATTCAAAGTGGTGGGCACTGGAGGATTATTTGGGGTTACCTAAAAAGATTATATTAAGACTTCGGTTGGTGCAAAATGCTGCAGGTCGCCTGATTTTTAATCTTAAAAAGTATGATCATGTTAGCCCTTTTTATACCAAGTTGCATTGGTTGCCTTTTGGGGCCAGAGTGCTTTTTAAGTTCGGATGCATTTGTTATAAGGTGCTTTTTGGATTATCTCCCTCATATTTGTCTCCCTATCTGAAACTTTCTTATTCAAAAGGAACTAGAAATTCTGGAAAGTTCATCTTCCCTACTCCAAAGGACTGTCATTTTAAGACATTTTTAGACAGGACTTTGGAGTATCAAGCTGGGGAGATGAACTCCTGGCTAAGTCCGATGATTGTTCAATTTAATTCTTACTTTACATTTAGGAAATCATTAAAGACTTATTTATTTGACAAATAAGAATATTAATTTTCATATAATTTAAATGAGGTCTTTTGTTTCTATTCTTATTGTCATAGTATGTTTTAATTTTTTAATAATTTTTATCATTGTACTTGAATGTTTTAACAATTGTGTTACAAAAAGGTAATGGCGGAATAGAAATCTGTAATGTAATTTAATGTAATGTATTATATAATTTTAGATTGTACGTAGATAGTGTGTTCTATGAAACTGTACCATGTGCTGAAATGTCTCAGTATTCTCCTGTTGTGAACCGCCCAGAAGTACTGGTTGGGCGGTATACAAGAAAATAAATTATTATTATTATTATTGTCCAGGGTCACAAGGAGCAGCACTGGGATTTGATCTCACACAACTTCAGGATGCAGAGGCAGCAGCTCAACCAGTAAGCCACAGCACAGGCACTGGTAGGCAACCTATTGGTGCTTAACACACACCCTCTTTTATGAAGCCACGTTAGGCTTTTTTTTTTTAATCATTGGCTGAGGCAGTATTAGCTCCGACACTCTTAGGAATTCATAAAAGGAGGGGTTAATTGGTAAAAGCCATTTAAAAACATTCTAAGCATCAATTTTAAAAAAAATGTAGGTGCCAACCAGCACCTAGAAAAACAGCGCCTTCATCTATGGAGGCGCCTTAGAACATTTTTTAGGTGGCCGCCGATAATGGCGCCATTTACAGAAACCGGCCCCAAATATTTTGGACACTGCACCACATGCCATGCAGAACCCAAGAGATCTTGAGGAGTGGGGGAACCCACCCCATGACTTCTGCTGGTAACTGCTGCTGCTTTTCCAGGCTGGCAGCAGTAAGATATTCAAAATTGCGGGTGGCACATCTTCTCTACAGTTCCACTCCTCAGGAGTGTGTTATCTTCATTTGAAGGTTTCCGACTCTCACACTCTTTGGGATCCTTTTATTAAACTGTGGCCTTAATGTGTCCTTACATGGAAGATAAGGCCATAGCAGAGAGACAAAAATGAATTCTTTGCTTTGCACACAAAGGCCATTTTTACTGCACCTGTATAAATGTCCTTTCTGAATTAATAGCCATGCACTAATTTTTCAGTTAGTACAATGTCATTAAAAAATTTACAAAATGTAAAATAGGAGAGCCAAATCCACAAACTCAAAGACGTATAACTAGGAGTGGAAATGTCCTAAAAGATGGTGGACTCAATTTGATTCTAAAATATACTTTTTATTGGTCCCCAAAACAGCTCAAAAAGCTCAATGACTCGACATGTACATGTTTCGGCCAAACTGGCCTGCCTCAGGAGTCTTATGAGTCTTCAAACAAACAAACAAATAAAAAAAATTAATTCATGTTCTTGATGTATGGACACTGATGTACAGCTATTAGTAATCAAATAAAAGCTTGCAGGGTGAAAAATGCCGGAGCTGAAACGATCCTATGCCCGTGAATGAATTAATATATTTTTTTTTTGTTGGAAGACTCATAAGAATCTTGAGGCAGGCCAGTTTGGCCGAAACATGTACATGTCGAGTCATTGAGCTTTATGAGCCATTTTTGGGACCATTAAAAAAATTTACCACATGAACAGTTACTGGCAGATTCTATAATGTCTGCCTAATATCAGTGCGCCTAGTCGATATAAATGCCTAACTTAATTAACAGGCTTAATTACAAAAGATTCCTTGATAAAACTTTTGCCTTCCAGGCTGCCAAACTGAACCCATGGCTAGCCCAAATTGTCCTTGAGGCCCCCACCTACCTTGGGTTTAGAAAATCTCTTAAAACTCACCTATTCCATGGACAAGACACCTAATACCCCTCTCCAATGAACAACAATCTCCTCCTGCCCCCTTCCACCTCTCTTTTCCCAACCTACCCACCCCCTCCCCCCCTAACCTACCCCTCTCTCTCTCCTAACTTCATTCTACCTCCTTGCTCCTAATATTGTTCAATTGTTTTCGAACCACTTGTAATTTTTTGTTAATCTAATGTAAACCGCCTAGAACTCCTTGGGTATGGCGGTATACAAAAATAAAGTTATTATTATTATTATTATTATTAATTGGTACCAATAATTACCAATTATGAGGCTTAATTGACATTAATTGAAACTTAGGTGCATAGCAATCTGACTTTATTCTATATCAGTGTGCCTAATAATTAGGAGGCTCACTAGGAGATGATAAACTCGTAGAGAGATAGGTGGGAGCATGGTTTGCACATAGGTGTGTTGTTACAGAATTGGACTATTACTGTCACCTATTTTGTAGGTAGTAAGAGCTCACACGGTGTTCCTGTGCTAAGTTGTGTGTGTGGTAATGTAGATGAGCTAACTGATTAGCGGAGGAATGCCCGCTGTCCACCCTTGGAATGCGCCCTCAAAAAAATGTAAAATATTTTAATTTGCATTTGGTATGCGCATATTTGGCAGTTACAGCGGATGCCTGAGCATATCCCACAGTACACCTAACGCAGCTTAGTTGAAGGGCCCCTTTGTGCCCCTTCTCTTACTCATCAGAGCCTCAGTATCAGTGCACTATTCTTGATTTCTGTTTTCATGAGAGGCAAGCCTAAGAGAAGAAAAACCAACTGGCCTCACTACCGTGTTTCCCCCCAAATAAGAGTGTCTTATATTAATTTTGGGTCCAAAAAATGCAGTAGGGCTTATTTTCAGGGGATGTCTTATTTTTTTTAATGTACAATGATCATTTCTCCCTTCCTCTCCTCCACCCAAATTCTTCCTCTTTCCTTTCTCTCCCTCACATGTGCAGCATCTTTCCTCTCCTCACCCATCCCCTTGTGCCATCCCTCTGCAGCATCTTTCTATCTATCCCTTCCATCCCCCTATGCAGCAGAATCCTTGAGCAACATCTTTCTATCTATCCCTTCCATCCCCCCGTGCAGCAGAACCCTTGCCCAGCATCTTTCTATCCCACCCTCCCTCCCATTCCCCCACATGCAGCAGAAGCACACCAACCCTCCCACCGTGAGATGGGATCATCAGGGATGCGGCAGAGGATAGGACCCAGCAGGAGAAGACCGCGAAGCAGCCTGTTTCAAGTGCTGCAGACGCTGCTGTTTAGAGGGAGGTATGTCGGTCTCATGGTGGGAGGGTCAGTGGGGTTCAGATGAGAGGGAGAGATGGAAAGATGCTGCACAGGGGGATGGGTGGGAGGGTCAGTGGGGTTCGGCTGCGAGGTGGGGTGTGGAGCACTGCTGCCAGTGTATCCAGAGATGGAGTTGGGGAGTGTTGGGGACATTCAGGAGGGGCTTCGTGGGCGATCTAACTAGGGCTTATTTTTAAGCAGGGCTTCTGGCAAACAGGATTCTATAGGTTCCTTTTCATAATAACATATACATTTCTTCTGGCATTTCTACATCCCACCAAAATACAACGAACTTGTATTATACTTGACTGGAACCTATCCTGGTCGAGTACCGTATTTTCACCCATATACCGCGCACTCGTGTAAAACGCGCACACGGGTATAGCGCGCGGGGAACACAAATTTATGTAAAAAAAATTTAATATAGCGTATACCGCGCATGCTAAAACCTCCTCCCACCTACTCCGAACCAGCATCCTCCCCCCCGCTCGCTTACCCGCGTTTTACAACTTTTTTTTTTCAATCCGATCCGGCATCCCCCCTGCGAACCGGCATCCTCACCCCCCCGCTCGCGTCCCCCCTCCCCCGCGATCCTACATCCCCCCCAGCACCGCAAAACATCTCTTACCCGATTGGGCACCGGCACCAGCACCAATGCACAGGATGTGCCAGTGCTAGTAGATCCTCCCTTGTTGGTTTGGGCTGGGCTGGGCTGGGCGGTGCGGTGCGGGAGAGATTATCTCGGAGAGAGCGAGACCAGAAGGCTTTGAGCATGCGCAAATGCTCAAAGCCTAGTCCAGCCCGGTGCAGGAAGAAGGAGGATCTCTCCCGCACCGCACCGCCCAGCCCAGCCCAGCCCAAACCAACGAGGGAGGATCTTCGGGCACTGGCACTGGCACATCCTGTACATTGGTGCTGGTGCCGGTGCCCAATCGGGTAAGAGATGTTTTGCGGTGCTGGGGGGGATGTAGGATCGCTGGGGAGGGGGGGGGTGACGCGAGCGGGGGGGAGGATGCCGGTTCGCAGGGGGGATGCCAGATCGGATTGAAAAAAAAAGTTGTAAAACGCGCTCACACTTATAACGCGCACGGTTATGCACGGTTTGTAAAATTGTGTATAACGCGCGCGTTATATGCGTGAAAATACGGTAAATCTAGTTTGTCTATGAATACCCTCAGATTCCTGCGCTGCTCAATGTAATCACTGTAGCAGCTAATGGCAGGTAAGCAGTTATCATTCATTGGGTTTTCATATTTAGTTTTTTACGTTGTTTTACAAGTAATCTCTTAAGAGTTCTTATATTCTCAAGCACTGAATTACATGCAATAAAGATAATTATTATTAGCGACACTTATCTTTAGTTTGTCGCTGTATGTCACGGGGGGTCACTCTTGGAACCTATTTCCATTTTTGTCGATTAATTTTTGAAGGGAGAAGTTTGCCAAATGGATTCGTATATTAAAGATTCAAAAGATGTGATTTTGAAACTTGGTGACATCCCAGTGGACGAGTTTCCGTTTATTCTGGTCTCTTTAGATGTAGCTTCTCTATACACATCTATTCCCCAAGAGGAAGCATTATTAATTCTAAAAGATGTGTTTGAATCCCGGACACGACCCCATGCCATCCCTACAGAGTTCCTCTGCTTTTTGTCAAAATTGGCCATGAAAGAGAATTTTTTCTTCTTTGATGGAAAATATTACAAACAAAACAAAGGAGTAGCCATGGGAGCCACTTTTACTCCCTCAGTAGCCAATTTGTATATGGACAACTTTGAAAAAACTTGGACTATAAATTCCCCATTTGAAGATCATATTTACAAATGGTTCCGATATATAGACGACGTGCTATTACTTTGGACAAGAACTGAAAAAGAAGTTTTATCATTCAAAAGCTGGCTCAACAGTTGTGATTCAAACATACAATTTTCCAAGGAATATGCAGCTAATAACTTAACATTTTTGGATCTGATCATTATACAAAGTATAGATCACTTTGAGTTTGACACACATAAAAACTACAGATAGAAACACTTTTTTAGATTTTAGAAGTTGCTATCCTTTTAGTCTTAGACAAAATCTACCTTTCTCTCAGTTCCTCCGGTTAAGACGCAACTGCTCATCTTTATCCACTTTCAAAAACAAGCTAAAAGGTTGAAGAAGAAACTTAAGGAAAGAGGATATCCCGATCAAGTGTTGAAACAAGCATTAAAAAGAGCAAGTTATTACAACCGGGAACACCTCCTACAGCCAGTGGATAATTCAAAAGGAGCAGCAGAAGAAAAATCAACATGTGTATTATGTTACTCTACGGCGGGAAATGTTCCAGCCAGGATCATCAAAGAGAACTGGAAAATTATACAAGCACATCCACTGTTTGAAAAAATAGATCTTAGAACACCTGGGCCAATCAGGCCTTAGGATTAGTGAGGATGGGCGGACCCGCTATGCCTAAGGCCTGACTGGTCCAGGCTTCTAGAGCCTGGACCAATCAGGCCTTAGATTTAGCGGGGATGGGCCGGGAAAGGGCCCGTCGGCTGGACGGCAGCAAGACCCGTCCAGCCGACCAACATATAAAGGTTAGTTTGGGGGGGTCATCAGGCTTTCCGGCAGGAGGACTGGGCATCCTCCTGCCCGCGATTACCAGTTTGGGGGGGAGGGGGGTTCCGGCAGGAGGACTGGGCATCCTCCTGCCCGCGATTACCAGTTTGGGTGGAGGGGGGTTCCGACAGGAGGACTGGGCATCCTCCTGTCGGCGATGGGACAGGCGGCCGCTATACTTATTGCAGCAGGGAGATCCCTTGCTGCCATAAGTATAGCGGCCGTGTCTAATTTAACCTGATTCTCTAACCGGCGTCAGTACCATGGACGCCGGTTACAGAATCGGGGTTTAGTGTAGGACCGATTCTGTATAGGACACCTCTCCTGGGCGTCCTATACAGAATCAGGGCCTTTAAGTCCAGCGATGATAATACATCCACCATCTAGAGATAACTCTTTGTTACCACACGGGTTCTTTAAATGTGGGAAATGCAGTTGTTGCGAAGTAACTCTACCCACAAAAGCATTCATTAACCCAGTTAATGGAAAAAGGTACACCATCAGACACTTCTTGACTTGCAACACAGATCACATCATCTACGTGATAATATGCCCATGTTCCAAATGGTATGTTGGAATGTCAACCCGACCTTTCAGAATTAGATTAACAGAGCACAAATCCAATTTGAAAAATAACAAAATGACAGCTCCCCTAGTTGAACATTGCGTCCAATTCAAACATAAGTTCACCGACCTCAAATGCTTTTGCATTGATAAAGTTGAAACTCACGCCAGGGGAGGTGAGAAACAGAGGCTTTTACACCAAAAGGAATGCCGGTGGATTTTTTCTCTCAATACAGTAAAACCAGTCGGTTTAAATAGTGCCATAGATTGGTATGCCTTCTTTTAACAAAGAAAAATAAGTAACTGTGCAATATCAAACACAGCATGGAGTTAATCAGTGATGTCATCAACCTCAGGATATTAAATACAGTAGTGTACTTCCGGCAGTTTGCCGGCACCATTTTTGACCTGTGAAGCACGGGTATAGCTGTGCATAGTGAGTATCTTCAGTTAGTGTATTTTTAACTTGATTGTTCGTTTTTGCTGTCGAATATAGATAACTAAAGTTTGCTATCTCTTTTTCAGCCTGACTAGAGTTTGACCCTTGACAAAGCCTCAACCGGCGAAACGGGTCCCGTCAGGCTCTTTGTGTACCGGCTGAGCGTCCTTGCTACACATACAGCGACAAACTAAAGTAAGTGTCGCTAATAATAATTAGCTTTATTGCATGTAATTCAGTGCTTGAGAATATAAGAACGCTTAAGAGATTACTTGTAAAACAACGTAAAAAACTAAATATGAAAACCCAATGAATGATAACTGCTTACCTGCCATCAGCTGCTACAGTGATTACATTGAGCAGTGCAGGAATCTGAGGGTATTCATAGACAAACTAGATTTACTCGACCAGGATAGGTTCCAGTCAAGTATAATACAAGTTCGTTGTATTTTGGATTGATCTCAGTTTGAACTTGTCACCATAATTTTTGCAGTAGTGATTTCTACATCCCAAACAGTGTTACCTTCAGAAGAATGCTGACAAGATTTAGACCTGAGATTTTCTCCCTGTTTCCTGTGGGAAATGTTGGCTTCTGTCCCCTGGATTGCGCTGGTCTGCTTCTCTCCAAGGGTTCAGGCAGGCTGAAGGCTGGTGGCTGCCTCCCTGGCCTTGTGCTGATTTTCTCTAGAAACACCTGTGGTTCACTGGTGCTTTGCTAATGAGCCTAGCTAGTTTCTCTGCTGACTAGCCCTGCCCCTAGCAGAGCTGATTGCAGGAGCTAATCCCTTTGTGGGTTTTGCTATCACCGGCCTGGTGGCTGCTGGTACTTATAGTTCTTTGTCTTTAGCATTCCCTACACTAGAACTAGGCAAGTATAATCGGGTCACTTTTGGGCTGCCTTTCACTGGGGATAAATTCTGCAGGGCAGTTTCCCTAACCTGCCTGCTTCTAGGAGTAGGTTTAGGAATAGTTTTAGAGCATTGCAGGGTCTCTTCCAGCCTGACAGGACTCTCCCTGTCACACTCCCCAACTGTCATATTTTGAAACTATTACTTTTCACTGTAAGTGCTTTCGATGTCTTCAAACATGCTTTGATTACGAGAACTACTCCTCAAAAAACCATCATTGAACCCTACCTGCTCGTCCAACTAGTGACCCTTTTCCCCTCCCTCCTTTCACATCCAAGGTACTTGAACATGCTCTTCACTGTTCAATTTTCTTTCATCTTAAGCTATTATTGAACTATTCCAATCTGGCTTTTACCATCTACATTCTATATAAATAGTCCTTACCATAGTCTTTAATGACCTGTTCTTAGCCATCTCCAGTTATTCCCATATCCTACTGTCAAATCGTGTCATTTGAAGAGATTTCTCAAGAGAACTCTCTCCTTCCAGGCAGCCAAAATGAATGCCTGATTTGACAAAATCATGCCAGGAGTCTCATCCTATTATTTTTTTTAGAAAACTATTAGACACAACTATTTGACAATTTTGTAACCCAAGCTTCCTAATGCTTTTTAAATATAACATGTATTGTGTACCTTCTAGAAATTGATGTATCTTTTTGAACTGTATGTTCAGCCTTATCTGCTGTGAACCATCTAGAACCATTCGTGGTCTGGCGGTATATAAGAATAAATTATTATTATATTAAATTATTATTTTACAAACTCCTCTGCTTTTGACACTGTTGATAGCCTACTACTCCTTGATATGTTGTCCTCACTCTTTGGGGATATGTTTTGTTTTGGTTGTCTTATCTATCCCATGACATTTTTTGTGAATGCTCGATTTTTCGATTCGATTCACTGTTAATGACACCGCTTTTTAAGTTTAAACAAAGTACAACAATAAATTTCACAACAACAATAAATTTCACAAAGTACTTAAAAAAAAAAATCACATTTTTCCATTAAAGCAGTTCTGGAGACATTTGCTTGAACAGTCTTTTTTCCCAGTCCATAAGCAAGCAATATGAAAAAGATTTCCTTAATTATCTACTCAAACATTTTTGCTATTTACTTTCATTGTACCTAGACTATTATTCAGTAGAAAAAATTTAGTTTGTTCAATCAAGCAGAACATTCACTCATAGAAGTCCAATGTCCACACAGGATTTGATTGAACAAACCAAATTTTTTCTACTGAATAATAGTTTAGGTATACTGAATAGCAAAAATGTTAAAGCCACACAGAAAAGCAGTAAAAGTCAATAGGTTCTCCAAGTGGGAACAACCTGATGTCTCAGCACTTGAGGAAAAGACCACGTAATAATGTTTATAAGATAAATCATATAAATGATAGCAGGGTGTCCTCAGTGTGAGAGGTAAGAGAGAGGAGAGAATTCTCCAGCGCTTTACACAATAAGGCACAGGTTAATCACCCTCTGCCTGCAGTGCACACCATCATAGGACACCTCAGGTGTGCTCAAATTAATCAATGTGATAAATTAAACAGTAATAAACAATTGGTCAATCACAAGAGTGCAAGATCAAACAGGTTGTTCCCACTCAGAGAACCTATTGACTTTACTGCTTTTCTGTGTGAGTAGATAATTAAGCAAATTTCTGATAGCCTACAGAACTGATTCTCACCTTCCATCCCCAGCCCCCAAGACTTACCAGACCCCCCCCTGCCGATATATTTACTTACTGCCTGAACTGGATATTAAATCGTGGGGAAGAGAGGAGAAATGCGGGGAAAGAGCCAGCCAAAACTAGTATTTGTTGCTGCTGAGTGCACCAATCCAGGGCAAGCAGACGCTTCCCCATGTCTTAATAACAGACAATGGACTTTTCCTCCAGGAATTTGTCCAAACCTTTCTTAAAACCAGCTACGCTATCTACTTTTAACATAACTTCTGGCCACTTCATTTTTAAGCTTAGATCTTTCCTTCCAAACAGAGACCTTGCTAGATGTCAAATACAGCACAAGGTAACTTCACACGGACTTAACTGTGCAGGAAATGAATCTCCTCATACACCCACCATATAGTGCAAAAATGTGCAAAGGTCTGTTTTTTTCTTTCGATCACTCATAGCCTAATGCCACACAAGCAGCGCTGTTACAAACCTATTCTGAAGGTCAATGCTAAGGTTGACAAAGTTTCCTTCCTTGGACCAGAAGGAGATACTGACAAACCACTGGAAGAGATTCTAAAACAACTACCCAGAAATAACACCCAAAGACCCACTCAGTGTGTGAACCAGTTGAGTGGAGTGGACTAACTGGGGGTGGAAATGGGCCCAGAGTTTGCTCAGCAGAATTTCCCAGACTACCTCTTCCTCTCAACACACTGACATGCTACCACCGCCACCAACAACACTTGGAACACCTCACCGAGTATGCCAGCAATGCTTATAAACTTTATAAAACACATTATTATATTTTCTTATAAAGCATATATTTTAACTGAACTCAGCCTTGCCATTCACAAAAATAGAAAAGTTCCCATTTCAAGCTGTCTCATGTACACTTTTCAAATCTAACATATTGTAATCACAAAACAGAAAATAAAATTATTTTTTTTACCTTTTGTTCTCTGGTCAATATTCAAATCTTGTTGGTCCCAGGCTCTTGTTGTCTTGCTTGCCAGGGTCTCCTTTGACAGAGATGGCTAACCATCCGTCTGCCATCTCTGTCCTCCCCTTCCGTTTCCCTTCCCTCTCCCGGAGATCTGGCATCTTTCCTTTTTTTGTCTCGATCCACAGATTCACCTTTTCTCAACTCCCCACCACCCCAGGATCCACCATCTCTCCCTTTCTGTTCCCAACTATCCTCCTATCCAGTATCTCTATCCCCCCTCCACACCATCCCCTGTTTCCAAGTTCTCTCCCTTTCTGTTCCTTACCTCCCTAAATCCCATTATGCACCATCTCTCTTCCACTCCTCTGTTTTTAGACCCATTATTTCTAACCCCCAAAGTCTGGCATATGCACGTATCTTTGAACCCCCCTTCCCTCTCTCCCTCTGTGTACTTTTACACCAGGACCCCCCTCCCCCGAAGGTCTGTCCCCCCTCCGAAGGGCTACACCCCCCCGAAGGCCTGCACCCCCCTGAAGGCCTGCACCCCCCTGAAGGCCTGCATCCCCCTGGAGGCCTGCACCCCCCCTGAAGGCCTGCACCCCCCTGAAAGCCTGCACCCCCCTGGAGGCCTGCACCCCCCCAGAAGGTCTGTACCTCCTGAAGGCCTGCACCCCCCTGAAGGCCTGCACCCCCCTGGAGGCCTGCACCCCCCCCCTGAAGGTCTGTACGTCCTGAAGGCCTGCACCCCCCTGAAGGCCTGCACCCCCATGGAGGCCTGCACCCCCCCGAAGGTCTGTACCTCCTGAAGGCCTGCACCCTCCTGAAGGCCTGCACCCCCCCTGAAGGCCTGCACCCCCCCAAAGGTCTGTACCTCCTGAAGGCCTGCACCCCACTGAAGGCCTGCACCCCCCCTGAAGGCCTGCACCCCCCCTGAAGGCCTGCACCCTCCCACCCGAAGATCTGTCCCCCCCTGAAAGCCTACACCCCCCTCGAAGGTCTTTACCTCCCACCCAAAGGTCTGTCCCCCCCCTTAAGGCCTACACCTCCCTCTTAAGGCCTACACCCCACCCCTTAAGGCCTACACCACCCATCTAGTACTGTCTAATGCAATTAGGTACGGGTCAGGAGGCCAGAGGGGAAGCAGGACATTGCAGCAATTCCCAACTGACCCTCCCCCCTCTCCCTCTAAAGCAGGAGCCGGCTAGCAAGAGGAAATTGCCGATCCTGCTTTAGGGGGGGAGGGTCAGTTGATGATTCGGGAGGCCGATTTTGGGCTTTTTAAAAAATTGATTCGGGCAGAAATAAAATAACAATAAAACCACCACCAAGCAGCCCAGCGATACTCACCCTCAGTTCCTGCCTTAATTGCAGTGTCCCACGCGGCTCGGGCTCCCTTTCTTGCTTCCACCCAGCCGGAAACCGGAAGTTGCTGACCAAGCTCCGACGGCGACGGGAGGTGTGGCCGTGGGTGAATGGAATTTGAGAGAGGGCTCAGGCAGGATCACTTCGGGGACTTGCGGAAGCCTTGGAGTCGGGCCATAGCAGGGAAGTTCCCGGGCCATGACTCCAAGGCTCGAGCACCCCTAATGAGCTGGTACACGGGGCGGCCCCCCCCTGCCCCCCCCTAGGTACGCCACTGCTCAGTTCTTAGCCTGCTTTGCTGACAGTGCTGTCTGAATGTCTCACTGCCATCTAAAGCTGACCATGGCCTTATTTTCCCCTCTAACCCCATCTCTCTCCTTCCCACATTCTGCATTTTTGTGGAAAATAATCTCATCCTTCTTGTCTCCTAAGGGTTATCTTTGACTCTTATCTATCTTTCTCTGCAAATTGTTGTGTGCTTATATTGCCTTCTACTGTAGAAATCCCCTTTAGTTTATATAGTGCCTTTTTCCTTCATTGTTTCTATTGTTAACTGCATTTATTTATTGCATTGGCCCCATATTATTAACAATTCATTATATACTGTTTTCATCCTAAGAGGATTATATTATAGCTTTATACAGTATTTAATAATTGTTGAGATTTGTCATAAGTATCTATTAAAGGCAAGAGTCTTGAAAAAAAATGTCTCTTCAGTGTGGTAAATAGATCTGGACAGTGTCACTGTACATAACCACACTCTGTTGCTTTTAATTTGGCATATGCCATCTGTTGTGCGACTCATGTTATTTATCCATGATAGACAAGTATGCTATTACAGTTTAGTTTTTGGGAGTTAAAATACATCAGAAGCTTGCTCAACTATTTTGTAAAGATGTAAAGAATCTATGGAATTCAAGCCACCTTGTAGATGTTAGAAGCTGAACATAACATTTAGGGCTCCTTTTACGAAGGTGTGTAAGGGCCTTAATGCACAGAATAGCGTGCACTACAATGCCGCGTGCGCTAGCCGCTACCGCCTCCTCTTGAGCAGGCGGTAGTTTTTCGGCTAACGCATGCTATAGCGCGCGCTAATCCGGTGCGTGCGCTTAAAACGCTAGTGCACCTTCGTGAAAGGAGCCCTTAGGGGGTCTATTTATGAAAATGCTTTAGTGTTAATATGGGTGTTAAAAACATTTCAATCCCCATGTTAATGAACGCACAATTACACTCATGCGCAATGCCCACTAAATTGGCATTAATGTGCCTTCGTTAATATTAGTATATTTTGTTCATTTAATACAAATGGATATGGTGATAAGGTGATGAGAAGGCATCATTTGCTTCTCATTACCTTATTATCAAGTCATTTACTGTGAACATTAGTACAAAGCCAGAAAATAAAATTTGAAAAAGTCTGAATTTACTGCCAAGCTAGAAAGTCCTGCTAAGCCCATTCAGTAGTACAGTTTAGTAAAAGGGTCCCTAAATTAGGCAACCTCAAATTCCCTAGACAGATATTGCTAAATCACCATTGTATTCATAATTTTACTGATTTCAATGTAAATAAATTATAGGGGAAATGAGCTTAGTGCAGTAAGCCCATTAATAGTATTAGAAAACTTGACAACCTATGGAACTATAGGAAGGCCACAAAAACTTTCCTCTTCACAAACCCAGCTCCATGAAAGACTAAACCTCAAAGACCTCAAGTTTCAAGTTTATTAGGATTTTATAAACCGCCTATCAAGGTTATCTAAGTGGTTTTTACAATCAGGTACTCAAATAGTCTCACCAAATAGATATGTAAATAAGTATTTGTCTGATGTAAATTAATGTACCTCTGATGTATGTAAATTGTATAGGCGATTTATCAAATTTTAAATAAACTTGTAATATATTTATACCTATTGTACCTCGAACTTGTACTACTTTTTCCTTTTTCACTCAGCTCCATGAAAAGACCAAGCATTAAAGAACTTATTTGTCCCACCATCTACCAACTACCATCTAAGTCCTACCCCAAAGTAGGCATTGTAAATTAGTGTATCTCGGATGTTTATATCTACTGTAATGCGACTGTACTACTATTTCCTATAATGCCATGTTTGTATTATCTCGACCATTCTGTATATGTACTCTTGTAACCCGTTCTGGGCTCTTTTGGGAGGACGGGCTAAATAAGTGAATAAATAAATAGTGCAGCTTACTTAAAGGGCTCTTAAAACATATAGCACTAAGCCTTCTTAAAAAAAAAAAACCTTGAAAAATTCACATATTTCATAATCAGCCAATGAAAAATGCCACCCTATCCTCAATCAGTAGTTGGTTATTTAGCACTAGGGGTGGGTCAGGGTGGAAAGTATGTGTGTGTTGTGCTAATTGGTTAGAGCCACTACAGTATATTGCTGTGCTCCCTGCAATTAGTGGGTGATTAACACAGGAGCTCTTACTGCCTCCAAACAGAAGGCAATAGGGTCTGACATGCTAATGGCCACATGCTATTGGATTAATAGGAAAAAATGACAATGAGACCATTTTACCGCCAAGCTAAAAATGGCCTCAACAAGCAGGGAAGACTCATTCTGAGGATAGTGCTGGCCATTGGTTTTTTTTTTTTTTTTAGTGCAGCTTGGTAACGGGGCCACCAAATTTGTTAGTCTTCCTGGTTTCTGTTGGCATTTCCCCATTGTCATTTTTCTGTTGGCATTTCCCCATTACCATTTTTCTGTTGGCATTTCTCTTCAAATAGTCCAGATGAACAACAGTATATCCCTAACACTACACTCTTCCCCATCACACGCAGACCCCCCTCTTCTAGGAAACTGTGCTAGCAGTTTCTAGCGCAGAGAACCGCGCTGAATGACCCCCGCTGCTCCCGAAACGCATTGTGTTCCTACGAATATCAGGAGCAGCGGGGCCATTCAGCATGGCTCCCCAAGCTAGAAACTGCTAGCGCAGTTTCGAAGAAAAGGGAGAGAGTTTCTATCTTTAAAGATTTCATATTGCATTTTCTTTCTTTCAAAGCTTTTATCCTGTTTGACTTTATGCTATTCTTAACATATATTTATTTATTTAAAAAACTTATAGTCCACTTAAAACCTAAGTGGGTTCCAAGGTTACATAGGTGATGTATAAAGTATGCTTATCACATGCAACATTTTGCACTGAACATTAAAATCAATTAAAACACACATTTAATATATTCAATTTCACGTCTATCCTATCTGACTTCATAATGTCTGATTGTTATCTGACTTTCACCAGGCTTCTGAAAACCCTATTATAGGACTCCTTTTACAAAGCCAAGGTAGAGGCTTCTACTGTGGGCTAGCGAGAGAAATGCTCCAATGCTCATAGGAATTCTATGAGCATTAGAGTATTTACCTCTACCGCAGCTTTGTAAAAGCCAGTGATAATGTCTACATCTTTATTTAGAGCATATATTGTATGTCTACATCTTTATTTAGAGCATATATTGTAACTCTAGAAAATTATATGGATTTATGTTAGTTGCACTCAGATAATCTAGTACATTTTCAAAGAAGCCAAGTTAGGAGCACAAATTCTTTGAATATCAAGCCCATAACTTTTAAGCTTCTAAATTAGGATGCTTTTTCAGATGAAATCTTAGGTTCTTAATTTGGCTGAAAATAAGTCACAAATTGAGGAGCTTAAATTTAGGAGCTCAGCTTTCTTTGAATATGGGGGGCCTATATTATTCTCAACCAAGCAGTTACTCAAAATAGGTAAGAAATAAGTTATAAAGTAGTGATGCCCTGTTTCCCTGCTATTTACTGTGGTGATGTTACAGTGAGTGGGAACTTCTTCTGCCTTGACCCCACTAGAAATGAGGAATTATACCATGGGGGGGGGGGGCTTATTGGAGGGGAGTGAGTGACTTTTGCTCATTGGAGGCTTTGGGAGGGAGTCTTGAATTGGGGTGCTTTTGGAATGGAGTCATGACGAGGGGAGGCCTTTTTGGAAACATAGTAACATAGAAAATTATAACAGATAAAGATGTTAGTGATCCATCAAGTCTGCCCAACAGTCATACACATTATTAACTCATGATTAAATAGTCTTTCTTTAACATTTCTGGGAAATAAACCATAGAAGCCCGCCTGGTACTGTTCTTAGGTTCCAACTAATGGAGTTGCCATCAAAGATCACTCCAGCCTATCAAAATCATCTTGTTGTTTGCGGGATACAGATAGTAAAATTCTGTCCTAATGCTCCAAATTAGTGGAGTTTCTATCGAAACCCTTGCTAGTCCATCCTAAATTGAGTTGCCATATATGGGACACAGACCGTGTAAGTCTACTGAGTACTGGCCATGGATCTTCAAAGCTAGAGTTGCCTTCTAAGCGCCATTCGACAGATCAAACACACATGCAATCATTTAAGTTTTGTTTTGTTATACCATTCAATTTTTAAGAGATCCTCTGTATTCATCCCATGCTTTTTTTAAAAATTCTGTCACCGTTTTCTTCAACACCACCTCCCTCTGGAGTTCATTGTAGGTCACTGAGGGAGAAAGATAGATTCAGTAGTTCAGGACATTATATGCCAGCTCCTTTAAGAAACACCTGGGATGATTGTGCTGTAGCTTTGAGGTCCATTGTTCCCAAGCAGTATAAATAGTGAAGTTGTGCCATTCATTTATTGTGGGAGTTACTAATCTGTGGTGCTGAGATACTGCAGGTTAGTTACTCATGTGGTAAATTAAGGTGCAATAAAGACCTGAAATTTACCACACCGTAATAACTACCCTCCTTAGTATTTGCCACAATCCTTATGTCTCTTGTGCCCAGGTGGTCCTAAGTCTATCTCAAGTTTCTAGCTGAACTGTCCCAGTTGATAATCCAAAAATTCTATATCTGTGTTGATGATGTGCATCTACTTAAACCTATCCATTTGAACCAGATCTACGCACAACTTTGAGTAAATTGACTGCCAGTCTGATAGCAATTCAGGAATGGGCAAAACAAACATAAAACAACTCTGCCTGAACCCAACTAAAATAGAGATTCCTTGGGTTTCTAACAAAAGCAGAACTTTGGTAACTATTAATTTCCTCTAAAATCACAGGTCAGGAATTTTGGAATACTTCTGGACATATTTACTGTGATCCTGCATATTCAGGCGCCCTTTAAAAATCTGTATTACCTCTGGCAACTACAAAAATTTCTCTCCATATATTACAATGAGTAGTTTGATCTTAGTGATCCATGCTATGATAACATCATGCTAAGACTATTGTAATGACTTGTATATTGGTCAGATCACAAAAAATTTGCACCAGCTCCAATTATTTCAGAAAGACTGCTACAGCATGACTGATAGAGGGTTCCGAGTGGTATGATCACATCATGCGTTCTTCAAAAAACTATACTGGATGCCAGTACCTGATAGGGCCAAATTCAAAACTCTCTTTCTGATTTGTAAGGCTCTGAAATGAAATGAGCCAGAATACTTAAAGAATAAGTTATCCCTCTACACACCTGTGTTCTCTAATGAGCATTCTAACTGTATTTTTATCTCACTAGTTATTCCCATCTTTAGATCATTGATAAATATGTTAACAAGCAGTGGTCCCAGCACAAACCCCTGGGGAACACCACTATTTAGCCTTCTCCATTCAGAATATTGACCATTTAAAACTGCACTCTGTTTTCTCTTTCAACCAGTTTTTAATCCATAATAGGACAATACCTCCTATCCCATTACTTTCAAATTTTCTCAGAATTTTTTGATGAGGTACATACTTTGTCAAATGCCTTTTGAAAATCCAAATACACAATATCAACCAGCTTACCTTTATCTATATGTTCATTTACCCCTTCAAAGAAATACAGTAGATTATGAAGCAAGATTTTTCTTGACTAAATCCATGTTGGCTCTCTCTCATTAATTCATGCTTATGTTCTGCCACTTTGTTCTTTATAATAGTCTCTACCATTTTGCCCAGCACTGACGTTATGCTGACTGGTCTATAATTTCCTGGATCAACTCTAGAACCCATCTTAAAAATCAGCGTCATGTTGGCTACCCTCCAGTCTTCCGGTACTATGCTGGATTTTAGAGAAAAATTACTAATAGTTCATTTTTAATTCTATCAGCATTCTGGGATGTATACCATCCGGTCCAGGCAATTTGCTACTGTTCAATTTGTCAAATTGATCTATTATATCATCCAGTATTACAGAGATTTGCTTGAGTTTCTCTGATTCATTGGAATTGAATACCATTTCCGGCACTGGTAGCTCTCCCAGATCTTCCTCGGTGAAGACCGAGGCAAAGAATTCATTTAATCTCTCCACTATGGCATGGTCTTTCCTGAGAGCCCCTTTTATCCTTCGGTCATCTAGCTTTCCAACTGATTCTCTTCCCGGTTTCTTGCTTTTAATATACCTAAAAGAGTCTCTCTTCGCTTTTCTTATTAGCACCTTGCATTTGACTTGAAATTCATTATGTTGTTTACATGCAGTTAATTATCCTGTTGGTCATAGAGAAAACCAACATTAAAACCTTTTAACAAATGCATGATCATTGCTAAAATTAAGTGATTTCATTTGTTGAGCACTTTTTCTTTTAGATGATCAATTTATTGTGCTGTTTTACCCTAGGACACAGACAGCAAGACAATATTTATATGAGGAAACAATAGTCTGACTAAATAGGAGCCTGGCACAACAATGTAACATGATAAATGACTATAGTAATATGTTTCTTCTACTGTATGTTTTACAGCAAGTTGTCCTCCTACTTAATTAGCTCATGTGTGTTTCAAAGTCTGTGAAGATATTTGTTTAATTTTATATATCTGTCTGGGTTTTCTACTTTATAGCACTGTAATTTATAATTATTTCTTCCATAAAGATGTTTCTTATTTACTAAGGATTTATGGGTTTGGTTTTTTTTTTTTTTACCATAATGTGTGTGGGGGAAGAGTGTTGATTACTTGCGCACTAAAGACACACTGAAAATTATTTAAGGACTAAAAGCTGATGAAGTTTATTTCATATTTCTTCTACGCACTG
Organism: Geotrypetes seraphini; assembly: GCF_902459505.1. Classification (NCBI taxonomy): domain Eukaryota; kingdom Metazoa; phylum Chordata; class Amphibia; order Gymnophiona; family Dermophiidae; genus Geotrypetes; species Geotrypetes seraphini. The sequence continues at coordinate 145,851,795 of NC_047085.1, read as the reverse complement.
CTTTGAGAGGATGCAAATTCTCTTTGCAAAGAAAAAAAATATAAGACCATATTAGGATGCAATTTAAGTAAAAATATTCCTATGTTTACGATGCATAAGGGAGAGAGAAGAAATACTCATATAACTTGTCAGCATGTTTATAATCCCTTGGTTTGGATAAAAAAAATTAACTACACAATAATACATTATTAAAAGATACTATATTTGCTGTGAATTTTGCTCCTTATAAGAAAGTGCATAAACATACCTAATTATTTCAGAAAGAAGTACCATTACTTGAAGAGCATATTAAACTACTTGCCCTGTACATAAAACATTACACTTCAAGTGAATCTCCGTTAATCTCAAAGAAAATAAAGCTTTTTTATTTGCATACTAACAGAAATTGTAGGCTAAGTAAAACAGAAGAATTGTAAATTAATCTCCCCCCTTTTGCAAAACCGCAAAAGTGGTTTTTAGTGCAGGCTAGAACGCTGAATACTCTGTGCTGCTCCTGACAATCATAGAGTTCCTATGAGCGTCAGGAGCAGCGCAGAGCATTCAGTGTGCTGGCCTGCACTAAAAACCGCTTCCATGATTTTGTAAAAAAAGGGGGGGGGGGGCAAGTCTTGAGATCATCATCATATTTTAATGAAGCTAGAAATAATGATTCATGACTATGAGCATGGTATGGAGAACATTTTCCTCTTATATTGTTTAATCCACTTGTCTGAAATAGACAATAACATAGACATGTGATGACAGATAAATGCCTTTCCACTCAACTGTTTTATAAACCTGTTCTCCAAGCTGAAGAGCCCTAGCCACTTTAGCCTTTCCTCATAGGGAAGTCATCCCATTCCTTTTATTATTTTTGTTGCCCTTCTCTGTATAACTTTTCTAATTTCACTATATCTTTTTTGAGATATGGCAACCAGAATTGCACCTAGCATTTGAGGTGCAGCCATACCATAGAGTGATACCAGGGCATTATAGCATTTTTCATCTTTGTTTTCCATTCCTTTCCTGATAATTCTTAACATTCCATTTGCTGTCTTAGTCATTGCCGCACATTGAGCTGAGGGTTTCAATGTATCCTCAGTGATGACACTTAGATCCTTTTCCTGGGCAGTGAGTCCTAACATGGAAACATGCATCACATAACTATAACTTGCTCACATTAAACGTCATCTACCATGTTGATGCCCAGTCTCCCTGTCTCTCAAGGTCCTCTTGCAATTTTTCACAATTCTCTTCTGATTTAACAACTTTGTGTCATCATGATTTTCTAATTTCCTCAGAAGTCTTTCATGAGGTACTTTGTCAAATGCCTTTTGAAAATCCAAATACACAATATCAATTGTCTCACATTTATCCACATGTTCTTTCACCCCTTCAAAGAAATACTGTAGATTGGTGAAGCAAGATTTCCCTTGACTAAATCCATTTTAGTCTTTATAATAGTTTCTACCATTTTGCCCAGCACTGACATCAGGCTCAGTGGTCTATAATTTCCTAAATTACCTCTAGAACCCTTTATAAAAATTGGTGTCATGTTAGTCACCCTCCAGTCTTCTGGTACTATGCTGGATTTTAAAGAAAATTTACAAATTACTAGCAATAGCTCTGCAAGTTCATTTTTTCAATTCTATCAGCACTCTGGGATATATACCATCCAATTCAAGTGATTTGCTACTGTTCAATTTGTCAAATTGACCCATTATATCTTCCAGTGTTACAGAGATTTGTTGAGTTCCTCTGGTTCATTAGAATTGTATAACTTTTCTGGCACTGTGTTGAAATAAGTACTAGTGTTTGAAGTAAAAGAAAGGTGATTAGTAAAAGAGAGACTGGTAATTTAGAGTCAGCAAACAAAAAAGAACCCAAAAGTTCCACAGTGAAATAGTAAAGCCAAAAAAGCAAAAAGGATGTTCCTGATGCAGTCATTTATTGTTTCAATCAAATGTTGCAATAATACATTGAAATAGCGAAAGCCAGATATGAAGTGTTACAAACCCAATATGGTCCGCGTTTTGACTGAACCGCCTTCTTCAGGGGTCCAAGGAAGTGAACAAATGTGGATATTGCCTAAATGGACGGAACCAACTGGTTTGAGAGCAACACAGGAAAAAATCCTCAGGCAGTCTTTGTCTCCTCCACCTCTACTGGGAGACTATTCCATGCATCATAGTAACATAGTAGATGATGGCAGATAAAGACCCGAATGGTCCATCCAGTATGCCCAACCTGATTCAATTTAAATTGGTTTTATATTTTTTCTTCTTAGCTATTTCTGGGCAAGAATCCAAAGCTCTACCCAGTACTGTGCTTGGGTTCCAGCTGCTGAAGTCTCCATCAAAGCTCACTCCAGCCCATCTACACCCTCCCAGCCATTGAAGCCCTCCCCAGCCCATCCTCAAACAAAAGGCCATATACTGTACAGACACATACCATGCAAGTTTGTGCAGTACTGGCCTTAGTTCTTCAATATTTACTATTACAATTTCTGATTCTAGATCCTCTGTGTTCACCCCATGCTTCTTTGAACTCTTTCACCATTTTCCTCTCCACCACCTCTCTCAGGAGCGCATTCCAGGCATCTACCACCCTCTCTGGAAAGTAGAATTTCCTTACATTGCTCTTGAATCTACCACCTCTCAACCTCAAATTATGTCCTCTGGTTTTACCATTTTCCTTTCACTGGAAAATATTTTGTTTTACGTTAATACCTTTCAAGTATTTGAATGTCTGAATCATATCTCCCCTGTCCCTCCTTTCCTCTAGGGTGTACATATTCAGAGCTTCCAGTCTCTCCCCATATGTCTTTTGCCACAAACCTATCATTTTCGTCGCTTTCCTCTGGACCGCTTCAAATTTTCCTATGTCCTTCACCAGATACGGTCTCCATAACTGAACACAATACTCCAAGTGGGGCCTCATCACCCTTTCTGTAAAAAAGTATTTCCTTAGGTTACTCCTGAGTCTATCCCTATTAACCTCATTCTATGTCCTCTCACTCTGGAGTTTCCTTTCAATTGAAAGAAACTTGACTTGTGCGTATTAAAATGTCTCTATCATATCTCCCCTTTTTTGCCTTTCCTCCAAAGTATACAGTATAATGTAGAAGTCTATCCCCATATGCCTTATGACGGAGACCACCAACCATTTTAGATGCCTTCCTCTGGACCAACTCCATCCTGTTTATATCTTTTTGAAAGTGTGGTTTCCAGAATTGTACACAATATTATAAAAGAGGTCTCAACAGAGTCTGATACCAGGGCATCAATACCTCCTTTTTCCTACTGGCCATTTCTCTTCCTATGGTTTCAGGGCTTCTTGAAAAAAAGATCGTATCAAGTCTTCAGTAATGGCAAATATTCTTATCCTTGGAGTACTCCATGTGGTGTACCCCAAGGTTCACCATTGTTGCCTACATTATTTAATATCTATATTGCCTCACTTAGAAATTTACTGCAGGGTTTAAATGTAATGCAGATAACATTACTATCTTGATACCTATTACCTCTCTCACTGTTGAAATTAAAAACCAGATATTGTTTATCTTGAATCAATTTGAGCAGTGGACTAAAGATTTCAAGTTGAAAATTACTAAATACAGAAAAAACCCAGATTTTTTTTCTTGCTAGTCCTAACGATAAAATTACAGATATGATATTCCATCTTAATGGATAGGAGTACCAGATAGCCGCTTCCATCAAAATTTTAGGGGTTACATTAGATCGTCACTTAACTTTGGTTGAGCATACAGATATATTAGTCAAGAAATGTTTTTTTCATTTTGTGGAAGTTGCGGACTATCAAAAAATACTTTTATTCTACTTTTAGACTGTTAGTACAAGCGTTAATTTTGCCTATTCTTGATTATTGTAATATACCGTATTTTCACGTAGAAAACGTGCACCCGTGTAAAACGCGCACACGGGTATAGCGCGCGAAAAACACAAATCTGTGTACAGAAATTTTTATATACCGCGCACACCCGTATACCGCGCATGCTGCCCGACTCTCCCGTCGCCGCCCGACTCTCCTTTCGCCCGCCCCGACTCTCCTCTGGCCACCCCGACTCTCCTTTCGCCCGCCCCGACTCTCCTCTCCCCCTTGAATTCTTGTCCCCACCCTGAAAGCCTGATGCCCCCCCCGACGTCCGATTCACCCCCCCCCGCAGGACCGCTCGCACCCCCACCGCGAAGGACCGCTCGCACGCACTCCCACCTGCACCCCCACCCTGAAGGACCGCTCGCACCCCCACAGGCTCCCGACCCCCCCCATCATGTAGAAGCTCCTACCGGTGTCCTGCTGCTTCCTCTTGGTGGTCCCGACTCCCCGACACGATCGGGGCAAGAGGGAGCTCAAGCCCTCTTGCCCCAGCCAACCGCGGCACCCCCGACACGATCGGGGTAAGAGAGAGCTCAAGCCCTCTTGCCCCAGCCAACAGTGGCACCCCCGACACGATCGGGGCAAGAGGGAGCTCAAGCCCTCTTGCCCAGCCAACCGCGGCACACCCCGACACAATCGGGGCAAAAGGGAGCCCAAGCCCTCTTGCCCCGCCGACTCCCCAACTCCCCGACAATATTGGGCCAGGAGGGAGCCCAAGTCCTCCTGGCCCTGGCAACCCCCCCCCCCCCCGCTAGTTGTTCGGGCCAGGAGGGAGCCCAAACCCTCCTGGCCACGCGACCCCCTACCCCCACCCCGCACTACATTACGGGCAGGAGGGATCCCAGGCCCTCCTGCCCTCGACGCAAATCCCCCCTCCCAACGACCGCCCCCCCCAAGAACCTCCGACCGTCCCCCCAGCTGACCCGCGACCCCCCTGGCCGACCCCCACGACACCCCCACCCCCCTTCCCTGTACCTTTGTGTAGTTGGCCGGATAGACGGGAGCCAAACCCGCCTGTCCGGCAGGCAGCCAACGACGGAATGAGGCCGGATTGGCCCATCTGTCCCAAAGCTCTGCCTACTGGTGGGGCCTAAGGCGCCTGGGCCAATCAGAATAGGCCCGGAAGCCTTAGGTCCCTCCTGGGGGCGGGGCCTTGGGCACATGGTCGGTTTAGGCCCATGTGCCTCAGGCCCCGCCCCCAGGTGGGACCTAAGGCTCCCGGGCCTATTCTGATTGGCCCAGGCACCTTAGGCCCCACCAGTAGGCGGAGCTTTGGGACGGATGGGCCAATCCGGCCTCATTCCGTCGTTGGCTGCCTGCTGGACAGGCGAGTTTGACTCCCGTCTGTCCGGCCAACTACACAAAGGTACGGGGAAGGGGGTGGGGGTGTCGTGGGGGTCGGCCAGGGGGGTCGCGGGTCGGCTGGGGGGGGCGGTCGGAGGTTCTTGGGGGGGCGGTCGTTGGGGGGAGGGGGGTTTGCGTCGAGGGCAGGAGGGCCTGGGATCCCTCCTGCCCGTAATGTAGTGCGGGGTGGGGGTAGGGGTCGCCATGGCCAGGAGGGTTTGAGCTCCCTCCTGGCCCGAACAACTAGGGGGGGGGGGTTCGCCAGGGCCAGGAGGACTTGGGCTCCCTCCTGGCCCGATATTGTCGGTGAGTTGGGGAGTCGGCGGGGCAAGAGGGCTTGGGCTCCCTTTTGCCCCGATCGTGTCGGGGAGTCGGGGGGGCAAGAGGGCTTGAGTTCACTCTTGCCTCGATCGTGTCGGGGGTGCCGCGGTTGGCTGGGGCAAGAGGGCTTGAGCTCCCTCTTGCCCCGATCGTATCGGGTGTCGGGACCGCCAAGAGGAAGCAGCAGGACACCGGTAGGAGCTTGTACATGATGGGGGGGGGGGGGGGTCGGGAGGCTGTGGGGGTACGGGTGCGGGTGGGAGTGCGTGCGAGCGGTCCTTCGGGGTGGGGGTGCGAGCGGTCCTGCGGGGGGTGAATCGGACGTCGGGGGGGAACTATGTAAAAAAAATTTTGTACAACACGCTCACGCGTATAACGTGCGAGGGTATGCGCGGTACGTAAAAACCACGTATAACGCGCGCGTTATATGCGAGAAAATACGGTAATCTATTTGGGATCCTAAAAGAAATGTTACAAAGACTGAAGTTAATTCAAAACACAGCTGTTCGATTAATCTTTGGCCTGAAAAAGCAAAACTGTGTTAGCCTTTATTATCAGCAATTACATTGGCTACCTATTGAAGCAAAAGTTCTATTCAAATTTGCTTGCATCTACTTCAAATTGGTATTTGGATTGTCTACAATTTACCTTTCCTCACATTTTGAGTTGCACAGATCTTCTAAGACCACTCAAAGTTTTCACTTATTTGCCTACCCTAATTTAAAACATTGTCGATATAAAACGTTTCTGGATAGGACACTTGCTTTTCAGGCAGGCAAATTGCAAACTTGGTTAGGTAAAATTATCCCTCAAGCCCTATCCTACTGTTCTTTTAGGAAACTAGTGAAGACCAATTTGTTTGACAAATTTATTACTTGATTTAGATTATATTGCTGTATCTGTGTATTTTCTATATAATTGTACTTTTTCACTGATTGTCCAGTTCTCTTTTATGGAAACCGCCTAGAACTGCTGGTGTTGGCGGTATAAAAGAATAAAGTCATTATTATTATTATTATTATTTAATAAGGCCAGAGAAATGGTGCACAATATCCCCCTTCCTATGAGATCATAGAGCTGAAAAGAGGTAGAATAGGTTCCTATTTAGCCCAGGTATTTGGTGGTGTCAAAATGTGTCACCCTAGGCAGTTGCATATGCCTTAATCCATTCCTAATGTGAAAAATTGCAGGCAGATCTTAGGAAATTGGAAGACTGGGTATCCAAGTGGCAGATGAAATTTAATGTAGACAAATTCAAAGTGATGCACATTAGAAAGAATAACCCAAATCACAGTTACCGGATGCTAGGGTCCACCTTGGGGGTTTGTGCCCAAGAAAAGGATCTGGGTGTCATCAGGGCAGGATTAATTAATCGAGGGCCCCTAGGCACACAAGTACACTGGGACCCCTGCCCCGCCCCACCCCACCATGTGCCCAGGCGGAAACAGGAAGCTGCGTCCTAGGGAAGCTTTGGGCAAGCAGCACTGTTTGCACAATTACAGTTCCCGTTGCCTTTCTTACCCGCGTTGCTTGCTTGTCTTACTTTCTGTCGATGGGGGGGGCCACGTTGCTGATCGGGGGGGGGGGCATGTTGCCTATCGATGCTGGAAGGGCCCATCGTCGTTTGGATAAAACAATGTTGATGCCCTCCTTCATCGGGCCCCCTCTGACCATTTCGGCCCTAGGCACGTGCCTACTCGGCCTATTGGTTAATCCTACCCTGGTTGTCATCGTAGACAATACGATGAAACCTTCTGCCCAATGTGCGGTGACAGCCAAAAAAGCAAGCAAGATGCTAGGAATTATTTAAAAAAGGATGATTAACAAGACTAAGAATGTTATAATGCCTCTGTATCGCTCCATGGTGCGGCCTCACATGAAACATTGCATTCACTTCTGCTCTCCTTATCTCAAGAAAGATATAGTAGCACTAGAAAAGGTTCAAAGAAGAGCGACCAAGATGATAAAGGGGATGGAACTCCTCTCGTATGAGAAAAGGCTAAAAAGATTAGCACTTTCAGCTTGGAAAAGAGATGACTGACGGGAGATATGATTGAAGTCTACAAAATCCTGAGTAGAGTAGAACGGGTACAAGTGATCAAATTTTCACTCTGTCAAAAATTACGAAGACTAGGGGACACTCAATGAAGTTACAGGGAAATACTTTTAAAACCAATAGGAGGAAATACTTTTTCACTCAGAGAATAGTTAAGCTCTGGAATGCATTGCAAGAGGTTGTGGTAACAGCGGATAGCATAGCTGGTTTTAAGAAAGGATTGGACAATTTCCTGTAAGAAAAGTGCATAATCTGTTATTGAGAAAGACATGGGGGAAACCACTGCTTGCCCTGGATTGATAGCATGAAATGTTGTTACTCCATGGGTTTTTGCCAGGTACTGGTGACCTAGATTGGCCACCATGAGAACGGGCTACTGGGCTTAATGGACCATTGGTCTGACCCAGTAAGGCTAATCTTATGTTCTTATGTGTCAATTCTTTGTTTATTTATGATCTTACAATGTAACATTTCCTTTTATTTTTGTCTTGTGCAATTCTGGTCGCCACATCTCAAAAAAGATATAGCAGAATTTGAAAAGGTACAGAGAAGAGCGACAAATTATAATATGGATAGAACAACTTCCCTATAAGGAAAGGCTAAAGCAGCTAAGACTCTTCAGCCTGGATAAGAGGCTCAGGGGACATAATGACAGAGGCCTACAAAATATTGAATGGAATGAAATGTGAATTGTTTTTTCACTCTTTGAAAAAAAATACTGGGACCAGAGAGCATGCATTGGAGCTACTAAGTAGTAGATTTACACCAAACATAAAAAAATAATTATTTACTCAATGTGTAATTAAACTCTGGAATTCGTTTCCGGAAAATGTGGTGAAAGCAATTAGCAGGGTTTAAAAAAGGTTTGGGATCTTGCCAGGTGCTTGTGACCTGAGTTGGCCATCATTGGAAACAGGATATTGGGCTTGATGGACCTGCGGTCCCAGTATGGCAGCTCTTATGTTCTTGTATTAAGTTTGTATTCTGATTGTCCTTTTGATTTATGTATAATGTTTTACAATTTTAAGTGAACAGCTTTGTTGTACCTACTGCAAGGTGGTATATCAAATTTAAAAATAAATACAACTGAATATCAGACTAATGATATCCCCTGCCTTTGGAAATATCCATTCAGTGGGGATGCTGTATGTTGGGCAGGAAAGGAGATTTTGGGCAACCTTGATCAGTATGAAGGGGAAATCTGCAGTCATAGTGGGAGACTCAATCCTGAGAGAAGTTGACAGTCACATAGCAGGAGGGAGAGAGGACCGGCTAGTGACATGTCTCCCAGGGGCAAGAACGAAGGACATCACCGACAGAATCGAGAGGATCCTGGAAGGAGCGGAGACAGAGGAGACAGCGGTGATAATCCACGTTGGAACAAACGACGTCAGCAGAAGAAATTACAGCAGGACTACACTAACCGAGTAGTTCCAGACCCTGGGAAGGAAGTTGAAGTTGAGGACACGGAAGATAGCTTTCTCAGAGATCCTGCCAGTACCGAGGGCAGATGTAAGGAGGCAGACCGAGCTGCAAGCCATAAACGCATGGCTGAGGAGATGGTGCGAAGAGGAAGGCTTCCACTTTGTAAGGAACTGGTCAACTTTTTGGGGTAAGAACAAGCTCTACAGGAGGGACGGACTGCACCTGAGCACGACAGGAACAAGAATGCTGGCAAATAACGTCAAGAGCACAATAGACAAGGCTTTAAACTGAGGAGAGGGGGAAAGCTGACAGTCGATCTGGTGTCGACGCTTCGGGAAGGAATATCAAAGGAAGATACTGAAAGGGAAAAATGCAAAGTAGGCCTCCAAGGCAAGCGGGAAAATTGCGAAAAAGGACTCAAAGACGAACTACAGGAGTTCAAGGAACAAGTGAAATTAGAGAGCGAAAAGAAGGAAAAACAGCAGGAACTAAAAGGACATGCAGAAATGAGGAAGACAGCTGAGGACAAAGAAAACACACCATGGGAAGGGGAAGAACAAAATGGGACTCGGGGGCTGGCACCCCAAGAAGGGGATGACAAGAGAATCAACCCACAAGGAAGAACAACAGGGAAAGTAAAAAACCAAAACTTAAATTGCTTGTACACCAATGCAAGGAGTCTACGGACCAAAATGGGAGAGCTGGAAGTCATGGCCAACAAAGAGGACCTAGACATAATTGGAATCACAGAAACATGGTGGTCTGAGGACAACAAATGGGACGTAGTACTACCAGGTTATAAATTCTATAGGAAAGACAGGACATGTAAGAAGGGAGGAGGAATAGCGCTACACATAAAGGACTCCATTCACTTGACCAGGATGGATACGGCAACAAGGGCAGAAGGTTTGGAATCGCTATGGGTTAAGTTACCAGGAAGAAAGGGAGCTGGCACAAAATTGGGACTTTATTATCGACCACCTGGACAGCCAGAAACAAGTGACAATGACCTAGAAGCAGAATTGAGGCAGGAATGCAAAAGCGGAAGGGTGACGGTTATGGGAGACTTCAACCACCCTGGGATAGACTGGAGCATTGGACACTCCAGCAGCGCGAGGGAAACAAAGTTCCTGGAGGCTGTGAGGGATTGCTTCTTGGAACAGCTGGTCCAGGAACCGACACGAGGAGATACCACTTTTGACCTAATCCTCAACGGTCTAGGGGGACCCGCAAAGGAGGTGGTAGTAGTAGGGCCACTAGGAAACAGTGATCACAACATGATCCAATACAAACTAGAAATGGGAACATCAAAAGTGAAGAGAACCACAGCGACGGCACTCAACTTCAGAAAAGGGAACTACGAAGCTATGAGGAAAATGGTGAGACATAAACTCAGAAACAGCTCACGGAAGATGGAGACCGTATAGAAAGCCTGGTCCCTACTCAAGAACACGGTGCAAAAAGCACAAAACATGTATATCCCCAGGTTTAGGAAAGGGCGCAAACAGAATCAAACAAAAAACAAGGTGTGGATAACAAAGGAAGTGAAGAAGGCGATAAGCGACAAGAAATCATCATTCAGAAAATGGAAAAAGGACCAAACTGAGGAAAACCGGAAGGAACACAAAAAACACCAGAAAGAGTGCCACCGAGTGGTTAGGGAAGCAAAAAGAGAATACGAAGAGAAGCTGGCTGGGGAGGCGAGAAACTTCAAACCGTTCTTTAGGTACGTGAAGGGGAGGCAACCGGCAAGGGAGGAAGTGGGACCGTTGGATGATGGAAACAGAAAGGGAGTGGTAAGAGAGGAAAAAGAGGTAGCAGACAGGTTAAACAAGTTTTTCTCGTCGGTCTTCACGAGCGAGGACACATCCAATGTACCAGAACCTGAGGAGATTATAAGTGGGGATCTAGATGAAAAGCTGGAGCGAATAGAAGTAAGCCATGAGGACGTCCTACGACAGATAGATAGATTAAAAAGCGACAAATCACCGGGCCCGGATGGAATCCACCCAAGGGTACTAAAAGAACTGAGAAAGGAAATAGCGGAAACACTCCGGCAAATATGTAATCTATCATTGAAAACTGGGGAGATTCCAGAGGACTGGAAAATAGCAAATGTCACGCCTATCTTTAAGAAAGGATCAAGAGGAGACCCGGGAAACTACAGGCCGGTGAGCTTGACTTCGGTTCCGGGTAAGATGATGGAAGCACTGATTAAGGACAGCATCTGCGAGCACATGGAAAAAAATGGGCAGCTGTGGGAGAGCCAACATGGCTTCTGCAAGGGAAGGTCTTGCCTCACAAACTTACTACATTTCTTTGAGGGAATAAACAGCCAGATAGACAAAGGGGAACCCGTAGACATAATTTACCTCGACTTCCAAAAAGCTTTCGACAAGGTACCTCACGAACGGCTGCTTAAGAAGCTGTGGAACCACGGAGTGGAGGGGGATGTATACCGATGGATTAAACACTGGTTGGCGGGCAGAAAACAGAGGGTTGGAGTGAAGGGCAAATACTCAGACTGGCAACGGGTCACAAGCGGAGTTCCGCAGGGGTCGTTGTTGGGACCGCTCCTGTTCAATATATTTATAAACGATCTGGAGACAGGGACGAAATGTGAGGTTATCAAATTTGCAGATGACACCAAACTCTGCAGCAGGGTTAGAACCACGGAAGACTGTGAAAACCTGCTAAGGGACCTAACTAAGCTGGAAGAGTGGGCCAAAAAGTGGCAGTGCGTTTTAATATAGAGAAATGCAAGGTCATGCATGTTGGGAAAAAGAACCCGATATTCAGCTATACAATGGGGGGAACATTGCTAGATGTAAGTACCCTTGAAAGAGACCTGGGTGTGCTGGTGGATACAACAATGAAAGCATCAGCACAATGCGCGACAGCCTCAAAGAAAGCAAACAGAATGCTGGGTATCATCAAGAAGGGTATCACGACCAGGACAAAGGAAGTCATCATGCCACTGTACCGTGCAATGGTGCGCCCGCATCTGGAGTACTGTGTCCAGTATTGGTCACCGTACCTCAAGAAGGACATAGCATTGCTTGAGGGGGTCCAGAGAAGAGCGATGAAAATGGTAAGAGGTATGGAAAACCTTTCGTATGCCGACAGGCTAGAACAGCTGGGGCTGTTCTCCCTGGAAAAGAGGAGACTTAGAGGAGACATGATACAAACTTTCAAGATCCTGAAAGGCATAGATAAGGTAGACAGGGACAGATTCTTCAGACTGTGGGGAACAACAAGTACAAGGGGGCACTCGGAGAAACTGAAAGGGGATAGGTTTAGAACCAATGCCAGGAAGTTCTTCTTCACCTAAAGAGTGGTGGACACATGGAACGCACTCCCGGAGGTTGTGGTGGGGCAGAAGACACTACAGGGATTCAAAGAAGGTTTGGATAAATTCCTGAAGGAAAAGGGGATTGAGGGATATGGATAGAAGTAAGGATAGGTTTTTTAGGGCAGGGAACACTTGACAGGTCATGGACCTGATGGGCCGCCGCGGGTGCGGACCGCTGGGCGCGATGGACCTCTGGTCTGATCCCAGTGGAGGCAACTTCTTATGTTCTTATGTTAGTTCTATCTCTACTGTGAACTTCTGCATCCAGTCTAGCAATGATTCTATGGTCATGACTTTGATGGGCTCTACAAGGCTCTGTGCCATAGAAGGTCATGCACAGATGTCAGCTGCAGTAAGTGGATGCTGGCATATATCACATACCACTATAGCTATGGACTGCGTAAACAGACAGTGAGTGTTATTGTGATAGGTAGGGTTACCATAGGGCTCCAGAAAAAGGAGGACAAATTGAAATATCCGGATTTTACTTCCATTGAAAGCAATGGAAGTAAGGAGAACAGATTGAGACATCTGGGTTTTACTTCCATTGAAAGTAGTGGAAGTAAAACCCAGATGTCTCAATCCGTACTTCTTTTTCTGGAGCCATATGGTAACCCTACTCATAGGGGACTGGTGAAAAAAGGTTGGGGGATCAAGTTGTAGTTGTCAGAGCAACACTTATGCTGCCAGGACTAATTGATGATATGCCTGTTTTTTTCCCTTCCAAGTCCTCACTGTTCCTCCGACTCTGGCATGTCCTTTCCTCTACATCAGGGGTGTCAAAGTCCCTCTTCGAGAGCCACAATCCAGTTGGGTTTCCAGGATTCCCCCAATGAATATGCATGAGATCTATTAGCATACAATGAAAGCAGTGCATGCAAATAGATCTCATGCATATTCATTGGGGAAATCCTGAAAACCCGACTGGATTGCGGCCCTCGAGGAGGGACTTTGACACCTGTGCTCTACATGAATATTCACTATCAGGGTGCCAAAATATGCATGATAAACAATGGGTGAAGATTTCAAAATGAATTCCTCATACTTTACATTGTTTGTAATGCCTGTTGTAACTCTATCTTCAGCTCTGCCCCTTTTTCCTGGAGAGATGGTGAAGGCTAATTTCCCACAATTAAACACACATTTACTTTCAGAAATACTATGGAAAATCTTCTGTGATAACAGTTTCAAGAGACTTAAATCAGCTTGAAAAGCTGTGTTTATCAGCTGTTTGAAAGTTGCCCATACTCAATATAGATGTGATAGGAAAGTTTTATGCTAAACATTTGGCTGGAAGTACTTCCCACTGAAGTATAGAGAGATGATTAAGATTAGAAATGATCAGGAACATCTAGTTAGCCTACTTTGGTATAAAGCATTGGTTCCCAAACCTGTCCTGGGGGACCCCCAGCCAGTCAGGTTTTCAAGATATCCCTAATGAATATGCATGAGAGAGATTTGCATACCTGTCACTTCCATTATATGCAAATCTCTCTCATGCATATTCATTAGGGATATCTTGAAAACCTGACTGGCTGGGGGTCCCCCAGGACAGGTTTGGGAACCACAGGTATAAAGGATGTGGCAGTTTCAGTAATCATTATCAGGAAAAAGGCAGCATTTAGAGGGTAGCATAGGTCTACTGAAGCAGCAGATAATGAATACTTTCATAGAACTTGCACTGATTTTCTGCTAACTGCTGTGAGGAAAGGGTCAGTTAACATATTAAAATGTACTACAGAATTTTTATAAGATCTGCTAAGCTGGGTCTAGTTCTGAGATGTTCTCTGTCTTCCATGCTGTGACTTTGTAAAATGAGTTGTGCAGGAATGGTTATTAACTTTTCATTGAGAGTAGTGAAGTCAAGACAATTATAAGACAAATAAAAACTAAAAGAAACACCCCCAGACAGAGGAAAACTAATAAACCAACCCCTAGAGTGAATTTCTAGTGAATCATTAGCTACAGACTTGTTGCCTTGGTTACCAGTGTAGGTAGACTTGCTGATGTAGAGTGCTGTGACCTGAATGCTCTTAGGCCAAAGAAGTAGTTATTTCCCTTTGGTAGTTACTGAAGAGAGAATCTGAAATGTATAAATAAAATAATAGTAATAATCAATGGATTTGATACTCAGTGTGGCGAGCAATAAAGTTAAGGGGGGTATCTGTTAACTTTGTCCAGGCATTCAAATGTGCTGGAGCACCTCTGTATACACTTGGACTAATTTTAGAACATGCTGCTGACCAAAGTTTTCCATGTAAATTTAGCACCATCTGGTCTAAACTTAAGCCTCCAGTTCTTTTGCTTTAGCAGCAACTAGACGTAGCCTGGCTAACAATTTGGCTGAATAAAATGTAAAAGCTGCCTGGGAACAACAAAAGTTAAAAAAAAAAGACTTTTCTGATAAGTCCTAATATTACCTTGTAAAATATTCTGAATAATGGTCTCAGTATAAATCTATGGAAATAATTTTATTTACATGTAGGAGTATCCCGCACAGTGTCTGTTACTAATGGTATTCAGTATCTCCACAAACACTAGAATACAGTGGCATACCTAGCATATGTGACACCAGGGGCCCATCATTTCTTTTGACACCCCCCATCTGTACGAAAAACATGATTTTTAGTAACAAGCCACACATCACACATGAGTACCTAAGAAAAGGCAGCATCTTACATATGCAGTGAGCAGTACATCAATATACCCATTGTAAAACTAAACAAGCCAGACTAGTACAGATCAATCCTGCAGTCAATCCTAATAAAAAACCATGTCTTTCGAACACACAGAACACAGAAAACACCTTCGCCTAGTATGGAATATGTCATCACAAACTAACCCCTCCCCCTTTTACAAAACTGTAGTGTGGATTTTAGCCATGGTGGTAACAGCTCTGACGCTCATAGAATTCTGAGCATCAGAGCTGCTACCACCACGGCTGGCGCTAAAAAACGCTCCACAGTTTTGTAAAAGGGGGGATAAAATAGAAATACATAGACAAAGGTTAAATTGAACCAGTAAGAAGCTGGACTCTGCATATAGTGCACCACAGAAACAGTGACACATGTCTCCTAAAGCAATAAATAAATAGAAATTTTTTTTCTACCTTTGTCTTCTGTGGTTTCTGCTTTCCTCATCTTCTTGTAACTCTCTCCTTCCATCCATTGTCTGCCGTCTCTCTTCCCCTATATGGCATCTTCTCTCCTTCTATGCCCCTTCCAGAAACTGTATGCCTACCCCTTCCATCTCTCCTTTCACCCCCATTGGTCTGGCATCTCTCTCCTCTCCTTCCCTCTCCCACACCTCTCCCCTTTCCTTTTTTTCCCTCATTTTCCTTTTCAATTTATTTTCTGCATCTGTCTAGATTACATTCTTACTACCCTCTCATCAATGTCCTTTTTTTACTGTCTACCTAAAGCTTGCCACCTCTTTCCCTCACCCCTCCAGTGTTTCCCTAACTCAATCCTTTTCTCCCTATCATGTGCCCTCCTTTTATTTATCCCCTCCTTCCATCATGTACCCTCTTTCTCCAACTCTTCCATCTAGTACCTTCTCCTCTCTCTGTCCACTTCCATCCAGCGTCTGCTCCCCTCTTTCTCTCCTCCCATTTCCTTCCTGCATTTGCTCCCTTATATCTCCCATCTTCACTTCCATCCAGCACAGGCTCCCCACTACCATCCAATGTCTGCCATTTCTTTCACCATCCACCCCTCTTCAATCAGCATCTGCCCCCTTTCTCTCCCTCCAATATCCTTCCCCCTTATGTCTCCCCTTTCTTTGTACATCAATTCTATCAGCACCACCCTTCCATACCACTCTGCCCCTTTCTTTCCCTCCACCACTCTTCCATTCCAGCAATCCTGCTCCTTTCTATCCCTTCATGCAGCAAGGTCCCACAATGATTGTAGCTGCCGGCTGCCAGTCCACCTCACTCCAACATACTTGCTCTGGAGCGGACTCAGCAGCCGCATGCTGGAAGGTCCCGCGATGACTCGTCTGCTGACTCTGCTCTAGAAGAAGTAAGTTATGTCAGAGGGGTGGACCCGACAGACGCAGGGAGTTGTGGCAAAGTCCCGCAATGACTGCGTCTGCCGGGTCCACCCCCTCCGAAGTAACTTACTTCTTCCGGAGCATAGCTGGCAGATGAGTCAGCGCGGGACCTTCCTGCACCTCAGCGCGGCTGCTGACTCTGCTGCAGAGAAAGTAAGTCAGAGGTAATGTGACCATTTATTTTTTTCATCAAAAGGGGACATCTATTAATTGACTGTGTATCCTTTCTTTCATTTCTTTCTGCACTCAGGCCCAACAATTGTCCCTTTCTATTCCCTCCCTCCTTCCTTCCCATGTCCTTAGTGCCCCCAGTGCCTCTGTCCTGTGTCCATGGTGCCCCCAGTGACCCGTCCTGTGTCCTTAGTGCCCCAAGTGCCTCCGTCCTGTGTCCATAATGCCCCCAGTGCCTCCTTCCTGTCCATAGTGCCCCCAGTGCCTCCATCCTGTATCCTTAGTGCCCCCAGTGCCTCCTTCCTGTGTCCATAATGCCCCCAGTGCCCCCTTCCTGTGTCCTTAGTGCCCCCAGTGCCTCCTTCTCATGTCCTTAGTGCCTCCGTCCCATGTCCATGGTGCCCCCAGTGCCACCTTCCCGTGTCCTTAGTGCCCCCAGTTCCTCCTTCTTATGTCCCCCCACTACCTTCCAGATTTTGGCCACCCCCAAAGCCAGCCTGCCTGTCTACCTATCTCCCTCCCTCCCTGCCGCGCTAAAGCCAGCCAGCTTGCCTGCCTACATCCTTCCCTTCCTGCCGCAGAAAAAAAAAGCGCCTCTCCCCTTCCTTTTCCCCAGTCCGCGCCGCTGCAATCTTACCTCCTCCCGCCGACAAGAAGTCTTTCCGATGTCAATTCTGACGTCGGAGAGGACATTCCAGGGCCAGCCAATCACTGCCTGGCTGACCCGGAACGTCCTCTCCAACGTCAGAATTGATGTCGGAAAGACTTCTTGTCGGCAGGGGGAGATAGGATTGTAGCAGCGCGGCCGGGGAAGAGGAAGGGCAGGAGGACCCAGACCTGGCCGGCTGTGCACCCCCTCAAGCCTTGCACTCGGGGCGGACCGCCCCCCTCCCCCCCTTGGTATGCCACTGCTAGAATACGATGTCAGAAAGATGGAGTAATATTATGTCGCAGACACTTCTCATTCGGAGTGGTCTTAAAGAGAGGGAAGTTTACTGTGGAGCAAAACAACTCAGTTCTTTCTTCTAGTTATACTCTAGGTTAAGGTGGTTGGGACTTAGGACTGAAGTTCCCAGTCCTTTAGGAATGAAAAGATTCTTGGGATCCAGAAGGATCCTGAAGGAGAGAACTGGAAGATATGTTATCATATTCCCGGGATACATTAGAGACTTTAGCTTCATTTGTTTTGATTCGGGAGGACTGTCACAGCTATAAAGCTGGTACAGAGTTGTTGTATAAAATAAAAGTTAGCAGGAGCTCAACTATATCTGTTTAGGAGAAATGTCTCAGTTCATCTGCTGGAAAAGGAGATGTGTGCCATATTAAGCTGGTACCCATAAAGGCAATATCCCAGAAAGGAATAACTTTATAAAAGTGGTTCTCATCTCAGTTCTTGGGGTATGATTAGCCGTCCAGTTTTCGGGAAATACACAGTGAACATAATAGAAACATAGAAACATAGAAGATGACGGCAGAAAAGGGCTACAGCCCATCAAGTCTGCCCACTCTGCTTACCCACCCCCTGTCTATGCCCTAATGACCCAGTTTTCTTATCTTGACCCTCCTAGGGATCCCACATGGGTATCCCATTTATTCTTAAAGTCTGGCACGCTGTCTGCTTCGATCACCTGCACTGGAAGCTTGTTCCAATGATCAACCACTCTCTCTGTGAAGAAATATTTTCTGGTGTCGCCATGAAATTTTCCGCCCCTGAGTTTGAGCGGGTGCCCTCTTGAGGCTGAGGGTCCCTTGAGAAAGAAAATATCATCTTCCACTTCGACACATCCCGTGAGGTAATTAAATGTTTCGATCATGTCTCCCCTCTCCCTACGTTCCTCGAGAGTGTAGAGCTGCAATTTGTTCAGTCTCTCTTCATACGAGAGACCCTTGAGCCCCGAGATCATCCTGGTGGCCTTCCGCTGAACCAATTCAATTCTGCGCACATCTTTACTGTAATGTGGCCTCCAGAATTGCACACAGTACTCCAGATGAGGTCTCACCATGGCCCTGTACAACGGCATTATGACTTCAGGCTTTCGGCTGACAAAACTTCTATTGATACAACCCAATATCTGTATCAATAGAAGTTTCGTAGGTGCCACTAGGCATGATTCTCAAAAGATCTTAGGCATCTGCATTGTAGGCCAGTACAACCTTGGCCTAAATTACAGGCACCTAAGTTCTGTGAAAGGCGAAGTTAGCTGCGATTCTTTAAATGGCGCCTAAGTGTGATTGACATGCAGCCTGTGCCATTTTTGTAGGCAACTGTCAATTTAGGCACCATTTATAGAATCAGGCCCTAAGGCCCTGATTCTAGTAACAGCACTCTAAGTTAGGCGGTAGTAGGTGTCCTTCCGCTGCCTACCTTAATTGTTTTAACGTGATAAATGGGTCGGTAACTGACCGCATTGTTTAAAACCAATTAAAAACTGATTTTAAAAAATGGAAGTGCCTAAGGGTTCCTCCAAAATGGCTGTTATTCTCCTGTCTACAGTGGCGCTATACGATACCTAATGCCAATGTAGGCTAATGTTGGAAGTGACGTTAGGCATTGAAAAGTGCCTCCGTAGCCTTGATTCTTGTGAAAGGTAGGCACCGGATATGTAGGCCTTTAAAACTCTAGCCTACATTTCCGGCGCTTACCTTTTATGAAGCTGTGATTTTAGATATGGCACCGTTGAGTGACTGATATGCGATCAGCCATTTTTTAGGCAGCTGTCAACAACAGCGCTGTTTATAGCATCTGGCCCTAAGTGCCTTTGGGTCTTTATAAAATAGGTGATAAAAATATACCTTTCTGGACTTCTTGACATAAGTATCCTGTTATGAAATTAAATGGGCAATGACCTGCTTCTTCTTGATCTACTGTAGGAGGAGCAGAGGAATCTCTCCCTAGTGTTCTCAGCATCAAACACCTCTGAAGAGCAGAATCACATCTATCCCATTCACCAGAACATCAGTCATTATGCTGTAGGCAGCACCTATGACATTCTACATCTTATAACTGAATTTGCCACTGTTGTACATAATATTGGTTTACCAGATTTTTGTAAATAAAAATCCAGACCCTTGGCTCTGCCCCCAAGCCCACCCCGTTCTGCCCAAGCCACACCTTGTTCCGCCCAAGCTACATCTCGTTCTGGCTCCCACCCTGCCCCCATCCCTGCTCCCTCAATTTGCCCTTTTTGTGGCCCCCCAGCCCTGCCCCCTTCAATTTGACCTTTTTGTGGCCCCAAGGGCTGAATTTGGAGAAGCCTGAAACCTGATATTCAGGAGGACTTATAATTAGTTATATAGGTAGTCCAGCTCACTGGATCATATCTGGTTTTCCATGGCACTTATCTGGATGGCGCCACTGACAATCCAATAAGACTGCCTTGGTATTATCTGAGAAGCGCTGGGGCAGTCTGGGGACAGAATCTTGGCAGAACCTGTTTAGTGGCAAAATTCAGTCCATTAAAAAAAGTATCTGGATTAATTTAGGATCACACAAAGGCTGACCTAACTTTATCCAGATACTTATGCGGTTATCAGTTTGAATAGCTTTGGTATCACTGGTATCCGATTAAGTGGAACTACATTATACCTAGATATTCAGTGCCAGTATCAGTGCCAAATATCTGGGTATATAAATACTGTGGCATCCTGCATTTAAGAAAAATGGTGACTGCCACAGACTGAATATTGACCTGCTGGTTTATGTGTTAGAAAATGATAAAGTAAACATTTAGAATTCAAATCACTCTGCAGAACAAGATGGGAGACATTCTCTAACCTACCTTATATCAGCTTTGTGCAGGAATGTATATATTCATTTATGAGGGCTTTCAAAAGTGATCAGATGTAAATTCAGATTTGGGTGAATGAGTGTTTGTGGGTTTGCCAATGAGCTGACAAGTTCATGCAGAAAGTCTCTCCTGCATCTCTTATTTTTATGTTTGAGACTTGTCAAATATATCTTTTAGTCCATGCTATTGTTTCCTTAATGAGTGCATTTACAGCAGTTGTTATAGAGCTGGCCCTCGCCAGGTCGGGGATTCAGGATCTCCCAAAATGAATATGCATGAGATCTATCTGCATACAATGGATGCAATGCATGCAAATAGATCTCATGCAAATTCATTGTTGAAATCTTGAAAACCTGACTGGATTGCGGCCCTTGAGGACCAACGTTGGACAGCCACGTTCTAAAGCAAAAGCCAAATGTTTCGGCTTATCCATTGTCCAGGTTAAACTGATTTTAGGAGAACTGAACCCTAAATACAGTATTTAAATAATCAAATAATTGTCAAAAAGAAACAATATTACCAATTCACGTGTAATGCTGCACTGGATACAGCAATATGACTATAATGTATTGCCCACCAGCATGTCACAAAATTTGGTATTGAAATGGCAAGTGATCCTATCTAAACATTTTATATTTACAATATATGTTATCTGGAAAATAATAATAGAAATATCTAATTTGATCTTAATTAAAAGACAAATTAACTTGAGTACTGCTTACATTATTCAGCAGTGGGTATCTTTAATCATTTTAATTTGGAAATGTTATCACTAGGCAATCCTTCCAGTTAGCTAAAATATGGAAATTAGTTTTGCACATTTAGAGACACATATACCAAGGGCCTGATATTTGAAACAAATTATGCTTTTGATGCCAGGTGGCAAACTCAATTCATTTATGTATGTATTCTAAGTGCTTATATGGATAAAATTGGGCAGGTTGACTCCCTAAATGGGTATGTTGACTCCCTAAATGGTCAATTTTTTTGGTGGAAAAGGGGTCTGGCACTTGAAAAGGACAAAGATGGAGCTAGAACTTTTGTGTTCAGCTACTATATGAATAAGTTAATTCATAAACATGATATCCACAGATAAAGCAGCTGCAACAATCAGTTTCCAAAAGGAAAGTACATGTGTAACTTCCCTTTGAACATTAATTATAAAGACCATGAAAACAGAGTACAGTAGAATCTCAGTTAACTGACATTCAATTAACTGGCACTCTCAACCAACCGGCAAAAAAATTGTCAGCCAAAAAAAAAAAGTCTCCCCTGCTCCTCAGACAACATCCAAAATGGTGCTCCTGACCCAACAATCCCCCTCCCTCCAGTCCCAGAGGCATTAGCAGCAGCCACAAATCTCCCTTCTTCCCTACCTCCCTCTAGCTCCCGAAACAGCGCAGCAGCCACAAATTCCCCTCCCTCCCTCCTTCCATTCCCAAAGCAGTAGGCAGCCGGTTCTGACAATCCCCTCCTAACCTCCCATTCCTGAAACAGCAGAGCTGGTTCTGAGAACCCTATCCTCCCTCCCTCCCTCCATGCCTCTGATCCAAAAGCAACAGAACATCTTGACAAACCCCTCTTTCTCTCACTCACCCAAAGCTGTAATGGCAGCTGGTGAGCAGAGGAAGCAACGGTAAACAGGCTGCTCCTGGCCAGCCCTGGCAGGGTCTTTTCTCTGCCATTTCACTGATATTTGTGAACATTTGCTTTTTTCTGATCTGAAGAAGAAGGGTTATCTTTGAAAGCGCATCATAAAATGCATTGAGTATTTCTTTATATTACCTTGGTAAACTTGTAATCAATACATTGTGAGGTTGACAAATTATTTCGTTTTGGGTGATGACACAAGTGGTGCTATCAGTCAGCTCACTGCCATCACGAATTTGTCTGCAAAACACGAGAAAAACCTACATTCAGTTTATTTTGTCTATGCCTATGGTATTCTTCTAAAGTGGATTGCACTAGATGCCATGTGGCCTTTCATTTTGGAGACAGTAAGTAGAAATTAGTTGCAATACTTTCATCCTGTTACAGAAGCCAAAGGGCAAAAAAAGAGTTTGGTTTTACAACCCAGGCATAATTATAACTGCACAATCACTTTAGCTGACTTCCTACTGCTGAAAACATGTTAGGTTTTAAAAGATGCTTTTGGAAGACAGATGACGAGAGGCAGAATTTTAGATCTGCCCTTCCCTTGGAATTGGTTATCTTTTACATGATTGTACTCCAATAGAACTGGGATTTCATCCATTTACTAAGGGCTCCTTTTATCAAGCCGCGCTTGCGGTTTAACACATTGGAATTGATTTAGGGATATTTTTAGGTAGTTTCTTGTGGGTATTTATTTTCTTGATTACTAGGTGAAGGGTGGGGGGAAAATAATTGCTTATTAATATCTGTAAGTTTATTGTGCTTTTCTTGTAATATCACATGTACATGAATTATTTGCATGCATAATTGTAGTTTGAAAATTTAATAAAGATTAAAAAAAAAAAAAGAAATATTCACATATCGATGGAAAAAGAAAGTGATGTAATGACAGATTAATAAATAGACCCTTTGGTGATTTACAGGTCAAAATTATCCATATATGTGGCCTGTATGTTTTTTTTAAAGCGCTTATGTGGTCCTTGCTGCCATATTCACCATTGCATAGATTATGTTGCAACTCACCTTGGGCTGTTTTGATAGGGCATGATATCAAATTAGAAAGAAATCAATCAATAAACAAATAAATAGCATACACTCTCAACAGGAGTAGTCAGGAAGCTACATGAGGAGAATATCCGGCAGCTCAGCCCAACATACAGAGCAGCAAAAACTGCACAAGCTATCTGTTGAGCAACAACCCAAATTTAGCACTTTCCAAAAGACATATGTCTGTCTGTATTATACAGAATGATCACTTACCACAACTGACTGGAAGACAGCACAGCTGCTCAACTCAGCAGAGAGGCTATGGTTTGATAAGCCATGGAATTTGGTTATGCAGTCTGAAAGGTAATCCCTTGAGAATATAACAGAGTTGAGTCATATTGGGCAGAAAATAGGGAAAATTTTATTTTACATGTCGTTTCTGGGAAGGAAGAGGAATTCAATGGTTTTTTTTTCTGACTGATAATTTCATGAGTAATTGCTACAAAAAAAAAAAGAAGAAAGAAAATGGAGCAATATAAATAATTTAGGCTCTCTTTTATTAAGCCGCGATAGAGGTTTTTACCATGGCCTGGGGCATTAAGGGCTCCTTTTACAAAGGTGCGTTAGGGCCTTAACGCGTGGAATAGCACACGCTAAATTGCCACGTGTGCTAGCTGCTACTGCCTCCTTTTGAGCAGGCAGTAGTTTTTCGGGTAGCGCGCGCTAATCCGGTGCGTGTACTAAAAACGCTAGCGCACCTTTGTAAAAGGAGCCCTATGTGCCTTGTCGCTGCTCTGAATTACATAGGAATTGTATTAGCATCGGAGCATTTAGCACTCCAGGCTGCGATAAAAACCTCTGTCACGGCTTAGTAAAAGGAGAGGGGGGTGTTAATTATTTTATAACTTGAAAAATTGAAAAGTTATAATAATGTGCTTTTGGTACTGTTTTATCAAACTTATCTTGTTATTGTTGCAAGATCCCAAATACATCTTTTTATAGTAGCTAATTGAATTTTAGCCTTTATAAAGATCAGTTCAAGGCTATTTTCTTTTGCCCTTTTCTTATATTCATGCAAGAAAAGGAATGCATTGAATAGGCTGAAAAGTAATGTACAGTATGTGTCAACTCATCCAATTACTTGTGGTATATTGTTTAATGCCTAATTTGATGACATTTTCATTATACCTTGATTGAACTCCATAATATTTTAAATTCTATGTAATTTACCTAGAAAATAAAATGATTTTGAAAGTTATTTTTAATAGAGTAATATTTTTTACAGACCTTTTAGTATAAACCACATAAAAGTAACTTTAGACCAAGATCAAAAATATTAGTTTAATAGCTCAACTGAGTCAATGAAAAAGGTTGCAATCATTTCTGTCCTAGTTAAGAGGATATATGGTATGTAATTGTGCAATAATGAGTTTTATACATATTTCAGAGGCAAAGGAATATATCGAAAATGGATTTTATTTGTGATATAATTGATAATTTGATAAGACCTACTTTATTTCTTTGACTCTCTATCAGCCTTTTGTAGACACTATCATTTTGCCGATATGCCATGATATAGCCCTTTCTGTAGAAGCTCTATTTGAGATTTACACATGCAAATACCAACATTTAAACATGTAAACATGTATATCAAATAAACATTGAAAACACAATTTTAGAAGGCTGGGCTTTACACATATGTTTGCAATACTGAAAATTACATGTATATTCCCCATTTTACAAGGTAAATGCACATCTATCATATCTGCTTCTTAGTTTGTATAATTTCATAAAAGTGCTCCTTTGGGTAACATTCTACAAACATGGGTGAAGCCACTGCTTGCCCTGGGATTGGTAGCATGGAATGTTGTTACTATCTGAGTTTCTGCCAGGTACTTGATGGCCACTAGATGGAGCACTGGTCTGACTCAGTCTGACTCTTCTTATGGTCTTAAGTAGGTCTCCCACTTGTTCCCCTATGTTTAATTTTCCTCAGAATTGATAATGCCAAATAATCATGGACTCTATACTAAATTTGGAGCACTAAGAGGAGAAGTTATCAAGGTGCAGTAAAATTTGGACTTTAACATCACCTTAAATTTACTGAGAATGTCATCCACCTGTAATAGCACAGTACCTCAGATTACTGACTCTCATGGTACGACATATAACAATAACACAAACAACCTCACAAACAGCGTTGTTGTTCCACCTCAGAAGCAGGAATAAATGTCAGCATCTTCAACATATTTATTTATTTTAAAAAATTATATTCTGCTCTATCAACTTTTCTAGGCGGATTCCAACAAACATACACTTATAACAGACAAATACATTAAAACAGCAATTACTTAATAAACTTCAAAATAATTTAAAAAATCTAGAAAATCAGCATTGATATACCTTCCTAAACAAAAAACATTTTCAACAGAATCTTGAAACAGTCAACATCACCATGCACGTCTATGCGTGTAGAATATAGATTTTCTATATTCCTCGTGGTGAATTTCATGAACAGATAGGACCACCAGGACATTACTGTTCAAGAAATGTAAGTTCTGTGTTGGTCGATAAATACAAAGGAAGTCTAACAAAACTGGAGATTTCCTGCCAGCCAATGTTTTAAAAACATGTAGCAACAATTTATAACAAATACGATACTCAATTGGCAACCAGTACAATTCTTTAAGAACAAAAGTGATGTGTTCAAATCTAGAAGTTTCAGTTATTTCTGCGGAATTTGCTCTAGTATTTTATAAGGACACATTAGCACCTACTGTACTGCATATGTTTTTTAAAAACAGGTGCCTTCCTGCAAGTTAACCTGTTATAAAATTACCCTTCAAGGGGTCAAATCTATAGCTTGGCGTCTCCATTTAAGAATACCAATTATTTGTCATTGGAGTGCCTAAAGTTAGGTATGACCCAAAGGCAGGTATACAGTTAATGTATGCATCTAAGTGCACCATGCAAAACGCATAACTTAGAATATTCTATAAGTTATGCAGCCTACTGGCCACGCAGGCAGCGAAACTTGACCAACTATCCAATCTACTGATCACACCAGACTACAAAACTTTCAGAAAAGAAATAAAAACCCCACAATTCAAGAAATCCATTAAGACAAACTAACTCTACAGGAAGCATATCAATCCCCCAAAGTAACCCACTCAACTATGTTACTCTTCTGGAAATGTCCAGATAACTTCTTATGTAATCCGCCTTGAACTGCATGGTAATGGCGGAATAAAAGTCACTAATGTACATTACATTACAGATTTCTATTCCGCCATTACCTTTCGGTTCAAAGCGGATTACAAAAAGAAGAAGAAGGGTTACAACGTTAGATCAGAGAAGGTTTCCAAGAGAGGGAAAAGTAGGATCTGGGGTTAGGGAGGGGATGGTAAAAGGGGGGTTAAGCTTTATCATGGTATTAAGCTTTATTAAGGGATTTCTTGAAGAGTATAGTTTTTATTTCCTTTCTGAACATCTTGTAGTCTGGGGTTGTTGTCAATAGGTTGGAGACTTGGTTGTCTATCTTCGCTGCCTGAGTGGCCAGTAGTCCATTGTATAGTTTTTTCCATTTTACTTCTTTGATTGGGGGGTAAGTGAAAGGGGTGTGTGTTTTTCTATGCCTGGTAGAGGTGGTTTGGATGAGGCAGTCGTTTAAGTAGGTTGGGCTGTCTCCATTTATAGTTTTAAATAGTATACAGTAGAATTTAAATTGTATTCTTTCCTGGATTGGAAGCCAATGAGAATTGATGTATGCCTCAGTAATGTGATCATGTTTTTTCAATGAATAGACGAGTCTCAGAGCTGTATTCTGAATTGTCTGTAGTTGTTTAATCATTATTGCAGGTCAGGGGAGGTAGAGGATGTTCCAATAGTCTAGGATACTTAGGATTAGAGATTGTACTAGGAGCTGAAATTATGTTTTTTCGAAGAATTTTTGGACTTGTCTAAGGTTTCTCATAACTGCGAAAGATTTCTGTATTGTTTTGTTAATTTGTGGTTGCATGGTGCAGCCTCTGTCAATAGTCATACCTAGAAGTTTTAGGGTGGTTTGCAAAGGGTAGTTGATAGTAATATAAATTAGTGACAAGCCCCTGGCATTCCCAAGTTCAGTTCACATATCTGCCCAACTTATTAGGGGCATTTTCAGAACTCTAAGATGTCCAAAAAAATGGCATAAATTGGCACTTGGATGTTTTTCTCTCCAAAACGTCCAAGTACCAATTTTCAAAGCCATTTTTCTGGATGTTGTGTGCATTCAAATCTAAGGGGGTAGGGGCTTGTTGTGTTCTAGGCAGGCTTAGACTTGGACATCATGCTGTAATAATCAAACCTTTCCCAAGACATCCTGGATGGCATTTAGACATTGTGAGCTAGACCTGTTTTAAAAGTGTCTAAGTGCCACAAACTGACTAGATGACCCCTGGAGGGCTTAAGTTATAACCTCCCACACTCCCCCAGTGGTCACTAAACCTTCCCACCCCTTTCCCAAAATCTGAATGAAACAATACATACCTGCCTTTAGAATGACAGCATCTGGTATGGGAAAGCCTAGTAGAGCATCACACAGGTGTCTTAAGTAACCTGGTGAGTGGGCTAGTGAGCCATAGAGAGGAGGACTCAGGTCTATAAGCCACTCTAACCACTACATTTATGGTGGAAAGTTTGAGCCTACCAAAATCCTACTATATTACCATATTGGTGCCTCCTACAGCCATTAGGGATATTTGGGTGGTAGACAGGTGGGTATAGTATGTTTTGGAGGAGTTTTGGAGGGATCACCATACATTATAAGGGGGTTATGGTGAGATATACTTCTGGCACCCTTTCTGTGATGTTTACAACAGTGCCTTCTAAGGTGTCCCACCATAGGTGTCTATGTATCCAGTCCATTGTAATGCAGGCCCCTCTCTCTCTGACCTTGAATTGTTTTGTGGTAAAAAATAAAAAGGCGAATAAAGTTGGATATCCTAAGGTTGGACATCCTGGTGGCCAAGATGTTTACATAAGTGATTAAAAAAAATTGGATGTCTTGCGATGTTGTTTGTTTTGAAAATGACCATTTCTCTACCTCCAACTTTGGACATCTTGTGGGAAACGTCCAAAGGCAGACTTAGACATCCTATTGAAAATGGCCCTCAACAATTCTTAATGCAACTTTATAAAACAGTGCCTAGTGTGCTAATGTGCATAACTGCTCATTTTGGCATCTCTAATGCACATAAGTGGTGTGCCAATGTAGATGCCAAGTTATTGAATTGCCCTGCATATGTATAAGAACATTTGAAAACTGAACCCATTGTTTAAGGTCTTTGGTATTTTACTATTAACCATCTATTTTTTCTACAATTAACCGTCATGCCATTTCACCAAGGAAAATGTCTTTGAAAATTACCCTCAGTTTACAACTGCATTGTATTTTTAATTTTGACCAGAATTACAATTCGAAATGGGCACCTAAATCCTATTTTATTTAGATGATATGTAATGTTAATGCATACGCTTATAGATTTCCAAGAACTTTGTGCCAGGTAAGCATGTATTGAAAGGAAAATCTATGAAAAAATGGTGTAGTTTCAAAATTCACGAGAAATTAATTCAGGCCTGCCAGAAGAGTTATGGAATGGGTTCAGTTTCGTTCTACTGCCATCCTTCATCTTAATGAGCGCTTTAAAAGAATAAATAAAGGGAAAAAGATGAAAGTAATTACATGATATTGAACTAACTTTTTTGGTGGCTCCTAGGAGTGCAGTTGGCAGTGCAGCTAATTTTGACAAGCCTGAAGTTATTACTGGTAGCTTTCCTTGCATTTGATTCTTGGCTGGGATCCCTGAACCCAGCTGTACTAGACAGGGTATCTGGGGATCCATTCGCAATCTGACAGCAATTTTCTGTGTCTTCTGTTATTCCAAAATTATACATGGCTTTTCACAAAGAAATAAATCATTTACATTATCTTCATTAAAAATACCAAAACCAACAACTGACTGCAAATACAATATCAGCCATTATCTCATAAAGAAACCCTTATACTATTTGTTATAAGTAAGTTGTCATTTTTATTCATTATAATTTTATGAGGGCACTTATGTGGTGAGTCCAAAAAGGTACATATTTTATATCTTTCTTATAAGGCAACACAGGCACCAATGTGCCTTTATAAAATAGCCACCCAGACCTGTCTCCAAATGTACACAAATTCTCAAGGAGAAATTTACACTTTCTCCTTAGAAGGTATAAATGTAGGGCATTCTCTATGCATGTACTGTACTCACTTATGTTATAAAATACTGTGACAGGCACAGGAGCCCAGAGCACAGCAAAGAGGCAGTAATTCCAAGGCAGGCGGATCCAAGCTCTTTTCAGTCTTCAGTGCGGAGGCATAGCCAGGCTTCAAATTTTGGGTAGGTCACTGGGCAAACTGGGTGGGCACATGTGGTCTCCCCGCCCCAGGCCAACTCAAAGCATTAAAAATACCTGAGCTGGTGGGATCCCCATGCCCTGCCAGCTGCAAGGGTACTCCGGTGGCAAGAACTGCTCCCTCTCCCTCTTGTTCCAGCCCACAGCTCTGTCCATGTGCTTCCACTGCCACCGCCCTGTCCCGCCCTCCCCACGAATGTGCAGTTTTCACATGTGTAAAACTGAGTGTGTGCAGCAGGAGGAGGCCAGTGCTTGGACAGTGCAGAAAGGCTGAAGCAAGTGGAAGAGGGAGGAGGCTTTGCAGCTGGAGGACTCTTGCCGCTGGTGGGGCTTAAGGATCCCCACCAGCCATATCAAGGGCACAATAATTTTGGGTGGCCTACAGATTCTCCAGCCTCCCCCTCATTTAAGCTACATATCCTCCTGCACAATGCCCCCCCTCCCACAGGGGCTACCTTTGTAAATTATTGGTGGTCCGGGGGCGGGGGGGGGGGATCTAGGGAGTCTTTGGCAGGAGTGATGCCCAGTTGCTCCTGCCTTATGCTGTGTCACCTTCAAAATTCTTACTACCCAGTCCTCAATTTACCTTTTCACTGTGTCTACCTACAGCTTGCCACCTCTTTCCCTCACCTTTCTGATCTAAAAATTTCTAGGACATATTTTCTGTTATGCAGTAATGCACGTTCCCTGTCTCTGTTTATCAGGCATACTGTATATTTAGACTATCACATATCATAGTGTGTTACAATATGATATACGTGCTGTATAAAGAACCACTTAAAGAATAGTTTTTTTGATACAATTTTATATATCTCTAGTTGTAAAAAAAAAAGTCCATCTTGGCCACGCACCCACTTGCAAACTATCTGCACTTAATAATAATAATAAACAAACTACCAATGGCCTATTAAGTTAAAATGCATCAAAAACTGCTGACAGCTATGATTAATATGGCTACAGAACACCTTTAGTCATTCAATACAATCTATTATATTCTTTGCTTAATGATACATAGCTGTCACGACACCAGTAAGCCATTTATCAGTACCATGACTAAGTAGGCCTTATACTCTCAGATATGTAGAGAGGAGGAGAAGAGATATGGTATAGGGGTAAAAGAGTGAGTCATTCAACTATCTTAAAGCAAATCTTTTTTTTTTTTTTTTTTAACCGAAAGGAAGTTATAGAGCAAGGTGGTTGCATACTGTACATTGAAAGATATAAATTCAGGAATAATAGAAAATATTTCTTCATACAAAGGGCTTCTTGTACTAAGCTGCGGTAGTGTTTTTAGTGCGCACTGCAAATTAGTGCGTTCTAACCCCCGCGCTATGCGGAAAAACTAACGCCAGCTCAATGGGGGCATGGTAGGGCGTGCTAAGCGCGCACTCAAACCGCTAGGGCAGCTTAGTAAAAGGAGCTCAAAGTCTCCTATATACTAAGCCATGCTAGCTGGTTAATGCAGGAAATATTTTCTGTTAGCATATGCCAATTGCTGCATTAAATAGCTTATTAAATGAAACAATTTGGGGGCATAGAATGGTCCTGGAATGGGCAAGAACTGCACTTTGCAGTTCATGCTAAGGTACAGTTAATTGCATTGCTCTTTATCTGCTCTGCGCTTAATACACAATACCAGTCTGCTCTGTGTTTACTTCATGGAAGCCCTAACAAAATGCTGGGTGTTCCCAGCCCTTACAGCAGAGGTTTTGCACCTAACACCCTAATCTCATACTGTTAATACATGTTAAAAGCAAAACCTTCACATACTTTTGTAAATAGAGGCCAAAGAGTTATGGATTCATGGACAAGTTTAACTAATTACATTACATTACATTAGGGATTTCTATTCCGCCATTACCTTGCGGTTCAAGGCGGCTTACAAAAAGATTTATAAAACGGGGTTACAATGTAGGAATCGAAGATACATTAGAGTGGTAGTTAGGTAATTTCGAGGTAAGGATAATTACAGTTTACAGTAAATTGTGTACATGGAGGTAAAATTAGGTGAAGTTAGGGCTGATTTAGGAGTTTCTTAAAAAGTATTGTTTTTATTTCTTTTCTGAATGTCTTGTAGTCTGATGTGGTCATCAGTAGTTTGGAAATTCGGGTATCCATTTTTGCGGCTTGAGTGGCTAGGAGGCCATCGTGAAGTTTTGATCTTCTTACTTCATTGATCGGGGGGGGTATGAATGGGGAGTGCGCTTTTCTGTGTCTGAGTGTGGATGCTTGGTTGAGGCGGTTATTCAGGTAGGAAGGACTGTCTCCGTTTAGGGATTTAAATAGCATGCAGTAGAATTTGAATTGTATTCTTCCTTGGATTAATCTAGGGACAAAACAAGTAATTTATTTATTTAAAAATGTATATACCGCATAAAAACTGTGCGGTTTACAAAATTGCATGCATACATATTTAAGAAATGCTAAACATGTTTTAACAAGACAAACACAAAAAGAAATTAACTAACGGTATCATTATTAAAATCTTTTAAATTCATCCTACAAGATGGAAACACAAAATCCCACGAAATCATTTACAGGCCAGGAAGGCATGAACAGAGAATAGCATTAGCACAGGAAGGCATTGACCAATAATTGCATTTTCAACATTTTCTTAAAGTTCAGTCTCCCATCACAAAATCGCAGAATACCAGGCAGCATATTCCAGAGCTTGGCGCCAGCTACAGACAGCATTGTTGCCCCAATGGAATTGTTCCCAATGGAATTCAAGAAATTACAAATTACAATAAAATTACAATAAATATAATATGTTTTTGTACTGTACTTCTGTGCTGGTGTGTGGTTCTTTGTTATAAATAAACAATTACAAAAATATAAAAATAAAAAAATACAATAAATACAATAAAATAAAATTATAATAAAAATATAAGAAACACACAAACTAAAAAGCAAACAAAACAATAAAAACTTCAAAACATATATAACAAAAACATGCTTATCTGTAATTAAGGCCCCATTTTATTAAGCCGCATTAAGGTATTTTATCGCTGGCTGCTGCAGAATTCCTATGAGCATTGGAGCTTTTACCACAGCGGCTGGTGATAACAAAAACCCCTAATGTGGTTTGATAAAAGTGGGCCTACATGAGCTGTCAACATATGTCATTCAAAACTAGGAAAGTCTATTTAAAAAAATGTGTCTTCAATTTCTTTCAGACAGTGTAGGAATTCTCAACTCAGTCCTTGGACGACATCTAGCCAGTCAGTTTTTCAGGATATCCACAGGCATGCATTAATTCCTTGGTAGATAATGATTATAAGACATAAAGAAAGGGTGTAATATGAGCAAAATGACTGAATCCAGCCAATATGTGTGTAGCTGTGTTCTGCACCATCTTCAAGCCATGAATGCTCATGATTATTTATTTATTAAATTTTCTATACCATTCTCCTTGGGGAGCTCAGAACGGTTTACATGAATTTATTCAGGTACTCAAGCATAATTCCCTGTCTGTCCCAGTGGGCTCACAGTCTTTCTAATGTACCTGGGGCAATGGGGGAGCAGGTGACTTACCCAGGGTCACAAGGAGCTGCATGGACCTACAAACACAACTTAAGGGTGTCTAGACTGTAGCTCCAACCACGATGCTGCATTCTCAGACATAATATGGTAACAGATAGCATGATAAACATAGACAAAGATGGCAAAACATAGCTATGAAAGCATGGTAAAAACATAATATGGTAAAACATGATATGGTGAGACATAGGGCTCCTTTTACAAAGGTGCGCTAGCGTTTTTAACACACGCACCGGATTAGTGCACGCTATAGCGCACACTAGCTGAAAATCTACTGCCTGCTCAAAAGGAGGCGGTAGCAGCTAGTGCGCGGGGCAATTGAGCGCACGCTATTCCGCCCGTTAATGCCCTAGCGTGCCATAATTTCCAAGTTTATTTGTTCTTTGATATACCGTTTATCAAAAACATATCTAATTGGTTTACAATTATCAGAGTATTGTTAAAATTAAATTAAAATTAAAAAAAAAAAGAAAAGAAAAGTGGGAGGGGGATGACAAGACATATAGACATACTAGAATAAAAAGGGAAAAGTGGGAGATGGGATGAGCTTAAATGCAATGGCAAAAATAAAATGCAAAAAAGGGAGGAAAGAAACAGGAGGGCATTAATACATTAGGTTAGGGGTTGCTTCATAAGAAGCGTTTTTTTAATTTTAATTTTTTATTTTTGATTCGGTACTGCCGAATACAAGGAAGCTGTTTGGGCTCGCAGAAAAGAGTCAAATTGAGAAAGCGTCTTTGAAGAGGAATGTTTTTAAATTACTTTTGAACTTTTCAAGGGACGTTTCTTGTCTGAGATCTAATGGAAGGTTGTTCCATAGCATAGAATCAAGAAATAGTTTGCGAATAGGAGGAACAGAGTATAGGTTTTTGGTAGTGGAACGCAGATTCCGGGAAGGGGTATACGAAATAAGTAATTTATCGATGAATGCTGGTGAATTGGACTGCTTGGTTTTAAATGTTAACAGAAGTATTTTGTAGGTGATGGGGTGAGGAATGTGTAACCAGTGAGCTTTGCGAAGGAGGGGAGTCACGTGGTCAAATTTTTTAGCTTTGTAAAAGTTGTAACCGACTGATTTCTTTTTTTAGTAATTCCTTTTTTAGTAATTGATATAAGGCATTGCAGTAGTCAATGTTGGAAATGATAAGGGAGTGAATTAGAAGATTGATAGAGGGGGATCTAATAAAGAAAGAATAGAACAGATAAACCTTAGTTTGTAAAAGCATTTCTGAATGACATTGCTGATTTGGTAGTGAAAGTTGAGATCTTCATCAATAATAACTCCTAGGATTTTAATTTTATTGTCATGTTGAATAGTGCATGAATCTATTCTGATCGGATAATTCAGAAAGCTTTATGGGGAAGTAGAGAAAAATACACTTTTGGATTTGGAGATGTTTAAAGAAAACATAAGAACGTAAGAATTGCCATTAAACCCAGTATCCTGTTTCTAACAGTGGCCAACCCAGGTCCCAAGTACCTAGCTAGATCTCAAGTAGTAAAACAGATTTTATGCTGCATGGCGAGTATGGTTCAACAAAACAGCATGACAAAACAAGGCTAATATTCTATGACACAACTTGGCAAAATGGTAAAGCAAGCATGCATGACGAAACATAGCATGGAAGACATGGAATGAGAGATTGTAGCATGGCAAATATAGTGTGGCAGCCACAGTATGGCAAGTATGGCGTATAGTATGGTATAGGGCAGGGGTAGGCAATTCTGGTCCTCAAGAGCCGGAGCCAGGTCAGGTTTTCAGGATATCCACAATAAATATGCATGAGATAGATTTACATCTCAAGGAGGCAATGCATGCAAATCCCTCTCATACATATTCATTGTGGATATCCTGAAAACCTGACCTGGCTCCGGCTCTCGAGGGCCGGAATTGCCTACCCCTGGTATAGGGGGAGAGTGTTGAACAATATGATGTAGTTTGGAAGAACATTTTATGATAGAACGTGGTATGGTCACACATAGGACAGAACTCATCAGCTCTTTAGACTGAAGATAGTGGAGCATTCAATGCCCTTTATCAGAAGGTCCAAGGGATTTGGATTGGCGCAGGATCAGGAGAAAAGGTGTGTTTTTATAGCTTTCCTGAAGTTTAGTAGGCCTTCTAATGATCTTATATTGGTAGGTAGTTTGTTCCAGAGGCATAGTAGGTAGTGCGAATAAAATCTTTTTCAGGCACTCTCAAGGCAGAGGGCATGTCCCGAAGCGAAGTGGTTCATTTAGGGCATAGAGTGGAAGTTTGGGAGGCCATATAGGCATAGAGTGGAAGAGTTTGTAGGTCATCACTAGGCCTTTGAATATACATCGTTTGTCGGTCGGCAGCCAGTGGGCAGCTCGCAACGCCGGGGCGACCGTGTCTCATATATGGAGATTCTTCAGGAGTCGGAAGGTGGCATTTTGTATTTGTTGCAATTGGAGGTTTTTTGTAAGCCCATTTGGGAGTGCATTGCAGTAGTACATATAGGAGAGGATGAAGGCATAGAGTAATTGAAATAAGTCTGGTTCTGAGAAGTATCTGATTTTCTGTAGCTGTCGGAGGTAGTACAATGAGGTGGATACTACTTGGGAGATATGGTCAGAGAGCAAAAGGTCAACCTCAAGGATCACCCCCAGGCTGCATGATTTGTTTTCGCTGTCATGGTGGCAGATTTCCAGGTGATCAACAGGTGGGCAAGTTCTGGGACACTTCTGTGTATCCAGAGGAGTTCGTTTTTTGCTGTGTTTAGTTGCAGCTTGTTTCTAGTCATCCAGTTTTTATTTCTGAGAGTCAGTCGTTTAGTTTGGAGATTTGAGTGTTTCGGTTCAAGCCTAGTGGTAGGTACAGTTATATTTAATTGGCAAATGAGTGGATTTTTATGTGGTATTTTAAGGTGATGTCTATCACTGTTCTGATATAGAGGTTGAAAACCAGAAGGGACAGGAGAGTGCTTTGTGGTACTCCATAAGTTGTCGGTTTGGGTTGTGATAGAGATGAATATATACCCATGAACTCACTGCACCAGAAATCTATGCTAGGAGCAAAGCCAGACTGTTTCCCACACTGCATGTTTATGCTCGTATTGAAACAATTGCAGTTGTAATGTTCATGTTGTACTGACTCTTTTAACTTGCTTCAAACTCTACCTCAGATGATTTTGCAGTATATAAGACCACAAATAACATAACAATAAGATAATAATGATGACCACTGGTATTCCTAAATACAGGCTATTGAAGAAATCAAGGTAAAATAACAGCAATAGACACAGAATAATGCAGAAATTATTGTCAGGCAGGAAAGATAGGTTTCAGCTTGGGAAAGAGTCAGCTCATGGGAGATATATTAGTGTTCTATAAAATACTGAGTGGAGGAGAAGAGATAGATGCGAATTGTTTCAAAAATACTAGGACTAGGGGGCATGCAATGAAGCTTCTAAATAGTACATTTAAATCAAACTGGAGAAAATATTTGTTCATTCAATGTGTAATTAAATTCTGGAATTTGTTGCCAGAAAGTGTGGTAAAAGCAGTTAGCTTAGCAGGGTTTAAAAAGTTTTGGATTAAAATTTCCTGAATGAAAAATCCATAAGCTATTATTAAAATGGATTTGGGAAAATCTACTGCTTATTTCTAGGATAAGCAACATAAAAGCTGCCTTACTCTTTTGGGATCTTGCCAGTGCTTGTAACCTGAATTGGCCACTGTTAGGAACAGGATGCTAGACTTGATGGACCTTAGGTCTGTCCCAGTATGGCAAATCTTATGTTCATACTACATTTTAAGAACCAGTCTGATAACTCGGTAGTAGTGCTTCACACTGCATTGGGTAGACCTAGATTTGATTCCTGAGCTAGGCTTCTGTAAATCTGAAACTAACAATGTTGCGGGGGCAGTGTTCATATTTCTGCAACCCTTGGGGGAAAGAGTGTGAATGATCGCTCAGTAGTGACACCTACAGACTACATTTACGGTCCACATTAGCTCTCTGCACAGCTGCAGGATTTGATCCTTGCATAAGGACTGTCCCTATAATAACTGAGATAGACTGGAAGAGGAAGAGGAATATAAAAATAAAGACAGCCTCCAATTATGGCTCATACATAGCTCTACGGACTGCACTGCAGCCTGAATGAAAGCTCATAACACCAAAGACCCCAAAAGATTGTCTCCAGCTGAACTGGAAACCTCAATGAACAGGGAGAACCTTTTAGGTCAGAAAGAAAATATGTTCATGCTGGGCCAGTAAATGGTTATCATAACATGTAAGGAATCTATTTTGCTTATAAGATATACTATAGGTTCTGATCATGTGTTGGAGATCAATTTCTTGCTATCCTCATTCTGATTTATTCTCTAAGATATCTTTCTCTAAACTGCAAATATTAGGTTTAGCAGCTCTTCAACAATTTTATTTTGCTGTACCAAAATGTGTTTGAACAAGATGATATTTAGCAAGGGTCTAAGCTGAGAATATACCCTAGATAGTACAAATAAATCAGGCTCAGATGAAAAGCAAATGTTCCCTGTGGTGCCTTTCACAGTCCAGTCAATCATAACTGCTGTAGGATATGCTCTTGGTGTAGGTGACAAGATGGATGAACTTAAACATCAACCTTTCAAACCATATAATAAACATGCTACAGGTTTGTTTCAACTCTTACTCTCCTGCAGTTTGCTAACATATGAAATTAGAAGCATTACAAAGAGCACAACTCTACATAGAACACAGAGATCGGAATTGAGATGTACAGATGCAGTGATTTTCGAAAACATCTGCAGGCAGGCACATGTAGCAAAAGCAGACTTTTTGGAAACATATTCAAGGGTTATAATGCCTTTGTATCATTCTATGGTATGGATGCACTTCAAATACTGTATGCAATTCTGGTCACTATCTCAAAAACTATATAGTAGAATTAGATAAGATACAGAGAAGGGAGATGAAAATGATAAAAGGGATGGGCTGACTTTCTTATGAAGAAAGGCTAAAGTGGCTAGGGCTCTTCACCTTGTAGAAGAGATGGTTCAGGGGAGATATGATAAAGATCTATAAAATACTGAACGATGTGGAAGGAGTAGGTCTCTTCTAGTCATCACCAGCCACTTCCGGTCACTACTTGTCACTTGGGCTTTTCTGATCACCACCAGTCACTTCCAATCACTACTGGTCACTTCGAGTCACCACCAGACACTTCCAGTCACTCAGGTCTCTTCCGGTTATCACCGGTTACCCGCGGACTCTTGGGTCACCAGTCAATTTGGGTTTGAGCTTACTGGGGGTTATGTGCATGCTGCATTCCCCAAGAGGTCGCTCTTAGGAGTTCTTGTTGCCATGAACTCCTCTCACTTGTCTTTTTGTGCTCTGGGTCTTGTCTACAAGCTCCTAGTTCTCTTGGAGTGAGAACGTCTCCAAAAGTGCAAATGAGCTTGCGCCACTTAGCCTGCTGGGAACAGCCTATACCAGCAGGTTTTAGCATAGGGCTTCTTCAGACTGTCTTTGGGTAGTGTATTTTCATGGAAGCATTCCTCTTTAAATTTGGAGTTTCTGTGATGGGGATGCACACCCCATCACAGCTATGAAGCTACTAAATAGAAGATTTAAAACAAACCAGAGAAAATATTTCTTCACTGAATGTGTAATTAAACTCTGGAATTCATGGACAGAGAATGTAGTGAAAGCAGTTAGATTAGTGGGGTTTAAAAAAAGTTTGGATAATTTCTTAAAACAAAAGTCCATAAGCCATTATTGAGATGTCTTGGGGGAAATCCACTGCTTATTCCTACGATAAGCAGTGGATAAGCAGCCCTTTTTAGGGCTACGTAGTTTTTAATTAATTATTATTATTTTTAAATTTAGTTTTTGGGGTTTTTTTTGGACACCCTCCCTTTTGTTCTTTCCCTGTATGTTCTCTTTCTTACTTGATAAATTGTAGTTCTGACCTTCCTCCCTCTTGTTTCTGTTTGTCTTTTGAATTGTTTTTTATGTTTTGAATTATGACTGTTGTTTCTAAAGGATGTATAATAGAGAATGACACGGGGAAAAAATCTGTCCCCATCACCGCCCCGTCCCCGTCCCCCCATCCTCTTCACCGCCCCGTCACCGCCGTTCCCTTCACCGCCCCGTCACCGCCACTGCCATCCCATTCACCGCCCCGTCACCGTCCCCGCAGCATTCATATAAGCCTTAGTACTGTAATATTTAGCTTATTCCTTTCTTATAAATCAAAGTTCCTGCTTCTGAACTAGAGAAAGAGATGTTCAGCTGGTAGGGCTTTGTTTATAAATTTTTATCAACACAACTAATATACTACTTTATCCTAAAGCAAAAAATAAATAAATAAATATAATTTTTTTTTTCTACCTTTGTTGTGTGGTTTCTGCTTCTCATTCAATTCCTTCCATCCACTGTGTGTCTTCTCTCTGCGTCTTCCATTTGCTGTTACTGTGCCTCTCCCTTCTCACCCCCCCCCCCAATTGATCTAGCACCCATCTTCTTCCCTCTGCTCTCCCATAGTTTGGCATCTGTCTTCTTCCCTTCCAGCATCTTCTCCCCACTCTGT
Organism: Geotrypetes seraphini; assembly: GCF_902459505.1. Classification (NCBI taxonomy): domain Eukaryota; kingdom Metazoa; phylum Chordata; class Amphibia; order Gymnophiona; family Dermophiidae; genus Geotrypetes; species Geotrypetes seraphini. Next base: position 145,812,240 of record NC_047085.1, on the reverse strand, counting down.
CTTCCACATTTCCCTTCAGGGTCTGTTCCTCTCCACCCTCCTTCAATGTCTGTTCTATTCCTTTCCACCACCATCCTTCCCTCCCTCCTTTACCATCTGTTCTTTTCTACCACCCTTCAGCTCCTCTCATGTGGCCTATCTATCTACCTTCCTCCTTCTTATTTTCATGGCACATTACAATGTAATTTGTGCAAGCCTCTGGAGCCTGCGAGCTCGGTCACTGTCCCATCCCCACAAACCATCTCGCTTCTGTGCTCCTATTTTCCCCATTTCTAATATCTCCCCTATATATGTGCCATTTCCCCCCCCCCTGTGTCCATATACCATCCCCATGGCATGTCCCCTTTATGTCTCTGTCCCTATGCCCCATGCACATAATTTCCCCTCTTTCTGTTACCTTCCTGTGTCCAGATTTCCCCTATCTTCCTCTTCCATACCATTGTGTCTCTGCTTTTCAACCCCATCTAGCTTCTCTCCCTCTTTCTTCCCCCTCCCCTGCTTCCAGCATCTGGCTCACCTGCCTGTCCTCCCCTTTCTTTCCTGCTGTGAGTTTTTCTTTCCATCTTCATCCCCTTGGCCCAGAATCCTTTTCCCTTTCACTCCCTCCTTCCAGTGTGAGCTGGAACTGGCTGACAATATTATATTTTGAATAACTAATTTGTTTGAGGTGTTGGCTAAGGTTGGTTAACAGATCTTTGTGCAGGTCTGGTTCAGGACCTAAATGAGGAAAGCCTGTTCCTGCTTTCTGCTCGAACCCTCGTCTCACCACTATAAAGAGCACGTTAATTAGATAAAACTATTTCACAATTAAAAAAACCCCCAAATACAGTACTGCTGTCACGCTGAGGGATGAAGGTCAGAGAAGGAATTATAGGATTCCAGAATCATTGGGGGGGGGGGGGGGTTATAAAAATCAGATCACCAATCTGACCAAAATAAAACAACAAAATGGGACAACATACTCCTACAAGAAATGCTAAACAGAGGCAGTAACACGAGCGATCGCACGGTCCCCACAGCCCCCACCCGCCCAATGGTAGCATTTAGCCCGCTCCCTCCCTCCAGCTCACCTTAGTTTGCAGGCTTTCTTTTTCAGCGACCTGCACGCTTTCAAAGAGCAGCACACGCGCGGCTGCTCAGTGTTCAATCTTCTGCTCTGCTGCAACTTCCTGTTTCCGGTTGCGTCAGAACAGAAGATTGAATACTGAGCAGCCACGCGTGCGCGGCTCTTTGAAAGTGTGCAGGTCGCTGAAAAAGAAAGCCTGCAAACTAAGGTGAGCTGGAGGGAGGGAGTGGGCTAAACGCTACCATCTGGCGGGTGGGGCTGCGGGGACCGCGCGATCCTTGATGCCTCACTGAGGAGACAAGACCATTCACCGCTCCACGGGGCGGTGAATGGCCTTGTCCCCGTCCCCGCAGCCACTGCTATATTTCTTTCACCGTTTCGGCGGGTTACCCGTGGCTAAATGCGGTAGCCGCGGGTAAACCGCCACCGTGTCATTCTCTAATGTATAGTCACCCCATATATGTTTTTTTAACAATAATGGTCACCGCCTAGAAGGTTGAGTGGGCAGTTTATAAAATTTCTGAATAAACTTGAAACTTGATAAACAGCATAAAATCTGCTGTACTCCTTGGAATCTTGAAAGATACTTGTGATCTTTTTTGGCCACTGTTGGAAACAGGATACTGGACTTGATTGGCCTTCGGTCCCAGTATAGCAACTCTTATGTTTTTAGGCCATGATTTTTAGTTTATTTTCACTTCCAGTTCCAAAATTAAGCCAAAGAACAGGAGATTAAGGAGAATGACTCCCTTAATCCCTCATTTAGCCCTGGTTGAATCAAGTACTTTTTTTTTTTTTCTAATAACCTGAAAGTATTTCTAAGTTGGTGTATAACATGACAGGAAATTTCCCCCCATATACTATATTTGAATCCCTTTTGCTCAATGATTTTACCACTCCCCATTTACCATCCCTTTTTTAAATTAATTTTACTTTGATGTATTTTAAATAATCCTTCCCTCCCCTACTTTCCTTCTGTTTCATGTACATTAACCTAAATTCATCTAGGATTTTTAAATATTTGATAAAATATTATAGTTATTTATTTATTTGAATTGTTTTTTGCAATTTTTTATATTGTACACCGTTTAGACACTTATTTTGATAGATGGTATATCAAAAATAAAGAAACTTGAAACTTGAATGGCATACACACCTGTATGAATTGTACTGCCCAAGCCATGTCCCCATCACACTGGTATGGAAAATCTGTATGGTGTGGATCTCAACATATAAGTGGCTGCGTTCTGTAATTGCCATGTATATGTGTGTATAATCTAAACATGTAAATGCCATTATTTACAAATGGAAATGCTCCTAAAATAAAGGTCTTCATGATCTAGGAAATAAGAAAGTTCTAGAAAAAGTTATTAGAAAAAGTATATACGAAACCTTGACGATGCATTCATAAAGAAATATATCTGATTGTTGTCATTTTTATGAACAAGCCACTCCTTTGCCTATTTTATTTTTAATTAGCCACTCTTTTCTAAATGAATACTTAAGCTTCTGAATCCTCTGCCTGTAAAGGAGCTTAAGAATCTCTTCACGCCACAGCCTATATACACGGTGACAGATTTATGTAAAGTGTAGATAGAAATCAAATATAGATCCTTTATAGTATATTGGTTCATAGCAATTGGGTGCTCTATGTCAAGCTACACAGATATTTGCTGTTCCTTTCCAACAGAGCTACAAAATAATGGCGTACATTAATGCCATGTTCCATTGGTACACTTTGAGTACAATGGGGTGGTACATGTGTTATACAAAGTATAATTTTATTTATTTCATTTTCTATCCCATCTTCCCCAAAGAGCTAAGAATGGGTTACAGGCTAAAATACAGTTTACAGGTTAAATTCATCATAGTTACAGTGCAAAGTTTTTCAATTCAAGTTTTTATCCTAATGCGACACATACCGAGGATTTAGTACCAATATACATTTCTTTGTAATCCATCGGTCGTGGGCAGGGGAATTAGGTGACGAGGTATGATTTTATTGCTTTCCTAAAGTTGAGGAGTCCTTCAAGGGATCTAATCTTTGGGGACAGCTGATTCCAGTGTGTTGGTGTGAAGTGGGAGTAGGAACGTCGTTTGATGATTTGCAGTTGAAGGGCACCACCAGGGGGTGTTTTGAGGTGTATTTCACCCTGGGAGTGGAGGAACTGTTAGGCACTTATGGAGGATGCTTGATCATCACATAGCCTGGCACAATGTAAGACAAAGGGTTGATTTTAAGTGTGTATTAACTGGGTAGGAATGGCTCCTGCCTGATTATCTCCTGCTGTCTGGGTTTGCAACAGTTATTCATGCACATTTAACTGGGGAGAGCTGTTGAATATTTGCACAGAGTGACACAGCATTATCTGGGTAGAGCCAGGGCAGTTCAAGGGCAGAGCAAAAGCAAAGACAAGAATCATCTGTGCACTGCCAGTATCCAAAGCCGGTGCCCGGGTAACTAGTTGTATAAGCCAGATGGCATAAATGGCAGTCATGACCTGCCCAGATATAAGCTCACCTTTGAGGACTTGAGTAAAGTTAAGCCATTGTAACTTTTATGTTTATTATGAATTTACTTGCTTAACAATCTTATTTTGGATTGTTGTAGATTGTATTTGGCTTGATTTCTTTTCTGTACAAGTTTAATGCTTGGTATTATTTTGAAATCCATAAATAAATAAATTAAAAAAAAAAAAAAAAGCTCACCACTGAGCGCTAGTTACCAAAAAATTTGAGAAAGAAATACGATGACTATCTCAAAAGTTTTATTGTTTATTAAAATTTGCTATACAGTACTGCAAAGTTGCACAAACAAATCAAAACGGTTTACGACAGAATAGAATTTACATAAATGGAAAGCAACTACATATAAATATAGGAAACCATACCATACATACTCTGCTAGAGCAGTTAAAATAGAATAATATCTGGTGATTGGTCTCTGGGGGTAAACCACCCGCATTCCTAGTAGCAGGTCTAGTTCATGGGTTATGATGGGCCATAAGCACATTGAAATAGGAAAGTTTTCAGTCCTGACTGGAATTCTTGATTATGAAGTGATCAATTGGAGTGAACGTCGAAGGGAATTCCACAAAGATGGAGCAAGGTAGCAAAAGGCTGATTGGTGTGCTGATTTTCACTGTGATGTAATGGAGGTGCCATCAGACGGTGAACTGGGTGTGTTTAGTGATTGTAAACAACATGTGGGAGTTTAAGGGAGGATAAATAGCTAGGAATACCACCATGAAAACTTTATATGTCAGAGTAAGAATTTTATTCTAGACTGGATAGGAAGGCAAAATAACTGTTTCAAAAGGGGGAGGGGGGTTATGTGATCGACCTGTGATAAAAAGAAATAACAGTATATATGGTAGAATGAGTCTCTTACCATTAAATTTGTCATGAACATGGCTATGTCTAAATACTTTTAGTCCTAATGATATTTTGCTAAGTATGCTGAAAAGGTTTATACATGCCTTGCAAAAACAAAATACAAATTCTATAGATGTATTTCACCTGCTGAGCCCAATACTGTGGTTCCTCACAAAACCCAACAGAATTGTTCTAAGGAAGATTTGATTTGTAACAAATACTGCAAAATACACATGAGCCGATATTCAATGGGAATATTTGAATTTCATCTGCATATGAGCAAGGTGCTTCTCAAATTCAGAGAGACCACTACAGCATTATCTGTGGGTGGAGTCAGGGTGGAGCCTGAGTCAGGGTGGAGCCTGAGTCAGGGTGGAGTCAGGGTGGAGCCAGGGTGGAGCCTGTCATATTTGGACTGATACTACAGTATAACTGGATAACAGATTGGATAAAGTGAGCATGCTGCTCCAATTGCAATACTACTACTGGGGTTAAGCTGCCAAAATGAATGCATGTTCCTTGTTTGGCAACTTAACACCCTAGAGGTAGTACCATGAGCTTATTGTAAAATAGTAATATGACAGCAAATAAAGGCCTAGATCACAGGTGTCAAAGTCGGTTCTCGAGGGCCAGAATCCAGTCGGGTTTTCTGGATTTCCCCAATGAATCTGCATGAGATCTATTTGCATGCACTGCTTTCAATGCATATTCATTGGGGAAATCCAGAAAACCCGACTGGATTCCGGCCCTCGAGGAGGGACTTTGACACCCCTGGCCTAGATGATCCATCCAGTCTGCCCAATAGGAACATGTATTATAAATACAATTGTCTTTTTTCTTTGATGTATCTGGGCCAAAGACCATAGAAGTCAGCTTGGCACTGTCCTTAGGTTCCAACTACTGGAGTTGCCGTTGAAGTTCACTCCAGCCTATCTAAACCATCCCAAATTATGTCTGTCCAAATTATATTGTAAGCTCTTCTGAGAAGGGGCTGTCTATTGAATGCTAAATATACAACACTGTGGGCTCCTTTTACTAAGGTCCGCTAGCGTTTTTAGCGCACGCAGGAAATTACTGCACGCTACACTGCGCGCTTCGCTTCTAGAACTAACACCAGCTCAATGCTGGCATTAAGATCTAGCATGCACGGAAATGTGGCGCACGCTATTCCGCACATTAAAGCCCTAACGCGGCTTAGTAAAAGGAGCCCTGTGTATTCCTTTCAGTGTTATAGAAATGATAAATGGTAGTAGTACAGGGGCATCAATACCTCCTTTCTTCTACTGGTTATTCTAAAACCCAACTTGACCTATCCTAATCCGAATAGCCATTTATGCGATACTGACCATGCAAGTCTGCCCAGTTCCAGCCTTAATTCTTCAATTTATACCCTTCATTTTCTGATTAGAGATCCTCAGTGTTTGGCCCACGCTTTTTTGAATGCTGTCACCGTTTTGCTCTCCACCACCTCCTTTGGGAGGCATTTACTACCCTGCCCGTGAAAAATAATTTCTTAACATTACTGTTATGCCAGTTATGCCCCAGCATATTACTGATAATTTTGTTTATGTATTCTCAAGTCTGCTGACCTGAACTCCTTACCCCCAAAGAAAAGTAATACCAGATGGTCTCTACAATAACATTGCTTATGGTAGATCCTGACCTCTTTGATCTGATTTCCTTGATCACACCAAAAGGACAGATGGCCTCTGTAACACCTTCTTGATAGCATCAAAGAGACAGTGCAACACCTATCCTGACTTCCTTTATTTGAATGACAACTGGATAGCATCAAAGAGACAATAAACTGTAACACCTCCTTGCCGCTCAAATAACCTCAGTAAAGACAGATGGGAAACTACATCAAAAAGAAAAGGGACAGTGAACATCCTAACCTCCTTGATCTTCAAAGGGACAGTGAAACCAGTCCCATGGGAAAACAATTACTGCAAACACCTCTTTCTGACATCCTGACCTGGGTGTTGTCAAAACACAGAACAAAAGAGCAGGACTAATTGTAACAGCAGGACCAGCTGTTTATACTTTTACTATGAACTCCGTAGTGTGCATCCTATATAAGACCGGGATTCTGACCCTGACAGTAGAATCCTAGCCGGCTACAGGAACAGATGCCACGAGGCTAAAGGGTCAGTCTCCCGTGTCCACTCACCTATCAATTGTATGGATTCTCCAATTGGGAAGGGAGTATTTGCTTGGGATACGGTGAAGGTATTTAATTCTTATAATATTTATCTATGCATGTAATAAAGTGTTATTGTTTAAGCTTTATATTGTCTGGGCGCCTTTCTGAGGGTTACTGATCATCCCACCTGTCAGAAATTAGTGGCAGAACAAATTGGTACCAGAAGTGGGGTAATCATGTGGTCAGAAAAGGTAACTAAAAAACAAGGGGTGGAGGAGCAGGCTCCCAATCCCTCCATTCCAAATGGGAATGAAATTATGGGAAAATTAATGACCACTGAGTGGTCTGTAGAAGCAGGATTGTGTGAATCCTGTACTTTTGGAAGTGGGGATCCACATGAATTATGTGCCTCCTTACAAAAGGTGAAAATCTCAAAAGGAGAAGAGCAAGAAGTAATTTCTAGACAAGGAAGGATGATTTTGTCAGACTGGAGGAATTTGCATGAAGCTAAACAGGAATTACAATTGAAATCAGGAGAGCTGGAAAAGAATAGGTGTAATCAACTGCATGCCTTTGGAATGCTGCAATGTCAGAATAAGTTGTTAATAGATAAGGCCGTGCGATATGCACGATATAAATACAAAAAACGGAGGCGGAAAGTGAGTTACAGAAAAGTTAAAATCTTAAATTATCATCTGCCGGATAATTGGAATCCAAACAAACGGGATGGGGAAATTTGTGATTCAAATGCTAATAACAGTGAGGAGGATATATGTATTGAAGGAAAGCAGGCAGAAAGTTTAGAAGCAGAGCCTGTGAGGAGACAAAGATTACAGGAAAATTTGCAAACAGGAGAAAATCTAACTAGAGATAATGTTAGGGAGGATGTTACTCCACATGAAATCATGGATATGATGGCACGCTTTACACAGCAGCCTGGGGAACCACTAATACAGTGGGTAGTTCGGGTGCAGGAGCTGGGTGCAGCAGGGATTATGTTAGATGCCACAGATGCCCCTAAATTTGTTCAAATTAGTCAAGAAATAGCAGTGCAACATGCGTTGCGGGAGGATCCTTATCCTGCAAAAAATGCCCAATGGTCTTTATTAGAGATAATTAGTAGGGGTGTCACGAGGCGATATCCACTTGAATCTGACTGGCCCTCAAATGATAAGATTTGGTATACATTAAAAGATGCTCAAATGAGAATTAAGGAGGAGTCTATGAAGGCAGCCTTAGTAATAGGTCACGCTGACACATATACGTCATTACCTTTTACTGAGTCCATGAGAAATAAAATGATTAAGTATGCTGCACCAGCATATAAACAGGTAAAGATAACTTTGTTGATCAATCAAATAGACAGGACTATTTTGGAAGCCTTAGAAGTGGTCCGACAGTTAGGAGATCGGGGGGACTGGGGACCTCAAAATACTTTTAATAAAAAGAGAACAGGACAATCCAATTCAAACAGGGCTAAGCGAGTGTCTCGGAGGAATATGTTTTTGGCATTAATAAAAGATGGTGTAAAGAGGGAAGAAATAGATGGAGAAGATACAGGGACATTATGGGGAATGTACAAAAGTAGAGAACAAAGGAGAGAGGGAGGATATTTTGGTGCCAACGGCCCCCCTGAGGAAATTGCTTCCATTCTTTATCCTGATTTAAAAGGGTGGAAGTGTTGGGAGGATCAATAATGTGAATGCCGAGTCTCAGTGTTTGCCTGGACCAAATTAGAACAGCGTCCGCAGGTAGAGATAAATACCTAGTAGAAATCTGGGGAGCAAAAGGTACAAGCTGTAGTGGACACTGGGGTGTAGGAATATAAATATCAGGATTGGGGGGAAAATTATACAAGCAGGAAGAAAAAATTTTACAAATTTTAAAATTGGACAATTACCAATTTGGGATTAATCTATGGGATTCCTTGCCAGATATCCAAAAAGGGTTATGGACAATAAAAAAGTAGAAATATTGCTAAGTGACCTTTATAATGTATAAAGTTTTGTTAGATAGTATAAGGAAGTTGCACTCCAAGTAATTTTGCAAATGTGTCTTTTACCTAAAACACTAACATTGTGAACCTCTCTTGTATATTTTATAGATTAAAAATTCCCTGCGTGCATTCTCTTACGATTGTGTGACAGAGCTTTGAAATGGAAGAAAATAGAAAAGAAGACCAGTAAAACTATATAGAGCAATTAACTTAAATTTCTATCTCTCTTTCTTTTAGAAGCTTATTATCTAGACATGGTCCGGAGAACCAATTTCACTATGCCACATTTAAAATACTTCCAGCAATGTGACCTGATAGTGGGAATCCAATGGATACCACATTTGTTTGTGACTCTTTTGATTAATAGTGTGCTTATTTACAGATTAAATTCAACCCTGAATCATTACTGATGGAAGAAAGCATGCCGGAGCTCTGTGTTTGTCTGTTTCTGTTATGTGTTGTCTGTTTTAGCTTAAGGGGTACCCCAACATTGTACATTGGCCATTTCCAGAGTTTATTCCACCCCTTCTATTAGTCCAAATGGTACCATATCCCTTTTCAAAAAAGATTCCCCCACATACCAGAAAGTATCTTATGAAAACCATGCTCACAATGATTTTATGCTATGGCTCACAGGTAATCGAGGCCAGCAGCGTGCCAGATTTTAGGAATAAAGGGGTCGCCCATGTGGGATCCCTACGTGGGTCAGGGCAAAACATTGGTTAATCTTAAGGGCAAAGGGTCTATAGAGTGGGCAGACTTGATGGGCCTTGGCCCTTTTCTGCCGTCATCTTTCTATGTTTCTATGTTTCTATACAGCCCAATGATAATTTAGTTAGGGGTTATATTACAAAAGGATATCTGAAGAGAAATAATTAGAAAGCTTTATACCTGGTAAAATGGTGTTCATTGGTATTTGATATTTGCTAAATAAAATAAAAAATGGTCTCTCTTTATTTAACTTACCAGGTATAAACAGTGCAGTGCACATCTCTGACATAAGTTATTTTGGTATCACATTCTGTACGTGTGTATGGTCTCTCTTAAATGACATAATAATTATGTCCAGAACATAAAAAGGTATATTTTCTGAATGTCCTACAGAATACCTTTAAGTGCATTAGTGTTGTTTCTCTTATCTCACACAAATACTACCTTACACACAAGTATTGTGTCAAATGTTATCACATTCTGTACGTGTGTATAGTCTCTCTTAAATGACATAATAATTATGTCCAGAACATAAAAAGGTGTATTTTCTGAATGTCCTACAGAATACCTTTAAGTGCATTAGTGTTGTTTCTCTTATCTCACACAAATACTACCTTACACACAAGTATTGTGTCAAATGTTATCACATTCTGTACGTGTGTATGGTCTCTCTTAAATGACATAATAATTATGTCCAGAACATAAAAAGGTATATTTTCTGAATGTCCTACAGAATACCTTTAAGTGCATTAGTGTTGTTTCTCTTATCTCACACAAATACTACCTTACACACAAGTATTGTGTCAAATGTTATCACATTCTGTACGTGTGTATGGTCTCTCTTAAATGACATAATAATTATGTCCAGAACATAAAAAGGTGTATTTTCTGAATGTCCTACAGACTACCTTTAAGTGCATTAGTGTTGTTTCTCTCATCTCACACAAATACTACTTTACACACAAGTATTGTGTCACATGTTATCACCTTCTGTACAGAAAGTGGTTTTTCTCCTTTTTCTCTTATACTCTCTTTTACCACTAGGGGGGTTTAATGTAACTAAAGCATTGAAGTTAAACAGTCATGAGGAAATATTTTCCTTGAAAAATCACGTACTGGGAAATGTTATTCCATATAGACTTTCATCCTTTTGTGATAAAATTGGTCAGCTCTGCTCTCTCATTCTGATGATTTGGCTAACATGCTGAGTTAAGAGAAAATTTCACCAGACCGAGAAGATGATAACGCAACCAGACATACAGTGCCGTGCCATGAGGCTGTTATGTGGCACCAACTGGGGAATAGAAGTGAGCCTATATCCTGCCACTTCACATTAGGGCTGGTCTCTGGAGGTGGTGCCTGAGACTTACATGAGTGAAGGCATGTGAGTGGCATAGCAAGCCTATTGAAACTGGAGCATAGCCAGACCCTAACCAAAGATGCTAAGAAAAACGGGATACCAGATAACTGCGGTGATCGATGGTGAATATGAAGCTACCGTAAATGTATGCCATGAGTAAGAGCACAAATATAATATTAATAAGATTATTAATTTTCATGATTCCCGATACGTGATACTTTCAAGTGAAAGGCCTAATTAGCAAGAAATATTAGGGAATGAAAGAATACCAAGTTTAGCACATAAGGAAATAATTTATGAAGGGAAAAATAATTTTCCCATTTTACCTTTGCTTAATAAATACTATTGTTTCTGAAATACTGGCTGGCAAACAAGCATATTTTGGCTCCAGAGTAGCAGATGTATTTAGATGGGAAGGTGAATGGGTGACCAATACTGTACATTCTGTACCCTTAGATAGAAAATAGTGTAAATTTTGAAATGAAACAATGTGTCCTTAGTACTGTTGAACTTGTGATTCCTGCTAATCAAACTCCCTTTTCAGTATGTTTACAGAATGTTAGTATGTTGCAGTGGGCAAATAATGCAACTTATGAAATACTAACTTGCATTCTGTGGCAGATCATATTGAAGCTACCACTGCACTCCATGGGTGGGATGCTATTACTAGAGGCTGTGATATGGCACAAAAGGTGTTTAGCTATTAGGAGGACTTTTTATGGGAGCAGACTTAAGAATCCAAGGGTGGAATGTTATGCCAGTTATGCCCCAGCATATTACTGATAATTTTGTTTATGTATTCTCAAGTCTGCTGACCTGAACTCCTTACCCCCAAAGAAAAGTAATACCAGATGGTCTCTACAATAACATTGCTTATTGTAGATCCTGACCTCTTTGATCTGATTTCCTTGATCACACCAAAAGGACAGATGGCCTCTGTAACACCTTCTTGATAGCATCAAAGAGACAGTGCAACACCTATCCTGACTTCCTTTATTTGAATGACAACTGGATAGCATCAAAGAGACAATAAACTGTAACACCTCCTTGCCGCTCAAATAACCTCAGTAAAGACAGATGGGAAACTACATCAAAAAGAAAAGGGACAGTGAACATCCTAACCTCCTTGATCTTCAAAGGGACAGTGAAACCAGTCCCATGGGAAAACAATTACTGCAAACACCTCTTTCTGACATCCTGACCTGGGTGTTGTCAAAACACAGAACAAAAGAGCAGGACTAATTGTAACAGCAGGACCAGCTGTTTATACTTTTACTATGAACTCCGTAGTGTGCATCCTATATAAGACCGGGATTCTGACCCTGACAGTAGAATCCTAGCCGGCTACAGGAACAGATGCCACGAGGCTAAAGGGTCAGTCTCCCGTGTCCACTCACCTATCAATTGTATGGATTCTCCAATTGGGAAGGGAGTATTTGCTTGGGATACGGTGAAGGTATTTAATTCTTATAATATTTATCTATGCATGTAATAAAGTGTTATTGTTTAAGCTTTATATTGTCTGGGTGCCTTTCTGAGGGTTACTGATCATCCCACCTGTCAGAAATTAGTGGCAGAACAATTACTCTTAAGTCCAACATCCTGCAACCTCAATTTATACCCTCTTGTTTTACCATGTTCCCTTCTCTGGAAAAGATATGATTCTGTATTAATATATTTTAAGCATTTAAACATCTGCATCATATCTCTCCTGTCCCTTTTGTCCTATAGAGCAGTGTTTCTCAAACCTGTCCTGGGGGACCCCTAGCCAGTCAGGTTTTCAAGACATTCCTAATGAATATGCATGAGGTAGATTTGCATATAATAGAGGTTTAAGATTTCTGTATTATGTTGATCTCAAAGATATTTTGTCTATTGTACTGATGTAAATGAAGATTCTTTTGTAAATGTCTAATGATTTGAGTCTTAGGTGGCTAATAAATATTTTAAATAAATAAATAAATTCGAACCACTGCTGTAGTCTAGAGCAGTGATTCCCAACCCTGTCCTGGAGGAACACCAGGCCAATCGGGTTTTCAGGCTAGCCCTAATGAATATGCATGAGAGAGATTTGCATATGATGGAAGTGATAGGCATGCAAATTTGCTTCATGCATATTCATTAGGGCTAGCCTGAAAACCCAATTGGCCTGGTGTTCCTCCAGGACAGGGTTGGGAACCACTGGTCTAGAGTATACATATTTAGATCTTGCAGTCTATTTTGTGTCTTTTGTCTCAGTCTCCCTATCATTTTTATCACCTTTCTCTGGACCTCTTCAAGTCTTCTCATATCCTTTGCCATATATGATCTCCAAAACTGAACACAATACTCCAACTGGGGCCTCACCAACAACCTGTACAGGGGCATCAATACCTTTCTTCTACTGGTTATTCCTCTCTCTTTACGTTCAGCATCCTTCTGGCTACAGCTACCGCCTTGGCACACTGTTTCTTCACCTTCAGATCATCAGATCCCTGTCTCTATCCATGTATATCAGCCTCTCACTTCCTAGTACATACGGCTCCCTCAGATTTCTACTCCTCAAATGTATCAATCTGCTCTTCTTTGCATTGAATTTTAGTTGACAGACCATTCTTTTTACTTTTGCAGATCCTTTTTCATATTTTCCAATCCCTCTGAAGTATCGACTCTGTTACTAATCTTAATATCATCCACAAAAAGGCAAACCTTACCTTCTAACACTTCAGCAATATTACTCACAAACATATTGAACAAAATCAGCTCCAGCACCGATCCTTGAGGTACTGCACTACTTACCTTTCCTTCCTCTGAGCTTCTTCCATTAACCATCACCTTCTGGCATCTGGCCGTCAGCTTCTAATCTAGTTCACAAGTTTGGGTCCTAACTTCAACCCATCAAGTTTATTCAAGAGCCTCCTATAAGGAACCAGGTCAATGGCTTTGCTGAAATCTAAGTAAATTACATCTTGTGCATATCATCGATCCAGATCTCTGGTGACTCAGTCAAAGAATTCAATTAGATTCATTTAGTACAATTTACCCAGTCAATGAATTCAATCAGATTCATTTAGTACAATTTACCTTTAGTAAAACCATATTGCCTCAGATCTTGCAACCCATTAGAATTTAGGAAATTTACTATCTTTTCCTTCAGCAACACTTCCATTATTTTTCCAATAACTGAAGTGAGGCTTACTGGCCTGTAGTTTCCCGTTTAATCTCTCTGGTCACTTTTGGTGAAGAGGGACCCAATTCGCTCTTCTCCAATCCCAGGAAATAACTCCTGTCTCCAAAGGTTTATTGAACCAATCTTTAACAGGACTCACCAGAACTTCTTTGAGCTCCCTTAATATCCTGGGATGGATTCCATCTGGTCCCATTGCTTTGTTCACCTTTAATTTTTCAAGTTGTTCAATTTTCTTTCGTGAATGGTGCAGTATCCACTTCATTCTCAAATGTAACTTTGTCAGCCAATAACAGTCTTTTTCAAGGATTTTCATCCATGAGCATAGTATTTTCTTCCATGAGTATTTGCTTAGCATATTTGCTTTTTCGTCATCACTCGCCACATAGCATTTCATAGCTTCTTTCAGACTTGCAATTCAATTTTTTTGTCTTTCTCCTTTCACCAATATACCTGAACAAAATTTTGTCTCCTTTTTTTTACATTTCTAACCATTTGCTCTTTCGCTTGTACTTTCACCAGATGTGTCTTTCTTTTGGCTTCTTTCAGTTTCATCTGATATTTCTTTCTGTTCTTCAGTCACCTGGATATTAGTCTTTACATAGAGAGCTACTCCCCCCACCTTTTTGACTATCTCTGTCCTTCCTAAAAAGATTATAGCCCACTATGTTTACATCCCATCCATTTAAATCACGGAACCATGTCTCTGATAGTAACAATATCCAAGTCTGTCATCTAACATCAGGGCTTGCAGATCATGAACTTTGTTACTTAGACTGCGAAGAGTTGTAGTCATTGCTTTCCACAACTTTCAGTAGCAATCTCAGTTTTGCATAGTTTTCTGAAGTATCATTTTGATCCAAGGCACCCGATTCAGCAGGAGCAACTAGGGGGAGGGGAATCTGGTGTGGGGGGACTTGATTCCACCACTGCCCCTTTAACAGATTACAGGCCTGGTTTGGGCCTGGTATCAGGACTGTTGCAACCATGCATTATTTACCACAAGTTAATGGCATTAGAGCATATTAGTAACTAGCTGATAATCTGTACTGTTTTTTATTTTTTTAATCTTTATTCATTTTCAAACTTACAATAAGTGTGACAGCAAGTTAAAACATTTTAACATTAAATATATCACTTAATATTCAGCAATAATACAAATCATATAACCTTAACTCCCTCCCTTCCCACCCTTTCATAACAAAGATTTTTATATGATATCCTAAAAATTATCCCCCACCCTGAATATTGAACTTATAAATTTAAAGGAAAAAATGGCATCTATTCATTACAATATTTTGTTAACGGCTCCCACACATCTTGAAATTTCCTTCAATACCCCTGCTGTGTAGCTATTACTCTTTCCATTTTATATATATGACACGAGTTCCACCAAAAATTATAATCCAGTCTACTCCAGTTCTTCCAGTTACAAGTAATTTGATGTATTGCAACCCTTGTCATTATAAGCAAAAGCTTATTATTATTCGAAGATATCTGACTCTTTGCTCTCATTGACATGCCAAATAATATAGTATCATAGGTCAATGCCACCGGGTTTTCTAATAAACAATTAATTTGGCCCCAAATTGATTTCCAAAAAGCCATACTTAATGGACAATAGAACAATAAATGGTCTAAAGTCCCTGCTTCAAGATGACAATGCCAATATCTATTAGACTAGAGCTATCCAACTTTTGTACCCGAACAGGGGTCCATAATGCTCTATGTAACAAAAAAAAACTAAGTTTGTCTCATAGATGCAGACACTGTACATCTCATCCTCCAAGTCCAAATTTGTGGCCATTGAGAAGCAGTATTTAATGCTTAATCTCAATGCTCCAAATGTCCCTCAGCCCAGTCTTTGGTTTCATCTTAATAAATCCAGCTATCAATTTATACTACTGGGCGGCCTGGTGTCCCAGGAAGTCCACCTGAAAGCATAAGAACTCCAAACTATATTGATTATTAAGATTTTCCACTCAGGGAACTCCACCTGAATGGCCTGCTTCAGTAGCATCCATCTAAAACTTTGTGATTTATTGAGGCCATATTTATGTTGCAACTGTGAAAAATCAAGCAGCTTACCATTAGAAATAACACCTTCTAATACACATATTCCTGCAATCATCCAGATGATTTTAAATCCGCCAATTTGAATCTTGGAGTTTAGCCATATAGTTTGATTTGTTGATTTGTGAATTGGAATAGGTGTTAAATTACTTACATATCTTAATGTTTCCCATATATCCACTACCGTATTTTCACGCATATAACGCGCGCGTTATACGCGTTTTTACCTACCGCGCATACCCCTCGCGCGTTATATGCGTGAGAGCGGTATACCAAAGTTTTAAAACATAGTTCCCACCCCGCCCGATGCCCGATTCACCCCCCCAGCAGGACCGCTCGCACCCCCAACCCGAACGACCGCTCGCACGCGCTCCCATCCGCACCCGCATCCACGATCGGAGCAAGAGGGAGCCCAAGCCCTCTTGCCCGGCCGACTCCCCGACGTCCGATACATCCCCCCCCCCGGCAGGACCACTCGCACCCCCACCCCGAACGACCGCCGACTTCCCGACAATATCGGGCCAGAAGGGAGCCCAAACCCTCCTGGCCACGGCGACCCCCTAACCCCACACCGCACTACATTACGGGCAGGAGGGATCCCAGGCCCTCCTGCCCTCGACGCAAACCCCCCTCCCCCCCAAGAACCTCCGACCGCCTCCCAGCCGACCCGCGATCCCCCTGGCGACCCCCACGACCCCCCCACCCCCCTTCCCCGTACCTTTGGTAGTTGGGCCAGAAGGGAGCCCAAACCCTCCTGGCCACGGCGACCCCCTAACCCCACCCCGCACTACATTACGGGCAGGAGGGATCCCAGGCCCTCCTGCCCTCGACGCAAACCCCCCTCCCCCCCAAGAACCTCCGACCGCCCCCCAGCCGACCCGCGATCCCCCTGGCGACCCCCACGACCCCCCCACCCCCCTTCCCCGTACCTTTAGTAGTTGGCCGGACAGACGGGAGCCAAACCCGCCTGTCCGGCAGGCAGCCAACGAAGGAATGAGGCCGGATTGGCCCATCCATCCTAAAGCTCCGCCTACTGGTGGGGCCTAAGGCGCGTGGGCCAATCAGAATAGGCCCTGGAGCCTTAGGTCCCACCTGGGGGCGTGGCCTGAGGCACATGGGCCCAACCCGACCATGTGCCTCAGGCCGCGCCCCCAGGTGGGACCTAAGGCTCCAGGGCCTATTCTGATTGGCCCACGCGCCTTAGGCCCCACCAGTAGGCGGAGCTTTAGGATGGATGGGCCAATCCGGCCTCATTCCTTCGTTGGCTGCCTGCCGGACAGGCGGGTTTGGCTCCCGTCTGTCCGGCCAACTACTAAAGGTATGGGGAAGGGGGGTGGGGGGGTCGTGGGGGTCGCCAGGGGGATCGCGGGTCGGCTGGGGGGCGGTCGGAGGTTCTTGGGGGGGAGGGGGGTTTGCGTCGAGGGCAGGAGGGCCTGGGATCCCTCCTGCCCGTAATGTAGTGCGGGGTGGGGTTAGGGGGTCGCCGTGGCCAGGAGGGTTTGGGCTCCCTTCTGGCCCAACTACCAAAGGTACGGGGAAGGGGGGTGGGGGGGTCGTGGGGGTCGCCAGGGGGATCGCGGGTCGGCTGGGAGGCGGTCGGAGGTTCTTGGGGGGGGGGGGGGGGTGCGTCGAGGGCAGGAGGGCCTGGGATCCCTCCTGCCCGTAATGTAGTGCGGTGTGGGGTTAGGGGGTCGCCGTGGCCAGGAGGGTTTGGGCTCCCTTCTGGCCCGATATTGTCGGGAAGTCGGCGGTGTTGTCGGGAAGTCGGGAAGTCGGCGGTGTAAGGGGGGTGGGGGGGTCGCCAGGGGGATCGCGGGTCGGCTGGGGGGCGGTCGGAGGTTCTTGGGGGGGGGGGGGGTTTGCGTCGAGGGCAGGAGGGCCTGGGATCCCTCCTGCCCGTAATGTAGTGCGGGGTGGGGTTAGGGGGTCGCCGTGGCCAGGAGGATTTGGGCTCCCTCCTGGCCCGATATTGTTGGGGAGTCGGCGGTCCTTCGGGGGGGGGGGGAGGGATGTATCGGACGTCGGGGGGGGGCATCAGGCTTTCAGGATGGGGACAGACCTTCAAGGGGGGACAGTGCACGGAAGTCAGGGGGGGTGAACGGAGAGTCGGGACAGCGCACGGAAAGTCAGGGCGGGCGAAAGGAGCGTCGGGCAGCATGCGCGGTATACCCGTGAGCGCGGTATATCAAAGTTTTTGTGCAAATCATCGTGATTTCTGCGCGCTATATTCGTGTGCGCGTTTTATACGGGTGCGTGTTATTTGCGTGAAAATACGGTAATATTCTGTATAATCTGTATTGTTTATTGCTTGTTCATCTATTGACCAGGAATGACTATGCCCAATTTAACTGCATCAATTGCCTATAGCAGTGGCTGACAGACATTAAGAGCCATCTTCACTGAGGGAAGAGAGTTTCATTCTCTTCTCTTTTGACTTGTTTACTTTAACCAGGTGACTCCATATTTCTTTTCTTTTGACTCTCGATCTGGTATTATACATACATCTGATTCTATTATATTTAGCTTACCTGTTTCTTTTTCATAACATTTCTTCTAGACATTCTTGATGTAGCACTTATGAGCTGTTGCCTGTCTCTTACCTATTTTTTTAAAAAATTTGAATGTCAGTGAAGGTAACTGTCAGGATTACCAAGGACTGTGATCAGAATTTGTCTGTTTCCCATGGATTGTTTCTCTTGTTGCATCATCTATTTTAGAATTGCCATTTATGATTACCTACACTATTACAACAATTTTTAGAGCCATTCACACAGGTAAACAGAGACTTATGTACATCAATTACCCATCTGAAAATTGTCCTGTCTCAAGATGGCTGCAAGTACTTGTGTTGTTCTAAAACACAATATATTTTAAAATGTTGGCACTAAAGGAAGATAAATGCAGTTACTATCATGAAAGTTGAAGTGATGAAATTGTCTTATGATGCTTGATCACTTAAAGCAAAGTACATGTGAAGGCCCATTATGCATAGAAAATTTTGATGAACTTACAATATCAATGTTTTATCTCTAAGTTACAATACAAATCTTTAAAGAACATTCAGATAAGTTATTGATTATTATCATTATAAATACAGTTGATGATTTAACAATTATATGAGTCTGAGAATTAAAAAAGGAATTAAAAAGATTATTATTGTAAATGAAGAAAAACCGGGATCAATAAGGAGTTAAGCTGTTTGAAATCAATTCTAATATTTTAAACAGCATTCTGAAGATTCTGTTAAACTGCAAGGGTGTATTGGTTGGCACTGTTGTTAATTTATGGCCTAATTTTAGAAAGCATTTTACAGAAGTACATCTATATTTTTGAAAAAAAAGAAAAAAAGTCCAAATGAAAAATGCACATAACAAGCCATTGGGATATAGGAGGGGGCCAGCATTTTTTAGTAAACTGGCCACAGAGACATCCAGCAGAGCAGTGGGGCACTTTAGGGGCACTGCTGTAAATAAAACATCGAAAGGCCCTGATACACATCTTACCATAACTTCCTTATAGTGCATAGTGAGCCCTCCAAACCCTACCTGAAACCTGTTGGGCCCAACTGTACATCACACCAATAGCCCTTATGCCTGCACTTGTGGTTAATGCTTTTATTACACATGCTACAAAACACACAATTTAGAAACCTCTGCCTTGGCACCAAACAGCAGCCAAAGATTCAAAACATTTAACCAGCATGAAAATGAGCTGTGGAACCTAGTGCAAAATTTAGGGGGGAATTCCACAAGCAGCATTAGGGCAGAGGTTCCCATCACATGGGGTATACGTACCAGTGTCAAGGGGTACTTGGAGCTGGCATGTCTCCTGCTGCTGTTGTTTTATCTATCCCCTCCGACACTCTCTGCATTATAACTTGCCTGCACAGCTGCCAGGATTAGTGCAGGGATTCCCTTTAGCAACCTTGCTAGGCTGGGCCCGCCTCCATAGAACTGCTGGTAGTCAGGGTGGGAGAAGAAGGGAGAGGAGATACTGCTGCTGCTAGTTGGGTGTAGGAAGGGGGATATGAGGTGGTGCTGCTTCTAGACAGATGGGGAAAGGGTGAGGTGATGCTAGTCTTGGGGGAGTGCAATGGAAGAGACAAACAGAGAGAGACACAGAGAAAGAATCGGGGGTGAGGGGGGATACTGGCCTCAGCGAAGGAGAGATACAGATTGCAGTGGGAGAACAAGGAATAGGGAAGAAGACATGCAAGCCACAGGGTGAGGGATATGGACAAAAAAAGAATAGAGAGATGATGCCTAGAGAAGAGATGCTAGGCATGGAGGGAGGATAGAGACAGACACACAGAGGGGGAATGTTGGATGGAGAGGGGATGGGGACACAGAAGTGCAATACTGATGTAAACTAAACTACACTAAACTAAACCTTAGGTTTTTATACCGCACCATCTCCACAAGCGTAGAGCTTGGCACGGTTTACAGGGTTAGGTTGAAAAGGAGCTATAATGAAGGGTTATAGGAAAGGAGCTAGGAAGATCTCAGAGGTACAAAGGATAAGAACACAGACCCAGAGGGTAGATAGCAGACATGACAGATAGGATTGCAGAGGGAAGATGGAAGTGGACATAGACAGATAAGAAGTGTCAAATGGACAGGGCACCCTGCAAAGATAACTTCCTAAATTCTGAGCATTATTTTGCCTCTGTAGTTGAAATGAGTTATTGTATTTTGCAAAGTACCAATACGCAGAATCATAATGCTATGTTTTGATATTGTTTCAGATTAATGATTGGTAGAATAGCAGACTCTTGTTGTCAGTCTGTGTTGAAGTGCCCGTGTTGTCCCCCAATCCCCCACCCATAGTTTTCAGGGCAAGTTTGCCCTCAGGTTCAGGGCTAAAGCTCTTCAAAGCTAATCATATAAGTCCCAAGCTTTGAAATGTTTCAGCCAGGCTTACAGGTAAAACTGTCCAAACCTTTGAGGGAAAAACAACCCTCCCCTAACCCCAACCACAACCCCCACAAACAAACAAAACACAAATTCTACCACTTTCTTATTTAGGTCAATAATATTTCTAATTTGTTTTTCCAGAATACAGGTTGTTTTTCAGTCCAAGCAGTTCACATTTTCCTCCAGATATTAATCTACCATATTTCCAGTGCAAACTGCCTAACCAGTGCTAAAGCACCTCACTCTTTCCTCCTACAGCTTATATATTCTGCTTTTGAAAGCCAAATAACCACCCCAACAGGGCGCAGGAAATTTAGTCATACTTCATATAATCAAAAATGATACCTTGTTTGAGATGTGTACATTTCATCCATAGAATCCTTCTCTTGTTCCGGCTATGAAGAGGGGAACCATCTCTTTCTCTGTAGTGAGGTCTGCCTTTATGGAAGGCTCCAGGTAACTTCCAGAAGCAGTCAGTTACTTGGAGCAGAATGTGCACTGGTGGTGTTGTCAGGGAAATTGGCTACCGTTTTAAGGCTAATCCAAAATACAACGGTCCGTTTAATTGTTGGATTAAAAAAACAGGAACATGTCAGCCCTTACTATTGTCAGCTGGAAAGAACAAGCTCCCTTACGGATACGGGGAGCACAGGCAAATAGGGCTAGGCTGTTGCTATGAAGAGGGGGTGGAGGGGAGTGGGAGAGCAAGTAAGGTAGGATAAGGGATAAGGAAAAGGAGAGGGGCAACGAAGGGTAAGCCAGGCAAGGGGAGGGGGCAGTGGGAGTCCAATCAACAGAGGGCAGGGAAGAAGTAGGGGGGGTAAGGCTGATAGCAGAGTATGTTTGGGGAAGCCAGTCCTTTTAAGCTTTGGCACGCTTGGGACGACGGCAAATTTTTCTCTCTCCTCCCAGAGCGGCCCAGAAGCAGGGTTTCCATGTTAGCGGTGCGGTCACCAGCTAATCAGGCTTTGAGCTCCAGTTCCCCTAACTGGCCAGCCGGCGGATGCGGCGAATTGAATCGGGACCGTGTACCGCACGGGCTTAATAGAGCAACAGCGGATCGAACAGTAAGCAGTCTTTGTAAGGTTAGGCTTATGTGCTTACCTGCGGATGACGGGGTGTACTGAACAGAGGCAACCGAGGGTGTAATGGGAGCAGTAGAGTTCTCGGTTGGAGCATCTCCTCACCGCAGTTAGTGTGCTGGAGCTACATGGGAGGAGGGAGCCTGTGGTCTGATACCAAACTACGGGGCCCCGGTAGCCCGTTACGAGTGCGCATGTGGCCGGCACTGAACTACAGGGTGGCGGATGGTGTGTCGCATAGTGGTTATGAGTAGGGAAAAGGGATCGCATTTGCCCGGCACCGATTTACAGGGTCGAAATGGCCTGCGGCTTAGCAGTTGCGTGCAGGGCATGAGGAACACAATGGAAGCATCAGAAAGATGGCCGTAATAACCGCTAAAGGTCTAGCGAAGGGTACCAAATAAGGGTCACATGCACAGCATATGATTAACACGAAAACACCTTGACATCTGTGGTGGCAAAGGGCATGTCTCCTTGCTTGGACGGTGAGGAGGCCAAGCCATGGTATTCACTGCATTCACAGCATATGGAAGAGACCCATCCTTGAATGGGCTGGGTCAGGGTGAAGAGTGAGGAAGCTTGTACGGCCCCCACAAATGGGATATGCTGTGTAACTTGATATCATGTTGGTGTTATGGTTGTGTGGTAATAGCTGATATGAAGTGTATATGAAGTGATTAGTTCTGTTCAAATGTTCTGTATTCATGTTGAATTGATCGGTGTACATGAGTTTGATATGTATATTGCCTATTTACGGCTGTGGCCGATAATAAAATTCCACATCTGTTGACTAAACCATCGTCCTGGGATATGACTTGTAGCACTAAGGAAGGCTAAAGTAACAGGTGCCGAGTGCCTGATTTGGCAAGAGTACTTTTCAAATTTCCTTGTATTTACTATAAGATATTATTTGGATTAGCTCCACTATATCTCCTCTCTCATTTTGAATGGTACCATTCAACTAGGCCTACTTGGAATACTGGTTTATTTACTTTTCCTAATCCCAAAAATTGCCGTTATAAAAAATATTTTGATCGATCTTTGGCTTATAAAGCAGGTAAAGTTCAAGTATGGTTAGATGACACGATTCAACAATCTGCATCTTATTGCACCTTTAGAAAATTGGTTAAGACCTATTTGTTCAAAAAATTTGTTGCTTGATTGATGACTATGTCATAGTTTCTTATTGTATTTTTCACTATTGAAATATTGTACTGCTTTTTGTGTGCTTTGTATCATCACTGGAATCTCCAGTCCTCTTTATTCTGTGAACCGCCTAGAACTTTTTGGGTGTTGGTGGTTTAGAAAAATAAAGTTATTATTATTATTTTATAAAATACCTCTGGAACTGAATATGCCTCATCCTGGACGTCTGAACTGCAATCTCAGTCTTATGTGCAATATGGGTCTTAGAATATTCCAATTGTATAAAAACCATGATCAAATTTGAAGGTTTCATATAGAAGCAAATTAGGTGGAAAAAAGCATCTGTGCGACAATTTCATCTTCATTGTTCTTATAACTTTAGGATTCATTGCTTTCTGTCTGAAAGAATCATATCTTTAATCCACTTTTACATAAATGATGCATTGTACCACTTCCATTACAAATGCCGAATTGTGTAAACCTCAGCTTGTATAACATTTTAGTGATCAGAATTTATTTCTGTATTTTTTTTTACCTTGTCAGAGAAAAAAAGCAGTGCTTCAGAAGCAGAAATAATCTATTGAACTGATTTTGAATGGTTTTCATCTCATTGAAGGTCAACATTTTAACCCGTAGCCCACGACGGTGGAATTTTTCTTTTCATACGATGACACTCTAGCTCAGGCACCTGAATTCCAGCACTGCAATTGGAATATGAATCAGTATTCTGCTCCACAAAGCAGAGATGCTAGGTGTTCTGGCAACCAAGGTCAAGAGCTAATTCTCTGAATAATCCAGAATCACAAATTAAATATTACAATTTCAACATTTTAATGTCAAGGGTAATTAAAAGGGTACATGTGCTGCATTTTATTTTACAATAATTGCTGTATAGCTTAGAACATTAGGCAATGAGAAAGTCTCAAACTCATGAAAATAGCCCAAGGCCCTAACCTTTGATATGAATTGTAAGAGGTAATATCAGAAAGTTTCAAAACCCTGCTTGCGTCAATTGCTTGCTCCACAGTACTTTCATTTGGAAACACAGTAGTAATTAAACTGAATGTTATAGTAATTGTACAAAAAAATATAGCCAGTAGATAAAAGAACTATTATCCCCAACAACTCAAATATTTGAAAAAAGATTGTAGATAAAAAGATTCAGTAAAGAAAATACGTCATTTACACACTCCCTTTTTACTATGCCACGGTAGTGCTAAATGCCACGGTAGTGCTAAATGCTCCAATGCTCATAGAATTCCTATGAGTGTTGGAGCAGCGTCAGAACATTTAACGCTCCGGGCTGCGGTAGAAACCTCTACCACAGGGGGGGGGGGGAATTAATTATGTATAATAATCAGTACTCAGAATGAAGAAAACAAAAATATATCAAATTTAATAACCAAAGGTAAGACAGAAATATAGCTATGGGGCTCCTAATCCAAAAACTAAACCCCTCTTCTACAAAACTGCGCTAACAGTTTCTAGCACAGAGAGTCATACTGAATGGCCCGCGCTGCTCCTGAAGCTCATAGGAATCTATGAGCGTCGAGAGCAGCGCGGGCCATTCAGCACGGCTCTCTGCGCTAGCACTAGCACAGTTTTATAGAAGAGGGGGGTAAGATGTCTAAAAGAACCGCTTATGTTGGCACATGGACGTCCTAATCACTGGAACGTTCAAGCGCTGATAATCAAAACCGTTTTCCTGGAGATCTAGTGAGACATTCTGCCCACTGTGCATCTAGAGTTCAAGGAGGCATGTTGGGAGGTGTGAAATGAGTGTGCTTAAACTTGTATACATTCAATATCATATGATCCACTCAAATGAAGGGGTCTATACTCTGCTTCTAATCATTGTTATCAATCATGTTTTACTGCAGGAAAAGGCCTCAGAGTTTAGGAGTACTACGCTATGTCGTTTCATCGACTCACTGTTAGCGTAGATAGGTTCCACATAAATACTCCATAATTCAACCATTGGCCAAAAACCTGCTTAATATATTTTTACATTTTTATCTTTACTTATTATCTCTTTTTTTCTTTTATCCTTTCATTAATTTATAACTTATAACTAATGCACTCAACAACAGGTTTTTACATATAGAACGCTTCAAATGTTTGAAAAAAGTCAACAGAAAATTACTTATCTTCAATATTTATTTTTCTCTCATATTCTGCTTTTCACTCTTCTATTCTGTCTGTGCCTTATCAAACTACCGGAGCCAGGACCGGAGCCATTCCAAACTACCGGAACCAGAACCGGAGCTGATGTGGCTGGCGTTTCGCAGACCATTAGTGTATCCGCTGCTTCAGGGCCAATTAGTAAGGCATAGTGGTGTAGCCTCTCATTAGTAATTTTGAAAATATTTGATTAAGTAGGGGATCATGTCTGGTGCTCTCTCCACCACCACACTCATAAATATGTGGAAAGCTGAAATCCAGTTGCTAGTTGATTTGTAAATTTTTGGTCTTCTCTCCCTGTCTAGCTGACTAAAAATTAGGTCATTCTCAATACACTGTTCCTCATCCGGGTCCCTCTGCAGTAAGGAAAATATGTCAATATAATCCTTTCTCCATATCTTTTCCTTAATCCTTTTTGGGACACTAAGGTGGACACCCCACAGGTTACATCTACTCTAAATCCTCCCGCTGTCCTGGTAGTAGCAGGCTCTGAGTCCTCTAGTGCCCTACTAGTGGCTGCACCCTCCTTACCCTTCTCAAAGGAAGAAAGTGCCTCTCGTATCATATGTACCAGTGTACCACTATCAGCATGCTGCTCCCCCGTGCAAGGGGGGTGTTTGCAGTCTGCCCCTCTGGGGCCCTCCCCGGCGCTTGGTATGCCATGGTCTCAGCCGGCGTGGATGTGGTGATAGCCGGACTGGCCGCTGGGACTAGACTGCTGCTCTCTGCTGCAGAGTACCCCATCGCGCTATAGGGCCTAGCCACCAAATTGTCTCCCGGCGCGACGGAGGGCATTGTACCCTCCTCCTGCATGCCTAATTGCCTCTGGCGGACTGCATGCCTAAGAGCCTCTGGCGGAATTGGAAAAAAAGGGTGTGGTTTAGCGATAATTTTATAAGAATCGTTTGATTTTAACAAGATTGATTTTAAATCTACAGAGGACTTGGAAATTTTAACTTGTAAAGTGTTAAATATTGATTCGGAAGAATCATTAATTGTAACATTATTTTATATTCCTCCCAAACGATGGCCAAGAGCCAAAGAATTCTTGGAATTCCTTACAACTAACACTCTGATGGGTCCATATAATCTCCTATTGGAGGATATAAAAATTAATTTGGAACAAGTAGGGAACTCAGAAGTGATTGAAGTCTTCTCGTTTTTAGCCACCCTAGGGTTTTCAATACCAGATATAGGAAAAACACATCATAAAGGGCACCAACTGGATCTAGTTACCTTCTCAACAAAAGAATCACATGATCCAAAGATCCAATATTTACAGGGTACATGGGAGAAATGTATTTGGTCAGATCATTACATGTGCAATTTTGATCTATGCTGGCACAAGAAGCAATTCATTCTAAAATGAAAAAACAGAAATATAAGAACAAAAACAATTACTAGTAGAGGAATTATAAATCCAATAGAATTTTGGACTCATGAACTATTACCTAAAACTGAGGAAGACCAATATTTCTTTATGAGATGGAAAAAATTCTGTAAGGAAGTTTTGGATCAAATAGCTCCATTTAAAACATATAAAAAGAAGGTAAGGGCACTTAATGAATGGTATGACTCAGACTTATTAGCTCTTAAACAGGAATTAAGAAAATTGGAAAGAATCTGGTGTAAAACAAATAGAGAAGAAGACAAAATAAACTGGAGATATAAAATGAAAAACTACAAAATTTTGATTAAAGGAAAATGTTCAAAATATTATTCGCAGAAAATTGGTTTATCCAAAATTAACAGTAGAGAATTATTCAAGTTAGTAAATAGACTAACAGATACCATTTGGGTACTGAAAATGGAAAATTAAAGTATATCTTCACTGAAAATTTTGGCTGAGTTTTTCAATAATAAAATTCTTGATTTGAGACAACTATACCTTCCCCTATAGACAATCAGGACTCCCAATTTAGATATCAGGAATATGATGCCAGAGTTGACATGTTTTGGGATCATTTTGAGACTCCAAATTGGCATCAGTTTTTAAAATTGCTTAATAAATATACCAATCAAATTGTTTGTTGGACGATTGTCCCTCAAAGATTATGAAAGTAGCAACATTTGATTTTAAAAGGAACTTATTCAATTGGCTAACTGTTGCACTTAATAAGGGATTAGTTTATGACAAATTGGGACATATTTTGATTACACCTATCCCGAAAGACCAGAAGATATCAGATGTCCTGAAATCCAAATATAGACCAATAGCGAGTATTCCCCTGTTTACAAAAATTGATGGAAGGATTGGTGAATCTAGACTTAGTGAATTATCTAGACAAATTTAATATCCTTAATGAATATCAGTCAGGATTCATAAAAGGTTATAGTACTGAGACAGTTTTAGCATCAATCCTTGACCAACCTCATGATCTTTTCAGTAAAGGTACTAGCGCTTTAATCTGGTGGACCATGAAATATTGTTAAACTGTTTGGATGCAATGGGAATCTCGGGAAGAGTCTGGACCTGGTTTCAGGGTTTCCTGACAAAATGGTCAAGTGGTCTGTGATGGTAATTACTCTTATCCTTGGAGTAATCCCTCCTGGGTACCTCAGGGTTCCCCGTTATCACCTACACTATTTAATATCTATGTTTCATCATTAGGACAGCTACTGCAAAATTTAAATTTAAAGTTTTATATATATGCGGATGACATTTCTATTTTAGTTCCTTTGAATGATTTAACTAATATTTTAAAACAAATTTCTCATATCATGACTGAGATAGAGCAATTGACAATCAATTTTAAATTGAAACTCAATACAGAGAAAACTAAATTTTTTCTGGCTAGCCCTAAAGATAAAATAATCAGACCATCACTTTGTTTGAATAGTCAACTACCCGATTTCAAAATGTATAAAAATACTGGGAGTCACACTTGATTCTCAGCTAACCACGGTAGAATATACGAATTTAGTGGTAATGAAGTGCTTTTTCACACTATGGAAATTAAAGACCATAAAAAAAATACTTTGATCCACTATCCTTTAGACTATTAGTACAGGTATTGGTCTTGTCTATATTGGATATATTGTTTATTTGGGGGCACCAAAGAAAATCTTGAGAAAACTAAGAATAGTACAGAACACAGCTGTCCGATTGATATTTGGATTGAGGAAAAAAGATCATATCAGTCCCTTTTATCGTCTGTTACATTGGCTCCCGATAGAGGCGCGAGTACTATTCAAATTTTCTTGTATCTGTTTTAAGTTGATGTGGGGAATTGCCCCAACTTACCATTTACGGTAACCCATTTTACGTTATATAGCCCAATGAGGACAACTAGGAGTTCTAATGTATTTGTCTACCTAAAAATTACTGGCTGCAGATACAAGACTTTTTTGGATAGGACCCTTGCATTCCAGGCAAGTAAGCTGCAGTCCTGGTGGGGTAATTGCATCAGTGGAGTCATGATGTCTTATGGTGCATTTTAAAAAGTAATTAAGTCAGCGTTGTTTGACAAATTCATTTCCTAAAAGGGTTAACAAAAATTTTTTATACTGAATACTGTTAAGTAATGTGTTGTATTTGTAATTATCTGTATTTCGCTGATTGTCCAGCCTTCTTCTATGTAAACTGCCTAGAAATTGTTTGATTATGGCGGTATAGAAGAATAAAGTTATGTTATATTATATGTTATGAAAGTCAAATTGGTTAACACAAATGGCAATATTAAAGTGAAGCATATTATTTTAATAATAGATTTATAGTTAATAAAGACAGGAATGATCAAGATCACTAATGTCCAAATTTTATATTAATACATACAGTAATTTTAGTGTGGCTATAAAGTTACAACAAAAGTCAAGCAAGAGAAATGAAAAATTGAATTCCTTTTTCATATAAAAAATTATTCTGATGGAAATGTTGAGGAAAGGGCAGTAGTTAAGTAGGAGTGTGCTACTGATGGAGGGCTTCTACTATAATTACACTGTGATAAGGACAAAAAAGCAATATCTCAAATGAGTGTCCTCAGGCTGGAAATTTATAGGGGATCTCCATAGGGAGTTTCAATAGCATTTTATAATGGAGGTTCTGGAAGGCTGTATTTAATCAGCTAACCAATAAATCATACCTACATTACATTCCCTCTCCATATTTAATAATAATAATAATTTATTCTTATATATCGCCAAAGCCATAATAGTTTGAGGCGGTTTAAAATAAGATGAGCAGGACAATCAGAGAAATAGTCACAATGTAAAATCATCAAATACATGCATACAGAATAAAAGAAGTAAAAACAGTAAAATTCTTAGGTTACAAATCGATTAAACAATTTCATTTTTACTGATTTTCTAAAACTAAAATAGGATGAGGAGTGCATGATAATGTTACCCAGCCAATTGTTCAATTTACCTGCCTGGAAAGCAAGAGTTCTGTCCAGGAATCTTTCATAACGACAAGCTTTTATTGTTGGATAAGTGAACATATGAATTCTACGCGTAGGCCTAATAGAACAATCCAAATTAAAATGCTTCCAGGAGCATCTAGTGTAGTTTTTGATAATAGGGACTTATATGTTCCCATTTTTTCCAAACCAAAAATCAGTCGAACTGCTGAATTTTGAATAACTTGGAGTCTTTTAAGGGTTTTCTTAAAAGTTCCCAAATAAATGATGTTATAATAGTCAAGCATGCTTAAAATGGAAGATTGAACCAATAAATGGAATGATACTGCATCAAAATATTTTCTGATGGTTCTGAGTTTCCATAATATCGAGAAACATTTTCTAACCAATAAATCCGTGTGTTCATCTAAAGTAAGGTATTGGTCCAATGCCACTCCCATGTAATTGAGTTTTATCCTATCATAGAAAGTCATTACATTTCAGTAACAGCATTAAAAAATAAAGGGCCCTTTTACTAAGGATTAGCGCAAGTTATCTGCAGCAGAGTCCATCTGGGCAGACTGAATAGACCATGCTGGCCAGTATCTAGCATCATTTATGATGTTTCAATTTTTTATGAGCTGTAAAAAAACAACAACAAAGAAAAAATCTTGTTCCGCCTGGATGTGAGATTGTCTAGTTGTTTCTGTCCAACTGCTTTTTTCTTCTACTGGGAAATGCAGAAATTGTTTTCAAGAAGGAAATGTATAAGACAAATGTTGAACTTCAGTTATCAGGTCATATAAGAAGCAACTGGTTTATTTTTAGTTCTCCTGAGAGTAGCATCAATACGGTATGAAATATGATGGAAACTGACTGCATGGCTAACTTTTGAACTATCCCCCAGGGTGCCGCCTGTGCTTAGCAAGCCTGGGGCAGTAGTGACCTTTAAATCCTCTGAGTTAGATTTTCCAAATTCTCTTTTCCCTCCTGACAGAGGTGTAAATTAACTTGTTTACTAAATCGATGTCTGATGAAAATTGCTCACCAGGTGCATCATAAACCTGATTCTGTCTAATCTGAACTGAATCATATTTGGATAAAGGTTCTGTGTTTCAGGAGGGCTGACTTCAAGATGAGGAATTCCAATCAGCAATCTAGAATCTGAAAGAAATACAGGCAATAGTAAATGACTATATACTGTGACGGGGCCAGAGGTAAGCCTAGCGCTGGCAACCCGGCTTCCGCCCCAGGCGCATGTATTAGCGCTCTTTGGAGGACCACTCTGGAATAAGCACAGCAGAGGAAAAAAAACAAAACCCCTTTCCACCAATAATTTCCAGTTCCAAGTTTTATTATCCAGTTCAGTTCGCACTGGTTCTAATACAGCCACACCGGCTGATGGTGCTTGGAGGAGATTATTCACAAACAAAAGTTCTCCTTACAGCCACTTTTTGTATCATTCAAAAAAAAGAAAAAAAAAAACCCCAAAACAAAAAAAGTCCCTGTTAATCCGGGTTTCTTTCTCACAGTTTGACTGCCATGCTTTGCACAGTTCTGGGCAGCATTCTGGTTTCAAGAACTTATATACAAGAGCCCCGGTGGACCAGCCGGGGCTTTAGCTCCATTCTTTTTAGGCTTGGCACAATTATTGTATTGTGCCCCCTGTTTCTTCAGAAAATTCTCCCCACCTGACTACCTGAAGTATAAATACCCCCACTACCCTGGGCAGGGGACTGGGAACCATCCACCTTTTGCTTAATGGTCTAAGATTCCCCTCCCATAAGTTCCCACTATCAGGGATGTGAAATGGCAGGTCACTGAATCCACTCCAGGCTTTATTTCTCCTTTTAAGGTTAGTTAGCATTACCCATCCCCCACTCACTATGCTTTGCTTGCATACCGGTGTATAGTTTAATTTCTGCTTTTAGGCAATCCTCACAGTCACCCATCAAACTCTCATTCATTATACAGTCCCACCTAAGGACAGAAATGTTTCTTTAAGTACATTAGACCATTGTTACGGAACAAACTTTCATTCCCTTCCCCCACACAGTACCTTACAGACTCATGCTGCATTCAGAGATATAGGCTAAGGCTTCAGGGCTGCAGTCCATTTCATTCCCCTCAGAGACATATCCCTCTACTTCCATAAGGGACTCCTCACTCTCTGAAACTGGGTACATGCTAATCTCTGAAGCAGCATTGAGCCAGCCCTGCTCATGGAGCTTTTCCCTTCCAATTCACCTCTTTTTGGAAAGCAAAGTTTTTTCAGCATGGCAGTGCTGTGGGACAGGGAGTTTCTTAGCAGGAGGCAGTAAGACTGAGCTCCTAGCCTTCAGTTCCCTGTTCTGTGAGGAACGTCCTTCCCTCCAGGTTCCTGATTGCTTGTGGGTGTTCTCAGCTGGCCTTGATTTAGTCTGCTGTGTAACTTTCACTCCTGTTCTAGCCACGTTCTGCCTGTCAGCTCCACCCCTTTCCTTAACCCTTACTGTGTCAGATTGCATAACCAGAGGTTTAGCTAGAGAATTAACAAATTATTTATAAAAGGGATTATAGTGATTTGGAACAGGTATTCTGTTCTTCTCTGCTATCCCTTCTCTGCTATCCCTGCTTGTCTGATCTTAGCACTGGGAACAGGATTAATGGACAGCTTCCTTGGCTCAGGAATAGGCACA
The DNA here is from genome assembly GCF_902459505.1 of Geotrypetes seraphini. Taxonomy (NCBI): domain Eukaryota; kingdom Metazoa; phylum Chordata; class Amphibia; order Gymnophiona; family Dermophiidae; genus Geotrypetes; species Geotrypetes seraphini. The sequence continues at coordinate 145,780,013 of NC_047085.1, read as the reverse complement.
TTTCCTTTAGTGGCAGAGTTTAAAGCAGGTTTTGAACCTGTGACAAGTGCTTCCCTGTCACAATACAGAAGCAACACTTTTCTGCTTAAGACAAATCAGTTCAACAAAGGGAAAGAGACAAAGAGTGGCATTTTCGATAGGAAGTCTAAGTCTGAATTTGGACATTTTAAGAAAGACATCCAGAAATCCAGTAAAGAAAATGTTTATTCTCCAAACAGCAAGATGTCTATATTTTTTAAAAATGACCTATGTAGATGTTTTGGTCCTTAGTACGTCTATCTTTTTTGGCCATTCTCAAATATAAAGATGTCCACATGAAAAACACACAAAATCAAGGTTTTTTTTTAGCATTCTTAGCAAACTGTTCACAGACAGCTGAGCATTCCTCAGCACAGCAGAAGGATTACTGCAAAGAATGTCATATTAAAAGTCCCAGGTACCGATGTCACTTTAACTTGCTTCTTCTTTATGGTGAACCCTCCAAAACTCACCCAAAACTTACTGTATCCACCTATATACCACAAGAATAGCCCTTATGCCTGCAGGTATCATCTTAATGTAGGTACATTAAGTTTTGGAGAACATAGGAACATAAGAATTGCTGCTGCTGGGTCAGACCAGTGGTTCATCATGCCTAACAGTCTACTCCCGCGGCGGCCCTTAGGTCAAAGACCAGTGCCCTAACTGAGTCTATCCTTACCTTCTTACGTTCTGGTTCAGCAGGAAGTTGTCGTACTTTGTCTTGAATCCCAGGAGGGTGTTTTCCCTTATAACAGCCTCTGGAAGAGCATTCCAGTTTTCCACCACTCTCTGGGTGAAGAAGAACTTCCTTATGTTTGTACGGAATCTATCCCTTTTTAACTTTAGGGAGTACCCTCTCGTTCTCCCTACCTTGGAGAAGGTGAACAACCTGTCTTTATCTACTAAGTCTATTCCCTTTATTATCTTGAATGTTTCAATCATGTCCCCTCTCAGTCTCCTCTTTTCAAGGGAGAAGAGGCCCAGTTTCTCTAATTTCTCACTGTATGACAACTCCTCCAACCTCATTTAACCATTTTAGTCATTCTTCTCTGGACCCTTTTGAGTAGTACCATGTCCTTCTTCAAATACGGCTCATCATACAATAGAATCAAGTTAAAGTGACATCTTATACCTGGAATTTTTAATGTGAAATTCACTGCAGTAACTCTTAGAGTGCCTCTCTGCTTTCTGGGCTCAAATATATGTGTTAACATCTGAAGCTGCTTGGGCTGAGAACTTTACAGCACCCCTTCTTAATACAGGCTAGATTGTACAGTTTATTTATTATTTATTATTTGGTTGGTGGTAGGGGATTGGTGACCACTGGCGGAGTAAAAAAAGCAGGGGGGGGGGTTCATGCCTTAATCCCTCCAGTGATCATCTGATTAGTTTGGGCACCTTTTTAGCATTTTGACACTTTTAAAACAGGTCTAGCTCCAAATGTCTAAAAAAAAACCCCCCAAAACAACAAAAAACAAAACCCAAATGAAAATGAGCCTCAAAGTCTCTGATTCTATATACAGTATGTCGCCTGATAGGCGCCTAATTTTTTTTTTTTAATTCTTTATTGATTTTTAATCTAAAACAGTGTCATATAAATGAAAGAACAGTAGGTTTTACATACATTACACTAATATATGTACAGGTAACATAGATATAATTCAAGAATTTCAGTTTCTTGCATATAATAGCACAATATAACCTAATATATAATACAAATGAAGAATAAAGTTACCCAGATGTCATTATCAATATTTACTCCCCTCCTTCCAACCCCTCACCCCCCTGGATGTGTAAAGATAAATGAACCAAATGAAAGATATGATAAATATACATTATTATGTTTTTACAAATTTAGTCAATGGGCTCCAAACTTTATTAAATACCTCACTAAATCCCTTACACTCTGCATTAATTCGTTCATATCTGTACATAGTGCACATCAGGGCTGGATTTAGATGAAAAGAGGCCCTAGGCTATTCCACTTATGAGGCCCTTTCACCTCCCATTTTTAAGTTTGTAAATTACATGAGAGATAATAAAATACATCATTACTGTGATATATATCAATATGTTAAATGAAACATGTTGTTATTGGTACTAACCTTTATAAAAAATGTGACACGAATAATAAATTAAAAAAAGTCGAGAACACTTATTTGGACATTTATTCTCAGCACCATATATACTTGTAACAATAACTAATCAAACATAACACACAACATTTACAAAGAAACAAAATTCAAATAATGAAAATCTTTGACTACGAAAATAAAATACGCAATAAAAATTATCATATTTTCTATCAAATTAAATTAAATATATTCAATACATTGAAGATTAAACCAAATTCAATTCAGATAAATTTATTTCATAATAATTCACATTTAAAGTTTAAGTATGAATTATTATGAATTTTAAGTCTTAAACTAAACCAAAAATGGAACTTTATTCAAACAAAATCCAGATCACAAAAAAATAAAATATCAAATTGTATATCATATTAAATTTTATGTTAATAGTTATTTTATTTAAGAACTGATTCAATCCAAGTATACATTTAAAACGAAATAGTAGATTAGAAGAATTTCTTTCTAAACTTTTTCACACAGAATTCTTCTATAAGTTCATCAAAATCTATTTTTCTGAAGGTCTCATTTTCGATGCACAAAATACTCAATGAAGACAACCTCGTCTGGATCATTGTGCTTCTTAATTGATTTTTGATATTTTAAGTCTTGAAAATGACCTTTCTCTAGTACAATTAGTGACTATTAAACTGAGAAACAGCCGTAAGATTGATTCCACACTGGGGAAGGCCACTTGAATATTTTCTTTGAATATTATTTGATACAAGTCTGTATGTGACAGTGTGGAATTTTTTGAAGGTTTATGTGTTTGTCTCACATATGTGTGGAAATGAAATAGTTCTTCAGTAAGATTTTGGTTGACATCTTCTGGGTATTCTTGCATTAACAGCTCAACACCTCTTTGAAGTTCTACCTTTGATAATGTAAGATCGGCAAGAAAGAAAAATATTTTCACTACATCATCATAAACAGAAGCTCTTCTTCCTAAATTTGATTCTAGTGCATCTAATATAGGAATAAATGATTTAATCCTAAATTTATCTCTTGAAGAGAGTTCGTCTAAGGCATCAGGGTCAGATGAATTTTCGTAATTCTCTTGCCTTTTACTTCTTATTATCCTTCTGGCAGTTCTATATTCAGTATTTGGCAACGTGTTTTTTGATTGTTGCTCAAGTGCATCAAAATCTTCCCTAATTCCATGTTAAATATCCAAAAGTGACCTGTACCAATCTGCACAACTACTAAGTAAAATATTAGGACTGTTTTTAGAATAGTGTAATTTTAATTTTGCTAACAATTTGAATGTAGGCTCCTCTTTATCTTGAGGCCCTAGGCTGAAGCCTAGTTAGCCTATAGGAAAATCTGGCCCTGGTGCACACATTCACCCACCAAAAAGTGTAACTTATTCTATCATGGTTCTTTCAGTTACTCGTAATCAATTGAATGGCTATTCCTGTCAGGATCATAAATCGATGACTCTTATATTTATCTAGAGTGGGTTTCACATGTAATATCGTTCCACAAATTATAGCCTCATATGATAGTGGAACATTTGAATCTAAAACTAAATTTATTTGTCCCCAAATTGACTTCCAAAATATAAATGAACAAAAATATAGTAAATGATCCAAAGTCCCTATATCAATATGACAATGCCAGCATCTACTAGATTTAGACCTATCTAATTTTTTAATCTAGCTGGGGTCCAGAAAATCCTATGTAACAAAAATAACCATGTTTGTCTCATAGATGCTGATGCTGTACATTTCAATCTCCAAGTCCACATTCATGGCCACCGAGATACAGAAATATACTGTTTTATCTCGATGCTCCAGACTATTTTTTGGCTTTTTATTCAAAAATCCAGAAATCAGTTTATACCACTGGGCAGCCTGATGTCCTACTAGATCAGTTTGGTAGCAAAAGATTTGCAAGCTAAAATAAGTTTTTAAATTTTTCCATTCAGGAACCCACTCTGAATAGCCTGCTTCAACTGCAACCACCTATATTGTTGAGATTTTAAAATTCCAAATGACTGTTGCAATTGTGAAAAATCAAGCAGATTTCCATTAGATATAACATCATCTAATGTCCTAATACCTGCCTGCATCCAATTCTTCCAAGCGATCCCAGCACCGCCTATTTGAATCTTGGAGTTTAATCATAAGGACTGCAAAGTAGATTTCATTATTGGGACCTCTGTTAATGTATTAATAAATTTAATTGTTTTCCATGTGTCCAATAAAATCACATTATCCTTAGCATAATTAGATATTTTAATATTTAAAATATGAGGCAGTCACATCGGGGACATGATTTTCCACTCAAGATATAACCAGTCCGGCTGATGTTCCTTGACGCATTATATAGGCTTGATGATACCTATAAAAATTGGGAAGATTTGCCCCACCCTCTGCAATTCTTGCTTTTTTCCCTAGCCAAATAAATTTTGTCAAAATAACATTTAACTTTTTGTAAAATGACCCCTGAAAATAAACTGGTAACATACCCATTTGATAACAAATTACAGGCAATATCATCATTTTGACCATTTGAACTCTTCCCCACCAAGACAAGTGACCTTTAATAATAAAGATTTTTCATTTATCTTCATCATTTCTTCCAATGTACTTTTTATCCAAATATCTAAATATTTAATACCATCTTCCTTCCAAATAAAATGAAATTCATCAAATAATCCTTTTGTACAATGTACATTTAATGGAAGAACTTCTGATTTATTCCAGTTTATTTTATAACCAGAGAATTTTCCAAATCTATCAATCAGATTCAATAAATTTGGGATGGTAGTTTCAGGATTTCTCAAATGAAGCAAAATATCATCTGCATATGCAGAAACTTTGTATTCCCGACCTGCATAAGGAATACCACTTATCTCCCTCGCTTGTTTAATAGCCAATAACAAGGGTTCCAAAACAATATCAAATAGCATGTAGACAACGGACATCCCTGTCTAACTCCCCTTACCAAGAAGAAACATTCTGAAAAAGAATTATTAATATATAATCTAGCAGAAGGAGAGCTATACAATATACTGTATAAATCCAGTACCAATACCAAACCAACCCATAGCCTGATACATGAAAGACCATTCTACTCGATCAAAAGCCTTCTCTGCATCTAATGAAACAGAAAATGCCGGATCCTCCAATTCTTTTGTCAAATTTAGCATATGAAAGGCCAACCTAGTATTATTTGAAGAGTGTCTATAAGCAACAAACCCCGTTTGGTGAATGCCAATAATATAAGGGAGAGCTTTGGCTAAAAGTAAAGCTAATAATTTATCTAATAATTTACCGTCTACATTAATCAAAGAAATCGGCCTGTAATTAGAAACCAACATGGGATCTTTATTTGGCTTTGATAAAACAATAGTTAATGATTCTGCCATAGTACCTGTTATACAACCATTTTTTAGTTGATCTTGATATAAATTTAGTAGATGAGGTAACAATATGTTTTGAAATGATGTATAAAATTCTACCGTATATCCATTACCACCTGGAGCGGATCCAACTCTAAGGGACTTCAACGCAGATTGTATTTCTTTTTGTGAAATGGGTACTTCTAATTTTCTGCTTGAGAATTTTAGGACCCTCAATATATTTTAAAAATTCTAACCCATCTTCCTCTTTAGTTAAATTATTGATGCTGATAATTGAAAGTGCCATTAAAACACAATTGTTAAAAATTAATTTTCTGGTAGGTATCTAACTTGGTAGGCACCATGTATGCATCTATACCGAGGCGTCTACTAGTACCTAGTAAAAAGTAGGTATGGTTTGAGGTAGAGTTTGGGTGTGGGCTGAAATAGGCTCCAGTGTTTTAGGCCAAGGAAACCATGGCATAATTTGTAGGCATCTAAGTATTTGATGCCTACTGGGGCCTAACTTGAGTTAGGTGCTGCTAGGCATGATTCTATAAATGTCATCTAACTTTGAATGACATGCAGTGGGTATTGTTTCCCTAGGTGCCTACCGATTTAGGCACTGCTTATAGGATCAGGCCCAAAGAGACCAATAAGAGTTAGCAGAAATAGTAAGACAAAAATCATTGCAGTTTAGGAAATTTAAAAAAAAAACATAATGGTGGAGGAAAACAGACTGAATGATTATGATAGAGATAGAGAAGTTATTTAGATGATCAGATAGATTACTGTAATGGTATCTATCTAGGTTTACCTCAAGTACGTATTAAAGCTTTACAAATGATACAAAACTCAGCTGCACCTATTTTAAAAAAATTGCACTGCTTGCCGATTTTGTTTCGTATCCAATTCAAAGTTTTGAAACTTGTCCAACATGGTGTTTATGACATCCTGCCAAATTATATGGCAAAATGCCTAACACTATACAGCAGGGGTGCCCACACTTTTTGGGCTTGCGAGCTACTTTTAAAATGACCAAGTCAAAATGATCTACCAACAATAAAAATGCTAAACATATATATATATATATTTATATATATATATATATATATATATATATACACACCGAGTGTACTTTGTATTTATGTTCAAATATTTTTTTATTATACAGCCCCCTCCCCCGAAGGCCTGACTCCCCCTGAAGGTCTGCACATTCCCCCTCAAAGGTTGACTCCCCCCCCTGAAGGCCTGCACTACCCCTTGAAGGACTGCACTCCCCCCCCCGAAGGCCTACCCTCCCCACATCCATTTACCTAATTCCAGCAGGGAGCAGTCTGCAGAGAGGATCGCTGGTACTTTAGCGATCCTTGCAGGTTGCCATAGGCCTCAGGAGCTGTCTTCCCTCTGCCCCAAGCCTGTCTCTGACTTAGAGGAGGGGCAGGACCACGGCAGAGGGAAGACAGCTCCTGAGGCCTATGGCAACCTGTAAGAATTGCTAAAGTACCACCTGTCTCCCATTCGTCCCCTTTGGAGATCCCCACAGGAATAAGGAAGTTAAATTAATAGAATACTTAGGCACAGAAAAACAAAGAAATACTTCCAAGAACTGCCCCATAAGAACTGCCTGTCACAATGCTCATTAGTGGAACTGAATAAAAGACAAGTACAATGGATTTAGAAGGGGGACGATCCGCCCGGGTGCACGGCTTGGAGGGGTGCACAGCCGGCCAGGTCCGGGTCATCCTGCCTTTCTTTTCCCCCGGTCCGCGCTTGGGGCTTGCGCCTGCCTGGTCCTGCGCCGACGCTCGAATGGTGCCGTCAACTCCCACAAGTCTCGAGATAACCAACAGCACCATTTGGGCGGCGGGTGCGAGCCCCGTGCGCAGACCGGTGGAAAGGAAGGGCAGGAGGACCCGGACGGCTGTGCATCCCTCCAAGCCGTGCACCCGGGGCGGGGGCGGACCGCCCCATCTCGGTACGCCACTGATTGGGAGGCCGATTTTGGGGTTTTTAAAATTGTATATCGGGCAGCATTAGGCCTCGCTCTTACCTCAATCATTACAGGCGCTTCTATTTCTTGTGATGCGCTGAGCTCCGTCCCCCACCGACCTTCACCCCGCCCTTCCAGCACTCTGATTGGCCAGCGTTCTTTAAGAGGCGGGCCAGTCAGGAGGGGAAAAAAGAGAAGGGAAGAAGGGAACCTGCTGTGCGATCGACTGGGGTCGCCTGAGCGAACGACCTGTCGATCGCGATCAACGCGTTGGGCACCCCTGCTATACAGTATACTCCGCCAAGGATGCTGAGGTCACAGAATTGTTGGTTGTTAGACACATCGAAGGGGAATATTTTATGATATGTACGGACCATAAATTCATGCCATTTATGTGGAATGCATTGTCTGGTACCTTACGGTTTTGTAGAAATCTATTGCAATTTAGAAAGTTGCTTAAGACCCATTTGTTTGTTCAAGCTTTTTTAAGCTAATATTCTGCTTCTGAGTTAATATTTTACTTTCTGAATATCATCTTTTTTTTGCAGGTTATTAGATTTGTGCTACTTGATTGAAGTAATGTAGGAAATGAGCGGTGGAGATGTAATTTATAGATTGAGATGGTACAATTTTCTGATTTTTGTTGATGTATAGGATCTTTATGTTGTGCAAATCCTAAAATATGTATGTAATACTGTGAACCATCTTGGATAAGATTAAAAATGAAAAATGTTTTAAATAAATACATAAATGCTTAGAGGAAAAAATTGCTCAATTGGTAAAAAGAAGGAATACAGTATATCTAAGGGAAAGATGAAAAATCAAATGAGCAACTAAAGAGAATATGGAATTAATGAAAAGGAGGCAGACATGTTAAACATGTTCTTTTCCGTGGTATACACTGAAGAGGAGGAAGGCAATGTGACTATGGCAAGAAAGAAAAGCACAAGTGAATTAAGAATGGTAGCAAATTAAATTGCAGAGGAACAGCTGCTTCAGGCACTCACACACATGAGTAGATAAAATAAAGGGGTTCGATGAAGTATACATCACAGAAGAAACCAAGGAAAGGCTGTCTTTATTCTAGGGATTTTCGGTGGCAGTGCACGCAAATCTATGGCATTCATATCCATGGTGGATATCCTGGAACTGAGGGCAGGGTTGAGAAGGATTGACCTTTTCTGTCCCGTTTTCCTGCTATTTCAATAATGTGGATCCCATCTAGGGAATTTTATATGAAGGCAGTGTCTTTCAAAGAATGCATATCTGTGTAAAGTTTGTGTGTAGATTTTACATTAATTTTCAAATGAAAACTTTTGTCTTGGAATATTGGCTCAAGGAAAGTATGTATACAAATTAGCACCTGGTAATTGTGTGGGCACTTTTTGCCAAAACAACTTGTGTATACACATTCAGTGATCCAAAAGTAGGTAAGCTCCCTGATACTTGTGTACAATTTCATGTTTGTTCACTGTGGAGGCAATTCTATAGGCCGTGCCTGAGACAGGGGCATAACCATAGGGTAGGCCTGGCCCATCCAGTATGGGCTCAGACCCACCCACCCAGCAGCGGTCCCTACACACTGCCGGCAGCTGACCTGGAAGCCTTCCCTCTGATGTGTTTGCATTTTGCATCAGAGGGAAGGTTTCTGGGTCAGCCGCTGGCAATGTGTAGGAACCGCTGCCAGTGACTTGAAGAGAAACAAAAATGCTGCACGGGCTGGGAGGTGGGAACGGAGGGAAAGAGAGAGGCTACATGAGCTGGGGGTAGGTGGAAAGAGAATGAAAGAGAGAGGCCCGCCCAAAATTGACTGACTATGCCACTGGCCTGAGAGCCTATATGAATCCGTTATAGAATGGTAGTGTGACCTGGCATCAAAGTGTCAAACATTTACACACCTTAAGTTACATCAGCCATAACACCTGGCATAACTGCAGATAACTTAACAAAATTCTGTACATTATGGGGTAAATTCTCTATTAGTACGTCTAACATAGGCGTGCTTTAGACGTCCGGGAAACGCAAGTGTCAATCAAACGGTACTTAGGCGTGCGGTAGACGCCCCTACAACCTCTTCGTGCAAAATAGACGCAGGTTTCTGAAACATCATTAAGACGTCTCCAATGGATAGATGTGGGTACGGTTTTGGGTTTTTTTTTTTTGGTTTTTTTTTTAAATTATACTTTATTTATACTCTTTATTATCACTCATTCAGCATTGTAAGTATAGGATGATGAAAAAGATAACTAAAACACAGTATACCATTTTGTAAACTATATATTAGTTGATCTAGCAATATCAGTGAGGTAGGGAATGGCAGACAGAGAACACTGCTGTGTTGTATCTTTTTCCTCTAGGATATCAGAATTGTACAGTTTACCATTAATACAAGGAAAAAAAATGTTATGTTTCAAAGGAGAACTAGAAGATGAAACGTACCAAGTGGGTGTTGAACTTACATTATCAGTATGGAAGGTGGGAACCGGTAGATCTATGCTACACAGAAAGCTGTACAGAAATGTCATACTCACCTCCTATTAGAAGTGGAAAGGATAGGACTTTGAACACCATATAAACTTCGTTTAAGTTCCACAAAGACTGGCAGGAAAGGCACCCTAAGTCATCCAATAAGCTTTCTCTCGATTTCCCAGAGACATTATTTCAGAGAGGATAGTTTAGAAGTGATATCTTGCTCGAAAGAACACTCTCCTGGTCTTAAAACATTGCAACAATCAGCTCATTCTTCAGAACAAAGGTAAATCCCATAACTTACACTGGCCCAACTTAGAAACAGAATCAAAACACAGATTAGACTTGAATGTGGCTTCTAGTTCAAAGGAAGAGGAAGTAGCAAGCAGCACAATGCTGATCTCATGTGACATCATCAAGGTGCACCTGGAAGGTAGATATGCCACAAGTAAAAGACGAGCCGGGAGTTGAACTCACAACCTACAGTTGATCGATATAGTGCTTTCACTCACTGACCTACACCTGTGTCTCTGGTTCCCCTGTCATAGCATACCTTAGTGATGTGCTAAAGTATACTCTACTTAGCTATCATATCACAGTCAGTTGAGGCAAAAGACTGGTAGCTCAATGGTGTAAAGCACCGTTGTCACGGATGCAACACCCATATTCTTAAGTATGGTTCAATAAATGTAATACAGAGTCAAAATTATGCTGTTTATTTTATCAAACCCAAGCTCAACTTTGTAATGTATTGTGTATAGTCTCGCTAATGTGTTTGTGATGAAAATGAGATGCGATAGGTGTATATCCTATATAATAAAACCCTAGCCACGCATGCGCACATACCTGCGTGCTTCTGTGATCTCTGCTCTGTGATCAGTAGGTCTGTGGCCAGCAGGAGTGCAGATGCAGCAGCCAGGCGACTCCCCCCTCCCGCCCTCACTCACCACCAAAACCACCACCGCCAAAGCTTCCTCCTTCTGCCCAGCCGGGAGGAGGGCTCCGAGTCACTGAAGACTGTCCCAGATCAGCTTACACGGTCCCTAAAAAATGAACCTTTTCATCTGAGGCGCGAGGCTGCGGTGACCTCCCTCCCCCGGCTCACTAAGGTTTCGTCTTAAGAAATTCAAATGCGTTGTTGAAAATGCAAGTGACTGTTCTCTGTCATCCTAGACACCCCTGCAACACCCCAACAACACACTCCTGCAGCATAAACCCCTCATGTTTTAATCAAGTAAAAGACAAGCCGGGAGTTGAACTCACAACCTATGGATGATTGGTACAGCGCGTTTTACTCACTGAGCTACTGAACTCTAACCCTAACCATAAAGTAGCATCTGATGTCATAGAAGCCGTTAGAATTTTTAAATCATTTTGGACGTTCATTGGGTGTTCTCAGATCAAATACACCTGTAGATACTTGCAATGATTACCCCTTGTCAAAGCTTGTACGTAAAGCCATTTCTGGAGACTCCCATTCCTAAATCCCCAACATAGCTCAGTGCTTAAAAGCACTGCATGTATCTTCCAAAGGTCAGGGGTTCAAGTCCTGACTAAGGTTACCAAAGACATAATATTCTTTTTTTTTCCACCCACCCAAACATGCATAGCTAAGCTAAAATATGTGAACCTCACTTCACAATCTTCATTTATTTAATTTATAACTTGTCATTGTGTTTGGGGGAGGTGAAGTTTCATTAGGTTTACATGGTAAGCTTCTAAGCGTTCTGCTATACTTTTTTGTATAACAGCGATATCGGCGTGGTTTAGGATGTAATCAACAGTGTTGATGTAGCGCGGATCGGCCACAGCAAGCACGCCCAAGCGGCACAAAAATGTCATCGCGTTGTTTTGCGTTGTGACATCATAGAATCGCCTGTTCTTCATATGCAGTTATTTCTCATAAAATGGCTGCCAGGAGACAGCCCAACTTCAGCACTGCTGACAGTAAACTCCTGGCAAGGCTGTTTTTGGTGCACGAGCACCATTATTTTGTGATGCCGGACATCGCAGGACATACCTGCAATATAGAGAGTCCTGGACCCGCCTGACCCGGCGGTACAATCGAAGAGCCTCATGTCCCAGGGAAGTAAGTATTCCAAGTCAGGCCCTCACAAATAATCATGTCAAATGTAATGATGATGGAAACCTGTCTCAATCAAATTGTCATGTTTTTGTGGGTAAATCTTGATTCCTTTTAAAAACTACAATTGTGCATAATAAATCTTTTACATTGAATACTGAAATTAAAGCACATCCCAAAGGAGCAGTAGTAGGATTTCAAATGACAAATTCAGCTCCTAGAAGGCATCTATTCCATTCACAACATGCACACAACTAATTTTTGGGTCACGAGCTTCGCATTTGTAATAGAAACATCTTGAAATCAACTTTGCCAAAGGAAAACAAATATATTAAAGTGCTGCTATGTCATTTCAAATACCTTCACCTTTCCTGTATCAATCTGCTGGTCTAGGGAGATAGTGGCATGACGTTTAAAGTGACAGCGTCAGTACCCTGACGTCAGGGGTTTCAAGCCACGCTGCTCCTTCTGACCAAACTATTTTATTGCCCCTGCTGCATGATTGTAAGCTCACCAGGACATGCTGTAATGTGGGGCAGTGCTGATAGGCTACAGCCTCAGCACCCTGGGGTTGTGAGTTCAATCCCACACTCCTCCTTGTGATGCTGGCCATGTCACCTCAACCCCCCCCCCCCACTGTCCCAGGTACAGTAGAGAGATAGCGATGCCTCCAGCACAGAAAGGGGAAAATGCTGGAGTACGTGAATACATTCATGTAAAACATGTGGCAGAAGGGGGTGGAGGCAGGCAGCAAAGCAGATAGGGGCTCTTGGAGGGCAGCATACTCCATTTTTATGTGCTTATAGAGGTCAGTACTTAAGTAAACATGTTATGCCACAGTGCTAGATGGCACTCATCATATCCCTCCCTCTCCGTTCTTTCTCTCTCTCTATTATCCAGGTTGAGGATCTCAGGAAACGGGGTCGGCTGCTGAGGCGCCAGGAGCGGGCCTTCCTTGAGGGGGTGAGGGAGGAATTGCGCGCTGAAGCCGGTGAGTAATGAGTCCAGCGTGTGTTTCTTTGTGATCATTCTACCAGAATAAATAGATGAAAATGCTTGAGTAGCTGTAAACCATTCTTAATCATAAAATCTGCAGTAAAGCTGCTATTGTGATATCATGTCACAATGGCTTTATGGTGTTCTACTTGCCTCACTTACTTATGCTACATTTTGATGTTTACAGTGGAGTAGGTGCTTTGCATCCTGTTATTAGCATTTGAAGAAAATAACGTAGTAAAGAATGTAATGTTCAAAAGTGTTGTGGACATATCTGACTGGATCCTGTTTCCCTCTTGTCAAGCAGCAGCGCAGGCACCCCCTCAGGAGGCACCGCAGGTGATGGAGGGAGCCCCACCCTGGTCCTCGGCGGAGGAAGAGGAGGAGAGGGAAGAAGGGGAGGAAGAAGAGGAGGAGGGGGATTATTCTCCCTGGGAGCCCTCACGACCACCCACACCGCCTGCCCCACCACTGCCCCCTGGACCTCCACCGCCTGCCCCACCACTGCCCCCTGGACCCCCACCGCCTGCCCCACCATTACCTCCAGGACCCCCACCACCATCCCCTGTTGGACCTTCCCCTTCCCCCACCCATAGCACTTCCCATCACTCTCCTGACCTTCCTGTTCCTGATCCCATCCCACCCCATTTCCTTTCTGTTCCCCCCCAGGAGCAGCCCGACCAGCCTCAGGAGGGGGCGGGCAGGGAGATGGAGGCCTACTCTGCCATCTTGGAGGAGGTGCAGGTATTGAGAGGGTGTGTGGAGAGGATGGAACATGCCCTCTTGCGGCTGGTAGCCGAAAGAGGGCATGGTGCCAGCAGCCATACACCCTCTCAATGACTGCACCTCTTCCGCCCCCCTCGCCTGAGGTAGCTCAAGCTGCTCTTGGGGGGCACCCACCCTCTTTCCCTGCGTTATATGTTATATATGTAAATCGTTTTTTAAAAAGAAGTTTATGTTTTTAAAAGTTTTATATTTTAATAAAAAAATTGTTTATAGTTTAAACATGCCTGTGTGGTTTTAACCTTGTAGCATCATCAGTTTAGTGGACAAAGTCCAAGTTAGATAGGGGTTCAGGAGGGACTGTTGAATGGGCCCTTTTCAATATAACAACAAGGTGACATATAGAAAGTTTGACAATCTTTATTGGGGTCTGTCATTCATTCTATTATCTGCTAGCCACTCTGATGTCAAATCATTGAAGAATCTAGGAAAAAAGCAAGTGAATGCAAGGGTATATGCAACTGTAGGTAGATGACGACATCTCAGCTATGATGTGCAAAGTAAGCCAGTCCCTGTTCCAAAGTAAATGGCTACATAAGGAAGAGAATATAAGTCACTGTGGTAGATTTGTTGTTAAGGAATAGGGTTACTGCTAGTAAGAGTTGGCTCCACACCAGGAGAATCCAAATGAGACATGTGGGTTTTTCTTCCTTTCACGGAAGGTGATGGAAGTAAAGGCCAGATACCTCAATCTATCCTCCTGGTTCTTGAGCTGCACTATTTTGGTTAAGCAGGTGTGGAAACCACAAAGATGCTCACAGCTGCACTGCTCTCAGTAATACAAAACTCCATCTGACAATACTGCAGTTGCCTGTCTAAGACACCTGAAAACAGAAAAGAGGAGAAGCTGGTTTACACAAGGTTCACAAACAGGGTCCATATCTGTCCTCCCTTCCCTGAAGCAATGTGTTAACCTCTTATGTTGAGCTGCTTAGATGTCACCGTGGTATAGTTGTTAAAGCAATAGCCTTAACTCGCTGATGGTGTGGGTTAATATCACCTGTAATCCTCCACTGCTACTGTTTAGAACTCATGTGAGGGAATAGACTAACTGAAAACAAAAAGTTTGTGTGCATATAACAGCAGGAATGCGTGCCATGGTGTTCTATGAGGCCAACATTATCAATTTACTATTGTTCCTGAAAGTCATCAAGGATACCTGTGTGAAGAGAACAATAGAAGTGTGAAACATTTATTTCACTCATCAGAAGAGTGACTCAAGTGAAGAATAGTAGAGTAAGCAAATAAAGGTTACCATATATCATTCTCACCTACAACTGTTTGGCTAGGTGCAAGCTGGTGTGCTGAGCTGCTTGTCTGGTCTCTCTCTGGCAAACACATAGGTGATGAGCAGAGTTAACCTGAAATGAAGAATAGAGAGAAACTGTTAACAAAGACCTATGTCTCCAAAATTAAACACTGAAGTTGTGGCAGAACACACACCTAGAAGTAACAGAGGTGCTAACATACCTTTAGACTCCTTATTAAAAATGGCAGCCATTAGGCACTCATTAGGAGTTTTCCACCTGAACCATGTACACTGATTGGATGTCCACTGAATGGCAGTGTTTCCCCCCCCCCCAACACACCCAACCTATTCTTATCAATGAGTTAGTACACAGAACCATTCCTCACCTGATTTTAACTTGCCTGTAATTTGATTCTACAAAGAATTAACTTTAGCTCTATGAGTAAACCCTCTTAAATGTATGAACACATCCATTTTACTTACATATCCATATTTCTACCAGCAAAATTTCTACCAGCATGGTCTTTATCAGTCTTCTCAGTCATTTTTGTCAGCCCTGTGGAATGAAGAGTAAGAGATATCAGAAATAAAATAACTATTATAAACAATAGCACACAATGAAAGCCCATAAAGAAGTCAGTTTTTGCTGGTTGGTTTCTTTAGTTCTATCATAAGGACACCTAAGTAGCTTACAAAATATCATTCTCACCTGGACTTACTATCTGAGCTGCTTCTAGAAAAGATAAAACAACATATTAGAATGACATGTAGCTTGTTAATGGCTCTGTGGAATAGAGAGAAATGGGAGGCAGAGATAGGGAAAAAAATGTAAAAGACTAAGACAGAGTAAAGTCTCAAACATCTGCATAAGCAATAGGATAGAATAGAAAGGAAACACTGCTCACCTGGACCTTCTTATACCCATGCACGCCTATGTAGCGTCTGACGTCAGTAGGGCGGGAAAACTTTCTCAATGCCTATTGGGCGCCGTTCGGGCACCGTTCCTTGGCCCGCTTCCTAACCATGCCCATCACACCTCATTGGCTGTCCTATGGGGGGGGGGGGGGGTGTTTGAACGTGTTCTACAAGTAGCCTGAAAAGATGTCTTCATCTTACAACATGGCTCCAAAACGGAAATCGAATTTCTTGCATGGAGAGTTGCAGATATGGAAAATGGAGGTGGGGCAGACCATGACATTATGAAAGCAGGGAGAGTGGTGGGTGTGGGCATCTGTGTGTAACCTGACCTGGCCCCTTCTTTTTCCTAACAATTGATTCCCCTCCACACTTAACACAAAACCTAAGTCCTCAACAATCCCTCACACCAACACCCAGAAAAATCCATAAACTAACGAAATACAGATAATGGGGGTGGGGAGGAGTGTCAAAGGCAGAAGGGAGTATAAAGGAGAACAGGCAAGTCATAGCACAAAGTTTCATCATTGAGGAAACAGAACACCACAAACACCAACTCACATGAGGGGGTCTTACATAGGAAAAATGGCTGTGCCAAAGCTTTATATATACTAAAGCACGCCTAATTAGCGTCTGACGTCATAGGAACCATTAGGATTCAAATCTAATTTGGATGTGCATTGGATGTCGTTTTGCAATATACAGCTGTAGTGACGTTGTAGTCATTTCCTTCACATCTCTAAGCTTTGATACGAAGCTCTATGTTCTAAACAAAGTTACCTCTATAGCTCTATGCATTAAGGCATTGCTTTTCATCTTCCATACATCAGGGGGTTCAAGTCTTGAGTAAGGTTAGCAAATAGGTTATATTCATTTCTCAGCCAGGACACCTGGTAACTCTTTAGCCTTGCCTTTACATATCAATATTTTGCTTCAGCTTTTATTATGTGCAGCCCATTGTCTAATATTTAATGCAACTTGTTCTCTCTCATGCTGAACACCCTCCCCCACCAAAAACATCCCCCCCTAACTGGATCATTCTTCAACACCTGTCCAAGCCCTCTGAAGTTTGATTTAACTCATAGCTGTTGGCCAATGCCTATATTGCTTCAAAAGAAACACATTCCTACTAGAATGGCTTGTAGTTAGGAGTAAATGAAAGTATCTCATGCACCTGTGGCTGCAGAATGCTGAGGAGAAACAGCAAATTCTACCACTTCTGAGAACTGTTAGGATGCAAGGAAACAAAAGTGAACAACAAACAGCACTGCAATCGGCTCTCTTTTGAAAGCAAAGAAAAAACAGCACACATTCTCAGCACTTAAAAAGAGAATAAACAGATACACACCTTAACATTCAAGCTTCCCTCATTGCAAAATGGAGGTCTTCAGTTGCACAAAACTGACCTCATTGTGACCTCATCAATCTGCACCTTCAAAGTAGTATGCCACAATTAAAAGATGTGCTGGGTGTAGAACTCACAACCTCTGGATGGTAGGAGCACAGGCTGGCGTCTAACACATAGAGCTACAGCTGCTTCTACTAAGGTCCATCTCACCACCCGTTCATATCATACTTGACTGAGCTGTCTATGCTCATTAGCTATCATATCAGGATGAACTCAAATAAGTTTAAGCAAAGGAATGCCTAAAGATTTGGAAGGTTTTCAAGTAGAAAACAAATATCAACTATGTATTAAAGAATTGCAGCACAAATGATGCTGATCGGTAAGGGCAAAAAACCCACCACTTTTCCGGTATGACGCCTAAATGGAACAGATTACTTACAGTCATATATGCATTAGTACAGTGCTTAGAATGAAGATTAGCGTGTGAGAAAAATGGAGCTTCACCTCACATGCATTCAAGCACACTTGGGAATATGGGTTTGGGGCTCAGTGAAAGCAGCGCTTTTAACCATTGAGCTACCACTCTTTTGTCTCAGCCTACTATGACATTATAGCTAAACTCCTTTTCCCTTAGCACTTCACTAAGATATGATATGACAAGGGAGCCAGAGACATTGGAGCAAAAGTTGCTGTAGCTCAGTGAGGAAAGGCACTCTCTACCAATCTTCCGGGCTTTCAGGGTTCAAATCCCAGCCTGTATTTTACTTGTGGCATATCTACCTTCCAGGTGCACTTTGATGATGCTTTCCACTTCTTATAGGAGTTGAATATAACATTACTGTACAACTTTGCTGTGTAGCAGAAAAATAAACTTTTCCCCCTTCCATGCTAAGAATTTGAGTTCAACTCATCTTATATTTCTCCTTTTAAACATGGCATACTTTGTTAGTTTATATCATGGTAAAGTATACATTTCTGAAATGGTGAAGAGCACATTAACCAGGCGATCCACAAATGTCATCTTGCTGTCAGAGGAAAGGTTTCCTCTCATCACTGCTTAGGATGTCCGAGCCATGGTAAGTTGAAAATAGGTTTGCCTGGAAAGGGAAATGTGCACCTTACAAATGGCAAAGCCCACCATGTAGACCCTGTTATAAGAGCTAATAGGAAATAACTAGGACCTTATTAAAATGAGCAAAGGTGGGAGTCGAACCGGGGAGTTTCAGAGGTCAGAGCTCAGAACAGGAGCATTACCGTGTTTAGCTACAAATGCTTTCTTGTGCTTATAGCAGTTTGGTGAGACAAAACACTGCAGTTGTATATTATTGTTTCTTCACCATTTCAGAAATGTATACTTTACCAGGATAAAAACTAACAAAGTATGCTATGTTTAAAAGGAGAAATATAAGATGAGTTGAACTCAAAATCTTAGCATGGAAGGGGGAAAAGTTTATTTTTCTGCTACACAGCAAAGTTGTACAGTAATGTTATATTCAACTCCTATAAGAAGTGGAAAGCATCATCAAAGTGCACCTGGAAGGTAGATATGCCACAAGTAAAATACAGGCTGGGATTTGAACCCTCAAAGCCCGGAAGATTGGTAGAGAGTGCCTTTCCTCACTGAGCTACAGCAACTTTTGCTCCAATGTCTCTGGCTCCCTTGTCATATCATATCTTAGTGAAGTGCTAAGGGAAAAGGAGTTTAGCTATAATGTCATAGTAGGCTGACAAAAGAGTGGTAGCTCAATGGTTAAAAGCGCTGCTTTCACTGAGCCCCAAACCCATATTCCCAAGTGTGCTTGAATGCATGTGAGGTGAAGCTCCATTTTTCTCACACGCTAATCTTCATTCTAAGCACTGTACTAATGGATATATGACTGTAAGTAATCTGTTCCGTTTAGGCGTCATACCGGAAAAGTGGTGGTTTTTTTGCCCTTACCGATCAGCGTCATTTGTGCTGCAATTCTTTAATACATAGTTGATATTTGTTTTCTACTTGAAAACCTTCCAAATCTTTAGGCATTCCTTTGCTTAAACTTATTTGAGTTCATCCTGATATGATAGCTAATGAGCATAGACAGCTCAGTCAAGTATGATATGAACGGGTGGTGAGATGGACCTTAGTAGAAGCAGCTGTAGCTCTATGTGTTAGGCGCCAGCCTGTGCTCCTACCATCCAGAGGTTGTGAGTTCTACACCCAGCACATCTTTTAATTGTGGCATACTACTTTGAAGGTGCAGATTGATGAGGTCACAATGAGGTCAGTTTTGTGCAACTGAAGACCTCCATTTTGCAATGAGGGAAGCTTGAATGTTAAGGTGTGTATCTGTTTATTCTCTTTTTAAGTGCTGAGAATGTGTGCTGTTTTTTCTTTGCTTTCAAAAGAGAGCCGATTGCAGTGCTGTTTGTTGAGAAAAAAAAGGAGGTTGTAAAAGCCATGTGTAAATTATATTATTGTTTGGGCAGAAATGTGGTTTGTTATCCATGCAATATAATGTGTTCCATTGTTATGGTGTCATTATATTTATTAGGACAGAGAAAAGATGAAAATTACCTATTCAAACTCACTATTGGAATTATTGATGAAAAAACACAGCGGACATCTGCCTCGCGTCTAACAAAGAGCCGCAATTACGATAGTTGAAACGGCATTGAAATCCAAGTTAGACCAGGGTTTCTTACGTCTACATAATACACGATATTTAGACGCAGTTGCTCACTCAGGTAGCGCTCATCTAGCGTCCCCATTTGGCACGCCCACGGAACGCCCATGGAACGCCCACGTCCAGAGCTGGAGACGGGACTATGCTTTCTATAGACGTCAGTTCGTCAACTATGTCTTAGGGACGTCTATGTGTCGTTTATTTCCCAATTAACATTAATTAAGACCCTTAACTCCATAATTATCCACTTATATCGGATGCCTAAAGTACGCCTAAAATAAACGCAGTAATAGAGAATTTACCCCTATATGTATAATGGGGAGTCCCCACCCAGGTGAACACCCCCTTTGCAATTAGGCAGTATGCACGCTGTTACAGAATAGCTTTTGGGAGATTTGCTAGCACATGTGTGTTAGTCTGCACTCACCCATTAAAGTGCTAGTATTCTGTAATTTTGCACATGCAACTGATACATCAATGTAGGTACCCTACTATATGATTACAAACACCTGTGATTCTATGCAATTTTAAAAGACCCATTTCTGGAAGGAAAGGAACTCAGTGTGGTAATGAGCTCAGATGACGGCGCTTTCCGACAAGGCAGGTAGTGGAATGGATACCCCTTGATGTCAGCTGGGGGCCTACCTGCCTAAAAAGAGCATGGCATGGTCATAGTGGCACATCAAGCCCTTGGGAACTCCTTGAAGGAGCAATGCAGAAGTAGGACAACAAATTGGATAGTTTTCTTTTTTGCTCTCTGTACTTTATGGAAAGCGTAAGATCAAGACCAAGTTTCAGGTACTATCCATGTGGGGCCTATGGATAAACACATGCTCGTTTACCTCTGCTACCTGCAGCTGATTCTCCAAGCAGAACATCATTAGGCTCCACTGGGTAGACTCCTCCCACCTCTCCCTCCTGTTAGCTCAAAGTACTCTACCACTGAGATTGGCATATTAGTTTCTTCTACACCGAAAGATGGTTCAACTGGAACTATTATGCCTAGTATTTTGATTTTTGCTTTTATTCCTAAAACCATTTTTCGAATAATAGGGTCTCAGCAATAGCTAGACTACAAGGAATCTCCACAAGAGGTAATCTTAAAAAATCTTTGGCTGATTATCAACTATATCTAGGAGATGTTAAGTGCCTCAGTTACCCAGACAAACAATATTTTTCATTCAAGTGTTTGATAAGTTTCAAAATGTGGATGTAAATCTCTGTTTTGGCTACCAAAATTCAGGCTATAGAATTACAGGTTACTATTGTTCAAGCAGCTTTGGTTTTGGCTATAAAGGATTCTGGCCCCCTTTTTACTAAATCAAGGGAGCGAATGCCGCATGGCAAGTGCTTCAATGCCAATTCAATCCCCATGGGTGCTTCGACCCATGCTTTCAGGCTTAGTAAAAGAGGGGGATCTGTTAATATATATTTTTAAATGGAAAAATATGAGAATTTTGCTAGATCAAGGAACTTTTATTTAAATTTTCATAAGATACATTTAGGGGTCCTTTTATCAAGCCACGCTAGCGGGGTTAGCGCGTCGGACATTTCATCATGCACTACCCCCCACGGCTGGCTAAAAAACTAACGCCTGCTCAATGCAGGCATTAGCGGCTAGCACGGCGGGCAGTTTAACATGCGGTATTACGTGCATTAAACCTCTACCACGTCTTGCTAAAAGGACCCCCTAACTATCCCCAGAAATTTTATTAAGAAAATAATTAACAAAATATTGCATTTTTTTCTTCTGCTCATATTCTTTGAATTTCTAATTGTTATATTCCTTTTAAAAAAGAAGTATATGAAGAAAGAAGATATTGATATTTTGGTATCTCTGAGGTTAACGTAACAGCTTTCTTGGAAGATTTTCAAGATAATATAACCTCTAGAACTACTTTTATAACCTTTATTGATGAGAGAGAAAAATGTATAGTTATGAGAAATTACTTAAAAGAAAAATATAACATTTTGTGGAGCTAAGGTTATGATCTTTCCAGATGTTTCCAGGGCTACACAATTGTGTTGAAAGGCTTTATTAGCCTTGAAACCACGAGTGTTTGCTCTGGGAGCAATCTTTTTCTAAAATTTCAATGGAAGTGCATTATTACATATCAAGAAAATAGTTTTGTGTTCTGGGACTCTATTCAATGAGAAAGATTTTGGTTAGACCATGAGCTATGATTGAGAGACTTTGTGGGTTAATAGGGGTCAAGATATGGTTAATCATCCAGTTTGGTATTCTCCAACCTTTTCTACAAAGTGGGCATGAGAAAGCTATGGGAGTCACCAAAAGATTTTAGACTTACAAATGTAATTTGAAATACTTATTGTGATTCTAGAAGCATACCATAGCCCAACAGTGCAACATCATCCAGGGAAATCCAAGTGATGAGGGTGCATACAACATAGCCACTACATTCCATTGCTGTCTGTGGCCCACTTTGATTCAAAGTACCATAGACCTTTTCATACATGTCAAGCCAAAATGAAAATGGGAGGTGCATGTTCACCAGCAACCAGAATTTAGTACTGGTGCTATAATTGAATCCTGGTTAAGATTTCTTTTCTTCGTTCTCTTTTATTGGTTTGAGCTACCTCTTCCTGTGATATGGCCTTATTCAAATATGATGTGATTAGTGGGATATATACAGGGTGAGTTTTTCCCTGTGTTATTTGTTATGATAGAGGTCTATAAAATACTGAGTGGAGTGGGACGGGTAGTTGTGAATTACTTGTTTACTGTTTCCAAAAATACTAGGACTAGGGGCAGTGGCGTAGTGAGGGAGGTTGACACGTGGGACAATGGCACCCAATATCACCACATCGTGTGTGTCCCCCCCACTCTTTCCCATTGCTCTATGCACCTCCCCACCCCCACAAACCTCCTGAAATGTTTGCCGATGCAAGCAGCATCTTCCACCTACTGCTTGCACCGGTCTTGGCACCCTTCTGATGTCACATCCTGGTCCCGCGATCAGGAAGTGCTTGAAGTACATGTATGTAAACCACTTTGAGTGTGGTTGTAAAACTATAAAAAGATGGGTTTTAAGTCCCAATCTTTTTTCATTCCTTTCTTTCCGTGCCTTCCTAGGAGAAGTATACAAACACATAGTAATTTTATGGTATTACAACTCTGAAAATGAAACATTCTCTGTATGAGAATAGATTGTTTGTAAACCTTTAGGTAACCACTCCTCCCCAAGGGTCCTTCAAAATCTGTTGCCCATGCAACTTTCAAGGGAACCTTCAGTTGAGAATTCAAAGTATAAGCAGTAGAGAGCAGTTTATAATTATCCAAATGCAGGTGAGTGTAAGCTATTGTAGGCACGTAGGCCAAGATTCTATAAAGGGTGCCTGAAATTAGGCACCTAGATTGGCATGCCTAGTCAATCTGGCGGCCTAACTTAATTATTTAATTAGGTTTAATTGGTATCGTTAATTGAAAAGGGCTATTAAAGAGTGATTAAAAAACAATGAATTAATTTTTTCTAACTTAGTAGGTGCTTACCACTTCGAGGTAGGCCTCTACTCAGAGGTGCCTACCAGAAAGTAGGAGTGGTTAGGAGTGGATTCTGGGCTTTGGGCATGGGTTTCACTTAGGTGCAGTCATGTAGGCATAGAAAAACCAGGCAGAAATGGAGTGCACCTAAGGTTTCAACGCCTAAAACTGCTTAGGCACCACTAGGTGTGATTCTATAAACGGTTTCTAGCGGATGTTTGACAATTGCTTCTCAGAGAAAAAAAAAATCAGTCAAAAGCTCCACAATCATCTGCCTTATAACGCAAGGTACCAACAGAGGCTTTCATAGATAAAATTGAGCGTCTAGCCTGCCATACTTTAGTGAGCTGAACTAACAACTTCTCAGGTTTATTGCCAAATCTATGAAGTTTAAGCTTCCTGTATAACAAGGACTGTTGAGTACGTTCATGTAGCAGAGAATTAAGTCTCTTTTGTAGAAAAATAACGTTTGTATGTAGCTGAGGTAGGGGCATGGAGATAAGCTTTCTTGGCTTGCTCAAGGCCTTCTCCAGAATCTCAATCTCTTGAAGGTAATGCTTTATATTGCATATCACACATTTGATAATGGGTCATGTTACTCCACTATCACACTGTAAAATGCAAGCAACTTTAACTTTCCAAGAACCATTGATCAGGTTTATTAATAATTCATTTAGATGCTTCAGTGTCTATATCTGTCCAGCAAATATATCGGCTAAGCTTCCAGATCTTCATAACGCTTTGCACAGTTATTTAAAGTAACTCTGGAATGCATTTCAGACATTTAACCCCTGCTTTTTCAGTTGCACTCAGCAGGTCCAAAGCCTGCTGGTGTGAAATCAGGGATGTTCAAGATCATATGTTCTTGAAATTGCAGTCACACCCTGACCTTAGCAGCAAGATTACCCAAACCTAGGAATACTATAAAATCTTTACTATCACCTGCTAGGGGCATTGCAATGTTCCATTGGATTTAGAAGAAATGCTGTGCATGCTTTCAATATGAAATGATCAAAATTCAGCTCAAGAAACTGAGGTAAGAAAGATTCCAGATACCTGACCATATCTTGTCCTTAACGTTTCTTCTGGCAATCCCAGCAGCCTATTATTGTGGCTCATCTGATTATATTGCAGTTTTTAAATTCTATTTTGTAAACTGCATAGAACGTAATGGTATTGCAGTATAGAAATAAAGTTTTATGTTATGTGTTATGTTATGTTACGTCATTCTGACCTTCCAAATTCTGTTCTAGGATTTGTAGCTGGTTCCATAGTGGTATACCTCGGTTAGGGTTACCAGATTTTACTCATGTAAAATCCGGACCCATAGCCCCGTTCCCCGGCCCATCCAGTTCCACCCCACCCCGTAAAGCCAAAATCATGCCCCATTATGCCCCAGCCTCGCACCCCAGTCCCACCCCCTCAACCTGTTCTCGTTCTTGGGACTGTGGTGTCGGGAGGGCATCTGCGCATGTGCAGACGCAACTTGATGACATCACATGCTTGTGCACATGCACGTGACATCACTGCGCTGCCTCCGCGCATGCGCAGATGCCCTCCTGACTCGGTCCCGAGGTAGAAGCTTTTCAAAACCCGGACAAAGTGCCGGGTTTTGAAAAGCCGTCTGGACACCCAGACGTCCTCTAAAAAACAGGACATGTCCAGGTAAATCCAGACATCTAGTAACCCTAATCTTGGTAGCTGTTTGGCCTGTAGGGTTACCTGATATTCCTGTATATGGGGTTCTTTCAATAACTAATCTAGGCTGTGCTTTAATAGTTAGCATTTCATCTTTAAGCTCTGCCATGGAAGTTATATTTTCTTTCAAAAGCTCTTTTGCCTGCAATAGCACAATCATAAGTGTCTGAAGGATAAGAGCAGGTTTTTTTTTTCTACACGCCATCTCCCTGGGGATGGTGGATTCTGGTTTTGAGTGTTTAACGCCCTACTGCAATGGCTGCACATGTTCCAAATTCACTGACTTGCCATTTCTCATTCTGAGCTACGCAATGATTTTATCCATTTAAGGGATGTAGTTATCATGTGGGATACCATTAGAATGTGCTATAATTGGAAAGATTGGAGTAGATTAAATTATAATTTCTGGTGGAATTCTTTGTGTCATGTTTATAAAATGGAGAGATTTATTGCAATACAGCGGGGATGTTTCAGGAAATTTCAAGATGTGTGGGAGCCATTAACAAAATATTGTACTGTTTAGATGAAATTGTTTCCCTTAAATTTGCAAGTTCAATAGTGAGGGGGAGGGGGGTTATTTTACTATTACATATTCTATAAGATATTTGATTATATGGTAGGAAAGGGTGGGAAGGGGGGTAATAAGAGTTTATGGTTTGTACTAATGATAATTATTAAGTGATGTATTTATTGTTAACTAGTATTTAAGCCCGTTACATTAACGGATGCTAGAGTACATGTCTGTGGGTTTTTTTTATTTGTCTCTCTCTCCTTGGGTGCTGTCTGTCTGTCATTCTTTCTGTCTGTCTCTCCCTGGCCCCCTGTCTATCTTTATTTCTAACTCTATCCTCTTCCCTCAATCCTGCATGTGCCCTTTTTTCTTTCTCTTCCTCACTTCCTTCCAACGTCTGCTCCCCCTGTCCCTCAGACTTCCATTCAGTGGCTGTCCCTCATCTCCTTCACACTTCCATTCAGTGTCTGTCTCCCTCTCTCTACCCCTTCTATCTACTGTTCACCCTCTGTCTTGCCCCTTCTATTCACTGCCCTCTCTTCTCTTTCCATCCAGTGTCCGCCCTCTCTCTCTCTGTTCCATATAGCATCTCCTCCTTCCTTTCCCCTTTCCTTTTCCCTTGGTCTGGCATACATTCCTACTTCCCTCCATGCCCTGCCATCTCTTCTTCCCTCCAAGCCATTCTCTCCCCCTCTGCTCCCTTTCCTCCTTGAACTTCATCGGGCAGCAGCAGCAACAGCATTCACAATTCATTGCTGTTGCCGTCTTCAGGTCTTCCTCTGTCGGGTCATCTTCCTGAAACAGAAAGTAGGCAGGACCCGCCAGAGAGGAAGGCCTAAAGCCGGCAACAGCAGCGAATTGTAAACGCTGCTGCTGCCCGAAGAAGCCAGGCCTTGAAAAACCCGAGGCAGACCGCTTCTCTTCCCTCCCAGCCCAACTCCCGCTGACTCGGCTCGCTTACCCTTTCCTATCCCCGCCTGCATCGCGGAAGCGGCAATCGGGGTGGCGAGGACGCTAAGGAGACTGTGAAGGTGTTGGCGTGTGGCGGCGCTCCACGAAGCCCTCCTCCCGGCAGCTGCCACCAGCACCAATCGGGGCAGGGAGAGAGCTTGCCTGCGCTTCCTCCAGCGATTGATGAGTGAGGGCGGGAGGAGGGGAGTGGCCAGAATTTTCCCTGCCGCCGGATTGGCTGCCACGGATCAGAAATCACGGCGGCAGGGATCACGAAATTTCAAGAGCGCGTAAGTGCTCTAGGGTTTTATTATATAGGATTTGTTTGAACATATGTCACACTTATTGTAAGTTTGAAAATAAATAATAAAGAATTAAAAAAAAAAAGAATGTGCTATTCTACCAGTAGCTGGTGCTGCTTTAGCACAGGCCCCACATTATGCAATGAGAATTAGTTACTAATGGGTTAACAGTAAAATAAAATGTCTTAACGGTAGCCCGTGTTAAAAATTTTCTCTGGAGAGGAATATCTGCCTGTATAACACCAGAGGCCCTGTTTAAGGTTCACACGCAACCAGGAGCCATGTTTTGAGGTTTCAAATTGCACGACTCATATTTTGTGAGAGTCACTATAGTCACATTACCCCTCTCCTAAAGTCACTTCATTTTCCCATCCATTTCCGGATACAATTCAAACTCATCTTAATGACCTATAAATGCATTCACTCAGCTGCCCCTCTCTTCACTTATCTCCCCCTATGTTCCTCCCTGCGAGCTCCACTCAGCTGGTAAGTCCCTCCTGTCTGTGCCCTTCTCCTCCTCTGCCAACTCCAGAATACATCCCTTCTATCTTGCTGCACTGTGTAACTAGAACAAACTGCCCAAATCCCTACAGCGAGCTCTGTCTCTGGCAGTGTTCAAGTCCAAGTTAAAAGCTCACCTATTTGAAACTGCTTTTAACTCCTAACTCCACTCAACTTAGGTTCTGCATCCTCAACCCTATATGTCATGTCTGTCTGTCAGAATTAGACTGTAAGCTTTTCCAGCAGGGCCTGTCTATTAAATGTCAAAATGTGCAGTACTGCGTATGCCTTTCAGTGTTATAGAAGTGATAAATAGCAGTAGTAGGGTGAGTTGGGAAGGCAACTGCAAAAGAACATAGTAACATACATAGTAACATAGTAGATGACGGCAGATAAAGACCCGAATGGTCCATCCAGTCTGCTCAACCTGATTCGATTTAAATTTTTTAATTTTTTCTTCTTAGCTATTTCTGGGCAAGAATCCAAAGCTTTACCCTGTACTGTGCTTGGGTTCCAACTGCCAAAATCTCTGTTAAGACTTACTCCAGCCCATCTACACCCTCCCAGCCATTGAAGCCCTCCCCAGCCCATCCTCCACCAAACGGCCATATACAGACACAGACCGTGCAAGTCTGCCCAGTACTGGCCTTAGTTCAATATTTAATATTATTTTCTGATTCTAAATCCTCTGTGTTCATCCCACGCTTCTTTGAACTCAGTCACAGTTTTACTCTCCACCACCTCTCTCGGGAGCGCACCACAGGCATCCACTACCCTCTCCGTAAAGTAGAATTTCCTAACATTGCCCCTGAATCTACCACCCCTCAACCTCACATTATGTCCTCTGGTTTTACCATTTTCCTTTCTCTGGAAAAGATTTTGTTCTACGTTAATACCCTTCAAGTATTTGAACGTCTGAATCATATCTCCCCTGTCTCTCCTTTCCTCTAGGGTATACATATTCAGGGCTTCCAGTCTCTCCTCATACATCTTCTGGCGCAAGAGATTGAATTGGAGCCCCAAAGGAGAAGAGGACAGGAGCTTTGACAAGAATATTGATTATGAACCATAAGTTTGCATTGGCAGTAATCTTCTGACTACCGTCACCACTTCCTTTCTCTATACCACCTTCTCTTTCAGACTATCATTGAAATCCCTTTAGAATACTGTGTGAAATTCTGGAGGTCACACCTTCAAAAAGATATAAAAAGGATGGAGTCGGTCCAGAGGAAGGCTACTAAAATGGTACGTGGTCTAAGTCATAAGGCGTATGGGGACAGACTTAAAAGATCTCAATCTGTTTACTTTGGAGGAAAGGCGGGAGAGGGGAGATATGATAGAGACATTTAAATACCTACATGATGTAAATGCGCATGAGTTGAGTCTCATTAGAAAGGAAGCTCTAGAATGAGAGGGCATAGGATGAAGTTAAGAGGTGACAGGCTCAGGAGTAATCTAAGGAAATACTTTTTTACAGAAAGGGTGGTAGATGCGTGGAACAGTCTCCCGGTAGAGGTGGTGGAGACAGAGACTGTGTCTGATTTCAAGAAAGCCTGGGATAGTCACATGGGATCTCTCAGAGAGAAAAAGAGATAATAGTTATTGCAGATGGGCAGACTGGATGGGCTTTTTGGCCTTTATCTGTCATCATGTTTCTATGTTTACTTTACAGTAGTTGTATTATCTGGTAATGTCATTTTTTTTTTGTTCATTCTGCTGTGCTTTAAAGAAGAGTGTTGACTCCCAAAGCTAGGCTTTTGTTACTCTGATCAAAAGGTATCACCTTTTATATATTTTTTGTTTGCTAACCTTTATTTTTGTGGGGGAAAAAAGAATGCTGCTTAAACTGCTTGCCATAGCTTAATAATTTCATTCTTTATTGGAATATGGCTGGAATCAAATTAACTTCTCTCTAATGTGTCTTTGTTTCAAGCAGCAACTCTTTGTGCATCTGTTCTTCTCAGCTATTCAGAGGTGCCATTTCCTAGCAACTAGGAAATGCTAATTCATGACTTTGATTAAATTGTCTTGTACAGGACAGGCCTCAGAGCTGCGTTTTGATACCTGGGATTTATGTCTCCATTATAGAGCAACAGAGGGGTTATTGGTAGCAGTTTGGGTGCTGGATCATCTTGGAGAGCTCTTACAAATGTAATTTAGGCAGTGGGGAAGGGAGGTATATAACAGGTCTGAATTGTTTGATTCCTCTACCACATTTTTGATAGAAAATGAAGCTTAGTAATTATACTCTGTTTTATGATATATATATATTTTAATCTCTGTTCTCTTGCTGTGATATTGTCCAGTAAGCATTCCTGGTGAAGATAATATAATTACTGCATGAAATTAACACACCTTGTACTGTGACAGTTGGAATTTATAGATATTGTTCTGTACAAAGAATTATATAGTGGAATGGAATTGCCAAATTTGCCAACATAATGTAGTACAATTAAGTAGGGAGGGGCAATAGCATATATACTTTCCTTAGGACATGGCAGTTGTTTTCATTTTGGAGCAAAAACGTATGGAATATAAAAAGAGTGGTTTGTAATTGTGGAAGTCAGCATACAGCATATAAATTCACCCAAAACCCTGTTTTCAAGCAGCTAGCCAGCTAACAATTCGCAAATGTTGGTCCAGCTAATAGTGAAGCCAGGATTTCAAAAGGGGAAAAGAATTTTCAAGTTTATTACACGAGTTAAAATTGCTAATAATGTGTCATCTTGATAGCATGAACTATTTGACCTCAACACCCAAAGGCCCTCTTTTACAAAGCCGCGGTAGAGGTTTCTAACATGGCCTGAGGCGCTAAATGCTTTGATGCTGCTCCAATGCTCATATGATTTCTATGAGAGTTGAAGCAGCGTCAGAGCATTTAGCATTCTGGGCCATGGGGGTGGGGGTGGGGGTGGGGGGGTGGGGAGGGGGATTTTGTTCTTTGCTTTTGCAAATTTTTATAATTTGCAAAATTGTATTTATAACTAAAGAACAACAAATTTATGCAAAACAGCTTATTAACAATGAGTACACTACAAAACTGCAAATAAATATAGCTTTGCAAACCAGATTTTTCTCAAAAATATTAACTACACCTCACTAACCCCCCTCCCCCCCTTTTACAAAAATGTAGTACGGTTTTAAGCACTGGCTGCGGGGGTAACAGCTCCGATGCTCACAGAATTCCTATGAGCGTCTGAGCTGTTACCACCGCAGCTGGCACTAAAGACCGCACTACAGTTTTGTAAAAGGGGGGAGGGGCAAGGTGGGCTTTTACAAAGCTATGCTGCCAATCAGTGCATGCTAAATGCTGAACTGCCTACAGGATGGATGGCTCGGCATTTAAAGTGCGCTGCTTGGCAGCGGAGCTCTGTAAAAATACCCAAAAGGCACAGTTGTTTTTGCAAAGAGTTCATAGTAAAACTGCACAGGCTGTTTTTATATTGGGATTATATAAATGTGGAAAAGCATAATTGAAAAAAAAAATATCTAAGTCCCTTTTTGGTCTAAGGCATTAGGCGCCCAAAGTAGGCAGAAATAAAACGTCCAAAATGTGTTCTTTTTCGAGAAAAGCCTACCTGTACATTCAGGCATTTAATCAACCAGGCCGCCACTACGTCTATCTTTAAGCCCTATTCCCGAACAAAACTTTGCCCAAGTCCAAAACGCCCAAAACAAGACCTTTTAGGCATGGGAGAGACCAGTCCTTTGCCTAAAACCATGACTCTCTAACCAGCGTCTGCCATAAGTGCCGGTTAGAGAATCGTGGAACCTTCCCTCCCCTGCAATTATCACAGCAGGAAGGATGCCCAGTCCCTTCTGCCCTCACCCACAGCGACCCCCCGCAATGATCGTGGCAGGAGGGATGCCCAGTCCCTCCTGCCTGCACCTGCTGTGACCCTTGTGCAATGATTGCAGCAGGAGGTATGCCCAGTCCATCCTGCCATCACCTGCTGCGACCCTCCCCCCCACCACAATGATCGCTGGCAGAAGAGATGCCCAATCCCTCCTGCCAATAACCCCACCCCCGAAAGTTTGATGGCAGGAGGGATGCCCAGTCCCTCCTGCAGGACACCACCCACCCCCATAAAGGTAGCCCACCTGGACCCCCCAAACCCACCCCCACTGGACCCCCCAACCCACCTAGACCCTTCTTAACCTTTTTTAGATGGCCGGCTGGATCCTTCCTGCGTCTAGCCAGCAGGCCTGCCTTCACTGGAATGGCGGGCCTGCCCCTTCCCGGTGTGTTCCTTCTGACTTGTGCTGTATGTTTGGGCTCCGTCGGTGGCAGTTCTCAAGTCCAAGAATGCTTTCAATTCCTAACTCCTCTCACCTTGGTTTATACATCCCCAACCATATATGTCATGTCTGTCCAAGTTAGATTGTAAGCTCTTCAGAGAAGGGACCGTCTATTAAATATCAAACGTACAGCACTGCATATGACTTTCAGTGCTATAGAAGTGATAAATAATAATAGCAGTAGTAGTAGAGAAAAGGGCTAGGATAAAATAAGTATTCTCTGGAGCGTTAAACCATCTTGGACCTCACTGAATCAAAGAACCCCATTTACTTAAGGTTAATTAATTAATTATATACTACTTATATCCTAAGTGGTTTACATTCAGTTACTTTATCATATTTCCCTATCTGTCCTGGTGAGCTCAAACTCTGTCTAATGTACCTGGGGCAATGAGGGAATTAAGTGACTTGCCTAGGATCACAAAGAACAGTGAGGGATTTGAACCCAAAGCCTCAGGGTGCTGAGGCTGTAGCTCTAACCCCTGCACCACACACTCCCGAGCATTAAATAATGCTGCAATCCAACTCTCCTCCACCTTTGCAGATCTTTAACAGCGAGAAATACAAAACGCAGAGAAAGAGAAAGTCATACTTTCAACCAACCACATTCCGCAAAACACACATTCACTCCTCCATCCACCTACAGAAGAAGGGCAAGAAAAATAACCAAAGCAGCTGGCCAAAAACGCCACAGAAAGGCACTTCAAAACTTCCAGTTTTGCTTTACCTTTGTTTGCATGTTTGCTGTGAGTTGCTTAGGTTTTATGATAATATGGAAAAAAAGCTTTTAATTTCCAAAATTACATCTACCATATCAATATACCACTGTATGCTGACTAAATACATCCACCCTTTGTACCCAGCACACTATGGGGTCCTTTTATCAAGCTGTGGTAGGGGTTTAACTTGCATAATACTGCGCGTTAAACTGCCTGTTGCGCTAGCCGCTAACGTCTGCATTGAGCAGGTGTTAGTTTTTTAGCCGGCCGCGGGGGTTAGTGCATGATGAAATGTCCGACGCACTAACCCCGCTAGCATGGCTTGATAAAAGGACCCCTATATCCATTCCCTCCCCAACACACCTCACTACCTCACCTGCAAACACCAACACTTTTCAAATGCACGGGAAGGTATATATAAAAATTCTAGAAATAGAACAATGAGCGAATTATGCAGCCCAAAGTACTGAGAAAACAGATTAGAAAAGAATAACGCAGGAGACTGAAAATGATATTGAAATTGCTTTAGCAAGCTATCAATGTAAACTTAGGGCTCCTTTTACTAAGCCACGTAAGGGCTTTAATGTGCGGAATAAAGCGCGCTAAATTGTCGCGTGCACTAGACCTTAATGCCAGCATTGAGAGCATAAGAGCATAAGAACTGCCATCTCCGGATCAGACCTTCAGTCCATCAAGTCCGGTGATCCGCACACGCGGAGGCCCAGCCAGGTGTACACCTGGCGTAATTTTAGTCACCCCTATCCCTCTATGCCTCTCGTAAGGAGATGTGCATTAGAGAATGATACGGGGAAAAAAATTTGTCCCCGTCACCGCCCCGTCCCTGCGACCACCATCCCTATCACCGCCCCGTCCCTGCGACCATTGTCCCTGTCCCGTCGCCGTCACCGCAACCACTGTCCTAGCCCCGTCCCTGCGATCACTGTGCCTGCCCCGATCCCAAGACTACTGTCCACTCCCTCCTTCCTAATGTGAGGAAACATGCACGATCACGGATCGCGTGGTCCAGAAGCACCCGACCGCCGCGTCCTGCCATCTCCCTCCCTCCACCTCACCTTAGGCACCTGCCGAGTCTGACTTTAATTCTTCTCCCAGCCACACGCTTTCAATAAGCCACGTGCCCGGCTGCTTGAGCTGTTGAATCTTCTCCCCTGACCCAACTTCCTGTTTTCGGTTGCGTCAGAGGAGATTCAACAATTCAAGCAGCTGCGCACGCGCGACTTATTGAAAGCGTGCTGGCTGGGAGAAGAATTAAACTCAGATTCGGCAAGCACCTAAGGTGAGGTGGAGGGAGGGAGATGGCAGGACGTGGGATGCGGCGATTGGGTGGGGATGCTGGACCGCGCGATCCGTGCTGGCTTCACTGCGGAGACGAGACCATTCACCGCTCCACGGGGCGGTGAATGGCCTTGTCCCCGTCCCCGCAGCGACCACTAATTTTCTCTTCCCGTTTCGGCGGGTTACCCGCGGCTAGCCGCGGCTAGCCGCGGGTAACAACCACCGTGTCATTCTCTAATGTGCATCTAGTTTGCTTTTAAATCCTAGAATGGTGCAATAACCTCCTCTGGGAGAGCATTCCAGGTGTCCACCACTCGTTGCGTGAAGCAGAGCTTCCTGATATTTGTCCTGGACTTGAGCTGGCGTTAGTTCTAGCTGAATAGCGCAGGCTTAGCGCACGCTAAAATGCTGCTTGCGCTAAAAACACTAACGCAGCTTAGTAAAAGAAGCCCTTAATCAAATAGAAAAATATTGTTGAATCAGTTTATTTTCAAATAATTGTCAGGAGATTTTTAACACTCAGAAAATTCAAGGCTCCTTTTACAAAGCTGCGATAGCGTTTTTAGCGCATGCAGAATTTTAGCTCGCGCTGAACCCGTTCAATGCTGGCGTTAGCGTCTAGCGCGTGCTAAAACCGCTAGCACAGCTTTGTAAAAGGAGCCCACAGTACTTCTGTTTGGTGTTTGTGGAAGAAAAACCTGGAGAAGCTCCACAGATGAACGAGGAAGATACATATAATAATAATAATAAGAGCAATTTATATACCACAGGACCGTGAAGTTCTATGTGGTTTACAATGATTAAAAATGTTACAAATTGCTACAAAAACTGGTATCTAACAGCTCCAGAGATCAGATATTGTGGGAAAGATTGTGCGAATCAGCTACCTAAGTACTGCAGGAACAGATATGTTTTTAGGTGTATTAGCAAGCATAAGTAATTGTTCCAGATCTTTACCCCATAATGCTGCCAGATATGAGAAAAGATGTTGATGATGTCTTTTAAATTCACATCCTCTAACCGGTGGAGAAACAAAATTCAAGTGTGAGCTTCTCTTCTGTCTATTGGTTGAGAAAGAGAAAAGGCCAGTTATATATTTAGAGGCTAAACCGAATAGTATCTTAAAGCAAAAACATCCAAACTTAAACTTCATACGTGCCTCCATCGGCAACCAATGCAGGAGTCGGTAGGAAGGAGTTACCTAGGGGGATGGGTACGTCACTGAAGTTTGGCTATTTTAATATCCTCTTGCTTATCTATTTAATGAAGTACACATAATAAGATCATGTTGGACCCCTGATGCAAGGTTCTTTTACCATCTGGGAATATCGGTCTGCAAAGCCGCTGGGCTACTGGAATAACATCGCTGGCAAGGTGGCTTGCAAGCAGCATTATTCTTCTAAGGTAAGATTCAATTACCTGTGGTACCAGTATCCCACAGGCTGCTGAGTCCTGAGGGGGATCTTTTACCATACCTTGATGAATCCCCCCAAAGCAGATTAATTAGGACTGCCAGAAAACTGTACTAAATTAACTCCTTTTAGGTATCTGTATAGCATCTAAGTATAAAACACCACTCAAAAATCAATGAAAAATCCCCAAACCAAAAAATGTTAAAGTTGTGAGCTCCAATACCATAAATAAATGAAACACAAAGGAAGTAACAAATATTTTGGGTGGAGGAAAAGACCTCATGAGCTCAGTGAAACAGAATTGCGAAGCCAAATAGCATTCATGTACTGGTCACATACCTGGAGCATCTAACTTTTCAGCACCCCCTTGTACGTGACATGGGGTTTGCCTGATAGAGGTCCCAGAATATCGTATATTTGCTTCCTAGGCTCCCCCCTTAACCATGTAGAAAATGTTCTTTTGATCATCATCCCTGTATCTGTGATAGCTGTTTAACTTACCGGAATGAGGCACGATGAGCTTTTGAAAACAATTTGATGTCCACATTGTCCCCTAGCATGTTGGAAGCATGTTATCCAGATTCCTTGCATAATCCAGCATTGCATAAAAACTATTGGCAATGACTGTATTTAACATATCTACAGATTGCTGCCTACCTGTATAGCAGTGCTGAATGTACATATTTTTAGCCATGATCAATATTTTAAAAACAGTGCCCTCTCAGTTTTAAAAATTGACCCAAGAGATTTTTAAAAATTGTATCTAAATTATTACATACTCAGACTAAATGGAATTTTTAAATAGATGGAAATCCAATTTAACTCTCAGCCATTTGATTAAGCCATCTAAGCATGACAAAAAAAAAAAAAAAAAAGATTTATTTACTGTTACTCTAATAGAATGACATAGCGTTATGCCTTGCATGTCATTTAAAACTGGAAAGATTGATGGCCCACTCATGTAGACAATCAGAATTCTGCTCGGTCCTATTAAAAATCTCTACAATTTTGACTTATTTTTAGCCTCAGATTCTCCTCCTTCTGAAGCCTTGCTTGAATGACATCTGGGTAAGGAATTTAATCAGTTGAACTTTTGGCCTCAACAACTTAAAAATAATGAAATCAGTAAATTGCTGCCCCCTGTTAGAAAGGAAAGGTTCCTTCAGAATTAGAAATCTATGCTGTCTGACCAGGATGCTTAAAAAGCTGAAGTAAGTAAAGTTCACGTTTGAGCTGAGGAAGAGCCGATGTAGAGAGCTGCATTGCCATTTTCCACTGTGACTGGATTACATATCCCAAAATTAACTATGATATCTAAGCTTTGGTAATAGTATGTACAATAGTATTGAAGTCTATTTGGATATTGTAACCTGCAATGGAAAATACCAGGAATGTCCCCATAGGTGCTATGCCAAATTTGCTGTTACTGTGTGGTAAACTATTGTGGTTTAGTAAAAGGTCCCCTTAAGCATTTGCTAATACAACTGTTAAAAGGCTTCATCAAAAGCAAAGTAGAAAAAAAAATGATTTAAACCCCCCTCCCGAAATCTATTATTCAGAGTGGGAACACACTATGGGGCTCATAATCAAAACTTAAACACTTCTAAAAACCCGTCCATGTCGGCTCTTGGATGACCTAAAAGACAGTTCGTCCAAGTGCAGATAATTAAACCGACTTTCTGGATGTATTGAGGGACTTATTAGGTCTTTGAATGCCATTGTACACGCAGTGCTAAAAGGGGCATATCTGGAGGAGTGGGATGTGGGCCAACCTAAATGGTCATCCTGCAAGGATAATTAAATGTTTCACGAGACTTCCTGGATGAAACTAATACGTTGTGACTTAGACATAAGAACATAAAAATAGCCTTACTAGGTCAGACCAATGGTCCATTAAGCCCAGTAGCCTGTTCTCACGGTGGCCAATCCAGGTCACTAGTACCTGGCCAAAACCCAAGGAGTAGTAATATTCCATACTAACAATCCAGGGCAATAAGTGGCTTCCCCCCTGTCTTTGTCAATAACATCTCTATTTCTCTCCCACTCCATGCACCTATGTCAAACAATTCTCTTTTTCTCTTCCGTCCCCCACTAGCAGCATCTCTCTTTCCCTCCCTTTCTAGCCCCCCCAGCCTGTGTCTCATCTGTCCTTCTCAACCCCTCCCAGCCTGTGCCTCATCTGTCCTTCCCTGCCTTCCCAACCCCCAGCCCATGTGATATCTGTCCTTCCCTGACTTCCCTACCCCCGAGCCTGTGCAGCATCTGTTCTTTTTGCCTTCGCAATCCCACCAGCCTATACAGCATCTGTCCTTTCCTGCCTTCCCCTCCCAGCCCGTGAGCATCGCTTCTTCCCTGCCTTTCCAAATCCCCAGCCTGTGCAGCATCTTTGCTTCCCTGCCTTCCCAACTACCTCCCAGCTCCAGCTCCCGACTCCCCTACCTATTGCCTCCCCAACTGCTGTAATTTTAAATCTTCAGGCAGCCTGTGGTGGCAACAAAGTGAGCCTGCCGCTGTAGGCCTACCCCAGAAGTCATCATTCCACAGCATCCTGAATACATGGGAAGAGGAAGCTGCTGTAGAATGATGACTTCTGGGGCAGGCTGATGTTGGCAGGCTCACTTCATTGCCTCCGACGGCTGCCCTAAAATTTAAAATGATGGCAGCAGGGAAGGCAGTAAGAGGGGGAGTTGGGAGAGCCATAACTGACTCGTCTGAGTGTCAATTTTTGGGGAAGCCATGGTCCTGTGCTCCCCCCCCCTATTCTGATGCCCATGGTCAGTGCTAATAATTGATGGCACTATCCGGTTAAGTGCTGCTGAACATTAGCAGTAACCCCCCACTCCCTCCTGCAGGATCAATTTAACCAGCAAGACTTCTCTTGCTCAGTTACATCATTTTGAATATTGAGCCCAAAATGTTCATTTCCTATGTAGGCTTTTCCTCTTTTTTTTTTTTTTTTTAGGGAAAGGGGATGGAGCTTAATACACTGCCTTTCTGTGGTTAAAATCAAAGCAGTTTACATATTATACACAGGTACTTATTATATACCTGAGGAATTGGAGGGTTATGTGACTCACTCAGAAACACAAGTAGCTGCAGTGGGACTTGAGCCCAGTTCCCCAGGTTGCTGCACTTACCACTAGGCTACTTCTCTAGGTCTTTTTCCTTGTTCCCTTTTTTGCCCATAATGTAATAATATGGGGCCACATTCGGCTGGCATATTGAATAGGTTAAGTTAAATGCTGGCACTAGTGTTTAACTTAATGCAAGTATTCTGCATTTTTACCTTGTGACATCCTAGAGGATGCTCTACTTCTTCCAAGTTTCCAAGTTCATTTCAGACTTAATATACCGTCCATCAAGGGTTACGTAGGCGGTTTACAATACTAAATTTTAATAAGAAAAAAAAAAAGGGAGGCATTCATCGTTAAAATATCAAGGACTGAACAAACAAAAGCATATGGTAACAAAGGGGTCTGTGGGCAAGGAAGAGTGAAGTATATCAAGATAAAATAAATGAAAAGGGAGGTAAAAAGGGGATGGAGATAACAATAGGGTGAGGACAGCGCTTTGTAAAAGTGGTTCTTGGGTAGTACTCTGCATTGAACCATGTAGACATTTTTGTGCTAGATCTGATGACCAATGGATAATTTTTTTTAAGTATACACAGCGTCCTACACTATCCACCACTGCATCTCATTATGCAGTCACTATGGGCTCCTTTTACAAAGGTGCGCTAGCGGTTTTAGCACGCGCTTAGCGTGTGCTAAAATGCCGCGCGCACTAGCCGCTACCGCCTCCTTTTAAGAAGGCGGTAATTTTTCAGCTAGCATGCGCTACAGTGCGCGCTAATATGGTGCATGCGCTAAAAACGCTAGCACAACTTTGTAAAAGGAGCCCTATATATTTTTTTTCAATAAAGCATATTGGACTCGTAGCAAGCTACATAGGGCCCATTTAACGAAGTCAAATAAATGCTGGCATTGTAATGGAAATTTAGGTGACTTTAAGCATATGATTTATGACTGCCCAAATATTCAACCATTTTGGAGATCAGTATGGAAAACCATATGCACTATACTTCCTATTTCTTCTCGGTTATCTTTTGATATCATTTTCTTTCGTTCTTTTGCTTTGCCTGATGCACTGGAAAAATGGCATTCTAAGTTACTCGATATTCTCATGGCTCTTACTCTCACACTGGACATCAGCTTAATTATTAAACACTTCTCTTTGGTGGGCTACGGTCATGATGATTCATAAATATGAATGCAAAGCCAATTCCCTTACTAACAAGAGCTTTAAAACTAGCAAAATATGGTTTCCAATAACAAATGTCTCTTCTCATTTTTGAGGTAATTGTTACTTATCCCAGGACAAGCAGGCAGCATATTCTTAACGCATGGGTGACGTCACCGACGGAGCCCCGGTACGGACACTTTTAACTAGAAAGTTCTAGTTGACCGCACCACGCATGCGCGGGTGCCTTCCCGCTCGACGGAGGAGAGCGTGGTCCCCAGTTTCTTTGTTTCTGCGGAGCGAAGAAGACGCATGTGTTTTCAACGGCCGTTGAAAAATCAATCCTGCCTTCCCGCTCGCGTAATTTTTCGTTGTTTTTCTCTTTTTTTCCCTTCGGGTTACTTTACTTTTTATTTAAAATTAAAAAAAAAAAAAAAAAAAAATTGTCGGATTTTCTTTATTTTTCAGGCCGGCCCCGGCGGGGCATGTTGCCACCATACAGGCCTCCAACTTTGATTTTGCGGAGGCCGTGTTTCCCTTCATGCCCCCTCAACCGGGCTTTAAGAAGTGCCAGCGGTGTGCACGCCCGATCTCTCTTACCGACCCGCATAATTGGTGCCTGCAGTACTTGGGTCCAGAGCATCGGGCGGACACCTGCACCCGCTGTGCTACGCTTAAAAAGCGCACCTTAAAAAATAGGCAGATCCAGCAAAATATTCTATTTGGTACCGGATCTGCCAAGGAATCTGCCGCGACGTCGACGGCACCGCAAAAGTCGACACCGACTACTTCGACTCCACCGGATCCTTCTTCGGGGTCGCTGGCCCCAGGTAAGCCGGCTAAGAAGCCTTCCACTTCCCTTGAGCGCCCTCCTGCCACGGTTGCGACACCGGCAACCCCGGCACCGCTTCGACCCCGCAAACGCTCCGCTCCGATATCGGTGAGTGCCTCGTCATCGGCCTCCTCATCGCCGGAGCGTAGAGCGGCACCTATGGTACCGAAGAAGAAAAAAGCGGTACCGGTGCCTCCCCTGGACGACCGCATCGCGGCCATACTCCAAACACAATTACAGGAGCAGCTGCAACAACAGCTCCAACAACTATTGCCGGCGTTGCTGGCACCGCACCTTCCAGTACGGGACCGGTCCGAGCCTCGCACCGTTCCATCGGTGTCGACCCCCTCGGTACCGCTCAACACTTCCATGCCGGTCCTCTCGGCTGAGCCACATCTTTCCCAACCTACGGTACAGACCCGCTCTGATGCCGATCCTCCTCAGTACCAGGTACGGCACCGGTCTTCCTCACCCGGTACTGCCTCGGTCCGCTCTGGCAAGTCTCTCTCCAAAACTCGCCATGCCGAGCCCTCCACACCGATGTCCCGCCGTGCGCACCCCGACATCAGGGACCCAGACTTATGGGAAGAATCCCCACACGGTACTGAGGAAGACGCTTCCTCCACGGACGAGGAACCTTCAGTGACTGATACCGTCTCAAAACCTGAACAGTCCTCGTTCACCAAATTCCTTAGGGAGATGTCTGCTGCTCTTTCCATTCCCTTAGAGTCCGACTCTAAAAAGTCACAGGCCTTTCTCGATGCCTTAGACTTTGAGCAACCTCCTAAGGAATTCCTCAAGTTACCCGTACATGACATCCTACGGGAAACTTTTTATAAGAACTGGGAGAACCCCCTCACTGTCCCGGGGGCCCCTCGCAAATTGGATAGCTTGTATCGGGTCATTCCCATCCCAGGGTTTGACAAGCCTCAATTGCCCCATGAATCTCTCCTGGTGGAGTCCACCTTAAAGAAAACTCAGGGCTCCAGTGTCTATGCCTCCACCCCTCCTGGCAGAGAGGGAAAAACTATGGATAAGTTTGGCAAGCGCCTTTTCCAGAATGCAATGCTGGCCAACAGGGCAAATAATTACACCTTTCACTTCTCCTTCTACATGAAGCATCTGGTGCAACAACTCTCCGCCTTACAAAAATACATCCCTGAACGTAAGGTACCTCTTTTTCAACAACAAATTTCCAGTCTGCTCCAACTCTGAAAATTCATGGTGCGCTCCATTTATGACTCATTTGAGCTGACCTCTCGAGCGTCTGCCATGGCTGTTGCCATGCGACGTCTGGCCTGGTTGAGAGTTTCTGACCTCGACATTAACCACCAAGACCGCCTGGCTAATGCACCTTGTCTTGGTGATGAACTCTTCGGGGAGTCCCTGGACTCAACAACCCAAAAACTCTCGGCTCACGAGACCAGGTGGGACACCCTGGTGAAGCCTAAAAAGAAGACCCCGCCTGCTCGCCCCTACAGACAGCAGTCTTCCTACCAACGCAGGTTCTCGGCCAGACCTCTCATCCCGCCTCAACAGCAGCCTCGCCGATCTCGTCAACAGCATCAAACACAGGCTCGCTCACAGTCTCACCAACCTGCCAAGCCTCTTCCTCCGTCAAAACCTTCTCAGCCCTTTTGACTTTTTCTTCCAGGGCATAGCCAGTCTCCCACCATCATTGCCTCTTCCTCAACCTATCGGAGGTCGCCTCCAAATCTTCCTCAGCCGTTGGGAGGTCATCACATCAGACCAATGGGTCCTCAACATCATTCGCCACGGCTACTCTCTCAACTTCCAGACTCTTCCACCAGACAATCCTCCCATAGAGTCTGCTTCTCACTCCTCCCAAACCCCCCTCCTCCTGAGGGAGGTCCAATCCCTCCTTCTTCTCAATGCCATCGAAGAGGTGTCTCCGGACCAAAGGGGCCAGGGATTCTACTCCCGCTACTTCCTGGTTCCCAAGAAGACAGGAGACCTCCGTCCCATCCTCGATCTCAGGGACCTCAACAAGTGTCTGTTCAGAATGCTCTCCCTTGCCACG
The DNA here is from genome assembly GCF_902459505.1 of Geotrypetes seraphini. Lineage (NCBI taxonomy): Eukaryota > Metazoa > Chordata > Amphibia > Gymnophiona > Dermophiidae > Geotrypetes > Geotrypetes seraphini. Next base: position 145,737,715 of record NC_047085.1, on the reverse strand, counting down.
CTTTACCCTCTTCTCTCTCAACACGACTGGCTATGTTCCCTGGACCTCAAAGAGGCCTACACTCACATCCCAATCAATCCGACTTCACGTCGCTACCTACGGTTTCAGATACAGCACCGTCACTATCAGTACAAAGTGCTACCCTTTGGCCTCGCATCATCACCCAGGGTGTTCACCAAGTGCCTTATTGTGGTGGCGGCCTTCCTCAGGTCTCACGACCTCCAGGTGTTCCCCTACTTGGACGATTGGTTGGTGAAAGCGCCTACATCTCCGCTTGTGCTACAAGCCACTCATCACACCATCTCGCTCCTCCATCTACTGGGGTTCGAGATCAACTACCCCAAGTCGAACCTACTTCCCACACAGCGACTTCAATTCATTGGAGCAGTTCTGGACACCACTCTGATGAGGGCGTTTCTTCCCGCCGACCGACAACGGACCCTGCTCCATCTCTGTCGTCAGGTGCTCCTTCATCACTCCGTCCCAGCTCGGCAGATGATGATCCTCCTGGGCCACATGACCTCGACGGTCCATGTGCTTCCTCTGGCGCGACTCCACCTCAGGACACCTCAATGGACTCTTGCCAACCAATGGTCAAAGACCACGGATCTTCTTTCTCATCCCATCTCTGTGACATCGTCTCTTCAGCAATCTCTTCACTGGTGGTTGAACTCCTCAAATCTTTCCAGTGGTCTACTCTTTCATCTACCCCCTCACTCCATGATCATAACCACGGATGCCTCCCCCTATGCGTGGGGAGCTCACCTGGGGGATCTACGCACCCAGGGACTCTGGACCCCTCAGGAGCATCAACATCACATCAATTTCCTGGAACTCAGAGCCATGTTCTATGCTCTCAAGGCCTTCCAGCACCTTCTCTACCCTCAGGTTCTTCTCCTGTGCACGGACAATCAAGTCGCCATGTACTACATAAACAAGCAAGGCGGCACCGGATCCCCCCTCCTCTGTCAGGAGGCCCTCCGAATATGGACCTGGGCCACGACCCACAGTCTCTTCCTCAAGGCTGTATACATCCAGGGCGAACAGAACTCCCTGGCCGACATTCTCAGCCGCATCCTTCAACCCCACGAGTGGACTCTGGACCCTCCAACACTCCACTCCATCTTTGCTCGCTGGGGCACTCCACAGGTGGACCTCTTTGCAGCTCCTCACAACCATCAGCTGCCCCAGTTCTGTTCCAGACTCTTCTCTCCTCATCGTCTGACCCCAGACGCATTCCTGCTCGACTGGACGGATCGGTTCCTCTATGCCTTTCCTCCTCTACCTCTGATGTTGCGGACGTTATCCAAACTCCACAGGGACAGGGCCACCATGATTCTCATCGCCCCTCGGTGGCCTCGCCAACACTGGTTCTCCCTCCTGCTTCAGCTCAGCTCCAGAGAGCCCATTCCTCTTCCTGTGTTTCCTACTCTACTTACGCAGCAGCATCAGTCTCTACTACATCCCAATCTGTCTTCGCTCCACCTGACAGCTTGGTTTCTCTCGGGCTAACCTCTTCAGAGAATCTGTCTTAGCCCGTCCGTCGCATTTTGGATGCATCTAGGAAACCGGCCACCCTCCAATGTTATCATCAAAAGTGGACCAGGTTCTCCTCTTGGTGTCTACTGCGTCATCATGATCCCACCTCATTGGCGGTGGAAACTGTATTGGACTATTTGCTCTCTCTCTCCGACGCTGGCCTCAAGTCTACCTCGATCAGAGTCCACCTCAGTGCCATCACTGCGTTTCATGAGCCTATCCTCGGAAAACCGCTTACGGCTCATCCTTTGGTTTCCCGGTTCATGAGAGGCCTCTTCAATGTCAAACCACCTCTGAAGCCTCCTCCTGTCGTCTGGGACCTGAATGTGGTTTTATCAGCTCTCATGAAACCTCCTTTTGAGCCTCTTGCCACAACTTCGCTCAAACTTCTTACATGGAAGGTGCTTTTCCTCATTGCCATCACCTCTGCCAGGAGGGTTAGTGAGTTGCATGCACTGGTTACCGACCCTCCTTTCACTGTTTTTCACCATGACAAGGTGGTTCTGCGTACCCATCCTAAATTCCTTCCCAAGGTGGTCTCGGACTTCCACCTCAACCAGTCCATTGTGTTGCCTGTCTTTTTCCCTAAGCCCCATTCTCATCCTGGGGAACAGGCGTTGCACACGCTGGACTGTAAGCTTGCCCTTGCATACTACCTTGACCGTACCAGGGCTCACCGCTCCTCACCTCAGCTCTTTCTGTCCTTCGACCCTAACCGTCTAGGTCGCCCTGTCTCTAAACGAACGCTTTCCAACTGGCTTGCTGCCTGCATTGCGTTCTGTTATGCTCGGGCCAGTCTCTCACTGGAAGGTGCTGTCACGGCCCACAGGGTCAGAGCTATGGCTGCTTCTGTGGCTTTCCTCCGTTCCACGCCCATCGAGGAAATCTGCAAGGCTGCCACTTGGTCCTCAGTTCACACGTTCACTACTCACTACTGTCTGGATGCCTTCTCCAGATGGGATGGACACTTCGGCCAATCTGTGTTACAAAATTTATTTTCCTAATGGCCAACCATCCCTCCTCCCTCTCTGTTAGCTTGGAGGTCACCCATGCGTTAAGAATATGCTGCCTGCTTGTCCTGGGATAAAGCACAGTTACTTACCGTAACAGGTGTTATCCAGGGACAGCAGGCAGATATTCTTAGGACCCGCCCTCCTCCCCGGATTGGCTTCTTAGCTGGCTTATCTTAACTGGGGACCACGCTCTCCTCCGTCGAGCGGGAAGGCACCCGCGCATGCGCGGTACGGTCAACTAGAACTTTCTAGTTAAAAGTGTCCGTACCGGGGCTCCGTTGGTGACATCATCCATGCATTAAGAATATCTGCCTGCTGTCCCTGGATAACACCTGTTACGGTAAGTAACTGTGCTATTTCAGCTGAGTATAATTTCTTATCCTAATGTTTTACTTATTGCTTGTGATGCTTAATTTACTAAAATGAGTTCTAATCGAATCTTATCTCATCTTTGGTCTTTAACTAATTGTATGGCTACATATGTATATTTATAATTGTCTACATAGGTGCTTTTAGTCTTCTCTGCCGGTCCACAAAATAATTATTTTATTTCTGCCAGTCCATAGGTGTCAAAAGGTTGAAGAACACTGCTTTATTCTATAGTCTGTAAATCTGTTCATATAATATATAACTTCCTCATAGATGCCAAACTAAACCAGGAGAGCCTGATAATTTGATAGGCTAAATGTGATCTACAATGAAGGCTGAGCAGGTGCTGTTTTCTGACCCATGATAGACAATCTAAAGAGAAATATTATTGTATGCATATATCCTGAAGCTCAGCCTAATGGAAGAAAAGACTGTGTACCTGTACACTGTAATAAAGATTTGTGTTCTGCAGCTCTGTATCAGTACCTTGTCTAATCTGTGACAGATTTAGTAGACTTTGGATGGTCTCCATAGAGCTATTGCGGCATGCAACAGCAACATTGACATAGTAAAGGAATTAGTATAGTTCACTTATTTAACATTGTAGCAGTGGGACTTGCTAACAAGCAATGAAGGCACAAGCATGAACAACCAGTAATTGCATAATAAAATGGTTATGTATATCACCTCACACACATGATATCATGCAAATCAGGAAACTATTTCTGCATGGTTGGCCTTTATTTGGGAATGTAATACTCAGCTGTTACATAACCATTCTTGTTTCTTTTAGCATGTTTTCAATATTGTACCTTAATCAATTTCTGCCTTATTTTATTTTCAAGAGAAGGAAGTCTGTGGTTCAGACAGATGTAAATGAGAGAGTGTGACACAGCTGCAAATCAGATTCAGATCAATTGGTTGTGTACGAGCTGCTTAATGACATGCCATGGTTTTAAATATTCATGAAGCAATCTAGGGGAATATGAGGTCACTCTCTTTCTCATTAATGGATAAAAAGCACCTAGTGTGTTTTATACTGAGCTCTCATCCTCCATTCCATATGCTAAAAGAACATTAGGAAGCAAACCTTCAATCACCTTAAGTCACCACAGTTTGCAATTGCGCCTACGCAGTGATAAATAATTATTCATTAAAATAAATCTGTAGCATGAATCAGCATCATCATTCTAGAATACAAAACGGTGCATGTAACATAAAGCCCTAATAAAATGTGGCTTTATTTTTTAAATATTAAAATCCTTTGTTTTGCAAAATAACTTTAAATATATTTATTTTTCCAAATTATTTATATGCCACTATTGAAAAACTACTCCTTAAGGAAAGATTTTCTTAATAATTGTTTGTAATGTTTCAATAATTTGTAAAAAAAAATAAAAAATTTGAAATACAGGTAACAATATAAAGTCTACCAAGCAAATTACCTTATCCATCCAATATCAATTAGCAAAATGCTGGAACCAACTACCACCTACACTATGGGCTCCTTTTACTAAGTTGTGCTAGCGGTTTTAGCGCGTGCTAAATTATCGAACACTAGATGCTAACTCTACCATTAGTTTTGGCATTAGTTTTAGCACGTAGTGTGGGGTTAGCGTGCGCTAAAAACACTAGTGCACCTTAGTAAAAGGAGCCCAATGATCTTGTGACCACTATCTCAGGTTCAGAAAACTTTTAAAATAATTTCTGTACCAAGACAGGGAGCCAACCCTGAAATACGGTAACATAAATGGTAATTGTAAAAGCCCATTTCCAAGTTGTCTAATGTAACTCCTGGGATATAATGATGAGCCAATTAACTAATTAATTGATGAATTAATTAACTAACTAATTAATTAATTAACTAATTAACTAATTAATTAACTAATTAATTGGCACATGCATTTGCCATGGGCACCCACATTTGGGCAACCTATATAGAATCTGTAAGATAGTGCCTAAGTGCTTTAGTGTGCATTTACAAAGGGATTGTGTCCATGAATGTCACACCTATCTTCAAGAAGGGATCGAGGGGTGACCCCGGGAACTACAGGCCGGTGAGCCTGACTTCAATTATAGGGAAGATGGTGGAAGCTATGATCAAGGACGGCATTTGCGAGCACATACTGTTCTTAAACAAGCCTATAAAAGAGCGAGATATTACAATAGAGAAGCTCTTTTAGAAGACAGGGACACCAAAATTCAACAAGAAGATGTACAAACCTGCGTTATGAGGTTTTCTGCTAGAGGAAATATACCTGCTGCTATCCTTAGAAACAACTGGAGCATTATACAATCCCATCCTTTGTTCCAGGAAGATCAGTTAAGAATAGCGTTTGCAAGAGATAGAAATCTAAAGGATTTGTTGAGTCCAGCGCTTTTAAAATCTACAATCAGCCGCACGTCCAGCCTGCTTCCTAAAGGTTTTTTTAGATGTGGCAAGTGTGCATTTTGTGAGATGGTAATGCCAACCAAGTCTTTTGAAAAGAATGGAAGGAATGTCAGCATTAGTCATTTTTTAACTTGTTCTTCGGACCATATCATCTACACCAGTGTTCTTCAACCTTTTTACACCCATGGACCGGCAGAAAAAAAATAATTATTTTGTGGACCGGCAAACTACTAGGACTAAAATTTAAAAATCCCGTTTCCGCCCCATCTCCGCGAGCTCGGTCCCCACAAATCATCTGATCCCATCCACACAAGCCTCAGTTATGATTTTATATTGAATGTATTTTATTAAAGTATAAAAAGAAACAATATTCTTTAGAATTGTCATTTTATAAATACAAATAATTCAGAGCAAGGATCAACAAAACCCCTGTCTCTCCTCCCCTTCACATATATCCCCTCTACTATCAAGAAAACTGAACAAGCCAAATTATTACAGAATGCTACACAGAAATATCATGCTAACAGAATACTGAAGTAACACATGACAGGAATAGTTTTAGGGGAGTGCAACTAGGGCAACTGCCCCCTGGTCAGAGAGCGCCCTAAGCCAGCTGAAAGCTAAAGAAGCACTGCCTGGGTTTTGCAGTCCCCAGTTATGTCTAACACCAGCTCTAGCAGGATATATATTTCAAATCTGATATATTCTAATCACAAAATAGAAATAAAATTATTTTTTTCTACCTTTTGTCGTCTCTGGTTTCTGCTTTCAATCTTTTTTTCACTCTCTTCCTTCCAGCGTATGCCCTCTCTGTCTCTTCAATCCAGCATCTGCCCCTTCCATCCACTATCTGTCCTCTCCCCCTTCCATATGGTATCTGTCTTCTTTCTATGTCCCTCTCCCCTTTCCATCCAGCTTGTGCCCCTCTCTCCTATTTACATGATTCATTCCAGCTTCACTGCTCTCTTCATTTTTATCTCTCCTACACCAGATCTATCATCGTTGTCCCTCTGCTTATTTTTCTGCTGACCCCTTCTTATCATCTATCTCTCTACTTTCTCATGCCTGTGTCTCCCCTTCCCCTCCTCTAATCTCTCTGCCAGCTGTTTCCTTCCTTTTTTCATTCTCCCTTCCCTCCTCCTCCTGTCCAGCAGTAACTCTCTTCCCTTCCTCCCCTCCCAGCAGCATCTCTCCGTCTCCCTCTCCAGTAGCAGCTGTCCCTTTTTTTCCTTGCCCAGCAGCTTCCCAGATTCCTTTCCCTCCTCCCCTCCCAGAAGCATCTCTCCTTCTCCCTCTCCAGTAGCAGCTGTACCTTTTTTTCCTTGCCCAGCAGCTTCCCAGATTCCTTTCCCTCCTCCCCTCCCAGAAGCATCTCTCCTTCTTCTCCCTCTCCAGTAGCAGCTGTCCCTTTTTTTCCTAGCCCAGCAGCTTCCCAGATTCCTTTCCCTCATCCCCTCCCAGAAGCATCTCTCCTTCTTCTCCCTATCCAGTAGCAGCTGTCCCTTTTTTTCCTTGCCCAGCAGCTTCCCAGATTCCTTTCCCTCCTCCCCTCCCAGAAGCATCTCTCCTTCTTCTTCTCCCTGTCCAGTAGCAGCTGTCCCTTTTTTTATCTTGCCCAGCAGCTTCCCAGATTCCTTTCCCTCCTCCCCTCCCAGAAGCATCTCTCCTTCTTCTCCCTCTCCAGTAGCAGCTGTCCTTTTTTTTCCTGACCCAGCAGCTTCCCAGATTCCTTTCCCTCCTCCCCTCCCAGATGCATCTCTCCTTCTCCTTCTCCAGTAGCAGCTGTCCCTTTTTTTCCTGGCCCAGCAGCTTCCCAGATTCCTTTCCCTCCTCCCCTCCCAGAAGCATCTCTCCTTCTCCCTTTCCAGTAGCAGCTGTCCCTTTTTTTCCCCTGCCCAGCAGCTTCCCAGACTGATAGTGGTTTTCTCCCCTCCCAGCAGCTCTTCTTACTTCCCAGCGCAGCGATTCACGAAGGCAGCCTCGGGTCCTTTGTTGTGTCGCGCCGCCTCTGAGGAAAGAGGAAGTTGCATCATCAGAGGCAGCCGCGACTCAGCAAAAGCCCCGAGGCTGCCTTCGTGAATCGCTGCGCTGGGAAGTAAAGGAGAGCTGCAGAGAGGGGAGAAAGCCACTGTCGGAGGCTCCCCAAGATCTCTCCGGCCCAGCGCACGCTTCCGATGCTGATCTTGCCGGTCCTGCGCTGACCGGCAGGAAGTTCAAATGAGTCAATCTTGCCGGTCCTGTGCGGACCGGCAAAAATTTCCTGCGGACCGTTACCGGTCCGCGGACCGGCGGTTGAAGAACTGTGATCTACACAATTATTTGCCCCTGCAACCTGTGGTATATAGGTATGTCGACTAGACCATTCAAACAGAGACTCTCAGAACACAAATCCAATCTAAAACACATGAAAACATCGGCCCCTTTGGTCGAACACTGCATAGATAAAAATCACAGGTTTAAAGATCTTAAGTGTTTTTGTTTCGACACAATTGAACCAACACCAAGGGGAGGTAATAGACAAAAGAAGCTCCATCAGGCAGAATGTAAATGGATTTTCACGTTTAACACCTTGAAACCTCATGGCTTAAATAATTCTATTGACTGGTACGCTTTCCTATAATAATTTACATACATTTATACATATACATTTTATTAAACAATAATAAAAAAAGAAAAAATGGGCGTGTTAAAGGCTTGTGATGTCATAGCCATTTACGAATAAAAGGCATGCGCACAAGTGTGTGTTTGCCGACGCCATATTTTGAATCCGAAAAGCCGGATTATGCTGTGAGCGGTGAGTACCGTTTTTAATGTTTAAGTAAGGTCAAATATGTGTATAAAACTGTTTAAGTAGACGGATTATAATCTAAAATTCTTTTAATTTCAGCTCGACTATATTGACCCTAGATGAAGCCCGAGTGGCGAAATGGGTCCCGTCGGTCCGATAGTCTGAGCACAGCTGATAAGTGACTCGCTCAATAAGATAAGTGTCGCTTTATGTGTTTGCATAAATTATAAGAGCAAACCTCTATTTTTTAAAGTTTTTGATAATTATTAAACAAGTTTTACAAGCATTGAAAAAACAAATTAAAAAAATACGGTTTGAAGCCCGATGAATGAAAAAGTACCTACCTGTATTAGGTTGTTGTTATTAATACACAGCACCCACAGGTTACTGAGGGCTTCATTCCATGACCTAACTGATTCCAGTCCTCATTTTGAATTTGACTGTTGGTACCTAAAGGACTGATTACCATTCCTGTTCAGTAGTGAATCACTTTGTATTATAATGGTAGAACAGTGGAAAAGCGCTCATAGCTTTTCAGTAGATATGATGGGAACATTGCTCAATGTCCCTTCGCAATTTGATGTTGCAGAAATTACAACTTCTTTTACTTCGCCATGGAATGACGTTACCAAGTTATTTAAGTCCATTGTCAGCATGGATATTAACAGCAGCATGCTGATAGAATACTGCAAATTGGAGAGAATTCCAAGAGGTCTCCGCATCAACAAAGCTCCGCAAATTTTTAAAGAAGACAGCGGCTTTATTGAAGTTTGGAATAAGATACTTAATAAATGTTCATTGGATTTAATGTTGCTAATTATTCAACATAGTAACAAAATTGTAAATGAACAAAAAGCCAAACTTGATGCAGATTTAACATCTTTAAAATCCTCTCTTTCTGAGAATGATTTTGAGATTCATTTTAAGAATTTGGAAGATAATATGTCTAAATTGAAGGATTCTATAAAAAAGAATAAGGTCCGTAAGTTCAAGAGGGATGAATATGATTATTCTGCGAATAGAGTGTATTCATGGATGTATAAAAAAGACATCCAAAAACCAGACGATATGACGCAATCTGTCAGCTCTGATGGTCATTCTACATCCAGCTCTACAAGTAGTAATCATTCGTCTTCTTTTTTGTCAAGAGGTCAACCCCCCAGGAGAGGCCGGCTAAGAAGTCGAGGAGGGTCTCAACGCAACAGACCACACACACGGTCACAGACCAGACCAAGCCAGTGGTGATCAATCTGTCTAGTAGGGATTTAAATGACAACGAGATGTCTTTGTTATCACATGGTCTGTCCTTTGTGCCTTCAACCAATTTTGATTTATTTCAATTTAATGTGGATTTTGAGAAATTTTTGAGAAAACTACAGATCAAAGTTTTCTTTAATAACACCACGAAGTCCGGAGATCATACGGTGGTTAATCCTCCTTCTACGTGGTCCCCTCCAATTCCTCTCGATCCAGTTATTAATGCTTTCAAACAATGTGTATTGCGGGATATCATAGAATGGACCAACACTAATCCCCGGTACAAAGCCAACTTAACCAGAGAAGAACAAAAGGCTCTAATTGAACTTAAAAAAGACAGTACAATCATAATAAAGAAAGCAGATAAAGGAGGGGCAATAGTAGTCAGTGATAAAAAAGATTACTGTCAGGAAATTTTTAGACAACTAAGTGACCTAGACACTTATGAAAAACTAGCTTTAAATCCCACAAAACGTATACAGAGAAAAATTTTGACAGAAACTGATAAAGGTTTAAGTGCAGGATTTCTCACTTTCAAAGATCATAAATTTCTCAATACTAAATCTCCATTGGTACCTGTGTTATATACGTTGCCTAAGATACACAAAAGTCTATCTAACCCTCCGGGTAGACCCATTATGTCGTCCCGCGGATCTCTCCTGGAACCACTTTCGATATTTGTTGACCATTTTTTGAAATCTGAAGTTAGCAAGATGGATTCTTTTTTAAAAGACTCAAAAGACATTATTAACAAGTTTGATAGCATTCCTAAGGAGGATTTTCCTTTTCTGCTTGTTTCTTTTGATGTTGTGTCATTATACACGTCTATCCCCCAGGATGAAGCTTTAATGATCATCCAGAACATTTTTGAAGCCCGCAGTCGTCCTCATCTAATTCCTTCAGATTTTCTTTGTTTCCTAGCAAGGACAGCAATGAAAGAAAATTTCTTTCTATTTGACAATTGTTTTTTTAAGCAAAAGAAGGGTGTCGCGATGGGGGCAACTTTTGCTCCGTCCGTAGCGAATCTTTTCATGGAATGTTTTGAAACCACATGGATCAAGCAGTCTCCTTTTGATGTCCATATTTACAAATGGTATCGATATATTGATGACATCATAATGTTATGGACCGGATCTGAACAAAATCTTTTACAGTTCAAAAGCTGGCTTAATGGTTGTGATGTTAACATTCAATTCACAATGACTTATGCCATGCATAAAATCATTTTTTTGGACTTAATTATAATACAAGAATGTGATCATTTTGAGTTTGATGTTCATTTAAAACCTACGGACAGGAACACCTTGTTGGATTTTAAGAGCTGCCACCCGATAGCGCTGAGAAAAAACTTACCATTCTCCCAGTTTCTCAGATTGAGAAGAAACTGTTCCTCTTTAAGGAATTTCAAATCACAAGCTAAAAAATTGAAAATCAAATTGACTGAAAGAGGGTATCCCAATACTGTTCTTAAACAAGCCTATAAAAGAGCGAGATATTACAATAAAGAAGCTCTTTTAGAAGACAGGGACACCAAAATTCAACAAGAAGATGTACAAACCTGCGTTATGAGGTTTTCTGCTAGAGGAAATATACCTGCTGCTATCCTTAGAAACAACTGGAGCATTATACAATCCCATCCTTTGTTCCAGGAAGATCAGTTAAGAATAGCGTTTGCAAGAGATAGAAATCTAAAGGATTTGTTGAGTCCAGCGCTTTTAAAATCTACAATCAGCCGCACGTCCAGCCTGCTTCCTAAAGGTTTTTTTAGATGTGGCAAGTGTGCATTTTGTGAGATGGTAATGCCAACCAAGTCTTTTGAAAAGAATGGAAGGAATGTCAGCATTAGTCATTTTTTAACTTGTTCTTCGGACCATATCATCTACACAATTATTTGCCCCTGCAACCTGTGGTATATAGGTATGTCGACTAGACCATTCAAACAGAGACTCTCAGAACACAAATCCAATCTAAAACACATGAAAACATCGGCCCCTTTGGTCGAACACTGCATAGATAAAAATCACAGGTTTAAAGATCTTAAGTGTTTTTGTTTCGACACAATTGAACCAACACCAAGGGGAGGTAATAGACAAAAGAAGCTCCATCAGGCAGAATGTAAATGGATTTTCACGTTTAACACCTTGAAACCTCATGGCTTAAATAATTCTATTGACTGGTACGCTTTCCTATAATAATTTACATACATTTATACATATACATTTTATTAAACAATAATAAAAAAAGAAAAAATGGGCGTGTTAAAGGCTTGTGATGTCATAGCCATTTACGAATAAAAGGCATGCGCACAAGTGTGTGTTTGCCGACGCCATATTTTGAATCCGAAAAGCCGGATTATGCTGTGAGCGGTGAGTACCGTTTTTAATGTTTAAGTAAGGTCAAATATGTGTATAAAACTGTTTAAGTAGACGGATTATAATCTAAAATTCTTTTAATTTCAGCTCGACTATATTGACCCTAGATGAAGCCCGAGTGGCGAAACGGGTCCCGTCGGTCCGATAGTCTGAGCACAGCTGATAAGTGACTCGCTCAATAAGATAAGTGTCGCTTTATGTGTTTGCATAAATTATAAGAGCAAACCTCTATTTTTTAAAGTTTTTGATAATTATTAAACAAGTTTTACAAGCATTGAAAAAACAAATTAAAAAAATACGGTTTGAAGCCCGATGAATGAAAAAGTACCTACCTGTATTAGGTTGTTGTTATTAATACACAGCACCCACAGGTTACTGAGGGCTTCATTCCATGACCTAACTGATTCCAGTCCTCATTTTGAATTTGACTACTGAGAACAAGCCAGCACGGATTCTGGAAGGGAAGGTCGTGCCTAACGAACCTTCTGTACTTCTTTGAGGGAATAAGCAGTCGGGTGGACAATGGAGAACCCATAGACATCATTTACCTCGATTTTCAAAAGGCTTTCGACAAGGTGCCACATGAAAGGCTGCTTAGGAAGCTGTGGAACCACGGGGTGGGAGGGGATGTGCACAGATGGATCAAGCACTGGTTGTCGGGTAGACTGCAGAGGGTCGGAGTGAAGGGCCAATATTCTGACTGGCGGGGAGTCACAAGCGGTGTGCCACAGGGATCGGTGCTGGGGCCGTTACTCTTCAACATATTTATCAGTGACCTGGAAAAGGAGGCAAAGTGCGAGGTTATAAAATTTGCAGACGATACCAAACTGTGCGGCAGAGTTAGGTCCAGGGAGAAGTGTGAGGACCTGCAAAGGTACCTGGACAAGCTGGAAGACTGGGCAAACAAATGGCAAATGCGCTTTAACGTGGAAAAATGCAAGGTCATGCATATAGGGAAAAATAACCCGTTGTTCAACTACAAATTGGGGGGGGCATTGTTGGGAGACAGCAGACTTGAGAGAGACTTGGGTATGCTGGTGGATGCATCACTGAAGCCATCTGCACAGTGCGCAGCAGCCTCGAAAAAAGCCAACAGGATGCTGGGCATCATAAAGAGGGGCATAACAACCAGGACGCGGGAAGTCATCATGCCATTGTATCGAGCGATGGTGCGTCCACATCTGGAATACTGCATTCAGTATTGGTCGCCGCACCTCAAGAAGGACATGGCGGTACTTGAGAGAGTCCAAAGGAGAGCAACGAAACTGGTAAAAAGGCTGGAACACTGCCCATACGCCGAGAGGTTGGATAGGCTGGGGCTCTTCTCTCTGGAAAAAAGGAGGCTCAGGGGAGATATGATAGAGACCTTCAAGATCATGAGGGGCATAGAGAGGGTGGATAGGGACAGATTCTTCAGACTGAGGGGGACAACAGGTACGAGGGGGCATTCGGAGAAACTGAAGGGAGATAGGTTCAAAACAAATGCAAGGAAGTTTTTCTTCACCCAAAGGGTCGTGGACACTTGGAATGCGCTACCGGAGGAAGTGATCAGGCAGAGTACGGTACAGGGATTCAAACAGGGATTGGACGGATTCCTAAGGGATAAAAGGGATCGTGGGATACTGAGGGAGGAGCTGGGATGTAACACAAGTATAGAAAGCTAACCAGGTAATAAGTATAGAAACCCAACCAGGTCGTGCATGTGCAAGACCGGAGGGTTAGGACTTCGATGGGAAGATAGGACTTCAATGAGAAACCAAGGTGGCAAGGGAGCCCCTTCTGGTGATTCAGACAGGTCGTGACCTGTTTGGGCCGCCGAGGGAGTGGACTGCCGGGCAGGATGGACCTATGGTCTGACCCGGCGGAGGCACTGCTTATGTTCTTATGTTCTTAATGGGTCAGGGCCTATCTTGTAGTTGTACATTTAGGTTACAGAATATTATCACTCGCACACTCAACTGGCAACCATAGGCAGCTAGGATAGGGAGTTACGTTTTTTATTTGGCTGATACTGTTCTTATAAACATTACAGAAAGTTACTGAAATCAGTCTTGTTTGAAAATTTTTTTGAGAATTGAATTGATTGATGTCTACTCTGTAGTTCTCTGGGAATGCCCAGTTTTCTGTTTTTGTGAACCACATCGATCCGCGAGGTTTTGCGGTTTAGAAATGTAATGTAATATATACTAGCCTTGTGCATCGCTCTGCCGCTAGAGAAGGGGAGACAGCCACGTCAGCCAACCAGGCATGCAGCCTTGTGTGCCGCTCTGCCGCTAGAGAGGCAACTGGAGATAGCGAGTCCTGCTTCCCACAAGAGCAGAATTTTTCCCCGTTGGCTGGGCGTGAGCAGCAGCTATCGAAACTGGAAGTCACTGAGGATCCCGGGATGGCGGTGTGGCCCTAACAAGAGAGCAAGTGGCTTCGGCAGCGGTGGGTTCCGGCCTCCTGCTCTCCTCTCCCCTCCCCCACATCCGGGCCTCAGCCACCTCCACCGTCGCACCTCTGACTCCCTTCACGTTTGCCTCAGTCCCCGTGGCAGGCAGGATATGTCTAACCAGGGCTCTAGGAGGAACGGGCCTGCCAAGCTGCACCTGACAGTAAGACCCAAAGTGGAACCAGCATTATGAGTTGTATATTGGAAAGTAAGTTGGATTCAATAACGATCAGTGTATGGAATCACAAAAAAACTTCATAAGAAACAGAGTGCTGGATTTCTTGGGTGTGTTAGATTTCTGTCTAATGCAATCAACCGCCTCATAGAGTATTTAAATCACATTACATGAACAACTCAATGGGAATGACCAACCCGACTGGCTTCTTATGATCTTATGCCTGCCCTGTGTCCAGTCCCTACCTGCCTGCTAGCCAGTAGACCACCAGAGGGGGGACAGGATATAGAGCCTGTCAAAGAGTATGGAGTTGGGTACAGAGCCTGGCAGGGAGAATTAGGATCAGAATGTTTTTTTTGTTTGTTTTCCTCCTCTAAATCTAGGGTGCGTCTTATGGTCAGGAGTGAAAAATACGGTAATTTTGATGATCAAATAGATCTGTGGTGTAAAAAAAGAATATAAGAGAAGTTGTATGTTGTAGTGAACCCCACTATTTACCCTTTTCCGTTGAGAATATTGACCATTTAAACTTACTCTCTGTTTTCTTTCAGTCCTTAATCCATAATAGGCCTTTACCTCTTATCCCACGACTTTCTAATTTCCTCAGAAGTCTTTCATTAGGTACATTTTCAAATGCCTTTTGAAAATCCAAATGCACAATATCAACAAGCTCACCTTTATCCACATGTTCATTCATTCCTTCAAAGAAATGCAGTAGCTTAGTGAGGCAAGAGTTCTCTTGACTAAATCCATGTTAGCTTTCTCGCATTGATCCATGCTTATGTATATGTTCTGTCATTTTGTTCTTTATAATAGTCTCTACCATTTTGCCCGGCACCAACATCAGACTCACTGGTCTATAATTTCCATGAACACATTTGGAACCCTTAAAAAAAAAAAAAAAAAAAATCAGCATCATGCTGGTCACCCTCCAGTCTTCCTGTACTATGCTGGATTTTAAAGAAAAATTACAAATTACTAACAGTAACTTTGCAAGTTCATTTTTTAATTCTATCAGTACTCTGGAAGGTATACCATCTGGTCCAGGCAATTTGCTACTGTTCAGTTTGTCAAATTAATCCATTCCATTTTTTTTAGTTTCTCCAGTTCTTCAGAATTGAATACCATTTCTGGCACCGGTAACTCTTTCACATTTTCCTCAGGGGGGGGCGATTCAGTACTTGCCTGCAGCATTATGGCATTGTCTTCCCTGAGAGCATCTTTTACCCTTTAGTCATCTAGTAGTCCAACTAATTCTCTTCCCTGCTTGCTTTTAATATACCTAAAATAGTTTTTACTGTATGTTTTTGGTTTCAGCATAATCTTCTTTTCAAGGTCTCTATTTGCCTTCCTTATAGTGCCTTACATTTGACTTGCTATTCCTTGTGCTGTTTACAAATATTTTCAGTCAGATCCTTCTTTCACTTTCTTTTGGATCCTTCTTCCACTTTCTGAAGGCTTCTCTTTTAGCTTTAATAGCTTCCTTCATCTCTCTCGTTAACCATGCCAACCGCCGTTTGGTCTTCCTTCCTCCCTTTTTTAGTCCATGGAATATATCTAGTCTTTGATTCCAGGATGGTATTTTTGAATAACCTGATGTAAATTTTTGACCTTTGCAGCTGTTCCTCTAAGTTTATTTTTTCCCATTCTCCTCATGTTATCATAGTCTCCTTTAAAAAAAAAAAAAAAAAAAAGTTAAATTTTATTGTTTTGGATTTCCTGTATGAATTTATTCCAGGGATTATGCCAAATCTGATCATGTTATGATTACTGTTATCAAGCAGCCTTAGTATGAATGGGCACAACCACCGACCCTCAAGCTTTGCATTGAAGAACGCTGGTGTAGAAGGACTGAGGTTGAGATAGACACTAAAAAATGACATGGGAATGATTTTCTATGGTTATCCATGGGGACATTGACAGTGACAAATTCTATCACTGTGTCATTCTCTAGCTACAAACAGAAAGGCAGCTATGTGGGTGCTGGCACTGAATATTGGCCTTCCTTATCATCTTTCTAGCTTCCAAGATTCTGATCCTCCATTCTCACCTAACCATTTCTCCAGTCCCCCATCTGCAATCCCTCTTAAAGCCCCCTCCTATTTCTTAACCTACCTCACCTACCTGTTCCCACCAAACCCTTCCCCCATTCACAGGCCCCCAACGTACCTGAAACTCACCTAGGGGTGATCCCTAGTGGTCTTGTAGAACAGGGCATGATCAGTCCCCCTTTGTTCAAAATGGTGGCACTGACATCTAGTGCTATTTTTGTGTTACTATCACTAGGGGGTCTGACCTCCATATAAGGGAATGGTCTAGATTTGTTTTGGGTGGGATTACAGTAGGACTGGACTCAAATATACTTATCCATGCCTTGTTTTAGAAAGGGAATGCATGTTTATATTCACTGAGGTCAACACTAGGATTTCACTACTAGGATTTCACTTACATCTATGCAGAGTTGGACAAGTATAATTAAACTCTGGAATTCATTGCCGGAGAATGTGGTGAAATCAGTTAGCATTGCAGGGTTTAAAAAAGGCTTGAATAATATAACCTTATCCTCCCTAGTGTGAACACTGCCTTTACCCATATATTTTGTAGTTGTTTGTCAAGCTGATTCCTCAGACAGTACTTCCCTAAGAAGAACAAGGTACATAAAAATAGGGTGGGAAATAATAGAAAAACAATAAATAGGTTTTGTAATACAAAAAACCCCAAATCAACAATTATTAAAAATGATCACCGAACACACAATGAATTGTTTAAAAACTCTCTTATACATTTTCTTCTTTAAAAACACTCACTGGATCCATCTTACAATACATGGAACAATTTCAAATAAATATTTTATCATTCTATTTTTCTCTCGGATATACACTTTTATTTCTAAAAGTTTTCTTTGTTAAAGAACTGATTTCTTTCTCCTGTAGCAAGAAACCATGGACAAAGAATTCACAAGGCTCAGATAAGTATACTGTATAGTCCTTTTTATTTTCTTACTTCTTTTTCCTCTAATTCTCACTCTTGTAATCTGTAGTGCACTTTTCTTGGTTGACTTCTCTTGGCAATTCAGTTTTCCTCTTTTCTTTCATTGGAGCTCATATCCTGTATCTGTTTTCCTTTGGGTACCTACTACCTATTTTGTAAATAACTCAAAGAAAGAAACCTGCCTCACTAAATTCCCAGTTCCCTAACTATCTAAATAAAAAAATGAATAATTAATATTCCCTTCTAAAACCCTTCCAAACCTTAGCTTCAAACTGGTACAAGAAATAATTTTCTTTTAAAAGGCGGCAGTTTAATAATTGCAGTCTATATTTAAAGATAGTCACAAAACTCTGCCTCATTCACAGAGGATATTTAATAACTTCACAGAAAATCCACAGAAAATTACTCTGTTGATTCTGATAGGAGCTCTAATTAAAATCAAAGACTCAACAGTTTTAAAATTTTTGACTTCACTGCCAACTTATCCAAACAAAGACCCTGAACAAACCCTTTATAACATCAGAATACAAAGCTCAGAACCCTCACATAACAATTCGTAAGGGTCATTACCCTGAACCTTAAATTGAACACTGCCACACTTTACTGATCTCACCAAAATTCAATTAAATTACAGACAACATTTAACAAGCAACTACAGCATCTAAAGATCTCACCGACACACCTACGCTGTCCAGAATTCCACAGGTGACATGTGCAGCTCTGAATTCTTAAAACTACAGGTTAGTCTCCCCTCAGATAACACTAAACATTGTTCTTTCTTTTTTTTCAATATAACTTTTAATTAAATTTTTAATTATATGTAACTACTGGTTACATATAAGAGAGAAGTCCATAGGCCATTACTGAGATGGCTTTGGGGAAATCCACTGCTTATTCCTAGGATAAGCAGCATTAAATCCATTTTACTACTTGGGATCATGCTAGATACTTGCGACCTGGGTTGGCCACTGTTGGAAACAGGATATTGGGCTTGATTGGCCTTCAGTCTGTCTCAGTATGGCCATTGTTATGTTCTTATGCTCTTACTTTGTAAAAATAACGTTAAAGTTACTAGTTACTCAAAGGATAAAGTAATATATTTCAGTTACTAGTTTCTTGTTTAATGAAAGTGATATGTTAAGTTACTGTGACAGTAATATACTACTTTTAGTTTTTAATTCTTGGATATAAACAGTTGTTTTGACATTACGAGTACATAAAATTGATTCTAGCAATTGGAAATTCATCCTTTATCAAAGAAAACACCTAAATAGAAAATGCTCAAGACCTCAAATATAGGAATCCAATACAATTAAAGAGCTATTTATTGATTGATTTATTTATTTTTAAAATTTCTATTCTGCTTAAAGCCTAAGCGGATTACAATAAAAAACAGACATAAAGCACTACATACTGTCTCATTACAAACAAAAACATAACAAAAAAATCCAACGAGGTCTGCAGTATATCAAGCAGCGAAGCAGAAAACAAAAAGGAAACTGCAGACTGTGTACAAGATACAGGCAATATTTATTAACCCAAAAAAGGATTGCAGTGATTATACAACCTTATTACCAACCTAGGGACCCAACACAGTCATTGACGTACTTTCACTCTGAGATTTTGATTCAGTGAAGGCAATCGTTTGATTAGTTATATTGCAGTTTGCTCCATCCTTATTTACCACGGACCCCTGAGGAAGGCGTGTTGTCCGAAACACGGACCGTGTTGGGTCCCTAGGTTGGTAATAAGGTTGTATAATCACTACAATCCTTTTTTGGGTTAATAAATATTGCCTGTATCTTGTACACAGTCTGCAGTTTCTTTTTTTGTTTTCTGCTTCATTAAAAGCATAACGATACTTGCTCTTCCTTACAAATATCTTATTACACCAGTTACACTCAAAAATATTCCATTCTAATAAAAGACTTGCACGAATAAACAAGTTTTCAGTTGTTTCTTAAAAGACCTCAAGTCTTTACACAATCTCACCATTCCACAGATGTGGACCTGCTACTGAGATAGCTGTTGCTATATTTAAATAAAAAATAAAAATAACCCCCCCCCAGGAAAATAGCTAGCACATGAGCAGTGCAGAAACCAAACATTATCTATATTTAGCAGTCCTGGGTACAGCAGCTCTAGGCGAAGCTTTCTTCTGGTGTCAATGCCAGGAAAGAAACAAAAACTTGTTCAATTAGAATGGTTGATCATAGGGTTTCAGGTTTGAAGTGCCAGTTAGAAATGGGTCCATTGACAGGTTCCTCATATCAAAGCACTCTTTTTGAAGTGCAACATTTGCTAATGCTTTAACTAAAAAGTTCAATATTTCAAGCAAAAAAGGGCACCCCTTGCAATGCACTCTGACTGCTTCCTTGTAACTGAAGAAGTGCTCAGAACCGTTCTCGGTGGAAAGACCACAAACGGGGTCAAACCCCTAAATGTAGCTTTCTTGGTCAATCATAGCACTATTCACAGTATTTTTCCAATCTTTTTTATTGGCATATCACCACTGTTATTTTTTATATATACCAAATTACTTGAAAAAAAACCATTTCGGGGTACTTAACTGAGGAGGCTGAAAATGATGTTATGGGTTCTTTTTACGCGTTTCGCCAGATCAGGCTACCATTACAGTGAAGGAACATTTGTGTTTCAACATATTTATCTGTCATTTGGCATCTTCTTGGAGTCATAATTTGTCTACTCATACCGAAAAAGCACTTGAAGGAAAATCTGTTATACTTCAAAGATCAGTACCTTAATACTGTATAAAGAAACTGTGATACATTGATTAGTTCAAGAGATTTGCCATTTAGAAATAGATACAATTCAGCATCAGCACCACATTTCTCACTGCCATCAACCTTTTGAACACAGAAGAAGTAATCTTCATCGCCATGGTGGGCAACAAAAAGCCCAAATAACATTTAGCTTCAGTTTGTAGGATGTCCAGAACAGCTGCTAGTGGATTCATGACACGGCAGTACTCAGCCAGAAAAATTACTTCTTGCTGTCTGGTTAAAATCAACAGTTGATTGAACATGATTTTATTTCTTGGCTAGCATTGATGCCACTTTATCACACTCAGATTTGTGGCTTTATCAGACAGAACTTGCAACTAACATAAATACTGTTATCTTTTTATCTTACTAAATATCAAAGACCCAGGCATCTTTATAGCCTCATGCAATGTAACTGAAAAGGAAGTTTGCCAACCCAATAATGAGCCTAGTAACAACAAGAACAACAACAAATCAAATGGGTATCATTAAAAAGTAACTTCCCCCCCCCTCTTACAAAAGCGAGGAAGAGGTTTTTAGCGCTGACCAGCACGCTGAATGCTCTGCACTGCTCTAACGGTTATAGAGTTCATATGAGCGTCAGAGCATCGCAGAGCATTCAGTGTGCTGGCCAGTGCTAAAAATCTTTTCCATGCTTTTGTAAAAGGGGAGTTATATAAAGTACCTAGAGATGATATTAATTGCTACAAAAGTATTTATTACAGTTACTCATTACTTTTAAAATATATTACCGGTAATATATTACTGCCCAACACTGCTTCTATCTATCATAATAAAACCCTAAGCGCGCGTGCCCACTTACAACTTCATGATCCCTGCCTCCGTGATCTGTAGCTCCGTGACAGTGTTCGACGTTTTCAGCAGTTTGTGTGCGCCAGACCCTTTTCTTTTTGGTTTAGTTTTGGCGGGCGGTGGACTGGGGGGAGGGTGTTTGAAGTGGCGGTAGGCCAGACGGTAGGAAGCAGCAGCGGGGGCCGGTATGGGGGGTGGGGGCAGGCAGGCTGGCTTTAGCGTGACAGATAGGGAGGGAGGGAGGCTGGCTAGCTTCGGGGTAGGGGGGTGGGAGAAAGGCTGGAAGGCAGTGAGGGGGGGACATAGGAACGAGCACTGGGGGCACTAAGGACATGAGAAGGAGGCACTGGGGGCACTAAGGACATAGGAAGGGGCACTAATGATATGGGAAGGGGCACTAAGGACATGGAAAGGGGCACTAAGGACATAGGAAAGAGGCACTGGGGCACTAAGGACATAGGAAGGAAGGAGGGAGGGAATAGAAAGGGACAATTGTTGGGTCTGAGTGTAGAAAGCGGCCAAGGAGAGAGAGACAGAAAGAAAGAAAGACAGACAGACATATCTACTCTAGCACCCGCTAATGTAACAGGCTTAAACACTTGTGCTATATAAATGTGCACCTTTTGTGCAGTGTTCTACTGAATGGCTTAGCAGAGGTTGTCCACTTAATCTCCTAGAGTGCAAGCTAACTGGCTATGAATGGCCACCAACTGGTTAACTCATGTCTTGGTGGCTGAAGAGACAATTTCCACTCTCCTTTAACCAGTTATTGCCACTGAAAATGCCTAGTAAGTGCTCCAAATATAAATCAGTGATGTCAGGGGTGTTCTAGGTGTGTGACTGTTTAAGTCTGATATTTGGAACTTAAGTGGTCAGGATTAGTGGACAAATAAAGCTGCGGAAAAGGTAGGTCGAACTTTGCCTGCTAAGCCATGGCCAGTTAAGTCTGAATATTGCCTTAACTAGCTATGCACAGCCGGTGTTGAAAAACTCAAATATTCAGTGCCAGTTACCAGAACAGCCTGGCATTAAATATCAGGGTTTAATGCTGACAGTGGGCAGTTAAAACTTTGCTTGCCACTGGCTGAATATCAATCAGTTAATGCTTTTTGTCTATCCCACAAATCAATAACTGGCAAATGAGGTCTGGTAGAATTGGGAAAAATAAAAGTGCATATTTCTAAAATGGAAGACATATACATGTATGCACATACAGGTAGGTGTATGTTCTGAAATACCAACATAATCTCATATATTGTCATGTTGACCCTGTTGTAGATGTTGACAATTACAAAAACGGTGCTACTGTCACACAGTGTGGCACATAACTATTCCTGCATGGAAAAGACTATATCAATGGATCTATTTCCAAAATATGAGTATAAATTGATAACATAACATAACTTTATTCTTCTATACCGCCTCAATTAAACAATTTCTAGGCGGTTTACACAGAAGAGAGCTAGACAATCAGTGAAATACAAATAGTTAAAAAAATCCAACAACATATTTCCTATTTATACACAACTAGTTTTTAAGCCCGTTATATTAACGGGTGCTAGAATATATGTCTGTGTGTCTCTTTATTTCTGTCTGTCTCTGCTGCTGCTTTTCTTTCTTTTTGTCTGTCTCTCTGCTCCTGTTTCTTTCTTCTTTTCTTTTTGTCTCCCTCCCTCTATTTGTCTTTTTTTCTATCTGTCTTTCTCCCTGCCCCCTATGCAGCATCATTTATTTTCCCCCCTCCACTTTCCTGTGCAGTAGCTACATCAGCATTCTCTCCACCTCCATTTCCCTGTGCAGCAGCATTTCTCCCATCCCACTTCCCTGTGCAGCATTTTCTCCCCCCCCCACTTCCCTGTGCAGCAACTACATCAGTATTCCCTCCCCTGTCCATTTTCCTGTGTAGTAGTTTTAATTTTTTTTGAGACCATGAGAAGGGAAGGTGGGGGGTCCGGCAAGCGACTAAGGAAACCGGCCAGATTGTGGAAAGGGAGGTTTGGATGGTAGGGTCAGACCGCAGTGTGAGGGTTGGATGGGAGGGTGTGTCTCGCTCTCCTTTGTTTTTCTTTTTTTTTTCCTGTTTGTCTGTCTCTGAAGTTTTTGGTTTTTTTTTTTGCTGTGTGTCATGTCTGTCTGTCTCTCTTTGTTTTGGTGTCTGTCTCTTTGAATCTGTATCTGTATCCCCCTTGTCCTTCTATGTCTGTCTTTTTTTCCTGTTGGTCTGTCTCTCAAGTAATTTTCCTTGTCTATTGTCTGTCTGTCTTTGTTTTGGTGTCTGTCTCTTTGAATCTGTATTTGTAGCCCCCTTGTACTTCAGTGTGTGTATTTTCTGTGTGTGGAGATGTCTGTCACTTACCTTTTTTTTTTTTTTGTAATAAGGGAAGTTGCACAGAGTAAGTTGTTTGAAGTACATCGGCACAGTAGAAATGGTCCAAAGTATGAAATAGGCACAGAGTGACTTGTGTAGGTCAAACCGTCACTTGACACTCATTTAAATGCGAAAGTTAGCACGTGGAACGCGCCTATTAGTAACCAGATGCAACATTGTTATGGCAACCGTCTAAACGCGCCTACTATTACCCGGATGTGAGTTGTGAACTCAATACATAGGTTTTCGAGGGAGAGGTGGGGATGTGGCATGCAAATGAGATCATTTAGTTTTGGATCAGCATTGGCATCGAGTATGACAGGTGCGGGCTCTGGATGACAAAGTTCATTTTTTAATTCAAAGCCGACGCCGCGGCTCCTCTCTCGATCCCCGCCTGGTGCAGTTCGAGAGAGGAGCCGAGGTGGCGGTTTTGATTTTTAAAAATGAACTTTATCATCCGGAGTCGGGAGTTGTGGGCTTAGATCTGGAGGCGGCGGTTTTGATTTTTAAAAATGAACTTTGTCATCCGGAGTCGGGAGTTGTGGGCTTAGATCTCTTTCCGCCTCTGGGTGAGGCGGGGAAGGGGGGTCTTGCCTAGCCGGGGCCGGACGAATCCCGGGCCTGCTCTCCTTCTCCTAACAGAGAGTACTAACCGCCCATTGCCATCTTGTAACTGCCCATGCCCATGGGTGCCTTTTCTAAAAATGTTTACCTTCCTGGCTATGACACATTTTGCGTTCTAATAATGATACACTGCTCATGCCAGCCCCACAGCCTTCCTTCCGATGCAACTTCCTGTTTCTGCAGAGGCAGAATGTGTCAGAAGGAAGAATGTAGGGCTGGCATGAGAAGCATGTATCAGTCACGCTGCTTCCTGCTGGTGAAGATTGAGGCTCTGAAAGGACGGCAGCGGAGAGAGCGACGGGATTAGATTGCATCACATTGCCATGGCGGCGCCCACCTACCAGTCTCGTGCTCCCAGCAGGGGCTTCTGCCATGGTCCCGGGTGCATGTTCCTACATCCCTGCAGGGTGGCCTGAGAGTTGTTCTGCTAGCTAGATCATGTGGACAAAGAGACATGAAGCCAACCCATCTTTCTCTGTCAGCAGAGAACAAATTCTTCCTGTCTGGCCAATCTGTGACTGTAGCTGGAGCCTTCGTTCCATGATCTGACCGCTGGGTGGCAGCAGAGATGTGAATTTGGGCTCAGTGTCACTGAGGCTTCCTTCGCTCTCCCGGGCCTGCTGTCCTTCCCCTAAGTCCCGACTCCTCACTCCCCGCCATCTAGCGCAGGCGCACTTGCGCCTCCACACCCCGACAGATCAGGGATCAGGGAACACGCAGCGCAAGTGCGCATGCGCGCTTAGATTTTTATTATTAGAGATGTAAAATTTTGGTTATCAATAAAACTTCAGTTAAGAAATGAATTCATCAAACAGTACAGTCTTTATTTCTTTTCGAAATGCGCCATAGGACAGCATGGCTCCACTAATGTAACTACCCAACCAGGACTGTTGCTTACTTGCTTGAAATGCAAGAGTCCTGTCCAAAAAAGATCTGTATCTGACCTGTTTATTAGCCTTCACATTTAAATTATACGATGTAGGGTAACATCTATTACTCCAGGACAAGTCTTGATGTCACTACTCATTTGTGTAGATTTATTGTTTTTGGAAAACTAAATATGCTGCTTGACATGGTAAAGCATTTTACTACTGAGTCCATTTTCTTAAATATTTGAGCAAGTAAGAAGCTAGCATAAGAACATAAGAATTGCCGCTGCTGGGTCAGACCAGTGGTCCATCGTGCCCAGCAGTCCGCTCACACGGCGATTCTTAGGTCAGAGACTAGCCTTACCTGCGTACGTTCCGGTTCAGCAGGAACTTGTCTAAACTTTGTCTTGAATCCCTAGCATTCCTAACTTAGAAAATCTATTCATGAACTGGGCACAAAAAATCCAGAAAACACATGGCAGTGAAGTTAGGGCAGACATACAGTACATGCTAACCCTAGCCCTCTAAAAATGTTGAGAATTAATGTCTATAATCTGAGTTAGGATCATATGCAATGGAGCTGGGAACATAGAGGGATTGCTTCAATCCTGACACAATATCACTGATATCCCCAGTACAGACAAGCGGAATAGACTGCCTCTGCACTGGGGGGTGGGGGTGGGCTGGGGGGGGGTGACACATTGCCTAATGGTAGCAGGAATGAATGGGCGATGGAAGTCAGGAGTGGGTTGGACGATGCTCTTAGGGGGATATGTGTTGTCATTGGGGCCAAAGAGTCATGGACCACAGCCCATACCCAGCGGACTCCTCTGGACTCCCCGGACATCCCAGACCACCATTGGGTCTGTAGGAGAGGAATTCAGTGCTGCAGGCCAGTAGCATAAGGCCATGGCTTTGCATGGCCTGATGCTCTTGGGCCATGGGTATAATACTGCTTGCACAGTGGCTCACAAGCAACATTATTTCTGAAGATGGGATTCAGCAACTGGGATACCACAGTTTGCTGAATCTCATGGAGCATCAAGATGCGGTAAAGGGTGGACCTTTATCGTACCTTGATGAACAATGGCCAACTATGTGTGATTTTGTATGGCCAACCTGGACCAAAAATAATTTGCTTCGCATCTTCATTGCTTTTTCCCTACTTCCAAGTGTTGTGGTTTGTAACAAATTAATTTTAGTCTGTTAACCTGTCACCATCCTAGCAATGAATATGTAACAGCTCCAGCAATTAACACTAACACTTCAACCATTCTTTATTAGTCACCAAACTTGCTATTTTTAAAATGTTATTTCTTCCAGTCCAAATATAGCTTTCACGATTGATTCAGGAGGTAATGGAAACACTTAAAAATAAACAGAACAAAAAAAAGAGAGAGAGAAGGGGGTAGCTGCATTTTTATTATTTTAAGGAGATCTAGCAAATTGATATCTATTTAAAAAAAAAACACATTTGCATTAAAGAACCAACATTTTAAAACAGTACATCTTCACATAGAGTGCCGATTTCTGTAGAAGGTAATTACTGTGATTGACTGGTAAATACTGAATACAGTGGATTTCTTATTTGATTTTACTATCATATAAAAAGTGTACTGTACAAACTTTATATATTAATGAAGTGCTTGGGAGCCAGAAGTAGTGACAGTATGTTTGGGGAATGCAGGTTGGGGAATGCAGGGCTTAGACATGTGGCAGATGGAGCTGAAGAACTCTGGAGTAGAGAGTTGCGCGGGGACAGAAATCCCACCCGTCCCCGCCAAAGTCCCACCCGTCCCCACCCGTCCCCGTGAGGACTCCCACCCGTCCCCACCCGTCCCCGCGAGGAATCCCTCCGTCCCCACCCGTCCCCGCGAGGAATCCCCTCCGTCCCCACCCGTCCCCGCGAGGAATCCCCTACGTCCCCGCCTGTCCCTATAAACTACAGAAATAGTTATTTCATTTAATTATGCTACTGAATTAAAGGCTCTGGTAGAAACCCATTTAAAAATAAGCAAAAAGACTTTATTAATTTGGAAATATTAATTGGGAAGAATACATACTTTGTAAACGGGTTTCTACCAGAGCCTCTAATGTTTATAAATTTTTATCAACACAACTAATATACTACTTTATCCTTAAGCAAAAAAAAAAAATAATAATAATTTTTTTCCTACCTTTATTGCCTGGTTTCTGCTTTCTTCATGTTCTCATTCAATTCCTTCCATCCACTGCCTCTCTTCTCTCTGTGTCTTCCATTTGCTCTGTTACTGTGCCTCTCCCTTTCTCCCCCCTCCCAAATTGGTCTGGCACCCATCTTTTTCCCTCCGCTCCCCCCATAGTCTGGCACCTCTGTCTTCTTCCCTGCCAGCGTCTTCTTCCCATTCCCTCTTCCCCATTTCCTTTCAGTGTCCTTCTCCCCCACCATCTTTCCCATGTCCTGTCAGGCAGCATCCTTCTCCCCTCTCTGCCTTCCCCATGTCCTTTCAGCGGCATTCTCCACCCCTTTGTCTTCCCCAGTGCTTTCAGGGTCCTTCCCCCCCCTTCCTCCCGTTTACCCCATGTCCTTTCAGCGTTCTTTTCCACCCCTTTGTCTTCCCCAGTGCTTTCAGCGGCCTTCTCCCCCCTTAAGCGTCTTTTCTTCTCCACTCCACCTTTCCTCCCTCCCTGCCTCCACCTTTGTGGCGCTTTTGCACCCGACCGACAACAGAACAGGCCCGGTCGGACAAATCTCCCTGTCCTGTAGCCGCGAAACTAAATTACCTTCTTACAGCAGCTGGAGTAGTGAAGCTGCTGTAAGAGGTAATTTAGATTCGCGGCTACAGGGCAGGGAGATTTGTCGGCCGGGCCTGTTGTCGGTCGATCGGGGGACCTGACCGTCTGTGCACATTCTCCGGGGCGGACCGCCCCCTCCCCCCTCTTTCGTACGCCATTGCCTTCTTCCTACCTGCCCTGCCGCACACAGCCGACCGGAAGTCTTCCTGATGTCAGCGCTGACGTCGGAGGAAGGGAGGGCTTTGCTTAAGCCCTCCCTCCGACGTCAGCGCTGACATCGGGAAGATTTCCATTCGGATGTGTGCTGCGACAGGGCAGGTAAGGAGAAGGAGACTACCCTCGCGGCTCGACCAACCCCGCTGCGATCCAACCCCGCAGGAACCCCGCGACCCTCGGAGGCGTCCCCACGGGATCCCCGCGACCCTAGGGGGCGTCCCCACGGGATCCCCGTGACCCAAAGGGGGAACCCGCGGGTCCCGCGGGATTCCCGTCATCCCCGTTCCCGTGCAGCTCTCTACTCTGGAGGGGTAACAGGTATGCTGTATGGCTCCTGGGAATCATACAGTGGTGCTGATAGACCACGGGAACTGGTATGCTGCTCTGCAGGGTCAGAAAAACAAAGGCTTGTGTGATGCGGGGGCTGAGAGAGGAGAGGAGGAAAGAGAGAGTGCAGAGGGCAGGGGGATGGAGAACAAAAAAGAGAAGGAATGAGTGCTCCTTGGGGAAGGAAGATAGGAAGTGACAGAGAATACTTTTGAGGGAGAGAAGAAAGAGAGATTGTGCTGGAAGGGTAGAAGGAAATCAGACTGTACAATAAGTATGAAAGAAAAGAGTGCCAGTTGGGTGGGCAGGGTGTTGGGGAGAGATCACGCCTCTGGAAAGAAAAGAAGGGAGAAAAAGTGAGTACCTGTACTTGGGGAAGGAAGTGACAAAGAGAAAGAGAGCCCCTGAGATTGGTGCCCCTGTTTCCCTCTCGTTACTCCCTATCCCCCTACCCTTCCTTTTATTTTTATTTATCATTGTAATTAAAACTTCCCTATCCCCCAAAACCTCATTTCTAATCAGTCTTAATTCACCATAGCTTTAGGTTTACCCTCTTTTTATTTTACCCCACCTAAATCAAAAATTATATTAGACCTTTCTAATTTTTAATATTGTAAACCGCCCAGATACATGTGATGGTCGGCATATCAAGCCATGAATAAACTTGAAACTTGAACTTGGTGAAGAGAAGAGAAAGACGATCAGGAAGCAAGAAATAAGAGTAGGGAGGGAGGCAATTTTGTGGCTTTATTCTAGAAGTGATATAAAAGACTTGCATAGGGTGTTTTCAAAGAATTACATCCTTGTGATTTTTTTTTTTGTAGGAATTATTTCCTGATTACGTCATTAAGGCCAGCTATTATCAAGCTGTGCTAGAGGGTTTTAGTGCAGGCCAGCACGGTAAATACTCTGATTCTCATAGAATTCCTACGAGCGACAGAGCACTTACCTCGCCGGCCCACACTAAAAATAAATCTAGCACAGTTTTTTTTTTTGTAATTCTTTATTCGTTTTAAAAGCCAACACAAAGTGCAACAGGTTAACAAAACAATTGGTACAATAAACAGCACTCACTACAATCAAGTGATATAATTAGTACATAACTCACCCCCCTCTCTCCCACCCACCCTTCCTGGATGTGTATAACACTCATACAGAAATCAAAGGGTAATACTTATAATCAAGTCAAATAAAATTTTGTTAATGGATCCCAAATTTCTTTGAATTTGTTATAATGTCCCAATTGTAACAAATTCATACGTTCAAACTTATAAAATTGGCATAAGGTTTCCCACCAAAAGTTATAATTTATATTATCCCAATTTTTCCATTTTTCTAGTACAGTTTATTAAAAGAAGGGGTAAGTTTTTAGGGGCATAGGAAGAAATGATTTGTCTCCTACAGTGGTAATCTGAAAGATTAATGAGATATTTCTGATCTATCTATTGCCACAATTCCTCTAAGTCGGTCTCCTGCATTTACTTAGTGAGGGAAATCGATACAGGTTTCTCTAAGATACATTGCTTAGGCAGATGATCTTGGTAGCATAGGTCTCTTTGGCAGCCTTTCGTTAGAAATTCCAATAAATAAAACCACATATCTGTTTTATTTCCTTGAGATGTGGAAGAACAATGTAACCATCTATATAGGCTGTATAGGTACCTGTTTTGAGGCTCTTTTATAAAGAAATATGACACTTCACAAAAGCAGCAAAATTGTGGATAACATATTTACACCTGCACCTCATAGATTAATCTTTTGCTCTAGAACTTCTTTATCACTGAATGTTTTCTTCTTGTTCATTATTATTATTTTTCAGGTACATGAATGCTTCTATTGTTTTCACCTATCTCTTCTCTTTGGTATTTGTATTTAGATTCCTAATTGAGCGATATATTCAAAAGAAACATGTGACTAAAATCATCCCCAGCTCTGTATATAGATTTGGCTGAATGGAAAAAGGAGTTGGGTTGGAGCAAACCAAGGGCAAGATTTCTGAAATTAGGGGCCCTGAATTTAGGTGCATTAAGGCCATTTTAGGTGCACTAAGGCAAGGATGCATCTTGTCACCTTACCTGTTCAGCCTTTACAGCTAAACCATCTACAGAATAGCAAATCTGGAAAGAGAGAGCATTGGTTTCAAAGTTGGTGGCCGAAATATAAACAACCTGAGCTTTGCAGATAATACAACGCTCATTACCAGCAGCAAAGAAGACGTGCTGTATCTGATGAGAAAAGTCAAAGCCGAAAGTCATAGCATGGGATTAGAAATGAACATAAACAAGACGAAGGTCATGAACACGGAAAATGATGAAGATTTTGAACTTGAAGGTGATAGAAGTTGTAAAGTTATACTTGGAGTGTGGTGTATGCCCAGTTCTGATTGGGATACTAGGGTGCTGCATACCACACGTAGAAGAGATTTGTTAAGCTGGTGCTTCCTTTACTATGCATTAATGTTGCGATTAGCCCATGGCTATTAATAAAAATTACTGCATGAACACATACCGCCGTCAATTTTGTAAGCTCTAAGGCCTATGCTCTATAAACGGCGCCTTAACTTTGGCATCGGTAGATGCCCTAACAGTGCCTAAGTTAATTGCAAAATGCCATTTAAAAGCATTTTTTTTAAAAATTCAAGTTGCCTTCCATTGCCTAAAAATATGGCACCTACATCACCCCTATGGAGGCTTATTATGTTGCCTGTCAGATGTGGCATTAGGCATCAATAAACGCCTCCATAGGTGCAATTCACATGAAAGGTGGGCACTGAAAATGGAGGCCTTGAAAACCCTGGCCTACATTTCCGGCGCCTATCTTGCCCTGAGCCCATTCAGATCCAATGGGCTTCTCTCCAATTAGCACATGCCAATCAATAATGTTGCTTTTGTAAAAGGAGACAAAAATAAAACTCTTGGGAGTTACCATTGACAAAGACCTATCATTTCATGACCATATTAGTTCGGTAGTTAAAACATGTTTCTATAAACTACGCATAATTCGTTCATTGACCTCAATTCTAGAAACCGAATCTATCAAAATTCTTGTCCATTCTTTAATTATCTCTCACCTGGATTACTGTAATTCCATACTCAATGGCCTCCCACAAAAAGAAATTCGTCGTCTTCAACTCATACAAAACTCTGCAATAAAACTCATCTATAACCTAGGTAAATATGACCACGTTACGCCAGCTCTGAAAGATGCTCACTGGCTACCCATGACACACCGAATCACTTACAAAATTATCCTTTTGTCATTCAAAATAAAATCTTCTCACCTGCCGTTATATCTTCACAAACTTCTCATTCCTTTGTGCTCTACTCGAACTTTGAGATCTTCAAATCAAAACCTCTTATTGATTCCGTCTATAAAAGAGTTTTATTACACACGCAAAATAAATTTTGCAGTAACTGCTCCGACATTATGGAACTCCCTTCCACAACCACTTCGAGACGAACAACACCTTGACAAATTTAAGAAAAACTTAAAAACTTTTTTATTTCGTGATGCATTCTCTTCCATTTAATCTCTCGCTTCTTAATTTTCTTCTATCTAACTATTTTCTTCCACGAACATTCAATATATTTTTTCCCCATCCAACATGTTTTTTCCCAACCCCTCTTTCTCCTTTTTCTACCTACAATGTAACTTTACCCATCCATTTCCTCTCTCCTCACTTTCAAGTCCGTCTTGTTATTGTTTTTAATGTTCACTATATATTATTTAAATTACTTAATATTTTTTTTTTCAATTGTTTCTACTCTTATCTGTCATTTTTAAATCTAATGTAAACCGTCCAGATATTTGCTTGACGGTCGGTATATTAAAATCTAATAAACTTGAAACTTAATCATATACTCCCCGCTCCTTTATTTGTCCTGTTTTGTCTATCTTGAATAGATTTCAAACTCTGTTGAGCAGGAGCTGTCTCTTACGTGTTTGTGCACAGCACTGCCCACATCTAGTAGCACTTTAGAATATACTGTAATCAAATGAGTTTGAGAGCTTGTTACCCTTTAACATGGCACACACAACACTACACTCAATAAATATGCCAAAAATCCTATAATAGTAACAACAAAGAGGCACAACCAGTCACAACAGGGTTTGGATGGGGGACGCTCAGAATAAGCTACAGTTCTAGCCTGAAACGACTCCACTCAAGAAATAAAGGGCGCTCTCAGTGTGAACCATCAGCAATGGGAGCAGAAGCTCCGATACTTCACTTCTGGGTTGAGGCGGGAAGCCTCCACCACCACACCATCATTGAGCCCCCTATGTGTATATAATAATGAAAGACACCTGCAATAAGGCCCTAAATAAATAATGCAATCCAAACAAACCCGTGAGCAAATTAAACTCAAACGGTGGAAATACAAACTGAGCGACCCCCACACAAACCCTGCCAGCCGAAACCCGCCAAGCTAACTATAAAGCAATATCAAAACATACTTAAACTCAATCAAAAAAATACTTATCTAAACCAAACTGCCACAATGAAAACGCCAGGAGCCGAAGTTCAACCAAGCTGGTTTCGGGGAGGAGCCCTTCTTCAGGAACCAAGCCCCCGACCACAAACCAAAAGCAAAGAAATGAAAAAAATGAAAAAAATGCCGAAAAGCGAAGCGGGACGGCTGGAGGGAGGGGTAACCGAGCGGGAGAGCACTCGCGCCTAAAAAGCGGACCAGGAGTTACGTCACACACGTGTGACGCTGGTCCGCTTTTTAGGCGCGAGTGCTCTCCCGCTCGGTTACCCCTCCCTCCAGCCGTCCCGCTTCGCTTTTCGGCATTTTTTTCATTTTTTTCATTTCTTTGCTTTTGGTTTGTGGTCGGGGGCTTGGTTCCTGAAGAAGGGCTCCTCCCCGAAACCAGCTTGGTTGAACTTCGGCTCCTGGCGTTTTCATTGTGGCAGTTTGGTTTAGATAAGTATTTTTTTGATTGAGTTTAAGTATGTTTTGATATTGCTTTATAGTTAGCTTGGCGGGTTTCGGCTGGCAGGGTTTGTGTGGGGGTCGCTCAGTTTGTATTTCCACCGTTTGAGTTTAATTTGCTCACGGGTTTGTTTGGATTGCATTATTTATTTAGGGCCTTATTGCAGGTGTCTTTCATTATTATATACACATAGGGGGCTCAATGATGGTGTGGTGGTGGAGGCTTCCCGCCTCAACCCAGAAGTGAAGTATCGGAGCTTCTGCTCCCATTGCTGATGGTTCACACTGAGAGCGCCCTTTATTTCTTGAGTGGAGTCGTTTCAGGCTAGAACTGTAGCTTATTCTGAGCGTCCCCCATCCAAACCCTGTTGTGACTGGTTGTGCCTCTTTGTTGTTACCCTTTAACATGGGACATGGACCACTTCCTGTATGAGTGTTATTTTCACATATTTACAGCTGATGGAAGTACATATCTTAAACTCATTTTATACCTTTATTTTAGAATTTTGAATATAAATACAATCCAAAAGCATAACATAAACACATGATTTATCAGAGGAAACAAAAATGCAAAAATGAAGAACCATACAATTTATGTAACCCACATTATAGACAGAAGGGTACATTTTAAAATTTGTCAAAACTAAAGAAAAAGGTAAAATTAGAGGTGATCCTCCCTCCACATCATGTGCCATTATCACTAGTCTTTATCCTATCCTCCCCCTACACTGATTAGGAAAAAAAAGGGGGGAAGAAGAATGGGAAATTGTAAGTTCGAGCATTTTTATCCTGTAGAAATGTACCAAGCTGCAATGGATCCAGGAAAACATATTGGTTCCCTTGATGGCCAATTAAATGTTTACAAGGGAACAGAAGATAAAAAGATGCACCAGTAGCTAACATCTGGGCTTTCTTTTGCACAAAGGACCTCCTATGGAGCTGAGTGACACATGAAACATCTGGGAATATCTGCAAAGCCGATGCTCTGTGAATCCCTGTAGATTTAATGAATTTTACATAGATGCCTCTTCCCCCTCTAACATTCATTACTAGATCATGACTCAGTTTCTCTATGATGGATCCTTGGTTTTCTATTCCCCTGGAATATATTAGAATTAGTTTTATAGCCCGTTACATTAATGGGTGCTAGAATATATGTGTGTGTGTGTCTGTCTTTATTTCTTTCTCTCTCTCTCTCTCTTTAGCCGCTTTCTGTATTTCTTTCTTTCTTTTTCCTCAGCTGTCCACCCATTCTCCCTTCCTTTTATCTTCCCTATGTCCACCACCACCTCTTCATGGCTCCCCTTATCCAGCAGCAGCCCTTCTCCCTTTTTTTAATCTCCCCCCTGTCCAGCAGCAACTCTTTCCTGTCCCCCTGTCCAGCAGTAGCTTTTTCCTGCTCCCCCGTCCAGCAGTAGGCCTCCCTTCCTTTTTCTCCACCCCCCCCCCATCTCTTCCCCTGTCCATCAGCACCTTTCAGTTGATCTGGGCACCTTTTGAGCAGAGGAAAGCAGTTGGAAGTGAACTTTTAGTCTTATAGACTGCTTTCAAGTTCCCTGCACCCAAATGGAGAACTTTCCCAGGATTTTCTCTGTGTGCATCTTTTTGTAGGCAATGCTTTAGAAAATAGCACCTCTTTCCTGCTCCCCCGTCCAGCAGTAGGCCTCCTTTCCTTTTACTCCCCCCGTCTCTTCCCCTGTCCAGCAGCACCCCTTACTTCGCGTCTGCCCTCCGCCGACAGCCGCCGCGGCCTGCAACCTCCACGCCGCCTGAAGCCGACAAAACCCTAAGCTGCGCATGCGCACTCCTACCTGCGAGGATCTACAGTGCACGGAAAACGGGAGCACGCAGGTAAGAGTGCGCATGCACGGCTTAGGGTTTTATTATATTAGATACCATGGAACTCTTAAAGGCAGCATGACACCTGAACAGGAGTCACAATGATGGAGTACTAGAATGGAGAAAATTGAGACAGCATGCCAGGCGTTCATTGCATTGGATAAAGAGCCAGAACTTGTAAAACTGTCAATTTGTTCTGTATATTAGTTAATGAATTATATACATTCACATTCAAATGTAGCATGATTTATTCATGTAGCATAGACAGCAGAACTGATTGCAGCTGTATTGTATTGAGATTCAGAATTGCTCTCATTTGACTCAGTTCTCTCCCCCTCAGGTACAAATATTTTCTGTTTTTACCATTTTGTGGAGCCTATATTATGCAAGAAAAATTTGACTGGCTTTTGCAGATCAGACATATAATTGTGTCATCTAAAAGGAGGCTTTAAGATGCCAATTGTATTTTCAATGACTGATCTTTTAAGATTCAGGGCTTCATTATAATGGTATTTTCAGAAGAGTTTTTATTGTGAAAAGTGGATTTTCAAATGAAATTAATAATTAAAATCATAGTTATTTATGGGAATCAATGGTCAAGCATTGTGGGGTTAACCACAATCACAATATCCTGTGAGGTAAAAAATGACTAGGCAAGTGCTGGGGAACAGGAGGCATGTTCTCACATAAGCAGAGAAATGAAGTACTTAAGTGCGATGTGCACTTTAGAGCTCATTGTCAAACAAGAAAGACTTCCAATAAACGTCATAAAGTGACACTTGAACGTCTTACTGGCCAAGACGTCCAAGAGCTGTTTTACAAAGCTGACTTTCTGTACATCCTATTAGAATTCTTAGCCACTGTGCATCTAAAGTTCGAGGGGGAATGTTATGGGTGGGCTTAGCACTTGGACATCTTGCGATGATAACCAAACATTTCTCAAGACGTCCATGATAGAACTAAGATGTCTGGAGCTAGGCCTGTTATAAAAGTGTCTGAATGCCAAAATAATACCCAAATTGACCAGATGACCACTGGAGGGATTAAGTTATGACCCCGCTCACTCCCCCAGTAGTTACTAACCCCTGTACCCCTCAAAGATCTGAATGAAACAGTACATATCTGTCTCTAGGTATGGGAAAGCTTACTAGAGCAGCACACAGGTGTCTTAAGAAGCCTGATGGGTGAGTTAGTGAACCTTAGAGAGGAGGACCCAGGCCTATAAGTAGAGAATGACACGGAGACTCTAACCACGAATGAGCGCAGTAAAACTGCAGGAATGGGTAAAATGATATCTGTTCACCGCCAGCATAAGGACAAACCTTTAAACCGCTCCATAGAGCAATAAATAGCTTTGTTACCGCGGGGAACCCCACGCACCACAGCTCCCCAATTCCCACCATTGCAGGTCCAGCAGTTCAAGGTCGTCCCCTTGTGGGTCCAGAGGATCTAGCCCACCCCCCTCCCCCGCTTGTGGGTCTGGCAGTTCCAGATGGCTTCCTTCCATCCCTACCACTGGCACATACCTTGCAGAGTGAGCCAATCTCTACACCGGGCTGTTGGAAGGTGCTTGCAACCTTCCCTCTGCCAGGTTCCTTCATATGATGCAATTTCCTCTTTTTCACAAAGAAAGGAAGTTGCAACATAAGGAGGATCCCAGAAGTGGGAAGGTCACAAATATTGTCTAGCAAGCCTGTGTTTGATGGCTCACTCTTTAAGGTTTGTGCCAGTGCCAGGGAGGGAGGGAAGCCGTCTGGACCTACCGGACTCGCGAGCTAGTGCTGCCCGATTCACCTCCCAGTCTCACTTTAAAAACTGATTACAGCCTGAGGTGCCTCACTGGTGCACTTTCCCTCTGCCATGGTCCTGCCCCCTCCTCTGGCCTAACATCCTGTTTTGATCAGGGGCGGACCACAGCAGAGGGAAAGTGCACCGGCGATCCTCTGCATGCCGTAATTAGTTTTTAAAGTGAGGCTGGGAGACCAGGGGGATGCCGGATAATGGTGGAGAGAAGGGGATAGCATGTCATACTTTGGGAGTCCCCCTGGTGTAGCTATTAGAAGTACACTGAGGGAGGGATAGATGGAGGGAGGGAGGGGGATCCAAAGAGAGAGGCATATGCCGGACTGAGGGGGGAGGTTGAAGGGAAGAAATAATGGGTCTGAAAACAGAGAAGAGGGAGAGAGATGGTGGACAATGAGGTGGAAGGAAAAAAGGGAGAGAAGTTGGACCTAAGGGGTGGTGTGTATGGGGGTGGGTGGGATAGAGATACTGGATAGGAGGGCAGTTGGGAAGAGAAAAGGAGGCGATAGACTCTGGGGTGGTGGGGAAGGAGGGAGAGATGTTGGATGAAAGAGTAGTTTAGAAAAGGAGAGATGATGGATTGGGATGGTGGGATCCATCGCTGCAGCCAATCTTTCATTCTGAGGACCACTGACAGAGTGAGTGAAGTAAACATGTTGCTTTCCGTGGCTGTAATCTTTCCCTTTGCTATTGCTTCCAGCCTCCACTTAGGTGGGAAGCAGTTGCAGAAGAAAAGCTTCACTTATATTGCTGGTGACCTGAAGAGCACAAATACTGCCTTATCGAATCTCATGGAGGAGAGGAACGCAGGGAGGTCACTGGAGAATCGTGGGGGTGGGTGGTAGGAGTGGTCATTACAGAAATGCTGGACTGCGGGGATGCAGGTGAATAAAAGGAAAGATGCTAGATCTCCGGGGGAGGGAAGGGAAATAGAAGGGGAGGACAGAGATGGAAGATGGATGGTGAACACAGAGAAAGGAGAAAATGTAAAATGGGCAGGAGACCCTGGCAAGCGAGTTAACAGAAGACAAAACCAGAGCCTGGGACTAACATGATTTGAATTAATGACCAGATAACAAAAGGAAGAAAAATAATTTTATTTTCTATTTTGTGATTAGAATATATAAGAATTGAAATGTTTATCCTGCTGGTGCTGGTGTTAGACATAGGTATGGTCCTGGGCAGAAATTAGGGAGAGGACCCCAAAGTCCTCTATTAGCTCATGCCATCTTCAGCTTCCAGCAGGCTTAGGGTTTTCTCTAGCCAGGGGGAAGTTGCTCTAATTGCTCTCCTTGGCCTAACATCATCCCTGCCATGTGTGATCTTTATATTTTGCACAGTATAGGAGGAAGTGATTTTTTTAAATTTCTTTGATGTACCATATGGAAGGTGTGGTTTCTTGGGATTTTGGTTTAATTTATGTTTATCATTTTTGGCCAGTTATTATGTATTTGGCATTTGTGTTCTGTGTGTGTGACCGAGGTATTCTGTTAGGATGAATTTTCTATGTAGCATTCAGTTTTCCTGATAGTGGAGGGAATATTGTGAGGGGAGATGGATTTTGTTGATCTTTTTTCTGTATTTGTGATTTATAATTCACAGTTGTACAGCATATTGTTCCTTTTTATACTGTAAGAAAATGATTGCAATATAAAATAGCTATTTCAGATGTGTGGATGGGATCAGACAGAGTCCATGGGGACGGGGCAGGGACAGAGTCTGTGGGGACAGGGTAGAGACAGGGACAGAGTGCACGGGGATGGGTACAGAGTCTGCGGGAACGGGAGTGAGGATGGGGACAATTTTTCCCCCTGCATCATTCTCTATCCATAAGCCACTCTAAGTACTACATATATGGCCAAAAGGGTGAGGCCATAAAAACCTACCATTACCCTACTATACTGCAATATAGGTGCCACCTGCAGCCACAAGGGCTATTTGGGTGGTAGACAGTTGGGTATAGTAGGTTTTGGGAGAGTTTGGGAGGGCTCACCATAAATTATAAGGGGGTTATGGTGATCTGGCACCAATTATGTGTTCACAGCAGTGCCATCTAAGGTGCCCCACTGCTATGTTGGCATGTCTTTGTGATCAGTCCATTACAATGATGGCCCCTCCCATGTCCAAATAGTCTGGATTTGGATGTTTTGAACTTGGACGTTTTTGTGGTCAGCAACCAAAGTAGGAGAGAGCTAGTCCAATATATAAGAGAGAAAAATGGTAAACAAAGTTAGGTATTCTAAGATTGGATGTCCTGATGAGCAAGATGTCCAATTTGATCATTAAAAAAAAAAAAATGGGGGGTACGTCTAATGGTTTTGAAAAAGGATGTTTCCTGCCCCGAATTTTGGACATCTTGTGGGAAATGCCCAAAGTTGTACTTAGATGTCCTGTCGAAAATGCTGCTCTTTGGTTACCGTTTTTCCCTTTCTAATCCCCCTTCCCTGCCTCGTACTTCCTATCCTTAATTAGTTTATTTTCTCTTTCCTGTCTGAGAATATAGTTCTTTCCCTTTTCTGAGGTCTTTGTTCTGCAATTTGTAAACCACTTCAGTTGTTTAGAGCCGAAGGTGGTATGTCAGTATCATTAAACATTTATATGTCAGTGCTTCTCCTTAAGATTAAAAAGCATGGAATCTTGCTACTTTTGGGACTCTTCCAGTATTTGTAACCTGGACTGGCCATTGTTAGAAACAGGATACTGAGCCGGATGAACCCTTAGTCTGACCCAGTAGGGAAATTAATATCCATATTGGACAATATTCAAAGAGTTTTAAGTAGACAGGAGAGGCTCTTGCCTGCTTAAATCGCCTGCTCCAACCTAGCTCCTGACATTCAGTGGTTCTAAAGTGGGCAGCTGAATATCACATTTGACCAGCTCTGTAAAAAAGTAGGTAGGGATGATTCCTGGGTTATGTGTTTGCTGGCAGTATTCAGTGCCAGCATCGGCACAGTTACGGTAAGTGAGCAAATTTAGGATAGAATAGATAGAACCACCAAAATAAACCAAAATGACACTGGAGATAATTTATTTTCTCTATTTATAGATGGGAGCAAGCCTCAGAATATTGAGTATTAAATTTTCACCCATTCAGGGTTCTTTCAAAGAGAAAGACATTTCTTTTCTCTTACTCACATTCACATCACTGGCTTGAACCCATCCTTCCTACCTTCTTTCTAACATTAAGTATAAATTGTATTTCTTCAATAATTTCATTAAAACTGCTATTTAATACTATTTAATGCTATTTGATACTAAAGGGACTGTGTAAATCATTCATAATAAAGACTATTCAAACCTCACAGTTCATTTCAGAGACTCTGGACCGACAGAAAGTGCAGTAGTGCAAAAGTGTACTAGTGCTTAAAAGTGCCATTTCATAAAGTGCTATTCCAAAAAGTGCATATGTGCTGTAAACTTTTCATCCTCATAGAGCTTAAAGTACTTAGCTTTGTTCTTGTGCTCTTTAAGAACCAGGAATATTGCTTGCTACTCTCACTAGTGCACTTTCTGTCAGTCCAGAGTCTCTGAAATGAACTGTGAGGTTTGAATTGTCTTTATTATGAATGAATTACATAGTCCCTTTAGTATCAAATAGCATTAAATAGTATTAAATAGCAGTTTTAAGGAAAATTATTGAAGAAATAAAATTTATACTTAATGTTAGAAAGAAGGTAGGGGGGATGGGTTCAATCCAGTGATGTGAATGTGAGTAAGAGAAAAGAAATGTCTTTCTCTTTGAAAGAACCCTGAATGGGTGAAAATTTTATATTCAATATTCTGAGGCTTGCTCCCGTCTATAAATCAAAAGCTTTCAGTAATAGAGAATCAAAAGACTGTACTTTCCACGTGTATGTACATTTCTTTGGAAACTTAATGAAGAGGGGTTTGATTGTAGACTTTAGTTTCTGCCGAATCAGAAACTTAAAATTTCAGTTCACAGATTATAAGTATTCACCATTTAGTTTCTGGTTCTGACGCTCTGGGATGGTCCAATTTCAGTGGGATTTTTTTTTTTTTGTCCAAGAGGAAGGTTAGATGTAAATATACTGTAGATCAGTGGTCTCAAACTCAAGCCCTTTGTAGGGCCACATTTTGGATTTGTAGGTACTTGAAGGGCCACAGAAAAAATAGTTAATGTCTTATTAAAGAAATGACAATTTTGCATGAGGAAAATAACTTTATAGTTTATAAATCTTTCCTTTTGGCTAAGTCTAAATAATAATATTGTAATTTATAGCTAAAGAGACATATGATCAAGAAACTATTTTATTTTACTTTTGTGATTATGATAAACATACCGAGGGCCTCAAAATAGTACCTGGCTGGTTGCATGTGGCCCCCGGGCCGCGCGTTTGAGACCACTGCTGTAGATCCAGCTCAGATCAAAGGACATGAGGAGAGTTGTTTGTAATGTGAAGCTAAATGATTAACTCTTCTCGCCAGACAAAATACTCATAAATGAAAGAAGTTTGAAGTAAAACTGAGGCCTGCTGCTTCAATTCATACTGAACAGATGGCTGTAAAAGTTTGAGTTGTAAATAACAAAACATGTGTTATTTAATCTAAGTTGTAGGAGCCTGAAATGAACACAGCCTGCATAGCCCAGCCCAGGATAGCATGTCACATTGATCACATTGCTCAGGCTTCTCCCAATCAGAACTGTGTTCCGTATCCTAATAATTTAAAATAGCAATCAGAATATTAAGGATAACGGCTATTTGTCACATTTTTAAGTAGTATGAAACATTGGACAGTAGGGTGCTTGGCTTCAGTGTCAAAACATTGCTTTGCTATACTAATGAGGGAAAGGAAATTAAATTGCAGTAATCTGTAGTATTGCCTCTAATCAGCACTTTAATTCATCATACTGTATACTCAAGGGTGTCATTAGGATTACTGTATCTGAAGTTCAACTGATTCCTGGCTTTCTGCTCAACAGTATCATAATTCCTAAATGCTTTTCTCATAATGAAACATAATTTTCATTAAAATTGTTTGAATACACTGCTGCTGGGAAAGTGGCAGAAAGCTTGGGTTGTAATAATACATTTACTGGAAACTACAACCGTAGGATACAAATGGCAAAAGAAACATTGCAATCATTCTTTATTACTCTGTTATTTGTCTTCATTTTACCATTTGGTGCATATTGAACCACTTTTTATCACAATCTTGTTAGGATGCCTAATGCCACTTCCGGTGTTAGCCATGCCCATAAAGCTTATGTAGGTACAATTCCAGCACTGATTTTTTATTTTAGGCGTCAGCAGCACCTTGAAAAGGAGTTAAAAACATTATTTGAACAGCATTTTAAACTGAGTTTATGCGCCTCTAAAGTTATGCACAGTTTGTAGAATTGCGAGTAGCAGTGGCATACCAAGGGGGGGGGGGGGAGGTGGACCGCCCCAAGTGCACGCCCTAGGGGGGGGTGCACAGCCGGCCGAGTCTGGAACGTCCTGCCCTACTGTGTTAAAGGACCTGTACCTCAGCGCAGCTGCTGGTCCACCCCCTCCGATGTACTTGCTCTGGAGCAGAGTCGGCAACCGCGCTGAGGTGCAAGAAGGTCCTGCAATGACTACGTCTGCTGGCTCTGCTCTGGAAGAAGTAAGTTATATCGGAGGGGGTGGACCTGGTAGACGCAGTCATTGTGGGACCTTGCTGCAACTCCATACATCTGCCGGGTCCACCCCCTCCAACGTAACTTACTTCTTCCGGAGCAGAGCCAGCAGATGTAGTCATCGCGGGACCTTCCTGCACCTCAGTGCGGCTGCCAACTCTGCTCCAGATGAAGTACGTCAGAGTGGGGTGGACCGGCAGCCGGCAGCTACAGTCATCGCGAGACCTTGCTGCATAAAAAGAGAGAAGGGAGCAGAACAGCTGGTATGGAAGAGTGGTGGAGGGAGAGAAAGGGAGCAGGGTGGTATGGAAGGGTGTGCAGGGAATTGGTGATGGAATTGGTGTGCAGGGAAAGGGAAGAGAGACATAAGGGGGAAGGATACTGGATAGAATTGGATTGGAGGGAAAGAAAGGGGGTAGATGCTAATTGAAGAGGGGTGCATGGAGAGAAAAAATGGCAGACATTGGACGGTAGTGGGGAGGGTAGAGGGGGAGCCTATGATGGATGGAAGTGCAGATGGGAGAGATAAGGGAGCAAATGCAGGAAAGAAATGGGGAGAAGAGAAAGAGGGGAGCAGTCGCTGGATGGAAGTGGACAGAGAGAGGAGAAGGTACTAGATTGAAGGGGTAGAGAAAGAGGGCACATGATAGAAGTAGGGGCTAAATAAATGGAGGGCACATGATGGGGGAAAAGGACTGAGTTAGTGAAATACTAGAGAGGATGAGGGAAAGAGGTGGCGAGCTATAGGTACACAGTAAAAAAGGAAATTGATGACAGGGTAGTAAGAACGTAATCTAGACAGATGCAGAAAATAAATTGAAATGGAAAAAGGGAAAGGGATTGCAGAGGAGAGGTGTGGGAGAGGGAAGGAGAGGACAGAGATGCCAGACCAATGGGGGTAAAAGGAGAGATGGAAGGGGGAGGCATACAGT
Organism: Geotrypetes seraphini; assembly: GCF_902459505.1. Classification (NCBI taxonomy): domain Eukaryota; kingdom Metazoa; phylum Chordata; class Amphibia; order Gymnophiona; family Dermophiidae; genus Geotrypetes; species Geotrypetes seraphini. Next base: position 145,694,482 of record NC_047085.1, on the reverse strand, counting down.
TTCTGGAAGGAGCATAGAAGGAAAGAAGAAGCCATATAGGGGCAAAGAGACAGCAGACAGTGGATGGTAGGAAGAGAGTAACAAAAAAATGAGGAAAGCAGAAACCAGCGAAGACAAAGGTAGAAAAAAAAATTTCTATTTATTTATTGCTTTAGGAGACATGTGTCACTGTTTCTGTCATTATATGCAGAGTCCAACTTCTTGGTGGTTCAATTTAAACTTTGACTATGTATTTCTATTTTATCCTTCCTTTTACAAAACTGTGGAGCGTTTTTTGGCATCAGCCGTGGTGATAGCAGCTCTGATGCTCAGAATTCTATGAGCGTCAGAGCTGTTACCACCATGGCTAAAACTACACTACAGTTTTGTAAAAGGGGGAGGGGTTAGTTTGTGATTACATATTCCATACTAGGTGAAGGTGTTTTCTGTGTTCTGTGCGTTCGAAAGACATGGTTTTCTGTTAGGATTGACTGCAGGATTGATCTGTACTAGTCTGGCTTGTTTAGTTTTACAATGGGTGTATTGATGTTGTACTGCTCACTGCAGTATGTAAGATCCTGCCTTTTCCTAGGTATACTCTTGTGTGATGTTTTTCATACAGATGGGGAGGGGGTGTATGTCAAAAAATGATGGCCCCCGGGTGTCACATATGCTAGGTACGCCACTGGTGAGTAGCACTCATACATATGGCTAACATTTAGACACACCCAACTTTGGGATGGAATACTTACTGGAAGTAAAAAGATTGGTCCACAGAATTGCAGTACTTGGCCATGGAACTGGCAGACAGCAAGCTGAAGCCTGTCTCACAGTACTGGACGAATGGAGACTTCAGAGATAAGTACGGGGACTGGTGTTTGTTACTGTGAGTAATATAAGCCTGAATAACGGTATATGCACCTTCATTGAATCATCAGTAGGATACGAGCATGGCTCACCTGTTGACATCATATGATAGAACTGATGCTTGAAAGCATCTTCATCCAACTGTTTGGAATTAGTGGAAGTGTATAACTGCCTTATTGATCAATCAGCACACTCACCAAATGATATGCAAGCTAGAATGCTGTCTAAAACATCATTTAAATAAATTGAGATGACGTGGGTCTCAAGCACTGAACGGCCTTAAAAACTGGTAGATTGTCTAAGAGGTAGGAACAAGCCTCAGAACCCCTCCCACATCAACCAATTAAAGTGTGGAAGTGCACCTCATTGGCATAACAAATACCTACTCTAGTGGATTAGTCACCAAAAAGTCTTGTGCATTGCAAAAAGGCAAAAGTAAGTTTAGGACCTAGACTTTGTACAGGGATAAATAAAACCTTTAACAAAATGTCCAGGGCACCATTTAGATATTTGGGACTTGACCTGTTTTAAAAATGAATAAGGGTCAAAAAGGTGCCCAAACTGACCAGATTAAAGGATTACTTCCCTGATAGTCATGGTCCCCTCCCACCAGCCAAAGAGGTGCAAGAAACAGGACATTCCAACCTGTATTAAAGCTTCAGATGGACAAACAGACAGGTGAGCATAGCAGAACAAAGTAGAGGGGAACTCTAAGGGGTACTTCAGCGAATGTTACATAAAAAGTCCCAGGTACACATGTCACTATAACCTGCCTATATTGTGTGGTGAACCATCCAAAAACCACCCAAAACCTACTGTATCTATATAAAGATGATACCTGCAGGCATAAGAGCTACTGTACAGGTGGGTACAGTAAGTTTTGGGTGAATTTTGGAGGCCTTACTTTCAATATAAGCAAATTATAGTGACATATGTACCTGGGACTTGTTAATGTGACGTTCACTGAAGTACCCCCTAAAGTGCCCCCTGCTCTGCTGTGCTCAGTTTGCTAAGAATGCTGACTGCTTGCATGTCCCAATAGTTTGTTTTTGTGTGTGTTTTTTTTATTTGAAAAAAGAGATGTACTTAGGGCCAAAACATCTAGATAGGTCATAAAAAAAAGATGAGGTGAGCAGAGTTAGCATGCCAAAGAAGATGGCTGCTTGATTTGGAGTCTTTCCCCTCCCAACCTTTGTTTTTATTATTTCTGAGATGTTGGTATGACTTTTTATTTATTTTTCTAATTTTAATATTTTAATTTAAAATTCTCAGGCTTTTGGGGAACTGATGCGGCAATTCAGGCTTTGGGTTGCAAACACCTTGTGAGAATTTCAGGGCCTACTGCATCATGCACAAGATGATTCTTCTGTTTGCACGTTTCTGTTTGGAGGATCTGATGCTGACCAGCTTGGGGAGCCACATTTATCGTGATTCAATAAAGTGGTGGAGTATAAAATCCCAAATACAGATTTATCTCAAAATGTCTTACGTTTCTACTCGGATTGTAGTCAGCAGCGTGATTCAAGAGTTTTTCAGAGTGAAATTATTTCAGTGGCTAACAGCTTGCTTCCTGGAGCACGTGATATAACTAAACAAAAGCACAACTACAGGTCCTTTTGAAAAATGTCTCTGTATTTAAAGAAGACCAGGTATTATTAACTAGCAGTTAAGGGGCTCATAATTAAAAGAGAAAAACGTCCAAAAACCGGCCTAAGTCGGCACTTGGACGAACATTGTCAAAATACGTCCAAGTGCCGATAATGAAAACGGGTTTTGGATGTATTTCTAAACGACCTAGGCCTTCATAGTGCCTCTGAATGACCAAAGCTAAACGGGGCATTTCAGGAGGAGTTGGGCGGGACATGTGCCAGCTTAGACTTAGTCGTACAGCATGTATAACCGAAAGTTATACAGCCCAACATAGACGAAACTTGGACGTTGTGACTTAGACCATTTAAAACATGGTCTAAGTCACAAAAACCCACCTAAAATCACCAGATAAGCACTGCAAACACATAATACAGATCCCCACACACTACCCCAGTAATCACTGCCCCCCACCCCATAAAAATCGTAATCACACCTTTAAAATTCAGCCTCCAGACCATCATCACCTGGCCTCCTGGCATAGGAAAGCCTAGTCGTCCAGCACAGAGATGGCTTAAGCCATCTTGGGGGTGAGTTAGGGACCCATGGAGAGGAGGACCCATGCCTTAAGCCCCTAGTGAGGTGCCGAGGCTATACATTTGCTATTCAAGCATTTTCCTTTAAGTTCTGGAATAGCAGTCTCACTGGTATCAGTTGAGAGGATATTATCTGATATGCATGTTTAGGGCTCGATACTCATAGGTACGGCAGGTAACTTTGAATATGTAAGTATCTGATAATAGTTGTTAAAGGCAGAATTATCTAGCTTTATCACATACTCTTTGTCATATCTTGGGAATTATTGAATCATTATATTGTCATATCTTTGAGAATTAATGAATCATTACATTGTCATATCTTTGGGAATTATTGAATCATTACATTGCCAATTTTACTGCCATACTATATAGCCAGCGATTCACAGACTAATGTTTTACTGACCTGAAAGAATTCCTGTCGTTCTTTACAATTTTGCTGTAATTTCTCTCTTTCATTATTATATAACATTGCTAATTTAGTAAACTTGTCACAATTTCTTTGCTTGAAATACTCTTACTGTTATCACAATGGCTCATAAGTTGACATATGCATCTGCGGTGTCTAAACTCCCTCAAAGTCAAAAACTTGCAGAAACCACCCCACTGGATTCCACCCACAAAGAATTGCCTGCTTCACAATCTTCTCTGTCTCCAAAGGATACCTCTATTACTAAAGCTGATTTCTTGGAATTGTTGGGGGAAATTAAATCCTTAAGAATGTATATTACCTCAGCTATTAAAGACATCAAACATAAGCTTAAATCTTTGGATGACAGAATTACAAAGAACAAAATAAATATTGGAGAACAAATTGATGCTGTTGCTTTATTTCAAAATAAAACACAAAATTTGGATAAGCTTAGTAAAGAAGTTAAAGAAAAACAAGATGATATTAAAAATAGACAGAGAAGATGCAATATATGTATATTGAGATAATGAAAATCTACATCAGTTTGTGTTGGACTTATCTGAACATTGTGTCTTGAACTCTGAATCTTCTACTATTAAACTAGACATAGGCCATCCCGAATCACAGTTACCAGATGCTAGGGTCCACCTTAGGGGTTAGTGCCCCAAAAAAGGATCTAACATTGTAACATAGTAGATGACGGCAGATAAAGACCTGAATGGTCCATCTAGTCTGCCCAACCTGATTCAATCTAAAAATTTGTTGTTGTTTTTTTTCTTCTTCTTAGCTATTTCTGGGCAAGAATCCAAAGCTCTGCCCAGTACTGTTCTTAGGTTCCAACTACTGAAGTCTCCGTCAAAGCTCACTCCAGTCCATCTACACCCTCCCAGCCATTGAAGCCCTCCCCAGCCCATCCTCCACCAAACGGCCATATACAGACACAGACCGTGAAAGTCTACACAGTATTGGCCTTAGTTCTTCATTATTTACTGTTATTTTCTGATTCTAGATCCTCTGTGTTCATCCCACGCTTTTTTGACCTCCGTCACTGTTTTCATCTCCACCACCTCTCTCGGGAGTGCATTCCAGGCATTCACCACCCTCTCCGTAAAGAATAATTTCCTTACAATGCTCTTGAGTCTACCACCCCTCAACCTCAAATTATGTCATCTGGTTTTACCATTTTCCATTCTCTGGAAAAGATTTTGTTTTATGTTAATACCTTTCAAGTATTTGAACGTCTGAATTATATCTCCCCTGTCCCTCCTGTCCTCTAAGGCATACATATTCAGGGCTTCCAGTCTTTCCTCATACATCTTGTGGCGCAAACCTCCTATCATTTTTTTGTCACCCTCCTCTGGACAGCTTCAAGCCTTTTTGTGTCATGGGTGTCATGATAGACTACGATGAAACCTTCCATCCAATGTGTGGGGCAGCCAAAAAAGCAAACAGGATGCTAGGAATTATTAAAAATAGAATGGTTAACAAGACTAAGAATGTTATATTGTCCCTGTATCGCTCCATGGTGTGACCTCACCATTCTGGTCTAATTATCTCAAGAAAAATATAGTGGCACTAAAAAAGGGTTCAAAGGAGAGCGACCAAGATGATAAAGGGGATGGAACTCCTTTCATATGAGGAAAGATGAAAAAGGTTTGAGCTCTTTAGCTTGGAAAAGAGATGGCTGAGAGGAGATATGATTGAAGTCTACAAAATCCTGAATGGAGTAGAATGGGTACAACTGGATAGATTTTTCACTCCATCAAAAATTACAAAGACTAGGGGACCCTCGATGAAGTTACAGGCAAATACTTTTAAAACCAATAGGAGGAAATATTTTTCACTCAAAGAATAATTAAGCTCTGGAATGCATTGCCAGAGGTTGTGGTAAGAGCGGATAGCGTAGCTGGTTTTAAAAAAGGTTTGGATAATTTCCTGGAGGAAAAGTCCATAGTCTGTTATTGAGAAAGACATGGGGGAAGCCACTGCTTGACCTGGATTGGTAGCATAGAATATTGCTATTCCTCTAATAAAGAGGACTCTGACTGGCAACTTAATATGCCTAAACATCAGAAAACTTCAAAAGATAACTTTAAAAGAAAACTTCTCAATGAATTGAATGATCCTACTGAAACCATGGATACTAAAGTACCTGTCTAATTCTACATAGGAGACACATTTTGCTTACCATCCTTTTAGAGATCTCACATTGTATCTCATTCAATTTATATTGACATCTTTGGTTGTATGCTAAGGGGCTCATAATTGAAATACGTCTAAAAACCCACCCCAGTTGGCACTTGGATGATTTAAAAGACAGGTCGTCCAAGAGCCAATAATCGAAATGGCTTTATAGGACATTTTAGGCCTCTGGATCCCATTGTGCACCCAGAGCTGTGGAGGAGTGGTTAGGACGGGATGTGGGCCAACCTAGACTTAGCTGTCCTGCAGCGATAATCGAATGTTTGACGAGATTGCCTAGATGAAACTTATATGTTGTGAGTAAGACAAAGTAAAGACAGGTATAACTGCCCAAAAGGTATCCAGAGTGACCAAATAATCACTGTAGGGACAAAGTAAAGCCTTCCCACACTCTCCCTATGTTCACTGACCCCCTCATATCCCCACAAAGTTCAAACATACATACCTGCCTCCGGAAAATCAGCACCTGGCATAGGAAAGCCTAGTAGAGCTGTAAAGAGGTATCTTAAGTAGAGAGGAAGTCCCAGGCCCATTAGCCACTGTAACCGCTACATTCATGGTAGAAAATGTGTGCCTCCAAACCCCCCCAAGACCCTACTGTACTGCCATATAGGTGGCACCTGCAGCTATAAGGACTATTGGGGTTGTAGAGAGGTGGGTATAGTGGGTTTTGGAGGTGTTTTTTGCGGGGTGGGGCTCACCATAATCTATAAGGGAGTTCTTGTGAGATGTTTGTGGCACCCTTTTTGTGAAGTTCACAGCAGTGCCCTTTAAGGAGCCCCTCTGATCTGGTTGCTATGTCTGGGCCCATCATAATGCTGGCCCCTCCTTCGTCCAAAAGGTCTGGTTCTGGGCTTTTGGGACTTGGATGAATTTTTGGTCAAGAATGTGGTAGTGGAGGTTTGGACAATCAAACGTCTGAATGTACAGATAGATGATTTTCAAAAAAAATAATAATTTTTCAACATAACTTTTCAAGAATGGACATTTTGCCGCTGCGAAGTTTGGGCAACTAGTGCACTATGTCCAAATTGGACTTAGAGTTATCTTTTGGTTATGCCCCTCCATATGTTTACACTTGATGTAATATTATTTCTTTTTTTAGCTGGCTAGGATGGGAATATCCTCTTCATATACATTCCACCTACCTCCCCTCCCCCCCCTGGCAGTTGGAGTCACAGAGTAGATGCTGAGGTTTTTTTTTTTGTTGTTGTTCTATCTATATTCTAAAATAGAATTGATTACTTCATTTGTTGAAATTTGATAATTCCAGTTTACATTGCTATATAATATTCAAATTTCTAACTTACATTGTCTTGCTGCTCTATTCCAGACACCAAGGGCTCCTTTTACAAAGGTGCGCTAGGGCCTTAACGCGCACAATAACGCGCTAGCCACTACCGCCTCCTTTCAGCGGTAATTTTGTGCGTGCGCTAAAAACCCTAGCACACCTTTGTAAAAGGAGCCCCAAATAAACCAGTTTTCTTTTTTTTTTTCTTCTTAGCCCAGGAGAGTCTCATCAAAGTATTCCAGTTTGCAAGTTTCTTTTTCCCTGGATGATTTAAGTTATGTCCTTGAACGTCAATGGTTTGAACCATCCAATTAAAAGAAAGAGAGTTTTAATTGCCCTTAAAAACGTCACGCTTCTATTACCTTTCTTCAAGAAACACATCTTCTGGATGCTAAACATGAAAAACTTTGTATTAATTGGACTGGACAAGTCTACTATTCCTCTTTCACTAAATCCAAGAGAGGGATAGCTATTCTCATTGCTAATTCCTGCCCATAGAAACTGTTATTAAAGACTCAGAAGGCAGAAATATTATATTGATTGGCAAACTGGAACACACATATATTACTTTGGCTAATATTTATGCCCCCAATAATAACTTGTCAGATTTTTATCAAACTTTTTTCTCCACTCTTAACCTTTCTTTAAAAGGCACATTATTTTTAGGAGGTGGTTTAACCTGTGCCCTTACAGCAAATGATATCGGAACCAACTTTTAAACTAAATCCGACTATTAAACTTGTTCAACATCTACAAGAGCTGAATCTTATTGATATTTGTCGTATGATGCATGGCTGAGAAAGAGATTATACTTTCTGCTCCACAGCTTATAATTCCTTCACCATGATTGATTATTGGTTTACTCCTTCCAACTTACAAACTTCTGTCTTAAATAGTTTCATAGGTACTCAATACATTTATTTATTTAATTTTCTATACTGTTCTCCCAGGAGAGCTCATAATGGTTCACCTGAGTTTATTCAGGCACTCAAGCATTTTTTCCTGTCTGTCCTGGTGGGCTCACAATCTATCTAATGTACCTGGGCAATGGAGGGGATTAAGGGCTAGATTCATTAAGCCCACCGATCAACTTCCGACCACTTAGCGACCCCTTAACTACTCGATTTCCCTCTGACCCGATTCACTAACCTCTGTCCCGATCGTCCTCCGATCCGTGCATGCAAATGAGGGGGAACGGCATTCAAATGCAGGCAGGAAGCGATTCACTAAAATAAAAAAGCAACACTGACTGGGCTGGCCGATCCAAAAATAAGAGACCATCCGGGCGACGGATGAGGCACCTGACAATGAGAATGAAGACCTCGTATCATCTGTAGAGATTTGTAAGCCTAAATCCAAGTGGGTTCCCCCTGGTCCCATGGACCCCTTTATTTTTACCTTTAGGAGCATCATCACTGAAGAATTAAGAACAATACAGCGGTCATGGGACAATAGAGGTCCTTATAATATTACTAAATCTGAGAACCAAGCTTTACATCAACTCCTTAAAAAAGAAGATATAGTAATCATTAAGGCTGATAAAGGGGGCGCCACAGTGGTGTTGGACTATCATAAGTATGATACTGAGGCCAAACGTCAGCTGAGTGATGTCCATGCCTATCTGCCTCTCCAGCAGGATCCTACTCATCAATTGTCTAAGGACATTCTACAATACCTTAATGGTCTCTTAGAACTAAGGGTTCTTACCCAAAAAGAATATACTTTTCTTTTTGAAAAATACCCTAGGATTCCCCAGATTTCCTTTGTTCCTAAAGTGCATAAAACCTTACTGGACCCTCCGGGGCGCCCGATAGTTAACACACGCCAGTCTATTCTTGAGCCACTTTCTAAATTTGTTGACTATTTTCTGCAAGTTAGGGTTCCTATGATCTCTTCCTACATTAGGGACTCCTCTCAGTTTCTGCGAAAATTAAGCTACTTCGAGTTTGACATGAGGGGGAAATGGATGGTTACCTTAGACGTGGTAGCACTGTATACTCAGATCCCACAAGGTGATGCATTGTGTATTATTGAGGAGACTCTCCAACTGAGACAGACCCCCCAACGTATAACAACGGAATGTTTATTAAAGTTGGCCCGATGGGTGATTAACGACAACTATTTTCGGTACCAGGGGCAGTTTTATAAACAAGTTCAAGGGGTTGCGATGGGGGCTACTTTAGCCCCCTCTGTGGCGTCCCTATTTATGTCCAAATTTGAAGATAACTACATTTATGGTTCTCGGTGGTTTTCTAAAGTGTTGTACTGGGGGAGGTTTTTGGACGATATTTTCTTGATATGGGATGATACCAGGGAACATCTTCAACAATTTTTTGAATATTTGAATTCCGTTGATAACAACATTAAATTTACTATGACTTGTCACCAAGAGAAGATTGATTTTCTTGACATTTCCATCACTGTGATGCATGACAGAATTGAAACATCTCTTTATAGGAAGCCTGTCACACGCAATACTATCCTTCATTTTGACAGTTTTCACCCCTATCGGTTGAGGTTTAATCTCCCTATTGCCCAATTTCTTTGTGTCCGGCGGGTCTGTTCTACCCTGGTGGAATTTAAGAAGCAGGCTCGTACCCTCTCGAACAGATTTAGAAATCGGGGATATCCAGAAAGATCTATACGTCAGGCCTATCTCAGGGCTAAATATGCCCAGCGTGAACTCTTGTTACAAGAATCTGAGGAAGCCCAGACAATGGAGGGGGAGGTGCTCACTTGTGTGCTTCCCTTCTCTAGGGTAGTAAATCTGTTGGTGTCATTGATGAAGCGCCATTGGCACATAGTGCAAGTCCATCAGGCGTTGAGGGAGTTCCCCAGGGTAGCATACTCTAGGGGCATGACTCTAGGGCAAAAATGTAATCGTTTGCTTTATAAGAAGGTGGGTGAGGATCAGGAGGGTTGTCACAGGGGATGTGGCAGGTGCCAATGGTGCTCTTTAACCATGGAAGGGGGGAGTTGGAAGGTTCCAGGGAGGGACATTATTTTGAAGTTAAGATCGGATACCAACTGTATGTCGCAGGATGTGATATATGCTATAGTCTGTCCCTGTGAGCTGATTTATATTGGTAGAACAAGTAGGGCGATTCGGGTTAGACTTACCGAGCACAAGTCCCGCATTGTTAATTCTGTCATCCAAGCCCCTCTTGTGGCTCATTGGCTATCCCATCATCACACAGTTGAGCAAATTAGGTGGCGAGTCATCGATCAGATAGTTGGGAGGGATGGGGAAAAGGATCCTTTCAAATTGAATGAATGTGAACAGAGATATATTTTCACACTTGATACAGTAGAGCCACGGGGTTTAAATGGGGAAATTGAGTGGGTTTCCCTTATTGGGTGAGGTCGGACCAATGCGATTTGAGGGGCGTATACCTTTAATTTTTGTAAGGCGGGCTATTTAAACTCCCCGCTGGGACGCCGCGGCCATCTTTTACTCTCTAAATATCGTAGAGTCGGATGACACGGACGTTCCTGGTGGGTATTTTTTGAGTTGTTATCTTAGTGAGGCAGTTACTCTATGAGGAGGGGGTTGTGTGCAATTTTAACGGCCCCTTTTCTCTCTTGTTCTTTATTTATTCCAGGGAGACCCTTGAAACAGCACGTGTATTGTGCGAAACATGCATGTCGGGTTCCACTCCCGGATATTGGCTGTTAATTAAAGCTAAGTACAGATTTATCTGAATGACACTTTAAAGCTAATAAGATATATATATACTTTTTAAACAGTTTTTGATATATATAAAAAAATTTTTGAGCATAGTGTTACGGGCAGCTGATGATGAGTTCCCACATAATTCTTCCCGCATTGAAACATTGAACTAGCGGTGGAGTGGTGGGGCTGAGGCTACCTTCTAATGGAATAAAGCACAGGGCACTGTGTTTTTAGCCGGGGTCTTATATATTGGACTTTGATTCAAGTTTGAGTGACCAAGGCTATACTCATGTTATTTAGTACTTATGCCATTTTTTTGATGGACAACATCATAAACATCCCCCAATATAAAATATTAGTAAATCAAAGCAAAACAACATTCACCAATTAAAAAACAAAAAAACGTCAGATCAAATGATTATCCATAAACAATGTCTTCTTATTTTCATAATTTATTATGTGATTAAGCAAAGTACCAGCCTCCAGGTACAAGGTCTGATTGGAGCCTTTTACTCAAATTATTGTTACTGAACACATTTTAAGCATATAATACGATAAAGAAGATCATTCTGCATGAGATTTTCAACACCTGCTTGAGGGTTAAAAGCTCGTTAGTTCGGTACAGTAGATTGTGGGATTCTTACTGAACCTCTAGAGTAGTGAGATAAAGAGGGGGTGGGGAGAGTGATACTAATAATAATGCTGCAACAAGTACCATGAGTAATGGTGGAATTTCATATTTTTTGTAATTTAAAATATTGATTAAAAATGTTCTCTTCATGCTATGAAGTTTAGGGACATTTTCTTTTTCAGCACTTGCATGAAAGATTGTTGCTATGTAAACTTTTGTATGCTGGAAACAATTTATAGCTAAAATGTTCATTATGTTTTTATAATTATGCTAACAGTAACATGAATTATGTGCCTTTAATTAGTGGAGAGCTATACTTTGCAATCAGGTAATGTCAATAATAGATACAAAGCAGGAGAGTAACTATTGTTCCTGGATAACTTTACTGCCTAATTCCTTGCTAAAATTTAGATCACAGCAATCTATCATAGGTAATGAAGCCCTATTTAAGAGTAAAATGTGAAAAATGATTTTGTGTATTGCTAAGCAGTATTTCTCTTTTAGCTCTGCTGATGGTGTGATTTTTTAAGGACAGATCAGGTTGAGTTCCATCCATCATATTTCTTAGGACCATACGGTGTAAGGAAAAACATTAATCTGTGGGATCAACACAAAGTGACATCTCTTTCAAGCAACATTTTTCAAACCATGTTGTTCAAGTTGGCCTTTCCGAAATAAATGTTTTAGATACGTGCTGGGAAAAAAAGACCACCTTGCAGGCTGATCCTTGTGTACATGTATAGAATAGCTCTAAAATTTGACAATGACCTCTTTGTCTACCCATTCCATCCATTTGTGCCAGCCTAGTGTGTTCTAATGGGTCTTACGAGGGACCGCTGAAAATTTCTCAGCCAACAAAGAAGAGAATGATGTGGAGCCATGAAACTTACAAGTTATTCCACACTTTTCTTGAAACTTTTTGTTTTATTTCATATCATTGAAACAAAAAGTGTCAATTAAAGTGTGGACTAACTTGTAAGTTTCATGGCTCCACATCATTCTTGGTTGGGCTGAGAAATTTTCAGCGGCCCCTTGTATTTGATCTATTTTACTCTCTCAGTGTTGGGACTGGGCCTGGGGAAAGGGAAAAGGGCAATTATACTTGACCTCAAACACAAGGGGGTATCATCATCAGAGTTGCTTAAACCTATAAGAAATAGGGCTCTGTCCCCTATGATCCTGTGACTTTGTGCTACCTTCCCAGTACCTTCCACTCCTCTGACATGTGCTCCCAGTAGCATACATGAGCAGGAGGAGAAGGGATGAACCTAAAGGGGGAAAAAAGCACAGAATACAGCAATGCTCCTCTTTTATTCCAGTCCTTCCACTCCTGCTGGGAAAGGGTTGAGCCTTGCATCGCTCTATGGTACGGCTGCACCTCGAATACTGTATTCAGTTCTGGTTGCCAGATCTCAAAAAAGATATAGCGGAATTAGAAATGGTACAGAGAAAGGTGACAAAAATTATAAAAGAGATGGAATGACTTCCCTATGAGGAAAAGCTAAAGTGGCTAGAGCTCTTCAGCTTGGAGAGGAGACAGCTCAGGGGTGATATGATAGAGGTCTATAAAATAATGAGTGAAGTGGAAAGGGTAGATGTGAACTGCTTGTTCACTCTTTCCAAAAATACTAGGATTAGGGGACATGCGATGAAGCTACTAAGTAATAGATTTAAAACAAACTGGAGGAAATATTTCTTTACACAGAGTGTAATTAAACTCTGGAATTTGTTGCTGGAGAATATGGTGAAATCAGTTAGCTTAGCGGGGTTTAAAAAAGGTTTGGTTAATTTTTTAAAAGAGAAGTCAATAGGCCATTATTGAGATGGCTTGGGAAAATCCATTGCTTATTCCTAGGATAAACAGCATAGAATCTGTTTTGCTACTTAGGTGTCTAGCTAGGTTGGCCACTGTTGGAAACAGGATTCTTGGCTTCAGTCTGTCCCAGTATGGTAGTTCTTATAAAGAATCTCTGTTCTCTTGTTCCCCAGATCATATTTGTAAGTTATGATTACTTATTATCTATTTAGTGAGGGCTTGTGTTCCTTCGAAACATAGGTTGTGAGGGATCTGTAGCAATTGTCACAGGGAAACCCCCCTGCGAGCTTCAATAGAAGCCCAGAAATGCAGAATGCTAACAGGGTAAGAGCCATGCCAGTTCAGGTTTCTGATAAGCCCATTCCAAAGTATTGAGTTGCATGGGGACAGAAATCCCACCCATCCCCGTCTGTCCCTGCCAGGATCCTCTCCGTCCCCACCCGTCTCCGCCAGGATCCTCTCCGTCCCCACCCGTCCCCGCCAGGATCCTCTCCGTCCCCACCCATCCCCGCAAGGAATTACCTTCGTCCCCGCACATCCCCATAAAAAGCAGCAATTACTTCTGACAGGATCATCAATTCCAGTTTCTTTTGCTGTTTTCCTTGTGGAATCTCTTTGGTGGAACCCTTTTTTTGTTTTCTGTTCAGGTAATTAACTTATAAACCCCCTCTTTTACTACGGCTGACGTGTCCATTATATTATATGGACGAACCCTGCTTACAAAGCCTTCCATCCCCGTGGGAGTCTCGTTGGTTAGAGGGGGGGGTCCCCGTGGGAGTCCCGTGGTTTAGGGGGGATTCCCGTGAGACCCCCGCGGGACCCGCAGGATTCCCGCAATCCACGTTCTCGTGCAGACATCTTTTCCAAAGCCCATAGAGAAACATGACAGGGGCACACATTTAGGCAATATACTTGGTAAAGAGCATACACCAACAAATACCTATGCCTAATGTACCTGAGACAATGGGAGATTAAGTGACTTGCCCAGGGTCACAAGGAGCAGTGTGGATTTGCAGCTGTAGCTCTAACCACTATGCCACACTCTTTACCACAACTGTGCAAAGAAGCAGCAATGGAGACCAAGAGCTAGCTGCTGTTTCTATCTGACCTGAATTATCACCATTTCAGGTTTCTACTATCTGACCTCGACTGCTGCACATCTCTGCATTGCTGAACCATTCCAGGGTTCTTCTGAATCCAACTGTACATCTGGTGTCATGCTCCTACTTCAAGGGAGGTTTGCCTTATTTATTTATTTATATTTTTATCCCGTCCTCCCAGTAGCTCAGAACAGTCTACAAGCAAACATTCACAGTGGAGAACATTTGGACAGTACAAAGACTATACAGTAATTTAAATACATTTGGACAATACAAAGACTATACAGAAGATTAAAATACAAGGATTATACAGTAATTTAAGTATAGGTTAAGAATGTACAGCAGTTTAAGTAGAAGTTTCGACTGGAAAAGAGAGGTTAGAGGGGAGGGGGGTTTAGGAGGGGTGAGGCATAGAATGTGGTTGAATTTTAGTTGAACAGGAGGGTCTTTACCACTTTCCGGAAGGTCATCAATGAGTTCTGTAGTCTGATTTGTGGGGAGAGTTGGTTCCAGAGTTGGGGAATGAAGTGGCTGTAGGAGCGTTTGCGGGCAGTTTCTGACAGGAGGGATCTTCCTGGGGGGGTGCATAGGCGTTTCTCAATTTCTGAGTGGAGGGGGCAGTTGGGGGTGTACAGGGTAAGCTTGGATTTTATGTAGGTAGGGGTGGTGGCGTAAATTCTTTTATGCGCTATTACCAGGGCCTTGAATGCACAGCGTTGGTTAATTGGAAGCCAGTGTTCAGTGTGAAGGGCTGGGGAGATGGGATCGTGGTAGTTGAGGCTGTGTAGGAGGCGGATTTCTGCATTTTGTACCCGCTGGAGGCGCTTGAGGTCTTTTTTGGCTATTCTATTAAATAGGGAGTTGCAGTAATCCATCCTGGAGAGGACATAGGCGTAGAGGAGTTGAGTTAGGTCAGGTGTGGAGATGTAGGGTTTGATCCTTCTCAGTTGGTGGAGGTAGTAGAAGGAGGTAGCGACTACTTGAGATATGTGGGTGGACAGGGAGAGGTGGCTGTCTAATGTTACTCCTAAGTTGCGTACTTGATATGCTGCAGTTAGTAAGGTGGAGTCCCAAGATAGTGTTGGACGTGTGTATTTGGTATTCTTTTCCTGATCCATAAAAGTTCGGTCTTGTAGGCGTTCAGCTATAGTTTGTTTGTCATCCAGGTTTTCATGTCAGAGAGGCAGTGTTGGAGGTTGGCGATTTGAGATGATCGGTTTTCGCCTAGTGGGAGGAGTAGCTGGATGTCATTGGCGTAGGAGTGGATTTTAATATTGTACATCTGGGCTATATCCATGTCAGGTCTGATGTAGAAGTTAAATAGGAGGGGGGATAGAAGGGCGCCTTGGGGAACGCCATATGTGATAGACTTGGGGTTAGATTTGTGCGTCCCTAGTAGGACTGTTTCCTTTGGTGAAGGAAGGAGGTGAATCACTGGAGGGCAGAGTCCTTGATTCCAAGGTCATAGAGTCTAGATATGAGGAGGTGGTGGTCGACAGTGTCAAACCGTTCTTTAGATATGTTAAAGGGAAGCAACTGGCTAGGGAGGAAGTGGGACCGCTGGACGACGGAGACAGGAAGGGAGTGGTGAAGTAGGAGAAAGAAGTGGCAGAAAGAATTAACATGTTCTTTTCATCTATATTCACAAACGAAGACACATCCAACATACCGGAACCTGAGCAATTCTTCAATGGAAATCAAGCAGAAAAATTAACATCCATGGAAGTGAACCTTGAAGATGTACGCAGGCAGATAGAAAAACTAAAAACTGACAAATCCCCGGGTCCGGATGGAATCCATCCAAGGGTTCTGAAGGAATTAAAGGAGGAGATAGCGGAACTAGTGCAGCAAATTTGCAATCTATCCCTGAAAACAGGCATGATCCCGGAGGACTGGAAGATAGCCAACATTACGCCCATCTTTAAAAAGGGATCAAGAGGTGACCCGGGAAACTACAGACCGGTGAGTCTGACCTCGGTTCCGGGGAAAATGGCGGAAGCACTGATAAAAGAAAATATCGATGAACATTTTGAAAGAAACAAACTTCTGATAACCAGCCAACATGGTTTCTGCAAGGGGAGATCATGCCTAACGAACTTATTGCACTTCTTCGAAGGAATTAACAAATGGATGGACAAAGGAGACCCCATAGACATCATATATCTAGATTTACAAAAAGCCTTTGACCAGGTGCCCCATGAACACCTACTCTGAAAACTGAAGAACCATGGGGTGGAAGGAGACGTACATAGATGGATCAGAAACTGGTTGGCGGGTAGGAAACAGAGGGTAGGAGTGAAGGGCCACTAATCGGACTGGAGGAGGGTCATGAGTGGTGTCCCGCAAGATTCAGTGCTCGGGCCGCTGCTATTTAATATATTCATAAATGATCTAGAAACAGAGACGAAGTGCGAAATAATAAAATTTGCAGACGACACCAAACTATTTAGTGGAGCTCGGACTAAAGAGGACTGCGAAGAATTGTAAAAGGATTTGAACAAACTAGGGGAATGGGCGACGAAATGGCAGATGAAGTTCAATGTTGAGAAATGTAAAGTATTACATGTGGGAAACAGAAACCCGAGGTACAACAATACGATGGGAGGGATGTTATTAAATGAGAGTACCCAAGAAAGGGACTTGGGGGTAATGGTGGACATGACAATGAAGCCGACGGCACAGTGTGCAGCAGCTGCTAAGAAGGCAAACAGAATGCTAGGCATAATCAAGAACGGTATTACAACCAGAACAAAAGAAGTTATCCTGCCATTTTATCGGGCGATGATGCGTCCGCATATGGAGTACTGTGTCCAATATTGGTCGCCGTACCTTAAGAAGGACATGGCGTTACTCGAGATGGTTCAGAGGAGAGAGACGCATCTGATAAAGGGGATGGAAAACCTTTCATACGCTGAGAGTTTGGAGAAACTGGGTCTCTTTTCCATGGAGAAGAGGAGACTTAGAGGGGATATGATAGAGACTTACAAGATCATGAAGGGCATAGAGAGAGTAGAGAGGGACAGATTCTTCAAACTTTCGAATAATAAAAGAACAAGAGGGCATTCAGAAAAGTTGAAAGGGGACAGATTCAAAATGAATGCTAGGAAGTTCTTCTTTACCCAACGTGTGGTGGACACCTGGAATGTGCTTCCAGAGAGCGTAATAGGGCAGAGTACGGTACTGGGGTTCAAGAAAGGATTGGACAATTTCCTGCTGGAAAAGGGGATAGAGGGGTATAGATAGAGGATTACTGCACAGGTCCTGGACCTGTTGGGCCGCTGCATGAATGGACTGCTGGGCACGATGGACCTCAGGTCTGACCCAGCAGAGGCATTGCTTATGTTCTTAAGGCAGCGCTGAGGTCAAGTAGGACTAGTAGGGTGTCGTTGCCTTTGTCGAGTATCGACCAGATGTCATCGATGATATCCAGGAGTACTGACTCTGTGCTGTGGCCTGTCCGAAAGCTGGATTGAGCAGGGGATAGGGCAGCTTGTTGTTCAATGAAAGGGTGTAATCGGCGGAGCACTATTCATTCTAGGAGTTTGGAGACAAATGGGAGGTTGGAAACAGGGCGGTAGTTGCCAGGTTCGTTAGGGTCGAGAGTGGGTTTTTGAGAGTGGGTTTGATAATGGCTGACTTCCAGCTGAGAGGTACTGTCCCTGTGGAGAGGGAGGAGTTAATGATGGGGAGGATAGATTCTGCCATGGCATCTTCTGTGGATAGTAGGAGGCTGGATGGACAGAGGTCGAGGATGGTGCTGGAGGGCTTGAGTTCTCTCAGGGTTTCAATAACCTCAGCATGGGTGGCCATATGAAGTTGGGGGAGAGTGGTAGAGGATGGGGTACTTGGGTTAGGCTGGGGGTGTGCTGGAGGGGGGTTGGTGTTGATGTCAAGATTATTGTGGATGGTTTGTACTTTGGACTGGAAGAAGTCCAAGAGAGTCTCACTATCAAGTTCTGTTGGGTTGTTGTGGCTTTTTCCTTGAGCGTTGGTGAAGAGTTGGTTTGTGAGGGTGAACAGTTGTTTGGATCTAGCTGGGGCTATCTGTAGAATGCGAGAGTAGTAGGCTTTCTTCGCTTCTAGGATGGCAGCTTTGTAGGTGACAGATGTGTTTTCCTAGTGGGCTTTGGTTTCTGCTTTCCTCAGTGATCTTTTTATGGATCGGAGGTCACTGGTGTACCAGGGAGCAGGTGTTTTGTTGGTGGTTATTCGTGTTATTTTTGTCTGAGCGAGGCTGTTATAGAGGGATTGGATGTTGGAGTGCTACATGGAGGCTGCTAGGTCGATGGAGTGGGGATGTTACGTGCAGGTTTTGTTTAGATTGCGAATGCCTGCATCCATAACTGAAGGGTTGACTGAGTTAGGGAGTTGGCGGCGGGTGGGTGGGATAGGGTCTTTTCGTGGAGCTTGGGTAGTTTTGAGTGGGAGTTGGAATTCAATGAGGTGGTGGTCTGACCATGGGACAGGTGTAGTGCAGATTGTTTATTGAGGCTCTGCAGTTGGATCTCTAAAGGTGAAGATTAAGTCAAGGATGTTGCCTGCTGAGTGAGTAGAGGGTTACAGCTTGGTGAAATCCCAGGTCGGTGAGGGAGGAGAGGAAGCTGTCACTTTATCCTGAGGTGTTGGAGTAGTCTGGGAAGTTGAAGTCTCCCAGGATGGTCACGTGTTTATGGGAGATGGATAGTTCGGTGATGAATTCAAGGAGGGACTCTAGGATTTCTGCTGGGGAGTTGGGGGCTCTGTAGAGTAGTATGAGGGTGATTTTGTGCTTGTGGCCCATGGTGAAAGCAAGAGCTTCTAGGGTGGAAATGTTGATAGAGCTTATAAGTTTTGGGGTGGTGGAGGTCTTGACGATGGTAGTCACTCCACCTCCTTTCCCAGAGGTACGTGAGGAGGTTAGGGCCTGGTAGCCTGGAGGACACAATTCACCTAGTGCTATCCCATCGTTGTCTTGGAGCCAGGTTTCAGTGATCATGAGGGCGTACCAAGTGTTGTCACAGATGAGGTCGTGGAGGAGGAAGGTTTTGTTGTTAACTGATCTTGCATTAATGAGTGCAAATTTGAGAGTATTGCTGGTGAGGGTTGGTGGGGAGGGCGGGATGGGGATGAGGTTGGCAGGGTTCCTGGTACGGTTGTTTTTGTGTTGGGAGGCGAGATCACCGTGTCTGCCTTGGCCTGTGATGATGGGGATGGTGAAGTATAGTGTTTTAAGGAGGGTTGGGAAAGGGGGTGGGGAAGGGGGTGACCTGGAAAGTCGGAGACATGATATGAGTGGTGGAGGTTTGTGAGGGTAGAGAGGGCTGTTCTTAAGGGAAGAGTCTTAGTTGGTTTTTTGGTTCACGCTAGTAGTCCTTCTGCCGGGTTGCTGGTGAAGAGGCTTGTCTAGTAGTAGGGTAGTCTTGTGGAAGAGTCTTTGAAGGTAGCGCCATAAGGTCACTTGGGGACGGAGTTGGTCTCATACGCCTGCCCTGCTGAAAGGAGCTGTTTTGTTGTTTGTTTTTGTTCCAAAGGTAAAGCGGCTCAGTAAGGGCTGTTGGGGGTGGAGTTGGTCTCCCACACCTGGCCAACTCCGTCCCTTAGGGTGGGGCTAAAAGGTAACAGCACAAGGTCTGTTTGCAGAACCTAAACCAGGGCTTTCATGCATTTATGCTGACTAATTTTCTAGTAAGAACATCTATTACTTCATTTTGAGCTACCTGGCATTTGCACATAATTCTTAGTTAATTGTGTTTTCACTTTTGGTTATTCATTTGCTTGTAAATAAAGAGCTCTGTGCTTCTAATAATAGGCCTGTTTCCTCACTTGGAAATATCATTCAGGCGCAACCAAACTCAGGTTCTTATACAAGAGGGACATATATAAATACGTAATATCAGAGTGCATACCCCTATTTTATTCATCTTTCATTGCTCTGTAACTACTAGGAGGAAGTAGCCTGCAGCTGCTTCACTAAACTGCCATAGTATGAGAAATACAGTTCTGGATCTTGAAGCCGTGATAGAGGCTGACTTGGATTTTGTGGTGGTTGTGGAGATGAACTTCACAGAGAACCATGACTGGAATGTAGATATACTGGGCTATAATCTAGTCAGGAAAGACAGGATAGAACAGTGGTCTTCACTAATTTTTAAGCTGGGGCCATTTTAGATTCTAATGTGCTGAAGGAGAGCCACCAAATATCTTCTCATGCAGGACCATGATGTAACTGCTAATCAGTGAGTTCGATGGCATCCATTTCCACCATCCCACTTTCAAACTTCATTAGAGCGCACCCCCAAGTTTGGAAAGAGAAAATGGAACATATCTTTACACTGGCATGATAACAGACCTCCTTCACAGGCAGAAGTGGACAAAGGTTTCATTGAAGATATTCACAATATTGCTATGAAAAGGGAAATACTACTGATAGATTTCAATACACCAGTTTTAATTGAGCTGCCATCTAGAAGTAATTCTCCTGAATAGGGAGAACTATTCCAACAACTAGTAATGGAATCTGTGCAGGGGGATCCATACTATATTTGATGCTTATGAATGGGGAGATTGTTTCTGATGTCATAATGGGTGATCATCTGGAATCCAGTGACTACCAGATGGCATAATATGGTAGATGGCTGGTGCTGCTATGTTGTCCACAGCATAAGAGTACGTTTGATTTAATATTTTGGGGTAACTGTGAAGTAACAAAACAGTGGATTGTCTTTATGTTTGTGCATTTATTGTATTATGTGTGTTTTATGCTGGTAACCCACCTAGAATAGGGTGTGCTAGAACTTTTAAAAAATAAATAAGGACCTATGTAGAGAGGGTTCTAATCTAAATCTAATCTAAACCTTAGGTTTGTATACCGCATCATCTCTACATTCGTAAAGCTCGACACGGTTAACAAGAGTTAGGGTAGAAAGGAACTCCAGTGGAGGGAAGAGGCAAAATGAAGAGAAAATTTAGAGGACTAGAATAACCAGAGAGGGAGGAGGAGTTACATTTTTGAGAATAACCAGGTTTTCAGATGTTTATGGAAGAGTTGGAGGGAGCTCAGATTCCTAAGAGGGGAGGTAAGGTTGTTCCAGAGCTGAGTGATTCTGAAAGGGAGGGAAGAACCTAGTTTTCCTACAAGTGAAACGCCTTTTAGAGAGGGAAAGGAAAGTTTCAGTTTTTGGGTGGATCTGGCAGAATTGGGGTTAGAGGAGTTCCAAGAAAGAGGAATGAAGGGAGGGAGGATACCGTGTAGGATCTTGAAAGTGAGGCAGGCATATTTGAAGTGGACTCTGGAGATAATCGGAAGCCAGTGGAGCTTGGATAAAAGTGGTGAGACGTGGTCGAATTTTCTTTTTGCGAAGATAAGCTTAGCAGCGGTATTCTGAATCCGCTGGAGTCTTTGAAGCTTTTTCTTTGTTAGGCTAAGGTAGATAGAATTGCAGTAGTCCAGTCTGGAAAGGATGGTGGATTGGACAAGGACGGCAAAGTGTTTTTGATGGAAACAGGATCTTACTTTTCTCAGCATGTGAAGGCTGAAGAAACATTTTTTTACTAGGGAGTTGAGGTGGTCGTTGAAGGAAAGTGTAGAGTCAATGCTGACTCCCAGAACTTTACTAGAATATTCAAGATGCAGAGTGGGGCCAGAGGACAGTGGGATGGAAGTGGGCAGTTGGTCCAATTTTGATTCGTTTTAGATTCGTTCAGTTTCATCTGCACAGTGTGGGCCCAGGATTGAAGGTTCGATATACATGAGGATATGTTCGCCGAGAGGTTGGTGAGGTTCCAGTTGGTCTCGAGGAGGACAAAGATGTCGTCTGCGTAAGTGTAGAGTGTTTCAAGGGGGGAGAGATGGAGGAGTTTAAGGGAGGACATATAAATGTTGAAGAGGAGAGGTGAGCCTTGCGGGACTCCACAGATCGGGTTCCAGGGGGAGGAAGAAGTGCCCTTCATGTTGACTATGTAGGAGCGGGAGCGTAAGAACTTCGAGAACCAGTCAAGGACTGTGGAGTTTATGCCTATCTCGGTGAGTTGATAAATTAGAATATCATGATGGATGACATCAAAAGCTGCAGAGAGGTCGAATTGAAGAAGGACGGCGAACTTGTTGCGAGAATGGAGATATTGAACTTTTGAGATTAAGTAGGTCAGAAGGGATTTGGTGCTGAAATTGGGACGGAAGCCGTATTGGTAGGGTTGAAGAATGGTGAATTTCTCAAGGTAGGAAGATAGTTGAGTGGATATGATGGACTCTAGCATCTTGGTAAGAAGGGGAATGTTAGCTATTGGATGGTAGCTGGATGGTGTAGAGGGGTCAAGCTCAGGTTTTTTCAGTAGTGGGGTTAAGGAAATATGGCCCATTTCTGGGGAGAAGAAACCCGAATGGAGGGCAGAGTTTATGAGAATGGTAAGAGATGAGATGGCCTGAGGGGGAGTGTTCTCATAGAGGTAGGAGGGGAAAGGATCCAAGGTACAGTTGCAGGATTTCAATTTGAGGCAGAGATTATAGCCCAGGGATTCGGAAACAAGTTCGAAGGAAGACCAGGATCTGTCTGCTGGGATGGGTAGGAGTCTGTTGGGATAGGGTTGGCGTCAATTGGAATCAGAGATTTGTAGGAGATTGCAGGTGGGAAGGAGCGTCTCAAGGTGGAGACCTTATCGTTGAAGAACTTTGCTAGAGAATCAGCTGAGGGGGAGGAGGGAAGTATGGAGTCATTTTTGGAGGTTAAGGAATGCCAGATGTTAAAAAATGTAATGTAATGTAATGTAATTTATTTCTTATATACCGCTACATCCGTTAGGTTCTAAGCGGTTTACAGAAAATATACATTAAGATTAGAAATAAGAAAGGTACTTGGAAAATTCCCTTACTGTCCCGAATGTGCTACTCTGATTGTTGGATTTGGAGATTTTGTCACCGTAGAAGTTTTTCCTTGCTTTTTTTAGAACAGTATTATAGATTTTAATGTTGACCCCCCAGGAAAGTCTGTCTGTAGGGGATTTAGATTTTTTCCATTTTCGTTCCAGAGCACGGCATTTCTGTTTCAGTTCTCTGTGGTATGGGAGGTACCAAGGGGCCTTACGGGAGTAGGAAATGGTTTTAGTGGAGAAAGGGGCGAGGGAATGGAAGGTGGACTCGGAGAGGACGACCCAGTTTTGCCAGTTAGATTCTGGTTCTGCAGGTTTAGAGATGGGGGAAAATTTGTCGAGAAAATTGATCCAGAACAGATTGCTCGAGATTTTTTTACGGAAGGTAATAGAATTTGAGGTGCAGGATGGGGGCCCGAGATGTGACATGAAAATGGGGTGACAGAAGGCCCCTAGGTAGTGGTCGGACCAGGGGACAATTTCCCAGCGAATGTCGTCAGTTGAGGTTTTGTGAGTAATAAGATCTAGAAAGCTGATGATGTCTAGTGTGTGGTCTTTTTCGTGGGTTGGGGAGAGTGTGGGGGGGGGAAGCCTAAAGCGGAGAGGAAGCTATTAAATTCAGATGTATCCTTGTTGATGACATCGTCAGGGTGGAGATTGATGTCTCTGATGATCAGTAATCTTTGAAATTTGAGGAAGGCGTTTGTTATGGTTTCAAAGACGAGTTTGGAGGAATTGTTCCAAGAGGCAGGTGGGCGGTATAGAAGCAGGATACCCAGAGGATGAGGGTGGAATTCATCATTGACTGAGGCTAACATGTATTCTAATGAGGAGTGGCTGCCCTTTTCAAGGAGTTGGACATCGAAGAATGATTTGAAAAGGAGGGCTAGGCCGCCTCCTCTTTGGTTGGTTCTGGGAGAGAAGAGGCCTTGGTAGCCGTGGGAACAGAGTTTGTTTTGAGTAAATTGGTCATCTTTTGTGATCCAAGATTCTGTGATGAATAGGAATCCGGGATCAGAATCCTCGAGTAGGTCCTTCAAGATTTGTATCTTATTGCAAGTGGATCTGGCATTGCAAAAGAGTGTTGGGACTGGGGTGAGAGAATGTGAGGCAAGGTTGGGGGTAGTGGAAGCGAGGACAGGTTTTAGAGAGGCATGGTTGACTTTGCGAGGGTTTTTGTAGGATGGGTGGTGTTTGGGGCGAATGAGCGTGGGAATTCTGAGGCCAGGGCAGATATTGCGAACATTTGTAGAGTCGAGGAGGTTGGGGGCAGGGGGTGTCAGGCAGGGGAAGAGTTTGAGAGAAGAGCAGAGTAGGAGAAGAAGGAGCCATGAAGGTGGCTTCATGATGAGAGATTAGAGATCTATGAGTTAGATGGCCTGTTTGAGGCAAGTGAGAGTAGGTTAAGGATGGAGGAGCGACTAGGTAATAACGTACTAGGTATAGGCACAAATGATATTGGACAGATCTAGTAAAGCGTTTCTGAATTGGAGTTATTCTGAAAATGATCTCGTGGAAGGGGGATGAAGATAATCTGGCTATCAAATCGGTATTCAAATTAGCATAGATTTTTGGATACAATAGGCATTTAACAAATTAGTTAAGAATTGACAACAATTAATTGACAAAAATTAATGACAGCAAGCATTTAACAGATTATAAGATTCAACAGGTATTTAAGATAATTTTTTGATTACTTTTGCTTTATGTATATATATATATATATATTTTTTTGAGAGCTAGTAAATGAACTTTACAGTTGGATGGGTTCACGATTATGCTTAACGATGAAAGATTTCACAATTAGACTTAAACATGGGGAAAGTTTCCCCTGCTGGCTCGGGGGGGTAGGCGGAGCAGTGCTCGAGACCTGCCGATGTGGCCGCTGGTTTCGGTTGGCGATAGCCCACTTAAAGGGAGAAAAGTTTTCCCTGCTTTCAATCTCACCTCTACTGGAACGTGGGAGGAGTGGAGATGAGGCCAGGTGCCCTGCTGGAAAGGGCTCCTGAAACTGGCCGCTTGAAGGGAGAAAGGTTTGAAGGGAGAAAAGTTTCCCCTGCTTCCCTTTCGATCTCACCTCTGCTGGAATGGGGGAGGAGTGGAGATGAGGCCAGATGCCCTGCTGAAAGGGCTCCCAAAACTGGCCGCTTGAAGGGAGAAAGGTTTGAAGGGAGAAAAGTTTCCCCTGCTTCCCTTTCGATCTCACCTCTGCTGGAATGGGGGAGGAGTGGAGATGAGGCCAGGTGCCCTGCTGGAAAGGGCTCCCGAAACTGGCCGCTGGTGCCGAGTGCTGTTAGCGCTGCTTCTCTTTAGTTCTCTCCCCTGCTGGAACGGGGGAGGGGTGGAGATGAGGCCAGGTGCCCTGCTGGAAAGGGCTCCCGAAACTGGCCGCTTGAAGGGAGAAACTGGCCGCTTGAAGCACTTTTGAAACAGAGTTTAATGTTGTTTCTGGAATCCAATAACTAGCACCCCCTGGTGGGTGTCCCTGGGTCTGAAGCTGGCTTAGTAGTACAGTAATCCCTCTTGGCAGGCACTAATTGGTCCCTGAATGATTGGTGCCTGCTGCCTTAGGGTTACCGGATTTTCCAAAAGGAAAATCCAGATCCAGGGCCATGCCCCCACCCTACTTAACCTGTTTGTGCATCAGGACGGCATCCACGCATGCACGTGTGCACGTGACATCACTGTGTTGTATGATCAGAAGCTTTTCAAAACCTGCACAAGGTGCTGGGTTTTGAAAAGCCATTCAGACCCCTGCACATATCCTCAAGAGGAGGACAGGTCCAGAGAAATCCAGATCTCTGGTAACCCTATAGTGCCTTCACCTGAGGATAAAAAGTGTTAGCAGGTATGATTTCCCTCCCTTACCCCTAGGAAAACCCAAAACAAATGTGACTGTGAACAAGGCTGGCTAGAAATATTTAAACATTTATTAAACTTATACAACTACTATATAGGTTCATAGATGGTATTAATAGCTGGTTGTTTAAGGGATTTTAAATAGTACAAATGAAGTGAAATGTAATGGGTTATTTTTCACATGCTATAATTATAATCTGCCTTGAGCTGAAAGGTGAAGCAGAATATAAATGCTTGTGTTAAATTAAATTAACAGCACACTTAAACTGTTGAGGGATCAAACCTCTTGAAGCACAATCATTCAAAGAACAGCAAGACCCTCATATATATGCTACAGTTCATTCATTAAAGCTTCAGATAATTTGAGGTACCAAGCTCATTAAATACTAGATTTGTGGTGGTGTAGTAAGGGGAGGAGGGGGGGGGACGGTCTGTCCCGGGCGCCATCTTGGTGAGGGCACCAACACCCCTTCTCTTCTCTGCCCCACTGCTCCTTCCAATGCCCCCCCACCATGCGTGTGCCTTCATTTTCCCCTCCACCATACCTCTATCTCTTCACTGGTGCGAGCAGCAACTCTAACCCGCTGCTCGTGCCAGCGTCGGCTCTCACTCTGATGTCACTTCCAGGTCCCACACCTAGGAAGTGACAATAGAGGGAGAGCCGACGCGGTCAGTAAGTTGGTGATGCTGCTCATTCTGGGGAAGTTAAAAGAGGTACAGTGTAGAGAAGGATGTGTGTGCATGGCGGGGGAGGGGGGGAAGGAGTGGGCCGGAGAAGAGGGTGGGGGAGGGGTGCCACTGCCCCAGGCACCTCTCACCCTTGCTATGCCACTGGTTCCCAGTCAGCTAAATACCACAGAATATCGGGTGATATGTCATAGGTGATAGAATAGGCTACTATCACACCACCTCGGTGTGCTTAAATAGAACAAAAGAACATAAAAATATTCTTACTGGGTCATACCAATGGTCCATCTAGCCCAGGGATCTCAAAGTCCCTCTTTGAGGGCCGCAATCCAGTCAGGTTTTCATGATTTCCCTAATAAATATGCATTGAAAGCAGTGCATACACATAGATCTCATGCATATTCATTGGGGAAATCCTGAAAATCTGACTGGATTGTGGCCCTCAAGGAGGAACTTTGAGACCCTTGATCTAGCCCAATATCCTGTCTTCGTGGTGGCCAATCCAGGACACAAGTACCTGGCAAAATCCAAGTAGTAGCAACATTCCATGTTTAGGATAGGGTTACCATATAACTCCAGAAAAAGGAGGATGGATTGAGACATCCAGGTTTTATTTCCATTGCTTTCAATGGAAGTAAAACCTGGATGTCTCAATCCACCTCCTTACCTCTGTTGCTTTCAATGGAAGCAAAACCAGGATGTTTCACTCTGTCCTCCTTTTTCTGGATAGTGCCAGGCATGTACCCACAACTGATAAAAAGCCATATGGTAACCCTATCTATGCTACTGATCCAGGGCAAGTAGTGCAGGCACCAACTTATAGACTTGCCTCCTTCATTTGCTTTCTGTAAAGAACATTGGTTGGTATATTTTAAACAGTTTTATCCTGACTCCTAAAAGAACCTGCTAATAAAATCTTGCTGACATTGACTTAGTGTGTGTGTATGTGTGGAGCACAGCTGGCCATTTTGAATGGACGAGAACACTACATTCAGTAACCCTAATCATCACATTATCTAATACCGTGTTTCCTTGAAAATAACACCTACCCCAAAAATAAGCCCTAGTCCCGGGATTCGCCAGCAACTCTTCAACCTGGCCCCCCCACCACCATGCAGCCTAACCCTTGCTTACCCTCCATCCTTCCCTCCCCGCCGACCGTGAGTGAGCCCTACCTTCAGTCGAAGCAGCATCAGGCCAGCAGCACTCTAAAACAGGCTGCTTGGCCTTGTCCGTCAGGGATTTCGCTCTTCCGCATCAGTAATGTGGTAGAGTGAATTCCCCGATGGACAGGGCCGAAGCAGCCTGTTTAGAGTGCTGCCAGCCCAATGCTGTTTCAGCGGTCAGCGGGGAGGGAAGGATGGAGGGTCAGCAGGGGTTCAGCTGCGTGGTGGGTGCAGGGGGTGGGTGCTCAAGGGTTCTGCTGCCCAAAGGATGGGAGGGAGGGATAGATGAATAGAAGCTGGGCAAGGGTTTTGCTGCATAAGGGATGGGAAGGAGGTGAAGGATATAAGCTGGGCAAACTTCTGCTGCATAGGGGGATGGGAAGGAGGGAGGGGAGGAAAAATTCTGCACATGTGGGAGAGAGAAAGGGAAGAGGAAGAATTAGGGATGAAGATAGGGAGGTAGAGAGGTAGGGAGAGATGATCATGTGCATACCCTGAAAATATGACCTAGTGCCTTTTTTTGGGCCACAAATGAATATAAGACCCTGTTTTATTTTCGGGGAAACACGGTTCAAATACAATATTTTTAGCATAAAATGGATTACATTACTTGAGTATAGGGCATGAAATGCTATTTAATGTGGCCAAGCTAAAATGAGTATGCTCACTTTGATTTTTCTTTTTGGCGACATCTCTTGACAGAATGACATATGCTGTTGGGTATTGGGGCACACAGTTGATGAAGGAAATCTATCAGGAAAAAAAGAAGGCCTGGAACTCAAAGTGGAAAATAATTATCTGCACCAAGGTTCTAAACTGTATCAGCATCAATGGGTTTTAGAAAGTAGAGATTGTGCCAGAGACCTTTGAGGAGGCGATGAAGAAATGGAAGAGGAATCCAAGTTGGAAAATGCTGAAAATACTGCCCAAACTATTATAAAACCTCACATATATTCTTGCTGTACTATAAAAATGTCCTAGCTTCCTGTTCCGTAGAAATGAGAAATAAAATTTTATCTACTTGTGTACACAAGTAGATATAATTTTAGTTGATCTCTTCCTCACAAAAGTAATCTAATCTGTAATTTATGGATTTTTCTATACCAACACAGGTTCAAGGCAATTTACAACTCAAGAGCCTATTTAATCCAATAGGGATTTATAAATTCTCATCAAGGGTCAATAATATGCCAGAATTACAAAAACCTTCTAAATGTATTCATAAGAATCTATCAAAAAGAAAGTTTTTAGCTTAGCATGAAATCTCATATAATTTGATTCTTTTTTATTTATTTATTGCTTTTAAAAAATTTTTCCAAGAAGACCTCTTGTACAGAATATTGAAAAAAAAAAAACACCCAGAAATAATATTTTAAAGAAGATATTAATACCAGATAGGAAATACAATTCTTAATCAATACTATTAATCCCATATATTTGATCCAAGACTTCTAGTGAGTGTATATAAAATAAATCACATCAATTTAACAAGAAAAGCAAACATCTAACTGCGGTAGTAGGAATCTTTCTATTAACTTTAAATTACTGCTGTTGTTTCTTTTACCCCTTCAAGGCGTTCCGTAGATAGGAACCCTGTTAACTGAGAAGGATCAAAGAATACATATGTATTAGATCTATATTTGACAATACATTTACAGGGATATCACAATAAGAAAACACCTCCCATCATTGTTACCCCTGGTTTAAGAAGCAGGAATTGTTGTCTACGTTTTTGAGTATCTTTAGTCACGTCTGGAAACATTTGTATCTTTAGAACCATAAATTCTTTATGTCTATTTTTGAAAAACATCTTCAGTAACCAATCTCTATCAGGCAAACCTGCTGAGATGCCCATTTCTTCAGCTATTTGGGAAACCTTAATTCATGTCTGACACAATTAAATCTTTGACTTTCTTGCACATTTCTGTGGAACTTGCTTTCACAGGCCTTCTAAACTAAACTTAATCTTGGACTTGTACACCGAGTCATCCCTGAGAAACAAGGTTTGACTCAGTTAACAATAGTTATAGTTAATAGAAAGAATTGTCCTCATGGAATCTTATCTGCTAGAAAAAGCTAAAACAGAGCAGTTTTCAGAATTTTTTGAAAAACTTGAAGGGATAGACAGGATCTTATTTAAGAAGGTAGGTCATTCCAAATTGCTGTTTGTAAATAGGGGAAGGAATGAACAGTTTTACTGATAGATCTGGCACCTTTTACAGTGAGGAAAGAAAGTTTAAACACATGGATAGTTCTACAACTTGATCTCGAAGAATTTAAAGCTAGCGGGACCAACGAATCAAAGATACCATGTAAGATTTTAAAAACTATGCAGGCACATTTAAACTAAACTCTCAATAAAAAATGAAGCCAATGTAAACTCCTCAAGAGGTGACAATGGTCATACTTTATTTTACCAAAGATCAATCTTCTAGTGTAAGGGTCATCTTCAGTGGACTCTCTACCCCACTTAAAATGCTTGCTCCAAAAAAAGGGCAGATTCATCATAAACTGTAATCATACATTAATGGATCTCCTTTGGATTTTTCCCTTCTTTTGTGAGAAATTTTATCACTGAATGGTGCTCCAAATCTAGCAGTTTCTTACTTGATTCACACGAGGACTCTCCTGACATCCTGTCTCTTGGAATGTTAGACTCACACTGAGCCGCAACCGTGCATGTGTAACCTTGAAACATGTTACAACATGCACAGACTTGTTTCAACATGCTTGCTACTTTCTTTCATACTCAGGTAGATAAAATTATTGAACACCCCTTTTATTGAAGGACACTTGGTTTTACAACTTCTCCCTTTTACATCTAGTGTAAAAGCTGCTGAGTGTATTTTCTACATCATTTATTTATTTGTTGCTTGTCAATGGTTATATTTGACTATGGTTCATATCACTTTTGTCACTTAAACAGATATTGGAGTTTGGATATTGTTTTATTATCATGAATTTTCTAATGTGAACTTTATGATGTAAAATGCTGTACTTGCTTTATTGGTATGTAACTGTGTTATTTGCTGAAGGGGTATCTATTCTTGTAATGAAAAAATCAGTGTTTATTGTAAAAATGTTAGCCTTAAACTAAACTAAACTAAATCTTGGGTTTATATACCGCATCATCTCCACAGGTGGAGCTCGACACGGTTTACATGGTTAGGGAAGGAACGGAACTCCAGTGGATTTATAGAAGTAAGTAAGAGAGAGGTTAGGTGTGATAATACTAGGGAGGAGACGGGTTACGTTTTGGAGAAGAGCCAAGTCTTCAGAAGCTTACGGAAGCCTTCCTAGCTTCAAATAATATATAACATAACTTCTGCAGATTAAGAGGTATATATCAAATAATATATAACATAACTTTTGCAGATAAAAAAACAGTAAAGAGATAAAACTGACTTTTATCAGAATACCTTGATAAAGGTTAAAATATACGAATAATGTTTTCTTTGTAAGCCATACAGTGGAGGAGTTAAGATGGAATAATTTGTCTTTTTTGCAAATGACATGAAAATTTTCAACAGAACAGACAATTCCTGAAGGAGAATAAGAAATGATCTAAGAAAACTTGAAGATTCACTGAATGCTTGGCAGCTCAATTTTAACGATGAAAAGTGTAGTCACACGCGGAGCAGAAATTTGTAGAAGCGGTAGGCAATCGATGGTAAAGATATGACGCATGTTGATCAAAAGAGAAATTTTGGGATGGTAATGTCGGACAATGTTATGATAATGAAATAGGGGTCAATTTGATAAATGGTGCTAAAATTTAGGCACTGGGATGGTGAACACTGAGGACTTGATTATATATATATGGCACTTAAAAAGTCAGTGTTGACTAGAATGCCGCTTAACATGATCCTACAAGGTTCTCGTACCTTTTATAGAATCATGCTTAGGGCCTGTATATGTCGCATAACTTAGGTATCCCCATTTAGGCCAGTTAAAACCAGGCCTAACTGCCTACACCTAAGCTGTTCACGGATTGGGTGTATTCTATAGCAATGCACCTGATAGGAACACCCCCAATCCGCCCCTGGCCATACCCCCTTTTCAAATTCATGCACCGCAACTGGTGCATACTTTTTATAGAATCGTGTTGTACATAACCTTTAATTAGTGCCAATTAGCATCAATCATGAGGCGTTAATTGGCAATTATCGGTGCTGATTAGGCCAATTAATCAATTAAGTTGTGTGCACACATCGACTGTGCACACTGATATGTTCACACAACCTTAGGCACCATACACAGAATTTAGAGGAGTATGAATGCTATAAAAGCAGCACTACACAGAACTGCCATTATAGAATACTAGCGTAAATTCAGTTTCACACACCTAACCTTAGGCTTGAACGCTTATGCCATGTCAAAGGCTGGTGTAAGTGCTTGCACCTAACTGTTGGCAGTTAAGTGCTTAACCCCTAATATTCCAAGTCCTTCCCATTTCCACGCCCCCTGAAAGCTATACAACAAAAATTGTGTTCACAGCTTCTAGAATGGTGATGAAGGTTGGTTGCACATGCAATTTCCAGTTGGTGTCAAAACCAATTAAAGCCAATAAATGTCTGTTAATTGGAGCCAATTATTAAATTAAGTTGTTGCACAATTGACCTTATTCTATAAACAGGGCACCCAACTTTACTCACTAAACATTAAATTGGGCCCCCAATGTTATAGAATTAGTAAGATAATGTATTAAGGTGTTAGAAAGGGTACATAATGAGAGGCATAACCACATGAAACAAAGATGGCCATGATTCTATACACATCATTGGTAAAGCTGTACCTAAATACTATGTTCAGGTTTCGAGGCTATATCTTAGAAAATATATAGAAAGGCCAAGAGCAGTCCAGAGAAAGTAACATAATAACATAGTAACATAGTAGATGATGGCAGATAAATACCCGAATGGTCCATCCAGTCTGCCCAATCTGATTCAATTTAAATTTTTAAATTTTTTCTTCTTATCTATTTCTGGGCAAGAATCCAAAGCTTTACCCTCTACTGTGCTTGGGTTCCAACTGCCGAAATCTCTGTTAAGACTTACTCCAGCCCATCTACACCATCCCAGCCATTGAAGCCCTCCCCAGCCCATCCTCTACCAAACGGCCATATACATACAGACCGTGCAAGTCTGCCCAGTACTAGCCTTAGTTCAGTATTTAATATTATTTTCTGATTCTAAATCCTCTGTGTTCATCCCACGCTTCTTTGAACTCAGTTACAGTTTTACTCTCCACCACCTCTCTCGGGAGCGCATTCCAGGCATCCACTACTCTCTCCGTAAAGTAGAATTTCCTAACATTGCCCCTGAATCTACCACCCCTCAACTTCAAATTATGTCCTCTGGTTTTACCATTTTCCTTTCTCCGGAAAAGATTTTGTTGTACGTTAATACCCTTCAAGTATTTGAACGTCTGAATCATATCTCCCCTGTCTCTCCTTTCCTCTAGGGTATACATATTCAGGGCTTCCAGTCTCTCCTCATACGTTTTCTGGTGCAAGCCTCCTATCATTTTTGTCGCCCTCCTCTGGACCACCTCAAGTCTTCTTACGTCCTTCGCCAGATATGGTATCCAAAACTGAACACAATACTCCAAGTGGGGCCTTACCAATGACCTGTACAGGGGCATCAACACCTTCTTCCTTCTACTGACTACGCCTCTCTTTATACAGCCCAGCATCCTTCTGGTAGCAGCCACTGCCTTGTCACACGTTTTTTCGCCTTTAGATCTTCGGACACTATCACTCCAAGGTCACTCTCCCTGTCCGTGCATAACAGCTTCTCTCCTCCCGGCATATACAGTTCCTTCCTATTATTAATCCCCAAATGCATTACTCTGCATTTCTTTGCATTGAATTTTAGTTGCCAGGCATTAGACCATTCCTCTAACTTTTGCAGATCCTTTTTCATATTTTCCACTCCCTCTTCGGTGTCTACACCCTCTTCGGTGTCTATTCTGTCAAATCTTGGTATCATCTGCAAAAAGGCACACTTTTCCTTCTAACCCTTCAGCAATGTCACTCACAAACATATTGAACAGGATTGGCCCCAGCACTGATCCCTGAGGGACTCCACTACTCACCTTTCCTTCCTTCGAGTGACTTCCATTAACCACCACTCTCTGGCGTCTGTCCGACAGTCAGTTTCTGACCCAATTCACCACTTTGGGTCCTAACTTCAGCCCTTCAAGTTTGTTCAACAGCCTCCTATGAGGAACTGTATCAAAGGCTTTGCTGAAATCCAATTAAATTACATCTAGCATATGTCCTCGATCCAACTCTCTGGTCACCCAATCAAAAAATTCAATCAGGTTTGTTTGGCACGATTTACCTTTTGTAAAGCCATGTTGCCTCGGATCCTGTAACCCATTAGATTCAAGGAAGTACACTATCCTTTCTTTCAGCAAAACTTCCATTATTTTACTAACAACTGAAGTGAGGCTCACCGGCCTGTAGTTTCCTGCTTCATCCTTGTGACCACTTTTATGAATAGGGACCACATCCGCTCTCCTCCAATCCCCAGGAATCACTCCCGTCTCCAGAGATTTGTTGAACAAGTCTTTAATAGGACTCGGCAGAACCTCTCTGAGCTCCCTTAGTATCCTGGTCCCATCGCTTTGTCCACCTTCAGTTTTTCAAGTTGCTCATAAACACCCTCCTCCGTGGAGCAGAATCTACTCCATTTTCTCATGTAACTTTGCTAGACAATCTCGGTCCTTCTCCAGGATTTTCTTCTGTGAACACAGAACAGAAGTATTTGTTTAGCACATTTAATTTTTTCTCATCACTTTCCATATATTGGTTCCCAGCATCTTTTAGCCTAGCAATCCCATTTTTCATCTTCCTCCTTTCACTAATATATCTGAAAAAATTTTTGTCTCCCTTTTTTTACATTTTTAGCCATTTGTTCTTCCACCTGTGCTTTCGCCAGACGTATCCCTCTCTTGGCTTCTTTCAGTTTCACCCTGTAGTCCTTTCTGCTCTCCTCTTCTTGGGTTTTTTTATATTTCACGAA
This sequence comes from Geotrypetes seraphini, assembly GCF_902459505.1. Lineage (NCBI taxonomy): Eukaryota > Metazoa > Chordata > Amphibia > Gymnophiona > Dermophiidae > Geotrypetes > Geotrypetes seraphini. Next base: position 145,659,744 of record NC_047085.1, on the reverse strand, counting down.
CGCCAAATCTTTCGCCTTTATTTTCTCAGCCACTAGGTTGGAGAACCATATCGGCTTCCTTTTTTTCTTGTTTTTATTGATTTTCTTCACATAAAGGTACGTAGCCATTTTATCGCTCCTTTCAGCTTAGACCACTGTCTTTCCACTTCTCTTATGTCCTCCCATCCTAACAGCTCTTTCTTCAGGTACTCTTCCATTGCATTAAAGTCCATACGTTTGAAATGTGGTACTTTAAGTAACGTGCGGCCGCTCTCCACTTTAGCCGTTATATCAAAGCAAACCATTTGATGATCGCTACTTCCCAGGTGAGCACCCACTCGAACATTAGAGATACTCTCTCCATTTATGAGGACCAGATCCAATATAGCTTTTTCCCTTGTGGGTTCCGTCACCATTTGTCTGAGCAGAGCCTCTTAAAAGGCATCCACAATCTCCCTACTTCTTTCCGATTCCGCAGACGCAACATTCCAGTCCGCATCTGGCAGGTTGAAATCTCCCAACAGCAGAGCCTCCTCTTTCCTTCCAAACTTTTGGATATCCACAATCAGATCCTTATCAATTTGCTGCGATTGAGTCGGAGGTCTGTAGACTACACTCACATAGATAGAAGTTCCATCTTCTCTTTTCAGAGCAATCCATATCTCTTCTTCCTCTCCCCAGGTCCCTTGCATTACGGTCGCTTGGATATTGATCTTTAGATAAAGAGCTACTCCTCCAGCTTTTTGACCATCTCTGTCCTTCCTAAAAAGATTATTTCCCGGTATGTTTGCATCCCATCCATGTGATTCACTGAACCATGTCTCTGTGATAGCGACAATATCTAGATCTGCCATTAACATCAGGGCTTGCAGATCATGAACTTTGTTGCTTAGACTGCGAGCATTTGTGGTCATCGCTTTCCAGCTATTTTTCAGCGATAATCTCCTTTTTCATATGGATTTTTGTTTCGTTTCACTTTCCGTTGCAATACTAAGAAATTAGTTGCTGATATTGCTTATGTTGCAGTCTTTACTACTATCACGTCTTTTCTTTTGCCTGGGGTTGTCTCTATAATTGTCCTTCGTACATACACCACCCCCACCTTCTAGTTTAAATGCCTAGAAAAATATTGTCTAAATTTCTCTGCAAGGTTTCTTTTTCCTGTTGTAGTAATATGTAGCCCATCAGTGCAATATAGCTTCTTGTCCTTCCATGTATTTCCCCATCCTCCTATGTACCTGAAGCCTTCTTGATGACATCAGGCTTTGAGCCATCTATTAAAGTCCTCTGTGTTTTTCACTCTTTGCTCTCCCTTTCCATATGCAGGCAGTATTTCAGAAAAAGCTAAAGTCTTTACAAAAGGTTTCACTCCCTCACCAAGCTCCCGAAAAGCTTTCTGTGCTGCAAGAGTGGAGTTGTTGGCCAGGTCACTTGTTCCCAGATGGATAACAACATCAGTGTTAAAATCCTTAGTTTCTTCCTTAATTATAGTCTGTATTTGCCTGGAACTCCTGGTAGCTGAGGATCCTGGAAGACATTTCACTATTTTGGTCTCCTCGCCTTGTGTTCCAAGGTTAATGCCTCTGATGATGGAATCCCCCAACAGTAATAGTTTTCTGTTTTTGGCTTTTTTATTTGTGCTTAGGGTGCGCTTGTTCTCTTGAGTTACCTTCATTGGTTCCAGTCCCACCTCCATTCTGTTTTCTTGAGTATCGCAATGCACTAGTGGAGCAAAGGAATTCTGTAGAGGTAATATTTGTGAAGGTGGATGTTTCTGTGTTACATGTCGCAGTCTTCCTGAGCCTGCGACATGAAAGGCAAAGAAAATGGTGTGGCATGGCAGGGAGTGTCAGTGTCGGCAGTTAGAAGCACCATTAACTGTTGCTCAGACAACATGAAGAGTTCAGGCAGAGAATATTCCCGCAAGCCAAGCTATTTATTTTAATGTGGCAGTTGAAAGGGGACAGGGAGGGGGAATGAATGGTGGCAAATGTATTGTATTGTAATTCAATCTGAAAAAAGTGGCACATATTATATGCCAGGCTGTCGAACCCTGAGGCTAAGCAAAACTTCTAAAATGATTTCCTGAATAAAATTCACTTCTCAATCTTTCTAAAGCCATTAATTCATTTCAGGCTTGTTGGAGAAATTGATATACAGGGGTCAATATTAAAGTGAGAGAGGTCCTTATTTGGTTAACTCGCACTAGCTGGGTCCCAATTGATGCTGATCTGACACTTACCTGGATAGCATCACCGAATATCCCCTCTAACCACCAAAGCTGAATCCAGCTATTGTGTGGGCAGCCTGGGGGTGAAGTTGGGATTTACCTGGATAAGTGTTGATATTCAGCCCTCAGTTGTATAAGATAACTGGGCAAATAAGCTTGCTTAAATGGTAGTCCTTTCTTTGTCCAGTTTAACTTATTCAGTTAAGGGCTAAATCACAAATACCTAGATATTTACCATATTTCCCCATATATAGGCTGCGGCCTATATATGGGTTTTGCAAGCTTGCACAGTGAGTGCGGCTTGCAAAACTGGGGCAGCCTATACAATTTTTAAAAAATCATCCCCCCTTTACCTCCCTTACTGGACTCGCTGCTCTTCAAATTGCGAGTCCCGCGAGAACTGACGGCAAAGGCAAGCAGGAAGCAGCGCGTGGCGGGGCTGGAGATCGAAATGATGTCTCCTGCCCTGCACTGCCGCAATTTGAAGAGCAACGAGTCCAGCGAGGGAGGTAAGGTGGGTGGGGGAAAGATTTTTTAAAATGTACTGGCAGCCCCAGTTTTAGGCCGCCCAGTTACTGGTAGTTAAGCCTTGGCTAATACAATGGGGTGGCTTATCTACCAGTTTTAAAACATGCCTAGGCATTTCTTGCAGCCTATACACTGGCCTATATATGGGGAAATATGGTAATGCCGGTATCAGAACATGGCCCAGTGGCCAAAGATAGACCTGCTATTTAAGCGAGTCTATCTGGCCGCTCAACATAGTTAGCCAATGAATAGTGGCGCTATCAGGCTCATTTTAAAAAAAGATAAATATCCAAAAGACAGCATAAATCAGCACTTGGATGTCTTACTAGTCAAAAACTCCAAACATTCTCCAAACAGATGTTCTAGATGTCTTTCTGGTCATTTTTTCTCCAGTGCGCCCAAATCTTAAAGGGGCATGTTAGAGGTGTGTTTTGTGTGGGCTTAGGACTTGGACGCTTGATAGGCATAATCAAACCTTTAACAAAATATCCTGGGCTTTTCTTTAGATATTGGAAGCATTTTAAAAACATCGAAATGCTAAAAATATGCTCAAACTGACCATATGTTGGGGCCGGATTAAAGGGTAGGCCCAGTAGACACAGGCCTAGAGCCTGAAATGGTCAGGGAAGCCCATCGGTACAGTGCTGTAGGGACGTTTGGGTCCTCGTAGTCTGGGCATTTCTCCTCATAACTAGCCCATCTCCCTCACCCTCGCTAGATTCACCGGTAGCAGCATCCAGCAGTGTCCTTCCCCCTCCCACCACCGCCAAACCTCCACTGACCCTCCTATCTCTTCCTCCCATGCGAACCCTGCAGACCCTCCCACCGTGAGTTGACCGACCAACAAACCTCCCTGCAGCAGCATCAGCAGCCACAGCATTCTAAACAGGCTGCTTCGGGGCAGAGGGAATCACCGGTAGTAGGCCCCGAAGCAGCCTATTTAGAGTGCTGTAGCTGCTGACGCTGCTAGAGGTAGGTTTGCCGGTTGGTCATCTCACGGTGGGAGGGAGACAGAAGGAGGAAAGGGAGCAGAGGGGGAGAGAATTGCTGCACCCAATTGGAGGGAGAAGGAGAGGGAGAAAGAAGATAAGGGAGGGAATGAAAGGAGATGCCAGGCTTGGAGGTGAGGAAGGAAGAGATGCCAGGGCTTCGAGGGAAGAGAGGGAGGAAGAGATGCCAGGGCTTGGATAGAAGGAGGAAGGTATGCCCTACCAAGGGAAAAGGAAGGGGGAAAGGAAGGAGGAGATAGAGCATGGAGAGGGAGGGAGAGATGGAAGAAAAGGAAAGGAGAGAGATGCCCAGGGAAGGGAAAGAGACAGAGATGGGGTGGGAAGGAGACAGACCATGGGGTGGGAAGGAAAGAAAGGAGGAGAGAGAGATGCCAGAGCATAGGGGAGGGGGTGGTGACAGAGAGAAAAATGGAGAGGTGGCAGAGCTGAAATCAATCATGTACAAAGGAGAGAAAGGGCACAGGATAGACAGTTTATGGAAGGAGCATAGAAAGAAGGAAATGCCATATGGAATGGGGAGAGGATGGACAGTGGATGGAAGAGGCAGAGAGAGAGAGAGAGGGCAAACAGTGGATGGAAGGGGCTGATGCTGCATGGAAGACAGCTAGAAAGAAGAGAGTGAAGACAAGATTATTAAACCAGGGTACTTGTGCGCCTAGGGGTCCTCGAAGAATTAATCCTGCCCTGACCAGATGACCACTGGAAGGATTAAGGCATGACTCCCTTTACTCCCCCAGTGGTCACTGACCCTCCTCCCACCACCCAAAGATGTGTAAAAACCCCAATATATTCTAGCTTGTATTACGAGGAGGTGCTGAAAAGTTCTCAGCCCATGCAACCAGCTTTCTAAATTCTGAACGTTATTTTGTCACTGTAGTGACAGAGTGTTATCTTATTTCTTAAGTGCCAATTTGCAGAAACTAAATTCTATATTTTGACATTGTTTCAGATCATTGATAGAACCATATCCATGTCATTCTCTTCTTGGTTGGGCTGAGAACTTTTCAGCACCCACTCCTATAGCTTCAGAAGGTCACACAGACATCATTCTGAGCCAAGAGAGCAGAGGGACACTGTAAAAATTACTGCAGTGAATTTCACATTTAAAGTACTAAGTACAGATGTCCCAATAACTTGCTTATATTGTATGGTGAGCTCTCCAAAACCTACTGTACCTACATTAAGATGACACCTGTAGGCATAAGGGCTATTATTGTGGTGTACAGATGGGTACAGTAAGTTTTGGGTGGGTTTTAGAGGGCTCACCATACAATAGAAGCACGTTATAAGGACATTTGTACCTAGAACTTTTTATGTGGCTTTCACTACAGTGCTTCTTAGAAGTGACCTTCTGCTAAGCTCAGATGTCTGAACAGTTTGCTAAGAATGCAGGCTGCCTGGACATTGGGAGAGCTTGCTTTTCTGTGTTTTTCATATGGACAGCTTTATATTCTGGAATAGCCAAAAATGATAAGGCGTACTAAGGGCCAAAACATCTAGATAAGTTATTCAAATTATTATTTTTTTTAAAAAAAGATAAACGTCTTGCATTTTTGAAAATGAACATTTTCTCTGTTGGATTTCTGGATGTCTTTCCCAAAACGTCCAAACACAGACTTAGGGCTCCTTTTACTAAGCCGTGCTAGCGGTTTTAACGCACATACTGGATTAGCGCGTATTATAGCGCATGCTAGCCGAAAATCTACCGCTTGCTCAAAAGGAGGCACGTGGCAAATTAGCGCATGCTATTTCACATGTTAAGGCCCTAGCGCGGCTTTGTAAAAGGAGCCCTTAGAGGTCCTATTGAAAATGCTCTTTCATGCCCCACAACCTAGCCCGTAACCGGACTAGCCGCTAATTGCTAATACTCAACGGCCATCTCATACTGAATATTAGTGCTTAGCTGGCTAAGTGCTATTTAATCGTTCAGGAGCCATACCTTAGTCAGTTAAATAGCGCTGAATATTGGGCAGAGTACATCATTCTCCTTAGTACCACAAATATATTTGCAAAAGGGGAGCACATTTATTCAATAATCTAAGCGGTCCCTACATATGTATCATACAAAGAAAATTAGCATCTCCAGACCTTATTCAAAAAGGAATTTTCCACACTCTATACTTGTGGAAAAAACCTGTGTTTTATTGTAATTTTTCATTTTATCCTTTGAGCTTCCTATTTGGGCTGGAGATCCCCTGTTGATGACAAGGCCTATTTGCTGTCTGTCAGCCTGCAGCTGATGCACTGAAATTGAGTCATTCCTCTTTGTATTTTACATGGCTGGCCTTTTCTAGTACAGTGAACACATGCCATGAAAGTATCCATGGGCAAGGTCATTTTTCACTTGTTAGTGTGTTTCCTAAAATGTGTGGAACGTTAGACAAGAGTGCTAATAGACTGTATCTCATTAAAAAAAACCTTTTCAATTCTAATATTGTAACTTAATGGACAATATAGTTATTGCATCATATCTAATTAATTCCCATTGGGTTTATTAGGAATGTATAAAGTCCAGTTTTCACCAATTTAAATGGAAAAGAAATCCATTTAAAGTTATACATATTGTCACAGTGTCACCCTTGTGCCTGTAAAGGAAACGCTACAGTGCCCAAGAAGTAGGGATGGAAATACAGGCCAGACTTTGAAGAATGAAATACCTGTCCCTAAAGTTAAGTCCAGAGCACTGCAGTACCAACAACTTCCTTTAAATACAAGTTCTAAAACTGACAAGTTACCCAGAACCTATTCTGACTTTCCAAAGAGGGTAACATCAGGGAAAGGTCAGGAACTACCAGTCCCAGCATACACCACGGTGGGAGGAATACAAACAGGGCTAGAATAGCTAGACCAGGGGTGCCCAAAAGGGCGATCACGATCGACCAGTACATCGCAAAGGGCTCCATGATAGACTCGCGTTGCCTTTGCGTAGGGTTCTCCCTGCTTCCCCAACGCCAGGCTAGGTGCATATAAGCACCGGGCCCACAGCCTCCCCCCTCCAGACATCAGTTTTGATGTTGGAGAGGAAGTTCCAGGCCAGCCAATCGCTGCCTGGCTGGTCTGGAACTTTCTCTTCAACGTCAGAATTGATATTGGGGGGGAAGGCTTGTGGGCCCGGCGCTTGTACGCGCCTGGCCTGGCATCAGAAAAGCAGGGAGAAATCAGCTGCGGTGGCTTGGTGGGGGGGGGGGGGGGGTGGGCAGGGAAAAAGATAAACAGAAAGAAAGAAAGAAAGGGGGTCAGGGAGAGAGAAAACAGACAGAAAGAAATAGGGGCAAAAAGAAAGAAAGACAGACAGAAAGAAAGGGGGGCAGGGAAAGAGAAAGAGAGACAGACATACAGACAAAGAAAGATAGAAAGAAAGAAAGGGGACAGGAAGAAGGTGAAGGTGAACTGAGTTTGATATGTTTTTTCTTTGGTTTTGCACCATCATTGAAACTATTGTAAAGCCATAAGTGCTGAACTGTCTTATGCAAATAAAGCACATTTTTTTTTCCACTTTAAAACCTGTCTGTGTTTACTGCCTTTCTCTACTCCACACTCCAAGCCTCGCCTTACCGTTCAGCCAAGGCCTCTGTGCTCCAGGCAAGGCCCTAACTACGGCCACGCCCGGTCACAATATTCAGCTGCATAAAATATATGCATCACTGCCAAAATTTATTCCATTTTAAAAAAAATCCATTTCCATTATAATGCTATTTATTGAGCAGCTGAATTTTGTTGCTGAACATACAGGCCCTACAGTCAAAAACTAGACAACGAGAGAATAGGAATGTGTGTATCTCATTAAACAATCCCTTTTCAAGTCTAATATTGTAACTTAATGGACAATATAGTTATTGCATCATATCTAATTAATTCCCATTGGGTTTATTAAAAAAGTATAAAGACCAATTTTCAGAATAAGGACTGTCACATCAATTTAAATGGAAAAAAAAAATCCATCTAAAGTTATACATATTCAGCTGCATAAAATATATGCATCACTGCCAAAATTTATAGCATTTTTAAAAATCCATTTCAATTATACTGCTATATATTGAGCAACTGAATTTGAGCCCCCTAAGGGTCCTTTTTACAAAGTTGTGATAATGATTCTCCTGTGGCAGATACACTAAAGCCTACAGGAATTGAATGGACTATGGTGCATTTGCACGGGAGAATTTCTACCTTGCTTTGTAAAAGGGGCTCCAAACCGTAGGCTTCTAACCCTCCCTCTACTGTTACGAAGCCGTGTTAGACTTTTTTTTTTTATCGCTGGCAGCCACGATATTAGCTGTGATGCTCATAGAATTCCTATGAGCGTCAGAGCTAATACCATTGCGGTCAGCGATTAAAAAAGTCTAGCACGGCTTCGTAGAAGGAACTCTAAATTTGTACCTTGTTTTTAAATGTAGGGGTCTGAGCTTTCTGCTTAAAATTCACCTAAATTTAGGAGTTTAAAAGTCATACAATTCATTTGCCCAGATTTATTAGCCTAATTTGGGTGCCTTGTGCTACAATCCTAACCTTTTTTCCTCTACTCGAAATCTTCCATTTTGCCATAAACCTTTTGAGCATCTAAGTTTAGGATTCAGTGAAATTTTGAACATAATGTAAGGTCCTCACGAGGCAATTCTATAAAAACATTGTTAACATTTAAAGATGCATTATAGGAGGAATGCTATAAATGGCATTTAAAAATCAGCATTGCATAAGAACATAAGAATAGCCTTACTGGGTCAGACCAATGGTCCAGCAAGCCCAGTAGCCTCTTTAATGAAGCCGCATTAGTGTTTTTTATCGGCCGCTGCAGTAAAAGTATCGGCCACTACAGTAAAAGTTCCGATGCTCATAGGAATTCTATGAACATTGGAGATTTTACTGCTATGGCTGGTGATAAAAAACATTAACGCAGCTTCATAAAAGCGGCGGGATGGGAGGGGAGATAATTTGTTTTGGGTTAGCATGTATGTTGATTTATGTATAATCCAATGGATTTCCAACTTTTCATGGGAAAATGTTAATTTTAATGACTATCTCAATAAATGGCATGATAGCAATTGCACACCCTGAAAATATTTTTATTGTGACTTTTTCAAGCATAGATCCTTTAGATGCTGATGTTTAAACTTATAGAATTTCCTATGGTTATCAGTCTCTTTTCCATTTATGTATGGTATGGATGCAAATGAAAACTTGGAACCATGAAAAAAAGCAAATCGCACCTCAAATATAGTTATCTTTTTTGTAAAATCTGGTTTATAAACGTGTTTTCTGCAAGTCCACTTTACTGAATTCTGCATTTACCCCCTCTTTTACGAACGCATAACGCGGGTTTTGGCGCCGGCAGCAGCGGTAACTGCTCCGACGCTCATAGGAATTCTATGACCATTGGAGCTTTTACCGTTATGGCTGGTGATAAAAACATTAACGCTGCTTCATAAAAGGGGGGAAGGGAGGGGGAGGGGATAGTTTGTTTTGGGTTAGAATGCATGTTGATATTATGTATAATCCAATGGATACCAACTTTTCATGGGACAATGTTAATTTTAATGACTATCTCAATAAATGGCATGATAGCAATTACACACCCTGAAAATATTTTGATTGTGAGTTTTTCGAGCATAGATCCGGGGTGGGCAACTCCGGTCCTCGAGGGCTGGAATCCAGTCGGGTTTTCAGGATTTCCCCAATGAATATGCATTGAAAGCAGTGCATTCAAATAGATCTTATGCATATTCATTGTGGAAATCCTGAAAACCCGACTGGATTCCGGCCCTCGAGGACCGGAGTTGCTCACCCCTACTTTAGATGCTAATGTATAAACCTATAGAATTTCCTATGGGTTATCATGGATGCAACTGAGTTCCTTAGAAAACTTGGGACCTTGAAAAAAAGAAAATCGCATCTCAAATGTAGTTATCTTTTTTTTTTTAAATCTGGTTTACAAACGTGTTTTTTGCACGTTCACTTTGCTGAATTCTTCATTTACCCCCCTCTTTTGCGAACGCATAGCGTGGGTTTTGGCGCTGGCAGCAGCGGTAACTGCTCTGACGCTCGTAGGAATTCTATGAGCTTCAGAGCAGTTACCATCGCTGCCGTGGCTAAAACCCACGCTATGTGTTCGTAAAAAAAGGAGGGTTAATGACTAGCTCTGTATAATGTTGCATCACAGCATCTCATGTAGAATTGTAAGCCTTCATTCACTTCTGACTGTGTGTAAAATTTTACTCTAAGGGGCCAAAATGTTCCAGTTTGCATGCACGTGGAGCTGCAGGAAAAAATCCAAACATATTTGTGTTTTTCAGGATATTTTCATGCATATCTTTATGTGCAGCTTGAGTTGTGAAAATATATTTTTGCATCTTAGTAAACTAGCCTTTATTTCTATAAAACAGTTTCTTTCATTTTAGCATCTATGCCACCCTTTCCAAGAATGTAAAGATCTCAAACTGACAAGACGAGCTTGCACAGTGTTTCACGCTAGTCTAAACATGATTTTCACTTGAAAACTGCTCAGATATCACTTGGAAGTCATATAGCAGACAACATACTGCAGGAATCAAATATCTCATTTTCTGAAAGTGACATTTTGTCAGTGTACCAGCAAGTAAAGGGTTTTGGTTGGTCTACTGCATAGCATTCAATGATCAGTTACAATTATTTCATTTGATATACCACAATTTTTAACAACAAAAAAAGTGAAATCAAATCAGTTTACAAGAGTAAAAATCAAGGGCAAAAGTTAAAATTAAATAAAACAGACAGGGTAAGGAGACCGAGACAAGGGAACAAACTGTGCACGAGTAGGCTGACAGGGGAAGGAAAGGTTTACAATGTTTTAGGAAAGAACATAAAGGAAAGCAACAAATAGTAATCAGCTTTTTTTTTTTTTCTATTCTGCTGTAGATCACACCAATTCTAATAACAGCTGCCTTAAGGCTATGGAACAACAAAACGCCAAACAGTCACGCAAATAGACAAACAGAGATAGATTTGTACCTTGTGTAAATGACTTGTCTTGATGTAGTGTCTGTGAGAAGCATAGAGCAAATAAAAACATATTAGTTACTGGCTGCCTTTCAGGCAACTTGTACATTTCATACTATCAAAGGGTTTTCAAAACTGACACTTTCAAGCCTTCAAGAATTTTTTTTATTTTTTAAATTAAGCGGTCATATACAATAAAACAGTATAGAACAAACTGGTTTGTATTAAATCCAAACTTTAGTCAATTTGTAACATTATGGGGTTGAATCACTAAAATTTATGATAATTTATTTTTAAATTTCAGTGTGGAGATACTAAAGCAGACATGGGCAATTCTGGTCCTCGAGGGCAAGAATCGGGTTTTCAGGATTTCCCCAAATAATATGCATTGAAAGCAGTGCATGCAAATCAATATCATGCATATTCATTGGGGAAATCCTGAAAACCCGATTCTGGCCCTCGAGGACCGGAGTTGCCCATTTCTGTACTAAAGGATCAGTATTTAATTGTGAGGAATACAATAGAGAGAACCACATAAGTGATCCAGGTAATTTTAAGTGGATTTTCTTTCTGATTTATCTTTTTTATTCCTGAATGTGCAGTCTTAAACTTCAATAGATAAGTTATCTATTTAAGAGCTCCTTTTCTTAGTTTATAACATTTTATTGAAGGAATCAAATATATATACAATAATATAATACAAAGAGATATTCATTACAATTAGATTCACAATAATAATATTCCATACATATTTCTATCATTCCTCCAAAATAAATTTCTATATGACCTAATCCATTCATTTCTATACCCCCTTTGATCTCCTTCCTTCCCCCTTACTCTTCCCCCATTCTAAATGTTCAAACATTTTATTAAAGGAATAAAGTAAAAATACCTATAAATTATACAGAAAGAGATTCTTTACAAATAATAAATAATTCACAAATGTTAAAATTCTAATCCATATATTATATAAAATTCTATCTTTCCAATAAACATTTTATATAATAAACCATAATCCCCCTCTAACCCAACCCCACATTTCCTCCCTTCCATCCCATAATCAATCCCCCCTTCCCGGATAAATGCTGACAAAAATAAAGAAAAATAAAGAACTAGGATGTAATTTAAACAACCTTAGCTTCAACGTAAATCATTGAGAATTAAACTTCTTGCTCTAGGTGAAAGGTTTTGAATATACGAATCCCAAACTTCCATAAAAAGACGAGTTCTTCTAGATGAACGCCTAACCTCCCAAATCTCAAACAAAAGTAAACGATGCAACTGGTTCCTCCAATGCCAGAAACTTGGAAATTCTTTCTGTAACCAAAATTGCATAATACATTTCTACCCCAATCATACACACCTTCTGAAATAAAAGACATTTCCTTTGACCAAATACCCCACAAGCTGCTGCTTTACCAAAAATTACTCCCCTTGGAGAACCCACAACAGTACAACCCCATAAAAAACCCAAATATAATAGGATGGCAGACCAGAATGACCTGATTAAAGGACACAACCAAAAAGCATGAGATAATGTACAAAGATCCTTATCACATTTGCTACAAATTGGTGAATCTATCAAACCTGCATGAAAAGCTTGAATTTGGAAAAAATAAGCCCTATGTAAAACTCTATAAGAACATTCCCTCCAAACAGATCCCGTAATGACTTTTGGTATTCTATTAATAGCTTGAGTAAAATCAAGAAGTGAAATCTGAATACCCAACTCCTCATTCCAATTTTGTAAAATTGTTCCATATGTACGAGTAGGAAGTAAATTCCACCACCATTTATGTAATAATGAAACTGAACAAAAATTCTGTTAGGAGAAGTAATCTTCGGATTATTAATTTTCCGAAAGTATAACCTATAACTGCCCTAGCTATGTTTAAAAGATATTTGTCAGAAATTTTGAAGGTACCAGAAACCTCGTACCCACCTCTCTCAAAAATATATTACCTCCCAACGAGAGTTAAATCTCAAAATCCAAACCCAAATCAGCAGAATTTATCTGTTGATAGTTTGGATTTGACACAGTTTCTAGAGAGATTGGATACTGAGATTCAGGTCCCAACCACATTAATAGTACAGTTTGCAATTGATTCAGACAGGGACTGGATGCTTAAGATCTTAGATCATTCATTCGGGTGGCTACGTCGTATAGAGCACACACAGTTCTGAGGGATTGTGCCAAGAGGAAACCCGAATAGGCTGAACCACCCAAGATAAGTTCTAACTTTTATCAACTATTCATTGAATTAACACAAAAATATAGCATTGCACAAAAAAAACTTTAAAAAACTAAAGAGACCCGATGACGATAGGGGGCATAAAGCCAGTTGCTATGAGACATAATTGAGCATCTGGTGGCACCTCTGAGGGCCTGAAGACTTTTGTTAATAAACAGTTGTAATATAGAAGATATTGTGGGGAGGGCTATAGTGTATCCCACCCCTTAGGTTGCAACAGTAAGATGTTTTTTAAGCATAAAGATGTTCCATTTATGACAAATATAATAAGGATGTACCCTGATGTATCTCGTTCAACCCAGAGAAGAAGAAAGCAATTTCTAATACTGAGATCTCAGGCTGTACAATTAGGGGTAACCTTTGTCCTAAGATATCCCTGTAAGTGTGTTATGACATTTGGGGGAATAGATATATATTCTATGATTCATAGCAGTTATCTAAGTTTATTTCTGATAGAGAGTCTTCATGATCTTCTCTGTTCTCAAGTTAGCTCTAAAAGATTTGTTCAAGAGCAGTCAGATCACCTCTTTAGTTTGCCTTATACTTAGTTTCTTGGTTGCCTTATTTCAGTTTTTTCTTCAGCTTCGTCTCCGAAATTGTGGACTAATAATGCGTTGTATAGGTTGATATCCTCTAAGCAGTTTGGAAATTTAATTTAATTTCAATGTACATTGTATGCTGGCTTATTGATTTGTAATTATTGTCAATTATTAAAATTATAAATAAAGAATGAAAAAAAAAAAAGAAACTGAACTAGGCACATCTTCACATTGATTAAAAAAAAGAAAGAATTCTATCACGAACTCCACTTGAAAAATCCAATCTCCACAATTTATTCAAATAATTCACCAAATGCATGCTCCTTTTATTAAACCACAGAAGAGCTTCTTACTGTGGGCTGGAAAGGTAAATGTTCCAACGCTCATTCAATTCCTATGAGCATTGGAACATTTATCTTGATGGCCCGCGGTAAGAAGCTCTTCTGCGGTTTAGTAAAACCCAGCATAAGTCAGGAGAGCTAATTATTAGAAATGACATTTCCCATATTGTTTACACCAAATGTACAATTACATTTTTGTTCTTTAAAGCCATTAATAGTGCACATCAAATTGAGTAATTGGGAACTAAGGCTAGTGCCTGGCAGACTTCTATGGTCTGTGTCCCAAATTTGGCTGGATAGATCAGGCTGAGCTGGAGAAGACTTCGACGGCAAATCCAATAGTTGAAAATTAAGCCAGTGCCAGGCAGACTTCTGTAGTCTGTGCCCCGAAAATGTCAAAGACAACTCAAGATCAAATAGCTTAGCGGGGTTAAAAAAACATTTGAATAATTTCCTAAAAGAGAAGTCCATAGGCCATTATTGAGAAAGCTTGAGAGAATCCACTGCTTATTCCTAGGATAAGCAGCATAAAATCTCTTTTACTCCTTGAGATCTAGCTCGGTACTTGGAACCTGGGTTGGTCACTGTTGGAAATTGGATACTGGGCTTGATAGTCCTTTGGTCTGTCCCAGTATGGCAATTCTTATGTTCTTATCTCTTCTAAGACAAACTGGATTGACTATTCATGTCTTTTTCTGCCAACATCAACTATATTATTGTGTTACTATCCCCCCCCCCATTTTACTAAACTGCGATAGCGGTTATTAGAGCAGGGAGCCACGCTGAATGCTCTACGCTGCTCCTGATGCTCATAGAGTTCCTATGAGCGTCTGGAGCAGTGTGTAGCATTCAGCTCGGCTCCCTGCTCTAATAGCCTCTATCACAATTTAGTAAAAGGGTAGGGCGGTATATTACTTATTGTAGGGTCCTACTTCTAGGTATAAAGTTAACTGTATAGAACTGATTATTGGCGCTATCTGGTTAAATGTTTGGACTCAGACCCTGAATCACCTGAGCCCTCCCCTTTCTGTCCAGATAACTTGAGATCAGACATCTCGATATGCAGTGAAATGCTCTTTGTTGGATAGACAATATGCACGTAATTCAAAAATTAGGTGAAAAAAATTATTTGCAATATCAACCTTTAATATTTTAATATGCACACTATGGGAAAAATTCTACAGATAATTGCTCAGTATTCAGTGAATCAAAGAAAAATACAGTTGGGAGAAAATAAAATATACCTCTGGATCTTCAAAAAAATTCAAACCTTGCGCAAACCTTATTGCGGCTGTCGAGTTTTGGAATTTTGTAAATTACCTGGCCTTGTTTTGCTGGCTTTTGGATTGGTTGGTTTTTTTTTTGGATTTTTGCACAATTATATTAGGGAACTGTGAACTTGGAGAAGACACAAATACTGGCAGTCTGTCGTAGTGGAAATCCATAGCTTCACCCCTTGACCAGGATTAAATGTACAAGATCAGACAAGATAAGTAATATTTCATGGACATTACGGGACGGTAGGCAGGGGTGCTATGATATGTGTGATTAAGCCACTGCCAGTATGGGATGGTGTTAATCTTTAACTGAGCACCATTTTCACATTTATATTCATGCTGTTATAGGGGAAAACACCCTCCAGGGATTCAAAACCAAGTTAGACAAGTTCCTGCTGAACCGGAACGTACGCAGGTAGGGCTAGTCTCAGTTAGGGTGCTGGTCTTTGATCTAAGAGCTGCCATGTGAACGGACTGCTGGGCACGATGGACCACTGGTCTGACCCAGCAGCGGCAATTCTTATGTTCTTATATTCTTATTTAATTCTTATTCTTTTATGCGTAAGGCTCTATATTCAATGTCAGAAAAACTCAGCTTTAAGTAAGATTCAATGAAGGATGCCTGCTTCATTAATTGATTGTTAGCAAACAATTATTAATGTTAATTGGCTTATTAGCCAATTAATTTGCACAAGCATCTCGGGAATGCAGACAAAATTTGGCATGAAAATCTAGGTGCCATACAGAAAATCCTTCTAGAGCCTGGGCCAATCAGGCCTTAGATTTAGCGGGGATGGGCCGGGAAGGGGCGGGCCTGTCTCATTTCCACGAGGCGGGCCCGTCGGCTGGACGGCAGCAAGACCCGTCCAGCTGACCAACATGTTAGTTGGGGGAGGGAGGTTAGTTTTGGGGGTGGGGGGTCATCGGGCTTTCCAGCCAGGAGGATTGGGCATCCTCCTGTCCGCGATTACCAGTTTGGGGGGGAGGGGGGTTCCAGGGGCGTTCCGGCAGGAGGACTGGGCATCCTCCTGCCCGCGATTACCAGTTTTGTGGGGAGAGGGGCTCCAGGGGGGTTCCGGCAGGAGGACTGGGCATCCTCCTGTCGGCGATGGGACAGGCGGCCGCGACTACAGCTGCTATACTTATTGCAGCAGGGAGATCCCTTGCTGCCATAAGTATAGCGGCCATGTCTACTTACAATGTAGACCAGCATTTTGCTGGCCTATATTTTAAGCTTCTCTTCCTCTACTAGGGAGAAGCGTAGGGCCGCCTAGGTTCGCCTAAGGCCCGCCTAAGGCCCTTAGGCGAGCTTAGGCGTCTTGCGGGTCTCCCTAGGCTTCCGGAGGCGCCTTTAATATAGGCGGCCTGCCTGAGGAGCATTTTTTAAAAAAACGTGCATCCCGATTGGCTGATTAGACAGCTGTAGGATGCCTATAGCTGCCTAAAATCGGGACGCACTTTGGAGAATCAGGCCCTCTGTGTCCATATGCATCAAAAGGGATTAGAAGTATGTATAATCTGAAAGCAATGTCTCAATCCATCCTCATTTTTCTGGAGCCATATGGAAACCCTATGAATGGGCCCTTACTCGGGTTAGGCCTCATAACCCTAAAGCTGAAAGGTCTCACTCATCCCGCTCCTGAGAAAAAGGCTTTACCCTTTACAGTGTGGTTTAATTATTTATGTGCACCCTGCAGTATCTAATCAGACAGATTAGAACATGGCCTTTTCAGTGTGATCAGAGAAAGGGCTTCGAATGAATGTCAGAGTGTAAAGAGGACGTATGTTCAAATGTACAGCGGGCTAGTTTATGTTTGGAAACTGTTGTCCGTCAACTATACATAAAATAACTAGCTATTTCCTCACAAAAGAAACACATTTTCAAAGTTCATCGAGTCCCTAGATTTGGTTCCTATATTTTTAGCACCTAAATGTAAGTTTGCAATTAATTTTATTACATGTAAATAAATATAGCCAGAATTGAGACTACCAGCACCTATGTTTTTGGGAAAACTGTGCCTAACAGTGCCTAAGGTCATCTCCGTCCCTAAACATGCCTAGTTTGGTATTAGACGCCGCTAGGCACCATGCTGCAGGCACGATTATGGCACCTTCCCTGGTAGGCGTATACTGGTGTCTATTTTTTAAAATGAGTTTATAATTGACCACTGCTGCCATGCCAGTTAAAGCCAATTAATGCAATTAAGTTAGGCATCAAGAGGCCTACCAACACTTAACATTTGGTGTTGTTACAGAATATGCCCTTTTGCGATCTTGAACAAATCACTATTTCCTATTGGGCCAGGAAACCATTTAGATTTTAAGCTCTTTGGTTAGGGACATATTATACCTGAGATTGTGCCACCACTGTATTTTCAGTAGAGATATAAAAATGATAAGTATCACCATCATTATTATTCCCTGACCTAATATTGTCCCTATCACTACAATTTAAGGAGCTTAAATTTAGGTTCCCAATGAATATAGACTCATAAATGTTGGAATACAACCCTAGTCTATTTTTAAAAGGGTTGATTTTGGACACTGGCGTAGTGAAGGTGGGAGGTACCCGGGAGGTGGTACCCCCCCACCCTATTGTATACCCTGCAATTGCCATGACCCTTCCCACATACCTTTTTAGCATCTCCGGCGAGAGCAGCATCTCCAACTTGCTGCCAGCATCAGCTCTCCCTCTGATGTCACTTCCTAATCGTGGGACCTGTAAGTAATGTCTTAGGTGAGCGCCGAGAATGGCATGAGCAGCCAAAGAGCTAGAGGTACGGGTGTGGGAGGGGGAGAAGTGAAGACGTGCATTTGGTGGGGGAGGAGTGGGAAGGAGCAGGCTGTGAAGATGATGAGAGGTGCCAGTACCTTCACGGACAGCACCTGAAGAAATGTGCCTCCCCCCATCCGCCTTACAATGCCACTGATTTTGGTTCCTAACTTACTCCTGAATGACCTACACAAAGAGCCTGATTCTATAAATGGTGGCTAAAACTTAGGTGCCAAGTAGTGTGATGCTTAGGCACGATTCTATAAAAGTTAGGCGTACTTTATAGAATTGTGCCTAGTGGTGCCTAAAGTGGTATTAGACATTGATAGGCATCCTATCTTCAGGCATATTATATTTATGCCAGGGTATACTTGGCCTATAAACCAGCGTCTATGTCCAAAACAGGTGGCTACATGTAAAACATACCCATGATTCACCCCCTAACCACGTCTACTTTCTGGTAGGCACCTTAGATTAGGCTCCTACTTGAAACTAGTAGGTGCCTACCAAGTTAAGTGCCTACTAGACAATTAAGCGCAATTAATGTCTACTGCAAGTTGCTAATTGATAATTATCACTGATGATTAAATTTTTTAAAAATAATTAAAGGGACTGGGGCTTGTATACCAGCTTTCTGTAATTTTACAACCACACTCAAAAGTGGCTTACATGCAGGTACTTCAAGCATTTTCCCTCTCCGTCACAGTGGGCTCACAATCAGAGAATGACATGGGGACAAATTTTTCCCCATCCCCACGGGAACTCATTTTCCCATGCCGGCGAGTTCTTTTCCTGACCCTGACCCATTCCTGCGAGCTCTGTCCTCATCTGCACATGCCTCAAACACTTTAAAATCATAAGTGTCCGAGCGTTGTGCAGTTAAGGTAGAGCTTACAGGAAAGGGGCACGGACAGGAATGACGACAAAACCCATGGGGATGGGACATTGAGTTTCTGCGGGGACGGGGATAAATCTGTCCCTGTGTCACTGTACTTACAATCTATTTAATGTATCTGGGGCAGTGGAGAATTAAGTGACTTGCCCAAGGTCACAAGGAACAGCGCAGGGTTTGAACCCACAGCCTCAGGGTGCTAAGGCTGTAGCTCTAACCATTACACTCTCAGCTAGGTTTGCCACTCTAGGTGCCTAACTTTTGGCATCATTTATAGAATGTGGGCCAAAACATATACCTTACTAAATAACATCAGGCCTTAGGATTAGTGGGGATGGGCGGACCCACTATGCCTAAGGCCTGATTGGTCCAGGCTTCTAGAGCCTGGGCCAATCAGGCCTTAGATTTAGCGGGGATGGGCCGGGAAGGGGCGGGCCCATCTCATTTCCATGAGGCGGGCCCGTCGGCTGGACGGCAGCAAGACCCGTCCAACCGACCAACATGTAAAAGTTAGTTGGGGGAGGGAGATTAATTTTGGGGGTGGGGGGGTCATTGGGCTTTCCGGCCAGGAGGATTGGGCATCCTCCTGCCCGCGATTACCAGTTTGGGGGGGAGGGGAGTTCCAGGGGGGGTTCCGGCAGGAGGACTGGGCATCCTCCTGTCAGTGATAGGACAGGCGGCTGCAACCGCGGCCGCTACACTTATTGCAGCAGGGAGATCCCTTGCTGCCATAAGTATAGCGGCCGCGTCTAATTTAACCCGATTCTCTAACCGGCGTCTGTACCATGGACGCCGGTTTACAGAATCGGGGTTTAGTGTAGGAACGATTCTGTATAGGACACCTCTCCTGGGCGTCCTATACAGAATCAGGGCCAGACTGTAGAAGTCCATCCAGCATCAGCTCCACTGTTCCATAGCTGGAGTTGCCATCAAAGCTAGATTCAGCCTATCCCGTTCTGTCTTGCCATTAGTCGCTCTGAACTGTTATGGTTCAGCGGTATACAAAAATAAAGTTATTATTAATATTATTATATGGGGCAAAGACCATAGAAGTTTGGCATCAGTTTCATTTCCTGTCGTTTAAGCACCACTCCTGCACATCATGTATGAAGTTATAGTTATTGATCTGCCAAGTTCTGTGTCAATACTCTTTCTATTTAGAGATCCTTTGTGTCTATCCCATGCATTTTTGAACTACGTTACTGTTTCTGCCTCCACACCTCTACAGGGAGGGCATTCCAGGCATCCACAACCCTCTCTATGAAAAAGTATTTCTTGACATTACTCCTACCACCCCGCAAACTCATATTATGCCCTCTAGTTTTACCACTTATCTGTCTCTGGAAAAGATTTGTTTGTAGAACACCCAGAGACCCAGTGTTGTAATATTACAACATCACATTTAAGGCTACAAAATAAACCCTCCCCCATTTTTTTTCTTTTTAAAACTTCATGTACATTACTAATAGAACCTATTGTTCAGTTCTGCAACACCATTGGATGGTTGAATGTGTAAATAGGTCTGTTTATCTGGCCATGAAGTCATACAACCCTGTTGCCTGCTTTGGAGTATATCATCTTGTTGTTTTGGATGGGATACATCAGGACTAAAGTAAGTAAAAAGCTTGAAATATTTTTTTATGTGATCATTAATATGTGTAGATCATGCAGATTTTATGACATCATTGAATATACTGATTTTAAGAGATTTAGAGCTGGTTATTTCTATGTTGTAATTTTACAACAGTGGGTCAAAGTGATAGCAAGGTTTTGTCTGCACTCCCCTGAGACCCAGTGTTGTAATATTACAACATCACATTTAAGGCTACAAAATAAACCCTCCCCCATTTTTTTTCTTTTTAAAACTTCATGTACATTACTAATAGAACCAATTGTTCAGTTCTGCAACACCATTGGATGGTTGAATGTGTAAATAGGTCTGTTTATCTGGCCATGAAGTCATACAACCCTGTTGCCTGCTTTGGAGTATATCATCTTGTTGTTTTGGATGGGATACATCAGGACTAAAGTAAGTAAAAAGCTTGAAATATTTTTTTATGTGATCATTAATATGTGTAGATCATGCAGATTTTATGACATCATTGAATATACTGATTTTAAGAGATTTAGAGCTGGTTATTTCTATGTTGTAATTTTACAACAGTGGGTCAAAGTGATAGCAAGGTTTTGTCTGCACTTTAAACTTGAGAAGGTGATAAATCTCCAGGAGGTGAGGATTAAAGTGTTTGCATGTCTAATTGAACAATAGGTCTACTTGATAGAAGTTGTGGAATATGGAGTTATCGGTGAAGTGGACAAGGAAAATAAATTACCCGATGACCACCTAACTTCTGATGTTCAAATCATCCCAACAGAGGCAGAACATCCTGATGCCAAGACTGGGCCCCGTGACAGATATCGATGGCTGAAAAAGAATTTCATCTCTCCCAGTACTGATTTTTCTGGTCAGGATGTCAGTAATGATGTCCATTCCCTCTGCACACCACTGGAGTACTTTCAGAAGTTTGTGACAGAAGATATGATCAACGCTCTGGCAGATACCACAAATCAGTACAGTTTTCAGAAGAAAGGATCATCTATAAACACAAACACAAAGGAAATAGAGCAGATGATTGGCATGTATCTGAAGATGGGTCTTGTCCAAATGCCTGGAGTCCGTATGTACTGGGAAGCAGACACAAGATACAGTCCTGTCGCTGATGTAATGTCACGAAACAGATTCCAGTCTCTGTTGACATCATTACATTTTGTGAACAATCTAACCGTGTCTGAGATGGAACAAAAAAGTGACAAACTCTGGAAACTCAGACCATGGCTTGATGCTTTCAGAGAGAAATGCCTAAAAGTGGTCCCTGAAGAACATAACTCTGTTGATGAAATGATGATCCCTTTCAGGGGGAAATTCAGCAGCATCAAACAGTACATGCGTGGCAAGCCAAACCCATGGGGGTTCAAGCTGTGGGCAAGGACTGGAATCTCTGGTATACTTTGTGATTTTGATGTGTACCAAGGCAGTGTGAATGGAATACGGGCAAGATCTGAACTTGGACTATCAGGGGATGTTGTGATGAAACTTGCTTCCACACTTCCACATAGTCACAACTACAAGATCTATGCAGACAACTTTTTCACCAGCATCCCATTGATAGTTAGGCTGCTGGATTGTGGAATTCATTACACAGGAACAGCCAGACAAGTGCGCCTTCCAAACTGTAATCTTGAGGATGAGAAAAGCTTGAAGAAAAAGGGAAGAGGAAGCTTTGATGTCAGAGTGGAGTCAAATCACAACATTTGTGCTGTGAAATGGTTTGACAACAGACAGGTTACACTTGTGTCTTCCTTTGCTGGCCCACAACCAGTGGAGAAGATTCAACGCTGGGACAAAACTGCCAAAAGATTTGCGCTAACATGAAATTTTTTGTGCAAAAACACGAAATTTCTTGATTACCGCTGATAGAAATGCCAAAAGGAATGCCACCGAGAGGTTAGAAAAGCAAAAGGGAAATATGAAGAGGGGCTGGCCAGGGAGGCGAAAAACTTCAAGGCATTCTTCAGTTACGTAAAGGGGAAGCGACCAGCGAGAGAGGAGGTGGGGCCGTTGGACGATGGGGATAGGAAGGGAGTGATCAAGGAGGATAAAGAGATAGCTGAGAGGTTGAACACGTTCTTCTCGTCGGTTTTCACGAGAGAAGACACATCTAATATACCAGACTCAGAGGAGCTCATGAGTGGGGAACAGGCTGAAAAATTAGAACACATAGAGGTAAGTAAGGAGGATGTCCTCAAGCAGATAGACAGGTTAAAATGCGGCAAATCGCCGGGCCCGGACGGGATCCACCCAAGGGTTCTGAAAGAACTAAGACAAGAAATAGCGGGCACAATCCAGCATGTTTGCAACCTATCCTTGAAAACTGGAGAGGTACCAGAGGACTGGAAATTGGCGAATGTCACACCTATCTTCAAGAAGGGATCGAGGGGTGACCCCGGAAACTACAGGCCGGTGAGCCTGACTTCAATTATAGGGAAGATGGTGGAAGCTATGATCAAGGATGGTATTTGCGAGCATATCGAGAGATATGGCCTACTGAGAACAAGCCAGCATGGATTCTGTAAGGGAAGGTCATGCTTAACGAACCTTCTGCACTTCTTTGAGGGAATAAGCAGTCGGGTGGACAATGGGGAACCTATAGACATCATTTACCTTGATTTTCAAAAGGCTTTCGACAAGCTGCCACATGAAAGGCTGCTTAGGAAACTGTGGAACCACGGGGTGGGAGGGGATGTGCACAGATGGATCGAGCACTGGTTGTCGGGTAGACTGCAGAGGGTCGGAGTAAAGGGACAATACTCTGACTGGCGGGGAGTCACGAGCGGTGTGCCACAGGGATCGGTGCTGGGGCCGTTACTCTTCAACATATTTATCAATGACCTGGAAAAAGAGGCAAAGTGCGAGGTTATAAAATTTGCAGACGATACCAAACTGTGCGGCAGAGTTAGGTCTAGGGAGGAGTGTGAGGACCTGCAAAGGGACCTGGACAAGCTGGAAGACTGGGCAAACAAATGGCAAATGCGCTTTAACGTGGAAAAATGCAAGGTCATGCATATAGGTAAAAAGAACCCGCTGTTCAAATACAAATTGGGGGGGCATTATTGGGAGACAGCAGTCTTGAGAGAGACTTGGGTGTGCTGGTAGATGCATCACTGAAGCCATCTGCACAGTGCGCAGCAGCCTCGAAAAAAGCCAACAGAATGCTGGGCATCATAAAGAGGGGCATAACAACCAGGACGCGGGAAGTCATCATGCCATTGTATAGAGCTATGGTGCGTCCACATCTGGAATACTGCGTTCAATACTGGTCGCCGTACCTCAAGAAGGACATGGCAGTGCTTGAGAGAGTCCAAAGGAGAGCAACGAAACTGGTAAGAGGGCTGGAACACTGCCCATATGCCGAGAGGTTGGATAGGCTGGGGCTCTTCTCTCTGGAAAAAAGGAGGCTCAGGGGAGATATGATAGAGACCTTCAAGATCATGAGGGGCATAGAGAGGGTGGATAGGGACAGATTCTTCAGGCTGAAGGGGTCAACAGGCACGAGGGGGCATTCGGAGAAACTGAAGGGAGATAGGTTCAGAACAAATGCAAGGAAGTTTTTCTTCACCCAAAGGGTCGTGGACACTTGGAATGCGCTACCGGAGGAAGTGATCAGGCAGAGTACGGTACAGGGATTCAAACAGGGATTGGACGGATTCCTGAGGGATAGGGGGATCGTGGGATACTGAGAGAGGTGCTGGGATGTAACACAGGTATAGAAAGCAAACCAAGTAATAAGTATAGAAATCCGACCAGGTCGTGCATGTGCAAGACCGGAGGGTTAGGACTTCGATGGGAAGATAAAACTCAATGGGAAACCAAGGTGGCAAGGGGGCCCCTTCTGGTGTCTCAGACAGGCCGTGACCTGTTCGGGCCGCCGCGAGAGCAGAGTGCTGGGCAAGATGGACCTGAGGTCTGACCCAGCGGAGGCACTGCTTATGTTCTTATGTTCTTAAGTCAATGGGCGCTTCACAGGGAAAAATTTGCGTTTTTATATGATACTCATTTTTTGTATTAAATTGATAATAAAAATTACTTTTTTCTTTATTATACTATTGTTGTTGTGTATATACATAAACTTAGGTGGGTCTTTATAAGCTGTAAAGTACAAATAAACTTTTAATTATTCCTTACATGTGTTCAGAGAGAGAGTGACACTATTGAAATTCTGCTACCTTACAGGCCCAGCGTTGCAATTTTACAACATCCTCCCCAAAAGTTACTAAAATGTCAAAATAAAAAAAAAACACTGATTTAGGGATCACAAGCCTCCTATAACAACATGTGAACGTTCGAAAAAATTTTTTTACGTTTTTTTCTATATTTGGGTCTCTGGGGGATGTCTGTATCATATCTCCTCCATCCCTTCTTTCCTCTAGGATATACATATTCAGGTATTCAAGCCTTTTCTCGTGAATCTCTTGGCATAATCCAGATATCATTTTTGTCACCTTCCTCTGGACCACTTCAAGTCTTCTTATTTAGCAAGATATGGCCTTCAGAACTGAATACAATATTCCAAGTGGGGCCTCACCAATGACTTGTAAAAGGCCTTTGACACCTCACTTTTTCTGCTAACGATTCCTCTCTCTATGCAGCCCACCCAGGGCTGGATTAATGGGTAGGCCAAGTAGGCATGTGCCTTGGGCCCGAAGAGTTCAGGGGAAGGAGGGTCCTGGTGTACTGCCTACTCCAATGACATCATGTGAGGGGAGCAGATGGATATAGACCAGCTGGTATTCTAACCTTCCTGATGAAGGACTTGCTCCAAAATGAGTCCTGCCACCTCTGTATTCCAGGATTCAGCTATTGTTTCAGGGACTTCGTGGAGGCAAAAATTGAACCTCCGCAAATGATTCTCAAGGTCCTCCATCTTTAACTCTACTTCCTTCTGTTTCTGCTCCAACTGTTGCAGTCATTCTCTCAGGCACTCTAAGTCCTCACCATGTGAATCCAACTGGACCGCTGCCTCTTTCACTCTATGTCCAATCTGTCTGACTTCCCATTTAAGATCTCTGCAAAGCTTCCTGCAATTCAGATGGCACCGAAGCGAGGTCCAATTTAAGCTCCTGAAACCATTGTCGCATCTCACTGTGAAGGAGTGCAAATTCAGCCTCTGGAGGTATTGCAGTTTCCCGCTTCTGCAGAGGTGTACACCATATTGGCCATGTGACACCCCTCTATGTCAATCTTGCTTTCAGACGAGTATTGTTGTCAGCCAGGCACTTGCAGGTAGACATAACAAATAGCTACCCAACTCTGAAGACAGCACAGCAAAATGTGTCGGAGAAGCACTACAAAGATTGGAACTAAAAAAAGAAAAGGCTAAATGCAGGTGGGTGGCCTTAGGAGCTCATCGTTTGGGCTGCCATTTTCGAGGATGGCATCACTTCACCCCAGGCCGCTACTTTTTAACATATTTATCAATGATCTAGAGATGGGAATAACAAGTGAGATAATTAAATTAGCTGATGATACAAATTGGACTCTTTGGATATTGTATATATTGTGTACAGAAAATGATTTGCTTTTAACTACAGTACATTGTACAGAAAAGAAGTTGCAAGAAATACTTTTCTCCATTTTCAGAATTTTCATCCTTATAAATTACAGTGCAGTTTACCAGTCAGCCAATTTCTGAATATGCAAATAATTTGTTCCATTCAAGTTGAATTTACTACTCATGATACTTATGGCATAGATTTAAAGTGAGAGGATATCCAAGATCTGTTATCAGAAAGGCCTATCAAAGGGCTAAATTTGCTCAAAGGGAAGCTTTATTACAATATTAGCTCCTTTCTCTTCTGGCTCCATAAGTCGTATATGGGCCCCCATTGACAACTTTTTGAAGTTAATCTAGTTGTAACCTTAATTACTGCTTTTGTTGTATATTTTTTTGTATATATAGATCTGAAATATATTTTGTTTTTGATACAACAGTCTGAAATACTTCATGTTTTCTGTTCTCACATGTTAATAATAATAATAACAGTTTATATACCGTAAGGTTGTAAAGTTATATGCGGTTTACAATAGCCAAAAATACAACAATAAAAATATTAAACTTACAATATTATATTCAGTCTAAGGAAGATAGAATGTTTGTAGTTGTACAGTATATGAGTCACAATTCTCATTGCCATGCGCTAACTGATTGCAGTGGTTCACAACCCTGTCCTAGGGGACCCCCAGCTAGTTGGGTTTTCAAGATATCCCTAATGAATATGCATGAGAGAGATTTGCATATAATGGAGGAGACAGGCATGCAAATATGTCTTATGCATATTCATTAGGATATCTTGAAAATCCAACTGGCTGGGGGTCCCCTAGGACAGGGTTGAGAACCACTGGATTAGTGTATGGTTAACATGGGAGTCTTTACCACCTAGTAGATAGGTGACAATAGGGGCTCATGTGTTAATTTGACAAATATGCAAGATGAATATCCCAAAATATATATATAACCACACAAAAAGATATTCAAAGAAAAAACAACCCAGAGATTAATCAGATAAAGTCTCCTAGTATTCTTGGAGAAAAGACCTCAGTATTTTCCAGGGATTATTATCACCTGGAAAACTCTATGACAGCTACACAACTGCCGTAGGAAAATACATCCTCGGTCTAGAAAAACTCTATTTTTTTCTATCAAGTTCTATAACAGTTTCTCAAAACTTATTCATATAGGGCTCCATTTACTAAGGTGCGCTAGGGCTTTAACGCGCGGAATAGCACGCGCTACATTGCCCCCCACGCTAGACCTTAATGCCAGCATTGAGCTGGCATTAATTCTAGAAGCGTAGCGTGCGGTGTAGCACGCGGTAATTTCCTGCGTGCACTAAAAATATTAGCGCACCTTAGTAAAAGGAACCCATAGAGTTACTTATAAAAGAAGGAAACCATCTTTTCTCCGGTGTTGGTAAAAATCTCAGCAGTATAGTACTATACTCCCAGTGATGCTGCTGCTGTTGTTTCGGAGAAGAGAGGGATTACTCTTCTAACTACCATTGTATCTCTGCCCCCATTGCACACCCTTAAGTTTGATGTTCCCCCCCATGCCAGTTCCTCAATATATTGTGCTAACTATAAATCCACACATGCCCCCAATAGAATATAATCTTAAGGTAACTGTGATGTATATATCTTTTTAAAAATTTTCATATATACTTTCTAAATTTTTGTATGGATCTTCAGAAAGCCGTCAGGAATAAACAGCTCCCGACCGCAGTGGTCTTCAGTGATCCAATTATTGTGTCTACAAGATTACTTATAGCTGTGATTTTCTTATGTAATTTATTTTCAAATGTACAATATTTTAAGAAAATTTTGACCACCACTTAGCTTGTGTGTTCGTAGGTTAATTCTCTTAATATCGCCACCTCTCCCGACATGAATGTTTCAGGAAAACTTTCTTCAGGGTCGAGTGGTAATATTATCATGCCCACAACTTTGCTGAATTCAATTGACTTAAAATGTTTTATTTAGATACAATGCTGTGTTCAATTTTTTGTTACCCCTAGATTCTATTTGGGGATCTAGATATGAGGATTCTTTTGCTCTATATTAATGAGTATTAATAAATTGTTAAAATATATGTAGGGAAATATTTAGAAATATATAATCGAGTATGTGAACATCACATTTTTGTTTTACATAACATCTTTGCAAGAGGAAAATTCTCCATAATTACACTCTTGCTCTGAGACGTCTATGAGAATGCTGAACTGGTCGCTGTCATATCACAGGTTACAGCATTTCATTACAATCCTTTCATTGCAGCCTGACACAACATTTGACTTCCTTTTCCTATTTTGATTGTCAGGATTTTGCACTATTAAATCTTTCTTTTTTACATCTAATTTTTCTTTCCTTTAATGTCTTTGCCAGGTTTCATTCTTTCATTGTGTTGTTCAACATCTCTTTGGCAATCAACTTTCGTGTCTTTTAGCTATGAAATATTGCACTTTAGTCAAAGCAACCATTAAATCAGCCCCTGTAGAGCTTGGCATGCTATTTTTGCTCTTATTTAATTTTGTCATTGCTGGGGGTGGGTGGGGGGGAATATGTTGCTTCCCAGGAAGTGACATCAGAGGGAGAGCCAAGGCTGGCGCAGGCAGCAAGTTGGAAATGCTGCTCACACTGGAAACGTTAAAAAGGTAAGGAGAAAGGGACAGGGCACACATGTGGCCGGGGGCAGAGAAAAGAGCTGGGTGGCGCCACTATTCTGAGCTCCTAACACCCATGCTATGATACTATAACCCTATACTGATGCTTTAAGGGCCCTGTAGTATGGATTTCAATGGGTAGCATCAGGGACTAAAAATTCCATACTGCTGTTGGGTTAGATTCAAAATGAGGACTGGCCATATTTCTTTCATGGAACTTGACATGTCCAGATTCTGGTCTACCTTGTATGGAATTCAGATTTCACTCATATTTACAATGACAGTTTTCTGGGTGGCTGAAACTAGCTGGTGAGGTTCTTTATGCTTATTTAAAGGTGTTAGGGGATAATTATGATGTATGGAAATGTTACTTTGGCTGCTAAACATAGCCGGCTAGAACTTTAAATTTTGCAGGTTGCTGGCTAAGTTGTGCAACATAGCTGGCAAGCCACTTACTACTACTAAGCGCTAATATTCAGCATTCATCTCGTACTGAATATTAGCACTTAGGGGTCCTTTTATCAAGCTGCAGTAGGGGTTTAATGCACGTAATACCGTGTGTTAAACTGCCTGCCGCGCTAGCCGCTAATGCATGCTTTGAGCAGGCATTCGTTTTTTAGCCGGCCGCGGGGGTTAGCGCGTGATGAAATGTCCGACACTCTAACCCCGCTAGCGTGGCATGATAAAAGGGCCCCTTAGCCAGCTTAACACTATTTAACCAACCATGAGCTGTTCCTGGCTAGTTACGATAGTTCTGAATATTGGATGGAGGGATTTTTGCCGTCACTATCCAGACAGCGCTGTTGAAAATCCTAGACTAGTGGACCTATAAGTTTACCAGTGGCCAGTACACATTTAAATCTCTTTGAATATAGAGCTCCATGTACTATATCTAAAGTCTTAGCAAGAAAATCCTTAAGTATCAGAAATATGAATCCCAGCTAAAGGATGCTACTGTAAATATTATTTTCAAACAGGAAAGTTCTATCCTGCAGCAGTTTCATTAGATACACAGACCTTGTGGAGTAAAAGAACACTGCATTTGACACAGTTGCCTGGCAACACTCGTGCTCATAATTTTTGATTGATACCATGTTTTGATACAGAATTTATTTACTTAATATGTATTAACAAGTATATATCATGCAAAATACTATCATTTAGTAAACCTGATTATTTACAGTTGTCGTACCTTGTATGAACTCAGCTCTCAGGGATGAACATTAGCGTTGTTTTTTTTTCTAAAAATGTCTGTTTACAAAATCTAATTAGACAAATTGAACATGGAGTCATGCAAACCTATTTACATACTGAAATGAATATACCACAAGGAATACCACAGGGGGCACCTGCTTTGATTCCCCAAGACCACACTGAATACAAGAATATGTAAAAATTTTAATTGCAAGTGTTATCTGAGAAAGTAATGTGGAAAGCAAAAATGAAAACAAAACATGATTTCACAAGCTGCCCAGGGATGTTAACCTATGGATGGAAGAATTCATGAATATACTTCATTTTAAAACAGCAATAAAAACTATTAAAAAGTGAAGTGGGCAGCAGGAAGCACAGCAATATAAGATAATGGTTACTGTGGATGGGCAGACTAGATGGGCCATTTGGCCTTTATCTGCCGTCATGTTTCTATGTGTGTCACACAAGCAGTGGCATAGTGAAGGTGAGAGGGGTCTAGGGCGGAGGCGCCTCTCCATAAGAACATAAGAAGTGCCTCTGCTGGGACAGACCAGAGGTCCATCGTGCCCAGTAGTCCACTCGCGCAGCGGCCCAGCAGGTCCAGGACCTGTGTAGTAGTCCTCTATCTATACCCCTCTATCCCCTTTTCCTTCAGAAAATTATCCAATTCCTTCTTAAACCCTTATACCGTACTCTGTCCTATCACACCCTCTGGAAGCTCATTCCAGGTGTCCACCACCCGCTGGGTGAAGAAAATCTTCCTAGCATTCGTTTTGAATCTGTCCCCTTTCAGCTTTTCCGAATGCCCTCTCATTCTTGTAGTTTTTGAGAGTTTGAAGAATCTGTCCCTCTCCATTTTCTCTATGCCCTTCATGACCTTGTAAGTCTCTATTATATCCCCTCTAATCCTCCTCTTCTCCAGGGAAAAGAGCCCAGTTTCTCCAGTCTCTCAGTGTATGAAAGGTTTTCCATACCCTTTATCAATGTGTCGTTCTCCTCTGAACTCTCTCGAGAATCGCCATATCTTTCTTAAGGTACGGCGACCAGTATTGGACACAGTATTCCAGATGTGGACGCACCATCGCCCGATACAATGGCAGGATAACTTCTTTTGTTCTGGTTGTAATACCCTTCTTGATTATACCCAGCGTTCTATTCGCTCTCTTAGCGGCCGCTGCACACTGTGCCGATGGCTTCATTGTCTTGTCCACTATTACCCCCAAGTCCTATTCTTGGGTACTCTCAGTCAATAACATCCCTCCCATCATATAGCTGTACCTCGGGTTTCTGCTTCCCACATGCAATACTTTACATTTCTCTACATTGAACTTCATCTGCCATCTCGTCGCCCATTCCCCTAGCTTGTTCAGATCCCTTTGTAATTCTTCGCAGTCCTCTTTAGTCCGAGCAGTACTAAATAGTTTGGTGTCGTCTGCAAATTTTATTATTTCGCACTTTGTCCCTGTTTCTATATCATTTATAAATATATTGAATAGCAGCGGTCCGAGCACCGACCCCTGCGGAACACCACTCATGACCCTCCTCCAGTCCGAGTAGTGGCCTTTCACTTCTACCCTCTGCTTCCTCCCCGCCAACCAATTTCTGATCCATCTGTGTATGTCTCCTTCCACCCCATGGTTCTTCAGTTTGCGAAGTAGGCGTTCATGGGATACCTTGTCAAAGGCTTTCTGGAAATCTAAATATACGATGTCTACGGGGTCCCCTTTGTCCATCCGTTTGTTAATTCCTTCGAAGAAGTGCAGTAAGTTCGTTAGGCACGATCTCCCCTTGCAGAAGCCATGTTGGTTTGTGGTTAGAAGTTTATTTCTTTCAAAATGCTCATCAATGCTGTCTTTTATCAGCGCTTCCGCCATTTTCCCCAGAACCGAGGTCAGACTCTGTAGTTCCCCGGGTCACCTTTTGAACCCTTTTTAAAGAAGGGCGTAACATTGGCTATCTTCCAATCCTCTGGGATCACGCCTCATTTCCGCCCCTGCTCTTTTCCTGATCCCCTCTGATGCATGTGCACCCCCTTCTCTTCCCCATACCTCCAGTTGTTCATTGCCATGAGCTTCAACATGTTCCTCACGACCCTGCCGTCTCCCGCTGACATCACTTCCTATGCGAAGCACCTGTCGCGAGGTTCTTGCTCACAGCAGTGAACAACTAGAGGTATAGGAGAAGGTAAGGGGGGACACATGCATGGTGAGGGGAGGAGCCCAGTATCCTGTTTCTAACAGTGGCCAACCCAGGTCCCAAACACCTAGCTAGATCCCAAGTAATAAAACAGATTTTATTCTGCTTATCCTAGGAATAAGCAGTGGAGTTCCCCAAATTATCTCAATAATGGGCTATGGACTTCTCTTTTAGGAAATTATCCAAACTTTTAAAAAACCCTAGCTAAGTGATTTCACCACATTCTTCGGCAATGAATTCCAGAGTTTAATTACACATTGTATGAAGAAATATTTTCTCTGGTTTGTTTTAAATTTAGCTTCATCGCATGCTCCCTAGTCCTAGTAATTTTAGAAAGAGTAAACAAGAAATTCACATCTACCTTTTCCATTCCACCTCTTACCATCCCTGAGCTGTCGCTTTTCCAAGCTGAAGAGCCCTAGCAGCTTTAGCCTTTCTTCATAGGGAAGTCGTCCCATCCCTTTTATCATATTTGTCGCCCTTCTCTGTACCTTTGATAGATTGTCGTTTCCTTTCAACTCTTTTCTGCTTTTCTATCCACTCAAATTTCAGCCTTTTTTTATACCCTCCAGTCCTCCATCTTCTTCTCTTTATCTACTTATCAACTTTCATGCCATTTTCGCAGCTACAAGCTTACCCGTTTCCCCTGTCTCATAACAACATAACTTTGGGCTCCTTTTATCAAGGTGCGCTAGTGGGGTTAGCGCGTCAGACATTTTGTCACGCGCTAATCCCCGTGGCAAGTCAAAAAATTAACGCCTCATCAATGGATGCGTTAGCGACTAGCGCGGCAGGCAGTTTAACGCACAGTATTCCGCGCGTTAAACCCCCTACCGCACCTTGATAAAAGGAGCCCTCTACTGCCATAACCAACTGATTTCAAGGCAGTTTACATCAAAGAAGACTGGACAACCAGTGAAATACAAGATGATAGGGAAATACAAAATATTTCTTATAAGTACAAATATTCTTTAAGAAAATACTATGTAAACTTTTAATTAGAATAACAGTTCTTAATGCAATCACTCTAAGAAATGAATTGTTCAAACAATGTCATTTTGATCAATTTCCAAAAAATACTGTACATGGCTTGACAAATACACTTTCCCAACCAAGACTACTGTTTACCTGCTTGGAACACAAAGGTTCTATCTTGGAAAGTCTCATATTTACAACCATTAATTGTCCTACTATTCCCTTCTATCTTTCATCCATACCTAATTACTATGTTTCTACCATCTGTATTCATTATTTTTCTCTCACTTATATCTTTGACAACCCCATTGGCCTCAAGAACATAAGAACATAAGAATTCCCATACTGGGGCAGACTTCAGGTCCATTAAGCCCAGTATACTTCTTCTGGCCAAGTCCCTCTTTCCAATATAACTTCCAGTTTTGATGGAAGTTATATCGGAAGGAGGGAGCTGGAGGAAGGTTCTGGAGCAAGTCTGCATCTGTGATGTTGCCTCTTCATCCAAGAAGATTCTAAGAGGCTGGTAGGACTAGGGTGGGAGATGCAAAGGGGCTGACCCAGGGGAGTCACAGGATTTTTTTTCTGATGCTTTTGACCAGCGATCGGGAGCGAGGGAGGGAGGGGGGATGTTGGACCTGAGGGAGGGGGGCTGCTGGACTCACGAAGGGGGGATGGTTGCTTGGGCTGCTGGACCAACTGGAGCTGAAGAGAAGGGAGAAAGGTGACAGATCTGGTCTGGAGGGCTAGAGGGAAGGGAGAGAGGTTCAAGGCCTGCAGGGAGGAAGAGAGAGAAGGGAAGGGAAAGAGAAAAGCTGAACCAAGGGGATGAAGGAAGAGTGAGTGAAATATTGAACATAACAGAGAGAGGGAGGAAAGAGAGTGTGAGAGACACATTGGTGTAAAGGAGTAAAAGAGAGGGGAAGCTGGACACGGAGATATACAAAAAGAGGGGAGATGGTGGGTATGGATGGGAGCATAGGAACAAGGACAAAAAGGGGAATTTTGTATGGGGTGGTATATGGACATAGAGGGGTAATGCTAGACATGGGATGGTATATGGATAGAAACATAGAAACATAGAAAGATGACGGCAGAAAAGGGCCATAGCCCATCAAGTCTGCCCACTCTATTGACCCACCCCATTAAGTCTGAATGCTAATGACCTAGTTCCTTAACTCGACCCTCGTAGGGATCCCACGTGGATGTCCCATTTATTCTTAAAGTCGAGCACGCTGGTGTCCTTGATCACCTGCACCAGAAATCTGTTCCAGTGATCTACCACCCTTTCTGTGAAGAAATACTTCCTGGTGTCACCACTAAATTTCCCTCCTCTGAGTTTGAGCGGGTGCCCCCTTGTGACCGAGGGTCCCTTGGGAAAGAATATATCGTTTTCCACCTCGACACGACCCGTGACGTACTTAAATGTCTCAATCATGTCACCCCTTTCCCTGCGCTCCTCTAGGGTATAGAGCTGCAGTTTGCCCAGTCTTTCTTCGTATGAGAGACCCTTGAGCCCCAAGACCATCCTAGTGGCCATCCTCTGGACCGACTCAGCTCGAAGCACATCTTTCCGGTAATGTGGCCTCCAGAATTGCACACAGTATTCCAGATGGGGTCTCACCATGGTTCTATAGAGTGGCATTATGACTTCAGGTTTACGGCTGACGAAGCTTCTATTGATACATCCCATCATTTGCCTTGCCTTTGATGAGGTCTTCTCTACTTGTTTGGCAGCCTTCATGTCTGCACTGATGATTACCCCCAAGTCCCGTTCCTCTGAGGTCCTAGCTAGCGTTTCTCCATTCAAGGAGTATGTTCTGCATGGATTTCCTCTGCCGAGATGCATGACCTTACATTTTTTAGCGTTGAAGCCTAGCTGCCATGTCGAGGACCAATTTTCTAACGTGATCAGATCTTGTGTCATACTATCCTGTAGGTTGCTTTCACTTACTATGTTACACAGTTTGGCATCATCGGCGAACAGTGCTACTTTACCCTGAAGCCCCCGGGTCAAGTCCCCTATGAATATGTTGAAAAGGGATGGTCCCAGGACTGAGCCCTGCGGCACTCCACTAGTCACCTCCGATGTCTCAGAGAGGGTGCCGTTGACCACCACTCTCTGAAGTCTTCCACTCAGCCAATCACTGACCCATGCAGTTAGTTTCTCACCCAAACCCATTGATTTCATCTTGTTTAGTAGTCTACGGTGTGGGACACTGTCGAAAGCTTTACTGAAATCCAAGTACACTATGTCCAGAGACTCTCCCAAGTCTAGCTTTCCTGTCACCCAATCGAAGAAGCTTATAAGATTGGATTGGCATGACCTGCCTCTGGTGAATCCATGTTGACAGGGATCCCTTAGATTCCCTTCATCCATTATCGTGTCTAATTTACCTTTAAGTAGAGTTTCCATGAGTTTGCACACTATTGATGTGAGACTCACCGGTCTGTAATTCGCAGCCTCTGCTCTGCAACCCTTTTTGTGCAGAGGAACGACGTTAGCTGTTTTCCAGTCCAGGGGGACTCTCCCCGTACTTAGGGAGAGATTGAAGAGCATGGCTAACGGTTCCGCCAGAACATCGCACAGCTCTCTGAGCACTCTTGGGTGCAAATTGTCCGGTCCCATGGCTTTGTTCACCTTGAGTCTTGAAAGTTCTCTGTAAACATCAGCTGGTGTGAACTCAAAATTCAGAAATGGGTCTTCCTTGCTTTCCTTTGCTTCCAGCCGTGGCCCGTGCCCTGGCGCCTCGCAGGTAAAGACTGAACAGAAGTAATCGTTCAGTAGTTTGGCTTTTTCAGAATCTGTTTCCACATAATTCCCGTCTGGCGTTCTAAGGCGTACTATCCCGTCTGCGTTCTTTTTCCTGTCGCTAATGTACCTGAAGAAGGATTTGTCCCCTTTTTTAATGTTCTTCGCTAGAGTTTCTTCCATTCGAAGTTTGGCCTCCCTGACTGCTGTTTTGACTGCTGCAGACTTTGTCCTGTATTCAATGTTTGCTTATTTTTCCCCCGTGCGTTTGTACAAGAGAAACGCTCTTTTCTTATCCTTGACGAGGTACGAGACCTCATCAGTGAACCATTGGGGTTTCTTTTTTCTTTGTTGTTTAGTTACTGATTTTATGTAGCGGATAGTTGCCTCATGAAGGGTCGATTTCAAGGTTGACCACATAACCTCTACATTCTCCGTTACTTCTTGAACCTGAAGCGTCTGATGGACGAAGTCTCCCATGCATGTGAAGTCAGTGCCCCGGAAATTGAGTACCCTTGTTTTTGTTTGTGATCTAGGGAAGCCTTTCCTAAGGTTGAACCATACCATGTTATGGTCACTGGTGGCTAGCGGTTCTCCCACCGAGATCTCTGAGATACAGAGAAGATGGTTAGACATGGGGGAGAATAAGAATTCAGAAGGAAGGGTAAAGCAATTTATTCACAAAGCAATTATTATTCACAAAGTAATTCCATTATTCTTGGGGTTTTTTTAAAGTTCAATAAAATTTATTGTATTTATATAACAGAATACAGAACAAAAAAAATTATTCTTGTTTTAATAACACAACACTCATTGATTAATGAAGGAGTGGAGAATAAGTCCTCTAGAAGGTTCACTGGGGTAACCATATGTATAGTGAAATATTTCTGTTAAGAAGAACAAAAGACATACCCCCCTCCTTTACAAAACCACACTAGCGTTTTTAGCTGCCACGGTAACAGCTCTGATGCTCATAGAATTCCTATGAGTGTCCGAGCTGTTACCGCTGTGGTCGGTGCTAAAAATGCTAGCGCGGCTTTATAAAGGAGGGGGATAGTTAATTGGTTAATTTTCATAGACTTCATTGTCTTTGTAAAAAAATTGAGAAACAAATTTACGTTAAACCATTTTGGGGCCATTTTACTAAGGTGCGATGTTTTAGCGCACGTTAAATGCTAACGCATCATTATATCCTATGGACATGTTCACACGCATTAGCATTTAGTGTGCGCTACCACACCTTTGTAAAAGGACTAGTTTATTAGAGAAAAAAAATTTATCTTATATATTTCAGTGCAAATAAAATTGTGTTAATTGCACTTACTTGTCAGAGGTCTGACTTTTTAATTTTACTTCACCCTCATAAGCAATTATTTGAATTAAGTAAATCTTGATGTTAACCTGGTCTCCTCTTAAGGGGAATTTCCACTGAAAAATCCTCGGTGTTATCATGACTACCTAGTTTCAGAGAAATTCTACTGAAAGAGAGATTGGGTTTACTTTAGGAAAGATTTATTGCCCATATATTAAAAAACATATACATATAGGAAGAACAACCAGAGTAGTAAAATTTAGATTAAATGAGCAAAATGTAAAATAAAAAAATCAATATACTGTTTACCGGCTGTATTCGTTTACCATTGGGTCCAATGTGACCATAAATTAACTGATACCCGGTGGAGAATTGTATATAAAGTAGAATATAGGTGTGAGGTAGAGAATGACACGGTGACAAGATTCATCACCGTTCCCGTCCCCGCGGATAACCACGGTAAACCATCTTCATGTCATTCTTTAAGGAGAGAGGGAAGAATCAGAGTATGAATGGCCACAACCACTGACCCACAAGCTTTGCTTTGAAGAATGCTGGTGTAGAAGGACTGAGGTTGAAATAGACACTAGAAAATGACATGGGATTATTTCCCGCGGTTATCCGCGGGGACGGGAATGGTGATGAATTTTGTCACCATGTCATTCTCTAGTGCGAGGGACACAATTTTGAAAGATTCTTGAATTTTAAGGAACAGAAATGGATTTATGAATTGCATGTGGTGGCCCCTTATGAGGAATTAGACTGGATGTCTTTCGTGGGAGCAGATTGGCTGCTGTGTTCACATAGGGCTCCTTTTACAAGCCGCGGTAGCAGTTTAATGTGTGTAAAAGCGCATGCTAAACTGCCAGCTGTGCTAGCCGCTACCGCCTCCTCTTGAGCAGGCAGTAGTTTTTCGGCTATCGCGGGGGTTAGTGCGTGATTAAAAGTTGCGCGCATTAAAGCCGCTACCGCGGCTTCGTAAAAGGAGCCCATAGTGTGGGTATATATAAGAGAAAAATACCACAGCCATTTTGTAAGAGCCATGATGACTGGCATGAAGAACTCAGGAGGCAGCAATACTAGTAAGAATATTTTGTAATTACTTGCCACTGGTGTGGCAAGAATGATAGAGACAGTTGATATTGATGGTCCTTTTTTATTTGCAGAAGTTAACCCCTCATGCAGCCCGATGGTGAAACACAATACAACAGTATGTTGGATACTATTTTGAAGAATGGGATGTTGGAGTTATATCTAAGAAAATAAATAACAGTGAAAATTTATCAAGATAAGTAGAAATATAGATATATTATTGTAAGAACATTGGATTGATTTGAATAATATGAATAAGGCATCTATTATAATACCCTTGTATTGCTCTATGTTACGGCGCACCTTGAATACTGTGTGCAATTCTGGTCGCCATATCTCAAAAAAGATATAGCTGAATTAGAAAAGGTACAGAGAAGGGCAACAAAAATGTTAAAAGGGATGGGATGACTTCCCTATGAGGAATGGGTAAAGTGGCTAGGGCTCTTCAGCTTGGAGACGAGATGGCTCAAGGGTGCTATGATAGAGGTCTATAAAATACTGAGTGGAAAGGCTAGATGTGAATCACTTGTTTACTCTTTCCAAAAATACTAGGACTAGGGGGGCATGCGATGATGTAGTAGATTTAAAACAAACTGGAGAAAATATTTCTTCACATAACGTGTAATTAAACTCTGGAATTCGTTGTTAGAAAATGTGGCAAAATCAATTAGCTTAACGGAGTTTAAAAAAGGATTGGATAAATTCCTAAAAGGGAAGTCCATAGGCCATTATTGAGATGGCTTGAGGAAATCTACTGCTTATTCTTAGGATAAACAGCATAAAATCTGTTTTATTACTTGTGATCTAGCTAGGCACTTGGGACCTGGGTTGACCACTGTTGGAAACGGGATACAGGGCTTGATGAGTCTTTGATCTGTCCCAAAATGGCAATTCTTATTATTTTTGAAAAGATTTCTTACGAAAGATTTTTTGTGGAAGATAACTAGAAAAGAATTAACGAGGAGCTGAGTGATTATAATATAATATGCTTGATGACACTCATGTTCTGAAGGTTCACATAAAAGATATCTGAAATATTAAAATCTTTCCAAGAGGGTATAGGATATATGTTTGGGCTGACTGACCCTTTGATGGAGTAAATATAGTAGACAGGTATATAGTTTCAATAATATTATAAATAAATGAACAGCAGATGTCAATAATAATCTCTGAATCTTTCCTAGTGTGATCTGCTGCCTTCAAAGATGTTCCCCTCTGATTGCTAGAATAATTATGGCGTGTTATATATTGATATATTTTTTTAACAATGAGCCATTAAAACACAAAAGAATAAGTCCTATTCTGAAAATGGTAAGATCAGGCCATTATGAACTTTTTTTCCCCCCTTTACCATTCAGCTAGAAATAAATATTTGGGGATTTTCAATCTCATATCACTTTAGTCAGAAAAATTTCTTCAGTGTTCTGAATTCTCATTTAAGTTTCTAATGATAGACTCTGACCTTTACCAGACAAAATCTGCCTTCATATTACAGGGAAGCAATATAAATTGAAACAGGTCTCAATTCCCTGAAGGCTGTTAAATGACATGCTCTGACAATCACTGACTGGTCTCCGCAGGGCAATTAGTTTGCAGATGAGACGTTTGCCTGCAATTCATTTTGGGTTGACTGGGGGCTGAAGAGAGACGATGGTCTCGACATTCAGGTATCTGAATTGGTCAAATGATTATCGACACAGGAAAGTTTGTGTTTCAAAATAGCATTTTCAGTTCTGGAAAAGAAGAATTTCCGGTGATGCATGACCTCAATTCGCTGTGGGATGAGCAATTATCATTCTGGTTGAGGTTGCTTATGGGGTTTGCAAATTTAGTGGCACTTAATGCCTGATTTGCTTAGAGGTGAAAGGGGGAAAGTGCCCTACTTAACTGAACAAATTTTGATCAAATAAATTAAGTTCTTTTTTTGAGTATGAGCGATTATCATTCTGGTCTGGAACATTAATGATGCCTGCGAATAAAGAACCCCCCTTTTACAAAGTCACAGTAGCGAGTCCCAGTACGACAAATGCGATGCAACCCATAGGAATTAAATGGGCTGTGTCACATTTGCCGCATGGGATTCACTACTGTGGCTTCTTAAAAAAGGCCCTTAGTGGCACTTAGGGCCTGATTTACTATGGGGTTTAGAGCATCAGAGAAAAGAGCTGTGACTAAGGAATAGCCCGGAGTGGAATCTCAAAAGCATATCACTGGCATTGGCTGTAGTATTGTCAATTATGAGATTGTTGCAGAAATCAGAACCTTCACTCCTAACTCCTCTAGCCTTGGGTTCTGCATCCCCAACCCTATATGTCATGTCTGTCTGTCCAAGTTAGATTGTAAGCTCTTCAGAGCAGGAACAGTCTATAAATGTCAAAATGCACAGCGCTGCGCTCACCTTATGGTCATGTTACTCCTCTTTTAATTAACTCACACTGGCTTCCAATCAATCACCATTATTGAGATGGCTTGTATTTAAAACTCTGTCCACCAACGAACTGCAATTTATTAATAGAATGCTTATTCCTTACAATACACCACGTTCGCTGCGTTCTACAGCTCAAAAGCTCATAATAGTCCCTTCTTTTAAAGTGATTGGAACCAGACGCCATGATATGTTTTCAGTGATGGCCCCCCAACTCTGGAACACTTTACCTCAATATATAAGAGAGGAAAAGGACCTTAGTCGTTTTAAAAATAACTTAAAAAGCTTTCTTTTTAAAGATGCTTTTAATCTTTAATTCATATTTAAGCAGTGAGGTAGTGGCCCCTACAAGATACACTTTGCCCTCCCTTGTGTTCTTTCCATTTATGGTTCTCTTTTTCTTTTTTAAAGCACTAACTTTGTAACTTTATCCCTTCACTCCTTGTGCATCAATTTTGTCTGTATGTTTGTCGGTCTAGTCCTTTATATGCAAATTTTAAATAGTATGTCTAAATTTATGTTTATTTTATTGTAATTCGCTTAGTAAATTTCGAATAAGTGATTCATCAAATCAAAATAAACTTGAAACTTCAGCGCTATATAAGTGATAAGTTGTATTGCATCACTACCATGACTAAAAGCATTTTTCCAGTAGCAAGAGACTAATTGTGCATTTTTCTCCCACATAAGATCATTCCTGTCCTCTCAGCAAGACACATGAGTATGGCTCTCAGCTGAACTGACAGAATGAGTATAATGATGTTGTTGTAATTACATATTCATATCTTAGCACTTTAGTAAATCCCAAATAGAAAGAGGGAAGGTGATAGGATAGTGGTGGGGGTGAAACATGACATCAAGTATGCATGTCAGCATGGTACCAATAATATACTGTATATAAGTAAACAAGGGGAGGGGAAATATACAATGAGGACACCATAGTGGCTTTTGCTACAGTACATGAGGCTAGCCATTCCCAGATGTGGAGGGACACGTGATAGGAGGGGTAGTTGGCGCCCAAAGGAAGACATAAGAGGTGATCTTGCTTTCCTGCATGCAATGTCACACTCACTTAATCTTGTAATTGTAGCCTGGTTCCAGATGGTTAGTATGTCCTTCTCA
The DNA here is from genome assembly GCF_902459505.1 of Geotrypetes seraphini. Taxonomy (NCBI): domain Eukaryota; kingdom Metazoa; phylum Chordata; class Amphibia; order Gymnophiona; family Dermophiidae; genus Geotrypetes; species Geotrypetes seraphini. The sequence continues at coordinate 145,618,115 of NC_047085.1, read as the reverse complement.
AGTGGAGTAAAGAGTAAGACCCTGCGAATGCTGGAGCCACCATTTTGTGGGCTCTTCTATGTAGAACCTGACATTTTCTGAGGTAATTGACATTGTAGTTTTAAAGGTATGTGACATTTAGGCATTGCCAAATGCCATGCCATAAGGGCAGTCATGGTTGGCATTTTTTCTTGCCTCAACAGCCCCCTAAAGCACATTGTAGTGTTTCCTCATCTTCCTGATCATAAACGGCACCTTTCTTGGCATGAATTCACCTTTCTGAGGCCAGTTCTCTTCCTCTGAGCTATGTTGTTGGGTATAAGATTGAGTCTGCCACCTAGAAGAGCAGAGGATGCAGACCGCCCTGGGTACCATGTCAGTGGGTATGCAGGCACCTCTCTGCCCTGTCATACCATGCCACAGTTCAGCCATCTCTCCTCCCTCCCCGTACCTTTGTATTATCTTCGCTAGCACAAACTTCTGCCTGTTGCTCGCGCCAGCCTGGTTCCCCTCTGAATCACTTCTGGGTCACACAGGGCCAGGAAGTGACATCAGAAGGAAATCCATAGCGTGGGGGAGCATGCTGCAGAAGCCACTCATGCTGGTGAAGATTTAAAGGTACGGGGGGGGGGTAGGAGGGGAAGAAGAGCGCAAGTGTGGAATGGGGCAGGAAGGTGCAAGGGGAGCGGAAGGGTGTGGCATAGAAGGAGTGGAGGCACGGAGAAGAGGGCACAGGGATGTGGCGCCACTGCTCCGGACACCTCCTACCCTTACTATGCCACTGTCTAGAGGTGTGTTATATAAGGAGGCACATAATTGACAATTAACTGCAAATATACCGCAGAAGATGTGTTCAATTTCTAAGTGCAAAAATTTATTGAATAGGTTCTACCTTTTTGCACCTCTTCCATGAAGCACCCAAATGGGAGTGTGATGCACACTAAGAAACCTCTTATTCAAGTGTGATGAAGGTCTCCTGCTGTGACGTATTAGCATGTCTCTTCACAAACTGCTTGGTTATTATGTGCTAATATTCTTTCCTTTGGAAACAGATGTCACTGTGCCACTCTGAGTCATGCCTCCCAGACTTGTCCTAGATTTAACTATGATATCTTAGATTTCTATTCCCTTGGGCCCTCTCAAGATCATTTAAAGGATTCAGCTTGTTCATAGCTCTAGCTTAGGTTCACCCCAGCAGACCTTCTTTTGCTACAATGAAGGCAATGCTGAGTAGTTGTAGAACCAGATTCATGTTAGATTAGATTAGCTGTTTCCACACCCTTCACTGCAACCCTCTAATGGAGGTTCAGAATCAAAGCATAGAGGGGCATTTTCAGTAGGCTGTCTATGTCTGACTTTGGACATTTTCAAATGCACAAGATGTCTAAGAGATCCCACGTGCCTATCCTTCTTGAATTCAGACAATGCTGATTTTTTTAGGTGACCTATATAGAATCAGGGCCTAAAGGCCTGTACTTTTCAGGGTATAAAGCAATTCACAATATAGCTTATTCACAACCTCTTTAGAAAAAGATAATTGGTTACATTAAAGAAATACTTTATTTCATTTCAAGGGACCGTTAGAGGTGACACTCTTAATGTAATGTCAATGAAAGTTAGAATTCACTGGATCTCTTCATTAGTCCATACAATTTTTAGTTGTCAATAGACTCTATAACTTAAATAACTTATTTAGCTTCAAGAGCACAGTAAATTTTAGAAGAAGGCACTTATTTGTATTTGCATCGGGGACTACATCTGCCGACACGAATCCATGTTTCGTCAAAAAAGGCTGTTTCAAGGTAAACTCCCTCCTGTATACTGTGCTTAATTCAAATTCTTTTCTGGGTATAGGCATGTTCTGGGATGGAGTTTTAGCAGAGTGTGTGTGAAGTCACAAGTTATATATATAGTTTATAGCAGTGTTTTTCAACCTTTCTACACCTATGGACCGGCAGAAATAAAAGAATTATTCTGTGGACTGGCATCGGTCCGTGGACCGGTGGTTGAAGAACACTGGTCTAAGTTGTGGGCCAGACCCCGCCCATCTCTACCCAATCTGCACCCCAGACCCCGCCCCCCATAATAGTACTAATTGCACCTTGCAAGTCCCGTGCCTCATCTGGAAGCCTTCCCTCTTCCGGTTCAGGCGCAGGATGCATGTAGGAGCCACTGCCCGTGGCTTTGTGCACTGAATCAGTTAGGATGGGGGAGCTGGCTCGAAGATAACGCCGCATCGATCGCACCATGGACTGGCGGTTGAAGAACACTGTTTTGGGCCTGATGCACGTGTTGGCCCTGTGGACCGGCAGGAAATTTCTGTGGACCGGGACTGGTTCGTGGACCGGTGGTTGAAGAACACTGGTTTATAGAATTCTTCAGCAGATACAGGTGTTAATGTTCATCGCTCCTATCTTGCTACAATTTCTATGAGTTTACCTCTTAGGGCTCCTTTTACAAAGCTATCATAGTGATTCCTGATGCAGTAAAGGTGATGAAGCTCACAGGAATCGAACGGGCTTTGCTGCATTTACCCGCACAGGAATTGCTAGTGCCACTTTCTAAAAGGAGTCCTTTGTGTCTTCCTAAAATAGGCCTAAAATGGGCACCTCTTTGGCCTTCACATGTAGACCCCCCCCAAAATCTCATAAATGGCACTCAAAACTATGTGGGACACGCCCAATTTCTGTGTTCAATTTAATTGAATAATGAGCCACTTAGCACCAATAATTAGGTGTTAGCCTTCAATTACTGGCGCTAATTTATGTGTGTTTTCATTCCGTAAATATGTGCCTGTAAATTTTTAAGTGTGTGACTGAAAAGGGACACATCCCTGGGAGGGGCATGGGCGGGTTAGAGGCATTGATAGAATTTGTGCAGAGTATTATAAAATATGGGAGAACTGGTGCCCAATTAAGAAATGGAGATTTACACTAGGTTACATTTGGTGTAAAAGCTTCACACCCTAAATTGGGCTTTGGTCTTGGTGCCAAGTGCTTTCTATAAATGGTGCCCAACTAGGGGCACCTTATATAGCACTTGGCATTACTGATGGCCCCCCCTATTTTCACACTGCAGTGACAAGCACTGTGAGCAAAATGTCGAGCTGCCCATGGGAACAGAATGGGCGGATTGGCATATAGTTCACACTGCTCGGCAGTGCAGCATGATAAAAGCAGGGGGGGTTGGAGGGGGGGTGGATTTATTCCAAAGTATCTGTTATAAAATTGCCCTTCATGATCAAAGAAAAATAATTTGATGTTATTAAATTTATACTAGTTTTGAAAATTGGAATTTCAAAATTTTTTTTTTAACGACAGGAACGGGGATTGTCTCTATTCTATTTTCAATAAAAGGTCCTTTAAAAGATAATAACATAAGAACTCCCATGCTGGGTCAGACCAAAGTCCACTTAGTCCAGCATCTAGTGTCCAATATGTGTCACTCCAGGTCACAAGCACCTGACAGAATCCGAAGAAGTAGCAAGATTTCTTGCTCCCTCCTCCAGGGATAAAAAAATCTCATGTTCTGTGGCATTCAAATCTTTTTTTTTTTTTTTTTGTGCAGCGTATTTATAATGCTGGCTACTTCATATTTCCATCAGAATTCAAAGATATGAACCATTATGTTAACATAAAATATTAAACAGCAATAAGTGCTAGCCTTTCCGTTCCTAATATGTATTTTTATAGCTTAATGGGAAGCAATACAAGATTTTAATTAAATTTCCTAAGGTCGGTGAAATGTCATTGTTTTGACAATCATCAGTGATCACATAAACCTCTGGGTCCAGATGGCTGGTTGTTAACTGGCAGCCCTAGATTGATGAATTCAGCAATTAGATGGACATTAATATTACATCATTTTCGATTCCAAGCAGAGCTTGACCTCACTGAAGTTAGGTGATATGTTACTTAATCCCCTGTGCATACTCACAAAACACAATCCTGCTACAAAAAATAGGTTTAGTCACCAAAGAATCTGGCCTGAGACTTAAAATGGCAGTCAGGTTTGGAAAGGGGCAATAGAGGGAAAGAGAGAGACGCCAAAGCCATGGTGAGGATAATCTGCATAGGGTAACCTATTCTGGAAAAAAAGAATTCTACCACAGACAAATAGTAGTTAAAACGTAAATGACAGAGGGAAGCAATATGACTACCCATAAGCACCATTGATCTCATTAATAAGTCATTTGTTACACTTCTAGCATTTTTTGAATAATTATAACTCTTAATAGAGGCATTTACACAGGAAACTATTGTTTTAATGATGTGTGAAAGTGACTATAGCATGCACATAAAAAGGAATCCTTTGCTTTGCAAAGAGCATAATGTGCTACAAATAAGCACATAACCACAAAATGATGTCGAATTTTATAACTATTCATTCACCGGAACAGTCGCCAATAATATCCTAAAGCCTTCAAATGTTCCGGACTGTGTATAACTTTAAATATACCTCAGCCCCACCACTCCACCGCTAATATAAATTGATAGGGTGAAGAATTATGTGGACTATCATCATCAGCCATCTCAGTTAATATTTAATTATGTTTCATAAATATATGTTAATTTCTTTCAATACTAAGGGCTCCTTTTACTAAGCTGCGATAGTGGTTTTAGCACATGCTGAATTGGCATGCACGCTAGACCTTAACGCCAGCATTGAGCTGGTGTTAGTTCTAGCCACATAGTGCGGATTTAGCGCACTCTAGAAACGCTATCGCAGCTTAGTAAAAGGAGCCCTAAATTTGCTTGTAAGTCGGATGACAGTACCAGCCACGGGGGACCCTTGACAAAGCACGGTGTGCGAAACATGGTGGGTCTACTTCTCTCGGGTCATGTCAGCTGTTAAGATAAGTGGCTGTAAAGTTTTAAGTATTAGTATTGAAAGAAATTAATCTATATATTTATGAAACATAATTAAATATTAACTGAGATGATTAAATTGATTATGAATTTATGGCTAATGACGATAGTCCACATAATTCTTCATCCTATAAATTTATATCAGCGGTGGAGTGGTGGGGCTGAGGCCATAAAGTATTTAAAGTTATACACAGTCCGGAACATTTGGAGGCTTTAGGACAAATAAGCACATGGCACAAATAATTTTCCATAATAATGTGAATCCTAGAATATTCAAGCACTATCAGACTTCTGATTTGATAATAAATGAAATTATCAATGTGCTATTTTATTACTGATATCTGCCTCACTTCAGATCTTTATTATGGACTTTCCTCAATCCTTCTAGGAGAATCACACTTATATTGATTTGCGGTGTGTGGGGGTGGTTGAGCTGGAAGGCACATTTACTAAGAGAAAGAAAAACTTGCAAGAATGATGTTTGAAAAAGCCAATCTGACTTTATAACCCTGCAATATTGAGGATACTGTATGTAAGTGACTGGGTAATGTGCATGACACATTAGATAGTTAAAGCAGTGATCCTTATCCAGTGATATTTTAGTCACACCACTCTGTGTGATATTTTTTATGATCTTACATTTTGATTTATTACATTAATATTTTGCTAAAACTTTCTGTCTCTCTTTATAGCACCTATTACATCTAAGTATACACTGAAGTATGAAGTTTGAGGAAACATTTTAATTATTTAAAATTAATAATAGCCAATGGATTATAACAATCTGCTTATAACCAAATAGGATCCCGAAGTGCTTTACAATTTTAATTATTCTTTATAATTCACAGAAATAAAAGCCAACAAACAAAAAAGTAATTATATAAAGTAATATCATTTTTATAAATGTTTTTATTTATGAAATTTTAACAAAGCATAAAGGCAATTTAAATATAGGGCAGTTACACTCTTCTAAGAAAACCAGAAAATATCCAATCCTAGGGTTACCAGATGTCCGAGTATCTGGACAGCTTTTCAAAACCCGGCACTTTGTCTGGGCTTTGAAAAGCTTCCGTTTCAGATCACATTGGGAAAGGGCATCTGTGCATGCGTGGGTGCCCTCCTGACTGATGAGAACAGGCTGAGGGGGCAGGGCTGGGGCGTGGGGTGGGCATAATGGGGTGGAACTGGGTGGGCCTGGGGACGGGTCTATGGGTTACGCAAGTAAAATCTGGTAAACCTATCCAATTCTCACAACCAAATAAGCAAAACACAGGGTCCCATTTACTAAAGTATATTAACTTATTCCCATGGTATTCGTGTATGCTATTAACACATGGCTGTGCAAACCTTTAATACTATAACTTGACACAAGGATGGTATGGTTTTGCATTTTCTGTGCATTAATTGCAAAATCTAGTGGATGGTAAGTGCAAAGCATATAAATGCAGGGAACCTGTTGAGCATCTGCCTTGCATTTACCGTACACATCCGACACAAAGGCCTGGATTCTTGAACTGTTGCTGATTTTCTAGGCACTGGTAGGTGTCCCATACCTCCATTAAAAATGCCGTTCAAATGGTATTTTTAACCAAGATTTGAGGTGCATACCAGTGCCAAAAAAATCAGCACCGGATTCATGCCTACAAAGGCGCTTTAGGCCACCAAATGCCAAAATGGACAAAGCCAATGCCAGAAGTGGTATTAGGTGGCCTAAGTTGTGATTCACATGAAGTTGTGATTCACATGAAGATAGGCACCAGAAATGTAGGCCTTGGAAACCCTTGCTTACGATTCTGGCGCCTATCTTTCATGTCAGTGCAATTCCAAAACTGGTTGCTGAAGTATGATTGACGGCTGCTTTTAAGGTGGCCACTGATATTGGTGTTGGTTTGAGAATTTTATTTTTTAAATTTATGTATTCAATTTTCTATACTGTTCTTCCAGGGGAGCTCAGACTTGGTGGATGCCTGGAGAGCCTCGCATCCCCTGGAGAAAGATTATACCCATGTTTCACGGGCACACGCGTCATTATCCCATATCGATTATATATTGCTCATGCGTTCTATGTTTTCAGAGATCATTGATTGATTCCATGCTTGGGTGGCGGCTGAGTGGTAGCTCCATCTGTTGGTGGGGGCCCCACAGGAGTGGTGTTTTCCTAGCTATCTCTACAAGGATAGTAAGTTTCATGCTTATCTTGCAGCTCAGTGGCATTTGTTCCAGGAGATGAATCGATTTTGAACTTCCTCCTGACACGATAGGAGGAAGTTCAAAATCGATTTGGTCAATATGCAAGATGTGTTTAACCTCTGAGTCTACATCGCCCACATTTAGAAAACTTTTGTAAAACTTCGTTGATTCCCTGAAGCAGGAATGAAACGTGTCATGTCAGAACCTGCAAGCTATAAGGTAAGTTTGCTGTTCAGATTTAAATTATACAACATATAAGAGCAAATAGTTCAGCCCTAGTTGCACAAAATGCTAATAATCTAAATAACCACATTTTTACAACAAGTTCTTGAATATGTGATGATTGGGTGGTGAGGTAGTAGTGTTGAGATTTTCCCCTGTTATTGCCTCCATGACTCTGAGCATAAAATTCATTAACAATTGTATGCAGTTTAAAACAGAATATTTTGAACATTACTAAGAGTGATTATTTCATTGGATTCAGGATGCCATTACTTGCTGCAATTACTTGCCAGCAGTCATGTAGGAGAGCCAACATTATTTGCCAGAAGTCATGAAGGAGACAGTGATTTGGAATCCTCTGTGAAGTACTTTACAATTTATATAAATAGTTTTTGAATATGCATAAGTGGATGTTCTCCTCAGCATTTTGACTGCAATGGTACAGGCAGACTGAGATAGTCCCAGGTTTTGCCTCTTGGATTGATTCTCTGAAGAAGCGTGGCAAAATGGGCCCGTCAAAATCACCAATATACGATAAGTGGCCTTAGAATCACCAATTCGAGATAAGTGGCCTTGGCAGCTGGCAATGAACATAACATTTCTTTATATGGAAAAAGTGTTTAATAAGCATATATACAAAAATGTATTAAAAAATATTATTTATAATTATTTTTGCACAACTGAAGAATTGCAATTTTGCACATCCAAAATACAGAGTTGCAGTTTGCACATTTAAAGTTTTATGGAGGTGGCGGAGGATCAATGATTAGAACATGGTTGCTTTGGCTGAACAGCTATTCCAGCTGACCTGTATACATTAGCAACCTATCTGAGATCCTTCCTCCAAAACTCTTGGCTCCGATTTATATATATAATTTATATCCTTACTTTTTAATGATTTTTTGGCAATTAACAAGATTCACTTCTAGTTTTGCATTTTTACTTTGGATTGTGGTATCTAAAATAATTTTTGGGTTATTTTGTTGTGTACTAATGAATTGATGCCATAAACTCAATATAATGGTCAATCACTTGTAATTCAGGGAGATTCTTGGTTGGTATTCTACCAGTTAGTAGAATGCCAAGAACTCCCAAGGCCTTTATATTTAAACTACACTTTTGTGTCTGGTAATTATTTCCTTGGTCTCCTCCAGAGATGGAGGAAAGTGCTGAGGGATATGTAACCTGTTCATGTAGTTATTCAGAACAAACAGAAGCCAATTTCAGAATATTGTTTTTATGAAGTGTTAGCTAAAGTAAAAGTAGTTAAAGGGATGGAGCCAGATGCAATACAGCTGAGAATATTAAAGGAAATAAGAGAATATTTGATGATTCCATTATGACCTTTGCAATGCTTCATTAGATTTTGAAGTAGCTCTGGAGATGGGCAAATGTGGTTCTTTAAATCTGGAAATCAAATACAGACATATCATACCATATCATAAATTCTCAGGCTTGCTCTTTAAAAACTTTAGGTAGACATGGGCAATAGAGGAAAAAGTGAACTGCTTCACAGTAGGTCACTTCCTCCTGTGCCAGCTTAGATCTAACTATTTACTTGAACCACTATCTTCCACACATAGAATTCCACCAGGAATAATATATTTTATGACTTTATGACTCCTCTCACACTATACTCAACCCCCAGATGTGTCTACACAGGAGTTGTATAAAATGCATTTTGTCACAGTGTGTACATTTATATATATATACCATGGGGTAATTTTAAGAGGTATTATACAAGCATATAATTTACATGTGAAAATTTTTATAAGCAACCAGCATTTTACACAATCAAGTAGACATTCATAAAATTGTCTTGGGGCATATATGCATATAAGTAGGCATTAGAAAAAATATGGCGGTTTAAATTCAGCTTGTGTCAGTAAGCAACTTGTAAGTTGCTCATAATTGCTAGCTGCTAAACCCAGTTATTCAATGCCATGGAACATCCAGCCTCTGGCACTAAATATCCAAATTAGTTTGACAACACAGAAGCTAACCATGCACCAGCCAACATTCATACTGGTGTGCTGTTAGCTTGGTGGATAGTTAGGACAGCCTTTCAGCTCATTTAACCAGCTAGTGGACTGAATATCTCTGTTAACTGGCTATGTACTGGCTCTACCTACCCTCCAGCTCCAGAGTGTTTCTAACCTTACCAGTTAGGGCCAGATTCTGTATAGGATATCTACATTAGGCTCCACTAGGCTCCACAAGGATGCTTAGCGATGCCTAACTTCGAAATCTGTGTTCAACTTTTTTATAATTAACTTAATTGGCATAGTAATTGACCATGGCAGTTTTCAGCTAATCAATAAAACATTTAAAATAATCCATTAAGCGGTGCTGAACTGTAAGGATGCCTAAGTGGAGGTGCCTCCCGATGCCTACCTGAAAAGTAGGCATGGATAGGGGCAGACTGCTTTAGTGCTTAATTTTAGGCAATATAGAGGAGTTCCCATGGATAGAAAATGGGCAGAGCATAGGTGGAACTAGCAATTGTGTATATAGCTTGCGTAATACTACAGCATTAATACTACTGGCCAAACACAAGCAAAATTCTGCATCAGAGCAGGTATAACACTTTGTCATTTTATTTTTCTACTAGTTTTTTAGCTCGTTATATTAACGGGTGCTAGAATAGATGTGTAGACTTAGGCATTTCTTTCTTTCTTTCTGTATTTCTCTCTCCCTGAACCCTTTCTTTCTTTCTGTCTGTCTTTCTTTCTATCTCCCTTTCTTTCTTTCTTTCCCCCCTGTCCAGCAGCACCCCTCACAACGCCGAAGAGCCGCGGTCATGTTCTTACATGCTGTCTGTGCACCCCGATATAGAAACCGCCATTTTTTAATGTTTCGTCGCCTCATCTTCCATGTCGGTGCGAGTAAGAAGAGGGATACCACACCCGCTATAACTCAGCAGCCAGAACGGAAGAGCAGAAACCCCCCTCCCCTCCCCCCACCCGCTCCGCACGCACGCCCCCTACATCCCATAGCACATCAATCCCAGCAGCCAACTGCCGGCGCTCGGTGGTGTACTATTTGAAGTGCGAATGCGTGCTAAGGGTTTGATTATAGCGGATACTGTCCTCTCAAGGGAGCTCAGAATTTATTCAGGTACTCAATAATTTTTCCCTGTCTGTCCCAGTGGGCTCACAGACTCTCTAATGTACCTGGGGCGATGGGGGGATTAAATGACTTGCTCAGGGTCACAAGGAGTAGTATGGGTTTGAACTCACAACCACTGTGCCACACTCTCTCCTTTTGTAGAAACTATTTTGTAAATTGAGCATAAACATATGTACTTATGTGCCTTTTCTGCCTAAGCATCCTATTACAAAGTTAGTTACTCTTCACATTTTTGAAGACTTGCTAAATGCGTTCTTTGCTTGTTGAACATTAGCTTTGTGACACAATAAAAGCTTGTCACATAACTGTTAATTCAGATCTGGAAAGATTCCAGTAACATATTTAGCCATGGCTGGAAAGCCTCTGCTTCAAAGGTGTTGGCAGAAGCTTATTCCCTTAACTTACAGTTAAGTGTCCTCTCCATAAATAGTAAAGCGTCAGGCATACAGTTATGATGAGCACAGAAGTGATTAAAGCCAGATTTTACTATGTCGCTTTGCTCTTCTGTTAACTGATTATTTACCCTTTGAGTGAAAAATATGTCCCTATCCAAATGATCTCTAGCCTGATCAGATAATCTGGTTTCCATAAGACCTGATTCATTTCGAGAGCCTTTAGCAATTGCCGTCAAATCATTAATATTAGTCTCCACACCTTCCATAGAATAATTGTCCTCTAGGAGGTTTTCAGCTTCAGCCATTTGTATCATTTCCAGTGTGAACAACCTCTTTGGCTCTCTCATGAGCTCTTCTACCTCACTTTCATTAACATCTCCTAACAAGAAAACAAATTAACTAATCAGCTGGGCCTTTCTAATGATATGTTGTGCTGTATTAGTACATTCATTGCAATGCCTCGTTAAGAGGCTTTAAAAAAAAAAAAATGTGTAGTAATAAGGATGATAACAGAAGACACCACTGTACTTTCACACTTTATTTATTTTGATATAGTAACTTCTCTTAAGTATATCAGAGCCCTCTTCGCCGTGAATTTGTTCAGAAGTTAGTGTGGGTTAAACCTGTGTGTGATCTGTGAGTCACTTCTTTTTTAGATGTGGCCAGTAAAGACTTCAAATTCAGGCTTTTTTCCCCCACTTGTATGCTTCTTGGTATTATTCCAGCACTTCTATAAATCATAGCTGCTGTATTCAAGGCTCATGTTAAATACGCTGCCTAGGGCAGAAGTCTGGAATGACTCCTGAAATCCACCAGAGAACTGTATCTCTTCCGGCTTCAGGCAGTCTTGGGGCCTCTTGTAGCAAAGAAGCTCAGGGCCCCGGCTGTTTTATCTCTTTATACATAAATTTTTTTAAAAAATGAGCTTGTATTTTAAACACAAATACTTTTTGGGGGGGAAAAGGAAAAATTAAACTCTCTTGTTCAATTCTTACATGTGAAGCTCAATTTTGCATAGGGCATCTAAGTCGAAAATGGGATTGCCAAGTTGGGAAATACACAATTTCTCAAGTCTTTTTTTTGTTTGTTTTAATACATTTTTATTAAAGTTTTAACAGAGAAACACACAAAGCTAAACGAGACACTCATGTTTGTTCTTCACGGTGGCCCCAAATCAGTAAAACAAAGTCACAACTACAACAGACAGTCAACAGCCCCCCCCACCCACACACACACATTACATATTCAACAGATAACTATGAATTCTTGGAGGCACATTATCACACACAGGTGCCCAAATCTGAACCAACTGCCGCCACGCAGCAGGAGACACCCGTTTAACATCCAAGCATTCCATACGCAGCAAGGCATAGACAGTGTTCGGCCATTCTGCCACTGATGGGGCCTGTAGCTGTCATTTCTCATGTCTTTTTACAGAAAGGTTTGCTAAATGTGGAGCCTTTTCTAATATACATAGAAGGATACCGGGAAATATATGCGCAATGGACAGTTTCTCTACTTGGAGCTCTTTCTAAATTCTTATACTATCCTCTCTTATCCAACTAATTAAGCACATGAAACCTTCTACCTGTGAACTAGATCCAATCCCCGCAAAGTGGCTCACATGCTCTAATCTGGCACTTTTACCTTCACTACTGTCTATAATTAATCTCAGTCTGTCTAATGATCAGATCCCCACCCTTTGGAAAAGAGCTGTTTGCCCCATTTTAAAAAAAGGCTTCCCTTGATCCCTCAACCCCTAGCAATTATCTTCCTGTATCTAAATTATGTTTTCTGTCAAAAAAATTATTGAAAAAACAATATTTCAATAACTTTCTACTTATGTAGAAAAATCTTTGGCTTTATAGACACGGGGGAAGCCACTGCTTGTCCTGGATCGGTTGCATAGAATTCTGCTACTAGTTGGGTTTTTGTCAGGTACTTGTGACTTGGATTGGCCTCTGTGAAGACGGGATACTGGGCTAGATGGACCACTGGTCTGACCCAGTAAGGCTATTCTTATGTTCTTACCTCCCAGGCAATCAGAGAACAGAACTCATTACAGTACTGAAGCAGTTCTTGCATGTGTCTTAAATGAGATTCATTCTCAACTTCATAAAAATCAATGCCCTAGTTATTTCTTTAATCTTTCAGCCACTTTTGACCAGATTGATCATGCTTTTCTTTTGTTATATCATGCTTTACTTGGTCTTTTAAGAACTGTTTACCTCCTTTTTATGCTCTCATTCTTTCAGGGTTGCATCCTCCTCTTCATCCTCTTCTTACCCTCTTCATTGTGGTGTTTCCTAGGGGTCAATTCTTTCCCCATTGCTGTTTAATCTTTTTATCTGTCCTTTGGGCACTCTGATCCAGCGTTTCTCTATTTCCACCTTAAGTATTACATTACATTACATTAGTGATTTCTATTCCGCTTGTACCTATGCTAACAATATTCTTCTTTTGGGCCTTCTATTATATAGACTCTGACACTTTTGTATTACTCATCTCCAATCTTGTTTAGAATCAGTTGCGCGCTGCTAAATTTCTCATTGTATAGTTCTCAATCCTGAAAAAAACCCATAGCCTGCTGGTCATTCTTCAAGCCCTCATGATTTATATCTCTTAGGTACTACAATTACCCTGATTTAGTCATTTTGTTACTTGGGGGGTAACCCTCAATTCCCAGTTGGCCTTTGCGCCGCACATCTCATCACTTCTCCATAAAACCATAGAAAAATGACAGCAGATAAAGGCCAAATGGCCCATCCATTCTGCCTAGCTGCAGTAACCATTATCTCCTCTCCCTAAGAGATCCCATGTGTCTACCCCAGGCTTTCTTGAATTCAAACACAGTCTCTGTCTCCACCACCTCTTCCAGGAGACTGTTCTATGCATCTATCACCCTTTCTGTATAAAAGTATTTCCTTAGATTACTCCTGAGCCTATCACCTCTCAACGTCATCTTATGCCCTCTCATTCTGGAGCTTCCTTTAAAATGAAAGAGACTTGACTCATGCACATTTACACCAGTTAGAGAGAGTATGTAAATAAACTGATACTTTTCTACAAACAATGACTCAATCCATACCTTCATTTATACTGGACACAACTCATTTTTTGAATGCCTTGCAGTACAATTAGACATCACTGATTCTATGTATTTAGCAACACTAAATATGAAATCCTTATATCCCTCAATTTGAGGTGATTCAGGTATTAACGGAAATACTGGAAGAGAGACCACGTCCACATCAAGTTCCTACACAATTTTTGATTAAGTTGATGACTCTTGCCATGTAAAAGAATAATATTTTGCTTGAGAATAAGTTTTATTTGCAGAAGTTAGGTATAGCTATGGGGGTGTCTTTTGCACCTTCCATAGCAAACCTCTTTATGGCTGATTTTGAAAAGAAATGGGTATATGGACCACAATATTTTTGTTATGTTGCTTTATGGAAAATATTTATTGATGATATTTTTGTTTTGTGGATTTCCACAAGAGAAAAGTTTGAAGAATTTGTGAATTACTTAAATGATTATCATAATTCCCTTAAATTCAAAATGCTAATACATCAATCTGAAATAATATTTTTGGACGTAAAAATTAGGAAATTAAATGGAGCTTTTTAAACAACAGTGTATCTTAAATCATCTGATCGGAATATCTTGTTAGATTACACAAGTATGCATCCTTATGTGTTAAAAAACAATTTACTGACATCTCAATTCTTCCAGTATCGTCAAATTTGTGATTCGGATAAGGATTTTCTTTCTTAGGCTGAATTTTTGAAGACTAAATATCAAGATAGAGGATATCCTAGAATAGTAATTTCCAAGGCATTTAAGAGAGTGTGATTTAGCCCTCGAGAACATCTGTTGTAATACCAGACAAGAGATAAAAATGAGTCATCATTTCCTTGCATTATGAAATGTTCTCACATATCGCAGGGGTTGGGAAGAAAAATTAAGAAGTTATGGCCTATGTTGCAGATGAGATCTGAATTTCAATCTTCAGATTGTAAGATCTCGTTCTCATGTAATAAACATTTGAAGGACTGTTTATGTACAGTAGATGTATGGACTGTAATACGGGAGGGAGAGGTGGGTCATTATCACTGTGGGCACTGTACAATGTATGATCGAATGCAAGAGGGTACATTGGTTCACATTCCAATCTTTAACATTATGTGAATCAGTGGGGGTAGTATATGTAATGGTATGCCCTTGTGACCTATATTATATAGGTCAAACAGCAAGGGCTCTAAAAACAAGATTGTTTGAACACTGTAACAACATAAGTCATAGAAAGCAAGTAAATTTACTTACCCATCATTGTTTTGGTTTTTTTTTTTTTAATCTTTATTGATTTTCAAACTTTGACAATGCAATACTGCATAAAACGCACTATTAACTATACAAGTAATACATAAAACAGTCATTTTCTCCCACCCTCCTCCCAATTATTGTTACAATAAGACATATGATGTGATTACAATATTATAATTAAGTAATTTTAATCCTCAAAATACATTTCCCTCCCCTCTCCCACCCACCCTGGATGTATAAGAAAATCTAAGAAAAGGAGAGATATATGACCCTTATTGCAAGGTAACAAATGTAGCCACTTTATTAAATGAACTACTAAACCCCATACATTCAGCATTCATTCTCTCATATTTATATGTGGTGCACACATTTGCCCGCCAAAATGTGTAATTTATTCTGTCGTGGCTCTTCCAGTTATATGTGACCATTTGGATGTCTATTTCCGTCATGATCAAGAAAAGACAGCTTTTATATTTATCCAAAGTAGGCTTAACGTGTAATAACATACCACAAATTATGGCTTCATAAGTTAAGGAAATAGATGACTCAAGAATAAGATTTATTTGTCCCCAAATTGACCTCCAGAAATTAAGTATCAATGGACAAAAATATAACAGATGATCCAAAGTCCCTACATTAATACGACAATGCCAGCTTCTATTAGACTTAGTACTGTCTAGTTTTTGTAAATGAACTGGGGTCCAAAAAGTCCTATGCAATAAAAATAACCATGTTTCTCTCATAGATGCTGACGCTGTACATTTCAACCTCCAAGTCCAAATGTGTGGCCAACAAGATACAGAAATATACTGTTTTATCTCGATGCTCCAAATGTCTCTATCTTTTGGCTTTTTATTTAAAAATTCAGAAATCAATTTGTACCACTGGGCGGCCTCATGTCCTATTAAATCTGTCTGGTAGCAAAGGATCTTCAAGCTATATGCATCATTGTTTTGAGAAAAAGCATTCCTTTGAAGAGCTCAGATGCTGTGAGTTGGAACATATTCCAGTGCCACAGTTTAGAGGTAACATCAAATGTGTTTTATATCAACATGAACACCGTTGGATTTTTTTTATTGTGACACAGTTTGGCCTAGAGGCTTAAACCATCGGATTGAATGGTGTACCTTCTAATAAGTTAACATTGTAATTGATGATGTCATCTCCCGGAAGTAAATACACTGGACATGGAGAGTTTGAAACCTTTAAATCCTAGGTCCGTCTTAGTGCCGTTAGTACACAGAGTGGGGGCAAAAGCTTGAAGTGTAAATTTAAAATCCCTGACGCAGCCTTTACATGGTGAAATAAGGTCCTTGTTGGAAAGAACACGTTGGCAGTGATAATTGTGTGGAGACTGCTTAGAGAGCAACGCAGTGAGAAAGAGAATGCCAGTGTATTGAGCTAAGTGATAATTGTTTTTTTCTTTTCCCTGTGCACAGTGTGGACTTTGTTCCCTGTTTGAAAGTTACATTTTGTTGAGGTGGAGTTTATTGCCCATGATAAAATTATGAATGGCTAAAAATCTTTTGTGGGTTGCTGTTTTCAGTTATTAATCATGAGGCTTTTTCTCCACAATTTGGTTAAATGTGCATTTCTTAAGGGCGCTTCCACTGCTGGCTGATAACATTCATTTTACAAGTAAACATCTCTATCATATCTCCCCTCTCCCGCTTTTCCTCCAAAGTATACATATTGAGATCTTTAAGTCTGTCCCCATACACCTTATGATGAAGACCACGTACCATTTTAGTAGCCTTTTTATATCTTTTTGAAGGTGCGGACTCCAGAATTGTATACAATATTCTAAATGAGGTCTCACCAGAGTCTTATACAGGGGCATCATTACCTCCTTTTTCCTATTGGCCATACCTCTCCCTATGCACCCTAGCAATCCTTCAAGCTTTCACCATCACCTTTTCAACCTGTTTGGCTACCCAATCATCACATACAATCACACCCAAATTCCGCTCTTCTGTCATGTACATAAGTTCTTCACCCCCTAAACTGCATGACCTTGCATTTCTTAGCATTAAATTTTAGCTACCAAATTTCATATCATTCTTCAAGCTTCACTAGGTCTCTTCATGTTATTCGCACCATCCGGGGTGTCTATTGCAGAGTCTGGTATCATCCGCAAAGAGGCAAATCTTACCAAATAGTCTTTTAGCAATATCGCTTATAAAAATGTTAAAAAGAACAGGCCCAAGAACAGAACTTTGAGGCACACCACTGGTAACATTCCTTTCCTCAGAGCAATCTCCATTGACCACTACCCTCTGTCATCTTCCACTCAACCAGTTCCTGACCCAGCCCTTTACTTTGGGTCCCATCCCGAGGGCACTCAGTTTATTTATTAGATGTCTGTGTAGAACCCTGTCAAAGGCTTTGCTAAAATCAAAATACACCACATCTAGCACACTCCCTCTATCCAATTCTCTGTTCTCCCAGTCAAAGAAATTGATCAGATTTGTCTGACAACACCTACCTCTAGTAAATCCATGTTGCCTCTGATCCTGTAATCCACCGGATTCCAGAAACTTCACCATTCTCTGTTTTAAAAGAGTTTCTATTAATTTGCTTACCACAGAAGTCAGACTTACCGGCCTGTAATTCCCTATTTCTTCCTCGCTTCCACTTTTGTTGAGAGGGACCACATCCACCCTACTCCAGTCCTCCAATACCACTCCCGACTCTAGAGACTCATTGAAAAGATCAGTCAGCGGAGCCACCTGAATTTCCCCAAGTTCTTTCAGTACCCTCAGATGTACACCATTAGGTCCCATCATTTTGTCTACCTTTAATTTATCTAGCTCCTCATGAACACAACCCTCTGAAAATCAATCAGGTTCTACAACTCCTCCATCCCTATTCGCATTTGTCTTCTGCGGTCCCACTCCCGGCACTTTAGACATGAACACAGAACATAAATATTTGTTAAGCAATTCAGCCTTTTCTCTGTCAGCTTCTTCATATTTCTCCCCTTCTCTTTTGAGTCTCACAGAGGCACTCTCTCTGATGCCACTTCCTAGGCACAGGTCCCAGAAGTAATGTCAGAGAGAGTACTGAAGCCGACGAGGACAGCAAGTTGGTGGCTGCTCGTACTGAAGTTAAAAAGGTATGGGGAAAGGAAGGGGTATGCATGCAGCTGGAGGAGGAGTTGGAAAGGGGGGGGGCGGAGAGGAGGAAGGGTGCTGGCATCCTGAGCAAGATGACACCCAGGGCAGACCTCCCCCTAACCCCACCTTACTGAACCATTGGAGTCTCACAATGCCACTTTCTTCCTATCATTGATATATCTGAAAAAAGTCTTGTCTCCCCGTTTTACTGTGTCAGCTATTTTTTCTTCCATTTGTATCTTTGCTTTCCTGACTACACGACCAGCCTCTCAACTTTTCCAGATATTTTTGCCTGTCTTCCTCGTTATGTGATCTTTTGTAGTTTATGAAACCTCTTATTCCTTACCTTCTCAGCTACTACTTTTGAGAACCAAAGCAACCTTCTTTTCCTCTTACTTTTACTTTCTCACCTCACAAAAAGGTCTTTCACCCTTACAAATAATTTCTTTCAGTTTGCCCACTGCATTTCTACTTCTTCTGGACGTTCCCACCCAGACAATTCCTTGATGTAATCCCCCATCCCAACAAAGTTAGTTTTATTAAAAAAAAATCTGGAACCTTTACTTTTGAATGAGCCTTCTCTATACCCATCTTAATATTAAACCTTTAGTGAGTTTAGCGAGCCCCTCACAAACACAATACTGTGAAAATCGATCAGGGTCTGCTACACCTCCAGCCCTATTTGCTTTTGTTTTCTGCAGTCCCGCCCCTGGCACTTCAGCTGTGAACTCAGAACAGAAATATTTGTTAAGCGATTCAGCGTTATCTTTATCACCTTCTAAATATTCATCCTCTTCACCTTTGAGTCTGACAATGCCACTTTTGCACTACCTCTTATCATTAATATATTTAAAACATGTGTTTTCCCCCTATTTAACCATGTCTGCTATTTATTCTTCCATTTGCATCTTTGCTTTCCTGACTACTTAACCAACCTCTCTTAACTTTTCCAGATATTTTAGATTCCTTCTTTTTTCTATATCTTGATCCTCTGTGTTTATCCCATGGACTTTTGAATGCCATCACCATTTTTGTCTTCACAACCTCCCATGGGAGAGCATTCCAATCATCTACCACCCTGCAACTTCAACTCATGATCTCTAGTTCTATGGCTTCCCCATTTCTGAAAAAGATGAGTTTGCAATATAAAATGGCCACCTGACTCTCCATGTGGAGGAGTAGCCTAATGATTAGAACAACTAGCTAAGCATTCTAGCAGAGGTTGCTGGTTCAAATCATATTGTAGCTGTTTGTAATTTTCTTTTCTTTTTTAAATTGTGATCCCTCCAGGGACAGAAAAATATCTACTGTGAGTTCCATTACTCCCTGTAGAAGAGAATTACAACTTGTCTCAATACGGATATCCATCACTTCCCTTTCTGTAATTGGAGTTAGAAATCCATTTTTGGCTCCTCCCTAGTCCTTCCAAAAGCATGCCCAGGTCAAACCCCCTTTCCTTATGATATACTGCAGTTTTAAACGGCCATATCCTAGCTTTATAAAATTGGGATTTGGACATCCATGCAATATGGATATTTAGATGCTGTTTTTTAGACATCCAACACAAGAATAGAGCTTCTAAAATAACCACCGTAGCGTCTAAAGGATGATGTGCTTAAAGATCTTCTCAACCTTCTGATCATATTTTGTTGCAACTGTTTGCTAACTGGATATAAAATTATTGAAACCTTCCT